>NC_060139.1:513046021-518046021 GCF_021461385.2 Schistocerca piceifrons | reverse complement strand
TTTCAAGGCCAAAGTGAATTCTTCAAAACTCACATTTTCTTTGATGCCAGTGAGCTTAGGGAAATGGATGATTCTTTTTGGCAGAATCTGTCCCTTCCACAATCTGATTTTCTTTTTAAATGTATCCCCATAAAATCAGAAATAGTTCTCATCTTGCAGTGTCTTATTGTGCACTCTAGTCCACTTAAAATGTGAAATCTGCAGTCCATTCCCAAAACTCTCATTTCATTCCTATTTTCCTTTTTCCTTTATAAACATAACAATAGCAGGTTTTACATCAAAAAACTGTTTAGGCACACCACTTGACTTAACCAATGTACTTTTCAATAATATATAAGGTCTTCATATTCTTCATTCAGTTTCATTAAAAACTGTGGAAACTGACAGCGTAATAAAGCTTGTGACTTCAGAAAATTTGTTATTCGTACTGCCAGTTTCATCTTTTGTTCCATATCTGCAAATTTAGCCAGAGTGTTTTGTGATGCACAGAACAATGAATCCCATCTGTTAATCATTTTATTTTTTCACTCTTTCATCATCAACTAAATCATTAAATTGTTTCTTCATGGTGTTGTAATGTCATTCCACAGCAAATCTGTGGTATATGTCAATTATGTAACTTCATAATTCCCACTCATTTTTAAAGGCTTGTAATGATTGATAGCTATACTGCCTCTTTTTGAGCAAACAGCCACTGTAACATGAAAAAATAGTGTAAAGTAAACAGCGCTGACACCACGATTCTCCCTAACTGAAGAATGTGCCAACTGAAAAATGTCACACCGCAATACTAAATGAAATTCCGTGCTGTACTGAATACTTCTGAGAAGGACTGAGCAAAGCTGACACTCAGCCTGCATGTATTCTGTCAGTTTGGCACACCATGACTGACTCTGCTTAATATTGTTTTTGTAGATAAAAACCATTTCTCAGATTTATCTATTACAGTGTTTCTGTTGCTCAAATATTTTTTCTAAGTTTCAGATGAAATGGAACACAGTATCCTTTTTAGTTTATAGAGTGAATCTAAGTATATTAAGTATATTACTTCAAGTGATGTGCTTTTATACCTCTCTGATCCATTTAGATTAAATGTGGACCAACCCTCAGTGAATTACCTATAAAACCAGCATCATTAATAGAATTCATGAACTTCCACTATTATTCTCAATTTCCTGAAAAATTGTTCTTACCATTGCATCTAGTGTGTCACAGGCAGGGAGGTGGTTACAAGTTGTTGATAGTGCCAGGACTGCACTGTGGTTCATGAGTTAGTGGATGCACAATAGAAGGGCATTCCATTTCTTCTAGACGTCTGGATACATTACTGTAGTTAGGTACAGCACATATTATTTCAATGCATTATTTGTCTGATGTTCTCATGACCTTCATCATATCTGCCTGTGAACCAGTCTATCTGTTTCTTACAGTCAGTGTAATTGGCTTTTATTGTTTTCCTCTTTTTGAGCTATCTTTTTGTTTGTTTTATAACATTTTTGCATTTCTTTGTTTACAATCATTATTCAGTGCTTTGCTTCACAATGTACAGCTCTTTTACAAGATGAGTGTCAAGTTAGTGTTTATAATTTATCTGGGTTTCTATGTATGGTTTGAGCTTTCTGAAATGATAGTGGTGGTGGGTGGTTTGGGGGGAAAAGGGTCAAAACTATGGGGTCATCAGTCCCTTTTTCCTCATTCAAACAGGTCTTAAGTTAAAAACAGTCCCAAAAGGAGTCAGGGAAGGTATAAAACTAACTTCAAAACACACTGAAAAACAAAATGACAGAAGCTAACACAAATGGGAAAATGTATACTAAAAGGAAAAGTAATAGAAGGTATTAAAATAATATAGCATATGGCTGATCACAAAATTAAAAAGGATCAGCCAGACACTTTTGCAATACATTAAAATCTTCAGGTTAAAAGACAAGCGAAGATGAATATGCATAGGGAAAGAGGAACATGGAGGCAAACAAAAAGCAAAGAAAGAGTGGTGAAGAGGTAAAATAGAGATAGGGTGGAGGCCTGAGAGAGAAGGCCAGACACCCACCTTAGAATGTATGATAAAAAAAACCCTCATGAATAAGACATGAAACTAAATCAGCCATTGAGGCATTGTCACCCAGCATCATAGGTAGGGTGATGGGAAGGTTAAAGGTCCACCACAGAGTAGCTAAAATTGGACAGTTCAACAAATTGTGGATGGCAGCCATATGGAAGCTACAGTGACATCAAGGTGGGTCCTCGTGACAGAGGAGGTGACTATGTGTTAGCTGATTATGGCCGATACGAAGGCAGCAAATGACAACAGAGTCCCTGCGAGTGGCTCAAAAAGGATGACCACCACACATTCATTGTCTTCTTGATGACACAGAGTTAGTTTGGTGTACTGAGGGTGCACCATTCAGTATTCCAGATCGCAAAAACTTAATGGTGAAAGGTCAGAGATCAGCCTAGGCAGGCCGATCTCCAAAGTTGGTATACCAGTAGTCTATATGGCCAGGCTATCAGAAAGTTCATTACCCTGTATCCCAACATGTCCTGAGACTCAAATGAAGGTCATTGAACGTCCACTGTTGCCAAGGGCATAAACAAACTCCTGGAGAGTCATTACCAAAGGATGTCAAGGGAAGCGCTGGTCAAGAGCTTGTAGGCTACCAACTGGAGCTATCTGGCAAGGAGCACTGTTCAGTATGTCCAATGTGAACATAAGCAAAGCCAACAAGACCATCAACCACTGGTCCATAGGTGTAGACTATTTCTGAGCTCTGGAACTTTCCAAGAAGAGAGAAGAATTGCCAGCAGAGGGCCTCAGGTGGAACTGAGCCATTTGGGGCTTGCGATAGGTCCAGCTGAAGCTATGGGTGAGGCACGGACCATCGAGGTGTATGTAAGTGGACCCGCAGGAAAGGTGGGAGAGCAAAAGCAGTGAGTGCAGCAAGTAATGGCTGGACATGGATGGGGAGTGGATTCCCAGTTTGAGCCGTCACTGCAGGAGATGGATTGCCATGTTAGGGAAAAGGAGATAGTAATTTTGATGGCGAGGTGAACTACAAATATGAATGGTATAATTTGCAAGCAGAAGTTGATGCCAGAGCTGCAATGGATGAACACTAGCTTCCACAAAGAGGCTGTTCATTGGGCTCATTTGGAAAGCTCCTGTCATGAGCCAAACTCCACACTGGTGGATAGGATCCAGCAGATGCAGTGCGGAGGGTGATGCTGAACTATAATCAGGCTCCCATAGTCAATACATCACTTTGTGAGGGCTTTGTCCATCTGCATCAGTGTAGAACAATCTGCACCCCAGTCGGTGTGGCTCTGGCATCGAATAACATTAAGATGGCAGCAGCACTTGTCATTCAGCTGACAAAGATGGGGAAGCCAAGTTAAGCAGGCATCGAAGACCAGTCCGAATAAATGGTAAGTCTTGACTACATCAAGTAGTTGGTCATTGTGGTAAAGTTCTGGATGGGTGTGGACAGTACAATGACGACAGAAGTGCATGACGCAAGTCTTGGGAGCTGAAAACTGAAAGCGATGAGTGAGGGCCATGACTGCACCTTCTGTATGGCTCCCTGTAGATGGTGTTCAGTTACACCAATAGAAGAGGAGCAGAAGTAAATACAAAAATTGTCAGCATATGGGAGGGGAGAGACTGAGGTATCTACTGCTAGTGTGAAACCATTAACAGCAATTAAAAAGTGTGGGACGCTCAGGACAGATCTCTGTGGGACCCCATTCTCTTGTGTATGGGGTGCATTGTGCGAAGCACTGACACGAACTCTGAAAGTGTGATGCAACAAGAAGTTCCGTATAAAAATTGGGCAGGCCCTGGAGATCCAACTCCTGCAGAGTAGTGAGGATATGGTGTCACCAAGTAGTATCATAGGCCTTTGTCAGGTCAAAAAAGACAGCAATTGGATGTTATCACTGGAAAAAGGCCAATCAAATGGCAGACTCCAGATGGATGAAGTTGTCACTGGTGGAACACCCTTGGAAAAAACCACCCTGAGATGAAGCTAGAAGGCCCTGAGACTCGAGGAGCCAACACAACCACTGTCTCACCATACTCTCGAGCAGCTTGCGTATAATGTCGGTGAGGCTGATAGGACAATAACTGTCCACATCTAGTGGATTCTTACCGGGCCTTAGCACTGAAGCAAGATACTTTCCTGCCATTGTGATGGGAATTTGCCATTGCTCCAGATGTGGCTCAAGATGGCAAGGAAGTGGTGCTGGTAATCTGCCAACAGATGTTTAAGTATTTGGTAATGGATACAGTCTGGGTGAGGGGACGTGTCAGGACAGTCAGCAAAGGCACTGAGAAATTCCCACTCACTGAAGGGAGCATTACATGGCTCAATGTGGCATGGAGCAAAAGACAGGTGTTTGAGGAGACAAAAGAAAGAGAGGTAATTCTCAGACTGAGAGGTGGGAGTGTAATGCTCATCAAGATGCTCTGCGATTGTGCCTGGTTTGACAGATACAGCTCTCTGTATAGAAATTCCAGTTACATCTGCAGGTGTCTGATAGCCGTAAAGTCATCAGAGCCTGGTCTCAACCTGGGAAGGAGAGGTTCGAGTTCCAGTGGCGGAGACGTAGTGTTCCCAAAACTCCTGCTTCCATCATTTGATGAGTAGGTGGACTTGGGCATGGAGCTGTTTGAAGGCAATGAGGTTCTCTGGGGACGTGTGGTGCTTATGACATTGGAGACCCCTCTAAAGGCCGTAGCAGTTTATGGTTGCCACCAAGACACTTACTTCCTCCAGGGGCAACCAGAGGAACAAGCGATTACCAATTCAGCAGTGGCAACAATGGTAGTAGTGATGGTGTGGATCACCTCACTGATATTGCCATGCAATGGAGATTCAGCAGTGGTAGTGGAGGTGAAAGCATTCCAGTCAGCTTAGGGAAGAGACCATCTGGGCAAGCATCCAGATGAGGGATGGTGGTGGAGGGACAGGAAGAGTGAAAAGTGGTCACTATCACACAAGTCATTGTGAGCTCTCCAGTGGACAGACAGAAGGCCAGGACTGCAAATTGAGAGATCAATGGCCGAAATCAATGGCCAAGTATGTGCCATGTGCCACACTGAAGTGTGTGGGGTTACCTGTATTTACGAGCCAAAGGTAAAGTTGAGTAATTAGGTCCTCGTCATCTTTATTACAGCCAGTAACCTCGGTTCCACCCAACAAAGGGTTATGGGTGTTAAAATCACCTAGAAGTAAAAAAGGTGGGGTGAGTTGGGAAATTAATGCAGCCAATACATGGGGCAGTGCTTCATTATCTCAAGGGAGGTAGATGTTACAGATGATAATTTCCTGTATTGTCCTCACTCTGGCAGCCACAACTTCTAAAGGTGGTTGAAGAGGCACAGGTTCACTACAGACAGAGGTAAGGACGTAGATACAAACTCCACATGACAATCTGTCACAGTCACTATGGTTTTTGGAGTACCACCAATACCTATGAAGAACGGGGGTACACATTGCAGGAAACCAAGTTTCCTGAAGGGCAATGCAAAAAGCAGGTATAGTGCTTAAGAGTTGTCTTAACTCAGCTAGGTGGGACAAAAAACTACTGCAGTTCCACTGGCAGGTGACACTTTGTGGAATCAGGAAAGGCATGTAGTGACCAAGAAGGCAGGTCACCTCAGCATCACCTCCTGCCACTGGTTTAGTATTTGTATCCACTGCCACTGCAGATGAGGTGTTGGCAAGATCCAGGTCCTTGGGGGACACTAAAATCTCCGCCTTGTCCTCAGATGCAGAACCGGTAGGGAGTGGTGGTACTGGGGTCACGGGACGGTCCTGTTTCTTAGCAGACTACTAGTTCATTTGGTTGCCCAATCACTCTCTATAAGGGCTTGCTGGGAGGACTTCTCTGAAGTAGCTTCAGGCATGGAGTAAGACTAAGCTCTTTTTCCAGCAGCGTGTGGCTCCTTCAGCCACTGGCGAGTGTCCACTGTGGCACTAGTGGAGACCATGGAAGAAAGAGTCCCAAGGGACCCCTTCCAAGTGAAAAGGGAAGGGACCAACATACCTGGTGTTTTTTTTTTTTGGGGGGGGGGGGGGCGGGGGGGGTGTGTACTACTCCCAAAGTAGGTGCTTTGGGAGCAGTGGAAGAAAAGGTGCCCCCTCCCCCCCAGCTACCAAGGGGGCAAGTGTAGTCAGGCAGCCAAAAGGGCCCATCATATGTGGTAGAGATTGTGGAATTGTAGTCACAAGTGAGGGCGATGTTGACTTAGCTGCAGCATATGTAGATATTAAGCGAATGGAGTGCAACAGCTCAAATTTATGGTTAGCCTTCTAATCTCCCACCTTTTTCCTTATTCCAGTTATTGTGCATGATAAGCAAAGGCTTTTATGAAAAATTTTAGAAGAATGAAGATTGAAATAAACTTTCTAGTTTACTTAGCTTTTTGTGTGGAGTTGGCTCCAGTTCTTCTTGTCTAGGGGTTTGATTCTTGGAGCTGAAATTCTCGGTTTTTAGGTCCTCATTATTGAATTGACCTAAATAAATTTGAAGATTGTTGTTGCAGAATTCTTGTTGTTACATTAATATATTTTGTCACATTTTAGTATATCATACAGTCTTTTGAATTTTCAAATTATCAAAGCCGAAGTTACACTGTTCATCCAAAATACAAAAATACATCCGATCACATCAGAGCATGCTTACTAATGCTTCACTCTGCAGTAATAACCATATTCCAAAGGATGTACAATTGTTCTTGGCAAATGAATTTCTATTAATTTTGATTAGTGTTTCATAAATAAATCCAGAAATAAACATTGTACACAGTACTAGATTGTGTAATTAATAATAGAAATTTTAAGTGTGCCAAATAATTAGTAATTTCAAACGTTTCTAAAAAAAATAGTTTTAACTGTACATGCGGAACTATTACTTATTGATTGTAACATTGAGACGAAAATTTTTTATAAAGTAATTCCTTTCCATAAATTTAAGCTTGAAATATAACATACCATATATAAAATTATATGAAAGTTTTCAGAAAAGCAGCTGAGGTAATAGTGACCTGTCCAAAGTTTGAAAAATGACACTGTTATCAACAAGTACTGTTGACGAAAAGGAGGACGTCCTGTTACAGCCACTTGGTGAGTCAGCCAGTCCAGGATCTTGCACACCATAATTTTCCTCTCCTTTTGGAGTACTGTGCAGACTGGAAAGCAGGGGGAGTGGTGCTCTCCACAGTTTACACAAGTGGGAGGAAGCACACATGCAGCAGACATCTGCAGTCTTGACATGGCGCTGGAATTTCAGGGGGAACACATGTGCCCAAATGTCCAGCGCTTAAAGCACTGCATATTGGGAGGGACTTATGGTTTTATGTCACATCGGTTAACCATCACCTTGACTTTTTCAGGCAGCGAATCACCCTCGAAAGCCAAGATGAATGCACTGGTAGCAACCTAAGGATCATTGGGTCTCCTACAGATGTGCTGGATGAGGTGAACACCCCACTATACAAAATTGGCACAGAGCTCATTGTCAGACTGGAAGATAAGGTCACAATGGAAAATAATCCCCTGGATCATGCTGAGGCTTTTTTGGGGAGTGACAGGAGTGGGAATATCACCCAGCTGGTCACAGGTGAGCAATACCTGGGACTGGGCCGGGGATACTGTCTGAATTAGGACTGCCCCAATTCTCATTGTCAACAGTGCAGCCAGTTCCCCAAACTTCTCCTCCAGATATGCAACAAAAAATTAAGGCTTTGTAGCCAGAAAGAAGTCCCCATCTGTTCTGCTGCAGACTAAATAACTTGGCAAATAAGGTCCCCTCTTGTCCATAGACCTACATTCCTCCAATGGTGCGACAAGGGAGGAAAATGTTTCGGGGTCATACCTCTCAGCATTAAAGTCAGCTTTTCCTCTTTTAGAGACTGCTGGGGCCATTTGGTCCCCAGCAAAAGATGACTTGGTCCATGTCATTGCAGGTCATCCGCCCTGATGCTACCCACACCAAGCAGGGGCTCTCCCCATGGGCACCACCAAGCCACAGCAAAGGCCACTTGGCATGATGGCCATCACCGAGAATCCCAATGCCCCAAAAAGATTGGCACCTTCTCCTTGGCATATGTGGGGAGTTTACAGCTCAGTGCAATCCCTGTGTTGTCAGGGGACTACCACCAAATGGGTACGTGATGGCCCCACCATGATGGACTGGCTACCGTGCTAGATGTTGGGTGCCAAAAAATCCAAAATTATCATGGGGGGGGGGGGGGGGGGGGGGAAGAGGGCAGCAGACAATGGAAGTAGATGATGTACCTTGCAAGGCATCCTTCCCTAGATAACCGGACTGCAGGTGGAGTTGCAGATCCAGGACAATATGAGGTGTACCATGTAAAGCATCCTTCCCCAAATGGCCCACACTTCAGATAATTTAGAAAGATGTGTAGCTGAAACCTTAAAAGGGGACCATAACTGATTAGGCCAAAAAGTGATAGACTCCTTTTAGTCACCTCTTACAACAGGCAGGAATACCCCGTGCCTATTCTAACCCCCAAACCCACAGGGGGAAAAATTATAGTTGTTGTTGTTGGATGCCAACTGTAGATGTGGTAATGATTCTGATTTTTTATGACTATATGAAGAAATTTCAGTATACATTTTGGTTCTTCTTCTATAGAAAATTTTATTTGCTAGTGTGTTGCATTTACATCTTCAAATGACTATGCAATTTTGGCTTGAGATTTGTCTGTGATCCATATTACACACATTCAGCTACATGCACATATAGCAGCAGAAACAGCAACTGCTTTAATAAAATATTTGTAAAGCAATTACAGTTACTGTTGCAGTATGAATAAAATATGAAATTACATCAAGTCAACCAAATTCTGCACAAACTTATTAATTTTTTTCATCAATAAAATATGTCTACATCCAAAAAAAATATACACCAAATCAACTGCACAAAAAATACTAAGAATATCATTTGTAAAATTATGATGATCTCCCTCCAAGTACGTGGACATACAAGGTGTAACAGGTATAAGTGCAGATATGTTTATATGTGGTATCTTATTAAGTACACACATCAGTGTGTTTGTTTTTTCTCTGCGTGGAACACGCATCCTACAAACACGACCCATAATTTACTCCTTGATATTCTCTGCTTGTTCATAACTGCACAGCTAAGTGGATTACGCCTATCTGTATAGACTAATCATTTTGCATCCATGTTTCCACACTTCAATGGCTAACCTTCTGCCCAGGCAAAAGATTAGCATCAATGGCCTGTGCTTTTCACACATACTTGGAGCTACTAAACAAACTAAAATCATACTATCCTAACAGCTATAATTATCAGCCTGAAAGTGACAAACACTGATGTAATGTTGTTCAGAACACTGTCGTCAGTCACCAATAGAAATATCTGCCTTATACCCATTACACCCTGTATATAGTCCAGTTAAACAATAGGATATTGGGAATGAAGGAGACATATAACATTAACAGCATAAATATAAGTGATTTCGGAAATCAACTACAACTCAGAATTATTACCATGTTATCTCCTTTGTCTGCTTTAGGTTGGGATCCAATGTGGGCTTTTTGGGGAATAGGTTTCACAGTTTATTACTTTTATCTCACATTTTAATGGATGACAGATGTCAAGTATTTCAATAACAATAAGAATAACAACAAAATATACAAAATATTTTAATATCATAATAATTTGTTTACATTCAATTTTAGTAAGTCACTTTACTGTAACTTTTAATTCAGAAAAAAATATCATTTTAGAAGCATCCATGTAAAAAGTTGAGAAGTGGATTTGCCATACAGTTGTTTTAAGAACTATAATATGAAACTGACTCTCACAACTTTTAGAATGTCATAATTTACACAATATAAAGTTTGCTATTGATTTAAGAAATATAATAGGAAACAAATTGTCCAGTTTTTGCCATGTCATAATTTACACAATATTAAGTCTAATTGTACACCCACCATTATCAGTATTTCGTCTACATCTGTGTATATACTCTGCAAGCCACCATATGGTGAATGCCAGGTACCTTGCACCACTGCTAGTTGTTTCCTTTTCTTGTTCCACTCACAAACAGAGCAAAGGAAAATCCCTAATTTCTCTTATTTATCTTCATGGCCTTCACGCAAAATGTATAGTGGCATCAGTAGAATCGTTCCACAGCCTGCTTCAAATGCCAGTATTCTAAATTTTTTCAACAGTGTTCTTCATAAAGAATATCACTTACCCTCCAGGGATTCCTGTTTGACTTCCTAAAGCATCTTCATAGTAATTGTGTATTGGTCAAACTTACCAGTAACAAATCTAGCAGCCCACTTCTGAATTTTTTGATGTCTTCCTTTAATATTACCTGGTAGACATCTCAAACACCTTGACTGCTCATCTTCCCATACGGGGAAGTCAGTCAATTTAATTTTTTTTCATTTATGACTTACTTTGCTCAACTTCCTGCAGTTTATTGATTCTGCCTTTGGACTCACAATCCATCTCAGGTTTTCTGCAGCAGTTGTGGTTGTTCTTCAGATGGGTGACTTTTGCTGGCAGAATGCTTTTTCTGCAGCCACTCAGGCCACAAGCACATTTAAGCAGGGCTGTTCTCAGGTGAGCGATTGAGAAATATATTGTGTTAAGCACAGCATGTAGTTTTCTAGAAATCCTTGCTATTTTCGAGACTTTTGGCTTTTATGCAGCTTTATTTTCTGAAAGTTGGCTGAGAAACTTGCAAATTGATATATGTCAAAATATATTCTGTTGCACTTCCTGATGCAGGGGTTGGGGGGTAGGAGGTGAGGAGGGGGGGCTGGGAAGTGGAGGAATTGTGACCACCAAAACGCTCCTTCCTTACATCCGATTGTGGTCTGCTTTGCATTTCAAGTGCTGAGAGCTCATCATCAATGAATGCATACAATCCTAGTTCCAACAACAACTGTAACACCCGATGTAGCAACCTATAATTGGTAATACAGAACTATAACTAGGATTTAGAGCAGAATTGTGGCTGAAAGCTAATTTAAGAAAAAAATGTATGTGTTTCATATTACTGACACACACAATGCAAATATTACATAACACAAATAGCACTTTTTCGGTATGAACTAATAGGTATTAGTTGAAATATACAATGGCAGTGGGAGTCAATGAGTAAAATTTCTGAGATGAGAAGACAAGTTGGTGGGACATATGGCAAGGTGTTCAGTAAAACTTATGGTCCTGGAAGAAGTAACAGAGAATGAAAAAAAGTGTAATTGCAGAGAAAGTCTGAAATATGACTCATTCATAATGACAATTGGCGAAAATTAGATGGTTGAGGTGTAAAATCAAGAGACTAGAAAGAGCACTCATAGGCAAGACTTTATAAAAATATACCATTTGCAGACACTGGTTGTGCAGGCATTGCAGAAATGAATAAATCAGTACATGATAGTAGCAAAAGTGAAAGACTGCTGACTTAAAAAACAAATATTATTGAAAATGTAGACTATATTAGATATTTAGTGCTGAAGACTTAGGATATAAGAAAGTGGAGACCAGCATGAAACCTATTCAAAGACTATATCTATGAAGTATAAAGTTGATATCAGAGTGAACTGCTCCTGTTGTTGAGCCTAACACCATCCAGAGCAGAGCCAAGTGGATATGCTTTTTAAGCTCACACCCATGCTTCCATGTTGCTGTGAAGTAAGCGACACTGAGAATACGATCTAATGCTAGTGCCATATTGTGGGAGTCGTCTTCTTTGTAGCGGTTGTACTCGTCTCTGTCTCTGCAGTTTGCGGCTGTGTTGTCGACAACTGTGGACTTGTCTCTCCAGCACCAATATCACTAGCGACAGCAAAGTGAACAGTGCATGCAGACACAGTAATGGCGATATGTTCTCAAAGGCGACACTATCGTATGGATAGGTCCCCCGCCCAGCACTCAGTACAACTTTCCTCTTCAGGATTCCACTGTACCGCATTTTGTTGATGCTGTAAAGAATGAAATATACTAATCAATGTGATGCAGTGGTAATAGCCTTGATATCTGTATACGAGGTAAAGCAGGAAATGACATTTCACCTCTGTTACTTTCTTATAACTATCACAAGGATATTGATGATATTCTGTTGTGTCAAAGCACCAGTAATAAGAATGCTGCTGCTGCTGCTACAGCAGGTATGAATAGTGACTTTCTATAGTGCCATGAAGGGCACAAAATCTAAGCCTTAAATGTAACCTTAAGAAGTCACAGATCATTTTCATATCACACTGAAAGTTGATTAGTGAACATTTTCATGAAACTATTACACCTATAAGTCTTTATGGCATCCAATTATCCTATGGAAAAACTGTAAAAAATGTTGGTATAATCATGAATAAGCATTTAAAATGGGAAGAACAAACACCACAGCATGCAGGCAATATCTATCTGTCTTCAAAGGATACAAAATTTTAGGAAAATATTCCACCAAAATAAAACAAAAACTAGTCCAGTCTGTAATCCTGTCAAAGCTTTACTACTGTGATGTACTTCAACAGGGTGGAAATAGTGAAAATTCCAAATGACTCACGCTAGCTGTGAATTCTTGGATAATATATGTGCATGATATTTGATTCTTTGATCGCGCCAGTCCTTCCTTTGCCCAGTTGGGATGGATGTAACTGTATATGCGACATGAGTTTCACACACTCTGTTTTGTTTGTGGGTTTCTTACTCACTGACATCCTTAATACCCACCCTCACATGTTAATACCACTTCAAAATCACAATACGAAATGTGATGTATCAAGGATCAAGCAAACCTACCAACAGTTTGTTGGTAGGTTTGTGGAGGTATGTGGTATTAGATGTCTACACACAGGTCATGTAATTCACCTAAATAACAGGCCGCTGATTTGTGTATGCAGCGATGGCATCGGATAGTGAACCACATGGATCTCATAACATTTACATCAGATGAATTTGGTTGCCAAAAGTCAGTGTGAGTTCATTCTAATGCTCCTCAAACCACTGTAGCACACTTATGGCTCCAAGACCTTGACAATTAAACTGCTGAAATGTAACATCACCATCAGGAGAGGCATCAAGCATGAAGGGATGCAGGTCATTCACTACTCTCAGCGTGTCTTCGATTACTACTACAGGTCCAATGCAGGTGGAGGAGAATATTTGGCATAGTGTAATACTGCTCCAACCAGCCTGCATCCCTGGCATGCTGCACATTCTGAGCTACCATTCCCCTTGATGACTGCATTTCTGAAGACAACCATTGACCTAGTGCAGCAAAAATGTGACTCACCCAAGGAACCTATACGTTTCCATTGATCAATGGTCGAAGCCTGCTGAAATCGTAATTGATGATGTCATTGGGTCAATGTGTGAATACGTAGGGGTGGTCTGCTGCAGAGTTCCATGTTCAGTGATACGCAACAAATGGTGTGCTCTGAAATGCTTGTGAGTGCACCAGCATTGTGCTCTTTTGGCAGAGATGCCACATATCAGCATCTATCCTACTTTAGAGAGCAGGCAAGCCTCCAAACCCCACGTTTTGTGAAGACACATGGATCTTCAACCATTTGGCATCTAGTGGTAGTTTCACCATCCTTCTACCTCTTTCCATAGATGCTCACTACAGTAGCAGGTTAACATTCAACCAACTTCACTGTTTTCAAGATACTCATTCACAGGCTCTGTTCAATGACAACCTGCTGCTTGTCAATGTCACTTGGGTCAATGGACTTCCCTATTTTCAGCTCAGATATTCGCTAGGGTGATCCCCGTCCATGTCTGCTCTGCTTACATACTTTTGCTATCACGTCATGTGCCTGTAATGCCACCAGGTGGCATCCTACAACACAGTTTGTGTTTGTCATAATGTTTTGGCTTATCAGTGTATCATTGCAAGTTACAGCTTAGATAACAATCTTATCTCACTGTCATGATGGATTCCTTCTGCAGAATCACCTCTGGAGAACCTCCCTCTGGTCATAACGCTCAGGCAATTGCAAATGGTACACTTGAGGTCAGTATGTTATCTAATATTCCACTTTGCCTCTAGGGCAATTACATGACATAAAAATGTTGGGAAAATAAAAGTCACCCACCACTGTGTGGTTTGTAGCCAAGATAATGAACTAAGATGAGGTCTGCCTCTCCCTACTTCCCTTTTCTCTCTAGGCCAGTAGTAATCAAGTTCCCCCATTTTCCTATCCCTTTAATTACATTTCCAGTTGGGTGAGTTTCACAATTTGAGGTCTGTAAGCTGTAGAAGAATTATCAGCAACAGAGTTATCCTTCTTAAAAATGGTGGCAAATATTACCATAATTTTTTAGGTAAGATACTTTGAGATTACAGTATATCACTGGTGTGTGACTGAATTACTATCATTTAATGACATCATGGCATAATCTCCAGAGCGGTGGGAAACATTAGCATAATATATAGGGTAAGACACCTTGACATTACAGTTCATGACTGAATATGGCTGAATTACTGTAATTTAAAGATGTCATAGCATAATGTTCAAAGTGACAGGAAATATTAACATAATTTATGATGTAAGATTCTTTGAATTTACAGTTTGTGACTGGGGAACTGCTGGATTACTGTAAATTATCGACATCATGACATTTTCTGTAAGCACTCCAATATCTGAGCACCTCCCATTGCTATTTAAAATTTTGGTGTAATTAGTTATAATTACCACCCAGTATTTTCCCACAGATAACCAATTTTCAAGCAGACACACATAAATACAAAACTTTAAATATTGAACAATTTGCACATATGATATTTAAAAAAATACACCAATATCACACATTAAGCAAATAGCATAGATTGATATTTTAACAAATACATGAACTACAAACAAATAGCACCCTACAACAAACATGTACCATGCCTATGACAAACTCACACCCTGCATTACTAGTATATTATAAAACAATGAGGCCACTAGTAGGTTGCTTTAGAGAAGTATGACTAGCATTACAGTAGACTTGCAAATAACAAGGAAGACTAAGTATATACATTCACAATACATTGATAAACTGCACTTAATAGTATCCCCATTGCAAGATATGAATGGTAGAGGAAATGCACTTTACATAAAACAAATCATAAATGTAATCTGCAGATGCATGTTGCAGTAGCCACCAGAAAGATCGCGGGAGGCTCACATTGGCACAGCACGTCATGGACAATAGTTGCCGCAAGTAAAGTCCCGTCCACCAGAGGGCACGCGAGAATTTGGTCACGCCCTCTGCTGGTGGAACAACAACAACTCAGGCAGCACAGGCCGTGCCCAGTCAGTTCACATCGGGCATGCCAAGCAGACAGTTCACGGTCTACACTATGTGAAGTGCGATGGAAAACGTGAATTGTGTTACAACACATGTGTCACCATATCCACGGTCTAGTTCCACTCTACAGCCTGCCAGCTCAAGGTCTAGTGCTATCACATCTACTGCATATATGTTATACAGCATTCAGTGGGAGAAATGAGAGTGAATGAGAAGGAGAATTGCCTCTATCTATGTTCCACACCGGAACTTACGTGACATGGTTAATGGCCATGGCATTCCACACACACACTGGAGAGACAGTGAGTGAGAAAGAGAATGATGCACAGGCACCAACTGTCAAAACATTCACCCATATACAATAGATAGCAGCGAGTATGCGGTAGCCAGTAGAATTACATTGATCATGAGACACAGTCCACACCAGAGAATACATGTAAAGCCTCTATAAACTACAACTTGCCAGAATGCAGCTGGTATTAACTGCTCTAGTATTTTTTATTAGTACATTTCTCTTTAAATCCTAAGAATATTTCAAGTTGTTATTAAACTGAACACATCAGAAGGGAGCAATTATCCATCAGTGTACTACTCCTTTTTCCTCATTCAAGGAGTATGAAATTGGTGGATTCTTACAGTTTCCACATAACAGCAAAGAATCATTATGGATTCTCCTTCATTACTGAAGACGCGGTTTATGTAATAATTTTTAAACCATGAGGGTGCATCCATACACATTATCTTTCTAGTGTTAATTTGTTAACTGTCATTGACTTAGACTTTATCCATTGCCAGAAACATGCAATTCTGTAGCAATCTACTGTTTAGCACATGGCTGTGACAACTAGACCACAGTTCTGGCAGTATGCATGACTTGTGAGGTGTATTTTGTAGTGATGCAGTGCTGCTGGGATTAGATCATTTATAAACATATATGCCACTGAGTGTGCATGTGAGCTGATGGATTTGTCTTCCAGTTTAAGTCTTTGTGTTTAATTAGGCATGGAGTTGTCTTCTGAATGCGTCCAATTACTGTCATTGTCATATAAGACCTTCCATTAGGAATCTTCTCTAATACATATGTTGCGGTTTTGTAAGACTTCAGATATACAGGGTGTAACAAAAATGTACGGGAAAAATTACAGGACACGTTCCTCACACATAGATGAAGAAATTATGTCATATGAACATGGGTCTGGAAACGTTCTGTTTACGTGTTGCAACTCATTAATCATGGGAAACACACTACATAGCATCATAATTACAGGAAACATGCATTTGGTGACTTCTGTTTACATTCTGCACCACTAGTGTTTTGTTTTACATGTCCCTTTTGGCATCCATTGTATGTCATTACTTGTTTATAGGTGACATCATGTTCCTGCAATCAGTATGATTGTTGAAAACACACAGGTTACTACACAGAGTTAATCACAGACTTGGCTCATGCACTGACAGTGTACGCAAACACAGAGCTGGCAGATGCCCATTTCATGTATGGATTAGCTGATGGCAATGGCACTCACGCTCAATGTTTCTACAGGAAGAGATTTCTAGGATGAAGATGCCCTATCAGGAAAACATTTGAAGCCCATGATCATTGACTTAGGGAACACATGGCAGCTAACCCTGATACTCGCGATGGGGGGAGGCCTAGAAGGACTAGGACACTGCTACTGAAGGTGGCAGTTCTTTCTTCATGGAGCTGATGACAACCCTAGTGTCAGTACAGGATGTGTAGTTGTAACATGGAATGTTGACCACATGACAGTCTGGTGAGTGTTAACAAGGACCAGCTGTATCTATACCATTTACAGTGTGTGAAGGCACTGTCAGCAGCTGATTTTCCTGCATGGGTACTCTTCTGCAAATGGTTTATACAACAAAGTGTCAACCATAATTTTATGCAACAGTGCTGTTCACAGATGAGGTGTCGTTTCAACAAGATTGGATTGTTAGTGTCTGTTTGGCAAGGACCTCACTTTGTTCCACCCGGGCTCAACAGACATAGTTATTGTAATTTTGTAGAGAGTGGTCTACCTGATCTGTCAGCAGATGCGCCTTTAGCTGTGCAACAAAACATGTACTTCATGAATGATGGAGCCCCTCCTAATTTTAGTATTAATGTCTGTCAGCTTTTAAATTACAGATTCAGTGATAGATGGGTATGTAGAGATGGAAGAATTGCCTGCCCTCCATGCTCTCTGGACCTAAATGCACTGTACTTTTATTGTGGGTGCATTTGAAAGCTCTTGTGTATGGAATCACAGTGAAAGATGTTCAGAGTCTGTACCCATATTATGGAAGGCTGTGACACCATACACTACACTCCAGGGATACACCAGCAGATCTGGGACTCACTACGACAGCAGGTTGATGTGTCTATCAGTGCCCACAGAGGGCATAGTGAACATCTCCTGTGAGAAAGAGTTGCACGTGGTATGCCAGTCCGTTCTGTTCATGTGTGTTTGCCATGATTAAAGAGTTGGATAAAAGTGTTTCCAGACCCATGTTCATGTACCATAATTTCTTTGTCTATTTGTAAGGAATACGTCCTGCAATTTGTGCTGTACATTTTTGTTGCACCTGTAGTTGCTCCCATCTGTCTGTAACCTGTTTTCCAGCCATAATACCTCATGCAGTCTTCAGTAAATTTGATTGACTTGCAGGCAGTATCAGTGTATTTATTAAAGTTTTCATCACAAGGGCTGAATATTTTGTCTCACAATCTATTAAACCTCTGCTGCCTTCTGTAGGTGAGTTTGTCAGCTGACCCGTAGCTACACATGACAACATATCTTTCTAAATGAACCAACCTATATACTTTTTTATTTATGTAACAAATTTTCTTGCAATGGAGGGAGGAGATTAGTGTTTAACGTCCCGTCGACAACGAGGTCATTAGAGACGGAGCACAAGCTTGGGTGAGGGAAGGAAATCGGCCGTGCCCTTTCAAAGGAACCATCCCAGCATTTGCTTGAAGCGATTTAGGGAAATCACGGAAAACCTAAATCTGGATGGCCGGAGACGGGATTGAACCGTCGTCCTCCCGAATGCGAGTCCAGTGTGCTATTCTTGCAATGGGTATGGCTTATGCAACATTCAACATTTTGGACAGGGGTGGCATGGTGACCTGCTGCCATTGGATAAGCAGCTGAGCAGCAAGTCGTATACTCCTAGCTCACTCATTTGTTACACAGTTTAATTCTTAATTTATTTGCGTATTTTTGGTACTTGCATTGTTTAATTCATAAATTTCGGGCGTATTATAGTATTTGAGAGTTGTAGCATCGCGTTTTAGTACCTGAATAGTGTAAATTCGCGTAGTCATTTGTCTTCTGTTTTTGTTTTGAACGGCCAGTGTCGGTTGGTCACAGTCAGTGTGCTCCCTGCCGCCGTTGGATAAGCAGCTGAGCAGCAAGTCGTATACTCCTAGCTAACTCATTTGTTACATAGTTTAATTCTTAATTTCTTTGCGTGTTTTTGGTACTTGCATTGTTTAATTCATAAATTTCGGGCATATTATAGTATTTGAGAGTGTAGCATCGCGTTTTAGTACCTGAATAGTGTAAATCCGCGTAGTCTCCTTCCGCCGCCGAGCAGTGTCAGCAGTGCGCAAGTAGCAGCATTACTGCATTTACTAGGCAATCTTGTATTTTAATAACCGTTTAAATTTTGTTGATTTGTTTGCGCTCTCTGTAGATTAGTTCAGACGTTCTTTGCAAAACAGTTTTTAGCATGGATAGGGACTGCAACTGCTGTGTTCGGATCCAGGCTGAGTTGGCATCCCTTCGCTCCCAGCTTCAGGCAGTGTTGGCTTCGGTCACACAGCTTGAGGCTGTTGCCAATGGGCATCACTGTGGGGGTCCGGATGGGGGTTTGTCGGGGACGGCCAGCTCGTCCCACGCATCCCCTGATCGGACTACGACTGTGGTTGCCCGGGATACTGCCCGCATTGAGGCTCATCCCTCACCTGTGGTAGAGTGGGAGGTCGTCTCAAGGTGTGGCAGGGGGCGAAAGACATTCCGGAGGGCTGAACGGAAAGCCTCTCCAGTTTGTCTGACGAACCGGTTTCAGGCTCTGTCTCAGGCTGATACTGATCTTCGGCCTGACATGGCTGCTTGTCCTGTTCCAGAGGTTGCCCCTCAGTCTGCAAGATCCGGGCAGTCGCAGAGGGTGGGCTTACTGTTAGTTGGGAGCTCCAACGTCAGGCGCATAATGGGGCCCCTTAGGGAAATGGCAGCAAGAGAGGGGAAGAAAACCAATGTGCACTCCATGTGCATACCGGGGGGAGTCATTCCAGATGTGGAAAGGGTCCTTCCGGATGCCATGAAGGGTACAGGGTGCACCCATCTGCAGGTGGTCGCTCATGTCGGCAGCAATGATGTGTGTCGCTATGGATCGGAGGAAATCCTCTCTGGCTTCCGGCGGCTATCTGATTTGGTGAAGACTGCCAGTCTCGCTAGCGGGATGAAAGCAGAGCTCACCATCTGCAGCATCGTTGACAGGACTGACTGCGGACCTTTGGTACAGAGCCGAGTGGAGGGTCTGAATCAGAGGCTGAGACGGTTCTGCGACCGTGTGGGCTGCAGATTCCTCGACTTGCGCCATAGGGTGGTGGGGTTTCGGGTTCCGCTGGATAGGTCAGGAGTCCACTACACACAACAAGTGGCTATACGGGTAGCAGGGGTTGTGTGGTGTGGGCTGGGCGGTTTTTTAGGTTAGATGGCCTTGGGCAAGTACAGAAAGGGCAACAGCCTCAACGGGTGCGGGGCAAAGTCAGGACATGCGGGGACCAAGCAGCAATCGGTATTGTAATTGTCAACTGTCGAAGCTGCATTGGTAAAGTACCAGAACTTCAAGCGCTGATAGAAAGCACCGAAGCTGAAATCGTTATAGGCACAGAAAGCTGGCTTAAGCCAGAGATAAATTCTGCCGAAATTTTTACAAAGGTACAGACGGTGTTTAGAAAGGATAGATTGCATGCAACCAGTGGTGGAGTGTTCGTCGCTGTTAGTAGTAGTTTATCCTGTAGTGAAGTAGAAGTGGATAGTTCCTGTGAATTATTATGGGTGGAGGTTACACTAAACAACCGAACTAGGTTAATAATTGGTTCCTTTTACCGACCTCCCGACTCAGCAGCATTAGTGGCAGAACAACTGAGAGAAAATTTGGAATACATTTCACATAAATTTTCTCAGCATGTTATAGTCTTAGGTGGAGATTTCAATTTACCAGATATAAACTGGGACACTCAGATGTTTAGGACGGGTGGTAGGGACAGAGCATCGAGTGACATTATACTGGGTGCACTATCCGAAAATTACCTCGAGCAATTAAACAGAGAACCGACTCGTGGAGATAACATCTTGGACCTACTGATAACAAACAGACCCGAACTTTTCGACTCTGTATGTACAGAACAGGGAATCAGTGATCATGAGGCCGTTGCAGCATCCCTGAATATGGAAGTTAATAGGAATATAAAAAAAGGGAGGAAGGTTTATCTGTTTAGCAAGAGTAATAGAAGGCAGATTTCAGACTACCTAACAGATCAAAACGAAAATTTCTGTTCCGACACTGACAATGTTGAGTGTTTATGGAAAAAGTTCAAGGCAATCGTAAAATGCGTTTTAGACAGGTACGTGCCGAGTAAAACTGTGAGGGACGGGAAAAACCCACCGTGGTACAACAACAAAGTTAGGAAACTACTGCGAAAGCAAAGAGAGCTCCACTCCAAGTTTAAACGCAGCCAAAACCTCTCAGACAAACAGAAGCTAAACGATGTCAAAGTTAGCGTAAGGAGGGCTATGCGTGAAGCGTTCGTTGAATTCGAAAGTAAAATTCTATGTACCGACTTGACAGAAAATCCTAGGAAGTTCTGGTCTTACGTTAAATCAGTAAGTGGCTCGAAACAGCATATCCAGACACTATGGGATGATGATGGCATTGAAACAGAGGATGACACACGTAAAGCTGAAATACTAAACACCTTTTTCCAAAGCTGTTTCACAGAGGAAGACCGCACTGCAGTTCCTTCTCTAAATCCTTGCACAAACGAAAAAATGGCTGACATCGAAATAAGCGTCCAAGGAATAGAAAAGCAACTGGAATCACTCAATAGAGGAAAGTCCACTGGACCTGACGGGATACCAATTCAATTCTACACAGAGTACGCGAAAGAACTCGCCCCCCTTCTAACAGCTGTGTACCGCAAGTCTCTAGAGGAACGGAGGGTTCCAAATGATTGGAAAAGATCACAGATAGTCCCAGTCTTCAAGAAGGGTCGTCGAGCAGATGCGCAAAACTATAGACCTATATCTCTGACGTCGATCTGTTGTAGAATTTTAGAACATGTTTTTTGCTAGAGTATCATGTCATTTTTGGAAACCCAGAATCTACTATGTAGGAATCAACATGGATTCCGGAAACAGCTTTATTTGTTCATGAGACCCAGAAAATATTAGATACAGGCTCCCAGGTAGATGCTATTTTTCTTGACTTCCGGAAGGCGTTCGATACAGTTCCGCACTGTCGCCTGATAAACAAAGTAAGAGCCTACGGAATATCAGACCAGCTGTGTGGCTGGATTGAAGAGTTTTTAGCAAACAGAACACGGCATGTTGTTATCAATGGAGAGACGTCTACAGACGTTAAAGTAACCTCTGGCGTGCCACAGGGGAGTGTTATGGGACCATTGCTTTTCACAATATATATAAATGACCTAGTAGATAGTGTCGGAAGTTCCATGCGGCTTTTCGCGGATGATGCTGTAGTATACAGAGAAGTTGCAGCATTAGAAAATTGTAGCGAAATGCAGGAAGATCTGCAGCGGATAGGCACTCGGTGCAGGGAGTGGCAACTGACCCTTAACATAGACAAATGTAATGTATTGCGAATACATAGAAAGAAGGATCCTTTATTGTATGATTATATGATAGCGGAACAAACACTGGTAGCAGTTACTTCTGTAAAATATCTGGGAGTATGCGTGCGGAACGATTTGAAGTGGAATGATCATATAAAATTAATTGTTGGTAAGGCCGGTACCAGGTTGAGATTCATTGGGAGAGTGCTTAGAAAATGTAGTCCATCAACAAAGGAGGTGGCTTACAAAACACTCGTTCGACCTATACTTGAGTATTGCTCATCAGTGTGGGATCCGTACCAGATCGGTCTGATGGAGGAGATAGAGAAGATCCAAAGAATAGCGGCGCGTTTCGTCACAGGGTTATTTGGTAACTGTGATAGCATTACGGAGATGTTTAATAAACTCAAGTGGCAGACTCTGCAAGAGAGGCGCTCTGCATCGCGGTGTAGCTTGCTCACCAGGTTTCGAGAGGGTGCGTTTCTGGATGAGGTATCGAATATATTGCTTCCCCCTACTTATACCTCCCAAGGAGATCACGAATGTAAAATTAGAGAGATTAGAGCACGCACGGAGGCTTTCAGACAGTCATTCTTCCCGCAAACCATACGCGACTGGAACAGGAAAGGGAGGTAATGACAGTGGCACGTAAAGTGCCCTCCGCCACACACCGTTGGGTGGCTTGCGGAGTATAAATGTAGATGTAGATGTAGATGTATTATCCTTTAAATGATGTGCAGTTTACTTGTACTATTCACTATCAGAACACCTTTTATTTTTCCTACCATTTCTTTGGAATTGACATCAGTTAGGTCGTGTACATTTTTTCTAAGTTTCACACCCAACACTCCCACGTCAATACATTTAGTAAAGGAATGTTGTGTGAGGTGAGCTTCAATTGAGACAGAAGATCTGTGTTTTATAACTGCTCATAGTTGCCCTCACTGCTTCTTTGTAAACATCCATTATGTCCAAGATTTTCACAATGTCTCATGTTTCCATAAGTATTATGATAACATCATGAACATAGGCATTGACAATGAACCGTAATGCACCAATGTGTAGTCCTGGTATGTAGGTGCTGATAATATAGATTAATGTTCCTAAAGAGATGATGCACAGCATCTTTGATAAAGAGAAACCCTGTCTTACAGAGTGTTAAATTGTAAATCCTTCATAAGATGTCAATTTATTGCCCTTTGGAAACTATTTGGTACTGATTTGGTAGAAGTAAATCTGTTGTTGCATGTGGAAATTTGAAATGCTGTTAACACACTCCCTAGGTACTGATGACTGACTTTCGCTAAATCTATGTTCAGTAGGGTCTAATAATTATGCCTGATGCTGCCATGAGGAGGAAGTCATGTCCCTTAAGGAACAAATTCCTTCTAATGTGCTTTTGTTGGCTATGCCACACTTCTGTTCTGGCTCAAGGTCGTCTGGTGGGGGTTTTTTCAATCTTGCATCTGTGACATGAGATAAGATTTTCGAGTTCATGGATAAAAATTGTTACTCTTTGTGGTTTCTTTTTACTTGGGAATGAGTACTGTCATACTGGTTTCTTAATCCACTCACATAAGGTCAGGTGACCTGGGTGGCCAGGCCAGAGGGCAACCTCAGCCGATCCATCAATTCCCAAAGGTGGCTCTCAGATGATTCCTCACAGCAGTTCTGAAATGGGCTGGTGCCCCATCATGCTGGAAGTATATCCTTTGTTCCCAAGCAGTGCTCAGCCAACCAACCACACCCAGTGCAGTTTTGAATGCCAGTATCTGTTCCCAGTGACATCAAAACAGCAGCATACATGAGCACCACTAACAAAATGTTCCCTAACATTACAAGGTGACTTAAGAGAAAAAATGTCCCTTATCAAAATACATTTGTTTTCATGTTCTGTACCTCCTGTACTAACTTCAATGAATAATTTTGGAACTCCCTGTGTGCACAGTCTTGTAACAGCCGTACTGTTTTGGTATCATCAGATGGTTGTTCTCCATATAGCCTTTGGAAATAATATTTATGTATCTCTGTAGCCATCTTTTTTGTTCTCTTTTAAGGTGGTAAATGTACCACATAGGTGCTCATAACCCTTGTATGTGCTGATTTTCTCTTCTAGTTTGCTTAACTGCAGCTCTAAGAATGTCTGTTTGAATTTGTTTACATCACTTACCATATCCTCCCATTATCTACTTTTGCTTGCAAGTCATGTGTTAGAATGTGGTAATATTTGATTTTCATTCTCCCGTTGTCATTTAGCCTGAAGGGATATTTTTTTAAATTTTTGGGTACCAGGTTTCAAGAGGTTTTTCCACAAATCAATAGCATCATGAAAGAACTTTTCCAGTTCACCCACAATGTAATGAGCACTTAACTCTAACTTTACCCATGATATATGGAGAATGTTACAATTTAATATCCCAGCTATTTTTGGATGACATATACATTGTGCTGTAATGATTCTGACTTGCTGACTGGAGAAGCTGATAAAATGAAGTAAACTTGCACAATGAATCCCATAGCGGTACAGATTATATCAAGCTTTAATGTTACTACTGTCAAAATGTAAGTGCAGTGATTACATAAAGTAACAAGTCTTTCAACCATATCCTTCATGTTAAGACATCCAATCAAGATTTGCAGTGGACCACAGAAGGGTATTGTGTGTCCTTTGAAACTGTCACTCTTATATATATGTATCTGACTTTATTATAATACAAACACACATAGCCCATTTGCACTACTTTGTGTGTGCATGCCTCACTTTCTTGCAAGAGGCCCTGGACCTAATGCTGATGGATTCATCTCTGGACACTACTGCAGGTGTAAAGTGGATGGATCTACATCTGGCCCTAATGCTGGTGGATCGAGCTGTTGATGGTACCCTGAGCCTAACGTGGGTGGATCTGCTTTAGAATCCTATCCTGGGTGGTGGGAGCCCCAATGAGAAATTGGCTAATGCATATACATTAAATAGCGTAATTGGGCTATTCAGCATATAGCAGAGATGCTGAGTGACAGATAGGAACAACAAAAAGACTGTCACAGATAAAGCTTTCTACCATTAAGACCTTCATCAACAGTAGATGACACACACACACACACACACACACACACACACACACACACACACACACACACACACACACACATACACACACACACGTCTTTAGTCCCAGGCAACTGAAACCACACTGTGTGTGTGTGTGTGTGTGTGTGTGTGTGTGTGTGTGTGTGTGTGTGTCTGTGTGTCGTCTATTGTTGTTGACAAAGGCCTTCATGGCTGAAAGCTTTGGTTGTGACAGTCTTTTTGTTGAGCCTATCTGCGACTCAGCATCACCAGTATATTGTCAGTAGCAACTTTCCTTATCATAATATTGTTGCATTCCATCCTGGATTTTCCTTTGTTTGATTGTAATTGTGCTATTTGCATTTACAATAAGGTAAAAGCTATTCCTTAGTAACTATTATGTATTTCCATCTGCTGCATACATCCTTGGATCTTAAGTGTCTGATAGCTGCAGCTGATCAGTATTCTGAAGACTATACCTGGGCCACTGAAACATGTCATTTCAAGGTCACTCCCCAAGTGCCGTAGAGTTGTTAATATAACTAACAAACAAGTGAGAAATGTGAGGTGCCACGTCTTCTGAACGAATATCAGCACCGAACAAAAGCCGGTTCCAGCATTGACGCTACCACATTGCTGGCTTCTGTGTAAACATTGTATGTTAGTGCGCAAACGTCTGCTGTTGTGTTGTGTTACAACCTCAACTACAGTTTTTATTTGTTAAACAATGTCACCAAAATTATGTTCAACAAACAACAATCCATTGTACTGTGGAGTGCCATTAAATAGTCAGGCTTTGGAATTGCTACCGAGGACACGTGAGTTTTACAAGCAAGAAAAAGAATTTGTTTCTGTGCATGGGCATGCATCGATTCATGCTGATAAAGTTTTATTAGAGTGTACCTCGAAAATTCTAGGACTCAGCGAAATAACAGTTATAAGGAAAGGCGTGCTACTTCAAGACTTACAAGACAGTAAAGTAAACTGTGTGGAAGAAAGCCCCTGTCGGAGAAACAGTGTGTTTTTGAGTACTCCGGGAAAGGAAAAAAACCAGCCATGTCCTGTTACAGATATTAATTCTTTCCAGCCCAGTGCAATTTTCCAGCACATATGTGGATATTATAAAAGGAAAGAATACCCCACAAGAGCGAAGCTGTAATTTCTTTAGAAGAAAATGAACTTTTCTCAGTGGGGAAAATGTCGCTTAAGATGATATTAAAAAGTATGGGCTTCCGTTTTAAAAACTTAGATGGATGAAAACTGTCACTTGAAATAGCTCATGTCATTGCAGCTTGTACCATTTTCTTACACAGAATTATAGGAAAGGGCATACATTCAGTCATATGGTTAGACAAAACCTAGGTCAATGCTGGAGAATCAGTTGAGAAATGCTGCACAGATGATACTCCGAATAGCAGCGGTCGTCAGCCAACAGGAAGAGGATCCTGATTAATTGTGGCCCATGCAGGATCTTCAAATGGCTTTGTGCCTGAAGTACTTTTAGTTTTTCAATAAAAAAACTAGTACTATTATGAGGATATGGACCACCCACAGCCTCTACAGTGGTTTAAAAATGTGTTGCTCCAGTTTAGTGTTCCGACAGTGTTTGTGATGGATAATGCACCATACCATATACTTGTGTATTTAAACACAGAAACACATCTAGCTGGCCATCTGCTGCGGTGCAGTGGTGCCTACTTGGGCCTCAAAATAGTAGAGGTTGGAGGGGGGGGGGGGGGGGGGGGGGGGTAGCCCAGCCCTAGTCCCTGTTCTGCAAATTAGCCAGTCAGCACCTTTTCTTTAGAAACAGAGTGGCACAATGCAGAGAGGCCCTTCGGGTAGTAAAACTGAGGCTTCCCCAGCGCCCAGAAAGCAGAAGGGATGCTAGAAAACTTGTGTTCTTGTAGTGGAGGCGCTTAGCATTTGCGTGAGAAGTTGGAGGAGGGAGTTTTGGCGTGCACCTGCATTGGGCGAGAGCACAATAGGTTAGCTCTTCTGAGTTGGTTACAGTGGTGGAAGTTAACAATTATTGTTTGTTCTTTTGATTGAGAGATGCCTGTCGTGTCTGTGCCACGATTGGTCATGGGGTTGGGAAGAGCACACCGCTCTGAGCTCAGGTAGCAAGCCATACTGAGAAAGGTAGATTAATTCTGATTTCGATACAGAGTGAGATTAATTCTGACTGCAGATTCTGTGAAAAGAAGTCTTGGGCATTCTGATTCAGTGTTCTGCAAAGTCCTCCATCTTTAACAGGTTGGTGAAGCAGACTTTGACTCTCTCTCTCTCTCTTTTAAAGAATGGCTCTGAGCACTATGGGACTCAACTGCTGAGGTCATTAGTCCCCTAGAACTTAGAACTAGTTGAACCTAACTAACCTAAGGACATCACAAACATCCATGCCCGAGGCAGGATTCGAACCTGCGACCGTAGCGGTCCTGCGGTTCCAGAATGCAGCGCCTTTAACCGCACGGCCACTTCGGCCGGCAGACTTTGACTACCAGCGCCAATGGCTTGTGGAGCCATACTTAGGTAACAGCCAATTTTCTCACGCTGCTGGGAAACTAAGTGAGAACGTGACTTGTAGCAGCTGTAATGATGAAGCAAGCTGAGCTGAGAACAGTGCACAACGTCCTGGAATGTGATATTCGAGGACGATTATTTGCCTGAACCTGCTCGCACATTTAAGCTGCCTTGTAGTGGTATGTTGAGTGTGTGTTACCGTTTTTGTTGGCGTATTTTCATATTAATACTTCCAGAGCGAGTGACAACTAGTGGGTCAGAAGTTTAATACAGTGGTCCTCAAACTGCAGCCCCAATCATGTACGTGTACGACCCGCGGTTCACAGCTATTTTTCGTAATAATACACTTCTACCAACTAACTACTGAATCCAGAAACGTCAACCATCGTTAAGAGTTTCATCAGAGTGCTCAGCAACAAACAAAAATACAGGGACAGTAACATTTTAAGATGTGTTTAATTTGAATTGACGATGGTAAATTCGACCAAGAGCTAACTAAAGCTGGCCACTTACCTTAGTGGCAGAAAGGTAAGTATCGCGGACACTGCGAGATTAGAGGATGTGACAATGTTTTATTGTTTGTCTGCCACTACTGACAATGCACTGACTAGTGTATGCCTTGCAGCGATCAGCTATTACAGCACTGATTTCAAGTATAAAAACAGATTCGTGAATGCGTGTTGGAGATGGTCATCTTCAAATGCGGTGTATGAAATTAAATACAGCTGTCGTAATATAGTGCAGTGAGTGGAAGAAAAGAAGAAAAATCAAAACCAAGACATTTAGTAAACAGTGGCGATAGTATGAGATTTCCACTCTGCAGCGGAGTGTGCGCTGATATGAAACTTCCTGGCTCATTAAAACCATGTGCAAAGACCGAGACTCGAACTCGGGACCTTTGCCTTTTGCGGGCAAGTGCTCTACCAACTGAGCTACCCAAGCACGACTCACGCCCCGTCCTCACAGCTTTACTTCTGCCAGTACCTCGTCTCCTACCTTCCAAATTTTACAGAAGCTCTTCTGCGAACCTTGCAGAACTAGCATTCCTGAAAGAAAGGATATTGCGGAGACATGGCTTGGCCACAGCCTGGGGAATGTTTCCAGAATTAGATTTCCACTCGCAGGAAAGCTTCTGTAAAGTTTGGAAGTTAGGAGACGAGGTACTTGCAGAAGTAAAGCTGTGAGGATGGGGCGTGAGTCGTGCTTGGATAGCTCAGTTGGTAGAGTACTTGCCCGCGAAAGGGAAATGTCCCGAGTTCGAGTCTCGGTCCATGCACACAGTTTTAATCTGCCAGAAAGTTTCAGTGGTGATAGTGTCTCATGTTTAAAAGCATTATGCAATTAAGTACAATTACTGTTATTAATCAACTAATCATCCAGTCGCTCGGATAATACGACAACACTTTGTCAGGCCATAACGGTCTCACAATGTTAGAGGTCACTGAGGTTGGCAGAAATCCGAAACAGAGAACAGTCGACGACGTGTCCCGAATGGTACCGACTCTTAACTATCATGACGTGCACCTGGAGTCCAGCGCCAACTCATAGCGCTTTTACAATAGCTAGTCTGTTGAGGCCCACAACATACTAATTTACACTATGTGATTAAAAGTATCCAGACACCCCTCAAAAAATTCGTTTTTCATATTAGGTGCATTGTGCTACCACTTACTGCCAGATACTCCATATCAGTGACCTCAGTAGTCATTAGACACCGTGAAAGAGCAGAATGGGTCACTCCACGGAACTCACAGACTTGGAACGTGGTCAGGTGATTGGGTGTCACTTGTGTCATCCGTCTGTACGTGATATTTCCACACTCCTAAACATCCCTAGATCCACTGTTTCTGATGTGATAGTGAAGTGGAAACGTGAAGGGACACATAACACCACAAAAGCGTACAGGCTGATCTCGTCTGTTGACTGACTGAGACCGCTGACAGTTGAAGACGGTCGTAATGTGTAATAGGCAGACATCTGTCCAGACCATCACACAGGAATTCCAAACTGCATCAGGATCCACTGCAAGTACTATGACAGTTACGCGGGAGGTGAGAAAACTTGTATTTCGTGGTCGAGCGGCTGCTCATAAGCCACACGTCACGCCGGTAAATGCCAAATGACGTCTCGCTTGGTGTAAGGATCGTAAACATTGGACGATTGAACAGTGCAAAAATGTTGTGTGGAGTGACGAATCATGGTACGCAATGTGGTGATGCGATGGCAGGGTGTGGGTATGGCGACTGCCCCATGAACGTCATCTGCCAGCGTGTGTAGTACCAACAGTAAAATTCGGAGGTGGTTGTGTTATGTTGTGGTCGTGTTTTTCATGGAGGGGGCTTGCACCCCTTGTTGTTTCGCGTGGCACTGTCACAGCACAGGCCTACATTGATGTTTTAAGCACCTTATTGCTTCCCACTGTTGAAGAGCAATTCGGGGATGGTGACTGCAGCTTTCAACACGATCGAGCACCTGTTCATAATGCAGGGCCTGGGGTGGAGTGGTTACACGACAATAACATCCCTGGCCTGCACAGAGTCCTGACCTGAATCCTACAGAATCTTTGGGATGGTTTTGACGCCAACTTTGTGCCAGGCCTCACTGATCGACATCGTCTCAGCGTTGCACTCCGTGAAGAATAGACTGCCATTCCCCAAGGAACCTTCCAGCACCTGACTGAAAGTATGCCTGCGAGAGTGGAAGCTGTCATCAAGGCTAAGGGTGGGCCAACACCATACTGAGTTCCAGCATTACCGATAGAGAGCGCCAGGCTCTTGTAAGTCATTTTCAACCAAGTGTCCGGATAGTTTTATCACATAGTGTATGTAGGTTAATAATAACATCGGTACATATGCGGCCCGAGGTGTCACGCCAAATTGTCGATATTGGGTCTTGAGTAATGAAGTTCGGTGACCACTGATTTAATAGCTGTGCTTCCAGAAGGTCATAAGTGCGTACTTTCAGAATTATTGTCCAAATTTTCTGGCAGGATCGACTGCTAGAGTTAATACCTTGCATGTGTGCTTTTCTCTTCTTAGGATACGACGTAATGCTGGTGACATTTCCTTCAAAGTTGTAACTGACTGATGCAACCAAAATACTTGTAGCTCGTGACTGAATGTGAGCTAGAGAAGCTGGGTACTCTTCTGGTGTGATGGCAGCTGGTTCAGGTGAACTGATGGGAGGCCGTGTGGCGTCCTCACCACCACTACCGACTCGTACGCTGTCATCCTCAATTGCAGATCTGGAGGTATCCCGGTGACTCCCAGGTAGTGTCCTTTTCCGAGACTTCTTTTACTAACACACTATTTTGATTGGTATGTCGGTGTTTCTCCTCCCCTTAGCTAGTTTTGGTCCGCCGCTGGTATTTGATTTTTCCCCTGCCATACATGGGAGACTTGCAGCTGTATGCGTGTAATTGTTGTTATTACTGTTGTTACTGTTATTACTGTTTGTGTGTTCTGGAATATTCAATGTTTGTACAAATAGCAGCATACTGTCCAGGAAGAGGAGGGAGGAGGAGATTAGTGCTTAACGTCCCGCGGCAACGAGGTCATTAGAGACGGAGCACAAGCTCGGATCAGGATAGGATGGAGAAGGAAAGCAGCCGTGCCCTTTCGAAGGAACGATCCTAGCATTTGCTTTAACCGATTTAGGGCCATCAGGGAAAACCTAAAGCAGGCTGACCGAACGCGGGTGTGAAAGTCGACCTTCCGAAAAAGAATCCTGTGCTGTACTTCACTGACTACCCTGCTTTCTGATTTAAACTTGACTCTAGTTACGACATGGCATAATTATGGGAGTATTACACATTTTTGCAATGTTAACTTGATAAGAGTTGGGTTGGGTTGTATGAGGGAAGAGACCAAACACCTAGGTCATCGGTCTCATTGGATTAGGAAAGGACAGGGAAGGAAGTCGGCCATGCCCTGTCAAAGGAACCATCCCAGCATTTGCCTGGAACGATTTAGGGAAATCACGGAAAACCTAAATCAGGATGGCCGGACGAGGGATTGAACCGTCGTCCTCCCGAATGCGAGTCCAGTATGTTAACCACTGCGCCACCTCGTAACTTGATAAGGATGCCTGATTGATGTGAGAGAGGTTTTGAAGTTCTTGAACATTCTGATTTTGCCAGATGAAACAAGTAAATAAATTATGCCCAACACTCCCATTGCAAGTGCACAATTTCGTCTTTCTAAGAGTCAAAAGGTGTCTTTGGTTCGGAAACAGTTTAACAAAAGTGCTCTCTGTCAGTTTTTGACAAATATTTTGAGAACGGCGAAAAAGTCGTTCAGATTGGATGGTCATTTCACAAAATCTAGTTATATTTCCCTTTGATCGCAAAAGGCACTGAGTTTTCCAGTGTTGTAAAAGTAAGCGGGTTTTTGACACTTTTAGTACTTTCGTAACGTACATTATAAAAATAATGTACTGCGATATTTACATTTCACACATATGGAAATTTTAACTTTGTCCTTTAATTTTGATAACAAAGTTTTGTATGCAGTGAGGTATTCGGTATTTTGAATATGGAATATTAATTGTCACAGAGTTATCCAGATGTCGGCAAGCTTTGTTTGAACTTCGGAGCATGGTTCAAAATAAGAGTAAAAATCACTGCCTACGTCAGATATCGGAAAAACTGCCCTCATTCCTCTAAATGCAGCTTCTTCACTCTGGGTGAAGCCTAGCCAATGCCGGATATTTCAGCTAGTTCTTAAACAGGTGGCAAGGGACGTACAAATAATTCTATGTTGTGCGCAACTGCAGCTGAAGTAATCCACCTTTAACGAATAATCCGATTCCAGCTGTATATAAATCTTTATTTGCATGACTGGTTTCGTGATATCAAATCACATCCTCAGATGTACGACTGAACAAGATACAAAACAACCAGTCGATATTATTATCCGAAAATGGGCACATACCCTGATAATCTAAGCCGTATGACATCCAACATAAAAATACCTACAAGTCAGTAAAACATAAGGTCTGTAACATGAGAAGGAGGGGAACTCAACCTTCCCAAAATGAAATGCCGTTACCCGCAACAAGCAGGCGTAACAGATCATATTTATCATTGAAAAACTGACATGGCAAAACCACGTTAACCTACAATGAAAAGAACAAAATATGAAAAAGGTCTAGTGAGTAACGTTGAAAGGCCGACGGATAATAAAAGCTCCTTCATACCAGGAAGCGGCAGACAGCGTCCCTCCAACCACCTCGCCGTGCAGGGCCACAGTGCTAGTCAACGAATCATGTATATTGCCGTGCGGGGTAGCCACGCGGTCTCAGGAGCCTTGTCACGGTTCGCGCGGCTCCCCCCGTCGGAAGTTCGAGTCCTCCCTCGGGCATGGGTGTGTGTGTTGTCCTTAGCGTAAGTTACTTTAAGTTAGATTAAGTAGTGTGTAAGCCTAGGGACCGATGACCTCAGCAGTTTGGTCCCATAGGAACTTACCACTACCACTCACGTACGGTACGTATATCACGGCAGAGTGCACTAGCGCCACTACACATATAAACGGGGAAAATTACAAACACTTCAGCGCATATCTAAATATCATGGGAATGATTGTGGCCCCTGTTACGCAACACTACCGTACAAACTATAAGATATTTCACAAAAAATAGGTAAAACAAAACCGACCAGACTCAAGAGTATATAACAACCACACAGTCGAAAAATTATGACAATACGATCTTACAAGGCAATCGCACCACGGGAGTATTAATGGTGTGTTGGTGGTACACCTTCAGACTCGACATAATTACAATCCCTTGAGATTATTCGCTGGGTGTTTCATATTGTTTGTCACATTGCTTAGATTATTAGGTGTTCGTATTTGGATCATAATATCAACTGACTGCCTTGATCCTTGTACAGATGTAAATCTGAAGATGTGATCTGATATTACGAAACCGGTTGTTTTCCTCTAAACAAAGGCTCATATACAGCTGGAAGCTCTTTATTCGTTAAATATGGCAAGGCACGTGCTTGATTAGAAAGTCTAGCTGCGACTGGGGAAGAGAATGCCATGAATGGGAACAAAGGAAGGTAGACCGAGGTATGAGATTACTGAAAGTAGGTGCCTCAGCAGTGTCTCTCTACTAGCTGTGGTACGCGCAGTTACTTACAAATAGTTGATCAGTCCTAGATAAGTGGCGTTCCTCTTCATAGGGATGATCACGTCGGTCCAGTACATGGAATCGGGCACGATATCTAGACGACAAACTGGACTGGATAAGTACGTCTCGAATTCCCCGAGATTCATCATGGTGACAGCGTGATCCTTCTTGCATGTCGCAGTCAACGCATCCATGTGTGTGGGGTGTATACGTACAGTGAAGCCCTTCACTAATGGGTCAATCGGGGAGTTCTCATGCAGGTCCTCTTTTTCGTTCACCTGTGGAGTAAAAAATCGTACGAATACAGTCCACATATTCCAGAAATGATCGTTTTCTTTGACACGAAAAGGAGTAGAGCCGGAAGAGACTAGTATCATTAATTTGTAAAGAGACACATTTTCTAGTTAACTGTACACTGATGAGCAAATGTGAAGGGTTTTTTTACTAACAAAAATACGATGATATGGAGTACAAAAAAATTGTGACTGGATTTCATGTGTATGGGGACTCTTGCTGTTCAAGTTGTGTATTAATGACATGGCAGATAATAATAACCTCAGACATTTTGCAGATGGTGCAAGGTAATGACGTACTGTCTGGCAGAAGATGAAGAAATACCCACAGAAGGACAGCAAGAATGACTACAAGGCTTTCATCAATTAACATTTCCGGGCTGAGATGCCGTGGTCCATACATAAGAATCTCCCCTGACGTTTCGCCTTCGACTGCAGAAGGCATCCTCCGAAGACAATCGGCGAACTGCAACGAGAGCACTAGTGAGCACCGTATATATAAGCCATCTAGAGGGCGCCGCTGTCAATCACGTGACGTCGGCTGTGCTGTGATCTCTGATATAGCTCTCGTTGCAGTTCGCCGATTGTCCTCGGAGGATGCCTTCCGCAGTCGAAGGCGAAACGTCAGGGGAGAGTCTTATGTATGGACCACGGCATCTCAGCCCGGAAATGTTAAGTGATGACAACTCCTGCGGTGAAAGCCTTCATTCTATGACTACAAGCTTTATTGACTCACGGGAGAAGGCGAAGAAAATGTTGAAAAACCTGAATTGCCATGCGCTTGAAGATAAGCGCAAATTATTCCACGAAAGTTTACTTAGGAAGTATCAAGCGAAGAATCTTGAAATCTGCTGCAAGCCCCTGTCTATCCGTCCCGTGGCGACTGCGAAGATAAAACTGACTAATCACAGTGCGTACAGAGATACTTAAGCAGCCATCCTTCTTTAGCTCCATCCGAAACGGGAAAGTGGCAAGATGTTAAGTATCCCCTCTCATGCACTTCAGAGTAGTTTGCAGAGTACGTATGTACACTAGGGTGTAAAGCTTCAGAATGAAAATAACTTCCGCATGACGTGCCCTACCAACTAACGTAGCTTGTTAAAACTGGAACACAGGTAGAGTGAAATACACTGAGTCGAAAAAAGTCGTGGAATATCTCCTAATATCGTGTCGGACTCCGCTTTACCTGGCGTAGTGCAGCAACTCGGCGTGAAATGGACTAAACATGTCGTTGGAACTCCCCTGCAGGAACACTGGGCCATGCTGCCTCAATAGGCGTCCAAATTTGAGAAAGTGTTGCCGATGCATGATTTTGTGAACGATCATGTCCCATAAATATTCGATAGGATTCATGTCAGGCATTCTGGGTGGCCAAACAATTCGCTCTAATTGTCCAGAATGTTCTTCAAACCAATCGCGAACAACTATGGCCTGGTGACACGACGCATTGTCATCCTCGAAAACTCCATGTTGTTTGGGACCAAGAAGTCCATGAATGGCTGCAAACGTTCTCCAAGTAGCCGAACATAACCATTTCGACTCAATGATCGGTAATGTTGGAGCAGAAGACCCAGTCCATTTATGTAAGCACACCTCACATCATTATGGAGCCACCCCCTGCTTGCACAGTGCTTTGTTGACAACTTGGGTCCTTGGCTTAGTGGTGTCTGCGCCACACTCGAACGCTACCAACGGCTCTTACCAACTGAAATCGGGACTCATCTGACCAAGTCACGATTTCCCAGTCGTCTAGGGTGCAATCGATATGGTCACGAGGCGAGGAGAGGCGCTGCAGGCGATGTCGTAGCATCGGCACTCGCGTCGGTCGTCTGCTGCCATAGCCCATTAATGCCAAATGTCGCCATACTGTCCTGACGGATGCGTTCGTCGTACGTCCCAATTAATTTTTGCGTCTTTTTCACGGGGTGCTGTTCGTTTGTTAGCTCTGACAACTCTACGTAAACGTTGCTGCTCTCGGTCGTTTCGTGGATGCTGTCGGCCACTGCGTTATCTGTCTTGAGAGATAGCGCCTGAAACTTGGTATTAATGGCACATTCTTGACCCTGTGGATCCCGGAATAATGAATTCCCTAACAATTTCCGGAATGAAACATCCCATGCGTCTAGCTCCAACTACAGTTCCGCATTCAACGTCTGTTAATTCCCTTCGTGAGACCATAATCAGTCGGAAACCCTTTCACATGAGTCACCTGAGTACAAGTGACAGCTCCACCAATGCACTGCCCTCTTACACCTTGTGTACGCGAAACTACCGCCTTCTGTATATGTGCATATTGCCATCCCATGACTTTTGTCATCGCAGTGTACTAGAGCACAGTACAGAGGGTAACTGAGTGTAATACGCAATGGGGCGAACACAAATACCATTTTAAGCAAAAACAGTAAATACACTGAACTCACTGCGATTTATCATAGTCCTCTGGACATTACAAAAAGCGGAACATGGTCCTTTATAGGGTTTGTGATCACAACAGACGGCTGCGCATGCTCTGGCCCAAGGTTTGTAAGGAGTCCTTGTAGTATGATATTCATTCCTCCACCAGCACGATTCATAACTGTTCCCGGTCGTTGGTGCATGTGGACACGCTGGAACATATGAAGATGGCATCTGTTCTTTCGTACATATCCGAAAGAACAGATGCCATTGGTGACCGTGCAACTCTCTAGAACGAAATTACAATTAAATCAATACCATTAGCTGCAGAAGGGCGTTGATATACATCAACGGGGACAGTTGAAAATGTGTACCCCGACTGGGACTCGAACCCGGGATCTCCAGCTCACATGGCAGACGCTCTATCCATCTCAGCCACCGAGGGCACAGAGGTTAGTGCAACTGCAGGGATTTATCGCCGGCACACTGTACGAAAGACCAGATGCCATCTTCATATCTTTTAAGGCTAACTGGCTGATGACCTTCTTCAGTGCGGATGCACACGATTTGCTTGAACTCTTACGGGACTCGGTGGATTGTCTGCCGCGAGTAATGAGTATAATGGCAGGGGCACTACGAATGTATTGTGTGGACTTTAAGTTGAGAATGTGGGTCTCACGGGGAGCGTGCCGGCGGTAAAGCCCTGCTGTCGCATTATCCTCTGTGTCCTCGGTGGCTCAGATGGATAGAGCGTCTGCCATGTAAGCAGGAGATCCCGGGTTCGAGTCCCGGTCGGGGCACGCATTTTCAGCTGTCCCCGTTGATGTATATCAACGCCCCTCAGCAGCTAGTGGTATTGATTTAATTGTAATTTCACGCTGGAACATATCTCTTGTTTTGGAATAAAATAGGTGCTTGTTGGGGTTTAAGTCGGGGGAACGGGCAGATCAACCCATTCACTGAATATCCTCTCGTTCCGTGTGCTTCTACAGCTGCGCTGTTCGATGCGATCGCGCAGTCACCCTTAAGAAAGAAATCAGGATCGAAAAAGACGCGCATAGAGAAAGAGTACAGTTTCACAATTGTTTTGGCGGTCCAGGTGCGGGGAGGCATTATGTTGCGTGGGCGTATTGACCTCCAAATCTTTGAACACGGTGCACTCATCGGTCAACGTTATTACGACACTTTATTCATTCCCCATGTGCGTCTTTTCAATAGTTCAGTCGGGCCTGACTCCATTTTTAGGGTTCAGTACCTCATTCGCTGAAAATGGAATGCATGTAGGCTTACTTTGTTGTCTGTCTATCAGTCTGTCAAGATCCTTTTTTCACAGGATCGGCTAAAGGTATCAAATCTAAATTGGTATCAGTTACTAAGGTTTACGGATCCTTGCCGGAGTAAAAAATTTAAGCTTCTAAGTCAACGCATTTAAGAGATACGGCCATTTATGTCACATATTTTTATATTCGCAAAACTCACTTAAAGAAAAAAAAAGATATCCCCTTTATATGAGCTGTCTACATATACAATTAAGTTGTACAGAAGCCTTAGAGCGCCAGTCCTGTTCGCACTTGTCCGATTTTTATGGATGGTAATGCACGACCTCATCAAACAGCCCAAGTGGAGGAGCTCCTGGAACGTGGGATATCCGGCGACTGGACTTCGCCTGCCCGTTCCCCGACTTAAATCCAACAGAGCACATGTGGGACGCTTTGAGATAACATACTGCAGCATGTCTACGGGCACCAACGACCACCCAGCTAGTCGTCAATCGCGCTGTTGGAGGAATGGAACACCGCATTACAAGAGCTCCTTACCAACCTGGTGGCCGGGAGCTCGTGATAAATGACAATTTCAACAACCACGTAATCAAGAGATACTGCCATTTATGTCACATATTTTTATATTCGCAAAACTCACTTGTTGGCAGAACACTTAGAAGATGCGACAAACCCACTAAAGAGACATCCTATACTACACTTGTCCGTCCTCTGCTGAAATATTGCTGCGCGGTGTGGGATCGTTACCAGGTAGGATTGACGGAGGACATCGAAAAAATGCAAAGATGGGCAGCTTGTTTCGTGTTATCGCGCAATAGTGGTGAGAGTGTAGTGACGTAACAAGACTGTTACGCCACACGGTAGTAGCCGATTGAAAGGCACGCGTACACACATGCCGACGGGCGTCAAGTCTGGAACAGGATAACTATTGAATGGTAGCAAGAAAAGTACGGAGCTGCTTTATACTTAACTTTACTGATCCTTGTGATACATCTCTCTGGACTATACAAATGCGACTCGTAAGATACATGCACTGTTACAATTGGCGCCTTGCTAGGTCGTAGCCATGGACTTAGCAGAAGGCTATTCTAACTGTCTCTCGGCAAATGAGAGGAAGGCTTCGTCCGTATTGTCGCTAGCAATGCCGTCGTACAACTGGGGGCGAGTGCACATTCGTATCTCGAGACCTGCCTTGTGGTGGCGCTAGGTCTGCGATCACACAGTGGCGACACGCGGGTCCGACATGTACTAAATGGACCGCGGCCGATTTAAACTACCACCTAGCAAGTGTGGTGTCTGGCGGTGACACCACATTCCTCCCCCGCAAATCGGCGAACGGTCGTGAGATAAGGCTTCCGCCCGCCGTGGGGAGGACCCCATGTTGACGTAGGCGATGAGGTGGGGAGCCTCACAACAGGCGAGGCCGTGCCACCCGCACCCGGCCATTCGGTCCGAGGGGAGCTAGGAAACGCCTGAAAACCTAGTCCAGGGTGCACGTCAACATGCGGTGTATGCGCCCGTAAAGAGACAGGAGGGGCCGAAGGGTCGACCTCCATTGCGTCGGGGTAGCCGACGCGCGATGACGTCATGTGGTCCGGAGCGGGCGGGAGTTCCATGGCGGAGGGCAGCTGGTGACGGGAAGCGATCGGTGGTGCGTGACCCTGGGAGGCGCTTGGCGGCTGCAGCGAAGCGTCGAATGCGGGCGGCGCCGGCGGGAGAACAGGCGACGGCGGCGGCGGCGGCTGCGGCGGCGCGTCGCCATGGGGCAAAATGGAAGGCATCGTCGGTAACACCTGGGGATGAGGCGAGCCAGTAGATGGGTCCCCAGGGCGCTGACCGGACGGCACCGTCGCTGAAAGCAGACGGGGAGCGGCAGAACCCGGGCGACGACAGAGGCGCAGCTGATTGAGATGCCGACGCACCTCACCAGAGGCCCCCAAAACCAAATACATCGCGCGGCCGAGGCAGCGAAGAATGCGCCCTGCGAGCCAACGCCGTGAACCTCGATAGTTGCGATAAAATACAACGTCGCCTGGAGCAAAAGCAGGAGTCTGCCGCTGCACAGGAAACTGATGCGGCGGATGCAGCAAAGACATCAAGGTGCGATGAGGACGACCGTGGAGCAACTCAGCCGGCGAGCGACCATCTCGGGGCTGAGAGCGATACGAAGACAAAAAGAGCAACAATGCGTCCTCCCGAGAATGCGACTCTTGCAATTTCAACATCTGTGACTTAAAAGTCCGGACCAATCGTTCAGCGGCACCATTTGACTGAGGCGAAAACGGCGCGGATGTCAGATGTTGAATACCATTGGCCTGGCAGAATGACCGAAATTCTGCGGACATGAATTGTGGGCCATTGTCGGAAACAATAGTCTGCGGAAGACCTTCAATGCAAAAGATAGCAGACAACGCTTGGATGGTGGCAGACGACGTCGTAGAAGACATCCGGACAACAAAAGGAAAATTACTGAAGGCGTCGACCAGAACCAACCATCGAGCATTCCAGAATGGACCAGCAAAATCAATGTGCAAGCGTTGCCAAGGGGAAGTGGCTTTTGGCCATGCAAAGACTTTCCGCGGCGGTGTGGATTGTTGTTCGGCACACGCCATGCAAGAAGAACACATAGTCGTAATTGCAGCATCGATTCCGAACCAAGTACAGTGCTGACGAGCAAGTTGTTTCGTTCGCACTATACCCCAATGTCCTTGGTGTAGAAGCCGTAAAACAGAGGACTGTAACGAACGTGGGACCACGACTCTGGACTGATCATTATCAGAACGCAACAACAAAACACCACGTCGAACAAAAAGTCTCTCCTTGTGAGCAAAAAATCTGCGAACCAACGGATCCTCGATCCGAGACTTTGACAAAGGCCATTGCGTAGCAACAAAACGCAAAACAGTAGCAAGGACAGGGTCAGCAGCTGTGGCTGTAGCTACACGACGAAAACCAATCGGAAACGATTCGACCACTTCATCGGTTTCCGAATCAATGAACACGCAAGCAAGTTCGGAAGAATCGAATGCTTTATCCTCAGCAACAGGCAAACGGGACAACGCATCAGCGTTTCCGTGCTTAGCAGTGGACCGATACAAGATATCGTAGCGGTACTGCGAGAGGAAAATAGACCAGCGAATGAATTTCTGCGCTGTACGCGGAGGTACAGGCTTGATCGGATGAAAAAGCGATGTCAAAGGTTTGTGGTCTGTAATGATGGTAAAGTGACGACCATACAAGAAATCATGGAACTTAGTAACACCAAACACGAGAGCCAAAGCTTCTTTCTCTATCTGGGAATAATTTCTTTGCGCAGATGAGAGCAATTTCGACGCAAAGGCAATAGGGCGATCATGCGAGCCAACTTTGTGCGCAAGCACAGCACCGATCCCTAAATCCGATGCATCTACCATCAACAAAAGGGGTTTCTGGGGATCGAAAGGCGTAAGGCAAGTATGAGAAAGCAACGCCGATTTCAACTGGCGAACAGCGCGTTCGCATTCCGTCGTCCAGACGAACGGAACACCTGTACGGCGTACGCGATGAAGCGGAGCTGAAAGAGAAGAGGCATTGCGCACATTCACTCACACCGTGTGATGCTAAATCGTGGAATGTTCGTGCGACCTCATGACGCAATGCGTGAGGAACATTGCGCGCTGTGAAAAATTGCGGTTGCGCGTTTACATTCAGTTCCAAATGTGCGTCATAGTTTTTAGCGCAACCAAGGCCCGATGCAAACATGTCTGCAAATTCTTCACATACACTAGAAACACTGTCTGTAGGCACAGTTTGATTCACTGATAGCACCTGATTTACAATAGACATGTTAAACAACTGAAATAAATCTAAACCAAACAAGTTCACAGCAGAAGAAGAACGAAGAACGTAAAATGACACAAGTTTTGTATGTCCCTTGTATGTGGCAAGAAGGCTGCACTGTCCTAACACAGGAATTTTCTGTCCTGAATATGTGGTGAGCTTAACATTTGCGGCACGCAACGGAGGTGCGCCCAGTTGTTTGTACGTGTCGTGATTGAGCAATGAAACTGCAGCTCCGGTATCGAGCTGGAATGGTATGACCTTGCCATTAAAGTCCAAATCGACAAAAAGTTTATTGTCCTGCTGACGACAAGAGCGACTGTTTTGTGCAATTTGAATAGACACTGGTACAGAATCACTTGCTAATTGACGTGATTTCCGGCGACGTCGACGCACAGTTTTTGTGGGACGAACACAGTCACTGTTAGAGAAAGCGTCACTGGACGAATCGGAATTAACGACATGAATGTCCATGGGCGAAGGTCCACGATCCTGAGTGTCCTTGGTTCGATTCCGGCGCGAAGCAAAGGGCCTGGAATGATTGTGATTGTCTGATCGGAGCTTTTTCTGGCAAACACTTTGAACATGTCCTTTCCTATTGCAGAAAAAGCAAATAGCTTGGCGTGACGGGCAATGTTCACGCGAATGTCTAGTAGCACACCGCGGGCATGATTTCACTGTATTTGTGGGCTGGCGCGGCACACGTGGCTTAGAGTGCGGCGGCAGCTGCGTTTGTTTGCGCGAGGGCAGTTGACTGGGCCGCGCAGCTCGCCCGGTGGGCCGGTTAATGTTACACACTGCTGGCGAAGTTTCAAAAGATTCCTGAGCACAGTCAAGTGTGTCTTGTCTATCCAATATGTCTATCACCTGTTGAAGGGAGGGATTAACTAGTTTCAAAATGTGCTCCCGTATGCGAACATCAGAAACGTTCTGTGCAATTGCATCACGTACCATTGTATCTGAATAAGTAAGACCACAGTCACAGTCAAAGGCACAGTCCCTAGTAAGTCCTTGCAATGTTGCTACCCACTCCCTATTAGTTTGACCGGCCGTACGTTTTGTACGAAAAAACGTATACCTTTTTGCAACCACATTAACTGTTTCTTTGAAATAGGCATCTAAGGCAGACAAAATTTCCTCGTAGGACAGAGTTGCTACGTCGCGTCGGGGAAACAATTTCACTATCACACGGTAGGTGGACACACCGACACAAGAAAGCAAAAACGGCTGCCGCTCATTACCTTGAATTCTGTAGGCGGCGAGGTGAAACGCAAACTGGCGGGACCATTCCCGCCAAGTCTCGTGGGTTTCATTAAAACTGCGAAACGGTGGTGCAACCGCAGGTTGTGGCTGCAGTACCGGTGAAGCGGCGGTGGCCGCATCGGTTTGAATGGCACGTTGACCCTGGACGAGCTGTCCAAGGGCATCCAATAACACCTGCGTCTGCTGATTCTGCAAGCGATAAAATTCGGACAGTACATCTGGAGAATGTGGCGAAGCCATGACACAAATAAATCAGAGCACAGCAAGGAGAAGAATACTTCACTCGTCGCCAATCTGTAGTGACGTAACAAGACTGTTACGCCACATGGTAGTAGCCGATTGAAAGGCACGCGTACACACACGCCAACGGGCGTCAAGTCTGGAACAGGATAACTATTGAATGGTAGCAAGAAAAGTACGGAGCTGCTTTATACTTAACTTTACTGATCCTTGTGATACATCTCTCTGGACTATACAAATGCGACTCGTAAGATACATGCACTGTTACAATTGGCGCCTTGCTAGGTCGTAGCCATGGACTTAGCAGAAGGCTATTCTAACTGTCTCTCGGCAAATGAGAGGAAGGCTTCGTCCGTATTGTCGCTAGCAATGCCGTCGTACAACTGGGGGCGAGTGCACGTTCGTATCTCGAGACCTGCCTTGTGGTGGCGCTAGGTCTGCGATCACACAGTGGCGACACGCGGGTCCGACATGTACTAAATGGACCGCGGCCGATTTAAACTACCACCTAGCAAGTGTGGTGTCTGGCGGTGACACCACAGAGAGTGTCACTGAAATGATACTCGAGTTAGGGTGGCAGCCACTGAAACAAAGGCGGTTTTCTTTGCGGCGAGATCTATTTACGAAATTTCAATCACCAACTTTCTCTTCCGAATGCGAAAATATTTTGTTGACACCCACCTTCATAGGGAGAAATTATCATCATAATAAAATAAGAGAAATCAGAGCTCGAACGGAAAGATTTACGTGTTCCTTTTGCGCACGCGCCATTCGAGAGTGGAATGGTAGAGAATTAGTATGAAAATGGTTCGATGAACCCTCTGCCAGTTCTGTTGTTATTGATTCAGTGTTAATATGAGCTTTTCGTTGCAATAAAAAAATAAAGTAGTATAACCTAACTACCTCGTGAGTCTATCTGAAGATTGTAATAAGTAGTACGTGGCTAAAGTGGTGACCCCGTATAAAAAATTTCGTTGTAGACGAACAAATGCAGCCCAGTTCAATTTCGTCTACCAGGAGATCGGCGAGTCCGCGCGGCACACAGACGCGACATTGAAGAACAAGAAAACGCTGTGTTGAATTTTTCTGCGCCATCAAGTAACGGCCTTTCGACAGAGAACAGTAGCAAGATGAAATTACGCCCACCGTAGTTCATACCTTATAAACCTGAACTGTGGCTTGCAATGCTTGATCCGACTTTCCAGCATCACGGGATTGTAAACGAAGAGACAAAATTTATGATCGCCGTTAGTGCGCTTGACAATAAAACAGCAACGATCAGCGCAGACATAATACTTCAGCCGCCCGCCACGGAAAAGTATACGCGTTTTAAGCAGTTACTCATTGAGCGACTACGTCGGCCGGTGGAACAACGTATCCAGCAAATATTGCACGGTGAAAAGAGAGGAGATAAGTCACCTTCGGAATTTAGGTGGCACCTGCGAAGTTTAGTCAACGACACCGAGTTGCCAGATACGACACTGCAACGTGTATGGCGTGTGCAGTTGCCAGAAGCAGTTAGAACGGCTGTGGCGCTCTCAGACGCACAAGGTATCTCGTCGTTGATCTCATTAGCCGACAAGGTCTACACCTCGTTAGACGCAGCGCATACGTCGACGGTGACGTTCGGACACAACAGTACAGACTCACAGCAAACGGCGGCGATATAACGACGCCAACAGCCGGACGTTTCTCAACAACTGGATGACCTACGAAAACAAGTTGACGGATTGAAGCAGCAGATATCAACGTTGCTCGGAGGCAAGACAGGCACAAACATGAAGAGCGAGGAAGATGACATTGTGTCTAAGGAGCGTATCTGCTGGTACCATCGACGATTCGGAAGCGAGGCGACGCGCTGCACATCACCCTGCAATCACCCAAATGGCGATAGCGGCCGGCGTTAGGCGCCGCCGGTCGCGAGTTCGAGCACCAGCGCCTACTGTTACGAGGTGAGACCGACGAGGGGCAGCTACGGGTGAGTAACCTTTCTTCTTTACCTTCACTGTCCCATCGGCTGTTTGTTACAGACGTTTAAGTCCGGCCGTGCTTATCTAGTCGACTCAGGTTCGGACGTTAGTGTATTGCCTGTTAAAAACTGTGATGTGAAGCTCCCTCCATCTCAGTCGAAACTCACAGCAGCAAACCAGACGTCGATAGCGACTTATGGAAAAAGTCAGGAAGAGGTAGACCTCGGGTTCCATGAAAGTTTACCATGGACTTTCGTAATTGCCGATGTGTCAGACGCAATATTGGGTGCAGATTTCTTGTTTCATTATGCACTTGAGGTATCTATTAGCTCAGTGGGCATTCGAAGGGGGACACAGTGCATTAGAGGCACCCTAGGACGAAGCCCTATGTCCACGTCTGATTGCAGACAAGTAGCAAACTGCGAATCCATGTCTGGTGGGCAGACAATAAAGCACAATACGGTACATCACATCAGGACTACACCCGGTCAACGCCCACGCCGGTTATCTCCGGATCGTTTTACTGCAGAGAAGGCAGAGTTCGAAGAATTATTAAACTCGGGAATCGTCCGTAGATCCGACAGTCCGTGGTCATCGCACTTCACCTCGTAAAGAAGAAAGATGGGACTTGGAGACCATGCGGAGATTACAGGGCACTAAATACACGTACCATTCCCGATCGTTATCCGATACCACATATCAGGAATTTTACGCACGCACTTGCAGGCGCGACCATTTTTAGTGTCATTGATTGCAAAAAAGCGTATCACCAGATACCGGTCGCACCTGCTGATATACCAAAGACGGCTGTCACGACACCATTCGGTTTATTCGAATACCTCCGTATGCCGTTCGGGTTAAAAAATGCGGCACAAACTTGGCAGCGTTTCACTGACGAAGTCCTCAAAGGTTTACCATATTGCTTCGCGTATCTCGACGACATCTTGGTTTTTTCGTTGTCTGAGGAATTGCACGAACTACATCTAAGGACTGTTTACCAACGTATTGAGGCATATGGCATTTCGGTCAATGAATCAAAATGTTTACTTCGACGACGTCAGGTGCCATTCTTGGGCTACTCAGTGACAGCAGCCGGTATCAGCCCACTGCAAGACAAATTTGACCTTATAGAAGAGATGACTTGCCCCATCAACTATCGCCAACTACGCCGGTTTCTTGGTTCGGTTAACTTCTACAGACAAAATCTGCCTAATGCGGCGGCCATTCAAGCACCTTTGACGTCAGCACTAGTCGGCAAGGATGCAGTAGGCAAACGACCTTTACAGTGGACATCAGAGATGCAGATGGCATTCGACAAGATCTAAACCTGTCTACGTCAGGCAATAATGTTGGCACATCCGGTTCCTCAAGCACGACTGGCAATTGTTGTGGATGCGAGCCAGCAGGCAAAAGGTGCAGCTCTACACCAGAAGGTGGGAAACAATTGGCAGCCCCTAGGTTTCTCCTCCTGCAAGCTTACATCATCAAAAGTAAAATGGAGTGCCTATGATAGGGAGCTACTGGCAATTTATGAAGCCATCAGACATTTCCGACCGCAAGTAGAAGGCAAACCATTCACTGTTTTCACAGACCACAAGCCAATTACCTTCGCCTTCAGTAAGAACAAGGATGGTTGCTCACCACGACAATTTAGACAACTCGATTTTATCGCCCAGTTTACGACAGACCTGCAGCACATAAAAGGAGCTGAGAACGTCGCGGCAGATTTCCTGTCTAGGTTGGAAACAATCTCTCAGACTATTGACTGCAAGGAAATAGCTCTAGCACAGGAAACAGACCAGCAACTTGCTAAATTCTCTCGTGATAGTACGTCCGGGTTACGCTTGCAACAAATACAACCTACGGGTGAACACTTCCGAGTTTGGTGTGACGTATCGCAAGGAAAACCGAGACCGTTCGTACCTGAGAGATTGCGACGACAATTATTTGATAGTATCCATGGACTGGCTCATCCGGGAATAAACGCCAGCGTCAAATTAATGACAGGCAGATTAGTGTGGCCCAGTATAATTAGAGACTGCCGTAATTGGGCAAAAACGTGCCTGGACTGTCAGAGGGCCAAGGTGGGACGACACGTGCACAAAGCGGTAGGGACCTTCTCACTTACCACACAACGTTTCACACATGTGCACCAGGACATCGTGGGACCGCTTTTGCCGTCGGAAGGATACCGTTATCCCCTCACTGCGGTGGACCGCTTCACCAGATGGGCAGAGGCTATTCCGTTATCGGATATTTCAGCAGAAACGGTGGCACTCGTATTTCTTTTATCTTGGATCGCACGTTTCGGCTGCCCTTTACGTGTCACCACAGACCAGGGGCGTCAGCTTGAATAGACGTTGTTTTCAGAATTGGCCTACCTCTGCGGGTTCCAACATCATCGCACCACAGCGTACCACCCAGCAAGCAATGGGATGGGGGAACGCTGGCATAGAACATGTAAGTAGGCTGTTTAGGTTTTTATGTTGGTAACGTCACGTAGCGTTCTGTATGAAAATCACTGGCTGTGCTGTGTGCATTCTGTAGCTGGTTGGCATTGTTGGAATTTTTGCTATTGTAGTGTTGGGCAGTTGGGTGTGAACAGCGCGTAGCGTTGCGCAGTTGGAGGTGAGCCGCCAGCAGTGGTGGATGTGGGGAGAGAGATGGCGGAGTTATGAGAGCGGATGATCTGGACGTGTGTCCATCAGAGACAGTAAATTTGTAAGACTGGATGTCTTTAACTGATATACGTATTATGACTTTTGAACACTATTAAGGTAAATACATTGTTTGTTCTCTATCAAAATCTTTCATTTGCTAACTATGCCTGTAAGTAGTTAGTGCCTTCAGTAGTTAGAATCTTTTATTTAGCTGGCAGTAATGGCGCTCGCTGTATTGCAGTAGTTCGAGTAACGAAGATTTTTGTGAGGTAAGTGATTCATGAAAGGTATAGGTTATTGTTAGTCAGGGCCATTGTTTTGTAGGGATTATTGAAAGTCAGATTGCGTAGCGCTAAAAATATTGTGTGTCAGTTTAGTGTTGATCGGAATAAGTAAAGAGAGAAATGTCTGAGTACGTTCAGTTCTGCTCAGCTGTTTGAAAATCAAATAACGTAACAGGGTTTATCAGCACAGTAGTTCATTAATTTTTCTAAGGGGACGTTTCAAACATTAAAAGCTGCATTAATGTGCCATGCACAGTCTTGGTCGTCAGCGTTACCACTAGTTTTGTTGGGCCTACACACAGCACTGAAAACGGATTTAGGGGCATCCACCGCAGAATTGGTTTATGGTGACTGCAGAATTCTTCACCGATAAAGAAGGGGCACGACAGACCGAATTGCCATTTACATTGAAAATGGTACGCGAGCATATGGCCAGACTTCGCCCATCTCCTGTCTCGAAATTTGGAGCGGTAAATACGTTCGTGCACAAAGATCTACGCTCATGTACACATGTGATGCTACGGACGGACGCTGTCAAGTCACCGCTGCAGCCTCCATATTCTGGACCTTACAGAGTGCTCTCACAAGATGAACATACCATGCAGATAGTTCTAAATGGAAAGAGTCAAGTGGTATCATTGGAACGGCTCAAACCTGCACATATGTTACCGACTGAAGAGGACACAGAGGTCAGGCACCAAGCGCCACCTTCCACACCGCTGGACCAGGATGACACCACCTCACCACCACAAGAGGAAGCGGTACCGTCACTACCAGCAACAGAAGCTGAAGAAGTACACACAAGAGCTGGGCGTCGGGTGAAATATAAATACCCCTACATTCCGGGAGCTCCGGTCTCTTGGAGGGGGGCTCTGTGGAAGTCGCTAGCGGAACATCCGTAGACGCACAGTGAAGGATAGCATTATTCTGTGGTGGCGCGCACAAGGGACAGATTGTTTATTCTTTGATTATATATAATAGTTCTGTTGTTATTGATTCAATATTAATATGAGCTTTTCGTTGCAATAAAAAAATAAAATATTATAGCCTAACTACTTCGTAAGTCTTTCTGAAGATCGTAATAAGTAGTACGTGGCTAAAGCTCTAAGCACTATGGGATTTAATATCTGAGGTCATCCAGACTGTAGCGCCTAGAACCGCACGGCCTAAGTTGTTCGTAATTGTAATTTCTAGGTATGTAGTTGAATTTACGGCCTTTAGATTTGACCGTTTTATCGTGTAACCGATTCCTTTTAGCACTCATCTGAATGACCTCACATTTTTCTTTATTTAGGGTCAACTGCCAATTTTCGCACCATTCAGATATCTTTTCTAAATCGTTTTGCAATTTGTTTTGATGTTCTGATGATTTTATTAGTCGATTAACGACAGCGTCATGTGCAAACAACCTAAGACGACAGCTCAGATTGTCTCCCTATCCGTTCATATAGATAAGGAACAGCAAAGGGCCTATAACACTACCTTAGGGAACGCCAGAAATCACTTCCGTTTTACTCGACGACTTACCGTCAATTACTACGACCTGTGACCTCTCTGACAGGAAATCACGAATCCGGTCACATAACTGAGACGATATTCCACAAGCACGCAATTTCACTACAAACCGCTTGTGAGGTACTGTGTGAAATCCTAGGCGGCCGACTAGATTGCCTACATATGCGTAACGTTATAATTTCCAGATTCATCATTCATGGTGGGTTTTTTCTACGTACTTACTATATAAAATGCACTCGTGGAAGTCTGGGGTAAATCGTTGTTGCGTCACACACTACTGACAAATGTAGGTGGAAATGAGCTAATAATCAAGTTAGAGATTTGTATGTAGTAATTTCATTTTCCTCGCTTTTTCTTATTTTTAGATTTGAATACTAACGTTGCACAGAATTTCCCTCTCAGCAAATTAGCAGGATCTCTGATTTATATTTCTTTTTTCCCAATGAAGTTTTACTACCTAGCAGGAACAGTACAAGAGTATGTTTCACTTCAAAGTGTGATCTTAAACCGAAATGAAGAAAAATATAGCAATTGCAAAGGCAAATAAAAATTTCATTGCATTTTGAAACGGAATATTACTTGTTTGGTAACACAAACACAACTACTTGCAGTTAAGGTTCACTTACAAATAATTTCTCTGGATTACTGGTGAGATGGACGGTGTATTTCCCGCTGGCAGACATCTTTTCTAGGCTGTCGATTTCATACGGCGTCAAGCCTGCCAGGGAGGAGATGAGCGATGCTGAGTACCCGGAAATCAGCACAAACATCGCTATGTGGACAGACGTCAGTAGCACCCGGAACCAGTCTCGCGGTGGAGCTCTACATGGGTCTGCAAGAAAAATCATCTGGTTAGGACTGAAAGGTAGGCACTATACTTTTTTTCTTTTTGGCGCTCATCTTAAACAGACACAGATGCAACTAGGTAAAATATACAATCAGGTAAAAGTTTCTATTGACGATTGTTGAAGACACCGTGACTACCCACGAGTACCTTTAAAAAAGCCTTATTTCATTGCCATGACCGGTTTCGAGCCATTATGCCTATCTTCAGATTTACTACGTTATCACTTTCGTGAGCCGTGGGAAACATGCTTCCCACTACAATGAACTCGCTCCTTGTCCCGTGGGATTCACAGTTCCCACCTCTGTACGGTGCTACCACCTAGTGAACAGTATAAGGTAGTACTTCCAATCGGAAGTTCCCGCCGTTTTTGCTGTACCTTCGCGCAGAGGCATTGTATAGCTCAGTGTTGCTCTGTAGAGGAGCCTTTCGGTGCTGTTTGCGTGACATTTTGTGATTTTTTCCTCAAAGCTATAGTATAAGGTAAATGCTTTTGATTTACCCAAATTTATGAAGGAAAACGTAAAATTGGAACGAAGAGAATTCCAGAGTGAAACAAAAGGAGCCATTTCTGCAGTAAAATGGATGGATAACCGTCCAGTCACTTTCCTGTCCTCAATTCATGACCCATGAGAAACAGCCACAGTGAAAAGGAAAAACAAGGATGGTACTAGTACAGAGATTTCTTGTCCTGAAGTTGTGGCAGAATACAACAAAATAATGGGTGGTGAGATAAGTTTGATCAACTACGAGAAAGGTATGCTATTGGCAGACGTTCTGTGAAATGGTGGCACAGAATATTTTATTTCCTGGTCGACGTTGCTGCAGTGAACAGTTTTATCCTGTGGAAAATAGGTAAAAGAGAAAGTGGACAGCATGATCAGCTCACATACAGGATCCATCTAGCCAGACAATTGGTCGCTGGCTTCTCATCCCAAAAAAGGCGTGGACAAAAACCTGTCTTTCTGGCAAAAAGGGGTAAAGTACCTGAAGATTTTCGTCATGTGGCTGTAGGGGAGCATCAACCCATTTTAGGAGAAACCTACTGGACGTGCCGTCATTGTAGTACCAAAGCTGCGGAAAAGAGCACTCGCTGTGTTTGTACATATTGTTAAATAGCACTTTGCATAGACCCATGTTTCAGAAAATTTCATGGCAAGTAATTGTGAACAATCATTGTAACAAGAGAAGTAAATTTATCAAATAAATATGACATATATTGAAAAAGTCGTTTTTGTCATTTAACTCCAAGGAAGGGCAGTGGGAAGAATACCTCCCACCTTGTTGTGTGACCTCACTTTAACAGTTGGAGCAAATTTGATATTCTGTATGATAAAGACATCTATCTGTTAACTACTATCTGCTCTCCATTCATTAAAAAGAACTGCTCAATAATTTTGCCCACGGAAGGGTTATCGGTATGATTGACTGCATGTCGTCTTGCTCTTCTCCTGTATTGCACGGGGTTATTTATATACTTAGCATCGTATGGGTGACTTGCATAAACAAGAACGCAGTAATGAAAGCAGACAGAATGCTGCTGACGATACTGACAGTGTAACAAAATAGTTGTTTTAATCTGAAGATGGGCACAATTACTTGAAACTGGTCACAACAACGAAATAATAGAAAAGATCTCAATCTTGCGAAAAATTAATTTGTTTATGGAAACCAAGGCCATAGAGTTATCTTAACTATACCTATTGAAAGAGGATGTTTAGAGATTCAAAAAACCTACTTCATTATTGCAGCATTTTACAGCGCAAGCGGTGTAAAATATTTTTCGTATATGGTGAAGCCAAGCGTGGAATATTGTGATCACATCTTTTTCGTCATTGTCACATTTGCTTGAAATGTCATTGACATTTAGTAAAGAAAAGATAATTTACTCTGATTCTCCTATCATTTCTCTATAATAGCTTGTATAGTGTAGTGCATTACCACCATTTTGGCGTTACAGTTTCCAGACAGAGCTAACTGCTTGGGAGATTACTGACTTTTCTTAATGCACACATGGTATAACACTGCTGAACTAATGCCTCTTTAAGATGATGTGCCTCCTTAATTACATATGAATACTGATTTGAGGGGAATGACCGAGTGCCTGAAATGGGGCCAGTATACCAAATATGCAAATTTATTAAACTTCAACAACAAAGTTATTCCTCCTCTTCCTCGTCGTCATCATGAGCCATTTCACATTTACTGCTGTATACAGGGATCGATATTGGGTCCGATATTTTGTTGTTATATATATAAATATCCTGTTGTCATATATTCCGCTGGAATACGACTAGTTCCCATTTACTGTTTCAAATGGCTACAAGCACTATGGGACTTAACTTCTGATGTCATCAGTCCCCTAGAACTTAGAACTACTTAAACCTAACTAACCTAAGGACATCACACACATCCATGCCCGAGGCAGGATTCCAACCTGCGACCGTAGCGGTCGCACAGTTCCAGACTGTATTCCATTTACTGACGATGCAAGTGTTATGGTCAAGGCTTCAACACTTGACAATCTAAATTTAAGTTTTCTTGGAAATTATTAACTGGTCCCTTGCGAAAGGGCTATCACTGAACGTCTGTACTCCACTGGCTACCTTACGGTGTATGATGGAGGGTACTTCGTTGCACCACTATCATTCCCCCTTTCCTTTTTCGTATGCGAATAGTGCGTGGGAAGAATGGTTCTCAATAAACCTCTTTATAAGCTGAATTTCTGAGCTTCCATCGTTGTGAAGGAAGGAAGGAAGTAAGATTAGATTTGAACGCCCCTTCGGCAATGCACTCATTAGAGAGGGAGCACAAGTTCGGATTACGAAAGGACAGGGAATCTAACCGCCGTGCACTGTTCAAAAAATATCTCGGGATTTGCCTGGAACGACTCAGGAGAGTCATGAAGACCATAAATCTGAATGGCCAGGCGGACTTGAACCATGGTTCTCCTGATTTATCGCTGTGGTCATTTCGCGAGACGTTTCTCTTCCACCTTCTGCCGCTAAAGTTTGTTGAGCGTGTCTGTATCGCTCTTGGGCCCTCTAAACGCTACAGTGAAGAAACACACCGCTCTCCTTTTGATAATCTATCTTTCTCTTGTATTTACCCTATATGTGAGGGGCCCTCAACTGAAGATAGTGAAGAATGGGTCGAATGAATAGTGTGTAAAAGACGTCTTTCGTGGATGAACTTCATTTTATTAGTTTTCTTCCAATGAATCCCAATCTGGTATCTAATTTCACTACAATTATTTCTGCCATTATTCCACTTTAGGTACTCCAGACGGTTAATGTTGTTTCCAACGATTAATCGCCTTTAGTGTAATCGAATAGTAGTTAATAGCAGGTATGCAAAGGGCATTCTAGATTTCAAGGGACGCGATTTAAAGCAACGCGATGTATAGGTACAGTTACGTGATTTAAAGGGACAGTGGTTATCGGGGATGTGTACATTGACAGATAAATATGTTATGTTAAGGTCCTTGATAAGGACTTTTGGTGTCATGTTACGCACTTGTGCTTAATATGTTCAAGGTCACCCCCACTCTTCTAGACCCCTGTCTCCAGTGACTCACCAGCATATGAGCTAGGTCATCCAGGGGAACACTTATCCTATCCACACAGTTAAGGCAATTGTGTGAGTCATATTCATGGTCACCCAGGTGAACCCCCACACTACCCATGTACCTTATGCATGCGAGCTACGTCCTCATGTAATGCGATACTAGTGACATGATATAAAACTAGTGGAAAACCCCTGGACAAATGTGAGCACATTAAAATGGTAGGTAACCCCTCCCCATCCCTTCTGGACCAATAAGATTCATGATCACTCTCCCACTTATCATCCTTTACAACTACTTAATTTGTGTAGGCCTCTTCATACGAGGACTATGCACCATGGAGAGAGGTTAAGGTTTGTTATAAACAAATTATTATTAGTAATAATTCAATAGTAAAAGGATTTGGAAATAATAAGATTGATGTAAGAAATTAACTAATGGTTTATTATTAACAGTTCCTTTTGTAACAGGATTTTGAGGCAAATATTTTTGTATCAACAGTTGTTTCTTTCACAGTTTTATTTACAAATGCAGTGTATAATAAACGTTTTTTTCTGGAGCCTTCTCTACATTGGTTTCTTTACAAAGCCAATTTTTACAATTTTTCTAATGACTTATGTATATTACTATAAAGCACTCCGTTTTCAGGCCACAAGTGGCCCATCGGGACCATCCGACCGCCGTGTCATCCTCAGTTGAGGATGCGGATAGGAGGGGCATGTGGTCAGCACACCGCTCGCCCGGTCGTTATGATAGTTTTCTTTGACCGGAGCCGCTACTATTCAGCCGAGTATGTATATTACTATGAGGTACATTTATTAACTAAAACTGGTAGAAAGAAGAACAACTTAAATACTATATTTCCCTTTTTCGTTTCTACACACACTTGTTGCTCTTTAATATATTATTTACATTTCAATATTTTTCTTTCAGATCATTCTCTACACAGTATATACAGTTTTGTACACATTTTAATGATTTCCTTTCTATACATGTGGAAAACGAGTATTGCCAGCGTCAGATAAAGAAAACACACACACACATCTTAATACAAAATTTATTGCGCACATAGTGTGTACACAACATACGTTGCACACATAATGTGCAGTCTGGCGTGAATACTCACACACACGACTGTCACTAGTGGCTCATTCAGGTATTCTGCACACACATCCACTATTTATAAATAAACATAGAACCACACGCTCAGTCGCCCTATGAATAATGTGTGCACTGTGGAGTACTGATCCCACTCCCACAGGTGACCCGTTTGTTGTCATGAAGTTGGTTGGTTGGTTTGTGGGATTGAAGGGACCAGACTGCAAGGGCCATCGGTCCCTTGTCATGAAGTGACAGCCCTACTTTCAGCTGCAGGGCAGTACGTACCTCATGGCATCTAGAATCTAGATAGAAAGACTACTTGCAGAGCGCTGCCATACCCTCTAACAGCACCGCTTGTAATCTTCATGCGAGGTAGTCTTTGAGGCTGCATGAAGCGCACTCTTAGATTGTCTCTGGGTGGCACCTGCATTTAAGCAATATGGTCGTATTTTCGGCCTGAGCCCTACAAACTCCACAGTCTGCGAACCTTTCGCCCCATCTTTCATCATAACGATAACCTTCTTATATTGTTTTGTTATTCCAAAACGGATATCGAAACGTGACGAATTGTGATTTTACCTAATTACTGCATATGGATAGCAACCTTTCACTCAGTAGATGAAACTGTCTGTAACAGTATAAGATAAAATGGGATCGGCAAAGTTTGGCTTCGGAATCGGCCCATGTGGAGTTTGGAGATGTCCAGAACACACATACCGACACAAACAAGCTTCGTGAACTGCAGCGAAACCTTGCCCATCTTCATAGACACGAATCCTTCATTGAAGATGGTGACACACTTGAAAGTTTGTCTGGCGATGCGATCTCTTGCGCCAAAATGCCCATCCCGGCGGTAAACTAAATGAATTTCATGGTATTCTCTAGTATTCCCTATTGTTTGTCCGAAAAAGTGAAGTTTTCATTTTTCAAACTCCCACGTCGCGAGAATGTTTACATCAATGTATCCCTTCAACTTGCAATGCTGCTGGAAGGAGTTGCCCATAAGATTCTAACACGTTTCATTCCCAACCTGAGGCGCTGCTGGAGGTTTCTCAAGTGTAGGATATATCATTGCTTGCTTTACAGCGTTGTCAACGGCATTGGGACAGAATTCTTTTTTGCAAATAGGCACTCCGAACGCAGCAAGAAGTCAGTGTATGTGAGCGTGTGTGTGTGTGTGTGTGTGTGTGTGTGTGTGTGTGTGTGTGTTTGTGTGTGTGTGTGTGTGTGTGTGTGTGTGTGTGTGTATGTGTATGTGTGTGTGTGTGTGTGGTGCACATGGATAGGATACGCCATTTTTACCTCCAGAACATATCTTCATGGCAACATCATGGATTTTTTCCTTTAATCTGAAGATTTCTCCTTTGGACGGTCATCAGAACCCTCCAAACAGGAGACTTCATCGCACGGCACACCTGTAGAAGTTTTTACTTCCAAGTAAAGAAAGTAACTTAAAACGTCAGATGACCTGTACTTCTCCTCGCTCATTCATGGGTTATTCGTCTTGGCGTTCCTGCGCACGCAGTGACAAAGTTCCTCACGGAACCGGCGTTCGAAGAAGAGTAGCATGTCAACATCTATCAACAGTTCACTGTCGACACATGTTCTTCTCAGCATTGCATCCCATGCTTATTAACACTGCGTCCCACAAAAGTCCTGGAACAGAGCAATAGAAGGCAGTATCCAGAGAGTAAGACCCCAGGCATAAACTCCAGAATTTCTGGAAAATATCTGCAAACAGGTGTACATCAGTTGTCACGGATAATCTACCATATTCTACTAAATCAGTGTTTCCAATCTCCTGCCAAACATATATCATGTGCTCATACTCCGCAACCTTTATAGCAGTTGCTGTTAGTTTAGTGGCGAATGTGGATGTGTTGGACAAAGTAGTTTCGTGGATTCTCTCCATTGAGACCAATCTGAATGTCGCCTTGGCCTAGCAAGCAGGAGTGATCTCTGTTGATCTATTGTGGATACAGGACAGCGCCTGGTCAGATATTTGGCAAAGAAAAATCATCCAACAGCCGTATGTTTTCCGAAGTCGTTATTTTATTTACTAATCTTCGAAGTACATACTGCACAAAAAATTTATGGTATCCAGATGTTGATGGCTCCGTTCATGCATGTATCGGTGTATCTGGTTCTCTGTGCACAGAGTGCATAGGGGCCTGAAGAAAGCGTTAATCAGATGGCGAAACTGCTGTTGTAAATAATAACTTCTGAAAACATACAGCTGTTTGGTGATTTTTCTGTGGTAAACGAGGAGTGATGGTCTGGGGTCCCATTTCATTTCATATCAAGACCCTTTGGGTGTCACCCATGACGCCCTTATAGCACAGCGGTACGTCGGCGTTCTTGTATGCCCAGTTTTGCTGCTGTTCATGGCAAGCCATCCTGGCCTCACGTTTCAGCGGGATAAGGCCCGCTCGCACGCGGCGAGAGTTTCTGCTGCTTGTCTTCACGCTTGCTAAGCCCTACCTTGGCCAGCAAGGTAGCCTGTTTCCTCCCCAGCTGAGAACGTTTGGAGCATTGTGGGTTGGGGTTTTGACGATCTAACACGGCAATTGGACAGAAATTGTAACGATGTCCTTCAGAAGTATATCCGACAACTTTATCAATCAAACTGAGTAACCGTTTGTATAAGGGCTGGATATGGCCCAAGGCATTATTGACTTGCTGAATTTGTGAAACTCTTTATCTTGAATAAACATCCAATTTTTTATTCTAATGATTTGTTTGTTTGTATATGTACATTACATCTACTGATATCCGTCCCGTTCGGATAATTCGTTCATGGTGCGAGGCTTTTTTCCTAAGAGTGTAGAACTGCCTGTTTTGGAGGAGCTCGATTGCTCTTCCATATCGCTTCCCTTAGGTCTGCCTCTGCTGATTCGTCAGAGCCGCCCAGTGTTCCTATCTGCCAGCCTGCAAGCTCCTGCCACCGTCCTAAGATTGTAAGGTCTAAGATTTTACCGTCATGCATTACTATTTATTTAAATAAATAAATACACTCTTGCTAATACTGGTCGATGTTCAAGTGATTTTCCTCCAGTAGTATGAGTATCGGTGTGTCGAGTAACACGATCCACATTAAAAAGATCACATCCACCCTACCCCTGGCCCTGGGGTATCCGTTTCGCAGCACACTCATACAAAATACTATAATTTCATCCTCACTTAAAGGGCATGACTGAAAATGCTGTCCTCTAGGGTCTCTACTCAGTGGTTTTTGCTACCGGTATGGATAATCGACTAAACCATGTTTGACAGGTGGGGTCTGAGATAAAGCATTATCGATCGATGTTGAATTTAAACTATTTAACGTGGAAATCGATTACGCAAACTCGTGCTGTCGGTGTACTCGTATAAAATATCACAGAACGATTTATAATCACTCCGCGCAGAGTGCTATTAGTAAAAACCTTTCGGGTTTATATCATATTTTTTAAACATGCTCCAGAAGCTAGTAACATCGTGGAATAGGCATGTGCGTGACTCTTCAGTTAGTGCACGCAGGGCCGTGGACATGTTCTTCGCGAAAGTGACTGCCTGCTGCTGCTTGCCACCAAGCAGCTACAAGATATTGTCTCGCTGGCAGTGTAAAAAATTGTTCTCACTACCTTCAGTTAGTATTATTATTGTGGAAGAAGTGCATACCGCGATAGCTGCTATAGTTGAGTCGGCGTAAGTTGAACCCTGGCAGCCGCGGTGGGCTGGGCGCGTCAGGTTCACACGCCTGCCTCAACCAATCATGTAACGTGATTTTGCAAACGTCTCTATGCCAGTACCTCAGTGTTGTCACAGTTCTATAGACGGCTATTGTTTTCACCTGCAGACGTTTGCGCACCACGGCTGAAACCTGGCAATAACGCTGCTATATTGTTCGTGATCTACTTACACCGACTCGACTGTAGACTCTGAGCGACGTCTGATACTTACATCGGTGGCTTGTACGCTACCATAAAACTGAAAAAGGCACCTTATTAAAATATTTATGATATTCTTTGAACAGAGCCGACAGCACCATCCGATACGTGGGTAGTAGTCCTAAAATACTGGTCGTGGCATGCAGCAAGACTCAAAGCGTCGGAAAATTATTCTTCTCTCTCAGCAATGGATGCATCGTACACATGTTGGACCAGCGCGCACTTGCGCTGAAATATAACCCTATATTGTTTTAAGAACGCTAGCGGAATCGACATGAGATGGCGTTGTCTACGCACAGCCGCTAGCTAGTGTTGTCCTGCCTAAAACCAAGTGACGAGAGATCATAATACTCCTTTCCTATTGGCTGAAATAAGCGAAGGGATATAGTTTCCGACTATAAATAAGAGTTATTTCAGTGCGAGAAGTCTTTCCATTCTCATAACTGCTAGGAGCAATTGAAATAAACTCCTGGAAATGGAAAAAAGAACACATTGACACCGGTGTGTCAGACCCACCATACTTGCTCCGGAAACTGCGAGAGGGCTGTACAAGCAATGATCACACGCACGGCACAGCGGACACACCAGGAACCGCGGTGTTGGCCGTCGAATGGCGCTAGCTGCGCAGCATTAGTGCACCGCCGCCGTCAGTGTCAGCCAGTTTGCCGTGGCATACGGAGCTCCATCGCAGTCTTTAACACTGGTAGCATGCCGCGACAGCGTGGACGTGAACCGTATGTGCAGTTGACGGACTTTGAGCGAGGGCGTATAGTGGGCATGCGGGAGGCCGGGTGGACGTACCGCCGAATTGCTCAACACGTGAGGCGTGAGGTCTCCACAGTACATCGATGTTGTCGCCAGTGGTCGGCGGAAGGTGCACGTGCCCGGCGACCTGGGACCGGACCGCAGCGACGCACGGATGCACGCCAAGACCGTAGGATCCTACGCAGTGCCGTAGGGGACCGCACCGCCACTTCCCAGCAAATTAGGGACACTGTTGCTCCTGGGGTATCGGCGAGGACCATTCGCAACCGTCTCCATGAAGCTGGGCTACGGTCCCGCACACCGTTAGGCCGTCTTCCGCTCACGCCCCAACATCGTGCAGCCCGCCTCCAGCGGTGTCGCGACAGGCGTGAATGGAGGGACGAATGGAGACGTGTCGTCTTCAGCGATGAGAGTCGCTTCTGCCTTGGTGCCAATGATGGTCGTATGCGTGTTTGGCGCCGTGCAGGTGAGCGTCACAACCAGGACTGCATACGACTGAGGCACACAGGGCCAACACCCGGCATCATGGTGTGGGGAGCGATCTCCTACACTGGCCGTACACCACTGGTGATCGTCGAGGGGACACTGAATAGTGCACGGTACATCCAAACCGTCATCGAACCCATCGTTCTACCATTCCTAGACCGGCAAGGGAACTTGCTGTTCCAACAGGACAATGCACGTCCGCATGTATCCCGTGCCACCCAACGTGCTCTAGAAGGTGTAAGTCAACTACCCTGGCCAGCAAGATCTCCGGATCTGTCCCCCATTGAGCATGTTTGGGACTGGATGAAGCGTCGTCTCACGCGGTCTGCACGTCCAGCACGAACGCTGGTCCAACTGAGGCTCCAGGTGGAAATGGCATGGCAAGCCGTTCCACAGGACTACGTCCAGCATCTCTACGATCGTCTCCATGGGAGAATAGCAGCCTGCATTGCTGCGAAAGGTGGATATACACTGTACTAGTGCCGACATTGTGCATGCTCTGTTGCCTGTGTCTATGTGTCTGTGGTTCTGTCAGTGTGATCATGTGATGTATCTGACCCCAGGAATGTGTCAATAAAGTTTCCCCTTCCTGAGACAATGAATTCACGGTGTTCTTATTTCAATTTCCAGGAGTGTATGTCACTAGAAAATCAAATTATAGTGTGCAAGGAAAATATTAAGAAAAATGTTTTGTAAAATTTATTTAAGTTCTTTGCATATGGATGGTGACAGTGAAGTATCCGCACGAAGCTCTTAGTTGGCGGGAGATCCCGCGCATTGATACATAGGGAGCGTGGAGAGAAACGCGGAGCATTGTCGATAGAACACTCTTGAGTCAACCTCTGTGCAGAGAAGTTGCGTGTAGAGACACAGCGGTGTGCCTGTTCGCCACCAGCTTATATATTACTTGAAGAGTACTTAATTGTATAATGGGTAATTATTTATGAATTGCCGGCCGCAGTGGTCTAGTGGTTCTAGGCGCGCAGTCCGGAACCGCGGGACTGCTACGGTCGCAGGTTCGAATCCTGCCTCGGGCATGGATGTGTGTGATGTCCTTAGGTTAGTTAGGTTTAAGTAGTTCTAAGTTCTAGGGGACTGATGACCACAGAAGTTAAGTCCCATAGTGCTCAGAGCCATTTCTTTTATTTATGAATTATTAAAAATCGACGTCATGAAGACATCAAAGGTATTTAAGCACTAACTGCATATTGTAAGTTAGTTGTTATATTTTCTTATCTGTTTTATGTAAACGATCCCCAAACTAAAGTTTTATAAACTGAATGATTATAAAGAGTTAAAAATTTATTATATTCAACCATTTTCAGAATATATCAGTTTATCTCAGAAAATATCGTATTATTTTTCATTGAACCCAGTAACCACAAGATTTGACTTTTGTTGAGTTTTCTCAATTTTTTTATTTAATAATGACATTGAATTTTGCACCAGTAACTTCAATCAAAAAAGCAAATGAATAATAAGTACAGTTTTAGTTCACATATTTGCAAATGCCAACCCAAATAATTATCAACAATAGATCAGAGTGAGTATATTCAGACATGCAGTCAGATAACGTCATCCAGAGGCGACCCAGTAAAATAAAAGGTAAGGAAAATATATACGTATGTTTTCAGGTTCACTGCATAGGTAACCATTACTAAGGGCCACGGCGTAAGCTTATGTGTTCACGTCGAAATAATCTCCTTTTGATTAGTCACATTAATACTGCTACCAATAAAGGCACAAGGTGTACAACATTGTATACGCTAAAGACTATCAGATCAGACACGTTGTCCAAAGCAAGTCCAGACAGGAAAGCTGGTAGGCACCAAAAGTTCGATTTTCTTTCTTTCATTAGACGGAAAGTAAGTTAAATTTCATCGCGGTGTAGCTTGCTGTCCAGGTTTCGAGAGGGTGCTTTTCTGGATGAGGTATCGAATATATTGCTTCCCCCTACTTATACCTCCCGAGGAGATCACGAACGTAAAATTAGAGAGATTCGAGTGCGCACGGAGGCTGTCCGGCAATCGTTCTTCCCGCGAACCATACGCTACTGGAACAGAAAAGGGAGATAATGACAGTGCAAGTAAAGTGCCCCCCGCCACACACCGTTGGGTGGCTTGCGGAGTATAAATGTAGATGTATTATAGACGGGAAGGTTTCACAGTATCAACAGGGCTGATAGAACCAATAGAGGTGTAACGCCATAATGGAAATGATGGTTCATCAGACGCTAACAAGCGACGCAAATTTGACTCCAGTAATGGTACGGGAATGTATTTCAGATTTTTTTCATGTTATTGTGTGCCTGTAATCTGATGATTAATTTCTTCTTCTTCTGTTGGAAATGAGATGGACGTGTGTGGGCTCAGGATTGTGCCTGTGTCACGACCCTACACGATGATAATGCGTTCGTCACGCCATTCCAGTTCGTCGAAGATGTATTTGCCGCACATGTAAACACCACCATGGCCCGGTCTGTCATCATCACCGTGGAATGGGTTGATAACACCAGCTTGCTTTCCAGTGCACTCACACTCCCCGCGACCTGGACCATCTCACAATCATCATGGATAATTTCTAGGTGCAGTCGATGATAGTATTGCGACGGATCGGCATGATGTTATATTAGAAGACACCATGGCAAATAACAATGTGACGAGGGCCTCGTGAACTTTCCTGAACGCCACTTATTTGGACGTATGAAGAACTCCTATAGACCTCTGCATATATATTTTTTATGGATGAAACTTATCAACTTTTATACTGTCTTTGCAGATGAGATGGAGGATGTATGTGGACATGGACTTGCACCTACAACTACTCCACCACTTGATCGAATTTTGATGCATTAATCGCACCAGTCCACTTCATTGGCGAAGTATTCATCTCATCCAAAAACACCATCATCCACAGCAAGGTATGGGCTGCTGACACCAGCTCGTTTCCCGACGTAGCCACAGTCAGGACCGCCATCCAATCGTCTTGGACTTTCACAGCATCACACATCGCTTCGATATCAACCTGGCTTAGCAGCAGCAGTACCCCTGTCTGCTCTGTTGCGGATCACCTGCAGCCGCACTGGACTATTTTGTGGTTGCTGACGCTTTTGCGCTTATGGGACAGGGTCTCACGAGCCAATATTGACAACACGGATGTGGGTTACGGAAATTCTGCTACTTTTCTCGATGTCTGCAAAGTCGTTTAGGCAAGGGTGCTCCCCAAAATCGGCAGCGACCCGCGTTATACCGCCATTAAGTGTAACGCTATACAGTCAGCTCACGCAGTACCAGAAAGAGAGCAGTGATGCTGGTGAGGAAAAGCGCATCATCCAAATACGGTGGAGAACTGGTGTGACACTGAGGGGGTGATTCAATTGCAGAGTGGGTCAGAACTTATGTTTTGACCGTCATACTCCGCCATTTTTCCGAAATGCGGGAGAGACGGTCGGGTAAGGCACTCAGATATGTACTCCACCTGATACTGTATGGGTCGCCCACTCCAAGGCTGGAAACCCCTATCGTTCGTCGGGATGAACGCCGAGGAACCTATGTGGAGTCGCCAGATGCAATAAAACAGGATTAATTATTACTTCGTTTAATTATCTGAATATGTCTTGTCACCGTAACTACAGCAGCATCTGGTGGCTTAGTAAGCTGACGAGGAGTCTGCTGAAATCAGTAGCTGCCGTATCTTGCTGCATCAACCCTGTGCTCAGGCAGTGACTTCTCATAAGCAGGTTACCGCCCAATATGTGGAAGGCATGCCCCGTCGGAAGCTCTGCTCGGCGATGGCGATGATCTTGGCATGTGTGTTGTGGCTCACACGTGGTTCTGGGAGTACTCTGTCCCTCCCAGGCCCCTGGCTGTGTTGTCCCATCAGACCCCTCAAGGGTGTTGTGTCCTTCTAAGCGCTTCTCACATAATGTTAGGAGAGGAACAGAGGCAGCCGGCCGATGCGGCCGAGCTGTTCTAGGCGCTTCAGTCTGTAACCGCGTGACTGCTACGGTCGCAGGTTCGAATCCTGCCTCGGGCATGGATGTGTGTGATGTTGTTAGGTTAGTTAGGTTTAAGTAGTTCTAAGTTATAGGGGACTAATGACCTCAGATATTAAGAGTCATAGTGCTTGGAACCATTTTGAAGTATCAGAGGCACGCTGGACTGCACTCATCTAACCCTTTTCCACTGAGATCACATGCACTCGCACAGAGAAGTGCTGATACTGCACTCCTGGTGACCGACTAACCCTGTCTAAATGTTTACACCTAGTGTCTGGCTCGTGTTGATATTTCTCTGTGCTTGAGCAGTGCCGTTCTGTTCGAATTTAGAAAATTTCAATCCCTGTTTTCCTTATTCTCTTGATGTGTAAGGCTCCCCTCCACTTTAATAAAATTCACTCCGATTGCTCTCATTCTTAGCCTACTAATGAACTGTCTTACACATCTACATTTGCTATGAAACTTGGTTCCATTAACCACAAAAAAATCTTATAGTAGTTTATATTATTTTTCTAGTTTGCTTCTTCATACATTGTGGCCTCTAAAATCTCTTATTTGCTACTATGAGTTTACTCCATGAGAATTTCTTCAACAGTTGCTTCTTATGCATGAGTGATTTTTCTTCTTAGAGCAAAATTAAACTGCACAAATAAATGCTGGTATCACAATAATACTAGTGGTTGATACACTGATCGTAATGATATTCTGACTAGATTTATTTTAAAATTTCTGTACGTGCCGTAACATTTCATCTACTAAAATTTGTTTTCTCTCTGAAATTATTAATATTCATCTATTGCCTGTAGTAAAGTCGGATCTATGGTACTGTTCTGGAAGGTTAGATTTTGTATGGGTAACACACTTAAATGTTTCTCCAGCAAATTCAACATTGGTTGGGTTCCTGTAATAAACATTGTACCTGTAATTGTAGCAGGAATGTGAAACTGGGTTCTGGCTATGTCACACTTGGTCTATTCACTAATAACCCATTCTGTCTTCACTCTAGTTTTGTCGTAACCGTAAATGATTTATTGTTGTAGCAATTTACTGTTACTGTTTCTGGTGAGAAGATGGAATAGATCAAATGACTGGCACCCCCCTGAAAATATGCTTCTTGCATTGACACTACCCTCTCGAACTTGGGTGCTTCCATATTTTCTAACAATAACTGAGTTTCACACAATCGCTTGTTGGTACACACTACCTGAGCTGGACAAATGGTGACTAACTTCCTGACATTGTTGCTAAGATCTCTTACTGACATAGCGTGTACGCCTTTGTTCTGAAACAAGTAACACTTCACCAGTTTGCACCTGAACCCACTTACTGATAATCTTCCATTTGACTGGTTATAGATGAATCGTAAAATAATGGTAAAGAGTGTTTAACCCAATATCTGGAAACTGTTTGTTAATGCATACCCTAGCCTGCTCCGAATAAACCTTAATTGTAGAACATGAAAGAAAACTGCTATGTTACTTTTTACTGTAGGTACAACATGTCATAACCCTGTCGAAAATCTTGTTCTGCTGATGTAGTCCTAATAGAAACTGCTGTGTGTTAACAATGTAGTACACAGCTGTTACGAGAATAAGATTCCATTTTCAAATGGCTGGATCTTAATTACATCCATTTCACGTGCGTGCAACAACACTATGCCCATGGTAATACAGTTTGCCATCACCTTCGACACTGTACAGAAAAAAGGAATTATCATGAATCCTCTCCCTCATCAGGGTGAAGGAGTATCTCACTGAAAATTGCGCACACTAATGTAAAAAAATAAAATAACATTAACCTAGGTAACACAACTTAACACTAAACCCAATACATTGTTACTCTATCATTGATCCCTAGACCTAGGTGCATTTGGTACATTCTGTGCTATTCTGTTCCATGTGGTAACTCTCTCTATTGAAGTAAAAGAGTCTGTGCTTGCGGCAAAGCATCAATTGAATCCTCAAAATATTCTAACCAACTAACATGTGCTATCGATGTTTTCGTCGGAAACTGCAACTTGGCACTGACTGGTGGTGTCATCTCCACTACCTTATATGGTCCTTGACACTTTGTCGACAATTTCTTAGTTCTAGCCTTTGGGGTGTAACGACTGGCCAGTAAGACCCTCTGTTCTACTCTGTGCTAAGGTAGCTAACTCATACCAAGCCAATGGCGCGGGCATGTTCTGGGAGTACTCTGTCCCTCTGAGGTCCCTGATCATGTGGTCACATCAGATGGACCTCAATTTCGGATGCTATGAGGTGATGTTGAATGCTGATCCTGGCCCGCCAGTTCGGTAGGCCGTCTGACTCAAGCGACGCCCTTGCTGGAGTGGTGTTGGTAGCCCTGAACTACTCTTTCAGTGGTGGCTGGTAGTGGAGGCTGGCTATGGATCAGTGGTTATCTTATAAGGCAGCAGGAGTATAACCGGTACTGGAACAATCTCATGGACAAGATGTTACAATAGAACATTCATAGAATCGAGTGTGAAAGACATGAACAGCATTGATCCTACTGATCAACTGACTCTCGCGTAGCGAGGTAGAGTTTTTATGGTGTCGAGGAGAGGCTCTGCTTTTTGACGTCATTATAATAATAATGGCGTGTGACTAGGGCCTCCCGTCGGGTAGACCGTTCGACTGGTGCAAGTCTTTCGATTTGACGCCACTTCGGCGACTTGCGCGTCGATGGGGATGAAATGATGATGATTAGGACAACACAACACCCAGTCTCTGGGCCGGCCGAGGTGGTCGAGCGGTTCTAGGCGCTACTGTCTGGAACCGAGCGACCGCTACGGTCGCAGGTTCGAATCCTGCCTCGGGCATGGATGTGTGTGATGTCCTTAGGTTAGTTAGGTTTAAGTAGTTCTAAGTTGTAGGGGACTGATGACCTCAGAAGTTAAGTCCCATAGTGCTCAGAGCCATTTGACTGTGTAGAAGAGCCAGATAACCACGAGCACACTGTGAAGAACAAGAAAGAAGTCATAAAGTAGTCTTCTGTTTTCAAAATTAGCTGGTAAGCGTCCCAAACATGTAGATTTATTGCTATTCTCTGAGGGTGAGAACATACATAATGTGTGGATCAAAAGCATGTCCCACCTAATTTCGTCCCAAATGTCCAGACTTGGTTTTGCTGGACATTTTTGCAGTAGATGTGCCAAATCTTTCACCATGAGTGTCCACCATCAGAGGTAGCTCATTAATTGCTCGAGTCAGGAACTGGTATGTGTGTAAATATGCCTGCCAAGGATAATCTTAGAGTTTAAGAACACACATCTCCGGAAGCAATGTCCCTTCGACTTATACTCCGTGATTTCGAGAGCCTCCTAGTTCCTGTGACACGTTGTGTAGAGAATACCAATGCCTGCCTTACAATCTTCATAGAATGACATCTACCGTATGTGGGAGTGTATCAACTTGTATATTCATCCCACCCCAGTTGCAACAAATTCGAATCATCAGTTGGGGATAATACTGCAGTATGGTTGCTCTCTGAGCTTGAAAAACTTGCGGGGGAAATTGATGAGATTCATTGCAAAACACTCCAATGTCCGACTCGAAGGAGAATGATGCATCATATAAGCAGGCAATTGATTATCATATTTGTGGGCTGTCGTTGAATATAAAAGCAGAAACTCCACGTAGAGACCAATGTAATGTAAGGCAGGCATTGTAATGTAGAAGTTGTGTGGTACACCTCTCAAGGCATGGAACTTATTAAAGTACCAACTGGCAGGGCACATACCCGTCTTCTTTCAGAATTTGAGTGGGTATGAGCCTACTTCCTTGTTGAACTCTTAAGAGATTTCGGCTTGAAATATGACAAGGTCAGTGTCTTTCGTGTCACCGCTAAAAGCATTTTTTTCCAAGAAATTTGTGCCTAAAATATCATTAGGCATCCTGGATTCGCTACCAGCCATACACATGTCTCTTCAGAATCTTGCTGAGACAACATGTTTGGAGGATATGGTCACAGGAGCTATATATCCCAATGATGCAAAGTTTCAGCCTATGAGGAAGTAGATGTCTTTCATTACGAATACCTGGATTCTATTGAGAGACTCCACAAAGTCCGCTTGCTTAGCTGGGTGGTAACGTGCTCGCCTCCCACGCAAGCGGGCCTGGGTTCGATTCCCGGCCGGGTTGGAGATTTTCTCCGCTCAGGGACTGGGTGTTGTGTTGTCCTCATCATCATTTCATCCTCATCACCAGCGCGCAAGTCGCTCAATGTGGCGTTGACTGAAATGAGACTTGCACTTGACGGCCGAACTTCCCCGGATGGAGCCTCCCGGCCAACGATGCCATACTCTCATTTCAGTTCACTTCACAAAACGACGGAACCCAACATAGCCACATTCTCCAGTAAACTAATGACACTGCCATAGCGGATGCAGAGTATGAGCACACAACGAATGTTTGACAGGAGTTCAGTATCCCCGATTGAGAATATATGCTGATTATCCATGAACACTAATACTCTTATACACCTGGTCGTAGAAATTTTCGAGAAATTCTGGAGTGTATGCCTGGGCACGTGCTCTCTGGACCCTGTCTTCTATTACACCACATCGAGAGTTTGAAGGGACACAATGTTAAGAAAAACATGTGTCGACATCGAACTGTTGACCGATGTTCACATTCTGCTCTTCTTTGAGCGCAGGGTTTACGCGAGTCGTTGCCAGTGCATACACAGGGATGCCAAGGAAAATAACACATGACTGACCGAGAAAGAGTACAGGCCATCTGACGGTTTAAGTTCCATTCTTTACTTGGATGTAAACAATCTCTATGGGTATATCATGAAATGAAGTCTGCCGTTTGGAGGAAATGGGAAAATCGTCAGATGTTGCTGCAGTTGCTGGCTAGGGATATGTTCTGGAGGTAGAAGTGGCATATCCCACCCATTTGGATGATGTGCACAGCGACTTCCTGATGTGTCCAGAGCAGTTAGTCCCACGGAACGGTTCCATCTCGCAACTGTTGACAACGCTAGTGAACAAGCAGCAATTTTTTCTACACTACAGAAACCTCGAGCAACACCTCAGATTGAGGGTGGAACTTAGAATCACCTGCGGGTCTCCATCATGTAAACACCGAACAGAGGGCTCTGACAATGTGTGACTTCGAAGAAGACTATTACAAATTAATGAACAATTCACTTTTCGGACAAAAACGGGAAACGTTACAGCATACCATGAAATTTACTTAGTTTACCGCAGGGGTGGACGTTATGACGTAAGAGATTATATTCCCAGATAAAATTACAAGCAGGTCACCATATCTAATGAGGTCTCTACGGGGATGGCCAAGGTTTCAGTGCAGTTAACAAAACCTGTTTATATCGGTATGTGTTTTCTGGACCTCTCCAGACTCCATTTATACCGGTTCCGCTACGAGTTCCCGAAGCCAGACTTCACTGGTCCCAAGTGTACTTTGTATGGATACAGACTGTTTGATCTACTGTCTGAAAGACTGTGGTCTAGATGAAGTAATCAGGTACAATCACGAAGAATTTGACATGTCTCGATACGCGTCCAATAACCCTTTTAGAATAACTGCACTAAACAAGAAGATTGTTGGTCCACGAAAGACGAAGTGAATGGTTCGCAGACTGTGGAGTTTGCAGGCTCAGGTCGAAAATGTGTACAACAGTATGGATGCAGGTGACACCTAGAGGCATGTTAAGTCTGTGCGTCATGCGTTCTTGAAGGCTATGTCCATAGAGAATTGCAAGGGGTGCCTGCTCGAAAGCGTTGCAACTGCTCCGCATGTAGTGCACCAAGCAGACGCTCTATGGAGAGGCCATGAGGTACATACTGAACAGCAGCTGAAAGCAGGGCTGTTACACCATGATCCTGTGGAGACAGGATCGATACCCTTCCATACTCACACTGATCACTGAGTGATTGAGGGTGTGGCTGTGTATTTATTTATTTGTAAACAGTGGATGAGTGTGTAGAACAGTTGGATGAACAACTTGTCATAGTTGTGTGTACGAGTGTGCACGCCTGACTGCAAATATCTTGTGTGTATATATTGTGTGCACAGTATGTGTGCATTAAATATCGTATTTAGTTGTGTGTATATGTGTGTGGATTTTGCTCCGCTGCTATCCCTCCTTCCCATATATATGAAAAGCAAATGATTAAAATGTATAGAAAAATGATTGTACAAAGAACGAACTGAAAGAAAATCACTAAAACATAATAATTTATAAAAGAATAACCAGAGGAAACAGAAACAAAAATGGAAAATGTGGTACTTAAGTTGTTCTTCTCTTTACTGTTTTTAGTCAAACAAATGCAATTGATAGAAGTGTACGTAAGACATCAGAAAAAATTTTAAAACTAGCTTTGTAAAAAAACCAGTGGATATAAAGTATCAGAAAAAGAATATTGTTATGCACTGCATTTGTAAGCATAAGCGAAAAAAAAATTATTTTTCAAACAAAATTGTACGAAAATTGTATTGCAAAAGAAACTATTAATAACAAACCATCAGTTAATATGTTATACTCTTCATTTGTGCGGCCATATTGTCCTTTGTTGCTTTACAATTCCTGCAAGTATTTTTGTTCCGTCGTTACAACTAAAAGAAAATGCGTGTTTTTCTCACCAGACACGTTTCACTTTATCGAGATAGAGCGTTATCAGCGGTCTGTAATTAAAGATATTCACATCTGTTTTCTTTTTAATATCGAAAAACAGTTCGTTAACAGTTTGTTGATTTTTACTTACGGTAATTTCTGCTTGGTTTCTCGCCTGCGTCAGAAAATGCCGTCTATTAGCATGTCTTTGGTTTATTTCTTCATTAGACACTCATACTTTTAGTCTCTTCCCCCCATGAACCATGGACCTTGCCGTTGGTGGGGAGGCTTATGTGCCGCCTCAGCGATACAGATGGCAGCAGCCTTTTCAGTAGTTGCGGGGGCAACAGTCTGGATGATTGACTGATCTGGCCTTGTAACACTAACCAAAACGGCCTTGCTGTGCTGGTACTGCGAACGGCTGAAGGCAAGGGGAAACTACGGCCGTAATTTTTCCCGAGGGCATGAGGCGTTACTGTATGGATAAATGATGATGGCGTCCTCTTGGGTAAAATATTCCGGAGGTAAAATAGTCCCCCATTCGGATCTCCGGGTGGGGACTACTCAAGAGGAGAAAGAAAACTGGCGTTCTGCGGATCGGAGCGTGGAATGTCAGATCCCTTAATCGGGCAGGTAGATTAGAAAATTTAAAAAGGGAAATGGATAGGTTAAAGTTAGATATAGTGGGAATTTAGCGAAGTTCGGTGGCAGGAGGAACAAGACTTTTGGTCGGGTGAATACAGGGTTATAAATACAAAATCAAATAGGGGTAATGCAGGAGTAGGTTTAATAATGAATAAAAAAAATAGGAGTGCGGGTAAGCTACTACAAACAACATAGTGAACGCATTATTGTGGCCAAGATAGACACGAAGCCCACGCATACAACAGTAGTACAAGTCTATATGCCAACTAGCTCTGTAGATGATGAAGAAATAGAAGAAATGTATGATGAGACAAAAGAAATCATTCAGGTACTGAATGGAGACGAAAATTTAATACTCATGGGTGACTGGAAGTCGATAGTAGGAAAAGGAAGAGAAGGAAACATAATAGGTGAATATGGGTTGGGGGGAAGAAATGAAAGAGGACGCCGCCTGGTAGAATTTTGCACAGAGCAAAACTTAATCATAGCTAACACTTGTTCAAGAATCATGAAAGAAAGCTGTATACATGGAAGGAGCCTGGAGTTACTGGAAGGTATCAGATAGATTATATAATGGTAAGACAGAGGTTTAGGAACCAGGTTTTAAATTGTAAGACATTTCCAGGGGCAGATGTGGACTCTGGTTATGAACTGTAGATTAAAACTGAAGAAACGGCAAAAAGGTGGGAATTTAAGGACATGGGACCTGTATAAACTGACAGAAAAACTGGTTGTTTCAGGGAGAGCATTAGGGAACGACTGACAAGAGTAAGGGAAAGAAATACAGTAGAAGAAGAATGGGTAGCTCTGAGAGATGAAATAGTGAAGGCAGCAGAGGATCAAGTAGGTAAAAAGACGAGGGCTAGGAAAAACCATTGGGTAACAGAAGAGATATTGAATTTAATTGATGAAAGGAGAACATAAAAGATTCTGTATATGAAGTAGGCAAAAAGGAATACAAACGTGTCAAAAATGAGGTCGACAGGAAGTGCAAAATTGCTAAGCAGGGATGGCTAGAGGACAAATGTAAGGATGTAGAGGCGTATACACTAGGGGTAAGATAGATACTGCCTACAGGAAAATTAAAGAGACCTTTGGAGAATAGAGAACGACTTTCATGAATACCAAGAGCTAAGATGCAAACCCAGTTCTAAGCAAAGGATGGAAAGCAGAAAGTTGGAACGAGTATATAGAGGGTCTATAAAAGGGCGATGTACTTGAGGACAATATTATGGAAATGGAAGAGGATATAGATGAAGATGAAAGGGGAGATATGATACTGCGTGAAGAGTTTGACAGAGCACTGAAAGACCTAAGTCGAAACAAGGTCTCGGGAATAGACAACGTTCCATTAGAACTACTGACAGCCTTGGGAGAGCCAGCTCTGACAAAACTCTGCCATCTGGTGAGCAAGATGTATGAGACAGGCGAAATATCCTCAGACTTCAAGAATAATATAATAATTCCAATCCCAAAGAAAGCAGGTGTTGACAGATGTGAAAATTACCGAACTATCAGTTTAATAAGCCACGGCTGCAAAATACTAACACGAATTCTTTACAGACGAATGGAAAAACTGGTAGAAGCCGACCTCGGGGAAGATTGGTTTCGATTACGTAGAAATGTTGGATCATGAGAGGCAATACTGACCCTAGGACTTATCTTAGAAAATAGACTTAGAGAAAGCTTTTGACAATGTTGACTGGAATAGGCTCTTTCAAATTCTGAAGGTGGCAGGGGTCAAATACAGGGAGCGAAAGGCTATTTACAATTTGTGCAGAAACCATATGGTAGTTACAAGAGTCGAGGGACACGAAAGGGAAGCAGTGGTTGGGAAGGGAGTGAGACAGGGTTGTAGCCTCTCCCCGATGTTATTCAATCTGTATATTGAGCAAGCAATAAAGGAAACAAAAGAAAAATTCGGAGTAGGAATTAAAATCCATGGAGAAGAAATAAAAAGTTCTAGGTTCGCCGATGACATTGTAATTCTGCCTGAGACAGCAAAGAACCTGGAAGAGCAGCTGAACGGAATGGACAGTGTCTTGAAAGGAGGATATAAGATGAACATCAACACAAGCAAAACGAGGATAATGGAATGTAGTCAAATTAAATTGGGTGATGCTGCAGAAATTAGATTAGGATATGAAACGCTTAAAGTAGTAAATGAGTTTTGCTATTTGGGGAGCAAAATAACTGATGATGGTCGAAGTAGAGAGGATATAAAGTGTAGACTGGCAATGGCAAGGAAAGCGTTTCTGAAGAAGAGAAATTTGTTAACATCGAGTATAGATTTAAGTGTCAGGAAGTCGTTTCTGAAAGTATTTGTATGAAGTGTAGCCACGTTGTTGTTGTTGTTGTTGTGGTCTTCAGTCCTGAGACTGGTTTGATGCAGCTCTCCATGCTACTCTATCCTGTGCAAGCTTTTTCATCTCCCAGTACCTACTGCAACCTACATCCTTCTGAATCTGCTTAGTGTATTCATCTCTTGGTCTCCCTCTACGATTTTTACCCTCCACGCTGCCCTCCAATACTAAATTGGTGATCCCTTGATGCCTCAGAACATGTCATACCAACCGATCCCTTCTTCTGGTCAAGTTGTGCCACAAACTTCTCTTCTCCCCAATCCTATTCAGTACTTCCTCATTAGTTATGTGATCTACCCATCTAATCTTCAGCATTCTTCTGTAGCACCACATTTCGAAAGCTTCTATTCTCTTCTTGTCCAAACTATTTATCGTCCATGTTTCACTTCTATACATGGCTACACTCCATACGAATACTTTCAGAAATGACTTCCTGACACTTAAATCAATACTGGATGTTAACAAATTTCTCTTCTTCAGAAACGCTTTCCTTGCCATTGCCAGCCTACATTTTATATCCTCTCTACTTCGACCATCATCAGTTATTTTGCTCCCCAAATAGCAAAACTCCTTTACTACTTTAAGTGCCTCATTTCCTAATCTAATTCCCTCAGCATCACCCGACTTAATTAGACTACATTCCATTATCCTTGTTTTGCTTTTGTTGATGTTCATCTTATATCCTCCTTTCAAGACACTGTCCATTCCATTCAACTGCTCTTCCAAGTCCTTTGCTGTCTCTGACAGAAGTACAATGTCATCAGCGAACCTCAAAGCTTTTATTTCTTCTCCATGAATTTTAATACCTACTCCGAATTTTTCTTTTGTTTCCTTTACTGCTTGCTCAATATACAGATTGAACAACATCGGGGAGAGGCTACAACCCTGTCTTACTTCCTTCCCAACCACTGCTTCCCTTTCATGTCCCTCGACTCTTATAACTGCCATCTGGTTTCTGTACAAATTGTAAATAGCCTTTCGCTCCCTGTATTTTACCCCTGCCACCTTCAGAATTTGAAAGAGAGTATTCCAGTCAACATTGTCAAAAGCTTTCTCTAAGTCTACAAATGCTAGAAACGTAGGTTTGCCTTTCCTTAATCTTTCTTCTAAGATAAGTCGTAAGGTCAGTATTGCCTCACGTGTTCCAGTGTTTCTACGGAATCCAAACTGATCTTCCCCGAGGTTGACTTCTACTAGTTTTTCCATTCGTCTGTAAAGAATTCGTGTTAGTATTTTGCAGCTGTGACTTATTAAGCTGATAGTTCGGTAATTTTCACATCTGTCAACACCTGTTTCATACATCTTGCTCACCAGATGGTAGAGTATTGTCAGGACTGGCTCTCCCACGGCCGTCAGTAGTTCCAATGGAATATTGTCTACTCCGGGGGCCTTGTTTCGACTCAGGTCTTTCAGTGCTCTGCCAAACTCTTCACGCAGTATCATATCTCCCATTACATCTTCATCTACATCCTCTTCCATTTCCATAATATTGTCCTCAAGTACATCGCCCTTGTATAGACCCTCCATATACTCCTTCCACCTTTCTGCTTTCCCTCCTTAGCTTAGAACTGGGTTTCCATCTGAGCTCTTGATATTCATACAAGTCGTTCTCTTATCTCCAAAGGTCTCTTTAATTTTCCTGTAGGCGGTATCTATCTTACCCCTAGTGAGATAGGCCTCTACATCCTTACATTTGTCCTCTAGCCATCCCTGCTTAGCCATTTTGCACTTCCTGTCGATCTCATTTTTGCGAAGGTTGTATTCCTTTTTGCCTGTTTCACTTACTGCATTTTTATATTTTCTCCTTTCATCAATTAAATTCAATATTTCTTCTGTTACCCAAGGATTTCTACTAGCCCTCGTCTTTTTACCTACTTGATCCTCTGCTGCCTTCACTACTTCATCCCTCAGAGCTACCCATTCTTCTTCTACTGTATTTATTTCCCCCATTCCTGTCAATTGCTCCCTTATGCTCTCCCTGAATCTCTGTACAATCTCTGGTTCTTTTAGTTTATCCAGGTCCCATCTCCTTAAATTCCCACCTTTTTGCAGTTTCTTCAGTTTTAATCTACAGGTCATAACCAATAGATTGTGGTCAGAGTCCACATCTGCCCCTGGAAATGTCTTACAATTTAAAACCTGGTTCCTAAATCTCTGTCTTACCATTATATAATCTATCTGAAACCTTTTAGTATCTCCAGGGTTCTTCCATGTATACAACCTTCTTTCATGATTCTTAAACCAAGTGTTAGTTATGATTATGTTGTGCTCTGTGCAAAATTCGACCAGGCGGCTTCCTCTTTCATTTCTGTCCCCCAATCCATATTCACCTACTATGTTTCCTTCTCTCCCTTTTCCTACACTCGAATTCCAGTCACCCATGACTATTAAATTTTCGTCTCCCTTCACAATCTGAATAATTTCTTTTATTTCATCATACATTTCTTCAATTTCTTCGTCATCTGCAGAGCTAGTTGGCATATAAACTTGTACTACTGTGGTAGGCGTGGGCTTCGTATCTATCTTGGCCACAATAATGCGTTCACTATGCTGTTTGTAGTAGCTTACCCGCATTCCTATTTTCCTATTCATTATTAAACCTACTCCTGCATTACCCCTATTTGATTTTGTGTTTATAACCCTGTAGTCACCTGACCAGAAGTCTTGTTCCTCCTGCCACCGAACTTCACTAGCCACGTATGGAAGTGAAACGTGGACGATAAATAGTTTAGACAAGAAGAGAATAGAAGCTTTCGAAATGTGGTGCTATAGAAGAATGCTGAAGATTATGTCACGTAACTAATGAGGAGGTATTGAATAGAATTGGGGAGAAGAGAGGTTTGTGGCACAACTTGACTAGAAGAAGGGATCGGTTGGTAGTACACGTTCTGAGGCATCAAGTGATCACCAATTTAGTATTGGAGTGGCAGTGGGGAGGGTAAAAATCGCAGAGGGAGACCAAGAGATGAATACACTAAACAAATTCAGAAGGCTGTAGGTAGTAGTAGGTACTGGGAGATGAGAAGCTTACACAGGATAGAGTAACATGGAGAGCCGCATCAAACCAGTCTCTGAACTGAAGAACACAACAACTTTTAGTCTAATTTTTTGCTGCTTTGCAAAACGATGAATATTTTACGTTTTACACAGCACATTTTTCCTACACTACTGTTTACTATTTATTTGTATACTTCTAAGTGTGGATCGTGTTTTTTAGTGTTACCAATATTGTTACTAATTTGTCTTTGACCTATACTTTTCTTGTAGTTAATTATATTATGTTATTCTATTTAATTATGTTGTATATTTATTTACTGTGTAAGAGTAATGAATGGAGTAAAAACTAACAAATTGTTAACGAAGTGTTTTAGATCTTGAAAACAAATAAGATTGTAAATACCTTTAGTTACAAAGCACTGATGATGCTTTACCGCAATAAAGCGAAACACGTCTGGTAAGAAAAACACGCGTTTTCTTGTGCTTGTAACGACGGAACATAAATACCCTCAAGAATTTTTTATATCATTGCTATTATTTCGAGACCTTTCCACTATATAATTATTGTCAGTAATAATTTGCTTGTAAGAAACCTGAATCTGTCCCTATAACGCACATTCCTCGAATGAAAAGGCCTACACAATTGAATTAGTAGTAAAGTATGATATGGAGGAGGTAAAGCTTGAATGTCACTGGGCCTGGGGGATGCGGAGGGTTTTCTCGCTATTTTAGTGTGCTTCCATTGGAACAGGTGTTTCCCATCAATTCTGTATCATGTTTCTTGTATCGAGTTACGCCTTGACCCTGTCTACTTGCGTAAAAGGTATGTGTAGTGTGGGCTTTCACTTGGGTGATGTTGATCAACTGTCGATGGTTCTGTGGGGGATGGGGGGAGGGGGTGACAGTGAAAGTAATCTGACACTGAAAGTCCTTATCAGTGACCTTGAGATAAGATTGTTGTCTGGCCTCATACTTGTCCTCGGTAAATACTATCCCATTAAATCACATTAACTGTCTCTTTAAATCGCGTCTTTTTAAATCGCATTCCTTAAATACAGAAGGGCCACTACATACCTACCGTTAAGTTCTCCTCCTATTTTTACTCAATACTAAGCCTCGTAAACGGTCTAGAACAGGGGTGGCCAAGAATTCGGCTCGCAGGTCGTGTCACATTTCCCCCACCGCCACTCCGTGATGTCTAAGTGCGAGGAGGGGGAAGAGGGGGAAAATAGCCAACGCGACGCATTTAAATGGCAGTACAAAAAAATGGCTCTGAGCACTATGGGACTTAAATGCAGTGGTCATCAGTCCCCTAGAACTTAGAACTACTTAAACCTAACTAACCTAAGAACATCACACACATCCATGCCCGAGGCAGGGCTCGAATCTGCGACTGTAGCGGTCGCGCGGTTCCGGACTGTAGCGTCTAGAACCGCTCCGCCACTCCGGCCGGTCAAATGACAGTACAGCTGCACTGCATACGACTTGGTTGTATATTTCGTACTTCTTAGCAACGTAGAGCACAAACAAAACACGTTTTTGGTGCACTGAAGATATAATATAAATTTATCTGGTACGAACTGTGGGCATACGGACAGATGCAGACAAATTCATAGCGTTTCGGTCTCAGATTGCCACGTAATAGTGACTTCCTTAGTTTCATGATCGAAAAATATGTCTCTGATGCAAATACATCGATCGAAATATTGTAGCACTTTTACTACCTCACTTGGAAAACCTGTCTGAGAAAATCACTGTAGACGTCCTGCACAGAATGATTTGTAATTAAGACTGGAATTATCTTGCAGGTCAGTCAGTTACATCTGCACATGCACAGGGGCGCTTTAAATTGCAACGGCTAACGGTCTCGGAAACAGCGCTAAAACAGACGTAAGACTGAAAATGTCCTCAAAATCTTTATAAAACTGTTGTTGTAGTTCAGGCAAGGGCACAATGAATTCTTCAAACCCTGCGCTTTCTTTAATGCCAGTGAGCTGAGGGACCTACGAGGGCAGTTCAATAAGTAATGCAACACATTTTTTTTCTCGGCCAATTTTGGTTGAAAAAACCGGAAATTTCTTGTGGAATGTTTTCAAACATTCCCGCTTCGTCTCGTATAGTTTCATTGACTTCCGACAGGTGGCAGCGCTGTACGGAGCTGTTAAAATGGCGTCTGTAACGGATGTGCGTTGCAAACAACAAGCAGTGATCGAGTTTCTTTTGGCGGAAAACCAGGGCATCTCAGATATTCATAGGCGCTTGCAGAATGTCTACGGTGATCTGGCAGTGGACAAAAGCACGGTGAGTCGTTGGGCAAAGCGTGTGTCATCATCGCCGCAAGGTCAAGCAAGACTGTCTGATCTCCCGCGTGCGGGCCGGCCGTGCACAGCTGTGACTCCTGCAATGGCGGAGCGTGCGAACACACTCGTTCGAGATGATCGACGGATCACCATCAAACAACTCAGTGCTCAACTTGACATCTCTGTTGGTAGTGCTGTCACAATTGTTCACCAGCTGGGATATTCAAAGGTTTGTTCCCGCTGGGTCCCTCGTTGTCTAACCGAACACCATAAAGAGCAAAGGAGAACCATCTGTGCGGAATTGCTTGCTCGTCATGTGGCTGAGGGTGACAATTTCTTGTCAAAGATTGTTACAGGCGATGAAACATGGGTTCATCACTTCGAACCTGAAACAAAACGGCAATCAATGATGTGGCACCACACCCACTCCCCTACCAAGAAAAAGTTTAAAGCCATACCCTCAGCCGGTAAAGTCATGGTTACAGTCTTCTGGGACGCTGAAGGGGTTATTCTGTTCGATGTCCTTCCCCATAGTCAAACGATCAACTCTGAAGTGTATTGTGCTACTCTTCAGAAATTGAAGAAACGACTTCAGCGTGTTCGTAGGCACAAAAATCTGAACGAACTTCTCCTTCTTCATGACAACTCAAGACCTCACACAAGTCTTCGCACCCGAGAGGAGCTCACAAAACTTCAGTGGACTGTTCTTCCTCATGCACCCTACAGTCCCGATCTCGCACCGTCGGATTTCCATATGTTTGGCCCAATGAAGGACGCAATCCGTGGGAGTCACTACGCGGATGATGAAGTTACTGATGCAGTACGACGTTGGCTCCGACATCGACCAGTGGAATGGTACCGTGCAGGCATACAGGCCCTCATTTCAAGGTGGCGTAAGGCCGTAGCATTGAATGGAGATTACGTTGAAAAATAGTGTTGTGTAGCTAAAAGATTGGGGAATAACCTGGTGTATTTCAATGCTGAATAAAACAACCCCTGTTTCAGAAAAAAAAATGTGTTGCATTACTTATTGAACTGCCCTCGTAGATTGTATTTGTCTGAATGAGTCCCTTTTACAATGTGATTTTCTTTTTAAATCCATTCCCATGAAACCTGATGGAAGTTGTTGTGGGCAGCGTGCAATAAGTTCACTCAAAATGCGAAGTCTGCAATCCATTCCGAACGTTCTAATTTTCGTTCCTATATCCGTTTTTCCTAACTCAACAATAGCGAGATTTAAATCGAAAAATTGTTCCACGCATTCCCCTTGAGTTAACTAGCGTACTTTACAGTAATATGCGAAGTCTCCATACTGTTCGTTCATTTCCATTGAAAACTGTTGCAACTGAGCATGGAATAATGGATGCTACTCCAGATATTTTACTATTTGTACCACCAATTTTTTCAAGTACTCCATGCCTGCAAAATTAGTACAAAGTGCTTCTGGATGTGCAAAACAATGAATCCAGTCTGTCGATCGTTGTAATTTTTTGCTCTTTCGTTGTCATCTGAAAGTTTAAATTCTTTCTGCATGGCACTATAATGTCGTTTCGTTGCTAATAAGCAGTACCCGTTGCTCATGTGAATTGAGAATTCGTATCGCTCTCTTCTGTCATTCCCATTCATTTTAAACGGACGTGACAATAGATCGCTAGGCTGCCCCGTTTTGTGTAAACAGCAACTGGACCTGTGAACATCCTTCACACCACGTACAAATAACGAAGGCTAAACAGCACTGAACGCAAGGTTCTGCCGAACTGAAGAGAGTTGCGCCGACCGAAAAATGCCGCACCGAATTGCTAAATCAAATATCGCGCTGTTCCGGGTATTTCCGAGAAGGACCGAGAGAAGCCGAGTGACAAGTCAGGTTCGGCCCGCACACACTGCACGAGTGAAGTTTGACACGCTGTGGCCGGCCCTGGCCGAGAACTCGTTGCTTTCTTTGAACGCGGGAGGCTAGGGTGATCTCACCTCTTTGCAGAAAGGCAGAGATGAGCCTGAAGTAGCAGTCAGGTTGCGGGTCCAAGTAGACAAGCGGCACAAGGAACAGCAGCAGAAGCGCCACGGTGGCCAGCAGGGACAGCCAGAGGGCTCTGGAGAAAGGCCGCAGGAAGCTTGTCCAGTTCACCGGCTGCACTCCCTGGTGGCGGATCAGCGTCGGGATCCTGCAACAGCGACACATCCCCTGCATCTCTGCTGTACTTGTCTTCAAAACACAGTGTGCAGTGTGTGTTAGAGGGTATGTAGTGCACCAGCGTCATCTTACCTTCTCACTTCACCATTTGTAGATGTTGCAAGGGAGGATCGTCTCCAGGATTTGCCTCTTATTTTAGTAATATGGACGTTTCGATAAATGAGTGTGAGAGGAAAATGCTTCTCGAGCCGTGTTGGAAGCTTTGGGATAGGGATTCCAAGAATAAGTACTAGACCTTCTCTGTAATAGCTATCACCAGTCGATTGTTAAACATTTCTGTACACTACCGCACAGAGTACAGAAACTAGTGCCGAAGTGCATAGTTCCTTTTTTGTTTTTTAAATATACACTATGTCTTTTGTCAATCCATTCTGATAAGGATGCAGACTGTCGACCTATGCTCAAGTGTTACGAGGACAAACGAATTGTAAGATACCTCTACTCCGAAGAATTACTCTTACTTAGTGTTTACCAACTCCCTCCTTCTTTGTATAACATGCACTCACCGAAGTTAAGCGCTGTCGGGCTGGGCTAGCACTTGGATGGGTGACCATCCGGCCTGCCGAGCGCTGTTGGCAAGCGGGGTGCACTCAGCCCTTGTGAGGCAAACTGAGGAGCTACTTCAGTGAGAACTTGCGGCCCCGGTCTCGTAGACTGACATACGGCCGGGAGAGCGGTGTGCTAACCATATGCCCCTTCATAACCGCATCCAGTGACGCCTGTATGTTGAGGATGACACGACGGCCAGTCGGTACCGCTGGGCCTTCCAAGGCCTGTTCGGACGGAGTTAGTTAGTCAAAAGCAACTTGGAGTAGCGATACGTGCAATAGTTTTCGTGGAACAGCGATGCATAACACATGGTTAGATTCAGTTGCACACGATTGTATTTTTTCTTAACTTCAGTCTAACATAGCTAAGCTACCAAAATAAATCTGATAATTGAAGGTTGCCTTAAATATTGGTTCCCAGATGTTATCGGACCTGCTGAATCCACGTGCGACGGATTCGTCTAAAGGTTTTGAAGTACACATATCGCATGTAACGAAACTTTTTATTTTTTTATTTTTTTGTAGGAGGGAAATTATTTCTTTATGACCAGGAAATTATCAATTATTATCTAATATGATAGCTGTGTTTAGACAAAAAAAAAATCCAGTAATACGACGCCTACTCTCTTCCCAGTTACCTACGCCTTTTGCTGCTCTGTTTGGCATTTAATCTGCAGCTTATAACTGTTACTACACGGCCCAGTCACGTTAATGTGACCACCGCCTATGTTCGACGTCAGTCTGCGATACACACTGACTGGCGGGAAGCGGCAGCACCAGCTGGGGGGTGGGGGGGGTGTATAAGGCGTGGCCGGAGACGGGGGGGGGGGGGGGGCGTTGGGAAACAGGGTAGTCGTTAGTCGTTGTTGTACTGCGGAAACGGAGGGGTTTGTCTGACGTTCAAAAGGGCATGATAATTGGCTTTCAGGCTGCGGGCTTTCAATATAACTACGCACCCTCCGACTCAGAGTTGCAATATTAATGGTTTTGGCTGGTTTCGTTGTCTAGTGGCTGGGATACGTAGTTGCCGCATTACAGGCCAAATACTGCTGAGTCTACAATATACGATAAGAATACACACACGAACCGAATGGTCAAAGGTTTTTATCACTCGGCAATTGCGAATTATGAATGTAAGATATAAATTTATAAATGAAAGACTGCAATTAAATAAAATCTGCAGGTACTATCTTAACAACTTTAAACGATAAGCACGACAGTAGAAGTACTTTTGGGAATGCGGTATATTTCTGCAAAACACTTATTGGTGTCGATGGTCCAGCAATTGAATAACAGGGAAACAATAGATTCCTACTCCCCGTAGTTAGTTGTGAACAACAACGTAGGTCGCGAGATATTCACTTCTAAACGCACACTACGTCTTCACTGTAGAAACCTCGGAAATCTCACAAGTTCACAAGTCCGCACTCCAAATTATTTCCATCTCTCGCGACCACGCCCAAACCGCTTCACACTACAAGTCTCTCTCGCGACCGTGCGTCTGTCGCCCGTACCGTCCCGGCACTTCCCGTGTCCACTGCCGTTCTGTCCAGAACTTTCCGTCCTGTGCGACTCTCCCGAACTGCCGCACTGCCAGCTACCTCGTGTCCTCTCTGGAAACGATGCTCCCATCCAGTCTCCCCATTCACGAGCGCTGTGATTGGCTAGAACGCTCGCGCCAACGCACCCACACACATACTTAAGCACATACGAAATACTAGAGTTACATACAAATATCTGAAATTAAATAAATATTCCTACAGCTGGACCATAAACACGCTCTAACACACATTATTAAATACATAAACAATTAAATAAACATATATCAAAAGAGAAGAGGCAAAAGGTGGACCAGGAGCCTAAGGTCTCTGTGCTTTCTAAAACACAGTGAATAATTGACCAGTTTTTTCATGAATAGCATACATCGGATATTAACAAAGACATAGATGAACCAATATATTTATAAGCATGCTGCTACCGTTTTTTCGTGTAACTGTGGAGGACTTATGGCCTGACGCGATCGATAGTAATCGGCCACTTTGACCTCCAATAACTCATGTACTATTTAAGGTACATGCCTGTAATTCGTTTATACTAACAGTTTTCTAAAGACACGGCGATCGACGAAATCGGATGAAGCGTTTACATTTTGGAAATTCGTTGCTGGGTGTTATTTGTCTCATTTACACTCAGATACAAAACTTTAAACTCAAAAATATATTGAAAATCTGATTACACATCAGAATCATCGTGCAAATAATGGTAATGTTCATGTTTCTTTTTGGGTATCATGATTTATCTAGCTACTATTAATTTCTATACGGGCTTTGAAATGTCTGCTATTATGGTTCACAAAGTCCGCCATCTTTGGCACTCCCGGCATAGACATCTCCTTCGACACAAAGCGCCGTCCTCGTCACAGTCTCAACATGGAATTCCCAGCCACGCGGCCCATGGACCACGTGCTCCGGCCACCCCTCTTGGTCAACTACCGTTCGACACCATGTGTTTGCTGCCGGGCCGCCTGCGCCCGCCGAACGGCCCGTGCGGCCACTGCTTCCTCCGAACTTAGAATATTTTCAGGGCACCACGACTCGCCCGAAACCTCACAAGGCCAAGGGTGGAAGCATTTTCGCAATGGCTCAGTTAGTAAATTCTTCGTGTGCTACAGTGGTTAAAGTATGCCATGCATTGGAAAATGGTGCTATCCAAAACCGGTAGTGAGGCAACTGTGGCGCACCATGGGGCATAGATGACAGAGGTGAACGATGGCTGCGCAGATGTGTATGGTCGACTAGATATGCAACTGTTGAGCAAGTGACCGCCGTGATGAACCTAGGGGCTACCAATAGTATATCCTCAACGACCTTTGTACGGCACTACCGCAGCTGACGTCCATTCAGTGGCAACAGGTGATCTTCTCAGATTAATCACATTTTATGCTCCATCGGACAGATGGCCGTTGTCGCATACGGCGTGAAACCTCTAAAAGCAACCATCTTGCAACAATCGTCAGAAGGATCCATTCCGGAGGAGGGGGCCTTACGGTCGGAGGAATGTTTACGTCATACTGGAAGGCGCAATGCATTCACCGCAAGTATGCAGCTATCCTTGTAGACCATGTTCACCCCTACATGCAGTTTCTTTTTGCTTCGGCATGATGGCATGTACCAGCAGGACAACGCATTGTGTCACAGAGATTGCAGAGTACATTCGTGGTTCGAAAAGCACCAGGATGGTTTTACCGCACTTCCTTGGCCACCAAACTCCCCAGATTTAAACCTAATAGATAATCTGTAAAACCACCTCGATCGGGCGCCATGGGTCCTCGACCGAGAAACCTAGTGCAGCTGCCCACGGCACTGGAGTCGACATGGCATCATATCCCTGTCAGTACCTTCCAGAAACTCACTGACTCTCTTCCTTCGTTTTTCACAGCGGTCTGCACTGCAAGAGATGACTGTTCAGGCTTTTGACAGGTGGTCACATTAATGTGACTGAACAGTACATCTTATGACAGCAAAGGGATTTAATTACTTGTTGACCATTTGTAGCCTAACGGAATATTTTGTTCATTTTTAGGCAGCTAACTTTATCTTGGACCTCTCTCCAAAGTATGCTGTGGATAACAGGTCTCTATCTGCTATAATTTTGGCACACTACCAAGGATATTTCACTGAATAATCACTTAATTGCCTGCCTTGTAATTTTATCGTCAGCACGGTAACGAGTGGCGAGTGTAATCTTATGGTACGAAAGTCCCTCTGTTCTATGAAGATTTGTGGTCACCAACTCAGAAGGAGCAATTTAACTTTATTCTTTCAGAAGCTACTTACCTATCACTGAAACGAATTTCCTCTATTGTAATTATTTTTTGCATTTTACTTGGAATGCAAATGAATGCAATCTGTGATATTACAACATAGCTCAATAGCTACCACCTTTAAATTTTGTAGTTACCAATTAATGGAAATGAAATAAGTGGAAAATGAGTGAATTAATCTGTTGATCAATATCAGCAAGTAAGTTAGCAATGCGACCAGTAAATCTGAGACAAATACAAATATATTTGAAGCTGCCTCTTCCAGCTGCACTAATTTCAGTTATGACGATCTTCCATTGTCATGAATCTGAAAATTTTATCTGATATTTTCACCATTTAGATTTACACAAAAGTATTTAAAAAACCAGTGAAAATGAAACAGGATTCTGTTTGTGACTTTAAAACCATGAATGTAAGAGACAATTTTAAAAAACTAACTCTCTTCAGTAGTGGTGTATGAAGTTTGCACTGTAATATCTAGTACAGTTCTATTCACTTAGATTTAATGCTTTGCCTTTCCTTGTTTATTGTAGCTTTTGTAGTGGTGTAGTTAAGGATTGCAGAATGATAATTGGCTACGTTCTTCGCGTCTCCTTTGAGATGGCATTAATATATTACAACCATATTGCTTGCGGTAGCCGTTTTTCTTGATGTAGTTCTGGCTTCAAATTCCATAAAGAATTAATGTTGTGCATCATGTGATCAAAAGTATCCGGACACCCCCAAAAGCATAAGTTTTCCATATTAGGTGCACTATGCTGCCACCTACTGCCAGGTAATCCACATCACCGATCTCAGTAGTCATTAGACATCGTGAGAGAGCAGAATGGGGCGCTCCGCGGAACTCACGGACTTCGAACGTGGTCAGGTGTCACTTGCGTCATACGCTTGTACGCGAGATTTCCACACTCCTAAACATCCCTAGGTCCATTGTTTCTGATGTGATAGTGAAGTGGAAACGTAAAGGAACACGCACAGCACAAAATCGTACAGGTCGACCCTCGTCTGTTGACTGACAGAGACCGCTGGCAGTTGAAGAGGGTCGTAATGTCTAATAGGCAGACACCTATCAAGACCATCACAGAGGAATTCCAAACTGCATCAGGATCCACTGCAAGTACTGTGACAGTTACGCGGGAGGTGAGAAAACTTTCGATTTCGTGGTCTAGAGGCTGCTCATAAGCCACACATCACGCCGGTAAACGCCAAATGACGTCTCGCTTGGTGTAAGGATCGTAAACATTGGACGATTGAACAGTGCAAAAATGTTGTGTGGAGTGACGAATCATGGTACGCAATGTGGTGATCCGATGGCAGGGTGTGGGTATGGCGAATGCCGGGTGAACATCATCTGCCAGCGTGTGTAGTGCCAATAGTGAAATTCGGAGGCGGTAGTGTTATAGTGTGGTAGTGTTTTTTATGGCAGGGTTTGCACCCCTTGTTGTTTTGTGTGGCACTGTCACAGCCTAGACTTACATTGATGTTTTAAGCACCTTCATGCTTCCCACTGTTGAAGAGCAGTTTGGGGATGGCGACTGAATTTTTCCACACGATCGAGCACCTGTTCATAATGCACGGCCTGTGGCAGAGTGGTTACACGACAATAATATCCCTGTAATGGACTGGTCTGCACAGAGTCCTGACCTGAATCCTATAGAGCACCTTTGGGATGTTTTGGAACGCCGACTTCGTGTCAGGCCTCACCGACCGACATCGATACCTCTCCTCAGTGCAGCACTCCATGAAGAAACCTTCCAGCAACTGATTAAACTTATGCCTATGAGAGTGGAAGCTGTCATCAAGGCTAAGAGTGGGCCAACACCACATTGAATTCCAGCATTACCGAAGGAGGGCGCCACGAACGTGTAAGTCATTTTCGGCCAGGCGTCCGTATACTTTTGATCACACAGTGTACAATCTTGTTTTCTAAAACCCGCAATTTTCGGAGACTATTTTACGACACAGATGCCGCCGTTACACCAACTTTCTCTGGAATATGCACAATTTTAGCACTCAGAAAGTGTTAATGCCAGACACGACACAGCTACGTTCTTACAGCAGGCTATCCTGCTTGCGACTGTCACATTTTCGTTCTTTTCGCGCCAATCTGCACCAAGGTCATCATACAACTGCGGATTGAAAAATCATAGTGGATTCCGACTTTCTTATTAGCTTTCTCAAATGCATAATACATTTCCCAATAACCGCTGAATATTAAATTCCTTATAACTATTGTAAACATCCATTAACTTACTCTTAGTTTCTTTAATTAGTACTTATTACTTCATTATCTTTTAACAGTTAGTGAAAGAAATTTATCATAATTTGAAAAATCGATATCTTCAGTATCGATTTTTATGATTACAGTTTAATGGAAAATATTTTTATAAAATAATGAACCCAATAATGTGTGGTACCGTTACCAGACGTCCACATTTATGCGGACATGTCCGTGTTTTCGACGTTTAATGTAGCGTCCGCATACATTTTTTACGATTTCTGCTACTGTTTCAGAAATTAAGATCTTTTTCCTTACTGTGTGTGGTTTGCTTGTCCCGTTGTGCCTTGAGAGCTATGCTGGGGGGAGCTTGAGCTCCTGGTAGGGTCATCCATGCCAGACAGTTCGAAGTGTTGGTACAAGATGAAGAGCTGTCCTCAACGAGGCCCCTGATGGCTTCAGATTAGGCGGCCTCCAGGAGGCTCAACAAGGGACAGGAAAGACTCTTAGACGTGATGAAATCAACATTCCTAAGGGAAATAGCCCCGTAGAAAAATTAAACAGCTGCTGCCTTGCAGTTAGCTGATTGGCTTACCAAAGGCTAGAGTAAATAAACCTTGATAAAATTTCTGGCAGGTCATGAGGCCAAAAGGTGCCAGCCCCACATATCTAGCCTGGCTACGGGATGGCAACCCGTGACAGCGACCTGTAATTTATTGATAATCTTCAAAGAAACCAGCCGGATCGATTAAATAGAAGATGACCCAAGCAAGAAAAAAGCAAACGATTTGGGACAGTGGAAAAGTTCAACACTGCGACTTGGAATGTGAGAAGCCTGCACGTAAAAGAAACAGGGCTATTTAAAGAACTGAAACAAAGATATATTAACATTGTAACATTTACAGAAATGAAGAAAAAACTGAGAGGAACTACAGATTTAGATGGATACCTAATGATCTGCAGCGGTGTAGGAAGTAACAAAAGATCAAATAGTGGAGTAGCTTTATAAATGACAAAAAGATAACATCGACATTCAGAGAATATCGCGGGCATCAAGCAGTAATTGCCGTGCACGCTCCTGAAGATTAAAGGAAAGAAGAGACTGAGGCTTTTTATGAACCCTAGAAAGAGAAGTAGATAATTACAACAGGACAGACCAGCTTTTAATCCGCGGAGATTTAAATGCCAGAACAGGAAATAATCCAGTGCCTCTAACAGTGGTAATTTTTGACGAACAACACGTAAATGATAATGGACATTCTCTTATACATTTTGCCTCAAGTAATGGACTGATACTGCTAATTTTTTTTATTTTTTAAAATTTTATTTTAGGAGGAAAGACATACGTAAATACACTTGGAGCGCGAGGAGACGGTGATCAATAATAGATTATGTGATCACCTACAGTAAAATATGCCAGCAAGTTTAGGACGTTCGTCTTCTCAGAGGAAGTGATATTTACTCGGATCGGTACCCAGTAGTAGCAAAAGTAGCTATGCTCGCTGGATGAAAGAAGACAAAATGCGTTGTGAGTGATGTCGTGTGACTAGGGCCTCCCGTCGGGTAGACCGTTCGCCGGGTGCAAGTCTTTCGATTTGACACCACTTCGGCGACTTGCGCGTCGATGGGGATGAAATGATGATGATTAGGACAACACAACACCCAGTCCCTGAGCAGAGAAAATCTCAGACCCAGCCGGGAATAGAACCTTTTTTTTCGTAACCATATATATTTATTTGAATATATTAACAACGACACATTATTTAAAGAAAAACATTTCATTCTATTAACCTACTATATTTCTAGAGTTGGTTAACATTACTGTCGTTTTATAGGTTTTCGTTTGCATGTTCTTTTCTTTTTCGTTTTTCTTTGTCGTCTTTTTTTGGGTAAAGCATTGCAGGACAGGCATAATAATTTATATGTAGCATCGACACATTATTTTGAGTTCAAATTTCTGTATGTCGCGCATATGTGCATGTGCATGTGCATTGTGCATTCTAGCTTGATCTCTTCCTCTAGTTTACACTGTTAGTTGGGGCGGTATGAGGAAAAACGTCAGCATGATAGATGGAGCAGAAGTGGAAGAAAATTTTTTTACATATGCTACAGATTATACATAAATTGAAGAAGAAAGAAAAAATTATATTATATAAGAGAAGGACTGAAGACAACAACAACGACATATAAGAGAAGGAGAGAGGAAAGTGTGAGTAAACAATATAAATTTTATAGGGCACATAGTAAAGGAAATCAAGCAAAAAAAAAAAAGGGTAGTTTCCCTTAGGATTGACATTCTGTCGCGCTGACCACGCAACTACCGGGGGCGGACACAAAAAGTGTTGAGACAAGAACGGAAGAAGGTTTTAAGGCCTACGTATTATAGGATGACAGCATAAAACATCTTCACCAGAACACACAAAATCTTTAACCTAAACCAAACAGACACCAGTGATAGTTTGCAAACCGAATGGAGAAATGTAAAGCAATGTATTGAACAGGCCTCAAATTAGTCAGTGGGAAAAAAGAATGGGAGAAGTAAGAAGGGACTTAGAGTAAGGAATGAAAATATCCCAAAAGCAGCTGAGCAAAAGAAACGAGCGTACCGTATGTATTTACCGGTGAAAATAAAATCTATGAAACAAGGATGTAAAGACAAAAGAAATAAAGTAAAAACCATTGTCAGGAAAACAAATGGAATAACTTCTTGAGCGGAATTGAAGACGACATCCATGGAAGACAGTTCATAGCTTACAAGATGATAAAGCATTTAAATAAAACTGAAAGTCAACAAACCTAAATGTAATACCAGAATATAAATGGATTGCACATTATAAACAGCTCTGGTGTAGTGCAAACTAGGATTACTATGACGGCGAGATTTCATAACGATCCAAGAACTAAACGAGACCCTGAATAAAACAAAAACACCTGAAAGCAACAGGTCCCGACGGCATAAACTCCAAGTTACTTAAATACGGGGTACTATTTTTAAAACCTACACTTCTTCATTTATAGAATATATGTTGGCAAGGATGCCAAATCCTATAACCATGGACGGTTGCAGATTCAGTCTTTAAAAAAGGAAAATGAAATGGTGTAACAGTAGCGGACAGAGCGTATATGATTTACACCAAGATAGTAAATCAACGTCTACAAATTAATGCCGAAAATCTGTTATCTGAAGAACAAACTGGTTTCAGAAAAGCAAGAGCCTAAACTGATAATGTGTTCACACGTAAAAAAATTATAGAAAAACAAAGAGTTCAATAGGGAAACACACATCGCATTCATAGGCTTAGAGAAAGCCTTCAACCATGTAGATAAGAAAATCTTATGAAACATATTACACAGGAATCCTCATGTGACAGAACGCCTATATAAAGGTACAACAATAAGAATAAAGACTAACCATGCCATATCATAAGACATATCGATAAACCAAGAAGCTCGACAAGAATGTAGTTTATCACCAACACCTTTTAATACACGTATTGATGATATGATTGGAGCATGGAAACAAGAAACTGATTTTGGTTTGAGAGTATCACATAACATATTTTTAAACAATGCTTTTCGCAGACAACCTTGTAATTATACACGCCAGCGAAACTTCGCTACGAAGATCCATCTGTACCCTGAACCAAATTTATTAACAATATAGTATGAAAATATCCATTCCAAAAACAAGGTACAAAACTGCTGAGAAATAAGGTCGTAATAGGTAACAAAATCTTTGAACGGATTAGTCATTTCAATTACCTTCGAAATTGACAAGAAACTGCATAAATTCAAATGATATGCGGAACAATCAACAGAATATTGAGAAATTAAGTGAGAAAAGACACAATAATCAAGTTTTACAGTACAGTGGCCACTCCCATGTTACTATTTGGAAACCTTGACTACCACTAAAAAGCAAGGAAGTAGAATCCAAGCGGCAGAAATGAAATTTCGAAGATAAGTTAAGGGCTGTAGAAGATTAGATAGACTAAGAAACGAATATATAACAACAGAGTTTGGTCTGTATGCTATAAATGAGAAGACCAAGTCTAATCGACAAAGCTGGCTAGGACATCTACAAAAAATGCCAGATTCAAAGCTACCAAAACAAGCCTTAAATTTTAAACTTTTAGGTACAAGATCTGTAGGAAGACCAAGAAAAAGATGGCTGGATACTTAGAAGACGGAACAGGCCTATCTTTCCTTTTTTTTCCCTTTTGACTCGTTTGATGCGGCCTGCCATTAATTCCTCTCCTGTGGCAATCTCTTCATCTCACAGTAACATTTGCACCATTTTTTATTGAGTCATCAGTCTTCTGACTGGTTTGACGCGGCCCGTCAGGAAACGCTCTCCTGTGACAAGATTTTCATCTCAGAGTAGTAACTGAAATCTATGTCCACAGTTATTTGCTGGATATATTCCAATCTCTGTCTTCCATTGCAGTTTTAACCCTCTACAACTCTCTCTACTACCATGGAAGTCATTCCCTGATGTCTTAACAGACGTCCTGTCATTTTGTCCCTTCTCCTTGCAAGTGTTTTCCACATATTCCTTTCCTTCCCGATTCTGCGCAGAACCTCCTCATTCCTTACCATATCTGTCCACCTAATTTTCAACATTCGTCTGTAGCACCGCACCTCAAATGCTTCGATTATCTTCTGTTCCGGTTTTCCCACAGTCCATGTTTCACTGCCATACAATGCCGAGCTGCAAACGTACATTCTCAGAAACTTCTTCTTCGGATTAAGGTATGTGATACTAGTAGATTTCTTTTTGCCAGGAACGCCCTCTTTGTCTGTGATAGACTGCTTTTTATGTCCTCCTTGTTACTCCCGTCATTGGTTATTTTGCTTCTAAGGTAGCAGAACTCCTTAACTTTGTCTGCTTCGTGACCACTAATTTCGATATTATGCTTCTCGCTGTTCTAATTTCTGTTAGTTCTCATTACTTTCTTGTCTCTTCGATTTACTCTCAATCTTCGTTCTGTACTCATTAGACTGTTCACTCTATTCAACACCTCCTGTAGTTTACTTCACTTTCACTGAGGACAGTAGTGCCATGAGCGAAACTTATCACTGATACTCTTTCCCCCTAAATTTCAATTCTACGCTTGAACCTTTAATTTATTTCCGTAATTGCTTCTTTGATGTACAGACTGACCTGCAGGGGAGAAAGACTACGTCTTTGCCTTACTTCGTTCTTTTTAATCGAGCACTACGTCCTTAGCCTTCCTCTCTTATTGTTCCCTCTTGGCTCTTGTAAATATAGTATATTAACTGTCTTCCCTACAATTTACCCCTGTTTTTGCACCAGTTTACATTGCCGAACGCTTTTCCCATATCGGCAAATCCTATGAACGTATCTTGATTTTTCTCCAGTCTCACTTCCGTTATCAAGTGCAACATCATATCTCCAGAATGAGATTTTCACTCTGCATCGGAGTGTGCGTTGATATGAAACTTCCTGGCAGATTAAAACTGTCTGCCGGACCGAGGCTCAAACTCGGGACCTTTGCCTTCCGCGGGCAAATGCTCTACCATCTGAGCTACCCAAGCACGATTCACGCCCCGTCCTCACAGCTTCACTTCTGCCAGTACCTCGTGTCCTACCTTCCAGACTTTACAGAAGCTCTCCTGCGAACTTTGCAGAACTAGCACTCCCGAAAGAAAGGATATTGCAGAGACATGGCTTAGCCACAGCCTAGGGGATGTTTCCAGAATGAGATTTTCACTCTGCAGCAGAGTGTGCGCTGATATGAAATTTCCTGTCAGATTAAAACTGTGTGCCGGACCGAGACTCGAACTCGAGACCTTTGCCTTAAGATCAGATCTGCCACTGTGGTGCCTTAACTTGTCTTGGTTTTAGGGTCGTCATCTAACTGATCCTAACAAAATGTTAGTCATCCCTTGAAAGGACACACTGTCGCTTTGAAACGCCGCAGAGGGTGTGAAACTAACACTGGGCGGTCAAGTCGAGGCCTACGAGAAAGACAGGCCGCGGCGCGTACGCCACGAAGGTATGCCAGCGCTCGCTCGCTCGCTCAACTCTGCAGAGAACTACGTTTCTACACCTGTTAACTCGTAACTAGGTGTGTACGTGCAAATGAGAATTGCATCATCTCTGGAATCCGCGATTATGGAGTCAGACTGTTATGAGTCCCACATTTATCGGAAGTCTATAGGCCTACTTATAATTTGTTAAGGCTGTATTGGGGAACAATAAAATTAAAATCATGCCAAAATGATTATCAGTTGCATAAGGCACCAGTTCTTGTATCAAATAAGGACTGTTAAGAAAAAGAGACTAAATGTTATAAACAAGCCATTATACCATTTATATCGAGTAGTGATCTCAAATTAAATTTTTTTTTGTAGTACTGGAAATCAGTAAGACTTCATAGTAGCAGAGTCCATTAGAAGTCTCGTTAGTACGTACACGCCGAGCTGCGAGTTAACAGGTTTAGGAATGCATTTTGTCTGCTGAGCTGAGCGAGCGAGCGAGTTCAGGCCTACCTTCGTGACGTAGGCGTTGCGGCCAGTCTTTCTCGTGGGGTTGGGTTGGTTGTTTGGAGGAGGAGACCAGACATCTTACTCGTGGGCCTCGGGTCAAGTGGTTTGTATATCCCAGACGCATGTGTAGAATCATTGCAGTAAGACGATTCGCAACACGAACTGTCCAATGTATCTACAGTGAATGGTGTATCACACGCAACCATGTAATACATTATAGGGTCAATCAAAAAATGGTTCAAATGTCTCTGAGCACTATGGGACTTAACATCTGAGGTCATCAGTCCCATAGACTTAGAACTACTTAAACCTAACTAAGCTAAGGACAGCACAAACATTGATGCCAGAGGCAGGATTCGAACCTGCGACCGTACCAGCAGCGCGGTTCCGGACTGAAGCGCCTAGAACCGCTCGGTCACTACGGCCGGCCAGGGTCAATCGCCGCCTTATATTTGATACTGTTTATTTCTACATATAACTTACGAAAATTATATAGCTGTATTTTATAAACAGTGCGTGACACTGTTTCGAAAGCTATCTTAAAAATAGTTATCACTGAGTTGCCTGTGAATCGGAGAAGTAATCATGACAACATAATGCTCTCAGGTATCCCCAAGGTTGAGTTTCCAGTTCATTGTTCTTCTCACTGTATGCCAATTACATTTAATCTGCGTTACATCCTTGTAACTTCCAGTCACACGCTGACCATCTCCTGCTGTAGCTAAGCACCAGCCCTATGTACTAGGCTCATTCAAAGCGAGCAGGAGGCTGTTAACTTTAAACCCGCAGAAGGGATCGTAATGCATTTGCCTACAGACGACGGTGTGGCTCCTGTAAGTCCTTTGAGGCCTGAACTTAGCCGTTAGAGCGACATGAGCGATGACAGAGCGAGCACGTGCTCGTGTCGACCGTCCACTGCACTCAGTCGTGCTGTTAACAGAGGAGTGGAGGCAACGGGGTGTAGTGGGTTTCCCGACAGCGGAAGGAGTGTGAGGAACGGAAACTTATCAGAGAGTGACACTTGTGTACGGAGAGCACTGATTGTCCGTTGCAAGGCTGAAGGTGTGGCACATGCGATTCGGAGAATGACTGATGTCGTTGACCAATGATGCACGATCTGGAGCACAATACCGCATTGCCGATACTTTTTCCAGCTGTTGATGCCCTCGTTGCTGATGACAGGCGAGATACGTTGGCAGATAATGTCCCAGACGTCGGATTGATCGCCGGAATTGATCCGTAACACCGTGCGATGTTCTTGTCTCGCCTTAGGCTTATCTGCCTGAGCGCTAAGGTTTGGCGAGGAGCGCTGGGGTTGGTTGGCCGCGGCTTGAAGAGTGGGGGTGATGGGCCGCGTGGTAGGTGAGGGTGGGGTAGGGGGAGGTGATTTGGTAGGGAGTATCACCGCAGCGAGTTGGCATAACGGAAGAGCAGTGGCGAAGCGGCTGTATTGGACGGCACTGCTTGTAGTCTTTCTTGTAGCGGAACTGGAGTTCGGAGCGGTCACGAAGCAGGCGCAGTTGCTATTCGTGGGATGCTTGTGCCTGACTGCGCTCGCCATGGCCTGTCCTGGAGATGGTGTGGTGCTTCGTACGCTCCTGTGTCTCTGCTATTGGCGGCTGTAGATTGTGTTAAATGGTGAGCTGCGATGCTACTGTAGATCTGACTTTCAAGCGGGTTCGAGCGCCGTGTTGTTTATGGCGTTGAAATCAACTTGGCCAGTACTACTTGTGCTGCTGACATAGTGCCTCGTCCGTACTCGTTGAATTGCTCTCGCAGTGCCCTGGTTGTTATTTGAACTTTGTATTTACATGACTTAAAATTTGTGACTGGTACAATTTGTGGGGAGATCAATAAAAATGGTTCAAATGGCTCTGAGCATTATGAGACTTAACATCTGAGGTCATCAGTCCCCTAGAACTTAGAACTACTTAAACCTAACTAACCTAAGGACATCACACACATCCATGCCCGAGGCATGACGCGAACCTGCGACAGTAGCGGTCACGCGGTTCCAGACTGAAGCGCCTAGAACTGCTCGGCCACTCCGGACGGCGGGGAGAACGAAGATTTGGTAGAAATCTGCCAGTCATGTTAAGGGCTTTTAATAATCTGCTAAAGGCAAGTTGCGATGTAAATTCACACAGTAAGTTTTCTTCATCGGTTTCTTGCTCTCTCGTGTTATCAGTACTTCTCTTCTTATACCAAATACCTGTCATCATTTCGTAGCTGCAATAGACCTGTGGATAACGCTAAACATTTCTTCATCTCTCTTCATGTCATCCACACGACTCTAGAAAAAGCTACTTAATAATCTGTTTCTGATCCAGAATCCCGTCGCATTAAAGCTTTACTTCTTATCTGCATGCCTTCCCTTTCGGAATTTGCCAGCTATCTTCCTTCTGTCCAACTGCAAATCAATCTTTCTGTGTCATTATCAACATGAAGTTCCCTCATTCTGTTCTGCTTCCATTTCTTTTCTTCCATCTCACCTGAACCCTATTATTTCTGGTTCTTTCCTGGGCCTGTCAACGTTTCCTTACCAGTACCATGGATTTCTGTTATATGTGATTACTGCCAACCAACAGGAACATTGTGGTATAAGAAAATTGCTTGAGACGGTATTAAGGAGTCTAAAATTACAGTAATATGGTATATTCAGTGCTAGGCCTTCCAATACAATCCTCATTGTTTACAAGCCGCGTCACTTTGAATAAAATACTCGAGCTTTCGATAGCCGTCTCCAACATCGTCATCAGGAGTTAAAACCACTGACGGCCGCGCCTGGCACGGTGTGCGATAGCAGCGTCTGGACCCTTCCAAGAGGGCCGAAATGACGCATATGCGGAATGCGAGTTGGCCAGCACACTGCAGCTCCGGCCCGCAGCGGGATCAGAGCCAAATAGTGAATTCACTCCCAGCTGGAGATGTTCGCTACAACTCATAAGACCTGTCATGTAGCGTGCTGTTGACATACGCCACAGTGGCCCTATATCTCCTTGGCTCCGGACGGGATCGAGTGAGTCAGGTAGCAACTCATAAGACCTGTCATGTAGCATGTTGTGACATACGTCACAGTGCCCCTACATCTCCTTGGCTCCAGACGGGATCGAGTGAGTCAAGTGGCGCGAGGGGCTGGGGCCACATTTTATCCCGACGCTCCTGCCTCCCTATAAGCGTCAATCTTCCGTCTTTACTTTCGTTCGGTAGTACACTTGGTCTCTGTTTAAAATATTGCTGTTCTTTCTACTTTCGGCAGCCTTTTTTATAACTGAATCCCGATATGATGAAGTGTGAGCCAAGACCCTCGTCGTTTCCTTTGTATCTATGGTGTCGCCCGAAAAGTGAGGTCCCAGATTATAGTTGGTGTCTCACGTCAGCATCACAAGCTGAAGACAGACGCTGTCAGACAGCCGCGATTTAGAGACGTCAGCGAAGACACGCCATCAAGAAGTTCCATACGCCACCACGGCTGGACATCCACTACGTTAGAACGTAGCACCGCTTGTCCCACTCTGTAATCGCCAATTAAGAATACAGCATGAACATAGTTCAGATCCGGCAGCGCTGGTATTATTAGTCAGAACTGTGCACTAAAATTTAAAGTTAAATGTACATTCATATGCGAATGTCCTTCAGTACTATTCAAGTATAAACAATATTGCTGTACTTAACCACAGTACTAAATATACAGTGTGTTTGAAAAAGAACTGCCTAGTTTTAATGTCCTAGAATCTGTACAAAGTGACACACTATTCTAGTTCGTGGTGTCTGATTCATCGGCTCTCCAAGTATGGCTCCCGTGCAGTTGGCAGGTCAGCTTGATCTTAAGACGGCACCAGTGCTGTTTTTTTCCTCTGTTTCCTCAGTTCAGTCCAGACAAGCGTGCAGTGCAGAGTAACTCAGCAACAATGTGTAATCCGGAACAGAAGGAGCAGTGTGTTATTTGGCTTGTAAAAACTGAGTCAGTTATAACAGTGCAAAGTAATTTCAGACGTCAGTATGGTGGTGAACCACCTACAGAAAAAATTATCTGTCATTGGCTAATGTCTTTCAAGGGAACCGGTAGTGTTTTAAAAGCAAAATCACCAGGTAGACCGCCGGCCGGGGTGGCCGTGCGGTTCTAGGCGCTACAGTCTGGAACCGCGTGACCGCTACGGTCGCAGGTTCGAATCCTGCTTCGGGCATGGATGTGTGTGATGTCCTTAGGTTAGTTAGGTTTAAGTAGTTCTAAGTTCTAGGGGACTGATGACCTTAGAAGTTAAGTCACATAGTGCTCAGAGCCATTTTGAACCAGGTAGACTGAGAACTTCTGAAGATGTTGTTAAAGAGATACGTGTTTCGTGTGTTCAGAGCCCGAAGGAGTCATTGGTCAGTCGTAGTGTACAATTAGGATTGCCTGAAGGTACTTTGTACGATGTGCGTAAAAGACTTAAGTCGTGCGCCTACAAATTACTACCATTACATAGGCAGGGCTAGTCCAATACCTTGGCCACCATGAAGCCCAGACTTATCCCCACTGGACTTTTTCTTTTGGGGCCACTTAAAAAATGTCGTGTACAGTGAAGAGATCAGAGATATCAATGATTTACTGGAAAGAATAGTCGCGGCGGTTGGGACAGTTACACCTGAAGTGTTGGTGAATACGTGGCGAGAAGTGGAATATCATCTGGACGTGTGCAGGGCAACAAATGGATCCTACGTTGAAGTCTACTACCATTAAACAAAACTTGAAGGAATTCTCTTTCATAATATGTACTCATTGGTGTAATTTTTAATTAATTTCGCCATTAAATTTATACTTAGAACTAGGAAGTTCTTTTTTAAACGCACTGAATATTGTCATTCAAGTGCACACGGAATGCATCTAAGGTAAGTATTTCATTTTAAAGAGTCACAGTAAAATGAAATAACATTTCATGACTGTTGCAGTAACCGATCTATCTCCTTCTGAAGTGAGTCCACGCTCGCTACGACCCACAACAAATGTCGACGTTGCTGTCTTAAGTGTGCTTTTTTTCTAGCCATTGTTCAGCCGCAGTCGACTGCTCAAGTTCCCTTTGTTGAATGTGCTGTCAATGTTCAGTACAAGTTTCAGCAACAAAGTGAATAGTCCGTCCTACATAAATGCTACCGCATTTCAAGGGTAGATCATTCGCGCCAGGAACTCAAAAACCTTTATTGTCTTTAATGGATCTCGTATCTTTGGGGCGGGCCGGAAAACTGGCCTCGGTCCATGTCTCTTCAGCAGGCGTCCTATCCCGCAAGTCGTTTGGAAGGACTACAACCGGCTTGGCCTCTTTCGCCGATTTACGGCTCATCATTCGTGGATGGCACATGAAAGCTTCTGCAGTCTCCCCTTAGCTGTAACCATTTCTCCTGAACACATGTCTGAAATGTTGAAATGGTCGTCATCAAAAATAATATTTGCCCTATGTAATGACATATTCAGGACTGATCTCTCGTGTACAGTGTGCTATTGGCGATCAAGTGCCGGTCAGTGACAGTAGATTTCCCGTAAACTGAATGACCATGCTGGCCACCTGCCTTCCACTCAACTAAAATGTCCAAGAACGGAATCTTGCCATCCCTCTCCGTCTCCACAGTAAATTTAATTTTGAGATGTACACCGTTCACGTGGTCGACGAAACGCTGCTTTACATTTTCAGCATGAGCCCATATCAGGAAGGTTCAGTCCGGAACTGCGCAACTGCTACTGTCGCAGGTTCGAATCCTGCCTCGGGCATGGATGTGTGTGATGTCCTTAGGTTAGTTAGGTTTAAGTAGTCCTAAGTTCTAGGGGACTGATGATCTCAGACGTCAAGTCCCATAGTGCTCAGAACCATTTGAACCATATCAGGAAGGTGTCGTCAGCGCGCCATAGGAAGGAAGACAGACGCAACCTCACAAAATTTCTCTTCAAATTCTCTTCAAATTGCTACTGGTTTCTCTGCAACTACGGTTACCCTGAAAATGATCTGCTAAGAACGAAACCAGTGAAATAGTAAAAAATAAGTACGACAACAAACAGTGTTAAAAGACATTGTTATGTAATTCAGTTGTCGCATATTGTCTCCAACTTTCAGTATGTTTAAAACCTCGAGCTTTGATAAGCTATTGTTATTATTATTATTATTATTTAAGTATTGCTGTTGTTGCTGCTGCTGCTATTATGTACCTTTCATGTACTATGAAGACAGAAATTTTAACCCTCTAAGGATGTCTCATTAGAAATATAGGCGAGACCCTGAAGGCTCCAGTCTCGTCTGATTTATTATTATTATTTTTTTTTAGGACATGAAGTGCGTCTCTACAATATTAGGTAAATAAGGAACTAAAATTTTCAACAAAAAAACAAGTTAAAATATCAGATGATAGAAATGGAAGGAGGGCGTGAAAAGTCTTGTCACACAGTATTAAAACTGCGATATACAATTCACTTCGTCAGAACTACGAGGCCAACGATACGTGTGAACGAAACGGAATTTGGTGCCGATAATTAAATAACTGTTGCGAAACTCCACATGATCGCTGAATCTGAAATATCAATATTGAGATATTTGTTCTTCTCACCTTCTACCCTACTCCCCATACTGCATTTAGAGCCTCTAAACGTCTAACCCTTTAGATCGGAGTGCATTGTTATGCAGTATTGATTAATAACTTAGTTTCCTGTGACAGTCAAACGATATTTATTGACATCTGCTTCTGAAAAGACCCCAGGTTCTTCGCAGCTACCTTACACTTGTTTCATCTGAGTTAGATGTGGAAATAATGTGTTTCATGCACAAGAGCACTCACGCTGTGATCTCCAGAGGCGAGGACGAAGACGCCAGATGTGGTTTGTGGAAATTTTCCGTGAGAGGCACCAACGCGACGTCTATGTTGTGCTGCCACAAGTAGGACTCGATTCCGCGGTGGCTTACGTTGATGACTCTGCATTTGGTACTGCAAATAATACAACGTATTTAGGGAAAAAACATCAGCATTAAAAGTATGCTGGTTTGCATAAAATAGCAATAATCAGTGAACTACCATTGCTAGTTACGAAAACTGCGTGTACTGTGGTCCCAACATACTACAGGAGAAACATAGGCACTGCAATGTATTTGAATTACATGTACTGATTTGACTGATCGTGGATTCGATTTTTAAATCTACCATGGATCCAAACTTGTAATAGTGGCATTGGGCGGATGCCCTTGGCGCGAAATTTTTAGGAGCGCAAAAAAATTGTAAGACAAAATTTTTACAGTGAAATATAATATGACAATTCACGGCTTGGTTATAGTCGCGTCATAGTTGAAGTCCTATGTTAATGTATTTTCAACAGTTATTGTTTTACATGTTCGGCCGTAGGAGTGGAAGGCATCCCCGCCCTCGAAAAGGAGGGCCACGAGATCTCCGATTGGACGGTGTGGCTCACTTTCACTTGAGCACATGTAAACATGTGCAGAAGAAATGCTCTCGCTCGCTTGTTTGTTTTACTGTTCCCCCGTAGTTGCCTACCCCAAGACTGAGACGACGTCAGAAGAAAGTAGTCTTTCGTTACAACGCACAGGTAAATAATATTTCTATATTATGGAATGGTACATAAAAAGTGTATTTACTGATAAATTTGTTTTTCAATTGAGGGAACAGAAGCTTTTTAATTTCCAACGCTTGACAACGAAAACGCTGCTATTCCCAAAAATAGTTTTAGCAAGTTTGTGAGAGGAAACAATAGCTACTGGCATTGGTATTAACCCTCATCTACCTGAGAAGCGTATCTGAGTTACCCAAGCATTTTTTTTTTTTTTTTGTTCATGCACTAAGGAAAAGACAAAATCGCAACACCAAGAAGGAGCTACGCGAAATAAACGAAAGTTGCTAAGCGTGTTTTTACATATGAAAGATGATATCTATTCAGATTTTGCCTGTGTCACATCAGAGTGGCGCTAGAATTGCCACTATTTGAATACAAATCAGGTTTGCTTTAAACACATGCTGCAACGGTCGTAAGTGTTAGTTATCTCTGAGAGTAGACGTGGTGTGTTGAAGTGAGTCAAGAACGCCTTTATGGCGACAAAGACGCCACTATCAGCACCATGCTGAGTTTGAACGAGGTTGTGTAATAGGATTACAAGAAGCTTGATGTTCCTTCTGCGTTACTGCAGAACGACTTGACAGAATGCAGCCACCCTACATGATTGCTCCTAGCACTAGCATGGTCTCAAGGAGACCGGCCTCAAGACGCCCACGTGGCACTACCGAGAGGGAAGGCGATCGTGTTCGGCGTTTGGCTCTACCACATCACACTGCATCTGCAGCAGCAATTTGAGCAACATTCGGCACCATAGTAACGCAACTAACTGTTGCAAGTCGGTTACTTCAAGGACAGCTCCGAGCCAGACGCCTTGTAGCGTGCATTCCACTGACCCCAAACAACCGCCATTTGCGACTTCAGTGGTGTCAAGCGAGAGATCATTCCAGGGTGAAGGTCTGTTGTATTTTCTGATGAGTGCTCGTTCTACCTCTGTGCCAGTGATCGTCATGTTTTGGTCAGAAGGAGGTCCGTTGAGCGACTGCGTTCTATAAACATTGGAGCTACACCTGGAGTTATGGTCTGGCGTGCGATTTTGTATGACAGCAGGAGCACTCTCGTGACTATCCCACGCTCCCTGACTGCGAATTTGTACGTGACTCTGCTGATTCGACGTGTTGTGCTCCCTTTCATAAACAGCATTTCAGAGGGTGTTTTTCAACACGATAACGTTCACCCACATACCGCTGCTGTAACCGAACACGCTCTACCGTGCGTTGACATGTTGCCTTGGCCTGCTGAATCACCAGATCTGTCGCGAATCGAGCACATATGGGATATCATTGGACGACAATTCGAGCGTCATCCACAAACAAAATTAACCGTCGCTGTATTGACTGGCCAAGTGTAACAGGCATGGAACTCCATCCCACAAACTGAAATCCGGCGTCTATACAACACAATGCATGCACGCTTTGCATGATTGCATCCAGCATTTGGCGGTTACAGCGGTCAGTAATATACAAACATTTCACATTTGCAATTATCTCGAGTTTACATAAGCCTGTGATCTTGCAATGTTAATCACTTAAATATGTTACATGTTGTTGTTGTTGTTGTTGTGGTCTTCAGTCCTGAGACTGGTTTGATGCAGCTCTCCATGCTACTCTATCCTGTGCAAGCTTTTTCATCTCCCAGTACCTACTGCAACCTACATCCTTCTGAATCTGCTTAGTGTATTCATCTCTTGGTCTCCCTCTACGATTTTTACCCTCCACACTGCCCTCCAATACTAAATTGGTGATCCCTTGATGCCTCAGAACATGTCCTACCAACCGATCCCTTCTTCTGGTCAAGTTGTGCCACAAACTACTCTTCTCCCCAATCCTATTCAATACTTCCTCATTAGTTATGTGATCTACCCATCTAATCTTCAGCATTCTTCTGTAGCACCACATTTCGAAAGCTTCTATTCTCTTCTTGTCCAAACTATTTATCGTCCATGTTTCACTTCCATACATGGCTAAACTCCATACGAATACTTTCAGAAATGACTTCCTGACACTTAAATCAATACTGGATGTTAACAAATTTCTCTTCTTCAGAAACGCTTTCCTTGCCATTGCCAGCCTACGTTTTATATCCTCTCTACTTCGACCATCATCAGTTATTTTGCTCCCCAAATAGCAAAACTCCTTTACTACTTTAAGTGCCTCATTTCCTAATCTAATTCCCTCAGCATCACCCGACTTAATTAGACTACATTCCATTATCCTTGTTTTGCTTTTGTTGCTGTTCATCTTATATCCTCCTTTCAAGACACTGTCCATTCCATTCAACTGCTCTTCCAAGTCCTTTGCTGTCTCTGACAGAATTACAATGTCATCGGCGAACCTCAAAGTTTTTATTTCTTCTCCCTGAATTTTAATACCTACTCCGAATTTTTCTTTTGTTTCCTTTACTGCTTGCTCAATATACAGATTGAACAACATCGGGGAGAGGCTACAACCCTGTCTTACTCCCTTCCCAACCACTGCTTCCCTTTCATGTCCCTCGACTCTTATAACTGCCATCTGGTTTCTGTACAAATTGTAAATAGCCTTTCGCTCCCTGTATTTTACCCCTGCCACCTTTAGAATTTGAAAGAGAGTATTCCAGTCAACATTGTCAAAAGCTTTCTCTAAGTCTACAAATGCTAGAAACGTAGGTTTGCCTTTCCTTAATCTTTCTTCTAAGATAAGTCGTAAGGTCAGTATTGCCTCACGTGTTCCAGTGTTTCTACGGAATCCAAACTGATCTTCCCCGAGGTTGGCTTCTACTAGTTTTTCCATTCGTCTGTAAAGAATTCGTGTTAGTATTTTGCAGCTGTGACTTATTAAGCTGATAGTTCGGTAATTTTCACATCTGTCAACACCTGCTTTCTTTGGGATTGGAATTATTATATTCTTCTTGAAGTCTGAGGGTATTTCGCCTGTTTCATACATCTTGCTCACCAGATGGTAGAGTTTTGTCAGGACTGGCTCTCCCACGGCCGTCAATAGTTCCAATGGAATATTGTCTACTCCGGGGGCCTTGTTTCGACTCAGGTCTTTCAGTGCTCTGTCAAACTCTTCACGCAGTATCATATCTCCCATTTCATCTTCATCTACATCCTCTTCCATTTCCATAATATTGTCAAGTACATCGCCGTTGTATAGACCCTCTATATACTCCTTCCACCTTTCTGCTTTCCCTTCTTTGCTTAGAACTGGGTTTCCATCTGAGCTCTTGATATTCATACAAGTCGTTCTCTTATCTCCAAAGGTCTCTTTAATTTTCCTGTAGGCGGTATCTATCTTACCCCTAGTGAGATAGACCTCTACATCCTTACATTTGTCCTCTAGCCATCCCTGCTTAGCCATTTTGCACTTCCTGTCGATCTCATTTTTGAGACGTTTGTATTCCTTTTTGCCTGTTTCACTTACTGCATTTTTATATTTTCTCCTTTCATCAATTAAATTCAATATTTCTTCTGTTACCCAAGGATTTCTACTAGCCCTCGTCTTTTTACCTACTTGATCCTCTGCTGCCTTCACTACTTCATCCCTCAAAGCTACCCATTCTTCTTCTACTGTATTTATTTCCCCCATTCCTGTCAATTGCTCCCTTATGCTCTCCCTGAATCTCTGTACAATCTCTGGTTCTTTCAGTTTATCCAGGTCCCACCTCCTTAAATTCCCTCCTTTTTGCAGTTTCTTCAGTTTTAATCTACAGGTCATAACCAATAGATTGTGGTCAGAGTCCATATCTGTCCCTGGAAATGTCTTACAATTTAAAACCTGGTTCCTAAATCTCTGTCTTACCATTATATAAACTATCTGATACCTTTTAGTATCTCCAGGGTTCTTCCATGTATACAACCTTCTTTCATGATTCTTAAACCAAGTGTTAGTTATGATTATGTTGTGCTCTGTGCAAAATTCTACCAGGCGGCTTCCTCTTTCATTTCTGTCCCCCAATCCATATTCACCTACTATGTTTCCTTCTCTCCCTTTTCCTACACTCGAATTCCAGTCACCCATGACTATTAAATTTTCGTCTCCCTTCACAATCTGAATAATTTCTTTTATTTCATCATACATTTCTTCAATTTCTTCGTCATCTGCAGAGCTAGTTGGCATATAAACTTGTACTACTGTAGTAGGTGTGGGCTTCGTATCTATCTTGGCCACAATAATGCGTTCACTATGCTGTTTGTAGTAGCTTACCCGCATTCCTATTTTCCTATTCATTATTAAACCTACTCCTGCATTACCCCTATTTGATTTTGTGTTTATAACCCTGTAGTCACCTGACCAGAAGTCTTGTTCCTCCTGCCACCGAACTTCACTAATTCCCACTATATCTAGACAAACATATTCCCGACATTTCGCTACTCACATTAATTATTTTTTGTTGTTGCGATTATTTTCGTCGGTGTAATGTAGTATTTTTTAAAAGTAATGGACAATCTTTTGTTTGCATTTGTCCATTGAAATGTGTATTCAGCTCCTCAGCTGCGTGGTCAGCGAGGCTGACTACCATGTGGGGGACTCGCGTTCAGTCCCCGGTACTGGCAGGGATTTCTTTTGTGAGAGGAATGGATTGGAGTCCACAACTGAGGAGCTACTTGGTTGAGAAGTGGCGACTCCAAAGTCAAGAAAACTGACAACGGCTGGCAGAGCGGTGTGCTGAACCCATGCCCCTGAATACCACAGCCAGTGACGCTATTTCCAGAGACTGACACGGCAGTCGGTTGGACCCAGAATGCGGAACTGTACCTTATCTTTGCCACTGGAGTGTCTGTGAAGAGAAGAAAGTTGTAATTTAATGTAGAGTGGAAAAATAAATACTCTAGAGAAATAAGCTGTGATAAAGTAAATACCACACTCAGTGTTCCTTGTACAAGTAATTTCCGGTTAGCTATAGGACTTACTGCACTCGTCTTATCCCGTTTTCCGTTCCTGCCCTAACTTGTACATATGTACCGTCACCTATTGTCGTCTTGGCTGCCTTCTTGCCTCCAGTAATGCCACTACGTTGACTAAAAGTTTCTACACAAGTTACCTATTAATTGTGTTTATTTTTTACAACTTTTTAATATTTTTTCAGAACTTATTTGACTCACAGTGTCTTTAAGATAGGAATCTGATGCCAAATGCAGGAGAAGACGAAAACTAGAGTAGCGACGGCTTGTTAAATTAGCTGGAAGTCTTGATTGAAAGATTTCGCTGATGTTACTTACTGGCCAGATAATGTGACACTTTGAAAAATGAACTTGTTAAGAAAAGGAAGGGTGAACTACAGAACAAAGATGGTTTTTTGAACAGATAATACTGGCAAGTCATTTCCTAAGGACTGGTTTTTGTGAAGTTAGAAAATGGCGAGTGAGTTTGACGAACATGGTTATTGTATTCTTTGCACTGCCATATGATTTTAAGAAATGAAAAAACCTGAACCCCATGATACTAGATCATGAAAAAGTGGTCAGTAAGTTGAAGCATTTTAAAACTGGAAAGAACCTGAAATGCGACTACAGAAATGTGAAACAACAGATGATGGTATTCAATTAGAACGAATTTAGTCATTTGGGGCAAGGAAAGCTGTGTTAAAAACACTGTTAATTGTGTATTATATTTAGCCAGACAGTCCTTATCCGTACATGGATATGAACACATTTTTAAAGAGATAACTGTGGAAATTTCTTCCAAACTTTCAAGCTGCTCGCCAAAATATGTGATCTAGTTGCGTCTCATCACCGTCAGAAAGCTCAGTAAACAGATGGCTACGTTGTGTCATATCTTCCTCCACGCGGGCAAAATGATTCATCAAACTGCTTGGTGGGAATGTTAGAATAGAGATATTAAAAAAAAATTCCAAGGTTAAGTATCTGTCCATCACGTTTAATAGTACACCAGATATATCGCATACCGACGTAATATGTCAAATAATTCGTCATATACACATTGAAGATTCAGAAGTCACAGTAGTGAAATCACTCATTGACTTCATTCATTTACATCGGAAATCAACTAATGAAATTACAGAACAAAATTGTATGGTTTAAACTGGAGCACGGCTACATGCTATGGACAAGGATATGGTAATGCTGCGACAATGGCTCGACAGATTAGTGGTCTTCAGAGACATATTTTGGATTTAAATACCAAAGCAGTGTTTGTGTCATACTCACTTAACCTTGCTGGAATACATGCTGCTACTATTGGACCAAAATTGGTGACTTTTTTGGCACTGTGCAAAATGTGTTCACATTTTTTCCAAGCTCTTCATATAGGTAGTATGTTCTTAAACTACATTTTCTAATTAATATGAATATATGCTGTGACACAAGATGGAGTTCAATACCTGAATCTATACACGTGCTTTCTGAGCAGACTGAAGGAATAATAGAAGTTTGCAAGTCTTGAGGGATAGATCAGAAGAAACTCAAGAAACTAAAGGAAATGCAGACAGTTTGTTGGCCGGCCGCTGTGGCGGAGCCGTTCTAGGTGCTTCAGTCTGGAACTGCGCGACCGCTACGGTCGCAGGTTCGAAGTCTGCATCGGGCATGGATGGGTGTGATGTCCTTAGGTTGGTTAGGTTTAAGTAGTTCTAAGTTCTAGGGGACTGATGACCTCAGATTTTAAGTCCCATAGTGCTCGGAGCCATTTGAACTATTTTGAACAGTTTGTTGATTTGCATTAGAAGGTGTCTTTCTTTGCATTCCTTTATTTATGGAGTCCATTGATTACTGACTTGAACGACACTGAGCTGCATCGTCAAAAGCAGAGAGCACTGACTCTATTTTGTGTGGAAAACCGTGATTCTCTAGTCACAAAAGTAGCTGAAAGAGCTATCAACATGAGAAATATATTTGATATTTCAACAGAAAGCAGAATCAGAAGACGAAAGAAAATGTCTGGTGAGAAAAATACCGACTCTGGTTTAAATTTAATTCCGGAAAACCTTCGGAAAGGGCTTGAGGCAGACATAAACTAACATCAGAAGTATAACAGCGTACGTTGTGAATTAATGTACTTCATGAGCTCTTTGCTTTCCTTCAGCTTCAAATAGTAAGGAGCGTACGTTGTGAATTAATGTACTTCATGAGCTCTTTGCTTTCCTTCAGCTTCAAATAGTAAGGATGAAGAAAAAGGGGAATTCAGATCTCAAAACATATAGCATTTATGTGAAAAATACTCCAAACTGAATGCTACAGTTGTAATTACTGACGTACATAGTTTTAGAAGCCACATTTCTTCATTTAAAGAGGCTCATCCAGAAGAGAATATTATTGCATTGACAGCTTTACAATTATTAAGCAGAAAAATTAAGTATAAGATGTGATGGCACTAAGAATTTGTTTAACAGTCACAGTGTCAAATGACACTTTTGAAAGAAAGTTTTCCAAATTAAAGCTAATAAAGTCTAAGTGCCAAGAAATGTTAAGTAACTTTGCAATTTCATCAACTGAAAGAAAAATAAATGTAATTTTTAACGATATAATTATAAAATTGCAAGAATTGCATTCATTTAATCTTATGGATAAGATTAAATGAATGCAAACTATAAACTGAAATGTTTAATATATATATAACATTTTCTGTACTCCTGTTTTGTTATCCTAGTAATGGTACCTACAATCTGTTGCAGTAAGGAAGTAAACTTCGATGACATTAGAGAAGTAATTTGATTTTATAATTATAATTATAGGTTTAGAAAACAAATAGTTTTCAAACTTGGCTTTGTAACACATTATGAGGGGGCGCAATATTTTAAACTGCTTCTTGCACTCAATCTCCATGGTATGCCACTGTGCTCGACACTGGGTACCAATTACGAATTTTTTTCTTGTGAGGTAAGAGGAGGCAACAAGGCGAAGTACCCAGATTTTTGTGTTGGTATTGCACACAGTTTCATTATTCCCAAGGAATGCTGTAAGTAAATTTATTCCTTTTTCTATTAGAAAACTTGGTAATGACCAACACAGTCTGAACGACTCTGTAAAAACAATAAGCATTTATCTCGACAACACATTATGTTAAAATGAAAAGAAAAAATTTGCAGAAAATTAACAATGGTAAAACATGTAATCAAAAAAAAAACATGTAAGTGAATAACTACATGTCACACATTTTACGTAATTTTTTACACACTTCTTTCTTTGCAATTATGTGTACATAAAACAGTGTTGTATACAATGTATACATACTTGTGGAAATAGGCCATTAAGAAAATATCTCGAAGTTGTATTAAATTGTTAACTTTTATGAGTTATTATTAATATTTAAATATGTTTTATTGATATATTAAGCTGGCATGTCTAACTGCGGATGAATAAATAACTTACTGAAAAACGGAACATTCCCTTCAAGTTGTGTTTCAGTAGAGGACTTTTTTGTCAGAAAAATATTCTTCAGGCGAATTAGGCGTTTACTTAACTGAGTTCCTGGAAGAAATGCTTTTTAAAAACTAAATTTTTAGTCTCCTAGAAAACTATTTCAAGCACTTTTCCATACAAACAAATCCCCACAAGGCGAATGAAGTGTTAAATTAATGTACTTTGGACTAGATAATGGAACAATAAAAACAATTTAGTGCATACTGTGAAACAGTTTTTAATGAATTGCAAGACGGTGTAAAAGATATAAAGTAAAGTGGTAAAATGGATATAGTGTTAGAGCAAAAATATATATAAACTTCATAATATACAGAACATGCTATACAGTATCTTAAATTAACACCTAATGTAATTTTGATTGTGAGCAATTATGTAGTAGCTTTAACTACTTTAGATTAAGTAGCATGTTCTTTGTTCCATGAAATTTCTAGCGAACTGCTAGATATCTGTATCTTGCTGCCACAATATTTTGGTGCATCATCTCTGGCCACCTTCAGTTGAATACAGGCAAACATACACTGAGCTTTTCTTCTTTAAGAACCGCCGGCACATGCCTAGTGTACCCAGTCGTCACCGCGCATGCGCTGCACCGCACGCCCTCATGGTAAAGCTCGCCTTATCGATATCAGATCGATGCCTTCATACGATAAAATCGCAGAAAGACGCCGGCTACAGAGAGCATGAAGTTTTCGTATGCTGTATTCCTTGCAGTATCTAACTGTAAACCACCATGAGAGGTTCCATGCCCTCTTTTGCATGTCGCCTCTCATTTTCATCAATTTCATTAATGTTCTATGTCATTGCACGGTGGTAACAGACCGAATAAGGTTATTGTAATGAGAGTATTTGCACTGAGAGCTCAAAAATACTTTTCTCTTGATTCCTATGCATGTTGGGTTACTTCCCTGTGTGGCCTGTGCGAGGCGAGTTTCGGAGGACGGGGCACACTGCATTTCCGGTTAGGGACTGCACTTCCCTGAATTCTGAGGGGTTCGTACAATGGGCTTAAGTGCCTGGCGGAACGACTGACGTCGGTCGAGTTTCGCCTGTTGTATGTAGGGCGATACGACCTTCGAGACGTCTGAGTGTCGCCGCAGTTTATGTGTTTACCGGTCTGGCGCGTCCGGAACAAATACTCCTGGCACCAACTGACTGCAGTCTCCTCTTGATTCTGAGAATACTTGTGGACCATGCCCTGCTGGGTGCGACTGTCTGGCGCCGGATGCCCGGTGGTCTAGGCAGGTTGTTTTCGTAGCTGGTCAAACGGCAAGTTCAGTGCCCTCAGCTGAATAGCAGAGGCATGATTGGTCAATTTAAACTGAGGCTAGTTGACGTCATAATGCCCTGCTCGAAACTGGAGGGAATGGTCGCTATGATGTTCTGAGACGGTGTGGAGGAATTTTGGAATCAGCACTGAATGCTGATTCGCGGTTTTCTAGGAGAGTAGGGGGTTGAGCAATGTTGGCTTCGCTCTTGCACTGCGCGGGCACAGGGGATTCGGGATCTGATCTTTGTCGGAGTCAGACGGTCTTGAGACTTAGTTGCACCTTTTTTTCGACAGTACTTAGAATTCTCGGACAACCTTCGAGACCAGGGGTTGAAACAGAGTTGCTGCACACCAGAAGTCGGCGCCTACATCATCAGAAAGCTGCCTACCGACGACCTGATACAAATTTCGGGATTGTTAAAAGTATTTTGCGGCTCCGGCATTGTAGTACCTATCAATTTTATACCGAAGTCCTCAGAAACACGTGCGCTCGCTTTGCCACCTTGCTTGTTTCTCCATGTGATCCCTTATGAGCTCTCATTACTAATCGCGATACTGCAATACAGTCGAGAGTGTAATATTTGATTGATTAGGACCTCGAGTCATTATCGTCAAGCTATTGCATCACAGAGAGTAGGAGCCCCTTGTTCTCGAGCCAACTCTTATTCGCATAATAGTTCAGAATACCCGCTCCTTTAACCTACTGTTTGTGTCGATAATCATGTGCCTTTAAGTTATGATGTATAACAAATCTCATTGTAATATTTAAGCAGCATATCATTTCGTAGATATATGCAGAATCCTATTTTCTGTTGTTTATTATGATAAAGTTCTTTTTTCTGAGTAAATTACAATTTTTTATTAAATTATTGTGAGTGTGCACTCCTTATTTTACCAACTAGCAGGGTCCACCATCATTTCGTTCCGTTACCGCTGCGCGCATAATTAATTAGCTGGTAGATAAGGGGGGGGTCGAGTGCGTGTCTCGTTCTCTCATGCAAAATTCGTCTGAATTAAAGAGGCACAAACTCTTCTCCACCCCGGCACCTCGCAAACATTCCGATTGATACAGGACTCAGACACTCGTATTTTCACTGAGTCATTGATAATGACTTCATCAAAATCGGGCAGCATGAGAACAACAGTATGCCTAGAACGATCTTCGTACAATGAAATACAGAATCTAGAATCCGACATTCTACCTCTGCTTATTACATATCTGGGGCAACAGAGCTTCTCAAACTATAAGAAATCACTACTAGACCCTCTAGTTATAGATGATGATCAAATCTGCTTGTGGCTCATGATAATGGGGTTATTGTCGTTTAGTGAATATTTACGTGGGACAGAATGTGACCTCACCCCATAGGTGAGCGATACAGCTATCTACTAGCAGGCTACATGTATTATTTTGTTCACCGATTTTGCAGTGTTTAAGACTTGTGCGTCCTATGTCTATTTCACATACACACATCAAAAAAAGTTTAGCATCACCCCGGTTCCCACAACTCCTGAAGATAAACGTTGACTGTAGATATTGTATCACATACACAGTCCCTTCGAAGGTTCGGAGATGTCACTACACCCGCCCAAAGATGTAAACAACCATGCATGAACAGCGCCTATTAGACGGAGGGGGTCCGACAGCCAATCAGTTCCAGTCATTCCACGAGGAATGAGGTACACGGCTCGTGTACGTACACGAGTAGGTGCCTACCACGCCTACACGGTCAATACCGCGGTTCTAAGCACTTCAATCTGGAACCGCGCGACCGCTACGATCGCAGGTTCGAATCCTGCCTCAGGCATGGATGTGTGTGATGTCCTTAGGTTAGTTAGGTTTCTGTAGTTCTAAGTTCTAGGGGAATGATGACCTCAGATGTTAAGTCCCATAGTGCTCAGAGCCATTTGAACCATTTTTGAACAATACCGCAGTTCGATCGCGTCCGCATTTTTACTTTGTGCCAGAAAGGGCTCTCAACAAGGTAAGTATCCAGGCACCTCGGAGTGGACCAAAGCGATGTTGTTCGGACATGGAGGAGATAGAGAGAGACAGGAACTGTCGATGGCATGCCTCGCTCGGGCCGCCCAAGGGCTACTACTGGAGCGGATTACCGCTACCTACGGATTGTGGCTCGGAGAAATCCTGACAGCAACGCCACCATGTTGAATAATGCTTTTCGTGCAGCCACAGGACGTCGTGTTACGATTGAAACTGTGCACAATAGGCTGCATGATGGGCTACTTCACTCCCGACGTCCATGGCGAGGTCCATCTTTGCAACCACGATACCATGCAGCGCGGTACAGATGGGCTTGGAGGCAACCTAGTCAGGCTGAACGCCTTAGACACACTGTTCAGCCAGTGCAGCAAGGAGGAGGTTCCCTGCTGTTTTGGGGTGGCGTTATGTTGTGGCCGACGTACATCGCTGGTGGTCATGGAAGGCGCCGTAACGGCTGTACGATATGTGAATGCCATCCTCCATAGTGTAACCATATCGGTAACATATTGGCGAGACATTCGCCTTCATGGACGACAATTCGCGTCCCCATCGTGCACGTCCTGTGAATGCCTTCCTTCAGGATAACGACATTGCTCGACTAGAGTGACCAGCATGTTCTCCACACATGAACCCTATCGAACATGCCTGGGATAGATTGAATAGTTGTGGATAGTATGCCACGACGAATGCAGGCATGCATCAATGCAAGAGGACGTGCTATTGAGTATAAGAGGAACCGGTGTGTACAGCAGTCTGGACCACCACCTCCGAAGGTCTCGCTGTATGGTAGTGTAATATGCAATGTGTGATTTTCATGAGCAATAAAAAGAGCGAAAATGATGTTTACGTTGATCTTTATTGCAGTTTTCTATACAGGTTCCGGAACTCTCGGAACCGAGACGATGTAAAACTTTTTTTGATGTGTGTATTTTTAGCCTCTCATCATCTGTTAACGGGATGACCATAATGTCTCTGAAATCATCAGTTATTTCCTTTTCGGATATGTTTGCAGAATGAATTTTGCTGTCTGACTTAATGCACGATACATTGCGACGTTTGGCCGGCCAGTGTGGCCAAGCGGTTAAAGGCGCTTCAGTCTGGAACCGCGCGACCGCTCCGGTCGCAGGTTCGAATCCTGCCTCGGGCATGGATGAGTGTGATGTCCTTAGGTTAGTTAGGTTTAGGTAGTTCTAAGTTCTAGGGGACTGATGACCTCAGATGTTAAGTCCCATAGTGCTCAGAGCCATTGCGACATTCGCGTTAGTCGGAATCCATTATATCCTTCTTATATCAGAAAATAATATACTAATTCGGCAGACAAAATACAAGTAGAACAACATACCTGAATTTTAGGATGTCCTCCAAGATCTTCCATACTACGAATACAATCGCAGTTGAATTGCGACTCAAAAAATCAGTTGTTGAGATGGGCCTCTCCTGCAATAGAATGGTTTGTTCTCATGAGTTGGAAGTTGTATTCTTCTTTGATCTGCTCTTTTCTGCTTATCTTATTGAATTAAAAGTTCCTTGTCTTTACTATGAACGCACCAGACTGGAAATAAGACTGATCTCTAGAAGTCTTCAGTTAAATGCTGTTTTATCTTCCAGATAAGCTGCAGCTGAAGAAGAAAGGAAGCAATTACACTCACAGAAATGGAGAATGTTGCACCTTGAAATACACGTCCTATGTTTATTGAAATTTTTAGAGATTCTCATCACCTAAGGGGAATTAAATAATCAAACTTTCATTGCAGTCGAAACTGATGTTCATTATCAACTTCAGTATGAGATGAGACTCTCATGGGCACTCACACCGAGGTTAAATGTCATGGGATACGTCTTGGTATCGTGTCGGACCTCCTTTCTCTCGGCGTAGTGCAGCAATTCGACGGGGCATGGACTCAACAAGTCGTTGGAACGCCTCAGATGAAATATTGAGCCATGCTGCCGCTATACCCATCATTAATTGTGAAAATGTTGTCAGTGCAGGGCGTTGTGCACGAACTGACCTATCGATCCCGTCCCATTAATGTTCGATGGGGTTCATGACGGGCAATCTAGGTGGCCAAATCATTCCCTCCAATTGTCCAGAATGTTCTTCAAACCAGTCACGAGCAATTGTGGCGCAGTGACATGAAACTGGTGTTTGGGAACATGAAGTCATAAATGGATGCAAATCGCCTCCAAGTAGCCGAACGTAATCATTTGCAGTGAATGATCGGTTCAGTTGGACCAGATGAGCCAGTCCATTCCACGTAAGCACAGCCCACATTATTGAGTCACTACCACCTTGCACAGTATCTTGTTGCTAGCTTGGGTCCATGGTTTCATAAAGTCTGCGACACACCCGACCCTGTCATCACCTATTACCAACTGAAATCGGGATTCATCTGACCAGGTCACGGTTTCCAGTCGTCTAGTGTCCAACAGATATGGTCACAAGCTCAGGTGAGGCGCTGCAGGCAATGTCCTGCTGTTAGCAAAGTCGCCCGCGTCGAACGCCAGCTGCCATTGCCTATGAACGCCAAATTTCACCACACTGTCCCATTGATTACTGCGTTCATTCCACGCACTGTTGTTTGTCTGTTAGCAGTGAACCTCTACGCAAACGCCGCTGCTGTCGGTCGTTAAGTGAAGGCCGTTGGCCACTGCGTTGTCCTTTGTGAGGGGTGATGGCTGAAGTATGGTATTCTCGGCACGCCCTTGACACTGTGGATCCCAGAATATTGAATACCCTGAAGATTCCCATTCGTTTATCTGCAACTACCATTCCGCGCACAGGGTTTGTTAATTCTAGTAACACGGCCATAATCACCTCGGATACATTTACACGTGGATCACCTGATTACAAATGACAGCTCCGCCAATGCACTGCCCTTTTATACCCTGTGTGCGAGGTACTATCGCCTTCTACATATGTGCATACGGCTATCCCATTACGTTTGTCACCTCAGTGTGTATACTGTTGTATACATTGTGGCAAGGACGTAAACAGCTTCTGAGTGTCATCCTGAGGAATTTATTACCATGCGTGATACACTTTCTGTGTCAGTTCACGATGAGTGCTATTTAGAGGCTAGTATAAAAGTAACGTGTCATCCCATCACACATCACATACCAGATATGCTCTGCAAGTAACAGATCAGGGAAAAGGCAGGTCAGTCAAGGATCCATACATTCCTCAAGGTGTTTGTAATGTGAACTGCAGAATGGGGTCTTTCTTTATCCTCCTGGAATATGTGATTTGGTAGCCTGGTCGTATAATACACTCCTGGAAATTGAAATAAGAACACCGTGAATTCATTGTCCCAGGAAGGGGAAACTTTATTGAAACATTCCTGGGGTCAGATACATCACATGATCACACTGACAGAACCACAGGCACATAGACACAGGCAACAGAGCATGCACAATGTCGGCACTAGTACAGTGTATATCCAACTTTCGCAGCAATGCAGGCTGCTATTCTCCCATGGAGACGATCGTAGAGATGCTGGATGTAGTCCTGTGGAACGGCTTGCCATGCCATTTCCACCTGGCGCCTCAGTTGGACCAGCGTTCGTGCTGGACGTGTAGACCGCGTGAGACGACGCTTCATCCAGTCCCAAACATGCTCAATGGGGGACAGATCCGGAGATCTTGCTGGCCAGGGTAGTTGACTTACACCTTCTAGAGCACGTTGGGTGGCACGGGATACATGCGGACGTGCATTGTCCTGTTGGAACAGCAAGTTCCCTTGCCGGTCTAGGAATGGTAGAACGATGGGTTCGATGACGGTTTGGATGTACTGTGCACTATTCAGTGCCCCCTCGACGATCACCAGTGGTGTACGGCCAGTGTAGGAGATCGCTCCCCACACCATGATGCCGGGTGTTGGCCCTGTGTGCCTCGGTCGTATGCAGTCCTGATTGTGGCGCTCACCTGCACGGCGCCAAACACGCATACGACCATCATTGGCACCAAGGCAGAAGCGACTCTCATCGCTGAAGACGACACGTCTCCATTCGTCCCTCCATTCACGCCTGTCGCGACACCACTGGAGGCGGGCTGCACGATGTTGGGGCGTGAGCGGAAGACGGCCTAACGGTGTGCGGGACCGTAGCCCAGCTTCATGGAGACGGTTGCGAATGGTCCTTGCCGATACCCCAGGAGCAACAGTGTCCCTAATTTGCTGGGAAGTGGCGGTGCGGTCCCCTACGGCACTGCGTAGGATCCTACGGTCTTGGCGTGCATCCGTGCGTCGCTGCGGTCCGGTCCCAGGTCGCCGGGCACGTGCACCTTCCGCCGACCACTGGCGACAACATCGATGTACTGTGGAGACCTCACGCCCCACGTGTTGAGCAATTCGGCGGTACGTCCACCCGGCCTCCCGCATGCCCACTATACGCCCTCGCTCAAAGTCCGTCAACTGCACATACGGTTCACGTCCACGCTGTCGCGGCATGCTACCAGTGTTAAAGACTGCGATGGAGCTCCGTATGCCACGGCAAACTGGCTGACACTGACGGCGGCGGTGCACAAATGCTGCGCAGCTAGCGCCATTCGACGGTCAACACCGCGGTTCCTGGTGTGTGTGCTGTGCCGTGCGTGTGATCATTGCTTGTACAGCCCTCTCGCAGTGTCCGGAGCAAGTATGGTGGGTCTGACACACCGGTGTCAATGTGTTCTTTTTTCCATTTCCAGGAGTGTATATAACAGTAGGGTTTACTATTCTTGCCACATATTAGCGAGCATTCAGCTATCCTCCGACAAGTACGGAATCAATGGTATCGTCATATTTAAGAGCTCTCTTCATTCCATGAGTTGGAGAGGTATGGGTTCGAGAGTTGTTGCTTCTTGTGACCTTTCGCTACGCCATATACGGACGTTAGCTCCGATCTGGCCGTCACAAACAATAGCGATAATCATTGCAGAATAGCACACAATACCGTTCAGTGTCCTAGTTGGCTCTCGCTCTACACCAGGGATTAACAACTGGCTGGTTCTGAGCACCAATACCCGCGCCTGGTAACGCTCTTGCTCGAGTGCATGTGGTGGGGAGGGAAACGCGCGCACTCATGTTATCATGACAGTACGGGAGAAGCGCCGGCTGTGAAGTAGACGAGGGTCAGTTCTGAGTGGGCTGCCATCTAACATCGGCTGTAGCAAATAGGCATTGCGTAACACAGACAATGTCTTCGCGCTTCAATCAACAGTGTGAGGAACCTTATCATTTCACACAGAAAGACGGGTTTGCAAAATGTTTACTATATCGCAAGACGCTCAATACTTCCACGAAGTTCAATTTAGAAAAGCTTTATATGCCTTACTACGCCAAGGAAAGCAGTAATGAAACATGCTAATGACCTGAGCCGCCGGCCGAAGTGGCCGCGCGGTTCTGGCGCTGCAGTCTGGAACCGCGAGACCGCTACGGTCGCAGGTTCGAATCCTGCCTCGGGCATGGATGTGTGTGATGTCCTTAGGTTAGTTAGGTTTAACTAGTTCTAAGTTCTAGGGGACTAATGACCTCAGCAGTTGAGTCCCATAGTGCTCAGAGCCATTTGAACAATTTTTGACCTGAGCCTATATAACAGTTCGTAAAATTTAAGAGGAATCTTTCAGAAGAGGAAGATGAAAAAGTAAACATATCAATTGATTGTGCCGTTCTCATGAGCTACAATTCTACACTTCTTTTAGCAAAGTCCTTGCGCCGTATCACGGATGGTGATTGACCAAAAAATAAAAATAAAAATAAAAAATACTTGGCCGTTACAGCTGAATTTTTACGCTGAAGTGACAAAAGTCATTGGATAGCCATATGCAAATATACAGATGACAGTAGCATCGCGTACACAAGGTATAAATGGGCAGAAAGTTGGCAGAACTGTCATTTATACTCAGGTGATTCATGTGAAAAGGTTTCCAACTGATTAGTACCTTACATAGGGAATTAACATTTTCTAAAGCGGAGTAGTAGTTGGAACTAGACGCTTGGAACAATCGATTTAGAAAATCGTTATGGAATTCAGTAGTCCGAGATCCATAGTATCAAGAGTGTGCCGAAAGTACCTCATTTCATGCATTACTTCACACTACAGACAAGGCAGTGGATGACAGCCTTCACTTAACGACCGACAGCATAGAGTTGTCAGTGCTAACACACAAGCAACACTGCATGAAATAATCGCAGAAATCAATGTTGGACGTACGACGAATGTATCCGTTAGGTAAATGTGGTGAAATTTGGCTTTAATGGGCTGAGGCAGCAGGCGACCGACGCGAGTGCTTTGCTAACAGCACAACATAATCTTCAGCTCCTCTCCTGGATTGGACCATAGACGACTGGAAAACCGTGGCCTGGTCAGATGAGTCCAAGTTTTAGGTGATAAGAACTGATGGCAGGGTTCGAGTGTGGCGCAAACCTCACGAAGCTATGGACCCAAGCTGTCAACAAGGTACTGTGCAAGCTGGTGGTGGCTCCATAACAGTGCGGGCTGGGCTTACGTGGAATGGGCTGGGTGGCCTGGTCCAACTGAACCGATCGCTCACTGCAGGTGGTTACTTTCGACTACTTGGACACCATTTGCAGCTATTCATGACTTCATGTTCCCAAACAACTGTTTCATGTCACTAGGCCACAATTTCTCGCAATTGGTTTGAAGAACATTCTGGAGAATTCGAGCGAATGATCTGGCCGCCCAGATCCCTTCATGAATACCTTCGAAAATTTATGGGACATGATGAAGAGATCAGATTGTGCACAAAATCCTACACTGGCAACACTTTCGTAATTATGGATGGCTATAGAGGCAGCATGGCTCAATATTTCTTCAGGGGACTTCCAACGACTTGACGAGTCGATGCCACGTCGAGTTGCGGCACTACACCGGGCGAATGGAGTTCCGACATGATTTTAGGAGGTATATCATGACTTTTGCCACCTTAGTGTACGTCCACCTCAGACAGGCTGTTTTGCCAATGGAGAGATAGTCATGACACTTTTTTAATTACAGGCCACATATCCTTTGGATATACGTTATGTGTCTTTAATGCAGTGGCACCCCCTTCTGCACCCTCATGCCGTTGATCATTACTGATTCTTCCACCTTTTAAGGGCAGTTTCCCACTAGCAGGGCAAGAAGTGCCATGAACCTCTTTCCGCTCCTTCGACTTCTTTGACAAGGTCGTTGGCTGAATAATAGTGATTTCCTATGTAGAGAGTCTTTGGCCGCCAATGCTGGTGATTTTTATTCAAAATTTAAGAGGTGCGGGGTTCGAAGTCAGAACCGAAGTCACGGCTAACGAAGGGTCCTACCCCTAGGCCATGAGTGTCACACACTGTATTAGGCATGGTAATCAGTTGTGCTTTTGGTGTTTCAATATGTTTGTCCATTCCTGTAATTACGCTATTCACTCGTATTTCTAGAACAACCAACTGAGTAAACAAAATTAGAATTCGGTTTCTAACGGGTAACGTCAACAGACTTTATTGAACTTCTAAAACGTTTAGGGAATGGTGCTGGACGTCTGAAGTCATTCAAAAGTGTTTTGGAATTAATTCCAGTTTTGCTGTCGGTTAGAATATGGAATAGTTTTTAGGTCCGACATGCATCTACGCAGTTACATAAAACTTTAGAATTCAAAAATTTCGGAAGAATCACTGAGTTTGAGTGCACGAAAGACTGATATTGCAGCAACTGGCAAATTTTTCAGAAAATATGTTGTTACATTACAATTCTTTTAAAGCTAAAACTGTGAAAATTGGTATTTCACTTCTCGGTTAAAAATAAAGAAATATGTGTTACGGGATAAAAGTTCTATGGAAATGTGGCCTCAAGAATGCAAAAGGTATGATTAACAAAAATCTTTGATGCAGCTACCACAATTGCTCAGAAGTACGTTCGGGAAAGACCGTATTTTTATGGCCTTAAATAGCGCGAATAGTTTAGAAAGTGTTGCAGTTTATGAACAACATAAAAATACGATTAAAAATGAAGAAAAAAGCCTGTTCAGGCTATGCAGTCTACGCGAGCAAAGATAGTATTTGGATAATATAAGGTTTGTTCTGTTTCAATTGGGCTCGTCTTATGTCATTTCTAAGATCATATTTTGTACATATATGTGAAATTAGTAACTTCTCTTTATCTTACATTTATTAGTTCCCAGATGTCTATTGTCTCGCAATTAATTTGGTTTCCCCTTTTCCTGACATATGAAGATGGTCATTGTGGACCGAAATTGGTAGTCTAATGACTGGGTTCCTGAAGAGGGGCAGCAGACTTTTCAGTAGTTGCAGGGGCAACAGTCTGGATGATTGACTGATCTGGCCTTGAACACTAACCAAAACGGTCTTGCTGTGCTGGTACTGCGAACGGCTGAAAGCAAGGGGAAACTACAGCCATAATTTTTACCAAGGGCATGCAGCTTTACTGTATGGTTAAATGATGATGGCGACCTCTTGGGTAAAATATTCCGGAGGTAAAATAGTCCCCCATTCGGCTCTCCGGGAGGGGACTACACAGGAGGACGTTGTTATCAGTAGAAAGAAAACTGGCGTTCTACGGATCGGAGCGTGGAATGTCGGATCCCTTAATCGGGCAGGTAGGTTAGAAAATTTAAAAAGGGAAATGGATAGGTTAAAGTTAGATACAGTGGGAATTAGTGAAGTTCGGTGGCAGGAGGAACAAGAGTTTTGGTCAGGTGGATACAGAGTTATTAATGCAAAATCAAATAGAGGCAATGCAGGAGTGGATTTAATAATGAATAAAAAAATAGGAGTGCGGGTAAGCTACTGCAAACAGCATAGTGAACGCATTATTATGGCCAAGATACACGCGAAGGCCACGCCTACTGCAACAGTATAAGTTTATATGCCAACTAGCTCCGCAGATAACGAAGAAATTGAAGAAATGTATGATGAAATAAAAGAAATTATTCAGATAGTGAAGGGAGACGAAAATATAATAGTCATGGGTGACTCGAATTCGGTAGTAGGAAAAGGGAGAGAGGGAAACGAAGTAGGTGAATATGGATTGGGGCTAAGAAATGAAAGAGGAAGCCGCCTGGTAGAATTTTGCACACAGCACAACTTAACCATAGCTAATACTTGGTTCAAGAATCATAAAAGAAGGTTGTATACATGGAAGAAGCCTGGAGATACTGACAGGTATCAGATAGATTATATAATGGTAAGACAGAGATTTAGGAACCGGGTTTTAAATTGTAAGACATTTCCAGGGGCAGATGTGGACTCTGACCACAATCTATTGGTTATGAACTGTAGATTAAAACTCAAGAAACTGCAAAAAAGGTGGGAATTTAAGGAGATGGGACCTGGATAAACTGACTAAACCAGAGGTTGTACAGAGTTTCAGGGAGAGTATAAGGGAACAATTGACAGGAATAGGGGAAAGAAATACAGTAGAAGAAGAATGGGTAGATTTGAGGGATGAAGTAGTAAAGGCAGCAGGGGGTCATGTAGGTAAAAAGGCGAGGGCTACTAGAAATCCTTGAATAACAGAAGAAATATTGAATTTAATTGATGAAAGGAGAAAATACAAAAATTCTGTAAATGAAGCAGCCAAAAAGGAATACAAACGTCTCAAAAATGAGATCGACAGGAAGTGCAAAATGGCTAAGCAGGGATGGCTAGAGGACAAATGTAAGGAATTAGATGCTTATCTCACTAGGGGTAAAATAGATACTGCTTACAGGAAAATTAAAGAGATCTTTGTAGAAAAGAGAACTATTTGTATGAATATCAAGAGCTCAGATGGAAACCCAGTTCTAAGCAAAAAAGGAAAAGCAGAAAGGTGGAAGGAGTATATAGAGGGTCTATACAAGGGCGATGTACTTGAGGACAATATTATGGAAATGGAAGAGGGTGTAGAAGAAGATGAAATGGGAGATATGATACTGCGTGAAGAGTTTGACAGAGCACTGAAAGACCTAAGTCGAAACAAGGCCCCGGGAGTAGACAACATTCCATTAGAACTACTGACAGCCTTGGGCGAGCCAGCCCTGACGAAACTCTACCATCTGGTGAGCAAAATGTATGAGACAGGTGAAATACCCTCAGACTTCAAGAAGAATATAATAATTCCAACCCCCAAGAAAGCAGATGTTGTCAATGTGAAAATTACCGGACTATCAGTTTAATAAGTCACGGCTGCAAAATACTAACGCGAATTCTTTACAGACGAATGGAAAAACTGGTAGTAACCGACCTCGGGGAAGATCAGTTTGGATTCCGTAGAAATATTGGAACACGTGAGCCAGTACTGACCCTACGACTTATATTAGGAAATATGTATCTAGCATTTGTAGTCTTAGAGAAAGCATTTGACAATGTTGACTGGAATACTCCCTTTCAAATTCTGAAGGTGGCAGGGGTAAAATACAGGGAGCGAAAGGCTATTTACAATTTGTACAGAAAGCAGATGGCAGTTATAAGAGTCGAGGGGCATGAAAGGGAAGCAGTGGTGGGGAAGGGAGTGAGACAGGGTTGTAGCCTCTCCCTGATGTTATTCAATCTGTATATTGAGCAAGCAGTATTGGAAACAAAAGAAAAATACGGTGTAGGTATTAAAATCCAGGGAGAAGAAATAAATACTTTGAGGTTCGCCGATGACATTGTATTTCTGTCAGAGACAGCAAAGGACTTGGAACAGCAGTTGAGCGGAATGGATAGTGATTTGAAAGGAGGATATAAGATGAACATAAACAAAAGCAGAACGAGGATAATGGAATGTAGTCGAATTAAGTCGGGTGATGCTGAGGGAATTAGATTAGGAAATGAGACACTTAAAGTAGTAAAGTAGTTTTACTATTTGTGGAGCAAAATAACTGATGAAGGTTGAAGTAGAGAGGATACAAAATGTAGACTGGACATGGCAAGGAAAGCGATTCTGAAGAAGAAAAATTTGTTAACATCGAGTACAGATTTAAGTGTCAGGAAGTCGTTTCTGAAAGTGCTTGTATGGAGTGTAACCATGTATGGAAGTGAAACATGGACGATAAATAGTTTGGACAAGAAGAGAATAGAAGCTTTCGAAATGTGGTGCTATCCGCATCCTCAGTGAGGATGACACGGCAGTCGGATAGACCCGATGGGCCACTTGTGGCCTGAAGACGGAGTGCTGCTGCTGCTGCATGTCTGGTTCTACCAGTCTCCTCCTTCACTACATGCCATATTGTCTTTATTTTGTTATCTGATATGACTATCTTTTCCTTGTAATACATTTGCTTTGATGTCCGTATTACAGTCTTTAATATTTTGCAATATTTCTTGTAACATCAGAACTGTTTCGAATTGACAGATACAGTTTTATTTTTGTTTTACAAGATACCTCTATTCCTTGAGCAATCCATGGTTTCTTTGTAGACTTTGCTCTAACCTTGGTTAGTTTTGGGGGGAAACAGTGTTCAAATAAGGTAAGCACTTTATTAGCAAAAGTGTTATCATTTTTCATTCATGCTTATATTTTTCATTCATGTGCAGATAACTGGGAGCAGGGAGTGATAATTTCCACCATTCTCATACAGTGCTGTCACCAAATGTGTTCGTTCTGCATCTAGTACCTATCATTATCATTGGTAGAAATAACACAAGGAATTAACAAGCTTTTATGAATGTGCAGTACAGATACATTCATGTACAAATCTGGTGCTCATTTGTAGTACTGAATATGAAATTATACTAAGCCAGTTGCAAGACATTTACTGTTAGATTGCAAAGACTGGTAACAGCTGGAATGGGGAAGAAATCTGCCGATCAGAAATCTAGTGGCTATGAGTCTAGAAAAGACAGACAAAAAAATATCACTTTAGGTACTCAACATCATAGATTAATCGATACATCCATAATTTAGATATTGGATGTGTATATCAATATTATTTTGGAAGGTGTCGATATGTTTTGCACATCCCGACTATCCTTTTAATTTTTAGTACCTTTTGTATATAAACAGTTCACTGAAGTCGTTAAGCTCGAGCATGGAAAATGATTTGTTGAAATACTTAAGAAAGAAGGCTTATTGATGTTTCCCTGTTGTCATGCCAGTGACACTGCAGGAGCCTCCACGAAGATTGCGTTCAGCGTCCCCTGGAAACGACCTAGTCGGCCAATTCTGCAAACACCGGAGCACCAAAACCAAAGATTCCGAAACAGCTCTCCGAAGAGCCCCAAAAAAGGCCTTTATCAAGACCATCAATAGTGACAACTTCCTGCAATATTGAAGGCTTATCTGTAAGTAAAGAAATTTTATTATCTGACATATGCAAACGAAACGACTATGATGTTTTAGTGTTACAAGAAACACACAGAGCACCAACTAGCCATAGACCAAACATACAGGGCATGAAATTAGTTCTTGAGAGACCACACGAAAGGTACGGAAGTGCTATATTTGTGAAACCGAACTTAGACGTATACTCCTGTGCTTTGACCTGCGAAGAAAATATAGAAATTTTAACTATTGAGCTACATTTATGTACTGTAACATCCGTGTGCGAGGTTCAAATTTACGGAGCCTGGAAATTTCCTTTCAAAAAACATTAAAGTTGTACTAGGAGATTTTAACTGTCACGGTCTCGCATGGGGCTATATAGAGACAAATGAAGATGGCGAAATGCTGGAGGTCCGGGCAGACCAGGCTAAACTGAAATTCATGCATGACCCAAAGTTGCCTGCATCATTTAACAGCGGAAGATGGAAACGAAGATATAATCCAGATAACATCTTTGTCTCCGAGAAGGTATCCCTGCAAACTGTAAAGCAAATCGAGGACCCAATTCCAAGATCGCAACACAGAGCAATAACTTGCTGCATTACGGCAGTAATCAAATCAGATGTAATGCCCTGCAGGAGACTCTTCAACTTCAAAAAAGCTCATTGGGAACTCTTCACAGAGGACCTTTGTAAGGAGATCTTGGAAATTAAACCAGAAGAACAATCATATGAAACTTTTATAGACCTCATCAAGAAAATCTCTCGACGGTGCATACCTAGAGGGTGTTGCACTAAGTATATCGCTGGACTCAATGGTAGCAGCAAGGAAGCTCTGAAAAGTATGAAGAACTTTACAGTAAGGACCCCTTCTCCGAGGAAACGATCCAGGCAGGTGAGGTACTGATGTCTGGTATCTCCGAAGCGAGAAAGGAAAAGTGGTGCAACCTCCTACAAGAGACGGACATGAAGCACAGCAGTAGGAAGGCATGGAAACTGGTCAAAAGTCTCAACAACGACCCAACAGAACCACAGCCAAATTACAGTGAAGTTACACCTGATCAGATAGCTCACCAACTGCTCATGAACGAAAAACTAAAAGGAAGATCAAGAATGGCAAAAACAAAAGAAAATTGAACGAGGAGATTAGCTTCCTAGCTCGCCCGTTCTTCATTCAGGAGCTACAAGACGCCATCAACGATTTGAAGAACAATAAGGCCTCTGGTCTCGACGATCTGAGATCTGAGCAAATTAAACATTTTGGACCGAGAGTACAAGCATGGATCCTAGAGCTAATGAATAACTGTATTATAACAATGCAAATTCCTATACTGTGGAGGAAAGCTCGGGTTGTTACGTTACTAAAACCAGGGAAAGACCCAGCTGAAGCTAAAAATTTTCGGCCTGTCTCACTGCTTTGTCATCTATTTAAAGTGCTGGAGCGAATGATCCTCAAACGTATAGCTGATTATGTGGACAAAGCCCTCATTAACGAACAAGCTGGATTTCGACCAGGAAAATCATGCTGTGGCCAAATGCTTAATCTCACACAGTACATCGAAGACGGCTATCAGAGAGGAGAAGTAACTGGGGTCGCAGTCCTGGATCTCAGTGCCGCATATGACACAGTTAACCATAAGTTGCTTACCCAGAAAGTGTATAATGTCACTAAAGACTACACCTTTTCTATGTTCGTGCAATGCATGCTGCAGAACAGACGCTACTATGTAACCTTACATTCTAAAAACAGCCGATGGAGGACACAGAAAAATGGACTTGCACAGGGTAGTGTCTTGGCTCCAATATTATTTAACATCTATACGAATGTCCTTTCCATCAGCCACCAGACACGAATGTTCATTTATGCCGATGATGCAGCAGTGGCCACACAGGATAAAACCTTTGAACAAGTGGAGGAGAATCTCACAGGAGCCTTAACAGAACTTGCTACCTATTACTAAGGCAATAATCTCAAACCAAACCCTAGAAAATCTCAAGTATCCGCCTTCCATCTTAGGAACAAACAAGCCAAACGGAAACTCCAAGTCAAGTGGCAAGGGCAAGAGCTGAAGCATACAAATAGCCCAAAATACCTGGGAGTAACATTGGACAGAGCGCTTACTTTTAAACAGCACTGTCACAACACTAAAAAAAAGGTCTGTACCAGGAACAACATACTGCGGAAGCTAACAGGTTCATCGTGGGGAGCTCAACCACACGTTTTGCGCACCACGGGTCTGGCGCTGAGTATCTCAGCAGCGGAATACGCGGCGCCAGTTTGGAGGAACTCTACTCACACTAAGCAAGTTGACGTCGCCGTAAACGAAACTGTACGTATTGCCACAGGATGCCTCAAACCAAGTCTGAAAGACAAAATTTAGCCCCTCATAGGCATAGCCGCCGAGATCTAAAGATCAAAACAAAAGAATGATCTTCGACACTCGATGCATATGCACCGAAAACAACGTGTCCGACTGAAATCCCGCAGGAGTTTCATTGAAACTACTGAAGAGCTCGCCACCAAGCCCGTCGCAACGCGGCTATCTCTTTGGGAAGAAATTGTGCCACACTCCACAATGGAACTACTTGAGGAGGGATCTGCTGGATTTCAACTACCTTATACAACTTGGAGGTCATTAAACCGGCTGCGCACTGGAGTAAATGGGTGCAAATCAAACCTATTTAAATGGGGCTACAGTGATAGCGATAGGTGTGAATGTGGAGCAATACAGGACTTGGACCACCTATTCATTTGCCCAGATATGTCTATAACATGCAATAAAGACGATATTTTGAAAGTCAGTGACAAAGCAACCTACGTTGCTAATTACTGGGAAGGGAAGATATAATTTGTGCATCCGAATACGGAAGAAGAAGAATGCCAGTGAAGAAGATATAAATGCATTTATACACTCCCGGAAACTGAAATAAGAACACCGTGAATTCATTGTCCCAGGAAGGGGAAACTTTATTGACACATTCCTGGGGTCAGATACATCACATGATCACACTGACAGAACCACAGGCACATAGACACAGGCAACAGAGCATGTACAATGTCGGCACTAGTACAGTGTATATCCACCTTTCGCAGCAATGCAGGCTGCTATTCTCCCATGGAGACGATCGTAGAGATGCTGGATGTAGTCCTGTGGAACGGCTTGCCATGCCATTTCCACCTGGCGCCTCAGTTGGACCAGCGTTCGTGCTGGACGTGCAGACCGCGTGAGACGACGCTTCATCCAGTCCCAAACATGCTCAATGGGGGACAGATCCGGAGATCTTGCTGGCCTGGGTAGTTGACTTACACCTTCTAGAGCACGTTGGGTGGCACGGGATACATGCGGACGTGCATTGTCCTGTTGGAACAGCAAGTTCCCTTGCCGGTCTAGGAATGGTAGAACGATGGGTTCGATGACGGTTTGGATGTACCGTGCACTATTCAGTGTCCCCTCGACAGTCACCAGTGGTGTACGGCCAGTGTAGGAGATCGCTCCCCACACCATGATGCCGGGTGTTGGCCCTGTGTGCCTCGGTCGTATGCAGTCCTGATTGTGGCGCTCACCTGCACGGCGCCAAACACGCATACGACCATCATTGGCACCAAGGCAGAAGCCACTCTCATCGCTGAAGACGACACTTCTCCATTCGTCCCTCCATTCACGCCTGTCGCGACACCACTGGAGGCGGGCTGCACGATGTTGGGGCGTGAGCGGAAGACGGCCTAACGGTGTGCGGGACCGTAGCCCAGCTTCATGGAGACGGTTGCGAATGGTCCTCGCCGATACCCCAGGAGCAACAGTGTCCCTAATTTGCTGGGAAGTGGCGGTGCGGTCCCCTACGGCACTGTGTAGGATCCTACGGTCTTGGCGTGCATCCGTGCGTCACTGCGGTCCGGTCCCAGGTCGACGGGCACGTGCACCTTCCGCCGACCACTGGCGACAACATCGATGTACTGTGGAGACCTCACGCCCCACGTGTTGAGCAATTCGGCGGTACGTCCACCCGGCCTCCCGCATGCCCACTATACACCCTCGCTCAAAGTCCGTCAACTGCACATACGGTTCACGTCCACGCTGTCGCGGCATGCTACCAGTGTTAAAGACTGCGATGGAGCTCCGTAAGCCACGGCAAACTGGCTGACACTGACGGCGGCGGTGCACAAATGCTGCGCAACTAGCGCCATTCGACGGCCAACACCGCGGTTCCTGGTGTGTCCGCTGTGCCGTGCGTGTGATCATTGCTTGTACAGCCCTCTCGCAGTGTCCGGAGCAAGTATGGTGGGTCTGACACACCGGTGTCAATGTGTTCTTTTTTCCATTTCCAGGAGTGTATATAAATTATAACCATATTCAGAAGACAATGGAGTATTTGATGCTGCAACATGATACTCATTGTATCCGCCGTTAGGTGGATTGCGGAGTAACGATGTAGATACGGATGTAGATTATAGTCAAGTAACTCACTGTTATAGTTTAATACTCACATATAGGCTGACTTAACACTCACATGTAGGCTGAGACAGCTCATGGTGATGCCGCTCAAGTCCCTCGCTCTCTCGAAGCGTCCCTTGGCTTCCCAGTGCAGGCGCCGGCCGTCCCAGCTCCCAAGTTGCACCTTCGCGACGCCGTCAGCTACAGAAGACCGGTACACCTCTGTGACGGCTCCATCCGCGGCCGACAGCGCCACCAGGCGGCAGTTGCTGGTCACGGTGCTGCCGGCCAGCAACGACTCCAGGTCGTCGCCGTGGCTCAGGAAGACCAGCCAAGACAGGAGGCTCAGCGTGATTTCGGGCCACTCTACGGGTGACGGTGACGACTGCCCAGATGTGGACCCTGGAAGCGCTGACAGCTGAACACTTCTTTCGTGGTTGGTAGTACAAGAATCTCTGGATGGAGCTGGAGCGTAGGTGGATGGCGGTGGGGCAGCTTCAGTGCGAAGTACATTTAGCTGATGAATCGCTTCCTTCTCGTAAGGGCGTTTGTCTGCATTAAGTCTGTTCACTGAGTGAAGGGCTTTTTTGTATTGAGTAGGTGATCCACTGTCATTCATCTGCATACTGCTGGGTGGATTGCGCATCTTTACAAATCTGTCAGAGAAGATCTTACAGTTCAGCTGTAACAGAAATGGAGACCAATTAAGGCCTATAGCGACTCGTATGACAGAAAGTAAATAAAAGAGTTTGGAAACCTACGTTTCATTGCTCAAATACCAACAACATTATGTACGCGTGAGTCTAATAATACACAAGATCCCCATTATTTTCTATACGGTACAACATACTGAAACGAGTTTTTTCGGTAACAGGCTGTACGCAGAGGAGAACGTAACTTTGTTATACGATTATCACAATCGACTTCTTTTTTTTTTTTTTTTTTTTTTTTTTTTTTTTTTTTTTTTTTTTTTTGAGAATGACCTCCAATGTGCTGCAATATGACTTCACTTATTCACGACTAGTTTCGATGTATAATTATACAGACATATTTACAATTTTTTTTTTTTGTATAGTGCTTTATGCTTCACGGCATTTGATCGTAGCGGCTCCTAGCAAGCCTCTATCATAATTATGTCGACCAGAAGGTGACAGTATTATAGGAACTACTCATGAATAACTGTATAACTGAAGCTTCTTGGCGGTCATGTCTTTCTCTTACAGATACTTGGACTCTATAGATGCCGCCTAAACAAAATATATAAACTGTTACATAAAGCGTCCTACTGAAGCAAGTATGATTTTTGTGGAGCGTTGTGTTTATTTAATGACATTCTAAAGTTCTTGGAAAGACGAGCACAGTTATGTAACGCTTGTTAATACTGTCGTTGAAATTTTGGTTAAAGTGTCTTAGAAATTTGCTGAAATCTAAACTGTTACGGTATACAAAGAGTCAGGCAGGATTCGTCGCTATTTGCAGCAACAAGAGGGGCAGCATTATGGTTGTGTAGTGCTTTTGTATTTCATCTCCCCATTTCTCTTCTTTCCATATTTTTACTGGTTCTATAATATTAGAGGCAGGTGTAACATGTAACAAAAACTCGCTCAGATTAGATAACATAGAGAAATATGTAACAATAAAGGAGTAAGTTTAAACTTCACTTATCAAACTAATTTGCTATGAGTTTTGCTAGTTACATTCCATGTATGAAACAACAGACATTGTTGACGATCCACAGCTGAACGAAATATTTCGAAACTAGCTGTTACAAGTGGCCGTGCTCTCTTATCGGTACTTTTGTTATGGTGAGTGATGCTGAGTAAGTAAGTTATTGACGTCCAATGTCGTCAGCTACCCTCATGTATTAGCCTGTTTAGATAAGCTTAGTTAGTGATGTGCACCCCATCCCTAATGCTCATAAGACGAGGCACGCGAAATTTCACTGCCAAGCGGCGCATGCGGAGGGCATGGGCATCTACTGTACATTATACAACGTGTACATTACCCAACACGTTTAACAATTTTTTTAACGTGGTTTGTGTTCGCTGTTGTAAAAATGGAGGTTCCATTCTTTACTTCGTCCTCTTAGGGGCCGATGTTTCTTTACTTCCGAGGCCGCGCGGGGTAGTCTAGCGGTCTGTGGCGCCTTGTCACGGTGCCGGCACGGTAACTCAGCGTGTTCGGTCAGAGGGCCGATTGTCCTCTGTAACAAGAAGACTGAGTAAAGGAATCAACGATCAACTTGAACGGAACGACCAATACCGAACAAAATTATCGCCGGCACGGTAGCTCAGCGTGTTCGGTCGGAGGGTTAGCTGCCCTCTGTAATAAAAAACTGAGTGAATGCACCAACAACGAACTTGAACGAGTGTCATGGGACGTCCGCCCTGAACAAATCCAACGATCAATATCGAACAAAATAAGATTAAAAAAAAAGTTGTCTAAGGCACCTTGTCACGGTCCGCACGGCTCTCCCCGTCGAAGGTTTGAGTCCTCCCTCGGGAATGGGTGCGTGTTGTCCTTAGCGTAAGTTAGTTTAAGTTAGGTTAAGTACTGTGTTAGTTTAGGGACCGATGACCTCTGCAGTTTGGTCCCATAAGATCTTACCACAAATTTCCAAATTTTACTTCCGAAAGCAGCCTATGTTCATCCTCAGGGTTCGAGCTACCCCCATGCCAAATTTCATCGAAGTCGGTTCAGCGGTCTAGTTTTGAGAATGTAACCAATGGAGTTACTTTCGCATTGAATAATATTAGTATGGAAGTACTGATCAAAGACGTTCAGGATTGCATAAGCACTGTGTTCTAGCTGTTACCCACTGTTTGTCCATGACTGCGTTTGCATATTACTAAAAGATACCAGGGACTCTGTGATCGACTGTTAGCAACTACTAGACAACTAGATGTTGAAGCATATCGGTAGTTCTTTATGATTAGTGATGGTGACGGAACTAAAGTCAGATTTGGACTATCTACAATTATTAAACAGAGTGAAATTTATGAAGAAAGAAAATAAATAATTTTTACTTAGGTGCAGCGCAAATTTTGTAATATTTCTACGTGCGATAATGTCAGCTGCCCACAAGTGACTGCCTGTTAACCGTGGCTACTCTCGCATATCATAATCCAACGGAGCCTCACTAAAAGCCTCCCATGTTCTACATGTAAAGGCACGACGTCTCTCTGATTGTCATACAGCATTTAAATGACGCTGTGTTTGTGAGTCTGCAATCGCCTCAAAAGCTATGAGAGACGTGTGACAGTCATCGGGTAAAATGCCTGATACTAGTATGGAAGTATGGATTAAAACACGTTGAGGACTGTGTAAGCGTTGTATTCATTAGGTTGAATAGAATTACGTAGAACATATCAAACAATACATTCTGTCACAGACACCCAAAGGACCTGGAAGAGCAGCTGAACGGAATGGACAGCGTCTTCAAAGGAAGATATAAGATGAACATCAACAAAAGTAAAACGAGGATAATGGAATTTAGTCTAATTAAACCAGGTGATTCTGGGGGAATTTAATTAGAAAATGGGACACATAAAGTAGTAGGTGAGTTTTGTTATTTGTGAAGCAAAATAAGTCAAGATGGTCGAAGTAGAGAGGATATACAATTTAGACTGGCAGTGGCAAGAAAGCGTTTCTGAAGAAGAGAAATTTGTTGACATCGAGTATAGATTTAAGTATCAGGAAGTCTTTTTTAAAAGTAATAGTAAGGAATGTAGCCGTGTATGGGTGTGAAACATGGACGATAAACAGTTTAGACAAGAAGAGAATAGAAGCTTTCGAAATTGGCGCTAAGGAAGAATGCTGAAGATTAGACGGCTAGATCACATAACTAATGAGGAGATATTGAATAGAATTGCAGAGAAGAGAAATTTGTGGCACAACTTGAGTAGAAGAAGGGATCGGTTGGTAGTATATGTTCTGAGGCATCAAGGAATCACCAAGTTAGTATTGGAGGGCAGCGCAGAAGGCAAAAATCGTAGAGGGAGACCCAGAGATGACTACACTAAGCAGATTCAGAAGTATGTAGCATGCAGTAGTTACTTGAATATGAAGAAGCTTACACAGGATAGAGTAGCATGGAGAGCTGCATCAAATCGATCTCTGGACTGAAGACCACAACAACAATACGTCAACCAATAAAAGCATTATCACAAATATGATAAAGTTCAAAAGTCAAAGAGCAGATAGCTTTTTCAAAGCATTATATTCTTCAAATCGATCACTGTTTGCATTATACACTTCGTAAACTAGACAGCGTTGTTCCTCAGCGTTCAAGCTGTCTCCATACCATGTTGTTGTTGTGGTCTTCAGTCCTGAGACTGGTTTGATGTAGCTCTCCATGCTACTCTATCCTGTGCAAGCTTCTTCATCTCCCAGTACTTACTGCAGCCTACATCCTTCTGAATCTGCTTAGTGTATTCATCTCTTGGTCTCCCTCTACGATTTTTACCCTCCACGCTCCCTCCAATACTAAAATGCTGATCCCTCGATGTCTCAGAACATGTCCTACCAACCGATCCCTTCTTCTAGTCAAGTTGTGCCACAAGCTCCCATTCTCCCCGATTCTATTCAATACCTCCTCATTAGTTACGTGATCTACCCATCTAATCTTCAGCATTCTTCTGTAGCACCACATTTCGAAAGCTTCTATTCTCTTCTTGTCTAAACTATTATCGTCCACATTTCACTTCCATACATGGCTACACTCCATACAAATACTTTCAGAAACGACTTCCTGACATTTAAATCTATACTTGATGTTAACAAATTTTTCTTCTTCAGAAACTCTTTCCTTGCCATTGCCAGTCTACATTTTATATCCTCTCTACTTTGACCAGCATCGGTTATTTCGCTCCCCAAAATCTCAAAACTCCTTTACTATTTTAAGTGTCTCATTTCCTAATCTAATTCCCTCAGCATCACCCGACTTAATTCGACTACATTCCATTATCCTCGTTTTGCTTTTGTTGATGTTCATCTTATACCCTCCTTTCAAGACACTGTCCATTCCGTTCAGCTGCTCTTCCAAGTCCTTTGCTGCCTCTGACAGAATTACAATGTCATCGGCGAACCTCAAAGTTTTTATTTCTTCTCCATGGATTTTAATACCTAGTCCGAATTTTTCTTTTGTTTTCTTTATTGCTCGCTCAATATACAGATTGAATAACATCGGGGATAGGCTACAATCCTGTCTCACTCCCTTCCCAACCACTGCTTCCCTTTCATACCCCTCGACTCTTATAACTGCCATCTGCTTTCTGTACAATTTGTAAATAGCCTTTCGCTCTCTGTATTTTACCCCTGCACCTTCAGAATTTCAAAGAGAGTGTTCCAATCAACATTGTCAACAGCTTTCTCTAAGTCTACAAATGCTAGAAACGTAGGTTTGCCTTTCCTTAATCTTTCTTCTAAGATAAGTCGTAGGGTGAGTATTGCCTCACGTGTTCCAACACTTCTACGGAATCCAAACTGATCTTCCCTGAGGTTGGCTTCTATCAGTTTTTCCATTCGTCTGTAAAGAATTCGCGTTAGTATTTTGCAGCTGTGACTTATTAAACTGATAGTTCGGTAATTTTCACATCTATCAACACCTACTTTCTTTGGGATTGGATTTATTATATTCTTCTTGAAGTCTGAGGGTATTTCGCCCGTCTCATACATCTTGCTCACCAGATAGTAGAGTTTTGTCAGGACTGGCTCTCTCAAGGCTGTCAGTAGTTCTAATGGAATGTTGTCTACTCCGGGGGTCTTGTTTCGACTCAGGTCTTTCAGCGCTCTGTCAAACTCTTCACGCAGTATCATATCTCCCATTTCATCTTAATCTACATCCTCTTCCATTTTCATAATATTGTCCCCAAGTACATCGCCCTTGTATAGACCCTCTATATACTCCTTCCACCTTTCTGCTTTCCCTTCTTTGCTTAGACCTGGGTTTCCATCAAAGCTCTTGATATTCATGCAAGTGGTTCTCCTTTCTCCAAAGGTCTCTTTAATTTACCTGTAGGCAGTATGTATCTTACCCCTAGTGAGATAAGCCTCTAAATCCTTATATTTGTCCTCTATTCATCCCTGCTTAGCCATTTTGCACTTCCTGTCGATATCATTTCTAAGACGTTTGTATTCTTTTTTGCGTGCTTCATTCACTGCATTTTTATATTTTCTCCTTTCATCAATTAAATTCAGTATTTCTTCTGTTACCCAAGGGTTTCTACTAGCCCTCGTCTTTTTACCTATTTGATCTTCTGCTGCCTTCACTATTTCATCCCTCAAAGCTACCCATTCTTCTTCTACTGTATTTCTTTCCCCCATTCCTTTGAACTGTTCCCTTTTGCTCTCCCTGAAACTCTGTACAAGCTCTGGTTCTTTCAGTTTATCCAGGTCCCATCTCCTTAAATTCCCACCCATACCATATTTCATCAAAATCGGTTCAATGATTTACTCGTAAAAATGGAACTGACAGGGTTGGTTTAGCATTTTTAATATTGGTATGGATTAATTCGCTGACTGCGAGTTCCTTGATATCAGCAGTGTCAGGCGTAGATCAGTTACCCAATAGTGACATAACGAAAATTTGTGCCGGGGCAGGGCTTGTACCCGGTCCGACACAAATTTTCATTATGTCACTATTGGGTAGTCGATCTACGTGTAACACTGCTTATGCCAAGGAACTCATAGTCAGCGAATTAATTTCGAAAAAATTTCTGCTAATGCTATCCAGAAAATAAAAGTCCTGTCACGGTCGCTATTCTTGGGTTTTATGTTGAATATGTTCTTTACTATTCGTAGACAATGAGGCCGATACTAAACGGCAAGATTTCTGTTCCTGAAGGAAGAGGTGTGCTAGATCTTACAGAGCATAATAAAACAAAGATGTAGGTTAACTGTGATTTTTGTAAGCTGAATGGTATGTTAACATTTAACATTCGCCTCCTTAGAGTGGCCAGTGTACATGACAGCCATGCGGATCACTCGGGTTCGATTCCCGGTACGCCCAAGGATTATTCCGGGATGCACTTAGCCTCGTGCTTCTAATAGAGGAGCTATCTGGGTAACAGCGCCAAGGTCTGTAAAAATAGCGAAACGGCCGGGAGAGCGGTGTGCTGACTATATACCCTTCCACACCGCATCCGATTACGCCTAATGGCAGAAGAGACACTGCGACTGGTAGTCATCGTGTAGCTCGTTAACATTTAGCATATCAGAACAGAATTAGGAAGACTATTCCAAAAGTGACTGTTGTGGCCTTCAGTTCGATGACTGGTTTGATGCAGGTCTCCATGCTATTCTATCTTGTGCAAGCCTCTTTATCACCGAATGACTACTGCAGCCAGCACCCTTCCGAATCTGCTTTTTGTATTCTTCTCCTGGCCTCACTCTACAATTTTTACCCGCAACACTTCGCTCCAGCACTAAATTGGTAATCCCTTGAGGTCTCAGAATGTGTGCTATCAATCGTCTCAAGTTGTGTAACAAATTTCTTTTCTGCCCATTACTTAAGTGATCCATCCATCTATTCCTCAGCATTCTACTGTAGTACCACGTTTCAAAAGCCTCTATTCTCTTCTTGACTAAACTGTTTATCATCCATGTTCCATTTCCATACATTTCTACAATCCGACAAATACCTTCAGAAACGATTTCCTAACACTTCATGGCAAATGTAATTAGGTCAATAAAATCAGTACGTTCTGCATTACAGCGAGGTAACCTGACATGTGAACCCCTCTTGGAGGTGTTCACCCAGCAATAGCGCATTCAAACCATCTTGCCTATCAATCTTAGAATACTTCTCGGGTGCTTTTGGAAAAGTTTCACGGCAACATTAACAAGCGATATCACTGTACTCTTCTTTTCAGCAGCATTCTAATGCAGTTCAAAAGTGTACTGTAACTAAAACATATACCTACTTCAATCTCTCGGGTCATACAAGAGTTAACAGCATAAAAGAATTACGTCGCTCTCTGCGTACGTCGCTACGATTTCTTAAACCGTTCAAGAAACGTATGGGACATTATGTGTTACCACTGCTCGCCCTGCTAATTAACATACTGCACAGGGCGGTTGTTACCATAGTGGTTGGGGCGTGACAGGATCAGTAATACTATCAAAACTGAAATCGATGAGGATGGATCATGAATTAGAGCATGAATATGACAAGACCACCGAAGAAATTAACTGCGTCCATCGGTTAGCGAAAATTCAAGATTTTCATATGTCGGTCAAATGTGGGAGATATTTGACAATACGCTGCGGCACCTAAAGGAAAAACTCACCCACAATCCGGATACCCAGACAGTCAACAAATGAAATAACTAGACATAATAACAAAAGCAAGTAGATGTATGAAACGCAGAACTTGGAAGGAGAGGATACAGAGTTCTTCATTATAGTTCCGGAATAAAATGAAGTTTATAAGGAAATTCCCAAACTATGCCTGAAATCACCAGTAAGACGTAAACTGTGTCAACACATATATACAACAGAAAACTTTGACAATGGACACCGAATCAGTAGAATTATAAGAAACCACGATAGTGGAAGCTCACAATGTTGTCTTAATTCTGCTTCTGCACAAGTTTGATTTTCAAAGCAGGTAATTTCTAACCTCTACATATTAACATTTCTCCCGTGTCTACACTGGTGTACAAAGCTTAAGGGCGAAAGTACGAGGTGTGACAATAAAGTAATGAGACTGATGTGAAAAAAATGTTGCTTACCGTTTTACTCAAGTTTAATGTTGTCTCCTTCAAAGTAGTTCCCTTCTGACTGCACACAATTTTTCCAGCGCTTCTGCCATTGATGGTAACATTTCAGGAACTCATCTTCTGTAATATCCTCCAAGACCCTCATCACAGCTTTCTCGACATCTTGTGTTGTTTGAAAACTGCCGTTTTGACTCTTGGAAATAGAAAAAAGTCACACGGAGCGATATCTGGTGAATAAGGTGGCTGTAGTAGTACTGAAATTTGGTTTGAGGATAAAAAGTGCTTTACGGACAGCGCAGTATGGGATGGGGCATTATCGTGATGCAGAATACCAAGATCTTCAGTTATTATTAGATGAACCATTTCTCGAGTAATGTTCAGTTCTTCTGCAATCATTTCCATGGATAATCTTTGATCAGATCGTATGAGTTCGCGCACCCTGGCCAAGTTGACATCCGTCCGTGAGGTTGATGGTCGTCCGCTGCGGTCTTCATCTTCAACATTCGTTCTGCCTTCACTAAACATTTTATGCCAACAAAAAACTTGAGCTCTTGACATAATCTCTCCAAAAACCTTCTGAAGTTTACCGTAAGTTGTCGTCGCGTTTTCACCCAATTTAACGCAAAAAAGAAATGGTATACCATTGCGCAATATTACGCGGTTCCATTTCAATGACGACAGACACAAACACATGCTAACTTATTACAGCACAACTCACGACCGAGCAGTTGCATCGATGTGCCGCTTGGACTAGAAGCAGCTTATAGATCAAGGTCAAAGATATTGTGCCTACACAAGCCAGCAGGATTGCCACATCTTGCAAAGAAAATCAGTCTCATTACTTTATTGTCGCACCTCGTAATTTTCATATGGTGTGCCACTGCCATGTAACGTAGGTCGATGGAACTTGAACCATACTTAGGACGAACAACTATAGCATGGTACGGAACGTAACTGAAAGAAAAACGCAATGAGACGAACAGAAATGACACTTTTATTCAAAGACCATTTCATCACGATTTATCATGATTCTTTCGACATTAAAAAAGCTGGGACATGGTTCTTAATAGTGCATGTGTTATTACCGTGGATGGCAGTGTATGCTCTGCAATGTGTGTCCATGATGGCCACGAGGGCGGCAAGGAGTTCTTGTGGTAGACCTTTTCATTCGTCCATTAGCGCTGTTGACAACTGCTGCACGGTAGCTGGGGCATGTGGACGTGCTGTGCAATACGTCTACCGAACGGATCCCAGACGTCCTGCAGGTCAGTCCACTCGCTGAATGTCCTGTAGTTCCAAGAGGTCCTTCACCTGCGCTGTTCGACGCTGTCGCGGTTTGTCATCCGTAAAAATATATGTTCCCACCTACCACCATATGAGGCCACGTAGTGCACCCAAGATCACTGGTCGAACTCGATCAGTTTGGTGCTCCAGGTGCTACAGAGAGGCATAATGTTTGTTACATTCTCGTACCGACCTCCAAATCTTTCAAAACAATACATTCACCAGTGAAGTTAATTATGACTCTGTGTTGTTCCGCATGTGCATATTCCCAGTGGTGCATTCGGCTATGACTTCATTTCATGGATGAAACTGCGCGGCCGCATTGAACAGCGTAGGTGGAGAGCTTCTTGGAAAGAGAGAATATTCGGCGAATGGACTGGCCTGCCTGTCACCCCAGCTTAACTCCCATCGAGTTCATGTGGGATGCGTTGGGAAGAGGCAATGCAGCACGTCGGCATGCACCGACCATCTAGCAGTTGTCAGCATGCTGTCAGAGGAATTCGTCGTCCTAACACTGCAACTATTTACCAACTTTGTGGCTAGCTTGGGAGCGTGGTGCAGAGCTTGCACTGCCGTCCGTGATGATCACACACACTGTAAAAAACATCTCCCGTCTTTCGTAATGTCCAGAGGACCATCATAAATTACAGTGAATTAGTGCAGTTACTGCCTTTGAATAAAAGTGTCATTTCTCTTCGTCTTATTGAGTATTTATTTCAGTTGCCTTCTGTATCATACTGTAGCAGTTACACTGTTTCATCGAGCTACGTCACTTGCAGGTGCCACATCGTGCGACAGCTACACTACTGGCCATTAAAATTGCTACACCAAGACGATGACGTGCTACAGACGCGAAATTTAACCAACAGGAAGAAGATGCTGTGATATGCAAATGATTAGCTTTTGAGAGCATTCACACAAGGCTGGCGCCGGTGGCAACACCTACAACGTGCTGACATGAGGAAAGTTTCCAACCGATTCCTCATACACAAACAGCAGTTGACCGGCGTTGCCTATTGAAACACTGTTGTGATGCCTCGTGTAAGGAGGAGAAATGCGTACCATCACGTTTCCGACTTTGATAAAGGTCGGATTGTAGCCTATCGCGATTACGCTTTATCGTATCGCGACATTGCTGCTCGCGTCGGTCGAGATCCAATGACTGTTAGCAGAATATGGAATCGGTGGGTTCAGGAGGGTAATACGGAACGCCGCCCTGGATCCCAACGGCCTCGTATCACTAGCAGTCGAGATGACAGGCATCTTATCCGCATGGCTGTAACGGATCGCGCAGCCACGTCTCGATTCCTGAGTCAACGGATAGGGACGTTTGCAAGACAACCACCATCTGCACGAACAGTTCGACGACGTTTGCAGCAGCATGGACTATCAGCTCGGAGACGATGGCTGCGGTTACCCTTGACGCTGCATCACAGACAGGAGCGCCTGCGATGGTGTACTCAACGACGAACCTGGGTGCACGAATGGTAAAACGTCATTTTTTTCAGATGAATCCAGGTTCTGTTTACAGCATCATGATGGTCGCATCCGTGTTTGGCGACATCGCGGTGTATTCGTCATCGCCATACTGGCGTATCATCTGGCGTGATGGTATGGGGTGCCATTGGTTACCTCTTGTTCACATTGACGGCACTTTGAACAGGGGACGTTCCATTCCAGATGTGTTACGACCCGTGGCTCTACCCTTCATTCGATCCCTGCGAAACCCTACATTTCAGTAGGATAATGCACGACCGCATGTTGCAGGTCCTGTATGGGCCTTTCTGGATACAGAAAATGTTTGACTACTGCCCTGGCCAGCATATTCTCCAGATCTCTCACCAATTGAAAACGTCTGGTCAATGGTGACCGAGCAACCGGCTCGTCACAATACACCAGTCACTACTCTTGATGAACTGTGGTATCGTGTTGAAGCTGCATGGGCAGCTGTACTTGTACACACCATCCACGCTCTGTTTGACTCAATGCCCAGGCGTATCAAGGGCGTTATTACGGCCAGAGGTGGTTGTTCTGGGTACTGATTTCTCAGGATCTATGTGACCAAGTTGCGTGAAAATGTAATCACATGTCAGTTCTAGTATAATATATTTGTCCAATGAATACCCGTTTATCAAATGGTTCAAATGTCCTTGAGAACTATGTGACTTAACTTCTGAGGTCATCAGTCCCCTAGAACTTAGAACTACTTGAACCTAACCAACCTAAGGACATCACACACATCCATGCCCGAGGAAGGGTTCGATCCTGCGGCCGATAGCGTTGCGCGGTTTCAGACTGCAGCGACTAGAACCGCTCGGCCACCCCGGCCGGCATACCCGTTTATCGTCTGCATTTCTTCTTGCTGCAGCAATTTTAATGGCCAGTAGTGTACGTTCGTCCCTAAGTTCTGCACATCAGTGTACGTATTTGATTTCTCATTAAATTTGTCTCTTGGACAACAAAAATTGCTATTCTTTCATTTGAAGCAATGGAATTGATAGCGATGTGTATGTAATTAATGTTCTAGTGACAAGAGATTACTCATCACTTACAAGACACGGCCAACGGATTCAGCTCAAATTTGGCAGGTCGCTTGTGTACAACCTAAAACTAAGGAATGTAAGATATTTTGGGTCAACACCCCCGAATTTTTGAGAAAATCGCCGCTGAAGGTTATGATGAGCAGTCGACTCAAAATTGGCGGGATCGATAGATAATTGTAAATAGAGCATTTTTCATCATCAGGTATAGGGTCCGAAAATGCATACTTTTCTAGAAATCGAGATAAGAAACTTTTACAACTGCCGCTTCTGTACCCACATGGTAAACGCTTTTCGCCGACAGCATTGATAGCACAACGGCCAAGGTACCTTGCTGGGACTTGGAGAAACCGGGTTCGAATCTCGAAGAAACCTAGCGGATGTTGTTCTTTTCGTTTGTATTTTTCCATATCTCTATTAATAGGGATAAAAAGGGTTAATAAGGTAAGTATTATTATCATTCCTTATTGATTTACTTATCTTATTAACCCTCCTATCCCTATCAACTGAGATATGGAAAAATACGAACGAAAAGAATCACATCCGCTACGTTTCTTCGAGATTCGAACCCGGGTTTTCCGATTCCCAGCCAATTACCTAGGCTATTGTGCTATCGGCGCTGTCGGCGAAAGGCGTTTACCGTGTGGGTACAGAAGCGGCAGTTGTAAAAGTTTCTTTCCTCGATTTCTTTAAAATTTTGCGTTTGCGGACCCCATACCTGATGATGAAAAATGCTCTATTTACAATTATCTATCGATCCCGCCAATTTTGAGTCGATTGCTCGTCATATCCTTTAGGGGTGATTTTCTCAAAATTGCGGGCGTGTTGACACAAAATAACTTAGAGTCCTTCGTCTTAGGTTGTTCACAAGCGACCTGCCAAATTTGAGCCGAATCGGTTGGCCGTTCTGAGGCCTTCCCCTTGTTAGTAAGGACTTACTTGCAAAGCGTTATATACGTTGTGTAGTGAGAACTACCCTACGATGCATCCAGGTGACAACCGAATTAATATCTTAAATGGATCCGAAAATATTTTCGATGACTTTAAGACCAAGGAAAATGCTAGTGACTGCGTAGCAGCGCATTTGCAAACGTACTCCATTTCTCTTACAAATTAACAAACTTAAGCTGTCACCGTACACAGATGTCGATATGCCTGATCAGATATATACCGACATATATTTCCTATTTCCCTGCTCACTTCTATATCGATATACATGCCTGCCTCTGCTGGAGACTAATTTTGTTGAAACGCCAACAGATACGAGACTTTGACCGACATAAATGTCGTTTATATACAACTACAAAGCTTTCAATTGACTACTGCTTACGTTGAATGGATACGTACCCATCGCTGTTCCATATACTGGTGCCATTTTTTGAAACTGAAAGTAAATATAATTTTATCCTTTTTTTGCAGCTTCAAACGTGACAGTACTCAATATAGTCGAGGTATGTATTAAGAAACGCCTTCAGTCACAATTTTTCGTGTTTTATTCAGTACACGATGCATTTCAGACCCTGTGGGCCATTCTTCAGGTGTAATTCCTCTTAATATATGCATTGTTCTCTTGAATGAGATGAAATAGTGGAAAATATGTGTTTGCGAATGTGTCTCTTGAATGAAGTGATATGTGTGAAAACGATGGAGGAAAAAACTTATGCTGTTGCTAAAACGTTAAAAACACTTTCCTTGGATTATTTGGTAAGTTTACACTATTCATCTTTTCCACTGTTTCGCACATATTTTTCACGTCTGACTTACAAAATTTGTAACCTAACAGCAAACCTTTTCGTGACAGGAATATGCATTTCATTTGGCCGCTGTGGCCCAGTGGTTCTAGGCGCCTCAGTCCGGAACTGCGCTGCTGCTACGGTCGCAGGTTCGATTTCTGCGTCTGGCATGGATGTGTGTGATGTCCTTAGGTTAGTTAGGTTTAAATAGTTCTAAGTCAAGGGGACTGATGACCTCAGATGTTAAGTCCCATTGTGCTTAGAGCTATTTGAACCATCTGCATTTCATCTCATTCAAGACAACAAAAAAAAGCATGTATTAAGACGAATTACACCTGAAGATGGACCCACAGGGTCCGAAATGCATCGTGTACTGAATAAAACACGAAAAATTGTGACTGAAGACGTTTCTTAATTCATATCTCGAGTGAAAGTAGATAGTTTATGTTATCATGAAATACAACTTTTCTTACTAAAAGAATCGCCTAGAGGACTTTGATAACCCGAATCGCATCAAATGAGTGACAGATCACTTGTCCTTTCTTGAAAGCCACAGTTTGTTTTGAGAACACAGTACATATCATAGTCGTAAATACCTCTCACCCTCGTCATTTCTAAATCGCATGTCATACTCTTTACGAACCCGTGAAAAGGATGATAACAGACTTAAGAGAAACAAAGTGATACAAAATGATAAATATCGTCTTTCGTACATTTCATTCTCTAATTACTGTAACAAACCCAATGATGCTCACGATATATTACTCACCTTGGAGAGCAGCATTCGCGCTTTTGAAACCGCAGATGGCAAAATCCCCAATATTAATGCAACAGGTTTTACGTCTTTTTGGTCGCAGTTATCGGCAATATTTATCATGTGTCCTTCTGGAGTCACGACGAGTGACGGAGTTGCTGTGTGTATGGCTCGCGCGTGCAGCGCTTTCATTAGTCTGAAAGTGGCAGTCTTGGGCGCTTCGGAGCAGTCCCGCACACTGAGTTGATAATTATCTGAAAGCAAGCCAACCACAAATGTAATGAGAATTTAATCACTTCTCACAAAAAGAAGTAATCACAGAGTACGTTTTTTTCAACCAGGTCGGTACTGATACAGAACCTTGAAACCATTACTTAGCAAGGCGAACTAAAGTCCGAGAGAAGCGCAGTAGCGTTTACCTCCACGGGAGATTGCGATGGAGATATGAACCACATATGCTTCAATGTTCTTCCAGGCGGAATTCTGAAACACGCTACACGAATAAAAAACGACTGCAGGAGCTGCCAAGTTGCTCCAAGAACATGAACAGAACTTCGTTTTCCCATCCTCCATTCGGCCGTTGTGGCCTAGCGGTTCTAGGCGCTTCAGTCCGGAACTGCGCTGCTGCTACGGTCGCAGGTTCGAATCCTGCTTCGAGCATGGATGTATGTGATGTCCTTAGGTTGGTTAGGTTTAAGTAGTTCTAAGTCTAGGGACTGATGGCCTCAGATGTTGAGTCCCACAGTGCTTAGAGCCATTTGAACCATTTTTCCCCACCCCAATTCTGCTGCTTTCCATGTTTAGCTAGTAGAATTTGTGCAACTTCCGTGCAACAAACCGATTTTATTTGGAAGTAGCTAAAAATTCAACCGCGAATTAAGGCAGTAAAGGAATTTTGGAGGGGAAGAAGCTTTATTGTAACAATTCTTGACATACGGAGCAACCGAAACCTGGGAATAGATTGCGGCTGCCGCCAAAGTGACAGGAGTTCATAATTTATTAAAGATGGCGGTGACTATTAAAAACGATTCAAGTTTGAAAAGAGCGTCTTCTTGCTCGTGAAACACATAGAAAAACAGAAATGCTCACCGTTCCAACGGTTGAGACTGCACCAGGGTAGCGAACCTCTGAGGCAAGAGGGAAGTCGCCATTTCTGTGTCCTAGCAGGCGAGTACTATAGTTTAGTCGGCGTAAGTTAATCCTGACGGCTGCAGCGAGTGAGGAACAGCAGCTTCTCGTACCTCCCTCAACCGATAACGTCACGCGATTTCGTAAATGTCTCCATGGAAACGCCTCACTGTTTTCGCAACTCCGTAGACAACGACTGTTTCCGCATGCAGCCGTTAGCGCTTCGTAGTTAATTGCGGGCAACAGTGCTACGCGCTGTCTTGGGCTGTCTTCGACTATAGCCGCTTTCTCGCCCAGCAGCAATTGGCACCGGCGCTATGTTTCCGAGTCGTATGTAAACGATAGCGAGGCGCTGGTCAGCTTTTAATCCTACGTAGCCCCATTCTGTGAGATCGTCTTGGAACGACTAGCAGGTGCCGCCTCTTCCGCGATCTCGTCTTGGCTGTAGGCTTTACCACCATGCTATAGTTCAGTCGACGGTTCATTACACTGAACAGAGCTTAGCAGTGTCTTTTGATCTCGATCGCCGTTTCGTTCAATGGAAGTCGCGAGTACTCCGCGATACAACGACGTAGCAGTGGTGGCAGCCATGCTCCCCTCTTTTGTCGCCTAGATCTGCTTCTCACGTTTCAGAATTCTTTCTCTAACGTGTTCTCAGTTGTGTGTGAGTTGCTGTAGTTCAGTACTTGTTTCCTAAGTGTCTTTTTGTTTCTGTAATGTCATTGAAGGCCACTCTCAGCTAAATAGTATCCTTCCTATATGCTTTCAGAACACATATCAGCTTTTATCGCTCCTAAATATTTTTATTCTTAATGTTGCGGATTCCTACCACCTTTCTCCAGTGTCCAAACAAATCAGTGGCCCCCTGCAGGTAAGGACGTAGTCGATACCTTCCACGGTGTGATACTGGATCAGAAATAAAGCTGAAATCCCGGTAACCGGTTAACATTTATGTTGTTGAAAAACTGGGACAAGTTCTTTCCATTTATGCCTCCTGAGATTACGAGAGCTGTGTCGGACAGCGTTACGGATGTGACTGATAAAGTCGATATAAAAATTACATTTCCCTTTTCGAGATGATGGTAATATATTTTGAAGTACGATACATGCTTCATCCTCTGTGTTTCCTATATTTCAAGGGTTATTAGTGGTCTCAAAGTAAGGTGAAGGTATTCGTAAATTATTTAGTTGATGGTGAAGATCACACACGCTGGTAAAGACGGGAATATTAAGAGGCGTGGCCGTGTGCCTAGTGCCAATCCCATGTCTGTGTTTCGATCTTAATAAAGTTTCGTTATTGTTCTTAAAAAACTAATAGATAATCCTGATGAACAATACTTGTTTACCAGACAAATATTTGAATCCTAATAAGCTTCTGTAGAAACATATACCACGAAACGTTATTTTTGAAATCTTTATTTAGGCTATTAGTTTCAGCGCCTCAGTAGCTTCTCCTTCAGACCCCAATACACAGAACGTCTGTAGTATTCCAGTCGTATGTGTACATGATACGGCAACCAATATAGTCACTGGATCGCGTAGAAGTTTAGAAGTTTTTCAAACATTGTATGCCCTCTGCACGTATAACTGTTCAAACTGTCCTCTTCTGCCACTCTTTTTGGCGTTGCTGTTACATGTGTGGAGGGCATACATTGTTTGAAAAACTCCTTCGGTTACTACATTGGTTCCTGTGTTATGCACACATACGACTGGAATAATCCGGACATTTGATGTCTAGGGACGTGAAGAAGACGCTACCCAGGAGTTGAAACTAGTACTCTAAAAAGTTTTCAATAATAAGGACTGATGGTACATACAGGGTGAGGCAAATAAAAGTGGCCCAGGAAACAGAGTTCCAGAGTACAAAGGAACACAGCAGGGGAAAGGAAATACAGTACAAATCCGACTATAGCAGATGTTGAAAGTGACCGCCATTCATCTCTTGGCACTTTTAGGTCCTGGCCACCAATTTGCTGAAAGCGGATCGAAGCTGGACTGCTGGAATTGCTACAGTCTCGTCCGAAATGTCCTGTTGGAGTTCTTGAAGACTATGAGGGTTGTTGCGATACACCTTAGACTTGCGGGTGCCGCACACAAAGCAACCGTACACTGATAGGTTAGGTGATCTGGTTGGCCAGTTATGGCCGCGACCAGACTGGCCTCTGCTAAAAACTCTGTCAGGGCCGGCCGCAGTGGCCGAGCGGCTCTAGGCGCTTCAGTCTGGAACCACGCGACTGCAATGGCCGCAGGTTCGAATCCTGCCTTGGGAATGGATGTGTGTGATGTCCTTAGGTTAGTTAAGTTTAAGTAGTTCTGAGTTCTAGGGGACTGAAGCTGGTGACCTCAGATGTTAAGTCCCATAGTGCTCAGAGCCATTTGAACTTTGTCAGGCGTGAAGATTGTGTAAATGTGCTCCAAGATTTGGCGGGCTGATTGGACAGTTGCTCCAGCTTGTTGTAAGTAATTATGGGTCATTTGCTCTTCCGGTATTGCTCCCACGAAAGATTTGAAAATGACGGCGCCAAGTCTGATGAAAGAAGATTGGACCAATGATGCGGCGTGCAGACACTGCACACCAAACCCCATCCTTCTGATCACGTAACGTGGAACTTATGCGGATTCTTCGCTGCCCAGAACCTGTCATTCTGTGAGTTGACATAACCACTCACCTGAAACCAGGCTTCATCAGACGTAAAGAACATATCCATATCGAAACCATTCATTGTCATTTCAGTGAACAGCCACTCACAGAACTGGAGGCGCTGAGTGTCATCTGCTGGTTTTAATGCATGAGCAACAGACACTCGGTAAGGGTGCATGTGCAAGTCCAGATGGAGTACTCGTCCGCATGATGACGTGATATACCGGTCTCTAGCAATAGGCGTCGGTTTGATTTGGTAGGGCTTTCAAACATTTTCTGATGAACTTCAGCCATATTTTCTGGTGTGTGGGCACGTTTCGAAATTTTTTTGACTTGTTAAAAACAGATCCTTTGTGGTGTCACTTTCGGACTAAGCGTTGCATGGCACACTTTGCTGGGACTTTGACGCCATTAAACTTCTTAACAAACAATTGACCATACTGTTTTCATGACTTTAGCTGTCACGTAAGTTTCTACAATGCACACCCACTGCTCCTCTGTGAGTTCAGTCGTCCCCTTTGCACTGCTCCACTCACACTAACACAGCCCTCACTACGCTCTGAACGGTGGCGATCACATGGTGGACTTACACACAATGTGCACGCTGCGGTGTGTGGTTACATGCATATATTCACGTCCAAACGTATCCACTCGTCCTTGACACTTTCATTTGCCCCATCCTGTATTTCTACAACAGTTCGACCGGTCGCTGTTCCTCTTTCCATATATTTGTGTGTTGGATTCGCGATTATTTAATAAGATTCAGTTTGCACCCACACTCTTCACTGCTTTACAATACTATTTTCACTTAGGTTAGTGCTTTACTCGACTTTTACCTACGAAAACTGACAAAGCTAAAACTAAACATCGTATAGGACTATTACTGCTTCTTATCATAGACACGCGATTGTTAACCTTACACACTTCAGCCACTTTAAATTCCAACGCAACTTTCTTATTGCCCTCTTTTCTTCTGGATTCTCCACTTAATATCCTTCCTCTCATTCCATTTCCACTGTGTATCAATTTTAATATATACCAATATCCAACTTAACTCTGTTCCTGAAAATCCTGCCTACCTCCACTTGCGACATGGCTCACTTACTCACTCACTAGAAACTGACCACTGGCAAACACCCACTCACTCACATCGCTAAAATAGCATCGTCTGCACTACAATGTTCAACGAATGCCAGTCTCCAAAATAAATTGGAACCTGGTGAATTCTTTACGCTTATATCTATGCAGCCAAAATATAGCCTAATGAAACTATCGAATGATTGTCAATTACTTTGTAGAAGCAGTGACATAGGCTGGATTATATTCTGTTCGGGATACAAATAAGTACTTAGTTCGTGCAGACAGTTCTGAAGGACATAATTTCTGATTCTGTTGTTCAATATGTAATTAGAAGTCACATCTGAGGTAATGGTTTAAACACTCACCTGAAACCCTGCACATAGTTGCTGGAATGAGAACAGAGCGGAAGCCAAGGTACCGCCGCATCTGTGCTACGAAGGCTGCCTTCTCATCAGGTGTGAGATCGGAGGACGCTGCAGACGCAACCACCAATAGCAGCATGGACCAGCTGAAGGTTTCCTTCATCGCTCTGGACGCCGTGATCGCTATTTGTCCCGCGTTTCCACACATTTCCTGCAAAAAGTGAAGAAAAATACAAAGTAAGCAGTGCTACTCTTTGAATTTTGACATTAACTCGCCAGTTTTCAATTTTCAGACGTTTTAGGAAGGCTGTGGTATTTTATACATCCTTAAGACAGGGCACGCCTTATATCAGTCACTAATATGTGGGCATTTGCATAAAACACGGTACTGGATAGAAATGTACACTATCTAAGTGGAGATGTCGAAATACACACACCGAAAGTTCTAAGTGTAGCTGAAAGAGACGTTCGAGGCTGGATCAATTGGAACCATTCGGCATTCATAGTCACTGAAACACGAAAAAACTGACGAACGCTAGCACTCAAATGTACAAAGAAGTATGAACGATTCAATAATCATTTCAAACCATTAATTATTTTGTATTAACAATATCACATCGCTTACGTTAAAAATTATTGGTGTTGTATGAACTTTGACTGTATGCAACACCCGATGGCGCCTCCCCATAGCTCGAAATACCTCGTAAATAAGTGTTATATATACAGCGTTCTCAGTGACCAGTAATTGTTTTCCTGATTTACATCTATTTGGACCTGCTTACTGTATGCAAGTCTTGGTTTTCCATTACAGCCCTTCCCCCCCTCCCTCCCCCCCTCCCACCATTCCCAACTCCTTCCTAACCCGCTTCTCACCATTACAGAACTAACTATTTATTTATGCCTCAGGAGGTGTCTTATCACCCTTTCATTTCTTTAGCCAGCTTTTACCATAAACCTGTTTCCCATCCAATTATACAAAATATCTCTTCATCTATCAATCCAAACTTCAAAATTCTTCTGTTACACTACAGTTCAAAAGCTTTTATTCTTTTATACTAGGTAATTGATGCTGATTTAAGATGTAGTTCTGTAGAAGCTGATATGGCGCTTTCAGATCAGAAGAGACCTGCAACGTAATCTGACTTCCATTGCGAGTCATTAAAGGGACATTTCGGGAGTAGTCAGAGAGTTGGAGGACACTGGCGCTAATCGCTGTCTGTCAGAAACTTGTTTTACCTCGAGACTGACCGTCCTTAAGACACTATCACGCAAACAGAAACATTTTTCTGATCCTGTTTGACTGTGCTGACGCTTCATGTCTAATTACCTACCCATCATTGGAGCGTTGAATATTATCTTACATCCAATCTTTCTTCCAGTTTTATCGTCCTTTTCTTTCTTAGCTTGGTTTTTGAATCAAGGAGCAAATAAAGTTCGATGTACGATACTAACACTGGCATCACTGCCAGACGCCAATCTCAAGTCCCTGAAATGGTTTCTAACGATATTTACTAGAAAGTAGGACTTAGCCACCCTAATAAGGCATGAAACATTTTATTGCGCCAATATTTTTGGCGTAATTGGTGTAGGTAGGAAATCTACAGCGACTTTCCAATGTTCTCCATCCACCCTACCCTCCGCAATTAGTCCCGTGATCCTAATTTCAGTGCCAACTAAATTTGTTCAGAAGGTTGAACATCAAGTCAAAGAATCATATCAATAACGATTAAGACCATAAAACAATAAAATTAAAGCCGAACTTACTTCGTATAAAATAGTTCAAGTAACAGAACGTAAAAATGTGATAGGGAATAATTTGAATTTGATGACCAGCTATTAGTTATTGTACTATAAAAAGCAAATATATTGTAGGATAAAATAATAGAAACCGTAAGAAAAAGAAATTTAAATAAAGAAAAATAATTCAAACAATAAAAGAGCTCATTAAATTAAAAACTGATGAGAAAAATAAAGTAAGCAATTTGATAAAATATGAATAGTCTGTTTTTTACATATTCAACTTCCGAGTTTGATTTCGCGTGCATTGCCATCCAACTGTTAAGCTGGTATTATTTGAAACTGTTATATGAAAGAAGGGTATGTGACGTTTAATTCTAAAATGTAAGCTTTCACGGCCGGAAATATCATGTCCATTATAATTATCCGGGCTGTTATGCCGTGGTCGGTTGATGAATTCTGAGGTGATTCCCAACGTTTCGTCTCCGACTGCGGGAGACATCTTCAAGGGGGTCCGTAGCTTGATGGAAGGTCCAACACACACACTGGCTCGCCGGGCATAACAGCCCGGATAATTATAATGGACATGACGTTTAATTGTGAAGGAAAACTAGGTTTTGAACTTTAATATTAAAATACAATCTTTTTGAGATAAATAATTTCTTGATAAAATGTGTAACGTAATTTCGGTCCACACCTTACCACTTCCTCCTCGCTCCTACCACCACAAATTGAAAGTGTTTGTTTGTGACATAGGACTCTTTACTTTAAACAGCTAATACAAGGGTCAGTCAAACAAAACGAGGCAATTGGAAATACGTAAGTAAACTGTTTATTATTCCAGAAGTAATCACCATAAATGTTAACACATTTATCTCACTATGAGACAAGACGGTCAATGCTTTCATGGAAAAATGTTTGCAATTGCTTATGAAACCATGATTTTACCAAGTGTTCACCACATCGTCCGAAGCAAATTGGCGCCCGCGATTGTCTTCCTTCAGGACTCTAAGAATATGGAAATCGTATGGGGGGGGGGGGGGGATAGGAACTTAAGAGAGGATGTGTAAGAGCTTCTCAGTGAAACTTCTGTAGTGTAGCCTAAGCAACCACGGCAACGCGTCGGCTTACCGATTTGCTTTGGACGAAGAGATGTACGCCTGGGCGCAATCATGGTGCCGTAGGCAACCGCAGTGATTTTTCCACGAAGACCCTGACCATTTTGTCTCACAGTGACATAAATGTATTAACAGTTATGGCGATTGCTTTTAATATAATAAACACTTTACTCATTTTTTTTTCATCTGTGTCGTTCCATTTCACTGGCCCTTATAAATGAAAATAAAAAAAAATTAAAATACTGCCAAAATTGACAGTTATAAAAATGTTAGTCACTCAGTGACTATGTTAATATGTAAAATTATGAACAACACGTCATAATACAACATAGATTACGATACATATAAAGAAATTAAACATTATGATAAACTTAGATAGCACATACAAAAAGCAAATAAATACATGGCATTGTACATTGTGGAGAAGCAAGTGAATTTGATCGCTTAGTAAAAGTGCAAGATAGTACAGAACACCAGAGTGAGTCACTCTCTCCTTTCCTTTCCTGTAGTCGACCACTATTACATTATGGTACTGACAGCGCCATCTATTGCTACATTTTGTAACTATTTATTTTCTTCTGCTGTGCGTTTTCCCCTTCTCTGATAATATTCCGTTGCCATTTGACGTCACTCTGACCAGTGGTGTTATTTCTAAAGCGGTTTGAAAGTTTAACTTTAATTATAATCTCCCTGTATAAAAGTACCAAATCCCGAGTTTGGCAGCGGTTAACGTCATAGTTTCCGTAAAAATCGATGTTTTTAGTAATTTTTTGAGACAGAGGATATCAATCCTCTCAATACCAAGGGTGAGTGGGGATACTTTATGTCCATCTTTTGAAAATATTGTAATCTAGTCAATCATGACATTTTAAAATTTGGAAACAGTATTTATTGTTTATAATCAATTCCTCTACCAGATTTACTTGGTACTCCCCACAATGAGTGTCATATTCAATATTTTCTAGTTCAGGACCTTAGTTAACGATTTTTTTCTTTTTTTAGAGTGAGCATTTGCGCGTTATGCAAAATGCAGTGTCATTCCTAGGACTGTAGCTACAATCTTTATATCGTCCCCCGGAAGTCTTTATTGTTAAGAAGTTTAAGAGAAAACTCAGTGTGTCGTAAATATTTTCTGCTCTTCATGTCGTCTCCTGCAGATGATCTTCGTATTTTCATGTCTTTAAGACCATAAGCTAAAGCGAATGTATGTAAAAAGAAGAAAAGAGTTGGGGCACTTGGCTGGACAAAGACGTGAGAAAAAGTGTGGACCATGGCGTTACTGAATTACTAATCCTGGAATTGCTCTCAAGTGCGTCGGAGAAACCACTAAAAATTAAAAAAAGAGTACCAGATTGTAATATAAACTATGCTCCTACCCTATGCGAACCCCATGCTTTATTCCACTTCATTCGATAATACAGGGTCAGTCGGCATCATATCTGTTTATTACTACTAAGCTACTATATGTGAAAGATTTAAGACCAAACTGTCGAAAACTAGGATCACTTTATTTTAATGCCAAAGAGAATCGACCGACAAAGCCACATGTATTTTTTTACTGTTCTAGCACAGATAAGCTTTACCCCGTCTCCAATGATTCGATAGTGACAGGACGTTGAACGTGTCTCGCCTTGTGACAAATGGCTCTGAGCACTATGGGACGTAACTTCTAAGGTCATCAGTCCCCTAGAACTTAGAACTACTTAAACCTAACTAACCTAAGGACATCTCACATATCCATGCCCGAGGCAGGATTCGAACCTGCGACCGTAGCGGCCGCGCGGTTCCAGACTGTAGCGCCTTTAACCGCTTGGCCACCACGGCCGGCCCTTGTGACATGCAGACAGGTAACGTATACAGAAAAACCACTGGATCACAGAAAAAACATACTTTTCATCAGGCGTGGCCGAATACTGATTGCATTGCTCATTACTTCATACATATAGTAGACCCGGGATGTGCGCGCCGTTCATGACAGCTTTTGTCTCAGTCAGTGCAGGGTGCCACTTGGAAGGCTTTCGGCATTGACCTCTGAGAAATAACAGGTGGAATCAAGCGGATGACACGTGTTCTAAATTTTGCTCGCCAGAGCTGCTCTGCCGACGGATTCAGGGAAACAGCGCTTTAATGCACGTCTTGAGTTATGATAAGTTACAGCGACAAATATGTGCTGCATTTTTATGAGCCTCTTGCAGTCGTTAAATACTGTGAAATATGTTGTACTTACAGTCAGTGCTAGTGAAAGTACTGTAGTATAACAAACCAAAATATACAATATAGTGAAAGAAGGAAGGGGTACGACTAGGTAATCACAGCCTCTTCTGGGAAATAATATCCACCGCGTCCTTTCAAAGGAACTATCCCGGTGTATGTCTTAAACTATTTAGGGAAACTACGGAAAACATAAACCTGAGTTGTCTGGCGGGTACATGAAGCCCAGTCCACATAAAGTCCAGTCTCTAAACCACACAGCCACCTCGTTCGATGACAGAATAATGACATTTTCTTGTTACAAAGACCTGAAAACACTGAAATCAGTAGAAATTAAGTACCTGTTACCAAGCACTGCGATGTGCAGAGAGCCGGCCGCGGTGGCCGTGCGGTTCTGGCGCTGCAGTCCGGAACCGCGAGGCTGCTGCGGTCGCAGGTTCGAGTCCTGCCTCGGGCATGGGTGTGTGTGATGTCCTTAGGTTAGTTAGGTTTAAGTAGTTCTAAGTTCTAGGGGACTTATGACCTAAGATGTTGAGTCCCATAGTGCTCAGAGCCATTTGAACCATTTTTTTATGTGCAGAGAATAGGATTCAAATGTTTTTTTTTTTCCCTCTTCCCGTGTTCAGAACGTCTTACGTTGTCCATATGTGTGTGCGGCGTACATGACGGAAATTGCAACGGAGTAGAGTAGAATTTTTTACGTTTAGGAAAAGTACAGTTGTTCAAAGTGGTTCTTAACATTAACACAGTTTGTGTTCTTAAGAAACAGTTTGTTAGAGGTACACATTTCGTTTATTTACCTCATACAAGAGTGTTGACTGGATATTGTGATCTGCTTTGGAATTCGCTTCTTGAGCAAGTGTATCATTGGGGTATATACAAACTTGAATGCACTGCATATTATAATTGCCTTTTGAGTTGGGCTCGGTGATGTAGTGGTAAAGCGTGTGCCTGGAGACTAAGATGTCGTGGGATTGAATCCGGGTCGGATTACGGAAGTTTTCGGTCTGCCTTTAATTTATCCTTCAGCTCTGAACGATGTGAAGAGTAGCCAGGAACGACACGTGGTTCTGATTCCACGTTAAACTGGATCCCGGTTGAATCACTGGCATAGAAAAAAAATGGTTCAAATGGCTCTGAGCACTATGGGACTTAACAGCTATAGTCATCAGTGCCCTAGAACTCAGAACTACTTAAATCTAACTAACCTAAGGACATCACACAACACCCAGTCATCACGAGGCAGAGAGAATCCCTGACCCCGCCGGGAATCGAACCCGGACTGGCATAGATTAAGGACATGCAAGACGGCGAAGTGGCAAGTCCCAGACCATTGAGCAAGTATGTAGTGTAACACCCCAGTTACAGAAACACTAATAAACAACCCTTTGTTGTAAAAGAAGTAGGAAAATTAGTCATCCCGACAGTGACGGCAGCTACTGGACACAAAATTTACACTTGTGATAATTTGATCAACAGGAATGTCATGTGAATAATAAAATTTATCATGAAATAGAGACTGAATGAAATAATGTAATAGTATGCGCAACAAAAACGTCAAAGAAAGAATTGCAAAATAATTAATAACGAAGGTTAAAGCCCAGATGGTAAATTGGCAATTTAGCACAGAAGAGAGTTGTAGCTGCATTGAAAAGGAAGTTCGATGTGCCTACAACGTAACTCGGAAATGGAAATTTTAGCTTCAGTTGCTATCTAATCGCTCTCCTGTACTATTGCGATAGTAGCATGCACGTAAGCGCTACTAGATTGTTTTAAGCTAATCGGAAGTTTGAAAGTTTTGCGATATAGACTGAAGTACCAGTCAGAAGTCACAGTAAAGCAAAGTCATCTGTACCGTTAGCATGATAACGGGATACGGAGATTCGCGACGAAGTTGAATCGCGTGAGATTTATGATGGGACTTAGCCTTCGTGATACTAAATAAGCACGAACATTCAAGGACATTGAAAAGCAAAGATCGCCGACAGAAAAACAATTATTAGTCTCGGGTAGTGTGATAAACCTTTTGTATTTCCTTTATGTTTTCGTCTTCTTTAAAGGCAAAGAGAGAAGATGAAGCGGTAGCACATCATGGAGCCTATGCCTACCGTCATGTATTTTTTGACTTTCAGTTGTTAAAAAACAGAGGATTTTTTCTGGTACCAGTAGGAGGAAGGAAGGATTCGCGCTCAGCTAGTGAACGAGTGAGGAGCACGCCATTTTTAGCGAGTAATTATAGACCGCCATTTTGGGGTCGCTATGAATAAGTGAGGAGTATGTATTTCATATGTGCACCGTTTGGAAAAATACAGTATTGTTTTATTAACAGAAACGTCGTGTGAGTTGTTATTTCAAATAGTACAATAATTACAAGAACTGAAGCCCACCTGTGTACTTTGGAAAATTACGAAGATACGATAAGCTTAATGGGAACACGGTCAAGACTTCAAAGGTGAACACAGCGACCAAACGTAGCATTATAAAGAATGGTAAGCACAAATCTACAGCGGAGAAAGAAACTACTTCGCCCTGCAAAATAATATGAACTAATACGAACTTATTTCCAGGCATAGCTCAGCTTATTGTGCTTGTCATTCATGCCGAAAAATTAATCTCATTAATTCAATACATTTTAAAAAGCCACGCATTTCAACATTTTATTACCATCTATTCCATTATTTTATTATATTATAAAGTGGCGACAGGTGACAGGCACGATACGTAGTGGGCAAAACTGTGAGTACTAGTATTGTTAGGAAAATGAATATACATGTATGTTAACAATTAATTTATGTTCCACGTACGCTGATGATGTGACGGAGACGGTGATGTGATACTGAAGAAATACTATCAAAAGGAAATAATAAATAAATTAGAAGGAAGAAGGCGACAATACCAAGAGCACACAACAAAGCACAATAGAGGAAGTACCATTTGCAAGACAACAATCAGGTAGGACCGCGCAATGCATATAGAGAATGCGTTCCCAGTAGACCTATTAGAAAATCCATCCACCTATTTCCTAAAATCCAGAACCTAAAGCTTCAGAGATTAACGCTATTGTAGTCAAGTAGAGATAATGACATTTCTTTATTAGTACCGAAAATATATTGATTGAAGAACAGTTGAGACTACAATTACATACAACTATATGCATTTTTTCGCGTGAGAAGTAGCGCGGAAGTAAAATCTTAAAAAAGAACATTTTTATTTTGATAACTGCAGTGGTATAAGGATTTCTATAATGGAGTGTCAAAACAATAAGGAAATGTCATTCGAAAATCAGAATGCCAATGTAGTGGATTTTCATTTGCAAAATGCAACAATGAGTGGTTTGGAACCGTTTAGCGGTGATTATTGGGATGCTGGGCGCGACATGCCATTGTTGCATTCGACGCTCGTCAATACAGAACATTTAATTACAAGCAATACGTTAATTACAGTAGACGTAACTAATGGCACCTCGAGGCAAGAGAATATTTTAAATGAGAGCAGTACGCGTAGTGCGGACGCAGATGCTGACAGGCGTAGGCCGGATGCGAATACGGAAAATATGCAAGCCTTATTTCGAGCCTTATCAGAATCCATACAAACAAGCATGAATGCAATGAAAGCAGACATAAATTGAAAAATTCGGGTTTAGAGACTAAAATGTCAAGTTTACAAAAGATACAAGCAGACATGACTAATATGAAAGCAGACATGACCACAGTAAAGTCCGAGATCGGGAAGGTTAATACAAACATGACACACATTTCAGACGAGGTAAAATTTGCGCACAGAACTCAATAGTCTGGACACGAAGTTCACACAGCAGATTTCACAAATCTCCACGGAGGTGGATAGGAAAATTAATGAACAAGTACAAATTTCGGTTCACGATATGGGTGAGAAATTAAAAGGCATAATGGGTGAAAAATTTGAAACACTAACACACACGTATCGACAGGAGCTATCCGGAATTAGAGAAACCCAAGAGAATTTACAGGCAATGCAAAAGAATACGCAGGTCAACTTAGACAATGTACAATCAGAAGTAGCGAAACTACACTCTTTCTGTGACGACCTGCCAGAAAATGTAGAAAAAATCACATTGGAGGTAGGATTACTCAAGTTAGAACACAAGAGGATCAACTCAGACATTGTGCAGCTTTATGAATCGGTAAAGAGCAATGCAAAGGACGAAAATGCAACGTTCGCAGAAAAATGCGTACGTGAACAGTGTACCTATGTGGAAGCGGTAAAGAAAGTAATGGTGGACAAGGAAGAAGAAATCTTAAAACGCGTAGGACATGATATCAGACAGTTAGAACAACGGTTGAGAGACGAAATAATTAACAAACAAAGTAATATATCATCGCCTGTGGCGCTAAGCGGAGCGATAAACAGCCATCCGCCAGTGGGAGAAATCAGTGGCGCGGACAACAACGCCCAACCCACGCCGCGCGACCGCATGTCGACGCGCAGCGCGAGCAGCGTGCAAAACTTTGCTGAAACAAATATACGATCACCGCAGGGAAATGCTGTTCCGCCGTGCTGGACAGCGTTGTTAGTGGATGAGAGCTTAATAAAACATCGACAGTTTCCCGTATTCTCAAATGAGAAAAAGCGAACGCACCCGGTAGTGTTTGTCCGAGCCTTTAGAAATGTACCGCCCAGGACTTGGACAGAAGCTCAAAAGATTAAATATGTAGTAGGACACACCGAGGGTGATGCCCTTTTGTGGGCTACGGAGATGTCAGAACTTTGCGAGACATATGATCAGTTTGAGAATGCATTTTTAACAAATACTGGTCAACAGCTATCCAGGAGAGGTTAAGACGAGAGGTATTTAACCCAGTACCATATCATTCAAAATTCGGGGAGCTAAGAAGCTATTTTCAAAAATACCTAAACAAGACCCGTTACTGGAATAATCCGATATCTCATGTAGATGTACTGAAAATCTTAAAGAACAAGTTACCTGCAAATGTCAGGGAAAAATTAATAACTGTTCCCGAATATGATCTCGAGTATTTTCTTTCAGTGCTCGAGTCAATAGATCTGATTCATGAGGATGGGCAAGCCACGCCTAGTTATCGTAACGGTAATGGGCACAACCCAAACCGGAAGAACTACGGTAAGGGCAATGGCTTTGGAAATTATAACGGTCGTGTACGTATGAATGAATGGCGTCCGTATGCACCGCCGCGCTACAACGGAAATCCGTACAATCGGTCTACCCATGAGCCACAGGGTGATCGAGGGTACGAAACTAAATATCAGCCCCATAGGTACGGTAATGGCCGAGACAATAGAAATTCGAGGGAAAACTTCGACAATAGGCGACAAGGAAATGCAAATTACCAGAAACGGAATATGCAACACAGGGATCCGAGAGATAACAGGCAGCCCGTACAGTCAAATCGAAACAACCGGGACACGAACTGGCGAGCACGCGAACATACGGTAAACATAGTAGAAGTGACGGCAGAAAATGAAACAATACCTTTACCGGCCCCAGGAAATAATAATCGAGCGTGACTAGAGGAAGAAGGTAATAAACTAGCAGTGTGCCACAGTACTAATATGAGCGGCTTAAACACTAAAACGAACAGGAACGGAAAGGAGGAAAAAGACACTGAAACAAACCTACACATACAGCATATCCGGAATCTATTTTTAAGGTATGATAAGGACGCAGAAATGAAAGAAGACTTGTTTATCGAAGAGAAAGAAACAACACGCAAGGTAAGTGAAATTATTCAAGCCACAGTAAGGGTAAAGGTGGGAAACATAGATGTACTAGTTGTTTTGGATACTGGCGCGTCAAAAAGCCTAATGTCTACTAGCTTGTTCAAAGAGATAGCGAGGGAAGTAAATGTTCCCACACTAACTGTAGAAAACTGTAAGATCGTAACGGCGATGGGAAGTAAATGTAAAGTTATAAAATTACAGGCCAGCATACCCATTAGCGTATGTGGTGTGATTTTGCAGTGTCTTTTCTTGTTGGTAGACAAACTTATAGTGAACTGTTCATTATTATTTTACTGCACACTTGGTATGAAGGTGTCAAGAAGGTAGGAGGTTTGTCGCTCTTTGACGAATAAACCGACTGGCGCTCGGTTTCTCTCCAGCTAGGGGGTACAATATTTATATTTCCGGTGCCCTCTCCCTCTTCTACTATCCTGCTTACTCAATAAGGAATGTTCAATTTTCTTTTACTATCTAACACGCAGAGAGTGAGATGCAGCCTAGTGAAAATAAATTTTCCTTGTATTTTGATATTGTACTTTCTTAAGCCTTAATTCACAGCGCGCGAGCTTTAAGCGAGAGGCTTGAGCGATGAGGTATACTGAGCCGTGCTGCCGCGCTTAAAGCAGAGCGTACTTCAACAATTATATACGAAGCAGCTAACAGCTGATCGTAGGGGCCAAGTAGGCAAAAAGCAAGGTGAAGTTCAGTGTCCCATGTACGATGCGCAAAGACACACTGCGCACCGCGACGGAAACCATTCTAGAATTTATGCGAATCGGCATCCACACCGCGCAACCAGCTGGACAAAACGGAAGCGACACGAAGTGGGGTACCTATCAGCTAGTTACTCTGACGTAGATGAGCAACACAAACTAAACGAATAGAGACATTTATTCCTAAGTCGGCGACTATACTGTAAAGAGCACTAATTTTAAGAGTATATCATTAAGTTAAGCATATGAAGCTTTAAGAAAATGAGTGCATTGACGCAAGTAAACTATAAGGAGAGTAGAATACGCTAAATTTGTGAACTTAACACAATCCATTGAACGTACACACTTATACTTATTTCTCAGTATTCAACGTAGAAGAGAATAAACACAGAAAATGACCTATCCGACTATACAGTATACAACAGGATTAAGACAAGTTGAAAAGGGAAGTAACAACATGTACACTTGAAGAACGCGATTATAACTTAAGAACTAACCGACTTACATACAACACATAAGTGAGTGACGATGTGAAAGGTAGAATGAGATATAAACATAGAAAAATGCGTGTGACTGAGACGTGCGTGTGACAGACGTAAACTATAAAATAATGTATCGTAGAACTACACTTCTTTACAGACAACATTAGAAGTAGTGAGCTTAGTGTACAGGGAGGATACATATCCACAAATTTGTTATTACAGGACTCACCTATGTTAGTTGCTATTAATTACACGATACCTTATAGTATAATCAGCAAAATAAAGCTGTAAACATGAATTGAACAACACGCGGGAGATAAGCTAAGTAAATACAAACACCAACCAATACGCACACAACGTAATTACATGAACTTAAACCAAAAGAACTGAGGTAAGTACTGTATGTTTACAAAAGCAATATGGAGAAATAAATGAAATTTCACTGCTGGATAATATTTTGAAGTAGAGAGAGTGAAAGGTTTTATTAGATTCGATTGACGGTATTAATTAGTTAATCTACATTTGTGGTGACGTACCGTGCATGGAGTGAATCTAGGAAGAGAATGAAAGTGTATTAGAGTAATACGAGTTTATTTATATTTGTGGGAAGAAATAAATAGGGCGGTGGTTCTAGTGAGAGAACCCTGTAGGTAGTACATGAGTATAAATGGCGATTTATGTGGAATATTTTTAATGAATAATTATCTGGGTATACGGTGATGAATATGAAGATTAATATTACAAGGGTACCTAGGAAAGGGCCACGAAGCCGACGTAAAAGAGAATACGTTATATAGTTTTAAGTCTTAGAAGGAATGGTTGTAGAGTGTGGAAAGCAAAGTATGATGATGCATGTACGGTAAGTAATTATGAAAACGAACATCACGAAGAAGCATTGAGGAGTATAGAAGAAACAGTGAAGTCGATAGTAACAATGGTACATGATAACATTTAAAACACGCCATAGCACAGTGATTTGCTACACAGACATCAGAATGTAAAACAACCTAGTATGAAAAATATTTCCTTAGCGACTAACTGTTACAGCTCGAGAAACTATAAGGTTAATATAAATGAAAATATGATACACGATTTGTATGAGGAATGAACACAAAATGGAGTGAAACAATATTTTCAACACTGAGTTCTTGACGCACGCAGGAGCGAAAGCATTATTTTAGCACATGCGCGTTGTTATTTAGCGATAATGAATTATGATTGGAGCTACACATGACAAAAATACGGTAAAATTATCGGTCACACGTCACAAAGGTAAACATGTACATGTCGTGGAATCAGTAAGGCAGAAATATGGCTTGAAATATGTGTTAACGAACGTGGAATATTACGACGATTAACAAGCAGTGATGAAGTCAGGATTATCAAGGGATAAAACATCCCCCACACTAGCTCACAAACGAGCACTTGTAAATATTATACATAGTATGAAGATTTATCAAATGCCAAGGATAGAATAAGTACATTAACGACGCACTACAAATAGCAATCCTAGAAGTAGCTTGATCTCTGAAGCAGACCTTAGCGAATCCTGTTTTCCATGTAGTGAGTAGTGCTGGAACGTATTTTCTAAGTGTATTTGTGATGGTAAAAACGCGCAGGAAATTGGGCCTGCAAGTCAAGAGAAAAGCAAAAATTCAGAACAAATGAGAGATTCCTTCTAATTTACTTATTAGTGTGTAAGATGGATGATGCCTAACATGGAACCCATATAGGAAATGTGAATGTGACTTGTACATTTATGTGTCAACTTTACTATTGCCAATGTCGGTGTCTATGAAAATATGTGTGTAGTATTTTCTATTGTAGTTGTGGATGTAAAAACGCGCAGGAGGTCGGTCCTGCAAGACAATAACAAGAAAGAGCAAACATTCAGAACAAGTGCAAGGTTCCTTCTAATTTACTTATTGTTGTGTCAGATGCTGCTTAACATAGAGTCCATATACGAAATGTGAATGTGAATTGGACATTTATTTGCCAACTATATAATTGTTAATGTCGATGTCCATGTAAAATGTATGTATGTACTCTTTTCTTCTTTTCTATGTGTAGTTGTGGACTTAAAAACGCGCAGGGGGTCGGTCCTGCAAGACAAGAATAGAAAATGCCAATACTCAGAATAAATGAAAGATACCTCCTGATTTCCCCCCCCCCCCCCCTTGAACCATGGACCTTGCCGCCGTTGGTGGGGAGGCTTGCGTGCCTCAGCGATACAGATAGCCGTACCGTAGGTGCAACCACAACGGAGGGGTATCTGTTGAGAGGCCAGACAAACGTGTGGTTCCTGAAGAGGGGCAGCAGCCTTTTCAGGAGTTGCAAGGGCAACAGTCTGGATGATTGACTGATCTGGCCTTGTAACAATAACCGAAACGGCCTTGCCGTGCCGGTACTGCGAACGGCTGAAAGCAAGGGGAAACTACAGCCGTAATTTTTCCCGAGGGCATGCAGCTTTACTGTATGATTACATGATGATGGCGTCCTCTTGGGTAAAATATTCCGGAGGTAAAATAGTCCCCCATTCGGATCTCCGGGCGGGGACTACTCAAGAGGATGTCGTTATCAGGAGAAAGAAAACTGGCGTTCTACGGATCGGAGCGTGGAATGTCAGATCCCTTAATCGGGCAGGTAGGTTAGAAAATTTAAAAAGGGAAATGGATAGGTTGAAGTTAGATATTGTGGGAATTAGTGAAGTTCGGTGGCAGGAGGAACAAGACTTCTGGTCAGGTGACTACAGGGTTATAAACACAAAATCAAATAGGGGTAATGCAGGAGTAGGTTTAATAATGAATAGGAAAATAGGAATGCGGGTAAGCTACTACAAACAGCATAGTGAACGCATTATTGTGGCCAAGATAGATACGAAGCCCACGCCTACTACAGTAGTACAAGTTTATATGCCAACTAGCTCTGCAGATGACGAAGAAATTGAAGAAATGTACGATGAAATAAAAGAAATTATTCAGATTGTGAAGGGAGACGAAAATTTAATAGTCATGGGTGACTGGAATTCGAGTGTAGGAAAAGGGAGAGAAGGAAACGTAGTAGGTGAATATGGATTGGGGGACAGAAATGAAAGAGGAAGCCGCCTGGTAGAATTTTGCACAGAGCACAACATAATCATAACTAACACTTGGTTTAAGAATCATGAAAGAAGGTTGTATACATGGAAGAACCCTGGAGATACTAAAAGGTATCAGATAGATTATATAATGGTAAGACAGAGATTTAGGAACCAGGTTTTAAATTGTAAGACATTTCCAGGGGCAGATGTGGACTCTGACCACAATCTATTGGTTATGACCTGTAGATTAAAACTGAAGAAACTGCAAAAAGGTGGGAATTTAAGGAGATGGGACCTGGATAAACTAAAAGAACCAGAGGTTGTACAGAGATTCAGGGAGAGCATAAGGGAGCAATTGACAGGAATGGGGGAAATAAATACAGTAGAAGAAGAATGGGTAGCTTTGAGGGATGAAGTAGTGAAGGCAGCAGAGGATCAAGTAGGTAAAAAGACTAGGGCTAGTAGAAATCCTTGGGTAACAGAAGAAATATTGAATTTAATTGATGAAAGGAGAAAATATAAAAATGCAGTAAGTGAAACAGGCAAAAAGGAATACAAACGTCTCAAAAATGAGATCGACAGGAAGTGCAAAATGGCTAAGCAGGGATGGCTAGAGGACAAATGTAAGGATGTAGAGGCCTATCTCACTAGGGGTAAGATAGATACCGCCTACAGGAAAATTAAAGAGACCTTTGGAGATAAGAGAACGACTTGTATGAATATCAAGAGCTCAGATGGAAACCCAGTTCTAAGCAAAGAAGGGAAAGCAGAAAGGTGGAAGGAGTATATAGAGGGTCTATACAAGGGCGATGTACTTGAGGACAATATTATGAAAATGGAAGAGGATGTAGATGAAGATGAAATGGGAGATATGATACTGCGTGAAGAGTTTGACAGAGCACTGAAAGACCTGAGTCGAAACAAAGCCCCCAGAGTAGACAATATTCCATTGGAACTACTGACGGCCGTGGGAGAGCCAGTCCTGACAAAACTCTACCATCTGGTGAGGAAGATGTATGAGACAGGCGAAATACCCTCAGACTTCAAGAAGAATATAATAATTCCAATCCCAAAGAAAGCAGGTGTTGACAGATGTGAAAATTACCGAACTATCAGCTTAATAAGTCACAGCTGCAAAATACTAACACGAATTCTTTACAGACGAATTGAAAAACTAGTAGAAGCCAACCTCGGGGAAGATCAGTTTGGATTCCGTAGAAACACTGGAACACGTGAGGCAATACTGACCTTACGACTTATCTTAGAAGAAAGATTAAGGAAAGGCAAACCTACGTTTCTAGCATTTGTAGACTTAGAGAAAGCTTTTGACAATGTTGACTGGAATACTCTCTTTCAAATTCTAAAGGTGGCAGGGGTAAAATACAGGGAGCGAAAGGCTATTTACAATTTGTACAGAAACCAGATGGCAGTTATAAGAGTCGAGGGACATGAAAGGGAAGCAGTGGTTGGGAAGGGAGTAAGACAGGGTTGTAGCCTCTCTCCGATGTTGTTCAATCTGTATATTGAGCAAGCAGTAAAGGAAACAAAAGAAAAATTCGGAGTAGGTATTAAAATTCATGGAGAAGAAATAAAAACTTTGAGGTTCGCCGATGACATTGTAATTCTGTCAGAGAGAGCAAAGGACTTGCAAGAGCAGTTGAATGGAATGGACAGTGTCTTGAAAGGAGGATATAAGATGAACATCAACAAAAGCAAAACAAGGATAATGGAATGTAGTCTAATCAAGTCGGGTGATGCTGAGGGAATTAGATTAGGAAATGAGGCACTTAAAGTAGTAAAGGAGTTTTGCTATTTGGGGAGCAAAATAACTGATGATGGTCGAAGTAGAGAGGATATAAAATGTGGGCTGGCAATGGCAAGGAAAGCGTTTCTGAAGAAGAGAAATTTGTTAACATCGAGTATAGATTTAAGTGTCAGGAAGTCATTTCTGAAAGTATTCGTATGGAGTGTAGCCATGTATGGAAGTGAAACATGGACGATAAATAGTTTGGACAAGAAGAGAATAGAAGCTTTCGAAATGTGGTGCTACAGAAGAATGCTGAAGATTAGATGGGTAGATCACATAACTAATGAGGAAGTATTGAATAGGATTGGGGAGAAGAGAAGTTTGTGACACAACTTGACCAGAAGAAGGGATCGGTTGGTAGGACATGTTTTGAGGCATCAAGGGATCACCAATTTAGTATTGGAGGGCAGCGTGGAGGGTAAAAATCGTAGAGGGAGACCAAGAGATGAATACACTAAGCAGGTTCAGAAGGATGTAGGTTGCAGTAGGTACTGGGAGATGAAAAAGCTTGCACAGGATAGAGTAGCATGGAGAGCTGCATCAAACCAGTCTCAGGACTGAAGACCACAACAACAACAACAACCTCCTGATTTACGTATTAGTGTGTAAGAGGGTGCATGTCATGGAGTCCGTATATGAAATGTGAATGTGAATTGTAAATTTATGTGTCAACTCTATTATTGTCTATGTTTATGTCTATGTATGCACTATTATCAATTTTATGTGAGAATTTATACTTGAAGAAGAACAACTTATGTATGTATGTGAAGTGCAACGCGACGGACGAGTAAAATACTCGCACGTGTGAAGTGATACAAAAATATTAAGGCGTAATAATATTGAAAATAACGGCTCAGCCGTAATATGAGTAAACGCTACAGTCTAGCAAAGTGAATACAGAGATTGTGATGCGTGTGCGACGGAGATGTCAGAGGAAATCCGTATAACCACGAGTTGAGGTGTGAGAACCGCTGAACTACGTATAATGCACGACGGAAGATAAAGCCGTATCCTGCAGTGCGGCTCTTACCTTCAATGTCACTGGCCGAAAACCTCGCCCAGGCGCGAGATGAGGTATTGGTGTTCTTCGGGTTGAGCGTTGGGGCTGAATCCGTCGTATCCAGTCTCCGGACTGGAGGGCATATACAACACCGACTTCATGAGCCTGGAGCGACATTACAGTGTGTGCGCGGGCAGTGCTACTGCTCACGTCGCGCTTGCGTCACTGCGTCGGGCGCGTTAAGCAATGAGCTGCTGCTGGCCATAAGTGCATCGAACAATGAGATAACGTGTGCCGAAAGGACAGCTTCTCAGAATGGCTAATGAACCAAAAGCCAAGGAGAAAAACAATTATTAAAATATAGTGAAAGGACAATTTAAGAAATGTAACCTTTTCCCGCTGGTAATACTGCTTAACAAATGTAAGGAGAAATAAGAGACTACGACATTAGCACGCCATGGACGTGCGATATGTAATATGAATATATGTGAATGTAATTACGTGATATAAGTATATGTGAATGTATTTATATGTATGAATTTGTAATGGCCGAGAAAATGAGCTTTGTAGATATACTTGTAGTAGCATAAGGGTGATTTTTTCTGGTACCAGTAGGAGGAAGGAAGGATTCGCGCTCAGCTAGTGAACGAGTGAGAAGCAGGCCGTTTTTAGCGAGTAATTATAGACCGCCATTTTGGGGTCGCTATGAATAAGTGAGGAGCATGTATTTCATATGTGCACCGTTTAGAAAAATACAGTATTGTTTTATTAACAGAAACGTCGTGTGAGTTGTTATTTCAAATAGTACAATAATTACAAGAACTGAAGCCCACCTGTGTACTTTGGAAAATTACGAAGATACGATAAGCTTAATGGGAACACGGTCAAGACTTCAAAGGTGAACACGGTGACCAAACGTAGCATTATAAAGAATGGTAAGCACAAATCTACAGCGGAGAAAGAAACTACTTCGCCCTGCAAAATAATATGAACTAATACGAACTTCCAGACATAGCTCAGCTTATTGTGCTTGTCATTCATGCCGAAAAATTAATCTCATTAATTCAATACATTTTAAAAAGCCACGCATTTCAACATTTTATTATCATCTATTCCATTATTTTATTATATTACAGTAGGTAACAGACAAACGAAAACACGAAGAACGTACAATTGTGCCGGGTTGTCAGAAGTTGTCGTCAACGACAGGATTACTGATGCAATCTTGAGCAGTTTCCTGAATGAGAAATCGGTGTGCGTGCTCAGCGTAGGGACAATTAATTACGAGGAACAATAAAATTGGATTCAAACCTTAATTATTCGTGTCGCCTACATAATTGAATAGACATTATGATGTGCATTGGTGAAAATTAATTGACTATTAGAATATTATGAAGCGAAAAGTGAATTCATGGTTATTTAACAGTGAACAATCATCGATTTGTGCCAAGATTAGGACGCATTCTGAACATTGCTTAAGTATATGTTATCTCTGGAATTACGTCGTGCCGGCCGAAGTGGCCGTGCGGTTAAAGGCGCTGCAGTCTGGAACCGCAAGACCGCTACGGTCGCAGGTTCGAATCCTGCCTCGGGCATGGATGTTTGTGATGTCCTTAGGTTAGTTAGGTTTAACTAGTTCTACGTTCTAGGGGACTAATAACCTCAGCAGTTGAGTCCCATAGTGCTCAGAGCCATTTGAATTACGTCGTGTAGTTATTGCACACGCGACGTAGCGACGTCTTGACAACGGAATAACGAATGGCTCTGAGCACTATGGGACTTACCATCTATGGTCATCAGTCCCCTAGAACTTAGAACTACTTAAACCTAACTAACCTAAGGACATCACACAACACCCAGTCATCACGAGGCAGAGAAAATCCCTGACCCCGCCGGGAATCGAACCCGGGAACCCGGTCGCGGGAAACGAGAACGCTACCGCACGACCACGAGCTGCGGACACGGAATAACAATTTATCAACTTAACATCCTCGTAATTCCATAATGTGGCCACGACTTGGGTGATGTATTGAAGATTCAAGACTTCATAATATTAATATTCAACATCCATTATCTAACCGAGCATAATAAATAGAATTGACATTAATCACGAAAAACGGTATCTGAAATATGACCAAACCACGCGAGGAGTTTGTGTTTTTCTACTAGTTACAGGGTGGCGTTGTCGTGAGCGACGGACGCCGTTCCACGTGATACCGACTGGGACAACCATCACTACGGAGTCGTGTCAACTCTAAGGAGACGCAGACGCCACAGTAGCCAGGATTGTGTCAAAAAAGGGGTCTGATTTGTTAAAGAGGCCCTTAAAAAGGCTCATGTTTTTTTAATTTTATTCTGAAAAAATTTAATTTTTTTAAAACTTTATATAATAATAACTGGTCTATAGAATTCAGCAACCTTTTCTTAAAATATACCATACATACTTATGTGTGTGTGTGTGTGTGTGTGTGTGTGTGTGTGTTTGTGTGTGTGTCGGTCGGTCGGTGTCGGTGTTTATATAAAAGAAATATCTAAATGCACAATTACATATTTCTTTATATGGCAATATGATAACTTCACTCTATAATCAAACGAATTGAAATTCGAGTAACGTTCGCTGTCACAGAGCAGAAGAATCTCAACTTTGTGTTGAATATCTTATAAAGTTAAACATAATCAAGACATTGACACATGCTATGTTGCTCCTACTACATACTTGTATTTATATTTGCGACCTACCTGAAATCAAGCCAGAATTTCTTCAACAGATCAGAGCATCCTTCCATCCCAGGTTTAATAAAGTATCTTTCATTTCATTAAAATTCTTCAATTTCCTTAAGTTATCACGAACTTTATCTAAAAATTATTATTTTAAGAATCAACAATAAAGTATAGGAACCAAGTTTATGTATGCAACAAAACGAAATACACGTATGGCATGAGCAATACTTTTGAGATCTTGACACTGATTCACGAATTAACCTCAACCAGACTTCTGAAGTATGTGGCCTCATAAATGAGTTTGTATTTATCTATGTTAATATGGTTGTACAATACCTGACGCTAATAAACTCCTCTACGACGTGCAACATACGTTGTCTTCTACATGACGTTTATTTACAAATCAGTTAGACCTGTGACGGTTGGACTCACTGTCCCAAGGATATCATGTATAAAGCATTTCACAGGAGAACATCTTTTCATTTAAACAGAGAGGCTGCATCTTAAGGGAACTGGAATATCTCAGGAAAGAAAGCAATTTGGAAGGAACTGGCTGTGGCCTATAGTAAGGCACCAGGCCTGGCATTTGCCCAAATTGAAAATGGGAAACCGCAGAAAACCATTTCAAGGTTTCTGGCGGATGGATTCGAACCACCATACCTCCGGAATCCAAAGCACCTGAAGGGAAAGGGCTACCTCAGTCCATGGAGAATCTGGAAAGACTGATTGTTGAGTACTGTTCCCCAATATGGTTAAATAGTGCTCACATCAAGAAGGTGGATGCAGTCTTGAACCAAACGATGAGGATTATCTCTGGAACGATCAGGTCAACTCCTGTCCAATGGCTGCCTGTATTGAGCCATATCCCGCCGCCACATTTGCGCAAAGAACACGCACTTGTCAGGGAGTGTCGAAAAATCCAAAATAGCCCAGATCTTCCTATCCACACCCTGAGTAATGGAATTGAGCAAAATAGATTGAAATCCAGACACCCCCCTCTCGCAAGTGCCAAAGATCTGGTAAAGAACGCTTTTATTCTTGAGGACCGCTGGAGAGAAGAATGGGAGGAAAAGACACCGCATCAGGTTAACACCTTATTGGGAACATCTAACAGACCTCGGGGCTTTGATTTGCCCCGCAAAATCTGGTCTACCCTTAACAGGATCAGGACGAGCCACGGCCGTTGTGCGGACTCCTTGTACAAATGGAGCATAGTGCCATCACCACAGTGCGACTGCGGCGCTGACAGGCAGACAATTCACCATATCGTGGTAGAATGCCCTCTGAGGGCCTACCCTGGGCCAACAAGGGACTTCGTGGATGCGACTAACAGTGCAATCGATTATATTTCTAACCTAGATGTTTGTTTGTGATATTGTAACTGTTTTGTGTGTTACGCACTTTTAGATTTTTCATACGTCATTTGTACTTGCCATACGCTAAATAAATAAATATTGTAAAAATAAAATTCATCACAACAAAAGATTTTGATACTGTGAGTGTTTCGTCATATGATAGTGCATGAATGCATGCATACTTGAAGATTTAATCGTGCAGGGAATTCGTAGCTTCAGTTATTATAGTATTGCAATACAAGAGCGTAAATATGGTTTGGACGAAAGAGGGGTGGGAGGGGAGAATATAGGGCGCTGTCACTTCGGACGAATTCAAGCAGGCCACTAAATAATATTTTAGAAAGGAAAGAGCTATAGACTATGCTGTCATCATGTATTTCTTCCGCTCTCCACGAACCCCTCCCATCGTTCAACGTCGGAACCGCTTTTCATACTGTCTTGGTGACGACATTGGGCGATATTTTGCCATTTGAGCTAATAATGATACTATTTTGAGGGAATTTTTTAAAGAAATGCAGCCTCTCGTTTTGAGCGCCATTTTTTGGCATTTGTGCTAATAATGATACTATTTTGAGGAGAAGTTTTGAAGAAATGCAGCGATATCCTTTTGGACGACATTTTTGTTGATCATCGCCATTTTTTGACGACACAGGTAAATCTAGGTGTGGTTTTATACATTGATTTTAATGTAATGTTATTTGTAATGATGTTTACCGAGCCGCTGCCTTGTCAAGTACTAAAATATTGTAGCCCCAAGCTTTACCAATGTCCAAATAAGTGCTAACAATAAACTGCTGTAGATAGGTAATTAGGCTATTATCGTAGTGTATACATATTTTTAACTTATCAAAACGCTAATGAACGAATCAAAATCGGTTTTACTATCATTTTTTGTTAAAAGTTTACCCATAGTTAAAAATTATCAGAACAACACACTCCCCAAAAATAATAAGCGGCAGCACTTGCATTACACTCAGCTGCAAGAAAAAACTGAACTGACTAACAAAACGACAGTTGAACTCAAGTCAGGGCACAATGTACAATAACTGGTCTTGGCAAAAGTATGGATAGGCGGTAGCCGATATTGTTATCGACATATTGGTGAATTGAACTTACCGATGGTCTTCTTGAGTATCAATAGTACATATAACTTTTTCGTCGACAAGATTGGAAATCAAAATATAAGGAGAGGTCAGAATGTTTCAGCTCGGAGGCCGTACAATCCAGAATCGGTAGACCACATTGAAGCAATCACGCCACCGACGCTCCAGGTTGAAGATACCCGTTTGGTTAAACGCCGCGTCCTGCCGCGTGAAGAGGTCCGAAACTGCTTGCAGCACATCCTCGTCCTGCAGGAATCGTCGACCCTTCTCAGTCCTTTTTCAAGGGACCGAAGGCGTGATAACCACATCGAGGGAGATCATGACTATAGGGCAACCTCTCGAGAGTCTCCCACTTCAGCTGGAGCAACTTCTGCGTTTGGACATTTGTGGTATGGGGATGTGCGTTATCATGATGAAGCAGCAGTCCTTGATGCACCGTTCCACTACGGTGGTTTCCGACAGACAAGCTGCCCCCTACATATTCTTCATTCTTCGATCAATGCCTGTCTGTGTTTGCCCTTTCGGCAGGGAAGAATAGAATAACATCACTAACATCACGTTGCTCCTGTCTGGACGCATTTGATAATAACGTCGCCACAGTTCATGTTTCAGTACGTAGCACGTGCACGCCGGAAAGATGGGAATGCCACATTAATCTCTCGCCCATATGTCGGTGCTTATATACCGACATCTGGGTCACGGGGTCGCGCTGCCTTGCATATACGGTCCAACAATGCCTTAAAACGAAAAATTTTTCATCGTCCCTTGCATTGAGCCGCAATAAATTATTCTTATTCTCTCATGTATAGCATATAATTACACGAATGTTTGATCACCTTCATACTCGAATGGGATGTGTTATCAAGAAAGGTTCATTATGTAAGCATGTGAAAACTCTTCTACGATTGACTTATTTCAAGGACATGGATCTTAGTTCTCATGGGGTTCCCTTTTTATTATAGAAATACTAGCGCCGTAAATTTGAGGATAAAAGTGTAGGAACTTAAATGTAAAAGATAATGAACCACGCAAATACAGACAACGTTCTTATGCCTCTTGTCTACCGTAGGAAGAAGAGAGGTTAAAGTTTACTGCTGCTTAGCAGTGATGTCCCAGCTCTCTTCCTTCGATGTTTAACGTCACAACTACCCAATGCACTTCGTCAAGTGATTAGCTGGACAAACCTTTAAAACTACCAGAGATCCTGCATTGCGGTAACAGAGAGAAATCAAATTACTGGAAATTATAGTCCCGCGGAAATACGTGAGAAAAGTGGAACACTTCAGGTGTTTTATGATAAATTTCATTTGATTAGAGTGAATATTTTATTTTATTAAAAACGCAGAATTTTACTGAGGCTGCACTAAAGTAGAGAATGACAGACGGGATTCTGTAAGTAATACGTGCCGTACAGATACACTTAGTAAACAAGCACTGCCAAAGAGAACCATATATCTCAAACAGTTAAAAGGAAGTACAAACATCGTACGAAGTTCCCATAGTGTTTTTGCCTAAGCACATTTGTTTTGGTTTAACAGTCTGCTGTTGATGTTTTCGCCTCCACGATTGCCATTAATTACTTTGTATCAAAGACAGTAGGCGTCTTGTACGTATTCTACTTCTCTATTTCCTCTGCATAGCCGTTGTTTATGCTAATCGTTATTATTTTTGTCTTTGATTTACTTATTTTTAACATAAAGTTTGTCTTACTTAACACATTCATCTTGTGTAGTAATAAATCTTTGTAGTCTTTCCACGCAGCCAAGAAGTAAACGACGAATGTTACTGTGTTCCAGATACATTCTAAAATTAGTTTTTCTTTCTTGGTTTCCAACTTTCATTATTTTCTTTACTTTTATTATTTCCCCATCTCTCTGATATGTTGCTCAAAATCGTTAGTAGAGACATCACAATGCCTCGATACACTCATATGTTTCGCTCAACGTTATTATGGACAGAAATGTCAACTAGACGAGTGGTTCCCAACAGGTGGTTCGCGGACCCCCAGGAGTCCGCGAGCTACGCCAGAGGGGCCGCAAGATGCTATTAGAACAAAAAAATATATTTCATATGATAACAGATTTTCTTTGTTTTGGCCGCTTCCTGCATGAGCAGAGCTTTAGCGAACGCTAACTTCTGCGTCTAGCGTCTTCCTAGAGCCAACTGACACTAGCACACACTAGCGCAAAACTAGAATTAGATAGATGCAAATAGTTAATAACAATGATGGCTAAATTTAAAAACTTTTAAGCTCAATATTTTTTTCAGTAATGAATACTTTATGTTTTTTCTAAGTACGAAAAATAGAAAAGGTATAAAGAGACTCTTCATTTGGTTTTTTTAGGTACTTGATACTGTGATATGACAAGGTACCAATCATGCTCGATGAGGGGGTCCTGGAGAAAATTTTGTTGGGAACCCCTGAACTAGACAGTTAACAAGGGGTTGAATTCCTCAAGCACTGGAGCTTCTGTAATCTCCAGGTACCGTTGAGCGCTGAAGCAGCCACCTTTCCACCGCTACGCTCCACGCAGAACTCCACACTGTATCATTATCTATTATTCGCACTATGACCGGTGTCAAACGAATAAATTCGGCTTGAGTAAATGTCAGTTAGATATGCGTAAACTGACAAATGTTGGTCACATTTAGAGTATAGAGGTTCATCATAGGACAAATGGACTAATGAAAATAAATTTCATGTTACAAATGACTCCGAGGTGTGCTTATGAAAACGTGGTGGTTCTCCTACGACGAATGTCTGGCAGAAGCTATGTACTATCTGCAGAGAAATTTTCTTGTTGAAGAATTACAACCTGTTCCTTATGCAGCTAGCTTGGTAGCCTTGTCACCGTATGTGTTAACGTAACATTTCTAAAAGAAAAAGGGCACATACTGCACAATAACATGCTGAAGTTTACTATTTGAAAGTGATTTTGAACATAGTGTTTTGAAGCACTAACTTCACACCATACCTTGAATAGAAGAATGTTTGCCTTAATTTCTACTTCTACATCAACAGTTATAGTCTGAGACTCACTAAGAAGTGCGTGACAGGGGATACTTTCACTGTAGCATATGTCAGGATTTCTTTCCGTTCCATCACGGAAGAACAAATTGGCATACGCTTCTGTGTGAACTTTTATTTGTCTTTGTGGTACATAGAAGGGATCTGACCAATATGTCGTTTCTGTCCTCAAAAAACGGTTCTTGAAGATTCAAAAATGGTTCAAATGGCTCTGAGCACTATGGAACTTAACTTCTGAGGTCATCAGTCCCCTAGAACTTAGAACTACTTAAACCTAACTAACCTAAGGACATCACACACATCCATTCCCGAGGCAGGATTCGAACCTGCGACCGTAGCAGTCGCGCGATTCCAGACTGTAGCGCCTAGAACCGCTCGGCCACAACGGCCGGCTGGTCTCCTCCCCCAAACAACTGAACCCGCCCCCCACCCTTTTTTCTTTGTTGTGCTCTGTGAATTCCAATTGATATGGGTTCCATACACGTGATCGGTATTCAATCGTGGGCAGTACTCTACAAGTTCTTTTAGAGTAATTGTTCTTTGCCAGTATCCTTAATCTATCGTATCTACTATTTGTTTTACCTAGAATCTAGTCTATAAGGTCATCCCGCTTCATGTACCAACACACTGTTATTTCCAGATATTTGTATGATATAACTGACTCTAGTAGTGATTCATTAATCTGGTAGTCGATGGATCCTGCGCTTTCTTTTTGCAGGAAGACCTGCAGAGAATCGACACTAGGAACAAGAACTGGCAACTGACTGTCAACGTGCACTGCTGGAAAAAAATGCATCACTCTTTAAGTACTGTTTTCAGGGGCGCCCGGGTGTAATAGGGCACAGTAGGGGCTTGCAGTATTAGTGACTAATTTGTCACTGTCGTCGGAAATCACATGGAGCTTAGGGGGCTTGTCTGGTGCCCTACGTTCTTGACTTTCCAGGCAGTAACTGCGTAGAATTTAGGCGCTAGCAATGTTTGCAACATTCGTTCTATGGTATAACCATGCCTCACCGACGAGTAAGTACTCCTGCTGAACTGCTTCAGCCATTTGGATATGTTCGCACTGCGGGCCTGCAGGAAGCTGGTTGGACGTATCAATGGACTACTGCACATGTTGCGCTGTCAACAGCAGTCTGCGGATCATTCTCACACCTGCAGACAAGGTTCTGGACTTCCGCGTGGTACAGACTAAGATCGACGCATTTGTGTGAACAGTGGTGGCCCATCGATCATCATTCAGAGATGAAATCCGGGCGCATGTTTCAGCTGCTGGGTCATCGGGAACGACTGAGAACCATCTGCTGGCAACAAGAACAAGGTAACGTGTGCCTCTGGCCAGGCTACTACTGACACGACACCACGCACCACCAAGCACGGATACATCTACATTTACATCTACGTGATTACTCTGCTATTCACAATAAATTGCCTGGCAGAGGGTTCAATGAACCATCTTCACGCTGTCTCTCTACCGCTCCACTCTCGAACGGTACGCTGGAAAACGAGCACTTAAATTTTTCTGTGAGAGCCCTGATTTCTCTTATTTTATCGTGATGATCATTTCTCCCTATGTAGGTGGGTGCCAACAGAATGTTTTCGCAATCGGAGGAGAAAACTGTTGATTGAAATTTCATGAGAAGATTCCGTCCCGACGAAAAACGCCTTTGTTTTAATGATTGCCACTCCAATTCACGTATCATGTCTGTGCCACTATCTCCCCTATTTCGTGATAATACAAAACGAGCTGCCCTTCTTTGTACTTTTTCGGGTCATCCATCAGTCCCACCTGATGCGGATGCCACACCGCACAGCAATACTCCAGAATAGGGCGGACAAGCGTAGTGTAAGCAGTCTCTTTGGTAGACCTGTTGCACCTTCTAAGTGTTCTGCCAGTGAATCTCAGTCTTTGATTTGCTCTATCCACAATATTATCTATGTGATCATTCCAATTTAGCTTATTTGTAATTGTAATCCCTAAGTATTTAATTGAATTTACAGCCCTCAGATTTGTGTGACATTGCGTAATCGATATTTAGCTGAGTTCTTTTAGTATTCATGTGAATAACTTCTCACTTTTCTTTATTCAGGGTCAACTGCCACATTCGCACCATATGGATATCTTATCTAAATCATTTTGTAAGTCGTTTTGATCATCTGATGACTTTACAAGACGGTAAATGACAGCATCAACTGCAACAATCTAAGACGGCTACTCAGATTGTCTCCTATGTCGTTGATATAGATCAGTGTCTGGTGTCGTGAAGCAGTTGACTGGAGAGTGGAATGGCCACCTGTTGTCTTCAGTAATGAGAGTAGGTTCTACCTGTATCCAAGTGATGTATGTGCAAGTATGTGGCTTAGATCTAGTGAGCTGGCTACTCCGACACTTCATGGTGTGGGCGGGGGAGATGGGGGGGGCAACGTGCAAAGTTTACAACTAGTGGTCACATTTGGTGTTTCTGTAGGGTAAAGTAAGCAGTGTCCGCTCCAGTGTACCTGCCGTTGCCTCTGAGCTATTGCCAGTTTTTCGACATGAAGGTGATGATCTTTTTCTGCAGGACAATGCACATCCACATACTGATGCTTCGATATAACGTGCTCTTCGTGGTGTACAACTAGTACCCTAGTCACGGAGAGCACCAGATCCCTCGCCAATTTAACGCATATGGGACATAAAACTTAAAACAACTCGTTATCCAGGGCCTGCAAGGGCTGTTGCAGAATTGCAGCAAAAGGTGCAAGATGCTTGGACCAGCCTATCGCAGGCCGCCGTTCATTACTTCTATTATCCTTGGGAGAATGCACGCCTGCTTCGCCGCCAGAGAGGAGTACATTGTATACTGATGCGACTGGTTTGGCAACCTTAACTGTGGCGTATGTTTCGTTTGCTCTGAATTAGTTATCATATACTCCATCAATGACGAGCTGCGTGTCACCCAACTGGTCAAGAAAATGACATTGTTCTTGAGGATGCTGCACTTTTTTCCGCCATTGTAGGTATGTGCTACGTATTGTGTAAACAGGTGCAAAGACCCTTTATCGTTTGATTACACAATTAGCTTGCAATCTCTAGAAACAGAAACATAAAAAAAATGGTTCAAATGGCTCTGAGCACTATGGGACTTAACTGCAGTGGTCATCAGTCCCTAGAACTTAGAACTACTTAAACCTAACTAACCTAAGGACATCACACACGCCCATGCCCGAGGCAGGATTCGAACCTTCGACCGTAGCGGTCGCGCGGCTCCAGACTGTAGCGCCTAGAACCGCTCGGCCACACAAAAACATCCATTAAATATCTGGGAGTATATGTACAAAGCAATATAAAATGGAACGACCATGTAATATTGATTGTACGGATGGTATATGGCACACTGAGATTGTTTGGAGGGATCCTCAGGAATAGTAGTCCACCTACGAATAAAGTAGCTTACACAAGCCTCGCTTGACCGATACAGGCGCCGCTCTAAGGCCCTTACCAGGTAGGATTGATAGATGAAGTACGGAAGACCACAGAAAATTCGAAATCATCGCAGACATAACTCCAGTGGCGGACACTGCAACATAGGAGTTGTGCATGACGGTGCGGTCTGAAAAAAAATTCCGAAAGCGCATGTGCATAGAAGAGTCAACCAACATATTACACTATACGAAAAAAAAGTTCCACGAAGTGATTATCCGGACGGAAATCGCTACATGTGATGTACATGTACAAACAAACAAACTGCAGACATTTATTTAAGGATCTAGGGATATTCACAGTAGCTTCTCAGTATATATACTCTCTTATGAAATTTGTTATTAACAACCAAACCCATTTCAAAAGTAATAGCAGTGTGCATAACTACAACACTAGGAGAAAGGATGATCTTCACTATTCAAGATTAAATCTAACTTTGGCACAGAAAGGGGTGAATTATTCTGCCACTAAAGTCTTTGGTCACTTACCAAATAGTATCAAAAGTGTGGCAGATAACCAACAAGTATTTAAGAAGAACTTAAAAGAATTTCTGAATTACAGCTCCTTCTACTCCATAGAGGAATTTTTAGATATAAATTAAGAAAAAAACGAACAAAAAATAATAAAAAATAAAAAACACAAAAATAAAAAGTTGTTATATTAACTTAAGTATGTTGTTAAAATAACTTAATTATGTCATGTATTGGAAAATTTGACTCGTTCCACATCATTACGAAATATCGTATTCATGATCCATGGAACTAGTATTAATCTAATCTAATCTAATCACAATTTCAGAAAAACTGGATGATTTATTCAAGAGAAGGAGCTTCACAAATCGAGCAAGTCGGTAACTCTGGACCTTATACAAGCAGTAATTCCGCTTGGCGTTGACTGACGAAGCTATTGGGTATCCTCCTAAGGGATGTCGTGCCAAATTCTGTCCTATTGGAGAGTTATATTGTCAAAATCCCGAGCTGGTTAGAGAGCTCTGTCCATAACGTTTTGTGACTTGTTGTCACTGTAGGCTTGTGCCGTGGGAAGCAAGTAGAGAATGCTGTTTGGTGGGCGGTGTCCTCTTCTATAACACAAACTGTACACATGTATTAACAGGGTTCTTCATTCATAAGAATAAGAAAGCTACTTAACTTAAGCTAGTGTTGTGGTACGAGCACTTCCATAACAGTCCATGTTAGCCTCACTGCTGGTGAAGTACAAGTCCGCTAGGCACACTACTGTGGTCGCTATGTTCTGCCTGCGACTGTAAGTGACTTCACTCGGTGACTCACTGGGTGACTGACTGGGTCTCCGGTCCTCGCCGGCGATCTAAATACTGGCAGTCGAGAGGTCGTTGGCAGCGCTTTGCCTGCACCTCTGTTTTTGGCCTCTCTTCTGATAGGCCCGCTTGCTTCGGTGTCTCTTGTCGATCTTTTCACAACCTCTTTGCCGCCTGGGGTGCTGGCGCCAGCTTACGCCAGCACATAATGCTCGAAACGTTCTTAACTGGGAAGAGATGTGGCGACCCCGATGGCCAAGTCATGGTTTGGCAATCATGAAGACAAGCAGTAGAAACTCTCTTCATACGCGGGCAAGCATTATCTTGCTGAAATGTAAGCCCAGGATGGCTTACCAGGAAGGGCAACTAAATGGAGCCTAGAATACCTTCGAAATACCGCTGTGCTGTGAGGGTGCCTCAGATAGCAACCAAAGGAATATAGCTATGAAAAGAAACGGCACCCTACATCATCACTCCTGGTTGTCGAGCCGTATGGCGAGCCACAGCCAAGTTGGTTGCCCACTGCTGTGTAGGGTATTTCCAGACACGTCTTTGCTGGTTATCGGGACTCAGTTCGAAGCGGAGCTCGTCACTGAAGGCAATTCTACGCCAGTCAATGAGATTCCAGGTCGAAGACGTGTTGTTAAGAAAAAAATAGATACGTTGCACCTTTTCTGAGCATTTCAATTAGCCAATCAGGCCACTGCATGCACAAATTCTAGCGGCCCACGTGTTCTTCATTATAAAAAGTGGACATCGGACAGTAGTAAGGATCGAACCCGAGCCAAAGGCTGAGCAGAGTCGTGCGCTATCATCAACTTTATAATAACAACTAATACTAACTGTATCTGATGGGCCGCTTGAATTTGCGAGAGCAGCGACGTGAGTGGCTAACTTCATTGATAATTACGGTTTCTTGAAATTATTGCAATCAGTCGCCTTTTGTTTAGTTCTTCAATCTTCTTATTATTCCATTACCGGTTTCGAACCGCCTAGCGATTCATCATCAGATGGTACATACATTAATTGTCTGCAGCAGTGTGGGAGTCATGTAGCTGTGGCAAGATGTAGAAACTCCTACACTGCTGAAGACAATTAATATATGTACCATCTGATGATGAATCGCTAGGCGGTTCGAAACCGGCAATGGAATGTTTAAAAAATTGAAGAACAAAATAAAAGGCAACTGGCTGCAGTAATTTCAAGAAATCTTTATTCATCACAGTCGCAGTGCGCCTCATCCAAATGGATGCTTTAGTTCAATGCTAATTAACTCGGAAGCAGTGCAACGTATCCAACTTTTTTATCAATTATTTGTCAGCACAACCTAACGTGAAACTTCGTTACAATCTTTTCAGACTGTTCCTGACCACCTCATATATGCCTCACGAAAAGACCACGAGGCTAAAATTAGGGAGATTCGAGTTCATTGGATGGTTACCGCGCACCATTTGCGACGGAAACTGGAAATGAGAGAAATGACAATGGTACACGAAGCAGCCTCTACCTTACGCTATAAGGTAGTTTGTGGAGTATCGAAGCAGATTTGCACACCACCATTCTTTAAGTGCACAGTTTTGTACTTTTCTAAGATTACGTTGCCATTCTTCGAACCAGGCTGACTTATTGTCGACATTGACATTATATTACTACGAGGGGCAGTCATAAAATTTCAATTATCTCCTCGCCGAGAGAGAAAAACATAAAAAAAGGAAAAAAGACGCAGCCATGTATCTCTGGTGTACGCGTTAGTCTTTCTCTACATTTTCACTCTTCAGTCTGAAACATTTTTCCTAGGAACAGATGAGATGGCAGAGACCTTGGTCGTAGAAGTCTGTATTTTGGTTGTTGAAGAAACATTCCACCCCGAAATTCACTTCGTCGGCCTTCTGGAGGTGGCTGCCATGCAATAGTTTCTTCATTTCTCCATCCAATGAAAGAGAAAGAAGTAACTCTGTGGCATGTCAGGAGAATATGAGGAGTGAGGCAAAATTTAATAACTCAAAGAAGTAACCTGTTCTGAGAAGAATGAGCCAGGGCGTTGTCGTGGGCAAAAACAGTCCTCTATATAGCTTCCCGAGACGCTTCGTATTGACGGGTTCCCGTAATCTCGTCAGGCTATTCAGGAGATTTCGCCAGTTTTCTATTAGACACGAACCCTCATATGTATTCCTGCAGTAGACTCGGTGTGAGATGATCCTGGACATTTTCTGTGTGTTGTGTGCAACTGCTTCGTGAGTCTATAACGTGATTTTGTAGATGTATCCATGGCAACGCCTCTTCATAGCACTATAGACGGCATTTGTTTTCGCCTACAGCCGTTTGCACTTCGCAGCTGAAAGCTGTCAAAAGCGCTTCCAGGTGTCAATGATTTCCTTAAGTTGACTCGACTGCAGGATTGTCTTACTAGTAAAGAATAAATATATTAAAACATGATAGATGATGTGGCATTTTTTAACGCATCTCATTGTTTATGACGTCATATCTCTTGAACCATATGTTGTACAATATGTACAGGGTGCAACAAAAATGTACGGCACAAATTGCAGGACACATTTCTCACATGTAGATGAAGAAATTATGTTATATGAACATGGGTCTGGAAACGCTTTGTTTCCATGTTACAACAAATTTTCTCCAACTCATTAATCATAGGAAACACACAAAAACAGAACGTTAGAACCATGGGGAACAAGCACCCTTTGTGCCGTTTAGTTACGCTGTGCATCGCCAGTGTTTGTTTTACATGTTCCTGCTGCCATCATTTGAACCATAGTGCTCATAGCCAGAGCCTGCTGCCATGCGACGTCCGTCGTTGCTAGTTTACAGATGACGCTAACTATTCCAGCGATCAGTACGATCGTTGCAAGCGCACGGTTTGCTAAGTAGATTCAATAACAAATTTGGCTCATACAATAGCACTTCACACAAATGGCAGATGGCCATTTAATGTATGCATTAGTTGATGGAAATGGCGTTCGCGCTCAGTGTTTGGACCGGAAGAACTACTGTAATTTCGAAAGTTTGTCCGCCTGAAAATGTACTGTTGTCCCAAGCATATTGCAACAAACGGTGTATTTCTATCGCTGCTCGTTTAGTTTTTATTGCCGTTTCAAATATACCGGTCATTTTTGAAACACCCTGTATTTACTTCTGAAAGAAGAAGTCTATTCCGATTTCGCGCCAATCGCTTAAGAGTGGTGCTAGTAGCGCCACTATGACTACATAAATTAGGTTCGCTTTAAATACACGCTGTAGCGGTCGCGAGAGTTTTAGTTACCTTTGAGGCTGGACGTAGGGAGTTGATGTTAGTCAAGAATTCATTTAAGGCGGCAAAGACGCCATTATCAACACCGCACTGAGTTTGAACGAGGTCGTATAATAGGGCTACGGCAAACTGGATGTTCCTTCTGCGATACTGGAGAAAGACTTGGCTGGAATGTAGCCGCTGTGCATGATCGCTGGCAGCGGTAGTCACACGAATGTGCGGTCATGAGAAGACTGGGCTCCGGACGGCCTTGTGGCACCACCTAAAGGGAAGACTATGTTCGAAGTATGGCTCTGGCGCATCGTACGGCATCTGCAGTAGCAATTTGAGCAGCTGTTATCACCACAATGACACAACGAACTGCTACAAATCAGCTACTTCAATAACAGCACCGAGCCAGATGCCCTGTAGTGTGTATTTCACAGACCCCAAACTGCCGCCATTTGCGACTTCAGTGGTTTCAAGGGAGAGCTCACTGGAGGCAGGGTGTAGGTCTGTTGCGTTTAATGATGAAAACTGTATCTGCTTCGGTGAGAGTGATAGCCGTGTGTTGGTTTGGAGGAGGCCACTTGAGGGCCAGCAATCAACCTATCTGAGTGCTAGACACTCTGGACCTACACTAGGGATCGTGGTCTGGGCTGTTATTTCTTTTGCCACCAGGAGCAATCTCGTGATTATCCCATGCACCCAGGCTGTAAAATTGTATGCCAGACTGATAGTTCGATCTGTTGTGCTGGCACTCATGAACAGGATTCCAGGGGGTACTTTCTAACTGGATAACGCTTGCCCTCAAACCTCTGTTGTAACCCAACATGCTCTACGGAGTGTCGAAATGTTGCCTTGGCGTGCTCGACCACCAGATCTATCCCCAATCAAGCGCATATGGGACATCATCGGACGACAACTCCAGCGTTATCCACAAACAGCATTAACCGTCCCTTTATTAACCAATCAAGAGCAACAGGCATGGAACTCTATCCTACAAACTGGCATCTGGCACCTATACAACACAATGCAGCACGTTTGAATGCTTCCATTCAAGATTCTGGCGGTTACGCCGGTTATTAATGTACCAGCATTTCACATTTGCAATGACTTATATTAGTCTGTCTGTAAACTCAAGAGCGAGCTGTGCTTTTGGTGGGGGAAGTGGCCTTTCCCGGGAGAACGCTGCCACCGGCCTACTGGGGCACTCAAAATCTGTTGCCTGTTATATGTCTAGCAGTGTAGATCGGCGTGCAGTGATATACGTCGTTTCTGTTAGTGGGATCTTAGTTGCCAGTGTCAGTGAGTTAACTTTGTGTACTTACTGATATACTTCGATATCCGGAAGTGATGGATAATAGTCTAGCATTGCAAGAAAATGTGCAGAATACTAAGAAGAGGAGGTATTTGCGGAGTAACGGGTGTTCGATCGTCTTTAATGTTATTACACCGTGTATTAAAGAGGCGACCCAAAAAGAACTGTTGGCTAATATTATCAGTCCCAATCAAAGGGCTGCAGTTTATGCAAACGTCAGCCTCGCCCAATAGGACGCATAAGGAAGGAACGCAAAAATAAGCCGCATGGTTTACTGGAATCACCACGAAGGAAAATTCTACAGATTTACGTTTTACGAATAGCAATAGAGGAATATACATTCACATGAACAGGCATTTGGTTCTACGTTTGTAGTAGAATCCTGACTTCCGTTCTTATGTTAATACTATTTACTCCATAATGTTGTGTTTCGGAAGAGGCTATCGTTTTCTTGTATTCCTTATGGTCTTAACGCATTTGTATAAAAATAAACGCAGCCGAGATGTATCTATCTGTACATGGCGTCGCCACAAATTTAAAGCGCTCGCCGCTGCAGGGCCTGTACTACGTTGTGAAACAGCCTGTAGAGGCACCTCGTGACGTACCTGGGTTGGCAGAGTGGGGACTCGTTCGCTACACCTCTCGCTTACATCAATTTGTGATCTTGCAGTGTTAATCAGTTACATATGTTACTTAGGCGACCGTTTTCCAGAAATTTCGTTACATTATTTATGTTTTTGTTGCGACTGTCAGTGTATGTATGGATCTAAGGCCTTCGCCTGTGACCACAACTACATGCATTACGGGCATTGTCTGCAAGTTGTCCGAGCTCATGCTCAACAGGACACACTTCCTTGGCAGATCCAGCCGGTTACACTAAGGCAGCAAGGTGTATCAGTTGTAACAAGCTGGATTGTGTCCAAAACACGCCAGTCTGTTTTGCAGTGAAACTCCATCCGTGATGACGAAAAAACGTGGCGCTAGCTTCACCAAAGGAGGCGTCAGCCTCCAGACCAGCGGTGCGCGCATCCCGGGCAAGAACACCACAACCGTAAGCACTACTTTACCTCTGCGAATCATGTTCCATCAAAGCATCGAGCAGTTATCACTCCGCCTGACGTGTGTTTAGGATGGACCCCGGACTCTCTCCGCAGTACAGTCCGCTGAGTCACTGCAAGCAATTCCGAAGCAGATCTACACCACGCGGCTCTGACTAGCCTTATTTGTAGGATACCGCCATCACAACTACTACGAGCAGCGAGCGTTGCCCAGGGAACTTTCCTTCCTCCAACTTGGCCTTTCGTGCACTCCGTGCTCCATGACAAGTATTCTTGATGGCACTTAGACTGTCAACTGCCCTTAGTAGTTTTCGTCACTTTACTACCAAACGGACTTTGTCACACTTCTTGGCTAGGATTCAGTCCTAATTGAACATAACACTTATTACACCTATCGTGTACGAGTCCAGAGACTCCCACCATCATATTGCTTGTGTGAAACTTATTATCTTACAAGCGCCTTCAAAGACTGAGACGAATTAATCTTTATTTTTCATCAATTATTAATTGATTACGGGATCTGTTGAATGAAATCAACAGTCTAACGAATACAGATTATGGGCTGTGAGTAAACCGAAGAATGACTAAATTAATGAGAAGTAGCAGAAATGAGAACAACGAAAAACTTAACATCAGAATTTGGGGATCAGAAAGTAGACGAAGTTAAAGAATTCTACTGCCTAGGCAGATGATGTAGGCCCATGATGAACGGAGCAAGGAGGACATACAATGCAGAGTAGCAGTGGCAAAAAGGGCACTCCAGGCGAAGAGAAATCTGTTTGTATCAATCACAGGCCTTAATTTAACACTGGACTCGCATTCGGGAGGACGACGGTTCAATCCCGCGTCCGGCCATCCTGATTTAGGTTTTCCGTGATTTTCCTAAATCGCTCCAGGCAAATGCCGGGATGGTTCCTTTGAAAGGGCACGGCCGACTTCCTTCCCCATCCTTCTCTAATCCGATGAGACCGATGACCTCGCTGTCTGGTCTCCTTCCCCAAAAGCAACCCTTAATTTAAGACAGAAATATTTGAGCGTGTATGTTTGGAGCACAGCATTGTATGGTAGTGAAACATGGACTGTGGGAAAACCGGAAGAGAATCGAAGCATTTGAGATGTGATGCTACAGACGAAAGTTGGAAATTAGAGGAACTGATAAGGTAAGGAATGAAGAGGTTCTCCGCAGGATTGGCGGAGAAATGCATATATGGAAAACACTGACAAAAATAAGGCGCAGGATGGCAGAAAATCTGTTAAGACATCAGGGAAAAACTTCCAAGGTACTAGAGGGAGCTGTAGAGGGTAAAAACCGTAGAGGAAGAAAGAGATTTTATTATATCAGCAAATAATTGAGGAGGTATGTTGCAACTGCTACTCTGAGATGGAAAGGTTAGCAAAGGAAAGAAATTCGTGGCGGGCAGCATTATACGAGTCCCACACAAACAAACAAGTCCAATTGGCACACGAAGTCAGTGCTGGAAAAGTTACTTGTACTTTATTTTTGCAGTTTTGTGCGCGATGAAAATAAATGCTAGTTGACAACGGCGTGGGACAACCAGTTATTGACTGTGTGTTACCACACTGGACACATCAGGTAAGCTCCTGTTAGAGGTTTGGCTATTACGAACATGAACTGTTAGCAACCCACCATAGCAGTCCCGAAAACAACATCAGCTTATCCATTGATGACTTGAACTTCGTCTGGAACCGTGCGACCGCTACGGTCGCAGGTTCGAATCCTGCCTCGGGCATGGATGTGTGTGATGTCCTTAGGTTAGTTAGGTTTAAGTAGTTCTAAGTTCTAGGGGACTGATGACCTCAGATGTTAAGTCCCATAGTGCTCAGAGCCATTTGAACTTCACATATTTCCACTGCTTGCGCGGCTCCCTTTTCTGAGAGCTATAGTGATTCATGGCAATTAAATAGCTAAAGCAGTAATCTGGAGTGGACTGACATAGCTGCAACATTTCTACTGCTGCCGCAGTGCGTCAGAGTTTTCAGTTTGCTTGTTGGCTTCTGTCTCAGGTTCTTCTGCCGACATTTGTTTGGCAATTTATCTGACGTTTTGCCAGCACAAGTGGCTGTCGTTGTCAGAGCTTCACTCTCCATTGCTGGTGGCAGACTGTTGCATTGTTTTGACAATGCCAGCCACTCATGCTGGCGAAAAGTCAGAAAATCGTGAAACAAACGTCGAATGAAGAACCCGAGACAGAAGTTAACAGATAATACGTAAACAAATGGTCAAGAATGCCTCAACAATTCTTAATTCTGGTTCAAAACGTGGTGCAAGCTGTTTCAAACGGACCCCATGCCTGATTTTCACTTTTCTGGTATTGGGTCGATTGTGAGATGGTTAGCCACTTCGTTGTACGTCATTCAGACTCGTTTGATCACTCTATAAACGTCTGCACCACGCAACCACTGCCACATGATAGCGCATTGTTGCCGACGCTTCCACCAACTCAAAATATCTTGTTGCAGCGTTGTTTCTCTCCAAATGCAGAAAATGAGTCACCGCACGAAGCTTTATTTTATCAGTGGGCTGCGACATTCTGTTTTGGCCTCTCTAAGAGCTTACTATGATACTGTGGCACGAGGAGCCCAAAGCATACTAGGACTAAAGGAATGCAATAAATAAATAAAAATGGGCAAGTAACCTTTCTATTTTTCGAAGTAATAATCAACATCTACATGCACACTTCGAAAACCACTGTACGGTGCATGTCAGAGGGTATCTTGTACCATTAGTAGTCATTTCCTTTGCTGTTCCGTACGAGCCTCAATATCTGCCATCTTCATGGTTATTGTGAGGTAGTGGAATCGTTCTGCGGTCGGCCTCAAATGCCAGTTCTCTAAATTTCTGCACTAGTGCCATGCTATAAGAGCATTGTCTTCCTTCCAGGGATTCTCATTTGAGTTCACGAAGCATCTCCGTAGTACTTGCTTACTGATCGAACCCTACCAGTAACAAATCTAGCAGCACGCTTCTGAATTGCTTCGCAGGACCAACGACGACTGAAGAGAATGGTTCAACGTGGCAGACGTGCAACCCTTCCGCAAATTGCTGCAGATTTCAAGTTTGGACCATCAACAAGTGTCAGCGTGCGAAACATTGATCGGTATGGGTTTTTCGGAGCCGGAGGTCCATTCGTGTACCCTTGATGACTGCCCGACACAAAGCTTTACGCCTCGCCTTGGACTGTTGATGACAGGAAACATGTTGCCTTGTCGGAAAAGTCTCATTTCAAATTGTATCGAGCGAATGGACGTGTACGGGTATGGAGACAACCTCATGAATCCACGGGCCCTGCATGTCGGCAGGGGACTGTTCAAGCTAGTGGAGGCTCTGTAATGGTGTGGGGCTTGTGCACTTTTAGTGATATGGGGCCCCTGATACGACTAGATACAACTGTGACAGGTGACACGTACGTAAGCATCCTGTCTGATCACCTGCGTCCATTCATGTTCATTGTGCATTCCGACGGACTTGGGCAATTCCTGCAGGACAATGCGATACCCCAAACGTCCAGAATTGCTGCAGAGTGGTATCAGGAACGCTCTTCAGAGTTTAAACGCTTCTACTGGCCACCAGACTCTTCTGACATGAATATTATTGAGCATATTTGGGATGCCTTGCAACGTGCTGTTCAGAAGAGATCTCCACCCCCTCATACATATGGAAAGCCCTGGAGGGTCCATTGTGTCAGTTTTCTTCACCACTACTTCAGACATTAGTCGAGTCCATGACACGTCGTGTTGCGGCGTTTCTGCGTGCTCGCGGAGGCCCTAAACGATATTGGGCAGGTGTAACAGTTTCTTTGGCTCCTCAGTGTGTATATCGTCTCCTTTATGGATAACCTAATCTTTCCCAATATTCTCCAAATAAAACGAAGTCGAGCATTCGACTTCTCTACAATCAACCTGACTTGCTCAATCCGTTTCATATCGCTTTGCAGCGTTACTCCTAGATATTTAATCAATGTGACTGTGTCAAGCTGCACCCTACTAACCCAGTATTCAAACATTGCAGGAATGTTTTTCATATTCATCCGCATTACTTTTTTCTACATTTAGAATATGCTGCGATTCATCACACCAACTAGAAATTTTGTCTTAGCCATCTTGTATCTTCCTACAGTCACTGAATGACGACACCATCCCGTTCACCACAGTGTCATCAGCAAACAGCCGCAAATTACCGTTCAAATTGTCCGCCAGGTCATTTATGTATGTTATACAGAGAATAAAGGAAGTCCAATCAGACTTGCCTGGAGCACTTCTGACGATAATCTTGTCTGTGATGAACACTCGCCGTCGAGGGCTCAAAAATGGTTCAAATGGCTCTGAGCACTATGCGACTTAACTTCTGAGGTCATAAGTCGCCTAGTACTTAGAACTAATTAAACCTAACTAACCTAAGGACATCACACACATCCATGCCCGAGGCTGGATTCGAACCTGCGACCGTAGCGGTGACGCGGTTCCAGACTGAAGCGCCTAGAACCGCGCGGCCACACCGGCCGGCCTGTCGAGGGTAACGCACTTTGTTCTATTACTTTAAAAATCTTCAAGGCACCCTTATACCTGGGAACCTAAACCTTAAGCTCGGACCTTCGTCAACAGTCTGCAGTGGTCCAACGTGCCAAACGTTTTGCGAAAGTCTAGGAATATTGTATCCGCCTGTTGCCCTCCATCCGTGGTTTGTAGGAAATCACGTAAGAAAAGGGCGAGGTGAGTTACTCACGAGCAATGCTTTATAAATATGTAAATATTTGTGGACAGAAGCTTTTCTGTCTGAAGGAAATTAATTATATTCGAATTCAGATTGTGTCTGACAGTTCTGCAGCAAATCGATGTTAAGTATGCTGGTCTATAGTCTTGCGGGTCAGTTCTTTTACCTTTCTTATATACAGAAGTCACCTGCAGTTTTTTCCTGTCACTTGGGACTGGGAATCAAAAGTTTAACTACCCTTAGTAAAGTTTATGACTGCCTTTAGTAAAGTTTATGACTACCGATATTAAAATTTTCACCGGATGTAACTAGTGCATGAATAACTGTATCATCTGTGAAAGTCCTGGTATTCTGAGATTGCAACTAATACTATGCGTCATTAACGTGTTACATGAAAGGATGCAGTTCCATTACACTTACTTCGAGCACACCATACTTTACTTCAGTGTCTATGGTTGACTTTCCATTCGGGATATCATGTTGCGTCCTGCCTATCAGAAAATATTCCACCTAGCCAGAAACCTGATTAGATATGTTCTTTAGAGAGCGTCGATGTGGAAATGAACCACGGTTTTTCGAAAGTCTAGATACATCAGATCAGTCTGGTACCTTCTGTCCTCATCTCGAAGTGTTATGTGTGAAGACCACGAGTTGACTTTTGCGTGATTTATGTTTCCGGAACTCATACTAATTTCCAAGTAGAAGATTATTTCTCTGGATAATGATCTGTCACCCCTTTATGAAACCTGATGACGTTACTACGACAGTAGAGATTAACGTAGAACTGAACAGTGCATCAGCCTATACTAGACTTCATTACGGTGAACCGACGTATGAACTGGTATAAATTATGATTTGGATTGGGTGTTTGATGCTCTTGGTTAAATATTAAGTGACAAACGTAGCAGGCTAAGCTAGCACTAGTGCTGATTCCTTATTAGCTAACGCATTACGGGGAATGAAAAATTGACATAAAAAATAAAACTGTTTACAATAGTGGTGTAACGGAAGTCGAGGCGAACAATCTGATGTCAGACACTTGTGGTCTATCAAGCGGGAAACAACTTCAAATTGACCTACAAAACCCACTGACATTGCATCGCAAGAGCATTGTGTGAGATTGTTAAAATCCTCTCACTCTCCTGTGCTACCGGCTTTGGTTAACATTATACTGTATGGAATTGGGGACATAGAAACGACGGAGAGGCTTCGTCCCCGCTGTAACTCTCTGTGGTTCACAACCCCACAACAGGCTTCAGCAGTCCACCATTCACTCCACCGCCGCCCACATCGAACCCAGGGTTACTGTACGGTTCGGCCTCCAGTGGACAGCCCCCCTCTCCCCCCACGGGAACGTCTCACACCAGACGAGTGTAACCCCAAATGTTTGCTTGGTAGATTAGTTATGGTGTACGGGTACGTGGCGACAAGCGCAGCAATCGCCGACATACTGTAACTGAGGCAAAATAAGGGGAACCAGGCCGCATTCGCCAAGGCAGATGGAAAACCGCCTTAAAAACCATCCACAGACTAGCCGGCACACCGGACCTCGACACTAATCTGCCGGGCGGGCTCGTTAACATTAGTTAAGTTAACCTTTCCTGTGAGGCAATGAAAGGGAAAACACTTTTGAACAAATTATGCGAAGAGAAATTACGTTTCGAATTTAATCTAAAAGTAACCCTTACAAGCACAGTCGTCTCGTAGTACGTAGGCCAGAGAGACGAAACGATTTAACTGTTAATTTTACGCTCTTAAAATTCATAATATTGTAAGATAACATGTATATAAACACCAGTTTTACAACTTATCAGGAGAAAGAAAACTGGAGCTCTACGGATCGGAGCGCGGAATGTCAGAACCTCTGGGCAGTTAGGTTAGAAAATTTAAAAAGGGAAACGGATAGGTTAAAGTTAGATATAGTGGGAGTTAGTGAAGTTCGGTGGAAGGAAGAAAAAGACTTCTGGCCAGGTGAATAAAGGGTTATAAATACGAAATCAAATAGGGGTAATGCAGGAGTAGGTTTAATAATGAATAGGAAAATAGGAATGCGGGTAAGCTACCACAAACAGCATAGTGAACGCATTATTGTGGCCAAGATAGATACGAAGACCACGCCTACCACAGCAGTACAAGTTTATATGCTAACTAGGTCGGCAGATGACAAAGAGATTGATGAAATGTATGATGAGATAAAAGAAATTATTCAGATAGTGAAGGGAGACGAATATTTAATAGTCATGGGTGACTGGAACTCGATAGTAGGAAAAGGAAGAGAAAGAAACGTAGTAGGTGAATATGGAATGGGAGCAAGGAATGAAAGAGGAAGCCGCATGTTATAATTTTGCACACAGCATAACTTAATCATAGGTAACACTTGGTTCAAGAACCATAAAAGAAGGTTGTATACATGGAAGAAGCCTGGAGATACTGGAAGGTCTCATATAGATTACATAACGGTAAGACAGAGATTCAGGAACCAGATTTTAAATTTTAGAGATTTCCAGGGGCAGATGTGGACTCTGACCACAATCTATTGGTTATGAACTGTAGGTTAAAACTGAAGAAACTACAAAAAGGTGGGAATTTGAGGAGATGGGACCTGGATAAACTGAAAGAACTGGAGCTTGTAAAGAGCTTCAGGGAGAGCATTAGGGAACGATTGACAAGAATGGGGGAAAGAAATACAGTAGAAGAAGAATGGATAGCTTTGAGAGACGAAATAGTGAAGGAATCAGAGGATCAAGTAGGTAAAAAGACGAGGGCTAGTGGAAATCCTTGGGTAACAGAAGAGATATTGAATTTAATTGATGAAAGGAGAAAAAACAAAAATGCAGTAAATGAAGCAGGCAAAAAGGAATACAAACGTCTCAAAAATGAGATCGACAGGAAGTACAAAATGGCTAAGCAGGGATGGCTAGAGGACAAATGTAAGGATGTAGAAGAGCATGTCACTAGGGGTAAGATAGATACCGCCTACAGAAAAATTAAAGAGATCTTTGGAGAAAAGAGAACCACTTGCATGACTATCAAGAGCTCAGATGGAAACCCAGTTCTAAGCAAAGAAGGGAAAGCAGAAAGGTGGAAGGAGTATATAGAGGGTCTATACAAGAACGATGTACTTGAGGACAATATAATAGAAATGGAAGAGAATGTAGATGAAGATGAAATAGGAGATATGATACTGCGTGAAGAGTTTGACAGAGCACTGAAAGACCTAAGTCGAAACAAGGCCCCGAGAGTATACAACATTGCATTAGAACTACTGACAGCCTTGGGAGAGTCAGGCCTAAAAAAACTCTACCATTTTGTGAGCAAGATGTATGACACAGGAGAAATACCCTCAGACTTCAAGAAGAATATAATAATTCCAGTCCCAAAGAAAGCAAGTGTAGACAGATGTGAAAATTACCGAACTATCAATGTAATAAGCCACGGCTGCAAAATACTAACACGAATGGAAAAACTGGTAGAAGCCGATCTCGGGGAAGATCAGATTGGTTTCCGTAGAAATGTTGGAACACGTGAGGCAATACTGACCCTATGACTTAGAACAGAAAATAGATAAAGAAAAGGCAAACCTACGTTTCTAGCATTTGTAGACTTAGAGAAAGCTTTTGACAATGTTGACTGTAATACTCTTTTTCAAATCCTGAAGGTGGCAGGGGTAAAATACAGGGAGCGAAAGGCTATTTACAATTTGTACAAAAACCAGACGGCAGTTATAAGAGTCGAGGGGCATGAAAGGGAATCAGTGGTTGGGAAGGGTGTGAGACAGGGTTGTAGCATATCCCTGATGTTATTAATTCTCTATATTGAGCCAGCAGTAAAGGAAACAAAAGAAAAATTCGGAGTAGGAATTAAAATCCATGGAGAACAAATAAAAACTTTCAGGTTCGCCGATGACATTGTAATCCTGTCAGAGACAGCAAAGGACCTGGAAGAGCAGCTGAACGGAATGGACAGTGTCTTGAAAGGAGGATGAGATGAACATCGACAAAAGCAGAACGAGGATAATGGAATGTAGTCGAATTAAATCGGGTGATGCTGCAGGAATTAGCTTAGGAAATGAAACGCTTAAAGTACTAAATGAGTTTTGCTATTTCGGGAGCAAAATAACTGATGATGGTCGAAGTAGAGAGGATATAAAATGTAGACTGGCAATGGCAAGGAAAGTGTTTCTGAAGAAGAGAAATTTGTTAACATCAAGTATAGATTTAAGCGTCAGGAAGTCGTTTCTGAAAGTATTTGTATGGACTGTAGCCCTGAATGTAAGTGAAACGTGGACGATAAATAGTTTAGACAAGAAGAGAATAGAAGCTTTCGAAATGTGGTGCTACAGAAGAATGCTGAAGATTAAATGGGTAAATCACATAACTAATGAGGAGGTATTGAATAGAATTGGAGAGAAGAGAAATTTGTGGCACAACTTGACTAGAAGAAGGGATCGGTTGGTAGGGAATATTCTGGGGCATCAAGGAATCACCAGTTTAGTATTGGAGGGCAGCGTGGAGGGTAAAAATTGTAGCGGGAGACCAAAAGATGAATACACTAAACAGACTCAGAAGGATGTAGGTTGCATTAGGTACTGGGAGATGAAGACGGTTGCACAGGATAGAGTAGCATGGAGAGCTGAATCAAACCAGTCTCTGAACTGAAGACCACAACAACAACAACAACAAGTGTACGGCCAATCCTGTGGTGTGAGAGGGCGAGAAGATATTAAAAATCTCGCATGGCGCGCATGCGCTGTAGATTTAGTGGCTTTTGAACACCAGTATAAGGTTGTTTCCCGGCTACAGCACACGTGTCCCATATAAAACTGTTTTTCTGGTTTTCCACTACACCACTGTGGTACGTTGTAAGCACTTATCGTTTACACCGAGTATATAAACTCTAAAACAAAAACAAAAACGACGCACCACAACGGAATTAGCCGAATGGTATGGTGATCAGTAGATGTGACGTACACGTACAGACACATCTTTGCTGGTCATCTATCCTCAGTTCGAAGATGGACTTACACTGAAGACATTTCTACAGTCAATGAGATTCCAGGCCGAAGACGTGTCTCGAGACGCCCAAGACAGTGTGACTGTCGCCAGCTATACGGTCCATCAGTCTGGAGCGACGGTCCGGGGTGCCATTTCCATACGTAGCAGGATCCCTTTGGTTGTGATCCGCGGTACCCTCCCAGAACAGCTGTACGTCGACGATATTCTACGCCCCATTTTGTTGCCCTACATGCCAAGCTGTCCTGGGAATACATTTCAGCCAGAGTTTCTACTACTTGTCCTCATGCATGCTAAACTCTACCTTGGTCAGCAAGGTTGCCGTATATCTCCCCAATTGAGACGTTCGGAGCATCAGGCGCAGGGCCCTCATACCACCTCCGGATTTTGACGACCTAACGCGCCAGACGGCCAGAATTTGGCACGGTATCCCTCAGGAGGACTTCTAGCAGTATTAATCAATTCATGTCAACTATCTGTAACTGCTTTCATAATGCCCAGAGCTGGAAAAATGTGCCACTGACTTGATTGTCTTGTGAAGCACTATCTCTTGAATAAATCGCCCAATGTTTCTGAAGCTGTAATAATTTGTTTTTTGTCGTGTACATCACATCCCATTTGGATAATTACATTACTGGCCATTAAAATTGCTACAGCAGAAGACGACGCGTTACAGACGCGATATTTAACCGACAGGAAGAAGATGCTATCATATGCAAATGATTAGCTTTCCAGAGCATTCACACAAGGTTAGCGCCGGTGGCGACACCTACAACGTGCTGACATGAGGAAAGTTTCCAACCGATTTCTCATACACAAACAGCAGTTGACCGGCGTTGCCTGGTGAAACGTTGTTGTGATCCCTCGTGTAAGGAGGAGAAATGCGTACCATCACGTTTCCGACTTTGATAAAGGTCGGATTGTAGCCTATCGCGATTAAGCTTTATCGTATCGCGACATTGCTGCTCGCGTTGGCCGAGATTCAATGACTGTTACCTGAATATGGAAATCGGTGGGTTCAGGAGGGTAATACGGAAAGCCGTGCTGGATCCCAATGGCCTCGTATCACTAGCAGTCGAGATGACAGGCATCTTATCCGCATGGCTGTAACGGTTCGTGCAGCCACGTCTCGACCCCTGAGTCAACAGATGAGGACGTTTGCAAGACAACCACCACCTGCACGAACAGTTCGACGACGTTTGCAGCAGCATGGACTATCAGCTCGGAGACCATGGCTGCGGTTACCCTTGACGCTGCATCACAGACAGGAGCGCCTGCGATGGTGTACTCAACGACGGACCTGCGTGCTCGAGTGGCAAAACGTCATTTTTACGGATGAATCGAGGTTCTGTTTACAGCAGCGTGATGGTCGCATCCGTGTTTGGCTACATCGCGGTGAACACACATAGGAAGCGTGTATTCGTCATCGCCATACTGGCGTGACGGTATGGGGTGCCTTTGGTTACACATCTCGATCACCTCTTGTTCGCATTGACGGCACTTTGGACAGTGGACGTTACATTTCAGATGTGTTACGCCCCGTGGCTCTACCCTTCATTTGATCCCTACGAAACCCTAAATTTCAGCAGGATAATGCACGACCGCATGTTGCAGGTCCTGTACGGGCCTTTCTGGATTCAGAAAATGTTCGATTGCTGCCCTGGCCAGCACATTCTCCAGATCTCTCACCAATTGAAAACGTCTGGTCAATGGCGGCCGAGCAACTGGCTCCTCACAATACGCCAGTCACTACTCTTGATGAACTGTGGTATCGTGTTGAAGTTGCATGGGCAGCTGTACCTGTACACCTCATCCAAACTCTGTTTGACTCAATGCCCAGGCGTATCAAGGCCGTTATTACGGCCAGAGGTGGTTGTTCTGGGTAGTGATTTCTCAGGATCTATGCACTCAAATTGCGTGAAAATGTAATCACATGTCAGTTCTAGTGTAATATATTTGTCCAATGGATACCCGTTTATCATCTGTATTTCTTCTTGGTGCAGCAATTTTAATGTCCAGTAGTGTACCTCGTGCAGCGTCGTTTCCGTTTCTTTCTTTTCGTCTTAAGAGCGTGTTTGATTTTGCACTAGTTTTTAGGCTGATCTCACATATTTATGCCTACCCACAGAAAGACAACGTTCAACAAGCAGAGATTAGTTTTTCCACAGAGGTGAACTGCATCGAGCTGTTTATTCCAAAAATTTCTTTTAAGATAACAGCAATGGTTTTGCAAACACCTTACAGACAGAAATAGTAGCCAATATAAACGATCTAAATCACAATTGAACTGTAAATCAATGAAATAACCGACAATAAAATAATCTGGTGGTAGATGACAGCTCTATAACACATAAACAAAAGAGAGAGAGAAAGAAAATTATGGTAAGTAATGTTCCGTATTTAACACCTGTATTAGTACATTGACAACTTACTCACCAGTGCCACACAGCAGTAGGTGCCTAAACTAAAATTCGTGCGGCAAGAAGCGAGAACACAGACTCTATCGCGCCATCGTGTTACGACTTATTGATGCACATCAAGCCGCTCGGTCTTCGAAGATAAACATCGGCGTTAGTGGGGCAGTAAAAAGCCTAAGGTAATAGAGCATAATGTCATTGTGGAAGATAAATGCTCATTTTTTAACATATAAAGACAGCTTTATATCGACTGTATTTTCCTCAGCCGACCATGCAATGTACAAACTTCCGAATTCCATAGAGACTATATATGAGAAGATTCGATTGCATTGTTTTCCTAATCACCACGATAACTACCAGAAACGATTTGAAGAGACTAATTACTGAATTTCTCGGGAGTAGGACACTCATATATGCCTCTATACGCCATGGCCTGGACTTGAGGGGACGCGAAACCATTGGACAGCTAATTTAATCCATCCATGGCCGCTCAACAGCCGTTCACAAATCACAGAAACTGGTTGGTAGATACGTCGGTGGTTGAAAACAGTTCATAAGATTGGTATAAAACAAAAAGTTAGTTAAAACCGTTTCATAACAGAATTAATAAGTACAGCTGGATGGAATAAGGAAAGTATAATATAAGAAATAAATATTATTTCTTGAATTTATATTTTATATTTGAGGCTCAGAATATATAGTTATTGTGTGAAACAATTATTTTAAATCCAAAAGTGTTACGTAAATGGTTTGTTTCCTTCATTCCAGGCAACAGATCTACGCTTGGACTCGACGACATATATGCAGAAAACAAATGATGGTAGTACCTTCTCAGAGCTTGTAAGGCAGATTACTTAACATCTTACATGAATTCACAAAGTTGTTGACTCAGTTCGCAGTAAACAGAAGGCTATTACACTAAGTTCAAATGGTTCAAACGGCTCTGAGCACTGTGGGACTTAACATCTGTGGTCATCAGTCCCCTAGAACTTAGAACTAGTTAAACCTAACTAACCTAAGGACATCACACACATCCGTGCCCGAGGCAGGATTCGAACCTGCGACCTTAGCAGTCGCGCGGTTCCGGACTGAGCGCCTAGAACGGCGAGACCACCGCGGCCGGCTACATTAAGTCCTTATCTGATGAAAGAAAGGTGTTTTCCATAAGAACCTGAATATCTCAAAATTGTACCTGAGGTTCCACTGCACTGACACCAATTGATCTGTCCGTACTGGAGCCGACTTGTTTTAGACTTCTGTGTGAATCCTACCACGAGCGGACCTGTTGCATCCTGCCGCAATTTACGTAGATTGTACATTTAAAATCATGGATGGCAAAATTCACAAAGGTACATTCTTCGCCACAGCTCTATGAAAACACTAAATTAGTAGCAGCTTGGAGACAATCTTTCAAAAAGAAAGAAACATCAGTTGGTAATTCTCCCTTAGATGTCCTGCAGTAGTTCCGGAATCAAGTTGAAGCAAATTGTTTAGTGTTGCCACACATTCCGTTGCTTCACTTTCTCCCTTGTACTGTAGCTCCAGAAGGTTTACGACTTTTATAGAGTGCAGCAATCAGTCGTCTTTTTTAGATTTTATGGCGCAAATCCCGATTTCGGCTAGTGGCTAGCCATTCTCAATGCACTATTTTCTATTCTCTATGCATGTAGGTCCCTGTTGTTCGGACGTCAGTCACATTTCACGTTCAAAGAAACGTGACTGACGCTCGAACAACAGGGACTTACGTCCATCGAGAATAGAAAATCTAATAAAATCTAGAAAAGGACGACTGATTGCTGCACACTATAATTCATAAGCCGCATAACAGTCGCTGAGTGCACTCACTTTCCGAATGGAAGGTAACCTGAATTTTATAATTGATTAGTTTTCTGCAGAAAATGTTATACTCTCCTTTAGTACTGCCTCTAAGTTAGGAGAAATCGCAGTAAAAAGCTCATGTACTTCCATTAAAACTGTATCGTCTGTCTCCGCTCGCGTGTAAAAGTAAACGTAAACGTAAAACTTCTTCTGCAATGCCTCACCCTCTAACATGGCGGTCTTCACGGCCTTATCGAATGCAGACCGAGACAAGCAGTTGTTTACAGTATAGCTTCCGTGTTCTTTAACTATCTGTCAAAGCATGTTGCTACAACATCTGATCGCTTCGAGGTGGAAGTTGAGTTTTACAGGTGCTATACCGCATTTCTCTTTTCTTTCGACCTCAAATATTGCACTGGGAATATGACTATTTCACAGATGTAACTATCTTTTTGGAAAATCGTTAATTTCATGAAGTACTTCTAGAGCCAAAATACCTTTCATCAGTTTGCTGTTACGCACTGCGCAGCCTGTTCTGGCGACGTGCCGGTATCATTGGTGTAAAATATTGCCTGCAGCAAGCACATTTCGAGCAATGTCTGTTATGAAGCAAGGAACTTTTCATTCACTACCTCATCAATAACAACTATTACAGAATCCGCACAATACTGGACAGTTTTATTTTGCTTTCCAAGAGGAATGCTCTCGTAAAATACTGGATCCGGAATGGTTATTATAAAATTGACCACACTATGACCCTATGACGTCTGTCTAGCCATCTACAATTACTGCAGTCGAATGTTTCTTCAGATTTTCTGCATAACAGCTGTATGCACACGTTGGTATTCAGTATTCAGAAAACCTCCTACAGGTGCAGGACGCATAGGTGGCTTATAATTAAGTCGTATCTTCTGGAAGGCACCTTGCTAGTATTAGGTTTCTTGCAGTAAAGCGGTACACCTGTTGTATACACTGCTCTAGAATTACTTTGGTCAACTTCTTCATTTGTGATAGTTATAGATGGAAAAGCAGGGGATAGTTTGGACAACGGTAAATCATGCAGCTTATATGTCTCTGCGGACGTGCTCACTAATGTAGAAAGCGTAGGCCCAACACTACTCCCTTTAAGATTGCTACGGCCTCTGTTTCTTTCTTGTGGTAGACTGAGACAAAACAATGTGTGTAATAGATTGCGGACACACCTAACACTCAAAAATGGTTCAAATGGCTCTGAGCACTATGGGACTTAACATCTATGGTCATCAGTCCCCTAGAACTTAGAACTACTTAAACCTAACTAACCTAAGGACAGCACACAACACCCAGCCATCACGAGGCAGAGAAAACCCCTGACCCCGCCGGGAATCGAACCCGGGAACCCAGGCGTGGGAAGCGAGAACGCTACCGCACGACCACGAGATGCGGGCACCTAACACTCATTGAGGTCCTAACACAGTCGTAGTGCCAGTGCAAAACGATAGCGATTGTCACAATATTTACCTCTGGCTTCTATTTCACCATCCACAGTCACGAGGCAACATCGATGCGGTAGGCTTGATAATTACGATGGTCACAGACACTTCCGCCGATTTATACACCTGCGCAGAGAGTTAAAAGTAGGTCAGTGGATCTAAAGTTTTAGCTCCAGCACCTTCAAGCTGTTGCATTCTCTCGAACGAGCGTAATGACCTCGATGTGACGGGACGTTAAACTCAATCTAACGAGCATTTCCCCGTCTACGGGCGTTTCGCTAGCTCCAGAACACATAGGTCTTACGGGTGTGCGCTCGCACACTTGCTCCGCCGAGCAAGTGTGCGCACCTTCGTTACAGCTTAGAGGCATAGAAGTACCGTATTAACTGGTTTAAGCTCTAACGAAGGCGGAGGCCTGGATATGCTCGACAGGAGTGAAGCAACGTATGGTGGAGCTTATTGTTCGTGAAGTGCTGCCAAAACTGCTCTTACAGTAACTGGAAGCATGGGCTGATACAATGTCTTCCTGAAGACAGAAGTCGCCAAACGGGTGCACACGATCGGACAGTATGTTTTTGTATCATACACTGGTCAGAAATGATGATGTAACCATGTAAACGTCTACCACACTATGTTACCTCCACCACCATTCCTCAGTCGGAACCCGTCGGCTCATGTGTTTTTCGACGTACTCCTAACATCCCATTGGCGCTTATCGCCACTAATCAGCCGGAACAACCTTTTTACATACTTTGAGGGCACAATGGCACTGCTCCTGCGCTCACGCCAATCACTGTACCAGATGACGTGCAAGTGGGTTGGGTTGATTTGGCGGAAGAGACCAAACAGCGAGGTCATCGGTCTCATTGGATTATGGAAGGATGGGGAAGCAAGTCCGCCGTGCAATTTCAAAGGAACCATCCCAGCATTTGCCTGAAGCGATTTAGGGAAATCACGGGAAACCTAAATCAGGATGGCCGGACGCGGGATTGAACCGTCGTCCTCCTGAATGCGAGTCCAGTGTGTTAACCACTGCGCCACCTCACTCGGTGACGTGCAAGTGGGGCGATGTCTTCACCACACACCGACTCGGTAATTCTGCATAGTATGACTGCTCAGCGACTGTCGTTGTCCACCATTATATTGCTGAGTGATACGCTGATGATACGCTGATGCATTAGCTCCATACTTAACAGTCATATACAACCGTTCGCTCGACGAAAGATCCGTACCCAAAGACTGGAAAGTTGCACAGATCACACCAATATTCAAGACAGGTAGTAGGAGTAATCCACTAAATTACAGGCCCACATCGTTAAGGTCGATATGCAGGATGATTTTGGAATATATATTGTGTTCAGACATTATGAATTACCTCGAAGAAAACTGTCTGTTGACACACAGTCTACATGGGTTTAGAAAACATCGTTCCTGTGAAACACAACTAGCTATTTATTCACATGAAGTGTTTAGTGCTATTGACAAGGGATTTCAGATCGGTTCCGTACTTCTGGATTTCCGGAAGGCTTTTGAAACCGTACCACACAAGCGGCTTGTAGTGAAATCGCGTGCTTACGGAATATCGTCTCAGTTATGTGACCGGATCTGTGATTTCCTGTCAGAGAGGTCACAGTTCGTAGTAATTGACGGAATGTCATCGAGTAAAACAGAAGTTATTTCTGGCGTTCCCCAAGGTAGTGTTACAGGCCCTTGGCTGTTCCTTACTTATATAAACGATTTGGAAGACAATCTGAGCAGCCGTCTTAGGTTGTTTTCAGATGACGCTGCCGTTTATCGACTAATAAAGTCATCAGTAGATCAAAACAAATTTCAAAACGATTTACAAAAGATATCTGAATGGTGCGAAAATTGGCAGTTGACCCTACATAACGAAAAGCGTGAGATCATCCACATCAGTGCTAAAAGGAATTTGTTAAACTTCGCTTACACGATAAATCAGTCTAATCTAAAAGCCGTAAATTCAACTAAATACCTAGGTATTACAATCAAGAACAATTTAAATTGGATGGAACACACAGAAAATGTTGTGGGGAAGGCTAACCAAAGACTGCGTTTTATTGGCAGTACACTTAGAAAATGCAACAGACCTACTAAGGAGACTGCCTACACTGCGCTTGTCCGTCCTCTTTTAGAATACTGCTGCGCGGTGTGGGATCCTTACCAGATAGGACTGACGGAGTACATCGAAAAAGTTCAAAGAAGGGCAGCACGTTTTGTATTATCGCGAAATATGGGAGAGAGTGTCACAGAAATGATACAGGATTTGGGGTGGACATCATTAAAACAAAGGCGTTTTTCGTTGCGACGGAATCTTCTCACGAAATTACAATCACCAACTTTCTCCTCCGAATACGAAAATATTTTGTTGACACCGACCTAGATAGGGAGAAAAGATCACCACGATAAAATAAGGGAAATAAGAACTCGTACGGAAAGATATAGGTGCTCGTTGTTTCCGCTTGTTACACGAGATTGGAATAATAAAGAATTGTGATGGTGGTTCGATGAAACCTCTGCCAGACACTTAAATGTGAATTGCACAGTATCCACGTAGATGTGGATGCAGATGAAGACTATGGCCCGCTCTTAAAATTCGCACTAGTCGACGTTGAGTCGATAACACCTTGTTCGCGGGATTTGACTGTCGCAGTAGCTCTTTTCCCCGCATCGAGAACCTCACGTAACATCATGTGCTGTCTCACGAAAAGTTCAATGCCTGCATATTCTCGGGTACAGTGAGTCTCATGGGTCGGGAACGCATGATCTGACTGCGACCATGTACGCTGATACCGCGTGTATTGTCCATTATACGTTTGACTCTCACGTCGACGGCCAATACGAGACCAAACTACAACACAGTCAAATAATTTGCTCAACTTCTACGGTGTCACGAGAGTTTTCTCTCCAACACAGATGCTATCGTTAACTTAATCTCTCAAGTCTGCGTGTATCACGAAAAAAAATCTTGTGAAACGTACGGAGAGAGATGTAATTTCCCTATTGCTTTAATTGGCCTCTGAAACTAATTATGGTACAAAATGAAGGAGTTTAATGGCATCACTGTTGCAGTACACCAAACTTTGTTCACCATGGCGTGCGCCTTACTCCTTCAGCACCATGATGAAATTCTTTTAACTATAATCTACCATCGATCTCTCTAACAAAAGACTGCGCCCAGTATTCGTAAGAAAGAACAGGTGACATCCGTCCACATGAAGGGAAACAGAAGTGATCCATAAAACTACCGTGCAGTATCATCCATGTCCATTTGTTGTAGAATGTTAGAACATATTCCGAGCTGAAACTGAATGATGTGTCTCCAGCAGAATAATGTCATCCATGGCAATCAACATGGATTCCGCAAACATGGATCATGTGAAACACGACTCGCATTTTTCTCACGTGACATCCCGAAAGCCATGGATCAAGGCAGTCAGGTAGATGCAGTATTCCCCGATTTCAGAAAAGCATTTGACTACATCTGCGCTTCTTACCAAAAGCACGATCGTTTAGGGTATCAAGCGAAATTTGTGACTGGATTGAGAAGTTTTTGGTATGGAGGATGTATCAAGTTTTCGTGGACGGAGTGTCGTCGACAGATACAAGAGTGACTTGGGGTGTGCCCTAGTGAATTGTACTGGGAGCCTCTCTGTTCATGTTGAATATTAATAACTTACAGACAATATTAATAGTAAATGTAAATGTCGTGTGACTAGGGCCTGCCTGCCGGGGTGGCCGAGCGGTTCTAGGCGCTACAGTCTGGAACCGCGCGACCGCTACGGTCGTAGGTTCAAATCCTGCCTCGGGCATGGATGTGTGTGATGTCATTAGGTTAGTTAGGTTTAAGTAGTTCTACGTTCTAGGGGACTGGTGACCTCGGAAGTTAAGTCCCATAGTGCTCAGAGCCATTTGAACCATTTGACTAGGGCCTCCCGTCGGGTAGACCGTTCCCGGGTGCAAGTCTTTCGATTTGACGCCACTTCGGTGACTTGGGCGTCGATGGGGATGAAATAATGACGATTAGGACAACACAACACCCAGTCCCTGAACTAAGAAAATCTCCCGCCCAGCCAGGAATCGAACCTGGGCCCTTAGGATTGACATTCCGTCGTGCTGACCACTCAGCTACCGGGGCGGACAATATTAATAGTAACCTAAAACTTTTCGCAAAAGATGCAGTTATCTATGGTGAAGTACCGTACTCTCAGAAAAAAGCTCCACAAATATTCCGTCACATCTTGACAAGCTTCCAAGATAATGCAAACATTGAAAACTTGCTTTAAATGTTCAGAAATGTAAAACTGTACACTTCACAAAACAGACAACATAATGTCTCAAGTCTATAATATCAGTGAGTCACAGTCTGAATAGATCAACTCATGTAGGTAATAATGTAATTACTCCTAGGTCTATAAAATCGAATCACCAGATATTCGTAGTCATAGGTAAAGCAGATGGTAGACTGCCGTTAGTCGGTAGAATATAAGGGAAATGGAATCAGTCTGCAAAGGAGACTGCATGCAGAATCGTCATGCGGCCCATACTAGATTACTGCCCAAGCGTGTGTGATCCGTACCAAATAAGACTTACAGAGAATACTGAACTGATACAAAGAAAAGCACTCACTAATGGTCACGGGTTTGTTCCACCATGGTAGAGTGTCACAACGATGCTGAAAGAACTGAACTGCCAGAGGCTTGAGGACAGGTGCCAACTATCCCGTGAAAACTTACTTAAAAAGTTTCTAGAGTCTAGGAATGTATTACAATCCCATAGTATCGCTCCAGCAGAGACCACGAAGACAAGAGTAATTACCGCACGCACAGAGACATCTAATCAGTCTTTCTTCCCGCGATACCTACGTGGATGTAACGGGAGAAGGGTCTAATAACTGATACAGCGGGACACAGCCTGTGCTACGTATTTCAGTGAGATGCATAGTATACGTGTAGATGTATATACTAAGAACAAATTATTTTCATCGGAAAATCTGCTTTTCTTCCTATGACATAGTAGGACCTGGTAGCCTTCACGGATTCTCTCATTGTCTGCAACTCATACCATGGTTCTCAGTATAAGTGCCATTTTCAAGAGCGTGGCATAACGTTAGATTATTTAGAAATGCTCTGTTTCTTGCTGATCTCCTGTTATATATAGTGTTGCAAGACGCTTTACAACACATCAGACAAGGCATTTAGTGCCAATTTTTACATACTATCCAAGTAACACTTTTTTTGCTGACCTGATACCTGCACTTCTTAGAAACGTTTTCCCTGTAAGCAGGGGCGTAAATACTTGAATAATAATTTCTATTTCGTATCCTTCAGCTACCAGTGGCAGATTGTCTCCTGCTAAGATAACGAAATGGGTGCATCATGAAATGGTAACTTTTACAGTTCTGCATTAACGCTTCTGGATTTTGTACTCCTGTTTGCGATAGCTGCACATTAAAGTTGCTTTATGCAAATAGGTGAAAAAAAAGATAGATTCATTGCATCTCCATACTGTTTCGTCCAGTAGAAATATAGAATGTCTGCTTCTTCTCAATGACATCGTGCATGGATATGTGCGAGAGCTCTCCGGATTCTAACCTCCGTTACACTATGAACAAAATACAGGAATAACAAGAGATTTATTTGAAGTATCTTAAAACTGCACCTTTGTATTAATTCCATAGATAAACACTATTCAGACTGAATCATTTATCATATCTTTTAATAGTTGACAGGTTCCACTGCATAAAATTCCACTACCTGAGATTGTTGTACAAGTTAGCAGCTTGAAATTTGTCATTGGAATCGGAGTGTTGGTTGTCATGCCTCTCTTCCGTGTGCGTGCACAAGTGGAAATTATTTGGGACCAAATCTGAGAGGTATGGTAAATACGACATGGACAGTTTTCGCGGCAAAATCCTTGTATAAAATTTTCTAAGGGTTTCAGACCGTGTAATATCTAACTCGTGCTTTCAAGAATAGTCATCATATTCTTTTTCAGGTAAGCTTTCCATTGGACGGGAGATGTCGCTTGGTATTCTACCTTCTATTGGCGGAGGGACGCCACCTAGAGGGTGAAATTCATGTGCACAGATGCTGGAAACAAGCGATCAGGCAATATAGGTCCCTCTGTCCCCCACAGGGCGACGATTGAAGGATAGAAGAAGAACAGAGGCCGCTTCCAAGATCACCTATCTCCTTAAGAATCAGTTTTTTTTGTTTTATTTCTTTTAAAACGCTCAGTCTCATGTGTCCGTCTCCATGTACCACTGAGACTGATACCACCGTCTCTGTTAAAATTTTTCTTGCACATGTGAACATCTAGCGCTTCTTTCATTACAGTCCAAGTAAATTATACCCTTCCGTAAGGCGATGTTCCGCTATCTCTATTTCTTTTTTCAAAATTTCTGTGCTTTATTTGCCGTCGATGTTCATTGCACCACTCAGCAATGGGGCGGTTTATTTGCCCTACGTAATTTTCGCCACATTCACATGGCGCATTGTAGACTCCGATCGAGGCTAACTTCACTGGATGCAGGACGTCCTCAATTTTCTGCTGAGGTCGGACTGCTGTTCTAACACCAAGTTTCCCCCAAGTTTCGCGCAGCCTTGCTACAGCTCGCTCGGCAGAATGGAAGGAGTTCTGTGGATTTACCGTATTCCGTTGGCTGCATGGGTTTGCGCCTACGTTTACCGGTGAATGCAGCTCTCATTTTATGTGATGTACACCCGTTTTTCCTGAACACATTGTTAAGGCGTTTGTTTGCACACTGTATAACAGCACTCAGGACAGAATACTTGTGAGCTGGATGATGCTAGTAGTACTCATTTAAATACAGATCAGTGTCTGTTTTAGCGTTAGGTACACACATACTGTATCTAGTCGTCCATCCAGTTTCTGTTGAACCAGCACGTTGAAAAATGGCAATCTGCCTTCCGTTTCTTCTCCCACAGGAAACCTGTAAGTTCATGTGGTTGAAGAACTGATACAGTGCACGCATTACGTGAAGCCACTATGAGGAAGGCAGAATTTGCTTGTGGCAGAGAGTCATTTCCTGGTCATGGAAACGGTGACTATCTTCCCAAGAAAGACTTTTAACTGAATTTCGACACGGTCCGAACACCGATAAAATTTTATACCTGTGTGGCGAATGTTCGAAAACTTTCCATTTAATGCAATAATACTCGTGTTTGTTGGGTAGAATCTGGCCGAGGATTGACGCCCAACAACGCAGTACCGATAGTCAAGACATCTACGGCTGTTCAATTTAACTTGAAACAAATCTTCCCCCTACAAATGTTGCCGCTATGCCCACGTTACTGATCTCATTTGTACAGAGACGGCAGTCCTTTTGAGGAGGTAGGGGGGGAGGGTGTCGCCAATGGACCTCAACGGTTGGAAAAGATTGCAGATTTCTGTAATTTGTACTAACCTGTAATCTTCACTCGAGGTAGTGTGACCCAGTGCAGTGACGGGCTATACGTCGGTTCTTCATAAAGCACTTTTGTCTGAAATGAATTACTACCATCTGTGACTCGCATATGGCCCTTGGGCAGACTAAATGATGCAGTCGCAATTTCACGAGGGATGCCAGCTATTTTATTCACGACATTGGCGTTGGTGAAAATAACAAACCCCTACCGATAAAGTCGTTTGGTCACAACGATAAACTATCTGTAAACCACACGCAACACAATCCACATATGTTGGCAAGGACACTTTTCACACCCAATGAATAAGTAAACGGTTTGCGCTACTCTCAGACTCGCGCCTGCACGCAACGACGCGGCTGCCGGCCGGCGCACACACTGCGACCCACTGCCAGCGCGGATCAACACGGCGCACACACTACGACCCATGCCAGCGCGGATCACTGCCTGCGACACTGTTCCTGACAACCCGACAACACACGAACTGACTCGAGCTGTTCGTATTTTCTTATGTTTTACAAAATTTATAGTCCGATTAGTTTACTATTTATGCCCTAATGAGTCAATTTAAGATAGCCTTTTTACCATTTTGCATATTATAATTTGATCTCTTGTTTGATTAATAAACAATGTAGAAGTTAAATTTTCATTTGTGGGATATCCACAACTATTCTGCATCATGTTAATGGCAAACGAATCCGCCACAGTTATAGAATACTTTATTGACCGAAGTCTTGCATGGCACACTACCACGGTTTCGGGGTCTTAGCCCCATCATCAGGTCTGTCTGGAATCTAGCACTAATAGGACGTCGTGTAACAACTAATAGGCAAACGTGTACTGAAAGTGGACCGTCAAATACCATCCCAAATTGTGGCTACAAAGAATTCCAACTTTCAGTCTCAGCCTGGAAAAATTCATCCTGTCCCAAAATTGTAACAGGGAACGCATGAAGTCAAACGGTGACAGAGCGCGCCTGTGTGACTCGTACGGCTACGGCAAGCAGCAGCAATCTTTCTTCGCGTGAACCATTAGGGACTGGAACATGAAAGGGGGAAAGTGACAATGGTACACAAAGTGTCCTCCCCCCTTGCGCCATACGGTAGCTTGCGGAGTGTAGATGTACGTGAATTTTAGTGCTTTCCCATCTTAGAACCATCCTCGTGAAGTCATACGACCAGGTTGCCTACATGAAGGGGGAGGTGGCGCTGAGGGAGGTGTTGACAGGATGCTTTTGTTAGCATTCGCAGAACCCACACTCCTACGTCAACAGCGCGCGTGCACACACACACACACACACACACACACACACAGAGAGAGAGAGAGAGAGAGAGAGAGAGAGAGACGCATGCACACACACACATTTTTCTCTCCCGGTCGCAGCCGCAGTACTTTACTCCGTACGCACTTGGTGCAAGGCACATTGGACCTTCAGGTTACGTGTGACAAGGTTATTTCCACGTCTAAATTTTCTGTATTATTTGTCACACATACTTAAAGCTGTAGTCTTCGGTAAAACATGACTGTGGTTCGATCTTTGTAGGCACAATGAATTCTCAAATTAAATTCCAAAACACTGGTTTTTTTTTTTTTGGGGGGGGGGGGGGGGGTCATCGGTTTACTGATTGGCTTGATGACATGCGCCCCGTCACGGATTTCTCTCCTGTGCCAACCTCTTCATTTAGAGTAGCACTTGCATCCTACGTCCTCAATTATTTGCTGGATGTATTCCAATCTCTCTCTACAGATTTTAGCTTCTACAGCTCCCTCTAGTACCGTGGAAATCATTCCCTGATGTTTTAACAGATATCCTATCATCCTGTCTCTTCTTCTTGTCAGTGTTTTCCACATACTCCTTTAATCTACGATTCTGCACAGAATCTCCTCATTCCCCTCATTCCTTTCAGTCTCCACCTAATTTTCAACATTAGCCTGTATCACCACATCTCAAATTCTTCGATTCGCTTCTATTCCGGTTTTACCACAGTCCATGTTTCACTACCATACAATGCTGCGCTCCAGACGTACATTCTCAGAAATTTCTTCCTTAAATTAAGGCCTACGTTTGATACTAGTAGAATTCTCGCAGCCAGGAATGCCCTTTTTGCCAGAGCTAGTCTCCTTTTGATGTACTCCCTGCTCCGTCCGTCGTTGGATGTTTTTCTGGCCAGGTAGCAGAATTTCTTAACTTCATATTTTGTGACCAACAATCCTATGTTAAGTTTCTCGGTGTTTTCATTTCTGTTATTTCTCATTACTTTCGTCTTTCTTCGATTTACTCTCAGTCCATATTCTGTACTCATTAGATTATTCATTCCATTCAGCAAATCATGTAATTCTTCTTGGTTTTCACTCAGGCTAGCAATGTCATCAGCGAATCGTATCATTAACATCCTTTCACCTTTAATTTTAATTCCACTCCTGAACTTCATACATTCTATACAACAATGTTAATTGTCGATTTGTTGCAACTTCCCCCAATTATTTTATAAATTCCGATGAAATGTTATCGACCCCTTCTGCCTTATTTGATCTTAAGTCCTCGAAAGCTCTCTTAAATTCTGATTCTAATATTGGATCCCCTATTTCTTCCAAATCGACTCCTGTTTCTTCTTCTATCACATCAGACAAATCTTACCTCTCATAGAGGCCTTCAATGTATTCTTTCCACCCATCCGCTCTCTCCTCTGCATTTAAGAGTGGAGTTCCCGTTACACTCTTTATGGTACCACCATTGCTTTTAATGCCACCGATCGTTGTTTCCTATATGCTGAGTCAGTCCTTCTGACAATCATTTCATTTTCGATTTCTTCACATTTTTCATGCAGCCATTTCGTTTTAGCTTCCCTGCACCTCCTATTTATTTCATTCCTTAGCGATTTGTATTTATGTATTCCCGAATTTTCCTGAACATTTTTGTACTTCCTTCTTTCATCGATCAACTGAAGTATTTCTTCTGTTACCCATAGTTTCTTCGCAGTTACCTTCTTTGTAACCACGTTTTTCTTTCCTACCTCTGTGGTTGCCCTTTTTACAGATGTCCATTCCTCTTCGACTGTTCTGCCTACTGAGCTATTCCTTATTGCTGTACCTATAGCCTTTAGGCAATCTTTGGTTTTAGTACTTCCGTATCCCACTTCATTGTGTACTGATTCTTCCTGACTAATCTCTTGAAGTTCAACCTACTCTTAATCACTACCACATTGTGATCTGAGTGTATATATGCTCCTGGGTACGCCTTAAAATCCAAATCTGATTTCGGAATCACTGTCTGACCATGATATAATGTAACTGAAATCTTCCCGTATCACCTGGTATTTTCCAAGTATACCACCTGCTCTTGTGATTCTTGAACAGATTATTCGATATTACTAGCTGGAATTTATTACAGAACTCAATTAGTCTTTCCCCTCTCTCATTCTTTGTCCCAAGCCCATATTCTCCTGTAACCTTTCTTCTGCTTCTTCCCCTACAACTGCATTCCAGTCCCCCTTGAGTATTAGATTTTCGTCTCACTTCATGTAATGTATCACCCTTTCAATATCCTCATATTCTTTATCTATCTCTTTATCTTGTGCTTGCGACGTCGGTGTGTATACCTGAATTATCGTCGTCGGTGTTGGTTTGTTGTAGATTCTGATAAGAACAATCATATCACTGAACTGTTCACTGTAACACGTTCTTTGCCCTACCTTTCTATTTATAACGAATCACATTCTGCCGGCCGCGGTGGCCGTGCGGTTCTGGCGCTGCAGTCCGGAACCGCGGGACCGCTACGGTCGCAGGTTCGAATCCTGCCTCGGGCATGGTTGTGTGTGATGTCCTTAGGTTAGTTAGGTTTAAGTAGTTCTAAGTTCTAGGGGACTTATGACCTAAGATGTTGAGTCCCATAGTGCTCAGAGCCATTTGAACCATTTGAATCACACTCCAGTTATACCATTTTCTGCTACTTTTGATATTACCCTATTACTCATCTGACCAGAAATCCTTGTCTTCTTTCCATTTCACTTCACTGACTCCTACTATATCTAGATTGAGCCTTTGCACTTCCCTTTTCAGATTTTCTAGTTGCCCTTCCACATCCAAGCTTCTGACATTCCATGCCCTGACTCGAAGAACGTTATCCTTTCGCTGATTATTCTGTCTTTTTCTCATGGTCACCTCCCCCTTGTCAGTTTCCTTCCGGAGATCCGAATTGGGGGGGGGGGGGGGGGGACTATTCCAGAATCTTTTGCCAATGGAGAGATCATCATGACACTTTTTCGATTACAGGCCACATGTCCTGTGGATACACTTTATGTGTCTTTAGTGCAGTGGTTTCCACTGCCTTTGCGTCCTCATGCCGCTGATCATTGCTGATTCTTCCGCCTTTAGGGGCGGACAAGAGAGTGCTCTAACTTCTATCCGCCCCTTCGCCCTGCAAAACAGTCAGTCTGAAAGTTTCCTAAGGATGAACGGGAGGGCGGAGGGACATATTATCACTTTCATCCGTTGGTGACGACAACTGTGTAATGCTGCATGTGAATGTCTGCAGGGCATGACTTGCTTGTCTGCATGCAGCCAACTCCTTACACACGCACTCTCTGCAAGTTGTTACGTGACGTAATATATCTAGATATAATATATCCAGATATAATACATTTACTGTACGCACGCATGAAGGAGATGGAATATTCTGCCTGCTGTGGAGTTTAAAACATATATCATAAGTATAGATTACAAGAAAAACCACTGAGCTATGTCGCTCATATATCACGGGATGTTACATTGTCGTATACAACCATTACAGTACATTTTCGTAATACATCTATAATTAGTGCTTACGTTCTCTACACCGACAAGACATATGTTATAATTTCAGTGCATTATATTTACCTCACTTGTAGATTACAATTTCATTTTCATCCACACAAACGATATTTTACTGTTACTGAAATTTTTGATCGCCTCCTGCTGCGCGCACAGTTCCTGACTGGTTCTGCCTTGTCGAAAATGGCCACTCATACTCTGGGTTCACGTTATTAGGGGTATGGCGCATTTATCATCCTTTGCTCACAGCGCCAGTCTATGTGCTTGATTATGGAAACCGTTTGTAGCTTGGATCGAATTATATAAAGAACAATAGATTTATTAATATTATTTAAAATACATTCTCGGTAATCATAACCCTCATTTTTGATGAGCACTTCACATCTTTCGCTCTACACATTACACATTATGTCTCAGTTTTGAGAGCGTACATTTTTGATTGGTGATACCGTTATTGTCTGTGTTGTAGTTTCAGAGCGGACAGGCAGAGATGTACTGACATGCAGTTCAGCTGAGGGACATTGGCAAGATAAACGCACATGCGGTGGCCGACTCTTCCTTGGACAGCACCCTCTCCACCTCTCTCCCCCGAGATTAACCTATATTCTAACACTCTGAAACATTTACGTTCTATTGTTTGTAGTATTGGCTCTAGAATTCTGCCTACGTATTCAACGCTAATTCAAAATCGAATATGATCTGTCACCACCTGTTCTCAACCTCCAAAAGTATACTGTTCGACATGTGAAATACTACGCAATAATTTCGTGAACTGTCTCCATATATTTCGAACTAGCTTAATGCCCGCTGCTTCGCGTAGATTGCATGGGCGGCAAATTGCAACCTACTAAGCTTTCACCCTGATTAAGGCCACTGAACCTATTTTTCCGAATTTACTTCTGACCAAAAATCGATTATGATAGCTAGAGTCCAAGGTTTTTGTTAATCATACCTTTTTTGTTCTTGTGACGATATTTCCACAGAAACTATCATCCCCTAACACTATTTCTTTATATCCAACCGAAAAGTAAAATACCTGTTTTCATAGATTTAGCTGTAACTATTTTAATATAACGAGTATTTTCTTATAAATTTTCTTCACCTATTTCACTCCCTTAGGGACTGAATTCAAATAAACAGTGAAACATGTATTTTTTTCTGACTGAGAAAACTGATACCAGTTTTAGCAGTTCTCACTTCGAAATTTCAGTAATAGAGACGTATTTCCAAAAAGCTTTGCATAACCTATTTGGAGCTCCTTAAGAGTGGAATTTCGAACAATCCCTTCATAAGTGATGCCTACAATATAAGGTCAAACCCCTTTTCTAATTTAAATTTCTACCATCACTGGTGGGGGTGAGCGACGCTGATCCTGTGAATCAGTCTGACCCTACCTTACCCCTATATGTGTTTCTGTATGAAAATTAACCCAACTTTACCTCCAACTCTATAGAAGTCTACGTATTAACAAAACCATGTAACCACAAATTGTTATCCAACTTAAACTAGTATGCTAACCTAATTTGAATTGAACTGTAACTGGTCTGAATACAACTTGTCTTTATATTAAATGCGCAACTTAAGTAAAACAATTACCTGGCCTTAATCAAAATTTAAACTTACCTCGCGTCTTGAGAAGATTGTTGCAGATGTCTCGAAAGCACGACAGCAGGCAGCAGCAACGTTAGATTTATATTTCTAAATAAAATTTCCAACTGTTGCATACCATATATGGTAATGCGTTATGATGAACAGTGGAGATGGGGAGAGTAACTATTGCTATGAAACGATATTCGAAGACAGCGATTTTAGAATGAAGTATAAATTAAGAAGACAGAGTAAAACCTTGCGTGATCTTCATACTTAACATGGGTCTGAACAATATTATGCTTAACAATGGGAACAATGATTTAAAGAGGGTACAGTATTAACAGACAAGTTCTATAAAAATCAAACAGATTAATCAATTAATATGTTAATGCATGACTCAGGAAAGTGGGGTGGTCTTTCTTTCAGCTCTGAGCAAGTTAAGTAGATGAGAATAATCATTCCGAAAAACTAGCAGCACAACGCTAAAGTCTGATTTCAAACTTCTCTTCAAAATATATAATATTATAAAAGATTTATATTCGTATACATCATATTTATCCTTGCTGTCCTTTACAATCAGACTTTCTTCATCTGACAGATACAATCACAAGTCAACACAGTACTAAACAACTCGTCCATCACCTGCCACACTTCAACTAAGAATGTATCAGACTGTGCAGAGGCAAAGACTGACACGACAAGATCATAGATTGTTTAACAGTAACGTAACTTGCTCTCTCTCTCTCTTTAACGTGCACATCGATAACATACAAAAACGAAAACTGAATTACGAAAAACTGTGACATATATTTTTTCTTTTCCATCGAGAAGCCAAACACCAGTTTTCAAAGATTTAGATTTAAAAATGTTTTCACAATGAAATATTTGCGTAAAACATTTCACCTCCTATTTTATCCCCGTTGGGGCTGAATTTCCAAAAAACAGAGAAATTTGTATTTTTTAAACAGAGACACCAAACACAAATGTTCATATACCTATTTTCAGGAATGCTTGCATAATGAAATATTTGCATAAGAACGGTCATCCCGTATTTCACCCGCATAGTGGATCATCAAAAAAAAAAAAAAAAAAAAAAAAAACAGTGAAAATGTATTTTTTATTTCCAACCGAGGAGTCAAATTCAAATTTTCATAGATTTAGCTTTAAAAATGCTTTCATAATGAAATATATTCATAAAACATTTCCCCCGTATATCATCCCTCGAAGTGTTGAGTTTCCAAACACACTGAAAGACGTAGCTTTTTATTTGTAACTGATTGTGAGAAGTCAAATACCAGTTTTCATAGATGTAGCTAGAAAATTGCTTTAGCAGTTCTTCAATAAGGTTTTTTTTTAAATGTCACGCACTGTTTCATCCATCGTATTGGTTAAATTTCCAAAAATACTGAAACGTACTTTTTGTTATTTCTAACCGAAAACAGAATCCCAATTTTCGTAGGTCTAGCTTCAAAATTCGTTAATAGCGACGTTTTTCAAAAAGCTTTTCATCGCTTATTTCACCCCCTCAGCGGAGAAATTTCGAAAAATCCCCTCTTACGACGCCTACAGTGAAGCTCAACACCCTCTGCAATCTTCAAGTTTCTATCCTTAGTGGTTTGGACTGGGGCATGATGAGTCAGTCAGTCGGGACATCGCCTTTTATATTTAGAGATTTGCGAATCGTGCCTTTGGTGGGTGTCTCTTGAATAACGGAGTTTTTGCGTACGCAATTTCCCATTCTGAACTTGTGTCTTTCACCTCATTATCCGAGCCATAGTAAACTTTAGGCATTATTCACTGCTTCCTAAAGTTTTATTTCAGTAACATGTAAATTACTGCCCACCGTTTCCGATGCTAACAAGAAAAGTAATAGCTCTACTAAATCATTCGTGTTTTCCAGTGGCCATTGTCAATATGTGTTAATGGTTCGTTGGAGGCCGTCTCCTAATCTTTAACATCAAGTTCATTTTCGTTCTCTCTATGCCTGTACATTCCCAAGCCGATTTGCACACTAAAGGGAAAAAATCACAGCACCAAAAAGGAATTAATGTGCAGTAATAAAATTTCGGGAATACATTCGTCTAGGTAACATATTTAAGTGATCAACATTATAAAATCGCAGGTTAAAGTAAGCGCGAAGTAACCAAGTGCAAATGTGAAATGCTGGTACATTAATAACCGATGTAATCGCTAGAATGTTGAATGCAAGCATGCAAACGTTCCAGGATTGTGCTGTACAGGTGCCAGATGTCAGTTTGTACGATGGCGTTCCATGCCTGTTGCACTCGATTCGTCAATACAGGAACGGTTAACGTTGTTGTTTGTGGATGACGTTGGAGTTGTCGTCCGGTGATGTCGCATATGTGCTTTATTAGGGACAGATGAGGTGATCGACCTGTCAAAGACAACATGTCACCAACATGTGGAGCACGTTGGGTTACAACAGAGTCATGAGGGTGAGCATTATCCTGTTGGAAAACACCCCTGGATGCTGTTCATAAATTGCAACGCAACAGGTTGAACCACATGATTGACATACAATTTTGCAGTGTGGGCGCATGGAATAGCCACGGGAGTGCTGCTGTCGTAAGAAACCGCAACCCAGACCATAACTCCAGGTGCAAGTCCAGTGTATCTAGCACTCAGACAGGTTGGGTGCAGGTTCTCAACTGGCCTCCTCCTAACCAACACACGGCTATTACTGGTACCGAGACAGAACCAACTGTCATCAGAGAACACAACAAATTTCCACTCTTCCCTTAATGAGCTCTCACTTGACACCAATTAAGTCGCAAATGGTGGTTGTTTGGGGTCAGTGGAATGCACGCTACAGGGTTTCTGGCTCGGAGTTGCCCTTGAAGTAACCGAATTGTAACCGGACGTTGTGTCCCTGTGGTGCCAAATGCTGCTCAAATTGCTACTGAAGATGCAGTGCGATGCTACAGGGCCATACGCCGAACTAGATTATCTTTTCTCTCGGTAGTGTCACATCGTCGTCCGGAACCCGATCTTCTTGCGATCGTGCATTCTAGTGACCACCGCTGCCAGCAATCATGTACAGAGATTACTATCCTACCTCTGAAATTTCGCAAAAGGAACATCCAGCTTTCTTAGAACCTATCACACGACGTCATCCAAACTCAACGAGATGTTAATAATGACGTCTTTGTCGCCTTAAAGGCAGTTTTGACTAACATCAACTCCCCACGTCCAACCTCAAAGGTAACTAACTCTCACGATCATTACAGCTTGTATTTAAAGCAAACCTGATTTGCAGCCTCATAGTGGCGCCACTAGCGCCACTCTTAAGTGACTTGAATGGACATCATCTTTCAGATGTTGAAACACACATACCGAGTTTAGTTTATGGCGAAAAACTCATTCTAGGGGCTGCAATTTTTTTCCGTCAGTGTATTTCATCATCTCTCATTGATGATCCAACACTTTTACCTATTACGTACATAACGACACTGGTATACTTGTAGCCTCCCCTGCAATTTACTGGCCTGCAGAACACATAGTTTTGTTTATGAGCATTGGTAGTACTGAAAATTTTAGCGCAAATGTTATTGTGTTTATTAAACAATAGATCGGTCCGTGCACGACATTACGATTGTCCAGGAGTCGTATTTCGGATTCTGTTGGTCGCAGAGATTACGAATCGAATGTTTCAGATAGACCATTCCCTGGCAACTATTTGTATACTTATCAGAAGAACGGTCGTATTGTGGCTATTCTGCACTATAGGGTCAAAATTTAAACGTTATACACTTCCTCCAGTCCAGGCAAATATAACAAATCGGTTGGTTCCTTTGTATTAGGTGTGGTCTAGGCTGGACCTTAGGCAGCTTATAAAAGTTTCATTTGTTCACAGGTCGTTCCTAAGAAAACACGGAAAACCATAACTTTTAGGTACTTAGCCACTTTGTAAGTAGGCTGTTTAGGTTTTTTTATTGGTAACGCCACCTCTGTATGAAAATCACTGGCTGTGCTGTGTGCAGTCTGTGGCTGCTTTGCATTGTTGTAATACTCGCCATTGTAGTGTTAGGCAGCTGGCTGTGAACAGCGCGTAGCGTTGCGCAGTTGGAGGTGAGCCGCCAGCAGTGGTGGATGTGGGGAGAGAGATGGCGGAGTTTTGAAATTTGTCGTGAACTGCTATATTTGTATATGATGATATCAAGGTAAATACATTGTTCGTTCTCTACTAATATCTTTCATTTGCTAACTATCCCTATCAGTAGTTAGTGCCTTCCATAGTTTGAATCTTTTATTTAGCTGGCAGTAGTGGCGCTCGCTGTATTGCAGTAACTTGAGCAGCGAAGATTTTTGTGAGGTAAGTGATTTGTGAAAGGTATAGTTTAATGTTAGTCAGGGCCATTCTTTTGTAGGGAATTTTGAAAGTCAGATTGCGTTGCGCTAACAAAATATTGTGTGTCAGTTTAAGCACAGTCGTGTATAATTGTTCTAAGGGGAAGTCTCGTGTATAAATAGTTCTAAGGGGACGTTTCAACTTCTATAATTTCTATTCATTGTAGATCGTCGAAATTTGTAACATATGTTCTTAAGATGATTTCTCAGAAAACCTTGAAACATGGTTTGATACCATTATATATTACCGAGGTCCAGAGGTCCTATGTTACCTCACTTACGCACGTAAAATATGCACGTAGTATCTGGTCTGGGGCGTAAATGTAGTTTTAACTGACATGATGAACACATAACTGGGATTCTAGGATCATCGCAAGGGTTCTGAGGTCACCAAAGTATGTTTTTAGACAGCATCTTTTTTGCCAATGAAACTTCATGATGCGCCGTCTTTGTATAACGGGCGCTTCATGCCTATACAAATGTGCCAGAACTGTAATGCAGTGGTGAAAAATGTGCTAAAAAGGTCTTAAAATACCAAAAAAGAACTTAAAATGACTACCAAGAACTATGTAAAACGGAAAAGATTACAAATTTAATAAAATATTTCTAATAAGGTTTTTGCGCTTGTAAGGTACAGCTCACAAACTGTGTTGTTCTATCTGTGTAAACCGTTGTGTTCATCCCTTCCAGATGCTCATTCCAAGTGTCAGCTCCGTACAGCCACCACGTGAGTTTTGAGAGCGCCATTAGTGAAATTGGTTTTTGTTGTGTGTTATGAAAATGGAACAGCGGAACTTAGAGCTAAGCTATGCCATCAAGTTTTGCGTTAAACTTGGACAAACCAGAGTGTGACCTTTGAAAAGTTGAAACAGGTCTATGGGGAATATTCATTATCAAGAGCACAAGTTTTTCGCTGTCCCAAATCATTTTTGGAAGGCCGAGAACACATTGAAGATGAACCTCGCTCAGGGAGACCTTCAGCTTCAAAAACCGACGAGAGCATCGAACGTGTGCGTGCTCTTGTGAGATCAGACCAACGTTCAACAATAAGGATGATGAGTGAACTGTTAAGCTTAAACACTTTCACCGTACATCAGATTTTGGCCGATGTTTTGGAGATGCGAAATGTTTCTGCCAAAATTGATGTTGCATTATGACAACGCCCCGTGTCATACGGCCACTTCCATCACAGAATTTCTGAGCTCAAAAGGAATTCTTGATGTTCCATAGCCCGCCTATACACCTGATCTGAGTCTTTGTGACATTTTCATTTCCCGAAGTTGAAAAATATTTAAAAGGACGTCATTCCGTGACTCTGGAGAACATTCAAAAGAATGTAACCGACATGTTGAAGGCACTACCACTTGAAGCCTTTCAACGCTGCTACCAAGACTGTGAACAACTCCGCCGATATAAACACTATGTGATCAAAAGTATCCGGACACCCCCAGAAACATACGTTTCTCATATTACGTGCATTGTGCTGCCACCTGCTGCCAGGTGCTCCATATCAGCGACCTCAGTAGTCATTAGACATCGTGAGAGAGCAGAATGGGCCCTCCGCGGAACTTAACGGACATCGAACGTGGTCAGGTGATTGGATGTCACTTGTGTCATACGTCTGTACGTGAGATTTCCACACTCCTAAACGTCCCTAGATCCACCGTTTCCGATGTGATAGTGAAGTGGAAACGTGAAGGGACACGTACAGCACAAAAGCGTACAGACCAACCTCGTCTGTTGACTGACAAGAGACCGTTGACAGCTGAAGAGGGTCGTGTAATAGGCAGACATCTCTCCAGACCAGGCGGGAGGTGAGAAAACCTGGATTTCATGGTCGAGCGGCTGCTCATAAGCCACACATCACGTCGCTAAATGCCAATCGAGGCCTCGCTTGATGTAAAGATCGTAAACATCGGGCGATTGAACAACGGAAAAACGTTGTGTGGAGTGACGAATCACGGTACACAATGTGGCGATCCGATGTCAGGGTGTGGGTATGACGAACGCCCTGTGAAAATCATCTGCCAGCGTGTTTAGTGCCAACAGTAAAATTCGGAGGCGATGGTGTTATGGTGTGGTCATTTTTTACGCGGCACTATCAAGGCACAGGCCTACATTGATGTTTTAAGCGCCTTCTTGATGGTCACTGTTGAAGAGCAGTTCGGGGATAGCGATTGCATCTTTCATCACGATCGAGCACCTGTTCATAATGCACGGCTTGTGGTGGAGTGGTTACACGACAATAATATCCCTGTAATGGACTGGCCTGCACAAAGTCCTGACCTGAATCCTATAGAACACCTTTGTGATATTTTGTAACGCCGAGAGTGGAAGCTGTCATCAAGGCTAAGGGTGGGCCAATATCATATTGAATTCAAGCATTACCGATGGAGGGCGTCACGAACTTGTAAGTCATTTTCAGCCAGGTGTTCGCATACTTTTGATCACATAATGCAGCTGCCGAAGGGAACTACTTTGTAGGAGAAAACAGTGATATTTTGAAAAAAATAAAAACTTCGGTAGATAAAAATTCAGTCTCATTCTTTTTCTCACACACCTCGTATTACACATACTTATTTGTTGTTTGTATATGTTAAAGTGTATAAATTTGTTGAAGTATATATATAAACTGTCAAAAATTTACTGACCTATAGAAGATGTTTTATGTGACCGGCACGCCCTACTGTAGGATGGAAAAGAAGGGAACCAGAGGAAAAATGCTCCTGCCGGAGCACAAAGAAAAGCGATTGTGTTGCTCTTTAGAAGAGATTAGGTGAAAAAATTTAGAATGTTCTGTGTTAAAAGAGCTCAACTCTATTCGCATGCCAGAATTATGGCAGTGAAGGGGATATGAGTGAAGGCAGAAGCAGTGGGAGCCAAAGAGAGAGTGAAATTCATGGCTTGTGAGGGACAATGGCTGTGAAAGAGAAAGAGAGATGCATGGAGGTAGAAGTAGTGGGAGCAAAAGAGAGATGAGATAGTCGAAACGGAAAACACATAGGAGTAGAGGCCATTCATAGGCTTGGGGCGTCTGGACCCTCCCAGACCGATGAACTATAATCTGTAGGTATAGAGGAGGGCACATTTTGGATCGAGTATTTTAAACACGCTGGTATGAGAGAAAAAATAAGTTGGACCCCAGAATTTTTGAGATGATGAGGTGTGGTGGTAGAAAAAAAAGAACAAAAGGAGTCAATGTAAGTGAGAGAGGAGATAGTAGCCATGTGGTATACTGCAAATTAGTGGGAACAAAAGGAGACATTGGGAAAGAGATGTGTTTAGACAGTGACAGTGAGAGGGAGAAACTATGTGTGAAGGCTTAACTACAAGAAAGGTTGGGTAAAAAAATTTAGAATGTTCTGTGTTAAAAGAGTGCAAATCTGTTTGCATGCCAGAGTTATTGGTGACGAAGGAGGAATGAGGAGTGGGACAGCTGGTTCCTCACTTTTCTGTCAAAGTCTTCGAAAGAGGAACATATTCATCCGCCCTTTTGTGCTCCAACAGGAGCATTTTTCTTGGTATAGCATCTTCTGGTTCCTTGGCAGCTTACATTGTGGGTTATATCATTCGATATCTGTTTATGAACCATCAGCCATCCACACTGTTGCTATTGGATACAACCTGATATAGTACACAGAACCACATGTTCTGTCAACGGTTTATTAAAAATTATGCTGCCAGACTACCTCCTGTCTTTGCCAAGATTTTCTTTCGCAACTGTTCTCCATCTTTCTGTTGAAAGTAGATAGTTGGTTTGCACTGAAAAGTAGTTGAAATGTGCCAGAAATTTCCAAAAAAAATTACAGACTTGATCACCTTTCCTTGTCAAAATCATCTACTAAATAATGCCAAGAGCTAATTCCAAGATAAAGTCTATGACATGTTTCAACGTTGACTTCACATTTCCCTCCAGATACTTTAGAACAACAACGTTAGAGAAAATAATCTATTTTAGAGAGATATTTAGTACCGTGTATTACTTAAATTGTATATTTTCGAAATACGCAAGTAAACTACGAACAGCCGCGCGGTATTAGCCGAGCGGTCTTAGGCGCTGCAGTCATGGACTGTGCGGCTAGTCTCGGCGGAGGTTCGAGTCCTCCCTCGGGCATGGGTGTGTGTGTTTGTCCTTAGGATAATTTAGGTTAAGTAGTGTGTAAGCTTAGGGACTGATGACCTTAGCAGTTAAGTCCCATAAGATTTCATACACATTTGAACAAAAAAAAAAAAAAAACTACGAACAGCCTGAAATACATACGACATTTTAGCTCTTTGAACACTTAGATCACCACTATGGCCGCACAGTTTACTTTTGTCAGCAAATCACAGAACAAGAGCTCTGATGTAACGGAAACATCGTAGTTTCGTTGTGCGGACTCATAAACGCTGCAGGGCTCTCTCTCCCCATATTCTTGCAAAATTTGCATATAGAATGTAGGCTTACCACTCTTGGAAACGAATTCCTATTAAATGTAGTTAGCTCACGTATTTTAAACTGTACAAATGGCTTTTATGTTGGCAAATGCACAATTTGACTGATCTGGCCTTTTACACTAACCAAAACGGCCTTGCTGTTCTGGTACTGCGAACCGCTGAAAGCAAGGGGAAACTACAGCCGTAATTTTTCCCGAGGGCATGCAGCTTTACTGTATGGTTAAATGATGATGGTGTCCTCTTGGGTAAAATATTCCGGAGGTAAAATAGTTCCCCATTCGGATCTCCGGGCGGGGACTACTCAGGAGGCTGTTGTTATCAGGAGAGAGAAAACTGGCAATCTACGAGTCGGAGCGTGGAATGTCAGATCCCTTAATCGGGCAGGTAGGTTGGAAAATGTAAAAAGGGAAATGGATAGGTTAAAGTTAGATATAGTGGGAATTAGTGAAGTTCGGTGGCAGGAGGAACAAGACTTCCGGTCAGGTGAATACAGGGTTATAAATACAAAATCAAATAGGGGTAATGCAGGAATACGTTTAATAATGATTAAAAAATAAAATGCAGGTAAGCTACTACAAACAGCATAGTGAACGCCAAGATAGATACGAAGCCCATGCCTATCACAGTAGTACAAGTTTATATGTCAACTAGCTCCGCAGATGACGAAGAGATTGATCAAATGTATGATGAAATAAAAGAAATTATTCAGGTAGTGAAGGGAGATGAAAATTTAATAGTCATGGGTGACTGGAATTCTATAGTAGGAAAAGGAAGAGGAGGAAACGTAGTAGGTGGATATGAAATGGGGTCAGGAATGTTAAGAGGAAGATGCCTGGTAGAATTTTGCACAGAGCATAACTTAATCATAGCTAACACTTGGTTCAAGGATAATAAACGAAGGTTGTATACATGGAAGAGGCCTGGAGACACTAGAAGGTATCAGGTAGATTACATAATGGTAAGATAGAGATTTAGGAAAAAGATTTTCAATTGTAAGACATTTCCAGGGACAGATGTGCACCCTGACCACAATCTATTGCTTATGAACTGTAGATCAAAACTGAAGAAAGTGCAAAAAGGTGGGAATTTAACGAGATGGGACCTGAATAAACGGACAGAACCAGAGGTTGTAGAGACTTCCAGGGAGAGCATTAGGGAACGATTGACAAGAATGGGGGAAAGAAATACAGTAGAAGAAGAATGGATAGCTTTGAGAGACGAAATAGTGAAGGCAGCAGAGGATCAAGTAGGTAAAAAGACGAGGGCTAATAGAAATCCCTGTTTAACAGAAGAGATATTGAATTCAGTTGATGAAAGGAGAAAATACAAAAATGCAGTAAATGAAGCAGGCAAAAAGGAATACAAAAGTCTCAAAAATGAGATCGACAGGAAGTACAAAATGGCTAAGCGGGGATGGCTAGAGGACAAATGTAAGGATGTAGAGGCGCATATCACTAGGGCTAAGGTAGATACTGCCTACAGGAAAATTAAAGAGACCTTTGGAGAAAAGAGAACCACTTGCATGAATATCAAGATCTCAGATGGAATCCCAGTTCTAAGCAAAGAAGGGAAAGCAGAATGGTGGAAGGAGTATATAGAAGGTCTATACAAGGGCGATGTTCTTGAGGACAGTATTATGGAAATGGAAGAGGATATAGATGTAGATGAAATAGGAGATATGATACTGCGTGAAGAGTTTGACTGAGCACTGAAAGACCTAAGTCGAAACAAAGCCCCGGGAGTAGATAACATTCCATTAGGACTACTGATAGCCTTGGGAGAGCCAGCCCTGACAAAACTCTACCATCTGGTGAGCAAGATGTATGAGACAGGCGAAATACCCTCAGACTTCAAGAAGAATATAATAATTCCAGTCCCAAAGAAAGCAGGTGTTGACAGATGTGAAAATTACAGACCTATCAGTTTAATAAGCCACGGCTGCAAAATACTAACACTAATTCCTTACAGACGAATGGAAAAATTGGTAGAAGCCGACCTCTGGGAAGATCAGTTTGGATTCCGTAGAAATGTTGGAACACGTGAGGCAATACTGACCTTACGAGTTATCATAGAAAATAGATTAAGAAAAGGCAGTCTTACGTTTCTAGCATTTGTAGACTTAGAGAAAGCTTTTGACAATGTTGACTGGAATACTCTCTTTCAAATTCTGAAGGTGGCAGGGGTAAAATACAGGGAGCGAAAGGCTATTTACAATTTGTACATAAACCAGATGGCAGTTATAGGAGTCGAGGGTCATGAAAGGGAAGCAGTGGTTGGGAAGGGAGGTAGACAGGGTTGTAGCCTATCCCAGATGTTATTCAATCTGTATATTGAGCAAGCAGTGAAGGAAACAAAAGAAAAATTCGGAGTCGGTATTAAAATCCATGGAGAAGAAATAAAAACTTTGAGATTCGCCGATGACATTTTAATTCTGTCAGAGACAGCAAAGGACCTGTAAGAGCAGCTGAACGGAATAGACAGTGTCTTGAAAGGAGGATATAAGATGAACATCAACAAAAGCAAAACGAGGATAATGGAATGTGGTCGAATTAAATCGGGTGATTCTGAGGGAATTAGATTAGGAAATGAGACGCTTAAAGTAGTAAATGTGTTTTGCTGTTTGGGGTGCAAAATAACTGATGATGGTCGAAGTAGAGAGGATATAAAATGTAGACTGGCAATGGCAAGGGAGGTGTTTCTGAAGAAGAGAAATTTGTTAACATCGAGTATAGATTTAAGTGTCAGGAAGCCTTTTCTGAAAATATTTGTATGGAGTGTAGCCATGTATGGAAGTGACATGTGGACGATAAATAGTTTATACAAGAAGAGAATAGAAGCTTCCGAAATGTGTTGCTACAGTAAAACGCTGAAGATTAGATGGGTAGATCGCATAACTAATGAGGAGGTATTGAACAGAATTGGGGAGAAAAGAAATTTGTGGCACAACTTGACTAGAAGAAGGGATCGCTTGGTAGGAAATATTCTGAGGCATCAAGGGATAGCCAATTTAGTATTGGAGGGGAGCGTGGAGGATAAAAATCGTAGCGGGAGACCAAGAGATGAATATACAAAACAGATTCAGAAGGATGTAGGTTGCAGTAGGCACTAGGAGATGAAGAAGCTTGCACAGGATAGAGTAGCATAGAGAGCTGCATCAAACCAGTCTCTGGACTGAAGATCACAACAACAGATGCACAATGTCGAGACCACCACAATTAGATAAAGACAACCCTTTATAGTGTAAACTGTGCAGAGCTTGGATTGATTTATATGCGAACAGTTCATTAATCGATATCATTTAATACCTACGCTAACTGCTACTGCAATATTTTTCTCGAACTTCTTTGGCAGTGCGCTGTTAACTTGTCGTAGTGCAGCTACAAGTGATACGCCACGTACCACAATCTGACGATCAGGACATGTCGTATGTGATGATCCGGAGCGTGTCTCTTTCTTAGATTCTCTGTTTTCGGTATAGCTGTTGTGACCAATCTGTCACCAAACATCTATGTGTGAACCTTGCAAGTGTCATATACATATGGTAGCTTTGTTTCATATTTTAACGTTTTGCTACATGAAAAATTAAGTTACAATTGTTTCCACACAGAAATAAACAAACAAACAACCTATTTTGTTTTGTCGTATTTGAAAGTATAAGCAATGGACATTACAGAAATAATTTGGACGAGTGGAGGGAGAGGGTGGTGGTATTATTTACAATATGATAACTGGCTGACAACGGAACACATTCTAAAATAGTCTCAACTGGAGACATTGTATCGGTGACACACATCGCAGAATACCATCTCATGTTTTAGTAACGCACAAGGCTGTTGCATGTAAAGTACATGAATTAAAGGCTACGCACAATTTACGTGTAAGAAGCGCGAGAGAAAGCTGTACATGAGGGTGACAATATACAGCTACTGCAAATGGTTCCTTCTTTTTCAGTGCTCTATATTTTTCAAAGTATTACATGTAAAGATATGACTGCCGCATGAATAGAACCGTAAACTCACCAAGTTTGCATTTTTCACTCTAAAAACGTTCTATGAGTGTCCCTCTGGTCACACGACACACATCCAAGCGGTAGTCACGTTGGTTCCACGCTTCACGCAGCAACATTCCGTCAATGGTCACCACAGCAGCATTGATGCGTTCTCTGAACTGTTCCTGTGTTCTTGGCAGTGGGAATACGTGAACACCGTCCTCAGTATACCCCCGAAGGAAAAAGTAACAAAGACTGGCGACTTGGGAGGGCCAAGGGAACGTAGCCACATCATCATCACCACCACACGCAATCCAGCGATACGAAAATTCGTCGTTATCACAGTGCACAGAAACCTTCGACAAATATCATTCATGCGCCACAACTGAGGTCTTTCAGTGCCTCATATTCTCACATTGTCGCGACTAGTCTTTCCAGATAAATGAAAGCTTGCTATTTATTCCTTATTCCAACACACAAAAGCTCTTTTCTTGGTTTGGTGCCATTTTGTCAAGGTACTGCACTCGTAACGCCGACTGGTGACATAATGCAAACTCGGTGAGTGTAAGGTTCCATTCATGCATCAATCATATTTCTACTTTGGGAAATACGGAGTGATGAAAAAGAATGGATCATGTATATGAGCCGTGTATAATAGAGATACTTTAAGAGGACAACATACATGTGAAGTTGCATGCATTAATTTATACTGTACATTCGCGCTGCTGCTACGGTCGCAGGTTCGAATCCTGCCTCGGGCATGGATGTATGTGATGTACTTAGGTTAGTTAAGATTAAGGAGTTCTAAGTCTAGGGGCCTGATGACTTCAGATGTTAAGTCCCATAGTGCTTAGAGCCATTTGAACCACTTTTTTATACTGTACATTCACAATACGCATAACATGACTGACAACCACCAGTACTTCCGTAAGAAAGTACACGCATTACCTTGAAATGTTTATGTACTGTTACCAGACACAAGCTGAACTACTCTGATCGATAGCTGATGAGCAGTTAATATCCTTGAAGTCATGTAAGAAAATTATGGTTTCCATTCAGTTGAACGCTGTGCTCATTAGCAAAAACAACCCTATAACGTTCGAATATAATATTAGTGGTGTATGCTAGTGGTGTACTGCGTGACACAGTTACGTCGATTAAATATATAGGCGTAATATTGCAAAGCGACAAGAAACAGAACGAGTTGTAGGCAAAGTGAATGGCGGACCTCTGTTTACTGGGAGAATTCTAGGAAAGTGCAGCTCATTAATAAAGGAGACTGCGTACAAACACTTGTACAACCACTCTTGAAACTGCTCGAGTGTTTGGGATCCCCATCAAGTCGAATTAAAGGAAGACATCGAAACAATTCAGTGGTGTGGTGCTAGATTTGTTAGGGGCAGGTTCACTCAACAAGTAAGTGTTGAGGAAATTGCCCATGAACTCAAATCTGTTTTAGATCTGTTGTTTTCGGCTGCCCTGTGACGTACTCTGATGGTCGCGCCCGTGACTGGGCTGTGCAAGCGGCTTAGGCATTGTAAACATGTCTTTGGACTGGAGCTCGCGTCTGAAGTTACGTATGTTTGTTCATGTGCCCTGCTTAAAGGCCATTTGCCGTTTAAGTTCTCTGAACTGTGGATTGTAGTGAGAAGCCAGATTCGCGTGCAATGCTGTACACATCCGGCCTATGTGCGGTAGAATAGCAGAACAGTCGAGGAGAGATGTACGAAACATGAGCGACTAGAATGGCCAAGCACATCAGTTGTCGCTGACAACTGCCACGAATATAGTTATTAAATGAAATACGATGTAACTAGGTCTAGTATCGTGGAACAGACACCACGTTTACGGGGAAGCGAGAGTAAGGAGTTTGACAAATTGAAGATGTCAGTAAACGTGATGAAGAGGGTCAGAGATTTCCAATTTATTCAAGGCTTGTGGTCCAGCAATCAACCTATGAAGATCTCCCAGGCCGTCACATCCACCAGAGACGGGAAAAGCTCGGAGAAGGTACGTTTCATGGAATATCAGTGCTGGCTCTGAGAAACAAAAGAGCATCAATGAGCTTGGTGGGTGTCGGAAGTCGAACTCAGAATCGTCTATAAATATCGGAGCGAGACCAACGAATGCTCACAGTCTGGTTGGAGTCCAAGTAACGAGTATAGATATCAGCACAATTCGCAGCACCTGAAGAATACAACTGTGTCGGTCGTCGAAATATTGGCACACCAGAATCGGTGTGCCAGTTGGTCACAATCACCATGACTCACCGATGCACCAGGTTAGAGATACCGATTTGTTAAAAAACTGTTTCCTGCTGCCTGAAGAAGCCCGTAACTGCCTGCTGCACGTCATTGTTCATTAGGAATCGTCGACCCTTCAAGGCCATTTTTAAGGGATCGAACGCGTAATAATCGCATGAGAAGAGGCTACAGGGCAGATGCTCAAGTACCTTCCACTTTAGTTGGCATAACTTCCGTGTTACCACATATGCGATTTGGGAGCGGCTTGTGTCGAATCACGAGCAGCACCATTCCACAGCGGTGGTTTTCGAGAGATATGGTGCCCCACACACATTCTTCGTTCTCCGACTGATGTCTATCGGTGTTTGTCCTTCGGCAGCCAAGAAAATAATAACAGCACGTTGGTCTTCTTTGGAAACATTTTATGATAATGTCACCACAGTTCGCATTTCCGTATGTACCATACGCAGGTCGCTAATACACGAATGCTAAATTAATCCCTTGCCTATATATCGGGTTTGTATACCCGCATCGGAGTAGCACTACGTTGCATGTACACTGCAGCAATGCCCTCAAACGGAAACTATTTGATCTTACCTTATACGTTACAGCATTGAGGAGTAGCTAGTACTGTAAGCTACAGTCAAGTGACAAAGTTGTGGTCATCGTCAAAAATTAGAACATGTGGGACAGGTTACTGACGGCTTCGGATTAACAGATACGCAGGGATGAGAAGATTAGTAGATGATAGGAAAACGTGGAGACAGTAGGAGACTAATGGAGAGACTGATGACTTCAGAAAAACTAATGTAACTACGAAGTGTAAAAAATTATTGAAATGCCTTACGACAATCACCAACTTGTCTGCCAGTAATAGCTTGTCAGTTGGCAGAAAGTTACTACTGGCTCTCTACCCGGACTTAACAGTAAACATGTCGTTAGGAGGAACAGATTGCGCTGACAACTCTGGAGCCACCGGCAAACGTTTGAGCAATGAATCATCGTGGAAGAAACCTCCACCTGTGCAGGATAAAAACTTACATCCATAAACATATTAGTCCAAGATGTCATCTGATAACTGGATGGATATGATTCTAGTTGCACTGAATTACACAAAACTGATAGTTTGGAAAGTCAGACTGTTTATGAAAAGGTGACAGATTATTACGTATGATGTCTGACAACAGAAACAAGAAATATCTGAATGAAATAAGCATAAAACATTACTAAGATTATCCTTGCATGTACCCATTCAGGTTCCACTGTAGTATTGGAGCCATTTAAGGGTGAGATTTTTCTACGTTTGCCTTCTTTCTTGCTGCCGCTATTGCAGACGTATAGCATTTGAGAGTAGAGAGTAGGGACTAGTTACTTCCTTCCGACACCATAATCCACCACCTCCATGGATGGACTCTCTATGGACTCATTAGTCAACATGAGTGTTGGATAGTCTGATGGTTCAGTACTTTTTATACATTTTTTGTTTGTTCGTTTGGCGTTTCTCATTCAACGGCGAAGTTGGCGATGACGGCCATTGTGGCATTCTGCTTCCATTGTTGTGCGACACTCGTGGCGCCCTCAACGCTATGAGTAACTTGTTTGCTTGTTACTGGTGCGGAAATGGATGCTTTGCAACTGCACCTACAGGAGCATGTATTCATTCTTACGCTGCTCATCTGTATATGTGCGGACATGTTGACCTTGTCGACAGGTTTCTTAACCACTGAGGCAAAGGATATTATGAATGTGTGCGGTTGCATCATGTTCTACAACTTTTCTGTATCAGTGTAGGGTAGCTTCTTAGTAATTTTAATTTCTTGCGCCTTCTTCTTCTCCGATGTTTTACAGTTTTGGTTCCATGCTGCATGGTCACTGCAGTTGAAGCAGAATTCAGGAAAATAACAAGAGACTCCTGCTTTAGGGGCTTATAAAATGACTTTTATCTTAATAATATGAATATTTATATACGTGTTTGGAGAGAGAGAGAGAGATTAATTTTTTTATTGAGATTTTTACTTTAAGTCGTAACTGGTACCTGAATTTTGGTTGCTGCCTCCTTGAATGATCAGGTTCTGCACCATTTGGTGACGTATTATAATTTGGAGGAAGTTATTGTTCTTTAAGGTTTATAATACGACTCTGTTAGTTACTTGGCCGTATTGTGGATAGCTTTGAGCCCAAGTGTTCGTAGCTTTTCATACCTAAGGGACCACTGTTGTAAGTAAATAAGATGCAACAGCAATCTGCTTTTCGTGGGAAAAGGAGATTGCTTGACACGCAAACTTCCTTCAAACTACACGTCCTGCTACATCAAAATTGGTCAGTGGAGTTCAGCACCACACTATTGTGCAAGAACATAATCCAATTACTGTAATTAAGAAATTATGAGAGGTTGTTACTTATTGAAAGAAAACTATAGAGAACGCATTTCTTTTCCTGTACTTTAGTGTACTTTGTACACTTACAATTCTTTCGATTGATAGACGGCGTCGACAATGAAGTTCACCTCCTTTTCCAAAAACAAGATATTTCTATTCTTCACTTCCAGAAAATTTTTATACATCAATGTTTGGCAACTCTTACACATACTTTGCTCGGTTTTATCACTAACATATCAATTTTCATTAAATGAGACAATATGTTCTGAGCGACGGCCTAACAACACGCCCTCTTTCCACAAGATACAGATTAACAGTCCTCTTTTCTTAATAAATCTTTTTTTTTTTTTTTTTTTTTTTTTGAGTCCATACTCAAAGATTCTCTAATACTATCGTTGCGGGGATTGCGCGCTAAAGAGTTTCTTGCTGTCCAGCTGCGCTTCACTTCAAGTACTTTTGGAATCACATTTACATTTACGGTATTCACATACTTTACTGAGCTTCTCAGAATAAAATGAGGCACAAATTAGTTTAAAAAAAAGGCAGTGAGGCTCGTATAACACTACAGGCTGATTTGCCACATTTATCACACGTTGCCTCCCCACTGTACGCCAAAGCTGTGTGGACATATCGCAGACATAATAGCCCATAGGGTTTGTAAAATAAGACCGTTCTTTCATCTGGAGGAAACCTGCTTTAATACACTCCGGCAGCTGCAGCGAGCGAAGAGGTACTATAAATGAATCAGTCTTTTGAAAGTCGCCGTTGACTTGCTTCATCATGTTGCTTACTTCAATTACTCCCTATGACACTATTCCATCAGTAATTCCTGAGTGTCCGTATTCAACAATATGACAGCAAGAGGCCACATGCCTATTTGAGTTAAGAAAGTTATGTTTCTTTCAACTGGGAATTTTCATAAGTGCTTGCGTTCAAGTAATTGATCGCTTCTTTAGCTGTAGCCGTTTCTAGGAGTAAAATTCCATTTCTAAGTCACCTAAAGTATTTTAAAGGCGTAATTATCCAATCCAGCTCTTTATGAATGTAGAATGGAGACACATTTTTGAATGCTCCTCCTCCCTTTTAATAACATAAATACATTTTTATACAGATGTGCCTTGTTCCTATCCATATTTCCCACAGTTATTGGCGATTCCTCACGAGGACTAGTCTGACGACCTCTCTTTGTGGTTGGATGGTAGACACAACCAGAGCTCCATGGAACCCACTGGAGTTTCTGATCTATTTTTTTATTTTATTTTTCAGTTATGAGCAGTCTCATTCCGACGAACTAGGGAAATGAGGGTGCCCCTAGACAGAGCCCTGGTTGTCTGGGTAAGCCTTATACATCTGACGTGTGGCAGGTTACCCTGAGGTCGCCCACTAGCGACTGTTTCACATCACTGCTTTGAGTTTGAGATTTTTCTTTTTAGAGGTTTGTACCATCCCCGCAATCCTGTCGGTTAAGTAAAGATCTTCGTTCCATGTAAACCACAACGTTTCACCGCCGCACTACATGCTGATGGCTGCTGCACGGTCAGAGTTTACGGCTACAGACAACCTGAGTTTGCCATTTCCATGCCCATCCAAAAAAGGCCAAGCTCCCTGAGGTGCTCCTTTTGGCACGACATGGGACGCACGTGTGGCTAGTCGAAAGCCACGAATGTGGCCGCCCGGCACAAGATTGGAGTAGTGGAAAGTGGTGGCGGCATATTGTGAACATGTAAGGAACAAGCACAGATGGAGAGGGGGAACATCGTCATAGGGTAAATTAGAGAGAGGAGAGTTAAAGACGATAGGGCATATAAATATCAGAATGGATTTCATTCTCTGAGAGGAGAAGTCGGCTGAGGTTTCGTTGGGAGGGGGAGCGGAGAGTGTGTAATTATAGGGGTGGTGGGAGTGTCGGTATAAGCGCTCCAGCATCTGAGATTGGAAATTAGAGGTGCAACAGTGTTACTGTCAGAGTCGAGTTCGTGGATAGTGTATGATATACAGAGGTTTTCTATGTGAGCGAGGAGTAATGGAAAATGGTTGAAATCGTAAACAATCTACGTGGCAGGGTAAATGGCTGCAAGAGACAAGGCCAGATTGAACAGGGTTCCAAGAATTGGAGGGAGTTATATAAATTTGATAAAACTCATATCTAGGTGCCAGTAACATAGGAAAGGATATCTAGGATCAAGCTAACGCGAAGCATATTGGAGGGGTGCAGTCTCCAAGGTCGGCCACTTAGCGGTTTTTGTTCCTCTTGGATGATCAGTAGGTGCAGTGTCCACTGGGTAATGGGGGAGGACGGTCATAAATACTTGAGTAATTCACGGGCTCTGAACATGCGGATACTTCGCCTGATAGTTATTGGCTGGTTTTGGAGCTGAGAGTGGGGAGGGGATGATGGAGGTTGGCTCTAAGGAGTCACTTGCTGCACAAGGGGGTGAACAGGTTGGCAACGGAGACAGAGGGACCATTTGGATCTGAGAGGTAGTGTAGAAGTTTAGAAAATATGTGTTATCAGCGTACTGCAGTAGGTGCACACGAGGAAATGGACAGCTGGAGATGGCCTTCCCTGGACAGCTTCAGTGTAAGGGATGTACGTGAGCGGAGAGAGGACAGAGGCTAGAGGCATACTTGCAGTGAGATGGAAGATACTTGAGTTGGTGTTGTTAATGGTGTCAGAGAATGGATTATCATGTGTGAAGGATGCAATAACGTTTACACAGTTTATTAGAATTGTGTGGGTACAAAGTGTGTAATGGAAACCGTAAAGTCATACTCGGTAAAAAGCTTGCGGCGCAGGGCGATGTTGGGAGTGGAAAATGACTCAGTGTTTTGTAGGCTTGGACTCATTTCCGAGCACCAATAAATTACATTAAACAATGTGAACCATGTAATAAATCAGACCTCTTACATGAGAAAGCGCAAACCAAACGAACATATAAAATCAGAAAAACTTACCCTAATACACAGCAACTAATAACCACATTTCACAACTCTGAGATCGAAAGCTTGCAATAAAGAAGACACGAATCATCACATAACACATGTATCACTAAGAACTCGAGGACCCAAATAGGGATCTTGTTCCAAAACTTAATCATAAAATGCACCCAAACAAGGCCGAGTAAATAGCAGACAGACAACACAAGCAGACAGACCCGATCTACAGTAATACATGAACCACATATACATCCTCAGGCAAGCACACAAAGGAAGTAACGTCAGTAAAAGGCAAACTAATCCCAGTCAGGTAAAGCACCGCTCTCAGACCTAACGGCGGCTTCGCCGCGTTTCGCGAGAAGTACAGTTCAACGAGATAAAGCACTTTTCTACAAATTTCACAGGCTTTTTTATGATAAAAGATATGGTGGATACTGGTGGATATTATGCTGTCAGGCTAACGAGATAGGAGGTGGCTAAGAAACATTAGTCATCAGGGAAAAGTTGTGACGGAAGCCACATTGGTTAACAGGAAGAGATAGGTGTTAGTTGAGGTGTTTACGGATACGCTGAGAGGATGGCTTTTGCTAAACGTCGAGGTGAGGCTGACGGGGCTGCAGAAGAAAATATCATTAGGAGTCTGGAGGTTTTCTACGGCTCAGAACAGTAATCTGTGGAGACTACCTTGTTATAAAGGATTCCAAGGGTTCAAAATGGCTCCGAGCACTATGGGACTTATCATCTGAGGTCATCAGTCCCCTAGAACTCAGGACTACTTAAACCTAACTAACCTAAGGACATCACACACATCCATGCCAGAGGCAGGATTCGAACCTGACCGTAGCAGTCGCGCGGTTCCGGACTGAAGCGCCTAGAACCGCTCGTTCACCGCGGCCGGCTCCAAGGGTTCCTAGAACGGAATAAGATATTATTTTAGGTATCTATTGGCAATGTAATCATGACTGGAGGCTGTGTTTTACTTTTTTATGAAATACTTATTTTATGCCAGACGATGTGTTCCATACTGTTTGTGGTACGTTGCCCTAGAAGTCGAAGTTAGAGATGAGACTATGCTATGTCTACGTTAATGAGCTGTAGAGAACAGAGAGTATTCGAGAGTTATAGGGAATTGTGTAGATGTCGAAATAGAATTCAAAGTGCTTAGCTTTGTTCAAGTTGTCAGGCGATTGGTGTGGAGGTGTAGATAGTGAGGTATGGATTTAATGTCAGTTAGAAGGTGAAATGCTTTCCATTACTTGGAGGAATTTTCTGGAAGCGTAGCGCAATGTCTGGTGCATGTTTGGCACCAATTACAGTGTCTTTAGCACCTAGTTAATTTTTATGTATATTCGATGGTAGCATGGAGTGTGTCTCCATTACAAAACTGCAGGAAGGTGCGTTTTAAGCAAGGGGATTCTCGAAGTAGGAATCGGGAGCTTAGGATAGATAGGCTTAATAGTCACGTGGGTGAATAGGTCGTTTACAAGGTCTCCTGAAGGAAGGATGTGGTGGGAAGAATATCATCACTGAGTTGGAAGTTGATTACATGGCTTGTAACATATTGAGAACAAGTGTGCAGTGGAACAGTGACCATGTCCCCTGGAGGGACTCAGTTAATCGATGCCATCACTTAAACTCTGCGGGAAACTGGCTGTGAATGATTAGGTCAGTGGATATCTGTGGAAAAGATATGATCTATGTGTGTGAGGAAGCCGTAGGAGGAGATGGTATGGTAGTGTTGGTTATGTAAGTTCACTGGACAAAAAAGATCATTCACCCAAGGATTTTATGAGACAGATCTGATGATGGTCATTAAAGACCGAAACCGGTAATCTGTTAAACAGAAAAGATTGTGACCATAGACGTAAATTAAAGGAAACTTACTAGGATAAATGATTACAACCATCATATAATACCGTGTAACCTTGTCGTGTACTGCCGTTACCACCGAGACTTCGGCGACTTCATCTACAGTGGTGCAAAGCCAGAACGACGTGGAATCTCACAGACTGGCAAAATGTGGTGTTTAGTTATGGGGGCGGATGAAAACCGCTTATGGAAGTACAGGCAGCCTGTTGAAAGGCACTGTTCCACCCGCGCTATCGCGCCACACCGCCCGCACAACCGGTGGGTGGTCTGGGAGGGGGGGGGGGTGAAGGACGGGGGGGGGGGGCAGTATCCTACGATAGCCGGCCTCCCCTAATTACGGTACGTCGAACCTCAACGGGCCAGCGTTACATTCTTCAACCTCACGTGAGACCTTTCCTACACAGTCTACTAAGGGCAATTTTCCAGCAAGAAAATGCTCGTCCGCATACAGCTGGAAATCCTCAAGACTTCCTACATCATACTCTTCAGTCGCTCGCCTGCTCTCCAGACTTGTCCCTTACACAGTATATGTGGGACCAGCTGTAACACCAGATGCCGCCGTATCTTTCTGTACATGATTCGCAGGTGGCTGTTCACGATTTGTGGACAAGTCTGCCTTAGGGCAACATGACACCTCTAATCAGCTCGATGCCGAACAGTGTTGCGGCATTTATTGCAGCAAAAGGTGGTCGAACGCGTTATTGATGTGCACTGGTATTAGTCTACTTGTACTCACTGTGTTTCTTATCCACATATCTTGATTTTGGAATCAAGTGAATCTCTCATTATATCCAACAAATTTCATTTCGATCTGATGCGCCTTTTTTGCTGCGCTGTTTTCAATGTTCCTGAATGTATTTTTCCTGGTGTCTTGCTGTACTGCAGAATCCCTCCAGTAAAGGCTCGTTATTAATTTGAGGCTTGCTCCCTGCGAAATTTAGAATATAAATCACAGTCTGTGTATATATCAACGTAAACAAATGCCTCTAGGGCTAACCTACGTTAGTCGCTTACTTCAGAATTTGTGCTTACCGTTCATTACTGTATACCACAAAAGTGGATTATCCTTGTCTGTTTCTTATCCTTTATTTTGCTGGAATGCGTTTTTCGCAGTTTCGTAATTTCACTTCTTCCAATACTACTTTACCCTTTTGTACGTTGCTTATCATTCTGTTTCGGAATTCGGGCTCGGTGTGCTCTTTTGGTGCCGGCCGAAGTGGCCGTGCGGTTAAAGGCGCTGCAGTCTGGAACCGCAAGACCGCTACGGTCGCAGGTTCGAATCCTGCCTCGGGCATGAATGTTTGTGATGTCCTTAGGTTAGTTAGGTTTAACTAGTTCTAAGTTCAAGGGGACTAATGACCTCAGCAGTTGAGTCCCATAGTGCTCAGAGCCATTTGAACCATTTGCTCTTTTGGTAAAGTGAGTGCCTGGAAACCGGGAGTTCGCAGGTTAGAATCCCGGTCGGACCACGGAAATTTTCACTTTGCCTTTAATTTAGTCTTCATCTCTCACTGATGTGAAGAGTTGTCAGGAACTGGAAGTAGCTCAGATACCGCTGTAAACTGTCGGTACCCTTTCCCCGATTGGATAACTGTGGTAGAATAGGGACATGCAAGCAGCCGAAGCAGAGTCCAGTCGAAAGGCTTGCAGCCAGCCATCGGGTCACACGAAATTCTTCTTGACAGTTTCATAACATCCACGGTTACTGCTGTGCCTGCTACGTAGCATTGGATGGATTGGATGCATGAGAGGGGTCCTTTAGATCACTCAACCTTTCTTTCTCTCTCACATAATGTGCGTTGCAAGTGAAATTAGTTATTTTACTTTATGAATGTTGTAGTCCTACTCGTATAATGTATGACAAGAGTCTTTTACAGACCATAGCGAACCAGCTGCCCTTGCGATAATTTATTTATATTTTATCAGAGTGATTTGTTAAAATCGCTGTATTACTGATTACAGTTACCAGTTGGCAAACTTATACTCTTTATTGAGAGGTAGGAAACACTGTGGAGGCTACATTACAGTACTCAACTGAAGGTAATACCGAAACACTTTGAGATGAACGTAAGTTTTGTGTCATAAGCAGAATAAGTATTTAAGATACTATTATCCCTTATTTAGAACGTAATTTTGTACCATACTACCTGTAAGGGCAGAAGAATATCTGAAGTTAGTTCAAGTGGTCAAAACTTTGTAGGGCGTGAAGATGGAACTCTTTGTGATCAACAACACAGCAGAGACTCAGACACTCAGGTCATCAGGATAATGAACCTTTCCCTCCTAGCATAACAGGTTAAACAAGTAGTGAAGAATTACATGGTACAGACTGTAAGTAGGCTGTTTAGGTTTTTATGTTGGTAACGCCACGAAGCGTTCTCTATTAAAATCGCTGACTGTGCTGTGTGCAGTCTGTGGCTGGTTGGAGCCGGCCGAAGTGGCCGTGCGGTTAAAGGCGCTGCAGTCTGGAACCGCAAGACCGCTACGGTCGCAGGTTCGAATCCTGCCTCGGGCATGGATGTTTGTGATGTCCTTAGGTTAGTTAGGTTTAACTAGTTCTAGGGGACTAATGACCTCAGCAGTTGAGTCCCATAGTGCTCAGAGCCATTTTTGTGGCTGGTTGGACTCGTTGTTGGAACTTACTCGCCAGTATCGTGTTGGGCAGTTGGATGCGAACAGCCCGTAGCGTTGGGGAGTTGGAGGAGGGCCGCCAGAGGTGGTGGATGTGGGGAGAGAGATGCCAGAGTTCTTAGATGTTAATATGAGCCGACGATCTGGACGTGCGTCCGTCATAAAAAGGAAATTTGTTAAACTGGATGTCACGCATTTATCTATATATATTATTACTTTTGAACACATTATTAAGGTAAATACATTGTTTGTTCTATATCAAAATCTTTCATTTGCTAACTATATGCCTATCAGTAGTTAGAATCTTTTATTTAGCTGGCAGTATTGGCGCTCGTTGTATTGCTGTAGTTCGAGTAACGAAGATTTTTGTGAGGTAATTGATTCATGAAGGGTATAGGTTATTGTTAGTCAGGGCTATTCTTTTGTAGGGATTATTGAAAGTCAGATTGCGTTGCGCTAAAATATTGTGTGTCAGTTTAGTAATGATCAGAATAAGTAACGATAAAAAGTCTCAGTACGTTCAATTTCACTCTGGAGTTTAAAAAGCAAGTAACGTAGAAGTTTTACCAGCACAGTCATTCTTTACATTCAAAAGGGGAAGTTTAAAGACTAGAGAATTGCTGATATCTTTATTGGTCAGGATGGAACTCAATACAGTAAATCACTGTCACTAAGGAGCAAAGTATAAGTACATGGTATCCTGAAAATTCAACATTGTCCAGTAAGGGGTAGTGTAACTAAGTAAAAACGAAAATGAACTCGAAATGAAGGCTTCCATAACCTGAATTTTTAAAATCATCACTTTTGTCTGAAATACAGTTTGACAGTTGTAGATTGTGTGACCAAAAAGAACAAACATGTGATGTTGCAAAGTCTGTGCAAAACAGCACCACTGTAGGTGAAAAAGTAAAAATATCATTATTCTGTTATAAATGTAGATCAGAAGTTGATTCCCTTTATCAGAAGGCAGGTATATGTACTTGGAACAGACAGTGAAGATGAAGTTATTTCGTCTTATGGGCAAACGTATTTGATGTAGTAGCAATAAATATCCTGTGCTTATATTCACAATAACATCCAAAATACATGAAAGGTAGGGCTAATAAAAACATAAATATTATCGTATGCAGAAGAGAATCAACAAACCATGCCTCCAAAATAAAGTTCTAGAAGCAATGGCAAGTTGTGGAATATGTATCCAACGGATGTAGATTGCAGAAACTGGAAGATCACCAAAAGGAAGATGCTTCGTGTGCCGACATCTACAAGACAAAAAAGCAGTCAATCATTCTGCAAAAGCAAGGAGCATTGTGATATTATTTGTAAAGAATGTGCCTTTTAATGAGCAAATACTCTGGTGCGGATTATTAAAATTGACAGTTACTATTCAGCTCTGGAAAGTTATAACATAATTCATAATATTATATTTCGTATGAAAATAAAGTAAAAGTTGCAATATCGTAATAAAGTATTTCTTATTCATTCTGTAGCACTACCTCTTCAATATGTATAACATTTCCTATAATACCAAATTTTACTAATTGTTTTAAGGTAGTGGTCTTACAGACCCCTCTCATGCATTTTTGCTAGCCCATACACTCATTTCATTGTTTCGTGTAGCAGTTTCTTTTCCCCGGAACGATGCTTCCGTCAGTGTTTCAGACTGGTTTTATCTCCCTTGAAAAAATGGAAATTTGTGGCACGTTTCTATGGGACCAAACTTTTGAGGTCAGCAGTCCCTAGGCTCACACATTACTTAATTTCGCTCAAACTAACTTACGCTAAGGACAACACACACACACACACACACACACACACACACACACACACCAATACCCGAGGGGGAGGACTCGGACCTCCGAACCGTGGCGGTTACCCAGAGCGGCTCCCTTGAAAAGATTTTGCTTGTAAGATATATTTCCCATCTTTTATGGGACTACCCCAACTACTCCCTCGAGCAATATTTTGGAAACATGCATCCTAGGTTTGTAATCCTGATGCTCTTCTTTAGCAAAGATATAGCCGGTCGGAGTGGCCGAGCGGTTCTAGGCGCTACAATCCGGAACCGCACGACCGCTACGGTCGCAGGTTCGAATCCTGCCTCGGGCATGGATGTGTGTGATAACCTTAGGTTAGTTAGGTCTAAGTAGTTCTAAGTTCTAGGGGACTGATCACCTCAGAAGTTAAGTCCCTTAGTGCTGAGAGGCATTTGAACCATTTAGCAGAGATAGCGAAAGATGTGGCACGGTTATTGAGTTACTGAATTCGTATTCGGAGGAAAGAGATACCGTATTCTCATCTGACAATCAATCAGGATTATTTTCCTCATGGATTCCTTAAGTCAGTTGCACTGATGTTCATCCTCAAAAAGTAACTTTTCTCTCTCTCTCTCTCTTGTCGAGAAGGTGACAAAGTTTCACTGCAGATGTGAAATGCGGATAGCAGTTGCTGGAAGCAGATTCATGCATACCCCTTCGAGCCCTGCAAACTCGTGCATGTTGGCACCAGTTCTATTCTTGCATCATTCTTGTTATGCCGGTACAAGTTTATATTTTTATTACCTTTTTTGTTACGCTTCTTTGTGGCACGCATTTGAGTTGCGTAACTTTCGCTCTAAGTTATTCACAATTCGTTGCAAGATAAGCTCCACACAACTCACGCTTTCATAAACAGCTAAAACATTATACCAAAGCGATTCAAGGAAATTACCCAAGAGTAAGAGAGGCATCCGCTGAGTATAGAAACGTAAGTGGGCCACTAAGTGCTTTGAGAATCAAGCGGAGGTCTCTGTTTGCGTGATGATTAAAATACTGTACAAAGTAACGTAACAGACGCAACCAATTGCATCTTGGCAATCGAGAATTTTAAACGCTCGGTTGGTGTGCGATGCAGCTCTTCTAAGATGTAAATCTTCCTGATCAGGGTTATAAGAATTTACAACCACACTACTATGAGAAAAGTAAACAGGTGCGTTAGTCTTAAAGTAGACAAATTACAATTTGTGACTGAAACTTCTTGAAAGCTTCAACTCTGTGCTGTTTTGAATTCGGATCCAGACCATTGCATTTTGCGTGGAAAAAAGAATCAGTTTAGCTATCGACGCATACTTCAAAGCCTGTCTGACAGCTATAGTCTATCAGCACACATCAGGAGACTGGTATTAAGAGGTGGTGGCTATCATGCGGGTCTTGACAAGCGGCTAGGTAGCTCAGTTAACTATAGCGTAGCTCGTGAAAGCGGTCGACTCAGTATTAGACACAGTGCTTTAACCTTCAAGAAGTTTCCTAAAACTTTACTGCAGGGTAAAATAACCATTCAAAATGTGTGACTGTTCAGAACTTGCACACAAGTCGGAGCCTATTTTTTGGTAAGCACTTATTGCCCAATAATTGTGAAGGTATTGTGATCGCGGAAATACCGAGTGTGTCTTGTGTTACCCATGAGAACTTAGAGCCACTCTATGTCTGTCATGTAGTGCTTACAACTCATTGTAATACTTTGTTAATGAGTCACAGTTGCGTAATGTATGTAACAGATGTAATTTCGAAATTTAATGATTGCCTTAATTAATCGTGTGCAAATAGCGTCCCAACTTCTATACGATGCAGAAAATTCCTTGTGTATATCGTGTTCAGTGCATACGTAAGCGGAAGTATCACGTCAAACAGTGAACATATTTACATTAATTTACCCATTCTTCAGTTCCACACTAAATTCCTTCACAAAATTATATTCAGTCTTCACTCAAACCTCACACCTTCCCCAACAGACACCTGAAGCAAGCTACTTCAATATGTCGTACCAGAACATTAACCTGCATCTACATCTACATATTAATGCAATTCATGTTTAATTTCTGGAAGGGAATTCATAGAACACTTTCAGATTTTTTTTACGTAACACTCTCAAGCCAAGAGGGAACAATAAGAGTGGAAGACCAAGAACGAAGTGCCCGGATTAAAAAGGGTGTAAGACAGGGATATAGTCTTTCGCCTCTGCTGTTCAACCTATGCATCGAAGAAGCAATGACGGAAATAAAAGAAAGGTTCAAAATTGGAATTAATACTGAAAGTGAATAGATATCGATGATAAGATTCGCTGATGACGTTTGCTATACTCAGTGAAAGTGAAGAGGAATTACAGGCATGTTCAATAGGGTTCATGTCTGGAGAACATGCTGACCAGAGAGCCCAGCGATGTCCTTATCCTGAAGGAAGTCACTCACAAGATGTGAACGGTGAGAGCGCGATTTGTCGTCCACGACGCCAATATGCTGCCGATATGGTTGCACTATCGGTCGGAGGAAGGCATTCACGTATCATACAGCCGTTACAGCGCCTTCCATGACCACCAGCGGCGTACGTCGGCCGCATGTAATGCCACCCCAAATCAGCAGGGAACCTCCACCTTGCTGCACTCGCTGGACAGTGTATCTAAGGCGTTCAGCCTGACCAGGTTGCTTCCAAACACATCTCCGACGATTGTCTGGTTGAAGGCATATGTGACACTCATCGGTGAACAGAACGTGATGCCAATCCTGAGCGGTCCATTCGGCATGTTGTTGGGCCCATCTGTATCGCGCTGCATGGTATCGTGGTTGCAAAGAGGGACCCCTCCATGGACGACGGGGGTGAAGTTGCGCATCATGCAGCCTATTGCGCACAGTTTGAGTCGTAACACGACGTCCTGTGGCTGCACGAAAAGCATTATTCAACATGATGGCGTTGCTGTGAGAGTTCCTCCGAGCCATAATGCGTAGGTAGCAGTCATCCACTGCAGTAGTAGCCCTTGAGCGGCCAAGCAAGGCATGTCATCAAAAGTTCCTGTCACTCTGTATGTCCTCCATGTCCGAACAACATCGTTTTGGTTCACTCCGAGACGCCTGGACACTCCCGTTGTGGAGAGCCCCTCTTGGCACAAAGTAACAATGAGGACGCGATCGAACCGCGGTATTGACCGTCTAGGCTTGGTTGAACTACAGACAACACAAGCCGTGTACTTCCTTCCTGGTGGAATGACTGGAACTGATCGACTGTCGGACCCCTTTCGTCTAACAGGCGCTGCCCATGCATGGTTGTTTACATCTTCGGGTGGGTTTAGTGACATTTCTAAACAGTCGAAGGGACTGTGTCTGTAATACAATATCCACAGTTAACGTCTATCTTCAGGAGTTCTGGGGACTGGGCTGATGCAAAACTTTTTTTGGATGTGTGTATATATAACAGTTGTGTCTACTGCACAAAGGTGAATTATGGGCCACTACTATGTTCAAAGCAAATGGAAGGAAATGATCATTTTATTGCATATACGCTTCTCTTGTCTACCGTCGGGTAACATTGTACAAGTCAAAAATACTTCTTCGATGAAATTGTTCAGCATCTTCCAATGGTTATGGTAGCTGTCTGAAGATGTCGAACAGCTATCCGACGGAAAATTCGAGAAGTATATTTGCAATAGATTCTTCCGAAAAGCCTGAAAAGTCACCATCATTTGTATTGTTTGGAAATTGAATAAGAGCTACAGTCTTTTTGAGTGTTGTAGAACTGCTAATATAATGTGTATGTAGAAAACTAAATACCTCTATTCTTTGCAAGGACGTTTTCGTGAACCATGCAGACTGATATTACTTACGAGATCCATTACGTAATAATCATGCAATCGGTCAGTGATGCAGGGACCGGCAGAGTGAATGGATGCAACCAGATGGCGTTTGCGGCCGCTTAAAATGATTCAACGAGTATGCCAGCGCGTGGCCTACGATATGTCAAACTTGTAAAACATTCCGAGGAAAGCTGGCGACATGGTAATTTCCGAGAAAACTGTAGTGCAAGTTTTTATACGTGATGTGTAGATTAACGATGAAAATGTGATTGCCCATGGAAGTGATTTTCAGATAAGACTTAAAGCGACGTAGAGGGTAATTTAGCTCCTTGAAATACCAAGGGACTACCAAAGTCATAATACTGTTTATGGGATTCATATACATTTTCCTTTCTGAAAGTACAAAGAATGAGGTAATGAAAGTCAAGGTACCAGACAAAATAAGTATATTTCCAACATCAGTAAATTCTGTCAATATTTTAGTTACAATCTTCTCCTGATATAAGCGAATATAATGTCAAAGAACTGGGAGCAATAATTTACACGGTTTGGAAAAATGTACTACAGAAGAAAAGACACGCAAGGTGAAAAAGAAAGCTATAAGATCACGAGGACGTTAACAACACATAATTACCAGCTAAGAACCTTAAAACAAAGCCTGTGGATATATATATGCCATACTCGTTGAATCATTAAGACGACAAATGTCTGGCGCATTTGTTAGATCGGTTACTGCTGCTACAATGACAGGTTATCAAGTCAAGATTTAAATGAATTTGAATGTGGTGCTACAGTTGGCGCACAAGCGATCGGACACAGCATCTCCGAGGTAGCTATGAAGTGGGGATTTTCCCCTACGACCATTTCACGACTGTACCGTGAATATCAGGAATCCAGTAAAACAGCAAACATCCGACATCGCTGCGGTCGGAAAAAGATACTGAAAGAACGGGACCAACGAAAACTGAAGAGAATCATTAATCGTTCAGCGTGGCAGAAGTGCAACCCTTCCCCAGGTTGCTGCAGATTTCTATTCTGGTCCATCAGCAAGTGTCAGCGTGCGAACCATTCAACGAAACGTCATCGATATGGGCTTTCTGAGCTGAGGGCTCACTTGTGTACCCTTGATGACTGCACGACGCAAAGCTTTATGCCTCGCCTGGGCTGTCAACACCAACACTGAACTGCTGATGACTGGAAACATGTTTCCTGGTCTGACGAGTCTCGTTTCAAATTGTACGGAGCGGACGGACGTGAACGGGTATGGAGACAACCTCATGAATTGTATACTTGAGGAGCTATGATCATTCGTTCATCTTCGCTAATGTGAAGCATATCTCCTCTACTGAGCAAGTGTTCATAGCTGTTAAGGTACGCACTTTAGAGCCCACGTTTATTAGACATTTTTTCTCGTTTTTGTCCACACTACCACCACCTACACTCTTCGCAACACAAGAACCGGTACATGTATTCAACTGTTAGAGGTTTCAGAACGGTTTTCGCTTGTGACTTTCGACTCGTTCGTTTCCGGTACAGGGATCCTTACTTCAAATTAATACATATATCGTTCTCCATCATCCTAGAAAGTCTGTAACATCATCACGGAATCACCCCGTGTATACGTACATTTACAGACGCCCGCGCCTATAACTTTGACGCTCTGTAGTGTCGTTGGATGACGTTTCCGGGCATGGGTTCCTATTCAAAATACATGTACTCATTCCCCTCTACAAGCCCTAGGAGTCTGTAACGGGAATTTCCGACCACCCTGTGGAGGCAGCATGGCTCAGTACTTCTGCAAGGGACTTCCAACGATTTGTTGAATCCATACCACGTCGAGTTGTTGTACCGCGCCGGGCAAAACGAGGTCAAACCCGATACCAGGAGGTGTTACCTAAGTGTATACTTGCACTTCTGACTGTCCGTATACCTGAACACCCACCATGTCCTCTACTGCATTTAAATTCATTTGCAGTTGACAAGTCACCGCACCGTTTGTTGCGGAGGGTCTGTGTTTTGCCGTAATTATCCCTTCCTCTTGCATGTTCCATTCACTTTGATAAGCGGAAATAACGGTTATCGGTACTCAACTAAATAAGCTTGAATTTTTGTAGACGTTAAAACCACGACAGTGTCATTAGCAATGCTGCACAAGCAAGGACGGACCAGTAATGGCGAAGGAAAGTGGCCGTTTCCTTTACAAAGAAAGTGTTACTGCATTTGTCCTAAGCGATTAATGCAAACCACGGACGAGGATTTGAATCCAGCTGCCACATAACTGTGTCGAGTGACTCCAATCCACCTCGCTTAGTATAATGTAATATTAGCATCGTGGTCGTTACCATGTATGGTTTTTGGAGGAAGTAATATGTTTCTTGACTCATTCCTGTAGAATGAGAGTTTATGGAACCCTCTAACTACAGTTTTCTGCACTGCACACTAGAGTTCTTGTAACGCCTCCCACTCCTATTTGTTGAGCATTTCTGTAGGCCCCTCAGGCCAAGTCTAAGAACCCTGGACGAAGCTCATAACTTTATATTCCCTGTTGATTTTGTTAATCGAAGTTCGTAAATGCTGAGGCCTTGGAGCATTACTAGCGAAGAAATGTTTTGTCATTGATCTTTCGTTTGTACGAATTACACTCCAATAGTACCATTTCAGTAAACCTGAATAAAGGATTTCTGCAAGTCAGAGACATGGCACCAAACTGAACACCGCTTTCCATTGTCTTCCGGATCTCATGAAAGAGCAGAGCAAGTTAGATTTCACGTGATCCGTGCTTGCAGTAATCATATCGATCCCCACAAAAATGTTGTTCCATCTCTAGAAAAGTCATCCTGCGTGACCATAAAATGCCTTTAGTCATTACACGATATATTGAGGCGTGTCTGTAGTTGTGCTCATTTGTTCTTCGTCGCTATTTATAGACTGGAACGAACCGTCGCTTTTTCCAGGCACGTCGCACACTTCGTTGTTCCCGCGACCTACGACAAACTGTTGAAGTAGGGCAGTTCAGATATTTAATGGAAGTGCCGACTAAATGATTATCGCAGACGTAGCCAAGAAATTAAAGTGTTTCGGAGCAAAACGTCTCTCCAGAGAGTCTGCTGTCGCTGTATATTTCTACACAGGGGACGTAGTTATCTCGGCCACTCCGTTCCGGATGTTACGATAATGAGTGGAAAATGTGACAAGGTTGTTAAACTCGATACCGTAGAAAAAAAGAAGAGGACGTCCTCTGTGCGGCTGACGTCGAGGGAGCAAAGCTGCGTGACCGGTGTAGTCCGGCGCAGACGCAGACGCTCTCTGTGACGTCAGCAAGCTGCCTGTCTGACGAACCAGCACGCCTCGGAAATTGTGGAGAACGAGCTGTCGGCCGTGTCAGCAATTTCACCGTCTTCCTACGTGGTTCTCGATGTCCGCTCCACGCGCATGTACGTCTCCGGAACGGAGTCGTATTCGAATGTGGACTGTCGGTCCCGCTCACTGGCTGTGTTCCACTGACGCAGATAGACGAAATGCGTCGCAGTGCATGCGTACTTGACTTCGCCAGCACGTCGCCAGTCTGTAAAGGTGAGAGGTGCAGAGTTATCGCGATGTCATCTTTTTGTAATGTCTCTCGAGTAGTTTGATACGGTTCCCGTTCGCTTCACCACTCAGTGGTTACGACATATAGTGTTAGAGAAGAGCGAATTTCATCTTTCCAACTGATCATTTTGAATTACATTTTCCATGGTATTCCTTAATCATGTCGGGCCGAAGATGAAACGGTTTCTTAAGCAAGGGTACTGCCGATTTCTTTTTTCATCGAGTTCCGCTTCATCTCTCACAGTGACTTCCATATCCATAGCGCGAAATCTCTAATCCAGTAGGACCGTGGATGACCGTTGTAGCGATTCTGGAGTGAACTTAAAGTTAATAGAATAGTTAGAAAGGAAGGCAGAAAAAGGAATCTCTTGAGTGAAGACTAACAACAGACCTCATCAATAGAGACATAGGTTTGTACTTAAAATCTACTTGAATTCCTGTTATGTCACCCATTAAGCGACAGAAGGACGGCCTCATACTTATTTGTTGCTGGATAGTGTTTCACTATGGATAATACCTGTTGTTGGTCATCTCTGGTTGTGTGGTGGCGGTAGTTGTTTACCATGTATGTTGCCTTTCAGCATACGGCGTCTTTTGGTTTCGACGCCAACACAGCCCCGCCCACTGGGGATTTAAACTGTCATGCATAGCGGTCTCTCGTCGCGTTTATGAATTTCACTTTGCGAAATAGTGGTGGGTGTCGATTGCGTTTCCCGGGTGCGTTCCTTAAGTTACACACATCAAAAAAAGTTTTGCTTCACCCCACTTCCCAGAACTCCTGAAGATAGACATTGACTGTGGATATTGTATCACAGACACAGTCCGTTTGACTGTTCAGAGATGTCACTAAACCCGCCCAAAGATGTAAACAACCATGCAGTAGCAGCGCCTATTAGACGGAGGAGGTCCAACAGCTGATCAGTTTCAGTCATACCACCAGGAAGGAGGTACACGGCTCGTGTTGTCTGTAGTTCAATCATGCGTATGCTGCCAATACTGCGGTTCGATCGCGTTCATATTGTTACTTTATGCCAGGAAGGGCTCTCATCAGGGAAAGTGTCCAGGCGTTCGGACTTGGAGGAGATACAGAGAAACAGGAACTGTCGATGACATGCCTTGCTCAGGCCGCCCAAGAGCTACTACTGCAGTGGATGACCGCTACCTAAGGAATATGGCTCGGAGAAACCCTGACAGCAATGACACAATGTTGAATAATGCTTTTTGTGTAGCCACAGGACGTCGGGTTACGACTCAAACTGTGTGCATTAGGGTGCATGATGCGCAACTTCACTCCCGACGTCCATGGTAGAGTCCATTTTTGCAACCACGACACCATGCAGCGCGGTACAGATGGGCCCAACAACATGCCGCCGAATGGACCGCTCAGGATTGGCTTCATATTCTCTTCACCGATGAGTGTCGCATATACCTTCAACCAGACCATCGTCGGAAACGTGTTTGGAAGCATCCGGGTCAGTCTGAACGCCGTAGACACACTATCCAGCGAGTGCAGCAAGTTGGAGGTTCCCTGCTGTTTTCGGGTGGCATTATGTAGGGCCTACGTACGCCGCTAGTGCTCATGGAAGACACCATAACGGCTGTACGATACGTGAGTGCCATCCTTCGACCGATAGTGCAACCATATCGGCAGCATAAAGGCGAGGAATACGTCTTCGTGGACGACAATTCGCGCACCCTTTATGCACATCTTGTGAATGACTTTCTTCAGGATAACGACATCTCTCGACTAGAGTGGTCAGCATGTTCTCCAGACATGAACCCTATCGAACATTCCTGGTATAGTTTGAAAAGGGCTGTTTATGGACGACGTGACCCACCAACCACTCTGAGGGGTCTACGCCGAATCGCCTTTGAGGAGTGGGTCAATTCGGACCAACAGTACTCTGATGAACTTGTGGATAGTATGCCATGACGATTACAGGCGTACATCAGTGCAAGAGGGCGTGCTACTGGGTATTCGAGGTACTGGTGTGCACAGCAGTCTGGACCACCACCTCTGAAGGTCTCGGTGCATGGTGGTACAACATGCAATGTGTAGTTTTCATGAGGAATAAAAATGGCGGAACAGATATTTATGTTGATCTCTCTCCCAATTTCCTGTACATGTTCCGAAACTCTCGGAACCAAGGTGATGCAAAACTTATTTTGATGTGTATATTTGAACTTCTCCAATCTTTCTTCCTCACGTTGATTTTTTATCTCTACATGCTTGCTACAAACAGAATATTATTAAACTTTTTACGCGTTGTATCGCATAACGACATTCAGTTTTTGGAGCTGTTTGAGTCATATTCATCAAAACGTAAGTTCATAATAAAAAGAAATTTCTGCATGTAATATTTATTATTGAAAAGGAGATTTTCCAGTCATCTTTTGCCGTCACCTGCAGCGTAGGTTATTTCTCTCTCCCCAAATCTGACTACGAGAAATAGATGTACATTTCGGTCTCCAGCACCACAAATAGATGCGCCGAGAAAAATTCCCAGGAAACTGCAACAAACATTGTCCAGCAGAGTATACAGTTCTCGTAATCGTTATAACAGTCGCACAGATGAGAGCTGGCTATTTTTTCCGTGAGAGAAAACTGGCGACCCAGAAATGAATATGTGAATTTGTGATGGTGTGCAGACATTAAAATGGGCAACGTCACCTAGAAACTGTTAGTATCATTAGTATTAGTGCCAATTAGACTATTACTATAATAATAATAGTTTGTTCGTACGTTATTACATCTTTTCTTGTCTGTGTACGACGAGCACAGTGACGTAGCGCCTGGAAGAGTGTTATGTGTCGAGTGAGGATGATACTCTCTTACTTCCGTTGGTGTCCAGACGGAGCGCTGTAGCAAACATCCCAAATCCCACTTATCTCCGTATTGCATAGCGCTATGCGAATTCATGGGCTGGAGCTCTGCTTATTGGTAGCTGAAAATGCAAATAAGGCACTTTCTCTTCATTTTGTGCAGGTTTAGAGCTCAGTTAAAAGAAAAAGCATTGGAAACAAATAAATCCAAGAAAAATACCCTTTGTGTGGCACACTAGATTTTTACAGTCATATTACTGTGATCATCTATCAAAAACCTGAATAACCATATTTTGCGGTGGGGACTGCTGCGAGATATGCATTAAGAGAGTCATTCAGGTTCTGGAAGGTACCGACAGGGATGTGGAGCCAGGCCGACTCCAGCGCCGTGGCCAGCAGTGCTAAGTTTCTCGGTTGAGGTTCCATGGCACGAACCGCCCGATCGAGATGGTACCGCAGATTCTCGACTGGGTTTAAATCCAGGGAAAATGGTTCAAATGGCTCTGAGCACTATGGAACTTAACATCTGAGGTCATGAGTCCCCTAGAACTTAGAACTACTTAGACCTAACTAACCTAAGGACATCACACACATCCATTCCCGAGGCAGGATTCGAACCTGCGACCGTAGCGGTCGAGCGGTTCCAGACTGAAGCGCCTAGAACCGCTCGGCCACACCGGCCGGCTTAAATCCAGGGAGTTTGGTGGTCAGAGTAATATGAGTAAACTCATCCTGGTTCTCTTCAAACCACACACATACACTGCCAGATGGATACTTGCGTTAATCCGTTGTGCATTCCAGAATGGCGAGATCACCCAGGGAATGCCTCCTGCTTGGGCCTCTTCGACGAGTGTTTGCTTTCAAACGACTCACACCTTACACGCCAACGGGCATCTATCCAATGGAGCAAAAATCGTGATTCATCTGAGGAGACCACCCGTCGCCAATCAGTGAACGTCTAGTTGCCGTAATGGCGTGCAAATTCCAGCCTTCATCGCCGATGAACAGCGGTCAGCATGGGTGCATGAACCAAACGCCTGTTGCGGAGACCCATTTGCAGCAACCTTCGCTGAACGGTCGTTGAGGAGATATTGCTGGTAGCCTGGGTAGTCAGTTTCTCAGCAGTTGCACATCTGTTCATTTGTCTCACGTCTGTTTCATTTTCACAGCCATCGTTCACGTTGTTATCAATGGCTCGTGATGTACAATAGTTGCCTCTGCGTCGGGTTTGGATAATGTGATTTTGCCATTCGCAACGTATTTTAACCATGGCGGCACGCTAACAGTTTGCAAACTCAGCCGTTTAAGAAATGCTTCCACCCTCATACAGAAAACCAATGATTATGCCCTTCTGGACCTCAGATAAATCGCCCCGTTCCCGCAATACGACAACGACTGCACAATTTTTCACGTCTCCCCAACACGCTTTATATACCCTCTACTGCTAGTGCTGCCACCTGCCGTCTGTATGTGGTTGTTACATATTGACGTCGACCATAGGCGATGGTCACATTAATTTGACTGGATCGTGTATAATCCTGCACAGTAATTATCAGGTAACAAAGTTGAATTAAAATGGAATCAGGGGGAAAGCATTGCTGATCCGAAGTTGACTGCTGCCCATTAAAACTGCGAAGCCAGAAAAGAAAACAAATAATGAAATTTTATTTTCGATATCTGTAGAAATAAGATAACATAATTTAATATGTAGGACATGTGAGAGTACACAGTGGGTGAAATTTTGTACACAGGCATCGACTCAAACTGCATTTGGGTGGCAGATACGAGTACGTCGTTCCAAGTCGTTTCAATTCTGTGCCAGAGTTCATTAATCACGGTGGCTGGCGAGTAGCGTCGCGCCAGTCTCTCATAAATCCATGACGAGATATTTTCTCTAGGTGAGACATCTGGAGAAAGTGCTGGCCAGGGCAATAGTTGAACACATCGATTGATCATAATATTATACACCGTACTATCACTGGAAGGTAAATCCATTCGTATTCAATCAAATACAGAGATACAGTAGAAAACGTGGATATAAGGCCAAAACACAACATCAAGGGCCCGCATCTCGTGGTCGTGCGGTAGCGTTCTCGCTTCCCACGCCCGGGTTCCCGTGTTCGATTCCTGGCGGGGTCAGGGATTTTCTCTGCCTCGTGATGGCTGGGTGTTGTGTGATGTCCTTAGGTTAGTTAGGTTTAAGTAGTTCTAAGTTCTAGGGGACTGATGACCATAGATGTTAAGTCCCATAGTGCTCAGAGCCAACATCAAGGAGGCTAACTGGGAAGAAGTGAGAAGGGTGTTTCAGTGTCCGGAAAGGCTGGGTGGTGATGCAGATGTTAAATCACAAGAACATAGTGGCTATGTATGGATCAGTGGAGGCGTCAATACTGTCAGGAGAGGTCCTTCTAGAGGAGTCCCTTCGCTGCAGAAATTAAGAAGTGAAGCAAGAACTGCTAGGAAGCTATACCAGAGCAGCACAACCCAAGATGAAAGAATCCGAAGGCTGTGTAGATATATTTATGTGAAACAACGTTTTGCGGAAGAGTTATGGAAAACCGAATTGGAACGAGCGAAGCAATTCGTAGAGACTAACCTAGAAACCAATCCCTAGGGTATACCATACAAGAATAACTACGATAATAACCGATCACCAATAGTTTTCTTATCCACGCTCAAAGGGAATGATGGGACGGTAACAGTAGGCAGGTGCTCTGCTAATGGAAACACTGGTCCCTGACGATCTGACGAAGAAGAAGGCGATACAGATCAGGGTAGGTTACGTAAAATGTTATGGGAAGACAGTTAAAACAGTGAAGTTGTCTGCTTCTGCTCACAAGAAGAAATTAGGCAAATTATTTTGAGACTGGAAAAGAATCTCCAGTACCGTATAGGAATCCTGCAGAAGTAGTACAAGCCTTATGTGACCAATCAGATATTTACTCAAGTTTACTGTACAACGAGTGTCTCTTGCGAGGAAGATTCCCTGCACCGTGGAAGAATGCTGAAGTGATGATAATTAGTAAAGGGGACGCTCTGGCGATGGTGACTGATATTGCTGGCGCTTTCAATAACCTGTGGTATCCGTCTTCTTTGGTCGCCTTAGGGATTTTGAGTGTCCAGAGGCGCTGTACAATTGCTTGAGCGACTACTCCCACGAGAGATATCCTCCTTTAATACGCCCAAGAAAGGAAATAACGAAGACGATAACAAAAGATTGTTCGCTGGGATCAGTATGTGGTTCAGAGTTTTGAAACTTAATATCGGAGGCCATACTACTGAAGTTACATGACAGCGATAACTTATGTAGACCGATAGCATTCGCAGATGATATCTTGTTCGTTGCAAGCGGCCGCCGCAGGAGAATTATAGAAGACAAATGTAGCTCAGCGTGCCGTGAACTTGACGGTTAGTGTAGAAGTATCAAATGTCACTAGCACCACACAAAATGATGTAGCTCCTGCTGAAAGGGAACCTAGCAAGGTATCCTAAAATAAAATAAATGATGCATGGCGGAAAGTACCCTGTACCACTACTAGTCATTTCATTTCCCGTTCCACTTGTAAATAGAGCGAGGGAAAAAGGACTATCTATAATCCTCCGTATGAGCCTTAATTTTTTGTATTTATCTTCGTGGTCCTTCATCGCGATGTACAGCTGGAGACAACAGAATCGTTCTGCAGTCAGCCTCAAATGCCGGTTCTCTGAATTTTCTCAGCGGTGTTCTCCGAAAAGAGCGCCCCCCCTCCCCCCAGCGATTCCCATTTCAGTTCCCGAAGCATTTCCATAACACGGAACCAACTGATTACGAACCTAGCATCCCGCCTCTGAATTCCTTCGATACACTCAAGCAGTACTTAAGAATAGTTCGCAGTGGCGTGCCATTTGCGGTCTCCTTTACAGATGAACCACACTTTCCCACAATTCTCTCAATAAACAGAAGCCGACCATTCCCCTTCCCTACCATAATCCTCAAATGCTCGCTCCATTTCATTTCGCTTTGCAACGTCACGCCCAGATATTTAAACGACGTGACTGTGTCAAACTGGACACTACTAACGATGTATCCGAACATTGTGGGTTTCTTTTTCCTACTCATCCGTATTAACTTAATTTTTTCAACGTTTAGAGCTATCTGCCATTCATCACACCAAGTAGAAATTTAGTCTAAGTCTTCGTGTATCCTCCTATAGTCACCCATCGACGACTCCTTCCCGTACACCACAGCCTCATCAGCAAACAGCCGCAGACTGATGCACTCTGTCCGCTAAATCACTTATGTACATTGATAATAACAGCAATCCTATCACACTATATGTGGCACTACTGATGATATTCTTGTCTCTGATGAACACTCGCCGCCGAGGACAAAGTACTACACTCATGCTCGTAAATTAAGGATAATGCTGATACATGGTGAAACAACGCTCTGGTGGGCGGTTTCAGGGTTAAATCACCTCAGGGTATGACCATGCGGTGCATTTCACCTGCGGTCGTCGCACGGTGGCGCTTGCAGCAGTCCACATACGCAGAGGTGTGTTGGTGCATGTCAGAGTAAAGTGCAGCGAGTAAGTGTGCAGACGTTTTCAGACGTGCTAATGGTGACTGTGTGTTGAAAATGGCTCAAAGAACACGTATTGATGAGTTTAGTAGGGGTAAAATACTATGGCGACTGGAGGCTGGTGAAAGACAGCAAGTCGTAGCACGGGCCCTCCATGTGCCACAAAGTGTGATCTCAAGATTATGGTAACGATTACAGCAGACAGGAAAAGTGTCCAGGTCCTACAGTACGTGACGTCCACAGTGTACAACACCACAAGAAGACTGATATCTCACCATCAGTGCCCGCAGACGGCCACGGAGTACTGCAGGTAGCATTGCTCGGGACCTTACTGCAGCCACTGGAACAGTTGTCTCCAGGCACACAGTCTACAGACGACTGAACAGACATGGTTTATTCGCCCGGAGACCTTCAAAGTGCTTTCCACTGACCCCTGGTCATAGGAGAGCCCGTAAGGCCTGGTGTCAAGAATACAGTACGTGGTCATTGGAACAGTGGTTCCAGGTTATGTTCATGGACGAGTCCAGGTATAGTCTGAACAGCGCTTCTCGCCAGGTTTTTATCTGGCGTGAACCAGGAAACAGATACTAACCCCTTAATAACCTAGAAAGGGACAGGTATAGAGGTCATGGTTTGATGGTGTGGGGTGGGATTATGATTGGTGCATGTACACCCCTGACACCCCTGCAAGGCTTTGACAGAGGAACTGTAACAGGTCAGGTGTATCGGGACGTCATTTTGCACCAGTATGTCCACCTTTTCAGGGGTGCAGTGGGTCCCACCTTCCTCCTGATGGATGATTACGCACGGCCCCACCGAGCTGCCATCGTGGAGGAGTACCTTGAAACAGAAGATATCAGGCGAATTGAGTGGCCTGCCTGTTCTCCAGACCTAAACCCCATCGAGAACGTCTGGGATGCTCTCGGTCGACGTATCGCTGCACGTCTTCAAACCCCTAGGACACTTCAGGAGCTCCTACAGGCACTGGTGCAAGAATAGGAGGCTATACCCCAGCAGCTGCTCGACCACCTGATCCGGAGTATGCCAACCCGTTGTGCGGCCTGTGTACGTGTGCATGGTGATCATATCCCATACTGATGTCGGAGAACATGCGCAGGAAACAGTAGCGTTTTGTAGCGCACGTGTTTCGGGAAGGTTTTCTCAGCTTATCACCAATACCGTGGACTTACAGATCTGTGTCGTGTGTGTTCCCTATGTGCCTATGCTATTAGCGCCAGTTTTGTGTAGTGCCTCGTTGTGTTGCACCACATTCTGCAATTTTCCTTAATTTATGAGCATGAGTGTAGATTCTATAACTTAAGAAGTCTTCGAGCCACTATTATATCTGGGAACTTATTGCACATGCTCATACCTTCATTAACAGTCTGCAAGGGGGCATCATGTCTAATGCATTCTGGAAATCTAGAAATACGAAATTTGTCTGTTACCCTTCATCCACAGTCCACGGTATATCATGTGATGAAAGGGCAAACTGAGTTTCACACGACCGATGCTTTCTAAAACAGTACTAATTCATGGACATAAGTTGCTCGGTCACAAGAAAATTTGTTAAATGCGAACTGTGATTAAGTTCAAGGATTCTACAGCAAACCGATGTTAGGGATATTAGTCTGTAATTTTGCTGTTCCGTTATTTTACGCTTCTTATACACAGGAGTCATGTGAGCTTTTTTCCAGTCACTTGGAACTTTGCGCTGATCGAGAGATTCACGATAAATGTTAGGTCTGCAGGTTCTTTGTAAAACCGAACTGGGATTCCATCCGCACCTGGCGACGTATTTGTTCTCATCTCTTTCAATTGTTTCTTTACGCGGGTATGATTATTACTATGTCGTCCATAGGGAGTCTTTTCGGTGGTAAAACGACGGTAACGAAGACAGGGCAAAGTAACAAGCCTTAACACGTCAGAAACTCAATGATGGGTGTGCAAATCACCGGCTGTGCGAAGCAGAGGTATTCATTTTATGTACTCTATGGCAAGCCACACCATTATCGCGGGTGCTGGGCGGTATGAAGATGACGAATGCAATCTGGCGATATTTGTTCCCCTCGGAGCCTCTACACATGGATAAGCCCATTGTGGGACTATACACACAACTGAGATTCTTCTTCTTCCAGTCTCTTTGCTGGCACGTCGCGGGAAACCACAACAGTGCTCGCCGATCTGGCAGTCCATGGCGCTCCAGGCTTCGTCACTCTGTCTGTGAGGAAAGAAAGGGTGTCAGTAGGAAAGACCCCTGCATTAAGCTGTCAGTCAGCATCTGTCTGGGAACTTATTACATGCAGCATCCAACAGGAATGATTCCTGGGCTTTTACTTTTTCTTGTGTATCTTAATGATGCCACCTAAGTACCTGACGTTGTCCAGGTAAGTATTTATTCCAATCTCCTATTAATACATCACCTCCTTCCCTCTGTCTCTGTCCATCTTATCCTTCACCCCTTCTCCATCCATATCCTCCTCCTCTTCTCTCTACCTTCGTCCTCCCCCCCCCCCTCTCTCTCTGTTCATCTCGTCCTCTTTCCTTTCTCTGTCCACCTCCTCCTCTCCCCAGTCTCTCAATCTCTCTCTGTCCACTCTCCCTCTATCTGTATTAATCTCCTCCTCCTCCCTCGCTGTCTGTTCATCTCCTCGCCCCCCCTTCTCTCTCCACATTATCACGCTCACCCGAACAGGAATCTGGTCGTTCTTACTCCCACAATATATCTTTCCAGATTCTAAATAATATGAGTATCAAATATTACTGAAATCGTTCCACCTATTTAGGATGAGTTTTTACCCATGGATTTGCCTCCGTATACACATGTCAGTTACATTTCACTTACAATTAACATATTTCACATGTAATTGTACACATATTTCACTTGTATCTCTAGCGAACATCGTCCTACGGTTTCATTTTCAGGCAGCTTAATGTTTATGACGTCGTATCTCCGGCACAATCTGCTGTACAATGATATAGTTCTGCAGGTACATGCAGTAGTATACGTGGTTACTGTGCGAAATGTCTTGTGAATAGATTTAGCGATAACGAAGTAATAAATTAAAACGTGATGCATGGTGCGGCACTTTTTCACCGATCTCATTGTTTATAACGTCAAACGTACTGAACTATGTAACGTGCAATAATATATTTTACTACGCGTATTCAGCAGCATGTGTACGCGGTGACAATTATTGAACTATACAAAAAAACGTAAATTAGTTACAAACTACGGTGTACACACACTTATTCAACGTGTAAACGTCATTACAGATATTTGGATTAGGTTAGTTCGATGTGCCTGCCATCATTGGCGATGAGGTGGCGCAGACAAATAGCGAAATTCTCCATGACCCACTGAAGTGTCGGAACATCGATGCTGTCAATGATCTCCTGAATGGCTGTTTTCAGCTCAGAAATGGTTTTGAGGTTATTGCTGTACATCTTGTCTTTGATACAGCCCCACGAAAAGGAGTCGCAAGTAATCAGATCCGGAGAATATGGCGGCCAATCGAGGCCCAAGCCAGTGGCCTCTGGGTACCCCAGAGCCGGAATGCGGTCCCCAGAGTGCTCCTCCAGGACATCAAACACTTCGATGGGGTCGAGCTCCGTCCTGCATAGACCACAACTTGTCGAAATCAGGGTCACTTTGAATAATGCGGATGACATCATCTTCCAAAACCTTCACGTACAGTTCGGCACTCACCGTGCCATCTATCAATATCACACCGATTATTCCGTGACTGGACATTGCACACCACACTTTCACCTGTTGAGAGTGAAGAGACTTCTCGATCGCGAAATGCGGTTTCTCAGTCCTCCAAATGAGCCTATTTTGCTCATTGACGAACCCATTGAAATGAAAGTGAGCTTCGTCGCCTAACCAAACCATACAGTGCTTACTAATTCCCATCATGCCCCGCGGGCAACCGTGCAGTTTGAACGTCCTAACGCAAACCGTTCAGAAGTTATGACGATTTTATTTCATATAGATCAATAATTGTCATCCTATAGGTATTGTTGGGTACGATTTCGTGGACAACGGTATGGAGATATGGACTACAGAATGGTTCGGCAGCTGTCGCCGTAGGAAAGCTGGACAGAAGTAGTAGACAGCGTCTGAATAGCGCCACGTGAAGAAGTGGCTCTATGTGTGAGTGGGCTTAATCGCTGCCGCCGGCCCTCCTATACTGCAGCGTCAGAGTACACTCACGGTACGCGTCTGTTGGAGGTACGCTCATTGGCCGTGTACGATTGGGTCCGTCGTATTCCGCGCGACCGCTATCGGCGTCACACCGAAACTTGCAATTCCGCTGCTATGACGCTCATAGGCTGGTATCGGCAAGTGATACCACAGATCCCGTCTGCGGAAAGTTTTGCGAGTTGTGTTAATAGCAATGAAGAAATAAATTTCAACACCTTGCATGATGCAGCAGTTTTTCGAGCGATCAGTGCTTATGACGTCATGTCTCCTGAAATGTTTGTAGTACAATGATATAATTTTGCTAGTACAATTAGCGCTATACGTGAATACCGCCTGAAAAATGTGTCATAAATATAGTTAGGTGGTTGGCTGGTTGATTTGGGGGAGGGGACCAGATAGCTACGTCATTTGTTCCATATATAGTTAGTAGCAAAGAAGTAAGAAATTTTTAAGTCACGCTTCATGTGGCATGAACAACGAAAATGTAGTAGGCGATAAAACTCTTTCCTTTCGTCATTTTGTAGGTTTGTCAGCGAGAAAAAGTTTTGTAAAGGTTTGAAACTACATGTGAAATTTATTCCAAGTCACTAAGTGCTCCCGATCTCAAGTCTGGATGACTTAAGCATGGCTGTTCACATGTCGTGGGATACACTGCTTTTTCAACCTCACCCTCACTTCTTTGACAGGTAGGTGGTTGTTAACCCCACGCCGATTCTTTCCAGGCAGTGATATTTCTACCAAGTTTGGTTGAAATTGGTAAAGTGGTTCAGAAGAAAATGTTGGACACAAATGCATATACAAGAACCCACTTCGGTAATGTATATGGACTTTATCAGTAACATTACTCGATGCCAGGTTTGTTTTGTTTGCAAATGATACAAGCAGTGCAACAAATTGCAAATCTGACATAGTTTTAGAAAGATCAGTTAGTGAATTTTTCATTGGCATTAATAAATTATTTCTCAATAAACTTTGAAAAGACACTCTCCAGTACATGTCTAAAATATAACTAAAAAAATAGAAGTGGCTGATAGTGGGATTACAACTTGATAGTGGGATTACAACTTGATAATAAATTCAACTGGGTGGAGGATACCACAGACCACAAGTGCCTAAACAAATTTTCATTTTCAGTTAAAATGTTGTCAGTCACACATAAAAGAAATAAAAAAGTTAATATACCTCGCTTACTTTGATTCCATAACGTCCTATGGGATCGTTTTTTGGCGTAAATTAATTCAAGCCAAGCTGAAATTTCATGAGGCCAAAAGCGTGTAGCATGAATTACTTGCGATGTGAACACAACGATATATCACAGAGACCTGCGCAACGAACTGGGGATACTAACTACCACTTCTCAATATATTTATTTCTTCATAAAATATCTCATGAGTAACAAATCTGAGCTTTGAAAGCAACAGCTCATTTCATGGTATCAGTACTACAAATAAAAATGCTCTCCAAAATGATTTTAAGTTTCTTTCTTTGGCACAGAAAGTTCCAATATTCAGGACATACATATTTTCAATACCTTGTCAGTAGCTATAACTACTAATCAAAATCAGTTTCAGAAAAGCGTAAACAATTTCTTGCAGGCAACTCCTACGCCACTGACGAGTTACTAAGAAGCATCTTTTAATGTGTATATGTACCTATTATTAGTAATATCAAATAACGTCAATGTTCTATAGAATCTGATTTCTGTACATCTTCAGTGCAATAATATGATCAAATTAAATAAGTGTTGTAAACTGATATTTTCTTCGACTGCACGTGGTTACAATGGCCTGAGAATTATCGTATGTACCTCATTACATTCACATGCCTTGTGATAATTTTGTTACAAGCTCTTCAATGAAAATTTGTTCCTTATTCCACATCCATCACGACCATTTCATTATGACCTGAGGAAGAGATACTGACATGTACCTTTTTGTAAATTTGCATTATAAATTCTTTTCTTATAACATGTTCTAAATCCCTGAGAATCTCCTCATTAAGGATCTTCAGAAGAAAAAGTTCATCAAATATTAACTAATTTAATCAACAACTCTTTACATTGGCATGCCATAAAAATCTTCATCTTGTAATGGGACACTCTCCTCAAACACTACCGTATTTTACAGAAATAATCGATACCATGTATACTGTCGATTCTTGTATAGGTGAACATTCTCGGCTGTTTCACTGAAAGAATTTCATTTGGTTTTGTATAGGAAGTATTATATTTCAAGTTAAAATGTATGAAAAGAAATTAAGTTGTTACAATCGATACACGTAAAATTACTCTTCTTTTAAAATATTTGAAATTACTAAATTTCTGGTATACGTAAAATTCATATTATTAATTGCACAATCTAACGCGAATTATTAAATTTATTTCTGAATTCATTTATAAGATAATGATATATTGTGGTAAAGATTCTACTTTTGTCAAGAAAGTTTGTAAACTCTTTTGCTTTTTAAATTCTTTGGAATATTGTGAGTACTGCAAAATGTTAGCAGTAGTGGGCATGCCTCTGATGGAGACAGATGTATTTCTTTTTTATGATTGTCATTAACAATGTAATGTGGAATATTAAGTGGAAATTGTAAAAACGGTCTGATGTTGAAAAATGTGACAAAGAATAAAACTCAAGAGTAGTACGGGCAAATCTTCATCAGTTATTTAGTCATCAGGAAACCAAAATGTTATAAACCAAAATTTCAGCCTCAAGAATGTACCTCTAGACGTAAGAATTGGAGCCAACACGAAGATAAAATGAAGATAAGTAAAAAAGTTTTTCTTTTGTAAATCTTAGGCCTCTCGATGCTTTTGAAACTAATGAAGACACCAAGCAAAATTTAATGGTGATGTGCGGGAGGGTAGGATTACAATCTGTACATTACTAAATTGTTGTTCCGACGTGACATCCCAGACATTCTTTTGAGATACCAGCCACTGTCCACTTCCCAACATAAAAGTCGTCACGGACATTCACTTCCATGTCCAGCAAGAGCTGCAGTAGAAAATCAGGCGAGTAACATGCAGCGGTCTGAGTGATGACCAGTGTTTATAAGTGACTAATTTATTGCTGACACCAAGGGCGAATTCTTTCGGCAACGAACCGAGCTTGGCCACCTTGGCAGAGCATAATGAGTCGAAATGAGAAAGTTAGAGTACTAACATCGATGTGGTAACTGTTGGGAAATTTTAATGTATCATTTTAATAAATCCGTTGCCGCTCGAGAGATTTTTCTGCAGTGTTTCCTTCCCTCATTCAGGAACTTTGACCAAATGGCTGATGGGTAACGAAATGAACAAGGGAAGTTTATTGTGATTTCAAAACGATAATGTAACTGTACAACAATTATAATTCATATGACAGTCTATGGTAACACTGCAGATATGACCAGTTGTTTCCTTTCGTCAGTTTGTTGCGATATGAGAGTGAAAACTAAATATTGCGGGTACGCGTGGAACAGATTTATTCAAAACAAAATAGGTATTCAATGCAGATTTAGTTGATGCTGTACTGAAGTTTGCATCTCGTTTCCTATCGGTACAATCTGCTTTGTTGTAAACTGATGGAACTACTGAAATAAAACATTAGAATCAAGGATGTAGCATTCGTCTCTGGATGTTGAAAGCTGGGTCCCAATTCTTGCTCAGAGTCGAAGAGCGCAAGTCAATGCTCGTCACAAAACAAATCTTTGATCATACTACATGAGCGATTTCAATTCTTGTTTTCTTTCTCTGAATTTTTAATATAACTGATATCTGAATTTGACCACCTGTTCATCACAGTGAGAACAACAAGTTTAGATGCGCACCAGAGTATATTTCGTTTTAGTAGGTCCCCTAACCATAAAAAAAGTCGTAGAAAGATGTAAAGAACCTTAGAATCTGAGTCAAGCCTAGGATTAACAGATATTTACTTGCTCTAGTGACTGACAAAAATCACAATATAAATCAACAGAGAACAATGTTCTTTGATACTCAAATCAAATTACAAAATGACGCTGACGCTGGGGAGAGTTATAAAAAAGTACGGAAGACTATGTGGAGAATTTGCAACAAGATCTGCTCATCCAGGCAGCTCACGAAATCAGTATTAATGATACAATAAGACGCCACAAGTTACGAACCAACTAAGCAACACAAATTGCCTGGCAAAGCAAGCAAGTAGCAAGCTGCTCAGAATATGGTTCATGCTACCGAAATTGCGCCATTTACATCGCCCCAAAATCAGCAAACCATGCACCCATGGTGGCTGGGAGATGAGTGACTCTCACGGTGGGCAGCAATCGAATGACTACGAAACTTAGGTCTCGCTCCACATCACTCTGTTTCCAAAAAAATGTGTATTGATGGATGATGATGAACTCAGTAGTGTTGCCAATGTGATGGATGAAATATTGCTCATTTCATAAAAAAACAGAGAATTGATGCAAAAAATTTCCACTCTTGACATACAAAATGCACATTAACAAATGAGAGGTTGGTGCTGAGATGCAGCAATGTCCCATCGATTGGGCAGCTTCTTTGCTCCAAGCGTGGTGGCACTGTGAATCAATGTGACTGGGAACACCAAACTTTGGAGCATAAGCAGTGGACATTCCTACACTGTTCTGGCAGTGTCTCAGTGTCTCGTCCTTTGATGTCTGAACAAAACAGAGAAAAATTTCATGCGTAGTTATTCTCTGGAGATATCAATGGCGGCACGACCCCTTCCACTCTGGGAGTAGGAGACTCGTTGGCTCTGTCGAGAAAAACGCGAAGCAGGCTGCAGCCTTACTTCCGTGAAAGCTGCCCAGCTCCCAGGAAATCTTAACGCTTCCTAATGAGATTCACTGACTATCTCCTGACGACAAATATGTTCCAGAAGCCACGCCTCGAGAATACGTTCCCAATGAGAAAAACGCAAATCTTTTCTCCTAGCAAATGTGCCCGGTGTACTATAAATAAAATTAATTATAGAACGGTGGCAAAAATGAATCAACATCTCATAACAATAAGTGACAGTAGCGTCACATCACCCTTCATCTCTCTTTCAAAAAGAATAATCCTCGTTCATCGCCTGATTGAGCATCCCAGAAATTAACCAACTCAGACAACTAGTGGAAACACAACACAGTCCCAGACAGTCTTCCATCAGGATTCTTGAAACAAAAAAAGAAGAATAAAGACATGATACTGCTCTTTGATTTGAATAACATTACCATTTAAGAATAAATATGGTAGCACAAGTCTGTACATAAAGACAACGCATTAGCAAAATCAAAATATGCCATGAACTTGCGTTCCAATCGTAGTGGAAATGCTTACAGTCGATACGTTATTCCGTTGTCTCTCTCTGTACTGCTAAATGTGCTGGAACATTTGTTCTAAAAAAATTCGTCCTTTTCGAGACGCTGTCAGACAGTTCAATGAGTGTAATAGATCAGGTTTTAAAGTGTTCGTGAGGAACGTTAGGATTTGAGCCAATAACACTTCCAACGGTTTTTCCAGATAGTACAACGTAGGTTGTGATAATTTGATCGTGATCATACTGGTGATGGTAGCTGGAAGGCGAAATTATGTTTTCTGCTATATCGCAAGTTGAACCATTTATCAATATATACCGGTATATATATATAGTTCTGCTTTTGTTGTGCCTGTAGGTTTTTCATTTTTGTAATGTAATGGTGATGGTAGCTGGAAGGCGAAACTGTGTTCCTGCTATATCGCAAGTTGAACCATTTATCAATATATCTATAGTTCTGCTTTGGTTGTGCCTGTTAGTTTTTCATTTTTGTAATGAGCGTTTGGCGTCATTGGCTGGGAGGCACCTTACGAGGCAGGTCCGGCCACCTTGGTGCAGGTCTTATTAAATTAGACGCCACATTGGGCGACCTGCGTGCCCGATGGGGATGAAATGATGATGAAGACAACACAACACCCAGTCCCTGAGCAGAGAAAATCCCCGACCCAGCCAGGAATCGAACCCGGACCCCTTAAGACGGGGAGTCCATCAAGCTGACCATTCAGCTATCGGGGCGGACATTTTTGTAATAGTTTACAATAACAACTCCCAATGAGGAAACTGAATAAATCTGGTGTGCTCTCAGTCTCTGGAAATGTGGTCATAGGCTAGCGCTTCGGCTGCGCACTCTTCTCCTCCTGCTTTCTCTAAGAACAACTGTATCTCATGTGCCCGTGCATTAATCTGTATCACTTTGCATGGACAAATTGTGATGCTTTCTCTTGGACATTCTTGTAACTGTGCTAGTGATATGAGGATGTGTGCCTCCCTCTCTTCTGAAATTAGTAGCATTTCCTGCGTTTGCACCTGTCTCCACTTGCCTATAGCTCCCCACTTTATCAGATGCAGGTGGATGATAAAGCACTGGTATCGTGTGTTTACGGCCACTATCGGAAACTGAATGGATACGTGTAGTTTTGCTCTATCTGCACTAACCTCAAAGGTTGCTAAGTGATAGAATAATGCTAAGTTCTTCTCAGGTAAGTTCACTACATGTTGCAGTTTTGCTGGAAATTCTTTTTGTGCCTGGTTTAATTTGTTATTTATTGTTTACATAATACTGCTGGTATACTGTGAAGCTAACTCATTAATTATTTTTTTATTATACACTGACCTACAGAATTTTCTCTGATGAAGACAACTCAAACTTAACCTATTCATTTATTACCCACAATATATAAGTCCAATGCAATCTGACTATACATTGACAACATGACTTCCAATAATTAACACAAAAGAATGGCCCTGAATTGCAAGAAATCCTAACAATAATACAAATCCAAAAAATATGAAACTACCTCCAACTTCGTTAATTGCCTAAACTCATTTCAGTCACAAATGTCGATAGTGGAAACCCCATTCTTTTTCATAAGTTACTTACCTCACAGAAAATCTTCATAGCATGAACTACAGCAAATACAGCAAGTAGCAACAACAGCCAGCTAAACAAAAATATTCTAACTACTATAGACCCTAACTACTAGGAGGAGTATGGTTAGCAAAAGAAAGATTTTGTTGAAGATCAAACAATGCATTTAGCAATTTTCACCTTATTCATGTAATATCCAGTTCCAGAAAGTATATAGTTGCCAATAATTCCACTGCCCAAACATTATCAACCACACATCCATCCTCATACCTTTCCTTGCGTATTTTCTTATAAACACATCATTTCATCTCACTTTACAATGCATGTCCTACCAGCACAGAGTCTCCACTAAGAAAATCATGTCCATACACTTCCCTATCCGCTCGCTAACTGCTACTCCGTCCTACCACAGAATCTCTTCATGAGGGCGCAGAGTGCTGTCAGTGATAGAAACACAGACTATAGCGCTGTCAACATACAATCAGACTACTTGCAACATCACCAGTTCTGTAATCAATTATCTTACCATTCTTGTATGGTGTAATGCATTCTGTTCCATGTTCGATAACTGTGTAGTATGCCATTCTACTGTGGTTTTGGTAGTATCTACTTCTACTCATGTTTGCTCTACTGTGTTATTTAGATTTTGTATATGTTCACTGTCTGCTGTGCTGAATTAGGTTTTAGCAGTTTCCCTCCTACATCCAACCATCCTCTTGTTCTTCTTGTTAACATCTGTGGCACTTCTTTCATTAATGATTCAGCTGCACTCTCAGTTTCTCATGTACGAGTTGTAAGTAGGCTGTTTAGGTTTTCTTATCGGTAATACCATGTAGCGCTCTATATGAAAATCACTGGCTGTGCTGTGTGCAGTCTGTGGCTAATTTGCATTGTTGTCTGCCATTGTAGTGTTGGGCAGCTGGATGTGAACAGCGCGTAGCGTTGCGCAGTTGGAGGTGAGCCACCAGCAGTGGTGGATGTCGGGCGTGAGATGGCGGAGTTTTGAGAGCGGATGATCTGGACACAGACAGTAAAATTGTAAGACTAGATGTCATGAACTGATATATATAATATGACTTTTGAACAATATTAAGGTAAATACATTGTTTTTTCTCTATCAAAATCTTTCATTTGTTAACTATGCCTATCAGTAGTTAGTGCCTTCAGTAGTTTGAATCTTTTATTTAGTTGGCAGTAGTGGCGCTCGCTGTATTGCAGTAGCTTGAGTAACGAAGATTTTTGTGAGGTAAGTGATTTGTGAAAGGTATAGTTTAATGTTAATCAGGGCCATTCTTTTGTAGGGATTATTGAAAGTCAGATTGCGTTGCGCTAAAAATATTGTGTGTCATTTTAGTGTTGATCAGAATAGGTAAAGAGCGAAATGCGAAATGTCTGAGTACGTTCAGTTCTGCTCAGCCGTTTGAAAATCAAATAACGTAGGGGCTTACCAGCACAGTAATTCATTAATTTTTCTAAGGGGACGTTACATATGTCGACCCTTAGCCGAGGATACCTCACTGGAATCTTCTGATTTTTTCTTGTAGTTTGTGTAATTAGTGTAGCTATTGTATATTGCTAGCGCGTAGTTATAGAGAGAATTTCCTTTGTAGTTGTAGTTTTTCATTGTTGTACAGTAAAACACTTGAGGCATGCATGTAGATTTGCACCTAGTATTTTGCAGCTGCGCTTGCAATTAACTAGATATTATTTTCAGTGCTATATTAATGTGTTTTCTTATTTTGCTCTTCAAATTGTGCTTTTCTGTCTTATCGTGTGAACTATTGTGACAATAATGGCTTGTGAAAAACGTAACACTAGGCTCCAAAGTAAACTGAGAAATAATAGTGACGACGAGTGTAGATTATCGGCACCACTGTGTAATGAATTAACAGACATTCAAAGTAGTAATTTGGTAATTGTGCATAGGGAAATGGAGCGGGTGGCAAATAATGGTGTAGACATTGAAACAATTAGTGAACAGGGAAGCATTATCGATCGATCGGTCGGCAACAGTTCGCCTCAGAAATCCGAAATGACGGGACACAATCTTGCAAATACTGTAGATTCAGGTTTTGCGTCCTCACCGTTTTCTCAAATAAGTCAAGACACATTTTCTGCTCGTCAAAATGTGAATGTTGCTGGTGCAAATGCACTGCCGAAAAGCATAGAGGAACAGATTCCAGACACTAATACATTATTATTGCAATTAATGCAACAGATGGCACAAAATCAGAGACAAACACAGCAACAGCTTCAAAAGTTGGACACACTCTTGAACAAACACGTGAAGGTATAACTGCTGAGTTATATAAAATCGAATCGAAATGTCGAAAAGTCTGTAATGACGTAAAAACACAAATTTGTGAGCATTTTCAACCTATTTTTTCGCGTCATGAAAATGCATTACAGAATCACGAAGCGACCCTAAAAGAACTGCAAACTATTGTTCATGAAAATCACGACACCTTGCAAGCTAAAATTGACTCAGTTGCATCTACCGACTCGCTTACACAACTTGCAAAAACTCAGGAAAACTTAAAGGACACAATAGATACGTTTTAAACACAAATGGACACTCTGAAACTTGGTTCAGAAAAACACACTGAGGAAATAAGTTCTCTATCGGAGAAAGTAGCCGAACTTTCGGATCAGTTCACCAACTTATCCACAAAGGTAGATGATGATATGAATGACACAAGACCCGTAGCCTTCACTGACACAGAAGAGTATGAACAAAGTAGAAAATTCAAACAAAATCAAAATCAAATCAATACACAGTACAAAAGAGAAATCCAGGAAGTACAAGATCAGTTGACATGGGTAATACAAGAATTACATATTTCAGAGGAGACTCGCGCTCCAACACGGGAAGAGGGACTTAGAAATACGGAAAAGTCACAAAATAATAACACATGGCATTTCGGAAATTATGAAAGAAGTTGGCAAGGCGCACTGAATTTTGAGATTGAACCGCCGAAACGAAGTAACAATGACCGATATGCGACTCTCCGACATGATGATTTTGACTATAAGTTGTTCATTACTACATGTAAATTGAAAACATTTAAGAATTATGGCAACGACATTCATCCACAAGCATGGCTTCATCAATTCTCTCATTGTTTTCCTCCCAACTGGTCATTGGAGCACAGGTTAGAATTTATGTGTGGCTACTTAGAGAATGAACCAGCTATAAGAATGCGATCGGTCATTCACGATTTTCACAGTGAAGGAGTATTTTATCATGCCTTCCTCTCAGCATATTGGTCTCAAGCTACACAAGACCGAGTAAAACATAGCATCATAATGATGAAACATTTCGAACAATCGGAATTTTCTAGTCTTGTCAAATATTTCGAAGACATGTTACATAAAAATCAGTATCTTTCAAACCCATACAGCCCCTCAGAACTCATCCGCATTTGCTTAATCAAATTGCCTGAACATTTACGACTCATTATTTTGGCAGGACGTTGCAAAGACGACTTTGAAGCTTTTCAGGATCTCTTACAAGAATTGGAAATTGACACTGACAATCGCGGGACGCGAAAACAGGAACACAACAATTACAGGTCACATCCGTCACAATTCCGCGAAGACAGAAATAATAAATGGACACGACAAGGCTATTCTTACAACGTAAATCGTGATCAAAACAGACACCATCCATATGAAAACCGTTGACAGAGTAGTAATAATTACAGGAAAAGATCGCCTCTCTGCAGTAATGACTATCACAGAGACAATCAGAGAAACAGACAATATGGGAACAAAAATAATTATTATCAAGGGAGACAGAATAACTTCAGATGCTACGGTCCACCGGGCAGTTACGATCTCCACCACATGACCGACAAACAAGAAACTATGTAAACTACCGACAAAACGACAGACCTGAATTCCATCAGAACTGGCGGGATTCAAACAGGGCAGGGCCCTCTCGACAAGGTGACTTTGTAGATCTCCAAATCCCAATAACGACGCGCGCCAACAAAGAGACAATAGGCAATCACTCACATCGTTGGCAGCCACAAAACGTACTTATGAAGCTGCCGACGTAGCTGCCGTGGCTAGTAATTACGTAAAAATGGAAGACATGAGGGACATCTTACTCCAGGAACAAAACGTAGAACATAACAACGTTGCATATCCTGTAATTCACATTACAGTAAATGACGTAAAATTTACGGCAGTACTTGACTCTGGCAGTCCCATTTCAGTAATTAGTGAAACAGCCTTTAGCAAATGCTACAAATCGAACGATTGCCACACACTTCTGTTACGGAAGATTAAATTACATGGTGCAATAGTTGGAAAAAGTGTAGATGTACGCCAACAAACCAACTTAGAATTCTTTTGTCAAAGCCACAGCTTCGCTATGAACTTCCTTATCGTTCCATTATTGTCAACAGAAATTATATTGGGAGTAGACTTTTTGAATGAATAAAAAGCAATCTTAAACTTTCACGATGCTGGAATAAGTTTAGAGAAAGAGGGTAAGTCAATAGCTTTGAAATTTGAAGATTGGCTCTCAAACCATGACGAGGAAATTAATCGGCTTTACCTCCTGTTAGACAACAGTTCGGAATTTTCGACGGAACTTGACACTAACAATCACTCTGCAAGTACTGACAGGGATGATATCGACGGCGTATTTGATACTAATGTGTTAATTCAGAATAAAATTCAAACAATTGAGAATTGTAATGACACTGATAGGCAGGACTTTTTTGAGATTTTACAAGCACATTCCACAGTTTTTACTCACAAAACAGGAACAATCAAGGGATTTCAATACCAATTTCGTGTTCGTGAGCATACTAAATTTTGTGTTAGACCATACGTAATTCCGGCACATTATAGGGACCGTGTTAGAACAGAAATACAATATATGCTGGACGAGTGCATTATTGAGCCTGCAGTAAGCTCATACAACAATCCATTACGTGTTGTTGAGAAGAAAAATGGATCAATCAGGCTTGTCTTAGATTCGAGACAAATCAATACTGTCATCATTCCTGAAACAGACAGGCCGCAGACGTTGGAAGAACTTCTTCAAAATTTTAATGGTGTAAAAGTGTTGTCTTCCATTGATCTCAGATCCGGCTTTTATCAGATCGAACTTCATCCAGAGTGTAGAGAATACACAGCTTTCCTTTGTTTCAGCGTTTGTTATCACTTTCGGAAACTTCCTTTTGGTTTGAACATTTCTTTGGCAGCCTTCATTTGCGGGCTAAATTCCCTATTAATTGAGTTCTTAAAACGTCACATCACCTTATATGTGGGCGGTATTCTAATAGCAGAAGCTTCATGGGAACAACATAATCGCATCCTCAACAGTTTGTTACGTATTTTTGCAGAATCTGGAATTACAGTTAACTTGGAAAAGTCTGAATTCGGTAGGTCAAAGGTGAGGTTTTTGGGACATATTATTTCTTCTGAAGGCATTCAGCCGGATCCTGAAAAGTTAGTTGCAATCAGAGCCATTCCAGTTCCATCCACAAAAAAACAAGTCCGCAGTTTTCTAGGTCTCGTAAATTTTTGCCGTCGTTTTTTGAATATGCAAATTCTAGTTACACCAAAACTTTGTTCTCTCACTGGAAGAAATACTATTTGGGACTGGGACGAACAGGCACAGTTGGAATTCAACTCTTTGAAAGAAGCGCTACTTGACGCACCAATATTAGCTCATCCAGATCTGTCACAAGAATTCTGCCTTAGCACGGATTCTTCTAAAGTTGGTCTTGGTGCCCATTTATTTCAAGAACCCTTAGAAAATGACACTACTGTTCAGAAAACCATTGCTTTTGCTAGCCGAGTGCTAACAAAATCTGAAAAAATTATTCCGTTACTGAATTAGAAGCTTTAGCTATCGTTTGGGCATTTAACAAATTCCGTTTCTTTCTTTCTGGTAAGCACGTAAAAGTATACAGTGATCATCATGCATTACTATTTCTTATGCCTTCAAAATTAAATCATGACAGGTTAAAACGTTGGGTATTGTTTCTGCAAGAATTCCAATTCACAATAGTCTACATTCCCGGCAAGGAGAACATTGTTGCGGACGCACTGTCACGCGCACCGGCTGGGCTTGAGAAAAGTAACACAGAAGGCAACCTCGAGAAAAATTTCAGTATTATTTACATTCAGAAAGTCGCCTTTGAGAACTTCATTACCACATCGTTAAAGGACATTGCTCATGAACAAGATAAAGATCCGATTTGGAAAGACATCAAAAGCAAATGACAAGAAAAGCACACACACAGATTCGGCATTATTGTCTGGTTAGAAACAACATACTGTTCAAACGCTGGACTGTTGATGACAAGCTATGGGTACTTTGCATTCCTGACGATTTTGTTAATACGCTCATTTGGTATATTCATTTCAGCTATGCAAATTTTGGTCCACGAAAACGTTATCATATTCTTCGGACGACTTGTTATTTTAACAATATGGAAAAGAGAATTTGAAGAGTCTTGTCTATTTGTAAACTTTATCAAAAAGCTAAACCATCTACTATCTCACATCGTGCTCCGTTGTTTCCTATCATTCCTTCTAAATTAAAAGAATTTGCTGCTGTTGATCTCTTGGGACCCCTTGTCAGAACATCTAATGGATTTTCATACGTCCTAGTCGCTGTTGAGCTTACTTCAAAATTTGTTTCTTTCACATCGTTACGTAAAGACACTGGACGGTCTGTATCCAACGCCTTTGTTAAACATTTCTTACGTGAAGTTCTGTGCGGTTCTAGCGCTGCAGTCCGGAACCGCGGGGCTGCTACGGTCGCAGGTCCGAATCCTGCCTCAGGCATGGATGTGTGTGATGTCCTTAGGTTAGTTAGGTTTAAATAGTTCTAAGTTCTACGGGACTGATGACCTAAGATTTTAAGTCCCATAGTGCTCAGAACCATTTGAACCATTTGAACTTACGTGAAGTTGAACACATTGCTAAAGTCATTTCAGATAACGGACCGCAATTCAGGTCTGCTGTTTGGTCACGCATGCTTCGGAATCATAAAATCAAACCTGTTTTTATTTCATTGTACTCACCACATTGTAACCCGTCTGAACGGATTATGAAAAAAATCAATAAGCTTTGCAGACTTTACTGTCACAGAAAGCATCAGCATTGGGACAGATATTTACACTTATTTCAAAACGTGCTGAATGAAATGCCTCATGACTCCACTGCTTTACCACCTATTCTTGTACTGAAGAATGAAGAACCACCGAACAGAATCAGAGAGCTTGTACCATTTCCGAATACACGTAAACTTCGACACAACGACATAATTGATTTGGCTATTAAAAATATAAATTCTGCTGCAGACAAAAGGAGAAAACTACACGGTAAAGCAAATGCAAAGAAACTGTACATTGGTCAGAAAGTTCTCGTTAAAGCTCATTCACTGTCACATAAGAAGAAACACTTGAGTCACAAATTCTTTCTGGTTTACAATGGACCTTACAGAATCCGACGTATACCACATGATAACTGCGTTGAAGTTGAAACTCTGCGTACTAGGAAGAGTAAAGGTTTACACCATATTTCACATATAAAACTGTTTATTGAAAGTCTTTGCTATAAAATCTTTCACTTCACATTACTAGTACGCTTCGTCAGACTTAGAAACTGTTAACATGCAACTATGTTTTAAAATTAACTATCCAGTCTAGAATCTAGGGAACATATTTAGACAGTAATTGCGAATGCATTGTTATAGTGAACAGACCACACAATGTTATTGTGTGTGTACATTCTTGCTTGTTAGTTGTACGATTACGTAACGACTATAAGGCTCACATACTTAGAACATATACCGGTACTGCTAACAAGATTTTAATGCAACATTTTGGTTTACTTGAGAATACATTCTGGATTTAAAGTACTTTCTGTGAGATTAAAGATGACTTAGCATTCGGTTTCTTTGACAGCTACACGATTATATCACGACGCTGTGACACAATTTACATTGTTGCTTTTGTGCTGTATCTGTTTTATATCTGCACAGTTTTTCTGTATTATTCTGGAAAGTAAAACATGTTTTAGTAGTAACTTTTGTGATATAGCTACAGTGAGACAGCCTTTTTCGTAGCACAACAACACGTTACAGTATAGTACTTTCTTGATCAGGGTAATGTACGTAATAACTACGATATCTATATGCATAGCATTTCACTTATGTTTATGATGAGGTAAGTACACTGACTTCTGCAGAACTTAGCTTTCAGAGGACGATAACTACGACACTTCCACAGAATTATCTTACAGCAAGACGCAGTATAGCGCTACAGGACACGCATTTAAGTGATTAATTTTGTACTTTAAAACATTTATTTTTAAAGATTTTTGAATTACAATGATACAAAGGTTTTCCGTGGTACATTTCATTCGATTGCTGTACTCTGTCACACCTGAGGGTATAATTACATTAATCCTCAGGGGGGTACACGCTTACTTTGTGTACCATGTGTCTGGTAAACACAAGGAGCCCTGGCTAATAAGGTATTTGCTTATACAACTTTACACATCGGTACCATATTTCTCCAACACAGAATTACACAGCTACCTGATTATTTAACAGAGAAACAAACTTTTTTTTTACTACATCAGTGACAGATGTTTACGCAATTACGCAGTTGGATAACTTCACACTTATGAAACTGTATTTTGTATGTACTTTGTGAGCTGTTCATACTTTTTCAGAACCGTTGTGATACTATGAAGCTTTGAATGATGTATTTGATATGGGATCATGATTTTTAAAGTACGTTTGAGGTAGATGACACTATTTAAATGAGCAGAGAATTTTTTTAGGTTTTGAAATTATTGGAGGAACTATAACGATTTTGAGATTTGACTGAGGTGTTATGATGTTATTATTACAATGACGGTGTGTATTATGCTGCTGAGGTATGTTTATGATCAATAAGCTGATGCTATATGAGGAATTTGATTATGCTATGTATCTGTTATGATGAAATATTGAAGAAGTGTCGACGAATATGTATATGTGTAATAAGGTAAGGAATAATGAGTAGTGGTTAGGGACTCTGACTTATGAAAAAGGATGTTGAAAACCAAGAATCGTACTTTAAGAGTTATGAAATGTGTGTATATGCGTGAATGTACCACAATGCCAGTGAAAACTTTTTGGACACTGTTATATTTATAGGATTTTGTTTCTACAGATTTGTAACGCAAATATTTCGACCTGTGAAATTTTATTTGTATCAAACTGTCACTGCAGCGGAAACTGATGTTGTAAATATTTCGGTAAGGAAGGTAGGTCACCTTGATGTAATGCACTGTAAGCACCAAGCTGCGCAACAGTCGCCTGGAAAAAAGCCATTAGTGTGTGCCTTTCAGAGGCACAGGTGGAGAAAAAAAGAGGCCATTATCATCGCTATTGACATTTCTTTGTAGAAAGCATTGCAAAGACGACACGCTGAAACTTGAAAACATATGATTACACTGTGTAGCTCTTAATTTACGATATTTACTAAATTGCCTAATGAAATGTGAGAAACATATTTACATCTATTGTCTTTCTAGTTGAGAGATTTTTTACTGCCTTTGGAGACGCCATTTGCCTAGAGAATGACGTTTCACACATTGCTTTGTATATATTTGCTCATTTTGTTTAATATCTAGTTTCTAGCTGCACTGCAGCATTGGTTAAAATAAAATTTAATAGATGTACTAATATAGATATTTTATGCCTACAGATCCAGTAAATAATAATTTTATGATCTACTTCCAAAAAAAAAAAAAAAAAAAAAAACGAGGGAGCACAAAAAGACATTTCCCTTCACAGGAATTGCATAGATAATTTTTGTCAATGACTTGGTAAGTTTTTTGGTACAGTAAGTCAAGGCGATGCATCACTCTAGTGTTAATATGTGACATAGGTATTAGACATGGCCATCTTTACTGTAATATTTTTTCTGCTTGGGCTTTGTGATGTTTAGATATTAGTTATTGCATTTTTTGCTGCTGTTTGCCAGGCATAGTTCATCTGAATTTTACCTTGTGTTAAGCCAGTTTTACTACTGATTTATTTTTCTTGTTTGCTGCTCTTTGCCTTATATTAGTTGTAATATTGCATTTCCTTTGCTAATTTAGATATACTGCTGCTTGCTTTGGCAATTTACATTTTTTTTGTCATTGCTGTTTGTGTTAATTGTTTTGTGCTGCTGCATTGCCTTGTCCCTTAGTTTAGCATCTGAGCTCAGTAGATTTAAGTTAGCTTAAGATGGGGTAGGCTATATGACAGAACAAATTGTGATGGGGAGGACCCATGTTGACGTATGCGACGAGGTGGGGAGCCTAATAACAGGCGAGGCTGTGCCACCCGCACCCTGCCATTCGGACTGTGGGGAACTAGGAAATGCCTGAAAACCTGCTCCAGGGTGCACACCAACATGCGGTGTATGCGCCCGCAGAGAGACAGGAGGGGCCGAAGGGTCGACCTCCATCGGGTCAGGGCACCCGATGGGCGAAGACGACATATGGTCCGGAGCGGGCAAGAGTTCCATGTCGGAGGACAACTGGTCACGGGAAGCGATCGGCAGCGCGTGACCCAGGGAGGCGCCTGGCGGTTGCAGCGACGCGTCCACTGCGGGCGTCGCCGCCGGGAGAACAGGTGGCGGTGGCGGGGGCGCGTCGCCATGGGGCAAAATGGAAGACAGCGTCGGTAACACCTGGGGCTGAGGCGAGCCAGTAGATGGGTCCCAAGGCGCTGACCAGATGGCACCGTCGCTGAAAGCAAATGGCGAGCAGCAGATCCCATGCGACGACAGAGGCGCAGCTGGTTGAGATGCCGGCGCATCTCACCAGAGGCCCCCAAAACCAGATACACAGCACGTCTGAGGCAGTGAATAATGCGCCCTTCGAGCCAACGCCGTGAACCTCGGTAGTGACAATAGTAGACAATGTCGCGTGGAGCAAAAGCAGGTGTCTGCCGCTGCACAGGAACCTGATGCGGCGGATGTAGCAAAGACATCAAGGTTCGATGACGATGACTGTGGAGCAACTCAGCCGGCGAGCGACCATCTCGGGGCTGAGAGCAATATGAGGACAAAAAGAGCAATAACACGTCCTCCCGAGAATGCAACTCTTTTAACTTCAACATTTGTGACTTGAAAGTCCTGACCAATCGTGCAGCAGCGCCGTTAGACTGTGGCGAAAACGGCGCGGACGTCAGATGTTGAATACCATTGGCCTTGCAGAATGACTGAAATTCTGCGGACATGAATTGTGGGCCATTGTCGGAAACAATAGTCTGTGGAAGACCTTCAATGCAAAAGATAGCAGATAACGCTTGGATAGTGGCAGATGACGTCGTGGCAGACATCCGGACAACAAAAGGAAAATTACTGAAAGAATCGACCACAACCAACCATCGAGCATTCCAGAATGGACCAGCAAAATCGATGGGTAAGCGTTGCCAAGGGGAAGTGGCTTTTGGCGATGCAAAGAATTTCCGCGGTGGTGCTGATTGTTGTTCAGCACACACCATGCAAGAAGAGCACATATTCGTATTCGCGGCATCGATTCCGAACCAAGTACAGTGCTGACGAGCAAGTTGTTTCGTTCTCACTATACCCCAATGTCCTTGGTGGAGAAGCTGTAAGACTGAGGACTGTAACGAACGTGGTACCACGACCCTGGACTGATCATTATCAGAACGCAACAGCAAAACACGTCGTACAAAAAGTCTCTCCTTGTGAGCAAAAAATCGGCGAACCAACGGATCTCCGATCCGTGACTTTGATAAGGGCCATTGCGTAGCAACAAAACGCAGAACGGTCGCAAGGACAGGGTCGGCAGCTGTGGCTGTAGCTACACAACGAAAATCAATCAGAAAGGATTCGACCACAGCATTGGTTTCCGAATCAATGAACATGCAAGCAAGTTCGGAGGAATCGAATGCTCTATCCTCAGCAACAGGCAAACGGGACAACGCATTAGTGTATCCATGCTTGGCAGTGGACCGATACAAGATATCGTAGCGGTACTTTGAGAGGAAAATAGACCAGCGAATGAATTTCTGTGCAGACGAGAGCAATTTGGACGGAAAGGCAATAGGGCGATCGTGCAATCCATCTTTGTGTGCAAGACCTGAAATAACGTTCTGAGATTGGCTAAATGTTCTTCCGTCTTTCCGGAGATCACACTCTCGTCCAGCTAGTTGGCTGCAATAGGGACCGATGCACAAACAGTTTGTAGATATTGCTGAAACAATGCAGGGGCAGATGCACACCCGATTGGCAGTCGTTTGAATCGATACAAACCAAGATGCATGTTAACCACCAAAACACGCTGAGATTCTTCGTCCACCGGTATTTGCAAGTACGCATCTGCTAGGTCCAACTTCGAAAAATATTTACCCGGGCACAGTTTGTCAATAAGATCTTCTGGGCGGGGTAAAGGAAAAGTTGCAATCACTAGTTGTGGATTCACTGTTGCCTTGAAGTCCACACAAAGTCTCAATTTTCCGGAAGGTTTTGGCAAAATTACTAAGGGTGATGCCCAGAGAGAAGCCTGCACACGTTCAATTACACCTTGTGATTCCAAATCGTGTAATGTTTTTGCGATCTCATCACGTAATGCGTGGGGAAAATTGCGCGCTCTGACAAATTTCGGTTGCGTGTTTACTTTCAGTTCCAAATGTGCTTTATAGTTCTTGGCGCAACCAAGGCCTGGTGCAAAAATGTCTGCAAATTCTTCACATAGACGAGAAACACTGTCTGAAGGTACAATCTGGTTCACTGATAGGACCTGATTTACTATAGACAAGTTAAAAAACTGAAATAAATCGAAACCAAACAAGTTCACTGCAGAAGAAGAACGAAGGACGTAAAATAACACACGTTTTGTTTGTCCTTTGTATGTTGCAAAAAGGCTGCACTGTCCGAACACAGGGATATCGTGACCTGCATAACTAGTTAACATTTGCGGCACGCAACGGAGGTGTGCCCAGCTGTTTGTACGCATCTTGATTGATCAGTGAAACTGCAGCTCCGGTATCGAGCTGGAATGGTATCACTTTGCCGTTAATGTCCAAGTCCACAAAAAGTTTATTGTCCTGCTGACGACAAGAGTGACTGTCTCGTGCAACATGAACTGACACTGGTACATAATCACGTGCGACTTGACGGGATCCCCGGCGATGTCGACGCACACTATTTGTGGGACGAACACAGTCACTGTTAGAGAGAGTGGCACTGGGCGGAGTGGAATGAACTACATGAATTTTCATGGGCGAAGTTTCATGAGCCTGAGTATCCTTGGTTCGAATTCGGCGCGAAGCAAAGGGCCTGGAATGGTTGTGAGTGTCCGATCTGAGCTTTTTCTGGCAAACACTCTGAACATGTCCTTTTTTATTATAGAAAAAGCAAATAACCTGGCATGACGGGCAATTCTCACGCGAATGTCTAGTAGCACACTGCGGGCATAATTTTAGCACTGCATTTGCTTGCCGGCGCAGTACACGTGGCTGAGAGCCTGGCGGCAGCGGCGCGGCCGGGCGCGAGGGCTGTTTACTGCTCTGTGCAGCTCGCCTGGCAGGCCGGTTAACCTGACACACGACTGGTGAAGTTTAAAATGATTCCTGAGCAAAGTCAAGTGTGTCCTGCCGATCCAATATGTCCATCACTTGTTGAAGGGAGGGATTGACTAGTTGCAAAATCTGTTCGCATATACGAACATCAGAAACGTTCTGTGCAGTTGCATCATGTACCATAGTATCTGAATAAGGGAGTCCACATTGACACTCAAAAGCACAATCCCTAGTAAGGCCTTGCAAGGTTGCAACCCACTCCCGATTAGTCTGACCTGCCGTACGTTTTGTACGAAAGAAGGTATACCTTTTCGCAACTACATTGACTGATTCTTTGAAATATGCACCTAATGCAGACAAAATTTCGTCGTAGGACAGAGTTGCTACGTTGTGTTGGGGAAATAATTTGACTATCACACGGTACGTTTGGATGCCGACGGAAGACAACAAAAATGGCTACTGCTCGTTACCTTGAATTCTGTAGGCAGCGAGATGGAATCCAAATTGGCGTGACCACTGCGTCCAGCTTTCCAGTGCAGCATAAAAAGGACGAAACGTTGGTGCAACTGCGTGTTGTGGCTGCGTTAGCGGTGGAGTGGCGGCTGCAGCATCGTTTTCCATAGCACGTTGAGCCTGGATGAGCTGTCCAAGGGCATCCAGTAAGGCCTGCGTCTGCAGATTCTGTAAGCGATAAAATTCGGACAGTACATCTGGAGATTGTGGCGAAGCCATTACACAAGTAAATCGGGGCAATAGCGATAAGAACGCAGATTGGCCTCGTCGCCAACCCAAAGGACCAGACACTTGGTTGTTTGCCATGCCTGATGCTGTGTACCTTGGTTAAAGACTTTCATCTCATTGAGTTTTGGGAGAAGATTCATGGTGCTGCCCCCAATTATACCCATTATACAGCATATTCTGCGAGCAGACTCGATCAGTTTTATATGTCTGTTCACTATGTAAATGGAGTCTCCAAAGCAGAAAAATGGACCTTTACATTTTCAGACCATTGCACCATCATCTGCACACTCACTATCTCAGTTGTTCTGACATAGCAAAGGGTTCTGGGGTCTTGGAAGCTTAACACTTACGCACTTGGAGACCCGCATTGCTGACAACACATTGCCATTACATGGGCATCCCACAGAAAGCGTGTCCCAAGATACGAGTCCACGTTGCACTGGTACCTCAAGTAAGTCAAACCTGCAGTCACAAAGGTCTTCATCCAATCTAGCAAGGAAGCAGTGGTGTGGCATCGGGACACCATCAACTTTCACTACATCATCCATCAAGAGCTCAATGTGCTCCCCCTGTCACCTGATGTCCATAGGGGGTGTCAGCATACAAAAGCCCATCTCCTCACTCTCCAATGTGATAAAACGTATGGCATCATGGTTCATTTGCAACAACAAAACCTTCTATAAGAGGAATTGCCATCCATGGACCACGCTACATCTGACCATGTTATCAACATTGACTCTTCGTCTCTGCTCTCACCATTTCCTGTGGTAATCGCCACATGATGCGAGCAGTGGCAGTGTCTGCCTCCACTGACGACTGCTGCCAGTTTTATGGCGACGACCTAGTGGTAGCGCCAATACCTGATGACCCTCACCCTGCTCCTGAAAAAACCCTCACCACTGCAGAGTCGATGCCAATGATGTCTGTGATTACCACAGATGAGGTGGTAGACATGATTGACGAGGGGGCAAAGAACAAGTCACTATGACCAGATGGTCTTTCAGCTGAGTTCTACTGGGCGTTCGCCATCTTAGTGCTTCCCCACTGGACAGTGACGCTTCAAGGACTATGAGCGCCTCTTAGTGGTGTGCATATGCTTGGTTTTACTTATGGTCCTTTCACTGGAATAGATTGCATTTGGTTGTGGGGCTACCCCTCAAACTGCTCTGAGGGAATGCAGCGACCTCATGACTATAGCCACAGTGTGTTGGCTCCACATGGTGCTGGTCTCCTTTGATTTTAAAAATACCTAGTCAGAGATGCCCCATGTCCACACTGCTGTATGCCATCCCATTGGAGCTCCTCATCTCCAGTCATAAGCTTTACCTACAGAGTTTCAACTTGCGCAATCATATCCAATGCTGCAGGGTCTACGCAGATGATCTCCTACTTCTCACCTGCTCCACACTAGAACTCAGTGATGCCATCCACTGAATCTAGCAGTATGGACAGATTTCAATTAGCGTCCTTAATGTCACAATTAAATGATGTCAATGATGATGCAAATCACGTGTGGACCCCAGGTTGTGGCGCCAGATCGGCACCCTCTTGGTACCGCCCATTATTACTTAGTGATCAACTTTACAGGCTCCACACACTGCACTGTGGCATTGGCTTACCACCAGCTTTGCAGTCCATATGGCATCATGTTCACTGCCATGTCCACCATAGCTTGAACCAGTTTGTCCTATGTCAACACGTATGTGGCCCCTAAACCAGTAGATGTTGCCCAGATCCTCGCGATGCCATTACTCTTTGGTCAGTCAGCCTTCAGATTCTTCGTGTCATCAGGGATACTTTTCAGAATCCGCTACATCAATCAAACATGGCCTCCTCTAAAACGCAGCTTCATATTCTTCAACGTGCAGGTGTGATCCATTGCACTCTTTGTGCATACCATGCTGCTGCCCTGAGGGGTTCTTATCATCTTTAACATGCAGTGTTTTGGATATCCTGTGATCAGCTTCTCTCCAACCATTGATCGATATAGCACATAACTCCCTGTTATTGTACCACATTGTAACTTATTTCATTGAACTCCGCTACAATCAGAATGAGTGGCAGTCGCCCACCCCTCCAATCTGAAGGACTTTTATCCTTTGTTTACGTCACCCACCCCTAACAACCCAGTGGAGGTGCGGCACCCAGACATAAACTAATGGATGGTTTGGGAGTGTGTCGATGCATCTTTTTGCCATTGGATATGTCTGCACGTTCATAGTTAGTAAATTTATGACGAATCGTCGACTTCTTCATATAGGACTGGCTACTTCACCTCTTTGCTGTGATTGCCAGCTCGATGACATTGACCAGCATAACCTTATGTGCCCCCTCAAGTGGGACATTTGGCTTATCACGCAAAACACCGTGGTCTGTTACCTCCATACCCTGTCAATGACGGTTATCCCAGTGTTCCTGTTGTAGCAACAGACTTCTCACTACCCTCTTGTGAAACACTATGCACTCATCCGGTTTTCAAGACAGTCTTCACAATATCTCTTGGACAATGGTACAAATACACTCCTCAACTCCTGGTATTGGGCTGTGATCACACACAGTACACACAATCAGTAATGTGCATCGACATGTACAGGCCAACAAATGGATATAATATGAACAAAAAAACTCTTGTTTCTTGGGTACTGGGGTCTCCTACGCTTCAATCCTATAGCCATTAAGGATTGACACGCAAATGGCTGTCCCTTTTAGATATCTTAGTTTCCTAAGGTGGGGAGGTGGAGGTTTAGGTGTAGTTAGAATGGCAGCGCCTGAAAAGGGATCAGTTCAGTGTTGTTTGGTAGGGACACAAGAGGCGGTGCCCCATAGGGTTGGTCCTGCTTTTTTTGTTTTCTTTTGTTAGTTACCTTTAACATACACATCAAACAAAATTTTAAAAAATAAAAATTGAAAAAGAAGTTGGTAGTGGAATAGCCCAAAAAGAAAAAAAAAAGTTGCTAATGCACGTTTGTGCAGAGGCACTTGACGTTGGGGCAAGCTAGTTCGAATCCCGATGGTGAAAAAAAATTTCACTGCCACTATTTGCCTGCATGGGAAGGAGAGATGATGGCATAAAGTTCCTGATCACCAGATTTTGAACCAATGTCCTGGTTTAAATTCCAGACTTCCCTGCAGAATCTCATCATGAATTGAGGACACGTGACACTACTGATGGTGATCAATCTGGTAGATGGAGATATTAAACAGTTTTAGAACTGATGCGGTATCTGTGAAGTAGTTTTGAATGCACCCAGTTTTTTTAAACGTTCTACGTTGGATTCCTAGAATTAGCATCAGCCATAATTCTTATAGAATACTTCTGTATTCTGAATTTGCTGTCTCTGTGAGCTGAGTGCCACATAAAATGATTTGATAACTCATTAGTGAACGAAAATATGCAGAATAAATTAGTTTCTGTATTTATAAATTGCACATGGCTGTCGTACTGCCTACTGCAATTGTAACTGAACTAAGGCACTCTATTAATTCTAGACTGTGGGTTTTCCAAATGTGGTTGTGATCTATCCATAGCTTTAAAAACTTAACATTTTCTGCTTACTTGATTTCATTGCTTGAGATACTGGTTTTATACCTATGGTGTTCTATGAGAATAACTGAACTTTACATACTGTATCATGTCAAAATTTAGCGATATTCCATGTGATTTGAACCACTTGTTGATGTTTATGAATATTTATTTATTTTCAGGGAGGGGATTGGTACAGTTTTTTGTTCCTATATTTGTGCCATTTGCAAACTGTTCCAAAATTTGTAACTTCTAGAGCTACAAGAGGAAGATCATTTATGTTTCTCACAAACAACAGAAGGCCAAAAAACCGAATCTTATGGGGCACTATGTCTGATTGCTTCAAATTCTAAGTGCCTGTACTTATGTGATTCAACCGAAACTGGTACACTGCTTTCTGTCATCCACATAAAATAAGAACTATGAACCTACTGTGAAATTTAGAAGGTGGGAGACAAAATGAGATACTCATGGAAGTAAAGCTGTGAGGATGGTTCGCGAGTCATGCTTGGGTACCTGAATTGGTAGAACACTTGCCCGCAAAAGGTGAAGGTCCAGGTTCAAGTCCTTGTCTGGTATGCAGTTTTAATCTGCTAGGAAGTTTTATGAATCTATTGTAACTACTATTCCAAAAGATTTTAACTTCTACATTAGGATTTCACGCAGGCAAGGGCCATATACGTAGATCACAAAGTATTGCCAATGCTAGTAATTTCTGATTTATTGATTCTAATATATCATCTGTCAAGATAAATGTAAGGCTGTTCATTCGATAGTTCTTTTTTAAACTCAAACAGTTTGCCACTGAATATGTTTTGCTGTGTTAAAAGTTTACAAATTTTATTGTACATAATACTCCTGAAACTTTTAGAAAATATTAGCAGTAATGAGAAGGGTCAGTAATTCTTTGCTAAAGTTTTGTTTCCTTTCTTTGTGGAGTTGTTTGACAACAATGTTTTTAATTCTCTCCATGAAAGTATCTATGTGAAATGATTAATTACATAAGTAACACACTGTATAACTAAGTTCAGTTGAACAACATTTCATTATTTTCCTAATGACTTTGTGGAAACCATTTGGAAATTTATTTTTAAGAAAGTTAGTAACATTGAAAATTTCTTCCAGAGATGTAGGATGACATTGAGTCGAACTTCATCAAATTTCTTTTTTCAAGACTTTTCTCGTGAAATCTGAGCGATTTGCTAAGAAAGTGTATGAGCCTGAATTATGTACTACTGGTGGAAAAAGGTTATTAAAAGCTTCTGTGATTTGTAACTCATTGTTTTGGTACAATTAATCTCCTCCCACTGGTTAATTCCTTAGGAAAACTGTTTGCAAAGCATCTTATGACTATTTTATAGAATGTAACAATTATTACAGGAGTGTTCTATACTTATTTGGAGTCTGGAACTTATCAAACCCTTTCTTATTATATCCATATTCACGTTCATGTTTTAATGTTTAGATGATATTTAGAAGCACTTGTTAAATCTACATTTGCTTGATTTTCAGGTTGCAATTCATCGAAACATGTCTGATCCACGCTAACTGCTGATACCATGCAGCAATGCTGCTTGGTTTCTGCTGGATTCCTGGTTATTCTTCGTGTTTGACTGTCCCTCTTAACACATATCGACAAAAACAAATTTTGGACCACTGTAACAAACAGAAATTTCCTCTTCAAAAATAATTTTGTTTGTAACGGGACACAAGTCGACTCTCCACCGACATTGAGGGTGGCTTGAAAGATGTGATGAGCAGCATTTGTTTGGGCTGACTCTGGAAATACGTAGCAAAAATGAAATTGCAAATATCTGCGAAGACACCAGAGAAAATGCTCCTGATTACTCTTAGGATGGACACCCTGTATAAGAAAACTTCCTACATTGGTTGTGGTCCTTCTGTCTCTGTTGTAAATCTACATCTACATCAATGCCTATATCTACATCTATACTCTTGAAACCAGCATGAGGTGCTTGTCAGAGGGTACATCCCATTGTACTAGTTATTAGGGTTTCTTCCTGTTCCATTCAGGTATGGAGCTTGGGAAGAATGATTGTTTGAATGACTCCATGTGTGCAGTAATTATTCTAATCTTATCTTCACGAATTGTATGTGAGTGACACATACAGAATTGTAGTATATACCCTATCTTAGAAGCTAGATTAAGGAAAGGCAAACCTACGTTTCTAGCATTTGTAGACTTAGAGAAAGCTTTTGACAATGTTGACTGGAATACTATCTTTCAAATTCTGCAGGTAACAGGGATAAAATACAGGGAGCGAAAGGCTAAATACAATTTGTACAGAAACTAGATGGCAGTTATAAGAGTCGAGGGGCATGAAAGGGAAGCAGTGGTTGGGAAGGGAGTGAGACAGGGCTGTAGCCTCTCCCTGATGTTATTCAATCTGTATATTGAGCAAGCAGTGAAGGAAACAAAAGAAAAATTCGGAGTAGGTATTAAAATCCATGGAGAAGAAATAAAAACTTTGAGGTTCGCTGATGACATTGTAATTCTGTCAGAGACAGCAAAGGACTAGGAAGAGCAGCTGAACGGAATGAACAGTGTCTTGAAAGGAGGGTATAAGATTAACATCAACAAAAGCAAAATGAGGATAATGGAATGTAGTCGAATTAAGTCGGGTGATGCTGTGGGAATTAGATTAAGAAATGAGATTGATTATCTCAGTAGGTGGGACTATACCAGGCACGGCCTACATCTCAACAGGAAAGGGAAGGGGAAACTGGCTGGAGTAATAGCAGGAAATTTAAGGGGGGGAGGCACCGCCATGAATGGTAAAATACCAGTGGTTACAGGTGTTGGAGCAGCACCTTTTTTAGGATAGGTAAGACAGAAAGATGTGAAGTTCTACGAGAGGTCAGGATTGAAACAAATCTTCAGTTTAGGAAAGAAATTAAACAGCACAAATCTAGCACATTGGATCACCAATCACAGCTATCAATTATAAATTTTCACCAATCACCAGAAATTATATCTCCACCAAGTTGTATCTCAGTCCTAGGTAATTGCATTGATGAATTAAAGTCACCCAACCCAATTGACATAATCTGCCTCTCTGAACACCATGTGACCACTGGTATAGGAACTAGGCCTAAGCACAATGAGAAACTCAGACAGGAGAGTACTGCAAATGTTAGAATAAGGAAAGGTTCTCATAAAAGTATAATTAAAAATAATGTAAGTATATTTCATCAAAATGTTGGGAGATTAAAGAATAAAGTAGATGAGCTTCTGGTTTGTTTAGAAGATTTAGAAGCTGAGAATGAAATAGATATACTATGCCTGTCTGAGCATCACATTGTTACTGATATGGATAAGGTAAATGTAAGTGGTTATAAGCTCTCTGCACATGTAATGAGAGAAAATATGGAGAAAGGAGGAGTTGCCATATATGTCAAAAGTTATCATTGTGCAAAAAGTACAGAAACAAAAAAGTTTTGTGTAGAGAAACATATAGAAGCATGTGCCTGTGAGCTTAAATTAAATAAAGGCACATTTATAATTGTAACTGTATATAGGTCCCCATCAGGAAATTTTCATCTATTTCTGAAAAATTTGGACTCCTTGTTGTGCTATCTGTCAGACAGGGGGAAGCAAATTATTATTTGTGGGGACTTCAATGTAGATTCTCTGAAAGAGGGTAATAGGAAAAATGACCTTGAAGTATTACTCGGTTCTTTCAATTTGACACCCGTTATTGATTTTCCTACTCGGGTGGTAAAGGATAGCAGCTCACTGATAGATAACTTCTTTATAGACCAAGATAAGTTTAACCAGATAAATGCTCAGCCTGTTGAGAATGGTCTTTCTGATCATGGTGCACAGCTAGTTACAATATATGACATAGCTCCATTCAGCAATACTAAACAGTCCTCCAAAGTAGTACGTTCAGTCAATGATTTAACAATTGCAAATTTCAGGGAATGCCTACAGCAGTTAGACTGGGATGAGGTGTACCGTGAACCTGATGCCAATTTAAAATATAATTTATTTCATGACATTTTTGTAAATGCATTTGAAAACTGCTTCCCCAAGAAAATAGTTAAATATACTCGTAAGAAACCTTGTAACAAACCATGGCTTACTAAGGGTATAAAAATATCTTGTAACCGGAAAAGGGAAATGTATCTGACAGCAAGAAAGAGTAGTGACCCAGAAACTATCAAAAATTATAAAAACTACTGTGTTATATTAAGAAAAGTTATTAAAAAATCCAGGAGTATGTGTATCATGTCTGAAATCAGCAACTCTGATAATAAAATTAAAACAATTTGGAATATTATTAAAAGAGAAACAGGTCAACCAAGAGCAGAGGAAGACAGTATTACCATCAAATTGAATGAAAACTTTACGAACAAAAAGTCAGAAGTTGAAAATATTTTAATAATCATTTTCTAAATGTTGTGGATATAGTAGGATCCAGGTGTTCATTAGAAGATGCTAGGCTGTTAATGGAAGAGGCCATACCTATGCAATTTGATACAATTGAAATCTCACCCACTTCTCCCTCTGAAATTAGGAAAATAATAAACTTGCTTAAAAGTAAAAACTCACATGGAATTGATGGCATTTCCAGCAAAATACTAAAAGCTTGTTCTCAACAGATAAGTAAGATTCTCAGCCACCTGTGTAATAGCTCTCTGGAACAGGGCATTTTCCCTGATAGACTGAAATATGCTATTGTTATACCTTTGCATAAAAAGGGGGATAGATCTGATGTCAACAATTACCGTCCAATCTCCCTTCTAACAGCTTTATCCAAAATTTTTGAGAAAGTAATGTATTCAAGAGTAGCTTCACATATATGTAAAAATGAAGTACTAACAAAATGTCAGTTTGGTTTCCAGAAAGGTTTTTCAACAGAAAATGCCATATATGCTTGCACCAGTCAAATTTTGAATGATCTGAATAACCGAACACCACCCAATGGGATTTTTTGTGATCTCTCAAAGGCTTTTGATTGTGTAAATCATGAAATTCTGCTAGACAAGCTCAAGTATTGTGGCATGAGTGGGACAGTGCACAAATGGTTTAATTCGTACCTAACTGGAAGAGTGCAGAAAGTTGAAATAAGTAGTTCTCGTAACATGCAAAGATCAGCACATTCCTCAAACTGGGGAACTATCAAGAATGGGGTCCACAAGGGTCACTCTTGGGTCCTTTGTTGTTCCTACTATATATTAATGACTTGCCATTCTATATTCATGAAGAGGCAAAGTTAGTTCTCTTCGCTGATGATACAAGTATAGTAATCACACCTAAGAAACAAGAATTAACTGATGAAATTGTCAATACTGTCTTTCAGAAAATTACTAAGTGGTTTCTTGTAAACGGACTCTCACTGAATTTTGATAAGACACAGTACATACAGTTCCGTACAGTGAATGGTATGACGCCATTAATAAATATAGACCTTAATCAGAAGCATATAGCTAAGGTAGAATATTCCAAATTTTTAGGTATGTCCATTGATGAGAGATTAAATTGGAAGAAACACATTGATGACCTGCTGAAACGTTTGAGTTCAGCTACTTATGCAATAAGGGTCATTGCAAATTTTGGTGATAAACATCTTAGTAAATTAACTTACTACGCCTATTTTCACTCATTGCTTTCATATGGCATCATATTTTGGGGTAATTCATCACTTAGGAATAAAGTATTTATTGCACAAAAGCGTGTAATCAGAATAATAGCTGCAGACATTTATTTAAGGATCTAGGGATATTCACAGTAGCTTCTCAGTATATATACTCTCTTATGAAATTTGTTATTAACAACCAAACTCAATTCAAAAGTAACAGCAGTGTGCATAACTACAATACTAGGAGAAAGGCCGATCTTCACTATTCAAGATTAAATCTAACTTTGGCACAGAAAGGGGTGAATTATACTGGCACTAAAGTCTTCGGTCACTTACCAAATAGTATCAAAAGTCTGACAGATAACCAACAAGTATTTAAGAAGAAATTAAAATAATTTCTGAATGACAACTCCTTCTACTCCATAGAGGAATTTTTAGATATAAATTAAGAAAAAAAAGAAAAAAACAAAACAAAAATATTAAAAAATAAAAAAAATAAAGAAAAAAACACAAAAAAATAAAGTTGTTATATTAACTTAAGTATGTTGTTAAATTAACCTAATTATGTCATGTATTGGAAAATTCGACTCGTTCCACATCATTACAAAATATCGTATTCATGATCCATGGAACTAGTATTAATCTAATCTAATCTCTAATCTACACTTAAAGTAGAAAAGGAGTTTTGCTATTTGGGGAGCAAAATAACTGATGATTGTCGAAGTAGAGAAGATATAAAATGTAGACTGGCAATGGCAAGAAAAGCGTTCCTGAAGAAGAGAAATTTGTTAACATCGAGTATAGATTTAAGTGTCAGGAAGTCGTTTCTGAAAGTATTTGCATGAAGTGTAGCCAAGTATTGAAGTGAAACATGGACAGTAACTAGTTTGAACAAGAAGAGAATAGAAGCTTTCGAAAGGTGGTGCTACAGAAGAATGCTGAAGATTAGATGGGTAGATCATATAACTAATGAGGAAGTATTGAATTGGATTGTGGAGAAGAGAAGTTTGTGGCACAACTTGACTAGAAGAAGGGATCGGTTGGTAGGACATGTTCTGAGGCATCAAGGGATCACCAATTTAGTATTGGAGGACAGTGTGGAGGGTAAAAATCGTAGAGGGAGACCAAGAGATGAATACACTAAACAGATTCAGAAGGATGTAGGTTGCAGTAGGTACTGGGAGATGAAGAAGCTTGCACAGGATCGAGTAGCATGGAGAGTTGCATCAAACCAGTCTCAGGACTGAAGACCACAACAACAGTATATTCCTAGAGTAATCATTTAAAGCCAGTTCTTGAAGCTTCATCAATAGATTTTCTCAGGCTAATTTATGTCTACCTTCAAGAGTCTGCCAGTTCAGTTCCCTCAGTATCTCTGTGACACTTTCCCATGGATTAAAGCAACCTGTGGCCATTTATGCTGCGCTTCTCCATATACATTCAGTATCCCCTATTAGGCCTATCTGGTACAAGTCCCATACAATTCAGCAATATTTCAGAAGTGTTTGCAAGAGTAATCTGTAAGCGATCTCTGTGTAGACTGTTGGCACTTTCCCAGTATTCTACCACTAAATCAAAGTCTACCACTTGTTTTACCAACAACTGAACCTAAATGCTCATTCCATTTCATATCCATACAGAGTGTTACAGCCAGCTATTTGTATGAGTTGGCTGATTCCAACAGTGACTCGTTTATATTATAGTCATAGGATACTACGATTTTTCGTTTTGTGAAGTGCACAGTTTTACATTTCCGAACATTTAAAACAAATTGCCAACCTGTGTACCATTATGAAATCTTTTCAGGATCTGTCCCAATATTTATGCAGCCTCTTTCAGGTCGTACTTCATTACAGATAACCACATCATCTACAAAATGCCTGATTTCACTATTAGTATTGTCTGCAATATAATATACAGTATGATCAGCTAGGATCCCAACATGCTTCCCTGGAGCACACCCGAAGTTACTTCTACATCTGATGATGACTCTCCATCCAAGATAACATGTTGGTCCTCCCTACCAAAAAGCCCTCAATTCAATCACAAATTTCACTTGATATCCTATATGATAGTACTTTTGACAATAAGCGTAGGTGTGCTACTGAATCAAATGCTTTTCGGAAATAAGGAAACACACTATCTACCTGATTGCCTGATCCAAAGCTTTAAGAATGTCATGTGATAAAAGTGCGAGTTGGTTCTCACATGATCGATGTTTTAGATATCCACTCTAGTTGGCATTGAGAAGGTCATTATGTTCAAGATAACTCATTATGTATGAGCTCAGAATAATTTCCAAGATTCTACAGCAAATCGATATCAAGGATATTGGACAGTGGTTTTGTGGATCACCTCTACTACCCTTCTTGTAGATGGGTGTGACCTGTGCCTTTTTGTAAGACTGTGCACGGATTTTCGTTAGAAGGATTTACGAAAAATTACAGTTAGAAGAGGGGCTAACTCAGCCTCAAATTCAATTAGACTCTGAGAGGGATTCCATTGGACCCTGAAGCTTTGTTCAATCTTAACGATTCCAGCTGTTTCTCAACATCACAGAAACTAATACATATTTCATTCATATTTTCAGTGGTACAAGGATTAAATTGGGGCAATTCTCCTGGGTTTTCATTCGTAAAGGAACATTTGAAAATGGAGTTAAGCGTTTCACCTTTTGTCTTGCTACCCTCAATTTCATTCCTGTCTCATTCACTAGGGACTGGGCACTTACTTTGGTGCCACTAACAGTTGTTACACATGACAAGAATTTCTTTGGGTTCTGTGGAAAGTCACTTGGCAATATTCTACAATGGCGGTCACAGAAGACAAGATGCATAGCTCTCTTGACAGCCAAATGCATTTCATTCTGCATCTCTCTATCTACAGTGCTATGTTTCGTTTTATACATAATATGCAGTAACCTCAGTTTGTTTAGAAGTTTCTTTACAGTTACTTTGTACCATGGAGACTCCATCCCATTATGAACTGTTCTACTGCATACATGTCTATGCAGTAGATGGTCAACCATCCTTATAATCTTGAGCTAGATTTCCTACACATGCTCCTGCCCTGTGCTGAAAATTTCAAGCTCCTCGTTGTGATATGACACTACTGATTTTTTTAATCTAGTTCGCTGAACATATGTATGTTTCTGCTTCTTTTAGTTGCCCTTTGTACTTTGGTAATCATTGTTGCTGCAAATGATCACTGATACCAGTTTCGATGTGGATATCCTCAAAGAGGCCAGGTCTATTTGTTGCCATTAGATCCAATATATTTCCTCATGAGTGACGTGCCTAACTATCTGTTCTAGTTTACAGAGAAAGCATTCAGAGAAGACATTCTCAGGATGTCTTATCATGACCAACACTGACAATTAATTGTTGGATGATTAAAGTCTCCACCGATGGTTATAGAATGATTGGGTAACTTACGTACAAGTGAACTGAGGTTTTCTCTACAGCGTTCGGTTACATCAGAAGATGAGTGTGGTGGGCGATAGAGAGATCCCATTATCATTTTTTGCCCACCCCTGATACTGAGACTTGCCCAAATAATCTCACATGCAGCTACAATTTCTATCCCAGTGGTTTTGAGTTTCTTGTCTACTAGGATAAATACATTTCCCATTTGCCTATCCTTTCAATATACACTTAAATTCCGCCAAAAATCTCACTGCTGTCAATTTCATTTTTCAATCAGCTTTCTGTGCCTAGTATAATTGAGCTTCACTGCTTTTCATGAGCGCTTTAAACTCTGGCATTGTGTTGCATACGCATCGGCAGTTTACCATTAGGATGGGAGGCACTTCTTTCGCTCTTACGCTGATACTTCTGGGTTTGCGAAAATATATAGCTTCAGTAATAATATCACCTATATATAGTTATTAAGACAAAATCAAGTAAAGTTAGGACACACTAGCTAGCTACGTTACCAAATACACAACGATCCACTAGAAGGCTACGGTATCTGTTCAAAAATTATCTTTCCTTAATTAAAGTCTACAAAACTGCCATATTTCTTATTACAAAGCATTGCGTACTCATTTAAATTATGTACTTAGAAAAATTTGTCGTAATCATAAAATTTAGTGTGATACAGTGTGGTTGGAGATTGGAAATCAATTTGTCTACATGACATTCTCGTGGAATGGCCCATGTATATTGATTATTACTGAAAATTGGCGTAGGCATCTTTTCATTCTAAACCTGTTACGCACCAGAGTTAAAATGAACTTAATCTCGATTGTTCTCGATGGTGCTTTTGCATTTATCATCATTGTGTTGGTATCCCTGCGAAATGTGTTGGTCTTGGTTATACATGTATACATCTGCGATGCAGAAGACGTGTGCGTGAACGAGAATGTGTGCGACAGTGTTCATAATAAAGTGTGTTGCTCGAATGTTTTTAATACGGGTCTTCCAGTGATAGTTTTAGTGGAGATGAATTGCGACACACCAGTATCGAAAGCATACGTTAGGAAATGCAGAAACAGTGTACTTATAGGCATACGAATACGTTAGAACATCTACGCCCACTTTTATGAGCATAAAGTGGTTTTTCGATCTATTTTAGAATCATTTCTTGTGGCATATCTAAATGAAAGTGTAACGTTTTGCCTTTTGGTTACGTGTGCTTAGAACAACATGGGCCGTAAACTGCCGTCAGTGTTGTAAACTTTTGACAAGAAACGTGAAGTGTTGTGTAATTGTGTAACACGGGAAAACGCTGTACAGTTGTCATTTACATTTGAGCGTTTTAAAACACAAATATATTATTAAATATTTTCGTGAAGCATGTTGCGGTCATGGGTTAATGAAGCGGTTGGTGTGTTGTGAAGGGAAGTGAACTGTTCAAAAAATTGTTAATAAGGTTGTGGTTACTTAAAACAATATTTACGAGCCAATTACCACTATCAGGCAAAGAAGAGCACAAAGTCTGGAAAATAGTGAGGTATGATTGCGTTATTGCTGTTAATAGATAGTTGATATTGAATACCAACCGTATGTCTTTACTTTTGTCCTCACCACTTGTTTTTAGCTTTCTAGCAAAGCACAGCATTAAGTAAAGTGACATTGCACTGTAGCTGAAGAATCCGTAGTTAGTTGACTAGAACGTTTTACGGTGTTGCCGTCACCATGGTAACGCCATTGTTTGTTTACATAGCCAGATTGTAAAACAATTGGCATATCAACAATGTATTATCAGTGAAGCATATAGTGGCATTTTACACCATTTGACATAAAGTGGGCGAATTTGTAATCTTTGGGATTCGCTTGTCATCGACAGCATGAGATGAACAGCAGTCTTTCATATTGCGGTCGTCGTACTAGGCTATTGTTGGACAATCACTGCGTTTGTAGGAAGGGAGCCAGTGTGACCGGCAATGTCAAATTCATCAGGAGCTTGTTAAGAAGTGCTTTCTTAGCACGCTGCCCGTAAGACGCTGCGCGTGTTTTACTTAAGTGGTATTATTTTTATGTGCATGTTTGAAAATGATGCACTAGAAGTTCTTTGGATGCATTAGTGGATTACGCCCTCTGTATTTCTAAATGCAACCAGGAGTGTGTCCAAAACTGGGTAAGTTATATTTGCTTGGTCAAGCGGACAAAATACTACTGCAGTGGCAACACCATCCCATATTATCGTAATGTGTTTACTGCTATTTCTTCCAATCACTACCGTATAAATTGTGAATAGGTACAGTGCTACCAACAATTTGAAAGATGGCAAATAATGTCTCGGCGTCAATGCCATTGCCAAATATTCAATGTTTACATTGATGGGCGTGTTGGGAAGATTGGAAAAGGATTTAGTTTTCCTTCTTCGATGGATTTCGAACTAGTCGTTAAACTGTTATGGGGCTTTGTCCTCAGTAGCTCTTATTAATCTTGATAGTGGAAAAACATTTTTTAGTGCAATAGTAGTTTAAATATTTGAGTTCTTCTTCGATGTTCTTACTGAAACATTAAGTTTTATTTCTTGGCGCTCTGAATCACCTTGCGTTAGTAAATAGCAGTCCATGTACGAGTGACCTGTTGTATTTTCCTCAAAATTTGTTTATTTTAGTGAAAAGTTTGTAACAGTTTGTTGGATGAAAGTTTATTAGCAATACATCATCTTAAATCTCCCGTCGAGTACTTACTGTGGCACTAAAATTTGTAAAGAAAGAGCAACCACAAATTATTTTCCACAAGTTGATATAGCAGCATCACATTGTGTCATTAATTAACTGTACAAGTTCGCCGTGTGCTGAAAGTAAAATATTTCATAAAATGCATTGATGATTTATAAGTATCATAACTGGGCATGTAGGTATTTCCATTATTACTTATGAATGGATAATGTGTGCAGTAGTTAAACATTGCCAGGCATTTAAAAATTGATAACACAGTTGGATGTATTTGCCCTGTTTGTCAGTTTATTTCATAAAATCTCTTTCATTACTGGCAACCATGAGATATAGGTAACAATTCTCATGTTGTGTGTAAAAATGTGACTCCTGTTATATGAATTTACAAGAGGTTTCGAGTTATATTATGATAGTAATAACTTCTAAGATAGTTGTCAAGTAGAAAGCTTTCTTCATTGTATCCTTTCTAGATTAAGTGCTTTCAGTACTGTTATTTTCAGAGGTATGTTTACCATGTCTAGCTTCTTGCTGTGGTGGTAATGTGGGATGGCAACTACCGTGTCACCACCAGATGGGCCTGCCCATGTGAACTCACATTCACATCAGCGATCAAGCACACGAGTGTCTCTGCCAGAGAAAGTTTCACAGCTGTATTACGCCCATGGACTGTTCTGTGCTAGTCATCAGTGGCTTGTTTTGGGATTTGCTGCCATTGTTGTTTTGTTGTGCTGGTGAGTGAGACTGCATCTATTCACTGTCTGAGCAGCAGAATCAACAGCAAAGTAGTACTTGAATTCATTATAGTTTTGCTTAGTTGATTCCATTTGGAGAAATTGGAGAGATAGCTTTTAGGTATGTTTGTGTTTCAATTAGTTGCCTACTTGTAACTGTTTTTAGTTGAAGTGATTCACAAAACATATGTCATTAAGGTAGTAAAGTAGTGAAATTCTGCACTCATATTTACATCATAAATTGGGACATTTTGTTTTTTCCTGTTCTTGTTTTTCAGTTGTGCCATGTAAATTTAGCATTACATACACACTGTAATTTGATTCTTCAGACAGGAATTTCTGCCGGCTAAAGTAGGGGATTCCTCTTACTACTTCAGTCCCTCCAGCCTCCTCATGAAGTGCCAAATTACAATGTGTGGGTGGGTGGCTTTTTTTTTTTTTTTTGAAGCCTGCACTCACATTTTCTTGAAATATTAAGTGGAGCCCCTCTGTGGCCTCGGTTACATAGTGACATACGAAAATATTTGCTGTTATACCTGCATTGGTTAGTATATAGAAAAAAATCCTGCTAAAAATGCAGTGACTTATTTTCACCTAGGTTGTTAACCATTTTTAACTTTTCAGAGAAGCGTTTCGGGTGGCGAATTTCAAGTAATACCTACACGTTTTTGGGGTTGCCTGTTAAAATTTGCTTCTTTTGCCATAACACAGCAGACTTTACAGTGTCAGATAACCAACACATTTTTCAGGTGCAGTTGCGAGAGAATTCTGAACAGTGATTTATTAAGTGAGGACCTGAAAAAAAGTAAGGTTACTAGCTTATGAAAAAGCACATCCTCATTACAAAAATAAACATGTTATGTCTTCATTTATGTTCTTTAAAAGCCCATAAAATTTCTCTTTTCACGAGTTATTGAAGGTCCTTAAACATTACATTCTTTTGTCGAAAAAGTTAGTGGAATAATGTGGCAGATAACGAGGTTTGCATAATAACCATATAGCAAAATACTCTCCTCATTGTGTGCTATCATTTGCCAAAATCTCATTTCAGTACTTCAAACCGCTTATGAAATATGAGGAATGTTATGGATATTTTACTCCGCCATTATTGCTGGTGTGGCACAATCACAAATGAGTGTGCTACATCAGATCAGTTATCTTGAGCATAAAGTAGAACTCAATATGTTAGCTGAATTTCATACACAGCAACATATTGTGTAATATGCACCAACACAAAATCATAGCAACCCTTAGTTTTCATTGCAAACTTTTTTTTAATTTCGTGCAGTCTTACCTTCACTTAAATATCACAATGACTATGACAATTAATGAAATGAATCATATGCCATAATAACTTGACATTAGAAGCTATAAGTAACACAAAGATGAAATTCTTTTTCCGAAGAGTTTGTGTAAAATTGTTTAAGAAAAGATTGCAGAGCTTGCACTGCAATTCTGTCATTGCCAACCAGCTGAAAGCTGACCATCAGTCGGCTTCCCCTTCCAAATGAACCAATGAACTTGCTGGCACTTTGGGCAAAAATTGGTCACTGTGTATCAGCCACTGTACCCTGCTCCAACTTTTAAGACATGGTGATTAAATAACAGTTCGAAGCTACAAAAATATACACACAAATGAAAAGATCTCTGTAATGTATAAATGTTTACCAGTGTTCACCTTATGATTTTTTTTCCTTACTTTGTACAGTATTGAAGGAGTCCTCAATTATAAAGTGTAGTTTTTGTTTGTCATTCTTGTTTTTTACATAACTTTTTGGGGGTGGGCTTTACTGCAGGTGTTGATTGACATAGAAATTCTGCCTCTGGTATGGAGGGTATTGCAAGCTCTGTGTTTCGTGACATTATCAATGCTGGGCAGATATAAACGTAAATATTGCAATCTTACAATGAGGGTGTCACAGTTAGCAATGATGCTTCTTAACGAGTACAGTACAGAGTTGTATATTCTGTCGTAATTGTAATTCTTTAAGTTGTGGTTACAGCCTTGGTATCAATGAACTTTATTGTTTTATGTATAGAATTCCTTCAGATTCATTACATGTGGTCACGTTTCATCATTACTTTCAACTTTAACTTGTTTTGAAACCTTTTCAAATTCTTGCCTCCTTAAATGCTTCAGAAACAAAAATACTATTTCAGCATGTTAACATGTGCACACATTTTTGCTATTCTTAATTTATTTATTTTTTTGCCTTTCAACATCTTATTGCACAGGATAGTGGGAATTCTCAATATTTTTGATGCTGTTTCTTGCTTGGAAATTTCCCAAGACAGGGTGACTGGACTTTTACATCTATGGCTATACTCTGCAAGACATCTTACACTGCATTTTGTGGCCATGATCATTTCAGAAGACATGTGGGAGGAAGTAATATGTTGCTTGACTCTTCTTCAAACATACTCTCTTGGAATTTCAACAGTAATACCGTCAATGATGCACAATGTCTCTCTTGTAGCAATTGCCGCTTCAGTTTTATTGAACATCTCTGTTACACACTTTCGCTGACTGAACAGACCCATGATGAAATGAGCTGCTTTTCATTGGATGTTATCTATCTATTTCACAAACCCTACGTGGTAAGGGTCCCGGGCTGATGAACAAAATTCAATCATTGGTCAGACAGTTGTTTTGTAAGCCTCTTGTTTCATGAGCGAGCTACACATCCTTAAGATTCTTCCTCAGATCTGCTTTTTTTACAATTAACTTCATGTGATCATTCCTCTCTAGCTTACTCCTAGGTATTTTTTGGTAAATACTATTTCCAGTTAGTTTTCACCAAAAGTTTAATTGAACAGTGGTGGATCTCTTCATCTACTTGCATGAGATACATTATATTTATTTACAGTCAGGGTTGAATACCCGTCCCTGTTTCAGATATAAGTCCTCCTTGGGTCTTCTCGCATTTCGCTACAGTCATATCACATTCCCGTAGACAGCATCATCCGCAAATAGCCTGATGGAGCTTTCATTGTTACCCACAAGATCATTTATCTTTGTTGTAAACTGTAATGGCCCTATAACACCCCCCTGGGGTTCTCCAGAAATTACTTCAACATCTGTCGATTTCATTCCATTAAGAATAATGTGTTGAGTTCTAGCTCATATAAAGTCCTGAATCCAGTCACAAATCTGATTCGATACCCTGTGAGCTTACATTTTGCATAGAATGCCCTTCACGATGTCAAGCAACATGGCATTGACCTGGCCACCTTTAGCTATGGTGCTCCGGATTTCATTGATGAGCCGAGTGAATTATGTTTTGCAAGATCTCTGTTTGCGGGATCAGGGGTCCCCCCCCAGAAATGTCATAGTGTGTGAGTGTAGAACATACCCCATAAGTCTATAACAGATTGTCACTAACAGTATAGGCCTATAATTGTGGTCATCATTATACCAGTGACTTGTGACAAACTATTGTTAGAAGAGGAGCAGTTACTTTCACGTAACCATTTGTAACGATGTTCGATGACAAGAAGAGGTGTGACTTTGAATTGCAAGCAAAATCCACACCTCTCTCCCATCGGTTGACTTACTTGATCTGCGGAGCCGATCTTCTTCTCTGGATTGCTGGCTCCTTTGATCTCCAAACCCTTCTTCTCTGAAGAATAATGCTGGTTACAGGAATTTATAAGGCACTCTATTTTTGAAATAATTTAGCATTCGAAGAATACTTTTAACTTCGGCATAGTATATTTCAACTTCCACAGAGAACAAATTCAACATTTCTCACATCAATATTCGAATGTTTATAAGTCAACTGATTTGTCTCACGTTAGACTCGACAAAAACATCTACAGTAGTGTAGTTTTTACAACCACATAATTTATAAACATGTCTTGCTTCTATCAAGTCCAGCACATGAAGTACAATTAAATGTCTATAATCAATTGTTCATTTTTCTTTAACAATAATCACAGACACTAAAACAGTAAGGAATACTTCCATGATTACTTCTTGCTCTTCCAATAAAACTTCCGTGGCGCGAGTGGCAAAAACTTGTCAATACCGTTTGACCGTCGCGTCTAACTTGTACTTATGACTCCTTTCCAGCCTGCACACACAAACGTGTCGTGCAGTATGTACGTTCTCCCACACTTATTTTTAAAATATCATGTGTTCGAGACAGTAGAAGAACGAGTGGTTCTGGAATTTACATGGAAGTTCTTGAAGCACTACATATCGCTCCCCTCAGCTCTAACATGTGATATTTTATACATACTCATTATGTACATTAGTATTACATAGAATAACAATTCATAATTCCTGCATTTTTTTATTAACCATGCATAACTCTTTTATTTACTATTTAGCTTTTCTTTTTTCATTTTACTTTGATTATAAAATGACAGTAGGCCCCTATTTCACTCAATGTTGGAGTCAATACTTTTATATCTAGGAGTAGTAGGGCCTAAACCTTTGGGTTTCCAATGGTAAGCTCCAGGTGTTACTGACACTTGAGTATTTTACTCTTTTATTCTAATTCTTTGTACCGCTTCTTTAGTATGTAATAGCCTCATTAATTATAGACTGTTTGTAGTCTGGAGGAACTCTGGGCAAATGAAAGTGTTCTTCTTGACACTTGTAAACTCGCGTAAAACATAATAATTCTATTGGAATATAGAATTCAAACTTACCAGAATAATTCGTATGAAATATGCGACTTCTGTCACGATACTGTCCTTTTCCCCTAGGATCAGTACCTATATCTTACAGGTGGATTGACCCTATGAGTGTACATACTCTTTCCGTTTTGGTAGGTATGCTCCTCTTAATTCTTATTCTCCTATGGTACAGGTCAATCCCTTTCTTGGTGCCCCTGTCCACACAGTATAGGTCAGTCTTTCTTAGGTCTGCCTATCAGCCTTTTATATTCAATAAAAACTGGGTGCCCCCCCCCCCCCCCCCCTATCATTCCCGAGTAGGCCTCATGGTTCATTGCCCTAGTATACATCTTAATGTACACTGTGGTTAAATATTTCCTGGAAAAAATGAAAATCTATTTCACACTCACTTTTTAATACTTCATTTAATACCCTAGAGTCCTCCTCTACTTTTCAACTTCTGTAATCTTTAGTAGATACTATGTCTACCCATATTATCTGACTCTTAGTAGATACTATGTTTACACCTAATGAACAAGTCCCACTACTCTATGACTCATCACTCCATCAGAGTATTTGCTACACCGACTTTACTTAACTAAGCATCGTAATGAACTCCAATCTGGCTTGCGTTCTCCTTCATTACCCACGCCTCCTTCTTATGTATACTCGTTGTAAAATTCTATATTTACGTATATATGTGATATGAAATCTTTATAGTTCTCATATGTATATATATATATATTTTCCTATATATACATGCAATGTAGAACTGTCACAATAAATAACAATGTGTGCATATTTCCCGATGTACACATATGTTCCCTCTACAACACCTGACGGTTCATATCTCTCGACAGGTTTCTAGTTGGTAGTTTCACTGTTTGCGTACTCGTGTATCTTTGTGTGTGTGATGATATGTGTTTGTGCAGCCTGATTCTTCGGCTTTCTTATCTGGAGATAAGTTGTAGGTTATTGGAAACCATGGAGAATATGAAGGACTTCTGCAATAGAAGTAGATGAATATGGAAAGAGGGAAAAAATAGGCAGGTATTCAAAAGAGAAGTAAGAAAGGAAAAAATAGAAATGGTTGCTAAGTTCGAAGAAGAGAAAGAAGATAGCCCCAAAGACAGGAAAACCTTTCAACCCCCCTTCCCCAGGATCCCTACCTCACCAGTACTTGAGTGAGAAGCTGGAGGAGGTATGGTGTTAAATTGTCTCCTACAGAATGGACAATCTCACCTTCGCCTTGAGGTCCCTGAAGAAAATCTTATCAACCCTTATGGAACGGCAAATGATAAAGAATCAGTCACACTTGTTTGCGAGGGTTGTTTGGAAGGGAGTGGTGTGTGTTCTGTGTTCGCCATTATTTATATGTTGGTGTAAATCATGTTTTAATCTACAATACCCGCCCCTTCCAAAAATTATACAAACCCTCCCATTTACATCACATTTCATAAAAGGTATAAAATATTATATACCGAATAGAAAATTATACACTACTACTAAATAGTTGTGTAATTAGTCACTTTATATTATCTTCTTACACATATGTAAAATCCTCCATTCAGTTTATGTTGTCTTGACATCACTCTGTTTAATTAGTACCATCATATTATACTTTTCACTTATATAACAGTGTATTCGTTTCATGTCATGTCTAGGGATCACTGTTCATTCACGATTCTCGTAAGATTTCTACTTGACTGTCATATCTGGTTTCCTAGGTACTAAATTATAGGATAGTTTAAGATTTTAGGAATAGATTATAGAATAGTTTAAGATTTGAAGGGAATTCGGTGCAGGAAAACTATCTTGCAAGAAACATCGAAAACATCTCGAGATCTGACGGTCGTCACTCTGCCCGTTAACTCAGAATGTTAATGTTCCTGGGAGACATATAACTTTATTTTCTTTACATTGTATTTTCCCTTCTCTGATCCAGTTGTAGGATCTACTAAGAATAAGGCTTTGGGATGTATTGCTGCTTGTATTTGGTAAGGTCCTTAGTATTTCTGAAAAAACTTGTGTGTGTCTTTTTTTTGAGGCAGAGCTCTGATGATGATGTTTTACCAGAACTAGGTCATCAACCTTGTACTGAGATTCAACTGCTTTCTCATTATGTTTACTCACTCTGTGTTGTGCCTTTCCAACTAAATTTCTGGAAACTATTACCTGATTAAGATCATAATTGAAAGTAGTTTGTTCAGGCCAATTACAACATTTAAATAGAGGTTCTCCTACAAAAGGTTTGCCTATTACTTCTAAAGGTGTTAATCCAGTTGATAAATGTAGTGATTCATTTAAAATAGGCTCAAAGTCTTTGATCTTCGTTGCCCATAAAGTATGTTTTTCATGGCAGTAGGTGCAGCATAATTTCCCAATCTCTTTCATTACCCGTTCACATGGATTCGAGGATGGGCTATAGTTGGATATTAACACTTGACGAATACCTTCCCATGCTAAAAATTCTTTAAAATCATTACTACAAAATTGTGGTCCACTATTGGAGAGAAACTGTTTCGGTTGCCTACCTCCAGAAAATATTATTGCTAACAGCTTATCATGATTGGTGTATTTCCTTTTTTAACAGGATACAATTTAACTTACTTTGACCAACACTTGTGAGGACTAAAATGTACGGCACTCCTCCCTTACCTTTCGGAATTGGTCCAAAGAAATCCGCTGCTGTAAGATCGTATATAGACTTAGGAATGATTGCGTACATTTTGTATTTAACTCTCTTTAACCTTCTGACAGTTTTCATAAGTCCTAATTAAAGATGCTACTTTATGTCCCAACTTTTTAAAATAATAGAACTTGATCATGTGGGATATACACTTTTTTATTTCAAAGTGTCCATATCCTATATGAACATACCACACAGTTTCGTCCTCCATCAACTTGGGGATGCATAAATGCCACCGTTGTGATGTTATACTATGTCTCCAAAATAAATTATGACCCATAATTTTCCACTTTCCTGCTTGATTAGGAGGCAAGGAGTTCCTAATACACATAGCAAACATCTCGGTAAAATAGGGATCATGATGTATGTTCTCTGTTACTCTTTGTGCCATCTCTTGTACCCTGGTGTGTCAGAAAATTAATTGCAAAAATTACACCGGGTCCTTCCATCCATTTTAACTCTTCCATACCTATAGGTAAACTAGACAAAGTGTCTGGTACAATATTGTCAGAACCTTTTACGTACTGTATTCTAATGTCATATTCTTGTAGGAACAACATCCATCACATTAGTCTACCATGTAACAAACAACTATTCATCAAAAAAGATAGAGCTAGATGATCTGTGTAGATATGTATTTCTGACCCCCATACTAGTGTTCAGAATTTTTGGACACTCCATACTATTGCTAACAGTTCTTTTTTAGTAGCTGTGTAGTTTAATTCATGTTTATTAAGACTACAGCTAGCAAAAGCTATAGATCTGTGATTTACATTATCTATACCTCACTCTCCTTAGAATAGTTGTGCTGCCATCACATAATCAGATGTATCGGTTGCAATTTTAAATGGTTTGCTCATACTCGGATGATGCCATATGGGTGCTTCTACTAGTGCTCTTTTTATATTTTTAAACACATTATTTATGTTTGATCCCAAACCCTTGGTATTCCCTTTCTTAACAAATGTAAAATTGTTGTGTCATTTAGTTCTTGTCGCCTAACATACCGTCTATAGTATCCCTTCAATTGTCTCACATTTTTAGGGGGTGGACATTCTTTAATAGCTTTTATGTGCTCAGGATCTGCTCTAATCCCTTGAATCCCTACAAGATGCCCTAAAAACTTAAGCTTGTGCCACGCAAAGTGTGATTTAGACAATTTCACTGTAATACCTTTTCTTTAAGTTTTTTCAGGGTCTTACTCAGTGTCAGGCAATGTTCTTCCCAGGTAGCTGAGATTATGAGAATACTATCTACATATATTATTAAATCCTTTAGTAAATCTCTTTCTAATGCTTTGTCCAGAGCACATATAAATACTGATATGGAGATATTAAGTCCAAAACAGGAATGCTGTATAGTTTTTTGACTCCGGGTGTAACCTAATTTGCCAATATCCAGCACTCAGGTCCATTGTGCTAAAAAACTTTGCGTTCTCAAATTTGTTAATTGGTCTTTCTCATTCTGTTTCTATATGCTTATTCTATGTACACACATCTAGCACTAGTCGCACACCTCCTGTAACCTTTTTTATCACTACTAAAGGGTTATTCATGACACTAGAACTAAGTTATATTATATTGTTGTCAATCATTTTGTCATTTTCCTACTTACTGCTTCTTTCAAACTTACCAGTATTGAATATGGGTTACAGAAAAATTGAATGTCATCTTCGATTTTAAACTTGCATACGTAATCGCTGATATTACCAGGACGATCGGAAAATACTTCTTCATATTCCCTTAGAATTCTATATAAATCTAGTTGTTGTGCATTGGTTAATATTGGGGATTCTTTTACTTTGTTTTGTAAGTCAATCCTATATACTAATTGGTCTACATTATCGATCTCTGGTGACTGTTGTGCTGTAGCAGCTAATCACAGACATTGACTATCAGTTGTTTGTTTACCACTGTAGCTGTCTGTCACAAACGGTACCCAATATCTACTGTCCCCTTTCCCATAACATAGAAGATTTTCCTCAAAATTTAAAATGACTTTAGATTCTAATAACCAAACTAACCCAAATAATACATGTCCACTGATATTTTCTACTATTAACAATGTCTGATGAAACTCTTAAGCAGGACTGTTCCTAGCCTATCAGTGTATCTTAATTCATTACAGAGGCAACCACTTCTCCATTTGCCATAAACCTCTTTGGCCGGACTATTCCTAGCCTACCAGTGTACCATAATTCATTAAAGAGGCAACCACTTCCCCATTTCAATTCATACTAAAGAGTAATAATATGTCTATTTTGACACAATCTGTATGTCAGCTCAAGGCAACATATAGTGATTTCCATTATTTTTGCCACAAGAATTGCTTCTATTGTGCACTGTCGTATTCACTTACCTGGTTTAGCATCGCCCAGTTCTTCTGCAGGCGTCAGCATATTTTTATGAATTATTTCATCTGTATTCTATTTAATAGCCTTCATCTTGCTTTCATACTCTTAAAATATTTTAAGACATAAAAGTTTGTTTATTGTTGTTGTAAATATTTAACAGTTGTTCCGCTACATGCTGTATAACGTGTCTTTTTCATTTTCACCCTTGCTATGCAGATGCTTATTCTGCTAGGTTACTTTGTTTGTGTCATGGCTTGTTTCTTTGTTGTCACATTCAGTACAGGAAATTTACTCGTCTTAACCTAGATAGTGAGTAATGTTAAAGAAGACAGATAACAGTTCTGAATGAAAGAAGGGGAAGATCTAACAGTAGGACAAGAAAACAAAGTATGCTGTCATTTAACTCGGGCGCCTGGTAATTGTCAGTTACCTGGCAATACAAAGAACGTTATTGTCCTCAGAGATTAGTATTCATAATGTGTTTTCATGTCACTGATTGAGATTTCATCTAAAAACTCTTGTGGTGGTGGTGGTGGTATTTCTGTAGTAGAATGAGGTACTTCATTCACAACTTTCTCAAATTCAACAACATAATCTACCCCCATATGATGCTTCTTAGAAGTGAGCTGATAATTTTGTTTACCATAGACTAATTGAATATATATTTGACCATTTTTTACTAGTGGCTACTGCCAGAAACTGGCTTTGAAGTCTGTTTATTGATATCTTGACACCATTGAACTTCGGTACATGACCTAATACCTCACTTCTGTGCATTTGTGGTATAATGACTTTTTCACTATGAAACCTTCTGTCCATAAAAACTTCACCTTTCACTCTTGTTTTGTGTGCTGCAAGACCAGTCTTGATTCAGGAATGCTTGAATAAATTCTTTATATATTTTACATGTGTTACTGATCCCTGTTCCCCATAATTTTGCTTCTCCTTCTAAACTGTTGTCCATGAATTTCATTTTTTGTTGTTCTGTAATGTTTTTTGGAATGATGACCTCAAACTGTCTACTGAAGGCTACTGGTTGTATAGTTCCCTTACTCGAGAAATGATGGAAGTTATACGCATTAATGTGTTTTACTACTCCACTTACTTGAACGGTACCTTTCTTTCTTGTTCCCAACCAATTTCTACCTTTTGTTTAACTTCATTCTCAATTATGTCTTGTGTTTTAGGAAGTTCTTTTTGCACTGTTTCTCTCAGTTTGCTCTGAATCACAATTGTGTTACCTTTACAAGAGGATTCTACATGTGAAATGTTAAACCAAGTATATCATGGTCTTTTATGATATGCTGTAAATTACAAACTTCTAACTTTTTACCCCTATCTTTTATTTCATATTCTGATTTCTTGGTACATCCTTCAGTTTTAACTTCAAAATTTGTTGCCTTTTGTTCCAAAGCATCGAATTTACCATTAATTTGAGCTATTCCTACATTAATTTCTTTTAAGCCCTTATCTGTTCGATTTTGAACTTTTCTTAATTCCCTCATATATTCTGTTTGTGCCTCTCTTTGTACCTGGAAAATAAATTTTAAACATAGACTTTATATACTGATCATCCGAGTTGGCAAAGTGTCAACTGATGCTGTACCATGACTTACTTCCTTTTCCCTGGACATTTTACTAATACTAATGTTCCAATTACAAATCTTATGCTGCTGTTGCAATCACAACACTTACACTATATTTCTTCCTCAACATACTGCTGCTGATTCTCGTAGCTGTGGGCTGCACGACTGGCTGCAACTTTTATTGCAAACTGCGCTGGCCGCTTCTTGCCACTGCCGCATGTGTCGTTTGTGGCTGTATCGTGCTTCTCCGCCCGCTGTGCCGTCTTGTAACATTAAGAGTCTTGAAGTGATGATTAATAACATAATCCCATGGGCCACGCTCACAATGTTAACTTTTATTCTCATATCACTTTAGCACTTCCTATTCCTCAATTACCAGTACTACTTTCATTGTAACAGAAAATTTGATCTTGTGGCATCAGCTGTTATAGTTCAACTACAGTTCAAAAATAGTCCAAACCTGCCTATCTGAGTTATTATGCAGTTCTCTGGTCATTTACAGTTCACATGAATCACAGTCCTTACACAGTTCACTGATAGGGTACAGTTCACAGTTCTCGCGAATAAAACGTAACCTCATAATTCCAAAGCACTTTGACTTCAAAGATGATTCCCACCAGGGATGCCATGTATGGCAAGTTGAAAAGGAGAGGATGAGAGATCGAGGAAAAAAAAATATATATATATATTTTTTGTGTGTGTGTTACCATAGATGACATGTCACTGCTCTCATTTGTACTAAGATTGCGGTACACACGAGGTACTGATTTGCTTCCGCTGCCCTGAGTGGAATGCATAAGTTCTAATAAATGTTAACCAAACTGCAGTCTTCTATAGTTGTCCCCTATGCAGAAAACAGCATGTAGGTTGTGAATCTTTTATCTTAAGGCTGTAATAAACTCTTAGCAAGGAACAAATATTATATAAATTTCCAATTAGTTTCTTTGTAAGGGATGCCACTTGCTTTTTATTTGCAGAACGTGAGGAACTGCACAATTACAGTCCACTTTAAAGTCACGAATAATTTCCATTCTTCAGCAAATTAGTGAACTCTTTGTTCCGTAATTACCATCACTGTCCAAATAACTAGAAACTGCTAATAAAGTCTTATCAGACACCGACCTCAGCAGACGCCATGTATGTCCTTCTAGACTGCCGAACCATCTCTGATCTTAAAGCCGAACCACTTTGCCTGCACGATCCGAAGGTCACCAAAGTGTTTCATGTGCCTTCTTGTTTAGCTGTTGTTTATTATTCTGCTGGATATTTATACTTGTGAAATAATGGAGTGATCGCAAGCTATTGAGAGATTATTTTATTTGAAATGCAAGCAGATATGCTGTTTAGCGTATCTAACATTAATAACAGAAGATTATCATATTGGTACGCAACTTCGGAACACAGCAGCCAGTTGCAGAGAAGGACCACAATTTTAAACAGCCTTCCTCATGATACCCATACTGAATAAACCATGTGTCATTGGTACCTCACACCACATTATGTCATCTTGCCACTGCTGGGTTCTCAGCTTTCCTAAGCAGAGCTTCTTGTACTTGAATATGTTGGCTGTAAAGCCAGATATATTACAAGATGTAGCCTAAAGACAAGACAAGTAACCCTAGTAGTGGAGGATAGAATGGGCTTGAGTGTGATAGTGGGGATGCTATCCCCTAGTTCAGATTTTACAGTGCCAGAATAGGTGCGGTAGCTAATTTGACATTGACTACCATGAGCCCATTGCAGTTCTACGATTAAATTTGCAACATAAATCTCAACAGCAACACATGTAATGACAACAGACACAGCTTGTTAGATACTACCAAACAGCTCACGATCTGTAACAGCTTCTGCCACAGTGCACAGCATACTGGGTTTGTGCCCAATAATTTTTTAAAGAGACTGATTGCTTTTCAACATTCAAAACCTTCAAAATCTTTGAAGTAAGTTCTTTACACATTATGCATCACTATCCCCGTTTTCCCCAGTCCACATATGCTTCCTGAAAAAAGGTGTCGCCAAGAACCACATGTTCATTGGAGCCTCTTTTACCCTGTCCAAGAACCCATGATTCAGGATCATACTTGAAAATCAATGTCTCATCTCCTTTTGTTGCTTTTTCAAGGAAGTTGACATTACTTGTGTTGTGTTCCAGCAACCCACGACACTTCAGCACATGGATTTCTTTCTGTTCATTGGTCTCCACTTTTGGGACTTTCTCATTACTATGAAATGCGATAAACATTCAATTTTGGTATATTAAAATCCTCTGGTATCATTCTTACAATTAAGTGTAGATCCCTGTTCAAAGCTATCTACACTTTCCCCACATTTCGATGCATGTGAAATATTGGCCGATACCCAGAGCACTAATTCTCATCATGTTTTTGCAGTCCTGCTGGTAATGTCTTTATTCTGCTTGTAAATTCTTGGCTGGGACATGGATACTGGCTTGAAGGCTTGTTGAATCAGGCTCACCATCTTAGAGTCCAGTTTTTTTGAGTTTAACACAATATTTGATTGCATATTATTGCTTGATTAACAGCAGTGTCTTGACTCACAATGTGTTACCAAAATTAGGCATGAAGTGCGATACTCACCCTGTCGCTGTCTGGAGGCAGCTGAGCCATGTCTCATTCGTTAGCAAAGAGCCCTTTCCACCATTCTCACTGAAAATCAAATCACTTAGGTCCTTTCGGTTCACTGGAGAATTTTATTCTTGAAGCCTTTGGGACAAAGCTTTTTGTATTAGAGGACACAGAGGTACAAAGACTACAGATACTGTAACTCAGACACGAATAGTCAACAAATGGAGAGTAAATACAAGCCTACTTTCTGTATTGACTAGTGACCGCCACTTCATAAAACCACCTCACAGTAATAAATGACAAATAATGTATTAACACAGAACACACACTCCCCTTCTGCCCCTCTGCCCCTCTCACCACCACCACCACCACCACCACCACCACCACCACCACACACAAGCACGTGAGTGCATGCACTATGTTAACATAAAAATTGCTGAAAAAGTTCATCCCGAGAAAGCTTTAACTCTTTCTCAATAACTGATAAAATGTTCCATCAGGCATAAAGTTAACAGCTTGTTTCTTTGCAGTCACTACCTGATGAAAACCTGAAATGGGTGAGAATGTTAGTGCAATCTGTAGTTATTGAAACTTGAGCTCCAACTTCAAAGCTCATTGGACATCAGAAAATTAATAGAAAACAGTGACTATGTGATGTGAATGCATGGTGTCTGCTCTTTTGGACATGTTTAAAAGAACTGACACCACACATTCATGTGAATGATTCACCTCGATGGGTAGTGAATCCTTCACCTTCATTGCAGGTGCACAATTATGTTTGAGCTCCTGTACAACTCTCAAAGTAGCGAGCATTTAGGATATTGACAGGGACTGCAGATAGGTGGCATTGGGCAACAGTGTGTGTCAGCAAGGAGGTGTATCTAGATAGTCTGTGCAATTGCAATAAACACTGTGTCCAGGTGATGCAGTGGTTAATGCAACTCCCCAGTAAGCAAGAGGTCCTGGGTTTGTATCCCGGTCCAGCAAACATTTTTGTTTGCTGCTCCTGATTCCCCAATACTGTACGTCCTTTTGCAACTGACATCAATAGTTCCTTTCCTTTCCTGTCTCCCCTCCACCTTTGATTTGCATAACAGTAACAAAAATTGGTATTTAATTATTGTGATACATTCACTTAAAGTAACAGCCACAGATTTGATATTCTATGGATGGGCTTTTATATTTATTATTGTTTTTGGCATACCATAGTGATCAATTTTCCGATCATTAGGTGAGTACAGTCAATAACCATTTTTCCTTGTACAGATCTACAACTATCAGATGATCAGAAGCAAAAGCATACCAAGTAGAAAAAATAGCCTAATGAATGAAACAGCCTTTCTCCATCCCACACTACATGCAGAAAAACCAAAACTACCTCATAATTTTATTGAGGGCCACCTCAAAGAGAATGTGTATGGCCCCTTAGAGATGTAAAATTTTAACTCTTCCTCTAGAGTAGTTGTTTATCATACAGCTGATACCCCATAAACAACAAAGAAGGAAATTGTCATGAGAGTATGTTACACATCCATTGGTTCAGTTAACAGTAATGACGGATAAGGAAAATCATGACAAGCAAGCCCAGTTCATACACATTGGTTATGGCTTCGGAATAATTAAATATAAATTGTTTTATAGTTTTGTGATATTGAACTACCACATGTTACAGAAAAAATTATTTTGATATGCTATTGTAGACAATACAGACTAATTTGATAGGTGTCAGAATTTATCTGCCACATAGAATGAGGTGAAATAGCTGTAGCTAATTTCACTTTCTTATGGGTATTCCCACTTTGGAAATATGTAGCAGATAATCTCTTGTACAGGGTCATAGCTTGTTTCATATTTGTGCCCTTTTCTTGTGATCATTGGAGAGATTATTTGGAGCGCATATTTTATGTAGTCTCATCCATTTGTAAGTAATTGTACAAATAATGATCCACTTTGAATGATTTTAACAAATTCCTCGTCATTCTAGACATTGTAGTTTATTGAAAGAACATCACGGTCACAGATCACTGCAAACTGGTAGCGAGATTGATTGTAGGGTCCGTTTGTGAATATCCCCCAATACCGACATAGTGTAGACAAACTCAGTCCAAATGAAATAAAGCCAAATGGGTCACTCATGTGTGGCAATATCGATATGTAACAGGATTTTCTCCTACAGGTGTTTTGATGCATATCATACACATACCATTTGTAATTATGGAAAAAGCTAAAGATGGCACTACTAACACTTACATAATGTGATGGTAGTATCCTACATAATGTGATGGTAGTATTTGCTTACAGGCTCTGTATACATGTGATAACAACACCTTGTACACATTTGAGTGTTAACACCTCATTGATCTCTAGCACTGTTTAATGACATTTTTGTGTGCATGTTCATTTGTGCACGATATACATGTTGATGTAGTCCTGCAATTACAGTGGGGTTTTCATATGGAAGTGACTTCCCAGTTTGCATTTGCAGTTTGGATTACAGTGGCGGCTGAGTACATGTGAGATATTGCAGAGGATTGATATTTAGGGGAATAGTATTTACTAATGGAATAATTCGGCAGAGGAAAAATTTTAAACTCTGGGTCTAGTCTGCCGATTGAGTATAGTAGTCCCATTTAATTAAAGCAGAAAGTATTGAGATTAGTGACTCAAAATACAATGTAAGTTTGTGACGAATGATAGTTGGCAAGACATGAAAAACAGTAGACCTAAGCAGAAAAGCTACATTATACTGAGAAACTGGCTGTAAGTGTAAGTACCTATGTTTTGGTAAACCTGCTGAGCATAAGAACGTGTCTCCCACAGAATCTTTTAATAAACTAGGTGAAAAATAGAGCACATGATGTTTATTTAGGATGACTTGTTAACTACACCCTGAAAATGCCTCAGATGAGACAAATATTGCATTGGAGGGGGGGGGGGGGGGCAATGCAGTTCTTTCTTTTCACACCCCCTTCAGTTGTTTTATACAGATGCAGAGTTTCACGGGGATATGTACCAATAAAATTCTCTCAAGCCTTCCTACGATGGTGCTGTGGAGAGAAGAAGATTCCACGTTTTGCTTTCATGAGTCACCGTATCAGCACTGCCATGGCCGAGAGAATATTTTGTCATGCCAGTTTTGCCCTACTGCAAGGAAGGATACATCACACCAGAAGGCAGTTGGACACAAACAGTGGCAAGCTAATGGCCATCCAGCTGCAGCTAAGAGAGTCGCTCCCAGATTCAGATTTGGAATGGACTGATGCAGCCATGCTAACACAACAAATGTCATCACAGAGGATAACCATGCAAAGGCAGAAAGGGAAATTTAGCTGGCTTTCACAGCAAAAGCGTGGGGCAGAACAGAAAACAGGACATGCCGTTGCCAACAAAATTATGAGAAACAGTGATGTCAGATGCCATGTCAGCTCTTAAAAGGAAACATAATTTTGCACCATTGCCTTGGAGCATCTGACATAATAAGTGGTTTGGAGAAAGTTTGCAAGATGCCATCAAATTCTTTCAAAATACAAGTCGCCAACCTTGAAGATGTTAAATGCAGCCATTGGTGTGGAATGAGCTGACTATGTTGTGTAGATTTGGTTGATGCTGGAGGAGGAGACGTATCAGAATTTATGAAAGGACCCCAACATCCAGAATAATAAGGAAGACATCAGACCTTCTCAAGAGGTCTTAACTAGGAGAGAATGTCATTAAAAATCGCCTCCCTCGGGCTCCTTGACTACCTACATTGCATGGTATTACAAACACTCACAAAAAGAATACACATCTACATTCTGTTGTGATTACTGTTGGATCTCCAACTTATGGACTCGCGAAACATCTGGCAACCCCCTTACTCCACATGTCGGTCATTGTGTGCACCACATCAAGAGTATGACTGACTTCATCAGTTGAATATAATACCTGCATTTTGGAGAAGGAGATACTATCATCAGTTTTGATGTGGTTTCGTTAGTCACGCATGTTCCTGTCAAAGATTATATAGATCTATTCTCCCAGTTATTTGATGACACGGTTGTGGGTTTATTTAAACATACTGTGACATTGTCGTATTTTTTGTGTGATGGTGAGTATTTTAACCATTTATAACCAACTTGTGTTATGGAGTACTTTGAGGACATTACCTTGGAAATGGCTCCTGCAAAGTGTAGTTGCTTTTATTGATACGTCGATGACACGTTTGTTGTCTGGTGTCATGGATGTGAAAAGTGCACCACATCAACAGTATGAATGACAATGTCAAGTTCACGATGGACGTGGAGGTAGACAGTGCCCTGCCATTCCTTGATGTCTTTGTTCACCGTAAAGCAAATGGTTGTCTCAGCCATAATGTTTATCGGAAACCTAGTCACACGGACTGATACCTGCGTGCTAACAGCTATCGACATCTGTTGCAGAAAAATTCTGTTCTGAGGACTTTGGTGCATTGAGCAGAAGCCATCTCGGGCACTGAAAACCTGCTGAAGGAACTGAACCATTTATGGAAAGTATTTGGGATCAACGGACAACAACTGCCAAATTTTGCAAGCCACCTTTCCGAAAACACACAAGCAGAAAGACCACGAGGAGGACTCAAAGAAGCTTGCATTTTGCCCTTTAGAGGAATGATTAGCTAGCACCTAAGTAGGTATAAAATAGATTCGGTCTTCAGAGCTGCAATAAACATTCAACTACTCATGAGGCCTGTGAAAGACAATGACCTCATAACACCAGGAGCATATAAAATACCGTGTGAGTGTGGATAGTTTTATGTTGCATAGACTGTACATACTATTCAACAGCGCTGTGCAGAACATGAGAGATGCTTTTGCCTTTGGAACCCTGAGAAATCAGCAGTAGCAGAGCATGCTCTAGTAAATGGTCATCATATTGAAAAGACACTTGTTATTACACAGGCAAACAGTTACATGGATAGTGTAACAAAAGAAGTGATAGAGATGAAAATTTGTGACAACACCCTCAATAAACATGGCGGCCTGTGGCTTGAGACACAGCCGTTGGAAGGATGAAGTGGGCACGCAATGAAAACATTGCCTTATATGGGGTTGGAGCGAGCACCAGTGACGTCACAGGAGGCACTGGAGACAGTAGCAGCAACCAAAAGACAAGTCACCACTTGACAGTGGATGATGAGCACTCGGCTGCAAGTTTGTGGATTTTAAATCACACGATGTGGATGGAAGCAAGAGAGAATTTTATCCTTTCAATTGTTCTCATCTAGAAGATTCCCATATGAGAAAAATTGACTGCACTTTTCCCCCTGTATATCTCACACTGTAATTTTTTCATTGTGGTGGCGCATTGTTGTATTGTCTCTAAAAATGAATTATTGCTTACTGTTGTTCAATATTTGTTAACTAATTTTTAACAATATTTTAATGTATCTTTTTCTGTTTCATGTGAAGTTACCCACTGCTGAGTCTACCTTTACCAGGTAATGTTCCTCAGGCACTAGTAGGAAACAAAACATTCATTTCCTCTAATGTTCAAGCTCCATTGTCGTCATCTCAGCAGAACTCTGAACTGCCTCGATGGTTCTCTGGCACACCATTACTTTATGTTCATCAGGTAAGAAAACTAAAATTGGGACATCTTTCTGTGCCACTAACCTGTAATTCGTCTTTTGTAGATTGACGGGTTTATCTTTTTACTTAAACCTTCAAATTTTTCATGATTTTCGTGGTTTCCACTTTTTGTATAAAGCTGGAAATCCTGTCATTGCAAACAATCAATTATCATACATAAAATTGTGTGATAAAATGCTAGTTTGGAAAATGTTGCCATGATTTGTGCTGCATGTAATACGGAGTAGTGGGTAGTGTCACTGGCTTGCGTACTGCAAGCCACCAGTTCAGATGTGATCAGCAGCAAACATTTGTTATTTAGTATTTAGCATATCTAGAACATTCTTGAAATTTCTTATGTTTGTAACATTTGCATGTTCTGGAATAATTTAAGTATTTACAAACAGAAATACTCTCCGCCCTGGAGACGGGTTTGGTCTGGCTTGTTTTCAATGTTCGCCAGAGCAGACTGTTTACAACTAATGTTCTTTTGGTGCTAAGGGATGTCATTCATTCATAACCCTACTTTCAGATTTGAACTTGTTTGTGGTCACAGCATGACCACTCCTTCCTGGTTTTGTCCAAGCCTTTAAAAATTCTGCACCTGCTATTTTTTATGTAATCCCAAACATAATAGAAACAGCCTGTAATTTGCTTTCTGAATTTACTTTATAATCTCAAATAACCAGGATAGATGTGCCTTGGCTAGTTTACGTGGAATGTGCATCACCTGTAGTATATTTGAGTTCATTAGTTTTTTGATGAGTAATGCCACACATGCTTTGGCTCAATGTTGTGATCCCAATATTAATTAGAGTTAGTCATTTATGTGGGAAAAAAACGAAATTCTAGTTGTTTACGTAACTGTCTACAAAATTCAAGGTACAGAACATGATTTTCAATCAGCCAGCAACTGTGACGGAAGAGACTTGGGGGAAGAGCCCTACTCTACACGAAATAAAACACAAGTTTTAGCATATGTCTGAAAAAAGACTAAAACAGTGAAAGAGGAGGAAAAAAAGACTGTCTTTGACAGGGTTAGCATCTCCTTTATCTTCTTAGGGGGTCATAAAATAGATCTGATAGCTCGTCTTTCCAGGACTACACCTATTTTGCTGGATGTAGCACTGCATAAGAGAAGGAATGCAGTTTGTGGCTCATCACATGAATGTTCAACATTTTCATGTTTCTTTTTCTTGGAGAACACTGACTTCCTACCATGTGACCCATAGCCATTCTTTGGGAAACATACTTCAGGTGATAAATTTTGAAATTCATGTGGTCCTCACGTGAAAGAGTTTTTGCTCTGTGTAGTAGTGTATTTAAAGCTGCTGTCTTCTGGACTGGATGGTGAAAACTGTGGGTGCTGAGATGTAAGTTAGTGTGCATTGGCTTGCAGTACACTGAATAGCTGGGATGTCCACACAACTTTCATGGTACCAAAACATCAAAAAATGGCAGCCTTCTCTCTCTCTCTGTCTCAACAGTGAACTGGATGTTTGGGTGCATACTGTTCATATGTTCCTGGAAGTGCTCAAGTGCTTCTGTGCCGTGTGGCCAGTCTCTCCTTGGATTTACAACATGCCTTGTAAGTGTGGAAGCAGTTACATCGGTCAGTCCATCCGCATCGTTTCTGACCACTGTGCAGAACATTAGTGACACATTAAAAATGAAGAACTGGAGAAATCTCAGTTGCTGAAAACACATGCTTACATAAAGTACTGTTTGATGAATAAAAGTTTTTTCCCAGGCTCCTGGAAACCAGGACTGTGTGTTGAAACGGACTGTAAAAATAAGAATACGTGAGAAAATCTTCAACCGTGACAGCAGATATAATCTTAGTGGTGCATGGAAGTGAGCTCTTGATGCAGAGAAGAATCAGAGATATTTTTTGCAATGTTTGCACTACGGCGGGAGCAGTGGCGCCATCAGTGCAGATATTGACACCATCTGCAACAGCATGACATAATTACTGATCAATCAGAAGCCGTATTTGGGCTATATAAGGCCACCACAGCAACAGTTTTTACAGTCAGTTGCTCCTGACGAAGACAATGGAGGTAATCATCCAAAGCTTGAGATTTTACCCTGAATTGATGTGGCAAGAAGTCCGCGAATGTTTTATACAACAGTGCCACCGTGAAAGACTTCGTTCTCATAAGAAAATGTTAGTCTTTCAAGAATGATGATTTAAAGCAGTTTAGGGCACTTTTATATTAGATGGAACATATGGTTATTTACATTCTGATGCAGCCATCTCAAAAGAATGCAGTGTTGCATTTATGCTAGCAATATGATAAAGTGTCACATTTATTTGACTGGTTGTCAGTCACCAATTTTGCTTGTCCAGTTATCAGTTTCAGCGGAAATCAACAGCTATCTTCAATTTTCAGATCCATTGTTGCAGCACTTTGCAGTATTATAACATGGAGTCACTTGCATTGTCATTGTAGGCATGTAAACAAAGATTTTTGACTGTCAGCCGTTTAAATGAAAAAAGAAAAGTAATGGTTTAAGTAAATCCACTGATTATTGCCCTGTTAAATAAAAGAAGAAAAAAGAATGATTTTTATCAACCAAAGAATTATTTAAAATGACAATTTTGTTTTATTTCATAAAGAATTTTGTTGTATTTTTTAAAAAATCATGTTGATAATTTATAGTTAAAGTCATTTACTAAGTAGGATTTAATCCGGTGTGTATTTGTCTGCTCAAAATTTTACACTAAGAATTTTATTTATTGCAGTTAGGTTTATTTGCGTTGTAGTAACGTTTTTTATTTTTATTACAATAGTCACATCAAAAAGAGAATTATAATGACATTGCAATGTAATTTAGTGACATATGAAAGTGGTATTACTATCTCAGATTATAAGAACATATCCCTGACTGTAGAGCTATGAATTTTGTGATTTCATTTATATTCTTGTGATTTAAATCTGGTAAAAGTATTATTTCGTAAACAACAGCAAAATTTCCCAAGTTTGTTTCTCCCTTGGTTTCAGTCCTAACTAAACATGGAATAGTCATAAATAACCGACAAATAAGTGGCAAGACAGTTTAATTTATGCTATGAGCAAAACATGCTTTCACATACACAGGGTGTATACGACCCGGGAAATCCGGGAAAAACCCGGGAATTTTTTCATCCGGGAGAAAACCGGGAAAAACTTGGAAATTTTTCGGAATTCCGGGAATTTTTCATTGTTTTAGCTTTCAGTTAAATTTTTGTAATTCTAGCAAAGAATGTTATTGTATCCTGCTACTGGAAAATGATACTAGAGCAATAAAATATAAACGAGAGGGGAAAAAATAAAACTTTAGTGGCAAAGGAAATGTGCAATTTACAACAACAGAAAACCGTGCACGCACAAGCGTCTGCAAATAGCAAAAATATGTCAAAGGCCGTAGGGCGTAGACTGTAATTCTTCATAACAATAAACTGCTTGCTATGAGCATGACGTCACAACTGTTCACATTAGGTTCGTTTGACCAATTACCAGCAGTCTGTTGCGCGCGCGCATTTGACTCGTGTATAAGCAGTACCTTCTCCCACTACTTGAAGTTTGGCTGTTAGCTGTATCGGTAGTAGCAGCAAGCAGCCAGACGCAAACGAGAAAAATTTTTCTCGCGCGCCCTGGCTGCCAGATTCACGCTTGCACAGAGTTGTCTTGAGTTGTAGTGGGGAGGGGGTTAACCTCCACATGACCTGTGTTTACGTTAAGTGATTTCGCTGCTTCTCTTCGTGTACAGCGTCAACGTCAAATGAAAACAAAACGGATTTCTGTGGCCGGGAGCTATCAAGTGAATTAAAATACATTCACATAATTACAGGGCAAAAATATATTATTAATTTCAGTTTTCTGATTTTATTTTATTTCCAAGTTAGTAGCCGTCAAGCATTAATCGCCTTGCAGAACAGTGAAGTTATTTTTCAAATTTGCTAAAGAAATTTGTCTTTATTAATCTTTCTGCTGTGGCAATCATTTTATTTGAAACGAAGTGTTTCATTCTACAGTATTGGCTTGTTCCAACTGTTCGCTGAATTTCAAGTGCTTATGGCATTATGCCATAATAAAGAACCAAAAATGAGATCGTAGAGTACTGGTACTCCAAGAAAATTTACATCCCAAAAACCACACTGAAAAGCTTAATATCAGATGGGACCTACTTCATTGTGAATCTGGAAAAATCCAATTTGCACTTCAAGCCGAATTACGCATTTTAGTATGGTTTACGAAATTCCGATGCTCTTTGGAGTATCCTCTGATGCCCTGTTTCTTTTACGGTGTAATGTAAGCTCTCTTAGTGCTTTATACACACGAACATACGGGCTTCCTACACCACTGTAGATGCACACGCACAATAATGCCTGTTTTCTGGCGCTTTCTGGCAACTGGTAAATCGAACCTATTTCTAACAGTCTCCGGATAGTATTGCGAACGGTGGTTAGAAAAGCGTTACTTTCAAAGTAAATTTCTTTTCACGCAAAATGAATTGTGTTACGTGTGAGAAAGTGGGCTGGATATCTAAATCACAGAGCGTTCGAAACTGAACAGTTTGGGGACCAGCCACTTACAAGAATTTCGAGCCAAGACATTTATGTCATAATTTTAAATTTACTGGCACATTTGTGTGATGTATCTTAAAGTATAACACACGCAAAAAAAGTTCAATATTACATGTGAAAGCTTAGCTTCTGTTGTAGCATGTTAATCTTAGAGACTAATATTATATGTGAAAGCTTAGCTTTTCTTGTAGATATACGGTACTGTGTACATTAATGTAAACCGTTAACTTTTCCTCTTGCGTGTTCGCGCTATGTAACCAGTGATCTTGCTATTGGCTGACTATAACACGTGTCCTATGCTCTGAATAGCTGCTGTCAGCGGTTGACGAGATCTCGTGGCTTGAGATATGACTCGCTTACAAAAGGACATCGCAACCTCTGTTTCAACGCTCCGGAAACTAACGTGCTGTGTTTGGTGCAATTCGAATTTATACTTTCGGAATATGAAAATATGCAGCGTATATGTTGCTGCAAATCAAAGGTCTTTCCAAAACTTTTATTTATTTAAAGTCTCTCCAAAACTTATCTGCCCCATCCTTTTTTTTCCGGGAAGTTCTACGCGATTGTGTAAAACGTTAACCATTCAAAGGAATTAAAAGTTTTACAGTTCCGAGGGAAAATTTACGGAAAAGCTACTGTCACTTAGCACAGAAAAAGTGTATTTTCGCCCGGGAAAAAGCATATTTTTTAAACGGGATATCCAGGAGAAATCTGGGAATAACCCGGGATTTTTTTTCCCTTGTCCCCGTATACACCCTGCATACACCAAAAATTGATTCAGAGAAATGTGGAATCTCGACCCTGGAAAACTTTGAAATCTCACAACTCATCTTTGACAAGTAATACCTTTATGTCAGAAAATGTTTTGTGTGGTTTAGAACATTAGCTATCTCATTTTTGTAGCTATTAGGACAAGCACTTTGTGTGCAACTCCTTGCTTTTAAGACTGTTTTATGATTTCATCTCAGATCATTATTTTTAATTCTCCTGCATATATTTTTCTCCTCGGACAAGTATAAATCTGTGCATATCCAACAACTAAGATAAAAGGAATAAATGTTATGTGTATATTATGACACAGAGAGAGAGAGAGAGAGAGAGAGAGAGAGAGAGAGAGAGAGAGAGAGAGAGAGAGAATGTAAAATGTTCTTGTCCTTATCTTTTTGTTTGTTTGCTGTTTATAATTTTAATTGACAGGTAATAGTAAGATCTGCTGTGTGTCCATGGGCTGATGACTTGGTGCTTGCTGATGGTTTTCGTGCACCTCTTGGAGAAGCTTTCAGATTGCTTGATGCTGTTAGAGACTATCACCACGAGAATAAGTAAATATGCTATACTATTTCAGAATATACTGCTGGAAAAGCTTCCATTGTGATAAATAATATCTTAAGTTTCCTTCTCTTATACTGTATCATGGCTATCTGCTCTTCTTTTCTGCTCCTTTTTAAATACTTTAAATTCAGTTTTGCCCAAATAAGTAAGCTCATATATTAGCTGAATACAATCACATGAATAACAATGAACACACAGATTTTGATACTCTTCCATATTTATCCTTTGGCATCATGGATGTAGTCTGCTACTTCTGCTGTCATAGCATTTGTGACTAGATGTGATCCATTGCCCAGTTTTATGGATATCTAAAACAAAAAAGTAACATATAATATTAGACCAGACATACAGGATGAGCAAAAGTCTGTCCCTTATTACAAAAATTTGTTTCTAATGAACTATGCTAGATACAGTTATGCATTTTGTTGCAAATGGTACCGTAGCCCATACAGTTTTTTATGGATACATTTCCACATGCTCGTTGTTCATTACCTGTAGAAAATTCAGGTGATACTCAGTGTTTCTCCACATGTTTGCCAACAGTGTCATCATGGGCTCCAGGTCGACCCCTTCTTGCTTTGTCACTAATATTGGCACCCTGTCTGATCTGTTCAGACCTCCATTTGACACTGTTGTTTCATGAAGCCACAAAGCACATCACACTTACTCCTGCATAGATGCCAGTGTGACAACAGCACTCCTAAATTAGACTATCTGTAACAATATAATGTAAAAGAACAGATTAAAAAAAAAACCTACTCCCTAAGCAGCGGCAGGGGAAACACACACACACACACACACACACACACACACACACACACACACACACACACACAAAAGGATTTAACTTTCACAAGCACCTTCTTCTGGCAGAAGAATTGAAGGAGGAGGAAGAGGGGTGAAGAAAAAAAGGGCTGGAGAGGCTTAGGGAAAGGGATACAGTTTAGAAAAGTCACCCAGAACCCTGGATCAGGGGACACTTACCGGACTGGATGAGAAGGAAAGACTTATTGTTGGGGACTGCACCAGATGAGATTTGAAAATCTGAGAGCTTAAAGATGAAAGACATAGTAACATGCAAGACAGAGATTACTACTAAAACATTGTACACGGGTTTATAAGAGTGAAAAGCTAGGTTTATTGTATGTAACAGAGGTGGGAGGGGGAACGGCGAAAAATAGACAAGTCAGAAAATGAAATATGTGGAAAACTGAAATGGAGTGAAGAAAGGAGTAGTTACTTTGAAGAAGTGCTGAGGTGGAAGAAATTAATGTAAATTAAGGCCAGGTGGTTGGTGAGAACCAAGGACATATTGCAGTGCTAGTCTCCATCTGTGGAGTTCTGACAAACTGACGTCTAGGGGAAGAATCCAAACAATGCGTGTTGTGAAACAGGCACCGAGGTCATGACTGTCATGTAGTACAGCATGCTCTGCAACAGGATATTGTATGTTACCTGTATACACCCTCTGCTTATGCCCCTTCATCCTGACGTAACTGGGCAGTAGTCATGCCAATGTAAAAGGCTGAACAGTGTTTACATAACAGCTGGTATATGGCGTGTTGTTTCACAGGTGGCTCTTCCTTTGATAGTATGTGTTTTGTCAGTTACAGGGCTGGAATAGATGGTGATAGGAGGGCGTATAGGGCAAGTCTTGCACTGGGGATGGTCACAAGGGTAGGAGCCATAGGGTAGGGAGATGGATGCAGAAGGAGCATAGGCCTGACAAGGATATTGCAGATATTGGGAGGGTGACAAACAGCTATTCAAGGTGTGGTGGCAAAACTTCAGACAGAATGGATCTCATATCAGCATGTGATTTTAGGAAGTCATGGCCTTGTCGAAGTAGCTGATTGACACATTCATGACCAGTAGAATATGGGTGGCAAGTGGTGTGCTACAAAGTTGTTTTTTGGAGGGGTCAGCAGTACCAGGATTGGATGTGACAGCCCAGAAAAATCTGCTTTCGGACTAGGCTGTTGGGATAATTATGTTCGGTGAAGGCTGAAGTGAGAGTGGTGGTGTATTGCTGTAGAGAGTCTGCATCCGAACAAATACGTTTGCCTCGAATGCCAAGGCTGTATGGGAGGGAACATTTGACATGCAAAGGGTGGTAACTGTCCTTTTCCTTCACCCCTCTTCCTTCCCCTTCAACTCTTTTGCCAGGAGAAGGAGCCACTGGCTCCAAAAGCTTGTGAAATTTAAATCCTTTTGTGTGTGTATTCCCTTGCCACCGCTTGGTGAGTAGATTTTTTTATCTGTCCATTTACATTATATTATCAACAATTGATTATTTTTGTTATTATAGTACATTTAACAAGAGAGGGAGAGAAAGGAAATAAACTGCTGTGTCAGAGCACATGTAGAAGTATATCCATAAAAATTTGAGTTAAACTATTCTTTGCAAAAGCTGTATAGACATTTGGAAGTATATTCATTAAAAAAAATAAATGAAAATTAAAGAAATATTAATTAAGCTACTATCTGCTACAAACCATTTAGTTGAAACTTCCTGGCAGATTAAAACTTCGTGCTGGACTGAGACTCGAACTTGGGACCTTTGCCTTTCACGGCCAAGTGATCTGCCATCTAAGCTACCCAAGCATGACTCAGACTCACCCCCACAACTTTAATTCCGCCAGTACCTTGTCCCCTTCCTTCCAAATTTCACAGAAGCTCTTATGCAGACCTTGCAGATCTAGCACTCCTGGAAGAAAGGATATTGCGGAGACACGGCTTAGCCTGGGAGATGTTTCCAGAATGAAATCTCCACTCTGGAACCATATAGTTGTATCTAGCATAGTTCCTCGGAAAATTTGTAATCAGGGAAAGACTTCATGCTCACCCTGTGTAACATTTAACAACTAACTGCTTGTGTGCTTCATTGCAAGTTGCATCATCATCAAATCATTTAGAAGAAAGTATAATCACGCAAGAATAGAAGTTGCTGAAATTCCATGTAAAACCATAAAAAGGTAATTTACCTTTTCACATCTTTTTTTGCAACTGGTGAATGTGACTAATGGCGCATCAGAGATATTGGATTCTTGCAAAAGTGAATAGTGTATAAAATATATTTTATATTATAGTAAATAGATCCAGTTGCACATTTTTTAAATTTATCTGGTTTAGTAATGCAATATGGAGATTTGCAGTCCCCTAAGTAGGAGTCTGCTGGCTTAGCAGAGGAAATAATCAGAGTCAATTATTTTGTGTAAAAGCTGTAAAACAAATGAATAAAATTCTTATACTTAGCTCCAGAACAGTTCCCAAGTTTTGTTGTCTGTCTAAGACATTTCGTGACCTAAAAGTGTAAATTAATTGGTTCACTTTAATATTTAACAATCTTATTATTATAATGACAATGACATTTTCACACTAACAAGTAGGGATGTTGTGTTAAAGTAGACTACCAATAGATTTAAATGAACACCGTTTTTAGCAAGATAAATATTTATTACAGTGCTGCTGATTGTTATTCTTTTAGGGAGCACTTGTACCTGTGAGCAACATCTATCCCAACTAGAAAATTCTAGGCCAAAAGCAAACTATCAATTTAGTGACTAATGTTTCAAGAATTCATTTGTCTTACAATGTCAGTCATAACTACGGATCAGAAAAATTTGTGTTTTACAATGAATGTGAAGTAGATGCAAATTCTGCCTCAAAATGCAGAAACACAAGATTATCTAATAGACACTTTTTCATAGTGAATTATTTCCAGATGAAAAATCTTATCAGAGATAGTTTATAATAACTTTATTTTCTGTTTATCAATATTGAAAATGTAAGCAGTTTTCAGTTACTGGTATTTGTACATCATCTGACAAATACTGACTTCGAAGGTTAATGTTTGTAAGAAACCGTTTGCATGATTGTCTGGTGCCATGGCAATAATGGGCAGTTAAATAGCTTAGTTAAGATACGTGCTGCATAGTACTGAGCTGTGAACGTAGCATTTTATATGAGAGAAACATGAACATTTGTTTGTTAGCTTAATTTCGAAAGTTAGTATGATGTTGACACTTTAACATGACAAATTAGTAGGTGATGGATGTTTCAACTCGCGGTTGCATTAAATACCGCTAGAGTTTGGTCCTGAATTATGTTGTTAACAGTACTGTGCCAACCTCAACAAACAGTTGCATGGTAGCTGTACTCAAATGCTTTGTGTTGCACATTGCTCATTGTTTTTATTTTTTTATTTTGAAGTGATGAAACAATTAATTCTGGTCTGTCATAGGTTTCATGTACAACTGTTACATCACCAGAAGTTATTGGAGATCTTTCTGTCAGTTCAGATTTTGCAGAACAAGGGTGTAGGCTGCTGCCTTGCGAGAGGGAGTTGTGGTCTGTTTCCTCCACACTCTGCTCCTCTCCCCTCTGGTGGTTCAAATCCTAGTTTGTTTACAGTTGGGGCCATCTGCCACTATATAATGTCTGCACTCTGCACTATAGTGATTGCAAAACAAGATCTGTCACATTTTTTAATTGCACCATAATTATTTTCCTGACATTAAATTAGAGTTACTTCTATGCTGAGTGCCTTGTCAGTTCTATATGTAGCACTGTCAAGCATGGATGGCACAGCTATAAATGCCCACGAAAGTTTGAACTTAATATTCTGCAGGTTTTATAATCATCAGATTGGGCAGGAGAAGGCAGATGACGTCCAGAACATCTTAAATCAGAGACATGTTCAGTTCACTGATAGGCAAATGCTACTCTTCTCAATAGAACAGTTGTTTGTTGAAAGCTTAACTGCAGTCAAACAGAGAAAACAACAGCCATTTCAGGAAAAAAGCTGTTGGATTTCTTGCAAAACCAAACTTTCCAACCAAGAAGCTCCCAATTGGTGTTTTTAAACGTTAATTTTGCTGAAAATAGATGCATTTTCCTGTCCAATTCATCACATTGGCAGTTTAGCCACTCCACGCCAAATAGTCTAATTTTAGAAGAAGTTACTGTGTGAGCATCACAAATTCGATGAAATTTTTATGTGGACTTTTGCACATAATCCCAATGAACATTGGATAAGTTTTTTGCCAATATAATACATGCAGAGATACAGTCATTTGTTTGATCCCATAGCACAGCTGTCAAGTGCACCAGTGAGGTTTTGGCAATGTTGAGACATAATATCTCCAGTGACATTTTCTTGAAAGAAACAAAAATTGGTTATCTCATATAACTTTTGCACTCTCTTAATCAAAATAATAATAATAATAATAATAATAATAATAGGCCTCCGGTATGTTCTGCCAGTCGTAAAAGGCGACGAAAAGAACAAAACCACTAATAGGGCTAACCCACCTTTTAGTGTGATTACTTGGTTCAGGACAGAACTGAAGAAGCCTCGGACAAGCGTCGTCATGGTCGGGGACGACGCTTGAACCCTATGCCCGCCCACAGTGGTAACGACACTGCTAGCCAACTGGAAAATGATTTAAATCCAAATAGAGGTGTTTTGCAGGATATGCTTCCTGCAACCATCCTAGAAGGAAAACAAAGACAGAGGATGAGATGGTCAGATGAAGTTAATCGACACCTCATGTTCTGTTATTACCAAGCAACAAACCTAGGAACCAACACAACTGGATACAGATCACAAGTATACACAACATTTATTACCAGATACCCGGAATTAAAATTTTTAACAGAACGACGACTAGCTGATCAGACCCGTGTAATAATAAAAAATAACAGAATACCCCAATCAGAATTAGAAAACATCAAACAACAAGTACAACAAATACTGGAACAAAATAATGTGCACTCAGAAGAAGAAGAAGAAAATACAGTAATGGACTCAAACATCCCAGAGAAAACAAACAAAGAACAAAACACATCAATTAAACAATCAGAGGAAAACGAAATCTTAAGACAGCCACCAGCACAAGCACAAATAGAACATGAAGTGACACACATGTTAGATATAGAAGAAAAATTTCAGTTGACATACATAGAATACAAAGACACAAATACAGACATTAGACCATTCTTGCATAGACCACCAAATAACCCACAAGTCGAAACAACAATAAAAACTACCAACACAATCATACACAACAAAATAAATGAATACACAACTATGGAAGAGTTACAACTACTGGTTTATGTAGGAGCGCTCACTACACTAAATATACACACTAGGCAGAGATCAGAACCAACCAACACACAGAAGAAACCCACAAAACCAGCATGGCAACACAGGCTACAGATCAGAATAGAAAAACTGAGAAAAGACATCGGACAGCTAACACAATTTATAAGGAATGAAATATGAGACAAAAAACGAAAAAGGTTAGGTAAAATCTCACAACAAGAAGCAATAGAGCAATTAGATGAAAAGAAGCAGAAATTACAAGCATTGGCCAAACGACTTAGAAGATACAAAAAAAAGTGAAAATAGAAGGAAACAAAACCAAACATTCAACACAGACCAAAAGAAATTTTACCAAACAATTGATAACACACACATTAAAATAGACAATCCACCAAACATAACAGACATGGAATACTTCTGGAGCAACATATGGTCAAACCCGGTACAACACAACAGGCATGCACGGTGGATACAAGCAGAAACAGACTCATACAAGATGATACCACAAATGCCTGAAGTGATAATTTTGCAACATGAAGTCACCCGAGCAATTAATTCTACTCACAATTGGAAAGCCCCTGGAAAAGATAAAATAGCAAATTTCTGGCTAAAGAAGTTCACCTCAACACATTCACATCTAACTAAACTATTTAACAGTTACATTGCAGACCCATACATATTCCCTGATACACTTACACATGGAATAACTTATCTGAAACCTAAAGATCAAGCAGACACAGCAAACCCAGCTAAATATCACCCCATAACATGCCTACCAACAATCTACAAAATATTAACTTCAGTCATTACACAGAAATTAATGACACATACAACACAGAACAAAATTATAGATGAAGAACAAAAAGGCTGCTGCAAAGGAGCACGAGGATGTAAAGAGCAACTGATAATAGATGCAGAGGTGACATATCAAGCTAAAACTAAACAAAGGTCGCTACACTACGCATACATTGATTACGAAAAAGCTTTTGATAGTGTACCCCACTCATGGTTACTACAGATATTGGAAATATACAAAGTAGATCCTAAATTGATACAGTTTCTAAACATAGTAATGAAAAACTGGAAAACCACACTTAATGTCCAAACAAATTCAGATAATATCACATCACAGCCAATACAGATTAAGCGTGGAATATACCAAGGAGACTCATTAAGTCCTTTCTGGTTCTGTCTTGCTCTGAACCCACTATCCAACATGCTAAATAATACAAATTATGGATATAATATTACTGGAACATACCCACACAAAATCACACATGTGCTATACATGGATGATCTAAAACTACTGGCAGCAACCAATCAACAACTCAACCAATTACTAAAGATAACAGAACTATTCAGCAATGATATAAATATGGCTTTTGGAACAGACAAATGTAAGAAAAATAGCATAGTCAAGGGAAAACACACTAAACAAGATGATTACATATTGAATAACCACAGTGACTCCATAGAAGCGATGGAAAAAACAGATGCCTATAAATATCTAGGATACAGACAAAAAATAGGAATAGATAATACAAATATTAAAGAAGAACTAAAAGAAAAATATACACAAAGACTAACAAAAATACTGAAAACAGAATTGACAGCAAGAAACAAGACAAAAGCTATAAATACTTATGCTATACCAATATTGACCTACTCATTTGGAGTAGTGAAATGGAGTAACACAGACCTAGAAGCACTAAATACACTTACATGTTCACAATGACACAAATATAGAATACATCACATACATTCAGCAACAGAAAGATTCACATTAAGCAGAAAGGAAGGAGGAAGCGAATTCATCGACATAAAAAACCTACATTATGGACAGGTAGACAATTTAAGAAAATTCTTTCTAGAACGAGCAGAAACTAGCAAAATACACAAAGCAATCACTCATATAAATACATCGGCTACACCACAACGACACAATGACACAAATATAGAATACATCACATACATTCAGCAACAGAAAGATTCACATTAAGCAGAAAGGAAGGAGGAAGCGGATTCATCGACATAAAAAACCTACATTATGGACAGGTAGACAATTTAAGAAAATTCTTTCTAGAACGAGCAGAAACTAGCAAAATACACAAAGCAATCACTCATATAAATACATCGGCTACACCACTGCAATTTCATAACCACTTCTACAACCCTTTAGATCACATAACATCAACAGATACGAAGAAAGTAAATTGGAAGGGGAAGGAACTACATGGCAAGCACCCGTATCATCTAACACAGCCACACATCGATCAAGATGCATCCAACACATGGCTAAGAAAAGGCAATATATACAGTGAGACGGAAGGATTTATGATTGCAATACAGGATCAAACAATAAACACCAGATATTACAGCAAGCATATTATTAAAGATCCCAATACCACAACAGATAAATGCAGACTTTGCAAACAACAAATAGAAACAGTAGATCACATCACAAGCAGATGTACAATACTAGCAAATACAGAATATCCCAGAAGACATGACAGTGTAGCAAAAATAATACATCAACAGCTTGCCTTACAACATAAACTTGTAAAACTTATAAAACAACACGTTCCCACATACAAGTATGCACCACAAAATGTACTGGAGAATGACGAATACAAATTATACTGGAACAGAACCATTATAACAGATAAAACAACACCACATAACAAACCTGACATCATACTCACCAATAAAAAGAAGAAATTAACACAACTAATCGAAATATCCCTACCCAATACAACAAATATACAAAAGAAAACAGGAGAAAAATTGAAAAATACATCCAACTGGCTGAGGAAGTCAAGGACATGTGGCATCAGGATAAAGTTGACATTATACCAATTATACTATCAACTACAGGAGTCATACCACACAATATCCACCAGTACATCAATGCAATACAGCTACATCCAAACTTATATATACAACTACAGAAATCTGTAATTATTGATACATGTTCAATTACCCGAAAGTTCCTAAATGCAATATAACATATACCGTACAGTTAAAAGGAAGTGACGCTTGATCAAGGTTCGCGTCACGTTCCATTTTTAACCAGACTTAACGTCTGAGAAAGTAAAGAAATAATAATAATAATTGATTTCCTGTATGATATGCATATGGATAATTTGAAGAAAAGTCAGCTGGAAAAATAGACACGTGAAAAAACGTGAAGTTTAGCTTTTTATTACTCTGGAAGTAACTGGGGTACGCTTGAAGCCTTTTCCCCCCCGCTGGGGGTCCAAAACTCTTTTGTGGATATGTGCGTGGCAAGCACGGGGCCCCCAAGCTAGTGTAGCTCTCTTTCTTTTCTGGGCTGCATACCTTCCCTTCAAGCCTGCCCCCAATCCCCCCCCGACCCTTCCCATCCCCTTCTCCCTCTCTCTTTGGGGGTATGTTTTGTGCCTACGTCCAGAGACAGACGCTTGTGACTCTAAGACAGGGTTTATCTTATCTTCTTTTCTCTCTGTGCTGGAAAGTTCTGTTCTCTTTTCCTTGATTCTTCTGTTTACCTTCTTCTCTGCTGCGACGTTTGAGATATCTTCTCTTCTTTCCTTTTCTTTGTTCCTCCCTTTCTCTTTCTTTCCTCCCTGTGCATGTCTGAAGGCCGATCCATGAGTAACTGGTGACGGAGTAATGCATAATTCCCCACCCCAGGTAAACAAGTAGGACACGTACGTACCCCCCTGGTAAAAGCCAGGCCCAGGGAGGGGTGATTACCTGAGCTGATACCTTGCTAATGTGCTGATTGGTCCCTTTGTCCGTTTCTTGGGAGATGGGACCTAAGGTGTGGACAATCACTTAGGGCAGGAGTGCCCTCAGAGAGGGCTCCCACTAGGAAGGAGCGCGCCATCGGAGATGCCGGTAATCATGGGGGATACTTTCGCAATTGTTTCCTCTACTTCTAAAACTTCTTCCCAGAAGAGAAAGTTAGATCAGTCTCAGCCACGGGCAATTCTTCCATCAGTGCCAAAGTTCCTAGTTGTTTCTTGGTCTGACGAAGGTCAAGACTTCTCCACAATCAACCTTTTCATTATTCCGAAAGGTGTCAACACAATAGCTGGTCCTGTAAAGTCTTGTTCCCGGTTAAAAAAAAATGGCACATTGTTGTTAGAAACAGGCAATGCCCTCCAGGCACATAAATTGCTTCGAACTACACTGCTACACACCTTCCCTGTCCGGGTGGAAGTGCACCGTACTTTAAATTCGTCATGCGGGTTGCTTTATGCAAGATCACTCGACGGATTATCCAATGATCACATCCAAAATTACCTGTCTGACCAGGGCGTAATGGCCATACATATGAAAAGAGTTGACAAGGAACTGGTACTGACCCGCGCTTTCTTCTTGGCGTTTGACAGAGCTGAACTTCCATCAAATATTGAAGCGGGACATGAGATTGTTTCAGTTCGCCTGTACATCCCCAACCCTACGCATTGCTATCGGTGTCAGCGATTTAATCAAACCATCCAGTCGTGTTCCAGTAGGGCCAAATGCGTTTACATGTGGCAGGAATGCCCATGAGGCTAATTGTCCACCTCCACCCCCTCACTGCATCAACTCTGTGACCATGCTGCTTCCTCTAGAGATTACCCTATTTTCAAAGATGAACGAATTATTAAGGAAATCTGTGAGAAGGAATAGGTGTCTACCTTTGCTGCTCATGAGTTATTTGCCAGTAGAAAGCCCACTGTGCTCCAAGCGGGTAAATACAGCACTGTCCTCGCCTCTCTGTGACCTACTTAGGAGGTAGCCATGCAGACTTGAGATCACACCTTTAGCGCCACGCTCGTCAGATTGGCGAGCCCAAAGATCGCCCGTGCAACCTCCCCTCTATCACCCACTCACACTAAGGCTCAACCTTCATTGGCTCCTGTACTGTCAAACATTAGAAACAAAATGAGTTACAGTTAAAAGAAAGTTGGCTTGACTACCATGACTTTCTTAAAATGGATCAAAAAATACGTCTTGCCTCTATCAAGGCTGAGTCAAGAGTCTACAAGAGTACTTTTTCAATTTTTCTTGTTTCAGTCAGTGACACAATAAGCACAAAGCTGCATATAGATTCCATGGTTCTTCCATATACACTCACTAACACATCTATGGATTGCCCGACAGGTACTTGTTAGTGCCGTTTGAGCGCCACGTCTACCTTTTTCCCACAACTGATTTGAAACCTGCGCATGCGTGGTCGTTGAGTTGACGGCAACGGTGGTGGGATTTTTTCCCTTTCCTGTCCACCCTATGTCTATTATTCATTGGAATATTCATGGAATTCACTCCAATTGGGATGAATCATCGCTCCTCTCACTATCCTGCTCCCCGGTCATCTTCTGCCTTCAGAAAATAAAACTACGCCCCCATGATCGCTTTGTCTTCCCCCATTTCCAGTCAGTCTGGTTTGATCTCCCCTTTGTTGATGGCGCACTGGCACTCGGGGGACTTCTGATTTTTCTGCATGATACTATTTATCACCCGATCCCCTTAAACAGTTCCTTCCAAGGTGTTGCTGTACATCTTTCACTTTCTGGATACACCTTCTCTCTTTGTACCATATACATTCCATCGTCCATACCAATGGCAAGACCCGACCTCCTTTATCAGCTGCTTCGCCTCGACCTTTTGCATGGCCCTAAGGACTCTTTCAAACCTGCGGCTCTCCGCTGTCACTTCCTCTCGATTCTTGACATGTTCCAGGGCTCTGAAGTTGTTTACACCGATGGCTGATAGTAATGTTGGCTTTGCCTATGTCCACAGAGGCCATATTAAACAGCATACCTTGGCAGCTGTCTGCAGTGTATTCACTGCAGAGCTTGTGGCCATATTTAGTGGACTTCAGTACATCCGTTCCTGTTCTGGTGAGTCGTTTCATCTCTGTTCAGACTCCCTGAGCAGCTTACAAGCTATCAACCAGTGCTACCCTCGCCTTCCTTTGGTAGCGAACATCCAGGAGTCCATCTCTGCCCTAGAACCGTCCAGTTGTTCAGTGGTATTTGTGTGGACCCTGGGGACACATTGGAATCCCAGAAACTTGCTGACAGGCTGGCCCAACAGGCTACGCGGAAACCACTCCTGGAGATGGGCATCTCTGAAACTGACCTGTGTTCTGTGTTACGCCGCAAGGTTTTTCGGCTTTGAGAGACAGAGTGGCATAACAGTATGCACAACAAACTGCGTGTCATTAAGGAGACTGTGAATGTGTGGAAGTCTTCCCTGCAGGCTTTTCGCAGGGAATCAGTTGTCTGTTGTTGGTTCCACATTAGCCATACATGGCTCACACATGGTTACCTCCTCCGTCGCTAGGACCCACCTCAGTGTTGCTATTGATCGCAAATGACAGTCTTTCACCTCTTGCTGGACTGCCCACATTTAGCCGCTCTGCTGCGGACTTAATTTCCCCAGCACCCTACCTTCAGTGTTGGGCGACAATGCCTCAACAGCAGCTTTAGTTTTACGTTTTATTCGTGAGGGTGGGTTTTATCATTTGATCTGAATTTTAGCGCATGTACTTTGTCCCTCTGTGTCTTCCACCCTAGGACTTTTAGGGTGGAGGTTTTAATGTGTTGCAGAGTGGCTGGTTTCTCCTTTTTTATTCTCATGATCAGCCAGCCATGGTAATCTGCTTTCTTGTTTTTAATCTCTTCTCCCTGTTTCTTGCATCTCTCTGTGGTTTTCTTGTCCTGTTTTGTCCATTGTAGTATTTGTTGTCCTTCTGTCGTTATTCTGGTTCTTCCTTTCTCCTGTTATTGTGCTGTACATATTCTTTGTTTTCTTCTTTCCCTTGCGTAATTGTTCTACTGGGAACAGGCGACTGATTACCTCGCAGTTTGCTCCCTTCCCCCCTCCCCCCTCCCCCCCCTTTTAAACCAACCAACCAACCTTTATCTCCTTGGTCAGTTCCCACTCCCCTATTTGCTGGTTGGGGACTTCAATGCCCACCACCCGGTTTGGGGATCTCCGCGTCCTTGTCCGAGAGGCTCCCTGTTGATTGACCTCTTCCACCAAGCGGATCTTGTTTTCCTCAACTCTGGAGAACCTACATTTTTCTCTGCCTCCACATCAACCTTCTCTCATTTGGACCTTTCAGTCGGTACTGTTCAGTTAGCTCAGGTTCACTCTTGCTCATACACACTCAAGTGACCATTTTCCATGTGTCCTTTGATTACAGCACAACTGCCATTTATGCACCCAAGATGCTGGAAGTTTTCCCAAGCCGATTGGACATGTTTCTCCAATCAGCAATCTCTCTAGCAACATTTGATAACCATCAATTTCCTAGCATCGATGATCAAGTCACACATGTTGCGGAAGTTATTCTTACAGCTGCAGAAGATTCGATACCTCGTACCTCCCCTTTGCCCCAGTGCCACCCAGTTCCTTGGTGGAACGAGGCATGCTGTGATGCAATATCCAAGCGGAGACATTCTCTTTGCTTTTTCCGCCATCATCCTACGTTGGCCAACTGTATCTACTATAAGCAGTTACATGCACGATGCCTTCGCATCAGTTGCGATAGCAAGAAGGCAAACTGGGACTTATTTACCAGCTCCTTTAACAACTTCACTCCCTCATCTGTAGTTTGGAGTCTTAATTCGACAATTATCCAGCACATCTAGTTTCACCCCGATCTCTGGGGTAACTGTCACGCAAGATACCTTAGTGGACCCAGTCGCAATTTCTAACTCATTGGGTCAACACTTTGCTGAGATTTCGAGCTCTTCAAATTACCTGCCAGCCTTTCTCCCGAAGAAACGAGTAGTGGAAGTGCGACCTCTTGCTTTCTCCTCTCAAATCGTGAAAGCTATAATAACCATTTTTGCTATGTGAGAACTCCAACACGCACTCTATTCCTCTCTCTCTTCCGCCCCAGGACCTGATGACATCCGTGTCCAAATGTTGCTGCATTTATCACACCATAGTCTGCGTTACCTCCTTCGCCTTTATAATCGAATTTGGACCAACAGTACCTTTCCCAGAAGGTGGCGGGAAGCTATCATCATTCCTGTGTTTTGAAACCTGGAAAGGACAAACATCTCCCCTCTCTCACTAGTAGTGTATGTAAGGTTTTGGAGCGTATGGTAAATTGCCATTTAGGCTGGTGACTGGAATCCCGAAACCTTTTAACACCTCCCCAATACGGTTTCCGAAAGCATCGTTCCGCAGTTGACCATCTTGTTGCTCTCTCCACTTACATCATTAACAATTTTCTGAGGAAATACCAAACAGTAGCTATATTTTTTGATCTGCAGAGGGCATACGATACCTGTTGGAGGACAGGCATACTCTGCACACTGTTCTCTGTTTTCTTTTGGCTTTCAAGGTTGGCTACCCCTTTTCATTCGTGAATTTATGACAGAGTGCACATTAAATGTGCGGGTGAACTCAACTTTCTCTTGTACTTTCTCCCAAGAAAACAGGATGCTCCAGGGCTCCGTGCTAAGTGTTGTACTGTTTGCCATCACCATAAATCCAAATATGGATTGTCTCCTTCCTGATGTCCCAGGCTCCCTCTTTGTCGACGATTTTACATTCTACTACAGCTCTCAATGGACCAGCCTTCTTGAGTGACGTCTCCAAGGATGTCTCAATCGCATCCACTCGTGGAGCATCAAAACCGGCTTCAGATTTTCTCCCAGTAAGACAGTCTTTGTAAATTTTTGATGTCGTACAGACTTTTATCCGCCTTCCCTACATGTAGGCCCTGTCGACCTTACATTTGCAGGTGTCGCCAAATTCTTGGGACTTATGTTTGACAGAAAACTTTGCTGTTCTTCCCACGTTTCATATCTTTTGGTTCGTTGTCTACAATCCCTCAACACCCTCTGAATTCTGAGCGGTACCTTCTGGGGAGTGGACTGAGTGGTCCTCCTCCACCTGTATTACACCTTTGTGTGCTCGAAATTGGTCTATGGAAGCATAGTTTACTCCTCTGCACAGCCCTCTATTCTTCGGCATGTAGACTCTGTCCACAACCGTGGATTGCGTTTAGCGTCTGGAGCTTTTTACACCAGCCCCATGGAGAGCCTTTACACTGAGACTGCTGAACCTCCGCTGTCCAATTGGCGAGCTGTCCTGAGTTGTTACGTTAGTCGTCTGTCTTCCATGCCTACTCATCCGACCCATGCCTTTTTTTCCAACACCTCCTTGGATTTAGGGTATGCAGGCCACCCTTCCTCTCTGCTACCATTGGGAGTCTGCTTCTGTCAACTGCTATGTTCCCTTTCGTTCCAATTTCCTAAAAGTTTCTTGACCAATGGGGATACAGCACCATCTTGGTCTCACTCCCGGCCCTGCCTTCTCCGTAATCTATGCCAGCTTCCCAAGGATAGTACCCCCCCTTATAGTTTGTCGGGCATTTGCTTCTGTGTGCGCACAAATGGAGAATGCCACATTTATTTACACAGACGACTCAAAAGACCACATTTTGTGTTGAGAGTGCATATATTCTTGGTGACACCCATATCCTTCCTGACCAGTGTTCGGTTTTTACCGCAGAGCTTGACGATGTTCACCAGGCTGTCCAATACATCCGTTGCCATAAGGGGATATGGTATATTATATGCTCAGATTCACTCAGCTTTCTTGTCAACCTCCAAACTCTTTATCGTGTCCACCTTCTGGTCCACCGGGTTCAGGACTGCCTCCACATGCTCCACTTGGGGGGCTGTCTCTGTGACATTCCTCTGGATCCCAGGGCATGTTGGTATCGCGGAAATGAGGCAGCTGATAGAGTGGCAAAGGCTGCAGCCTCTCTTCCTTGGCCCACTGTTCACATGGTTCCCTTTGCCGATCTACAGAGTGTTTTATGCCATCGTGTTGCTCTTTTATGGCATACACATTGGTCTGCACTTCCCGATAATAAATTACGGGATGTAAAACCTGTTCTCTGTGCTTGCACCTCTTCCTCCCGGCCTCATCATCGGGAGGAGGTAATTTTAACCAGACCCCGGATAGGGCACTGTCTTTTAGCCATCGACATCTTTTAAGTGGTGATCCTCCCCCGCTTTGTCCCCACTTCTTGCAACTGCCCCTCTTTTAATCTGCTAGGTGCCCGTTTACAGCTGTCACCTGATATATCTTCCCTTTTAGCAGATGACACGTGTTCTGCCGATCCCATCTTTGAGTTTATCAGTGTCAGTGAGATGACATCGATCATTTGAAGCTCTTTTTTGCAGAAAACAAGCCCCCTTCAACAGCATTTTTCTTGGTCTTCCTTTCGTTTTTAGTTTCCCTCCTTTGAGAGTTTCTCTCCCATTGCTGCTGCTTTAAAAATTGCGTTTTTTACCCTTCACTAAGCCACAGAATAAGTGCTTATGACCGTAGCAGTTTTGCACCCTAAAACCATAAAAAAAGTGAAACTTTGCACATAATAACTTACCAATACAAGCTCATAGAATATAAAATTTTGTTCTCCTGCTGCTTTCCAATAACTTACAAATTGAGGGCAAAGCTGACAGTTTTTCTAAAAATGCTGAAACGGGTATTTTTTGCCCACTTAAAAAAAAATGCGCATTAGAAAGACCACAGTCTGAACCACTAAAAAAACTGTTTGGTTTTGCAGTGGACTTGTATAAGATGCTAAAACATAATGAAAAACTGAAACTGAAAGTCCACCGAATTGATATACACTTAAAAAAGTGAAATTTAGCTTTTTATACCTCTGAAATTAGCTATAGGATGAACCTGAAACTTTGCACATACCATATTTTGTGGACTATGAGATGCACATTTTTCTTTGAAAAATTGTGTCCAAAATAAGGGTTCATATTGTAATGAGTGGAATCACAGTGACTGCATTTGCACAAGACATACAGAATGAACTCAATGACGTGGTGTGAGTTGCTATTGGGTACAACCGCAAATCACAGTTTGTCCGTGTCCAGGGTACTGTGACCAATGCGACGTACGTGAATGTCATCCTGCAACCTGTAGCCATACCCTCTCTGCGGAATACCCTAGACACAATTTTTTGGCAAGACAGTGCATGACCACATGTTTCTGCATGAACACTTGCCTTCTTTTTGTCACAGGATGTCAGTCTTCTGTCCTGGCCTGCAGATCACCATACATGTCGTCAATCGGAAATGTATGGGGTATGGTGAAACGACAAGTGCAGCACTATGACCCAATGCCAACCACCACAGATGAACTTTGGAACAGGTGTATGCAGCATGGATCCTTGGACCACAGGACACCATTCACGCCTTATACGCGTTGATGCCATCACACATGAAACAAGTTATCAGGACCCATACAGACCATGTGCCTTCTAGGTTGCAGGACACATGCTGAACCGAGGTGACTGAAAGGCTAATCCTTTCTGCCACACATACTAATGTACATGTCCTATCTATAGTCATTCAAGGTGTTCTGTTTTTCTGAACTTGAGTGTATACACTTTGTGCTGTAGCTGTTGTGCAACAATTTTACTACCCTGATCTCCACAGCCTTGGTAAAGCACAGTTAAATTGTGAAGCTGATAACCAATTTGATTCTGTAATTATAGCAGAAATCAGACTGAAATATGTAACGATAAAAGTGTGCCAAAAATGCCGGTTTTGAAATCAACAGGGTGTCTACGACCCGGGAGATCCGGGAAAAACCCGAAAATCTTTTCATCCAGGAGAAAACCGGGAAAAACCTGGGAATTTTTTTGAATTCCGGGACTTTTTCATTGTTTTTGTTCTGAGTGAAATTTTTGTAATTTTGACTGGTAAGAACCAATACTCTAACAAAGGATATTACTGTATCCTGATACTGCAGAACAATACTGCAGCCATAAAACATGAACGAGAGAAAGACCTAAAATAAAACTTAAATTGCAAAGGAAATGCGCCATATAGAGCAACAAAACACAGTGCTCCTACAAGCGTCTGCCAACAGCAAAATGTGTCAAAGGCTTTAGGAAGACTATGCAATGCTTCGTAACAACAAATTGCATCCGATGAGCATGACGCCACAACTGTTAAAATTAGATTTGTTTTAGCAGTTACGAGTGGGATCATGCGTATGCGCAGTTGAGTAGTTTCTTCCGCATCTGGCTAAAGGAGCTGTGTAAGCAGTTGCAGTATAAAAAAAAAGGGGGGGGGGGGGGGGGGGGTCAGCTAGGAGCTACCGGGGAAAATTTTACTGGCGCGCCCAAGCTGCCCCAGATTGCACAGCAGCCCTAGGAGTGTGTCTGTGGGGGGGGGGGGGGGGGGGGTAGCAAATTCATATAAAACTTGTTTCTCAAAGCGACTAGCATCCAGTGCACGTTCGTCTATCAATTATTCATATGACTTTGAAATGTGTCCCTGTCAGTTTTTGAACATTGTTGAACACATTCTAATTTGAGTTCTGAATGAATCATGAGTTGATTTGTGAATGCATGCATAGTGCACGTGATGTCTCTGCCAGTGGAATCCTCGTCACATCTAGAAATAAACTTCCCTGCAGACAAAAGGGGCTGTACGAGCTGAGCGGAGTATAGCTGAACGAAAGAAAGCCAACCACTGTCTGATTATGTGGTTGATAGGGTTTGCGAATAACGAGCGTTGTTACGATTACCGGCGAGATCCATAGATTTAGACTACCTGAGTGCGAATAAATGACTAACAGGAATAACAGGTAAGAAAGATTACATATTATCTTCTCGGTGTATCCAAGAAAATGAAATTTTGACAGAAAATTTTTGGCCAGATCGCTATACTAGCAAGGGCCAGTTGTACAGTCCTCGGCTAGCAGTCACTTAAGTTCTATTTTGGAAGTAACGCGGAAAACGTGGTGTACGAACACATAACAATGCCTAACCGGAGAATAATCGCAGGATAACTAAACTGGTGAAGTTAACCGGCGAATAAGCTTTGTCGTTGGCAGGAATAGATACAGAATTAGTGATGACTACATTGTTTGTTAGAACGAGGAAGGAGAAGAAACGAGGACATCACACGAATTATGGAACAATAAGATGATCCAAATTTCTATAAAAATCTCGCACTACAACTTTTCGATCCCATGCTTGAGAAACTGGAGGGCATGGATGAAGTGTAAAACTATTTCCTAAGGTAAAGCCTTTTGCTTGTAGTAGGCCTAATAGGCATTTGATATTGGTACTTTGTGAATTATAATCTGCCTTGTTATAAAAATGACCATTTCTGCCAAAACAGTCTCGTTTATTTGGCGTGTGTTACAATTGCTGCAGCATTATAAAGACCTATTTTGTTTTATCTCGCAGACAGTGACAAAATATAGGTAATCAGGTTGAGAAACCACACCAGTCTTGGGCCTATTTGTAACTAAAACTTTTTCAGTGTTAGACAATGACATTTCGATTTTTCATGTAGCAAAACGTTTGAAGAACTTTGATGAGGTAACAGATCCTTTTGCAGAAAGGAAAGCACGCCATGTAAAGCTGTAGCAAGATTAGAGAGAAAAAAATTCTAGGAGCTAAGGATTGAAGAAATGTGTATTGTCTTGCTTGTCTCTTCTCTTTAATGGCTTTGTGTATCCTATACTCAATTTTATGTCACGCAAAGCAGCAAGTTGTTAGCTAATAGGGAATAAAGAATGCAAATTTTCTGAAGAGGGGCAGGATGTCAAACCAGCCGACTGGAAGCAGGAGAGGCACCATAGAACATTTTAATTTCCACTGTCCTGAATATAGTTTGATGGCATCCAGTACAAAATATACACATTTCAATTCCACAGACCGAAATACAGTGACTTGCGATAGAAGAATGCTGTGTGAAGAGGTGTGGCGCTGCATTTTGCGACACTTAAGATCAGATAACATGTCTTACAATTCCTCAGACACGTATGTTTTTATCAGTCTTCAGAAAGATATGTGCTACAAAATGAACGTATTTTTGAAAATTCGACGTTTTTTTTTTTTAAATGTCCCATCTCAAACGCTCGAGGGACGCCACTATCTACTATTGCCCCGGTTCGGAAATATCGTAGATACGGGTCTGATGGACAGAGCAGTCTGAGTTATAATAGGGAAGCGGATAGTGTCCATGTGACCCGTGTTTACATTTAGTGATTTGAGACCAATATTATATGTGAAAGCTTTGTTTTTCTTGTAGCAACATTATATATATTAATTTAAACCTTTAACTTTTCGCACTACATGACAGTGATGTTGCTATTGGCTGACTACACCACGTGTCCGAAGCTTTGAATATCCGTGGCCATCGGCTGGCGAGATCACGTGACATGAGCTATGACTGGCTTACAAATACGCATTGCAATCTCGATTTCAATGCTTCGGAAAGTAACATGCGGTGTTTGGTGGAATTCGAATTTATACTTTCGTAATTCGAAAATATGCAGCGTACATGTTACTGCAGATCAAACATCTTTCCAAAAGGTGTTTTGTTTTCTAAAGCGCCGGGAAATTCTACGGCCATGTATAAAACCATAACCATTCAAAGGATTGATAAGTTATACAGTACCGAGAGAAAATATACTTTCAATTAACAGGGAAAACTATGTTTCCACCAGGGAGAAAGTGTATTTTTAACTGGGAAATCCGGGAGAAATGCAGGAATTTTTTTCCCTTGTCCACGTATACACCTTGATCAACTTTGTTCTCAATTTGTAAACTATTGGGAAGCAGTAGGAGAATGAAATTGTGTATTCTAAGCCCTTGTATTGGTAAGTTAATACGTGCAAAGTTTCAGATGTATCCTGCGATTACTTCTGGAGATATAAAAAGCTAAACTTCACATTTCTTCGAGCATCTATTTTTTTCAGCTGACTTTGCTTCAACTTATCCATATGCAAATTGCTCAGGAAATATTTTTATTATTATTTTGACTAAGAGAGCACAAAAAGTTGTACAAGATGACCAATTTTTGTTTCTTTAAAAAAAAATATTACTAGAGATGTTATGTCTGAACATCATCAAAAACTCACAGATGCACTGTTGATAGTTGCGCTATGGGACTGTTCTTAATACAAAATTTCATCAAAATCCACGATGATCATGCGGCAACCTCTAGACCACTTCACATGGAATGACAGAGTCTGGTACTTTGCAGTGTAAATTATATTTACTGGTGAAAAATGAGGTTTTTGTGTTCCATTCCGCTGTAAGTATCGAATGACTCAAACATATTGAACATTATATACTTCATTGAAATAAAAGCAATTTTATGGATTGGAGGAATGACTTAATTTTCTTGTTGGAGACTTTGTGGCTACAGTAATTAAATATGATTTTATTACTTTTTGCTACCCACAGTTCATTGACACTTTCTGATGTCTGCCTCCACGTGGAATCTGCTGTGGCATTGGCGTCAGAGCATCGATCAATGGTGCCAGAGTTTGGATGCCTAGTTTTGAGTCCTGCTGGCCTTTGGCATCATGACCCAGGACGTTATGCTAAAGATCCTGCACCACTGAGGACTGTATTCACATACCAAGTAATTATTCTGTATATGTTATGTACTACTATATGGTATTGCTGACATGAATCATTATGTTGCATCATTCTCGATTTACCGTATTTACCTGAGTATAAGATGATCCTGAATATAAGATGACTCCCCCCCCCCCCCCCCCCTTTTTTTTAAGAGGCTCCTTGGAGAAATTTTATTTTTAAAATACTCTGGCTAATCAAAATTACAAACATTGTATTGCTATAAATTAGCTCTGTAAAAAGTTAACATTATATCTATTCTAAACTATACCAATTATTGACTCGCTACATTTTGATAAGATACGTAGAAATAAAATAATCAAAAATAAGTGGTTTACCTTAATTTTTATTTTCAATTTCTATTTTTCTTGCTACTTCTGTGGTATTGGTATTTTCATCTTCGGAGCCATCCATAGCACTGGATATGTAGCACTTTTTGAATCCTTCCATAATAGATTCACTAGGGGTCAACTGACTGAACATAGTGTTTCTTTAATTTCCACTCTGGAATGAGGGCATTGTCTCTTTGAAGAAGTAACTCACTGTAAAGCTGACATAGGTGAACCTTAAAAGGTCTAATCACAACAACATCCATTACTTGAAGACATGAGATCATGCTAGCAGAAATTGTTATCATATCTTTGTTGTTTTTTGCTATTAGATCTTTAACTTCCTGGGTGTGAGGTGTCACCTGAAAGAATCCAGCACCAGTATTTCCCTCTGTTAAGCAAAGAGCCTAGTATTTTGTTCTAAACAGCCCGCAGTCAATCTTATCACAAAGTCATTAGTCATCAACCCTTTTATTGGCATCTAAAGTTAAACCCTGCAGGTTGTTTTTCTTTTGGTATTGTATTCCTGTGAAGACTCACTTAATGGGGCAGTTTCCTTCCATCTGCTAGTGCATCCAGCAATACCTTTATTCTGGTGTTTTCTCTGTCAGAAATCCATGTAGGGACACTTTTAATGCCCTTAACATTGAAAGTAACATTTGATGTCATGTCAAAAAAGAATGTGTCTGATCAGTGTTGTCCATATGAGCTAGCAAATAGTTATGCCATTTCGTAAGATTGATTATATGATGCTGATACGCAAGTAGTTTTTTGTGATACGCCGTGGGAAGTTGCTTGCTAACGTAGTTCCCAGTTGTAATGTAAGCCCTGTCCTCTTCATCATCCTTGCACACTGGCTAGTAATTTCTTTGAATTCAACAACACATGCAGCTTCAAAATTTTTCTTCATCTCCAATGGCTTCATTCAGATAATTTCTCAAGAAATCGCACTTCTCTTGCACGTACTGAACAACCTGCTGCTTCAAATAATGAAAACTGCCCTGCTTCACTTCCCTGAAATGTGGCTGGTAAAACTGACATTATTTAATTTATTCTTCATCTGATTCCACCTGAAACAGTCACTTCTGTGACACCATATTTTCTTCCAGCTACACACTTGTTCATGCCTCCTGGTTCCAGAATCATCATTAACTTAAAATTAGTGTTGTATTGTCTGCATTCACCACTTGAGAACTGCGAACTTATACATCCATGTTTTTCAACAGTGTCTTGATCGTTATTTGCATCCATTGTTGATTGCTACAGTTTGTGTGGCACTAACAATATAAACATACTGAATCACAACAATATGGTGTCCTCTCAGCTTCTTACAGCTGAATTGACAGAAATCGTACAACTGCAGATAACACTGTAAGCCAACCTAGAAAATCAACGGTACTGCAGAGCAGTGAAATCTTAAGGGCCCCACACGTAAATGATGAAAATCACGACATATTCGAAAATAAACAGCCTAATATTTTTGACAAGCAAGAATATAAATGTCATTGCAGCTAATAAACTGTGCTATTAGCTTCCCGCCTAGCCACCAAAACTGGCTTTATTGCTTCATTAGCTTTTGATATTGTAGGAACCGGCAAAGGTTCTGGTTCATCTTCATTGTCACTTTCTTCCAGATTCTCTGCAATCTGTTCCTGTAACACTTCATGAATTGTCACAGACTGACAGACAGTAAAACCTCTGTCACATTCAATATATTCACCAAAGATAATCAGTCAGTGTTTCCATCTGGCCCCATTATTTGCTGACATTGTTCAGCTGGAATTCCATTGCTCAGGTGGAATTCTTGTGTAATGTCTTTTAAGTATCTGATGAAAGTCAGCCTTCTTAAAGCAGTTTCACATTGTGCTTTCTTACGCTGAATCTCAGGCACTTCTTATGTAATACACAGCATCCAAGATTGTAACGTTTCTCATCATAGTATGAAGACATGCCATCCAATTTTGTACAAGAATCTTCCTGTATTTTGTTTCAGGATAGGTCGATAGACACACAAACATACACACAAAATTCAAGCTTTCGCAACAAACTGTTGCCTCATCAGGAAAGAGGGAAGGAGAGGGAAAAACGAAAGGATGTGGGTTTTAAGGGAGAGGGTAAGGAGTCATTCCAATCCCGGGAGCGGAAGGACTTACCTTAGGGGGAAAAAAGGATGGGTGTACACTCGCGCACACACACATATCCATCCACACATATTCCCACGTGGAATGTTTCCCTCTATTATATTACTTTATATTATGTAGATTCGATGTATCTTGGTGATGTGCTGCATGCTGGTCAGTAAACAGAACGATTTTCCTATTTCTAAAACCCAACCTTACATCCCAGGCATGTAAGTACTATTTGAATATAGTTTGTTTTACCCATGCTTTCACATTAGATTTACATGCAGGTGGAACTGTCCACACATTTATAAAAAATTGTGGAGTCTTTACCTTTCCAATTATTAGTGGCACCACCTTTTCTATTCCACTTTCATTACAACACAACGAAACACTTAGCCTCTCTTTACTAAATTTTCTGCTGTGGCATTTCTCTCCTCTTAACTCCAGAGTTTTTTCAGGCAGAGGGTGAAAAATAAGCTTCTTTCACCTGCCTTAGCAACATCATTGGGACTATACCTTTCTGTGACTCATAGAAGACTATTTTAGCATGACTGAAAAGTGTTAAAGTTTACAGTTCCGACCTCACTTCAAGCACATTTATACACTAAATTATGTTGATTCTTACACCTTTTGATCCAGCCTTTGGATGAATGTTTTGTGAGTCCCAACTTTTTGTCAAATACATTTTCTTTACCACAAATGACAGTATCACTGACTGGAATATTTGAAGCACAAGCTTGCTTAATTCACTTTAACAGCACACTTTCTACTTCTGGAAACTGACTATCATGTACCCATTTTCATTTATGGTTTCCTCCTTCCAAACAAGCCCTTCCTTCTGCTTCTTCTTCTTCTTCTTCCTCTTCTTCTTTCTCATCTCCTTTGTTACTACTAGTATTTTATGCCCAAGCTATCTGTCACCAGTCCCATACAGCTTGCTTTTCTAGCCTGTTCTTCCCTAGTTCCTGACTTTTTAACTGTCATCTTTGCTACTTTTATAAAGTTGGATCCACAAGCAAAAGCAGGTGAGTTTTAAGGTCATTCTGCTCAACTCTGACTGCCAGTGAGTATTCAGTTGGTTTCAGGGCACTCTGCTTTGAAGATCATTGTCAGTGTGAGTGTTTAAATATAATTGTAAATTCTTGATTAACTTATTTTTTGCATTTGGTGTGAGCACTCATTGCTTCTGATGGTGGTAAGTGGTAAATACTATGTAAACAAGTGAGAGACATTACATTCTTTCTTCATGTGGGAGGCAGTGCTGTGATCATTTGTTTGTAGGTTGTTATAAATCTGACCTTTTGGTCAGCACCAATAACACTTGTCTGTAAACCAGTGTCACTAGAGAATCTTGGAGAATGGCTTATAGGGCTGTGTTGTGTAGCCTGTTTATTTGTAGAAATCAGATTGTAATACTTGCATATTACAGGGGCTGCAGTTTCAGCTAGAAGTGATAACTGTCAGCATAGAAAAACAACAGCTTATTAATGCATGTATTATCTCCAAATGTGTGACGATAGAAAACTTTATTAGTTTACATGTTCATTTTGTTCACCAGTACACCACTTTGATGGATAGGGTTTGTATGAATTTGCACCTAGTTTAAATGTTTCAAGATTTATTGATATATGGGTAGATTAAGATTTTTGTTCTGCATATAATATGCATTTCACCTCTCGCCGTGTGCAGCACATGCACTGAATATCAAGATACACTGTGATTTGGATTCCATTTTATACCAGTAATCTCCTTGTAACTGGCTGGCTGGATCAGTTCACAGTCTAACCAACGCTCCTACCATCACACCCAGTAAAGCATTATAACGTCCAAATGAACTTTTGGCTGAGATATACCTTAATTTTTAGAGTTGAGTCTGATGTTCACACAGGATAAACATAGATTTGATTTCAAGTGAATTTCTTGATGAAAAATAATTGTACTTACCTCAGTATATGCCATAAGATATTTCAATATTTAACCACTATGTAATTGCATCATAGCTTCTTTTTTTATCTTTCTAAATCTCTAACGATATCTGTCTCTGCTATGTTTCTTACTATATCTCTACTTTATCATTTCTTTTCATTTTCTCTTGCAAACTCTACATAAAATGTTTGTTAGGTTTTTTGCTTATTGTATGATATTTAACTTATTCAATATGAAGCAATTGCAGGATACAAACACTTTAATATCTGTATCCACTGGTACATGTGTTAACTTCTTAATCATTTTAACATTGGAAGAAAATGAAAGTGGCTGAACAGTACCATAGATTTATTTTGTGGTTTTTGGAGTATGTTGTAGGATTTAAATTCCACTGTTATGAGTTGATGATATGTTATTGCAAGAACCCATTTCCTTGTTTGATATTAAATTAAGGTAAAATATGTGAGGAACTACATGTCACTCACCTGAGCATGACAATATTGTAGATTATTTGTAGAACTGTCTATACATTTTTATAAAATTTGTTCAGAGTTTTTGTGAAGCTACACTAATAACTAATTGGACAAGTACGAAATTCAGAAATTACAATAATAAGTTTATTTGATGTTAATAACAGAAATAAATTGTTACAGGGTGTTCAGCATGGGAAGGTGAGTCTGTCAGAAGTTCTTCTGGGGCATTGCGTGAAAGACACTGGAGTTAAGAGGTATCCACTTCGAAGTCGGCAGAGAGTGCTGCAGTATGCACTCACCCTATTTCTTCGTGTTCACAGTCAAGAGTAAGTTTTGTAAGTCAGTTGTGGCTCAGTATAAGAATATGAGTACTGCAGGCTTCTTTTTGAAATAGCATCACAATAATGTATACCAGGCTGCATTATAGTTGGTATTTTTGTAAGCAACTTTTGCATACCTGAATATTAATCTCATCCCCTGGTGTTCCTTTATTTTTTTATTTGTTGTTCCCATACAGATTACTATCCAATTGCGATCAATATTTTAAGTGTGCTGCTGCATGCCATTATGAAATTTCAGAGTTAGAGTAACATGTAATTTATTTGTTAAGCGTTGTCCTTTATTTGTTGTTACATGTCTGTTCTTTAACATTTGCGTGTTGAATATAGAGTGGAGCAGAGTATTGTTGTGCTGTTTCCAATGCTTTGCGAGGCATAACAGGTACTGACTCATTAGTTTCAAACAATAAAAAGGAAAGACAATCACGTGACACACACACACACACACACACACACACACACACACACACACACACACACACACACACACACAGGGAGGCCTGCAGTGGCAAATTGTGGATCAGTTATGATAATCACAAAGCTGAGTGACTGGGAGGAGAGTGGTGTGTAGCATACAGTGTCATTAAAGGAGACAATGGGTCAGGATGAGAGGTGGGAAAAGGGCAACTGAGGTCAATGAGTAACAAAAGTGTAGAAGTGTTTTGAGAATAGATGATGTTTTGGAGGGACCTTTAATTTGAAAGGAAATGTATGTTGGAGGTGGTGGGTGACTATGCACCTGTGTAATCACACCTGTAAGGTGTAGTAGTGGAAGATAGATAAAGATTTCGCATAACTTGTGTTACCACATTTTGCCATTGCCGCTAAGAATCTCTTTCTTTCTGTTTCCTTCTAGGCACACTTCCTTATCCTGTAAATGTTTTTCCCACCACTTTGTTCCTCTCCCACCGTACTCAGCTACCCAGAAAGTGTGTGTGTGTGTGTGTGTGTGTGTGTGTGTGTGTGTGTGTGTGTGTTTGTTTTAGTAGTAGTGGTGGTAGTAGTAGTAGTAGTAGTAGTAGTAGTAGTAGTTGTTGTTGTTGTTGTTGTTGTGAAGTAACTTAAATCACTTAATAAAAGCGAGCCCTCCAGTCCAACTCTATACCAGTTCGGTTCCTTTTGGAGTATGCTGATTCACAGGCTTCACACTTAACAATCTTATACAACCACTCGCTTGATGAAAGATCTGTTCCCAAAGACTGGAAAGTTGCAAAGGTTACACCAATATTCAAAAAGGTAATAGAAGTAATCCACTAAATTAAAAGCCCATAACATTAACGTCGATATGCAGCAGGATTCTGGAATATATATTGTGTTTTAACATTATGAATTAGCTCAAAGAGAATGGTTTATTGACATGTAGTTAACAATAATTTAGAAACCACCGTTCTTGTGAAACACTACTAGCTCTTTAATCGCATGAGGTGTTGAGTGCTATCGACAACGAATTTCAAATTGATTTCATATTTCTAGAAGGCTTTTGACACTGTAGCTCAGGAGCGGCTTGTAATCAAGTTGCTTGCATATGGAATATCATCTGAGTTATGTGACTGGATTTGTGATTTTCTGTCACAGAGGTCACAGTTTGTTGCAATTGATGGAAAGTTGTCAAATAAAACAGATGTGATTTCTGGCATTCCCGAAGACAGTGTTATAGGTCTTCTATTGTTCCTTATGTATATAAATGATTTAGGAGACAATCTGAGCAGCTGGCATAGGCTACTTGCAGATGATGCTGTTGAATCTGTTAAACTTTGATTACATGATAAATCATCAAATCTAAAGGCCATAAATTACACTAAATACCTAGCAATTGCAATTATGAACAATTTAAATTTGAAAGAACACATAGAAAATGTTGCAGAGTAGGTGAACCAAAGACTGCGTTCCATTAGCAGAACACTTAGCAGAAGCAACAGATCTGCTAAAGAGACTGGCTACGCTATGCTTGTCCGTCCTTTTTTGGAGTACTGCTGTTCAATGTGTGATCCTTACCAGATAGGATAACAGAATACATTGAGAAAGTTCAAAGAATGGCAGCGTGTTTTGTGTCATTGAGAAATAAGGGAGAGAGTGCCACAGACATGATATAGGATTTGGGGTGGACATCATCAAAACAAAGGTGTTTCTCTTCGCGGCTGGGTCTTCTCACAAAATTTTAGTCACCAACTTTCTGCTCAGATTGCAAAAATGTTTTGTTGACCCCATCCTAACGTAAGGAGAAATGATCATCTTAATAAAATAAGAAAGCAGAGCTCCCACAGAAATATAAAGGTGTTGTTTTTTCTGTGTACTTTTCGAGTGTTTAATAACAGAGAATTATTGTGAAAGTGGTTCAGTGAATCCTCTGCCAGGCACTCAAGTGTGATTAGCAGAGTTGCCATGTAGGTGTAGATGTATGTGGGATAGCATTTCTTAACAACAGTAGCTGCAGATGCAGTTGTTGATTTTTCTAATCTGTTGCTTATGTGTATGCGTCATCCATACATTGTTTGTTGGTGATTGGTTATCTTTCATCAGTTTTGTTTGTTGATTCGGCCCTGGAATATCCATTGTTATAAAGTGTGTCTTCTATTTCCTTGCATTACCAATTGGTTCTCATGCTGGATTGCAAAGCAGTGCAAGATTTAATAGATTGTAGAGTTGTGAAGGCTTTCCAAGTTTTGTTCTTTAGTTTGATATACTGGAACTGATATAAATGTAACTAAAAGAAAATAAAATAGTGACAGTAAATCACAACCACATTATTTTTCAGTGTCTGCCTTGTACATGACACACACAGATTTGCAATACATAGAAATCCTCTCATTAATAAGGAGAAGGAAACATGCATCCATAGATGTAGAGTGAGCATAGACTGTCCTGTCTTTCTTGTAATAGCTGGGTGTCCTGCTATACTTCTCATTGTAATGTTAAAATAATTTCAAGTTTATTTATCTTATCATCTCCTTCAAGTATTGTGGCTTAGTAAGTTTACAAATCACAAATACTTGAAGCTCACCTTCACTATTTGCTACATTCATCTTCCTCTTTAGTCTCCCTTCCATGCATCTGACATATGTATCCTTTATTTCTTTTTATTGATTTGTTTGTTTATTTTAAGTCACATATGTTCTTGTACTTTTTTTCTTACCAGAGTCTGTGTTCCTAGTATAACTGCCAATGTGTTGCTTTCAAATTATCACACACATTTTCTCTAATTGCACTTTCTTCTCCTGTTTGTCACATTGTATTTTTTCACTATCAGTTGTTATAGTAGGTTCACGTGTGTCTGCTAACTCATCACAATTTGGTTCCTCTTATTTAGTTCGACTGAAGTGTTTGATTCTGAAAGCTGTGGAACGGAATTGGTGTGTGCTGTCAATGAGTGTCACAGTTGTGCCTTTTTATGACGAAGCCTTGATACCTCTTTTTATGTGCTTCAGAAAAATATTTTAGAGATTGGATTGTTATGGAAGACAGTTTCATATTACTTATCAGTCTTCACTTTTATGGGAAAAATGTGAAAAGTCCATTCAGTTACACTGTTTTGAGATTGATGCTAATAGCTATTATATTGCTGAGCAGTGGAAAATCCAGGATAGAGTGAGTGTGTTGGCTTCAGCTGCCGGAGACTGCAGTTGTATGTGCGATTTGCGTGTGCGTGTGTGTGTGTATGTGTGTGTGTGTGAGAGAGAGAGAGAGAGAGAGAGAGAGAGAGAGAGAGAGAGAGAGATCTGCTTTTGACCAAGGCCTTGTTGAGTGAAAGCTTATTTTGTGACAGTCTTTTTGTTGTACCTACCTGTGACTCTGCATCTCCGCTATATGGTGAGTAGCAATTATTATATTGTTGAAATTTTTATCCCTTTCAGATTTCTTGATGGACTCCACCAGCGTTTGCGGCGATTGTACCCACTACATCAAGGAGGTGTTCAAAATCTGGATACGACATACAAAAATGAAAATGATTTGCTGCATGTGTACTACCCAGGAAAATTCAGTGCTCGAGCTGTTGCTCCTTTGATTGCCACTTTGGTAGCCATTTTTGTTTATGTCTACTTTTCTTTGCGAAAAGTTGAACTCATCAAATCAAAGTTGGGGATTGCATTTGCAGTGGTGATTACAGTAAGTTTTTTTTATTGTGTAAAATTGCATAATTAATTTTCTTATTTCATTACAGTATTTATGTGCAAAGTGAAACAGTCATATCCACCTATTCATTCCCAGAATTGGTGTATTCCTACCAAGTGCATCAGAAGTTTGATTGCTCATGCAGTTAAATACATATAGTTTTTATATGCCCCAGAAAAATCATGAGTAGTGTGTACTAGAAGCTGACCATTTCTGTGAAGATAGAAGCTAATCAACTAATACTCATTGCAGTTGGTTTGGTTGGAGGCCTATGCATATACGAAAAATTCCATCTGCATCTCCAAGTTCCTTATCCTGAAGTCTTTGGCATCTGCAGGTCATAAATTATTGTAAAGCACTTAATCCCACCCAGTACACCACACCTCTGACAGTAGGATGGCATTTAGCCTAAATTTTTGTTTACTGAAGTCAGCACTTGACTTGGAAGATTATTTTTGAATTAACAACTGACATATTTGAGTGTCAGTCGTACCAAATTCAGACTCATTTCTTCCTGCTTCAAAGACTGGCACATAACATTTTTGTTCCAAATATATGTTTAAAGCCTTACACTGAGAAGAAATTTTGTACCCATTATTTAACGTTTTATAATTTAAATTTCGTAGAGCAAGAACGTCAAGATTGATCATTACCACATAAGTTCTTTTGTAATTAATAACGGATTTAGTGAAATTTTCTACAGAACATTTTCAGGACATTGGGAAGTAAAGTGAAGTTGTGCAAGTTGTCATGTCTCATTTTGTTAAATGTTACATAGCTTGTTTATTGTATATATGTTAATTTACCATATTATTAAATAATGTCATCATGTTCCCCACTGTTACAACCATTGGAGTGTTTACTTTTAGTATATTCAATAGATTCACATATTTTCTTTCAAACATTATTTATGTGCCTTACGTGACAGACACACAGGGCTCAGACTGTGAATTGAAGATTCCTGATAATGACTTGTCCATAAACAGTGTATGTTTCACTTTATGGCAGCTTCTGGCATTTGTATAATTGAATTCTGTTAAAAGGAGAAAGAGAGAGGGGGGGGTGGAGAGAGGGGGAGGGAGGGGAGAGAGCGGGGAGAGGAAGAGGAGAAGAAGCAGAAGAAGGAGTCAGATGCGAGGTAGCCACTGGTAAGGTAGAAATAAGATGCTCATTTCATAGTGTGAAAACCCAGGAAGGAGGACAAGTTGCTGTCTTTTAGATCTTGTAAACGTTAAAAATGCATGCATAATTACTTAGAGCACGACACATTCAAACTAATGCAGTGGTATTCCATTGCAGGTGAGTGATCTAAGTAATAATAATTATTAATAATATGTTATTCTGGCAGCAACTTATGGCATTTAGGTCATTAAATTACATAGACTGCTATATATTCTAGAGTAATATTTCTTCCCCAGATGTTAAAACTTTATGTAGAGGCATAGTTAGCTATCATCTTTCAGTTTTGTAGTATTTGACAAGTTTGAGTTTGAAGTTAACCGTTTTTATTGGTAATGGTAAAAATTCTAAATATATCTTTTAGGAAGTACAAAATTTTACGTTATTGGAAAGAATAGCAAATTTGAAACTATACACACTCAGGTGACAAAAGTCATGGCATAGTGATATGCACATATACAAATGGCTGCAGTGTCACATACACAAGGTGTCAAAGGGCAGTGGAGCTCTTATTTATACTCATTTGATTCATGTGAAAAGGTTTCTGACATCATTATGGCTGCACAACAGGAATTAACAGACCGTGAGTGCAGAATATTAGTTACAGCTAGACTCATGGGACATTCCATTTTGGAAATTATTTGGGAATTCAGTGCTCTGAGATCCATAATGTCAATAGTGTGTTAAGAATACCAAGATTCAGGCACTGCCTCTCGCTAGGGAGAACACTGTTGCTGATGGCCTTTACTTAACAACCGAGAGTGGCTGTGTTTGCTGAGCGATGTCAGTACTAACAGACAAGCAACACTGCATGAAATACCTCCAGAAATCAATGTATCCCTTAGGACAGTCTGGTGAAATTTAGCATTAATGGGCTATGGTAACAGACAACTGACCCGGGTACTTTTGCTAACAGCATGACATCGCCTACAGTGCTTCTCCTGGGGGTCATGACCATATCGGTTGGACTCTTCAACCGTAGATACTAGTAGACTGGCCTTGCTGTGCAGAAGCTATAGGGCTGGTGTGGCTCCAACATAAACCACATGACTGTTGGCAAAACGTGGCGGGATTTCAAATCAGCAGTCTGCCATCCTATGTTTGTATCGTATTTTTCCCATATTTCTCAGTTGACTGTCAAATGCCTCCAACAAAAATTACTTTTTTATTTGCGAAAAATTATGTCAGAACTACATTTGACCTGGATTTGTTCACAGTACCATTTATAAAATCTAACAAATACATTGAACACCACTCTGGTGGGCAGCGGGACGAAATTACTATAAACTATCAATTAAAGTAAAATGTCGTTAAAATTCTTTTAAACAGTAAGAGTAGCCTCGTGTCAAAACATTGGATTCGCCGTGTTTTGAGCTCTAGTCACTTATAAAAGAAAATGGAATATGGGAATTATGTCAACTATAGGTGCCAAAATTGTCGACTTTAGGAGCAGGTCCATTTTAGAGTATCAATTTTAGGTGCACTTCAAAGATTCAGTTCCCACTATTTTTACAAAAGTTTAAACTGTCAGTTTTTTTAAAAAAATGATATTTTAGGTGGAAAGTGAGACTTTGAAGTTTCAGAAAATAATTTTGGAGCGTAGGTTTAAAAATGACAGACACTGTAAATATAAATTATAAATATACATTGTAAATAATAACTAACTTATCAAAACACTTAGGGCCTGTATCCAAAGCTGCCTTTTGTTTTCATCCATAGGGAACCTATGAGTAGGAACGAGAAACAATTATACTTACTTCTGTAACTAAATTATCACATATACTTTCCAAAATGTAATATGAGTCTGACTTTACAGGCATCACTTTCAACACTTTAATTTATGTGATACTCTATTTCAAGCGTAAAAAACATATAAAAGTCACTTCAGCAGATTTCAATAAACGCATCTGCACTATCATAGAAACACTTACACATGAAATGTAATGCCATTTCCCCTGACAAAACGTTGAGTACAGCCATAAGCACAACACAAAACAACCATGTTTTGCCAACATTCACGTGACTTCAGCCCAGAGATGTTGGAGCCACGAAAATGACGTCAGGGCTAGTCTATTATATTTATGGTTGAAGGTTGGACCCTAGATGATGGAAAACTGTGACCAGGTCAGGTGAATCCCGATTGATGATAAGGTTTGAGTGTGGCGGAGATCCCACAAAGTCATGGACCAAGTGTTCAACAAGGCACTTTGCAAGCTCCAGAATGATGTGGGCTGTGTTTACATGGAATGGACCAGGTGCTCTGGCCCATCTGAACTGATCATTGACTGAAAGTGGCTATGTTCAGCTACTTGGAGATCATTTGGAGCCGTTTATGGACTTCATGTCGCCAAACAACAATGTGCCATGTCACCAGGCACAGTTCGTTGCTATTGGTTTGAAGAACATTCTGGACAATTTGAGTGAATCATTGGGCCACTCAAATTGCCCTACATGAACCAGTCGAACATTCATGGGACATAATTGAGAGGTAAGGTCGTGCCCAAACCATGTCGCGTTGCTGCGCTATGCCGGGCAACACTGGTTCAAACTCTTAACAAATGGGTCAATCCATACCAAGTGGTCCAAGAAAAAATAATTGGTTGCTTGACAATCTCAGGAAAATTTTGTATTTGCTGGGTGAATTCCCCAATGTTTAGTAGTCACAATTATATTTTTTAAAAAATTTATTGTTTATTATTTTGAAATGGCGGCCTTATTTGTTCCAGGCCGCATGCATTTTTACGTATTTGCAAGCATCTACATTTTTTACAATTATTCAATAGTGGATTGTCCTAAGCCTTTCAGATAAAATGTGTTTAGTTCAACACACTCTGGCCTACAAATTAACATCATTATCACTTAGCTGAATGTATTCTTTAATATATTTTCAATAGTTCAAAGTTATCAGCCACAAATTAAAAAAAAAACAAAAAAAAAAAAAGAAACCCTCAATTTTTGAACAGTAGTTTTCCAAAGAAAGATTAATTTTTCAGCTTTAATATTTTTTCTGCTGTTACACTGTATATTACAGCTACTTTTTATAGAGTATTAATGGTGAGCAGCGTACACTAAAAAAAAATATACTATTTTAAAATATGGATTTTTTAAATTTTTCCATTTTGTGGCCTGCAATATCTTTGTTGGGGGACTGGATAAAAATCTGAAAATTTCACAGTTAATAGACTTTTATGATATCAAACTTCAGTGTAAATTTCAACTTTGAGATTCAATTGGAAGTTATGGAAAAAAATTAGAAACACGAGTCAAAACTACATTTTTCAACATTTGCGACATCTAGGCTTATGGAATAAAATATATCAGTTACAGTATATAATTTAATCGTATCTATGATTACTTACTTTTATATTGAAAATAAGCCTACTAGTTACATTATGTTGTTCTATTGTTATTTGTTTTTAGTGCATCGCTCACTGAACATTTGAGAAATTTGTTCACTCAGTTTGGGTGTTAGATTATAAGTTCGCCCTGTCACAGTTGTAAATTCCATGGGAGACAGCTTCCTTAGTACATTTTTAAGTGGCATCCAAACTTGATTGTTCTCAATTTTTTGTAAAAGATGGCCTTGGTCCAGGAGGGTGATAAAATACAACATGTACATCTTGGTTTTGACAGTCAATTTTATCAACTTCGCCAGTCCACCACTGTTCATTGTAAACACAAGCCACTATGCCTTTATTTTGAAGAACCAGTTGTACAAGTTTTCCACACTGATGTAGTTCACTATCAGATGAAATTGATGTGATCTTACACTTGAGTAAGTTGTGTGAATGGGTTACAAAACAATGAAAAGATCAGAGTGCCTTAAATCTTCTGACACGTGTTGTACCTTTCCTTCAACACACTGTCATAGACTTCTTGTATTTCCTCACATTGTACAAAAAACATAGTTAATTCCTTTGATGATGTGTGTTTTACAGAATTCAAACATTTCTTGAGGTGTTATGATATGATTGTCATCGGTCTACTGCAGACTTGCTTTTGTGACAGCTTGCTTTGTTGTACCCCCGACACTATCACAAGCATTCTTCCCATGGCATGAAGGGAAAAAGTGCCATTTTACATCAAACCCAAAATCTCCTTTATGAAAGGAGACATTAATAGAACTTTTTTGTTTTTATATTAACTTGCTGCCCCCACCCGAAAAGTAAGTCACTTTTTTATGGAAGGGTAGTGCTGTTTAATGTAGTTTGTTAATTTTAGTTGAAAAATGTGCACTGCTGTAGTGTTGTGTTCAAGGTAGTCACTTATGACACAAAAGCTGTGGCTCATTAGTTTATCTTCATCTTTGTAATAGAATACAAACGGATGAACTGGGGCCTGTTTGTTTACCCAGTGGTGCTCTTGTAATTCATCTTGTACAACAAAGGAATAATTTTCTGAAAAGTCAGCATGAACTAAGCATTCATCAGCTTTCAAGGTTTGCTTTTTGTCTTTCAAAAATTTACTTTGAGCTTTTGCAATAAAATGATGCATCTTGAGATTTTCAAGGTTAGCCACCAACACTTCAAACAACTCTTCTCTTGATCTTATGGCTGTCACCATTTCAGTTCTGTCTTGTGTCACCCATTGTTTGTATTTTATATTGTCAGGTATCAAATTGTCTTCTTCTGATTCTTCAAACATGTTAAGTAAGGCTTGTTTGCCTGGACAATCTTCACATTTTCCCTTGATCCTACAGCTGTAACTGTCAGTATTGCATACCATAACTTTCATAAGGTCTTTATAGTCAACTCTTAAGATTGGCCCCATCTATCATCAACTTTATGTTCTGATGATACAAACAAACACATACATTATGGGTGCCAGATGCCCCTGCAACAAAACACCATCTTGGTCTGAACTCGCAAAAGTTAGATGTTCCAATTTTAATGTCTGATTTTCTTATTTAATTTCAGTGAATAGTTCATTTAAATTACACAATATTAACCTTTTTTGTCTTTGAATCTCAGAACCATTTTCTTTCACAGAAAAACAATCTTTTTTTTTGCCAGACATCCAACAGCTGTTATTGTCATCATCATAATACTTAATAACTTTATTGATTGTGTTTTCATCTACCAAATTACATACACTTTTCTTTTGTAATGCTGGTGAGATTCCCTGTTCTTTTTCTAATTGCCTTTTTAGCTTAACAAGATGTTCAACACTAACTTTTGCTTGACTCCAATAATTCGGCAGTAAACTGATAATCTTCACTTATCCTCTTTGCTTGAAGTACTGCATTTAGTTTTTAGTTTTTCTATCAAATCAGCATATTCGCTTGGTGAAGTTTTAGAACTTCCATCTGTTTTAGTACAAACTGTATTTTGAAATGAAACTTCCAAATTCTTTTTGACTAGCTGCCACTTCCTCAATTTTTGTATTCAAGGCACTTGGTCTTTCATCGTTACTTAGTTTTCTAATTTTACCAGCAGGCGATGTACCCAGGATTTCACAAGCTGTGTCTAATTTTTTAATGGTTGCTGATAAGTCACAAAATTCTGTATCTGAGGTTTCGCTATCCTTTCTCTTGTGAATTACAAATATCTTAACACTGGACTCGCATTCGGGAGGACGACGGTTCAATCCCGTCTCCGGCCATCCTGATTTAGGTTTTCCGTGATTTCCCTAAATCGTTTCAGGTAAATGCCGGGATGGTTCCTTTGAAAGGGCCTGGCCGATTTCCTTCCCAATCCTTCCCTAACCCGAGCTTGCGCTCCGTCTCTAATGACCTCGTTGTCGACGGGACGTTAAACACTAACCACCACCACCACCATCTAGAAATATCTTAGAATAACTTGTTGGACACAATGGTTTTCTTGGTATGAGATTGACAAAAGGGCTTTAATTTTTAGAATAATGATCAAATGTTATTTCTCGCAGGCCTTTTGTTATAGGTTTCATATGTTTCTCAAAAGGGTCCATGCAAGACTGACCAAAAAGTGATGAAATTTTTTTAAGTATTTCATTTCATGGTACTTGCATGTTGATTTGACGTCTGGGCCAACTATTAAGTAAAACAACATTTTTTCTTCTTCACTGTAATCTTTTATTAAAGTAATGTCTTTAGGATACATTCCATACACACTTTTTTGACATGCTTCATTAATAATAAAACCAACAGAACACTGAGACACCATTTTTCAACTGCACACTACAAGAATTTATTGCTAAATAAGTGTGAGTAGACAACAATCAGACTTGTATAGGCTTGCACATGCAATTGTTAGCCTGCTGAAACAACAACCACAACATTGTTTCAACAAATAATCATCAGCTAGTGTAATGTGATGTATTACATTACGCAATTGGTATACATTATTTGATTCGCCTACCAGATATCGCAGATGTTAAAAAACGTATGTTTGACTCGTGTTCGTAATCTTTTTTCCATAACTTCCAATTGAATCTCAAAATTGAAATTTATACTGAAGTTTGATGTCATATAAAGGTCTATTAACTGTGAAATTTTCAGATTTTTATCTGGTCCCCCAACAGAGATGTTGCAGGCCACAAAAAAAACATATTTTAAAATAGTGTATTTTTGTTAAGTGTAAGCTGCTCACCATTGATACTCCATAAAAACTAACTATACTATACAGTGTAATAGCAGAAAAAATATTAAAGCTGAGAAATTAATCTTTCTTTGGAAAACTATTGTTCAATAATTGAGTTTTTTTAATTTGTGGCTGATAACTTTGAACTATTAAAATATATTAAAGAATACATTCAGCTAAGTGATAATGATGTTAATTTGTAGCCCAGAGTGTGTTGAACTAAACGCATTTTATCTGAAAGGCTTAGGACAATCCACTACTGAATAATTGTAAAAAATGTAAATGCTTGCAAATACGAAAAAACACATGCGGCCTGAAACAGATAAGGCTGCATTTTCAAAATAATGAACAATAAATTTAAAAAAAATATTTTTGTGACTACTAAACATTGGGGAATTCATCCAGCAAATATAATTTTTTTCTGAGATGGTCAAGCAACCAATTATTTTTTTCTTGGACCACTTGGTATGGATGGACCCAAATATAAAATTTAAAAATTCTGGTAACTCAATCAAGTCTTACAGGTACCTATTTAATTTGGAAGCTTTCTGTCTGTGGCTTCAAAGACCTGGACTGGTCTTGTGTTATTACTCCTTCTGTCAAATATGCTGGATGGTGGAAGGCACTGTATAAAGTATGCCACCAAGGAGTGATGTGGTTCTATGTTTCCAAGTCCATACAGTCTGGCTCTCAGGTCACTTCCTTTTGCAAACTGGAGTTTTTTGTAGATAAACTTCAAATTTTTTCTGTGATAGCACTGATGTCTCTTTCAGGTTCATCTTCTGACATATCCTCAAATTCCGATTCTGTTTCTTTTTGAGAACTTCAAATATGAACTTCTCATTGACTTCAAACTGTGTGGACATTTACTTGGTCTATCGATTATTCATATAATTTTGAAACGCGCCCCTGTTGATTGTTTAACATTTTTGAACACATTCTAAGTTGATTTCTGAATGAATCATAAGTTGATTTTTCAGTGCGTGCATAGTGTATGTGATATCTCTGCAAGAGGAATCCCGATCGCATCTAGAAATAAATTTTCCTACAGACAATAGAGGACGGGGCTATACGATTTGAGCGGAATAGAGCTGAACAGGTGAATGCCAATCGCTGTTTGTTATATGGTTGAGTGCGTTTGTGAATGATCAACTTTGTTATAATTACTAGCAAAATCCATAGATTCAGACTACCAGAGTGGAAATAAATAACAAATAGGCATAACAGATAAGAAAAATTATGTATTATCTTCTCGGTGTATCCAAGCAAATGAAATTTTGACAGAAAAGTTTTGGCGAGATCGCTACACTAGTAATGGCCAGTTGTACAGTCCATGGCTAGCAGCTGCTTAAATTCAGTTCTGGGAGTAGTGCGGGGAACGCTTTGTACGAATGCATAATAACGCCTAACCGGAGAATAAACGTGGGATATATATACCGGTGATTGTGGCAGCGTTAGTGAAGTCAACCAGAGAATGAGTCTTGAAACTAGCAGGAATAGTTACAGAATTAGTGATGACAAGATTGTTTGTGGGAACGAGGAAGGAGAAGAAATGGAGACATCACACAAATTATGGAAGAATATGATGATTCCAAATTTATACAAAAATTTCGTACTACTACTACTACTACTACTACTACTACTACTACTACTACGCCAATGACTTTGCCGCAGTGGTAACATGGGTTCCCGTCAGATCACCGAGGTTAAGCGCTGTCGGGCTGGGTTAGCACTTGGATGGGTGACCATCCGGTCTGCCCAGCGCTGTTGGCAAGCGGGGTGCACTCAGCCCTTGTGAGGCAAACTGAGGAGTTACTTGACTGAGAATTAGCGGCTCCGGTCTCGGAAACTGACATACGGCGGGGAGAGCGGTGTGCTGACCACATGGCCCTCCGTATCCGCATCCAGTGACACCTATGGGCTGACGACGACACGGCGGCCGGTTAGTTTCGTTGAGCCTTCCTGGCCTGTTCGACAGGAGTTTAGTTTTAGTTTTACTACTACTACTACTACTACTACTACTTCTTCTTCTTCTTCTTCTTCTTCTTCTTCTCGATCTCATGCTTGAGAAGCTGGAGTGTATGAATTAAGTGTGAAACTATTTCCTAACATAAAGCTTTTTTGCTTTTAGTAGGCCTAATAGGCATTTCATATTGGTACTTCATGAATTATATTCTGTCGTGCTATAAAAATGACCATTTGTGCCAAAACAGTCTCATTTATTTGGTGTGTTGAAATTGCTGCAGTATTAGACAGGCCTATTTAGTTTCATCTAGCAGACAGTGACAAAATAGATGTAATCAGATTGAGAAATCACATCAGTCTTGGGTACTAATTGTACTAAGAGCTTTTTCAGTATTAGACAACGACATTTTGATTTTTCATGTGGCATAACATTGGACGAACTTCGATGAGGTTACAGAGTCTTTCGCAGAAAGGAAAGTATGCCATGTAAAGCTGTAGCAAGATTAGAGAGAAACAAAATGCTAGGTCCTACAGATTAAAGAAATGTGTACTGTCTTGCTTGTCACTTGTTTTTATGGTTTTATGTATTCTATATTTCATTTTATGTCACGCAAAACTGCACGTTATTAGCTAATGGGGAATGAAGAGTGCAAATTTTTTGGAGAGTTCTTTTTGTCCCAGCTACAAATAATCCCATCCAGTATTAATTGCCAGATTTTTTATTTATTTATTTATTTAGTTATTTATTTTTTTAAAAAGAGCAGCAGGATGTCAATCTGGCAGACTGTGAGCAGGAGAGGCACCACAGGACATTTTAATTTCCACTGTCATGAATCTAGTTTGATGATGTCCATTACAAAATGTGCATGTTTGAATTCCACAGAGAAAAATACAGTAGATGTGTGATAGGAGAATCCGTGTGAAGAGGTGTGGCATTGCACTTTGGCACACTAAAGACCAAATAACATGTATTACATTTTCTTGAATATATATGTTTTATGTATCACACTCTTCAGAAAGATGTGCGGTATAAAATGAATATTTTTTTAAAAGTTAATTTTTTTTTAAATGTTTGGTGTCCTATCTTAAACGCTTGGGGGAAATATCATAGATCCGAGGCAGATGCCCAGTGCAGTCTGGGTTGTAGTGAGGAGGTGGTAGTCTCGACACCATGCGTGTTTACATTTAGTGATTTTGCTGTTTCCTTTTTGCTTTCTGCTCTCATGTCAAATGAAAACAAAACGGATTTCTGTGGCTGGGAGCTATCAAGAGAATTAAAATACATTCACATAATTATGGAGGCCTAAATGTTATTAGTTTCAGATCTTATTTTACTTCCACCTTTCTGACAGTCAAGCAATAATCGCCTTGAAGAACGATGAAGTTAGTTTTGTCGATTTGCTCAAGAAATTTGGCTTTTATTAATCTTTTCCGCTCAGACAGTCAATTTATTTGAAAGTGTTTGATTCCACGCTATTGGCTAGTTTCAACTGTTCACTGTACTTCAGGTGCACATTTTCATCTTCTAGCATGTATGGCACTATGCCATAATAAAGAACCAAACATGAGATAATACAGTACTGATACTCCAAGAAAATTTACATCCCAAAAACCACACTGAAAGCTTAATATAAGGTCAAGGCCAGCTGCATTAGGAATCTGGACATGCGAATGTGCACTATAAGCCGAATTGTGCATTTTAGTATGGCTCACGAAATTCTGATGCTCTTGGAGTATCCTCTGATGTCTTGTTTCTTTTATGACATAATGTAAGATCTTTCAATGTTTTACTCCTACGAACATATGGGCTTCCTGCGTCATCTAGCTTTGCAAGCGTGGTGACGCCTGTTACCTGGCATTCTCTGGCAACTGCTTAAACAAACCTATTTCTAACAAGTTGCGGGAAAATACTGCGAATGGTTTGAAAAGCGATAAGCATAGTTTATACAACGACATTGGGTTGCGCCACTCATTGCGTGGAATGAGTTGCATGAAAATGGTTTCATATATGACTGTAGACATGGCGATACCAGTATACACTATAGTTTCGTCGTTTTGTGGGTTCCTGAGTTGTGTCTGAAATGAAAGTTTTGAGCTACGTGTCGCATGATTTGTGATGGAGTTAAAGCTTGTTGCATGGAATTGCTGCATAAGAAAAAATGAGACATGTTTCGATTTGTGGCTGAATGAAGAAAAGATGTTAGCTCGGTTGCTAAGTAACCTTGCTGACAGAGCGAGGTGGCGCAGTTTTCAGCACACTGGACTCGCATTCGTGAGGATGACAGTTCAGTCCCCCATCCGGCCATCCTGATTTAGGTTTTCCGTGATTTCCCCAGATCATTTCAGGCAAATGCCGGGATGGTTCCTTTGAAAGGGCACGGATGATTTCCTTCCCCATCCTTCCGTAATCCGAGCTTGTGCTTCGTCACTAATGACCTCGTGAACGGGACATTAAACACAAATCTCCTCCTCCTCCAACCTTGCTGAAATACTTTGTAATGGAAAACCCAAGAAGTTCTTTTAATTATCTTAGAATGTCACCATAACTGTTCACGTTTCTTCTAAATAGAGTTCATTATTCGATAAGGAAAAGTATTTATCAAAAATAGTTTTGCTATTTCTATCAGTCATTGTATTGTACTTGGCCCACAGCATCAGTAAGGAAGTGAGTGCCACAGCCACATTCACATTTTGGGGGGGGGACTCAGGAATTCGATGTTCCACAAAGTATTAAAAAAATTAATTATGCTGTTTTGTCCAGCCTTGCACTTATGTTTTAATAATTAGTAAAGGAAATACATTTCCTGAATGAGTCTGCAATCCTTTTTGTGTGAATGAAGCCTTTAGATCACTTAATATCTATATTTATAAAATTGTTTCGGCTAATGCCATTATTAGAGCTGTAATTAAATTCTTATGTTCCTTTAATCTTAATAACAGATCTGGTGATGACAGGAACTGAAATGACATTAAAAGTAAAGAAATATATTAAGCAATGTAGACCATTTTATTCATGAAATATGTTTTAACAAATTTGAAGTGTGTTCAGTGTGGGAGAATTTACTTCTGTATTTTACCTGCAAGTCAGACCATTGCAACATTGATTTTCTCCTTGCCATCAAAAACATAACCAAATTACTACCAAATCGACAACTTCAAATTAGTTTCTCGCATTAATGTGTAGTCACATTGTTTTACCACACACAGAATTACGTCCATGGTATTATTTCAGCTGGTCACTCAAACATTACAAACAATAGATTGCTACTTAGCACAAAAAAGACACATTAAGTTGCAGACAGGCACAATTAAAAGACACTTACATAAAGCTTTTGGCCACAGCCCATACCAACAGAAGAAAAACACACACCATTCATATACACAAGCAAGCACAGCCTGTGTTCACATGACTACCCACTCTAGCAATTTGGGCCTGAATGCAGCGTATTTGTGCTTATTTTTATGTGGACACACAGTTTCATGTATTGCTGCACATTTTTTGTGTGTATTTTTATGTATCTATGTGTATTTTTGTGTATTTGTGCATGTTTCTGCATGTTGCTATGTATTTTTATGCATTTTTCTACAATATTTTTTACACATTTTTGTACGCACCTTTTCGCTTATCCAGTTCCTCTCACAACCATCAACAGCTATTTTGCCCATTTCTGTGTCATTCCCATTTCCTTTGCACCACTCCTGCCACAGTGAACCCCTGCTCCATCTTTCTGCACCAGTTCAGAAAAGGAGAAAAATATTCCTTTCCCTGGCCAAAACCCAGTCCCACATCCTGTTTCTCAAATGCTGTCTAAACCGTGCCTGCCTCCTTTCCCTCTTCCAAAGCAGCTTAACCGTAAAGATTACTTTCTCTGGATGTGACCTCTCCCTTCATAATGACAGACACTTTTTTCAGATTCCATCAATCCTTGGTCCTTGCAAACTCGGTACTGCAAAATCACATCTCCATGGCACCTCTGCCACTCCGCAAGATACTACTGCTGTGCAATCCCCTCTCCATACACCACATCTCTGATCTCTGAAATGGAATCCCTTGCTCCTCCAGTACCTGGTGGAGCATTCCAGATACCACCTCCATAAGTTATCCAACCTACTGACTACCCAACCCCAGTCATACCCACAGTGTTCCTCCTCATCCATCCCTCATAGCAATTAAACCCAACATAGCTAACCTTTTCAACTTGCCACATCCCCCAAAACTCCCTACCAAATCTCCACCAAACCCAGAACCAAAACATTCCCTTCCAGTGTTAAATTTTACACTAAAATCCTCAGCTCCACAGAAGCTACAGTCGTGTCCAAAGGCCTCACCTTTAGCCCCATGTATTTGTCAAAGTTCTGCTCTGCCTCTCCAGATCCCTACGATGGAAGCACTATTTTGCTGCCAATCCTTCCTACCAGAACCTCTCGAATTCCAACATAGAACCCTGCCTCTTCCTGTTCATACCACCATCGGTCTGTGATTCTCCCCCCCTCCCACCGCTGGTCACCTTCCAGATTTCCTTACCTCCAAAGTAGTCTCGCAATCCTTCCCTAGGTCCCATTCTCAGAACACCAACCTTTCAATAGATGAAAGAATAGCCGTACACAACTTCAAAACAAATCCTGACCTAATCATCCAACCTGTAGATAAAGGTTCCACCACTGTTGTTATGAACCACAGAAGGCCTCCACCAATTATCTGACTCCTCTGTCTATAAATTATCCCAGATGCCCAACTCAACCTCCAGTCTCTGCCTAAAGCCTTAGACCAGGGACGGCCACGGCGTGCCAAACTGCAAGCGTGTACAGATGTGCTGCATGCGTGCCGTCCAGGGCTCGGTCCTCCTCGCCACTACTCAGCTTTCCTTGGTCTTTTACGGCACTGCTCGGCACGGCGCAACATTAGATTAGCTGTGCGATGCAACATCTTTTCATCCGGCATAGGGAGCATTAGTTGATTTGTAGTGGCAGCCATGTTTATTCCTCGCTATTTGTTAGCAATTCGTAGGAAGTTTATAAGTACTGTACAGTGGTTGTTGCAATGGAACACATGCTCACAAAGAGGCGGGGTAGTGACACGACGTCATGAGCCTTCAGAACTGAATGGGAATTGCAATATTTTTTCGAAGAGAAGGATGAAAATTCTCAATGTCTATTATGCAGTCGCATACTCGCCAGGCACCGCAAATTTGCAATAGAATGGCATTATAATACCACACACAAAGGACTTAATAATTTAGTTGGGTTGATAGATCAAACAAGTTGGAGGAATTAAGACGACGTAGTGTTATGCAGCGAGACGGACCGAACGCGAGTACCACTTACAAATCTTTGTGTTTCTGATGTTTGTATTTGTACATATTTGTCGTTAGAATTCGAATTTAGAGTTCACTCAATCTTTGTTTCCTGTTTTTAGCCTGCAGCCAAACGTAGCGACCTGTCTTTAAGAGCAAGCTACAAAATAACGCTCAAAATTGCAAGAGTGAATAAGCCTTTCAGTGATGGTGATTTCATCAAGGAGTGTATTGTTGAGGCGGCAGAACTCTTGGCGCCACAGGAAGTAAAGAAGTTTAGTGAAATTAGTCTTTCCAGACAGACAATAGCTCGCCGCATAGCTGGTATGGCAGCGGATGTCTACAGGCAGTTAATTGATAGTGCCTGCAAGTTTATTGCATTCTCGGTTGCTTTGGACGAGTCGACCAACATTTCGGACACAGCACAACTAGCGATTTATGTTGGTGGAGTCGACACAAATTTGCACGTGACGGAAGAACTGTTAGATTTAGTACCAATGAAACACACAACGAGGGGTACCGACTTGCTAAAAGCAGTTGAAGAGGCAGTTGAAGCCGTTGGCCTGAATTGGAAAATGTTAGTTTCTGTCACCATGGATAGAGTGCCAGCAATTTGAGGTGCTCAAAATGGGCTGGTAGCATTGTTGCGTAAAAAACTATGACGATCGACAGAAGATTTGTACGGAATTCATTGTTTTGTACACCAAGAAGCTCTTTGTGCTAAGTATGCAAATTTGAAGACGTGATGAAGTTGGTAGTCACCATAGTATATGTTTTGAAGTCGCATGGCGTAGTACACCATCAGTTTCAACAGTTTCTCATGGAACTGAACAAAAAGTACGGAGATGTTATTTACCACTGGGAAATACGTTGGTTAAGTCGAGGGTCATGCCTCGAAAGATTTTTCAATTTAAGACTCATTATTGTTGAGTTTCTGAAGGAAAAAGGAAAGGCAGAGCCAAAATGGATTGTAGACTTCACCTTTTTAGTTGATCTGACTGCACACTTGAACGCTCTCAATAAGACTTTGCAAGGTGAGTAGCAGCTTATTTCTGATCTGATGAAAAAAGTGGGTTGGGTTGTTTTTGGGGAAGGAGACCAGACAGCGAGGTCATCAGTCTCATCAGATTAGGAAAGGATGAAAGAAGTCGGTCGTGCCCTTTCAGAGGAACCATCCCGTCATTTGCCTGTAGTGATTTAGGGAAATCACGGAAAACCTAAATCAGGATGGCCGGACACGGGATTGAACCTTCGTCCTCTGAAATGCGAGTCCAGTGTCTAACCACTTCGCCACCTCGCTCGGTGAAAAAAAGGTGAATGCATTTAATAAGAAACTCACATTGTGGAAGGAACAACTCATGAAAATGAATGCCGCCCGTTGCCCTACGCTCTCTAAAGTCAGAGAGAACGCAACTTCTGACGAATTCGTTTCTGTGTTGGAGGAACTACAGGCACAATTTTCTTAACATTTTCAGGACACTGCCAGTCTGACATCTGTTTTTGAACTATGTTCTAGACCCTTTGCCATTTCAGTTGAAAGTACTCCAGTGATTTGCAAATGGAATTGATCGATCTGCAGTGTAATTCCCATTTAAAGGACAATTTTTTTTTACGTAAAAACTGTCCAGGAATTTTATGAAGGTTTTCCTCGGGAAGAGTTTCCCTGTCTCCACAATGAGGCTGCAAAAGTTATATCAGTGTTTGGATCGACATACGTGTGTGAAAGGTTTATTTCGATTATGAAACTAAATAAGTCAGGATTACGTGGCAATCTGAGTGACGAAAATATGAGAAACTGCCTGCGTTTGTCCGTGTACCATCAGTTTGTGCCGGATATGTACTTTATTATGTCTACAGTGAACCAAAAATAATTAAATTAATGGTGATAATTTTGTTTTATTTGTCATATGTTTTGTTGAGAATTGTAGTTATTGCAAATTTTGTACCGTAGTTCCAGAATATAACATTTGCTTGTTTCACATGCAGTTGGAATCACTTATTCCACATCATACTGCATGCTGTAGACTACTTTCAAGTCTTTTTCTATATCTCAGCTTAAATGTTGTAAGAATTTTACGAGTGACGATGTGAGAAGAACGATATTGTTGGTGTAATGCAGTTTCAAACCCAGCGTTATTGTTATTTTTCTGTAGGTGTACGAACAGCCAACAAAGATTCAGTATTGCTCAAAGTGACGTGTTGTACAGAGCTTAATATTGTCGAATGCCGTAATATGAAACTAAGCCACATGCTAGCAGGGCGGTGTTCCTTACGCGAATGCACTGTCACGTGCAGCGTGTTCGTAGTTCCGCGCATGCGCGCAGTCAGCTGGTGTGGTAGTGGGAGACGTGTGATCTCAGAAGGGAGCGATCCGCACACGTGTGAAAGTTCGGCACGCATGCACCCACACATGCCGCGTTCTTGGCCGTCCCTGCCTTAGACCCTTCCCAGAACCTCTTCCCTTAATCCATTTCCCTCCTCACCCCTGTGATACCCCGCACACCCACCTTCTACATGCTTCCCAAAATACACAAAACCAACAGTCCTAGACGCCCCATTGTGGTTGGTTATTGTACCGTCACTGAAAGAATTTCAGCCCTCATTGACCAACTCTCCCAACCAGTTGTCCGTAATCCAGCATCCCACTTCAAAGTCACCAACCACTTCCTTCACCGACTCTCCACCATCCCCACCACTTTACCTCCTGGATCCCCACTCGTCACTGTTGACGCCACCTCCCTATACACCAACATCCTTCATGCCCATGGTCTTACTACTATTGAACGCTACCTTCCGCAACGTCCTTCAGATTCCAAACCGACTACCTCATTCCTCATACACCTTAATAACTTTATCCTGAACCACAACTACTTCACCTTTGAAAGGAAGGTATATAAACAAATCTGCAGCACAGCCAGGGGCACCCAGATGGCACCCTTTTATGCCAACCATTTTATGGGCCATCTAGAAGAGACCTTCCTAGCCTCCCAAAATGCCAAACTCCTAGTCTGGTTCATGTTCATTGGTGATATCTTCGTAATCTGGACTCAGGGCCATGACACCCTATCTTCATTCTTTCACAACCTCAACACCTTCTCCCCTATCTGCCTCACATGGTCCTCCTCAACCCAGCGTGCCACACTTTCCTAGATGCTGACCTCCTCGTCTGTGATGGCTCCATCTGCAACTCTGTCCACATTAAAACCACCAACAGTACCTGCATTTCGACAGTTGTCATCCCATTCACACCAAAAAAACCCTCCCACACAGCCTGGCCAGCCAGGGACGGCATATCTGCAGTGACAAGAACTCTCGTTGCTCACTATGCTGAGGGGCTCACCAAGGCCATCACAAATATGCACTATCCCTCAGACCTAGTCTGCAAACAGATCTCTTGTGCCATTTCCTCTCACAATCCCAATCCTCCCACCATCTCCAAGAACCATCCACAAAAGAGTGTCCCCTTCAACACCCGGTAGCAACCCGGACTGAAACAACTGAACCACATCCTCCATCGGGCCTTTGGTTATCTAACATCCTGCCATAGTTTTATCCTATCCCATCATGGGCCATGCCACCTGTGAAAACAGCCATGTCATTTACCAGCTCTGCTACAGTCATTGCACAGCTTTTTATATTGGTATGACTACCAACCAGCTGTCCACCAGGATGAATGGCCACTGCCATACTGTGGCCAAGAGCAGAGTAGACCATCCTGTGGCATAACAAGCAGCTACATAACACACTTGATTTCAGTGGTTTCTTCACTACCCAAGCCATCTGGCTCCTTCCTACCACTACCAGCTTTTCTGAACCCTGCAGAAAGGTGTTATCCTTACAACACATTCTCCATTTCTGTAATTACCTCCTCTAGGCTTGACATTATTTCTTCATTTGTGTTGTTTGTCTTAAATTTACAGAACACCATTCTTCCGTAAATTATAGACTGGCAGCACACCATGTTTTATCATTATAGCTCCCCACAAGGTTCTGTATTTACGTCAGTAGTAGAATATAAATTGCCAGTTACAACTAAATGTTAGTCCCACATAGCAAAATATTAGAGTACTTTGTAGTTGTAGAGTCTAGTTTTGAAACAGTTATTGTGCCAAGGACAGTTTTCTAATTTTGCATTCCTTATCTGGATAGGATATGATAAAACAAATGTCCTAAGTACAATAACTCTGTATGTCCTGTCCAAACAACATGCCGCATTGCTGCACATGGTCACGTAATGTCCCACTACACACGAAATTCCATACAGAAACATGACAAAAGCTGTATGAGCAGAACAAACACCAAGCATGGGCTTCTACATATTGCAGCTGCACATATGCAGTAAAGCCTGTCTTCTGGCACTCTTTGGCAAGTGCTCAAATGCAACAATTTGTAACAGATCACAGGAAAATATTGTGAATGGTGGTTTGAGAAGAGTTACTTTCAAAGTAAATTTTCTTTTACACAAAAAGAATTGTGTTTGAGAATGTGTTGTGAATTTCCTAAATCATAGAGCGTTTAACACACTTTAAAAACTTAACACTTTGAGGACCAGCCACTTAGAAAAATTTTGGGCTCAGATCAGACATTTATGTCATCATTTAAAATTTTACTGGCGCAGTTGTATTTGATATAATTTAAAGGGTAACACACTAAAAAAAAAAGACCAATATTGTATGTGAAAGCTTAGCTCTTCTTGTAGCTATACTATATGTATATTTATTTAAACTATGAGCTTTTCTTATTTGTGTATTCATGCTACTTAACAGTGATGCTGCTGTTGACTGACTGAATCAAGTGTCCTATGCTCTGTATATCTGCTTGCTGTTGTTTTCAGTGAGATAATGTGATTTGAGCTATAATTAGCTGACAAAAGCGTGTCGCAATCTCAATCTCAGTGCTTCGGAATCTAACGTGCTGTGTTTGGTAGAATTCATATTTATACATTCGTAATACGAAAATATGTAGCATACATTTTGCTGCACATCAAAGATCTTTTGCTGGGTTTCATTTCCTAAAGTGCTGGGAAGTTCTATGCCGATGTGTAAAACCTTTACCGTTCAAAGGATTGTTGAGTTTTACAGTTCTGAGGAAAAGTGTACTGTTACTTAACATGGAGAAAATGGATATTCACCCAAGAGAACGTGCATTTTCACCTTAGAAAAAGTGTATTTTTAACTGAGAACTCTGGGGATTCCCCCCCCCCCCCCCTTGTTCGCATATGCACCCTGTGTGATACACTATCCAGAATGATTGTTTCACCTAATTTGCAGTGACTTTAAATGCATCGGCACCCAATGGTTTATTTAGTGTTGAGATAACATTAGAAATTGTCAGCCTGTTCCTCTAAGTATGACAGGAGAAGAACACCAGTTTGCCATCAAGTGAAACAGAACCAAATTGGAGCAGATCTAAAAAACACACGAATTTGAAAACATGACTTAATTTCTAACTATCGGATTCTTTTTAGGGTTCTCTCTTAGCGAGAAAGTTCGTGAACCACAAAGAAAGGGTAAGATGTACAAGAACTGAATGCAAAGAAAAGTCACTTTAAATCCTGTATCCACAGAGGACTATGAAATGATTTAGGGAAAGCAATGACTAACAGAAAAAATAATGAACTTTCGGTTACAACAGGTGAATGATGAGAACTGAACTCGGACAGTGGCAAGTTTCCCACCCAGTACTTTGCTTGTTATACTTTTATTTTTATATGGAGATGGACAACTATGTTCATATTTTTTGCCTAGTTATGGATTTTTCGTACATCATCTGATTATTTATGTTTCCAGGTTTTGGCATCTCTCTTAATGTCTGTGGGTCTTTGCTTCTCTTTTGGCCTGACCCTGTCCATGAGTGGTCGTGATTACTATCCATATCTTGTTGTAATTGTTGGACTGGAAAACGTAATTATTCTCACAAAATCGGTAAGTAGAAACAGGCCTATAAATTTATCTTCTAGAAGTATTATATTTTTTTTAGTCACCAGTATGATTGTGGAGGTCCATTGTGTGCACAGCCATCAATATTTTGCTTGATAAGAACTGTAAAAAGAAAACAACAAAAGTGCAGAGGGTATTAAACAACACAAAACTGGAAGCTCTTTTAGAAGGGCAAAAAACTGAATTGTACATAAATATAATTACTGGAGTTTTGCTATATCGTGCTAGATGTTATTGCTTTTATTTGGTTGCATTTGTCCCTACTTAGCAAATAGCACATACTGCGAGTTTCTCGGGGACAGGGTAAATGGTTTGTCCCTGTACTCTTACCAAGGATGGTTGCGCAGTTGTGAGACACTGGATGAGTTAAAATCTCTGTTTGGTCATCCAGATTTAGGACTTCCATGACTTGCTTAAATCACTTCCTTGGAAACAGCGTGGGTCGTGTTTCTTCTCTCTCCTTCCCCAATCTGAGTTTGTGATTTGTCTCAAATGATCTCATTTATGTGGAAAATTAGACCCTAACTTTCCTTTCTTTATGCCCTCATTTGTAAGCGGTGTGTTTGGAAAATGTTTGTTTTTGTGTTCGTGTTGTTTATGTGAGGTAGTGCCAGATTGAAACTTGGGCAATGTCTTGAAAGGGTTAATATTATTATTTTCTTTCATTTCTTTTAAACAACATCTCTAGTTGTCTTCTTCGGTGTCATGTGCGGATTTTGCTGTTGCTGGTTGGAGTTCAAGCAGCCAGCAACAACATGTGTACTCGACACCTGTGTTGACTGCTTGCAAAAGTGTCAATATAATGTGAAGGGAAATGACAACATTAACTAGATTGTAAATCTTGAAACTTGGAACTCATTGTTCTAATTTTAGTATAGTCCAGTTAGTTCCCTGCATTCTATAAAGTATGCACATAATAGCTACTCTCAGAGTTTGTCCAGTAAATGCCATAAACATGTAGACCAGTAAGACTTCAGTTATGTAGACTCTTTGTTGTCCCCCTTTTTTTTAAAGAGGTTCCTACAGGAAAATTTATTTTTAACATATACTGATTAATAAAAAATTACAAACTTTTACTGATTTGAGGATCTGCCTAAAAGTTTACCATAACAACTATTGTAAACTTATGCCGTTAATTGGTTGTCTATGTTTTGGAAAAACAAGGAGAAATAAAATAAACAAAAATAAGTTGTGTACATTAATTTTTATCTTCCGTGCCTCGTTTGTTTAGCCTGTCATCTGTTGTACCACATTCTTTAATCATCATTGTCATCTCCTCCCCAACAAGGGGAGCTGTGAAATTATAGAACCGAAATCCGCAATGTGCCCCCTCTGCCACTCCCCCCCACCCCCCCCCCCCCCCCCACCCTTTTTTTGGGGAGGGGGGGGGCACATTGTGGATTTCAGTTCTATACTGATGTGAGAATGTTAACAGTGTCTTTTACTTAAAAACATATTGTCTGCTCGCTGCTCTCTCATTAACTGTGTACCGTATTTACTCGAATCTAAGCCGCACTTTTTTTCCGGTTTTTGTAGTCCAAAAAACCGCCTGCGGCTTAGAATCGAGTGCAAAGTAAGCGGAAGTTCTGAAAAATGTAGGTAGGTGCCGCCACAACTAACTTCTGTCGTCGAATATATGTAGCGCTACACAGGCATAAAGACAAATACTGGCACCAAAACCTCTGCGTCAGTAAATAAATAAAAAAAAGGTGGAGGACGAGCTTTTTTTTCTCCGCCCCGAGTTTTCATACATTATCCAACGAAGTAAATACAAATTCCGTATTGTTCCTCTTCGAACGTAGCAGCATTTCAATGTACTACGAAAATCCAACTGGCAAGACTGTTTGGGATATTTGTCAATATGGCCAACTCTGCTTTCTGAATTTTTTCCTAACTGTGAGAAGAAATGGTTGCTAATAGGAACTTTTCTGAATTGTGAATCACATGCAGTATTCTCTTCACCATAAGAATAATACTAATATAAACATTTTGCCATGTATTCTTTCGTGTTTGCTGCTATCTCATTTAAATCCTGTCCGCCTAATAAACTACGAAACTAGAGTGAGACAACAGCAGACGCGGAAGAATATACATATCATGTCATGTTTATATTCGTATTATTCTTATGCCTAATAGTGATACAATCAAAAATGGAGCACGGCAATTGACTAGATTTTTAAATCTAAGCTGACTCTAATTTCTGTGCACAATGTAATGTACTAAAGAGGAGTCTGCAAAGATTTTCAAATGGAAAAAGTTTTCGCTAAATTCTCGTTCAGAACATCTCCTATCATACGCAGTCTATTATTTGATTCTTGTTGATCATTATCAAAGAAAGCAGCAGTGTAAGTAGCAACGAATAGGAGTCCCATGCCATTGTTTCGCTAATGAGACGATTCCTCTCTTTGCTTTTTTTTTAATTGTAAGCGGCGGTAGCGTGCACGAAAGCAAGCCATGCCGCGAGCGGTGACAGGCCGTAAACCCTCATTTTCAGAATGCGACAAACAATGCATGACACAGTACAGTAATGCATTTTCAGCTTTGAGTGACGGAAACACCTATAACAAAGAGAACTGCACTTGTCAGATCAAAGAAAAATAAGCAATCAATTCAAACCTGACGAAGCACGTGAAAAAGGAAGGGTACCCATATAAATACGGACGGAGCGCCTGACGCATAACAACGGCTACCTGGTAAAGCTTAACTGCTAAGCTTACGACTCGAACCAAACTACTACATCTGTATCGTCATTCATTCAACCTAAATTGTGTCTCATATTACAATGGACCAAGTTTGTTTCGATTTGGAAGTGCGGCCTAAAACTTTTCTCTCCCCTTGTATTTCGAGTCTCAGATTTCAGGTGCGGCTTAGATTCGAGAAATTTTTTTTTCCTCGATTTCGAGTCTCATTTTTCAGGTGCGGCTTAGATTCGAGTGCGGCTTAAATTCGAGTAAATACGGTAGACCCAGCAACTGACACACCTCATATCATTTGCATCATATCTCAGGGTGACACCTGACAACGTTGCTGCATGAAATGCATAAGTGTGCCACTGGTTCCAGTCTAGACTTTTAGTGTCTCCTGCAGAAAAGTATGCTATTGAAGATTATTTGGCCAAAATTTTGAAGTCAGTTCGATTCCGAGTACATAATTTAATACAGTACTGGTGCTCTAAGAAAATTTACATCCGGAAAACCACACTGAAAAGCTTAGTATCAGGTCGGGGTCTACTTCATTGGGAATCTGGACATACGAAGTGCACTTTAAATGTGCACATTTTAGTATGGTTCACAAAATTCCGATGCTGTTGGAGTGTCCTCTGATGTCTGATCTTTTAATGTTCTACACGTACGTACATACGGGCTTCCTATGTCATGGTAGCTGCACAAGCGCAGTGTCGTCTGTTATCTGCGCCCTTTTGCAACTGCTGAAAGGAACCTATTTCTAACAGGTCATGGGAAAATATTTCGAATGGTGGTTTGAAAAGCATTGCTTTCAAAGTGAATATCCTTTTACATAAGGTGAACTATGTGCAGAATGTACCATGAATGTCTTAAATCACAGAGCGTTTGGCTCTCTTTACTCTTTGATGATGAGCCGTTTAGAAGAATTTCAAACCCTGAAGATCAGACATTTATGCCAATATTAAAAATTTTACTTTCACATTTGTGTGATATATCTTACAGTGTAACACGCGCAAAAAAGATCAACATTGTATGCGAGAGCTCAGCTTCTCTTGCAGCTTATTAACCTTAGAGACCAATATTACATGTGAAAGCTTTGCTTTTCTTTTAGCAACACTTTATATGTTAATTTAAACTGTTAACTTTCCCTGTTTGTGTGTTTGTGTTACTTAACAGTGATGTTGCTGTTGGCTGACTACATCACATGTCCTGTGCTCTGAATATCCACTGTCATCGGCTGGCAAGATCATGTGACATGAGCTATGATTGGCTTACAAAAGCACATCAAAATATCAATTTCAATTATGCGGAAAGTAACATGCGGTGTTTGTTGGAATACCAATGTCTACTTTCGTAATACAAAAATATGTAGCGTACATGTTGCTGCACATCAAAGAGATTTCCAAAACATGTCTTTTTCCCTGAGTTTTGTTTTCTAAAGTGCCAGGAAATTCTACGCCCGTGTATAAAACCATAACCATTCAGAGGATTGATAAGTTTTGCAGTTCCAGTGGAAAATACACTCCTGGAAATTGAAATAAGAACACGGTGAATTCATTGTCCCGGGAAGGGGAAACTTTATTGACACATTCCTGGGGTCAGATACATCACATGATCACACTGACAGAACCACAGGCACATAGCCACAGGCAACAGAGCATGCACAATGTCGGCACTAGTACAGTGTATATCCACCTTTCGCAGCAATGCAGGCTGCTATTCTCCCATGGAGACGATCGTAGAGATGCTGGATGTAGTCCTGTGGAACGGCTTGCCATACCATTTCCACCTGGCGCCTCAGTTGGACCAGCGTTCGTGCTGGACGTGCAGACCGCGTGAGACAACGCTTCATCCAGTCCCAAACATGCTCAATGGGGGACAGATCAGGAGATCTTGCTGGCCAGGGTAGTTGACTTACACCTTCTAGAGCACGTTGGGTGGCACGGGATACATGCGGACGTGCATTGTCCTGTTGGAACAGCAAGTTCCCCTGCCGGTCTAGGAATGGTAGAACGATGGGTTCTATGACGGTTTGGATGTACCGTGCACTATTCAGTGTCCCCTCGACTATCACCAGTGGTGTACGGCCAGTGTAGGAGATCGCTCCCCACACCATGATGCCGGGTGTTGGCCCTGTGTGCCTCGGTCGTATGCAGTCCTGATTGTGGCGCTCACTTGCACGGCGCCAAACACGCATACGACCATCATTGGCACCAAGGCAGAAGCGACTCTCATCGCTGAAGACGACACGTCTCCATTCGGCCCTCCATTCACGCCTGTCGCGACACCACTGGAGGTGGGCTGCACGATGTTGGGGCGTGAGCGGAAGACGGCCCAACGGTGTGCGGGACCATAGCCCAGCTTCATGGAGACGGTTGCGAATGGTCCTCGCCGATACCCCAGGAGCAACAGTGTTCCTAATTTGCTGGGAAGTGATGGTGCGGTCCCCTACGGCACTGCGTAGGATCCTACGGTCTTGGCGTGCATCTGTGCGTCGCTGTGGTCCGGTCCCAGGTCGACGGGCACGTGCACCTTCCGCCGACCACTGGTGACAACATCGATGTACTGTGGAGACCTCACGCCCCACGTGTTGAGCAATTCGGCGGTACGTCCACCCGGCCTCCCGCATGCCCACTATACGCCCTCGCTCAAAGTCCGTCAACTGCACATACGGTTCACGTCCACGCTGTCGCGGCATGCTACCAGTGTTAAAGACTGCGATGGAGCTCCGTATGCCACGACAAACTGGCTGACACTGACGGCGGCGGTGCACAAATGCTGCACAGCTAGCGCCATTCGACGGCCAACACCGCGGTTCCTGGTGTGTCCGCTGTGCCATGCGTGTGATCATTGCTTGTACAGCCCTCTCGCAGTGTCCGGAGCAAGTATGGTGGGTCTGACACACCGGTGTCAATGTGTTCTTTTTTCCATTTCCAGGAGTGTATACTGTTTATTAACACAGTAAAAGTGTGTTTTCACCCGGGAGAAAGTGTATTTTTAACCGGGAAATCCGGGAATTTTTTTTTCCTTGTCCAGCAAATTAATAATGAGGGTTGGTGTTCCAGACAGCCTCATTGCAGTTTCTAGGCTGTTTTCTTGAAAGCTTTGCTCACTTCCTTATGAATAACACTACGCGCAGGCAGTTGGGCTACACATGTTCCATCTTGGGGGAGTAATGGGGTGGCAACAGCAAGGACATCTAGCTACCCCTTAAATTAAACGTGTTGGATCCATAAATAAGCATGCTGATGGTGCACCGATGCGCAACAAAGGCTCAAGGAAAATAATAATTGGAAAATATGATTGTACTCACAAAATCTATAAAGAGAAACAGTAATGTGCTTTTAACTTTTGTAGTGATGTTTTAACACAGTGACAACAGAATAGTAATACTGAAAAATAAAATTTGTTTCATGACACACTCGGTACATTTCAAATGGTTATGATCTGTCTGTTTTTATTTGTATGCCTTAAAGATATTCTATATTTCACCCAAGTACTTTACCCAGTTTCATCTCTTATGACTTGTTCAGAATATGTGTACTTTTTGACACGGACAATTATGACCTTAGAAAGAGAATGAGAGTGAGTTTCTTAATATCATACTGTTGCTACTAAAATTTAATAGTAATTTACAGAAACTAGTTAGCTATGTAATAATTTTATTTTTTTTTTTTTCAGATAGTGTCTACTCCACCTCATCTGGATGCGAAAATCCGTGTTGCACAGGGGCTGAGCCGAGAGGGTTGGTCTATTACAAAGAATCTTTTAACCGAGGTCACAATCTTGACTTTCGGGTTATTCACTTTGGTGCCAGCTATTCAGGAATTCTGCATTTTTGCTGTAGTTGCACTTCTTTCAGATTTCTTCTTACAGGTAATTTAGACTTAATTGTGCTCAATTTTCAAATCATTAGCTTTACTTATTAAGGAATTTTCTGAAATTACTATTTTATGTTTGTCAAACCTATTACCACTGAATACTTTCACGTGTTACTGGAGATAGGAAATTATAGAAGCAAACACAGCACATGAAGCGTGATCAAAAAATAAAGGAAATTTTTGTTTTTATAAAGTATCTATTTAGTCATCAGCATCAACTTTGTCCCGTTCAAAGTAATCCCATCAGATCTAATACACTTGTGCCAGTGCTGTCCCCAATCTTGGAAGCACTTCCGGAACTTACTTTTTGTAATGGTGTTCAAGTCCTTCAGCGATTCTGTTTTTTTGTAGCAAAATGACATCCTTTCGTGATTCTCTTCAGCATTGGAAATAGAAAGAAGTAGCAAGGGGCCATGTCCAATGAGACAGTGGCTGAGGTAATGTAAGATTCTTTTCTTTGTTTTCCAAAAAATCACAAACTAGCAAAGTGGGGTGAATGGGAGCATTATTGTGATGCAATTTCCATGAATGGTTTTTCCACAATTTGAGTCTTTTTTTTCTGATTGCTTCACACAGACGATGCACAACTTCCAGTATTATTCTTTATTGACCATACAATGATAAGGGGGGAACTCAAGTGATGCACTATCCCATTGTAAGAAGCTTCACATGTGACCAAACTTCCTGAATTCTTTCTTTCTTTCTTCTTCTTCTTCTTTTTCTTTTTCTTTTTCTTTTGTCGTGCTGATTAGGCAGTTTCCATTGGGATGACTGGGCCTTGGGGACCAATGACCAAGCAGTTTGGGCCCTTCCCCCTTTTAAACTAACCACCCAACCAACTTTGCCTTGATTTTGACGTGTTATCCATACACCTGTGTTTTATCACCTGTTACAACCTTCTTTAGAAGTTAAGGACTGTTGTCAGCTTCATTCAGCAGTTCCAGAGCAATGTCTGCATGATGTCGAAATTTAGTAATTTCAGAACAAATGTTGCTGCTACATATTTCATTCCCATAATATCAAAAAAATTGCTTGGCATGAGCCAACATTATCAACAACCTCTCTGTTGATTATTCTGCAATTTTCTAGAACCATTTTCTTTACTTGTTTCACTTTGTTGTCAACAATTGATGTGGTAGGACGTTCAAGGCGGTTGTCATTTGAACGTCTTCTCAACCCTCCTTGACCCCCCAGGGGGTCCACAACTCTTTCGTGGATACGTGCGTGGCGAGCACGGGGCCCCGAGCCATTGCAGCCTTCTTTCTCTCCCGGGCTGCATTTCCTTTCCCTTCCCCTCCTTTCCCCTCCATACCCCTTTCCCCTCGCCCTCTCCTCTCCCTCTATTGGTGTCCTTGCTTATGTTGGCCCCCGCTATCCTCCTGGTTCTGTTGGTTTTACACTCTGGCTTTGTTGCGTAATCATCTCCTCCTTTTGGCATTCCTTGGTCCCCCTCTGGGGTTTGACCTCCATTCCAAAATTTCTCTTCCGTAGTGTGAGCCATTTGGGGAAGAGCACCTTACCTAGTGTCTCCGACGTGTGCCCTCCTAGTATATTCCACCTTTTCTTCTACGTCGTTGTCTGATGCTAGGGTGCATAGCCAGCACGGTAGCCAGCCCGTGTGGTGGGGTCGCTATGTACCCTTTTGGTTGAGCCCCCTGAACACACAGGGATCACACTTCTGATACCTGAGCTGTGACCTCCTCATGCATGCCTTGGAGTGGTTGCTCGTCATCCTGGAGCATCGGAACTCCCGGCAATGGCCGCCGTGCCAGACGGCCCTTGCTGTGGCTGGGTGGCGCCCGTGAGGAGAGCCCCTGATCGGAGTGGGTGGTATCAGGGCGGACGCTATGCAGATGAAACGCATACGGGTCCAAACCTCTGGCCGCTCTTCTGCGGCCGTCTCTCTGCGTGGTACTGATTCCTCAAGTGCTGCTTCTCTTGCCCCTTCGGCCTTCCCTTCCGTGGCTACCCCCTGGGAGGAGGGTCAGGCCCGTCGTCTAGGGGCAAAACCTTTCCCCCGTTATCTAGTTTGCACCAGGACTGATGGAGATACTTTCACCAGTGTCAAACCTTTATTCTTTGTGGAACACATTGAAGACAAGTTCGGCGAAGTGGACTCCCTGAGCAAGATGCGGTCGGGTTCATTACTGATAAAAACTGCTTCGGCTGCCCAATCTGCGGCCCTTCGTGCCTGTACCCATCTTGGCACAATTCCCGTGTCCATTACCCCTCACCAGTCTCCAAATATGGTACAAGGTGTGATTTTTCACAGAGACTTCATCCTTCAAACTGATGAGGAACTTCGGGACAATCTCGGACGGCGGGGTGTTCACTTTGTTCGGCGTGTTCAGAAGGGTCCTAAAGATAATCGTATTGATACTGGTGCCTTTATCCTGGCCTTTGAAGGGGATACCCTTCCTGAGAAAGTTAAGATTATGGTCTATCGCTGTGATGTGAAGCCGTACATCCCACCTCCTATGCGGTGTTTTAAGTGCTTGCGTTTTGGCCACATGTCTTCTCGCTGTTCCCAGGACCCTCTCTGTGGTGACTGTGGACGTCCACTCCATGAGGGGAGTCCCTGTGTTCCCCCTCCTGTATGTGTAAATTGTCATGGTAGTCATTCTCCACGTTCAGCAGATTGCCCAGTTTATAAGAAAGAAAAAAAGATACAGGAGTATAAGTCTCTTGATCGTTTAAGCTACACAGAGGCCCGTAAGAAATATGCACGATTGCACCCTGTGTCCATGACATCTAGTTACGCCGTGGTTACATCTTCATCCCTTCCTCCCCCTTCCTTACCCCCGTCCCGGACCCCTCTCCTTCCCCCCTCCCCTGCGGCTCCCACACCTTCTCCTCTGGGCGCCGCTCCCCCTCCCCAGCCGGAGAAGTGTCCCACTCCTTCGGCGTCTGCCGGTCAAGGGCGCCTCTCCCGGGATGCCCCTTCCCGGCACCTTCCAGGTCAAAGGTCTGCTGCAGCGCGGCGACCGCGAGAGCCGCGGTCTATCGGCCCCCAGGTCGCCCGGTCTCTTTCTGTTCCTGATCTTGCTGCAGCTGGCTCCATTATGCCACACAGCCCTCCTCGATCTCAGCCTGAAAAGAAGAAGAAACATAAGTCCCGGGACAAAGAGCCTCTGGTGTCACCGGAGGTCCCTTCCCTGGCTTCACAACCGGATTCTGACCTGTCGTTTATGGATGTCGCCCCCTCCTTGTCGGTGACGGGTGGGGACCCGGCGGTATGACTGGATTTAGCGTGTTCAGCCCTCATTTAAACCATCGTTCTGTGGTTCTCCAATGGAATTGTAATGGCTACTATCGTCACCTTCCGGAATTGAAATCCCTTCTTTCGTCCTACTCAGCAGCTTGTGTGGTTCTCCAGGAATCTCATTTTACTGATGCTCACTCACCGACCCTCCGTGGGTTCCGTGTTTTCTGTCGAAATCGGGTCGGACCCTTGCGGGCTTCTGGTGGCGTTTGTACATTGGTCCGTACAGACATTGCTAGCACGTGGATTCCTCTCCAAACTACATTGGAAGCGGTTGCTGTTAGGGTCCACTTAGACTCTGCAGTCACAGTATGCAATCTTTATCTCCCTCCTGACAGGACTCTTACACCTGCTGCCTTAACCACCCTTCTTCAGCAACTTCCTCCTCCCTTCCTCCTCCTTGGGGATTTTAATGCTCATCATCCTTTGTGGGGCAGTGCCTTTCCATCTAGACGAGGTCTTCTTATCGACCAATTTATTGCAGACCACGACCTGTGCCTTCTTAATGATGGCTCCCCTACTCATTTCAGTGCTGGTCATGGTACCTTTTCTGCCATTGATCTTTCTCTTTCTTCTCCCTCTCTCCTCCCTTCATTACACTGGTCACCACACGACGACCTTTGTGATAGTGACCATTTCCCGTTGATTATCACGCTCCCTTCCCGCTCCCCGATGGAGAGGTTACCTCGTTGGTCTTTCCACCGCGCCGATTGGCCTCTATATACTGCACAGGTCGAGTTTTCTCCCTCTTTGTCGGGTTGTATTGATGACGTCCTACGTGACGTGTCTGACGCGATTGTTCGCGCTGCTAACCTTGCTGTCCCGCGCTCATCTGGACAATTTCGTCGTCGGCAAGTCCCGTGGTGGAGTACGGCCATTGCCATTGCCATCCGTGATCGCCGTCGAGCTTTGCAACACTTTAAGAGGCACCCATCTGTAGCCAGCCTTTCTACCTTTAAGCGCCTTCGCGCTAAAGCCCGTTATTTAATCAAACAGAGCAAGCGGATATGTTGGGAACGATTCGTTTCTTCCCTTGGTTCCACTGTCCCTCTGTCACGGGTATGGGCTACACTTCGCTCTCTCCAAGGTTGCCATCGGCAGTCCACCCTCCCAGGCCTTCATCTCCCAGATGGCATTTGTACGGACCCATTAGTTCTCGCAGAACATCTTGCGACCCATTTTGCAGTGGCATCAGCGTCGGCCTCCTATCCAGCTGCTTTCCTTCATCAAAAACAGCAGGCTGAAGCTGTCACCTTACGTTTCACCACTTGTGAGTCAGAATCTTACAATGAACCTTTCACTGAATGGGAATTTCTTTCTGCTCTATCTGCTTCTCATGATACGGCTCCTGGCCCAGATTCCATTCATAACCAGCTGCTTCAACATCTCAGTGCTCCACAACGGCACCATCTTCTTCGGGTGTTTAACCGTATCTGGCTCCAGGGTGACTTCCCTTCTCAGTGGAGGGATAGTATTGTGGTTCCTGTCCTTAAGCCTGGTCAGAACCCCCTATCTGTTGACAGCTATCGGCCAATTAGTTTGACCAATGTTGGTTGTAAGTTACTTGAACGGCTGGTCGCCCGTCGGCTCACTTGGGTCCTCGAATCTCGGGATCTATTGTCCCCTTACCAGTGTGGCTTTCGAGAGGGACGATCTCCAATCGATCATTTGCTTCGCTTGGAATCCGCAGTTCGGCAGGCTTTTTCCCAGCGCCGCCATTTGGTTGCAGTGTTTTTTGACCTTCGCAAGGCCTATGACACGGCCTGGCGCCATCACATCTTACTAACCCTTCATCAGTGGGGTCTTCGGGGCCCACTCCCGATTTTTATCCGCCAGTTCCTGATCCATCGGTCATTCAGAGTTCGAGTTGGTACTGCTTTCAGTTCTCCACGGACCCAGGAGACGGGCATCCCACAGGGTTCTGTCTTGAGTGTCCTTCTTTTCCTCATTGCTATCGATGGACTAGTGGCCTCTGTCGGTCCCTTGGTCGCCCCTGCCCTGTATGTGGATGATTTCTGCATTTGGGTTAGTTCCTCCTCGATGCCATCTGCAGAACGGCAGCTCCAGGTGGCTATACGGCGTGCCTCTGCATGGACCCTCTCCCACGGGTTTCAATTCTCTCCTTTAAAATCGCGGGTGGTCCACTTCTGTCGCCGTACTACGGTCCACCCTGATCCAGAGCTCTATCTCGCTGCACAAAGATTGCCTGTGGTTCCACAGTTTCGTTTCCTAGGTCTTCTTTTCGACAACAAGCTCACTTGGCTGCCCCATATCAGACTCCTGAAGGTAGGATGTTTCCGTAAACTCAATGTCCTTCGCTTCCTTGCCCACTCCTCCTGGGGTGCGGACCGTTCCCTCCTCCTCCGTCTTTATCGTGCTCTAGTTCTGTCACGTTTGGACTATGGTTGTCAAGTTTATGGTTCAGCTGCTCCTTCCACGCTGCACGTGCTGGATCCAGTCCACCATCGTGGTGTCCGTTTGGCCACCGGTGCCTTCCCTACTAGCCCTGTTGATAGTCTCCTGGTTGAAGCTCGGATCCCCCCCCTTTCTGTTCGGCGGTCCCAGCTTCTGGTGTCTTATGCCCTTACTATCCGTTCTTCTCCCGCTCATCCTTCCTATTCTATCCTATTCCCAGACCATGGACGTCGCCCGCCTGACTCCCGCCCTCGGGCGGGTTTACCGGTTGGGCTGCGCCTTGCGTCTCTTACCCGTGATTTTCGGCTTCCTTCTTTGTCCTGTGTTCCTCGCTCCCTCCCCTCCACCCCTCCTTGGTTAGTTCCTCGGCCTCGAATTCGGATGAATCTCCGCAGCGGTCCGAAAGATTCCATCCCCCCGGTGGTGTTCCGTTCCTTTTTCCGCCAAATTTTATGGGAGTTTCGGGATGCTGTTGTTTTTTACACTGATGGCTCTAAATCTGCTGATCATGTTGGGTATGCCTTCACGTCCTTTGTTGGAACGGAAAATCATCTACTGCCACCCTCATGTGGGGTGTTTACTGCGGAATTGATGGCAATTTCCCGGGCCCTTACCTTTATTAAACAATCCCAACACAACCGCGTTTTGTTATGTACGGACTCGATGAGTGGCCTTCTTGCTATTGACCGGTGTTTTTCGCGCCATCCCTTGGTCTCTGCCATCCATGACCATCTCGCTGATCTTCACCGTGCTGCTTGTTCCATTGACTTCCTATGGGTCCCGGGCCATGTGGGTATCCCGGGTAATGAGCTCGCTGATCGTTTGGCTGGGGGAGCAGTTACTTACCCCCCGTTTTCTGTAACCCCTCCTGCAGCGGATTTACGGCTTCACATCAAATCCCACTTTGCACAGTCATGGGCCAATTCTTGGGAGGCTACTCCACTGTCTAATAAACTTCGTGCCATTAAGGTGAATACAGGCCCATGGCGTTCTTCCTTTAGCCTCTCCCGCAAGGACTCGACCACACTGTGTCGTATCCGCATTGGCCATACCAGGCTGACCCATGGTTTCCTTTTGCGTGATGAGCCACCCCCGCTATGTGGTTGTGGAGCCTTCCAGTCAGTGGCCCACATTTTGGTTGAATGCCCCCTTCTTTTGGCTCTGCGTGCTAAGTACAGACTCCCCAACACTTTACCTTTGATGTTGGCTGACGATTCCCGGATGGTCTCTCTGGTTCTAGGTTTCCTCCGGGAGAGTGGTTTTTATTCTCAGTTTTAAAGTTTTTAATCTCCCTCTGGTGTTGGGCAGGGCGGTGAGTGTTTGGGTGTCTCCCACTGTAGGCAGTGTTCAGAGATTCCCGATTCACCTCCCTGACCGGAATCCTCTTTTCTTTCCCTTTTACTCTGTTTTTACCCCTTCTTTTTAAGGCTTGGTTAGTTTTTCTATTCCCATACGTACTTTCTGCATTATAGCAGTTGTACCTTTTAAGTCACAGGTGGTCTTGCCTATGCTGTTTCAGCATAGTGTTGGGTTTGTTCTCTTGCCAACTTCCCTCATTTGTTTTTACTAATGACAACGTGACTGCCCTTTTACGTTTCCCCTTTATCCGTTTTATTTTTCTGACTATACTGAGATGTCCCGTTAGTAGAATGGAGTCTATTTGAAACAAGGGACTGATGACCTTGCTGTTTGGTCCCTTTAACCTCAAACAACCAACCAACCAATCAACCCTCCTTGAAGTGTTTATACCATTCGTAAACCCTTGTCTTACTAGCAGATTTACCAAAAGCTGCAGTCAACATTTCGAATGTGGTGCTGCGCTTGATTAAAGTTTTCAAGCAAAATTTATTGTAAATTCTTGAGTCATCATTTTCATAAGTAAAAATTCGCCAAGTACTCAAAAACACATTTAACATTTTTGACTGTCAATGATAAACTTAATATTCAAAACAACTGAAAATGCAAATATACATCAGGAATGTGTGTATCAACAGGATAAAAAAAAGTTTTGAAAATTGAATGTATAAAGCCCACAAAATTTAAAAAAAATTCCCGTTACTCTTTGATCATGCATCCTATTGTAATCAGTAGCACATTACACTTGAAGGAAAGAAAAATTCAGTCGACAGTTTCAGAAGACATTATAAAAATTATATCATAAATGGAACACATCACATTTTGTATTAGTTCTGGAATTAGTAAAGACCCCCAGTTAGTATATTGTGAGTGGCTGGATAAACAAAAATTTGAAGTCAGTCAGTCTCTCTCTCTCTCTCTCTCTCTCTCTCTCTCTCTCTCTCTCTCTCTCTCTCACACACTCACACACACACACACACACACACACACACAGGAAGAAGGAGGGGGAGATTAGGAAGAGGCATCAGGAAGGGTGAGTTGTGAAGGACTGGTGAGATTAGAGCAAAGGAAGAATAAAGAACAACAAGAAAGAGAAAGATCACCGAATTACCAGCAGGATAAGTTGCATGTTGTGGCAGTAGATACCATGAAAGAGGCAAAAAGGATTTTGGATTCGTGATGGGTATTTTCATTATTATATTGATTTTAATGTGTAGTTTCAAATTTTCTTATTGGTATGGAGAGTGTGTCACATTTACCATATTTACTCGAATCCAAGCCGCACTTTTTTTCCGGTTTTTGTAATCCAAAAAACCGTCTGCGGCTTAGAATCGAGTGCAAAGCAAGCGGAAGTTCTGAAAAATGTCGGTAGGTGCCGCCGCCCACCACAACTAACTTCTGCCGTCGAATATATGTAGCGCTACACAGGCATGGTTTGTAGGCACAAAGATAAATACTGGCGCCAAAACCCCTGTGTCAGTAAATAATTTTTTTTTAAAAAAAGGTGGAAGATGAGCTTTTTTTTCTCCGCCCCGACTTTCGACCACTGCATTTTCATACATTATCCAACGAAGTAAATACAAACTCCGTATTGTTCATCTTCGAATGTAGCAGAATTTCAATGTACTACGAAAATCCGACTGGCAAGACTGTTTGGGATGTTTGTCAATATGGCCAACTCTACGTTCTGAAATTTTTCCTACCTGTGACAAGAGATGGTTGCTAATAGGAACTTTTATCAATTGTGAATCACATGCAGTATTCTCTTCACCATAAGAATAATATGAATATAAACATTTTGCCATGTTTTCTTTCGTGTTTGTTGCTATCTCATTTAAATCCTGCCTGCCTAATAAACTACGAAACTAGAGTGAGACAACAGCAAATGCGGAAGAATATACGTATCATGTTTATATTCGTATTAAGTGACACAGTCAGAAATGAAGCACGGCAACTGACTAGATTTTCAAATCTAAGATGACTCTAATTTCTGTGCAGAATTTGATGTACTAAAGAAGCGGCCGCAAAGATTTTCAAACGGAGAAAAATTTTTGCCTAACTCTCGTTCAGAACATGTTCTACCATACGCAGTCTATTATTTGGTTCTTGTTAATCATTGTCAAAGAAAGCAACAGTGTAAGTAACAACAAATATCAGTCTCTTGCCATTGTTTTGCTAATGAGACGATTCCTCTCTCTTTTTTTTTTTTTTTTTTTTTAATTGTTAGCGGCACTAGCGCGCACAAAAGCAAGCCATGCCGCGAGCGGCGACAGTCTGTAAACACGCACTATCAGAATGCGACAAACAATGCATGACACAGTACAGTAATGCATTTTCAGCTTAGAGTGACGTAAACATCTATAACAAAGAAAACGGCACTTATCAGATCGAAGCAAAATAAGCAATAGATTCAAACCAGACGAAGCACGCGAAAAAGGAAGGGTACCCGTATAAATATGGACGGAGCGCCTGACGCATGCTAAGCATGCGTCTTCCCCGCATGCTAAGCTTACGACTCGAACCAAACTACTGTAGCTGTATCGTCATTCATTCGACCTAAATTGTGTCTCATATTACAATGGACCAACTTTGATTTGATTTGGACGTGCAGCCTAAAACTTTTCTCTCCCCTTGAATTTCGAGTCTCAAATTTCAGGTGCGGCTTAGATTCGGGAAATTTTTTTTCCTTTATTTCGAGTATCATTTTTCAGGTGCGGTTTAGATTCGAGTGCGGCTTAGATTCGAGTAAATACGGTAGGCGCAAGTGGGAAAAGAACAGATGTTGATAAGACACATCCTGTGAGACACCAAGGAATCTGCTAATGGAGGGAGGTGTGGGGGAGGATCGTTCCTTGTCAAATTCACACAATTTCGAACGAAAATTTACCTTTACCTCTTAGATTTTGATCAAACTTGGTGTACCTAGTGTCCCTACATAGTTATGAATAAAACCATAAAAATGTTTGATCGTGATTTCATTAAAAATTTAATAAGCCTTGAAATTTCAAATTTTTATTAATAATTGCTATATCATGGAGTAATAAATTGCCATTTTCTCCGGAATCAGATGAGATACAGATCTGCAAAATGTGTCACTTTAAAGCTCTTTAGGTGGGCTTTCATTTGGTATGCAGCATGATGGTGTTTAAAATCAATTTTTTTTAGTTTTGAAAAAAATCACAAAATTTCCCTGCACTATACTCTTACACCTCTGGAAGTTTCATTGTGGGATCAACATGGGATCAGGTCATATAAGGAGTAAATCTACTCCATTAACGCATGCCCGAATCACGTCAGGTGAGACAGATGATGCCATATCGTAAATTGCACAACTACATCATAAAATTTGTGGGGTCATGTGTGAACAGTAGCTCACAGTGTCACTGCAGAATGTCACGAGTTGTTTATGTGTACCTATATTTGCCTTTTGGACACACATTTTTTAAATTTCTGTCCGAAATTTCAAAGTATATTCAGACATAAATTGACATTTTTTTTTAAGTCCTACAGTCTTTCTATTTGATTTTAATAACTTTCAACACATATTACGGAAGGCCTAAAAACTGTATTCTACCCGCCCCTGCTATAGACACATGGTGGTTGTATGTGCAATTCACCAAAATTTGAAACTTATGATTGAAAATGCAAGGTTGAATTCAGTAACAAGTGGAGAAATACAGACTTATAAACATTGTCCTGCAAAGATTTTGTGCAATCCATCATCAGTAGATTGTCCATTGGGATACTATAATTCATGCTCTGGGAATAAGCAAACGGAGACCATACTGCAGAATGCATTCGAAGAAAAACTGATAGACAGCGTCACCTTCTGACAGTGGATTTCTGTGGACAGGTGTAAAATGGAAACATTACATAAATCAACTACAGAGTTCATCAATTTATTTTGCATTATTCTGTCACATCTTGGCCCATCACGATTTTATTGCCAAACAATGAAGTTCATGTTCGAAACACATTAGAGAAAGCCTACAAGATTCACAGTTTGCGGTGTACAGTGACTTTTCAGAGAACTAATCATTTCTGATGTAGGATGAGGTCCAGAGCTATCATTGAACAAGTCAGCAAGCCACTTTCACCCATTTGTTGCGTACTATAAAGGAGAAACAGGAACAGAGCATCTTGGTTACGTCGTTGTTTCAGACTGTCTGTGCGTACCTAGTGGCTGTCTACTGCTTCCAGAAAAAGCTCATTGAATTCTTGAGAAAGCACTTTGAACCTAAACAAAATATACTACTTTCCTTAAGTCATTGCTGTTCAGTAAAAAAACAAGAAAAACTTTTTAAATCAGTGTTTCGTCAAGCTGATTTCGGTATGGAGGCTGAATGGCATCTTTTAGCAACAGCTCATGGAAAAGGGACGTGCGATGGAATTGATGGCACTGTCAAGAAGTTGGCAGCACAAGAAAGTTTGCAACATCAAATTCTTACACCTTGGCAGCTTTTCATCTGGGCAGTGGAAAACATCTTTGGAGTACATTTTACATTTGTAACTCAGGATGAATATATATAGAGACAGCCACATTGCTAAACAATCACTTCAGCAAAGGATTAACAATTCCAAGGACGCAAATGTTTCGTGCACTCACTCCTGTAGTTTCAGATAAGACAGAAATCTGTATCTAAGGTATTCTCATATGCTCAATGTTCATTACAGCAGTAGTTGACAACCAAATCCCAAGAAACACTGTCATTGACAGGTATAAACAGATAACATAACTACAGTGTACAACTACAACAGGTGGCTTAAATACATTTTGAGGAAAGATGAAGTAGAAGAAGAACAACAACAAGAAAAAGAAGAACAAAAGGTGACATTTCTTTGTCCATGTTCTCCTTGCATACCCGGAGAAACTGGTTGTTATGTGGATGTGTGTGGTGGATGTTCTATGTAAGGTGAACCTAGTGACCCCACAGGCTAAATATGCCTGAAAATGACATGATCAAAACCAGCAGAGCCTTTGCAGTTAATTCCACTTTATAAGAAATTGTGATAAATACAGCTGTTTCTTAATATCATGTAGTAAGTAAATTTTTTAATGTTAAGTTGGATGAAACTTGAAAATTTTGCACCATGTATTCTCAGGATGATCCCGAAATGAAACTTTGAGATGTAAGAGTATAGTGCAAGGAAATTTTGTGGTTTTCAAAATTTTTAAAATAATGCTTTTTTAGAAAATTAAAATTTAAAATTTATTTAATTTTTTAAATTAATTTTTAAATGCCATCATTTTACATACCAAATGAAAGCCCATGTAAAGAACTTTTAAAATAACACATTTTGCAGGTCTGTATCTCATCTGGTTTTGGAGAAAATGGCATCTTTCTACTCCAGAGTGCAGCATTTTTTAATGAAAATTTGAAAATTCAAGGCTTAATAAATTTTTAATTAAATCATGAAAAAAATTATGGTTTTCATCCATAACTGTGTTGGGATGCTAGGTACACAAAGATTCATCAAAATTTGAGTATGTCAAACTTAATCAGTGTGTTGATTTGACACGAAATGACCTGGGATGAAAATTGTAGAGGAAGGTGAAGGCTTGAACATTGGAAGCAGATTCCAATGTATGTGTGGTGCAGTAGTTACTGTCTGGTGTAATTTTCTTTCCCCCATATAATTACTGCGGTGGCTTATTGTCTACTCGTACATCAACAGAATTACTGTAGTTTGAACCTTCTTTTATCAGTAGTGTTATAGGTTTACAGTTGGTGACCACACAGACATGCTTGAAAGGTGCAAAGGTGCCTATTGAATGTTCCTTTTGGCAGTAGGCATTAACCACGTAGTGTCTGCAGGCAGGAGCCCTATCTTACATTCCAGTGTTTCTCTCAATAATCATGAGAGTTTGTTCTCATCCTCTTGTCTTGGGACAACTGCTGCAGTTAATATTAAGAAGACAGCAATTCTCAACAGAACTCAGAGGCCTTAAATTTATCTCAGAAAAATACATCTGTTCTGTTTTTCTGCATATGCATTTCATGAATGGTCAACTCAAATTATGTCTCTGGTGCTCTATTTGCAGCTTCCTAATAAGTTTTAAGCCTCATCTTTAATGAAACACCTTTGGTTACTGTATGTGAAATATCTCAAGACTAGAGCTCTAAAAAGGGTAAACATTTAAAAATTGCATAGTGACAGGCCTATAGGGGCAAGAATGTCCACCCTATTGAGATTTTACAGAGCTTTAGTTTGAGAATTTATGGGTCATGATTATATTGTGCATGGTTCACATGACCACCCTATTTTAAAATCTTGAATTACTCCCATGAGGAGAGCATTTGATTCATTGGCTGCAAAATTCATTTATAAAAGCTCAGGTGACTCGTTTGGGTTCCAAGTTATGGCTCAACATACCAATCTTGATGTGACAGATTGGAATATTTTAACATTGGATTGAAGCTAATATGATATCAGATTGGTATTGATGATATTGATACTTAGAATTTGGTTTCCAAGTGATGCAGAGTTTAATGATGTTCTAAAGGCACTAGAACAGATTAAATGTAATCAAAGTTTTATTGATACAAGAATTTTCTCATTTACTCCAGTTTCCTAAGTGCCTTTCAGAACATTAGGCAAATGTACATGGAAAAACTGTGTAGAACACACAAGATACCCTTCACAGATCACCAGCAAATGCACGTAAATTAGGAAGTAGATACTGTAGCAAGGGATGCTTGTAAAAAAATAACGTACCAGTTTTCAGAGCTGTGGATGCTGTTACCTTTTGGTTCAGGAGAAAAGCTGTGTTTCCCTGGGAGAAAGAGAGGTACAGATACAAAATAAACCAAACACTAGTCAGACAACAATTATACCAGGGTGTGCATTTCTTCTAGCTCCTCATGTAACAGGGAAGTTGATTTAATTTGAATAAAAATAGAGTACCGCCATAAATTTTAAAAAGGGAAATGGATAGGTTAAAGCGAGATACAGCAGGAATTAGTGAAGTTCGGTGGCAGGAGGAACAAGAATTCTGGTCAGGTGAATACAGGGTTTTAAATGCAAAATCAAATAGGGGTAAAGCTGGAGTAGGTTTAATAATGAATAAAAACGTATTATTGTGGCCAAGATAGACACGAAGCCCAAGCCTACCGCAGTAGTACACGTTTATATGCCAACTAGATCTGCAGATGACGAAGAGATTGATGAAATGTATGATGAGATAAAAGAAATTATTCAGATAGTGAAGTGAGATGAAAATTTAATAGTCATGGGGGATTGGATTTCAATAGTAGGGAAAGGAAAAGAAGGAAAACTAGTAGGTGAATATGGAATGGGGGTAAGGAATGAAAGAGGAAACCGCCTGGTAGAATTTTGCACAGAGCATATCTTAACCATAGCTAACACTTGGTTTAAGGAACGTGAAAGACGATTGTATACATGGAAGAGGCCTGGAGACACTGGAAGGTTTCAGATAGATTATATAATGGTTAGATAGAGATTTAGGAACCAGGTTTTAAATTTTAAGACATTTCCAGGGGCAGATGTGGACTCTGACCACAATCTATTGGTTATGAACTGTAGATTAAAACTGAAGAAACTGCAAAAAGGGGGAAATTTAAGGAGATGGGTCCTGGATAAACTGAAAGAACCAGAAGTTGTATTCAATTTCAGAGAGAGCATTAGGGAATGATTGACAAGAACGAGGGAAAGAAATATAGTAGAAGAAGTAGTAGAAAAAGCTTTGAGAGATGAAATAGTGAAGGCAGCAGAGGATCAACTAGTTAAAAAGATGAAGGCTAGTAGAAATCCTTGGGTGACAGAAGAGGTATTGAATTTAATTGATGAAAGGAGGAAATATAAAACTGCAATAAATGGAGCAGACAAAAAGGAATGCAACTATCTCAAGAATGAGATCAACAGGAAGTGCAAAATGGCTGAGCAGGGATGGCTAGAGGACAAATGTAAGGATGTAGAGGCTTATCTCACTAGGGGTTAGATAGATATTGCCTACAGGAAAATTAAAGAGACCTTTGGAGAAAAGAGAACCACTTGTATGAACATCAAGAGCTCAGATGGAAACCCAGTTCTAAGCAAAGAAGGGAAGGCAGAAAGGTGGAAGGAGTATACAGAGGGTCTATACAAGGACGATATACTTGAGGACAATATTATGGAAATGGAAGAGGATGTAGATGAAGATGAAATGGGAGATACGATACTGCGGGAAGAGTTTGACAGAGCACTGAAAGACCTGAGTCGAAACAAGGCCCCAGGAGTAGACAACATTCCATTAGAATTACTGATAGTCGTGGGAGATCCAGTCCTGACAAAACTCTACCATCTGGTGAGGAATATGTATGAGACAGGTGAAATACCCTCAGACTTCAAGAAGAATATACTAATTCCAATCCCAAAGAAAGCACGTGTTGGCAGGTGTGAAAATTACCGAACTATCATTTTAATAAATCACCCCTGCAAAAAACTAACACGAATTCTTTACAAGCGAATGGAAAAACTGGTAGAAGCCGACCTTGGGGGAGATCAGTTTGGATTCTGTAGAAATGTTGGAACATATCAGGCAATAATGACCCTATGACTTATCTTAGAAGACAGATTAAGGAAAGGCAAACCTACATTTCTAGCATTTGTAGACTTGGAGAAAGCTTTTGGCAATGTTGTCTGGAATACTCTCTTTCAAATTCTGAAGGTGGCAGGGGTCCAATACAGAGAGCGAAAGGCTATTTACAATTTGTACAGAAACCAGATGGCAGTTATAAGAGTCGAGGGGCATGAAAGGGAAGCAGTGGTTGGGAAAGGAGTGAGACAGGGTTGTAGCCTCTCCCCGATGTTATTCAATCTGTATATTGAGCAAGCAGTAAAGGAAACAAAAGAAAAATTCGGAGTAGGTATTGAAATCCATGGAGAAGAAATAAAAACTTTGAGGTTCGCCGATGACATTGTAATTCTGTCAGAGACAGCAAAGGACTTGGAAGAGCAGTTGAACGGAATGGACAGTGTCTTGAAAGGAGGATATAAGATGAACATCAACAAAAGCAAAACAAGGATAATGGAATGTAGTCAAATTAAATCGGGTGATGCTGAGGGAATTAGATTAGGAAATGAGACACTTAAAGTAGTAAAGGATAGCATTGTAAAGGGGTAATTGGTCATGATATTCCTGGACAACTCCACTCGTGGGGCTTTTATGGCCACCAATTCATATTCGTTTGCACCTTCTTATCAAAACATTTTTTTAGGTACCAAGTTGGTGATGTGCTGTCAAATAGTTTTGAGCAGTAGAATTGTATTCCCCAGAGGTGTATTGTAAGTGTTACTCACTGTGCCATAGCCATGAACAGATTAAAGTCTGTGGTAAAATTCTTATACAATGCTCCTTATTTGTGTTTGATTTTGCATGTTTTTGTTCCTCCTCCAGCATTGCAATAGTGACTGGAGAAGTGGGCTGCCAAGGCAGTTTTTACCCCCCCCCCCCCCCCCCCCCCCCGCGCTTCTCTCTCTCTCTCTCTCTCTCTCTCTCTCTCTCTCTCTCTATCTCTCGTCTGTGTGTGTGTGTGTTTGTGTGTGTGTGTGTGTGTGTGTGTGTGTGTGTGTATGGGGGGGGGCACGCATGTGCGTGTGCACGTGCATGAATTTTAATCTTTCTTGCTGTATTTCTAATATACCTGATGTGTGTTTGAGGGGTATCAGTCTACCTTTTAAAGATTTAGTGACGTTCCTGGACCTCAGTTTTAATTAAAAACTGTTATGGTTATTTTAGTATTGTGTTGCGGATGAGGCACACTACAAGAAGAGAAATGTGCCCAGGTAGCCAAGAACTGTACTACTCACACAGAGTGTGTACAGGGGCATTTGGTTCTGTATAGCAACTGAAACAGTTTTGAATGGAGGCAACAAAAAGGTCATCCTGAGCTGATGAGAGTTTGTCACTAATATAATCACAGTTCTGAAAGGTACATGCAGAGTACACAGTCTTTCAGTTAGCGTAAAGAAACACTGCTGCAGGCAGATTCTGTATAGGCTGCACCAGAGTGTCTTAGGCTCTGACTGGCAGCACTGCAGTCTGTAATATACTCCTACAGTTATGAACAAGATGATACTCCTGCATGTCTGATGTCGAGCATTGAGACTGGAACTTGCACTGACTGGCAAGATGCTGGATGGTGTCCCGTGAAGGCTGCTCAGCTGTCCAGTATCATGTAGCTCACAGAAGTGTGCTAATGCCAGCTGTATCTGGCAGATGTTGCATACTCACATACTGCACAGAGTATCAGAAGTAAGATGAGCTTTGGTTGAATTGCAGGTGTCTTAACAGGTCAGCAACTCCCAGTAATCTGTTGTGTGGTGTGTAGCTGGGTTGCAATGCAGATACCACATTCCCCATCTCTTTGGAGGAGATGGTGGAGCCATCTCGCTGTGTAGATGGCGACTGTGCTGTGGAAGACAGCAAGAGATACAGCAGTTACCTCCCATAAAGGACCTGAAGGCAAGGACTCTGAAAGTAGTCACCTTAGCTACAGGTGTTCGGGAATGGACTGGGCATGGCTGTTCCAGTTCTTTTTAAAGGCTTTTGTGAGGTCAGATCTAGACTATAGGTGCACAATGTACAGATCAACGGGACCTTCTTTCTTGATGGTCATTAATGCTATTTGCCATGAGTGTATCAGGCTGGCTGTAGGCACTTACAGGACCAGCCCCATACGCAGTCTGTGTGCTGAGGCTGGGGAACAGCCACGCGCTACATGGCGGCAATCCCTCATGCTGTGCCTCGCTTTTCTGAATTCACATGCTCATCTTCTTCCACAAGATTTTTTCTAAAATCGTCTAAGAGCAACAAGGCTATTTGGGATCTGTGTGAAGCACAAGATGGAGTCACTTGGTGTAGGGCAAGTACAAACCCTAATCTAGGGCTCGAACTGACTGCCACCTGGTTGTTGCAGAGGCCCAAGCAGTTTCAGATTTGGTGAGGTACAGAAGAGACTGCACTCCTCCATAATTTATTAATACAAGATATTACCATATTTTAAATGAGCACTGCAACAATATAGCTGCATTCACAGATGAGGGTAAGCAGATGGAGTCCCTTTTCTGCATTGTTGTTTTCTCTTATTGTGTACTCAACAAGTTGTTACTGTGACAATTTGCTGAGTTCAGTGGGGAATTACACATGATCTCAAGGGCACTGGAGCAGATAAGATGTGTTGCAACTGCTGTTTCACTTGTTTCAACTCCTTGAGTGCCCTTCGCTCTCTGCAATACATGTACCCAGCAGGTACAGTAACACAAGACATCCAGGATGCCCTCATCCACCTTCAGAGGCTGGGGAAGGAAGTGTCTTATGCTGGATACGAGGGAATGTGAGTACTAATGGGAAATAAAATTGCAGATGTAGTAACCAAGGAGGTGTGGCATGGTAGTCAGATAGTTCAGTGTGCCATTTCCGTACATGCTATCACCTTGCTGTTAAGGTACAGAGTTGTGCGTGGATAGGAAGATGAGTGGCTGGAAGTGACAGGCAATAAGTTATGCTTAATAAATTAAGTAGACCGGCTATGACACACTCCAGTAGCCACACAAACGAAGTGAGGTCCTTCTCACTCGTCTTCGCATAGGATGTAGCCCTATGATGCAATGCTTTGTCCTCCAGCAAGAGGTTGGTTGGTTTGTGGGATTGAAGGGGCCAGACTGCTACGGTCATCGGTCCCCCAGCAAGAGGACCCTCCAATGTGTGGTGCTTGTGGTATACAAATCACAATGCACCACATTTTAGATGACTGTGTTATACATGTGGCCGGATTTTAATGAAAGGCATAATTTTTCCGTGAGCTTTATCATGAATTTCACAACAGTTTATACACAAATCCAGGCAATTAGTGCAGTAATATTTCCCTCTTCTTTAGTAATAGCTCATATGTTGACCAACTTTTGCCAAAAATGCATATATTTGTCATATCTTTAAGGACACAACAATAACAACAGAATATTATTGCTCACGTGACAATGTTTCAGGTGATATTGTCACAAATATAAACACAACAGTTACTGTGTATATTTATCAAGACTACAGTAGACAGTCGATGTAATGCATTAGTCTGTTTGCTGAGATGACATTGTTGTGTAGAGTCAACAAAACGCTCTTCAAGCCAACAAAAACGGCTTTCAACGTAATAAACAATGCACATGTGGTCACACTGTTCAGAGTACAAATTCAGTCCAGTTCAACATGCTGAAAGTAAACTTCTCCAACAGCATGAAGTTGCGAGATTTTATTTGTGATTTTAGAGAGAAGTTCTTCACCTTTAATGGGGACATGTTGAATAGGACAGCAGACAAATGCTGTTATTTGAGCAGGCAGGTCAATCTTCAACCACACAATCATTTTTCAAGGACTTGGATGAGATGAGTCTCTCTTCCAGCATCATATTGGAGAATCCTGAAGATCCACAGTTCAGACAGTTATTGGAGAAGTACACAACACATCCAGTTCCAGGTGAATCTACATTGGGAAAGAACTGTTTATCTGTGTTCTACAAGGAGGTTCTCAACAAAATACAAATTAGTTTTATCGGCCAAAAGCTCTGGGTTATCCATAGATGAAACCACCGATGTTGCAAATGTTGTTGTTGTTATTGTTGTTGTTCTTAAAATTCATAGGTCTGGAGAAATAGTGAACAACTTCATGACTACCACTTTGTTTGACAACTTTGTGAAGCTACTGTGGCCAGATGGTGTGAACAGAGACAACGTTAGTAGACCGTGCTAGTTCGGTGAAATCTCATCATCCTGAGGGCAGTGAATACTGAAAGATGCCTGGCATTGTGGCGGAAGTGTCAGTGAATGTTTTGTCTCTAATAATCAACATATTCATGTTTTCATCCCATTTTTAATGACGTACTTAGAAGAGATGAAAAATGCAAATAATCACTGAGCAGTATAAAGACAAAGTTAAAAATTAATTTAAATAAGCAATGTGTAAATCAATTAAGTTGAAGAAAATTAAACTTTGCAATAGTCTCTTTTCATCGATCTGGTTAAAATTTATTAATCATTTAGTTCCAGAGACATGGAAAAATAATCTGTGCTCCAGAATGAAATTTTCACTCTGCAGCAGAGAATGCACTTATATGAAACTTCTTGGCAGATTAAAACTGTATGCCAGCCCCAGACTTGAAATCGGGACCTTTGCCTTTCGCAGGCAAGTGCTCTACTAACTGAGCTACCCAAGAATGACTCACTACCCATCCTCACAGCCTTACTCCCGCCAGTACCTCGGCTCCTACCTTCCAAACTTTACAGAAGCTTTCCTGCGAAACTTGCAGAACTAGCACTCCTGGAGAAAGTCTGGGGGATCTTTCCAGAATGAAATTTTCACTCTATATCGGAGTGTGCGCAATATGAAAATTTCTGGCAGATTTAAACTATATGCTGGACAGAGACTCGAACTTGGGACCTTTGTCTTTCAAGAGCAAGTGCTCTACCAGCTGAGGTACCCGAGCACGACTCACGGCCTATCCTCACAGCTTTACTTCCGCCAGCATGCTTTCTTGCAGGAGTGCTAGTTCTGCAAGTTTTGTAGGAGAGCTTCTGCGAAGTTTGGAAGGTAGGAGACAAGTTACTGGCGGAAGTAAAACTGTAAGGGTGGGTGATGAGTCATGCTTGGGTAGCTCAGTTGGTAGGGCACTTGCCTGTGAAAGGCAAAGGTCCCGTGCTCGAGTCTAAGTCCGGCACACATTTTTAATCTGCCAGGAACTTCCATAATTTGTGCTATCATGAGGTTTACATACCTTAAAAATCTTATTGGATGTGACCTAAGTGGCAGAAATAATTCATTCTTTCAGCTGCTTTTGCGCGAGTTTACATACATTCGACCTGCACTTAGGATCACTGATTTTCAGCTGTTTCTGCCAACGTAAGGATGCTAAAGACAGTGAAGCCTGATACATCCAGACTGTTTGTGTCACCAGGTAACTTCATCATGCATGTAAGAATGTTTTTCCTTAACATTATCTGAAAATTTACAGGTTGTGGCCAAAACAATAGAGGGCTAGTTATTTTCTGTCCTTTCATTAATTGAAGACTTAAGAATATGTACAAAAGAAAAAGAAAAAGGAAAAAAAATTGAATGGCAAATTCTCATTAACTTACCAAGTACAGGGCCATTAAATTTATGAAAATGTTCTGCTCATTAAATTTATGAAAATGTTCTGCTTAGTAGTGCACCATCATAAAAACACTTGCCAGCAACAGACAAAGAACTATGGGAATGTATTCACTATGATTAATCAAGTAAAACAGACTAGCATAAAGTTCATACAGCATCTGTGTTTGTGATTTGTGGTGTATTTCTTTCATAACGTACATAATTAAATCATTTGATTCAGGTACAGGAGACACGTCAAATTGTGGTAAAATTTCACCTTAAACAAAGAACAGCTAATGTTAACAGACAGCATCATACCATTGATAAAATTTTGTTGTACATACATACAATAAAATTTAGTACTTAATTACCTATAAGAAGGAATTCATTGTTTTTGTACTGTTTTTCATTACTGTGACATTTCAAATTTCTTTTACTGTAAGTTACAATTGTCCACTTGTATTTATTTTTGGTTCTCGCGACTTCCACACGAGTTTCTTCCTTAGATGCAGCAGCCTTGTTGTTTGTAGCTTTCTGTCCAAGTTTGAGGTTCTTTTTGTCTGTCAGCTCTGCTGTTTTGCAAAAACATTTTTTCCTACATTTCAGGTCACAATTTTCTTGCATTACACTGTTGATTGTGCTTTTAAAGTGTCAGTGTGACTACGAAGCATTTTAATAATTTTTTCCTGTGAACTCACTGTGGAAGTTAGTTTTTTGTTTTCATCCTGCAAACAGTCAAGGCATGACCAGTGAAAATCGTTGCTAATAAATTTGAGGCTATTTTCACACTCCTTTTATGCAGCCATATGTTCCATTTACACGCAGAATTCCTTTTACAATTCGTTTCTGACACTTTTTAAATTTAAGTGGTTCTATTAATAACAAAGGAAGAAACTTTCCATCCACCGTGTATATTCAGACAAGAATGCAGCAGCTAATTTACGTACAGATTTGTTCTCCATTTTAACTGACGACGACACCAATGTGGTATGTCTTTCAGTAGTTACTGAAGTATCCAACTTCTTCCCAGAAATTTCAGGGAGAAGTTTTTAATGTGTTGTTAGTAGTTGATGGAGATGATAACAGAAGTCTCCCAAAATTTTTTTTTCTACAGCACCTTCAGTTTGTATTTAGAAAAGATTATATAGTAAATCAATTTTGATATGCCAGTGCATCTTCAGTCTGATCAGCAGCTGAGACTAATAGTTTTTCTGAAGTTGTGTTTACCTGTTTCATGACAATAGTGTAACTACATCCTTTGACTTTGTACCATTTATGTTTATGGGACAAATGAAATGTCATGAAAAAGTGTTAATAATATGTATATGAAGTACTGCTTGACTGAACCATACACAGAATTTAAAAAATTGGTAATCCACAATAGAGAACTGAAATGCCAAAGAATAATGATGAATTCTCATCCTCTACACTGAGTACCTGTAAAATTTTCTGAGAGAAGTATAAGAAAGGGAATGTGTAAGAAACTAGAAGGGGAAAAGGTTCACTGGATTTCCTGTGATGGGATTTAATTCCAAAACCAAATAAAGCAATGAAAAAATGTAGTTATTAGGTGGTGACCTTAGTATAACTTCCCCATAATCCTATAATACCAAGGCTATCTAGAAAGTAACACATTTTGATCTATTGTGGTGGTGGGCTGAGCTACAGCCGCCATCTTGGTGCTATAACATTCCTACTCCCAGAATGTATCCGGCTGCAGTAGTGTGTGATCTGTGTTTCTGCTACATTGCTTTGTGCGACATGTTGGGAATGTATGCTGCAGCAGAAAATCCCACTATTTGTGAGGTGCGATCTGTGATTAGGCTTTTGTTGGTGTAAAACTGCAGGCAGCCAATTTTTACAGAGACAATATTGAAAAGCATTGAAAAACTTGTGCCTCAGTGGCACAATTTGAATGGCGATTATGTAGAAAAGTAACTTAAGAGTATAATGGTTCAAATGGCTCTGAGCACTATGGGACTTAACTTCTGAGGTCATCAGTCCCCTAGAACGTAGAACTACTTAGACCTAATTAACCTAAGGACATCACACACATCCATGCCCGAGGCAGGATTCGAACCTGCGACCGTAGCGGTCGCGCGGTTCCAGACTAGCGCCTAGAACCGCTCGGCCACCACGGCCGGCTCTTAAGAGTATACCATTTATAAAACGGATATAATAAAATTTGGTTTTCCCCTATTGTTAATTTTTTATTTCAAAACATTTGTTACTTTCTGGATGGACCACATAATTCTCCCACTTCATTTAATTCTTCTCTCTATTTCATGGATGAAGGAATTTTTTGTTCAGTGACTTAAAGGTATTGGTGACGCATTGCTACTCCCATTAAAATCATTTTCAGCTGTACACCATATTTCTTCTATTTCTTCTTCAGACACTGGGATAAGATAACATCCTTATGTTGTATTGAATTTTTCCCATTTATTTGTGTAACTTTAGAGGTAAAACTGTTGTGACAATCTCTCAAAATGAAACGTGCAGAATTTTTTCTTTTTTTGTTTTAAATTTATGTTAGGAACTGAAAGCTCACAAACTGAGGATCATCGTGAAACAATTTAGTTTTACCATACCATACTGATGACTGAGTCTTTGTGATAGTAATCCTGGTCAGTATGAGAGGAACTGCAGGTTTGAGCATTTGGTACATGCATGTGTAATTTGACTTAATGGGTTTTCAGTCCCTAACATAAAAAAAAATATTAAAACATATAGCATATCTCCTGGTTGACAATGTCGACAAACTTGACAAATTTCTCTGTTATAGTTATAACTTCTTCACTCCTGAGATGAAAAACATTTACAGGAAATTTTTCTTTTCATATTTTCCAACAAACTAGTATACAAGCATGACACATATGCCAAAGAAAAAAAAAAACTTGGTTATTCACTTGGGCATAAATGGAGGTCCATATGTGTGGACCTTGTGTCACAGTTATCATGATATGTACTTGTCTTTGATTACATTTTTCTCTCTCTTCCTCAGTAAAAACATCCTTTTTTTTTCAACCAAATAATTATTTGTTGTAAACTTAACTACATATGTTAATTTACACAGAAAATAAGTATTTTAATTTCAGTATTTTTAAATACAGTGTTTCCAATACAGGTTACTGTTGATACTCCGCAAATGAAAGAAAATAAAAAAAATCATGAAACAATTTCTGCCAAATAATAACTTGATATTGCCCATAAATGAATCTTTACTTTTTGTGATAGGCTGCAAAACAATTATTTTTCATGACACACAAATACATTTCACGTTTGATGCAGATGACCCTTGTCTTGGAACTGCAGCCTTGTTTCCTGCATTTTGAGGCATTCTTTGCCTCAACTAATTTTGGTAAATGGTCTACATTGTCAAACATAACTTCTGCAGTTGGTTGTGACAGAGCTCTTCTTGGCTTTCTATCCATATTTTGTACATCATCTACATCTTACCTATAAGAGGAATTGACTACAGAAGGGCACCCTCTTCTTCTAGCTACAGGCTCAACATATTTGTAATTAATCATAGCTTTGCCTATGTGCATTTTGTAATCCATCAGTGACAACCTTCTTTGTTTGGGTATTTCATTTTCTGAGCACCATCTGCGGTACATCACCCAACAATTGACAATCACGAGATCTATAAAATGATTAAACATTCTTACAGGCCATTTTGATGTGCGAATGTAGCTTCTGTAATATGACAAAAATATATCACAGAGATCAACACCTCCCATGTTTTCATTGTAAAGCTTCACTGCCGCTGGCTGAGGAACATCTATCTTCTTCTTCGGTTCTCTTGACCACTTCTTACATGTGGTTGGAGGGCTGCTTCCAACACATGATGAGAGTATTAGGACACTTTTATTGTCTTTCCACTTAATACTACAAATTTTATCATCTTCCCTAACTCATTCTTCCCATTCCCACCCATTTAAACAGCCTGTCATTTTTCAATTTCTTCACTGTTGGACCCAATCTGTTCTTCATGCTGTACCTGTCTGATAAATTTTCCTTCCCAGCAACATGTCTACAGATTTTACACTTGTGAAAAATCTATCAGTGTATACACAATGCTGGTTGTCTCTAGGAACACTTTCTGTCATCATCTTAACAACTGCTGCACCGAGACCATATTCTTTCATATCTTCAGCTGACACAGTACCTGACCCAGTATAAAAGATGAAGTCCAACACAAGGCCATCAGGTGCAGCCAGAATGAAGCATTTTAAACCTAATGGATTAGATTTTGATGGTACGTAAGTCACAAAGCCACATTTACCAGAAAATGGCACCATCTATTCATCAATGGAAAGATGATGTGATCTTGGAAGGGTTAGACACTTTTTCTGCACACAATCAAGAAAAGGTTTTACCTTCCAAAGCTTCTCGTTGTGTTCACTTGTGTTATCCACAAAATGCATATAATTTCTCAGTTCATAGAAACGGTCTCTTGTCATACACTTAGCAATAACTGGAACCTGAGTATCTTGCTGCCAGTACAGCTTACTTTGTGCATAGCCCAGAACTCCCATAACAACATGTATTCCAGCTAAATGCAACATTTCTGCTCCACTGGTGTTAACAGATTTGTGTTGTCGTTTTTGAACTGAATACAAATTGGTTTGTTGTGCATGTTCTTCCCAGAATGTCAGAGGAAGGTATTTCAAGAAAGATTCAAAAATTCCTTTCTCTTCTTCATAATCTGGAAGATGGATTTCGCTCTCACAAGGATTCAAATACGGCATTTCTTTCTTCCTCCACTTCATAGACCGCACTGGCAGATGTTGTGGGACAAGAATTTGGTCTTGGGGATCTACAAATAAACAAAACCATAAGAAAAAAAACATGAGTAAGTTTGCTACATAATTTATAATATTATTGATCATTACTATATGGGGTAAACCTACCATTTCTATCGTAATTCTTCAGAAGAATCCACAGTCTCATCTACTGTTGCTTTATCTTCATCATTGGCTTCAGGTTCAACAGGAAAATCTCCAGTCAAAAATGAAAATTCTTCATCTTCCCCATCAGATGATTCGGCATTACTGTCATTCAGAAGCGCTTCCAACTGCTCGTCAGTTAATATTTCATTCATATCTGTAAAGTATAAAAAGGAGAGCTACTTCAGTACTCTACTGTCGAAGACGAAATTGAAGTCAGCAAATTCATATTATGAGCTGACGTCCACATACGAGGACCTTCAGAAAATGAGTTATTTCATAGTAATAAACAAAATATATTCAAATCTGAATTAACTCTCAACATCTAGAAGAGTTAACACACTTTAGAAAAAAATCACAGCATTTTAGACTAATATTGGAGCATAATAATTATTTACATACCTTTCCAACTTCCAGTAGCAGCCATTTTGAGTGCACAACCAGCTGTAAACAAATACATCAGTCGTTCCTTGTGAGGTGCTGCACTCTCGTGTTGAAACTGAGAAATAGAAGGTCCACGCTGGTGGACCGACGGTCTGTAAGCGGAAAAATACGCGTATTTGCGGAGAAAAAAATAACGAACATAGGTCCACATTTGTGGACTGCTGGAACAAAGAGGATAACAAATTGGGCATACAAGACTAGAGAAACTTGTACATCTTGTATTTGCTTGCATAGTTGTCTCTCTTTTTACAGGTTGTATTTTTTTCGACTGTGTTGGCTGCAGACATTAGACGAGCAGACTTGAGTGGATTAGATGGTTCATCAGGTGTTAGCAGTACCCCATACGCAGCTGCAGTTTCGCGATCTTCTTTCCTGTCCACTGATGTTGGTGACAGTGTAGCAGATCGTCGAAGCGGTCTGCATCGCTCTCGTTCACACCCTCGTTTGGAATCAACCTCAGCAAGCTATCCTGCAAGCATTGTGGCGCCACCATTGGGAAGAACATACAATTCTGCTGCTGTCCTTGTGGGTATCTTTTTTACTAATTTCCTGTACGTTATTTATAAATTCATTATAGTGGGGCAGGTACGTCAGCATCTTACAAGATCTCTCTCCTTATGTATCAAAGTCTTGAATACACTAAGCATTAAATTTTATTTGGTATCTGAAGTAATATTTTAATAATTGTGTTTCCACCCTTGTTAGACTTAAGAAATACCTTGTCTGCACCTTAAGCCAAAATTTTCTTATCCTCATGTGTTGTTACAGTTAAAATTCTTCTCTGTAATGATCTTGGTAACTTTCCATCTTTCTGTCTGTCTCAACAATATGAAAAGGATAATTCCTACTCACTAAATAGAGGAGGCAGTGAGTGGGAGACAGACATGATGGCTGCTATTTATTATTCAGCTATCAAACTCTTTCATCAGATTTAGACAACAGAACTTGCGCACATTCAGCACTCACAGTTCATACACAGACAGCAACTGTTGGATGCACTTGCTAAAGCCCAACTCAGATTGCGTCTGAGATGAGCAGTGATTTGTTTGGGGTGGATGGTAGAGGTGCAGAAGAGATGTGGGGCATGGAGGGATTGGAGGGGGAGGGGGGAGGTGGTAGCAGAGTTGGGGTGAGGTAAGATGCTAGTGCTACCTAGTTGGCTACTAGATGCAGCATTGGGAGGCTGCGCTGTTGGGGAGTGGGAGGAGGGCGGGGGGGGGGGGGGGGGATTAATGAAATACATTTTTGCTTTATTTATTAATGCTTATTTCTTTTAAGTATTATGGCAAGTTTCTAGTAAGCTTGCATGTATTTTTATTAGAGAAGTCACACAGTTTCATGACTTTTCTTTCTTTGATATTACTTTTAAATAATAATAGGGTATAATCAACTTTACTGGCCCTTCCAATGAAATTACTAACTCCAAAATATTCTTGGCTAAATACTTTCTTAACAACTGTGCTACTATCTATCCTTAATTGTCAGTTTGTGTAATATTTTGCCCAGTACTTTGAAATAAAATTAACTTTTCTTGAATTTTTCTTTACTTTTCTCAATGTGATCTTCCGATCTCAACTTCAGTGGACTTTAAAGACGTATAATCACAAGTCAGGAAATCCAGTAATGTTGTCAAAAGTGAGTCTTTGTTGCTTAATTTTCAACAATATTATGAATAGCATGCATTGCTACTCACCATAAAGATGACACACTGAGTTGCAGACTGGCACAAAAAAAGTATATTACATACTGACTTTTGGGGGAAGCCTTCCTCAAAAAAGAAGACACACCTCATGCACATGACAGCTATCTTCATCTGCAACTGTCTTGTTGAGTGAAAGTAGCAATCCAGATTGGGGCAGGGAAGGGGGGGGGGGGGAGTGAAGAGCACTTTCTGGCAGTGTGTGCAGGGGCTAGGTGGCACCAGGACAAAACTTCTAGGCAAAGTAGTGGGAAGGTGGGAGGGAGGGAGGGAAGCAGAAAAGAAGGGGAGCTCCTCTTCTTTGCTGTTCTCGTTTCATATCTCGCCACAGCCTCCTGACACTGTGCCTGGCGTTGTTGCCAGGTACCATGTAGTCTCTGCATGCACGCTCCTCCAGACAGCACTCTTCTCTCTCCACTGCCCGTACCCTGCTATCCCTCCCCCTTACCCACCCCATTCAAGATTGCTGATTTCGCTCAATGTGAGAGTGCTTCCCTTTCCTGAAAGTTCAGCACATGATAATCTTTTTATTGTGCCTGTCTGCAACTCGGTGTGTCATCCTCATGGTGAGTAGAAATGTGTCCTTTTCATAATATTGTTGTTATTCCAGTGTGGACTTTCCAGCAGTTGATTTTACTTATTTTTCAATTACATGCCAAGCTGTGCTTGAGGGCCAGTGTACCCCAATGTCCGATCACCAGTCTTGCCTAACAAACAAAAACAGCTAGTGCTGCCACCAGTTTTACTCAATATTTAACATATAAAAGCAAAGCTCATTCTCGTCAGGTGTTTACATTGGGCTGTAACTCAATCCCTCTAATGTTACAAGAGTTTGGCCATGTGACAGAGAATTTTCTGAAGAGAATAATGGTGGTGTTCGTAGTTCATACTTGAACTTTCCTGTTATAAAATCCTCCGTCGTCATTTAGTTCTCGATATCATTCTCTTTTGAACAAACAAATTGGTACCACCAGTATTACATTCCGTGATAACCAAATTTGCACGGAGACTGCAAAACATTAATAATGCACTTGAGTCAGCTTAGTGTACTCAATGCCTTTTTCATCAGAGAACTATCCCTTTCACATGAAAACAGAAACCGCTCTTCTACTCAGAGAGGATTGTGTGCAGTACTACTACTCCTCCAATACAGAACAGAATTGGAAATAAAGCTGATACCATATAAATCTCCAGCAAAATTCCAGAATCAGTCTATTGACCTATTAACATCCAAAGCTTCAGAGTCAAAATTGCACAAGACCACAGTCTATTTATTCCCCAAACGTAATATCGCCCTGAACAAGATCTCAGAATTCTGCACCAAATTTCAAGTAGCAGAACCACAAATGAATCAAACTGTTGATAGGACCCTAGGCTAATTTTATCCAAGAAAATCTGTCCTAACTATGTGTGTCATGATGAAAATGACTTTCAGTCAAACTGTGCAGTTGTATTACCAAATCTTGTGATGTCAAACCTGACTGTGCATGGAGCAACCAGCAGAATCAATAAAATTGTCTTGTTTGCTTTGTACGGGACATTGCCAAGCCATTTGGTTAACTAGGTCCTCATTAGAGAACATTAATTGGAATTTGTATGCTTCATTTCAGATACTATTTTTTTAAATACCTGCCTATTTAGGCACTGTTTACACACTTTCTTCTAATTTGTATTTACTTCCTCCACAGCTCTTCAAATGTCTTCTATCTTCTAAACCTGTTACCTCTACTTCGTAAGTTCAGATTCTGTCTTTATCTTCATGCTCCAGCCATGTTTCAGTGTACGTTACTGACTGAATGAGAGAGCACAGTGGTAAAGACCTGAATTCATATTAATAAATATAAAGCTCCAAATCTAAATTAAGATACGGTATGTTACTGTATTCTGGAAATTGTTGTAAATGGTTCCTTATTTTATTTTATGCTCATAATGTGCTTTTTCCTTCTACAGTTTCACCATTCTTTTGTAAAAACTGAAACGAAATTCAAATATTTTGAAAGCCCACTAAAACGCTTCATTCAATCAATACATGTGAAGCCTGTAATGTAACTGACTGGCTCACTGCTCCTACTCACTAAGCTAATTCATACGAGTGTTTTGTTTCGGAATTTGCATTTCAGAAAATAGATTACAAATGGTGTATAGTACCACACTGTACAAATGTATCCATAAAAACTCTTGAAAAATTGTTTTTGAGTGTTTCAGAGAATGAGAAGGTGCATAAAAATTGGTTACTCTGTATCAACAAAATGTTCTGTACCTAATTAATAATATCTTGCTCTCTGAAGTTAACATTAATTTACCTCCAAATAAGCTTTCGCTCTGTCGCAAAGAATGAAAGTGTCGGTCAGTGAAATTAAATTCTGAGTGACTTCCTTGCACATCATGGGTAGCTCAGTTGGTAAAGTGGTGGACTGTCAATATTGTAAGGTGATGTCCATAGGTTCAAATGTAGCCTGCAATAATATTTTAACTTATTTATAAAACAAATCAACAGTCCTTTCATATGCAAACAAAAATCACACTTACAAAATGTCACCACTCCAATTAGAAACAGAGTATTATTGTGTATCCCTTGGCATTTATATGACCTAACATTTGCAGTAGCTGTTCACACACGTCATATTCAAAAAGATATTTTGTAGTTAATGCGACCATACATTTTTTGTGTTATTAGAAACAATGTTTTCCATCTAGGATCTTTATTGTTTAATCTTTTGAAGTTTCATCATTTTACATAAGATGAAGTTAAGTCTGTTTGAGACATTGATTTAGTTTACCTCATCTCCCTACACCATGTTGTACTATGGGAGTATGGGATATCTTCAATACTAGCAATGCTTTCCAAAAATGGTAATTTTTGTAAGAAAAGTAAATGCATTTACTCTCAGTTGTCTATTTCTCAGTCTAAGATTAATGTGAAGGTACATACAATACATCCCACCATAGAAACAATTGCTACATTGAGTTTTTTGTAATGGTATTTTCATATTTCATGTAAAACTTTTAAAAATTCATGACCCTTCCAGGAATCGAACTTAAATTCTCCTTATCCATAGTCACATGCACTATTGGTTGGCCGCAGAGTGAATGCTGTGGGCACTACCTTTGCTGAGTATCTTGTACAGTGGAAATCAACACTGAGATTTGTCATGAATAATTTTACTGTGCCTTGGGTCATATTTCATGACTAATAGTCAACAATCTAGATATAAGATACGGACCCTTTTGCAAAAGTTCTGTAATTCCTTGGTTTTGAACAGGTTTAATGATGCTGCAGGGAGCAGGGAAGAGAATGTCCATCCTTACACATATCTCTACTCTAAATAAATGCATCAATTTTTGTAAGATTTCCACTATCAGCAGTCACAAAATTCCTTCCTATTGTTACTCAAAGGTTGTGAATGCATTTTCTGTCACTAAATAGCTAAACTATATGCAGAAAAGTACATAAAAACATAGTTACTTCAGCTAACACTCCTGTAACACATGACCGAGCAAGGTGGCACAGTGGCTAGCACACTGGATTTGCACTCGGGAGGCTGACAGTTCAAACCTGCACTAAGCCATCCTGATTAAGGTTTTCCGTGACTTCCTTAAATGACTTCAGGCAAATGTTGGGATGGTTAATTAGAAAGGGCATGGCCAACTTCCTTCCCCCTCCTTCCCTAATCTGATGAGACTGATGACCTCACTGTTTGGTCCCCTCCTGCAAATCAAGCAATCAACCAACCTGTAACACACACACACACACACACACACACACACACACACACACACACACACACACACAGCTTCGTCTTACTCATAGTCTATGACGTCACCAAAGCTTCAGGCAGTAACAGAGCATTTTCGATCACATGACCAAATCTTGATATTTAATGATTTTTGAGCTTTAATTACATAAAAATAAGAGATATTTGTGAGAATATTGACCTTAAATGTGATTTGGATGTTATAATCTCTCCAAATAACAAAAATCTGAAAATAGGAAAACAGCCTGTTCCCGCCACTACTTCAAGTGAATTCTGTGATGATTTTTTTGAGCAAGATTACTGCCGATTCCTCTCTCTCTCTCTCTCTCTCTCTCTCTCTCTCTCTCTCCCTCTCCCTCTCCCTCTCCCTCTCCCTCTCCCTTTCTCTCCCTCCCCCCTCCCCCTCCCTCTCCCTCTCTCCCCCCCCTCCCCCACCCCCTAATCCATATTGATGACTGTTCCATAATTACTTTTCGTTGTAACATGGACATAAAAACAGTTCATGCTTAAAAACCATTTGTTATAGTAAAGCATTTTATGTACATCCTCAATTACTTCCAAATGTGTGGAGTTGGTATTTGTTTTGGTCTGTTGGAATGCTCTTGTGTAATTAAATTTCCTCCCAAAACATTACCAAAGTAGTGACTTGCCTTTTGAAATTATTTACTGCTTTGAAAAAGACTATAGCTGACAACTCAGTTTCCTTTAAAAAGGATGTGTGTGTACACAGGTGGAACACAGCAGTTTTATCATTAAGCTAGTTGTTCAAATTAAATTGACAATTTATTTCAAAAATAAATGCCATGTGTGCAAAAGACATGTTTCATGATGACAGTAAGTAGTTCTTCCTCTCTTGAGGTTTTCCAGGATCTTATGTTTGGATATTTAATTTTGAGTGATGTACACCAGCTATGAATATTTTGTGCAGGGAATGCTCCATGGCTTTTAAGTATTTGAGAAAAGAAGAAATGATATTCAATAAGCTGCAGTGTGATGCCATACTTGCCATAGTGCTGTTTCTTGGTGACCCTTTTTTCCTCAACACATTTATAAACTGTTCTGAAGATCGTATGATATCTTGTAGTTCTTATATTGTAAAAAGTTGTCTTGTGGTATATATTTCAGTCAATTCAGACTTGATTTTTTGCAATCTGCAGATACCAAAGCGACTGCGTGTGGTGCATTTCTGGGCACGTACTCGAATCGTTCAGCGTGGCTTTATGGTGTTCATGGTTGTATGGATAGCCGCAATTGTGTATGACTCTGGTATTATTGAACAGCTGTTGCCGGATGGTGGAGGAACAACATGGCATCCAACTGACTCTGTTTCTGATTTCAGTGTTGAAAATAAGCAAAAAACTGTGGAAAACTCTGTTTACGATGGGCCCGAGGTAAGATTTTTATATACAACCTTGTTTCGGAAAAGTGACTACTGTGATATCCCAATATGTTATTTATATGTCAACTGTTACTGGTTAAAAGTTTACTTGTCTTGTTCCAAATATTTGACCCACCACAGTACATTATTTATTACTTTCTTTTTCCTTTCTTGGTGTATCTTTTTTCCAGGTTTTTCATTCACATATTATGGTACTGGCTTAGAATGTCCCCACATCCGTTACTTATTAAGGAGGTTTTTTAATTGTAGTCAATTGAAAGAACCAACAGGACACAAATTTGGAGCATTGTTGCTGAAAGGTGCTGCTGTTAAATGTGGTAGTGTGCTTTTTTCCTCTACTCATTATGACCTCACTTTCAGATCAGCCATGAAAAGATAAGTGTGGTAATTGGACTGGAGACATCAGCCTTTGATGTCATGCAGAATATTCACACACCATTTAATGATCTTAGAGCTCCTAGCAGAATGCAAAAAAGGAAACACCTATACATAAATAAATTATTTTTTGAAGATTTATCAGAATTTGCATCTTCGTATATCATTCAGTGTTCCTGTTCCTCTGTTGGAGATGCAGGAAAGTTTCACTACTATGTATTGTCGCAGCCAAAGACAGGCGATTTGTGCAGTGTACATGAAATAATTGTCAAATTTATGATGAGACAATCTTAAAAGTTTGTATAGAAATCTACAATACAGAGTACCTAATATTTTGAAGTACCATATTTACTCGAATCTAAGCCGCACTTTTTTTCCGGTTTTTGTAATCCAAAAAGCGCCTGCGGCTTAGAATTGAGTGCAAAGCAAGCAGAAGTTCTGCAAAATGTTGGTAGGTGCTTCCACAATCAACTTTGCCTTCGAATACATGTAGTGCTACACAGGCATGCTTTGTAGGCACAAAGATAAATACTGGCGCCAAAACCTCTGTGTCAGTAAATAAATAAAAAAAAGGTGGAAGACGAGCTTTTTTTCTCCGCCCTGAGTTTCGACCACTGCATTTTCATACATTATCCAATGAAGTAAGTACAAATTCCGTATTGTTCATCTTTGAATGTAGTGGCATTTCAATGTACTACAAAAATCCGACTGGCAAGACTGTTTGGGATGTTTGTCAATATGGCCAACTCTATGTTCTGAATTTTTTCCTACCTGTGAGAAGAGATGGTTGCTAAAAGGAACTTTTATGAATTGTGAATCATATGCAGTATTCTAGTCACGATAAGAATAATACGAATATAAACATTTTGCCATGTATTGTTTCGTGTTTGCTGCTATCTCATTTAATTCCTGTCTGCCTAATAAACTACGAAACTAGAGTGAGACAATAACAAACGTGGAAGAATATACATATCATGTCATGTTTATATTCATATTATTCTTATGCCTAGTAGTGAAACAGTCAGAAATGAAGCATGGCAATTGACTAGATATTTAAATCTAAGCTGACTCTAATTTCTGTAATGTAATGTACTAAAGAGGCGCCTGCAAAGATTTTCAAACGGAGAAAAATTTTCGCTAAACTCTGGTTCAGAACATCTCCTATCATACGCTATCTATTATTTGGTTCTTGTTGATCATTATCAAAGAAAGCAGCAGTGTAAGTAACAACAAATGGCAGTCTCTTGCCATCATTTCGCTAATGAGACGATTCCTCTCTTATTTTTTAAAATTGTAAGCAGTGGTAGCGCGTACAAAAGCAAGCCGTGCCACGAGCAGCGACAGGTCGTAAACACTCATTATCATCATGCGACAAACAATGCACGACACAGTACAGTAATGCATTTTCAGCTTAGTGTGACGTAAACACCTATAACAAAGAGAACGATACTTATCAGATCAAAGGAAAATAAGCAAACAATTCAAACCAGACGAAGCACGTGAAAAAGGAAGGGTACCTGTATAAATACGGACGGAGTGCCTGACGCATAGCAATGGCTACCTGGTAAAGCTTAACTGCTATGCTTACGATTCGAACCAAACTACTGTAGCTGTATCGTCATTCATTCGACCTAAATTGTGTCTCATGTTACAATGGACCAACTTTGCTTCGATTTGGAGGTGCAGCCTAAAACTTTTCTCTGCCCTCGAATTTCGAGTCTCAAATTTCAGGTGCGGCTTAGATTCGGGAAAATTTTTATTCCTTGATTTCGAGTCTCATTTTTCAGGTGCGGCTTAGATTCGAGTAAATATGGTATGCTTTTATTAGTGTCTTCATTTGTTGGTATTGATTATTAATGCCTCTTGAAATTGTTATTCCTTTTGATTGCTTCAGCCTCACCTACTTTGAGATGAAGATATTGGCACAAGAGTCGAAATGTGAATGTATGATGTTTGTCGGGCGAGGGGGCCGTAAGGCGGGATGGTGACATCCTCAGGTTGTTTGATAGATGTTGAACTGTTAGAAGAAGCAGCGAAATATTTGTGACAACCACGATTATAAATTTCATTGCTGCTTGTATGTTAAAGGGCCTCTCCCCCCCACCCCCCACCCCCACCCCTCTCACTTTGCACTGGTTAGTTGTAACTACCATCCCTGATAACAATACCAGTTATTATGTTATTATTAGTACAAGTATTAAAAATAGTGACCACAGATGACTGCCTTAGATAGTAAACAAAGAAGGACATGAAGATAAAAATTAATGCAAACAGGTTTTCTCTCTCTCTCTCTCTCTCTCTCTCTCTCTCTCTCTCTCTCTCTTTCTTTTTCTCCTCGCTTTGCGAGACTGTATACAGTCAGTAAATACCACAAGTTGAGAATAGGTACAGTGTTAACTTTTTTTGGCAGATAGTGTATATTAGTGGAACTGCCTTTGAAATTTTGATTAGGTAGAAGTCGTTAAAAATTAAATTTGATCAAAGAGCCTCTTTAAAAAAGGGCCCATCTTATTTTCAGGGTCATCTCATACTCAGATAAATATGTTATATTCCCTTCAACAATTACCAAATCAGTCCTGCTGTTATCTCTGATAGCTCTCCTTACTGTGATTCCAATAGTTGGAAATGTATGGGTCTCCAGAATGACTGCTATCTATTACCCTTCACCAAGTCATCTATGTACCCACTCATTGTGCTATCATTGCACTGCAGCAAACTGTCTGTGCTCTGTCAGTATGCTCCTATGTCCTTCATGCCAATGATTTTATCTTTCCCAGAGTCTAAAAAATGGCAATAAGCTGCATGAGCATGTCCTCTGAGCATGCTGTGTAGTAATCGCCACCTGAAGAATAGCAGTTGTATTATGCACATCCAGCAGCTATTATGTACTCATGCCATTCTTCATTTGTAGTAATGCTTTTTTTCTGTATTGAAAATAAGCTCACATAAAGGTGAAATTTTAATAAACATATCCCACAGGTATGAGAATATCGTAGACATCTCTAGCAGTCAATACAACAGAATATATGTACAATCATTTATTTAACTGTGAGTGGCCTGTTTTACTGATGAGAACAAGGTCATGCCAAGTTATATGTCGAAAAAGATTGTCATTTTAGATTAGGGGAAAGAAAGTTATTCTAGACAAGATGATGTCTACATGGGGGGGGGGGGGGGGGTTCCACTCATTCATTGTTCTTTTTCATTAGATATTAGTCTACATTGTTGACAACTTTAGGAAAATATGCAGTGATGTTCGAAACAACTCACAGATCCTAACTAAAAGGAATGCATTACTTTTTTGCTTGTGGGAATATGATGCTATTTTCTTAGTTCCATAAATAGTTCATTTAGTTTCCACAACCATCCCACCTGCTAAGAAACTATTCGAAATAAAGTTATTTGTACTGTGAAAGTAGGAATGGCATTTTATGTGATTAGTGGATACAGCCAAAAGACGAACTTCATCCATTTACTTTGTTTGTGGCATAGTAGTAATTTGTATTGATTGACAAAAAAAGTTATGCTCTCCCTTTAACATCCCTGTCTCTGGTCTTATTTAATTATTCTTACACAGTTCTGAAATACTGAGGAAAAGAGAACAGTGACGTTACAGAAATGATTTGTACCTAGATACTTATTAATATGTTGTACACATTCCCCCTCTCTTTTATGTTTTTTAATGTACGTAGAGATACTGACTGCCATGGTCTAAAGTTACATATTGAGGGTTTATACGAACCGGGAGATGCTGGAAGAACCTGGGAATTTTTTCATCCGGGAGAAAACTGGGAACAACCCGGGAATTTTTTTAAATTCCGGAAATTTGTCGTCGTTTTTGTTTTCAGTTAAATTTTTGTAATTTTGACTGGTAAGAATGGATTCTCTAACAAAGGATATTACTGTATCCCGCTACTGCAGAATAATACCGTAGCAATAAAACATGAATGAGAGAAAAAACGAAAATAAAACTTAAATTGCAAAGGAAATGCACCATATACAGCAAGAAAACACAGTGCTCATACAAGCGTCTGCCAACAGCAAAATGTGTCAAAGGCTGTAGGAAGACGATGCAATGCTTCATAACAACAAATTGCCTCCGATGAGCATGACATCACGACTGTTTGCATTAGATTAGATTCGTTTTAGCAGTTACGAGCGGGATCACGTTCATGCACAGTTGAGTAGTACCTTCTCCCACTTCTGGCTACAGAAATGTGGCTGTTGGCTGTGTAAGCAGACACAGCAAGCAGCTAGAAGCTACCGGGAAAAATTTTACTGGAGCACCCAAGCTGCCAGAATCATGCATGCACAGCAGGCCCTGATCTAGGTGGGAGGGGGAGGAAATCCATGTTCTAGAGGGGAAAAAAACCTTGTTTCACAAAGTGACTAGCATCCAACGCATGTTAGTCTATCAATTATTCATATGACTTTGAAACACATCCCCGTCGGTTTTTGAACATTTTTGAACACATTCTAAGTTTATTTCTGAATGAAGTTGATTTGTGAATGTGTGCATAGTGTACATGATGTCTCTGTCAGGAGAATCCTCGTCGCATTTAGAAACAAACTTTCCTACAGATAAAAGGAGCTATACGAGCTGAGCGGAGTACGGCCGAGCGGATGAATGCCAACCGCTGTCTGTGTGGTTGCTTGGATTTACAAATGAAGAGCGTTGCTATAGTTACTAGCGAAATCCATAGATTCAGACTACCAGAGTGGAAATAAACGAATAACAGGCAAGAAAGATTACTTATTACCTTCTTGGTGTATCCAAGAAAATGAAAAGTTTGACAGAAAATTTTTGGCCAGATCGCTATACTAGTAAGGGCCAGTTGTACAGTCCCTGTCTAGCAGCCGCTTTAGGTTCTACTCTGGAAGTAGTGTGGAAAACACGTTGTACGAACATGTAACAACGCCTAACCAGAGAATAATCGTGGGACAACTAAACCGGTGATTCTGGCAGAGTTAGTCAACCTAACCAGCGAATAAGCTTTGACACTGGCAGGAATAGTTACAGAATTAGTGATAACAAGACTGTTTGTTAGAACAAGGAAGGGGAAGAAACGGGGACACCACACAAATTATGGAACAATATGACGACGATTCCAAGTTTATTTAAAAATTTTGTACTACTACTTTTCGGTCTCATGCTTGAGAAACTGGAGCATATGAATGAAGTGTGAAACTATTTCCTAACGTAAAGCTTTTTACTTGTAGTATGTCTAACAGGCATTTGATATTGGTACTTTGTGAATTATATTCTGCCATTATAAAAATGACCGTTTGTGCCAAAACAGTCTCTCTTATTTGATGTGTGTTACAATTGTTGTAGTTTTAGAAAATGCCTATTTTGTTTTATCTAGCAGACAGTGACAAAATAGACGTAATCAGATCGAGAAACCACACCAGTCTTGTGTCCTATTTGTATTAACAGCTTTTTCAGTATTAGACAACGACATTTCTATTTTTCATGTTGCAAAACATTTGATGAACTTTGATGAGGTAATAGATCCTTTCGCAGAAAGGAAAGCACACCATGTAAAGTTGTAGCAAGATTAGGGAGAAAAAAAATTCTAGGAGCTAAGGATTGAAGAAATGTGTGTTGTCGTGCTTGTCTCATATCTTTACTGGTTTAGTGTATCCTATATTTAGTTTCATGTCACACAAAGCAGCAAGTTGGTAGCTGATAGGGAATAAAGAGCACAAATTTTCTAAGGAGGGTGGATTTTATTTTTTATTTTTATTTTTATTTTTTTAAATGATGTGCGCTATAAAATGAACACATTTTTAAAAATTTGATTTTTGAAAATTTGATTTTTGAAAATTTTTGCCTTCTTATCTCAAACGCTCGATGGTGCGGCGCGGTTCGGAAATGCCGTAGATCCGCGCAGAGCAGTCTTGAGTTATAGTGGGAAAGTGGGTAGTCTCCACCTGCCCCACATTTTGTACTACTACTTTTCGGTCTCATGCTTGAGAAACTGGAGCATATGAATGAAGTGTGAAACTATTTCCTAACGTAAAGCTTTTTACTTGTAGTATGTCTACTCCCTACGACATTGTAACTGCAGAAGTGCGTTGATGCCTGTCATCTGGCGCTCTCTGGCAAATGCAGAATTGATTTTGCTGTTTCCTCTTCGTTTACAGCTCTCGCGTCATATGAAAACAAAACAGATTTCTGTGGCCGGGAACTCTCAAGTGAATTAAAATACATTCACATAATTACGGAAGGCTAAAATGTGTTTTTAGTTTCAGATTTTATTTTATTTCCACCTTTCTGTCAGTCAAGCGTTAATTGCCTTGCAGAACAATGAAGTTATTTTTGTCAGTTTGCTACAGAAATTTTCTTTTCTTAATCTCTTCCGCTGAGGCAGAAAATATACTTGAAGCAAAGTGTTTAATTCCACACACACTGTTTCCTGCATTTCAAGTGCACAATTTCAACTTCTAGCCCATATGGCATTATGGCATAATAAATAACCAAACATGAGATAACACAGTATTGGTACTCCAAGAAAATTTACATCGCAAAAACCACATTGAAAAGCTTAATATCATGTCGTGGCCTACTTCACTGGGAATATGCAGTTTAAATGTGCACATTTTAGTATGAATCACGGAATTCCGATGCTCTTGGAGTGTCCTTTGATGACTTGTTCCTTTTATGACATAATGTAAGATCTTTTAATGTTTTACATATACGAACATACGGACTCCCTACGACATTGTAGCTGCAGAAGCGCGTTGATGCCTGTCATCTGGCGCTCTCTGGCAAATGCAGAAATGAACCTATTTCTAACAGGTCACAGAAAAAATATTCCGAATGGTCGTTTGACAAGCGGTACTGTCAAAGTAAATTTCCTTTTACACAAGTTGAACTATCTGCGAGAATTTATGATGAATTTCTTAAATCGCAGACCATTTGATTCTCATTTAAAAGTCAAGTCTTTGATGACGAGCCATTTAGATGAATTTCGAGCACTTTTGTGTGATGTACCTTAAATTGTAATAGGCGCAGAACAGACCAACATTATATGTGAAAGCTTAGCTTCTCTTGTAGCATATTAATCTCATAGACCAATATTATATGTGAAAGCTTTGGTTTTCATGTAGCAACACTATGTATATTAATTTAAACCATTAACTTTTTCTGTTTGTGTGTTCGTGCTACTTAACAGTGATGCTGCTATTAGCTGACTGCGTGACATGTCCTAAACTCTGAATACCCACTATCATCGGCTGGCGAGATGACGTGATGTGAGCTATGACTGTCTTACTAAAGCGCATCGCAATCTCGATTTCAATGCTTCGGAAAGTAATGTGCAGTGTTTGGTGGAATTCCAATTTATACTTTCGTAATACGAAAATATGCAGTGACGTGTTGTTGCACAGCAAAGATCTTTTCAAAAGTGTTTTTTTCCCTGTGATTCGGTTTCTAATGCGCCGGAAAATTCTACGCCCGTGTATAAAACCATAACCATTCAAAGGACTGATAAGTTGTATGGTTCCCAGAGAACACATACTGTCAGGGAAAAAATATATTTTCACCTGAGATAAAGTGTATTTTTAACCGGGAATTCCGGGAGAAATCTAGGAATTTTTTTCCTTGTCCGTGTGTACACCCTGATATTCTTTTGGTTGAGAGGGAACATTAGTATTACTCTAATTATTATTCTATTTTACTTTCTTTTACCCCATAGCAAAGTTCCATTGCCAGTTTTCTTAATTGAAATCAGCCTTTGCATTCATAAATTGGTACAATACCCAGGATGGAATATAATTACACCACAATGAAAACCGCTCCTATCATAGCACAAAAAAGATGAATATGTCCTGGGTAGAGTTCAGAATGTAAAAGAAGGGAACTAGCTTTCCGACTTAGCAAGCAGCTTCAAAGACATGTAAATCAAATTATCTTGGCATATTCACACTTATTTATGTGTCACTATTAGTACCTATGTCATGACTAGTAAAATATCATAATACATGATCTCATGTCATATAACATGACATGTGCCACCCATGCCATGCAATATGAAACAACCAATCATTAAAGTTTAGGACCCATGCATGCCCACTCTAGGATACTTTCTATTATAGTTGCACCCCTACTCAACCCAATCTCTAGAAGCACATAAATTTGTGTCTGTTTGTTCTTACACCCCTCACTATACATGTAACAGGGTGGCTTTAGGCAAGAAATGGCCTTCTCAGGGAAGAAATTGACCTCCCCCCCATTTCCCAAAAATCAAAACATTGTTTTAATGCCACCCTAAGAATAAATCAATCTCCAGAAATTTATCCCTCCAGGCAAGCTTTTTTAATGATGATCAACTGTAATAACCAATGTTTTTTTATAATTGCTTCCAAATGAATCATTTACAGTGCATAACATTTTTACAAAACACAGTTTCATGTGGAGATGTGTGATTTTTCACATGTAAAACCCAAACTGTGAAATATGTTTATTTTATAATCTGTATCACTTTAATCCATCTGAGCATGTGTGATTAACATAAAATTGGATCTTACATGCATTTCATGTGCAGCTCTAGACTGCTACAGCATGGCAATGGATAAAGGTTTTCACATAAAATCTGAATGAAGCTAGGTTTTTGAAAGTGAGTTTTGATTTTATTGTAATAATGCATTTTTTATTTATTTGATTCACTGTAAACCATTTCTGTGTATTCAATTCACAGAAGAAGTAATTTATATGCTACATTTAGCTTCACTTTAAACCTTTGTATCTTAACAATGGCTAAAGATTATTGGATAAATAAAGTTCTGTTTTGATTTTAACCATTTATCTACCTTTGTGTAAAGTTTGAACGGATTTGTACAAGTTTAAAGTATAGAAGTGTCGTGCCTTAAAAATCTCCCAGAGAAACCTGGTTTTTCCACATAAAATCCAAACAAAGCATAACATTTTTCCAATGGTTAAAATTTACCTTAGACCAAGGTTCGATACGTAGTAGTATTTAAAGATGACTAATTTTACATATAAAATCCAAGCAGGGGCGACTGTTTTTGCACATAAAATCCAAATTATTCACATGCAAATGGTGCCAATAATTGAGCATTAATTTCAGCCCAATTAAAATCTTTTACAAGGTGAATTAAGTAGTTTGCAAAGCTTGCCTGGGCACGAGCTGTGGTTCGTTGTTCAAAACTTGCTTAGTATATTGTAACACACATCTGCAGTATGGCAGATGTTAGAATGACTGGCTATATGAATGGTCACTAGTCCATGCTAGACTTTTTATTCCATATTCTTAGCTCAAATAGGAACTGAGCACAAAGACCCACCCCATCCCCCCTCCTCCCTGCCCCCCTAAACGGTGCTTCTGTGCTGTAATGATTTAAAAGGATAAATCACTTCTGTGTGTGTGTGTGTGTGTATGTGTGTGTGTGTGTGTGTGTGTGTGTGTAGGCACAAGAGCAGGGGCATATGCGGACTATTCAGTGCCTCATTATGTTGTGAGTGATTATCTACTATTGTAAGCACTTTGTACTCATAATGTGTATTTGTCTTTGATGTGTTGAATTTTGCAGAAAAGAGCCATACCACCACTTCTCACTGATTCCAAGGACAAAGGAAGTAATGGAGGAAATCATTACAGTAATGGGAATAGTAATGGGGGTAGTATACTTTCTGGCCTGCCGTGCCAAAAACTTTTGCCTCAGCCAAGCCGCTGGGAACCTGCCGTTAGTGTCAAAGAAGCTCGTCGTTGGCAGGTACATTAGTATTTCTTATAGATATATCTTCTGCTGTACTTAATAATTTCCTTGCAAACATTTTTTATGGATAAACTGAAAAGATATTGATTGCCAAGTCTCTTGTCTTTCATTGGCTTTAGAGTCTTTTATCATTCCAAATTATTTAAGTGTTTCTGAGCTACCAGCTGCATCTATTAAATATTTAATTAATTTATTATTGTAATATTACTTTGTACCCTCAGTTGGACACCTTAGCAAAGTCATATTATCTTGTGTGCTCACTATTTGTGTAACTTTTACACTCATTGACTCATACCTGATGCATCGGCATCTTTGTAAGTGCTATATTTTAACTATGCTAAGTTGAAACATGCTGTATGAAAATTTATTCAATAATGGACACACACGCAGCATTCATCATGTAAATAAATGATCTTTGCGCACATCTGACATCACAGGTCAGTTAGTTCAGTGATTGAAACAGGGAAAGGACACACCACTACCAGTAGGCTCGATGTTCAACCATCCTTAAGGTTGAGAACAGCTTTACCTGTAATTCATCTTGCATCTATATCTCACCACCATTCAGTGACTAGTAAATCACTGCTGCTACGTTACTCCACTTTCAACTGCAACTCCTCCACAAATTCCAGCAGAGTTTACTCCACTACAACACCAGTTCAAGATTACCGTGAGACAGTCCAGCAACAATATCATACAATTTGGCATTGACCAATTGCTAACAGTAAAATGCCTCCGTTACTGATGAAGAGTTATTGAATCCTTCTAGTTGTCATTAAAAAAGTGGAGTTAATTTGTGCTTTGTCTCACCTACATCATCACAGGTAGAGAGGTCCATAGGTGGCAGCCCCTTCTAGAGCCTCTGGACAGAGCCAATTTACTGTCACCATGGCAACATGATAGACACAACTTTTATTAATAGGAAGTATCTTCCATATTAACTTGTAAGGAATTTATAGATTTTACTTGTGATTGTATGTGAGTTTGTGCCCATACTCAGCTTAAAAACTAATGTGTTTGCTCAACCATCCACATTTGCAAAAGCATTAACATTTACACATTTTGAAGGTAGATGCCTTCATCATCAGAAATACCTAATACAATGTTTTACTTTGAATGGAAAGCATTGACAAAAGTTCGTTGCTGCAGATTTTGCATGGATGAATGTTTGTTAGTGCAGGTCATACAATGCAGATTTCTTGGCAGTATGGGGCAATTGTTATTGTGCAGCAGTATCAAACCTTTTGAGAAAAAGTCCAGACATTATTCCTTGTCACATTTTCCATATTACCTTTTAAACTTGTCAGGGGAACTGTTAACATCACTTTACTGGCAGAAATTTGAGATCCTAAGTGTTGAGCACCCATAATCTCCTCGTGACATTTGAGGTACATACTTGGTCTTGTGAAAGGAGGAGGGAGGGAAAATTCATATTTGTCAGTCTGTTAGTTCTGACGAAGGACATTGTTCAAAAGCTGTACTATGGTTTCAGTCTTATGTCCTACATGCAGTTAAAGTCTTTAGATATATGGTGATTGATTATCTTTTCTCTTTCCACAACTTGTAAATATTGATGACACTTTTCTGTATGAATTAAACTATTCAGTCCTGTTTCACTCGCTTTTGTAGTGTAAACATGTTTTAACATAGAAACATATTTACCTAATAATAAGATAAGGTTTTTTCCCAGATTCCTCATTCAAAAAATAGAGGGTTATCTTAGATTCCCAGATTAAACTACCAGTGCTGAGGTCTCCCTTTGTACATTGTATAATCGATTAGGTAAACGTTTTCTATACCAAAGCATCATTTCCTGCCAGTTTAACACTACAGACCATATTGGAAATGATGTGTTTCGAAGAGGTCCTTAATGTGGTGTATCTATAAAACTGCATACTTCCATAATACTCATGTATAAAGACAAAAACGTTCAAACACAATATATGTTAACTCCATAAGCAGTGAAATCAAGATGGTAGCTGTCTGATTCATGCTGTTGGTCAGTCATATCATATAGCAATGCACATGCAGCACCAATAAAATAAGGATGATTAATATCTCGTATTGGAGGTGTTTTGAAACCGTCTCTGCAGCTACAGGAATATTCGTATTTTGAAACCAAGCATGTTTCATTTTACAGAAATAATGTCAAAAGACAGTTCGTTAAAAAAAATGTTGATGTTACTGATGATTATAATATAAAACTGATAGATTGGTACTTACCACATGACAGAGGAGATGTTGAATTGCCCTATCTGCTTGCAAATTTCGGGGTATTCTGATGTTTGGCGCTGTTGATTCTGGCCTAATCCCACAGTGCTTTGCAGAACTATGCATTTCTTGATATAAAAGATAGCAAAGTGCAGCACCACAAATCAGTGTTGTGTTAAGACAGAATCAACAGCATTCATGTACCTGGAAAATGTGCAAACAGATAGCATTTCCTGATGTGAGCGAAAATTGGATATAAAATACCATAGGAAAGTCAACATCTCTTGTACAAAACTGTTTTTTGATCAAGGAAGCAAGTTAAATTGTAAATATAGTTCAATAGAGACAACTGATATGTTTTGTTTCATTAATACAAAACAGGCTTGGTGACAAAATATGCATTTTCTTGTGGTTGCAAAGACCGATTTAAAATATCTTCAATATTTATATAGCAACTATAGACAGTATGGCCACACAAATGAAGTTAATATCTCAAATTAAATGTAAACAGTATTGCAGAAATCAAGTCTATGCCTTTACAAATTGTGATTAGGCAGAAACCTAATAGCACAGCTCATGAACAACAGTGACATTTATATTCTTGCTTGTCAAAAATATTAAGCTGTTTATTTCTGAATAGGCCAATATCACAAATTCCATTGCTCATGTGCAGGACCCTTAAAGCTGCAACTGCTTTGCAACACCCAATTTTCAAGTTTGGCTACAGTGTTAATCCGAAGTTGTGCAATTTCTTCCTTCTCGGCTGTAGGGAGCTGAGAGGACACCACATTGTCGGTATTCAGTATGCTTGTATTGTGTGTGCTGCAATGACTGTAAACTGCACCAATCAATAATGGGTGAAAACTAGATCTGTGACTTTGTCAAGAAACATGGATCTACGAGTTCAGTTGCCAACTGGTTCACACAGACAGTATGACACTAATTTTAAGTCAATGATGATGATTCATGAAAAAGCAGCCACAAACAGGTGTGCAGCAGACAGAAAATTTGGTGTCCTAGAAGTGAATGTGAAAGGATTCAAAAAGTGCTGCATATCCAATGCTATGGATGGTTCAGAAGATACTACGGGAAGAGTGTTACGAAGAAAGAAATAGCATTAGACTTACAAATGAAGATAGTTATACCTGTGATGAAGGTGGTGGTAGTGGTGACTTATGATTAAAAATATTAATGCCACAGAGATAGTAAGAAAAACGAAGTTAAAATAAAAATTAAGGTAAACCATTTCTTTTTGTTTATTTCATTTCTCCTCCTAATATCAGATTGTAGACGATCAATAAATGATGTAAGTTTAGAATAAGCATAATATTAACTTTTTTAGGTGGTACTTGATATTGATAAAACTGTAAATTTAGGTTAGTCAGAGTGTGTTAAAAATAAACTTTTCCCATTCAACCTCTTGAAAAGGAGAGTGGGGATGGGGATCGTCATCAATACGAAGGTAAATACAGTATTTATCTGTTTATTTTTTCTTCCCTTCTGGTAAGCCTGTCCAGACTTGAGGATTCTGGGCAACTTTTACAAACTCTACTGCTTTTCATAAACTTCACCAATCCTTTTCAGTCATCCCTCTTCCTTCCCCTTCAGCCCTTTTCCTTCCTTTAACATCAAGGTTCACTTATTAAGTATACTTTGGAATGTGAGAGTTAAAAGCATGCTGTTTGATGGTGTCCATGGGAATAGTGCATTGTTAGTTCTCATAAACAAATGGAATTGTCTACTCTATGAGAGAATGAGGACTAGCTGTGCAGGGTGGTATGACAGTATGATACCACATCAAAGTATTTAACCTCATTGTCCATTTATAACAAGCAAGAGCAGTTTCTCAGACTTTATTTCAGCTGCGTTATCCTCTCTTCCCGTTTCATACATGATTCCAGTTCCTTGTCTCTTTGCTGTAGCTCTCTTACGATTTGTTCTTTCCCTTAGATGGTTTTCATTGTGTTTCATCCTACACGCTTTTCCTGAATAAAATTTAACCATGAATGCTAACTACTTATTAATTGTACATTTTTACACCCTTTGTCATAACAGGCAAGTAAAAATATTATTTCACTTTTCTTTGCAGTTTCCATCACCTTTCTTCTCTTAAGGAATATTTCCTGATTGCACCGTTATCAGTGACAGCTGTACTGTCACAATACCAAGCCTTTAGTAGTTGGACAATGCTTGTTACAGTGTTAAATTATATTTCTCATACACACATTTTTTGCAGCTTTGGTTCTCTCCAGAAAAATTTCAAATTCTACCTTCTCCCAATTTCTCCATCTCCCTTCACCTTACTGTTTTTATTTTCCCTTCCAAAATAGTAAACACTTTTAACGTTAGGTTGGCCCATAAGTTCTGAAATTTGTTTTCCACAAAAATTTACAAGAAATGGACAGCAAATCAATAAATAATACATTCTCCATTGTTATTTACAACTTCTTACTGGTGGTCAACAAGCTGTTCAGTCCCTGAAAGAAATTCCAGTCAATGAAATTGCCCAGTCTAATGATGTGAAAAGAACAGAAAGCATATCAGCATAAAAACAGTAAACAGTGGAAAACCCAAGATGGAATAATGACAGCATTATGAAAATTGCTACTCATCATGTGGAAGAGACGTTGACTTGCAGAAAGGCACATCACAAAGGCTGCTATAGATTTGAGCTTTCAACCAAAAGGCCTTCTTCCAAAGTAGAAAACACACACACACACACACACACACACACACACACACACAACTCATACTCATATGACCACTGCCTGTGCCACTGAGAGTCTGGCCTCCAGAGGCAGCTCAGTGCCACCTTTATGTGGTGATAGCAATATGTACTTTTCATAATAGTATCAAAAAACTAAACAGACTATTTTATAGAGCACAAATTCTCTATTGAATAACATAAAATATATAACCAAAACTTTGTATTTTTCATGCAGGCTGCACTCCAACTCTACAACATTTCAGTGAGTGGTCATTACATCACCGTTCTTCCACCACTCCACCTATTGGCTCCAGTGTCTCCTCAAGCAGCTAGAATAGCTCGTCATCCTGATGATATTCCGGGATCTCTCAGTTCTGGATCTTCAGGAAGTGGACCTCCTGGATGGGAAACTTTGGCTGCTGCACTTGATTCAGGGGATTTCGATCTGAATTCTGCTGACCTTAGGCATGGTAAGTAGGAATGCAAAATGATGAAAATGGATATAAGTTCAAGCTATAACTTCTCTCGTACATGCAGAAAGTCAAAATTTAAGTACTGGTTGGTCACTGATTTTTTTATCTGTATGTATCTGTTGGTGAAATATTTAACTCAGCCCGCTTATCAAATTTTCTCTGCAAATGTTTCTTTTTTGGTCCCCCTTTTTGCACTAATGATCCCAACAGGCATTTACCAAGTCCTTTCTCACTTCAGGCAATAATATTTGTTGCAGTTTTGTTGAAATAACCATATAGCTCATTGATTAAATACAACCAAAATTTCCTTCAACAAACATCTGAAATTTCATGTGCCGCTAATGAAAGAAATAATACTAGACATTTAAGCACTGAATGTTTCTAGTTAATGTAATTCCTGTGTTTTCCATTTACAATAATATTCACTTTTTAAAAAAGGTAAGATTTTAATAGACTTGTCACACAATAATTAATATACAAACAGTGGAAACTCTAGGTTGGAAGATGTGTGTTTTCTTCCTTAGAAGAAAACCTTTTGGCCGAAAGCTCAAATGTACAGCGATGTTTTTGTTTTACCTGTCTGCGACTCAGTGTCTGCTGTATATGGTGGGTAACATTCTATCCTTTTCAGTGATTCTCTCTCTTACATCAGTACTTCTCGCAGTCATCTTTGTGGTGTTTTCTACTCAAGAGATTTTCAGTGTGTACTGCTTCACAAAGCATACACACAATGAAAAAGAAGAAAACAAAATAAGTAACCACGACCTATCTAGGAAACGTCTCGAACGAAATTAACAAAGTATTCAACAAAATCAACATTGCATTTGCATTTCAAAACACACACAGCCTCAAACACAAAATTCACAAAGGCAGCTTGAAAATTCCCTTGCTAACAGTCTCAGCGTTTACAAAATTTCGTGTAACACATGTCAAAAATTCTACATAGGGCAAACTTGTAGAAACTTCAAAATTGGATATAAAGAGCACACCAGAGAAAGTGAAAACAACCCACCTACATTTTTTCAACATTTACAAGCAGTGAAACACTATGTAAAACCCATAAACAAAGCACTAGAAATCCTCCATATTACGCAAAAAGGAACATTGTTGAGTATCCTTGAGGAAATAGAGATATATTCACATGCATTCAGCAAAAAAATTACTGAATGAACAAACCGACCTGAAGCACAAAAAGTATATAGGAAACTTTATTCACTTAATAAATCGGAAAAACGGATAAAATATCAGTGACTCTAAACAACACATATCCATAGTAACAGTGATTACATGAGTAGTGTAAAACAGAGACAGAATGCCAACATAAATCATAGACAACACCAATTATTATGAAAAATTAAAAACGTAAAATAAAACTAAAACTAACTTTAGGCAAAAACATAATTAGAAACAAACCTATATGGAAAATAAATAAATAAATAAACAGCTGAGTTTCACACATCACTTATTTATAATGGTAACTACGTAAACATGTAACATTGCTGACTCAGTGTCACCCAACTGTCAGAAAAGCAGCATATTTGAAAACAAGTAACATCTGATATACATCTCTGCTCTGCACCTGGGAGAAAGTAATAATTCCAAAACAGACAGGCCATCACCGCAATGATGTTACGTGTAAGGTAAAACGCCCAATGATATTTTATAAATTTTCAGATCATAGTTACAAATCCATTATATTAAGACCATTGCTTGTCTATGTATTTACAGAGCACCTGAAAGTGGCAATTTGCCGAAATGGGCTCATTTTAAATGAGGTAAAATACAAGCAACTTACATAGCAGTGTAGCTGGATATTATTCATAAATAATCATGTCATTAAAAGACATATTTAGCACTGTGGGCCCAAAGAACAAAAGTCATGTAATTTTTATTATGTTTCTCATGCCCTATTACCTAAATGTTTCTTTACTAACCAGAAAAAACTAAAGTAAACTCCATTGGTACCGACCGGCCGCCATGTCATCCTCAGCCCACAGGTGTCACTGGATGCGGATATGGAGGGGCATGTGGCCATAGCTCCTCAGTTTGCCTTACAAGAGCTGAGTGCACCCCGCTTGCCAACAGCACTCAGCAGACCGGATGGTAACCCATCCAAGTGCTAGCCCAGCCTGATGGTGCTTAACTTGGGTGATCTGACGGGAACTGGTGTTACCACTGCGGCAAGGCCATTGGCTTACTAACCAGATAGTTTTCACAATTCTGTGATTGCCATATATGCTTGCACACACCTTTTACGGTTCTTTCATTGGGCACTCCTTTGATGTACTTCACCCTAAATTCCCCCTCTTCCTCATTCTCATCACGTACCTTGTTCTCACCAAATGGTACCCTACAAAAGTAGTCAGCCACATTGTTATACTTTGATATACCTGATATTTGAACATGGCCCATCTTGTTCATCTACTATTTAGTAAATTCAAATTCTTGCAGATAGCTGAGTGATTTATGGTCTTTAAATGCCTAGAAGTTAATTTCAGAACTTGATAAATCCCCATCCTGCAGCAAGTAACTCTTTCTCTGATAGTCCACAAGTCTTTTAATGTTTTGGCCACATCCATTAACTGCACAAACTGTCTTGTACTTACTTAACTCAAGCTGATCCCACTGCTTATAGTTGTCAGCAGATTCATGCCTCAGTTGGAGATTGAAGCTACAGCTTCTTTGCTTAGTAAAATCTTGTTAAATGCAACTGTAAAACTGTTATTACCTTCCTTACATTAAAACAGTTGCATACTGTAGCTAATTATGCCCTCTATTTTTGTCATCCATTCCATACCTAATATAAAATTCAGACTTAGATCTGGGCTCCTTGAACATGCCTGACTAAATTCTGAACGTTACGAAAATCTGCTGTCTTGCTTAGCTTATTTGTTGCTCCTCATATATTCACTCCAGTGACTGGCATCTCAACTAAAGTGTGTGCTTTTATATTATCTAAAACCGTCCCGGGCACACCACAAACTTGATTCCCTGTATCCAGTAAACCCTTCACTTCAGAATTGTTTTTACATTCAATACTGATTATGTTCTAGTACTGATTCTCTCCTCAAGCTTCTCTTCCTCTAAAAAATCCATGAAAATTATATTTTAAATGACTGTATGGTAACTATATTATATTCCTCATCAAGTGGCTCTATTTCCAAAACACACTCAAAAATTTTGTTGTAAGTCATTTTTCAAGAAATATCTGCCTATGTTGCATAACAACACCCTTGCAAAGTTGAATTTATTTGTTTTCCAAATAAAGGCACAGACAAACTCTTCTCAGTCCCTCTGACCATAGGTATTTCTGTATTTATAAAACCACCCATTTTCCCTTCCTGCAGTTTATTAATTCCTACATGTAATTCTCTCATATCCTAAAAATATATCATCATCGCAACTCTTATGTGTTATATTTTTCTACCACTTTCTATTAATGCACTCATGTTTGATCTTAAGCCCATACAGTTTCTCTACTGTTGCATCTGATTTCACCACTAGAAAGACTTCAGCCCCATTAACACTTTCTAAATTACCAAAAATAAAAAAAAATCGACTACATTATTGTCTCAATCACTAGCAACTTCATCATTAGCTGCTGCATTTCAATTCACTTCATCATTAATAAAAATAAAATCATGAACGACATCAACATAAATACTGTCAGCAGTATAATAATAAAAAGTATTTTTTTAAATGTACCACTGTGGGATGGTGCACACAAAAAACAAATAGGTAGCATTGAACAACAGAAATTCATTTCTGTGAGTCATGTTAGCCTCCACTGTTGCTACTGCTTTGTTTAAAGCTATCACTTCTTTACTTAAGATGAATTCAACTCTACCTGGTTCATGGATTTTACTATTTCTAATTGACACACATCTGCATTAATTAAAACTTGCTCGATACTATCTGTGAGATCATGTTCAAGATTTTCTTCCAGTTCGGAATATTCAGCTCCCAATTTGTGATGTATTCTATTGATCTTGTCCTTAACTTCACCGTTTTATCTCTGAATCGGCTTATTTTCAACATCATTTATTTGACTATTCCTCATACTTTCCATTATCTGAATGCTATTCTTAAATTCAGTTCCCTGTTCTTCATTACTCCACTTAAATATCAAACATTTGACCATTCACTCCTGCTATAGCTTCCAATATTAAATTTACTGTACGCACCTTTATTTCACAACTACTAGGTTGACCTACACTAATCTCATTGTCTGAAAATTCTCAATCACTGGCGGCTGCGTTATCTCAAACACTGTCTGAATTATTAATGTTTATAGTTTTTCATGAACTCAGGGCATCTTGTAAAAAAACCTTCTGCACTTCACAAGAGTTCACTTTTCACCTTTTTGTACTTTTCTTTTTGAGTCTTGTTGTTTCCCATGAGATGAGCAGAACCAGTGCGCTGCTCAGCCACTGTTGCTGCGTGGTCATTGCTACGACTCACTGGGGGATTTCTCACATCCTGGTGAGGACTGCTTCCAAAGGTCTTGCCTCAGTGGTAACACTGGTTTCCATCAGAACACCAAAGTTACCCACTATTGGGCTTGGATGGGTCACCAACCAGGTCAGCCGAGTGCTATTGGCAAGTGGGGTGCAGGGCCAATTGGGGAGCTATTTGATTGAGGAATAGTGGTAACAGTTACAAAAAGTGTCAATGGCTGGGAGAGTGGTGTGCTGACCACATGCCCCTCCACATCTCCATCTGGTGATGCCTGAGGTCTGAGGATGACGTGGAAGCTGATTGGTACCATTGAGCCTTCAAGGCCTTTCGGACAGTGTTTGTTTGTTTGGTGAGGACCGCAACCACTGCTTGATGGCACCAATGGGTTTTGCTGGTAGTTTACCTTGACCAAATCTGCTGTGGCTTCAGACATCGCTTCTTAATATGTTTTGACGTCAAAACAACCCTCTTGGATTTCATCTGCCTTGTTTCCTGATTTTACTCATTAAAAAACTAAGACTTTGAGTTTGTCTGCAGTTTCATCTGACAGGTCCTGGGTAGGCTCTCACACTATGATGTCGTTCTCATACAATTTTATAAATAAGAACTGTTAAATATTTGGATAATAGTTATGATTACGTTTAATAAAAATTTCACTGGCACTAAACACACTTATTGAGCCCATACTTTATGATCGTATACAGATGTTTTCCTCGTGGCAACCAAACACAAAGTGTCTGGTCCTTGTCTCGGAGCCCCTTCCTGCACCCCTTGCCTGACATCACATCTGCCAGGTCCTTGATGATGCATTCACTACATTGTTAAAGCTTAAAATATATCTTTGACCACATACATAACTATTTATCATACTTAAGGGGAGGCTGTAATTTGTACTGCAACAACTTCAGCATTTGAATTTAGTTACAGTAACATACTTATAAATAGCAGCCTCATTTATTTTGCTTTCGTAATTGAATATGTAAACATGGTAAATTGTAGTGATTGATAATGGGTGCCTATCATATCTGTAATTTTTTTGAGGTAAATGGATCTGTGGTGTGTCTGTAAAGAATGGCAGTTCTACATGCTAAACTTTTGTGAGTTCTAATCTGTGAAGAATTCATAAGCTGTTGAGCAGCTCATGCAGTTTTTGTGAGATAAACATGATGAAGGCTTTCCATGTTACCCAAGAGGTGATCAGAATGATGATACTGGAGATTTAAAGAAGAGTTTTTCAAGAGCATGCAATGCAGAGCTCGAAATGAGTAAAACTAGTGTGTGAGAATGAAAAATTGGATAGAGCCCACATTATGATGAAGAACTCTAGCAACCGGAATTGAACAAGACCAGAGCGCACTGACCAACGGCGTCAACGGGGAATCGCCTGTACAACGCAGACCCACACAACAAGGGCTTCTGACAACACAGACCACATGGTGAAATACCAAGACCAGAGAGCAAAACCAAATCGGCTACCAAGACGTAGCAGCTATTAGCGACCAGAGCAATGATGAATAGATAAATGATCATGAGTGCTATCTGAACATGACTGCGGTCTGAACCCTTGTACTGTTGCCTTGATAGGACCACCATGAGTGCCAATAGGCCCTGTGTGGCCAGAGTGTAGCGCTGTGGCAGCTACAGCAGCACTCGCAGATTATAGGGGTGCCACTGGTGGCTGTTGTCTATGTCCGTGCCTTCTGGCAGGCTGCCAAAGTTGTTGGAGTTGTTGGACCGGGATACCAGATCGCTTTCCCCGCTCCCCCGAAATTGGTGCATAGGGCCTGAAGTGCCCTAGATGATGTTTTGGGAGGGGAACAGGAGGTATCCCATCAGTGGATGCCGTCAGCTGGTAGAAGGAATGCAGGGCTTCAGGCACTGCACTGCAGAACTCTGGTGTGGGGTGATGTCTCGACTTCCATACCCATGCCCACAGGAGCTGTTGACAGTGTCCTGGAGCACAAATGGTACTCGTGAGGCAGAGGGATGTGTGAGGGCAGGGACTCCAACTCAAAGTGATCCAGTGCTGGAGGTGTAGGCTGGAGGCAGGGGTGTAGTTGGTTCATGTGCCGATGCTCCAAACCTCGAGGTATCAACTGTCAAAACCACCCATGTGTTGCCACTACTGTAGCAGGCATACACAGGGATTTTGCCCCATAGAAACATGCCCAAATAGCTGAACCTGGAAGGTATCATCCGGCATGTCGGGTCTAGAGGTTCTTAGGTTGGGGTGCCAGGAGTTGGAGGAGATAATGTGGCCGTCGACCATCGAGGTGTTTTGCTGGGCTGTGGTCATGGACGGGGGTGGACCTGTTGGCGGTAAGGAATCTTATGAGTGCTGCTGTCATGGTAGATACACCCAAGGGCTTCAACATTCGTCACTTAAATGTGTGCACCATCTGCTCTGCTTCGCCATCAGAGGAGATGCGAAACAGAGGGGTACACAGGTGTTTGATGCCATTGGTAGTGCAGAACTGTTCAATGGCCATAGCTGTGAAGTGAAGTGGGGCCCTTGTCAGTTACCATGGTGCGGTGAAGTCCTTCAGTGGCAAGAGTCTGCATAAAGGCATTGAGTGTTGCAGCTGTGACGATGGATGCCACGCTGACCATGTAGGGATAGTTTGAATAAGCATCCATGACAAAGGAAGGGGCCAGCAATGTCAGGATGAATGCGATTCTAAGGGTCATAGAGAGTAGGCCAGGGGGCGAAAGACTAAGGGGGAGCAGCCTGATGATGAGCCCGTGCAGAACAGTGCCATACCATAGCCTCCATGTCCTTGTTTCAATCCTGGCCAGTAGACATGTCGTCTGGCAAGGACTTTCATCTGTGACATATTGCAATGCCCGCGATGGAGAAATTCCAAGATATGAGTGCATAATGTAGTCAGGATGACAACGTGGTAGGTACTTGCCTCTGCATCCAGCAGGAATACATTGGAGACGATGGACAAGCTATGAGAGAGGCAGGTGCAGGCCCGGAGCTCGGGATCAGCTGACTTCGAAAAATACTTGGTTCACCCATGGAGTATATAGTGAATGACATGCCACAAAATAAGGTCATCGCACATTTCCACCACAATGTGAGTAGTGGTAATGGGAAAGCCATTCAAAGTGTGTTGGTCGTTCCATGTCAGTGTGAAAACCAGAAATCTCCATTTGGTCAAACCCAGGTCTGGCCCTGCGGGTAAACGTGAGGTGCATCCAGGTTTACATTTATGTAGGCGGCACTTGAGCTTTGCATCTTACAATGTAGCAAAGAGGGTACATAGGTTATGCAGGTGGTCTTGGCATGTAGTGTAGTATCCGTAACCATCAAGTCATCAAGGTAATTTGGTACAAGCTGGGATGGATGTGGTTAACTCTTCCAGGTATCTCTGGAAGATTGCTGGAGCAGAAGAGATCCCAAAATGCCAACACTTGTATTTGTATAAAGGTATAATAATCATATCAACGATGCATTGGCTTTCCTCATCTAATGTAATCTGAAAATAAGCATCAGCAGCAAATCTATTTTAGGAAAACATTCACCTCCAACAAGCTTTCAGAAGAGGTTCTCTTGACGTGGTATGGGGTAGGTTTCCACCAGAGCTTGGATACTGATCCTCAGCTTAAAATCTCCACAAAGCTGGAGGAAGCCATTTGGCTTCTGGATCATGATCTAGGATGTGGCCCAAGAACTAGTTCTGACCGGTTCTATGACCCCCAGTGTCGTGAAGGCGATAGAGTTCAAGATTAACGTCCGCCTGTAAGGAGACTGGAAGAGGACGAGCTTGACAGAAATGGGACACCATATCTAGACACCAAGAAATATGTGCTCAAAAGTGGTAGCACACCCCAGCCCAGACTCAAACAGAGATGTGAAAGAGGCACGAAGTTCATCAAGTTCCTGGAAGGGGACTGTGTCCAAGACAACCCAAACAGTGAGAAAGAATCACGTTGACAATGTTGCCAGCAGAGTGACTGTTGACAACATACAACATTAGTGGTGATATAACCATGTTGTATGTAATTGTAGTAGTTGATTGACCTGTGGGGGGAAAAAGAACTGTCGCCATATATAACCAATTTGTGAGAGTGTGGGCCAATGCCAGATAACCCAGACAAGTATACCTCGGGAGGTTGACCAGGGAAAAAGTCGCGCCCGTGTCGACTTGGAAACCAATGTCCTGATATGCAGTCATGAGATCAGTAAACAACTTGGGGGTGCAAGGATTGACATATAGAACCATGACCTGAATTCATGCACCCTCCTGTGATGCAGGCTAGGAGTGGTGTTTGACTGACCTGATGCCTGATGACAGTCAGTTGGGAGATGTCCATCATTTCTACAATGGGCGCAGTGATCAGGGCAGTCTGCACATTGGTGTGTCGCAAAACAGTCAGGACAAGAAGGCAGTCCCCGATGTTTGTGCCTGCATGGCTGCACTGGCTACTCAGAGGTCATTGACACGTCTGAAAGAGATGAATCATGACACCGCCATTGAGAAGAGGGCTTACGAGAATTCTGTCCCTGTGCAACCTGTGTGCGGGCCATAAGACATTCATTTGCTGTCTGTGAGATCTTGAAAGAGTGCGCTATTTTCAGTATGTCGTCCAAGGAAGGATTGTCTAGCTTGAGGGCTGCAGTGCCAACATCTGGATCGGGAGCCAATTGGACCAGGAAATCAGTATATGAGGTTTTGCAAGATGAGTTGGCACAGGTGAAATCACAACGATGTCTCAGATCTTGCAAATCTGTCACCCACAATCGGTAAGACTGCCCTGATTGCTTGTGATGCTGATAGAACTCAAGACAGGAAGTGACCACATGGAACCATTGTGAATAATAATTCGACAGCAATGAACAAATTTTCTTGATAGTGAGTGGAACCAGGTTTGAGAGTTGAGCCAACTTCGTAAATAAGAAAGATGTTTCCTGGGAAGCCCAAGAAAAGAAGAGTGACTGTTGGAGTGCGTCATCAGAAACCTGAAAAGCAGGGAAGTGCTGTTTCAGACGCTGCAAATACGTGTCCCAGTCCTCCTTGGTATCATTAAATGGCGGAAATGAAGAGTTGAGCACTATCTGGATTGTTATAAACCTTGTACCTGTAATCATTCTGACGGTCCATTTGCTGCTGGACCTGCTGTTGGAAGTGCTGTTGCAATTGCTGCTACAGGAGCAGCTGGTGCTGTTTCACGAGCTGTCAAGTTTTGCATCCATAATGCACTGTTAACCTTTTACCTCGTCGCCAATTCTAGTAACCAAAATTGAATGAGACAGGAGCACACCGGCCAACGGGCCACCAGCGTTAACAGGGAATCACCAGGACAACACACTCACACACAACAGAATGACTGACAACACAGCCCACAAGCAAAATACCAAGACCAGAGAACAAATCCAAATCGGATACCAAGACATAGCAACTATCAGCAACCAGAACAACAATGAATAGATAAACAATCATGAGCGATGTTGTAACACGACTGCAGTCTGATCCCTTTGCGCTACTGGATTTTTGGAACCACTGTGAGCGCCGATAGGCCAGCGCAGCAGGCATGGCTCGCATGCAGTGCTGTGGTGGTGACGGCAGTACTCGCAGATTATAGGGGCAGTGCCTAGCGGTTGTCATTTATGTTCATCCCTTGTGGCAGGCTGTCAATATTGTTGCACTAGGATACTAGAAGAACAACACTCACTCACTTTTTTATTACACTTCCATGTGATGTAATCATAAGGAAAGACTATTTGCTTTGTTGCAACACAAGTCAAATGCATGCCTGTGTTAATATGATATCAATTAACATGAGTTTCCTGGGTCCAGAAGGAGGCCACTGCAACTGTGCCTGAAACATTGTTTTCATCAGTGATAGTTTGTTATTTATGTTCTGGTACTGTACCCAGGAAACTGTCATTTTAAGTGACTTTGACCATGAGAGTGTATGCAGTTATATGAAGTCAGTTGCTTTAGTCATCTTGAAGGACTTTGAAAGAGTCCTCAAAAGTGCCAAATGTGATTTTTCGAACGTAATTCTGCCTGAAAAAATGTATCTGAAAAGTCATGAAAAGGATGTATAACTTACGGATGATGGTACCAAATTCTTTCAGAGGCACCATACCCTAGAAGCTACAGATTTCATATCAAAGGGTAACACAGCCCTGCTAATTATTCCTGGACGCATAGGTTCACAATGTCACTTAATTCATTATGTGAATAGACTTTTCAGGGTTTTCCTGTGACAGCTTCACAAAGAACCAGCAAAAGAAGAAGATGATAATATTATAAATATAGATGTCACACACTGTTAGCTTGCGTAGTAAGTAAAAAAGCAGGCTGTGGAAGTAGAAATACATTAAAGTATTTGTTGTTTGTTACCATATTTTATATAATTGACATAACACATAGTATTAATTTTTTGCCATTGAGCTGAAACCATTGTATAGGAATAAGAAAATTTGGATCTTTTATTTGCTGTTATTTCTTAAAAACTAGAAAATCCTGGAAAACTTCTTACCGCATTTGAAAGTACGGGAATTGTTTTGTGATGCAGAATCCAAAATGAGTGTGAACTAAGCAATATGTGTCTGCTTTTTCTGCATTCTCAGTAAGAGGATAGTATTTTATCCCTCTTTCTTCTTACTTCTTTTAAAAACTCTGGTTGTTTTGTAATAACTGATGTGTTTGCATATATTTCACTTTACATTCATACTACAGTTTATAAATTACATATATTACTTGTTTTACAATACATGCTTTAGGCATTAAACGGCATACTGTTTGTTAATTTGGTAAGCTGATGTAAGTGCATTAAATGCATTCACTAGATGCACTTATTGGGAATATTGTTCCTGTTACTGGTGGGCATTGGACATTGCACATAGTTGAATCCCCTAAACATTGCAATATTTTCGTGGAGCTCATCTACATTATTGGCAGTTAACATTATGGCCTGACTATGATGAGGAGGTACTCCACTAATTTGTAGACCAGACATGTATAAATGTTAAACATGCCTTCCACACATTTTGTTATTTATTTTGATAGCAGCTGTCATGTTGTGCAAAATGCAGTATTTCATATTTCAAGAATGTGCTGAATTAAAGAATAACCAATAAATCTTTCTAACCAAAATAATGAATTATGTTTGATGTTTTAGAAGGATCTGCAAGCTCAGCATCTCACCAGTCGTCAGCGCCTTTGGTGCCCCAGTCACCTACAGAGCTGTTTTTAACTGCAGTTCTTTGTGCTGTGAGTGTAGCTGTGATTGCTTACACCACTGCCGTGCTCTATCGCTGTGTCTGTTCCCGTAATTATGCAGAGTGGCGTGCTGGTTGGAGTGGAGAAGGCAGTGGGGCAGCTAATGAAGGTGACACACAGGTAATAGTGAATATCTGGTGTAAATTACTTTGGAAATGCGTGTTCACATTTGTTGAAAGGAGCAGGTGTATGAGAGATGAAGGGAAGAATAAGAATAATATTTGCCACTGCAAGGTACTGCATTGGATGGTGGTATTGGTTGACATGTTGTTGATGACAAAAAAGAAAGTTAATGCAAGGCTTGCATTTATGGTTGACATCTGCTATTTTTATAGTAGCTTTTAAATATAACTATCTTGTACGTCAGTTCCTTTTTTACACATGGCTTATTTATTTTTATTTTTATATGGCTTAAGAAATACAGATAAAAACATCCTGCTATATGAAATCTCAACATTTTGTTGTGGACAGTGTTTCAAATCTTGTAGTGGGTTCGTATTATTTGCATTTACATTTCTGCTTTATGCTACCCCACTGTTGGGTAGATTCAGTGCCCACACCATACTTCTTTGATGAAAGTCTTTATGTGCAGCAGTTAATCCTTACTTTGTATGTTTTAGTGTACAACTTACCTCTTTCTGTTGAAAGAAAGCTTATGTAAATTTATGAACTGTCAACTACATGTAAAATTCTCCAAAACTCTCATTTAGACAGCAGTGATCATTCTAATAAACCATTGCCTTAGGTAAAAAATTTGGTAAGCTGATGTAACTGCATTAAATGCTTTCACTAGATGAACATATTGAGAATATTGTTCATAATACTGGTGGGCATTGGACATTGCACCTAGTTGAATTCCATGAACATTGCAATATTTTCATAAAGCACATGTTCATTATTGGCAGTCAACATTATCCCCTGAAAGTGGTGAGCAGGAACTCCACCAGAATAGTGTGGAACCTTCAGAGACAACATTTGGTAACTTGGCACTATTTACATAAACACTGCAATATTTTTCGCATCCTTTTCGGTAGTGTTAATGTTTGTAGCTGTTTTGAGCAAATGTTTCAGTGTCATCCAACATGGCAGACAACAGGGCCAACAAAATATTTAAAAGTATTGTAATATTTCATAAGGAAATCATAATAGCTAGTTGTCATTAGAAATTTTCTGAATTCAAAAGTTAGAACAATCCATAGCGAAATACTAGCACAGTATCTAAATTCTGAGTTCATTCAATCATTTTTTGCTATGAAAAGGGCGAACAGTGCTCTGTATGTTTCCTGCCTTAGAGACATGCTCCATGGTTGCTCGTCATCTCCATTTCCCTTTCTTTCTTTGAATGAAAATTTAATTTGTTGTGATGAAATATCTGTGTTATATTGTAGGTAGTCTTGAGGGAATCTGTGCCTCTTGCACTTGAGGGTCATACTCAGCAAGTAGAATGGATTGTTGCTGATGGTGGCATTATAGTCAGCTGCTGCTTTGGTGGGGAACTGCGTTCTTGGGATGGGCTTTCGGGAGAGTTGCTTGCCTTCACAGACAGAGCAAGGTGAGTTGGCTATTTGTACTCCTTATTGTGCACATTTTCTTTTCCTGTTATTATAAAATCTATAATGGTTGTGTATTTGTTGTGTTGTATTTCAATCTTCTGATTTAATTTATATACCCCCCCCCCCCATTCACTGACTGTTTTTTCTTCCCTGGTTATTTTTGTGCTGCAGAAAATGACGTATTGATTCTAGTATTGTGTAGAAATCGTAGACGCAAAATCTGCTCTTGTGAGGTATACTGTAGAACATGGTCCAGATAACTCATTTTGTTGCTGTCTGTTGTAATGGGTAAAATATTTGTCATCACAAGAAAGTAAAAATGCAGCTGTGTGGATTGATATCAGTTTAAGTTATTTCATGTGTATTTTTGTAGTCGATGTTAAGGTTGAAAGAGATATTTTCATAAACAGTAGATTTTGCTTGAATGATTGAAGATAGAGGATGCTAAATCTGTATGGAAAATTGAAAACTAATAAGTATAAACACGGTTATGAACCATTCCAGCTAGATGACAGTTATTTGGGATACAGAATGATGTTTGCTGCCCTGGAATATAGCTGTACCAGTATCTGAAACATTATTTTTTCTTTATTTTATAATTGCACTAAAATCCATTCTGTTGATGGTAAATAGACTTGCCTTTTACCAGATACTGTATAACAGTGAATAGGAATGGGCTGATATATGGTTAGGTATGGGCTTGTAAAAGTCTTTCTATACAAAGAAGCGTTTAAAATCTGTCCATTTATTACCCACTGTTTTAATTTTATCATGCTTTTCTTAATCACTATAATCTTTCTGTCTCCTAATGAATAAGCTGCCAAAAATTTGAGAAAAGTTAATGTATTATTTTTCTTCTCCCACTGCAGTATGAAATGGGAAGCTTTATATATGAAAGGAATGGTTGTTGTATGACCTAAGTATTTCTGTTGAGTGGTGGCTTGATTATTAAGTAGGTAAACACTTTGGCAAAAATTGGCACATTAGTAGCTTTTCTTATGATAAGTATTGGAAAATGAGTGAAATGTTGAGATTTTTGGGAGTCCCAAACCAGCTCTCAGTTGGATTTTTTAGTTATTGAAATCTTTTGACATTGGTCTGTTTTCCTGCTACCTCTACTGTGAGCAACCACACTATGAAAAGAAAGTTTCTTGCTATTTTTATCTGTAGAGGGAACAAAAAAAGTAAGATGTGAAACATTATGGATTACACTTTGGGAGTGGTGATCATGTCAAAATTTCTGTTTAATACATTTCCTTAATTGTGTGCAGGTTCTTCTCACACCCACCAATACACCGTTCATGTTCAGAGGAGGGTACCCATTCTGACTATGAAAGTGGTTCTCCACCCTCACGTGGTGATGAGCCTTCTTCTGTTATCACACCATTGCCAGGAAATCAGGTGTTACCATCCTTTCCTGATTTGAGGCATGCTATATCTGCAAACTTCACATCTGCTTCTCATCAGCAGCTTTCCGTAGTGGCACCTCCAGATCCCAGAACTGGTTTTGACTATGGAGAGAGGTAAGAACAAGAATCATAGAAGGGAAGCTTCAGTCTCATATAAATACAGCTTCATTAAGTTTTGCCTGATATCTTGATATCGTTGTCAAATCTACCCGTTACTTTCTGTGTATCAGCTAGAAGCAAATCCATGAGAGATGCATCCTTCACATTGCTTGCTGTTTGTAGTAATAGTTCTCTAGAACTGTACATGTTGATAGAATGTCAAGAATATTCACTATTTAGTAAAAATTATAGCATTATAATTATGTATAGCTTTTTATTTTAAATGGTTAATTGCTGTCCCATGGAGAACATATTGTATGTGTTAGAATGTCCTAGGTGAAATACAAATAATGCAAGAAATAGAAATAATCACTCACTGTACAGTTGCGGCATTCATCAGTTGTCAGATCTAAAATGTTGCAAGATTGAAAATGTTGTTGAGTTTCAGCTATTAATGAGCAGTGTTGTGCGATGAATCAAATGTGCAATACCAGATATTCCAAGATTTGTGTTTAGTGAGAGTATAAAACTAAAAATAATTCTTCATAGTATGCGAATTCTGTGTGTGAGCAGGAGTTTGAGCCACACACAGTTCTATGACTATACTGAGAAGCTCGAGAGTGGTTTTGTTATTTTGAAAGTGTGTCCCATAGTGCAGCAATGGAAAAATGTCATTCAGTAAAGCTCTATGGCACTCTGAAACAACTATTATGGCTTTCTTGAAGATGGCTTGGAGCTATTGCTCTTTTATGTGAGGGCATTGTTTCGAAGAATGATTGTTAATGTTGCCATCAAACAAAACTTCAGTTATAAACATTAGGTAAGTCTTTCCGCTCCCGGGATTGGAATGACCCCTTACCCTCTCCTTCCCTCTTTCCTGATGAAGCAACCGTTGGTTGCGAAAGCTTGAATTTTGTGTCTCTGTTTGTGTGTCTATCAACCTGCCAGCGCTTTCGTTTGGTAAGTCACATCATCTTTGTTTTTAGATATATTTTTCCCACGTGGAATGTTTCCATTTGAATGAAACAGTATTTATGGGACTATTCAGAATACCAGCTTCTTGGTAGACAACAAAGAAATACATTTAATTACATGGTTTATGCCACCAAGATGAAAATATAGTCTGCAACAATTGGAGATAAAGTAGAATTTTAAAACGACAAAAAAAGCCCAGCCTACTTCACCCGCAATTCGTTTGCATTTACAATTATTTTAGCTAGTTTATGATTCTATTGTTTTACTGTACAGAAATGTGATATTTAATAGAATCCTGGATAGTAGAAAATGATTGACAGTGTTTGCAAGAAGTAATAATTGTTAAATGTGCTGTATTATTAGTGCATAGTATACTTCACATTTATTGTAATGCCTATAGATGAACCCCACCTGGATAGCCATGCATGTCAAAGCCCTGCTTCCAGAACAGAGAGGTGCGCTGGTCCTAGATCAAATCCACCTGGCGGATCGATGACAATGGTCAGTGTGCCAACCAGCCTGTATGTGATTTTTCCCACATCCCACTTGGTGAATAATGGCTGGTATCCAGATCCCACTTTAGTTACATGATTTTTAAACATTTAGAATTTTTTTGCCCACTTTCACATGTTTAACACTGCATGCTGACATATTCTGTCCCGGGGATAATGGGGTGGCAACAGGAAGAGCATCTGACCACCTCTTAAACCATCCATACCATATCCATTAATAATGATGTTAACCATGCAGTGATGTGGAACAAGGGCACAAGGAAAAGAAGTACTGCTTATAGGCGAAAGTAGCCATAGTGTATAGTGCATTCTTAGTTGTACTGTAACAAATATTTAAAGACTGTCAGTGATGAAAGTGGAATAATATCCAAAATTTTGTCATTGTATAACAATTTGTTCACTTGGTAGAAAGATTTCAATGTTGATAGCAACTCTGTAACTGTATTATTTTCAGACAAAATGCGAATAATTTTTTTTTTCTTTCAGGTACCGCTTGCTGTTTGAAGAGTTTATTTCTCAGCAACGCCAAAAAACTGAACGTACAACGGATTTTCCAGTTTTACAAGAAAACTGTTCATTCCGTCCTCCCTTGTCTAACCCAACACCAATTCCGGGTTCCACCCTCCATCGAACACTGCCATCGGCAGAGCCTCCATCTCCAGTATCACCCCATTCAGCCAGTCCATCAACAGTGTCGTCTCGGCCTCCACCTCCTGTCTGGTGCCTAGATTGCCGGGACAACTTGGTGGCTGCTGGTTGTGCTGATGGGAGACTGGAGTTTTGGGAAGCCAATACTGGTGCATTTAAGGTACGGATACTAAATAAAGATGGAGTTGTTTTCCTGTATATGCAGCAATACTCATGGGTGTCTTTTGTCCCCATGAAACATACACCATATTTACTTGAGTATAAGAAGACCCTGAGTATAAGACGACCCTCTTTTTTTTTAATAGGATCCTTGAGAAAAAATTTCCTGCTAACATATGCTGACTAGTCAAAATTAAAAAGTGTTTTATTGACAAAAAAAGTATCTGCCAGAAAGTTAACATTATCATATTCTAAATTTATTTCCTTTATTGATTGTCTGCATTTTGATAACTTTAGGAGAAATCAAATAAGCAAAAAGAAATGGTTTTATTAATTTTCAGATTATTTTCTTTTCTACCTTTTTTGTTTACTAACCCTGTCTTGTGGTACCACATTTTTAATCATCATCCTAGTAGCACAGCTGTGAAATTTATATCTTTGTTGTCATAAATATCTGGTAGTTTCTTCCGAATATGTACTTGTATTACTGTCCATGTTTAACTCCCCTTGTAGTTGTCTCATCAAATACTGTTCATATTTTACTTTGCTCATTTATTTAATGTAAACTGGTATACAGCCACTGCTTTGATTATAAAGTTAATGTTAAAATGCAGTACCACCACACTCTCAAACTGTAGGTTCCCTCAAACACCTCAATTTTCCTGCATTTATTAATTTCTGTTTATCGTATTGATATAGCTTAAGTTCTTCGTGTATTCTGTATTTACATTGACAACTGTCTCTTCTTTTTTAATAGGTTGTGTATCATGTTTCATACCTCTTGATGCAGCCTTGCCTAGTACTAAGTTTATCTTATTTCAATAGTTTTGTTTATCAATAGATACCGTTATGTAGGCATGTTATTCTTATATTGTGCTAAATGTTTTCCTGTCAACTCCATTGTTATTTATGCACTGTTCAGTTTTTACTATTTCATTGCAAAGATGTTACTCACTGTATGTTTCTACTTCACTCTAGATGTTTTACTTCTCTTCCAGTGTTGTCTGCTAACATTTAACTTCTTTGGTGATAATACTCAGTAAATGCCTGAAGATGGCCTTGTAAGCCGAAAACCGGTTAGCAATAAAAATAATATTGTAGAACAAAAGCAAACTGGTGCTTTTCATTTATTATGTTGCTATTTCTGAGGATGTCATTACGGAGGGACCTGAGATCACAGAGGAATAGTTTTGTTTTTATCCTTTCTGAAACATTGCAGTGTCTCATTTTTCCAAGTACTGTAGTTTAAAAACATGCTGTGTTGTTAAGAAAATAAAAAAAGAAAACTATAGTACATCATAACTTTGTGCAGCATTTTTGTTGTAAAATTGTATTCAATTTTTCAGTGTCTGTTTGATGATGGCAGTGGAGTGGCAGTCACAGCTGTAAAAGTAATTGGGAATCGGGTGGTGGCTGCTCGTTTGAATGGAGCTCTAGATTTTCTGGAACTTGAAACTTTTGGGAAAAGTGGCAAACGTCCCCTTGCACTTGATGGTTGGGGATTCACCAATTTTCGGCGCAGTGAGTAGGACTGAATTTTTGTGTCTTTTAAAATTTTTACATGCATCCATAATATGTAAGAGCAATATCAGAAGGAATAATCAAGAGTCAAGATTTGAAGAAGCAATGCAAAGATTGTTAGTTACTGGAGAATGGTTGACACAAGTGTATAACAACTTTCTCAGTTTAGAAATGAAATGCAATTTCTGAAATTATTTCCATTGCTTTCCTTTCTGTATGCAAAATATTCTGTTACTCAGCACCCACTGTATTTTGGTGCTGAACAGTCTATTTTCTAAGAACAGCCATTTCAGACTGGAATGATTGAGTCATTCTTGGAGTCAGGCTCTTTATTTATTTTGTTTCTTAATTCTCATTTCCCTATACAGATAAATGTGGGGCAGTGTCAAATGTGCTGGACTTGCATTTGTGAAAAACATGGTTCAAATTCCTTTTCATTCTGTTTTAATTTTTCTTGGGCTTTTGTGCTCCATCTGTAAGATGATCTGATACTTTCACGAATCTTGAGACTAAGTAGAAATAAGAGAATGGTATATCCCTGGGGGAGACTTCAGACTGGTTACACTTGAGCTACTTGCTACAGTAAAGGAAAAAGTTGTATGAAGAGAGATTGAAACAAAATGCGCCAGGGAACTAAAGAACTTGAAACTGACACAAGAGAGAAAGAGGATACATTTAGCAGCTCCAGAAATTGCGTTTACAGTGTGATATTGAAAAGTGCATTATTGATTTAGTTGAAGTAGTGTGAGAAATGAGTGCAACAAAGATCGATGTTTTGGTCCTGATGGGTCAGTTGGGACTGACCAGGGGTACAGTTTAATTGGAAATAGTTATTGTAAAATATTTCATTTTACTATGGCATCCATTGGTTCTGTTGAATATTACCTATCTTGAATACCTTGTTATATTTCACATGATCGTTAACATTAGCAATGGACACATGCTAGATCAGAGAGAGAGAGGTAGACAGTAACCCACAGTTTTACTTGGGGGGGGGGGGTTGCAAGATAATGGTAGATCTCAGCCTTTCCTTTCCTAATGATGATTCTTTGTGATTTAAATACAGAGAAATATGAGCTTTTCCCCAATTACTTTTGCAGCACATATACGAACAGGAAGTGCTGGTTCTGCAGCTGATATGAAGTTTATTGGATCCAGTGGCAGTGTGCATGGAAATACGGGACAGAAAAATGAAAGTGAAGCTGTAACTGAGGAGGAAGTTCGCTGTTCACGTTTAGTTCAAGCTCGTGCTCACAGGCAACCAATCACTGCTTTGGACTGTGAAGGAGGTCGTGTTGTAACTGGAGGCCAGGACCATTGCATGAAGGTGAGAGAGAGACAGAGAGATAGACAGTAGTCACATTTTTCATTGGTGAGGTAAGCCCATGTTGAGACCCTGTCTGATTTTTGAGAGTGGAAGTACTGTTTATAGGCTTAATCAAACAATGGAAAGTCCAGGTTGGAATACCAACAATATTATGAAAAGAACAGATTGCTACTTACCATAAAGATGATGCATTGAGTTGCAGACCGGCACAACAAAAAGCTTTCAACCAAAGCCTTCTTCAGAAATAAAACACATAGGAAACACACACTCATTCACATAAGCAAGCACAACTCACCCACATATGACTGCTATTGCCAGCTGCCCCAGCTTTGGCCGAAAGCTCAATATGTAATTCTTTTCGTTATGCCTTTCTACAATTCAGCATATCATCTTTATGGTGAATAGCAGTAAATCCTTTTCATAATATTGTTTATAGGCATACTCATTATTGTATCACACCCTTGACCATATCCTTGTTTGCTAGTGATTGTCTGCCTCTTTTGGACAATTTGTCATGTAATCATTTGGTGTTGTACTTCATTATTACTGCTTTACTATTTTAAGCTAATGTAAATGACAGATTTGAGGACCTTAGTCCAAAAATTGTAATACCCATTAGAAATTAAAAAGAAAATAAGTGACACAATGCTACAGTTACGATGTTAAATATACTGTATTCCTAATGTCCATTGACTTTGATCCTGCCCCCTCTGCCACTTTTTTTTATTTAGTGTTACTATTTTTTTATGGATATAGAGAGGAATGAAACTGTACATGTGATGTTAAATAATTTTACTGTACTACTAACCAAAGATCTGCACCTCTTATCAGATATTTTATCTAGAGCTTTTCTGGACAGCTTCTCAGAGATTTGATGTTTTTGTTAAAACACCGAATATCTGAAGCTGCCTGATGTAGGTTGAGGTGAAACTGCATGGAAAAGATGGAGTAACAGCAGAAACTTACTACACCATTTAAGGGTTTCAAGAAAATTAGTTCTTCATAATGAAAACATTGTCAGATATAGATAGAAACAGTTTTACTCGCCAGGTGGCAGCAAACGCACTCACACGCAAGATACCACATAAATATTAGATTTTTTCTCCAAAAGAGAACTAGTCAGAGAAAACAAAATGTCAAGGCTTAAATGGCAGCTGCATTCTCTGCAGTCACAACTAGTCAGCATAAGAGGGAAATCAGCATTGAAGAGAATAGTGTTAGAAATGAGATTTATGTATTTTCACTTGAGTAAATTTGGCACCCCATTGTTAATCTGTGTTCAGGTAAAAGCAGTTTCTGTGATTGTATTTGTTCTAAGTTTCAGATTGTGGTCTCCTCTACTCATATTTCCTTATCATCTTTCTCATCCTTACCTTTTAAAAGGCTATGGCTCTCATATCATTGACGTTTTTTGTCCATAATTGATGGAAATTGATTTGAAGGATATGTATTTATGTAGTCTTGTACAGCAAAGAAGCAATGGAGAGGATGTTGTTATGGGTTGTTGGTATCCTCTTTCTACAACACAAATGCGCACATGAATTAATATGGCTCTTTATTTACATGAATATTTACCTTAACTTGAGTAGAGTCAATTTGTTGTGGTACAAGCTCATCAGTAGTAGTACTCTTGCAGACAATATTGGTAATCTCACTGCTAGTCTTGCTATAGGCACCAATCTGGTTGCTATGAACTGTCATAGCCTGTGATGTGAACTGAGCCCACTCTGCGATTGTACTGACAGAGTGAGTCAGTCAGTCTGGTCAGCGGTGGCGGCCTAAATCATAGTTGTTGTTGTTTGCCCATTGTAAGCAATTAATAGCCCTTAAAAATGTCATTTGTCGAAATTCAGACTTACGTAATGTCAGTTTCTGCATTGAGAATAACATTGTAGGATTTCAGTGTGTTTGGAAATATTGTGAATGCTAACTTGAACCTATGAAGATAATCAGCATTTGTTTCTTGTTGTTTATGAAGCATGTAATTTGTGTTTGTTCTGTTTTTTCTCCCACCCCCCCCCCCCTTTTTTTTTAAGATAATGCTTATCACACTTGGAGCATCGGTTGTGTGGCATAATTCACAGTTAAACCTTTTGTTTGAAATAATTTTTATTAGAAAAATGAAATTATCTTTTTAAACTGTCATGAGATCAACATTAACATAATTGAACCCAAGTTTGGAATGAAAGACAAGAGAACACAACTGAAAATTTATGTAGGACTGGAAAGATGATATGACCAAAACAATTGAGGGTGAAGAGGAAAGTACTGCACCGAAGAGAATGAAAATGTTGAAGTGTTTCTTTTTGTATGTTATCATTTGATTTCCAGTTCATGTGTACCATCACATTCCTGTCGTTAATTTCTTGACTTGATTCTTTCTATTACTCATCCTTTGCTTACCTGTGAAGGAAGATAAATTTTTGTAATGGAAACAAGAAATATCTGCTTTATTATTTTTATATAAATAGACTCCAGACTCCTCCTGAAAACTGTTGTTGCACCAGCAAATCCTGGCAATCCAAAAGCACTCATAATATGGTGAGCCAATTCTAATGGCCATTCTAACAAACATCAACGTCAGGTTATCTGTCACAGAAGTGCTGCCACACAGTTTTAGCACAAGCAGAAAACTTCTCTGAGTCTTTCAATATCATCAGTATGGAAGTGTCATCTTTCTGGAGTCAATATCTTTTACACAGTTGAGAATTGTGTTGAGTTAATCTCTGTAAAGCTGAGACACATCAGTTACCTCTGTTTATAAACCATCTGAAAAAGTTCTCCATGTAAGAACTCGTGTGAAAGAAAAATCTACAGTGATGTAATGTGTACTCGTACATCCATTATGTATATTCCTGTACAGGGGAGATGTTTTACTAGAAAGTTGCTTGCCCGGTGTCAGTGGAGAAGTACAATACTGTAGTGTCTGTGTTATTCTGAATTACGATGCAATGTTCCTTCGACCTGGCAAAAATTTTCATTATCATCATTCCATTATACAACTGATGGCTGTCCATTCAGGTAACTGTGAATACATTTCATCTATTTCATGAAAGTAGTTGGTGGAGTGCCTGTTCCTTCGTAGGTGCATGCATGTCCAAAGGAACATTGTATCGTAGTTTGGAATAGCCTTGGCACTGCAATATCGTATGATAATGTGTCAGTTTTGCATGCCAGTTAAACAACAAGAGTTATAGTAAAAGCCCATATATGAATGAACATAGTTTTAAGAAATTCTCGTGTTTAGTAAATATTTTCTTTGATCACGGTTTAACTGCCATAAGAAGATGGTCTTTAAATTCCTTTTGATATGTCCCTCTTCAGGGATATATTTGCTTCTAAGGAATGAATGTGAAACAATTTACAAATTAAAGCTTATTTTTTCATGAAATTGCCAACATGCCTGGAAGTTTTATTTTACATAAATGAACAGGCCACACTAGCAATAGAATAAATGGCCTTACTATGGATTTATACATTTGGTCAATAGTTGGTTTCCAAGATTTTTGGTTGATTTTTCATCAGTTATCTTTGTGAAGTAATAGAATCATGTTAATCACTTGCATAATCATTAGGATGTGAAGTATTTACATTTGTAGATCACTCATGCTGTCAAGTTTGTGTATAAAATGCACATATTTGTAGATTGTACATCTACATTCTACTCATACGTGTATTTCATGCACAGACTAGTCGAGAAAACCTAACAAAATTGTCAACAGTTTTTTGTCAACACAAAGTTCTAAATATATAAAGGCTGATCCAAGTGACACTGGCAATAAATGACCTTTTTTACATGATCAGGATAGGAAGAAATAAAAATTTTTGCCCAAATTTGGATGCACTGCGTCTTGTAGCCCTGTGATCTAGCATCACAGGTGTTGCCTTGAAATAACTAACCAAGCACAACCCAGTCTCTCTGTTGTTTCTATTATAAACTTGTTCTCAAAACCTGTGACTGAAAATAATAGTTTCATTTTAACAACAAAAGATTTTCCTCAACCAATCACAATTTGTTATATTATGTATGATGCCCTTGAATTGTTTGAATAGATAATTATAACATAAAGTGTGTTTTTCATTAAATTGTGACGAGTTAAACATAATTCTTGCTGCATGTGAACTTCTGCATCATTCTGGAAATTTAATTTTGACGCAAACAAGCAAACATTTGTTGTTATTCCTTGTTTCTGCAGGTAGTGTGAAGTAAAAATTCTTTCACATTTCCCATTATCTGTGGGACCTGAAGCACTAGTAACTGTAAATTTTTGGAATAAGGATACAACATGTCACACAGTATGTTATCCAACTCTCCATTTATATAAATAAAAATGTAAATGTCCATTTGTTCAAAATCGTGTGTCTCTGTAAGTTTTTGACTGATTGCAGGAAATTTTGACACAGAGTTGTATTCTAATACATAAATGTTTTCAGATACCTGTAAATATAACTTTTTGATACTTTTTTGTAACAGTGTTTCCCTATTATTAAATTTATAAAAAATTATATGTTATATATGCAACATTGTGTCAAAATTTCAAAGCATTCAGTCAAAAATTTTCGAAGATTTGTGATTAGGAACATTTACAGTTTCTATATAAGTGCAAACATAGACATTCTTCTCTTCAGAATCTCAAACCTCCAAAAGTTATTCTTGGATTTCTTTGAAATTTTGACACAACATTGCATTCGAATACTCACATGGTTTTCTACACCTATTGAAATGGCATGTAAATGTTGGAGTGTTCAAAATTGTTAATCTTCAAAAGTTCATGACTGATTGCTTTGAAATTTTGATGCATCATTGAATTCTAATATGGGGATGTTTTTAAGTACCTATTTTTCAAATATATTTATGTTTGTAATATGTGTAGTGAAACATTGTTAGCAAACTGAAAATCTGTATTTATGGCTTATTAGTTTATGATAATAATACTACAGCAGAATCTGAATATGCAATGACAATAAACAAGGCTCAAGGTCAGAGAGAGGGGAAGAAGAGATGGGCAGGTGGATGGGAAGAAATGGACATAGAAAATGGGAAGGAGACATGGACAGAGAGGGGGCAGGAGGAGATGGTGAGAGAGAGAGAGAGAGAGAGGGGGGGGGGGCAAGGAGAGGGTGCACAGAGAAAGGGGTAGAGGAGATGATGGACTGAGAGAGGGTGAGAGCAGGAGAAGATGGAGAGAAAGAGGGAGGATAAGATGGTTAGAAAGAGGGGAAAGAGAAAGTGATGGACAAAGAAGGGAAGATGGGCAGATGGACAGAGATGGGAGGGAAGGGAATTAGGACATATATCGAATTCCCATACATATTAGAAACATCATCTTTCTCTTTTCTCTCTTTTCCATTTAAGCAGACCGAGTCACAGCAGAGCATGGTTGGTACAGCTAGCAATATAATTTAAAAAAACTGGTGAAAAAGGCAAGTGTTTTCCAAAATGCATCGTGCATATTATAATTTAAACAAAAATTATGATTGAAAGTGACAAACATTTTTATGGTACAAACGAAATGAAAATCGCATTCTGTTATTCACGAAATGTCAGATTGGGCATGCAAGATATTTTCGTGTCAGTAAACCTACTGCTAACCACAAGAAGTCTACTATTATTTCTGAAGTTGAAGACTGTTGTGCTCTCAAAGATATGGCCCAACCTATAGTCATCAAATATTTAAAGTGGGCAAAAGCTGGCCAAACAAAAAATCTATTTAACCCTTATCGATGGCATGTTGTATTATATTGTTAGTACTGATGAGGGGCATTGGAAACACCCCAAGGTTTAAGAATCTGAATAATGTTATAGTGCAAAACATCAATGTTGTAATTTTATGATATTGAATTCATAAATTCTTCCACATGTTTGTACAATTTCTATGCATTGGAAATATTAATTTAATTGTTAACACTACAAACAGTAATCAAAAGTAGTTATATTTCTTTCTTTCCACGTTCAAGTGTTATAGAGGTTGTTCAGAAACTGTCAAAAGCTTGTAAGGGTGTTACAGGGTATGCTGAGAAATAATTGTTAAGAAGAAATTACCACTGTGATTCCATTTCTGAGTTAAATACAAGTGAAGTTAGCCAATCGGGCCATTGTGTGGGCAAATTCAAGTGGCCCACCAGATACAGTTGGTGTCAGTTGTTTCCTAGTGTGGGTGATAGTGCCTGAGACTGCTCAGCTTTCGGCTTGGGTTCAGTCCCTACTGCCATTCGATGTCCAGTTTTGGTTTTAGAAAACAAAGAATGCATTTGATGACACCGTCTCTGTGGGGCGGCTTGAATTTGCACTTGTAGTGGCCTGATTAGCTAACTTCAGTGCTAATTAATACGAAAACAGTGCAACATATAAAATTTTTTCTTAACAATTATTTCTCAGCACAACCTACTTCCTCTTTTCAGACTCTCTCTGACCACCCTTTATATCTATTAGTTCTGTCAAGTTTCAATATTTTCTAATTATTTTATGTTTAATTATAAATGCAAAACATTTTCTTTATTGAAACAATCACTACATATTGTAACCGTATGACTTGGACACATTTCTTTATGAACTTTGCACCGAGACTTTTTGTTTTCACACCTTCCCTTCTTGTTTTTTATATTGGCCACATTTCTGTTTGCAAGGCCTGGTTTTTCTGTAGAAGACCCATGGTTTTTGTCTTACGTTATTGTCATCTTGATCACTTATTGTTTGATGGATATGGTAGCATGTTATTGTTGCTGCTGCTCTCTCGTGTATAACTGGCTGTGTTATCTGAACTCCTTGTTCTCGTAGGAACAATCTCCTAGTCATATTATTGATCTCATAATTTCTGGAACCCCCCCATGAACCATGGACCTTGCCGTTGGTGGGGAGGCTTGCGTGCCTCAGCGGTACAGATGGCCGTACCGTAGGTGCAACCACAATGGAGGGGTATCTGTTGAGAGGCCAGACAAACATGTGGTTCCTGAAGAGGGGCAGCAGCCTTTTCAGTAGTTGCAGGGGCAACAGTCTGGATGATTGACTGATCTGGCCTTGTAACATTAACCAAAACGGCCTTGCTGTGCTGGTACTGCGAACGGCTGAAAGCAAGGGGAAACTACAGCTGCAATTTTTCCCGAGGACATGCAGCTTTACTGTATGATTAAATGATGATGGCGTCCTCTTGGGTAAAATATTCCGGAGGTAAAATAGTCCCCCATTCGGATCTCTGGGCGGGGACTACTCAGGAGGACGTAGTTATCAGGAGAAAGAAAACTGGCGTTCTACGGATCGGAGGGTGGAATGTCAGATCCCTTAATCGGGCAGGTAGGTTAGAAAATTTAAAAAGGGAAATGGATAGGTTAAAGTTAGATATAGTGGGAATTAGTGAAGTTCGGTGGCAGGAGGAACAAGACTTTTGGTCAAGTGATTACAGGGTTATAAATACAAAATCAAATAGGGGTAATGCAGGAGTAGGTTTAATAATGAATAAAAAAAATAGGAGTGCAGGTTAGCTACTACAAACAGCATAGTGAACGCATTATTGTGGCCAAGATAGACACAAAGCCCATGCCTACTACAGTAGTACAAGTTTATATGCCAACTAGCTCTGCAGATGATGAAGAAATAGATGAAATGTATGACGAGATAAAAGAAATTATTCAGGTAGTGAAGGGAGATGAAAATTTAATAGTCATGGGTGACTGGAATTCGTTAGTAGGAAAACGGAGAGAAGGAAACATAGTAGGTGAATATGGATTGGGGGGAAAAAATGAAAGAGGAAGCCGCCTTGTCGAATTTTGCACAGAGCATAACTTAATCATAACTAACACTTGGTTCAAGAATCATAAAAGAAGGTTGTATACCTGGAAGAATCCTGGAGATACTAAAAGATATCAGATAGATTATATAATGGCAAGACAGAGATTTAGGAACCAGGTTTTAAATTGTAAGACATTTCCTGGGGCAGATGTGGATTCTGACCACAATCTATTGGTTATGAACTGCAGATTGAAACTGAAGAAATTGCAAAAAGGTGGGAATTTAAGGAGATGGGACCTGGATAAACTGAAAGAACCAGAGGTTGTAGAGAGTTTGAGGGAGAGCATAAGGGAACAATTGACAGGAATGGGGGAAAGAAATACAGTGGAAGAAGAATGGGTAGCTCTGAGGGATGAAGTAGTGAAGGCAGCAGATGATCAGGTAGGTAAAAAGACGAGGGCTAATAGAAATCCTTGGGTAACAGAAGAAATATTGAATTTCATTGATGAAAGGAGAAAATATAAAAATGCAGTAAATGAAGCAGGCAAAAAGGAATACAAACGTCTAAAAAATGAGATCGACAGGAAGTGCAAAATGGCTAAGCAGGGATGGCTAGAGGACAAATGTAAGGATGTAGAGGCTTGTCTCACTAGGGGTAAGATAGATACTGCCTACAGGAAAATTAGAGAGACCTTTGGAGAGAAGAGAACCACTTGTATGAATATCAAGAGCTCAGATGGCAACCCAGTTCTAAGCAAAGAAGGGAAGGCTGAAAGATGGAAGGAGTATATAGAGGGTTTATACAAAGGGCGATGTACTTGAGAACAATATTATGGAAATGGAAGAGGATGTAGATGAAGATGAAATGGGAGATAAGATACTGCGTGAAGAGTTTGACAGAGCACTGAAAGACCTGAGTCGAAACAAGGCCCCGGGAGTAGACGACATTCCATTAGAACTACTGATGGCCTCGGGAGAGCCAGTCATGACAAAACTTCTACCATCTGGTGAGCATGATGTATGAGACAGGCGAAATACCCTCAGACTTCAAGAAGAATATAATAATTCCAATCCCAAAGAAAGCAGGTGTTGACAGATGTGAAAATTACCGAACTATCAGTTTAATGAGTCACAGCTGCAAAATACTAATGCGAATTCTTTACAGACGAATGGAAAAACTGGTAGAAGCCGACCTCAGGGAAGATCAGTTTGGATTCCGTAGAAATGTTGGAACACGTAAGGCAATACTGACCTTACGACTTATCTTAGAAGAAAGATAAGAAAAGGCAAACCTACGTTTCTAGCATTTGTAGACTTAGAGAAAGCTTTTGACAATGTTAACTGGAATACTCTCTTTCAAATTCTGAAGGTGGCAGGGGTAAAATACAGGGAGCGAAAGGCTATTTACAATTTGTACAGAAACCAGATGGCAGTTATAAGAGTCGAGGGGCATGAAAGGGAATCAGTGGTTGGGAAAGGAGTGAGACAGGGTTGTAGCCTCTCCCCAATGTTATTCAATCTGTATATTGAGCAAGCAGTAAAGGAAACAAAAGAAAAATTCGGAGTAGGTATTAAAATTCATGGACAAGAAGTAAAAACTTTGAGGTTCGCCGATGACATTGTAATTCTGTCTGAGACAGCAAAGGACTTGGAAGAGCAGTTGAACGGAATGGACAGTGTCTTGAAAGGAGGATATAAGATGAACATCAACAAAAGCAAAACGAGGATAATGGAATGTAGTCAAATTAAGTCGGGTGATGCTGAGGGAATTAGATTGGGAAATGAGACACTTAAAGTAGTAAAGGAGTTTTGCTATTTAGGGAGTATAATAACTGATGATGGTCGAAGTAGAGAGGATATAAAATGTAGACTGGCAATGGCAAGGAAAGCGTTTCTGAAGAAGAGAAATTTGTTAACATCGAGTATAGATTTAAGTGTCAGGAAGTCGTTTCTGAAAGTATTTGTATGGAGTGTAGCCATGTATGGAAGTGAAACATGGATGATAACTAGTTTGGACAAGAAGAGAATAGAAGCTTTCGAAATGTGATGCTACAGAAGAATGCTGAAGATAAGGTGGGTAGATCACGTAACTAATGAGGAGGTATTGAATAGGATTGGGGAGAAGAGAATTTTGTGGCACAACTTGACTAGAAGAAGGGATTGGTTGGTAGGACATGTTTTGAGGCATCAAGGGATCACAAATTTAGCATTGGAGGGCACCGTGGAGGGTAAAAATCGTAGAGGGAGACCAAGAGATGAATACACTAAGCAGATTCAGAAGGATGTAGGTTGCAGTAGGTACTGGGAGATGAAGAAGCTTGCACAGGATAGAGTAGCATGGAGAGCTACATCAAACCAGTCTCAGGACTGAAGACCACAACAACAACAACAACAATTTCTGGAAAATATTATTTGAGCATTTATTCCAGAAATATCCAGGAAATGGAAAATATTGCACAGGACCAGTGTTTTGTTTTTCTTGACATGGACTAGGTCCTGCATATTTCATTCAATGTATCAACTCCTGTTTTTGTGGAATTGTACATTGTGATAATCTCAAGGCCTTTTTTCCTCTTCTTTGCTGTCATCTCCTTTATTATCCAAGTGTATGGATGAAAAAAGTATCACATTCTTGTTCTTCTTTGGTAAATTAGACAAGCTGCAACAAGTAAAACCATTTGTCTGCCATTATTTTATGGCAAGCCCCTTCAGTTGTCTTGCTCAGGCAAGTTACCACATCTTGCAACAAGTTTGAAACTTTGTGTGGCCTATCTGGCTGTTTTCTGACGTATATCTCCATGGCAAGGCCGTACAAAGTCCTGGCATCACAGGGCATTAGAATTTTCAGATCATACTCTGCTATCCTACTTAGTATCCACTGGTGAAAACTACACTTTCCTTTGAAAATGACTAACTGTTCATCCACTGCAGTATATTCACACATTGTGTAGTTCTAGGTAAAATTTGCCTGGCACAGTTCAAATATTTTCCTAATATTATCTATTTTGTTTCTCTCGTGGCTGCTTTTAAAGTCGTCAAACTATATGCCTAGGAACACATTGTAGTGTGAAAGATCTCAATTGCAAAACCATCTGTGTCCCACAGTTCTTTGAATTCAGATGTCAAGAATGGTGAAAACTGGCAAAAATAGGTAACCCAGTAGAATCCTTAATTTCAGCCACATCTGTCTCATTTGAATTTCATTTCCTGGAAAAATTCCCCAGAATGCTTTTTATGTTCACATTGTTATACATACATATTTTTTTTTACAAACTTACCTTCATCAAACAACAAAAGTAAGCATTCTTCAAAAAACAAAAGTAAGCACTCTAAGATTTATTGTACAATTCTGGTAGATGAATAATAGTATTTTAAGTTTGCATCCCTATATTTTTTCCTTGGAGGTTTCTTCATCTGTTTCATTGCTTTGTCATTTCCCAAGTAGAAATTGTTATTTTCAAAACTTATTTCCTTATCCTCACCATCCCAGTCTTTATCAGTTTCATGTTCCAGTTTACTCACTCATCAGATGACTCTGAATCTGCCTTATTCTACAGTTCTTCTACTTCATCTTCTTCAAATAATCTGTGTATTCATTTGTCATTTTCTTCATACATACATATACTGCAGATTTATTTGTTATTGTACAGTAGCAGAAAGGAAGGTTACTCCAAGAGTTTTATTTCACTTGGAAAACAGCTAGAATAGTGGTATTAGACAGCAGTTGGTTCACTTAATAAACATGAAATGACTTACTTGATTTAATTCCTTTGGCCCCTATGGGGGCATAGGGCATCCAGGAGAACTCGCCATCGGTCTCTGTCTTTGGTCATTTGCCTCAATTCTGTCCAGGTCTTGCCCACTCTTTTTGCTTCCCCTTCCACTGTCCTCTTCCATGTGCCCCTAGGTCTTCCTCTCTCCTTGTTCCCTGGGGATTCCATTCCAATGCTTTTTTCTCGATGGCTCCATTTGGTTTTCTCAAGGTGTGCCCCACTTTCTCTCTCGTATCTGGTCTTCTATAGGTACCTGGTTTGTTATTCGCCAGAGCTCCTCATTACATATTTTTTCTGACCACCAGGTATCCATGATGCGTCGAAGACATCTGATTTTGAAGCTTTGTAACTTGAATGTTACCTTTTTATCCATTTTCCAGCTATCACTGGCGTACAGGACAGCCTTCACATTTGTATTAAAAATACGGATTTTTGTTTTGTACGTGACATTTCTATTTTTCCATATTGGATACAATTGTATGAAGGCATCTTTTTGCCTTTTTAATGCAATTTTTCTCGTCATCTCCAGCTCTACATCTTCCGTCACTATACTACCCAGATACAGGAATGAGTTGACAGTTTCCACCTGCTGCTCCCCTATTAACTGTGGCACTTCCATGTTCCCTGAATTTACTTTCATTTCCTTTGTTTTGCCCAGTATTTATCTTCAGGCCAGCATTCTCTACTTCGTCTTTCAGCAAGTTTAATTTCGCTTGCATATCAGTCAGCCTTTCCCGGTAGCTGAATGGTCAGCATGACGGATTGTCAATCCTCTGGGCCCGGGTTCGATTCCCGGCTGGGTCGGGGAATTTTCTCCGCCCAGGGACTGGGTGTTGTGCAGTCATCATCATCATCATCATCATCATCATCATCATCTTATCATCCTCATCGACTGCAGGTCGCCGAAGTGGCATCAAATTGAAAGATCAGCACCCGGCGAACTGTCTGCCCGATGGGGGGCCCTAACCATTCAATTAAATTTTTTAAAAAATGTCAGCCTTTGAGCTAATAAAACTATGTCGTCGGCAAAATCTGAATCCTCCAGATGTTCATGGATCTCCCACTGGATTCCTCGTGTCCTGCCTGCTGTGACTCTTCTCATAACTGAGTCTAGAATGAGTAGGAAAAGTGTTGATAAAATGCAACCCTGCCGGATTTCAGTTGTTACTTTTATTGTTTCTGTAATATTTCCCTTGTGGAGTACGTAACATTTGTAGCCATCATATAGATATTTTATGATGTTTAAGATTTTCTGTGGTATGCCATACTTCCGCAACACCTGCCAGAGCACTTTGTTTCATGGAATCGAAGGCTTGAAAATCAGTGAATGCCAGGTGCGTGGTTGCATGGAATTCTTTGCTTTGCTCTAAAATGATCCTAAGAGTGTTAATAAGATCAACACAACTGTGTTGTGCCCTAAAACTGACCTGTTCTTTACACAGTCTCTTTTCAAGAGACTCTTTAAGTCTGTTTAAAATAATTCTGGCGAGGACCTTACTGGGCACTGACAACAATGTAATACCACCGTAGTTGTTACAGTCTTTTTTGGGAGCTTTACCACCAATCCATTTTTCCACTCCTTTGGAGATTTCTCTTCAAGCCAAATATGCTTCAGCAAGGGATGGAGCATTTTAACAGTACTTTCAGTATCGGCTTTTAAGAACTTGGGTGTTATGTTGTCTAGGCCTGGAGCCTTTGTATTCTTTAGTGTTTTCAAAGCCATCCTAATTTTGTCCATTGTGGGGCACTGCAAATTTATATCTTAATCTTCTTCGACTTCCTCTGGAACATCTCTTACCTGTTCCTCTTGGTTGTCTTCACAATTTAACAGTTCCTTGACGTAAGTGCTCCTCCCATCTCCGTAGCTATGCCTTTTGAGTTGTAAGCATCACCCCATCCTTGTTCTTAACTCGTCCTTCATATCTGAAGTTCTTCATTGACAACTGTTTGGTTATATTGTAGAGCTCTTTCATATTTCCTTGTCCTGCTGCCTCTTCTGCTAATTTTGCTTACTTATCTATCCATTTCCTTTTTTCTCTAAGTAACAAATTTTCAATTTTTTGTTCGCGTCCGTGTATTCTTTATGTGCTTCGCTCTTCTGTGCTCTTGTCTTAGAAAGATTTAACTTAAGTTTTAGTTCTTTTCCGGGGCTGATTTCATTCCACGTAGCATCGGAGATCTATTCCTTCCTTTGATGTGCCTTAAATCCTGAGATTTTTTCCTCCCACATCTAAATAACTGTCTTTGATTTTTTGCCAACATGTTTCAATTCCTTCTTCCATAAAGTTTTCTTCAGAGAGGACCTGGAACCTATTTTGTAGTTCAAGGGCAAATGTTTCTTTGATCTGTTGGTCTTTTAACCTTGCCACATCTATTTTCTCGCACCTGTGATTGAGCTTGGTTCTATTTGCCTCTATCGTCAGTCTGAATTCTGCCAAAACTAGGTGGTGGTCGCTTCCAACGTCTGCTCCTCTTCTATTTCTGGCATCTAACACAGAGTGTCGGAACTTGTGGCTTATGACTATGTAGTCAATTTGATTTTCGGTAACGTGGTCTGGAGAAACCCACGTTATCTTATGGCAGTTACGATGTGGAAACAATGTGCCTCCAATGACTAGGTCATGTTCAGCGCACGTATCTATCAACTGTTGACCATTTACATTCCTGATCCCCACGCCATGCACATCCATGATATGTTCAAGCCCTTCTTTTTCTGAACCAACTTTTGCGTTCAAGTCGCCCATTAAAATTTTTATGTCCCTAGAATTTGTTTGTCTAAGGACTCTGTTAAGCTCTGTATAAAATGCATCTTTTAATTCTCATTTAGCTATTTTAGTAGGTGCATGGCATTGAATTACAGTGACATATCACAAATTTGTTTTAAAGGGTGCAGTTATTATCTGTTCTGAGACTGGTTTCCACTCCACTAAATTCTTCTTCCTGCTTTTAGATAGTAAGAGCCCTACACCATTCCTATGCCTTGCGTCCTCACCTGTCTGACCCGCATTCAGCAGCACTCAACCATTTTGTGTTTGGAATTCCCCAGATTCTGGCCACCTTATTTCACTTAGTCCCAATATATCTAGTCGATAGTTCTCCATCTCTTTTTCAACCTGTCTTAGCCGCTCTGCCTCTTTCAACATCCTTACATTCCAAAAACCAATACGGGTTTTACTTTTCATCCATCCAGCTGTTTCTCCTTTTAGTTTCTGTGATTTGTGTTTCTTTGTTGGTGCAGGTTATCAGCCCACAGCCCCCGAGTGTCCTGGTGGGGCTGCCACCTCATGGCCTAGACACCTGGCAAGGTTTTATTTCGGGGCCTTACCCTTTAGATAGCTTGTCTTCACCATGACTACAGAATGCTATCCATCCATTCACAGTAAGTCCTATGTGCATCAATGCTGTCCTGGTTTCCAAGGATCTTCCACTGTCCACACTGGGGGACTGTGTCTGCTGCCACACAATCACAGGGAGGAACAGAAAGGAAGGGAGTGTATAGGATGGGACAGAATAGAATAGGACAGGACAGGACAGGACAGGACAGGACAGGACACTAGACGGGACATTGTGAGACACACTTTGTCTGGATCCTCTATGGGGACCTGTCCGGCTTGGGAGGCCCTGCTGGTAGTTACACTACCACCGGTACAGCCCTCCACTTGATTGGATCAAACAAACCACCTTGCCCACAAGGACAGTGTTTCGTTCTGGTGGCGTCTCCCGAGGGGGTAACACGAAATCGGACCATAATGAAATGGATGTAAAATTAAAAAAAAAAAATACACTTAGTGTTATTTTGACTTTAGTTCATTAGGACTGACGTGGAGTGTTTGGACACCCTAGTGTATGATTTTGGCCATTAAACAACAATGATAACTAAAATTTAGTGTATTCTAATTTAATTATTTACGTAACTGTTAGACAGAAAGCTAACAGGAATTTTAGAGAATTACAAAAACTTTAAATAATAATACAAGTGCAAGGCTGATTGGCCCAGTTGGAATTGGTTATAATTATGACTCTGTGTGTATATTATGTTATATTGTCCTTTCTTTGTATATGTGCCTTTGTCCATCTTCTTTTTGTTTTTTGTTTTTGTGTCCTGTTTAAGGCTATATGTATCCTACCTTTGCCACAATTTGAACTCCAGTTCTTACTCTTTGGTTATTTGATATGATTATATTTGATACTGACAATGGAGTGTTCAAACTTGTCATGTTGAAATGTTTTATGATTTCCTTCCCACTGTTAATCAACTTTGTAAAAATTCTGTGTGCTGAATTTAAATGCTGGCAAAAACTGGAAACTACTAAAAAAGTGAAATGTGACATTTTTTCAAGATTTCTGCATTTAAAACTTCCTGTTGTACAGCCCTGAATTCTCACATTCTCTGATCTGATGTTCTGTTCTCACTACTTCCCATTATTTTGTGGCACTAGCACTCTTGTTGTTACCAGGAGAAAGAAAACTGGCGTTCTACGGATCGGAGCGTGGCATGTCAGATCCCTTAATCGGGCAGGTAGGTTAGAAAATTTAAAAAGGGAAATGGATAGGTTAAAGTTAGATATAGTGGGAATTAGTGAAGTCGGTGGCAGGAGGAACAAGACTTTTGGTCAGGTGAATACAGGGTTATAAACACAAAATCATTTGGGGTAATGCAGGAGTACGTTTAATAATGAATAAAAAAATAGGAGTGCGGGTAAGCTACTACAAACAGCGCAGTGAACGTATTATTGTGGCCAAGATAGACACGAAGCCCACACCTACTACAGTAGTACAAGTTTATATGCCAACTAGCTCTGCAGATGATGAAGAAATTGAAGAAATGTATGATGAGATTAAAGAAATTATTCAGGTAGTGAAGGGAGACGAAAATTTAATAGTCATGGGTGACTGGAATTCGAGAGTAGGAAAAGGGAGAGAAGGAAACATAGTAGGTGAATATGGATTGGGGCTAAGAAATGAAAGAGGAAGCCGCCTGGTAGAGTTTTGCACAGAGCATAACTTAAACATAGCTAACACTTGGTTCAAGAATCATGAAAGAATCCTGGAGGTACTAGAAGGTATCAGATAGATTATATAATGGTAAGACAGAGATTTAGGAACCAAGTTTGAAATTGTAAGACATTTCCAGGGGCAGAGGTGGACTCTGACCACAGTCTATTGGTAATGAACTGTAGATTAAAACTGAAGAAAGTGCAAAAAGTTGGGAATTTAAGGAGATGGGACCTGGATAAACTGAAAGCACCAGAGGTTGTACAGAGTTTCAGGGAGAGCATAAGGGAACAATTGACAGGAATGGGTAGCTCTGAGGGATGACGTAGTGAAGGCAGCAGAGGGTCGAGTAGGTAAAAAGACGAGGGCTAGTAGAACTCCTTGGGTAACAGAAGAAATATTGAACTTAATTGACGAAAGGAGAAAATATAAAAATGCAGTAAATGAAGTAGGCAAAAAGGAATACAGACGTCTCAAAAATGAGATCACAGGAAGTGCAAAATAGCTAAGCAGGGATGGCTAGAGGACAAATGTAAGGATGTAGAGGCTTATCTCACTAGGGGTAAGATAGATATTGCCTACAGGAAAATTAAAGAGACCTTTGGAGAAAAGAGAACCACTTGTATGAATATCAAGAGCTCAGATGGAAACCCAGTTCTAAGCAAAGAAGGGAAAGCAGAAATGTGGAAGAAGTACATAGAGGGTCTGTACAAGGGCGATATACTTGAGGACAATATTATGGAAATGGAAGAGGATGTAGATGAAGATTAAATGGGAGATACGTTACTGCGTGAAGAGTTTGACAGAGCACTGAAAGACCTGAGTCGAAACAAGGCCCCAGGAGTAGACAACATTCCATTAGAACTACTGATGGCCTTGGGAGAGCCTGTCCTGACAAAACTCCAACATCTGGTTATCAAAATGTATGAGACAGGCGAAATACCCTCAAACTTGAAGAAGAATATACTAATTCCAATCCCGAAGAAAGCAGGTGTTGACAGATGTGAAAATTACTGAACTATCAGTTTAATAAGTCACGGCTGCAAAATACTAACGCAAATTCTTTACAGACAAATGGAAAAACTGGTAGAAGCCGACCTTGGGGAAGATCAGTTTGGATTCCGTAGAAATATTGGAACACGTGAGGCAATACTGACCTTACGACTTATCTTAGAAGAAAGATTAAGGAAAGGCAAACCTATGTTTTTAGCATTTGTAGACTTAGAGAAAGCTTTTGATAATGTTGACTGGAATACTATCTTTCAAATTCTGAAGGTAACAGGGGTAAAATACAGGGAGCGAAAGGCTATTTACAATTTGTACAGAAACAGATGGCAGTTATAAGAGTCGAGGGGCATGAAAGGGAAGCAGTGGTTGGGAAGGGAGTGAGACAAGGTTGTAGCCTCTCCCCGATGTTATTCAATCTGTATATTGAGCAAGCAGTAAAGGAAACAAAAGAAAAATTCGGAGTAGGTATTAAAATCCATGGAGAAGAAATAAAAACTTCGAGGTTCGCCGATGACATTGTAATTCTGTCAGAGACAGCAAAGGACTTGGAAGAGCAGTTGAACGGAATGGACAGTGTCTTGAAAGGAGGATATAAGATGAACATCAACAAAAGCAAAACGAGGATAATGGAATGTAGTCGAATTTAATCGGGTGATGCTGAGGGAATTACATTAGGAAATGAGACGCTGAAAGTAGTAAAGGAGTTTTGCTATTTGGGGAGCAAAATAACTGATGATTGTCGAAGTAGAGAAGATATAAAATGTAGACTGGCAATGGCAAGGAAAGCATTTCTGAAGAAGAGAAATTTGTTAACATCGAGTATAGATTTAAGTGTCAGGAAGTCGTTTTTGAAAGTATTTGTATGGAATGTAGCCATGTATGGACGTGAAACATGGACGATAAATAGTTTGGACAAGAAGAGAATAGAAGCTTTCGAAGAATGCTGAAGATTAGATGGGTAGATCACATAACTAATGATGAAGTATTGAATAGAATTGGGGAGAAGAGGAGTATGTGGCACAACTTGACAAAAAGAAGGAACCGGTTAGAAGAACATGTTCTGAGGCATCTAGGGATCACAAATTTAGCATTGGAGGGCAGCATGGGTGGTAAAAATCGTAGAGGGAGACCAAGAGATGAATACACTTAGCAGATTCAGAAGGATGTAGGTTGCAGTAAGTACTGGGAGATGAAGAAGCTTGCACAGGATAGGGTAGCATGGAGAGCTGCATCAAACCAGTCTCAGGACTGAAGAAAACAACAACAACAACAGCAACAGCACTAAAAGCAATCAAAAATATTCATAGAGAAATACAACTTTTATTTCTTCCATATCTTTCAATGTTGCTAAGGAGCAAACACAAATAAATACACGATTCCCAACATGTTAACACTCCTTGTAACTAATGTAAAAGAATGTGAAATATATATACAATGCTCCAAATGTTTATTTACTTTTGTAGACAGAATTTTGTGTGATTTCTTGAAGTGAATAATCCAACTTGGAGAAAGAGAGACATTTCTTACTAGTTTCAGTCAAACAAAGCTTAACTGCTTTTAATTTGATGAAATTGTTCATGACTTTTCTTTTGAATATAGTTGATAGTGAGATGTGGCATGCTAAGTTCCATCGGTGGATCTGCAGTTTGCAATATCCAGTATTTAATTGCTTATAAACACATCTTGTACTATTTAAATGTTCATTTTTAAACTTTCATCCATGTTTTCTTTTGATGGCATCAGTTGGCATCCATTGTCCATAGAAAGCAGAAAAATATTCATGTTTCCGCACATAGCGTTATTGAACTCTACATAATATTTGCTAAAACTCCATCTATAATCTCAATATTGGTGTTCCAAACCCTTATCAGAAATTTTAAAAAATATTAGATTCCTGTTTTTAACTGTCATGAATTGGAGTTCCTCTACAATGACTGCTGCAGTTATAAAAAGACGGACACACATCCCAGATCATGCGCACTAACTTGCCTTAAGTGCAGCTAGCAATATGGAGGGGTATGCATGTCTTAGTTGCAAGCACCAAGCCAGCAAATTTCATTAGTTTTTTTTTTCCAGTCTGTATCAATGCTGAAATTTGGCATGTGGTTTTTAACTCTTTAAGCAACAAAAAAAGTTATCCAGCATGACAATGAAGTACATGTCTGTATGTATTCTTTGAAATAATAATCAATAAAACTGCTCAGTGTATATGTGTTCCCAAGTTCACCTTGAATTATGGGATGGTAGTAGTTCATGTCAATGAATCAGCACAGGATCAGCATTGAAAAAGGTTGAAAAAATCTTTGGGAAATGAGTAATGTCAACTTCAACAGTAAACTTATGCCCTCAGGGGGAAGACATTTCCCAAAGGATTGGAAGTTATTGTAGTTCTGTTTGAAACTGTAGAAATCTGCTCCAGAGTCTCGTCCAAATTTTGAATCTTCTGTGTGTTCTTTGGTAATCTCTTCCTAACAGTTCACTACACTATATGCCAGAACTTCATCTGCCACAGAATCATGCTGCCTACCTGAAGTTTTTGTATAGATATAAAAGAAATACACACAAATGTTAGTATGATACCTCTAACTATAAAACCAACCAAATATGAGTAAATAATATGTCTGTTACACTCAAGTGTGTGCATAAACTGTTTTCATCGCATTACATATTTTCTGTAATCATCCTACATGTGCTCTGTCAGAAGAAATAATTTGTATTATCTCAGCAGCTAACATTTTCCAGGTAATTTGTGAAACAATATTATCTCCAATGTTCATTCTTCATTAGAAGCAGCATTTCACAGAACACAATCAATAAAATTGGTTTTAACTAGGAACTGAATTCATGACAATCTTTTCTGTTTACATGTATAGTGTGGAAGAAAACTAGCTATAAATATGCTTACAAAATGGCTCCCATAATTTTATATTTTATAATGTAGTGAAATGTTACTGTGAATTGAATTTACCATGATATCAGAAGCCTGAATCCACAGGTGACATATGCTAGCTGACAACAAAACCACCTCTGAAGACAAGTGCCTGAAAGGCCACTGGTAAAGATTCATACCATTATTCGCTGATATCTGATGCTTACAGAGTTAGAAATGTAGAATTGGTGTTCATCCATATCAGAGAAACTGTTGTGAATATATTATTAGCAATCAAATCAATTGTTTGTAGTGAACATGTAGATAAAGTGAGGTAAACTATAAGTGACAAAACATTATGGCTAATTTTCATATGGCAGGTTGGACCATTCTCTTTTGAATGTATTTAAAACATTAAATCGGTACTTCACAATAATGTATGTTTCAACAGTTATTGTTATTGTGTAGGTTTTTCGGTTGGAAGATCAGCGGCCCCTGTACACATTGCATGGACATTGTGGACCTATTACCTGTGTTTTTATTGACCGCATTTCTCCATTACTTTCTGGTTCTGGCAGCCAAGATGGACTTCTTTGCGTGTGGGACTTACTGACAGGTAAATAAAGTTACCAAAAACAAATATTTGTTTGTACTTTATACAGTTGTTAATTTCTGCAAATGGCTGCTTCGGTTTCCTATTGTTTCCAAGTTTTTTAAATGTCCACTGTAAATAATTTGTGATGCAAATTCTGTAAAGTTAATATTAACGTAAGCATAAAATACAGAGTGTTAACTGATGTTTGCGTATTGTTTGTTATGTTTATATTCATGCTGTTGCATATGATTTCATCCTTAGATGTGTGGAGAAAAGAAGTACTTTCAAATATATCTACAGAGCATTTGTTTAAAAAGCACTCTTGTATTAAGGACTGAAACAGTCTAAGATACAGAAGTGAGGAAGTCATAAAAGAGCTGTTAAATGGAAGGGACTGGCAGCCACTTAATTTGTGTCCATACTGGTTTTGTCTGCATGATTGCTTAATGGTATACTTGTGGTTGTGCAGCCAAGTTGTTGTTTCAGTTTTGTGTGTGTGTGTGTGTGTGTGTGTGTGTGTGTGTGTGTGTGTGTGTGGGGGGGGGGGGGGGGGGGGGGGGTAGGGTGTCCGCTTGCAGCACTCAGTGACAAGGTTATCAGCGTCCACACAAAATTAATAGAAATCAGTGTGATTAAACAGAGAAAATGTGAGAAAAGACATTAAGTCTCACGCATGACCACCTGCAAAGTCACGTTAGCTCACATCATGGAAGATATCATTAAAATGGTTCAGATGCTCTACATTTGTTAACTAAAACATGGGGAAAACTAGATTCGCAACAATTTATGGCTGGCTGACCACTTATAAAAAAACACAGATGAGCCAGCCACCCTCATAACCCATTATAAACATCACTAAAATTTCAGGGAGGCAAGCAAGACCTTAAAAGTTGTGCCACGCTTGTTTGATCGTCAGTTAAAACAGAGGGTAAATATGTTGACAAATGAGCTGCTGCCCTTTGATCTGAAAATAAAATTCTAGTAAAACGTGGTGCACTGTGATCTGTATGCCAGAAGCACCACACATTGGAGTATCCCTTTGCCAGAGCTTAGAAGTGATGAGTCGTAGGGATGCGGCCCATGTGAAGACAAGTAAGAAGGACCTCATCCCGCCTGTGTGGCTGGAAACATATATGCCATGGCCACGTTGTGAACTTCACTAGATGCAGCTTATTGCCTGCTACTTCCAGCCATTCTTCTTCCCATTGATGCGCGACTCTGAACCTCAACAGTGAGGCAATAGCATTTAAGAGGATAGCATACTGAAGTATCTTTGGATATTGACAAGCCTCCTTGGCTGCTACATCTGTCCTTTTGTTCTCCTTAATGCCCATGTGCCATGTGCCCTAGCACTCAACAGAAAGGCACCCCTTTCCCCAGTATTTGTAGGTGGAGTAGGGCATAATGGATTTTCTGGACTGCTTTTTCTGCTGGGAAGAGTGCACGCAGAGTAATCTAGCCGGTAGGTACGCATAGTTGCCAGGGCAATCATGGTGAGAGACGGGGCGAGGAGGGTTGCAGAGCATTAGCGGTGAGGGTTGCACCAGGCAGTCTGCATACTGTAGGGGAAATGCTGAGTGCTGGAGTGGAAGTGCCCTTCTAAGCTGTAGCCTACATTTACATGTTTTTGGAAATACTAAGTGGAGCTCCTCCACATTCACACTTCCATGGTGCCCATCCATAAAGGTTTACTGTCACCTCTGCTTTGGTAAGTATCTACAAAGAATTCCACTGAAAAGGCAACAAAAGCAGCAGTTTTATTTTCCCCTTACCTGTTAACATTTGTAACTTCCAGAGAAGTGTTAAGAGAGGCAAATTTTGGCTAAAACGTACATTTCTTTTGTTGCCATGTTAAAATTTGCTTCTTTTACTAAAACTTTGTGAAGTTTGCGCAATTTCACCTCAGTAACATGTTGTGCATATACAATTGCGAGATAATTCTGAAGCAGTGGTATATTAAGTGAGGAACTGCAGACAAGTAAGGTTAATATCTTTGAAACAGCACATCCTCAAATAAAAAACATTACTTCACATATGTTGTTCCAAAACCCACAGAATTACTCAATTCACCAGCTATCGATGGCCATTAAAAATTACATTTTTTCATTGAAAAATTTTGTAGTTTGTGGAATAACATGGAAGATAATGAAGATTATCATAATAATCATATGGCAAATAATCTCCTCTTTCTGTACTATCATTTGCAGAGACCTTGTTTTGATATCTCAAACTGTTTATCAAATATGAGTTAATGTTTTGCATATTTTATTCTATCTTTATCACTGGCATCCACAATCACAAATGCATGTGCTACATAGTATCAATTTCCTCAAGACTGGTGACAAATAGAGACCTCTGCCCAAGTTTAAAGAAAAATTGAACATGTTAACCGAATTTCATGCACACCAATATATTATTTAATATGCACAAAATGAAAAACATAGTAACCACTATTTTTTTATTGCAAACTCTGCCAAATATTGTGCAGTGTCTTACTTAAGTGCAGGTATGACAATAACTATATCATTAATGAAATGATGGGCATGTCATCTTGAAGCTGCACTTAAAGCTATAAGTAACAAAAAAATGAATTTTTCTACCAAATAGTCTCACGTGAGAAAGATTGCAGAGTGTGGGCTTCGATTCTGTCATCACAGCCAACCAGCCGTAAGCGGGCAGACAGTTGTTGGCCTTCCTTTCTGAACAAACGAATGAACTCGCCCAGTGCTCAAGGCAGAAATTGGTTACTTCGCATTGGCCACTGTATCCTGTGTCAATTCTACAAGCATTCTAGAGAGTGAAGGTCACTCAGGAATTGGGAACAAAGAAAGTCTTTAGAACTTGAAGCACATTTAATGCACAGTATTTTGATCACTAATCCTGCCATCTTCCTCAAGTCCTGCAATTTGTGCTGTCGCATGTACTCGCTGCCTGGACTCCTCCAGCCAGACTGCGAACTATTGTTGGTTTCTTGCTGCTATTTATACCTGATAGTGAGCTTGACTCTGATGCCCACTGTGTTCTTTGATGCTCCGCTTTTCTGAGCCCACACTGATATTCCATGAAATGCACATTCTCTCAGTGTGTCTCAACTTGGTGAATGTGATATCCAGTGGGATCTTATGAAACTGAGTACAAGCCCCAAGCCTTCTTTAAATTGATACCTCAATCCCCATTTATTACCTTTTCTAACATTTTTATTTTGATAGAGCCCTTTATTGTGCTGTCCAAGAAACTTTGCATTTGTGCACACTGATTTTATTCTCATCCTATTTCATTTCAAAATTATATTTGAGAGCAGTGCTCAGCAGTAGCCCCCCCGACCCCCCTCCCCCTCCCCTGCTACAGCACATGATGAGGCTGCGGTGGGACGCATTGGTCCCGCTCTATCCTTTAAACATTACCTGAATAGGCTTAATGTTGTCTTCTCCTTCACTCTGCGATGGTGGATACTGGTTTAGCCAACAAAAGCAGTGTTGAGTATCAAGTTCATATTTAATATCCTGACATCAATTACACAATTTTACTGACTGTCGCTGTAAGAAGTTCAGACTCAAAAGCAGCCAGCTGTAAAGAAGTGCTCGCCATAATGGCTTGTAATTTGCATGAAACACGCCAAGCGGAGTTTGTGTATAACTTGAAATGTTCACACGCGAATATCTCCGTAAATAAACCACTCATAGGGCTCAAACATTCACAAAATATTCAATACTGTAGTCTCTCCTTGTTAACGACATGAGAGCCGACCAAACATGCAAATTTCTTCATTTTAGTACATATTTGATCAGCGCACTTTAACATAGGTAACATAGGTGTTTACCAGAAGACAGCTCACGAGCGACTCTTTCCACTTACAGAATCTGAGGCACAGAGCCCTACTCAAACGTGCGGGGAATGCTGAATTCTTATTGGCTAGTACGTTAAGCAGCCAATCTGATCATCTCAAGGACTTTTGAACTCGGGGTATTCCTAATGTCAGCCAATCAGTTTACCACAAGTAATTTAGACTAGAACTGTCTTAATTTTGAAACTAAATAAAATTTAATGAAGACAGAATATGATTACTTTTCACAAAATAAATTACTAATAAAATTTAATATTCAATGCCCTTTCTGGGTGCCTTTTACAAAATTAAGCTCACTCAGACATATGTCACAAATTCTCCTATTGCACAACAACTTTCTCACGTATACATTTACATAGTTTTAATAAATATCACATTCTCACTTTATGCATGTCTTCCATTCACTCTCAGTCTCTCCAAAACACACACTCACGTCTAAAACATGAAAAAATAATAATTTTCCAAAGTACTTTTAATTACGTCAGAGATGTGTGGTAATGAAACAAAAGGCAATTAGACTATATGAACCTATCCTCTTGGATGTAGTTTCAGTTGATACTGTAGATGAATACATTAAATTCCCTAACTCAGTTTCATAATGCCAGCACAGTTATTATATATTGTAGGTAAAAATTTATATCTCCAAAAGTATTGAAGTTACTGGTTTGAAATTTAAGCAGTATGGTTGTGTTATCCATATAATTTGGTACACTGAATATGAAAAAGATCGATTAATATTTAATAGTACTTTTTCAGAGTCATAGAGAGTCTACTGCATTGCATGTGGCATTAGTCAAGTACACCACTCACCTGGCCCAGGAACCTGTGTCAGCTGTGCGAGTGTGAGAACCAAAATCTGCTCTCCCTCCCGACTTCACGTCAAGCTACACTTTCAATGCAAGCTGATAACTTGTAATAATTTGCTACATTTCAAGCCTTGGCCTCCTCAAAAATCAGCCTCCATACATTTCTGCTTTTCTCTTCCATTCTCAGATCTCCAGCTTGGTAAGCTCAGCCATCACATTGTCATCTACATGTTTGTCAGCCCTTCCTTTTGGTGGAATGTAATCTGCCTTTCATTATTTGTTTGGTCATCCTGTCTTTCTCCCATCCCCACCATATGTCCTAACTGTTGCATTCTTTAAGATTTAATAAATCTTACTAGATCTTTCGTTTGTACAAGTTGTGGTATTTTGTGGTTGTATCTTATTCTCCATCCCTCTGCTTCTCTCACAGGTCTATAAATTTTTTACTAGATTTTTCTTTTAAATGCCCTTAGACTGTTCATATCTGCTTCTGTCATTGTCCACATTTATGATTCATATGTAACACCTGGGCATACAGGGGAATAGTGTAATCTTATGTAATACATTGCCTTATCCTATTGTCACACATAGATATTGGAAGAAACTAACAGCTTAAAACATTTTCAGAGGACTTCAGTACATGTGTGGTTCTTCTGGTCTTAGAATTGAACATTAACATGTATTTTGGTGTGTTTTTTGTTTACAATCAATCCAATTTTTTGCTCATTATGTTTCCATTATTTCGTGCATTTCTTTAGTATGCAGTATCATCTGCATAGGCACATATCTAATTGGATTTCAGCATTATTGTACCAGTGCTAAGTTAAATAGGTAAACAGGACTGCAGAGGTACCATCACCATGTTTCACTTCTTCTGTAAAGTTAATGCCCTTGGCCGTTTTATTTTTCACCTTTATTATCGCCTTTGTGTCCATCATCGTCAACACAACTAACATTCTTAGCTTGTCAAAGATGTTCCTTTAGTACTTTATATAATGCTTCCCCATGAACCATGGACCTTGCCGTTGGTGGGGAGGCTTGCAAGCCTCAGCGATACAGATAGCTGTACCTTAGGTGCAACAACAACAGAGGGGTTTCTGTTGAGAGGCCAGACAAATGTGTGGTTCCTGAAGAGGGGCAGCAGCCTTTTCAGTAGTTGCAGGGGCAACAGTCTGGATGATTGACTGATCTGGCCTTGTAACACTAACCAAAACAGCCTTGCTGTGCTGGCACTGCGAATGGCTGAAAGCAAGGGGAAACTACGGCTGTAATTTTTCCCGAGGGCATGCAGCTTTACTCTATGGTTATATGACGATGGCGTCCTCTTGGGTAAAATATTCCGGAGGTAAAATAGTCCCCCATTCGGATCTCTGGGCGGGGACTACTCAGGAGGACATTGTTATCAGGAGAAAGAAAACTGACATTCTACAGATCGGAGCGTGGAATGTCAGATCCCTTAATCGGGCAGGTAGGTTAGAAAATTTAGAAAAGGGAAATGGATAGGTTAAAGTTAGGTATAGTGGGAATTAGTGAAGTTCGGTGGCAGGACGAACAAGACTTTTGGTCAGGTGACTACAGGGTTATAAACACAAAATCAAATAGGGGTAATGCAGGAGTAGGTTTAATAATAAATAGGAAAATAGGAATGTGGGTAAGCTACTACAAATAGCATAGTGAACGCATTATTGTGGGCAAGATAGATACAAATCCCACGCCTACCACAGTAGCACAAGTTTATATGCCAACTAGCTCTGCAGATGATGAAGAGATTGATGAAATGTATGATGAGATAAAAGAAATTATTCAGATAGTGAAAGGAGACAAAAATTTAATTGTCATGGGTGACTGAAACTTGATAGTAGGAAAAGGAAGAGAAGGAAATGTAGTAGATGAATATGGAATGGGATTAAGGAATGAAGTGTCTGGTAGAATTTTGCACAGAGCATAACTTAATCATAGCTAACACTTGGTTCAAGAATCATAAAAGAAGGTTGTATACATGGAAGAAGTCTGGAGATACTGGAAGGTCTCAGATAGATTATATAATGGTAACACAGGGTTTTAGGAACCAGGTTTTAAATTGTAAGACATTTCCAGGGGCAGATGTGGACTCTGACCACAATCTATTGGTTATGAACTGTAGATTAAAACTGAAGAAAGTGCAAAAAGTTGGGAATTTGAGGAGATGGGACCTGGATAAACTGAAAGAATCAGAGGTTGTAGAGAGCTTCAGGGAGAGCATATGGGAACAATTGACGGGAATTGGGGAAAGAAATACAGTAGAAGAAGAATGGGTAGCTTAGAGATATGAAATAGTGAAGGTGGCAGAGGATCAAGTAGGTAAAATGACGAGGGCTAGTAGAAATCCTTGGGTAACAGAAAATATATTGAATTTAATTGATGAAAGGAGGAAATATAAAACTGCAATAAATGGAGCAGACAAAAAGGAATGCAAATGTCTCAAAAATGAGAAGGAGTATATAGAAGGGCGATGTACTTGAGGACAATATTATGGAAATGGAAGAGAATGTAGATGAAGATGAAATGGGAGATACGGTACTGCGTGAAGAGTTTGAGTGAGCACTGAAGACCTAAGTCGAAACAACGCCCCAGGAGTAGACAACATTCCATTAGAACTACTGACGGTCTTGGGAGAGCCAGTCCTGACAAAACTATACCATCTGGTGAGCAAGATGTATGAGACAGGCGAAATACCCTCAGACTTGAAGAAGAATATAATAATTCCAATCCCAAAGAAAGCAGGTGTTGACAGATCTGAAAATGACTGAACTATCAGTTTAATAAGTCACGGCTGCAAAGTACTAATGCAAATTCTTTACAGACAAATGGAAAAACTGGTAGAAGCCGACCTCAGGGAAGATCAGTTTGGATTCTGTAGAAATACTGGAAAAGCAAACCTACGTTTCTAGCATTTGTAGACTTAGAGAAAGCTTTTGACAATGTTGACTGGAATACTCTCTTTCAAATTCTGAGGGTGGCAGGGGTAAAATACAGGGAGCGAAAGGCTATTTACAATTTGTACAGAAACCAGATGGCAGTTATAAGAGTCGAGGGACATGAAAGGGAAGCAGCGGTTGGGAAGGGAGTGAGACAGGGTTGTAGCCTCTCCCCAATTCTATTCAATCTGTATATTGAGCAAGCAGTAAAGGAAACAAAAGAAAAATTCGGAGTAGGAATTAAAATCCATGGAGAAGAAATAAAAACTTTGAGGTTCACCGATGACATTGTAATTCTGTCAGAGACAGCAAAGGACTTGGAAGAGCAGTTGAACGGAATGGACAGTGTCTTGAAAGGAGGATATAAGATGAACATCAACAAAAGCAAAACTAGGATAATGGAATGTAGTCGAAATAAGTCGGGTGATGCTGAGGGTATTAGATTGGGAAATGAGACACTGAAAGTAGTAAAGGAGTTTCGCTATTTGGGGAGCAAAATAACTGATGATTGTCAAAGTAGAGAAGATATAAAATGTAGACTGGCAATGACAAGGAAAGCATTTCTGAAGAAGAGAAATTTGTTAACATCGAGTATATAATTGTCAGAAAGTCGTTTCTGAAAGTATTTGTATGGAGTGTAGCCATGTATGGAAGTGAAACATGGACGATAAATAGTTTGGACAAGAAGAGAATAGAAGCTTTCGAAATGTGGTGCTACAGAAGAATGCTGAAGATTAGATAGGTAGATCACACAACTAGTGAGGAGGTATTGACTAGAATTGGGGAGAAGAGGAGTTTGTGGCACAACTTGACTAGAAGAAGGGATCGGTTGGTAGGACATGTTCTGAGGCATCAAGGGATCACAAATTTAGTATTGGAGGGCAGCGTGGAGGGTAAAAATCGTGTAGGGAGACAAAGAGATGAATACACTAAGCAGATTCAGAAGGATGTAAGTTGCAGTAGGTACTGGGAGATGAAGTCGATTGCACAGGATAGAGTAGCATGGAGAGCTGCATTAAACCAGTCTCAGGACTGAAGATCACAACAACAACAATCGCTCTCTGTATATTCCTTCCATTTTTCTGCTTTCCCTTTTTTGCTTAGTACTGGCTTGCCATCTGAGTTCTTGATATTCATACAGGTGCTTCTCTTTACTCAAACGTCTCTGTAATTTTTATGTAGATAGCATCTATCTTTCATCTAGTTACACACTGCCTTGCATTTGTCTGTAGCCACTCCTGTGTTACCATTTCTCACTTTCTGTCAATCTCAGTTTTTAGATGCCTATATTCCCTTTAGCCCGCTTCATTTACTGCATTTTTAGATTTATCCCTTCATCAGTTAAATTCAATAATATCTTCAGTGTATGACACAGGGATTTGTACTGTGTTGTGTCTTTTTTCTTACTTGATCATGATGTATACGGCCTGGGATAACTGGGAGATCTGGGAAAAACCTGGGAATTTTTTAGAACTCCGGGAATTTTTTATCGTTTCAATGTTCATTTAAATTTTTGTAATTTTGAATGGTAAGAACCAATACTCTAACAAAGGATATTACTGTACCTCACTACTGCAGAATAATACTGCAGCAATAAAACGTAAAAAGCTAACAAAAATAAGACTTAAGTTGCAAAGGAAATGCGCCATATACGACAACAAAACACAGTATTTATACAACCTTCTGATAGCAGCAAAATGTGTCAAAGTCTTCAGGAAGACTATGCAATCCTTCATAACAACAAATTGCTTCCGATGAGCATGACATCTACATCTACATCTACATCTACGTCCATACTCCGCAAGCCACCTGACGGTGTGTGGCGGAGGGTACCTTCAGTACCTCTATCGGTTCTCCCTTCTATTCCATCACAACTGTTCACATTAGGTTTTTTTGGGCAGTTGCAAGCGAGCTCATGCCCATGCACAGTTGAGTTCCATATGAGTAGCACCTTCTCCCGCTTCTGGCTGCAGAAGTGTGGTGGATAGTTGTATAAACAGTACCTGACGCACCCAAGCTGACAGACTCACGCATGCACACCAGGCCTGGACCTAGGGGTGGGGGGTGGGGGCAAACCGGGGTATCTGCCCGGGGCAGCAATTTCGGTGGGGGGGGGGGGGGGGGGGTGCAAAATTCATATTATTCAGGGGGAGGGGGACTTCTTTCACAAAGCGCCTAGCATCCAGCACACATTGGTCTATCGATTACTCACTCACTGCCTTTTTTGTATTGAATATTCTTGAACACATTCTAAGTTGAATTTTGAATGGGTGCATAGTGTACGTGATGTGTCTGCCAGGGGAATCCCTGTCGCATCTAGAAATAAAGTTTCCTTCTTACAAAAGGGGACAGATTTATACAAGCTGAGCGGAATAAAGCTGAATGTGTGAACGCCAATCGCTGTTCATGTGGTTGATCGCGTTTGCAAATGATCAGCATTTTTATAATTACTAGTGAAATCCATAGATTCAGGCTACCAGAGTGGAGATAAATGACTAAAAGGAATAACAGGTAAGAAAGATTATGTATTATCTTCTCGGTAAATTCAAGAAAATGAAAGTTTGACAGAAATTTTTTGGCCAGATCGCTACACTAGTAAGAACTAGCTGTACAGTCCCCATCTAGCAGCCACTTTTTTTTTAAGTTCTATTCTGGGAATAGCATGGAAAACACATTGTACGAACACATAATAACACCTAACTGGAGAATAACTAAACCGCTGCTTGTGGCAGGGTTAGTGAAGTTAACCGGAGAATAAGTTTTGACACTGGCAGGAATAGTTACAGAATTAGTGATGTCAAGATTGTTTATTAGAATGAGGAAGGAGAAGAAATGGGGACATCACACAAATTATGGAAGAATAGGACGATTCTAAATTTATATAAAAATTTCATAGTACTACTCTTTGATCTCGTGCTTGAGAAGCAGGAGCTTATGAATGAAATGTAAAACTATTTATTAACATAAAGCTTTTTGCATGTAATAGGCCAAATAGGCATTTGATATTGGTACTTCATGAATTATATACTGTTGTGTTATAAAAATGACCATTTGTGCCGAAACAGCCTCGTTTCTTTGGTGTGTGTTGCAATTGCTGCAATATTAGCGGAGAGTGATGAAATACACGTAATAAGATCAAGAAGCCACACCAGTCTTGGGTACTATTTGCTTTAACAGCTTTTTCGGTATTAGACAACAACATTTCATTTTTTCATGTAGCTAAATGTTTGACGAACTTTGATGAGGTAATAGATTCTTTCCCAGAGAGGAAAGCACACCATGTAAAGCTGTAGCGAGATTAGAGAGAGAAAAATGCCAGGGCTTGAGGATTGAAGAAATGTGTACTGTCTTGCTTGTCTCTTGTCTTTACTCGTTTTATGTATCCTATATTTAATTTTATGTCACACAAAACAGCAAGTTATTAGCTAACAAAAATAAGACTTAAGTTGCAAAGGAAATGCGCCATATACGACAACAAAACACAGTATTTATACAACCTTCTGATAGCAGCAAAATGTGTCAAAGTCTTCAGGAAGACTATGCAATCCTTCATAACAACAAATTGCTTCCGATGAGCATGACATCTACATCTACATCTACATCTACGTCCATACTCCGCAAGCCACCTGACGGTGTGTGGCGGAGGGTACCTTCAGTACCTCTATCGGTTCTCCCTTCTATTCCATCACAACTGTTCACATTAGGTTTTTTTGGGCAGTTGCAAGCGAGCTCATGCCCATGCACAGTTGAGTTCCATATGAGTAGCACCTTCTCCCGCTTCTGGCTGCAGAAGTGTGGTGGATAGTTGTATAAACAGTACCTGACGCACCCAAGCTGACAGACTCACGCATGCACACCAGGCCTGGACCTAGGGGTGGGGGGTGGGGGCAAACCGGGGTATCTGCCCGGGGCAGCAATTTCGGTGGGGGGGGGGGGGGGGGGGGGGGGGGGGGTGCAAAATTCATATTATTCAGGGGGAGGGGGACTTCTTTCACAAAGCGCCTAGCATCCAGCACACATTGGTCTATCGATTACTCACTCACTGCCTTTTTTGTATTGAATATTCTTGAACACATTCTAAGTTGAATTTTGAATGGGTGCATAGTGTACGTGATGTGTCTGCCAGGGGAATCCCTGTCGCATCTAGAAATAAAGTTTCCTTCTTACAAAAGGGGACAGATTTATACAAGCTGAGCGGAATAAAGCTGAATGTGTGAACGCCAATCGCTGTTCATGTGGTTGATCGCGTTTGCAAATGATCAGCATTTTTATAATTACTAGTGAAATCCATAGATTCAGGCTACCAGAGTGGAGATAAATGACTAAAAGGAATAACAGGTAAGAAAGATTATGTATTATCTTCTCGGTAAATTCAAGAAAATGAAAGTTTGACAGAAATTTTTTGGCCAGATCGCTACACTAGTAAGAACTAGCTGTACAGTCCCCATCTAGCAGCCACTTTTTTTTTAAGTTCTATTCTGGGAATAGCATGGAAAACACATTGTACGAACACATAATAACACCTAACTGGAGAATAACTAAACCGCTGCTTGTGGCAGGGTTAGTGAAGTTAACCGGAGAATAAGTTTTGACACTGGCAGGAATAGTTACAGAATTAGTGATGTCAAGATTGTTTATTAGAATGAGGAAGGAGAAGAAATGGGGACATCACACAAATTATGGAAGAATAGGACGATTCTAAATTTATATAAAAATTTCATAGTACTACTCTTTGATCTCGTGCTTGAGAAGCAGGAGCTTATGAATGAAATGTAAAACTATTTATTAACATAAAGCTTTTTGCATGTAATAGGCCAAATAGGCATTTGATATTGGTACTTCATGAATTATATACTGTTGTGTTATAAAAATGACCATTTGTGCCGAAACAGCCTCGTTTCTTTGGTGTGTGTTGCAATTGCTGCAATATTAGCGGAGAGTGATGAAATACACGTAATAAGATCAAGAAGCCACACCAGTCTTGGGTACTATTTGCTTTAACAGCTTTTTCGGTATTAGACAACAACATTTCATTTTTTCATGTAGCTAAATGTTTGACGAACTTTGATGAGGTAATAGATTCTTTCCCAGAGAGGAAAGCACACCATGTAAAGCTGTAGCGAGATTAGAGAGAGAAAAATGCCAGGGCTTGAGGATTGAAGAAATGTGTACTGTCTTGCTTGTCTCTTGTCTTTACTCGTTTTATGTATCCTATATTTAATTTTATGTCACACAAAACAGCAAGTTATTAGCTAATAGGCAATAAAGATTGCAGATTTTCTGAAGAGTTCTTATTCTCCCAGTTACAAATAATTCCATCCAGGAATAGTTACAGAATTAGTGATGTCAAGATTGTTTATTAGAATGAGGAAGGAGAAGAAATGGGGGCATTAAATTATGGAAGAATAGGATGTATTAATTGTGAGTTTTCTTTAAGAGGGGCAAGATGTCAAACCGGCCAACTGGGAAACAGAGGGGCACTGTAGGACAACCTTATTTCCACTCTCCTGAATATAGTTTGATAACATCCATTACAAAATATTATACCAATATAATGGAAGGAAACATTCCACGTGGGAAAAATTATATATAAAAACAAAGATGAGGTGACTTACCGAACAAAAGCGCTGGCAGGTCGATAGACACACAAACAAACACAAACATACACACAAAATTCAAGCTTTCGCAACAAACTGTTGCCTCATCAGGAAAGAGGGAAGGAGAGGGGAAGATGAAAGGAAGTGGGTTTTAAGGGAGAGGGTAAGGAGTCATTCCAATCCCGGGAGCGGAAAGACTTACCTTAGGGGGAAAAAAGGACAGGTATACACTCGCACACACGCACATATCCATCCACACATACAGACACAAGCAGACATATTTAAAGACCTGTCTGCTTGTCCTCTAGCACATACGGCATTATGCCATAATAAGAAAACTGACATCCGAATCTGGACATACGAATGTGCACTTTAAGCCGAATTACGCATTTTAGTACAGTTCACGAAATTCCTATGTTCTTGGAGTATCCTCTAATGTCTCATTTCTTTTATGACATAATGTAAGAGCTTTTAATGTTATACATGTATGAACGTAGGGGCTTCCTGTGTCATCGTAGCTGCACAAGTGCTTTGACGCCTGTTACCTGGTGGTCTCTGCCAACTTCTGAAACGAACCAGTTTCTAACAGATTGTGGGAAAATATTGTGAATGGCTGTTTGAAGAACCTTACTTTCAAAGTAAAGTTCCTTTTAGGCAAGATGAACTATGTGCGAGAATGTATGATGAATTTCTTAAATCACAGAGCGTTTGACTCTAATTTAGAAATCAGCTCTTTGAGGACGGCCATTTAGAAGAATTTTGAGCCCAGATGATTAGACATTTATGTCATCGTTAAAAATTTTTCTGGCACATTTGTGTGGTGTATCTTAAAGTGTAACATGCGCATAAAAGATCAACATTATATGTGAAATGTTAGCTTCTCTTGTAGCTTATTAATCTTGGAGACCAACATTATATGTGAAAGCTTTTCCCCCCTTGTAGCAACACTATGTAATTAATTTTAAGCATTAACTTTTCCTATTTGTGTGTTTGTGCTACTTAACAGTGATGTTGCTGTTGGCTGACATCATCACGTGTCCTATGCTCTGAATATCTTCCGTCATAGGCTGGGGACATCATGTGACATGAACTATAACTGGCTTACAAAAGTGCATCGCAATTTTGATTTCAATTCTTCAGAAAGTCACATGCAGTGTTTGGTGGAGTTTGAATTTATACTTTCATAATGTGAAAATATGCAGTGTACATGTTGCTGCACATCAAAGATCTTTCCAAAATGTGGTTTTTTTTCCCCCCCTGAGTTTCGTTTTCTAAAGTGCTGGGAAATTCTACGGTGATGTACAATACCATAATCATTCAAAGAATTGATAAGTTTTACAGTTCTGAGGAAAAGTATACTGCCACATAACACAGAAAAAGTGTATTTTCACCCGAGAGAAGGTGTATTTTGAACCAGAAAATCCGGGAATTTTTTTTCCTTGTCTGCTTATGCACCTTGTTGATACTCTGCTGCCTTTCCTATCTCATCTCTCAAAGCTACACATTTGTCTTTTATTGTAATTTTTTGCTTCATTTCAGTCCAAGGTTTCCTAATGCTCCCTCTGAAACTATCACCAATCTCTGGTTTCTTAAATTTGCCTCCAGTCACCTTAATTTCGTGCATTTTTGCAGTGTCTTCAATTTTAAACTACCATTCACAATAAATAAATTATGGTCATAGTCCTCATCTCCTCCTGGAAATGTCTTACAGTTTAAAATTTGGTTCCGAAATCTCTGTCGTACCATTATATAATCAGTCTGAAACTTTTGATTGTCACCGGATCTTTTCCTTGTAGGCAGTCTCCTTTCACAATTTTTAAACAAAGTGTTGGCAATTATTAAATTATACTCTGTACAAAATTCTACAAGTCTTCCTCTTTCATTCCTTTTACACAGTCCATGTTCTGCTACTATTTTTGTGATCTCTTCCTTTTCCTACAACTGTATTTCAGTACCTGTAACAGTTAAATTACCCCATTAACTATCTGAATAATTTCCTTTATCCCGTCATATATTCTTTCAAACTCTTCATTTGAGGAGCTAATTGGCTTGTAAACATGTGAGTGTTGGCTTCATGTTTTTCTTGGCTACAATACATGCTGTACATTGTGGCTTATTCACATTCCTGTTCTTGTATTCCTCATTAAGCCTGCTCATGCATTACCAATCTTTGATTTTGTGTTGTTGACCCTGTACTGACCTGACTGTAAGTCCTGTTTTTCCTACCTCTATACTTAATAATTCGGCTATATCTAACTTCAGCCTACCTACATTCCAAGCTTCAGTCATAGAATACCAGTTTTGTTTTTTATGATGAGAACATCATCCTCTTGAGTTGTTCTCGCCCGGAGATCCAAATGGGGGAGTATTTTATCTCCTGACTGTTTTACTGAAGAGGAAGTCATCATCATTAACCCATAAAGTAGAGCTGGATGCCTTGAGGAAATCAACAAGAGCTTTAGCTGTCCTGTGCTTTGAACTGTTAGCAATACCAATGCAGGAAGGCTGTGTTGGCTAATGTTACAAACCCGCATCAGTCAATCATCCAACCTGTTTCCCCTACTACTACTGTAATAGCTTATGCCCCTCTTAAGGAGTTGATAATTCACTGCATCCAAACCTGACCTCATTATTGCATTATCCGTTTCTTCCAATTCAACATTCTGCTCTTCTGTAATATTGGAGTAAAAACTTCAACAGCCAAGATTGCTAGTTATAATTGTATTTTTGATGAGTGCTTTTGGCAAATCTAAGTTGTTATTGGACCTCACCCAATACTATACTTGAATGATGTCAAGTGTTCATAATAAGCTCATGCAGTCAGTGCAATATTTATGATATTTTCTGTAAGTTTTATCATTGACATGCTGATGTATCTTTTCTACAAGATCCTGGAGTGATGTGCCATGACTTAACAGCGTTTATTTTATGTGTGACAGTGGTGTGTTGATGTATCTGTGTAAGATCCAGTGATGTCAACTTATATTTGCTGCAACCAGTCACCAAAATAAAATTGTGATCTCGGCTGTTGAGAATTTTTACTTCTGTATTTCACATTACTCTAGATTGCCCCCACACTGCAACGATGTGAAACATTCACCTCTTCTGCTAGATCCTCTCCATTGCATAAGTCTTTGATGTACTCCTGCAATCTGTCTGCCCTTTCTTTTAAATGTAATAGAGGTTTTCCATGTGCATGTAGCAGATCAACACCTTAACATTTTACTTCCTCAAAGAATTCCCACTTTGAGTGAGTCAGTCTTCAATATCTAGTAATCCATTTCATCATCTAGTCCATTTTATTTACAATGTTGAATTTCATCTGCTGTTCATCACTAGTAGATTATGGTTCATATCCATGTCTGCATCTGGGTGTGCTTTGCTGCCTAAGATTTGCTTTTTAAATATATGTGTAACTGTAATGTATTCCAGTTGATATGGGTATCTCCTGGTCTTTTCAAATTATACCTGCTTTTCTCATGACTTTAGTAGACGGCAGAACTCTAGAAACCTCCCTCTCTCACATTCCTTTCTCTCATCTTAAATTGTCTTGTAAATTTGCCTTACTTCCCTCGTCTGTTCCCTTATGCGCTCGCAACTCTTTTGTGAGTACATGCATGGCGAACATGGGGCCTGAAGCCATTCCTGTACTGAAACTTTTCTGGCAGATTAAAACTATGTGCTGCACTGAGACTTGAACTCAGGACCTTTGCTTTTTGCTGACAAGTGCTCTATCACCTGGCCTACCCAAGTACAGTTCACGACCCATCCTCACAGCTTTACTTCTGCCAGTGCCTTATCTCCTATCTTAATCATTGCAGTACTTCTTCCTTTTCTGTGGAGCAATATTACCTGCTGTCTGTCTCTTTTCTTCAACATATTCTCTGGAACAGATTCCTTGCTGACGACCTATCCCTCTCATACGATGTCGATTCTGGCTTCTCACACATTTTTCTCCTGTTTTATACTGCATGTTTCGTTTAGCTTATGATTGATCCCAACAACTGGGTTTGACCTCCCTATGTCAAAATTGTTTACAGATTGTGTGGGCCATGCAGGGAAGGTTGCACAGTAAAGAGTCCATGAGTGGTGTCATAAGGAACCTGTACGGCAGTAGCCATTCATGAAAAGTTGTCGTATGTGTTACCACAGGTTTGCGTCAGTTGCTGGAATGACCATCATCCCTGATCTCCAAAGTGTTCTGACCTACTCCAGGAGTGCAAAATCCAGAAACCGAAGGTCATAGATCACCTCTCATATTTTAAGCTTAGAAAAAAATATGATCATTTTTATCCTGCTTCAGTGATATTGACCTGTGCCACTTCTGTGTCCAGGTCATTAGCAGTAACTTGGCGCTTTTACTCGCCAACATTGTGCAAATAAACTTGACCACATGGATGATAAGTCCTTCCCTGCCATCATTCCTATGGCACCATTTTCAGGAACTACTCCTTGCACATGGCAGGAGATACAGCATCCTCCTCTGGCATCTACTGGTGACAGCGCACGTCCTCGGAAACCTTCTCCACACAAATCCACAGATCAGACACCGGACACCAGCCACCGAGCGAGGTGGCGCAGTGGTTAGACACTGGACTCGCATTCGGGAGGACGACGGTTCAATCCCATCTCCAGCCATCCTGATTTAGGTTTTCCGTGATTTCCCTAAATCGCTTCAGGCAAATGCTGGGATGGTTCCTTTGAAAGGGCACGGCCAATTTCCTTCCCCATCCTTTCCTCACTCGAGCTTGTGCGCCGTCTCTAATGACCTCGTTGTCGACGGAACGTTAAACACTAATCTCATCCTCCTCCTCCTCCTCCTCCTCCCGGACACCAGCCAGTGACTGAAGTAGCCATGGACTATGGGACACATAACACCCCACTCTATTTGCTACACCCACAACTAATTTCCTTATGTTCTGTGATCTCTGTAACTCTCCAAGAAACACACTTCACTGATGACCATTCCCCATCTCTTCGAGTTCACTGAGCATTCAGTCAGAACCACACTACCCCAGAGAAAGAATTTGGAGCATTGTGTACATTGGTTTGCACAGATGTCATCATTGAATGGATTGTCCTCTGTACCATGTAGCAAGCAATAGCAGTGTGAGTTCAAACCACCTGAGCAATCACCATTTGTAACATTTAATTAATTCCAAGCAAGGCACTTCCTTACCTTGAGATGAATACCTTAATCCAACAACTCTTCCCCACTTCATTGCATCTGGTAGGGTTCTCCTGATTGAAAGCTTCTTTTTGATCATGATCTGTGTCTCCTCAATGATGGCAGTTCTAACCACTTCAGTGCCACCTATGGCACCTTTTCTACTGTTGACTTTATAATCTCTTCCCCTGTCTTGTGCCTTTGCTATAGTGGTGCTACACTACTGTCTTTATGACAGTGATCGCTTTCTGTTGATTCCTGCTGCTTTCTTGTCACCGCCTGATGGACCAGGTATGTGTTGAGCTCATCAAAAAGCTGACTGGAAGTTGTATGTCTCTGCTGAAAAGCTTGCCCCCCATCTCCATAAGACTGCATCGACAAGGTTATGGAAGCTGTCTCTGACGCAGTTACCTGTTCTGTTGGAACATCTATCTCCCTTTCAACAGGTCCTCTCTGCCACTGGCCAGTGCCCTGATGAACCAAATACATTGCAACAGCTGTTCAGGTTATTGAAAGGTCCTGCAACATCTCAAGCAACAGCCTTCACAGATCACCCTCCTCACTTTGAAGTGGATATGTGTTAAGGTATGCAATCTAATTAAACACAGTAAGAAGGAATGCTGGTAGTGCTATGTCTTCTCACTGGAAACTTGAGCATCTTCATTCCAGGTGTCGTCCGAGCTCTGTAATCTTCATATTAACAGCTGCTCCGTGTCTCTTCCTTCATTGTGGTATTTGTGCCAATGTATTGGTTCTTGCTTGAATGACCCATCTTGAGGGAGCTTTGATGTCCTCTTCTTAAGTGGCTGCCTTTTGAATGCATCGATGACAAGTTGAAGACCTCTCCCAATCTTTGTGACCACCACGCCCGCCCTTTTCCGGCCTTGCTAAATTATATAATGAACCTTTCACTGACTGGGAAATGCTTCTTGTATGTTTGTACCAATTGTTTTTTGGTTATCACATAAGTTATTGTCAAAAACCATAGGTGTGGCATTGTTTTCCTGTAATTTTTGGGCAACTACTGGTTTTGGTTCATACAATGTAAAATCATCCACACTGAAATATCAACAATTGCGAAGAAATAGGCTTAATGAAAAGCCTCCTTCAGAAAAGAAAGGAAAACACACACACACACACACACACACACACACACACACACACCTCATGCAAATGTGATAGCTATCTCCAGCCACTGTAGCCAAACAGCAACTGCTGTGTTGCGCAAAGAAGTCAGCTATTGGGAATGGGGAAGAGTATGTGTGCGGGGGGGGGGGGGGGGATAACAACACTGCTGGCAGAGCAGTCCAAGGACTGCTATAGAAAGTGGCAGGACAAGGCTGCCAGGGTCATGTTGGGAGGTGGAAGGGGGCAGGTGGGAAAGTAGAACAGCAGAGAGCAGAAAAGACTGGTGGGTGCATTAGCAGAGAGAGCACAATGAGGGTGAGGGACATGAATTGGGAGGTAATACTTCTGAGAGGGCAGAAAGTGTTGAGTGGAAGTTGTGGGGACAGCAGGTTACCGTAAGTTGAGGCTGGTGTAATTTCTACATCTACATCTACATCTACATCTATACTCCGCAAGCCACCTTACGGTGTGTGGCGGAGGGTACTTATTGTACCACTATCTGATCCCCCCTTCCCTGTTCCATTCACGAATTGTGCGTGGGAAGAACGACTGCTTGTAAGTCTCCGTATTTGCTCTAATTTCTCGGATCTTTTCGTTGTGATCATTACGCGAGATATATGTGGGCGGTAGTAATATGTTGCCCATCTCTTCCCGGAATGTGCTCTCTCGTAATTTCGATAATAAACCTCTCCGTATTGCGTAACGCCTTTCTTGAAGTGTCCGCCACTGGAGCTTGTTCAGCACCTCCGTAACGCTCTCGCGCTGACTAAATGTTCCCATGACGAATCGCGCTGCTTTTCGCTGGATCATGTCTATCTCTTCTATTAATCCAACCTGGTAAGGGTCCCATACTGATGAGCAATACTCAAGAATCGGACGAACAAGCGTTTTGTAAGCTACTTCTTTCGTCGATGAGTCACATTTTCTTAGAATTCTTCCTATGAATCTCAACCTGGCGCCTGCTTTTCCCACTATTTGTTTTATATGATCATTCCACTTCAGATCGCTCCGGATAGTAACTCCTAAAGTATTTTACGGTCGTTACCGCTTCCAATGATTTACCACCTATGGCATAATCGTACTGGAATGGATTTCTGCCCCTATGTATGCGCATTATATTACATTTATCTACGTTTAGGGAAAGCTGCCAGCTGTCGCACCATGCATTAATCCTCTGCAGGTCTTCCTGGAGTACGTACGAGTCTTCTGATGTTGCTACTTTCTTGTAGACAACCGTGTCATCTGCAAATAGCCTCACGGAGCTACCGATGTTGTCAACTAAGTCATTTATGTATATTGTAAACAATAAAGGTCCTATCACGCTTCCTTGCGGTACTCCCGAAATTACCTGTACATCTGCAGATTTTGAACCGTTAAGAATGACATGTTGTGTTCTTTCTTCTAGGAAATCCTGAATCCAATCACAAACCTGGTCCGATATTCCGTAAGCTCGTATTTTTTTCACTAAACGTAAGTGCGGAACCGTATCAAATGCCTTCCTGAAGTCCAGGAATACGGCATCAATCTGCTCGCCAGTGTCTACGGCACTGTGAATTTCTTGGGCAAATAGGGCGAGCTGAGTTTCACATGATCTCTGTTTGCGGAATCCATGTTGGTTATGATGAAGGAGATTTGTATTATCTAAGAACGTCATAATACGAGAACACAAAACATGTTCCATTATTCTACAACAGATTGACGTAAGCGAAATAGGCCTATAATTATTCGCATCTGATTTATGACCCTTCTTGAAAATGGGAACGACCTGCGCTTTCTTCCAGTCGCTAGGTACTTTACGTTCTTCCAGCGATCTACGATAAATTGCTGATAGAAAGGGGGCAAGTTCTTTAGCATAATCACTGTAGAATCTTAAGGGTATCTCGTCTGGTCCGGATGCTTTTCCGCTACTAAGTGATAGCAGTTGTTTTTCAATTCCGATATCGTTTATTTCAATATTTTCCATTTTGGCGTCCGTGCGACGGCTGAAGTCAGGGACCGTGTTACGATTTTCCGCAGTGAAACAGTTTCGGAACACTGAATTCAGTATTTCTGCCTTTCTTCGGTCGTCCTCTGTTTCGGTGCCATCGTGGTCAACGAGTGACTGAATAGGGGATTTAGATCCGCTTACCGATTTTACATATGACCAAAACTTTTTAGGGTTCTTGTTTAGATTGTTTGCCAATTTTTTATGTTCGAATTCGTTGAATGCTTCTCTCATTGCTCTCTTTACGCTCTTTTTCGCTTCGTTCAGCTTTTCCTTAGCAGCTATGATTCGACTACTCTTAAACCTATGATGAAGCTTTCTTTGTTTCCGTAGTACCTTTCGTACATGATTGTTATACCACGGTGGATCTTTCCCCTCGCTTTGGACCTTAGTCGGTACGAACTTATCTAAGGCGTACTGGACGATGTTTCTGAATTTTTTCCATTTTTGTTCCACATCCTCTTCCTCAGAAATGAACGTTTGATGGTGGTCACTCAGATATTCTGCGATTTGTGCCCTATCACTCTTGTTAAGCAAATATATTTTCCTTCCTTTCTTGGCATTTCTTATACACTTGTAGTCATTGATGCAACCCCTGACTTATGATCACTGATACCCTCTTCTACATTCACGGAGTCGAAAAGTTCTGGTCTATTTGTTGCTATGAGGTCTAAAACGTTAGCTTCACGAGTTGGTTCTCTAACTATCTGCTCGAAGTAATTCTCGGACAAGGCAGTCAGGATAATGTCACAAGAGTCTCTGTCCCTGGCTCCAGTTCTGATTGTGTGACTATCCCATTCTATACCTGGTAGATTGAAGTCTCCCCCTATTACAATAGTATGATCACGAAACTTCTTCACGACGTTCTGCAGGTTCTCTCTGAGGCGCTCAACTACTACGGTTGCTGATGCAGGTGGTCTATAGAAGCATCCGACTATCATATCTGACCCACCTTTGATACTTAGCTTAACCCAGATTATTTCACATTCGCATTCGCTAATAACTTCACTGGATATTATTGAATTCTTTACTGCTATAAATACTCCTCCACCATTGGCGTTTATCGTATCCTTGCGGTATATATTCCATTCTGTGTCTAGGATTTCGTTACTGTTCACTTCCGGTTTTAACCAACTTTCCGTTCCTAATACTATATGCGCACTATTTCCTTCAATAAGAGATACTAATTCAGGAACCTTGCCCTGGATACTCCTGCAGTTTACCAATATTACGTTAACTTTTCCTGTTTTTGGTCTCTGAGGACGGACGTTCTTTATCAACGATGATAATGTCCTCTCTGGTAAGCCGTCAGGTATTTTATCGTTTCGCCCAAGGGGGGGTCCCTCTAACCTAAAAAACCCCCGTGTGCATGCCACACGTACTCTGCTACCCTAGTAGCTGCTTCCGGTGTGTAGTGCAAGTGAAGGATGTATAGTAAGGATAATTCCCATGAAAACAGTTCAGAAAAACTTTTGATGAAGGGGAGGATGCAGATGGCCTGGGTTGTGAAGCAGCCATTAAAATCAAGCGTGTTCATGTTCAGCTGCATGTTGTGCCACAGGTTGGTCCGCTTTGTTCGTGACCACAGTGTGGCGATAGCCATTCATACTGGTGGTCAGCTTGTTGGTAGTCTTGCAAATATAAAAAGCCATGAAATTATTGCAGCAAGGCTGGCATTGACAGGGGTGCTTTCACAGGTGACTTGGCCTCTGATGGGGTAGGATAAGCCCGTGACGGGACTAGAATAAGAAGTGATGGATGAGTGGATTGGGCAGGACTTGCTTCTGGAGCTTCAACAGGGGTATGATCCCTGTATTAGGATGGACTGGGATGTAGTGGAGGTTGGGTGGGCAATGGAACACCACTTTAGGAGGGGTTGGAAGGATCTCGAGTTGGAAGCCCTCATTTCAGCATGTGATGATAAGTAATCAAAGCTGTAACAAAGAATGTGGTTCAGTTGTTCCATTAGACGAAGGTGTCACTCCTTTGTTATTGGTTCTTGGGGGTGTGTGGGGTATGGTGCAGAAAACCTGTTTGTGGATGAGATCTTGGAGATAGAGCCTGTTTGTGAAGGACTTTGTGAGACCTTCAGCATACTGGGCACGGGAGTTCTTGTCTACATCTGCATCTACATATATACTCCGCTAGCCACCAAGAGGTGTGTGGTGGAGGGCACTACTTGCGCCAAAGTCGTATTTTCTCCCCCTCTGTTCCACTCACAGATTGTGCGAGGGAAAAACGACTGTCGGAATGCCTCAGTACGAGCTCTAATTTCCCTTATCTTTGAATGGTGATCATTGTGCGATTTGAAAGTTGTTGGTAATAATATATGCTCTACATCCTTGATGAAGATCGTATTTTGGGATTTAGTGAGCAACCCCTTTCGTTTAACGTGTCGTCTATTTGCGAGTGTGTCCCACTTCACACTTTCTATGATATTTGTAATGCTCTCGTGATGGCTAAATGTACCAGTCATGAATCTTGCTGCTCTTCTTTGGACCTTCTCATTCTTTTGAATCAAACTTAACTGGTAAGAGTCCCATACAGACGAACAATACTCTAAGACTGGACAAACTAAAATATTGTAAGCAGTTTCCTTTGTTGAAGGACTGCGTCGATTCAGGATTCTACCAATAAACCACAATCTAGAGTTCACCTTACCTGTTACATGTGTAATCCAAGCATTCCATTTGAGATCATTTCGAATAGTCACACCCAGATACTTGACAGATGTTACCACTTCCAAAGACTGGGCATTTATTTAGTACTCGTACATTAATGGGGATTTTCACTTTGTTATACACAGTAGGTTACATTTACTAATATTGAAAGATAACTGCCAGTCATTACACTACCCATTTATTTTCTGTAAATCCTCATTGATTTGTTCACAACTTTCGTGTGATACTACTTTCCTGTAGACCACAGCATCATCGGCAAACAGTCTAATGCCACTGTCAGTACCATCAACCAGATCATTTATGTAAATCGTAAAAAGCAGTGGACCTATAATGCTGCCCTGAGCCACACCTGATGTTATGCATGTTTCAGTTGACGTCTTGCCATTCAGGACGACATAGTGCTCTCTGCCTGTTACAAAACTTTCTATCCAACCACATATGTCATCAGATAGGCCATAAGCGTGCACTTTTTGGAGCAAGCGACAGTGTGGCACTGAGTTGAATGCCTTTCGAGGAATATGGCATCAACCTGGGAGCCGGTATCTAGAGCCTAATATATATCATGTACAGAGAGGGCCAGCTGTGTCTCGTATGACTGCTGTTTCCTAAAACTGTGCTGGTTTCTGCGGATAAGCTTCTCAGAGTCTAGAAAGGTCATTATGTCTGAACACAATGGCTGGTAATTATGTGCATACGATTTTCTACCCCTTTTATAGATTGCTATGATGTGGTCCTACTTCCAGTCCTGTGGAACTTTATGCTGTTCCAATGATCTCTGATAGATGATGGATAAGAATGGTGCTATATTTGTGCATAGTCAGCACAAAATATTACAGGGATGGGAATGGTGCTGCAGTCCTCTACTGTAAACAAGGTTTTTAAAGCTAGGTTTAGAATTTCGGCATTCTGATTATCATCATCTGTTACATTACCCGTACTGTCAGCAAGAGAAGGTATTGAATTATTTGTAGCACTCATAGATTTTACGTAGGACCAAAATTTTTGGGAGCAATTTTTAGAATCTGCAGATAAAATATTGCTTTCAAATTCGTTAAAAGAATCTCTCATTGGCCTTTTGACAGCTGCTTTCATTTTGCATAATTTCTGTTTGTCAGTGGGGCAGTGACTATGTTTAAAATGACTGTGCAAAATTCTCTGCTTTCTCAGCAAGTTCCTAATATGTTTGTTGAACCAAGGTGGATCCTTTCCCTCCCCTATATTTTTGCTAGGCACATATTTCTCTAGCACGTGGTTGACAATACCTCCCCCCCCTCCCCAACTTCCACTGACAACTGACACAGAAGCTGCGACGACATTATACATTATAGTCGCTAACACCTTCTTCTAGATTAACTTCCTCAAGAAGGTGAGGTATGTTTGTCGCCAAGATATCTAATATGTTCCCATCTCGAGTTAGTTTTCATACTAGTTGCTCAAGGATGTACCGTATGCCACTGCAGATATATCACCCTCAGGTGTCCAGGCTGTATGGGACGGATTTTTTGGTGTGGAAGGGTTAGCAGCTGTCAAAATGCAGGTACTGTTTGTGGTTGGGAGAACCAGGAAGGACTGAGGATACGATGTCTTTGGCTCCGAGTACAGATCAACAACATATCATCAATGAAACTGAACCAGACCAGGGTTTTGGGACTTTGGGAGACTGGGAAGGTTTCCTTTAGATGGCCCACATAAAGACAGGCATAGGAGGGTGCCATGCGGATCATAGCTGTGCTGCAGGTTTGTTTATATACCTTTCCTTCAATGGAGAAGTAATTGAGTGTTAGGATAAAATTAGTAAGGTGTATGAGGAATGAGGTAGTGGTTTGAAGTCTGAAGGATGTTGAGAGATATAGTGTTCAATAGTAGCAACACTATGGGTGTGGGGGTTGATGGTGTATAAGGAAATGGTGTCAACAGGGTTCCAGGCAGTAATGTGGTGGGGAGTTGGTGAAGGAAGTGGTTGGCATCTTTGATGTGGGAGGCCATATTTTGGGCAATAGATAGGAGGCATTGGTCAGTGAGAACTGAAATTCTTTCAGTGGTGGCACAAGAATGAACTACAATGGGGCATGCTTGTTTGTTTTGTTTGTGAATTTTGAGGAACCTGTAGAAGGTGTGTGTGCAGGATTTCATTGGAATGAGGAGGGAATTGAATTGGATTGGATTGTGGCATCACTGAATTATCTTTCTGAACATGCTTTTCCTGCCAGGTTACTTCATCTGTAAATCTTTTTCTTTTACCTTTCAAATTTCTATGACTAATTAATCTGTGGTTTTAAGAACAAAATATTGGGTCATGTACAGTATTTGTTAATTTGTTCATCTTTTCTACTCTCTCATCACAAATATTAGTGTGTTTTGTCAGTCATTATGTTCAGCAGCAGTATGTTTAATTGTCTAGACTTCAGTGTTGTGGAATAGGACTCTATTACCTAGTTTCATAATATATATTCCATCATCTTTGTCGTTATTAGCCTCATCCCTATCACCATCTTGTCCACCTGCCAGAGGAACCAGAAGCATTTCAGCTTCATCATTGGGATCAATTCCTTGACATCTATCAACATTTTCTTCACCCTTCACGTCTGCAAAACCACTTCAAATTCGTTTCTGTGTCATTCGTATAACAGACAGTAAACTTCACACAACTTCCCACCATATGTTGTATCAGTTTTAAAGCAAATTAAATGCAATTCTAATATAAATTCTTAAAGCAAGGTTATTGTCAATCATTTGACTTTAAATTACAAATGAAACTGTGACCTCAAACTTAAGAGTTTGTTTTCTTTTATACATCCATGCCATGATGTCAGTAATACGCAGGTCTTAACTACAATTAGTTATTTCTCACCTAGAAAGCTAATACCAACCAAACTCACTGATGTCAACTCTTTCAAAAAAGATACAGTAATACTCACAATGGGTAACTTTCAAAATTTAAAAATCTCTTTCCATGATATGAAATTTTAAACTTAGTATTCACTGTATGATAGTCAAGTGATGGGAATTAATGGGTTAATCAGAATTGGTAGCCTCCAACCAGCCACACCTACAGAAATTTTTGACAGAAAAAGTCTTTGTTTGGTGAAAAGGTAATTACACATAAATGTGATATACTCAATGGGCAGTATTTAACAAAGTGGACTGCATTGCAAGTAAAGCACATCTTTGACCTAAAAAAAATCCATAGTTTTCACTAACTGGCCGGGAACTGTGCCGGCTTGCTATCTTATTCCTTCTGCACATTGGATGTGACCAGACTGAAAACTGAAACAAAGTGGTTTTACAGTTGGCTGTAAAAAAATTATTTTATCAGGAAAAGTGTGTAATTGGTAAGAACTAAAAAGAAAAACTGGAGATAAAAGGCTGAAGGTAAACCCTATCTTCAGACAAGACATGTTGGCCACTTTTGTACTAAGTCATGCTAGAATATTTCTCTTGGTACTGGAAATAACAGGAAATGGGGTGGGGGTCATGTTTTATGGACACAGAGAGATTTCAGCTAATAACACTGAGATCTAGTTGATAAGGTATGCACAGATTCAGACGGATTACTATAAGAAATAAAAAATAAAGAACAGCATCAGATTACTTGAAACTACAAACTTAAAAATAATTAATAAACCCTCTTGAACAGAGGTGAGAAGTATTGCTTTAGGGCCATATGAGGGAGTAGAAAAAAAATGGGGTGGAGCTTGGGGAGTACTCATTTCGGCCACTAGGCGTATATAGCACAACTCATTGCCAATTCAGTCCCGCCTGTGTTGTTGACCTGGCATGCTTGGTTCATCTGCAATGATTGTCTTGTTCTTGTTTTGTGTTTTGTTATAACAAGTTTAAGTGAACAGTGTGCAGCTGTGAAATTTTGTTTCCTAATCAGTAAAAATGTTGCTGAAACTGTTTTGATGTTGAAAACAGCTATCAAGATGATGCTATGGAAAAAACTCAAGTGTAAGAGGGGTTTGCTCAATTTAAGAATGGCGACATGTCGATTGGTAACAGACCTCGTTCTGGACCTTCATCAACTGCCTGAATCATTCAGAGTTTGTTCCAGCAAGTCAGACTGTCAATCAGATCTTTTATTTGGAAGTTTTAAGAATATAGCACATCAGTGTTCATCAAAAAAAGACCTGATTTGGGGCAGGCAGGAGACTGGTTCTTTCACCACAAAAATGCACCTACACACACAGCCATCTTTGATAGTTTTTGGCAAAAAATGGCACAGTTCCACTGCCCCATGGATGCTACTCACCTGACCTGGCTCCGTGTGTCTTTTATTTCCACACGTGAAAAGGGGCATGAAAGTGACACCGATTTGATAACATTGAAAAGGTAAAGAAAAAACAAGGGAGGAGCTGTCAGCCATTTCTAAAGATGACTACAAAACAGGTTTCCAGCAGTGGAAGCACCGGTGTGACAAATGTATTAGTTGTAATGGAGAGTATTTTGAAGGGGATAAGGTTGTTTTGCAAACTATTTGTATAGCTTTTAAAATTTCTTTTGCTGGGCGGGGGGAAGGGGGGGGGGGGGGGGGAGCAGTGGGCTATGATACCCTCTCATATGTTATTTATTGTGACTGTCTACAGTGTTGTAAAAGTCTTCGATTTCCAAAATTGTATCTGTCTTATCGTAAATTTAGGGACCATCTTAATAACAATCATAATATACTACTATATAACAACACTGAGCAAATGAGAATTCTTTTAAACAAATTCTAAAGAATATTAGCAAAGAATATAGGAATTGTTGTTTGGCACATTGGTGCAAAACATCATGTTGTTAGACACTGTCAAAGTGGCGAAACACTTGAGCATTACACCATATTGAACTATATTAAACTAGAACCAAAGGTAATCTTATGTTAGGTTCTTAATGCAGTCTGTTTTCTTTCTTAATTTTGTATTTATTTTTCATTTTGTTCTTAACACCTTTCTTATTTTTTCATTGAAGTTTATGAAGTTGTATGTACTATATAACCTCTTTAATTGAAACTGGTAGGTGAATAAGAATTTAAGATATAATAGGAATGACTTGTGATGGGTAAATTATTTAAATAGTATTTGTGTGATACATGATTCATTGTTACAGGGACATGCATGTATAGTATACAAGCACATGATGGAGCGGTTTTGTCTTTGACATACTCAGCAAGTTACGTAATTAGTCTGGGATCTGATGAGAGGCTTTGTGTGTGGGAAAGATTTCAAGGTCATCTTCTCAATACCATCAATCTAGTGAGTAACTTCAATTGGTTGTTTTATTACTAACATTAATGATTTCCACTTCAGGCTTTCATTTATTGCTTCTTGATAGACAGTATCTGTAAAGTTACATTTTTAGGCCAGATCTGTTACAGTGTAAGAATCAGACAAGAAAGTTTGTTTCATTATTATCCATTAGGTAACACAATGAGAATAGAAGATATAATGTGAAATTTGCCATGCTATTCTTGCTTAACATTATTTCATTTAAAATCAGTAGAGTAGTGACTAAAAATTAAAATGCAAAAGAAGAGTAAAGACAAAAATTTTGAGTGGCAGACAGCCTGTTAGTGTACAAAGTTGGTATGTAGTTTTGATACATTTTGGGTACATTTTATGTACGCAAATATTCAAACTTTGATGTATCTGCTACAGTGGCAAATGCTGGGATGCATGTTAACTGTCACTCTGAAAATAATCCCTCAGGCTGTGCTTAAGCCATGTGTCCCCAGAATGCTTTCTTCCAAGAGTGCTAGTCCTACACGCTATACAGCAGAACTACTCTGAAGTTCAGAAGATAGGGGACTGAGGTACTGGTGGAAGTAAAGATATGAGAGCTGGTCATGAGTCATGCACAGATAGCTCAGTTGGTAGAGTACTAGCCCATTCAAGGCAGAGTTCTCATTGACTTACTGTTCCATTGGCTCTTGGTAGAATATTTTATACATTGTGAATGAAAACACACATGATGCTGGTGTAATATTCTACAATATTTATTATTTATTTTACAAACTGGTCTTTGGCTCTCACTCCATCATCATGTACAAATTTTTGTAGGATCAAAGATTTTAAATAGTGCATCTACCTAGTAACCCAGTTTCCACAGATTATTTTTTATTTAGGCATAAAACAAGATAAATTATTTCAGTGAAAATGTGATGTAAGATTATTTAACTTAGATAAAATATGTGACAATTTAACTAATGAGCTATGAAACAAATCACAATAATTGTTCTGAGAAGAAAATAAATTGAACAATAGACTTTGGTGACACTTCATAAATGAGTGGCTGAACCAAATAATTTTGTCTTTAACAAGTCCTATGTTACAGACAGATATGATATACTAGTGAGATTAAGCAGGTAACTGAAGCAGCTGTGATTGCATAAAGTAAAATTTTCAACAGCCCGAGTGAAATTATAGTAACTGAAAAAAAGAAAGAAATGGGGCATGTGAGTTGGAGGGATAATTTACAACATGGCCTGGCTGAGATTATCTACATCTACTGTTATACTCTGCAAACCATCGTTAGTTGCATTGCAGAGGGTATTTCACATTGTACCAGTTATTTTGGTTTTTTCCTGTTCCAGTCACATATGGAGCATGGGAAGAATGATTGCTTAAGTGACTCTGTGTGTGCAGTAATTTTACACACAACTGAACCAATGTGATCATTCCATTTCATACCCCTAAAAATTGTTAAGCCCAGGTATTTGTATGAGTTGGCCAATTCGACCAGTGACTTATTAAAATTATAGTTACAAGTTACTACATTTTTTCATTTTGTGAAGTGCGAAATTTTGCATTTCTGAACATTTGGAGCAAATTGCCAATCTCTGCACCATGTTGAAATCTTATCAAGTCTGACTGAGTATTTCTGCAGCTTCTTTCAGATAGTACTTCATTAAAGATAACTGCCTCATCTGCAAAAATCCTGATTTTACTATTAATATTGTCCGTAAGGTCACTAATACACAGTATGAACAGCAAGGATCCCAACACACTTCCCTGGGGCACACCCGAAGTTACTTCCACACCTGACGATGACTGTCTATCCAAGATAACATGCTGTGTCCTCCCTACTAAAAAGTCCTCAATCCAGTCACATATTTTATGTGATACCCCATATGATGATACTTTTGACAATAAGCATAGGTGTGGTACAGAGTCAAATGTTTTTCGGAAATCAAGAAATATGGCATTTACCTGGTTGTCTTGATCCAAGCTTTCAGTATGTCATTCAAGTTCGGTTTCACAGGATCAATGTTTTCAAAACTTATGCTGGCTGGAATTGTGAAGGTCATTCCCTTCAAGATATGTCATTATGTTTGACATTAGAATATGTTCTAAGATTCTACAGCAAATCAATGTCAAGGATATTGTACAGTAGTTTTGTGGATCACTTCTACTACCCATTTTGTAGATGGGTGTGACCTGTGTCTTTTCCCAAGGACTGGCATGTTTTTTTTGTTCAAGGGAAAATCTGACAGGGATTCCATCAAGGCCTCAAGCTTTGTTCGGTTTTAGTGATTCCAGCTGTTTCTCAACACCACTGACACTAGTACTTATTTCATTCATCTTTTCATTGGTACGAGAATTAAATTTGGGCAATTTTCCACGTTTGAAAGTGGAGTTGAGCAATTCTACAGTTTCAGTTCTTGTCTCATTTGTTAGGGACTGGACACTAACTGTAGTGCCACTAACAGTCTTCACACACACACACAACCAGAATTTCTTTGGGTTCTGTGAAAGATCATTATTGCTTTCTTGACAGTCAAACTCATTTCATTCAGCTTCTCTCTATCTATAGGGGACTGACGGCCTTAGATGTTAAGTCCCATAGTGCTTAGAGTCAATCTCTATTTATTTGCTTTGTTTTATATCTGCAACACAGTAATCTGCTTCTTTAGAAGTTTGTTTTACTATGGAGGTTTCCTCCTATTGTGAACTGTTTTACTGGATACATATCTATCCACTGCGAGGTCAGCTATTCTTTTAAACTTGAGCCAGAGTTCCTCTAGATTTTACACTCTCTGATTTTACATTTCACATGATAGTACACCATAAATTTGTAGCCACTCTGAAAATGCTAAAAATTCCCTCTTTTTTTATGTTTCTTCCTATTAACGTTTATGCAATTCTGTGCTCTTACTCGATATCTCACTTGACATTTGAGGTGACTGAACAAGTTATAAGTGGCACAAAAGATAGACGGTTCACACCATGCATAACGACAGGTTAAAAGGAATATTTAAGGCTGCTGCAGGAGGGGTGTAGCGTGAGAGAGGAAATGCTGATGTAATCTACAATCGGTATTGCCAACACAGCTTGCAACATTTAGCTTCTCTGCTCAATGATGATGGATCGAGGAAGTCTCACACTACTTTTTGCAGGAACTGACATAATCATGATGTGGTGACACTGTGCGGGTGACCAGGAACGAGGTTATTGATTTGTTGATCACTGTAGCGTCAAGTTGATGTTTATTATGGACATGTTAGTGACAGAGAATCTCTGTTGTAGCAAGAACTTTTTAGGAGAATATGTTTGTGATTGTACAATGTGCAAAGTATTTGTGATGAGAAAGAATATGAACGTTATAGCTCATCATTTTACTTCCATCAGTTTAAGTTATCATCTTAAGTTCTTGCCGAACCACACACTAGGAAATCACCACATATTCAGAAATAAACAGCAAAATATTTGTAACAAGGAAGAATATAAATTTTATTGCTGCTTGTTCCACTCGTATAAATGTATGCTGTCCTCTTACGTTTCTACCTAACCACACACTGGAAAATGACCACACATTCAGAAATAAATGGGCAATTATTTATTTCAACCTTTGTTCTCTAACAGCACATAAATGCTTAACAAATTTGAATATTGCAGAACATATTGTATTACAATCGTAACAAACATGATAACAGTGCTAAGTTAAAAATAATAATAGTAGTAGTAATAATAATAATAATAATAATAATAATAATAATAATAATAATAATAATACAGACAAAAAATAGGAATAGATAATACAAATATTAAAGAAGAACTAAAAGAAAAATATAGACAAACAAAAATACTGAAAACAGAATTGACAGCAAGAAACAAGACAAAAGCTATAAATACTCATGCTATACCAATATTGACCTACTCATTTGGAGTAGTGAAATGGAGTAACACAGACCTAGAAGCACTCAATACACTTACACGATCACAATGCCACAAATTTAGAATACATCACATACATTCAGCAACAGAAAGATTCACATTAAGCAGAAAGGAAGGAGGAAGGGGATTTATCGATATAAAAAACCTACATTATGGACAGGTAGACAATTTAAGAAAATTCTTTCTAGAACGAGCAGAAACTAGCAAAATACACAAAGCAATCACTCATATAAATACATCGGCTACACCACTGCAATTTCATAACCACTTCTACAACCCTTTAGATCACATAATATCAACAGATATGAAGAAAGTAAATTGGAAAAAGAAAACACTACATGGCAAGCACCCGTATCATCTAACACAGCCACACATCGATCAAGACGCATCCAACACATGGCTAAGAAAAGGCAATATATACAGTAAGACGGAAGGATTCATGATTGCAATACAGGATCAAACAATAAACACCAGATATTACAGCAAGCATATTATTAAAGATCCCAATACCACATCAGATAAATGCAGACTTTGCAAACAACAAATAGAAACAGTAGATCACATCACAAGCGGATATACAATACTAGCAAATACAGAATACCCCAGAAGACATGACAATGTAGCAAAAATAATACACCAACAGCTTGCCTTACAACATAAACTTATAAAACAACACGTTCCCACATACAAGTGCACCACAAAATGTACTGGAGAATGATGAATACAGATTATACTGGAACAGGACCATTATAACAGATAAAACAACACCACATAACAAACCTGACATCATACTCACCAATAAAAAGAAGAAATTAACACAACTAATCGAAATATCCATACCCAATACAAAAAATATACAAAAGAAAACAGGAGAAAAAAATTGAAAAATACATCCAACTGGCTGAGGAAGTCAAGGACATGTGGCATCAGGATAAAGTTGACATTATACCAATTCTACTATCAACTACAGGAGTCATACTACACAATATCCACCAGTACATCAATGCAATACAGCTACATCCAAACTTATATATACAACTACAGAAATCTGTAATTATTGATACATGTTAAATTACCCAAAAGTTCCTAAATACAATATAACATATACTGTACAGTTAAAAGGAAGTCATGCTTGATCAAGGTCCACGTCACTTTCCATTTTTGACCAGACATAACGTCTGAGAAAAGAAAGAAATAATAATAATAATATTGGCATGTATTGAGTCGCGAATCTCTAACTTCTAACTCACAACATCTAACTTGGCTAACCGTGATGTGATGCATTACACTACAGCTTACTCCTCAGAATTGTGTATCGTGTTTAAGTTATCATAAAATCTCTTGAAACTTTATATCATTGGTGCTTCATTAATTGACATTTAATAATAGTACAACGTATTTATCATATGGTACTTACAATGTGTCATTGCTTTGAATGGTATACAGCACATGTACGTCACACACTACCAAGGAAATGAATAATCGAAGTGCACACGGTTCACACAGGGGTCGTTCACAAGCACCCGCAAAAGTTGGTAGCCAAAAGCCCACTAGTGACATAACCACTGCAAAAAGTAGTGTGATGCCACGTCAACACTGCCACTGAAAACACGTTTCTGCTGGAAATGTTATTTCCTACAGTGTTTCACATCTGTTTACGACTTTGTTTTTTGTCTCTGTTTCTGTCCACACTGGCGGCAAACATTTCTCTGTGTATTCACATTTTTTGCAATGCTGTTTGTTGTATTGTTTTTGTATTGTCTGCCACATCGTATCTAGAGATGAGGAAACTGTAATATGTGCTGTTGCATTGTTAATATAAAAAGGTTTATGCAAACAAAATGAAAGATGTTGTTGTCGTTCGTTACTTTTTTATTTATTTATTTATTGTGGCTTGTGACCTGAAGCCATAAGCATCTCTCAGTGTTTTGTAGTTTTAAAGAACAAGGTTGTGCTTGTCAAAGAATTTCATAATTAACTTAAGAACTACGATATTATTTTGATCGAGAGTTTGTATACTAGTTGGTGATGGTCAATAAAATTGGATTAGTTGTTGTATGAAATGGATTCGTTTGTTTGCGTAAGTGAGCAAAAACATACTAGAGAACTGGTGGAGAAAACTTGCTACATATAGGAACTGAATATGGAAGACAGCTTTAGTTTCCATAACTTTGCTTGGATATCATCTAACGAGTTTTAATTTCTGGCAAACATGGTATCACCGTGTCTTAAAAAAAAAAAAGAAATTTCAGGAAAGCAATTACAACCAGACATGCTATTAGTCTTAGCTTTCTGTCAACGGGAGAGTCGTTTCAGAGTGATGAATATTTATTTCACAATTCAAAGCAACGTACGATAAATGGTCTAATTTTCTATTCTACACAGTCTTTCTCAGTATTCTACCACATGTACAGCAGTTTTCTGCAGTGTGTCTTGTTTTATTGTTGTTCTTGTACTGCTTGCTTCATATATTCTGTAAGCAGCCATCAGCCTGGTACAGCGATAACAACTCAACAGTCTGCTGCCTTGTTCACTGCTTTTTTGTTGCCCCCCTCTCCGAAAAACTTAATACAGTGTGAGGAAATAAAACACCTAACCACTCTATACAACAGATGATACAATACAGTCGTTGCTACAAATAGATGCTTCCGTGTTTTGAAAGATGTTTCCAATGGGTGTCCACATCAGGTAGCTAGAAACACTTTTTGAAAACATGTTTAAAGTTTAGTGTGTAGGAGTCTTGAAGTGTACTTGACCCAATTAAACTACCTTTGGCTATAGAAGGAAAGCACACTCCCCCATGTGATAGATTCCAACACCTTTCACCATATTTCACAGTTTTAGATTTAATCCCCTATGTTCTTCAATTTTTGATTTTTTTCTGGGTAAACGAAAAGGAATGATGACTCAAAAACACATGTTTCGGTGTATAATTTATGCTCATAGCATGTTGGAAAATAGCTTGATTTCCTTTTACCCAACCAAGTGTGGTGACACAGTGGTTAGCACACTGGATCTGCATTTGGAAGAACAATAGTTCAAATCTGCATCCAGCCACCCTGATTTAGGTTTTCCATAATTTCCCTGAATCGCTTCAGGCAATTACCAGGATGGTCCCTTTGGAAGGGCACGGCCGATTTCCTTCCCCAATCCGAGCTTGTACTCTGTCTCCAATGACCTCACTATCAACGGGGCATTAAACGCTAATCTCCTCCTCATCCTTGTTTTACCTAGATACAAATTTCAACTTTTTGGTGAGTTTTTAGTTGCTTTTTTGTATCTGTGATTTCTTAAGAACTGGTGTAATTCATTACCAAAACTATTGTATGAACTTTGTACTTTACATTTAATTTCCATCACTTATACATATTTTATACAATGTATTGGTGAGGATTATAGTTTTTAATCACATATGACAATTGCATATGTTTTTTCTCATATTTTGGTGGTTTTAACATTTTACACAATTCTAAATTTTCCTCAGTTTTGTGGTGTTTTGAGTCTAGACCCCACAAAAATGTAAAAGAGGTGTTTCACTGTATATTTGTATGCTTTTTTTGGTTGTCGTTTTTACTTTGGTCCTCATTGTTGCACAACAGTGTCATGGTCACCAATACCAGTTTCAACGTGGACAACATGAAAGAGGTCAGGTCTATTTGTTGCCATTGGGGTATTTCCATTATGAATGGGGTTCATAACTATCTGTTGTCGGTAATTTTCAGAGAGGGCATGTATTAATGCTTTACATGATGTCTTATCATGTCCATCACTAACAAAACTGTAATTTTCCCAATTAATTGTTGGATAATTAAAGTCTCCACTGATGATTACAGTATGATTGGGGAACTTACATACAAGTGAACTGAGGTTTTTAATGTCCCTTATTTCAGTGCCGTTCATCTTCCTTCCTTTATGGATGTGATGTAAGACATCATGTTGCACTTTGTAACTATGTCCTTCTTTAAGCAGGTGGTCGGCAAAAGAAGAGTCTCCTTTTCTATGTTTCCAATGTCTATGGTTTTCTTTCAAGTAGGTGCACATTGCTCTGCCTGACTGACCTTTACAGAATTTGCTACAATTATAGGTGATTTTGGGTCTTCTACTCTTTTTCCAAAACTGAAGTGCTGACTTCACCACTGGGCAAAAGTGTCCAGCAGTATTGTGTACGTAGAATAATGTTTCCAAGTTCCTAGATTGGTTTGAGGTGGTGCGTTGAGAACAGGGTAAGAAAGTACACTTGCTGTTTCTGCTTTTTGTGCATTTTGGAATCTAACAAGGCAGAAGTGTAGCCGTTGTTTCATTGCCTTTAATTCAGGTTGGCAGCTGTTACCTCTCATGGGGACTGATACTAGGTGAATGAAAGGCAGCATGTTAATGGATCACTGATTGTTGAGAATTAGCAGGTATTACAATATCTGTGATGGGTTTCCTGTAATTCTTGGAAGTATGAATATGATCACCAGTGTCTATGGTTAGATCTAAATAGTTTATGCTGTTACCCCCAAAACTCCAATGTGAATTTTATGCAGTTGTGTTTAGAACTTAGCTGCTTGAGGAATGTTTGAAGTAGTTTTGTGGTACCCGTCCGTAAGTGCCGCACTTCCTCAACATACCTAGATCAGTATCCAAGATCAGAAGAAAGTGGGTTCTTTTCCAAGAACTGTTTTTAAAAATGCTGCAATCTCATCTGAAATGTTCTGTTGCAGTTCTTAAAGACTGTGAGCTGTTGCAATACACCTTAGGCTTGAGGGATCCCACAAAAAGTAATAGCACACTGACTGATCAGGTGATCTGGGTGGCCAGCTAGGCCCATGACCAGACTGACCTCTGCTAACAACTCTGTCAGGTGTGAAGATTGAATAAATGTGCTCCAATGTTTGACCGGCTGTATGGGCAGTTGTTCCATCCTGTTGGAAATAACTAGATCTTTTCCTCCTCTGTTAATGCGTCCAGTCGTGTACACTTATCCTGGCCACTTTTATGTACCCCACTGTGTATATTAGTGAATAAGTTGCTGGCATCAAAAGAAACTAGATTGGCACTAGATGGAATTTGAATGTCTTTTAACTTGTTCACTAAGTAAGCTGAATTAATAATACCATGACTGGATTTGACTTGGTTTTGATTTTGATCAGGTCATTTATTTCTCTGGCTGATTCATAACGTGGAAGACACTACAGGACAGATTGGGATGTTCTCTTTATGGAGATTAGGGAGGGCATTCTCTGTGGAAGTAGTGGGATTCATGTTAGTGAGCAAGTAGGTATCAGAGTCTAATATTATACTTTTAGGCAGTTTAAGAACACTTTTAATGATAAAATTGTGTGGGATCTTTTCAGCATCTGTTGGAAGTTGGCAGAACTTAGGTAATCTTCCACTTTGTTGAAATATTCACATTTGTTCATTTAGATGAAAATAATTTCATTTGCTGAATATGATTACTAATCCAGAATGAGATTTTCACTCTGCAGTGGAGTGTGCGCTGATGTGAAACTTCCTGGCAGATTAAAACTGTGTGCCCGACCGAGACTCGAACTCGGGACCTTGCCTTTCACGGGCAAGTGCTCTACCATCTGAGCTACCGAAGCACGACTCACGCCCGGTACTCACAGCTTTACTTCTGCCAGTATCTCGTCTCCTACCTTCCAAACTTTACAGAAGCTCTCCTTTCTTTCAGGAGTGCTAGTTCTGCAGGGTCGCAGGAGAGCTTCTGTAAAGTTTGGAAGGTAGGAGGCGAGATACTGGCAGAAGTAAAGCTGTGAGTACTGGGTGTGAGTCGTACTTTGGTAGCTCAGATGGTAGAGCACTTGCCCGCGAAAGGCAAAGGTCCCGAGTTCGAGTCTGGGTCGGGCACACAGTTTTAATCTGCCAGGAAGTTTCATGATTACTAATCTTCTTCTCTTTTTTTTTTTTTTTTTTTTTTTTTTTTTTTTTTTTTTTTTTTTTTTCCTTCCCTGAAATTGTTATTCCCAGTTGCTTTTTGGAAAGTTTTTGTGATGAGGCATTTCCCGGTACATTGAGTTCTTGTTTGATCATTTTTAATACTGACAAATTGTTAGAATGTTGATATGTATTTATGTATCTGCTGTTTAGAGTAGCTACCTAGTACAGTGTCAGTAACTGTAGCTTCTCAGTGCAGGTGACTGCTGGGATAGCAGTATTTAAGTTTTGAAACCATTCATCACATTTTGTGCACATATCACTATCTTCAGGTCATGCACCAAGTGCATCTACATTATATGCTTCACAAAGTTTTGAAGATGTTGCTCGTGTAAAACTTGTTTCAATTTCGTCCACTTTTCTATTTACATACATACATCCCCCATGAACCATGGACCTTGCCGTTGGTGGGGAGGCTTGCGTGCCTCAGCGATACAGATGGCCGTACCGTAGGTGCAACCACAACGGAGGGGTATCTGTTGAGAGGCCAGACAAACATGTGGTTCCTGAAGAGGGGCAGCAACCTTTTCAGTAGTTGCAGGGGCAACAGTCTGGATGATTGACTGATCTGGCCTTGTAACATTAACCAAAACGGCCTTGCTGTGCTGGTACTGCGAACGGCTGAAATGATGATGGTGTCCTCTTGGGTAAAATATTCCGGAGGTAAAATAGTCCCCCATTCGGATCTCCGGGCGGGGACTACTCAAGAGGACGTCGTTATCAGGAGAAAGAAAACTGGCATTCTACGGATCGGAGCGTGGAATGTCAGATCCCTTAATCGGGCAGGTCGGTTAGAAAATTTAAAAAGGGAAATGGATAGGTTAAAGTTAGATATAGTAGGAATTAGTGAAGTTCGGTGGCAGGAGGAACAAGACTTTTGGTCAGGTGATTACAGGGTTATAAATACAAAATCAAATAGGGGTAATGCAGGAGTAGGTTTAATAATGCATAAAAAAAATAGGAGTGCGGGTTAGCTACTACAAACAGCATAGTGAACGCATTATTGTGGCCAAGATAGACACAAAGCCCATGCCTACTACAGTAGTACAAGTTTATATGCCAACTAGCTCTGCAGATGATGAAGAAATTGATGAAATGTATGACGAGATAAAAGAAATTATTCAGGTAGTGAAGGGAGACGAAAATTTAATAGTCATGGGTGACTGGAATTCGTCAGTAGGAAAAGGGAGAGAAGGAAACATAGTAGGTGAATATGGATTGGGGGGAAGAAATGAAAGAGGAAGCCGCCTTGTAGAATTTTGCACAGAGCATAACTTAATCATAGCTAACACTTGGTTCAAGAATCATAAAAGAAGGTTGTATACCTGGAAGAATCCTGGAGATACTAATAGGTATCAGATAGATTATATAATGGTAAGACAGAGATTTAGGAACCAGGTTTTAAATTGTAAGACATTTCCAGGGGCAGATGTGGATTCTGACCACAATCTATTGGTTATGAACTGCAGATTGAAACTGAAGAAACTGCAAAAAGGTGGGAATTTAAGGAGATGGGACCTGGATAAACTGAAAGAACCAGAGGTTGTAGAGAGTTTGAGGGAGAGCATAAGGGAACAATTGACAGGAATGGGGGAAAGAAATACAGTAGAAGAAGAATGGGTAGCTCTGAGGGATGAAGTAGTGAAGGCAGCAGAGGATCAAGTAGGTAAAAAGACGAGGGCTAATAGAAATCCTTGGGTAACAGAAGAAATATTGAATTTAATTGATGAAAGGAGAAAATATAAAAATGCAGTAAATGAAGCAGGCAAAAGGGAATACAAACGTCTCAAAAATGAGATCGACAGAAAGTGCAAAATGGCTAAGCAGGGATGGCTAGAGGACAAATGTAAGGATGTAGAGGCTTGTCTCACTAGGGGTAAGATAGATACTGCCTACAGGAAAATTAAAGAGACCTTTGGAGAGAAGAGAACCACTTGTATGAATATCAAGAGCTCAGATGGCAACCCAGTTCTAAGCAAAGAAGGGAAGGCAGAAAGGTGGAAGGAGTATATAGAGGGTTTATACAAGGGCGATGTACTTGAGGACAATATTATGGAAATGGAAGAGGATGTAGATGAAGATGAAATGGGAGATACGATACTGCGTGAAGAGTTTGACAGAGCACTGAAAGACCTGAGTCGAAACAAGGCCCCGGGAGTAGACAACATTCCATTAGAACTACTGATGGCCTCGGGAGAGCCAGTCATGACAAAACTCTACCATCTGGTGAGCAAGATGTATGAGACAGGCGAAATACCCACAGACTTCAAGAAGAATATAATAATTCCAATCCCAAAGAAAGCAGGTGTTGACAGATGTGAAAATTACCGAACTATCAGTTTAATAAGTCACAGCTGCAAAATACTAACGCGAATTCTTTATAGGCGAATGGAAAAACTGATAGAAGCGGACCTCGGGGAAGATCAGTTTGGATTCCGTAGAAATGTTGGAACACGTGAGGCAATACTAACCTTACGACTTATCTTAGAAGAAAGATTAAGAAAAGGCAAACCTACGTTTCTAGCATTTGTAGACTTAGAGAAAGCTTTTGACAACGTTAACTGGAATACTCTCTTTCAAATTCTGAAGGTGGCAGGGGTAAAATACAGGGAGCGAAAGGCTATTTACAATTTGTACAGAAACCAGATGGCAGTTATAAGAGTCGAGGGACATGAAAGGGAAGCAGCGGTTGGGAAGGGAGTGAGACAGGGTTGTAGCCTCTCCCCGATGTTATTCAATCTGTATATTGAGCAAGCAGTAAAGGAAACAAAAGAAAAATTCGGAGTAGGTATTAAAATTCATGGACAAGAAGTAAAAACTTTGAGGTTCGCCGATGACATTGTAATTCTGTCAGAGACAGCAAAGGACTTGGAAGAGCAGTTGAACGGAATGGACAGTGTCTTGAAAGGAGGATATAAGATGAACATCAACAAAAGCAAAACGAGGATAATGGAATGTAGTCAAATTAAATCGGGTGATGCTGAGGGGATTAGATTAGGAAATGAGACACTTAAAGTAGTAAAGGAGTTTTGCTATTTAGGGAGTAAAATGACTGATGATGGTCGAAGTAGAGAGGATATAAAATGTAGACTGGCAATGGCAAGGAAATCGTTTCTGAAGAAGAGAAATTTGTTAACATCGAGTATAGATTTAAGTGTCAGGAAGTCGTTTCTGAATGTATTTGTATGGAGTGTAGCCATGTATGGAAGTGAAACATGGACGATAACCAGTTTGGACAAGAAGAAAATAGAAGCTTTCGAAATGTGGTGCTACAGAAGAATGCTGAAGATAAGGTGGGTAGATCACGTAACTAATGAGGAGGTATTGAATAGGATTGGGGAGAAGAGAAGTTTGTGGCACAACTTGACTAGAAGAAGGGATCGGTTGGTAGGACATGTTTTGAGGCATCAAGGGATCACAAATTTAGCATTGGAGGGCAGCGTGGAGGGTAAAAATCGTAGAGGGAGACCAAGAGATGAATACACTAAGCAGATTCAGAAGGATGTAGGTTGCAGTAGGTACTTGGAGATGAAGAAACTTGCACAGGATAGAGTAGCATGGAGAGCTGCATCAAACCAGTCTCAGGACTGAAGACCACAACAACAACACTGTTTTCTTCTTGTGCTTCTTACCTTTCCTGGATGTTTAAGAGGGGATATAGTAGGGGCTACAGCAGAAACGCTAACATTCAATGGATCAACAACTTCGCACCCTGGAATATAAACATCTGCTCTGTCTTCTTCGTTTCACATTCGGTTGATGGTGATCGTTCAGGTGGGATGTCACTAAATTTCTTTGTGTAGTGTGCTGTGTTGTCCGAAACAAGACACATCCAGGGCGAAAGCACCACAGGCGCAAAGATGCAAGCTGGTGGTGGTACCATAGACACCCGCCACTTGTGCGAGTTCCACCAGCACCATGGGCGCTGAGGATGAAGATATCAACTTTGCTTCAGCAAATTGCTGGCCGAGTACAATCCACCAGTGACTGGACGACAGCATACAGAAGCCTACTCGAAAGATAGAAGAGCAGCTCTTATCCACTTAGTTATAGATCATTGTCTGGGCTGACATATAAGGAAATGGCCCCATAAGACATGTCAAAAACTACACTGTTAATTTTTTACACAGGAAGAAGACAGTGAAAGAAATGCACTGTCATAATTTTAGTTGCTAAGAAGCACTGCCCCTCAGGGGGTCCACAACTCTTTTGTGGATATGTGCGTAGCGAGCACGGAACCCCGAGCTAATGTGGCCCTCCTTCCTTTCCGGGCTGCATACCTTCCTTTTCCGCATCTTTCCCTATCCCCCATCTTCGCCCTCCCTCCCCTCACCTCTGGCTCTTTCCTTCCCCTTCTCCCCATTCTGGGAGTATGGTTTGTGCCTACGTCCGGAGGCGGACGCTCGTAAATGTAACGCATTCTTCGCCTTCTCTGCTTGTAAGTCTTTATCCTTCCTTCGTCCTTCTTTTCCTTACCTCTTCTCTTTACCCTTTTCTCCGCTGCGGCGTTTGAGACCTCTCTTCTTTCCTCTCCCTTTCTTTGTTTTTCCCTTTCTCTTTCTTTCTCTCTGTGCATGTCTGAAGGCCGACCCACGCATTTTCATGCGTAGCCGGAGACGGGGTAACGCGTAATTTCCCGCCCCGGGTAGACAGGTAGGACACGTACGTACCCCCTGGTAACGGCCAAGCCCAAGGAGGGGTGATTACCCGAGCTGATACCTTCCGAAAGTGCCGATTGGTCCCTGCGTCCGTTTGTCGGGAGGTGTGAACTGAGGTGTGAACAATGACCTAAGGCGGGAGTGCCCTCAGAGAGGGCCCCCACAAGGGAGGAGCGCGCCATCGGAGACACCGGTAATCATGGGGGATTCTTCCGCAATGGTTACCTCATCTTCCACAATGTCCGCTCAGAAGCGTAAGTTCACTGAGTTTCAGCCCCAGACAGTTCTTCCATCGTTGCCACAGTTCCTTGTTGTTTCTCGGTCTGACGAAGGTCACAACTTCTCCACGGGCAACCCCTTCATTATTCAGAAAGGTGTCGACGCAATTGCAGGTCCTGTAAAGTCTTGTTCCAGATTACGGAATGGCACCCTGTTGTTAGAAACACACAGTGCCCTCCAGGCTCAAAAATTGCTGCGTACTTCTCTGCTCCACACCTTCCCTGTCCGGGTGGAACCGCACCGTACCTTAAATTCCTCGCGTGGAGTCGTTTATACACGCTCCCTCGATGGATTGTCTGACGAAGAAATTCAGCACTACCTGTCTGACCAGGGCGTAACGGCTGTTCATAGGGTTATGAAAAGGGTTGACACGAACATCATTCCAACCCGCACTGTCTTCTTGACATTTGACAAAGTTCAACTCCCATCGAAAATAAAAGCAGGCTATGAAATAATTTCCGTTCGCTCCTACGTCTCAAACCCTACGCGTTGCTATCGGTGCCAGCGGTTCAATCACACCAGCGAGTCCTGTTCCAACCCGGCCAAATGTGTTACGTGTGGCAAGGATGCCCAGAGGGTGCTTGTCCACCTCCATCCCCTCGTTGCATCAACTGTATGGGTGACCACGCTGCTTCCTCTCGAGATTTCCCAATTTTTAAGGACGAAAAGCTCATTCAGGAAATCAGAGTGAAGGAAAAGGTGTCGACCTTTGCTGCTCGAAAATTATTCGCAAGTCGAAAGCCCACTGTGCCTCAGACAGGAAAATACAGCACTGTCCTTGCCTCTCCTCGGCCAACAAAGGAGGCGGCCACGCAGACTTGTGATTTCACCTTTAGTGACACGGTTGTCAGATCGACCAGCGCAAAGATCGCCCGTTCAACCTCCCCACTTTTGCCTGCTCAATCTATGGCTCACCCTTCATAGGGTTCTGCTAAATCTCGATCCCAAAAGTCAGACACCCGGACTTCCAAAAAAGAGCATACTCGTGAAGATTTTTTACGTACCCCAACTTCACAACCATCGGTTCCTCCTTCATCTAAACATCATGTTTCCAAGAAAGCTAAAAAGAAACAGAGTTCCTCTCCTTCTCCGCCACGGCATGTCTCATCTACAGCACCACCTGACGGTAACTGCCCTCGGCTGTCTTCTGTGCCGCCAAGGCGCACTGCTGACGGCCAATCAACCAGCCGATCGCTGGTGGCAGAAGCTGCTCCTGAACAACCTATGGATCAGGATCTTTTGCCTTCGGCTGAGTGCCATTCCACGCTGTCGGTCGCAAGCTCTGAGCAGTCGTTGAGTTGACGGCAACCTTGGTCACATTCTTCCATTTTCTGTCCACCCTATGTCCATTATCCATTGGAATATCCGCGGCATTCGAGCCAATCAGGATGAATTGACGATCCTCCTACGATCCTACTCGCCGGTCATCTTCTGTCTTCAGGAAACAAAGCTGCGTCTCCACGATCGCTTTGTCTTCCCCATTTTCAGTCAGTCCGATTTGATCTCCCCTCTGTTGAAGGCACTCCAGCACATGGAGGACTCATGATTCTTTTCCATAATACTCTCCATTACCACCCAATCCCCTTAAACACTTCCTTCCAAGCAGTCGCTGTCCGTCTTTCCCTTTCTGGATACACCCTCTCTCTTTGTACTGTATACATTCCATCGTCCACATCAATGGCACGAGCTGATCTCCTTCATCTTCTTGGTCAGCTTCCAGCCCCCTATTTGCTGGTTGGGGGCTTCAATGCCCACCACCCGCTTTGGGGATCTCCACCTTTCGGTCGGTACTGTTCCGCTAGCTCGGCGCTTCGAATGGTTCGCCCTTGCTGATACACACTCGAGTGACCACTTTCCATGTGTCCTTCGATTGCAGCCACAACTGCCATATATGCGCCCGAGATGCTGGAAGTTTGCCCAAGGTGATTGGACACTTTTTTCGTCTCTAGCGACATTCGATGACCGTCACTTTCCTAGCGTCGACGATGAGGTCACTCATATCACAGACGTTATTCTTACAGCTGCAGAACATTCAATACCACGCAACTCCGAATTGCCCCGGCGCCCCCCAGTTCCTTGGTGGAACGAGGCATGCCGTGACGCAATACGTAAGCGACGACGTGCTCTTCGCGTTTTCCGACACCATCCTACTTTGGCCAACTGTATCCGCTATAAGCAGTCCCGTGCGCGATGCCGTTGCGTCATCCGCGATAGCAAGAAGGCAAGCTGGACATTCTTTACTAGCTCATTTAACACCTTCACTCCCTCCTCGGAAGTTTGGAGGATTCGACGGTTATCTGGTGCACCTAGTTTCTCCCCGGTCTCTGGGCTCACTGTCGCGCATGATACATTAGTGGACCCCGTCGCAATTTCTAACTCATTGGGTCAACACTTTGCTGAGATTTCGAGCTCTTCCAATTACCCGCCAGTGTTTTTCCTGAAGAAACGTGCAGCCCAAGTGCAACCTCTTGCTTTCTCCTCTCAAAATCGCGAAAGCTATAATACTGTTTTCTCCATGCGGGAACTCCAACATGCACTCTCTTCTTCTCGCTCCTCCGCCCCAGGACCGGATGGTATCTACATCCAAATGTTGCTGCATTTATCAACCCATAGTCTGCGTTACCTCCTTCGCCTTCATAATCAAATTTGGACCGACAGTACTTTTCCCAGACGATGGCGGGAAGCTATCGTCGTTCCTGTTCCGAAACCTGGAAAGGAGGACACACATCTCCCCTCTAGCTATCGCCCCATTTCTCTCACGAGTAGTGTATGTAAGGTTTTGGAGCATAGGTGAATTGCCGTTTAGCTTGGTGGCTGGTGTCCCACAGTCTTTTAACACCTGCCCAATGCGGATTCTGAAAGCATTGTTCTGCAGTTGACCATCTTGTTGCTCTCTCCACTTATATCATGAACAATTTTCTCCGGAAACGCCAAACAGTAGCAATATTTTTTGATCTGGAGAGAGCATACGATACCTGTTGGAGGACAAGCATCCTCCGCACACTGTTCTCTTGGGGCTTTCGAGGTCGGCTGCCACTATTTCTTCGCGAATTTATTGCAGAGCGCACATTTAGAGTGCGGGTGAACACTACTCTCTCCCGTACTTTCTCCCAAGAAAACGGAGTACCCCAGGGCTCCGTGCTAAGTGTTGTACTGTTTGCCATTGCCATAAATCCAATTATGGACTGTCTCCTTCCCGATGTCTCAGGCTCCCTCTTTGTGGACGATTTTGCAATCTACTACAGCTCTCAACGGACCAGCCTTCTTGAACGACGTCTTCAAGGCTGTCTCGATCGCCTCCACTCTTGGAGCATCGAAACTGGCTTCCGCTTTTCTCCCAGGAAGACCGTTTGTGTTAATTTTTGGCATCGTACGGAGTTTCTTCCACCCTCCTTACATCTAGGACCTGTCAACCTTCCGTTTTCGGACGTCGCTAAATTCTTGGGTCTTATGTTTGACAGAAAACTGTGCTGGTCCTCCCACGTTTCCTATCTTTCGGCTCACTGTCTGCGATCCCTCAACACCCTCCGTGTCCTGAATGGTACCTCCTGGGGAGCGGACCGAGTGGTCCTTCTCTGCCGGTATCGCGCCTTAGTGCGCTCGAAATTGGACTATGGAAGCATAGTTTACTCCTCTGCTCGGCCGTCTATTCTTTGGCGTCTTGACTATATCCACCACCGTGGATTACGTTTTGTGTCTGGAACTTTTTACACTAGCCCTGTGGAAAGCCTTTATGCTGAGACTGCTGAACCTCCGCTGTTCAATCGGCGAGCAGTCCTTCTGGGTCGTTATGCTAGCCATCTGTCTTCCATGCCTGCTAATCTGGCCCATGACATTTTCTTCGACGCCTCCTTGGATGTAGGGTATGCAGGCCGCCCTTCCTCCCTACTACCACTGGGAGTCCGCTTCCGTCAACTGCTCCATTCTCTTTCCTTCCGCTTTCCTAAAACCTTCTTGACAACTTGGGGTACAGCACCGCCTTGGCTCCGCCCCCGGATCTGCCTGCTCCGCGACCTTTGTCAATTTCCCAAGGATGGTACCCCTTCACTTGTTTATCGTCGGGCATTTGCTGCTCTATGTGCACAAATGAAGGAAACCACATTTATTTACACTGATGGCTCGAAAACATTGTTTGGTGTAGGGAGTGCCTATATTGTTGGCGACACCCCAAATCGATTTCGGCTTCCCGACCAGTGTTCGGTTTATACTGCGGAGCTTTACGCTGTTCTCCAGGCTGTCCAATACATCTGTTCAGATTCTCTCAGCTCTCTCCTCAGTCTCCAAGCTCTCTACCCTGTCCACCCTCTGGTCCACCGGATTCAGGACTGCCTGCACTTGCTCCACTTGGGGGGCATCTCGGTGGCGTTCCTCTGGCTCCCAGGACACATTGGTATCTGTGGAAGTGAGGCGGCCGATATAGCGGCCAAGGCTGCAGTCTCTCTTCTTCTGCCAGCTATTCGCTTGATTCCCTTCGCCGATCTACGTTACTCTTTTATGGCATGCACATTGGTCGACACTCCCAATAATAAATTGTGGGACGTGAAAGCTCTTCCCTGTGCTTGGACCTCTTCTTCCTGAACGCGTCATCGGGAGGAGGTAATTTTAACTAGACTCCGGATAGGGCACTGTCTTTTTAGCCATCGACATCTTTTAAGCGGCGATCCTCCCCTACTCTGTCCCCACTGCTCTCAGCTGTGGACGGTGAGACACCTCTTAATTGAGTGCCCCTATTTTACTCCGTTACGCGCCCGTCTACAGCTGTCGCCTGATATATCGTCCATTTTAGCAGTTGACACGCGCTCGGCCGATAGTGTTCTCGAGTTTATTAGTGCCAGTGAGATGACGTCAGTCATTTGAAGCTCTTTTTGGGGACAACCAACCCCTTTCTGTAGTGGATTTTTAAGCTTTCCTTCTGCTTTTAGTTTCTCCAATTTTTTGAGTTTTGTTCCCATTGCTACTGGTATCCATTTTCGTATTTTACCGTTTCCTAAGTCACAGACCGGGCACTAATGACCATAGCAGTTTTGCGCCCCAAAAAAAAAAGAAGAAGAAGAAGAAGAAGAAGAAGCACTGCGAGTTTTTTAAAAAAAAGCTGAAAATTGCCAGGTGGCGGTAGAAATTTACAACCCTGCTGACACTGTAGCAGCTGCATGTGCACACCTAGACACCTACACAGCCAAGGTTGGCGGTACTTTGTAAACGGGAAACACGAAACAACCAGATCGTAATTTGTAAAGGACATTGGAAGTTACCGTTCGTTGATAGTTTCTGTGACGCTACAGTACGCAGTTACTATTCTTTCGAATTAGCCACTCAAGTAACAAATTATCAGTTGCGTTCTACAGTATTGGTAAGTATTGACGATTCAGATAAAGCTGAATTAATATTTATTCTGCTTTCGTAACGCATGCACTCCCCCCCCCCACCCCCACCCCCTCTCCGGTTTCACAGTAATGGGGAATCCAATTAATGTTCTCAGTTTAGCAATGATGAAATATGAAGAACGTGGTTTCCAGCGGAAATCACCTACTTCTTTTGAGGATGTAGATATGTGTCATTTGTTAGTCGATTTAGTTGACATTCATTTGAATGATCCCGACATATTGTTTAAAATTGTGGATACATTAGAAGAAATAGGAAATAACTGTGAGGACTGCGTGAATTGTGCTTCTGACATCAGTTGTGCCAATAACAATCCTGAACAAGAATACTTTCTAAAAACACACTTACTGCAACAGCTTTCAGTTGTCAGTTTGTGGGTGTTATGTTGATGAGTTGCACAACGGATTGATCTGACAAGTACCCTTTGGCTCCTGCAAGCAGCAATTTCCACCCCACACTACTACAGAAGTCAGACAGATGCTTCTAACGTACCAAAAAGAAACGCCTGAAAAACTTTCAGCAATCAATATCTTCTGGAGCCGTCCACTGTAAGAAGAAGACACAAAAATATTCTACTTTCTTACATAACTAGTGGGATACCTGGGTACTGGAGTATTGCTAGTTAGTGTAAGAAAAACATTAAACAAATGGAAAATATTATTTATTGGAAAATTTAAGAAAATCAAGTGAAACTTTTATTTGTAAACTGATACACAAATTTCCGGGTTCTTTTCGGAATAGGAGGTTACCTCTTATGGATAGGAATTCTGTTAATGACATTTATATACAAAGTCTGGGAAAGTTCTTTTATCCCTTTTCTTTAAGAATTTTATTTACTCGGCAGAATGGCTGAGAGCTGTGCCTACTCAACTTGAATAATTATCCGATTGAATTTTTCTAAGGACGGTCGAGGCTGTCGCGTGAGAAATTTAGTGGAGTGACATGAATGATGTTATTTCTAATGGAGGAAAGATGGGGCTCCCTACACCGTTGCGCACAATACCGTGAGCTATGACAACTGCTGCCTGCGTCGCACGCCGCTGAAAAATAACAAAATTATGTCTTTCTATCTGGATTGACCTTCACCAATCGAATCTCACTACGCGTTGATGAAGTCAAGGACTCCTATCTGCTCCTAGTCTAACTATTGGCGTGGTACACCAATCAGATAACCAGTCCACCGCGGTGCGACTTAATGTTCGCTCGCAGGCGCTAACTAATTCCCTGTATTCACATCGCACATTAAGTGTCGCGGCCAACACAGTGAACAAATGCTTGATCGCGAGCGATTCAATATAGAGTATCTCTCCGATTCGCTAGCAACAGAGTCGCTCTCTCAGTGCAGTACTGAGTAGAGACTTTGTTCCTAGCTCTCTGTATACATCCACGAGCGCACTCACTCCCGCTACGTGTTCCTGCTACAAGAGCGTCAGCAGAACGACTTCCCTTCATGCAAAAAGCGAAAGGGTATATCATCCGCTGTCTTTTCCTCACTCCTCCAGCTCATTGTGTCAGAAATAGTCCACCAATCAGCGTTACTCTTACAAATGGGAGGATGGCTAAGTCGACCAATCCGGAAATATATAGCATTTGCATTAGGCGTTCACTGTCCACTTGTGGGAACTCTGAAACTGCGCACAAGGTCCGTCAAAAAATGCGTATGCTGGGGCTCTCCCGAACAATACAGTGGGTTTTGCTTTGAAGATGAACACGCAGGCTATTATCCCTTTTCTCTGGCAAAAACTGTTTTGGTCCGTGGTCAGTCGGCTGGCTGGCGCAGATGCGTGCTAACTCACCCTCCTACGGCTGGTTGCCTCCGCCGAACAAAAACTCCTGTGGCCGTTGTGTCTTGAATGTTTGTGTACACCATCCTCAACTTTTTAATCTCGGTGCGCACTTTTGGTTTATTTATTGGATTTGCATATCGATTAAGTGGAAATATGTAAAATTGACTCTACCCTATCGAGTTTGGGCTCGAATGAAACGTTTTGATACGCAGAATATGATTGTGAGGTTGGAATATGTAATAAATGAAGGTTAGGACACCACGCCACCTTACACAGTGACAAAGAAAAGGCAGTGAAATATTGCTTAAACGAAGGAAGGGAAAAAGCACTTGAATTTACGCAGTATGCAAAGGCATTATCATTTCATAAAATCAGAGCGTGAACTATACAAATGGAAGAATGAATTACATGATATGCGCCAAATGGAAACCCGAAACCGTCTGAATGAAAAACTGTTCAAAAGATTTAGAACTGCTCTTGAGAGGCTATGCACCGTTACCAATGGAGATCTACGAGACTGGGCCCTGCAAATTGCATCTGACATGAACGTTGAAAATTTCCGGGCTTCGTCGATCTGGCTGCACAGGTTCAAGAAATCATACAGAATACGATGTCGCAAAATTATCAAGTTTACGTCATGTAAACATGTATAGCAGCTGCCAGGGATAGACAGTGCTATAGAGAAATTCACAGCTGACTTAAAGACAAAACTTGCTGTTATCCCCGCAACTGCTGTTTATAACGTTGATCAGTCAGGTTTCGTGAAAGAACTGCATGCACACTGCACTTAAGCATTTCGTGGTGAAAAAAAGAGACAGAGTCAGTTGCTCAATCAATGAATGCAATGACATAGTCGTATATGATAATGCCAGTGATAAGTATGAGTGGTGTACTGTTTTTGCAGCTGTATATCTGTCTTCAAGAACCACAAGCAAATTAGGACCAAAAATAAAAATAAAATGGACTGGTTTTTTTTTTTTTTTTTTTTTTTTTTTTTTTTTTTTTTTTTTTTTTTTTTTTTTTTTTTTTGCAAAAATCTTGTAATCGAAGTATCAGAATCTGGAAATATGGGAAAGAATAATTTTCAGCATTTTATTCAAAACATATTCCTACTAGCTGCAGAAACTAATTCATTGCTTTTGTTGGATTCATGATCTGGACATAACAACACCACTGTTTTTGTAGAGGATGACGGAAAATCTGTAGATGTAGTGTGGATTTGCCAGGAACTACTAGTGCAATTCAACCTCGTGATAAAGAATTTTTTCGTGGTGGAAAGCATTTTTCAGGAAATTATCAGACAACATAATTTCTGATACCTCTTTCTCATTTCAGGTTTATCAGTGGAACAGTATTCTTACGCTCCAATCATTTGTGCATTACCGGTTTTCTTCGCCACACTTTACGAATTTGATTAAATATGCCTGGTATGCAGAACACTGGCCAGGACCATTTCTGACTCCATCCACATTCTGTCTAAATAAAACTAGTGGTTACTGCAAAGTGCCTGACTGCATCAATTTTTCCTTTGTCCGGTGTACCTGGTGCTAGGAAAATGTTTGTTTTTGTCATTCAGTAGACACTTCACATTTTGTGACAACTACAAGGAATAAACAAAGAACTGTTTCACTGATAGCCAAATGTACAGCATTCAAACATTATTATAAGGAATAGCCTACAGGAATTGTTATAAAATGTAGTACTGCAAGACACATTTCATTTCATCAAATTAAAAGTGCTTATTGAATGGAAGGAATTGGTGACATCAAACACTGCCATGATTTTATTTTCTCTGCTAGCCACTTTTAACTGTCAATATAAAGTTATTCAAAAATTGTTTCTGTACTTTAAGCCAGGTTTTCACTGGAGCAAAGAAGCTAACAAGCACGAGCAAAAGAGAATTCTGTCAGGTGTACTCGGTAGGCCTCTTGCAGGTCTTTCAACTGGATGCCACTGCAGCTGCTTACATGTCCCTAACCTTCCCGAGTTACCTAATCGGAAAATGGAGACCCGCAGTTTAATGTGTAATCTGAACCACTTGTCTTTCGTGGCCACTCCAAGAGGAGTGAATGCTCGGTTAAAAATCAGAGTGAAAAAGTTGTGGTCTGAAAGGGATTTGATCCTGCGCTCCCTGGATCCTGAAGTGCACGCTTTGCCACTAGAGCATTTTTGTTTTAGGGAGGGGGGACTGAAAAAGAATATGACTGTTAGACCTTACATGCGTAGTGGAAACACTAGCTGTATCACCTCGTAAGATGGTGCTTGATATCGGTAATTAGTGTTCTGTTTATAAATTTCCCCTCAACGGTAATGAGGAAAAATGGCAGTCAACATACATGGAAAATTTTGGACCAAAGCTAAGGAGAGAGGTAGATGCAGTTCGGTGTAGAGTGCGTGATCTCCATGCATGTTGCACTTCTATACAAAGTGAGACATTTAAATTCTTCCTTTTCTGTGCCATTTTGCGTACTCCGTCAAGAACAGCATGCTCCATGTACGAGTAATATCTCTTTATATTCTACTAATTATCCCTGTACAATTCTATGAGTGAATTACGTTTCCTACTTGACCATCTATATACTTGCAGAATCGATGCGCAAAGTAGTACAGTACTATTAACTATTCCATGAGCACATAATTACTCTTTGCAATATTCTCTCTGGTGTGTGTTGAAAGGACTTCTAGGATCTTCTCCGTGCCGAATTGTAATTTTGCTATCGAGATAACTGGAAGAAAGAAATTGAAAATATATTGTATGCTAATCAAGAGAATATATACTGAGCATTTACATCACAAGTGTGTAATGAATTTCATTATATATGTATTCTCTAATTGGAAATTTGCACGGATGTATCGTTTCGTTGGTAATCAGAAGGGAACTTCCGATGAATTGGAAACGAACCTGCAATTATTAGATCCAAAAGCTCCATTATTTCATCGGATGATTAAACTCTATCGAAGCAAACTTTCCGCCTTGATCTGAGGTTTCCCGAATGACTACGCAACGCAAGAAAACCAAGACATTTTATTTACACAGGATTGCAGATCACTTCGAATCATCGAGACTGCGGCCACGGAGAGTCATCGTCCAATTCTGATTAAACAAAGTAAAGCTTAATTATAACTTGCTTGAGCGACTGTGATGACTGTGATATGGCTGCTTATGAATGAGGTCATGAGTAAAATACTAATAACTAACTTTCCTCCTCACCATCAACCAGTATAAACACAATATTAATTAAAATTATATCAACATGCAAAATAATCCTCACTGAATAGCAAAATTTTACATTGTGGCTCTAACAAGATAGAGTTGTATCCTGTATGCCAAATACTAGCTCCAAACACTAAAAAATAACACACTGTTCATAGGCAATGTTCACTACCTTGTGTTCTCTTCCATTCCCTGTAGTATAAACAGTTCTGCCAATACACAAGTGAATGGTAGTGAATTTTCTGCAAATGCTCATTCGCACATGTTCGCTTCCATTTGCTCAATTGTAAACCAGGCTTTAGGTTCTTAAAAATGGCATCTGTGAACTACGGATAATTCTGCTACATGCTGCGGCATGTGTGATACGCCGGGTCGTGCGCTAGATGGGCAGGGCTGCACAAACCGATGTTATGAGCTGTTCTACACATGGAAAAAATGTGTAATCCTTTTTCGTACAAAAAACTTTCAGTGCCTCTTAGCAGCTAAAATTTTGGCAATGCATTTCTTTCATTGCCTTCTTACAGTGAAAAAAATTTCAGGATAGGTTTTGACATGTCTTATTGGACCATTTCTTTGTTAGACAGGGAATTTTGTTTAGTGAGCTCTTAGAATTGAACAGACAGTTTTTGTAATTGCATTTGCTGCATACTGTGAAGTTTACCTACAATTATTTGCACTTAGCCATTGAGGGCCTCTTCTTTTTGTTATACAGGGTGGAGCAGAGGAAACGCATGTTTTTTGAACCGCTAGTACACGGCGACGAGAGGGGTATTGACCTCGAATGAATGTTGGCAGACGGCCCATACAATGCAATTTCAGTCGCTATGGAGCTTTGGAACATAGATCATCATGTGTTCGTTGCCAAGTAGTACTTTAGAAACAATGATTCCATAGTCACAGTGCAACGTCTTTTCCGTCAAAATTTTAGAGTTGGACGTCGAAGTGCAGTGCCTGATTGAAGTACCGCACTCGAATGGGTTGCAGTGTTTAGAAGTACTGGATCTCTGATGGAAAACAAACCACCTGGTCTTCCCCATTAAGTTCGTGCTCAGGAAAATGTAAACTAGTTGAGAAAGGCAATTCTTGCTAGTCCAAAACGATCGTCTAGATGACAGGCTGTAGCGCTGAGTATGTAATGTTGTTCACTTCACCGCATCTTACATGACAATCTTAAGTTTTACCCGTACAAGATAATGATCATCTAGCAGCTTAGTGAAGGGGATTTTGTGAAGCACAGAGAGTTTTGTCACATAATGGACGAAATTTTTACGGAAGATGCAGATGCTAAAGTCTTCATGAGTGATGAATCTACATTTTCATGTAGACAGTTATGTCAGTGGTCAAAATTGTTGGTATTGGGCGCTGGAGAACCCACATGAATTATACGAAAGACCTCTCCACAGTTTAAAAGTAACAGTGTGGTGCTGCATATCAAAGATGGGGATTGTTGGGCCCTATTTTTTTTTAAGAGGAAGGAACTGCAATTACTGTGACATCAGTGCGCTACATTAAAATGTTAAACAACTTTCTTCATCCAGTACTTCAAAGGCGTCAAGTGAACACGAGAAAAATATGATTTCAGCAGGACAGTGCCACAGCTCACACAGGGAGAGCAGCCATAGAAGTGGTTCGACACATGTCCCCAGGACATGTTATTTCGAGATATGGTGATGTTTACTGCCCCCCTCACTCACCCGATTTGTTGATATGCGACTTCTTTTTGTGGGGATATTTAAAATCCAAAGTCTACATGAACAAGCTTCACACAGTCAATGACCTGAAGAATTCCATTTGTCAGGAAATTGAAGCTGTGTCGAATGAAACATTGGAGATAGCCATGCGTAACTTTCGGCAGGATCCAAATTTGTATCCACCAGGAAGGACGTCATCTCCAAGACATTATTTTTCAAACCTAATTAAAGCATGTATATTTCAAAACTGCATTAAAAAAATCTATCACTTAATGCTTGTTTTTATTATTTTCATCAAACTGCGTCTCAGTCATTCAATAATGAAAAACATGCATTTCCTCTGCTCCACCCTGTATTACAAGCAGTGTTGCAGACTTCAATATTGAATTAGTCACAAAGATGAGCAAACCTTTTAACTCATATGTGTGACTTTGTTACTAATTTGTTGGAGTGTTGTGGAACCTTCGTTATTCTATCCATTTACCTGATGGGGCATAGCTGTGTAATAATGACAGGGAGAAATTGTCCTGCCTCGTGATGACTGGGTGTTGTGTGATGTCCTTAGGTTAGTTAGGTTTAAGTAGTTCTAAGTTCTAGGGGACTGATGACCATAGATGTTAAGTCCCATAGTGCTCAGAGCCATTTGAGAAATTGTCTTAGTGGTGTACTGCACCAGAAGCTGTTTCATGAACTCACAAATTCAGTCTACCGTAACAACAGTGGCAACTCCGCCTGCACAGCAGTAGTGATGAGGCCTTTATAAAACTGGTGACGAGGGTTTACGAAATAGTGAATATAGAAATTCCTGCACAGTGGATGTGATGCTAATGCCGTTACTTGAGGACCAAAATATTTCTGCAATACCTCTGACCGATTTCCTACAACTGTGAAGTGTCTTTCACTATTCTTAAACACCACCTTCTTGTGTGTGTGGTTTTTCTTTTTCACACATCTCACGCTTGCACTACTGTATTTCCTCATTTACATTCTATCTAACAAAAAGTTCAAATCAAACACAAAACTTGATGCAAAATGGTTTATGTGAAAGTTCTCACTTGTTTGTTATAAACAGAAGACCACTGAAACAGTGTTGTCAACATGCATATCTTACACTAGAAATTCACTGATGCTAAATATGCAGCATATTGGAAAACTTTTAGTACTTTACACACAAAAATATTGCCCACTGTGTTTGCACTGACTATTTGCATATTAACCAAATAATATTTTGTGTAATTCTCGAAAGTTTTTGGATGGGCATTTTTGAGTAAATAATTTGTAAAAACTCTTAAAAATGCATTTTTTTACGTTTTTAGTAATAAATATTTACATAATACAAATAGCAGGAGCAGAGAAGATATTGGTTATAATGACATCAGTAGTATCTGGTGATATGACAGAAAAGATTCTGTGACTCTCCAAGTTAGGAACAAAAAAATTTTTTCATTGGAAAAATTTAATTAAATCTCCTATTTTCATCTTACATTTGTAAATTAAAGGAAGCCCATAAGGGTGCAGGTGGCACCTAAATTTCAGTATATAATGTTCTCTACCGTTTTAAGAATTATTTACTAAATATACATTTTTCATATGATCGTACCGTGTACAAAAATTAAGATAAAACGAAAGTACATTGTTTCTTAACACTTCTGATATAGAGGTCTAGTATATTTTTCCCCAGAGAAATTCATGAGTTGACATGAACTGTAAGATTTGAGGTGAAATCACCCTTCCACAGTCTGCAAACTTAGCTTTCTAACTGGTTTTGAAAATTGTTTATCACTGAATAGTTTACTAATTTTAGTTTTCTGCTCAATGTCATTAACTTCCTGACTTACTTCACTGTTCAATATGTTGAACTCCAGTGGATGTAAAAGGACTGAAATTGACACGTAAGTTAAAGGGAGAGAGATGAACTGCCTTGAAATATATTGGCCACGACATCTTGGTAGATGATTGTTGCAGTGTCTGTGTGTTTATGGGTTGCATTTTTTCATATGACTTGTCAAGCCAATGGCAGCACGGCATCTCTTGCCGCAATTGTCACAAGTGTATCTGGCTGCTGAGGCAGGAGCAGTGGTAGCATTGCGAAGCTTTTTCTGCCTTAATCTGTCTAACAAGCCTTCATCATGCTTCGACATTCCAGATGATATATCATCATGCCACCCACTCTGGTCTCATGCTAGCCCGTGCCTCCCATTTGTTTGTGTCGATTCCAAAGCTCTCCATATCGCGTTTACAGGAGTCCTTGAACCTCAATACAGGACGTCCTACAGGTCTTTTGGCTATAGAGATCTCTCCAAGCATCACCTCATGTGGTAATTTGTCAGGATCCATACACAGTGGACATGTCCCAGCCAGCGGAGTTGTCTCTGCTTCAAGATAGCTGAAATACTGTTGCAGTTAGTTTTAGATAGCACTGCTTCGTTGGTCACTCGGTCCTTCCACGTTACTCCGAGGATGGATCTCAGGCACCGCATGTGGAAAGCATTAAGGCGACGTTCTTGTTTGGCATAGGCCTTGACATAATGACAGTAAGAAATGTATGTCCATTTGCCCGTCCAGGCCATTTTGCTAATTGCCCTTTCAGCTCATGCCCCATTTCTCCCTTTATTTCAGTTAGTATAATTTCACTTGCTCTTTTAAAATTTTTACTTTGTATGATCACAGCTGCTTCAGTTACCTTCTTAATCTCACTGGTATATCATATTTGTTTGTATTACAGGATATGTTAAAGACAAGATAATTTTGTTCACCCACTCCTTTGAAACAGGACCCCAAAGTTTATTGTTCAGTTTATTATCTTCTAAGAACAATTACTGTAATTTTTATATAATTCATTAGATAATTTTTCACACATTTTATGTAAGGTACATAATCTTACATCACATTTTACTAAGAGTTGTTAGGCGCATTTTCACTGGTGTTTCAGCAGATATCTGCAGTTCTGTTTTCGCAATGTGTAGCTGGAGTCAGCCCTACAATTACTGAGTGTCCCATTCTTCGTTCAAAGCCCGGTGTTAACAGATAGCACCAGTTTGTTTCCCATTACAAACAAAATTCTTTTTCAAACAGAATTTTTCATGCCCATTCAATAGAGAAATTCTGGATTAGTGTAGTGTGATATTTGTTTTATCAGTATGTGTTAAAATGGAGAGTAAAAGATGAAGAATACATAGCAGTCCAGTAGTAACTCAGTAGCACTACATGCTTGGTGATAGCAGTCAATGCGAGCCAAGGCAGTGGTGTCGCTATTAGAGCTGGAGCATTGGTTATTCTTCGAGTTGTACTGTCCCTGTTTACACATTCCGATGAAACGTATATCACACTAGAATAATCTGGGACTGCTTTATGAAATGGACATGTAAAATTCCACTTTGAAAATCATTTTGTTTGTAACAGAAAACAGACTATTTCCATCAACAAGGAGCATTGAATGAAAGAAGTGATGAGCACCATTTGTTGAGGCTGACTCCAAGTACTCAATACAAAAACAAAACTGCAAATACCTACACAAACAGCAGAGAAAATGCACCTGACAACTCTTAGGAGAGACACCCTGTATGTGTGTTTCTCTGTGTGGTCGTCTAATGACGGCTTTTGCAAATGTTGTATTGTTACAAAGGCATATTACGTATCATATTTATGTACGAAGGTTTAGTATAAAATATATACAGCTTAGAATTCTTCCAGTGAATACGGACATTTACTTACAAGAACAGTTTTTAATTTTGTTTTAAATGGATTTCCGGCATATGCTCCTATAATTCCTGTCAATTTTTTTGTACTACATTGAGCTACTGGTATACAGACATGGTCTGTTACTTTTAATTTTGTTCTTTATCTGTAATAAGTTATCTTATTTCTTGTGTTGTGATTATGTGCAGTCTAGCATCTGGGTGTCACCCTGATGACATAGAAATGTGACAAATCTATGCATATACAGTGTTGTAGCACCAGTGTTCTGTTCAAGTGCACATCAGCACCACACTCCCATAGCTCTCTCTTATCACTTATAAATGGAGAAAATGGTCTCATAGTACACTGTCTATAGTATTTTATTGTCTGTGATTTTGGATTGTTGGTTAAGCAAATACAGTGCACTGCTTATTTTCCCAGGTACCCAGTTTTCCCACCAAAGATTGCCATCCAAGTGCAGACCAAGGAATTTACAGTCTTAATTATCTGTATACATAATTCAACTAATATCTGCTTTGAACTCTAGTAACTGTGATTTTATGATACTTTTACTCTTAGGCCTTGGTTACTAAAATGGTTATCTCAGATATCACGTGTATTGAAAAATATGTTATACCCTCCTCAGTGTCACCTTAAAGCACTAGGGTTGGGTCATCAGCATAAATAGATAGGAGTTCAAGAGGTGTGTGCATGACGTTGCAGGTCTTCAGTTTCTGCAGGAGAAAGAAACCTTTGGGAGATGTAAAAATAAGCACACAGTATGCTTTCCTTCATCTAGATGTGTAACGTGTCACAAGACTTCTGCGAACATGACGTCACACTCAGTATCAACAACTGCAGGAACTGCTATCAGATTTCATTAGCATGCAGTGCGGGTCTATCTAAGAAAGGGTAATAGTTCACAAAACTTCGTGCACATGTGACGTCATTTTGACATCACTTACAGTATCAAAGATTTATAAAAACATGTAATTTTCCCCCCCATGAACCATGGACCTTGCCGTTGGTACCTGGGAAAATAAGCAGTGCACTGTATTTGCTTAACCAACAATCCAAAATCACAGACAATAAAATACTATAGACAGTGTACTATGGGCACGAAGGTAATAGTTCACAAAACTTCGTGCACATGTGACGTCATTTTGACATCACTTACAGTATCAAAGATTTATAAAAACATGTAATTTTCCCCCCCATGAACCATGGACCTTGCCGTTGGTGGGGAGGCTTGCGTGCCTCAGCGATACAGATAGCCGTACCGTAGGTGCAACCACAACGGAGGGGTATCTGTTGAGAGGCCAGACAAACGTGTGGTTCCTGAAGAGGGGCAGCAGCCTTTTCAGTAGTTGCAAGGGCAACAGTCTGGATGATTGACTGATCTGGCCTTGTAACAATAACCAAAACGGCCTTGCTGTGCTGGTACTGCGAACGGCTGAAAGCAAGGGGAAACTACAGCCGTAATTTTTCCCGAGGGCATGCAGCTTTACTGGCATGGAGAGCTGCATCAAACCAGTCTCAGGACTGAAGACCACAACAGAAACATGTAATTTTCATACGATTTATTATAAATAAATGTCACACAATGATATATTCATGATTAAATTCTTTATATGGTCTAAGTTACAGCATAGAGCGTAAAGTTGTGAAGGTCGTCATGGTGTAATGGTTATGAGTGTAGAAATGTGAAGTGGAAAATTGCTGATTGCTGGTTCCCTCTTGCCACCTCCAATAGTTTTCCCCCTTTCTAAAAGATTATGTTACTTCTATATTAATTTAATAGAAATATGTTCTGTAATATTTGAAGTTATGTATATATAAGAGTGCTCCCTCAACAGTGACTTGTCATTGTCAGTAATTCACAAACTAAGCATGAAACACACAAATGCTATAAAATATTCAAAACATGTTGGTGATCAGGTAAAACAAACTACCACACAGAATAAAAACTATAGAAAAGACTGACACATTTGAAAAAGAATTAAAAGATAACTTAGTCTCCGCCTTCTATAAAGTATAAAAGAAAATTTACAAGCTAATTCTTTTAGGACAGTTCTTTGTTAAACAAGACTATCTTCAGTTGAAGTACATCTTTAACCACAATTATGACATTTTCATCATATTATTACGACAGATTGTGCCAATACCCAAACATTTTGGAGAAATCTTCAAGGCGCTGGTGTTTTGAGACAGCATATATTTGTAGAAAGTATGCTGAATGTGTTGCCACTTTAATTCATGTGCTAGAATGGCTATACACCCTTTTTAATCCTTTAACTGCTGTGGACAAGTTAACTTCCCAGCCCCACTGCTCCCCAGGTGCTGAAGATGTATTTAAACTTCTACACCTGGGTTTTCCTGAAGTGCTGTTTGAGTGTTTGTGTCCTGTTCCACTGACCTCTCACTGCTGCAGACAAGTTACTTCTGTATCTCAGTGAATAAAAACATTTTGAGCCCTTATCATAACTCACACAACATATTTGTCTCTTTGCATGCTGTCATTTGCAAAGAAACCTTGTTTTGATATCTTTAACAGTTTATAAAATGTGATGCTTGTTGTGACTGTTGTGATTGAAGAACAGAAATGTGCTTGTTGCATGTGACGACCCATTTGATATGAAAATCGATAACTCAAGAACTAAATGAGATAATGGTCTGGTTTCAGTGGTAAATAAAATTTCAATGTATTATCTACATTTCATACAGTGCAATGTATGAGCTAAACTCAACCATACCTCTAGTTTACACAAGGTGTTTTTAACTCTACAAACTCTTTAAAATTTTGTGCAGCATTTGGTTAATTTGTTGCGGCACATTAACTATGATGAATAATGAAAAGAAATTCAGTCCTTTATTGAGTGAAGATGTCTAAAAATCAGTTTTTTCTTCACCTAAAACTTTTCTTCAAATTGGGTGATAAGTACTTAACAGTGGCCGCAATACCATCTGTCTTCGGAGGACGCAGTGCTTGGTGAGCAGGGGGTAGCCATAACAAAACGGTGCTCAGGTTGGAATGTAGGGAGTGCACCTGTAGCAGCGAAAGGGTTAATTCCAGAACATCTCCTCCTAAAACTAGTTTTCAGAGTTCCTAAAAACAAACTTACATTGTCAGAACACTTCATGAAAAATGTTGAATATATGCATTAAATGGCTGGCTTCTGCTTGTTTTTTGCTTATAAATCAGCAAGTCATCTCACGTGCAGGGTTTTTCAGTATCGGGTTTAGTTTTGGCAAATTCATTAATGTCTTCCTTATCCACAGCCCAGTCTATATGAATGTAGAGCTTTACACATGTATAAACAACATAATTTCAATTTTAATGTACCCTGCAATAAAGAAAAAGTGTAACTTCCCATTTTTTTTAATCAAGACGAATCTTGTTGTTTTTAACATAATGTTCACTTCATGTGTTGTGAAGAATATACGATCATTAAAGCCAATAGACACCTCTTTCTGTGACATCATCATTATTAATTCTTGTGAGGTGAGTGTTACCCCATGTAGATAGCTATAGACTTGGTGTAAAAATTCTGTGGCAACTGTTCTTTTAAAAATCCATGTTGGGTTTCTGCGAAAAATTCACTAGCTGTGCCAACTGCAGGGATTCAAAAATCTTTCTAAAAGTAAGAATTGAAGATATTGGTCTGTAATGTCACACTTCATCTTTTGATCCTGTTTTATATTGGTCTGAGAATGCTCCTTTTCAGTGCAGTAGGAAACATACCTTCTTTGTTGTTACAACTGTTGAGATATTAATTGGTTTAACCACAACATTTCCACATTTTTTTAATTGTTATGCTGGAAAGACCATCCAAACCACTTCAGTGTTTGTTTCTTAGCTGTAGAATTTTTTTTCTTTCAAAATCAAAGCCCTTATCTGTCATGTAGCAGTGTATTGGGGTTTTGAGTGGATCTGTATCCCGAATTATGGTACCAGTTGGGGAGATAAAATGTTTATTAAAAATGTTACAAACACGCTTTTGGTCTTGACCTTCATTTCTGATATTTATTGCTGTCCTTCTGTGTTCATACACGCTTCACGGTATTTAATAATAAGGTTCCAGCAGGCATACCTTACATTTGCTGACTGTGCTATTGGCCTGTTGTGGACTTGTCTTCTAAACTTTTTAGGAGTTCTAATTTGAAAATTTTGTTTGTACTGGTGTATTTTTCTTTGAAAATGTGCCACCTAGGTGATTTGTATAGTATATAGAGGTCATGGATATACTAACCTTGATTGATCTAGCTGGTAGTTTTAATTTAGCTCTTTTTTCCCCCCTCACTGATTGAGTATTGTTTGTGTTTTAGTTGGACAACAAGAATTAAAATGTCTTAACAGAATTGAATAGAATTAATCCCATTTCTTATTTTGATCTATCTAACTGGTAGACACTGTCCCAATTCTCTCTAGCTAGCATATTTTGAAATGGTTTATGTTCATACTGGTTAGGCTTTGTTTCTGCTGAATTATTTTTGCAATTTCTGGTGGATCCACATTAAAGTAATCAATTTTCTGGCAATGATGATCAGAGAAGTGGAGTTCTGTGTTTCTGAACATAATAATATCTAATTACTCCCGTAGTCTCTCCTACCAGAGGTTAAATTTGTTATCATGTTTACAAGATTATAGGAATTTAGTAAATCTGATGATTTTACATGACTTTGTATCAATATTTAAATTGACCGTTATTGTGAAGTTACTGGGTGCAAGCTGACCAATTATCTTATTGAGGCTGTTGAAAAAATGATCCAACTCTCCATTTGGTGATCGATAGACACCCACCTCTTTGTGTTTCATTGTGCTGTTCATGAAGTCTTCATAATGCATCACAGTGCCAGTTAATTCAAGTGCCATAGTCTGCAACATTGTTTGAGAAACAAGTTTTCAACTTCAGTATTTTGACTGACATAAAGAGCTACCCCATCCCCTTTCTGGTGCTGGCTACAGTAACATCTTACCAGGGAATAGCCATTTTATTTCATCCTGCTTTAAGCCATGTTCTGTTATTGTTAGAACATCTCGATTATATTCATCCATGAAAACCTGTAACAAGTGCAGTTTATTTCTGAAGGGAACCCAAAAGGTGAAAAATGTGAGAAATATGAAATTTTTGTTTTTTGTATGTTAAAATTTTACTGAGTTTCTAATTAATTTGCTTGAAGAATAATGCATCTACCTTTAACTCTAATTACTCTAATATAAATAAATAAATAAATAAAAAGGGTCTGCAGTGTTCCTCTTGGGCATTTGCCGACCCATTTGACATGTTGTTTTTGTTTGTTTGTTGGAGAAAGATTTTTACATATTTTGAACTTCCCTCTATTTTCCTCAGTGATAGGGATTGTACGCAGAGGATGGCAGCTCTGGAAGAAAATGAGACAGTTGTACATCAAAGTTTGTTGTTGTGTGGTTTTTGAACGCAGTCTTGAGTGCGTTGTTCTGAAGCGTGTTGAATAGGTAGACAAAGTGGGTGCATTCTTCTTTGAATATCACTTCTTTTAGCAAAAATGGCGCGAGTGAGTAATAGAACATTTAAAAAGTGGGAAGACAAAGGGAAGAACGTTTCTGCAAATGTACAGGTTAGGTTAGGTCTGAAGCAGATAGTGAGGCATTTTCCTCCCAGTGCAATACATCCAAGAGGAAACTAAATACTGGTGAAGACAGCTACAATAAAATGTCTCAGGCAATGTAAATGAAATATTTGACGTAAGTGTACTGTCAGATATTTTTAAAAATTATATCAGACGTAAGAATTGTAATCAGGAAGGTCTTGAGTTTCAAGTCAAGCAACATGTTGGCCTTGTATTTGGGGGGGAGGGGGGGGGCCTATCATGTGATATGTGTGATTACAAAGTAATATTTTTTAATTATCACTCTGTGCAGAGTGAGTCTGGAAAGTTATTTAAATTTAATTTGAGACTGGTTTATGCCCTTCGCTCTATTGGAAAAGGTGCAACTGCAGGACAAATGATGTGAAGTCTTATGAACTTATAAAAGCCTCCCACAAAATTTAGTGTTTACAATAAAACATTAGGCTCTGTGGAGGAAGCTATGCAGCAAGCAGTTGAAGCCTTTAATGTAAATGACAGTGTCAACAAAAGGGACCTTACAGTAGGCTTAGACATTTCCTGGCAAAAGAGGGGGCATCAGTCACTCACTGGTGTGTTAACAGTGATTGGTGTAATTTGTGTAATTTGTGTGATTGGTGTAATTTTATCAAAATTTTGCAGATGCCCTGACGGAATGAAAAACAAACATTCTGAAAACTGTCAACCTAATTATACTGGAAGCAGTGGTGGTGTTTTATTTTAATGTTAGTTTTTTTGTATTCCTCTGTTCACATGAGCCTGATACATTTAGTTATATCTATGTGGTAATGTTGTAACAGTAGTATTAAGTTATTTATTACATTCTAAGAGCTTCTTTAGTTCTGCTGCACTTTGCTTCATTTTTTTGCAAAATCATTTGCACCCACTATGCACACCACATAATCGTTTTTTGTCAACATTTTCTTGTAGATTGACACCAGTATTTTTTGTTGTTGCTCGTGGCTTAACAATAGCCATTGTGTAGAATTTCCTTGTTCTTTGAAAAGTCTTGTCATATTTTTTTCCACGGCTGTCCATAAAAATACTTCCATATTTGTGGTGTTGTATATTTTTGTTGACAGTGTCTTTCACATTAGTTCCAATATTATATGCAGTTTCTCATCGCCATTGTTTTTCCTAAACCTGAATTTAGAGCATGATTCACAATTCGGTCAACGCAGTTGGTTTGAATGTCAAATTTTACTTATCAGTGTTAGTTCAGTCCCTTATCTCGCATAAAGAAAGTGAAATTTGTTTTTAACTGCCTGTGGTTTGATGTTTTCACACTATGATATTTTACCCCACATATTTGAGTTTAGGCAGAAAAGAAGTGGACTTCTGGTAGCCAAATAGCTCATTTATTTTTGAGATTTTGACATATCACTATTCATTGTACTATTGATTAATCAAGGCTACAAATAAACTCATTTAACTTCATAATTTCGTTCCTACAATTTGCATACACTTAACTTTTACCCCATTATTTTTGTTTTTTGAAGAAGCACTACACATTTGAACACACAATTCTGCCGTCTTTGCCAAGATGTTGACGCACTGGTTAAAAATCGTTGATCCTACAGAAATTTCACTGCCACCTACATTTATCTTTGTGCCTGATGATGGTTTAACAGGCCAAAAACCAGTTTGTAAAATAAACAATAAATATTTATAATATTACACTAGTGTTGTGCGTGTTCATTCGTATTGCAAAGGTCCCAGGTTCAATTTCCGGTCTGGCACACGTTTTTAATCTGCCAGGAAGTTTCATTTCAGTATCTTATTTACAAGTTCAAAGATGAATAACAGTAACAGGATGAATGCTGCTTCAAGGCAGATACTGTATGTGATTGAACAATTATACTGTATAAAATTAGTGCTATCAGCTTTTGTAAGACATGAAACACAACCCATTTTTTAAAATAATAACAAAAAAGAACTATTATATCACAAATGAATCCTTGTCACTTTTACCACTTGTGAATGGCTTCCATTGTTGTTTGCATGATCAGCTATCAGGAAATTAGTCTTGTACAGGAGTGAAACATAAATAATACACGGTTCAGAAAAGTGGTGAATTACCTTTGAAATATGGTGCTGCAGGAGAATGCTGAATACTAGATGTGTAGATTGAATAACTAATGAAGAGATACTGAATTGAATTGGGGAGCAAAGAAATGTTTGGCACAACTTGACTAAAAGAATGTATCTCTGTGCTGCACTTCCTAGCCTGCTTACTTACATTGTACAAAGGCAAGTGAAATTAATTATCCGTCTTCAGATACAGAAATTCACCCTACTTTTCGGGTTGCTATCTTAAATTCCATCTCAGTGATCGTCAAGTGATATAAGGCATTGTCTACAAACAGTATGAGAATGTACTCACATTATTCAGTTAGACAGCACACACTTTTCTATGATGCCCATCATTTACCTGCATGAAGAAGAATAGTCATCACCTTTTCCAAACATGTCAAGCAAGATGCCAGTTGCTGTATTATCTGTACACTCATTATTCATAACATGGCACTAATTTACCGTTATTTTGGTAACCAAGCAGTATTCCTAAAAATTTTATGTGGTGTTTGAAATCGTCTCTCATTACCATACTGCAGTATTACTTCTCCATTGTGATTGTACTTCCATTGTTGATACTTGATAATACATGCACTAAGTTTTTCACTATTGTTTTGCTGCCTTTGAAATGCTGTACTACTTTAAGAGAAGTCTTTGGGTTGTCGAGGGCTAAGATTTCCTTTCTTGAATAATAAGGATACGTATGTCACCAAATTGTTTCTCCCTGTAAACTTTCAATATTTATAATGTGCGTGTCTGCTTATATCTCCTATTTATTGTTGTATGTGGATGTGATAAAAAAGTTACCCCTTTTTGGTTTGAAAAATTTTCAAACATTGTTGCATCATTTATTTCTGTTCTCTAATGGCAGTTGTCTGTCCACATTCTTTTCTGTTTAGTTAGCACAGGCCCATTAAGATACATATACTATGTGCATTGTATAATTTTTTTCATGACATTCATTCTGTTGTATGTTGGTTGTTCTTACTTTTAATCAATTTATGGTATTCAAAAATTCTGAGAACTAATTTTTGACTTTCTCGTGTGATATTCATTGCATCTACACATAACTGAATTGCAAATTTCGATGTATTGAGAATGATATGAATCTGCCAATTGCTCCCACCTCCCTTTTTATCCCCACCAGACCAGTGGGTGAGATCTTAAACAAAGGTACATCAGTTTCTTAATTACTGTTTTTTGTGTGTGTTTAAACCCCATTAATTCTTTTCTTTATCCCTTGTTTCAGAGCAACTCCTATTGTCCAAGTATTGTTATGCTTACTCATAACTTACTTGTCACAAGCAAACAGGTGAGTGTGATGCTGGTGATAACAGTAAAATAACAGCATTATTATTGTATCTCATAAGTAGACAAAATGTGCTTGTTAGTTGTTTACCTTTTAAAGTTATCTAATCTACCTATGCAGTTAAGGAGGCTCACATTCAACACTGCAACCCATAGAATTCCAGTTTTGGTTTTCCTTATGATGACATCCTCCTCAGTAGCCCATGCATGGAGATCCGAAGAGAGGACTTTGTATGCATGGTGTACACACTCTGGGACATCTGGGAAAACCCGGGAATTTTTTCATCTGGGAGAAAACTGGGAATTTTTTAGAACTCTAGGAATTTTTCATTGTTTTAGTCTTCAGTTAAATTTTTGTAATTTTGCTGGTAAGAACTGATAAACAGCAAACTGTGTCAAAGGCTTTAGGACGAAGACTATGGGATACTTAATAACAATAAACTGCTGCCAACGAGCGTGAAGTCACAACCGTTTACATTAAGTCCATTTGAGCAGTTGCCCGCTGGCTCATGCACATGCACAGTTAAATTACTTATGGGCAGCACCTTCTCCCGCTTCCAGCTACTTGAAGTGTGGCTGTTAGCTGTATCAGCAGTAGCAACAAGCAGCCAGATGCTATCCAGAAAAATTTTTCTTGCCCGCTCAAGCTGCCAGATTCACGCATGCGCATAGTGTCCGAGTTGTAGTGGGGTGGGGCTAAGTCTCCACATAAGCAGTGTTTATGTTTACTGAAATTTCTGTTTCCTCTTTGTTTACACTTCTCATGTCAGATGAAAACAAAATGGATTTCTGTGGTTGGGAGCTATCAAGTGAATTAAAATACATTCACATAACTATAGAAGACTGACATATGTTGTTAGTTTCAGTTTTCTGATTTTATTTTATTTCCACGTTTTTGGCAGTCAGTCGCCTAGCAGAAAATGAAGTTATTTTTGTTGGTTTGCTACATAAATGTGACTTTTATCAATCTTTTCCCCTGAGGCAGTCAATTTATTTGAAACAAAGTGTTCATTCCACACTATTGGCTAGTTTCAACTGTTCACTGAATTTCAAGTGCAAATTTTCATCTTCTGGCATGTGTGGCATTATGCCATAATGTAGAAACAAACATAAGATAATACAGTCTACTCCAAGAAAATTTGCATCCTGAAAACCATAGTGTAAAGCTTAATATCAGGTTGGGGCCCACTTCATTGTGAATCTGAACACATGAATGTGCACTTTGAGCCAATACATTTTAGTATGGCTTACAAAATTCCAATGCTCTTGTAGTATCCCATTTCTTTTATGACATCATGTAACATCTCTTTATACTATATGTGTATGAACATATGGGCTTCCTACGTCATCGTAGCTACTCTCGCACAGTAATGCCTGTTTTCTGTTGCCTGGTGAAACATTGTTGTGATGCCTCATGTAAGGAGGAGAAATGCGTACCTTCACGTTTCCGACTTTGATAAAGATCAGATTGTAGCCTATCGCGATTGCAGTTTATCGTATCACGACATTGCTGCTCGCGTTGACCCGACATCCAATAACTGTTCGCAGAATATGCAATCGTTGGGTTCAGGAGGGTAATACGGAACGCCGTGCTGGATACCAATGGCCTCTTATCACTAGCAGTCGAGATGACAGGCATCTTATCCGCATGGCTGTAACGGATCGTGCAGCCACGTCTCGATCCCTGAGTCAACAGATGGGGATGTTTGCAAGACAACAACAATGTGCACGAACAGTTTGATAATGTTTGCAGCAGCATGGACTATCAGATCGAAGACCATGGCTGTGGTTCCCCGTGACGCTGCATCACAGTCAGGAGCACCTGCGATGGTGTACTCGACGACGAACCTGGGTGCACAAATGGTAAAACATCATTTTTTCGGATGAATCCAGGTTCTGTTTACAGCATCATGATGGTCGCATCGCGGTGAACGCACATTGGAAGCGTGTATTCGTCATCGCCAACTGGCGTATTACCCGACGCGATGGTATGGTTACCCGTCTCGGTCACCTCTTGTTCGCATTGACGGCACTTTGAACAGTGGACGTTACATTTCAGATGTGTTACGACCCATGGGTCTACCCTTCATTCGATCCCTGCGAAACCATACATTTCAGCAGGATAATGCATGACCGCATGTGTCAGGTCCTGTATGGGCCTTTCTGGATACAGACTGCTGCCCTGGCCAGCACATTCTCCAGATCTCTCACCAATTGAAAACATCTGGTCAATGGTAGCCGAGCAACTGGCTCGTCACAATACGCCAGTCACTACTCTTGATGAACTGTGGTATTGTTTTGAAGCTGCTTGGGCACCTGTACACGCCATCCAAGCTCTGTTTGACTCAGTGCCCAGGCGTATCAAGGCCGTTATTATGGCCAGAGTTGGTTGTTCTGGGTACTGATTTCTCAGGATCTATACACCCAAACTGCATGAATATGTAATCACATGTCAGTTCTAGTATAATATATTTGTCCAATGAATACCCGTTTATCATCTGCATTTATTCTTGGTGTAGCAATTTTAATGGCCAGTAGTGTATTTCCGAACTGGACAATACTAGATAGTGGCACCCCCCTCCCTAGAGCATTTGAGATAGGACTCCAAAAAATTTTTGAAAAAGAAAAAGAAAATCAACTTTTCAAAAATTTGTTGATTTTGCAACACACATTTTTCTAAAGAGTCTGATATATAAAACATACATATTCGTGGACATGTAAGACATATTATTTGGTCGCAAGTGTGCCGAAGTGCAATGCCCTGCCTCTTCATGCAGCATCACTATGTTTCGCTCTATGGAATTCAAATGTGTATATTTTGTAATGGATGCCATCAAACTATATTCAGGGCAGCGGAAATTAAAGAAAACTCGCAATTAATACTGGATGGAATTAGTTGTAATCAGGAGAACAGGAACTCTTCAGGAAATTTGCACACTTTATTGCCAATTAGTTAATAACTTGCTGCTTTGTGTGGCATAAAATTAAATATAGGATACTAAAAACCCAGTAAAGATAAAAGACAAGCAAGACAGTACACGTTTCTTCAATCCTCAGATCATAGCATATTTTCTCTCTAGTATTGCTACAGCTTTACATGGTGTCCTTTCTTTCTGCAAAAGAATCCATTACCTTATCAAAGTTTGTCAAACTTTTTGCTATATGAAAAATCTAAGTGTCATTGTCTAAAACTGAAAAAGCCGTTAATACAAATAGTACCCAAGATTGGTATGATTTCTCAATCTGATTAAGTATATTTTGTCACTGTCTGCTAGATGAAACGATATAGGCCTGTCTAATATTGTAGCAATTGTAACACATACCAAACAAACAAGACAGTTTTGGCACACAAGCAATAGGCTTTAGGGCAGGAAATAGTTTCACATTTTATTCATACGTTCCAGCATTTCAAGCATGAGTTCGAAAAGTAGTAGTACAAAATTTTGATATAAATTTGGAATCATCATATTCTTCCATACTTTGTGCGATGCCCCCATTTCTTCTCCTTCCTCATTCTAACAATCAGTCTTGTCATCACTACTTCTGTAACTGTTCCTGCCAGTGTCAAAACTTATTCTTTGGTTAACTTCATTAATCCTTCCACAATCTCCGGTCTAGTTACCCACATTTATTCTCCAGTTAGGCGTTATTATGTGTTCGTGCAACATGTTTTCTGCTCTGCTCCCACAATAGAACTTAAGCACCGGGGGCTCTCCAACTGGCCCTTATTGGTGTAGCGATCTGGCCAAAAATTTTCTGCCAGAATATAATTTTCTTGGATATACCGAGAAGGAAGTACATAATCTTTCTTACTTGTTATTCCTTTTAGTCATTTATTTCCATTCGGGTGGTCTGAATCTATGGATTTCGCTAGTAATTATAACAAAGTGGATCATTCGCAAACCCAGTCAGCCACATAAACAAACTGCAATTGTCATTCACCTGTTTGGCTTTATTCCACTCAGCTCATGTAGCCCCATCCCTTTTATCTGCAGGAAAATTTATTTCTAGATGCGACCTGGATTTCCCTGGCAGTGACATCACGTACACTATGCCTGCATTCAAAAATCTGTTTGATTCATTCAGATGTCAACTTTGAATGAGGGACTTTGTAGTCTGGTCCCTTCAACCCCCACAAACCAACCATCAACTTAGAATGTGTTCAAAAATGTTCAAAAACCAACAGGGATGCATTTCAAAATCATATGAATAATCAATAGGCGAACGTATGCTGAATTTTCCCTCAAGAATATGAATTTAGTCCCCTCTCAAGAATATGAATTTGAACCCCTCTCCCAACCAATAGAGCCTGGCCTGCTGTGCATGATTGAATCTGGCAGCTTGGATGCGCCAGTAAAATTTTTCCAGGAAGCATCTGGCTGTTTACACAGCTTACAGCCACACTTCTGTTGTCAGAAGCGGGAGAAGGTACTACTCAAATGCGACTCAACTGCGCATGCGCCCACTCACAACTACTCGGATGAATATAATGTCGACAGTTGTGAAGTCACGCTCATCGGCGCCAATTTGTTGTTATGAAGCATTGTATAGTCTTCCTGATGCCTTTGACACATTTTGCTGTTGGCAGGCGCTTGTATGAGCACTGTCATTGTATGTGTTGCATTTCCTTTGCAACTTTAGTTTTATTTTCATTTTTTTCTCTTGTTCATGTTTTATTGCTGCAGTATTATTCTGTAGTAGCGGAATACAGTAATATCCTTTGTTAGAGTATCGGTTCTTATCAGCCTAAATTACAAAAATTAACTTAAAAGTAAAACAATGAAAAATTCCCAGTATTCTAAAAAATTCTGAGTTTTCTCCTGGATGTAAAAGCTCCCAAGTTTTTCTCGGATCTCTTGGTTGTCCCTGTTTGTTTAACTGCCTTGAAAGCAGAGATCATACTGTCCGAACACAAAATGGTTGAGTTGTCTTTGCTCTTCAAGCCATTGAGTGCAGCCGTTAATGGTTCCTGCAATTTGGCTGTGTGTTGTGTATGTCAGTGGTAAAAAATTAAGGATGCTGTTCCAAGTTAGTCATGGGAGCCATAAGACAGCCTCAACTTTTGTGGGTAACAGTAGTGAACCTGACATTTAGATTTCACAGCCCAGAAAATTGGCCCCTTTATGACCAAAAATGCACTTAGTGGTGTTCAAGACTTTGCTGTAATCGTTGAAACATCTCAGTCACATGCTGTTAATGCCATCCAGGTATGCAAAGCGATATGGGAGTCTTTCTAATACAGTCTATAAACGTTTGCCATGTTTGTGCTGCGTTACAAAGGCCAAACATCGTAAAATGATTATCAAATAGGCCAAATGGAGTAATTATGGCTGTCTGCATTATGTCTTCCTTGGCTATAGGAATCTAAGTGTAAGCCTTCCCCCAGTCTAGGGCACTGAACAAGGTCACACCACTCAGCACATAGTTACAAACTTGTTACAAGGTAATGATCTGGCATGGTTCTAGTGTTGCCTCCATGCAGCACACTTCTTAGGTACCAAATGAAATTGAGTGACCAAGGAGTACTCGACTGTTGCATAAAACTATGCAGCGTACTACGGAATTCTGCTTTTGCTATGGCCAGATGGTCTGGGTATTCAAGATATGGGTGGACTGTTTGTAGTTTTAATGTATGTACAGTGACATACCTCTTTCAGTGCTCCAGATGGTTGTGCCATGGCAGGAACTTTGGCAGTAAGTCTGCACGAGTTTAGCTGTGTGTGTAGCTACATTCCTTCACAAACCTGTTTGAAAGCCAGTGACACTGCCCAAGAGTCATGTTTGCCATGCCTGCTAACAGCTGGTAATGTGCCAGGAAATCTCCTCCTATTATAGGTCCCAACATATTGGTGATAATGAAATCCCATGCTTGCTCATGTCACAGTCCAGGTCGAGCTTGATGCAACATGTCTTAAGTCATTATTGTTGAATTATTGTCACTGTTAAGTAGGTGTTCTGACTTATTTAGGCAATCGCTCGATGGGCCAGAGCCTGACTACCACTGGTGTTTGGGTCTGCACATGGCAATGTACATTTATGTGCCAGGTCCCCAAATTTTCTGTGATACCAGCAGATAAGAGGTTGACCAGTATCAGAATTTGAGGAAGTAGTAGACAAGTGGTTCCTTTAGTGCCTCCGGTAGCTGTTTCTGTCCTTGCTGTGGTCCTGATGTGTCAACATCTCGCCAATTTGCTTTGTCAACAAATCGAACTTTTCAGCCAGAACATCATAATCCGCACATGAAACCATTAGTGACTACAAGCTGTTACATGACACAGTCACTGCACTCATCAGTACAGGTGTTATTGTGTCAAATATCATATCCACTGATTGAGCCACTTCATCCAAGGCCCTGTCAGTTGCAATGCAATAATGGCTTTCACTTGAGGTGATGGACAACTGCTCCTCAAGGTACATAGTGGACTATCAGGCACTGTACTAGTATCAACTGTACTCTTCAGTTGCCTCGAGTATTGTGATGGCCTCCTGTCACTGATGTCCTCATGTGAACCTTGCCAAATATGTTTCTCTCGTTGGGTGACACCCTATGGATCAGTTTTTCATAAGCATCTGTCACAGATGGGTCTGTGATAACAACTTTTACTTGTGAGGCAAATTTGTAGTCTAGGTGGCGTATCACGATTACAAATGTGTAGTACAAATCTGCATAGAAAGGGCTGGCCTCCACTTGTGTGAACCACTGCACTGGATTGTATGGCCAGTAGGATAGAAAGCGCTTGGCGAACTGAGAGAGCGAAGGTACAATCCATCAGTGATTTCCCCCCTGCGGGTCCGGGGATTAGAATAGGCCCGAGGTATTCCTGCCTGTCGTAAGAGGCGACTAAAAGGAGTCCATCCCCCTCACGGGGGTAGTTAGCGCCTGCGTCCGGAGACGGACGGTTTCACGACCTATAATCGTGGTCTTTTTGGTTTTTCACTTCTCGTTTCTTCCTTCCTTTTGTTGGTTCCTTTCTTTGCTCTTCTCCACTTCACTGTCTTCCTTACTCTTTCCCTTGACTTCTCCTTGCCTTCTCATTGCCTTCTTCTCCTTGCCTTCTCATTGCCTCCTTCTCCTTGCTTTCTCATTGCCTTCTTCTCCTTGCCTTCTCTGGTCTCCGCCTCGGCGTTTGAGACAGTCTGTCCTCTTTCTCCCTCTCTCTTCTTTTTCCTCTTCTTCCTTCCTCCCTGTGCGTGTCTGAAGGCCGACCCACGCGTTCGCACGCGTAGCCGGTGACGGGGTAACGCGTAAGTCCCCGCCCTGGGTAGACATGTAAGGCACGCGCGTACCCCCTGGTAAAGGCCAGGCCCGGGGAGGGGTGATTGCCTGAGCTGATACCTTCTGACCATGCCGATTGGTCCCTCCGTCTGTTTCTCGGGAGGTGTGACCTGAGGTGTAAACATTCACCTAAGGCGGGAGTGCCCTCTGAGAGGGTCCCCACAAGGAAGGAGCGCGCCATCGGAGACGCTGGCAATCATGGGGGATTCCTCCGCAATGGATTCTACTCCATCGCTTTCGACTTCGACCCACAAACGGAAACGTGACCAGCCAACAGTGACAAAAGTACTACCACCTGCCCCACAGTTCCTCGTAGTTTCTTGATCTGAGGACGGAAAGGATTTTTCCTCTGTCAACCCTTTCGTTATTCAGAAGGGCGTAGATGCCATAGCCGGATCTGTCAAATCTTGTACCAGGTTGCGTAACGGTACCTTATTACTAGAAACTGAGAGTGCCTTTCAGGCACAAAAACTGCTTCAGGCCACACTCTTGTACACGTTCCCTGTCCGGGTGGAGGCCCACCGCACTTTGAATTCGTCTCGTGGTGTAGTCTATAGTAGCTCTCTCGACGGATTGACTGACGAGGAGCTTCAATCTTTCCTCGCTGAGCAGGGCGTGACGGCTGTCCATCGGGTCATGAAAAAGGTCAATAATGACCTCGTACCGACCCGGACACTTTTCTTAACCTTCGATAGTGTTAAGCTGCCATCGCGCATCAAGGCGGGCTACGAGGTTATTTCTGTTCGCCCTTATGTCCCGACACCTACGCGCTGCTACCAGTGTCAGCGTTTCAATCACACTCGACAGTCTTGCTCCAATGCAGCTAAATGTGTCACTTGTGGCAGGGATGCCCATGAGGGTGACTGTCCACCTCCGTCTCCTCGTTGTGTGAACTGTCAGGGTGACCATGCCGCATCCTCCCGCGACTGTCCTGTCTATAAGGAAGAACGCTGTATCCAGGAAATTCGAGTCAAAGAGAAAGTGTCCACCTCGGCTGCTCGCAAGCTATTGGCTAGTAGGAAGCCCACGCTGCTCCCAGCGGGGAAATACAGCACTGTCCTCGCCTCTCCTCGGACTACCCGGGAGGTAGCAACCCAGACATGCGATCTGACCTTCAGCACCACGGTCGTCCGTTCGGCCAGTGCTAAGATCGCGCGGTCGACGTCTCCTCTTCCTCCCATCACCCCACAGACACGAGCACCTTCCTCAGCTTCTGCTCAGTCGAAGACCCCGAAGTCAGATGCACGGGCCTTCAAGAAGGAACCATCCCGTGCAGACTTCCTCCGTCCCTCGACCTCCCAGCCTTCGACCGGTACTTCCACCAAACGTCCTTCTAAAAAGGCGCATAGGAAGCACAGTTCTCCTTCTCCGCCGCGGCGCCTTCCTTCTCCTGCGCCACCCAGCGGTTGCCGCCCCAGGCCGTCATCCGTTTCGCCTGGCCGCACCGCTGGTAGCCGAACATCTGGCCGTTCACTGGCGGAGGAAGCTCCCCCTCCCGGCCATCCTCCCGAGATGGCTGATGACCCTATAGACCCCATGGACGATGACTGTCCGCCTCCTGCTAGCGGCGGCAGTGCTCGCTCGAAGCCAGGCCCTAAGCGGCCTTCGAGGTGACCCCTTCTCTCATCTTCCTTTTCTTACGATGGCACTTATTAACTGGAATATTCGCAGCATTCGCTCCAACCGAGAGGACTTGAAGTTGCTGCTCCGCTTGCATCGTCCGCTTGTCGTAGCCCTCCAGGAAACGAAGCTACGCCCATGCGATCAAATTGCCTTGGCACACTACACCTCTGTGCGTTTTGACCTACCCCCTGTGGTAGGTATCCCCGCTCATGGAGGGGTTATGTTGCTGGTCCGGGATGATATTTACTATGATCCCATCACGTTGCACACCGGCCTGCAGGCAGTTGCCATCCACATTACTCTCCCCACTTTTACGTTTTCCTTTTGTACCGTTTACGCTCCATCGTCATCTGCCATTACCAGGGCAGACATGACGCAACTTATTGCTCAGCTACCTGCACCATTTTTGTTAACTGGAGACTTCAATGCCCACCATCCTCTTTGGGGCTCTCCAGCATCCTGCCCGAGGGGCTCCTTGTTAGCAGACCTTTTCAACCAGCTCAATCTTGTCTGCCTCAATACTGGCGCCCCTACTTTTCTTTCGGACACATCTCACACCTATTCCCATTTAGACCTCTCTATATGTACTCCCCAACTTGCACGCCGGTTTGAGTGGTATGCACTTGCTGATACATATTCGAGCGACCACTTCCCGTGTGTTATCCATCTCCTGCAGCATACTCCCTCTCCGTGCTCCTCTCGTTGGACCATCTCCAAGGCAGACTGGGGGCTCTTCTCTTCCAGGGCGACCTTTCAGGATCAAACCTTCACAAGCTGCGATCGTCAGGTCGCACACCTCACGGAAGTCATTCTCGCTGCTGCTGAATATTCCATCCCTCACCCTACTTCTTCTCCACGTCGCGTACCGGTCCCCTGGTGGACCGCAGCATGTAGAGACGCTTTACGTGCTCGTCGACGTGCTTTACGCACCTTTAAACGCCACCCTACAGTGGCGAATTGTATTAATTATAAACGATTACGTGCTCAGTGTCGTCGTATTATTAAAGAAAGCAAGAAAGCCAGCTGGGCTGCTTTCACAAGCACCTTCAACAGTTCTACTCCTTCTTCTGTTGTCTGGGGTAGCCTGCGCCGGCTATCTGGCACTATGGTCCACTCCCCAGTTTCTGGCTTGAAGGTCGCGAATGAAGTCCTTGTGGCCCCTGAGGCTGTCTCCAATGCCTTCGGCCGCTTTTTCGCCGAGGTTTCGAGCTCCGCTCATTACCACCCTGCCTTCCTCCCCCGCAAACAGGCAGAGGAGGCTAGGCCACCTGACTTCCGCTCCTCGAATTGTGAAAGTTATAATGCCCCATTCACCATGCGGGAACTCGAAACCGCACTTGGCCGATCACGGTCCTCCGCTCCAGGGCCTGATTCTATTCATATTCAGATGCTGAAGAACCTTTCTCCTGCGGGTAAAGGTTTTCTTCTTCGTACATACAATCGCATCTGGATTGAGGGACATGTTCCCGCATGCTGGCGCGAGTCTATTGTTGTCCCGATTCCTAAGCCGGGGAAGGACAAGCACTTGCCTTCCAGTTATCGACCTATCTCGCTTACCAGCTGTGTCTGTAAAGTGATGGAGCGAATGGTTAACTCTCGATTGGTTTGGCTGCTCGAGTCTTGACGCCTACTTACCAATGTACAATGTGGATTTCGAAGGCGCCGCTCTGCTGTTGACCATCTGGTTACCTTGTCGACCTTCATTATGAATAACTTCTTGCGGAAGCGCCCGACCGCGGCTGTGTTCTTTGATTTGGAGAAGGCTTACGACACCTGTTGGAGGGCGGGCATTCTCCGCACCATGCATACATGGGGCTTTCGCGGTCGCCTCCCTCTTTTTATTCGTTCCTTTTTAATGGATCGACAGTTTCGGGTACGTGTGGGTTCTGTCCTGTCCGACACCTTTCGCCAGGAGAATGGGGTGCCACAGGGCTCAGTTTTGAGCGTCGCTCTCTTCGCCATCGCGATCAATCCAATAATGGATTGCCTCCCAGCTGATGTATCAGGCTCCCTTTTCGTGGACGATTTTACCATCTATTGCAGCGCACAGTGTGCACTGGTCCTGGAGCGCTGTCTTCAGCGTTCTCTTGACCGTCTTTACTCCTGGAGTGTCGCCAATGGCTTCCGTTTTTCTGCCGAGAAGACGGTCTGTATTAACTTCTGGCGCTACAAAGAGTTTCTCCCACCGTCCTTACGACTCGGTCCCGTTGCTCTCCCACTCGTGGAGACAATCAAATTTTTAGGCCTTACCTTTGACAGGAAACTTAGCTGGTCTCCACATGTGTCATATTTGGCCGCCCGTTGTACCCGTTCTTTAAATGTCCTCCGTGTTCTCAGTGGTATGTCGTGGGGAGCGGATCGAACCGTCCTACTTCGTCTATATCGGTCGATCGTCCGCTCCAAGCTGGATTATGGGAGCTTCGTATACTCCTCTGCACGGCCATCCATCTTACGCCGCCTCAACTCCATACAACATCGGGGTTTACGACTTGCGATCGGAGCATTTTATACCAGTCCCGTAGAGAGTCTTCATGCTGACGCTGGCGAATTGCCACTCACCTACCGGCGCGATATACTGCTTTGTCGGTATGCCTGTCGGCTACTGTCAATGCCCGACCATCCGTCTTATCGTTCCTTTTTTGACGACTCTCTTGACCTTCAATACGGGTTGTATGTCTCTGCCTTGCTACCCCCTGGAGTTCGCTTTCGTCGCCTCCTTCAACACCTTCATTTTTCACTCCCTGCAACCTTTCGAGTGGGCGAGAGCCGCACGCCACCTTGGCTCCAGGCTCAGGTCCGCGTTCACCTCGACCTCAGCTCGCTCCCAAAAGAGGTCACCCCCGGTTCGGTCTACCACTCCCGTTTTTTGGAACTTCGTTCGAAGTTCAACAACATGACTTTCATTTATACAGATGGCTCTAAGACCAATGACGGGGTCGGGTGTTCCTTTATTGTCGGGGCACAAAGTTTCCAATACCGGCTCCATGGCCATTGTTCGGTCTTCACAGCTGAGCTCTTTGCCCTCTACCAGGCTGTTCTTTACATCTGCCGCCACCGACATTCTGCTTATGTCATCTGCTCAGATTCCCTGAGCGCCATCCAGAGCCTCAGTGATCCGTACCCAGTTCACCCTTTCGTACACCGGATCCAACGCTCTCTTCAGCAGCTGGTGGACGTCGGTACACCGGTTAGCTTTATGTGGGTTCCTGGCCATGTCGGTATCCCTGGGAACGAAGCTGCAGATGCCGCGGCCAAGGCTGCGGTCCTCCAGCCTCGGACAGCTTCTTGTTGTGTCCCTTCGTCCGATTTTAGCAGGGTCATTTGTCGGCGCGTTGTGTCGCTGTGGCATGCCGATTGGGCTGCACTTACCGACAACAAGCTTCGGGCCTTAAAACCTCTTCCCGTGGCTTGGACGTCCTCCTCACGCCCTTCTCGGCGGGAGGAGGTCGTTTTAGCAAGGTTAAGAATTGGACACTGCCGGTTCAGCCATCGCCATCTGCTGACGGCTGCGCCGGCGCCGTTCTGCCCATGTGGGCACTTGCTGACGGTTAGACACATTTTAATGTCCTGTCCAGATCTTAACACACTGCACCTCGATCTTAACCTGCCTAATACTTTAGATGCCATTTTAGCAGATGACCCACGAGCAGCTGCTCGTGTTCTTTGTTTTATCAATTTGACAAACCTCGCTAAGGACATTTGATGATGTTTTTTAATCCTATGCCTGTCAGTCTGTCTTTTGTGTTTTCCCTTTTAGTTGTTGTTGTCAACTTGTGCCTCGCGGTGCATTCTTAGAGTAGTCAGGGCGCTAATGACCATTGAAGTTGTGCGCCCGAAAACCACAACAAAAAAAAAAAAAAAAAAAAAAAAAAAAAAAAAAAAAAAAAAAAAAAAAAAAAAAAAACCATCAGTGATTTGGCCGTGTTAAATCTTTTTCTTCCAATGTGTAAAGCAGCGAAACCATGTCAGGGTCACCAGTTCTGGAACATCTAGAAGATTACCCTCCCGATAAATATTTGGGCGTGTTCTTGAAATTTAGCTGAAGTACACAATATAAATTCAGACATCACAGGAAGGAAAGAACTGTATTTAATGCACAAGGAAGGACAAAATTAGTCTTGTGTGGAAATTAGTATTTATTAGCAACTGAAAAGTTAACAGCAGTATGCAAACTGTCCCAAAAAACTAGAAAGAATTGGTCTGTAAGAACAACAGTCACAGAAAGTCATATTAATTAAGGAGCACTAAGCCAGTGAAAACACAACGCCTCTGGTGGGCGATGCACAGACTCCTTGACACTTCGTGTGTGTACATCAGCTGACAGCAACTAGTAATTTTACAAGTTCACAAATTGCAGCACCTAAACTTTTCCCGCTAATTAAGGCGTTAGAAGCATAGCCCTGACCAAAAAGTGATTCTGGTAGCTGGAGGGAGTGGTTTTGTTCATCTTGCCTTTTGCGCTCTTGTGACGGTGTTTCCATAGAAACTTTCATTCCCTAAAACATATTTCTTTAATTCGAACCAAGGAGTCATATACCAGTTTTCATAGATTTTGGTTTAAAAATATTTTAATATTACAAAATATTTTTACACACACACACACACACACACACACACACACACACACACACACACACGGCCGAAAACTGAAATACCAATATCCATAGTTCTGGCTTCAAACTTCCCCTTAATAGCAACATAGTTTCAAAAAAACCTTCCATTCCATTTTTCAACTCCTCAGGGGTGTAATTTTGAAAAATTGCTTCATAAACGATGCCTATAGTGTAGGATCAACACCCGCTCCAGAAATCAAGTTTCTATTGGCTGGAGTATGATCGTTCAGTGAATCAGTCAGGACATTCCCTTTTGTAAATATAGATTGTTGATTCATACAGTTTCCTTTTCTTTGTTTTGGTTGTACATTTTATTTATTTCTTTTGCTGTCCGTCCATTCATTGTTGTCTATTGCCCTAGAAACTCATCAACTTGTTTTAAGACTTCATTTTTAATTTTTAATTTTTTTTCTATATTTTGGTTATGCTATTAGTTTTATTATAATGAAAAATAAATATTTCTCCTAATACAATGTTTATATATAAAGTTAATTAGTAATTATGTGTGTGTTGTAGGATTCCTTGATTGTGTGGGATGTTCGGACAGGTGAACCAGTTCGTGTGGTACGCTTGAGTGGTGGTGGTGCTCTTGTGAAACAGTTAGTGTTGTTGGCCCCAGGTGATTCAGTAGCGTGTGACTGTGGAAGCCAAGTCCGAGTGGTGCGGTTCCCTCTCGCGTGTGATAAGACTGATTAAATCGTGAGGTCTGCCACATAACTTTAACTTTAAAAAAATTGTAAACTATAGGCAGCTGGAAGTGTATTACAGGAAAATTGTCATCTGCACCCACTAAGTTGCTCCAGAACATTCTGAGTGGAAAAGCAAGATTTCAGAAGACACAAAGGGTGAAACTGATTTTTCCCAGTGTGTGTTAACCTCTGACACATTCATGACAGAATTATGCTTGTCGCGCAGCTGATATCACGTATACATGTTTAGGATGGGAATGTTTTGTGTTGTGATCAAGTTAGTCTTTTGTTTTTATTGTAATTTGGAAGTGTGTTTCTTAAATCTATTTATAATTGTGTGAAGAAGTTGTTTGAGTGAGTATGTTTGTATCAGCACATTTTCCATATTCATTTGCAGTTAGCTAAAATCAGGGCACATGATCATATTTTTAGAATATTATAGGATAAGGGTAAGCGACATGATGTTTCTGTTGGTTAAAGCATCAGCAATGATGATTTGAAAGTTGTTGATTCAAGTAAAGATAGGCATTAACATATTCCCCAGTGTCAAATAAGGCATTCTCTTTTGACAAAGCTTTGTTTGTTCACTCATGCCATTTCACTGTGTGGTTTTGATGGCATGCAAATTTTTAGGTCACCATAACTTGAAGGATATGAATTAAAATATATGAACACTACGGAATTTCATCTCACGTCAGGCACACTTTATCATTGTGTTGTTCGTTAAACCTTTGGTTACATGACTTCTACTTAACTATGTTCCTAAGATAATGTAGGGAACTTTATTATTGCAGTACAAAAGTTGAAACCTGTGGTTCTCTTTAGAGCATCTTTTCTGAAAGAATTTTGCGTTGAAATGTGAAGAATCTTGTATCCCACTCTCCTCCCATCATTCATCTGTTCATTTCTACAGAAACCTCAGTTTACTAACTTTATTTTATTGTTACTTCCAGATTAAATTGGCCATGCCATATATTTTGTTCATATAATTGCTTCTCTCTGGCTTTTTCTTTATCATATTAAAAAAAATACACTAGACTGAACATGAGGCACTTGCCCATGATTTGATTCTCTTCTGATCACATGTTAGATATTGCTGCTTCCCTATTTTAATAGTTTTACTGTTTGTGTAAGTCATCAATGCCAAAGTGTATCACTATTTGAGAATCCACTGTCTGCAGTTACCAGAAAGTGAATATACGTACAAGCTGTTGCTGGATTTTGTCCAGTTATCACTATCCTTATTTTGCATTATATCCTGTATAATATTTTGTAGTGTATCTTTCTTTAGTGCAGTTTTAATTAATGCTGATGTTCTGAAGTACACCCATTCCACACCTTACCATAGCATTTCATTTTGTCTGTCTCCATTCATGCATTATTGAGAGAGAGAGAGAGAGAGAGAGAGAGAGAATTTCTTAACTAATGACTTCATTTTTAACATTCTGCAAGTAGTGCCAAATATCAAATGGGGTCATTATTTAGTGCTTTAAATGTGATGAGTTTCACTTTTTTACTCCTGGGGTGTGAGTCACTATCTCACATCAGTTTTTCAGTGTTCTTTAATTTGTGTGTTGTCTACAGAGTTTTCCACTTTCCTTTTGCTAAACAAATTGTAATTTTGATTTTAGGTATATGTATGTAGTTTATTTATTTATTTTTTTTCTTCCCTCTCGTAGCACATAACAATTGGTGTTAGTAATTCTCTTGTGTTGGTAAAATTCTAAATCTTAATGAGTCAGAACGAAGTGAAATCCGTTGACTACATTTTATAATGTATGATTTTCTGTGATTCACAGCAAAAGTAAATCAAATTTTGGCCAGCAGTAATACAGTGACGATTATGGCCCAGTGATTTCGAAGTCTTACGCTGCTTCTTTTACACTTCAGTGGAAATTAGACTATTTAGAAAATGTTTTTTGTGATTATCATTTAAATATTATAACATCTATAGATTTACCCAAAACAATTGCAATGTCTCAGACACTCTGAACTCGAATACTTTTACACATATTCGTAAAGGGAAAGCTGTAGACATGGAAAGAGCATGAGGGGGAGAGTTATCATCTCAGAATCCAGTGGTGAATGAAGCAAAAGAGGAAAGAAGTAATAAATTGGGTGTTACTGGTTTGTTGATATTTCTTTTATTCTTTTTGTAGAACTGTTTTAAGTGCCTTTACTTGTCTGTATATTGATGTTTTAGATTTTTTTCTATTTACTTTGTATTTGAAGTAAGAGAGAGAGAAGAGCAGTTGTTTATGTGAAAGCTGAAACATTGATGTCACCTACATATTTAAAGTTTTTCACGTTAAGTCCATACTTCTGAATGTGTGTGTTGCATGAAGTTAAATTTGAAGGTGACATATGAAGTGTTTATTCATATATGAATCATGCCAAAAAGCCAAAGATGGTAATAATCCATTGTTCTCTCTATTATTCTTGTTTTCTTCCCATTTATGTTGTATGATAATGAAATCTAGTGATTTAAAAATTTTATGATGGTGATAACTGTAGGAGAAACATTCACATATGTGCTGTATATAATGGTGGTTATCGAGCATTTATATTGTAGATTCTGATTACTTTGTGTAATGTCTAGCTATTTTCCACCTTTTGTTTTTAAATGTATGACTTTTTGTCAAAAGCTGTGCTTCTTATTTTCAGAGTATTTTTAAAATTCGTTAAGGAAGGCAATATGTAACTTGATGAAATCATTATGAGTTTCCATTCAGGTGGTTGCATCGAAATTCTGGAATTTAGACAATCACACGGATGGAAGCTTGAGAAGTTTTCAAGCGCTGTATATGCTGGGAAAGTCTACATTCACAAATATGTCACTTTTTTTCATGGATCCATAATGATATTCTGTTAATGTCAAGAATGTCTGTGTTTATATATGCACAAACCTGTGAAATTTATATTGACTTGTGGCCAGTTATATGTTTTGTGTGTCTTGATGTATGTTTTTTCCCCTCAAAAACAAAGAAAATAAGAAGTACTAGGTAATACTTGCCAGATACTGTCTCTGGTAGTGGACCAAATTTGGAAAAGCTCCGGAGTACAAAGTGTTAACTGTAAATTGGATAAATTCAAAATTTTAATCAGTGCTTCGCATCATAAATCGAATTTGTTATTAAGTATCTGTAGATCTTGTTATATATACTAAGTGTTGTCAACACAGAATCTGTTACTTTTTAGATTCTTTCTGTGCGTGGTAAAACCTGTATTTTACATTTTACTTTGTGAGATGCCAACTTATGAAAAAAAAAAATCAGGAGTTGTTTGGTTTCTTGCTTTATACAAAAATCTCCAGTATATAATGGATGGAGATTGCAGCCAGTTTGTAAGATAAGTAGTTTTAGCATGTTTTGAGTCTTATGAAGACAGAAATGTGTAATTTTATTTTCTTGTGATGTTTACTTTGAAAGACTGAAGGGACTTATACAACACTAGTAAAATAGCTTCAGATACATTGGTTTGAGAAAATTAAGATCCTGCAAAAGCAGAGGTAGTTACAGAAAAGGTGTTAACTGTGCAATATTGAAAAATTTAAAATGTGAATCTCTTGCAAAAAGGGTAAATCTGGCATCTTTGCAATAGACTAGTCATATTCTTGCAATGTGGTTGGCACACCATCCATTTAGAATATAAAAGACTGTTAAGGGAGGAAAGAATGTGATTCTGTATTACTTGTTACTGCTTACTGCAGACATGGCAAGACAAAATCTGTGCTGTTTGTATGTAGTAAAAAAAGTACAAATTTTTGTGATACAGACACCAAATGTGGGGTGTAAGATGTTTGACAATCAAACTGCTAACATACGGGCAATATCAGAATGAGATAATGTAAAATCCAGGTCTTACTTTAATATTTATTTCTGTTAAATCATCATTACTTTCATATTAAACATTTTTATAGCTGTCTGTATGGAAACAGAATGTGTGTACGCTTCTTCTTTGCAAGATAAAACACATCCGAGTTGATTTATTTGATGTGGGCAGGAACTTTCAATACGTTATAGTCTTATCCATCAGCTGGTTTTCTCTATTCTGAAGTTACTTTCTAACTAACATCATTGCCTCGAATTCCTGCAAAATATGTAACATAAGGTATCTTTCTTCAAGACTTCCTATCCATTAAGTTAGTTTCTTTTCTTTCTGTCTTCCTTCCTTCTTTCCTTTCTTTTTTTAGAAAGTAAATCTTATTCTCTGGGAGGAATCTTGCGCCCCATTAAAATAATTAAAGAACTTGGGTAACTGATGTCAGATTAACATTACTGAACATGAAACTCTCCATTTATCAACTATCCAAGTGAAAGACTGTTCTGCACGTCATTGCGTGCAATTTTATTGGCTGTGCTACAGAAAGATGTGGGCTGATGCTGATACACAGAATGCATGTATCAGTTTATAATAATTTTCTGTAGTGGTTGCTACATTTGATTTCAAATGGAATATAATGCATTTATTTCGCATACAAATATTTAAGCACAGCACACCTTTGCTACACCCCCTGCCCTGTGTATATCCTCTGTGTGTGTGTGTGTGTGTGTGTGTGTGTGTGTGTGTTCACCCATGTGTGCTGCATATGCATGTTGTTAAATGTGTTAAAGAATTGTTATTCTTGTTAAGACTGGAGAATCATCCCAGATAGCGGATGGAAGATAAATATTGTAAATTAAATTATATATTTTTAAAGTTGGACTGCTGATGCATAGGAGGCTACTGTTTTAGTACTAAATTTATTTATAACATTTAAATGAATTGAATTGATGACTTAAGGAGAAGAAAGGTTGTATTTTATAGTAAAGTTTCTATTTAAAGACAAATGTTTGTTCTTATTAAGAAATCCTAATTAGTGTGTGATGGAACTGACCTGGATAATGTTATCTCGTTCTCTGTAGCACTAATCTTGAAAATGTTGAAGCTGGAAGTTTAAATGAGGTTGGTATGGTGTTTGACCAAAGGTGTACACAACACTAATTTTAGATGACATTAATACACACATTTTATTCCTTTCAAAGTTTACTATTGATTGTAGTGATCAGTTTTTGCAGTATGAAAAATTATTGTGCACCAGAATCAGCACCCACGATTACAGTGGAAAATTAATTACTCTTGTGGCACAAAATAAATTGTTCACATTTATACAAAATCATCACAGTTCTCAGTTATCACAGTTCCTGTTAAAGAGAATTACATTCCAGTAATTCATTTAAATCAGTGCCACAACAGATCTCTCCAATGACAATTATGTTTCACTTTCTTGCTAATTATAACAAATTCATTTCAAACATTCATTTATTTAGGTTACAGAGATTGCTTGAAAGTTATTAAATATTAGAGCTTTTGAATTTTGTGGCGATCGGTGCACATATTTTCATGCACAGATTGTATTTGTGGCGTAAGTCAACACTGAGAGCGCCCTCCAATGTGGGTCTTACTTTCAGCATCAAAACTGTAAACTGACAATTTTGAGTGATGTCTTACTACTTATAGGCAGGCATAAGAACAAACTGTTATCAGTTAGGTTGGATTTTACAATTTTTGATAAACTACAAAAACTAATGTGATTCTGAATTATAAAAAATGTTGCTAGTCAGAAATTTAGAAAAATGCATCAAACTATTCTCCGTATGCAGTGTGAATCCCCTTGTTTACATGAATGAATGCCAATATTACATATTATGATACCTATATGAAATTATTGAGTAGTGCTACATGTGATACTGACGAAAAATGAAGGGGAAAAAAGTATGTAGTGAAAGTTTGGAAGCTAACCGTGGTTAGTACAAAATTTGTAGTGGAAAGTGAGTCTGCTTAAATTTCAAATGGTGTAGGTCACCTGTCTCAGATACAAGTATTAGCTCATAGGTTTTTGCACATGGTGAACTGTAGTGCTAACTTTAATTATCTTAACTTTTAATTAACAGAGTGCTAATTAGAACTATTTACACGATTAGAATCAGAACAGCAAAAACTAATAATCTGGATAATAAATTCCTGTGAAGTTGGGTATAAATAAGAAACTGAAATTTTTATGCAAGTTGTACATACCAACAGATAAATGTGTTGAAAGATAAAAATCGTTAAAAAAAATCGTTATTTATTGGAGTAGAAATATGTAAAATGTGGGAAGAATCCCCTTACTGTGTAACAAGAAGTTGGCAGGTGAATAGTTCAGATTGTTGTTATTATTTAGGAAAATTAACAGAAGTTAAAAAAAAATCTGGAGCCTGTTTTATTCAGAAGAGCATCTGATAGAACACATAGATTAACACAGCAAAAATACTTTTGAAACATTTAATCCTATCTTATTTGTAACTCGTACACTTTCACACACATAAAAGTTCCTAGAGGGGCGCACAAATAACAGGATGTTAGAGAAGTGATGCTCACATCTCCAATACTTATCATTCTGCTGTTTTGTCTGTTGTGTGCATTTCAGTACTCATGCTCTGATCTTCATTGGAGCACCATTAAGCAAAGGTACATGTAGGTGTTGGACAAAAATATGAAACATAATGGAAATGCATATCCGTGCTTGAACATAAATACAGATACTTGCCAAGTCTGCAGGTTGCAATTTTGTATTTGACAGCGAATGGCACCTATCCAATGTCCTCAATATGTTGCAAGTGCAGTAGTGGCCAGAACAGTGTTCTGTGTAGTAGTGAGTGCATTATGATAGAGCTAAGTGAATTTGAACATGAGCAAATTGTTGGTGGTCATGGTGAGTGCTCCTGTAACCAAGGTAGCCGAAGTCTTTGGTGCTTCAAGAGGCACCATGTTGAAGCTTTATACCATATAAAGGGAAAGCTGAAAAACATCATCTGCTAAGTCACAACGCAGATGAAAATGTGTGTTGAGTGATTATGAAAGACAGTCATTGAAGAGGATCCTGCCAAATAATAACAAAGGATGACAGATGCAAAAGTCGCTCCAGACTTGAGTTGCACTCATAAACCGCATCAGCACCAAAACAACATGAGGGGAGCTCCATAAGCAGGGAACTGCAGGGTGAGGTTGAATTCCAAAACCACTCAGCTGTGATGCAAATGCCCATAATAGGAAAATTTGGTGCCAAAGCCATAAAACTTGAACAATGGGACCAAGTGAGGTGGTGCAATGGTTAGCACACTGGACTCGCATTCTGGAGGATGACGGTTCAATCCCGCGTCCAGCCATCCTGATTTAGGTTTTCTGTGATTTCCCTAAATCACCTCAGGCAAACGCTGGGATGGTTCCTTTGAAAGGCCAAGGCCAACTTCCTTCCCTATCCAATGAGACCGATGACCTTGCAATTTGGTCTCCCCCCGCCCCCAAATCAACCCAACCCTGGACAATGGAACTATGGAAAAATGTCATTTGTTCATATGAGATGTGTCACTCTGTTTCCAACTTCTAGCATAGTTTACGCTCCAAGAATTAAATGTGGTGGGGGTTCGGTGATGATGTGTACAGCCTTATAATACTATTCGTAGGGCCCCGTGATTACTCAGCAAAGTCGCATTATTACCAAGGATTTGTGTGACCATTTTGGATGATGGGTTCCATCCCATGGTACAGTGTTCGTTTTCTCGATGGTGAGTCTGTATTCCAAGGCGATGAGGCCCCTGATTATACAGCGTGATTTGTGATGGACTGGTTTTGTGAGCATGAGGAGGAAGTGTCATGTCTGCCCTGGCCACCACAATCAGTAGATCTCAATATTATTGAGCCTTTGTAGTTTTCTTTGGAGAGAAGAGCATGATCGTCATCCACTGCCATAATTGTTCCTGAACTTCCCACTCTTTTGCAGGAAGTGGGGAATGCAATCAGTCTACAAAGGACATTGCTTACAAGTTACTCATGTGGCCTATCCTAGAATATTGCTCAGTTGGATGGGATCCATACCAAATAGGACTAACAGGGATACTGAATGTATACAGAGAAGGGCAGCACTAACAGTCACAGGTTTGTTTAAGCGATGTGAAAGTGTTACAGAGAACTGGGCTGAACTGGAAGTCTCTTGAAGATAGACATTTAAACTATTCCAAGAAAGTCTGTTAACACAGTTTCAAGAACCAGCTTTAAATGTTGACTCTAGGTATATACTACAAACCCCTATGCATTGCTCACATAAGGATCATGAGAATAGGATTAGAATGATTAGTGCATGCACAGAGGCATTCAATCAATCACTCTTCCCATGCTCTGGTGCAATGGGATGTACCCTCTGCCATGCACCCCATGGTGGTTTGCAGAATATAAATGTAGAAGAATGGTATAACATTCCCTTGAAAGCATACAGGACTTGTATTTATCCGTAAGTGGAGAAACCCAGTGTTGCTCAGGTATTGATTTGTATCTGTGAGCATTCAGTGTCTGGTCTTGGGCCTAATGTTTATGACGACCTTAACCCTGAGCTGTGTGTCGCCCAATGATGTAATAGTGTAGGTGCATTCAGTGGTATATGTGGGTAAGCTTTAAGAGATTAAATAGTGAAAGCAGCTGAGGATCAAGTAGATAAAAGATAAGGCCTAGTAGGAATCCTTGGATAACACAAGTCATTGAATTTAATTGATGAAAGGAGAACATTAAATGATGCAGGAGTGGGCTTAATAACGAATAAGAAAACAGGAATGTAGGTAAGCTACTGTGAATAGCATAGTGAATGCCATATGATACACACAAAGCCCACCCCTACCACAGCAGTACAAGTTTATATGCCAACTAGCTACACAGGTGATGAAGAGGTAAAAGAAATTATTCAGATAGTTGAGGGACACAAAAATTTAATAGGCACAGCGGTCTGGAATTTGAAAGTAGGAAAAGGAAGTGAAGGAAAAATAGTAGGTGAATATTGACTGGAGAAAGGAATGAAACAGGAAGCCGCCCGGTAGAATTTCGCACAGCGCATAATTTAATCATCACGAACATTTTGTTTATGAATCATAAAAGAAGGCTGCATATTTTGAAGAGACCTGGACACACCAGAAGGTTTCAGATTGATTATATACTGGTTAGACAGAGATTTAAGAACCAAGTGTAATTGTAAGATATTTTCAGGGGTAGATGTGGACTCTGACCACAACTTATTGGTTATGAACTGTATATTAAAACTGAATAAATTGGGAAAAGGTAGGAAATTTAGGAGATGGGACCTGGATAAGTTGAAAGAACTAGAGGTGATTGAGAGCTTCAGAGGGAGCATCAGGCAATGGTTGACGAAAACAGGGAAAAGGAATACGGTAGAAGATGAATGAGGAGCCTTAAGAGGTGAAATACTGAAGGTAGCAGAAGGTCAAATAGGAAAAAAGAAAAGACCTATTAGAAATCCTGGGATAAGACAAGAGATATTGAATTTAACTGATGACAGGAGAAAATTTAAAAATGCGGCAAATTAAGCAGGCAAAATGGAATACAAATGTCTAAAAATGAGATGGAAAGTAAGTCTCAATTTTCTAAGAAGGAATGGCTACAGGACAACTGCAAGGAATTTTTAAACATTTTATTGGCTGTGATCCAGCAACCATAGGCTATTTAAATACAAGATGTATATACAGCCACTTCGGTTGCACAAAATTTTGTCAACAGACCATAGTTCCGATTGCACTAGGGCAATCTTAATCAGAATAAAAAGTCATATGGAATACACGTAATCCCAGCATGGTTTAAAATGTCTGAGGAAAAGTGCTCTTGTCTAAAAAATGTCACAGGACTAAAAACTAAAATGTAAAAGTATAACATAATTGTCAACCAGATAAAATACTCCACGGAATATGATAACCGCAAGGTCTCTTGGCGCCAAGTGACCTTGCAGCTGTCATATTCCATGGAGTATTTTATGTGGTTGACAATTATTTTATACTTTTACATTTTAGGTTTTAATTGTGTGACATTTCTGTTTGATAATAGCAGTTTTCTTCAGACATTTTAAACCATGCTGGGATTACATGTATTCCAAATGACTTTTTATTCTGATGAAGATTGCCCTAGTGCAATTGAAACTGTGGTCTATTGACAAAATTTTATGCAACCGAATTGGCCTTAGATAAGTCTTGTAATTACAAATGTAAAGATTTAGAAGCACAATTCACTAGGGGAAAGATAGATACCATGTACAGGTAAATTAAAGAGGCCTTTGGGTGAAAAGAGAAGTAGCTGTATGAATATCAAGAGCTCAAATGGTAAACAAGTCCTAAGTAAAGAAGGAAAGGCTGAAAGGTGGAAGGAGTATATAAAGGGTCTATACAAGAGAGATGAACTTAAAAACAATATTGTAGAAAGGGAAATGGACATAAGTGATGATGATGAGATGGGAGATATGATACTGCGAGGAGAAGTTGACAAAGCTCTGAAAGATAAATATCAAAACGAGGCCCCGGGAGTAGATGACATTGTCAGAACTACTGATAGCCTTGGGAGAGCCAGCCATGACAAAACTCTTCCATGTGGTGTGCAAGATGTATGAGAAGGCAAAATACCCTTAGACTTAAAAGAATAATGTGGTAATTCTGAAGAAAGCAGTTGCAGACAGATGTGAAAATTATCAAACTGTAAGGTTGCAAGATACCAACATGAATTCTTTACAGAAGAATGGAAAAACTGATAGAAGCAGACCTTGGGGGAGAGTTTGGATTATGGAGAAATGTAGGAACACGCGAGGCAATACTGACTCTATGACTTATGTTAGAAGATAGATTAAGGAGAGGCAAACCTACATTTATAGCATTTGTAGACTTAGAGAGAAAGCTTTTGACAATGTTGACTGGAATACAATCTTTGAAATTCTGAAGATAGCAGGAGTAAAATACAGGAATCATAAGGCTATTTCCAACTTGTAGAGAAACCGGACAGGAGTAATAAAAGTCGAGGTGCACGAAAGGAAAACAGTGGTTGAGAAGGGAGTAAGACAGGGTTGTAGCTTATCCCCGATTTTATTTAATGTGTACATTGAACAAGCAGTCCAGCAAACAGAAAAATTTGGCTGCCTACGCCTTAGCAACAGGTACGAGTTGCTTCCCAGTGTTAATGATAACTCTGAGCCAGCACCGGATGCCTCTCCTGTTGGGCCAGCGGTCGATTTTCCTGCCCAGTCTGGACAAGTACAGTGGGTGGGTATGCTAGTCATAGGGATCTCCAAAGTGAGGCGGGTGGTGGAGCCCCCCAGGAGATAGAGGGCAAGGCGAGAAAGAATTCTGGTGTGCATTCAGTATGTTTGCCAGGCGGTCTTATCCATGATGAGGTGGCCCTGCTGGCGACTATTGAGCGCACTGGGTGCAACCGGATGTATGTAGTGGCACATATCGGCACGAATGACACCCGCCATTTGGGTTCTGAGGCAATCCTCGGCTCCTTTTGGCGGCTGGCTGATCTGGTGAAGGCAAATAGCAACACATGAGGTGCAGGCTAAGCTGTCTATTTGTAGCCAGGGTTGATCGCAGTCCTCTGGTTTGGAGCAGAGTGGAAGGTGTAAACCGGAGACTCAGACGGCTCTGTGATGGTATCGGAAGTGAATTTCTTGACCTCCGCTATCGGGTGCAGAATTGTAGGGTTCCCCTTCATAGGTCAAGCGTGTACTACACGCAGGAAGCAGCTACTAGGGTAGCAGAGTACGTGTGGCGTGCACATGGGGCCTTTTTAGGTTAGAGGACCCCTCCCTTGGGAGCAAACATGATTTGCCTCTTCAATCAGCCACAGTGACTCACAGAATCTTGGTCCTCGCAGATCAAAGATAGAAAAGATTAATATGATTTTAGTAAACTGCAGGAGCATAAGGATAGATTAGTCGCCAATGGTGGCAGCGTGTTTATTGCAGTAAAAAACTCAATAAAATCTAGTGAGTTTGTCAAGCATTCCAAATGTGAATTAGTCTGGGTGAAACAAAGAATGGTCAATAATGGTGATCGGATGTTTTCATAGACCACCTGGGGCAGGATCTGTAGTTGTAGAGCACTTCAGACAGAGTTTGCAGAACATCATTAGTAATTTTCCTGATCATGCCATTGTAATAAGGGGCGACTTCAAAATGCCAGGTGTAGATTGGGAGTATTCTGCCATCAGAATTGGTGCCTTAGACTGGGAATCATTTGGCATTGTTCTGGATGTCTTGTCCGAAAATTACCTTGAGCAGATAGTTAGAGAACCAACTCATGAGGGTAACGTCGTAGACCTCCTGGCAACAAACAGACCTGAACTTATCGAATCAGTTAACATTATGTTCCAGGTAAGGTTTTAAGGGATGGGAAAGATCCACCATGGTTTAATAGCTATGTTAGAAAAGTGTTACGTAAACAAAGAGCAATTCATCTCAGATTCAAGAGAAGTAAAAACCTAGCTGACAAACTGAAGCTGGACGAAGCGAAAATGAGCGTAAGGTGAGCAACGAGAGATACGTTCAATGATTCCGACAGTAAGACGTTGTCAACCAACCTGAGCAAAAACCCTAAGAGATTTTGGCCATATGTAAAATCAGTAAGTGGGTCAAAATCATCTATTCATTCTCTCAGTGATCACAGCGGCACCGAAATGGAAGATAACAGAGATAAGGCCGAAATACTGAATTTGGTCTTCCAGAGTTGTTTCACCGTGGAAGATCGTGACACTGTCCCTCCTTTCATTCGTCATGCGAATGTTGAAATGGCAGATATTGAGATAGCCGATTGCGGAACTGAAAAGCAGCTACAATCACTTAGTAGTGTAAAGGCTTCAGGACCAGGTGAGATACCTATAAGATTCTATAAAGATTATGCAAAATAACTTGCTCCCCTTCTAGCAGTAATTTATTGTGGATCACTTGAGCAACAAAAGATACCTAATGACTGGAAAAAAGTACGGGTCATTCCCATTTGTGAGAAATGCCTTAAGGCAGAACCACACAATAATAGACGTATATCATTGGCATTAATCTGTTGCAGAATTATGGAACATGTTTTATGCTCAAGAATTATGACGTTCTTGGAAAATGAACAGCTCCTCTATACATGTAAACATGGATTCCGCAAACAAAGATCTTGCAAAATTCTGTTGCTCCATGAGATCCACAATGCAGAGGACAATGGCAGTCAGGCTGATACCATGTTCCTTGATTTCAGTAAGGCATTTGGCACTGTCCCGCGTTGTTGTTTAATGAAAAAAATATAAGCTTACGGAGTATCGTAGCAGACCTGTGACTGGATTCAAGACTTTCTTGGACATAGAACTCAACACATCGCTCTTAACAGAATTAAATCAACGTATGTATAAAGTAGCAATGCCAGAATGACCTGCAGAGAATTGATGAATGGTTCTGACTGTGGCATTTGACCCTGAACGTAAATAAATGTAACATATTGCGGATTCATAGGAAAAGAAATCCACTACTGTACAGCTATACTATTGATGACAAACAGCTGGAGACAGCATCTGCCGTAAAATATCTAGGCGTAACTATCCAGAGCAACCTAAGTGGAATGACCCTATAAAAAACAGATAGTAGGAAAAAGCAGACACAGGACTCAGATTCATTGGATGAAACTTAAGGAAATGTAACTCATCAACGGAAGAAGTGGCTTATAAGATTGTTCATCCGATTCTTGAGTACTGATCATCTATCTGGGATTCCTATCAGGTAGGACTAATAGACAAGATAGAGAAGATACAAGGAAGTGCGGTGCATTTAGTCACAGGCTCGTTTAGCTGGTGAGAGAGCGTTACGGAGGTGCTAAACAAACTCTACTGACAGACGTTACAAGAGAGACGTTGTGCATCATAGAGAGATTTACTGCTGAAATTTCGGGACAGCACTTTTCAGGAGGAGTCAGGCAACATATTACTTCCCCCCACATACATCTCACGTATTAACCAAGAGGAGAAAATTCAGGAAATCAGAGCAAATATAGAGACTTACCGACAATCATTCTTTACAAGCACTATTCATGAGTGGAACAGGGTTGGAGGGATCAGATAGTGGTACAAAAGTACCCTCCACCACACACCATTAGGTGGCTTGCGTAGGTGTAGATGTAAAGTCCAGGGAGAAGAAATAAAAAAATTGAGGCTTGCCAATGACATTGTAATTCTGTCAGAGGCAGCAAAGGACTTGGAAGAGCAGTTAAATGAAATTGACAGTGGTTTCAAAGGAAGAAATAAGATGAACATCAACAAAAGCAAAACAAGGACAATGGAATGTAGTCGAATTAAATCAGGTGATACTAAAGGAATCAGATTAGGAAACTAGGCACTTAAAGTACATAGTAGATGATATCTGCTATTTGTGTAGCAAAATAACTGATGATGGCCAAAGTAGAGAGGATATAAAATGTAGACTGGCAATGGCAAAAAAATCATTTCTGAGGAAGAGAAATCTGTTAACATCGAATACAGGTTTAAGTGTTAGGAAGACTTTTCTGAAGATATTTATCTGGCATGTAGCCATCTAGGAAACTGAAACTTGGACAATAAACAGTTAAGATAGAAAAATAATAGAAGATTTCAAAATGCAGTACTGTAGAAGAATACAAAAGATTAGATGGATTGATCATGTAACTAATGAGGAAGTACTAAATAGAATTGGGCAGGCAAGAAATTTGTGGCACAACATGACCAAAAGAAGGGATCGCCTGATAAGACAGATTCTGAGAAATTAAGGGATCACCAATTTAGTATCTGAGGGAAGCGTGGTGGGTAAAAACTGTAGAGGGAGACTGAGAGATGAATACAGTAATCGCATTCAAAAAGATGTAGGTTGCAGTAATTATTCGGAGATAAAGGTAGAGAGTAGCATGGAGAGCTGCATCAAACCAGTCTTTGGACAGAAGACCACCTCATACATGATTCAGCAGTTTTTAACACTTCTCATTCTTTATGATGTCACTTATCCTGAACTGTGTGTTGAACAACGATATAATTTTGCATTTGCATTCAGTGGCACAGACAGTGCATACTGTCTGTTAATTGTGTCATGAATTCAGTTAGTAATAGAGAAGTAATAAATTATAACATCATGCCTCATTCGGTACTTTTGCTGCATGAACAGCAAAAAAGTAGTAAGCGATAAAGTATCTTTTCTTTCATCATTTTCTAGGGGTTGTCTGCGAGAAAGAATTTCGTAAAGGTTTGAAATTGTGTGTAAAATTTTTTGAAAGTCAGTAAGTGCTCTCTCTGTCAAATACTGGATCAGTAGAGTCTGGGTCTTCACATGTCACACACTTTGCTTCTTTTCACCTCCATTCCCTTTGATATGTATGTGGTTCTTGGCCCCGCAGTGATTGCCACCTGATGTATGCGAGTACCGTGTCTGGTTGAAATCAGTGATGTAGGAGGAAATGTGTGAAAACACACACACACATATTTATTTTTATAATATTTATGGATTCGAGGGTAGTTACACAATCACGTCCCACATTGACAAAGCATTTATCTAGTGGTGAAATGTGTGATTCATTGGGTAAATGTAGGATACACAATTTATTTGTTACTTCATCACCAGACATTTGACATCCAGTGGTGGATAAAGCTTAGTAATATATATATTATGACTTCCAACTTAAGGCAGTGAGACACAAACTTCAATAGAAAAAAACATAAAAAACCTGAAAGTTGAAATTTTCTGGCAGATTAAAACTGTGTGCCAGACCAAGACTCAGACTCAGAACTTTTGCCTTTCACGGACAAGTGCTCTAACTGAACTACCCAAGCATGACTCACAACCTGTCTTCACAGCTTTACTTCCACTTGTACCTCATCTCCTACCTTCCTCCTGTGAAAGTCTGAAACAAAGGAGATGAAGTACTGGTGGAAGTAAAGCTATGAGGATGGGTCGTGAGTTGTGCTCAAGTAGATCAGTTGGTAGAGCATTTCCACGCAGAAGGCAAAGGTCCCGAGTTCGTGTTGGTCCAGCACACAGTTATAATCTGCCAGGAAGTTTCATATCAGCACACACCGCCCTTCAGAGCGAAAATTCATTCTGGAACCTGAGAGTTGCTCAACAAGCATGATGTATGTTTGGAATTATTATGAGAATATGAAAATGAAGAAGTCAGTCACAGAATAGACTGTAGTGGAACACACAATTGTGACTGTAATAAAAACTTAAAAGAATTGGCCAAGGGTGTTTGGACTGACAACGTAATGCTAAAGAGCTCAAGGATGTTTCCTTGCTAGTTGCCAAAAGAGAAGAAAACACAAAGAAGAAAATTTAATGGAATTAGGGTAGATGGCGTGGCAATGGCCTTGCCACAGTAGATACACCGGTTCCCGTGAGATCACCGAAGTTAAGCGCTGTTGGACGTGGTCGGCACTTGGATGGGTGACCATCCAGGCCGCCATGCACTGTTGCCGTTTTTCGGGGTGCACTCAGCCTCGTGATGCCAATTGAGGAGCTACTCAATTGAATAGTAGTGGTTTCAGTCAAGAATACCATCTTACGACTGAGAGAGCGGTGTGCTGACCCCACGCCCCTCCTATCCGCATCCTCCACTGAGGATGACACGGCGGTCGGATATATATATAGAGGCACTCCTTCTTCAAGCCACGAGTGGCCTACTGGGACCATCCGACCGCCGTGTCATCCTCAGTGGAGGATGCGGATAGGAGGGGCGTGGGGTCAACACACCGCTCTCTCAGCACCCTTGGCCAATTCTTTTAAGTTTTTATTACAGTCACAATTGTGTGTTCCACTACAGTCTATTCTGTGACTGACTTCTTCATTTTCATATTCTCATAATAATTCCGAACATACACCATGCTTGTTGAGCAACTCTCAGGTTCCAGAATGAATTTTCGCTCTGAAGGGCGGTGTGTGCTGATATGAAACTTCCTGGCAGATTATAACTGTGTGCTGGACCAACACGAACTCGGGACCTTTGCCTTCTGCGTGGAAATGCTCTACCAACTGATCTACTCGAGCACAACTCACGACCCATCCTCATAGCTTTACTTCCACCAGTACTTCATCTCCTTTGTTTCAGACTTTCACAGGAGGAAGGTAGGAGATGAGGTACAAGTGGAAGTAAAGCTGTGAAGACAGGTTGTGAGTCATGCTTGGGTAGTTCAGTTAGAGCACTTGTCCGTGAAAGGCAAAAGTTCTGAGTTTGAGTCTTGGTCTGGCACACAGTTTTAATCTGCCAGGAAATTTCAACTTTCAGGTTTTTTATGTTGTTTTCTATTGAAGTTTGTGTCTCACTGCCTTAAGTTGGAAGTCATAAGGCACAGTGTCTGTCACCTTCCCATTTCAGACACATTGAAAGCCTAGTTTTGAATGCACTATTATTTCTCAAAATTTTGTGAATTGTAGGCAAAGCTATTATTCATATTTATTACTCTGTTCTATATTTCCATTTATTACTTGCAAATGGTCCATTCCACTTTATCAACTTCTGAAACATGTTTGATCATGTTCTTTATTAAGACCCAAAGTACTTTCCGTACAGTTTGTAATAATTTTAGCAAATATCTTGTACATTAAGCAAAGGAGGTTGATAAGCAAATAGTTTTTTTCTGTCTGGTTTATATCTGTTCTTGTGAAGTAGAAAAATTACAGAATAGTTCCAGTTTTGGGGAATTGTATTACTCTGCAGGCATGCTGTAAACTGTTTTGCAACTTCATTTTCTATTACATTTGATCCGGCTTCTGCCATTTCTATTGAAACAAAAGCATTTCCAGGCACTTATTTTTTCTTCATATCATGTTGCTTTTTAAACGACACCTGTCATTTTTTCAGAATGTCATTATTATCTGTTTTTCTCATATGTCCCTTGAAATATTCAAACATTTAAAGGTTGTAGGAAAGATACAGATTATATATACTTTTGGATTAAATGGAGACCACTCAGCAAAAAGCAGGTGTTGAGTTGTCAATAGACACACACAAAAGAAAGAAAACCAGCTAGTTTTTCAAGTTATCCTTTAACAAGCTAAAGTAAAATATATTCACACGCAAACACATGCCCGTGCCCCTTGATGGTTCTGGCTAAACTAACAGTGCCAGTGTTATTTTTGGCGGGATAGTGTCCAGTAGAGTGAGATGGCATTGGTAGTAGGAGGCAGGGAAAGGGACTGGGTATGGGTGGCTAGCGGCTCGGAAAGAGGCAGCCAGTTTGCTGACAGGGAATGTAGATATAATGGCTGGCACAATTGTGGTGGCCAGTGGGAAGCAGCACATGCTGAAGGCAAAGTGAGGACGTGAAGTAGAAGGAATTGACAGAATGAAGGAGGGAAAACTGTTGGGTGAAGGATGTGGGGACAGTGGGATACCTGAAGGCCTCACAAAGGCTATCCCCGAGATGCTGTCTGCAAGCAGATTTCCCATGCCATATGTAACTGAACACACACTCAATTTCCAAGGGCAATTCACAATTTGAGTGAAGTGGATCCTTTCTCACCGCTATGAACTATGTAGATGTGAGTTATCCTTGTAACACATCCTCCACTTCATAATCGTCCTGGCCTCAATCCCAGGAAACCCACTGGCCCCACAGCCTCCAACCAACAGTTTTCCCCTCTCTGTCATGCCCCCCACCGTCCCAATTCATGTCCCCACATTGCCTTCAGCATGTGCTGCTCCTCATCAGCTACTACAATCATGTGAGCCTATGTACCTGCCACTCCTTCCTCCCACATTCCTAGCTTGCAATCCAGAGACCTCCCTGCGAACCAGTAGCTGCCCGCCTCCGATCCGTCTCTCTCTCTCCCTCCACTCTCCAGTTATCCCACTTGACACTTCACCCATCACAAGCAGTCTACCTGCTGAAAAACAGCATTGGCACCGTGTAGGAGCATATGTGTTTGCGTGTGTGTGTGTGTGTGTGTGTGTGTGTGTGTGTGTGTGTGTGTGTGTGTGTTTGTTTACTCCGCCCATCAAAGCATAAACCAGATAACAAGCAAGTTTTGTTTCTTCTGTATTTTCCTATCAACAATTCAATTCTTTGCTTTTCGGTGTGTGGTCTTCTATAATCCAAAAGTATTTACAAACTTTTAAAGAAGTATTTGAAGGTTTCTACAGTTTTAACAGTTACTTTTAACAATGAATTACTTTATTAGTACTCAGTTATATATGTGTGCTTGAGTGCAGCAGTTACAGTTAAATATAAAAAAAATGGGGTGTGCTAACTACAAGAATGGAGTAACTACTTTTATTTCCACTGAATCATTGACCTCAGACTGTGACTAAATTTACATATTTCGGAATACCACATGCACTACTTTCATGATATTTTGGAGCTTGGGAGTAAGGATGTGAGGTACTGTATAATGGCCCACTCAACATTTTTTGGAGAAGGTTCTGTTGATTCCTTTATAGTGGCCCTGGGTTGATGGCGTCTATGGTGGCAGGGTTGGGTAGTGGCAGTAGGTTGTTGTCAGTATGTTGGCCATAAATAACACATGAGAACAGCATCACTAGTTAAACATTTTATTCCAGACTCAAGCTACAACACTTGTAGCGCTTCCTTGCAGTGACCCCTGACCATGCCCCCCACCCCATCCTTGTTGCATGGTGAGGACAGTATGCTCAGGACTGCTGAGGCCAACAGGTGGCCAGAGGCCTGTATGATGTGAGTAATTGACTAGAGGAATGCTGATGCTCAGAATCTTCCCAGTGACATACGCACTGGGTATGCACAGCACCTTTGCTAGCGTTTAGCCATGCCAGCTGCACAGAGGCCTGATGTAATTCTTACAGAGAATTCAGCCCTCAGAAAAGGAATTTGCCCTTGCAAGTGAAGGTGCACAGTATCAGGATGGTCACACCAGAGTAGGAGGGTGAATGGCTGTGCTATCCTTGTCTCAAAACAGCTGCCCTCCAGTGCATAAGTTGCTGTCATTTGTGTGAGCCAGATGTTGGCTTACTAGTGAGAAGGCACCAAGTCCATGGAGCTGGACTGACACCCTGCAGTCAGACCTATGGTGAAGGCCCAAAATCATGGTGACTGTTTGCAGAACCATATTGCCCCGTCACCTGGTGTAGCCCTCTCCTCGTAATTGGTATTGCCAGACTCAAACCCCTCTGGCTAGAGCTGATGAGTATTTATGCTTGTTAGGTGCTCAGTTGTTGTGCTGATGTACTGTTTCTAACCACATATAGTATAATGAGTCCATGGCTTGAAGGTGTGGAAACCAGCCACCTGGTTCAACAGTAGCCCTGCCTTTTGGCAGTGTCACCAGTATTACAGTGCTCGGCTCACAATTCATAAACACACTGGTTGCCGCAACTGCCATAATAGTGTTTTGGCTCTGCTGGCTTCTAGGACTTCTTGCAATAGCTGTAGTAGAGCTGCTATTTTTATAACAGCCCCCAAGAAATATTGGCTTCACTACATACATCCCCTCTTCGGTAGACCCAACCTCTGTGTGTCTGCAAAGACCCAACATACGAGGGCAGTTCAATAAGTAATGCAACACATTTTTTTTCTCGGCCAATTTTGGTTGAAAAAACAGAAAATTTCTTGTGGAATATTTTCAAACATTCCCGCTTCGTCTCGTATAGTTTCATTGACTTCCGACAGGTGGCAGCGCTGTACAGAGCTGTTAAAATGGCGTCTGTAACGGATGTGCGTTGCAAACAACGGGCAGTGATCGAGTTTCTTTTGGCGGAAAACCAGAGCATCTCAGATATTCATAGGCGCTTGCAGAATGTCTACGGTGATCTGACAGTGGACAAAAGCACGGTGAGTCGTTGGGCAAAGCGTGTGTCATCATCACCGCAAGGTCAAGCAAGACTGACTGATCTCCCGCGTGCGGGCCGGCCGTGCACAGCTGTGACTCCTGCAATGGCGGAGCGTACGAACACACTCGTTCGAGATGATCGACGGATCACCATCAAACAACTCAGTGCTCAACTTGACGTCTCTGTTGGTAGTGCTGTCACAATTGTTCACCAGTTGGGATATTCAAAGGTTTGTTCCCGCTGGGTCCCTCGTTGTCTAACCGAACACCATAAAGAGCAAAGGAGAACCATCTGTGCGGAATTGCTTGCTCGTCATGTGGCTGAGGGTGACAATTTCTTGTCAAAGATTGTTACAGGCGATGAAACATGGGTTCATCACTTCGAACCTGAAACAAAACGGCAATCAATGGAGTGGCGCCACACCCACTCCCCTACCAAGAAAAAGTTTAAAGCCATACCCTCAGCCGGTAAAGTCATGGTTACAGTCTTCTGGGACGCTGAAGGGGTTATTCTGTTCGATGTCCTTCCCCATGGTCAAACGATCAACTCTGAAGTGTATTGTGCTACTCTTCAGAAATTGAAGAAACGACTTCAGCGTGTTCGTAGGCACAAAAATCTGAACGAACTTCTCCTTCTTCATGACAACGCAAGACCTCACACAAGTCTTCGCACCCGAGAGGAGCTCACAAAACTTCAGTGGACTGTTCTTCCTCATGCACCCTACAGCCCCGATCTCGCACCGTCGGATTTCCGTATGTTTGGCCCAATGAAGGACGCAATCCGTGGGAGGCACTACGCGGATGATGAAGAAGTTATTGATGCAGTACGACGTTGGCTTCGACTTCGACCAGTGGAATGGTACCGTGCTGGCATACAGGCCCTCATTTCAAGGTGGCGTAAGGCCGTAGCATTGAATGGAGATTACGTTGAAAAATAGTGTTGTGTAGCTAAAAGATTGGGGAATAACCTGGTGTATTTCAATGCCGAATAAAACAACCACTGTTTCAGAAAAAAAATGTGTTGCATTACTTATTGAACTGCCCTCGTACATGAACAGTGGATAATATTTTCAGTTTCTGCTTATGAACTGGTCAGCTTGAACCACAGGGTTAAGTGGCTATGAAATTAATCTACAGCTCTAGCCCACTGACTTTGTATTTACATGTACCTAGTAATCTTCCCAAAATCTCCTCTACAACTAACACGATAGTGTTATCAACTTCTTTGGCTTGATAGAGTGATAGAAGCAAGGTTGAAGCAAAATCAAAACATGCTCATAGCATTTGTCAACTTAGAAAAAGTGTTTGGCAATGTAAAATGGTGCAAAGACGTTCAAAATTCTGAGAAAAATAGGAGTAAGCTATAGGTAAATACAGGTAGTATACAATATTTTCAAGAACAAATAGGGAACAAGAAGACTGGAAGACAAAGGACTAAGTGCTCTGATGAAAAAGGCTACAAGACAGGGATGCAGTCTTCCACCCCTGCTATTTAGTCTATCCATTGAAGAAACAATGAAGGAAATAAAATAAAGGCTGAAGAGTGGGATTAAAATTCAGGGTGAAAGGGTATCAATGATAAAGATTCGCTTATGACCTCACTATCCTCAGTGAATTTGAAGAAGAGTTATGGGATATGTTGGATGGAATGAACAGTCTCATGAGTGCAGAAGATGGATTGAGAGTGAGCTGAAAAAAGACAAAGTTAATGAGATGTAACAGAAATGAGAATAGCAAGAAAACATCAAAACTGGGGGTTGCGAAGCAGATAAAGTTGCAGAAAGAACTCCTTGGAAGCAACATTTGCTGTGACAGATGAAGAAAGGAGGGCATAAAAAACAGACTAGACCAGGGAAAAAAGAGGATTCCTGTCCAAGAGAAGTCTACTGATATGAAACATTGACCTTAATTTGTGGATGAAATTTCTGATAATGTGTGTTTGGAGCACAGCATAGTATGGTAGTGAATCACGGATGGTGGAAAACCATAATAGGAGAGAATCGAAGCGTATGAGATGTGGTACTACAGAATAACGTTGAAAATGAGGTGGACTGATAAGATAAGGATGGAGGAGGTTCTCTGCAGGATCAGCAGAGAAAGGAACATATTGAAAACACTGACAAGAAAAAGGGACAGAAAAGTGGTAAAATTGGTCTCTCAGATCATTGTGCACTGTTTTTTGTGATATTGCCAACACTGATTATGTTGCCAACTTGAATGCCGAGCTATACATCATGTGAGTGTTTGTATTTAATGTGAAAATGTGGCTTTGTAATTGTTGCAACCCATTGTTAAAAATTTATTGGAATGGCCCCTTAGACCGGTATTACTCTTAATGTAAGCATATTTTGCGTATTTTACAAAAGATGGTTGTTGTTTTTTAGTATATTAGAACTAATGGTTTACTGTCTTAGTAAAAATCACCATTAAGTAGCATATTAATGTTTTTATTTCAGTTTGAATGAAAATGCCGAAAGAGAGCCTGAATGTAAATGTGTCACACCGAAGTAAGCTGATGGGTCAGTTAGCTTCACAACAAGCGGATGTTAGTGTTGACGACTATAGTTCAGATGACTCCTTTGTTCCTGAGAATTGTCTGTCATGTTCAGTCATAATTCAGACTGTGCAACTGATGAAAATGAAAGTGAAAATAGTGAATGCCATGACAATGGGAGTTTGGATTTTGGTACAAAAAAAGGAGAAAACAGTTAGTTTTTCCATGGGAAAGATAAGTGTTTCAAATGAAACTCAAAGGAACCATACAGTCATGGTAAAGTAAGGGAAAGTAATGTTATAAAAGTAAAACTGATATCACCAAAAGACAGTTCCTTGAGTCTGAATGAGAATTCTATGCCCAATGAAGTGTGACAATTATTTTTCAATGATAAGATAATTGCCGAAACTGTTTGGCACACAAATACAAAGCTGGGGTTATTTAGAAGGAAACTGAAAATTGTGGGTACCCATTGTACAATTAACTACAATGAAATTGAAGCTCTAAGAGGAGTTGATGATTCTATATGCCCTCTTCAAATCTGGCTGAGAGAATCTCATTGTTCTGTACAGACACCTTTGGCCACCCAGTTTTTCAAATGGTTATGTCCTTGACAAGATATCAAGTCATTTTATCAGCTTTGTGATTTGATGACTCATCTACTAGAAAAGATAGAGACTAAGAAGGTCAAACTGCTACAGTCTTGTTTTCAGCAAATTGATATCAGATTCTCAGAAAGTACAATATTTGAGCACATGCTTTTTTACATGAAGCACTAATTCTGTTCAGAAGCAGATATCTGTTCCTAATGTTCATGCCAAATAAACCAGCAAAACACAGAATAAAGCTCATGTATCTTACTGATGCTCATAATGTATATCTCCTAAATTCATACGTATACTTGGGGAAGGACAGTGTCAACTGAAGAGTAAAAGGTGAGCAAACCAATACAATATGTAGTGCACCTTGTTGCACCAGTAGTGGGAACTAATTGCAACATAACAGCAGACACCTGTTTCTCATCTTTGAGTTGGCATCTGAACTGGAAAAGAGGAAACAATCACACAGGAACTCTAAAGAAGAATAAAAACAGAGATCCCCAAAAAGTTTCTTCATAATAAGATTAGAGATGTTGGCTCTTTAGTGTATGGTGTCACTAGTAATGCAAAATCTAAAGCTGTGATGCTTACGTCACTGATGAACCACTTGAAGTACACAGATGTGACAAACAGCAAACCAAAGATCATTTCCTTCTATAATGCCCCAAATGTGGTGTTGACACAATGGATATGAACTGTGCAAACTACTCAACAAATTCTTGAACCAAGAGATGGCCTCAAGCTATTTTCTATTTCATGATATCAGTTTTCTGTGTAAATGAAAAAATAATATTCACAGCTTTTACACGAACTTCAATACTGAGCATATTCAACTTCATGAAGATATTAGCAACTAACCTAATAAAACCTAATATGATGAGAAGGCTACACATTCCAAGTTTACCAGCAAAAGTGAGGAAAATAATAAAAGACACTTCCCACATCAGGATGTAGAAAAGAACACAGACCTGATGTCAGACAGACCGCAAAAATGAAACACATCCCACTATTACCCACATGAAAAATGCATGAAAAGTAATTACAAGTGCTTCAAGTGTGGGACACCAAATTGCTTGGAACGTTCTAAGAAACTGTGCAAAGAACTTGTAAAGAAAGTAATGAAATTGGTACTTCATTGTGGTGAGAAAGAAAATTTATGAACAAGAAAGACACTACTGAAAACAATGTTATAATATTTATTATGTAAAAAAATTATTTATCAATATAAAAGTAAGCTATATGAAAATTAATTTCACACAAGCTTCATACTTTTCAAATAAGTGTTTTTTGTTACTTAATTGCAATTTGTTGTTTAAAAACCATTTTATTATATTAAAAATGTAAACTCGATACTGCAGTGAAAATATACAAATAAAATCAAATAAAAAGTACAAGGTCTGAGAGATTGATGTTGCCAATAACATGACAAAATTTACATTACCGTTTGAGGGTTAAGGCATCGAGGAATAACCTCCATGGTACTAGAAGGAACTGTAGAGTGTAAAAGCTGTAGAGGAAGACAGAGATTAGAACATATCCAACAAATAATTGAGGACACAGGGTGCAAGTGCTGCTCTGACATGAAGAGGTTAGCACAGGAGAAGAATTTGTTGTGGGTTGCATCAAACCAGTCAGAAGATTGACTCAAAAACTGTGATGCTTGTGATCGCAATCTTATGATACTCTTTCTCCTGATACTGTGGCATGAGCTGAAGCATCCGTACTGCAGAAATATGCCCCTCCTGGGTTACTACGATTGATTCAGGGAGAGGATGCTGTTAGGTTCTAGTGTACTATTGAGAGAGGTCAGATTTTGTGCTGGGAGTACCGGTAGCAATTTGTCTGGCCAGTAAAAATGTGATTGAATTATGTTCATCCTGATGTTCCTCATAACAGTGGCTGGAAGGTGAAATGTTGGCTCTTTTTTATTGCAAATTTTTCCATTAATTAGCAACACACAGACATGTAATTCCAATCACCTCACCCCTGCTTGTAGAAATTTGCTACTAACACTAGCATTATACATGGAGTAGATCCAGTGCAGCCTTGCTTGATGAAAGTAGAGTTGCAGTTCCAGCATGTCCTGAGGCAACCTCTGATCATCCATTTTGGCTAGGTATATTGTAATCTGTTCCCTTTGACAGTGCTGGAGTTCCTCTGCTGTCATTACTGTGTACCCTTCCCAATCTTCAGAAATTGGTAATACTTCTCCTATTCTTACATGCACGTATTTTTTTCAGGGGTGAATGCTGAAACATTTAAACTTTCTGTCCATTTGCAGTTGGAGAATGAACTATAGCATAGCATTGTTCTTGGCCTATCCTAACTTCCATAGCTGCTACATGGAAGTGCAGAGCAAGATTTGGTTTGTTTGACCCTGCAATGTGTCACAGCCAACCTTTAGTAAACAAACTGGGTAGTGCTTGAGAATTAATAGTATTGGACATAGCTGACCTTGCATTGTGTGGTGAATGGCTTCCTGCAAACCTAACACTACTACCTGCACATCCCATATGCTTTCGGCTAGTGATCGTAACAGCCTTGCGATCGTCACTTTTGTACCCAGTGCATTCTATTGGGTTTGTATACACCCCACAGATCTTGATTTACGGTGTTCATCACTGTCTTCACATACTCCATCAAGACCATTGTTAGCTTCTGCAATGTGCATCTATTGTTTAGCATCTCGTGTTCCAAATTTGACAATTTGTAGTGTGCCTTCTGTCACTGCTTTGTAGCTCTTCATAACTTCCTTTATCCTCCCCATGGCACCATTCAGCTCCCAGGTATTGCTGTCATCCACACTGTTTTCAATATCCCCCCCCCCCCCCCCACCTACCTCCATCATCCAACCAGTCCCTGTTGAGCTGTTGCAAGTGAAGTGGTCTGGGTATGTAGGACCAGTTTTGTGTAGGGTTGGTCACAGTGGTGGTGGTGGTGGTGCCAAGGTTGTGGGAGCAGGCCAGAGGTAGCTTAGACAGACAGCATCAAAAGTCAAAATATTTTATTAACACTCATTTCACTACGCTGGTAACTTCTCAGTGGAGGCAGCGACCACACTCCCTTGCAGCACATGGTGGGATCAGCACATAGTGGTGGCAAGCTGATGTCTGCTGCCTAGTGACTTAAGTGCCCAGCAGCGTTGACTCCAGTAGAGAAGGGTGTGTGGCTGGACCACCCATATCTCATTCTGCTGCCCTCCAGAGCAGTAGTCTGGCAGCTGCTAGAGTGGACCAGGAGGCAGCCACTGGTGGAGAAGTACCAAGGAAACGGACTTCACACTACCAGGAGCAGTGATGGTGAGAGACCGAGCTTGTACCAGCTGCGTGCTGTCCCCTGCTGCCCTCTTGTCCCTGTAAGTGCTGGACAACTCATTGCTGTGCTCAAATTAACGGGTATTTGTACTTGTTCATGAACACTTTGTTGTGCTGACACATTACTTTCAGCTGCACTTGGTTCAACAATTTCACGGCCTAGGAGAGTGGAAACGGTTTGCCTCATCCTGCGATAGCTTTACCACTGTAACTGCAACATTGCAGTACTTGGCCTAGTCCACCTTGTGGTGTCTAAATAGCCCCAATGCTGTAATCATCATGCTGATGCATTAGTGTCCATGAGCTGCCTTGTGGCTGCAGCTGAATTGCTAGTTTCTGTGGTACTGACCAAAAAATAGTGGGCATTGTTCAAGGTACACAGTATTATACCTATTGCTTGCTGCCTTTTCCCCCATAATAATTCATGGGGCGTACACTATACTACCCCTACCCTTCTCTGAAACATCTTTTCTCTCTTCTTCCTGGGTTAACTTTGAAAATGTATCCTCCAACCACCTGACTTTATTCCTCATCTCCCATGCATTAAATGTCAGTCTCAGCACCCATTGGTAACTGAGAGAGCAACATCCTCTTGCCTGATAAATGACACTTCACTTTCCAAATGCTGAACCCCAGCTGCTGCCTCTTCACTGTCAGTTAACCCTTTGAGCCTTAGCAATGTGAAAAAAATATTTAATTTGTATCTTATCCTCTATGTTATTCAACGTATACATTGAGCAAGCACTAAAGGAAACTAAAGAAAAATTTGGAATGAGGACTGAAATTCAGGGAGAAGATATAAAAACTTTGAAGTTTGCCAATGACGATGTAATTCTGTCAGAGGTAGCAAAGAACACAGAAGAGAAGCTGAACAGAATTGACAATATCTTGCAAGGAGGATATAAGATGCACATCAACAAAAGTGAAACAAGAATAATGGAATGTAGTTGAATTATGTCCAGGATGTATATGCCCTGAGACAACTAGGAAATATGCAGAAATTTTTTCATCTGGAATAATCCAGAAATATTTTAGAACTCTGGGAATTTTTAATTGTTTACAATTAAATATTTTTAATTTTGACTGGTAAGAACTGATACTCTATTGCTACTGCAGAATAATATTACAGTAACAAAACATAAAAGAGAGAAAAATAGTATAATAAAACTTTAGCTGCAAAGATAATGTGCCATTTATGCCAGTGAAACTCGGTGCACACATAAGTGTCTGCTGACAGAAAAGTGTGTCAAAGACTTTAGGAAGAAGACTATGCTGTATTTCATAACAACAAAATGCCTTTGATGAGCATGACATCATAACTGTTTACATTTATAACAGGTCAAGGGAAAATATTATGAATGAAGGTATGAGAAGTCTGACTTTCAAAGTAAATTTGCTTTTAAGCAAAATTAATTATGTTATATGTGAGAATGTGTGATGAATTTCTTAAATCAAGGAACATTTGACTCTCATCCAAAACTTAACACTCTGAGGACCAGCCACTTACAAAAATTTTGGCCCCTGAAGGCCAGCCATTTATGTCATTATTTAAAATTTTACTGACACATTTATGTGTGATGTATGTCGGAGGATAACACATGGTGAAAACAGCCAATCGTGATTAGTTTTTCATATTTGTTTTAGTTTCTTCATAGATTACAAATTATCAATAACTATGGCAAATTACCCTTAAGAAAAAGTTTGAGATGAGTTCTTGAGCAATTGCACACATAACTGGCTTTTCTTTGGAGAAGTCTATGATCTTGATGAAACGTATTCAGCCATGTAGCCCACAAAATGTTCAGTGCACAGCAATTAAATTTATAATTGTGATTGTTAGAAACATTTAGCTGCTGCAATTCAAACTGTGCTCTTAGGATCCTGCCTAACCATGTTTGTTGTTGTTGTTGTTGTTGTTGTTGTTGTTGTGGTCTTCAGTCCCGAGACTGGTTTGATGCAGCTCACCATGCTACTCTATCCTGTGCAAGCTTCTTCATCTCCCAGTACCTACTGCAGCCTACATGCTTCTGAATCTGCTTAGTTTACTCATCTCTTGGTCTTCCTCTACGATTTTTACCCTCCAGGCTGCCCTCCAATGCTAAATTTGTGATCCCTTGATGCCTCAGAAGATGTCCTACCAACCGATCCCTTCTTCTAGTCAAGTTGTGCCAGAAATTTCTCTTCTCCCCAATCCTATTCAATACCTCCTCATTAGTTATGTGATCTACCCATCCAATCTTCAGCATTCTTCTGTAGCACCACATATCAAAAGCTTCTATTCTTTTCTTGTCCAAACTATTTATCGTCCATGTTTCACTTCCATACATGGCTACACTCCATACAAATACTTTCAGAAATGATTTCGTGACACTTAAATCTATACTCGATGTTAACAAATTTCTCTTCTTCATAAATGCTTTCCTTGCCATTGCCAGTCTACATTTTATAACCTCTCTACTTCTACCATCATCAGTAATTTTGCTCCCCAAATAGCAAAACTCCTTTACTACTTTAAGTGTCTCATTTCCTAATCTAATTCCCTCAGCATCACTCGACTTGACTACATTCCGTTATCCTTGTTTTGCTTTTGTTGATGTTCATCTTATACCCTCCTTTCAAGACACTGTCCATTCTGTTCAACTGCTCTTCCAAGTCCTTTGCTGTTTCTGACAGAATTACAATGTCATCAGCGAACCTCAAAGTTTTTATTTCTTCTCCATGGATTTTAATTCCTACTCCAAATTTTTCTTTTGTTTCGTTTGCTGCTTGCTCCATATACAGATTGAATAACATCTGGGAGATTCTACAACCCTGTCTCACTCCCTTCCCAACCACTGCTTCCCTTTCATGCCCCTCGACTCTTATAACTGCCATCTGGTTTCTGTACAAATTGTAAATAGCCTTTCGCTCCCTGTATTTTACCCCTGCCACCTTCAGAATTTGAAATAGAGTATTCCAGTCAACATTGTCAAAAGCTTTCTCTAAGTCTACAAATGCTAGAAACGTAGGTTTGCCTTTCCTTAATCTTTCTTCTAAGATAAGTCATAGGGTCAGTGTTGCCTCACGTGCTCCCGTATTTTACGGAATCCAAACTGATCTTCCCCGAGGTCGGCTTCTACCAGTTTTTCCATTTGTCTGTAAAGAATTCGCATTAGTATTTTGCAGCTGTGACTTGTTAAACTGATAGTTCGGTAATTTTCGCATCTGTCAACACCTGCTTTCTTTGGGATTGGAATTATTATGTTCTTCTTCAAGTCTGAGGGAATTTCGCCTGTCTCATACATCTTGCTCACCAGATGGTAGAGTTTCGTCAGGTCTGGCTCTCCCAAGGCTGTCAGTAGTTCTAATCGAATGTTGTCCACTCCCGGGGCCTTGTTTCAACTTAGGTCTTTCAGTGCTCTGTGAAACTCTTCACACAGTATCATATCTCCCATTTCATCTTCATCTACAGCCTCTTCCATTTCCATGATATTGTCCTCAAGAACATCGCCCCTGTGTAGACACTCTATATACTCCTTCCACCTTTCTGCTTTCCCTTCTTTGCTTAGAACTGGGTTCCCATCTGAGCTTTTGATATTCATGCAAGTGGTTCTCTTTTCTCCAAAGGTCTCTTTAATTTTCCTGTAGGCAGTATCTATCTTACCCCTAGTGAGATAAGCCTCTACATCCTTACATTTATCCTCTAGCCATGGCTGCTTAGCCATTTTGCACTTCCTGTCAATCTCATTTTTGAGGCGTTTGTATTCCTTTTTGCCTGCTTCACTTATTGCATTTTTGTATTTTCTCCTATCATCAATTAAATTCAGTATCTCTTCTGTTACCCAAGGATTTCTACTAGCCCTCGTCTTTTTGCCTACTTGATCCTCTGCGGCCTTCACTATTTCATTCCTCAAAGCTACCCATTCTTCTTCTACTGTATTTCTTTCCCCCATTCCTGTCAATTGTTCCCTTATGCTCTCCCTGAAACTCTGTACAACCTCTGGTTCTTTCGGTTTATCCAGGTCCCATCTCCTTAAATTCCCACCTTTTTGTAGTTTCTTCAGTTTTAATCTACAGTTTGTAACCAATAGATAGTGGTCAGAGTCCACATCTGCCCCAGGAAATGTCTTACAATTTAAAACCTGGTTCCTAAATCTCTGTCTTACCATTATATAATCCACCTGAAACCTGTCAGTATCTCCAGGGTTCTTCCATGTATACAACCTTCTTTTATGATTCTTGAACCAAGTGTTAGTTACGATTAAGTTGTGCTCTGTTCAAAATTCTACCAGGCGGCTTCCTCTCATTTCTTAGCACCAATCCATATTCACCTACTATGTTTCCTTCTCTTCTTTTTCCTACTGTCAAATTCCAGTAACCCGTCACTATTAAATTTTCATCTCCCTTCACTACCTGAATAATTTCTTTTATCTCATCATACATTTCATCATTTTTGATAACAAATATTACATGTGAAAGCTTAGCATTTCTTGTTGCTGTACGGTATGCATATTAATTTAAACCATTTACCTTTCCTGTTTGTGCGTTTGCACTTCTTAACACTGGTGTTATTGGATGACTACATCACTCATCATATGCTCTGGATATCTACTGTCATTGGCTGGTGAGATTATGTGACATGAGCGCATTGCACATGGCAATTTCGGTTTCAGTGCTTTGGTAGCTACCGCGCCCTATTTGCTGGAATTCGTATTTATACCTTCATAATACAAGAATGTGCAGTGTACAAAGGCGTTCAAAAAGTTGTGCACAATTGTCTATAATCTTTTTATTTTTTGCAGGAGGAGAATGAATTTTTTTGTGAACATACTTGGAAGATTTAGCAAGAAGTTGGAATATAAAAGTATTTTCTTTTATTTACAGGTGAGCCATAATGAACCATGAAGTAGATGTCAGGTTGTGACAATAGTTGATGAAGGAGTTTCTCTTCAAGACTGGTGATGACTCTGCCACATCGATTCACAGGAAGTTGCTCTCTTTTAATGAGGACAACACAGTAGGACGCAGCAGTAACTAGTGGTTGCAGAGGTTTAAAGAAAGTGATTTCTCTCTAGTGGACAATCCACAATGCGATATACCATCGACAACAGTGAGTGATGTGAATAAGGAGTCCATTGATCAAATCATCCAAAATTACAGATGTGTGATGATACGACAGCTTGCTGAAATGACTCATTTGTCATTGGGTAGTGTGGTGTCACTGGTACAGTCACTAGGGTACAGAAAAGTCTGTGCACGTTGAGTGCTAGATTATTGACAAGAGAAATGAAAACAATGAGGAAGAATGTGTGCAAGGGTCTCATGAAGACCTTTACTGAAGAGTGGAAACAGTGTTTTGACGGCATCATTACCCAGGATGAAACATGATGGTTTTTGTCCAAACCTGAGAGCAAAACCCAATCCATGGAGTGTCATCATATGGGTTCCCCTCAGAAGAAGAAACCAAGACTTTCACGAACAGCAGGCTGAGAGGTGATGGCCTCCTTCTTCTGGGATCAGTGTGGTGTCATTTTCATTGACTTTTCGGAACCTGGCTCCACAATTAACCAGGACCGTTACCGTTCGTCATTGGACAAGCTACAACATGCCATCAAGATCCACAGACCACAGGGTCAGCTCATCAAACCACACCATGACAATGCCAAACCCTATACAGCCCTTATGACCCAGGAGAAAATCAGGAAAATGGGTTGTAAAATTGTTCCTCACCCTCCCTACAGTCCGGACTTGGCTCCATCTGATTTATCTCTTTGATTGTCTGAAGGCCATCTGCGCAGTAAAACATTTGATAGTGAGAAAGACCTTATTTCCTGTGTCAAGTGATGGTGTGAAAGTCAGTCCCCAGAATTTTACCAAAGTGCATTTACATCATGGAAAGAATGAGGGCCAGATGTGTCACAGTTGATGGAGGCTACATTGAGTAGGCTCGGTGTATAGCTAAATGTTACAAGTATGTTCACAAAAAATTTCATTCTCCTCCTGCAAAAAATAAAAAAAATAAGGGAGAGATTGTGCAAAACTTTTTGAACACCCTTCGTACATATTGCTGCCCATTTTTGCACCTCAAGTTCCAGCAGATTTTACCACGGTGTATGAAACCTTTATCATTCAAAAGATTGAGAAGTTTTACAGCTCCAAGGGCAAGTATTTTGTCACTTAACATAAAACAAATGTAGTTTCACCCAGGGTACAGTATATTTTTACCCAGGACACAGTGCATTTTCAACCTGAAATAAGGGAAAACTCTGGGAAATCTTTTTTCTTATCTGTGTGTACACCCTGAAATCAGGTGTCCTGAAGGAATTAGATTAGGAAATGAGACACTTGAAGTGGTACATGAGTTTTGTTATTTGCGGCAGCAAAATAACTAATGATGGCCAAAGCAGAGAGGATATAAAGTGTAGACTGGCAACACCAAGAAAACCATTTCTGGAGAAGTTTGTCAACACTAAATATAGATTTAAGTGTTAGGAAGACTTTTCTGAAAGTATTTGTATGGTGTGTAGCCGTGTATGAAAGTGATTGCATTAGATTAGATATACTTTCATTCCAATTGATCTGTAGTGAGGAGGTCCTCCAGGATGTAGAACATGCCAGAAAAACAATAATACATGACAGATATTTGCAACTAAAACAAATAAGTTAATGTACCATTCCACAGGTCCCAAGTGGAATGGTCGTCATTTTATTTTAATGAACACTGTATGAAAGAATCATTTTACAAGCACTTATGCACTGAATTTAAAATAAAAAAGTTTTTTTATTTATAAGGTAATAAACACATAATAGAACTACTATAATACTTATTTACAATGAACACATCACTGCAGTGAAATTGTGCAGAAGTTATATATATATATACCGGGTGATCAAAAATTCAGTATAAATTTGAAAACTGAATAAATCACGGAATAATGTAGACAGAGAGGTACAAATTGACAAAATTCTTGGAATGACATGGGGTTTTATTAGAAGCAAAAAATACGAAAGTTCAAAAAATGTCCGACAGATGGCGCTTCATCTGATCAGAATAGCAATAATCAGTATAACAAAGTAAGGCAAAGCAAAGATGATGTTCTTTACAGGAAATGCTCAATATGTCCATCATTCCTCAACAATAGCTGTAGTCGAGGAATAATGTTGTGAACAGCACTGTAAAGCATGTCCGGAGTTACGGCATTGGCGTTGGATGTTGTCATTCAGCATCCCTAGAGATGTCGGTCGATCACGATACACTTGCAACTTCAGGTGACCCCAAAGCCAATAATTGCACAGACTGAGGTCTGGGGACCTGGGAGGCCAAGCATAACGAAAGTGGTGACTGAGCACACGATCACCACCAAACGACGCACGCAAGAAATCTTTCATGCGTCTAGCAATATGGGGTGGAGCGCTATCCTGCATAAACATCGTACGTTCCAGCAGGTGTTTATCAGCCAGGTTGGGGATGATGCGATTCTGCAACATATCGTCGTACCTCTCACCCTCACAGTAGCAGTTACAAAATGCATTTCCTCGAAGAAAAAAGGCCCCATAATGGTAGATGTGGTAAATCCAACCCATACCGTGACTTTCTCATCTTGCAATGGAGTCTCCACAAGAGTTCTAGGATTTTCGGTAGCCCAAATTCTGCAGTTGTGGACATTGACAGACCCTTGGAGCATGAAATGAGCTTCGTCGGTCCACAACACGTTACTCAACCAATCGTCATCTTTCGCCATCTTTTGAAACGCCCACACCACAAATGCCCTCCGCTTCACTAAATCGCCAGGTAACAGTTCATGATGCCGATGGATTTTGTACAGATAGCATCAGAGGTACGCGTCAGTAGTGTACAGAATGCCGGTGCAGCATGCGACTGCACGAGCGCTGACTTCTCCGTGCATAGACGAACCCACTACAGTCTCCATTTCTTCCTGAACTTGTGCTCAGTCGGCCACTACAGGGTATATCGTCTAAACAACCTGTGGCTTCGAACTTCAAAATGATTCTCGCCACAGCTGCATTTGTCAAAGGACATTTACCCCTTCGAATCCCCTTCCTATGTCGATAGGATCGTAATGCTGAACTAGCGCATTCCTCATTCTGATAATACAGCTTCGCTCAAAGCGCCTTTTCAGGTAACATCAACATGCTGCGACTGCTGGCGCATCTGATTCTCTCTCTCATTACAGCACCTTTTATACACGGTTGTCATGCACAATCACTGATGTTTCGCTGTCCAGCGCCATCTGTCGGAAATTTTGTGTACTTTGGTTTTTTTTGTTCTAATAAAACCCCATGTCATTCCAAGCATGTGTGTCAATTTTTACCTCTCTATCTACATTATTCCGTGGTTTACTAAGTTTTCAAATGTATACTGACTTTTTGATCACCCGGTATATTACACACACAAATCAGTTGGTTCTACTGAGAGATTCATCAGTGGAGTAGGAGTTGGCCACCAATAAATCCTTTAGTGAATTTCATTTGTTGTTAAACTTTTTATGGGTGCTGGCAAGTTATTGGAAATGTGTGTTCCTGAATAATGCACACCTTTTTGTACAAGAGTAAGTGACTTTAAAACCGTGTGATGATTATCATTATTTCTAGTATTGATTCCATGAATTCAGCTGTTGGTTTGAAAAAGTGATATATTTTTAATGACAAATTTCATTTAGGAATAAATATATTGGGAAGCAGTAGTTAGTATCCCTAGTTCCCTAAAAAGGCTTCTGCAGGATGTTCTTTAGTTCACACCACATATAACTCTTACTGCACTTTTTGTGCCTGCAAAACTTTAACTTGGCTTGAATTACAAAACAAAATAATCCCATATGACATTATGGAATGAAAGTAAGCGTAGTATGCCATCTTTTTCATTTTTATATCCCCTATGTCTGACATGATTCGCATTGCAAATAGAGATTTGTTAAGATGCTTCAGCAGTTCTGTGGTGTGCTGCTACCAGTTGAATTTATTATCAAGCTGTAATCCCAAGAATTTAACACTGTCCACTTCTTCTATCTGCTTGTCATTGTGTGTTAGGCATATACTCTTGGGACATCCCTTACAAGTTCTGAAGTGCATGTAGTGTGTTTTTTCAAAGTTGAGTGACAAAGAATTGGCTAGGAGGCAGTGATTAATGTCCAAAAATATTTTATTAGCCGATCTTTCTAAGACTACACTTGATTTGCTGTTTATAGCAATTTTTGTACCATCGGCAAACAAAACGAACTTGGCATCTGGCAATGTTACTGAGGAAAGGTCATTGATATACACAAGAAAAAGTAAGGGCCCTAAAATGGAACCTTGTGGGACCCCACATGTAATTAGTTCTCAGTTGGATGATGCCTGATAGCTTAATACATGTCTCTTTCCTAATAACATCTTTTGTTTCCTGCCAGAGATATAAGATTTGAACCATTCTGCAGCATTTCCTGTTACACCATAATATTCTAATGTACTTCAAAGGATATTGTGATTTACACAGTCAAATGCCTTTGACAGGTCACAAAATATACCAGTTGCCTCCAATTTTTGTCTAATGAATTAAGCACATTTTCACTGTAAGAGTAGATAGCCTTCTCAATATCAGAACCCTTTAGAAATCCGAACTGTGACTTTGACAGCATGTTATTTGAGATAAGACGGTTATAAAGCCGATTGTACCTTACTTTTTCTAAAATATTTGAGAATGCTGGCAAAAGTGACATTGGAAGGAAATTTGATGCTATTTCTTTATCTCCCTTCTTAAACAGTGGCTTAAATTCAGCATATTTCAACCATTCAGGAAATATTCCACTGATAAACGACTGGTTATACAGATAGCTTAATATGTTACTTAACTCAGAATCACAGTCTTTAGTTGACTTTGTTGATGTTTCATCAAACCACTAGATGTTTTTGATTTCAAAGATTTTGTGATGGACATTATTTCTGCTGGGGTAGTGAGGTTCAAATTCATATTATGGAAGTTGCTTGAAATGTCTGGTAAGAGGTATTTCATAGCAGCATCTACCGAACCTGACAACTCCATCTTTTCAGTAACAGTTATAAAATGTTTGTTAAAAAGTTGTGCAACTCTATACACATCTGTCAACAATGTATCATTTACTCTTAATGCTATTTGTCCCTCTTCATGTCTGGTTCTACTGGTCTCCTCCTTCACTATATCCCATATTGTCTTTATTTTGTTATCTGCTATAACTATCATTTCCTTGTAATATATTTGCTTTTTGTGTCCATATTACAATCTTTAATATTTTGCAGTATTTCTTGTAATGTGCTATAGCATTCATGTTGGCAGCCCTGCAGTCAGGCGACTAGCGCGAGTTATGGTGTTCTCAAGATAAGTCATTTTAGATTATAAAAACATATAGTTTAGTACTGACTACTTGGTAAATAGGTGTATTAGTGTGCCTTTTAAGCATACCATTAAAGGTTCCTTTTTCTTTACATAATATAGCAGAAAACGTGGAAAGATAGCACAGTCATATTTTCTGTTTACGTTATGCCGCAGCAAATCTATAGAATTTCGTTTAGTTGTTCTTTGCTCTCTCCAACAATTTAACTGTAGCATACCTCTTCATTATTTAACTTACATTTCCGGAAAGTAGCGTAAAGTTTACGTTGTTGTTTCAGAAACTTTGTACAGCTGTTTTTGTTCACACACAGGTGTACAGGTCAAAGTTGTGGAACCATATTTTCGTGTTTATCTGTGATTTAACTGACTTATTCTTAATAAACTATTACGTTTATCATGACTTGCCGTAGAATTGTTAGGTCGGGACTTTGGTGTGGTAGGTGTTGTAGTTTTTTCCATGTGGATGAGTGTAGTGGCGTGGGAATAGGGGAAGTAAATGAGACTCATCAGAGGTTTTGTAGGATATGTAGTAAAGATAGGAAGATACTAGAACAGGAGGGGAAAATTTCCGCCCTTCAGGCTGAGTTAGACAAGGCCAGGGGAGATCTTGACAGGTTAAGGAGGGTGAAGGGTAAAGAGAGGTGTGAAGTGGCAAGAGGCAACAGGAGGAACACGCCTAGAACTTTGTCTGACAGCTTCATAGTGCATGTGGAAAACAGATTTGACCTGTTGCTTCAGTTAGAAGCTGGTGAGCCTCAAGCAGTTGCAGGTGTAGACAGGGCACAACAAACTTTCAGCAGCAAATTGAAAAGTAAGAATGTAGGGAAATCAGTAAAGAGAAAGAAAGTTTTTTTGTTAGGTAGTTCCCATGGAAGAGGCGTTGGTCAACTTTTGCAGGATGAACTAGGATCAGAATACCAGATCACCGATTTCTTTAAACCGAGTGCTGGTCTCGAGCAGGTGACAGAGGATTTAGGATCACTTTGCAAGGATTTCACTAAGGAAGACATCATGGTTAAAGTGGGTGGGGCAGATAATAGTATTGACAGAGATCCTGGGTACAGTGTAGAGTGTGACCTGGCAAAGATTGAAGCAGCATCGAAGCATACTAGTGTTGAGTTTGTATCTGTTCTTGGGCGCCATGACCTACCTCATTTGAACTCTTCTGTCAAGAGAGTTAATTTGGAGTTGGAACGGCTGCTTATGTCGGGTGAGGGTTACACATTGGTGTGGTTCCTGTTGATTCTCTCACTAGGTGGGATTATACTAGGCATGGCCTTCACCTCAACAGGAAAGGGAAGGATAAACTGGCTGGGAAAATAGCAGGAAAGTTAAAGGGGGGAGGCACTGTCATGAGTGATAAAATACGAGAGGTTACAGGGTTCAGTAAAGACCCTTTTTTAGGGTAGGGAGGACAGAAAGAAACTAGATTTTAAGATAAGTTTGGACTGAGACAAACCTTCAGTTTGAGAAAGAAACCAAAAACCATAATTCTAGCTTATTACATCAGCATAAACAGCTATTGGTTAAGAATTATCAACAGTCATCAGATATTTCAACTCTACCCAATTTTAACTCAGTCAATGTGAAATATCAGCTATCTTTATTGCATCAAAATATTCGAGGACTGAGAAATAAAATTAATGAATTAGCTATCTGCATAGATGAATTAGAGTCTTCAAACCCAGCTGACATAATCTGCCTCTCTGAACATCATGTGACCACTGGTATAGAACTTTTAAGTGCTACATGGTTTAGGTTAGCATCTCACTTTTGTAGAGCAGAAATGGAGAAAGGAAGAGTTGCCACTTTCATCAGCAACTGTCATAAATTTAAGAACATAGACATTCATAAATTTTGCCTAGAACAGCATACGGAAGCATGTGCAACAGAAGTAGAATTTCACAAAAAATCCTTCATAATATTAAGTCTATATCGAACACCTGCAGGTACCTTTAATCTGTTCATAAACCACCTTGAAGCTGTACTGGCCCATTTAACAACCAAAAACAAAGAAATTGTGGTTGCTGGTGATTTTAATGTAGATTTCCTTAAACACTCTCCCAATAAGAACTTATTTGAGTTAGTAACACTATCATTCAACTTAATTCCCACTTAAAGTTCCCCACTAGGGTAGCCAATTGCTCACAAACAGCCATTGATAATATCTGTATAGAAAAGTCCAATGAACAAAATTATATTACAGAACCAATAGTCAATCGCCTCTCAGACCATGTCATGCAGTTCCTTCTGTTAAATGGTAATACCGAACAGGATATAAAATCTGTTAAATCTGAGCTCAAGAGGGTAACCAATAAGCCAAAAATTGATTATTTTAGGGCACTTCTCAGAGACATTCATTGGACTGATGTTTACAGTGCTCATGGCATGAACGAAAAATATAACACTTTTGCTAATAAAGTGCTTACCTTATTTGGACACTGTTTTCCCCCAAAACTAACCAAGGTTAGAGCAAACTCTACAAAGAAGCCATGGATTACTCAAGGAATAGGGGTATCTTGTAAAACAAAACGAAAACTGTATCTGTCAATTCGAAACAGTTCTGATGTTGATGCTATAGCACATGGATGATTAACAATTTAGACATGAAGAGAATAAAACCTTTTGAAATGGTGTGCTACAGAAGAATGCTGAAGATTAGATAACTAAAGAGGAAATACTGAACAGAATTGGGGAGGAATGAAATTTGTGAATGATTAGGAGAAGGATTGGTCGATAGGACATATTCTGAGGCATCAAGAGATCACCAGTTTAGTATTGGAGGGAAATGTAAGGGTGGGGGGGGGGGGGGGGGTAATATTTGTAGATGCATATAGTAAGCAGATTCAGAAGGATGTCAGGTGCAGTAGTTATTCAAAGATGAAGAAGTGTGCACAAGATGGAGTACTATGGAAAGCTGCATTGACTCTGAACTGAAGGCCATAACAACAACATATAATTTTAAAATTTTTCACAAAATTAACCTGTATGGTCTTAATGAGCAATGAATACAAGAAGAAATCGGAGAAAAATAAACAATCAATTGTTTTACACAGGAGGTTTCACTTTGCAAGACATACAGTTTCCAACTATCCATCATTTCATGTGTTATATTCGAAAGCAAATTCACTTTTCTGCAAGACACAATCCCGCATCTTGTAGTATCATGTCGAGAGAATTTGATATTTCATTATATTCTTTGTCTTATGATGCATGTGCAAAAGTAGTGAAAGCGTCAACATGGTGGAAATGTTTTTCACTTTTGTTAAAAGCTGATAATGGGAAAAAGTTTACTTCGCATATGTTTTGAATGCATAATTCCACTTATTTGACGTCCAATCTGGACAGACTAAAGAAGCTACATATTGTCTTATATGTTAAAAACTACGAGGTAGTATTGACACTCAAAGATATAGTGGCTGCGAGTAGCAGTAGCGGTGCTAAAAACAGACTGTTGTACATTGTATTTCTGTCGTTGTTAGCCGACTTGGATGTAATTTCTAACTTTTTTTGGTTTGTGTTGTCTTCCCAGCAGGAGTAGAGAGAGGTATATATTCTTGTATGAAAGGGATAGTCCGCCATTGCAAGCAGAATTGTGACTTCAATGTTTGGTATCTATATCGAAAAGGTGGAAGGATTCAAAATCACTGTAATTTGAAAGAGCTCGTCTTGATGAATAAACGGCGAATATAATCATCGTCAAAGACAGCAAAACAGGTAATTCATTCTTTTAAAACCCTGACACCTCACATTGGACATTAGATATGTTTAAGTTTTACCAGCAAGATTTACATCCTGTGGCGCAAATAATTTCAAGAGTCTGCATCGACTTTATAACAACACAGATCAAAACCAACGATGAGCGACATTGCCGTCTTTTCCCAGAAGTAGCTGTTATACCAGAGCCAAGGTAGCCCCTGAGGGACGGCAACCCATACTACATCACAGAGGACAGCGTTGTTTATGGCCAAGGCGTACCAAAAGCACCATAGTGAACACCAGCTATTTACATACAAGATAGTGGAAACAGACATTCCAAGCACTACTTCCTGCAGGGGGAGCCCGAGCCACGGCATGAAGGAAGTATCACTACGCTAAATCCTGATTGGCTGGAGACAGCTATTTAGGGGCTAGAATCAGCCCCAAAGTTCAGTTCACTCCAGATGCCGACCAATTCCCGCTCAAACTGCGGAGAGGTACGCATCGCTGCTGTCGCTGTTGCTCGAGATGTCGGGACGTGGAAGGGTACGCAAAGCTTGCAGCCCTAGCGGAGTTGCTGCTCACGGTAGCAGGAACGTCCGGCAACAAGAAGAAGAAGACCGTAGTGCAGTGCTTTCGCTGCCAAAAGCTTGGCCATGTCGCCAAGCACTGCAGCGGCGCAGTTGCGTCCTTGAAGTGTGCGCAGACACATGACACACGCGACTGCAAGAAGGAGAAGGACACCCCTTGTACCTGCGTCAACTGCGGCGGTGCACACGCGGCGAACACCCGTTCCTGCGCCTACAAGAGGAATTGGCGCGGACCGGACAAGAAGACACAGAAGTAAGTGACCACCACACATGAAGAGGTGATCTCCAGGCGTCTAAAGGACGGTGTACAAGAAGCCATGTCCGCCTTCAAATCTGCCATGGCGGAATAGAGGGCGGCCATGTTGGCAGAACTGAGCGAGACTTGGCTTCAGATTGCTGTGCTGACGCAGGAACTTCGTTCAGCCAAAGAAGACTCCGCCACAAGAGAAGTCACTGCCACCCAGACGACTCCTGCACGAGAGAAGAAGTTCGCAACGGTTGTAACCTCCCAACAGAAAAATAATATGAATAATATTCACATTTAGTGTAACCTCTCAACAGTAAAAGTTCCGAAACCTCCCAACAGTAAAAAATATAACCATAACATTGACATTTAGCGTAACCTACCAACAGATAAATTCCGTAACCTACCAATAATACAATGCGACTAATCTCTCAATAAAATAGCGACTCACTTATAACCCTTCAATAATTGACTGTGAATTTAAACTGGTAAATTTTGGACGTCAGCAGTGCTGCATCATGGCCCTGAAAATTCATTCTGAATAAATTGAAAAATCTTACCTTAATTAGGTCGCCAGATAACGTGTATATATCTGTTCCCATAATAAATTTTTCTGGCGCAGCTCTGTGCAATGCTGCCCGATAGATTTGTCATGTATAAAAAGAAGCAACTGATTTTTCCTTATAATAATCGGGATGACCAAGGATTGGAGAAATTAGTAAATTCCTTAAATTGAAATGAATGATTGTCAAAAGTTACTTTTTATGAGAAAGATTATTACTAAGAGATTTTTTTTTGAACTTTTACTTGGGACTTGATATAACAATACTACATATGCACGAGGCTGCTTTTACCTTATACTACAATGCTCAGGCTCCGCCATCGCTCCATCATGACCGGCCCAGCCAACACGATACACCAGACTGCTCGCTAGCAACAACTTACTCCAACGCTACACAGTTACTACTGCAGTCAACACTGCTCTTTGGTCTCAGATTCTCTTATAGCTTACATATCGCAGTCAGCACATGAGCAATCCCTCGAAATTACATCTGCTCGAGTGTGCTATCAATATATTCCTTAATCATGGAGCTCTTACATAACCCTCCACTGGGGGGGCAAAAATTTGGCAGCGATGGTGAGTCAATTGGACTTGCCATGAGCAACAAATTTTTCTATAATCTATTTGGTTTACTAAGTCTACAGTCAGAGAGTGTGTGTGTGTGTGTGTGTGTGTGTGTGTGTGTGTGTGTGTGTGTGTGTGTATATATATATATATATATATATATATATATATATATAATTTATCAGTAATGTTATATATATATATTATATATATATATATATATATATATATATATATATATATATAACATTACTGATAAATAATATAAGTACAGAACATATTAAGAAATGAAATGGAGTGCACACGCACTGAGTACAATATATATTGACAAATGTTATAAAGTGCACATGCACTGTATAAGTCTTCAACATTTGACACGAATTTAAATATATTGAGAAATGAAATAAGGTGCACAAGCACTGTATAAATCTTCAACATATTTAGGACAACTGATCATATTAACAAATGAAATGAAGTACACATACACTGTAAAAGTCTTTAGCATTTTACAAGTACTACTGTAAAAGTCTTTAGCATTTTACAAGTACTGAATACATTAAGGAAAGAAATAAAGTGCACACGCACTATAAAAATCTTTAGCATATTTAGGACAACTGATCATATTAACAAATGAAATGCAGTGCACACGCACTGTAAAAGTCGTAAGCATATTTACAAGAATTGAAACACATTGAGAAATGAAATAAAGTGCACATGCACTGTTTAAGTCTTAACCATTTTACAACAATTTAAACATATTGAGAAATGAAAGAAAGTGCACACACACTGTAAAAGTCTTTAGCATATTTAGGAAAACTGATCATATTAACAAATGAAATGCAGTGCACACACACTGTAGAAGTCTTCAGCATTTTTCAAGAACTAGGAAAGGAATGGGAATGACAGCATCATGGTTGTAGCACAGTGGGTTGCACATAGCTGCACGGAAAGTCCATATCTTTCTACAGAAGCACAACACCAAGTGAGACACAATGAATTTCTCTTCCCTGAAGTTTTTATCAGTGTAGCCAAGACACTGAAATGTTGTATTAATATTCAATGTTATCATTTTGGTAGTACATTAGGTACAGCAAACAGTAGAACCATAATAACATCTCCATCGTTCAAGGTGGTGGACAGCTTGATATGTCAACACCACATTCTTGTAGAGTCCGTAATCGTACATCAACGTAGAATTAGTGCAAAAACCAAATATAGTGCTCCATGATCATGAGGATGGACAGGACATACGGATATTGCAGTAATTGCTGGTAATTAGGTCAGAAGGTGAAGGATACATTAAGTCTTATGCTAATCATTCAGAATTACACTAGTGTATCAACTGATTTGAATAATTATTGGCACTCATTGGTTAGTTACTAAACATTTCTGTACTATGTATGGGGCCAGCCGCGGTGGTCTAGTGGTTCTAGGCGCTCAGTCCGGAACTGCACGACTGCTACGGTCGTAGGTTTGAATCCTGCCTCGGGCATGGATGTGTGTGATGTCCTTAGGTTAGTTAGGTTTAAGTAGTTCTAAGTTCTAGGGGACTGATGACCACAGATGTTAAGTCCCATAGTGCTCAGAGCCATTTGAACCATTTGAACTATGTATGGAGTATTACAGAACATTATTCATAAGTCATCTCGTTACAATAATTATTACAGAACATTATTCATAAGTCATCTAATTACAGTAATTAGTGGCCTCATAATTCTTCTCATTACAGTAATCGTTGGCATAACAATTATAGAGTACAACAAAATATTGTTTACAGAAATTGTTGGCATAGCATTTATCCATAAGTCATTTCATTACAGTAATCATTGGCATTAGATTTATGCATAAGTCATCTTATAACAGTAATCATTGGTATATCATTTATGCAGTGTTACAAAACATCATTCATAATACATCTCATTACAGTAATCATTGGCATTCATTGGCCAGTTACAAGGCATTTATTTTGCGTTATTCGGAAGTCATCATTTGAAACACGAGTCACTGCATGTAGCATCGAGCTGCTAGTGTTTATATATGATATCATGTAAGTGACATAACACATATTTAAAATATAAGACATTGGAACTATTACTCAAAGTACACACAAATGGGTAAAAAAATGCAAGTATTAGAACAGGTTTCATAACTGTTTATAGCATATTAATATCATGAAAAGCTTCTCCTGGAAAAAATACGATATGGATTATTGAGCTGAAAGAAGAAATGCATATTATGCAGAAAAGTAGTAAACTTCGAATTAACAGGTAATGAAACGTGTACTTAATATGTATGTACCCTAACGGTCTTTCCCAAAACATTCAGTCATTATACTATGCAACATAAGACATACTGTCAAAAGGAACTGCAACAAATACTTAAATAACTACATAGCATCTCTTAACAAATAGAAAATATATAAACTTCATCATTATCCTCATCTGCAAAGAAAAACTTCATTATTCATATTACCATAACTCGTTATCATCATCTGCAAAGAAAGAATTTCATTATTCATGTTACCATATTCTTCATATAACTATTCATCATCATTTATTATCATCTGCAAAAAATAGACACTTCATTATTCATATTCATATTACGATTTACTTCATACAACTATTCATTATCATTCATTACTTCATATAGCATAAAGTTTTTTTACTTCTAGCATATTTCATCACTAAAATTAACATGTGTAGTTCTATCTGACAGCCTGCAATAATCGCCTCTTATTCTGAAAGAAAATAATTAGTTAAGACTGCTATTATACAGTGTGTATAGTATATTCTTGTTAATGCTTGTTAATTCTGATTCATTTACTCTTCATGACAAGGTATTGCTTCTTCTTTCTTTCACTCTGATGGTAAAATTTCCATTTCATAGTAAACCACTGTGGTTGTATCATTTATTTCTTTTACATGTTGTTGCTTTCAGAAAACGATGAATATGGATCAATATCTTGCATTTAATTCATATATCCATTAAATAAAAACTTGTTTCTAGTGATACAACTAAGCATACAGCGTAGTATGACAGAAAATGTATTACATCAAAAACATAGACAGTTTTCAAGTGCGAAAATGTACACACAGTATCATAATGTAGTAGCAAAAAAATGTAAAATAGTCAAGATATTGAGATATCATAAGGCAAAATGTCAAGGTCAACTGGTGTTTGTTACATCTTAAAGGTTTCATAGTGCATACATAGAAAAATTCTACTTTAGATAGGAAAACAATCATACATATACAAAAAATGGAAAATGTACACGGTCTCATGTCTAACGACAAGAAAAGCGACCTGCTAACCTTACCTTGCTGGGCACTTGCCAAGAAAAAAAAAATAGTCATTATCAGTAAGTAGTCACATAAATATAATTGCATAAGTGGCCATATAAAAATCAGGAAATGGCATTACAGTGTGATAAATCATAAAGTATGTTCATTCAATAAAGGGTTTAATATTGGAAATATGGTGATTGCCTTTGCTTTTCGTGGTTCTCAAAGTTTCGACATGTACTACATTGGGGTGAGGAATGCTGCGAATTCTATATGGACCTGCGTATAGAAGCTCAAATTTACTGCATCTACTCTTTCCTCTGTTGGATAAATAATGCGTGCGTACTAATATCTTCTGTCCAATGTGAAAGTCATGGCGTGTACAAACCTGTTTCTGCTGTCGTCTCCGGCGCTCTGCGGCACGTTTGATGTTGTTGTGCGCAATGTCAATTATTTCATGGTGACGTAGTCGACGAGATGTAGGAAAAGATACTAATTCTTTAATTTTGTTAGGTGGTTCAACATTTTTCAATATAACAGTCGGAGATAGCATAGTAGATTCATTTGGTATGGATTAATTGTATCCTGGAATGAGAGTATGTGTGTGTCCCAATCAATATGTTTTTTATGGCAGTATATTCTACATAGTTTACCAATTTCTTTCATCAGTCGTTCACAAGGGTTCGAAGAAGCGTGATACTTGGATATATAGATACGTGTCCATATCGCAGATCGAAATTGTGGTTCATTGTCGGAAATTACTTTCAATACATGCCCTACATGAAATAAAAAATGTTTTACAAATGCATTCGAAATAGATATAGCAGTAGCTTTGCGCAACGGAGGGAAGGTAACAAATTTCGAAGTGAGTTCAACAGTGACAAAGATGTAGCAAAAACCTCTATTAGTTGTGGGAATTGGTCCAAAAATGTCTACAGCGGCCATGTGTCTCAATTTATAAGGTACAATGGGATGTAATGGAGGAATATGTGAAATCGTGTGTGATTTAGCTTTCTGGCAGATTTTACATGACGCTAAAACTCGTCGAATAAGTTTCTCCATGTTGGCAAAATAACAGTTCTGTCTCAGTATAAAAAAACATTTTCTGGCTCCATAATGTGCGTAACTTAAATGAGTATACCAAATTAATTTGTTAACAAGTTCGTCAGGAATGCATAATAACCGGTTGTTGCCGTCAGGGGGAGAGCGGCGGAACAGAATGTTATTGCGTACAGTGTAATGGTTTCTAATGGTAACGTTATTCTTATCTTGCCAAAGGTGTTTAATTTCTTTCCACACGTTGTCTTTGCTCTGCTCTTGTGCTATGTCTCGTAATGACGATGAAATGAAATTTTCAAATGCGACTTGTTGAATATACATGACGCTAGAATTTGCTTGGCAGAAGTTGGTTGCGATGTCTTGCTGATTGCTGCTGAGAGAGCGGGATAGTGCGTGTGCTACAATATTTTGTGTACCGGGAATGCGAATAATTGTAAAATTAAATTCCTGTAAATAAAGTTTCCATCTGCTTAACCTGTCGTGTGTAAATTTTGCGGAAAGTAAAAACTGTATAGCTCTATGATCTGTGTAAACGGTCGTATGTCTTCCATAAAGAAAATTGCTAAATCTCGTAAATGCCCATACAACACATAATGTTTCAAGTTCTGTGACAGAATAATTGCGTTCAGCAGGTGACAGAATGCGACTTGCAAAGGCGATGTTTTTAATTACTGTAGTACCGTCTTCTTCCATTTCCTGAAACATGTGTACGCCTAAAGCGGTGTTAGAACTGTCGGTGACAATGGAAAAATTTCTAGTAAGATCTGGGTGTGATAAAAGAGGTGCATTCAACAAGGCATGTTTCAAATTAACAAATTCAGAATGTGCTTGGCTATCCCAGGACCAAATAGTGTTTTTACCCGTCAATTGACATAATCTAGGAGTGTCTAAAGCAGAGTAATGAATAAATTTACGGAAAAAGTTAATTAAACCCAGAAAGCTGCGTAGTTGTTTATTCGTCGTTGGAACAGTAATGTCACGTATAGCTTGAAGTTTTTCTGGGTCAGGCGCAATGCCTTCTGCTGATATTACATGTCCAAGAAATTTTATAGAAGTTTTGCCAAAGTGCGATTTGCTAAGATTAACTGTGAGTCCTTGTGCACGAAAAATTTGTAACAGTCGTTCAAGAATCAAATTGTGTTCAGACCAGTTAGCTTCTGCAATAAGGATGTCGTCTACATATGTTGTGATTCTGTCTTTAAGTTAAGTTCTGTTGGAAGTATACTATTCAAACCGCGAATAAATGCTGCTGAAGAAATTGTTAAACCGAACGGTAATTTGCAAAATTTGTAACAGTCACCAAAACAGAGAAATGCTGTGTACTTTCTGCAGTTCGGATGGAGCTGAATTTGCCAAAATCCCGATTTCAAATCTAATGTGGAATAAATAGCAGTACCATGAAATTTCTGTAAAAGTTCTTCTAGTGTCTGTGGGCGACCTGTTTCATTAATAACAATGTCGTTGACATGACGCGAATCAAGCACGAGTCGAAGTGAACCATCCTTTTTCTTAACAATATGGAGCGGGTTTATGTACGGACTAACTGCCGGTTCAATAATTCCTTGGTCTAGCATAGCTTGTAATTCTGTCTTAACTTGTTCTCTGTGGATATAAGGAATGGGATAACGTTTAGCTTTAAATGTGTCGTGCTGTTTAACTTGAAATTCATACATAAAACCGGACATAGTACCAGGGATGTTGTCAAAAACTGGAGCTTGCTGTAAAAGAATATTGCGTAGTTGAGTACGTTCGACGTCTGTATTTGCACTGCTTTGCTTTACTTTATCACAAATCATCTGCATAACGTCATTGTCAGCTTCGTCTGGTGTATTATAATTGTGTACGTACGTATCTGAGAACAATGTGGAATGACAGTCCGTGTTACGCGATGTAGAAATGACCTGTGTTCGGTTAATTGCTTGTTCATCCGCAGATAAAGCATGCTGAAATTCTAATGCCAGTTGTACATTCTCATCCTTTAACATTAAACAGGAATTTTGAAAGTCAATAATTGCGTCATGTTGTACCAGAAAATTCGTACCTAAAATAACGTCTGTTGTCAATAAGGGAACAATCCAAAAATTTGAGTGGAACGTATGACCTGCAATACAAAACGATAAGTGTGTCTGTAATTTTACATCTACTCCTTTACCAGATACTGCTCCTTTTACTTTAGTTTTGCCTAATGGTAACGTAGGATAGGTATTCTCTTTATTACATGCGTCGAAAGTTTCTTCATTTATAACTGACATAGGTGATCCAGAATCAATTACTGCTGAAAATGTGGATGATACAATCTTTACTTCAATGACAGGGTGGGAAATGGTTTTTTGTATAGTCATGATAGTCATTGCTATACGGCGCGTTGCGATACGAGTTGAAATGCTGTGTCTTCTGTACGTAGTGATTTCCTTGTTGCTGTGCGTTACTAATTGGTGTGGCCGACGCTATACGTGTAGGCGGTGAAACATTAAAGCTTGGTTGACCTTGCAAACGACATTGTTGGTTAAGTATGCTAACCGACTGGTATTGTTGCTGTTGTGGGAAGAAGCCTCTATTGTTACCAAAATGTGTTTGCTGTTGCTGATAATTTTGATGATACTGATAATTAAAATTTTGTCTGTTATTAAAATTCTGGTGGTTGTCAGTCCTGGAGCGTCTATCACCTTTGGTATTGAAATAGCGTGGCTGATCGTAATTGCCTACGTATATGTTTATTGGCCTTGGTTATGATGTGAAAATTTTTTGTTTATGAAAAAATAGTCTGATTGCTGAACTTCCAAGAGCTGTAACAGATCTCTAAATGCCGAAATATTTTCTTTCTGCTGTCCTGTTAAAAGTGATACTCTTAACGATCGTGGTAATTTAGAAATACACAATTGGATAAGTGCAGATTCACTGTATGGCTCACGTATAGTACTGGTTTTGTTGGACCATGTGTTCAAAAAATTGGGTGATAGTGGGAAAATTTGAGTTCTCATAATTCGGTAAACTAATTAATTGATCCTTGATTCCGCGCTGTGTCGTCTTCGACCAATACGCTGACAGAAAAGCATTCTGAAATTCTTCTACCGAGTAGCATTGTCTCGCGATCGGTCTCATACGAGTTGCCAGTTCGCCTTCCAAAAAACTGCAAATAAATTCAAGTTTGTGTGTTACGGGCCAAGTTGGTGGAAAAGCAAAGCTAAATTGTTGTATCCAATCCAAGGGGTGAATCTGTGTTCTGTCACTCTTAAATACCTTAAATTTTCTCACGGACATAAAGTGTTTGTAATCAAAATTATCGTCTCTGAATGTCTGAACAGGTTCAGGATTGTATGAGAATCTATTTGTCTGTGTCTGTTCAGATTCTAAGTCACGTACTCTCTGTAAATCACCTAAATTATACTGGCTGTGTGAGTGTGAGAAATGTTCGGAAAGTGGCGTATGCTGTATCGTGTTAGAGGCTGAGACATTTTTCATCTCTGTCACTTCTTTCTGTAAAGATGACAATTTTCTACGTAATGTATTATTGGACGAACCTATCTCACTGATTGTCTGCTGTAAATTTTGGAATTCAGGTGTCAAGATTTAGGCGAAGTAACATTGTTAAACTGTTCGCTTTGATCCTGTGCCCATTACACATGTTGTACAAATGGAGATGATATTTTAATTATTGACGACGCCTTTTGGCATAATTGTTTTATTATTCTCCAGTGCATGATGTAATTTTAGAAGTTTTACTTCTGATGAAGGTATATTTATATGTACCGAAACCCTGGTCAAGAATTTTAATAAAAAAATTCTATCGTGCAACTGTTTTTGGCTGCCATCCTTTATTGTGAAGAATTCAGGTGTCTGATTAAACGAAACTGGTGACGTATCGTCTGGTTTAGTGTCATTGTTACTTTCGATAACGTCAATACGACTGGCCAATTCATCATATTTTTCAGTCAGTGCTTTTACCAGATCGACGTTTTTAGTGTCATAAGCATTAATTTGTTTCTGCATTTTACGTGTGGTTTTGTTTAATTTCTTGGTTCAAATGGCTCTGAGCACTATGGGACTTAACATCTGTGGTCATCAGTCCCCTAGAACTTAGAACTACTTAAACCTAACTAACCTAAGGACATCACACACATCCATGCCCGAGGCAGGATTCGAACCTGCGACCGTAGCAGTCGCGCGGTTCCGGACTGAGCGCCTAGAACCGCGAGACCACCGCGGCCGGCTTTAATTTCTTAACGTCTGCTTTAATGGCATTGGGATCCTGTATTAATTCTAACTGTTCAAGTCTGTTGGTCATTGTCTGAAAGTGTACTGTATATTTATTTTCCAAAGTCTGAATATTAGTATCTGTTTTTGTTTTGATCGGATATTTCACCATGCAATTCAGTGTTCAACTGTTTGATAGTATTGATTTCCTTTGATACTGTAGCAATGTTGTTGTCTACGTATGTTTTTGCTTTCGTAAATAACTTACGCTTATCTTCCTGTCTCTGTACAGTAATTGTTTCCATGACTTGTTTCTTTACTTTATTCTGTTCCTGTATATGTCTAACATATGATGACAAGAAGAAAGAAGAAGTGGACGGTGTTAAATTCTTGGGATTACAGCTTGATAATAAATTCAACTGGGAGGAGCACACCACAGAACTGCTGAAGCGTCTTAACAAATCTCTGTTTGCAATGCGAATTTTGTCAGACATAGGGGATATAAAAATGAAAAAGCTGGCATACTATGCTTACTTTCATTCCATAATGTCATATGGGATTATTTTCTGGGGTAATTCATCAAGCCAAGCTAAAGTTTTCCGGGCACAAAAACGTGCAGTAAGAATTATATGTGGTGTGAACTCAAGAACATCCTGCAGAAGCCTGTTTAGGGAACTAGGGATACTAACTACAGCTTCCCAATATATTTATTCCTTAATGAAATTTGTCATTAAAAATATATCACTTTTTCAAACCAACAGCTCAATTCATGGAATCAATACTAGAAATAAGAATAATCTTCACAAGGATTTAAAGTCACTTAGTCTTGTACAAAAAGGTGTGCATTATTCAGGAACACACATTTTCAATAACTTGCCAGCAGCCATAAAAAGCTTAACAACCAATGAAATTCAGTTTAAGAGAAGCCTAAAGGATTTATTGGTGGCCAACTCCTTCTACTCCATTGATGAATTTCTTAGGAAAACCAACTGATTTGTATATAAGTACAACATAACTTCTGCACAATTTCAGTGCAGTAATGTGTTCACTGAAAATTTGTGTGTGTGTGTGTGTGTGTGTGTGTGTGTGTGTGTGCTTGTGTGTGTGTAAGTGTGTAAGTATAATCTAACTTCTGCACCATTTCAGTGCAGTAATGTGTTCATTGTAAATAAGTATTACAGTAGTTGTATTACATGTTTCTTACCTTATAAATAAATAAAAAACTTTTTTATTTTAAATTCAGTGCAATAGTATTTGTAAAATGACTCTTAGTGTTCATTAAAAAATGACGATCATTCCACTTGGGACCTGTGGAATGGTACATTAGCTTATTTGTTTTAGTTGTAAATATTTGTCATGTATTGTTGTTTTTCTGACATGTTCCACATCCTGGAGGACCTCCTCACTACGGATCAATTGGAATGAAAGTAAATCTAATCTAATCTAATCTATAAATTTACGCTAACGCGTTTCACTGTTCTGTAGGTGGTGATTAAAACGTTCGTCAATTTGGCTGTTCTGTTGGTCAAATTTCGTGTCTACTTTCGCATCCAGTGTGCGTGAAAGTTCTGATGACATTAATTTAAACTCGTCGCGTAACTGTGTTGCGTTTTCATAACATTGTTTAGCGACTGCACTAATTTCGTCTCTAAGTAATTTAGTTGTGGCGGCATGTGTATTGCGTATCTCTTCACTATTATTCCTGGTGCATGCCTTAATTTCCTCACGTAATTGTTTTTTAGTTTCATTACATTGCTCCGCAACGGCTGTAATCTGTTCAGTAAGCTGTTCAATAGAGGTGTCAAGTTTTTCATTAATTTTTTTGAACGACCTGTCATGGTTTTCATTCGACTGTTTGAAACTTTCATTCAGTTGTTTGTTCGATTCATTAATTTGTTGTTTGAGATTTTCATTAAGTTGTTTGTTTGATTCATTAAGTTGTAGCAATAATGCCATAACTTGATCGATGCCAATATTACCTACTCTATTCTCTGTGCTGTTTGATGGCGTATCTGCAATTGTCACATTTTGTGTAGCCATTTGGTCATTCTCTGATTCTTGAAAAGGTTTTCCAATTGGATGTGCACTGTTGGTCACTACACCGGAATCAAATAAATCTGACATATTTTGAGTACATTGTTCACTTTCGTTAGAAACATTTGTCTGTTCACTGTGCAAATTTTGCCAATCATGTGTATCAAACTGGACAGCGTTCATTGTAACGGATCGTGCCGCGTCATCAACTGCCGTTAAATTAAAGTGTGGACATAACTGAATGTGTTTGTTCATCATCTGGAATGAAATCATTACTAGTGATCGGCACGCACTGATTATCTATAATTAGAGGATTATCACTATTACACTGACTGTCGCTAGTATTATCGGTCAAATTATTCGAGTCAGCTTTTTCACTCATTGCACATCGCGATGTACTGTTTGCAGTTTTTCGCGGCATTTTCATAAATCAAAGTTAAGCACAAAATCAAGCAAAGACAAAGCAAAAAGGGAACAAATACAATCACAACAAAGAGCAATAAATTGCCGATGATCCGTGAAAGAAAGAGTGACAAGCTAGTAAATGCGTTGCGCCAGATGCAAACTACCTTTAACAATAATGTAAATAAGAGCAGATATACAACTGACTACCTCTCAGAAATTCACAAAAATACGATCCTGGCCGGTTGTCGACAAGTGTAACCTCCCAACAGAAAAATAATATGAATAATATTCACATTTAGTGTAACCTCTCAACAGTAAAAGTTCCGAAACCTCTCAACAGTAAAAAATATAACCATAACATTGACAGTTAGCGTAACCTACCAACAGATAAATTCCGTAACCTACCAATAATACAATGCGACTAATCTCTCAATAAAATAGCGACTCACTTATAACCCTTCAATAATTGACTGTGAATTTAAACTGGTAAATTTTGGACGTCAGCAGTGCTGCATCATGGCCCTGAAAATTCATTCTGAATAAATTGAAAAATCTTACCTTAATTAGGTCGCCGGATAACGCATATATATCTGCTCCTATAATAAATTTTTCTGGCGCAGCTCTGTGCAATGTTGCCCGATAGATTTGTCATGTATAAAAAGAAGCAACAGATTTTTCCTTTCAATAATCGGGATGACCAAGGATTGGAGAAATTAGTAAATTCCTTAATTTGAAATGAATGATTGTCAAAAGTTACTTTTTATGAGAAAGATTATTATTAAGAGATTTTTTTTTGAACATTTACGTGGGACTTGATATAACAATACTACATATGCGCGAGGCTGCTTTTGCCTTATACTACAACGCTCAGGCTCCGCCATCGCTCCTTCACGACCGGCCCAGCCAACACGATACACCAGACTGCTCGCTAGCAACAACTTACTCCAACTGGTACACAGTTACTACTGCAGTCAACGCTGCTCTTTGGGCTCAGATTCTCTTATAGCTTACATATCGCAGGCAGCGCATGAGCAATCCATCGAAATTACATCTGCTCGAGTGCGCTAGCAATACATTCCTTAATCATGGACCTCTTACACGGTGGCAACGCAAACCGACGAGCCTGCCGAAGAGGAGGCGACACAGCAAAAGGACACCGAAGCAGCTGCACAAGAGGAAGAAGAGTGGGAAGAAGTACCATTCCTCCCGCTTCCGGACTTGCACAGCGCAAGGGCTTGACTGAAGATGATCGCTAGTTCGCTTCGCGACGGTACATACCCCCACCAAGAAAATCCCTACCTTTTGTCCCACCAAACCATCCAAAACCGCCACCCCCACATCAGCCAGTTGGCTATCCAGAAGGCCTTAGAGGAATCTCCAGGGAGGTTTATGAGTTGATTAATTCCTACCCTATCTTTACTACTCTGCAGGTGCATTGTGTAACCATTTCTCTGGTTTACGGAGAAAAACTGAAGACGGAATACGTTATGTATCAAGCCAACACCGAGGAACAGCCCTCAGTCACTAGTAAGAAGAAAAATAAAAAGCGTCACATCAACAAGAAATAGATTATCGGCACCCCTTGCCAGTTCCAGATATAATAAAACAATCCAAGAAAGAAGATTCAAAAGATTCTTAGGGGAGTAACGGCCAACAGACCACTCGAACTTCCTCGCAGTGAGGAAAGTCAAAAAGGAGCCAGCCAGCAGAAGATGCCGACCTCGTGTACTTTGACCGTTGAAGATTACGTCTTCATCTATGAATTGGACTGTTACTACTGTGTGTGTGTTACCACGAAAGTTTGTGGAAATTTAGAAGTGAACTTTTGTTTGCCTCAATTATGAGACTTCTACTGCCATCATTATTGGTACCTTTCATTTGTTGTTCAGTCATCAACCTTGTGAACTTATATCAATAAAAGTTGTGTTTGCGAAAAATTACGAATTGTCAGTCACAACACAAGTGGTGACGAGTTGATGCCTGTGTGTGTCTTCCTCATGGCGGAAGTTGTACTTCAGCAGCTGGTCCAAAGTGTGCACGACTTATTACAAGGTTTTCAACAGTTTTGCAAGAAATCTCAGGATACACAGGAACGTTTATTTGCGGAACTCTTGCAAAACCGCCCGGTTCCACCACCCTTGCCGTTTCCCGCTTTCAACAAGGATGCTGAAGACTGGGAAACATATGAGAAGCGGCTCCAGCAGCATTTTCAAATCCACCAGGTTGTCCAAGAGGCTGCTCGTCGTTCCTACTTTTTGTACTGGAACCAGTCCAAAGTGTATGTTCTCTTGACGAAACTCCAACCTCGACCTCCGGATTCTTTGACTTTCTTCCAGATTTAAGAGGTTCTCACAGCTTACTACCGACGACGGTTCCACGTGTTGACTGCCCGAGTCCAATTTTACCAGTGTCGCAAGAAGGCTGGCCAATCCAATCGCTAGTGGGCAGCGGTACTGCAAGGTCGCAGCCGGAAATGTCACTTCAACACACGAGTCTCCAAAGAATCCTACACAGACGAGATGGTCGGCGACCACCTTATCCAGGCCGCGGCTTTCCGCCGTGACGCCCTCGGACCAGATTATTGATCTAGCATTCAAGTACGAATTTTCTATGGTGACTGACAAGCGTTTGGAATCCTGGGCGGAAGTAGAAGCCCTCCGCAACCATGACGCCTTAGAGCCCGTCGCATCACTGGCGGAGGTCGAAGACATTGCCGCCATCCGTTCCAATGACCGGCGCCGACTGTCCTGTTCTGCATGGCATCGACAGGGCAGCCGTCCTGTTCAGGAATTTGCGCCCTGGGACGGCTGTTCCAAAGACCAATAACAATATATTACTGCACATGTAGGTATAGCTCTGTGAGCTTGTCCACCTTATCTCATGTCTCAATTCACATTACATCATTTGAAATGTGGATGTAGTCTGGATAGATGACGTGGCAGCACTTACATATATGAATATGGAATGATTCCTACATGAAAGAATATCTTGGGAATCACACAGTCTGATATAGATACACAGGGAAATGACCTCAGTGTGAACTGAGTGCTTCACAGCTGGCAGCTGCAGAAAATGAACAGCTAAACTTAGGTGGATATAAGCTACTATCATATTATTGTAGTACTAGCAAAAAGGAAGGGGTTCCAGAAACAAACAGAGTTACACCCCATGCCTAACGATAAGTGAGAATGCTGTACCGTAATAGATGGTTTAGAAACACTCAAGCTAGTTGTATTGTGAGTTTATAGGCCACTCCCAGAAAATGTTTTAAGTTTCATCAAACAATTTTAGATGCTATTGTTAGGGTTATGCAGAATCAACAGAATGTTCATTTTCTGTCAGATAGTACTGATTGAGAGTACACAAAATTGATGATTAGCTTTAGGTTATTTCCTATTGTAATTCTTAATTTGGGTAAATGGGTACAACCAGGCAACCACTGGAAATTTATTTTAAGCCTGATTACCATCAGTTATTAACATGCATTGTCATTGTCATTAATCATACTTCACTGATCTTACCACTGTTATGTAATCCTTGTCCCATGTCACTTGAGGTGTTGGAGGGCCTTTTGACAGTCCTACTCCATCTTGTACTTGCTGTCAGTGGTGGGGAGCCATATGAAAAGTGGATAGTAATTCCAGCAGTGTGGGTCTCCAACAGTCTTGTTCATACAGTCCTATTGAGAGCAAACAAATGTGATGGCAGAGGTATACAACTACCAGATGGCCTGTCAGAGAGCCCAGTATGGCAACTGGTCTGTCAGGTAGGGACAAGGATGCTACACCATCACCAGAAAGTGATCACTGTCATAAAATCATTGTACAGGGTGTTTATAAATGAATATTGGAGTTTTAACACTTTATAATATTTATTATATAAAACTTACAATTATAAATGATATGTCAAATGAAAGAGCAACTCAAAAAGTTTTACCAAGAACCTTATAAATGTTCAATGTGAGCACCATTTGTCACACGGCACGCATCATGTCTATAGCCCAAGTGCTGGGTAGGCAACAAGGGACCCAATGACAGGGTTTGCTTTGCATGACCTCCACATTCACCTGACCTAACACCATGCGATTTTTTCCTTTGGGGCTTCATCAAGGATCATGTGTATGTGCCTCCGCTACCAGCAGACCTTCCTGAATTAAGAAACCGGATTGAAGCAACTGTTGCTACAATCTCTGAAGACACACTTATCAATGTTTGGGAAGAACTCAGCTATAGACTTGATGTGTGCCGTGTGACAAATGGTGCTCACATTGAACATTTGTAGGGTTCTTGGTAAAGCTGTTTGTGTTGCTCTTTCATTTGACATATCATTTATAACTGTAAGTTTAATGTAATAAATATTATAAAGCGTTAAAATCCTGATATTCATTTATAAACACCCTGTATAATGGGGGAAGAGATCTGAAGGTCAATAGCCAAAAAGGTAACATGGGTGGCACTGAAGTATGTGTGATACTGTCATTGAAGATACATAGATCAAGATTAGAAAGATTTTGGTCGGTCAGAAGAAGCCTATCAGGTGATATGCAATTCCCCAGAGTGTTGGAGTGTGCATTGGAATCCCAAGTCGGAGAAAGGGAGAGTTGTCAGATTAGACTGCCTATTTTAAAGTATGTAAGTTCTCTCCCTGGGGTTGAGTAAATATTTCAAATCGTAATTGCTGAGTTCGTTCACACTCACAGTGCTATTGTTTCCAATTTGGTATGGAGGAGAATCCACTCACTGATGACATTTATGTGGCTTAACATACAGGCCTCTTCAGATGCTCTCTTGGGACCTGTAAAGTTCAACAGAAGGCATGATAACCTTGAAGGCTGGAGAGTAGTCATCATTGAAACACATTTCTTGGAGAGCAATGCAGATTACTGGTCAAGAGGACAGCAGTTATAATTCTGGCAGGTGACAGTCATTTACACAGTATCTCCATTGAATTGTTGTGTTATGTGCATCCTGGTTACTCGGGAAGGGGTCAAGAAGCAGATATCATTTCAGGAACACTGTATTTTACTGGTAGGAATGGAACACTATAAATGAATGTACAAGTAATCCGAAGTCCAGTGGTCATGGGGGTCTGGCATGTCCAGGTGGTTTCTTCTTTCTCTCCTTAACTAGCTTACAAAGTTAGGAATCTTGCTGGGGCTTACCTTCTGTGGAGGTAGGAACTAAAGAGGAACTGGCAGCCCTGGGACCCACAGTCTGTGACTCCTTCAGCCACTTGCTGATCTTGGGTCTTTGATCTATAGTATAGCGAGATCAGAAAGGCTCTTGCATTTGTTGACCTTGCAGCAGGTTGTGTAAATGTTCCAGAGTGGTTGGCAGGGTAGCAGGCGGCTGGCGATCATGTAGTCATGGAGACAGTAAGAGAATGACAATACATTTATTCAGCATTATTAATACAGCAGTCAAATGCATTGTCTTGCTGCAGTCAGTTCACAGTGGCGCAGGCTGATTCTAGGTGGCAGCATTTACTTGACTCAGTATGAGGCAGTGGTAGGAGCCCAGCACACACAATAACTAGGCAGGACAGGTGTAGTGCACAGAAGTAAGACTGCCAGCACCCTGGCTGCATCAGGCCTGGGCAGGCAGCAGGCATGCCATATGGAAGTATGGCTGTGAATTAATGATCACTGGATTGAATGCAGCATCAGTGGCTGGGGATTAGTGATCATGATGTCCTGATAGTGAATATGGTTACAGAAGTTAACAAATCAGTCAAAAAGACTAAGAGAGTGTTTCTGCTAGAAAGAGCAGATAAGCAGTTCTTAGTATCTCACACAGATAGTTAACTGATATCATTTAGGTCTTATAATTAAATTTTCCCTGAGACATTATAAATGATATCATTTAATTCCAGAGTGATGGATGTAGAGAACTTACACTGATCAGTAATGAAAACTGTGGAAGTATTAGTGTTTTAAATTTTGTTATATACACATGTATTAATATTCTTTGTAAGTTGTCTCTCACAGGTTATCACAGTTTTGTTTTTGGTTTTTAGTTGTGTGTAATGGTTGTCTGTGATGTAAAGGGTGATTTTGTTACTCACTGATGGTATTGGTATTGCTGTACTTTTGTGGTCTTTCAAATAAATTTTTCATTTCAAAATGGCATTTGGTGTTTTGTCAACATGGTAGCAGATGTGCATGGTTGATAAAGTTTTCACAAAGTGTGACAGATGTAGCCAATTCCAACAATATCTTGGCGTTGTAGCAGTGTAAAAGTTGAAGATGAGACAATGGCCGACAAAAGGCAGCAAATTGAAAAACCCACTGGTGGACAAAACTGGGGGGACTATCGTATTGAGAACTATCTTAGAATGTGAGAAAATCTTTGACATAATAAATGGCAAGCTGCTTAAGCCAGAAGAAAGTGGACTAAATTACAAAACCAATCTTGGTAAGCTTACTAAGGCTAATGCAAATGCAAGGAAATGGCTAATTCTATCACTTGATACCAAGCCTTTAATTCTTGTTGGAGACTGCAAGACTGCTAAAGAGCTTTGCAATAAGCTACATAAAAATTATGATGTCCATTCAGCTGGAAACACTGATCTGCTTCAATGCAAATTTCATAACATTGTGTGGGAAGCACCCAGATGGTATGCAAGGCCATTTAGCCAAATCTGACGAATTAAACTCAGCTTTCATTGTTAGGCAAGCCAACTGATGATGGTGACCTCAGTGCATGGTTTTTGTAAACTTTGACCAAAGAGTTCGATTACATTTATATTACATGGCACAAATCACCTGCTGAAGAGAAGAGTTGAGTAAGTTACAAAAACGGTATTTAAATTATGAACTGAGAATAACAGATCATTATGACAAAAGTGTTGTTACAGCAGTGATGTCAAAAAAGAAAATTAACAAACAGCAACCAAGATACAAACAATCTTCATATGAAGCTGATACATTAAAAACATTTCATTATAAAGGAAGTCAAGATAGCAAATGCTTTTCATCTTGTAAAGCAGGTCACTTATAAGAACAGTATAAAACAGGGTTGGTCTGTCTCAAATGTAAGAAAATGGGCCCTCGGTTATATGCATGTACTACTACTGACAAATGAGAAGACTGTGCTATGTTTGCTATCATTGGAAGATTCAGGAGGTTGTAGGCCTACTTCATAAACTGAGAGAAAGATTTTAATGGTGGGGTGCAACAATTTTTCTGTAGACACAATATCACGAGATTGTAACTGGTGGTACATTGACAATAGTGCAACACACACATAACAAATTAATGTGAATGGTATATTACATATAAACTATTAGAAACTCTGAGGAAGACATGTAGTGCTAATAATGGTGTGCAAATTGAAGCATTTGGTACAGGCCAAATTGGTGTACAGCTATTCAATGCACAAAGATGGACAGAATGATATTTTAATGATGTTTAGTATTGCTCTGATGGATCCTGTATCCTATTTTCTGTTAAAAAAAGCTGCACAAGAAGGAATAAATCAAATAATCAAAAATGATGGCAACCCATCAGTATTTTTCAAAAACAATATTCCAGTTGCTATTCCTATGTACAGTGGAAAAAATGAGCATCATTTAGCTGTGAAGGTCATTCATCAAGAATAATCTTGTGTTGTTGGTGAAACTGGTGACATTTTACACATATGGCATGAAAAAATAGATCATCAAAGTAAACACTATGTGCACCAGTTTTTGAAGGATTATGGTATAGAAACAGAGAGTATACCTTTTGTGATGAAAAGATGAAATTAAAGAGCAATTATAACTCTTCTTTAAAATTGTAAAGACTCAAGCTGATATTACTCTGAAAGAATTACATACAGATGGTGGCAAGGAATCCCATAATAAAGATGTACATAAGCTTGCTAATTCAACTGGACTGAAACATTTGATTATTACACCATATACTCCTCAGCATAAAGAAATTGCTGAGTAGGAAAATAGAATACTTTGTGAGATGCCATGTACTTGGCTCTGCTCTGCTGAATATCTACTGAAAGCATGTGGGGTGAGGCTGTTCTGGCAGCAACATACACTTTGAATCGATCTGACCCCATGAAGATTAAAGGTAAACCTCCAATTGAAATAATAAAGTAGGTTATTTGGATAATTTGGTGATATTTGGAACGAAATACTATGCTTAAATTCTTACACAAAAACTGAAGAAGTTTGATGTTAAATCTTTAAAAGGATATGTGGTTGTTTGTGATGATTGTGGGTACCATGTTTATTTTCCTGAAGAGATGTATTTGTATGTATGCTGAGATCTAAAATTCAACTGCAAACAATTACAAAAACCAGTTACTCAAGAGACTTCGAGAGTTGCTGATATATCAAATGGAGATGAAAATGAAAATTTTACAGAAAATAAACACAAAAATGTTGATTTTGAAGAAGATAGTCAATGGAATTGTACGAAGCAAGTGATGAAAGGGTTACTAATCATACATATGACACTGAAAAACAAGTCAAGAGCTACTTTGAAGCAAGAAATGAAGACAGAAGAAGCTACAATTTATGTGAACAGTGAAACTGAAGAAACTATCTTGTTACTGTGAAGATTTAGATCACCTATCAAGACATGCTTCTTTGTGAGACACTAAGGAATTATAAAGAAGCAGTACAGTCATAAAGTTCTTAAGAATGGAAGTAAGCAATGGAAGAAGAAGTGAGTGCTCTAAAAGGAAATAAAACATGGGAACTAGTTCACAAAACTAAAGCAAACAAGATGATTCAAAATTGATGAGTCTCTGCTACAAAATGAAATTCAAGTAAATTATTTGATATAAGGCTAGACTGGTGGCAAAAGGATATACACAATGGCTTGGAGTAGATCATGTTGACACATTTATCCCTGTTGCAAGATTTTAGACAGTGAGAACTATGTTGAATGTCACAAAAAAAGCCAACTGCTTGTATTTTGGTTGTAAAGTGGGAGATATGGACAAGGAGTGGGCAACATATATTTTTTGTAATATGAGTTCTACAAACTCATGGGAATCGCTAGACCCTAAATGGAAAATGACTAAGCACACCATTTGTTGTTCCCACAATATGAAGAGACTTGACTGATCATTTTGCAAAATGGCATTATTGCATGATTCTGCCAATTAAGGGCACATCCAGCAAAAGTGGACTATCGCTCCCAATATCCCTTGAACTATTCATCCTGTGCTGCATTCTCAAGAACTACCTGTTCCACAACCTCCAGCATCTTACTCCAATGGTTCATCTGACAAAGAGCAAGTCCACAAACAAACTTGATGCAGGTATGCAAAATGCTGTTGTAGATCATCATCATCCACTGATCCTGAGTTGATAGCCAACATCTCATTATCTAATTGCCATATGATCACTCAACATGAATTCAATAAATCAATTAATCAATCTCTTTATTCATTTGTTAGCAGTATACATTGTATGGATGTAGTCAATTACAATATAGTTTCTTATCTTTAATTTGTTTCAAAACTTGGATAATAAATACAAATATTTTATATCAGTATATATAAATAATATTACTTTTCCATATTCAGATATTCTTCAATGCTATAAATACTATGTGTTAGTAAAAATTGTTTAAGATCTACCTTGAATTCATGAAATTCTTTAATTTTCTTTATTGTAGAAGGCAATACACTAAAAAGTATTTTGGGCTGGTTGTTTACACTTTTTTGGTAGAGTGCTTCTTTGTGGGTGTGTCTGTAAAAATCATCCCTCTTCCTTGTTTCATGGTTATGAACCTGATTATTTAATGTTGAAAATTCCTGGTGAATTTTCAGAAAGCATACACATTCATAGATGTATAAGCTAGGAAGAGTAATTATTTTAAATTCTTTAAATATTTCCCTGCATGACACTCTGCAGGGAGCCCCTTTCATTATTCTAATAGCCTTTTTTTGAAGTTTGAAAACTTGTTTTGCCATACCTGTATTTTCCAAGAAGATCACACCATATATAAGCAAACTGTTCATGTAATCATAATAGACACACAGCAATGATTCAGTGCACAGCAATGATTCAGTGTTGCAGCATTCCTGAAGCATTCTTAGCATGTAGCACGATCTTGTGAGGGACATGGAATTGTCAGAAAGCGGCACAGAGTAAACTTAACATACAACACAATCTCATGACTGGCCATTGCTCAGAGACATATCAAAAATATATGTGAAACCAGTGTTATTGAACAATGGAAATGCGTTGCCATCAATTCCAATCAGTTATGCAATGCACTGGAAGGAGACATATGTCAACATAACAGAACTTGGGAGCTATAAATTATAATGAATACAACTGCAAAATTGTGATGATTTCAAAGTTCTAGCCATACTTCTTGGCCTGCAGCTCGGCTACACAAAGTATTGCTGTTTCCTGTGGGTGTGGGATAGCCGAGATACGGCCTCACACAATGTAAAAAATGACTGGCCACTCTGTAAATCTTTGGAACTAGGAAAAAAGAACGCTCAACACGTTCTTTCGATATTCTGAGTAAATTTCCACTAATTATTGAAAGTAAAAGTAGGGAGCGAATATTTACTGGACCCCAAACTCGAGACATCCACAACGATTCTGAATTCGGTGCACTGTTACAAGATAAGAGGAAGAATGCGTGGATTTCTTTCAAAACGTGGCCGCAAATTTTTTGGGAAACTTTTGGGCTCAGAACTATAAAAACCCAATGGAGCACCTTATATCATTGTACCAAGCAACAGGCTGCCATATGTCTCTAAAAATTCACTTGTTACACTCCTATGTAGATTTCTTCCCAGAAAACTGCGGAGCAGTCATTGATAAACAAGGGGAACATTTCTGCCAATTGGTATCTACAATGTAAAAACGATATCAGGGCTACTGAAACAAGTCTGTACTTGTTGGTTATTGTTGCATGATCGCTAGAGATGTTGCAGACCCACTATATAGGCGAAAAGCAAAGAGGTGCAGTCCTGTTTATTCCCCATTGACGCTAGATAGCACTGGCCCTTTACAATCACCTTAAAGTCGAATCAATTCGGAATTTTTATTGTCATTTTCTTATGGGGCACCCTCGATTTAACAAGAAAATTCACTTTTCATTTCCAACGCACGAAAAAAGCTAAATTATATTGTCCAGTGTTATGGGTGAAGTTAAACAGATCTTTCTCTCAGACCACGCTCTGGAAAAGTCTGTGCCTATTCGGTTACGTACAGTGGCGGATTTAAATTTTGCACCATATTATATGCGCTACCCCCCCCCCCCCCCAAAAAAAAAACATGTTTTAAGTAATAAATATTATTCCATCACTTCACAATTGCCGTTTTGGGTGAGAACACTGTGAGCATTCCATACTCTGCTATTCGTTGTTCTGAAGGACGCATCAGCGGTCTAGTCGCGCTCAATCAAAATACAGGGTGATTCAAAAAGAATACCACAACTTTAGGAATTTAAAACTCTGCAACGACAAAAGGCAGAGCTAAGCACTATCTGTCGGCGAATTAAGGGAGCTATAAAGTTTCATTTAGTTGTACATTTGTTCGCTTGAGGCGCTGTTGACTAGGCGTCAGCGTCAGTTGATGCTAAGATGGCGACCGCTCAACAGAAAGCTTTTTGTCTTATTGAGTACGGCAGAAGTGAATCGACGACAGTTGTTCAGCGTGCATTTCGAACGAAGTATGGTGTTAAACCTCCTGATAGGTGGTGTATTAAACGTTGGTATAAACAGTTTACAGAGAATGGGTGTTTGTGCAAAGGGAAAAGTTCTGGACGGCCGAGAACGAGTGATGAAAATGTAGCACGCATCCAGCAAGCATTTGTTCGCAGCCCAGGAAAATCGACTCGCAGAGCTAGCAGAGAGCTGCAAATTCCACAATCAACTGTATGGAGAGTCCACATTGGCAATTATCTGTCCGTAACTACCTGAACGTCAACTACCCGAGGCGATGGATCGGCCGCCAGGCAGCCCGTGACAGAGCACTTCATCACTGGCCTCCAAGAAGCCCTGATCTTACCCCCTGCGATTTTTTCTTATGGGGGTATGTTAAGGATATGGTGTTTCGGCCACCTCTCCCAGCCACCATTGATGATTTGAAACGAGAAATAACAGCAGCTATCCAAACTGTTACGCCTGATATGCTACACAGAGTGTGGAACGAGTTGGAGTATCGGGTTGATATTGCTCGAATGTCTGGAGGGGGCCATATTGAACATCTCTGAACTTGTTTTTGAGTGAAAAAAAACCTTTTTAAATACTCTTTGTAATGATGTATAACAGAAGGTTATATTATGTTTCTTTCATTAAATACACATTTTTAAAGTTGTGGTATTCTTTTTGAATCACCCTGTATAATATGGGTCATGAAATGTATTTGGTGTACGGCAGCGGATAAAACAAACTTAAAACTGCATTGTGTTAACACATTCTTCTGTCGAAAGACAACAGAAACGAACACAAGGAAAATAACTTTTCTTTTATGGCCTAAAAATTCAGTGGAGCGAGTAGGAGACAACTGATTTTTGTTATACATTCACTTTGAATATGTTCTTTTACCCGAAGCCGTTGAAAATGAAAAAGTTGTGTTGCAATCTAAAAATTGAAGCGAACGTGTCATACATGAGAAATTAATACGTACTTTTACAGGGATGCGTTCAAAATTTAAAATTAAACTGTCGTTTTACGATCTAATAACTTGAATGTGTAGCAGATAAAACAACACGTTCGTTATTAATACGTGAATCTATAGGAAAGCGTACCCTCCAATAACATATATTACCACGATAACTATACATTTCAACAGACGCCAAGACTACGCATCGTTGTAATATACTACAATATCAGTATGACTCGACTGTACAGCGTCGAGCAGCCTGGGTCACTCGGGTATTGTTTAGTATTGATGGGCGCCTTCGGTCACATCTGCACGTTTAGTTCCGCGTTCTGCCATCGGCAGTCGTAAAATAAAAAGGTAATACGTAGTTTGCAAATCCAATGAATGTGCTCTAAGTTATAATAAAAATCACATTATAATCTTAAATTTTAAAAAACTAATCTGAATAAATAAACAAACTCACCAATCAGCAAAATTTTCGTCTGGCTTTGGTAGCAGAAAACTCTTGATTATATCTTCATAGTTCAGACGGTTATCAGTTAGGTGGTCGGCTTCGATGTGAAGAATGGACAAGGCGTTCAATCTCTCCTCAGACAACGAAGAAGTAGAGACGATTTCAGTCTTTTAAGAGCCGAAAACTAGCGTTCTGCTGAACAATTTGTAAGTGCCATACATAGAAATATTCTAATAGCAATGTCAACATTCGGAAACATGAACTGTAACCTCTCTTTTCGTAAAAATTTACTCATTTCGACTGGTATATCACTAATCGCAGAAAATTTCAAAAGTTCCGCGAAATGTACACATTCACTACGGAAGGAAGGCTCTAAATCTGTGTCATATGACGCTTGGAGTTTTGCTGTACGTTCAGCAATATCTTCAGGTGTACTGATCTTAAGGTTACTAAAAACTGTGAAGTAGTCCAACAGTGTTCTATAGCTTTCCTACCTCCTCACTAATTCGGCGCACAAGTTGTCGAGTAGTGGGAGATGTTTCGAATCTAAATTTTTCCCTTCCAGTCAGAAAAACTTCTTCAGAGTCCGCTTCTTCGTCGTCATGAAGTTTGTTTTTGTGATTTTTTATAGGTGCACTCATAGTCTATAGCAGTCACAATATCCATGGATATATTTTCGTAATAGTCGAACATGCCATGAATAGATGCAATAAATCCTACAAGTGATTCATAAAATTCATACACTTTTTTAGTATCAATATTCACACTTTGTAGTTTCAGATGTACACTATTAAATTTCTGGAGTCTGTCCTTCCAAACTGTCATCATGAATACTGTTTCTAGTCTGCTGAGTTGATCCAATAAAGCTGAAACCTCATTCTGCACAAGTGGTTTTTCGAACATGTTATTGGCAGTATGTGTGAAGGCATTGATAACGCCCTCCCAGTTTTCATATAGACTTACACACGCTTCCTCTCTTGCCTGCCAACGTCTTTTTGATAAACTTTCTACCATTTTGCTTCGTGGTTTCTGGAAGAAATAAGTTTATACCAGCGCTGTGCAGAAGCAGAGAAAAATTCTAAAGGTTTTGCACTACATTGAAAAATGAACATGCTTCCTGACAACAGCTTTGAGCACTTGTGCTGACTAAATTCAAAGAATGTGTTGCACAATGCACATAATACGCTTTCGGATTTCGTCCTTTAATGTTCGCCTGCAAACCAATGTAGGTTCTTGACATATTGCTTGCGTTGTCATATGACTGGCCTCTACAGTCAGTAATATCTATGGAATTTTTAGACAGGACTTTAGTACAGTCTCAGTTAAGTTTTCGGCCTTGTGTCCCGGGTTTGGTAAAAACAGAAGGAAACGTTCAACAGGTTCACTGTTCTCGTTTACATATCTTAACATGAAAGATAATTGATCAGTATGTGAAATGTCCGCAGTAGAAACTTATAGAGAAATATTTGGCCTCTTATATTTCACTTATGATAAGTCTTTTTATTCGTTCAGAAAGGAGCTCTATTGTTTCATCATAGGTTATTGAAGAAAGATAACTTGTATGTCCCTACCCTGGATTTCCATATGGTTCAACGTGCTCTGCGAGATAAGGATCAAACTCAGCTATAAGTTCAAGAGACACCATAAATTGACCATTATGTAATGAATGGAATCTTTCATCGTGTCCACGTAGGGTAAGTCCACGACTTGTTAGCTTCTTCACTACTGCAAACACTCTTTTCAACATACTGCGCTAGTACATTTTTTCTGTCTCAACATATGACTCGAAATCGTTCTGTAACGTTCCCTGGCAAACTCACGTTATTAAAAAAAAAAAAAGAGTTTATTTGTACCATATACGCCGCTCTGGGCAAGTTGTATATATCGTAATTATTGAACAAAAATATTACTGAATGTGGTGTAAAAGACATTTGTTATTCTCCTTATTTTTTTGTTGTAATATTTGTCTGTATTTAGGATAGGAATTTTTTTCTGTATTTATTATGTGATTGTAAAATGTGTCAGTATTTGCGATAGCAGAGATATGTTGCCAGAAGAGAATAATATCGGCAATTTGCAAAGAAATGTTAATAGTCAGCAATGCTATTTAAGCACAATGCATTATGTATTCTTTGGTCTTCTCTGTTCAGAAGTCATTGCGGTACGACATTGTGAAAGAGTTTTTTACGAATGGGTAGACTTCTTTTGTCTCTGTCTGGACTTAGCCGCCATTAGACGATGCGTTACGAATTAATGTGAGTTGTATTGTTGTTTGATCTAAATATATTAGAGTTTATCAAAAGTGTGAATTATTTATGTAAATTAGCTTGCCCACGTCATCTATAAAATTTCTTTAAGAATTTTTCAGCAGTTTTTAGCGGTGTTGCTGGGCTGTGCCGCGACCAACAATAGCAAACCCGTAAATCGGGAACAGATGCATAAAAATCAATGGTGAATTAAGAAATTGTTCTTCTTTTTCAGTGATTCTGTGGCTGATAAAATTTGAATTAATTATACGTTTGTGCATTCGTAGGCGGATAGCTAATGTTAGTTAACATTGAAATTTAAACAGTTTGGTTCTTTCAAAATATCTTAAATGTGTAATGAAGTAGGTTTGATCAGTGATAAATGTCGGCTTGGCAATAATTAAAACATTTTCTGCTAATAGAGGTAATCTTGTGTTCTATGGCTAGTGCCGGGATAAAATTCAGTAAAAATATTTAACAAAAAAAAACCCACTGCATCTGGAAAGTGTATGCCAAGGCCGAATGATTTAAAGGACCCAATTCTCAACCTAATATTCTTAACCAGTTCACATGAGTTCACGTAAATATTATTTTTTCTTTAGATGTAAGTAATAGTTCAGGAAGTAAAAATTTTTATTACCACACGAAAATAAGAGAGTGGTTCTACAACAAAGTTCGCACGAAAGAAAATTAACTTAAAAGCAAAAGATAAAATTTATTACTCTTCTTTAACGAAATTTCAAATCAATCCCATTCATTTCGATAAGACGATTTCGTTAAATTGGCGCCCAACGTGGGGCTCGAATATGCAGTGGCCACTAAATACCCGTGAGATAACTAGGGAATTAATATAGTCGAACTTTGTTGCAGAACATTTAATAATTTTTCTATGTATTGTATGTATTGCATAACCAATATTGTGTGGTAATACCTGTGTATGATTTTTTGCATGAGAACACTATGTACCCAGAGGCAAGCTGAAGAAGAGAGCTCAATATTTCGAAAAATTAATTACCTACCACAATATCAGGGGGCAGCTGCACCCAAGATAGATCACCAAAAGGTAAAGCTACAGTGTAGTTGTCCTGTGGGTAGTAAAGTAGCCTCAGTGCAGTGTTCTCGGATCATTAGTGGTGTGCTTGTTGTTAGTACTTTGTTTTAAAATAACAGGACATTTAGGTAGTTAGTCATTGTAGCAGATAGTAAGTGTGTATTAGTTAATGTCCATTTCTTGTGTGATTATGTCAGTGAAACCTGAGTGTTAGGATATTTAGTTCAGATTTTATTTCTTTTGTTTACTATGGTTAGATTGCGTAGTCAGAAAGATATCAACATGGATAATGAGCAACAGTCAGTAAGTAGTGATACCGAGTTGGAAAGTGGGACACAAAGTAATGTTAGTGACGTAGTTCAGGAAGTACAATGTGAGAATCTGGGGGCAGAAGGACAAGAAATGTTGCCATTGCCACCCAGTGATTCAGTTGATAGCGGAAATACTGTGCCATCCGCAAGCACTGGACACGGACCAGAGAGTGGTGAGGTGTCAGAAGTGCAATCATTAAGAGTTATGTTCGAGCGCATGCTCAATTTCCAAGCTGAATTTGTACGTGTGCAAGCAGAGCGTGATAGAGAACGTGATGCTAAACAAGCAGAACGCGATAGAGAACGTGATGCTAAACAAGCAGAACGCGATAGAGAACGTGATGCTGAACAAGCAGAGCGTGACCAGAGATTGGTAGCTGAATTTGCCAAACAAGCAGAGCGCGATAGAGAACGTGATGCTAAACAAGCAGAGCGTGACCGACGCCTGCATGAGAGGGACTTGCAGTTGATGCAAATTTTAGAAGTTATGCAAAGTGAGATTGTTAGTTTGAAACAAAAATATGAAACCATACCCAAAACGGTGCAAGAATTAAGCGAAAGAGTAGATAGTGTTCAAGTGGCTAACGCCAATATAGTAGAGGAAATCAGTGTCCTGACTAATAGGGTCGAACAACTAGAAAATGACACAACTCAAGTAATTGAGAACAAAGTGATCGAACAAGTGCACAAAGTAGAAAATGAAGTCATAAAAGAAATAGATCAGAAAGTGCACGCCGCAGTTGAGGCCAGAGATGTGGGCGCAAGTGCGGATGTGCAAGATCTAAAAAGGATAGTGCACAAAGACATTCCGCTGTGGCAGCGGAGTGTGGACCGTCGTCTTGCCGAGATGGAGCTTAGCTTGCGGCATGACGAGGCACGGGCGTATGTCACGCCAGCCAGGTCCAACAATGATAGGCATATAAATACTGCAGTAAAAAATTGCGACTGCGAGACAGAACAGGCAACCAATGTAAGCGAAACAAATAAATGTCATTCCAAAGTAGTGATTGAAGAAAGCTTGATTAGGAACCGACAGTTTCAGATCTTTACAACGGAGAAGAAATCTGTTCACCCTGTAGTGTTTATCAAGGGATTTAGAAACATTTTGCCTAGCGTTTGGAGTCATACCCAGAAAATACAGTTCGTTATGTCTTACATACAAGGAGATGCTGCATTATGGGCAACCGAAGCAGCTGACAGTTGTGATACATATGAGCAATTTGAAAAAGCATTCTTGGCCAAATATTGGTCAACATGTATCCAGGAGAGATTACGGAAGGAGGTATATAATCCAGAGCCGTATTCTCCACGACTAGGCAATTTGCGAAAATATTTCGAGAAGTACATTAATAAGACCCGTTACTGGGACGAACAGATTTCATCCCGGGATTTGATCAGGCTTTTGAAATCACACTTGCCGATACATGTAAAGGAAAAACTTATACACGTGCCTGAAAATGATATGGAACATTTCTTGTCTGTTCTGGACTCAATTGACCTGATTCAGGAGGACGTTAAGGCAGCCTCTGAACAGGCTAGAAGTAACGGAAATGGTTATAGAAATGGTAGAAATAACACGCCTCCACCAAGTAATGGAAACGGCGGAGGTAATAATAGGAGACAGGAGTATGCACAAAACGGAAATAGAGGTAGAGACCGGAACGGCAATAGTCCGCCGGTGAATAATGACCGGAAAAGGAGGTTCGATGACCGGTATGAGACAGGCCCACCAAGCAATAATAGATGGAAAAATGCCAGGGGGCCGAGCAACACTAATACTTATAATGATGCAAACCGAACTTGGCCGCAGAACCAGAGGCCCAGTCCGGACCGGCAAAACAGTGATAGATATGACAATAACCGACCGCCACCACAAAATGCGCCAATTGCGCAACCGTGGCGGCCGACGCAACACAACGTGCACATAGTGGAGGTCAGTGACACAGAGCAGCCACGCCCATCCACTAGCAATAATTCAACAAACTAGATGCAGCCGAGATACGCTCTCCATCGTCGGCTGAGGTTTGGAGTGAGAGCAGCCCGACACAGAACAAAACACCGAACAAAATCTGTATCCTTAGGTATAATGACGGGGTACAGATGGGAGATGAATTAATAACTGAACCATCCACGTGCATAAAGGAGCACAAAGACAAAGTACAAGCGATAATAGAGATCAAAATTAATAATATTGATGTGCAAGCGGTCGTAGATACAGGTGCTACTGTCAGTGTTATGAGTATGGACTTATTCAAAGTACTGGGGAAGGAAAGGCGTATGCTGACTTTTCCCGTGAATAATTGTAAAGTCACTGGAGCCATAAGTGCACAGCGACAAATAATTAAACTCCAAGTGCGGGTAGAGATGTATGTAGGGGATGAAGCCATAGCGTGCTCATTCCTGGTAGTAAAGGGTTTAAAGGTACCCTGCATTTTGGGGGTAGATTTTTTAAGAGAAAGGGACGCAATAATCGACCTTTCTCGGGGAAAATTAAGCTTGATGAATGCTGGTAGGAGAATAGAATTGTCCATGCTCAGATCTGAAGAGGTACCTGTACCTAATTGTAACGCTATTAACATAAGGTGTAGGAATCAGTGGATACTACATTTAGACAATCATTGTCTAGGTCAGAATCTCTATTATCCTGACGTACAAGATGATCAATTAAAAGCAAATGTGGACGCACTTGTGAACAAAGTATCACAGTCCGAAAATTTGAACTCTATGCAACAGCAGGATTTGGTACAGTTATTATCTAATTATGCAGATGTATTTTCAGAACGACCAGGAATTGTTAAGGGATATCAGTACAATATCGAGGTAAAGCCTCACAAAACTTACTGTCGAGCCTCATACTCCATTCCTTAGCCCAAGAAGAAAAAAGTTTTTTTTTACGAACATTTGGAGAGTTAAATAAATTGTTCAGGTTATACATTGCATATAAGCACACAAGATAAGAAAAGCAGGGTGCAACCTTACCAGGTGCGCTAAGAAAAGGAAAGAAAAATATAATCGACATGTGACGAATAACCAAAAAATTTAGTGTTGGGGACTTGGTACTCTTACGCAATCATCCTAAGTCCTCGGCATCCTTGAAACAGAATAGCAAGTGGCAATTGGTGTACAATGGACGTTTTAGAGTAGTAAGTGTGCCACATGAGTGTAGCTATCTCTTAGCAGATCCCCACTCAGGGAGAGTACGGGGACTGTATCCGTGTAAGGATGTAAAAGCATTCCTACAGTAAAAGACTAATAGTCCTATGTGGACACCATTCTTTTGTAAATAATGAACATTAATGATGTGTGATCTTTAGAGATAATGTACTAGTGTAGAAGTGTTTAGTTATAAGAATATGATTGACTTTCTCATGTGTATGGATATTTGTGTTATGTACTCTTTTAATTTGTGTTGTCAAGAACATGCTCTAAATGTTTGCACAGATAATCTGATTAGTGCAATTATTTGTAGTGTTAAGTTGTGACAGAGTTCAATCAAAAAGAACATTTTAGTAATGATTAGTTAGTGTACCACATAATTTTCTATGTGTCCAAATTTGAAATATTTCTTGGCACAATCTTTTCTATTATGTGTATGTGTAGCTGTCAGATTGACAGATTCGAACCCAGAATAATATCAATAATATGAGGCCCTGAGAACTTTATTATCTCACCAATGTTATTAGAGAAAATAATGCACCCAGTAGTGACCCGAGGGCACCATGGGAGGCAAACTTGTTGCAAATTTAAGTAGTGCAAAGTTACGCACAAAGAAGCTTCAATTGAAGCATGTGCAGATTCAAACAGTAAAAAAGAGTTAGCCAGATACAGTCCAAGTCAATTTTTGCCTACAGAGACTACACTGTAGTTACGTAGGACGTTGATAGTAAAGTGTGACATGAGTTCAAAGGAGTTATTGAACAATATGCCTGAATCCGGCTGGAATGCACAAATAAAATCTATTCGAACACGAATATAGATGACTTTTGGGCAAACTAATACCAAATTTTAATATTTTGTTACCATGTACGCAAATATCACACCTTGGTAAAGAGTTACGAATGTGCTATTATAAAAAATTGCACAGCGGACATTGTAAATAAAAATAAAGGAACTTAAACAAAAGTGCAGTATTGTGCGGCAGAGACAGACAGTGACTGTTAAACCTGCAGCAATACGTCACGGAATAGTTGTGTATAAGTGGTAAAAAACTGTATCATCGCCGTGTGTGCAAATGGACAAGGAACTAGCACGACACGAACAGTGAACCGATAACGGACGGTGGATCAAGCTAGTGTCAAACTTTAACTCTTTGTGTGTCAAGGGACGCTAGGAAAGCGCATTGACTACAGAGATACATTTTGTCCTAAGGTGAAAACTTGCGTGTGACTAATGGCAAGTCATGACATGGCGAAAAATATTGTGTGCCCATAAAACGTGTTATTGTGACAACGAAATATTGTGCAAACCAGACTAGTGAAGGCCTACTGAGTAATAACTGCCACTAACTGTGTGCGTTCTTTCCCACAGCAGGAAAATTGCCTATAAGGATAGTACACTGTTTCTGAACTTGTTGCATGTTTCCTGGAGCACTGCAAGAAAACGTCGCACGGGCGAGCGGATATCCAACGCGCATCCGGCTACATCAGCTATGCAGCGGCCGCAGCAGCCCGTAGCAGACCAGACAGACAGCCACGCCCCTCCGCGCCGTAGCTGTCAACGCCGGGGGCGGTGACCTACACGGAGTCAGCGCGCCGCGCCGAGCGCCGCTCAACAATCACTCCGCACCGCTCACCAAATACAGCATTATTGATTTTTTTTTATGTTCACATAAACTGAATGACATGTCAATGACTTCATTTCGATAAACATTGAACATTTACTACGTAGGACAAGTGACCTTGTAGTGTATCACACGAATAATAGTATCACACACAAAAAAAACTTCAGTCGAACTGTATGTGACTGTGATATTGTGTAATTGTGTAACCGTTTGTGACGAACTGAATTTAATTCAAATGAATAACTGCATTTAATTCAAATGACCATGAACCAACTGGGATGGCTGGGCTCCGGCACAGTTTTGCCCAGGTTTCCTGTTTGCCTACGCCCAAATGGGGGAGCCATGAACTTATATAACCCTGGGACTAAATAAAAGAGCCATTCCGTAAAATATACAAGTGTAAAGAACGTTACTGGCACCATTGTGTCAAAGTGTAAAAACTCTTTGCCAAATGCTGCCAGGGGGCAATGTAACGTTCCCTGGCAAACTCACGTTATTAAAAAAAAAAAAAAGAGTTTATTTGTACCATATACGCCGCTCTGGGGAAGTTGTATATATCGTAATTATTGAACAAAAATATTACTGAATGTGGTGTAAAAGACATTTGTTATTCTCCTTATTTTTTTGTTGTAATATTTGTCTGTATTTAGGATAGGAATTTTTTTCTGTATTTATTATGTGATTGTAAAATGTGTCAGTATTTGCGATAGCAGAGATATGTTGCCAGAAGAGAATAATATCGGCAATTTGCAAAGAAATGTTAATAGTCAGCAATGCTATTTAAGCACAATGCATTATGTATTCTTTGGTCTTCTCTGTTCAGAAGTCATTGCGGTACGACATTGTGAAAGAGTTTTTTACGAATGGGTAGACTTCTTTTGTCTCTGTCTGGACTTAGCCACCATTAGACGATGCGTTACGAATTAATGTGAGTTGTATTGTTGTTTGATCTAAATATATTAGAGTTTATCAAAAGTGTGAATTATTTATGTAAATTAGCTTGCCCACGTCATCTATAAAATTTCTTTAAGAATTTTTCAGCAGTTTTTAGCGGTGTTGCTGGGCTGTGCCGCGACCAACAATAGCAAACCCGTAAATCGGGAACAGATGCATAAAAATCAATGGTGAATTAAGAAATTGTTCTTCTTTTTCAGTGATCCTGTGGCTGATAAAATTTGAATTAATTATACGTTTGTGCATTCGTAGGCGGATAGCTAATGTTAGTTAACATTGAAATTTAAACAGTTTGGTTCTTTCAAAATATCTTAAATGTGTAATGAAGTAGGTTTGATCAGTGATAAATGTCGGCTTGGCAATAATTAAAACATTTTCTGCTAATAGAGGTAATCTTGTGTTCTATGGCTAGTGCCGGGATAAAATTCAGTAAAAATATTTAACAAAAAAAACCCACTGCATCTGGAAAGTGTATGCCAAGGCCGAATGATTTAAAGGACCCAATTCTCAACCTAATATTCTTAACCAGTTCACATGAGTTCACGTAAATATTATTTTTTCTTTAGATGTAAGTAATAGTTCAGGAAGTAAAAATTTTTATTACCACACGAAAATAAGAGAGTGGTTCTACAACAAAGTTCGCACGAAAGAAAATTAACTTAAAAGCAAAAGATAAAATTTATTACTCTTCTTTAACGAAATTTCAAATCAATCCCATTCATTTCGATAAGACGATTTCGTTAAAGTTCCAAGTGACTTTTTTGTCATTAAGAGTGATATCTGAGAATTTTTGTGCTCAAGTGAATTCTCTTGATGAAATACAATATTAGAAATATTTTTCCAATCTGCAATACCATTGGCAACAATCACGACCTTGCCTCTGAACAATTTATTTGCTGCACAAAAAACAGCACCGGTGCTACAGGAGTATAAGAAAATCACACAAAGTTGATTCACCATTTAAAAGCTTGTGGTAAAATACATTTTTGTTCTAATATCTGAGTTTATCGCCTATTGATCTTCTTGAATTAGAAAAATCACCGTTAAAATTTTGATTAATGCCATGTTACAAGAGAGTGTTGCTTGTTGATTCATTGACACACCATTCTGCAGGGTCATCACTAACGAGGTTATTTCTTTTTGCAATGTCTGTCACGACACTTAGTTTTTTTTAATGAAACTCGAAATCAGGAACAATTTGCTTTTCTTCATTTTTAGCTTTTGTTTCGTCTGTGTATTTACTTCTTTTACAACAGCTGCAGTGTCAGAAATATCATCCGTACTACTTGAACTTGATGTCGAACCAGCAGCATTTTTTGCGAAAAATTTATCTATTCCGTCAAGCGTTTTCAAGACACTGGATTCTCGTTCTTGTCTTTCCTTCGATAATTTCAGAAATGCCGCCCGACTTAATTTTGACGTTCGCTTTTTTTCACTGTTTTTCATGTTAAGGAACTTACAAAATTGTCAACCAACAGTCAAAACAAAAGAAAAAAAATTGTAAAAGGAAAGAAAGAAAGACTGTATCCAGTTCCAATCGTACTACGCCACACATGAGCACAAAGCTTTTTTCTTTAAACGCGGCACACGAGCACAAGGATTTTTCCTTTAAACACCGGGAAATGAACTGACCAACTCGGATTACTCGACGCAACTCTGCTAAGAAAGAACGACAATGCAGAGTAATTTAATTTCATAGTCTCCTGTTTCTTTGTTGTCAGCCTGCCTGCCGGATGGAATTCGTCTCGTAAAGAAAACGGGACAGACCCTTTTTTGGCTTCTGTTTCCCGCGTCGCTGGAATGTTGCCTAGGACGCCAATATGTTCTGAATATTCTTGACATCGTCTTTCTAATTTAAAAAGCAAGTAATTTTTGCAGTTTCTTGCAGTGAGGTGTGCTGGATCGATTTTTATCCCATTTATTCTTATAACATTTTAGCGCTTTCTGTGGGCAGAGAAGACAGACTACAAAGTTTAAGTAGTAGGCTTGCTGGCAGTTGATGTGGTGTGTTGTCGTTTGTGTGAACACTGCTGTTATGTCTGCACGGAAATGCACCTTTTGTTCCAACATAAAATAAAAATAACCTTTCCTCGAAGAAAAAAAAGCTTAGTTAAGAAGTTTAATATAAAATTTGCAATGCCTCGTACTATTCGATTGCACAGAGTGGGAACTTTGATATCGTGCAGTCTGCAGCACAATAAATAAGACAAACGAAATTTGGTTTCTTCTTCTTTTTTCGTCAAAAATGTAACTAAGTAAATAAGTAAATAAAATTTTTAAACTTGTGAAGTTTATTTTGCACATTGTTAGATGTTCTGCTTATGTTCTTTTTGTATGAACGTGTGTTTAAAAATATAAAACATTCCCAGTATCAACATGTTTTGTTAAACGGGTGTCATTAAATCAAAGCCCAGATATTGAAGACCACAGAGCTTTCATATTAATTAGAGTTATGGGGGACTGACTTGTTACGTCCCCGTAATTTCCACAAGAAATTTAAGTAGAGTCGGGTTTTACATACTGAGACCCAAATTTGTTACAGTATTTAAGAAACTGCTGATTAGTTTATCACAGCTTTTCAGGGGTCCCGGTATTTTCGCGGGAAAATATGATGGGGTTAAGTAGAAGCCGACAACATTCTCGGAATAATAACATTTCAAACATTGTATTGTAGATTGCCGTCCTGACAGCTTACTTCAAAATGTTTTGAACAACCATGAAAGTGATGCCAGACAGAAACCCAATGTTAAATTTCTGTTCAGTCACCAAGTAAACTATGTGTTTTTCCAAGTCGTATTGTCGAATTTCGTTCTTAAGGCTCATTTAAACTAGCAAGCTGTTTAACAATATTAAAAAAATTTGTCGTTTATAAGCGCAGTTGTTTTAAAATGTATAAGGTTAAAATGAGTACAGAGCAAGAAATGCCATCCCCCTTAAGGTGCCACCCCTAGGCCCGTGCCTAGTGGGCCTATATGTAAATCCGTCACTGGTTACGGACGGAAAGACCCGGCGTGGCTTAACAAAGAAATTCGGAAAATGCTGAGGTAGCAAAGGTTGTTGCCCTCTCGGTTCAAAGGAGAATGCGCAAATGGAGACAGGCAAAGGTTAGTAGAGATTCGAGCTTCTGTGAACAAATCTATGTGCGAAGCAAATAACAACGACCAACGCCATACCTTAGCAAAAGATCTGGCCAAGATCCCGAGCAAGTTGTGCTCATATGTAAAATTGCTAAGTGGTCCTAAGACCAGTTTGGTGTTGCAGTAGAAGATAATAGAAGGAAACTTAGAGTTTTAAATTTCACTTTTAAGGAATCGTTTACCCTGGAGAATCAAAAAAGCGTACCGTCATTTGACCTTCGCATAGAGTCCTGTATGGACCACATAATAATAAGCATCCCTGGCGCAGAGAAACAACTGAAAGATTTGAAAGCAAATAGGTCACCAGGTTTGGATGGAATTTCAGTTCTGTTTTGCAAATAGTACTCTACGCGATTTGCCACATACTAAGCTTGCATTTCTTGGCCAGCGCGAAGTCCCAAGTGGTTGTAAAAGAGCGCAGGTGACTCCTGTATATAAGAAAGGTAAAAGAACGGACCATCGAGATTACAGACCAATATCCGAAACTTCAGTTTGCTGCAGAATCCTTGAACATGTACTAGTTCGAATACGATAAACTTTCTTGATACGGAGAAGCTTATATCCACGGATCATCATTATTTTAGAAAGCATAGCTCATGCGAAACTCAGCTTGTCCATTTCTCACGTGGTATACTACAAACTATGGATGGAGGGCAACAGGCAGATTCCATATTTCTAGATTTCTGAAAAGAATCTGACACGGTGCCCCACTGCAGATTGTTAATGAAATGAAATGAAATGGTCATGTGGCACTGATGGGTAGATATTGCCACGTGGGGATGTTCAACCACGAAGTGGCAAGTCTTTTCAGTTAATGCTACGTTGGGCGGCTTGCATGTTGATATGATGATGAGCACAACACAACACCCAGTACCTGAGTGGAGAAAATCTCCGACCACGCCGGGAATCGAAGCATGGCCTGCTGAATGGCAGTCAAACGTGCTGACCACTCAGCTGAGGAAGCGGAGACTGTTAACAAAGGTACGAGCATATGGAATAGACTCCCAGATGTGTGAGTGGCCTGAAGACTTCCATGGGCTTCTTAAGTAATAGAACCCAGTATGTTGTTGACGGCGAGTGTTCAGCACAGACAAGGGTTTCGTCAGGAGCGCCCAAGAGAAGTGTGATACGACCGCTACTATTTTCTATATACATAAATGATCTGACGGACAGTGTGGGCAGCAATCTGCTGATGTTTGCTGATGATGCTGCAATGTACGGGATGGTGCTGAAGTTGAATGATTATAGGAGGATACAAAATGACTTAGACAAAATTTATAATTGGTGTGATGAATGGCAGTTTGCTCTAACTGTAGAAAATGATAAGTTAACGTAGGTGAGTAGGAAAACCAAACCTGTAACGTTCAAATAAGCATTGGTGGCGTACTGGTTGACACAGTCACGGTATTTAAATATCTGGGAGCAACGCTGAAAACCGATATTCAATTGAACGAGCCTGTGAGGATTGTGGTAGAGAAGGCGATTGCTCGACATTGGTTTATTGAGAGAACTTTGCGGAAGTGTGGTTCATCTGTAAAGGAGCCTGCATATAGGACACCAGCGCGACCTATTCTTGATTGCTGTTCGAATGTTTGGGATCCTCACCATGAGACGTTGCAGACATTGAAGCAATTCAGTGGTGGGCTGCTAGATCTGCTACCGGTAGGTTCAAAAACATGAAAATCTTATGGAGATGCTTTGAGAACTCAATTCGGAGCGACGTTCTTTTCATGGAACACTATTGAGAATATTTAGAGCATCAGTATTTGAAGTTAACCGCAGAAAGATTCTACCGCCACCAACATACATTTTGCATAAGGACCTTGAAGGTAAGGTACGAGAAATTAGGACTTGTATGGACGATACAGATGTCATTTTTCCTTCGCTTTATTTATATAAGAAAGGAAATGACTGGTAGTGATACAGGATACCCACCGCCATGCACCATACAGTGGCTTGTTAAATATGTATGTAGATATAGATGGTTATGAGTCTACGGTATCCGAGTGTGTGCATGAAGGGCAGATTGCAGCTTGGCAGCAAGTGAAATGCGGGTGGAGTCTGAGCACACAGCGTGAACCATGGACTCCCAGACTGAAGTCAGCCATGTAACGGCTAATGGGTAGTTAGACAGGATGATACGCATCTTGTTGACAACTGGCATGGAGTACTTTTCAGAGCCGGCTGTGGATGGTGGCAGACACTGCCTAGCTGGAGAGAGAAGTATATGTGGCCATTTGATCCAGCCCTGTTATGACAATATGTCACCTTTGGCGATGCAGGTGCATCATGACAGTCAGACCTTCTTTATATAAAGAGTGTTCCAGCCTCAGCAGCAAGCAGCAGGATTAGTCTTGTAGCAATCAGACCCTCTCTAGTGCGAAGACAGAGTCTTCAATTATGTCAGCCCGGCATCTTTCAGCTTCTCGTCAAGAAATGCGGTGAAGGTTTCTGTTCACTTAGCTGTAGGTTACAGATGTCGTTTTGAAAGTCAGTAGAGCAATTTATTGGGGGAGGATTATCGATAGGACCCCCTCTCACTGGTAGACACCAGAGGGGGATGCCACTACTCTGGCCAGGTGCCTGAAGATGGTACTGCAGGAACTACAAGCGAGGAGGTATAATTCACTTGCGTAACTGCCAGAGGTCGATGTGGAGGGAGTAATGGGAATAAGTACTGGAGATACTGCCGATGATCTGACCACAGTAGTGTATAAAGTCGTTACCGTTAAGATGAAATAAAAGTGATCATACTTTATCTGAGCTTCAGAATATGAGAGACTGTAAGAGACATTAAGTTACCGGATATTTCTTTCCTGAATTAGGCTATCACATTTCGGTGATAGGGGAAGGTGAGTGCTTCCACAGTTGAAGCAGAAAGGTTGTTGCTGACATGGTGAGTTTTAATGAAGTGGCCGACCATAGTCTCCACATCCTGGGATTGTCTTACAATAGGAGCCTAATAACTGGAACAATGGGAAGTACCGGGTGTAGATGGGAAGAGATATGCCTGGAATGTTGGCATTTAAAGCGCTGGATTGGAGAAGGGAAATTGGGGTTCACACCAGAATGTAGACAATGATTTTAATTTGATCATGAAGCGAAACACTCTCATACGCATGGATAAACGATCCAGTTTTAACTTTTTAATGTTCGGATATTAAGTTGCCGTCTCTTTAATCTAAGAATAGATTATCAATGCAGCTAGCCTCTATTTCTGTGTAATGTCTTGTCTGTGTAGACGTGTATCTGTGTCTTTAAAATCCCTTCACCTTCACACATAAGTCTATACAGTAAAGTAAGGCCCTCCCAGTTCTTGGCTGATCCGTGATAAGACAGGCGAAAAATTAGACCAATGGAGGATTATTAGTATTATCTCTGTTTTCATTCGCTCTCTCTCCTTCTCTCCTTTATCTATGTATACTTTTTAATATAAGATTTCATTACGTGATATGGTGATAAAAAAAATCTGCCAAATACAATCTTTGGTGGAGTACTTCGTCTTGGTAATCAGCGGCTGGCTTGCTGTAGCAGATCTTTACATTTATTATTACTGTTAAACACTGCAGTCAGTCGGGAGAATCAATCGTTTGGACAATTTGTTCCATTTACGAAAGATTGCGAATACCAGATGTGTACGAAGCCTTTTTGGACGATTTAACACAGACTCAGTGGTTGCAGGCTCTCTTCGAGACAACTGAAACTTCCCCACTAATTACAGGGCCAACGTGATCAACAAATGATTCAGAAAAAACTCATTAGTGTATAAAATCCATCTCCATTACATGTCCAGATCTCCGGTGATTCCACGCCTTAATTATTTTCCTTTTACAATCTCTTTCTCTTCAAAACAAACCGCTAGCGGTACAAATGTTAATTGGCTCGATTTAGCGAGAAGAAAAGCAGAATATGTATCTCTCAGAAACACATCAATCCCTCAACAGATACTCCAGAAGGTGTCCTAGTTACCACTCCTCTAACAACCATGGAGAATGCATATATGCATCTCTGTTATTTCAAAGAATAAATGCACTAGAAAATACTTTGGCGTCGAGGAGCTGTCGCCGCATATATTACGAGAAAATCAGATCAGATAACTTTTCCAAAGTGAATGAATGTGGATGGTTTGATTGAAAATGATTACTTGGTGCGTGGTAGAGGGTATTTGCTGTGGGGACATTACACAGTATCAACACTGTTGTCTGGGAGGCCTAAATTTACATGACACTGAGTGGGCTCCCACGCTTCTCCAAGTTTTCAAATAATTCGCCATCCATTAGCAGCATTACACTGTGGTAAAAAATTTTTATCTTGTACCAAGTACCAGTTCTTATGGAGCTTTATGCTAACAAGTATAGCACCAAGTTGTTTGCAAGAGAGTAATTCTTGGGACTGTATGGAATAAGCTGCTTTCATTAAGACAGAAACACTTTGCAATTCACTGAGAGAAGAGATTTCTCCAAATATATTTTCGATGTTATCTACAAAGAACATCAACTTAGTAGATAGAAATGACCCTCAATCAATCTGGGTGCAAACCAAGAATTGAGGGGTGTAAGTCTGTGAAGTTCATATGGTTTTGTTTTCCTCCCATGGCGTGGCCAGAAAGTGAATCCTTAGGATCACAACGATCTGTACTGACGCATTCAGTTCTGAGAGACAGACGAGTCTCACGGCCACTGGCTGATAAGTTTAATTACGGGCCAAATATCCGCCATGGTGCCACTTACTCCGAACAAGGAATATCATAATTGGCACAGTAAGGTCAGAGCAATGCCAACCTGTCCAGATGATCATTGCCCAGGATTCCAGTGCTTGGAAATGGACAGGCACCTACTCCTTGTGATGTTTGGAGAGGTAACAGCTCAGGCATCAATAGAGCATTCCCTGTGTAGCCATGGGCTGTCACAGTACGAGTATCTGACGACCCCCCACATGGATGGCTACCTTGCTTGTTTTGGTATGAAAAATTGGTGTACGGCGTTTTTCGGCTTTCCTATTTTTCGCATAAACGTGCTTCCTGATCTAACCTTAGAATTCCTAGTCTTCTTCGGGGCGTGGGGGTTTGCCACCTACAGGTGAGGACGTGGTTCCCCTTTTCGCCCTGTGCTACCTCCTCCAAACAGTCTGGCCAACCCAGACTATCTTGTCAAGCCCTAAATCTGTAGTTGGGGATTTAAACACGATAATTTAGCGAAAAACTCCTCTTGTATTGGCAAGCCCTTAGTTTTTCAAGTGAATCTCTGGATATACCAACTGTTCACCGCGCTGAGACATTTTTCGGGTATTCGTAAGGTTTGCAACATAAACACACTGCTCGTACACACTCGCAGATGAGTGGCCAATGAGACAAGCCTTGTACAACCACACTGATCCCAGATACCTAAAAACAGCAAAATAAAAAAGCTTCCAGATTCCACTTAGTAATATGGCCCCTGAAGTCTGTTGTATCACAATCCCTGTGTAGAGACTGTACAATGAACACATATGACATTGGGGACGATGATGCAGTAGGTTCCTAATGTGTGTGTGTTTACCATGGTCGGCTATGAGTGGATAAGTCTGAGGCATAATTCTGCCGTGGAGAGGGTGTGGCGTAGTAAGGAAAGATGGGCTTCATAGGACGGCTTCAGTTTGGGTGGCTGCGGATTTTCCAGTGGATATCCAAGCTGATGTGGGAGTATTACACATTTATAATTACTGTTGGAAGTTTGGATGTAAAGTGGTTCAAAAATTGTTCAAATGGCTCTGAGCACTATGCGACTTAAGTTCTGAGGTCATCAGTCGACTAGAACTTAGAACTAATTAAACCTAACTAACTTAAGGACATCACACACATCCATGCCCGCGGCAGGATTCGAACCTGCGACCGTATCGGTCGCTCGGTTCCAGACTGTAGCGCCTAGAACCGCACGGCCACTCCAGCCGGCTGTAAAGTGGTGTGTAGGGGATTCTCAGTAAGGGTGCCATCTAAGGGGGCATTGGTGTCAGACGTACAATTGGTGTGGAATAATAACAATGTGTCCTAGCAACGTAAAACGATGTGTTATTTACGATGCAGCCAACGGCCTGGATGCCGCCAGATCACCGAAATTAATCCCTGTCGGACTTGGGTAGCACTGGGACGGATGGCTATCCGCATCTGCCGAGAGCTGTTGGCAGGTAGAGTGCACTCGACCCTTGTGAGGTCAAATGAGGAGCTACTTGCCTGAGAAGTAGCGGCACTGGTAACGAAAAAAACAAGCTCGAGGAATATTTGTAAGACTGTCGCGGAACTGACTCTTGTTAATGAACGGGAGAAATGCCAATCACAGAAAATGCTGGAAACCGTCTACAATCCAAAACATGGTGTGAAAATGGCACGAAACAGGCTCTGTAACGAATAAAAACCGCAACTATCCGAAAAGAGACCAAACGCCAGAAAACATTCTTCGAGTGAATGAAAACTTAAAATAATGTCTGACGAAATTTCATGGCTTTTTATCTGTGGAAGTGGGAATGAAGTGAAAGTCGTGTCGAAACATTATCAAATATTTCCTGAATTGTATCCTTACGTTTTACTGTTGTGCATGAGTTAAAGCGCCCAGATGAATTTTCATATGTTTGTGAGTGAAGAGGAATGAGGACTTTTGGATCATCAGCTTCTCATTTCTTCAGAAGTCTGGTTCAGGCTGTCAGGGTACGTGAACTCACAGAACGTACGCCATTATGCATCAGGAAATCCGCATCAGTACTCTGAAGAACCGGTGCATAAAATATCAAGACTGTTGTCACATGATTCTTTCAGCAAACTATTAATGCTAACCAAACTATTAATGCTAACCAGTAGGCCCAGAAACTGTTTAATCCAAAAGCAGTTCAGTGACACAGAAACAAGCTTGTCACGAGTGCTTGTTATGAGGCAGCGCAATGTCATGGCCCCATCGATTGCATAATATCTGTACCTGTGACTTTTACCTGTGTGGCAAAGTGAAGGGTCAGCTGCACTCAAATGATCCTGACACACTGGAAGAGGTACACCAGAACAAATGATATTGCTGCTAGCTCTTAGGCAGAGCTGCTACTCTTGTCTCACAGTTTGATAAATCGAGCACAGCGCTGCATCGACGTCATTGGCGGCCATTTCCAATATCTTTTGTGATGCTAGATGCTAATTAACGAGAAACAATCCCGTGGCAGTCTTGTTGTAAATATTTAACTCTACAGTTTTATTCGGCTAACGCTGTACATGCCGAAGTTACAATTTAGAACGCGAGCAGGGGATGTTGAGGTTGACAGCAGTAATACGAGGGGAGATTGCGTGAGCTACGTGGTGGGGAAGATATAATGAATGTGACGATAAGGTCAGATATGTATAGTGACACTGGCATGCAAAGACGAGACTGAGGTTGAGGTGCTCAGTGATATTTGTAAGAGAGCTTGGCACTGTAGGGGAATGTTCTCTAAGTAGCAAATACGAAGTTCGCTTGCGGTTATAGTGAGTTTGCAGTCTGTAGAATGTAGAACGTAAACAAATCTATGGACTAGTATACGTGTCATGCAAGAAGGGGAGGGGGACAGATGGGTTTCGCCAAGCTTGCAGGTATGGACTTGGTGCTGGGAAATAGCGTAGCGGAGCAGATGTCTGTCTGAATGAAAGGAATGGATGTTTTGAAAGGTTGTACTGATGTCGTGCCATTAAACAGAGCAAAAGAGCCAGTTGACATAGGAGAAAGGAAATGTGAGAAAAAGGTCTTGTTAAAAGAGAGGGTCTAGGTGACAGAATACAAAACAAAACCAATTGTGGGAGTATGTGGTTTGGAAATTAAGACGAATCATGGAGTCAGTGGCTAGGCTCATTTACTGAAGGAGTTGGCGGTTCCGGAATAGGTGTATATTTTTGAGGACGTGTTCATGACGTGAATTATACGAGAGGCTTTCAATAAGTAATCCAACACATTTTTTCTGTAAGCAGGTTGGTTCTGTTCAGGATTCCAGTACACCATATTATACCCCAATATTTTGGTTACAAAACGCTGTTTTTAAAAGTAATCTCCGTCCAATACGTCGGCCTTACGTCACCTTAATCTGCCTGTATGCCCACACTGTACCACTCTACAGGTCGACGTCAAAGACGTCTTGCTGATCAGTACCTCCATATCATCTGTCTACTGTTACCAGTGGAGTGCATCCTTTATTGGGCAAATAGATGGAAGTTAGAAGGTTCGAGATCCGGGCTGTAGAGTGGGGGAAGAAGAACTGTTCAATGAAGTTTTGTGATCTCCGGTCGTGTGAGGCCTTGTGTTGTCATGGAGAAGGAGAAGTTCGTTTGCATCTTTGTGACGACGAAAACGCTGAAGTCGATTTTTCAGTTTCCTGAGGGTAGCACAATACACTTCTAAGTTGAACGTTGCACCATCAGGAAAGACACCAAACAGAGTAACACTTTAAGGGCCCTGGAAGACCGTCGCCACGATTTTACCGTGTTGTTTACAGTTCGAAGTGATGAACCCATGTTTCGTCGCCTGTGACCACGTTACACAAATAATTGTCATGATCAGCCTCGTAATGCGCAAGCAATTCCGCACACATGGCCCTTCATTTCTCTTCATGGTCTTCTGTTAGGTTTCGAGGAACCCAGCGGGCACACACATTTGAGTACCCAGCTGGTGGACGACTGTGTCAACACTACCAACAGACATATCCAGTTGAGCAGTGAAGTCTTTCATTGTGATAAGTCGATCACCTCGAATGAGAGTGTCCGCCCATTCCAAAATTCCAGGAATCACCGTTGTTTGCGCCCGGCTGGCACGTGAGAGACTGGACAGGTTTGCACGACCTTGTTGCGATAATGACAGACGTCTCGCCCAAAGCCTCACCGTGCTTTTGTTAATTGCCACGTCTCCATAGACATTCTGCAAGCGCCTGTGAATATCTGTGATGCTCTGGTTTTCTATCAAAAGAAGGTCAATAACAGTCAGTAACAGCTCTCTGCTTGGGAGGCACTTGCGTTACAAACGCCATTTTGAAGTCTACGTACAACTCCACCACCTATAGGGACTTCATGAAGCTATAAGGGCTAAAGTGGAAATATTCCACGAACAAGTTTCGCGTTTTATTCATTCGAAATTGGGCGAGAAAAAGCGTTGCATTACTTACTGAACGCCCTTGCATCCTCTGCTGTAGGAGTACCACGTATGGTGTTTCAGCAATATAGTGGTTCTGCCGGCAGGAGGGACAGGAAGTTCAGATTTCGTGGGTCAGTGTTTGGATTTGCATTTTGAAGAGCCTGAGCTGTTGCAGTGATGATATGTATTAGAAATATAAGAGGAGGTTAAGTTAGTGTAGTGTTTTAGGAAATGGTTTGCTTTGGCTCTAAGCACTATGGGACTTAACATCTGAGGTCGTCAGTCCCCTAGACTTAGAACTACTTAAACCTAACTAACCTAAGGGCATCACACACATCCATACCCAAGGCAGGATTCGAACCTGCGACCGTAGCAGCAGCGCGGTTCCGGACTGAAGCGCCTAGAACCGCTCGGTCACAACGGCCGGAGGTTTGCTTTGGAATGAAGACAGAAGGTGGGTTTTTACAGTATTCCGCCTGTCTGTAATCAACACAGAAGTTCATGTTAGGTACTATACGTAAGGGTTTCTTCTAAGCCAAATTGCAGTTACCATCTCACTTTGAAAATTTCATACTTTAACTTGAAACAATTTGAAATACGTCTGACATACAATGATTTCACAATTATTTTTATAACCTTGGGGTGCGATAGTGTCGAGTATTCAACCAGCGCCTTATTGCTCCTTGTAAACTTAGTTAAAAGAGCGGATTTGAGAGTACAGTCAGTATTTGTAAATAAAGCTATGGCACTGTTGTTCAGTTCTGTTAACAGATTGATTTTTTCTTTGTTGATGATATCCTAACTAGGAATTCAAGACACTTTGATATTTGCCCAAACTTTAAATGCACAAAAAATATTCGACAGAGCGCAAAAGTCGAGATTTGACCGTTGACAGATTTGTTTCTCCTTTAAAGTCCTTAATTCTGCTTTCTTGGAAGTTTTGCCCCTTGTAAAATGTTGCAACAGCTCCGAAGTTTGACGGGAAACTCTTCTGTCTCTGAAAGTCCCTTTATAACTTTGCTCGACGCTATAATGCTTTCACTTCGTTGTGTCAGAAGCGAAAGCCAGCGCTGCAGATAAAGGAATTACGGAGATAAACTTACGCTTCAAAGCTCTCTGGATTCTTACAATAACGCAGAAATGCATATACCTTTATATTCAAGGGAATATTGCTGTAGTTGATAAATGCGATGCGGACTCAGAGTTTCCGATAGAATATCTTTTACTCAGTCTGCAGAAGGTGTAACTTGTGGAGATAAACAGGACACTAAAGGTTCTTGCTATGTTTTTAGCGATGTGGAACTTCGTTTTCTAAAGGCAACGAGAGATTAAAAAAAACAGTAGAATTACTTCATTTGGCTCCAGAATTAATGGAATAGACGTAGTAGCTATTCTCCAGAAAAAGTCTTAGTTTGCTGTTTTCAACTTCCGTTCATTATATCTCGCTATGATCTTGGTTTCCTGGTTCTAAGTCGAGTGGACGACTTGAACCAGAGACTTAAAAGGATGTATGATATGCTAAGTTATCCACTCCAGATAATTATAGTTCGGGGTCAGGGATTTTCTCTGCCTCGTGATGACTGGGTGTTGTGTGATGTCCTTAGGTTAGTTAGGTTTAAGTAGTTCTAAGTTCTAGGGGACTGATGACCATAGCTGTTAAGTCCCATAGTGCTCAGAGCCATTTGAACCATAATTATAGTTGTAGAAGATTCTGAAGTATTGGTGTAAGATTCAAAATAATTCCCGCCTCTCCTCCTCAGCTCCATATATGAAACAATTAAAATCCTAGTGATCAGCTGAGAAAGCATTCACAACAAAATTGCAGAGTTTGAAAGTTTGAAGCACTCTTATAAAATACCGATAGTAAAGCTCAGATAATGCTAGGCACAGAAAGCTGACTAAAACCAGAAATTGACAACAATGAGTTTTTTGGAATAGTTATGAATGTACGTCGAAGGATAGGCTAACAGGAAATAGAGGTGGTGTAGGCCCTTCTACTCGTTGCAGTAGACAAGAAATTTGAACCCACCATTACGTTTAGAAACTGAAACTGTATGCGAGGTAGTTTGGATACAGCTCAGTATGAAGGGTGGACAAAACCTTATAACCGTATGTCTATAGGCATCACACATACTGAGATGTAACCGCAAATTTTAGAGGAAGCCTCAGTTCGGTAGTACATACTTTTTCCGATCATATAGTAACTACTGGAGAAGATTTCAATCATTGAGACGTATGGAATAAGCCCAGTTTTGTAAGTGGTGGACGTGACAATACATCGTGCACAACCATACTAAATAATAATTCTGAAAAATACCTCAAGATAATAGTTCTGAAACCGACTTGTGACGGAAATATATTAGCTTTGCTGGTAACAAATAGACTTCGAAGATCTTCACGCTGAAAATTGTATCTGTGCGTATGAGACAGTTATTGAAACAATGATTATCGAGGTACAAAAGCTGTCTAAAACAAGGAGAAAGCTTTTCACGTTCAGGTAAAGAGGCAGTAGCATAATTTTTCATTGGGAAACTTGATACATTTGGCCCTGTGCCGGACCATTTACAGGAATTATGACTTGAGTTTAGAAGGATAGCTGACCGTGCACTCCGTAGGATATAGTACAACATCTTATGTTGGGAATGACCTTCCATGGTCTTTGTAAAGAAATACCTAAAGAGTGACTACTGCACTATACATTTGGAATAAAATATCGGACTATAGACAGAAAAAACCTAAATGAAACGCGTTTGGCTCTCAAAGGACCATCTGTCATGTCATCAAGGACAACCGTAGCAGAATACTACCGAAAGATCTCACAAAATCAAAAGAATTTATGATCATATGTAAAGGCAAGCAGTAAAGGAAACAAAAGAAAAATTCGAAGTAGGAATTAAAATCCATGGAGAAGAAATAAAAACTTTGAGGTTCGCCGGTAATTTTGTCAGAGACAGCAAAGGACCTGGAAGAGCAGCTGAACGAAATGGACAATGTCCTGAAAGGAGGATATTAGATGAACATCAACAAAAGCAAGACGAGGATAATGGAATGTAGTCGAATTTAATCGGGTGATGCTGAGGGAATTAGATTAGGAAATGAGACACTTAAAGTAGTAAAGGAGTTTTGCTATTTGGGGAGCAAAATAACTGGTGATGGTCGAATTAGAGAGGATATAAAATGTAGACAGGCAATGGCAAGGAATGCGTTTCTGAAGAAGAGAAATTTGTTAACATAGAGTATAGATTTAAGTGTCAGGAAGTCGTTTCTGAGAGTATTTGTATGGAGTGTAGCCATGTATGGAATTGAAGCGTGGACGATAAATAGCGTAGACAAGAAGAAAATAGAAGCTTTCGAAATGTGGTGCTACAGAAGAATGCTGAAGATTAGATGGGTAGATCACATACCTAATGAGGAGGTACTGAATAGAATTGGGGAGAAGAGAAATTTGTGGCACAACCTGACTAGAAGAAGGGACCGCTTAGTAGGACATATTCTGAGGCAATTTAATATTGGAGGGCAGCGTGGAGAGCAAAAATCGTAGAGGGAGACCAAGAGATGAATACACTAAAGAGATTCAAAAGGATGTAGTATGCAGTAGGTACTGGGAGATGAAGAAAGTTGCACAGGATAGAGTAGGATGGAGAGCTGCATCAAACCAGTCTCTGGACTGAAGACCACATCAACAATGTAAAGGCTGTCAGTGGAACCAAAGTTGGTGTGAAGACACTCACGGAAGACACAGGAACTGAAAATGAATGTAGAAAAGCAATAGAAGCAACGCTGAACTTGGTTTCCAAATGTTACTTTACAAAGGAAAACCCAGAAGTATTGCCCCAGTTTAATTCTCGTACCACTGCAGGAATGAGTACAGTGTTTTTGGTTTCGAATGTGCAGACTCTCATCAGAAAGTTGAGTAGTCTCTTGTTTAGCGGGCATACTGAGTTTTTGCTAGAACTTATGACAGGAGTAATGGGGGTGCCTTCTTTATGGACTTTGAATCTGAGACAATTTTCTCATAAAAGAAACATTTGTGTTGTTCAGTTTCTGCTAGGGGATAAACTGAAGCATACGTAACGCTTGCAAACCTCAATGGAGTCCTTGAAAGTAGAGTTGTAGCAACTAAATGCATTGGAACATTAATAAATATATCCTGAAGTCAATGAAGACATAGTATGAAACCAACAACGTATTTATGTGGATGTAATTTGCGTTGAATCATACATTAATTTGCTGTCCCACTGGTAATAAATAATCAAATAAAACCTTATAAGTGCATGCTGTGACGTTAGATGCCGATAACGTGATAATCTTCATGCTATATATAAAAACACCGGAGAAAAAAAGAAAATGTCGTCGCCAGGGAACACCGTGTAACACCACCTACGGGCTTCATGATTGCCTCAGTTCGACGAGGAAGAAAGTCCAGAAGCTTCTTCGGGTATGTCATACCCAGCTGGAGCACTCACTGATGATTAGATCCGGGGATGTTGATTCATACCTTTCAACTGCTGTCTGAAGTAGCCCCAGACATTTGAAGTTCAGCCATTCAGTCGAGGTGCGACAGGGTGCCATAGAGCTGTTTAAACCAGGAACACATGTGAGGAGCACTGTGGAGGTGATTATCGTTATCTTGGGAGATGGGAGTGTTTACAGAATACTCTTAAGGGAGACACAGAAAATAGGGCAACACTTGGTCACCGATAATGATAAAATAAACATTTTGGCTTTCTCGATAACTCAAATGGGTGTGGTGAAGTCAAAACATCACAGAACCATCCCCAGCCCGAGCTAACCAACCACCATTGCGGATTAAATACCTGATTGGGCTGTCGGCTCATCATTCGATGCCTTGCATCATTTGAAAAGAGGAAAAACTGTGACTTGCAGGACGACGCTTTATACCTGCAGTCTGCTGCTATTGTCTAGTTTAGTGGAGACGTAGAGCTTTATGTGCCACTGTGAGCAGGTGCCTTTTGCGAGGAACCGGTTCCATATATCCATTTCATCTACTGCATGCATGCGTGCATGCATACATTGTATGGCCTTCAGAGTGTTTGCTCCGAAAGTGGTAGAGATGGACCGCCTGCATTTTCTGACAGCAGCTATCCCTGTTGTGATTGAAACCGTCGTTGCCGGGAAATCGTGAAACTCTTTCTGGGTCCTGTCGGGTAGGATCAATTTACAACAGTTATTCCTGCGCCGTGTTACATGGTTGCGAGTGGTGCACGTTGGACAGTCTGCGTTGATACACCAACTAATCGAGCAATTTCATTCACGGTCTGGTCATCGGTACGTTCGAACACGGTAGCTCATCTCTGCCGTTGTGTTGCTTTTCCACGTCTACCCATCTTACAACGAACTGTCACATACATACCATTCCACGGCCATGAGCGATGTCAGCTGTAGAGGATCACGTGACCGTCTGGTGCCAGTTCTATACCATCTACAGCGCTCTAAAGCGAACAGCGTACTGTTTTTACAGGGTAATTATTCGTGTGGTGATCGTATGTCATTATGAAACATTTTTGCCGGATATCACAACTTGAAGTTTTTCCTGTTACTTAATTTTTTACCCTTCTTAATGTTAAAGTTGAACTACTGAATTTTAATCGTCTGTATCTATAACAGTGAAAATGTTGACAGTTTTTTTAATCATAAATAGTCATCATGTGAGCGAAGGCTTCGTCATCTTCAATTTCCCAGTATGTGACCTCGTCCTCATGGTTTTTGTTTAGCCTACCAACTGTTTCGACTACTGTGCTGTGCTGTCTGATGGAAGCCGCTTGCAGCGATGTCTGAAAACATAGTTGCACATAACAGTGGCGAGAGGGTCATTTACCCAGAAACATTTTACTGTGTATGTAGTCGTCACGTTTACAAGTCATCACAAAAAGAACACATTTGCCTGTTTTCAGTTTACAATAAGATACTATGAAAACGCTTTTTGGCTTGTCCTACAGGTAACAAGAGACGTATCTCCGGCCAGGTACATATTATGCAGTTCAAGAATCTCTTCAGCTGGCAGCGACTGGCACGCTTTTTTTTATTGAGAAATTCTCTTTTGGAGAAGAAAAAGCTGCCATGTAAAAATGAATTAGTTCTCAATATCGCAACATTAATAGTGAAATGCTAAATAAATCATCCTGTGTGGAATTACTTGGTGCCTAGACACGAGTCAAACATTGCGTCAGCAAATAGACAAACTGGTCCGCTACGATATAGTTTGCATACAAAAGCACATTCCCTTATGATGATTTGCAGACGAGAGTACCAAATCATTTAGATTATTTCCCTCATTACTGTCCTTTGAAATATTCGTTTAGAGTAATTCACTTAAAGTCAATAAAGCGCTTATCCAGCCAAAGCGAGTCTTAAGAATACTGCGTTTTGAATATCACATTTTGAACTACTGAAGAAGTTGTTGTTGTTGTGGTCTTCAGTCCTGAGACTCGTTTGATGCAGCTCTCCATGCTACTCTATCCTGTACAAGCTGCTTCATCTCCCAGTACGTACTGCAGCCTACGTCCTTCTGAATCTGCTTAGTGTATTTATCTCTTGGTCTCCCTCCACAATTTTTACCCTCCACGCTGCCTTGCAATACCAAATTGGTGATCCCTTGACGCCTCAGAACATGTCCTACCAAACGATTCCTTCTTCTAGTCAAGTTGTGCCACAAACTCCTCTTCTCCCCAATTTTATTCAATACCACACAATTAGTTATGTGATCTACCCATCTAATCTTCAGCATTCTTCTGTAGCACCACATTTCGAAAGCTTCTATTCTCTTCTTGTCCAAACTACTTATTGTCCATGTTTCACTTCCATACATGGCTACACTCCATACAAATACTTTCAGAAACGACTTCCTGACACTTAAATCTATACTCGATGTTAACAAATTTCTCTTCTTCAGAAACGCTTTCCTTGCCATCGCCAGTCTAAATTTTATATCCTTTCTACCTCGACATCATCAGTTCTTTTGCTCCCCAAATAGCAAAACTCCTTTACTACTTTAAGTGTCTCATTTCCTAATCTAATTCCCTCAGCATCACCTGATTTAATTCGACTACATTCTATTATCCCGGTTTTGCTTTTGTTGATGTTCATCTTACATCCTCCTTTCAAGACCCGTCTATTCCGTTCAACTGCTCTTCCAAATCCTTTGCTGTCTCTGAAAGAATTACAATGTCGGCAGCAAACGTCAATGTTTTTATTTCTTCTCCATGGATTTTAATACCTACTCCGAATTTTTCTTTTGTTTCCTTTACTGCTTGCTCAATATATAGATTGAATAACATCGGGGATTGGCTACAGCCCTTTCACACTCCCTTCCCAACCACTGCTTCCCTTTCATACCCCTCGACTCTTATAACTGCCATCTGGTTTCTGTACAAATTGTAAATAGCCTTTCGCTCCCTGTATTTGACCCCTGCCACCTTCAGAATTTTAAAGAGACTATTCCAGTCAAATTGTCAAAAGCTTTCTCTAAGTCTACAAATGCTAGAAACGTAGGTTTGCCCTTCCTTAATCTATATTCTAAGATATGTCGTAGGGTCAGTATTGCCTCAGTGTTCCAACATTTCTACGGAATCCAAACTGATCTTCCCCTTGCGCCGGACCGCGACCCGAACCCAGACCCGGATCCCCCCCCCCGTCCTCTCTCCCACCTAACGCGAGCCGTCGCCCCACGACGTTAGCCATCCACGCACGACCCCCGGACCGACACAAACCTCCATATGTCTTTGTGTGCTCACGTCCTGCACTGGCACACTTGCTGTGAATATGGCACAGGGAGAGACTTTATTATTATTGTCGTGGCCTGTCCAGGCATGTATTACTGTTCTGCAATTTCTGTATTTTATGGTCTACCATGTAATGTCCTTACGGGATGACGCAATCACTGGCGCATGTCCAATGTCGTCCGGCGCAGATTCTGATGTGCCATTCCGACTTGGCAGTACAGACCGTACGGAGACCGGGTCAGTGCAACCGACTACAAGCAATAAATGGCGAAGCGGCGAGTTTGTAATTACAGTTGGTGCTCATCCTGTCGATGGAAACATTGCTTTGCGGGAAGTCGCAGAAAGGAATTGAAATACAAATCTGACAGACCTATTGGGGAAGACAAGTAATATACGATATGTATAAGAGCCAAGAAGGAGCAGTAAGAACAGATGATTGGGATCGAAGTGCTCAGATTGAAAAGTGTGTACGACAGATGCAGTCTTTCACCCCTCTTGTTCAGTCTGTTCGTCGAAGAAACAATGATGGAAATAAAAGATAAATTTAGAAGTTAGGTTAAAAATTAAGGCTAAAAAATATCAGTAAGATTCGCTGATGACATTTCTATTTCGATGAAAGCGAGGAAGAAATACAGGACATACTAAAGGGAATGAAGACTCTAGTGAGCACTGAATATGCATGGATAGAAAACAGAAGAAAGATGACCGTAATGTATCATAAATGACAGCAGTGAGCAATTTAACATCAAAATTGGGAATCACGAAGTACATGAAATGTAGCAATTCTGCTAACTTGGAAGCAAAACAAAGTATAAGAGGCAAAGCAAGAACAACATAAATGCAGACTTGTATAGAGCACTTGTATAGGGCATTTAGGGCCAGGAAAGGTCTGTTTGTGTCAAATATTGGCGTCAGTTTGAGGAAGAAATTTCTGTGAATGTGCGTCTGCACCACAATGTTGTATAGACATAAGAAAAGTAAAATCGTATGGCTTCGTTGGCTGCGAGACCCTGAAGGGCAGTATCAGTCTCCTAATTGGGTAGGTTCATCATTTACATCGTGCAACTGACACCTTTCCTTCGCAAAGTGTATGAGTGGTGTGTTAAGTTTATCTAATATGTGTCGTTGACTGTAATTGGTTTATGTGTAATGTGGTGTCATGTTTGTGTTGGATGATGATGAGAAAAGGGAGAAACCCAGTACCACTAAATCGCCTGCTCCTCTTGAGCAGCACCAAGGAGTCTGTCGAGCTTAATGTCACCATCCAATGAACAGTTCACCAGCAACAGTGTCACATGTCCATACTCCATAAGACGCTGAGGAGAGGTCTGGAATTTTATCAGGACATTGGTGCAAGGTCTGGTGATCAGGAATCTTACGCTACCACTCCTCCTTCCGTTTGCTGGAAAACAACGGGAAAAGCTGCCAACAGCGCGTGACTCACTGAGACAGTTACTCATGCAAGCAAAATTCTTACCTTCGAAGAATTAACAGGGCCCAGTGCATGCAATGAGACAAGTTCATTGGCTGTATGGAAGTAACTCTCGGACCGTAGGAAAATCGGAAAAGAAGAGCTTGTTGAAGTGTTGTATGATACAGAACTACATCCATACCATTACACATTAACTCAGCACTAGTGGCCAGAAGACCGCATTCAACAAGTACACTTCGGTGAACGGCTTTTGCTAGGTAACGAACATTTTATTAATAACGCGATGGTGAATCTAGCTTCACTCGTGAAAGTATTTTCAACCTGGACAACAGCTATTATTGGTTGGAACGTAAACCACATGTCACCTGTGAAAGTGGCTTTCAGGCATGCTTTGGCATAAACCTGTGGGCTGGAAACATGGGAGGAGTGCTTTTGAGCCCTTATCTATAGCCGGACAAGTTGAATGCACCTCTGTATCGTAAAACGAAGCATTTCCAGGGAAATGGATTGGTCATGGAGGTCCAGTGTTCTGAGCTCCATGATCCCCGGACCTTAATCCACTAGATTTTTATTTGTGTGGACACTTAAAGGAACAAACTTATAGTACACTACCTATGGATGGTCACTATCTAATAGCTCGCGTGCATGCCGCTTCGGCAATGGGGGATGAGGGTGGGTTGCGTACGATTCAGCAAAGTATGGTCCAGTGGCTGGTGAAGTGTTTGCAAATAAATGAAATTATAGGGTGTGGCATACACTTAGGTCACAAAAGTTATGAGATAGCGATATGCACATCTACGTCCGGAACCGCGCGACCGCTACGGTCGCAGGTTCGAATCCTGCCTCGGGCATGGATGTGTGTGATGTCCTTAGGTTAGTTAGGTTTAAGTAGTTCTAAGTTCTAGGGGACTGATGACCACAGATGTTAAGTCCAATAGTGCTCAGAGCCATTTTTTTGCACATCTACAGATGGTGGTAGTATCGCGTACACGAGGTGTAGAAGGGCAGTGCATTGGCGGAGCTGTCATTTGTACTCAGGTGATACATGTGAAAAGGTTTCCGATGTGATTATGGCCGCACGACGGGAAGTAACAGACGTTGAAAGCGGAGTGGTAGTTCGAGCTAGACGCATAGGACATTCCATCTCGGAAATCGTTAGGGGATTCCGTATTTCGAGATCCACAATGTTAAAGTACACAGAAAATACTAAATTTCAGGCGTTATCTCTCACCACGGACAACGCAGTGGCCGACAGCCTTCACGTAACGACCGAGAGCAGCAGTGTTTGCGTAGAGTTGTCAGTGCTGACAGACGAGCAGTAATGCGAGAAATAACCGCAGAAATCAATGTGGTACGTGCGACGAACGTATAGTTTAGGGAAGTTCGGCGAAATTTGGTGTTAATGGGTTATAACAGCAGACCACCGACGCGAGTGCCTTTGGTAACAGCATGACACCGCCTGCAGCTCCTCTACTGGGCTCGCGACCATTCGGTCGGACTCTAGACGACTGGAAAACCGCGGCTAGGTCGGATGAGTCCCGATTTCAATTGGTAAGAGCTGACTGTAGAGTGCGAGAGTGGCGCAGAGCCAACAAAGCCATGGACCCAAGCTGTCAACAGGGCACTGTGCAAGCTTGTGGTGGTTCCATAATGGTGTGGGTTGTCTTTACATGGAACGGACTGTGTCTCCTGATCCAACTCAAACGATCATCGACTGGAAATGATTATGTTCGGCTACCTCTTCCAAAATAACGATGGAAAATTTTTGTGGAAGATATTCTTAATGTGTGTGAATTCCTAAGGGACCAAACTGCTGAGGTCATCGGTCCCTAGGCTTACACACTACTTAAACTAACTTTTGTTAACAACAACACACACACCCATCCCTAGGGGAGGACTAGAACCTCTGGCGGGAGAGGCCGCGCAATTCGTGACATGGCGTCTCTAACCGCTCGGTCACACCGCGCGGCTTTTGAGGATGAAAATGCGGCATGTCACCGAGCCACAATTGTTTGCAGTTGGTTTGAAGAACATTGAGGACAGCTCGAGCGAATAGTTTAGCCACCCAGATCGCCCAACATGAATTCCATTGAATATTTATGAAGCATAATCGAGAGGTCAGTTCGTGCACAAAATCCTGCACCGACAATACTTTCGCAATTATTGACGGCTATAGAGATAGCATGGCTCAGTACTTTTGCAGAGGCTTCCAACGACTTGTTGAGTTCATGCCATGTCAATTTGCTGCACTATACGCGGCAAAAGGAGGTACGATACTTTATTAGCAGGTATCCCATGACACTTATTACTTCAGTGTAATGTGTAATTCATTGTAGCCTATCTATTCTTTTTTTGTGACTCTCTGGGTACAGACCATGATACTGCATTTGTCGGATTTATTTGTGTCATGGACGAAACAAAGTGCTCGTTTACATCTCTACGTAGTTCATGTTACGTCTAAATGTTTAAATGAAGGTAACAGTAACAGAAACAAACACACAAGAAACCGTATTTTGGAGGTGTAAATTGAGTACAATTTGATGCTTTAACGGAAAAAATTTCGGCGCTAATGCGACTCGAACATTAACGAATCTGCATATCTGTTCCCATGGCATTACCTCGTCTCACTTAGTTAACGGCACAGCTCCAGCACAGCGCAGAGTTCACGCTACCTGTTCTTGTCCACTCTACACGCAGTTATAGCGTCGCCAGAGCCGCGTTTTTTAATTGTATTTCTATTAAATCTACTGGCGGGACAAGGTTTTCATACATACACTTTTGTCTTGAAGTGGGATGAGGAATCGCCAAGTGCGGAATTTTTTCTACACCCTGTACATTTTCAACAAAAAACTGGGGACTCTAGGTGCAAGTGCTACTTTGAGATGAAGAGACTGGCACATGATAGGAGTTCATGACGGGCTGCATCAAATCAGTTCGATGACTAATGACGTCCAAAGAAAATAAAACTTAAGCAACCAGTAGAGGAAACTCAAGAGTGGGGATTAAGGTTCAGGAGAAGACATAAAAGCTTTGAGTTTTGCTGAGGACGCTGTAATCCAGTCAGAGATAGCACGAGGCTATGGCAGATCAGATGGTACAACTTCAAGCGTAGTATCACCACAACCAGCTGTTGTTGGTTGGTTGGTTAATTCTAAAGCAGTTAAAGGTATGTGTTACGTGTGTTGTCTATCCACATATAATGATGACCATGGCACTTTCGTATAAAATCTACTCACAAGTTTCAAAAAGGTTTCACGAATTTGTAAAAAAGCATATAAATTACGAACTGAAAAAAGATGCAGTGGAAAAGTGAAGTAATTACATTAATTTGTTGTGACAAACAAAACTAAGAATAAAGAAGAACTGGTCAGTGAATATCTTGCGAAATTAGAACAAACTAATCGCACTAACTAGAGATCAGTTGTTTCTTGCGTAGACTTTTTGTACATTAATTGTCTTGCCTTGATGAGGAAAACAAATTCAAATGCTGTTTTTGGCGATTTATTATAGTTTGGAAAACGGTCAGGTGACGAAACATCGAAGAAAAATTTTGAAAGTGTCTCTAAAAATGCTACCTTCGTTTCACATACATCACTAAATGATTCAGTCGATCCATACTCTGAAGTACTAAGAAATGATTTCATTAATACCACCAATAGTAGCGAATCATTTTCGATTGCCTCAGACGAAACAATAGATCAATAGATACTTCAGACACAAAAACTTTTTCTTGCTATTGGTTATATTAATTCTGCAACTAACGTTGTCAAAGAGGACTACGTTGAATTTACACCTTTAACAAGGATGGATGTGAAACATATTTTGACACGGTAACATGTACTTCATCTGCTTGGGATTTAAATATAAATAAAATGATAGGACAAGGTTACGACAGATACGCTACAAAGGTCAGAAGAGTTGACGAAGTACAGAAGGCAATTGCTGAGAAAAATCTCAAGGTATGCTTCTATCATTGTTCTAGAAGTAGGTTTAATTTAGTTGTGAATGATTTTAACTCCTTTCCAGAGGTTAGAAATACCACTGGTACTATCGAAGAAACAATTTCTTTATTCCGAGGGTGGGGGGTTATGCAAAAGGAAGTCCTAGTTGTGAACCTTAAAAATTAAAAATCGATGTCAGACACTATGGTCCAAGAAGCATAAGCCTATAAGATACTTTAAAGAACAGTTTCTAGAAATGGCTGCAACATTAACAGTTTTACACAAGAAGGAGATCGCAAAACTAGACAAAAGGTCTGGAAACTCTACTACCAACTCACTTCTTCAACAACCGTTGCTACCTTGAAAGTCGTAGACAATACTCAGACGAACTAGAACCTGTCACCAATATTCTAGAATCAGTAAACAGTAAACAGAAGTTTCGGAATATATCCAAAACATTGTGAAACTATTAATGGGTGACGGAGAAAATGCGGAATTTGAATTTGCAAAGTTCACGAAAAGCGCTGAAAACTACTTCAGTGCGCCTGGAATAGGTGTCACAGGCATTCAACAACCGTGAGTTGTTGCACGATAAATGCATCGTTCGATTTAGCTGTCAGTTTCTGCCACTCAGTACTACAATGCATCTCTTTTTATTCTGTGTTTGGATTCCTTAGTTCAGCTCTTGCAAGAGCGATTTTCAAAAGAAAACAAGGCATCTACTGAGATCTTCTGACTGCACCCAAAGATAGCGACATCTCAAAGCGACCCAGATATGGAAAGAATAATAGAAAATATCAAAACATTTTATGATGATCTAGATAATTTCACTGAACAACCAAGCGTGTGGATCAGTATGTGTAAATGCGATGCAGTAACTGAGAGTGATATTGCTCAATTAACCTCGCAATACCAAGCCATTTTTAGTAACCTGTATTACCAATTTTTTATGGTGGGCACAAATTTAAAAATAATATAATATTGTAATAAAATAATTGTTCTTGAATTACATTAATAACATACTTTTGAAAGATCTATTGATGCACAATTAGGATGCAGAACCTGAATATTCCTTTTAAAACTGTTTTCAAAAATGCATTTTATATCTTTCACTTACTTCATCATCTAAGTTTACTAAGTCTAATTATCTTGACAAAAATTAGTAGTAAAAGTCGTTATAGTACCACTGAAGTACGTTTTACTATAATTAAAAAATATTACAAAAACTTGAGGTAATATACAAATAGCTTAGGTACATAGCATAGTTTTGTGAGAAGAATTATTCACCACTTTCTTCGGAATCTACTTCACCCTTGGAAAATACAACAGTTTTTTTGCTGCCATTTGCCACATGTGTATCTCTTACAATTGTTGCAGATAATTGTTGTTTTCTTCACTTTGTTGTACTTTTCTGCTTTTGAACGGCTTTCACTAACACACAAATAACGTCTACCTTTACCTTCATGAGCTTCCTCTGCACCGGAGTTCTGCTTGATTTTCCGTCCGAGAATACCCTCCATACTTGAAACTACAGGCTTTGGCAGTCCTGCAATATTTATAGCCCTTTCTTAAATGTGTGGTTTCATGAGGTGAAGTCCTAGTTCCAGAAGAAAAAGTCATTGCTTATTATGTTTTTTTCTTATTCCCGTCCTGGAAGATCAACAAAAATAGTGTATAACTATTTACTGCTGCTAAGTTCACAAGTGTACAGAAAACAGACAGCGACCACCTTCTTGTAGCCCTCTTAGTTGAATATTTGATCCATCGTGTCAACGCCACCTTTAGTCTCATTATAATATACATTTATAACTGTTTTCGTCTTAGTGTCAGTAGGTGAACCAATTGCACCGTCATAATGTTGAGATGAGAGAAACAGCAAATTGCTTTTGGGTTTCTCACGGGGGATATAAGAAACAATTTTGATTGTATTATTTCCAGTACTAGTATCACTGAAAGCAAATTTACTAGAATGTAATTCTCGTCTTGAGATATCTTTCAGTTCTTGAGGTAAATGTTTCCTATTAGCTTGTAATGTTCCCACGGGAGTTAGCTTGTGGTTCCTCCACAGATCTTCGGCCAAATGAATTGAAGTGTGGCGTCTGTCTGTGTTGACATTTGGCCCTGAGTGAGGTTTAGGAACCACCAGGCGTTTGACCACAGCTGTAGTGGAATTTGATTGTTGTGTACCACTATTTCTTTTCCCAGCATAAGGCTCCATGCTGATAAAATATCAGGTTTTAGCGGCTGTGAGCACTCATGTAAGTATACCGTGTTTACCAGGTTTTTCCTTCATGAAGACCTTGAAAGGACACCTGCCACGGAACAATGACAACATTTCATCAATAACAGTGTGCATCCCTACAGAATAATGTTTTGGCAGTAATTGATTCTTTCACCAAATACTTCTCGTATTGCAGCAAACTTATCATGTTTCCTGCGATCGCTTCGCGACTCTCTGTCATCAAATCTTACTATTTTAGTAAGCTGCTGGAAACTGGTTCAGTTCATAGTAGCAGTATAATCAAACCTTCCTTAAGTAACAGATGACTCACTGTCGTTTTCCTTCCCCATAATAATAAGTAGCCCTAGATATGCCATGAATTCAAGTCTGTCTGTCTTGGGTATTTTCTGCCTCAACGCCTCTTCATTGGTATGCTTCATTATGATGTTGACATTTTCTGGAGACAACTTTTCAAATGATTCTCTTATTGTGTCCACTTTACCTTCGTCTTTATGCCTTCTCTTTCAGTCACTATGTTTTGTGCTAATCGTCTTCTAAGGTGAGGAGGTTTGGAGCCATAAATTTTTCCAGTGCTTGTAATATACTTGTCACTAGAATGACATTTTCACTCTGCAGCGGTGTGTGCGCTGATATGAAACTTCTTGGCAGATTAAAACTGTGTGCCGGACGGAGACCCGAACTCGGGACCTTCGCCTTTCGCGGGAAAGTGCTCTACCAAGAGCAGCTTGCATGCGAAAGGAAAAGGTCCCGAGTTCGAGTCTCGGTACGGCATACAGTTTTAATCAGCCAGGAAGTTTTTTACTTGTCACTAACCTCGCAAGCTGCGTCATCAGTTTCACGTGCCCAGAGTTTATATTCAGCGTCTGTAGGTACTCTATCACTGTCCACATCATCGTGCACAACACACTCCTCTTCGGGTTCACTCACTACATCGTCAGTTTCATCAAATTCAATCTGAGAATCTGTAGAGTCTTCCAAAATCTGTGGTATTTCTCTGTCAGTAAGTGACTGTCGATACATTTTTAATCACAGTTGTATCTAACACTGGACTAAGTGCCACTGAACAGGAATCAATAAGGAACCAAAGGAAAATAAATCATTGTTGATGCCATTGTTGCTGTCAACCCGGAGAAACATGATGTCCATGTGTTCTAAGGTCACGTAATGCTATCATTTATGGAGTAAGACGACCAATGGGGGGAGACTTTTATGACCAACTCCCTTAAACTTAAATTTTCCGATTAAGCTTAAACGAAAAATGTAAAACAATCATAGAATCTGGAAGAAGACTTCATTAAAGACAATAAATATTTTTTTACAAAAGTACACAAGTAAAAAGAAATAAAGTACCTGAGTAGATTTCAATATTTTCAAACAGTGGGCATAAAGTACCCCCCCCCCCCCTCTCCCTTGGTATTACGAGGGTTAAGCTTGATTGACTTACTGAATAATGGCAAATTCCCTTCCTCTTTAGTTACAGCCCTAAAGATAGTCCTTAGCTTGCCAGCAGCCACGTACCCCGTGGTAAGATCGTTCGGGTACTTTTATCACATTTATATTTTGTTTTGATTGTTATTACTTAATGAGAAACACGTCACACAGTTTCTTAAGTAGGAGCCAAAACGAATTACGAGGCCAATCCGGAAAGAAGTGTTACAGGAATTTTTGAAGTACAAACAGTAAATTTATTTTAATAACATTTACATACATTGTAGTATAGGTGTTGCATTATTTTTCCAAATAATCACCATTTACCTCAAAACGTTTTGTCATCCGCGAGACTAGTTTTTTGATTTCTGTGTCATAGACGTCTCCCGCCGCCCTTTTCAGCCAGTTCTTCACCTAGATTTTCATCTCGTCGTGGTCGTGGGAAAAAGTGTTTTCCAAGAAGGTGTTCCTTCAATTTAGTGAACAGATGATAGTCACTAGGTGAGAGATCGGGACTGTGAGAGGGTAGCTTAAAACATCCCAACCAAACGAAGTCAGCATCTCTTGTGTTGCAAGAGCGGTGCGCGGACGGGCGTTGTCATGAAGGAGACAGATTACCTTTGCCTCAGCATCCAGGAACTGTTGTTTTGTATGGATCCCCGAAGTTTCTTCATTGACTCACAATATCTTGCAGCATTATTATTTCAGTTCGTTCTAAAAAATCAGCGAGCAGAACCCCGTTTCTGTCCCAAAACACTAACACCAAGATTTTCCTCATTTTCCTCGCTGTTTGCTGAGTTTTTAATTTTTTGGCTGAAGGAGAATGAGTATGGTACCACTACACTGATTGTCGTTCGCTTTCTAGAGTATGGTGATAAGCCCAAGTTTCATCTCCTGTCACTCTAGGTTGAGAAAAGCCTCGCCTTCAGTCTCAAAACGGTTAAGAAAGTCGCAAGCGGTACGGACTCTGCTCATTTTCTGTGCTTCGGTAAGCATCTTGGACACACAACTTGCGATAATTTAGTCGCTCAGCTACGATTTCGTGAACAACAGTTCGTGAAATGTTTGGACAAACTGCTTGCAGGTCGTCAATTGTCGAACGGTGATCAGAGAGAAGATGTTCTTCAGTTTTCTGCACCACATCATCAATCACAACAGACGGCCTTCCGCTTCAGTCTTCATCGTAAATTTCCAATCTTCCAAAACTGAAATTCCGTACTCTTTTCGCCACATACTGCCTTGACATCACGTCCTCTCGGTAAACTGATGAATCACAGCAGCGTTCATGTCTTTAGCATTTAGGTAACAAATTACAGCGCGCACTTCGCACTTGGCGGGAGCTGGAGTGAGGACGCTCATTTCTAACAGTCACCACAACGCTAATCGACGAGCTACCGATTGTTGGGAATGCTCTTTCCTTGCGCTGGCTTCCCGTTACACGGACATTCCATGCTAAAGCTACATGTCTTGTAACCTTAGCTTCCGGATAACCCTCATAAGTTTATGTTTAAGTAATGCAAGTATGTGAGTAGTAAAATTTGGCACGTTATTAATATCAGAACGGATTTCCTTAATCCCATGCTAGTATTTGCTCTTAACATTAAATTGATAACGAAGCTGTAACAGTGTTTCAAATTGCATTTATATTTTCATAAAAAATAAAACAGGCGTATTATCCTTACAATCGAAATTCACAAAATTTGTGACTGACATTTTCTCTAATGAATTTGTCATGGATTATGGAAATTATTTGTACGCATTTAGTTCATTACTGTGTAGAACAGAAAGCAAATGCCTGTTTTTACGCTTTTCTGGGGACTGCTAGAGAAAAGTGTAAACGGAAAATACAGAAAGTCTCACAATACACAATCAAGCGGAAATGAACGAATTATTCTTACTGCCCTTTACTTTATACAACTGAAAAAGACAAAATAAATCAATTGTTATTACTTGTTTTGAACAGATATTAATTCTGCTTGTCTCTCAACAGTGTGCATTTGCTGACACCGCACTGGGCTGTAAAATATGCCTTTCCAAGAGCACACGAGGAATTTCGCCCCACGTAAACTCTTAAATCTCCCACATATAAACTCCAAATGTTGAACATTAATAGTGGAAAGCAAAATGTGTGAATTACAGCAAATTCATTTACAACCGGTGTGGAAGACACTAGAGCGTTTTGCCAATAAGAATGTGGCATTTCAAACGAATCCACCCTTTGAAGAGTTGTCACATTTTATTTAAAGAAAATGCGTTTCTGGTCTGTTTTATTTCCCTCCTGTCTGTGACTATGCGCTGTTGCCGCACTGCGACCAAGTGAGAAGTTTCTGTCAGTTTGATTTTACTTCATTATTGCACGTCAGAGTATGTGTTAACCACGCATGCATTGATCGATACGGCATGACGGTAAAGAGGTGGTAACTGATCAGTGACTGATAATTAGCGAGATAATGATCCCTTTGTTGTAATAGTTTGAAATGATAATGGTTTGGAAATGAGTGGCCTCAATCCTTTAGCAGCAAGAAGACTTATCTGTATTTCCAGGCTGTAATCCTATCATATGTCTCAAAATTCCAGATGTGGCGCGTACGAGACATTCGACAGGAAAGAGAAAAATTCCTTACCAGGTTGAAGGTTGGGATGCCAGTTTCGCAGCGCAACTATAATGAAATATGGGGCATGTCACATCTCGCTGCAAGGTTATGTTCTGTAGCACCTGCAGTTTCTGTATCTTTCGTGAAGTAGCATAGACACACTCGGGACATCTGTACTCTAAAATGGGGCCGTATCACTTGAAATAATCATCCCCCAGTCACTGTACAACGTTATTGTAGAACACTATTCTGAGGTGTATTCAATGAAGCTTTCATTGCAATCAAAGTAAATTTGACCAACTATACGGAATTGACGTTAAGGATGTGTTTTTTGCCAAATTATTAATTTCAATTCAATTGTGTTCACTGCCTGAGGAGTAAATATTATGTAAAATAGCCGGCCGCGGTGGCCGTGCGGTTCTAGGCGCTCCAGTCCGGAGCCGCGCTCCTGCTACGGTCGCAGGTTCGAATCCTGCCTCGGGCATGGGTGTGTGTGATGTCCTTAGGTTAGTTAGGTTTAAGTAGTTCTAAGTTCTAGGGGACTGATGACCACAGCAGTTGAGTCCCATAGTGCTCAGAGCCATTATTATGTAAAATAAACATTAAAATTTATTTTTATATACTCAAATAAAACATTACAACTGCTGTTGACTTGTGCTTAATTAATAAAATGATAATGACGGCCTAGTTCATACGTGAAACAGAAATGAAAACACTTACTTTTTTCTTTAGAGCCAAGACATATCCCAATCTGAAGTCGAATCGGCGTAGGAAGATCCCTGACAGTTGCAGAAGGCTGGGCACGATGCTTCGCCCGCCTACCTCAACAAATCACGTCACAGGATTTTACAAACGTCTCTGTGGCAACACCTCAGTGCTGTCACAGCTATGAATGACTACTGTTTACGCCTGCAGCCGTAGGCACCAACAGCGCTGCTAGCTGTCAAGAATCTTCACTCGATTATAGTACCGGTTTCCTGGGATACGCTACAGACACGGGATGCGGCAACAGACGTTTTGGCTAACGATATCTACAATTTGTCTCGGATTTGATGACCAATTTCGTTACACCTCGGCACATGTCAATCCTTTTCATGTTGACGGTGTTCTCTGCACCAGTGCTGCCAACATCAGCGATATAACAGTTGTGGTACCATAGTAGAGCGGAGAAGTCTTATTGTCTTATGTCTGTCACTTTACAAATAAACACAATAACGTCATGAGTGCGATGTAAACACGGATGTCTCTACAATGCGCTTTCACGAATTCTTATGACTTATACCAAAACTGCTGGTCGATACGAAACGTGCACACGCCTGAGTTGTCAGTGGTGCAAGACAGACAAGGAAACATTCCTCCTCTCTCGTATCCTACCTTGCGGCGTCTTCCTTCGCTCCCCGCACACCATCGGCTAACTAATCTATACAGACACCGTTTTATACTAATAAGCCGAAAAATTATGGGCACGGATGGGGGATCATCCTAGAGAAGATATCGGCTGCAAATATGGAAATCCATTGAGATAGCGACTTTGACAAAAGGCAGATTATTATTATGCGGAACCTGTGAGCGAGTGTCTCGAAAACCACGATGCTGGTCGAATGTCCACGTGCGACTGTCGTGAGCATCTACGGAAAGAGGAAGAAGGACAATGAAACTACCACCAGACGCTAAAATTGTTGGAGGTCCACGACTCTTCACGGAATGTGGGGTTCAGAGGTCTGCCTGCTCTGGAAAGTAGGATAGATGGTGATCTTTGGCCTCTCTGCTGAAAGAGCACAATACTGGTGCACGTGCACGCATAAGTGATTCGGAGCACACCGTTCATCGTATTTTGTTGAACATGCAGCCCGCAGCAGACCACCCCCAAATGATCACATGTTGACCCAACGACATTGCCAGTTACGAATGCAATGGGCACTGGACCATCGGGATTCGACCGTCGATCAATGGAAACGTGCTGTCTCTTCGTGTGGAACACATTTTTGCTACAATAGGTGGATGGTCGTCTCCACAAATCACGTCATCGAAGTGAACGGCGGCTCGAAACATGTAGCGCACCACGGACACGGGTTTGTGGGAACAGTATTATTTTATGGGAGACGTTGTCCTGTCCTTGCACAGGACCTATGGTAGTAAGACATGCTGACGGCTGCGAACCACCTGCATCTCTTCGTACCTGATGTCTCCTCCGACGGCCATGTCATCTTCAGCAGTATGATTGTCCATGTCTCGGAATCAGAACCGTGCTGCAGTAGTATGAGCAGCATTATAGTGAACTGGCGTTGACGTCTCGGTCACCAAATTCGCCTGATGTAAATCCTACGGAACGCACCTGGGTCACTGTTGGGCGGCATCAACGAGTACGCAGATCAGCGGCCCGTTATTTACGCGAATTACATGACCTGTGCGTAGACATCTAATGTCACATACCCCCACAAACCAACCAACAAATTGTCGGATCCCTGATACGCAGAATCAATGGTGTATGTCGTTCCAAAGACCGAGAGACAAGGTATTAAGCAGATGGTCATAATGTTTTGGCTCATCAGTATATGTTATCCACTATCCTACAGGTCGTGTGTCAGTTTCCACATAAATCGATTTGAAAATCGACGTTGAAGCTTGTTGTAGCTGTTCAAAAGCGCAAAATGTGGGAAATGTTGTCAGTACGAAATTTTTAATGGTAAGAAAGCAAATGACAGAGAAGTAGCGCTTACGACGGAACCAAGAGAAAATAACGTAAATGGTGAGAAAGCATAAAATCTGTGAATGTAAAACCGTATTTCACTATAGTTATCATGTTGGATTGTTTGTATTTGTAACACTGACCAGTTACTTAAAGTGCACGGTAGGAACTAATAGGAGAAAATGATCAGCAGATAACAACGTCCTCAAAATTTCCACATCACATGTAAGAAAAAAACTGTTTTACCCCTAGTAACATGAAAACGAATGTGCATCCCTGGATTAAATCACCGTCTTCTCCGTTCAAAGTATGTCTGTAGTAACTAATTGCGATTTATTTTACATTAGAGACACAGTTTTGATAAATTACTACAGTCTTCAGTAATTTTGATGATTTGTACATAATGTGTAATTTAGTAGGCGTATATGCCACAGCAAACTTCATAGCACGTAGAAAACAATGGTACGTGATACGCCAAAATCATCCAGAAATTTGCGTGCGATACTTCGTATTTTTAACAGTCACGAGGTCAAATGTGGTATGTTACTGATTCGTTCTACCTTTCTCCGTAATTGTCATCCTCATAAAATCATTCTACAAATAAAAATATAACACTGAAAATCCTGGGTTCACCTGAAAACATGAACGTAGTTAGTTCATAGGGCGCATGTGTCCCACTTCACCGATTTTCAAAGTGAATCAACTAAAAATATTTTTTGGTAGTGAACATGTATGATTGATCATAACAAGAGACAGTTTTTTTGCCCTTTGTTTTTCAAATATATGTGAAATAAATTTTCACTGCGAAAAAGGTATCTAGAAAATAGTGTTTCATAGAAGACAGAAGTACAGAAAATTTCTAAAGGCTGTACGATAGTGTTTGTTCATGATAATAAAGCAGTTCTAAAATGTTATGAAGTGGAAATTCAGTGAGCACTCCGAGGAGATTTGTTTTCTTCAGAAATCTGCGTTTTATCCTGAGGTTCAACGCATAGTCATTTAGCTAGGCTTTATGGTCCCTGTTTTGGCGTAAAGGATAATCCAGACGGGCAGTCACACAGCAGTCTTTGATATTACTGAAAAAGTTTACTAGCATCTAAGCATAGCAAAGTGTCCAAACGTGTTTCCTATTTTAATTACTATTTACGTGCTACTGCCGACGGTGCTGCTATCTTTTGGTTGTCATCCACTAAGCGATTCTGATACTTTAATACAACACGTGAAGCCATCAATTGTGTTCACTGCATGAGCAGTAAATATTATAAAAATAAACGTTAAAATTAATTTTTATGCTCTCAAACAAAATTTTAGCGAAACTGGCAATAACAGTATAAAAAAGCATCCTAAATGTCTTTGTTGCTGGTTATGTTCTTCCACAATAAACGTTAGTTGAATTGGTCGCAGATGAAGGAACTGTAATGCCGAGAAAACTAGAAACCAGTATTTTTCATTTATTAAACAATTTTTACGCGTTTCGGCGTTATTCGTCGTCTGAATCCCGGTTCAGGTAAAAACCAGAGGATTACATAGTTACATGGTGCCTTTCAACGAACGTGAGCATCGCACACCTCTGAAATGGTAGTTGAATAACAACCACGGAGTTCAACAAGATTTAGCATAGGTAAAATAACACTGATAATAAAATTTGCGTTTTCAAATTGTAAGGGAATTTTTGGCGACCTTTACATTTTTCACCTATATACGGCGCATACGGCTGTGCCGGCATGCGTGGGGCGAGCGGGTTTTTGAAGTGCTTCTGCTTTGTTAGGTCGCGAACCGCACATTTACACACAGACGCACCGATGAGTGGAGGCAGTCTCTCAAGAGGACCAGTGAAAACAGACAACTGTAAATAACAGTGCTGAATATTGCGGCCATTGTAACGGTATACCACTCTGACACAGTAGAGTGCACCCAGAGCGCTGGAAATGCTTCAGTAAATAATTAACTTCGTGAAATAACATTTAAAATTTACTTATGAAAATGAGAGAAGCTCATAATGGTGCTATATTATGAGCAAATTACGCCACATGGAATAAGAGGAATTTAGAGCGTGAAATTTACAGAGAGTGAATAGGACCAAGATCGCCAGACGGTTACCATGAACACGACAAAACTGCTGACGTTGCAACGCTACAATAACGTTTGAAATCTCCGAGTTAGGGCTTAAATAGCGGCTCGGTAAGGTAACTACAAAGCAACAGATAACGTTGTGGGTACATTTAAGCACAGCTTGCGATTTATTGGCAGAACGCTTAGAAAATGCAATGGGTCTACTAAAGAGACTGCTTACACTACGCTTGCCCGCCCTCTTCTGGAGAATTGTTGTGCGGTGTGGGGGTCTGCATCAGATAGGATCGATGCAGGATGCTGAAAAATTTCAAAGAAGGGCAGCTTGTTTTGTACTGTCGCCAAATAGGGAGGAGAGTGCCACGAATTTGATAAGCGAATTGGGGTGGTAGTCATTAAAACAAAGGCGTTTTTTTGCGGCAGGAGTTTCTCATGAAATTCCAATCACCAAATTTCTTCTCAGGGCGCACACTTACATAGCGAGGAATGATAATGATAGTAAAATAAGAGAAATCAGAGCTCGCATGGAAAGATATGTGTTCGTTTTCCGAACGCTGTTCGACAGTGGAGCAGTAGATAAATAGCTTGACGGTGGTTCGATTAACCCTCTGTCAGGCAATTAATTGTGAACTGCAGAGTAATCAAGTAGACGCAGAATGAACTACTGCAGAATTATTCTTCCTCTCTTCAATGAAGCGTACACTGTAACGAAATTAGTGGTAAGACTCGAAGCCGGATGTTACCTCTGTGGAACTCGGAAAGTAGGTCAGAGGATTACCTAGATGATGCTATGAAGCTTGTATCTATAATTCTAACGAAAAAAACAGTTCCTGGTAATATTTAAGGTCCGAGTTTTCGCTATGGTTCAAAAGAATTGTTAATCTGTCCGAATTTTTCGTGTGAAATATGCTTTTCGAGTTTTACTATGTCTCTTCTCATTCACAACATATTTCAAGGAACTGATGAATTTCTAAATCAGCACCTCACTGTTCATTAGTACAGCGGAAGCCTCGTATACACTTTACAATGTTGCTGCGGTGCAATACCAACTATAGCGTGAATCACTCCATTGTTTATTTTATGTGGTATATGATGATTAGTGCACTAAACAGATATCGTTTCTCCGTGGAATATCACTAACCAAAATAAGCGACTCAAAAGAATTAAAGCGTCATTTTTTGAAACTCTGTCATTTCTTCTCATGACGATGCAGGTTTGAACATTGGCTTAATGTGGTTTCAAGCTTTTACACCACTAAAGAGGAATGTTGCAGGCGTCCAACATCTACCTGTAATGACGTAAAAACAGGCGCCCTGTGACGTCACTCTCGGGCTCAGCGACGCTTCAAACAGCAAGGTGTCGACACATGAGGGGAAAAAAAGCCCAGGGCTCAGGAGTTCATGTGTTAACGGTGGATTAATGAGGCCACATTGGCACCAGGTATCATCACAATTCCGGCCGACGCCACCGTCGACGATTCATATGATGGGAAGGTCGTCACACGACCTCACCACTCCCCCGCCCTTTTTAACATCTCACCCCTTCTATTGACGCATCTGCGATGGAGTTCAGAACCATGACGTCCTACGTGGTTTGTGGGTGGCTGAGGAAAACATTTCAGACACCCCGCCATTCAGAAAAGACACGAAAAGGCCTTAGGAGGTGGTGTATAGGGCGTCAATGAAATCACCCCTTTCCTTGTGGCGTTCATTTCCACTCATTTCGCTGTCGGAAACGACAGTTTGCAATGCAGTGTGCAACAGAACGAAGTTCTTGGTAACCTTTCGCATTTCTGGCAACGCTTTACTAAGGACATTGTCAGGCTGCAACCCCACTGAATGTGTTATGACCCCTTTGGAAGGCAGCGCGACCACAATTTTTACTCTGGTATACAGGGAGGAAATATCAAGAACCATTCAAAACCTTCCGATGAAATGTGAACGCGACCCAAAGCAGCAAAGGGTCTTTATGCTTTTCCAGGCCTCCTATTTCGCGATCTCCTGCGGCATGATCACGGGATGGTGGTCATGGCCTGTATGGGGGGAGGGGGGGATGGGGAGGAGGGCGACATTTTTCATGTGCATGAATAAAACAACATGGGTTCCTCCACAGACCTCTTCATTTCGGCAATTTGATACCAATGTGACCTCACTGACCCATCTCACATGAACTTTCAAGCTCTGGCCTTTTTCTCCTATGTGTCAACATAATCGACATTATGCTGTCTGAAGCGCCGCCGAGCCCTAGGGAGAAGTCGCAGGGCGTTACACCTCACACCTTTGCACCACTATAGAGGACGACGGACGGGGGAGGGTGGGGGGCGACTTTGAGCGAAATTTTACGCTTCCCTAGAGTTCAAAATAAGTGGCCCTTTAATTATTTTGCGCATTGTAAATATAATATATGCTATAAATGCAGAGAGATACTAAAAGAATGCTCGTCACAGACCAGATTTCTAATGCCAAACTATGACTGTACTAAATTGAGTGGCATACATCTAAGAACAAAGCTAATTATGGGGTACGTTGACACATTGTATAGTGTTCTCTGTGCACTGACAAGCCAAAACATTATGAATTACGGGTATGTTGACACACTGCATAATGTTCTCTACACACTGATGAACCTAAGCATTATGACCATTGCTCACCGTGAGATTGAATGAAGCTTGGTGACACTGTGGGCACTTGAAGCGGAAAGGAAAGAATAGGGTGACCCAAAAGCCAGTTAACATTTGAAAATTCACCAATTCACAGAATAATGTAAGCAGAGAGGTAAAAGTTGCTAAACACGCCTGAAATGACATGGGGTGTTTTGAAATCAAAAGCAAGTGTACAAATCGGCCGACAGATGGCCCTGGACAGCAACACATCAGTGACACCACATGAGAATCATGTATAAAATGAGCTGTAGTGAGACAGGAAGTCCCAATGTGGCTTCCTACCTTCCTTCTCTGCCAATGATCTCCTCCTCCACCTGACACACCTCCTTTCCACTCTCCTCAATTCCTGTCGCTCCGCCATCTTTGTGTCCCTTGACCTTGAATGTGCCTATGATCGTGTGTGTCATTCCGGCCTCCTCTTCAACTCCAGACTTACAGTCTCCCCATCAACTATATTCGCCTGACAGCTTCCTTCCTCTCTCACCACCTCTCCTATGTTACCATCCACAACTGCAACTCTTACGCCCTCTACCCCTCTGCAGGCATGCCCCAAGGCTCCGTCCTTTCCCTCTCCTCTACCTCTTATACACGATGGACATGCTGCAGCCCCCACCACCCGTCCATCTGCTGCAATATGCCGATGACACCGCCTTCCTTGCTCTCGTCCCCTGCCTCCAATGTTCCCAGCGCCTCCTCCAGTCTCACCTTTACCTGTTCACCCTGTGGTGCAACCAATGGATCCTTAAGATCAATCACTCCAACACCCAGGCAATCATCATAGGCTGGACCACCCCTTCCTTCTGCCTCCTGAATTTCTGCCTTACCACCTATGGCTGCCCCACTGCCCTCACTCCCACCCTCAAGTACCTTGGCATCACCTTCAACCGCTGCTTTTCCAAGACCCCCCATCTCCTCACAATCCAAGCCAAGGCACGTAACTGTCTCTGTCTCCTGAAACTCCTCTCAGGTCGAACATGGCGATTAGACACTTCCACTATCCTACATACCTATAAGTCCCTCATCTGCCCCATCCTATGTTATGCCCACCCCGCTATGGATCTCCACCCCCCCCCCCTCTGACCTATTACAAATCCCTGAAAATCCTTGAGCACCATGCACTCTGCCTCACTTATCACATCTGTTTCCCATCTACCACGTGTATCATTTATGGTCTGATTCTCTTCCCCCATATCCTCCTGTTCCTTGAATGAATACAGGTCCTACATGTCTCCCACAAACTGGATCCCCCCCCAATCTTTTGGTTTCCCCCATCCTCTCCCACCCTAGCCCGCTGGTGCATCTCTACCATAGTGTCCCACCTGGTTTCCATCTCCACACGCTCCATACCCTCGCCCCCACCCTAGCCCGCTGGTGCGTCTGTACCACAGTTTCCCACCTGGTTTCCATCTCCACACGCTCCATACCCTCGCCCAAGGTGGCTTCCACCAACTCCCCCTCCCAGATGATGTCCTCGTGTCTTCCATCTACCCCTCCTACCAGATCTAATCCCTCCTTCTTCCCCTTCCCCTCCTCAGGGCTCCCTCTCTGCCTCCCTCTCCCTCTTCTCTTCTTCCTCCTTTTCCTCTGCTGATCACCTTCTTTCTCCTCTTCACCTCCCCCCCCCCCCCGGGCTTCCGGCTCCTTTCCTTCTCCCCTCCACCGCCCCCTCCTCCCCCTCCTGGTTTCCCCCTACTGCCTCTCACCCCTCCCTTCTCTTCCCCCCCTCCTACCCTTCACACGGTGGTAGGTCCCCTTCGGTGCAGTGATTTTTAACGTTTTCGTTGTGGTGTCGGTGTTTCTCCAGTGCCGTGTGCAATGCTACATTCCACCAGCACAAACAGTGTCGCCAGCTCATTCGTGTTCCCACTGCAGTGTTTCTTTGTTTTCGTGTCGACTCACAGTGTCCATTCTATGCATGTGTGTGTGGCTCTCGTCTGTATTGTTTTTAAATCTATCATTTATACTCATCTACTTTTGTTCTTGTTTGTTCACCATTCTATGTTATGTGTTCTTCTCTCCTTTGACTGTGTTTTTCTGTAACTCTTGGCTGAAGAGTGGCGTCTTGTGCTGCTGCCAACCCACCCCGTTTTGGGGAGTGAAATAACAATCAAGGAAACAAAAAGACAGGGAGTGATATGCGCCAGCAATCGCGTTTATTGGCATTAACAGAAAAGACACTGTCAGTGAAGCTTTACTATCAGAATGGACAATCCGCTACTGCAGCTTTAAGAGCCTTAATACTACCGGCAGCATGTTGGTTCAGTTGACGCCACTTTCATCGGATGTCGTCAATTTTTACGTTTTGATCAACACAAACGAATTCATCCTTTAGAGTTCTGGAATGATTTTGAAAATGTCTCACCTAATGCGATCATGCGATCAGAACGAGAGAAAATTTCTTTCATTAGACGTCATTTGTGAGGATATGCTTTGCGGTGGTCAGCTGACGTAATGATTAAATGGAAAAGTATTTCTGATTTTAAAACTGCATTTCTTAATGAGTGCTGATCCCACAACAAAGAAAACGAAGTTTTGAGAGAGTTTTGGAGTGGTAAAAAGTTTGTTCTAGGTCGTGAATCAGTAAAAGAGTTCTCTAGAAAGTGGGTTTCGCGGCTGACGAAAAGATGACACCTAAAATGATCTTGGGACTAGAAGGTAAGCCACCTTGTTATTAGGAGAAAAGAATCATTTCCGCTCCTAGAGATAATGTGGATAGGTTCATTGAGTATATGGAGCGAGTAGAAAGAGTAGCTGCTGCTGAAGAGCCGGTGCAAAGTAATAATAGATCTTCTAACAATCACGTAAACAGCAGAAATACTGACAGTGGGAACGTGAATGTTAGAAGTATGGGGGTTCAGAATACAAAATGTAATTATCGTGATCAAGGCCGTAGTAGAGGAAGACCGGGTAGACAGCCACCTCGCTTTCGCAATAATTATGACGAAAGCGGAAATGTAAATAATGTGCCGTTGAGACAAGACGGAGAGCCAAATACTACCCTATCTGCCTCTGTATCGAATGAACACAAGAGGCCGCGCGTGGGAAACTTAAGTCCCGACTGTGAGGAAATTGGTGCTCACAAGGCGGAAACAAGTAACGCAGCGAGTAACAAGAACACATACCACAGTTAGTCGGCACACGCAAACCGATAACAGGGATGCTGAAATGGCAACAGAAAGTACCAGTGATGTGCTAGACCACTCGCATTATATAGCTGATAGGATTTTGGAAACATTAGAAAAACGGGTCAAAGAGGAGAAAGAAAACGCCTGAGTTGTGCTTGAGTAGCTCAGTTGGTAGAGCACTTGCCCGCGAAAGGCAAAGGTACCGAATTCGAGTCTCGGTCCGGCACACAGTTTTAATCTGCTAGGAAGTTTCAAGTTGACGCATATTTATCAAGGACAATTCAGGATGATAAGTAAGCGTCAAGCAAACGCATACCGTTTGGGATACTCGAAAAGTATGAAAGAACTACGTCTATGAAACACTGTAGATCTGAAACGCTTCAGAGACGACAGTAACTAGTTTTGTAGCGAATCTGTGACTCTGGCGGGTACGCAGTTGGGTGTACTATGTGGTCCCATCAGGACGGAATTTTATTTAACTTTCAGGTTTCATTCTCTTCTTCTGTCCTATCATAGTAAGTAAGGAATATATGTCTTTATGTTGTACATATGTCATTAGTTTGTATGTCTTCCTTATAAATAAGAATGATTCCCGAAAATGAGTATACCTGAATGATGACTTACAAGAGAATATGAGAGTTAGTTTGCAGTAGTAAATTCTAAATGTTAAAATAACAGTGGGTAACTTTTGAGCACCAATGATAGAAAAATCTTGGCTGAAGTAAATACATAATAAATGAGATTCATGAAAAGGAGTAGTAACTGTAAAATACATATACTTTGCGGTAAGAGAAGTAACTGAAATTGAAAATTTCTCAAATCTGGAACAATAAAATCTGCATAAATTAATAATTTTAAGTTGGGAGTAGGGTTGTCTGAAGGTAAGAGAGCGTAATGAAATGGTGCCGCTAGAGGCAAGCCAGAGAGTTTTGGTATTAATTAAAGAAGATGTGTGGAAGTGGTGTGAAGATCACACCAAATATATACGTAAATAATGAGGTCAGTAGGCTGACGAATATAAAAGGGAGAAAGAAGCGCCAAAAGAAATGGATAAAGGAAACTAGAGAGAAATAGGAATAATGAAATAAGTAGGCTAACATTACGGCTAAATGGTGAAAAATTGATGAGTAATTTCCGGGTCTCGTAAAAAAGGTTGAGAAACACGTAGACTTGCCTCAGGCAGATGGTCAGTTAACAGACAAATATCGACAAATAAATGCAGACAACAATACAGGTATACGAACTTGTTAAGAAGTGCGGATTGTAGAGTATTGTTATGTTATAATAAAAACAGCTTCTTATTATGTGTGTGACAAAGCGAAGTAACTGCTGTCAAGCAAATGACTTCTTCAGCATACTAGTCCGTACAATAATTGAGCCACATGAAGATAGAATTTGCAAAGGCTACTCGATTTTCTAAGTAAAGCAATATCTAAAGTAATAAAGTAAATTGCAAAATAGCCCAAAATGTGACTATTTAAGAACATATGTTGACTTTCAGAACATAATTGATATGATATTACTTTTTTTGCTAAGTTCGTGATTCAGGCTTCATAATGAAAGAAAATGTCACAATTTTATGACGCAACGTATTGTCAATAATCATTTTGAGAAAGTTAATAATAATTTCCCAAATACTAAGTTGAAAAAAAGAAAAGAAATTCTTTCTAGTAACTTCTCAATTATTTATTTGAACAATAGAAGGAAAATAGCATATAGAATGTGTTCTTCCTTAGATGTAAGTTGAGAACAGAAGCTTAGGCTATGCTATCTGCTTCTCAGGGAAATGGAAGCTTCATGAAAGTCAGGCTACAAACTGTATTGGAGAAGGAAGCAAGGACAGATCTACAATGAATCCTCCCTTTCCTTATAGTAATAAAATACATATAATGGAAAACGCTACGAAGTGACTTCCCACCCCTTACCTCAAACGTTTTAGTGAAAGCGGTTCGTATGGACTATCAGATTAATGCCTACGATTGTGATTAAATGAGAGAGCACTGTAAAACAAAATGTAGTAGTGTTTCTCTTTCAGGTAAAGACTGAAAAATCTAAATCATAAAAGTAATTTTTATAATAATCGAAAGTTTTGTTTCAAGTTTCTATGTAATTTATGTACATGGTTTGTAAAAATCCAATATGTCATCTATTTCTATGTATATGTATATTTGTTTCTATGTATACATATGGTTAATTTTGTGGATGTAGTATTAAGGAAGTTTTTGTTATAATCAATTTCATTTGAAAGAGATCGCTCATGTTTCTAATATTTAATTCTGTTCAAAAATAAATTTTTCGCAAAAACAAATAAGCTATGATGTGGAGAAACAAGCGCTGTATCATTTGAGTGATACAAAGGCGAGCAAGTGTACCGATACTTTCCCCAGTTCACAGCTAGTAACGCCACATCATCATAACGCGCCTGTACGTAGCATACAAAGTATTACGTCATAATCTAGGAATGAAATTAAAAATTGAAATAACTTTTCCAAAGTTTGTCACTGTATGCGTCAGTATATTAATATTAAAACTGTTAAATCTCAGAATGATCACATGAATATGTTTCGCCAAATACGTACATTGTTTTAAGAAAAAAATAAGTGGCGCTAAACAATGCAGCTAGAAAGCTAAAAGTTGTTCAGAATGTGCAAATGTGTGTCACAATCAGCTGTTGCAAGTCTCGACTTGATCGGAGAAATATTTCGGTCAATTCGAAAAACCAATGGTTTGTCGCCAGGGTGCACTTCATTATAACTTTCTCAGATTACCAGTATCTCGAGAACGAAGTGAGATCGGGAAAAATTTTCGTTGAAAATCTTGTATGGTTTCTGAACTCTGTCCGCTGGTGAAATTTTCGTGAAATTGAAATGGCCTTGATATTCTTCAGTAGGGATTAACCTGAAAGCAAATACCGTTGGCGTTAGCGGAACCCAATGTACACCACTTGGGTGGTGCCGAATCATACACCAGCATTGTGCTTGTGCCGGCACAATCAGAGAAGAGAGGGGTGGAGCTCTGAGGCTAATTAATAATCGTCAGTGCCGGGGAATCTGAAATCCTGACTGGGGTCCAGAGAAATTTTACCTCTGGAGTCTGAAAATGTCTCGTCTGTGCTCACTTAGAATGATTCTTGACTGGCGTGGCTCTCATAAATTCTTCTGATATGGACTTTGAAAAAAATTGTGTTAAGGGATTTCGAAAATTTCCACTTCGTCGAACTCTGACGAATTTCGCCTCGTGGGACCCAGAACAATCTCGTCTCGCGAGATTCTAATTGAGTTCCTGCGATGTGAAAATTTTCCAAATCCGCACAAACAAAATTATTCTCAACACGAATGTTTGGAGCCCATAAGAGAGAAATTTATCTGAGTCACCTTGCCTCGCAGTCGACTGTCTCGGACCCGTCTTTCGTTTCTGCCTTCTCTCCATTTTTGAAAAAAGGACGGATTATCATAGGGTATTTCATTATTTTGTTATTTACGTCAATATAGAGATATGTAAAGGTGCCCTCCGTTAGACACCTAATGATTTTCTGAGAGAGCGCTTCGTTCTCGAGATACTGGTAACCTGGGAAAGTTACAATGAAGTGCCCCCTGGCGACAAATCACGGGTTTTTCGAAAAAAATGTTCCATAGAAACAATGCGTATGTTTTCACGTAGAATACGAATATGGAACAAAAAATAGGGGTTACCATTTGCAAAAATGAACTTGATCTTGGTTTGACCTGGAAAACAGGGTTCAAGGTCATTTCAAGGTTTCACATGCAGGGTGTAATAATAGGGTATTGCCAAACTTTCATGAGCATCCCTCGCACGTGGAGGAATAAAATGTGTTACGGGGACATGGGTCCGGAAGGGCTTTGTTTCACGTTAGTGCTCATTTTCTGCTTGTATTCTATGTGGCACAACTTGACTAGAAGAAGGGATCGGTTGGTAGGACATGTTTTGAGGAATCAAGGGATCACCAATTTAGTACTGGAGGGCAGTGGGGAGAGTAAAAATCGTAGAGGGAGACCAAGAGATGAATACACTAAGCAGATTCAGAAGGATGTAGGCTGCAGTAGGTACTGGGAGATGAAGAAGCTTGCACAAGATAGGGTAGCATGGAGAGCTGCATCAAACCAGCCTCAGGACTGAAGACCACAACCACAACAATTCATAATTACATTGATAATAGTAAATACACAGAAGCAGAACGTACAGATTGCATGAAACGTTTTCTAGCATGAAATGTTCAAAATACCGTCTTGATTATGTTTAGTTAGAATGTACAGTAAGTTGTGATTCTTAGGTTCACTGATAGAGTTGAAAGTTCCAATTAAACGAAGGTAATGTTGACATATGACGCACTTCATTCTTTTACGGTCATTCCAAACTTATAAACGTAGCATTTGTACGGTTTACATTAAAGTGTTAATAAGAAGATAAAAAACGGGTAAAACTGAATATGAACGATATAAAGCGAAGGTTTAATGAGACAATGTGTGTTTATTTGTCACCAAAGAAATAGGAAGTCTTACAGATGTAACAAAACCTTCACTTTTCATAATTAGCCTCTAATAGCTTGAAGCATCTTGCATCAGCTCTTTAGTGTTCATCACAGACTTGCTTTCCGATACAGTGCAGTGGAAGTACACTGAAATGCGGTGTTGGCAGATACCCACTTACTGTACCGACTGGCAGATGGCAATGATCGTGGCAATCAGCGTTTCAATCGGGAGAGGTTTACAGAACGGAGAGACCCGATAGGAGGATGTTTGATGCAATTGAGCGTCGCATTATGGAGCATGAGAAGCTTAAGCCCACTACTCGCGACTGAGGGAGGCCCAGAAGGACGGGGACACCTCAACTGAAGGAAATTTCTTCACGCAGTTGACGGCAAACCTAGCTTCAGTGTTCGACGATTAGCTGCAACAAGTACTGTTGACAACAAGTCTGTCTGGAGAGGGGTACATGAGAAACCGCTGCGTCCGTACCATGTACACCGCCTGCAGGCAATATAAGCAGCATGTTTTCCTGCACTGGTACATATCTGCGAATGGTTCATTCAACAATGCTTCAACCCTCACTTTAGTGCAAGAATGCTGTTTACAGATGAGGATTCGTTCCGAGGTAGAGATTAATATGTTTAAGAGCTGTACAAGCTGGGCCTTAACATAGAAATAAAGCGTTTCCAGATCCATGTCCAAATAATATTTCTTTTTCATCCTGTACGTGTCAGGAATATTTCCTGAAAGTTTGGCGACTCCTTTCTGTTACACGCTGTCTAATCGCGTAGACTCTCAGACTCTACATTTCTAATTACTGCTCTACTGCGCCAGCAACCTAACGAAGTATGGTGTTGTGCATTTCTTGTATAGATGTCACTTTCCCATTTCCTGTTGCGGTCGGAAATCGTGCGCGGAAGGATGGCCGTTTTATACCTTCAAAAGTATGAATCAGAGAAATAAAACAGCTTCAGCTGTAAAACACTTTCATTTTTAGGCACTATCGGTTTCGCAGCACTTAGAGCTGCATCTTCAGGTGCAAATCTGTTTATAAGTGGAAAAGCAGTCATGTACAAAAGTACACTGAAGAGCCAAAAAAACCTAGTACACCTGCCTGATATCTTGTAGGGACCCCGAGAGAACGCAGAAGTGCCGCAACACGATTTGGCATGGACTCGACTAATGTCTGATGTAGTGCTGGAGGGAATTGACACCATGAATCATGCAGGGCTGTCCACAAATCCATAAGAATACCAGGGTGTGGAATTCTCTTCTGAACAGCACGTTGCAAGGCATCTCATATATGCTCAATAAGTTCATGCCTGGGGAGTTTAGTGGCCAGCGGAAGTGTTTAAACTCAGAAGAGTGTTCCTGGAGACATACTGTAGCAATTATGGACATGTGGGGTGTCGGACTGTCCTGCTGGAATTGCCCAAGTCCGTCGGAATGCACAATGGGCAGACATGAAGCTTACGTATGTGTCACCTATCAGAGTCTATCTAGAGATAACAGGGATCCCATATCACTCCAACTGCACAAGCCCCACACCATTACAGAGCCTCCACCCAGCTTGAACAATCCCCTGCGGACATATAGGGTCCATAGATTCATGAGGTCATCTCCATACCCGTACACGTCCATCCGATCAATACAATTAGAAACGAGACTCGTCCGACCAGGCGACAAGTTTCCAGTCATCAACAGTCCAATGTCGGTGTTGACGGGCCAAGGGGACGCGTAAAGCTTTGTGTAATGCAGTCATCGAGAGTATACGAGTGGGCCTTCGGCTCCGAAAGCCGATATCGATGATGTTTAGTTGAATGGTTCGCACGCTGACACCTGTTGATGGCCCAGCGTTGGAATCTGCAGCAATTTGCGGAAAGATTGAACTTCTATCACGTTGAACGATTCTCTTCAGTCGTCGTTGGCCCCTTTCTTGCAGGATCTTTCTCCGGCCGCAGCGATGTCGGAGGTTTGATGTTTTACCGGATTCCTGATATTCACGATACACTCGTGAAATGGTCGTACGGGAAAATCCCCACTTCATCGCTACTTCAGAGATGCTGTGTCCCATCGCTCGTGCGCGGACTATAACACCATGTTCAAACTCACTTTAATCTTGATAACCTGCCATTGTAACAGCAGTAACCGATCTAACAACTGCGCCAGTAACTTGTTTTGCATAGGTGTTACCGAGCGCAGCGCCGTATTCTTCCTGTTTACATATCTCTGTATTTGAATATGCGTGCCTACACTAGTTTCTTTGGCGCTTCAGATTAAATATTCCCAAAACTAAGATGAAACAGTAATGGGAAAATGTACTCACTGAAGTCAATATATGTTGTAAGCATATTGTATAATATATTGTAAAAAATTAGCTTTGCGAATTATTGTATACAAGAAAAAATAGCGTTGTATTAAAAACACTGTGAGATACGTCACGAAAAATAAGTGGATTTGTAAATAAAAGAAATACTGTTAATAAACAATACAAATTATTGTAAAAATTGTGTTGCAAGAGAAGAAGTTGTTAATAATAAATCTGAAGTTCATTTTTTATATCACTGTTATTAGTTAGAAAGTCATTCACCATAGAATTATTGCTTGTAAGAAACCTGAAACTCTGATCATGATGCTAAGACCTCGAGTGAAGAGGCCTACACAAAGCCGTGTTATTTATAAAGGATGATAAGTGGGAGAGGGGAGAGCTCGATTCCTATTGTTCCCATGGTTTCCCGCCATTCTGTTGCGCTACCATTGTCTGACAGAGATAAGGAGGGGTTTTTCGACAATTTTATGTCATGTGACCATTATCACTAAACCACACAATTTGTGTGGTGGGTTCCTGTGGGTGACATTGATCAATTCCCGGTGGTTCCGCAGGGAGAGCGGAATGGGAGTGGCCAATTAGATCAAGTGAATAACCTGTAAAATCTTATCATTCTTGGGCACGGTTTCGCAGTACTAGGACCTGCATCTTCAGGTGGAAATCTGTCTGTAAGTGGAAAAACAATAAATAATCACAAAACTAAGATGAAACAGAAATGGAAAATGTACTCACTGGAGTAAATATACACTATGTGATCGAAAGTATCAGGAGACCTGGCTGAAAATTACTTACAACTTCGTGGCGCCCTCCATCCGTAATACTGTCACAGGCATACGTTCAGCAGGTGCTGAAAGGTTTCTTGGGGAATGGCAGTCGATTCTTCACGGAGTGCTGCACTGAGGAGAGATACCGATGTCGGTCGGCGAGACCTCGCACGAAGTCGGTGTTCCAAAACATCCCAAAGGTCTTCTGTAGAAGTCATGTCGGGAATCTGTACATTCAAGTCCGTTACATGGATGTTACTGTTGTGTAACCACTCCGCCACGGGCCGTGCATTATGAACAGGTGCTCGATCGTGTTGAAAGATGCAACCGCCATCCCCGAATTGCTCTTCAACAGTGGGATGCAGGAAGGCGCCTAAAACATCAATATAGGCTTGTGCTTTGATAGTGGCACGCAAAACAAGGGCAGCAAGCCCCCTCCATGAAACACACGACCTTACCATAACGCCACCGCCTCCGAATTTTACTGTTGACACTACACAAGCTGGCAGAAGACGTTCATTGGGAATTCGCCATACCCACACTCTGCCATCGGATCACTACGCTGTGTACCGTGATTCGTCACTCCACACAACGTTTTTCCACTGTTCAATCGTCCAATGTTTACTCTCCTTATACCACGCGACGCGTCGTTTGGCATTTACCGACGTGATGTGTCGCTTATGAGCAGCCGCTCGACGACGAAATCCAAGTTTTCTCACCTCCCGCCTAACTGTCATAGTACTTGCAGTGGATCCTGATGCAGATCGCAATTCCTGTGTGACGGTCTGGATAGATGTCTGCCTATTACACATGACGACCGTTTTCAACTGTCAGCGTTCTCTGTCAGTCAACAGACAAGGTCGGCCTGTACGCTTTTGTGCTGTATGTGTCCCTTCACGTTTCCACTTCACTATCGCATCGGAAACAGTGGTACTAGGGAAGTTTCGAAGTGTGGAAATCTCGTGTACAGACGTATGACGCAAGTGACACCCAATCACCCGACTACGTTCGAAGTCCGTGAGTTCCTCGGAGCGCCCCATTCTGCTCTCTCACGATGTCTAATGATACTGAGTTTGCTGATATGGAGTACCTGGCAGTAAGTGCTCAATGTACCTTATATGAAGAACGTATGCATTTGGGGGTGTCCGGATACTTTTGATCACATAGTGTATGTATATTTTGACCGGTAGTGCCTAAGAATGAATGGATTTTACAGCTGAAGTGGTTTTATTTCTCACCAATCTTTTGACTGATTTGATAAAGCCTGCCGCGAATTCCTGGCCTGTGCCAACCTTTTCGTCTCAGAGTAGCAACTGCGACCTAGATCTTTAATTATTTCCTTGGTGTATTCCAATCCCTGTCTTCCTTTACGGTTTTTACCTTCTACAGCTCCTTCTGTGCCATGGCGGTTATTCCTTGATGCCTTAACACATGTCCTATCACCCAATCCCTTCACCTTGTCAGTATTTCCCACATGTCCCTTCCTACGCCGATCCTGCGGAGAATCTCCTCATTCCTTACCTTATCAGTTCACTTATTTTTCAACATTCTTCTGTAGTATCGTATTTCAAATACTTCGACTCTCTTCTGTTCTGTTTTTCCCACAGTCCATGTTTCACTATTATTCCATGCTGTGCCCCACACGTACATTCTATAAATTTCTTCCTGAAATTAAGGGCTATGTTTCATGCAAGTAGACTTCTTTTGGCCAGGAGTGCCCCTTTTGCCAGTACTAGACTACTTTCTATGTCCTTCTTGCTCCTTCTGTGATGCCCAGGTAGCAGAATTCTTTAACTCCAGCTACTTCCTGATCACCAATTCTGCTATTTCTCATCTAGTTTTTCTTCGATTTACCCTCGTTCCACATTCTATACTTATATGAATGTTCATTCCGTTCAACTGGTCCAGTAATTCTTCTTCACTTTCGCTGAGGATTGCTTCTTCGATATATAGATTGAACAGTATGATCGAAAGACTACGTCACTATCTTACACCATTTTTAATCCGAGCACTTCGTTCTTGGTCTTCCGGTCTGTGGAAATTACATATTACCCATGTGTCGCTACAGCTTACCCCCTACTTTTCTCTTAACTTCGAACGTCTTGCGCCATTTTACATCATCGAACGCTTTTTCCAGGCCGACACATCCTATGAACATGTCTCAATTTTTCTTCAGTCTTGCTTTCATTATCAACGGCAACGTCATAACTGCCTCTCTGGTGCCTTTCCTTTCCTAAAGCCAAACTGATTATCATCTAACAACACTCAATTTTCCATCCCATTTTTCTGTAAATTTGCTTGTCAGCAACCTGAACTCTTGAACCGCCGGCCGGGGTGGCCGAGCGGTTCTAGGCGCTACAGTCTGGAACCGCGCGACCGCTACGGTCCCAGGTTCGAATCCTGCCTCGGGCATGGGTGTGTGTGATGTCCTTAGGTTAGTTAGGTTTAGGTAGTTCTAAGTTCTTGGGGACTGATGACCTCAGAAGTTAAGTCTCATAGTGCTCAGACCCATTGGAACCATCTGAACCCTTGAGGCGTTAAGCTGATTGTGCGTAATTCTAATGCTTGTTGGGTCTTGCTATCTTCGGAACTGTGCAAATGATATTTTTCCGAAAGTATGATGTTATATCGCCCGGATCATTCATTCTACACACCATCGCGAATAGTCGTTTTGTTGCAACTTCTACTATGATTTTAGAAATTCCGATGGAATGTTGTCTATTCCATTTGCCTTATTCGATCTGAAGTCGGCCAAAGCTCTTTTAAATTTTGATTCTAATACTGCATCCCGTACCTCTTTCCTGTCGACTCCTGTTCCTTCCTCTATCACGTCAAATCCTCGCGGTCATTGAGGCCTTCAGTGTACTCTTTCCAGTTATCTGCTCTCTCTTCGGTCTAAGGCGCTTCAGTCATGGATTGTGTGGCTGGTCCCGGCGGAGGTTCGAGTCCTCCCTCGGGCATGGGTGTGTGTGTTTGTCCTTAGGATAATTTAGGTTAAGTAGTGTGTAAGCTTATGGACTGATGACCTTAGCAGTTAAGTCCCATAAGATTTCACATACATTTGAACATTTTTTTGCTCTCTCTTCTGCGTTTAACAGTGGAATTTTCATTGAACTCTTAATGTTACCGCACCTGCTTTTAATTTCATCGAAGGTTTTTTAACTTTTCTATATGCTGAGTCCTTCCGACAATCATTTTTCTTTTAGATTTCTTCACATTTTTCATGCAGAAACCTCGCCTTAGCTTCCCTGCACTTACTATTTACTTTCATTCCTAAGTGTCTTGTACTGCTGTATTCCTGAGTTTCCCTGAAAATTTTTATACTTCCTTCTTTCGCCAATCAACTATAGTATTTCTTCTGTTACCCATGGTTTCTTCGCAGTTATCTTCCTTGTACGTGTGTTTGTCTTTCCAACTTCTGTGATTGCTCGTTTAGAAATGTTCATCCCTCTTCAACTGAAGTGACTACTAAGCTATTCGTCGTCGCAGTATTTATAGCCTCAGAGAACTTCAAGCATACCTCTTCATTCTTTAGTACTTCCGTATCCCATTTCTTTATGCACTTATTCTTTCTAATTAGTGTCTTAAACTTCATCCTCCTGTTAATCGTTACTAAATTGTGATCTGATTCTATATCTGCTCCTGGGTACGCTTTACAATCAAATATCCGATTTCGGAATCTCTGCCTGAACATGAAGTTATCTAACTGAAACCTTCCCGTATCTTCTGGCCTTTCCCAAGTATAACTCCATCACTTGTGATTGTTGAATGAACTGCTTGCTGATACTAACCGAACTTTATTGCAGAACTAAGTCTTTCTCTTCTGTCATTCCTCCTGCCAAGCCCATATTCTCCTGTAACCGTTTGTTGTACTCCTTCCCCTACAACCGTATTCAAGTCCTCCATGATTATAAGGTTTACATCTCTCTATACATAAGAATTATGTGCTCAATATCCTCGTATATTTTCTATGTTTCTACATCTTCTGATTACGACGCCGGCATACGTACCTGAACTACTGTTGCTGGTGCTGGTTTGCTGTCGATTCTGATGAGAACGACTCTGTCATTGAACTGTTCACTTTCTGCCCTACATTCCTACTAATAGCGATTCCTACTCACATTGTACAATTTTCTGCTGCTGTTGATATTACCCTTTACTCGTCTGACCAGAAAGCGACTGCTGGAATCCACGACCGAGCGTTCACAGTCACTCCCACGCAATAGATCAATCCGAGAAAGGCGGATGTCCTAAAAGTGATAACAGATGATGGAGAACGCTACCTTAAACCTACGGAGAAGGATGAAAAACAGTTAAGATTAATTTTACGTAATGTAACAATAGAAAAAAGAAGAAGTGCAAGAGGCGCTCACCGAAAGACAACATGTAGAGGAGAGCACCCACCGGCTAAAAACTATTCCCTCTATAGTAGTAGAATGTCAGGGAAAATCGACTGCAGTGTAAGGATTCCCATTAAAACCTAAAATAAAAAAGATATAACAATCAGACGCAGTCAGTGAGAAGGAGGCTTAGCTTGCAACCCAGATAATTTGCACATGGCATGAAAATTAGACGTCGAAAGAGAAATACTAACGTCTAGCGCAGGAATGGCAATAAGTAAACTAAACTGTACCTAAAAACACGATGATATGCTACAAATATGGAAAGGATGAAAAAGATTTATTACATCGGAAGAAATTTACCAAAAATAATGGTAGGCACTGATGTGGTAAGTGGACATCAGATTTCCAAACATTACTGACGGGGAGACGACGGCAAGTGCCATAAGACTAGCTCCTAGAAACTTCGCTCAAAACATGTTCAAGTTATTTTAGAGGTACTTCATGTGCATTTTACTGTAACACGTAATGGTGGCACAGTGGTTGGCGTCACGGTTTCTTAATTTTATGTCCCCTCTTCGAAACCTGATTATCACTTACATTTTTATTTTTCATTTCTATACCTATGTCTTTAGAAGACTACTAAACGAATGTTTTCTAGTGTATATTGATGTAACTTTGTCCTTATTCGTGTACTAATTGCATGTCAGATGAGTTAATTTAAAAAAAAAAAGATTGATAAAATTATTTGAAATTCTTTTCGGTGGACTTCCTGTAGTGTATCTTGATTCATACTCGACTGCAAGCGCCGGTTTCGGAAAAGTGATCCGTTATGCAAGGTTTACCTTGAAATAATTGCCATCGCACGAAATCCTCACCAGCGTTAAGGACGTTCCTTTTCCGCGTGAGATTCATATGAAGAGAAATCACTGTGAGAAACCTGCCTTCGCGCGATGCTCATGGTGTTCGTAATTTCTGTATTTTAATGTTTCTACAACCGGTGTCGTTTTACAGAATGTATAAAATCTTCCTGAAGAATAAACATATGAATAAAATATAAAAACTAATACAAGAATTGATTTGAGAATGAAATATCAGAATACGAGAAGTAAAAAAAAAAGTAATCCCTCAACGTACCATGCGCATATTATATAATAATTGTGTGACACTTATTGTGAAATCCAGTCGTAATTTTACAATAAATATAACGCTTTGTACCCACTAATATGATAAGAAACATTCGTGAAGTATCCTTCTTCGGACATCGATAGATCAATGAAAGCAATAAAAATAAAATAAATAAAGACTATCGGGTTTCGAACACGCGCCGCAATATAAACAAGCCGTGTAGCTAACCACTGAGCCACCATTTTGGTGGACGATATCGCGCGGTTACGGGCACATAAAGTACCTCGAAAATGCCTCTTAAACTTGACTATCGCTTTTTCAGGAACGGTTGAATATTTACGGGTAAGTCGAGACACGTGCTCACATATTTTGCCTCCTTTTCAACTGAGCGAAATTCCTGGGAAATGGGATTATGGGACTTACAATATTCTCGTCGTGAGTGAGTAACCGACCAGCAAGAGCGCGGGCATGCGCGATGGATGATGGTTCGCTCGGATGCGGAAGCGGCAGCAATATGAAACATGTGAGCCAAACTCTTGGGAGATAGCTGAGAAGGCTGAGTAGATCTCTTACAATTAATATACAGAATAAAATGTTAATATGTGCCTAAGCAAACCTAGGATGACTTATGTCAATAAAAAGAAGCGGTGAAACACGGAAAAGCACGAAAGTTGCATAATCTACATTTTAGAGGTAAAATGAAAAATCAAAAACTAAAATAGACGGCTAACCCGCAAAGTTAGTGACTTAACGATAAATAGAATGTGCAGGTAGTCAATTCAGCCATGAATAGCAATTACAATGACGGTATTTTAATGAACCTCATACAGGCCAATATGAAGTGATGCAGGGAGGAAAGAGGCGGTGGGGGAAGGAACCTGGGGAGCAACCTACACTTGTTTATTTTTAAATACCATCATTGTAATTGCCGTTAATGGTTGAACGTTCTCACATATTCATCAAGCCAAAAACTTCCCGTTTTGGCCGGCTATTTTTAGTTCTTAGTTTTTAATTTTACCTATAAATATAAAATGCACAAATTTTGTGTTTTCCATGTTTCGTCGCTTCTGTTTATTGACATAAGTTATCCTAGAATCACTTTAGCATATATTAACAATTTATATCTATATAAATAAAAATTAAATGCTCTAAGCGCATGAACTGAGATCGGCTGGACCGATTTGGCTAAATAAAAAAAAATTCGTTATAGTCCGAGTAAGATGTTGAAGGAAAGAAAAATTGGAAAGGTAGCCCGGGAAAGAGTAAATTCGGGAAAGCCTGAACTCAAGACCGTAACTCACGATTCCAAAGATATTCTTCTTCATGTGCCGTCTCCTCTAAGAAGGTTGGCTGTCATCATGGCAATTTCTGATCTTGATTTGGCTGATCTAAGGAGTTCTGACGTTGAACAGTTGTACCAATTTTTTAAATTGTCAATCCAGGATGTCCGTCTTCTACCCCTCGTTCTCTTCCCACAAATTTTCCCTTCTAGTATTATTTGCAATATTTTGTAATTTACTCCCCTAATAACATGGCCTAAATATTGTAGCTTCCTTACTTTAATAATTTTAATTAATTCTTTTTCCTTTCCCATTCTTCTTAGGACATCTTGATTAGTAATCCTCGACACCCAACTAATTCTAAGTATTCTTCTATATGCCCACATTTCAAAAGCTTCTAAACTGTTCATGTCCTTCTTTTTCAATGTCCACGCTTCCATTCCGTATAATAATTTTGAGAATACATAGCATCTTAGCAACCTCATTTTTGTGTTTAAACAAATGTCTCTCGAACAGAATGCATTTTTCATCTTATTAAAGATACTTCTGGCCTGTCCTATTCTCGATTTAATTTCTTCTGAGCTTTCAATCTCCTCATTTCCAATTGTTCCGAGATATTTAAATTTACGTACTTGATCGACTCTTTCCCTATTGATTGTAAGATTTTCTTGTTGGTGTGTTTTAGATATCACCATGAACTTAGTCTTGCTTACGTTAAGAGTCAAGCCAAATTCTTCACTTTTTTCTGCGACTTTGTCAAGAAGTAATTGTAGATCTTTGAGGTTTCCAGCTAGTAGTGCAGTGTCATCAGCAAACCTAACATTGTTAAGGTTTAGCCCATTCACTTTAATGCCAGCTATTTCATCTGATAGAGCTGCCTGGATTATGTCTTCTGAATACATATTAAACAATAAGGGTGAGAGAACGCAACCTTGTCTCACACCCCTCTTTATTTCTATATCATTCGATAACTCATTTTCTACCTTCACGGTTGCGGTTTGATTGTAGTAGAGGTTATATATAATGCGGATGTCTTTCTTATCAAGTGTTTTCTTTTCTAACAATTCTATGAGATGATCATGACGAACTTTGTCAAATGCTTTATTATAATCCAGGAAGCACACATATAGTGGCTGGTTAACCTCCATACATCGTTGCGCTAATATGTTAAAAGCAAACAATGCTTCTCTTGTACCGAGGGAACTTCTAAAACCGAATTGTGTTTCACTTATACCTTCTTCTACTTTTTTGTATATTCGTTGGTGTATAACTTTTAGAAATATCTTTAAGGTGTGACTCATTAAGCTTATTGTACGGTGATCATGACAAGTTTTGGCATTAGCCTTTTTGGGTAATGTAACAAAGGTAGATGTCAACCAATCCCTAGGAATAATTCCCGAATTATAAATATCATTAAACAATTGTACAAATATATCTATATGGTCTATTCCTATGAGTTTCAGGATGTCATTTGGTATCTTATCCGGTCCAGGGGCTTTTCCTGTCTTTGATTTGTTGATAACATGTAATATTTCTTCTTTCGATATGCTTGGTCCTCGTTCTCCGATCATGTTATCATAAAATTTTTGATCTTTTCTTGTATCTTCAAATAGTTCTTTGACATATTCTGTCCACCTGTCCAGTTTACCTTTAACATCAGGAATTATTTTGTCATTTTTATCTAACAATAAACTTGTACTTTTCTTTTTATTCTAAAGATGGATATGTGTAATTCTTTTTCTATTTTGGTTGTTATGGTCCTGGAAAAGTTTTCAGGAAAAAAATTCGTAACAATTACAAAGGGAAGTCGCAAAGTTCGGACAAAATTCAAAGGTTATAATTTTTTATGCAATCTCGATCATAACACACGATTTGGTTGATTCTTCTTTTGTTTTGCTCGTTATGCTCCCGGGATGGCAACAACTCGGTTGAATATTTTCTGTTGAAAAACAGCTGGAAGATCTGGAGAAAAAATGGAAAAACGAATTTCAACCTAAATTAAAATAAAATTTCGTTTTTTCTTTTATGTTGTTTCGCGATCTGTACAACTAATGTAGCTTTTTTATTTCTATTCCAACTCCAATTAATTTCGCTACAACGTGACAAATCTCGTTTGACAGCTGATTATCAAGTTGTGAAAGAAGCACGTCGGTTTCATAGTGACGGAAAATTAATTCAGTTCCAGTTGTTTCTTTTTTCAATTGAACTGGAACTGTGCTGTAATTTCGTAGCATTTGTTTCATTAAACGAAACAGATTTCATTGTGTGATAAATTCTCAGATTCACCTATGAAATACCGTAAGTTTTGAAGTGACAAACGGTTACACAGTAACAACGAAGCGGATGAATTGTCCATTTTCAGTTGGATTGTGATTATTCGCATCTCATATTGTGTCGCAATCGATACCATTGAATTACATTGACACAGTTTAATCGCAGCGCAATGCCGCCAACAACGTCGAAAAACTCGCTTTGCTGCAAACAAAAACAAATTTGAAGTCTAATCGAATTGCACAGAAACACGAATATGGAAAAGAAACGGAACGGAATCGAATATCACAAACTCTTTAGCACGTCACGTACGCAACAAGAAAGAGAAAATGCAATCGAAGATGATAGGTGCCGAATGAGACAAAACATGGTTCAAATGGCTCTGAGCACTATGCGACTTAACTTCTGAGGTCATCTGTCGCCTAGAACTTAGAACTAATTAAACCTAACTAACCTAAGGACATCACACACATCCATGCCCGAGGCAGGATTCGAATCCGCGACCGTAGCGGTCGCTTGGTTCCAGACTGTAGCGCCTAGAACCGCACGCCCACTCCGGCCTGCTGTTTCTTTTCACTGTCATTTTGCATAAGACATTGCTTACGAAGCAATAGGTCCTCCTCGTAATTGGAGACACTTTTGAATGTGTTTAGGCATACTCCTTACCATATTGTCCAAATAGGCCTGTGAATATTATCCTATTCCTCCACAGCGGCCACTATGAGGCCCTGTAAGGTCCCTTGTAGGGACAATTGAGAACCCCTCATTTTAGTGTGGCCAATGCGTTGTCAATTCGATAGGAAGCTGTTACGACGATGGGCGCGCATTGTCGACCATCAGCGTGGATCCTGCTCCAATAAGTTCACTAAACGGAGACAAACTGCTTACAAGGATGTCGCCCGATACTTCACACCAGGCATCCTGACATGTATTGGTACAGCAGCCACACATGATTCCTCTCCAAAACATGACTCAGCCGCCTTGAAAAGGATGTAAATATTTTCGTCATTGTCTCCATTCACGAATATCAGTGTTGTCACACTGGAGACTGAGACGAGTCTCATCAGAAAACAGCCTTGTGTTCAACTTCTACGTAGTCCACAGTGAGTGGTATCGTGCTCATATGACAAGAGCCCCTCTCCGAAGTTGATTTAGAGGAGAACATTGAGAGGTCTGACGACCGCTGTTGCCAAGCGGTCATAGGCGCTTCAGTCCGGAATCGCGCGACAGCTTCAGTCACAGGTTCAAATCCTGCCTCGGGCATGGATGCGTGTGATGTTCTTAGGTTAGTTAGGTTTAAGTAGTTCCAAGTTCTAGGGGACTGATGACCACAGATGTTAAGTCCCCTAGTGCTCAGAGCCATTTGAACCATTGAGAGGTCTCTTGTACATAATGCGTGCTCATGGAGCCTTTTCCATATCATTTGTATTGACTCCTTTACTCCTAAGCTGGTTTGAACTTCCGCCGTAGATCTGTAACATCGTATTGAGAGTATCTGTGTACTGTTCTACGTAGACATCGATTCTACACACCTATTGTTTTCCGTCTGTGGCCACTTTTGTGAGAACCTCAGCTGATCCTGTCGCTATAAACTTGTTGGAGATTTTAGAGACATTACTTTGACTCACAGCGACATTTTCTGTGGCGTCCACCTGTCCTATTCCCTGCCCCATTAAAGTGGCTACATGGAGCCTCTGATGGCACTTTATTGTTGTCTGAACCACCCTGAAGCGACGCAACTCTCGTAATGACACAGAGCACAACGACTGCAATGTTTACAGGGGACTTAGTTGCCACAGACAGCACATACTGTCCCTACACGGTGCAAACATGAACTGTTTAAGGTAGAATTACATTACTAACAAATCAATGTATTGACATCATAATGTAGTTCAGTATCATCTCAACGTTCAGTATTAAAGTTTCAGCAATACGCAACATTTACTTTCAACTCCGCATTACATTAACATGATTTCAAATATACAGTAAAATTAAGCATTATGGTGCACAGATATATTGATTTGGAATCCAGAAGAAACATGCAACACTGTTACATAAAAAATTTGCAATTTGTATTTCTAGACTACACTATGGTACACAACGCCACACCCACTACACTACTATATTTGCCTGTATAGATAGCTACTGCCGCACTGAGCCAAAACTCAAGATTCACTGCGGCTGTGTTACCGTGGCACCCAATACAAGGCGTGGCAGTTGGGAGATGGCCGTCTGGGTCTTAGGAAACCCTTCCTAGTACTCGTCAAGGCACATATTTTTGTTGCTTCCGGAAGATTGTTGTAAGTGGATGTTCTGCCGCAGTGTATCTCGTTGTCATGTTGTATGACCTCTTATTGGTTGTCTCTCGGATAAATATGCTTCCAGTTCGTAAGCAGATATTTTTTTCTGACAGCAAGTTCAGCTTATGCCGCAGCATCTCATTCCTTAGTATGTTATAGATTAGTGTATCAAGTAAGACGTTCCTATCCTGGCGAAACAGCTTGTCTAAGGGCAGATCCCAGATGTTGTGAGTCGGGGTGTGGGGAGGGGGGTAGTGGGGTGGGGGGGGGTTAGGGGAGTGGGGGTTGGGGGGTGGGGGTGGGGGGGTGGCGATTGCTCCACATCCACAAGTGTCTGTAGTGTATTGGTGTATTTTCAGTAACTAACTGGGATATGGACCAAGATCCGATAGGTAGTGTATACGTCGAAATTTTCTGGCTGATTAAAAATGTGTGTCGCACCTGGACTCGAACTTGTTACCTTTGCCTTTTGCAGGCAAGGGTTGTACCGATTGCGTCATCCAAACACAACTCACGACCCGCCCTCACAACTTTTGTTTCGCCATTACTTCATCCCCTACATTACAAACTTCACATAAATTCTCCTACATACCTTGCAGGGCTAGCCCTCCTGGAAGAAAGGATATTGCGGGACCTGGTTAAGTCACAGTCTGGGGGTTGTTTCCAGGGCACTTAATCTGTCAAAATTTCAAATCACAATCCGCTGCAGAGTGAACAATGATTCTGTAAAAAATGCCATGTCTCGGCAATATGCTTTCTCCGGTTGCGGTAGTGTTGTGGAATACAATAGCAGTACAGGACGCACCAAAACCTTATTCCACAACACTCCCGCAAAACCAAGTGTGTAACGCTGACGTACTAAGTTCACCTTTCAGTATTTCTTTACTAACAGCCGCTCACACAGTTGGCGATGACATGATGTACGCTGAGAAAAAACGGCAACAGAAAAAGCGCAGAAAATATGCCGCAAAAAGCGACAATAATTTTTAAAAACATGCCATAACATACAATAAATAAGGTAGTATGAAAGTATCCATAAAAACTATATTTCAGAAAACGAACAGTTAAAATGTAATAATGGGTTTTCTGAATGTTTTAGATTTAAGAAAAACCACTGATGATGGTGGTATTTGTCGCTGAGACAAGTTTGGTTCAAATGCTTCAAATGGCTCTGAGCACTATGGGACTTAACATCTGAGGTCATCAGTCCCCTAGAACTTAGAACTACTTAAACCTAACCAACCTAAGGACATAACACACATCCATGCCCGAGGCAGGATTCGAACCTGCGACCGTAGCTGTTGCTCGGTTCCAGACTGTAGCGCCTAGACCCGCACGGCCGCCGGCCGAATGAGACATCACCGATCTGTAGGAACCCGTCTCGTGACAATGAATTTGAACAATTGTGTTAAAGCACAAGCAAATGAGTTGCATTCCTTTACGACGTGAAAAACGATTACAATTCAGACCAATCCTTTGCTACTGGATCGTTGATCGTTGTGTGCCCAGATTGTAAGTCACTGAAATACGGTAATGGAACACCTGCATTGTGTTGCGCAGGTGGCAAAGTCAAAGTGGCATCACTGGCCGGCCATCGGAGCCATTTCGCCCGTTGGTTTCTTAAACAGTAACAGATTACACACGTATCCTAACACAAATCCCGCTATACAGCTGTTGCTACAATATCGGAATTGAGTCCGCCTTTTTGGAAAACACCTTGTTACTTGTTTACTTATTTATTTCCGAAACTTGTTTCCGGTTCTAGGCGCATCAGTCTGCAACCGCGCGACCGCTACGGTCGCAGGTTCGAATCCTGCCTCGGGCATGGATGTGTGTGTTGTCCTTAGGTTAGTTAGGTTTAAGTAGTTCTAAGTCTAGGGGACTGATGACCTCAGATGTTAAGTCCCATAATGCTCAGAGCCATCAGTAGTCGAAGTGTTTGGTGCTTCGAGAGGCACCATATAGAAGATTTATACAGTATACAGGAGAAACGGATAAAATCAAACATCATGCACTAAATCACAGCGTCGACGAGAGTGTGTGTTGAGTGATCTTGACAGACGGTCACTGAAGAGGATTGTGAAGAAAAATATGAGGACGACAGGTACAAATGTCGCCGCAGAACTGAAAAACGCACTCGCAAACCTTGTTAGCACCAAAACGACGCGAAGCGAGCTCCACAGACAGGGAACTAGAGGGCGACCTAGAATTCCAAAACCGTTCATCAGCTATACAAATGTCTGTGAAAGGATAACGTGGTGCCGAAGCCGTAAAATCTGGACAGTGGAAGAAAGCATTTGGTCAGATGAGTCTTGGAAATTAGAAATTTGTGGTAAGTTCTGTGGGATCAAACTGCTGAGGTAATCGGTCACTAGGCTTACACACTACTTAATCTAACTTAAAGTAACTTACGCTAAGGACAACACACACACCCATGCTCGAGGGAGGACTCGAACCTCCGACGGGTGGAGTCACGCGGACCGTGAGAAAACGCCGCAGACCCCGCGGCTACCCCGCGCGGCAAATGATGGTTGTAGGCATCTTTTTAAACTTATAAGTCGCAAAGGGAGGAAATTATGGGGTTTTGAAAAAGTGGTCCTTTATGTAGCGCAGTACAGATTACACAAGTCTGCATTTCGAAGATTTTTGTCAAATGATTTCCCAAAAATAGGTGTCCTACAATCAATAAAGATTCTGAAAATTACTTTCATTTTGTTTTATCACGTCAGGATTCTTCACAAAATAAGAACTCTTATTTTAAGGATTTAAGTAAACGAAACATTGATATTGAAATAAACTTTCAGTCCATGTGCTGTAAAACTAATGCCTCTCGAGGTTCATTGTAAAGCTGACGCGATAAAGAAATTTAATAATATTACTGGTGCTTTTAAAGATTTTTCCAAAAATCACTTATTTAAATTTGGGCTCCTTGACAGAAGCCTTCATCCTAGAGCGAAATGGTTGTGTGTGTGCGGGGGTGGGGGGGAGCGGAAGGGGGGCGGAAGGGGGGGGGGAAGGGAGGGAGGGAGGGAGGGAGGGAGGGAGGGAATAATGCATCTGTTGCCGACGTTCTTTGCACGACGGATCGCAAAGAAAAGTACATAATCCGATTTACGTATATTGTTTGGTTTTAGGGTGCAAAAACAATCAGTGTCATACGAGCTCATGTCAGAACCGTAGAACACAAAGACAAAGGAGGAGTTACAAACGACTACACGTTAAGCCAATCGAAAGAAGGAAAGACAATCAAAAATAGAGACTTGGAGAAAGGTCCATAAATACCCCACAGAGAGACGGAGGTCCTGAACTGAAGATTAAGTGTCTTTGGCCATATTGTTACTTCTGATAAAAAGTAAAACGCAATCGGCAGACCTACGCGTCGTTCGCTAAAGCGGACGATAATTCAGACGGCAAACATAAATGAGAACATAAGTGGTTAAAAAAAAAGGGCATTCCGTCAGGAAATGGCGAACCGTCAAAGGATGAGGGCAATGAGCACAAAGTGGTGGAGGAGCACCACTTAACAAACAGCGATGGCTAAAAACCAGTGTAGCTTCCATATCTTGAGGGGAGAGTTATCGGTAAACAGAGGTAGGTGGTGAAGTATTTGGACAATATATTGGTATTTGCAGATACTAGATACTGATAATCATAAGGTCTAGTCATTTGGTTACTCTCGGTTTAAAACGAGATGCAGATGTCATCATATGACTTAAGCTCTTATAATCTACAAACTGTTAGGCTAATACGTCAACGAGACGTTATTAAAAGTCGTGAGTGTCTGTATACTGGCAGCGCTTCCTTCTGTTAGGTTAAAACTTAAGGGAAGAGTTCTGGGTTAATAAATTGCACGTAGCGCGGTAGAGCAGTGGCAGCCGAAAATGACGTGTTCGGTGTTCTCCTCCTCCTCCTCAGCACAGTCACACAGGTGTGTTTCAGTCCATTGTAGACGACAGAGATGCTGCATGAATCTCCCGTGATTGAAACGGAGGCGAAAAAACAATGACGAGCAGTTTTCTGTGGTGCCACCCCAAAGGTGTACCATTGCTGTGCAGGGATGCAGGTGCCATCTGTTATTCCATGAATTTAATTTACCGTCACACTTCTTTCTGAAGGTCTGTTTACTGATCATGGACATACGTTTTTCTCCATGACTTTAATTTACCGTCACACTTCTTTCTGAAAGTCTGTTTACTGATCATGGACATACGTTTTTCTCCTATGGCGAATAGACCTCTTAGTGAGAAAGTTGACCTTTGCATTTTTTTCTGATACCATAGTGTCCCATCACCCAAAACGTGATAACTCTCTTGTCGTGGCGATGTACTGCTGAAACCAGTTTTGCTAGCTGGTGTTACTGGCTGTATGATTCTGTTTCAGCAGCAACGCTGGCCGCGAGTCAAACTGTGCGCTTCACTCCATGTAAAAAAACTTCCTGAGGAAGTTGGCATTGCCCATCATGGTGTGCCTTTTCGTCGTCGCATGCGTTGTCAATGCCATCTGAATTAAATGGCTCTGAGCACTATTGGACTTAACATCTGTGGTCATCAGTCCCCTAGAACTACTTAAACCTAACTAACCTAAGGACATGACACACAACCATGCCCAAGGCAGGATTCGAACCTGCGACCGTAGCGGTCACGCGGTTCCAGACTGAAGCGCCTAGAACCGCATGGTCACACCGGCCGGCCATCTGAATTACGTTCTCCCTAAGTACGGAATCGGCACTCGCGTTCCCATTCACATAAAAGGTTTAGCAGTTCAGTTCCAAGTGAAGTGTTTTTTTTGTGTTTTAGGGCGCTCAACTACTAAGGTCATTAGCGCCCAGTCACAAACGTTTGTAGCGTAGTAAAACGCAAGGGGGCAACACCAGAAAGTACTTACAAAGACGCAGATTAACAAAATAAAAAAAATCAGATCTTTTTGGACAAGTCCGTCAATGTAACAAAACTAAGGACACGAGCAGCTGCTCGAGCATCATCAGCTAAAAGTTCCTGTAAGGTAGATGGCAGACACAGGACAACACGAGAGTGAATGAAACGGGGACAGGACAATAAAACATGGCGCACCGTCAATGGATGACCACAAGGGCACTGCGGGATGGGGTCACCGGACAACAGGTAGCGGTGGCTAAATCGGCAATGTCCAATCCGCAACCTGGCCAAAATGATCTTATCCCGCCGGGAAGGGCGTGAGGAGGTCGTCCAATCCGTCGGGAACGGTTTGATGGCCCTAAGCTTATTTTCATGGAGAGAGGACCAAGCCGCATGCCACAATGATGAAACGCGCCGACAAAGAACCCCTCTAACATCAGTTGATGGGACACAAAAGGAAGCTGTCCGAGGCAGGAGGACAGCAGCCTAGGCCGCAGCATCAGCAGCTTCGTTCCCAGGCGCACCATCGTGGCCAGGAATCCACAAAAAAAGAACACGAGCGAAGGTATCAGCTAGCGACTGAAGGGACGGTTGAATTCGTTGCATGAGAGGATGGTCCGAATATGGGTCACGGAGACTCTGAATGGCGCTCAAAGAATCAGAGCAGATGGCATAGGGAGAATGACGATGGCGGTGGATATACTGAACAGCCTGATAGAGAGCAAAAAGCTCAGCTGTAAAGCTTGAACACTGGTCAAGGAGCCGGTATTGAAAGGTATCATCCCCAACGACAAAGGCACATCCGACGCCAGCAGTAGTCTTGGAGCCATCTGTGTAAATAAAGACGTTATTAGCGAGCCTCGAACGAAGTTCGACAGACCTCGAGCGGTATATTGAATCCGCGGTCCTCTGCTTTGGGAGCGAGCTGAGTTCAAGGTAAACGCGAAGCTGAGCCTGGAGCCAAGGTGGCGTCGGGCTCTCACCCACTCGAAAAGTCGTAGGGAGGGTAAAATCAAGTACCTGAAGCAGGCGACGAAGGCGAGCTCCAGGAGGTAACAAGACAGAGACATATAGCTCGTACTGGCGGTCGAGAGAGTCGTCAAAGAAGGAGAAATATGACGGGTGGTCGGGCATTGACATCAGTCGGCAGGCGTACCGACAAAGCAACATATCGCGCGGGTTGCTTAGTGGTAATGCGGCAGCTTCGGCATACAGAAACTCAACAGGGCTGGTGTACAATGCTCCAGTCGCCAGACCTAACCTCTGATGGTGGATAGAGTTTAGACGGCGTAAGATGGACGGCCGGGCAGAAGAGTAGACAAAGCTCCCATAATCCAGCTTTGATCGGACAATGGACCGATATAAGCGAAGCAGGACAATTCGATTTGCTCCCCATGACATACCGCTGAGAACACGGAGGACATTTAGGGAACGGGTACAACGAGCAGCCAAGTAAGACACATGTGGAGACCAGCAAAGTTTCCTGTCAAATGCAAGACCTAAAAATTTTGTTGTCTCCACGAATGGGAGAGCAACGGGACCAAGATGTAAGAATGGTGGAAGAAACTGTTTGTAACTCGAGAAGTTCATACAGACCGTTTTCTCACCAGAAAAATGGAAACCGTTAGCGACACTCCAGGAATATAGACGGTCTAGACAACGCTGAAGACAGCGCTCCAGGAGACATGTTCTCTGAGCGCTGCAGTAGATCGTAAAGTCGTCCACGAAAATGAAGCCTGGAACGTCAGCTGGAAGACAATCCATTATTGGATTGACAGCTATGGCAAGAAGGGCCACGCTCAAAACGGAGCCCTGGGGCACCTCATTCTCCTGGCGAAGGGCATCTTAAGGAACAGAACCCACACGTACCCTGAACATTCGATCCATTAAAAATGCATTAATAAAAAGAGGGAGGTGACCGCGAAGGCCCCAAGTGTGCATGGTGCGGAGAATGCCCGCCCTCCAACAGGTGTCGTAAGCCTTCTCCAAATCGAAGAACACAGCCACCGTCTTGCCCTTACGCAAAAAGTTGTTCATAATGAAGGTCGACAAGGTAACTAGGTGGTCAACAGCAGAGCGGCGCCTACGAAAGCCACATTGGATATTGGTAAGGAGGCGTCGAGATTCAAGGAGCCAAACCAATCGAGAATTTACCATGCGCTCCATCACCTTGCCGACGCAGTTGGTAAGGGAGATGGGGCGATAACTGGAAGGAAGGTGTTTGTCCTTTCCTGGTTTTGGTATGGGAACAACAATTGCTTCACACTAGCGTGTGGGAACATGACCTTCAGTCCAGATGCGATTATAGGCGCGAAGAAGAAAGCCTTTACCTGCAGGAGAAAGGTTCTTCATCATCTGAATATGGATACCATCGGGCCCCGGAGCAGAGGATCGGGACCGGGCACGTGCACTTTCGAGTTCCCGCGCGGTGAAGGTGGCATTGTAACTTTCACGATTCAAAGACTGGAAAGAAGGTGGCCGTGCCTCCTCTGCTTGTTTTAGGGGGAGGAAGTAGTGTGTCAGCGATCGTTAGTTGCGAAGAAGCAGAACTGTGCATTACCTCGTTGTTACGTTGGACACTAGCTTAATGTGTCGCCTGTGTGTACAAGGGTTGCAGGGGACGGCACAGGGGCTATAGTGAGGCAGATATCAGCGAGAATCATAGGCGCTTGTTTATAGGCAACACATACTTCTGAGCAATATGTCGCTTTGTATTCTCTTAAGGGGAACGTTCAGGGCAGGACGTTTATTAGAGAGAGAGACGTAACTAACATATACTGAAAATCATTTTCTGTGTATGGGCTAGAGGAGTTTGCGGTTACCTAGTAGAAACTGTGAGCTCCAAACTTTCGTATATTTCGTATTTGTTTACCGCTATTGCGGTTAGAACAGATGAAATATTCATATTTTTCAATTTAATTTTTTTTTGTGCCGGCATTGTATTTTTATAACCCTGGGAAGAAATTCTTTTCCTTCTCTGGTGACAATTATGAGTCTTAGACCAGTATATCTTCCATATGTCTAATGCAATAGCAATTAGAAAAAATAAGTTTACTTATTTCAGTTTTATTTTCTTTTCTTTCATTTACAACTGCGTTAATACTGAGTCCAGAAATTCAGCGCGGGCACGCGTGACATCATCTACACTCGTCAGGGACACCTCGGTTACACCGCTCTTCCATCGTCCTGTAATAGGTTGAGCAGGCAGACGCCACGGTGTACTTTCGCGTCGTTTGCAAACAGCTTCGACGCCATCACCTCCTCAGCTTTTACACTTTCAGAAACTTTTACACGGTAGCAGCGCCGTCTTCATCGTACCCACAAGAGCTTACTGTGAGTCGTGGGAGCTCGTATGTGCTCAGACACCATGACATACCTTCGCATCGTTCGCAAACAACTCCGACGCCCCAGCTCTCCAGCTTGTACTCTTCCAACGACTTGTAATGACGGCGTCGTAGTCAAAATACGTTCTCTTCTGCAGCATGCTGTCTACTCGTAGAGACCTGTGTCTCAAACACTGTCTAAACTTTCCAGCGTCTTTCCTTATATAGAAGTACGACAATGCTAAGCTGGGTTTCCGTGGAAATGTGCTCTGACATTATTTCTTCACCCATTGTCCATTACAATACCACAAGCATGTATCGATACCACAGCATTCGTGAAAGATAAAGCGAGGAAATATACACTGGCTCACTCACTGCTCCTATGTTTGATATCTTGACTGAAAACTTAGTGATTGCAATCCCCAGATAGTTTCTACGTAACTGGCAGACAGTAACCAATGCTCTGCGTTTTTAATGTGCTTATGCTATGTAGGCTGTACCAATGTGTTCTTCGCTTTTAAAAAGGATTATTCCAACGTCATACACAATATTACATATTTTAAATATTAGTGAGACAAGTGGAACAGTTCTTAACGCATCAGAGTGATATTCGGATAATATTAGGTTCAGTTCTGTGGATTGTGATCTGTATATTCTTATTTCGCGGTTTTTTTTTTACAGCGTGACACAAACGAATACTCTTCTTTGCTACCTTGTCACTCTCCTCCTGTGACTTTGTTGACAAAGATACATTAAATCCTAAGCTTCCTCTCTATTAAGTTTCTCTGTATGTCACAAAGCTAGACTTCCGGTATAAGGAGTCATCATCATTCTCCCAACAGCCTTGTCAAAGAGAGTGAAGAAAATGAAAGAGTTTCAGGGGAACCCTCTTGTTCCTCGGAAATTGTCCCTAAAAGGAAGAATAATTAGCAATAGTCACCGATATGGCGACCATGACACTGAAGATGCGTACTGTGTATCTGCAAGAAAAGTGTCCTATTATAAGTGGCGGGTCATATAAAACGAGTCAAACTGATGACCCCTCCCCCCCCCCCCAAATGAAGTAATTTGCATCATTTAAAACAGTAGGCAACGTATGAGACTACTAAACGGACAACTTTGGTTCGATCCTAGCTACTGGGAAACTGTTAACGCAGGTTGGAAGACAGCTGAGGAGCTACGTGGCGTCTCTGCAGTACTCATATTCAGACTGCTTAAGCAGAAATGACGATGCAGACAGTCGCTATACCAGTGTCCTATTGGACGTTACAGCTATAGACTTCACTTTATCAAGATGTCATTTTCTGCATCGCTTTGTAGACCTGCATTTTCATGCCCGCATGTCACTGTGAGGGAGAAGAAATTGGTGTCTAACCTTACTAACACCTTTAACGAGACGCACTACCTGACAAAAAAAGTAAAGCACCTGGAAGACCTGGCCGGATGTCAGCGTAACTGCGTACGCGTGCACACCATCGGCGGGTATGTAAATGATTAGAGTCGCAATTCTCTGTGACAGGTAGAACAGGCACCAATGTACGTTAGTCCTCTTCGTGTTTAGTGATTTTACCAGGCCTGGTAGGGTAAAATACACGTGGTGTGCACAGCTAAAGAAGTTGCGTGATTACTATGAAGGACACGGAGATGCCGTGTATTCGTGTGAAACAGTGTTATCAGTAACAGTTTGAAAGTGACGTCATTGTGATTCTCCATTTGGCTGGCTAGTCGAATTGTGCAATATTCTGATTTGTGGGGGAATCGTATGTGACAGTGGCCCGATGGTTCAAATGGCTCTGAGCACTATGGGACTTAACTTCTGAGGTCATCAGTCCCATAGAACTTAGAACTACTTAAACCTAACTAACCTAAGGACATCACACACATCCATGCCCGAGGGAGGATTCGAACCTGCGACCGTAATGGTCGCGCGGTTCCAGACTGTAGCGCCTAGAGCCGCTCGGCCACCTCGGCCGGCGCCCTATGGGTGACTGCAAAGAAAGTGAGAGCAGGAATACTCTTCATCAAAGTTCCGGTCGATTATGTAAGACGCTCACAAGGGAGGATCGCTGTATTTTGCAGCAACCACATCGTAACATCTTCACATCTGTGCCAGTCATCGAAAACAAATAAAGGGCTCCCAGGAACTGTCTGTGTCTTCCCACACCGTTTGCCAGAGACTAGGAAGCAGCCAGACTAGAGAGTTACCGCCCCAAGCACAACTTACCCTTAACAAGACAACACAAACACGTGCGTTTGGAGTGTGCTGTGACCCAGCAGAAGGAACTGTTGATGAATGGCATCGCATTGTGTTCAGAATCAATATTCTGTACTGCCCTTGGTGACCATCGCCGAGAAGTATGGCGGCGACCAGGGGAGAGGTCCCATTCTTCCCACGGTTTTGGAGAGGCACAGCGGTATTACTCTACATTTACATCTACATACATACTCGCAAGCCACTGTATGGTGCACGGCGGAAGATATTTGTACCACTACTCGTCATTTCCTATCCTCTTCCAACGCAAATAGAGCGAGGGAAAGACGACTGCCGATGTGCCTTCGCGCGAACAATAACTGCTCTTATTTCCTCTTTGCGTTCCGTATGCCAAAGGTACTCTGGCGATAGTAGATGCGTTCTATAGTCATCTGAAAATGCCTGTTCTCTAAATAGTATTTCGTGAAAAGGATATTGTCTTTCTTCCGGGAATTTGCATTTAAGTTCACTAAGCACCTCCGTAACACTCGCGTCTTGATCGAACCCAGCGGTAACAAATCTGGCAAAACGCCTCTGCATTGCTTCGATGTCTTTCTTTAAGCCGGCATGGTGGGGAGCCCAAAACTCGACAATACTCAAGAATGCGTCCCACAAGTATTCTATACGTGGTACCTTCTGTAGACGGGCTAAACTTTCCTAAAACTCTCCTAGTAAACCGAAGTCGACCATTCGCTTTCTCTGTTAGCGTCCTTATTTGCCCGTTCCATTCCAGATCGCTCTGCGACGTTACTCCTAGATAGTTAATCAACATGACTGTGTACAGCAGTATACCACAAATACCATATTCGTATATTACACAATAGTTTTTCCTACTCATTAGCTGTAATTGACGTTTTTGTACGGTTAGAGCAAGATGCCTTTCACTACACCAAACACAAGTTCTGTCTGAGTCATCCTGTATCCTTTTACAGTCACTCAATGAAAATCCTTTCACATACAGTATATTGTCATCAGCCAACAGTCGCAGATAGCTTTTCACCCCATACCTCAGTAGTTTATATGTATAAAGAACAAGACTTATTCTATTACATTTCCGTGGGACAGTCCTGATGATACCCTCGTCTGTGATGAACACTCGCCGTCTAGGACAACGAATTGGGTTCTGTTAACTTAAGAAGTCTTCCATCCATTCAAATATGTGAAAACCTATTCAATATGCTCATCAGACTTTCGTTAACAGTCTGCAGTGTGGCACCACGTCAAACGAGTTCCGGAAATACAGAGACAAATGGATGAGCTAGCAGGCCGGAATGATAGATGTAATTACGACCATAATCAAAACGAAATGCAGAAGGAGAGGACATGTAGCCACATGAATGATTGGCAGATGAAGCTAGGAAGTTCTTTATTAGATTACAGTCAATAAAAACAGACCAAGGCGACATCACGCTGGAAGTCGGGTAGATGACATAAGAAAACACACAGACGCAAGATAGATGCATGCAACCAAAGGCAATAATACTTAGGAAAGTATAGAGGCAGAGACGGGCTTTTATCTATCATGATAACTTTGTTTGACAACCCTGCTCATTCAGTTCGAGAAAATTAGACACTACTTGTCTAACATTCTGCGTGGTGTCTGTTCTAAGTCGTGTCTCCCTACCACTTTCGCGCAACGACGCTCTGAGCATGTTTTTTAGGGAATTGATTAGTTTGAACTTGGGACCTGTTGCTGGTAAGGAAACGCCAGACCACACATGACATGTAGAGTTCAGAAGAGTTAAGTGAGACTAGCGATGATATAACCAAATACTTAATGATTTCAGCGTCAGCTCCACTGCACTCCGTGTAAAAGAATCTTAATACTAACTAAATTTAGTGGAAGGGGTTCAAGGCTTTCCTATTGTTAGTTAACTGGTAAAATAACGTCGAAAAAGCAGTTAAATTTACCATTGGAAATTTTATTCTACTCACAAAACATTGTATATAAATTGCACTGTTGATAAAAGGAAATGTTTTAATACAGGACGATAAAAACCAACTGCGTTCAACAAAAATGTGAACGAATATTCCCTGAATGGGTTTCCAAGTTCTACAATAGATCGAAGGATAACCTATGCCATATCAAGTCTATAATATAGGTTTAAATTAAGTTTCACAAAAGAGAAAACTATCAGAATGGTCTATAGTGACCCTCAATTATCTTTAATTACTTATCTAACTTGTCGTAAATTACAGTGGCTGATGTGGCTTCTCAATAATTGCATAACAGAAAAATCATCGCGTTTCAGATTTTAACTTACGTAGCAAATGTGAATACCATGAGATTTAATTGACGATCGACACGAGTATTACGTAAAAAGGGGATGTAACAGATGAGACTTCTGCAGTTCTGAGTGAAGCCTTGTTGTTGTTGTTGTTGTGGTCTTCAGTCCTGAGACTGGTTTGATGCAGCTCTCCATGCTACTCTATCCTGTGCAAGCTTCTTCATCTCCCAGTACCTACTGCAACCTACATCCTTCTGTATCTGTTTAGTGCATTCATCTCTTGGTCTCCCTCTACTATTTTTACCCTCCACACTGCCCTTCAATACCAAACTGGTGATCCCTTGATGCCTCAGAACATGTCCTACCAACCGATCCCTTCTTCTAGTCAAGTTGTGCCACAAACTTCTCTTCTCTCCAATCCTATTCAATACCTCCTCATTAGTTATATGATCTACCCATCTAATCTTGAGCATTCTTCTGTAGCACCACATTTCGAAAGCTTCTATTCTCTTCTTGTCCACACTAGTTATCGTCCACGTTTCACTCCATACAAATACTTTCAGAAACGACTTCCTGACATTTAAATCTATACTCGATGTTAACAAATTTCTCTTCTTCAGAAACGCTTTCCTTGCCATTGCCAGTCTACATTTTATATCCTCTCTACTTCGACCGTCATCAGTTATTTTGCTCCCCAAATAGCAAAACTCCTTTACTACTTTAAATGTCTCATTTCCTGATCTAATTCCCTCAGCGGCACCAGACTTAATTCGACTCCATTCCATTATCCTCGTTTTGCTTTTGTTGATGTTCATCTTATATCCTCCTTTCATGACACTATCCATTCCGTTCAACTGCTCCTCCAAGTCCTTTGCTGTCTCTGACAGAATTACAATGTCATCGGCGAACCTCAAAGTTTTTATTTCTACCCCATGGATTTTAATACCTACTCCGAATTTTTCTTTTGTTTCTTCACTGCTTGCTCAATACACAGATTGAATAACATTGGAGAGAGGCTACAACCCTGCCTCACTCCCTCCCCAACCACTGCTTCCCTTTCATGTCCCTCGAGTCTTATAACTGCCATCTGGTTTCTGTACAAGTTGTAAATAGCCCTTCGCTCCCTGTATTTTACCCCTGCCACCTTCAGAATTTGAAAGAGAGTATTCCAGTCAACATTGTCAAAAGCTTTCTCTAAGTCTACAAATGCTAGAAACGTAGGTTTGCCTTTCCTTAATCTAGCCTCTAAGATACGTCGTAGGGTCAGTATTGCCTCACGTGTTCCAATATTTCTACGGAATCCAAACTGATCCTCCCCGAGTTCGGCTTCTACCAGTTTTTCCATTCGTCTGCAAAGAATTCGCGTTAGTATTTTGCATCCGTGACTTATTAAACTGATAGTTCGGTAATTTTCACATCTGTCAGCACCTGCTTTCTTTGGGATTGGAATTAGTATATTCTTCTTGAAGTCTGAGGGTATTTCGTCTGTCTCATACATCTTGCTCACCAGATGGTAGAGTTTTGTCAGGACTGGCTCTCCCAAGGCCGTCAGTAATTCTAATGGAATGTTGTCTACTCCTGGGGCCTTGTTTCGACTCAGGTCTTTCAGTGCTCTGTCAAACTATTCACGCAGTATCGTATCTCCCATTTCATCTTCATCTACATCCTCTTCCATTTCCATAATAATGTCCTCAAGTACATCACCCTGGTATAGACCCTCTATATACTCCTTCCACCTTTCCCTTCTTTGCTTAGAACTGGGTTTCCATCTGAGCTCTTGATATTCATACAAGTGGTTCTCTTTTCTAAAAAGGTCTCTTTAATTTTCCTGTAAGCAGTATCTATCTTACCCCTAGTGAGATAAGCCTCTACATCCTTACATTGGTCCTCTAGCCATCCCTGCTTAGCCATTTTGCACTTCCTGTCGATCTCATTTTAGAGACGTTTGTATTCATTTTTGCCTGCTTCACTTACTGCGTTTTTGTATGTTCTCCTTCATCAATTAAATTCAATATTTCTTCTGTTACCCAAGGATTTCTACTACTCCTCGTCTTTTTACCTACTTGAGCCCCTGCTGCCTTAACTACTTCATCTCTCAAAGCTACCCATTCTTCTTCTACTGTATTTCTTCCCCCTATTCCTGTCAATTGTTCCCTTATGGTCTCCCAGAAACTCTGTACAACCTCTGGTTCTCTCAGTTTATCCAGGTCTCATCTCCTTAAATTTCCACCTTTTTGCAGTTTCTTCAGTTTTAATCTACAGTTCATAACTAATAGATTGTGGTCAGAGTCCACATCTGCCCCTGGAAATGTCTTACAATTTAAAACCTGGTTCCTAAATCTCTGTCTTACCATTATATGATCTATCTCAAACCTGTTAGTATCTCCAGGCTTCTTCGATGTATACAACCTTCTTTTATGATTCTTGAACCAAATGTTACCTATGATGAAGTTGTGCTCTGTGCAAAATTCTACCAGGCGGCTTCCTCTTTCATTTCTTAGCCCCAATCCATATTCACCTACTGCGTTTCCTTCTCTCCCTTTTCCTACTACCGAATTCCAGTCACCCATGACTATTAAATTTTCGTTTCCCTTCACTATCTGAATAATTTCTTTTATTTCGTAATACATTTCTTCAATTTCTTCGTCATCTGCAGAGCTAGTTGGAATGTAAACTTGTACTACTGTAGCAGGCGTTGGCTTCGTGTCTATCTTGGCCACAATAAGGCGTTCACTATGCTGTTTGTAGTAGCTTACCCGCACTCCTATTTTTTTATTCATTATTAAACCGACTCTTGCATTACCGCTATTTGATTTTGTATTTATAACCCTGTATTCGCCTGACCAAAAGTCTTGTTCCTTCTGCCACCAAATTTCACTAATTCCCACTATATCTAACTTCAACCTATCCATTTCCCTTTTTAAATTTTCTAACCTACCTGCTCGATTAAGGGATCTGACATTCCACGCTACGATCCATAGAACGCCAGTTTTCTTTCTCCTGGTAACAACGTCATCCTGAGTAGTCCCCACCCGGAGATCCGAATGGGGGATTACTTTACCTCCGGAATATTTTACCCAAGAGGACACCATCATCATGTAACCATAGAGTAAAGCTGCATGCCCTCAGGAAAACTTACAGCTGTAGTTTCCCCTTGCTTTCAGCCATTCGCAGTACCAGCACAGCAAGGCCGTTTTGGTTAGTGTTGCAATGCCAGATCAGTCAATCATCCAGACTGTTGCCCCTGCAACTACTGAAAAGACTGCTGCCCCTCTTCAGGAACCACACGTTTGTCTGGCCTCTCAACAGATACCCCTCCGTTGTGGTTGCACCTACAGCACGGCTATCTGTATTACTGAGGCACGCAAGCCTCCCCACCAATGGCAAGGTCCATGGATCTTGGAGGAGGAGTGAAGCCTTATGCGCTCAAAAATGCGGCATCACGTGCATTCATTACCTTGTCGGTGTTCGTCAGGGGGCGGCGGCCGGAGCAGCTCCATCCAGTTCACCGTCTCTGAAGCAACTCTTTCCTAACTTCTCGTTACTACAATTTACCAAAGTTTGTTTAAAAAAAACTATCTGGCCGTGTTTACATCTGACCAATCAGGGTCTCAATGTTAACCTTAAGCTCTGCCTACAAAAATTCTGTCTATCCAATGAGAAACTCATACTTTTCGTGGTGGGGCAATATTTTTAACGTTTGCAACGTAACAGAGACGCGAAAAAGTCTCACGCTAAAACTTGTGGCTGGTGTGACCCTTTTAGTGTTATCGCAAGATCTATACTGTTCTTCTGGAGGGCTCTAGCTCTTAACATGGCCTGGGGGGTGGTCCTGTCGGTTAGCTGGCGACGTGGGTGTCCGTCCCTTATCGTAGAGCCTTCTAGCTTAACACAGTTCTGCTCTCGGCTTCTGTTCTCGTTTCTCCCCTCGGAACTGCGTCTGTCTCAAGGTGGGAAGGTATGACATGCATTTAGGCATTCTTGTGTTAGTCTGTGGTATTCCATTTGCTCACTCGTTACTCGTATTACTTTGGTTAATTTAATGTCACGATTTATTTGGAGCCGTGTGACATACTACTGGATTTGCTTATCTTGTCAGGGTTTTCATGGAAGGTGTTGGATTTGCCTGACACCTTACACCTGACAAAAAATTCGAAGCACCCAGGAAAGATGAAACTTCATGGGTTGACAGTGTAAATGATGGAACTTCCTGACAGATTAAAACTGTGTACCGGACGAATACTCGAGATCGAGACGTTGAGAGATTGCAGGGCACTCTCATTTCTGATGTGGTGTCATGCCGCTTAATGTTCTTAGGGAACGTGATCTTTATTACTTGGTTGCGATACCTGGATACGATCTGACTTCATTCATATGATGAAATAGCTAGCAGTAGTTAACGCTCTTGCTTGTGTGTTCCAGTGGACGAATAGCGGTAAGTTTTACCTGTGTTCAGAGAAAGAGAGTGCCGATTTAAACGACTACAGTAAAAGTGTAAGGCCGCCGAGGGCCGAGGGGAGCGTTTTTTCTGCGCAACATGAATGAAAACATTCGTAGACTGCCGAGTTCTTCAGTCTCATTATGCAGACACATTGGATGGCGCCGGTCGGTCGGCGGTCGCGTCGAGGTAGGCTGACTAATGCCGAGGAGTCGCTGCAACTGTGTGCAATATGCGACCGGCAATAAAGCAGAAGATGGTCCCTTTTTAGGCAGGAAGCCGATGAGACGACTGTGTGTTTCTGCGAATTTCCGTGGGAGAGGTCAGTGGCGCTCAGACGTCCAGACTCTGCTACAAAATTTATTTTTGAAGGCACGAAGCTCTTAGCGAGTTTATGGCCATTCTTTGGAAAGTTCGAAATTAACACAACAGGGCAGATAACGATCTTTTTATGGAGGGCTGTGGTTCCATCCAGATCATGTTTTTAGCAAAAGACACGGCGTAAACGTGTGGGAAAGAGGCCGAGAAGCTGAATCTTTTTTCCTTTTCTCCCAATTAATTTTTAAAGTCGCTGTTTGGTCAAATCTGTGTATGCAGAGCAGGGGGCAATCTCCCAGCTTCGAATGCCGCGCTCCAGCTCGTGACTGGCTTGTGCTAGAGTGGGAGTGGCCTAAAATGTGCTATGCTACCTAGCTGGCGAGGAAAGCTGAGAGAAAGAGAAGAAGTCTGTCTTGAACTTGTGCTTTGCTAGTACAGAACCGCAAGTCTTTACCTGAATTGTGAGACTTGTATCCTTTTCTAGTGTGCCACTTAGAGCGTATGCCAGTCGCCATCTAAACCATCAGAGGTACTGCTTCTAGCATCACGCACACAACGAGTGATGCCTGGGTGTACTTGTTTGTTTTGAGTCGGCCGTCTAAACAGTTGACATATTCCGTCACGCATAGTCATGGCGCAGGGTAAGATTGGTTTTGCAGACCAGCAAACGGGTCCACCAGCACACTGGAATCCACCGGGGCTTCAGAGGCTCATAGGGAAGTACCTGCGTTCCGAATTATCTGAACGTGAGACCGTATACTTGTTTTTCTCGGGCGCGCATAATTAATAACAGATCGCTACTGTCCATGACTCCAGGCGCCGAGCGTATCATGGTGTGCCGCCGTGACCAGCAGGAGTGTAAAGTATTAGTTGCTCTGGCGTACGGCTCCAGTATATGCTTCTCAGCACCCTGTTCTTTAAAACCATATTTTTCTTTATCTAATAGTAGAGTACAGATGCTTGATGGTAATATAGTTTTTGGGCCATACCACGGATTCACGTGTATGAAGTCAGATAAAGCGATTAGTGTTTTGGTTAGTGTCGTGTGCCGATCCCCAGCTGATCACTTTGTTCACCATAGACTGCATAACATTGAAAGTGTTTCTCCAAATAAAAAAAAATGATTATACCGCTTCTTTAGCCATTTTTTTGTCTTGTGATGTTAAGAATGAATAAATCTATTGTTATTTAGACCAAAAATCCTCCTAGTGTTCTGGTTAACATTATCTTATCCGTTTTTATTAAAGTCTTGATTACAATTGAAAGTCGGAAGCTTTCAACGTTTACCTCTTGTTGGCAAGTGCTCCACTAATTGAGCTACCCATGCACAACTCACGACCTGTCCTTACAGCTTTACCTCCGCCGGTACTTCGTCTCCTAGATTCCAAAAAGGGTAGATGATGGGTTTTCAGTGTTCACAAAATCGAAATTAAATTTACAAACAACTTGTCAGTAGGAGTCCTCTTATCAGTATGATGATACACTCTCTCTGACGTGGATGCATGCACTGATTCGGTTGGAAAGGGTGTAATAAAGACGCTGTATCCTCTCCTGAGGTGAAATGGCCCACAACTGTTGTATTTATTTACTCGAGTCAGAGCCCGTACAAAAATCCACATTACACAGATGTACAATATTAACAGATACTACTTAAACAACAATATCCATAATTTATAATTTACGTGGTTAACATAATGAAAAAAACCGACCTCTGACAGGAACTGAGCAACAGCAGTTGCACTGCCTTCAGCAATCATCAGCTCTGCGTCACTGGATGACTCAGGACAGCATGAACATTGACATAGGTGACTCCTTGTCGGTTCTCCTACGTATTCACATTGTGTCAGTCCTGAAAGCCCCTATGTGACAACGTTGTCGCTTGGTTTGCAACTGTTGGCTTTAGCCAGCTCATTGATCTCCAGGTGGTACAGTCAAAAATAGAAGCATGCAGTAAGCATTCGGCGGGTTTCATCCGCTTTTGAAGTTGGTCACACGCAGCTGCCCACAGTTGTTTTCGTGTGGAGACTTAGTTAGTGCTGATGCTGAAATAGGGAAACTATTTCTGTATTTCAGTCTAGTTCTTGGTGGTTGAAGGCCTTGGAAAGAGTGTAAATGACTTAGTTCGACATTTTGCCTGTCAACGTCTGCAGCTACTTTACGATGTGTGTCAATATAAGCAATACCTGCCAAGAAATTAACCTTGTCTATAGGTGTCGGCTACAGTTTCATTCAGTGCGATGATCACTTTCTTTGTATGGACAGCATATGCAGCACGCGTACTCACCTAAGACACAGAGCGTGAAGGCGGAGGTTCCCATAAATTGAGGCTAGGCTACCCAGTGACTGTCAGTGCCGGTGATTTTACGAATGACGTTATTTCGGGCTGACTCGTTTAGCTTGGTGTTGAGACAGCGTTTGCGGTATGTTAAAGATCTATCTAAGATGACTCCAAGGTATTTAGTCGTAAAGCAATGTTCCATCTTAGTGTCCTCCCAATTAACTTTTATCACAAATGTTGTAATTGGCCCTTGGTATCCTGAATACTGGTACTAACATGGAGTTGATGTCCGAGTTGGTACCACCCATGTTTTATTGAGGAGAGACCAAGTGACTCTTTTTGGCCATGGCCATGGGAGTATTTCAATATCATGCAGAGAGTTTACTGAGACGAGAAGTGGCACCACAATATTGTCGCATGACGGACAACATCTAAGGACTCAGGATGCTGTGACGTACCATTCTTCCGGCAGAGTTCTCTCAATCGCTATCAGCCATGACCCTGACGTCATACACGATGGTTCGCCACACCCTAACGCCAGGAGTACCACCACTACCCAACACAATGGAAGAGCGGTGCCTCTACCTATACTCACCGTCATACTCGCCGAGGACGGTCATCTGGGGTATGCAAAAACGGATTCAACGCTGAACACAATGCGACGTCATTATCAGCATTCCATGTTTCCTGGTCACGACACCACTCGACAAACAGCAGTTTGCGTTGTGAAGTTAGCGGCACCACAGTCATGGAACAGTGATTCCCCAGTATAGCTGCAGCTAGTCTACCACTAATGGTGCAAGATGACTCAGAATGTTGCAGGGAGTCTATTACTTGTTCAGGGATGGCAGACGCAGATGTGTAAAGGTTATGATGTGCTTGGGGCACAATACGGTGGTCCTTCCTTGTGGTGGTCAGACGTGGTCGACACAAACGTCGACGACGAGTATGTATGTCCTCAGACTCCCGCGAAGTCCAACATCGTGTGACGGTCACATTGGAATGCCCGTAAATCTGCATACTGCACGATTCAACCGATTGATCAAGTGGGTTCAAAACCTCTCAGATTCTTATAACGCCATCTCATACGTGTATGTGGTGGCTCCTTGTCCTTCAGAGTGATCACTCAACACATCACGCGCCTAGACTATCAGTTCTGATAACAATATTAAACACGAAAAACACTAATGCACTCTGGTGGCCTATTACCTGTCGCAGAGAATCATTTGCATAACCGCTAGTGGTGTGTGTGAGTGCGAAGCTACACTCACATCCCACTATATCTTCCAGATGCCTCAATTCTCTTATAGGGCGTGGATCTGGGTGACTTCCTAGTCTGTTCAGGATTGATTTTGTACTGAGCTGGTCATTAACAAGAATTGCCAGTGAGCAAAGGCCATGCAGAGAGTGCCTATTATATCTTTTTACGAGAAGCACTGTGAAACAAACTCAGAGAATAAGCGGTCTTAATTATTAAAAGTAACGTCTTATGACACTGTTGTCTGAAAGAGAGCAGTAACAAATATTTCCTTTCTCCATGCGACAAGGGTGCTTAAAATATCTGTTCAATGTAAATATCAGTGCTGAATGTGTTTGGAGTTCTAGTTTACGATTGTTTTGTCAATAACGATAAGGGCGAAATCGAGCTTGATATCCATGTTCGAATGAGACACCTGAAAGGTTTGCAATTTAACCCAGGTCACTGATGCAAACCCTGGTGATGGGGAACAATACGAAACCACTCCTCGTCGCATTGTCTGTCAAAAACTGCTGGTGAAAAATTCTCTCACCTCCAGGATTTGAAAGGACTACCTGCTAGTCGAGCGCCACCGCAAAATCGTAGGTTAGCAGCTTTGGCTACAAACGGAATAGGGTTCCTATTATTCACTCTGTGTAACTTGTACCTTGATTGTATGCAGGGAAGTGCCCTGTTATCAATCCAAGTTTCGCAATATTAGGTTACATTCCATTACTGGATTTCCCCCCTGCTTTCACTAAACGAAATTTTCACGCCTATCAATAACTCGTGTACCAAGAAATGTGAAATACCACCCTGGCCCGAATTACACAGTAAACTGTCAAATACACTGACGGAAAAAAATGCAACACCAAAAAAATGGTTAATGTGGGGTAACGAAATTTCGTGAATACGTTTGTACAGTGGCTATTTAAGTGATTAGCATTGCTGGTTAATGTAAGCACGAGATAAGGCATTGCAAACGTGAAATGCTGGGAAATTAAAAACCGGTGTATTGACTAGAACGTTGAATGCAAGCATGGCAATGACTAGACGTCAATTTGTGGCATGGAGTTCCATGCCTGTTGCACTTGGCCGGTCAATACAAGGAAGATCAATGCTGGTTTTGGATGACAGTCCGCAACTCGTGGTCGTGCGGTAGCGTTCTCGCTTCCCGCGCCTGGGCTCCCGGTTCGATTCCCGGCGGGGTCAGGGATTTTCTCTGCCTCGTGATGACTGGCTGTTGTGTGATGTTCTTAGATTAGTTAGGTTTAAGTAGTCCTAAGTTCTAGGGGACTGATGACCATAGATGTTAAGTCCCATAGTGCTCAGAGCCATTTGAACCATTTGTGGATGACATTGTAGTGTGATGACGTACCATTTGTGCTCGATTGGAGACAGATCTGCTGATGGAGTAGGCCAAGGAAATATGTCGAAACTCTGTGAAACATGTTGTGTTACAACAGCGGTATGTGGGCGAGTGTTATCCTGATGGGAAGCCGGCCGGTGTGGCCGAGCGGTTCTAGGCGCTTCAGTCTGGAACCGCGAGACCGCTACGGCCGCAGGTTCGAATCCTGCCACGGGCATGGGTGTGTGTGATGTCCTTAGGTTAGTTAGGTTTAAGTAGTTCTAAGTTCTAGGGGACTGATGACCTCAGATGTTAAGTCCCATAGTGCTCAGAGCCATTTGATTTGAACCTGATGGAAAACACCCCTGCAATACTGTTCATGAGTAGCAGCACAATAGGTCGAGTCACCAGATTGACGATTTTCAGTCAGGGTGAGTGGATAAACCACGAGAGTGCTCCAGCTGTCGAACGAAATCGCACCCTAGACTATAACCCCACGTGTAGGTCCAGGGAGTCTAGCATGCAGTCAGGTTGTTTGGAGGGCCTCAACTGGTTTCCTTGTAACAAACACACGGCCATCACGGACACCGAAGCAGAAGTGACTTTCATCAGAAAACACGACCTCCACCCTGCCCTCGAACGAGCTCCCCCTTGACGTCACTGAAGTCGCACAAGGCGGTGGTTTGGGGTCTGTGGAACGCACGCTACAGGGCGTCTGGCTCGAAACTGTCCTTGAAGTAACCGATTTGTAACAGTTCGTTGCGTCGCTATGGTGCCAACTCCTGCTCAGATTGTTGATGCATATGCAGTACGATACACCGGAGCCATACGCCGACCACGAGGGTCTTCCCTCACGATAGTGCCACGTGGCTGTCCGGAGCCCGGTCTTCTACCGACCTTAAATTCCCGTGACCACCGCTGCCGGCAGTCATGTACTGTGGCTACATTCCTGCCAAGCCCCTCTGCAGTATCGCAGAAGTAACATTCAGTTTCTCGTAGCCCTTTTACACGGCCTCGTTCAAACTGAGATGTTTATAATGCCTTAAAGGCATTCTTGACTTACACCAACTCACCAGGTCTAATCTCAAAGGTAACTGACGCTCATGAACGTTACAGTGTGCATTTAAAGCAAATCTAATGTCCATCCTCATAGTGGTGCTGCTGGGGCCACTCTTTTGCGACTGGCGCGAAATTTGAATAGACAACATCTCCCAGGTATAGAAACGCGCCTGCCAACTTTCGATTATGGCGCACAACTCCTTACTGTTGTGATTTTTTTTCCCGTCAGTTTAATACTGCAAGGAAGAATCTTTGCGATTTAACATTTGGTGCCCAACCAGGTCGTTAGAGGGTGAGCACCGTCTTGGACAGGACAATGTGGGAAAGCGAATCGGTCAAGACGTTTTCATGGGAACCATCTCGCCAATAGGCACGGCCACCATCGTTGGGATACTGGGCTTGTTTCGTGAAGGAACAGAATTCCAATCCTTACATGACTATTCTGTTTACATAAATAAAATCAAGAAAATTTCACACTTGCTCGATGGAATATAAGTTGGGGAAAAACCAAGGCGGTCTATTTGCAACATGAGACCTGTGACATTCCAACGATCTTGGTAGACAATGCTGGACGTAACTTCATATGGTGATAGTGGTAACACGTAATGCACCCAGGACCATTGCAACGTTCCCTTAGAAAAATTTATGAATGACTGTACTGATAAACCTCTTACATTATTTGCTTTTCAAACAGCTGAGCAAAACTGAACGTACTCAGACATTACTCTCTTTACTTATTCTGATCAACACTAAACTGACACACAGTATTTTTAGCGGTACGCAATCTGACTTTTCATAATCCCTACAAAAGAATGGGCCTGACTAACAATAACCTATACCTTTCATGAATCACTTACCTCACAAAAATCTTCGTTACTCAAACTACTGCAAAACAGCGAGCGCCAATACTGCCAGCTAAATAAAAGATTCTAACTAGTGAAGTCACTAACTACTGATAGGCATAGTAAGCAAATGAAAGATTTTGATAAAAAACAAACAATGTGTTCAAAAGTCATAATATACAAGGTATCACAAAAAGGCACGGCTAAACTTCCAGGAAACATTCCTCACACACAAAGAAAGAAAATATGTTATGTGGACATGTGTCCGGAAACACTTGCTTTCCATGTTAGAGCTCATTTTATTACTTCTCTTCAAATCATATTAATCATGGAATGGAAACACACAGCAACAGAACGTACCAGCAGGACTTCAAACACTTTGTTACAGGAAATGTTCAAAATGTCCTCCGTTAGCGAGGATACATGCATCCACCCTCCGTCGCATGGAATCCCTGATGCGCTGATGCAGCCCTGGAGTATGGCATATTGTATCACAGCCGTCCACAATACGAGCACGAAGAGTCTCTACATTTGGTACCGGGGTTGCGTAGACAAGAGCTTTCAAATGCCCCCATAAATGAAAGTCAAGAGGGTTGAGGTCAGGAGAGCGTGGAGGCCATGGAATTAGTCCGCCTCTACCAATCCATTGGTCACCGAATCTGTTGTTGAGAAGCGTACGAACACTTCGACTGAAATGTGCAGGAGCATGAACCACATGATGTGTCGTTCTTGTAAAGCACATGTTCTAGCAGCGCAGGTAGAGTATCCCGTATGAAATCATAACGTGCTCCATTGAGCGTAGGTGGAAGAACATGGGGCCCAATCAAGACATCATCAACAATGCCTGCCCAAACGTTCACAGAAAATCTGTGTTGATGACGTGATTGCACAACTGCGTGCGGATTCTCGTCAGCGTAGGTGGGAGAAACTAAAATGAGCTCTAACATGGAAGTTAAGCGTCTCCAGACACATGTCCACGTAACATCTTTTCTTTATTTGTGTGTGAGGAATGTTTCCTGAAAGTTTGGCTGTACCGTTTTGTAACACCCTGTATATATCAGTTCATGACATCCAGTCTTACAAATTTACTGTCTCTGATGGACACACGTCCAGATCATCCGCTCTCAAAACTCTGCCATCTCTCTCCCCACATCCACCACTGCTGGCGGCTCACCTCCAACTGCGCAACGCCTTGCGCTGTTAACAGCCAACTGCCCAACACTACAATAGCAAATTCCAACAATGCAAACCAGCCACAGACTGCACACAGCACAGTCAATGATTTTCATATAGAGCGCTACATGGCGTTACCAACATAAAAACCTAAACAGCCTACTTACACCATGACTAAATGTGTTTGTTTTCGTGGTGTAGGTGTTACGGCGTGGGGAGACATAATGTTTCAATGGCTAGCAGACATCCAAATCTTTGAATATTTATCACTCGCAGGTCAACGCACTCTACTCCTTCCCAATGCGAGTCTTTTCCGGGGGTGGACTCAGTACTGACTTTTTTTTATGAATGACAGTGCGCGATCGCATCTAACTACGCAGGCGGGGGAGCCCTTGGGGCGAGAGGATATTTGGCGAATGAACTGGCCTGCCCATTCCTCCGACTTAAGCCGCATCGAGTAGGTATGGGACATGTTGGGGAGACATACTGCAACAGTTCCGTATGCACCGACGACCATCCTGCAGTTGTCAAACGTGCTGTGGAGAATTGGAACGCCCTACCACAAGAACGCATTGCCAACCCTGTGGCCAGTTGCAGAGCATGCATTGCCGTCCGTGTTGGTCACGCTCTCTATTAAGAACCTAGTCTCGCCTTTTGTAATATCCATGGGGCCATCATGAATCACGCTGACTTCAATGTAATTGTTGTCTGTGGATAATAAAGTCATTTCTGTTCGTCTCTCTGCGTATGTCTTTCAATTACCATCTGTAAAATACAGTCGCAGCTCTTTCTGAGTTTGGTCCAAGTTTCATAAAGCTATTATACTTGGCAGTGACACATCACGTGAACGTTACTTTCATCCTTAAGTTTTGCCCACCAGTGCACAGCCACAGTAATTATTATGAAGCGAAGTATTATTACGAAGCGCATGGTGAAGAGCACTTCCAACCGTACCACGTACTGGGGAGACTTTCCGATCTATTCGCATAAGGAGCGGGGAAGCATAATTTCTTAAACGCCTAGTCTATTTGCAACATGAGACCTGTGCCATTCCAACGATCTTGGTAGATAATGCTGGACGTACCTTCATATGGTGATAGTGGTAACACGTAATGCACCCAGGACCATTGAAACATCTGCAAAAAAATTTGGATTAGTCACAAGTTTTTGCTGAGCCCACCGACAAAATGTTACCCTATTGCGGAAGTCATTTCCATGAAGATCCTGGTGTAAATGAACATGGTAAGGATGAAATTTATGACGTTTAAGAATACGCTGTGCACTTGATTACGACACACCAAATTCACGTTCAATTTGACGTGTGCTGATTTGAGGATTCACAGCTATGGTAGCGAGCACAGCAACTTCAGCACGTTCATCTGTGCGTGTTCTAGGGCGATGTCGAGGTCTTGGATTTAAGCTTCCCGTTTCACGTAGACGAGATGTGAGACGACCAAACATCCGGCGCGAAGGCGATGGCTTGTCAGGGAATCGTCTTCTGTACAGTCGTTCTGCCTGAACAGCATTTCGTCCACCTACAACAGGGTACAGTACAGGTATGTAGAGTAGGGTAAGAAACAGACATATTAACTTAATAATCATAATGTTCGCTAACAGTACTATCAACAAACAAGCAATCTCATAACGTATTTACCGTCAACGTACATTCTCCAGAGATCAGCAGCATTTCTACCATATCTTCATGTGTGTACATTATACTGTACAGTATAAGTTCCACAACACAACGTTTATTCACAATGTGTACTACCTCCGTGCCGTCACTAGATTACTCTGATGCACGATTACACTGGCAAGCGGTGTACTGCACGCCAAAGCAACAACAAATGGGAAGCTCGGAGGGTGGTGGAGTACAGGAGTTTGCATGGGTCGCAAATCATAAACAAGGCGAAGTGTTAACGGTGGCAGTGGTGGGAACTACGTTGGACACTTGACTAGGAAGAGCCAGGCCCTGCGCGACAGGCACAATGGGTCATATAACGCATTAGATAAACCTTATTTTGGGTGTGCAGGATAAATAAGACAACCTGACGGGTGTACACCGATTGGTACTGGTTCATATTGTGTACGTAGATACGTAAAACGTGCAAGAGGGAAACCATTATGTGCTTATGAGAGTTGATGGCAGCAGACCGTATTATTCGTTTCGGACCTCTTGATAAGTACGGAGGTGTGATTACACATGTCAATCACATCGCGATTACGGGCAGCATGGGGTTCACGCCTGAGCCTCAGGACGTGAGCTAACAGCGCATGTCGGGTGTTTCAAGCGTCAACTTCGCGTCTCAATATCTCGGGATGTGATGGGAATATTGCGATGCAATCAACGCCATTGTGTATGTGATTTGTCATGCTATGGATTGCTGAAGAAAAAATATAGGAGATCCATTTAAAAAAACATAAGTTTGTGTTAAAAAACACATATGTTTTCGTTTTAGAATGTTTCCAAATATGTGCATTCATGGGCCCCAGCCCTAAATTCATACCGGTGAAAGTCGTTTTCCAATAGCTGTTATTGTTCCAGAGATATTTTGGGTGGACAAGATAGCTGGGACACCCTGTATATTCCATCGTAGACTGCATTTTCCTAGTACCGTATCAATGAATCGAAGTCTGCCATCTTCTTTCCATACAGCTGAGATTATGTGAACATTCCGTTTGGTTAAATGTAACTCCATTTTGGGTTCAGGAGCGTGGAACAGTGGCTGGTCGATGAACTGTAATAATGCAGTAGCAGTTAATGATAATTAATTGAAACCCTTAGCTGCCGACAGGTGTTGTTGATATACCTCGATGCGGACAGCTGCAAATGTGTGCCCCGAGCGGGACTCGAACCCGGGGTCTCCTGCTTACATGGCAGACACTCTATCCATCCAAGTCACCGACGACACAAATTAATAGCGCGACTGCAGGGACTTTCACGCTTCCCGTGAGACCCGCATTCCCAACTGTCCACAATCTGCATACGGAATTCTCGTAATAGATATTTGCCCATCCACTCATTACTCGCGCACACTAAGATGACGATTCCCGTCGGGGTATATCAACAACACCTGCCGGCAGCTGAGGGTTTGAATTAATTATCATTTATTCTAGAGAAGTTGCACGGTCATCAATGGTATCTGTTCTTTCCAAAACAGTTACTGTCTTCATATGCAGTACCAAATAGTATTGTTTTATTAGGCAACCCGTGACGACGTTCCAATCACGTCATCTACAGGTCTGTCGCTTGAATGACACCAAATTCCATTCGTGGAGATATAAGACAGGTATCAATATTCGTATCTGATTCCATAGACATCCGAACTTCATGGGTATGTGTGCTATGTTTACACATGTGACAGCGGCTGTTAGAAAAACAGTCAAAGACGACAACACAAGATGTCCCATTCCCTACAAACTGTCACAGTATGATCTGGCTCATTCCAAATATACTTGTAATTTTATCGTTAGCGACCATTACCAAAGCATTTGCCGTTAATGTTAGTGTATACTCACACAGGCAGTACAGGTTACATGTCAAGGGCGACCTGTTTGCGTTGTTGCCTTAGTAACTGGTGTCTAGAAAACAAATTAACGATAGCAGCACACAAAGTAGTTTATACGTTACTGAAAGAAACATTATGAAGATCAGAGAAACATCAAAATCACAACAATGGCCAGTCTGTGACGAGAATACGGGTAAATAGGTACTTCACTACAAATATCAAGGAAAATCAGAACTTTTTGCACACGTAGAAATCCTTTGTCAGAGAGGCATGAGGATCCTGAATGAAAGAGCGTTCAGCTGCTTCTAAGTTTAATAAGAAAGTATCAGAACGCAACCTTCGTCACTGTTGTGAGCTAATGGTCGAGCGCAAGGCTCTTCGACGAGCACCGAAGTGTACTATTGCGCCTGACAGGAGCGTCTAGAACAGTAGTCATCAAACCTTTTTGCTCAGGAACCACTGATATCAACCTTTTGAGCCGGCACCTTGGGCCACATATGTACCAATCTTGTCACTGATTGGTAACCTACGTAAATTAATATCTTATGAGCCTCCAACGGACTATCTGCAGAGAGGGCGAGATAACTTAGATGCCAGCCCCTTAGTACCGATCGTTAAAATTCGCGCACCATTCGGAAGACTTCGTGTCGACTGTTCTCTGATTCATGTAGGTATCACCCTCAGTGGCCCTAATGTGGTGACACTGACCAAGTGTTGCTGTGCTGTCCGTGTGAGCAGACGATAACTGTACTGAATTTAAATGCCTTATGAAATATGAGATACTATCCCAAATGTTTACTAAATGTTTTGAATGTCATTTTTCTTCTAGTTATTGTACTGTACTATAACAGCCTTAATTTAATTTCATATTCATTACTACAAATATAAACCGTATTAGGAGATGATCGTCTATATAATGCGCATTCACAAATCCATGTTACTTCCATGTCATAATTTTTAATCATGGTAGCTACTTGGTACAATTGCACATGCCTATGAGTTGTCAGTACTGGAAGAGAAACGACAAAACATTCGCTCTTTCCCACCCTTTAACTCCGCAGGAGCTGTGCTACTTACCTCTGTACCCGGAACTAAGCGGCCAACTTTACTCAGTTCACGGCCGAATGAACCAACGTCAATTAAAGTTTGGCCCATCTTAAAATATTATTGTCTCAGTAAGCATTTTTGTTTGTTACTGGAACTAGCCTCTAAAGAAGTTCTTAACATTAGTTGGTGTTTATGCATTCGGCTGTTAGTTGCGAGATACGTATTATTATAAAATACGGTTGCGAACCGCGGGCTACAAGAATACTTGATTTGTGCTGTATGCGCCCCGCGCGCCACAGTTTGACGACCACTGATCTAAAAAGTGGGTGCTCTTCATTTTTACCCTTCTCCATAGGTTTCACTGGAGCGTTCTCCACTATATCGTTTTCCTTTTAGGACATACACCTTTCTGCGGGTGATCTATTTCGAGGGAGTGACTATGAACGCTGAGGTTTGCCATAATATATACACTGTGACTTGATTCCAGTGAGTCCATTTTTCATTACGGTTTCATTTTAGGTTTCTCTGTCCGAACAGGCCTCGTACCGACAGACCACCATGTCGTCCTCAGCCAGAGGTGTCACTAGATGCGGATACGGAGGGGCATGTGGTCAGCACACCGCTCTCCCATCCATTGTCGGCTTTCGTGACCGCAGGCGCTACTTCTCTATCAAGTGGCTCCTCAATTGGCCTCACAAGGGCTGAGCTCACCCTACTCGTCAACAGCGCTCTGCATACCCGAATGGTCACTTATTAAAGTGACAGTGCTTCACTTCTGTGATCTGGTGGGAACCGGTGGCATGACCGTTGGCTCATCTCAGGTTTTGGATTATTTATTTTTTATACGTGATTATTTTTCCACATATACACAGATTATCACTTGGAGATGCAGCTGTAAGTGTTATAAAACTGGTAGTGTCTAAGAATAAAAGGATTTTACTCCTGGAACGATTTTATTTCTCAAAATGATTTATCGTGGGTGTGGTTGCCCAGGCTATAAAGTCTTTTGTTCTCTAACAATACTTTCACGGTTAGAAATATGTAAAAGGATGCAATATCTAGTTTGTCTCTTCTCAGAAGTTACACCCTTAGAATCTGAATAGTGAATCACACAGTGACGCCCAACTCGATTCTTGTAGCACCTGCCACGAGTTGAATGAAATGTCTGTGACGCTTTCGTGCTTACAAAGCGAACCTGTCTGGTAAATGTCCGAACTGTGGAACAAGACTCAGGTATCCGCCGGGCAAGTGTTTAGTAAGGTATCTCCGCAGTGGATGAACTACTCTTCCCAAGGACTCTTCAAAACTGTAGTCTGATCAGGATCATGGTTCTTTTGCCCGAGCCACGACGCCGTGCTAAATACAAGCTAGCAGGCGTTTATGCTGGGCATTGGATAAGGCGTTCCTGCTGGCGGTGGAATTACCGTTTTCAGTTCAATGTACACTCCTGGAAATGGAAAAAAGAACACATAGGCACCGGTGTGTCAGACCCACCATACTTGCTCCGGACACTGCGAGAGGGCTGTACAAGCAATGATCACACGCACGGCACAGCGGACACACCAGGAACCGCGGTGTTGGCCGTCGAATGGCGCTAGCTGCGCAGCATTTGTGCACCGCCGCCGTCAGTGTCAGCCAGTTTGCCGTGGCATACGGAGCTCCATGGCAGTCTTTAACACTGGTAGCATGCCGCGACAGCGTGGACGTGAACCGTATGTGCAGTTGACGGACTTTGAGCGAGGGCGTATAGTGGGCATGCGGGAGGCCGGGTGGACGTACTGCCGAATTGCTCAACACGTGGGGCGTGAGGTCTCCACAGTACATCGATGTTGTCGCCAGTGGTCGGCGGAAGGTGTACGTGCCCGTCGACCTGGGACCGGACCGCAGCGACGCAGGGATGCACGCCAAGACCGTAGGATCCTAAGCAGTGCCGTAGGGGACCGCACCGCCACTTCCCAGCAAATTAGGGACACTGTTGCTCCTGGGGTATCGGCGAGGACCATTCGCAACCGTCTCCATGAAGCTAGGCTACGGTCCCGCACACCGTTAGGCCGTCTTCCGCTCACGCCCCAACATCGTGCAGCCCGCCTCCAGTGGTGTCGCGACAGGCGTGAATGGAGGGACGCATGGAGACGTGTCGTCTTCAGCGATGAGAGTCGCTTCTGCCTTGGTGCTAATGATGGTCGTATTCGTGTTTGGCGCCGTGCAGGTGAGCGCCACAATCAGGACTGCATACGACCGAGGCACACAGGGCCAACACCCGGCATCATGGTGTGGGGAGCGATCTCCTACACTGGCCGTACACCACTGGTGATCGTCGAGGGGACACTCAATAGTGCACGGTACATCCAAACCGTCATCGAACCCATCGTTCTACCATTCCTAGACCGGCAAGGGAACTTTCTGTTCCAACAGGACAATGCACGTCCGCATGTATCCCGTGCCACCCAACGTGCTCTAGAAGGTGTAAGTCAACTACCCTGGCCAGCAAGATCTCCGGATCTGTACCCCATTGAGCTTGTTTGGGACTGGATGAAGCGTCGTCTCACGCGGTCTGCACGTCCAGCACGAACGCTGGTCCAACTGAGGCGCCAGATGGAAATGGCATGGCAAGCCATTCCACAGGACTACATCCAGCATCTCTACGATCGTCTCCATGGGAGAATAGCAGCCTGCATTGCTGCGAAAGGTGGATATACACTGTACTAGTGCCGACATTGTGCATGCTCTGTTGCCTGTGTCTATGTGCCTGTGGTTCTGTCAGTGTGATTAAGTGATGTATCTGACCCCAGGAATGTGTCAGTAAAGTTTCCCCTTCCTGGGACAATGAATTCACGGTGTTCTTATTTCAATTTCCAGGAGTGTAGTATTATCAGCAAAAATAAATAAGTGAACTGAACAGTCTAGGGTTCTTCCAAAACGCGGACACTTGGGAACGACGTAAGGAACTCGGGTGGATTTGAACGTACATACATCGACAATAGTGTTGCATCACTCTGGTTTGTCCCGCAGATGGGTTACTATTGTGACTTTCCTGTACTGATAGTAATGTCACCCCTTACTAGTATGTACAGTTACCACGAGCGTTAGCTACTGGTATAACACCATTTCCTAATGGTTTGCAGCATTTTAGTTGAAAGTAAAACAACAACACGGACGCTTTAGAAACGTCAGTTGAACGCTAGAGTGGACTTCGATCACGCCACGAACGACAGTCTGGACCAATAATCAGGCCTGCATCAATATGTTATGTGCAAAAGACTTGTCAACCATTGACGTCGCTAATTGTCTGCACCTGTGTCAAAGTGATTTGGTCATTGAGGACTTACACCGCATTGGTCGTCCACGTCCCACAGGCACACAGAGTGATCGGTATCTACGACTTTTGAGTGAAAGGACCCATGGGCAGAGTGCTCAAGACCTGAATTTGGTCTTCGAAGAGGTTACAGGACGTCATGTATCGCATAAAACCGTAAGGAGACGATTGCACGATGCTAATCTCCGTTCCGGACGACCATGATGAGCACCAAATCATACACTACAACAGCATGGACTCCGTTAAGATGGGAAAGAAATCTTGCAGGATGAATGCTCCAGATGTTGTTCATGCACGAAACTTGGATCTGTTTGAAACCTGATAATCGCAGACAACTTGTTTGGAGACACATCGAACGCCTCCAACACAGTGTCTTACATGTGCAATAATGGTGGAGTGATGTTCTGGGATGGCATTACGTGAGGTCACTCTACACCGCTCGTGCTTGTTGAGCGCATAATCACTGCTCTGTGGTATAGGGATGAGACTGTGCTACCAATAGTGGGAACGTGTCACCAACATTTCGGTGACAATTTTATCCCCACGAATGATGATAATTCGCATGCTCATCGTGCTTTTCTCGCAAATACGTTCCCTCAACATGCCACGCTCTGCAGAATGGCATGGCCTGCCTGTTCCCTAGACATGAGCATGTGTGGAATAGACTGAACTGTTTTTGGGCGTCTACAATGACCACTTACTTTGTGAGACTTTCGCAGAATTACCATTGACTACTGGGACAATCTGGACCAAGGCTGGCTTGCCAATCACAGCGATGGTATGCCACGCCTATCATCTGATTAACGGCCACTAAAGGCCTTCACCCGATCAAGAGAACATTTTACAATGTGTTGACATCGCTGAGGTGTGCTGTGAACCCCCCCCCCCCCCCACCCTCCCCGTCCTCCAAATTGGAAGTAGACGATTATTTCGTCACACACTTTTTTTTGTTTGGTGATTGAAACACACTACAGATGAACATATACGTAGGCTTTCGTTAATGTGTGTATTTGGGCTACAATCTAGCGAGCCCAAGGGAACCTGGACTCCACATTGGGCAGATCTAACCAATTACGTTCTGCATTCTTCTACTAGCTACAGTTCGACGCGGTGCTAACTTTGTGGATACCGACATTGGACGCAATGGAGAAGTGTGACTCGACCGAGATGGCACCACCTCCGTGATGGTTCCCGTGGGCACTGGCTGCAAGCGCAAGCTTTGGTCCAGTGGCCCAACTGCAGTAGGTATCAGCAAGTGCCTATCACCTGGTTATCGGGCACTAGAAGTATGTAAATACTAACTTCTGCGAAGACCGAATCTGCTTCATAACTGATGTTGACCCACAAGCCGAAAGTGCTTATCTGTGTTCTTTAAATGTATTGTTATTTGTAGGAACAAAGTCCTGAAGAAACGTGGAGAACAAACACTGATGCCTGTCGCCTAAGTCAGCTGCAAACAATCAGGTAGGCCGTTACAGGGGTCGCACTGCTATTGAATAGCGCGTATGACGTCATCAGAAATACTGTTCTACCGCGAAAGTTTAAGACCAACCTCATGAACTATTTGTTATTAAGCGCAAACACATTATTAAGCATCACTTAAATCTAAAATTATAAGACATAAACACTTGTACGTTATAATAATAGCCAAATTCAGAGATTCAATGCAAAGAGTTAAAACATTTTACTCCATTCATAAATACTCACTGTAGCTCAGGAAGATGACAATGCAAACAACTGAAGATTTCTCTTTGTGGCAAGCGTTTTTATGCTTTCTGTTTTTGCTTTTGTGTTCAAGTGCCTTATTCTAATGAAGGCTCTTGTCCTTAAGCAGAGAGAAACCGCTTTGTGATGCATTTCAGGAAACTCTAAGGATATTGTAGAAATTAAGTTTTGTGCCGCTCCGTGACACTGACTTACATCTAACCTATGAAAACAAAATTTCACTTGAAACTCCTTTATTTTTTTGAAGAGTCATTTGAACGAGAGGTGAACCCACATCTGGAGATTATGGAGATCCAGTATTACCGGTGATGTAACTAGAATCCAGAGGAAGTTTCTGAGACTGGACCCAACGAACTGTGGATGTGCTTGCATTTAAATGCTATGTACCTCTCAAGATATTTGAGAGCATCCTGGAAGTCATTTGTGATTCCTGGTTACTGCAACAGATCTAGTTCTTGTTCGCTGAAATTTGTGCATTCCAGTTCAACTGTCATATTTCTAGTAATGTTAATACACAATTCGCTTGTGATGAACTTGATGAAGTACTGTTCAGTTTCTTCTGTTGGAGAAACATGTGACGGCACTTAACTAGTACTCTCCATAATGGATTTACTTGCCAACTGTTGTGTACATAGTTCCGCGTAGTCAGCGCGTACACAACTTTCCCAATAGAGCGCGCCCCGCTAAGCACAACAGCGCAGGCGCAGCGCTCGTCCGTCTTCGCACTACGAGATGGCGCTTTCTTAGAGACAGACCAAATTCTGCTTCCGCCGATCCGCGAATTAATATGTAACGCAGCCAATGAGATTGCTGCTAACGTAGGACCTTTCCTCCTCACGGATCACACTTGCGCGGTGATACCTGAATGCTCGAGGTATTATAACGAGTGTACAGACCTCTGATTAGTCAGTCTGCATTAGTCTGCATCAGTCTGTAGCCAAGTTTCAGTCTACGCCTAATAAGATTATCATATTCCTGTACATAGCCATGAAGAGAAATGTATGGACACTTTGTCAGGTATCAGAGATATGTGAGAATAAGATTAATGTACCAAGACCAAAGGAACTTCAGATTGTCAATTGTAAATAGCATCCAGAATCAAGTTAAGTAAGGTTTATGATTGTTATTATTTTAATAAATGTGTATGAAAATTAATCAAGTTCTGTTTAAAGTTGGTCACCGTCAATCTGCTACTCTAAGCGTTCAAATGGCATTTCTATCGTCTGACCTAACGGCAGAAGATAAACACGCCACGATAAGACCACGAGACATATTGCTGACACTCGCCTACTTCGCTAGAGCGACAAGTCAAATAATCTGATGGTGTGTGTACCGAAGGTCTTACAGTACGCAAACCACACCAACAAGGGGATATCTTCTGTATTTACAGCCATTATTAGAAGCCACATTCTATTTTTCACTTCTAAAGGTGTTGGGCTGTTGTAAAATGTACAAGAAGCTGTGTGCTATTCGTACATTCTGTCGAGCCCATCCTTTTACTTCTGCGTGAGCCTCCGTAATGTGATGTGGTACGCTCAGGTCCGTGCTCCGTGTTCCTAATTTGTTTCCAGAAAGCTTCTTGTTGAGGACTGATATTCGGCAGAATTTCTCCATCCTCAGAATCTCAGAAGCTCATTTTTAAGTCCAGTACGTAATCTTTGGGACGGAAATGATCCGAATAAATCCTTGTGTTATTCACATTAACAGGGCCAGCTGTATCACAGCGTGACATTCATTTGCGCTGTTGTTCTCTATCTTTCGGAAATCGATGATAAACGAAATCCATAGTTTTATACGAAGCATTTTTACATTTATCAATAGCACAATTATTTCTTATTTTCTTCACAGTACTATAAAACGGCCAGCAACAAGCATAGCTAACAAGCTACTGGATTTTATTTATTTTAGAAGAGGAATTTGGGAATTTGCTTGCATAAAGAAGGTGCATCATATTTCACGTGTAGTGTGTGCTCGCCTGTCGCTTCCCATATTGCTAATGACGCTACGCCGTTTCGCCAGCAATCTGCGTGGGAAGCTAGTGTGGTTCAAATGGCTCTGAGCACTATGGGACTTAACATCTAAGGTCATCAGTCCCCTAGAACTTAGAACTACTTTAACCTAACTAACCTAGGACATCACACACATCCATACCCGAGGCAGGATTCGAACCGGCGACCGTAGCGGTCGCGCTGTTCCAGACTGAAGCGTCTAGAACCGCTCGGCCACACCGGCCGGCTAGGTAGTGTGGCATGCCCCGCCTGTCGATATTCTTATGAAATGGAGGAAATAGTCCGTAGAGAGAAGAATTTCGTTTGAAAAAATGAAAACCTTAAATATGAGTGACTGGGCGTTAGTATGAATTTCTCTCTAATAAGAATTCAGTCCCCTTAGCAGCATGACACGTCGGAAGATAAGGACTTGTTAATGGAGTTTAACACTAACAAGTAAAAGTAAGAAAGGTGAGTTCATGTTCAGCCTGAAGGACTTACTTTGTTTGTCATAGATCTCTTGCCTTATACTTTGCGAATGCCCCGAAACCTAATTAAAACCTTTTTTAGTTTTGTAAATATCGGTTGAAAGCAGCCTGCTTAAAATAGTCTGTCCAAGATCAGGGCTACGTCGAGGAAGTAACATAAATCTCATGCTCCTCAGCGGCTACGTTGTATTATCTTATTTCGTAATAAGAATCTCTTGTTTAGTTATAACGAGGTCGGAAAATGAATAGGTTCTACTAATGAGCATCTCCTGGCGTGAAGTTGCATGTCTCCTTTGTGCTGCACTGCAAAAGGTACTAGTGTTGTTGCGAAGCCGTACAAATGAAATAATGACGAACAGTATGCCACTGTAAGAGTCCTTCACGTAACGATGAAGTACAGCCCGGACTATGCTCTAGAAATCTGAAGATGGTCTGTTTAATGTCTTTCTCTGTATCCAGTTCTTATGTTCCTAGATACTGTGAGAAGTACACGTACCTTCTGCTTCACTTGCCTTTTTCCTCAAACCTGAATTTTACCTTGCATACTCTGTGCCACCATGTTGGCTTACCATACGGCTCCGCTTCATATGATGCTGCTTTAATCAAATAAAGAAATGATTTCATTGAGACTTTAGTTGCCAAACTTAAGCCATCACACTGATATACGAGTTGGGTAAGTGCCGTCGTTAAAAAAATAAAAAAATCATTAAAAATCGCATCACCAGAAAATAATTAATGTAGAGTAATGGAATTTCTGGAATAAATTTACGGCGTAACATATTCAAGTGGTGGCCGGGCCTATATAGTAAGCTGGAGCCAATAGAAACCCGGCGTAGGAATCCGTGGTTAACATTGCAAGATCACAGGTTAATGTAAGCGCGAGATAAGCCATTGCAAATGTAAAATACTGGTGCGTTAATAACATGTGTAACCGCTAGAATGTTGCATGCAAGCATGCAAAGGTTCATGCATTATGTTGTTCAGGTGCTGAATGTAAATTTGCGGGATGGAGCTCTATGCCTGTTGCGCTATTTCGGTCAATACAGGGACGGTTAATGCTGGTTGTGGATGTCGCTGGAGTTGTCATCTGATGATGCCACAGATATGCTCGATTGGAGACAGATGTGGTGATCCAACAGGTCAAAATGGTTCAAATGGCTCTGAGCACTATGGGACTTAACATCTGTGGTCATCAGTCCCCTAGAACTTAGAACTACTTAAACCTAACTAACCTAAGGACATCACACACATCCATGCCCGAGGCAGGATTCGAACCTGCGACCGTAGCAGTCACGCGGTTCCGGACTGCGCGCCTAGAACCGCTAGACCACCGCGGCCGGCTCCAACAGGTCAAAGCAACGTATCGACACTCTGTAGAGCATGTTGGGTTGCGACAGCAGTATGTGGGCACGGATTAAGGATTTGTAGGTGTTGTATTCTCCAACAGTTTATTGAATGTAACTTGTTCTTCGATACAATAGGTGGCTGTACAATAGATGTAGACGTCCGTCGATCTAGCCGGAGATGTGGTTCCTCTCGGTCGGGTGGTACTTCGATCGGCGGTGCAGTACAGCGGCTTCGGTGATATCTTCTCGGAGACTCTGCTATAGCGGTTGCCATTAGCAGCGGACGAAGACTGGTCTGCCTTCGACCGGCCGGGCCTATATAGTGAGCTGGAGCCAATAGAAACCCGGCGTAGGAATCCGTGGCCGGATATGTCGCGGCGACCTCTGCAAGGAAAGGTTCCTATTAGTCGACTGGAATCTTCGGCGTGTTTACCTTACCTGATGTCTTCGCCTGTTTGGCTGTTGGTTTGTTTCCCTCATAGCGTGGCTGTTATGCGGTGCTGCCTGCCATTTAGGGGAACCCGACGGCAGACAGTACAGTAAGTGTGGAGGATGGCAGAGAGGTTCAACCCCCATATCCGGCCAGAGAGGAGTTTGAGGAGTCGGAGGTGGTTGTGGGCTTTCGATTGGATAGAGGATTGATTTTCAGGAGCCACTGATTAGAAGATGCGGCAAAAAGATCAAGGTGATTCTGGAAAAGGCTTTGGGACCGTTCAAGGGTAGGAGCGTGGGCAAGGAAGGCAGTGTCATTGGCATACTGCAGGAGGTATACTGTGGAGGGGGGGGGGGGGGAGCTGCTGTAAATCTCTGTGCCCTATATAGAAAAGTCATGTACCACCAGCATTGGGGAATGAAACACAATTGTGTATATTTATGAATAGCAAGTCGCATTCTAGCCAACAGGAACGTGGGAAATACATGTAAGATATTTTTTATGAAAGTAGTAGGTGGTATGCGACTAGAAATCCGAATTTCTCGACGAAAAATTATATGCGCTAACTCGGAACGACAGCTCGATCACATAGAGGTCTTCGCGCGAACTGCTGTATCGCGCAAGCCAGTGTGCTATAGCGGCGATTGGCGGAATCGTTGACAGTAGTGTGTTTCGTGATTCTCTATCCTCGTTCTCGAAGCCTCTAGTCTGTCGCGCACACCACTCCTGGGACATGACACAGCCGCCGCATCAGACCGGACACTGGTCAGACGTTCCCATAGGATCCAACGCAAGTGTGTGGTTGAATTTATCACGTCCGATTCCAAGTCGCAGAGAAAATTTCTGAAATCAGTGGTGAGTCAACTGTAGGATTTTGTAGCATGTTTTGTAGATGAATTGGTGATCATCCATGGTTCGAATCGAAAGTCCGTCTGCCGTTTCATCCAAGGATTTACCAAGGAGTAACAAGTCTTTAGGCGCACTTGTACTTTGAAATTCGTGGCACATGAAGTATTAGTTGTATATGACCTAAAGATATACTTCCATATACATACATACAGTCGTACAGTGAAAACACAATAAACAGCTATTGCGCGTTTGTACTTTCACTCAATTTTAATGAAGTCTATTTTACCATCTCTGATTTTAAATTGTTTGATTCTCCTTCACATTACGAACAAGTTTTTTGCTGTGATTGCCCGATCTATAAGGTAATTCGTAGAAAACTGTATTAAGTCTTAAAAGTTCTGGTCAGGTAGCAGCTGGCAAATTTAGCACAATTACCTTATTAAATTTTGATTATAGGATTACGTTGCTGGAGAAAGTTGTTGCTGACCATCCAAGTTACATACCTAATCGTACAATTCTGTCTACTGTAGCTAAAAAGTTGTAATGTTGTATGAGTGTCCGATGCTACTTCTGCTCTTAATGCTCTGGCTTTTTTGGATTTCGACAAGGCTTTCGACCATGACAGCCATGGCTTTCCGTTTCATGTACTGGAAGTCGTTGAGTTCACTACTTCCGCACTAAGGGTCTTGTCTAATTTGTTTATGGGTATCCAAGCTTTGGTGGTTGTCATTGGCCAACTGACATCCCCGGTTAACGTCCGTAGGGGGTTTCCTCAGGGAAGGCCATTTTCAAGTCTTTGTCTGTTCTGCCACTTCTTCAAAGGATAGTCACTCATTTACAAGGATGGAAAGGAGAGACGATCTCGGTGTCGCATACGCGGATGATGTGATGGTATTACTCCGCCCTGCTGGTGAGAATACTTTCCACCTTGTATCTCGAGCCAGCATCAAATGTCGGTTGGTGAATTTATGCTGCCATTTCGTGGACAATGGTAATCAATCGACATAAATCTTTGGGGGTCATAATTGACCGTTCTCCAATTAAAATGGCTACACTTAAATAGAAGTTGGTTACGGGAAGATACAAAGTGTAGACCTGCAACATGAACTGTGTTTCCTTAACCTGCTTCAGAAATTTTGATCCTGGATACCTATCTCTTGTGCAAATCATATTATCTATCTCAGGTCTTTCCCCCTCCCGCGATGATGGCTAGGAAAAGGAAACAACTGCACAGGCGCCGACTCCATAAGGCCTGAGGGGGCCCGAGCCCCCTCAAAAATTCGTTTGGGGGGGGGGGGGGGGGCAGAGACCCCCGAGTAATTTAAGAAAATTATTAGTTATATTATACTTTGTAATATCACAAAATTATGTTGGTATTTTTTATTTTCGATTGACGATAGTTTCCATTTAAAATACATTCAGTAATGAGCTAAAACAAATAATTATTACGGTATTAAGTAGGTTAACTAAAAACGAGTGGTGTGAATCATGATAGTGTTACGGTGCTGTGGGCACACCTAGAATTTGTCCAGGTGCGCGAATCTTCAGGTAAAGTCTGGCGCTGGCAGGCCAGTGCTGCGGCCGCGGCAACATCAAAGGGACTGGAGCAGAAGCACCTGGAAGCCTCTGCCTCGCGTCGCCTTGACGCTTTGAGACGTTACGACGCCGCGTCTATATAAAGCCCAACCTGCTGTCGCAGTCATTCAGTGGGGATAGTTTTGTTCAGTGCATGCTGCAGATGTGTTTAGTGTTCCGACTTTAGTGACTAGTGGATTATTTATATGACTATATTTTATTCGTTACTTTAGTATTCTGAATTAAGTTTGCAATGGATAAATTTGTTACCAAAAAGGCACGCTTGGAAGTTGATGATACTGCAAGTGAACCTCCAACAGTTATCGTATCGTCAATTGCTTTACCGTCGTCAGACGAGAACCGTTCACAGCCGAAACCTGAACAATCCGGTAAAGGAAGATCATTTCAGAAGTCTTGGTTGATCAAATATACATGGCTTTGCAAAACCTGCAAAGAGGCGGATGCTAAAAATATATTACAATTTTCTCCAAAAAAAGAAAATGCATTTACTTCCGTAGGGTTTTCGAACTGGAAAAAGACTTTGGAAAAATTCTTTCTTCATCAAAATATGTTTACGCATAAATAAGGTGTTCTGAAACTGAATTCTATCACTAACCGAAATGTGGCCTCCCAATTGAATGAACAGATAGTGACATGAAGAAAAGTCGTTTAGCTCTTAAGACAATTTTTACTACCGTGTAAATTCTATGCAGACAACGACTAGCAATTCGAGGGCTTGAAGATGTAAACTCAATTTTTTTTCAATTCTTGGAACTTCGAAAGAATGACATACCCGAGTTTAAAGATTGGTTAGGGTGTTCGGGGTGTAAGTGGACCTCCCACGATATTCAAAACAAGATCATTGATCTAATAGGAAAGTCTGTGTTGAGAAAGGTATTGGCTTCAATCAAGAAGATTGAACTTTTTTCTATTATGGTTGACGAAACAAGTGATTCTCCGATTCACGCACAAGTGTCATTTTGTATTCGTACTGTCGATGATTCCTTATCATCAACGAATACTTTACTGGCTTATACGAGACCTCCAACACTGAATCACAAACTCAGTTTAGTATTTTAAAAGACGTTTTTGCTTGTGTTTATTTGTCAATGGGTAACTTAAGAGGACAGTGCTATGATGATGCCTCGAATATGAGAGGTAAGTTCAAAAGACTAAAAAAGTTAGTTTTGGATATACAACCAAAAGCACGTTATGTGCACTGCACTGCTCACAGTGGTTAGACTTGGCAGTTGCAGACAGTCTCCGCCATCTTACGTCTATGAGGGATATTATGGCTTTAGCCAAGGACTTAATAAACACTGTAAGGGAGTCCAACATAAGGATGGGACTTTTCAGAAGCATACGTTGTGAGAGCGCCAACGACCAAGGTGGCCTACGACCCCTTTGCCCGACTTGATGGACTATGCTAGCTTCTAGTATCTTGAGAATACTGAAAAACTTTGAAGAACTTCTAGAGTTTTTTGAAACATTTTCTGCAGAGGACAAAACAGAGGCAGGTTACAAATGTGCAGGCTACGTTGAGTCAATGTTACAATTCAAGACTTATTTATGTTTACGTCTTTATTGCCATGCAGTGAATCCAGTAGAGGATGTCAATGAAAAAATTCAATGCCCTCATCTAAGTGTTGTTGATCTGGGAAAAATAAATGACGGCTTGATTTGTATATTGAATGGAGGGCGTGATAGTTTTGAACACTTTTGGGAATTGTGGTGATCCTTCGCTTCCTCGGAATCGAAGTATACCAGAGAAGTATGAAAACGATGAAGCCAGCTCACCGCACACTTTAAAAACCCCAAAGCAATACTACAAAGCTATTTACATTGAAGTTTGTGAAAAGGTGCAATCTTGCATTACTGAGCGGTCTGATTCAACTGGACTGACAGAGATCATTGCAGTTGAACAAGAGTGCTAGCTTTTAGTAAATAGAGAAAAAAATTTAGAAAAATAAACTGAGTTTTTCAAAAATGACCTAGACATTGAGAGACTGCGCTTACACTTGAATATGTTATCCGATAACACTAATAAAAAACAACTGGTCTTAAAAAACTTGTGTGATTTAAGAAAGTACATTACACAAGAGCCTGCAGTTGGAGAAATATTATGTGAAGTAGTGAAGTGCATTAAGCTTCTCCAAGTAGCTCCAATCACGATAGCAACAGCAGAACGGTCATTTAGCGCCCGAAGATGTCTGAAGTCCTATTTCCGATCTACAATGGGACAGAAGCGATTGAACAACTTGGCTGTTCTTCATGCCCATCGAGATGTTTTGGATGAATTGGGTATCCGACAAGTCATCAAAGACTTCGTATTCAGTAATCCAGTCAAACTGTCAACATGTACACCTTTCTTTCATTTAGAGCAATATTAAAAATCTTAATAAAATAAAGAATTAAATGCATACACAATGTTAAATTTTCAGTTTCGGAATATTAGTAGTAGTTTAGTACCGTATTACTATATTAATATAGTACTGTATTAGTTATTCTCAAATACTTAAATTTTTTAGGGTGTAAGACCCAATTAAAACCCTCTATTTACATACTTTTTGACTGAAAGTATTACGCATATTGTGTTAACTTTATTAACTGTATTAAAGCATTAACTTTGAGATATTGTTTTTATTTAATGAACCCTGAGCCTTATTCAGAATAAGCTTAAATTAGCTATTTCACTTATTAATCAAAGTGCTATTACTGTGCAACAGCAATATCTTATGTTTTATTCTTTTAATGATAGTTTACGATTTATTTAAATATAATTTCAGTCTTTTCAGAGCTATATATTCACTGCTCTGTAATAGTCTATAAGCATGATTATTACTGTAAATTAAATTATCTTTTTACGAAAATACCATGTGTGTTTATGTTTTGTTTCCCTTTTCAATGCCAAAAAAATGTGTCAGGCTTGGCGAGTTTCCCGGAGTGTCGAGTTGTCGAGAGCCTGTTTTCTCGGGGTTCTAGTGCTGATCACATGACTCTAAAATGCGTAAAAAACTTTAAAACTCACTCTTTTTCATCTAAAATATAGCAACTTTTCCGGGGCAAGACCCCCAGTATGCCCCCCCCCCAATATTTTTTATAAGTCGGCGCCTCTGCCTGTAACTTCTTCGAAGGATCGCTGCTCGTTTACGAGGATGGACACTCTTAGGAGAGACGATCTCGTTGCCGCATACGCGGACGATGTGATGGTATTACTCCGCCCTCTTGGTGAGATTCCGTTGCTCAAGGCTACCGTGAATACCTTTCACCTCTTATCTTGAGCCAGCATCAAATGTCGGTTGATGAATTTATGGGGTTATTATAATGCTGCCGCTTCGTGGACAATGTTGATCAATCGACATAAATCTTTGGGGGTCATAACTGACCGTTCTCCAACTAAAATGGCTACACATAATTCGAAGTTGGTTACGGGGAAGATACAAAGTGCAGTCCTGTAACACGAACTGAGTTTCCTTAACCTGTTTAAAAAATTTTGATCCTGGATATCTACCTCTTGTACAAAGCATACTATCTATCTCAGGCCTTTCCCTTCCAGCTAGGAAAATGAAACAACTGTCCAGTCGTTTGTCTTGGAAGCATTCCAATTTTAGAATAGGCTATGAGGTGGTTGCTTGTGCACGTCACCTCGGGGCTTGGGACATTCCGATATTCGAAGGAAAGCGTCTGTGTTATTTGTTCCACGACGGTTGCTTTAGTGACTGCAGTCGGACAGTCTGCCGGCCGCGGCGGCCGTGCGGTTCTAGGCGCTGCAGTCCGGAACCGCGGGACTGCTACGGTCGCAGGTTCGAATCCTGCCTCGGGGTTGGATATGTGTGATGTCCTTAGGTTAGTTAGGTTTAAGTAGTTCTAAGTTCTAGGGGACTGGTGACCTCAGATGTTAAGTCCCATAGTGCTCAGAGCCATTTGAACCATTTTTTTCGGACAGTATTGAGCTTCCTGTTGATGTCGGTCGACTGAACTTTCAGTAAAAATACGTCCACAAATTTTATATTACTGTCAGTTACTTGGCAACTGATATTCCACAAAGGCCGCATCTCGCTTACAAATTTTTGTAAGCGCACGGCGCCCGTTGAGAGAGTATTGCCGCAAACGTCTTGGAAAATTGTGGGATATCATCTTAGCCTTCCTGATCTACAATTGGCGATAGCGTCCACGTGGTATCACGTGGTACAGGATGTGCTGTATGCCATTGAGCGCCTATTTCGTATTCGACTTAGTGGCATGTATCAATGCAGTCGCTGTCCCGCCAGAGACACGTTGCAACATAGATGTACCTGTCGTGGTCACGAAGCGAATTGGCACTGGCTTAAAAGACAAATTTCTTTTTTGAGTCATCAGTCTTCTGACTGGTTTGATGCGGCCCGCCACGAATTTCTCTCCTATGCCAACCTCTTCATCTCCGACTAAGACTTGCAATCTACATCCTCAATTATTTCCTGTGTGTATTCCTGTCTCTCTCTTTCTTTACAGTTTTTGCTCTTTACAGCTAACCTCTAGTACCATGCTCCGTCCGCCATTGTTTATTTTGCTGCCTAGGTAGTAGAATTCCTTAACTTCATCTTCTCTGTGACGATCAATCCTGACGTTAAGTTTTTCACTTTTCTGCTACTTCTCATTACTTTTGTCTTTCTTCGATATGCTCTCAGTCCATATTCTGTATTTATTACACTGTTCATTCCATCCAGCAGATCATACAATCCTTTTCCACTTTCACTCAGGATACCAGTATGATCAGCGATTCGTATCATTGATATCCTTTCACCTTGACTTTTAATTCCACTTATGAACCCTTCTTTTGTTTCCATCATTACTTCTTCGATGTGCAGATTGAACAGCAGGAGCAAAAGACAATATCCTTGTCTTACACCCTTTTTAATCCGAGCACTTCGTACTTGTCGTCTACTCTTATTATTCCCTCTTGGCTCTTGTACGTATTGTATATTAACCGTCTCTCCCTGTATCTTGTCCCTATTTTTCTCATCTTGCGCCATTTTACATTGTCGAACTATTTTTCTAGATCGACAGATCCTATGAACGTGTCTTCATTTTTATTTAGTCTTGCAACGTCAGATTTGGCTCCCTGGTGCTTTTACCTTTCCTAAAGCCAGACTGTTCGTCATCTAATACATCCTCAGTTTTCTTTTCCACTCTTCTGTATATGATTCTTAGGGATGCATGAGATGTTAAGCTGATTGTACCATAATTCTCTGAACTGTCAGCTCTTGCAGTCTCCGGAATTGTGTGGATGATATTTTTCCGAAAGTCAGATGGTATGTCGTCAGATTCATACGTTCCACACACTAAATTGAAAAATCGTTTTGTTGCCGCTTCCCCCAGTGATTTTAGAAATTCTGATGGAATATTCTGTATCCCTTCTGCCTTATTTGCTCTTACGCTCTCCAAATCTCTCTTAAATTCTGATTCTAATACTGGATCCCGTATCTCTTCTAAATCGACTCCTGTTTCTTCTTATATCACATCAGCCAAATCTTCCCCCTCAGACAGACATTCCATGTACTATTTTCACCTATCCGACCTCTCCTTTACAGTGGAATTCCCGCTGCACTCCTACGTTACCACCTTTGCTTTTAATTTCACAGAAGGTTGTTTTGACTTTCCTGTATGCTGAGTCAGTCCTTCCGATAACCATTTCTTTTTTGATTTCTTCACATTTTACATGTAGCCATTTCATTTTAGCTTCTCTGCAGTTCCTATTTATTTCATTTCTCAGCGACTTGTATTTCGGTGTTCCTGAATTGCCCTGAACATTTTTGTACTTCCTTCTTTCATCGATCAGCTGAAGTATTTCTTCTGTTACCCATGGCTTCGTCGCAGTAATCTTCTTTGTACCTACGTTTTTCTTACCAACTTCTGTGATGGCCGTTTATAGAAATGTCCGCTCCTCTTCAACTGTACTGCCTAATGAGCTATTTCTCATTGCTGCATTTATAGCCTTGAGAACTTCAAGCGTATCTTGTCATTCCTTAGTACTTGCGTGTCCCACCTCTTTGCATATTGATTCTTCCTTACTAATCTCTTAAATTTCAGCCTACTCTTTGTCACAACTACATTGTGATCTGAGTATGTATCTGCTCCTGGGTATGCCTTACAATCCAGTATCTAATTGCGAAATCTCTGACTGATCATGGTGTAATCTAACTGAAATCTTCCCGTATCACCCGGCCTTTTCCAAGTATACCTCCTCCTCTTGTGACTCTTGAACAGAGTTCTCCGTATTACTAGCTGAAATATATTACAGTACTCAATTAGTATTCCTCCTCTCTCATTCCTTGTTCCAAGCCCATATTCTACTGTAAGCTTTTCTTCTACTCCTTCCCCTACAGCTGCATTTCAGTCCCTCGTGCCTGTTGGATTTTCATCTTCCTTTACGTACTGTATTAGCTTTTCAATAGCCTCATATACTTTCTCTATCTCTCCATCTTCTGCTTGCAACGTCGCCATGTATACCTGAAGTGTCGTTTTCGGTGCTTCTTTGCTGTCGATTCTGATAAGAACAACCTTATCACTGAACTGTTCACGGTAAGACTCTTTCTTCCTTACCTTCCTATTCATAACGCCGGCCGATGTGGCCGAGCGGTTCTGGGCGCTTCAGTCTGGAGCCGCGCGACCGCTACGGTCGCAGGTTCGAATCCTGCCTCGGGCATGGCTGTGTGTGACGTCCTTAGGTTAGTTAGGTTCAAGTAGTTCTAAGTCCTAGGGGACTGATGACCTCAGATGTTAAGTCCCATAGTGCTCAGAGCCATATCTTCTGCTGCTGTTGATATTACCCTATGCTAATCTGACCAGAATTCCTTGTCTTCATTCAATTTCACTTTACTGGCACCTACTATGTCCAGTTGAGCCTTTGCATTTCCTTTTCCAAATTTTCTAGCTTCCTTACCACGTCCAAGCTTCTGACATTCCAGTTAGAGTTTCTAATTCGATCGGGTGAGGCTGCCTTTTTGGCTGATATCCTGTTGCGTAAAATACAACTGCATGGCTGCTGGGTCACTATTATCATTACATTGTTGATGGAGAACCCACTCGCATTTCGCTAATATCTGGCATTGCATGCTAGAAGTGTCTGCGCCTGCTACAGCATCGCTACTCATTCGAAAATGTGTTGAAGCTAATACACTGAAGAGCCAAAGAAACTGGTACATCTGCCTAATATCACTTAGGCCCCTGCGAGCAAGCAGAAATGCTACAACACGATATGGTATGGACTCAAGCAATATCTGAAGTAGTGCTGGACCATGAATACTGCAGGGCTGTCCACTAATCCATAAGAATACCAGGGCGTGGAGATCCATCCTAAACAGTATGTTGCAAGGCATCCTAGATATGCTCAATAATGTTCATGTCTACGGAGTTTGGTGGCCAGCGGAAGTGTTTAAAATCAGAAGAGTGTTCCTGGAGCTACTCTGTAGCAATTCTGGACATGTGGAGTGCCACATTGTCCTGCTGGAATTGCCCGAGTCACTCGGAATGCACAATGCAAATGAATGGCTGCAGTTAATCAGAAATGATACTTACGTACGTATTACCTATCAGAGTAGCATCTAGACGTACCAGGGATCCCATATCACTCCAACTGCACACGCCCCACACCATTACAGAGCCTCCACCAGCATGAACAGCCCCATATGCTGACATGCAGGGTCCATGGATTCATGAGGTTGTCGCCATACCCGTTCATTCCATCTGATCGATACAATTTGGAGCGAGACTCGTCCGACTAGGCAACATGTTTCCAGTCGTCAACAGTCCAATGTCGGTGTTGACGGGCCCAGGCGAGACGTAAAGACAAGGGTACACGAGTGGGCCTTCGGCTCCTAATGCCCATATTGATGATGTTTCGTTGAATGGTTCACACGCTGACACTCGCTGACGGCTCAGCATTGAAATCTTTAGCAATCTGCAGAAGGGCTGCACTTCTGTCACGTTGAACGATTCTCTTCAGTCGTCGTTGGTCACGTTCTTGCAGGACGTTTTTCCGGCCGCAGCGATGTCGGAGATTTGATGTTTTATCGTATTACGGAGATCTGATGTTTTATCAGTACACTCGTGAAATGATCGTACGGGAAAATCCCCACTTCATCTCTACCTCGGGGATGCTGTTTCCCATCGCTCGTGCACCGACTATAACACCACGTTCAATCTCACTTAATTCTTGATAACCTGCCATTGTAGCAGCAATAACCGATCTAACAACTGCGTCAGACACTTGTCTTATGTAGGCTGTGCAGCGCCGTGTTCTGACTTTTTACATATCTCTATGTTTGAACATGCATGCCTATACGAGTTTCTTCGGCGATTCAGTGTATTTCGTCGTCAAGGTATTAGTTGAGTTAGCTGGTCCTTGTGTCTTTTTAGTCATGGCGCCTTTTGGGGTAAACTGTTTCGCAGTTTATTTCATTTTTGTAGCCCTGCTACGAATAAGTGCCTCGTTTCCTGGTGGCAGGGTCGCTTGGTCGAGTCTCGCTGACAGTATTTTTTTTTCTTTTTTCGTTATCGTTTGCCCTTCTCTCGAATCAAGGAACAAAACAAATTTTTCTTCTCTCAAGTATGGTTTCAACTTTCTGCTAGAAATTTCTTCTATAATGCCATAAAAACGAGGAAAAATAGGTGATTAAGGAGACAACCCACGTAGGGGGAGAAATCCGGGTTCGACTCTTAATCTGGCAAAAATTTTCATTTGTCGCCGGTGAGTTCGCTCAATTCCCAACTGCACCTAAATGTCTGCTATTTCTATCGTCATATTTTGGATTTAACTGACGTCATCGTATTTCAAACGTTTTGCTTTAATATATTTTTGTCTGATTTTAAGAGTTCTGTGTGTGATAATCTGCATATGCTTTCGAAAAGATGTATGTAGAAGTACATTTTATGTGTATGGTAATCAAGGAATGAGGTAGCGAATTGAAAAAGCATTCCTTTCTGAGTTACTCATACTAAAATGCGACACTGGTAACTTCGGTGCAATACCCAGCTTTAGGTACTACCAGCCGCCATAAGTGATTTGAATTGCGCATTCGCCTTCTAGTGTTTTTAAAGATAAACAAATTCTTTAGTGAAGTGACGACGATATAATCTGATAGCAGGTAGTCCAGCAGGTTTTGCGCGACATACCAACAGTGCTTCCCAGCGAGATTTTACTCGTTTGCTGTGGGAGGTCATTATGCGGAGTTCCACAAGTGCTTCATCACCGTGGTCCCCTCTGATTAATGGCTGCCCACAATTTGCCAGATACTTTCATACCGCGCCGCTTTTAATGATTCTTTCTCGAAAGAGAAAGTCACACAGCAGAAGTCTTTGACAATGCCCGAATGAGGTCACCATTGTTTTATATGGAGCTGCTGAAATTCAAATTCTTTTCTCACCTTCGAACCGGACGACGCTTCCAGAATAAAAACAGTCTTGGTTGCGAAGTTATTTAATATCAGTGACGCGTTGCACCCTTTTGGGGCATTATCAGATAGTGTTTAAGCAGCTGGACGTAAAACCTATTCTATGGGTTACATATCCAGCTACTGTAAAACTATCTGATGATGCTCCAAAGGGTGAAACGTGTCATTGGTATTAAATAATTTCACAACCAAGACTGTTTTTATTCTGGAAAAATTCTAAACTGATTTCTGTAGCACCTGGCCACAATGGAATGGGATAATGTTTGCTGTAACGATTCTTTACAAACAAAGGAGAGTGACCTAGTCATTCGTCCTTTTCTGATTTTCCCGTCAGTATTTAGGAATCCTTTACTTTCCTATGTAGCACGCATGTCCGCATTATCGTATTTTATACGTTTCTGTCTGGCACATAGGGATCGACTTAATGGCTTAGTTCTTTCGAACACTCACCCCGACAGTGACTGTCCTATTGACGACGTAATTAACCAATTTGCCAGAAAGAATAGGCGAATAGAATTCATCATTTTAGGAAGAGAACCATAATTGTAACCTTTTTACATCATAAAATGGCATTGTATTGTGTATGCGTATAATCAGTTTAAATAAAACTTTCATAAACTTGCATGTGACTTGATTATTTTTTATTACGGTAAAAGTAAACGTAGCTCAAGATAGTTTAGCGACTCCTCCTTTAGGTTTTTCTGTATCCGCCACTGCTTCAACGTAAATAATGAAGCGACGAGGTGGAAACCTCGCTAACATGGAATATTTTAGGCATCTCTTGCAGCTGTACATCTACTTCCATATCCAGCATTGGTACTTTGTGCCAGGAAGGGCTCTCAGTAAGTGTGCAGGAGTCTCGGAGTGAACCAAAGCGATGCTGTTCGGCAAATCAGTATGGAAAGACGGTAGGGGGGTTAGAGTGTGGCATATTCTAAGCTTATTTCTGTTCCATTCACCGAAAGAGTGTGGCAAGAATGGCTGCTTGTTCATCTCAGCACGAATTGTTATTTCTGCATTTTTTCTTATTGTTCTTTGAATCCGACAGCACCTACTCTAAAAAGCTACCCTAAAGTACATTGTAAAGTTCACAAAGAAAAACAATTTCCAATTTAATAATTTCTTCTGTCTACAAATGGAAGGCATTCTAATGAGAAGCACAATTTCATATAAGTGCTGACAACCGCTATTTCCATTAATCAAATTGAAAATGAAATTTTTGCAGAAATAACTGAAGCAAAGAGAATTTGAAGTCTTTTACTGATATAAATACAGATTTTGTATGTCTCCACGGTGACTGAGATGAACAAATAAATAATTAATGTGTGCCTTTTAACAGCATAAAAACACAAAATTTATTATGGAAATGGAAACAGCAGAAACCACACATTACCTCAACTTCAAAGCCACAAAATCTAACGCCAACCCAGCTTCATTATCTTATAAAAATCAACAACTATACGTATGCGAGTAGACATAAAAGGAAGAAAAAATGTCCCGAGATGATCAAAAGAATGGAAGCAAAATATTCACACTCACACATAACTTACCATATACATTAGAAGTATACATTATTATTTCATTATGTTCATTATATTGTGTTTAATATTTAAACACACATACGAACTTGAGCCTAGAAGTGCTAAGATTAATGGATATACATAAAACGTAATAAGTACTCAGTCTTCATCCTTCACTTATAAATAATGTGAATACGATGTTAACCTGAAAGTACTGCTATCACATACGCTGGTGTGCTGAATTTAAGAACAAAGTATCTTTCGCGCCACTGCCATGTAACATAACTCGATGAAACTTGGGCCATACATCGAAAGAACTGCTACAGTATGGTACAATGAACACGCAACGAGACGAACAGAGACGCCACTATTATTAAAACAATTACACTGAAGTCGCCGCAGTTAATGATGGTCCCCTGGGCATTGCAAAAGGCGATACGTGGTTCTTAGCGGGCGTGTTATCAACACTAACAGGAATGCATGCTCAGCAACATGCTCTCATGCTTGCTACAAAGATGATAAGGAGCTCTTGTGGCAGGACTACCCGTTGATACGTCGGTACTGTTGTCACCTGCTGGATGGTCGTTGGTGCACGTGGATGTGCCGCAGCATGTCTCTTCAACGTGTCCTACGCATGATGGTTAGGATTTAAGACAGGGGGACGAGCAGCTCAATCCATTCGATGAATATCCGATTTATCCGATTTCGGGAGTCCCTCTACATGTGTAGTTAGATGCAGCCGCGCACTATGTTCATAAAAATGAAATCTGAGCCGAATGCACCCCTATAAAGACGCACATGTGGAAGGTGTGCAGTGTCAGAATAGCGTTAACCGCTGAATGTATCGTGGTCAAAAATCTGGAGGTCATTATGGCCATGCCACGTTATGTCACCCACACCCTATCACATGCACCACCAAAACCATCATGTTCGACAATGTTAAATGGTTCAAATGGCTCTGAGCACTATGGGACGTAACATCTGTGGTCATCAGTCCCCTAGAACTTAGAACTATTTAAACCTAACTAACCTAAGGACAGCACACACATCCATGCCCGAGGCAGGATTCGAACCTGCGACCGTAGCAGTCGCGCGGTTCCGGACTGAGCGCCTAGAACCGCTAGACCACCGCGGCCGGCTCCGACAATGTTATTTGGTGCATTATGTGTTACCTCCTCTCGCCATATGAGAGTACGTCCAACATTGTCTAACATGGTGGCACAGGTGTCATGGTTTAGAGTGGCACAATGTTGCATGGCTGTACTAACATCCCATCTTTGAACGCGGCACACTACGCGGTCAGCATTATTGTGATTCTTCACTCCTTCCCCAGTGGGTGTCTCCAGTGAGTCTGTGGATGAATGGCAGGCCATTCTTCTTCAAAAGCCGAAAACAGAGAAGGAAGCAATGTTGAACGCTGAGACCTGAAGCGGAGTCGACGCTCTAACTCATGCCACAGGTATTACAACAAAGAATTTGTTTCCAAAGTTGCTGGTCCTGTCCTAACTGCATGTTTGAAGTACGCAGGTGTTACATTGTGTTCAGGTGGGTACTCTGGACATGAGAGTGAACTTCAAGAATTTTGATATTTGGAAACCATTGCTTCACAGGTGCTACATTATGACAAGGTGCATTGTCATGGTGATTCAATCAGTCATCGTCTCCGAAATGTTCCTCCACTGTAATACTGTAAAATGTATTCGTATCATTCCGCGTTTATTGTTTTATTACGAACAATAAGAGGACCACATGCTGACTACGAAAAACACCTCCATACCGTAACACCACCTTCTACACACTATACTGGTGGCATTACACATGGTGGCAGGTCTCTAGGCATTTGCCAACCGCAAATGCTCCGATCGGATATCCACTGGTTATAGTATGATTCATCACTCCAAATCACTGGATTCCAGTCAAAAAGTGTCTAGTGGCGTCGCTGTTTACCCCAACTAAAGTGTCGCTTAAGGTTCACCATAAATGTGTGGCTTGTGAGGAGCTGCTCGCCCATTGTCCTTATGCACGATCAATGTGCTAGCTGGACTACTAGTAGCAACTTGGAACTCACGAGAGACTCTTTCCGCAATGCTCGACGGTCCCTGTCCGTTAGTACATAAAGTCTGCCTGATCTCGGTTTAGCTGTGGTCGTTCCTTCGCGTTTGCACTTTACAATCGCAACGATAGACTTGAGCGGCCTTACATCTACATCTACATCCACACTCCGCAAGCCACCTGACGGTGTGTGGCGGAGGGTACTTTGCGTACCTCTATCGGTTCTCCCTTCTATTCCAGTCTCGTATTGTTCGTGGAAAGAAGGATTGTCGGTATGCCTCTGTGTGGGCTCTGATCTCTTTGATTTTATCCACATGGTCTCTTCGCGAGATATACGCAGGAGGGAGCAACATACTGCTTGACTCCTCGGTGAAGGTATGTTCTCGAAACCAACAAAATCCCGTACCGAGCTACTGAGCGTCTCTCTTGCAGAGCCTTCCACTGGAGTTTGTCTATCACTATAACTATATGATCCTGTAACGAAGCGCGCTGCTCTCCGTTGGATCTTCTCTATCTCTTCTATCAACCCTGTTTGGTACGGATCCCACACCGGTGAGCAGTATTCAACCAGTGGGCAAACAAGTGTACTGTAACCTACCTCCTTTGTTTTCGGATTGCATTTCCTTAGCATTCTTCCAATGAATCTCAGTCTGGCATCTGCTTTACCGACGATTAATTTTATATGGTCATTCCATGTTAAATCACTCCTAATGTCTATCCCAGATAGTTTATGGAATTAACTGCTCCCAGTTGCTGACCTGCTATATTGTAGCTAAATGATAAGGGATCTTTCTTTCTGTGTATTCGCAGCGCATTACACTTGTCTACATTGAGATTCAATTGCCATTCCCTGCACCATCCATTAACTCGTTGCAGATCCTCCTGCATTTAAGTACAATTTTCCATTGTTACAAGCTCTCGATATACTACAGCATTATCCGCAAAAAGCCTCAGTGAACTTTCGATGTTATCCATAAGGTCATTTACATACATTGTGAATAGAAACGGTCGTACTACACTCCCCTGCGACACACCTGAAATCACTCTTACTTTGGAAGACTTCTCCCCATTGAGAATGACGTGCTGCGTTCTGTTATCTAGGAACTCTTCAACCCAATCACACAATTGGTCTGATAGTCCATATGCTCTTACTTTGTTCATTAAACGACTGTGGGGAACTGTATCAAACGCCTTGCAAACGTCAAGAAACACGACATCTACCTGGGAACCCGTGTCTATGGCCTTTTGAGTCTCGTGGACGAATAGCGCGAGCTGGGTTTCACACGATCGTCTTTTTCGAAACCCATGCTGAAACCTACAGAGAGATTTCTAGTCTCCAGAAAAGTCATTATACTCGAACCTAATACCTGTTCCAAAATTCAACAACTGATCGACGTCAGAGATATAGGTCTATAGTTAATTAAAATGGTTGAACTGTCTCTGACGGATTAGTTACTTAGGTATCATCCAACGACTAGTCCAATGACTACCAACCGAAGCACACTGGCGTTACTGCTTCTCTACTGACAGCGCAATGCTCGCCGTCTCCTTTTATACTGGCAAGTCTATCCCTCCGCATTACGTGGTGGTGTCCGGATACTTTCGTTCAGACAGTGTAGCTCTCTGAAATTTCTAATTGTCTTCTTCGGCAGTTTGGCCGTAGAGTGACAGCCTGTCTTGCCAACTGTAACAGGACACACTGGTTTCTCAGTGAGGGAAGTTGATGAGCATTCGGTCTGTGTAGTGGTGCAGCAGCATTGTCCGTTGGGGTGGTGGGAGGCAGCAGCCCGCATTGTTCAGCCCACTGCAATAACAGACAGCGGGCTTCAGAGGCGCTGTCATCTGCGACGTCCGTATAGAGCGGCTTCACATGCTGCTATGTAATGTACCCAGGCATTTACCTGTCGGCCTGCTGTTCCTCTCAGATCGAACCGTGTGTCCACAGGTCACAAGGTACAATCATACCGCCATGACAACCCTGCCGATAGATGTGATTCTTCAATTTCTTCAGGCGTATTTCATGACGAAATAAACCTCGGGCGAACAGCCTGGTGTGAATTTCGGCAATCGATCTTGTTCCTATCATCAGGTGTGCTGATGTACATCATGCTGTTCGCCCGAACTTTACATTACTGGCCATTAAAATTGCTACACCACGAAGATGGCGTGCTATAGACGCGAAATTTAAGCAGCAGGAAGATAATGCTGTGATATGCAAATGATTACCTTTTCAGAGCATTCACACAAGGTTGGCGCTGGTGGCGACACCTACAACGTGCTGACATGAGGAAAGTTTCCAACCGATTTCTCATACACAAACAGCAGTTGACCGGCGTTGCCTGGTGAAACGTTGTTGTGATGCCTCGTGTAAGGAGGAGAAATGCGTACCATCACGTTTCCGACTTAGATAAAGGTCGGATTGTAGCCTATCGCGATTGCGGTTTATCGTATCGCGACATTGCTGCTCGCGTTGGTCGAGATCCAATGACTGTTAGCAGAATATGAAATCGGTGGGTTCAAGAGGGTAATACGAACGCCGTGCTGGATCCCAACGGCCTTGTATCACTAGCAGTCGAGAGGACAGGCATCTTATCCGCATGGCTGTAACGGATCGTGCAGCCACGTCTCGATCCCTGAGTCAACAGATGGGGACGTTTGGAAGACAACAACCATCTGCACGAACAGTTCGACGATGTTTACAGCAGCATGGACTATCAGCTCGGAGACCATGGCTGCGGTTACCCTTGACGCTGCATCACAGACAGGTGCGCCTGCGCTTCATTCGATCCCTGCGAAACCCTACATTTGACCAGGATAATGCACGACCGCATGTTGTAGGTCCTGTACGGGCCTTTCTGGATACAGAAAATGTTCGACTGCTAGCCTGGCCACCACATTCTCCAGATCTCTCACCAATTGAAAATGTCTGGTCAATGGTGCCCGAGCAACTGGCTCGTCACAATACGCCAGTCACTACTCTTGATGAACTGTGGTATCGTGTTGAAGCTGCATGGGCAGCTGTACCTGTACACGCCATCCAAGCTCTGTTTGACTCAATGCCCAGGGGTATCAAGGCCGTTATTACGGCCGGAGTTGGTTGTTCTGGGTACTGATTTCTCAGGATCTATACACCCAAACTGCGTGAAAATGTAATCACATGTCAGTTCTAGTATAATATATTTGTCCAATGAATACCTGTTATATCTGCATTTGTCCTTGGTGTAGCAATTTTAATGGCCAGTAGTGTATTTCGTCTGTTCGGTAGATGTCGGTAGAGCGTGGACCAAAATCCAAGTACTGAAACTAAAAAATCGAGGAAGAAAATGTGATAATTAGAATGGTTATATGCGGGATTGCAACTTACTGCTATTGTAACTTAGCTACAAAAGTAGGCAATAACAGAAAATATCTGACCAAGAAAAGAAGTGCTGTGGTTCACAGAACCCGTATACAGTCGGAAAGCGAAAAATAGTGTCGAACAGAACTGGCAGTTTACGTAACACAGAATTTGTGTTGAAAAAAAGAATAATAAAAAACCGAGACAGTAAAGGGCTATTTAAAATTGGTTGAAAATAAGTGACTATTACATGAAGAGGTATAAAAACAACAAGCAAATAAAGAAATGTGTAAAACTGATGAATAATCGCAGAAGAGAGAATAATATTACCATTGGGGACGCCAGAGTTGCAGAACCGAAAGATTTCTATTCGGGAAGTATGCTCACATAAAATGGTCGAAGCGATGAACTCAGGTTGGGCAATTTGTCGGCAGAATGAAAAGCTTGCGACGAAAGAAGTCTGTCACTATCAAATATTGAAATAAGGCCGAGAAAACAATTTGTAAAACTCCATATGGGGGCACGACATTTTATTAATTAAGCTGTATTATGTGGTGAGCGATGAAATTATGCCTGTTTAAGGAATGTCTTGCGAAAGGCGCTACCGCTCGTAGCGCCTGAAATGAAATTATCATTTGTGGTATTTACTGGGCGATGTAGTTAATCCTGAAGAGGGAATGGAGATATTATCCTGCGTCCGTAACATTACAGCAGCATATTACGAGGTCATTACGATCGCTTACTTACGTCCTACATTCGAAGGACATTTACGATGTGTTCAGGTGGCACTCACACCAAAAGACATTCTCTTTATTATATGGTGGCTTGCATTCTGAACACTCGAAGAATGTTCCGGAATACCGACACTGGACCGAAAGCGAGAGAGTCGCAACGGTACTTCCTTTCTGTTTCTCAGTGTACAAGAATCTGTTTTTCTTCATAAAAGTTTCGCTCATCTGTGAGGAACTGTGGCTGCGACATCGCAGGTTGCCATAAAAGCAAAGGAACGCCACAGCTGTGCAAAACTGACATCGAGTCATACCAGAGACAAGGAACCCGATAATATCTGATAACGAGATGAAATGCGAAGCTAATCACATTTTGTAAGTAACTAAGAGACAGTGCTGTAGAGTATCTCGTTGTCTTGCAACTGTGAAGTAATACGAGAAAACGTGTATGGACACCAATCTCGTAGTCTTGCAGCTGTGAAGCACCATGGCTAAATGTATCCGGATATGTTTAGCCATGGTACTTCACTGTTGGAAGAATACGAGATCTGCGCGTTCGTCGGTAACATCACAACGATAAATTTCGTGGAGATGCTTTCAAGTCTTCCATTTAGTATCATGTAAATGTTTACATGTCCCATTAACTCTTCAATTTCCAACTTTTGGACCATCAATTATATCTTACCCAGGAAAATTGATCAGGGTGCTTTTAACAGAAATTGGAACATGGTGATTAATAATATTCGCTTTGCACAAAAGCGGAAGGTCCGAAGGCATAACGATCGTAGGCGTTCATTTCGTTGTGAATTAATGAACTTGCCTATGTAAAGAATATGGGTCCACATGAAGGGAATAGTAAAATTTTCTGCTAAACTCGTGGTGCGTTTTGTTAGACCGTGTCAGATTCTAAAGGTGCCCACCCTGACTGGTCTCCCAGTTTAAAATTTATCTACTGGTAAACTGCATAGCGTTCATCTTAGGTAAAGGTTGGTGCATCGTATGATAACTGTGACATCAGTGGAGCTCAATAAAAAATAAAAAAACAAGAAAGGGTAAGGTACTCTGGCCGAATTTACTTATCCCCCCACTCAAGGTTTAACTTTTTTGGGGGGAGGGTGATTGGGAATTGGCTCGTGCGAGCTTTCAGTATGTAACAGAAAACTCAATTCAGCCAATTTGCCTGTGGCTAAGCAGCAGCCTGCTTAGTGTTCCACCAGAGGGTACATAAGCGGTCTGTTTGCGTCGCCATATCGCCACGCCGGATCATCACGGCTTCAGTTGTTGCCGACAGATAACAGGAGATTGTCCCATTGGCCATTGGCGATTATGAGGGACATGGACGCTGCAAGCGACTGCTGGAACTGAACAACACTTCGAGGGCAGGCCCGTACTGCCAATATGTCAGCTGACATGCCGGAGAAACACGTCGCTCGAATCTGGTGGTACTACGTCTGTTGTTTCATATCTGCGGAAACTGCAGGCAGTGTTGAATGACTTAGCCATATAGACTTGCTTAGTGAGTATTTTAATGTGTAGACTGTACGAGAAGCTAGTTGGAGTTATCTGCTGTACCGTGGTGTCGCCATACTGTGCGATTTATGCCTCACTTATCCCCAGCGTTGCCTACAACAGCGATAGTTATATTCCTTTGTTTTGCTTCACGTTTATGGCTGTTACCTATATGCTCTGTGAATAACTCGTGAATGGTAAAACTTGTGCTTGTAATGTCTATTCAGCACAAATACAAGTTCAGTTTTTTGTCTTGGTTGAAACCGTGTGAACGTTCTGGTTCAAATTGTATTTCACTTTTAGATGAATTTTTAAAAAGGCAAGTTATGTACAATGCTGAGGGTTTGTCTGATTTTGTTAAAAATATTTCCGGTTAATGGATTCGAGCCCTATTTGTAATTTAGGAGTCTTGTTTGGGCTGGTTTGTGTACGCAAGGTTAAATATGTTACTATTATTTGTAATGAGCTGGGTGTTGTCTCTTAAATTTATTTGTGAATGTTTTATCGTCAATTTATTTTATAGTGTTCTTTAATAGTGGCTTATTGCCCGTTCCGAACTAATAAGCAAATGTCTAAATGTTCATTTGTGTTAGCTTACAGGTACCCAACATCTGCTAATAGAAATAATTTTCTCTGTGTTTTAATTGATACTGTGCTTGTTAATCTGAGGTGAAGCAAGACCATGTGGGTGAGATCAAGCTTAATATTTCGCTGCCTTTCATTAAACTGTTCAATTTCTGATTCTAAAATTCTATTGTTCATTGCTTTGCATTCCTTGAATCCTCGTAGTTTACTATCTCCAGTTAAACTGTTCTACTTCTAATTCTAAAATTGTACCGTTCATTTGCTTCCATTTATTGAAGTTTTTCAGAGCTACTAAAGATGTAAATAAATGGTCTTTCCGGTCCAAATTATTTTGGAATCTGGCATCGAAGCACTCCCGGCTTCTCGCTAGCTTATTTCTTTATAAACAGCTGCGCTCTCCGTTGGAAGGTCAGTTCTGTTCTGACTGTACGTTGGTGTCAGTAACAAACATGCTTGCAATTGTAAGCCGGCCGGAGTGGCCGAACGGTTCTAGGCGCTTCAGTCTGGAACCGCGCGACCGCTACGGTCGCAGGTTCGAATCCTGCCTCGGGCATGGATGTGTGAGATGTCCTTAGGTTAGTTAGGTTTAAGTAGTTCTAAGTTTTAGGGGACTGATGACCTCAGATGTTAAGTCCCATAGTGCGCAGAGTCATTTGAACCATTTGCAATTGTAAGTGGTGTCCTTCACTGGCGACCTTGCCTTTGGATTTGAACTGAATTGTGGTTTTGACGTGACAATATGCTTATTCCAGTTCAAATTTTCATCAGTACATACACCCAAAAATTTGGAACATTCTATTGCCGGCTTCTGTTTACTGTCTCTTGCTTATGTGGTGCATCCATTTTTGGTAAGCATCTAGTTTTTGTGTCGAACAGGATGTTTTGAGTTTTCTCAAAATTAAGGGGCAGTCATTTTTCAGAGAATCACTTCATAGTTCTTTGAATAACAATACCTTCTACTGATTGTTCTGTAATGGGATTTATTGTAACGGCGCATCATATACCTGGAGTACCAATTCTGCTTGATGACTGTTAAGTGGAAGGTAACTCATGTATATAAGAAATAGAAGTGGGCCAATAATGAACCCTACAGGACTTCCTTCGTGATTTCTCCCCTGTCACTAATATTTTCTCTCCGTGGAACATCTTTTGAACTACTGAGGACAATTCTGTTTGCTAAGTACGATGCTCAAGAAATGGTTAAAATGGCTCTGAGCACTATGGAACTTAACGTCTGAGGTCATCAGTCACCTAGACTTAGTATTACTTAAACCTAACTAACCTAGGGACATCACACACATCCATGCCCGAGGCAGGATTCGAACCTGCGACCGTAGCAGTCGCGCAAGTTTGATGCAAATTAATTGTTTGTAAAGCTATCAGTTCCATAAACTTAAGTTTTTCAAAACGAATAACGTGATCGACTCAGTCAAACATATTGGAAAAAGCAAAAAAAAAAAAAAGAAGTCGTCTGTGGATATCTTATTATTTATGACTTGTTATATTTTGTGGCTGGATGCATAAATAGCATTTTCAATCTAGCTACCGTTCTGGAATCCAAACTGTGGTGTACTAACTGAATTGTTTGTACTTAAATATGAAGAATTCCTTTTCCAGAAACAGATGATTCAGGGATGTGTAAATAGGTAAGCTCGGTGAAGAGGATTGGACGACAGGTAGACAGCGAAGCATCCTTCCCAACAAATATAGTTAACAGTAACATACTTTACCAAAGTACACGAAATGGGAGACCAGTACCAACGTTTCGCTTTCACCTACGACTGTTCAGGGAAGACAGTCCTTAAATAAAGCTGGTGTCAGCTGACGGACGTGTTACGTAGTTTAAAGGACTCTGCAGGCGACAGCTGCATCCGAAGGGAGGTAAGCGCTGACGCAAAGCGCGTTTAGCGCAGTGCGGGGTTCTTCTGTCTCGGGTCGCCTTACTGTCGGCTGCAGTGCACCCCTTTTCATTAGCCAGAGTACTGACCTTTCTCCTTCTATACAGTTACTAGTACTGAGGATTAATGTGCTTTCCGTTGCAGAGACACGGCAACGCCATTTTAATCCACTTCGCATATGTGGAAAAAAGTCGCACGCCTCTCGTGGCCGAGGACAGCAATTACTCTGCTCGAGACGTGTACCATAGCTGCCTTAGAAACATTAAACTGTGCACCAGTACCGCTACAGGCAGTAGAACGGCTCATACCAGTTCATTGTTTTTCTCTTTTTCTGAGCGAAGCAGATCATCCCATTTGCTCTTGTTTTTCTGTTCCAGCCCTCAGGACCACGTTTAACGTACTACGTTAGTAAATGAAAACGGCGATATTGTGTATGTTCTACAGAATTCATTGATAGCTTAATGCATACCCCAATGCTTCATCTTACGCTTTTTTCTCACTCTTTCTTTTTTGCTCTCCATTTTCTTCTATGTGTTTTTAGAGCTTTTTTTTGCCTTGGGAAATTTTCCACCACTTTGGTTCTCCATCTTACGCTGTCTTCAATGTATTGCTTATTTATGTCAGTTTCTTCTAGGTCTTCGTGTAATGTCTTAAACCAGTGTGGTTTGCCTTTTGTATTTTGAATGTGCTGTTCAGCTAAGACTCATTCTTTGAATGTCTCCAGACAAGATTACTCTTCTTTCTCCAATTTCGCCTGTATTTTTTGCTGCGTGATTGCACACTTCTAAGTTCCTTCTTTAATTTAAATATTTCCACCATTGTAACGTTTCCTAATAACTGCCTCACAATCTTTCCCTTTACCTGATTCCTTCATTTTTACTGATCCTGAACTTAGGGATTCTGATTCATATGTGCTTTCTGGTCGAAATACATTATTTTAATATGTACATTTGCATTTTTAGAGAATGACTTTTCAGTATAAAGTCCTTTTACCAAGTGAAATGCCGAGTCCATATTTATAATCCAATAATCCAGTAATTTATAATCTTTCTCTGATGGTTTGTTTCTGTATCACGACAACCTGTTGTAAAGGGGAAATACAGTTCATCCAATCATATACATACGACTCAGGACGCACAGGTGGCGGCTAAGATCGGGTCGTATACATTTGGACAGCCGAAATCAGCTTGACAGGAGCACGTGGAGGGACAGTTTCACACTATGCTCCATAGAAAGTGTTGTCTCTGGTATTCAGCCGATCGCTAAGGTAACTGCGTGACCGAGAAAACCCTTCCGTTGGGGAGCACAATTCTCATGACTGCTTTTCATGTCCAGTACAAAATTAAAACTTACCCCAAAATCAATAAATATTGAACCATATGTGTTACTGAATAGCCAGTAGACTCATTTGAGGCGGAAAAGATGGGCGATTACGCATGTGAAGACGCGCCTTGGATATCGGCATTAGTCTATACGTTACTGTAAATTAAATGTTATAAATAATTCCTGAATTCTAAAAGTGGGTACCTCGGCAGCACGTTATGCAATTGCAACAAACGAGAGGTCTACGGATACATCTCGTAAAACTGTATCGCACTGTGACAGTTGATTCACCGAAAATATTCATATATTTAAATAAGAGGCCGAAAAATGGATTTCGCTCAATTGAAAACAGCTTTTCCTAAACCATTAAAAGTAACGATACTGCTGGAAACTTCAGATTTATAGAAAATTATTTAATGTATAATTCAAACTGTTTGTTAATATTTACACTTATAAATCCGAGAACGGAGGAAAACTGTAGAAATCATTGTTTGGAAACCAACTATGGTATGTAAAAGAAATCTGATAAAAGCATAATATTCCTCACAGAATTTTCGTATGATCTGATTTAACTTGTGTGCATAAAAGGTTAAAATTAAGAACTTCAGCAATTTTCACTTTCAGTAGTTTAACTGCCTTCAATAGCGCTTGACCAAGGTTTCCTGGGTGGTCAGTGGCTAGGTTCGGACGCCGTTGGAGGCGGTCAGACTGTGTTAGTTTGTGTCAGGAGAAAGTTTTATTTGATGAGGGATGGAATAGCCGCTAATTCGCTTGTATGAATTATTCAGAGTTCCTACTTTCGGACATAGATATTTATCATCATCTGATCACTTGTTACTTTTAGAGCTGCATGTGATACAAGCCGCACTTAAAAGTTTTCATTGTGTAGCCATTGCGGAATTTGTAGTTTGATATACTGTGTAACTTTAACGGTTTTCTGAAGATAGCTCACGCAATAATTCGTGGCCTCCAAGATCTTAAGAAACTCGGTCAGGTTCCGAAATTAATTTATTAATAACTGTGACTTCCGATTTTCCTTTATTGTTATTGGAAAGAAACTCGAATTGGTGAAACTTTAAAAAAATACGTGAGTGCGTACATAAATTTTTCATAGCAAATCCTCCCTGCATTTATATTAAATAGTTTGGTGGAACATTGGGTACATTGCGACGAATGTGAATCGGCGCCACATGGACGAAACGTAGCCGAACTTGTAAGTCCAGCCACATTTACGGGGACCTATTGAAATTTTTATGCTGTGTAACGTGTGGATAAATCGTTTCATGTAGTAGCACATGGTGGCTCCGAGCTATACATAACTTGTGGGCAGTTTAGAACTTTGATTTTTGGCTAGTTGATGAGAGAGGTTATATTATATTTCGTCATCCACTCTATATGCACATTCCCATACAACCCGCAGAGTCACATTTCTGCCTTTAATTAGGCTGGGTTACTCTTGCTAGATACTGATGTTCAAAAAATTTGTAAAATCTTTAGTACAAAATAATTTTAACTATCTAGAGCGCAAACAACATGCAGCATTAAATTTGATAACTAGTTTTAACTGTTCACGCAATCATCCTCAGGTCTGAAAGGACAAGCAGATGTTTTCATACCTTGTGATTAAGTTTTATGGTACAGTTTTATTGAAGGAAATTCGTACTAAATATTATTTATAGTAACTGAACTTCGTCGGATGAGAAATACTTCATTTCAACACAGAGATGTGGATTTTCACTTTGTACCACTTTTATTCAATCTTTCGGATATCCCCTACTCCCAAAATAAATTGTATTTTCTCTCTCTCTTCTGATTTATCGCCGCATAACAAAGAAGCCGTTTTAGGGTAAAGGATAGCGTTGTACCTTGAGGATAATGTACCTAGGAATGTACAATGTTTTCTGATCGATGTTTCAATCTAGAGACCTGCACCTAGGAATGTACAATGTTTTCTGATCGATGTTTGAATCTAGAGACCGATTTTAGACTCACATACCGGGATGCGCACTAGAGACCGCCATAAGCAGTTTCCTAAATTTCTACCTCTTTGATTCTTATGGGACGTGAGGCTGTGTTTTGTACAGAATTTGTAAATAAGAGGGTATTTTCAAAACTTCTCCACAGGGCACATGGGCATTAGTGGAACGATTCCTACGCACCACGCCTTAGTTGCGAGACCGACTTTCAACTATCGCTACATGTTGTCACTGCAGTAATAATTTGAGTTTTGAATGAGATATTCCGATTTCAGATGGAGAGAGAAAATCCCACGTAGTAACCAGCGATCTTACATCAAAATTGAAGGATTCCGGGGAAAAACACATATCGAAATTCACAATGCTCAATTTTCAGTTTGTGGGGATAGTGTACTGGATAGAAGCACGGTTTCACGGTTGGCTTCTCGTTTCCGTGAGGGCCAGACAAGTAGTGAAGACAGCCCAGGCAGTGAGCGGCCGGTAACTGCAACAGACTGCACTTCCGCTGTCGCTAATGACAACATTTTGCAACAAGATCAACGAAAAACATATGAAGACATTGCAAATGAAGCAAATGAGTCTGTATCTTCGGTGCTCAGAATCATAAGCGAGAAACTAGACGAATGAAATATCGCTGCAAAATGGGTTCCTCACGAGATGAATGAAGAGCAAAAAGCAAATCGCAAGAGAATCACACAACAGTTGCTTCAACGCTATGAAACAGTGGAAGATCAATTTTTAAATAGGACTGTTGCAATTGACGAAATTGGATTCGAGGTTCTGAGCTAAAACTGAAATTTCAGTCTTCTCAGTAGGAACATTCTGACTCTCTTAGACCAACTGTCCAAGTCAAGCTGATGATGATTATGGCTTATGACAAGATTTGAATGGTAGCAACAGACAGTGCCACAGGAACCACCGCAACGGGTTGATACTGTAAAGACTTTCTGCTAAATGTTTTGCGGCGAAAGATACAGTAAAGATTGTCCGATACTTTCACAGGTCTATTTCTAAACCCTCGTGATAGTGTACGACTGCATACTGCCGAACCAGTAAGCAGAGGTTTGAAGAATTTTGGATGGGAAATCTTTAACCATCTACCCTATAGTCTTGATATGAGTACACCAGCCTTAGATTTGTTTCCAAAGCTCAAGAAACCATTCCGATGCAAACGTTTTCAAACCATTGAGGAGGTTTCTGAAGCAGTGACCCGAGTAATCAGACTGATCAACAAAAATGGCTTGCTAAGGGGAATACAAGACTTGCCGAAATGCTGGACCGCTGTTATTGAGAAGAATGGGAATTACATGAAGGCTCTAAAATCATTTTGTGAAATAAAAAAAACAACTGAAGTATAGTTTATGAACTGTACCTTGTAAATATATGTATATATTATTTGGAGAGAACTTAGTTTTCTCAGTGTTTTACATGTCTTGAAAACGAAAATCTTGTTACTAGGTTTTGATAATACTTGTACTTAACTTGCTTTCGCTGATTGGCCTTTGGTGTGTAATAGAGAAAGTAACAGACTATTAAATACAGTAGTGGAAAGATTTTTTCGACTGCAACGCTTTTAATTTCAATAAAACATTTGTTCCTATGTACATGAACATTTCATATTTGGAAAAATCTTACTTTTCGGAAGTATTTTTTGTAACTTCAGGTAAAGAAAGCAGCAGACAAAAAAATGAAGATTATCTTTTAAAAATGGAGTAAGAAAATATACTGAATTTCTATTAAAAAGCTGGATAGAAGCAAAAGTCTGAAAAGTCTTCCAAGTTAAAACACATTTGTGTCTGTGCTGAGAAAGAAGGCGAAAAGGATCAGTGTTCGTAGGTTCGCATATAATGATTAAACAAAAATAAATGAAAGCTAACGGAATGACTGGATCGGTATTCATACCATATTTTCTGAGGACGGATGTGGGATAATCATATTTTAATCTCCTGTCAACATGGACATGTTAAAGACCGCAGATTTACAAACATGATATTTTATTGACAAGCAGATCATAGAGAAACTTAATAGATTTATATATTTAGTGTGCAGTATTACACATGGAGCAAACAATGAAATAAAAAATAAGTTAGATCCATTTAACTATCTCAGTGGAACTTTACGCTGGACACTGGAAAAGGAAGTGCACAGAGATACCATACTGAAGTCCTATAAGGCTGTGACTGCAGCAGCGCTGCTCTATGGATGCGAAAACTGGACCCTTAAGAAGAGAGAAAAGAGAGAATAGAAACATGTGAACTGAATTTCCTTAGATACGTGACTGAATATACTTCGACTGATAAAAGAGATATGACATCCGAACTGAACTGAATGTGCAAATCATATTTGACGTAATGATACAATATCAGTCAAGAAGTAAATAACATATAAACCGTATGCCAGATGCAAGAATCACTAAAGCCATAAAAAAATACAAAACAAGAGGTAAAAGATTTTTACGAAGACCAGTGAAGAGAAGGCTTCACTAATTTTGAACGGATGAAAAGGCCCAATTCTTGATGTAGACGACGATAATGATGATGATGATGTTTTATTTATTTATGCACTTATTCCACCCGGTGAGATTAGGGCCATCATGCAGTCTTCCACATGTAACCAGATCTCATGAGTGAGACAACTTTACAATATGCGTAGTACGCGAGCAGAACATATAATAGAAACGGTAAACCTAATGATTTTAATGAATGAAGAAATGTCTGTCTTAGTAAGATGATATTAAGCAATTTCTCATTGTGTTCTTGACGAAGGCGATGATGAAATCTAACAGAAATGTATGGCAGCAGTACTGGAGGAATAAAATGTAGAGAAGTTGACCGGTCAGGGAAAGTGTGTGAACAGTAAGGTTAGTAGAAGAGCTGCAAGGAACAAAACGATATAGATATGGCTGAGTGAAGAATGTTGAGAATGTGATAGATACTGGTTCACTGCTGGACAGAAGAACCACTTGGATATGACAAGAGGGAAATTCCTCCGATTGCAATAGATATTGCTTTAAACTGCTCTTGAATGGTGCAGCAGAGGTTTGGGTAAGACTCTGTTTACGCGATAGTTTGTTTCAGAGTCGTATGACTCCAAAGGAGAAGACGACAGAAAAATGTTTAGTGTTATGCTTAGGTTTTAAAATGGTTCAAATGGCTCTGAACACTATGGGACTTAACTTCTAAGGTCATCAGTCCCCTAGAACTTAGAACTACTTAAACCTAACTAACCTAAGGACACCACAAACATCCATGCCCGAGGCAGGATTCGAACCTGTGACCGTAGCGGTCGCGCGGTTCCAGACTGTAGCGCCTAGAACCGCTCGGCCACCCCGGCCGGCTGCTTATGTTTTACAACGTAGCTCATTACACGACTTTTCTACAGTAAGAAAAGTTATGGAAGTTGTTTTCATGTTGCAGAGAAGACAACATGTCACAGCTTCTGAACTGTAGGCAAAAAATTTCAGAAGATGGTTTTTCCCAAATAAGAGCTCGTAGCATCATGAACTATGGGACTTAATGTCTCCCGTCTTTCACTGCTATTATTTAAAATATGCCATACATATAGCTAATGGTGTGCAGGGCTGATAGCCACAACTGTTAAATCTGGTCAACATGTTATCATGAGCATGTGAATAAACCAGTGTTATACCGCAGTTTAAAAAAGATAAATGCCAGAGTTAGAGGGACTGGTTTACTGGACGTAGCATATAAGTTTTCAATAGGACCCTGAAGAGCGTTTTTAAAGCAACATCAGAGAGCTTATTAAGTGAGGGAAGTCATTTTCCTATGTAGGCGGTTTTTATTTTTGAAATAATCTTTTCATCCTTGGCGCCGGCCGCTGTGGACGAGCGGTACTAGGCGCTACAGCCTGGAACCGCGATGCTGCTACGGTCGCAGGTTCGAATCCTGCCTCGGGCATGGATGTGTGTGATGTCCTTAGGTTAGTTAGGTTTAAGTAGTTCTAAGTTCTAGGGGACTGATGTCCTCAGATATTAAGTCCCATAGTGCTTAGAGCCATTGATTCATCCTTGGCTGTTAGCTACTTTCGCACCCTTCGGCACTTTCAAGTTACCTCTGTCACTTGCATCACAGTGAAAATTATAAGGTGCCGTATGATTACAGTTTCTCACTTTGACGCCACTAACAGCGGTAGCTAAATTGCCGAAGGTGCTAAATTAGGTAATCGTTAAGCATGAAATGAACTATTTCTTTTAAACATAAAAGTTTCCTACCCTGGAAAGGGGCCCTTAAGAAATTTACATCTGCTGTGGACCCATGTATACAAAAGCCTTTGGTTCTTATTAGATGAAGAGCAAATGAGTGGAGTAAGATCTACAACAGATGCAGTATTTGTGACGAAGCAGATCACTGAAACACGTGCAGAATTAAACTGAGAGAGCCACTTCGAATTTGTTGACCTGAAAAGGTCTTTGATAAGGCTAATGTATTACTATAAAAAACTTACAGACATAAGTAGCTCTCACATGATGTGTAATTGCCAAGTAATATAGCTTGATGAAACTTGGACCATAAGTAGAAAGAATTGCTGTAAGGTGGTGCAGAAGGTAACTGAAAGGAATCATCGACGACACGAACAGAAATTTCACAGCCCGGTCCATTTGCAGAGTATCCCTCGTTCTAAGAGCTGCTCCACTTGCGCTGTTCGATGCGATGCGCATTGTCATCCATAAAAATGAAGTTATTGCATAATAGACGCACGTGGGAATGGAATGCGGTGTCAGAATTACATTCACCTGTGAGTGCACTGTGTTCAGAGATTTGGAGATAAAAATGGTTCAAATGGCTCTGAGCACTATGCGACTTAACTTCTGAGGTCATCAGTCGCCTAGAACTTAGAACTAATTAAACCTAACTAACCTAAGGACATAATACATATCCATGCCCGAGGCAGGATTCGAACCTGCGAGCGTAGCGGTCGCTCGGTTCCAGACTGTAGCGCCTAGAACCGCACGGCCACTCCGGCCGGCTTTGGAGGTCAGTACGTCCATGGAACATTATGGCTCCCTACATCTTAAACCTGAGCTATCGAAAACATCACGCTAAACAGTGTTACTGGTTGCATTAGGCGCTCCCAGCTCACGGCATATGAGAGCATGTCCAGTACTGGCGAACATGATTGTTTTGCTGGTCCATATGCTATGGTTTGGAGAGACATAATATTGCATTAGCGGATTGACCCCCAAATCTCTGAAAAAGGTGCACTCAGCGATCTGCGTTATTGTGACTTTGCGATCCTTCCCAGTGTGCATCTTTTGAGGGATGTATTCCACCCTGACGTCATTTTCATGGTTGACAGTTCGTGACCGCATTGAACAGCGCAGGCAGACGAGAGGATGTACTTGGCGAAAGAACCAGCCTGCCCGGTCCCCCAACTTAAATCCCATTGAGTCTGTGTGAGATGCATTGGGGGGGGGGGGGGGGGACGACGACAATGACAATGACGACATAATGAAGCACGTCTACGTCCACCAACGACCATCCAACGGTTTTCAACCGTGATTGTGGAGGAATGGATCGTCCTACCTCAAGAACTTCTTTTCAAACTTGTGATCAGGATGGAAATGCACTGCAGACAAACCATTGCAGTTTGTGGTGATCATACACCCAACTGAGAATCATATCACACCTTTGGACCATCATAATTTCCGGTGACTTCAGTGTAACTATTTTCATGGAATAAAAGTGTCATTTCTATTCGACACACTGCGTATTTCTGTCAATTATCTTCTGTAGTCTATTGCAGTAGTTCTTTCTATGTATGATCCAAGTTTAATCGAGCTATGTTACGTGACAGTAATACTTCGCGCGAAAAGTTACGTTCGTCCTTAAGACTTACACAATAGTGTAGATGATGTGACAGCGAATCACATGGTAGCTGCTTCACGTGAAAGTTACACTTCCCTTTGGAAACTCAAGGTGTACGCGAGTCCGACACCAATGGCCGTCACGTAATTAGACGCCACGGGGTTACACCAACTGCCTGCAGTCTATGGGACCTAACCGCTGTGATTCGCTTGCCTCATAGATTTGTCGCCTCATACACACTGTTAACAATGAAGTAGGTCAGCGCCAGCTGAATGTTCAGAGTTTATGTGCGATATCATGTGTTAACGTGTGCTTTTAGTCTTACGCGGAAGAGTGCATTTATGAGTGTTTGGTAGTGAGCGAAATGCAGGAGCAAAGGCCTGCGTGTACAACTATTCCAGTCGCTGTGTGTAAAGGGCGAAAAGATATTATAAAACAATCTGAAATTGTCGTATCGAATTCACTGAAGTTTTTTACTGTTCTGGCCATCAGTGAAGAAGCCAGGAATAACATAAATTTTGTGCAATTTCGTTAAATGACAACAAAACATTGTGGTATTCGGAGTCTTCTATGTTCCATATTAACAGTGCACTAACATCGGTAGGATATCTAGATGTGAGCATGTTTACAAGAAAGGGATGTAAATGAAAATGGAAATCTACAGAACTGGACGATTGTGACAAAAAAGATAGTCTGTAGAACTGCACTTTATACTACTGAAGAGGAGAGTATCCAACAGCTAGAAAAATGTAGGTTGATCTCTGTGAAAAAAGTTATTCTGTCTCAGAGAGACGTCCGTTCTTTGTATTCTCCGCTCACTTGGTTCTTAATTCAGAAATGTAATGATGGACGAAAATTATTAGGAGAACGCAGAGACATTGCAACAGCTAGAACGAAGTTTTGCGTACAATGCACTTATGGCGAGCTGAAAACAAAACTCTTGTAGTATATGGTTCAAATCGCTCTGAGTACTAAGGGACTTAACATCTGAGATCATCAGTCCCCTAGAACTTAGAACTACTTAAACCTAACTAACCTAAGGACATCACACACATCCATGCCCAAGGCAGGATTCGAACCTACGACCGTAGCGGTCGCGCGATTCCAGACTGAAGCGCCTAGAACCGCTCGGCCACACTGGCCGGCTCTTGTAGTATACTTCGATAAAACTTGGGTTTCACAGGACCGTACTTACAAATATATTTCTCTCGACTTTAAACAGAAATATTGTCCTGGAAGTACCTACAGTTACTTCTGTATAGCGATTATCGGCGATGTGGGTGATGGATGCAGTAGCGGAGGGCCAGTAACAGCTGCAAATAAAATATTTTCCAGAGGTAGGGAACGTTCTCGATCTCATTAAGGCGACCGTCGGAAGTAAACTCCTGATGGCAGCGTGCGCATGGGATCTCGCAAATGAAATATTTCATAGATGATACGAACAATGATGACGTTCCAGATGTCATCAAAGTTAATTTTACAATTTTCTTCATAACTGTATCTCTTGTAGTTTCTGTAAGGTCCAACAAAACGCAAATTCATCAGCGACTACATTTTTCGTTACGCCAGCACAACAGTTACACACATCTTAATGTATTGTTTTTTAATCTTGGAACAGTACTAAGTTTTCACGATAAAATATACAAAAAATGGTTCAAATGGCTCTGAGCACTATGGGACTTAACTTCTGAGGTCATCAGTCCCCTAGAACTTAGAACTACTTAAACCTAACTAACATAAGGACATCACACACATCCATGTCCGAGGCAGGATTCGAACCTGCGACCGTAGCGGTCGCGCGGTTCCAGACTGTAGCGCCTAGAAGCGCTCGGCCACCCCGACCGGCTAAAATATACATAATATGTGTCCGTAAACATTCAGGAATTTTTTAAAATGCAAATGTTAGTGATGCTGTTTTTTTCAATAGGTTGAAGTAAAAAATTACTTTTCTTCACAGGTTTTGTAATGCTAGTTTTTATTTATTTTTTTGTTTCATAGCAGCGGGAAAGAATTTTCTTTTGGACAGTGCTCCATCAGATTCTAGACCAACAATAAAGATATCTAATATTTTGTTCGGAATTTTTACTAACATTTGAAATTATTCTAAATGGCAATGTTTTAAGACGGTGAGATGACCTTGAGATGCTTACCGTTATAGCGACAAGAGCTGCAGAGATCGTCAGCATAACGGAATTTTGTCGCACGTCAGCTGTCATGTGAAACCAACAGTGCGTAGTTGCGTATCACTGCGCAAACTGAGAAATAGGCCGCGCTCCGCTGTTTAACTAACAACTGCAGTAGCAGCTCCGGTTCATCGCACGTCACATGCGGACGAGCACTGAGCCGTCCACCGAAGGACCTGCCACGCTCGCCAACGACGAGTCTGACGACGGATCATCAGAACAGCGACAACGGAAGACATCACAACGGAACAGTGTCTATGACGGAGTGCCAGAGGTAGTGTTCACTGGTTTGGACTTCGTCTCTGAACACGACTGGCCTAGGCTAGGACTACTTCTACAACGAACACGTCAGAGTTGAGTACGCGTGTTACCAGGACTTGAGGAATTGGATTTAGGCATTTGTAACAATATTAGTTGTTGTGTGTTATGTGTATGCGCGCCTATTATTGTTAGTTGGGTATAGCGTCCCTGTTCACACAGACATGTTGGTGGCACCTCGTGGTCTGTTGTTAACGTACAGAAGTCACAGTAGCCACATCAACCGACGAGGAACTGAAGTCACAAAAACAAAGAAAACTGTGGAACAAAATGAAGTAAGGAAGGTACCTTAAGATCGTATGAAAACACAACAGTGCTTTAGATGTAGAGCGGAAAGCATTATTCACCCTTACATGACATGCAAGAAGGAACTGACCTTCACGTGTATGTGCTTTTGTGTGTGTGTGTGTGTGTGTGTGTGTGTGTGTGTGTGTGTGTGTGTTCGGTGGGGAAGGGTGATGGGCGCTCAACGACGAGGTTATCAGTGTCCTTCCAAAATCAGCATGTGGTTGAAACGGAGAAAAACAAGAAAATAGATAAAAATTAATCTGAAATAAAATCACATTCACTCTCACCCAAGCTCACCCGTGATGGCCTGCACAATCATACTATCCCACATCATAGAAGATATCACTGAAATTGTTGAGATGTTCTAAAACTGTTACGTAAAACTAAGAAAGACAAGACGAGAACTAAAATAGATTCACAGCAGTATGTGTCTTGCTGGTCACTCACCAAGAACACGGATGAGCCAGCCACCCTGAGAACGCATTAAAAACGTTCCACTAAAATGTTATCGAACAAGTCCGACAGTTCACAAAATTTTAGAAATCATACCATATTCGTTTGTCAGCTACAACAGACGGCAAATCTGTCGGCAGATAAGCTGTCGCCCTTTAGACCGAAGATAAAACACAGTCTAGTAAACTATCACGCACTGTGACCTGCACACATTGGATGGTCCTAGGAGAAGGCACACTGAGCTAACTGAGGATCATGATACTTTCCCTCGGCTGCTACATCCGCCTTTTGTTCCCCGCAGTACCCATGTGCCCTGGCGCTCACTGGAAACAGATCTCCTTCCCTAGCCTTTGCAGTTGGACGACAGTGTCCAGGATATTTTGGACTACCTTAAAAATAGCCGAACTCTGCAACATGACTATATTCACAAGAAAATAAAACTATTGTTTTTAAAAGAGGGGAACACAGAAGAACAAAAATAGTGGTGAAAAATGCAGCAGTAGAACAGGTCGCCCATTTTCGTTATCAGGAGTGTGATACTACATACGAGTATAGAAAAGGTAGACAAGAAAAAAGCAGAATTTGGAAATACATCAAGAGTGGAAATGAAAACATTTTAAGTATGAAAGATCACATTTGCCAGGAGCATAAAAAAACATGTACATTTTTTGTTCATAACTTACTTGTTTCCAAAAAAGTTGAGAAGTTATGCTCACCTCATCCGTGCATTACATCACATTACGTTAATACTTGTTCCTTAGATTGTGAATACGTCATTTCATAATGATGTGGAATGTGTCAGTTTAACATAAGGTTTCTTTATATGATATCATTAATTTTTTTACAAGCACTACTTTCTATTTAAAAATTCATTTATTGAGTAGAAGTATTTATCATTAACAAATTCCTTTGTTCTCAAGTGCTGGTTGGCTATCTGTCACGCTTTTAATGCTATCTGTTATATGACCAAAGACTTTCGCGGCAGCATAATTTACCCCTTTCTGTGCCAAAGTCAGATTTAACCCAGAATAGTGAAGATCATACTTTCTTCTAGTGTTGTAGCTATGCGCTTTGCTATTATTTTTGAATTGGAATGGGTTATTAACAACAAATTTGATAAGCAAATATATGTGTCGTGAAGTCACTGTGAATATAACTAGTTTCTTAAATAAATGTCTGCAAGGTGATATTGGGTGGGCTCCAGCTATTTTTCCGATTGCACGCTTTTATGCAATGAATACTTTCTCTCTTAATGACGAATTACCACAAAATATGATGCTATACGAAAGCAGTGAATGAAAATAGGCATAGTAGCCTAACTGACTAATATATTTATCACAAAAATTTTCGATAACACTAATAGCATAAGTGGCTGAACTCAAACATTTCAGCAGATCATCAATTTGTTTCTCCCAATTCAGTTTCTCATCAGTGCATGCACCAAGAAATTTCTAAAATTCTTCCTTAGCAACAGACTTCTGTTCAAAGTCTACATTTATCGGTGCTGTTATGCCGTTTACTGTACAGAACTGTATATACTGTGTTTCCCCAAAATTAGTGAGTGTCCATTTGCGGAGAACCACTTAACATTTTTCTGAAGGACATTAATTACAATTTCCACAGCTAATTCTTGTTTGCTGGATGTGATTACTGAGCCGTGCACGGCTCGTGTTCATGCCATTTATTGTTTGTCATCTTCTATTACGGTACTGCCGCCTCGTTTTCTTATTCCATTTACTGGCGTCACTAACTTCCTGCCTTACTTGCCCCTGAGCGGCAGCAGCAGCGCGTATCGATAAGTGCACCGTCGTACCATCTCTGGAGCCACCGATAGTATTTCCGGGTCGTCGTGTGTCTGGCAGTCAGTTCGAGACGGATCAGCAGTGCAGTCTGGGACAGAGCCCCAGTGAGGTCGGCACAGCCAGTACCAGCGGGGACGACAGTTGGTTGGTCGTTCGGTCGGTCGTCTCAGCGACGACGTGTATTTGGGTCGGTTCCTTCGTGTGCAGAGACGTCGGTTGAGTTACCTCTGCATGGTAGGGTCGGAGCCAGTGTCTCCGGGGCGTCGTCCGTCCGAAGGAAGAAAGTCACTTGGAGACGCACCAGAAGTGGAGTCGCGACGGAGCAGCAGTCGCGGACGGACCAGCAGTCCAGTCGGTCGGTTGGCGTGGAGCAGCAAGCAAGCCCCGTCGCGCGGTATCGGGCTGGAGCCATTGGCAGCGTGCACGCGCGGTTGGAGTGTGAGGTGCTGCTTGCGAGTGCTACGAAGTTCGTCGCCCACAGATCTTGGACATGAAAGTTGAGTCCTCACTTAGCTTACTATCGAGCCCCAACTGCTTATATTTCTTCATTTGATCCTGGTTGTCGCTTTTGGGACATTCTCGCGGGCAACAACGTGTGTACATTTAAGTCGGCTAAGATTCCAGCCGTCTTCCTGTGGAATTTAACTTAATTAGTCCTTGTTATTGAAGTTCACAAGCGGTACCTTCTGCCTTGTGGCCATTGACGTTTTGGTTAACTGCCCTGATTGTTGACGTAATTTTCGGTGGTGTATTTTCCTCGTCGTGTTGTTTCTGTCCAGCGCGGCATGTAGTTAGATGGCTGAGGTGTTGTTGGTCGTTGTAGGCGCCAATATTCTGTGCGTCATTGTATTGAAATCTTGTGCTCGTTTTGCTGGTTGCGTCGAGCGGAACTGATTTGCTGATTGGTCTGTTGGCTGTCTGTCGGTTGGGTTGCCTTCCGTTAAAGAGGCTGCCTGTCAGTTACATAGTAACTTCACTGTTTGAGTTTTAGTTATTTGGTTGATGTGTGGCCTTCATCCGAGTTTTATATATCCTCAATTAATGTTTTTGTCTTGCACTTAAGGCATGAGATTGTTGTACCTATAGGGGCCTTCAGCCGAATTTTACATCAAATCTTTTAAGGCCTTAAGCTGTTAAATTATTGTGCTGATTTGTAGCCTTCAGCCGGGTTTTAATGTCTCTTGGATTAATGGTTCTTATCTTGCCCTTAAGGCATACGGTTGTGATGTTTTTGTATGGGGCCTTCAGCCGAATTTGCTTCAATTGTTTTAAGCTTAGGCCTTCTGCTGTTGGATTGAAACACTTCTTATTGCTTAATAAGCGGCCTCCAGCCGAGTTCCATTAAAATTAAAGTGCTAAGGCCTTCAGCCTGTTTAGACAGAAGATTTAGAAAACATTTTTGGCTGACACCTCCAGAAGAACCTTCTATGTTAATTTCTTACTTAGGCCTTGCGTCTTGGATTTTGAGTGTGGCCTTCAGCAGATCTAAAGTTAATCAAAGGAGATCCATTTCAACTTTGAGTGTTTTGCATTCTTGTGTAATTTTGTTTGTGGACAAATAAAGTTTGTATGTTATGTGCAACTGAGAGCTACCTCATTTTGGCCCCTTTCCACAACCTAACCCGCGCTGGCCTGCTAGCCCAGGCATTTCAATTACTTTACATGTGTCATCAGAAAAAAGAACTAGCTTTGCAGCTTCATGAACATAACGTGGCAAGTCATTAACATACATTAAGAAAAATAAGAGCCGGCCGGAGTGACCGTGCGGTTCTAGGGGCTACAGTCTGGAACCGAGCGACCGCTATGGTCGCAGGTTCGAATCCTGCCTCGGGCATGGATGTGTGTGATGTCCTTAGGTTAGTTAGGTTTAATTAGTTCTAAGTTCTAGGCGACTGATAACCTCAGAAGTTAAGTCGCAAAGTGAAAAAAAAAGAAGAAAAGGAATCCAGAAGTGAATCCCGTGGGATACCGTTCTTGATGCCTCCCCAGTTAGAGCATTCTGCTGATTTTTGCAAACTATCTGTACTGTTAATTTCAAATTTCTACATTCTTCCAGTTAAATACGAATTAAACCATCCTTTTAGCGATGGTCGCGGGACCCGGCTGTTCGATTGAGGATGTCAAAGTAAACACCTTTCAGCCATCAATTTTCAACCTTACTTAATCAGGCAACCAGTTTCGGCGCTTTATTACGCTATATTCAGGCCACTGACCGACGCGTAGAAATAATCTACTTCATCTGTGATCGAAGAAGAGGTCAGCAATACTGGTATTAGTAGATATCTACTTTCTACAGTGACCACTTCAAACGTCACCTGTCGGTGGGTCCCGAGTCCATATAAGATTATTGAACGACTCGTTGAGATTTTGAGTCCGACCATGCAGACACTTCTTCTGTAATTCAGGGTTTTCCAGGTACCTGTAAATAGGTTTTATGATATCCATGACTGCTGCTGGGATGGAATGTTTATGACCGTATGAAGTGTTTGAGTACGGGGCATTGCAGTAATTGCACCATGAATCAGGTCCAGGAGGGTAAAGGTGGTGTACTGGTTTTTCATCAGTTGACAATCTGTGGAAGAAGGTAGCCCATACTGCCTGCTTCATTTTCAACAAATCCTCGGTATTATTTCTAATGGCCATCCCATAATACTGCTGTAGATCATCAATCATTTTGTCTGTCAGCCTGCCTCTTATGGTTTTACCATGAGAAAGTTTCTTGTCTCTCAAACTTTATTTTATCGAAAGAAAGCGAAGACAGATGCGCGACGAGGGAGCGGCAGTTTCAAACGTGGCGCCTGCCCCTGGCTCCACATGACGTCATCGGTGCTGCCACGAGCAATAGCACCGCTAGCTGCCCGGGTCGATTTACGCTCGCGCGCCACATTGGCTCGATCTGATTGGCTGCTGATCATGTCATCATGCCTATATAAGCGAGAAACCGTAGGCGCAAGAGATGACACTAAAGTGACAACAAGAAGACGAATCTAACAGAGAGGACCACACACCAACTGTGATCTACGACGCAGGAACAGCAGGTCCTGCTTAAACTGCTCCAAACGTGCACAGAATGCTGGCTAGTCACGCACGCAAGCAGCCCCGGCAGTCAGTGAACTCCTGACGACGATGGCGGAGATGGCCATCGAAAGCTAAAGGATTTTATCCTAATTGACGTGGCTGGAAAACCGAGAACGTTTTATTTATTTCAACTTCTTCAACCTGGTGCCCAACCTCTTCTGGATATGACCAGTACATTCCAGTTTCGTGATAGTCTACTCGCCATGTTTTAGCGGCTACTACATTATTATATGCTTTTGAGTCTCCATCACCTAAGAACTTAGTGTAACACACTATTACTATTATCTTCTTTCCGTTACTTACGAGTACAGTTAACATCTGATAACTTGTCTGTTCTTCGTAAACCTTTAGTTTCTTATCATTCGAGGAGTCGTCAGTAAGCTCATATACTTTTATAATTGCAGTATCATACCACCTTGAAAGAATCAGATTTTTTCCTCTGTTCCTTTTCTTCTTTTTTTCCTGCCTGTTAGAATGTTCAAATGTGTGTGAATTCCTAAGGGACCAAACTGCTGAGATCATTGGTCTCTAGACTTACACACTTCTTTTAAACTAACTTAATCTAACTTATGATAAAAACAACACACACACCCATGTCCGAGGGAGGACTCGATCCTCCGGTGGGAGGGGCCGCGCAATCCGTGACATGACACCCTAAACCGCGCGGCCACTCCGCCCGGCTCTTCTGTTAGACCTTAAAAGGTGGTAGAGGTGCTTGGAGCAGAGAACGGTAAGGTAATGGGCTCTAGAAAGTAAAGTTATTAGAGAATAAAAACATATTTTATTTAGCAGAGATGTCCAAAATGGAAATTTGGCAGAGTTTAAAAAGAGAATCTTCACGTAAACTTTAACACTGGTTAAAAAACAATTTACAAGCAAGAGTCAGTTAATCTTATCACGATTAAAACAAACAATATTAAATCCAGCTGTTAATGTTGCAAAAGCAATCTTCAAGAAAATTTAACACAGTTAAAGAAGGGAAACGCTCTTCAGTTCGAAGATGAAGCTGGAATAAAATTCAAAGATTAAAAGTAATAACAATAAGGTCGCTGATTCAATACATCGACCAAAGTCGGCTTCTTAAAAGTAAGGATGTAGCTTACAAATCAGGAAGGCCACTCGTGCTAAATCAGTAATTTTACTAGACATAAAGAAATCAAAGTCGTACACGTCCATATAAGTAATTACTTAAAAGAAAATACCCCAATCAACGAAGCATGAAACACGACATCCGTGCCGAAAATATTTACAGGCTAAGCATACTCAACACATCCTGAGGCATGAAAGTCATAATATAGATGCATTATCATACGCTGTACAAAGAAGACATTTAGGTAACATCACACAGAAGAGCTGGGGCGTGGCCATAAAAGTAATGAGTTTCTGGAGAGGTAACCAAATACAAGGTGGGCTCACCAAATGAAAAACCTCTTGTAAAACACGTTGGTAACCTTCAACACTTTTACTTTTATTTCGACAAAGCGCGACCAGGGACATTTAATAGAATAGCTCTCCGATGAATCACCATTAATGCAGGTTTAACAAATGAAGGCTGAACAGATGTAACATAGTACCGTTGCGTAGACTGAATTCGGTGCAATATGCAATTTGCAGCCAGGAGGTATAGGGCCGTCCGGCGATAATCTTCCTTCCATTGCGACGCACCACATACAGGGGCGGATACTGATCAAATGACACACTTCCTTACGGTCCATCACATTCCATCCCATGTGTGGCTATCAATAATGGGTACGATCCGTCCGTCGCGTAGCTCACCGATTCAGAACCCAGGTGTCATCCACTAGGTAGCACACCGAGCAAGACAAACTCGCGAAGGCGCTTCTAATCGTGAATTTACTCCGCCGTCTCTTCATGTGCCCCCTGTCGGGACGCCTCGAAATCCCTCACACAACCATAAAGTTACTATGTCTCTGGCTGCACTCTTAACTCGACATACAAGCTGACGCATGGTTCAGACCTATTATATTCACCTCTGCTTTTCCTCTTTCTTCAAGATCCTTTTATTTAGTTTCGATCCCATGTAAATATGATGTATTTGTAATCATCGTCCATTTTGTAAACAATTTCCGTCTTCTGTTACATCAATTCAGGCCCGAGGCGCATTTCGGAGCTTCTGCATTCTAACATTTGTATGATGGATGAACTTTAGGGCCATATCATCAAAACCTAGTATGCAGGACCAGGATCTGCAATGGCTTCATTCCGCCTAATAAGACGCTCGTTTCCTCGACAGACTCTGCACCGTTATGGATTGTATTTCGCTTCCTTCGCTTCTTAATGGTTGGCGTATGTTATTTCTTCATTTCTCTGTCTGTCTTTTGTATCCTTATAACTTTCATATAAACAATTTGAAATATTTTTATTATTATTCCATATAAATTACATAATTGAGTACCAGGGCGCTTCTGACTTAAGACTTAAACAATCATAATGATAAAATACTTCTTTGGTGTTAATAACAGAGAAGAAACAGAATAACTTTTCAAATTACACTAGTGTTCTCATTTTCCTTGGTTCATAACGATATTCCCAATATGCACTTGCATTTAAACATATTTCTTCTCTTACACTAATGTACAAAGCCGGTTTCATATCCATTTTTGTAACCGTGGATATCTGATGATAGACAACCAGTTAAGAAAAAAAGTCTTCTTGCTTCCAGTGATGAACTATTGTGAAATGCTCTGGCATCATCTCCATCTGCAAAAAGGCAGACCAAAAAATATACACAGAATAATTCGAACCTGAGCACTTCTTTATCTTAGGTGGTAAAATTATTTCATATTTAGATGTCAATATGATTTATTGTTTCTTTGAGGGTAGAAAAAACCTGAGATACTACATAAGCTGACATAGATTTCCCTGGCTAATCGTTTGGTTCATTGGTACTGAGCACGTCCACCAGTGATACCTCAGTAATCCCTGGTGGAGGGGGAGGACTAACAATTTCTTTACTTTTCATTACACACTCATCTGTAACAACGAATGTTACGTTGCGGAAGTACTCATCACAGTCATCCTTACTATGCAGCCACATACGTGACACAACATGTACCAGTTATATATCATAAAGCAACTCATTTAACACCCTACCAAGGGAATTACGCGGTATTTCCAAGTTGCTCAAATATTCAGTACAGAATATTAGACTTTTCTTTCGACAACCAAGTCTTGAATGCTCTCTTTACACCATACGTTTACTACTTCACATCTGCTGCAGGGACGGAGCTGAATCGGCATTGCTTGACGCAATACGTAAAGCTGAAACAACTCTCTTGGATGATCTGAATGCCGATACCTTCTGCCCTGCTATAGTAACGGGAAAATTTTTAACCTTTCATTATATGGATCGACAATAGCTTGGCCACAATTATAGATTCCACAAAAGCACACTAAACGGAAATGGCTGAAATATTCAGAGAGGGAAACATAAAACATGCATTACTGACGCTGTACTGTAATACAATGTATTTACGAGACAAGCGACCTGGACGTTTGTATAATGTTCTTACTTCCACGTACGGGATCAGCTTCAGCTTTCCTTCAAGCTGCAGAGCATTTTGAAAGGCCGTGTAAGGACAAATAAAAAACGTGATTCCCCACCTCCTCTCCAAGCATTCCGCTCCATTTCACGATTTGGTAATTATTGCTTCATATCCATTCAGAGTACTTTGTGCATACTGCTAACTTTCTGAAGTTGTTCGTAATGGGAGATACGGAAGGAGGAAAAGATAATGTTGTCACTTTTTGGTGAAATTTAAGAATTTGTAGTGGCATTATATTATTGTTGTGAACATTTTTAACGTGGCTTATCATGTCCCTGCTCCCTAGCATGCAAAGTCTGAAAAAGTGATGTTATTCACAGATCAGAGTATATTTCTTTTCCTGTTTAATTTATCTATTGACGTTTTTCTTCATGATGATTCTTAATGTATTTTAGAATTGCTCTTATCTTAATGTCACAATAAAATCATTACACATTTTATAATAGAGGGCATCATTTGTGTTAATACTTTAATGCTAACATAGTAAGTACACTGTTAAATATTTTTAAAAAATCTCTGGAAATGACGTTGTCGTCAGTTTAAGAATTTATAGGGACAGGAAACATCTAATTTAATTCATGGATTTCTTTCCTCTTTCAAAAGTAGTGAAGAGAAACTCCTGTGTAGAAGTAAATTAGATTATCGTGTAAAGATTTTTATTGACGAACTATTAATGAAGAGAGTTTTTGTTCTTTTAGTCAATATGAAGTACCATTTTTGACCTCGTTTCTTCGACGTTTAAGATTTACTTTTCGCTTCTTCATAACATTCTCTCTCAGCATTTCGATACTGTTTCTCCTCCTATTTGTAATTTGTAGCTTGCGCTTGCCAAACTTCCACGTTTTACAGCTGCATTAAGAGCTATGAGACTTACGCTTACTACATCTACTTTTATCGAGATTTCTTTATTTCAAATTTAATGACCCAGGTTTCTATCGTAGCGTACACACAGGGCGTTACAAAAAACTTCGAGGGCTTGGTGGGTGTCACAGGGAACATATTGAGGAAAGGAACCTCCTGTGTCTGGAAACGTCAGCTAACGACGCTACACAGGGACGAAGCTATAGTTGCTGGCGCCTGCTGCTAGGCCGCCCCTTCGGCAGCAAACGTGACCTGGTACGCTGACGGACCATAGACGGAGTGTCTCGCAGTGCTGTTCATTATTCAGCGATCGCGACCGATTGTCACGATCGTCAGTGGAGAAGCTGGAGCTAGCTGCTGCGATGCTCTGTTACCTTGACAGATGACGGTCTTGGACAAGGGATTCCATCCACTGAGGTAACGGAGCATCGCATTCAAAGGAGACAACGGCTGCCTACGCAGCAGCCAGTTCAATCTTCTCCACTACCGACCGTGGCAATCAGTGGCGATCACTGAACAACAAAGAACATTGCGAGACGTTCTGCCTGTGGTCTGTCAGTATGTCAAGTCACGTTTGCTGCTGAAGGCGTGCCCTAGCGGCGTTCGCTGGCGCCTATAAATTTGACGCTCTGTAGTGCCGGCAGCTGACATGTCCATAAACGAGCGCCTATTCTGATTTTATTCCTCACGACACCCTCTAAGACACTTCCGAGTTTGTCTACAGCTTTCTGTAATGTCGTTTATATTAAATGAAATTTGCTATTGATACACAGAGTTTCATTACATGGTATCACCACATCTCTTAAAATCTGGAAATATCCTTAGGAAATGACTCGTCGCATTGCACATTCCTGTTAAACAGAAGAAACTATTTCAAGATGTTTTGTGTAATTAGTTTTGGGCAGGGTCGTTAGAATTATAGGAAATAAAAGAGGATGTGTGATAAAAACTACAATTCTCTTGAGTCTTGTTCATAGTATGTAGCTTTTGATGCTATTATTGAAGCCAACTGGTTCCCATTACAAGTCTTAGAATCTGTAATTGGTCTAATTGTGGCATAATTGAAAGGAAATATTCTTTATCGGATTCATCACTTCTGTGTACATGTGTGTGACCTAAATTATTTAATTTCAAATATTATAATGATCTGGTAAAAATTTGCGTTAATATCCATTTTCTATGTAAATAAATCGCTCTTTCCCGTTACCTTTGCAGTTTCACTGTTAACCTAGAAAGTGCAAAACACATTTCTTACGATTCTTATTCGTCTATGAACGTTTGATATTCATAGCTTAAGAAGCTACCAAAAACTAATTTGTTTGTATGTTGCAATACTTTGTGTCTACCTTTCATTATGAAACTTACTTTTTGATTGTTTGTTACCAGTGATACTCTTAAGATCAAATTCACTGATCGTCTGGCATATTGTCTACATTTGACCTTCCATATGACATACTGAGTCAAGACAAACAGGAGCGATCGTTTGATTCTTCCAACCAGTAGATCATATTACCTCTGGATTGTAATGTATAATGAAGCGTCTCCTGCAGCCGCGCATATGCTGAATGTCTAATCAGTTATCGACTAGGTACTGGGCGGGGCGACGAATTGTGTACATGACGGATCAGGCAGTAAATGGGTCATGTTACCGACAGTGGCGCGTTGAAGAAAGGTTCTCCGGACACTTTCATTTAAACGTATAAACATCCTACTGTGATGTCGTTCGTTTTCGGCAACATCTAGATACAGCAAGTATCGTATTTTTACTGGAACATACACTCTAAGAAAAAAAACCAACGCACCACGATGGAATTACCCAAAAGGGACGGTAATCGTTAGATGTGATGTACATGTACAGGCAAACAAATAGTTATAATTCCAGAAACATTGGATGACTTAATTAAGAGAAACAGCTTCACAAAGTGAGCAAGTAAATAAAGCTTCAGTCGACCTATGGCCCTTATGCAACCAGATATTCGGGTTGGTATTGATTGCCAGAGTTGTTGGATGTCCTCTTGAGGGATATCGTCTCAAATAATGTCCAGTTGACATATTACATCGTCAAATTCCCGAGGTTGTTGGAGAGCCCTGCACATAATGCTCCAAATGTTCTAGATTGGGGAGAGATCCATCGGCCTTACTGGCCAAGAAAGGATTTGGCAAGCACGAATACCAGTACTAGAAACTCATATTACTGAAATGTAAGCCAGAATGGCTTGCCATGAAGGGCACCAAAACAGGACGTAGAATTTCGTCGACGTACAACTGTGCTGTAATACTTCCGCGGATGACAGCCAAAGGGGTCTTTCTGTGACACGAAATGGCACCTCTAGCTTGTCGGGTCATATGGCAGGCGACAGTCAGATTGGTATACCACTGGTGTCTGGGGCGTCTCCAGACAGGTCTACCAGCTGGACTCTCATTGACTGGAGGAGAATTGTCTTCATTCATGATTCCCGCTTACAACTGAAAACCACATACCGAGGCATTCCCGATACCATACGAAAATTAACTAATGAACAAACTCATATAAAACAGTCTGTTTTAAGCCAAGTACAAAGGTAGATAATTTTATTGCCAAACAACAGTTTAAGATAAGGGAACAATTTGGCGCACAGAGGGGAAGTTTCTCACAGGATTTTTCAAAGTGGATTTTTAGGTTAATGAAAAATTACATTCAGAATTATCACTTGTTATACAGTTGTTAGTGAAGTGTTGTCTCAGAGAGGCACCTTAGAAGACTGATTTGAAACAGAATTAAATCAAATCAAAACTACTATAAGCGAAGATTGGTCTGAATGGAATGATTTTTGTCATTCTTCAGATTAGTAGTATGCAGCAGGAATTGTCCGCTGTCAAACAAATAGTATATAACAAGCAATCCTTTATTACTAGGGCAAGTGATGACTGTAATAGTCACACACCGCATAATGCAATGTGTAGAGATGATATGGATCATGCTGCCTGTCACCTTAGTGCTTATATTGTGGGGTTGGCAGCTTCTTCGTTGTCATTCCTTTTTGATAACTGAGTCTGTCGAAACACCGGCAGTTCCAGATGTGCACACCCCGTACGAAAAATGTTCATCCTGTCGTGTTCATAACATCCTTTAAGGGAGTATCACCTAGTTCTTGGTCAGATCAACAAAAAATACACTCATGTTCAGAAGGTAACATAACATCTTGAACGACTAGAGACAGGACGCTCATATTCACACGACATGTACATTAATATGTTCTGAAGAAATGAATAGCATTTCAGTCACCTCGGTTCAGCATGGTCCGTCATGGGCCCTGATAACTTGTTCCATGCATGACGGCGCTCGACGAGTACAAGACACGAACAGCGTCCTGTGGTATAGTTATCCACTAATAATGCCGAAAGTAGGTCTTCTTCTGCTGCACTTCAGATATGCTGGTATGCAAAACTTAGAGAAGAAAGTAACTTCCGCATGACGTGTCGCTGTCAAGTAACATCTGAGGATTTTGGCATTCGGTCATAGCGCTGCAGCGTCGTTTCACCATTTCCCACACATTTTCAACAGACGGCAAGTCTGGAGATCTAACAGGCCAGAGCAAAAGGCTGACATCCTGCGACACCAAGAAGGCACGTGTTCGTGCAGCAACATGTGGTCGTGCATTGTATTGCTGAAAAATGGCGTCTGGGATGTTGAGCAGAAAGGATATGGCTACGGGTTGCAGTATGTCATTCACGTAGGTCACATTGGTCACATTGCCCTGGACATGAACCAACTGTGATTTGGGTTTGTTCGCAATAACACCTCACACCATAAGCCTTGACTTGGCACTGTATACCTTGAGCGAATGCAGTCACTGTGTTGCCGCTAATCCCTATCTGCTCCGGACCAAAATGTGGTCATCATTTTCAAACAAACAGAACCTGCATTCGTCCTAAAACCCTATTTGATGCCATTTCTGTCTCCAGTAACGTCGTTTCGCACACCATTCCCGTCTAGCATGTTTGTACACTTCCGTCAAAGGTAGGCGGAGAAGAGGACGACTTGCATGTAACCCATGCGTAGTAAACGGCGGCGAACTGTCACTCCTGATACTGTACGAGGTGTTCCACTGTTGCTCTAGAGCGACGCAGATCTGTCCTGCAATCTCATTCGGATGAGGTGTCGATCTTCTCGGGGGGAGGGGGGGGGGGGGGTAGTGTGGTCTGGGCGACCTGACCATCACGTAGTGTTCTACGACCTTCCATGATTTCCCAGATGCTTCGATCGCATTACCTCATGCCAATAATGCGCCCTTTTTTCGAACTCACTGATTCGACGATACGATTCGCGGATATTTCTGCGAGGCATCCTGCATGTCTGCCCAAGTAGCACTGATCCATTACCTTCGAAACTGCAAGGTATGCAGGAGAGCTTTTGTGAAGTTTGGAAGGTAGGAGACGAGGTACTGGCGGAATTAACGCTGTGGGGACGGGTCGTGAGTAGTGCTTGGGTAGCTCAGTTGGTAGAGCACTTGCCCGCGAAAGGCAAAGGTTCCCAGTCCGAGTCTCGGTCCGGCACACAGTTTTTATTTGCCAGGAAGTTTTGTATCTCTTATTTTGCTGTACACTACGACATATTCAAACCCGATCAAAATCGAAGCGTATCCCTTGGGTAGGTTTCTTGGGACTATAATGGATGACAGCCAGGCAGAATCTACAACTGGAATACCCAGTCCTCGTCATGACTATATAGCCACGCACCTAAGTGGGAAAGTTTCCCTACGACATGCATTATACAAATCTATGGATTTTGGCAAGTGGAGATTGGCACCAACTTTCGACACTCAGGTCTGTCGTTTCACCTTTATCCACCATAATTTAAAAAATGGAAACAGTTTCTTATTTCAGACTTTTATGATTTAATGGAACACATTCTGCAAGGAACAGAGGCTGTATTGCAGTAGTACAAGACGAAAAACGGAAACACCTAAGGCCAGTACATAAAGCACCAAATCTGCATCGCGCACCGATGAGGAACTTCGTATTGGGCTATCAGTCATTGTAAATGTGTCACGAAGGCGTCGACAAACAAATCGGCTGAACTAATTTAAATTCAGAGATGTTGTATCACAGGTCTATGGGAGGCTGATCGGTCCACCTAAAGAATTTCCTACACGTCGGCCTTTAGATGTAACCCGTGTTTTACCGGTGATATAAAAATAAACATTAAAAAAAACCGTGATCTAACGGCTGTGACTAAGAGGCTCACACCTATGTTACGACATCAGACAAGTAGCACGTCGACCTCAGAGCAAACTAGAGCTAATGCTTTGCGGCAGGGACCTTTGGTGAAAGCTGAGCTGAGGACAAGGAGTTTGATAGCCAGGCATCTCCTAGCGCGCCCTGCACAATACATTGCACGGGGCCTCTGATAGAACCATTTTCTTCCTTTATTCCATCATAAATTTGAATAAAGCAATCCCGGAAAATTAAACGCTATAATAATGCCGAAAGTAGGCTTTCTTCTGCTGCACTTCAGATATGCTGGTATGGAAAACTTAGAGAAGAAAGTAACTTCCGCATGACGTGTCGCTGACAAGTAACATAGCTCGATGAATCATGGACCATACGTAGAAAGAACTGTCGTATTATAGTACAGAAATAACTGAAATAAATACACAGTGACACGAATAGAAATTAAACTTTTAGTTAATGGCAACAATTACACTGACGTTATCGTGACCTGTGATAGTTACTTGGGCATTACAAAATGTTCTTAATAGAGTGTGCGTACCATCACTATACGCAATGAATGCTCTGCAGAGAGATGCCATGCTGGGCACAAGGTTGATAAGGAGTTCTTGTGGTAGACCGTTGCCTTCCACCACTAGCACGCTTGACACCTGCTGGTTACCAAGAAAATATGACCAAAGAAATATGACAGGTGTTAAAGTGTAAAATTAAAGAACCATGACTGTCAACTTATTGCAGTCCTTTATTTGCAGGAGGTAACCCGGTGATAATTTCCACCTTGTACTTAGATGCGCTATACATACTAGACCATAAAATCTAGATGAACAACTACAAAAATTTCGTGATGTTACGTTCCTTACAAGTACTAATACGAGGCCTTCATACTGGCAGGTGAGCCTCTCAGAAGACGCTAGAAAAGATACAGCATTCCTAATAGTGGGAGTAGCTGATGAAAGACAATATTTCATGGACATGTGTAGGATAAGAACAGTTCAATAAAGAATTTTCCAAATTTAAGAACTAGAAAACATTTTGAGACATCCTACGATAATATTCTTTAAACAGTTATTTATTATTAAGCTTGTTAAACAAAATGCACCCTGGAGTTGGTCAAAGAACTGTCAGGAGAACTCTTATGCAACATGCGCTACTGAACTTTGAAATTTTGTGTCACTCTGTCATGTCAAAAGATTTCTGTACTGTCACTGTGGCCTCTTTCTGAGGATTGGGGGCATCTCTGTGTCAATTTCATGAGAAAATTGGTAAATGAGAAGTTCATGTAATAAGTTTTCCTAGCCGTATACTTTTTGAATGTGAAGAGGCCATTCCGTAACAAAACTGGAAAGTCTATGCATAGTCTGGGCTTATAAGAAGTTAATTACCTTATTTATGGTAAACATTTTAAGGTTTTCTGTGACCACCAAGCTTTAAGTTTCTCGTGATATGTAAGGTGCTTAATGCGCACCTAGCCCATTGGTTATTGTCCTTACAGGATAAGATTTTTAAAGAGTACACGTTTGTGGAAAGCACAACGTAGTAGCAGTTGCTTTGCCTTAGTTGCCACAAGATTTATCAGAATTCACAGAATTTGTAGAGCAAACGTCAGATTATAGAGTGTTACTGATGAAAGACAAAAATTACAGACAACATTTCTTGGACTTGTGTAGGAATGTGGCAGCTGTAAAGGATGCTAACCATTGGTGGAAGAAAGTTAAATTACTTATTTCACACGACCACTACAAAACAAATCCACGCCTATGAAATACTTAATGGTGCGCTATTCTATAGGCGAAGTGTACAGACCGATGTTTGGTGTAATTGTATTTCCACTGCACATCAAGAAGCTTTGATTTGATACACACATCAATCATGGGGGCATTTCGGTGCAGCGATGTGGCCCAGAGAGATAAATCTTTACTTTTACTTCCCCAGCATGTGGAGGTGAATGCAGCAGCTACTCTGTGTGATATTTCAGAAAGCGAAGCTATCAAACAAATGTTGTTGCACAACCAAACCACTGCAAATCTTATCTGTTTATATCACCAGACCTCTGTCTTAAACTAGGGATGGAATCAAATATCTAATAGCGCTTTATGATATTTTTCAAAACGTGTCAGTTAATGTACCACAAAATCTACCACAGCAGCTCTGATTATTACAAGAATTCTATACATACCAACTGTTTAGAATCCTACTGCCTCCCTCTCTGATAATACATCAGCTTTAACCAGTAGAAAGTGGAGAACGTTTTTACATGAACACAGAATTAATCAAATTTTAGTATCTATATTTCATCCATAAATAAATCCAGTGGAGAGAATTCTTTGTGAGTTTCACAGATTCACGCACAATTATGCTGCTAGCCAACACATTCGCTGGGTAGAACATCTTTAACTATTCGAGAAAATAGTAAAAAGTGGCACTTTATACTGCATAATATACACCAGCTGAAATGGTATGTATGGCAAAGGAAACGAAAGAGTGTGTAGACCCTCTCCCACAACTTCCAAGACATGAAAATTATTGGGAAAATAAAGTATAAAGAACTTTAGTCGAGCTTACAGAACAAGCACACTTGAGAAAAACTTAGTGTTATCAGAGGTTAGGTCATGTGCAAAGATAACAGGGAAGAGACTGTATATTTTTGAACCATCCACAATAAGAACTGTATATGGCTATTCCTTCACACGTCCTTATAAAATAATCACGATTTATCACGAAGGGAGCTACTTGTTAGCCTATCCTAGAACCAACGACATAATGAGGTTATATTCCTATCATGATCTTAAGGAGTAGCTACGCCAATAATTAATCTCGTTTTTCTTTTACTAACGCTCATAAGAAAGTGAATAACTGGTTGTGTGTTAGTAACTAACTTAATTTGTGATCCTTGTAGAAAATCTTAAAATTATGCTTACACACAGAGTCCACAGAGACTGGGAGAAGGCTATGTCAGCGGTGTTGTTAATATTTGGACGCTTATTGTTTGTGGATGACTTAGATGACTAGCGTGCAGATTAAGCAATCTTTAGCACAGTATTTTCTCTCATCACATGGATTAAGTACTAGTCATTAGTCTGGCAGTGTCTCATAGTGCCTAACTGAAATGCGTATATGTAAATACTAATTAGCTGAAACACAAAGCAAAGAGACAGTCTTAGTCTGTACCTTTTATGGACTATAAATTATGCTATAGCATTTCAGACGGCCTATGTACAGAATAATTATATAAACAAGGAATTCCCACAACTTTTGTTAGTTTAGTAGAGTTACTGTGATGTTATCTTATTTAAAGTTACTGTACTTACTTTTTCAAAAGAATGGAAAGCTGTGTAAAGCTAGATCCGTTACTGTATAAATAATTTATTCTCTCTCTTTTCATAGCATTAAGAATTTAACTGTAAGAATTATTTGTCAGTCTTTTCTTACTCCTCTGAGCTAAATGTGGTTAGGGTGGTCCATGAAGGAAATGCCTTCAGTATTAACCGTTTGTATATATGTAATACAAATGTTACCATGATACCCAGATAAAGTTTTGAGTTTGTATTAATACAGTTGAAAGTCATATGACGTCAGCTTGAACGATTACATTTGATTTGGCACTTTGCAGATACTGAGTAAATATTCTGCTCTGATTTGAACTTTGTTTCTGTTCTTTATGTGTTTTGTGTGATTTCAAGTTTGGATTTGACTCTAAGGAAAATGCACAAGGGCTGATTTTGTGCTTTAAATAAATAATTTATGTTGTCCTGGCCCACATGAATCGCAAGGTAGAAAGGGATATCAATGTTTAATAGCTCAAGCCAGAGTCGTAAAAAGTTATGCCATATGTTCAGTGATTCCCACTGAAATATGTACACATTCATCCTAAAATATTTTGTCCATATTCTGTTGCACCAAAATATTGTGCTCCTTGAGGGTGACGTTAAATGCACGTGTCTATGAAATATGTACTGAAAGACTATGGTAATGAACTCAGTTTTAAGAACTTTTTGTATTAGTGACTGATTGGTGAAACTATAAGACATTAGTGAAAAATTTGGTTCTAGTGCATGTTGAAATGGAAACCAGATTAGTACACTAACAGAACCCCACAAAGAATTTTGCTTTTACCTGAATTGGGATCAGCGAAACAATTATCCTGCTCGTTTTGCTGTGTCGAAGATTAAAATTTTCACTGAATCTAGTGAGACACTTTTTTTAGCATAGCTCTCACTGAGTTACTCTGATGGACATGTAACGAACACTGTGTTCTAGCACTGAGCAGCCGACAATTCTGTCTGCCTCCTGATTTTTGACTTGAAGGGAGGTGCACACTGTCATGTTTGATTTAAACTGTAAAGTAAACATAAATGAAAAGTTCCTAACAGAGACAGTTTTTCAGTGCATGTTGTGGGCGTTAACCATACAAGACTGATATTGACCTCAGCTGCTGATTCAAAGCGATATTTAACTTTTAAATCGCAGTATATTGATCACTGAGCAATGTTTCAAACGTGAAATGTGGGACGTCCGCCCCCCCCCCCCTTTCCCAAGCTAAAAATGGATCCTTTTCATGTATTTAAGTAAATTTCTGTTATTATTATCCATGTGAAAGATTACTTGTATGTTAACAATGTTCTTCTTTTCAGCACGTAAGGCGTACATTACGTACTTCTGGTTCCATTGTTCAACTGTTACATGAAGCTGTATTACGAGGGGCTACCAGATTACTCTTTGAGATGTAACCAAACTACGCTGAGGGATCCTATCTGGTGTACGGTTCATCAATCTCACTCCTCAGATCCTAGCCATCACTACGGGTCTTTATGAAGCCAACAGACGTTGGCTACATCCTGTCCTTCGGTCCATCTCACCTCGTCTTCGTCAGATGAACTGTCCAACCGTCACCGCATTCCAGCATCTCCAACTTATGATTTTCATTGTCATTAGATATGAACTGAGATTATTTTGAAAGTGTTCTTATACTGCTCGTTGTATATTTATAGTGATTTCTCAAAGTGAAGAATATTTAAACAAATATAAACTGCTCTTGTAGAGACTGTTGAAATATACGTTAAATGCGACTCTCCTAGGCAGTATACAGGGTGATTCAAAAAGAATACCACAACTTTAGGAATTTAAAACTCTGCAACGACAAAAGGCAGAGCTAAGCACTATCTGTCGGCGAATTAAGGGAGCTATGAAGTTTCATTTAGTTGTACATTTGTTCGCTTGAGGCGCTGTTGACTCGGCGTCAGCGTCAGTTGATGCTAAGATGGCGACCGCTCAACAGAAAGCTTTTTGTGTTATTGAGTACGGCAGAAGTGAATCGACGACAGTTGTTCAGCGTGCATTTCGAACGAAGTATGGTGTTAAACCTCCTGATAGGTGGTGTATTAAACGTTGGTATAAACAGTTTACAGAGAATGGGTGTTTGTGCAAAGGGAAAAGTTCTGGACGGCCGAGAACGAGTGATGAAAATGTAGCACGCATCCAGCAAGCATTTGTTCGCAGTCCAGGAAAATCGACTCGCAGAGCTAGCAGAGAGCTGCAAATTCCACAATCAACTGTATGGAGTGTCCTACGAAAAAGATTAGTTATGAAACCTTATCGTCTGAAATTGGTTCAAGCACTGTCTGCAGCTGATAAGATTAAAAGAATCGATTTCTGTGATTTTATCCTTGCTCAAATGGAAACAGATGAATCTTTCGTTTCAAAGATTGTGTTTAGTGATGAAGCAACTTTACACACTAACGGGAAGGTCAACCGTCACAATGTCTGTATATGGGGCACTTAGAATCCGCGGGAAACAACTCAGTATGAACGTGACTCGCCTAAGGTGAACGTTTCCTGTGCCATTTCAGCCAATAAAGTTTTTGGTCCCTTTTTCTTCGAAGGTGCTACTGTAACTGGACTACAGTATCTGGAGATGTTAGAGAATTGGCTGTTCCCTCAGCTCGAACAAGAAGCACAACAATTCATATTTCAGCAGGATGGAGCGCCACCACATTGGCACTTATCTGTCCGTAACTACCTGAACGTCAACTACCCGAGGCGATGGATCGGCCGCCAGGCAGCCCGTGACAGAGCACTTCATCACTGGCCTCCAAGAAGCCCTAATCTTACCCCCTGCGATTTTTTCTTATGGGGGTATGTTAAGGATATGGTGTTTCGGCCACCTCTCCCAGCCACCATTGATGATTTGAAACGAGAAATAACAGCAGCTATGCAAACTGTTGCGCCTGATATGCTACAGAGAGTGTGGAACGAGTTGGAAAATCGGGTTGATATTGCTCGTGTGTCTGGAGGGGGCCATATTGAACATCTCTGAACTTGTTTTTGAGTAAAAAAAAACCTTTTTAAATACTCTTTGTAATGATGTATAACAGAAGGTTATATTATGTTTCTTTCATTAAATACACATTTTTAAAGTTGTGGTATTCTTTTTGAATCACCCTGTATTTTGTTAAACTATCACGAGAGAACGCCTAAAAGACTCAGTCTTTGTACTGGATTTCGTACAGAATTCTGCGCGAATATAAATTCACTTGAAATGAAGGTCCTGTCACAGTTCTGAGGAGGGGGTTGGGGGGCGGAAGAGGGAAAATTCACTTAAATATGGCTCTGATAGTAGAAATAAAGACTTTAGCCATAAGTCGTGACATCTAGTATTCTACTGCGAAGTCCGATTGTAATTTTTATTACTATAGAAGCTATTTCTTTGCAGTTAACAATGAATAATAACACAGTTATCGATCATCAAGTTTACAGCTTTCGAGCGACGACTTGTAGGCCTGTAGCCAAAATCGCATGAGGAAAGAAATACTCTCTTGCATAGTTATTTTACGTCGCAAGAACAGTGTAATGTTCAATGGTGTCCTCTAATTTTCACAACTATATGTTTTCTCTTCTTGCGGTCAATCTGAAGTTTGCTTCCTTTGCCAAAATTTTACATTCTTATTTAAGTTTAAAAGCACAAAAATTAACGCTCTGAGGAGGACGTAAAATTACACGCACACGGAAAATTTAAGAATCCTTTGAGCGGGAATATAGATTCACCGTTTTGTGTAGTCGTATGGTGGTAGACAGACCTGCTTTGGTTCACAAGGTAGATTACACAAGCTAGTGTGACTGCCGGCGACCCACAAGTAGTCGGCTCTAAACCTAATGACAAAATAAATTTGTTTCAACAGTGTCTGTGAAGCGAGGGAAAGAGAGTACGTTTCACACCGTTCCTGATTTCAATCCTGTGTGTCAGTGTTCTGAGTTAACACACAAAACACCTCCGTCGTTTTGTCATCAAGTGTTCACATGTGTTAACGTTGATTGTGACCCGTCTGTCGGGTGGCAACATTAAGAATGGCGTCCCTCACGATGGCACTGCAGAATGGTACGGTACATAATGGCACCAGATTTCAGTCTAATATTCAGATAACATTACGTTAGCCACCAGGAATGATGCACGGGCCTGACGAGCGAAGCCTTAAATAGAGAGTCAAATGGTGCGCGACCTGTGCCTGTTCTGTTCGAGTATTAAACGCTGTGTCCCAGTCAGTTTATTGTTTAGTGTGTGACTCGTCCTGTTGATGTCCTATAGCGAGCCGTGATAAAAAAACAAAACCAAAAAATGGACATAAGAGGTACGGCAACTAATGTCCATTGTAGTAATCCGCTTCCATCACCACATATACATATGCGACATAATCTCCCCAACGTGTTCTTGCGACCCAGAACAAGGTAACCTAAATCACATATACTTTTCGTGTGGGTGGTATGCTATCAGTAAGTCACTACGTATATGTAAAAAGATGTTGAAACACCAACAGCCTCTGACAGCGTTGTACGCTGTCTTCAACGTATCGTAGTCCTCGATAGCGCCAACCTCCGTGCCAGCGATAATCCACTTAAACAGTATTTTGTAGTTTACGACTTCGTCACTTGTGTTGTTACAAGTGCTGATCAGTCTTTAACACTGGGCGCACAAAACCTTCTTCGCACTGTATTTTACACTTATCCTTTTGGTGGGCCTCTTCGCCATATGTCATTTTCTGTGCAAAACCTTGAGATGTTTCCAAGGTTACAACAACGGAAGTTCCTAGGAACTACACTCCTGGCGACTAAATTTCATCACCAGAAAGGGTAGCAAATAAAGAAATTTTACTTATTGAGCGTATACATTACAATAGGAAGAACAGAGGATGAAATTTGTAGGTGATTTAAAGTGTACACGTTGCGAAATTTGGTACACAGCGTTACACCCCCCCCCCCCCCAACCCCTTCAGCGACAACGGCACTAACGCGGCTGGGGACCTGTATTACAAAACAGTTAACACGGTGCATGGTGCAGTGTCCTAGTTGCATACTGCCTATCTGACGGCTTCAAGGGCAGCAAAAATTTGGTTTTCGGCATTTCATTTAATTAAAAATGCTGTCGTAATCTACTCATTAATAGGTATAATCTTACGTTAAAAGTTTAACACTGTAAAACAATTATCACAGACAGAAACTGTATGTGTGTTGAACCAATGTAATTCATTCCATACAAATTACCCAGAACATGTTCATCTAGTATCCGAGAACGAGAGTACTCAGTGAGTTCCAACAAACTTTATGCACAGTTTGAAACCTTTACGAAACTCATACAGTGTAGGCTTTCACGGCCGGTATTTGCGTTAATGCTGATATTTGATTTATGGGCATGAGACCGTCGACTAAGGCATAATTATCTGCCCAACGTTTCACTGCTGGAGACCCAGAGGCCTTAACGATTGAAAAAGATGTTACAGACTCAAAACAATCTTAGCGAGCTGAACTTTTTGTATGTATTCATGCAACGGTCGATTCGTGCCAGAGATGGCACAGTTGCGCCGAAGTGTGCTATGGAGATTGTAGAGGGTAAGAGTTGGTACTGTTTGTTTTATTTGGCACTAGAGCCTACAGCTTGTCTAAATTCAGTCCTTCTTCTTTTCTGTTGAAATTGTTTTTGTGTTTTTGAATTTCTGTGGCCCCTCTGTACATGCTAGAGTAATAATTACAACATTTTTCTAAAACCACAGTGTCAGTGAAACGGATTTGGTGGTTTACCGGACCTAGTGCATGATCTGCTACTGCTCCTTTATCCATCTTGCCCAGTCAGAAAAGAGCAATGATCAAAACATTAGCAGACCGGGCTAAAAGTATCTGTGAACAAAACTACTTGGAGGAAGACTCGATCATTTAAGAACAGCCTTCGAAAGAAACGGCTACTCTGACAAACAGATAAATAGGGCGTTACATCCTTCTGCTGTGTTGTAGAAAGAATGAAGAAAGTCACTGTTGAGTCAGTCTGAAATTTAAAAAAATCCTTAAGTAAAGGTAGTTGGATTATTTACAGTACTTCGTAAATAAGTACTGAAATACGGAAACCATTCACCAATATAACGTGCTGTGTAATACCAATCGGACCCAATTTATAGATCTTTGTAGCGTACCATAATTTTTAGTTGTGTCTTATAGCCATACTTCCCTATTTTTTGCCATAATTCGACAAGAGACGGCTATTCCTTGTAAGAACCTTTAAGTACTTCGGAGCCAAATTTTTCAAAGTGTGAATTTGTACCAATTTAGTGGCATGATTTATTTTAATTAATTTCACTCTAGTTCTTACACAAGGATGAAAAAACCATTACAGCTTACTGTGTTACTAAGTAAGCGTTGAAAATACTAATTGTAGTTTTAAGACTGTAACTGTGATAAAAATGCATTTTTTTTGAAGGCTTCTACTGTTATGAAAGTTGTCTTCTCGTTGCACTAGCGGTGGCCTCGAAGCGAGAGCGCAGCTAGGAGCTTCGTGCAAGAGAATGAGCGATAAGTGTGACTTACGACGTCTACGGACGTGTTCTGTCCCAGAAAAAACATTCGCCAGCGTGTAGACTCGAGTAGCGGCGTGAGATGAACGGTATTCATTTCAGCGGAAAGTCACTCTGCAATATTTTTGAGGTAAGACAGTTTTATGATCCTTCTTTCATCAGGATCCCGCTAGAGGGAAGTCATTTCTCCACTGGATTTTAGCCAATAAGCGCTTACATGAAATGTGCTCGCTCGATCGTGTAATTTGGCAATAGAACATTTGGGGGGAAATATTACTTACTGAAGATTTACGAGTACCTTCTTCGTGTTCTGTACGTCAAGTAAGTTTTGGAGCCTTGAAAAGTGAGATTAAGGAGATGAGTTTCAGTTCTTTTATTACAGTACTCTTTGAGTGACACTTCAATTATGCAGATGTAAATTTCTTTCGCCCTATAAGAGACAGACCGTACGAAAATGAGATACTCAGAAGTCTGAGATGTTTTCTTTTTGCGGGCGTGTTATTAGCAGATATTCTTTCGTTGAGGCACAAGAAACTTCGTTAACAAGTTTTACACGTTGCTACTTAGTCCAATTCTGTGCTCTTTATTAAATGCTTAATCATCGACACTAATAAGTATCTGATAACATAGCTTGCAGGAGGTAGAAAATATCGCACCACTATAATAGGGTGTTGTATTAACTTTAATTGCTATTTTCTGGGGTTGCAATGAAATGTATTTGCTTAAGAGAATATTAAAATGAATTGTTGATTTCAAGTACAAAACAGAAGGCACTTTCAGTCAGGATGCGTTGTTAGAATTCAACGTCCACAGTGAGAGTTACAAATACCGTTTATAAAAATGTAAGCCTTCTACACAACACAATACTTTCCTTTTTCTTATTGTTTATCCATTTACCTGTACATGTTTCGACATCTACTTATTGTGCTTTTGTATGTCCTTTTAGCAGGAGGTCTCTGGGCAACGGCCGTTTACTATCGTGACAAGTAAGTAAAACACCTACAGCCGGCCTTATGATTTTATTTTGTTTTGTCGCTACCAGTTTCAACGCATGGGGATCATATCAACCTGTATCACATCAAAAACAGCCTGAAGATGATGCACTGAAGCGTTGAAACTGGTAGCGACAAAATACAATAAAATAAAGTCATAAGGACGGCTGCAGGTGTTTTTATTTACTTGTCTACTTATTATCTTCAGTGAGTCTTGTTTTTATTTCTGGAGGCGCATCACTTGAAGTTAGGATTGTAGAGGGTGGCCTGTTGTTATGTACTTTACGTGACACCATGTCATCTTTTTCTTCATGTTGTGTATGATTTCTGGATTTTGTGGGATGTAATATTACGCACATTAGTTTTCACACTACTTTTTTACAACTCACTGCTACCTAGTACTATAAGTTTTCAGTAAGAAAATGAATCCTGGAAGAATCATAATTTCATCATCGAGACGTAATCACTGCAGCTGAAAAGACTAAATGAGAAGGTAACACCTTCAATAAGTGAGAGTCGGCATTCTTGTCAGGATCCGTATAAGTGAAGTCACCTGGCCTTCCAGCTCCATAAGCGAGAGTGGAAGTACTTCCTTTACGTGTCAAAATTACCAGTAAGGTACAACAAGTGGAACAGGCAGTGTACGCATTTTTAAACATTATCATCGCGGGTAAGTATCTCACGAAACACATTATGACTGGTCTAGACAAGGACACTGTCTATGACATAGATGTATTCTTTGGCATTACATTCGTTAGGAGAACTTGGCTGATAGTAAGCGACATTACTATAAAGCTCTGTCTTATAAATAAATTTAAAAAAAAGACTGCGTTTCGGACCGGCGCACGCCTACAGGATTATAAGCTGGAGCAAAATGAGACTAAAGTTCGGTATAGCGACGATGCCCAGGAAAATTTTGTTTCCCACGAAACAAGAATGTTTGCGCCCTCATTCTAAGACTTCGTAGGGACTGAGGAAGACGTAGCGGTTGTCGGATGGTGGCATGATTGCAGATTATGCCAAACACGTCCTACGACAAATACGGCAGCGACGTGGAAGACAGCTAGACACACAGTTTTTTGGCGAGGAGTTTTTTTTCTTCGACTGATACTAATCAGCACTGGGCAGCAAAGTATTTCATAATGGTCATCATAGAGAGAATATAAAATTCTGAACTAACAAGAAAATCGTTTCTGAAAAAAAAAAGAAATTCATTAAAATCTATACATACACTACTGGCCATTAACATTGCTACACCAAGAAGAAATGCAGATGATAAACGGGTATTCATTGGACAAATATATTATACTAGAACTGACATGTGATTACATTTTCACGCAATTTGGGTGCATAGATCCTGAGAAATCAGTACTCAGAACAACCACGTCTGGCCGTAATGAAGGCCTTGATATGCCTGGGCATTGAATCAAACAGAGCGTGTACAGGTATGACGTGTACAGGTATGGCGTGTACAGGTACAGCTGCTCATGCCGCTTCAACACGATACCACAGTTCATCAAGAGTAGTGACTGGCATATTGTGACGGGCCATTTGCTCGGCCACCATTGACCAGACGTTTTCAATTGGTGAGAGATCTGGAGAATGTGCTGGCCAGGGCAACAGTCGAACATTTTCTGTATCCAGAAAAAACCGTGCAGGACCTGCAACATGCGGTCGTGCATTATCCTGCTGAAATGTAGGGTTTCGCAGGGATCGAATGAAGGGTAGAGCCGCGGGTCGTAACACATCTGAAATGTAACATCCACTGTTCAAAGTGCCGTCAATGCGAACAAGAGGTGACCGAGACGTGTAACCAATGGCACCCCATACCATCACGCCGTTTGATACGCCAGTTTGGTGATGACGAATACACGCTTCCAATGTGCGTTCACCGCGATGTCGCCAAACACGGATGCGACCATCATGATGCTGTAAACAGAATCTGGATTCATCCGAAGAAATGACGTTTTGCCATTCGTCGACCCAGGTTCGTCGTTGAGTACACCATCGCAGGCGCTCCTGTCTGTGATGCAGCGTCAAGGATAACCGCAGCCATGGTCTCCGAGCTGATAGTCCATGCTGCTGCAAACGTCGTCGAACTGTTCGTGTAGATGGTTGTTGTCTTGCAAACGTCCCCATCTGTTGACTCAGGGATCGAGACGTGGCTGCACGACCCTTTACAGCCATGCGGATAAGATGCCTGTCATCTCGACTGCTAGTGATACGAGGCCGTTGGGATCCAGCACGGCGTTCGTATTATACTCCTGAACCGACCGATTCCATATTCTGCTAACAGTCATTGGATATCGACCAACGCGATCAGCAATGTAGCGATACGATAAACCGCAATCTCGATAGGCTACAATCCGACCTTTATCTAAGTCGGATACGTGATGGTACGCATTTCTCCGCCTTACACGAGGCATCTCATCAACGTTTCGCCAGGCAACGCCGGTCAACTGCTGTTTGCGTATGAGAAATCGGTTGGAAACTTTCCTCATGTCAGCACGTTGTAGGTGTCGCCACCGGCGCCGACCTTGTGTGAATGCTCTGAAAAGCTAATCATTTGCATATCACAGCATCTTCTTGCTGTCGGTTAAATGTCGCGTCTGTAACACTTCATCTTCGTGGTGTATGAATTTTAATGGCCATTATTGTATTTAAGTGTCAGAAAGTTTCTTACGAATGCATTTGTCTGAAGTGTAACGCCGTACGGAAGTGAAACGTGGGCATATACGGTTCAGATAACAATACAGTAGAGACCTTAGATACCTGATGCTACAGGAAAATGCTGAAGATTAGATGGATAGATAGGATCATTAATGAAGACGTAATGAATCGGTACAAATCGACTGAAAGGAGGGTTAGGTTGGTAGGACGTGTCCTGAAGCATTACGGTATCGTCAGTTTGGTAACGGAGGAAACGTAAGGACTTTAGATTGTAGAAGGAGAGCAGGAAGCTACATTCAGTAGAGTCAACTCTCCCATTGGACACTGCATTGTCGAAAGCATCTTCAGTGTGCTGGGCGGAAAGGTTTGCGCGCTGCGATGAAGTCTATAGCCATTTCGGCAGCAACGCTGCTAACGTCGGGGCCGCTGCAGCCAGGCAGGCCTTGGCAGAGGAGCCAAACGCCGTGAGTCGCACAGAAAGGAGCAGGGAGGGCTGTAGAGGACTAACGAAGCCAAATTCTCCCACGGACTAAACTCTGAAAGTACATCATTCTTCTGCGGAAGCAGTAAAGTGGCAACCCTTCTACTCGGATATCCCTGCGCACCGCTAGTAACGCGGCCAGGGGAAATTAATATTACCATCAAACTTCAGATTAACTCGGAAGCCGGACAGATGTAATGGTAACGATATCCGCAACATTGGAGGACAAAGGGCTTAGTATATCAGAACACGCAAACACAAGTACATGGAATGTGCGTGGCTTCGCCCATAAGGGACATGAGTTACTCAGAGAAGCTAAGATTGCCCAGCTGGACTTGGTTACGTTGTCGGAGACTATGAAGAAGCAGAAGGGAATATGCGATCTGTGGAACTGTACGTTAATTTGTAGTGGTCTAACACACGAGCAGATATTCTAGCAAATGAAAAATGGCGGTACAAGATCACGTCTTACAGTTGGGTAAACGAAAGATGTAACATGCAGACTGAAAACAGCTAGAGATTATATGAGCATTTTATCATTGTATGCTCCTAAAAAAAGAGAGAATGAATCTGAAAGATTTATAAGAGCCTACAAGGTGCTCTTAGTTACATAAATAAGAATGACTATATTGTAGTGGGATGTTAGTAGAATGCTAGAATAGGGCAACGTCTCATTAAGTACCTAACTGGATCACATGGAGAAGCAAAAATGAATCAATATGAAAAAGTATTACGACACTTTGTGAACTTCAATTCGTTGTAAATAAAATGTCCTTTTTTTTAAACGTGGAGAGGTTCATCATTTTATCCAGGTATCCCACAGATGTAGGTCAATAACAGGTTGTTCAATATCAAATGAATCGTCGGGAAAATTATTGTAGGATGTGAGTGATGAGAGGAATGAATATAAACTCTAATGTTTTCCTAGTAAGAGGGAAAGTAACGCATAAAAGTAAATGAGCCAGAACAGCACAAAACACAGATCACTATGCAAACGGTGTTGAAAACAACATTTGGAAATTTATATCAAATGGCTCTGAGCACTATGGAAATTAACTTCTGAGGTCATCGGTCCCCTAGAACTTAGAAGTACTTAAACATAACTAACCTAAGGACATCACACACATCCATGCCCGAGGCAGGATTCGAACCTGCGGCCGTAGCGGTTGCGCGGTTCCAGATTGTAGTGCCGAGAACCGCTCGGCCACCCCGGCCAGCAAATCTATATCAATCAAGTATAAATGGTAATGGAGTCTATGGGTATAAACATTGGAATTAAAATGTAAAAACTAACTAATCTGATTGAAAGGCTACCTTTCGGCATTCGGTGGAAAAGAAGAAAAAATAAAAAGCAAAAAAAGGGACTTAATTTTTCAAATGAAGAATTAAAACGTCCTTATCAACGAAAAAAGCAGCTGAATTTAAACTGGTTCATGACGAAAACTCTGCAGACATTGGACGACTATAAAACACAGGGAAAGAAACAAAGACATTAGTTAGAGATCGTATAAAGAAAATTGGGAAAGATATACAGGGTGTCTCTCCAGAAAGTCGACAGGGGCTTTATCTCTGGTGTTTCGGCAGGTATTTCGAATTTCATTTTTTAGCTGTGTAGCTGGAGTCAGTCCAAACAAATACTGCTCATCACGTCTTTCATACGACGTTCACAGTGGATAGAAAGCGTCGCTTTGTTTCCCGTAACAAACGTTACAATTTTTAAAGCGGAGTTTTATGTAATATATAAGAAACTACCAGCCTCGATTGCGGTAATGAAACCAACCTTTAACTGGGTTTAAGCCCAAGTAATTGAGCCTTCTTCAGAAGATAAACCTGATTATATAATATGTCTAAGAGATCATGGTCTAGAAATAAAACTAAAACAGCCTGAATAGGCGTAGTTTTATGTGACCATTCGATAGAGCGGTCACAAACACGAAGAACCAACAGAACTCCGGCAGTGACTGAGCAGCGCTTTTCCATGGCGGAAGCAGTCAGCGCGGTCCGAGGCAGCGCCGTCGCTGCTGGAGTACTGACTATTCTCCATATTTTATTGTTCCTGTTAATACATACAGATAAGACGAGGCCGCTGTGGCCGAGCGGTTCTAGGCGCTTCAGTCCGGAACCGCGCTGCTGCTACGGTCGCAGGTTTGAATCCTGCCTCGGGCATGGATGTGTGTGATGTCCTTAGGTTAGTTCGGTTTAAGTAGTTCTAAGTTCTAGGAGACTGATGACCTCAGATGTTAAGTCCCATAATGCTTAGAGCCATTTGAACCATTTGATAAAACGAATATCCCGCTAGACTAGTTTGGGACCGCTCTATCGAATGAGCATCTAAAATTCCACTTTAAAAATCATTTCTTTTGTTCCTGGAAACAAACCGACGCTTTCTATCCACACTGGACGTCGCACAAAAGACGTGATAAGCAGTATTTGTGTGGAATGACTCCAGGTATACACTGAAAAAACGAAATTCGAAATATCTGCCGAAACACCGAAGAAAATACGCCTGACGGCTTCCCGGAGATACACCAGTATGTCTAATATTGAAAGGCATATACATGATGTAAGTGTCTTATACTTTTCTTTCACACCCGGGTCTTGATTATCTATTAAAATGGGTATTATCATACCTTTCTTACATCCCACTGGTATTTTCTTTTGATGCCATTATTGATTTTAAAAGATCTAAAAGCCTATACGTAGCGTCTTCCCTTATGTATTTGAAATGTTCTATACTTATCTTATTCATTCCAGAAGCTTTTCGGTTTCGGGAGCTCTTTAGTTCCTTAAATTCTATTTTATCAACTTCCGAAAGACGTACGTTTATTTTTTCACTTCGTCATTCTCCTTTTCGACCTTTTTTCGAACCACAAATTTTTACAGAACTTCACTCAGTCTTCTCTGTTTATAAGATGTAAATTTGCCGTATCCTTTTCTTGTTTGGGTGTTTCATTATTTTGAATGCAATAGACTGACGACTGTGTATATCCCTTTCAACATTAGACATATAGTGTGTCTCTCCGGGAAGTCGTCAGGCGCATTTTCTCCGGTGTGTCGGCAGATATTTCGAATTTGGTTTTTTCAATGTATAGCTGGGGTCAGTCGACACAAATACTGCTTATCACATCTTTTGCGCGACGTGTGTGGACAGAAAGCGTCGGTTTGTTTCCAGGAACAAACGAAATACGTGAAGATAAAAGTAAATAGTTTGAGAAAGATCGTAGACAGGATATTACTTGAAGAACAAACAGACTTTCGGGAAGTGTCAGGCCCCGTTGTGGGTCGTGTACGCAACTGATGATTAGACGTTCCCAGGTAGCCACGAACAACACATCAAGTAAAGTTCAACATGAGGCAGATTCTGAAATAACACAGCTAAAAGATCGTCCAGACCTGTGAGGATAGTGACACAATACGGGGTGATTCGAAAAGAAATTGTTTATTTCAGACAAGCAATGAAAGATAGAAACACGTTGTGCATGTCACTGGATAGATGAAGGTTCAAAGTTTTATGTTCACACATACATTATGCATATGAACACTATGTGTTGTTCGAGAAATATCGAAACGGTAGTCCATTTCATTCCACACACGAATCAATAAGTTCCTATTTATTGAATCGACGGCTTCAACAACTCGCTTTCTGAGCTCTTGAACAGTAGTTACTGTAGGTGGGAAAAGACTCTGGCTTTTATGTACCCCCAAAGACAAAAATCGCTCGGTGAACGTCACTGGCCTGAACCCCACAATGTACTGAGCTTTTTCTGAATGAAACTCTGAGGATGTGGTGTAGTGGTTAGCACTAGGCCCAGAAGACCGTGACCTGTGAATTCTCGTAGTCGACTGGCAGACGTCGACTGCCGGAGAGCGGCCGGGCGGAGTCCTTAATAGGGACTAAACTAAACTAAATTAATAAACCCGTCTGGCGGTGGAATACAACAAAGCGTGGTCGTGGCACGTGGCTCACGGAGGTAAGACAATGCCAACAACAGCAGAACAGCGTGCCGCTATCGTAGGCCGACCTGATACCATAGTGGCTGCTGGATGTCAGATCTCTGCGGTTGTGTTGCTGGCGTACTGGAAGGGCGGCAACTCGCGGTACAGCGCTGTGTGGATGGCAGTTGGGCCGTAGGTGCCAGCCGATGTCAGTGTAGAAAGGTTTGCTCAGATAACACTTTCTCGTTAAAACAAACAATAGGAACAAAGAAGAAAATACAATTTAAATACCTACATGCTATTAACAGAATGTAGTAAAGCTTTTGATAATGTCCACAGAGGAAGATAATGTAGTATTATGAAAAAAAGAGGAATACCACCACACCTACCCGAAGTACACAGGATTTTTACAGGAGTAAGGCTCAATATTCAGGGATATTTCAGGGAAGACCATTTGAAGTCAAGTAAACATGCGCTCCAAAACGCATAGCTTAAGAGCTATGATCACTTGTTCATCGTCGTTACTGTGCAACTCGTCTCTGCTACTGAAGAAGTGCCCATAGCTCTTAAGGTATACATTTTACAGCAGATGTTTAAGAGACAAGTTTATCTTGTCCTTATCGATGCTACCTTCTCCAAAAATATGAAAGGCAAAGGTCTTGAAGTATAGGAAATTTGTTTTAGAGCCCAAGTTTACTAAACTTTTATTGAACACTGACCGTTCCTCCTGGGACACTTTGTATACAGTGTATTTCAAAAATTCTGCTACGAATTTTGAGGGCAAGTTATTTCTACCAAATTAAGAAAAAAATCTGGTAAATATGGGCACTAAAATACACATCTTATGAGCTGTGGGCACTTGTTCAATAGAAGAGATATGTGTCACAGTAGCGAAAATGAAGAAATACTCATAGCACCCATGTTTAAGAGACATTTTTTTCTTGTTTTGGTGTAAGATACATGATCCCTTGCTAAAATATGGAAATGCCACGCAAGAAAATATTACTAAAGGAGTCAGACGAGGATGCTGATACTTTTTAATTTATATTTAGATGACGTTTTGAAGGAAAGGAAACAACTGATTTTAAAATTTAATATTGAGAAGTATAAAAAAAAAGTTATGAAAATTCTTATGTTAGTTGGCGATCAGATTCTAGCTGCAAATAACAAAGATAGCTTATACGGAACTCTGTAAAATAGCAACTTAATTTAAGCTCATCGACAAATAAAAGTCTATGGATTTCCAATGTTCATAAGTTTTAATACGTAAATCAGTATCGGATAACAAAACTATTGAAAAAGTTAACATCTTCCGGTTCCTGAGCTGTGACATAATACATCTCGAATGTGATACTGAAAAAGAATAGAGATTCAGAATTAAGTGTAGCGCCATCAAAATAAACCCCATGGGAGCAGTACGAAAGGACATAATGCCAAAATTGTATAAAGTAAGGGCAATTTTCTGTGGACTATATGGAAGTGAAAACTGAACTATGAACTCTAAAACACATTATAGACTCCAAGTAGCCAAAATGAGACATTTTAGAACAGTCCAGGGAGAAACGAGGAGAGACAGATTAAAAAATGAGGGCATCTAGAAGAATGTATGTATTTACAGCCTAAAAAATTAAAGAATACAAAAAAGTATAGAAAGAACAAGCAGGAAGAATAGGCGAAAAACGTATTCCAAAACAACGGCTACAGTATATGCCTAAAATAGCATCGGTACTGATAAAGAAGTCACAACGGACCATCTTATATAACGTGCAAGGGAGTAGAAAAAAGTAACGGAAGAAAGAAGAAGCAGATTCAAATGGATGTATGTTGCAGTAGTTTATATAGATGAAAAGATTTATCGAAAATAGACCAACAAGCCAAATATATTGAGCTGCTGCCGTATCGTCCGTGTTCCTCAGTCAGTCCCTTCTTGTGATACCTATAAGAGACTTTTAATTTTTCCATACTGGATTTTGCCTTTCCCTTTCTATTTTGTTATTCACTGTCACAGCACAAATATTCTGCTACGTAGCCGCTGAGGAGTGAATATCCTCGAGTGTGCTAAGTGGGAAAGGATGTAAAGGAGCATCTCCGTTGCCTCATAACTAGTGAAGAAAAAGAAAACCAGCACATAATCGGTTGGCTCAGATGGTCGCAATACGGTAGCCATAACCAGTCACTCGACGACCTACCTTCTAGTTGGGGGAAAACTTACATTCGTCACAGGGAAATGGATCATTTTCAAGTAACTGGACACCTGACACAGAACGCGAATAAGAACAGTACACGGATCTATCATTTTTATTAGGGTCGAAATTGAATGTGGGCTAATAACTGGTCGGCGCCCATGTCTCCACATTGACCAGATAATTTGTGAAACGTAGACGTACTTAGCTCTGTTTCTCATGCGACAGCACACCATTCCGTCGTTGACCCTCTTGTACAAAAGGAAGAAAGACGCGAACGGTGGCGGGCAGCTCTTAGCGATCTGATATGCTCAATCACGGCGGCGCCGTGGCCATGCATAATTCATGCCTGCGATAATAATAACACCTCCGGCGCCTTGCATCCTCCCTCTATCTTTATGTCCCGCCGCTACTTATGCGAGGCGAGTAATTTATGACAGCCGCGCGGAAATTTATTCTAATGGAAATCACATTTCGCGTCTCACTCGTTGGTCCTCCTCGTACCGACAGCGCTATTAATCACCAAGGAGACGGTAGCGCGGAGCCAAGAGGAGGGCGGGTGGAGATCGACAAATCAGACGAATATGAAGTCGATTTCCGTAGTTGATGTGCTTGTGTGGTGTATTAGCTTTTGTCTGGGAGAAGTGGACTAGGTATTCCGAGTATTGGGAATAACTATGGGACTGACTGAAAACTGCAGTATGTCATCGAGAAAGTAAGTCACTTCATGAATCCTGGAAGTACTGCATCAAGCTAACGTTCTTCATGTGCACTACTATTTGTCTTTTCTATAGCCTGGGAGTATATCTACATCGCCGGCCGGGTGGCCGAGCCGTTCACCGGCACGGTAGCTCAGCGTGTTCGGCCAGAGAGCCGGTTGGCCTCTGTAATAAAAAACTGAGTGGAAGGATCAACCACCGAACTTGAACAGGATGTCTTGCGACGTCCGCAACGACCAAACACAACGACAAAAAAAAGAGGTTCCAAGCGATACAGTCTGGAACCGCGCGACCGCTAACGGTCGCAGGTTCGATTCCTGCCTCGGGCATGGATGTGTGTGATGTCCTTAGGTTAGTTTAAGTAGTTCTAAGTTCTATGGGACTGATGGCCTTAGAAGTTAAGCCCCATTGCGCTCAGAGCCATTTGAACCATTTTTATATCTACATCTACAACTACATGGTTACTCTGCAATTCACACTTAAGTGCCTGGCAGAGGGTTCATCGAACCATTTTCATACTACTTCTCTGCCATTCCACTCTCGAATGGCGCGTGGGATAAAGTAATACCTAAATCTTTCCGTTCGAGCTCTGATTTCTCTTATTTTATTATGATGATTTTTTCTCCCTACTTAGGTAGGTGTCAACAAAATATTTTCGCATTCGGAAGAGAAAATTGGTGCCTGAAATTTCGTAAATCTCGCCGCAAAGAAAAACGCCCTTGTTTCATTGACTGCCACCTCAACTCGCGTATTGTATCAGTGGCACTCTCACCCCTATTGCGCTTTCACGCGAAACGAGCTACCTTTCTTTGCACTTTTTTGATGTCCTCCGTTAATCGTACCTGGTAAGGATTCCACACCGCGCACCAATATTCCAGCAGAGGACGAATAAGAGTAATGTAGGCTGTCTCTTTAGTGGGTTTGTCGCATCCTCTAAGTGTTCTGCCAACAAAGTGCAGTCTTTGTTTCGCCTTCCCGACAATATTATCTATGTGGTCTTTCCAATTTAAGTTGCTCGTAATTGTAATTCCTAGGTATTTAGTTGAATTGACAGCCCTTAGATTCGTGCGAATTATCGTATACCCAAAATTTAGCGGATTTCTTTTAGTACCCATGTGGATGATCTCTCACTTTTCTTTGTTTAGTGCCCATTGCCACTTTTCGCACCATTTTGTAATTGGAATTGATCGTCTGATGATTTTACTAGACGGTAAATTACAGCGTCATCTGCAAACAATCTAAGGGGGTTGCTCAGATTATCACCTAGATAATTTATGTAAATCAGGAACATCAGAGGGTCTATGACACTACCTTGCGGAACACCAGATATCACTTTTATTCTACTCGATGATTTACCGTCTATCACTACAGCGTGATGGTCCATCAATGGGACAAAACGTAGCAGAGATTCTTCGTGGCATCGATTCGAAACATACTTGGTACGTTCCCGGAGATATGTGCCACCAGATGTCTACGAATAGATCACACAATTCCCATGCATTACGGTCCGGTGATCTGTTACCGCGGAGCTGCCGCTCACTAGGTTCCCAGGTGTGTTTCATCACTTACAATACAGGCGAATCCGGAGGCCAAGGCATCAACATGAGTTCATATTATTGTTCTCCAAACCACTGTAGCTCAGTTCTGACCATGTGATTCGGACGCTGACCCCGCTGGAAATGCCATTGCCGTCGGGAAGGACATCAATCATGAAGTAGGTGATCCGCAATGACTTCACGTAGTCCGCAGGTGTCATGATTCCATCTGTTACTGCTGTAGGTCCTATGGATGGCCAGTGTATGTCTTCCAGAAGATAATACTGCCACCACCTACCTGCGTCTGTGGTTCACCCGACTAGGCGACGCGTTTACATCGACTCACAATCGAATCTCAATGATTCAGTGCCTACTGCTATCGTAACTGACGAGGTCGTCAGGCTAACACGTAGTTGTCGTCTGCCATGGAGCCCTATGTTCAGTGATGTGTGTTGAATGGTGTGCTCTAGAACGTTTAGGCCCGGCTCAGAACTGTACTCTGTCGTCAAATCTGCCCCAGATTGCCGTCTATCGTGCTTTAAAGAGCGGGCAACCTCCGCGTCTAACGAGCAGCCGACATTTTGTTCCTTTAACCACTTTCATAGATGCTCACTGCAGCAGCAGTAGTACAACCGTCAATCTTCGCTGTTTTAGAGATCTCGTCCCAAGAGCCAATAACAATCTGTCCTTAGTCGAAGTCGCGTATATGGATCTTCCCATTTGTGGCCCGTATTATCGCTAGAATGATTCCCCTTTCGCATATGCTCCGCTTACAGACACGTTGTTTATAAAACGAAATCTGTAGCTGTGGAAAAGGTAAGTAACCTGCTGAAAAGTTTGATACAGAACTGAACTCCTCAAGTTTTATTACCGCCACCACGATCAGCTGATTTAGCTACATCAAATTCCAGAGTAAGGAACTACGCAAAACACAGAGTGTTTGTTCCTTCGCTTCTGGGAAACGTCGATAAGCTGCGACTACGGATAAACAAGCTGTTACCATCATACGTCAAGACTTATTTCTTAGGATTTGGCAAGAACTGATTGCAGCTGGGATATTTGTCACGTTACAAAACGTAGCGATATTGAACATTTGTAAATAAAACTTGAAGATATACTACATTCAGTGCTGTGTCAAACATTTCTGTAAGTTATTTATCTTTTTCACAACTGAAGGTTACTATTGTATAACTAACACACTCGGAGAGCAACGTTTATAGTGTTCTGACTCATCATTATACTTCGTTTACATTTCATTTTTAGTTGTGTGTAAGTGCTGAAAGGTAGCTAACGAATGGTTTTGAAATGATCAACACGTGTGAGATTGGGATATCTATTCTCTTTTTATACAGCAGCGATATAGGACAGCAGCAGAATTGTGTCAGGATCTGGAGTGCCAGTAGAACTCAAATACGGCAGCGTTGAATTGATGCCTGGAATCGCAGTAGATCTCAAAGGATATGAGTAGAAGTCGAGTCGAGGACCATAATAAGAGTCGCACGGGTACGCTGGTATGCACAGCATTATCGTAGCCAAGATAGACACGAAGCTCACACCTAGCACAGCAGTAACACTTTATAAGCCAGGTAGCTCCGCAGATGATATGTACCGTGTAGATTTGTACGATGAGTTTAAAGAAATTATGCAAATAGTTAAGGAATCGAAAATTTAATTGTGATGTGGGTCTGTATTTCGACATTAGGAAAAGGAAGAGAAACAAAAACAGTAGGTGAGTACTTACTGGGTTAAATAAATGAAAGGGAAAGCAGACTGGTACAACTCTGCAAAGAATCATGAAAGACGGTAGAGTATGTAGAAGAGAACTGGAGGCACTGGAATGTTTCAGTCACATATAATCATAGCACAAAAATTTACGAACCAGGTTTTAAGTTCTACGACATTTCCAGAGGTAGATGTGGTCTCAGACTAAAATTTATTGGTTGTGAACTCTAGATTAAAACTGAAGAAATTGCAAAAAGTTAGGAAATTAAGGGGATGGGACCTGGATAAGTTGAAAGAAAGAAAGGTTGTTGAGAGTTTCAGAAGGAGCATTAGGTAACGATTGACTAGAACAGGCGAATGGAATATAGTAGGTGATGAGCGAGTAGGTTCGAGAAATGAAATAGTGAAATCAGCAGAGGATCAGATAGGTAAAAAGGCAAGATCTAGTAAAAGTGCATGGATATCCCAGGAGATATTGAATTTAACTGATGAAAGGAGAAAATATAAAAATATATAAAAAAAGCAGCAAATGAAGCAGTCGAAAGGGAATACAAACGTCTAAAAATGACATTGACAGGAGGTGTAAAATGGCGTAAGTATTTAGAAGCACGTTTCACTAGGGGAAAGATAGACACAACTTACAGCAAAATTAAAGAGGCCTTTGGAGGAAACGGAAGCAGTTGTATGAATATCTAGAGCTGGAAAAGAAGGGAGAGGTGAAATGAGCAAGGAATATAAAGGGAAATGAACTTAAAGACAATATTACATAAAGGGAAGAGGACGTAGATCAAGATGGGCGATATGACACTGCGAGAAGAATATCACGTAGCAGTGAAAGATCTAAGTCGAAACAAGGCCCTTAGAGTAAACGACGTTCCGTCAGAACTACTCTGAGACATAAAGGGATGACCAATTTAGTGTTGAAGTTAAGTTTGGATGGTAAAAATCGTGGAGGTAGACCAGCAGATGAATGCAATAAGCAGATTGAGAACGATGTAGTTATTCGGAGATGAAGAGGCTTGCCTAGGATAGAGTAACACGGAGAGCTGCATCAAACCAGTCTTCCAAAGACCACAACAGTAAGAAATTCGAGCCGTATAGAGTCTAGTATACAAACATGAGGGTAAATCGAACCTGGGACACCAGTGGGATCGAAATCTCCAACCACAGCGTGACTTGTAACTAGTGTACCAGTTGGAGTCGATCCCACGATCACTGCAGGATTCTCAAACGAAACTCAACCTTTACCCACTGTGGCATTGGAAGCTGGATTTCCATCTGGATTGAAATCTCTAATCCAGTGTGAATTCGAGTGATAGCTGTATTTTTCATGAAAGCGCGATATATGACACTGGTAGCCATTCACCATCAAATGATTAATATTTAAGGAGATGAAGTGACTGAATCATTTAGCCAAACATAGCTCTGAATGTACAAGGGGGTTATCACACTGAATAGCGAATTGTGCAACCGTCAAAAGCGACTGTTTTTCTTATTGGTATCACGATGTCGGTGAAGAATTGCAAGAAACTGTCACCACTGCTTAGCATATCTATGGCGATGGTATGTTTCTTCATGCCATGTGTGTATGATGAATAAAACAAATAACTAATGATGAGTACTCAGTTTTGAGACACAGCGATTATTAAAATCTTACGACTATGCTACCAGAGACTTATTGGCTCTCTTCTGCGCGGAAAACATATAATCACTTACAAACAGAATTTTTATATTAACTCCCCTCAGTTTACCTGATACGGAATAGTTAAAGCCACACTAATCCGGTTCAAAATTATATTTGTTCAACAAAATGTATAACATGGATGCGACGCAGGCAATCGCTTATTTACGGCACTGATACTGCTCAGATGCTTTCTATTGCGGTTTGAACGCGCACGTATGCCACAGACCATCTAAATTGCTGTGTCGATTGACACAGCGCAGGAACAGACGCTGTATACTGCTTACTTGAATCTCATTAGCAACTTCTGTTCACACCGACAGCTGTTGAGGGCTCTCTCCTGTCAGCAACGCGATCACTCCTTTCTGTCGTTAATGTTTCAAATCTTGCTTATCCCAAATATTTAAACCTATGACGAAGCGTGTTATTGATGCTGTATACATAGTACTTCGTTATAGAGTGAAGATATTCGCTAATTTTATTTCAGCTGTATGACAGAAAACCTGGGTGTCTTCCTCAGCTAAGTGCATCGTAAAAGATTCTAGAAAATGATTCGGTGTACTGCAGATTACCCTGAAAAGTACTCCTTCCTGCAAATTATCCATTCTGTCTATATGGATCTTTATACAGACATGAAAGTGACAAGATAGACTTAAACAATTGTTGTCCAGTTTCCTTAATAATATTTTTCCCCAAAATATTAGAAAAAGTAATGTGCTCAAGAGTAGTCGCACACTTATGTGGAAAAACTTCACGTAACAAATCACAATTTGGATTCCGGAAGGGTTGCTCGACTGAGAATATTAAATAAAAATATATTACCAGTAGATATTTTTGTGATCTTTGTGGTGTCACCGCCAGACACTACACTTGCTAGGTGGTAGCCTTTAAATCGGCCGCGGTCCGTTAGTATAAGTCGGACCCGCGTGTCGCCACTATCAGTGATTGCAGACCGGGCGCCGCCACACGGCAGGTCTAGTCTAGAGAGACTCCCTAGCACTCGCCCCAGTTGTACAGACGACTTTGCTAGCGATGGTTCACTGTCTACATACGCTCTCCTTTGCAGAAACGACAGTTTAGCATAGCCTTCAGCTACGTCATTTGCTACGACCTAGCAAGACGCCATATTCCGTTACTATAATTACTTCTGAACAGATAATATTGTGAATCATGTACTGTGAAGAGCGACGTTCATCATTAACGGATTAGAGTTAAGTATCAAACTAATTATGTCCGCTTTCTGGATTCTCATCTCTTGTCATGTTCCAGACCTTACGCAGTATAGTTCTTCCCTCTTCACGCCAGCCTGCGTGAGCTAAAACGCGTGCATTTCGGCCTCCACTCGTATCACGGTGTTGGCTTTTCTGCTAACACAAAAATCTTTCTAAGGCGTTTGATTGTGTAGATCACGTTACTTTCTCAGAAAAACTCAAGTTTTATGGACCTGATGGCTTTATGCACAACAGAGTTGAATCATACTTAACAAACACAATGAAAAAGGTTGTGCTGAATAATTCAGACAATGTTGGGAAGGTAGGAATTTTTTTGGGACTGGGAAAATAATTACAATGGGAGTCTCACAGGGTTCAATTGGGGTTCATTCCCATTCTTATATATGAGGTTGACCTTCCATTTAACATTTAACAAGTAAAGTTGGTACATTTACAGATTACACTAGTGTTATAATAAAACCCATGAGAGAGAAAGAGTTAGTAATTGATATTTTTCAAAGAATTACTTAATGATTCTCTGGAAAATGGACTCTACCTAAATTACAAAAAAAAAAAAGAAACACTATATTAAGTTTTGCACAACAGAGTCAAGCCAATAATTGATGTAGCACATGAGAATGAGTCAGTCATCATGGAAACAAACCTATCAGATTTCCGACATATTTTGCACTATTTCGTCTCAATAATATCTTACGGAAATTTTTTTTTGAGGTAACTCATGACTTAAAAAGAAAGTATTGATTGCACAAGAGCTAGCGGTAAGAATAATACGTGTTGTTCACTCACGAACGAGATGACTAGGAACCAGGAATTTTAACTGCGCCGTCACAATACGTATATTCGCTAATGAAATTCGACATAAATAATCGATCAGAATTTGAGGACAGTGGCATTCATACCTACAATAGCAGAGAGAAAAATGACCTTTATTACCCAACGTCAAAGCTGTCAGGGGCATAGAGAGGAATTCAGTATGCAGCAATTAAAAATTTTGATCATTTGCCCAGTAACTTAAAATGACTGACAGGTAGTGAGACAGGTTTAAAATCCAATTTAAAATCATTTCTACTGGACAAATCCCTCTATTCGACTGACTGATTTCTACGTAAAAACTGTTAGCCAGTAAAAAAATGTGTAGTTGCATGAGTAGGTCCAAAAATACTATGTGATCATTAATGTTAACACCAATCATGAATACATATCCTGTAAACTGACTCGTTCTACATCATTTCGGTTCAAATGCTCCATGGAGCATGTAACTAACTAACTATTGACTTTGTGCCTAGTAAATGTAATAAATAATATTACTATCTTCCCAGTGAGCACAGTGGCTTTAGAATACACAGAATACAACAGACCAGCTTGCCTTCGTTTTATTGAAAGAGAAGGCTATCTATAGGATTCAGTTAACACATGTGGTAAATCTGATCTTCAATAGGAGTATTCCTTCCAACTTAATAAAAGTAACTGAAGTCATTTATTCCAACAACTACATACAGGTGAAAACTGATTCCAGGTTAATTACCCGTATATCAGTGAACAGTGGTATTAGACAAGCCCGCTACTTCTTAATATAGTGACTGACGAGGTGATAATAAAGAAATTGTCTCGTAGTGGCCCACAATGCGGACCTTTATATAAAGGTCCGCATTGTGGGCGTAGACAGGTCATTCTGTCCCTGCAAATCGCTGTGTCATCATCTGCCAATGGCGTCATTGTTGGGATACGTGAACGCACCGCTCTCCCGGCCGATGTCTCGTTTCTTGACCTTGGAACCGCTACTGATCACTCGAGTAGCTCTTCTGTTGGCCTGAAAAGGCTGAGTGCAACCCGCAACAGAATTCCCAGCAAGGAAAATCTCTGGCCGTACCAGGAATCGAACCTGGGTTCCCCATACAGTAATCAGCAGCTCTAATCACACAGCTGTGGAGGCGGGCGTGTTATAAAATTGGGGACGAAGAAATAAAAATCATTTAATTGTCATGCTGATGCAGTTCTGCTAGCAAAAAGTCTAGATAACGTGCAGAAATTTTTATATATATTTAAAGTGGCAATCAAACACGTAAATATGGTCGTATCCACTCAAAAAACCACACTTATGACTAAACCTGTAGAACCCATTAGATGCAAGCTGAGTAAATTGAAAAATCATTGAACAGGTGATGTTGTTTAAATACCTTGGCATTGAATTGTCCGGCATTGAAAATGTCGAAAAGGTTAGGGAACAAGAAGTAAAACAACAAAGAGACGACGTTTTTAAACGATACAATCTGGAAAAAATTAAAAAATCTAGGGAAATATCCAAAGGCAAGAGTTTACGATACGATAGTGAGAGACTAGTTACGATACACACAGCTGAAACAAGACCTGCAAAGCCACAAAATAGAAAACTTTTGGAAACAACGGAAATGGAAATGCTGCGAAGTATTGCGAGGAACACATTGACACACGGAGAGAGAAGTGATAGCATTAGAAAATTATGTAAATCGGATTCCAATAATAACTGAGTACATAAGAGAAAGCATAAATGGAACGATCACACAGGCAGGATGGAGGAACGAGGGATTGTGAAAATCACAAGAAGTAAATCACCAGCTGGTAAACAAAAAGTAGGCCATTCGCAGGAAAGATGAGGTGTCATCCTCAAGATATACTGAGGCGTACTGGGGCAACGGGCTTTAACCTAGGAAGAAAGGTGGGAAGTCACTGTTCTCTTTGCTATGATGGAGTATGTTGTGGGCTACAAATATGAGTTAATTTGTAAATATGACAGATGTTCTCAAGCCTTGTAGTATTGCTTTATAATTGTACTCTTTGGAACTACGATCGAGATCAGAGAAGTTGGTCAGAGAGGTCAGCTTTACTTTGTCCGAGTAGCATCAGTGTGTGTTAGTAGCAGCTGTGTGATGTGTACTTGGTCTGAAATGGACAGAAATTGGCCTGACCTGGAGCGGAGGCAGCACTATTTGCAGCAATGTTTGTAATATGATGTTTAAAGGGAGATATTAGAAATTATAACAAGTTTGTTTGTGTGGCCATCCTCCGCAGCAAGCATATAAATACTTGTTTTGTAAATAAAACTGCCTTTTCCTGCTGCTAGCAGGAAAAGGCAGTTTAATTCACAAAACAAGTACTTAGTAGAATTATAATATTGGATGAATGAGAAAAGGTAACATTTAAAGGTAATGTGGTTTGTAATATTTGTATTAACTTAGTATGCTGATTGTTATAGCAGTGATTATGATTTAGATTTTCTGTAAGGTTTTTCTAATGAAGTTATATGGTTCTGTCTTTCACTGCAGTGATAGATGCTAAAGAGACATTTTCCGAATTAGTTTATGTGTGAAAAGTCTGGAACCTTGTGTTGTTGCTATGAGTTAATGGAATTCAGCTAAAACTTCCAGTGTCGATTCAATTATTTCTTTGTTGATGAGATTAGTACCTGATTATTCATTAGCATTCATGGGTTTATTTGACTGCAAATTCACAGTGCACATATCTAGTTATTTGCTGAGTAACAGTTTTGAATATTGATGAAATTCCGTCTCGCATTGCACATCGCGAGTACGGTGAGTGAAACTTAATTTTGACAGTCAGATCATTATTTTATTTAAAAAAAAAAAAAAAAACAAGGTTGCAGAGCAGACGAGCCGTCCACTGCGCACAGGTAAACGACAGATTTCATTATCATTGTAGTTCATATTCAGTCAGGCACAGTGTATTTGCGAGACTAACGTCAGTACAAGTTCAGAGGTTAATTGAGAGAAATATTTTATGAAAGTGTTACTATGTGATTTCAAACAGATTTAACGGATAAAGTCAGATGCATTTTATTCAGCGATCATTTTTGTGTAGTTACTATAATACTTCTGGTACAGAAATTCTTTTCTAAACTAAGATCCACAACATTCAGGGCCAACATTTAACACAAAGTCATTTTCTCAGAGTCAGATAGCGTACGTAAATTTTATTGGGAACAAATTTCTTTCTCGCAGACATTGTTTGATAGGCCGGTTACTCTCGATTTCCCATCTCAAATAAGCTTCAGATATTTTCCGTCAATATTTCTCCATTATTCATCTTTTCAAATTTTACCGTCTGACTTCACAATAATGCGATTGTTCAAACGTTTCCAAGAATTCTTTCAAAGGAGGAGGAAGAAGAAGAAGAAGAAGAAGAAGGAGGAGTAGATTACGTATATTTAAATCCTCGTGAACAAAGCCATTGATACTGCTAGCATCCAGTTAAAAGTCTTTCAGCTTGAACAATGCTTCAAACATCAGGAAAAAAGACTATGCGGTCCGACAGATCTGCACAACTGATTAATACAAGAGGCGTACATCTTAATAGCCTTTTTGTTTTTACACGGAACTGATGCTGTTAGAAATTTACGTATTGTACTGTATAAGGTGAAGGAATTCATGCTACCACCATAAGCTGTTATTGATGGATTATGCTTTACTGACGAATAGTTTCGGAAGGAAGTGCGATTTTGAAGAAGACAGTATAATTAAAAGATGTTGAAAACCCCATAAAAACGCCACATCCAAGCTATTATCTTGATAACGAAAATTTACCTCAACTATTCCTTTAATAATGTCAAATGTTGTCCGTATGACATAATAACACAGGTTTGTGGTGTAATGCATTCTATCAATTTTTCGAAACCATCATGGCATTCCTCCTTTAAACCATCGCATCTACAGTTATTCCATTCAAATACTGTATATTTTATTCACTGGGGGCTTCTGTCACCAAGCCAGACACCAATGCCAAACGGTCTGTGGTATACGCCACATTAGTTAGTTTCCGTATGAAAATAGCCGTTCCTTTATCGGAAACTGTTTCCAGTTTATCAACTGAAAACATGAAGTCTGTATATAAGTCCGCGATCATTTTATTTATAGCATTTTTATTTTCACAAGTCCCTCTTGATCACATAGATTTCTTTGCACTTTGTGACCGGTTTCGGCTTATCGCCATCTTCAGATCTGTTGTAAATATAAATATTGTGTAGGCGACAGGCCTGAAGACAGCGATAAGCCGAAACCGATCATAAAGTGTAAAGAAATGTATGTAATCAAGACGGACTTGTGAAAATAGTTTCCAGTTTATCGTTGAACAATATGTTCGAAGTCTCTGGCTACAAAAATGCAAGAGACTTTTTTTAAACTGACGACAATAAGAACTTTTGTCTTTATTTCACTGATCTGAACAACTGAAAGCGTAGGCTCCTTATTAAAGGGTGAATGAGCAGTGTAGCATGTTTTTAAAAGCATTTCTGTATGTGCGAAAAAGAAAAGTGGTTTTTATTAATTGTTGTGGGCAACACTTTCATAAGTTTTGAAGTGCCTACGGAACAGTTATGAAAATAATTTGCCTTGAAGGTACGAATTGTGGTGCGATTTAGCATCAGCAGCTCGTTACTTGACACGTGTGATTAATGGTCTCGAGAGCACGGGTTATTTTTCCCGGTAGCAGATAAATGGGAAAAAGTCACGAATACACGGTAGTCTGGGAAAGTGCAATGAACTTAAACGTTTAGGTGTTAAAATGGTAGCTTTAGACGTGTAGCAAGTGTGTTCTGATGGGCAACATGAATTCACAGCTCTCAGTATGTATTTTTTGTTTTGTTTTTGTTTTAAAAGGGAGAGATGCGAATTATCCAGGAAGCACTGGTCTGCTGGGCAGTTTCATATGGGCAATGAATTATTTACAACTTCAGGAAATAGAAAATAATTCACGAGGACTCGTATTATAATGAGGGCCGGCGTGAACAATATGGACTGCCTCCACGTTGCTCCGTGTTTTCGTGAGCGTGCTTGCGTCGACTTTAATGAATGAATGTAGAAGGTGAATTACGTACTGTGCGACAAGAAACAGGCTTTAAAATTAGCATCTAGATGGAGTCGTATTTTGCCCGCAGTTAAGCTCCGAGGTTTCAGGCACCGGCAACCCAGCTGTGATGATAACTGAACGTTAGTTTTGAAACGTTGCTCGAATTACTCTGTAGACGTACCACTGATTTGTTTTCCTGTGCCTACGTTTTTAATTACTTTGTTGAATCGTACATTGTCTCAAAATAAGACTCTCAAACGATACAAATCTCCTACTGGGAGGGACATAGCACCTAGTAGGAAATCACCACGACACAGAAATGGGTGATAATGCATCAACACAGCTTATAATACTTGCAAAGACAACCACGCACAAATTTTGCAACTATACAGCGGTGTGCAAATTTTACAACTACCATTCTATATGATGGCAGGACAATGAATTTTATCTGTTTTCTTTAATTTTTGGTTCAACTGTGGTTGGGTTAAACGAAGGAAATGTATAAAAGAATTTCATAGCAATTTCTTCTGAAAATGGTCTTCATTCCGACGAAACGAACTCAAATTTTATACATCTAAACGGAGATGTACATTTAAATGCCGTATAGTGTGGCCTTGTGTGTCAAGACAAGTTGGGGATAGTATCTAGTCTGATCGATAAAGGGGGACGACGAAAATGACATAGAGGGACTACAAGCTGAGTACTGATGATGTTTTGAAATGAAATGAAATGTGACTGGTCGAAATAATAATTCTGTGTATCTTTGGATGACGTCATAACGAATGTACTATTTGTAAGACGTTGACGTCATATAAGTATTACAGAAACAAACATTTCAGTGCCTTTCGCTTTAACTGAAAACATGAGCTTAACAATTTAATTATAATTTTTATTTATGTCAATACCATTACAATTTAGCAAGGAATCTACTGCAAAAAACTTAAATACAAATCCAATCTGATAGATAAATCAGTCAGTAGTTTCACTGTGATCAAATATGAACTGAAATTGGGTTTCTAGTACAGGCTAGGTGTCAGTTCGCCTGATTTCAGTGGGAAAAATGTCATTGGTTGAAATCAGGAAGAAAGGCAATAAGAGGGAGATGTGTACAGTTCCAGATTTCGAGCCTTTGAATCAAAGTTCCGGGGTAAAGTTTTGATACGACGTTTCGTTAACAGCATTCCTTTTAGTAGCAAAACATGCCTGCCATGCGTACATGTAATTACGAGAGAGTCACTTTGCTTTGAAATTTTGAATCGCTGGCCTAAACGAACGTATAGATTGCGTTGTGATACTTTTTGTCTCAGTTTCGCACAGAAATATTAGTTATTTGCTCATGGATGGTCTGAGAGTACTATTTTTTGGGTCTTCATTCTTTTTATTGTTTCGATAAGGCACGCCGAGAATTACTCACCTGGGCCAACTACTTCGTCTCAAAGTAGCATTTACATCCAGCATCTCCAGTAATTTGTTGGAAGCACTCAGATCTCCCTCTTCGCCTACGGTTTTCACCTTCTAGAGCTGCTCAAGTACCCTAAAAAGTTATTCCTTGATGTCTTAACACGTGTCCTATCATCCTGCCTCATCATGCCATTATTTTCCACGTGTTGCGTCCTCGACGTTTCAGCGCAGGGCCTTCTCATTTCCTATCTTATCAGTCCACATGGTTTTCATCCCTCTGCAGCACCACACGTCAAACGCTCCGATTTATTTTTCCTGAGAGTACTACTCCGCTGCAGACAGTCATTTTTTTCTAACTACTCAGTTTTCGGGTGCTCTTCGTAGCAATCGTAGAGGGTATTTCGTCCTCACTGACGTTATCAACGTGTTTTTGCAAAGATCTGCGGTAGCCTATTGTGTTACACCACCATACAATAAGATAAATTAACAGATCCAACTTGCAACACTCGAGAGTTACTCGATGTAAGTATCGGGGCTGTGTATAGCGTCGCTGTTGTACATAAAATGAAGTAAGCTAATTATGTACAGTTGACGTTATGAAAATGCTCGCGTTAGTCGAGTGAAAGACGTAAAATAAAGAAAAAGTTACATGCAACTTGTGGCGGCTCTAAAATTTTAATTTATAACGGTTGGTATTCCTCTGCAGGCAAATGCTTGGGCTAGCTAAGAATGGTTTGACACGTACTGCGAAACAATAGTCGTGCAAAGGGCGTACTCATAGCGAATAGTGCAGATATTTTCAGTAAAAGTCCTCTGGGGCCCGAGAAATGAGTTTTATGAGCCACCGAAGAGTGCTGTACCAATAAATACGTCGGTCACATGAGTCGCTATCCCTGCAGTTTCAGTGGAAACTCATCACTTCCGCAGGCAGAAATGGACACGTCTGTCTGTTTCAATAAAATCAAAGAGCTGCTCGCCTAACTGAGACACGGCTCGTATTTCCTTAATGCCACTTTAAAGGACTGTAGAGTGAGAAGCACAACGTGTTAGCAGATTGTTTCCTTCACTCTGAACCTTGAATTATAAAGGAATGTAAGATTCGCTTACACTGCTGAAACAGCAGCGACGAAAGTGAAGGGCTGATTGTGGGAAAACCACGACTATCACTATCGTATTGCGGAAGACAATGGTGTACAGCTGGCTCTTTGTCTACGAGCATGCTTGGCTGAACTGTGCCGAAATGCGTTCCCGTCGGATGGTAAGCAATCACTCTGATGACGCCGAGAAAAGGTATCCACACCACAAAAAAAAAGCACGCTGCTCGTGAATATGCCGCATTTTCCTGACCCGGGTCAACAGTCTGCGGAGACTGCGGTGCGATGAACTTGAAAAAGGGCCTCTGGCGGCAACTGCAGCAGCGCCACAGCTACAAGAGCTTTCAGACTAGGCACTGGAGCATTGTCTGGAAGCTAGTCTTCTGACTGGTTTGATGTGGCCCGTCACTGATTCCTTCCCTGTGCTAACCTCTTCAGCTCAGAGTAGCACATGCAACCTACATCCTCAATTATTTGCTGAATGTATTCCAGTATCTGTCTTCCTTTACGGTTTTTGTCCTCTACAGCTCCCTCTAGTACCATGGAAGTCATTCCTTCATGTCTTAACAGATGTCCTTTCATCCTGTCCCTTCTCCTTAGCAGTGGCTTCCATATATTCCTTTTCTCTCCTATTCTGTGCATAACTTTCTCATTCCTCATCCTATCAGTCCACCTAATTTTCAACTTTCGTCTGTAGCACCACATCTCAACACTACGATACACTGCTGTACTCCAGACGTACATTCTCAGAAATTTCTTCCTCAAATTAAGGCCGATATTTGATACTAGTAGACTTGATTTCAGTCAGCTGGGGTGCATATAGAGTATCGTCTCAGTTGTGCAACTGGATTCGAATTTCTGTCAGAAAGGCCACAGCGAATAGAAATTGACGGGTAATCATCTAGTGAAACCGAAGTACTATTGGTGTTCGATATAAACGATTTAGGAGACATTGTGAGCAGCCCTCTTAGACTGATTTGCGGATGATGCTTTGGTGTACCGTCTAGTACAGTTATCAGAAGATGAAAATGAAACGAACAGCAAGACAAGAGTCTGCATTGTGCGGAGTCTTAACAATAAGAAGGGTGAAGTCCGCCGCGTGAGTACTAGAAGGAATCCGTTAAATTTCGGTTACGTGCTAAATCACAAGAATTTGAAGGTTGTCGATTCAGCTAAGTACCTAAGGATTACAATTACGAACGACTTAAATGAGAACTATAAAACAGAAACTGTTGTGGTCAAGATAGCGTCTTGATGGTAGAATAATAGTAGATGCTACAAATTTGCTAAAGAGACTGCCCACACTACGCTTCTCCATCCTCTTGCTGCTAGGTATGGGATCCGTATCAGATAGGGTTGACGGAAGACACCGAAAAAGATGAAATGGGACGAACTTGTTTTGCGTTATCACGAAACAGAGGCCAATGAGTCTCGGATATGATAAGCAAACTGGGGGGCGGCACTCATTAAAAGAAAGGCGTTTATCGTTGCGACTACATCTGTTCTCGAAATTTCCATGACCAACTCCGATTGCCAGGACATTTTGCTGACTCTCACATAGGTCGAGATGACTACAGTGATAAAACAAGAGGAATCAAGGAACGCAAGGTATTAATTTCACTCGAGAAATAGTCTGAAAATTGTGATTTGAATCACCTTCCGAACACTTAAGTGTGAATTGCAGAGTAGTCATTTTGATGTAGATTTACAGTAACTAGACACTATCAGTTCTCTTGCAGGAGCCTCAATGAAATGATGATTCCTAGCATGTTTTGCTGCACCTTTCAGCCTAAGCAATGTTTATGGTATCACTGTGAATTTTTATGTATTTCGGTTAGGTTTTCTTAACTTGTTAATGTAATAAGGCCTATCTTCACACATGTTTTTGTGTATTTTTTTTTTATTTTTCTAGCGCTATTGATAATGACGAACCGATATAACCACGAAATAATGTCGTGAATATTAGACAATTAAACTTTACAGTGAAAAGTAATGTGGTCACTGATTCTCTCAACTAATAACATGAAGAAATAAATATGAAGATATCTTACTGAGTTGTGTTTGTGAAGTGGGCTACCTTGGTTAGCGTAAGAAGCTCAATTGTCAATTATCTGGGAGAAAACTAAATGGTAGAATACCAAATACCGAAAGGAAATTGACTTCTAAAATTTTAATTCCCACAAGGGGATGACAGGGAACGTAGAGGACTGCGAATGAAGCAGATTCGCTGTTACTACCCCAAACCGACCCGTCCGTCTAGCCGCGCGGTCCAACGCGCTGCTTCCCGAGCAGGAAGGCGTGCCGGTTCCCGGCCGGCGGATTAGTGTCGAGGTGCGGTGTGCCGGCCAGCCTGTGGATAGTTTTTAAGGCGGTTTTCCATCTGCCTCGGCTAATGCGGGCTGGTTCCCCTTATTGTGACTCAGTTACACTATGTCGGCGGTTGCTGCGCAAACACTGTCTCTACATACGCGTACACCATAATTTTCCTACCACGCAAACGTTTGGGGTTACACTCCTCTGGTATGAGACGTTCCCCGGGGCGGGGGTGTCCACAGGGGGCACAATAACATTGGAATCGGTGTGCGGCGGCGGTGGGGTGGGTGGACTGCTGTGGCCTGTTGTCGGGTTGTGAACCACCGAGGGCTACGGCGGGACGAAGCCTCTTCGTGGTTTCTAGGTCCCCAGTTCAGTACACAATACACACACCCTAAAGTGAAACATAATATTATTCTTAGTGCATCGTTCACTTGTAAAAAAAGTCTGATTTTTTTGAGCTTGTGACGCTCGGTTTGATATGCAGGGTGATCCATAATTCAATCAACCAACTTTTAAAAGTTCTTTACGGATATATTCTGAGTATTTAGTTACAGTGGACCCATTGTCGCCGGCAGCTCGTTGCAGAGGTATTACATTGCGTTTGTTTCGTTACTTTATTCTTGCTTTGTATGTATATTACGCTGAAAATAGTGCATAACACTGCAGATGTCGAACGTACTACTCAGTCACGCTTTTATTGCATTTAGGTTACCGTGGCCGTTATCGAAATTACGCAGTGACTTACAGTCAACTAGTACAGTGCCGACTAAGGAAAGCACATCGCTCTGTGAATAATTTCAAGACAGTTGTGAGTATACAATCAAGTGACTCAGCGTTTCCTCGTGAAATATGAAGGTAAAAACTCGCGGTAAGCCGACCGAGGAGCCCTCACCCGCAGGTGCAATAATATTGTGGTCGACTAATATATGCTGTATTATTTGGAAACGAAGTTGTTCCATTAACTCACTTTAGCTGCTGTTGACAACGGTAATGCCAACGTTAGTCTACGTGCTCAAGCTTGCATTCAGTACGGCCCGGTTTTGTGTCGGATCTGTTTTTCAGCCAGCCGCTGTGGCCGGCCACTGTGCCAGAGCGGTTCTAGGCGCTTCAGTCTGGAACCGCGCCACCGCTACGGTCGCAGGTTCGAATCCTGCCTCGGGTATGGATGTGTGTGATGTCCTTAGGTTAGTTGGGTTTAAGTAGTTCTAAGTTCTAGGGGACTGATGACCTAAGATGTTAAGTATCATAGTGCTCAGAGTCATTTGAACCATTTCTGTTTGTCAGGTGTTGTTAGTTTTACGTTAACAGTGATTCACAGCGGTAAGAATATATTTACTGATGAAGTATAGGCCTCGTGTGTGGGTTTACAGAGTAGAATGGAAGAGCCACACAAGGCCGCTGTGGTAATCTACTCGACAGAGGCGGCAACCTCATCGAAGTACCTCTGTGTCTGTACATAGACGCCTACTAGAAACGCGATCCTGTCGTGTTAGAATGATTGCATACTTCAGTAATTTTCATTGATATGAGGGTATTTTCACAGAAACAAACGTGAGTGGTGTAACAAACAGAATAAATCATTATTACGGCATTACTTTGTTACGAGTCGCAGGGGAACGTGGATCCCTTATACCTAAATACTCAGAAGGTAACACTGAAAAACCTCTGAAAGATTATCGGTGGAATTCTGGTTCACCCTGACTGTTGCGAGACTCAGACAACATTAAAAACAAATGAGTCAACTACTCATTACGCCAAAACATTATTATTGCAAAATGTTGGTGCACCAACGAGTAAATGTTAAGAACAATACGATCAAATACAAGAAAACATATACATAATACGACATTGCAGTGTCTTCAAAATTGTTAAGGCTTTCGTGGCCACTTGTTGACAACCTGCCTATTGGCTTCTGTCTCGGGTTCTTCGGCTGACGTTCATCTAATGATTTTTCTGACGTTTTGGCAGCACGAGTGGCTGGCATTGTCAAAGCTTCACCCTCCATTGCCGGTGGTGAAATGGAGCCGATCTCACGGCCGCAGACCGTATGTACCTGGCGCGCCAACGTCCGAGGGCTTCTCCGCGGTCATTTCCTGTGCGGTTCTTCTCTTGCTACCTGCGACGGTCGTTGGCGGCAGTACGGGAAACCAGGATCCGTTTACCTTAAGGCTTTCCTCTATCTTGCTGAAACTGTTCCCGTGTTTTTGTATTTCTACAGCTTCTCTGAACAAGCGCGTGTGATAGTGCTTCTCTACAGCCAGAACTTCCGTGTCGGCGAATTTTATTACGTGGTCGGTCTCATTCAGTGCGTGCTCTGCCACGGCCGATTTCTCCACCTGCCCCAACCTGCAATGTCGCTTATGCTCTTTGATCCTGGTGTTAAATGATCGTCCAGTCATTCCGACATAAACTTTTCCGCATGTGCATGGTATACGGTATATTCCTGACATTGCAAGTGGGTCTCTTTTCTCCTTCGCCGATCTAAGACACTCTTTGATCTTCCTTGTCGGTTTGAAAATCGTATTTACGCCATCTTTGCGCAATATACGGCCGATTCTGTCCATCACTCTGGGAACGTATGGCAGAAAGGCAGTACCCGACATTTCTGTTTCTGGTTCCTTACTTCGCTTCCTTACTTCGCCGCGAGCTCGGCTCCAGTTCATCACCGGCAATGGAGGGTGAAGCTTTGACAATGCCAGCCACTCGTGCTGGCGAAACGTCAGAAAAATCATTCGATGAACGTCGGCCGAAGAACCCGAGACAGAAGCCAGTAGGCAGTTTGTCAACAAGTGGCCAAGAAAGCCTTAACAATTTTGTGTTACGCCTCTACGGGGAGGAGATTTGCAGATTGTACCTACGCCTTGACCAACGACGGAAGAAGAAAGCGCGACTGATGTCCTCTCTCGCCTTTCTGTCGCGGTGTCGAGATGAATGTACTACACCGAAGTTCTTGAGATGTAAGCGCCTATTCACCACCGCCCAAGCACATCGTATCTACGACAGAATGGAACGAGCTTTTCTTCGTGAGCGAATACATACAACACGGAGAGACTTGGCAAGAACGGACCAGGAACTTCTGGACATCAACAAAGTAGCAAAATGCATCGAGACGACTGGGACAAGATCGACAGCATCACTCATAGGAGCATGCAGAACGAACTCGAGCGCTGCACCGAGCGAAAGAAGAAAAAGTTTGAAAGATGCCGGCAAGGCGATTCCCGACATGTCACACACAGTGGTCAACCTCACTGAACGACAATTGACCGAAGAGGAAGTGTCTGTTCTTCGAAAAGGAGGGAATTTCGCTATCATCCCGAGAACTGTATCTATGGAGGACATCATTGCCAACACCGAAGCAGCCAGTCGGACCCTTCCTTGTGAAAGGGCAGTGGAAATAAGCACTGAAACAGCCAGGATACTGCACCGAGCAAAACCACCAGCTTGCAACCTGAAGAAAGAAGAGGTACAAGCCATTAAGAATCTCAACGTCGACAAGAGTACATTGGAACTGCCTGCCGATAAGGGGAATGCGACCGTCGTAATGAAGACCGAAGATTATGAGCAAAAGATCCGAGACCTATTAGATCCGACGACGTACCGAAAACTAAGTGCAGATCCGAAGCAGCGTATCACACGGAATACGAATCGATTAATCAAGGCGTCTTCTCTGCCGGCGGACGTACAGAGAAACCTGCGCAACACAGAAGCCCTACCACCTCGGCTGTATGGATTACCCAAGATCCATAAGAACAACGTTCCACTGAGACCGATCGTTAGCGCCCCTGGCTCACCGACGTATAAACTGGCAAAACACTTGGCCTCTCTGCTCCAGCCACACGTGGGGAAGACCGACACATACATTAAGGACTCAGGACATTTCATTGAGAAGCTGAAGAAACTGAAACTTGCACCAAACGACATCCTGGTCAGCTTTGATGATGTTTCGTTATTTACGAAAGTGCCACTCAGTGACGCTCTGGAGCACATCGGTTCCATTTTCCCGCAAGACATCAAAAAGCTCTTCCATGCATGTCTCACCACGAACTATTTCACGTGGAATGGCGATTTCTACGAACAGCTGGAAGGCGTCGCCATGGGTAGTCCTCTCAGTCCAGTGGTGGCCAACTTCTTCATGGAACAATTCGAAGCACAGCCGCAACACCTCAAACGAGAAATGCAACACCTGGAAACTGTTCTGAGGAGCAGTGGGTACTCCACAAATTATATTAGAAGTGTAACAGAGCCAAACACTCAGCGGAGTAAGGAACCAGAAAAAGAAATGTCGGGAACGGCCTTTCTGCCATACATTCCCAGAGTGACGGACAGAATCGGCCGTATATTGCGCAAACATGGCGTAAATACGATTTTCAAACCGACAAGGAAGATCAAAGAGTGTCTTAGATCGGCGAAGGAGAAAAGAGACCCACTTGCAATGTCAGGAATATACCGTATACCATGCACATGCGGAAAAGTTTATGTCGGAATGACTGGACGATCATTTAACACCAGGATCAAAGAGCATAAGCGACATTGCAGGTTGGGGCAGGTGGAGAAATCGGCCGTGGCAGAGCACGCACTGAATGAGACCGACCACGTAATAAAATTCGCCGACACGGAAGTTCTGGCTGTAGAGAAGCACAATCACACGCGCTTGTTCAGAGAAGCCGTAGAAATACAAAAACACGGGAACAGTTTCAGCAAGAAAGAGGAAAGCCTTAAGGTAAACGGATCCTGGCTTCCCGTACTGCAGCGAACTACCATCGCAGGTAGCAAGAGGAGAACCGCACAGGAAATGACCGCGGAGAAGCCCTCGGACGTTGGCGCGCCAGGTACATACAGTCTGTGGCCGCGAGATCGGCTCCAGTTCACCACCGGCAATGGAGGGTGAAGCTTTGACAATGCCAGCCACTCGTGCTGGCGAAACGTCAGAAAAATCATTAGATGAACGTCGGCCGAAGAACCCGAGACAGAAGTCAATAGGCAGTTTGTCATTGCAGTGTCTGTTTGTTAAGTAGTACGATACAATGTTCCTTCAGAAACGTATGCATGTCCGAAGGAACATTCCATCGTACTACTTAACAAGCAATGCAATATCGTATTTATCCGCCGATAACAGGCAGCGACTTTCAATTAAAACGTCTCCCCCCTCCCCCTCCATCCCCGTCCGGGAATTACAGTAACGTGTACGAGTGCAGGTTGTGAGGCGTGAAAATCGACATATGGGGGTCCGGGTCTAGCCGTTCGTCGTGACGGATATCCGAAGAGTGTAAGGCTACCGTCGGCTTGAAGCCGGAAATCCGGGTTCGAATCCCGGACTTGCACAAATTTTTGTTGTGGTCATTCCATTACATAGCGGATGGTTGTCCGCATTCGCAGCTGCGAATACATTTCACGTACAAATGCATAAAACTGCCACAAAATCACTTTAGCAGCAGATTTATTGGATGATATCTTTGTGAGCTAAAGCCCTATATTAATTCAGGCGAACAGTGTGGTTTCGAAATGAAAGATGGAAAGTCGATGCCTTGTTAATTAATTTATGCCGGAAAATCCACTACTACAATTTGGCGACTTTCAAATGAGCATACGTTGTCTGGGAAATGGACTGGAATTTTTGCAGTGGTTCCTGTTTTGTGTCACACTGATTAAAATGCTGAATTGGCCGCTTTCTTATCTCAGCTTCACTCGCAGTTAACATTTTCGATAGACTGGCGACAAGCGCAAGCCTGCTGCCGATTATAAGAAGGGTAAAAAGTAGATAAATCAATGAAATAGCAATATGTCTTTTGTGCTATACCTGAACATATTGAACACTCGAATACAGTGACGCTCTTGCAGAGATGACGGCTCTCAAAAACTTGACGAAGATGGGAAATGTTATATACGTCAACAGATACTCGCGCTATTTTATACACGAGTTGCAGATTGTGAATGAAAGGAGATAGATTTCCAAACCAGGATCGAAACGCCACCGCACTGTCGCTGTTAACAAACGCATTATTTTAGACCTGAAGAAGCCTGTGAGGCGAATGATCACAAAAAAAGTCCGTTGAAAGTGTGCTAAGTGACTGTGATAAATCATCTAATGAGCAGAGAAATTAATTTTGTATTGCCGAAAGAAATATGGTGAAAGGGCTCTGAGCACTATGCGGCTTAACTTCTGAAGTCATCAGTCGCCTAGAACTTAGAACTAATTAAACCTAATTAACCTAAGGACATCACACACATCCGTGCCCGAGGCAGGATTCGAACCTGCGACCAGAGCGGTCTCTCGGCTCCAGACTGTAGCGCCTAGAACCGCACGACCACTCCGGCCGGTTATGGTGATCTAACTGGGAAAGGATAGATGGTAGGTTTGGACAACCAGTACATGAATCAATATGCGAAATAATACCTTCATGCTATATTTCACATAATGACCATTCAAACAAGAATGAGTAGGGTAATTCACAGGCCTACAGCCGTTTCCATTTCTCTTCATTCACGAATTGGACCGGAATGACCAATAACGGTGTGAAGCACCCTCTGCCATGCACTGCATAATGGCTTGTGGAGTATACTGCCTATGAGCTATATTGCGTGAGGGAGTGCTGTCATTACTATCTGTGGAATGACCGCGTTTGATTAATGTCTGTTCCTATAGCACTCCGGAGATCTCGCATATAATTTTAGGTAATGTCAGAGGTAATTGCACCGAGCGAGTACTCACTTATTTTTTTGTTTAAAAAATGTTTTAACTGGAACACGCACATAAATGACAAGCTATATGTTTAATAAAGATACCACTTACGCATCTTTCTTATCCAGTAAAATCTAAGATCAGTGAGAACTAATTTATTTGTTTTTTGTTTTGTTTTTATAACAGCTGATTATTTCAAACTCAGTGAGCTCACCTTCAGAAAGTGAATACACTTATAAAACTTTAGCAGTGACAAAATATGTTTGACATTGTGTCACCACATTCTTCCCATATAGAATCATCTTAGTTTATTTGTATATTGTTAAGGAATATCTGTATTTCAATATTATTTCAAACCTGACTTCATGATATATCTACTGTTGGGCCTGTTATTAACTAAGCCTCGAGTACTGTAACAATGTAAACCTCGAGCACCGAATCACACATTAACCTTTGAGATCTACATTTGTTAATCTTATGTTGAATGGGATCATGAACTATACACGAATGTACTATGATTGCATTATTCTGACTGCAATATTCACCAATATTTCTTAAATGGACATGTTCGTACGTAGACTTCGAGCACCTCATCATTTGCGTATATGATTTTCTTTGTAGTTTATTTTGTGTGCTGTGACGATTACTTTTATGTAAACTTAACAGTTTGTTATAGAATGATTATCTAAGAACGATCGTGTTCATTGTCATACCGTGCATCTATTTGAATGACTTTGGTTCTGAATGAAATGTTGAACAGACATCAGGCATCATATCGAATTTATACCTCGAGATCCGCAGTATACTGTATTCAATCCACTGTGCGGATGTACTTAAACCTCAAGCCAATGGTCTAAATCTAATGACTATTAATTTATGTGCAATTACCATTGTGAATTATTTCTATCAGCTGTTGTCGATGCATATACTGTGCGTAGATAAATAATCCGAACTATATCTTTATCGTAAATTTACATTTTGAAAATTAAACTGTATTTTTTCGAAATACAATTTATCATCAATTTGTAATTGAAAAATGTTACCTAATTCTGCCAAAAGTAATTTTAATGAAATTAGAGCGAAGAAAAAATTTGTATTGTGACACATGTAGTTTGAAATTTATGCGAGTGCATACCGTCGAGTACATACCGTCGAGTACAGCAATGTAAACAACTGTATACTGACTCACCTCCGCAAATATCGTACTGGCACAGTCGCCATTGTTGTGTTAAGTGAACGAGTGCCCTAGGACACCAGCACAGTACGATTTGTGTTTTATATCTGTGTTATTTTATGTTTGACATGCTGAAGTTCCTTGCTACGTTTTATTGTAAAATGTCGCAATACCACTATGTGGCTTGTAAGTTTGTAAAAAATCATGAACTTCTGTTAATATGTTACAAGATACGTTCTAACGCTTTAGTAATGTGTAGTATTTATACGAAATCATATATGTATTAGCTAACTTGACGTAGAATATTTTTTTATAAAACTTTCAGATCCGATGATAACAGCACAGATCTGTCGAAACTGGTAATCAATAAAATTATTTACAAGGGCTCTTGGCTGACCTGTTTTTTTCAAAATAAAGTGAGAGACTAATCAACGAGGTATAGTCGGCCTTTGGTGTTAAAAGGGCAAAATATTTTGTCGGACGATCCTGTCACCATCATCACGTGACTGAATCGGTCTTCAGCAGCCGGGGATTATTTTGTCATCAGATACATCTTGAGAAACTGCAGAACCACACCATATACCTCTACGGGGAGGAGATCAATCCCAGTATCAACAAATGATGATCGTGACGGTATCAATTACTTCGGACACCAGCATAAGGCAGTAGAGCGATCGATCATTTTGTCACGGAATACACACGGAGAAACTGAGAACCTCAACTTTAGTAACATTTAACCTGTGTATGTTTTGTAACATTTTGACTCTTGGTGGGTGGAGGTGGCATTTGGCGCTGACGTTGCAAAATTTTGGCCCACTGCTCTACACGTCAGGTAAAAGTTTGAACGTTTTATCGTAGTACCTCTTGTCATTATGGTTGTGTAGTGGCATTGACAGAGGTGTTACTCAACATTTCCGAGAATATTCCCGTAAAAATCAGGAATGAAACGTGCGTATGGCATATTTGGCCAAATCTCCCCTTCAAGGGAGGTTGTCCCTCCAGAGCAAAAATCTCCCCGTCGAGGGAGTTTGTCCCTCTAGAGCAAGTCTTTATTTGAAGCAACTTCGGCAATGTGCCAATGAATGATGAAGGTGGTGATGATGATGATAATGATGATGATGACAGGAGACACACACACCCAGTCTCGAAAGCAGAAAACCACCGACCCGTTCGGAAATTAAACCTGGGGCCCCGTGATCGAGAGTTAGCAACGCTATCCACAAGACCATGATCAGCTGACGTAAAATCAGCAAACTTTCCTTCGTTGCCTTCAAAATAGTTTTCCCGACCTTATGTGAAACGCTTCCAGCAATGTTTTGATTGTTGGAAGAAGTGCTGGAAGTCTGCTGACTTAATCGTGTTTAGCTGCTGGTAAACCTTTCGGGATGTGAAGTCGTGGTCCAAGAATTCTGTTCCTGACGTTTCATCCAGGACAGGGCTGGACATCCTCAGAGGCGCTCCTCCGTTGAGTCTTGCCGACTGACCGGTCGGGCGTCCGAGATTGACACAAATACAGTAGGAACGGGGGCGTGGTCAAAGTAACACGTGAGGAGCAGAGATAATCCTTGTCAGGGATAAAACTTAAGTATCGATTGTCGTCGAAGATAAAACTGTCTAGCGGCTCTGCAGAGCTACTGTCAATGTGTCGCTAAGTTTTATTGCCTCCTCTCTCCTATTAAATTAACCGTGTTTAAAATTAGTTACGATTCCGCTTGAATCTCTTCTATGGAGTCAAAACGCCGCACTTTCAACTTCATTTTCAGTAATTGTAAGAAACCTCAAGGGGCTAGATCGGGCAAGTAGGGTTGGCGGAGGACAGTCGCCATGTTTTTTGCCAGGAATTCCCTCGTAAGAAGCGTGATTTGTGCAGGTGCTTTGTTGTGATACAGCCACCAGTCTTTGATCTCCCATCTCAGGCCGTTTCTGTCTAACATCTTCCCTCAGTCTCGTCAAAACATCACAGTATAATTTCCTTGAGAGTGTCTGACCACATGGAAAAAAATTCCTTCTGGAAGTTTCCACGAATGAAAGAAAAGAGCAATGAATTGATGTTGCTGTGAACTTGGCGCTTCTTTCTGGGCCACGTACAGAATGACGTCTTCAAAACTGGGGTCTTCGACTACGAACGTTGCTCTTTCGTTTAATGATCATAAATGTACACCCATGATTCATCGGCAGTTATGACCCTGGGTAGGTAACTTTGATCATCTCGAATTGTTGCTTGTGTTTAGGTACACATCTAAACCCAATGGGTCTAGGTGGTCGGCATCCAAAAGACGAGAAAAGAATTTCACTGCAATTCGTATCACGTTCATCAGCTAGAATTGGTTAGGATACCCCATATAAAATATAAACGATTTCAAAAACATCGTAACATAGTAGATTGTATGCCTTCTGTTCTTGTGGGGCTATTTTCACGATCGTTTTCGCAGCTGTGTATGATAACAACCGGCCCTAGCGTTTGTCAGCTCCCACAGACTCCCGGCCGTTTTTAAATCGCTTAAAGCACTCGACTGGTCCTGATTGACTCAAAGCTTGCTCATCATTAGGGTTTCTTAGAATTCGGTGGGTTCTTATTAACGAAAATGCTTTGTTCCTTCAATTTAACCATTTTGAGATTTGTAGACATATTACAGTACGGTGCAAAGAAATCAGCAATAACCTTCTCACCCATGTACTCACTACCACGGCGCGTGACATTCTGGCAGTTGAGAGACACAACTAAAGGCGTGTAACGTTGGACATTTGTACCACAGCTTGTTTGGGGGCAGAATTCAAATTCTTCGAAATTTTGAAGTATTTTAAATGAGCGCTACTCACTTCTTCTTGTATTGTAGGGTGGAAAGGGTGAGAGAAAACAATGTGAATTCTACTTCACAATGGTCGGATTTAGCACTGAGTGGTCCCCTTCAATAAGATTCCAGAGTTTCAATCACTGCGTCTTTCGCCTCGTTCACGACAACCAGAAGAAATCTAATTTTTACCCTCAGGTACGACTGGGCCTCAGGTCCAACGCCAGCCATCCTTAGATACGTGATCTATCGGTTTCAAATAGCGATATTTGTACCCGTTATTACAAAAACTCCATCTTTAATGCGTAATCCACTGTACGGTGTGTGGTAGATGGTACATAGTGTGCCAGATTCATCCTCTCTCTTGCCTACCCCCTTTCCCGTCTTCCGTTCGCGCATGTCGCGCGAGAAAAACATCGCGGATAACACTATGTGAGCGTATCGAATTTTCTCTAATTTTACCGTCGTGGTCATTACGTTACATGTATGATGGAGGAATGGTATGCTTCTTCATTCTGTTTGCGACGAGGACTCTTAAAAAGATTAAGGTTGTGCGCCATATAGAACGACTTTCTCACACTCTCTATCAAAAGCATCCGGACACCACTATGTAACTTGGAGTCGATTATCAGATGTCAAGAGATGCGGATCCGCCAATACCAAAGCCGGTGGGGAGGGTATTGAGTTGTCAGTAAAGAAACGCCAACAGCAGACTGGTTTTTTGTGTCCGTCCTTTTGACTGAAGGCCTGTGGGACTACGGGCGTTCAATATTGCAAGAAAACGAAACACCAAGGGCTGTCCTTGAGTTGGCTGTTGATGGTTGGCGAGACATCACAGTTACGGTCTGCGTAAGCCAGCTGTATTGGCCACTAATGCATCATACGTATGGATCGTGATAACCAGCATCAACTAGGGCCTGAAGATGGTTCACCAAAGCGCCGAAACTAATAGCTATACAATAAATGGCATCATAAGGACGGCTGTTGGTGTTTCATTTCCTTACTACAGCAGAATGGGATGGTCAAGAGAGCTCATTGACTTCGAACGTGAACTTGTCATTGGATGCCACCAAAGTAACATTTCCATCAGGGATATTTGAACCCTTTTAAAGTAGCCCAAATCGACTGTTGGTGATGTGATTATGGTTTGGAAGCGCGAAGAAACAGGCACAGCTAAATTAAGACCAGGAAGACCTAATGTACTGACCGACAGGGACCGTCGCTCATTGGGGAGGGTTGCCGTAAAAAACGCTATAAGTCAACTGAAGGAATCACTCGTGAGTTCCAAAAAGCTACCAGCAGTCTAGCTTGTACGATGACTGGTCGTAGGAAGTCAGATACGAATTAAAGACAATGTAATTAAATGAAACACCTGAAGCCGTCGTTTTGATGCTATTTTTTCATATTGCAACCAATTTTGGTGACTCAGTACACCGAAACAGACTGCAATATCATAAAATAACATCAAAACGACGACGGCAGGTATTTTATTGTATTACGTAGGAGAACTTCCAAAGTCACACGGACCATCGATCATAAGGATGGACTAAAAAAACTTGAAATACAATGTTCATGCAGCATATATTTCTTAAGTCAATACTAACTGTAAGCGACGCTTGAGGTGGTCAGTGGATGATTGGAAACGAGTGATCTGGAGCGACGAATCACAGTGTATCCTATGGATTTGGTGAATGACCCGTGCCTTCACGTGTAGTCCCAACCGTGAAGCATGGGGGACATGTTGTTAAAGTACTGGTCCCACGCTTAAGAAAACGCTAAATGCCGAAGGATATGAATACATTTTACAGCACTCTATACTGCGTACGGTGGAGGAAGAATTCGGAGACTATGTATCGGCATGGGAATGCACCCTGTCATAAAGCAGCGTCTGTGAGTCAATGGTTTGTTGACAATAACATTCAAATGGTTCATATGGCCCTGAGCACTATATGACTTAACATCTGAGGTCATCAGTCCCCTGGAACTTAGAACTACTTGAACCTAACTAACCTAAGGACATCACACACATTCATGCCCTAGGCAGGATTGGAACCTGCGACCGTAGCGGTCGCGCGCTGCCACACTGAAGCGCCTGGAACCGCTCGGTCACAGCGGCCGGCGACAATAACCTTCATTTGACAACAAAAGGAACAGCTTTCCCAGAGTCCCGGCCTTTGGGATGAATAAGAACGAAAATTTCTCTCCAGACCCTGTGTCGAACAACTGGTTTCGGCCGTTGAGAAAGAATCGACTGTCCTTCCTTCACAGATATTTATATACCTTATTGAAAGTGTCCGCAGCAAGATTAGAGTTGTGCCGACCGGAAGGGTGTCTCACCACCCTCTATCACAAGCAATGCCAAATACAGAAGATATGACCGCGAAACGAAGTAGAGTACCAGTGTGAGCCATATTTCTGCTGGACTGTAACAGATCAACTAGAAAGCTGTGCAAGGAGCTTTCTTAGGAGGGTGCCGAGCTCATGCCCTGATATCGACTCTGGTTCTGTTGAATCTCTTTGGTTGCGCTACCAGCTTACGGCTTCAAGATCGCCTCTATGACGTTATTTTTCAACAAGATAACACAACACCGGATGTTGTCTTCAGTATCCTGCCTCACCTCGACCGAGCCGTAACCGGTAAGTTCTCTAGATCTTTCACCGAAGGAAAAGATCGCTTATGGCTTTCCGAGAGACTAGCATGCCACCAATAGGCAGCCAGTACGATTGATGAACTCTGGCATAGTGTTTATCAAGCGTGAAATGACATAACTATATCAGTTCCACTATATCAGTTCCACTCGACGCTCGGCTGGTCTGGAGCCATTGTTGCGTCAAGACATGGTACTTCTGTGTACTAAACTTCGCCTTTTCTGTATCCCCTAATCATCTACAGATGCATCCAAGTTTTCTTTTCCTATACAGTATACACACAATAAGTACGAGTACATTTACATTACTTAGTATCATTATTTGTATTGCGCTTTTAACAGCCGGCAGTAGCAGAGCGTGTACCGCGAGGTGGTAGGTGGTTTGAAGGGTTGAAAACTCTTGATTTCACATGGCTGTATTACTCTAAAATTTATTACGCCTCTCGTAAGTGAGTGACGAAGTAATTGACTAAACAGCATTACACGCTCTCCTTAGTACTGAACACATCGTCAAAGATGTTCCACAGGAAGAGAGCCTACACCGTACCAAAGAGCAGTCATAAATTTTCAAACACATGGAACTCTTGATCTCAATATTATCGACTCAATAACAAAACGAAAAACAATGAGTGGAAATACAAGAAATAAATTTTTGGGATATGACCTCTGGTCATAGCAAATTGAAACATTGTATAAAATAAAGTAGAATGTTATTTAACATCATCAGAACAAATGGAAACATGAACGTCTTTGTGTCAAGAAGGCCTTGAACATCTCATATTTCCAAAATGTTAACAATATTTTCCTTGAAACCATTTGTCGTAGTACAATTGCCTTAGAGCTAAATGGAGATGCTCACTTGTGCCATGATAATTTGTGATGATTTTGAATTATATCAAATCTGATTATGATTTCAAAGTGTAAGTTCTCATTAGGTTGTATATATTGATTACAGTTTTTACCTCTGTTTTTTCTGATGACGCATTGTTCCTTATTTTGATCTTCTGATGCATGCAGACAGCAGAAAGAAGGTCTGTCATCGACTGAAACCGGTTGTCTGCCAAATTTCTAGGGTAATGCAGCCGCTTGCAATAACGATTTTTCAGGGTTTCGTGAAAGCTCCTAATCATCGCCTCCTCAAAATAAGAATGAATGATGAGCAAGGAAATGAGCTATGGAGCTTTATTGCCACCCGGTCGTCAAGTGATGTGCCCGCCATTAGGGGTGTAAAAAGAGGAAATTATGACCATTATGCCAGCAGTCGATCGGTGGAAACTTTTTACGCGCGTCGTAACGTCACACCCTGAGCGTAAAATACAGTTCTTCCATCTGAGCGAGCAGCTCGCGGGCTGTTCTCGATACGTCGAACATCCGACCGTGAACCGGCAGTGAGTCACGGCCCGAAACGGCAGCCGGGCGGGTAACGACGTGCCGGGATATTGCAGTGCGTTACTCGCGCCTCGGAATTGCGTGCGGTGCCGCCTAACGAATGTGTAATTTCGCCGGCGGCCCGAGATTTACACGCGGCCGCCTCCTCCGCCTCCGCGGAAGAAAAGGCGAGGGAGAGCGGGCGGCGGCAACCGGGCTCTTCCTCCCGCCCTCCGGCTGATCTGCGGATGATCTAGAGGGGCCGCTAAAATAACTCCACATCTCGCAATTTCGCTCCGCCTGAGGTCGGCAATCGAGTTACGGCGCCGTCGGTGCTGCAGTGCGAGCGGGCACTGCAGCCGAATCCAGCCGACCGGAGGTGTGTTTCCGCTGCTGCTTGGTCGCCCCGGGGCGCCGAGTCGAGATAGTAAATTTCCTGATCACGTTGCGGACTCGATCGACGCTTTAAATGCAGCAAACTCCAGTCTCTATAAACTCCCACCTAAATCACATCACTCACAACCGAATGATGTCTGTACATCCTCAGTACCGCGTTCGTCATCTATATCATGTCATGTGATTCACGGGCTGGTGCCTGGCTTGCAATCTGAGATAGTGTGAAGACGTGCACTTCATTCATCATTCTGTGCTCGTATTTCATATTTCTAATCCTAGCATTCTGGTACTCGGTAAAGTATTAATTTAGGGTAATATTAATAATTTCTACGGATTTCTACGGATCGGAGAGTGGAATGTCAGATCCCTTAATAGGGCAGGTAGGTTTGAAAATTTAAAAAGGGAAATGGATAGGTTAAAGTTAGATATAGTGGGAATTAGTGAAGTTCGGTGGCAGGAGGAACAAGACTTCTGGTCAGGTGACTACAGGGTTATCAACACAAAGTCAAATAGGGGTAATGCAGGAGTAGGTTTAATAATGAATAGGAAAATAGGAGTGCGGGTAAGCTACTACAAACAGCATAGTGAACGCATTATTGTGGCCAAGATAGACACGAAGCCCACACTTACTACAGTAGTACAAGTTTATATGCCAACTAGCTCTGCAGATGACGAAGAAATTGAAGAAATGTATGAGGAAATAAAAGAAATTATTCAGATAGTGAAGGGAGACGAAAATTTAATAGTCATGGGTGACTGGAATTCGAGTGTAGGAAAAGGGAGAGAAGGAAACGTAGTAGGTGAATATGGATTGGGGCTAAGAAATGAAAGAGGAAGCCGCCTGGTAGAATTTTGCACAGAGCACAACTTAATCATAGCTAACACTTGGTTTAAGAATCATGATAGAAGGTTGTATACATGGAAGAACCCTGGAGATACTAAAACGTATCAGATAGATTATATAATGCTAAGACAGAGATTTAGGAACCAGATTTTAAATTGTAAGACATTTCCAGGGGCAGATGTGGACTCTGACCACAATCTATTGGTTATGACCTGTAGATTAAAACTGAAGAAACTGCAAAAAGGTGGGAATTTAAGGAGATGGGACCTGGATAAACTAAAAGAACCAGAGGTTGTACAGAGTTTCAGGGAGAGCATAAGGGAACAATTGACAGGAATGGGGGAAAGAAATACAGTAGAAGAGGAATGAGTAGCTTTGAGGGATGAAGTAGTGAAGGCAGCAGAGGATCAAATAGGTAACAGAAGAAATATTGAATTTATTTGATGAAAGGAGAAAATATAAAAATGCAGTAAATGAAGCACGCAAAAAGGAATACAAACGTCTCAAAAATGAGATCGACAGGAAGTGCAAAATGGCTAAGCAGGGATGGCTAGAGGACAAATATAAGGATGTAGAGGCTTATCTCACTAGGGGTAAAACAGATACTGCCTACAGGAAAATTAAAGAAACCTTTGGAGATAAGAGAACCACTTGTATGAACATCAAGAGCTCAGATGGAAACCCAGTTCTAAGCAAAGAAGGGAAAGCAGAAAGGTGGAAGGAGTATATAGAGGGTCTATACAAGGGCGATTTACTTGAGGACAATATTATGGAAATGGAAGAGGATGTAGATGAAGATGAAATGGGAGATACGATACTGCGTGAAGAGTTTGACAGAGCACTGAAAGACCTGAGTCGAAACAAGGCCCCCGGAGTAGACAACGTTCCATTGGAACTACTGACGGCGTTGGGAGAGCCAATCCTGACAAAACTCTACCATCTGGTGAGCAAGATGTATGAAACAGGTGAAATACCCTCAGACCTCAAGAAGAATATAATAATTCCAATCCCAAAGAAAGCAGGTGTTGACCGATGTGAAAATTACCGGACAATCAGTTTAATAAGCCACAGCTGCAAAATACTAACACGAATTCTTTACAGACGAATGGAAAAACTAGTAGAAGCCGGCCTCGGGGAAGATCAGTTTGGATTCCGTAGAAATACTGGAACACGTGAGGCAATACTGACCTTACGACTTATCTTAGAAGAAAGATTAAGGAAAGGTAAACCTACGTTTCTAGCATTTGTAGACTTAGAGAAAGCTTTTGACAATGTTGACTGGAATACTCTCTTTCAAATTCTGAAGGTGGCAGGGATAAAATACAGGGAGCGAAAGGCTATTTACAATTTGTACAGAAACCAGATGGCAGTTATAAGAGTCGAGGGACATGAAAGGGAAGCAGCGGTTGGGAAGGGAGTAAGACAGGGTTGTAGCCTCTCCCCGATGTTATTCAATCTGTATATTGAGCAAGCAGTAAAGGAAACAAAAGAAAAATTCGGAGTAGGTATTAAAATCCATGGAGAAGAAATGAAAACTTTGAGGTTCGCCGATGACATTGTAATTTTGTCAGAGAGCAGTTGAACGGAATGGATGGTGTCTTGAAGGGAGGATATAAGATGAACATCAACAAAAGCAAAACGAGGATTAAGGAATGTAGTCAAATTAAGTCGGGTGATGCTGAGGGAATTAGATTAGGAAATGAGACACTTAAAGTAGTAAAGGAGTTTTGCTATTTGGGGAGCAAAATAACTGATGATGGTCGAAGTAGAGAGGATATAAAATGTAGACTGGCAATGGCAAGGAAAGCGTTTCTGAAGAAGAGAAATTTGTTAACATCGAGTATAGATTTAAGTGTCAGGAAGTCATTTCTGAAAGTGTTTGTATGGAGTGTAGCCACGTATGGAAGTGAAACATGGACGGTAAATAATTTGGACAAGAAGAGAATAGAAGCTTTCGAAATGTGGTGCTACAGAAGAATGCTGAAGATTAGATGGGTAGATCACATAACTAATGAGGAAGTATTGAATAGGATTGGGGAGAAGAGAAGTTTGTGGCACAACTTGACCAGAAGAAGGGATCGGTTGGTAGGACATGTTCTGAGGCATCAAGGGATCACCAATTTAGTATTGGAGGGCATCGTGGAGGGTAAAAATCGTAGGGGGAGACCAAGAGATGAATACACTAAGCAGATTCAGAAGGATGTAGGTTGCAGTAGGTACTGGGAGATGAAGAAGCTTGCACAGGATAGAGTAGCATGGAGAGCTGCATCAAACCAGTCTCAGGACTGAAGACCACAACAACAACAATATTAATAATTTCTATGGGTTGCCTGATTTACGTGACGATTTTTACAGCGTGTCTCAACCTGATCTGTGAGAGGAGCTTGGTGCTAGAAATTTTCTTTATTTATGGGGGAGGGCAGCCATGATGGCTTCCCGTTTCCCATCCTTTTTCCGATCGCCAGGGTAGCACGTGGTGTCGTTTGAACAATCAGTAGTGGCCAAAGTTTCTCCTGTTCTGTTCCCGAACCTGCCTTACCAACATTGTAACTGCTATTTCTTTTCGATTTTAACGTAGCGAGGTTGCCTCCCTGTGGAATTCCGGCCCTATGATTGGCCAGTTCAGGTGCGCCCCCGTTTTTCGCGGGTTGACACCAACCGCCCTCCGCCGGTGGATAGTGGACAAAGGGACAGTAGAGGCAGTTCTAGTGTGACCGTGCCGGAGACCGGAGGTGCCGCTTCCAGGAGATGAAGTTCGGTAAGCATGAGCGCCGACGTGCACTGTAGACTCGCGCCCTGCTGCCCAGAGGGAACCTGATAGGTCATTGTGAATAGTAGACGCGGGTTTTGTTCCTTTAGTACGGGAGGCTACTGAGCGATTCACCCACAGTAGCATCTTCTTAGTCTTGGCTAATTCCTAGTGGTGGTCGTTGCACGCCTGCAACCCCTTCCTCTACTAAATGGGATTCTATTTGTTAATACGGCGATCGTTACTAAAATTCCTTTCCACCTGCTATCGTGGCGTGTTACGAACGAACGTTAGGGCAGGGTGCTGTACTAGAATCTTTCTTCCCCCCACCCCCATTTGGTTGTATTATTGTTCGATTCTCAACTGTTTAATAAATGAGTCCGTAAATCTTACATTCTCTCTCTTTCTTTACGGGAACTCACCCCTAGTGTAACAGAATAATGCAGAACTACAACGGTTTCTATAAGGTCGTGCAGGTCTCGCGCCATTAACGATTGTATAAAGTTTCAATATCACGCGCCTGGCACGACCATTGCACGCATGGCACCGATAACAGTAGTAATCATGTTCAAGTGTTCCCCATTGACAAACTGGGAAGTGTTCACGGCTCAGCGTCAGTACGTGAGCACTAAATCGACTTGATGTAGTGGAAGTAGTGGACTCTCTTTCGCCTTGCTGGTTTAGACAAAAAAATATCAAAAAATCACAGCCCCTACAGCAAGGAATAATAACCTGTAAAATAAAACGAGCCACCGCTTTTAATAGCTTCGGTGACTTCTGCGTCGTGTTAAATACTTTATTCAGGTATGTATCTAATTCTGTGGGAGCTGAGCGAATAGCATCCTAGATCTTTCGAGACCAGCAAAATGTGACTTAGCCACAGGACATTTAATCCGATGGAGGACGACTTCTTTAAATGGATTGTGCGTGAGTTTTAAAGTCTCCTCTGTCGGGAATCGTGTAGGTAATTTCGGCAGCATGCAAAGGTAGTGTTATGCGGCCAGTATAAGGTGAATATAAACGACCTAGTGGATAAAGTCTGAAGCTGACGATGCTGTTGTCAACAGGATGGTTACAGCAGCAGAAGGATGGAGCGGAATGCAGAAAGACCACAGAGGACCGACGATGGGAGCAGGGACATGCTATTAACCCTCAAACGGAAATAAACGACACAAACTGCGATAACTAGGCGAAGAGATCCAGTACTGCTTCATTACACTACTTGAAGCAAACCACTGGAAACTACCGTAAGGCACACATCAGGAACTCAAAAGTGGAAACATCACACAAAACAAATTATAGGAAGAGCAGACGTAAGGCTGAGATTTATTGTCAGTAAAGGAAATGTTGGCAGAATATAGCAACATTTGTACGACGCCACCCGGCTGAATAGCTGATGACATTACGGAATTATCGTACGACAGAAAAGCCTTAAATGACACTAAAGGAAATGCAATTAATCCACAAAAGAGGTGGCTTACAAAACACTTGTACAATCCATTATTGAGCAGTAGTCGTTAGCCTGGATCTTTATCAAGTTTCATTTATAGAACAGGCAGAGAATATCCAACGAAGAGCGGCACGTTTCATCGCGGTTTTGTTAACCCAAGAATACGGGAGGGAGGGGGGTTAATGTTAAATTGCTACTAAACAATCGTAAATTTTACTACTCCAAATGTTCTTCAAATGAACCATAGTTTGTAGGTTATGTTTTAATTGATTACAATCATTAGATCTCCAATGGTATGTTACATAGCAATTTAGTACAAAATGTCCTGTTTTATACCCTACTGCAATCGTAAGTTTTACTAGGGTGTAGAAATCTAGGGTTTGTAAGCAGTGGATCGTTTCGTAGATGCTCACAAAACTCCAGTGTCGGATGTTAGAAGAGGCATTGTGCATGACGGAGAGGTTTACTGTTGCGAACTCCGTGGGAATACGATCGTAGAAGTGTCCTGCAATGTGTTACTTTACCCCGCACACGTTTCTTGAAATGGCCACGACGGCAAAAATCAAAGAAATTAGACCACGTACGGTTGTTTACTGACAGCCATACTTCACAAGTACCATTCACGAATACAACAGGGAAAAGGATGAGGGGGGGGGGGGAGGAGGGGGAAGAGGGAAACACTGGAACCCTTCGCTACGCTTCGTTTCGTGACATGGCTTGCGAAGTACACATACAGAAGTGGAAAATATACAGTGTGTGATGAATTTCTATCTAGCCTACGTTCTTTCTCTCCTTTTTCTCCTAAGACAGAAAAAATATGGTCAAGTCATCATTTTCCGTGCTTTTTGTCTATACGCATTCACACCAAAATCGGTTTACGAACTATTATGTAATGTAGCTAGGAGACTAGTTTTATTTTTATAATTTGTATTTATTCTTATTCAGATTTAAATATAATTAGATATTATTTTGATACTGACTACTTTTCTTTTAGTTTAGCTTTGTTAAGCTTTTGATTTTGATCTGTAATGTCGTGGTTCCCACCATATTGTGTTGCTCTCGCTATAATTCTACATTTTTAAGATAGAATATTTGTTTGTTTAAGCAGCTGCTACTTTCACGTTATGAGGAATATTTGATTGTGATGTATAAGGTGATTCCGACCATATTGCGTTTGAAGTGCTCTGTAGCACCATTTTTGAACTGAAGTAATTCCTTGTTAGAGTGAACTCTTTTGAGCGATTATGTCACATAATTGTTCTCTTTTACTCATTTACTCGTCATTTCAAACCCTCTTGCGGGATCGTATTTACATGTCTTTGTCTGTTTTCTTTACATAGGGTGTCCATGATTAAACATCCGGTTTAAAAACGCTGTAGAAAGAGAACCATTGCTCAGAACATCGTGGAATTAGAACAGCATATTATTGACGCAGGGGGAAACCTCATGAAGAAAAGAAAAGAAAAGAAAAGAAAAGAAAAGAAAAAAAGATTAACAAATTTTATTAATAGCCTGCGCTCTAAGCATTTTAACGTAGATGGAGTCGGCTACAGATGGCACATGAATCGCTGTACGACGACTATGTTTTGAGTTGCACATTACACCATCCGTACTGTTTAATATGCATGACTAGACAAACTCAGCAAACAACAGTTGCGGCACTGTTAGTTAGGTGAGCCCATCCACCAAGGCAAAGTCGCACGACATCGGATGGTAAAAATGGGTTATTAATTGACCTGGCGCACACAGCAAGAAAAGCAAAATGACATTGGTTTTTAATTTTCGTGGAGCCAAAAACCGCATAAAAACGCTTAAAAAAGCAAAATGACATCAATTTATAACTGTCGCGAGACTGACACAAGACATGTTCAGTATTCTGTCCACCGTCTGCAGCTACAAGGTTAGGTCGCAAAAGATGATGTTCCACAGCAGATCGGAATGTTTTCGGGGTCACGTTCAGAATGCGTCGCGCAGTGCGTGCCTGCGATTCAATTACACTCGTAATTGGAACACTGAACGCAACGTCTTCCAGATACACACATATTCAGAAGTCACATGGATCGAAATCACGTGATCTGGACGGCCAGACTGTAGGAAAATGACGACCGATAATTCTAGAGTTTCTGAAATGCCTCTGCAGCAGCCACTTCACTGGCTGTATAATGTGCGTAGGAGCGCCATCTTGCATAAAAATCATACTACCCCCATCTTCAGCGTTGAAGGGTTGGAATGATGGTGTGTGAAAGACTCTCACAGCGTTTACCAGTGACAGTACGGATAACAGAACCTGCACAACTCAACTCCTCGAAAAAATACGGCCCTGCACTAAACGATGCCGTCAGCCTACATCATAGCCACCTTTTCAGAATGAAGTGATATCGGTTGATGTGCATGCGGATTTTCCGTTTCCCATATTCTGCAGTTCTGCGTATTAACATGTCATTTGAGATAGAAGTGGGCTTCGTCTACCCACATAATGTTCCATGGCCATTCATTGTCCACTTCCAAGTGAACAAGAAACACCATTGTCTTGCTGGCAGGTTAGCAACTCCTGAATATGGGTGGAGGAGGAGGAGATTAGTGTTTAACGTCCCGTCGACAACGAGGTCATTAGAGACGGAGCGCAAGCTCGGGTGAGGGAAGGATGGGGAAGGAAATCGGCCGTGCCCTTTCAAAGGAACCATCCCGGCATTTGCCTGAAGCGATTTAGGGAAATCACGGAAAACCTAAATCAGGATGGCCGGACGCGGGATTGAACCGTCGTCCTCCCGAATGCGAGTCCAGTGTGCTAACCACTGCGCAACCTCGCTCGGTCCTGAATATGGGTGATTTTATGTGGATAGCAATGCAGGATGCATCGTAGGATTTTACGCACCATGCTCGCAGGCGTGACCAACGTTCGGGCAATTCCCCATGCACTCCATGTTCGCCACACCGCGGCTTGACCCCTCCAGCAATGCTGTAACCACGTCGTCGACAGACATCGGATCAACTGCTTTCCTTCCTCTGCCACACTGCCCTTCAAAAGAACCTGTCTTTTCGAATTTTGTAACCACCGTCCTGACATCAGACATCAGACCAATCCCTCGTTTTCATATCCTTGAGTGTACGGAACTTCTGCAGGGCTATTGGCCCACTGTTATCGTTATTGTAAAAGTGCTTTACCAGCAGTGCGCAATCCTTTCTGGAGACATTAATGTTGGGCGTCTTATTTTTTACCTCATGATGTCTCCCCCCTGCGTCAGTAACATGCCGTTCAGATTTGACGTCACTGTGAGCAGTGGCTCTCTTCCTCAGTTCACCTGGCTCAATAGCGTTTCATTTCCTGAAACTACCTATGTGTCATTAGCGACCGACCGTTGTGGCCGAGCGGTTCTAGGCGCTTCAGTCCGGAAGCACGCGGCTGCTACGGTCGCAGGTTCGAATCCTGCCTCGGGCATGGATGTATGTGATGTTCGTAAGTTAGTTAGGTTTACTTAGTTCTAAGTCTAGGGGACTGATGACCTCCGATGTTAAGTCCCATAGTGCTTAGAGCAATTTGAACAATTTTTTGTCTTTAGCGAACGTGTGTTGCTACATCTCGCCTGATCCTCTCTTCTTCTAATAAGTGGAACCCAAATTAGGTGATGCCGTACACTGTGGCCTTCCAAGCATCTCACTCGATATTGCATACCGGCGCCACTAAATCGGTGCTTCTATTGAGTATTCAGAAAGGGCCAGAAAAGTCCATATCACAATCATAACAATGGGAAGAAATAAAATCTGAATTAATTGAATCCACCGTTTCGGATTTATATAGAAACGGGAAACCGAGTATTAAGTGCACAAATCAGGACAAAAGAGTGCATTAGTACTGGATATCAGTGAGCCGTGTCGGCTCATTCTGTGTTCTTACACTTTTGCCTACTGGCGAGATCCGTTTCTGTCTAGTCGCCGGGTGGCGCTTCGGTCGACTGTTAGTTTCTTGGAGCGGGTTGTTGATCACATGGGGAGGCCGTCGGTCGCACAGAAAGGAGACACGAGTGACGTTCGGTGAGCTGTTCACATTGCTACATAGCTTAAGGGCGCGCAATTGTCTAAGCGGCCGGTGGTCAGTAGAGATGTGTTGGTCTGCACTACACGCGCCTAATGCTGACGCAGCCGGTTTATCCTGGATTTAGGAGGCATAGTTGCTAATGTCGATGTTGGAGTGTTGTTCATTTTCTGGTACCGTCTATTCTGCCCTTTGAAGGTAAGGCACTCATTACTGGATTGACATAATGTGCTCTCGTGTTGGAGTTGCTCCCGTTACACTGAATTGCCTATGGTTCTCTCTCACTTTCTCTCAGGTATTAAATTTACTCTCTTGTACCTCTGTTTGAAATTACGTGAGTGCCTTGGAACTGTAGTCTTTAGCGTCATTACTGTTATTTTTTCCGGGCTCCAAGCTAGTGTTTGAGTTCCAATTGATTGTGCTACTTTCTAAATCTCATTCGTTTGAATTAAATAATTAACCATCAATTGGGTTCATAGCAGAAATTTTGGAGTACCTGCTTGAATGCCTTTCCTTAATTATTTTATCTAATTTTCTGCTGAAATTTGAACTGCTGTTAAAATTTCAAATCTGTTGTTGGCGCTAATTATTGTCGGTCATTAGTTGCTTCTTCTTAATTACGTTCTATGCAAGCAGCTATTAACAATTGTATTTTATTAGGGTTTTTGGTATCTGTGCAATAACAGATTGTAGGACTCTTGTGAAGTAACAAATGACTTGTGATAAATTGCCTGCAGCTTTCCCATGCCCGTTGTTGTTGCTTTATCCTGGGGCGTCCATTGACACTTCATCCAGGTTTCACGTACGATCAAGCATCAGTTAAAATAATAGTTGCAAAATGATATCAAGGAGGCCGCTGTAGGATTGAGACGAGCGAGGGGGGCTTGTTACCTAGCCTGCGGGCTGTAGAATTTCGACATTTTATGCAAATGACGGCCTGCGATTGTCTTTCGATAGTGTGTATCGCTTAGATCATTACATCTCCCGAATGGAAAACGTCATACTCGATTTTCAAAGCTTCTCGCTACTGCTGTAATAGCGAAAGGTCCCAGAGGCAGACTTTTGCTAACATGGCACACATCTGTGATCGACACTGGGTACGCGTGGAGTGCTCACGGACACCGACAAAAGTGGGGCTGAGGGAGCCTGATGGGTGCTGCCTTAAAAACTCAGTCCCAACATGTCATGGTAGGCAGTATTTTCTGCAGCCACACTAAGCTGCTTTCCTACAAAAAGGTATGTCCGTCTTAAGGAGAATTCTGAGAGAAGTCACCAAATCTGTTAGGCTACCATTACACGCTGATCCTAGCGCTCCTGGTTTCCTTTCTTAAGCCAAGAAGTCTTTCTAACAGTCACTGCCATCTTGATGACTACCAATAATTACGCCGGCCGGTGTGGCCGAGTGGTTCTAGGCGCTACAGTCTGGAGCCGCGCGACCGTTACGGTCGCAGGTTCGAATCCTGCCTCGGGCATGGATGTATCTGATGTCCTTAGATTAGTTAGGTTTAAGTAGTTCTAAGTTCTAGGGGACTGATGACCACAGCAGTTAAGTCCCATAGTGCTCAGAGCCATTTGAACCATTTTTGAACCAATAATTACATCTGAAGGTGAATCACTAAATTTAATATGGCCTAAAATCACTCATATAAAGAGAGGTTAATTATATATGTTTTCGTCTCACTTGCGTTCGGACATCACACAAAATCTGGACGCAAGGTTGTTTTAAAACTTCATTTCACAATGTAACTCATGGCCTAGGGTAGCGTCTTTAATTGTTAAGCAAAACATTCTAGTTCCCAGGTTCGAGCCCCACCACCGCTTTAATTTTGAATAAAAATTATCAGCAGTGGCGGCTGAAGACTTCCGGCACAAAATGTCCCCTTTCATTCAGCCAAAGGCCTTGTCTAACAGGGCGGAGGAGCGGACAGAGGATCAGGACACTCTCTTGTCCTTGGGGTGGTAAACTGCCCCTAAAGGAGGAAGAAACTGCATTCTTCAAAGCATGAGGATGCAGAAGACAATGGAAACCACCGCATTAACGGCACACAAAGTATATCCACAGGACATATAGCCCGTAATTGAAAAGTGTCATGCTAAGCTCTCCATTGGCAAAAGATTCTGGACTAGCCTCACATTCGGATCTGGGGAGGGGTCTGCCAATGGAGAGGAGACCACGAGAAAAAGATTGAATAAGCATTGAAACGATATTGAACGGGTAATTCAGCACGTAAAGGGAGAAAAGAATCTAACAGTCATTGGGGACTGGAATGTGGTTGTTGGGGGAGGAGAGGAAGAAAGGGCTACGCTAGAATATGGGATTGGTAAAAGGAATGAGAGAGGAGAAAGATTAATCGAGTTCTGCAATAAATTGCAGTTAGTGATAGCGAATACTCTGTTCAAGAATCACAAGAGGAGGAGGTATAATTGGAAAAGGACAGGAGATGTGGGGAGGTATCAGTTAGATTACATCATGGTCAGTAAGGCGTACCTAGGAGCAGATATCGACTCAGATCACAATTCAGAAGTAGTCTGTAATTTAAGAGACCAGAAGTGTGATGCAGAAGTACTAAGCAATAACGACATTCTTTTGAAGCCCTCTGAGGCTGTAGATACTGAGATTGCAGTAGGCAATTTAGCTGAAAAGGAATGGACGTCTCTGAAAAGGCAATCACAGAAGTTGAAAAGAAAATCGTTAGTACATAGAAGGTAAATGGGATACAGAAGAAATACTTCAGTTCATCGATGAAAGAAGGAAGTAAAAAAACGTTAAGGAGAATTCAGGAATACAGAAAATTAAGTCACTTAGGAATGAAACAAACAGAAACTGCAGGGAAGCTAAGGCGAAATGCCTGCATGCAAAATGTGAAGAAATCGAAAACGGAATGATTGTCGGAAGGACTGACGCAGCATACAAGAAAGTCAAAACAACTTTCGGCGAAATTAAAAGCAAGGATGCTAACATTAAGAGTGCAACGGGAATTCCACTGTTAAATGCAGAGGTGAGGGCGGATATGTGGAAAGAATACACTGAAGGTCTATATGAGGTGGAGGATTTCTCTGATGACGTGGTAGAAGAAGAGTCGATATAAAAGAGATAGAGGATCCAATATTAGAATCAGAATTTAAAAGACTTCTCGAAGACTTAAAGTCAAAAAATCATTGGGGGAAGTGGCAAAAAAAGGACTATTCACGTCGGCGTTTAGTATGTGAGTCTGGCGATATACAATGACTTTCGGAATGATATCCACACAATTCCGAAGACTGGAAGAATTGACAACTACGAGAATTATCGTGCAGTAAGATTAACTCCTCGTGCATCTAATTTGCTGACAAGAATTATATACTGAAGAACGGAGAAGAAAATTCAGGATGTATTAGATGACGAACAGGTTGATTTTAGGAACGGTAAAGGCACCAGAGAGGCAATTATGACTTTGCGGTTGATACTAGAAGCAAGACTAAATAAAAATCAAGACACGTCATAGGATTTGTCAACCTGGAAGAAGCTTTCGACAGTGTACAAATTCTGAGCAAAATAAGGATAAGCTATTGGGAAAGATGGGTAATATACAGTATGTACAAGCACCCAGAGGGAACAATAAGAGTGGAAGACCAAGAACGAAGTGTTCGGATTAAAACGTGTGTAAGAAAGTGATGTAGTCTTCCGCCCTCACTATTCAATCTATATATCGATGAAGCAATGAAGGAAATGAAAGAAAGATTCAAGAGTGGAATTAAAATTCAAGGTGAAAGAATATCATTGATAAGATTTTCTGATGATGCTGCTATCCTGATTGAAAGTGAAGAAGTATTACAGAGTTGATGAATGGAATGGACAGCCCAAGCAGTGCAAAATATACACTCCTGGAAATTGAAATAAGAACACCGTGAATTCATTGTCCCAGGAAGGGGAAACTTTATTGACACATTCCTGGGGTCAGATACATCACATGATCACACTGACGGAACCACAGGCACATAGACACAGGCAACAGAGCATGCACAATGTCGGCACTAGTACAGTGTATATCCACCTTTCGCAGCAATGCAGGCTGCTATTCTCCCATGGAGACGATCGTAGAGATGCTGGATGTAGTCCTGTGGAACGGCTTGCCATGCCATTTCCACCTGGCGCCTCAGTTGGACCAGCGTTCGTGCTGGACGTGCAGACCGCGTGAGACGACGCTTCATCCAGTCCCAAACATGCTCAATGGGGGACAGATCCGGAGATCTTGCTGGCCAGGGTAGTTGACTTACACCTTCTAGAGCACGTTGGGTGGCACGGGATACATGCGGACGTGCATTGTCCTGTTGGAACAGCAAGTTCCCTTGCCGGTCTAGGAATGGTAGAACGATGGGTTCGATGACGGTTTGGATGTACCGTGCACTATTCAGTGTCCCCTCGACGATCACCAGTGGTGTACGGCCAGTGTAGGAGATCGCTCCCCACACCATGATGCCGGGTGTTGGCCCTGTGTGCCTCGGTCGTATGTAGTCCTGATTGTGGCGCTCACCTGCACGGCGCCAAACACGCATACGACCATCATTGGCACCAAGGCAGAAGCGACTCTCATCGCTGAAGACGACACGTCTATATTCGTCCCTCCATTTACGCCTGTCGCGACACCACTGGAGGCGGGCTGCACGATGTTGGGGCGTGAGCGGAAGACGGCCTAACGGTGTGCGGGACCGTAGCCCAGCTTCATGGAGACGGTTGCGAATGGTCCTCGCCGATACCCCAGGAGCAACAGTGTCCCTAATTTGCTGGGAAGCGGCGGTGCGGTCCCCTACGGCACTGCGTAGGATCCTACGGTCTTGGCGTGCATCCGTGCGTCGCTGCGGTCCGGTCCCAGGTCGACGGGCACGTGCACCTTCCGCCGACCACTGGCGACAACATCGATGTACTGTGGAGACCTCACGCCCCACGTGTTGAGCAATTCGGCGGTACGTCCACCCGGCCTCCCGCATGCCCACTATACGCCCTCGCTCTAAGTCCGTCAACTGCACATACGGTTCACGTCCACGCTGTCGCGGCATGCTACCAGTGTTAAAGACTGCGATGGAGCTCCGTATGCCACGGCAAACTGGCTGACACTGACGGCGGCGGTGCACAAATGCTGCGCAGCTAGCGCCATTCGACGGCCAACACCGCGGTTCCTGGTGTGTCCGCTGTGCCGTGCTTGTGATCATTGCTTGTACAGCCCTCTCGCAGTGTCCGGAGCAAGTATGGTGGGTCTGACACACCGGTGTCAATGTGTTCTTTTTTCCATTTCCAGGAGTGTAGATTGAGAGTAAATCGAAGAAAGACGAAAATAATGAGGCGTAGCAGAAATAAGGACAACGAGAAAATAAACATCTAGCTTGGTGATCACGAAATAGTTGAAGTTAAGAAATTCTGCTACATAGGCATTCCTGCCAAAGAGGAGTCTACTAGCATCAAACACAGATCTTTATTTGAGGAAGAAATTTCTGAGAATGTACATTTGGAGCACAGCATTGTATGGTAATGTAACATGGACTGTGGGAAAACCGGAAAAGAAGAGACTCGATGCATTTGCGTTGAGGTGTTACAGAATGTTGCTGAAAATTAGATGCACTGATAAGTTCTCCTCAGAATCGGTGAGGAAAAGAATATATGGAAAACCTGACAAGAAGATCAAGATGGTAGGTCATCAGTTCAAGAACCAGGGAATAACTTCCATGATGCTAAAGGGAGTTATAGAGGGTAAAAATTGTAGAGGAAGGTAGAGACTGGAATACATTCACGAAATAATTGAGGACGTAGTTTGCAAATGTTACTCTGAGATGAAGAGGTTGACACAGGAGAGGAACTCCTGGCGGACCTCATCAAACCAGTCAAAAGACTGATGACCAAAAAAAACATCCTTAATAAAATTACTGTGGTATAAAAAAGTATAATTCTGCTTTTATGTAAGTCAGCCAGTTCCATGTCATTGCTCCTTCATTGTACGTATTAAATATGTGGTGGCAACGAGAAAACCTACCTTACACCTCTCCTAATTTTGACCTAACTTTATACCTAAGTTGCTACCACACTGCGTAAAACATAAATTATCAATTACTGCAGTCTACTTTATCAACAACCTTCTCCAATGCTATTGATGCAGTCTACACTGACGAGCGAAAACGTTATGACTGCACGCCACCAGGAGACTGAATGCCGCCTGTTGGCGTTGCGGGTACGTCACACGGTAAGGAAAATACATGAGCTGTGCAGAGAGGAATGGTGAATCATTCTACCTACGATACAGGCAGCAAAGAGGAAGGCAGATTGTTGTAGCCTGGCGTCTAGGAACGAGAATCGGCAATGTCTGTTCCCATGATACGTTTGTGAGCTTCTACGGAAAGCAGATGAAGGGTGGTGAAACTACGCAACGGGAATAAGATATTGAACGTCCACGCCTTATCACAGAAAGTAGACGTCGGAGGCTTACCCGCACTGTAAAGCAGGACAGATGGCGATTTGTGACAGTACTGACGACAGAGTATAGTGGTGGTATGCAGGCCCAGATGTTATTGTTGAACATAGTGCTCCACCGCACACGACCTTTACATGTTCCCTTGTTGACCCAATGGCATCGTCATTTGTGATTAGAGTAGGCACGGTATCATTGAGATTGGATTGTAGATCTATGGAGACGTGTAGCCTACTTGAATATATTGACTTGCTGGCCTGGATACGCCATGTAGTGTTGTAAACCTTCTGGCGACATTCGTTCTTCCGTGGCCGCAAATCCAGTGTATGAGTAAAGTAGTGATTTAACCGTTTCATGTGTTTCAAAGTAGGAATGTCGTCCATATTCCTGTGGTAACTACAAGAAAGCTGATTTTTTGCTTCTTGTCGTGACCGAGTACAGGGAGAATGAGTGACGTCTTTGCCAATCAAGCCAGGTCGACCTGGACGCTTCCTGCTCATGCATCAACGGCAGTCGCTCCAATATGAAGGTTCACGCATTGTACAGGAAGTTCCAAGAACTAAACTGAAAGCTATTCTATGGATTCTGTTATTAGCCAAAAGATTATTGTCTTTTTGATGTAATAACTATGAGATACGAAGCGATTCTGTCGGTTTTAATAAGTTTTGAAGCCGGCAGAATAACGTCACCAATTAATCTTTACGCAGCAAAATTGCGACGAGGGATTTATTTATGCTTGAAGAGTCTGACGAGGTTAAAAATCGATTTACTTCCTTCAACTGAAGTATCGGATAATATTTTTACCGGGAGAAAATTTTCATGGTATTTTGTCCGTGCCTACGGTTTGTGGCTACGAGAGGCGGAGTCCTATTGCTTCGACAACAGCATTACGACAGATACTGATCACTGTGTTTACGCCTCATCGGTTCCTACAGTCTGACCTCTTGATCTCTTTCGTATTGCGAAGCGTTGTACATGCAGCCTCTACTAACAGCTTACTGGAGAACATCACCGTAACATCTCTGGTGTCTCTGTTCCGTGGTGGGAGTAAGTATCAACGCATAATAACGCAGCTATTATCCCGGCGTACAGCTTGGTTGAAACAAACAACTCGCTATGGGCACAGGTCCATAGGGGCTGTAACATGCTGTATTGAACATTCACCTGGCTTTCTTAGCACCTGTCGTAATATGTCCGAAAGAGCAGACTCCATATCCATATCAGTATATAGTTCTGGCAATACCGGCCATGGCCTTCTTCTCCTGTGCGGATGCACACATATTACCCGAACCCTCAGAGACTTGGTAAGATTGTCTTCCACGATTAATGACAGTGTTGGTTAGGGACACCACGAATGTAGTGTGTGGACATATAAGGTGAGAATGTGGGTCTCGCGGGAGGCGTGCGCGAGATAGTCCCTGCAGTCGCACTATCCTCTGTGCCCTCGGTGGCTCAGGTGGATAGAGCGTCTGCCATATAAGCAGGAGATCTCGGGTTCGAGTCCCTGTCGGGGCACACATTTTCACCTGTCCCCGATGATATATATCAACGCCCGTCAGCTGATGAAGGTATTAATATAATTCTAATACATCTTTTCAAGCTGGATGCCTTTTCCGAAGGCGATAGCATCTCCCAGCAGGATAACTGTCCGTGTCAAAAGACAAGACTGTGGTTTTAGGAGCATGGTAATGAACTCACGGCTGGGACACCATAATCGCCTGGTCTGGACCCCATGGAACACAGCTTTGAGTTTATAGTGAGCCTGCACCGTGCGCACAAACGACCGGTCTGTAGTTTACGGGAAGTGAGTGACCTCTGCATGGACACCTGGTGGCACCAACTTCCGGAAACCTCCCAGGGACTTGGCGAATCCACGCCACACAGAATCGTTGCTACTCGTCTATTGCGTTTCAAATGTGGGGTAACATGCCATTAAGCTGCGGGTCACAAGGTTTAAGCTCGTAAGTGTATGGTAACATTTCCTGAGCTCAAAGACCGTCGCATTTATCCATTTGTGATGTTTTTCACATCGGAACACATTAAGATTTGAGACTAAGTGACGTGGCTGAGGTCAGTGGACGAATTAAAACAATACAGTTAAAGTAGGAGTATTTTGAAAATATTTGACACAAAGCAAAATGGAGCCTTAACAATGAATTGGAAGAATTTACAGCTAAATGTGAAGGTCATCTACAGAGTACAATAACACTATTTCGATTACTGTGCTGTGAAACGCAGCATTATATTAATAATCTACAGGGTGTATTGGGAATACTTTTCTTAAACACTGACGCCAGGCTCCTCACTTAAAAATAAGGGGAAAAGTCCATACAATCCAGAAGTCACTGCTTTTTAAGTTATTAGCGATAGATTATTTCACAATGCTGTAACTTATAAACTCACAAAAATGTGAAAATGTCCTTTACCTGCATCTACAGACGCTTCCTCTCACCGGATTATCGATTTTCATATCCCTTCCAACATCTACGATCGGTTTTGAATGGTTTCACAATCTTCCATGGCATGCTGATGAAGCATGTAATAGGAGTAGCTTGCGTAAACCAGTTGTTTTAGAGGGCAACACGAATTAATTTATTATTTTATTATTTACACGTCAAGTTCCGTAGGACCAAATTGCGGAGCAAATCTCCAAGGTCATGGAACGTGTCAGTACATGAAATGACAACATAAAAGTAATAACAGATAAAAATAAATGTTCATGAACCTTAAAAAAGTCAGTTAACAAGTTTAAGTAAACGCTATCAGCAATACAATAAGAATCAGCTTAATTTTCAAGGAACTCCTCGACAGAATAGAAGGAGTGACCTATGAGGAAACTGTTCAGTTTCGATTTGAAAGCGCGTGGACTACTGCTAAGATTTTTGAATTCGAGTGGCAGCTTGTTGAAAACGGGTGTAGTAGTATACTGCACACCTTTTTGCACTAGAGTTAAGGAAGTCCGATCAAAATGCAGGTTTGATTTCTGGCGAGTTCACAATAAATGATGACAGCCAAAACAGTTGCAGGATAAAGATTTATTAAAATTCTTGACCACGGTTTCGATATATCTAAATATAGTATATCTAAATATAGTGTATCTAAATATAGTTTTAACTACTGACGATGCCTTTGGCACAATTGTTTTATGAATCTCCATTGCAGGATGTAATTTTAGTGTATTTTACTTCTGATGAAGATATATTTAGATATACCTAAACCGTGGTCAAGAATTTTAATAAATCTTTATCCTGCAACTGTTTAGGCTGTCATAATTTACCGTGAAGAATTTCAACAGTTGCTGTTTCAGCCATGTTTAAAATCTTTCTGCCGAGTATTAACCGAGTGAAAGGTTCTTATTCTTGGGAATAAACTAATAATGGTAACAAGAAACGACAGTAAGGAATATACATATTGAGAGGCCAAATACCCAGACTCGTGAACACAGGTCGACAAGAGGTTCGTGAACTCACACCATTTATTGCCTGAACGGCCCGCTTCTGAGCAAAAAATATCCTTGTAGAATGGGAAGAGTTATCACAAAATATAATACCATACAACATAAGCGAATGAAAATAAGCAAAGTAGACTAATTTTCTGATACCGTTCGAATAGTAAAAATAGCAGTATTAAGTCTTTGAACAAGATCCTGAATGTGGGCTTTCCATGACAGCTTACTATCTATCTGAACACCTAGAAATTTGAATTGTTCAGTTTCACTAATCATATGCCCGTTCTGTGAAATAAAATGTCAGGTTTTGTTGAATTGTGTGTTAGAAACTGTAAAAACTGAGTCTTACTGTGATTTAATGTTAGTTTATTTTCTACAAGCCATGAACTGAGGTCATGTACTGCACTATTTGAAGCTGAGCCAACGTTGCACACAACATCCTTTACTACCAAGCTAGTGTCATCAGCAAACAGAAATATTTTAGAGCTACCTGTAATGCTGGAGGGCATATCATTTTTATAAATAAGGAACAGGAGTGGCCCCAACACTGATCCCTGGGGCACCCCCCACTTGACAGTACCCCACTCAGATCCCACATCACAGCCGTTATCAACATTGTGAATAATGACCTTTTGCTGCCTGTTGCTAAAGTAATAGGTGAACCAATTGTAAGCTACTCCCCGTATTCCGCAATAGTCCAACTTCTGGAGCAAAATTTTGCGATCAACACAATCAAATGCCTTAGTTAAATAAAAAAAAATACGCCAAGCGTTCGAAACTTTTTGTTTAGCCCATCCAGTAACTCACAGGGAAAAGAGAATATAGCATTTTCAGTTGTTAAACGACTTCTAAAGCCGAACCGTACATTTGATAGCAAATCGTATGATATAAAAAGATCAATTATCCTTACATACACAGCCTTTTCAATAACTTTAGCAAACATTGATGGCATAGAAATAGGTCTAAAATTCTCTACATTATCCCTTTCTCCCCCTTTATAAAGCGGCTTTGTTAGTGAGTACTTTAATCGCTCAGGAAACTGACCAATCCTAAAGGAAAAATTACAAATATGGCTAAATACAGGGCTAACATGTGCAACACAGTACTTTAATATTCTGCTAGACACTCCATCATAACCATGAGAGTCCTTAGTATTTCAGACATCAATCTCGGAAAGGCATTTGCCAAGGAAGTTATATAATTTCCTGCAGAAACTAAATTTTTACTTAATTCACCAGCAATGTTCAGGAAATGATTGTTAAATACTGTACATATATCTGATTTATCAGTAACAGAAATATTTTTACTGCGAACTGACTTTATATCGTCGACCTTGTGCTGCTGACCATACACTTCCTTCACAACTGACCATATGGTTTTAATTTTATCGTCTGAATTAGCTATTCTATTTGCATGCCACATACTCTTTGCCTTCCTAATAACATTTTTAAGCACCTTAAAATACTGTTTTTAATGGGCTACTGTAGCTTGATTGTGACTACTTCTAACATTTTGATATAATTCCCGCTTTGTTCTAAATGATATCCTTATCCCACTAATCAGCCACCCGGGCTGCCCATTACTGTTAGTACCCCGTTTAGAATGTTCTAATGGAAAGCAAATCTCAAAGAGCATGAGAAATGTGTTAAGGAAAGCATTGTATTTATCATCTACGTTATGTTATCGATACTATAAACATCCTGCCACTCTTGCTCCTTGACAAGTTTTAAAAAACTCTCTATTGCTGTTGGATTAACTTTCCTACATAGTTTGTAATTAAATATGACATTCATTTGAGTACAAAAGCCTTTTAGTGTTAAAATTTGTGCATCATGGTCAGAAAGGCCATTCATGCTTTTACTAACAGAATGCACATCTAGTAATGAATAATGAATAAATATATTGTCTATGACTGTGCTACTGTTCCCTGCACCATAGTTGGATAAAACACAGTTTGCATCAGATCATATGAATTTAGGAGATCTACCAACAGCATTTTTCTTGCACAATCATATACAAAATTAATACTGAAGTCACCACATATAACTAGTTTCTGGTACTTCCTACAAAGTGAATCAAGAACCCTCTCTAGCTTGAGCAGAAATGATCTGATGTTGGAGTTAGGGGACCTATAAACAACAACAATTAGAAGTTTAGTTTCACTAAATTCAACTAAAGCTGCACAACATTCAAATATCTGTTCAGTGCAGTGACGTGATATGTCTATGGACTCAAATGAAATACTGTTTTTTACGTACAGAGCCAATCCTCCACCCTGCAAGGAACTCCTTGAGAAACAGATAGCTAACCTGTAGCCTGGTAAAGGAAGCCTCTGAATTGTCAAATTATTTATGTGGTGCCCTGATATACGAATAATTTCAAACATCAATTAGCAGTTCACTAACTTTATTTCTAATACCTCTTATATTTTGATGAAATATGCTAATTCCTTCTCTGCTTGGAAACATTACATCCTCTGAAGGTGAGCCCTTAGTTAGAGGGACTTCCTTTAAGCAGTTATACCTATCAGCTGACTTCAGTCTAAAAAAGGTGCAGCTGTAACAGCAACTATTACAGGAATTTTTCCATGAGTACACCACCACCACTGCTACCCACTACACTGTCATCTATAAGCTTAGACAGCCTCCCCCTCCCATACCTATTGAGGTGCAGGCCATGCCTAGTGAAACCCGATCTACTGATAGACCCACCTGGCACCACTGAGATGTGACCCATGCCCTCTGCCATCAGTGCTCTCCCCAGCCCCACGTTAACGAGCCTAACAGCTGAATTCAGGTAAGGCCGATCATGACGCTGAAACAGTTGCACGAAATGCACATTAGTGCCACCAGTTTGAGTAGTTATCTTAGCCAAGTCACCACCGACATCATATTCCCCGTCCCTATAGAGACTGTTTCCTGCTTCACCCACTATCACTACCTGATCATTCTCTTTAAAATTCTTACATAACTCCCCTATGCTTTCAGTCACCTGAGCCAACTCTGCACTAGGCTTCACAATGCTGGTGACATGGTACTCACTCCCCAACACTTCCTGCAACTGCTGGCCCACACCTCTACCGTGGGAACTACCTAGCAGCAGAAGCTTCTTTCTGCTAGACTGCAACTAACCTAGGCCTCCTAATTGCTGAGGACTGCTGCAAGTTCCCTGCATCTACAGCTACACGAGGCTCCTCTCCACTCAGATCTGACAGTTGGTCATATCTATTGCATGTATGCAAAGTAAAACTGTCTGAATACCTCCTCTTCGTAGCTGCCTTCTTGCCAACTGCCAGTTCCCATTCCCCACCACCCTTTACGCTCCTCAACCTATCTAGTTCCTCCTTTGCGCATTGTAACTGCACCTGAAGGGCACAGATCTTACGCTCCTGCTCCTCTCTCAACTTATTTCTACTACAGATTCTGCATTCCCAGGAGAGGATCTCATTAAAATGACCACTGGCTTCCCCACTGCATTCCCCCCAATGAAAATACTTTGAACAAATCCCACACCGTAATCCACTATTCACAAACCTACGATAGAGTCCACACTTCTCACTCATGGTGAAATTTTACATTTACTGAAAAAACTATATGTCTACGTTACCAAAGTTCAGTTACACCAGTAGAACTATTTAAGAACTAACAATAATAGTCTCGAAATTATCTGCCTACTAAGAAAGTAACTACTTGTATTAATGCTACTACACCACAGCTAATACCAATACCAACAAAACTTCACAAAATTATTAGCTAAAACCAAATTGATGATAACAAAAATACAGATGATTTTGGTAAAGTAGTCCGATGGCGGCTAAGTATGCACCTGTCCAGGCAGACACGAACTAGTGTATCTTGTCCAAGGAGACGGGCAAGAGCTCCATAAGGTATCACTCACATCCTTCCTTTCATGTTATAGCAAGACTGCAAGAGTTTACTGATAGAGTACTTGTAGATATATATGGTGATTTTTTTCCACCGTGTACAATGTCTAGGGATTGAACGATGAGAGCATATGGAACAAAAATGTCTAATGAACTTATTGACGATTCGAAGGGTTATTTGGCTGCTGCGTGATGGTGCTCCAGCCCACTTCGCCGTTAACATCCGGATGCATCTCAATCGTGTCTTCCCTGCTCGATGGATTGGACGAGGGAGTCCAGTTGCGTGGCCTGCTCGTTCACCGGAACTCAAAACATGAGATTTCTGGTTATGGGGCGGTTTCAAAATTATCGTGTATATAGAGCCCATTTTAGATGTGGAGACACTGGAGCAACGTATTCACGATGCCTTTGACACTGTTCGGATGCACCCTGGCCGACGTGAGCGTGTGAGGCAGAACACGCTACGGCGCATACACGCATGCGTTGAGGCACGTGGAAACCATTTTCAACACTTGCTGTAAATGAGGCTGCATGGTCCAGTGCGTCTCTGCAACAATGTATTGCTGAATAAATGATATCTAGCATGGAAACCGTGAATTCCCGGACATATGTTCACTAGACCTTTTTTGTTCAGTATCCTCTCATTGATCAAAAACGCCTCTGAGCACTATGGGACTTAACTTCTGAGATCATCAGTCCCCTAGAACGTAGAAATACTCAAACCTATCTGACCTAAGGACATCACACACATCCATGCCCGAGGCAGGATTCGAACCTGCGACCGTAGCGGTCGCGCGGTTCCAGACTGAAGCGCCAAGAACCGCTCGGCCACACCGGCCGTCCATTGATCAATTCCTAGAGTTTGTACTCGGTGGCCTGTATAGGCCTCACAATCATCTACCACACCACACATTAATCTCAAGCTGTGCAATGTGGATATGGCCACATAAGCTGAATTTGTAAAAATTGACTATTCCCTTTTTAATAATTGTTGGCTCAGATATAAACAAGACTGAAGATACAGACAGACAGACCGCGGAGAAGCCCTCGGACGTTGGCGCGCCAGGTACATATAGTCTGCGCCCGCGAGCTCGGCTCCAGTTCACCACCGGCAATGGAGGGTGAAGCTTTGACAATGCCAGCCACTCGTGCTGGCGAAACGTCAGAAAAATCATTAGATGAACGTCAGCCGAAGAACCCGAGACAGAAGCCAATAGACCGTTTGTACTCAAACCATCAGAAAAAGTTCTTCCACGGTCGTGATTAGTAACCCAATGACCCTGTGGTATTTCTGGCATTTGAGTCATAAGATTCTTTCCCAAGAGTCACTCCATAATTTTGCTGACATTAGAGCGGATGTTGCATGGTGTAAGAGACAGAGTGAGAGGAAGACAACAGATTTTACTGGGAGTACCAGTTCTGTGAGAAATTGTGCAAGTTTAGTGGGGGATAACCTGACTGGCTGCCAGCACAGAAGGCCAGCGGACCGAATTTCTTAGATTCATTTATTAATATTTTATAAAATATAATTCAGATTTTATTGTCTATCATACTGAATACACATTTAATAGCAAACTTTAATTCACTTATTTCAGATCTCAGTTTTATAACAATTTTCACTAACATAACGATATTCAGATGAAGCACTTAGTGCGCCATCGGCTCCCTTCAGAGGTCACTACGTAGCGGAGTGATTCGGGCTGTCTGGTCAGTCTGGAGTGAGGGGTTGAACAGTACGGTTCGTGTTACCGAGGGTAAAAATAAGATCTCGGATGCGCGCCAGATAATGTTGTGTGTAGATGACGCGACACTTGAGTGCAAAGCAAATACGAATAGAGTGACAGTGTATATAACTTTTGTGTGTTTTCTACACGACTATATGCAATAGAATCGTGATTGGTTCTAATATGATCTGCGATACGTGTGGCTTTGTAATGGAACATATGCAAAATGTCTTATTAGAAGTTTATGGGTTAATCTCCTTCGTCTGTTATCGATAAAGAAAGCTACTGGCATCCTCAGTTCGGAACTATCACAACATTTATTAGAATAGAGAACCTTAGCGACCTCGCTAGTTTTGTTACAGCCTCACTTCAAGAACAACAACTCGCGACTCGAACACTACAACAGCGCCGGGACAACCACATCTATACAGGGTATCAGTGTTACAGAATTCTCTGAATTTGAATCTGCAGGACACGACTAGGGCCCTTGGATATCCTGCATTTACAGTGCAAATGGAGACATGTCTTATTCGTGGCAACACAGAGGAGGGTAAGTGAAGGAAGAATTAAAAGGTGTATGAGTGTTGATTTGGACACAGATTAAAATCATCATATTTGACACTTACCTCAATTAACAGTTTGCTTGGGGGGAACTCCATAAAATCTCTCATTTACATCCATGCTCATTTCTCAAAACCACTGCCTCACTATTTTTCCTCTCGTACCACCGCACGTGACATACTTTGTGGGAATATCGTTGTGGATTTTGTTCTTTGGAAAACGTTTTATCTAAGAAGTGTGGTTAAAAAGCTAATGTTGAGGACCGTGAACTATCGAAACGATAGTAGTGAACAGTGTTGGGGCTATATTATATTGATATTTGAACTGTGATTGAATTAGTAGTGCACTGCACTTGAACTGTACTAGAACTGTATCCGAAATGCGCTGAAAGCAGCGTCGCAACGGGTGATTCAGCAGTCCTGAAAGCAGCCTGATACACCAACTTCGGTAACGGCAGCAGAGCACCTCGGCGGCAGCTCGCAGAACAAAGCAGATTAGAATATGTGTTACCTCTTCGTAGTGTAGTTGAAAGGGAGTAGTGGCCAGCAGAGAAACCTATAGTATTGGACTGACAACCTATGTTAGTGAATATTGTATAGGGGAAGTGTTGTAAAGAAAAATTTAATGACGAACTTATAAATCTTCAACCACTGCCATTGAAGGCGTCAGTACTGCAAACGTATAGACTAACAAACCGCAGAGAAAAGGGAAGCTGATCAAAAGTTTGCAAAAACAGAAACACAGGCAGAGATGAAGATAGCAATAGAAAAATACTCCAAAGTCAATGAAATTTATAACACCTGTCAGATACATGAGACATGCGTTGAAATTAGAGATAATGTTCAGGAAAATGTAGATTCCGTAGTGAATGACTGAGTTGGAGATTCCGTCGTACTTGACCATACTCACATGGTATATTTGTATGAAGACACCGAAGACATGTACCCTGACGTCAACATTTCAAACGAAACGACAGAAGGCTTAAATATGTTAAGCAATAACCTTTCATATGCTGACAACTTACCAAATGAAAACAGCAGCAGCGAGGAAAATAATGTTGCAACAAAGCGAAACCAGTCTGTCGCCAGAAACGAAGGAGTTGGGCGAGTATGTCGCTGAATGTCAGGATTCAATACCAGATGAAAACAAAACGAAGAAATTCAAGCTTATAATGACGTAAACAACAGCTGTGATGAGCATCTCGAAACTCACGCAGTTGTAATAAATAGCAGTAAGTTCGATTCCGAAATCAGTGCCGTTGCTAATATGAAAAGTTAATATAGTAAACTCACAGGTTAGATTACAAACCAGTCGTTGTTGAGCTACTCCACACAGAAGTTAGTAGTGCTATTGATGCTAGTGAATTCAGAAGTGCTGAACATACGCTTGAAGACGTACAGATAAAATAAATGTTTAAAGAAACATTTGAACGCAATAACAATATTTCCAACGTAGAATACATTTGTAAAGACAGTAAAACTGTGATTCATATCAATTTGAGAGAAGTTACAGAAAAAGCTAAGAAATTTAATGAAGTAGCTAACAATACTGTGGCCAGTAATGCAAATAAACTTATCAGAAGGATTCAGTTCTAAAGTGTACTCAAATGTAAATGGGAAAAGAGAATAAGTAACATTAGTGAATGCGACAAAGTACACTGCGCCACCGTAGGCAAAGATTTCACTCTGTGAACAGAAAATAAATGTGCGTTCACTTACCTTCATGCATCGCCTAGACATAAACATTTTTATTATGTGGACACAATTATAAAATTTCATTATTGACGTAGTCAGATCAGAACAGTGGCTAGCAAAAGTGCACATAATGTTGTCGAGTTGCATATAAAAGCAACAGATGGCAAAATAAAATGCGATGTTTTAGAACTGCCGAAAATGAAGTGTGAATACAAATCTCAGAGGGCATTGCTAGGTGACTAACGACTAACAGTCACTCAAGTTGTTGACAGTGTTATTTAATTTCCTTTTCATATTGCCAATCTTCCTCTTAATTCATTCAGAACTAAATCTATCAGCTTTATCACTCATCACTATTATAAACGAAATAGGGAGTTGTAACATGTGGGCGAAGCTTAAAGCGTAGTAATTGAGGTAAGTGGAACTAAGTACAGAGTATAGTAAACTGACGTGAAGTAACGTGTTATCTCTTAAATGGGAGACATTAGGTGACAATGAAATGAGTATATTACTACACGATGATATTATGTCAAAATGTGACACTAATCGACGATGAAAACATACACCTAGAATCGAAACAATCTGTGTAACCAAGTTACATAGAACTGGAAAAACAGCAAGTAATAGCAGATATTGGTTAAAGAGAACAATTAATCTCTTTGCATTTGCAATAAACACTGTACAGCTGATGGAAACAAGATTAAAATATTAATACTCCAAAGAATATTGTGGAACATATTTCTTATTGTATAAACATATACAAGGAGAATATACTCGTAGTTGTGTTTTAAGGTTAATGAGAAAACGTTGCAGACGAATACATTTAAGGTAATAAACTGAGTTGGAAATCATGATGAGACTTGATGAAAGAATGGCGCAGTGTACACTATATTGTGTGTTTCATAAGACTGCCGCTGCCTGCAGAAGAAGTGGATTAAGCAAAACAAGGCAAATGAACATATTAAGGTAACGACTGTAATTTGCCGGCGGTATCAGAAACTGACGAAGGTAATACGCAATATCGTAGTCATAACAGGGAAGCATGGCTTGAGTATAAACAATGATAAACCGCGAAAAATAGAATGAATTAGGTGAGGTGCATTTCTGCCAAAGTTGATTATGTTGGGCATTAATGTAGACGAGGGATTGTCCCGCCAATGAAGCTCATGGTGCTATAAGGAGATTTATACGGTGACAGGTAAGTCAGCCGAAAGGATCTGTGCCACGTGTAAGTCGGTCAATGAGGGTATTAAGAGGTTTGAGGTGATGTGGTTCCCTGCAATGTGTAACGAAATCTTAGGGAGCGGGCATATACATTTGGATAAATGCAATATACAGTGTTAGCAATGAAGTCCATAGATGAGACTAGATACGATACGTAAAAGTTTCAGTTTCATGCCACCACATACAGCATACATACGGATACATAATGCACTTAACAAGGTTCACATCTGCTCCACAAATGGATTAATTCGGCGACAAATACGTGAAGGTTTTACTGCCACTGAAAATAATATAACAAGGAGAAATACACTCCTGGAAATGGAAAAAAGAACACATTGACACCGGTGTGTCAGACCCACCATACTTGCTCCGGACACTGCGAGAGGGCTGCACAAGCAATGATCACACGCACGGCACAGCGGACACACCAGGAACCGCGGTGTTGGCCGTCGAATGGCGCTAGCTGCGCAGAATTTGTGCACCGCCGCCGTCAGTGTCAGCCAGTTTGCCGTGGCATACGGAGCTCCGTCGCAGTCTTTAACACTGGTAGCATGCCCCGACAGTGTGGACGTGAACCGTATGTGCAGTTGACGGACTTTGAGCGAGGGCGTATAGTGGGCATGCGGGAGGCCGGGTGGACGTACCGCCGAATTGCTCAACACGTGAGGTGTGAGGTCTCCACAGTACATCGATGTTGTCGCCAGTGGTCGGCGGAAGGTGCACGTGCCCGTCGACCTGGGACCGGACCGCAGCGACGCACGGATGCACGCCAAGACCGTAGGATCCTACGCAGTGCCGTAGGGGACCGCACCGCCACTTCCCAGCAAATTAGGGACACTGTTGCTCCTGGGGTATCGGCGAGGACCATTCGCAACCGTCTCCATGAAGCTGGGCTACGGTCCCGCACACCGTTAGACCGTCTTCCGCTCACGCCCCAACATCGTGCAGCCCGCCTCCAGTGGTGTCGCGACAGGCGTGAATGGAGAGACGAATGGAGACGTGTCGTCTTCAGCGATGAGAGTCGCTTCTGCCTTGGTGCCAATGATGGTCGTATGCGTGTTTGGCGCCGTGCAGGTGAGCGCCACAATCAGGACTGCATACGACCGAGGCACACAGGGCCAACACCCGGCATCATGGTGTGGGGAGCGATCTCCTACACTGGCCGTACACCACTGGTGATCGTCGAGGGGACACTGAATAGTGCACGGTACATCCAAACCGTCATCGAACCCATCGTTCTACCATTCCTAGACCGGCAAGGGAACTTGCTGTTCCAACAGGACAATGCACGTCCGCATGCATCCCGTGCCACCCAACGTGCTCTAGAAGGTGTAAGTCAACTACCCTGGCCAGCAAGATCTCCGGATCTGTCCCCCATTGAGCATGTTTGGGACTGGATGAAGCGTCGTCTCACGCGGTCTCCACGTCCAGCACGAACGCTGGTGCAACTGAGGCGCCAGGTGTAAATGGCATGGCAAGCCGTTCCACAGGACTACATCCAGCATCTCTACGATCGTCTCCATGGGAGAATAGCAGCCTGCATTGCTGCGAAAGGTGGATATACACTGTACTAGTGCCGACATTGTGCATGCTCTGTTGCCTGTGTCTATGAGCCTGTGGTTCTGTCAGTGTGATCATGTGATGTGTCTGACCCCAGGAATGTGTCAATAAAGTTTCCCCTTCCTGGGACAATGAATTCACGGTGTTCTTATTTCAATTTCCAGGAGTGTAGTTTGAGAAGTTGGACCATGTGCATACAAAAGAAAACTACATAATTTATAAATGCAGTTCCATAACTTTTCGTGTAAGGTAAAGCCATAAATACATCTGGGACAATAATTATACACCAAAAATAATAACTGCGCACGGAATGGACCTCTGACTTCGAGTGAGAGCAATAACAAACGATGCTGATAACTAATTTTTCATTTCTTTGGATTATAAAGAATTTCATCGAAGCTCATTTTACGTACAGAATAAAGTGCTCTTTCAGAATAACTATGAATCAGCTTTGCATGTCTAAATAATTCATGAAACGAACTGCTGTTGTTAAAGAAAAATACACCGACTAAGATGTAAGAAATTATGTAAAAAATGAAAGACATGCCAAAAGGTGAAGTTTATAATTATCTATAACAAGAGTAACGTAATCAAAAATAGATATTAAACATTGTATTTCGATGTATAGAATAACTGGAGCAGTAAAACGTACGGTGCGAAATGTGAGGCTAGTAAATTATGGTGACAGGCTGTAAGACGGATTTAAAGCACACACTAGGTGCAGGGAGAACAATGAACTCGCATGTTTCATGAGCTGCTGGTGGCACTGGAATCAGCTGTCAGCTGAAACACCGACTCGGACGAAGCTACGTGCTTTATACGCGAGAATGAAACAGAAATTTACTCTCCTAATTTAGATTGCAAGCTTAAAACTATATATGAAAGACATTATTATAGTGGTTTATTTCACTGGATAATGGAGATATCGGTGGACAAATGTATTAAAAGGTGTTATCGTAATTTATTTCAGGTTTACAATTTTTTATAAAAACTAAATAACTAAGTAATACTCTGTTATATTTTTCATGCAACTATCTACGAGTACTCTATGGTGACGTTCGAGTTGAGAGGAAGAAGTCAGAATGATCAATTTAGCTGCAGCCTGGGAAAAACGGACGTCAATCGGTACTTCATCACGCTGCAGATGAAGGGATCATATCCGTCGCCGCTGTCTCCGGTCCGTACAAGTCAGTTCCCAGTAACTGCGTGAATTAAAAATCCTTCATCTTCACGTCCGTGATTCGTGATTGTGCGTAAAAGTCCACTGCAGCGGGAGGTTAAAGAAAAGTGTACAAAACTTTTAATAATCTGTTTAAGTGTGGTGTCTGACGTAAAATTCGAACGTCAAACGACAAAAATCTGATAACTTTAAGAGGAAAGCATCGTGGTTAGCAGATATTGTTTAACAATCTGTTTAAACATAGAATTTTAAGAAAAATAGATCGTTAAAGAGGCTAATTATATAATGATAATGTAAAGAGAAGACACTGTCGTCATGAAAACATGGTGTATAATAAATTCACGAGCTATCTTTCTATTGTGCAATGTAATAAGAAGACTGCTAATGACTTATTCGAGCGGAAATAGATAAGAAAAAAGCTTTAGTTTTAGGATTTGCAAAACGAATGAACTAGTTGATGAAGTGATGCAACCTTGAAAGTTTTTTCTCTTAAAAATTGGGACGTTGTGCTTTAGAAATAGTAATATATTTGTAATAAGACAGTCAAAAAGTCACTTTATAGAAACATTGCCTTCAGCAATAAAATATTCCTAGTTTATGAACTAATTAAAATGATAAAGTTCAAATTGGTAAATATATGTTATCCATTTTATTAACATTTTTTTCGTATTGTACATTAGATTCAATGGTACAAATTAAGTTTGAGGATGATATCGAAGCAGAGTCTTAATGGGATGACACTGCTATTGAGAGGCCTTGTTCCGTTTTGATGGTTTTGTTTACAAATACAGTGTGTTTACGAATGAAGGGTACGGTTTTATAAATTAATAATAAATCGAGTTATTACTTTGCAAGTCCTCTGGACATTACAAAGCGTGAGGTATTGTCCTTAATAAGGCGTATGATTATCACGAGCAGCAATGCATGCTTTGTAACATGCACCCACAAGGCTCGTAAAGCGTTATTTTGGTAGGGAGTTTCATTCTTCCACTTGTGCTGTTGTCAACTGCTGGATGCTCGTCAGTGCAGGTGGCCGTGCTGCAATACATCTTCCCGACCCATCACACTGGCGCTCGACGTGATTTAAGTCGGTGGAACGGAGAGGCCAGTCGATTACCCGAATATCCTCTCGTTTCAAACACCTGAGCTGTTCGATGCGGTCGCTCGTTGCCGTCCATAAATGGGAAGTCAAGGCCCAATGCGTACCACACGGTACGTCTGTATATGTGTGTAGGTGTGGGCACTTATCACGGGATCGTTACATATTTTTACTTTTGTAATTATATTTTATGATTTTGGTTGGGGTGGCTTGAAATATTGTGGGCTAGCATGAAACTTTTAACTAACTTATATCGTGACAACACTGGTACGGACATCGGCTGCCCCGAAATACGTACGATATAATATTTTTTAAACACAACGCGCGACTCACCGCCCTCTAATAAATAGTTTGCGTGAGCGCTGCTATTTAGGAAAGAAAATATGCGTATTCTTACGCAAACTGTAATTATTAATATGGGTCTCAGGGGCTACTGGTTATTTATGTACCAAATGTCACAAAGCTTAACTGAGATATTGCGGAGCTTATTGAATTGAATGATTTTCAATATTTCTTGTTCATTATTAGCAAGGCAAAACTGGAGAGAATCTCTTCTGCCGTTAGGCGGCTAAAATGAAACATACTCAACTCATTCAGCGCTGTGGATTTTAGTAAATGAAATTTATCACTACGGTTTTTAACTTTGAAATTAATGAAAGATCAAAATTGAGAAGTCTCTCGCATTCACATTTACTATTAATTTACTATTAAATAATACAGTCAGCGTAATGGCCGACTAAATCCTGCTAGAGGAGATGAGCTCCCCGCACTACGAAGTTCTGTAAAAACTTGGCTAATGAGAATTAATGGTTGCGATCATGAAAAGTGACAACAAAGTCAATAATACACACTTTCTAATAATAATTTATATTTTGTAAAAATACAGAAAAACGTACATTAATTATTATCCAGCGCTACAATGGCGGCCTACCTCTAGACGAAACAAAAAACAGGAGCGCTTTCAATAAATCAATAGTCTCTGATCTTCATGGCCTATGTTACACAGAGATTACACAAAAAACTGTGTTTTGTTAATTACATCGATATTTGTGTTTTTATAATAATAATGTACAATCTTTAGTATTTGTTAACCATCGGGCAGACGTACTTAATCTTTAGACAATTTATGGTTCACACGTCTCATAGCAAAACTTCTTTTCCCTTCCTCCAAATGTCCATTTATGTGACGTACCGTCACATGCGGTCTTGGAAAGACGCACTTGGGGAAGGTGTGGTGTTGTCACAATAACGTAGACCGGTAAGTGAACCGTTTCAAAGATTTTGGGGTCAGTACGCCCATGAAACATAATGCCTCTCCACCCCGTAACACCTGAAGCACGAACACCATCATGTTCGACAACCCTTGAGCTACCGTCATCTGGCGAGAGGTGAGTACACGTAATGCACACAGCAATGCTACTGAAATGATCGTTTCGGTGGTGCTGGTGTTATGGTACGGCTACGCATAGTGTTCCATGGGCATACTGACTTCCAAATCTTTGAACACAGTAAATTTACCAGTCAAGGTTATTGTGACACTGTACTCCTTCGCAACATGTGTCTTTTCTTGGGTGCAATTGGCTCCGACTTCACTTTATGGATGACAATACGCGATAGCATCGAATGACGCATGTTGAGGAGCTCTTGGAATTCAGGCGAATGATCTGGCCTGCGCGGTCTGCCGGCTCAAATCCTATCGACTTGTTCAGAAGACGTAACTCAGCACGTCCACATACTCGTACACCAACGACCATCCAGCAACTGTCAGCCGCACTGGTGGTGGAATGGTCCACCTTACTACTAGAACTCCTTACGAACTTTGTGGCAAGCATGGGAGCACGTTAAAGAGCATATATTGACGTCCGTGGGGATCACACACCCTATTAAGAACCATGCTCCACCTTTTGTGAACATCTGGGGACCGTCGTAAATCGCCGTGATGTCAGGGTAATTTTTGTCTTTAATGACCGTCATATATCGCCGTGATGTCAGCGTAAATTTTATCTTTAATAAAAGTGTCATTTCTTTTCGTGTCACTATGTCTTTATTTCAATTACCTTTTGTACCATATTGTGGCAGTTCTTTCTGTGGGTGTTCCATGCTTCATCGAACAATGTCACTTCGCAGTGACACATCATGAGAAAGTTAATTTCGTTCTTATGTTTTGAATAATAGCGTATTTTCGTAGAATTATGTTTTATTTATTCCAGTTTCTTACCTTGAACAAGGGAACAATAGTATATAACTAAATAAGTGTTCCCTACACGATAACTGGAAGGATTAGGCTACTGCCAAATTTCCTTGCTGTGCTAAATTCTATTGTAGCTCCTGTCGCGGAGGTGGCAGCGTAGTTGCCATGCAGATTGAGACATGGTGGGTTAATTTGCTGTTAGAGCTTCCCTCTGATTGGACAGTTTGATTAGGGTCAGGACTAGACATTACGAATATTGGAATAGTCAGCAATTTAGCACTAATCAGGAGTTTGACATTTTACATGCGCTAGTTAAGAAATTTTAGAATTCGATGTTCACACTTTCCAACACTGTGACGACGTATCTAACCTCATGAATTCGAAAGAGTAAATGGAAGAGCTACAAGCGCTTCGAATCATCGGGTCACTGCTTGACGACAGTGGGGTAATTAGTTAAAGACCCCGCGCGGAAACGCTAATTTTTTCGTAAACATGTTCTGCCACAAAGGGTGCGGTAGAACATTTTCAATAACTTTTACTTCCGGGTCTCCTAAATAATCATAAAGAGCCTGAACCGATTGTTCAAACAGGCTTTCTGATAATCACAGTTTCTACATGTAATAATTTTGAATAACAATAAAATAAGAAAAGTAAACCTCGATTGTGAACATAAGAATGCAAATCACGTCAAAATAATCACATTCTAAAGCTGAAATTGAGGAAGTAATGTTTCTTTATATCAAGGAAAAACTCTACTCTTGGTTTTCTTCAGAAGAATAAAAAAGGATTTAATAATTAATAGGTTAGGGTTAGTCTAAATCTTTCAAAAAGATAAATGTAGGATGAATTCAAAATACCTGAAAAGAGCAAACAAGTACCATATTGTCATTGTTACTACCAACCTAAATGGCCGGCCAGAGTGGCCGAGCTGTTCTAGGCGCTTCAGTCTGGAACCGCGCGACCGCTATGGTCGCAGGTTCGAATCCTGCCTCGGGCATGGATGTGGGTGATGTCGTTAGGTTAGTTAGGTTTAAGTAGTTCTAAGTTCTAGGGGACTGATGACCTCAGAAGTCAAGTCCCATAGTGCTCAGATCCATTTGAATCCAACCTAAATGATTTCTAATACAACGGCAAGGATATTTTAACAAACATATATCACAATAAAGAACCAACTACGTTGCGGCAGTGGTAACACCAGGTCCCGTCAGGTCATCGAAGTTAAAGTACTGTCGGACTTGGCTAACATTTGGATGAGTGACTGTACGGGTCTACCGAGCGCTGTTGGCAAGCAGGTTGGACTCAGCCCTTGTGAGGCCAATTGCAGAGCTACATGATAGAGAAATAGCGGTCTCGGTCACGAAAACTGACAACGGCCGAGAGAGCGGTGTACTGACATGTCACTCCACATCCGCATTCAGTGACGCGTATAGGCTAAGGACGACACGGCTCTCGGTCAGTACCGCTGGGCCTTCCGGGACCTGTTCGGACAGAGGTTGTCACAATAAACGAGTTCAGATGAAGCATGAAGCTGTTATTATTGCGTTGGTGCATACGTTCGTAACATTTATGTTCTGCATGTTGGTATTCCGGTTGGTATGGATTTATTTATTGATTGTCACTATTTATTTGTAGTTCACTGTTGCTATTTACGTTTACATATTGTCATTTCCTCATTTAGTATAATAAGTGGAGCTGTAGACGCTAGAAAATGGAGTGTCGAGTGAAGAAATTAGAATATTTCCGACATATTCTTCCGTTTGAGTTCAGTAGAGGGGTAACAGCAGTGGAAGCAGCCAGAAACATTTGCGCCGTTTATAGGGATAAGGTCACTGGACAGAGCACGGCAAGAAAATGGTTTTTTTTCGTTGTAACGAGGATCGTTTTGACATTAGTGACTCTCCACGTTCAGGAAGACCTTTAGGGATTGATGAAAATCATTTAAACGAATTAATCCACAATGATCCACGTCAGTGTACACGAGAACCGGCAGATATGACGACCTTCCATCATTCCACCATCGTACGAGATTTGCATGCAATGGGGGACGTTCGGAAAGCGGATATATAAGTATTGCCTGCTCTAAGCCAAAATTACAGAACTCAGTGGATAATCATATGTGCATCTCTACTTGCTTGTCATCAGTTGGCTCGTAAACAACATCGACCATACCTATCCTGAAAGGAATGATTGATCCCCAAAAAAGCAGCAGCTCCCCGTACAAAGACCTGCGCGCATCCACAAAAGATAATGTTATGTAGCAGGTGGAACAGCGACGGTGTGGTGCACTACGAATTGCTTCTCCGAGGTGTAGCCAGCACTGCTGACGTTTGTTGTTAACAACTGAGACGTTTTGCGGTCGCGATCCAAGAACAACAACGAGAAAGACTGCGCAAAGTGATGCTACTCCACGATAACGCCCGCCTGCATTCTGCTAGATTGACAAAAAGCACTATACGGAACTTGGGTTGGGAAGTCATTTACATCCACCTTGTTCACCTAATCTTGCACCCTCAGATATTTACCTTTTCCTTTTTCTGTCGATAACCTTCAAGAAACTCCTTTTCCGGATGAAAATGCCCTCCGAATATGGTACGGCGAGTTCTTCGTCTTAAAACTACGTGATTTCTACAATCGCGGAGTCGGAAGGTTACCGCAGGCTGTTGTAAACAGTGAAGGATGCTGTATTATTGATGACTAAAGTCTCTGTTATATGTGTCCGTTGCGTTTATTAAACACATGGAAAAACGCTACTAACTTACGTACCAACCCAACAGAATTTGTACTGTAAATTTTAATATAAGAAAACTTGAGTATAGTTGGCTTATAAATAGGCCTACTTCAGCTTAAGAAGGTAATGTCTGTGGCGTTTCAAGTGCCCGTGCTATTGGCCTGACTGCAGGTGGGAAGGGTGACCCGGTCACCTTTTATGCTTGGTACTCATTTGTTAACAGGCTAAGTGGACGTGGGGCCGTTGTGGAAGGACTCGATTCAGGAAAAAATCGCCGCTTCGATACGAGAGTGAACTCGGAGCCTCGAGGACTGACGACTGGTCCTATATCCACTACACCACCACGGTCACTGTAAATCAGTCGAGAGTATCAAAAATGCAGGCATCAAACACTACCAGTTGAAAGTCATTTGTCTGAAACAGAATTCAAGTTTTAAGAAACGAATAAATCCTAATGAACAAAGAAATGCATATTTAACACAAATGCATAAGGTTATCGAGAATGATGCCAGTCTTGGTAGGAATATTTCGTGGCAGTTTTTCCCCTCGAAACTTATTACAAGGGTGGACAAACGTATGGAAACACCACAAACATAACGTATTACCGTGCCCAAAACGGTGTAGGAGACCTGTTGACATTCAAAGTAGCTTCCATTCGTCTCGGGAAGGATAAATATTGGTTCTCCGTGTTTCCTTACCCATATCAGTAGTCGCAGTCAGTGTATGAGCAGGCCCTATGCTTGATTACACAAACAAAGAGAAAAATTCCTCTGCTAATCTGGAAAGAAACATTCGCAAGGCAAGTTTCTGTCCTCTTGTCTCTCTGTAAAGGATCGTGCACTAATTTCGGCAAGGTCTAGCACGCTGAAAGAAATGTCCAGGGGCCATCTGTGGCAGCCATGCTGATAATGTTCAGAAGAGGAATCTGGTCCAGCAAATTAGTTCCAAATTTTAAGGAATTGTAGATGCCAATCTGATTGCAAACACAGATGCACCGTAATAATGAGAGTCACCAAACTACCGCAAAGCATAACAGTACATTGACAGAGCAGAGCAACTAAAGTATGCTCACTGTCCCACTAAATAAAGTAAAATTTAAAGAAAAAGAGGGAATGAGATCACAACAGTGAAATAAAATAAGCTAAGCAGACGTAAAAATCCATTTTTACACATTTAAAATACAAGAAACCTAAAAAATATCACACTGGTCAAAATAACCGGCTGTTGTCCTTTAATGTAAAAATTTTTGTAATTCGTTCAGCTTTTGTAACGAATGTTTGTCTTTTACATAAATCATAAACCACGAAAATATATTAAAAATCATGAAATACAAGCCATCTAAATTAAAACTTACGGTATTTATTAACTAGCAAACAACTTTCACCGGTCAGATTGGCCTGTCCGTTCCTTGTATAGTGTTAACAGTTATTTCGCAGCACAACCTACGCTGCAACGCCCTTACAAGCTTTTCATACTGTTTCTGAGCATCCTGTATAGACTGCTAGCTAGCATAACGTCGAATCAAATAAAGTGAATAAAGAGACACATCCGAAATTTTACGGAGCCTCGGCAATCTTCCCCGGTCTGCTAGAATGTAATTATGCATTAAGCCATGTGGAAGCAAAACGTAGGTAATTAGAGTAAAACAGAAGCACAAATTCCAATCAGAGGAAGTTTTATAGCCAATAACAGCACTCACGAGACAACAGAATACGAAATGTATCGATACATAGAAAACTATTTGTATTCGTAACGAGACCTCATGATGCAGAGGAAAATGGAAATAATGCAGACCGTTTGAAAGATATATGGCTAGGCTGATGACAAATGAGAGAGCCCGTGAATGACCACGTTCATCCGGAGAAAGTGAGAAAAAGGTCACATGTGTAATACTTAAATGAAGAAATCAACAGGTAAATGAATTAATCTGCATAATATTAAGTGAAGAATGGGAATCACTGTTTAGTCGCAGAGAGACTTAGTAACGCGTCACTGCTGAGTTATCTCATTTTTATGCAATGCATGTGAGTTTCGGACACTGGTACCTGTTATCAAATGTATCGTACTGCTGTTAGAGCACGTGCCTGTGTAGGAGGATGTGCTGAAAATCAATGCCTCCGAATTTTTTGTGTGAAAACGCTTAAAGATTTTTAAATAAAACAAACTTTATTAAATTGCTACATCGGTATCCATACTGCAGCATGCGCTAATCAATACGTTCCAAAACGCCGCGCATAAAAACACGATTCTTCCTGGACTTATACCTCGGATTGTTTTGGGAACTATTTTTATACCCAACAGAAGGATCATCTTAGTGCTTATCCCACAGTACAGGATCAAAGTATGAACATTACACTCTTCCCCCTGATTGGACAAATGGAGGTAATACGTAGTTCTTTTTGCATTTGATGTGGTCTCCAGTGGGCCTTAAGGGCCTGTGGAGCACCGGTAGTTCATGGGTGGTTGCTTAGAAAACCCCCCAAAAGTTACTTTTCCCATCTTTTCGTACCAAAACTGAGCCGCTGATTCCAAAAGGCCTATGCTTAGAAAATGGCTGAAATGTTTACGATATATTCCTCAGATATCGATATCGAACAACTTTGAAATTTTTATTGATATCTTCATCCAGTCCCGAGATACAAAGTCACATTACTTGTACTCGTAAACTACGGACGAAAACTTCGGTGTGAGGCGAAATCTAAGCAGTAAATAACAGACAGCAAATTGCTCAAATTTTAACTTATGTTCTCTAGAGAAGTGCCATATTTATGTGTTGCGGAGAAAAAACTCCAAAACATGTTTTTTTTAACCCAAAACTAATATTTTTGAGCCGCAGATTGCAAGATGACTACGCACAGCAAATGGGTGTAATTTTTACTATATATTCCTAATTCTGATCTCGAATAATACCGAAAATTTCCTTGATATCTTTCACTGTTTCCGAGATACAGAGGTTTAAGGCTACTTGTATACGTAAAATACGCACGTAAAATTTGGTGTGAGGCGGAAACGTAGTTTATAAAGTGATGTAGCATGTAGAAATGTGCTGCAAAGTGTCTCCATTTTGGAAACCCCATGTTGTAGTACTGAAGCACATACAAAATTTTTGCTTATAAATTCCAGCCTGAAATGTAAAATTAGCTTTGCCTTACTTGTTAGGTAAACTATCAAAATTTTACCGGCCCATGAAGTTCTTTACATATTAGTGAGATGCTGTGTTGCAGCAAAGAAAAGAAGGGAACCATCGGAAAAATGTTACACGCTGCCGTCTAACATGCTAAAATTCGGAGACCTCTAGCGGCAGAGAGCAACAAATATGTAGACGTGAAAAATAAGGATGTATAATGTTGGTAACATTTGCTTTATTTAAAAAGGTTTAAGAGTCTTCACATGAAAAACTCTGAGGCTTTATTTTTCGGTACGCCCTCCTAAATAAGTATTTGGAAAGCATGAGATAGCGGATATTAGTGCAAGTGTCGGCATCGTGTGTCTTCCAGAAATAAGTTAATTATGAAGCACAATTTTTAATTTCATTTTTTCACTTGACTGAAATACAATTGCCTGCGAACTGTGGTCGAAGCAGTATGGTCTTCCTTTTAGATTATTCGTTTGTGGTTTTAGTTAGGAGACAAATTAAAATTCAGATTGGTACATGTATGCGTCATATAATTTGATAGATTACATTACAAGGATTATATCCCATACAGGGGAGTCTCTGAGGCATGAATAAATGTCAAATATACATGTTTTATTCAAATGTAATATTTTAAAATTGTTTGAAATACTATTTGAAATACTCCTATGAACTGTTTGCTGACTTAAACATTGGCTTAAAAATGAATCTTTAAAAATACTTTTGTACGCGATGAGTTCGGTTTCAATTCCCGGCATGGTCGAAGATTTTCTCTGCTCGGGGACTGGGTGCTGTGCTGTCATCATGTTGTGCTGTCATCATGATCATCATTTCATCAGTACCACCGACATGCCGAAGTAGCGTCAAATAAAAAGATTTGCACAATGTGGCGGAACTCCCCGAAAGGGGGCTCCCAGCCAAATATGCCATTCACATATTTGAATACAATCCCTGAATAAGATAGCTAACAGAGATTTTTAATTCACTCCTATTCCACTTATTACCTACAAGATATTTAACAGACCTTGGCAGGTGCTTGATTACGTGTGACCTACACTTTTGCTCCACCGCCCGCTAGTGTTAAACCCTTTATGTAGGTAGTGCTTTCACTTCTAATACCATAATAATGCTTTGCACTACTGGTTGAGAAAAAAGTAGTGTTAACAACAAATGTTATGGAAACTGTGAGATTTATCGAGAGTTTCTTAAATGCCTTTTCAGGACCTTCTAAGCCTAACGGCAAAAATGATTTTTGTAACATAATTCTGTCTTCTGATAAAGATTACTGTGAATCGAGTTCCATAAAAATATTTAAATACCTAATCGATGAACAGAAAAGAACAGCAAAAAATGGTTTTTCTTCACCTTTAAGTCGTCAGTTGTTCATATCCCAAATGCATATGAAGTAATTGCTTAATTAGTCTAGGATGTGGATTTTCAAGTCCAATTGAAAGAGGTTCGCAATTTTTTGAATTTTAATTTGATGTATATATTCTGACTTTTATTCAATAATTATTCTTCTGGAAAGCTCTTCCGCCAGGTATCATGAACTTTTAAAGTGATTTATTGCTTTTAGAATTTGGGGGGAAATAGTATTTTATTCTCCCATTGTAGTCCCTTTGCAGGTCCAATGTCGTATGAAGACCCGCTACAATTTATTTTGTGACTCTGTAGACAGATTATAAAGCGCATCAGATGTGAGTTTTGCTAAACATTCCCCAGCGGCGTTTTTGTTCTTATCGGCGATTTTGCACGGAGTATAGGGAAATTGTGAATCACAGGTGGTGTTGAGAGACACATTGATTCATATTTTATAAAATGGACATTTATTACAAAGGACAACCTTTCACGCTCACAGCATACATTATGCATAAAGAAAAACACGCGATCGTAATGGTTCTTTAACATGTGTGAGAGATTAATTCTAACAAAACTTTACCTTTAACATCAGCATGTGAAGAAATCGTTAGTGTGGGTGTATAGGAAGCGAATGACTCTTGAGTCTCGCGCTGTAGGGAACTATGGGAGGAATTACAAAATGTATTCATGTTAAAAAACTTAACTCCATCCGAATAGGTATCGGAAGGCCCGATGATACCAACCGACTTCTCTGTCGTCCTCAGCGGTCTGGGGTCATCGAATGGGAATTTGGGGGGCGTGGGGTCAGCACATCGCTGCTTCTCAACGAAGCAGTTCCTCAACTGGCCCCACATGGCCTGAGTGAATCCCGCTTGCCGACATCGCACGGCAGATCCGCACTGTCAGCCATCGAAGTGCTAGCCACACCCTACGGTGCTTTCAACATCAGTGATCCGATGTGAACTGGTGTATACACCGCCACACAGTTGTTGAGGTGTATTCAGATGGGGCGGCGACACTGTCTCAGAGAGGTTCCAAAGGACGGAAATCCAAGTCAACTATTTGTAATAAAAGCTCGATAACTTCAGTAAATCCCAACTTGTCGAAACGTTCCCAAATATGTGGGTATTCATTCTGTTCAGATAGTTAAGCTTGATGCAGCTATATCGTCGTATTGTAGATGGACAGAAGTTTCTGACCAAAGCCACTAAAAGTGTTATAGAATCCTTTAAGTTCGACTTTCACAGATCTGGATACACTAATAGGTATTTCTTGAGCTACGTTAGATGAATATTATTTGATTTGTCAGTCTCCTAGTGGGAGAAACCGTACTCAAAACACCCAGCAGTACAAGTTCAACGTGAATAGTTACACACTAAACAGAATTGTTATTAGAATGACCAGAATAGAAAACAGAAGTTACAGATAATTCGCTGAACGCGATCAACAAACTGGATGACTTGAGAACTTTATACCATGGTAACTCGGTACAAAAGTAACACTCATAGCTTGCGAAAACAAGGGAAAATGAATTAAAATATTCATTTCGCACAATGCAAATATGCATGAATCACCCAGTATGCATGGAAGCAAGTTCTGAATTCAACTAACGATCTTGCTCAAGGCACGGGTTAAGCATCGGGCACAGTACAAAGCGTGAATACTGAAGTTCACATCCAACTGAGAAAGTTTTTAGAATAAAAATGCTGCCTTTCCGGGACAAATCTTTTGACTGTTAATTGAAGGGTAATCTGTAATTAGGTATATTTCAAAACAAAAATCTAAGTAATTCCGAAGAACTGACACGATTAGCGCGCTACGAGGAGCTCGACGTACCCACGACGGCGTCCACTTGAGGGCGTCCAGAAAGACTTTCTAAACGCCGGCCATTAGCTGCCGAGGTCTGCTGTCTTTTACCGGGTGTGGGAGTGCTGGATCAATCTAAAGACTGCAAAAATAGCCTGTCAAACGTCTGACAGTCGAAAGACATTAAAAAAGGCTGGATGGCCGTTGCTCTGCACCAGCCGTGTTAGATGACATGTGAGAACAGGGCTCAACAGAAAATTTCCACGACTTTACACAGAAGAGAAGGAAACTGCTCTGATTTCTACCGGTATATATTCATAATCATCTATCCACACATTCGCACATTACAGAACTTATTTGTGATGCGGATTAAGAAAAGGAAAGAGACTGCTGGCGCGAGACACAAATAAAACAAACTGGTCACTTCGAACCCTTTCGTCAAGAATAGGACAGGAGTAGGATAAAAGAGCAAAAAACTAAGGTACTACGCTGATTCTAGCGGACAAAGTGTAATAAATGACATTTATGTGAAAGAGGGCTGAAAAAGGCTCCTTTCAAAGTTTCTGATATGTTTATAGTCTCAAAAAGTGGGCACTCTCTACTTGTTGGAATTATTTTAATAGTTAGTAGTTTTATGGCACTCTTTTTCAACTTCTACATTCCATCTTCGGAATATGGACGAAAAATACACATTATGACATTCTTAGACTAATACTGGTGATGAAAACAAAGGACGATATGCAGAACCCTGTCATCTGCTACGTATCAGGACGGCTGTCACTGGGTACTGGCTAGGAGATATACAAATTACTTTCCTTCGCACAAGTAAAACGAAAGATACGGAACCACCGTGTCGATTATTACACTACATTTAACTTTTGTACAAAGATACCATGGTTTATCCAATCAAAAGCGTTGAGTAAGATCACTCTTGTTTTGTGTTTCAAGTTACTAAGCGAGAATTTTACTGCGTAGCTTTTCTCCGAGTAATCTTATTGCCATAAACGTCATACACACTCTCAGTTATGTATACTGTGTGCCATATACTGCCATCTTGGTCCGTATACAATATGAGTGTTCATTGCCCTTAACTTTGTTCATTGTTCCATTTAAAATTGATCTGCTTCTTAGTTTTATCTGTTATTGCCGTATTCCACATGATTTCACTTATTATTTGTATTACAGACATATATGTTTCATTTAAATAGGTTTACTGCAGTGCTATTGGCATGGAGTTTTCCTGTGAGCCCGAGCTTGCTCGTTGCTCTAAACTGGGCACACATCACTGTTGTTGATTAACAGATCTGTTCTCTGCTCTACATGACGTTTCAAGCCTTTTGGATGAAACCGAAACAGGCGATAACATGCCCACAAGTGATTAACTGAGACAGGGAACCAATGGTCGGGAGTGCATATCTATTGCGTTACAGACACTCACAGCGTATACAGCATAACAACAGCGTAGCTCGCAGTAATTATTCGAAGTGACGATTATTAGCCTCAATACATGCATGGCAAAGGAACTTGAAGTTCTGCTACACTAACGTCCATTGTGTTCGTTGTACCAGGAGACGGGCAGCTTGGACCCTAGTAAACAGGTCTTCGCCCTTCGGGGGTTTCATAAACTAACGTCTTGACGTAATCCCAGAAAAAAATTTCCAGAGGTGTGAGATCTGGCGATCGCGTTGAGCATGGGACAGGACCTCCCCATACAATGCAGTCATGAGGGTACATGTTCTTCAGGTGCTCTCAGATATTAACATCGAAGTGGGCTGGTGCACTGTCGTGTTGAGATCACATCCTTTTGCATACAATAAGGGGCACAGGCTTCAAGAACTGTGGCAGCACATCTCGCAGGAACAACAGGTAAAAAGGAGAGTCAAGCTAGATGCTGTTAGGTGATCTTGGACTATACCCGGCCATACGTTGACTGATAATCGTTGCTTGTGGCCACCGACTAGCGTGGCCTGGGGATTGTCGTCACTCCGGACATTGGTGTTGTGGCTCTTGAAAACAGCATCGTGGCTGAATAAAGCCTCATCCGCGAATAATACAAATTGCAAGCAGTTTGGCATTGCGGCACAGAAGAATAAAATCCGTTGACAGGAGTGAACGTGGGGATCAAAATCTGTTGGTCCCAGTGCTTGCACGCGTTCTTTGTGACGTAATGTGACACATGTGCTATGAATTAAGTTGTAAATCGTATATCTGTTTCGTGGTCAGGGGTTTCCACTGTTTATCACCCGCAGCTTGTTCCTATGTACAATTAACACGCGGATCTTTGCGAGAGTGCCATAGAACTGCGAACGCCATTGCAATACATGTACTGAGACTGGCATTCATCGCTCTGAACAATTAAAATCTTCAAATGTGTGTGAAATTCTAAGGGACTAAACTGCTAAGGTCAACGGTCCATAGACTTACAAACTACTTAAAATAACTTAAACTAACTTACGCTAAAGACAGCACACACACCCATGCCCGAAGGAGGATCTGAACAACTACTATAAGCTACACTGTTGTTATGCGGTGTAGCCTACGCTGTGTATATTCGTAACACAATAAATATGCGTTTCCGACAATTTCCTCCCTATTTCAATGTAATCAGTTGTGGACCCACAGTCAACTGTTTCAGTTTGACCCAAAATGTTTGACGCACCCTGTGTAATGGGCACATAACACGTGTTGTTATTAAATAGTGCCGTGTTACTATACAGTGTCTATGACGATATTACGTGTCTGGTAAGAAAGATTTGTCTTCTTATACTTACACCGTGTAATGACGCATTATTTCATGTTTTTTACTAACTGGTTTATTTACATTTTGTAGTTAGTGCTTACGTGATGTTTGATATGCTTGTAACAAGCTAAACTTCATCAGACATCATTTTCACGCGCAAGCATATATTATTTTGTGTCCTCGGAGCCCTTCGTGGCAGCATACATGAATAAAACGTTCTCGGTTTTCAAGATGCGTCAATTCGAATAAAATCTGGAACTCCTGAAGACGATGGCGGGGATGGTCATCGAAAGCTCGAGGATTTTATCCGAATTGACGCGGCTTGAAAAGCGAGATCGTTTTATTCATATAGTATACTGATGATAATGTGTATCATCCCATCTTGTAATTAGACACTGCACTCACTTTATTGACTGGTACGTATTTGCAGTCATTTGCCTCTTGTTCAACATTCCAGTGTGCTTTACACTATTTTTCCCTTTATATGCAATTTGTTTACTATTTCATATCAGAAGTTGGCTGATTGCTCATCCGAAACGAATAATCAATTATTGTTAAAATATTTCTATCTGGGCTATTAAAGGATATTATATAAATTTTTTAACATCTAATATTTCCACAGACTGCTAATGTCCACCCTGGCCATCTGTTGAGGTACGTTTGTCGGTACAGCTACTGTCGAGTTTTGTGAAAAAATCTGTTTAGAGAGACTATGAGGCCTACATCGTGACGGCCGGTGCCCGGGGTAGCATTAGCATTGTTGCGACTACTCGCAGAGTGTCAATACAGACCAGAGGATAGCCATACAGTGCTGGCTACGCCTGATGAGTCGTGGCGGCTCTCCCGCCAGTAATTTGGAGAGGTCTTCAGGGACCGAGACGTCCCGTCCTATTCCGGGTTATATTCGTCGTTCCATTAAGGGCAACGTCGATGCGGCGGAAGAGATTGATTTATCGAGCCTTTTAGGCGCGACATGCAAAGCTGGAAAGCTTTCAGCGGGGCAGCGGCCCGGCCGGCGCTGGCTGGAGTATTAGCGCAGAGCACACTGGCGGCCGACGCGTCACGCCATGCGGCGCTCAGCGGCCGTCGACATCGACCTGCCGGCAGCGCCAGCGCCAGTGCCAGCGGCTGGGTCCGCACTGCTCTCTTCCGCGGTGTCTCGCCCAGTGGGCGTCGTGTCGGCGAGAAACCGGCAAGGCTTCCACAATGCTAAATCCTACAATTGTGGAGGGCTCTTACTGTAGCCATACTGTGCCGGGGCTCGTCGAAAGCAGGTTACTGCATCGGTGGTTGTGGTGCCAATAGCTGATTATAGTGACAATCTATAGGTAATTGAAGTGAAACTTTCACGACAGGTTAGAGAGCCGAAGGAAACCTTTGAACTAGGTCAGACCTGAACACAATGATAAGGAAGTGGACAGCCCCTGAACAGCTTGGTACAATGTTTGTTTAACAGCTCTTTTTTCTTACACAGGAACCCAAGAAAATCCAGTGAGATACTCTTAGACACAGGGCTTAAGCCCCTATCGTACACTGTTGGCAGCTCACAATTATGCTGCAAAATATTTGGCAAATTTGGAGTTACAGCCGATACGGCCTCTCATTAATTGAGAGGACACAATAAAAAGGTTTAATGTAAGTACTAGATAACAAATTCAAAATCGTTTGTTCCTTTAAAATAATATCTTCATAAATTTACTACTAGAATACAGCAAACGAATGTATTAGAGATTTGCATAAGTTGCTGTTTTTTGGCAATAAACACTCACTAACTCCAAAAATGAAAACAATGCAAAGGTTAACCGACAATGAGAATCAGAGTTTTGAACTGTGTTCCAAAAGTATTACAAAAAGTAGTTTACTAATTTCAGACATTCAATCCTTTCATACATTAAATCCTTTCATACTAAAACAGTACAAATTTACAGCAAGGCTTATTTATACTAAGAAACAAAATTTGCGTTGTATTCCAAAAGCTTTACAAGAAACAGTTTACTAGTTTCAGGCATTAAGACGTTTCTTACAAAAACAGTGCAACTGTACAAGAAAGTTCACTTACATTATGAAACCAAATTTGCGTTATGTTCCAAAGCATTACAAAAGCAGTTTACTCGTTTCAGGCACTGAATCTTTTCTTGTTAAGAGTGCAATATATATATATATATATATATATATATATATATATATATATATATATACTGTTGTCTAATACGTGCTGTACCATGCCGCCGCAGCCACGGGATGTGTCGAAAATGCTTTCCATAATTTTGAAATGACTCCATAACCAGGAGTCCCACGGGTTGAGATCCGGCGAACGAGCAGGCCGTCCAACTGGACCCCCTAGTACGATCCACTGGACGGGGAAGACACGATTGAGATGTGTCCGGACGTTAACGACGAAGAAGGCTGGAGCATGATCGTTCAGCAGCCATATAACCCTTCAAATCGTCAATGGCGCTTCTTCCAGCAGGACAGCCAAAGTCACGCGTAAGAGAAGTCGATAGTTCCGGCCTGTTAGGTGACATGGAAGAAAGACTGGTCCAAAATACGGTCACCGATTCTGCCGGCCCACAAATTCCAGCTGCACAGATCCCAAACCATGTGAGTTCTGCACACTATCCCACATATGACTGTTATAAAAGTTGAAGACGCCACTCCGAATAAAGGTGGCCTCCTCTGTGAACAGAATGGGTGGCATAAATCCTTGAATCGTGGTTGCCTGGGGAAGAAACCAGTGACAAAACTGCTCCTGACTTGGAAAATCTGTCGCTAGTAAGCCCTGCACACGCTGTGAGTGATAAGGACAGTAACCATTGTTATGAAGAATGTTCCACACGGTCGTCTGGCTTACCCTGTGTTGCCTGGTAGTGACACGGCCCTCGCCTTCCACAGTGTTAGTCACATTTCCCTCCAAGTCTTGTGTCCGAACATTTCGGGTACGCCCTTCATGATTTCCTTCTTCCTGAAACGTCCCTATCTCCGAAAAACGGCGAAACACTGTTGCAGACATTGAACGCTGTGTTTGGTGTCGGCAGGGATAGGTCTTCCGACGCAACCTTACTGCCCACCGCCCGTTGCCATTTGCCTTACGGTAAGTAAACACCATGTCGGCAAGCTATCGAATCGAATACGGAACCATTGTGTACGACGCTGTATAACAATCCCTACAAGGTGAGTGAGCAAGAGAAGTGAATCGGACACAATATTACCAATTACTATGGCAGGAGAGGGCGCTAGGGGATGAGATATCAGGAACAGTACCACCCTCTAGGAGGAAACCATGCACATTATAAAAAAAGTAGCACCCTCTAGGAGGAAACCATGCATATTGTAACTGTGGCAGCATAATACAGAGCGTATTAGACCGCAGTCTCTGTAACAAAGTATGATTAAATAAATGGTCTCTGGCATTGAAACCATGCATTTCCGGACATAAGTCCATTATACACCGTGTCTTTATGATCCCAAGTTTCAAGCAAAGCGAATTACTCAAGACGTTCCTTAGACCACACTAAATTATGAGGAATCGGCCCGATTTGAGAACAGGGTGCAAGACCGCGAATGGCACGTTTCACTCCAGGGTATATCTTGGGCGCTGGATCCGCGGCGCCAGGGCGTGAAGTTAACGCTGACCCAACTACAACACATATAAAACTTCTCATAAATAAAGCAAGGAGAAAACAACAGTTCATTGGGCCATGTCCAAAAAACATAGTACTCAAGGCTAGAGCAGAAGCCGGCACGAGAAATTTTACAGGATCATAATACGAACAATTAATCTAAAAAAATTCATATTAAAGTTAATTAAGCGTGCCAAACAACCAAACAATGCAAGGTCCGTTATCAGAGTGCATCGCACCTCCTACTGGTTACCTCAACCGTGAACAAATGCTCGGCTAGAGAATTTAAGAAAAATGTTCAAATGTGTGTGAAATCCTGTGGGACTTAACTGCTAAGTTCATCAGTCCCTAAGCTTACACACTGCTTAACCCAAATTATCCTAAGGACAAACACACACACCCATGCCCGAGGGAGGACTCGAACCTCCGCCGGGACCAGCCGCCCAGTCCAAGACTGCAGCGCCCCAGACCGCTCGGCTAATCCCGCGCGTCATATTAAAACTTAAAAACTTTAGCAAATACTATTAATCATGAAATTGGCCCAAGGAACGAGTATAGCTCGCGACTAAATTTAGCTCAGACCCAGGGCACTGCACCTTTTGCGAATTTATTTACACGATTAAGAATATCAAAATAGACAACGAAAAGCAAAATTAACATTTAGTCACGGGCAGAAGCCCTTTTAGCAAAAATACTACTAGCTCCGAAGTTGGTCGGCGGAGAGAGGGTAGCTACCATTTTAAATTTATCCAGACCTCGGGCACTGCCCCTTTATGAAACGGTGTATAGAGTTAAATAGTCCAATACAGAGAAACACACAGAATTAATGAACCTAAGCAAAACATATAACCCTCTAACTATTGAGCGGTTCAAGGCACTTCAGTCCGGAACCGCGCGACCGCTACTGTTGCAGGTTCGAATCCTGCCTCGGGCATGGATGTATATGATGTTCTTAGGTTAGTTAGGTTTAAGTAGTTCTAAGATCTAGGGGACTAATGACCTCAGATGTTAAGTCCCATAGTTCTCAGAGCCATTTGAATCAAATTTTAACCTCTAACTAGTAAAACTTCTGAATCTGTTACACTACTCACCATTAAAATCGCTACACCACGAAGATGACGTGATACAGACGCTAAATTTAACCGACAGGAAGAAGATGCTGTGATATCCAAATGACTAGCTTTCCAGAGCACTCACACAAGGTTGGCGCCGTTGGTGACACCTGCAACGTGCTGACATGAGGAAAGTTGCCAACCGATTTCTCATACACAAACAGCAGTTGACCGGCGTTGCCTGATGAAACGTTGTTGTGATGCCTCGTGTAAGGAGGAGAAATGCGTACCATCACGATTCCGACTTTGATAAAGGTCGGATTGTAGCCTATCGCTACTGCGGTTTATCGAATCGCGACATTGCTGCTCGCGTTGGTCGATATCCAATGACTGAGCTGAATATGGAATCGGCGGGTTCAGGAGGGTAATACGGAACGCCGTGCTAGATCCCAACGGCCTCGTATCACTAGCAGTCGAGATGACAGGCATCTTATCCGCATGGATGTAACGGATCGTGCAGCCACGTCTCGATCCCTAAGTCAACAGATGGGGACGTTTGCAAGACAACAACCATCTGCACGAACAATTCGACGACGTTTGCAGCAGCATGGACTATCAGCTCCGAGACCATTGCTGCGGTTACCCTTGAAGCTGCATCACAGACAGGAGCGCCTGCTATGGTGTACTCAACGACGAACCTGGGTGCACGAATAGCAAAACGTCATTTTTTCGGATGAATTCAGGTTCTGTTTACAGCATCATGATGGTCGCATCCGTGTTTGGCGACATCGCGGTGAACGCACATTGGAAGCGTGTATTCGTCATCGCCATACTGGCGTATTACCCGGCGTGATGGTATGGGGTGCCATTGGTTACACGTCCCGGTCACCTCTTGTTCGCATTGACGGCATTGTGAACAGTGGACGTTACATTTCAGATGTGTTAAGACCCGTGTCTCTACGCTTCATTCGATCCCTGCAAAACCCTACATTTCAGCAGGATAATTCCGACCGCATGTCTCAGGTCCTGTCCGGGCCTTTCTGGATACAGAAAATGTTCGACTGCTGCCCTGGCCAGCACATTCTCCAGATCCTTTAACAACTGAAAACGTCTGGTCAATGGTGTCCGAGCAACTGGCTCGTCACAATATGCCAGTTACTCTTGATGAACTGTGGAATCGTGTTGAGGCTGCATGGGCAGCTGTACGTGTACACGCCATCCAATCTCTGTTTGACTCAATGCCCAGGCGTATCTAGGCCGTTATTACGGCCAGAGGCGGTTGTTCTGGGTACTGATTTCTCAGGATCTACGCACCCAAATTGCGTGAAAATGTAATCACATGTCAGTTGTAGTATAATATATTTGCTCAATGAATACGCTTTTATCAATGGAATTTCTTTTTGGTGTAGCAATTTTAATGGCCAGTAGTGTATATATTAAGCAAATAAGGATGTGTCGCGTTTTTTTAAGACATATGGTCTACACCACGCTAGGTATCGGGCACTGCCCTATTTTAAGAAAAATAACCACAGCAATAGGTTGAGTTGCTATGGTTCACGTTGAACAAGTAATTAACAGGTTGGGTTGGGTTGATTTGGTGGAAGAGACAAAACAGCGAGGTCATCGGTCTCATTGGATTATGGAGTCCGCCCCCGGTAGCTGAGTGGTCAACGCGACAGAATGTCAATTCTAAGGACCCGGGTTCGATTCCGGCTGAGTCGGAGATTTTCTCCGCTCAGGGACTGGGTGTTGTGTTGTCATAATCATCATCATTTCATCCCCATAGACGCGAAAGTCACCGAAGTGGCGTCAAATCGAAAGACTTGCACCAGGCGAACGGTCTAATCGACGGGAGGCCCTGATCACACGACTTCATTCATTCATCGGAATATGGAAGGATGGGAAAGGAAGTCCTGAAGTTGGGCAAGGGCTTTAAACAGAGCACCAACGGTCTACAGGGAACCACAGACACGCACAACCGCAAGACTTAAACCTCACCAATTCCAATCAATTTTCACAGTTAAAACTATGCAAGTTACGTTCCTTGAGGGCTCCCCATCTACGTTAGGCACACGGCACTCGCGCTCCAGTTTTTAAAAAACGACACGAGCGAGCGCATGCAACACTGCAGAATCATAAGGAATACCCAAACAAATGTAGTCTGACAGTGAGAAATCCAAGGAGACTCAGCCCAAACAAACGGAACGAGTAGGTTCATCGAAATCAGAAAGAAGTCCAATGCACAAGTCCCCGGGATCATTTTCTCGCTTCACTTCCGAGCAGAAAGCGGCGCAACGACCTGCCCATCCACAAGCAACTCGACACACCGTCGGCCCGATTCAGAACTGGCTTGCTTGACAATATGGGCCCAGCGATCCACCGCTTGACCTCAGGGATACCAAAACGCTTGTTGCCCAGCTTAGGATCAACGCCAGCTGTGTCCTGTGACCGACCTCTTGCTTGATCGGCGATGCCTTAAGAAGTTTCCACAGGTGAGCACGCGCTTACTAACCAGCAGGAGGCTAAAATCTTTGCATGAACGACGCGCTACTAGCAAGTATTGGCACGGCTGTATCAGGAAGGAAAGCTAGTAAACATTTTACTCTGTGCTGATGACTGACAATGGACCGGAAGAGGATCACTGCACCGCCCAGATCATGTGCATGAAGAAAACATTCAGAGGGCTTCTAAACAAAATGTAGTTATTGATAACATGCCTCTCTGAAGTATAACGGTTTATTTATTATTTAAAATTGAAAAGAAACAATCACAACAGCAATAAAATTTACTTTTATATAACGCTACCGGTTTGGGTTTGTTTTAGACCATATTCAGACCCACACTGTGATGGTAGATGGTGACTGTGAACGGAGAAGGCGCTACACCTCCACGAACATCTGGCGTTCCTGGAGGTGTAGTGCCTGCTCCGTTCACAGTCACCATCTACCATCACGCTGTGGGTCTGAAGATGGTCTAAAACAAACCGAAACCTGTAACCTTGTATTAAAAAAATTTGTTGCGTTTGTGACTGTCTACATTCAATTCTACAGAGAAGCCTGGAGTGTTTGCTTACTGAGGATACAGTGAATATTACAACACGAAGAGTGAAGCTCTGCTTTGTTTGGTGCTGAATCTTAAATGTACTTACAACATGCGTAGTACGGCAAACCATCAGTATCTAAAAAAAAAGTCGTTTGCAGTATCTGAGTTTCGAATGGAATAGGGCTTCCCAAAACGCACATTTGAGAGTAAAGTGTTGTTGTATGAGTACGCGATTGGCGAACAAGCTCTGGAAGCACTTACATTCGTTAAATATCTGGGAGTAGGTGTACGAAGAGATTTAAAGCGGAATGACCAAATGAAACTGATCTTAGCAAAGTTGGATTTCAGACAGATTCATTGAAAAAATTCTCAGAAAATTTAGTCCAACCTGTAGTTTGGCCGATACTTGACTATGTTCGTCACTCAAGGTTCCTTAACAGAAACGATTAACAGAAGGAAGAGATCCAAAGAAGAGCAGCGCGTTTCGCCATCTTCGTTTAGTAAGCACGAAAGCGTCAAGGATATCCTCATCCGACTTCTGTGACACATACTGCGAGTGAGAGGAGTTCTGAATCACGTTGTGACTTTCTGTTGTAGTTCGGATAGCGTACGTTTCTACATTTATCTCGTGAGACGAACATTTCTTCTTCTTCGCCTCAAAGTTTAGGCGGTATGCCTCTACTGAATTCACATTTTTAAGACCATCTTCTTCTCAGTCTTGCAAAGTCTATTTTTCCTCACAGTCTATACCTGTTGACAGTAAATGGAATTCTGCCATCATACATACCTTTAAGATATGGCCTCCTTTCCTCATGTATTCTTCCAATTTGTCGTTTTAAGTTAAATATTTCCAATTTTTCTCGTATATTCGCCTTTCTTATACGATCTCCTTTCTTGAGGAACCTTTGACAAAAATCATATGTCTGCACTTGCATACTGCTTTCGTTTCCGTTTTTACAGTCCGAGATCCACTGCCACAGAACAAGGGAGGCACAGTCTTTGTTTTACAAAATTTTAATTTGGTGGCTTGCCTCATCTTGTTCTTTAAGTTTTATTTGCCTTTCCTCACGTTGTTCTTTAAGGTTTTGTTTAAATCAGTGTTGAATACATTTGTCACAGGAACGTATTCCCGTCACTTATTTATACAAATATGCTTATTTTCTGTATGTCGATAGCTATTTTTACACTGAAGAGCCAAAGAAACTGGTACACCTGACTAATACCGTTTACGGTCCCCACGAGCACGCAGAAGTCAAGCAACACGACATGGCATGGACTCGAATAATGTTTGAAGTAGTGCTGGAGGGAACTGACACCATGAATCTTGCAGAGCTGTCCATAAATCCTTAACAGTACGAGGGGTGGAGACCTCTTCTGAACAGCACGTTGCAAGGTATCCCAAAATTGCTCAATAACGTTCATTTCTGGGGAGTTTGGTGACCAGCGTAAGTGCTGAAACTCAGAAGAATATTCCTGGAGCAATTCTATGGCAATTATGGACGTATGGGGCGTCGCATTGTCCTGCTATAATTACCAAAGTCCGTCGGAATGCACAATGGATCTGAATTATGCCCTGCATAATCAGTCAGGATGATTACGTACGTGTCACCTGTCAGATTCGTATCTAGACTATCAGGGGTCCCATATCACTCTAATTGCAAACGCCTCACACCATTACAGAGCCTCCACCAGCCCGAACAACCCCCTGCTAACATGCAGGGTCGATGGACCCATGAGGTTGTCTCCATACCCGTACACGTCCATCAGCTTCATACAATTTGAAATGAGACTCGTCCGACCAGGCAATATGTTTCCAGTCATCTACGGTCCAATGTCGGTGTTGACGGGCCCAGGCGAGGAGTAAAGCTTTGTGTCGTGCCGTCATCAAGGCTACACGAGTGGACCTTCGGCTCCAAAAGCCCGTATCGATAATGTTTCGTTGAATGGCTCCCACGCTGAAACTTGTTGATGGCGCAGCATTGAAATCTGCAGCAGTTTGCGGAAGGGTTCTATTTCTGTCACGTTGAACGATTCTCTTCAGTCGTCGTTGGTCCTATTCTTGCAGGATCTTTTTCCAGCCGCAGCGTTGTCGGAGATTTGATGTTTTGCCGGATTCCTGATATTCACGGTACACTCGTGTAATGGTCATACGGGAAAATCCCCACATTATCGCGACCTCGGAGATGCTTTGTCCTGTCGCTCGGGCGCCGACTATAACAGTCCGCAGGTCACTGGTCTGTCGGTCGCGTTCTCGCTTCCCGAGCACGGGGTCCCAGGTTCGATTCCCGGCGGGGTCAGGGATTTTCACCTGCCTCGAGACGACTGGGTGTTTGAGTTGTCCTCATCATTTCATCATCATTCGTGAAAGTGGCGAGATTGGACTGAGCAAATGTTGGGCATTTGTACGGGCGCTGATAACCTTGCAGCTGAGAACCCCTCAAACCAAAGATCATCATCCGACTACAACATCACGTTCGAACTCACATAAATCTTGAGAACCTGCCATTGTAGCAGCAGTAACCGATCTGACAACTGCGACACACCCTTGTTGCCTTATACGGGCGTTGCCGACCGCAGCGCCTTACTGTGCCTGTGTACATATCTCTGTATATGAATAAGCATTCCTATACCAGTTTCTTTGGCGCTTCAGTTTATTCCGAAACGACCTGTTTTCGGGCATCGTCGCACATTTTTACGTCTTATCCCGTACTTACAGCCGATCTGTTCTAATTGAAGAATTTTCCTTTTAGGACGGGTTATTCTGTATCCGCGAGATAAGGTCTGAAGATGGGTGACAGTGCTAGAAACCGGTCATTTTGAAATAAAAGTAACTATCGACAGACACAAAATAAGCCTCTTTTGTTTTATTTATAGTTCCAACTATGTGATTAAATTTGTTGATATTATTATTTATATTATTATTTTTATTGAAGTTGATATCGCATTATAAATATCTAAAACTTGAGACCTGTACCAGTACCTTGTCTTCAATAACAATTTTTAATCGAACTATGTGTTTTCTGTAGTGAACCATAACTTTATAGGTTTAGTGATGCATATTTTATGTAGCATTGTCTTTCCGGTTCATATAACCATGTTGTAAAATTGCCTCATTATTTTGTATTGAGACCAATTATTCCGTACATAACATAGCTCTTAGACAGTAGTTTCTTTCCAGTTCTATACTTCGATATGCTTCATTCTTTCGTTTTCTAATGAAATAGTGACACTGAAAACTACATACCTGCCTGACGCTTTGGTTTATGATTATCGCTTCCGTTTTTGACCTGCCTGTGTTTTAATTATATTGGAATCTTCGTATAAATTTTCGATTGTCTGTGTAAGACGAATGGAATACCTTCTTTCTTCCATTATTGTCCATAATCTGTTTCTAATGACCGTCAAAATATTTCTCGAAGTCAACAAAAGTAACATGTGTTTCGAGATTGACTTCGCGCCGTTATTCTAGAATTCTAATGCTGAAAATAGTATCGTACGGGGAGCGTTGCTTCCCGAATCCACTTTGTTCTTCTCCCGGGAATACATTCATCGAATAAATACAAAGGCTTAACTCACACAGAGTCCTTCCATACTTAGTAAGTTCTATATTTATTCGGTCTGGACATCACGCTTTACGATTTTCTTAGAATTTTAAAACCTGTTGGAGCTCATATGATGTTAATGGGTCAATCGTCTCGTTGTTTTAGGGTGATATGTGTTGCTTCTTTATTGCAACAGTTTCATTACAACATAGTTTCTTGTAATGTTTTATTGAATGTTCCTTATAGATTATATTAATTCTAGCGTTGTCTCTTTCTGATTAGGTTTTTCAGTATTTTATACGCAGAATTCTGCCTTGTGTGTATGACATACTCAATGCTTGTAATCAATTTATCCCATGGATCTTCATGTGCTTTTCTTATTACTTGTTTAACTTGTTTTTTATTACTTGTGTACTGCTGCTCTGTTTCTTGAGTCTGTTTTGTGGCAGAACTTCAAATGTACTTTGTTTTCGTTTCACGGATTCCTATATTTGTGAGTTTCATACCCTCAAACGCATTTTTCTTCTTATTTTCTTCTTCTTACGGTTACTTCTAGTGTTGCTTTTTGTATGTAGTCTTTATTTCACTCAGTCTGTGTATCATCAGCTTTTGAAGTGCTTAATACATACTGCTGTAACCTGTGTTAGAATAACTTTCTGATACTTTACTCCTGCAATAAATATAGTTCCTACGAAGAATTCTCCTTCTTTTTATAGCATTCCTTCCATTTGTCCATGGTAAATAGATCTGAAGATGGCCTATACTAGCTGAAGCAGATTATCCAAAATAAATAATATTATCCTTTAGACGATGTTGCTCAGTTTGAATATAGTTGACGGCCTAATTATTTATGGGACCACTGAAGTAATAATGGCTCACCAGCGTCGTAGGGGTCGTGTTCTCACTGGTTGCTGTCTGTCCCTCTCAATACTTACTAAAATTATGCTCCACTGATATGTAACATCAGGAAATTAAGTTTGTTAGCTTGGATATAAATATACAGATATGACGCAGAAATAACGTCACCCAACAGCTTGATTAATAATTAAAACTTCCAATATTTGTTAATCAATGTCATAAATTCAGAAGTGGATTGTCGCAATTTCGACCTAACTACGGCTCGAGCTCCACTCTAAATTTGAGTAAATACTTTTTGTATCTGCTATTGAAATTCAAAACAACGTTGATCCGCGCTTCACGGAACTGGAAGGTCAAAAAAATGTAAGAAATTGCTTTTAGCTCAGGTCAAGTTCATGGACATGAATTCTAAGTGCAGACAATTCTACAAGCTAAAAACAGAGTCCAACCCTTCCTCCTGGTAAGCACTGCCCTGCCAGAGGTAAGTCCCGACACACACTGTTCACAGAAAATCGCGACTATCCGCACGGGCAAAAAAAGTCCGAAACTCAAGTGGCTAAATTACCGCCCAGAGTGACACAGATCTTACCTCTTCAAGCGCTTCCAGGGCACTGACACTGGGACAATATGACTGCCATCTTTTATACGAATACATGAAATGTATTTGCATAATAGGAATAAGGATAACCATCAGCTGTATAATGGAATGACGACAATGAAAATTTATTGCGGCCTGGAACTCGAACCTGCGTTTCTGGCTTACCGTGAGCAGTTGCCTTACCAAGAGGCTATCCGAGGAAGCTCCACGGCCGCTCCCAAACTTCCATACGTCGTCAGTCCTGTCCGAAGGAACATTTTATCGTAATTCTGAATAACACAAGCACTGCAATATTATATCTTTCATGGATGATATATGGACCTGCTGTTAACTGCGACAGGAGTCTAGTAAGACCACGAAAAGTTGGAATTACAATCTTTTATCTTTATGCGATACCTTAAAACTAAATCCATCACACTGAGACACTGATTTAAATAATATGTTGTAATAGATTTTTGGTAGTATAATTCGCCTGCAGCCGACATCAAACTGGCAGCAATTTTCACATCATTAGAATTACAGTTAATACATAGTGAGCTGTACCTTGAATACTTACAGCATGCATATAAGTGGCGTCAGTATTATAGGAAATGAGCTGCTCTTTCCACTGCTGTCACGTAAATTTATGTATCTTTGATAGGATTTTCATATGGGCAAAACTATGAAAAATCTAATTAATTAATTAAAAGTTAACTAAACACTGAAAGCTTACAATATAAATATTGTTTCTAATGTGTAGCTCCGTTTTCCAACACGTATTTTTTGTATAATTAGTTATTCCGATTTTAATTAATTACTTAATTCAGCCACTTCTCGTCTACTAATGAAGTGCATCAAATACGAGTAGCTCATTCAATCTGCCTCGATGAGCGTTTCCACTTGGTATGTAAATTTTCGCTCAGGCCTAATTAGTATAAATGTTAATTCAGCTACTGTAGAAAGTTATTACAGATGTTTTTTCATCCATTAACTAATTAAATACCTCACTTTCATAGTCAGTCTATACCTCAAAATAGTAATCGTTGAGCTCTTTAATTTGATGTATCGTGTTCTCACGTATGTTTAGTGACTTACGCTCCACGTGCGTAAAGACACTCCTGGAAATTGAAATAAGAACACCGTGAATTCATTGTCCCAGGAGGGGGAAACTTTATTGACACATTCCTGGGGTCAGATACATCACATGATCACACTGACAGAACCACAGGCACATAGAAACAGGCAACAAAGCATGCACAATGTCTGCACTAGTACAGTGTATATCCACCTTTCGCAGCAATGCAGGCTGCTATTCTCCCATGGAGACGATCGTAGAGATGCTGGATGTAGTCCTGTGGAACGGCTTGCCATGCCATTTCCACCTGACGCCTCAGTTGGACCAGCGTTCGTGCTGGACGTGCAGACCGCGTGAGACGACGCTTCATCCAGTCCCAAACATGCTCAATGGGGGACAGATCCGGAGATCTTGCTGGCCAGGGTAGTTGACTTACACCTTCTAGAGCACGTTGGGTGGCACGGGATACATGCGGACGTGCATTGTCCTGTTGGAACAGCAAGTTCCCTTGCCGATCTAGGAATGGTAGAACGATGGGTTCGATGACGGTTTGGATGTACCGTGCACTATTCAGTGTCCCCTCGACGATCACCAGTGGTGTACGGCCAGTGTAGGAGATCGCTCCCCACACCATGATGCCGGGTGTTGGCCCTGTGTGCCTCGGTCGTATGCAGTCCTGATTGTGGCGCTCACCTGCACGGCGCCAAACACGCATACGACCATCATTGGCACCAAGGCAGAAGCGACTCTCATCGCTGAAGACGACACGTCTCCATTCGTCCCTCCATTCACGCCTGTCGCGACACCACTGGAGGCGGGCTGCACGCTGTTGGGGCGTGAGCGGAAGACGGCCTAACGGTGTGCGCGACCGTAGCCCAGCTTCATGGAGACGGTTGCGAATGGTCCTCGCCGATACCCCAGGAGCAACAGTGTCCCTAATTTGCTGGGAAGTGGCGGTGCGGTCCCCTACGGCACTGCGTAGGATCCTACGGTCTTGGCGTGCATCCGTACGTCGCTGCGGTCCGGTCCCAGGTCGACAGGCACGTGCACCTTCCGCCGACCAATGGCGACAACATCGATGTACTGTGGAGACCTCACGCCCCACGTGTTGAGCAATTCGGCGGTACGTCCACCCGGCCTCCCGCATGCCCACTATACGCCCTCGCTCAAAGTCCGTCAACTGCACATACGGTTCACGTCCACGCTGTCGCGGCATGCTACCAGTGTTAAAGACTGCGATGGAGCTCCGTATGCCACGGCAAACTGGCTGACACTGACGGGGGCGGTGAACAAATGCTGCGCAGCTAGCGCCATTCGACGGCCAACACCGCGGTTCCTGGTGTGTCCGCTGTGCCGTGCGTGTGATCATTGCTTGTACAGCCCTTTCGCAGTGTCCGGAGCAAGTATGGTGGGTCTGACTCACCGGTATCAATGTGTTCTTTTTTCCATTTCCAGGAGTGTGTGTATTACGACGACTGTGTTTGTGCGAACTGCTAACGAAGTTCGTGCCGTCACTTTCGGACAATGGCGAATCTAACATAGGCATGTAAGTCCGCCTCTGCCGCGACGACCTGATAGCACGTCCACCAGTCCCCCATCAAACTTCAAGAGTCGAGCGCAGACGTGCGCCAGTGTTCAAACCAAAACAAGCCAATTCGGAGCTCTTTTCAGTCGGTTGTGTCACAAGATTACTGTGTTGTCTCCTCCACAGCATAACAACTCCTTTTAGAAGTCACCTGATTGATGACTAGTAACGAAAAGCTGATATATTACTTCTGATATTATTTTTTACCGAGCGGGGTGGCGCAGTGGTAGCACACTGGACTCCCATTCGGGAGGACGACGGTTCAATCTCGCGTCCGGCCATCCTGATTGAGGTTTTCCGTGATTTTTCCTAAATTGCTCCAGGCAAAAGCTGGGATGATTCCTTTGAAATGGCGAGGCCGATTTCCTTCCCCATCCTTCCCTAATCAGATGAGACCGATGACGTCGCTGTTTGGTCTCTTTCCCCAATCAACCCAACCCATTATTTTTCTTTGACGTTTTTGCATCGCCGCAGTTCCCGTGAGGGGACAACTATAGTCAAACGATCGAACCCTAAATTTAGTCACCATTTTCACACGTGGTTTTGTGACGTACTGCACTACTTTTTCCAACATATTTTATCAGGGGTGTCTACTAGTGTCTTGTGGATACCTATGGGCATGTTGTGTAGTGTTATCGTGAGTGATTTTGGAGATGGACAGAGGAACACGGTTAGGGATGAGAGATAAGAGCACTTCTCGTACACAACGATTCTTCAAATTTTCTAGAAGATCCTCACCTTAATGTGGACTTTTGTGTTCATGCTTTTCGCTAGGTCTGATGCTGAACAGGAGCCTTTAGCTTGATTATTAAGTGAGTTTAGAACATTCTTCCAAGGTTAATAATTGACAGATGCATACTTGTATCGTGGAAAGTCAATATTTGAATAAATTTTCTCTTGTTTTCAGTAATTCAGAGTGGAACGTTGGCACCAGTTTACTACTGTGAAAAAGTTCTCAAGTTATTCAGTTTATTGATCGCATTCACCAAATTATCGTAACTTCTGTTTGCTCATCGTACCATAGTAATCATATATTTCAGTTATGTCGTAGTTAGTTAAATTTTAGTTTTGCAGTGTTGGTAATGATACACTTTGCTTGAATTAACAGTCAAGAGATTTGTTCCAGGTATGCCGCATTTGGATTCTAAAAAAGTTCTCAGTTTAGTGTGGACTTTTGTTTACATATCACGTGCGAAGTCTGACGTTCCATGGATCATAATTGCAACCTTCCTCTATGATGTGGAACGAGATAGTGTTACAGTTATACAACTGAAGAACTTGAATGTAAACAGTGGGAAGTTACAGTCGATGAGAAACAGAGCTATTGCTTGTAAAGCAGGGAGAAATTATGTGCTTCATTCGTTTTAGTTGATACATCCAAGATAACCAAGATATGGCAGCTCTGTCTCTAATTCCAGATTCTCGCTAATAGCAACTTTGTGAGGATTTGTGCCTGTAAACAATGGTAACTGACAACAACATCGTTGGCAGTATAGTAACACATGCATTGTTCATGTCAGGAAAATGCTGAAGTAATTAGAACCATTTAAATTAGTGGCTTTGAGAGCCTCCGCAGTACAGCTTCGTTAAACAGTGATAAATCAATTCTGACCTACCTAAGGAGTACTCAATATGCAAGTAAACAGTGTTAAGTACTCACTGGAGAATTTTTAAAAATAAATTTTTTGATAGAATTTACAGTGTCGTTACTGTAGATATATTCGAAAACTGTAATATTTGAATGAAAAAAGCACAATGAATGTGCTTGAAACATCTGTTAATGAGATTTCATTGAATACTACGCAGTTTCTTAAAACAGTTTGTCCTATACAATTGCTTACAGCGAGGTCTTCCATTTTTGTACACTTTATGTGATGAAATAAAATAAATTCTGACATCGGCAAAGGTCAGGCACTGAAATCAATTAAAGGGCAAGTGAAAATCTATGTTTGACCGGGACTCAATTCCGATTTCCAGCTTTATGTGAGTGGTCGCTTTAACCATTTCGGCTATCCGTGAACGCTTTCCGTCCAACCTTAAGTCCCAACTTGTCACTCACTACTTACGTAGCGAACCCTGTCTACCATACTTATTGCTGGCCGCGTAACGCTCGATTTCCGCAAGAGTTCAGGAGAAACAGTATACCTGCACTGAAAGGAACTTAGTAGCCGTCAAGCCGTACATGTAACACAGTATACAGGGTGGTCCATTGACGTGACCGGGACAAATATCTCACGAAATAAGCGTCAAACGAAAAAACTACAAACAACGAATCTTGTCCAGCTTGAAGGGGGAAACCAGATGGCGCTATGGTTGGCCCGCTAGATGGCGCTGGCACAGGTGAAACGGATGTCAACTGCGTTTTTTTAAAATAGGAACCCCCATTTTTATTACATATTCGTGTAGTACGGAAAGAAATTTGAATGTTTTATTTGGACCACTTTTTTCGCTTGGTGACAGATGGCGCTGTAATAGTCACAAACATATGGCTAACAATTTTAGACGAACAGTTGGTAAATTAAAATACAGATCGTAGGTGCGCTTGAACATTTTATTTAGTTTGTTCCAATGTGATACATCTACCTTTGTGAACTTATCATTTATGAGAACGCGTGCTGTTACAGCGTGATTAACTGTAAATACCACATTAATGCAATAAATGCTCAAACTGAAGTTCGTCAACCTCAATGCCTTTGGCAAAGCGTGTAACGACATTCCTCTCCACAGCGAGTAGTTGGCCTTCCGTAATGTTCGCACATGCATTGACAATGCTCTGACGTATGTTCAAAAATCGTTCAAATGGCTCTGAGCACTATGGGACTTAACTTCTGAGGTCATCAGTCACGTAGAACTTAGAACTACTTAAACCTAACTAACCTAAGGACATCACACACATCCATGCCCGAGGCAGGATTCGAACCTGCGACCGTAGCGGTCGCACGGTTCCAGACTGTAGCGCCTAGAACCGCGGGCCACCCCGGTCGGCAGCTGACGTACTCGTATGTTGTCATGAGCTGTCGGTGGATCATGATTGCAAATATCCTTCAACTTTCCCCACAGAAGGAAATCCGGGGACGTTAGATCCGGTGAATGTGCGGGCCATGGTATGGTGCTTCGACGACCAATCCACCTGTCATGAAATATGCTATTCAATACCGCTTCAACCGCACGCGAGCTGTGTGCCGGACATCCATCATGTTGGAAGTACATCGTCATTCTGTCATGCAGTGAAACATCTTGAAGTAACATCGGTAGAACATGACGTACGAAATCAGCATACATTGCACCATTTAGATTGCCATCGATAAAATGGGGACCAATTATCCTTCCTCCCATAATGCCGCACCATACATAAACCCGCCAACGTCGCTGATGTTCCACTTGTAGCAGCCATCGTGGATTTTCCGTTGCCCAATAGTGCATATTACGCCGGTTTACGTTACCGCTTTTGGTGAATGACGCTTCGTCGCTAAATAGAACGCGTGCAAAAAATGTGTCATCGTCCCGTAATTTCTCTTGTGCCCAGTGTCAGAACTGTACAAGACGTTGGAAGTCGTCGCCATGCAATTCCTGGTGCATAGAAATGTGGCACGGGTGCAATCGATGATGATGTAGGATTCCCAACACCGACGTTTTTGAGATTGCCGATTCTCGCGCAATTTGTCTGCTACTGATGTGCGGATTAGCCGTGACAGCAGCTAAAACACCTACTTGGGCATCATCATTTGTTGCAGGTCGTGGTTGGCGTTTCACATGTGGCTGAAGACTTCCTGTTTCTTTAAATAACATAACTATCCGGCGAACGGTCCGGACACTTGGATGATGTCGTCCAGGATTCCGAGCAGCATACATAGCACACGCCCGTTGGGCATTTTGATCACAATAGCCATACATCAACACGACATCGACCTTTTCCGCAATTGGTAAACGGTTCATTTTAACACGGGTAATGGATCACGAAGCAAATACCATCCACACTGGCGGAATGTTACGTGATACCTGTGCTTACACGTTTGTGACTATTACAGCACCACCTATCACAAAGCGAAAAAAGTGGTCCAACTAAAACATTCATATTTATTTACGTACTACACGAATATGTAATAAAAATGGGGGTTCCTATTTTAAAAAACGCAGTTGATATCTGTTTGACATATGGCAGCGCCATCTATCGGACCAACCATACCGCCATCTGGTTTCCCCCTTCAAGGTAGACGAGTTTCGTTCTTTGTAGTTTTTTCGTTTGATGCTTATTTTGTGAGATATTTGTCCCGGTCATTTTCAATGGACCACCCTGTATACTGCTCCATGAGGTTCGATCATTCCAGTGTACACACACAAGCACACACACACACACACACACACACATACACACACACACACACACACACACACACACACACACTCCCCTGCACTAGTGCGAGAATCCAACGTGTTGCGGAGAGAAATGAGTATGGTACGGTGGACAGGGGCGCATGTATGTAGAGTGCTTTTAGTTGGGAATTTGATTCAGGCGGAAAGTGCGCTTGGATAGCCGTAGAGAGTAAGGCAATCGGTTTCCTAAAGCAGGAACTCGGGGTTCCAGTCCCGGTCCGGCATAAATTTCACACGTCATCATTGAATCCATTTCAGTGCCCATTTGCGGCCGATGTTAGAATTTGTTTCATTTCATCGTGTATACAGGGTGTTACAAAAAAGTACGGCCAAACTTTCAGGAAACATTCCTCACACACAAATAAAGAAAAGATGTTATGTGGACATGTGTCCGGAAACGCTTAATTTCCATGTTAGAGCACATTTTAGTTTCGTCAGTATGTACTGTACTTACTCGATTCACTGCCATGATTTCATACGGGATACTCTACCTGTGCTGCTAGAACATGTGCCTTTACAAGTACGACACAACATGTGGTTCATGCACGATGGAGCTCCTGCACATTTCAGTCGAAGTATTCGTACGCTCCGCAACAACAGATTCGGTGACCGATGGATTGGTAGAGGTGGACCAATTCCATGGCCTCCACGCTCTTCTGACCTCAACCCTCTTGACTTTCATTTATGGGGGCATTGGAAAGCTCTTGTCTACGCAACCCCGGTACCAAATGTAGAGACTCTTCGTTCTCGTATTGTGGACGGCTGTGATACAATACGCCATACTCCAGGGCTGCATCAGCGCATCAGGGATTCCATGCGACGGAGGGTGGTTGCATGTATCCTCGCTAACTGAGGACATTTTGAACATTTCCTGTAACAAAGTGTTTGAAGTGACGCTGGTACGTCCTGTTGCTGTGTGTTTCCATTCCATGATTAATGTGATTTGAAGAGAAGTAATAAAATGAGCTCTAACATGGAAAGTAAGCGTTTCCGGACACATGTCCACGTAACATATTTTCTTTCTTTGTGTGTGAGGAATGTTTCCTGAAAGTTTGGCCGTACCTTCTTGTAACACCCTGTATATACGGCTGTGGAGTCAAGAATTGTGTCGCCACACATGTATAAAGTAATACACTTTCTCAGTGAAAAATATAGTAATGATATGGCCATTTACGCGATTGTCGTAAGCTACCATATTATTCTGTTATCAGCGATTAACGTACATACAATCTGGTAGGCCAGCGGCGCCATACGACATATGAGGTATTTAGCTGTGTCATTCGTTTGGGGCAGCTGTACAAAACGCAATACTTACATTCAGTGTCGATGCTAATGACTAGGAAACCACTGGACTGACAATTCTTGACGTATGTTACAGAAAATAATGAACAACGTCGTATTTGCTGAAATGCAGTGGGCATAATTCACATTTTAAAGCACCAAAGAAAGTTTCATGTCAAACATCAACTAATAGCTCTTCTTCTTCTTCTTCGTAGGTTACCAGTGCAAACATGACTAATATAACTACACTATGTTCCGATTTCCCAGGGATGAAAGATTTTTAAATGTACGTTGGGGATAAAACACGGTATGTATTCAATATGATTTTTCTTGTAGCAACTTTTTGTAGTTATTGCCTTACTGACCTACCACTGCACGATCTTCATGTAAAAGGGTATTTTGTCTTTGGTGGTTGTTTATGAGACGAATGACGGTGTTAGCAAGAAAGTGCACCTTACATTGTAAGTACTGGAGTATTTACTTTGCAAATGACGTACGCAAAACAATAAACAATGAAACATTTTATCAAATAAAATAAAACTTTAAACTCTAATCTATTATTTCGACACTTTTAGTTTATTTGCTTCTTTAAATATTTCCTCTGATAAAATTTGATTACTGAAATAAATTGACCGTGTCTGCGAACTAAAAAAACAGTGCTCTGGATTGTCGTTGAATATTGAGAAAGGATGAATTTCTGCCGCTGAATATTCAGAGTGTAACTTATTAACAAATACAAGAACATAACAATAAGAATGATCCAGACAGTGAGCACACATTTTGTCATATTAAATGCTATCATAAACTGATATCGCCGGCCGGAGTGGCCGTGCGGTTCTAGGCGCTACAGTCTGGAACCGCGTGACCGCCGCTACGGTCGCAGGTTCGAATCTTGCCTTGGGCATGGATGTGTGTGATGCCCTTAGCTTAGTTAGGTTTAAGTAGTTCTAAGTTCTAGGGGACTGATGAGCACACTAGTTAAGTCCCATAGTGCTCAGAGCCATTTGAACCATAAACTGATATCTAGTTTCTTTCTCGGCAGTGCTCTCTGGAAGCATTTTTCGACTGACTATCCGTTTCGATGTCTTCACTATTGATATTTTGCTTCCAGGCTTCTGGAAGTGACGTTGTAACAACTCTTCTATTTTCAAATCACTTTTAGTTTAGTGCAGGGTTATAAGACGTTCTACAAACGTTTAAAACATATTAATGAAGGACCTTCTGTGTCGTCAGCTTTTTTGAAGTGTTGTACAGGAACAACATTATGGTATCTGTCATAATATACACTCCTGGAAATTGAAATAAGAACACCGTGAATTCATTGTCCCAGGAAGGGGAAACTTTATTGACACATTCCTGGGGTCAGATACATCACATGATCACACTGACAGAACCACAGGCACATAGACACAGGCAACAGAGCATGCACAATGTCGGCACTAGTACAGTGTATATCCACCTTTCGCAGCAATGCAGGCTGCTATTCTCCCATGGAGATGATCGTAGAGATGCTGGATGTAGTCTTGTGGAACGGCTTGCCATGCCATTTCCACCTGGCGCCTCAGTTGGACCAGCGTTCGTGCTGGACGTGCAGACCGCGTGAGACGACGCTTCATCCAGTCCCAAACATTCTTAATGGGGGACAGATCCGGAGATCTTGCTGGCCAGGGTAGTTGACTTACACCTTCTAGAGCACGTTGGGTGGCACGGGATACATGCGGACGTGCATTGTCCTGTTGGAACAGCAAGTTCCCTTGCCGGTCTAGGAATGGTAGAACGATGGGTTCGATGACGGTTTGGATGTACCGTGCACTATTCAGTGTCCCCTCGACGATCACCAGTGGTGTACGGCCAGTGAAGGAGATCGCTCCCCACACCATGATGCCGGGTGTTGGCCCTGTGTGCCTCGGTCGTATGCAGTCCTGATTGTGGCGCTCACCTGCACGGCGCCAAACACGCATACGACCATCATTGGCACCAAGGCAGAAGCGACTCTCATCGCTGAAGACGACACGTCTCCATTCGTCCCTCCATTCACGCCTGTCGCGACACCACTGGAGGCGGGCTGCACGATGTTGGGGCGTGAGCGGAAGACGGCCTAACGGTGTGCGGGACCGTAGCCCAGCTTCATGGAGACGGTTGCGAATGGTCCTCGCCGATACCCCAGGAGCAGCAGTGTCCCTAATTTGCTGGGAAGTGGCGGTGCGGTCCCCTACGGCACTGCGTAGGATCCTACGGTCTTGGCGTGCATCCGTGCGTCGCTGCGGTCCGGTCCCTGGTCGACGGGCACGTGCACCTTCAGCCGACCACTGGCGACAACATCGATGTACTGTGGAGACCTCACGCCCCACGTGTTGAGCAATTCGGCGGTACGTCCACCCGGCCTCCCGCATGCCCACTATACGCCCTCTGTCAAAGTCCGTCAACTGCACATACGGTTCACGTCCACGCTGTCGCGGCATGCTACCAGTGTTAAAGACTGCGATGGAGCTCCGTATGCCACGGCAAACTGGCTGACACTGACGGCGGCGGTGCACAAATGCTGCGCAGCTAGCGCCATTCGACGGCCAACACCGCGGTTCCTGGTGTGTCCGCTGTGCCGTGCGTATGATCATTGCTTGTACAGCCCTCTCGCAGTGTCCGGAGCAAGTATGGTGGGTCTGACACACCGGTGTCAATGTGTTCTTTTTTCCATTTCCAGGAGTGTACTAGGTAAATTACTCCTAGAAAATATGGAAAATTTGGGCAACGTTAAACTGAATTTCTCGAGAAAATCTAGTCACGAAAGAGGCTGAAAATAGTCCGAAAAAGAGCTCATGCTTCTAGTAATATGTTAGACCGTTTCTATGGGATCACAGGGTCCCAAGAAAAGCAAAATCTGTGACGTGTAAGAGCTACTTCAAACCTATCTAAACACATGCCATAGAAAAAACACATCCTCGAAAAGTAATTCTACACGACCTCAGGCGTCAGACAGCGAATTCTTGGATAAATTAAGAAATGAAGATATGAGAGAGATGATTAGGAATAAGGTAGCACTATTAGAGCAAGTCAGAATATATGGACTCTATTATTTTCGATACATAATAATAACAGAACCAACGAGGATAGCTTAAGTAAATCTGGAGAGGGCAAAGGACACGCTGTATAGGTCTTGTAAAGAGGAGGAACTACGAAAGATGTGATAAACAGCACGAAGTATCATAAGAAAATATGGAGGATATTCGTGCTAATAAATGATGATGGTGATGTCAGTTACAGCAATCTAGATAGAATCAAAAAGTGTCTTAGCTGATTATAGACTACTAAAGTAGAACTATAGATCAAAAATCAGAAAGTTATAAGAAATTTGTGCCATCGTTATTTTCATAGGTCAAGCGAAGCGCAATTTTCACAGATCAAGTGAAGCATTATTGCGGTTATGACACTGAACTTATATCCGAGAAAAGCTGGATCAAAATTGCAGTCCAGCCATACTGATTAACGTTTTATATTGTTTGGGAGTGCAGTAAACTAAAATATCTCCCCCATATTAAAGTGAGACCCAAATTTTAAGAACGCTGCGAAGGGCCGTGTCGGAGAAATACAATTCGCGGGAAACGAAGATCCGCACCAGCCTTATATGGTGACATTGTCATTGGAATTGAAATATTGTTAGTAATATACATGAAACTGCCTCGATTGCAAAATATTTTTATTAATATTGCTTGTTTCAATCCCTTATATAGCATCATATAATATGAGTATGCACCTGAAGCATTAACTCAGTCGTGCCTAGTATCAGGATTGAAGTGTGCAGTCGCATGCCTCACGTGAGGATCCCTGTTGCAATTTGAAGTAGTTCGAGTTGAATGGGTTTGCGTAATACAAAACACAGCCGGAACGGCACGGCCGCAGAGTGTGCCCTTTCCTCTCATCCGATGGTTGCTTGTTTTTCATTCGCGGCGGCCTGCTTCATTGTGTAACATGACCTGTCCTCATGCCCCAACTCCAAGTTCACTGGCATGTGTTGGTCTGCGATTTACATGTCGGCTATCCACTATGCAAATTCACGATTCACTTTCGCCAGAGCAGCACACGATCAGTTCACAACTACACCTTTTTATGAATATAGCAAACCTCGGCCACGAACTTTGTAATCAATCATTAATGTCATAAAGGACGACAGAGGGAGGATGTGTGAAGGTGGACTGTTGTACTTCTCATATACGTGGCACTTATCTAGGACAGTAGAAGTATAGCACACATGGATTATACAGGGTGGTCCATTGATAGTGACCGGGCCAAATATCTCACGAAATAAGCATCAAACAACTGCTACGGTCGCAGGTTCGAATCCTGCCTCGGGCATGGATGTGTGTGATGTCCTTAGGTTAGTTAGGTTTAAGTAGTTCTAAGTTCTAGGGGACTGATGACCACAGATGTTAAGTCCCATAGTGCTCAGAGCCATTTGAACCATTTAAGCATCAAACGAAAAAACTACAAAGGCGGAAAACTCGTCTAGCTCGAAGGGGGAAACCAGATGGCGCTATGGTTGGTCCGATAGATGGCGCTGCCATAGGTAAAACGGATATCAATTGCGTTTTAAAAAAATAGGTACCCCATTTTTATTACATATTCGTGTAGTATGTGAAGAAATTCGAATGTTTTAGTTGGACAACTTTTTTCACTTTGTGATTGATGGTGCTGTAATAGTCACAAACGTATAAGTACGTGGTATCACGTAACATTCCGCCAGTGCGGACGGTATTTGCTTCGTGATCCATTACCCGTGTTAAAATGTACCGTTTACCATTTGCGGGAAAGGTCGATATCTTGTTGATGTATGGTTATTGTGATCAAAATGCCCAACGGGCGTGTGCTATGTATGCTACTCGGTATCCTGGACGACATCATCCAAGTGTCCGGACCGTTCGCCGGATACTTACGTTATTTAAGGAAACAGGAAGTGTTCAACCACATGTGAAACGTCAACCACGACCTGGAACAAATGATGATTCCCAAGTAGGTGTTTTATCTGCTGTCGCGGCTAATCCGCACATCAGTAGCAGACAAATTGCGCGAGAATCGGGAATCTCAAAAACGTCGGTGTTGAGAATGCTACATCAACATCGATTGCACCCGTACCATATTTCTATGCACCAGGAATTGCAAGGCGACGATTTCGAACGTCTTGCACAGTTCTGACTCTGGCGCAAGAGAAATTACGGGACGATGACACATTTTTTGCACGCGTTCTATTTATCGACGAAGCGCCATTCACCAGCAGCGAAAACGTAAACCGGCATAATATGCACTACTGGGCAACGGAAAATCCACGATGGCTGCGACAACTGGAACATCAGTGACCTTGGCGGGTTAATGTATAGTGCGGCATTATGGGAGGAAGGATAATTGGCCCTCATTTTATCGATGGCAATCTAAATGGTGCAATGTATGCTGATTTCCTACGTAATGTTCTACCGATGTTGCTGCAAGATGTTTCACTGCATGACAGAATGGCGATGTACTTCCAACATGATGGATGTCCGGCACATAGCTCGCATGCGGTTGAAGCGGTATTGAATAGCATATTTCATGACATGTGGATTGGTTGTCGAAGCACCATTCTCTGCCCCGTACGTTTACCGGATCTGACGTCCTCGGATTTCTTTTTGTGGGGAACGTTGAAGGATATTTGCTATCGTGATCTATCAACAACTCCTGAAAACATGCGTCAGCGCATTGTCAATGCATGTGCGAACATTACGGAAGGCCAACTACTCGCTGTTTAAAGGACTGTCGTTACAGGTATTGCCAAATGCATTGAGTTTGACGGACATAATTTTGAGCATTTATTGCATTAATGTGGTATTTACAGGTAATCACGCTGTAACAGCATGCTTTCTCAGGAAAGATAAGTTCAAAAAGGTATCACATTGGAAAAACCGAAATAAAATGTTCAAACGTACCTACGTTCTGTATTTTAATTTAATAAACGTACCTCTTACCAAATGTTCGTCTAAAATTGTTAGCCATATGTTTGTGACTATTACAGCGTCATCTATCAAAAAGCGAAAGAAGTGGTCCAACTAAAACATTCATATTTCTCTACGTACTACACGAATATGTAATAAAAATGGGGGTTTCTATTTTAAAAAACGCAGTTGATATCCGTGTGACCTATGGCGGCGCCATCTAGCGGGTCAACCATAGCGCCATCTGGTATCCCTCTTCCAAAAAATGGCTCTGAGCACTATGGGACTTTACATCTATGGTCATCAGTCCCCTAGAACTTAGACCTACTTAAACTTAACTAACCTAAGGACAGCACACAACACCCAGTCATCACGAGGCAGAGAAAACCCCTGACCCCGCCAGGAATCGAACCCGGGAACACGGGGGCAGGAAGCGAGAACGCTACCGCACGACCACGAGCTGCGGACTTCTCTCTTCAAGCTAGAAAAGTTTAGTTCTTTGCAGTTTTTTCGCTTGACGCTTATTTCGTGAGATATTTGGCCCGGTCACGATCAATGGACCACCCTGTATAACGATACACAATTTTTTTGAAGTCGCCTCATCGTGTCTGTCTGTATGTGCAAGCTGATCTCAGGAACTGCTGGGGTTTTGACTATTAAATACACTCAGTCAGGAGAAATATATTTGTACGTAATTTATAAATATTTCATACAAATTGTCTAAATTATGGTGAATTAAATTTTACTTGCGAAAGCTGCGCCATTGGGACCTACGAGCAGCCACCTAACTCGAGAGAGAAGTAGCCACCTGAGACAACGGAAGGCAAAACAATCTTCACATGTGGTGTGGTGGTCTAGCGGTAAAGCGTCTGGGATTAAACTGTAGGACTGCATAATTGAATCCCATCTGCGGCTCTGACTCTGCCTTTTAAACTAACTTTACTTTGTTTGTATAAAGAAAGCTTTACACTACAGTAGCATATGACTCACCTTTTAGCTTTCTGCTTTCCTTGAGTCAAACATAGTTCCAAACATGATTCTCTGAGCGGTGGGGGGAAAGATATTATTTATTTGGACGTTTGAAGTTATACAGACTAGTGGTAAAGGAATATACTCTGGCGAGAAAGAGATTTAGGCCTTTTAAATATCATTCAGTTATGGGCACAATGTTCTTGAATGGGATTAACAAATTTCTTGCTGATGAATACACAAACTTTCGAACTACTTCTACAGATGGAGAAGGGCACATTTTGAAATATGACGACAACTTCAGACTGCCAGTTTCTGCTTCCCTGATATTAGCAGTCGTAATTCGCACACTTATCCCACTGCAAATTCTTCTAACAGTTAATCGGATTTGAAGTTCTAATAAATATGACCAATAATGAAGAGATAACTGTGACGTGAGACAATTCGAAATAATCAAATTTTTAACTAATAGCTTCCCTGAGTCGTTTGAGAGCAACTGCATAGCGTAAAAGTATGCGAATCTAAAATATGTGGTGTTTTATTTTTTTATGCTTCATGTAAAACGTTTCCGAAAAACTGCTTCAAATTTGCTTCGTTTACGTGGAGTACTTTCTTTCAGCAGCGCAGGAGATGACTCAACTCAGAGCTTTTTGCTTTCGTTGAATCAAACCTAGATGTCGGCGGGATTCTTTGCGTGGCACAATGAAGCAGTCTGCCATGAAGAGTCCATGGTAAAATTTACGGAAAGACTCTTAACAGTGTATCACAGTGCGCACTGTGATTGTACTGTAACTCGATCTGAACATGTACGTCATGTATATTCCTTTAAAAAAAAAATTCGTTTATTTGTGCCACCTCACTACCCTCCAAGAGACATTGAATCACTCAGACACATACACTCATGATTCGCATACAGTATTCCTATTGATTGCAAACTTACTACTCATGCTTACCAGGCCGCGCGGGGTGGCCGTGCGGTCTCAGGCGCCTTGCCACGGTTCGCGCGGCTCCTCCCGTCGGAGGTTCGAGTCCTGCCTCGGGCATGGGTGTATGTGTTATCTTTAGTTAGTTTAAGTTAGATTAGGTAGTGTGTGAGACTAGGGACCGATGGCCCCAGCAGTTTGGTCCCGTAGGAACTTACCACAAATTTCCAAATTTTCATGCTTACGTCTGGATGTGCGTCCAATAATTGCGGTGGGATGTCACCACAAACGCCCATTCTTTATGGAACGCACAACAGTCATGCCTCCACACAATGTTCCTGCCATGCTCTGCTTACATCACGTAATTTATGTGAAGGTGATTGTATTCACTTACTTAGCATTGTTCTATTCGTGGCCCTTAGACAGAACACGCCACGCCAATGTAGTCGTCCGGCCGTAGATATTTAACGCTAGCCGTGCGAAGCCGGGCTGGCAAGCTAGTTATTCATAAAATTATTAAATGGACACTAACTTTTAAGTGGTGAAAAAACGTAATTATGTCATTAAAATTGCAGCGTTAGGAGAATATAAAATAACAAAGGATTACTTACTGTATATATATATATATATATATATATATATATATATATATATATATATATATACACAGTATAGCAGGAAGGATATGCCTACATGATTAAATTTGTAGGTGATCTAGCGTCACTGGATGCAAAATTTAGTACAAAATCTTCCACCTGTACCATCATCAATGCTTTTAACGCAGCTGGGCTTTGATGACAGGCACAGGTACGTCATTCCAGACATACATGAGAGCAGTAATTGATGCGGCAGATGCCAGTCTCTAGAACCTAAGACCACATGTTTCAAGGGTTGAGAGGTCTGGAGAATGTATAGTCCAGGGCAATTCTGAGTCAGGCAACACCGACAAGAAGTATAACGTCACAGATACCTTGAAGATAGTGCAAAGCCACAGGGTTTAAGGTATCAGAAACGTAAAGGCTGCTATCCAAATTACCGGCCATGTGAACCAGAGATGATCGTATTATGCAGCCCTTAGCACCTCATACTATCACACTAGATTCTAGGCTTAGAATGACCTCAGCGAATGCAATTTGGCAACGTTCGTTCTCCTCGGATCTTCCACATGTCCATCGAAATGCCGTATGCAGAAGCGAACTAGTCTGAAGAGACTGTGTGGAGCCATCCCTGAGTACGTGTTGACGTCAGGCGCACACTGTCGGCGAGCCGCTCTCTATTTCCGTGCCAGGGAAACAAGCAACAATGATCGCCATACAGACAACTGACGCTACTCTACTGTGCGTGTGGGTACTTGTGTTATTGCAAATACGTCAATTTTCTGACGTGGCTGTAAGATGCTGTGCAACCAGGCCAGCTATATGTCTGCCCTCTCAGGCACTAGTCGAGTGGAGCCTATATGGAATTCAGTATGGCTCTCTTGAACTCGTCTGTTCCACATACGCGTGACGGTTGGGAGATTCTGAGCGAATCGTACAGCACTTAGTCTTGATAGGCCACGATCCTGCAGCAGGTGAATTGCAGCACATGATAGTAAACGGTCCTATTTTTTACACGAGGCGTAACTATGTTTTGTCCAGACAACCTATATTCAGATTATATTTTTGATTGAGAATCCCGCTGCTATGCACAGATTGCAGACGGCGTTACCGTTACTAGCGTTGTGCTGTTGCGTTCAAATCTCAGTCATTTGCACATCCAACCAAGGGTTACACTTCATGCCAGTTTGACGTTTGTTGCATGTAGTCGTCGTGGTGTGATTGTAATGGCCATTAGCCTAAAGGACACACGAGAGCTCGAAACGAATAACAACATGATATATCGCTTCTGAATATTCAAACCGTTTGCACATTTGGCTAATGCAGTGACAGTGTCTCCTACTTACGCTAAGAAAAAACTATGTTTGCAATAAGACTTGAAAAGCTTTTAACTTGTATGTTTTCAATTGACAGTGTAATGACAGCAAACGAGTAGAAGAATTTAGTGTCTTTCGTAAATATTTAGACGTGTCAAAAGAAAATAATATATCTGAAGGCGTTTTCTTGCCTCACGAATAGTGAACGGAAAATGTTTGCAGCACAGAGAACGTGGACTATTGCAGCAAATAACCCTTTCCGTATACAAAGTATTTCTGTAACGCCTCTGGCTTGATTCATTTGTTTCTAGTTTATCAGAGTTTAAGGACTCAACTGAAAATCGAAAGAAATTACTGCACTAATCTGTCAAGAAAATTAATCCTTCACTAAAACGAACAGACTCGCTTCCTTTGTGACGAGAAAAAAGATACTACTTACGAATCTACTATCAGTAAAGTTTCGTCAAGGGGAGATTCTGTGAATGACAGGGCAGAAAAAAAAGGTCTTCAAAAAGTATTGAGAAGAGGGAGACGTAATTCGCCGGTTCATAATATTTGAGGTGAAAGTTTTAACGACGACGACGACTGAAAACTACACAGTGGCCCAAATAAATGCATACACTGTTTAATTGTCCACAACTTCCAAATTAATTGACGGATACGTCTCATTATCGGTAGTATAACAGTTTATTACTCTGGAAGGGGGCAGTTACCACAGGAGCGTAGTTTCATTTTGTTACGTGATAGTCGCCACATTTTTTTTTCGTCTTCTGTGCCAACCTCAGAATAGCACTTGCAAACTGTGTCCTCAATTATTTGCTTAATGTATTCCCACTTCTGTCTTCCTCTGCAGCTTTACCCTCTGCAACTCTCTGTAGTATAATAGAGGTTATTTCTGATGTCTTAACACAGGTCCTATCATCATGTTCATTCTTCTTGTCAGTATTTTCCCTATATTCCCTTCCTTCGCCAACTCTGGAGAACCTCCTTATTTCTTACTTTACCACTCCACCTAATTTTCAACGTACTTCTGTAGCGCCACACCGCATATACTTCGAGTATCTTCTTTTCCGGTTTTCCCGCAGTCTATGTTTGATTACCATACAGTGCTTTACTCCAAAAGTTCATTCTCAGAATTCATTCATTACATTAAGGTCTGTGTTTGATACTAGTAGCCTTCTCTTGGCCATGAATGCTCCTTCTGCCTGCGCTAGTTTGCTTTTTATGTATTCATGCTCCGTCCTTCATGGGTTATTTTGCTGCCTGGGCAACAGAATTTCTAAACTTCATCTACTGCGTGACCACCAATTTAGATGTTTAGTTTCTCTCTGTCCTCATTTCTGCTACTTCTCTTTGCTTTTGTCTTTCTTCGATTTATTGTCAATCCATATTTTTTTCTTATACTCTAATCAGGACATCCTGTAATTGTTCTTCTTCAGTTTCATTGAGGATATCAATGTCATCAGCGTCTCTTATCAATGATAATCCTTTCACCTTCAATTTTAATCCCATTCTTGCATCTTCATTTTATTTCCGTCATTGCTTCTTCGATATAAAGATGGAACAGCAGGGGCGAAATAATGGGCCCTGTCTTACACCTTTGTCAATCCGAGTAATTCATTTTAGATCTTTCAGTCTTATTCTTCCAATCTTACCACTGGCAATTTTTTCTCTACAGTTTACCTCAATTTTTCTCAGTATGTCGAACAGCTTGCACCATTTAACGTTATCGAAAGCTTTTTCCAGGTCGATAAATCGTTTTAACATACCTTCATTTTTCTTCGGTCTTGCTTCGAGACCTTAGAACTGCTTCTGCGGGGTCATTACCTTTCCTAAAGCCAAACTGATCTCATCTAACAGACATTCAGTTTCCTTTCCACTCTTCTTTATATTATCCTTCTGGATGCATGAGCGGTTAAACTGATTGTGTGATAATTCTCGCGCTTGTCCACTCTTGCTATCTTCGGAATTTTGTGGATGAACTTCTTCCGAAAGTCAGATGGTGTGTCGCCGGACTCACAAATTCTACTCACCAACGTGAACAATCGTTTGTTGCAGCATCTCCCAAAGATTTTACAAAGTCTGATGGAATGTTATCTATTCTTTCTGCCTTAGTTGATCTTAAGTCGTCAAAAGCTCTTATAAATTTTAATACTGGATCCACCTCTCTTCCCTGTCGACTCCTGTTTCTTCTTCTATCATGTCATCAGAAAAATGCTTCCCCTCATAGAGGTCTGCAATGTACTATTTCCACCTACGTGCTCTCTCCTATGCATTTAAAAATGTAATTCCAATTCCATTCTGAATGTTACCCCCTTACTTTTATTTGCATCGGAGTTTGTTCTGACTTTTTTATACGCTGAGTCAGTCCTTCCGACAATCATTTCTTTTCCCATTTGTCACATAACCGTTGTTTCGTTTCGTTTTCAGTTACATGAGTAAACACTGCTGGTGTAAGACTGACATTCGATAAACGGAAGGCAGTTCTGAAGTTGTACATTAAGTACGAAAACATTATTCAGGTTCAATGCCAGTGGCGAATAGAGATTTAACAGTACCGACTCGTGTAACAATTACAAATTCTGTGTTACAGATGTACACAAAGAACAATCTGAACGACCTGTATCACAGCAACTCCAGTGAACATCTATGACGTGTTATTGCAATTCACTCGCTCACCACGGAAGTGTGTGACACAGTATGCCCGTGAAACAAGAATAGGTCTCTCAAGAAATCAGCTCATTTTGAAGTCTCGTTAGTTCTCAAGATCGGCCGGGTCGGAGATTTTCTACACTTGGGGACTGGGTGTTTTGATATCCTTACATTATCATCGTCGTAACTGACATTACACTATTGAGATGGCTGCGTGGGCACGTCCCGAGAGCCTATAAAGTTTTTAAAAAGTAGTTTCCAAGATTGCTACACGCAATGAACGAGGTCGATCCAGACCGTAGAATGGAATACTGCGACTGGTATAAAGACAAGATGCCCAACGATGAAGTGTTTGCAGAGAAGACTGTGTGGTCTGGCAGAACGCAGTTTAATCCCAGTGGTACAGTAAACGGCCACAATTGTGTCTATTGGGTTGCCACAAATCTGGACGGCAGTGTGGACAAAGTCTTGAATTTAACGGGAGTGAATGTGTGATGAGTATTATCGTATCGTGGTTTCATTGGACCGTTCATCTTTAACACATAGTTACGAGTGAGGTGTAGCTAGACAAGCTTGGGATATTCACTTTACCTGCCATCTGTGAGTTATACTTTTAATAAGCTGGTGTGCCACCCCACTACCATTATCGTGTCAGGATGTAAGCCGAAGAGGTGCTGCCGACAAAAACCATGCACATCATATGAATTTCGAAAATGCACTGAACATTCGTGTGCAGGTACCCACTGCACAAGTTTATGTCGGTAGTTTATGCAGGAGTTCAGCGGCATCACCTCTGGATGGACGTTAATGATGACCACTTCCAACACTACACTGTTTTCAACAAATTACACTTTAAGCTACACTTTCACCGTTATTATCAGTTAATATCCATTTTATGATCAATTAAACAGTGTATATATATATATATATATATATATATATATATATATGTGCCACTCTGTATAATACGCTAGACAACAATGCACGGCCGGCCGGATTGGCCGAGCGGTTCTAGGCGCTACAGTCTGGAACCGCGCGCCCACTACGGTCGCAGGTTAGGATCCTGCCTCGGGCATGGATGTGTGTGATGTCCTTAGGTTAGACAGGTTTAAGTAGTTCTAAGTTCTAGGGGACTGAAGACCTGAGACGTTAAGTCCCATAGTGCTCAGAGCCATTTGAACCAACAATGGACGCCATCAGAACCTGTTTTCACTTGTCCTGAGACGTAAAGTTACGTTGTGTAGGAATGATTGTTCACGATAACTACAATCAACAGGTGTCACCTTTCCTTGCGAAACTGGAGGTCTGCTGTTTGAAAAAAGTTTATAGAAAGAAATCCACGTACAGAGAAAAGGTTAATGCACTTCTAATGCATAGCGGATACAGCACGAACGGCATTCAAATGTGAAACTATATACTATAGCTTATCCTAACCGGTAACCTGTTTAATGGAAAAATGTGTCCGGCTTTGTGTCAGTATGTGCATAGGCATTCGCAGTTCCGCAGTTGGGGTGGTTGGGAGGATTAGGACGAGGCAAGAGGAGGCACTTGCTCCCTACTGAAATCTGTTTTTCTTTCTTTCTTTCTGAGTCATCAGTCTTCTGACTGGTTTGATGCGTCACGCCACAAATTTCTCTCCTGTGCCAACCTCTTCACCTCAGGGTAGCACTTGCAACCCATGCCCTCAATTATTTGCTGCATGTATTCAAATCTCTGTCTTCCGCTACAGTTTTTGCCCTCTACACCTCCCTGTAGTACCTTGGAAGTCATTCCCTGATGTCTTAACAGTTGTCCTATCATCCTGTCCCTTCTTCTTGTCAGTGTTTTTCACATGTTACTTTTCTCTCCGACTCTGCGCAGATCCTCCTCATTCCTTACCTTATCAGTCCACCTAATTTTCAACATTGGCCTGTAACACTAAATCTCAAATGCTTCGATCTGGTTTTCCCATAGTCCATGTTTCACTGCCATACATTACTGCGCTGTGCTTCTGGGTGCAGACTTTTTATTCATTACAGAATTCTCCAGGAGAGAAGTCACTGTCTGCGACTCCAACACACTGCAGATTTAATATTGCCGACAGCGGTGGGACATACTGCAGCTTTAGCAATCGCTATATACTTTGGGTTTTCATAGTTGTCACTCTGTTCGTGGAAAATTAAGCCGATTTCTTGGCGCGGCTGTGGTGTCGGCACTGATGTGCAGGCAATATGGCTACGAATATTTACAGAACAATACCAAAGTATGTAGTAACATCTTCAATCTTTTTTCTGTCGCAACATCATTTAGCCCTTACAGACATAACTTGAAAAAGAAAATACATTCTTTGCGCTAGAAGAGAGAGAGAGAATGAAATTTTGTAAAAACGTGCTCTGGTATTGAGAGCATCTGTGCGTGTAACTCAATGCCACATGCATTCAGTAATACGGCAAACTGAAGAGACGATGATTACCTTGGTGCAGTCCTAGACTATTATAAGTTGATTCTACCGGCCAATTTAGGAATGATTTTACGAGGTTTCCCTCGTTCATAGAGTCACATATCGGTCCTGGACTACACCCTACCCAATAAGTAAAAAAAGTGGCTTTCAAGACACATTTTCTTGAAATTTATTTGTGAAAATCGCTAATAAAAGAATAGAAATTCTGAAAGCAGTGTAATACATCCTTTAACATGAACAGGTATGAATTTTCATAAGCAAACTCTTGTCGTCAACAGAATTGAATAAGTCTTTTTTTTTAAGCTTGTACCCTGTTTCTCCACTTCGAGGGGTAATAATGTGCCTTTGTTGTTGATATCCAGTAGAACATTCTCATTCATTCTGATTTCTTCTTTGTTCTGACGTTTCATTTTCAGTTTCACTCTAAGAGTGTAGGCGTGTAAATAAATTATTTTTATGAATATTTTTTACCTTTATTTCAGAACCGACTGGGTACCCTGGATTTAATCGCATGTGGATAGAGTTTCAGAAGATTGACTCATACAGATACATAATAATAATAAAATAAATAGATTGAGTTGCGCTTGCTGTACAGATACAATAGTAATTTACCTCAAAAATACTACGTGAATAACGATCACTATTTTTAGATACTAAACGTTTTGTGTACTTCTTGTCACATTTAGTTCATAGCGCGCGACACGGTTTCAAACTACCAGATCAACTGTAATAAAACAAATACACTCCTGGAAATGGAAAAAAGAACACATTGACACCGGTGTGTCAGACCCACCATACTTGCTCCGGACACTGCGAGAGGGCTGTACAAGCAATGATCACACGCACGGCACAGCGGACACACCAGGAACCGCGGTGTTGGCCGTCGAATGGCGCTAGCTGCACAGCATTTGTGCACCGCCGCCGTCAGTGTCAGCCAGTTTGCCGTGGCATACGGAGCTCCATCGAGTCTTTAACACTGGTAGCATGCCGCGACAGCGTGGACGTGAACCGTATGTGCAGTTGACGGACTTTGAGCGAGGGCGTATAGTGGGCATGCGGGAGGCCGGGTGGACGTACCGCCGAATTGCTCAACACGTGGGGCGTGAGGTCTCCACAGTACATCGATGTTGTCGCCAGTGGTCGGCGGAAGGTGCACGTGCCCGTCGACCTGGGACCGGAGCGCAGCGACGCACGGATGCACGCCAAGACCGTAGGATCCTACGCAGTGCCGTAGGGGACCGCACCGCCACTTCCCAGCAAATTAGGGACACTGTTGCTCCTGGGGTGTCGGCGAGGACCATTCGCAACAGTCTCCATGAAGCTGGGCTACGGTCCCGCACACCGTTAGGCCGTCTTCCGCTCACGCCCCAACATCGTGCAGCCCGCCTCCAGTGGTGTCGCGACAGGCGTGAATGGAGGGACGAATGGAGACGTGTCGTCTTCAGCGATGAGAGTCGCTTCTGCCTTGGTGCCAATGATGGTCGTATGCGTGTTTGGCGCCGTGCAGGTGAGCGCCACAATCAGGACTGCATACGACCGAGGCACACAGGGCCAACACCCGGCATCATGGTGTGGGGAGCAATCTCCTACACTGGCCGTACACCACTGGTGATCGTCTAGGGGACACTGAATAGTGTACGGTACATCCAAACCGTCATCGAACCCATCGTTCTACCATTCCTAGACCGGCAAGGGAACCTGATGTTCCAACAGGACAATGCACGTCCGCATGTATCCCGTGCTCTAGAAGGTGTAAGTCAACTACCCTGGCCAGCAAGATCTCCGGATCTGTCCCCCATTGAGCATGTCTGGGACTGGATGAAGCGTCGTCTCACGCGGTCTGCACGTCCAGCACGAACGCTGGTCCAACTGAGGCGCCAGGTGGAAATGGCATGGCAAGCCGTTCCACAGGACTACATCCAGCATCTCTACGATCGTCTCCATGGGAGAATAGCAGCCTGCATTGCTGCGAAAGGTGGATATACACTGTGCCGACATTGTGCATGCTCTGTTGCCTGTGTCTATGTGCCTGTGGTTCTGTCAGTGTGATCATGTGATGTATCTGACCCCAGGAATGTGTCAATAAAGTTTCCCCTTCCTGGGACAATGAATTCACGGTGTTCTTATTTCAATTTCCAGGAGTGTATGTTTTGGATCCGGCCCCTCTAGCAAAAATTTCTGCAGATGCAAATGAATATGTGACTGACTTCCCAGAAAACGAACGGTAAAAGAATCGCCATATGAGGAATGGAACTGGGAACTGTCCTTGTCTGTTATTCAGTTTTCTCGTTAAGTTTTTGCCTGTTATCAAATAAACCACACTAATAAGACAAGCGTCCTTCAGATATCGAAACAGCAACTTGTTTCTGCATCAAACAGAAACGCGATGAAAATTTTCGGCAATGTGTCTCCTTTTCCAAAAATTAATTAATATCTTTAAAAGAACTACAGATTTCTTGAAGGAAATTTTCAGAGACGTATATCGCAACATTCTGTAACCATAGTAGCGTGAGTTCATGATAGAAGTATCTAACAAACTGGGAATCAGAAAATGTATACGTTGAGAATCCCTCAGTGTTCGATATTCAACCAGATTCTGTTTCCGGGACATTTATGTGTAGTATTTACATTTCCTCGACGAAACCTTACCCGGAGATCCAGGAAAAAGAAATCAATACGTGCACTTTAACACTCTGGCGCTGGCGCTGAGAACTGTGTTTCTCACTGTGGAGCGGAGAACGTGTTCTTGCTTCCTTTCATCTCGCTCCGGTGCTTTCTCTTTCTAGCTGTGGGGCGGCGGCCGTATTCAACACCCCAACGTAAGACCATTCCTTTTTTTTTATAAAAAAAGATAGCTCACATAAAATAATTTGTGATTAATCTAGTGTTACATTTTGTGCTATCTCGTTTGTTAAGAACGCTCTCTCACTGAAGAATCATATAAAATTTTATTCATAGCTGTTGGTTGCGTCTGGATGATGGATGATACAACGTACGTTAGTATATTGCTGGTAGTATAAATGCAGAGTTGGACGTGAGCCACCAGTGGCACACAAAGCCATGAACGTGCTAATACACACATCAAAAAAAGTTGTGCATCACCTCGGATCCGAGAGTTCCGGAACATGTACAGAAAACTGGAATAGAGTTCAACATAAACATCATTTCCGCCCTTTTTATTGCTCATGAAAAACACACATTGCATGTTGTACCACCATACAGTGAGACTTTCAGATTGCTGTACACACCGGTACCTCTAATACCCTCTTGCACTGATGCATACTTATACAACCTCATCAAGGCACTGATGGTCCAGATTGCCCCACTCCTCAAAGGCGATTCGGCGTAGATCCCTCAGAGTGGTTGGTGGGTCACGTCGTCCATAAACAGTCCTTTTCAATCCATCCCAGGCATGTTCGACAGGGTTCATGTCTGGAGAACAAGCTGGCCACTCTAGTCGAGCGATGTCGTTATCCTGAAGGAAGTCATTCACAAAATGTGCACGATGGAGGCGGGAATTGTCGTCCATGAATACGAATGTCTCGCCAATATGCTGCCGATATGGTTGCAATATCGGTCGGAGAATGGCATTCACGTATCGTACAGCCGTTACGGTGCCTTCCATGTCCACGAACGGCGTACGTCGCCCCACATAATGCCACCCCAAAACTTCAAGGAACCTCCACCTTATTGCACTCGCAGGACAGTGTGTCTAAGGCGTTCAGCCTGCATGGTGTCGTGGTTGCAAAGGTGGACCTCGCCGTAGACGTCGGGAGTGAAGTTGCGCATCATGCAGCCTATTGAACTCAGTTTGAGTCGTAAGACGACGTCCTGTGGCTGCACGAAAAGCAGTATTCAACATGGTGGCGTTGCTGTCGGGATTCCTCCCAGCCATAGTCCATAGGTAGCGGTCGTCCACTGTAGTAGTAGCCCTTGGACGGCCTGAGCGAGGCATGTCATCGACAGTTCCTGTCTCTCTGTATCTCCTCCATGTCCGAACAATATCGCATTGGTTCACTCCTAGACGCCTGGACACTTCCCTTGTTGAGAGCCCTTCCTGGCACAAAGTAAGAATGCGGACGATATCGAACCGCGGTATTGACTGTCTAGGCATGGTTGAACTACAGACAACACGAGCCGTGTACCTCCTTCCTGGTGGAATGACTGGAACTGATCGGCTGTCGGACCCCCTCTGTCTAATAGGCGCTGCTCATGCATGGTTGTCTACATCTTTGGGCGGGTTTACTGACATCTCTGAACAGTCAAAGGGGCTATGTCTGTTATACAATATCCACAGATAACGACTATCTTCAGGAGATCTGGGAACCGGGGTGATGGAAAACTCTTTTAGATGTGTGTATGATATATCGGCATATTGCCTGTTTGGCACATGTATGATTTCAGGAATAGACGCTGAAGGTATCCAGAATGGTGAACAGGATGTTATTGTGTCTTTACTTCCTGCGATCTATCCCGACCTCACGACTGTAGTTTACTTTTTATTTTGGGAAACGCATAAAAGCGTGATGTAAAAGATTCCGGTGTGTATGGAAATGGAGTGTGCTTGGGTCGGAACTCAAAGCCCGAAACAATTTAACATGTTTTTTCACTGTAAGGACACCGCTTTTTCTTGTTGCACAGACCGGACAAAGAGGCGCAGTGGTTAACACAATGGACTCGCAGTCGGGACGAAGAAGGTTCAAACCCGCGTCCGGTCATCTACACTTAGGTTTTCCGTGATTTTCCTAAATCCCTCCAGTCAAATGTCGGCATGGTTCCTCTGAAAGGGCACCGCCGATTTCCTTCCCCATCCTTGACACATTCCAAGTTTTTTTTTCTTCTTCTTCTTCTTTTTCTTCTTGTACTGAGTGGTAGTTTCATTGAAGTTTCTAATACTGTGAAAATGCCAGGTGTGATATACAACTTGAGAAAATTTCTTATAGCCAAGATCACATTAATTAATAAATATTATTGACGACCGGCTTCGATAATTCGAACTGTCATCTTCTGATCTGATATAATGCATTAACATAGAATACTTCTACCGTCATGATTTGTGAACTTTTTGTTCTTCTTTCTTTTTGATGGTAGAGGTAAGGAAATGGAACTGTACATTTCGTATCTTCAAAAAACGTTTCCTTATAAATCGTCTTCCATTATGAGTTTGTCACTCACGCCAAGTCGTCATTAAGCCATATGTAGCATCTTGTAGCATCTTGTGCAAATGGAGACGTTCACGCGCGGATCATTCCACTGATGCCTGTTGATTCTCACAACGCACGATATACCGTAAAAATGGACGTTTGTACAAGTGTTTACGTTCATATGACGTGTTGTGTATAACGTGGATACATCTCAGTTGCAATGTAATACACAACTGGAAGGTAGTGGGGCACAGAAAGGCATGCAGATAGTTGCAAACACTATATGGCGCTTAGGTAGATATTTTGAAACCAGAACATAAATTATTTTCTTTTTACATTTAAATTTACGTATTGTTTGTGACTAGTCCTTTAACATTACAAGATTTGAGAAAGAGTCCTGTTTTTTGTGTAAGAAATACTTTTACATTTTTCACAATACCTCGGAAGTTCATATTACAACATGTTTTACGTTAAAAAGAATTGCTGGTTGTGCGATTGCATACGGATAGCCGCTCCCCTGCCGCCCTTCGGCAGTGGCATCAGTTCCTTCCCACGATCCAAGGTGACCTTGTTCCCCTTCCCCAGCACACTAGTCCCGAAAGTGACATCACCCCTGATGTTGTCATTGCATCCGCCAACCTCCTTGGGCGTGTCGTCGTCGACATCCTTCACCCCACAGTTAGAGACCACCTCCCCGTCCTTCTCACCATAACGTCTGCCCACTGCCCCCCTCCGGCACCCCGCCCTGCACCCCGTCCCAGCGTAGTCCATGACTACCAACATGCCAACTGGGATGCCTACCGGGAATCCATCGCCACCCAGGGCGAAAGCCACCCTCTTACCTATCACCATCCTGACGACATCATCCATGCCTCCTCCTTCCTTCAGAAGGCCATTACTGACGCCATAGAGGCCCTTATTCCTACTAAAACCATCCCACTCTCCCTGCACAGGCTGTCCTCCTCCCCCTCCGCGAATCCCGCCGCCTCTATCGCTTCTTCCTGCGCACTCGTGACAGGGGCACACTCCAACTCCACCAGAAAATACAGCGACACGTATGGAACCATATTAAAACAAAGAAACGCCGAGACTGGTGCCAAACCTGTGCATGACTCAACGCCACCCTCCCTATCAACTCCTCCAAGTACTGGTCTGCCTTCCATCGCCTTACTGGTTCCCATTCTGCACCTCATTACCCTCTTCTCCATAATGACTGCCCCCTTCCTGACAACCTCAGTAAGGCCAACCACTTCGCTTCCCACTTTTCTGAGGTCTTCTCTATCCCTGATAATCCCCACTTTGATTATTCTCTTTTCCCCACCATCATGAAATGTGCTGATACCTTGGTCATTCCACTTGTTCCTAGTCTCCAGTACTTTGGGCAGTTTCCCCCCCTCTGACATCAAAACTCCAATCACAGCACAAGACATTAAACTTGTCCTAGGGTCAAAGCACAACACGGCCATTAGTCATGACTGTCCTTGCCAATCTATACAACGTCATCCTCTCTGCCAGCTTCTACCCTAACCTGTGGAAGACTTCCCACGTCCTCTTATTCAACCCAGCAAACACCCTTCTGTCGCCTCTTCCTATCGTCCCATCTCCCTCACCTCCATCTTCAGTAAGATATTTGAATCCCTCTGCCATCATATCCATCAGGACCTTAACCAGCACCATCTCCTCCCCTTTTCCCAGTGTGGTTTCCTACACTCCTTCTCAACTGAAGACCAAATCCTTAACCTTGTCCACCTTCTCTCCCTCCAGCTTAACTCCTGTCGCTCCACTATTTTTGTTTCCCTTGACCTCCAAAATGCCTACAACCACATATGGCATCCTGGTCTCCTCTTTAAACTCCAAACCTACTTCTGTATCTTTTATCCCACCGCTGGCGTCCCCCAGGGCTCCGTCCTCTGCCCTCTCCTCTATCTCCTGTACACTACTGATACGCCCAAGTCACCCCCTCCTCTCCACTCTCCCAATATGCTGATGACACTGACTTCAACGGTCCCAACACACCCTCCAAACCGACGTAGATCAGTTCACCACTTGGTGTAACCAGTGGTTCCTTCGTATGAACCCCTCCAAAACCCAGGTTATCATCATAGGCCACACCACCCACTCCTTCCATCTCCATGATTTCTACCTCACCATTTATGGTAGTCCCATCCAGCTCACCCCCATCCTGAGATACCTTGGCCTCACCCTTGACTGTCACCTCACCTGGACCCCTCATCTCCTGACCATCCTGCAGAAAGCCCTTTCCTGCCTCTGCCAACTGAAACTCCTGTCTGGCCAGACATGGGGATTGCATCCTCCCACCAGCTTCCACAGCTACAAATCCCTCATCTGTCTTATCCTCTGTTATGCCAGCATTGCCTGGATCTCTGCCCCACCTCCCCCAAATTTTATAAGACACTCCAAATCCTAGAATGCCACACACTCTGCCTTGCCATCCATATTCACCTTCCTTCCCCCACACGACTCCTGTATGACGTGACCTCATCCCTTTTCCCCACCTCCTCCTTTACCTCCAAAATCTCCACATCGTTTACACTGTCTGCTGGCTTCATCCGCCTACCCTCTGCTTTCCTCCTTCCTCTCCATCCCCTGCCCATTGTCGCGCCCCTATCGCTGTATCCCTCCCTCTCTCCACCTCCACACCTTCCACTCATTCATCAGGGCAACTTCCAACACCTCCCCCTCTCGGATGTTGAACTTCGCCATGACATCTGCCCTTCCAACTGTAACCTGGCCTTGTTCCCCCCACCCCTCCTGAGGGCCCTCCTTTTCCTCTTCCCTCCTTCTCCCAGAGCGGATTTTTCTCCTTCCCCTCTGAGTCCCTGCACCTCCTCCTCGACTGTTTCCCTCCCACATCCTTCCCTCCCTGGCTCTCTTTGGTTTGCCCCTCGCCCGTCTCCCCACCTCTCTTACTCTCCTTCCCTTCTTCCCTTCTCTCACGTCTCCATGCTCCTGGCAGATCCTCTGTTTGCTCAACATCATCAGTGTGCTACGTCAGTGTTGTGTTTGGTGCTGTTCTGCCGCGTGGCAAGAGCTATGATTTTAATTGTGTGCTGGACTTGTACATAGTGTTACTGTTTGTGATTGTTATGTGCTATGCCGTCTGTCGATCCTTTTATGCCCTGGTCATACTTGGCCTTGCGTTCTTTAATCGTCGTAGTGCGTGATTTTCTGTGTGCGCTACTTTTTTACGGTTTTATCTCCACTTTACAGTCGCCCCCCTTTTTGTCTGTTCTCTTCCGTACTGTTCCCCCTTTTTGCATATATGTACGCCGTATTTTCTCCTTTCTGTTATTTTAACTGTCTTCCTTTGTATAATTACTGTCTTTCGGCTGAAGAGCAGCGCATATGCTGCTGCCAGCCCGCCCCAGATGGGGCACTGAAATACAACAAAGGAAAAAAAAAATGCATATGGATGTAAGGATTTTCGTGAAAACACCACAATAAAACTGAAGTATACAGCAACGGAATAAACGCCAGAAAGCTACCTACGGTTCACTAGTTTCATTGTAAAGCAATTTCTAATGACAGCATGATGTTTTGTGATTTCGTTATTAGGGACATTAATTTGATCACGATTTGTGCCTTAGGGTTACACATTTAACGTTACTCCACAACATCATGTAAACAGTGTTGACCATTTGTCTTCCCGAAAAAGGAGTTTTTAAACACATCGAAACCAAGGTTTTCAATAAACCTTGTACTACGACAACTGATCAGACTTTTTTTCACCTTTTCCTACACGAACAGAAGACTTCCTGTATTGGGTGTCACAAAATCCTATTGATTTGACAATTAAAAAGACTGGGAAAAATAACTAGGAACTAACTGGGGACTAACAGTGCGGTTCCCGCAGAAGCCGTTCGACATTAGAGCATTTATTCACTCTAAGACGTATTACTGAGAAAGCATGGAAATTTAATGTAGATATCTACATATTTTTTCTAGATTTGAAAAACTACTATGAGAAACGCTTCTAAATATAATGAGGGAATCTGAACTATTCTTAATCAGATTAGTGAAAATGTATACAGTAAAAACTATACGAAGTTCAAACTGCCGGAGGTGAACTTCGCTTAGCTAGATTTACTTACGCGGATATGTAGTATTAATAGGTAGTTCCAAAAATGAATTTATCACAATGATGCAATACTATTAATAAATTACTGAGAAAACAGGATTACGTGTTAATTAAGGAAAGACAGAATGCCAGGTCGTAAGTAAGAAAATCAGAAGTGATTCACCTTTGACTGAAAATGAATTCGCAAAACAAGAGAGAAAGAGGAAGACACAGAATTATGTGGCGGGATAACATCCGGGAAGACACAGCCATGATGAACGTTACTACCAAATGGACAAACTGTGCAATCAAGAGGCTCGTAGAGCAGGCGTATACTCGAGGAGGCACGTGCTACATTTAAAATAAAGTAAGTAAAGACAGGAACGGACGTGTTTAATGCTCGAATACGATTCAAAATCGTGCTCACGATAAAATTGCATCTGTTGATTGTCACATGTTACGCGAAGCACAATCAGTGGAAAACGTGTGGGAAACTATTTGCAAAAGGGTTTAAGACTGAAGGTGTTTTGGCAAAACCTCCAGCAAAACGTAGTTGCAAAATGGCGCGAAACGGGATTTGCAGCGAATAAAAACGTGATTATCCGAAAATGACTTCGAACACAAAAACATTGGTCGAATGAAGGTATGCGTCGAAAATAGTACCACGAAAGCTCAGTGCAGTCTGTCTATGCGAACTGGAACTAAGAGATCACCGTATCGAACATTATTAAAAATTACGTGCATCTGTACTGCTGAGCGTTAGCTGAGGTGGCAAGACGAAGTTTCACGTGTTGAATTCTGCCGGCGTTTTCTGAGTGAAGTGCCATCGGGACTTATGGATAACCAGTTTCCCGTTCCTTCAGATGAGACCTGGATCACCCTGTCAAGCTATCTGAACTGACAGAAAGTGCGCCATTATGTATCAGACGTAAGACGATTCTTTCATCGAAGTGTTCACGCTGTTTAATCTGTTTAATTCACATGTAGATGAACGACGGTGTGGATATTTTTAGCGAGGTGGAGCAGTACTACATATCGCGTCGACAGCCTTGTCACAAGTGCATGAGATGTTCAGTGAGGAGAGGGCTGTCAGCATAGGCAGAGTACTCTCATTGCCACCTTGCTCCTCCGACCTCCATCTCTTGCGATTTTTACTGTGGGGAAAATTGAAGGTTCAGGTATACTGAAGTAATCCACACTGGAAGAGCTACAACAAACCACTGAATACTCTGGTGCTGATACGCCTCAGTCAGAGCTGTAACGCATGTCTTGCAGTTTGAAAACTCGAGTACAGCGCTGAATCGATGACAACGCTGACCACTTGCAGCATCGCCTGTGATGGTTATTAACGTGGGTTAGTCCCGCGTCAGTCTTACTGTAAACATTTCCAGAATCACTTTTGTTTCGCACACTCTGTAGAAAACCTTTTAGGGATACAAAGTGAATAAAACAAACTGTTGTGTGAAAAAAATAGTAAATGGAACAGTAATTATTTCATTAAAGGTCGCGATGGTCAATTACGCATTCAGAGGACAGTCCAGCTGATGCTGCCTCGCGCCCTCACCATAGAATGTTTTGTGTTCTTGTAGCGGTGTTTGCTGCAGGACGCCCACTTTCGATGCCACCGGTGGCCAGTGTACGGCGGTCCTGTTGCGACGCACGACACTGTTCACACTAGCAAGTAAAATTAAATGGTTCAAATGGCTCTGAGGACTATGCGACTTAACTTCTGTGGTCATCAGTCGCCTAGAACTTAGAACTAATTAAACCTAATTAACCTAAGGACATCACAAACATCCATGCCCGAGGCTGGATTCGAACCTGCGACCGGAGCGGTCGCTCGGCTCCAGACTGTAGCGCCTAGAACCGCACGGCCACTCCGGCCGGCACTAGCAAGTACCTCAGTACTCTTGTTAACTGAATCTTCCGTTGGTTCTCGGCAGAACATCATTATAGTAAATGAAAAGCGCTGGTTTGCTTTTGTTCTACAGTATTTATTTATTTTGTTAACCGGTTTACAGTTTACAAGGCCATCATCACACATTTACTGTGTCAGTAAATGTTTGATGATGTCCTTGTAAGCCGAAAACCGGTTAACGCAATAAATTATTACTGTATAACAAAAGAAAACTAGCGCTTTTCATTTATTAAACTCCCTGTCTTCGTTAAGCAGCAACTCCGGTTCCGTTGTGTATGTAGGTAACTCTCCATTTCCTCCAGTAGGTATAATGATTGCCCTTTCAGTGTTCTTTGTGACAGTTTTAAATTGTATGATGTTCGAAATACAATCTTAACTTACGTTTTTCTGAAAGGCTGTGGAACTCGATCGGAGACTGCGTCATTGTATTACATGACAACAAACAAGTTATTGTTTTGACCTACTTTCTTGCTCTTTTCATGTATTTTTAACTTTACATTACTATATATCGATGTTACATCCTGATCGCTGTATCTGTTCGCCATGGCAACTTGTTGTGTTCAGCTCTTCCACTTACGTCATTTTGATCGAGCAGCAGTTTTAACATCCTGTCAATTATAGCTGTAAAATATTCTCCTTTTTTAGGGTGAAGGCATTTCGCATTTTTGATCGTGTCAGTTTCTTTCTCCATTGACATCATAAACTTAATTTTTCGTGCATCACACTCCTTTTTTTGCTGTTTTTTAAATTTCTTTCTCACCATTTTAATTTTGTCCTCTGATGTCCGCAAATAGCCTGTAATAAGTTTCTTGCAGACACAGATGTGTTATATTCCAAGATTTATTTTGTACTTTGTTTATGAAGATTTCTGCTAAAGACCCTGCCAAAATATTGCTCTTCATCAGCCCATTCATTTGGTAAAAGAATATTACTGTTGTATATGAAATAATTACATAATGGTAACAACTATAAATCTCCATGAGTTCACTATGTACCCTCGATTAATCTTCTGATGGGATATCAAGTTTCGTTTTAAGTTATGCAACATTTAACTTGCTGGAATGTTAGTGTATTAAGTTAACAATACCTAAGGAAGCCGCTGTTGGTCCAAATGGTATTGATATATCTGTAATATAGCCCACATATTGTTAGCTATTTTTGACATTTATATGTTGTTCTGTCTTTTGTTGCAATCACTTTTAACTTTGTTGTTGAGACATGAGATGTTTGCAGTTGATCTTGTTGATTCACCTATCTTGAGCAGTGTAATTCGTGCCCAAAGATTCATCATTTTTATGTTCCTCTTTATCATTACTAGGTAAATGCTACTGCTTTCAATTTTGTTGTCATTTCTGATACAAATTTATGGGATTATACTTGACTTTGACTATCTTGTGCCTACTATTAGTACTTATTTGTTTGGATAGTACTATTGCATAATTCCCAATATTACCAGTTTTGGCTTTTGGCCATTATCAGATTATGATAGGTCAAATACACTGAAAGAATCGCAATACGAAAAAGTAATTAATGTAGAGTAATGAACTTACGGGAATACATTTGTCGTGGTAACATACGTAGTGATTAACATTACAACATCACAGGTTAATGTAAGCACGAAATAAGGCACTGCAAATGTAAACTTATGATACTTTAATAACCAGTGTAGCCGCCATAATATTGAATGGAAGCATGGAAAAGTGTGTGCATTGTGCTGTACAGGTGCCAGATGTACATGGAGCTCCATGCCTGTTGTTCTTGGTTAGTCAGTACACGGACGGTTAACGCTGAATGTGTGTGACGCTGGAATTGTCGTCCAACGATGTCCATGTGCGCTCGATTGGAGACAGATTCGGTGACTGAGAAGGACAAGCAACATATCGACACTCGGTAGCGTATGATGGGTTACAGTAACGCTATGTGGGCGAGCATTGCCCTGTTGGAAAACACCCACTGGAATGCTGTTCATTAATGGCAGCACGACAGGTCGAATCACCAGACTGGCGTTCAAATTTTCAGCCAGATGCCCACAGTCGATGCTTGATTACATCACCGATAAAATTTATCTTATTCGTATCCAAGGTGTCAAATGTGATTAAAGCCCCAAAGAACTGGGATGAAACAGCCAGATAGCCACTAGCACTGACAGTGGCTATTTGGCTGTTTCGTCCCAGTTCTTTGGGGCTTGAATAACATTTGACACCTTGGATACGAATAAGATGAATTTTATCGGTGATGTAATCAAGCATCGACTGTGGCTATCTGGCTGTTATCTCCCGGTTCTATGGGGCTTTTAATTACATTCAACGCCTCGGTCACGATTAGCAAGAGTTTTTATCGAATTCTGGTGATGCCTAGAACAAGTGAAACCTATATTGTGCAGCCAAAGGCTGTTTTTTCTGCATCTAAAGATTTATTATTGTTGTGCCAGTGCTACCGCGGTAGTTATGAAGTGGAGTGATTTTAATTATATGAGTTTTTGTCGAAAATATATATAAGGGACTACCTATAGTCAAATTTCCAGCAACTCATTATCAATATACTGCCAAAGAAGGAGCATGTGGATAACTATGAAAGCTATAGACGATTATAAGCTGCTGACGAGAACAAGAATGGCAATAAAAATTTAAATCGTGCTAGAGGGAGATAAGTTTCGTTTCAGGAAGGGAAAATATACCAGAAAAGCACTTAGTAGTGAAAGATACAGGATAAAGATCACGATACATTCCTCGTATCTGTGAACCTAAGTCTTCGACTACGCGAGGTGGAGAAACACGATTATAGTCCTAAGCCCAGCGATAGAATACAGAGAGAGACAAATAACATACACACATACATAATCCAGGTGCAAGCAAAAATAAAGTGAAAGGGCCATGAAGTCAAGCTCGTAGTAAGAAGGTTGTAGGCCAAGGTGGCAGATTGTCACCTCTTTGATTTAACTTGTACGCTGAAGACACTATGGAGGAAGTAAAGAAAATTGCGGAAGAGGAATGAAAGCAAAGTGAAACAGACAGCAACACCAAAGCTAGCGTACGATACATATCCTCCAGACGGATGAAAGTAGTGGAAGGTCTACTTAGGAGAAAATATGGCTTGGGAATAAGTAAAACAAAGCCGAAGATAATCAGATTAAAAGAAATGGGAAGGACTGTCGTTTCTAGAAAGTAAGCTTATACAAGATGGCCAAAAAAAGAAGGAATCCATCGAAAACAGATAGACAAAAGGGAAAAAAGATTTCTTCAGTAGTGGTAAAGAGGTACAAATTAGGGATTAGCAGAAAGTATACAAATGATGCCTAGCTTTGTATGGAACTGAAACGTGGAGAATCGAATATCCGAAGAAGAAGAAACTGGAAGCAGCTGGTACGCGGTGCTCTTGAAATAAGTTAAACATGAAGTGCACAGGTGAAGTACACTCCTGGAAATGGAAAAAAGAACACATTGACACCGGTGTGTCAGACCCACCATACTTGCTCCGGACACTGCGAGAGGGCTGTACAAGCAATGATCACACGCACGGCACAGCGGACACACCAGGAACCGCGGTGTTGGCCGTCGAATGGCGCTAGCTGCGCAGCATTTGTGCACCGCCGCCGTCAGTGTCAGCCAGTTTGCCGTGGCATACGGAGCTCCATCGCAGTCTTTAACACTGGTAGCATGCCGCGACAGCGTGGACGTGAACCGTATGTGCAGTTGACGGACTTTGAGCGAGGGCGTATAGTGGGCATGCGGGAGGCCGGGTGGACGTACCGCCGAATTGCTCAACACGTGGGGCGTGAGGTCTCCACAGTACATCGATGTTGTCGCCAGTGGTCGGCGGAAGGTGCACGTGCCCGTCGACCTGGGACCGGACCGCAGCGACGCACGGATGCACGCCAAGACCGTAGGATCCTACGCAGTGCCGTAGGGGACCGCATCGCCACTTCCCAGCAAATTAGGGACACTGTTGCTCCTGGGGTATCGGCGAGGACCATTCGCAACCGTCTCCATGAAGCTGGGCTACGGTCCCGCACACCGTTAGGCCGTCTTCCGCTCACGCCCCAACATCGGGCAGCCCGCCTCCAGTGGTGTCGCGACAGGCGTGAATGGAGGGACGAATGGAGACGTGTCGTCTTCAGCGATGAGAGTCGCTTCTGCCTTGGTGCCAATGATGGTCGTATGCGTGTTTGGTGCCGTGCAGGTGAGCGCCACAATCAGGACTGCATACGACCGAGGCACACAGGGCCAACACCCGGCATCATGGTGTGGGGAGCGATCTCCTACACTGGCCGTACACCACTGGTGATCGTCGAGGGGACACTGAATAGTGCACGGTACATCCAAACCGTCATCGAACCCATCGTTCTACCATTCCTAGACCGCCAAGGGAACTTGCTGTTCCAACAGGACAATGCACGTCCGCATGTATCCCGTGCCACCCAACGTGCTCTAGAAGGTGTACGTCAACTACCCTGGCCAGCAAGATCTCGGGATCTGTCCCCCATTGAGCATGTTTGGGACTGGATGAAGCGTCGTCTCACGCGGTCTGCACGTCCAGCACGAACGTTGGTCCAACTGAGGCGCCAGGTGGAAATGGCATGGCAAGCCATTCCACAGGACTACATCCAGCATCTCTACGATCGTCTCCATGGGAGAATAGCAGCCTGCATTGCTGCGAAAGGTGGATATACACTGTGCCGACATTGTGCATGCTCTGTTGCCTGTGTCTATGTGCCTGTGGTTCTGTCAGTGTGATCATGTGATGTATCTGACCCCAGGAATGTGTCAATAAAGTTTCCCCTTCCTGGGACAATGAATTCACGGTGTTCTTATTTCAATTTCCAGGAGTGTATAAAATGATGAGTCGACGAGGAAAGAAATCTAAGGAGCAAGTGAGAGGTTAGAGGGATGTAATTGGCCGTGGAAGGAGTAGTGCCAAAAGAAAAAAACAGTATGTGCGGACAAAGACTAAAACATACAAAATAAGTGTTGAAAGTTGAGCGTTGTTGTTACGTGGAGGCGAAAAGACTAGTAAAAGGTCGGAAAAGATTGAACTCACTGTTACAGCGAAAGTAATTACTTTAAAAAAACTGGTTCACTTGAAACGTGCATCTCTCATTAATTGAAAAATGATTTGCATTAGGGTCAAATTTCCTTGATCAACTTACGAGAAGGTGTGAACTTCTCTGCTGATGTCATTTTCAAAAGGCTCCTATTACGACAGAAAAAGTGTTGACAAACCCTACACTTTCAAAGTTACACTAAAAGGATTTCACGTGACATATCCCTTTTATTCTAAACAGTAGCAGGTTACAGTAAAGAAGAGACGGTCGCTGAGAAGCGTTTTTTGTTTATTCTATCGTAAATCTCATGTATTTGTAATTTTTGTGTTTTTTCAGTAATATTGTATTCATTATTTAGTGACTCACTGGATTGGTAAGTAACTTCGTTTCACTTCGTCCCATAATAATCTACCTAGCGTTCGCAGATGACCTAGCTATTTTTCTCAGACTCAGTGAAAACAGGTACGAAAGAGATAGAATTACACAAAGAAGCAGCTGAAAAAACGGGCCTACAGGCCTCCTTTGAGAAAACCAAATTTATGGTAATAAATTAAGAGAGCCCCAAGACAATGCAAACTAAATACGGCTAAATTGAGAGAACTAATATGTTCAGTTATCTAGCTGGAGTAACTGAAGGACATATTCCGGAGAAAAAAGCAATTAAAAGAAGTGTTAATAAGGTGAAAACAGCGCTTTACCTTACTGAGGATGTCTCTAATAAGAAATCAATATCCCTCAACAATAAACTTCATCCAGAAGCATTTTATGCAGCACAATGTTTGAAACCAAACATAAAGGATATGATGGAAGCACTGGAAATGACAGAAAGAAAAATACTAATCAAAACTTTGGGGCGAATCAGTGAGCAGTCACAAAACAGAAGATATAACGATAATGTTTATACACAGACTGAAATAAAATTACAGACCTGATTAAAAAAAAGAATACCTTTTTATGACCACATGCAAAGGATGAATTGCAGCATACTGACAAAAAGACTGTACACTTATTTCGACAAATTAACAATGGAAAACAAATGGGGCAAAGAAACTGGAGAGGACATGAACGAGTTCTTATTTACTCCAAAAGATATTTAGTAACGACTGCAATTAAGAAAGAAATTGCAAGATTTCAAGGATTTCAAGAAGACTGGAACTGTTATTTCGGTAAATTAACAATAGAAAACAAATGGAGCAAAGAAGTTGGAAAGGACATGAACGAATTCTGATTTAAGCCCTAGATATTTAGTAACGACTGCAGTCCAGAGAGAAATTGCAGAATTTCAAAAGATTTCAAGAAAAATGGAGCTGTTTTGACAGAAGAAAGCTGAAAAAAACTTCGAGGAATGTTGAGAGAGACGGGAAGAAAAGAGAGGAGTAACATTTGAAATAACCCTATTACGCCGTGGCTCATACGTAAAAGAATAATAATAAAAAGAATAGGAATCATCCAACCAGCTTTTTAGCTTGTTATTTTTTTCTTAAGAAAACTCACATTCTGATATTTAACATGTGAACACAATTTGTAATTATTTTATGATAACCAGCCCTATAGACGAGAGACGTTATTAGTCACTAGAAAGTCATTCGAACGTTTATATTTTTTGCCTACATATTTATTTGGCAGATGTCTAACAGCGTTTGGGAGTAATTTGCGTTTTGATAAGACACACGAAATGAATTACCACATCACGGTGTCAAAGTATATGATATTTAGCAAGACACGAAGGCCACGGAGAAGATTATACAAGCTTTACGTATGGAAATTTCGCCTTTTTACTACATGAGTAGCAAGTTAAATTTCACAACTTTCGTGTTTGCTATGGATCCAATTTCATGTTGTAAATCTGGAAAGGTTTACGAGGAAATGAATTCTGTCGTACACGGCCAGGACCGGGCACATATTCAGATTGGGGAATGAAGTGCTACGATGCTTGTATTTTTCTAACAAATCCGCAGTTGTGCTCAAACGATCCGGAGGTGTGGCATACATAATGCAGCAGCTAGGAATTAGTCGGCTTCATATAAAATGCGTAACGTGCAGGGCCATAAAATTCAGCACGTGGTTCATAAAAACCCGCGCAAAGTCCAGTTACCCGCAGCTGGTTAATAAACATGTCCGCTCGGGCTTGATAAACGTGTGAGGTAATTCTTTGAGATAAATGTTCCATTACCTCGAGTCATACATTACCGCGAGACGTAAAGCACTTTTAATTCCCGAGGCGGGGGCAGCAGTTAAACCTCGAAGTCGTTAAAATGAAGTGTTTAAAATACTGAGAGGTTGCCATCTGTTGAAAAGGGCACACGGCAGAGGTGGGAACACAGCGAACAAATTATTTGTGTGAGACGGATGTGATCATTACTTAAACATCGGTCTGATAAAAAATGATTGCAACACACTAACGCGGACGTTTTACAGGAAGTCTGGAAGATTGGAAATAGTCTATCGGGGGAAGATCGTGTAGAACATGTGATGTAATATGAATTATTATAGTAGACTCATTAAAGGAAGACTTGCGTACGTTTATAGCATTTGTAAGTGTAGGAAAAGTGTTTGTAATGTTGAATGATGTACCGTCTTTGATATTCTGAAATTATCAAGCTCAGAGAGCGGGAATGGCACCTGGCTGTGCCATGAGGAAGCACCCTCGCTATTCAATGGGTCCAAAGAAGAAGATCCGTAACTGATGCATTACTTCACGCAACCGCTTTCACTGGCGCACATAGAACGAAACAGCGTACAATTATTCTTCCATCCAGATCAAGTGTTCTGAGATAGTAAGGAGTAATTAAAACAATGAAAATTTTCTAATGTTGGCTGCTGATGGCTTAGCCTTAGCAGTCCGTTGGAGGTAATAATTAAAACGTCTAATATACTCGTAGACTTCAGTTCGTCAATCGAGTCAAAGGAACTGGCAGCTCGTCTGTTCTTCTAGAATAGGCCGCTACTGGTGACGACCTCAACCAGTAACTTGATACTCAGTACAGTGGCTCAGATCCTCCCTCTTTCAGGCTGTGTAGAGATAGATGGAATTTAACGGGTGACAGTGGCACAAGGTCAACGAACATGAATTTTGGACATCAAAATTTCTTTGACCACTAGATTTCGAACCGACTCTTTTGTATTACACGGCATTGCTATCTGCCTACAAACATTTTTTGCTGATGTCCCGAATACAAATAATTTTTTTTTCTTATGGCCCGCAGCCTGATGACTTGAGTTACAGAAGCTGTCTGCTGTAGCTTGTCTCGCACTAGTCTCTTCATCTTTGCATAATTACTGGACTCTACACTCATTTACTTTATGCAAACCTTGCCTCTCTGTTTACAATTACACTACTAGCCATTAAAATTGCTACACCAAGAAGAAATACAGATGATAAACGGGTATTCATTGGACAAATATATTATACTGGAACTGACATGCGATAACATTTTCACGCAATTTGGGTGCATAGATCCTGAGATATCAGTACCAAGAACAACCACCTCTGGTCATAATAACGACCGTGATACGCCTGGGCATTGAGTCAAACAGAGCTTGGATGGCGTGTACAGGTACAGCTGCCCATGCAGCTTCAACACGATACCACAGTTCATCAAGAGTAGTGACTGGCGTATTGTGACGAGCCAGTTGCTCGGCGACCATTGACCAGACGTTTCCAGTTGGTGAGAGGTCTGGAGAATGTGCTGGCCAAGGCAGCAGTCGAACATTTTCTGTATCCAGAAAGGCCCGCACATGACCTGAAACTTGCGGTCGTGCATTATTGTGCTGAAATGTAGGGTTTCGCAGGGATCGAATGAAGGGTAGAGCCACGGCTCGTAACACATCTGAAATGTAACGTCCACTGTTCAAAGTGCCGTCAATGCGAACAAGAGGTGACCGAGACGTGTAACCAATGGCACCCCATACCATCACACCGGTTGATACGCCAGTATGGCGATGACGAATACACACTTCCAATGTGCGTTCACCGCGATGTCACCAAACACGGATGCGACCATCATGATGCTGTAAACAGAATCTGGATTCACCCGAAAAAATGACGTTTTACCGTTCGTGCACCCAGGTACGTCGTTGAGTACACCATCGCAGGTGCTCCTATCTGTGATGCAGCCTCAAGGGTAACCGCCGTCATGGTCTCCGAGCGGATAGTCCATGCTGCTGCAAACGTCGTCGAACTGTTCGTGCAGATGGTTGTTGTCTTGCAAACGTCTTCATCTGTTGACTGAGGGATCGAGACGTGGCTACACGATCCGTTACAGCCATGCGGATAAGATGCCTGTCATCTCGACTGCTTGTGATACGAGGCCGTTGGGATCCAGCACGGCGTTCCGTATTACCCTTCTGAATCCACCGATTCCATATTATGCCAACAGTCATTGGATCTCGACCAACGCGAGCAGCTATGTCGCGATACGATAAACCGCAATCGCGATAGGCTACAATCCGACCTTTATCAAAGTCGGAAACGTGATGGTATGCATTTCTCCTCCTTACACGAGGCATCACAACAACGTTTCACCAGGCGACGCTGGTCAACTGCTGTTTGTGTATGAGAAATCGGTTTGAAACTTTCCTGTCAGCACGTTGTAGGTGTCGCCACGGGGGCCAAGCTTGTGTGAATGCTCTGAAAAGCTTCTTCTTCCTGTCGATTAAATTTCGCGTCTGTAGCACGTCATCTTCGTGGTGTAGCAAATTTAATGGTCAGTAGTGTATTATCTCCGACGCCTACCTTTGGAACTAAATTAATTACTCCTCGAGTTTTCAGAATATGTCATACCAACGTGTTCCTTCCGATACGATAGTACCTCTTCATTAGTTTTCCAGTCTACCCACCTAATATTCAGTGTTCTATTGTAACACCAAATTTCAATTGCTGCTGTTGTAACCCCGTCTGTACTATTTACCGCTCACATTTTTTCATTTCTTAATTATTTTTTTCAAAGCAGCTTTATGACAACAAGTACGTGCTATCCGGTGAACTATTGCGCGACGTAAAGCTCCACAAAGACCTCTTAGCCAGTATCCACGACCGATACCACGCAACAAAACAGCGTTACGCAGTTGAGGTCAAAGGCATTGTTGCTCATGCAATACCACGTCGAGTTGGGGCTGCATGGAGTTCTTTAGGCTGCTGTTTTATATTATCTGTTATTTACCTACAGAAATTATTCACCTTTTTAAACAAAAAACTGTATGAAATTGGAAACAGTTCAACTTTAAAAAGAGAAAAAAATAGACAATAAATACAAGAAATAGTTATCCCTACACCAACGTCACGTGGGGAAGAGGACTTGGTACTGTAGTTCAAGTCCAGCGTCCCCGAGCGATGCACCCCTGTTCGCATTGCCCACATGAACATCACACATCGAAAAAAGTCTAGCAGGTCCATACGATATCGCAGTGCCCGTATGCATACGTGTCCGAAGGAACTTTACATCGTAACTCGGAATAACACAGGCACTGCAATATCGTGTTTATCCTCCGACACCGGGCAAGCGACTTTCAAGTGAAACGTCTCTCCTGCGCGGGAATAAAACGGTTCATAGATATTGGCCACTGATGAATCTTGTATTCGATTGGAGCTAACCCCCTCAGCGTCAGTTAAGGCCTAAAGATGTCCCACAAAAGCACCGAAACTGGTAGCCATATAATAAAAAACATCATAAGGACGGCTACAGGCCTTCCATTTTGTTACACAAGTGAACGGCCGAAATCCTTCAAACCCCCAATGAAAATGATGTATAAACAAAAACTTATCACTTTATTTTTTTTGTCAGCTGTCCACTCGCCAAGTTTTCACTTGACATCTATCTTTTATGTCTTGCTCAGTGATCTGCAACACTATCTCAGGTCTATCCATCTTCAGCCCGTATCTTGAGCCTGATATATGATAGTTATATTGTTTGGTTATATTCCGCGTACCACATACAGCGAATCGACTGATGTGACGCCGAACGCCCCACATAGTCTTACTAGCACACTCCTCTTCCTCTCACCTAAAGTGACGCTGTTCATGACGTCCACTCCACATAAGGCTGTCCATCGCAGCCTTTTTGGCATGCAGAGGACCCGGGTTAGAATCTCGTTAGTGCCAGGAATTTTTTCTTCGCAGGATAACTTGACCAGGCTACACTCAGCCTAGTGATTCCAATTCAAGAGCCACTTGTGTTAAAGCAGTGTCTCCAATTTCAAGCAAGCCGCCAACAACTGGTGGTGCGGTGTGCTGGATCCCCTACCCTCCATAAGCTTCCACTGCTACAGTCTGACACGCCAGAGTGTGGATCTTTCTTGTCTGCTTCGCCCTATAGGGGTATACTGCAGATTAATACCTCCAGAAAATATTTCTTAACGCTTCAATTTACGATAAGTACTGAAAAGACTATCTTCTAAAAAATCTTTTCTTACTGTTTCCAGTCTACATTTTATGTCTTCTACTTCCTGTCTTCGTCTTTTATCTTGTGCCGAAATAGAAAAACTAGTCAGCTACGTTTAATGTATTTTTACTAATATAATACCCTCAGAGTCACCAGCTTTGATTTTCCTATGGGCAGCGTCTATCATTCCCCTTGTTATTCATATTTCTACAGCCTTACATTTGCCCTCTAGCCATTCTTGCTTAGCCATTTTGCACTTTCTTCAGTTCGTATTTTAGATGCCTGCATTCCCTTTCACTTGCTTCATTCGTTGCACTTTTATATTTTCCACTCTAGTCAATTAAAATCAATATCTCCCGTGTTATCGAGGATATTCTGCTGTGCCTTGTCTTTTTACCTAAGTGATCCTCTGCTGCATACCGTGTTTCAACTTTCAGAGCTAACCATTCGTCTTCTGTTGTATCCCTTTCCCCTATTTCAATGCAACGTAGCATTTGCTCCTTCTGACACTCTCAACAGCCTTTAATTCTTTCAGCTTATCCAGGTCCAATCTCCTTAATTTACTACAGTTTTTCATTTTCTTCAGTTTTAATCTACTGCTCACGGTCAAAATATTAGTCTAACAGAACCACAATTTTATTTACCGTTCTTCTCTTTATTATTCTTGTCATCAACTTGGTTACATGAGCCGTTAAGCTAACCGTGTGGTAATTCTCCCACTTGTTGGCTCTTGCAGTCTCATGTGTGGATGCTGTTATCCGAAAGTCTAATGGAATATCGGCAGTTCTCATATATTCTACACACCAACGTGAATAGTCATTTTGTAGCCACTTCCCCCTATGCTTTTAGAAACTGCCAGGCAATGTTATCTATCTCTTCTGCCTTATTTGTTTTAAAGATTTCCAAAGCTCTCCTAATTCTCATTCTGAAACTGGATCCTTTATCTCTTCGCTATCGACTCCTCTTTTATTCTTCTATCACGCCAACAGGTAAGTCCTTCTCCTCATACTGGCCTTCAATGTACTCTTACCACCTATCCGCTCTCTCTTTACATTTAACAGTGGAATTCCTACTGCAATCTTAATGTTACTACCCTTGCATTTTATTTCATCGAAGGTTGTTTACACTTTTCTATGTGCTGAGCCAGTCCTTCCGACAATCATTTCTTTTTCGATTTCTTCACATTTCGATTAGCGTCCCTGCGCTTCCTGTCTTGTTTTATACCTGTATTTCTGAATTTTCCTGAACTTTTTGTACTTCCTTCTTTCGTCGATCAGCTGAAGTATTTCTTCTTTACTCATGGTTTCTTCGCAGTTACCTTCCTTGAACTTACGTTTTTCTCTCCAACTTCTTTGATAGCCCTTTTTAGAGATGTCTATTCGAGCTATCCATTACCGCAGTATCTAGAGCCTCAGAGAGCTTTAAGTGCATTGCTTCATACCTTAGTGCTTGCGGATCCCACTTCTTTGAGCATTGATTCTTCCTGACTCACCCCTTAATCTTCATCTTACTCTTCATCAATACCAAATTGTGAACTGAGTATTTATGTGCGCCCGGGGTACGCCTTATAATCCTTTATCTGATTTAGGAATTTACCGTGATGTAATCTAATTGAAATCTTTCTGTATCTCCCGGCTTTCTCAAAGGCTACAATACTTTTACAGAATAATATAAAATAATTAACAATATGCAGTAGTATAAAAATAGATATACAGTACATTACAATGTTTTATACGTAAAAATAAACATACTATAGTATAATCTGGCGTCCGGCATTGTACGTTAAAAATTTGCATACAGTTCTATGTATAGCACTAAAGGAACGTCAGCCTTTGTCACCTAAGCCATCCACTGACTCCCTGTCTGTGCAGATCTCATATTTTTATGTATAAAAGATTATAAAGTACTCTCTCCCTTTGACCTGCTGTATATGGTTTAATAATTTATATTCTTTTGTGAATTATAGCATATTTACTGAACTGTACCTGGTTCCAGCCTCAGAGACTCAGAAGTTGATATTCACAATATCGGTCAGTCTGTCTGATGCTGTCAGCTGGATAGTTTCATCCGATACCGTTTACTCATAACAGGCTGCTTATGTTGTCTCATTATATCACAATGATGTGTTGTTAAAGTACACAATGAAATGACTCGTATCGTGTCTAATCCCTTTACACTCTAACTACAGTTTTTCAGGTCGTATTATTCAAACAATCCCTCTGTACCTAATTTTGACCAACGTCTATGGATTATTTCAGTACATTTCATTCGACCTTATGTTACAATTTGAAATTGTAAACATGATTGTGACAAAGTGTTTTACGTCAGTAGTCGATGTAGACACTGCTTTCCATTATGTGTTATGTACTAGCACAGCTATTGTGAAACCATGAATTTCGTTCTATTCTTTGTACGAGGGCTATTCAGAAAATAAGGAACGATAGATCGCAAAATGGCAACCACAGTGAAAATCAAAACTATTTTATATGTGACAGATAGCTACACCTTCCAGCTACTTCTCTACATAGTCGCCGCAACGACTTCGAAATCTGTCGTAACGTCGTACCAACTTTCCAATACCCTAGTCGTAGAAGGCAGCCTCTTGTGCTTTCCGAAAATTTACTTCGCTGGACTGTAGCGCGTTGCCTACACCAAAATCTTGTCTTCATAGCCAGTGGTTTATTTACGCAGAGATGAAAATCAGAGGAAGCGAAGTCTGTGTAATGGGTGATCAAACATATTCCATTGAAAACGTTGCAGGAGCGTCCTTATTTCCTCTGCAGAGTGCCGGCCGTGAACTGTGATGGAGAAGGAAATGGACAACAGTTACGTTATGTGGGGTTGCAGGAAATCAGGCGAATTCTCACTGCAGGAACCCATACTTGGCGGGAGACATTATTTTATAGGCAAGTTAACAGTCACACTGTATGCTCAGAACTGAGAAGAACCACGTAACGCTATCTACGAGCATAGTAGAAAGTCTGCTGAAAACATCTGTGCGAAGCTTCACCGGATTTTTATTGTGGATTCCATTTTCCGACCTATTGTTCCTAACCCTCGTATCATGAATACTGCCCTGTAGCATTCCATATACTTTCAGATCCTAAGATGGCCATTTAACTGACGGAAACTAGTAACCGATGTGCTTTTCGTTGCAATCTTGACAAATAAGTTTTCCTAATGAAGGCAACTACACTGTAAAGTTCGTGAAAATGTACCTCTGGAGTACAAACGGTATACACGTAAAAATGATCCAAGGAAACAAGAACTGAAAAGTTTTCAAGCATTTAGAAACATGGATACATTCTGTGGTCTAACACCCACACATAATACGAATAATGGTAGGTTGCACAGAGAGGGTAATGATTTTTATTGAGCACCATATCGTTGCTAATTTGATGTTTAAAGGTATGTGCATGAATGAGATGCAGGTAACGCAGCTAACCCGCTAAGTCTTCTTTTCCAATAGTTGTCTATGTGTGGTGCTCTGCAAGAACACGGTATACGAGTTCGTTGTTGTAATGCGTTACAGAGGGGAGAGAGTCAATGGAACAGAAGCTCACCATGTCTAGCATTATATTCCCTAACAGCGGATCAGCACACCACATCATCATTACTGCCCTTTATCAATGTCTTCGAAATACAGTAAATACTCGGATTAAGAATGCTGGTAATGAAAGATGGGTTGTGAGAAAGCATATTTTGATGCTGGTATGGTGGAGAGGTTTAGTATTGGATTACCTCCAACTTGCAAGAATATCACGGGCTGTGGCATGTGCTGAGGGAACAACTTACACAAGTGTTGAGATGGTACTCACGCTGTGTGACCTCCACGTATACCCTTTTTCTGAAAGTGCAGATACAAGCACCATCCATTTCCACACCTCGTTTCGTAAGAAGTTTGTGTAGAGGTTTCTCCATGAAGATGCTAATGGTACTGCCTTACACACACACACACACACACACACACACACACACACACACACACACACACACACACACACACTTTTTCTTTTTAACAATTTGTGCAATCACACTTAGGACAAATAGAATTCCCATGCTATTGCTATTCTATTTGCGAAACTAAGGCTTTCCATGAACATTTAGACTGATATTGCTGGAAAAAAACCTTTTAAGATCTCTGCTTCAGGCAGGACGCTGACTTGCAGCAGTTTAACAGCAGCAGCTACATACACTTAAAGAACTGCTGGACTCTTCTGCTTGCCCTACGCAGCAGTCTCTGGTTCCAGAGAGATGGAGTCCCACAACTTCTCAGTGGTGATCAACGAACCGAGCAGACAGTCAACTTTGGCGACCAATGAACAAACTGAGTAGTGACTTTTGGGTTCCCCTGACTTAAAGCAAAGTATTTCGTTTTTTAATTATTTATTTGTCAAAAGAGTGGCGCACAGAATTTCAACTGCCATCATAACTGAGATGCTTACTCAAATCAGTTATACATGTCACGATAAGAAACAGCCAAATTCGGTAGAGGGATTCACTAACGTTTACGTTTCAAACATATACGAGAGGCGTTCAATAAGGAATGCAGTACATATTTTTTTTTCCTGGAAGCAGGTTGGTTTTACTCATAATTCCAATACAGCATATTATTCCCCACTCTTTTGGCAACAAAAACCTATTTGTCAACATAATCTCCGTTCGATGCTACGTCCTTGCGCCACCCTACGGGGAGGGCCTGTATGCCTGCATCGTATTACTCTTTACTGGTCGATGTCGGAGATAACGTGTTGCCGGCCACTGCGGTCGAGCGGTTCTAGGCGCTTCAGTTCAGAACCGTGCTGCTGCTACGGTCGCAGGTTCGAATCCTGCCTCGGGCATGGATGTATGTGATGTCTTTAGGTTAGTTAGGTTTAAGTAGTTCTAAGTCTAGGGGACTGATGACCTCAGATGTTAAGTCCCATAGTGCTTACCGCCATTTGAACCATTTTTTAGATAACGTGTTGCTACATCAACAACCTTCCCCTCCTCATAGTGCTTCTCGTGGAGTACATCCTTCACTGGGCCAAACAGATGGAAGTCGCATGTGCAAAACTGGGAACTGTAGAATGGATGTGGAAGAACAGTCCAATGGTGTTACGTGAACTCCTCTCGGGTGCACAGACTTGTCACGATCAGCCTAGTAACGTGCAAGCAATTCTGCACACATGTCTTTATGATCTGTTGGGCGGAGAGGAACACTGCGGGCACTCACCTCTGAATACCGCAACTGGTGGACAACTAATTCACCACTAACAACTGAGATATACAGTTGTGCAGCGAGGTGTTAGATTGTGATCCATCGGTCACCTCGAATGAGAGTGTTCACACCTGCCAACATTACAGGATTACAGCTGTGTGCGACCGGCCGGCAATGGGGAGGTCGGACAAGTTTGCGCGACCTTGTTGCGATGATGATAGACACCACACGCAGCGACTCACCGTGCATTTGTTCACTGCTAACCCTCCATAGACATTTTGTAAGCGTCGACGAATATCTGCGATGCCCTGGTATACCGCCAAAATGAACTCAACGACAGCTCTGTGCTTGAGACGCACCTCCGTTACAGAAGCCATTTTGAAGGCTATGTATAGCGCCATCAGCTAACGGAACTTTGTAAAACTCTAGGGGACGAAGTAGGAATATTCCACAATGTCCCACAACAAATTCCGAATTTTTTCAACCGAAACTGGCCGAAAAAAGTGTATAGTATTATTTACTGAACGCCCCACCCCTCCTAAGCTAGAAAGATCGGTGCAAATTTATTGGAACACACCTTTCATAAAACATAATTTACGTTCAGCTGTTATTATTCATTCCCAGAACCTTACAGAAGCCACGTGCTTATAACATAAACGATCGAATAAAACAGAAGATATGTACCTTCATTAAAAATTATTCCCTACGCATGATCTACAGTTGTTCAAAGACCATAGAGTCGATTCTACAGCATGCTGTAGAAGGATATTAAAAAAAACTAAGTCGTCAAATGCACTACAAAATAAAAATAAAAATGAAAATACTAAAAATAATAGGTAAAATAAGAGGTGTAAGGAGTAACCGTACTGATTACAATGGCTGGGGTTACATTTCTGTTGTTTCTAATGCATATACATAAGCCCTAAACCTTTAACGAAACTTCTGAACACCAGATTTATAGTCGGACATTGTTGCCACCCTACGAACATTATAAATACTAACCAGTAACTCCTGGTCCCCTCTGTTTTAACTGCCTGCTATCTATCAATTTTATTTCCTTTTTTTTTTTTGCAACACAAAATTGCTTCATAATGCAACAATAAAGCACAACAGTATGTAATATAAGCCATTACCACAAAAATCTGTTCTCTTCCCTGTGTAGCTTTACTTATGTGGTACAAGGATCGGTACTGTTATTTATTATGGTGAAACAAAGTTGCTTGCTACATCACTGATACATACAAATCTTAGATTTCTCTAGACAGTTTTGATTGTAAAATCGTATGCAGTACATACAATGAACCACAAAAAATATAGTTTGCTGAGGTATTGTGTGTAACAGTATAGTATGAAGGGTAAATCTCTGCTCATGCAAATCGGAGTAGTCCATCTCACACTGAAGCTTGTGTTATTGTTAGAATGCTGCTCGTCGACGTCTGGCACAACTCATGTCGGACTATGATATAGGATTACTATTCATCATCATCATCTTGGACAGTTTCCAGCCACTGGCTGGGTCTGTCGGGAACACAAGCCTCTCCATCGTGTTCTGTCTTTCCACCATTCCCCTTCTTCCACCTTCGTCCAGTTCTCTCCTCTTCTCATTACACATTCCTTCACTCCCTTCACCCATCTATCTCTTGGTCTTCCTCTGGGCCTCTTCCCCTCCAGTTGCAGATCAAACATCCTCTTTGGAATTCTTCCCTCATCCATTCTCTTCATGTGTCCATACCACTGCAGTCTTGATTTTTCTATCCTGTCCTGTACTGGTTCCCCCTTTAGTCTTTCCCTCACATACAAATTTCGCAATCTGTCTCGTCTTGTTACACCCAACCTGCTCCTCTGGAACTTCATTTCACTGGCCTGTATTCTACTTTTGTCGCTTTTGTGCATTACCCATGTCTCACTTCCATATGTCAATATGGGGACAAAGTAGGTTCGGTATATAATTCCCTTGGATTTCTGTGTCACCTCCTTGCTCCAAATAAGCCCCGTAATGCATTTTTAGAACTGTCCTGCTTTTCTGCACCTTTCATTTATTTCCATTGCGTTTCCCCCCATACTTTCAATCACGCTTCCCAAGTACTTGAAGTTCTCTATCACTTGTAGTTTTTCCCCTCCACAAGTTATATCCACATTTGGCCTATTCTTCTTCCTTGTTGTGACGATTATTTCACTTTTCTTTGCAGAGAAATGCATTCCATATTGTGCTGCCGTTGCCTCCCATGCATCTAACTGCTCTTGCACCTCCTTTACGCAATTTCCCCATAACATCAGGTCATCGGCAAAAAGCACTGCTTTCATTTTATGATCTCCAATTGCATCTGATACTTGCTGTAGGATTTCATCCATAACAATAATAAACAATAAAGGCGAAAGTGCACTTCCCTGTCGCAGCCCATTTTCCAGCTTGAACCATGCAGTACGTTCCCTCCCCACTTTCACACAACTCTCACTTCCCTCATACATTTTTCTGACTTTTCGTGTTATCTCTTCATCTATCCCTTTTGCGTTCAGCACATCCCAGAGCTTGTCCCTACAGATACTGTCATACGCCTTCTCAATATCCAAAAAGGCCATGATTAAGTCCTTCCCGTACTCATAGTGCCTTTCCTGCAGTTGCCTTACCGCAAATAGGATTACTATTGAATCATTAAATTCTGTTTCCTTTTCTCGAATATAAATTTCTTGTTGTTTGTGTAGCGTCACCACCAATTAAGATGGGAAAAGGTTAGCTTTGGTGCAACATTTACAAGTGCAGAAGCTACAGCCAGGTGTAGGCCTGTTGACAGTAAGTTACACTACCAGCGATTGCGAAGTAGAATGGAGGACACAGGACCATAGACCCGCTGAAAAGAGTGAACGCAGTGGTGTGCATGGTGCAGTTACAGGCAGAAGGGGCCCACTGGCCCAACCCAGGTGTTAGGAGTATATGGCTTGGAGCAGCACATTAGCAAAACAGCAGCCCACAGTCGTGTATAAATAAGTGCGTATAAATAAGTGCCAGTTCACTAACAAGGCATTCAAGTGTGACAGCTCTCCTGGGCGGTGGGGTGTGTCACACCACCGGCTACACACAGCAGCAGATAGGGCGCCAGCATTCCAGTCCACAGTAGGTCGCTGGTTCGCCCTCTGAGGCCAACGTGGGGTCCACAGCCAGCCAGTGGGGGGCCATGCCATGGCTCACTACTGCGGTCAGTCTTGTCAGCTCTCAACAAATGCCAGAGGCATCCTCAGCCAAAGGCTGTAGATTTGGACGCCGGATCACGGGCACTTGTTGACACGATCTTAGCCACGCTGGCGAGGAAGCACACCGCAGGCCACTTTGCACCTCCCAGCAGGCGGTGCTGAGGTGGCAGGGATGGAGATTGCTGAGTCAACTGTGAGCGCATCCTGACATCATTACGACTCTGCAGCCGTCTGAGGCTGACACACTGCAGTGCGCTGCACAGGTCGCTGAGGCAGCAATTCTGCGCCAAGCCGTTTTGCAGACAGCAAAGTGGTGTCCTCAGCATTGCAGGACCCGGTGACGCAGACCGAGAGGAATGGGGGCAATGTAGCTGGAAATAATAAATCACTTGGAAAACTCAGATGAGTTTTAATATGGCGCATCATAACAGTTACTATCCTCATCCAACACGCCCTCTACATTTGTTGTACATTGTCAGTTTCAATATTGTATACATTATGTGCTACACGTTAGAATTGAATTTGGTAATAAGAAATAAAAACGATTATTGTAACTTCTGTTAAGCAATGCACTAGCAATGTCAATCTTGTAGTTGTGTACAGAGTGGACCTTAATGTTTGAGTGTAAAAAACAAACATTTTGCAAAATATATTTAGAGTAACAGCCAGAGAGTAGCGAGCAGAAGGAGGATGTGATTCAGCTGCGAATGAGAAGGGGACGCCAGAGTTTGTATCTATGTCATGGTGGCTATGCACATGCCAGTGTCTTATAGTTGGAAGAGGTACTACAATTCCGCCATGCGGGGCGGCCGCGTGGTCTGAGGGATCCTGTTGCAGTTCGCATGACTCCTCCTGTCAGAGGTTCAAGTCGTCCCTCGAGCATGGGTGTGCGTGTTGACCTCGGCGTAAGTTAGTTTAAGTTAGATTAAGGAATGTATAAACTTAGGGACCGATGACCTCAGCAGTCTGGTCTCATAAGATCTTACCACAAATTTCCAACTACTACAATTCCCAAGAGTCACAGTTCACCGACTGTTTGTAAAGAGGCTTGAAGAGAATTAAAATGCAGAGTACCAAGCTCTAGTAGTGCCGCATGGTAGATCAGCGTGTTCAGTCATAAGGCTGGCTGTCATCTGTAATAAAAGAAAGTTCTGTTCACTCCAAACATCGAGAAAAATACTGAAAGAAATGAAGAAAAATTTAAAAAAGTGGCCCCTGAAGTTGGAAGAATCAGCAATGATCAATGGCATGAGGGCATAGAAGGCAATGGAAACCACTGCATTAAAGACATGTAACGTGTATCCACAGGACGTGTGGCCTGTAATTGAAAAAGTGTGATGATGATCTCTCCATTGGCAAAAGATTCTGGAATAGTCCCCTCTTTGGATCTCCAGGAGAGAGATGCGAAGAGGGAGGTGATCATGGGAAAAAGATTGAATGATCAATGGAATGGTGACGTTCCAGGAGTTGGGGCATGAAATATCTGAAGCTTGAACGTGGTAGGGAAACTAGAAAATCTGAAAAGGGAAACGCAAAGGCTCAGTCTAGATATAGTAGGGGTCAGTGAAGTGAAATGAAAAGAAGACAAGTATTTGTGGTCAGATGAGTATAGGGTAATATAGACATCAGCAGAAAATGATACAGTGGGAGTAGGATTCGTTATGAATTGCAAGGTGGACAGAGAGTGTGTTACAGTGAACAGTTCAGTGGTAGGGTAATATAAACATCAGCAGAAAATGGTACAGTGGGAGTAGGATTCGTTATGAATTGCAAGGTGGACAGAGAGTGGGTTACAGTGAACAGTGCAGTGATAGGGTTGTTCTTAACAGAACTGAAAGCAAACCAACACCGAAAACTATAGTTCGAATATACATGCTGACGTCGAAAGCTGAGTATGAAGACATAGAGAAAGTATAGGAGAATATTGTGAAAAGATATTACAGTACGTAAAGGCAGATGAAAATCTAATAGTCAATGGGGACAGGAATGCATTTATAGAGGAAGGAATAGGAGAAAAGATTACAGGAGAATATGAGCTTGGGACAAGGAATGAGAGAGAAGAAGACTAATTAAGTTCCGTAATAAATTTCAGCTAGTAATAGCAAATTTTCGGGGTGCACTCAGCCTCGTGATGCCAATTGAGGAGCTACTCGACCGAATAGTAGCGGCTTCGGTCAAGAATTCCATCTTACGACTGGGAGAGTGGTGTGCTGAACTCACGCCCCTCCTATCCGCACCCACCACCGAGGATGACACGGCGCTCGGATGGTCCCGGTCGGCCACTCGTGGCCTGACGACGGAGTGCTTTTTTTTTTTTTTTTTTTTTTTTAGTAATAGCGAATACTCTGTTCAAGAATCACAATAAGAGCAGGAAAGTCTGGGTGATACGGGAAGATTTCAGTTAGATTACCCCATGATCATAAAGAGATTCTAAAATCAGATAATGGACTGTAAGGTGCACCCCGGAGCAGATATTGACTCGGACTACATTATAGTAGTGATGAAGAGTAGGCTGACGTTTAAGACGTCAGACAGAAAGAATCAATGCGCGCAAAGATGTTGGATATGGAAGTACTAAGAAATGACGAGATACGCTTGAAGTTCTCTGAGGCTATGGATACAGCAATAAGGAATAGCTCAGTAGGCAATACAGTTGAAGACAAATAAACATCTCTAAAAAGGGCCATCACAGAAGCTGGGAAGAAAAACATAGGTACGAAGAAGGTAACTGTGAAGAAACCATGGGTAACATAAGAAATACTTCAGCTGATCGATGAAAGGAGGAAGTACAAATATGTTCCGGGAAACATAGGAATACAGAAATGCAAGTCGCTGACGAATGATAGAAATAGGAAATGCGGAGAAGCTAAGAGGAAATGCCTCCATGAAAAATTTGAAGAAATCAAAAATAAATGATTGTCGGGGTACAGAGTCAGAATACAGGAAAGTGAAGGCAGCGTTCAGGTACATTAAAAGCAAGGGTGGTAACATTAAGCGTGCAACGGGAATTCCACTGTTAAATGCAGAGGAGAGAGCGAATACCTTGAAAACCTCTATGAGTGGGAAAATTTGTCTGATGTGACAGAAGAAGAAACAGGTGTCGATTTAGAAGATTTAGGGAATCCTGTATTAGAATCAGAAATTTAAAGAGCTCTGGACGACTTAAAATCAAGTAAGGTAGAGGGTACAGATAACACTCCAACCGAATTTCAAAAATCATTGGTGGAAGTGGCAAGTAAACGACTATTCTCGTTGGTGTGTAGAATGTATGAGTCTGGCGGCATACCATATCACTTCCGTAGAAATATCATCCACACAATTACAAAGATTGCAAGAGCTGACAAGAGCGAGAATTATCACACAATCAGCTGAACAGCTCATACATCCAAGCTACTGACAAGAATAATATACAGAAGAATGCAAAACAAAATTAGGGATGTACTAGATGACGATCAGTTTGGCTTTAGAAAAGATAAAGGCACCAAAGAGGCAATTCTGACATTGCAGTTAATAAAGGAAAAGCAAGACCCGTTCATAGGCTTTGTCGACCTGGAGGAAGCGTTCGATTATGTAAAGCGGAGGAAGATGTTCGAAATTCTTTGAATTAGGGATTAGCTATAGGGAGAGACGTGTAATATACATTGTGTACGAGAGCCAAGAAGGAGTAATAAGAGTGGACGACCAAGAAAGAAGTGCTCAGATTAAAAAGGGTGTAAGACAGGTATGTAGTCTTTTGGCCCTACTGTTCAATCTGTACATCGAAGAAGCAAAGATGGAAGTAAAAACAAGTTCCAGGAGTGGAATTAAAATCCAAGGTGAAAGCATATCAATGATACGAGTCGCTGATAACATTGCTATCCTGAGTGGAAAAGAAGTAGAATTACATGATCTGCTGAATGAAACGAACAATCCAATGAGAACAGAATATGGCTTGAGAGTAAATCGAAGAAAGACGAAAGTAATGAGAAGTAGCAGAAATAAGAACAGCGAGAAACTTAACATCAAGATGGTCACGAAGTAGATGAAGTTAAGGAATTCTGCTACCTAGGCAGTAAAATAACCAATGATGGACAGAGGAAGGAGGACATCAAAAGCAGACTAGCACTGGAAAAAAGGGCATTCCTAGCCAAGAGAAACCTACTAATATCAAACATAGGCCTTAATGTGAGATAGAAATGTCTGCGAATGTACGTCTGGAGCGCGGCATGGACTGTGGGGAAACAGGCACAGAAAAGAATCGAAGCGTTCGAAATGTAGTACTACAGACGAATGTTGAAAATTAGGTGAACTGATAAGGTAAGGAATGAGGATGTTCCGCACAGAATCGGAGAGCAAAGGAATATGTGGAAAACACTGATAAGCAGAAGGGACAGGATGATAGGGCATCTATTAAGACATGAGGGAATGACTTCCATTGTACTAGCGGGGCTGTAGAGGGCAAAAACTGTAGAGGAAGAGCCGCCCGGAGTGGCCGAGCGATTCTAGGCGCTATAGTCTGGAACCGCGCGACCGCTACGGTCGCACGTTAGAATCCTGCCTCGGGCATGGATGTGTGTGATGTTCTTAGGTTAGTTAGGTTTAAGTAGTTCTAAGTTCTAGGGGATTGATGACCTCAGAAGTTAAGTCCCTTAGTGCTCAGAGCCATTTGAACCATTTTGTAGAGGAAGACAGAGATTGGAATACATCCAGCAAATAATTGAGGATGTAGGATGCAAGTGCTACTCTGAGATGAAGAGGTTGGCACAAGAGAGGAATTCGTAGCAGGCTGCTTCAAACCAGTCAGAAGACTGATGAAAAAGAAAAAAAAAAGGATGACTATCAGTTTGGATTTAGGAAGGACTGAAGCAAAATCAAGACTCTCTCGTAGCATTTGTAGACTTAGAAAAAGCATTCAACAATGAAAAATGGTGCAAAATTTTCGAAGTTCTGAGAAAAATGGGAATAATCTATAAGAAAAGACAGGTAACATACGGTATGCATGAAAGCCAAGAGGGAATAATAAGATTGGAAGACAAAGAACGAAGTGCTCGGATCAAAAAGTATGTATGACAGGGATGCAGTCTCCCGCCCCTGCTGTTCAATCTATGCATCGAAGAACGAACGAAGGAAATGAAAGAAGGGTGCAAGAGCGGCATTCAAATTAAAGATGAAAGGATATCAAAGAGATCATTGATGTTGCTGTCGTCAGTGAAAGTGAAGAACAATAGCAGGATGTGTTGAATAGAATGAACAATCTAATGAGTACAGAATATGAATTAAGATTAAACCGGAAAAAGACATGAGTAATAAGAAGCAGCAGAAAGGAGAATAGCGAGAAACTTTGATGATCACGAAGCAGTCGGAGTTAAGGAATTCTGCTACCACGACGAACGAAGCAAGGAGGACATAAGAAGTAAATTTACACAGGCCAAGGGAACTCTACTGCTATCGAAACATGGGCCATAATTTGAGGAAGAAATTTCTGACAATATGCCTTTGGAGCACAGTCATGGACTGTGGAAAAACTGGAACTCAAGAGATTCGAAACGTTTGGGATGCTACAGAAGAATGTTGAAAATTAGGTCGACTGACAAGGTAAGGAATGAAGTTGCTTGCAGAATGGGTGAAGAGAGCAACATACGGAAAGTTCTGACTAAAAGAAGGGATGGAATGATGGATATGTGTTACAACATGAGGGAATAACGTCTATACCGCTAGAAGGAGCTGTAGGGGATAAAAACTGCAGCGGAAAACAGAGATTTGAATGCATCCAACAAATAATTGAGGATGTAGGGGCGGGCCAGATCAAACCAGTAAGTAAACTGATGATTAAAAAATAAGTAAAAAAATAAATATAAATTAAAACGTATAGAAATCATGGTCGATTACTGTGTATACCGGAGGTTGTGTGTGGGAAGGTTACAGATTCCAAAAGTAGAAGCAATTTTCGGATTCCTGAATTCGTGCTTCCCCGCAAGCAGTATTTACGATGATAAGCCTACTTGCTGAGCCCGAAGTGCCGTCGGAGGAAGCCTCGTAAGCGGTCTGCGATATCAATAGGGGACCTAGGGGCCAGTGGCAGGTGCCGGGGAGGATCGCGGGCTGACGTTAGGGATGGGTCGCGGTCGCGGCAGTTAATTAATCAGAGGCCAATTACGGGCTCGTGTCGCTACAGGCCGCTCAGGCCGCCACGCCGCGCCGCCCGCCTCGCGCGTTAGACTGATCGATAGTCCATCAGAGCGTGGCGACGGTCCATCATCCGACGGTCTGCCGGACGGACGCCTCGAGGACGTCGCTCGCCTCCACGTACCGATTGGGCAACAATATATCTTCATACCGATGGCCGCATTCCTGTTGTTCACTAGAGTACTTGCACGTACCTCCATCGTGAGGATGCAGTGTGCCTAGATAATGAAATATGTACCAGAATGTGGGAAACCAGTGCACACAATGTAAAAAATTAAGGGGCCACTTTTTTAAAACCCGTTTTTTTCTCCACTGCAACACAGAAGTTTGAAATTTGGCTCAAAGGTACCTTCAACCTTCCATGCTAATGCCACAAAAGCGTGGCGCCCTGCAGCGTCACCCTTTGGCTCGATGACGTTCCAAGTATCGACACAGACGGGAAAAAGGCTAGATCTCATAAATTTATGTGAGGTATAAGGTAGGTCAGTGATATACATTGACACCAAATTTCACCGCGATTCTGTCCAGCGCTATCACACAACGGGAAGGTCGTCACCCTCAGCTGTATCCACATCTCAACCCTTCTCTTGATGCCCCAGCAGTGGAAGCTAGAACCGCGACGACCATCATTAAAATCTCGGGGTTTCCTTATAGGTGACCGAGAAAAATATTCCAGCCACACCACCGCTCAGGGTCGACACGAAAAAGCCTCATTAGGTGGTGTAAACGGTGTAAGAGAAACCACTCGTTCCCTTGGCACATTCATTTACACACATTTCACAGTCAAAAACGCCAGTTTGCGCTGAGACGTGCGACAGAGAGATTTTATTGATAACCTTTGACATTGGTGATACCTCTCGGATGATTCGACCCTTCTCTAAGTATGTCTTGGGGTTGCAATCCCACTTAATATGAACGCACGACTTCGGAGTGTGTCGGGACCACAATGTTCGTTCTGGTGGTGAGGGTGGAACCATTAGGGACCATAAAAAACCATTCGATGAAATTTTTACGTAATCCGAAGCAGCAAAGGGTGTTCATTCTCTTTAAGCTCTCTTGCTGTGTGATCAAGGACGGTGGGGTATTTTGCTACATTGCCACGTTCATGAATAAAAGGCCACTGGGCCCCGAAAGGCCTGCAGTTTGGCAACACCCTCAGTCCCACAGCACTCCATTTAGGAGTTCTTCAAAAACGTACCTGTATAGCGACAATCACAAACCTTTAGCTGAGTGGCGCTACGCCACTGCTCTAGCCCATGCTTCCAGCCACGCAGAATCAGAGGGGTGTTGACATGGTTGCCTACCGCTGGGTGCTTAGAAGTCATTCAAGTGTTGTTAAAGTGCCGCAGGTGTTGCCAAACCGGAGGGTCTTACAGGGAACCAAAAATGATTTTTTGCTTAGACTCCAAAGTTATTAGATAACATTCAGTGGGGTTGCAACTCAACGACGTCCTTAGGAAAGGCTTTAATTGTCCGCTGAGGGGGGAGGGGAGGGGGTCAGTAATGTCAAACGTTGTTAAGAACGTCGTTCTGTTTCACACTGCATTGCAAACTGTCATTTATTACTGAGAAATGTGTGTAAATGAAAGCACCATTTGTGTCATCTCCTGAGTCATTCCCACTTCGACTCCAAGCGGCATTTCAGCTGTTTTAGGCGGCCACTCATTAGAAAACCGCGAGATTTCAGCGCTGGGTGTTGTGGTCCTGACCTGCATTCCAGAGGTGTCGAGATAAGGGATAAGATTTATGTAAGGAGGGGTGTGACCACTTCGCATAGTGTGACTCATGCACATTGGGGGTGGGCAGAATTGTGGGAAATCTGATGCCAATGAGATATTAGCGCACCTGACACCCCACATGAACTTTTGAGCTGCGGCCTTTTTCCGTTTGAAGCGTCGCTGAAATTGAAGGTGAAGCCACAGGGAGCCACGCTTTTGCTCCTTTACAGAGGAAGATTGTAGGCGGCTTTGAGGTAAATTACGAACTTCTGCTTCGCGAGGGAAGAAAATGAGGTTTCGAGGAGAGTGAGACCGTTTAACGTCCCATCGACAACAACCAAGCTCGGGTTAGGGAAGGACGATGAAGGATATCGGCCGTGCCCTTTCAAAGGAAACACCCGGCATTTGCCTCACATGATGTAGGGAATGGCCGGACGCGGGTTTGAACCGTCGTTCCCTCGAATGAGAGTCCAGTGTGTTACCCACTGCACTACTTTGCTCTGTGGGGTTTCTAAAAAGCGACTTTAATTCTCTTCTGCCGGGTATATAACAGAGCGATCGAAAAGGCCCACATATCAGCCTCAGAGAGCGAAATAAACTGCATAATACAGTCTTGGCATATAACAGTGCTGTCTATTGATCTCGTTATTGTTGAATTGGTCGGCATTGCGGTATATGGATACCTCCAACATAATGCACTTAGAATACTTGCATACGAACAACCAGGAATGCTGTTGAACACCGAAAACTCGTTGCTCTGGAGAAAAACGATTTACCAAACAAGGAACCGCTCAATAGTAACGACGTGATATGATCTTCTCCCGGCGTCCTCGCTTGCTATCAGTAATGCTTGCACTTTTATCTTACGATATCTGGTCGAAATAATTGCAGCTTCTATTTACATACACAATTATTTTCATGTGCGTGGCTTTTCGACCGTAGTGTGTTTCAGATAATGCTACAACGTTCGAAACCCCTAGCCGGAATTACAAATTGACAATGGTATTACTCGCTGATAAGCAATGTTCTGTTAACATGGCTGAATGGTATATGTGTCAGATTTATATAATCTTAGTGTCTGACAGGCATTATGCATTCTTTAGATTTGTCCCAGATTGGGAGGTATTAGTGTTTGATAGAAGAAAGATGGTTCAAATGGCTCTGAGCACTATGGTACTTAACATCTTAGGTCATCAGTCCCATAGAAGAAAGATCTAGGATATTACGAGACAGAAGCGATATCTGCTTAACGTAATATACATGCACTGTCCATTCACATTAACGCATCACCTGTCAAAAGCCTCAGTAACCACCATTTGCAGCGCGAGGTGAGACGTGCAGGAAGAGAGCCAGCGGGGTTCTAAAAGCTACCGATAGGGATGTGGAGCCACAACCGCTCCGTGCCGTGCCCAGCTGCGCTAGATTTCTCGGTTGAGGATCCGCGGAGCGAAGCGGCCGAATCGAGGTGGATCCACGGATTCTCGATTGGATTTAAGTCTGGGGAGTTCGGTGGCCTATGTGGCCGAGCGGTTCTAGGCGCTTCAATCTAGATCCGTGCGAACGCTACGGTCGCAGGTTCGAATCCTGCCTCGGGCATGGATGTGTGTGATGTCCTTAGGTTAGTTAGGTTTAAGTAGTTCTAAGTTCTAGGGGGCTGATGACCTCAGATGTTAAGTCCCATAGTGCTCAGAGTAATTTGAGTCATTAGTTCGGTGGCCAGGGAAGTACGAGAAGCACGCGTGTTCACTGTGAGCTGTGCGACACGTTGCACTGCCCTAATCGTAGATGCCGTCGTGCCGAGAGAGAGAGAGGGGAGGGGGGGGAGATAGATGTTTAACGTCCCTGCGACAATGAGGGCATTATGGACGGAGCACAAGCTCGGATTAGGGAAGGAAAGCGGCCTTGCCCTTTCAAAGGAACCATCCTGGCATTTGCATGAGGGGTGAACGTAAAGGCTAGAAGCATACTTTAGTTGATCCATTATGCCTTCCAGAATGGCGAGATCACCCAGGGAATGCCACGAAAACGTTCCCCAGGTCATAACGCTCTCTCCTCCGACATGTACCCTTCCGAAGACTGTTGCAGGGTGTTTTGCTTTCAAACATTTCACTCCGTAGACGCTAACAGCCATCTTGTCCGATGGATTATAGAACGTGATTCATGTGAAACGGTCACCTGTCGCTACTCAGTGGACGCCAAGTTGTGGTACTGACGTGCAAAATCCAGCCTTATTCGGCGATTCACGGTAGTCAACGTGGGTGCAGGAAGCAGGCGCCTGCTGCAGAGGCCCAAACGCAGCAACGTTCGCTGATCGGTCGTTAAGGAGACACTGCTGGTAGCCCGTTGGTTCATTTGGGCGAACAATTGCTTAACAGTTGCAGGTCTAGTCACGTATATACACAACTGGCCATTAAAATTGCTACACCAAGAAGAAATGCAAATGCTAAACGGGTATTCATTGGACAATATATTGTACTAGAACAGACATGTGATTACATTTTCACTGCAATTTGGGAGCATAGAGCCTGAGAAATCAGTACCCAGAACAACCACCTCTGGCGGTAATAACGGCCTTGATACGTCCGGGCATTCGGTCAAACAGAGCTTGCATGGCGCGTACAAGTACAGCTGCCCATGCAGCTTCAACACGATACCACAGTTCATCAAGAGTAGTGACTGGCGTATTGTGGAGAGCCAGTTGCTCGGCCACCATTGACCAGACGTTTTCGATTGGTGAGAGATCTGGAGAATGTGCTGGCCAGGGCAGCAGTCGAACATTTTCTGTATCCAGAAAGGCCCGTACAGGACCTGCAACATGCGGTCGTGCATTATCCTGCTGAAATGTAGGGTTTCGCAAGGATCGAATGGAGGGTAGAGCCGTGCGTCCTAACACATCTGAAATGTAACGTCCACTGTTCAAAGTGCCGTCAATGCAAACATGAGGTGACCGAGACGTGTAACCAATGCCACCCCATACCATCACGCCGGGTGATACACCAGTATGACGATGACGAATACACGCTTCCAATGTGCGTTTACCGCGATGTCGCCAAACAAGGATGCGACCATCTTGATGCTGTAAACAGAACCTGGATTCATCCCCAAAAAATGACGTCTCGCCATTCGTGCACCCGGGTTCGTCGTTGAGCGTTGAGTACACCATCGCAAGCATTCCTGTCTGTGATGCAGCGTCAAGGGGAACCGCAGCCATGGTCTCCGAGCTGATAGTCCATGCTGCTGCAAACGTCGTCGAACTGTTCGTGCAGATGGTTTCTGTCTTGCAAACGTCTCCATCTGTTGACTCAGGGATCGAGACGTGGCTGCACGATCCGTTACAGCCATGCGGATAAGATGCCTGTCATCTCGACTGCTAGTAATACGAGGCCGTTGGAATCCAACACGACGTTCCGTATTACCCTCCTGAACCCACCGATTCCATATTGTGCTAACAGTCATTGGATCTCGACCAACGCGAGCAGCAATGTCGCGATACGATAAACCGCAACCGCGATAGGCTACAATCCGACCTTTATCAAAGTCGGAAACGTGATGGTACGCATTTCTCCTCCTTACACAAGGCATCACAAGAACGTTTGACCAGGCAACGCCGGTCAACTGCTGTTTGTGTATGAGAAATCGGTTGGAAACTTTCCTCGTGTCAGCACGTTGTAGGTGTCGCCACCGGCGCCAACCTTGTGTGAATAATCTGAAAAGCTAATCATTTGCATATCTTCTTCCTGTCGCGTCTGTAGCTTGTCATCTTCGTGGTGTAGCAATTTTAATGGCCAGTAGTGTATATCTCCTCAGCCGTCGTTCACTACTATGACCCACGAGTACACCGCATCTGCTTCGGCACCAGTTTTGGATATTGCCATTTCGCCATGCACGGTATATTTTAACTAAGACGGCATGCGAACAGTTTTACGATTCAGCTGTTTCGAAAATGCTCCCGCTCTCAATTCGAAAGCCAATGTTCATGCCATTTTGGACGTCAGATAAATCGCTCCGTTTCCGCCAAACGACAAAGACTGTACTGTGCATTTTCAACTTCTCGCGGCGTAATGAATAATCCATTAAATTTCGGGCATGCAGCCGCGCAAATAAAATTTCTTCTACTGATATTTCGGCCGCGTATCGTCAGGCCATCTTCAGAGCGAGTCACAAGACTGATGACAAGGTGCCAAGCGCGGCCTTATATGCTCCACCGCGGCGGTACTGCGCATGCGGGTCACAGATGCTGCGCCGCCTGTGGCGAAAGCGTACGGACGTTCGATGTGCTTATCGATGTTTGATCGGCGGCGATGACACGGTGACGACTTCTCTGCAATTTAATTAGTCCAAGAGCCGGATTCCATGCTTTGTCCAAATTGAAACCTTTATCTCTGTTTATTAAATTGTTGGCTAATCGAATTTCTATGGCTTCCTTGAATACAGAATCCCAAAAAGAAGAGGTGGATGTTAAAATCTTCACATCACTGTAATTCATCGAATGACCCGTATCAATACAATGTTCGGCCACAGCTGACTTGTCTGGTTGTAATAGGCGTGTGTATCTTCGGTGCTCCACACACCTTTCATGAACGGTGCGTGTTGTTTGACCTATGTATGACTGCTCACAATTTCCGCAAGGAATCTGGTACACACCCGCCTTACGAAGCAATAAATCGTCCTTTACAGAGCCGAGTAAAGCCGCAATCTTCGTGGGGGGCCGGAAGATCACCTTAACACTGTGTTTTTCTAGAATACGGCCTATCTTTGAAGAAAGAGCACCCACATAAGGCAGAAACGCCCTAGATCTGAAGAAATTACTATCTTCTTCCGCATCGTATACCTTCTTTTTAGGTTTTACATCGAATGCTCTACGAATTTGTTGCGGAGAATATCCATTCGATTTAAAAATACTCTTGAGGTATGTTAGCTCTCCTTGTAAATTGTCTTCATCGGATACACAGTGCGCCCGATGCACTAAGGTCTTAAGGACACCCATGCTCTGAGAAGGGTGATGGCAGCTACTGGCATGAAGGTATAGATTTGTATGCGTTGGTTTCCGATGTACGGCATGTCCTAATGTGCCATCACTTTTACGGCGAACGACAACATCCAGAAAGGGGAGGCACCCGTCTTTTTCTATTTCCATGGTAAATTTAATGCTAGCATGGATAGAATTCAAATGCTGAAGAAATCGATGTAATTCATCCATACCATGGGGCCATACCACGAATGTGTCGTCCACGTACCTCCAGAAGACCGTGGGTTTAAAACATGCTGAGTCCAGTGCCTTGTCCTCGAAGTCTTCCATGAATAAATTAGCTACCAGAGGGGAGAGGGGGTTTCCCATGGCAACACCGTCAATTTGCTCATAAAATTCACCATCAAACTGAAAATAAGATGATAAAAGCACATGTTCAAATAAGGCCGTAATGTTCTTATCAAAATGTTGGTTGATAAGAGCTAAAGAGTCCTTTAAAGGTACCTTGGTGTATAATGATACTACGTCAAAACTAACAAGAACATCCATACTATTTAGCCTGACATTGCTAAGTCTCTGAATAAAATCCATAGAATTACGAATGTGGTGACTACATTTTCCTACCAATGGTTTTAATAAGGAAGCTAAATATTTGGCAGAAAAATATGTTGGTGAACCAATAGTGCTCGTTATAGGTCTCATAGACAAGTCCTCTAGACGCTCATCCTTACCCATCTTGTGAACTTTAGGAAGACCATAAAATCTCGGTGGTACTGCACCTCGTACTTTTAAACTTCTTATGACTTCCTTCGGTAGTGATGAAGCGTTCAGCAAGGCAGCAGTCCTTATTGTCACCTTGTTAGTAGGATCTTTGTTAATCTTCCGGTATGCACCAGAACTTTAAGGCTTTTCACCAAAAAGTGCAATTCATCAAAACATTAAATTTTAATAATTTACATTGAAAGTCATGCCGACATGCCATTACTGGAAAGTAATAGAGCAGCGGCCCACGTTAGGTCAGGGGCCATGGACCAAGGCCGGCACTGACAACAAGCTGATAGAGGGTAGGCAGTGCACTACAACATATATAGAAAAACTCTCATAAGGAGTGGACGCGTTAAATAAAACCCAAAACTTTGTCCCGGCTTTAAAAGAAATAAAGTACATGATATTAAACTAAGATTAAAGCGCCACTGAATGTTAACTCGCTTCGTCATGCTACTTAAAGTTCACAAGTTCGAGTGAGATACATGCTTAAAGCCGGAATCGCTAAAATGTTAACTAGATCAAAGTTACTAGTGTCTTAAAAGCAGAAACAGGGTTCAAATGAGCATCCTCATCCCAAGATATACTAATGGCTTACTACTAGCTCAATGATCAAATCAGAAGTTCTTATGAACTTCAAATATCTACATGAAATCGTGTTTACCATAGTTTACACGTAATGTAACAGAGGCAAGCATCATATTAAAAATTCCACTTATTTTTCTTAAAGCTTGTTGTGGTATCTAAGGGGAAAAAGAAAAACATACTGGTCGCAAGTAACAAGATGGTACGATTAAAAAATGCGTATCTCTTTTCTAAAGGCCAACAAGTGACGAGACAACAGTCTGCACTTAACTTAAAATTGGGCGTTCAAAAACTTTTTAAAATCGTTTGCTCTAAACAAAAGCCAATTTCCCCACGGGAGGGAGAGTTGAGCATGTGCCCAAAACGCTTTCATAGCCACATTAAATGAAAATGGCGGAATGCAGCACAACAAAAATTGAAAACCCAATCACAAGGCTAACACCAAACTGCTTCAATCACAACCAACAACAGGCAGTTGAGACAAGTCTCTGGAGAACATACATGAGGAAGCACAACCCAGCTCTTTGGTCGACCAAGGAAACCGAAGATGGCGTAACCTCGTGTCCGGCAAATTCCTGTGGTCATCTAGTGCAGAAGGGGACACGACCGGTGCGTTTGGCCAAATCGCACCAAATTCTCTGGGAGGAAGTCGGGTACTGTGCGTACAGGTAGAGCCAGGACAGGACTAGGCTGGGCCAGCGTGGCGTGTCAACAGCCGCAGCGCCCTGCACGGTGAACGACGACCACCAACACAGAGAAACGGTGCGCTGGCAGTGCTGACCAATCACTCTCCAGGAATCCGACGTTCCACCAGACACACCCTACACCTTAACCGTCCAGTTACGACTGCCCACTCCCTACTTGCACAACGAAATTCTTCCCTTCCATCAGAGAGACAAAACCAAAGACCCTCTAACCAGCAAAGACGGTGCTCAAGTCGCTGGGCGCGAAGTATTGATATCAGAGCATGGCTCACTCTGCTGTATTCCTTGCTAGACTAGCACTCCTGGAATAAAGATTATTACATAAAACTACTTAGGTACAGTCTAGGGGATTATTTCCGTAATGATTATTTCACTCTACAGCTATTCTGAAACTTCCCGACAGATTAAAACTGCGCGCTGAGTCGCAATATTGCTCCTTCCAGGAAAGTTAGTCTAGCAAGGCTTGCAGGACACTGTGAGGTCTGGAAGGCAAGAGAGAGGTATTGCCGAAAATAAGCTGTAAGTGAGGATCATGGGTCGTGATTGGACATATATCAGTAACAGAATTGCCCCCCCCCCCCCCCCCAAAGGCAAGCATGTGAGTTTGGCTCCCCACAGTATTAATCTGCTAGGAAGTTTCAGGTGGGAAATAGAAATAGTCTGTCACAGCAATCAAGCAGCTCAGACCCACCATAAGCCAAAATGGAAAACAATTTTTATGTCAGTAGTACTTGGTTGAGATCGGATGAGATAGTTTGCAGATAAAACACAACTTAAAAGTCATCTAAATTCTGGAGAAAACTTTTGGAGGTTATGAAATAAAAATACCAGAGAGGAAAACCATAACTGCGGCATTTTTGAGAAATGGTCGTAAAAGAGCAAAAACTTCGAATAACCGAAATGAGGAATACATTAATCATTTTAAACAATAATAATTACAAGACAGTGGCAGTTACTGCACAAAAATATGAAAGCGAAATAGGGATCACAAACAGAAAAAGCATACAGGCATCAGAAATAATGGTGTTGAGAACACAGAACATAATACAAATAATCGTAATAATTATACAGGGTTATTACAAATGATTGAAGCGATTTCACAGCTCTACAATAACTTTATTATTTGAGATATTTTCACAATGCTTTGCACACGCATACAAAAACTCAAAAAGTTTTTTCAGGCATTCACAAATGTTCGATATGTGCCCCTTTAGTGATTCGGCAGACATCAAGCTGATAATCAAGTTCCTCCCACACTCGGCGCAGCATGTCCCCATCAATGAGTTCGAAAGCATTGTTGATGCGAGCTCGCAGTTCTGGCACGTTTCTTGGTAGAGGAGGTTTAAACACTGAATCTTTCACGTCACTACGCGTGAAACTTGGCCGCACGCGTTCAACCGTTTCTTCGCTCACTGCAGGCCGATCCGTTGATTTCCCCTTACAGAGGCATCCAGAAGCTTTAAACTGCGCATACCATCGCCGAATGGAGTTAGCAGTTGGTGCATCTTTGTTGAACTTCGTCCTGAAGTGTCGTTGCACTGTTATGACTGACTGATGTGAGTGCATTTCAAGCACGACATACGTTTTCTCGGCTCCTGTCGCCATTTTGTCTCACTGCGCTCTCGAGCGGCCTGGCGGCAGAAACCTGAAATGCGGCTTCAGCCGAACAAAACTTTATGAGTTTTTCTACGTATCTGTAGTGTGTCGTGACCATATGTCAATGAATGGAGCTACAGTGAATTTATGAAATCGCTTCAATCATTTGTAATAGCCCTGTATTACAAGACTGAGAAACGAAACACGGAATTTCGGAATTAATAAGTAAACCAAGAGGGGGGGGGGGATAAATCTTGGGAGGCCAATAAAATGACGCATACCTTGACAGGTATAAGCCTGTTAGCAGAAGGAAACGAGGAGAAGACAGGTAATTTAGTGCGATAGGTGACGTAGTCGCAAGAGCTGATTTGCAGTTTATGGCAAGAGACCAGTCAATAGCGTCTAAGATTATTAAATCAACAATGCGCAGCGTTGGTGACAACCTTACGAAGAGCGCAAATATAGTTCGTAAACGCATTCTTGAAATACCTGAAGAGGGCTGTAAGAACAAAGGCCAAGCAGATGACATACATGTGCGAGTGGTCAGCACAGATACCAGCGTAAACAATTCAACGATGAATACGTAATATCCGTCCTATAAAAAAGTGTTTTGTATGTGAATGAGGAACTGGGCCGTAAAGTTATTCCACATGACATGAACGGACGTGCGCTAAGTAGGCCAAGTTTCTGATGCCTTAATTACCAAAATCAGATGTTAGGCCCACATGTGTCCTGGCGTGAGAAAGACGTACTCGAATGATCGACAGAAGGGTCGTTGTCAGACCTATATGTGTTCTGGAGTGAGAAAGAGACTTATTCACACTTTATGAAACACAGGGGTCGCCATTTGCCTCACATATGTTTCGACGTGAGAGAGGCATACTCAAACGCTCGATGATTATTTGTGCAAAATATAAATGGAATTACAAAAATCAGCATGAAATAATAAATATCTTTACGTTAATAATTATGAGAACATTTTAAATAATGCTTCTGATCGAGATTTTAATCTCGATTACTGAGCCTTATTTGGCACTTTTTCATCAGAGATAAGAATAACGCGCATAAAATCATTTAATCACTTTGTTCATGAAGCATAATTATATTTAAATACAATTGCAACAGTTCCCACGAACTCCCCGTTCAAAATTACTCCTCCCAGCAAAAAAAAAAAAAAAAAAAAGTCAATGCAATAACTATCGCTTCGTTCTAAATAAATCAGTCTCTATGTTCGCTCACCAATGACTCATAAAATAGCTATGAGTAAAGCATTTTACATTGTCAGAACCAGCCCTGGGAAGAAGATGAAATTAACTGAAGTGACATTAAGCCTCTTCATTTACATATAATATATTCTTATTGTTAACTGACATAGTGGCTTTAGCCTTAAACCATAAATGTTAGATCTTTTTAGATTTTTTCTTAGACAAAGATAAATTTGATAATATTTATGGAATATTCCGTCGGTTCTTGGAACAACATCGACATTTAAAAACGTAATATTGTATATTCATGTTTTTATAGATAATTTTACTTTCACATTTGAAATATACGCTTGTTAGACAATAATCTCCTCTCAAGGCAACTATTCGAAAGATGTTTCAATATATTGGCCGTTAGGCGTCACTAATGTCACTTAACTTGTCGGCCACGCAGAACGGCGTTTACTTATTTACATATTGTCAGTCAAACGGGAATTAACATTCTCCATTAACAGGAATCTCCTTAAAACCGCCTTTCTATATCTGTTATTTTCATCCTCGTCACTACCACTACAACTACTATTATCTTTTTCGTAACCACTACTGCCACTTTCCATCTTTCTTTTTGCTCCCTTCTCCGATACCAGCTTGTCTTTCACCTTTAGCCCACAGACTCTTGAGTCAGTCACGACCTTGGACACACCTGTAAATATGTCTTCCCCCGCGAAATCCAGCTTTTGTCCCTCTTCCGGCCGGCAGGTAAACGGAGCGCGCTCGGTCCAGCAAACGTTAAAACCTGCGAAGATCCCAGCGAGGATCCCCCCCACTCTACCTCCCTGCGACACTCACCCCGCACTCCAGCTCGCCCACGACGGGTCCTCACCCCACCCCCATACCTCGCTCACGAACGGGACCTCACCCCACCCCCTATAGTTCCCTCACAACGGAAGACCGGAAACAGTACCTGACTACCTGCATTTGCGGTTTGGAGCCCGGGTGGTGTTGCTGCTTTGTGCGTCGCTTTGTGAGTGCGGAGAGCGCGTGATATTTTCGTGTGTGTTAAAATCATTGTGAGTGCGGAGTGCGCGTGGTGTTCCTGCAGTAGCTGTTTTTGTTAGTGCGGAGTGCACGTGCTATTTTGGCTTTGTGCGTCGCTTTGCAAGTGCGGAGAGCGCGTGATATTTTCGTGTGTCTTAAAATTATTGTGAGTGCGGATACGCGTAGTATTTTTTTTTGTGCGTCTTTTTCTTCCTCATTGTGATTAGAGAATAGCGTTTGTGTTACTAAAATGAGTGCTTTTAAATGCGAAGTGTGTAATTACAGAAAGAATCTCAGTCAGCACGTTTGCAAAAACCGTCAACAAGAGCTGCCTGTTGCCACTACCACTACTGTAGCTTCTTATCAGTGCTATGTGTGTGACAAAATTTTTTCTCTTAAAAATAATTTGTATCGCCACCAAAGAAATATTCATGGTTTGCAGGAAGGGGGGTTGTTCTTCAAGTGTACATTGTGCCCATTTCAAAGTAGTTCAAAACAGGGTTGGATAGATCATTTACAAACTGCTCATCACATTCAACTTAATTCCGAAGATCTGCAGTTCTCAAATGAAGACGAATTTTTGCAGTGGAAAGAAGACAATGCAGAGTTCGACATCAATCATGATGTTCCTGCAGAGCATAGTCGTGCCGTGCCAGATGTACAGCACAGCAAAACAGGTAAAACTTGATGGGATCTATCATTCTAAATATGTGTGGTACTACTATAATGTCCTCACACCAAATAAACATGTCACATTAAGTAAAATTTAGAATTTTGCTGTTCAGTAGCAATGCAGTGTGTTTGGAATCTGATGTAATAGTTACTTGCAGTACAGTATATGTATATACTATCTTTCAGTACCTATCAATTTTGCCTCAATTGTGATATGAAATTTATTTGCAGGGCTTGACACCAAAAATCAATTGCATGTTGTAGAACAACCACACAGTATGTTATGGCAGTCAGGTATTCACCATAGTGCATCAGGTGTGTGTAAAGTAAATCTAATGGAGATAACATATCTGAGTATGATAATAATCTGAATTCATATTAATGTATATTCATATCTTTAAATTCTATTTTACTGTGTCTGCATCATAATATAAAATTAATTTACAGGGCTGGACATGAACCACATTGTTGCTGTGCAGGATGATGCCATACCAATTGTGCAGCACAGCACAACAGGAACACTTGATCGGACCCATTATTCCGAATATATCTCATACTGATCTAATGTCCTCATATCAGCTAAGGGTATCAGATTAAGTAATATTCACAATGTTGTTGTTCAGTAGCAATGTAGTGTGTTAGTATTCTGATTTAAAAGTTACTTGCAGTGGAATATATTCCACCTTTTAGACCTATCAATTTTGTCTGTATAATAACCCAAAAATTATTTGCGGGGCTTGACACTCACAATCAGGTCAATGTTGAACAACCACACACTATGCCATGGCAGCCTGGTGTTCATCATTGTGCATCAGGTGTGTGTGAAGCAAATCTAATGGAGATAACATTATTTGAGGATAATGAAGTTCTGATTTGATATCTGTATATTGATCCTTTTGTATTCTGTTTTTCTGTCTGCAATATTATATAAAATTATTTTACAGTGCTGGACATGAACCACATTGTTGCTGTGCAGCATTGTTAGACCACATCAAATGTGCTGCACAGCACAGATAACAACTGATTGAACCCATCATATCAAATGTCTGTGATACTGCTCCAATGACCTTATATTCTTTAACAATGATAAATTATATATAAGCAGCACATCAGGTATGTAACATTGTTTTCTTAATTAAGTAATCCTATTTATTAAAGTAATAGTGTTTCATCTGACGACTGCCTGTCTAATATATGAAGATACCATAATGCAAACTTTCTACTTTACTCGCCTTAGGCCTATACAGTGTCTGAAGTGGTAGTTGTGGAGAAGACAGAGTAGTAGTTGTAATTATATTCTTTCTGAACAATAGAACTTCAATGCAGTGTTTACTTGCAGTCTGGATTATGCCATGTCAAGGAGCAGTGAGGGAGGTCCCAAACATTTGGATCTTGGCACCGATGTCAAGTCAGGCACCTTAGGATGCCACAAGAGCTGATGACGAGGACTGGGATACACTCAGCCTTATCTGGCCACCAGAAGGAGAGTGGAAAGAACCTTGGAATTCCATCACTTCAGAGGGGGGCAATCTGGATCCATTCAGCTTCATCAAGCTTAGTGAATGGCCAGACAGGTATGTAATGGTATTGCAGTTAATAGGGCACAATATAAGGATGTTTTGATGCTGTTTTTTAGTCCAGTACATCATTATCCACCATGTAAATTGTTATCATTTGGGAGCAATGTGATATATCTGAATTCTGATTATATGCTTACTTGCAGTCCGGACTATGCCGTTATGCCATCTTGAGGACTAATGAAGGAAGTCCCAAACATTTCGAGCTTGGCACTGATGTTGAGTCAGCCCCTCAGCTTGCCTCAAGAGTGAAGGACCTTATATCCACAACATCTGGACTTCAGAAGGCCAGGGCTAGGATCCACTCCCCTTTGCCTGGCTGCCAGAAGGAAAGTGGAAAGGAACTTGAGCGGGCCACTGTGGCTCAGCGGATCTAGGCACTTCAGTCCGGAACCGCATGATTGCTACGGTCGCAGGTTCGAATCCTGCCTCAGGCATGGATATGTGTGATGTCCTTTGGTTGGTTAGTTCCAGGGGACTGGTGACCTCTGATGTTAAGGCCCATAGTGCTCAGAGCCATTTCAACCATTTTGAAAGGACCTTGGTATTCCATCACTTCAGAGGTGGCGATCCGGTTCCTTTCAGCATCATCAGGCTTAGTGAATGGCAAATCAGGTATGTTATGGTATTGCAGTTAATAGGGCACAATATAAGAATGATTTGATACTGGTTTTCAGTCAAGTATATCATTAACCATTATGTAAATTGTTATTACTTGGGAGCAATGTGACATATCTGAATTCTGATTAAATGCTTACTTGCAGTCCAGACTACGCCATCTTGAGGACTAGAGGGAAGTCCCAAACATTTGGAGCTTGGCACTGATGTCGAGTCAGGCCCCATAGACTGTATCAAGAGTGGAGGACCTTATATCCCCAACATCTGGACTTCAGGAGGTCAGGACTGGGATGCACTCTGCCTTACCTGGCTGCCAGAAGGAGAGTAGAAATGTCCATGAAATATCAGCACTTCAGACGTCAGAACTGTGGTTCACTCAGCCTCATCAGGCCTAGTGAGAGGCAAGTCAGGTGTGTAATGGTATTTCAGTTAATCCGGCACAATATAAGTATTTTTTGATACTGGTTTTCAACCCAGTGTAATATTAATTATTATTCACACTTTTGTTATTTGATAGCAATATGGCATGGCTAAATTCTAATTAAATATGTATTTACAGTCCAGAGTGTGATGCATTGAAAGCAGATGGGAAGGACCTGAGATGTCTCCACCATTTGGAGTTCAGGATAGCATTCCACCCTGTCCTCTACAGCTGCGTCAGGATCAGATTTGAGAGGAACTGCAATATCTGATCCCAGAACTAAAGACCACTCAGCATCTTCAGGAAGACTTGACTGTGTGGAGGTCATGCATCTATAATAAGTAGAATTAGGGACTGAAATGCTGTTGGCATGGCCGGGTCACTACAGTAGTGCATGAAGTAAGTAATAATAATTCATGTAGTAATACACCAGATAACACCGCTTTTATCAAATTCCTATAATTTCCTGTATAAAACACAAAAAGTCATGACAAGTAAACATTTGTTAATCTGATACATTCCACATAATTATAAAGTGTCATAATCATGATCTGTGAAACAAATATTAATTTAATATCTAATGCGATCTGATGAGAATTTTATTTGCAGGTCCAGTCATCAAGAACTGGATTTCTACAGCATCGACAACAGCCAGAGAAATACTACGTGCTCTTTTCTTCTTGGTAGAAAACAGACTCCTCTGAGGCATAGACTTTCTTTTATGACCCTTATCTGTTTGTCTGAAATAACCATTTTGGGGTCAAACAGCTTCTACATTTGCCTTTAAGGATAACGTAGTTTTTTTGGCTAACTACAGTTCCATTATACATATATAAATTCAGAATTTCATTACAATCAAATAATGTTATCTCCATTGGATTTACTTTACACGCACATGACACACCATGATGAACACCAGGCTGCCATGGCATAGTGTGTGGTTGTTCAACATGGACCTGATTGCGGGTGTCAAGCCCTGCAAATAATTTTTGGGTTATTATACAGACAAAATTGATAGGTCTAAAAGGTGGAATATATTCCACTGCAAGTAACTTTTAAATCAAAATACTAACACACTACATTGCTACTGAACAACAACATTGTGAATATTACTTAATCTGACACCCTTAGCTGATATGAGGAGATTAGAGCAGTATGAGATACATTCGGAATAATAGGTCCGATTGAGTGTTACCTGTTGTGCTGTGGTGCACAATTGGTATGGCATAACCATGCTGCACAGCAACAAACTGGTCCATGTCCAGCCCTGTAAATTAATTTTATATTATAATGCAGACACAGTAAAATAGAATTTAAAGATATGAATATACATTAATATGAATTCAGATTATTATCATACTCAGATATGTTATCTCCATTAGATTTACTTTACACACACCTGATGCACCATGATGAATACCTGACTGCCATAACATACTGTGTGGTTGTTCTACAACATGCAAGTGATTTTTGGTGTCAAGCCCTGCAAATAAATTTCATATCACAATTGAGGCAAAATTGATAGGTACTGAAAGATAGTATATACATATACTGTACTGCAAGTAACTATTACATCAGATTCCAAACACACTGCATTGCTACTGAACAGCAAAATTCTAAATTTTACTTAATGTGACATGTTTATTTGGTGTGAGGACATTATAGTAGTACCACACATATTTAGAATGATGGATCCCATCAAGTTTTACCTGTTTTGCTGTGCTGTACATCTGGCACGGCACGACTATGCTCTGCAGGAACATCATGATTCATGTCGAACTCTGCATATAAATTTCAAATTATAATTCACACAAAGTTGACAGGTACTGAACACAAATTCGTATATTAACCATGAATTACATTTTACTCTGCCAAGGTTCAACAGATAAATGTATCTACTCAATAACTTGAAAATTGATACATACCCTCATTCAGAAGTGATTTTACTACTTCACATCTTTCTTCAGCATTTGGAACAGCCAGAGAAATATTACGTGCTGTTTTCTTCTTGGTAGAAAACAGCCTCCTCTGTGGTATTAGCTTTCTTTTATGGCCCTTATCTGTTTGTTTGAAATTACTGTTTCGAGCTCGAACAGCTCCTACATTTGCCTTTAAGGATAACACAGTTTTTTTGGCCAACTGAAGTTCAGTCTCAGTCATTCCACTGACAAAATTGGAAAACTCTGAAATAAGCTTCTGTCTCCCTTCTAACAAAGATTTTGGTGTTTTTTAAACATATTTTGTGCTTACTTCAGCTAATATTGCTGCTCTCTCACTGGTGGCATCAACATCAGTACCCAGTACCTCTGGACTTTTCAGGGGATTTTCACCGACACTGTCATCTCGGCAAACAGTGTGAATGTGCTTACACATATTGAATCTAATACTGTAATCCATACATGTACAGTAATACCTACCTATGTATGCACACATTGCAATCACTACATTTTAATTTGCACTCACAGTTGACTCTGTTATCTTTAACAATGTAGACCTCTGAAGATGATGTGGATGGCACTTCCCAACCACCATCTACCTCAGTGATGAGGTCCTTGTCCATTAACAAACTAGTTTTGTGTTTATTACGAATGTCTTGAACTTTGCTTGTAACCTTCCCTTTTACATTTGCTATAAGCCAGTCAAACATCTTGGCTGTAACTAGGGACATTAGTGTAGATATGCCTTTGTCCAGTCGTTTTATCTGTCTTGCATTACCATGTATTTCCTTTAACGTCCTATGCATACTCTCCACATGCATGTTGGTATTGAGCCCGGCATACATTCTGTGACAGTAGGCCCAACACTCCACATTTCCCTCATAGTGTGTCTTGAAGTATGAAGCAAATTCTGATGTGTCAGGGTCACTACTGAGCTTCTGCAGTGCTTTTTGCAGTGATTCCTGAAACATACTTACATTTCTCAGCATTGACACTGATTTAATGAGCCGATACACCTCATTTCTTTTATCCAGATCTGAAATTTTCTGCTTGATATTAGTTTTCCATGCTCTGTCCACATGCCAGGTACAATAGAGTCTCATCTTAGGAGCACACATTGTCCTGTCCATGCAATACTGTATGACTCTGCCAAATCAGACATGAATACATTCGGGCAAATTGGTCCAACCTGTGATTTTATGTACTGCAAAAATATACTTAAAACATCGGCGTCCTTCCTGTTCGAAATTAGAAATGCACATGGGAATCCTTGCCTGAGATCATCCAGTACTAAGAGAGTGGTCACTTCGAAATCATACCCGTTAAGCCCATGGGTTCCATCGATACAGATACAGTCTTCTCCATATTTTGATAACATTTCGCGTTGTACTCTGTTCATTATCACTAATATAAAATCCTCACTCCTCAGTTCTTGATGTTCACTAGTCGAGTCTTGTGGTTTATAGAATAACACAGACGGATTCTCACTTTCGTTCATTTCTTTTACCCAAGCTTCGACACTGATTGCATCATTTTTATGTCTGACCGACTTGGAGGAGAGGTTATAGCTTGCTGCAATGTTATATAAGTCTTGCTTGGTAGTCAAATGGATTCTCTGCAAGTCCGAATCCTGCAAACTTGTCCGTACGTTATCTAGAACTTTGTCATACGGAAGTCCCATTGCAATATCTGTTGCTATGGTTTCCCGGTCTTTTTGACTCGGGGGCAGGTGCATTAAATCTTGTTTGTGACCAATGTGGGTCGACACAAAATGTACTTGGTATGTTCCACCTTCGTGTACAGTTACTTTCATCTCTGCAGGGCACTTTCCATTCATTTTGTTGCTGCCTGTCAATTTAAGATGTCTTGTGCCTTTACCTTTTGAGATAAAGTTACCTGACCGATGGCAGCCATAATAATGTGTGGAACTAGTAGACCCATGCGTTTTAATAAACTTTGAATGTGTCGTGCATTCAGTGTCTTCTTTCCACTGCAAAAACTCGTCTTCATTTGAGAACTGCAGATCTTCGGAATTAAGTTGAATGTGATGAGCAGTTTGTAAATGATCTATCCAACCCTGTTTTGAACTACTTTGAAATGGGCACAATGTACACTTGAAGAACAACCCCCCTTCCTGCAAACCATGAATATTTCTTTGGTGGCGATACAAATTATTTTTAAGAGAAAAAATTTTGTCACACACATAGCACTGATAAGAAGCTACAGTAGTGGTAGTGGCAACAGGCAGCTCTTGTTGACGGTTTTTGCAAACATGCTGACTGAGATTCTTTCTGTATTTATAGACTTGCCCACACACTTCGCATTTAAAAGCACTCATTTGACTTACTACCTTTAATTGCTGGTTTAATTCAAGTACATGGAGCAAATATTGAAAACATGGGGGCTGGCCAGATTGGCCGAGCGGTTGTAGGTGCTTCAGTCTGGAACTGCGCGACAGCTATGGTAGCAGGTTCGAATCCTGCCTCGGGCATGGATGTGTGTGATGTCCTTAGGTTAGTTAGGTTTAAGTAGTTCTAGGGGACTGATGACCTCAGATGTTAAGTCCCATAATGCTCAGAGCCATTTGAACCATTTTTGAAGACATGGTTGTAAGTGCTACTCTGAGATGAACAGACGGGAATTTGTGTCTGTCTTTCTGACAATTTTAATAGAAATGATGGATACATCATAATTGCGCAAGATTTCTTGTAGCATAATTCACACAATGTATGCGTCCTCTGAAACATTATGATGTAATATAACACAGCTGGAAATGTTATTAATTTTAGCTTTTTGAAATAGTTAGGTATTTCCCATATTACTGCAGAAGTTGTGTTCTAATGCATGACGATTGGCATAAACGTAAGAAAGTCCCAATTGGACACTGCTGATAGATACTCGTGATGTTTTCCATGTCTCTACTACTGCATTTGTGACCTACACAAGCATGTTTTTATAGGTTTGAAAACAACATCAAAATTGCTGGAGGTAAAGACAAATAGGTACTTTCAACTCTTAAGATTTATGTCTGTCATTTATAGTGCTGTAACATTGATTGTTCACTGTCATCATGGTACAAGCAGTATTTCTCCTTAAGTGCCCAATGTAATTATGTTTTTTGTATGTATACTTGTAATCTGTTTCTGTAATACTTTATTATTCATGACACTTCTTTTTGTACCAATGTATCTGCAATTAAATGATTGGTTGTATATTGTCAGAGTACTCAGTAAACTTTTATTTTGTACAACGTACAATGTATGTATCATGTTGTAATTTCATTGTACTGTTGGTACTGTATGTACGGAATTATTTCATAATGTTCTAAATTGTACAACTTTTGAATGTTAATGTGGTGTACTATCCTAAGAAACAATTGAAATTGTGGCATGTAGTGTAACACAGATTGTGTTTTCAAATATAGTTATCTGAATAATCAAATATAGTTTGCTACACCATTTGTATGACCAGTGAGAGAATTTAACCATCTATGATTGAGACTGTAGTTTGCAAAGTGCTGTAGTTTGCAAAATGAAAGGAATTCATTTGTGACCTTTGAGATTTTTTTAATGATTAACTGTTGATATTACTAGACTCCCAAAGATAGTGGTATCCTCTTGGAACATCAGATATTGAGTCCCAGGCTAAATGCACCTTGTTCCCCACATTTGGTTTACTCTGTTGTGTTAGTAATTTATAGAAAGTTAATGATTCAATAAAATTATATCACTGAAGAATTTTCATTTTCATTATTGCACTGCCTGTCCTGCATAATTAAATACCATTCTCTGTGCTGCAGTGTCAAGAAAGTAGTCATCCTAAATATGTTATGTAACATGAATGTACTGAAGGCATAAACAAATTGAGCCTCTGAAGCAAATCTCATAGGTGGTTCACGATTTTATCCCCAGCACCTCCCTGCATATCTTTCTACATTTAACAGAAAATCAGCCCCTAGGCTGAGAGTAAGAATTCTTCTCTATCATTTCAGTCAATAAAGGTCTGCCTGGAAGGTCTTGGAGAGAGCCACTGGTTTGTTTGGAAAGATATGGAAAGAGGTAGTAGATTGTCAAAGTTTGATGACTGGCTCAATTGGCAAGAGAGCTACTCTACAAAAACCAGTGTGGTATCTGGATTCAGATTCAGGCTGGTTCACAAATTTCATGTTTCATTAATGTTTCAAAAACAGTAATGCAAGTGCTGCCACCATGCGCCACAGTACTGATGCTTGCTTGAGTTGAGAACTGGTAACACCTAATATCATGACAATACACATGATGTATTGAACAATTAGTCAGGATATTTTAATAACACGGGACATTGAGCCAGAATGGAGTCTGGTCCCTTTTTTCTCGCCAGGGTATATCACCCGTGCAAGAATCTTTTCCATGTTCTGTGTGTTTACACATAATCCCTGGGGTTCTTGTTATGCATCAAATAGCCAAGATGGTGACTGCATAAAGATGCAATTAATGAAACTTGTACTTCTGTGCAGAACACTTTTAAAATAAAAATATTAGGTCTCACACTATAGATAATTGATAATATTTGAAGTCTTGTGGTGATATACAAAACTTTTCAGAGGATAATAGAATAGCTACATTTTCAGTTGTGATCAGTAACTTAATACCAAGAATGATCTCAAGAAAGAGATGTAAGCTAACTACTGAGAAATTAACTGTCAAGAGTCATGAAATATACTGGATCTAGTGTTATAATGAGACTGATTAATTCTTTTCATGGGAGGAAATTTGCATTACTGTGATAAATGTCAATTTCACAGCAAATTCAATTATATAATCACTTTAATTACCTCCAGAATTTCTATGTCTACCTAATCTTATTATGATCTGAGGTATGTTGGTAGTTGTCTTTGTAGGATTTTGTTGTGAAATGATGTTTGGTGAAATGTAGGATGCATAACACTTAAACAAGTATACTGCAGCTAAATATATTATGAACTGATGTAAATAACATTCTGATTTACAGTGTTATGCATTGTTATGTTTTCAGTGTGTGTTGTATCTGATGTACAACTATATTATGAGTAGTAATATAAGTCAGAAATGGAATCAGACATTTTAACTTTAGAGCGAGGGTTTTCAAAATAATACTCAATAAAAAATAATTATGTATAAAGGAAACTTACGTTAAAGTGACATGTTCCACATCATTACGAAATATCGTATTCGTAATCTATGGAACAAGTATTTATGTATGTATGTATAATAGAGATGGTACAATAATACAATTATACAAAATAAAACAGCAATATGTAATACTTATGTATGGTTAGTTTTCAGCCACCCCAATATGTGGTTGGGGGATTTGGATTTTAAAAAAAAGTTCAGAGAAACAAAATTTAAACAACAACATTGAGTCATTAGATAAACTCTTGTGAAGAAGGGGAAAATAATTAAAAATATAACAGAATAATTTTGCTGCTTAGTAAATGTGGAACATATTTGGCCAACCACAGCCACCCTCTGGACACACTAAAATCTCCCATGAAAAAAAAACGACAGAGGGTCTTTAAGACAAACTTAATGAGATAATCAGACACAAACAAGAGTAGTGTCACTGATTAATCACCAGACTGATGTGAATTATCCATCATCTTTAGAAAAACAATTCTGTTAATCATTTTCAAGTAACAATCAAAATTTAGTAACAAATATTTGCAAAAGTTGACTTGTTGAAGGAACTCAAAAATTCTACTTAATCTCTAATTATTTTCCTTCAAGTCAGCAGACGTTTCTTTGCTAATTAAAGTTCGTGAGGATGAATGTGTGAGTAGCTTGGTGGAACATGGAAGTAATGAAATGCTTAAAGACAGCCAACTGGCTGGCTACTGCCCAGTTAGCCATTTTGGGCACTCCCTCTGTCAGGTCTACTTTATCTGGTGCGTGGGTTCAGATGGGGAAGAAGTAACATATACAAAGGTTGACAGCCACGTCCCAATGTGCAGTTTCTGTCAAGATGAACAAGCAGGATGAGAATAGATCTATGGTAGTAGGTGACCGTGTTGCAGTGCTGAAGCAGGTAGCATGCATTGCATAGCATAGAATGATATCTTCAGTCTGTGTGAGACCCTCAGTTTCTCAAACCCTCAACCAGGTGCCACTCCCCTCATATTACACTGTATGCAGGAGAATTATCAGTGAAAACTGAGCAATAACCTCTTAGAGGGTCTCACTGTCAAGGATCATGTGGTGGAAGACACTGACATTAAATAGGCATGTACCATCACAGCAACTGCCTGTGCTGATGTGATTAAGGGTGCTGTAAAGGCTGATATATGTCATTGACAAAAACAGCCAGCCCGCGTTTTGCTCTGTCATTGGTACTGTCTTCTCTTCAGTGGAGGCTATTGTCTACCAACACAGGAGTGTCAATAGGTTCAAAAATGTTCCTTGCAAACAGAGACACAATTGTCTTTCCAGCACTATGAGCATCATTTCCTGTATGTGAATTCTGTAACCCATTACATGAGTGCAATTTTATCTACTTTGCTTCTTCTACCCTTCTATTGTGACAGTGGGGCCACACAGGATTAGCCAAGTGGTCTAAGGCACTGTAGTCATGGACTGCGTGGCTGATCCCAGTGGAGGTTCGAGTTCTCCCTCGGGCATGAGTGTGTGTGTTTGTCCTTAGGATAATTTAGGTTAAGTGGTGTGTAAGCTTAGGGACTGATGACCTTAGCAGTTGAGTCCCATAAGATTTCACACACATTTGAAACTTTTATTTTTTTTGACAGTGGGCAACTGATCTGTGGGGTAGGAAAAGCAGGATTTACAGACGCGAATGTGGAAGCATTGGTGTTGTGTGGGTTGGGGAGCATTTGGCTTTTGGGTAGCAAGCCTACCACTAGAGTTTGACACTGAACATTTTCTTCCATAATCTTCCAGTTGCCATGACCACTACTCTCATTTCCTTATGACAAGATCACCTGAAGGTGGAGGATTTTGATTGTTTTTGGAGAGTTGGCTCGTGCATATGTTTCTGTTGGTGTTGCAGGCAGTGAGGAGCTGGTAATTATGATGATAAATAATCACTCAGCACTTGCTACAAATACTTTTATTCTTGTAGCATATACACAATGGATGTAGCATAGAATAAAAGTATTTGTAGCAAGTGCTGAGTGATTATTTATCATCATAATTACCAGCTCCTCACTGCCTGCAACATCAACAGAAACATATGCACGAACCAACTCTCCAAAAACAATCAAAATCCTTCACCTTCAGGTGATCTTGTCATAAGGAAATAAGAGTAGTGGTCATGGCAACTGGAAGATTATGGAAGAAAATGTTTCAGTGTCAAACTCTAGTGGTAGGCTTGCTACCCAAAAGCCAAATGCTCCCCAACCCACACAACACTGATGCTTCCACATTTGCGTCTGTAAATCCTGCTTTTCCTACCCCACAGATCAGTTGCCCACTGTAAAAAAAAAAAAAAAAAAAAAAAAAGGTTCAAATGTGTGTGAAATCTTATGGGACTCAACTGCTAAGGTCAGTTCTCTTCTCTTTAGAGAACTGATCTGGCAAAGAGACAGTTCTTCTTGCTGTCGTATAGGGCAGCAATATTTTTGGGGGTTAGAGCCAGCGGTTTGACATCCCCACACTGTTTTCACCACTGTAACAGCATAGGCCAGAAATTCTGGGATTTGGTGACCTACAATTAATCTGAGAGTCCACTGAATGTGATTCCTTTCATTATTTTTACTTATTACAATCTTTCTCTGCTTGGAAAATAGGGTAATCACTTCTCAAATCTGAGAGGTATCTGAAGTAGTCAATGTGCACCAATGAGGTACATGCTGCCTGCTTCATGTGTGCCTCAACATATTTACTGTACGATGTCTTACCCTTGCAGGTAATTACCATAAGACCCAACTAGTGAAATTTAAAACATCACATGGTGCTGATGATGAATGCCCTAACCACTGCACACATTACTGCCTGTGTTTACATACTGTGGTAAGTAGGAATGCCAAATCATAATAAATGTAACAGTTTTTCCAGGTCTTTATTGTTCCTACTAGTGACTTGTACTGCATCCATGATCCATTGATAAGCTGCTTCATATTTTAAAATCATGTCCATGAGGTCTCTACATATTACCCTATCTACTATTTGGAGCATAGAAGCAAGCCTCACTGTTCCCTTTTCTATAAGTAGTATGCCATTAAACAGGCCCGTTATTAAAGTACATTGTCAAAATTCAAACAACAGAAACTCCAGGGAAGGATATCAACAGTGTAGGAAAAGACACATTGCTGCTTACCATAAAGTTTATATGTTAAGTTAGAGACAGACACAATTAAAACACACTTAAACACAAGCTTTCAGCCACAGCCTTCATCAGATAAAGAGAAACACATCATTCATTCACACAAGCAAGCACATCTCACGCACACATGACCGCCACCTACAGCAGCTCAGCCAAAATGGGGGAGTTGGGGAAACCTTCTCAGAAGATCCCTCCCTTCTCCCATCATCAAAACCATATCCCTAGATACTGGAGCCCTGACAGTTTTATCATAGCTTTCAAATAATTATTTAAGACCTCTGAATCATTATAACTGTTTTTCATGGAACTGAGGTATTTAATGGCTCACAAGGACTTTTTAATATCTGCCGTTATCCACTTGTTTTGTGAGACATTGATATGATGTAGGTACCTCTGGAAATGTCTTTTCAAAATTCAATTTAAAAATGCTGAGAATTTAGAGATTTTCACATTTTCATCAGTTTCTCCATATAATTCATCTCAACTTTGGTTTGCTTGTTATTTTGAAATATCTTCTATTTTTATTTCTGATAGATGTCTTTCACAAACTTGCAGTTTCGGGGATTTTCTGATGCCAGATTTTACTGTTGTTATTTGCCAGAAATGGTCTGACAGCCAAAGATATTTTTCAGCTACATCACACTTTTCCCTGTCCATGTTTTTATTACACCATTGACCAACAGGGACATGCGAAAACTCTGAAGAATATTGATGAGGGTTTTGTTTTCATATTTGTGTTTATGTCTCCACAGAGAGGTTTGTTTACTTTAGTGTCTGAGGCTTTTAGAACTTCTGTTAATTTATTGGAAAAAGTTCCCACACTACTACTAGGAATTTGATACACACACAATATGATTAATTTTCTGGTTGTATCAAGCCCTGTTAATTCAGTAGCTGATATTTCAAAGTGTTTGTCTTCACTTATTATAGTAAGGACACACCTTGATTTGAGCCACATTTCTTTTCTTGTATAAATTCACAATCCTCAACCCTTTCGAAGTAGCCCTGCGGTAAGGGTCTGTCCTTACATACAATGCTAATAATACATGTTTGATTTCTGTGTCTTTACACCAGTGCTCAGTGACAGAAACTACTGAGCAGTACAATGACTGGATTTCACCTTCAGACTTGTATTTTATGTTTTATTGATTGTATGATTTGATGAAAAGTTGTTAAGTCTCTGGAATGCCCCATGATACTTCTTCCGATGGGTTCTTGTTTTCTTATGACATGTAAAAATATCCATATTGTAATCTATTGTATCAGATTTTTTTATCTGCTGCAGATACTCTTTAGTTGGGGAAATCTGTTATCTGGATTTATTATAAAAAGGATCTGATTCTCCTGTGTATGACAGCAAATATTTCATCATGCTTGGCCCGAGGTACACCCCATATACTATGGTGAATCTACTGTACTAATCTTCTCTTCCTCTTCCTGCTTACGACTAGGCCATGTCTAGTGAGACACCATGATGGTATTGACTGGCATGACAGCACCATGTGTGAACCTGGCTGCCATCACTGCCTTCTGTAACCCCACATTAATCTGCCTCAAAGTTCCATAAAGGTGTGGCTGATCATGACACTGGGACAACTCATCAAAGTGTGCATTTGTGCCATGTGTCAGGGAAACTGTCTTCTCCAGGTCACCACCTATGTCTCATGCCCCATTCCTGTCCAAACTGTTTCCGACCCCTACCCACAATCACCACATGTTCATCTTTTGTGAAATCAGTAACTAAAGACCTTAAGTCCTCCATCATTTGACAAAGCCCTGAATTTACTTTGAATATACTCGTGACCTTGTATGCTACCCTAATTTTTCTGTAACTGAGGCCTACATCTTGCCCATGACTACTACCTAGCAGCACCACATTTTTTCTTCCCAACTCGTTGTATACTCCTAGGTTTCCTGACATTGTTTGAAATACATTGTACATTTCATGTTGCTAGTCCTACCCAAGGCTCTGCTCCACTGAACTCTGGCAGAAGTAAATACCTGTTTTTTGCGTTTTTTCTTCCTGCCCACTGCCAGTTCTTAACCACTGTCCTCCCCTTTATCTCTCTTGATCCTGATCAATTCCTACTTGCTTCCTTTTCTGTTCTTCAAACAAAATGTTTCTACTGCATACTCTGCATTTCCAGGAGTTTTCCCAGTGTTCTCCCCACAGCATCTCCTCCCCCCCCCCCTCCCACCTTAGTGAGAATATTTTCTACAAGACTGGCAACAAATCACCCTACTCGCTATTCTATAACAGCTCCTGCATCTCTCACTCATGATTGAATTCCATAGAAGAATTAGTTCAAATTTGTCAAGGACGTGAGGTTGGCTGTAAGTGTACACACACACACACACACACACACACACACACACACGCGCGCGATGATAAATTGTTTTGTGTTGTTGCCGCTGTTTACGTTCTGTTTTAGAGGTACAGCGGCAGAAGAATTAATTACTAATTGCTTTGGTTTTGGAGAATCACGTTATAAAGAATGTTTAATGCCTACATCACGTCTGTCTAACCAGTAACAAATACGAACTGTGTTGATAAAAATGAATTAAAACGTTTAATTACTCTTTTCTGGTAAGAACAGACAGAATAGACACTACTGGAACTAACTGCTGCCTTGTTTTAACGAAATTTAAATTAGTAAGAAAACTTAAGCAGATATTTTAATGTTTATGTAACACAATATTTCGGCCTACGTCGCGAGTATTGGGATTTCTATTAAACGAATTGCTTTTAAGAATAAGTATTACTGAAAACGCTAAATATTTATTTCGTAACAAGAACGGACACTACAGCAAGTATACAAAATAAGAGCTCCTACTTTTTAAGGCACTCCTGCACCCACACAACATTTAAGTCACTACAGATAAACTGAAAGTAGATCAATAAATAGTACGTAATTTTTAAGTGAATTAGTCGTTCTATTGAAGTATTTGGTAATTATAACAATAATTCATAGGTTGCAATATACCTACTTCTAACTTTACATACAGACGCAAATACTATATTAATGAAATACCTCATGTGTCATGTATGGAAAATACGACTGTCTTCGTAACGTTTTTGTTATCAGTATGATTTTTATATTCTTCACTTCTTTAGGTCTAATGAGTCAAGCTACATTTTATAAACATAAAAATATTGAGTCAAGTGAGGACATTGTAAACAAGTAGGCCTGTCTATTCTTATTAGATTATTGCTTCTATTCCGTAGCAGAATATTTTGGATGTTTGAGATACAGGGACTAGAAACAAGATAGTGAAGCTAATGAAAATAGTGCAAGCTGTTTGGTGGATAAAGCTTACATTTATGTCTCTACTGACATAATACAGTATTTTTACTGTGCTGTTTTGGTTTGTGTTTGTTCTGTGTCTTATAATCTGGAAAGATTTTTTTGGATGAATAAAAGAAATAAACTCTGTTGCCATTTGCGACATCGTAAGCTTTTATTACCGACATACGTAACATTTCCAATCACATTATTTGCGAAGTGTAGTTTTCCCGAAAGATCACGTTATATTAAGCGATTAATTTGATGCTAATTGGCTCACATTATAATTAACAGACAGCACGTTTGTATTTCGCTTTCATTTATTATTTTAAATCATTTGTGATTTTTTGTTCCGCTTGTTGTAAATACCATTAGGTACCGGAAATCCATTTTAAGTTATAGACACTTCTACTTCGTCAATAACATACAGTTATAATCGTAGTCGTGTCTGTAAACGTTTACATTAATACCTGAAACTTAAAGTCTTTGCATTATACGTTGGAAATTGTTCATTTTCTAGTTCTCGTTCTAGGAGTAACATATCTGCGACGATGTGTATCGTTTTGCTCCGGTTGGGCGGAGCATCTTGCTGATCAGGGGTGGAGCTTAAGTGGGGTGGGCGGGAACTGTGTCGGGATCTTCGCAGGCTTTAAGCTCATGTGCTCGGTCCTACAGGCGGCCACAATGGGACGGACCGGTTCCGGCGGTGGGCTCTTTGTGGCCCATGCGAACGCTCAGTCGCTAACGGCTCACTTCGACGAGTTCTGTGACCTGTTCTGCCAGTCGCTGTTCCATATTATCCTCGTCTCTGAAACTTGCTTGAAATCAAACATTTCTTCCGACGCTGTCCGAATCACTGGTTACTCTCTCCTAAGGGCAGATCGTGAAACACGATGCGGGGGTGGTGTGGGTGCCTATGTTCGCTCTGATCTGAGACCTGCTATACTATGCACATCGGATGCAAAGGGCGAAGGAGAAGCAGAGTTCTTGTTTTTCGAAATAAATGCATCAAATCAGAAACTGCTAATTGGAGTAATCTATAAACCTCCAAACGTCGGTGCTATGTCATCCTTTCAGTCTGCCCTGTCCTCGCTCGTGACACTGTATGAACACATAATCATTATGGGCGACACAAACATCGACTTACAGTTAAAATCTCCCTCTGCAGAAAAACTAAGGAGGCTGTTCCACTCCAATGATATGAGTTTAACACCGCTGGACCCAACTCATCACACGCCACACAGCCATACACTCATAGATATAATAGCAACAAAGCGACCAGATAAAATCATTCGCGCCAATCAGACATCCGCTCCGGGACTCTCTGCTCATGATGTGATATTCTTAAATTACTCAGTGCATACTACCAAAGAAAAATCTCACCTGGTAACCTACAGAAACCTAAAAAATGTTAACCATGACGCTCTTCAAAAGGATTGCTCAGACATCCCTTGGCATGATATAAGCAATGAACCGACCTTAGACGGAAAAATTCGGGAATTATGTCGCAAAATTATTGCACTGTATGATAAACATGCTCCTCAACGCACTGTCAAGGTAAAGAGAGCTCCCGCTCCGTGGCTCACCACTGCATTACGCCAGTTAATGAATAAACGTGATGCTGCACATAGCAGCGTAACCCAACTCCCGAGGCGTACGAAGCTCATAGGAAACTCCGAAATAGAACCAAGCAAAGCGTGAGGAATGTCAAAATCAGACATGCCCGCCCTGTCGTATGCGGCATATCAAAACCTGCTGCACTGTGGAAAAAGCTGCGCAGTTTCGGTATAGGGAAGCGAAGATCTGACGCTGTTTATCAAGCGTCTGCAGAAGAATTAAACGATTTCTTCTCAACAGCTGTAAACTGCCACGCAGTGACAAATTACCAGCCCCAAGATATCAATCTCTCGAGAGACAAGTTTTTCTTAAAACATGTCACTACCGGCACAGGACACAAGGCAATTATGAGAATCTCTTCCGAGGCAGTAGGAAATGATGGAGTGAGCATTGGCATGATTAAGAACGTCGTAGACACTATTACTCCAGTTATCACAGACATCTTCAACCTGTCTCTTGTCAGTAGTACATATCCTACTGAGTGGAAGCAAAGTTTAATTCAACCTATACCCAAGACTGACAACCCTAAGTCGCCAGGTGACTACAGGTCGATCAGCATACTACCTGCAATATCTAAAGCCCTAGAATACATCGTCCATGAACAGCTGACGGATTACCTCAAAACTCATAACATCCACGACAAATATCAGTCAGGCTTTCGAAAGCACCATAGTGCAGCAACTGCATCAATCAAAGTAACTGATGACATTAAACATGCTATGGACAGACGTGAAGCTCCCATCCTAACTCTGCTTGACTGTAGCAAGGCTTTTGATACAGTTGACTTTGATATATTACTAATTTAAATGAAGCAGCTGAATTTCTCAAACAGCGCAATACACTGGTTCGACAGCTACCTCAAAAACAGAAGTCAACAAGTCATTTGTGGGTCGGAAAAGTGATCATGGAAAAACGTGCGCTCTGGAGTTCCCCAAGGCTCCGTCCTTGGTCCATTACTCTTCTCACTGTACATTAATGATATTTCTTCAGTGATTCACTCCTGCAACTACCATCTATATGCCGACGACATCTTACTGTACATAAGTGCAAGCCCCAAGAACATTGCTGGCGCAGTAGCGAGTATGAACGCAGATCTTTGCTCTGTTTCTCGATGGGCACAGAACCTAGGTCTTAAACTAAACCCCAAGAAATCCTAGGTCATACTTATATCTCATCCAAAGTTAATCAGCCGGTACTTTCGCGAAACAGTCTCTCAAATACTCCTCAATGGTACCCAACTACCATACCAAAAAACAGTAAAAGACCTTGGAATAATCTTGGATGAACACCTAAACTGGGAAGAACAAACAGTCACAGCTTGCCGGAAATCGCTCTCCTCCCGACATGTAATTCAAAAATTTAGAAAAATATTTCCAACCCATTTTAAATAAAAATTAGTCCAAACACTAGTCTTGCTTAATCTTTACTACTGTGATGTAGTTCAACACGGCACAACTAGTGAAAATTCGAGATGCCTCGAGCTAGTGATGAATGCTTGCGTTAGATACGTGTGCAATATACGGTTGTGTGATCATATCAGTCCTTCATACTCCCAGCTAGGTTGGATACGCCCACATAAGGCATGCGATCTCCACACGATGTGCTTATTTCATCGATTTCTTAGCCACTGGTGCCCCAATACTTATATTCTCACATTAAACCCCTATCATCATTCCACAACCGCAATACCAGATCGGATACGTCTAGCATCTTGGCTGTACCTTTACATAACACAAAATCTTTCTCTGTGTCATTCTCCATCTCAGACATACGACTATAGAACGCGCTCCCCTGTGATCTGCGTCTTATCCAGAACCACTCAACATTCAAGAGGGAATTCAAGACTTACATATTAGGGACGGTATAGCCACCATTGTTGTGCCCCTCTCATCTCTTTCTCCTCTCCATCATAGCTTCGAATTTTACCATTCTATTTCTCTTCCTCTAACCTATATACCTCTTCTATATCTCTTTCACCCCATTCTATCGTCTTATGTCTCTGCTTGATGAGAATAACTCACAAGCTGCAAGAATATAACGAGAAAATTCCCAACTAGCAATAGGACTGACATTCATAAAAGAAAAATATGTTTACTTTCATATACATAGTCATCACTATTATTATTATTCTTGATTGTTATAATTATTTTTTGATTGTTATAATTATCATTGTACTACTTTTATAATCTCTATTTTTTTCTTTAACATTAATACTGTATAACATGTTATATGCCCTTAATGTTCTGTAGAAACTGAAATTTGTTGAATCTGAGTATGCCTGGTTAGGTGTAAGAGAGGGCCTGAAGGCCCTAATCTTGCCAGGTAAAATAAATGCATAAATAAATACTTATTGTAATGAAAATGGATCAATGTACCGAAAGCACGGAAAACAAAATGTTGGTACTTCTTCTTAACAGTTATTGAATTTGTTACAAAGTGATCCAAACAACAAGAAAATGGCGATCATAAATGTTAATTAATCATATAAAACATATCAATGAGAAAGTAAAGACAAACTTGGAACAATATTCCCAAATTATATTAAAAGTGTCTTTAGTCCCCTAATACCACTGAGGTTTGTACACAGCTCTCCCTTGTCGGTAAGGTATATTTGAAAAATTGTGAAATAAAAAATACTGGTCACTGTATACACTGAAGTGGCACATTGCCACTGAAATCCCATGCCAAACTTCAGCATTAATAAACGGAGGACAGGCAGGTAATGTTACTGAATACTCATAAATTTTACCAAACAGTCTTCTGGAGGTGGGTCAGGAGTATCACATTAATTTCATTCACGAAGAACACACAATGTGTTAAGTTTAAGATGACATGCGAGACCGATTTAGGGTACCTTGCGTTAAATCCGTCGAATGGGATAAAAGTAAACCAAGATGCTCTTCATTTACTCAAAGAAGGACACATACTTTTGCTGTAGTAGAGAAACACAGGAGGAACAGAAACAAGATCCTTATAACTTTTTAATATTCTTTATACCTGATCTGCTTCATAAATAATGATAAGAAATGGTGCAGTACAGAGCGGTGCAGCAGCTGTCATCGTAAGGAAGCTGGACAAGATCATAAACGATTAGTGGGCGTGTAAATGGAGTAACAGAAGCTTTACTTAACTTGTAGCTCTCTCCAGGTTTTGTTACGAAACTTTATAAAAGAACAAACAGCAATAAAGTCCAGGTATCACAAGAAGCAAATTAATAGCGTCGTGCAGTGTGAGGTTCCAGATATTAACGCACGAATGAACTGTTGAGGGCTGAGTAAGACTGAAGGAATTCCCGGCATATGTTGCACTTGCTCTGACATCAGGGACCACTGTAAACTGTCTGCTTGCGGTAGGTTAAGACCACTTGTGCCTCATGTTTTGGGGAGCCATCAGGTAGAGCTCGCAGTCACATTTGTTTCTTCTGCAGGGTAAAATAACCACTACCTGCTACATTGCCCAGGCTTGAAGCCCTTTGCCACTGTTGTTTCTTCGAAAGGAAGATGACGTGTTTCTGCAGTAGAACAATGCACGTGAATGTACGGCTGCTGCGACACAGTGTGATCATTTTGGTGTACAACAGCTGGTCTGGTCTGCTGGATCACCACATCTCTCGCCAACTGACCACTTCATGTGGGAACTATCTCATTCTCCATGGCCTACAAGAACCATTCCCGAGTTGCAACGAAAGGTGCACATGCTTGGGACAATACATCGCAGGAGTCGTTCGGCACCTCTATGATCGTTTGCGTGCCAGAATACACGTCTGCGTTGCCTCCTGAGGGGGATACAATGCAAACTGATGCGACTCTTAGGGCATCTCTTACTGTGACATGAGTAGTTGATCGTGTCTGAATTTGTTATCGTATTCTCCTACAATGATGTCTTTTTCCAAAGCTGTTTCACAGAGGAAGACTGCACTGTAGTTCCTTCTCTAGATTACAGATGACAAAATGGTAGATAACGAAATAGATGACAGAGGGATAGAAAAACAATTGAAATCGCTCAAAAGAGAAAGGCCGCTGGACCTGATGGGATACCAGTTCGATTTTGCACACGGTACGCGAAGGAACTTGCCCCCCTTCTTGCAGCGGTGTACCGTAGGTCTCTAGAAAAACGTAGAGTTCCAAAGGATTGGAAAAGGGCACAGGTCATCCCCGTTATCAAGAAGGAACGTCGAACAGATGTGCAGAACTATAGACCTATATCTATAACGTCGATCAGTTGTAGAATTTTGGAACACGTATTATGTTCGAATATAATGACTTTTCTGGAGACTAGAAATCTACTCTATAGGAATAAGCATGGGTTTAGAAAAAGACGATCGCGTTGAAACCAGCTCGCGCTATTCGTCCACGAGGCTCAGAGGGCCATAGACACGGGTTCCCAGGTAGATGCCCCATTTCTTGACTTCCACAATGCGTTCGATACAGTTCCCCACAGTCGTTTAATGAACAAAGTGAGAGCATATGGACTGTTACACCAATTGTGTGATTGGATTGAAGAGTTCCTAGATAACAGAACGCAGCATGTCATTCTGAATGGAGAGAAGTCTTTCGAAGTAAGAGTGATTTCAGGTATGCCGCAGGGGAGTGTCGTAGGACCGTTGCTATTCACAATATTGTAGAATATATCTCTAACGTCGATCAGTTGTAGAATTTTGGAATATTATGTTCGAGTATAATGAATTTTCTGGAGACTATAAATCTACTCTGTAGGAATCAGCACTGGTTTCGAAAAAGACAATCGTGTGAAAACCAGCTCGCGTCATTCGTCCACGAGACTCAGAGGGCCATAGACACGGGTTCACATGTAGATGCCGTGTTTCTTGACTTCCGCAAGGCGTTCTATACAGTTCCCTACAGTCGTGTAATGAACAAAGTAAGAGCATATGGACTATCAGACCAATTATGTGATTGGATTGAAGAGTTCCTAGATAACAGAACGCAGCATGTCATTCTCAATGGAGAGAAGTCTTCCAAAGTAAGAGTGTTTCAGGTGTGCCGCAGGCGAGTGTCCTAGGACCGTTGCTATTCACAATATACATAAATGATCTTGTGGATGACATCGGAAGTTCACTGAGGCTTTTTGCGGATGATGCTGTGGTATATCGAGAGGTTGTAACAATGGAAAATTGTACTGAAATGCAGGAGGATCTGCAGCGAATTGACGCATGGTGCAGGGGATGGCAATTGAATCTCAATGCAGACAAGTGTAATGTTCTGCGAATTCACAGGAAGAAAGATCCCTTATTATCTACCTACTATATAGCAGGTCATCAACTGGAAGCAGTTAATTCAACAAATTATCTGGGAGTAGGCATTAGGAGTGATTTAAAATGGAATGATCATATAAAGTTGATCGTTGGTAAAGCAGATGCCAGACAGATTCATTGGAAGAATCCTAAGGAAATGCAATCCGTAAACAAAGGTAGTAGGTTACAGTACGTTTGTTCGCCCACTGCTTAAATATTGTTCACCAGTGTGGGATCCGTACCAGATAGGGTTGATAGAAGAGATAGAGAAGATCCAACGGAGAGCAGCGCGCTTCGTTACAGGATCATTTAGTAATCACGAAAGCGTTACGGAGATGATAGATAAACTCCAGTGGAAGACTCTGCACGAGAGACGCTCAGTAGCTCGGTACGGGCTTTTGTTGAAGTTTCGAGCATACTTTCACCGAGGAGTCAAGCAGTATATTGCTCCCTCCTACGTATATCTCGCGAAGAGACCATGAGGATAAAATCAGAGAGATTAGAGCCCACACAGAGGCATACCGACAATCCTTCTTTCCACGAACAATACGAGACTGGAATAGAAGGGAGAACCGATAGAGGTACTCAAAGTACCCGCCGCCACACACCATCAGATGGCTTGCGGAGTATGCATGTAGACGTAGATGTAGATGTGCCTGTAACGCCAATTGTCAATAAAATGACCGTGTCTTGTGTATATTGCATTTTTGTTCCATCAGGGTATGTCCTACATTATTTCTCACAAATATTTATTTATTTATTTAACCGGATCAGATTAGAGCCTTGAAGCCCTCTCTTACATCAGACCAGGGTTTCACATGTACGGTACGTCTTTACATCGTATGTACTTAAGAAGCAACAATAATTTTAGTATGACGAGTATAACAAAATGATTTCAGTCTCTGTGTAGAACAAGGGAAGTCAACCATTTTTACCTGCTGCTGACGTCGACGATGAACGCCCGTAAGCCCCAACACACACACACACACACACACACACACACACACGCACACACGCACACACGCACACACGCACACACACAGTAAAATTTTCTAATCGCCCACTAGTTCCTTAGTAAACGTGATTTAAATAATGAGGAAGAAAATTCCATTTACAAAATTTACTAAGCAGAGTTGCACCAAGTTAAAGCATATAATAATAATAATTTTTTACCAAATACTTTGCCACTTTTATGAAAACCCAAAGCAAATGTTTTTAAAACGTCTATCGCCTGCCGCCAACCATGAGAGCTGCAAGGTCCACTATTGGGCGGTTAGGACCAGAATGACTAAAGAGATATAGAAAATGTGAATAAATAGTACGGAATAAGAGCGAATAATATTAATACTGGCAGTGCGTCTACTACTGCTGCTCCTAATAATAATAATAATAATAATAATAATAATAATAACGGTGGCAGATGCGTAATGAGTTTATAGGAGTATAAAAGAGATATTTTCTGATACACCTGGGGAAATGAAATTTAAGGAAACTGCGCCAGCAAAGAATGATGGAAAATTAGGAAGATTTGATTGGAAAGACAGATTTAAAGGGGTAACCATTGTGTACAGGGATAGTGGTAGTCATTACTGTTGCTTCCGCAGATATTTCATACATTGTCTTCTCAAACTGGGTATGTTACTCAGTTCTCTAAATAGACTTACCACTGATAACTGTTCCTAAAATTTCCACAAATTATGTTATCTAACATTTTCTGCAGAAGTAAAAATATGTGTTTGCTGGTGTGTGAGTTCAGAAGCTACCGCTTGTTTCAGTACTGTCTGTTGCTCTTTGGTGGGACGTTATCAAATAATCCCTATTTTATTATTAGTCACAGGTTCTTAGCTTAACGTGTCTTACCTTTCGTCTTTCACCTCCCACCACAGTGGTTTTAATGTTTATACTGCACAACACAAACCATACCCAATGTACTTTAATTTTTAACGCAGTTTTTAAGGAAAATTGTGTTGCGGGGTCAGTGTGTCGAAACTGGGACTCCAGATGCTAGAGCTGAAGCCAGGCCGTATTTTGTCAGCAGGCCGAGCAAGTTCAAGAGCGTCAAGGGGCAGTGCAGAGTGATGCAAGGGTATTCGGTAACATTCGCTTAATCAGATAATTTACAGTACTCGATGGACGAAGCGTAGTGTCGGCTTGCCGCCCGTGCGCTGTCTCGTGAATCCAACCGGCTCAGCAGACTCCTGGTATGCCGACTCCGCTGCTGCCGTCATCAGGGCCACCCCGCTGGAGGTCGACTACGCTCTCCCGGTCGCCGCCCGCCGATACGTTGCGACTTGTGCCGCACTGCTGCCCGCGATTCCGGAGACTGCTACAGTCCCTGGTCCTCGCTGCCCTCCACCCGTTTGGCCTGTTCTGTCTGACCATGGGACGAAGGCGGGTGTACTGGTCACCCGTGGCCCTTGGGCCGCCGCCGCTCCCAGGACAGAATCGGACTCGAACCCGCGCCCTCCTGGATGCTGTGCCACAACTTGCCGCTAGTGGTGCTCCCCGGATGGCAACACCCGCCTCCGTCTCTGGCGCTGTTGCAGCTCTGCTGCGCTTCCTGCAGTGTGCGCCTCGCCCGGACCCTGGTACGCCAAGTGGGAAGTGAACGTGGCCCGTAGACTTGAGTGGAACCGAGCCCCTACTGGACCCACTGCAGACCGCTGTCACTCCACTCTTTCAGGCAGACCATGCGATCTCCAACTTCAAGGCTGCCGTTCTATCCCATCGCGGTGTTGTGTCCCCAGAGGCAGAATATAGCCCGAACAAGTACATAGAAACAAAGTACAAGTTTATGCAAAATACTTATAACATTGCTGCCAGACTGGCCCCTATAAGCGAAGACCAGCGCAGGTCCGTCCCGACGCTCGACTGACCTAGCACACTCTATCCCACGCTAAAATTGTCCGTCTATTTATATCAGTTATTCCCTCGCTTCTGACGTAGTGTCAGAGAGAGACAGGGATAAATTACCACATGTCAGCTACTTACAAATCGCCACTCTTGGCTCTCGCCTAGTGCCCCGCCTCATACATCGCAATACCTTAAAGCAACGCTGCAGTTTTCTGTCTCGTTGTTGCTCCATTCAAGCCGGCCGAAGTGGCTGTGCCGTTCTGGCGCTGCAGTCTGGAACCGCGAGACCGCTATGGTCGCAGGTTCGAATCCTGCCTCGGGCATGGATGTGTGTGACGTCCTTAGGTTAGTTAGGTTTAACTAGTTCTAAGTTCTAGGGGACTAACGACCTCAGAAGTAGAGTCCCATAGCGCTCAGAGCCATTAGAACCATTTTTTGCTCCATTCAAAACAAATTGTGCGTGCAATACTGCCGTCGCAGCTCCGCGCCTGCGAGTGTCATGTTTACCTTGCTTGGCCTGCTGGCTGTTGACCGTTACCACACTCTGCTAGCAGCCCCAGATTTCATCGCCCAACCGTGCCTTCCTTGAATTTTGACAAAATTTCCCTTTCCTTTGTCTAGGACTAATAATAGCGCAGCAATTGGCTGTCCATTCTGTCAAGTTCAAATTCCTTATTTTAATGATATACAAATAGTGTGACTGTAATGTTCAGATCACCTCCTCTAAAAACAATGAAACTATTGACATGGTTAATACGTTTACGAAATTCAGTAATCCATTCGTCTCCTAAAATCAGGGTAGGTTTCATAAAAAAAATGGTTCAAATGGCTCTGAGCACTATGGGACTCAACTTCTGAGGTCATTAGTCCCCTAGAACTTAGAACTACTTAAACCTAACTAAGGACATCACACACATCCATGCCCGAGGCAGGATTCGAACCTGCGACCGTAGCGGTCTCGTGGTTCCAGACTGCAGCGCCTAGAACCGCACGGCCACTTCGGCCGGCTGGGTTTCATCTGCAGTACGACGATAATAGATTATCTACCAGTAAAATATTTTATTTGTATTGATGCTTAGTTCGCTTTTATCATCTTTGTATTCCTCTGCCTGTCACACCTTTGATGTATTAGCATATCACGAGGAACACAGGAACTTTTGATTTCTTGCTTTTCCTACAGAATTCTTCTCTGATAAGGCTCACACTGGAATGAGAATGCAGTAGGATATCTGTCACATTCCTGCGCCCGGGTTCCCGGGTTCGATTCTCGGCGGGGTCAGGGATTTTCTCTGCCTCGTGATGACTGGGTGTTGTGTGATGTCCTTACGTTAGGTACGTTTAAGTAGTTCTAAGTTCTAGGGGACTGATGACCATAGATGCCATTTCAACCATTTTTATCTGTCACGATTTTTAACATATTCTTGCGCAGTTGTAGTATTTTTTGTAGGATTTCCATATCGGCTCTCGTCACATATATTGTTTTACTTACGTAAGACAATGTGGAACTGACGTAGTATATGTAAATTGTGTGAATAATAATTCATTTTACTTCAATTAATGAACTTTATGCAACGATTCAAATAATTATATCACTGACAAACGTTTCACACTGAGCGTCTGTTGTTCTCATCGATATCTCAGGATTACGCGAGGCAAAAGTGAATTACCTTATCCTGAATGCTTACTAGATATAATGTAACATATTTTTAGTGTTTTTTTGTGACCAGAAGGCTACTACTCTCTGTCTAGGTGAAAATAGATTATACATTTATCGAGATTTAATTATGTAATATTTGATTGGCGGCACTGTAATAAAACGCACATTTGACTGTTAGCTTTCCATTAGTTAATATTTCACATGCAATCACAAGAGGGGTAAGCACTGCATTACCTTTTAAGCGGTTGTAGAAATAAAACAAAAACATTTTGCGTAAATAATAAATAAATGGCATCAGACACAGAAAATAGAGTTAAAATTACGGTATGTTTGTGCAAGTATAGCTGCGTCATCGCTTGGTAATAATTTTATTGACACGAAGATAACAACACGAAAGTCTAATTGGTATGCTAACAGATACATTAAGGAAGTAATGAAAAAGGTAATCTAAGCTATTGTTGGATGGATATGAACTCGATAAAAGCAGAAAAAAGCGTATTTTTGTAATAGAGTTTTAGTATTATGTAACACAAACTCGATCGTGTAAAGCATGTGAAGTTTTCCAAAACGATTTGCATTGCAGTGTAGATGCTAACAAGCCAACGTCATACATTTAACGAAACCGGCATTACATTGCGGCTGTCTTGCGTTGAGCCACTACGCGGCAAGCCTCGTGTTCGCTGGTATGGTTGGCTATGCGGGGTCAGTCTGGATGAACGTAGACGTTTAATACAGTTTTTTTTAGTTATTAACATGTTCCGTGGACCATGATAGTAACATGTCAGTAGTTTTTCAAGGGTTATACATTTTATCAGTAAAAATGTGGCTACATACTGACGTTTTACGACACAGAAATTTTGCTCTAATCATAATCTGCTACAAAATTTAATAAATCTGGCCTAACCACAAACAAATACTATATATCTGGAATTCATCTACGGCATAGAATTTTCTGTCAAAAAGAAATGCCGGCCGCGGTGATCTCGCGGTTCTAGGCGCTCAGACCGGAACCGCGGGACTGCTACGGTCGCAGGTTCGAATCCTGCCTCGGGCATGGATGTGTGTGATGTCCTTAGGTTAGTTAGGTTTAAGTAGTTCTAAGTTCTAGGGGACTGATGACCACAGATGTTAAGTCCCATAGTGTTCAGAGCCAGCCAAAAAGAAATAATTTTAAACTGTTTCTGAAACTCTCAGTCACGGGTGACGCAGTCAAATGATATTATATCTTCTTACTTTGCTGTTTTCCGACCAATATTAATGTTAAGTTATACATAGAAGAGATCAAATTTGTTCTTAGTGTTTCATTAATGAATATTATTATTATTATTTCAGTATGTGACTGGTTTTCCACAACACGAAAAATATTCTGAAGCTGTTGTCAACATGGCTACCATTTTAACCAGTTTGAGGATGAATAATACCCGTGCAGTGGATACCAGGTAGTTATAATCAAACTTTTCCTATTTAACACGTTATAGCACGGAAACTAATTACTGTGCGAGTACAAACTTGGCAGCATTAATGTCAAGGGCATGAGGAAGAGAAATAATGCAGAATCAATTCGGCTGAAACACTTTTAATGTGCTGCTACGGTACATCACACCATTACATGTCGCTACCATTACTGCTACGAGAGGGGCTTGATATGGCGCCGCCGGCCGGGGTGGCCGAGCGGTTCTAGGCGCTACAGTCTGGAACCGCACGACCGCTACGGTCGCAGGTTCGAATGCTGCCACGGGCATGGATGGGTGTATTAGATTAGTTAGGTTTAAGTAGTTCTAAGTTCTAGGGAACTGATGACCTTAGAAGTTAAGCCCCATAGTGCTCAGAGGCATTTGAACCATTTGCTATGGCGCCCATCAGTGTCCGGAAGAGTCTGAAAACCCAGGATTGCATTCTGCACAGGAGAACGGAGCATGCCTGTAGATATACTGGCTCTTGATATACTGAGTTTCAGGTCAGCAATGTATGAATGTTCCCCTGGTAAACCCTGTCCTTGAGGTATCCCCACAGCCAGAATTCACAGCGAGTGAGAGCAGGTGATCGTGCCGGCCAAGCATTTGGAAACGATCGACTGATAATTCGATAGCTTCCAAATGTGTTTCGGAGAAGCAGATGAACTTCACCAGTGATGTGCGGTGGGGCCCCATTTTGCATGAGAACTGTTGACTTCAATGTATTTTCTCCTGTGGGGTGGGTATGACATGCTGGCCAGTGACCCTGCACGTCTTTGGTCCTCGAGAGTCAACCTGTTCAAAAAAGAATAGGCCAATGACGAACCTAGGGGTGAAGGTGAAGCCAGACCATGCGGTGACATGTTCACCATAGAGTGGAGTTTCATGCGCAGTGACTGGAGGTGAAGATCCCCACACTGGGGAATTCTGTGTGTTTACCCCACCCGTCAGAGGAAAATGAGGTTCGCCTGTCTATAGATTGGCCCAGGGCAAGCCCGCATCAATTTCAATCCTTGTGTGAAAGTGGGGAGCGAAGTCAATACGTCGTCGTGCGTCTTCTGGTGCAAGCTGCTGTACGATATGGATCTAGTACGGATACCACTTGAGAATGGTTCGAAGCACCTTCCGTACAGTGGACCACAGGAAGTTCAACTGTTGTGACATAGCACGCGTAATGGCTGACGAACGGGAATTGCCATAGCAACAGCGATTTCATCAACCACCTGTGGAGTAACTGGTCGTCGGCCTCTTCCCGCAGCGACGACCAGTTCTCCAATTGATTCGAACTTCTTCATCACGCTCCACAAAACAAGTTGGGGAAAGAGGACCCTTCTATAACCCTCTCAGCTGGCGATATTTTCGAAGTGCAGCTGCAGCATTACTGTTGTTTTGATAACAGAGCTTCACCAATAATGCACTGCTCCTTTTGTTGACTCGTCAAAAAGTGTACTGCGTCTGGTCAGGTGTATGAGAGTACGAATCACGATGACTAATCACGGCAGCTGGTGGCCACAGCTGGAACTCGACCGTGGAGTTGTGATCCATGGGACTCATGCACCCCATACTCTGGACATTAATGTACCAAGTTTGACACTGGTACTGTAATTAGTCTCCGTGTTATAACGTGTTAAATAGGGAAAGATTAATTATGGCCAACCAGTACTTTGCATCTAAATGTGGGATTGGCTCAACATGTTATTGCATATAGCATTGATGAATGGAAGTATGCTCAGTACGTCAAGATTCTAATGCTTTAATTACGAAAAATCTGCGAATGTTAGTGAATTCAGGTAATTGACGGCTATTAAAAACATTTCCGTGCGGATGCACCCTCTCTTGCGAACTCTTGCGAGAATCAGCGTGAGGCAGCGAGTAGTGAGTATGGTGGACTACGTAAATATTGTGCAAGGTGAGAATTTGTGTTGGACGGGAAGCGTGTCCGGATAGCTGAACGGTTAACGTGAGCGCTGACAAAAAGTGGGAAATCCGTATTCGAATGTCGGGGGGGCACGAATTTTCCATTTTTCTCACTGGATTCATTTCAATGCCCCAATGAGGCCGATGTCAGAATTTATATTTCATCTTGAACACATCTTTTTAAGGAGTTACGCTTATAGATTACCGTTTCACCCTACATTTATTCGCTCATGATGGTTGTTCTAAATAACCCTTCACAGTTCAAAAGGGAGAATAGTGTCCATAATTGCAATGCCGGAAGAAAACTTTACATTCATTATTCTACATTAATGTTATCTTTAGTATAAAAAGGGGTGCACAATACCTCTAAATTTTTTTTGATCACTTACTAATGATATAAAATGTCCATAATTACAATGCCAGAAGAAAAATTTGCATTCATTATTTTACATTAAGGTTATCTTTAGCATGAAAAGGGGTGCACAATAGCTCTGAATTTTTTTTATTACTTACCAGTGATATAAAATGTTACACAGCAACATTAAATTTGTATAGAAACTGCAAAAACTTATTCTTTAGAACTCCTTCTATTCCCTAGAAAAATTTCTGTTTCTGTAGTGTGTAAAATCTGTGTTAGGAAAGACGGCCGGTGTGGCCGAGCGACTCTAGGCCCTTCAGTCTGGAACCGCGTGACCGCTACAGTCGCATGTTCGAATCCTGCCTCGGGCATGGATGTGTGTGATGTCATTAGGTTAGTTAGGTTTAAGTAGTTCTAAGTTATAGGGCACTGATGACCTCAGATGTTAAGTCCCGTAGTGCTCAGAGCCATTTGAACCATTTCTTGTGTTAAGAAACCTCGTAAATTATCAGCATGTAGCAGTATTTACTTTGGGATGTAAAACGGCCCCTTCCATATTATTGCGAATAATTTTTATTTTTGAGTCATCAGCCTTCTGGCTGGTTTAATACGGCCCTCCATTAATTCCTCTCCTCTGCCGAACTTTTCATCTCAGAGCGGCTCTTCCAATACGCTCTCAGTTATTTGCAGGATGTATTCCAATCTCTGTCGTCCTCTACCGTTCATACCTTGTACAGCTCTCTCTAGTACAGTGGAAATTATTCCCTGATGTCTTAACAGATGTCCAGTCACCCTGTACCTTCTTTTGTCTGCGGAGAATATCCTTATTCCATATCTTATCAGTCCACCTAATTTTCGCTTTTCTTCTGTAGGACCACATTACAAACGCTTCGATTCTCTTCTATTCCAGTTTAACCACAGTCTTCGTTTCATTACCATAAATGTTGGGATCCAAAGGTACATTCTCAGACAGTTCTTTCGCAGTTAAGGACTATGCTTGATACTAGTAAACTTCTCTTGGCCAGGGACACTCTTTTTGTCCATGCTAATCTGCTTTTTGTCCTCCTTGCTCCGTGCATCATGGGTTATTTTTGCCTAGGTAGCAAAACTCCTTAACTATATCACCAATTCTAATGGTATTTTTCTCACTGTTCTCATTTCTGCTACTTCTCATTACTTTCACCTTTCTTTGATTTATTCTCAGTCCATATTCTCTACTCATTAGACTGTTAATTCCATTCAGCAGATCCTATAATTCTTTTTCACATTGACTAAGGATTGCAATGTCTTTAACGAATTTAATCTTTTATATCCTTCTACGTTGCATTTGAATTCCCCTCTTGAACTTTCTGAACCGTTGCGCGATCGACAAGTCGCACAACTGTCTCTTGTACAACTTCTTTGCCTTAGGAGTTCGAGGTTCACGAGGAGATCGGAGGCGTGAGGGCAGTCACAGTGGGACGGGGAAGGTGAAACATTTCGTCCGAGTTGAGGCAGCCGAGTTGGAACCTGGCAGCGAGGCCAGTATTGTACCGGCATTTGATGGCTTGTACATGTTCAGCAGTTAACAGTCACCCGCTCGCAGCGTAGCAGCGACACCAGGAAGAGACACTCAAGAGGATTCCTGGATTGTTGCGGCAAGCTGCGACCCTTTGGATGTGCAGGGCGCGTACCGATAGAAGGAACATGTTGTGTACTTCAGCGACATATCGAATTTGGAGGCGGGAGGCGAACCGCCGCTGTGTTGAAGTTGTGCATCGGCTCCACGCTGTCCTTCTTGGATCGACGTACGAAAATGTGTGCGAAGCATCCGATTTGGTTTATTGGATACGAGTGAGCCGAGCATCGGCAGTAACCATAGCTATAATTGACATTACCTGTACCAGTATTTTGACTGTTTACTTCGGTAATTTTCTGGGTGTTTGTTCGATGTTCACGTCCGGTTCCATGTCAGAATCACGCTTATGTCTCAAGGCAGGAAAGTTGCTTGTGCACTCTTATAAAATTGATGAGTTTATTTCTTTATTTAGTGCTCCAGTCTGAGTGTTATTTGCGAAGTTCGGTCTCAACTTCCGAGTTAGTTTCTGTAAGGTGTAGGATTTGTGGTGGTGTGCATTTATATATTCAGTTGGCTCGTTTCATGTGCCACGCCCTGCATGAACTACTACTGGAGAGCAGAAAGTCATTTATTGTCTTATTGGATGTTTGTATTACCAAGGTTGATTGTGTTTATTTAGTATTTTTTAAGGGTGGTGCCTCTTTATCTTAATTACTGAGTCTCTCTCAATGAGGACTTTACTTTCCATTTGTTACTATTTACGTGACTGTTAGTCAGGGGTTCGTTAGCCAACTGAAGGCATTGGCTTGGGGTTTAGTTCTCCGCTCCCCGTGACAGTTACTTGTTTACTCCTTGTTTCCCACGTTGCGAGAATTTGGAACAATTTTCGGTTGAGAGTCGAACTTGCTGGTTGGTAACTGTATTTGGAACTGTGCTTAAAGTATGGCTGCCTTACAAGTTTCATTGATCTGTCTTCGTTAGCTTACTGAAAAGTGGCAGCACCCACCTACGTAGGAAGAAATGACCATCACGATAAAATAAGAGAAATCAGGGTTCGACAGAAAAATTTAAGTGCTCGTTTTTCCCGCGCGCCATTCGAGAGTAAAGACAGACACCTCCTTCCTTTCCAAGAAAATTTCCACGTACAAAAAGCAATAACATAAAATGAACAGTTGCTCATTGACCAGATAAATATTAGAAACGAGACTCTATATAGAATAATGGATAAAATCACATGAAAAAGAAAAGAGCCTTTTCCATACTTCACCCCTTTCCACTCTCCCCCCATTCCCCCCCTCCCACTCACAGTACCATATCACCTCTCGCTCCTCACCTTCTCCTCTAACCCACATTCCATCACACTGCTGTATAATTACGTCCACTCATAATGGTTTCTCCCCCCCCCCCCTCACCCCCCCGCCCAAAAATCTCCATCGCTATTCCTTCTCTACTCTTAGAAAGTATGTAAATACACAGAAACATACTTAAATAGAATTACACAAATACAATAATCTAATTTATAAAAGAGTAGTTGTAGGTCAAAGAAAATGTAGTGGAAACGATATGTTGGCAACACTACAAAACACAAACATCAACACAGAATTGAAGTACGAAAACAAACAGAATCAGTGGTGTGCAAAAAAAGTGTGTTGTATGAGAAATGCATAGTGCTGCAGAACATCTAAAAGGTAGACGAAAATTGTCAGTGTCTACCTGAGGAAAACAACGATGTGCTAGCAGACGGCAATTCCCGATGTAAGCGAGAAAGCAGCCGAAAAATCGCCGTAAGTACAAACCAACCTACTCTTAACGAACTGTTTTCCGATCTAAAAAGCAAATCAAAATGTAAATAAGCTTAATTACAGACCACTGATGATGCTTTACCTCAATAAAGCGAAATGCGTCTGGTGAAAAAAATCACGCATTTTTGTAGTTGCAACGACGGATCAAAAATACCCTCATGAGATATGTACACAGATTTGTTAGAGAAGAAGGAAAATCTATGCTACAGACAGAAACAAGCAAACAAAAAATTAGATTTTTTTTCCACTTTCAGGATTGCTCTGCAGTCTCTCTAGGTGCTGGAGACTGCTGCTGTAGTTGGTGAATAGCCTCGAGCTGCCTGTCTAGGTATAATCCCTCTATAACTGTTGCTGCATCGAAATGAAACACACTTTTTGTATTATATAGCTACTATTACTTAGATTTTTGTTTTGTTTACATACGCGACTGCTGGCGCTGTGTATTCGCTGCTGGAGGCTGTTCCACAGTGTGTGACTGGTGTATTTTTTCAGTCCCCAGCACTGCATCCAGCTACTCTACTACTACCTTGAAATTTTTTAACACTCACGTGTCAGTTCTAGTTGCAGGCTCTCCACAGGAGACTGGACCTCAACAGGGAGAGTTCGCTGTGGTCCAACCTCCTCTTCTTCCTCCTCCCGTCTGCCCTCGCAATTCAGGATAAAATCCTGGAACTGCGCTGTAAAACAAGGAACAGAAACTGATTTACCGACAAGAATTTTTTAACGCACTGAATTTTTTCCCGATTTCTAGACCATAACCACATATTTACAAAAACAAATAAGATACGTACGTGGCAATTCATATTCTTCTTGCTCGATCAATCCACGGGTATACTGCCGGTTCATAGTGTCCAATGGGCACAATATTTCGGCGATCAGAAATGTCGCCATCGTCAAAATCCAAGACACAAGGCTTACGCAAAATTGAAATGCAAGGTTCTTCTGGAAGTTTCACCCAAGAATATTTTCTATACCTTCAATTTAATCGTGTGAAGGCCTTAGCAATTTAATTTTAGTGGAGCTAGGCTGTAGGTCGCATATCAAGCAATATGAGGAGTTTCAATCAAAAGGCAGAAAGCCTTATCTTAAAACATTTTATGCAAATAGGGCTGAAGTCCCCATTCAAAAGCATAACAATCTTATGCCTTGAGGGCAAGAGAAGAAGATTAATTTAAGACATATTAAAACTCGGCTGAAGGCTGCTCACAAACAAATAATTTATCGGTTTAAGCCCTAGAAGGAAGAGTTTCAATTTTAAAGGACACAAGGCCGTATCTTAAAACATTTCATATTAAATAACGAATAACAATCTCATCCTTAAGGGCAAGACAAGGACATTAATTTAAGAGATATTGATACTCGGCTGAAAGTCACACATCAACCAAATAACTAAAATCCAAACAGGGAAATTACTAGGTAACACACAAGGAACACGACGCCCACGTCTTCGCGTCCGCCGGCGCGCGGGCGCGGACGGCGAAGAGAGCGGCCCGCTAGGTGAGGGGATTTAAATCGGCCGTCCGCCCTCAGGAGCTCAGTTCGTCAGCGCACCTGACGATGGCGACATTTCTGATTCCCGAAATATTGTGTCCGTTGGACACTATGAACCGGCAGTATACCAGTGGACTGTTTGAGCAACAAATAGGCCGGGAGAAACTGAAGAATCACATCATATTCTTCTTCTTCCACAATTATACGTCGTTTGCCATTCACCCTGATGGTACTCGATGTCGCTGAACGCTTTATTTTCAACAAACTGACGCACAGAGCAATCACACTGGCGAACTGACGCTGGCACAATGAGTCCAGGAGTGGAGTGGGTACGGTTTGTATAGACACACTGATTTGGCGGGAACCAATCAGGAAGGGAAGTTGATGGAAAGGCCTGAACAGTAGTTTCCAGGAGTACAGCATTCCACCCCACCTGCTGATGAATACTGGCCTGAGGATGCAGGACAAGTTGGTGCTGGTCTGCTGGCCATGTATTTCGCCCGCTTTTGCATGTGGGGTTCTGAAAATACCAACTTGTTCCACTGACCCTTCCTTTGTGCTGGATGCGCTCGCTGATCCGACTTCCGGTGTCTGATTCACTCTGTAGCGAGCTGTGGCCGCGGACGGATGCGCTGCTTTGTGTTTCCCAGGTTATGACCGTGCCTTGTGTAGCAAACTACTGTAATAGTGTTTAACAATATTTTTACGTGAGGTAGGATCATCTTCAAAGTTTCGTCGTGGTGTATTTGCGTTCATTTATATTAGTTTCAATTTATAAACAGTATTCCCACACGATGTACGTTCTGGTGTATTTGCCTTATTTTTTTTACGCTATGTATTGCCATTCCACGTGCACCTGGGAAGACAGTGCAGTGTTTTGTGTGCGAGTGTACTTGAAACAAATTGTTTAAAGCTACATTTACAAGCGTACTGAGGCATCAAACACATTACCTAATTTATTTATGCACGCAAATATTCCAGAGCAGTGCCGATCTGTGGTTTTAATTAATATTTCCTACTGTACAAGTGTATATTCAGTTTGTGAAATCCGTCCCAGCAGATTATTTAACGGTTTATTTATGACACATCTTGAAGCCAACTACTGTGTAGCGTCCTTTTTGAAAGTGTATTTAGAGACATATTCAGTTGTATTTAATAATTCCTGAAGCAGCTGGTGCTCAAGGACAAGGGAAGGATGTGGTATTTCCCACAAAATCGTGTGAAGTGTCTCAGGGAGGAAGGTCTGGGACGTTTCACGAGTAGGGCGCAATCTTCTTGCAGTCAGTGTTCCAGTGTGGCTGTATTCCTGGGAATAAAACGTGTAGTTACATTGGGAATTGTTTTAATATACTTGCATCTCTCTCTCTCTCTCTCTTTGTGCAGTGGTGCATTTAGTTTCTATGATATCTTCAAGATACGTGTGTGACAGTATTCTGAACATTGGTTAAACATCATGTTTAATAACTCCTGAGACAGTTTGTGTTCAATGACAAGGAGTACCCACGTGCTACAAAGAATTAAAGTGTTCCGGGAATGAGGAGGATGGTGTGGGTATTTCCAGCATGGCAGGGCGTGCTTAGCGCGGCCGCTCTGTAATTTCCAGCGGCCAGTGGCCGCTGTGGAGTGGTTTAGTGTGATCTGTGGCAGTGTAACTACGTGCTTCCTTTCTCTATCATAATAAAAGAGTGCTGCAATTGTTTAACATCATTTAAGTGCTTAAATCCAGCATCAGTTTTGAGGTATATTGCGATTTCAGAAATCGCAATAAATAAACAATAAACTTAAACAAATTGTTTAAACAATACCTTGTGCAAGCTATAGAAGCCTATCAATATGAGGGCCTCCCAGTCCAGCAGCTAGACACAGACTGAGCGAACTCCCATCATTTTTTATCCATGCCTCCACTTGGGGCAGGGGGGGGGGGGGGGCGGTAAACAGTGCCCTCTGGTGGTGGTGTTGTGAACTAGATCAGTTGGCCTCTGGGTCGCAAGGTGAACACATTTGATGGAGCTTGATCAGTGGCAACTTAAATTGTTTAAATAACCACTATACCGCACTACATACAAAATAAAGACTTATGTCCATCATATCTTGCAGCCCAGCGCAGACTGAGTCCTTTCCCCGCCAATTTCCAGATGGGGATGGGAGGGGAGAGGGGGAGGGGGGAGGGAGAAGGGGGGAGGAGGTGGAGTTAAGCTAGTGGAAGTAGCCCAATTGACCTATTTTCCCACCAAAGTTTTAATTTCCTGCCATCCATTAGTGTGATGTTGCTTCATCTTCCGCCACAATCTTGGATCAGCCACCTTTTATAAATTTGGCAACAATGCACACTGGGCTCTACTACTATCACCTTGGTCTTCTATGGTCCATAGTGCCGTTGTTGGATAGCGCCACGGACGGTATGCTGTAACCACAGAGGCACATGTACAGTATAAAATCTTAGCCATTGCAGAAATGTTTCCACCCTTGGTCCAAAAGCCCATGATCAAATACTGTTGTGTTTTAGATAAATAGCACCGTTTCCGCACTAAACGACTGCACTGTTTGCCGCGTCCCTCCTCCCCAACACGCTTTATGTACCCTCCACTTTTAGCGCTGCCACCTGCCGTCTGTAAGTGGTTAATAGGACGTTGACCTCGAACATAGGCGATGGTCACATTAATGTGAAGGGCAGTGTATTTTTGTCTTCTCAGGTCCAGAATGCTCTCTTGAAGGCACCTTACAAAAAGTGTCAAGACAACACTTACCCCGATACTGCGCTCACCAGTTGCAAGATGCCATCAGTGGTGTTAGTAGTGGTCATCACTATCTGACTCCGGCTTATTTTCTCGCGAAAACACTGTGGTATTCTTGGCATGAAAAATTAATTTAATTGATCCTTCCCTTCATACCTGTTCCTGATCTAATGTATTCCGGATTAATGTAGGGACTAATCCTAGTTAGAAAAGAAAATGAGAATTCAGTTAATAAATGTGTATTTATAAAATAAAGAGGAAAGTGCGAAATATACGACCTGCAATTCTAACAAATATAAATCCTACTGTTTACGCAAGACTGGTACAACTAGCTGCCTAAACGCGTCCTCTGTTATGTTCGTTAAATATGCTGCAAAGGTTAATAGTGTTAAACCTTTTGTTAGTTCTAACCACCACCTAAGCTGGTGTAGACACGAGAAACTCAGAGAGACGAACGTACACATCTAACTTTACTGTTCCTTATATTAGCTCGATGTTCAAATATTTCCCAACTGATCAACAAACTGTGGATCTTCCAAGTCGCAGAAGACTGGCGGCGCCTTGGAGATGCAGCGTGGCGTCGAGAAAATAAATGCGGCTACATAATGAAAGTTTTATTTCGTCCAAAACTCCTGTGGTTGGAGATACTCGGTTATCGCAATCGTTTACGAGACTCTGCTGTCTGCTTGCCTACGCAGGCTAGGAGCAGAAGTGTGTCTCTAGTGCACGAACCTAAATGAGCACTTCTCAATACTAACAGTGCCATAATGAAGTAACAACCAGTTTCTCTCCCTACAGAGAAACAGATCGTTCGTACTTCAGTCAACCCTGTACTGAGAGAGTAGTCACTGGACACGTTTCCATCAATGTCTGTGACTGTCCTGCTCGCCTTCTCTCCATAGACTGGGCTGCCTGCTCGCTACCAAGCCTCCGTTACTCCAATCTCCGTTTTGGAGACAGCTAATCAGGGCTCTCCATTCAAAACCATTTCCTCCCACCCTTGTAAGGTGTGAAACCGCTCCACATCCCACACAGCACCTCCAGAACTTTCGAGATGTTTCTCGAAAGATTCAAGCAAACTCATGCTCGAAGTTCCGACAAATAGCATCGTTTCACAGCCTCACTTTAAACGCGAAATGGCAAGCGGTTACACTCACCGATGTCAACTGTAAGCTCGCCTATGGCCAGCCCCAGTGGGGAAAGGAGGAGGCGGTGCTCGCACCCCACAGCCCTCAGGAACGGTGTCGCCGCCTCGTTGCTAAGGCCGGTGAAAAATTTAGTTTTCCCGATGCATACAATGTTATTGCGTCATCCCTCTCCGTTAATATAGTGACAACTCTCCCAACCATCGATCTCACTTGATACACCATATCTGCATTGATTCATAATTGATGTCTTCCAATTGATAACTATAACATGCAAGGTGTCTGTACCGTGGCTTGCTCATGCTATGATTAAACCTTGGTTGTTATTCTGTGTTTAGTCTCCCGCGGTTATCGCGATTATGCTGTTATCCTCTCTTTCTGCGAGTGGCAGCAGCGGTGTGTATCGATATTCGCACGTTGGACTATCTTTGGCCTGGCGCTTATAGTCTCTGGCTGGGCTGTGTACGGGCAGTTGATCGGTTGGCGTGGAACGGCGAGGAAATCTCCGCAGTGCTTAGTTTGGCCAGGCGCGCTGGTGGCCTCTATGCGGTGTCAGACTGTGTGGTGCCGTTCCCATTGCTACGAGGTTCGTGCCTCGCCGATTCTGGACACGAAAGTTGAGTTTTGACTTAATCAACCAGCAAGTCACAACTGTTCACATTGTGTCGTTTGGAGTTCGTTGTCGGCTGTTGGGATATTCCCGCGAGCAACTACTTGTGTTTGCTGGCCGGAGTGGCCGAGCGGTTCTAGGCGCTTCAGTATGGAACCGCAAGACCACTACGGTCGCAGGTTCTAATCGTGCCTCGGGCATGGATGTGTGTGATGTCCTTAGGTTAGTTAGGTTTAAGTAGTTCTAAGTTATAGGGACTGATGACCTCAGAAGTTAAGTCCCATAGTGCTCAGATCCATTTTTGAACAACGTGTGTTTTAAAGTTGGCAAGTTTTAGCCACACTCCGGTGGAGTTTAACTGTACTTGATTATTTGAACTGAAGTGCACGAGTGGAATCTTCTGCTTTGTGGCCGTTAGCGTTCCGGTTACCTGTCCTGGCCGTTGACGTAAATGCAGACAGTATATTTTCCTCATCGTGTTGTCGCTGTCCAGCACGGTGTGTAGTTTGACAGCTCAATGTATAATTAGTTGTGGGCGCCAATACCTTCTACGTTGTTCCATTAAACTCCCTGTTATGTGCTGATCGGGTGAAGCGGAGGTTATCTTGTCGGTGGTTCCGTTGACTGTCTGTCGGTTGGGTTGTCGTCGGATCGGCAATGGTTGGGCCGACTGCCTGTCTCACCTAAGCGAGCATTAATGTTTGAATTCCAGGTCGACCCTCGGAACTTCTGAACGCCCTTGGGTTTATTGCCTTTTCTTGTTTGTTGTTTGTTGTTTGTGCTTGTATGGCTTCTAGCCGATTTTTAGATTAAGGTTGTTTTAGCCTTAAAGCGTCACATGGTTTGGACCTTCAGCCTAATTTAAGAACTGTTTTACGTAAAGCCTTTGGCATTTTTAAAATTAATGTTATTGTGTCTTAAGTGTTGGGCCTTCAGCCGATTTTGAATTTAAGTTGTTTTGCTCTTAAAGAGTCAGATTCTTTGGGCCTTCAGCCTAATTAAAGAACTGTTTTAAGATAAGGCTTTGCCTTTTGAATATCTGATTTTGGTTGAGATTTAAGTTATTGGCTTTCAGCCGTTTTTAAATTAAAGTGGTCTTGCCCTTGAGGTATGAGATTGTACGGCGCATTGGGCCGCTAATTAAGTTCCAAAACTAAAGCTGTGTTTTTTTTTTCTTGGCTCTCGTAATGTTTGATCAAATAAAGGGTTGTATGTTCGAGTGTAACTGACAGCCGCTTATTTTGGCCCTTTTCCACAACTTAAACTACCTGTCCTACCCTGCGGGCTTAGCAGGGCGTCTCAATGTCCACAATAAAGGAGCCTTACACAGTTGATCCCAGGTCTCTCACACACATCTAACAACTTCTTGCTAAATATGAGAAACTTATCAGAAAGACTTTTTTAATGAAGAAGCTATAACACACAGTACGGTACTGATGGAAGTGTTAAATGAAGCGAGACAATCTATATGGATTGAGGCCTTACAGGCGACAGAAATGACACAGAGCAGCAAAATGACGTGGAATCTTATCGAAAAGCTCAGTGGTGACCCAAAAGGGCCCAGACAGCCTGCTGACGTAACATCCTAGCAAATGGTCCACCAACTCATATGAATGCAAATCCATATGTTCTCAGCGCTTTCACAGTGAAAGAAGTCAACGGGGGCTTCAATACTATGAAAAACAGTAGGTTAGGTTGGATGATACGTGCTCGAAGCAGATCAAACATTCTTTACCAGGCACCAAAATGTTGATTATTCACCTTTCCAATCATAGCTATGGCGAAACTTATAAGATCCCCAAAACTTGGAGAAATGCAAAGATAGTTGCGCTGCTGAAGCCTGGGAAGGAACCAGTACCGTCAAAGAACGCACGATCTTCATCTCTTCTTTGTCACTTCTACAAATTTATGAGGGACTCATTTTAAACTGCATGGTGGGCTCTATTGATCTAAAACTTATCCCTCAACAAGCTGGTTTTAGACCTGGCAAATCGTGCACCAGCTATATTCTGTACCTGACAGAACATGTAGAAGAAAGGTACGAAAATAAAAGATTACAGGACTTCACTGTCGATCGAAGAACTACATATTGTACAGTCAACCGTAGTTTGATCTTCCAGGGACTCGAATGACAACGTGCTGAATGAAACCACGTCGCTACCAAAGCTATACAGAGCCGATGGCCTTGTGAGTCCCAGCTCCCTAAGAACCCATCACGAGTTTACAGAGCGGCTCACACAAACCATCAGTGATCGACATCCTCTCTTTTGCACTGGTTACGAGCTTGGACTACCGAGATTCCATAAAAGATTCTGAAACATCGCCTTTGAAGAATTACCCCCTGATATCCATCAGCACAGGTAGTGTATGGTGCTCTACAAGGAACTGGAATACATGGAGGAACCTGGATTGCATGAGAACAGGGTTGGCCCTAGTGAAAGCAAACATGATCAAGTGGGGTCATGGTAACGTGGATGGCAAGTGTGATTGTTGTGCTATGCAAGACGTGGAACACCTCCTTGCCCGTCCAAACTGTCCCCTCTGACCAAACCTCGATCATTTGTGGCTGGATAATAAAGGAGCTCTAGGTATGGCCCCATACTGGACTGAAAGATTATGATTTGATTTCTGTATAAGAAAAAGTGAAGTAGTTCAACTGGCGGTCGTGTTGGAAGTATCAGTGAATGTGGTGGGACAGCACAGCAGTGTACATTATATGCCAGGTGTTGTCACTAGTTGTAGGGAATATGCTAGTAATATTCCTTAACAGAAAGGCTTAAGACGTTTATGTGATGTCAGATGGTACGGTGATGCAAGTTATTATTTGAACTGTGTTCCGAGGTCAGCTGCTAATGTTGGGAAGAGGATCTTTATTTTATGAGAGTTCATTTCGTGCTGAATGAAATATGTATTTACTGTTTTGGTTCAGTATTAATCATTATCAAGCAGCTGAGCAGTTTTGTTTGTGATAAGGCAATTCTGAGACAAAATTCATCAACCGACCACGGCATAACAGCCCAGATAATTATAATGGACAATTCTGTTTATCGTTTTTAAAGTGTATCTTAATCATCAGCTGAAAGATTTTACTCTATGCACTGGTTTTTAACATAGTGCACGTAGTCAAGCCAGGTCTACGAATCCCGCAGCAGTCTGTAACAATATGAAACAGGCATAATTTGAATTCTCTGCAGAGTATTATTCTGACAACCTCACGTCAATTTTGATGAAACAGCTGCATTAGGCGTCTGCTGAATAATCTCGAGATCTCGGAATACGAAATAAAATTTTTGGTTAAATATGCCATTATTTCACTGCAATTCGTTTTTTGCTCAGGCGTATTAACGAAATTACGACGATAATGAAGTTGATGCAGACATATAATTTGAAATTTGCATAACGAAACGCAATAAAAAATTTAAAAACAATAAATGAACGAACGCTGTTATATTAAATAATGCAGTGAGCCACTAATTGAGTTCGGCTATTTGGGTACTGAACGAGAATGATTATTAACTCATGCACAATCACTTATTTTTCCTGGAAGCTCAGATTGCTAAATTTTATATTCTTTCTGCGTGCTGTTTGCAGTACTCATGTTACAAAGGTGTTTCAGCGTTACGCATATTTGGGAAAAGGAGAAAATAGAATGAGAAAAGGGGAGCAATCACTGTACATGACTGTCAAGATTTCTGCAGTACCATGCGAAAACTTCCTGACTTCTGGATATTTTTTGGATCCTGATTTTCATGATACATACCTGGGAAGCTCTAAGGAAGGTCGGGGACAGACTAGAATTTCAGCAGCGAAGAATGTACCACCGAGTGTCATTTCAAAATTTCGATGACGGTTGTGCAGCGTATGAAATATTTACCGTGGACAAAAACACGGTTAACAAGAACAACAACTCCTCTCCAGGACAACTAGCCGGTCTTCACTGCACGACAAAATCTATGACTGTAAGGAAACTGTCTCCAGATGTTACAGCCCCGGCAAAAGTTTCAAATATTCATCGGATTCGGACGTAGACAGCACCCGACCTATATGACAGACGTTAACAGCGTGTATTTCTGCAAAATGACGTGCAGAGAGAGGCTCAGTTCTGAGTATCGTACCAAAAATGAATTGAGGGATGCGCCATCGTAGATGATTTCTGCTTCTACATTGACGTAAAAATCGCAGCACCAAAAAATAATTAATGTAGAGTAATGAAATTTCGGGGATACGTTTGTCCACGTAAAATATATGAGTGATTAACACTAGAAGATTACTTGTTAATGTAAGAATGGGATAAGCCACTTCAAATGTGAATTGCTGGTACATTAATAACCAATGTAACCACCAGAATGTTGAATACAAATATGCAACAGTTCATTTACTAGTACCGGATGTTAGTTTGCTGGATGGAGTTCCATGCCTGTTGCACTGGTCGGTTAATACAGGGATGGTTAAAGCTGTTTGCTTGCGACGCTAGAGTTGTCGTCCGATGATGTCCTATACAGGGTGAAAAGTATTTAAACCGACAAACTCTGGCAGGTTGTAGGAGACATGAAAACAAATATTTTTCCCTAACGTCGTTTTTTCCTATGAGGAGTATTTAAACCGGTAGAGGAAGATTTCTCTGGCGGCAAATTAATTAAACCAACAAACACTTTTCCATTTTTTTTTATGACCAAGAGACAACACATTAACACAACTCAATTTCAATTACAGTAGATTTTCAAAAATGCCTCCATCGACACGTATACAAAGGTTACACCGTCGGATCATGTTCTGTCTGACACGGGCAAAAACCCCAGGAGTATCCTGAATTGTTCCTACTGCTGCTACTATTCGGGCAACCAGATCCTCTTCTGATGCAACAGGAGTTGCGTAAACCAGGATGCGCATCTGTCCCCACACAAAAAATTCCAGAGGGGACATATCTGGGGATCGAGCAGGCCATGGTACGGGACCACCTCTGCCAATCCACGTTTCTGGCAACCGTCGGTCCAGGAATCGACTCACATGACGACTGAAATGTGCCGGCGCCCCGTCATGTTGGAACCACATGCGTTGTCTTTTAGGGAGCGGGACGTCTTCCAGCAATTCTGGCAATGCTCTGGCGAGAAAATTGTAATAGTGCCTGCCGTTTAATGGCCTAGGCAGCAGATACGGCCAAATTAAACCGTCCTCAACAACACCGACCCACACATTAACGAAAAACCGCACTTGATGAGCCCTAGTAACTGTGGCTTGTGGGTTATCCTCACTCCAAACATGCGAATTGTGCATGCTGAACACTCCATCACGCCCGAACGTTGCTTCATCGGTAAACAACACAGAGGATGGAAATGTAGGATGTATTTCACACTGTTGCAGGTACCACAGCGAAAACTGTGCTCTGGCTGGATAATCAACTGGTTCTAGGTTGTGGACACACTGTAAATGAAATGGACGTAACAATTGCTCCCGAAGGACTGTTCTTACATTTTTCTGATTCGTCCCAATGTTACGTGCAATTGCACGAGTGCTGATTGAAGGATCCCGCTCCACATGCTGCAAGACAACTTCCTCAAATTGCAATGTTCTTACCGTGCGACGCCGTCCCAGTCCAGGTAATCTGCTACATGATCCGGTTTCACGCAGAGGTTGGTACACAGCGGCTAAGGTCGTATAATGCAGGATACGGCGATTAGGATAGTGTTGTTGATAAACTCGCTGTGCAGCGCGTACGTTGTGTTGCGCTACGTAGTACGCACCAAGCATATCGATGTACTCACTCCAGGTGTATCGCTCCATTAGTAAAGAGTGACAATGCAGTACTACACTGGTGGACAGTATTTGCCTACAACTGAAGAGCGTAATACGGCCTCCACCGGTTTAAATAATTCTCATAGGAAAAAATGACGTTAGGGAAAAATGTTTGTTTTGATGTCCCCTACAACCTCCCAGAGTTTGTCGGTTTAAGTACTTTTCACCCTGTATATACTCGATGGGAGACAGATGTTGTGCTCGAGCAGGCCAAGGCAACATGTCGACACTCTGTAGAGGATGTTGGCTTACAAGAGCGGTATCTAGGTGAGCTTTATCCTATTGTAAAACACCCTCTGGAATGTGATTACGTAGGCTTTCCCGGCGTTCATGAATGACAGCACAACAGGTCGAATCAATAGACTGACATAGAAATTTGCAGTTAGGGTCCGTAGCACAACCACGAGGGTGCTCCTGCTGTCATGCGAAATCGCCCCCCCCAGACCGTAACTAGAGCTGTAGGTCCAGTGTGTCCAGCACACAAACAGGTTGATTGCAGGTCCTCAACTGGCCTGATTCTAACCTACATGCGACCACCACTGGCACCGAGGCAGAACCAGCTTTCATCAGAAAACACAACAGACCACTCCAATCCGTCTTTTAATAAGCTCTCGCTTCACATCACTGACATCGCAAATGGCGGTGATATAGAATCAGTGGAATGTACTCTACAGGGCGTCTATTTCGGAATTGTCCTCGAAGTAACACATTTCTAACAGCTCGTCCTGTTACTGTGGTGCCAACTGCTACTAAATTGCTGCTGCAGTTGCAATACGCTGCGCCAGAGCCATGCGCCGAACACGATGGTCTTCCTGTCGGTAATGTGGCTTGGTCGTGTGGTACCTGGTCTTACAGCGACAGCACATTCTCTTGAGCACAGCTGCTAGCGATAGTAAACATCGACTACATTCCTGCCAAATCTCATTACAATATTGCAGTAGGGACATCCATCTTCTCGTAGGCCCATTACATGGCCTTGTTCAAACTCAGTGAGGCGGTTTTGTCGCCTTACAGGCATTCTCGACTGACATCAATACAATACGTCCAATCTGCAAGGTAACTGACGCTCACGACCGTTACAGCTTGTATTTAAAGCAAACCTGATTTGCATTCTCATAGTGGCGCTAGTAGCGCCACTGTTACGCAACTGACGTGAAATCCGAACAGACGTCATCTTTCAAATGTAGAAACACTCCTACCAACTTCCGTTCATGTTGCACAACGCCTTCTTGGTGTTGCGATTTTTTCCCGTTAGTGTATTTATAGAGTGATTACTTGTACACTTTAGCATGTAGTGAATATGGTACGCCGTAAAATCACTGGGGCGTTGTGACAAGGGTGGCAGATACCTGTTACGAGGAACAACCGTGTTGGGTGGGAGTACAGAATTTCACATGTTTGTTGATTGTCAGAAGAAAATAGTCTATCAACGTCGATAGGTGCAGAGGTGGTCTACTGCAACGATGTGTTCGACTATTCAGAGATCCAGTCTACCTGTTCTTGGCTGATAATGCCCTGTGTATATTGCTTCTCAAGTGAGTTATTTTCTCATTGGGGAAGGTCCCAACCACACAGATTGACACAGCGGTCTCCGAAACTGAATTTTCTAAAACATGTCTGGTAGGCAATGGGCATTTCGACAGCTGCAGTAACACCTTTTCCAAGATCCAAGAGTGAAATGGTGCAGTGGCTAAGACTCTGGACTCATATTCGGAGAATATGGGTTCAAATCCCCGTCCGACCATTAATATATTGAATATCCTCGTTTTCCCCAAATCGTTTACGGCTTATAGCAGAAAGGTTCCTTCGAGTAGAATACTGCAGATTTCGTAATCGTTTCTGGTCCTTTCCGAGCTTGCGCTCAGTTTGTGACATCTCGTGATCGGCTCTAAACACTAACTTTCCTCTCCTAAATTCCCATACAACAGTTTTTCAATAACGGGATCGATTCCCAGAAAAATTCTTTTAGCTCTTTTTAGAGAACGAGTAACGTTGCTGTCTTGCATATGCCATTAGTAGGGGTGACCTTGTAATCGACAAACTGTTCGTTGCTAAATATTTTATTATAGCCCTTAGGTACTTTTAGATTAACATTTTGTAAATAAACATTTTATCGTTTTATAACTGAAAGTTTAATTGCCTAAGCTATTCGGTACACGCCAACAGATTGGGAAGAACATGCAATAGAAGGACGAAGTGGCGGAGCAAGGTGAAGCAAGCAATGACTGATGGGATTCCTCGATACCTCAAGTGGTAAATTCTACCGAAAAATTTTGTAATTAAAGAGCCGATTCTGAGAAGGTACGTGAAGGAAGGTTTAGGTTAAAGTTCAGAAATCTTATTCAACTGATATTTATTCCAGTTAGAATTATTAAATTCTCTGTTCACTGAAGCAATGAAACTTTATCTAGTCTGGAATCATTAGTCTTCTGACTGATTTGTTTCTCCTAAGAAGCCAAATTCTTGTATTTCCGTAAGTCACAATATTTGTCGTTGTTATTTTATTACGTAGGAAAGCTGAAAAATTAATATTAGTTGTTGTTGAAGTAAATGATTGACTTAGTTTAACGTCTTGCGCTATTCCACTCATAGTCTTGGGGTTAGGTGACGAAAACGTCATTTTTTGCTAACAAGCACGAAGTTTGACCCTCAAATTAAAATTTAAATTGGCGTAAGTTACAAAGTTACGAGAAGTTTCTGCCAAGATTCTAACCACACAAACATATATTGAGGTCAGTAAAAGTATCCAGAACTTAAATGCGTACATAACCCGACTTTCTTATACTTTGATATTTCTTGAAGGTGACCTGAATTGCTTAGAAATTTTTGTCTCATTATGATCTCAAGGTAGGACCACATATTTTTATTTTATTTGTCTTACGTAACTACTCTTGGGATTTGTTGACGTACTCTCCTTATTCATGAATTCTTAAGGTTTTTCTTTGTCTACATTAGAAAAGATTCCTGTCTGATGTCTGATTTCATTTAGTTTTCTAGATATATTCTGTTCTATTATTTTTAATGTAGTGTTGGCAGAAGAGCCAACACTGTTTTTCTAGAGGAGGCCAAAATGCACGCGTTTAATTACACGCTGACTGGCGTGAGGTCTGGAACAGGACAATATCTTGAGAATTACAAATAAAGTACGTAGTTGATATAATACATAACTTTAATCCACAATTGTAGAACATCGCTCTTGATGATACATGCTTCATATAATAAATATCAATTGAATACGGCGCCTTGCTAGGTCGTAGCAAATGTAGCTGAAGGCTATGCTAACTATCGTCTCGGCAAATGAGAGCATAGTTGTCAGTGAACCTTTGCTATGAACGTCGGCTATACAACTGGGACGAATGCTAGTAAGTCTCTAGACCTGCCGTGTGGTGGCACTCGGTCTGCAATTACTGACAGTGGCGACACGCGGGTCCGGCGTATACTAATGAACCGCGGCCGATTTAAAGGCTACCACCTAGCAAGTGTGGTGTCTGGCGGTAACACCACATTTAATTTGTTTTCTCTGATGATGTATGTTTTTCTTTTGTGCTGCCAGTTATATAATTCAGATAGCACTGGAATTTGACTTAAAGTGAAGAGAACAAAGCACAAATTATCAGTACAAAAAGAGCAAGGAAATCCGAATTAGACAAATGAGGTGAGAAAATATGACAAAGACACTTCAACAGGGCTGATACATGGCACACACAAACAGTGGTGAATCTTCATAGGCCGGAAATATATTGGGAAAAAAAATCTCCAAATAGTATACCACAAATATCGCTACAAATCATATCAAACGTTATATCAAAGTAATACTCTGTTTAGTGTTGTCCGCAGCTCGTGGTCTAGTGGTTAGCGTTACTGTCTCTGGATCACGGGGTCCCGGGTTCGATTCCCGGCTGGGTTGGGCATTTTCTCTGCCCGGGGACTGGGTGTTTGTGTTCACCTCATCATTTCATCATCATCATCATTCCTGACAGTGGATAGATTGAACTGTGTAAAAAAAAACTGGACTGTATAAAAATTGGGACCTTGTACGGGCGCTGATGACCGCGCAGTTGAGTGCTCCACAAAACCAAACATCATCATCTATTTAGTGCTCTAACATTCCGTTAGAAGATATCCATGGATTCTTTAAAAACTATATCTCGGCAAATGGATTTTCTGCAATTGACCACATAGCAAAATAGTAGCATTATTACACAATATTATTTATCGAAAATCTTGGTTCTGTATGTTTTGCTAGGATCCGGAAATATTTCAGTGTAACTGCTTGAATGAGTCTGGCTGTTCTGCAAAATCAGTATGTAACAAAAGTGTCGGAAATAGGCCAAGGCACTGTTTTGTGTAATATCCGCTATGTCCACACTTTGTCTTGCTGTCTGAATTCCATAGTTTCCGAGAGGTATAAGTCTGAAGACTTCAGAATCGTAATGTTGCAAAAACGTAGCCATCAAACGATAACTTATCCAGTTACCCTTTAGTAGCCATTGTTGATCACTGTCCTTCAGAAGACTCGTGCGCTCGCACCAGACTCGCCGTCGGATGGCATACACTTTCAGTAAAGATACATGTTTTCATTCTTTTACTCAAAGTTTTACCTGTATAAAATCTCAAAACGTACAGTTATAAGTCAAATTACACATTGAGATGACCGAACATGAAAAAATCATGAAAGATCTTTGAGATAATCTTAGGGATAAGGTCATATGTAAGGTCGGTGAATAGATCGAAGTCATCCATACAGTATCTCGTTGATCAGTTTGGTATTGAAGTACAAGACAACAAATATGATGTACCAAACATTAAACTCTAAGTTTAACAAATCACTCACATATTCTACTACTGTTCTACCAACGGACAGCAGCACAAATTCAGAAAATTGTCATACTGAAACAAGTTTTCCTCCTTTTAAGAGCAATTGATCACCTAACGGAGGCAAATAATATACTAACGGAACCGTTATAAATTTTTATGGTAAGTTAGCTTTGGATTTCTTAGCTCGTGCTTACCTCTGACGCAGCAAACAGCCGAGCGTTATTGGTCAACGGCAAAGATCACTTCTGTTTGCTATACAGGTAAAACAACGTAAGCGCAGAAGTACAGCCCAATATACGGTTGCATTCTTGATCATGTTATAATCATGAATAATATGAATTTCCTGGGAGAGAGTGCACGGGTTCAGGGAACACCGTTTTCAAAGATGATCTAGCAAATAACAGAAATAGAGGAATGAACGGATAACATCTCCTTAGATTTCCGAAATCGCTGACTGATAGCCAAGATACGATCACGCGGGGTTAGCTAAAAGAGATATTAACTGAAAGTACTCCTTATGTTCTTCTGAATGTTGTTGTAGAGTGTGAGATCCACACCAACAAACAGGATTAATAGACGTAATGTGGGCTGGATCTACAGCTGCGGCTAGCATGAACCATGCGAGAGCCTTTCATATCGTTCGACCCTTTTGTATACATATGTTTCTAAAAGATCTAGAATATTCTGCTTCGCTACAAAAAAGATTCTCCTTCTTCCATAAGTTTAATTACTTGATCTTTTTGAACTGAAACTAGCCCAATAATGAACTTCTAATTACTTTCATCTCGCGCATTACGATTACGCGTATTACAAGGGATTTTCTGAATGCGCGTTGTGTAAACGTTTGCTGGAGTTTTCCCGTGCTCGTGTCCTATCGGTCGCTCAATTGTAACACTTGCTGTTAGATTCAGCGTTCTTTGCCGTTTGTTAGCGCCTCCCCTTAGTAACAACGAAAACCGTCGTCCGTATATTCCAAGAAATACAAATAAACCTAAGTAAATCAGACACACTTACAGCTAACAGTTGGTACTGTAGGTCCATGTTTAAACATATATGTGTGTTTCATGCGAACCACTAAAATCTGTGGCGAAACGAAGCTGAAGGAAAATAGACTCGATAGTCTTAAGACTTAATGCGTACTGGAACTGAGTAGTTACCGTACTAAGGGCTTTGAAGTGGCCTTCTACTCTCTATGTGGTGATATGTTCTAACCTAACCCAACCCTAGTTTGTAGTGCTCTACCTGCCCAGAGGCTACGCAAACAAATTCAGTTGGTGACGAGGAACTCCATCATTTTTCTTTTCACGTCTTGTGGTAGAATATGGCTGAATTCTACCTATACGATGTCCACATGTGATGTGGACAACTTTCGTACAGCCACACTAAACTTGAGTAAAGTTCAGGGGGAGGAGAGTTCTCTCACAGATTCTTAGTGCAAGATCGATTCGTGGGTCGAGTGACCTGAGAGCAGAGAGGACTCAAACTTGTTCCACTTGAAAGTTAGCGTTTCTCGTGAAACCTCAGCGAGGACCAATAACCTACGGGAAATCGTATTTCCTGCAAGGAAGTCAATCTTTTAAGATACTTAGACATTCACTAGAGATCTCGGTGCTGACAGAAGAAGCCTTTGTACACAAGCGTTGGCATTTCTTTCATTCAAATACTGCTGACTCACGACTTTTATTGACAACACATACATTGCATCATCCATATTGTTGTTATAAGCATTTTACGATGCGCAATGTATTCTACGTTGCGTGCTGCTCGTAGGCAGTAATTTAGCGACTGTGGTCAAAGTCAGTATTTCACCACCAGACAATCGTGCAAATGGAATACCGCTGTTCTCTCTGACTGTGATGATGCGGCACACTACTCGCTATACTTGTCTGTACTTTCGGACCATACTGTGCTCCTGTGTATTTCAGTTTATCGCTAAAAAATAAAAGACATTTATAACAAATATTTAGCCAGTATACATCTCTAAATGAAAAGCAGTACAATATTATATTAATCATGATCACCTGTTATATAAAACGTTTTGTCAAGCAGATTTGTCAATAGCAACAACAGTACAAACTCGACATTATGCGTTAACTAGTTTGGAAGCTTTACGAGTAGTACTTGTCCATTAGATAGCAGTAAAAGAAACGTGAAGTGTTAAGTGTTACGTAAATCTAATGAATTCGCAGTTTAGCTGAAGTTAAGAAGTACAGTACGAGAGTTTCTAGAGTCACACTCTCATCATCTAGCTGTCAGTGTTTCAATCATCGGACAGAAGCACTTACATTTATGAAAGTAGGAGTCGTAAAATAATGTTATCTGGACAGAAGGTGCTCGCGTTAGGGTAAAATTTCCAGCCTGTGTTCCTCTGGTCCGTCGGATCACACTCCCTTTTGTTCACCAGTGTTCTGCGTTTTCTTCAGCAGCTACCCTGACGTATCCACTTGTCGTCACGCTAGCATAGTTCTGTACATTGGATTGTCCAGTGAAAATTTAGCGCATGACGTCACAGAAATGCTAAAAGTCGTCATGTGTTCCTACTCATTTGAAATATAATAGCGCGTGGTAGTGGGAAAGCAGATGTTTACAGTAGTTATCCGTGTTTAGATTAATATCAGAAAAGGTTCTTGAAACAGTCAAGGTATCCGTTCGGGCTGTCTCGTATTTGTATATTTGACACGCTGTTAAATCTGCCCTGGTGAATTGCTATTTCAAATCCTTCGAGTAGGTCAAGCTTTCGTCACTTCTGCCCTGGTTGTAATATCTCTACAACCTCTTCACTTCCATTTGGTGGGTGGTCTGTGCTGTATATGCTGCTGGTTCTTCATAATTGAAAATATATGAGACAATCGAAATAACTGCAGACTTCAGGAGCAATGTACTAATCGCCTTTCAGTTATGGACCACATCACTTCATTAAATGAGTAATAATTAAATACATTGTTTAGTAATATTAATATAAACTATGAAATTCCCTCATCCCAGTGGTAGAACTGAACATAACTTTTCATGACCTGGTTATATTGGAGGTACAGGTTGGGGCAAATAAAACTGCCCAGACGAGTGGATACCGTTGGACGTGGATGTATGCATATAACCACATCCCTTGACGCGAACACCACGTGTGCTCACGCCAAGTGATCCACACCTTTTCAGAGCGTAGTGCGGGCTGTGTCAGTGTGGTGGGGCAGTGCAAAGAGTACGATGGTACTCAGGGCGGAGCAACGGGTGTTCGTTGTGGAGTGTTACGTGACGTCTAGGTCGTTAGTTGTTTACTGAGAAGTTTAATGATGTCAAAGTGCCATTGAAGAGTGCAACGCTTAGCCCGAAAATGACGTCAAACAGGATCTGTTTTTAACAAGTCCAAAAACATTCCAAAACATGCACGCACACAAGAAAATGTGTCTGCAGTTCACCAGAAAATGCTTCAGAGTCCTACCAAATCAACCCGACGCCTGTCGCAAGACATAGGCATACCATGCCGATCTTGAGCACGAATACTCTACCTGGCCCTGTTCTCCGGGCTACTTTTCTTTGTCCCACCCTGCAGTATGCGCTTGCCTTCTTCCGAACTTATCTATTCAGCTGAAAGGGAACCAATAGTTTTACGTAGACTTCAAGGTTCCAGAACATGATGTAACTTGGCATTTCTCGCAACTGCAAATCATTGCCGGGTGTGAAAGAAGTGTTAAATGAGAAATCCTAGGACCATATGGGGACTGAACACCGAACATTCGAATTAATAGTCTGACACTCAATTAGTCAACGAGACACATCATAATTATAAATGCAAAAATACTAATCATCAATAAATGGGAAACCCTTAAATGACAGACAAATAAGAATTACCATAGCAACAAAACGAATAATTCGCAAAAGAAGTTTCTTCTATTCTGATGACAAAACAAATTCGGTTAGCTAGTAATTATCCAACGACGGGAAAAGCGGTCGTGACATGTAATTTCTGTCCACAACGCTGTGCGTCAGTGTTTTGTGTTAAGCCCCAAAACACGGCCTCTGTACCAAGCGAGCTGGACGTGTATTCCCCCGTCTGGCCAGATCTACATAATCCATTATTTCCTCAAATCACTTAAGCCAGTTCCAGGTCAATTCTTTTCATAAAAGTGCAACCGATTTCGTTCTTCATCCGAGCATGTGCTCCGTCTTTAATGGCCTTGCCGTCGGTGAGACGATAAACTTTTCCTTCCTTCCTTCAATATGAAGTGTGTCATAAAGTGAGCGCATATGGCATTGTTGACTGCGATTCACCGTCGGAGGGGAACATAAACAATGACGTTTCTGGTCCTGCTCTTTCAGTAACACAGATAGGTGCCAGCACCAGATCCCATACTTTATTTTTTTTCTCACGAACAATTAAATTTCATCTTTTCTGTATTTCATGGTATAGCCAAAATACGTGTTCAGACTTCAATTTGGAATTGTTCCATCTTTTCCGAGGTCTCCCAGGATCTCATCTTCTTTGTGGATTATGAAACCTTATCTGATATCGCAATCTACGAGGGTTATTCCAAAAGTAAGGTCCGATTGATTGCCAAATTGAAACCACAGTGAACATCAGAAATGTTTTACTTGTAACAATTAGCTACACCTTTCAGCTACTTCTCTACGTAGTCGCCGTTCTGACTTAGACTTTTGTCATAGCGTTGTACCAACTTTTCAATAGCCTCATCATAGAAGGCAGCCGCCAGTGCTTTCCGCCAATTCTCCACGCTGGCCTACACCTCGTTGTCTGTGTCAAAATGTTGTCTTCAAAGACAGCGGTTCATGTGACCAGAGATGAAACTCAGGGGGAGACAATTGCGGACTGTATTGTGGGTAATCTAACATTTCCATTTGAAAACGATGCGGGAGCATCTTCATTGCCCCTGCAGAATGCGGCTGAGAATTGTCGTGAAGACGAAACAGCACGACAGTTATGTAATGTTGGCTGCATAGCTTCAGGCGAAATTTCTCACCAGGCCCTCGTACTTGGCGGCAGACACTATTTTCTAGACATCTTTACGCACTCACTGCGAGCTCAGAAATGAGAAGAGCGACGTGATGCTAACTGGGGTTATACTAGAGACACTACCCAACACATCTGTGCAAAGCTTTATCGGATTTTCATAGTCGTTTCCATTTCGCGACCGATCGGACCTTACTTTTGGAATAACCATCGTATCTTGATTCATTCTGTTAATATGTTCTTTCCATTTTCTTCTATAATAATTCACTCGTTCCCAAATGTTAAATACGTTAAAATGTGTTGTTATGTCTTCGCTTATATTCGTCTAATGCAGTACCTACTTTAACCTATCTTAGAAATCTCATTTCTGTTGTCTGAATCTTACGTCCTTCCATGTAGGTGTCAGGTCTCACTCCGATAAATTAAAGCATCTTTTACCACTAATTTTTAATTTTTATTCTGGCGACCTTTCTTGTCTTATAATTCATCATTCTGTTTGTAGCACCATATGTGTTCAAAAAGTTGAATCTTAGGTTCTATCTTTAGATCCTCACTGTAAGATATTTTCCAGTAAACAGGAGAAATGAGAAATTTGTTCTGTCAGCTATTCGTTCATAATTATCTTTGAACGAGCTGTGTCTTTTCCCTGAAAGGCTGGTATTCTAGTTTTATGCACGGAAATTTCTAAGTTGCATTATTTGGCACTTGGTTCACGTCCATACAGAAATAATTGAAAACCATCTTCTCTGTTTGTATGACTTTAAGATCACGCGCTACATAACAATAGTGCTATACCGTTATTTAATCTTATTCTGGTGCTTAGGTCTGTTTACCATTCTTTAACAATTTGGTCAGCGTATGTGTTAAATAGTATTGGTGAAATGCTTCACTCATGCTTTAATCCTTGAGTAATAATTAACTCAATATTGTTAGTCCTCATGGTATTGATTAAAATATCACATGTTAGGGACACTCTTTTTAGTATTTGATTTCATTGGTGGGCTGTCCGTGGAGATTTCTTTTGAAGTCGACAAATGCAATATGAGTTTCCGAGTTAAATACTCGGCGGTTTTCTATTATTTGGTTTATTTCTACATGAACGACCTTTTCCAAATCCTGGTTGTTTCTCCTCTAATAGTACATCAGATATTATGTTAAGCCGATGATTTATTATGCTTGAGTACACTTTAAAGGCAAAGTTGAGTAGGCTTATCCCTCCATAGTCTTCGCAGTCGTTCCATTCTCCTTTCTTTAAACAGAGATATTATTTCTTATCTGCATGCCGCGCAGATGGTATGTCACAGTCCGAAAAACATTCACCCATATTTTAGCAATTCAGTTTTTAATTTTTTAATCGTTTAGTGCTTGTCTAAACAATGACTGCTTTTTGGTGTAAAAAACTATATTTAATTCTCTTTTGATTTTCTCTTCTACATTTATTGTCTCACAACGTTATTAACCTTTGTACTCTTTCAACCCTTCCCTTCCCCCCTCCCCCGACCGCCCCTAGTTCACCTACACCGTCGTTGCCACCCGCGCACCTTTGTTGAGCACTTTACAGATGCACTTGCTTAGAATTTAGACAACAATTCAGTCTGGCGGCTGCTCTAGCTATTTAGGATTAGGGAACTCCTTAGTCACGCGTTGGTAACGTTTGCCTACCTTTAGGAGCTAGCTCAGGCGCCAGGCTGAATTGGTGTCGAAGTGTCTGAGGGGAACATTTCTAACATGCTCATCAATGTTATGTAAGTGGCAGTGAGGATGTTGGTGAACAAGGAGATCTTAGTGTGTGTGAGATCTTATGGGACTTAACTGCTAAGGTTATCAGTCCCTAAGCTTACACACTACTTAACCTAAATTATCCTAAGGACAAACACACACACACACACACACACACACACACACACACACACACACACACACGCATGCCCGAGGGAGGACTCGAACCTCCGCCGGGACCATCCGCACAGTCCATGACTGCAGCGCCTCAGACCGCTCGGCTAATCCCGCGCGTCAAGGAGATCTTAGAGGTACCCTTGGCCGTTTTATTCACTCACATGTTAATGTTGCACTCCCCTGTGATCACGTCACAGGAAGATGGGTACCAGAAGGGCATAAAAGGCGTAAGTACCCTTATATGCTCCAGATCATGTTCAAATTTCATCGAAGGATTTTGAACAGTTCCTAGTGGTTGCAGCCTGCACATGTGAGCAAAAGTGGTGGTCGCACTGTACTCCAAAGGGATCCAATAACGTTCAGTGTGGATGCAGCCCTACAGAAGGGTTGAAACGTCCGAGGGCGTCAGTAGTGTCAAAGATTGTCAAGAACGTCTTCCGTTGTTCATCGCACTTGAAACTGTGGTTTCGACTGTCGTTTCAATGATGCAAACTATGTCTATTTCTATTTAAAACAATTTCACCGAGGGTGAATACCACTTTATATTTGGAGATTTTTCCATTCCAGCATTGTGCCCCCCAGCCAAGCAGAAGTAATCAGTTTTTACTGTCCTCTCATACCTTCAGCGGTGTGTCATAGAATATTATCATTTCAGCTATTTTTCCTTCTATTGTGGCACAAACCCTTGTAACTGTCATAGCAACCTAATTATTTTTAATTGTACAGTTACTATTAGTTCAGCAACAAATTAGTAGCTTATTATTTTTTATTTTTGATTTCTGATAAGTGGCGCCGTTGGCGCCTGTCGCTTCTCTGTAATAATGTAAGATCTCAGCGATCGACTGTGCATCGCATGGCCGCCATTTTCCTCTTTGGTCGCTTTTCGGCTATTTAAGTGCACGTCGCTGTCGGACGAAGTCCTCCACACCTACAAATCCTTAATTCGTCCCATCCTCTGTTATGCCAGTCCCACCTGGATGTCTGCCTCCCCCCCCCCAAATTCTATAAGTCCCTCCAGATCCTTGAGCATCATGCACTCTGCCTTGCCTTCCGTATACACCTCCTGTGCCCCATGAGGATCCTCTATGACCTCATTCCTTTCCCCCATCTGCTCCTATTCGTCGAACATATCCGCTTACTCTACACCTACCGCCGTCTTGATCCCCCTCACCACCTGGTTGCTCCTCTCCTGTCCCTGCTCCCTGCCACACCTTCACTGTTGTGTCTCCCCTACCTTACAACTCTACACCCTTCCTTTCCCAAGGTGGCTTCCATCAACTCCCCCTCCTGGGTGATGCCCTCTCTCCCTCCATTTATCCCTCCTATCAACTCTGATCCTCACCCCCCTCCTTTCCTCTGTGCTTCCCCTGAGCTCCCTCTTCCCCCCTTCCATCCCGTGTTTCTCCCCGCCTAACCTCTCCCTACCTCCCTTCTCCCCCCCTGAGTCCTTTTGTCTTCCCATCCTCTGCCTTCCCCACTCCCTGTCGAGTCTGCCCAGCACCACCTACCCCTCTTATGGGTCCTCATCCTCCATTGGCTCCTTTCCCCCCTCCCCCTTCGCTTTTCCTCACCTTCCGTCCTTTTTTTATTTTCCCATCTTCTGTCCAGTTTTTCCCCCACCTGCTCTCGGCTGTGGTATGTCATATTTTAGTGCAGTGTTGCAGTGACTGTTCAGTGTTATTTCGTCTTTTCCCGTGTTGCGAACAGAAACCATGCTGTCGCTGGGTGTGAATTTTATGTCTTTTGCGAACAGAAACCAGACTGTCGCCGTGTTTTTTAAATTGTCTGTCTATTATTTTACCTGTCTGCTTCATATATATTTTATTAACATCATCATCCCTTTGTTCTATGTTTTAAGTTCCACGATTTTTTCGCCATGTTAGCCTTTGTCTCCGATTTTGTCGACTGTTTTTTTATTATATTTTATCGTCTCCTTTTTTTAAAACATAGTCTGTAGGTTGAAGAGCGGCACACTAAGCTGCTGCCAGTCCGCCCCCTTCTGGGGGAATCGAAATTCAATAAAGAAAAAAAAAATCGGATGAAGGCTAGTTTTGGTCGGTTGGTTGGCGCTCTTGGTGCAATCTGATTGTCAGCAGTCGCTCTATGCGCATTCTCTGCCTCTTTCCATCACAAGGGCAGTGGGGCTGTGACGGAGACGTGCGTGCGATTGGGGGTGCTTACTGCGTCTAGTGAGAGGGCGGTAGTCTCGTCTGTGCTGCTAACCGATATGAACCTCTGAAAGTACCCTTGGAGTGTATCAGCTTGCAACCTGATACGCTACAGAATCAAATGGTGGTAATTATCCAGGTTGTTAAAGTCCTGCCTTACAGGTATGTTGAATTTCGTGCTGTTTGCAGTTAACGTCTCTCCCAGTGTTTGGTCGCCCATGTTATCTATTTCGTGTTGTCCACTGGTACACTACTTATTGAATAGTGGTTTGCCTGTTTTGGACTTGAGATACTTGCACGGAGTGTATATCCAAGTGGGGACCTATGCACTCCTAAAGAACCAAACGTTTGATTTTCTGGCATTTCTTTGTAAAATTAAGATATTTATAACATTGTTTTTCTTCTTGCATGTTATTAATATTTAGGATTATAAGACAGAGTACGTGTTCTGGTATCTACACATTCTGCAGTGTTCTCATGTGAATCTTTATATATCGTGGTTCCTGTGCAAAGGCAGTGTGAACCGTCATTTTAGACAGTGACCACAATTTGGCTGCAAAGAATAATTGCATTCCTTTTCTGAAATTTTTCTAATGTTTTAAGGATTGTGTTGCTCTGGATAGTGCCCACTTGCTGTGTGGTTTAATGTTGTTGTTTCAGTGGTGTAATCAGCAGTGCGCGTCGTCCGTTGTAGCTGGTCGGTTTAACTGGGGGACGACGTCTTGGCGGCGGCCAGTGAATTGCAACCGATAGTGCGGTCGCTGTATTTATCAGTGGACACCAGTTTTTCGTCGAATTTAAGTTGAGTGTTTTATTATTTGTTCCTGGTGACGCCGAGGCGTCCGCCTTTACTTTTCACCGTTCCTTTCAGCTTTCATTCATGGTCGATCAGAGGTGTAGTTTCCGTGCACCTTTGATGACACTGAAATGTGATAATACCTGAAAGATGACTTTCATTGTATTAGGTTTTTAATATCTTATTCAGAAGATAAGTTGTGAATTGTTTCTGCTGTTACGCCTACGCCCGTAGACATTTTGTCTATTTAGAAATATTTCAAATTCTAGGGCAATTACGTATATTATTCTGGGGTAACAGCAGTTTGCTATTCCCATGCAATTTTTAAATAAAATCTGTTGGAAATTACAAGCCAGTGTTTGTGTTTGATTGGTTATTATTGCTTGTCTTTATTGAGTTGCAGTATCCTTGAGCGTGTGCCCCAGGTCTCGATTTTCATTAATTATTTATCACTGTTTCAAATCCAGCAGAATCACTCCTATTCTGGGAAACTCCATTACATAGTCTTTACGTTCTTTTGTATCCTTTAAAATCGTTTTGTTTCAGTTACCGAGATTATATAAAGTCATTTTTTTAAAATTTTTTATTTAACTCTTTTATTGTTTAGCCCTCTTACATGCCGTGTATCTAACTTCGTTATTCGTTATATGCCAAGTCTCGCGTCGCTTTCTTGTTTCTTCAGTCGTCTCTTAAAGAAGTCCGGCCCCATGTGTATATAAAGTTTACTATTAATTGTGAATGTCCTTTTTATAGATTACCAGATTCAGAGTAATAAGTCACGTGATAGGCTGCTACCTCGTGGGCTCACTGCCTATTATGTTTCTGTTCGAGGTTTCCTTTCTACAGATGTGTTGCTTTTCCCACAGTTTCAGAGTCTCATCTACCCTGGATTTAATCCACTTCATACATAGTGTTGTCTCCTCCACCATTTTCACCGTACCTTAGACCGTCTCTTGCTCCGTCTCTTGCTCTGTCTCTGCCCTCGTACATCAAGAAAACTTCCTATCTTGGCATAATGTGACTCAGTAATTATGCGTTTTAAAGCGCTCTTTTCCCGCGAGTGGTATCGCTGTTGTAAATGTATGCATAACTCAGTTTGGAACGCTAATATCCTACCTTATTCCCACTATCCTCACCTCATAAAATATAACTAATAGATCCGTTATGGACTTTTTTTCTACCGATTGTGACTTGTGGATTAAGTGTGTAAGGTGCAATATTTTGTGGTTTGCTTATTCTACGACTGAAGACAACTCTGTAAGTTTAAATGACATGTTCAATGTCGCAATATTATCACAAAATACAAGCTTTTACACAGTTTTCAATGTGACAACAGAAAACAGTTGGCAGGATAACGCATCCGTCGACATCAAAAAGTGAAACAGTCCTAAACACAACAATATTACACGACTGGCCACTAAAATTGCTACACCAAGAAGAAATGCAGATGATAAACGGGTATTCATTGGACAAATATATTACACTAGAACTGACATGTGATTACATTATCACTCAATTTGGGTGCACAGATCCTGAGAAATCAGTACCCAGAACAACCACCTCTGGCGGTGATAACGGCCTTGATACGCCTGGGCATTGAGTCAAACAGAGCTTGGATGGCGTGTACAGGTACAGCTGCCCATGCAACTTCAACACGATACCACAGTTCATCAAGAGTAGTGATTGGCGTATTGTGACGAGCCAGTTGCTCGGCCACCATTGACCAGACGTTCTCAGTTGGTGAGAGATCTGGAGAATGAGCTGGCCAGGGCAGCAGTCGAACATTTTCTGTATCCAGAAAGGTCCGTACAGGACCTGCAACATGCGGTCGTGCATTATCCTGCTGAAATGTAGGGTTTCGCAGGGATCGAATGAAGGGTAGAGCCACGGGTCGTAACACATCTGAAATGTAACGTCCACTGTTCAAAGTGCTGTCAGTGCGAACAAGAGATGACCGAGACGTGTAACCAATGGCACCCCATACCAACACGCCGGGTGATATGCCAGTATGGTGATGACGAATACACGCTTCCAATGTGCGTTCACCGCGATGTCGCCAAACACGGATGCGACCATCACGATGCTGTAAACAGAAGCTGGGTTCATCCGTGCACTCAGGTTCGTCGTTGAGTACACCATCGCAGGCGCTCCTGTCTGTGATGCAGCGTCAAGGGTGACTGCAGCCATGGTCTCCGAGCTGATAGTCCATGCTGCTGCAAACGTCGTCGAACTGTTCGTGCAGATGGTTGTCGTCTTGCAAACGTTCCCATCTGTTGACTCAGGAATCGAGACATGGCTGCACGATTCTGTTACAGCCATGCGGATAAGATGCCTGTCATCTCGACTGCTAGTGATACGAGGCCGTTGGGATCCAGCACAGCGTTCCGTATTACCCTCCTGAACCCACCGATTCCATATTCTGCTGACATTCATTGGATCTCGACCAACGTGAGCAGCAATGTCGCGAAGCGATAAACCACAATCGCGATAGGCTACAATCCGATCTTTATCAAAGTCGGAAACGTGATGGTACGCATTTCTCCTCCTTACACGAGGCATCACAACAACGTTTCACCAGGCAACGCCGGTCAACTGCTGTTTGTGTATGAGAAATCGTTTGGAAACTTTCCTCATGTCAGCAAGTTGTACGTGTCGCCACCGGCGCCAACGTTGTGTGAATGCTCTGAAAAGCTAATCTATTGCATATCATAGCATCTTCTTCCTGTCGGTTAAATTTCGCGTCTGAAGCACGTCATCTTCGTGGTGTAGCAATTTTAATGGCCAGTAGTGTAAATATTAACTCTCAGAAGGTTAAATTTTGCTAAACACGACAATGTTAAAGTTTAACTAGAAGTTTCTTTACAAAATTGTTCCTACACTTACGTTATGATGTTGGTCAGTACTACGAAAATCGTCCGGTACAATTTTTAGGATGACAATCATGTCGACGGTGGATGATTAGTTACGTGACAAATTGAACAAAAGATTACCCAAGGTCGCCTGAGTTTGCAAGCTGGTGAACCAACAGTTTTACCCCTCTGCACGCGGTATTTACCTCAAGCTGCGATGAGCTGTCGTCTGTTAGGCCGCTCTCTCCGGCTGAAATTCCTATACAACTAATTACACCTTTGCTTAATTTTGCAGCAGAAACTTTCCCTATGTTTCTCATTATGCGAGAGAACATGTACTCACCCCTAGTCTTCGAATGTGGCGATATACACGCGCATGGTTGGTGCAACACGCTTATTATAATGCCCTCTCAGTTCTCGCAAGAACAATTAACCAATTGGCTGGTTCGTTTCTCCACAGTTGGAGCTAAACGATGCTACAGCTAATTTCTAGCTGGATATCACCCGCTGTGAACACAGTGTTCACACAAATTACTCTTCTGTGTCGTACAGAGCGTTATGCACTCCGTTCTGCAGTTGATGTCCATTCAGAGAAGAGTCCCCCAGAAAATTTCCGCCTTGTCTTACTCATAGCTGAACTGTCTCCTCACCTGGGTTCTTTCATTCCTCACGTCACTTCTTTCTTCGACCAATAGGAGCGTTCCTCTTATTTTGTTGAAGCCCTCTCTACCAATCGCAAGGACCCTACCATTGAACTTCGTCGAAACTTTCGCTCTTTTTTCCTTCCCAGCACGTTTCCTCCTATCGGACGTTTTGTGATCATTCCAGATACCTAAATGTATACATTGACTCTCTCATATGTGTACCACTCGCTGTACACATGATCGAAAATGCGTCACTGATCTTGTTTCGTATCCATTTGGAATTCCGAAACACAGTTTCCTAAAAGCTTTCTTTCCTGTCCTCCATAATATGGGCTGTTATACTTGCTGTCCCGGTCTGAGTCACCTGGTTGGTCGTTGACTTTCCGCCTGGGACTCCCCTTTAAGTGGTTTCTGTGGTACCCCCTGTAGCGCTGCCTTGCCTGTGTCGTCCCTCTGAATTCCAAACTAAAACGCCTCTCACTGCTTATTTCACCCTCTGCTCAAACATGCATTATAGGAATGGTGTGTTCATTACCATCGATTGAATGTCATCGCTTTTTGCATTACATACTGCTAGGAAAATTTGTTCATTACCGCCAAATTAAGTTAGGTGCCATATTCACCTTCCCATTGTGATGTATAAATGGTTCAAATGGCTCTGAGCACTATGCGACTTAACTTCTGAGGTCATCAGTCGCCTAGAACTTAGAACTAATTAAACCTAACTAACCTAAGGACATCACACACATCCATGCCCGAGGCAGGATTCGAACCTGCAACCGTAGCTGCCGCTCGGTTCCAGACTGTAGCGCCTAGAACTGCACGGCCACTCCGGCCGGCTGTGATGTATAAAGCTCTCATGTAAGATGCAAATCTGACCATTTATTCTGCCACCTTACAAGTGGATGTATTCCTACAGAGAACTTCTGTACCATGTGCTCTGTATGATAACACAATTACTTTTACAATCATAAGATGCATCAATTACACGTTACAAGCTGCCCTGTGGATACACCAAAACCTCATTGAAACCTATTCCCTGGTAATTTAGGGTTAATTGTATTGCGATTTCGTTCAGTTCACCATTGATTTCTAAGGGGAGCAGCCAGAGATGCTATAATATAGCTTCTGTGTGCTTTCGAACCTCAGTGGACGCCTTCACCTCTGCCAGCGTTGTATTATTGTCTTCAGTGTATATATACTCTGCCAAACTCCGTGTCAGCAATGATCTGCTCAAAGAGTATTCTGTCATTTTTATACCAGTCTCTAACATGGGAGGCACAAAGTCTTCCTCTCAGTGATTTCTGCACACCTTTAGCGGACGTTTTCGCATATGTTAGTTTTTGGGCACATCCTTGAGATGTGCCCAAGGTTACAAAACGGGAATCACCTAGAAATAAGTGCTGGCCAACAAAAGTGAAACTCCAGGAAGAATAGAAAATTAAGAATTTTTTTTACTGGGCCCAAGCATTACAGTATAGTAGTAAGAATATATGAGAGATCTCAGCTACCAGCGTTAACATGTGAGAAATGCAACGGCAGCTGTCAAAATTAAGGGCTATGTGAATCATACATAATCCTGTTTGGCACCCAGTGGCACCCTACGCTATCACGTCAGGCGTTGTATCCTTACAAGGATGGCGAGTATAATCTGGCATCGTTCATTGTTAGAGCATCCAAACAAGAATACGACCGTTGTGATTCTGTATGCAGAACCATGTCTCGTCTGAAAAGACGGCGTACTGCAACTCTTGTGTCCAGTATTCTAGTGTGGCACACAAGCGCCGGGAGGCTGCGGTTCCATCCAGGGCAGCCACAGTAACATTCGACAAACTGGTTTGGACGTCGTCGCACTGTCCTTGTGGATACCTGTCTTACTGCGTTCAAGCACATTTCGCGACTCGTGGCTGTACGATCCTGTAAGACCGAGCCAGCAATACGGTATCCTATCAGGAGATAGCCGCGCGGTACGGCTGAGATGCTGCGATCTGTTGAGTATGGCACTGCTGAGTACATGTGTTCCATACTCACGACTGAGTTAAATTCTGGACTTTGCATTACGATAAAATGCGTTCTCACTAGATCACGAGCCTGCAGCTCTCGAATTCCGGCACATGGTGGTTGACATTTGTTGTGGATTGGCAAGAGAGCCAACCCACTATGAGAGGAAGCCGAAAGGCACGCGTTTAACCTCACGCAGGATGGCGTGAGGTCTGGAACAGGACAAGGAAGTTAGACTTTAGCAAAAAAGGACGTAGCTGTTGGAATACTTAACTTTAATCTGTAAATGGTGAACATCGCTCTTGACGGTATATGTTTTACAGCATCAATAGTAACTGGTAATGGCGCTTTGCTAGGTCGTAGCAAATGACGTAGCTGAAGGCTATGCTCTATCGTCTCGGCAAATGAGAGCGTAATTTGTCAGTGAACCATCGCTAGCAAAGTCGGCTGTACAACTGGGGCGAGTGCTAGGAAGTCTCTCTAGACCTGTCGTGTGGCGGCGCTCGGTCTGCAATCACTGATAGTGGCGACACGCGGGTGCGACGTATACTAACGGACCGCGGCCGATTTAAACGCTACCGCCCAGCACGTGTGATGTCTGGCGGTGACACCACATTCCTCCCCCGCAAAACGGCGTACGGTGGTGTTATAAGGCTTCCGCCCGCCGTGGGGAGGACCCCATGTTGACGTATGCGACGAGGTGGGGAGCCTAACAAGTGGTGAGGCTGTGCCACCCGCACTCTGCCATTCGGCCCGAGGGGAGCTAGGAAATGCCTGAAAACCTGCTCCAGGGTGCACGCCAACATGCGGTGTATGCGCCCACAGAGAGACTGGAGGGGCCGAAGGATCGACCTCCATCGGGCCGGGGCACCCGACGGGCGAAGACGACATATGGTTCGGAGCGGGCAAGAGTTCCATGTCGGAGGACAACTGGTCACGGGAAGCGATCGGCGGCGCGTGACCCAGGGAGGCGCCCGGCGGTTGCAGGGACGCGTCCACTGCGGGCGTCGCCGGCGGGAGAACAGGCGTCGGCGGCGGCGGCGGCGGCGCGTCGCCATGGGGCAAAATGGAAGGCAGCGTCGGTAACACCCGGGGCTGAGGCGAGCCAGTAGATGGGTCCCCAGGGCGCTGACCGGACGGCACCGTCGCTGAAAGCAGACGGGGAGCGGCAGATCCCGTGCGACGACAGAGGCGCAGCTGATTGAGATGCCGACGCACCTCACCAGAGGCCCCCAAAACCAGATACATAGCACGGCCGAGGCAGCGAAGAATGCGCCCTACGAGCCAACGCCGTGAACCTCGATAGTTGCGATAGTAGACAACGTCGCCTGGAGCAAAAGCAGGTGTCTGCCGCTGCACAGGAACCTGATGCGGCGGATGTAGCAAAGGCATCAAGGTGCGATGAGGGCGACCGTGGAGCAACTCAGCCGGCGAGCGACCATCTCGGGGCTGAGAGCGATACGAGGACAAAAAGAGCAATAACGCGTCCTCCCGAGAATGCGACTGTTTTAACTTCAACATCTGTGACTTGAAAGTCCTGACCAAACGTTCAGCGGCACCGTTTGACTGTGGCGAAAACGGCGCGGACGTCAGATGTTGAATACCATTGGCCTTGCAGAATGACTGAAATTCTGCGGACATGAATTGTGGGCCATTGCCGGAAACAATAGTCTGTGGAAGACCTTCAATGCAAAAGATAGCGGATAACGCTTGGATGGTGGCAGATGACGTCGTGGAAGACATCCGGACAATAAAAGGAAAATTACTGAATGAATCTACCACAACCAACCATCGAGCATTCCAGAATGGACCAGCAAAATCGATGTGTAAGCGTTGCCAAGGGGAAGTGGCTTTTGGCCATGCAAGGAATTTTCGCGGTGGTGCTGATTGTTGTTCGGCACACACCATGCAAGAAGAGCACATATTCGTAATCGCAGCATCGATTCCGAACCAAGTACAGTGCTGACGAGCAAGTCGTTTCGTTCTCACTATACCCCAATGTCCTAGGTGGAGAAGCTGTAAGACAGAGGACTGTAACGAACGTGGGACCACGACCCTGGACTGATCAGTATCTGAACGCAACAGCAAAACACCACGTCGTACAAAAAGTCTCTCCTTGTGAGCAAAAAATCGGCGAACCAACGGATCCCCGCTCCGTGACTTTGACAAGGGCCATTGCGTAGCAACAAAACGCAGAACTATAGCAAGGACAGGGTTGGCAGCTGTGGCTGTATGTACACGACGAAAATCAATCGGAAACGATTCGACCACGTCATCGGTTTCCGAATCAATGAAACTGCAAGCAAGTTCGGAGGAATCGAATGCTCTATCCTCAGCAACAGGCAAACGGGACAACGCATCGGCGTTTCCGTGCCTAGCAGTGGACCGATACAAGATATCGTAGCGGTATAGCGAGAGGAAAATAGACCAGCGAATGAATTTCTGCGCTGTACGTGGAGGTACAGGCTTGGTCGGATGAAAAAGCTATGTCAATGGTTTGTGGTCTGTGATGATGGTAAAGTGACGACCATACAAGAAATCATGAAACTTTGTAACACCAAATACGAGAGCCAATGCTTCTTTCTCGATCTGTGAATAATGTCTTTGCGCAGACGAGAGCAATTTGGACGCAAAGGCAATAGGGCGATCGTGCGAACCATCTTCGTGCGCAAGCACAGCACCGATCCCGAAATCCGATGCATCCACCATCAACAAAAGGGGCTTCCGGGGATCGAATGGCGTAAGGCAAGTATTGGAAAGCAACGCCGATTTCAACTGGCGAAAGGCGCGTTCGCATTCCGTCGCCCAGACGAACGGAACACCTTTACGGCGTAAGCGATGAAGCGGAGCTGAAATGGAAGAGGCATGGGGAACATACACTCCTGGAAATGGAAAAAAGAACACATTGACACCGGTGTGTCAGACCCACCATACTTGCTCCGGACACTGCGAGAGGGCTGTACAAGCAATGATCACACGCGCGGTACAGCGGACACACCAGGAACCGCGGTGTTGGCCGTCGAATAGCGCTAGCTGCGCAGCATTTGTGCACCGCCGCCGTCAGTGTCAGCCAGTTTGCCGTGGCATACGGAGCTCCACCGCAGTCTTTAACACTGGTAGCATGCCGCGACAGCGTGGACGTTAACGTATGTGCAGTTGACGGACTTTGAGCGAGGGCGTATAGTGGGCATGCGGGAGGCCGGGTGGACGTACCGCCGAATTTCTCAACACGTGGGGCGTGAGGTCTCCACAGTACATCGATGTTGTCGCCAGTGGTCGGCGGAAGGTGCACGTGCCCGTCGACCTGGGACCGGACCGCAGCGACGCACGGATGCACGCCAAGATCGTAGGATCCTACGCAGTGCCGTAGGGGACCGCACCGCCACTTCCCAGCAAATTAGGGACACTGTTGCTCCTGGGGTATCGGCGAGGACCATTCGCAACTGTCTCCATGAAGCTGGGCTACGGTCCCGCACACCGTTAGGCCGTCTTCCGCTCACGCCCCAACATCGTGCAGCCCGCCTCCAGTGGTGTCGCGACAGGCGTGAATGGAGGGACGAATGGAGACGTGTCGTCTTCAGCGATGAGAGTCGCTTCTGCCTTGGTGCCAATGATGGTCGTATGCGTGTTTGGCGCCGTGCAGGTGAGCGCCACAATCAGGACTGCATAAGACCGAGGCACACAGGGCCAACACCCGGCATCATGGTGTGGGGAGCGATCTCCTACACTGGCCGTACACCACTGGTGATCGTCGAGGGGACACTGAATAGTGCACGGTACATCCAAACCGTCATCGAACCCATCGTTCTACCATTCCTAGACCGGCAAGGGAACTTGCTGTTCCAACAGGACAATGCACGTCCGCATGTATCCCGTGCCACCCAACGTGCTCTAGAAGGTGTAAGTCAACTACCGTGGCCAGCAAGATCTCCGGATCTGTCCCCCATTGAGCATGTTTGGGACTGGATGAAGCGTCGTCTCACGCGGTCTGCACGTCCAGCACGAACGCTGGTCCAACTGAGGCGCCAGGTGGAAATGGCATGGCAAGCCGTTCCACAGGACTACATCCAGCATCTCTACGATCGTCTCCATGGGGGAATAGCAGCCTGCATTGCTGCGAAAGGTGGATATATACTGTACTAGTGCCGACATTGTGCATGCTCTGTTGCCTGTGTCTATGTGCCTGTGGTTCTGTCAGTGTGATCATGTGATGTATCTGACCCCAGGAATGTGTCAATAAAGTGTCCCCTTCCTGGGACAATGAATTCACAGCGTTCTTATTTCAATTTCCAGGAGGGTATTTGTTATAGTAATTTATTTTTCCCAGCACACTCTGTATCTGCTTCAAATTCTGCGGCGAAGGCAAGTCTTGTATGGCATGGAGGTGCTCTGGACTGGGATGTATGCCTTGGGCATTGAGTACATGTCCCAGATAGGGTAAGTCACGAGCAAAAAACACACATTTGACCTTCCGCAAGCGAAGACCATTTTGTCGCAAGACCTGAAATAATGTTCTGAGATTGGCTAAATGTTCTTCTTCCGTCTTTCCGGAGATCACAATATCGTCCAGATAGTTTGCTGCAGTAGGGACCGACGCACAAACAGTTTGTAGCTATTGCTGAAACAATGCAGGGGCGGATGCACACCCGAATGGCAGTCGTTTGAAGCGATACAAACCAAGATGCGTGTTAACCACCAAAACGCGCTGGAATTCTTCGTCCACCGGTATTTGCAAGTACGCATCTGCTAGGTCCAACTTCGAAAAATATTTACCCAGGCACAGTTTGTCAAAAAGATCTTCTGGGCGGGGTAAAGGAAAAGTTGCAGTCACTAGTTGTGGATTCACTGTTGCCTTGAAGTCCACACAAAGTCTCAATTTTCCGGAAGGTTTTGGAAAATTACTACGGGTGATGCCCAGAGAGAAGCCTGCACACGTTCAATTACACCTTGTGATTCCAAATCGTCTAATGTTTGTGCGACCTCATCACGCAATGCGTGGGGAACATTGCGCGCTCTGAAAAATTTCGGTTGCGCGTTTACTTTCAGTTCCAAATGTGCTTTATAGTTCTTAGCGGAACCGAGGCCCGGTGCAAAAATGTCTGCAAATTCTTCACATAGACGAGAAACGCTGTTGGAAGGCACAGTCTGGGTCACTGATAGGACCTGATTTACTATAGAAAAGTTAAAGAACTGAAATAAATCGAAACCAAACAAGTTCACTGCAGCAGAAGAATGAAGGACGTAAAATGACACAAGGTTTGCTTGTCCTTTGTATGTTGCAAGAAGGCTGCACTGTCCTAACACAGGGATCGCGTGACCTAAATAGGTACTTAACATTTGCGGTACGCAACGGAGGTTTGCCCAGTTGTTCGTAAGTGTCTTGATTGATCAGTGAAACTGCAGCCCCGGTATCGAGCTGGAATGGTATCACTTTGCTGTTAATGTCCAAGTCCACAAAAAGTTTATTGTCCTGTTGACGACAAGAGCGACTGTCTCATGCATCGTGAAGTGACACTGGTGCAAAATCACTTGCGACTTGACGGGAGTGCCGACGACATCAACGCACACTATTTGTGGGACGAACACAGCCACCGTTAGAGAGAGTGGCACTGGGCGGAGTGGAATGAACGAGATGAATTTCCATGGGCGAAGTGTCGCGAGCCTGAGGATCCTTGGTTCGATTCCGATTCCGGCGCAAAGCAAGAGCCTGGAATGGTTTTGAGCTTCCGATTTGAGCTTTTTCTAGCAAACACTTTGAACATGTCCTTTTTTTATTACAGAAAAAGCAAATAGCTTGGCGTGACAGGCAATTCTCACGCAAATGTCTAGTAGCACACCACGGGCATGATTTTAGCACTGCATTTGCTTGCTGGCACGGTACACGTGGCTGAGAGCCAGGCGGCTTTGGCACGGCCGGGTGCGAGGACTGTTTACTGTTCCGTGCAGCTCGCCCGGCGGGCCGGTTAACCTGACACATGGGTGGCGAAGTTTCAAATGATTCCTGAGCAAAGTCAAGTGTGTCCTGCCGATCCAATATGTCCATCACTTGTCGAATGGAGGGACTGACTAGTTTCAAAATCTGTTCCCTTATACGAACATCAGAAACGTTCTGTGCAATTGCATCAAGCACCATAGTATCTGAATAAGAGAGTCCACATTGACACTCAAAAGCACAATCCCTAGTAAGGCCTTGCAAGGTTGCAACCCACTCCCTATTAGTCTGACCTGCCATACGTTTTGTACGAAAGAAGGTATACCGTTTGGCAACTACATTGACTGATTCTTTGAAATATGCATCTAATGCAGACAAAATTTCGTCATAGGACAGAGTTGCTACATCGCGTCGGGGAAATAATTTGACTATCACATGGTACGTGATCACTCCGACGGAAGATAATAAGAAAGGCTGCCGCTCGTTACCTTGAATTCGGTAGGCGGCGAGATGGAATCAAAATTGGCGTGACCACTCCGTCCAGCTTTCCAGTGCCGCATCAAAAGGACGAAAAGGTGGTGCAACTGCGTTTTGTGGCTGCGTTAGCGGTGGAGTGGCGGCTGCCGCATCGTATTGCATTGCACGTTGACCCTGGACGAGCTGTCCAAGGGCATCCAGTAAGGCCTGCGTCTGCTGGTTCTGTAAGCGATAAAATTCGGACAGTACATCTGGAGATTGTGGCGAAGCCATTACACAAGTAAATCAGGGCAGTATAGTTACGAATGCAAATTGGCCTCGTCGCCAAGAGAGCCAACCCACTATGAGAGGCAGCCAAAAGGCACGCGTTTTAGCTCACGCAGGATGGCGTGAGGTCTGGAACAGGACAAGGAAGTTAGACTTTAGCAAAAACGGACGTAGCTGTTGGAATACTTAACTTTAATCCGTAAATGGTGAACATCGCTCTTGACGGTACATGTTTTACAGCATCAATAGTAACTGGTAATGGCGCTTTGCTAGGTCGTAGCAAATGACGTAGCTGAAGGCTATGCTAACTATCGTCTCGGCAAATGAGAGCGTAATTTGTCAGTGAACCATCGCTAGCAAAGTCGGCTGTACAACTGGGGCGAGTGCTAGGAAGTGTCTCTAGACCTGTCGTGTGGCGGCGCTCGGTCTGCAATCACTGATAGTGGCGACACGCGGGTGCGATGTATACTAACGGACCGCGGCCGATTTAAAGGCTACCACCTAGCAAGTGTGGTGTCTGGCGGTGACACCACAACATTCTTCTTTCTTGCCCAAGGTATGGTGCAATCTTCTCACAAGCAACTAACATTCACATGCTATTTATGAATGAAATACAGTACCAGAATCTTTCCTTATATGCTGAATGTAGCCGGCCTTACTCCACACTTCGTGCAGTTGCGCTGAAATACTAATCATTTGCATTGCGATGCGAGTAGTACACTCCATAACTATTTGACATTTGTTCGATGCATCCTCATGGGTTTCCAGTTATAATGGCCAGCAATAAATCTATAAACAGGGTGTTTCAAACTATTTACATTAAACGTCTAGAGGTGATAGATCACGTCATGGGGAACCACTACTGTTAGAAACAAAATGTTCGACGAAGCTCCCCAGTGATGATAGGTGTCTTTTTATTGAATTCACCGGTCCTGGGATGCCGTTCCACCAAGTAAGGACGACCAACATGTAGCGAGGCTTCTATTCTGCGGTGCAACAAGATAGGCAGAGTCCGAAACAAGTAGGTAATCAGGCCATCCAGGAAAATCGGAGAAATCTTGCGACCCTCGAATCTCGGCCTGGAGTACCAGAGATTTATACCATTCATTGCGAGTGTGGCAGCATTTACATGGGACAGTCTATTCGGACTGTAGCCGACTGCTTAGACGATCATCAGAATCATCTAAAATGGAGAACCTTTCAAAAATTAGCGGTGGTCGAGTACAACCTAATCCATAAATACAAGAGCTTGTTTGAACAACAAGAATTCTTACTCACATATTGAACTGTTGGGACTCCGTGCCCAGAGAAGCAGTTTGAAATGGGGTATGTGAAAACAACTATTACAGATACGGCTATTAACGTAGGAATGCATGGACGCGTCCACTTCATAAATACAGAGCACAGAAGGAGACTTCCATTAGTTTACGGCCCGATATGAGCGACGGTGCTGCAGGCGACGGTAGATAGAGAAGCATAATGTATGGATGTATAGGGTTGCACTTCATTACTCACCATTTTCCTGATACCATGACGTAATCCAGCCAATCAGATGCCGTCCTCTGTGCATTAAAAGCGCAAGCATCGACGATTTCTTGACTGTCAGACCTAGCTCCTGATGTCGATGATACAGCCAGTCATTGAAAGCTTGCGATTTTAACTGAATTTGACGCAACAAGTAAACTAAGAAATTTTTGTGCAAGAAGTCTGTTTCGAAACGCTTCTCAGCCTAAAAAATGATTGTTTCTAAGCGTAGAAAGATATTTTAGAAGCGAAATAGGAACTTAGCCCATCACACTTTCAATCGGAGCGGTTAACTAGACAGTAAGAAGCAGATACTGCATACAGACTGTGCAGTGTACCTACAACCTGCCACGGGAATAACTATTTGTAAAGGATGCCTGGCAACGCTAGGTTGCCTCTAACTGAAGCTATTCCTCATGACGTGCTCTATCACACTACACAGTTGATGGAAAGAGACTTACACACGCACACATACACACACACATATATTACATTGTCACCGTTCGGCATCCAACATCTATCGTAGCATATATATCCAGCTATTTCTCTACATTGTCGCCGTCCGGCATCCGACATCTGTGTAGCACTGTACCAACTCCCTATTACCCATTACCCTCGTCGTAGAAGGCAGCCTTCTGTACTTCCCGACAACTTTCTAAACTGGACTGCAGCTCATTCTCTTTGTCATAATGTCGTCTTCATAGCCAGCGGTGCGCTCGTTGTTTGTACCAAAATGTTGTTTTCATAGCCAGCGGTTCAATTGAGCAGAGATGAAGCCAAGACCGGAGAGTATGGTGGATGATCAAACCTTTCCCAACGAAAACGATGCAGGAGCGTTCTCATTGGCCCTGCAATGTGCGGCAGAGAACTGTCTTGAAGAAAGAAATGCATGACAGTTATGTTATGTGGAGCAGCATGAAATCAGGCGAAATCTCACGGCAGGCACCCATACTTGGCGGGAGGCACTATTTTGTAGGCATGTTTACGCGCTCACTGTACGCTCTGAACTCAGAAGCGTGATGTGACGCTATCTACAGGCATACTAGAGACAATGCCCAACGCAACTGTGCAAAGCTTTCGTTGGATTTTCACTGTGGAGCCCATTTCGCGACCAATCGTTCCTCAGTTTCCGAATAGTCCTCGTTGAGAGATAAGGAAATACTATGTTGATTAAGGGGAGCTTTACTATCTTTGGCCAGAAAAAAGCATGTTCTTTGAGAACTTTTTTCTCAGGATGTATTATAGATATCAATGACAAATTTGGTCAAAATGGTTATTGATATTTCCTCTACAAACTGGAATTTTTTCGACCGGAAATGTCGAAGAGCAAAGGCGGAAATTCTGTCGGAACGATCAAAGATTTCGATGTAGACCTCCACGCGCGGTATGTCACAGGTCAGCCGGCTCGTCTTAAATCAAAATTGAGTATATAAGATTCTTTAGGAGCTGTATCTCGCTTAAATGATTTGGACCTTAGGAAACGAAATGGCGGCCATTTGAAAAAAATAGAGTATTTTGATCGATTTTTCGACTTCGTAGGCCAAGTAAAAATATTTATAGTTGATGGATCGGAATAAAAGTGGTACAACTCCTAGGCAATATAGTTAGCATCGTCGGAAACAAAGAATCATACCAATCGGTTCAGTAGATTTGAAGATACCATACCGCGCGATAAAAAGAAACGTCATTTCTAGAAAAATCGTGTTTGAAGTTTTGACTACATACAAATGCAATATTATGCAACGTACGTTCAATCTGATATTCCGATTTTCGGCCGCTTGAATCCGTTGGTCTTCTGAATGCTTGGCGAGCGGCGTCGAGTGAAATATATAATAAATAGCGTATACCTTCATTGTTTTAATACAGATCTCAGAAAAACAGCGGAATTTTAAATCAGAAACTTGCTTATATACATTTGTGAATAGGCTTAATTCTTGTAACGTCTTTTTTGATTTTCGGTAATTTAATTGATTTATTCTAGCTAAAGTATTATTTTTGCCATGAGTGAGAAGTGCCTGACTTGCCGTAGAATTGTTAGTTCCAGGGTTTGGTGTGATGGATGTAGTAGTTTTTTTCACTGGGGGGACTGCAGTGGCGTAGGTGTTGGGAAAGCGGACCAGGCTCATCAGTGGTTATGTAGGATTTGCAGCAGAGATAAGAAGATAGTGGAACAGGAGGGGAAAATTGCTGCCCTTCAGGCTGAGCTAGATCAGGCTATGGAAGATCTGGACAGCTTAAGGAGGGAGAAGGACAAAGAGAGGTGGAAAGTGGCAACAGGTAGCAGAAGGAACAGGCCTAGAACTAAGTCTGACTGTTTTGTGGTGAATGTCAAAAATAAGTTTGACCTGTTGCTTTAGTTAGAAACTGATGAGCCTGAAGCAGAGGTAGGTGTAGACAGGACACAACAAACTTTCAATAGGAAATTGAAAAAGAATGTAGGAAAGTCATCGAAAAGGAAGAAAGTTTTGTTGTTAGGCAGTTCTCATGCCAGAGGTGTAGGCCAACTTCTGCAGGAGGAATTAGGACCAGAATACCAGGTCACAAATTTTTTCAAACCAAGTGCTAGTCTGGATCAGGTGACAGAGGATTTAGGTTCACACTGTAAAGGATTTACCAGGGAAGACACCGTGGATATTGTGGGAGGGCCAGGGAACAGCATCGACAGAGATCCTGGGTACAGTATAGAGTGTGACCTGGTGAAGATTGCGTCGGCATCGAGACACACCAATGTTGAATTTGTATCTGTCCTAAGACGCCATGACCGGCCTCATTTGAACTCTTCTGTTGGGAGAGTTAATTTGGAGTTGGAACAGCTGCTTGGGTCGGGTGTGGGGGCTCATATTGGTGTGGTTCCTGTTGATTATCTCAGTAGGTGGGACTATACCAGGCACGGCCTACATCTCAACAGGAAAGGGAAGGGGAAACTGGCTGGGGTAATAGCAGGAAATTTAAGGGGGGGAGACACTGCCATGAATGGTAAAATACCAGTGGTTACAGGTGTTGGAGCAGCACCTTTTTTAGGATAGGTAAGACAGAAAGATGTCAAGTTCTACGAGAGGTCAGGATTGAAACAAATCTTCAGTTTAGGAAAGAAATTAAACAGCACAATTCTAGCACATTTGATCACCAATCACAGCTATCAATTATAAATTTTCACCAATCACCAGAAATTTTATCTCCACCAAGTTGTATCTCAGTCCTAGGTAATTGCATTGATGAATTAAAGTCACCCAACCCAGTTGACATAATCTGCCTCTCTGAACACCATGTGACCACTGGTATAGGAACTAGGCCTAAGCACAATGAGAAACTCAGACAGGTTCTCATAAAAGTATAATTAAAAATAATGTAAGTATATTTCATCAAAATATTGAGAGTTTAAAGAATAAAGTAGATGAGCTTCTGGTTTGTTTAGAAGATTTAGAAGCTGAGAATGAAATAGATATACTATGCCTGTCTGAGCATCACATTGTTACTGATATGGATAAGGTAAATGTAAGTGGATATAAGCTCTCTGCACATGTAATGAGAGAAAATATGGAGAAAGGAGGAGTTGCCATATATGTCAAAAGTTATCATTGTGCAAAAAGTATAGAAACAAAAAAGTTTTGTGTAGAGAAACATATAGAGCATGTGCCTGTGAGCTTAAATTAAATAAAGGCACATTTATAATTGTAACTGTATATAGGTCCCCAACAGGAAATTTTCATCTATTTCTGAAAAATTTGGACTCCTTGTTGTGCTATCTGTCAGACAGGGGGAAGCAAATTATTATTTGTGGGGACTTCAATGTAGATTCTCTGAAAGAGGGTAATAGGAAAAAAGACCTTGAAGTATTACTCGGTTCTTTCAATTTGACACCCGTTATTGATTTTCCTACTCGGGTGGTAAAGGATAGCAGCTCACTGATAGATAACTTCTTTATAGACCAAGATAAGTTTAACCAGATAAACGCTCAGCCTGTTGAGAATGGTCTTTCTGATCATGGTGCACAGCTAGTTACAATATATGACATAGCTCCATTCAGCAATACTAAACAGTCCTCCAAAGTAGTACGTTCAGTTAACGATTTAACAATTGCAAATTTCAGGGAAAGCCTACAGCAGTTAGACTGGGATGAGGTGTACCGTGAACCTGATGCCAATTTAAAATATAATTTATTTCATGACATTTTTGTAAATGCATTTGAAAACTGCTTCCCCAAAAAAATAGTTAAATATACTCGTAAGAAACCTTGTAACAAACCATGGCTTACTAAGTGTATAAAAATATCTTGTAACCGGAAAAGGGAAATGTATCTGACAGCAAGAAAGAGTAGTGACCCAGAAACTATCAAAAATTATAAAAACCACTGTGCTATATTAAGAAAAGTTATTAAAAAATCCAGGAGTATGTGTATCATGTCTGAAATCAGCAACTCTGATAATAAAATTAAATCAATTTGGAATATTATTAAAAGAGAAACAGGTCAACCAAGAGCAGAGGAAGACAGTATTACCATCAAATTGAATGAAAACTTTACGAACAAAAAGTCAGAAGTTGAAAATATTTTTAATAATCATTTTCTAAATGTTGTGGATATAGTAGGATACAGGTGTTCATTAGAAGATGCTAAGTTGTTAATGGAAGAGGCCATACCTATGCAATTTGATACAATTGAAATCTCACCCACTTCTCCCTCTGAAATTAGGAAAATAATAAACTTGCTTAAAAGCAAAAACTCACATGGAGTTGATGGCATTTCCAGCAAAATACTAAAAGCTTGTTCTCAACAGATAAGTAAGATTCTCAGCCACCTGTGTAATAGCTCTCTGGAACAGGGCATTTTCCCCGATAGACTGAAAAATGCTGTTGTTATACCTTTGCATAAAAAGGGGGATAGATCTGATGTCAACAATTACCGTCCAATCTCCCTTCTAACAGCTCTATCCAAAATTTTTGAGAAAGTAATATATTCAAGAGTAGCTTCACATATCTGCAAAAATGAAATACTAACAAAATGTCAGTTTGGTTTCCAGAAAGGTTTTTCAACAGAAAATGCCATATATGCGTTCACCAGTCAAATTTTGAATGATCTGAATAACCGAACACCACCCATTGGGATTTTTTGTGATCTCTCAAAGGCTTTTGATTGTGTAAATCATGGAATTCTGCTAGACAAGCTCAAGTATTGTGGCATGAGTGGGACAGTGCACAAATGGTTTAATTCGTACCTAACTGGAAGAGTGCAGAAAGTTGAAATAAGTAGTTTTCGTAACATGAAAACATCAGCACATTCCTCAAACTGGGGAACTATCAAGAATGGGGTTCCACAAGGGTCAGTCTTGGGTCCTTTGTTGTTCTTATTATATATTAATGACTTGCCATTCTATATTCATGAAGAGGCAAAGTTAGTTCTGTTTGCTGATGATACAAGTATAGTAATCACACCTGACAAACAAGAATTAACTGATGAAATTGTCAATACTTTCAGAAAATTACTAAGAGGTTTCTTGTAAACGGACTCTCACTGAATTTTGATAAGACACAGTACATACAGTTCCGTCCAGGGAATGGTATGACGCCATTAATAAATATAGACCTTAATCAGAAGCATATAGCTAAGGTAGAATATTCCAAATTTTTAGGTGTGTCCATTGATGAGAGATTAAATTGGAAGAAACACATTGATGATCTGCTGAAACGTTTGAGTTCAGCTACTTATGCAATAAGGGTTCATTGCAAATTTTGGTGATAAACATCTTAGTAAATTAGCTTACTACGCCTATTTTCACTCATTGCTTTCATATGGCATCATATTTTGGGGGAATTCATCACTGAGGAATAAAATATTTATTGCACAAAAGCGTGTAATCAGAATAATAGCTGGAGTCCACCCAAGACATTTATTTAAGGATCTAGGGATATTCACAGTTGCTTCTCAGTATATATACTCTCTTATGAAATTTGTTATTAACAACCAAACCCAATTCAAAAGTAATAGCAGTGTGCATAACTACAATACTAGGAGAAAGGATGATCTTCACTATTCAAGATTAAATCTAACTTTGGCACAGAAAGGGGTGAATTATACTGGCACTAAAGTCTTTGGTCACTTACCAAATAGTATCAAAAGGCTGACAGATAACCAACAAGTATTTAAGAAGAAATTAAAAGAATTTCTGAATGACAACTCCTTCTACTCCATAGAGGAATTTTCAGATATAAATTAAGAAAAAAATGAAAAAAAATATTTAAAAAATAAAAAAAATAAAAATAAAAAAATAAAAATAAAGAAAAACAAAAAACACAAAAAAATAAAGTTGTTATATTAACTTAAGTATGTTGTTAAATTAACCTAATTATGTCATGTATTAGAAAATTCGACTCGTTCCACATCATTACGAAATATCGTATTCATGATCCATGGAACTAGTATTAATCTAATCTAATCTCTAATCTAATCTAATCTAGTCCAAGTGTGATGTCCATCGTTGTCATGGTCTTCAGAATTGCTGAATACCCTTCGTTGAAGCTGCTCACTACCAGAAAAGTCGCAATCTCGACAGTCTTCACACCAGAATACAAATACTTGGTAGCTAACTTCCAAACACACGTGTTCAAAGTTTCATTTAAATTTTGTGTGTTTCCTCCTAAGCACCGGTACAATAGCTCGTCCTCCGAAAGAAAAAAACTGGTGCGTGAAAACGCCAATTTCAGGCAGGTGCATTTTTTTGTTCAACCGCTAATAACAAATATTTCCGTTCCGCATTCGGAAAAACCGTATCAGGGATGGATTTGAAACACTTTTATGGATCCATAAATGCAATCAAAAATCGATTTTTTCAACCAAAAGATATTAAACCTCCCCTTAACTCTTCTAGGAACATACACTTAAAGAATTCTTACATTAAGTCACTCTTTGACCTACAACGCCTTTCTTGGTGCAGCTGTCACATGAGCTTCTCTGTGACACATTCAAACGAGCAAATAACAAAGTTTCCTTTTTCTTCTTTGGGTCCCACCCATCTCTTATATCATCAATCCTATACCACTAGGGTCCCAGAAAGAGGACAAGTTACAGTTCTGAAGTCCAGAAATAGTATCTCAGTAGGTAAGACTACGACTACAATTACGTTGTAAGGTTTCAGTTTGAGTTCGTGCACAGATCTGTGAGCAGCTGCTGCTGGCTTGATACATCAGTCTGAAGTGCTAAAAGATTCAAAAATCTTCTCAGACTTCTTTCCAAGTTCGTCGCTAATTCGTTTTAGTTCTGCTAAACCAATACCTGAGGAAAGGGTCGGGGCTTACCCGGCGACTGGAGCCTGCTTCCCCAGTATTGGGTACAGTGCAACGCTGGACGCAGCTTTGCACCGTACGTGAAGTTGACACAGTATGTTACCTCCAAAGGCACATTTATTCGCTGCGCCGGCCCCTGGGTGTTGAACAGACTGAAGAGGAATTAATGTGCAGACAGTTAAATTTCACTACCAGACATACATCTAAGGCCAGTTTTAATGTGAGGTGTTTGGAGGCACTGTAGAATGTGGTACTGCTGCAGTGAGAGATCTGCCTTGTGCCTCGACAAGCAGTGTCGAACAGTCGATGTAGGAAGGCCCAGAACAGTTCCACTGTCTCAGTGTCGAAATGAAATTGTGAGCAAAACTGAAGAAGTTGTGGGATCGAGATGGCGGCCATTTCGTGCTACTGTGGCCACATGTGTTTGTCATGATGTACGACTCTTATCTTTCGACATGTAACACCAGCGTAGCAGCTTCAGGTACTGGATTCCGACTTTTCCAGTCTCCCAAACAAGAACGATGATGGGCATGGTGGATGTCGTCTCTCTGGACTCTCCATTACTAGTTATAAACATTGTGTCACAGTTACATTAGGATTCTGGCTATGAAAAATATGTCATGATCTATGTTCACAAAACCACCGTATGTGTTGCAAGTAGTCTCCACCTGAATCAATACACAGACGAAATAGTTTTAAAAGTATTTTGGAACATTTTTTTTTGACTAAAGTCCAGTCTTGATCACATCATGTATGTTTTAATGACATAGTTAACTGGTTTCGGTTCTTTCTACAAAACCATCATCAGACCTGTGGATAAATTTTAAGAAATACTAGATACCAATCTTTAAATAAAATGAAAATGTCTAATGATGTCAAAATTTAACAAGGTAAAATAAAATTAATTATACCCATGGCTCCCTTAGGATGGTAGGCGGAGCTCTCCTCGCTGCTACGCAGTCAACTGATGGTTATGAGTGCTGAGCACGAGCTTAAATATGCAGAGGCTCCGTCTACTTCTTGTCACACTACTTCACAACTGCCAATCAGCGTTCATAATATGACGCCATCGTCAAAGTATAAAAGTAGGAAATACACTAATAACATAAAATTGATTCATTTAAATGTCTGATTAACAGATAGTTAGTATGTCTACAGCTTATTTATATTTTGGATAAAAACAGTGCACTACGATGTGTAATAGTTGTGCCCTCTATGGGCAACCTTAATACTATTACAGTGCCAGTTACATCAAAGATGTGAAAGTCCTTGGCATTGTGGTATATATCGATTATACCGAGTCGCCTACATCACAATTGCATCTTTGTTGGATGCTGCAGAATCGTCTTATTTTAACTGTAGTTTTTATAGCAATATTCTTTATAGCAGTAGGGTAGCAGCCAAGAGTACATTCCACATTATGTATATCTGAATAACTGATGAGACTGCTGATTAAATTTTTTAAAATCATCGATCTAATAGTTTTTATAATAATCAATGTCAATTTAATATTTTTTTATGTTGTGCAGCATATTTTACATACATTGCTTTTGCCATGGGTATAACTAGTCTTATATTTTTAAAAAACAAAAGAGTAGATGCTTTTATTATAAAATTTCATCAAAAAGGTAATAATATTTTTCGCGAAAATCTAGTTGTTCATTGAGCAGCATTGATGATTTGGTTTTCAAATGAGTATATATCTCTATTTCTTCTAGGATATTCATAAGTAAGCCTTTATTTGCATAATGAAGAACTTGTAAATTCTGTTGTACTGTCCCCTCAGCATGATTATTGAATGCTATATGATGGCCAAATACAGACTTTGTTCGTGAGGTACCCGACGTATGTTCTTTGTACCTTACTGCAAAATTTCGACCTGTTTGGCCGATATATATTTTCTCACAGTCTCTACATTGGATCTTGTACACTCCTGATCTGGTAGATTTTCCATTATCTTTACTTACGGTATGTCTTAATTTTTGTTGTAAAGTATTGTCAGTTGTAAATGCTATTGTTATTCCAGAATTTTTGAATAAATTAGTAATTCTATCTGATATGTTTCCCATATATGTCATCTTCATATATTTTGGATTACCTATTAGTGGAGTATTTTGTGATTGTTGTACTTTATTAAAAATATCTACCTGTCATGTGTCGAAAGAGTTGGTTTTTGCAATTTGTTTTAAGATGGTCATTTCCTTTTTGATTTCATTAGCTTCTAGCGGTAATTTTAGTATTCGGTGTATCATAGACTTAAAAAATCCTTTTTTATACTTGTCAGGATGACATGATGTGGCATTATTAATAACATCAGTGGTTGTAGGTTTCTTGTATATGGTGAATAAATGTTTCCCATTGTTATTAGTTATAGTGAGATCTAGGTAGTAAATAGATTTTCGATTTTCATGCTCGACTGTAAATTGTAAAATCGGATGCATAGAGTTTAATTTTATAGCAAGTTTCTCAATTTCATCTTTTGAACCATTACAAAGCAATAATGTATCATCTACATATCGCTTGTAATATATGATTTTATTTGCGATATCAGGGTTATTTTTCAGGAATTGCATCTCAATGTGGTTCACGAAAATGTCTGCAACTGTCCCAGCCAAAGAATTTCCCATTGCTAAGCCATCTTTCTGACAATAGATTTTAGTATTAAAAGTGAAATAATTGTAATCTAAAGTGCATTCAAGCAGTTCTATAAATTCGATTATTTCGTCTTTAGTCATATTTTTGTATTGTATTAAGTTATCCCTAATTATATTAATTGTCTCATTAATGGGTATATTTATATATAAATTTTTAATGCACTAGTTGGAATGTCTATATTGTGGATTTGTTGTGCTAGTTCATAACTGTTTTTGATACTGAAATGGCTGTCATATGTATAGAATGCTTTCAAAATTTTATGAAGTTTCATATTTAGTTTATATGAAGGACTACTTTTGTAGTTGACAATAGGTCGTATAGATTTCTCTTTTTTAAGCAGTTTAATCTGTGATCTTAATTTAGGTATTTGGGGATTCATATTTTTCATCATATTCTTTTCTTCAGGGGTCAAGAGGTGATTATTTTCATCGACTAATTTCTTGATCTTTAACTGGAACTTTGGAGTGGGGTCTTTAGTTACTTCAACGATCCCATTTTCATTAAAAAATGAGAATGTTTTAAATATATAATCGTCTTCTTTAATAATAACAAGGGTATTTCCTTTATCGGCCTTTACCACAATTGCTTTCTCTGCTAAAAGTTTATTATTGATATTTTTAAGTGTTTTATCTTCAATTTTTCTATGCAGTTTATTTTTCTCTTTTAAAATAAAATCCTTCGTTTTTAGGGCTATCTTACATGCTTCAGGTTTATTTATTTTCGATATTTTGCTTGTTGCTATAACATCAGCAATTATGTGTTTAACATTCGTATTATTTAGTGAGGGAGTTAAGTTATATTTTAAGCCTTTGTCAAGTAGCGACATTTCGGACTTTGTGAACTGAATATCTGTAAGATTCACTGTCCTTGGATAAAATTGATGTATATTGTTGACCTTTTCTAAAAGCTTATTTTGTTGTTTAGCTACGAGTAAATCAATTTTTCTCTTATGTCTTTGGGTAATCGCTTTATGTAAAAAGTCTATTTTCTCATCAATGCCGTTTAGTAAAATAGAAAAAATCAAAGGTGAAAGTTCATTACTTAGCAATAAATGCAGACTATACATTTCGACATTTAAAAGATCTTTTATCTTAATCGATGATTTTAAAAAATTTAATCAGCAGTCTCATCAGTTATTCAGATATACATAATGTGGAACGTACTCTTGGCTGCTACCCTACTGCTATAAAGAATATTGCTATAAAAACTACAGTTAAAATAAGACGATTCTGCAGCATCCAACAAAAATGCAATTGTGATGTAGGCGACACAGTATAATCGATATATACCACAATGCCAAGGACTTTCACATCTTTGATGTAACTGGCACTGTAATAGTACTAAGGTTGCCCATAGAGCGCACAACTATTACACATCGTAGTGCACTGTTTTTGTCCAAAATAAAAATAAGCTGTAGACATACCAACTATCTGTTAATCAGACATTTAAATGAATCAATTTTATGTTATTAGTGTATTTCCTACTTTTATACTTTGACGATGGCGTCATATTATGAACGCTGATTGGCAGTTGTGAGGTAGTGTGACTAGAAGTAGGCGGAGCCTCTGCATATTTAAGCTCGTGCTCAGCACTCATAACCATCAGTTGACTGCGTAGCAGCGAGGAGAGCTCCGCCTACCATCCTAAGATAGCCATGGGTATAATTAATTTTATTTTATCTTGTTAAATTTTGACATCATTAGACATTTTCATTTTATTTAAAGATTGGTATCTAGTATTTCTTAAAATTTATCCACAGGTCTGATGATGGTTTTGTAGAAAGAACCGAAACCGGTTACCTATACCATTAAAACATACATGATGTGATCAAGACTGAACTTTAGTCAAAATATAACAATTAATTGATCACTGCTTTCCAAAAATGTTTACTAAAATTGTATTTTGGAGCAGTTACTGTAGTCCTATTTCGGAATTTCATTTAGCATTGCTGTACCATTTTCTTGGATGTTTTTATCTGCGTCATAACGGTTTCCTTTCGTGGGTAACTTCATTTTGGGGAACAAGCACAAGTCGTCTGGGGCTATGGTGGGTGGTCTAGAAATGTGCCATTGCTGACCAAAAAAATCCTGCACAATCTTCACTCTGTGGGCTGGGATGTTACCTGGGTAGCCGACCAGGAACCTTCCTCTCGGTATTTGGATTAAATTTGACGAATTGTTGCCTACAGACATAAAACTTAACTCAAAACTTAATATTTCCTTGCTCTCCTCCACCATTTTCTGATGAGTGTCAGCCATGCACTGTTGCATTCGCGACCACGAAGCCTGCTGCAGCTTTCACCTTCTACATGGCTGTTTAAATGCGAATATTTTAGGTTAGTTACCAGTCACTGTTTATCTCCTCGACGCGTTTCGAAGGTTTGAACCTCGATCATCAGGTGGATTTACATTTGTTAGTATGAGATTTGTGTGTTGTGTTACGGTTTTTAGGAGGAACTTGTGGCACTGCCTAGTAGAGAAACAAAACACTATTTCAGAACATGGTTTTGAGTTTCTTTTGACAAAACACGAAACCTATATTATATATTGTAACAATGATCCCACAAGCACCTTGCCGTAGATCACAACCAAAGATACACAAAAATGGGACCCCCATCAGGCCTATAGTGCACTGTAGGAACAGCTCAACATTCAAATTCGATCAAACGCTCTTCAAAATTCTCAAAGAAGCATACACATTGAAAAATGAGAGAACACTTAAAAACACAACAGAATTTACACAACATGTCAAAAACATAGAAGTACTTGATGGAGTCACACTTGCCTCATTCGACATACAATACCTTTTTTCCTCTGTGCCAATAGATCCCACACTACAGATAATCAATGCCAACCTACAAAAGCACAAAAAAATTCCCTTCAGCTCACATTACTGAACTAATGGAGCTGCTTGAATTCACACTTTCACACAACTATTTTCAATTTAACAATAAAATCTACAAAAAAAACAGATTGTCTGCCAATGAGCTCGAATCTTTCCGGATTGCTAGCTGAAATATTTATAAGCAACTTAGAAGACAAAATCCTGAATTCCAATAACCACCTCCTCAAAAATATCATCTACTACTACAGACATGTAGATGATACCATCATTTTGATCAAAGGCACTATAGATGACATCAGTGAGTTGAACCAATTATTCAACAACTCCCATGAAAACATAAAATTCACGGTTGAACACCAAACGAATGACAGTATAAATTTCTTAGATCTTACCATTAGAATAAAGAATGACATATATCGGTTTCAAATTTATCAGAAGCCTACCACAACACATACTACAATCCACAACTACTCTTGTCACCCCACAGCCCACAAAATGACAGCATTTCGGTACATGATCAATAGAGCTATCCAACTACCACTCTCTGAAGACAAATGTGATCAAGAAATTGAAATAATAAAACAAGCAGCTACTGCAAATGGTTATAACAGCTCCATAGTAGACATCCTAAAACACTCAGTAATTGAATATCAACACAAAAAAAAACAAAAAGAAAATAACGTCTTCCATACAGTCCCCTTTCTAGGTAACATTTCATATCAGATTGCAATGACTTAAAACGAAAAAGCATAAGTATATCCTTTACCACAGACAAAAAGATTTGACAGAAGCTACCCCACAACATCAGCACACGAAACCCACTTCATCACGCAAGTGTGTACAAAATTGAATGTTTGGACTGTGACCCCTTCTGCATAGGCCAGATAGGCAGATCATTTGTGATTAGATTCAAAGAACACATGGCAGCACTAAAAAACAAGAAATACCACACATCAGCAATAGCCACCAACCTGCATGAAACAAAACACCATGTTAACAACACAAGTATCAGCACCCTACACATCAAACCAAATGGCAGAAAACTAGACATCGTTGAAACACTCCAAATATACATACATCAAACAAAACGACCGAGTCCATCTTAAATGACAGAAATGACAATATTTATAATAGTACATTTCTGTTTTCAGCCACTGTCTACATCATTAAAATTGCAATGCACGCACACACACACACACACACACACACACACACACACACACACACACACACACACACACACAAAAACCTTAATATTTACCACACATATCTAATTATATTACCATGACAGCCGCCTAGTGTACAAGAGATTGACCTCATTTACAGATATATCGTCACACCAACAGCTTGTACGCCCTGTCAGCTTGAAACTATATGTACATCAACTACTGGCACAAATTGTACATCCGTCTGCATATTTTAAAGCATTAAGCAATGTATTACACCAACCTTTAGGCAGTTATTACATGTAACAGATTTAATCTTCAGACCCCTTGCTTTGTAAAGTTTGCTCTCATAAATCACTCTTCCCACCGTCTCTCTCCCTCTCACTTTCTCTTTCTCTTCCTCTCCCTCTGCCTCCAGCCTTTCATATCTATGAATCCCAACCAAAAATTGTTGTTTGTGTATAATTTTATCACTGTAGCCAATATTATTTTTGTACTTAAAGTTTGTAACATTTCACCTGATTGTATAAACGAGTATGAAGTTTAAGCTATTTTAACTTGTCAAAATCGCATTTATATACCACCTGAAGTATTTATTTCAACGCATGTATTCGACACCTCAAAACAAACATTTCCAAATCCTTTAAAATTTATTCTTTAATAATGTTGTTACAATGTATATTCTTTGTACTTTTTTGATAATGTTTTCTCTTCTGCTACACGACCTTGCACCCAATAATTTCCAGACGCCGTATTTATTTAGAGAATATGACAGCGTACATGTGATGTGTTACGACAGTAAAAGGAACCTGCGACCACTGGAGATACTCTATTTCACTTATTTTATATTTACCGTTACATATACGTTTAATTTTTTTGTCAAAAGAAACTCAAAACCATGTTCTGAAATAGTGTTTTGTTTCTCCACTAGACAGTACCACAAGTTCCTCCAAAATATCGTAACACAACACTCACAAATGTCACACTAACAAATGTAAATCCACCTGATGATCGAGGTTTAAACCTTTGAAACGCGTCGTGGAGATAGACAAACAGTACATGGCTGTTGTTAATCTTCAAGGATTATAACGCTACAATTCGCCACAAGATAGCGTTGCAATTTGGAATTTCACACAAACAGTCCTAAAGGGACTGAGTCAGAACGTGTACTGTTATATGCATCCTCTCTGTCACTAGTTACGCGATTATTTATGCATATTGCAATGTTTACATGCAGTAAGTGAGGTGTAAGTATCACGATTGCACACTAGAGCCCCAGGAACGTTGATGAGTTATTTACTGAGAATCTGTGCCCCCTGTATCTACCTGTACACCCGTACTTTTCAGACCACTATGAAGAGCATGGCAGAGAAACTTTCTCATTCTACCACATACTAAGGCTTCTTCATTTGTGCACGGATAGCGGGAAGAACGGTTGCTTAAATGCTTCTCTGATCGCTGTAATCGGTCTAATCTTGTCTTACCGACCACCACAGTAGCGTAGGGTTGTTACAACTGAGGTATCCCAACCTGGTCATTACTGTTTTCTGATAGTCAAGTGGCTGTTACTTATTAAGAAGCGTCTCGTACGGTGAATCAAGCTCTCTTGCGACAGAAATTAGAAAGATACTTGAAGCGCCCAACTAGTATGACAGGACTGGCAGGCAAGATGGAGGCTAGCGCTCGGCAGGACGCGGTGCAGTGCCGTCCCTCGTCTCCATTCCTGGGACGTCGCCTCTAATTTAACTCGACCCCGGCCCGCACGCGAGATAAAGTTGAGGCTGCAGTAATCCGTCTCCGTGCTCTCGTAAATGAGAAAGGGGTAAGGGCCCCTAATGCACCATTCCCAGGCGCTCTAATCTCCTCGCGGCTACAAATTGCACGGCGCACAATGCTTTCGCAGCCGTCCGGCCTGCGTCGCGTCCTTTGTTCTTTGCCAGACAGTTATTTTCTCGCCTAAGCGGACTGCGTCATCGTACATCTTCAAACGGAATGAGCTCGTCTGTGAGGAAAGCGACCCCCTATTGTTCTAGTACGGTGATAAACTTGGCTTATCTGGTCTCACGTATCATGGTATAACTTTGGATAATGTCTCCGAGGGGACTGACAGGTATTCTGAAACTCCGAAATGATAAAATCGTCTTTGACCTCGATTTTCTAATGCAGGGCTTCCCAACTTGTGGTCCGCGGACCCCTTAGGGGTCCGCCGGCTCTTTCTAGGGCGTCCTCGGCCACCTTTTGCCAAATCGTGTAAAATAATGTGTGAAATTATTGAATAAAAATGTGAAAATCAAATTGATTACTATTTTTTTTGTGTGAAAAACATGTGTACTTTTACTTCAGGTCGTATCCCCAAGCAGACTTTGCGGTTGCTAAGTGAGAACGCACAAACAGTTTAGTGCCGGAGAATGCGGCTTCTCTGATCGACTGTTTCGCAACAATACGGGGTTCGTTTGTGCCCCGGCTCACGGCGCTAGATGCGCTGAAATCTTTTACGCATGCTCGGAGCCAGCTTTGTCGACCAGTTACAGAGGTCGCTGGCACATATGCGGCCCCAGGCATCATTATATGTTAACTTGCTTTGTCAGTGCACTACCTATTTCATAAGTCGATTTTTGACCAGTTTATTACTTCTAACATGGATCGGTGGCTGAAATCAGGACCATTGAAGAAGGGTGCAGTTCCTCCATCGCCTTCACAACAAGGGTAGTTTCCAGCTGAAATGAATGAGGAGGGAGGACGACCAAAGGAAGACTTTACATACATTTGAACATTTTTATTCGGATTTCACGAAAAACCACACACACATACACGCACTCACACACACACACACACACACACACACACACACACACATACACACACACCTCTTACGAAATATGCATGCCCCTTACACAGCAGTAGCCAAATAGTGGAAGTGAACAGACCATAAGCGGCAGCTTGTCAACAGCGAACAGTTTGGACGTGACGTTGATTGCTCTTGGAGGAAGACAGCTCCATCGTGTGAAATTTCAATTACCAAGTAATTTTAATTAGGCAACAGTGTTTTGAACAAAGTGAGTAAATCCACTAGTAAGTGTCTGGATACAGTGGGAATTCAAATTGGATCGTTAATTTCAAGTTGTTTTCATTCATTTCTAAACCAAAGACTACAGTTGAAAAGGTTGGGAAGCCCTGTTCTAATGAATGGAACGGGAGGCGTTCAATAAATAATGTAACACATTTTTTTTCTGGGTCAATTTCGGTTGAAAAAAAATGCTGAATTTGTTGTAGGACGTCATGGAATATTCCCGCTTCAGTCCCTACAGTTTCCTGAAGTTCCGATAGGCGGCGGTGCTCTATGAAGTCTTCAAAGTTGGGTCTGTAAAGGAAGTGTGTTCCAAACAGGGAGCTGTAGTTGAGTTTCCTTTGGAGGAAAACCAGAGCATCGCAGATGTTCAAGGGCGCTTGCAGAATGTCTACAGTGACCTGGCAGTGAACAAAAACACAGTAAGTTGTTGAGTGAGGCCTCTGTCATCGTCGCAACAAGGTAGCACAGCCCTGTCCGATTTCCCGCGTTCCAGCCAGCCGCACACAGCTGCGATTCCAGAAATGTTGGAACGTGCGGACACCCATTTGAAGTGATCGACGGATCAGAATCAAACACTGCACAACTGGACGTGTCTGTTGGTAGTGCTGACACGCTCGTCCAGCAGTTAGGGTACTCAAAGGTGTGTGCCCGCCTAGTTCCTGAACCACCCTATAGCCTGGATCTCGCACTTTCCGACTTCCATCTGCCTGGCCCAATGAAGGATGCAGTCTGCAGGAAGCAGAACATGGATGATGTGGAGGTTATTCGTGCAACAAGGTGTTGGCTCCGACCTCGATCAATAAAGTAGTACCATGGCGGAGGGGTGGGGGATAGGCTGACCCAGTAAGGTTGCGTACGGCTGTCGTATTAAACGGAGATTATGTTGAAAAACAGGGTTTTATAGGCAAAAAATGGTGTATTATAATTATGAACAAAACCTACCTGCTTTCAGAGAAAAATATATGGTTTTGCTTATTGAACACCTCTCATAAAAGACGCAGCAAAATGAAAACGAGGCGATTGGAAAAAAAGTACGAAAATTATTCATTATTTCAAAAGCAGTCACCGTAACTATTAAAACTGTGGTGTCACCGCCATGCTAGGTGGTAGCCTTTAAATCGGCCGCGGTCCGTTAGTATACGTCGCACCCGCGTGTCGCCACTATCAGTGATTGCAGACCGAGCGCCGCCACACGGCAGGTCTAGAGAGACTTCCTAGCACTCGCCCCAGTTGTACAGCCGACTTTGCTAGCGATGGTTCACTGACAAATTACGCTCTCATTTGTCGAGACGATAGTTAGCATAGCCTTCAGCTACGTCATTTGCTACGACCTAGCAAGGCACCATTATCAATTGCTATTTATCTTGTGATGCACGTACCGTCAGACCGATGTTCACCAATTATGGATTAAAGTTAAGTATTCCAGAAGCTACGTACTATTTTTGCTACTATTAAAGACCTTGTCCTGTTCCAGACCTCACGCCATCCTGGTGAGCTTAAACGCGTGCCTTTCGGCTTCCTCATAGTGGCTTGGCTGTCTTGCCAAGTCACAACAAAAACATTTGTCCCACTATGAGTCAAACCGCCAGTGTCTTCATGGAAAAACGTTTGGTGTTACCTACGGAACCATGATTGTACCCAAGCGTGCACCTTTTCGTCCGAAGCAAATCGAGCGACACGAATGTGTTTGAAACTTTCCTGGCAGATTAAAACTGTGTGCCGGACCAAGACCCGAACTAGGAACCTTTGCCTTTCGCGGGAAAGTGCTCTACCAACCGAGCTACCCAACCACGACTCACGACCCGTCCTGACAGCTTTAGTTCTGCCAGTATCTCGTCTCTGACCTTCCATAGAAGCTCTTCTGCGAATCTTGCAGGCTTCTGTGAAGTTTGGAAGGCAGGAGAAGAGATACTGGCAGAATTGAAGCTATGGGGACGGGTTGTGGGTCGTGATTGGGTAGCTGGGTTGGTAGAGCACTTGCCTGCGAAAGGCAAAGGTCCCGAGTTCGAGTCTCGGTCCGGCACACAGTTTTAATCTGCCAGGAAAGTTTCATATCAGCGCACACTCCGCTGCAGAGTAAAAATCTCATTCATGAATGTGTTTTTTCATGGCTCCAAAAATACGGAAATAACAGGGGGTAAACAAAGACTGTATGGAGGATGTACAAGGGCTGTAACACAGTCGAAACAACCTTGACAACATGTGGGTGGGCATTATCCTACAAAAGAATGATGCCATCCATCAACATTCCTGGGTGTTTGGATTTAATTGTAGGCTTCAGTTGCTACAAAGTTCCGTGATGTCTCCCCATGCGATTTACATATTTTTGGAGTCCTGAAGAAAGACATTAGTGGCTGCTGATTTGCTTTGGATAAAGAGTTGCACGCCAGAGTACAATCATGTTTCCGTAGCTCAATGCAAACATTTTTCCGTGAAGGCATTGCCCATTTTGTCTCAAAGTTGGATAAATGCACTGACAGTTATGGCGATTAATTTTGAAATAATGAGCAGTGCTTTCTTTTTGTCCACTAATTTCTTTTTCATTTGACTAGGTCTTATAATACCAGCAACGGAGGTGGTGCAGCTGGAGTCGTGTTCAGGATAAACAGGGCTGAAACAGTCTGCTAACATCCAGATGTATATTTTACGTGCATCCCTAAATCACCTCAGGCAAACGCTATGATGATTCCTTTACCGAGGCAACAGCCAATGTCCTTCACTCCTCACGTGTGACAGTGTTAATTTCTCGTCTTCAATGAACGCGAAGTGTTCTCGTTGTTACAAGGCCATATTTTGGATCTGTAGGTTCCTAGGCTGAACTTCACCTATAGGTATAATCAGGGGAAATTTGGTGATAATCAACAGCCAGAAATAATTTTAGAATAATTTTCTAATTCAAACTCTATAACGCAGTACTTCGGTTTAATTATTTAAGTATTTCACTATAAAATTTTTTATTTGATTAACTGATTAGGTTAAGGAATGCAAACAACTGAAATATGAAGTTTGACTACAAGGATTATTAACATTGTTATGACTAATAAGGTTTTTTTTAGGGAAAGAACGAAAAGTTGAGATGTCGATGCGAACTTCAGTATTTCAGTTGTCAAGTCCTAACACAGGATAGAGGGAAGACAGGGGATTAGGTAGGTCTGCAGTTTCCAAGCAGTGAGGAGCAAATTCATAAATACACATTTCCATTCAAGGGAGGCTGATGGCTTGGTTCAGCGTCAAACACTCTCACAGAGCACTTACGAGAGGCACAGATTCTGGAACTCGACAGGATGGTTGCAGCAGGAGACTCATGGAATTCAGGGGTTTGGCGAACACTGTTTATTAGCAATTAGACTAAGAACTACACTGTTGGCTAATTCCAGACATCAGAAAAAGCGAAGGAGGCAACTGGTTGCACAGCAGAGGTCAGTGTCTGATTTCATGGGGATGGGCGCTAACAGAAGTAGTGGACGCTAGCAACAGGTTAACTAAAAACTTGAGAGCAGCACTCCAAGTGGCAAAAACAGACACGTTGAAGCTTGCCCAGGTTGGCCATGAGTAGCTGGGAGTCGGTGCCTGAGCGATCTGACTGAGAACTCCTATGAATACAAAAACATGGGCGTTTAAAGAATCTTGGCGGTACACTATTTCCCCCTTCCTATAGTTGAACCACCAATCCACTAGCCATTAACAAGCTTCGACCAATCTGAGTAGTCGCTCTGCACCTCAAGGGCGCCTCTGGCCAACTACATTTAGATTCCCCCTCTTCTCCTACTCGGTAGTTAGGCATGCTTATTGCCTTTACAGACTCTGTTTGGCAGCAACAGCTTATAGATCAATGCTAAACTACACTGCCACTTCACTCCTATTATGACCAGCACCAAAAGTGTTCCACTTCACTTGACCCCGGCCTCAGTCCTATTATAACAGCGTCTAGGCGGTGGATGGAGTTACTAGTTGATTCTGTGAAGTGAAACTTCTCCCCTGGGACAGCTGCCCAGAGCGTCTGCAGTTTTCAGGGCTCTAGTGTTACTGTTTAGCTCCCGTAATCTAAACGCTACCACTTCTACCTGATTTCTGCACTGTTTCTCCGATATCCTGTCTTGGAGTGCCCTTGATGGCTGCTAAAAGCCTCAAGAGTTACGATGTGCAAGTCAAGTCATTAAGTCTTCAATGTATGACATCTCCCCCCCCCCCCCCCCCATGGGAAAAATTTGTTGACAATTATTTCGCAACGAATTTCTAAACTAGTTTATGTTGTAATTAAAACATCTTAGCTCTAGAAATTACATGGTAGACGTTCTTCGTTAATGACTCTGGTTCTCTTTACATTTTGCAGTTTGTAAAGTTAGTATTTCACTTCACGTTTGCGCACATGTAAACACCAACATGAAACACTGTTTCATTTTTCACTGCACTTACATATAGATAGATAAACAAGCATAGAAGCATAATTGTAAAAAATTGGTTCATTTTTCATGAAGACTTACATTGGCTTATTGACTCTTCCTTTTTTACGTTACAGATACAAATACGCAACAAAAATGAAATACTTTCCTTTCATTTTTACGTTACATATACACACCCATATTTATTTGCTTATTTTTCTTCACATCACTTATACATAACCATATTAATACAGCGTATTCCATATCATCATTACAGTACTAGAGAGAACACACAATCTTACAAAATTTTACTTATGTGACTCACAACAATAATTTCTTAGGTGCTAAGGGACTTTTGCAGTGTCTTGAACCATCTTTGATCTCTGCATGGAGCTGGCACAGGTAACGCGGCTCTGTCCTCATTTAGTTCAAACGTAACATCAAGCTGTTCACTATTTCCACTGATTGACCGAAGAGGCCGTCTACTACGAATGCGCCTCATTTCCGACCCTTGACATGTGTTTGCTATGGTCAATGTCACACACACTCTGCCACAAGAATCATCGACCATGCCTTTCCACATGTACATAAAGCACTCTCTAAAACAATTGCTGTATCTGCACAAACAACATATACACATTATCTAAAGTATTATAACTCCTAGGTAAGACCAGAATGAATAATGATTCCTAGTTATTTCTGAGGAACTATGCCGCTCTTGGAAAGCTATTTCTTCTTCTATATCTGTTATTTTATTGCCTACTACTTTAAGGTCATCTAAAAGTTATATTACATGTTTCAACGGCATATTTAACTGTTACTCACAAATGTTCCTCTTTTCCTTATTTATAATACAGCAATCAATCTCCATGTTTAGAGCTGGCACTATGTCTTTACTGCTCACATTAATTCTTATTATTTTTTCGGACTGTATGAACTCCTGTGTCCCATACCCTTTTCCATAAAATGTTAGTTTCCCCATAACTTAGACCAGTACATCTGTTGTTGGCTTGCTGTCCTGACACAAAATTGTCGAGCGATCCTCTTTTGGAGCAACGAATAACCATTCGTCCTGACTGAATGGCGTCCAAATACTATCTTCTTGATGCAGTCTTCGGGAATTTCCCTTACAGGTTGCAACATTCATGCTTCACATGTTTCGTGATCATATGTGGACATTAAAATAAACTTTTGTTTACAAATTTTGCGAACGCAATCTGTCTCTTTACACAACAGTTGTTCGTTGCTCAGTTTTGCGTAGTGCCGCTAGGATTCATCAGGTAACAAATAATCTTTTTCTGTCTGTATGTACATAAATAAATCTTGACTTTCATCAACTTCAGAAGGTAGGGATAATACTGTGTACCGATTAAAAAGCACTCCATCTTCAGGCAACGAGTGGACTACCGAGACCATCCGACCGCCGTGTCATCCTCAGTGGAGGATGCGGATAGGAGGGGCGTGGGGTCAGCACATCGCTTTCCCGGTCGTAAGATGGTATTCTTGCCCGAAGCCGCTACTATTCGGTCCAGTAGCTCCTCAATTGGCATCACGAGGCTGAGTGCACCCCGAGAAATGGCAACAGCGCATGGCGGCCTGGATAGTCACCCATCCAAGTGCCGACCACGCCCGACAGCGCTTAACTACTGTGATCCCACGGGAACCGGTGTATCCACTGCGGCAAGGCCGTTGCCTTGTGTACAGATTAAACCGTTTGTTTTTGCTAATAGCACATTCAGTACATAATTTAGAATATGGGCAGACATAAACCTACCTGCATCAAATATGCTCTACAACTAGTACCCACTTTATTCTACGAGAGCAGATGGGAACTTCTTGCCTTAAATATCATCCCGCATTAAATGCAAGTACCTATTTGCACTGGATTAATTATGTGAGGTTCCGGTGTTCCTCTCTGAGCATTTACTATGGTAGAAATTAGCATCTCATATATCCTTTCCAACTCACTGTAAATCAATACAAACTGTATTAAGTGTTCATTAACAGTAGTGATAAAAGCTAAATGTTGTATGTTTTGATCAGTACTATTAGCAAATTTATTCACGTAATTATGGATCTTTTCCACGTTTTAACAATCATTTCCTCGTTACGTGCAAGGCTAGCTACTGTACGATTGAAACTCATCAAAGTCGCTTTTACTACTGTTACTTGAACATTAGTCAACTTAAGCAATGGCCTGTTTTAATTTTCATTAAATGCATCTTTGACCTGGTGTGGGAGTTATCTAACGTCCCAAACTATATTTTACTAATTTCACCCACAAAATTTAAGACACTTCATTTCCTAGGTACCTCGTGTCGGGTTAATTGTCTAATTAGACCTTGCTAATTCTGGATCTTCTTGACATGTCATTCTAAGGCTTGCTGTACAGCGGTACATTATTGATTACTTATTCCCAAACTTGTTAAAGTTGCTCTACAGTGTCCAACCGATAAGTGTACTAGTCTCTCTGACACATCAGAGTTTCCCTGAAGTTCTCCCAGATTAATATAACTGACAATTTTCCACATCAAACTGTAGATTTATAGTTCCCCAATACTGTCATAATATAAGCCCGGCGATGAAGGAAACTTCTCTATGCAAAAATCTTGAAATCGTCCCAGAGTCTACACTGTGGCAATACAGTTCACCAGGTCCAACACTCCCGTCAGTTTCCTCACCTGAAATTCAAGAAAAAGTTATGTTTGAGTAGGATTCCTTTAACCTGTTGGAGTGTGCAGTTAAAAATTTGTTTTTATTTACACGAATGACCACATTTGGGCCGTTTGTGCTTACTACATTGTATGGGGCTCGCCACTGCGTGTCTACCTTACGGCTTCTGCCCCTTCCTTGTAGAAGTGACAAAGAAGAAATAATAAAATACTCAAATTCGCCGAAGAACTGGAGCCTACTGATAAACACAGTGACCGCGCTATCGGTTACAATTGAAACTGGCCGCCGCCAAGGCGTCGTCTCCCAGTTAAACGACCAGCTACAACGGACGATGCGCACCGTTGATTATACCACTGAAGCAACAACATAAAACCATACAGCAGCTGGGTAGTATCCAGAGTAACACAATCCATAAAACATTAGAAGAATTTCAAAACAGGAATATGGGCACAAATGACCCACAAGCCATTCACATTCATAATTAACCACTTCAGATATCTGCACTACTTTGTCATTAATAATATGTGGCAGAGCAGGAAGTGATAGTAAAATATGTAAGAAGCTGGTCATAGTGCTAAACCACGCCCTCGTAACTTAGTTCATAACATAACCCCAAAGCCGATTAATTATACTGTATATATTCCATAAACAGACACTCAATATTTACAATACGAAGGGACTCTAGCACACAATAAATGTTGGATCATTAAGCCCCCGCTTGTTTACCTCTGAACACATTACCTAAATACTAGCAGACAGCCAGAAAATCGAACGTGTGGTTATTTCGGAGTGGACAGACACGCACTTAGATATACACTCCTTGCTCGTATTTCAGGTACGTCCAAAACAGGAAAACCTCATTCACGCAGGTAACCACTGTTCAATATACATATATACAGCAGGACTTTTGAATAATTTCCACCGTTTGATTCTGTAGCGTATCCGGTTGCAGGCTGATTCATTTCGAAGTCACTTTCACAGGTTCACATCGCTTAGCAGCACAGAAGAGACCATCGCCCTCTCACTAGACGCAGTACACATTCGGCGACTGTACGCACGTCTCCGTCACAGCCCCACTGCCCACGTGACAGAAAGAGGCAGAGCATGCGCAAAGAGCGACCGCCGACGACCAGACTGCACACTGGAGCCCCAACCAACCGACCAAAACCAGTCCTCTCCCCACAGCGTCGTGCGCTTAAATAGCCGAAAGGCGACCAAAGAGGAAAACCGCGGCCACGCGATACAGAGTTCTTAAATGAATACAGAGAAGCTAATGGCATCAACGGCGCCACGTATCCCATATTATGATTGTTATGTAGTTGATAGTGTAGCTCTGTCATTACAGAACTTATGCACTACACATGATCCTATGAACTATATGTTCTGTAGCATTATAGTTGTCGGATTAGTGGTTTAACTTTATATTAATCTATCTTGGAAAACAGATTACTTGTCACATACGCTAAAGGCTCAGGAACATTTGGCATATCGCCATGTTAAGGATGCGTTTGTCATTTATCATTGATGTCACATTTGTTTCTTTGGTAGTGTATGCTACAGCACCACATCGAGGACGATACTGTTTCCTTACGAGCACTATTTGCCTTTGGGTTTCAGTTGGTGCCTGTATTTGGTTTCAGTGACTGTGGTAATATACTTCGTATCGATTCAGGTTCATGTTCAGTTTGAAATGCCAGTATGTTTTATGTGCATAATTGTTTTATAATTATTATTGTTGCACAACTCTTTAAAAACGACCAATGGCTTTCCTGCGTAAGGAGAAGTGATTCAATGAAAAAATTTGTATGATTGTGGGCTAGACAGGACAGTTGTCCTGTGTAAGTCCATAGCTGCAGTTAACCTCCTACATACAAGCAGCAGCAACGTTTCAACTTTAGTGAATGATTTTTTTGTCTTTCTCTATAGTTCAGATAATATTGTATTATGGATTCAAGTTACTTAAACATCATTAAGTAAATCAGCTGGGTCTGACGTTATTTGCCATTTCGAGACCCCGTCTGTACATTATCTGGATATCTGCTCATTTAGCACTTCTGAGAATGTGGCGGGAATACTGACATCTGAGCCACGGTCTTGGCAGCACGACAGTGTTCTTATCCATCTTACGATCTACCGACATATGAGTGAAAGTTAAACGTTGTGCAAAGGACGCAGTAGTGGTCAAGAACGCAGTAGTGCTCGATAGGAAGGCAGTCTCCTGCGACAGCGCTATAGATTATAATATAATTTCCCCTATTAGTACTCTTATTTTTGCAACGGAACCGTGGACAATGCAGTAAACATATTCAGTCAGAATGCAAGGTGAGTAGCATGGAGTCTATCGATACTACCCCTTTTCGTTTGAGTGGTGAGGTTATCAATATTTCAGGTGCGCATAGGAATCCAATAGGCGTAACAAGCTCAAAAATGGTTCAAATGGCTCTGAGCACTATCGGACTTAACATCAGTTCCCTAGAACTTAGAACTACTTAAACCTACTAAATCCATGCCCGAGGCAGGTTTCGAAACTGCGACCGCATCAGCAGCGCGATTCCGGATTGAAGCGCCCAGAACCGCTCGGTTACAGCGGCCGGCTGCGTAACAAGCGCGCCATAACAAGGGTTATACGAACTATCACTAGATCTTTCTCGTTGGCTACGCCAATTCACAACCAAACTGTCTTCTTCCAACCTAGCCCAGGTCTCGGGTTACATTACTAAGATCTGTATCGCCAAAACCTACATTCCAAGTGATAACATAAAGTAAAATATACATTTTTCTGCTCTGTTCTGTACCCCTTTTTTGTGTGACGTCACAAATTATAACGTTTTGACGCGTGGGTAGACGATTCAGTTGAGGAAGGGAGGGGTGGTCATAGTTTCTTACTAACCACCCTCGCTCAAACCTCCCACCCCCCCGGGACGAATGGAGCTTCCTCTCATCCTCACTTTTAACATGTCAAAGATGGCTACTATTTTAATAATAATAACAATAACTGATGGCTACTATTTTAATAACAATAACAGTGAACTATATGACATGCTTTAACATGATATAATAATAATAATAATAATAATAATAATAATAATAATAATAATAATAATAATAATAATAATAATAATAATAATAATAATATAAAATAATAATAATTTGTAAAAAGAGCAGGTTACTTAGTACATTGTTTTACCCTAACGGCTCAGGAACTCAAACTCAGAGGAATAAGGCATTTGAAAAGAATACAAAAATTTATCGTTTCAGTATATTCATTATGGATGACGAACTGTGATTTAAATAGGTGTAAATATGCAACCAGTCGTTCTTTTTTAGATTTATGATACAATTTATTTTCTGCATTACTAAGTAGTTTTCGAGCAAGTGCAGGCCCATTATCATGCTGTATTAGACGTATCCTGTGATACTTGGAATTCCTTCCCATTTTCGAGATGCCAGCTTCCATTTTTATCTGTAAAATTTGGAAACTGATACATGTAAGAATATAAACGAAACACTTCCGTTAAAATGTATTTGAATAGGGTGTCATGGGACCTGTGATACCACTCTCCCTCCACCTTTACGGCCATCGATATCACTTTTCTGATGTCCGATATCAGAAGGTGTAGCCCGCCTACATGTTGTCTGATTAGTTAGAAAAGGTTTATATTGTGCTTGGTGGGAGATAACTAAAACAAATGAGAAACGTTGCTGCGACTGGCACTGGACTGGCACTGGTGGGAGACCACGGGTTGACCCTGCGCTGGCAAGCTAATGCGCCGATTTGCCACAGACTCAGACGCTGGTCCTTGGGCAGGAAGCCGGAAGACCGCAGATGGGGAAGTGGTGTCAACCGCATGCGGCGCCATCTGGTGGAACGAGTGACACGCACCAGCGCCACCCCGCGACACCGCTCGCAATTAATCTCGGCCATGTCAGCCTGGCTGCCGGCGCGTAACGGCCCCGCTTGGTAGGCCACCCGCTGCGCGCGGACACCGCCAGTCGCGCAGGGGTGGACGACTCCCAGCTTCTAATAATGTCCAGTTGTTCTAATCGAGGTAGCAGGAAAATGGAAAGGATGGGGATTCACTGATGATGTCAATCACATTTTTCGGAAAAACCACAACTGTGTTATGTACATAGAAAATTACTCTCTGCAATAGAACCATTATGTTGCAGTTGTATTGGCAATGCGAAGAGAGGGTCGACTACTTGGCTAATAAAAGATGTTTACATGCACAGTCAAGTGGATGATTCATAAGGTCTACACAGATGGTTCGGTACAGCTAAGGCAGTGTTTATAATAAGCGATCTTTGTGATATTTAAAAACGAGTAGTTGCTTTGTCTGAGACAATGTACAAGGATATGAAAGTGAGAAGTGAGACGAGAAAGATGTTCCTCACGAGAGCCTCAAAGATCAATAGTTAGCATAAATATCTGCAGCCTCCAAGACCAGACTGACGTCAGTAAAGTGATTATCAGCAGAGTTTTCAGCTACCTGAGGAAACTGGAATTTCATTTTAAGCTGCGTATCGGAGACTCAGAACTTTTGACCTGGTGATCCATACGAGAAAGAGGCAGTGAAGTCTGTGTATCTCACGACATGTCCGAGATGTGCTCAGAGAGAGACAGCCGTTGGAGAGGAAATAACTGTGGCAATGCGCAATTCGGAAGTGAATTCTGCTTCAGTTTTCAGAATATTTCATATCAAACGTGTGGAGGGCACTGGCATCAGCAAAAAGTTATCCAAGATTGGTCTATATTCTAAAATTGCCATTTTTATAGAAATGATTCCGTGAGTTTTTGGACGTATACAGCTCCAAAAATTAAGTTTGACGTAAATTGCACTAAACTCCAGCAGCAGCATTAAAGAAGTCCCAGAAGCCAGCATAAGATCTCCTTCTGCCCTCCTGTGGTTGGCTTCTTGCCTTCTTAATATTCTTCCTATGAATCTAAGTTTAGCATCTGCTTTTCGTACTACATTTTTTACGTGATTCCACTTAAGTAGCTCCGGATGGTTTCCACTAGATATTTTACGGTAGATAATGTTTAAAGCAATTTGTTATCAGTGGTGTAGTTGTATTATAGTGGATTTCTTCTATGAATGGGTAATGTATACCTCTTTGTAGAAAACGGCATCTTCTCCGAATAGCCTTGTAGACATTTCGTACTAGATCATTTATATATACTGCAGACTGTTCTATCACACTTCGTTGAGCTACTCGTACAACTGCCTTTAGATCTCTCGATTTAGTTCAGTAAAGAGCGACTTGTTGATCCTCTCTGCAAGAAAGTCTGGAATCCATTCACAAGTCTCGTGCGATGCTCACTATACTGGAATTTTCTCATTAAACGGAAGGTGTCAAAAGCCTTCCTGAAGTCTGAGAACACATCGACCTCAGCGCTGATATTTACAGCACTGTGGATCGCAGAGCAAGCCGCGTTCGCAAGATTTCTGTTTGTGGAAATCTTGTTGATTTTTATGCAGTTTTCCGTTCTCCAAAAACGTCATAATATATGAGCATAAAACATATTCCATAATTCTACAACAGATTGACGTTTGTGATATAGGCCTATAATTATGTGCATCTTTGCTTCGGCTCCTCTTGAAAATGGGAATAACCGCCACTTTTTACAGTCGGTAGGTACCCTACGTTTCGCTAGCGATTCTCCTGTATCCAAGAGACTGGCGTAAGGGAATGAAGACGCACTTAACAATGATTCGATTAGGTATAGTGAATATAGCTCTCTTTATATGTCGACAAATGAAAGAAAATACTTATAACAAAGACAAACCATTAAATACTGTCCGATTACAAGATTTTTTTTTTGGTCATTAGTTTTCTGGCTGGTTTGATGCCCCCAGCAAGGAATTCCTCTCCTGTGCTAACCTCTTCATATCAGAGTAGTACTTGCAACCTACGTCCTCAATTACTTGCTGGATGTATTCCAATCTCTGTCTTCCTCTACAGTTTTTGCTCTCTACAGCTCCCTCTAGTACCATGGAAGTCAATCCCTGATGTCTTAACAGATGACCTATCATCCTTTCCCTTCTCCTTATCAGTGTTTTCCATATATTCCTTTCCTCTCCGATTCTGCGCACAACCTCCTCATTCTTTACCTTATCAATCCACCTAATTTTCAACATTTGCCTGTAGCACCACATCTCAGATGCTTTGATTCACTTCTGTTCCGGTTTCCCATAGTTCATGTTTCACTACCAAGCAATTCTGTACTCCAGACGTACATTCTCAGTAAGGTCTTCCTCAAATTAAGGCCGATATTTGATATTAGTAGACCTCTATTGGCCAGGAATGCTTTTTTGCCATTACTAGTCTGCTTTTGATGTCCTCCTTGCTCCGTCCGTCTTTGGTTATTTTACTGCCTAGGTAATAGAATTCCTTAACTTCATCTACTTCGTGACCATCAATCCTGAGGTTAAGTTTCTCGCTGTTCTCATTTCTACTACTTCTCGTTACTTTAGTCTTTCTTCGACTTACTCTCAATCCATGCTCTGTACTCATTAGAATCTTCATTCCGTTCAGCAGGTCATGTGATTCTTCTTCACTTTCACTCACGATGTCATCAGTGAATCGTATGATTGATATCTTTTCACGTTGAATTTTAATTCCACTCCTGAACCTTTATTTCCATCATTGCTTCCTCGATGTACAGATTGAACATTAGGGGCAAAAGGCTACGTCCTTGTGTTACACCCTTTTTAATACGAGCACTTGGTCGTCCACTCTTAGTATTCCCTCTTGGCTGTTGTACATATTGCATATGACCTGTCTCACCTTATTGCTTACCCCTGTTTTTCTCAGAATTTCGAACATCTTGCACCATTTTACATTGTCGAACGCTATTTCCAAGTCGACAAATCCTATGAACGTTTCTTGATTTTTCTTTATTCTTGCTTCCATTATTAACCACAACGTCCGAATTGCTTCTCTGGTGCCTTTACCTTTCCTAAAGCCGAACTGATCGTCATCCAGCGCATCCTCAATTTTCTTTTCCATTCTTCTGTGTATTATTCTTGTTAGTAACATGGATTAATGGGTTGTTAAGCTGATTGTGCGATAATTCTCGCACTTGTCAGCTCTTGCCGTTTTCGGAATTGTGTGGATGATGATTTTCAGAAAGTGAGATGGTATGCCGCCAGACTTATACATTCTACACACCAACGTGAATAGTCGTTTTGTCGCCACTTCCCCCAACGATTTTAGAAATTCTTATGGAATTTTATCAATCCCTTCTGCCTTATGTGACCTTAAGTCCTGCAGAACTGTTTTAAACTCTTATTCTAACACTTGATCCCCTATCTCTGCCGGCGTGGGTGACCGAGCGGTTCTAAGCGCTACAGTCTGGAACCGCGTGACCGCTACGGTCGCAGGTTCGAGTCCTGCCTCGGGCATTGATGTGTGTGATGTCCTTAGGTTAGTTAGATTTAAGTAGTTCTAAGTTCTAGGGGACTGATGGCCTCAGAAGTTAAGTCCCATAGTGCTCAGAGCCATTTGAACCAACCCTATCTCTTCTAAATCGACTCCTGTTTCTTCTTCTATCACATTAGACTAATCTTCTCCCTCATTGAGGCTTTCAATGTATTGTTTCCACCTATCCGCTCTCTTCTCTGCATTTAACAGTGGAATTCCCGTTACACTCTTAATGTTATCACTCTTGCTTTTAATGTCACCGAAGGTTGTACTGACTTTCCTGTCTGCTGAGTCTGTCCCGACAATCATTTCTTTTTCGATGTCTTCACATTTTCCTGCAGCCATTTCGTCTTAGCTTCCCTCCACTTCCTATTTATTTCATTCCTCAGCGACTTGTATTTCTGTATTCCTGAGTTTCCCGGAACATTTTTGTACACCGCGTATCACTCGGCCTTTTCCAAGTATATCTCCTCCACTTGTGATTGTTGGACAGGGTAGTCGCTATTACTAGATGGAGCTTGTTACAGAACTCAGTCTTTCTCCTCTCTCATTCCTTGTCCCAAGCCTGTATTCTCCCGTAACCTTTTCTTTTACTCCTTCTCGTAGTCTCCCATGACTTAGATTTTCGTATCCATTTACATACTGTATTACCCTTTAAAAATCCTCGTACACTTTATCTATCTCTTCATCTTCAGTTTGCGATGTCGCCATGTATATCTGAACTAGCGTAGTCGGTGTTGGTTAGTGGTCGATTCTGATAAGGACAACCCCATCATTGAACTGTTTACAGTAACACACTCTCTGCCCTACCTTTCTATTCATAAGGAATCCTACTCCCGTCATTCCATTTTCTGGTGCTGTTGATGTTCCCCTATACTTAACTGCCCAGAAATCCTTGTCTTCTTTCCACATCACTTCACTGGCCCCTCCTATATCTAGATTGAGTCTTCGCATTTCGCTTCTCAGATTTTCTAGTTTCCCTACCACGTTCCAGATTCTGACATTCCACGTCCCGACTCGTAGAACGGTATCCTTCCGTTGATTATTCAATCTTTTTCTCATGGCAACCTCCCCCTTGGCAGTCCCCGCTCCGAGATCTGAATGAGAGACCATTCCGGAATCTTTTGCCAATGGAGAGATCATTTTTCAATTACAGGCCACATGTCCTGTGGGTACACGTTACGTGTCTTCAGTGCATGGATTTCATTGCCTTCTGCATCTTCATACCGTTGATCACTGCTGTTTCTTCCGCCTTTAGGGGTAGTTTCCCACCCCTAGGACAAGAGAGTGCCCTGAACCATTTTCTTCTCCTCCGCTCTCTTTGACAAGGCCGTTGGCAGAACGAGGGTTGACTTCTTATGCCGGAAGTCCTCGGCCGCCATTGCTGATTATTAGTCGAAATGTAAGCGACGGCGGGCTTCGAAGTTGGGACCGAAGACGTTTTCGTTATGAATAAAAGACTCTACCCCTCTTTTTTTTGACCTCATTTTTTCTATACTGTTCGTTGAATTTGTTCGAGGTGGACACCCGATGACACCCGTTCGTGTTCTTTGTTGATCCGTTCACTCAGTTTTCATACAGAGGTCCCCTAGACCAGTGGTTACAAGATTAGCAACGAATAACTAGAACACGAACACGACAGTTAGTTTGTATATCTAGAGGTAGTACAAAGAAGTCATGTGCAATGGTATAAGCATTTAAAACCAGTATTACAGAAGATGACTGGAAGACTTAGATTCATTAAAAGGGTTCTGGATAAGTTCAGAGCATCTGTAAACGAAATGGAACACAAGACGGTAAACTAGCCAATTTTAGAACACCAGAAAAACCCCTGCTTCTTTGAAAATCGAACTCCCATGTATAAAAAAATTTCAAAAGTCTGAGTACAAATGACTTAAATGTTTCACGTGAGACATGTAAGCGAAACAAGAACGTCAGGAAAGGTTTGAAATTATGCTTAAAGTCTGTTGAAAGTCGGTAAATGATCTCGTTATGGGACACTGTATGAATATAAATTGCATAATTTGCTGTTCATTTCAAAATGGTTCAAATGGCTCTAAACACTATGGGACTTAACGTCTGAGGTCATCAGTCCCTTAGAACTACTTAAACCTAACTAACCTAAGGACATCACAAACGTCCATGCTCGAGGCAGGATTAGGTCCTGCGACCGCAGCAACACCGCGGTTCCGGACTGAAGCGCCTAGAACCGCTCGTCCACAGCGGCCGGCCCAAATTTTTCACCCATATCAATCTTTATGACGTCGTATTTCTTGGCCTATGTGTCGTAAATATTATAGTCTTGTAGGTAGATTGACGGATATACTTAGATACTGTATGTGTTCCGACAAAGTTATTAGGGTAGGGGTAATAAATTAAAACCTGAAGTTGCAGATGTTAGAGCGCCGTTTGAATCTAAAGTTAGTTATTCAAGCATGTCAGTTCATATGACGTCTTATCTCCTGAACTATGTACCATACAAATATGTTGCAAATAAAAAAAATGGCTCTGAGCACTTTAGGACTCAACTTCTGAGGTCATCAGTCCCCTAGAACTTAGAACTAGTTAAACCTAACCAACCTAAGGACATCACACACATCCATGCCCGAGGCAGGATTCGAACCTGCGACCTAGCGGTCTCGCGGTTCCAGATTGCAGCGCCTAGAACCGCACAGCCACGTCGGCCGGCGTTGCAAATAAGTTGCCTTCGTTTGTATGTATGGATGCTGTGTGAAAAGTGTGTTAGAGTTAGTAGTAAAGATTTATTATAAATTTAGTCATGTGTGATATTGAAGTTTCACTGCATAAACAGCGAAAATGTAGTGATCGATAAAAATTTTCCGTTTCAATATTTCGCGCGCGCGCGCACGCGCGTGTGTGTGTGTGTGTGTGGAGGGAGAGATGTCAGGAAGAAAAAATATCGCAAAGTTTTGAAATGACGTGTAAAGTTTGTTGGAAGTTGCCAAGTGCTTCCACATACTCAAATGCTGTATGAATGAAGTCTGTGTATTTGCGAGCCGTCAGTTACGCTGCAACACAAGCACACAATTCATAACTCTAATACGTGTCTTACTCTGTTAGAATTTCAGTGTAAAATTACACCTGTTAATGAGTAGATTACGGCAGTATCTAAAATTTTTAAATGCCCTTACGATGTAAGAGGTAGCGAGATTTGGGTATCGATTCCCGGATACTGCGTCCCGAGCTCCGGATGCTGAGTAACGGGTACCGATTTCCGAGTTTCGGATTCTGAGACAGCGTTTTAGTAATAAAGATAGTTCAAGGGTTACGAGATTGTATCAGTTACGCACTATAACAAAAATTAAACAATTTTGGAGACTAGCAGCTAGGAGCGTAGCAGTTCGATATAGCACAAAACATGTAACAGTAAAGATCGAGAAACTTTTAAAAAGGTGGAGAATTTATTCTCTCATAACCCTGATCGGTAAATTAAGAGACCCTGTATCAAGAAACACCGTGCAACAATTCCTCTGCCGCTATACTGTGTCTCGTGTAGGGACCACGCGCGTAAAGGAGATTAGGGTGCTTAGAGAACCATAGTCATTTATTCCTCACTCAGTACACAAATGATATAGCACAGAAAGTTTATAACATTGTTACGAAGTACCCTCGGCCACATAGATAAAATGGTGTAAATGGTGTAGCTGTACATTAGCTTGCCATCAGTCTCGAAAGGGCCAACGTTACGCAACGTTTGCGTGTTTGCGATAGTGTATTGCTTAGTGTGGCGTGCACACTGGTGCATCTACCGCAACAGACGTTATGGCTGCGTTGTTCCCTGTCATCTAGGGGTACCAACATTAATAAGAAAACTCTGGGTGATTGCATAATGTGGTTTCCTGTATGGTTAGAAGGAATGTGCTTACAGTGCTTTAATACTGCACCACACAAAAAAAGTTGTCTGACATTATCATTAAAATGCTAAGATACGAATTATGTGAGCCATTCTATTTGGTTGCTGTTGCTTTTATAAACCAAAGACCGTCTATTTTGACTAGTACGATAAAATCTCTGTCTTAAATAATGATGCACGCTAACAGCAGGAAGAAGTAAAATTGGGTGGGAAGAGTCACGGATTTTGGGGAGTGGATTGTACTGGATGATAACTTTCACAAGCTGCGACATTGTCGCAAATAAAACAGTGACCCTTATACACAGTAAGTTTCCTTTAATTTACGTTACAGTTGTGCTACTGACAACATGACTCGTGCATATGATGTTATTTATACATATCTGACGATGCTGGTGCTGACTCTGCATTTAACATTTGACGATTCCAGTATCGCTGCTGTACATTAGGAATTTGTTTTCAGAAAACAGGTATGCCTCTTCATACTTAAAGCGCACAAATGCATGTATTTGTCAGTAGTACTTTTCATTATGGTCTATGTATTGTTTTTAAGCTGTAGACAATCTGCGAGTGTATTTATGTTTTTCCCATTTTTTTTCTGCAGATCTGATGATGGTCATTATAGATCGAAACCGGTAATGTGTTAACAAAAAGTTTGTGACCATAGACGTAAATTAAAGAAAACTTACTGGATGATAACTGTTTGTCAAAGAAATACTTTAAGTCATTTCATTTGACACCCACCAGGCCAACAGGAATACGAGTGCGTGCTGAAATGTAATGCCTACGGATTTCGTCTGCAAACACCTTTATTCTCAGTGTTTCCATATTTACAACACACTGCAGTTAGAGTGCTCCGAATTGTAGCACGTAACATGATGGTGTGTAACACAGCTACGACGCTGAGTGAGAAACTACGTGCTGTAGTCGAACATTGAATTCGAAGACCTCGTCCACACTCTCTGCTTCAGCATGGCAATGCCAGACCACACACGAGTGCTGTGACATTACATTTCAGCACGCACTCGTATTCCTGTTCACGGAGTTCCGATAGGTGGCGGCACTATACGTAACCTTCAAAATGGCTTCTCTAACAGAGGTGCGTTCCAAGCAGAGAACTGTCCCTGAGTTTCTCTTGGCGGAAAACCAGAGCACCACAGATACTCATAGGCGCTTGCAGAATGTCTACAGAGACCTGGCAGTGAATAAAAACAAGGCGAGTCGTTGAGCGAGGCGTCTGTCATCATCGCAACAAGGTCGCGAAAACCTATTCGGTCTCCCTGGTGCCGGCCGGCAGCACAAAATGCTGACTCCTGAAATGATGGAACGTGCGGACACTCTCAGTCGAGGTGATCAAGGGATCACAATCCAACTAGACGTCTCTGCTGGTAGTGCTGATACCCTAGACCACTAGTTGTGGCACTCAGAGGCGTGTGCCCTTGGGTTCCTCGCCGCCTAAAAGTAAACCATAAGCAGCAACGAACGACTGTTTGTACTAAACTGCTTGTACGTGACAATTTTTTTGTCGCAAATCGTCAGAGGCTATGAAATATGAGTTTATCACTTCGCACACTTGCCAAGTGTAACCTCCCCGCAAATATTAAAGAATAAAAATTGATCATAAATCCTCAATAATATTAATTAAATAATGAACCATGAATTGAATGTAACATCTGAACAGGAATAATTATATCTGGTAAATTTTTATAAGGACAGCGGCGCTGACCTTCGGCCCTGTATTCTGAATAACAAAAGCAAAATTCTTACCTCAATAAAAACTGAATCTATATCTGCTCTTATCTATCGACACAGCTTCGTGCAATGCTGACGTATATTTAATTTTGATTCTTGGAGGAAACGCATAGGAAATATTCTTTAAAATTGAATGAATGCTTTTTCTTCAAAAGAGTGGAAAAATTCTTTAAATTGAAATGAACACTTTCCTTTAAAAGATTTACTTTATAAAAAAATTATTATTGGGGCATTTTTTCTGAACAAATTAAATTACAATTAACATACATTATAAAATATGCGCAATGCTGCGTCTTTAACTTCTACAACAATACTCATCGTCCCAAATCGTGACCAGAGTCGCGAGAAGAGCACGCCGCCGACGCATGCCGACTTCTGCTCGGTACAACTGTCCACTCGCTACTCCCGTATCCGACTGACTACTACTACAGACAGAGTACAACTGTTCCTGCCGACTCGCTACATGCTACTGACGACTCGAGCGGTCAAGCGCAGACAAGCAACGATAAATAACTCTCTGGTCAGAGATTCTGTCATGCCTCGCCATCGCTGGTAATGAATACATACGTGTTTCAAAGTCATGCCGACGGTATTCTGGAACACAGAAGAGGTTATTTTGTTAGATGTCTGTATATGTGCTACCCTCAAGAAATTGAAGAAACGAATTTAGCGTGTTCGTCGCCACAAAGATACGAACGCAGCCGAGAGGAGCTCACCAAACGTCTTTGGACTGTTCTTCCTCATCCTCGCTAGAGCCCAGTTCTCACGACTTCAGTCTACCATCTGTTTGGCCCAATAATGGGTACACTCTGTGGGAAACAGTGCGTGGATGATGGGGAAGTTACCGATACAGCAAGCAAGGCTTTGGCCCCGACGTCGACGAGTGGAGTGGTACCACTCGGGCATATAGGCACTCCCAGCAAGGTGGAAAAAGACCTTCGCATTGAACGAAGATTATTGTGAAAATGAGATTTTGTAGCCAGAAGAGACGGGAATAGTGTGGTGTATTGGAATCCTGAATAAAATCATCTTGCTTTCAGAAAAATAATGTCGCATTGCTTACTGAATGCCCCTCGTAGTATCGTCTCTTTCTGGTTCTGAGATTAAGGAGATGTATTAGTGAATAAGACTCAAAGTTCAGAGCAGCTTGTCTTACCACTAGTTTTAATTATTATTAGACCGGGCGTACTTGTATAGAAGGACATCCGTTACAGAATTCGTTTATGCTCTCGAAAGTGAACACTTCCTACTGGTGTGATGTAACATAGATACCCTTGTTTTAGATCTTTACAACGCCTTTTGAAGATTCCCAAGATGTACCGTATGCTTAGTCAACGCAGTCGATCACGGTCTCTTCTGATCATCATTCACGGTGGATGCATTGCAAGTCCACACACCGTGATCTAGGCCCGTGGCACTGCTACCAACGGACAAGGCTCCCGTCCCAGTGCTGGCAGCCATGCCTCCAGTCGCGGAGTCCACAGACTGTCCTATGATTGCACACAGGGACGGCTGGTCTCACAGAGCCACGTTCTCTGTCGGTGACCATTGTTACTTCCGTCTCACTCTACTCACTCTGTGACTGCACTCCCACTCTTATTCCATACAGTGACTATTTAATTGGACGGCATGATTCATGTCTGTCATAACAGACGTACAGCCAACGGCCTTGCCGCGGTGGAAACACCGGTTCCAGTCAGATAACCGAAGATAAGCGCTGTGGGGCTGGGCTAGAACTTGGATGGGTGACCATCCGTCTGCCCAGCGCTGTTGGCAAGCATGAAGCACTCAGCCCTTCTGAGGCAAACTGAGGAGCTACTTGACTGAGAAGTGGCGGCTCTGGTCTCGTAAACTGACACAAGGCCGGGAGAGCGGTGCGCTGACCACACGCCCTTCCACATCAGCACCCACTGATGTGTTTCGGCCGAGGATGGCACTACGGCCGGTCGGTGCCGCTTGACCTTCTAAGGCCTGTTTGCACGGAGTTAGTTATAACAGACGTATAGAAGGCTCGATTGTAACTTACTACCAGTGCAAAAATGTTTCTATCAGATCACAGGAAAGACGAACACGCTCCTTTTTAAAAGATTCTATCTGAAAAGTGGGGTAGCAGCTGTCTCATTGTTGCTTCCTCAGTACTTTTAAAAATTTTCCCAAAGAATTTCGCAAGCGAACATATTCACGTTCTTTTTAACGTAACATACACGTCTCACACACTCAAGCTTTCCTAAATGTAACTCGCTCACACCAACTATTCCGTCACTATAAGTCGCTCATACTATTTGATTCTCACTTGCCCAATCTCACGCCCTCATTCAGCCCAACGCATTATAATTACTTCTTCGCGTCTCTCTGTCACAGCCACAGACTACTTCGTTCTGTCCTACTAGTACTGTCTCCTCTCAGTGTCATTGTTCCCCCTTGCTCTCTCTTACTGTTGCTATCCCATTCATTCTTTCCCATTGTTGATGTCTCTTCTATCACTATCTCTCCCGTCATCACTGGGTCTTTCCTACTCGACTGAACTGTCTGCTTCACTCTTTTCATAGCTCGGTCAATTATATTCCGCTGCCACTGCGTCCCTCTCTTTCACACTATCATAGTCTCCTCTGCTCTTTCTATACCACAACCACTGTTACTTTCTTCCAGTATTTATTACTTTTCGTCTGTGTCCCAATGCCACTGTCTCCTTCTCCCTCAGCCAAAAAAGCGTGAATATGTTCGCGTGCAAAAATGTTTGGAAAAGTATTAAAAGATGATGAAGATAGAAGGAGGCAGCTCGTACACGAATTTTCAGTCAGACCCTGTTAATCAGGTGCATATTAGCCTTTATTGTGCTCCGATAGGAGTATTTTTCCGCTGGTTCTCGTCTTTTCCCTGCTGCAGCACGGAGGCATGTCACTCATATCAAAAGAACTTCATGGGTCACTAAAATTTTGATAGTTTATGTGAAATTGAAATAATGCGAAACTAAATTTACACTTCAGACCGGACTTCACGGGCGCAAAATTCTACAGATCCCTTCAGATGATAACGGAGACACTTTACAGCATATTTCTTCGTGATATCTCACTTAATAAACTAGACTTTCTCCTCACACCGCATTTTACGTGCGTCTTTTGCTTGTAACCTGTGTATCTTGGAAACGGATAAAGATTTCAACAAAATTTGAAAGTTTATTAGAGAGCGGGATCTTGGGAATATATCGTAAAAATATGAACCATTTACTATGCATAGCCGTCTTGGTAAGAGGAACAGTAAAAGAAAAGTTTTTTTGAAGTTTTCAAAGGAACTACCCAGGCCCTTGAACTAAAGCTACCACGAGAAGCCCCTTAAGGCTCATAAAAAACCTTTAGGTAGGTATACCATTGGTCCCCAGCGCAGGTACTATCCAAAGCACTTGACCCTACCTTTCTATCACCAACTGAACTTGAGATATGAGCCCTGGAAAAACCCTGTTTTTACGCACGGAATTTTGGAATATATTAGATAGCGCATGCTGTCGAATGGGTACCGATAATCGATAATATGATACAGCTCAAAAACGGTGGTATAAAGAGTGCCCTAGGAGGAATGGTCAGTATTTGGTGATATGGCAGGAACGATCATTTGAAGCAAAATGTCTAGTAAACATTGGGTCTGAACGGCGTCCCTTGAGAGCTATGAGCACTGATTCATACATAAAGTGCTATGAACAACTGTTCAGTAGTAGAGATGTGTTTCCAGGAGCGAAGACGAAAAAGTCATAAGCTATGCCCATTTTTAGTGATCATTTTTTCTCTTGTGTTGGTCTATACTACCAGCTTTCAGTATTTACACTGCAAAAAGCTTGCAGTGAAAGAGATTTGTTTCGCAGTATCCAAGATGAGGACGTCCTCACTGCTTTTCTTTCTTTTTATTTTTCTTGTGCACCCTACGTCCTCAATTATTTGCTGGATGTACTCCAATATCTGTTTTTTCCTACTGGTTTTACGGCTTACGGTTCCCTCATAACACCTGTCCTACTATCATGCCACTTCTTCTTATCAGTGTTAGCCACATGTTCCTCCTTCGCCGTTTCTATGTAAACTTCCTCATTCTTGTCTTATGAGAACATGTAGCACCACATGTCAGCAGTCTCTTGCATTCGGGTTATCTCACTGTCCATGGTTCACTATCATACAATTCTGTGCTCTGAATGTACGTTTACAAAGGTATATTCCTCAAATTGAGGATTATGTTTGCTTCAGTAGACTTATCTTGATCGGGGATATCCTTTCTGCCTGTGCCAGTCTACTTTTTATGCGCTCCTTCCCTCGCCTGTCATGGATTAATTTGCTTCCACGTTAGCAGAATTCCTTAGCTTCGTCATAACCAATTTACGTCTTAAATTTCTGGCAGTTCTTATTTCTGCTATTTCTCTTTATTTTTATCGTTCTCCGTTTTATTCTCAGTCAACATTATGTGCTCATTAGACTGTTTATTCCATTCAACAGATTCTGTACTTCTTCTCCATCTTTACCGATGACAGCAATATTATCATCGAATCTTATCATAGGTGTCTTTTCAGTCTGAATTGTAGCCCCACTCTTGACCCTGTCTTTCATTTCCGTCATTCCTTCTTCGATGTGTAAATTGAACAGCAGAAGCGGAAGACTGCAGCCATGTTTTACACCCTTTTTAATCCGAGCACTTCGTTCTTTGTCTACCAGTCTAATTTTCCATTCTTGGATCATGTACACTTTGAATATTACCTTTCTTTTCCTATGGCTTACTCTTATTTTTCTCAGAATTTCGAATATCTTCCACCATTTTACGTTGTCGAACGCTTTTACTAAATCCACGAGTGCTGTAGCGTGTCTTGATTTTTGTTCAGCCTTACTTCCACTATCAAGCCCAACAACGCAGAACTGTCTTTACCTTTCGAAAAGCCAAACTCATCATCATCTAATTATCAATTTTCTTTCCCGTTCATCCGTATATTATGTTGATCAGCAACTGGATGCATGAGCTGCTAAGATGACTGTGAAATAGTTTTCGCAGTTATTTCCGTTGCTATCTTCGGACGTGAGGATAATGTTTTTTTCGAAAGTCAGCTAGTCCGTCGCCAGTCTCATAGGTTCCACACACCAAGTTGAATAGTCGTTTGGTTTCCACTTCCCCCAACGATTTTAGAAATTAAATGGAATATTGTTTATCCCTTCTGCTTCATTGGATCTCAAGTCATACAGAGACCTCTTAAATTCTGACTCTAATACTGAATCCCCTATGTCGACTTTATTTTCTTCGTCTATCACGTCATCGGACTAGTCGTCTGGCTTATAGGGGCATCCAACATGCTCCCTGCAGCTATCTGTTCTCTTCTCTGCGTTAAATAGTGGAATTGCCTTGCCCTTGCTTTTAATTTCATTCAAGGTTGTTTTGACTTTTCTATATACTGATTCAGTCTTCTGACGATTACTTGTTTTTCGATTTCTTCACATCATTCCTGCAACCATTTCACCTTGACTTCTCTGCACTTCCAATTTGTTTCACTCCTAAGGGCTACATATTGCTATATTCTTTACTTTCCCTGAAAATTATTGAACGGCCTTCCTTCGTTAATCAGTCGATGTATTTCTACTGTTAACCAAGGTTTCTTCGCAGTTAACTTTCTTGTACCTACATTTATGTCCTCAACTTATGTGATTGCTCTTTTTAGAGATGTCAATTCCTCTTCAATTGAACTGCCTTTTCTGGTATTCCTTATCTTCTCTCCAACATCTGTGATTTCCCTTTTTAGGGATGTCCATTCCTCTTTAATTGAACTGCCATTCCGGTATTCCTTATCGCCATATGCGCGTCCTTGGTGAATTTCGAACGCGTCTCATCATTTCTCAATACTTCAGTAGCCCACTTTCTTCCACACTGATGCATATTACGGCTAGACATTTAGCCCCGAATCATCTTGCCTGTCATATCTCTGAGTATTAACCATTCCTTAAGGAACAGTCTGCATTATTCGTTCTCTTAATTGTTTTGCATGAATGTTGAAAAGTCTCTTACTAAAATATACCGTATGAAGTACCGCAGTTTACACATTCCCAGAGGAAGTGTTCTCATTTACCATAAGGACAATTTTAAAGATGTACAATTCTAGTGTGACTGACAAATCCGAAAAATTGGTATGAAACGCTGCTACATTTTTTAAGCTGTAGTCTGATGTTGCCAATTACGTTTTCAAACTTTGAAACTAGTGCAAAACGCTGTTATACCCTGAGGTGACAAAAGTCATGCCACGGCGATAGCACGTATACAGATGGCTGTAATTTCGAGTACAAAAGGTGCAAAAGGGCATTGTACTGGCGGAGCTGTCATTTGTACTCAGGTTATTTTGGTGAAAAAGTTTCCTACGTGATTATCATCGCACTACAGGAATTAACGTACATTGATTGTAATGGTAGTTGGAGGTAGTCGCATGGGACTGTCCATCCCGGAAATCGTTAGGGAATTCAATATTCCTATCCACAACGCCAAGAGTGTGCCTCTCACACTGGCAACATAGTGGCAGATGGCCCTCAGTTAACATCCGAGAACAGCGGCGTTCGCGTAGAGTTGTCAGTGGTAACAGACCGGCAGCACTGCGTGAAATAACGTGCAGAAATCAACGTGGGATGCACGACAAACGTATCCTTTAGGTGAAATTCGGCGTAAATGCGCTATGGCAGCAGACGACTGACGCGAGTGTCTTTGATAACTCCACGATATGGCTTGCAGCGCCTCTCCTGCATTCGTGACCATTTCGGTTGGACCCTAGACAACTGGAAAACCGTGACCTGGTGAGATAAGTCCCGATTTCAGTTGGTAAGAGCTGATGGTACGATTCGAATGTGGCGAGGAACTCAAGAAGCCATGGACCCAAGTTTCCAGCAAGACACTGTGCAAGCTGTTGGCGCCTCAGTAATGCCGTGGGCTGCGTTTACATCAAATGGACTGGGTCCTCTGGTCCAACTGAACAGATGATTGACTGTAAATGAGTATGTTCGGCTACTTGAAGACCATTTGCAGCGACTCATGGACTTCATGTTTCAAAACAACGATGGAATTTTTATGAGTGACAATGCGCCATGTTTCAGGGCCACAATTGTTGTGATTGGTTTGGAGAACATTATGGACAACTCGAGCGAATAATTTTGCCACCCAAATCTCCCAATGTGAATCCAGTCAAACATTTATGGGACGTAATCGAGAGGTCAGTTCGTACACACATCCTGCACCGGAAACACTTCTGTAGTTATGGACGGCTGTAGGGGCAGCGTGGCTCAATATTTCTGCAGGGGACTCTCAATGACTTTTGAGTCACGCCACATCGAACTGCAGCGCTATACCGCCCAATAAGAGGTCCGACACGATATTAGGAGACATCCCATACCTTTGGTTACTTCAGCGTGTGTAGATGGGATTTTTAAGCAATCGGTATTTTACCTTCCGTAGAAATGAATAAAAACTTCTGTTGAATGCGGATAAAACATCTTCATTCTGCAAGACGGACCACGACGTCGATAAAAAATGACTTCAGGAATTTTTACGAAAATATGTTTTAGAAACTCAGATGATTTATTACTGGGTAAACGAATTTAAGTGTGATCACATAGGTATTGCGGTTTTGGCTCGTTCGACTCACGTTGCTTAGGTTTCTTCAGATAAAATACTGGATAAAACGTAGGTAGCGTTAATATTCGTAGGATTATTCAAACAACACGCATCTCCATGGGACAGCGGGGACGGTCATTCCAACACAGACTTTTCACATGGATACGGTATATTGCTAATATTGCTCAGTATACGGCCGAAACTGTCCGTCATCCAGAGGATGTGTGGCATTAAGGTCGTATCCAGCATTTCTTCTTACTCGTCATTTCGACCGGTGTGAGGTTTAGTGTCACTTCTTACGCAACTTACAGAGTACCCATTGTTACTCAGAACGCACTACAGGTGTTGCATATCGCATTAGAGGTGCTGCGGCACACGGGATCGTCTTACAAGCGTTACGTGTTTTACTCATAACACTTTATTGGCTGGGGCGGTGATTTGATAGGCTCAGTGTGTGCCGGTTTGCTATAGACGCTACGAACCAGATTCTCACTGACCCTCGTAACCAGTACATTTAGAAAGGTCAGCTGTTGATCCCTCTCTACCCCCACAGTACATTGTGTTAGGATGAATGCTTTCCTCAGTGACGAGGAGGGATTCTCTGATCTAACAAACAACTGCTTTCGAAAAGTAAATGATGCTGTGAGTAATGTATTAACCAACTGAGGTTCTGAAGAACCTGAGGAGGTGAGTCTGTTTTTGTCCGATTACAGTCAGAAGCTTCTGCTGAATCATCTTTCACGCGATCACAAGAACGGAACCCTGAAACACAGAGACGCGTAGGTTGAGACGTAAAAGACTTAATACGTGGATTTATGTCTGGGGAAATGGACGACATTGTCCCAGAAATAAATTAAGAATAGTCCCAATTGGGAACGCCCTGCCTCACTACCACTGCGACCGTTATTTGGCCTACAAGAACCGAGACTCTATAGTGGGCTGTTTCTCAAAACACCTCGTTCTACCCCTTGGAGCAGGGAATGAAAGGAAATAAAAAGCCATTAAAGTGCGACGGCGTACAAGGGCTCCTCTCTATCCTCCATTTAAGAAGGAAGTAAGGGCGTACATTTAGTTAATAATGTGAATATGATGGTGATGAGGTCCCATACTCCGAGGAACGTAGGGGGCGATGCGGGAGACCCGTACTGCCGTACTAGGCAACGTCCTAGTGGAGATGGTTTGCCATTGCCTTCCTCCGACCGTAATGGGGATGAATGATGATGATGATGATGATGATGCAGATGACACAACAACACTCAGTCATCTAGAGGCAGGAAAAAATCCCTGATCCCGCCGGGAATCGAACCCGGGACTCCGTACCCGGGAAGCAAACACGCTACCGCAAGACCCACGAGCTGTCGACATGTTGAATACTAAATGTGATATTGTACGTCTCTTATCAAGCAACGTTATGGGACGATTTCCCCAGCAGGTTGAAGCAGAGGTAACCAAGATCAAAGGACAAAAAATGCTCGTACACAAGGATAGTATGCCTGTTTTAAGAGCACTTTTTTAACACAGGAAGTTTACAGTTGTTGGAGATATTTGCTACCTGAACATATTTCTTTAACTTTACTGCGTTAGCCTTTGTCCTTACATACACTGAAAACCATTAAAATTTACTGGTCAGTGTTACTTGGCTGGAGCTATTAATGGTCTACACATTTTAAAACATTGTAGCTAAGTACTGACAGCCGAGTCGCTGTGGAAGAAGCAGTGTCGGATATCGAGGACCTTTCGTCAGAGAGAGGGAGAGAGAGAGAGAGAGAGAGAGAGAGAGAGAGAGAGAGAGAGAGAGAGAGGGAGGGAGGGAGGGAGGGAGAGAGAGAAAGGGGTGGTAGTTAGAGAGAGAGGGGGAGGCAGAATATTGGAGGGTGGGGAGCAGGAGGGCGATGCCTGGCATTCACCCAGACACGTTAGAGAAAAAAGTCAAACACGCACGTCTGAATATCGTCGCCACGCCTCTGCGTTGTAGGCTGTCATCCCCATCTTGTCGGAGCTGTTCGGAGCTGGACATTCTGCATGTCTTGGATAGAAATATTCTTGTCAGTGTTCCCACTAAATCTTAGATAAAAAATGGAAAATCTAGAAACGATTATTTTCATTAGCTGAGATAGTCATTCACAATTGTCACAATTCTAAATCTCCACCTCACGAACGTCGGAGAAAGTATTAACCTAGCAACACAGACGCATTTTCCACAATGCTCATTTCCAAGGAGGGGTGAGGATTACTCTACGCCCATCGTTAAAAGGTTTAAAATAAATAGAAAATTCTTTAATTATTGTTAACTTACATTAACAATATAATTCTGAAAGAAGTACTGATGTGTAAGTAGGGTCCAGAACCAGAAAATAACTTTTAGCACACTGTTAGCAGTATCCACACATTTTCAATAACATGTACTATCAGACTGGAGCTACTATATGACCACCACAAAAAATTTTACTCACAACATACTTTTTAAGAAGATATTGATGTGTAAGTTAGGTAATGAACCTGAAAATTTTGACAGGGCATTCATTGTGGAAAGAGACATCTACCACTTAGAATTAAATTTTTGCTTTAAGTTTAACTGAAAAATCTAAAACATTTGTGGAATTAATTAAAAAACAATATTTTTTCTTAATTTTAAAAAATAAAGTGACTAGATTATAATATTTTCAAAAAAGTGGGCATGAAGTACCCCCAGCCCCCACCCCCTCCCCCGCACCCACACACCCCTGGTATTGTGAGCGTTAAAAGCGATGTCCCAATATATGACGAAATGGTTTCACGTTATATAACAGAAAAATGAGTAGTATTGTAGGGTAAAAAACTAGGAAGTTCAATTACGTGTCGACTGAAGAAGTAACTGCTTGTATTAACACAGGTCTGTAAAATTTTGATACAAGAGCCATCTAGATATTGCAATTAAACTGTCATAAATACTGCGTATGAAGCCACCAGCAAACACTGGTTAAACGAAAGGACAATAATAAAAATGGAAATATGAATATTACCGTTACTGCCTTTTGTTGTTGAATTCTCTGTTTGTGATATCTGCTTCCCTGTACTATGAATTGCACAGTTTCCCACCAGCGGCGTTGTGAAACTGATATTACTGCTATTTTGTGTTCCTGATGGCTAGTTCCAAGGTGCATAAACTGTAAGTGATAACATGGAAAGCATAATAGTTTGATGGTTAAAACAAACTAAGATTTCTTAAGAGATGACAATTTCGAATTATTTTCACTTGTTAATTCGAATTATCTATTTTAAGCATTGTTAGCCTCCATATTTGTGTCAAATAAGATGAAAGATGTTTTAACATTTTATGAGACTGTCATTATACGAGACTTCATTTGAGATACAATGAGGCTGCTTGTAGTTTCCCCTTCAGTACAAGAAATTGTGGTTAAGTTGTGTGATTCAGTTTTGTCTGCCCAGGTTCACGATCGTATATTTCACGTTAGTGTTTCTGGCAATTACTAATGCACCGCTGGTCTGTATATTGTATCTCTACTAGTAACTATGACATATATCCAAATATCATGTTCACTTTTTGATTTCGAATTCGTGTTTCGGACGTGTTGTTTACATACAGTGATCTGATTACAAACACCATTCGACTGATAGCATTACCTATATATTGCTACATGAGATTTCATTTAGATAGAAGTTCAAAGTCTGGATTATGAAGCGTTTCCACAACATCTTATATGACACATTTGGCTACAAGTGACTTTCAAAAAGACACTTACAGGCATATACTTTTATCTGCGTTGTGTGAGTTATCAGTACAGTTCTTTTATGAGATAATAAAAGAAACTGAATCTTACTGGACCACAGGAAGCTAACGACGACTTCATAAAAATTGTAATGCGCCGTCATTGTACATTTCGAGATGCAAGCGTGAACCACACGTTGCTCAGACTCGCGATGTGACTAACGTACATAAACTTACTTTCAGTCTCATCACAAGGGCAGAAAGTAATAATATGGTTTCCTGCCAGGATAATATGTGGATATCACTCTTCCATCTCTGGATTTGCAATATCGGTGCGTTTCGTTTATTTTAAACGTCACCTTCGCTTTTTAATTTCTTGGGGTGCAACCGATATATTGTTATGCAACCAACGCCATTCGTTTTGCGATTTTTCATGTTGTTAATTACATAAGAGATAATATGGGGTGTCCATTAAAAAAAAACGTAAGTTCGTATTGAAAATTATAATTGCTTACGTTTTAGAATGTCTCATAGTGTTTACTTTTATGGGTTCTGCCTTACACTCATATCCGTGAAAGTCGTTTCTGAACATCTGTTGTTGTCCCAGGGATATTTGCGCTGAAACGTTTAAGTGGCCCGCCCTGTATATTGTTGATCTACTTTTTCTGGAATTTAGTTGGTTCAAATGGCTCTGAGCACTATGGGACTTAACAGTGGAGGCCATCATTCCCCTAGAGCTTAGAACTACTTAAACCTAACCTAAGGACATCACACACATCCATGCCCGAGGCAGGATTCGAACCTGCGACCGTAGCGGTCGGGCGGTTCCAGACTGAAGCATCTAGAACCGCTCAGCCACTCCGGCCGGCTGGAATTTAATAATCAGGTGTATGTTTACAAACGAACAATGAGATAGAAATTTGAAATTTCTGGTAATCGTATTTAGCACAGTTTTTAGATACATTAGTCAAACCAATGGATTCTACTTAACCAAATGAATGTAATGGATAATGAAGTTAATTTGGTAACACCATTGAAGATAGGAATTCACCTGCTTTGGTACGTGCTGTCACTAAAAGAGATTTTAAAAGTGGCTGCTTTTATTGAATAATATATGTACGTTTACATCTCCACATTCGTAAGTTTGCCAGCGATTTCTGGCCTATAAAAGACCATACATTTTTTTAGTGATTATAACTGTTCACGAATATTTCTGGCATATATAACCAGTAATTGTTGTCTTCAAGTCTGAAAGAAAGCAGCATGCATACCACAGAGTCTTTGGGCAGATCAAAGTTAGAAGATAGACGAAAAATTGCATCATGTTCCGTATTAGAACCCTCCAACTCGAAAATCTATCAAAAAACTCTACTCACTACCCTAACTGGGCAAACACAGAATCAGTATTGACTGAAAGTACTTGTCATACGTGTGAGTACAGTGTTGCCGAATTGCCTTTCATTGACGTCCTTCTTCTACTGAAAATTCGCATGGGACGAAATTTTGTTACAGAAATTTTTTGCACTGTTAGCAAGTAAGGACATGCACGGAGAACGCGAATTTTGGATCACCCGCCATAATTGTTACAAAATGTAATCATATATGTTTCTTAGCATGTCTGTCAATCCACGTTGTTTGAATGACGCTCTTCCCGTAGTTATGATGCTCACCATGTGATAACAGGGATACTATAGAAAACGAGACACAGGCGAACGCGTGGAAGCCACGTGGCAGCAGGCAGCGCCGCCGCTCGAAACACCGCCCCCTTCCCTTCGCTTGGCTGGTTCGATGCAGATACTCTGTCTGAATCCTTCCAGCTTCCTGAACAGTACGAGGACGGTCCGCCCTAAGGACCACCACTCACAAATATTGAAAAAGTTGTTCCTTCTCTAGTTACCTGTCCGTGTCTGAAATACTGTACCTCTTGATGAAAGTGCTCCGCGGCCACGATGGAAAGGTCACAAAGCAATGACAGAAAAATTATGCACTGCTATCGTGAAAGTTTCAAAATTAAGAGGTATGTAATAAAGTCAGTACAAAAAAAGTTCTTTTGGCTTTAGTCCTTTTTGTTTCTCATAATCTTTCTGATATGTCTTAGGAGCAGACGAAAATCGCCAAACCTGGAGGAAGACAGAAATGACTGTACTGTCCAAAAAGGCGACAACAGCAGTAATGACAGAGGGGTAAATCTATTTGTTGCCACCTACAGAATATTCGCCGGTACTGTAAACAAGAAACTCAAAGCATCAGTAGAATATTTGATTGCTGCCTGGAGAAGGACGCTAATTTACTGTTGGTTATTTCAACTCAACTCACTGAAAAACTGTGAGAGTTTAATCAAGAAATGCATTTAACATTTAAATACGGAACAGGAAAAAGAACGAAAAAATTACGTACGGTCTAGAAGAAAGGATGACTTATGCAGTGCCAACAACGAAGCGAAATAAGGTTATATCTTATCCTATACCGCATGCGTCATCTATATCGACAGAGTTTCTCGCAGATGGTTTGAGAAACACTGCTGTAACACAAAACAATCTCACTGTACTAAAAAGAATTCTTGATGCCTACACCATAGACCGGTGCTTAGTAAAGTAATTGACGTGCAGAGAGGCGTTAATGAATGGGATAAAATGTTTTGCGAAAGTAATCAAAAAATGCGAATACATAGAAAGAAGGATCCTTTACTGTATGATTATATGATAGCGGAACAAACATTGGTAGCAGTTACTTCTATAAAATATCTGGGAGTATGTGTGCGGAACGATTTGAAGTGGAATGATCATATAAAATTAATTGTTGGCAAAGGCGGGTACCAGGTTGAGATTCATTGGGAGAGTGCTTAGAAAATGTAGTCCATCAACAAAGGAGGTGGCTTACAAAACACTCGTTCGACCTATACTTGAGTATTGCTCATCAGTGTGGGATCCGTACCAGATCGGTCTGACGGAGGAGATAGAGAAGATCCAAAGAAGAGCGGCGCGTTTCGTCACAGGGTTATTTGGTAACCGTGATAGCGTTACGGAGATGTTTAATAAACTCAAGTGGCAGACTCTGCAAGAGAGGCGCTCTGCATCGCGGTGTAGCTTGCTCACCAGGTTTCGAGAGGGTGCGTTTCTGGATGAGGTATCGAATATATTGCTTCCCCCTACTTATACCTCCCGAGGAGATCACAAATGTAAAATTAGAGAGATTAGAGCGCGCACGGAGGCTTTCAGACAGTCGTTCTTCCCGCGAACCATACGCGACTGGAACAGGAAAGGGAGGTAATGACAGTGGCACGTAAAGTGCCCTCCGCCACACACCGTTGGGTGGCTTGCGGAGTATCAATGTAGATGTAGATGTAGTTGTTGGTAAGCACCCAACTCGCACTAAAAATGTTATTTTTGTCGTTCTTCAGCTCGAGGGCTGGTTTTATGCAGCTTCTCACGTTTTTCTATCCTGTGCAAGCATCTTCAGCTCCGCATAACTATTACAACTCACATTTACTTGAACCAGCTTACTATAATGAAACCTTGCTCTCCCTCAACAGTTTTCCCACAGTGTTTCCTACATTTCCAATGTAACTATTCTCTGATACTTCAGAACGTGCATTTTAGTCAATTTGTGCCACAAAGTTCTTTTTGCCCCAATGCAATACGGTACCTGATCCTCAGTTACTCAATCTACTCACCTAATTTTGAGCTTTCCTCTGTCAAACCGTAGTTCAAAACCTTCTGTGCTCCTCTCGTATTTACTGTTTCTTGTCTAGGGGTCACTTTCAAAACTGCATTACAGGCAAATAGGATCACAAAGCTTTTCGAATCACTTGCATTTATATTTCATGTTAACCCATTTATCTTCTTCAGATACTCTTTTCTTTTTACTGCCAGACGGCAATTTATATCCTCTTTACTTCTGTAACTGTCAGTTATTTTACCACCTCAAAAGCAAAACTCTGCTGCTGCTTTTAGTGTCTCGCTTTCTAATACAATTCTTTCAGCGTCACCTGTTTTTGGCTACACTTCACTACTCTTGTTTTGCTCTTGTTGGTGTTTATCATACAAAATTTTAACTGTCATCGATAAACCTAAAGGTATTTATCTCTTCTCTGGATATTTGGTTCATTTCCTAAATTTCTTCCTTTGTTCTTTTCTATTTCCTCTATGTACAGACTGATAACATGGGAAATAAGTTGCAACTTTATTTCGCTTCCTTGTCAACTATTGGTTCTCTTTCTTGTTGTTCAGCTAGTGTAGCTGCAGTCTTGTTTCTGTACAGGTTATACAAAATTTTTCGATTATTTTAGAAGAACGTCAGAATTTCAGAGAGTATATACCAGTAAACATCGTCAGAAGCTTTTTCTAAATGAGAAATAGGTATATGTTTATGTTTCTTTACTCTTTCTATGATATATCAAAGGGTAACTATTGCTTCACGTGATGCTAAATTTCTCTGTAACAGAAACTGATCTTATCCCAGGGACATGATTTATGAAATTGATGATTTCATAATACTAACACCTGTCCACTTTTTGACATTGGGATCTTGATATCTGATGTTATTTAGAATCTCAAGGTTATTTACAGTTAGACATTTCTCCATCAAATGCTGTCATAGTATCGTATCTCTCATCCTAAAAACTTCTACCGCTATCATTAATGATGTCTATACGTTTCTTTATTTTACATAACCCTTCTATGTTGAGCCATAAACATAAATATCTTATATGAAACTAGTAGCACCTTCGTACTATCCTCCAGAGTTTTGGCATTCCCTGTTGGCCAATAGCCCAACAAGCGTTTCTTCAAGGACTGCGTCAGTGGTCGACCACGTGCCCAAAAACATAGACAAAGAAAAGTGTAATGTAGCTGTAAAAGATCTCTCACTCTCAGGCTGTAACTGACAAACAGTAACCTTATAATCAGGCATGGAAAAAGTCTCTAGACCGCACACCTACGAAAGACATTTATCAAGAAATCAAAATACAAGATTTTTCAAGAGAACTAGGAAACTCGGGTTGGTATGAGGTATACAGGGAAACCAATATACAGAGGGGTCCAAAAAATGTATCTACTGTTTGAAAGTCCATAACTTGCAAACTAATTGACGGAGTTGTCTCATTTTTGGTGAAAGTGTAGGTTAAGGTCCAACTTAATGATATCACTGTAGGTTTCGAAATGGTCACCATTAACATCAACACACAAACGATGCTGCTGAACTGCAGCACGAACTACTGTCTGCAACGTGTTCAGTTGGATATCTGCACATGAATGTACGATGGATTCTCGAAGTTCATCCAATGTGCGTGGCTTTTGTCGATAAACGACATCCTTTAGTGTTCCCCCCAGGTGAAAGTCCTGAGGAGTTAGGTCTGGGGAACGTGGTGGATACCCCACAGCACCTCTACGGCCTATCCATCTTCTTGGTAGAATTTAGTCGAGATACGCCCTTACACGATTTTGGTAGTGGGCTGGGGCACCATATTGTTGAAAGTTAACTCTTCCGTCTCCATACAAGTCGGGGATGACAGGTTAAATGGATGTCTGAAGCTTCTGAAGGTACACCTCACCAGTAACCGTGCCGTCAAAGAAGAATGGCCCAAACAAGCTCCGATAAGACAACCCACACCACACATTTACTCCTGGCAAATTCACGGCTTTGTCTACATGGACGTTCGGATTTTTGGCGGCCCAGTAGATGCAATTGTGTCGATTTACTGTACCACTGAGTTCGAACTGTGCCCCATCAGACCACACAATCATCTCTGAAAACTCTTCATCGTTGCGCACCTCTTAGTAAACCACACGTAGTACTCCATCATTCTACGATCTGAGTCATCCTCGCTCATTGCGTGTAGCGATCATGGGATGTAGCACTTCCACTTTACTGTCTTCATAATTAGCCGAACACTTGAGCGACGCACTCCAGTTTCACGGGCACACTGTCTCGAAGACGTCTGTGGTGAGCGTGTGAATTGTTATAACACACGACAGGAATTAGCTGGACTTGTTATTATTGCAGATCGTCCAGATCGTTGTTTTTGTACATCTTTAACACAGCCTTCGGCTTCAAATTTGTCTCTAATGCGACGAATAGTTAAATGTGTCGGTGGCTCTGTTTAATACTCATTTCGCCATTGACATTGAACCTCATTAATGTTTTCGTACTTAAAATACCACTTCAAAACTGACTTCCTTTCATCAAATGTAAGCCTTGCGCCAGCCATATTTACTCGAGTAACTAGGAGCAACTATCTGGCGACTGTCGTCTGACAAAACAGAACAACACAAGACAACGCTTGTGTGGCGATTGCCGGAACTACCAACTATTACACTACCAAAGATGAGACATTTCCGTCAATTAGTTTGCCAGTTATGGACTTTTAAACAGTGGATGCATTTTTGGACCCCCCTGTAAATACGACATTCTCTAAATTCTCAACATTATTTAAACTGAACTTTTAAAAGACATTTCTAAAAGTGCCCACATCAGTATCAACGTCACACGAAAACTGACGCATAACACAGCAGGTATTAGGATGTCCTCCCAAACCCTTACACACTTCAGTTCCATGAGAAACAGTCGCTATGAGCCAGAGTTGTTAAATGTTTTCACAGGCACAGAAAGATTTGTAGGTAGGTGTTGACTGCTGCAAAAATATCATTTAATGACAAAATAATATACAACGCAATGAATAAAGCTAAAACTATCTCTAGTGTAATTAAACAGGAAACAGGGTGAGACAAACAAAAGCATAATAATACGAGTATACTGATCACGGAGGAGGATAAATTAATAAATGACCCACATCACGTATAAAACGATGTGAATGAGTATGTTTCAAATATTACAACAAAAATTGACAAAAACAACTATACCAACTGTAAAAAATTATGCGCTAAACGTAGTGATGTTACAGTCAACCACAGAGCATGAAGACAGTAAAACTGTGTGACAGCTAAAAAACAAAAGGTATCAACGTGTATGCTGAAATAATCCGTACAGAGTATACAAGCCACCTTAACAAACGTAGTAAATGACTCATTCGTATCAGGTAGATTTACAGAGTATTCAAAACAGGAACGAATTAGCTTCTGCTAAAGAAATGTAATGCAGAAGATATTTTCCTGCAGTCATCATTACCAAAAATAATATAATAAATTGAGAGACAGATTAACGAATTACTCGAATACAGCCTTATACGTGAATCACAGTTTGGCTTTTTGAGTAGTAGAAGGGTAGAGTCAGCTGTATAGAATTAAAGAAAGTGGTTCTTGATGCTCTTGACAGACGTGAGTTTGAAACAGGCATATTCTGGGTTCTCTATGAGACTTTTGATACTGTCGACAATACTATTCGACTAAATAAGTTGGAGTAATTACGAATAAGAGGCGTAGATAATAACTGGTTCTAAATATACCTAGTACTTTGGATGCAAAGTGTAGAGATACTACGTGCCCGAAACAAGGCTAAACTTGTAGTAAAACACTTCTCTGGGTCGTATATTAGTACTAATTGACTTAACAATAATGTTAGCCATGGGAAAAAATTCTCTTTGCTGGTGAATGCAATGGTACAGTCACTGAGAAAACAAAACTTCTTGCAGAGAAAGCGAATGAAAACCTCAAGGAAGCCAAAAATTTATGAATATACAATAAAGTGACACTGGACATACAGAAAGCGAATGCTATGAATTTCAGTTTGAAGAGGGAAGATGGCCTGTATAGATTTCATAACAAACACGAAATTTCTAGGTTTATTGAGTCTCATGGAACTGGTATAAACACACAAAGATACACTACTGGCCATTAAAATTGCTCCACTACGAAGATGACGTGCTACAGACGCGAAATTTAACCGACAGGGAGAAGATGCTGTGATATGCAAATGATTAGCTTTTCAGAGCATTCACACGAGGCTGGCGTCGGTGGCGACACCTACAACATGCTGACATAAATAAAGTTTCCAACCGATTTCTCATACACAAACAGCAGTTGACCGGCGTTGCTTGGTGAAACGTTGTTGTGATGCCTCGTGTAAGGAGGAGAAATGCGTACCATCATGTTTTCGACTTTGATATAGGTCGGATTGTAGCCTATCGCGATTGCTGTTTATCGTATCGCAACACTGCTGCTCGCGTTAGTCGAGATGCAGTGACTGTTAACAGAATATGGAATCGGTGGGTTCAGGAGGGTAATACGGAACGCAGTGCTGGATCCCAACGGCCGAGTATCACTAGCAGTCGAGATGACAGGCATCTTATCCGCATGGCTGTAACGGATCGTGCAGCCACGTCTCGATCTCTGAGTCAACAGATGGGGACGTTTGCAATACAACAACCATCTGCACGAACAGTTCGACGACGTTTTCAGCAGCATGGACTATCAGCTCGGAGACCATGGCTGCGGTTACCCATGACGTTGCATCACAGACAGGAGCACCTGCGATGGTGTACTCAACGACGAACCTGGGTGCACGAATGGCAAAACGTCATTTTTTCGGATGAATGTAGGTTCTTCAAAAATGACTCTGAGCACTATGGGACTTAACATCTGAGGTCATCAGTCCCCTAGAACTTAGAACTACTTAAACCTAACTAACCTAAGGACATCACACACATCCATGCCCGAGGCAGGATTCGAAACTGTGACCGTAGCAGTCGCGCGGTTCCGGACTGAAGCGCCTAGAACCGCTTGGCCACCGCGGCCGGCAATCTAGGTTCTGTTTACAGCACCATGATGGTCGCATCCGTGTTCAGCGACATCGCGGTGAACGCACATTGGAAGCGTGTATTCGTCATCGCCATACTGGAGTATCACCCGGCATGATGGTAGGGGTTGCCATTGGTTACACGTCTCGGTCACCTCTTGTTCGCATTGACGGCACTTTGAACAGTGGACGTTAAATTTCAAATGTGTTACGACCCGTGGCTCTACCCTTCATTCGATTCCTGCGAAACCCTACATTTCAGCAGAATAATGCACGACCGCATGTTGCAGGTCCTGTACGGACCTTTCTGGATACAGAAAATGTTCGACTGCTGCCCTGGCCAGCACATTCTCCAGATCTCTCACCAACTGAAAACGTTTGGTCAATGGTGGCCGAGCAACTGGCTCGTCACAATACGCCAGTCACTACTCTTGATGAACTGTGGTATCGTGTTGAAGCTGCATGGGCAGCTGTACCTGTACACGCCATCCAAGCTCTGTTTGCCGCAATGCCCAGGCGTATCAAGGCCGTTACTACGGCCAAAGGTGGGTTTTCTGGGTACTGATTTCTCAGGATCTATGCACCCACCTTGCGTGAAAATGTAATCACATGTCAGTTCTAGTATAATATATTTGTCCAATGAGTACCCGTTTATCATCTGCATTTCTTCTTGGTGTAGCAATTTTAATGGCCAGTAGTGCATTTGTAAACTGAATGTCATCAGCACGATATTACCTTAGCGTCCTGTCATCAGTGTGCAACATCCAGCGTCTTTCAATTACATACTATTCGTACGTATACTCAGTTCTTGGCTATGGATACCTTTTCTGTGGAATAAATGCACAAAATATGAACACAGTTTTTAAACTACAGACTTTTTTATTGTATTATCATTTATTTGTATTAGATTTTGTACCATACTCCCACTCAGTAATCCTTCACTGTTTGGATTGTATTCCTTATAGGTGCTTCTTAACTACCTTTTCAAATGCGTTTTTGTTATTTCTGTAATTTCCTTGAGCAATTCGTTGTACAGTTTTATTCCCTTTTTTTGTATGGAAAACTTTACAGTCAGAGCTAGATAATATACGAGAGACTTAACCTCTTTCTGAGTTCAATAACTCATACGTTACAGAGGGACGCCGACTCAGTTTTACAGGCTAACAACTGGGAAGTTGCCGTACACAAATTGGAAGCCAAATGTTGATGCTATGGTCCCGACGTCAGCTAGTCGTATGTGTGTGGCGTCACACTGTGTGTACACTGTGGGTAGTATGGGCGGTAACTGAGAGTCAGAAACAAATGAACAGTTTAGCAGACTTTTACATGATGGAATAATTTCATTATAAAGCCATACTGTATTGTACACGAGGGTAAACTGAATGAGGTACCATCGTTTTAACAGACTGGCCTTGTATTCTATATATATATATAGTGTGAGTCACCTAATGTTACCGCTGGATATATTTCGTAAACCAAATCAAATACTGACGAATCGATTCCACAGACCGAACGTGAGGAGAGGGGCTAGTGTAATTGGTTAATACAAACCATAAAAAAATGCACGGAAGTATGTTTTTAACACAAACCTACGTTTTTTTAAATGGAACCCCATTAGTTTTGTTAGCACATCTGAACATATAAACAAATACGTAATCAGTGCCGTTTGTTGCATTGTAAAATGTTAATTACATCCGGAGATATTGTAACCTAAAGTTGACGCTTGAGTACCACTCCTCCGCTGTTCGATCGTGTGCATCGGAGAGCACCGAATTACGTAGGGGTCCAAAGGGAACGGTGATGGACCTTAGGTACAGAAGAGACTGGAACAGCACATTACGTCCACATGCTAACACCTTTTTATTGGTCTTTTTCACTGACGCACATGTACATTACCATGAGGGGTGAGGTACACGTACACGCGTGGTTTCCGTTTTCAATTACGGAGTGGAATAGAGTGTGTCCCGATATGTCAGGCCAATAGATGTTCAATGTGGTGGCCATCATTGGCTGCACACAATTGCAATCTCTGGCGTAATGAATGTCGTACACGCCGCAGTACATCTGGTGTTATGTCGCCGCAGGCTGCCACAATACGTTGTTTCATATCCTCTGGGGTTGTAGGCACATCACGGTACACATTCTCCTTTAACGTACCCCACAGAAAGAAGTCCAGAGGTGTAAGATCAGGAGAACGGGCTGGCCAATTTATGCATCCTCCACGTCCTATGAAACGCCCGTCGAACATCCTGTCAAGGGTCAGCCTAGTGTTAATTGCGGAATGTGCAGATGCACCATCATGCTGATACCACATACGTCGACGCGTTTCCAGTGGGACATTTTCGAGCAACGTTGGCAGATCATTCTGTAGAAACGCGATGTATGTTGAAGCTGTTTGGGCCCCGGCAATGAAGTGAGGACCAATGAGGTGGTCGCCAATGATTCCGCACCATACATTTACAGTCCACGGTCGCTGTCGCTCTACCTGTCTGAGCCAGGGAGTATTGTCCACGGACCAGTAATGCATGTTCCGTAGATTCATGAACCATGGACCTTGCCGTTGGTGGGGAGGCTTGCGTGCCTCAGCGATACAGATGGCCGTACCGTAGGTGCAACCACAACGGAGGGGTATCTGTTGAGAGGCCAGACAAACATGTGGTTCCTGAAGAGGGGCAGCAGCCTTTTCAGTAGTTGCAGGGGCAACAGTCTAGATTATGGACTGATCTGGCCTTGTAACATTAACCAAAACGGCCTTGCTGTGCTGGTACTGCGAACGGCTGAAAGCAAGGGGAAACTACAGCCGTAATTTTTCCCGAGGACATGCAGCTTTACTGTATGATTAAATGATGATGGCGTCCTCTTGGGTAAAATATTCCGGAGGTAAAATAGTCCCCCATTCGGATCTCCGGGCGGGGACTACTCAAGAGGACGTCGTTATCAGGAGAAAGAAAACTGGCATTCTGCGGATCGGAGCGTGGAATGTCAGATCCCTTAATCGGGCAGGTAGGTTAGAAAATTTAAAAAGGGAAATGGATAGGTTAAAGTTAGATATAGTGGGAATTAGTGAAGTTCGGTGGCAGGAGGAACAAGACTTTTGGTCGGGTGATTACAGGGTTATAAATACAAAATCAAATAGGGGTAATGCAGGAGTAGGTTTAATAATGAATAAAAATATAGGAGTGCGGGTTAGCTACTACAAACAGCATAGTGAACGCATTATTGTGGCCAAGATAGACACAAAGCCCATGCCTACTACAGTAGTACAAGTTTATATGCCAACTAGCTCTGCAGATGATGAAGAAATTGATGAAATGTATGACGAGATAAAAGAAATTATTCAGGTAGTGAAGGGAGAGGAAAATTTAATAGTCATGGGTGACTGGAATTCGTCAGTAGGAAAAGGGAGAGAAGGAAACATAGTAAGTGAATATGGATATAGACTTAGAGAAAGCTTTTGACAACGTTAACTGGAATACTCTCTTTCAAATTCTGAAGGTGGCAGGGGTAAAATACAGGGAGCGAAAGGCTATTTACAATTTGTACAGAAACCAGATGGCAGTTATAAGAGTCGAGGGACATGAAAGGGAAGCAGTGGTTGGGAAAGGAGTGAGACAGGGTTGTAGCCTCTCCCCGATGTTATTCAATCTGTATATTGAGCAAGCGGTAAAAGAAACAAAAGAAAAATTCGGAGCAGGTATTAAAATCCATGGAGAAGAAATAAAAACTTTGAGGTTCGCCGATGACATTGTAATTCTGTCAGAGACAGCAAAGGACTTGGAAGAGCAGTTGAACGGAATGGACAGTGTCTTGAAAGGAGGATATAAGATGAATATCAACAAAAGCAAAACGAGGATAATGGAATGTAGTCAAATTAAATCGGGTGATGCTGAGGGTGCTAGATTAGGAAATGAGACACTTAAAGTAGTAAAGGAGTTTTGCTATTTAGGGAGTAAAATAACTGATGATGGTCGAAGTAGAGAGGATATAAAATGTAGACTGGCAATGGCAAGGAAATCGTTCCTGAAGAAGAGAAATTTGTTAACATCGAGTATAGATTTAAGTGTCAGGAAGTCGTTTCTGAAAGTATTTGTATGGAGTGTAGCCATGTATGGAAGTGAAACATGGACGATAACCAGTTTGGACAAGAAGAGAATAGAAGCTTTCGAAATGTGGTGCTACAGAAGAACGCTGAAGATAAGGTGGGTAGATCACGTAACTAATGAGGAGGTATTGAATAGGATTGGGGAGAAGAGAAGTTTGTGGCACAACTTGACTAGAAGAAGGGATCGGTTGGTAGGACATGTTTTGAGGCATCAAGGGATCACAAATTTAGCATTGGAGGGCAGCGTGGAGGGTAAAAATCGTAGAGGGAGACCAAGAGATCAATACACTAAGCAAATTCAGAAGGATGTAGGTTGCAGTAGGTACTGGGAGATGAAGAAGCTTGCACAGGATGGAGTAGCATGGAGAGCTGCATCAAACCAGTCTCAGGACTGAAGACCACAACAACAACATAGATTCACTGCCCCGTGGTTTGTGAAACCCGCTTCATCGGTAAACAGGTTGAACTGCAACGCATTCTCTGTTAATGTCCATTGACAGAATTGCACTCGATGATTACAGTCATCACCATGTAATTGCTGATGTAGCGACACATGAAACGGGTGAAAGCGGTGACGATGCAGTATGCGCATGACACTACTTTGACTCAGTCCACCGGCTCTCGAAATGTCCCGTGTACTCATGTGTGGGTTCATGGCAACAGCAGCTACCACACCAACTGCATCCGCTTCTCCTGTGACGGGCCTGTTACGGACCCGTTTGCGTGCTACGACCATACCTGCTGCATACAGTTGGCGGTAGATGTTTTGCAATGTGCGGCGCGTTGGATGCTCTCTGTCCGGGTGCCGTTCTGCATACACCCTGCAGGCTTCAGCTGCATTTCGTTGACACTCGCCATAGATGAGTATCATCTCCGCCTTTTGAGAATTCGAATACACCATGGCCACAGTTTCTACAACACTACACTATCACAGACGTCTGGTAACACGGTGTACTACAGTTGGTTTGCGTGCGGAGACGAATGCAAAATAACAATAGCAGCAATCGCTACATGCGGACACTGCGACAGCTAGACCAAACCACAACAGTGTACTACAGCCATACTCGTAAACACGGTCGTCATCGTAAACATGTCCCTGCAGATGCTGCTCGCCGACCGTGGCCCGTGTTTGTTACAACACGCAACTGCACGTCGAAGGTTTCAAGCGTCAACTTTAGGTTACAATATCTCCAGATGTAATTAACATTTTACAATGCAACAAACGGCACTGATTACGTATTTGTTTATATGTTCAGATGTGCTAACAAAACTAACGTGGTTCCATTTAAAAAACGTAGGTTTGTGTTAAATAACATACTTCCGTGCATTTTGTATGGTTTGTATTAAACAATTACACTAGCCCCTCTCCTCACGTTCGGTTTGTGTAATCGGTTCATCAGTATTTGATGTGGTTTACGAAATATATCCAGCGGTAACGTTAGGTGACTCACCCTATATATATATATATATATATATATATATATATATATATAATGTTATTTTTGTTTGTCTTAAATTATGATACCACGACATGTCGATTTTCTATGTAAAAGTGATCTATGCGTGAATAAAACTACTACTACTACTACTACCACCACCGCCGCAGCTACTATATACATTCCTCCCATTTACCAACCTTCTCAGTTTTTTAGTTAGCAAATGCAGAAAAATAATAAAACAGCACAAATCAAATACTGCAAATATCTTAATTGTCACGACTATGTACAGAGGAAAACGAATAACAAATAGATGCCTGGAAATTAAAACTAAAGTAAGAGTAAAGTTTCTGAAGATTGTTGATCTATTCATACAGCTATAAAAAAATGAATCTTGTATAGCAGATAAGAAGCAGCACTTGCATGTATAGAGTAAGAAGGCAAGGTTTATAAGAATCTTCAAAAGAAGTAACAGACAGAGAGGATATCAGAAACGACCTTGACATATACAGGGTAAAATACAAGTTACAAGAAAACTAGAGAAGACGGAATCAACATAATGCTAAGAATGGTTGCTGAAAGACAGAGACGTAGTAACGGAAATTGGATACGACCTCATGAAAGTCCGGGAGATGATAACGAAGAGAAATAAGTAACGTAAACGAGGAAGTGAAAAATAATAATGATAAGAGCAAGAATAATAGTAACAAGAGTTTCTTCCAGTTCTCTTCAATACCTACAAATAATCTCTTATTCAAAACAAAACTTAATGTCAAGAAACAAACGACCTAAGATGTCCTAATATGGAAGAAAATTGCAACACTGCAAAATAATTGCTGTAGAGTAATGAAATTTCTGGAATACATTTGTCTAGGTAACATATTTGTTTAACGTGCAAGATCACAGGTTAAGGTAAGGGCGAGATAAGCCATTGCAAATGTGAAATGTTGCTGCATTAATAATTGGTGTAACCGCCAGAATACTGAATGCAAGCATGCATCATGTTGTACTGGTGCCTAATGTCAGTCTGTTAGGAGTTCAGTGACTTTTGCAATTGGTCGATCAATGCAGCGACCGTTAATGCTGTTTGCTGATGACCCTGGAATTGTCGTCCGATGATGTCCCATACATACTCGATGGGAGACAGATAATGTGATCGAGCAGGCCAATGCAACGTGTCGACACTCTGTAGAGCATGTTGGGTTGCAACAGCGGTATGTGGTCGAGCATTATCCTGTTGCAAAACGCCCTCTGGAATGCTGTTCATGAATGGCAGCACAGCACGACGAATCACCAGACTGACGGTCAAATTTGCGGTCAGGGTGCGTGGGATACCACGAGAGTGCTCCTGCTGTCATGCAAAATCACACCCAAGAACATAACTGCAGCTTTAGACTCTGTATGTCTAGCACGCAGACAGGCTGTGTGCAGCCCTCCACCTGATCTCCTTTTATCAACACACACCCATCACTAGCATCAAGGCATAACCAGCTATTATCAGACAACACAATGGACCTCCACTCTGCCCCACAATGAGCTCTCGCTTGACACCACAGAATTCGAAAAGGGCGGTGGTTCGTGTTTAGTGGAATGTACGTTACAGGGCAGGGCGTCTGGCTCGGAGCTGTCAATGATGTAGTCGATTTGTAACTTCGTTGTGTCACTGTGGTGCCAGCTGTTGTTCAGATGGCTGCTGCACGTGCAGTACGATGCGCCAGAGCCATACGCCGAACCCGATGCTCGCGATAGGACCGCATGGCTGTTCGGAACCTGGTCTTCTCGCGACCGTACATTCTCGTGGAGCTGCTGCCAACAGTCATGTACAGTGGCTACATTCCTGCCAAGTGTTTCTGCAGTATCGCAGAGGAAACGTTCAGCTTCTCGTAGCCCTATTACACGACCTCGTTCAAACTCAGGTAGGTATTGAAAATGGGCTCTTTCTCGCCCTAAAAGCATTCTTCACTAACGCGAGCTCACCACACACAATCTGAGAGCTAACTAACGTTCACGACCGTTTAAGCGTATATTTAAAGCAAGCCTGATTTGCATCCTCTTAGTGGCGCTACTACCGCCAGTTTTATGCGAATTGCGCGAAATTTGAATGTACATCATCTTTCAGATGTAGAAATACGCCTTCCAGCTTTCGTTTACGTCGCACAACTTCTTCTTAGTGTTGCGATTTGTTTTGCTTTCAGTGTATATATAACAGGATGAGAGAGGAGCTATCTCGAAGTCCAGCTCGTACTTCTTTGTCACTGCAGTGGCCGATGTGTGAACGGACGCAATGTCCTGACGCAGGAGAATAGCTTTACGTGTTAATGAAGCCTCCCGTGGCGTCATGGTGGAATAATTTCATATTTAACGGTGCAAAACATATAAATTGCAAGCTTTCATACTTTTAAAAAGCTTTTTACGCTCCTATCTCGGTTGCTGCTGCTTCAGTTATGGATACGATACATTTACGTTACTTAAATATGAGCCCGCCGCTGTTTTACACTTTTTCAGATAGTCAATCACGAGTGTAGTTCATGAGAATCCTCTATCTTTTCAACGGAGCAAGTGATTTTCACTTTTGTCGTGCACTTAAGCTACTCCAAAAATAAATTTTCATCTCTGTGGTATAAAGGTCGTTCCAAGTTTGATCCACAGTCCCAAAATAAGCCATACGTTATTTGAATTATGATTAAGTTTTTCCAAAGCCTTTCTCCAAACGTGTTTTGACTGAAATCAACAACACTGCACATTGTGCTTCTACGTGTGTTGACCTTCATATCACATTGTAGTGCGGCAGAATAGGACAGTACGAAACACAGTCTACGACTGAATAGTAGCGATGCCACTATTGACGATGTTGGGAGGAATAAATGAACCACGGCCGAAAACAGCGTCAAGAAACAAGCTGTAGACCTAGGATGACACTACGAGAGGACCGAGAAATCATCAGAGAAACACTCGGAGCCCCTGATTCATTGTTATCGCCTATACGATGTGCAACTGGAGCTTTAGTGAACCCAAGGACCATTAATAGACGGGTCACAGAAACGGGGCTGAGGTCAGGGCGCCCCTTGCGTCGACTACCGTTCATCTCTTATACCAGCAAGGCCCGGTGAGTACGTTTACCAATGAATTGTACACAAAAAGATTAACTGTCCATTACCATGAAACAAAATCTAGACTGACTATTTTGGTCGGAATCTCACTGGCGGTAGTAGAATAGTCTTCAGTAGTGAGTCTCGCTTTAAGCTGAGCCCCGATCACCAGCGAAGACTTGTCTGGAGACGCACCAAACAGCGGTGGACTACCAGTCTGGCTCTCGCCCATCATACAGCCAGACTACCAGCAGTAATGGTCTAGGGTATCATTTCATTTCACAGCAGGACCCCTTTGGTTGTCATTCGAGGCACTCTTACGGCATAGCTGTACGTCGACTGTATTCTACGCCCTGCTTTGTTCCATTTCATGGTATGCTACTCTGGGCTTGTATCTCAGCAAGATACTGCCCGCTCGCACACGTCGAGAGTTTCTACTCCTTGTCTTCGTGCTTTACAAACCCTGCCTTAGCAAGGTCGCCGGCTCCTCTAGTTAAAGAATGTTTGGAGTATTGTAGGGAGGCTCCTCCAACCAACTCGAGATTTTGGTAATCTAACGCGCCAATTGGACAGAAATTTACACGAATAACTACTTGCATAAGGGCGAGACGTAGGCCAACGCTTTAGTGACCTCGTCATTTAGTGGATATCTTTCTCTTGAATAAACCATCGAAATTTTTCCAAAATTTAAATCATTTGTTTCTCTGTACATGTGCATCACATCTACTGATATCTATCCGATTCGAATAATTCCTTCATGCTGCGTCGTTTCTTATATCTTAAAGTTTACACGAGAAGCTTAAATTGTAACTTTTTTATCTGACTGTATCTATGAAAACTAGTTGATTTAAGATAAATTAGAAGCAACAATATTCAATTCTGTACAGTTTATAGAATGACAGTGCTACAAACCAAACAATATGTTAAACCATAGACTGAAAATATCCGATATAGAATTAATAAACAAAAGAGTAATATTAAACGAGATAGCCCACTGTAAAGATGTCAAGTTAGAGCCCGAAGTTAGACTGTAATTGTAAAGTAATTAACAAAAATAGTCCAAGTATTGTTTTCAATACATAATTTATGAAATTTTGATTTGCGAACTGTAATACTTCAACATAATAATCATATAAGAGTTATTGTCATGATCTGCCTAGCCAATATTTGTAATCCGTTTTGTGAAAGCATATAAATTCGAGTTGTAACTTTAATAATACACTCCTGGAAATTGAAATAAGAACACCGTGAATTCATTGTCCCAGGAAGGGGAAACTTTATTGACACATTCCTGGGGTCAGATACATCACATGATCACACTGACAGAACCACAGGCACATAGACACAGGCAACAGAGCATGCACTAGTACAGCGTATATCCACCTTTCGCAGCAATGCAGGCTGCTATTCTCCCATGGAGACGATCGTAGAGATGCTGGATGTAGTCCTGTGGAACGGCTTGCCATGCCATTTCCACCTGGCGCCTCAGTTGGACCAGCGTTCGTGCTGGACGTGCAGACCGCGTGAGACGACGCTTCATCCAGTCCCAAACATGCTCAGTGGGGGACAGATCCGGAGATCTTGCTGGCCAGGGTAGTTGACTTACACCTTCTAGAGCACGTTGGGTGGCACGGGATACATGCGGACGTGCATTGTCCTGTTGGAACAGCAAGTTCCCTTGCCGGTCTAGGAATGGTAGAACGATGGGTTCGATGACGGTTTGGATGTACCGTGCACTATTCAGTGTCCCCTCGACGATCACCAGTGGTGTACGGCCAGTGTAGGAGATCGCTCCCCACACCATGATGCCGGGTGTTGACCCTGTGTGCCTCGGTCGTATGCAGTCCTGATTGTGGCGCTCACCTGCACGGCGCCAAACACGCATACGACCATCATTGGCACCAAGGCAGAAGCGACTCTCATCGCTGAAGACGACACGTCTCCATTCGTCCCTCCATTCACGCCTGTCGCGACACCACTGGAGGCGGGCTGCACGATGTTGGGGCGTGAGCGGAAGACGGCCTAACGGTGTGCGGGACCGCAGCCCAGCTTCATGGAGACGGTTGTGAATGGTCCTCGCCGATACCCCAGGAGCAACAGTGTCCCTAATTTGCTGGGAAGTGGCGGTGCGGTCCCCTACGGCACTGCGTAGGATCCTACGGTCTTGGCGTGCATCCGTGCGTTGCTGCGGTCCGGTCCCAGGTCGACGGGCACGTGCACCTTCCGCCGACCACTGGCGACAACATCGATGTACTGTGGAGACCTCACGCCCCACGTGTTGAGCAATTCGGCGGTACGTCCACCCGGCCTCCCGCATGCCCACTATATGCCCTCGCTCAAAGTCCGTCAACTGCACACGGTTCACGTCCATGCTGTCGCGGCATGCTACCAGTGTTAAAGACTGCGATGGAGCTCCGTATGCCACGGCAAACTGGCTGACACTGACGGCGGCGGTGCACAAATGCTGCGCAGCTAGCGCCATTCGACGGCCAACACCGCGGTTCCTGGTGTGTCCGCTGTGCCGTGCGTGTGATCATTGCTTGTACAGCTCTCTCGCAGTGTCCGGAGCAAGTATGGTGGGTCTGACACACCGGTGTCAATGTGATCTTTTTTCCATTTCCAGGAGTGTATATAGGGTACACCACATATAGAAAGCTTCCGTAATTATTAGATCTTATACAGGGTGTTACAAAAAGGTACGGCCAAACTTTCAGGAAACATTCCTCACAAACAAATAAAGAAAAGATGTTATGTGGACAGGCGTCCGGAAACGCTTAATTTCCATGTTAGAGCTCATTTTAGTTTCGTCAGTATGTTCTGTACTTCGTCAATTCACCGCCAGTTGTCCCAATTGAAGGAAGGTAATGTTGACTTCGGTGCTTGTGTTGACATGCGACTAACATCAAGCACATCAGTATGTAGCATCAACAGGTTAGTGTTCATCACGAACGTGGTTTTGCAATCAGTGCAATGTTTAGAAATGCGGAGTTGGCAGATGCCCATTTTATGTATGGATTAGCACGGGGCAATAGCCGTGGGGCGGTACGTTTGTATCGAGACAGATTTCCAGAACGAAGGTATCCCGACAGGAAGACGTTCGAAGCAATTGATCGGCGTCTTAGGGACCACGGAACATTCCAGCCTATGACTCGCGACTGGGGAAGACCTAGAACGACGAGGACACCTGCAATGGACGAGGCAATTCTTCGTGCAGTTGACGATAACCCTAATGTCAGCGTCAGAGAAGTTGCTGCTGTACAAGGTAACGTTGACCACGTCACTGTATGGAGAGTGCTACGGGAGAACCAGTTGTTTCCGTACCATGTACAGCGTATGCAGGCACTATCAGCAGCTGGTTGGCCTCCACGGGTACACTTCTGTGAATGGTTCATCCAACAATGTGTCAATCCTCATTTCAGTGCAAATGTTCTCTTTACGGATGAGGCTTCCTTTCAACGTGATCAAATTGTAAATTTTCACAATCAACATGTGTGGGTTGACGAGAATCCGCACGCAATTGTGCAATCACGTCATCAACACAGATTTTCTGTGAACGTTTGGGCAGGCATTGTTGGTGATGTCTTGATTGGGCCCCATGTTCTTCCACCTACGCTCAATGGAGCACGTTATCATGATTTCATACGGGACACTCTACCTGTGCTGCTATAACATGTGCCTTTACAAGTACGACACAACATGTGGTTCATGCACGATGGAGCTCCTGCACATTTCAGTCGAAGTGTTCGTACGCTTCTCAACAACAGATTCGGTGACCGATGGATTGGTAGAGGTGGAGCAATTCCATGTCCTCCACGCTCTTCTGACCTCAACCCTCTTGACTTTCATTTATGGGGGCATTTGAAAGCTCTTGTCTACACAACCCTGGTACCAAATGTAGAGACTCTTCGTGCTCGTATTGTGGCCGGCTGTGATACAATACGCCAATCTCCAGGGCTGCATCAGGGATTCCTTGCGACGGAGGGTGGATGCATGTATCCTCGCTAACGGAGGACATTTTGAACATTTCCTGTAACAAAGTGTTTGAAGTCACGCTGGTACGTTCTGTTGCTATGTGTTTCCATTCCATGATTAATGTGATTTGAAGAGAAGTAATAAAATGAGCTCTAACATGGAAAGTAAGCGTTTCCGGATACATGTCCACATAACATATTTTCTTTATTTGTGTGTGAGGAATGTTTCCCGAAAGTTTGGCCGTACCTTTTTGTAACACCCTGTATAAGGACTTGCAGTGGTAGCTGCGGTGTGGTAATCCCGCCGGAGTTTCGCTTGAGGTTTCGATAGTCTTATTCAGTTTTGCGCAGTCTTGAATCAGTTTCGTCAGCACTAAATCCTTGTTAGTTTTGTCTCATTATGATGCAGTAAACACGTTTCAAAAGCATCTCCTGCATTACGACTAAGTTATTTATTGGTGAACGCGTCGTAAAGTGTCCGCCTGTGCATAAAATTGAACACAAACGAGATTTTCAATGGCTCAGCTATGTTAAACTGAGCTACACTCCGCGACACTTCCTCAACAGTCAGCAAGTTAAGTAATGGGAATGTCCCCAGTAACGCTGATTATGTTTTAACATGCCAAATGTCTAATCAATCTCAAGACACTTCGGACTTATTATATCACTGACGGTACCATGAACGTTGTGTACAATGAGTTCAGCTGGAATGCAAATCGCGTGCGTTCACGTTTCCGTTCATTCATTTATAAGCAGAGTCAAATGGGCAGTCATTGCAGCGGAGATACGGTCGGTAAACGCAGAAATCCTCTGATATAAGTGGTTTTGACAAAATGCACTTTGTTGTGCGGCTGCGGCTGGAAACGAGAATCTCTGAAACGGCGAAGCCGTCGCCTTTTGGCATACCAACGTCGTGGGCAGCTATGGAAAGTGGTTGAGGCATGATTAAATAAGGAGCAGGCCGTATGGTACTGGACGACAACGTCTCATCACAAAACGTAGACGTCGGAGGATGCCTCACTGTGTAATCTAGGATGGGCAGCGATCTGCGGCAGATCCGACGACAGAATGCAGTGCTGGTGCAGGCACAGATGTTTCGAAACACGCCGTTCAAAGGCAGTTGTTGAACACGGAGCTCGACATCACACGCCCCCTACGTGCTCCTGTATTGACCCAACGGCATCGTAAGTTATGACTGCAGTGGACACAGCGTCACTGAGTTTTTACCGTAGGTCAACAGAAAAGTCTCAACTGATGAATGAATTGAATTTGTTGTTACACCGAGGTTTAAATTATTTTCGTTCTTTATTTTTGTAGGAGACGAATTCTATCAATCCGAAATTGGCGATTAGTATGAATACATTGTAAAAGCGTAATATATACCAGTTTTAGCAACTGGTCTATACAATTTATTGAATACAAATGAATTTTCTGTGGCATCCCAGGCACAGGCATCTCCAACAGATTTAGACGTACGTGCCTGATATGGGAAGACATTAATTTCTTGTCCAGCATATGGAGCTTGTTGATGCAGGATCCGCAACTGTAGAACGTCGATCTCTTTTCTTTCAGGACACCTGATATATAACTTCGGATAATGGTCTTGGTGGCCGATACCCGTAGTGGTTTTTAAAATAAAATGTGGAAATGGTGCTGATATTGTATTCAAAACTTATCAGAGAAGAGAACAGTGGTATTTACACCGACAACATACAACAGCACTGCTAAGAACGCAACAAGCTAAACTGGTCAGCCGGACGGTGTGGCCGAGCGGTTCTAGGCGCTACAGTCTGGAACCGCGCGACCGCTACGGTCGCAGGTTCGAATCCTGCCTCCGGCATGGGTGTGTGTGATGTCCTTAGGTTAGTTAGGTTTAAGTAGTTCTATGTTCTAGGGGACTGATGACCTCAGAAGTTAAGTCCCATAGTGCTCATAGCCATTTGAACCATTTAGTGGAACTGTGATGTACACAATCACAGTATAAGACGCAAAATTCATCTCGAAAGGGTAGACTCCCAGCGAGACCAAAATGGTTATGAATGCTGTTATCCTTAAACAACTAATGAACACGTCTAAGGCCGGTATTACACTATCATATTTCTTTGTCAAAGTTTGTATGGCAGATATTTATGTCAAAGAAATTTGATGATGCAATAGGGACTTGGTCAAATTTCGCCTGTCGTCAAATAAAGATAATCAAATCTAGGGCTTCGCCATAGTTTTGCTCATAAAAGTCGTTCGTCGTTTGTTAACTGCAACGTGCAATGTAACCCCTTGGAGCGCTGGCATCGCTACAGCTATTTGATGTCAATGTAAGGTGTTTGTAGACATGGCTTCAAAGTTGGTGTGTTCCTTCGACTCCTTCTCACCCTCTCTCTCTTTTTCTTTAATTAACTTGCTTCGACTAGGGGGGGGGGGGGAGGGTTAGCAAGGGGCACAGTGCATGCTATAAACTGTGTACTGATGGGCAGGTGGAATATGCTGCAGGCGACCCAATATTACAGCTACAGCCACCCACCTCTACATCTGGAAACATCCAGGCAGCTTTTCAACAAGTCGGAATAGAGAATGTGGTCACACTCTAAAATAAAAAAATTCTTTCTTAGCTCTCCAGTCTACTTCGGCTATTTTTGTACGCTGGATGCCACAAGTTAAAAAGCTCTTCATCTGTTTCGTACTTTTTATTAATTTTGTAGTTGTTGGAACAGTAATTCCATTAATTAAATTATTCAAAAATAAAAATAGTTCTTATTACCCACATAGTGTACTAAACATTTATTTACCTTTAAATATTCCCCCATCACGGCTTTATAAATCGCTTCACGCGTTTCTGATATTATTTTGCTTAATGTGCTATGCGATATTCAAATACTGTATTGTAAACTTGAATACCTCTTTCCTGTATGAAGAAATCCCAGTGTCACAGCTTGTCTGTCTTCTGCAGGTATATCATTTCTCAAGAGAGCATTCTGTTATGTAATATGAGAAGCCACTTTGCTGCGCAAATACTGAAATATACTGTCATTCAATCGTCAGTAATTTATATATATTATATGATGTCCTCCTCTTGCAGCTATCTAACAAGTTTTGCTGAATGCTTTTATTATCTCGACGTAGTACCTATGGGTTCATCCAAGTATGTTTCCTTTTTTCCCGCCACTTTTCTTCCAAATACACATACAATGCAATTGTCGTACTAGCAGCTGCAGCGCATAATAACAAGTAATTATCCGCCATCTTGAAATTTGATGAAAACTATGACAACGGTGTAATACCCCTTTTAGCGCCACGTTGAAGATCTTTGTCAAAGAAATTTGACGAATATTTAATCACATTTCTTTGTCAAGGAAGTATGGTAGTGTAATACCGGCCTAAAGAGTAACTACCATGTAAGTTACACATATTATACAGTATTACGACAGAGAAACGGAACAATCGAGCAAGGTAGGGATCAAAATTTAATTCATCTGAGCTGCTGACCTGTCTTCCCTGGTTTGCGACTGTCGGATGTCTATACGCTTTCCAACATATATACGCTTTCTAACGTATATAACGTATAGGTTATACACATGGGTATACACATTCGACTGTCACATCCGACTTGTAGTTATAATGAAACGCGTTAGGGAATGCGAGAAATAATGGATCACATTAATAGCATATGAGAGAAAAGCAAAGCCGTCAGAGCTGGAAAGCAGTGTATAAACCAAAGTTCATGACGGACTAGCGAAACTGGGCAGACCCCTTAGACCGGGACGAGTCATGAGGTCTCCACACTGAAGTGAAGTTAGTGGTGAGACGAACATAGCCACAGTAGCCTATAAAGCAACTTGGCGTTTACAATGAATTATTAGTGGATCTGTTTACTGTTCGTTCCTTCTTACTAATATGAGAATAAATTCCAGTACTACGTTAAGTGAAGTTTTGCAGCTGAATATGATTTCCAAATTTTTTTTAAATTTTATTGTCACCCTTAACTTTATTCAGAAATAAATTCTCCGCAGTAAACAGCTACCTGTGGACTGCTTGTTGATGGATGTGCCGTTATCTTGCCATGTTCGCCCCCCATTCTCCCCCTCAGCAGACTCAAGGAGGCTGAGTGCTGGAACCACTAAGCCGCTGAAAGGGTTCTCGGCAGAGCGTGCGTCGCAGCAGCTGATGCAAGCAACGAGTTCCAAGATGGAGGCTGATGGTGACGGTTAACCTAAGCAAGCGTCGATGCGCTTCTTGTACACACATCAATTAAACGTAATTTCCATATAGTTTTTAGATATTTCACGAATTAAATAGTAATCTAATGGGTGCCAACACTGTCAAATACTCGTTATCCGTAAAGGAATTGAAGATAATAAATGAAAGATATAAAAATGAGCGTTATAAATTATGGCTGCCGACAATACGTCACAGAAAATCACAATACACTCCCTGCTTTCGAACATAGGTGCTACGATGTTTTAATATTGACGTTTTCAAGTTGGCGGGCATAAAACAGAGGAAAAGAAAGGTTTTACACATCTATTAATGCATGTCTGTACAGCACAAATTATTATTTTGATTTCTCTTGTTTTAAAAGGATTTGCACATTTGACATTTTGTTATACGGTAAAGTGTAATACAAGTACCTACAAAGTTACTGTCACGAAGTTATACGAAAATTGGGTGATGTTGGAAACTTCCAATTATCTGTATGAAGTTTGATCGTTTTACAGAGTATCTGGAACTTTAGCACCATATTACAATTAACCAGGTTATGTGCTCATAGCTGGATATCACCGTACAAGGTTCCAACTGACATGACACTCCTGGTCGGGTCTTGCTGACATCCTTCGACTGCATTTAGTTACCTTCAAAATATACGGGCAGTTCTGGTTACAGGTGACACATTGCATTTGACCAATCGCCTTCAATAAACCTTACCTTAAATAGTAGCGCGTAGATTCATGTAGCTACTGAAGATAAATTTAGCAGTGTAACGTCTTATCCAGTGTGATAGTTCATATAGATTTTGCTCGTATTAAGTAATCCCAAATAAACATAAACTAAATGATTGTAAACGAACGGCTATCTACATTTTTTCACAAACTGACTGAAGTGAATGCCGAGAAGGTTCCTTCGAAAAGGACTTGGCTGATTTTCTCCCCTTTCCTAATCAAACGTTTGTTGCTCTGCCTCAAATGGCTTCGAACCTCCTTGTCAGTATAAAGTAGGACGCTATTGCTGTTGTTCGATTCCTGTTAACAGTCTACACAAAACTAAAAGGGTAGTCTTTGCTAAACCAGACAAAACGGAAGAAGATAAAAGGCCTTCCTTCCTTCTCGATGTGAGCACTCCCTAAGCGCAGGAGAGTACGGAATAATTAGAAAAATAAACCAACTGCTCTAACAGTGCAGTATTATGAAAGTAAAAAATCGTTAAATTTATGATTTACTGCGCAGCACCCGTGGTCTAGGGGTAGCGTCTTTCATTCATAATCAAAACGTTTTCGGTCCCGGGTTCGATCCCCACCATTGCCTAAATTTTGATAATCAGCATTGGCGGCCGAAGACTTCCGGTATAAGAAGTCAGCCTCATTCTGCCAACGGCCTTGTCAAAGAGGGCGGAGGAGCGGATAGAGGTTCAGGGCACTCTCTTGTCCTAGGGGTGGGAAGTTGCCCCTAAAGGCGAAAGAATCAGCAATGATCACCGACATGAGGATGCAGAAGGCAATGGAAACCACTGCATTAAAGACACGTAACGTGTATCCACAGGACATGTGGCCTGTAATTGAAGAAGTGTCACGATGATCTCTCCATTGGCAAAAGATTCCGGAATAGTCCCCCATTCGGATCTCCGGGAGGGGACTGCCAAGGCGGAGGTTACCATGAGAAAAAGATTGAATAATCAACGAAAGGATAACGTTCTACGAGTCGGGGCATGGAATGTCAGAAGCTTGAACGTGGTAGGGAAACTAGAAAATCTGAAAAGGGAAATGCAAAGGCTCAATCTAGATATAGTAGGGGTCAGTGAAGTGAAGTGGAAGGAAGACAAGGATTTCTGGTCAGATGAGTATCGGGTAATATCAGCAGCAGCAGAAAATGGTATAACAGGTGTAGGATTCGTTATGAATAGGAATGTAGGGCAGAGGGTGTGTTACTGTGAACAGTTCAGTGACCGGGTTGTTCTAATCAGAATCGACAGCAGACCAACACCGACAACGATCAGGTATACATACCGACGTCGCAAGCTGAAGATGAACAGATAGAGAAAGTCTGGAGTACTGCATTGTATGGTAGTGAAACATGGGCTGTGGGAAAACCGGAACAGAAGAGAATCGAAGCATTTGAGATGTGGTGCTATAGACGAATGTTGAAAATTAGGTGGACTGATAAGGTAAGGAATGAGGAGGTTCTATGCAGAATCGGAGAGGAAAGGAATATGTGGAAAACACTGATAAGGAGAAGGGACAGGATGATAGGACATCTGCTAAGGCATGAGGGAATGACTTCCATGGTATTAGAGGGAGCTGTAGAGGGCAAAAACTGTAGAGGAAGACAGAGATTGGAATACGTCAAGCAAATAATTGAGGACGTAGGTTGCAAGTGCTTCTCTGAGATGAAGAGGTTAGTACAGGAAAGGAATTCGTGGCGGGCCGCATCAAACCAGTCAGTAGACTGATAAAAAAAATAAAAAAAAAACCGCTGGTAAAACGCGTTAGAGGAATAATATTGTAATTGGTAGGGTTCCTGTGTGTGCTGCTTTCTTCAGGAAGCTTTTTGGCATTGGTCAAAGAAGAGTGCATACCATTGCTTATGACCTTAAAACAGGTGAAGGAGTGCTTGACAAGAGAGGAGACCATAAAGCTGGAAAGTACAGTGCAAAATGTAAAAAAGTAACTGAATTCATTTCATAACTACAAGCAAGGGAGAGTCACTACTCTAGAAGTAAGAGCCAGTGCCCTTATCTGTCAAGTGACCTTAGTATAAACAAACTTTTCCTCATGTATAACAATTCATTCACATCTGATTTGAAAGTGAAGAAAACATTTTAAACGAAAGTATTTAATACAAAAATTAATCTAGGTTTTGAAACAGCAGCAAGTGATACCTGTAGCTTTTTCCATATAATGTATCACCAAATGAAAACTGCTACAGACATCAACACAAAGGATGAGCTAATGATTGAACTTGGGTCACATAAATTAAGATCTAGAGGTTTTCACAAATTAATGAAGTAAACATACTGTAGCCTGACATTTGCCTTTGATTTACGGCAGGTACAACGTGTCCCAAAACTATCTATTGGTGAGGGATACTATGCAAGACAGAAATCTCTGTACTCCTCTTATGTAACAAATGTGGCGGGTACAGAACCTACATTTTACATTCGGAATGAAACGCAGGCAGGTAGAGGGTCACAAGCAATTTCCTCGTCCATCACCGATTTCTTAAAGAAACTGACCATTGACACATCTGTCACATTTCTCAGACTGTTCGCGGATGGATGTGCTGGCCGAAACAGAAATCAGCACGTTGTTCATGCAGTTGCTTTCTGGTTATTCAATGAATCTCCAGTGCATGTGACTGATGTATTTCTCTGCTTTCCAATTCGAAGACATTCCCTTTTAGCTCCTGACAGAGTATTTGGACGAGTAGGAAAGAAACTTCGTAATGTTTCAGAAATATTGAGTCCAGACACGTACCAGGATGTTTATGCAGAAGTGAGTGAAATAAGGATTTCAGGGAGAGACTGGGAAATATTTGATTTCAAGGAACTATGTACAATTTTGAGGCCTGTAGATGGGATCAGTGATCTGAAAAGGATACATTTGAAAAAATATATGATAGGTGAAAGGGTAACTGACGTGAAAATCAAAACGCACATCACCTTCTATTATGATGATCCTTTAAAGGGCTTTTTGCCATTAGGGAAATGTGGATACAGCTTGAACAACGTATGAAATATCTCCAATGTGTCATCACCAATGAGATTGAAACAAGAAAAGGAAGACGATGTGGAAAAACTACTAAGCCTCAGATATGGAAACAACTGGAGTGAAAATGAAATACTTTAATTTGTCACTCAGACTCTCAGCCTTCCATGTAACGAACTTGTCCAAGATACTATTTGCAATTGTTTAGAAGAGAAGCCTTTTTGGGAAGAATATTGTGAACTTTGTAAATGAAGTACATTTTCGTTTTTGTTCCTACTTCTGGTGTTAAAATGTTACACTGAATGCTGAAAAATGTATTTTCAAATAATAAAAAGTATTTTTACCAGTTCTGTGTCACTGAAAACTAGTCAAAACGCATTATGTCCAAAATAGCTTACATCAAAAGGCAGATTGTCCAACAGAACCCAACGAAATGCATTTTGTCCATCACTAAAGCGCTCATATATTGAAAGTATGAAAAGCAATTTCCTTGAATTAAACACATTTTGACCAATAGCCCTATCTGAATATATGGTGTAAAATTCGTAAAAATTAATGGAATGTTTTTTTGCGATTTATGTTTTTCGCTTCTCCTGAAAAATATACTTTATGGGACCTAATGCGTCTTGAAAAGTAGCTCCTCATATATTTTGCAGTCATGTATATAATAACAAATTTAAGAGATTTTTCATAATGTTTCCAAGGAAAATGAACTGAATTGCTGCAATTGTGCAATGAACTAAAGATAATTTCATCCCTCATCCTAAAATGCAGGTAGTGTATGAAAGGAATTGCTTATAAGAACAAAATTTCACTTCACTATAGGCTTCACAGATCTATGGTGCCTGTATCTAAATAGCATTGGCAGGTCTACTAGAATGAACACGGGATATGATTTGCAGAGAAAATATCGATTTCCGACTTATATTTATTTTAGCTCTGTGAGGCACTAATTGCAGTACTGAATATTGTTGGAAGCCGTGTGATTGCGACGAATTTGGACTAAGGAGAAAATCTGATTCATAAGAGCGTGCCACATTCATAAAAGATCAGTATACCCAGTTTCAGAGTCTCGGACACTCAAAGCGAAGTCACATGGAGGAGAAACGACTTCCTTCTTCCAGGGACTGCTGGCAAGATTTCAACAGCGAATGTTTGAGACATTCTGGAACGATTCCGCTGCCTCCCTCATATCTTTCGCTGTAGAGCGAGGCAAGAGAAATGAGGGCGAAGAAGGAGACATACGTATTGGCACTTTTCCTCAGTACCTTCGCGAAGGGAGGAATGAAGGGTTGGGTGAAGAATGGCAGCAGAAGCAAATATATGTCGTTTCAGATTTCTACAATGTTAAGTATGCTCCACTTCGTCTGGTAATAGTGATGAAATTTATGTTCTCTGTGGGTGCGATTCATTGATACAACGATGATTTGAGGGGTAGGACCTTAAATAGAATTCTTCTTACGTTGATACGCCTGCAGCATTCCACAGACGCGATCGAAGTATTAACGTACCCACGCATTCGTGACAGACATAGAACCGCCACCGCAGTGAGCTTGCCTTGTCGCGAGAAGCAACTTCCAAGCAGTTGCTGACGCACCAAATAAGTCGAGCCGGGAAAAAAATTTACATGGCAAAATGTTCTCTCGAGAGGACAGCCCGAAAAGTTTCCAATATCCGAAAGGAACTCTAATAAAACGGCTGAGGAAGAGGAGCGAACGGAGGCGCGACGAAAGTTCCACCCCTCGCTGGCCGAGGGAGGGGGAGGCCCTTCGCGCGCTGCACACGACGGCAGTCGAACGTCGTTTCGACTCCGGAACTCCGTCCTCGGTGTCGGCACGAAAGAATTGTCTGTGAGCAGCTCCGCTCCTGGCTAAGCTGTGACGTCGAGCAGAGAATTCAGAGACAAGGCCTTCTGGAAGCGATAATTACACTCTGCAGCGCATTAGTGACATCTCAGTGCCCAGAGACAAAACACAAGAGAGAAAAATATTTAATTAATGTCAGTAAAAGAAATCGTCTCATTGCAGTATGAAGTACTGCGTCTCACTCTATAATATAGCAAACAGAAAGATGGACTCACCCGGGGCAAAGCTTTTCATACAATGTCACTTCTTATGGTCTACTTAAATGAAAAACTGCGACAAAGAATTTTATAGGTTCAGCGCAAGAGGGACAAGTTATTCTGAAAACGGGCGAAAAAATGTTCTAACAAAATATTTGCAAATGGAGAAGGATATCGAAGTCCAGGGGAAAACTGAATATGACCTTTTTTCTAGGAAATTTAATGTAGTTTAACTTCAACTGGAAATATATTTTCGCTAGAGGCCCCGTTTTGCCAGTTATTCAAGGAAAACGGAGAAAAATGTTTTATTAACGTCGTTTAATCTTGTATTGGAAATATATTTTCGCTACGGGTCCCATTTTACCAGTTATTCAAGGAAAACATACAAAAATGACCTTCAAACCCAAGGCCACACTCGTTTACCAACAGCCAGGATTTCTACAGAATAACAGGAATGTTTGAAATGAGTAGTGGCAGCCATGGGCAGGTGGCAGCACTGCGGATTCATGGAAGTTAGTGAGTAAACAGTCCGCCATTTCAGTAATCATGGATCAGTGGAACGGACAACAGAGTGCATTAGCCATAAAAATGTTTTATAAAAGCAATGGTAGTTTGGTGGCGGCACAGAGGGAGTTCCGACGTTTTTATTGTTTAGGAACACGCGATAAAATGTCGGATTAATAAATTTGAAGAGACTAGATCTGCCCTCAAGAAGAAACCAACAGGACGACCAAGAAGCCTGCGTTCTCCAGTGAACATTGACATAGTACGCGAATCTGCCTTATGGAGCCCATGGCGTTCAATTCGTAACCAAGCAACAGTGGTTAGAATGTCATCACAAAGAGAAAACGGAACTGGATTGGACATTGTTTGGGGAGGGACTGTTTATTGAAGGAAGGAGCAGAAGGAATGGTGGAGGGAAAAAAGGGAAGAGGAAAAAGAACATATCAAATGCTGGATAATATCAAAGGAGGCAAATATTCAGAAATGAATGGACAGACAAAAGTGGAAGAGGCTTAACCCATGACAAGACCTGCCGTAAAGCAGAATACCGTACTACTACTACCAACAGGGAGAATGTTCGCAGAATTCTTCATCTTGATTTAAAACTTCGTCCGTACAAACTACAGATGATGCAACAACTGAAGGACAACGATAACCGGCTACGATTAGGACTCTGTCAATAAACGATAACAAAAATAAACAAAGACGATGAATTTCTAAAAATGTTTTGGATGTCAGATAAGGCACATTTTCATATCGCCAGTTACATGAATAAACAGAACTACAGTTACTGGGTATTCACAAATCCTAATGACGTTCATGAAAGCCCTATACACGCTTTACACACAGGATGGTGTGGTGTTTTATCACATGGGATTATCGGACCGTATTTTTTCGCAAATGAACAGGGAAACACAATAACTGTCAATGCCGATCGTTACGTGAACTTTCGTTACACCTGCATTGAACAACTTTCCAAACGTTCAAGAATCCTGGTTTGAACAGGCGATATCACACAATGCACAGCAATCAGTGGCGTATGTGCGAGAATTATTTGGCAACCGTGTGATCTCACGTTCGGTAACATTCCCTGACCCCCTAGATCGCAAGATTTATCCGTTTGTGATTTTTTTCTTGTGGGCTACCTCACGAGCAAAGCCTACACAACTCGACCGAGAACCCTGGATGCGTAAAAAGAGAGAATTCGGATGCAATTCACAGTATCCCATCTGAGGTGTTGCAGCGGTCAATAAAGAATCTCAAAAGCACATTTCACGAGTGTATTCGTACAGGAGGACGCCATCTAAAGGACGTAATTTTAAAAAAAATGATAAATGCCGTCAATATTTCGTAAATGGCAAAGTTGTAAGGTTTCAGTTACTACGAAAGCAATTTCTTTCCTTTATCACTTCCCGTTTTATTGGATTGTGGAAATGCTCCCGTTTTCCTGTGTCACCCTGTAGTGCGCCGTTCATGGCACTCCATACTACCACTTTACAAAAATGAGAGAGTATACGAATTATTTTCAAATCTTCAAATTCAACTCTTCATTATATGGGCTATTAAGACAGAGGCTTAGTCGCCTATTTTGTTAGCATTAGTTTAAACTTTCCCGAGACAGTAATGAATGAAAAAAAGACTTGTAAACGTTATACAGTAACTAATTGCGTTCACAGTTCAGTCTAAATTTAATGTTTACAAGCACAGTAGTTTCCTAGTAAGAAGGCGAGACGAACAAAAATTTTTAACTGTTAATTTTATGCTGCCAAAATTTACAAAACTTTGAGGTAAAATTTACACTAACATCCATTTTACAATTTGAAAGTGCATAGATAAGCTGGTAACGTAATAGCCCAGTCAGTTAAGACCAAAATCTTCGATTATGGAAAATAATTCGTGTAGTCACACAATTTTATAGTGGTAGGAGGCAGTGCCAGCCACAACATTTAGAAACACTGCCTAGTGGGAGAAGAGTGTGTCTGAGGGGGTTCGCTTCGAGTTTAGTTTTGCACATTTTTTTTTCAATTACATAAAAAACACTGTGACTTTCTAAACGTATCCCAGTACAAAATTAAAAACATTAAATTTCTTACAAAACGGGTTATATTAAATCTTCCCTAGAAAACGTTACTATGCGTTAATTTAGTCATCGTAGCTGGCAATCTGTCGCAGCAGAAATCCAATTTATCTATATATCTAAGAAATTGTTCAATTGTATCATCAGGTCCGTAGAGAAGACTCCACTGTATCCTGTCCGGTAATCTACGTTTCAATGCATCTATCTGTATCATCTCGTCTAGTGGTTTATCAGGATGCACCAAAGTTCGCAATTGTTGTTCACAAACGATTTTCATGCGTCCATTACCCGGTTTGAAATTTGACCCATTCAAAAATCCTGACTTAATTCTAGCTTGTTTAGTTTCTGACCAGAATTTGTTCACGAAAGCTCGTTCTACCTCACTGAACGACATTTCGGGTTTGATTGATTGGTTCGCCCATGACAAAGCCTCCCCATCTAAAAACTTAAAAAAAATTAATTTTCAAATAACCGCTCATTTTATTTTCGAAGTTATTTTTAATCTGGTACATGAAATCAACTGGATGTATATTTCTCTCCCCTGAAAATGCTTTTATGTTGACATTGTTCCACAATGGATTGTAACTGAAAACGATTTCGTAGCAATGGAATCTTCGATTTCTTGAAATTTGGATTTGAAGTTCGAAATTTCGCCTGAACAAGTGCCTACAATTTCTTTCAATTCTGCGAAATTCTCATTTGCGATTTTAGTGAAATTTTGAGTATTTCGGTCTGTTTCTGTGAATTTCTTTACGAAATCTATGTTGAGTTTTTTCAATTGTAACACTTCTACAGTAGCAACTTTTTCGAGCTTTTCCGCGGAATCTAACCTCTCTTCGAAATCTTGAGGTTCCTGCTTCAAGGTGACAATTTCCCTTCTATAGTCGAAACATATCTGGTATTTTCGTCTACTTTCTCCCAGCATCTTTCTAAGCTGTCCTTTGTCTCGCGAATTTGGGTTCCAAGATTGTTTAATTTTTTATCGATTGGATCAAGAAACATTTTCTGTTCATCAATTGATCTTTTTTGTTCATCCATTGATCTTTCTTGTTCTTCCATTAACTGACCTAACCTATCTAAGGCAGATACATTTGACTCAGATCCACGACTCAAATCCACAACTCAAGACAAGTTTTATATCAGGTATGAACAAACGCAACACGCACTGTTGACAGTATAGTGTAACGAATTACCGAGAATCATTTGTCCTGTTGAACATTGGATTAGTGAACAGTCCTGTGGAGTTTGAGAGGTGGCATGAGCCCCCTCTCATATTTCTATCTTACGATTTTCGTCTCTAATTGCATGCGGTGAAAAGTTGCTATTCCTTCACACGCGGACTTCCCACGCAGCGTCTCTCGTCACCCGGGTGGTCCGGTGACAGGCGGGCTCTCCTGATCTGGAAAGGGTTAAGCCGACAGGTGTGAGGAAGTCGAGTGAATGCTTTGCAGACGCCACCATTGTCAAAAGACACGCCCGGAGGGGTCTGAAGTAGCGGCTGGGCTAGAGGTTCCGTTACTTCGCAGAATCTAAGCGAAAACACTTTCTGGCGGGCTACCAGCGAGGCGTGGGAATGACTTGTGTACCCAGGCAGTTGTGGCGGGAAAATTCCCGCGCTTTCTGCAAAATAGTAACTGCGATTGGCTGGCTCAGGGCATAGCTCCGTGACGTAGCAAAATCAGCGCAGAAATTGGCGCCAAGAATCTCCATTGGTGGAATGGTAGTGCTCCGGCAATGGAGTGGAATTTTCCGCCGGTTTTGGAGTTGCTGATTGGAACGTTTAACCACGGCCACTGTCGTGGGGGCGGGAATGTTGTGTGTTCGGTTTGTACGGGTGCTCTAGGTAGTTGGCTCTCGCCTTTCGGTCGAGGACGTCGAAGCAACCAGCCCTCGCCTCCGGTACGCCAGATCGTGTTCTGGCAGTTAAGAAGACAGTTTGGTAATGAATGTCCGCAGCACCGGCAGATAGGGATTTTCCTAGGTGATAATCAGAGCCCAGCAGAGTGCGCCTGTTCGTCTTTTTCTAACTTTGTTCTGTCTTGAGTAGCAGCAATTAATGTTGGGTTAGCTGTGTGTCTCTCTTAAGATTTGAGTGGCAAGGAATTGGCTCCACATACCACTTCGTCATAAACCTCACAATCTAGTTTAGGGACAACTTCACCTTCACAGCGTTTGTTTGCGTATCCAATTTGAGCCAATTTGATGTATTATAAATGTTTCATGTGTTTTCGTTTATTATTTTGTGTTTAGTCTTAATAAATCATATTGTTATTTTGGACAGAACTTTCATTCTGTTAATCGGTAGAACAACCTATCATTTCTCACTACGTTAATGAAACCTTCCTTTATTTAACTTATTTATCAAATTAAATTATTGCAGGTACCAAACTCTTTTCTACTCCACTTGCAGGGTTGATTACAGTCAGTTCGCGTATATTTTTTAATCCTTGTGCAACAGCAAAAGTCAGAGTTAGAATAGGGGGGGCTTAGAGAATCTTTTACATGTGTAGATTCTAGAATTTAGTGTTAAATACACTGCTAGGCCCGGCACCTCGCATAAAATGGCGACCCTTAGCCTCGGATCTTTCCTGTGAATCGCTGATAAGCAAGTATTATTAGTAGTAGGGACACTCAGAATTTTTTTTGCTTAATTTTTTTATTGATTAATACCCAAGTCTTTTTCTGGTAGTTCCGCATTTAGTTTTAATTAGCGGTGCATGATTACAGTTTTTGTTTTCAGTGTATATATTCTTTTGTTCATTGTTTTTGTGTTCATTTGATGGTGTGTCCGTATCACATCACACTTTGTCGGGTTTGTGTGCGGTTTCTGTACCACAACAAATCGTGCGTATAATTACAGCATTGGAGAGGCGTTGTTGAAATTTTATGTCTATGTGTAAAAATACAGGGTGGAGATTATTTTTATTGTGTATTTTAGATAAATTTTGTTTCTCATGAATGATCACGAGAAGTAAGGCACGACTATTAGTGAGCGAAGCTAAAACAAAAGTGGATACTATAATGGATAAGAGGCACGTTACTGACGGGGATAGGTTAGGAGATGAGATGGGCACATTTTTAGCAGGACAGGACGACAGGCTCATTGATGAGGACGGTGATTTGGACGCGATCTCAGAACAACGTCGCGGCCATGATTATGATAGTTAGGTAGAGGATGAAACAGAGACAGGCACACAAGTCGAGACGGTAGCAGAAGTTTATAATCAAACGAACGAGAGCAGACAGGGGCTAGCTCGGCCACGTCAGAGCTCTAGCGCCCAGGTGTCCAGAGTTACATCTCCCACGTTTGAAGAGGATCAAAAAGATGACGTAAACCCAATTCTGAGCTTCCTACGATCAATGAAAGAAGAAGCTGACGACCAGCGTAAGATGGAGAAGGAAGAAGAGGAGAAACAACGTAAGAAGGAGAAGGAAGAAGCTGACGAACAGCGTAAGAAGGAGAAGGAAGAAGATGAGAAACAACGTAAGAAGGAGAAGGAAGAATCTGACGAACAGCGTAAGAGGGAGAAGGAAGAAGAGGAGAAACAACGTAAGAAGGAGAAGGAAGAAGCTGACGAACAGCGTAAGAAGGACACTCAGGAAATAATTTCGCATATAGGAGAAATTCGAGGGGAATTACCAACAATAAAGAAAGAATGTGGAGAAGTAAAACAAATGTCAATGGCTGCACAAAAAGTAGCAGGCCTGGCCAAAACGGCAGCAATAGGGGCCATGAAAGTCGCGGAAGCAACTTCTAAACTCGCAGGGCGCTTGCGACGTACAACACAATCCCACTCAAAATCCCTAGCATTCTTAAAAACTCAAGGTAACATCGCGGTTGCGAACACCACGAAACGAATGGAAGAAGTAGAGAGTCGGGTAGCAAAACTAGAGCAAAACGGGCACACGAGCACTGCGCGTTCGGATACCAATGATGGAATACACAGAATTGTGTCTTCGAGGAAAAGCCCGCTGTGCTCTAGCCCAATGACCGAGTGCGGAACTAACAATGCACACGCAGAAACAGCGAGTAATAGCTCCAATAATTATAGCCCACTTAGGAGAGTGAATTCTGAGTGCCACTTCCACTGTGATACAGAGGTAGCACATCACAGTTATCAGCAACATAGAACAGGATACTCAGCAGACGTGCAAGTATCGGAAACGAGTGACAACACCAGTGCGAGGATCAGACAGGATTTTGATCACAATCACTTCCTGTCGATACTAAAATTCCAGAAGTTCAAAGAAAATGGAGGGTCGATGCATCCGAAGAGCTGGGTGATGCATCATGGCCAACCCAGGCAAAATTAGAATTCATGTGTGAACACATCGAAGGCCAAGCCGCGGAAAAGATGCGGGGTGTGGCAGTGACGTGTCGGACTTATCAGGAATTTGTTGGTGCATTCCTGCGGACCTACTGGTCAAAGGAAACGCAAGATAGGATTAAAGAGGAAATAATATTTTGTCCTGAACTGGAAGTGTCTGGGCATAGGAGCGCAACCAAATTTCTTGATGATTTACTCAAGAAGAATCAATTTTTAGATAGTCCATATAGCAACGGAGGAATCATTAAATTTTGCTTTTCCAAATTGCCAGTTAGGTACCAACAGACACTTGTCGGGAAGTGTGGATCTGACATAGAAGCATTCAAGAGTCTATTGCGTGAACTCGAAGTAGTCTTTGATAAACAAGACGCAAAGGACAGGAAGAAGGGGCAAAGTAACAAATACCACGGGCCAGGAAGGGAAGACGACAACAGATCGCATAATCGCACTGGTCAGTTAGGAAACCAGGGTTAGGGAAGTCAAGGTTACACTATTCAAGGTTATGGAAACCAAAGACACGGAAACCAGAACGTCAGGGAGCAGGGTCAATCTAGACAAGGAGTCTGGGATAGGAGGAATAACGAACGGCAAAGCGACCGTAATTGGAGAGAGCGAAACCAAGGACAACGGTGGAACCAGGAGATTGAAACTAGACCCCCAAATCCTAATGCACGTCAGAGGAGGGGGAGCTTAACAAGGGATTGACGCCAGACTAGTGCGAACACAGGCCGCCGGAATTTCGCACGTAATCTCGGACCTGGCCAACTACGGATGATACATTACGAAGATTTATCAGAAATCCTGCTCGAGGAACATAAAGCAACTCCTCGACAAGATCGGCAGCCTCTTATCACAGTAGCAATAGCTGAAAAGAGTATGAATGCGATAATAGATAGTGGAAGCTACATAACAGCAATATCTGAGGCAGCATACAAGAGGTGCTCTCAGGAGATGGACTGGCCTGTTCTATCGGTTAAGAAAACCAAAATAAAAGGGGCATTAGCAGGTAAATGTACGGAGGTCACCCAACAAACAAGACTGGAATTCTCCTGCCAAGGACACAAAATAGAGTCTAACTTCTGGATCGTGCCAAATCTGGCGATAGACATGATAATAGGAACGTACTTCCTAAATGAACATGAAGCGATAGTTGATCTAGGACGAGGTGAAGTGGTTTTGAGGGAAGGGAATCCCGTCCACATTAAGTTCGACGACCAGCTGATCCCAGCTCAACTACCGTCTAACTGTGTACGGATAAACTATGCGTGTCTGAAAGACAGAAAGGAAGAACAGTTCGACGTTGCGGATAGGGGAGAGGACACGGATGAGAATGAAGTCGGAATAATGGGAGAAATAAAGGAAAAAATAGGAGAAAAAGTGGAAGCAATAAACAATATAAGGTGCGACCACCGCAAAGAACTTCATAAATTACTAGTAGAACATACGGAGGTCTTCCTTCCCAAGACAGGATCAATAAAGAACTTCCAATATGAATTTCGTGTACGTCCGCACAACCAGTTTCGTGTGCCACCCTATCCAATCCCCTTGGCATATCGACAGAAAGTAGCAGCTGAAATTACGCGAATGCTGAGTGAAGGAATAATAGAACCTGCGGCTTCAGCCTATAATAACCCGTTAAGAGTAGTCGAGAAGGCAGATGGTAGTATTCGTTTAGTCTTGGACTCCCGACAAATTAATACCATAATAGAACCCGAAACAGACAGACCGGAACGATTAGAGGAACTCTTACAAAACTTCCATGGAATATCAATCTTCTCATCAGTTGATCTAAAATCGAGTTTCTGGCAGATCGAGCTCCATCCAAATTACAGACAGTACACAGCCTTTTTAGCATTTGGAAGATGTTACCGGTTTCGTCGTCTCCCATTTGATTTGAACATTTCGTCTGCCGCATTCATTCGGGGGCTGGACGGCATACTAAGCGATAATTTGAAACGTAATGTCACCAGCTATGTGGACGATTTGCTGATCGCGGAGAAATCTTGGGGAGAGCACAATGCGGTCCTCGGTGAACTCCTTGCGACATTCAAGGAAGACGGAGTGACTATCAATATCGAAAAATCGAATTTTGGGACGTCCTCTGTCAAATTTCTAGGACATATCATCACGGGTGAGGGCATTGCGCCAAATCCCGAAAAGATCGAAGCGATTGAAAAGTTTCCCATTCCTACGACAAAGAAGCAGTTAAGGGGGTTCTTGGGGATCATAAATTTTTACAACCGCTTTATACATGTCAAAACTCAGAGCAGTCCTAGGTTGCATCAACTTACAGGAAAGAAGATTCCTTGGGAATGGGATGAGGCGGCCGAATCCGAATGGAAAGCATTAAAATTCGCATTATTACAAGCACCCATCCTATCACACCCTAATTTAGCAGAAGAGCTTTGCATAGTAACGGGCAGTTCATACTCAGGTCTGGGTGTCATGGTGTTCCAAGACTATGTACATGAAGGAAACAGGGTGTGGAAGACAATTGCGTTTGGTAGCAGAGTACTAGCCAAGACTGAGAGGAATTACTCAGTAACCGAGTTAGAGGCGCTGGCTATTGTGTGGGCGTTTGAAAAATTCAGATACCTTCTGTTTGGTCGCAAGACGAGGGTCTACACAGACCACAAGGCACTCGAGTTCTTGATGACTGCAAAGCTTAATCACAGGCGGCTCATTAGGTGGGCATCATATATGCAGCAGTACAACTTTTCGATAGAATATATCCCCGGCAGTCAGAACATTATTGCAGACGCCTTATCACGGTCACCGATCGGATTTGAGCACAACATGGAAGAAGATCTGGAGGAAAATCACTACTGCCTTTTCTATATGCAGAAAGTAGCCTTTGAAAATTTTATTACCTGTACTATGCAGGACATCAAGAAGGAGCAAGACAAGGACCCTGCCCTAGTGTTATTGAAACAGAAATGGATAGACAGAAGACACGCCACCATCAGGCAGTTCTACCTCTTGCGGAAAGGCATAATTTTCCACCGAAATTATGCCAATGACACTGAATGGGGGGTATGCATCCCTGAACACCTAATAAACAAGGTTATATGGCATACTCACCTCAGCTATGGACACTTCGGACTACGCAAGTGCAATCTCAAGCTAAGGACCATGTGTTACTTTCGAAACATGGAGCGTCGAATACGGAGGGTACTGTCGGTGTGTAAAGACTGCCAAAAGGCTAAGCACACCACTGTGAGCATGCAGGCACCATTATACCCAATCGTACCAACCAAATTAAAACAATTAGCAGCAACAGATTTAATGGGACCTTTGCCAAGAACAAGAAGAGGATATACTTACGTATTAGTGTTTGTTGAACTAACGTCCAAATACGTTACCTTTACGCCACTGAAGAGGGCGACAGGACGAACTGTATCACGAGCCCTAATCCGGGATTTCCTACCACAGGTTGGTCATGTGAGTAAAACTGTGGCCCATTATCAGAAATAATTTAAGTCAAAAACATGGAAGGAGACGTTGCGTGGATGTAAAATTGATCCCATTTTTATATCTTCACACCATCCGAGCTCGAATGCTGCAGAACGGGTTATTAAGGAACTCGGAAACTTGTGCCGGTTGTACTGTAACAAACACCACACGACATGGGACGTTTTCCTTAAAGACTTCCAGGAGGTGATCAATGAGGCACCCCATGGGATAACAAAATTGGCACCCATTACAGTACTGAAAAACCGGATTCCGAAGGACTTGATAACCGAGGTCGTAAACTTCCCACCAAGGGCGCGAACGCAGCACCGAGCCATAGTGGATTTGGCTCTCAAGAGGATACGGGCTGCAGCAGAGGTCAGGAAGAGACGTGCCGACAGGGGAGCTCGTCTACGACACTTCCAAATTGGACAAAAGGTGCTCGTTAAGTCTTTCCGACTTTCGAACAAACAAAAAATGAAATGCCAAAAATTCTATTCTGTTTACAACGGCCCGTACCGTATAAGGAGAGCAGCTCACCACAATGCTTATGAATTGGAGACGCTGAAAGGAAAGAAGTCCATAGGACTCCACCACATCTCTCACATAAAGGAGTTCGTGGAATAGTAGTAGTGTAAGTGGTGTACATAGTAGAATGAGCAAATACATGAACCTTGCTATAGTAGTAGTGTAAGTGGTGTACATAGTAGAATAGGCAAATATATGAACCTTTCTTCGGGGAACAATAGTCGTTGCATTAATAGATTAAGATTGTTAAAGAATTAACACGCTGCGTTTTCTCGCATAAGAATTTACTGCTGTTAACTTTTTTTTGTCTATGTTCGGGATCTCCTCTATCGTTGCGATAAGAGGCACTACCTTTCCATGAGCAATGTTTTTGTCCTTTCCTATCTGGTGTCCATGTTAAGGGATAAAGATCAGTGACGAGATGTCGCACAAACGGGCGCATACAAGAACGTGCTCTTAGAAGCGTTCTGAGAAGTCGGCCACAACCAGTTCGTGAGACGTTCATACCAATGCTTGCAGGCACGCGTCAGTGCACTGCAAGATTGTGGTATATTGCGTGATTTCGAGGATGAATATGGGCAGTATAGTTTTTTGCAGAGCTGCGCCAGCATCGTTGTCTTGCAAGTCGGGGTGAACCTGTGAGCGTTTGACTCCAATGGTGCCCTAGACGAGAGAAATGCGGGCATAAAGCCTACCATGCCAATGTGCTGGTTGGGGATTTAGCGTGCTGCTCGTGACTGTCACAGATGAATAACCAGGGACTTATACTTGGATATTCGTGACATACTGTGTAGCTGGCGTGTGTTGGGCGACTGAATCCTCAACAGGAACCAGTCCTGGCTTGGTCATTTTACATTGCCTCTGGAAAGGTGTGCTTTGATCGTGAATACTGCATAACATAGAAAAAGAAGTTGCAACTATAAATTTATTGTCTTGTATAGCCAAGGCTAACCCAGTCTCTGGAGTTTCAGTGAGGCGTAGTGAGAACTCGGAGGCCATGTCGTACGGCGCGCACATCACTGTCGTCAATAGCGGCGAGCAGCGAGACATCTCAGCGTAACAGGAATTATGTAAGAGTATTGTATAAAAAAAAATAATAATAATAGAGAGAGTACCATATACTAGGATAAATTAAACTTTAGGATTTTACAATAACTAGATCCTTAATATTGTGGCGGTTTTCTACCACAAGTGTTTGGCGCGCGCCTGTTGAGATGCTATTTTTCAGGTCACCAAACCACAGACCGGAGATGGAGGGACGACGGGCGAGCGAAAGTAGCATAGTTGCATGTTCTTTATAGCACAGTAAAACTTAGACCTGCACAACAACATAATTGAATTAAAAGACATAGAATGTAGATCGTTGGCAAATGGTAGTTAATTCTTGAGCATGTCTACTGTCGATCTATATAATTAATAGTAATATTAGTGCAGTAATATTAGTGCGGACCCGCACATTTATTTCTTCATCCAATATAGCGTCACACACCATGTACAATAGTGAGATCGGTCTCTACACAAATATCAAGATAAATTATTTCCATGATTTTGTTATGATAGCTACAGATAAATAACTATAAAATTAAAATTAGAGTGTCTGAAATGACAGACCATCAATGTATCGTTATGTAAATTTATTATAACATAGAAGGTCATAGGGGAAAGTTAGGTATACGATTTTGGTAAGAATTGTGCAGATGACGGGTATCATGGCAATGCAGAGGCCAGCCGGAGCAAAAGCAAGAGGTCATCGGCTACCTGCAAGAAGAGAGCATCAGCGTGCCACCTGACGTGAAGGGTGCGAGAGCATCCGGTCCTACAAGCTGACAGTCACCGGGCTGTATACCTGAGGGATTAGGAGGCAGACAATCCTCGCCGGGCCACAAGCGAAAGTGAGGCTGGCCATTGGCACTGACACGTGACCCACACGCGACAGCCTGCTAGCTCTCTGGACGTGGCAGCTGTTTGGAGGGATTCCCTGCGGCAGACCACGTTGTCGTGAGTACACAAAGAAGATCACATATCGTGTCAGAACCTGCGCCTCATATGCCTCAGGACAGAAAGGGACGCTATATACTCACCTGTTTGGGTTTTTAAAACTCACTAGCATTGGCCGATCTACATACACGAAGCAGTATCGTGCCACACACTCTAACAAATGAATGGTCTCATTTCTAACTTCTCCTCTCTCTTAGAGAGCAGGTGTAGCAATCGTCGGTCCTAGTTCGATCCTGTATGGATGACCTCACACACTTGTGGAGTCACTCCACATGCCATTATCCCTCATCGGACTGCAGTATTGGGAAACGTAAAAGTACTGTCCAGCGAGAGAAGAGACCTAGACTAGTGATGTATCCCAAGAAGTAGACCTCAGAGACAATTAATCGACGTGAGGAGAGCCTATCGCTGTGTCTTCCTACCGTACTGCCGTCATCATATGCGTGGGTCTTGGTCCAATCTCAACAGAGTACTGCAGATACTCCAGCATACCCTATTGCCGTTGCAACAACGTAGCAACAACACCCGGCGTTTAGCCCTATGTGATGTCAGTACTGTGTAATTTGTGAAGTGCTTCGAATATTTCTAACAATGTGATTTAGTGCCTCATTCTCAGCACAGTCGTGAACATTGTGCAATGTGCACGCACAACTTGATGCCCCATGAACCTTGTTTTTTTTCTTTCTTTTCTTTCTTAAATTTTTCTCTAGTGTTGTTTTTGTAATGTATGTTATACCTTGTATGTGTTTGTGTTTTACACTGTAATTCTTATTACAAATTACTGTATTGTTCTCCACACCATGTTTTTTTTGTATTTTGTATTTATTGTTGTGTGTATTCAAACAGTGTGCCTGAAGTCCTCATAAACTGAAGCAGATACCACCACTGTCATTGTGAATGGATCATCAGTTCAGGGAACATTTTGTAAAGGTTATTCTTGGTGCAGGGAGACAGAATGAATCGGAGGTTGTAATTAGATTCTGAAAGCACACAAAAAGAGATTGTTAACTTGAACAGTATCATATGTGAGTGAGTTCAGGTTAGTTTAATGATTCAAATTGTTGTAACATCTTGGGCATTTAATTGCGGAGCACTCCAACTCTGATTGTAAAGAGTAAACTGCTCCATATTTGGCTCACATGCCCGGGCCATATTTAGAGTGTGAATGTCTGTGTGAATCGGTGTTTGGAAGGGGCTCCCTGGGTATGGATGTGTGATGTGAGTGTTAGTGTTCCATATTAAGAAGGTGAAGTTGGCTACACCATAAATAATCCTCCCTCTATGAGCTGCATTTTTCAGTTGCAGTGATTTTTTTTATGGATTGCGGAATGTGGAGTCAGTTTGTAGGATTGTTCTTGGGCGATTGACTCACTACCTTGCTCCTAAGTGAGCCAACCGCTCACCAATTACAATCTAAAATGGCGTAGGGGCTATGAGAGGGGGCATGAGCCCCCTCTCATATTTCTATCTTACGATTTTCGTCTCTAATTGCATGCGGTGAAAAGTTGCTATTCCTTCACACGCGGACTTCCCACGCAGCGTCTCTCGTCACCCAGATGGTCCGGTGACAGGCGGGCTCTCCTATTCTGGAAAGGGTTAAGCCGACGGGTGTGAGGAAGTCGAGTGAATGCTTTGCAGACGCCGCCATTGTCAAAAGACACGCCCGGAGGGGTCTGAAGTAGCGGCTGGGCTAGAGGTTCCGTTACTTCGCAGAATCTAAGCGAAAACACTTTCTGGCGGGCTACCAGCGAGGCGTGGGAATGACTTGTGTACCCAGGCAGTTGTGGCGGGAAAATTCCCGCGCTTTCTGCAAAATAGTAACTGTGATTGGCTGGCTCAGGGCATAGCTCCGTGACGTAGCAAAATCAGCGCAGAAATTGGCGCCAAGAATCTCCATTGGTGGAATGGTAGTGCTCCGGCAATGTTGTGGAATTTTCCGCCGGTTTTGGAGTTGCTGATTGGAACGTTTAACCACGGCCACTGTCGTGGGGGCGGGAATGTTGTGTGTTCGGTTTGTACGGGTGCTCTAGGTAGTTGGCTCTCGCCTTTCGGTCGAGGACGTCGAAGCAACCAGCCCTCGCCTCCGGTACGCCAGATCGTGTTCTGGCAGTTAAGAAGACAGTTTGGTAATGTATGTCCGCAGCACTGGCAGATAGGGATTTTCCTAGGTGATAATCAGAGCCCAGCAGAGTGCGCCTGTTCGTCTTTTTCTAACTTTGTTCTGTCTTGAGTAGCAGCAATTAATGTTGGGTTAGCTGTGTGTCTCTCTTAAGATTTGAGTGGCAAGGAATTGGCTCCACATACCACTTCGTCATAAACCTCACAATCTAGTTTAGGGACAACTTCACCTTCACAGCGTTTGTTTGCGTATCCAATTTGAGCCAATTTGATGTATTATAAATGTTTCATGTGTTTTTGTTTATTATTTTGTGTTTAGTCTTAATAAATCATATTGTTATTTTGGACAGAACTTTCATTCTGTCAATCGGTAGAGCAACCCATCATTTCTCACTACGTTAATGAAACCTTCCTTTATTTAACTTATTTATCAAATAAAATTTTTGCAGGTGCCAAACTCTTTTCTACTCCACTTGCAGGGTTGATTACAGTCAGTTCGCGTATATTTTTTAATCCTTGTGCAACAGCAAAAGTCGGAGTTAGAATAGGGGGTGCTTAGAGAATCATTTACATGTGTAGATTCTAGAATTTAGTGTTAAATACACTGCTAGCCCCGGCACCTCGCAAGTTTTGAACATCTTTTCACTCTGTGAATCACTGTGTCTTGTGCTGAACACAATTACCTTCCACAGAATTCGATTTAATGAATGAACATAATGAGGCTCTTAGTCGCATTTCTTGATTACCACTAAACATTGAAGAATAAAAATCAAGCGGCATCCTTTATTTTGAAATCTTTATTTCGTAACACTGGATTTTCTCCAACAGTACCACTTCAATTTAGCACAGTTTGTTGTTTGCATGGCGAATCAAAATGGTTCAAATGGCTCTGAGCACTATGGGACTTAACATCTGAGGTCATCCGTCCCCTAGAACTTAGAACTACTTAAACCTAACTAACCTAAGGACATTACACTCATCAATGACCGAGGCAAGATTCGAACCTGCGACTGTAGTGGTCACGCGGTTCCAGAGTGACTCGGCCGCAACGGCCAGTCATGTCGAATTCTGCGCCTGCGTGGAGAAGAAGCCAATTGGGATGAGATCTTTGGGACAATTTTAGAAGACGAGAGGTAAGCAAACCAAAATCAGTGATTCTATGAAGGCGAAAGACATACCCTCATAAACTGCAGTATCGATAGTTCTTGAAATTTATGCAAAATGAGTAGAGGGTTTCGTGAAGCCCACCACGAATCGGATAGGTAGGCGAACATATAATGATAATACATCGTCGTGTTTTTTTTTATTTTTTTTATTTTTTAACGTTAACTTGGCATCCCTAACTGGGGAAACGGCCGATGGACTGTCGTTAACCGGCATGGTAGAAACTGTTGATGCCCAGTGGACATTTCAAAATTTAAAATCAAAATGCGATCTTTGCAAACGGTGATTAGGCAATAATTATAATGGGAGTAACTTAAATCAATGCATAAAAAGACAATAAGTTTTGACTTTGATCAAATTTTGAAGAACAGCAAATTTTTAGTGTTCGTAAAACTTTGAATGGTGGCGGGAAATATTTTTTGCAGTGTCGTTTTATGAACAGTGATGATTCGTAGTTACTTTTAAGATTCAGTTTTGACGACAAATGGCAGCACATAGTTCAGAAACTATTTCATGAACTGAAGTGGCGTTAGTCGACGTATAGTAATACAATGTGCTAGAACTGTTGCGGCAAAGGAAACGCCAGTACAAAAGTAATTGGAAGAGCGAAGACGTGGACATCGGATGAGATGCGCGTTTTGGAATATGGCAGCGGTGGAGGCGTGTTATCGGCAGCTGACAACGCAGGGGAACGGCGGCATGTCTGACAGGGATCTCGTCAGGGGTGCTGAGATGGCGCTTAACATTGCAGCTGTTAACGTAAGTGATATTATTATTAGAGACAGGTACTTCAATTATACTTTTAAAGAGTATGGACTTAGAAATTTTGCAATCTAAAGTTATTTTCCTTTGTGAGTCGGTAATAGAGCAACATGGCTTCAATTAATGTAAATGTGGATGATGAAGCCATCACACAAGTTAATGGTGACAGGAATGGAGAGAAAAATAATGAGTTAGCTAATATTACTGTGTATAATGAGACCACTAACCAGGCAGTGCTGAAAACATTACTGATAAGTTAATCAAAACTGATGTTAGTAATTTACTACTATGATGTACCATATCATGACATTGTTGGAGTAAATGGGGAACAAGGAACTGATGATAGTTTAAATCAGGTTGAACCAACACAATCATGAAGCAGTGGAGATGAGTTTAGCGTTGGAATACCAGCAGAGTGTAGTCTCTGGAAAACTATGTATACCGTATATTAAGACACACATCAAAAGCAAAACATAGGAATTATATAAGGTTGACTAGAAGAATTACTAAAATTGATGAGTCTTACAAATTTTTCAGTAGAAAAATTGATAAAACTAACAATGAATTGAAACAAACTAATGAGAATTTGACCACGAAAATTAGACACGTTAATAATGATTTAAGGCAAAGTGGAAACGATCTATTAAAGAAAATTGATGACTGTGTTGAGCATCTGATCAAATCTTGTGAGCAATTAAAAAAGGAAATAATGGATGAATTGTCTAAATCAAAGACTGAAATGAAAGGCATTCAGAAAATTCTTAACACAAAAAATTAAAAGACAAAGACCAGAATCGATCAGCTGACCAATTTTTTGGAAAAACAAAAGGGGAATTTTCAGAAAGGTTTTGCTCCAATGAAAATAACGTCAAAGATCACGATGGTCAAATTATTGAACTGACATCTATAGTTGACCAAGTATAGAAAATATCATAACATACTGCTCAGAATTGTCATAACAGCATAACGCAATTCAGTGCTGGAATAACTCAAAAATTTAAAAAAAGTAGATGACAACAGTCACGAAGTAAGTACTGTCAAAACTTAGTGTCATAATAGAGCAGATGAAGATATTGAAAAGGAAACTGAAGAATCTGTAACTACAAAATATTGATGTTAATAAGCAAGAATGAAATCAATATGATGCTCAACCAGAAAATAGAACTATAGAACGATTAGAGGCTTGGTGTTTCCAGGAAAGATATTGGTTTCGAATAGGAAGTTGTGATGCAGTTGATGACATGTTTTATGCGGATGTAAGTTTCATCAGTTTCGAACAAGGGATTTAATCCATCCTGTTGCATTTGTGAAACAATTTGCAGCGCATTACCTAAAACACGGGATAATAGAAAGAAAATTAAATTTGTCATTAGTGCGTTGAAAGGCGATCATTGTCATGGAGATAGGGAATGGGTTCTTCTTGTAGAACATTTGATGCATTTATAAGTGCTCTCCTGAAAAAGAATTAGTCAAATACTGCGCAAAATAATGTATCGAGTGACATTTTTATGGGAAGAAATTTTGTTAACAGTGGACGTCAAACTTATAAGAAATTCTTTCAAAATTATTGGGAGAGGAACTTATACTTAAATGATCCTCTGATGGAAAGGGATTTAATTTCCATTCTATTGGTCTAATTACTGTCAGGTGTATGTGCCATATGGCCTGTAATGGAAAAAAGTGTCATGATGATCTCTCCATAGGCAAAATATTCCGAAATAGTCGCCCATACGGATCTCTGTGAGGGGACTGCCAAAGGGGAGGTGACCATTAGAAAAAGATTGACTAACCACCGAAAAGGTAACGGTCTACGAGACGGGGCGTAGAATGCCAGAAACTTGTATGTAGTAGGGAAGCTAGAAAATCAGAAAAGGGAAATGCAAAGGCTGAGCCTAGAATTGGTAGGGGTCAGTGAAGTGAAATGGAAAGAGGAGAAGGATTTGTGGTCAGATGAGTGTAGGGTTTTATCGACAGTAGCAGAAAAGCGTATGACGATAGTAGGATCCGTTGTGAACAGGACGGTGGCGCAGAGAGTGCGTTACTGTGAACAGTTCAGCGATATGGTTGTTCTCATCAGAATCGACAGCAAACCAACACCGACAACAATAGTTCAGATATACATACCACAGTCGCAAGCTGAAGACGAAGAGATAGAGACGGAATATGATGTTACTGAAAGGGTAATACAGTATGTAAAGGGAGACGAAAATCTAATAATCATGGGAGACCGGAATGCAGCTGTAGGGGAAGGAGTCGAAGAAAATGTTACTGGAGAATATGGGCTTTGGAAAAGAAATGAGAGAAGAGAAAGACTAATAGAGCTCTGTAATAAATTTCAGCCAGTAATAGCGAATACGCTGTTCAAGAATCGCAAGAGAAGAAGGTATACTTGAAAAAGGCCGGATGATACACAAAGATCTGAGTTAGGTTACATCTTAGTCGGACAGAGATTTCGGAATCAGATAACTGGATTGTAAGGCATACCCAGGAGCAGATTTTGGCTCAGATGACACTGTAGTAGTGATGAAGTGTAGGCTGAAGTTTACGAGACACGCGAGGAAGAATTAATACGCAAAGAAATGGGATACGGGATTACTAAGAAATGGCAAGATACGCTTGAAGTTCTAGTATAAGGAATAGCTCAGTAGACATTACAGCTGAAGGGGAATGGATATCACTGAAAAGGGCAATCACAGGAGTTGGAAAGAAAGACATAAGTATAAAGGAGGCAACTGCGAAGAAACCATGGGTAACAGAAGAAATACTTCTGTTGATCTATGAAAGAAGGAAGTACAAAAATGTTCAGGGAAATTCAGGAGTGCATAAATACAAGTCGCTGAGGAATGAAATAAATAGGAACAGCAGGGAAGCTAAGACAAAATGACTGCATGAAATGTGTGAACAAATCGAAAAATAAATGACTGTCGAAAGGAATGGCTCAGCATACAGGAAAGTCAAAACAACCGTCGGAGAAACTGAAAGCAAGGGTGGTAACATTAAGGTCCAAGAGGAATTCCGCTGTTAAAGACAGAGGAGAGAGCGGATTGGTAGAAAGAGTACATTGGAGGCCTCTGCGAGGTTGAAGATGTGTCTGATGTGATGGAAGAAGAAACAGGGGTTGATTGTGAGAGATAGGGGACCCAGCGTTAGAATGAGAAATAGGGATAGATAACATTCCATTAGAATTTCTAAAATGGGTGGCAACAAAATGGCTATTCACGTTTGTATGTAGTAGTCTGGCGACATACCATCTGACTTTCGGAAAAATAACATCCACACAATTCTGAAGACTGCAAGAGCTGACAAGTGCGACAATTATCGCACATCAGTTTAACAGGTCGTCCATTCACGTTGCTGCCAACAACAAAATACAGAAGATTGGAAAAGAAAACTGAGGATGTGTTAGCCGACGATCATTTTTGGGTTTAGGAGAGGTAAAGGCACCAGAGAGGCAATGCTGACGTTGTAAACGGAAGCAAGACTAAAGAAAAATCAAGACATGTTTATAGGACGTGTCGTCCTGGAAAAGCGTTCGACAACGTCAAATGGTGCAAGATGTTCAAAATTGTAAGAAAAATAGGGATAAGCTATAGGTAAGACGGGTAATATACAGTGTGTACAAGAACCAAAAGGGAGTTATAAGAGTGGACGACGAATATGTGCTCGGATTAAAAAGAGTGTAAGACAGGATGTAGTCCTTCGCCCCTACTGTTCAATCTGTACTTCGAAGGAACAGAGATGGAAACAAAAGTATTCAAAGAACTGTGACGGACGCCCGAATAACAGGGAACTGACATGCATCGAGACTCGAAAATAGTGCGTTGATAATCGCTAGGCACTAGACGCAACCTGGATTTACCAAATAAAACCTGCAAAAAGGGCGACTGATTGTTGCGCTCTGTAAGGTTCAGGAATGCAATTAAAATTCAAGGTGAAAGGATATCAGTGATACGATTCACCGATGACATTGCCATCTTGAGTGAAAGTAAAGAAGAATTATATGTTCTGCTGAATGGAATGGCAGTATAATGAGTACAGAATATGGATTGAGAGTAAGTCGAAGAAAGACAAGACGAAAGTAATGATGGGCACAAAGTGGACGAAGTTTAGAAATTCTGTTACGTAGGCAGGAAAATGACCAATGACGGATGGAGCAAGAGTACATCAAAAGCAGACTACCACTGGCAAAAAGAGCATTCCTGGCCAAGAGAAATCTACTAGTATCAAACATAAGCCTTAATTTTTGGAAGAAATTTTTGATGATGTACGTCTGGAACACAGCATTGTATGTTAGTGAAACATGGATAGTGAGAAAACCGTAACAGAAGAGATTCGAAGCATTTGAGATATGGTGCTACAGACGAATGCTGATAATTAGGTTACCTATTAAGGTAAGGAATAAGCAGGTTCTGGGCAGAATAAGAGAGGAAAGGAATATGCGCAAAACACTGGCAAGGAGAAGGGACAGGGTAAGAGGACTTCTCTTAAGAAATCAGGGAATGACTTCCACGGTACTAGAAGGAGCTGTAGAGGCAAAAAACTGTAGAGGAAGGCAGAGATTGGAATGAATACAGCAAATAATTGCGAACGTAGTTTGCACGTGGTACTGTGAGATGATGAAATTGGCACAGGTGAGGAATTCCTGACGGGCCACATCAATCCAGTCATAAGACTTCAAAAAAAGAAATGGACAGCATAAAAAAGAGACGAGAGGTGACATACAAAGCATAGGGCCAGAAAATTCAGGTGCTAGGAGAGCGACAGATAGGACGAGACCTTTCTGGCATCTGGAAGATGCTACCAGTTGTGGCATCTTCCATTTGGTTAGAACGTTTCGTCAGTTGCATTTATAAGGGGAATGGACAGTACCCTAAACCACACAATCAAACAACGTGTTACAATATAAGTGGATGAACTCCTGATATTGTAACCTGATGGGGTGAAAACAGTAGATTTTTCGATCAGGTTCCACAAAAGTTTAAGGAACATGATGTCACTGTTAATATCGGTAAATCTCATTTTAGAAGCTCTTTGGTCATATTCCTTGGACACGTGGTTTCGGCAGAGGAGATATACCCTAATCCCAAGAAACTCAAAGCTATTGAGAGATTTTAGTATCAACAATTAAGAAACAACGTAGAGGGTTCTTTGTATTCATAATTTTTTGCAAAAGATTTATAAATATCCGTACTTTGGTAGGAGTATGATTGTGTCAGCTGACTGAGAAAACCATATCCTGGGTCTATGATAAAAACGCTGAAAAGGACTTCCAGTCGCTAAAATTCGCATTAATAAATGCAACCATACTCTCAGACGTCCATCTGGCACAAGATTCCCATATGCGATGGCCAGTGCCTATACTGCCCTGAGGGTTGTAATTTTTCAGCAGTACGAAGAGGATGGGAGCATGTTGCGTAAAACAATTGTATTCGGTACCTAGTGTTGACGAAATGTGGAAAGAATTACTGATTGAGGTAGAGGCCTTGGCGGTAGTCTGGGAGTTCGTAAGTTTTAGGGTTTTTTTCTGTTGTGGAGGAGAACATGTATCTTCACTTACCACTAAGCTTTCGAGCTCTAACTCATGGCTAAACTCGACAGCAAAATTTGTCAAAAAGGGCCCTCTATCTCCAGGAGTACAATTTCATCATCACTTACGTATCCAAGTAATCGAACTTCCCCGGGCATCCATAGGTCTGGAGGAACAGGCGAACGAAGAAATCGAACAAAACCACTTTAATTAGTACTACATGCGTAAAGTCGCATTTGGGAACTATATCACAGCGTTCATGAGAGATATTCCTCGAGAACAGGGTGGTGATCCCGCCCATCTCAACATCAAACAGAAATGGAGAGATTGACTGCAAACTGCTATTACATAATTCTGCCTATTAAGAAAGCGAATCCTTTTCCACAGATGGAAATCAGATGAGTCACAATGGTGTTTGTGTATCCCACAGGAACATATAAACGAAGTCGTCTGGCACACATCTCTGCTACATGCATTTCTGTGTTAGAAAATAGTACCTCAAGTTAGGCAACCTATGAAATTTATGTAACTTGGAATGATCAATAAGGCGAGTGTTGTATATCTTCACGTACTGCCAGAAGAATAAATGCAATACACTACCCACGCAGGCCCATTATTCCTTATCGTTCCGGAGAAACTGAAACAGTTAGTGGCGACAAATCTAATGGGATCCTTTCAATGTACAAACCCCGGGTTCTGCTACATTATGGTGGTGATACAACTCATGTCTAAGTTCATTATGCTTACGCCACTGGAAAAGGTGACGGGTTTGACAGTTTCACGACCATTGTTCAAGGATTATCTCCCATAGGTGTGACATGTGGACAAGATCATTTCTGATAACAGACCACAGTTTCGTTTGGGCAGATGGAAAGCCACACTGTAGAGGCGCAGAATCCAGCCAATATATCATCTCGCCACCCCGTGTCGAATCCTGAAGACGTGTGATAAAGGATGATGGATATTTGTGTTGGATTTATTGGTCAAAACCACACACGCCATGGGATGTCCTCCTCCACGATTTCCAGAATGTAATGAATACGACCTCACATGGCGTCACAATGCGGGATCCTATAACTGTATTGGAAAACCGATAGCAAAGAACTTGATTAGAGAGATGATTGATTTCCCTCCGAGAACGAGAGACGAACACCGGAAAACGGCATGCTGTAAACAGAGTTCATGAAGTTACAAGGAAGCGCATGAACGGCAAGACACAAAAGCGATCGGGCGAAATTTCTACCTGGGACAAAACGTTTTTGATGAAATTTATTACTGCAGCAAAAACAGATATTCTGTAAGTTATTTTAAATTTATAATGGTCTACTAAGGATATGAAGGGTACCCCACCTGAAAGTGATTGAAATTGAATGCATTCGGACTAAGAAGTTAATGTTTGCCACATAAAACTCTGTTTAGATTAATCTAGAATAAGATTTGCACTCGTTAAGTGTCTGAAGCTGTAAATATGAATATCACATAGGTAATGAAGTTTGGTCGTCTAATTGAAGATCCCTCAGAGTACGCTAATTGTGTGAATGTTGTTTTGTTATTCCAAAGTCAGTAAATGAAATTTACAAATGAGATAACTATAGTAATCGACACGTCATTGTTGGGATTGAAATCACTGTACTTCTGTAAGTCTACTCTTCTAAAAGACATTGTTTTAGTTTGAAACAACTGCTTGAGGATGAATTTAAAGTCTTGATCTTATATTTCGCCAGAGTAAGAAGTACACTCCGTTGACGGTATTGGGTCACGTCGGTTTGTGTATCTGCAGGTTCTGAGTCTCTTTCGTTGGAGTCTCATACTGTCCACTTCATAAGTGTGTCCGACACACTGTTTTCGTGTGAGTCTGGGGCACACTGTATCAATAGTGCAACCCATTTACGTTCGAGTAGCTGCGTCGTCTTAGTACGATCGATGGGCATTTAATAGAGTCTTCGATGGAGTAGCCATAACGCCGTATGGTTTTGTGTTGGCTAAGTCGTTTAATGGAAATTTACTGTGTAATTGTAAAATTAACTATTTCTTGAGAGAACGCAAAAGTTAAAGGTGATTTAGTGGTTTTCTTAACAGTGAAAAGCAAGTTTACACCGAAATACGACGTTTTGTGTACGTTGTCAGAAGAGTATTTTATCTCTGGAATTACGTCGTATTAGTTGTTGAATAAACACCGTAGCGACGCCTTGACGACGCTATATTAGTTGATAAATCAATATCCTCGCAAATCTATGATGTGGCATCGGCTTGATGATGGGCTTTATAATTCAAGATATCCTATTATCTGCGTTTGAACAATAGTTCGCAAACCAGGCGTAAGAACTACAGTTATCAAATTCTCGTAAGCTTATCAGCCTGTCGCGAACACACGAAGCATATTTGGTTAATTGTTTCAGATCAATGGAGTTGTTGCGGTACTGAGTGGTGCAGTCACTGTGGGTTCAAAGTAAAGAAGACTGACAGACTTCGAACACCAGTGCTTCAATTTTAAACAAGGGCTGCTTACACATTCCGGCGTGCTGCTACATTGATACGCTGATATCAGTCTAAGGGAGATAGTGTCTGAAACTAATCATCCAAGCGAGGATTTTGTTTTTAACATTTACAGATCGAAGTCGTCGCGATCGACAGACACTGTTCCATGTCAACCAGACTAGGACAACCATCACCATCAAGCCGACACAAATAAAACGCCACATTTTCTTTCTTTTTTTCCTTTTTTAAAAGAAAAACAGCCGTGCATAGCCAGCACCAGCACTTTAAGTACAAGTAACCGCAGCTTCAGATGCAACTGTTTTGCTCCTATGGTATGCCGCTTAGAAGAGCAACTACGAGTACTAAGCAGTAACTGTTAGGTACAGTCACAATAGGCACACATAGGCATAATTAGAAGTCTCTTGTGAGGATTGGTGTACAGAACTTTTTGGAAATTTTGAAATATTGAATCAATTTGAGATAACCTGTCAATAGCAGTCATTACGTCGTATGAATAAATAGCTAATTGCGAGTCCCAGATTGAAGGCAACATGATGGAAAGGGACGCGATTTAAGGGGGCACAATTTAAAGTGAAACACTTCTGGTGATACTATAGTAGTTAATTAGTGAGGGAACATAATCGGATATAACTGGTTTGGTGGCGTCACTTCCAGTGTACAGTTATGCAACTGGGCGAGATATATTCAAGGACACCCAGAGGAACACCCGAGGCTTGCCCAAAGATTTCCAGTACCGGCAGTAACACTCAGAACTGGCTATATCGGATTTAATCCACTGATGACACACTTAAGAGCGGGTATCTGGCTACACATGAGCCAATTGAAGTATGTACGTTCAACATCATTCCCACTCCACTCCCCTAACTTATCCCCGTAATAAGGACTTCTGTAGGCATTTTACATACACTTTGAGAGGGTGTATTAGGTTACGTGCAATACAATTGTGATGGATATATTCAATATCACACCCTAATCACCTGCTGAACTGCTTCAAAATGGTTCAATCCACTGATGAAGACCACTGGGAACCAGTCACGTGGTATTCATGTGGGAAAATGGACACTGACCGGGCCAGTGGGATTCAAGCTCCCCCTCCTCCTCCACCTTGGAGTAATAGAGCATTTACGTAGGGGATGTCATTCTAGTGCTCAGCACCATAGGGAGAAGATGTGATTTTAGGGAATGGCTCAGGAAATGATAAAAATGTAGCTGCAAATTAATTAGTGGTTGATACAAAGAATTTTTGAATAATAATTTTTCAGTTGTTTTTAAGAAGTTGTTCTTACAAGTTTTTTAGTCTCTGTATACAATATTTACATTTTAATCATTCCTTTCAGATCAGTTTTCTATTTACAATTTTGTGAAATGGGACTACCAGCAAGCAGGTTAAGAAAAACACACAAACATACAGTATAGCTTTATAGGGTACTAGGGGTATAATTGCAGGTATTTTTGTTGGTGACTGAGGACAATGTACTGAATAACATTACATCAATATTTACTTCATTTTCAGACTAATAATTATAACTATTAGGAACAGTATCTTTTTAGATTGGAGTAGTACCTTCAGATACATGTGGCAGCAGGTAGGGGTGTTGAATATGGACGTGTGGATGCAAAACGGTTAGTGGTGCAGTTAGAATTGTGCAGGAAACGTAAGGTAGTAAATTATGTGATGTCTGCACTTATACCTCTAACACACTGTATATATCACTCACACATGCTCACACGCAACTATGACAAATAGTTCATCCAACTATTCTATAAATACATCCAATTTTTTTTAGTCTTCAGTCTTCTTTCTTGTTTTATACAGCCTGCAAGGAAGTCCTATTCTGCACTAGGCTCTTCCCCATACCATCTCTACCGTTTTGTTTCAATTGCAGGTTCATTTCCTTACTTGTTGTTGTGATCTTCAGTTCGAGGAGTGGTTTGATAAAACTCTGCACCCTACTTCATCCTCTGCTAGTCTCATCATCACCGAATAACTGCTGCAACCTACATCCCTTTGAACCTGCTTACTTTATTCATATCTTGGTCTCCCTCCATAAATTTTACCCCCATATTTCTTTCTAGTATTAAACTGATGACTCCTTGATGTCTCAGCATATCCCTAACAGTTGAACCCTTTCTTTAGTCGAGTTATGTGACAATTTTCTTTTGTCCCAAATTATATTCAGCACTCTCTCATTAGTTACATGATTTTAAAAGCTTCTGTCCTTTTCTTGTCTGATCTGTTTATTGTCCACGTTTCATTTCCGCACAAGGATACACTGGAGACAGGTGTTCAGATAGATAGTAAACTGTCGTGGAAAGCCCACGTTCAGGATCTTGTTCAAAGACTTAATGCTGCCATTTTTACTGTTCGAACGGTATCTGAAGTGAGTGATCATTCGACACGAAAATTGGTCTACTTTGCTTATTTTCATTCGCTTATGTCGTATGGTATTATATTTTGGAGTAATTTTTCCCATTCTAAAAGGATATTTTTTTCTCAGGAACGGGCGGATCCGGCAATAAGTTGTGTAAGTTCACGAACCTCTTGTCGACCACTGTTCACGAAAATGGGTATTTTGCTATTGGCTTCTCAATATATATATTCCCTACTGTCATGTCTTGTTAACAATATTAGCTTATTCCCAAGAATAAGCAGCTTCCACTCAGTTAATATTCATCAGAAATCACACCTGTATTTGGATCCGACTTCCTTAACTCTTGTGCAGAAAGGTGTGTAGTATACTGCGATATCCATTTTCAATAGGCTACCATTAGAATTCAAAAATCATATCAGTAATCCATGCGCTTTCAAACAGAAACTGAAGAATTTTCTCGTGGGTCACTCCTATAGTGTCGAGGAGTTCCTTGAAAAATAAAGCTGATTCTTGTATTGTTGATTATGTTTACTTAATCTTATAGCTTGACTTTTTCCGGCTTCATAAACATTTTATTTTTATCTGTTATTACTTTCGTGTTGTACTTTCATGTACTGACACGTTCCATGACCTTGGAGATTGCTCCTCAATTTGGTTGTACGGAACTTGACGAGTAAATAAAAACCTAAACGTATACCTTGAGAAAAGACTTCCTAACACTTAAATTCATATTCTTTGATAACAAATTTATCTTCTTCAGAAACGCATATTTGTGAGCGCCATTCTACATGTCATGCCCTCTGTACTTCAGCCATCATCTTGTATCTTACTTTCAGCGACTCACGTCCTAATCTAACTCCCTCAGCATCTCCTGTTTTAATTCGATCACATTCCATTATCCCCGTTTACTTTTTTGGATGTTCATCTCAGATCGTCTTTTAAAACACTGTCCATTCCGTTCAATTGCTCTGCCGAGTCCTCTGCTGACTGACAGAATTACAGTGTAATTGGCAATCTTCAAACTCTTCACTGCTTCTGCCTGAACTTTAATCCCTTCTCCAAATTTCTCCTTGGTTTCCTTCACAGTTTGCTCAGTGTACTGACTGAATAACATCGGTGTTAAATTGTAAACTATGACACTCCATTCTCAAACTCTGTTTCCCTCTCAAGCCCCTCGACTCTTATAACTGCCGTCTCGTAGCCGTTCAATTTGTAAATAACGATCGTTCCCTGTGTTTCACCCTTGCTACCTTCAGAAATTCGAAGTGTTTTGCAGTCAGTGTTGTCAAAAGCTTTCCCTAAGTCTACAAATGCTATGAGCGTAGTTTAGTCTTTCTTTAATCTGTCTTCTAAGATAATTTGAGGGGCAAGTATTGCTTCGCTTGTTCCTACATTTCACAGAAATCATACTGATCTTCCCTGAGATTGGCTTCTACTTTTTTCCCATTCTTCAGTAAAGACGTCGTGTTAGTATTTTGGAACCATGACTTATTAAGTTAATAGTTCAGTAATATTCATACATGTCAGCACCTGCTTTCTTTGGTACTGGATGTCTTCATTTTTAATTTTATCCTGTAAAATCAACCAACAAGAACTCCACCACGCTTGAGTCCGACAAGCCGCCTGCCATCCAAAGCAACTGGTAGGAGACAGCGCTTGTGCCATACATGTGTAAAGTGTGCAGCACTTGAAAATGATAATAATCTCTCGAAACGCATCGTTCTTATCGCTTTGAAACAGCAATTAAGAACAAGTCTCTCAAATATTTTTATTTTTCTGTGAAAAATTTATGGTACTATGCAAAGACAAGTAATTATTTTACGTTATTAGCAAGAGTCTTCATAAGTACATGACCGATTTACTTCAAATTCTTACACGATACTCTTGAAATTCGGATGGACACGGACTACATTTTATTGTATTTTTTAACATATTATATATGTATGTATGTTCCCCATTTCCTCCTAAACCACTGGGTCGATTTCAACGAAACTTGGTAGGCATACTACTCCCTGTTCGGAGAGAACTGCTATAGTGCTAAGAGTCATGTAACTATCAAAGGGGTGGGAATGGAAATGAAAAAGTAGTGTAGCTCATGACGCGCCAGATCCAAACTTCATTCATCTCGTATTTGAGAGTGAGAGCACTTAGTGACTTATAAATAACTTTACACATAATTTCAAAGCTTTATGAAACTCTTTCTCGCCGACTTCCCACACAATATGATCAAAGAAAATAACTTATTTTTTCTACATCTTCGCTGTTCAAAGATGAAAGTGTCACATCAGGCATGACGGTTCAATTATTATCCCTTTTCTACTAACTGTATTGATGACAGATATTGCAGTCATTATTCACCTATATCTACATCTACATCTACATCTACATCCATAATCCGCAAGCCACCCGACGGTGTGTGGCGGAGGGTACCTTGAGTACCTCTATCGGTTCTCCCTAGTATTCCAGTCTCGTATTGTTCGTGGAAAGAAGGATTGTCGGTATGCCTCCGTGTGGGCTCTAATCTCCCTGATTTTATCCTCATGGTCTCTTCGCAAAATATACATAGGAGGGAGCAATATGCTGCTTGACTTCTCGGTGATGGTAGTTCTCGAAACTTCAACAGAAGCCCGTACCGAGCTACTGAGCATCTATCCTGCAGAGTCTTCCACTGGAGTTTATCTATCATCTCCGTAACGCTTTCGCGATTACTAAATGATCCTATAGCGAAGCGCGCTGCTCTCCGTTGGATCTTCTCTATCTCTTCTATTAACCCTATCTGGTACGGATCCCACACTGCTGAGCAGTAATCAAGCAGCGGGCCAACAAGCGTACTGTAACCTACTTCCTTTGTTTTCGGATTGCATTTCCTTAGGATTCTTCCAATGAATCTCAGTCTGGCATCTGCTTTACCAACGATCAACTTTATATGATCATTCCATTTTAAATCACTCCGAATGCGTACTCCCAGATAATTTATGGAATTAACTGCTTCCAGTTGCTAACCTGCTATATTGTACCTAAATGATAAGGGATCTATCTTTCTATGTATTCGCATCACATTACACTTGTCTACATTGAGATTCAATTGCCATTCCCTGCACCATACGTCAATTCGCTGCAGATCCTCCTGCATTTCAGTACAATTTTCCATTGTTACAACCTCTCGATATACCAGAGCATCATCCGCAAAAAGCCTCAGTGAACTTCCGATGTCATCCATAAGGTCATTTACGTATATTGTGAATAGCAACGGCCCTACGACACTCCCCTGTGGCACACTTGAAATCACTCTTACTTCGGAAGACTTCTCTCCATTGAGAATGACATGCTGCGTTCTTTTATCCAGGAACTCTTCAATCAAATCACACAATTGGTCTGATAGTCCATATGCTCTTACTTTGTTCATTAAACGACTGTGGGGAACTGTATCGAACGCCTTGCGGAAGTCAAGAAACACGGCATCTACCTGGGAACCGGTGTCTATGGCCCTCTGAGTCTCGTGGACGAATAGCCCGAGCTGGGTTTCACACGATCGTCTTTTTCGAAATCCATGCTGATTCCTACAGAGTAGATTTCTAGTCTCCAGATAAGTCATTATACTCAAACATAATACGTTCCAAAATTCTACAACTGATCGACGTTAGAGATATAGGTCTATAGTTCTTCTTGATAAAGAGGATGACCTGTGCCCTTTTCCAATCCTTTGGAACGCTACGCTCTTCTAGAGACCTACGGTACACCGCTGCAAGAAGGGGGGCAAGTTCCTTCGCGTACCGTGTGTAAAATCGAACTGGTATCCCATCAGGTCCAGCGGCCTTTCCTCTTTTGAGCGATTTTAATTGTTTCTCTATCCCTCTGTCGTCTATTTCGATATCTACCATTTTGTCATCTGTGCGACAATCTAGAGAAGGAACTACAGTGCAGTCTTCCTCTGTGAAACAGCTTGGAAAAAGACATTTAGTATTTCGGCCTTTAGTCTGTCATCCTCTGTTTCAGTACCATTTTGGTCACAGAGTGTCTGGACATTTTGTTTTGATCCACCTACCGCTTTGACACAAGACCAAAATTTCTTAGGATTTTCTGCCAAGTCAGTACATAGAACTTTACTTTCGAATTCATTGAACGCCTCTCGCATAGCCCTCCTCACGCTACATTTCGCTTCGCGTAATTTTTGTTTGTCTGCAAGGCTTTGGCTATGTTTATGTTTGCTGTGAAGTTCCCTTTGCTTCCGCAGCAGTTTTCTAACTCGGTTGTTGTACCACGGTGGCTCTTTTCCATCTCTTACGATCTTGCTTGGCACATACTCATCTAACGCATATAGTACGATGGTTTTGAACTTTGTCCACTGATCCTCAACACTATCTGTACTTGAGACAAAACTTTTGTGTTGAGCCGTCAGGTACTCTGTAATCTGCTTTTTGTCACTTTTGTTAAACTGAAAAATCTTCCTACCTTTTTTAATATTTCTATTTACGGCTGAAGTCATCGATGCAGTAACCGCTTTATGATCGCTGATTCCCTGTTCTGCGTTAACTGTTTCAAATAGTTCGGGTCTGTTTGTCACCAGAAGGTCTAATATGTTATCGCCACGAGTCGGTTCTCTGTTTAACTGCTCAAGGTAGTTTTCAGATAAAGCACTTAAAAAAATTTCACTGGATTCTTTGTCCCTGCCACCCGTTATGAACGTTTGAGTCTCCCAGTCTATATCCGGCAAATAAAAATCTCCACCCAGAACTATAACATGGTCTACTCGAAATATTTTCCAAATTATCCTTCAGGGGCTCAGCCACAACAGCTGCTGAGCCAGGGGCCTATAGAGACGTCGAATTACCATGTCTGAGCCTGCTTTACCCGTGACCTTCACCCAAATTATTTCACATTTCGGATCTCCGTCAATTTCCTTCGATACTATTGCACTTTTTATCGCTATAAACACGCTTCCCCCTGCACAGTCCAGCCTGTCTCTGCGGTATACATTCCAATCTGAGTTTAGGATTTCATTACTGTTTACGTCTGGTTTCAGCCAACTTTCTGTCCCTAGTACTATATGGGCATTGTGACTGTTTATTAATGAGAGCAGATCTGGGACCTTTCTATAGACGCTCCTGCAGTTTACTGTTACCACATTAATATTGTTATTCCTTACTGCATTTTGCCTACTCCTACCTTGCCGCGTCTCAGGAGGCGTCTTGTGGGGCACTCCACACGTACTACGCTACCCTTGTAGCCGCTTCCTGCGTGTAGTGCACGCCTGACCTATTCAGGGGGACCCTACATTTCTCCACCCGATAGCGGAGGTCGAGAAATTTGCACCCCAGATCTCCGCAAAATTGTCTGAGCCTCTGGTTAAGCCTTCTGCTCGGCTCGAAACCAGAGGACCGCAATCGGTTCTGGGAACGAAACTACAAACAGCTAGCTCAGATTCCACCCCGCGAGCGAGGCTTTCCGCCTTCACCAATTCCGCCAACCGCCTGTACGAACTGAGGATGACCTCTGAACCCAGACGGCAGGTGTCATTGGTGCCGACATGAGCAACAATTTGCAGTCGGGTGCACCCAGTGCTCTCTATCACCGCCGGCAGGGCCTCCTCCACATCTCGGATGAGACCCGTCGGCAAGCAGACAAACACTGGCCTTCTTCCCCGACCTTTCCGCTATTTCCCTAAGGGGCTCCATCACCCGCCTAACGTTGGAGCTCCCAATAACTAATAAACCCCTCCCCCCGTGCGCCTGCTCAGACCTTGCTGAAGGAGCGGCCACATGTACACTCACAGGCAGAGCGGGTGATGCCACACGACCAGCTTCCACATTGACCCTCCGCCTCGTGCGTCGCGAACGCCACTGAACCCGCCACTCCCCTTGGGGAGAGGGTGGCCCAACAGCGCCCGGTGTCCGCGAAGATGTCTCGACAGCAGGGACAGTGGGTGAAGCATGTAAACCTTGGGGTGTACCATGCGACGCACCAGACTCCCCACTGCCGCTACACTCCGAGGCAACAGCCTGAAGACGGCTGACCGCGGCCATCAACACGTTCAGCTGTTCGCGAACAGTGGCCAGTTCCTCCTGCGTCCGTACACAGCAGTCACACATCCTATCCATCCTAAGAAATCAATTTACTGTAGAGGGTTTATCAACTTTTAACTAGACTGCTAATTCACTAAAGGCGGCTGATAGTTGACTAAACTGTGGTTGCTAGACACTTCTTGTAGAAAACAATGAAAATAACACTGCCTGTCCCTGGACTGTATTGAAAACGAACACTAGCACTACTGGCACTATGGTTGACTGAAGTGACTCTCTCTGACTGTATTCAAAACAAACACGAAATCTGTGGAACACTATTACTACCACTCGAAAATTAAAGCTTCCTAAAAGCAAAAACACACGGAAGAAGAGGAGACAAGTAATAAAAATACAGTTAATACTTAAATTAACGTAGCTCGCTGCACGGCAGACGTGAAGCAGACGGCAGTTACGACGACTCTCTCAATATATGTGCAAAATTATACTATTGTATGACACTTCGTCCAGGAGATATGACGTTATAAACAATGAGAAGCGTATAAAACTGACGCATAATGGATGACATTTAAATTTATTACTTCTCTGCTGCTACCTCTATTCGTAAAAAAAACTTCGCAGAAAATATACACATGTTCTGCTGAATGTACAGGGTCATTATAGTTAAAGTTAAACATTCAAAACGCTAGAGGAAGAACACCACTGGTTAGAATGACGTCAAATTGTTATGGAATATTATTGGAGGAGGGGGAAAACGTATGGCAAAAGAAAAGTAGTGTGAAAATTGATCAACGCTGTATGTGTGAGAATACGTAAATGAAAACACCTGTCGTGTGCACGACCCATTGAAGCTGGTATGAACACACCGGGTTCATGGATATTCCTCCTTTCGCGCCTGCGACGTTCGCCATGGCTGTCTTAATGCAGGTTCGCGCTCTGCTTGTAAAGGTGTATTATAAGAAGGATGACTGTGCATACGTCACTCTGCAGAAGTCCCGGACACTGATGGGTTTGAAAAAAGGTCGTTGTCCGATGACTACCGTGGGTGTGCAGAAAATGATTTGGAAATTCGAAAAGACGGGTTCTTTTGTTGTGCAACCTGGTAGAGGGAGGAAACGAATTGTTTCGACATCAGTGGAAGCAGTGGCTACAACAGTGCAGGAGGAGACGTGTGGTGGTGCGCAAACGTGTTGTGCACGGAGAATTGCCCGAACATTGGAAATACCCTTAAGCACGGTGCGTAAAATCCTACGAAACACCCTTCTTTGCTATCCATTCAAAATTACCCATGCGCACGAGTTGCTTCCTGTTGTCCTGACAGCAAGAGAGACCTTTGCTTTAGAATTTCTTGCTCTAATGGAAGTGGACAATGATTGGCCGTGGAAGATTTTGTGGACAGGCGAAGCCCACTTCCATCTGACAGGATATGTCAATACACAGAATTGTCGAAGACGGGCAACGGAAAACCTACAACCAACTCAACCAGTACCACATCATTCTGAGAAGGCCACTGTGTGGTATAGGTTTATGGCATCATTTATCATAGGGCCATATTTTTTCGAAGAGACAGGTGCTACCGGTCCTCTTACCTGTACCGTCACTGATAAGCGCTATGAGTGTCTTCTGCGCAACCACTTCATTCCAGCTCTCCAACGGCGTGGATGTGTGGATGTGTTTGATCATTTTTATGCAAGGTGGCGCACCTCCGAACACTACAAATCCATTTATGCAGCTGCTGAAGCGCCATTTCGGATATACTAGAATTATCAGCCGCCATTTCGCTACAGCGTGACAGTCCCAATCACCTGATCTTAATCCGTGTGACTTCTGGCTGTGGGGCTACCTGAGAGATGTTGCGTTCAGTGTTCCGACTGCAAACTTAGCTGCAGTAAAGGCACGCATTGCGCAACACATTCTGAATGTTTTCCTCTTGGGAAACAATGGGTGTTTCTTGCTATCAACGTTTCCCCTTTATATAATACACACACACACACACACACACACACACACACACACACAGACATATATTGTTAGCAAAAATCACGAAAAATTCCACAGCGATTTATTTCAAATTTTTACACAATATTCTAATAAACAGTCAGACAGACAAAAATTGTTCAAATGGCTCTGAGCACTATGGGACTTAACATCTAAGGTCATCAGTCTCCAAGTACTTAGAACTACTTAAACCTAACTAACCTAAGGACATCACATACATCCATGCCCGAGGCAGGATTCGAACCTGCGGCCGTAGCGGTCGCGCGGTTCCAGACTGAAGCGCCTAGAACGGCTCGGCCGACAGACATAAGCTACACATTTATTTAAAAGAAAATGTATAGGTTTTCTGTTAAAACGGACTGTGAGAAAAAAATGCTGTCCTGGCCTGTAAAAATGTGCAGTTTCGATTTATTTCTCCTAGTCAGTTTCAACTACGATTATAGGGCATGTAAACCACTGTACAGTCTCTTTCTCCCATACATACTCTGTCTCCTTATATATAATTTCGAACAGAAATTGTGTACACGGCAATGCGGCGTTTTGTTTTCCTTTTCACCATTGGTTTTAGAAAAAACAGGAAATTCGTACTTATGGCTTGTCGGCTTATGATTGGAGTACTACTACGGATTACAAATCGTCAGAAACTTTGTAATTCTTGCCATTCGCAAATAAAGACAATGCGAAAAACTGGAACTGTGGCTTTCAACCTCATAGGTCCATCAGCTGGAGAGGCCTCTCTCATACCCCGTATACTAACGATCCCAAACGATTTACCTGTTAGTTTTAAGTGACTTCAGTTCCCAATAAAGGCTTCATTTGCAATAAGAATAAGCCACGTTCGGTGTCAAAGAGACGGATAAGAGCAAAGAGAGTAGGGGAGGACGTTTATGTAGAGTGAGGAGGAGATGGATGGAGAGGGGGAGCAGGTGTTGCAGAGAGAGTGGGGGGGGGGGGGGGGGTAGGGCGGAGAGGTAGACAAAGAATAGGGGAGCAGAACACGGGCAGAGAGAAAGGATCTATATCCAATTCCCTTACCTATTTAGCAACTGCAAAGTATTGAAGCTTTCGCTAGTAACTACATGTTTATTAATCCTTAAGAACGCGATCAGTTTGGCCTTATCGCGTGAAAGTAAAAGAAGTAAATATTACTGAGGGAGGTTAACGATTGCATGAAAAGTAAAGGAGATCCCACTGACTTCCACATACGACACAGAATTCGTTTTCCCCGTCGTATTTGAAGTATAAAAAACGCCTGATGAAATATCTGGCGGCAGACGTAAGATATGCACCGCTATTCTCCGCTGTAGGCAATCGCAGCTTACAAGATCACCGACGAGCTAGCCTCCTCGGGGCAGAACAGCGTTCATTTATAAGCCGCTCCGCAGTCGTATTTCGTTTAAATATGAAATATTCGTCCCGGAGGCGGCGACAGGAGAGGTCTAAGCCCCGGCGGTATAAATACCGCGACATCCTCACAGGCGATGCATAATGCATCAGAGCGGCGTGTAGCGCGGCCGCGGGCCCCCAGCCGCACCGTCGCGCCGCGTCGCTCCTTTGACGAGGACTTCTCGGCGCCGCCGCCTGCCGCTGCTGCTGCTGCTGGAAGCAGATTTCCGGCGGAAGATCTCGCCACCACGCTTTCAAACTCTACGCCTTTCTTTGCATTTGCTGCGTTATGTACTTTTTGCTAGGGTAAAGGTACGAGAAGCCTCGGTATTTTACAGTTTGAATTCCTGGTGGATGAAAGACAAAGAGGTCCTACATATGTTCCGCGTGACGCATGAAGTAATGTGTTTTTTATATCTTTTTAAAATCCTGGACTTCATTGTTTGAAACAACTTGTAATGCCAGCGTGTTTCTGTGAAGCCTGTTATTAAGAGGGCAGCCAAAAGCCATTCTCTTACATCCCTAGATAAGACGACTATAAGACCATAGTCCGAAAACGATCATTCCTTGAAACTTTCCTAAACTCGGGGCATCTACACCGAAGTAAAGCTGGAGAAATCTGCTTCATTTATTATTCTCAGTTGCCTTGGGCGTATTTAATGGACTTAAAAGAGTTCACTGGTCTCAATTCTTATATCATCAGAATCTTACTATGTCAAGTAGTCTCCTGCCATACATCTTGTTCACTTGACTTCAAATAAAAGTCTATGTCGACGTCAAATGACCAAGATGGATAACAGTGGACCGTTCGAAATGTTGCTTTTGTCTCAGTATACTAATGGTGACTCATAACAACCATACTCAGTGAACTGTTGGGAAGTACGTCCAATATGATCAAAACACGAGTGAATAAAGATGTATTTTCCGAAGTGAATCACATGACTCACTTCGAAAATATCAAATTTCACTTATCTTAAAAATTTCTCATCTTCTTGCAACACATTTGAGTGATCACACATAGGGGGAGAGTCTTTGGCTAGTCATCAGACGTCCACGGGAACGGGTTCAACGCAGCCACTACCTAAATAGTAAATGAAAATTTTTAACGATATCCTCCGCTATAAGGAGTCACCATTGTTCTGCCAATGACCTCAGCAGACAGGGCGGATGAGGAGACAGAGCTTCGGGCATTCTCCCACCCTTGGCCAAAGAAACTGCCAGAAATGATCAATGCCATTAGAATGCAGAAGAAAATGGAAACCTCTGCGTTAAAGACACAATTTGTATCCATAGAACATATGCCTGGAATTGAAAAAAGATTCCGAATTAGCCCCTCACTTAAATCTCCAGGTAAATTAGACCTATGTCCGCGTCTCCATGAGAGAACTGCTTGGAGGGAGGTAACCATGAGGATAAAAAAACTGAATAACGAACGAAAGTGTAACATTCTACAAATCGTAGTGTGGAAAGTCGAAAATCCGAATGTGGCAGGCAGGCCAGAAAATCTGAAAAGAGAAACACGGGGGCTAGGTCTAAATGTAGTATGAGTCAGAGACGTGAAATGAAGGAAGATAAGATGTTGTATTCAGAGGAACATAGGTTCGTATCACCAGTAGCAGAAAATAGTGTAACGGGAGTAGGATTCGTCATGAACAGGAAGGCGAGACAGAGAGAGAGAGTTATTGTACACAGTTCAGTGATAGGGTCATCCCATCAGAATTTACAGAAAACCAACAGTGACAGCAATAGTTCACGTGTACATGACAACGTTGCAAGCAGAAGATGAAGAGGTAGAGAAAGTTTGAGGATAGTTAACGGCTAATTCAGTATGTAAAGAGAGTACGGTGGGACTGGAATATAGTTGTAGGAGAAGGAGTGGAAGAGAGGGTTACGAGAGAATATGAACTTCGCACTAGGAATCAGAGAGGAGGGAAACTACTTGATTTCTGCAATAAATTTCAGCTACTAAAAGCGAATAATGGAGAATTACAAGAGGAATAGGTATACTTGGAAAAGGCTGGGAGATACTGGAAGATTCTAGTTAGATTATCCGTGGGCAGGCAGAGATTCTGAAATCACATACTGGATTGTATGGCGTACTCGGAGGAGGTGTAGACTCAGATCACTGTTTAGTAATCACGAAGAGTAGACTGGAGGAAGACGTCGGTATCAGGAGAAACAAAACAGGCGTTGTACGGATCTGAGGGTGGAATATCAGGTCCCTTAATCGGGCAGGTAGGTTAGAAGTTTTAAAAAAGGAAATGGATAGGTTAAAGTTAGATGTAGTGGGAAATGGTGGAGTTCGGTGGCAGGAGGAACAGGACTTCTGGTCCGGTGAACACAGGGTTATAAATACAAAATCAAATAGGGGTAATGCACAAGTAGGTATAAAAATGAGTAAAAAAGAAAAAATAGGAACGCGGAGAAGCTACTATGAACAGCATTATGAACGCATTCTTGTAACCTAAATAGACACGAAGCCCACGCCTACAACAATAGTACAAGTTTATACGCCAACTAGCTCCGCAGATAATGAAGAGATTGACCAAATGTATAATGCGATAAAAGAAATTATTCAGATAGTTAAGGGAGCTGAAAATTTGAAAGTCATGTGCGAGTAGAATTCGATAGTAAGAGAAGGAAGAGAAGGAAAAGTAGTAGGTGAATATGGACTGGAGGAAAAGGAATGAAAGAGGATGCTGCCTGGTAGAAGTTTGCACAGAGCATAATTTAGTAATAGCTAACACTTGGTTCAAGAATCACGAGGGAAGGTTGTATACGTGGAAGAGACCTGGAGACACCGGAAGATTTCAGATTGATTATATAATGGTCAGACAGAGATTTAGAAACCAGATTTTATATTGTAAGACACTTGCAGGGACAGATGTGGACTCTGACCAAAATTTATTGCTTATGAACTGTAGATTAAAACTTGAGAAACTGCAAAAAGGCAGAAATTTAAGGAGATAGGACCTGGATAAACTGAAAGAACCAGAGGTTGTAGAGGGTTTCAGAGGGAGAATTAGGGAACTTTTGACAAGAACAGAGGAAAAGAACACAGTAGAAGATGGATGGGTAGCTTTGAGAGACGAAATAGTGAAGGCAGCAGAGGATCAAGTAGGTAAAAAGACGAGGGAAGTAGAAAGCCTTGGGTAACGCAAGAGATCTTGAATTTAGTGGATGGAAGGAGAAAATATAAAAATGCAATAAATGAAGCGCGCGAAATGGAATACAAACGTCTGAAAAATGAAATCGACAGGAAGAGCAAAATGGCTAAGCGGGAATGGCTAGAGGAGAAATGTAAGGATGTAGAAGCATTTATTACAATGGGTAAGACAGATACTGCCTACAGGAAAATTAGAGACCTTTGGAGAACAGAGAACGATCTGTTTGAAAATCAAGAGCTCGGATGGAAAACCAGTCCTGGGCAAAGGGAAGAAGGAAGAAGGTTGAAGGAGTATTTAGAGGATTTACACAAGGGAAATGTAAATGAGGGCAAAATTAAGGAAATGGGAGAAGACTTAGGGGAAGATGAAAAGGGAGATACAATGTTGCGTGAAGAATTTGAAAAAAAATCTGAAAGATTGAAGTCGAAAAAAGGCCCGGGGAAGACAACATACCGTTAGAGCTACTGATAGCATTAGCCATGACAAAACTCTTACATTTGGTGAGCAAAATGTATGAGACAGACGAAATACCTTCAGAATATAATAATCCCGATTCTGGAGAAAGCAGGTGCTGACAGATGTGAAAATTTCCGAATTATCAGTTTAATAACTCATGGCTGCAAACACGAATCCCTTACAGAACAATGGAAAATCTGGTAGAAGCCAATCTTGGGGAAGATCAGTTTGGATTCCGGGGAAATGTAGGCACACACGAGCAATAATAGCTACAATTTGTCGTAGAAGGTAGGTTAAGGAAAGACAAACCTACGTTTATAGCATTTGTAGACTTAGAGAAAGCTTTTGACAGTGTTGACTGGAATACTATCTTTCAAATTCTACAGGTGGCACAGGTAACATACAGAGAGCGAAAGGTTATTTACAATGTGTACAGAAACCAGATGGTAGTTACAAGAGTCGAGAGGCAGGAAAAGGAAGCAGTGCTTGAGAAGGGAGTGAGACAGGGTTGTAGCTTATCCCCGATGTTATTCAGTGTGTATATTGCGCAAGCAGTAAAGGTAACAAATTGAAATTTGGAGTAGGGATTAAAGTCCAGGGAGAAGAAATAAAAACTTTGAGGTTCGCCGACAACATTGTAATTCTATCAGAGACAGCAAAGGACTTGGAAAGGAGGATATGAGATGAACAACAACAAAAGCAAAACGAGGGTAATGGAATGTTGTCGAATTAAATCAGGTGATGCTGAGGGAATTAGATTAGGAAATCAGACACTTAAAATAGTAAAAGTGTTTTGCTATTTGGGAATCAAAATAACGGATGATGGTCGAAATAGGGAGGATAGAAAAAGTATGGCAAGAAAAGTGTTTCTGAAGAAGACATGTTTATTAACATCGAGTATAGAATTAAGTGTCATGAAGCCCTTTCCGAAAGTAATTGTGTCGAGTGTAGCGATGTATGGAAGTGAAACATGAACGACAAACAGTTTACACAAGAAGAGAATAGAAGCTTTCGAAATATGGTGCTACAGAAGAATGCAGAAGATTATACGGTTAGATCACGTAACTAATGTGGAGATACTGAATAGAATTGGGGAGCAGAGAAATTTGTGCTAAAATCTGACTATAAGAAGCAATCGGTTGCTAGGATGAATACAGTAAGCAGATTCAGAGGGATGAAGGTTGCAGTAGTTACTCGGAGATGAAGAAGCTTCCACAGGATAGAGTAGCATGGAGAGCTACATCAAACCAGTCTTTGGACTGAAGACCGCAACAACAACAAAAACAACAACAGGCTAAAGTATAAGAGAATCGTCAGGAATAATCAAGGTGGAAAGAAGTGGGATATTGAAGTACTGACGAATGATGATGTGCGTCTGAAGTTCCCTAAGGCTATAGATACTGCGATGATTAACTCTGCTGCAGGAAGTTAAGTTGAAGAGCAAAGGACATCTATAGAAAGGACAGTCACAGATGTTGGACGAATAAAGATCAATAAAAGGTAAGAAATTTTGTATTGTTGACATTCTCAGCTGTAGAACTGTATAGTTATGAAGAACACCTCTTCAGCCGTGTGATAAATACACTCCTGGAAATTGAAATAAGAACACCGTGAATTCATTGTCCCAGGAAGGGGAAACTTTATTGACACATTCCTGGGGTCAGATACATCACATGATCACACTGACAGAACCACAGGCACATAGACACAGGCAACAGAGCATGCACAATGTCGGCACTAGTACAGTGTATATCCACCTTTCGCAGCAATGCAGGCTGCTATTCTCCCATGGAGACGATCGTAGAGATGCTGGATGTAGTCCTGTGGAACGGCTTGCCATGCCATTTCCACCTGGCGCCTCAGTTGGACCAGCGTTCGTGCTGGACGTGCAGACCGCGTGAGACGACGCTTCATCCAGTCCCAAACATGCTCAATGGGGGACAGATCCGGAGATCTTGCTGGCCAGGGTAGTTGACTTACACCTTCTAGAGCACGTTGGGTGGCACGGGATACATGCGGACGTGCATTGTCCTGTTGCAACAGCAAGTTCCCTTGCCGGTCTAGGAATGGTAGAACGATGGGTTCGATGACGGTTTGGATGTACCGTGCACTATTCAGTGTCCCCTCGACGATCACCAGTGGTGTACGGCCAGTGTAGGAGATCGCTCCCCACACCATGATGCCGGGTGTTGGCCCTGTGTGCCTCGGTCGTATGCAGTCCTGTTTGTGGCGCTCACCTGCACGGCGCCAAACACGCATACGACCATCATTGGCACCAAGGCAGAAGCGACTCTCATCGCCGAAGACGACACGTCTCCATTCGCCCCTCCATTCACGCCTGTCGCGACACCACTGGAGGCGGGCTGCACGATGTTGGGGAGTGAGCGGAAGACGGCCTAACGGTGTGCGGGACCGTAGCCCAGCTTCATGGAGACGGTTGCGAATGGTCCTCGCCGATACCCCAGGAGCAACAGTGTCCCTAATTTGCTGGGAAGTGGCGGTGCGGTCCCCTACGGCACTGCGTAGGATCCTACGGTCTTGGCGTGCATCCGTGCGTCGCTGCGCTCCGGTCCCAGGTCGACGGGCACGTGCACCTTCCGCCGACCACTGGCGACAACATCGATGTACTGTGGAGACCTCACGCCCCACGTGTTGAGCAATTCGGCGGTACGTCCACCCGGCCTCCCGCATGCCCACTATACGCCCTCGCTCAAAGTCCGTCAACTGCACATACGGTTCACGTCCACGCTGTCGCGGCATGCTACCAGTGTTAAAGACTGCGATGGAGCTCCATATGCCACGGCAAACTGGCTGACACTGACGGCGGCGGTGCACAAATGCTGCGCAGCTAGCGCCATTCGACGGCCAACACCGCGGTTCCTGGTGTGTCCGCTGTGCCGTGCGTGTGATCATTGCTTGTACAGCCCTCTCGCAGTGTCCGGAGCAAGTATGGTGGGTCTGACACACCGGTGTCAATGTGTTCTTTTTTCCATTTCCAGGAGTGTATTTATTTATGATCCAACTAGTTTCACAGCCTTAGAGCCATATCTTGAGGGACACACATTTATTTCGTAACTTAGTCCAAGTGATAACCAGTGGATGGCACAGCTTCTGTGTCCAATTGTAATAAAAATGTTCAACTGTCAAGAGGCCGGTAGTCCAAGTTCGTATTTTAAACTACACTACCTCTCCACGAGGAGAGGACACTGCAGTTATTTGCAAGGACACAGCAGGAAGCTGGTTCAGACGCCCGAGCCTCACTGAAGGAGGGACACGATGCGAAGGACCTGTCTGACAATGATGACACCTGCAGCCATTAGGACGGAATGCCAAGAATGTACGCGTGAAAGCATCTGAGTTCTTCTGGCCCGGCGGCAGTCATTTTACCTGCTTTAGAAAGCAGGGACGTGCCGACAGTTCCAGCACCCCATGGGCACAGGGAGGAGCGTACAAAAAGTGCGGGGAACTGGCGCAGGAAGGCGTGTGAAAGAAGTCAATATTCTTAAGAAGATGTTTTTCTCGACAGTGAGGGAATTCCTTATAAATCACGGACGCAGGCTGATTTTGAGCCAGAGCCAAACATGAGTCTGTCCAGTCCTCACGCAGAGAGAGGTTATAATGATGTGTTGTGTAGCTCCTCTCCCAACAGCCTTGGAATACAGGAAAACATTTTAAGAGTCACACTTCAGCTCAGCCAGATAGGAAATTTCCACTCCGCACGGAGAGGAGCGGCTATGAAACGGCGATCTCTCATTGGGCTTGATTGAAAATTTTGTCAGCCAATGACAATGCCGAAAGAAAGAATATTTCGAAGAGGAGTTGAGCTGAGAGATGGAGAGAACCGAGAAAGCGAAGTCGTGGAGAAACTGCGGAAGCGAGAGGACATGGGCGCTCTTCCACCATCGCCACCTTCCGACACCATGACAGCACAGCTTCGGTCACGCGATGGACGAGTGTCAGACAACGTGGAGATCATACCTGGAACCCGCCGCTACGCCGCGATTGCCGGCGAGGGCAGCCGACTCACGCAGCACAGCTCCGAGGCGACGCGCCGTACCGACGCAGCGCCTTCTGCCGACAGCAATATACGACGAACGATAATGAAGAATGATGAGGCGATTCGTTCCCTCCTCCTTCCCCTTAATAACCGAGTCATGTCCACGCCCAATCAAATCTGCAGCCAGCCGTTGTGGCCGAACGGTTCTAGGCGCTACAGTCTGGAGCCGCGCGCCTGCTACGGTCGCAGGTTCGAATCTTGCCTCGGGCGTGGATGTGCGTGATGTCCGTAGGTTAGTTAGGTTTAAGTAGTTCTAAGTTCTAGGGGACTGATGACCTCAGAAGTTAAGTCTCATAGTGCTCAGAGCTATTTTTCAAATCTGCCGTGAGATTTATAATTTTGTTTTGAATTGTGTAAACAGCACGAAAATAAATACATTTCTTTAATTTTTTGATCACATAAACAATATTTTTATATTCGTACATGATCGCCGTAATTTTGTACCTTTTGTGTTTGATTTCGTTTGATTCCTCGAGTTCTTACGTTTTGGCGCCCAACGTGGAACGACATCATTGGTATTTTTCATGGTATCTGCTGTCACAAAATAATTTCACGAGATTACTACATTTTGGCACCGAACATGCGGCATCGATTTGACTTCATTCTCACCTTGTTAGTGTGAAAAATTTTAAGTTTCGAGACACGACTCAGGAAGAATCCCCGTTCCATTATTAGCATATGTTGACTTCATTGTGTGAGACGTCGGCCCCTGGTTGCTGAGTGGTCAGCGCGACGGAATGTCATGCCTAACCGCCCGGGTTTGATTCCCGGCTGGATCGGAGATTTTCTCCGCTTAGGGATTGGGTGTTGTGTTGCTCTTATCATCATCATTTCATCCCCATCGAAACGCAAGTCACCGAAGTGGCGTCAGCTCGAAAAACTTGCACCAGGCGAACGGTCTGCCCGACGGGGCGCTTTGTCACACGGCATTTATTTAAATTGTGTGAGATTTCAGGCCCATGGATGGTGTATTTGTGTATGCTAAGTGCGCTGCAAATGAGTATATAAAGTAAATATAGCGGTAGCTAGTGTAGTCAGTTTGGTTCCCACAGCCTCCTCGTATTTTTGATGTAGTTTTAGAATGTGTAGTTTGTTGTTGTGAATATTCTGTTTTTTACGATTTACATTGATCTGTTCGCTGTTACCAGCGTTGTCATCAGCGTTGTACTGTCGCTGTTCGTTCTGTTGAGTGCTTTTAGTTTAGTTTCTCTATGCAAAGGGGATCTGGGAGACTGATAAATACGGATACAGTCAAGCCAGTTGAGGAAAGTTCGGGGGCGTGGGAGGGTGCACAAGGCACGTTTATAGTGGATACGCAAAGTCAAAGGTCATGAGATTGAATTCTCACGATATTAGAAAACCACACATCACAGTAAAAAGCCATAAGGCAGAAGAGTAAAACACGGTTTGAAATATTGGAAACTGAACTAAAATTGTAGTCGAAACCTTGATCGGCAGATCGCTGAAGTTAGGCAATAATTGGAGACCGAAACCGATACGGATGGAGGTCACCAACAGCCTGGACAAGGTGAGTCAAGAGTGTGAAACGAAGGTTAAGAACTCAGAAACGATGGTAAATTCAAAGATGACTGATATCTCTGTACGCATAGATGAGGAAGGTAAATCATCCAAGGAAACACAATCACGAGCGTCAGTCCTCGAGCAAGAACTGTCTGCAATGCGACAGGGTAATGTCCTTGTAACGCAGTTCACGCCAACGAATTTGCAGGCCGCTCTACCGATGCATGGGGTGGACATACCACTGCCCAAGCTCGGCAGAACGCGCAGCACTCACCCGAAGGCATACCTAAAGAATTTAGACGCGTGCGAAAGGAGTGGAGGAATGTAACGCTTTACTCGCTGCACGCCAAACGCTCTATCAGGAGGACGCTGCCTGGTTTGAAGTTACAATTTACGAGAACAGTAGTTACAAGGATTTCTGCACTAAGTTTCTTGCAACGTACTGGAACCTCGCCGCACAGGCGAGTGCAAAGATGAATACATATCGGGGACAGTATGCGCCACAGTCCCGCCAAAATGTCAGATGAGGAACGGTACAGCGCGATGCACTCACATTTTTCTGCTCATGTGCAACGTGCACTCGTCGGGGCGCTATCGAGAGACCAGTTCCTCGATATATTTTAAGGTACTTGGACCAAATCGAAGAGCAGGAGAAGCAAAAGACAGCAAATGGACTCGCAGTTAGGACAGAAAATGTGGCGCCGCAAGGGTTTGTGCGTCGCAATGACAGACAGAATTGGCGCAATAACGGACGAAGGAGAGAAGAGGGGAATAGTCGAGAGCAAGGCAGGAACGAAGTGCCAAACCAAAGACGCCACGTGAACTGCATGTAAGCATCGCATTATGGGAGAGACGCCGACAATAATGCAGGTTCACAACCTCTGACCCCACCTAAGGCAGAGGAGCGTGAGATCACACAAATGAATGATCAGAGAAAATGAGATAATGCAGGGGACGCCACGGTAGAGAAGGGCCATCACATACGCAATGTGCGGTACTGGCAGTCAGAAGTGCAAGACGACATTTACCAGTACTGTGATGATCCAGAGTTGCCGGAAAAAGCGGACACTCGGTGACCCCTCACTGAAGTAACTGTGGAAGGAATTAAGATGAGAGCATGTCTGGATTCTGGATCGGAAGTGACAGTACTTTCTACATCTACATCTACTTCTACATCGATACTCTGCAAATCACATTTAAGTGTGTGGCAGAGGGTTCATCGAACCAACTTCACAATTCTCTATTATTCCAATCTCGTATAGCGCGCGGAAAGAATGAACACCTATATCTTTCCGTACGAGCTCTTATTTCCCTTATTTTATTGTGGTGATCGTTCCTCCCTATGTAGGTCGGTGTCAACAAAATATTTTCGCATTCGGAGGAGAAAGTTGGTGATTGGAATTTCGTGAGAAGATTCCGTCGCAACAAAAAACGCCTTTCTTTTAACGATTTCCAGCCCAAATCCCTTATCATTTCTGTGACACTCTCTTCCATATTTCGCGATAATACAAAACGTGCTGCCTTTCTTTGAACTTTTTCGATGTACTCCGTCAGTCCTATCTGGTAAGGATCCCAAATCGCGCAGTGGTATTCTAAAAGAGGACGGACAAGCGTAGTGTAGGCAGTCTCCTTAGTAGGTTGGTTCAAATGGCTCTGAGCACTAGGTGACTTAACTTCTAAGGTCATCAGTCGCCTAGAACTTAAAACTAATTAAACCTAACTAACCTAAGGACATCACACACATCCATGCCCGAGGCAGGATTCGAACCTGCGACCGTAGCGGTTGCTCGGTTCCAGACTGTAGCGCCTAGAACCGCACGGCCCTTAGTAGGTCTGTTACATTTTCTAAGTGTCCTGCCAATAAAACGCAGTCTTTGGTTAGCCTTCCCCCACAACATTTTCTATGTGTTCCTTCCAATTTAAGTTGTTCGTAATTGTAATACCTAGGTATTTAGTTGAAGTTACGGCTTTTAGATTAGACTGATTTATCGTGTAACCGAAGTTTAACGAGTTCCTTTTAGCACTCATGTGGATGACCTCACACTTTTCGTTATTCATGGTCAACTGCCACTTTTCACAACATTCAGATATTTTTTCTAAATCGGTTTGGAGTTTGTTTTGATCTTCTGATGACTTTATTAGTCGGTAAACGACAGCGTCATCTGCAAACAACCGAAGACGGCTGCTCAGATTGACTCCCAAATCGTTTATATAGACAAGGAACAGCAAATGGTCTATAACGCTACCTTGGGGAACGCCAGAATTCACTTCTGTTTTACTCGATAACTTTCCGTCAATTACTACGAACTGTGACCTTTCTGACAAGAAATCACAAATCCAGTCACATAACTGAGACGATATTCCATAAGCACGGAATTTCAGTACGAGTCGCTTGTGTGGTACCGTGTCAAAAGCCTTCCGGAAATACGCAATACGGAATCGAACTGAAATCTCTTGTGAATAGCACTCAAAACTTCATGTGAACAAAGAGCTAGTTGTGTTTCACAGGAAGGATGTTTTCTAAACCCATGTGGACTGTTTTCTTAGAGGTAATTCATAATGTTCGAACACAATATATGTTCTAAAATCCTGCTACATATCGACGTTAACGATATGGGCCTGTAATTTAGTGGATTGAATATTGGTGTGACCTGTGCAACTTTCCAGTCTTTGGGTACGGATCTTTCATCAAGCGAACGGTTGTATATGATTGTTAAGTATGGAGCTAATCCATCAGCATACTCCGAAAGGAACCTAATTACTATACAGTCTGGACCAGAAAACTTGCTTTTATTAAATGCGTCACTACTCCGAGGATATTTAGTTCTACGTTACTCATGTTGGCAGTTGTTCTTGATTCGAATTCTGGAGTATTTACTTTGTCTTCTTTTGTGAAGGCATTTCGAAACACTGTGTTTAGTAACTCTGCTTTGGCAGCACTGTCTTCGATAGTATCTCCATTGCTATCGCGCAGAGAAGGCATTGATGTTTCTTGCCGCTAACATACTTCACATATGACCAGAATCTCTTTGGATTTTCTGCCAGGTTTCGAGACAACATTTCGTTGTGGAAACTTATAAGCATTTCGCATTGAAGTCCGCGCTAAATTTCGAGCTTCTGTAAAAGATCGCCAATCTCAGGGATTTTGCTTCTGTTTAAATTTGGCATGTTTGTTTCGTTGTTTATGCAACAGTGTTCTACCCCGTTTTGTGTACCAAGGAGGATCAGCTCCGTCGTTTGTTAGTTTATTTGGTATAAATCTCTAAATTGCTGCCGATACTATTTCTTTGAATTTGAGCCACATCTGGTCTACACTAATATTATTAATTTCGAATGAGTGGAGATTGTCTCTCAGAAGGCGTCAAGTGAATATTTATCTGCTTTTTTGAATAGGTATATTTTTCGCTTATTTTTCTGGGATTTGGGGATTACAATATTCAGTCTCGCTACGACAACCCTGTGTTCACTAATCCCTGAATCGGTTTTGATGCTTGTTATTAACTCGTCTTTTTACTCAACGCTGGTAGAGAGTGGTTGTAAATTAGCTGAGATACCCGTAAAAGGAATCTCACTAATTCGCGCTTTTGGGGCGAAAAGAAAGAATGTAGAGAAGCAGGTCGTGGTGTCGGTAAGCGACGTAAGAAGTACCTTCCAGATGAATGCAGTTGTCATCTGTGGGTTGTCGCTCGATTTTATAATCGGGAATGATATACTCTGGAGTAGAGCGGTGATCATTGATTGGACCATGGTCAGTTTATTCGAAGATCCGATCACATGTGGTGCAGAGGGCAGAAAGGGTAAGTTAATTTAGTTAAATGTAGGGAGAACGAGGAAATTTTCCTAGATGGGTCACTGGAGCTAAAAGGTGATTTACTAGAGGGAACAGGGGTTCCTTATGAAGTCAGTTTACAGTTCGCAAGTCTTGATGACAATTCCACCAACACAGTCGACGAAAGTGTATCTGACGGATATGATGCTACAGGTCGTGGGTTAGAGCCCCTCGCACATATACTATTAGGGTCTAGAGGGCCAGAGGCCGTAAAAGAGTACGCTCCCGTGATACCCCAAGCCGCCATTGCGATTAATGATGACATACTAAAACAGTAACATGATAATATGCAGACCGAGATCACAGTCAAATGCCTTGACAATAGGGGAACCGAGAAAATGAAAAAGATTCAAGCTGAAGCCCCCACAGCAACAGAGAAGCTCATGTGGAGTGCAGAATGCGAAAGCGAGTGCCGAATGGCAGAGAAGCACTGTGAAATGCGCCACTCTCCAGCAATAGAAGACGATGTTGTTCCCTCCACGTCGCAAAATTTGCAAAAGGAAGACGGTTTTCCGAGGACTGCGGGTGTTTTCATGCGTCGAAGTAGCGAGATAAATCGATCACGTCTCACTCAGAAACAAGGCACACAGTAGATGGCGCCCTGTGTACAGACGATCAGTCAGAGTTTGATCCTGCGGGAATACTTCGAAAGAGTATTCAAGGTAACCCATGGCTGAATCTGCAGCAGAGACAGGAGGTGGAGGAAACAATCATGATATACCGTGATACATTCTCGTTCCTACCGGGAAGATTTCGTGAAGCGGTCCATAAGATTAGTGTAGCGTGTGACCGGCCACCGACAGAGAAAACGTACCCAGAGGCCTGGAAGCACCGAAAAGCTATTGGGGAAGCGATACAGGCGATGGAGGCAGCCGGAGTCATATCGCTGGCCGCTTCGCAGTATGTGAATCCGCTCGCGATTGGGCCTGAGAAAGATGAGTTGGTACGTTTTTGCCTCGACGCGAGGGTGTTGAATGATCACACTGAGGTAGATGGAACGAGGCCAGAACCTATCCAGGACATACTGCTCCTGGTCTCTGGAAAAATTTGGCTGTCAACCTTTGACATTACAGCCGGTTTCAATCAAGTTGAGCTTTATCCATCCTGCCGAAAATACACTGCCTTCTTATTCGAAGGGGAACAGTACGTGTACAGCCGAGCACCATTCAGGCTGAAGGACTCAAGTTTGGCATTGGCTCTGAATGGTATAATCACTCCAGAGATGAGGGAATTTTGTGTTACCTACACCGACGACATAATTGTCACGTGTGCAACTTGTTGAAGAACACATGTGGCACATAAAGCAGCTGCTGGCGGTACTCCAGAGATATGAAGTGACTCTCAGTCCTGACAAAGCGAACCTGTACGCAAACATGGTGGTATATTTCGGGTTCGAGATCTCGCCGGATGGTATCCGTCCGGAAATGGACAAATTGGAGTGCAAATTGGAGGAAATCACGAAACTGAAACGGCCTTCTCAGGGCCACATTGTCAACTTCTCGCAGATATTGGGTCTTCTATACGAGCTGTTGAAGAAGGGCAAGAGGTGGAGCTGGGGAAACGAGGAGGAAAACGCGTACGAGAAGGTTAAGATTGTGTTTCATGACAGTGTTTGTTTGGCGCATCCTGACTTCACGGAACCTTTCCAGCTCTTCTCAGACGCAAGTGCACAAGGCATTGAGGAATGTCTACAACAGGAAGACAAGGATGGAAATGTGCACATTGTCGCCACTTGTAGCCGGAAGCTACTGGGCGCAGAGACACGGTATTTCACTACAGAATTGGAAACGCTGGCCATAGTCTACACGACAAAACCGTTTAGGAATTAGCTGCTCGGTCGAAGACTCGTTTATATACAGACCACAATGCTCCAACGTTCCTAAGAACTGTCAGATACATGAGTAACAGAATGATGCGTTGGCTCTGGTGTTTCAGGTATTCGATTTGGAAATCCCTTATTGCCAGGATAAACACAACAAATTTTCCGACTGTTTAAGCCAGAATCCTTTGCGGACGACGACGACGAAGAGAACATCGCGCGAGAAAATAATGAAGTTATAATGACAATGTTACAACAATGGCGCCAGGCGTGCATCAGACAATACAGGAGAGTGTTAGCCACAGCACGAGACCAACAGCCAGAAATCCGGAGAGTAAAGGACTTTCTGATGTAGGCCTTTGGTGGAGAGGATGTCGAATTATAAGTACTGCTCTATTGTGCATGACAGAGCGGAGGGTATGATTTCGGTGGAATGTGAAAGAATGAAGCTAGAAAATTTGCTTCCGTGACGCACTTTTAGAAGATGTAATCGAACGCCATTGCGGGGCGACGAAGTTTTATGCGACAGTCGCCACGTAGTGGGAACATACCATTCTCAGACGGAAAGTTATGGAGATAGTTAAAAAAAAAGTGACATCTGCTAGCGCGTAAAACATCCAAACGCGATTGTGTGAGGTGAAATGCATGCCATCACACTAGAAGCACCGAATGACCTGGTGTGCGCTGATTATTATGGCCCTCTGCCGAAGGGACAGTTCGGGCAGCAGTTTATTTTCGTTGTTTTGGACGCATTTACCAAGTACGTCATGCCTTACCCGACAAACCGCACCACAACGAAAAGCTGCGTAAAAATTTTGACGGAAGATTATGTGCGAACATGTGAGAAGCCCACATGTCCTCTCAGACCACGCCACAATTTTCACATCTCCGGGATGGAAGGTAGGATTAGAAAAGCAAGGGCTGAAAGTGACATTCTCCTCAATCAAAACCCTTCAACCCAACCCTGCAGAACGATAAAAGCGCCAACTGGTTCCTGACAGACAGAATGCCTGGGTACAGCACCTACCAAAGATAGAGAGGTACTTCAATGAAGCCATGCATTGCAGTACAGGATGCAGACCAACAGACCTACAGTTTCAGAAACCGGAGAAGTCCGTGGTTGACAGAATCGTCAAACCGCCAATGGAAGGAGAGGCAGAGACACACCAGCAACGCGTAAATCAAGCCCGAGAGTTAATGATGGAGAAGGGTACGAAGAGAATCGAAAGGGAGCAGGGAAAAGGGGCAGGGACCGAATCCGCGTAAGAATGCATAGGCCGTCGGATGCCGAAAAGAAAAGAATAGCAAAGTTCTTTCACCTGTAAGAGGGCCTATACTCGGTTCGACAGGTAGTAGCACCCAGCGCCTACGCAATTTATGAAGGCGAGCGCAAGGTTGAAATCTTTAACGCCCGCAGGCTGAGGCCGTACATGACTCAATCGAGTACGGCAGTACTGGTGTAGAAATTTGTAGGTGTCTGTTGACAGCATGCTGTATCTTGTGAACAGACTTTCTGTTGTAATAATTAACAGGTTGATTCTGTGCTCAGATAGTCATTTTTGAGTACGTCTGGGTTGTGAGCAACTTGGTGTGAATGTGGAGAGATGGTATGACGGTTGCATGTGTGTGTGACGGGGCCGTCGCGACGTACAACGCAATGAGGAAGGGAGTGCTCGCATGTGGCAGAATGATACTTCCCATAGCGTGGGATTATCATGCAGCTCACTCGAGCGCATTGCCATTGCCATGTCATTCAATTTTTGTTTGCTTATTTGTTGTATATATTTAACTGTAATGCAGTGCGATGGATCCATGTTTTATTGTATTACCATGTGCGGTACTCGGTGTAATGGCTCTAGCGTGAAAGGTGAAACACAGACACGCACCAATATTTGATGACATTTCTGTTGCAGCACACAAAAGCCTAACAAAGCTACCTTTCAGTTGGTGGAGAAGACATTTTACCTTTGCAAAGTAGTGCATGAAATGTTGACTGAAGCATGTTAGGATTATTTTGCATGTTAGAATTTAAGGGTTGGATAAAATATCTCGAGTGTGCAAAGTAACGTACACAAAAGATTTGTTTTTAAGTTATAGACAATTTAGGAGTCGGCACAGCTCGCACAGCTGACACTATTGAATTTAGTTAAAAATATTGCATGCTTAAGTTAAGGGAATAGAAAGTTAAGAACAGGAGCAATTTTTTTTCTTGATATTTGAGTCCGTTCATGTGGCTCAGTGATGACTACTTTATATATATTGATTGTGGGCTCTGTGGAAGAAGAAAAGGTACAAGTCTTATTTTTGTACATCTTATAAGGTAACAAAACATGTGCACGGTTAACGAAAATGTGAAGATGCTACCCGTCCCATCCTATCTATCATAGCCTTATCACTTTAACAAAGTGTGTCATCAGGAAATTTATTGTTTTGTGTCACCAGATGTTTGAACTGACATCTTTACTGTAACGATGTTATAGAGCTCTTCGATGAACAATACCACTTAAGGTCAAGGTCAACTCTTATGTCACTTGCCTTAATTCTGTCTTGAGTAATTTCCATGTTGGCATTACTGACAAATAAGTCTGTTATAAGCATTATTGGTGTCTAAAGTGCACTTCTGTTTCACATGTCTTAAGTCTATCTGTAGTCTAGATGTATAGTATTCTCATATGTGATGTGATGAATAGTGTTATTGTGAGCCGTTCATTTTTTATTTACACTCATCTTGAATACATACCTATTTTGTATACATTATGTGTATGTATGGCAACGGCCTTGCCGCAGTGGATACACAGGTTTCCGTCAGCTCACCGAAATTAAGCGCTGTCGGGTGTGGCTGGCACTTGGATGGGTGACCATCCAGGCCGTTGTGCATTGTTGCCATTTTTCAGGGTGCAGTCAGCCTCGTGATGCCAATTGAGGAGCTACCTTACCGAATAGTAGTGGCTCCGGTCAAAGAAAACCATCATAACGACCGGGAGAGCTATGTGCTGACCACACGCCCTTCCTATCCGCATCCTCAACTAAGGATGACCCGGCGGTCGGATGGTCCCGATGGGCCACTTGTGGCCTGAAGACGGAATGCTTTTGTGTATGTCTGCAACATTTTCATCTTGTTCGTTGTGTTCAATGTTATTTGTGTTACTCATGTATTGTTTACTTGTTTTGATCTTCATATATTTGTGCATGTCTTTTCTAATGTACATATGTGATGTAATCATCACGTTCAATGTAACAATGTTCTTCATGAACAGTTTACTTGTCACGACATTTATTTATCTGTACATGTCTTGTACCTCTTTGTTAAGTGCAACCATATATGTAAACGGTCGACAGAACTTGACACGCTAGGTCACAACTAAAAACGTAATATCCCGACAGTACCCCACATTAGTGAATGAAGTGTTAGTGTAATTGTTAGCCGGCCGGAGTGGCCGAGCGGTTCTAGGCGCTACAGTCTGGAACCGCGCGACCGCTACGCAGGCAGGTTTCAATCCTGCCTCGGGCATGTATGTGTGTGATGTCCTTAGTTAGGTTTAAGTGGTTTTAAGTTCTAGGGGACTGATGACCGCAGAAGTTAAGTTCCGTAGTGCTCAGAGCCATTTGAACCATTTTTTGTAATTGTTATGGAGTGAAGGTTTTTGTTTTGTTTTGAAATGTGTGTGCGACAGGCCAAGTGAACATACATTGGCCACATCGCCATGACTTTCAACCTTCCATATCAGAAGCTTAATACTCATGACAAAGAGCTGTGTAATACCTCTTACCGCAGCCACTTTCGCCAAATCGCCCCGAGCGGCTGTGGAGGAGGAAGAAGCTGAACATCCCAGGCCGAGCCGTTGAGGAGAGGACACTGCAGTCCTTCTGAAAGGACACAGCGGAAAGCCAGGGTGGACGTCCATGCCTCACTCAGGGAGGGACGCGATGCAAAGGGCCTGTCTGACAATGAGAAGTGTGCTGAGAACTGATGGGCACCTGCAGCCATTAGGATGGAACGCCAAGAACGTACACGTGAAAGCATCTGAGTTTTTCTGGCCCGGCGGCAGTCGTTTTACCTCCTTTAGAAAGCAGGGATGTGTCGACAATTTCAGCACCCCACAGGCAGAGGGGGGAGCGTACATAAAGCGCGGGGAATTGGTGCAGGGAGGTGTGTGAAAGAAGTCAGCGTTCTTAAGAAGATGGTCTTCTCGACAGTGAGGAAATTCCTTATAAATCACGGACGCTGGCAGATTTTGAGACAGAGCCCAAACATGAATATGTCCAGGCCTCACTCAGAGAGAGCGGTTATGAAGAGGTGTTGTGTAGCTGCTCTCCCAACAGCCTTGGAATGCAGGAAAACGTCTTAAGAATTTGAAATCGTGAGAAGGATACCGATTCACGAGTCACACATCAGCCCACGCCAGGTAGGATATTTCCTCCCTGCATGGGGAGGTGTGACTATGAAATGGCAATCTGTCATTGGGCTGAAATGAAAATTTTGTCAGTCAATGACAACGCCGAAAGAAAGAATATTTCGAAGAGGAGTTGAGCTGAGAGCTGGAGAGAAGCGAGAAAGGGGAGTCGTGGAGAAACTGCAGAAGCGAGAGGACATGGGCGCACTTCCACCAAAGCCAACATCCACCTTCCGACATCGTGACAGCACAGCTTCGCCCACGCGACGGACTACTATCAGACAACACGACACGGCGATCATACGTTGGACCCGTCGCTACGCCGCGATTGCCGGTGAGGACAGCCGACTCGCGCAGCACAGCTCCGAGGCGACGCGCCGTACCGACGCAGTGCCTGCCGCCGACAGCAGTATAGACGAACGATAACGAAGAGTGGTGAGACGATTCGTTCCCTCCTCCTTCCCCTTAAAAACCGAGTCATGTCCACGCCCAGTCAAATGTGCGGTGAGATTTACAATTTTGTTTTGGTTTGTGTAAACAGCAAGAAAATAAATACATTTCTTTCATGTTTTGATCATATAAGCAATCTTTTACATTCATACACGATCCCCTTAATTTTACACCTTTTTTTGTTTGATTTAATTTAATTTCTCAAGTTCACTACAATATGTCACTAGGGGTAAGACAGATGCCGGATACAGGAAAATTAAAGATACCTTTGGAGAAAACAGAACCACCTGTATGAATATCAAGAGCTCAGATGGAAAACCAGTCCTAAGCAAAGAAGGGAAAGCAGAGAGGTGGAAGGAGTATATAGATGGTCCATACAAGGGAGATGTACTTGAGAGTAATATTATGGAAATGAAAGAGGACAAGGGCAATATCATACTGTGAAGAATTTGACAGAGCACTGAAAGACCTAAGTCGAAACAAGGCCCCAGCAGTAGACAACATTCTGTTAGAACTAGTGATAGCCTATGAAGAGGCAGCCAAGAGAAATCTCTTCCAACTGGTGAGCAAAATGTAGGAGACGTGTGAAATACCCTCAGACTTCAAGAAGAATACAGTAATCCCAATTCCAAAGAAAGCAGGTGCTGAAATGTGTAAAAATTACCGAACTATCAGTTTAATAGTTCACGGTTGTGAAATATTAGCACGAATCCCTTGGAGAAGAATGGAGAAACTGGTAGGTGCTGACCTCGGGGATCATCAGTCTGGATTCTGTAGAAATGTAGGACCACGCGAGGTAATAATGACCCCGTGACTTCTCATAGAAGATAGGTTAAGGAAAGGCAAACCTACGTTCCTGGCATTTGTAGAGTTCTTTTGACAGTGTTGACTGGAACAGTCTCTTTCAAATTCTGAAGGTGCCTGGGGTAAAACACAGGGAGTGGAACGCTATTTACAGACTGTACAGAAACCAGAAGGCAGTTATAAGAGTCGAGGCATACGAAATGGAAGGAGTTTTTGAGAAGGAAATGGCACAGGGCTGTAACCTACCCACGATTTTACTGAATTTGTATGTTGAGCAAGCAGTAAAGGAAACAAAACAAAAGTTTGGAGTAGGAATTAAAATCCATGGAGAAGAAACAAGAACCTTGAGGTTTGCCAATGACGTTGTAATTCTGTCAGACAAAGCAAAGGATTTGGAAGAGCAGTTGAACGGCATGGGCACTGTCTTGAAAGGAGGATATAAGACGGACATCAACAAAAAAAAAAAAAGGAAAGATAATGGAATGTAGTGGAACTAAATCAGATGATGATGAGGAATTTAGTTTAGGAATGAGTAACTTAAAGTATTCAAACGGTTCAAATGGCTCTGAGCGCTATGGGACTTAACATCTGAGGTCATCAGTCCCCTAGAACTTAGAACTACTTAAACCTAACTAACCTAAGGACATCACACACATCCATGCCGGAGGCAGGATTCGAATCTGCGACTGTAGCGGTCGCACGGTTCCAGACTGAAGCGCCTAGAACCGCTCGGCCACTCCGGCCGGCACTTAAATTATTATATGAGGTTTGCTATTCGGGCAGCAAAATAACTGGTGATGGTTGAAGTAGACAGTCTATGAAATTCACACTGGCGATGGCAAGGAAAGCGTTTCTGAAGAAGAGAAATTTGTTAAAATCGAATATATACTTAAGTGTCAGCAAGATTTTTGAAAGTTTTTGTACGGAATGTAGTCATGTATGGAAGTGAAACATCGATGATAAACAGCTTAGATCAGAAGAGAAAAAAAGCTTTTGAAATTTGGTGATACATAAGAATGCTGAAGATTAGATGGGTAGATCACGTCAGTAATGGAGAGATACTGAACAGGACTGGGGAGAAAATGTGGCAAAACTTGACTAGAAGAAGGTATCGGTTGGTAGGACACGTTCTAAGGTGTCAAGAGGTCACGAATTTAGTACTGAAGAGAGGTGTGGAGAGTAAAAATGTTAGAGGAAGACCAAGAGATGAATAAACTGAGCAGATACAGAAGGATGTAAGTTGCAGTAGTTACACGGGAATGAAAAGGCTTGTACAGGATAGATTAGCATGGAGAGCTTTGTCAAACCAGTCTTTGGACTGAAGACCACAACAACAACAACAAATCACTTCATTGAGAATTGCGCCTTAGAATCACAAGCGAGCGGTCTTCCATTCCACTGGCAATGACGTGCATCTAATCTTAAGCCTTATTCAATTAAATCCACAAACTTAATAAGGTATTTGATTTAATTACGTGGTTCCCTATTAGCTACTTTAATGTACCGGTAACCTACTTCTATTCCACAAAGTTGATCAATATTACTTTACCTTCAGTACTCGGGTACACAGTGATAATTAAAATTTCTCATGGGACCACATAATTTTTTCCAGGGTGGGGTAACGAAAGTAACTACTGTTAACTGTTGCAGTATAAGACTTCATTCACCCGCCTCAGGATGACTGGGTGTTTGTGTTGTCCTCATCATTTCATCATCATTCATGAAAATGGCGGGTTTGGACTGAGCAATGGTTGGGAATTTGTACGGGCGCTGATAACCAAGCAGTTGCGCGCCCCACAAACCAAACATCATCATCATCATCACATATAAGGCTTCAACAATGGAATTACTATCTAGGATGTGTAGATGGATACCTGCGGACAAGCAAAACCTAAGTTTTGCTCGTAAATTATGCGATATCACATATCTGCTCAGTCTGTATATAGAGCGAGAAGCAAAGAAATCAAAGAGAAAATTTGAATTTGAAATTATTTGAAAACATTGTAATCTTAACAGAGATGGCAAAGGATTTGGAAGATTAGTCCAACGGAATGAATTCTGTCTTAAAGAGAAGTTATGCGATGAATATCAACAAAAGTAAAACAAGTGTAATTGAATAAGGTCAAATTTAGTTTTACTGTTAGGCTGGTGGATAAGTTCGTAGCGTTCTTGTTTTGCGTGGTAGTATTTTAGTTGCTATGGTTTTATTTATCAATTGTCATTTTTTGTTTGTAGTTCATTGTCGCTATTTGACTTTACATATTTTTATTTTGTTATTGGAAGAGAGTGAGTGGAGCTGTGGGTGATAGAAAATGGAGTGTCAAGTGGAGAAATTAGAACATTTCCGACATTTTCTTCTGTTTGAGTTCAGTAGAAGTGTGACAGCAATGGAGGCAGAGAAAAGCATTTGCGCCATATATGGGGATAATGCCACTGGACAGAGCATGGCAAAGAGGGTGGTTTTGACGTTAGTGACTCACAACGTTCAGGATCACCTTCGGGTTTAATGACTATCGTTTTAATGAATTAATCCGCAATGATCCACTAGTGTACTAGAGAACTGGAAAATGTGGTGAATTGTGATCATTCCACCATCGTGGGACATTTGCTTGCAAAGGGGAAGGTTTAAAAATCGGATGTGAGTAGGGCATGCTCTAAGTCAAAACTCACAAAAATCAGCGGGTGGTCACATGTGCTTCTCTGATTGCTCATCATCAATTGGCTCGTGAACAACACTGACCATTCGTATCATGTGTCCTTACTGGTCACAAAAAATGTGCCTTTATGATAACACAAGGAAAAGCAAAGAACTGTTGAGCCCAAATAAAGCAGCAACACCCCGTACATAGACCTGCGAGCATCCGCAAAAGATAATGTAACGCATATGGTGGAACAACGACCGTGTCGTGTACTACGAATTGTTTCCACGAAGTGTAACCATCACTGCTGGCATCTGACATTTATTATGAGAAACTGAGACGTCTTTCAGACGTAGTGCAAGAACATCGACCAGGAACCCTGCGTGAAGTCATGCTACTCCACGATAACGCCCGCAGTCTGCTGGACAGGCAGAAAACTCCCTACAGACATTAGGTTCGGAAGTCATTCCGCATCCACCTTATTCATCTGATTGCCTCAGATTTTCATCTTTTCTGCTCTTTATCGAAAAATCTTCAAGGAACTTCCTTTCCAGATTAAAATGGGCATCAACACGACTCAACGAGTTCTTCGCCTCAAAACCACGTCGTTTCCACAGTCGCAGAGACGAAAAGTTACCCCTGCGTTGGCAGACTGTCGCAAATAATGAAGAAGAATGGATTACTGATGAGTCAAGTCTCTGCTATGTGTATCTGCTGTGTTTATAGAGCTTACGGATAAACGCTACGAACTATGATATGACCAACTCAACTGACGATGGCCGAAACTGAGTGGGTACAGGAAACTTTTCTGAATAGATGGAAGTGAAACGTTGGTCATAAACAGTTGTAAGAAGGAGGGAATACAAGTTTCTGAAATGTGATGCCACAGAAGAATGCTGAAGATTAGGTGCTCACCTGAAAGGAAATAGATAACGGCCTTGTCGCAGTGGATACACCGGCTCCCGTCAGATCACCGAAGTTAAGCGGTGTCGGGCGTGGCCGGCACTTGGATGGGTGACCATCCAGGCCGCCACGAGCTGTTGCCGTTTTTCGGGGAGCAGTCAGCCTAGTGATGCCAATTGAGGAGCTACTCGACCGAATAGCAGCGCCTCCGGTCACAGAAAACCATCGTAACGACCGGGAGAGCGGTGTTCTCACCACACGCCCCTCCTATCCGCATCCTCATCTGAGGAGGACACGGGGGTCGGATGGTACCGATGGGCAACTTGTGGCCTGAAGACGAAGTCCTGACAGGCAATGAAGAGATGTTAGTAACGCATAATCTTGAGAGAAAGACGTGGTAGGGTCTGGCCCGAGATAACAAATAGAGGCGTCAGTCGTCTTTGGAGGACGGAGAGAGAAGATTGGTGTGCAAAGAAAGCAGCCAAAACCTTCAGCTGGCATGCACGCCAGTCACAGTAGATTGCTTACCATGACAAGCCAAATCATTATGACCACTGCCCACCGCGACGTTCGATGCACCCTGGTGGTGTTGCGGGCACATAACGTGGTAACAAAAGTATCTAGGCGGAGCAGACACGGGCAGGGGCTCATTATAGCGACGATATGGGCTGCAGATTTGGAAATCAGTAAGATAAGCGACTTTGACAAAGAGCAGATTATTATTACGCAGAGCCTTTGAGCGAGTATCTCGAAAACGGTGAAGCTGGTCGAATGTTCACGTGCTACTGTCGTGAGCATCTAAGGAAAAAGGTAGAAGGCCAGTGAAATTACTAGGCGCTTGGTTGGACGGACGCGAGTCTTCACAGAATGTGGGATCCAGGGGCTTGTCTGCTCTGTAAAGTGGGACAGATGGCGATCTGTTGCATCTCTGGCGAAAGAGTCCGATGCTTTTTCACACACAAGTGTTTCGGAGCATACCCTTCGTCATATATTGTCGGGTATGGAGCTCTGCAGTAGACCACTCCTAAGTGTTCACTTGACGCAGTGACATTGTCAGCTACAATTACACGGGACCATCGGAATTCGACCGTCGATCAATGGAAACGTGTCAGCTCTTTGGGTGAATCACATTTTTGCTCTATTATGTCGATGGTCGTGTCCACAAACGGCGTCGTCGAGGTGAAGGGCGGCTCGAAACGTGCAGCGCGCTACCGGCGCAGACTGGTGGGAGCAGTATTATACTATGGAAGACATCCTCCTGCGCTTGCAAGGGACTTGTGGTAGCAATCGAAGACGAGCTGACAGCTGCGATCTGAATCCCTTCATGCTTGATGTCTTCCCTGACGGCTATGTCATCTTTCATCAGTATAATTGTCCGTGTCTCGTAGCCAGAACCGTATTCCCGTTGTTTGAGGAGCATTGCACCGAACACTTTAGATGTCTCTGGGATCAAATTCGCCTGATGTAAATCTAATTGAACCCATCTGGGTCGCTATCGGTGGTCGTCACCTTATGCGCAGATTAATACCCCTTTTTTTACGCGAATTACATGACCTGTGCGTAGACATCCAATGCCACATACCTCCACAAACCTACCAATAACTGTCGGATCCCTTACACGCAAAATCAATTATGTACGTGTCCCATAGACGGAAAATCTAGCTTTTAAGCAGGTGATCATAATATTTTGGGCGATCAGTGTATATGAGCAGCCTGTTGAATTTAGATAGCTTTCAAAAGTTGTGACTCTTCAACAGCGAACGATGCTGTTGGAGATTGATTTGCTCAAAAAAGACTTCACTTCCGTCGACACCAAGTTAGTACTCCTACACCGTTCGCTTTCAAATGGCTCTAAGCACTATGGAACTTAACATCTGAGGTCATCAGTCCCCTAGACTTAGAACTACTTAAACCTAACTAACCCGCTACGATCGCAGGTTCGAATCCTGCCTCGGGCATGGATGTGTGTGATGTCGTTAGGTTAGTTAGGTTTAAGTAGTTCTAAGTTCTAGGGGGCTGATGACCTCAGAAGTTAAGTCCCATAGTGCTCAGAGCCATTTTTTAAACCTAACTAAGGACATCACACACATCCATGCCCGAGGCATCGAGGCAGGATTCGAACCTGCAACCGTAGCAGCTGCCCGATTCCGGTCTGAAGCGCCTAGATACGCTCGGCCACAGCGGCTGGCGGTTCAGCGTGGCTTGAGCATTCGTAATAGACGGTGTTTCAGAAAGAATGATCTGATTTCAAAACTTCATATTTATTGACAGAAATATACTACAAACATGGAATGAATTGCAAAAGACGTAGAAAATTTTAAAGATTTAGTTATTCAATTGCAAATCTCTATCTGATCATCGGCAGCAGTACACGAATAACACCTTTTTACATTTTTAGCACGGTTAATTTTCAGTGCTGAAGCAACATTTTATGTTAGCGATAACGCGTGTATGTGGGAACTTCAGAAACTCATGACCTTATTGAGCACGAAAGTGACTCACCTAAAGAGAACTTTTTTTGAGCCATTTCCCGTGAGAAAGTGTACAGTTCCTTGTTTTTTGAGGAGAACACAATGACAGGAATGAGCTATCTGCAAATTCAGCAGCCGGCCGGTGTGGCCATGCGGTTCTAGGCGCTTCAGTCTGGAACCGCCTGACCGCTACGGTCGCAGGTTCGAATCCTGCCTCGGGCATGGATGTGTGTGATGTCCTTAGGTTAGTTAGGTTTAAGTAGTTCTAAGTTCTAGAGAACTGATGACCTCAGCTGTTAAGTCCCATAGTGCTCAGAGCCATTTGAACCATTTGAACCAAATTCAGCAGAATTGTCTTTTTCCTCGACTACAGCGTATACGTATAGTATTAGCCAATCCCTTGTTTGAGTTAAGCTGTACCATAAATTTCCTTACTCCCCAATTCAATGCAGTACATGGTCTTTAGTTATTCGATCTATGCATTAAATTTTTTTGCATTCTTCTGCAGCACAACATTTTAAATGCGTCATTATCTTCTTGGATGAACTGTGTATCGTACACGTCTTGCTTCCGCACAACGCTACATACGAAACAAACGCCTTCAGAACAGACTTCGTAGCGTTTACATTTAATAATATTCGAAATTTAAAACATTATCTTTTTCAGAAACACTTTAGCTGCTATAGCAGATCTGCGTTTTGTATCGTCCACAGTCCGGAAATCTCCAGTTATTTTGCTGCCCAAATAATAAAACTCCAAGCCTTTTGCTGTCTTTGACAGAATTACACTGCCATCGGAAATCTCAAAGTTTTAATATCTTCTCCCTAAACTTTAATTACGATTAAAAATGTGTCCTTGGCTACTTTCACAGCTTTGTACATTCAGAAATTGAATGACATACAACCCTGTATCACTCCCTTGTCAAGCGCTGCTTCCCTTTTACGTCCTTCCACTCTTAATAAATGCAGGCGGATTTCTGTGCAGCATATAAACAGTCTTGATCTCTCTATATACTCGTATTGTCCCTGCTACTTTCAGAATACCGAAATGTGAATTCTTGTTACCATTCTCAAAAGACGCGTTAAACGTAGGTTAGCCTTTATTTAGGATATCTTGTAAGATACAAGTAATAGTGTCACTCTGACATTACGCGTTCCTACATTTCTCCGCAATCCACACTGATTTTCCACGGGGCTGGCTTCTAAAGGTTTTCTCTTATCACAAGCTGCGACATGGCCGCGAATAAAACAGTGGCTCGAATATGGAATAAATTTCCCTTACTTTACGTCTATGGTCACAAACTTTTTGTCATCAGACAACGGATTTCGGTCTATAATGACCATCTTCAGCTCTGTTTTATAAGAACATATCCTAATGTATTACAGCCATAGTGGAATCGTCAGATGTTAAACACAAAATTCTCTCATTCTGTAAATAATTAATGTAGTATTTTACAACCGTGAGATAATATATGAATCTTCTGTGTGGGAAACCGTAGCTCAGTCTATGAATAGTTCAAAATTTTTTTAAAAATTTAGTGTGTTAACATCTCCTAAAAAGTCGTAGAATTCCACTGTAGCTGCTAATTCTCATTTATTGTGGAACCAAGGTACGACCGGTTTCGTGATGATGAATCGCATCTTCATGTTAAATATGGCTGAATTATATTAAGCTATTAAACCAATATCTGTGTCCGAGTAGCGAGCATGAGAGTTGTATCCCTCATGCTCTCTACTACTTCCATCTTCTAGCACTGGCGAGAAGGTGCGGCTCGTCTGAGTGTCTGCTATGACTTTCACTGAGGTGCCAATCATGGTGGATCTTCTTTGCCTGCCTTAGTGCAGAAACTCAGCGTGGCATGGAGTCAACAAGTCTTTGGATGTCCCCTGCAGAGATACTGAGCCATACTGCCGTCCATAACTGCGGAAGTGTTGCCGGTTGAGGATTTTGTGCATGAACTCATACCTCGATTACGACCGATAAATGTTCGATCTGATTCACATTAGGCGACTTGGGTGGCCAAAGCATTCGCTACAATTATCCAGACTGTTCTTCAGATCAATCGCGAATAATTTTGGACCAGTGACATTTCCACGGTTGTTTGGGAACATGAAGTCCATGAATGGTCAAAAAGTACCGCAACAGAACCATTTCCTGTCAATGATCGGTTCACAAGGACCAGATGACCCAGTCCATTCAATATAGACACAGTCCGCATATTGTGGAGCCACAAGCAGCTTGCACAGCTGCTTGTAGACAACTTGGGGTCACAGCTTCGTGGGGTCTGCGCCACAATCGAACCCTACCATCAGCTCTCAGTATCGGAAATCGGGACCCATCTGACTGAGCCAAGTTTTTTCAGTGGTCTATGATCCAAATGATATGGTCACTAGCCCAGAAGCGGCTCTGCAGGCGATGTCGTGCTGTTGGCAAAGGCACTCATGTCGGTCGTCTGCTGCTTTGCCTATTAATGCTAAATTTCCCTGCTCTGTCCTGAATGGTACGTTAGTCGCACGTCCCTCCTTGATTTCTGCGGTTATTTGACCCGGTGTTGCTCGTATGTTAGCACTGACAACTATGCGCAAACACTGCGGCTCTCGATCGTTAAGTGAATGCTGTCGGTCACTGCATTGTCCGTGGTGAGAAAAAATGCCTGAAATTTGGTATTCTCGGTACGCTCTTGACGGTATAGATCTCAGAATACTGAATTCCTTAACGATTGCCGAAATGGAATGTCCCATGTTTCTAGCCCCCACTACCAGTCCGCATTCACAGTATGTTAATTTCTGCCGCACCGCCATAACTACGTCGGACACCTTTTTCACATGAATCACCTGAGTACAAATAACATCTTCAACGATGCACACCCCTTTCATATCTTGCGTACGCGGTATTACCGTCATCTGTATATGTACACATCACTATCCCATGATTTTTGTCACCTCATTGTACTAACGTCTGAGTCTGCACATGGTGTTATCATTTCTTCATCGCAGCCGAGGAAACTGGTGGTGCAAGTACCATCAGCAGCTCAGCACTGGCCCAAATTAGAATTTCCATCGGTGATGACTAGTAATTGTCTAAGATCATTAATGGATCTTTCAACATCCATTGCTTCTGATGATGCCAGCATACGAGTTTGTAGAGCGTTGGGAGATAGTTAAATGGCTTAGAGTAGTCCAACTAAATTTAACCTCAAGATGGGATTCATTATCGCGAAACCTGTTACATCTTGACTCCACATTAAACGAGGATTGGCAGATACGAGAGGTCTCTACAATTTTTTAGAAAATTTTACTACAAAAATTTTTTTAACTATGCGTGGCCTAATAGACTAATGGTTTTGGTAACATTCATAGCTGTAAGCACGTGCCTTCCATGGAAATGGTATTATTATATTCTTCTTGAAGCTTAAGTGCGTTATGTGTGTCTCATGTATGATGGATACCAGATGGAAGTGTTTGTTCGTGGTATGTTATCCGAATGAACTGAATAATTCTGTGGGAATATCGTCTACTCCAGCTGGCTTCCGCACCCGGAGCTGTATTTGCCAAGGTACTCCAGCGCAGTCTGTTAACGATGATTAGAGGATACGGAATACGTTGTCAGGTATGCGAGTGGCTCGAAGATTCCTCTGGTAACATCTGATCAAAAGTATCCCGACACCTATTAGTGGACGTTAGTACGTGATGTGTCCACCCTTCTGGTTAATACGACTTGAATAGTGCTGCGGAGACTTTCAATCAGGTATCTGAATGTCAGTGCGTGAATGGAAAGCCATTCTTCCTCAAGAACCGAAACCAGAGAATTGCTGTTGGATGCTAGAAGCTGGAGCGAAATCGGCGTTTCAGCTGATACCAAAGGTGCGCCATTGGTTTTAGGGCGGGACTCTGGGCAGACTAGTTCAGTTCAGGAATGCTATTGTCCACAAACCATTGCCACATTGATGCTGCTTACTATAAGGTGTCTTGTCATGCTGAAACAAAGCGTCATCGTCTACAAAGTGTCTTCCAAACGTTCATAGTACACAATTCTGTAAAATGTGTACATATCCTTCTATATTTAGCATTCTCTTAAGCGCAGTAAGGAGACCCTAACCATGAAAAATGCCCGCATACCTTAATAACGAGGTAAAGCCCTCCAGGCATTCGCAAAACCCAAGCTCTTTCATCGTATTGCCACAGGATATAACCTGATTCATCACTCCAAAGGACTCGTTTCCAATCATCCACTGTCCAGTGACGTCCTACTTTAGGCCATCTGAAATATCACGAAGCACTGAGTACAGAAATGCCTGTTATGAGGATCTAGGAGCTGTTCGACCACTGTACTGCACTCATCAGTGTCATTGTGCTAGCTGGACTACTCGCACTTTGGAACTCGCGAGTAATTTCTTCCGCTGATTTCATTTACAACCACGCTCCGCAATGCTTGTCGGTCCCTCTCCGTCAGTACATGAGGTCCGCCTGATCTTGGTCAGGGTTCTTCTCATTTTCACTTCACATTTTCATCACCAACTGTCGAGTTAGGTAGCAAAAAAATGGCTCTAAGCACTATGGGACATAACATCTGAGGTCATCAGTTCGCTAGACGTAGAACTACTCAAACCTAACTAACCTAAGAATATCACCCACAGCCATGCCCGACGAAGGATTCGAACCTGCGACCGTAGCAACAGTGCGGTTCCGGACTAAAACGCCTAGAACCGCTCGTCCACAGAGGCCGGCACTTACGCAGCTTTACAACGGTCGAAACTTCCGTGATGGATTTGTTATTCTGGTAGTTCGAAGCCATTGAGCTCTCCGGACAAGCCCATTCTACTATTGTTGCGTCTCTACCGATTATACAATACTCACAGCCTTCTGTTATAATGGCGCATCAGCCTTTCGTAGCATCTACTAGTAGCCAATTTTGCAATACTAGGAGTGTCCGGATACTTTTGATCTCACAGTGTAAATAAAAGATCTACCAGACAGGGTAGCGGCAATCTGCGACAGTTTGCTGAAGACCGAAAAGTGTACCGAAGAGTATCGTAGTTGATGAGGTACTAGAGGACACGTGATCGCTTGGACAGAATGATATAATTTACTTTTCAAGTTAACATCCCTTTTTCTCAAGATATACTAGTCGTACAAGGATGAACGATAAATCGTTAAAAGGCCTTTTAACTACATATAGATTCTGCTTAAAAGGGAGTCATGGATGCCCAGTTTCATATCTGTATTTTACGAATGTGACTGATTAAACAAGAATGAGAGTGTACTATTTCTCCTGGGTGGACATGAATGTGAAATGTTTAGATTACATGATTTTACGATAAGTATTCTATGAGTAATTTGCGAGTTTTACCAAGGAACAATATATTATACTACAATGTATGCCTATTACATGGAATTGAGATTCTGTGTTTGAACTCTGACCTCATTTGTCTTTACTATTCTTCTTCTTGGCTTATGATCTGGACGCGAATCATAAGGACGCGAATCATAAGGACCGTTTAATGAAGGTTCATCTTGCTGTATCAGCCATTGTAAGTCATTAACAAATCTGAAAATATAGTTGTTTGTGAGTTAAAAATTGTGTCCGTGTTGAAATCATTTCTAATCCTAAACCTTGCTTGTCTAGAGTAGACATGGGACTTAACATAAATTCTTCATTGTTAGGTGCCATCTTAAAAAATAATTAAGTACTTTCTTTTAGCTTATCGTTGAGATGTGCCGCGGGTTAGGAAACTAAACCTTTCTTTCAGATTCTACGAGTCTGGCGGTCGCTGCAAATAATTTAATAAGATTCACTTTCAGATTTTCTTAAAGTTGCGAGATGACATCCCAGGCAGGAAGGCCTGGTCACATGATTCTAGTTCTGGTATAAGATTTTATTTGCAAAAGCTACGCTTGTTATCTTATATTGGGAATTAAGACGAAACCACGATTTTGAGTAACGGAATTTATTGTTGTACAGTGAACGGACTCTGGTGCTATAAGCGCACGACTTTTAACTTGACGTCTACTAGGCATATATTGAGGAAAAGCTGTGGTGTTATAATAGTTAAACAAACGAGTATTTACAATTCCGTAACCCCTGAGAACTGAGCTAGTTTACTGAGTGCTTATACGCGTCGGGCTACATTAAACAACATATTACACTGTTAATAATATTCCTACATTTGTTATTTCTCTTTTATGCTGAGCCATTGCATTAATGTGCGTTTCTTTTTTACATAAGTCACGGCGTATATTGATTCTACTACATTACACTGATAGTAAAGAAAAAGAGTCACAACTATTTTTATTTTATTACGTTACAAGAGACTCCCTTTTAATATTATCTTATTACAAATACCATTTTATTTCCTTTAAAACACTTTTTAAAATGATAATTTGTATACAGCATCGTCATAGATAACAACCGTGACCATCGTAGTAGTTTGTTATCTCTGCCTTTCATACAAGATGTCTTTTCTGAACTAATATATTCCGAAACTACAAACATATTTTTTATTGTCGCGTTGAATTGTGGTTTTTCTATTGCTAATACGGCGTGACGTGCTTAAGTAAGTGCAATTAAAACGTAAAAATAGAGTTTGTGACCTTAGTGATATATCAGGTAAAAAGCGGACACTATGTTGTAACCAATACATTTCGCATTCATTTTCTTCGTTGTACTATATTTTCGTATTTGGTATTGAACTTTTCTTCAGAAGCAGCTAAATGTAAATATTGTGGTCGAAAGTTAGAAATTAAAAGCAGTAATGCACGGAAATGTGTAAACAAGGATGAATGATAAATTCGTGTTAATTATTTCACATCAAAATAATTCAAATGGCTGTGAGAACTATGTGACTTAACAGCTGAGGTCATCAGTCCCCTAGAACTTAGAACTACTTAAACCTAACTAACCTAAGGACATCACACACATCCATGCCCAAGGCAGGACTCGAACCTGCGACCGTAGCAGTCACGCGGTTCTAGACTGAAGCGCCTAGAACCGCTCGGTCACACCGGCCGGCTATTTCACATCGTCCGGCTCTTTTTTGAAGATGTTTTCTCTCCATTTCCACAACAACTCTTAGCCCAGCGATTACACTTATTCCAAATACTGTCATTATTTAAAACTATGAAAGGGCAATAGTTCCTCATGGGTCCCCTGGTTTCAGTTTGTTGTGAAGAATGGCAGTATGCTGTGGAAGTGGAAGAAAGTAAGTCATGGAAGATGTGTAGGAAAAAAATCATGTAACTTTCAAACATAGTTTAGTGGCTTTCTGATCGACACTGTCAAGACGATTAAATATCCAAGCGTAATATTCCAAAGCGACGTGAAATGGAATGCGGACGTTGGGTAGCGAAGGCGAATGGCCAGCGTCGGTTTAATGGGAAGAGTTCAATGAAAGTTTAGCTCATCTAGAAAGGAGGCTGCGTAGAGAACACTTTTGTGACCAATTCTTGAATACTGCCCGAGTATTTGGAAACCTTTCCAGGTCGGATTAAAGGAACACATAAAAACCAAATCACAGGCAGGCTGCTAGATTTGTTACCGGTAGTTCTGAACAGCATGCGAATGTTATAGAGAAGTTTTGTTAATTTAGATTGGAATTCCTGAAGTTGTGAAGACGTACTACAATATTCACTAAACATTACTGGGAATGTTTGCGACAGACTGCAGAACTCCTCTGCTACTGTGATGTTATGTGAGCCTCACTGCCTCCCCCCCCCCCTTTTCTTTAACCAATTTGAGTCTGATTTTATTCTGAGAAGCTCAGTAATGTATGTAAATACCGTAAATGTAAATTTGATTCAAAAAGTACTTGAAGTGAAGTGAAGCGCAGCTGAACAGCAACAAACTCTTTAGCGCGCAATGCAAAAAAAAGACAATTGATTTATTAAAAAAAGAGAACTGTTAATCTGTATCTTGTGAAAGAGGACGTGTTGCTTGGCCGTCGCTCAGAACGAATAGTTACATTTAATGAAAAGTGATATTTTAGTGATAAAATCGAGTAAAGTATGTGTAAGAGTTGCCAAACATTTATGTATACAAATTTTCTGGAAGTGAAGAATAGAAATATCTTGTTTTTGGAAAAGGAGGTGAACTTCATTGTCGTTGCCGTCTGTCAATCGACAGAATTGTAAGTGTACAAAATTCACTAAAATACAGGAAAAGAAATGTATTCTCTATAGTTTTCATTCAATAAGTAACAACCTCTCCTAATTTCTTAATTACAGTAATTGGATTATGTTCTTGTACAGTAGTATGGTGCTGAACTCCACTGACGAATTTTGATGTATCAGGACGTGTAGTTTGAAGGAAGCTTGTGTGCTAAGCAATCTCCTTTTCTCACGAAAAGCAGATTGCTGTTTGATCTTATTTACTTACAAGAGTGGTCCCTCAGGTACGAAACGCTACGAAAACTTGGGCTCAAAGCTATTCGCAATACGGCCAAGTAACTAATAGAGTCGTATTTTAAACCTTAAAGAACAATAACTTCAAATGGTTCAAATGGCTCTGAGCACTATAGGACTTAACATCTTAGGTCATCAGTCCCCTAGAACTCAGAACTACTTAAACCTAACTAACCTAAGGACATCACACACATCCATGCCCGAGGCAGGATTCGAACCTGGGACCGTAGAGGTCGCGCGGTTCCAGACTGAAGTGCCTAGAACCGCTCGGCCACACCGGCCGGCAACAATAACTTCCTCCAAATTGTAATACGTCACCAACTGGTTCAGAAGCTGATCACTCAAGGAGGCAGCAGCCAAAATTCAGGTACTAGTTACGACTTAAAGTAAAAATCTCAGTCAAAAGTCAATCTCTCTCTCTCTCTCTCTCTCTCTCTCCAAACACATATATAAATATTCATATTATGAAAAAAAGTCATTTTATACTACCAGCAACGTACATCTCGGCTAAGGAGACAAGATGAGAGAATTTGGGGCTCGTACGGTGGGCACATACTCGTTTATCACTACACTTGCGAGTGGAACAGGAAAGAGAACAGCTAGCAACTGTATAAGATACCTTCCACAATGCACTACATGATTGGTTGGTTCATTTGAGGGAGGGGATAAACGGATTAGGGAAGAGTGGGGAAGGAAGTCGGCCGTATCCTTTCAAAGGAACCATCCCGGCTTTTGCCTAAAGCGATTTAGGGAAATCACCGAATACCTAAATCTGTATGGCCGCACACAACTGTGAAACCGTCGTCGTCCTGAATGCGAGACCAGTGTGCTAATCACTGCGCCACCGCAGTCGGTGCACCGTATGGCACCTTGCGACGTATATATGTAGAAGACGTAGATACAGAAATGTTCCGCTAGCGTCGCGTCTCTAGATGTACGTTGGAGGGAGAAACAATTCTGCATCACGGTGGGCCGCGAGGGATTAGCCGAGCGGTCTTGGGCACTGCTGTCATGGACAGTGCGGCTGGTCCCGGGGGAGGTTCGAGTCCTCCCTCGGACATGGGTGTGTGTGTTTGTCCTTAAGATAATTTAGGTTAAGTATTGTGTAAGCTTAGGGGCTGATGACCTTAGCAGTTAAGTCCCATAAGATTTCACACATTTGATTAGATTTTTTCATTACGGTGGGCGAGGTGCAGCGCTACCTGCTGTACTCTGATTAAAATCACTCTGTGACCAGCAGAACGCAGTGGCGGGGGGCCTCGTTGCCGGTATGCTGCGAGCCACGCTTCACAGGGCGCTGCACGTACCCTTACAAAATAGGCAACACAGCGAGCACGTGGCGCTCGAGACAGAGCTGCGATTGGATGGCGGCTGGCCCCTACCACTCAACTCAATGAAACGTCAATCACTGAGTTATTTTAATCGCAGTATATACAGTCTTAACACTGAACTGATTTGCAGCGCCGATGGCGGGACCTAGCGTTGCTTCCAGAGCGGCCGTCGTGTCGGCAAGTCGCGTGGCTGTCGGCTCCCGTGCCCCCGCCCCGTCCCCGTCCCGTCGCGGATCGGGCGGAATTAATTAAAGCCCGCCAGCGGGCTCGCTGCCCGCGCCGCTGCGCTGGCCTCGCGGCAGCGTAACGCCCGAATGACGCCGCGCCCTCCGGCGCGCCTTTGTGGCGTGTCAGATCCATATTGGGCGCTATCATTTTTGTTGTTTTAGTTTTATCCCCCCTCTGAACGTGTCTGTTGCAGCGCTGAGCCCGCTCGGAAATATTGCGTTTAATTTGCAACGTCGCTGAGCGATATGTGTTTGGCAGGGCCAACGTAATGGGCGCAGGTCTTTTTTTTCTTTCTTCTCTGAGAAGCGTAAACGTTTGACTCGTTACAGCTTCTGACAGTTGACACGTGCTGACACACACCATTCGGCTACTTGACACCACTATCAGCTTTAGTCTGTCAGTTTCTTGTTTATTTTCCTTTTTCAGCAGCTGGCGGAGAAGTGTTCTACGTTCGCTATTTTTTGCCATGTTTTGTATGAGGACCAAAGCGTGTACGGCACTTTTGATGGTTTTGTTAATGTTAACGAGTTAGCTTGGCGATTGCACCCTTTGACGAAAAACAGAGATCCGAATTTCATAACGGACGATATGACACATAAGGGCATATAATGAAGAGAGATAGACACTATCAGAATCACTAAACTGAAGCATACAAGAGTTCTCGTACGTCTAGTTTTCGTACCTAATGCCTAAAATTCCCCTCGCTGCTTGACTCTAAAACTCATGCCCGTTGTCACAGTATCATGTCGTCCTAGAAGCATCATAAACAAACGAGTACTACAGCACGTCCTAAAAAAAGACAAATTGCACACCAACGTGTGACGTCATTGCACGTCGTCCGAGGCTGGTTCCCGGCCTCAGCGCACTCCCGTGAAGCCAGAGGGATGGCCAATACTTTGGCTCGTGAGCCGTGTCCTGGCTCACGTGTCATAGTGCACAGCCTGGCTGATGCTAAGGAAGGGGAACAGGTGGAAAGTGCAAATGTGCCGTATTTACATGGCAATGCACTCACACTGTAAACGACTTGGTTTCGTATTTAATGTTTCTCAGTAACATAGATGACAAACGAAAGAATTTTTCAGTATCATTTAATTATTTCTTCAGCACTCAGGACATTACATAATTTTTTTCCGGTACAGGTGTAAGCTTATTTGTCCGCCGCTGACATAGAAGACCGCAAACCTTCTTTCCTTCCCGTCTGGGCAAGCTGTGCAGTGACTAGAGTACATGCAAAGCTTACTGGGACAGGCTAAATGCTAGCTACAATGAAGTCGGTAATTCGATTGTAATACTGGCATTTTAATTTGATATCCCCCACAACTGACAAAATTTACAAAAGAATGTGACTTTCCTTGTCCACCCACACACTCCTGAGAAAGGCACATTAACAATTTGCAATCACGCGCCCCTATTACCGGCAGCTATGTTGATAAATACTCGGCACCTCGCAAGGATACCTACCAGATCAAGAATATTAGGTAAGTTGTTGGAAGTGTTTAAGCGTTGGTGAAAATCTCGCTTCTGACCACACAAAGAGCTCTAACCGCAGAACTCTGCACGGAACACGCGTTGGTGCAGTTTTTGAAGAGGATGGACAAGATTCCGTCTCTATGTCCGTACCGCTCGATGGCTGAAGGCGAAATCCTCTCTCTCCACAATTCTCCCGTCTCCCAAGCGTACGAAAACGCGGCGGAAGAATACTCAGTTTCGGCTAATGTCGAACGCTCTATCATCTCCGAAATCCCTCCAACGGGATTTCTGAGATCTACCCAATGATCGAATAGGTCATAACGCCCCTAGGCAAATGAAATTCCCATCTTCGCCACGTTTTGCCCAGCACAGGTGGCTCCGGATGCAGGGCTATCCCCAAAAGCCCCGTATTGTCCCGCGTTTCCGGTGACCGCTACCTGCCGCCCACGGCGGCCCGGCGAGCTATGGCCATCTGCAGACTTTGTATTCCACAATTCTCAACTTCTGACACTTTTCACCAAAGCTTTAAGTTAGTAGGTCTATCATGCAGACATGTAGGGAATACTGCTCGAGAGTGCCTCATATTGTCATAATTCAATAGAGTCATGATCTGATGCCCTTGCCAGTCCCTTTGTAATTAATACTATGTTAGTAAGCTAACGTGTAAGTGCCCATGTCCTGGCACCTTACACAGGCTGTCGGCAGCATATGACATGGGTAATTTCACAGACTTTTCACTCAGGTTGCCACATAATCGAGAATTATTTAGTTTCATAATCGGAAAAAAGTCTTTCTCACACATATGTTGATTGAAATATTGTGGCATGTTTGCAGCCTCATTATGGACACTCATGGAACTTATACTGCAGGAAAACAGTGTAGAAACTTTTAAAATAAACCATTTCTTTTTAAAAGGAAAATTAAGCTGCAGACCAACCAGTTCCTTTTGTAGATGCACAGGGGTAGCTTCAAATGAAACTGCAAGCGGTCTCAAAACTTTCCGAATGTCCTGAGATTGGCAGACCCTTCAAAAGTTTTAGAATGCTGTCCGTGGAATTCTTTCAAGCGACAATAAATTCTTCGAACTTCAAGTTTTTTTAACTGTCAGTAAGCTCAGGGGAAATTTCTAACATTATGTGTGTTCATCGACCGAATTTAACTGAGTAAGTTCTCCAGAGAATGAGAGACTGAGTGAAATTGTAAAAGTTGCGTGAAGTGACGTGACCTGTTTTTGCGCAGAGCGCCAAAGATTACTATTGCGATCCGATGTACTCAAAAGCGGTCAAAGACATTTTTTAAGCCCGACCGCGGTGAAACAAAATGAGATACAATGTGAAAACAAAATGTGTAATAAATCCTATACCACTTATGGTTTTGTCTGTCTGTATGTGTAGACGCACGTTATTACAGTTCATTGTAATTTATAATTAATAATATGTAATGTGAATAGTTTCGATGCGAAACGTCTGAGTATATCAAGAAGTACGACATATAAAAAAAGCAATGGATATTTCCCTGTTTCTGAGGAATCTTAATTATTAGCACAAAAGCTGGTTTATGTGGTATTGTCAGCCACGTAATGTGTGAAAAAATGTTTAAAGTAAGTTTCTCTTTAGCTTATTAAAAATTAATTCTAAACTGAATGCAGTTATTTGAGTTGTTATTTAAATAGCAATCAACAGTCAATTTCTCACGCCCTATGTTCATAAATGTTTAATTGTCATTTTAGCACAAATGTTCACAGAAATCATCGACGGTTCCACAGGACGAAGGAACTTGAAATAAGTTATCGAAATCAGCAAACTACTATTCGCCACTGAATGGTAATTCGCTGTACTTTATTTCCAAACGTAGGTCCCTTCGGTAATCTTGTTGATATGCGGGCTCAGAAGCTATCCGGAGAAAATTTGATTACAATCCCCATTTTTTTTCCCAGAAAAGTGTATCAAAATTAATGATCGCTTCTTTCAAGTATCCGACACGTCATTGCACGGAACAAGGTGCTCTTATGTCGAAATCCGGCGTACTCGCACCAGGCTGAGGAACGACATCTTCTAAAACATCAGGTACCATAGTTTACAGCAAAATACTCTCTCCATTTCCTCCCATTCAAAATATTTATAATAATATAAATAGACTCTGTTTTCCTGTCAGAATTTGCCCCTTCAACAACGTGATTTTCTTTTTAAACGCATCCTCATTCAATCAGTAATGTTTCTCACCTTGCAAAATCTTATTGTGGGGGAGTGTGCCATCAAGTCGGCTTAAAGTCTTGCACTCCTCTTCTCTTCATAAATTCAACAATACCGGGTTTAAAATCGGGAAATCATTCCAGACATACCCCTTGACTTACCTGACGTACTTTACATTAATATATAAAGTAGCCATGTTCTTCGTTCATCTCCATCGAAAAATGTTGCAACTGACAGCAGAAAAATGAGTGCGACTTCAGGATTTTTACTGCTTGTACCACAAATCCTTCACGATTCCCATGCCTGTATATTTAGGACAAAGTGATTCTTGATGTACAAAACAATGAAACCCGTCTGTCGAGTACTATAATTTTTTGCTCTTTCATTGTCAACGAAATCTTCAAATTTTTCTGCATGATACTGCAAAATCGTTTCATAGCAGATTTGCAGTATCTGTCGATTGTGCGACAACATAATACACTCCTGGAAATGGAAAAAAGAACACATTGACACCGGTGTGTCAGACCCACCATACTTGCTCCGGACACTGCGAGAGGGCTGTACAAGCAATGATCACACGCACGGCACAGCGGACACACCAGGAACTGCGGTGTTGGCCGTCGAATGGCGCTAGCTGCGCAGCATTTGTGCACCGCCGCCGTCAGTGTCAGCCAGTTTGCCGTGGCATACGGAGCTCCATCGCAGTCTTTAACACTGGTAGCATGCCGCGACAGCGTGGACATGAACCGTATGTGCAGTTGACGGACTTTGAGCGAGGGCGTATAGTGGGCATGCGGGAGACCGGGTGGACGTACCGCCGAATTGCTCAACACCTGGGGCGTGAGGTCTCCGCAGTACATCGATGTTGTCGCCAGTGGTCGGCGGAAGGTGCACGTGCCCGTCGACCTGGGACCGGACCGCAGCGACGCACGGATGCACGCCAAGACCGTAGGATCCTACGCAGTGCCGTAGGGGACCGCACCGCCACTTCCCAGCAAATTAGGGACACTGTTGCTCCTGGGGTATCGGCGAGGACCATTCGCAACCGTCTCCATGAAGCTGGGCTACGGTCCCGCACACCGTTAGGCCGTCTTCCGCTCACGCCCCAACATCGTGCAGCCCGCCTCCAGCGGTGTCGCGACAGGCGTGAATGGAGGGACGAATGGAGACGTGTCGTCTTCAGCGATGAGAGTCGCTTCTGCCTTGGTGCCAATGATGGTCGTATGCGTGTTTGGCGCCGTGCAGGTGAGCGCCACAATCAGGACTGCATACGACCGAAGTACACAGGGCCAACACCCAGCATCATGGTGTGGGGAGCGATCTCCTACACTGGCCGTACACCACTGGTGATCGTCGAGGGGACACTGAATAGTGCACGGTACATCCAAACCGTCATCGAACCCATCGTTCTACCATTCCTAGACCGGCAAGGGAACTTGCTGTTCCAACAGGACAATGCACGTCCGCATGTATCCCGTGCCACCCAACGTGCTCTAGAAGGTGTAAGTCAACTACCCTGGCCAGCAAGATCTCCGGATCTGTCCCCCATTGAGCATGTTTGGGACTGGATGAAGCGTCATCTCACGCGGTCTGCACGTCCAGCACGAACGCTGGTCCAACTGAGGCGCCAGGTGGAAATGGCATGGCAAGCCGTTCCACAGGACTACATCCAGCATCTCTACGATCGTCTCCATGGGAGAATAGCAGCCTGCATTGCTGCGAAAGGTGGATATACACTGTACTAGTGCCGACATTGTGCATGCTCTGTTGCCTGTGTCTATGTGCCTGTGGTTCTGTCAGTGTGATCATGTGATGTATCTGACCCCAGGAATGTGTCAATAAAGTTTCCCCTTCCTGGGACAATGAATTCACGGTGTTCTTATTTCAATTTCCAGGAGTGTATATACTGAGAATTCTCAGCCTTCTCCTCAGTCCCATTCGATTTGAAAGGGTTATGCCGACACATTGCTAGACTGCCTCTTTTTGTGGTTCAAATGTGTGTGAATTCCTAAGGGACCAAACTGCTTAGGTCATCGGTCCCTAGACTTACACACTACTTAAACTAACTTAAACTAACTTATGCTAAGAACAACACGCACACTCATGCCCGAGGGAGGACTCGAACCTCCAGCGGGAGGGGCCGCGCAGTCCGTGACAGGACACCTCAAACCGCGCGTCCACTCCGGGTGGCCCTCTTTTTGTGCAAACAGCCACTGGACCTGTGAACGTCCTTCATACCACAACAAACAGCGAAGGGTAAACAGCGCTAACGCTGCCTCACCGCGATACTAAATGAAAGGTCGCGCTATACCGAGTACTTCCGAGGAGCACCGAGCAAACCCGAGACAGGCCGGGAAGTGGGCCACACAGCTGGTTCGCGTGGGATTTGGCACGCCGTGGGTTAAGGGACCCGGAACTCAAAAATTCGTAATGAAATCGATTCGAGCTCCCTGATGAATTATGGACCCGCAACATTTCGAAATGACTTGTTTCGTTTATACCTTATTTCACAGTACTTTTAAACTTTTCTAAATAAAATGATATATGTTTATTGCTATGGTCATCTTCTGCGACAGATATTATGTATCAATTAATATAGTTTTTTTCTCCATTTAAGCTTACTGTAATTTGAGAGGAATGTTTCACTAGATGTATTTGCTTTCATTTAAAAATTTAAATTTAATCTTTCTCGTTTCTTGAGTTTATTGCAGGTTAAAGGACATTTTTCACAAGATGCTTTTTGCATATATAAAGCATTCTCTGTGATTATTCGCGTCTGTTCCTCTCGTTGTTTTTAAGTTCTCGGTCTTTTCCTTGTTATTAGCGGAAGTTGGAGTCGAAAGAAAACTTGGTTGCACAAGAGCCGATGTGGAATAGGTGAAACAACATTTCGACTTCGATGAAACCAGTTTTCGCGAAATTCATAAAAGTGAATCGCAAAAAACTGCCAGTGGCACAAAAGAAAGAGCGAGTTTGTAGAAGCCGAGAAAAAGTGAGAGGTAAATATGCTACAGGGTTTTTATTCAATTCCAGTCTCTGCTAACAATGCAGGAAAAAGCTGTGGACTTCAAAACGTGTAAACAAGAGGAAGAGATACCAATGACTGCAGAAGACGCTTTAGAAATATACTAGCTCAGTATTTGTTGCTTCGCTCGCGTGGAATGTATGATCTGCACAGCCTTTTTGTTTTATTTTTCTCTTTTTATGTTTCCTCAAACTACAACACCGTCTCAACTTTTCACGCTAACTAATGCTAAGGAAGCATGTTTCTGAACAAAGAATCTGAACAAGGAATCCAAGGGTTTTGTTAATCATGCCTTTTGCGCTTATGTGGAGCTATTTCCATAGAAACGTTCATCCTCTAACATAGATTTCTTTATTTCTAACCGAGAAGTGAAATACCAGTTTTCATAGTTCTAACTTTAAATTCTCTTAAAAATTTTCGTCCCCTATTTCATTCCCTTAGGGGTTGAATTTCGAAAAAACACTTAAAGATGAATTACTTTTATTTCTGAATGAGACGTCAAATATTTTTCATTGATGCACTTTTAAAAATGCTTTGGTAGTTGTTTAATAAAGATTTATGTTCAAAAAGACTTTCACCCATTGTTTTACACGCAGAGTGCTTAAATTTCCAAAAATTCTGAAACACGTGTCTTTTTATTTCTGACAGTGAAATCAAAAACCAGTTTTTGCAGTTCTAGCTTTAAAATTGCCTTTGTTGTCAAAAAGGCTTTCATCGCCTATCTCACCAGCTTAGCAATGGAATTTCGAACAATTCCTTCTAAAACGATGTCTAAGTACAAGAGCCTCATCATCTCAAAATATCAAGTTTGTATCGTTAGCGGTTTGAACTGGGCGATGATGAGTCAGCTAATCAGGAAATTGCCTTAGATAGGTGGGAAAGGCGTCCGGTGAAAAAATTGTTTTAAAATTACTGTAAACTTAAGACGGAAAAAGAATTAATTGAAGATGAAGTTATTGTTTTTACAGTTCTTATAACCTTCACTACAAAACATCTCTTCGTTCAAATGTCCCACTAGTTCGAGCATGTCTGTTGTCGCCAGCAGGTTATGATAGGCTTGCTTTATAAATTTCGTCGAATTCACTCTTGTCTGTAAGCTAACTGTATTTCCACCAATATCTTAGCCAGCATCTCGTGGTCGTGCGGTAGCGTTCTCGCTTCCCCCGCCCGGGTTCCCGGGTTCGATTCCCGGCGGGGTCAGGGATTTTCTCTGCCTCGTGATGGCTGGGTGTTGTGTGATGTCCTTAGGTTAGTTAGGTTTAAGTAGTTCTACTGATGACCATAGATGTTAAGTCCCATAGTGCTCAGAGTCAACAACCAATATCTTCAAATGTTGTTGTCATGCATCACATTACTGGTTATCAATGAAAATCGTATTAGTCTATATAGCTACTGTAGCCCAACTGGTCAAGCTACCTTTATCATCTCCACAGCAATTTCATCTATCCCAGGTGCCTTTCCTGTTTTTTTTTTTTTTTTTTTTTTTTTTTTCGCAGAGCTAGTTCCACTTCTAACATCGTTATATCCTCCTCTTCTTCCAGACACCTGCCCACGGCCTTCCGGTGTGGCCGTGTGGTTCTAGGCGCGTCAGTCTGGAACCGCGTGACCGCTACGGTCACAGGTTCGAATCCTGCCTCGGGCATGGATGTGTGTGATGTCCTTAGGTTAGGTAGGTTTAAGTAGTTCTAAGTTCTAGGGAACTGATGACCACAGATGTTTAAGTCCCATAGTGCTCAGAGCCATTTTGAAGACCTGCTCCCTACCGTTGTTCACATTTAGTAATTTGTAATGTATTGTCAAATTAACGTAATATTTGGAGCAAAAAATCTTCATTCAATGCCTTCTTCATTATTTAAACACTTTAACATTAGGGGTGACCAAGAGTTTAAGTATATGTTACAAATGACAGCGAATGAGAAGTCACAGTTTTCACACTAACAGCTGTATAGCATCAGACTGTGACTTCAGTCACAAGTAGGTCACAAGCAGTAAACAGCAATTAAAAGTAACATTGAATCTTATAATATTCAGTGCTGTGTGTCCGCGACTGCTACGGTCGCAGGTTCGAATCCTGCCTCTGGCATGGATGTGTGTGATGTCCTTAGGTTAGGTAGGTTTAAGCAGTTCTAAGTTCTAGGGGACTGATGACCACAGATGTTAAGTCCCATAGTGTTCAGAACCATTTGAACCATTTTTTTTTTTTTTTTTTTTTTTTTTTTTTTTGCTGTGTGTCATCTGTTGACCGGCGTTCGTACTTCGTTCTAACAACTTTGTATCTCATGATATGAATGTAAAACGTACCTATGGTCGAGGAAATGAACCAAAAAGGTAATTTACTGTGAGAAAATCTTTACATTTGGCATTGGCACTGATGTGTTTGCCGATATCCAAAAATGTATCATGACAATACACCCAACAAAAAAATTAAAAACAGCTAGAGCACACACACACACACACACACACACACACACACACACACACACATGCACAAAAGAAACGTCCCACGTATCTTCCGATCGGTCCACTGCTGTGGCCGCCCCGGGTGCTGCCTGCACTGAGGTTGACCCCTCAGCCCTGGTCGAGTGGGAGATCTTTCCAAAGTCTGGCAGGCAGCGAAAATATTTCCGAGGTGCCGATCGTAGGGCCTCCTCGATTTGTTTGCCGAACAGGTTTCGGGAGTTATCTGTGGCTGACGATGTCTCTGAGCCGGAAGCAGTCGTCCACCCCGTTCCAGAGGAAGCTTCTCGGCCCACAAGGTCTGGGCATTCACAGAGGGTGGGTTTGCTGGTAGTTGGGAGCTCCAACGCTGGGTGCGTAATAGGGCCCCTTAGGAACATGGCTGCCAAGGAGGGGAAGGAAGCCAGTGTGCACTCCGTGTGCATTCCGGTGGGAGCCACTGCGGATGTGGAAAGGGTTCTTCCGGATGCCATGAAGAGTACAGGGTGCAGCCAACTGCAGGCGGTGGCTCATATCGGTACCAATGACGTGTGTCGCTTTGGATCGGAGCAGATTCTGTCTGGTTTCGGGCGGCTAGCGGAAATGGCAAAGACTGCCACCATCTGCAGCATCGTAGATAGCACCGACTGTGGTCCTTTGGTGCAGAGCCGAGTGGAGAGTCTAAATGAGAGGCGCAGGCAGTTATGTAACCATATAGGCTGCAGATTCCTTGACTTGCGCCATCGGGTGGTGCGTTTCCGGGTTCCGCTTAATAGGCCAAGAGTGCACTTTACACAGGAGGCAGCTACACGGGTAGCGGGGGCCGTGTGGAAGGGGCTGGGCGTTTTTTAGGTTAGAGGGTCTCAGGGAACCACAGAAGGGACGTCCGTCTAAAAGTGGGCAGGTAAAACACAGTAAGGTAGTTGTAGAAACGATTGGTATAGTAGTTGTAAATTGTCGTAGCTGTGTTGGGAAAGAACCAGAGCTCCAAGCCCTAATAGAAAGCACTGAAGCTCAAATAGTTGTAGGTACAGAGAGCTGGCTAAAGCCGGAAATAAGTTCAGCCGAACTTTTTTCAAACGGTCTAGCAGTGTTCAGAAAGGATAGATTAAATACAGTTGGTGAAGCATTTAGTGCTGTCAGAGGTAGTTTGCCATACAGCGAAATTGAAGTAGATAGTTCGTGTGAAATAGTATGGGTAGAGGTTATACCTGACAATCGGACTAAACTATTAATTGGATCGTTTTACTGACTCCCGACTCAGAAGATAAAGTTGCTGAACAGTTGAAAGAAAACTTGAGTCTCATTTCAAATAAGGACCCCGCTCATACAATATAGTCGGTGGTGACTTTAATCTACCCTCGATACGCTGGAAAAATCATACGTTTAAAGCCAGCGGCAGGCATAAAACGTCAACCAAAATTGTACTTTCTCAGAAAATTATTTTGAACAGTTAGTTCATGAGCCCACTCGAAGTGTAAATGGTTGCGAAAGCATACTTGACCTTTTCGCAACAAATAATCCTGGCCAAATAGTCTGTATTGTGACGAATACAGAGATTAGCAACCACTACGCAGTTGCTGCTAGGCTGAATACCGTAACACCTACAACCATCAAAAAAGAAACGCAAAATATATCTATTTAAAAAACCGATAAAATGCTATTAACGAATTTTTAAGAGACAGTCTTCACTCCTTCCGATCTGATCATGTAAGTGTAGAAAAGTTGTGGAATGTTTTCAAAGATATAGTATCGACAGAAATTGAGAGATATGTACCACATAAATTAATAAAAGAAGGTACTGATCACCCATGGTACACTAAACGACTCAGATCGTTGTTGCAGAAGCAACGAAAAAGGCGTGCCAAATTTGAAAGAATGCAAAATCACCAAGATTGGCAAAGTCCTACAGAAGTTCGAAATATGGCGCGTACTTCAATGCGAGATGCTTTTAATTATTTCCACAACGAAATTCTGTCTCGAAGTCTGGCAGAAAACCCAACGAGATTCTGGTCATACATAAATCACGCTAGTAGCAAGACGCAATCAATACCTTCACTGCGCGATAACAACGGTGAGGTCACTGATGACAGTGCCACTAAAGCAGAGTTATTAAACACCAAAGAAGACGAAATAAATATTCCTGAATTCCAATCAAGAACAACTGCCAAGATGAGAAACATAGAAGTAGATATCCTCGGAGTAACGATGCAGCTTAAATCACAATAAAGGCAAGGCCTCCGGTCTAGATTGTACACCATTCAAGTTCCTCTCAGAGTATGCTGATAAAATAGCTCCATATTTAGCAGTTATACACAACCACTCGCTCACAGAAAGATCCGTACCTAAAGACTGGAGAATTGCTCAAGTCACACCAATACCCAAAAAGGGAAGTAGGAGTAATACGCTGAATTACAGGCCTATATCAGTAATGTCGATTTGCAGTAGGGTTTCGGAACATATACTGTACTCGAACATTATGAATTACCTTGAAGAAAACGATTTATTGACACATAGTCAGCACTGTTTCAGAAAATATCGTTCCTGTGAAACACAACTAGCTCTTTATACTCATGAAGTAATAAGTGCTACCGACAGGGGATGTCAAATTGATTCCATACTTTTAGATTTCCAGAAGGCTTTCAGCACCGTTCCTCACAAGCGTCTTCTAACCAAACTGCGTGCCTACGGAGTATCGCCACAGTTGTGCCACTGGATTCGTGATTTCCTGTCAGAAAGGTCGCAGTTCGTAGTAATAGACGAAAAGTCATCGAATAAAACAGAAGTAATATCCAGCGTTCCCCAAGGAATTGTTATACGCCCTCCATTGTTCCTGATCTATATTAACGAAACAGGAGACTATCTGAGGAACCGTCTTAGATTGTTTGCAGATGATGCTGTCATTTACCGTCTTGTAAAGTCATCAGATGATCAAAACGACTTGCAAAATGATTTAGATAAGATATCTGTATGATGCGAAATGTGGCAACTGACCCTGAATAAGGAAAAGTGTGACGTTATTCACATGAGTACTAAAGGAAATCAGCTAAATTTCGATTACGCGATAAATCACACAAATCTGAAGGCTGTAAATTCAACTAAAAACTTAGGGATTACGGTTACAAATAACTTAAATTGGAACGATCAGGTAGATAATATTGTGGGTAGAAAAACCAAAGACTGCGATTCACTGGCATAACACTTAGAATGTGCAACAATTCTACTAAAGAGACTGCTTACACCACGCTTGTCCGCCCTATGCGGGAGTATTGCTGTGCGCTGTGGGATCCGCATCAGGTGGGACTGACGGATGACATCGAAAAAGTACAAAGAAGGGCAGCTCGTTTTGTATTATCGGGAAATAGGGGAGATAGCGTCATAGACATGATACGGGAATTGGAGTGGCAATCATTAAAACAAAGGCGATTTTCGTTGCGACGGGATCTTCCCATGAAATTTCAATCATCAGTTTTCTCCTCCGATTGCGAAAACATTCTGTTGGCACCCACCTACATAGGGAGGAATGATCATCACGATAAAATAAGAGAAATCAGAACTCGCACAGAAAAATTTAAGTACTCGTTCTTCCCGCGTGCCGTTGGAGAGTGGAACGGTAGAGAGATAGCTTGAAGGTGGTTCACTGAACCCTCTGCCAGGCACTTTATTGTGAATAGCAGAGTAATCACGTAGTTGTAGATGTAGAATGTTCACACAAAAAAGATGACAGTGTTAACAACATTTGAAGGAAGTGTAGGGCACTTACGTGTATGTGAAAGACTCTTTACAGAAAGAACTGATACGACGTTCTTGACAATTGTGATCACAGATTTTTTTATTTGTATCTGGTGATGGATTCTAAACATTAAAAAAAAGAAGTTCCTCTCTTTTCCATTTGCAGTGTTCACTTACTCATGATTTTTTCTCTTTGTACAACTCAGTGCCAGCTGGTGCTCATTTTTGTTGCTGGCTCCATATGAAAAGTTAATAAACTTTATAATGGAACTGTTGTGAAGTGTTTATTAGATAACCTACGTTTATGTCATACTGCTTAAACCACATTAGACAAATAGTGAATATGGTAATTACATAGTTATCACTGTAGTACACGAAATTACATAGCTGTAAGGAAGTATATACAGAAGTGAACTCGCCACTTTTTCTTCTTTTTTCTTTGTATTTGTATTTGTGTGTGTGTGTGTGTGTGTGTGTGTGTGTGTGTGTATGTGTGTAAACTTGCAGCTGCCCAGGAGCATCGACTTCATTGGTTTTCCGTGTATTTTTGTAGGTGTCTGAGGTTATATTGCGATAACATATTTTATTGAATTACGTTACGGATTTGGAGCTATTAGGGCTCGAGTCTAAGTTCGCCAGCTCTCCTCCTGCTGAGTTTCTGTGGTGTGATTGTGGTGTAAAACCAAAAATGGTATAACTATGCGAGGAAGCATGTGGCTTCTTCCGCAATGGACAGGCAACAGAAAGCAAATATGATGAGCCTCCAGGCTTTTGCAGCTGATAAAGCTCTGTGAAAAACCTTGGCTAGGTATGGTTTCATGCGTATTATACATAACTAAAACGTTAACTAATGAGATCACTGTTCTTTACTTATACAGTAGTGGTCCACGCCTATTCTTCTGACTGGCAAACATGTCAGTTACTTCGTTGTCGAACCTGAGAATTTCACTGAATTCCTCCTTGTAATTGGAACAAACAGCCAAGAAGTTCTGCCTTTCTTGACCCATACTATTCCTGGGGAACATTTTAATTCGTTTAGATGTGTTGAAACTACTGTCTACTACTGGTGTAGAAACGAGAGTAGTTAGTGGAATTTGCAATTTTTTGTGCACTTCAGTGAACGATCCTTTAAGTTCCACAAAGAAAGTGAACATATTATAAACGTATCATTACGATAAATCACTGAAAGTTTATTTTTCAATGTATAGTGGCAAATAAGTAAACTGCACCTTAATGAAAACGTATTGAGTGAAGTGGCTGGGAACTGTACTCTGAATGAAGCGAACTTTTTGTATCAATAATTTAAAAGCTACTAAATGCATGAATCTTTCTTTCAGTTAGATAGTTGGTCACAATGTCACACACTTTTTTGGCGTCTGATTTATTCACTTTAAAATCACTATGAGAATACTCGAGTTTGAACCACGCAGCCACAGATTACAAAACACTACTGATAGATGGCCGCATTTACTGTTTGCGACTTTCCCCTCTGCTAATGACCTTGCCACGGTGGTAACACCGGTTCCCGTCAAATCGCTGAAGTTATGCGCTGTCGGGCTTGACTGGCAGTTGGATGGGTGACCATCCGCGTCTGCCGAATGCTGTTGGCAAGCGGGGTGCACTCAGCCGTTGCCAGGCCAGTTGAGGGACTACTTGATTGAGGAGTAGCTGCATCGGTCAGAGGGAAAGCTGACAACGGCTAGGAGAGCGGTGAGCTAACAACACTACTGGCTATTAAAATTGCTACACCACAAAGATGACGTGCTACAGACGTGAAATTTAACCGACAGGAAGAAGATGCTGTTGTATACAAATGATTAGCTTCCAAGAGCATTAACACAAGGATGGCGCCGGTGGCGACATCTACAACGTGCTGACATGAGGAAGGTTTCCAACCGATTTCTCATACACAAACAGCAGTTGACCGGCGTTGTCTGGTGAAACGTTGTTGTGACGCCTCGTGTAAGGAGGAGAAATGCATACCTTCACGTTTCCGACTTTGATAAAGGTCGGATTGTAGCCTATCGCGATTGCGGTTTATCGTATCGCGACATTGCTGCTCGCGTTGGTCGAGATCCTATGACTGTTAGCAGAATATGGAATCGGTGGGTTCAGGAGGGTAATACGGAACGCCGTGCTGGATCCCAACGGCCTCGTATCACTAGCAGTAGAGATGACAGGCATCTTATCCGCATGGCTGTAACGGATTGTGCAACCACATCTCGATCCCTGAGTCAACAGATGGGGACGTTTGCAAGATACCAACCATCTGCACGAACAGTTCGACGACGTTTGCAGCAGCATGGACTATCAGCTCTGAGACCATGGCTGCGGTTACCCTTGACGCTGCATCACAGACAGGAGCGCCTGCGATGGTGCACTCAACGACGAACCTGGGTGCAAGAATGGCAAAACGTCATTTTTGGGGATGAATCCAGGTTCTGATTACAGCATCATGATGGTCGCATCCTTGTTTGGCGACATCGCGTTGAATGCACATTGGAAGCGTGTATTCGTCATCGCCATACTGGCGTATCAGCCGGCGTGATGGATGGTATGGGATGCCATTGGCTACACGTCTCGGTCACCTCTTGTTCGCATTGACTGCACTTTGAACAGTGGACGTTACATTTCAGATGTGTTACGACCCGTGGCTCTACCCTTAATTCGATCCCTGCGAAACCCTACATTTCAGCAGGATAATGCACGACCGCATGTTGCAGGTCCTGTACGGGCCTTTCTGGATACAGAAAATGTTCGACTGCTGCCCTGGCCAGCACGGTCTCCAGATTTCTCATCAATTGAAAACGTCTGGTCAATGGTGGCCGAGCAACTGGCCCGTCACAATACGCCAGTCACTACTCTTGATGAACTGTGGTATCGTGTTGAAGCTGCATGGGCAGCTGTACCTATATATGCCATCCAAGCTCTGTTTGACCCAATGCCCAGGCGTATCAAGGCCGTTATTACGGCCAGAGGTGGTTGTTCTGGGTACTGATTTCTCAGGATCTATGCACCAAAACTTCGTGAAAATGTAATCACATGTCAGTTCTAGTATAATATATTTGTCCAATGAATACCCGTTTATCATCTAGATTTCTTCTTGCTGTAGCAATTTTAGTGGCCAGTAGTGTACATGCCCCACCGTATCCGCATCCTGTGATACCTAAGGGCAGAGTGACACAGCGGCCGGTCGGTGCCATTGGACCTTCAAGACCTTTTCGGACGGTGCTTGTTTATTTGTGTGATATTTCCCTTTGACAAATAACAGTGGCGTGGAGGGGAAGGAATGCGGTAAGGAAGTAAGTCAACTGCAGTTACATGCTACAGGCCAAGAAAAACAAGTTGATCACTGTGGAAGGATGAGCTGAGAGGGGGTGTGAGAGAAGAACAGCGGCAATACTTGGGTGGATACTTGCAATGGTGGAAACTGAGTCTGATTACCTGTGGTCTTTGTCGTACCACTCCAAAATCATGTCATGCTCAAACTGATATAATACTGAAAAAAAAGATACAGAATAATCGATAGCTGAAGAAAACTTCATAAGCCAAGATCGCTAAAAAAGAATTTTATTGGATGCCTGGTTTTGACAGAGCTATGCTATCATCATCGGATCTCATGGTTTGAAATTTTTAGAACATACTGTCCATTAGTGTTGCAAGTCGCTTCACTTTGCATATGCAGTTCCCACTCCCATGAAGATCACTGTAGATCGGCATGTCTAATATAAAGGTATTATGTTCAAACATAAACATAACTATACATATTGCTCCGACTACAAGTGTTCATGTTCACCACCAGCTGGTAACTGATACTAACGGAAGAGACGCCACAAGACAGACGGACGTTGTATGTCACAGATAGTTGTATTCACGAATTTCCTAGCAACTGTGATAAAAATAAAAATAAAAAGCGCATTGGCCATCATAATACTGTAGTTCGTAACCACAATGCGTAGTCCAGAATGAGATTTTCACTCTGCAGCGGAGTGTGCGCTGATATGAAACTTCCAGGTAGATTAAAACTGTGTGTCGGACCGAGCAGGAGAGCTGCTGTAAAGTTTGGAAGGTAGGAGACGAGGTACTGGCAGAAGTAAAGCTGTGAGGAGGGGGCGTGATTCGTGCTTGCGTAGCTCAGGTGGTAGAGCACTTGACCGCGAAAGGCAGAGGTCCCGAATTCGAGTCTCGGTCCGGCACGCAGTTTTAATCTGCCAGGAAGTTACAATGCGCAGTGTTTCCACGTCACTGTTTTTGATCACAACCGATCATCTCCAGACCTCATATCCCGCACAAAAGGGAGCATAATTCCATGACTTATTTTGCTTACCCAGGTCATGCATTTTCCCAGATGTAAAGAAGTTGAATGTTATCGTACAGTCTCAATGCAGCTTAGTAGAGTTTCTAGTCGTGAACGAGATAATATGGCTTGTGTGCACTGCTCAGTCACTCAGAATGACGGGAAGCGTCACTTCAAGCGTAGGCAGTACGGGACTTGTCAGTTTACGCCAAGATGGAATGGTTCAAATGGCTCTAAGCACTATGGGACTTATGTGAAGTCATCAGTCCCCTTGACTTAGAACTACTTAAACCTAACTAACCTAAGGACATCACACATATCCATGCCCGAGGCAGAATTCGATCTTGTGACCGTAGCAGCAGCGCGATTCCGGACTGAAGCGCCTAGAACCGCTCGGTCACAGCGACCGGCCAAGGTGGAATATCAGCAAGGAAATTCACCAGGCGAACTGCAGTAACAAACAACAAATTCGGCGTCGTAGTTACACCTCTTGCCAACAAACAGCGGGGTCGCTACGTGGAACATCTGTAAAACACACAGACCGCATTACCTCTGCTGTGCGCGTACCATGAAGTGGAAGATCTGAATGTGGTTCGATATTCAGATTTATTTCGAACGCAACGGTACATATACGGATACGGAACACCCTCTATATACAGTAATAAAGGTTAGCGTAGATTAGCTTTCTGTACAACTCCGCAACCCAGACCCACCGATCCATGGGGGTCGTATGGTATGGTAGCCCTCCATCTCCCATTCATTAATAAAGATTTGGTTTGAGACTGAAGATGTCAGGACATGGGTTTCAAAGTAGGGTATCGTGCCAATGGACTTCTAATAGGGCGTAGGGAAGCAGCTATGAATCGAGAGCCCAAATGGCCAAGACTGGGCAGAATGTTTCTCCTAGAATGTTTTAGAGTGTTTTAGAAAGTTTCGCTATGTTAAAGAATCTTCCGGAAGGTTCAAGGACGTCCTATAGTGTTCCAAGATGTCGGAGAATGTTCCATTATTCTGTTGTTATGGAGATACGTCCCTACCCAGAAATTTATATAAAGACGATGGGGAGGTAAGTGCGTCAGCTTACTTTTGGTAGTCAATTCGAGTGGATCAAGAGAAAGTGATAGACAATCAAATAAATTTAAGTGAAAGGTTGCTTAAGGTAGTGAATACTGTGTTAAATGAAATTCAGTGCTTTAAGTATTATTAAAGTTTAACCGGATGACGAAAGGTAAGAGAGGATTTGTTGTCATTGGTAAACTGAAAGGATGCAAACAGAAATAATAGCGATAATTGAACAGATGAAGAGCCAGAAGCACATTTATTTTTAAAAATACATTGACAAAAAACACACGAACAACGAGATGAAATTGTAGAAGAGGATGCAGACAGACACTCAGCAAGCAGGTATAGAGAATATACCGAAGAAACCAGGTAACATAATGACCTAAGTGAAGTTGCAATACGTCTGTTTCGCGAATGATTGATCGCAGAGGCATGAACAAAATATATGTGTATGAGAAGTGTAAAGCAATCGTCGTAGCATAAAGTCAAGCATTCCGTTATGATCCCCCTAAGACGGTGGTGGTGGTGGTTAGTGTTTAACGTCCCGTCGACAACGAGGTCATTAGAGACGGAGCGCAAGTTCGGGTTAGGGAAGGATTGGGAAGGAAATCGGCCGTGCCCTTTCAAAGGAACCATCCCGGCATTTGCCTGAAACGATTTAGGGAAATCACGGAAAACCTAAATCAGGATGGCTGGAGACGGGATTGAACCGTCGTCCTCCCGAATGCGAGTCCAGTGTGCTAACCACTGCGCCACCTCGCTCGGTGGTACTCGGGTACCAACCCGGTATTCACCTGCTGGAGTGTGGTACCCACTCCTTGGGTGGGGCGGGAGGCAACTTTTAAATCTTAAATAGAAACGCCCATTTTATTGCATATTTGGATTCTCCATAAAAAAGTAATCAAGTTTTGTCTGAAACATTTTGTAAACCATTGACAGATGGCGCTGCAATCGAGAAAAAAGTAAAATTGGAGAAGAGCTCTGATTTATTTAGAATTATCCGAGAAAGACGCATCAAATCGATAAAAAATGTGCACTAATTCTTACGTTACGCCAAATTAAGCTATTTTTGTACAAAATGTACTTTATCCTACTTTTAGCGTTACCCAGGAACAACGACATGGAGGTGGTAGAGTGATGTTCCCATGGGGTGCTTCATTAGTATGAGTCCCGTTGCCTCTCACATGTTTGGGTGCTTCATTAGTGTGAGTCCCCTAGCTTCTCACAATTTTGTGTGCTTAATTAATGAAATTAGCCACGAAGAAATTGTTCAAAAGTATCTCCAATTGCTCCAGTGCACAAAGTCAATCGTCTGCGAAAGTTGTCCACAGTTTTGAGCAGCACATCCCGTGGTATAGATGCACACACTATTCGAATGCGTTGCTCCATATCGTTTCGGGTTGTGGGCTGTCTTTCATAAACAATATTTTTTAAATAAACCGAAAAGAAAAAACAGGAGATATTAGGTCTGGTGAACATGGAGACCACTGAATTAGTCTGCCGCGTCCTATCCACCGACCAGGCTACCGAAATTGAAAACGTTCCTCACATTTTTAGCATACTAGGGAGCTACTCCGTCCTGTTGGAACGACATTCGTTGCCTAGTTTCTAAATCAACATCTTCCATTAGCTCCAACAATTCATCGCGGAGAAGTTGTAAATAAGATTCCCCAGCAACTTTTCGGTCAAAAAAATACGGTCCTATCAAGTAACCGTTTGAAATCCCACTCCAGACCATTAACGACCATTTGTGTTGATTGTCAACGGGTCTGTGCCAGTGTGGATTGACAGGGGACCAATAATGACAATCATGACTATTTAATTCGACATTGTTTTTGGATGTGGCTTCATCGGTGAACATAACGTATCAAAAAAAAATCATTGTGACTTCTTATCATTTCCAAGGCCCATTGGCAGAAATGCACGCGTATTTGCAAATCGTTTGGCGTTAATGCCTGTGTCAGTGTGACATGATACTGATGATGATTATGTACCTTCAAAATCCTCAAAACAGTTGATTTCGGAATTCTGGTTTGTCTCTGAATTGCACGACTACTAATTTCGGGATCCAGTTGAACACAGGCGAGTACGGTAAGGGTACGAGCGTCGTTTTCATTGTATTCGCGATGACATGGTAGATGGTACATGTATCCATTTCGAGCTCGTTGAGTGCAGTTTCGAGTAATGTTTTCGCTTAGATGTCGTCTGTTTGGGAAACGATCCGCATGCAATTGCGCAGCTGCAGCGTAATTGTTATGGCATTCACCTAAAATTAACAGCATATCAACAATCTCTGTAGGAGGATAGTGAGCCATGTTTCGCTAAAGAAGAATTTATTTTCGTCAGTTGGTGTTTACAGTTTACAATCTGAATGTGAAGTGACGTCTGACCATATTGCACCAACCTTTATACTGAGCTATAGTTCACAGTTTGAACACGGTGCGCCACAGTCGGGTGAGTAATGCAATTGTGAGGCGTTCCCTATCGAGATTTTAGTACCATTCTGCCTCCCTCCATCAAAAACTGTGGCGGGTAGGATATATTTTGTACAAAAAAAACTTAATGTGGCGTAATGAAAGAATTGGTGCACATTTTGTATCGATTTGATGCGTCCTTCTCCGAACATTCTAAATAAATCGGAGTTCTTCACCAATTTTAATTTTTCTCGGCTTCAGTGCCATCTTCCAATGGTTTAAAAAATGTTCCAGACTAAACTTGATTACTTTTTTATGGAGAATCTGAATCTGCAATAATAAATGGGGGTTTCCGTTTAAGATTTGAAAGTTGCCCCCGCCCCACCCAATGGGGCGGGGGCTAGGGGTCACGTGTAGTATCATTTGGTGTCCCCCTTTGAGCTTACGAACTTGTCTTACCTACTCTTTTTACTCGATGTATAGTTTTCGATATAATCTCATCCGAAACTTCAGATGGACCACCCTGTGTATATACGACCGTTCACGTGACCTGATTTCGTGAGAACCGCCAAAAGATTTACGCCCAACAATTTTCATAGCTTATTCCACCACTCTTGGGAGAAAGATGTGGCGCAATATCAAAACGTCGCCGAGGCATGCTGTAAGACGCATGACCGGCTGACATCCTTAATAGCGTAATAAATGTCATTCTTAGCGAAGCAGCTTTCGCACTTATGCTGTGGCCGCAGGCACTGAGGTAAAATATTGCGGCTGTAGATTAAAATCGCGCATCGGCCACGGTTCACCCGTCCAGCCTACCATCTGTTCACGGCAGAGGTAGAAGGCGGGCCCACGACGTAATATGTCTTGCGTATCGAGTTAAAAGTCGATGCCCCAATAGGTGTCAATATGGTTGACAGAAGCCAAGAATGTACCCAGGATCTGTGGCAGTAGCGGGTTGAAGAAGCAGCGGAGCGAGTCGTATTAGTTGCACAGCGACAGGTGAATTAGTTTCTCGAGGCTTCACGACAAATGGCTCTAGATACATTTTCTAGCAGTCAGTATCCATTAAAAGCCCTAGCTAGTTTCAAACCGACACTAAAATGTCTCGTCTGTATGTATGATGGGGCAGGAAGTGGTGCTTAGCAAGGATATCAAAGAAAGATTTGTGCAATAATGTGATACACAAAAGTTATCTGTAACTCATGTTTCTAAGCGAGAATTCTACGAACATGAATCATTTAAAAAGTGATTGTGTTTTAACCGAAACAATCATTAATGTCAACAGAGAACAAATTGCCTCTTCATTTCATAATATTTGAAATTTTGATTCCTGTTTAAAACATAACTTAATTTGTAAAACTCGATGAAATGAAAAGAGATAATGTGTCAATTCGTGAGGTGCTTTGTGAGACATCAAATGATGTATTGATTTAAGAGGTTTAACAATATCTCTTATCGAACTAGGAAACAACCTCTTAGAATAAAAGGCTATAATGAAAAGCTATGTTTTTGACACATAGATGGTGTTGATATAATTGAAATTTGGCTTCTTTATGTCGACACATATTGCGGAAAAAAATCATTCTGAGAAGTGGAGTAGTTTTGTTTGTATGACAGATTGTAGCAGCAGTAGAAATGGATAAACTGAGGTATAGAAAAGTAACGACATTGTCTGTGGAGGAGAAGGAGGAGGAGATAAGTGTTTAACGTCCCGTCGGTAATGAGGTCATTAGAGACGGAGGACAAACTCGGATTAGGGAAAAATGGGGAAGGAAATTGACCGGCCCTTTCAAAGGAACCATCGCAGCATTTGCCTGAAGCGATTTAGGGAAATCACGGAAAACCTAAATCAGAATGACCGAACGTGGGTTTGAACCGTCGTCCTCCAGAATGCGAGTCCAGTGTGCGAACCACTGCGCCACCTCTCTCGGTAATAACAATGTTTGTCTAGAGCTTCAATGGGCACGCAGACGTATGCACAGTTACTGAATGGTTGTAAAGAGACTGCCCCTACTTTGCAGCAGAATAAACTGGGGGAGAGGATGATCCACGTCATCGATAAGCCAAACTTGCAACTGCAGATGTAAACATAAAGGAAGTACACAATACGTTACTGGATTTTTTTCTTTCATCAGTCTTTTGACTAGTCTGATATGACCCGCCACGAATTTCTCTCCTGTGGGCTGTTGGCGACTAATATCACCTGAAAAACTGACCCTGCAAACACATCTTCTGAAAGAGCGCGATGCAATTTACGTGGTGAGATAACTACGACATGGGATTTTGTGATTTTGCCAGTAACTGTCTCCTACCTTTCCAGACTATACAGAATCTTCGCTACGTACAACGATAGACTAGCAATATAGGCAGAAAGGCTGTGGCAGAGAAGAGCATTGTCCACAGAAAGGGAAGTTACAAGTTGGAGTCCAGGTCCGGCACACGGTTTTAAGCTCCCAGGAAGTTCCAAAAAAAGAGCACACACCACTTCAAAGTGGAAGATTCATTCTGGGAACTACGAGACGCTTATATGCAAGATGTGTGTAACATTTATTGAAATTGTGCAATCGAAGTTATCAGCAAATTTATTACTACTCTGAAAAGTATAAAACTGGTTTCGAACTGTGATTTGTTACTGTGCGAGTGTGAAAGAAAGAACACTGGGAGCAATAGGTGGAAGTTGGCTGACTGGGTATCAAGAAAGGTCAGAAAGATTGTGGCCAGGCCTCTCAGAGACACAAAACTGACTTTCTTTATCGACTTACGAAAAGAAATGACTTACAGATACTCTAAGCGAAGAAAGGCCTATATTGCATAAGCCAGAAAATACACTAACTGTCAAAAAAAAAAGTGAAGCGTCCAGAAGGGGAGGAGGAAAGAACGCGAAAATTCAGGAGTTGATAGGGCATGTGATGTTATTTCAATGATTACAAATTCTAATCAAATTTACAAAGAACTTGGCTTTATGAGCCAGCTTATCAATATGAGGCTGCACCTATTCTGGTCTGGATGCACGCACTATTTCGGCAGGGAAGGGTCTCATAACGCTGCTGTATCCCTCTCTGAGGTAAGCTGACCCAAAACTGTTGTAACTGGTACTTGATGTCCTGGACACTGGCAATGGCATAAAGTCCGAGCTGGTTCTATATGTGTTCTATAGGGGACAGATTCGGGGATATTTCTGGATATGGTAGTACCTCAATATCACGCAGATAGTTCATAGAAACCTGTGCCATGTGTGGATGAGTATTGTTAAAAAATTCTAGCACGATACTATAATATGAGAGATAACACGTTGTCCGTGATGTACAGTTGCACCATCTGATTTACCACGATCACCAAAACTAAACTCACGAATGAAGGCAGCACCAACTCAATGGAGCCCGCCATTTGGACCCAAGCGGGTATAGCAGCGCTGTTGGCAGAACTGTTAAATTCTCAGTCACGAAGAAGTGAAAGGCACTGTATGTACATTTGATGTTCTAGTGTAAAGTAAACAATTAACGGCAGTTTTTAATAGTTTCCTTATTTCTACTAAAAATATAAAGTGAAAAAAGTATTGACTTTGATAAATCCGTCACTGAAATCATGGAGTTTAATTTTCCTCGTAATACTGATAATCCTCCCAGTACCTTTTGTGATAAGTTATACGCTATAGATACAACAGCATTATACTGTATGTGATGCCCATTCAGTGTGTTTGAGGATGATATTTGGGAATTGCAGACCATACTGAAACACAAGTTAACGTCCTTAAAGCTACTGTTTCTTTTGCAGATTACAGCTCTTTTTAATTTTACGTAACTACAAACTACATTAGCCAGAAAATACAGGAAGTAAATTATCCGCCTCCCTAAACTAACCTCGCCGCATCTATCATGCCTGTACTCTTATTGCCACAGACTGCAGTTGCGCCCATCTCTGTCTTGTGGTTGTATTTCCTCAAGAGAGTATACCATATTCAAGCAAAAATACATGTATAATTTTCTCTGTAACAGTAGGACAACAGGAAATAATGTTAGGCGTTTCTTGGCTGCTTCACTTGCATCTCCCTCCACTACTTGAAGATAGAACTTCGATCCCAAAATTTATTTTTCATTGACACGGAAACCTTTATCCGACATTTTAATAATGTTAAACGCTGCTTCCGACACGCATTATAATCCGTCCACTGTCGTACAATTTTCCAGTTCGATTAATCTACGAACTCTTTCTCTTTCACACTTTTCGCTTCTGGAAAGTAATACAGAGCACACATCAAATAACACGTATTTGCGCTTAACTTGTAATACTTCTCTCCTGGTTGTATAACACAGAGACTGTTCTTCCTGGTGTGAAATCTGATCTACGTTCTTATGTATAAATTTGCACATACAGACAAGTCTACATCGTTGTTGACTTCTGACTTATCACAGTTACAGCTGTAAGATATTTCTAGGGGCAGAACACAATTTATTACTTATGAACTGGAAATGAAAAGTGAAGAAATTTCAAAGATGAAGTAAATGAAGGAGGTGGGACCTGGATAAATTGGAAGTCCCAGACGTCGTTGAGACTTTCAGAGGGAGTATTAGGCAGTGGGTCACTGAAATAAGGGAAGCAGTAAAACAGAAAACGAATGGATAGGTTTGAGAGATGAAATAGTGGGGGCAGCAGAGGATCAGATACGTAAAAAGGGCTAAGACAAACCCTCTAGCATCACAGCGGATATGGAATTTAATTGTTGAAAGGAGAAAATTTTAATATGTAAAATGAGATTGATAGGAAGTGCAAAATGGCTAAGCAGGAATAGTTAAAAGACAAATGTAAGAATGCAGAAGCACATATCACTAGGAGAAAGATCGATACCGCCTACAAGAAAATTAAATAAACTTTTGGAGAAAAGAAAAGCAGCTTTATGAATATAAAGTGCTCGGATGGAAAACCAGTATTAAGTAAGAAAGGGAAAGCCGAAAGCTGTAAGGAATATGTATATTTATAGGGGCTTTACAAAATGAATTTGAAGATAATATTATAGAAAGGGAAGAGGACGTAGCTGAAAATGAGATACAGCGAGAAAATTTGACGGACCACTGAAAGACCCCAGTCGCGAAACGAGGCCCGTGAAGTAGACGACATTCCCTCTGAACTACTAATATCCTTGCGAGAGCCAGGCATAACAAATCTATTACACGTGGTTTGCAACATGTATGAGACCGGCGAAACACGCTCAGACTTCAAAAAGAATATAGTAATTCCAGTTCCAAACAAATCAGATGCGGACAGTTGTGAAAATTATGAGCTTAATAAGTCATGGTTGCAAAATGCTTTCACAATTTATTTATAGAAGATTGGAAAAACTGGTAAATGCTTAGCCAAATCATATATAGAAGAATGGAAAAACTGGTAGAAGTCGACGTCGGGGTAAGTTAGTTTGGATTCCGGAGAAATTTAGGAATATGCGAGGCAATACGGAACCCGAAGACTTATCTTTGAATGTAGGTTAAGGAAAGATAAACCTACTTTTACAGATTTTGTAGATTTGGAGAAAGCTTTTGACAATGTCGACTGGAATGTACTGTATGAAATTCTGAAGAGAGGTGGTGTAAAATACAGCGAGCGACAGGTCATATAGAACTTGTACAGAAACCAGGAAACCGTTATAAGCGCCGAGGGGCATGAAAGGGAAGCAATGATTGAGAGGGGAGTGAGGCAATTTATTCAAGCTGTACCTTGGGCAAGCAGTAAAGGAAAACAAAGATTTGGACAAGGAATTAATGTACAGAGAGGAGAAATAAAAACTTTTAGGTTGGTCGATGACATTGAAATTCTGTCAGAGAGAGCAAAGCACTTGAAAGAGCAGTTGAACGGAATGAAGAGTGTCTTGAAAGAACGATACAAAATGAACATTAACAAATGCATAACAAGGATAATGGAATGTAGTAAAATTAAATTAGGTGATGCTGAGCGAATTAGTTTAGGAAACGAGACATTTGGAGTAGCAGATGAGTTCTGATATTTTTGGAGTAAAATAACTGACGATGACCGCAGGGGCAGGATATAAAATGCAGACTGGCATTGGAAAGAAAAACTTGTCTGAAGAAGAGAAATTTATTAAAGTCATATACAGACTGAAATGTTAGAAAGTCTTTTCTGTAGGTATTTGTCTGAAGTGGATTTTTCTGGAGTGTAGCTTTGTACGGAAGTGAAACGCAACGATAAACAGTTCAGACAAGAAGAGAACAGAAACATTTGATGTGTGGTACTACGGAAGAATGCCGAAGATTGTATGAGAAGATCATGTAACTATTGAGGAGGTACTGAACAGAATTGGGGAAACAAGAAACTTGTGGCACAACTTTGGTAGAGGAAGGGATCGGTTGATGAGAACGGTATAAGACGTCGAGCGAAAGGCAAAGCTCTCTGTATCTCAGTCCGGCGCACAGTTTTAATCTGCAAGTAAGTCTCATATCAGCGTACACTTCGCTGCAGAGTGAAAATATCTCTCTGGAAACATCCACCAGGGTGTGTGGAGGTACTGCATATAATTGGACATAACAGAAATTTATGGCATAACTTGACTAAAATTATTGATCGGTTGACAAAACGCATTTTGAGACAAGAAAGGATTAGCATTCGAGGGATTGTGGAGAGTAACAGTTGTAGAGGGACACCAAGAGATGACTACGGGAACCAAGTTGAAAAGGAAACGAAAACACTGTGGTACAGCAATAAGCTGCAGAGTTATCTTAAAACAGGTAATCTGGAACTGGATTAATTGTTCTGACCATGTTGAAAAGGTTCTCCAGAGCACCTTCTGATAGCCTGCACAGCAAAACACAGGACAAACCTATTTCGTTCAGAAGATAATTCTAATTGATAACTGCTGTGCTTGTTGCAGGAACTGCTGTTTTCCAGGTACCTCTTTTCCAAATTTTCAGTTTTTCAAGCAGTGCAATAAGAGTTGTGAGGAACTACACAACATCATTGTGTTTGTCTTCAAAAGCTTTACACTTCGAATTTTTTCTGTTCCTCGAGCCCATTAATTTAAAAAATGGCTCTGAGCACTATGGGACTTAACATCTGAGATCATCAGTCCCCTAGACTTAGAACTACTTAAACCTAACTAACCTAAGGACATCACACACTTCCACGCCAGAGGCAGGATTCGAACCTGCGACCGTAGCGGTCGCGCGGTTCCAGACTGAAGCGCCTAGAACCGCTCGACCACACCGGCCGACCATTAATTTGAAACATTGGAAAATCAGTTCCATAAAATATGCAGCAGTACATAAAACTATCTTTCGTTCTACTGTATACTTAAATGCTACGGAAACACAATGGTTCAAAAGTGTGTAAGCAGAAACATCTTCCATTTTATAGTAAAGTCTTATTAAATTTTATCGTTGGTTCCATGCAATGTTTACTGTTTTTTTCTTTTTGTCAAAATCAGACTGTTTTGTAACAATCTCAATGGAGAAAATTAAGTGGAAACTTATTGTTTTCAACGATATGTTTGGGAAAAATAACGTGGTTATAAACTCTTCAGTATATGGGCTACATTATGCATGAAGTATAATTTCTTAACGCCATCCTTGTAGTTCATCTCAAATTGATCTGGTGTAAAAGGGAGCTAATAAATGAAAATGTATATTAAAGTGTAATGTGATAAGGAATGTAAAGCACTTACAAGGGATAGCTTTGTCCTCGAACGCTCGAAACCGCACAAAACTATGCTTAGGCTAACAGTCGATCATAAAAACAAATGTGGTCTTTACCATCTCCATGTAAAACTTCGCACTGGTCTGCTAGTGCCATCAGACGCTGGCGTGTTGTATCTGCACCAACAAGTGCTCGAGTTGCGTCAGTGATACGGCTGCAGTACGAATGAGTCTCTTGGAGTGTTCGCATGTGCGTTTCTGTGTAAACTGTGTGCAGTAATTGCACGTAGAGGATTAATCCTACGAATGTGGGCCAAATATTAGGAACAAAATTGTGACGTTCTTCTCCAGAGCAACAACAACAGTCCAGTCAAAGAGAGTACGAATTGTCTCCACCCAGACAGTCGAGACCCGATGTATTAGAAGCTAGAGAACATTTATGAAGACTGTTACAATTGTGGCTTAAATTTCCACGGGAAACTAATGAGGCACTATAAGTGCATCAATAGTAAACCAAATTGCAGATGAATTCTAAATTATGTGTATAGCAAAAGGTGAGCAGAAGCTCGTTTCAAAGGCAGCAGATGTTGCAAATTACAAACTATAAAAGGGCATGTAATTTTGCAATTTGGTAGAGCAAGGTCGTGTAGATATACAGTTCACAATTGCAATTTACAAATGTGGATACTAGAAGCGCCTAAAATGGTTGGTTTGGACAATTCAAAGCTTCGATTCCTTTAATCGACAAACTTAAGGCTGAATATGGCATTTCATCCAGATAAATTACTGCATTTGTCACATGTAAGGACACAGAAGACGTCAGAAGGAACAACAGAATTTATGGAGAAAGTGAACATGTTTAAGGTAGCCCAGGGTGTGGAGGAAGGTAATGTTTGGAACAGTGATCAGAGTCAATTCCAGTATGAAGTGTCTTCATCAACACTGTTCTCAGAGGAGAAAAACCACAGGTAGTGCGTTGCAGTGTGTGCATAGCTATATCCACAGTTACAAAACTGATGTGACTTCATCAATGATAGGGAGATTAACAAACAAGTTGTACATTAGAATTAAATTTTCACTCTGCAACCGAATGTAGGCTGATATGAAACTTCCTGGCAGATTAAAACTGTGTCCGGATCGACAAGGGAACTCTGCACCTTTGCCTTTCGCTGGGAAGTGCTCTACCAATTGAGCTGCCCAAGCACTACTCAGGACCCCTCGTCGCAGCATTACTTCCGCCAGTACCTCGCCTCCTACCTTCCAAATTTCAAAGAAGTTGAGAAGTGAGTTGTGAGAATGCCTCGTGAGTCGTGCTTGGGTAGCCCAGCCGGTAGAGCACTTGGCGGCGAAAGGCAGAGGTTCCGAGTTCGAGTCGCGATCCGACACTCAATCTGCCAGCAAAGTTGTAAGTCTGTTTCCAAGAGCAAAAGGTACTTTCGGCCTACACATTTCAAGGAAACTTGAAACAACCTGCCCACGAAACATTCACGTGGAGGCAAGCAAAAGTGGAGGAATGACGAAAGAACACACGAAGTGTTTTCTATCTTTAGTCTTTGGCGAGCATGTAACAATTGAAAAGAGCCTGTTCCTGTGTGATTCCTAGTCAGGTGATACTGATCGTATCGTTCAGGTACAAGTTTTCGAAACAAAGACGTTATGCTTCAGGTATTGCTATCGAAAACAAAACTGCCAACCCCTTGGCGTATACTTCTTTTGGCAATACGAGTTCCATAGCAGAAGTATTGTTAATTTTATAAGACTAGAGTGTGTCAGACCACCGTAAAAATGCGTGATCTTTATTTCTTCATCATACTTCAGCCTGTGATTTACAATCAATTTTCTACGCCGAAGTATAGACCTATGTTGCAATATGCTAGGCGAAAGGTGGATTATGACACAGACATTCCCATTTATCATCTGAAAATATAATTTGTGTGGCTTTGGTTTTTCTGACTCTTTGAATGCGAAGGTGATTTCGAATGTAAAAATGTGGCTTTAGTGACGTGTGCACACTGTCCTCTTCCACTCTGTTTTAACCACTTCACCGAAATCCAGCATATTCACTATGAGGACTAATATAAGTAGTGTCAAGTGCATAGACATGTGTGTTTTGCGGTATTATAATTACTTTAAACAGAGGGTATTTGGTACTGTTGATTGAGATCGTAATGATACACTTACGGAATTTAATACATATAATTTCCCTCCTCTGGTATTCATTGCTTGTTACTTCGTTCCTCACTTGTGGCAGAATGCAATATTTTTCATGGACATGACACACCACGGTTTTCTTTTATGATCGAATATTATTCAAAGCATGGTATCGCGTGATTCCGAGCATTAGAGATCAAACGCACCCAGGTCAAAGTTGTCCCTTGTTAGACAAATTTACCTCAAATAAAGTAAACTTAAGATCACATTAACACTAAGTGAAGAGAACAGTAAGAAAAAATATTGCATTGAATAAAGATCGTTTTGCGATCATTCGATCTGATATCCAGCAGTTTAGAGATTACGCATTCTGTAACGGAATGGTAATGTTATGCAGAATTTATTTATTTCACGTAGTCCTGCAGACTTGTATGGAAATTTATCTTTGCTTCCAATTCGATGCAGCCATATTCAGCTTCTTTACGCATTCATTTCGCCTTGTGGATTTCGGTAAATCGTACTGCCGCGTAGTGCCCCCGAATAGTGGTTAACTGTACAACACTCCAGCATTTTTCACCGCAGAAAAGTTGACGCGTTCCATTGATACTTAATTTAAGTTAGTCTATGGTAAGATAACCACTGATTAGATTGCTTCTTCCTCTTACTCTTTACTTGGGTCCAAACTGGCCACCTTGTACCACGTGACGTTCAGCTAACCAATGGGAACACTCATTTGTTGGCTATCCTGACATTAAAGGTTGTCGCTGCCTACTTTATTCAGAGTTTTATACCAGCCATGACGTGGATTCACATCTGGTGCCTCCCAACGCCAGCAGTAACACGGCGGTGCCCCTTCCCAGGTCGTCGTCATACTAGTCGACGATGGTCACCCGGGGCAGTGCAGAACCACGACTCATCACTGAACGCAATGCGACGCCATTCATCAACAATTCATGCTTCCTGGTCAAGGCTTCACTCCAAATGCCGCCGTTTGTGTTGTGATGTTTACGGCAACCTACGCATGGGACGGTTATTCCCTATTCTGGCTACTGCTAGTCTCCGAGCAATGGTGCGGGATGACACAGAGTATTTCTGGGAGTCCAATCCTTGTTCTCGGACGGCAGATGCAGATGTGAATCTGTTAGAATGCACTTGGTGCACAATACGGTGATCCTCCCTTGTGGTGGTCAGACATAATCTACTGGAACCCTGATGATGAGCGTGCCTTCCCTCACAATCCCACGCAGATCAACATCAGGAGCCGCCACATCCGAATGCCCCGGCAATCCAGACATTCCACGACTCGACCATTCACTGTATGGAGTCCCACGATGAGGCGCCTCTCAGACACTGTCTGGTGCTGATAACTCTGTCTCTCACGAATACGCGACAGCTTGGCTTCCTTCACTACGAATACGCAACCTCTGGCCCCATTCACCCCTCTTATATACCATAACAGGCATGGTAACAACACTAAACCCTAACAAAAGACACTCTGCAGGTCGCTCTATCTGTCACAGATAATTGCAGCTCTAATAATTTCCGTACCAAGCGACGTTGTGTAAGAGTACAAGGTTAAAGTGATGTTCCACGAAGTCTTTAGGGTGCTTCCCCTTTATTTTATCAGATAGTATGAGTTGTATGACAACACTACACGTGCACAAGAAGTAGCCTTGGCTGGGTGAAACTCCACGATGCAAATTGTTGGGTTATCTGCCCTATTAATCAGGTTTTGGAATCTAACTTTCGGTTACTTTCACTCCTTAAATAATTTATTCCTGGACAAAGTTGCTGCCCTAATGAAGAGATTGCAATAGTTGTAGGTAGATATCTACATCTACATCTACATGGTTACTCTGCAATTCACACTTACGTGCCTAGCAGAGGGTTCATCGAACCATTTTCATACTACTACTCTACCATTCCACTCTCGAATGGCGCGTGGGAAAAAGGAACACCTAAATTTTTTCGTTCGAGCTCTGATTTCTCTTATTTTATTATGATGATCATTTCTCCCTACGAGGGTGGGTGTCAACAAAATAGTTTCGCATTCGGAAGAGAAAGTTGGTGATTGAAATTTCGTAAATAGATCTCGCCGCAAAGAAAACCGACTTTGTTTCAGTGACTGTCACCTTAACTCGCGTATTATATCAGTGACACTCTAACCCCTATTGCGCGATAATACGAAACGAGCTGCCCTTCATTGCACTTTTTCGATGTCCTCCGTCAATCCTACCTAGTAAGGATCCCATACCGCGCAGCAATATTCCAGCAGAGGACGGACAAGTGCAATGTAGGCTGTCGCTTCAGTGGGTTTGTTGCATCTTCTAAGTGCTCTGCCAACAAAGCGCAGTCTTTGTTTCGCCTTTCCCCCAATATTATCTATGTGGTCTTTGCAATTTAAGTTGCTCGTAATTGTAATTCCTAGGTATGTAGTCCAATTGACAGCCCTTAGATTTGTGCGATTTATCGTATACCCAAAATTTATCGGATTTCTTTTAGTACCCATGTGGATGACCTCACACTTTTCTTTGTTTAGTGCTAATTGCCACTTTCCGCACCATACAGAAATTCTCTCTAGATCATTTTGTAATAGGAATCGATCGTCTGATGAATTTACAAACGGTAAATTACAGCGTCATCTGCAAACAATCTAAGGGGGCTGCTCAGATTATCACCTAGATCATTTATGTAAATCAGGAATAGCAGATGGCATATGACACTACCTTCCGGAACGCCAGATATCACTTCTGTTCTACTCGATGGTTTACCATCTATCACTACGAACTGTGACCTCTCTGAGAGGAAATCACGAATGAAGTCACACAACTGAGACGATACTCCATACGAACGCAATTTGATTAATAGTCACTTGTGAGGCATGGTATCAAAAGCCTTCTGGAATTCTAGGAATATGGAATTCATCTGAGATCCCTTGTCAACAGCACTCATTACTTCATGGGAATAAAGAACTAGCTGTGTTGCACAAGAACGATATTTTCTGAATCAATAAGTCATTTTCTTCGAGGTGATTCATAATGTTCGAGTACAGTATATGCTCCAAAATCCTACTGCAAATTGAGGTCAGGGATATGGGTCTGTAATTCAATGGGTTACTCCTATTTCGTTTCTTGAATATTGGTGTGACCTGTGCTGCTTTCCAGTCTTTAGGAAGAGACGTTTCGTCAAGTGAGCGGTTGTATATGATTGCTAATAAAGGCGCTATTGTATCTGCATACTCTGAAAGGAACCCGATTGGTATACCATCTGGACCGGAAGACTTGTCTTTATTATGTGATTTGAGTTGTATCGGCACACCTAAGTTATCTCCTTTTATGTCACTCATGCTAACAGCTGTTCTGGTTTCGAATTCTAGAATATTTACTTCGTCTTATTTCGTGAAGGAATTACGGAAAACTGTATTTAGTATCTCCGCTTTAGTGGCACCATCATCGGTAACATTTCCATCGCTATCGCGCAGTACAGTATTGACCTTCTACGTTCACGCACCACGCATGGGACATACTCCCTGGAAAAGGTTGGATAAAGAATTTTGGCCACAAAGAAGATTCCGGTGAAACGTAAGGGTTCTTTTGTAGTCAGAGTTTCTCAGCATGCCCTCAAAATCAATTTGAAGCGTGAAATGGATCGTATGGCTTAAATGGTCGGGAGATCCCATATAGGCTAACCGGGCCGCCTAGTGCAAGTCTTTCCATTTGAAGTCACTTCGGCGACTTTTTTGTCGATGCTGTAACGATGATGAGGATAACAACACGCAGTTCACGACTGGAGAGAATCTCCGATCCGTCGAGGAATCGAACATGGGACTCAGGGTCTAGAGGCAGCAGCGCTAACCACTAGACCACGAAGTGTGGACTGTTTGAAGTGTAATTATTACTGTACAAAATCATCAGAAAATGAGGAACAGGTTTCATAAGTTCTGTGCTATGCCACAGTGGTAAAGTTGAACATTTGAAAAGGAATGATGATGCCACACGAGGAATTATTTTATCTAATGCTAAAATGCAACGTGCATTCCGCAGTGAATTCAATAAAAACTTCTTTGCTTAAAATATGACGGCAGGAAGGGCATCTGGCTACCCTCTGCCACTAACATGACGACCTGATGAAGACAGGGGAGAAGGTCGGGAAAAAGAAGAAGCGAGCATCAAAATAAAAATTACTAGCACCTCATAAATATTATAAAAGATATTTGCGTACACAGTGTCCACCAAAAATGCTTCAAGTTTGATTTTTAATTTCTGGTGTATAAGGGACATCTGCGTAGTAGCCATGGTGGTAACTTGAACTAACAATAGCCAGCTGTGAGCTGGCAGTATTTAGTAGTGGTAGCGCTGCCATAGAGAGTCAAAGTTATTGTGTCACAAATTGCAATGCAGCAACATCCCTAAATCCAGTGTTCAAGTCATACTCCAGAATATTTTGAAGCAGAGAAAAGTGTGTGAAACTTTGTCTCGCACAGTTTGACTCCCCAACAAAAACAACCACGCATGTTCATCCATGCATGTTCATTTGCCACGACTTGTTTGAAATGCAAAGCGTGAACAGTTTCTGTTCGGGAAAAACCCATTAAGGGTAACGAGATTTGTTGTCGTCAATATGTACATGCCACCAAACGACAAAAGAGCAGAAATTCACATGAAAGAACAACGCTTTGATGGACATAATCGACATTCAAGGCAATGCGGAGTGCGCTTTGAATAACATCACAAAGCAAACTTCTCTAACACTTTTGTATGGTTGTATGAAACTTCTGTACGTTGTATTCAACTGGAATGAGATTATGAAGAACACTTGAAGCATTAAAACCACCATCTTAACTTTTCTCTGTCTTTTTTATTAGCCTTAATCCAGTCTAGAATCTTTTTATGTAGCCTATTTAACACAAAATGATGAAATCCACAGTTGTGGTAGATAATTAACTTGATGTGCCTCACCCAACGACAAAAACTGATCTGCGGTACCGTCTCTCTATGAAATCACAAGTTGCAGTCATTGCAAGCATTGCATCGTAATAAAGATAACAGAAGTTTCGAGTTTTTCGTTGCTGGTTAGAGGGCAGAGGGCTTCATTTTAACTGTAATAATGTACTAATGTGGGGAAGTCATAGTACCTCGGAAGCCAATGAAAATGAAACAGAGATGCTAATATCGTCTGTGTTGTTAACGTGACAGAGGTTACAGCAGGAGAAAATTATGACAAGATTAACGTTTCCACATGTCATAAAAATCAAATTATTTTCTACACTTCTTGATAATTCCTATATATTACGAATTCATCCGAATGTAACATGGCACACAGTCTATATTCACACTGCAGTCAGACCTCAATAAAACCGTTCTACGTCACTTTAAGGGGAGAGGTGAAGTGGAGGATATTATCAGTGCTACGTCACCAGCTTCATACATTGCTAGATTTATCACTGTGAGCAACTAAAACGAGTGTGCCACCCGTGTCTGACAAAATTCAAGACCAATTAAATAAAATTCTTGGCTCTCAGTAACCATGTCGTTGGTGTTCCTGCTACGAGTAATGTAGTTTTTCATGTCCTGAATTCTGAAGTGTGCTACTTCTTAGTAATCCACCATATATGACGTGACTACAAAGAAGATCTGCATATTTAAAGAAGAACGACGTTTTCAGAACAATGTTTGCTGAGTAAAATCATATTCCTTGTCTGCTCGAATGCGCAACAGATGAAGGGCAGGTGTATGCAAATCACGTCCCAGCGTTCCCTCAGGACGACCGATATCGGAAAAATAATCCACTGAATCTTCAATAAGAGTGGTTTTTGTAGCGCTACAACGCTACCTGATGTATCACTATAGCAATGCTACTGTGCACAGTTTAGTCTGACCGCTTTCTCCGTGAAAAAAAAAATATTTTCTTTCCGTTTGCTATTTCCTTGCGAAACCGTCGGCTGAAATGGAAGAGACCGTGCTACAAGATTTATCCTCATTTTACTACATTAAGACCAGGCGACAAGCGTAACGGCTGTGAAAGAAAAATATCCGGAATCAGAACAACGTAACTTAAACAACAGGAATGCTTTTAACCGTATAGTCCACTTCAAGTCGTATAAGGACAAGAAAACTGAGAAGACAGATAGTGGAAAAGAGGTAAGAATGTATGATTGGAACAGACATTAGTGGCCAAGTGAAATTTAGGATTTATATTTTTGGTCTCGAATGCTACAATGTGATCTGCTGCCTGAGCTCTTTGCACGTACTCTTTTCATAATAAGAAAGAATTCTTAAGGTGAAGAAGTCTGCGAGAAAAGCAGTAAAATGGTTTTTATGTGCGCCGTAATTTCATTTTACGACTGCAAGTGCAATTAAAGAGATAAATCACAATTCTCGAGTATTTCTAGTCCCACCTCACTCGCAGAACTCTGCTAAAGTGTATTATTATTTCCAGCGCAGCGCATTTAGTAAATGAAGACTTTCCAGTTTTGGTAGGGTTGATACTATTACCTGACATTATTCATAAAGCTACATACTGATCTGAAACGACATATCCACCGTACGTACCTTTACTCACTCATCGATGAACATACCGTTCAAATACGTCTTTTGTTTCCGTAATTGCTTTCAGCGTGATCATAGAGCTCTGGAAGCCTCTAAATATGTTAGTGCATATCGAGTGTAATGGCTGGTGACATTTTTCACGAATAAAATGCTGACGGCAATAATTCACCGCTTTTTATATCAGTAGAGCTCGATTCCAAGCACTCGTTAGACACATTGCTTCATAGGGAATCCCTTTTGCTTGTCTTCGCGAAATTTTCTCGTAGTAAAATTTGTTTTTGATTTAAGAGAGTAGACACTTTCATGTCCAACATAACATTATCCCTCCCTCTTCATATGAATTGTTTCACTTATACTTAACCTATAAGCTATCATCTAGTGATTCAAGGTTTCTATTTTTTTTTTTAATTATGCCAATGTTAACATTTATTGAAAGTCAAAACCAGTGAGAATGATAATATTTGGTGTGGAAGGTCTGCCACGAGGTAGTCCTATCAAGCATGATACACGAGCACTGTTCAACTTACACTTCATGTCTTTTACAAAAGGCTTTTGAAGTAACTGAACTACCACAGTCGAAGCTAGAGGTCAAAATACCTCGAATAAACTCATTACACGGGAAAGATCGTGTTTCAGATAATGTTGACATCCATAAGAATATGTCGGTTACTTTCAAAACACATTTATTCTACAAAATCCTTTCCGAATTGGTGCTCCCCAAACGAGATGTTATCGTTTTATGTCCTTAATAACACGTTACTCAATTTTTATTTTGTAAATTTTACAGTTGTTTTTGTTTCTGCATAGTTTTAGTTAGAAGGCTAGAAGAAATCTGGAAGTGGAAACAAAGTTCAGGGCGAAGGAATAATTTGTCGATTATATTTTAATTCCTTCACAGACTGCTAACAGTTTCAAAACTTGTTCGATGGAATTGAAAGTGTTTTGATAGGAAGTAACAGGGTGAACATCAAGTAAAATAAAATAATAGTACTGGAGTGTAGTCGAATCAAATAATACGATAGTAATTAAATTTATTAGGAAATGAAGCACTGCAAGTGGTAATTGCTTTTTGCAATTTGTGCAGCAAAACTGTTGAAAATGGACACAGAAAAGAGTTTGTGAGATATGGACTGTAAAAAAAGATAAATTTGTGAATAAATAATGTAAATGTGTCAGAAAGTATTTTCAGGATGTATTTCTCTGTAATGTAGCCTTAAATTCAACGAAACGCGAGTATAAACACGAGTAGGACACTAGCTTTCAAAATAGGCTGTTACAGAAGAGTACTGAAGATTAGATGGGTGGATGGAGTAACTAATGAAGAGTTAAAGTATCTAACGGGGAGAAAAGAGCTGTACGGAACAACTTCATTAAAAGTAGCAATCGATTAATAGCAGACATCTTAGGCTAGTAAGAGGGGTTCGGTTGTTTGGGGAAGGAGACCAGACAGCGAGGTCATCGGTCTCCTCCGATTAGGGAAGGAAGTCGGCCGTGGCCTTTGAAAGGGACCATCCAGACTAGTAAGATTAGTTTATTATGAAACGGAGGTATCTGTAGGTGGTAAAAACTGTGGAGGTAGATCAAATTTGAATCAATACACTGGTCCTAATTATCAGGTATTTCTTATTTGATATCATCATAATGACGTCAAAAGTCACGATTTCAGAGGTAACTGCCTCAGCTCACGATAGGTGGTGTCTGTCTCACCGGATCAATGGAAGTTTGACACATGCTATGTGTCGCCTGACGTGTAACAGAATTTTCACATGATTTAATCTTACGAGTATGGTGGCAACAGGCATACTGGAAATCTTACCAATGAGTAATTTTCATTCCAATGTTCTGACTTGAGCTGGGAAGGAAACAAAGAAAGAAACATTATGTAATGTTCTTCTTGTTGCTGAACCTTAAAGAAATCCCAGATGTCAAGAGAAACTGTGAACCTGGCACTCTAGAGAAAAACAACGACATCAACAGAGATAATTGTGTATCGGGTGTTAGGTGGATTTGGATACGCATACACACATTCATAGAGGCTTCGTGGAAATAAACATTACTTCGGTCTCGAAGCCTACCATCGTTTCTCTTCCTTGTAAAAATACTAGTTTTTCTGCAGTGGTCCTTGCTGTCACATTCAGAATAGCGAGGTATAATTTATGCTGCGCAATTATGTTTTGGCGCCTCTAGCGACTTGCTGCGGTACTATGGCGCGGTGATATCTATGTGTTACCAGCACTACGTACATTTACCTGCAAGCAGATCAACAAAAAATTAAGTATGCAACTTTAATTTTCGGAGGTGATAGTTAAAACTTTACAGTTACCTGTCGTATGTAATTGCTGTAATTCTGTGCATGCCGATCCCTCCTTGGGGGAAAAATACCATCAAATTTAGAGAATGGCGTTCTACTAGGGGAGAGAGGAATTAATAATCCTTTCGTCACACCATGCCCTAGCACGCATGGGGAAGGGATATTCGCCGTTTAGACTTTGCCGAAGTTAGCTTCAAACGGCTGTAGCGGCACAAGCAGTGAAAACCCGACTACAATAGTTCCTGAACTGTAAATAATGCCCCGGCTTGAAAAATGTAGAGGCGAGCGGGCCATATTGAAGTCTAAGACTAGGAGATGACTTAGACAAAATATGTAGTTGGTGTGATGTAGGGGAGCTAGTTCTAAACGAAGAAAAATATAAGTTAATCCAGGTGAGTAGGAAAACCAATCCCGTAATGTTCGAATACAGCGTTGGTGGTGTGCGGCTTGACACAGTCACGTCGATTAAATATTTAAGCATAACGTCTGAACTATTATTTTATCTAAAAGCTTCATTTTTCTTGTACTATTCAGTAGGAACCTGTTCCTTATGCCGTATGAGTGCTTTATTTTCTTCGAATACGTAGAAGATTTCCAAAATCTTTCTTAGTCGACAAAAGTTTAATGTAAAAGTAATCGCAATAGTATATTCCAGAAAATTAGCGATATAATATTCGCGCACACAAAGTTGACACTCGGTGCGGTGGCTGACAGGAGGGACTGTGAATGGGAAATGCGCTTACGGTCGCTCCCATCAGCCACCGTGCAGAGTGTCAACTTTGTTTGCGCGGGTAATAAAATTGGCCTGTAGCTGAAACAAAACACGTGTATTCTGTTGTCTTTTCGTAAGAGCTTTGGTTCAAATGGCTCTGAGCACTATGGGACTCAACTGCTGAGGTCATTAGTCCCCTAGAACTTAGAACTACTTAAACCTAACTAACCTAAGGACATCACAAACATTCATGCCCGAGGCAGGATTCGAACCTGCGACCGTAGCGGTCTTGCGGTTCCAGACTGCAGCGCCTTTAACCGCACGGCCACTTCGGCCGGCGTAAGAGCTTCGCCTTGGACATTTTTCGTATGTATTCATACTCGGGCTGCGTTAGTGACCAGACACATAAGTGTGTAGATGTTTGCTGGTTTTGTTCTTAGAATTAAATATAAAACAATTAATGTAAAAAATTCCTATTATTACTTTTATCATAAGTTCTCCTAGTGTGGGCATTTACATGTTTGTGTACTAATTATAACTGTTTCAGATCGCTTTGGCTGAAATAGCGAAGTCGGCAGATCACTAGGAAGAGAAAGTAACGGCTGAACGACACGATGGAGCCCAACCTCGCTTGGTACAGAAGTTTTGTGAACACCTCGGTCAGACATCCTTTGGTTTCCTCTTGTGGAGCCGTGTGAAAAATATTGTGTACGAAATGCCTGTCGAAATTGAAGAGAATCTCCTGGTAAGAATTCTTGCTGCCTTCGGCACTGTTCAGACCACACCGGGATTTTAGAAGGTGCACGATAGACATTTGTGCGACGCTGCCACGCCTGCGTAGACGCTAGGAGACGCCATGTCGAACGACTGTTGGTCACGTAGCAGCTTGTGAAGCTAGTGCAGGTAAGTTGCATTCATTATTACTTCACCGTAGACTTACGATTTTCGATCACCTTGACACAAGTTAGATGCGCCGTTATTAGTCCATCAATAAGCGAAATTATCTGAAAGCATTGGGGAGTATTTAATGGGTGCAACATGTGGAGCCATACCAACAATTGATGTAGAACCTGAGGAGGAGTCAGTAAGTAAGGTAGAATGCTCCAAATTTTTTGGGTGTAAGTATTGATGAAAACTTGAAATGGAAGAAGAATATTAATGGGCTTATCAAACAATTAATATCAGGTAGTTTTGCTCTTCATATAATTGCTAATCTTGGAAACAAACGTATCAGCCTTCTGACATATTACATACTCCCACTCAATAATGTCGTACAGAATAATTTTCTGTGGCACCTCATCACTTAGCCGGCCGCTGGTGGCCGAGCGGTTCTAGGCCTTTCAGTCTGGAACTGCGCGACCGCTACGGTCGCAGGTTCGAATCCTGCCTCGGGCATGGATGTGTGTGATGTCCTTAGGTTAGTTAGGTTTAAGTAGTTGTAAGTTCTAGGGGACTGATGACCTGAGATGTTAAGTCCCATAGTGCTCTTTTGTGACTTGGCAAGACAGCCAAGCCACTACGAGGTGAAGCCGAAAGGCACGCGTTTAAGCTCACGCAGGCTGGCGTGAGGTCTGGAACAGTTAAAGGATTTGAGTCTAGCAAATAAAGTACGTAGCCGTTGGAATACTTAACTTTAATTCATAATTGGTGAACATCGGTCTGACGGTACATGTATCACAAGATAAATAGCAAATGATAATGGCGCCTTGCTAGGTCGTAGAAAATGATGTAGCTGAAGGCTATGCTAACTATCGTCTCGGCAAATGAGAGCGTAATTTGTCAGTGAACCATCGCTAGCAAAGTCGGCTGTACAACTGGGGCGAGTGCTAGGAAGTCTCTCTAGACCTGCCGTGTGGCGGCGCTCGGTCTGCAATCACTGACAGTGGCGACACGCGGGTCCGACATATACCAACGGACCGCGGCCGATTTAAAGGCTACCACATAGCAAGTGTGGTGTCTGGCGGTGACACCGCATGCTCAGAGCCATTTGAACCATTTGAACTCATCACTTAGAAAGAAATTACTGATTGCAGAAAAACGAGAAGTAAGAATAATATGTGATGTTCACCACGGACGTCATGTAGGCACCTCCTCAAGGCTCTAGGCATTTCAACTGCGCCATCACAGTATATATTTACGGTAGTGAAAATCGTCGTAAATAATCCATCACAATTTGAGAAGAACAATGATGTACATAAGTACAACAGTCGAGGCAAAAATGACCTTTATTACTCATTGTTAAAACTGACAGTAGCTCAGAGAGTAATTCAATAAGCTGTGATAAAATTTTTGATCATTTTCCCAATAACATAAAATGCCTGGCAAGTACCGAAGTAAGATTTAAATCTAATTTAAAAGCGAGTCTCTTGGACAACTCCTTCTGTTCCTTAAATGTAATTTTTTAAGTGTCGTTATATGAGTAGGAATAAAATGATATTGCGTTCGTTAATGTCAACACTAATCATTATACATATCCTGTAAATTGACTCGTTCCATATCATTCCGATGAAATGTCAGTACAGAGAGGATGTTTTCCAGTACACAATAGCACCACAGGCAAACATTTTAAAATTCCTGTCCATGCTGTGGGACAAATCGTTCGTGCAGTATACACCGAGAACAGCAGAGGTCGCGTTACAATTCCCTGCATTATTCTAGAACAGTATTCCTCACTCTTTCTCACTCCCCTCAGTGAAGTACAATATTATACCGCTCCCCCGTCCCCCTCCATCGATCTCCACCACGATCAACATTACCGCTTAAATAAAATTTAGAATGAAAAAGAATTTACTTCAAAGATTTTTATTTAAAAAAAATTGAAGGGTAGAAGGTATTTATATTTTGTCGATTTTTATTAAATTGTTATCTAATGAGTCAATGAGACGATTGGTATTGCTTTTTTCTAACGATGTTTTCATGAAATGATGAAGCAATTCTCAGTGCATCGTGAGTGATATCTACAACTCCTTCTCAGAGAAGAAAGCCAAGGAATCGTACTGAAAGTACATCCTCGTTACAAAACATAATCCTCTGCAATATTGCTCTCCCTAGCAACACTTGCTTCACGCACACTCTCACCACTATAAAACGTGTGTACTATACTTACTGTCCTTAAATCATTTGATTTCTGGTCTACTTACTTCTGAACTGGTAGAAATTGGAAGCCTTCAGGCTGCTAATGCCTTGTGTGTGACCACTGCCACTAATAATAATAATAATAATAATAATAATAGTAATAAGGGGAAATGTATCTACTTAAATTGTGGTGCAGCAGATGTTGACCAATTTCCATATCTCAGCAGCCTTGTCTGTAATTCCAGGGATGTAGCTAGAGACGCTATTGTACACTACTGTATTTGTCAGTAGTACCAGAAACTTTAATATGCTCTGAGACATTTAAAAGGGCACTTCATTGGAAAACACACTGCTGTGTACTTCCTTCCCATGAGTGGTTACTAAAATAAAAAGATACATAGGTAATTTTTTGTTTGTTTCCAGCTACATGTCTGTAGTCCTGGGGCACATTGAAATCCCCATAGCGATGCACCGAAGGACGACGCTAGAGCAGCCAAAGCAAAATGGCGCAGCCACTGATAGAGGGGCGTATTCTTTCTGCATTTGGAGGAGAACAACGCTGCTAAGCTCCATGCCGAGTTGGTGGAAATGCATGGCAACAATGCACTATCATACAACGCAGTGATTGAGTTTAGTGGCACAGAATTCCCTGTTTGGTCAAATCAGTCTGAATGGCGAATGATGAAGCCGCTGAGATTTCTCTATGAAGAAGTGGCAGTCACAAGTAGAATCCTTGATGCTTTGCCTGGCGTTTCAAAATCGAAGGGATAGAGAAAAGGTGAAAATCAATTAGAGATCAGTTTTCAACATACTGCATATCATTTCGGACATGAGAAAGGCTGTCGTCCACTGGGTTATGTGACTGCTCAGACTGCTATTAAAAACTGCTTTTTCAGGCGACAGCAGATGGCTTCTTCAGCCACCTGTTCACCAAGAAGGAGTGGTATTTGTACTACTGTGGCCAAGAGACAAAGGAACAGAGCAAACAAGACACAAGATCAAAGCAAACAAGACAAAAGAGCGGAACACATAGTGGAAACATGCGCTCCGATGATGACCGAAAAAGATGACTCAGCCTTCATCCAAAAAGTTTTTGTATGTTCATCCTTTTGACAGGGGGTCTTTGGGACTACGGCCGTTTACTATTGTGAGAGAATGAAACGCCTACAGCTGTCCTTAAGAATTTATTTATCTTGTTGCAACCTGTTTTGGCGCTTTAGAGCACCTTCTTCAGGCTGTAGCTGATGTGGAAGGGATTGACACGATCCCTATGTATATATCATATCAATGGGCAGCATAACTGGATATGCAGATTATCTGGAAACTTAGGATTATCTGGAAACTTAGGCGTCAGCACTGTAACCATCAGCCACCAACTCATCCGGAAAGGTGATGACACTAGTTTTTGCTTCCAATGGTGCGGTATAATCATAATAATAATAACCATTTCGCATGGCTCAATGGCCTGGTCCATGTCTTTTAATTGGATGCCACTTTGGCGTCTTTGTGGCCCCTAACTTATTTCACAAGAGGACCGCACCTACTCCTCATCACTGATATCGTCTAAATTTATGGTAGCTGCAGGGCTTGATCTCAAATGAAAGTGGCAGGTTCAGATGGCCAAGCGTTTATGGAACAAAGTATTTTTGGCGCTAGTCGGGTGAGGCATGAGCCATTTACGTCAGCGTTATTTCCAGACAGCTGTTGGCGCAGCATAACGATGACCAGACGGTCGTGACGTTGAGTCTTTACATGGAAAATTATAACATTTTCATGTTACCCACACCGCGAACAGACTGAAATAATACTCAATGCAATGTTCTCATTAATGTATTCATAAAATCCATTAAAATGAAAGGCAACGGAAAATTTGGGATTGGAAATAAATTTCCAAGAAAGAATTATACTTCGAGCGACCACGAGCACTATGCAAGTAACTATCCAAGAGGGAACCGTAATGAAAGGGGACAGGATTTCGTATTCAAATTGGTTTTAGTTTGATCTTCGAACTGACTGTATCAAAATACACTGAGAAGCCAAATCATCATGACCACTGCCCACCGAGACGCTGGATGCTGCCTGGTTGCGCTGCGGCACGTGACGCGGTAACAAAAGTACGTAAGAGAACCAGACACAGACTTGGGCCTACCCCAACAAAGATATGGGCTGCAAAAGCCATTGAGATAAGTGACTCTGGCAAAGAGCAGATTATTATTAGACAGAGCTTGTGAACGAGCATCTTGGAAACCGCTAGGCTGCTCGAATGTTCAGGTGCTACTGTCGTGAACATCTACGGAAACAGGCAGAATGACAGTGAAAGTACCACTAGGCGTTAAATGATTTGACGCATACAAATCTTTAGAGAATAGGGTGTTAGGAGGCTTGTCTGCTCTGTAAAGTACTTAAGATAGAGGGTGATCTGTTGTATCTCTGCTAAAATAAATAAATGTCGTGTGACTAGGGCCTCCCGTCGGATAGACCGTTCGCCTGTTGCAAGTCTTTCGATTTGACGCAACTTCGGTGACTTGCGCGTCGATGGGGATGAAATGATGATGATTAGGACAACACAAGACCCAGTCCCTGAGCGGAGAAAAATCTCCGACCCAGCCGGGACTCGAACCCGGACCCTTAAGATTGACATTCTGTCGCGCTGAAGAAGCAGAATGCTGGTGCACCCAAAAGTGTTTCGGAGCGCACCATTCATCGTACATTGTTGAGCACGGAGTTCCGCTCAAGACCACCCCTTCGTGTTCAAGTGTTGACCCAACGGCAACATCAGTTACGATTGCAGTGGACACTGGGTGATGGGGATTAAACCGTCGTTCATTGCGGTTTGGTATTTGTTTACTAAGTTTGGTTGATATCGGTCCAGTGGTTGAAGGGCAGATACACATGTACACATACACAAGTACATACAATAATTTTTATAATATGTGTGGATGTGTGGAACATAAATACACCCAAGTGTTTTGGAGCACACCATTCATCGTACACTGTTGAGCACGGACCTCCGCTCAAGACCACCCCTACGTGTTCAAGTGTTGACCCAACGGCATCGTCAGTGACGATTGCAGTGGACGCCGAATAATAGGGATTAAACCGTCGTTCATTGGGAAAGTGTCAATTCTTCACGTGAATCATATTTTTGCTACACTGGGTCAGTGGTCGTCTCCACATATACCTTCATTGCCGTGAACGGCGGCTTAAAACGTGCAGCACGCTACGAGCGCAGGCTGGTGGAAGCAATATTATGCTGTGGGAGACATTCTTCTGCACTTGTTTGGGACCTGTGGTAGTAATCGAAGACACGCCGACAGCTGCGAATCACGTGAATCCCTTCATGTTTGATGTCTTCTCCGACGGCGATGTCATCTTTCAGCAGTTTAATTGTCCGTGTCTCAGAGTCAGAATCGTGTTACATTAATTTGAGGAGCGTTATAATGAACTCACGTTGATGCCTCGTCGACTAAAATCGCCTGATGTAAATCCTACGGAATCGCTATCGGGTGCTATCACTGCGTAAGCAGATCAGCGACCCGTTATATATTCGAATTACATAGTCTGTGCTTAGACATCTAATGCCACATAACCTCTAATACCACATACCTCCAAAAACCTGCCAACAAACTGTCGGATCCCTGATGCCGAGAATGAGTGATGTATTTCATTCCAAGGACAGTCAAACAAGCCATTAAGCAGGTATTCATAATGGTTAAGTTCATCAGTGTACATTACGATCTGTCCTCGCCAATCTTTTGCGAAATGTTGCGTTACGAGTGGTTTGCTGCCAATCTGTATGATGAGAGAGATAGAAAGAAAAATTTTTATGAATGTACACCACATTTGCTTCTCTATAGAGAGTTAGCAAATGTAAAAATGCAGCGTTTATAACGTTTGCTAGATACCAGGAAAATTACTGCTTCCCCTGTTTTAAGATAAATATCGCTCCGGAACGTATAAATCACCAACTGTAATACAATAAATGTATTTAATTTTATCCACGAAGTACTCGTGTACGTCTTACAACCTTTCCTGTGAGTGTATTTGCAATCCCAAATTCTTCTTTGCCTTTCCTTTTCATGCCTTTTCTGAAAATGTTCATAAACGCTTTGATCATTATTTCCGTTTATTTGAAGTGTAGGTAATCTAAAAATTGAAAATAAAAGAAGGCCGTTTAGACGCTTGAATCCGCCACCTTGGGGTTTAAGTTCATTACTCTCTCCGCTAGGTGAATCTCTGCCTGCAAACAACGCCAAGGTTAATGGCTCGTTCCCTCTCGACCGGCGCAAAAAATGCAATTTTTTCTAATCGGTAGGCGCTCCTGTCATTTTCATTTCAGACGAAGCCATTGATCCATACATGTATGTGTGTGTACGTGTGTGATATGCATAGTTGTTATCGAACTGCGCTGTGAGAGACAGAACCGTTTATGAAGACAACGGTTGTCCCCTGACAGTAATGTGTTTGTGTACTAAGTTTGGTTAACATCGGTCCAGTGGTTGAAGGGCAGATACACATGTACACATACACACGTACATACATTAATTTTTATAATATGTGTGGATGTGTGGAACATAAATACACACACATACGTACATACATACATTTTTATAATATGTGTGGATTAGTTCTTTACTACTAATTGTATTCACGACATATTTTGGAGACAGTATGCACTTACACCACTGAATTTAAGAGCAAAATTATATCATTGTACGCACGTATTTCCGAGATATGACGTCAAAAACAGTGACGTGCGTCAAAAACTGCCACGTTGTATATGACTTCGTTCCTTCTAACTCAATTCGCAACACATTTTGCAGACATTATCCACATATGCAGCTGAATGTACCTGTAAAATTATCGCTGTATGACACACATTTCAGGATATGTGATGTCATAAACATTACACACAAGACCAGACGCTGCGAGGAACGGCCGTTGACGCACGGCTGTAAATAAATACGCCAGGTGTCTCTTGTAGTAGACTATAAATTCGGACGAAATCTGTGATGACGTGTAGCTGCATTATAGATATAAAAACATTCATGGATATCTTTATAAACGCTGAGACTATGTACATTAATAATTCAGTCAATTATCAAAGGAGAAACAATATCTTTAGAAATAACTACATAATAACCCAACATTCATTATTACAATAATAATAATAATTTATCTATTTCTAGTATTATTAGCAATAGTCAAAATTATTTCATTTATGTAGATTTTTTCCTACAAATAGTATTGCTGCTATACGATTTATTTCTATTTATTTTAAATTTTTTTCTTTTAGTAATTTGTGTTTTAATTAGAGTAACTTTTTTAATTTTATTGGAACCTATGGTTTTAGGTTATATTCAAATTTGAAAAATTCGGGGGTCTCCTTATCAGTCACCGAACCTAGGTAAGGGGACCGACAGTCTTATGTGTATCTTCGCATCACTGAGAGGTGAACGATAGCTGTAAGACAAACTGAAAAAATCCGTGGTCCAACCGGGTTTCGATCAGATGATTTTTCGATTTTCGTGGGTGCACTTCACTGCTAGGACATCATGCTGGACTGCCATGGTGTGGCGCTAACAGACAAACGCGCGCAGGTGTATATAACGAGATTTCCTGACGAAGTTTGGAGGAAGCACAAATCGTCGGGTGTTCATGGTCCACTACAACGCCCCAGTTAGCTCGGTACGAGACACAGTCGCATAAGTTGCTTCTTTGCGTCATCAGATTTTTGCTATTTTCTTGACGCAGTATGCAGGGACGTCTTTCTCTTTCCTCCAATGAAGAAAATACTGCGTGACAGGCATTTCAAGAATAACTACGGGGTAATTTTAGAGATGGGATATTTCCATTACAGCCAAGACGCAGAATTCTGTAAACAAGGTCTGCACCATGTCATCCATTCGGAGAAACTGGATCGCATCGAAGTGAGAACAGGTAAAGGAGGACTAAGGACATCACAGAATTTAATATACATATACTTTTTCGGAACGATATTTGGTTCAAATGTCTCTAAGCATTATGGGACTTAACATCTGCAGTCATCAGTCCCCTAGATTTAGAACTACGTAAACCTAACTAAAAGGACATCACACACATCCATGCCAGAGGAAGGATTCGATCCTGTGACGGCAGCAGCCGCGTGGTTCCGAACTGAAGCGCCTAGAACCGCTCGGCCACAGCGGCCGGCGGAACGATATTTAAAATTTTATGACTACCGCTCGTACAGGCTGCCTGATCAAAAAACAGAAACGAAGGCTGGCGTGTAGGGAACGTGTGTGCGTCCTGGGAATCTCCACACATGCACAAGAAGCCGCCCTAGAGGAGCGGAACATCTGTCTGCGCGACGCAGAGCTGTTTTGCCGGACAGCAGTTAAGCGCCGTACTGTTTTGCAGCCGCTGCGCTGCGCGAACCGGCCGCATCGCTCTTCGTTACGGCGACCACTGGCGGGGCCGCGGCGGACTCGGGCCGTAATTCTGCGAGCCGTGTAGCGCGCTGTTAACGCCGCGCTGCCCGCCGTCTGAATGACAGCTGCGAAAAATATATGCCAAAGCCAGGCATACTTTTTCATTTACAATTCACAGCCGAAAAACTGAAGGTATCCGTTACAGCTACAGAAGCATTCAGTTGTTAATTGTGAACAGCGCTTTTCTTCTAAAAAAAAGTTTGAGGGTACTCCGACATTGGATATAATGCAGCGAAAATTAGTCGTAACTAAAGCATGGGATACCACCCGTCTGCTTTTAGCCATGAAGCCATGACGTCATCAACATGTCGAACTTACAAAAAGGTACGGCCAAACTTTCGGGAAACATTCGTCACACACAAATAAAGAAAAGATGTTATGTGGACATGTGTCCGGAAACGCTTAATTTCCGTGTTAGAGCTCATTTTAGTTTAGTCAGTAAATACTGTACTTCCTCGATTCACCGTCAGTTGGCCCAATTGAAGGAAGGTAATGTTGACTTCGGTGCTTGTGTTGACATGTGACTCGTTGTTCTACAGTACGTTTGGGCAGGCATTGTTGGTGATGTCTTGATTGGGCCCCATCTTCTTCCACCTACGCTCAATAGAGCACGTTATCATGGTTTCATACGGGATACTCTACCTTTGCTGCTAGAACATGTGCCTTTACAAGTACGACACAACATGTGGTTCATGCACGATGGAGCTCATGCACATTTCAGTCGAAGTGTTCGTACGCTTCTCAACAACAGATTCGGTGACCGATGGATTGGTACAGGCGGACCAATTCCATGGCCTCCACGCTCTCCTGACCTCAACCCTCTTGACTTTAATTTATGGGGGCATTTGAAAGCTCTTGTCTACGCAACCCCGGTACCAAATGTAGAGACTCTTCGTGCTCGTACTGTGGACGGCTGTGATACAATACGCCATTCTCCAGGGCTGCATCAGGGCATCAGGGATTCCATGCGACGGAGGGTGGATGCATGTATCCTCGCTAACGGAGGACATTTTGAACATTTCCTGTAACAAAGTGTTTGAAGCCACGCTGGTACGTTCTGTTGCTGTTTGTTTCCATTCCATGATTAATGTGATTTGAAGAGATGTAATAAAATGAGCTCTAACATGGAAAGTAAGTGTTTCCGGACACATGCCCACATAACACATTTTCTTTCTTTGTGTGTGAGGAATGTTTCCTGAAAGTTTGGCCGTACCTTTATGTAACACCCTATATATGAATGTGGTATCGAACACTTCAGTTTACATGAAGCATGCAATTCCTATCAACGCCTGAACAATAGAAGAAAATGGTATCGTACACTTCAATTGAACTATAGTGCACCTCAAATGAAACAGGTGAGTCCAATCAACCCTCAGACATACAAAACAATACAAGGAAATTTTACAGAACACATATTATAACCTATAAAACACCACTAAAAGACACAAACAACAGAAACCATCCACTCCTATCATCAATAACAATAGAAACTACACTACAAAATTCTTTTGTAACCTTGTTTGGCTCCCGAAATGGCATAAAGAACAACAAAACAAAGATGGCAGTGGTTCGTGAAGGATCATGGTAACGGGACCGTAGACATCTATTGGTAGCTCGTCCTTTGAGCGTATGCATATCCGTTTAGCACTACCATCGCCCACTACTAGCGCGCGAAGGCACTACATGCTTGTTGAACTGGCTGCCAGCGATTCAGTTGTCGAGAACGGCTGCCGCGGCTTCAAAATAATTGAAACAGTCAATGACATCGCTTTTCCCACCAAAAACTGCGCTGGCATCGTTCGTATTGCAATTACCAATACGAAAAAAGAAATAAAAAATTTACATCCGTGATATAAATCTTTGCCGCACTTCCAAGTTCTCAACATCGTAAAAAAATTACGTTGTCGACGAAAAAGTTTAGAGGTACGCATCCCCCAGCGTTCCCCCAGAAAAACAGCAGTGGTTGTGAAGCAGGTGATAGTGACAGCTGAAATTTATCATTTACTGACAGTTTCCGTGACGCTCTAATTTTACATAGGTGGAAAAACCAAAAAATTCTCGTTTTTTTCGGAGCAAGCATGAGTCTACCCAAAGACCAACTACGCTTTATAACTGTATGCTTCAGGTCTTGTGTAACACGTGAGCTGACGCAGTTGTAAGGTGGAGTCACGTTAGCACAAACTTCCAGCATGAACATCAGCAGTCCCACTACAGCGAGGCTATACTTGGAATGAATGTGTCAGAAAATGTTCCGTTAACTTAATTAAGTAATCTTTCTCCCCACCTTATCAATGTTTCACCTGTAAAGGAACGTAATGATAAAGTGTACAGGCAGAACGTTATCAAGAAACTAAAGGTCAATACTGTTCCAGACATTTCCATTCGTGTATGAGTAAATTACTTAACAGGGAGAAGACCTAGATAAAATTGACAGAAAGCGATCCAAGAAGACCACGGACAGCATCCCTCAGGAGATTCAGCAATGCCTATGTTCCAACTTCATACGAGTATAACAAATAAATTAATAATATCTCTATGCAGTACAACGTGTCTTGCAGAATGTTGGTGAGAATTCTGATTTTTCACTAGTGGTAGATATCATACCAGAATCACATGTGAAATAAATACTCAAATATCAGTATCCATTTCATTTAGCAGGGAAAGTAAACCCGTCGCATTTACGATTTAATATAGATGTTTCAAATGGCTCTGAGCAGTATGGGACTTAAAATCTGAGGTCGTCGGTCCCCTAGAACTTAGAACTGCTTAAACCTAACTAACCTAAGGACATCACACACATCCATGCCCGAGGCAGGATTCGAACCTACGACCGTAGTGGTCGCGCGGTTCCAGACTGAAGCGCCTAGAACCGCTTGGCCACCGATTTAATATAGAGAACTGCCGATTTCTCCCTTTATTGGCCATGTTAGATCTGCAAAACACTGAAGAAAAATAACAAATATCTCGAAACAGCAATGTTTTTTCTGCTATTTGATTTTATACGGAGCCATACAGCTGCCCCCACGGATGTCGTTATATGCAACCAGTTGTATCCGGCCTCCAAAAACCATGCGCTAGGTTTTCATATTCTCTCGCTCGCTACGTGCACACTAATAGACCTACAGAAAAAAATGAACAGGATCTTTTTGTAGGAAGCTGAGTGTAGTCAAATTTTTCACTAGGATACGTTTTCGCTAGAGGCAGTAGTTTTCGAGTTATTCAAGAAAAATGTACGAAAGCGACCTTCAGACGCATCCCCACTCCAAGACTCAGGTCACATCGGTCAGGATTTCTGATATGTTGTTCATGGCACTCCCTCATACGGTCACAGGTTCGAATCCTGCCTCGGGCATGAATATGTGTGATGTCCATAGGTTAGTTAGGTTTAAGTAGTTCTTAGTTCTAGGGGACTGATGACCTCAGATGTTAAGTCCCATAGTGCTCAGAACCATTTGAACCATTTGAACTCCATCCTACCACTAGCGTGACGTTCCCAAAAGTCGGTTTTTTCATCACCCTCACAATTACGTTTATATTTAGTTGTACAGGCAGGACGCTATCAATGAAATAGCCAACTATGCTGGTGGCATAATAGCTCAATCAATAGAGACAAAATAAGGTCGAATACCGGGAATAGTTCTTGTAGTACAGTGGTAGGAGGGAGTGCCACGAACAAGATACTAGATAGAAATCCTGACTGGTGAGAGGTTAGCGTGAGGGTGAAGGTGCGTTTGAAAGTCACTTTTTCGCGTTTTCCTTGAATAACTCGAAAGCCATGGTCTCCAGCGAAAACATATCCCAGTATAAAATTTAACTATATTAAACGTCCACCAAAAAGGATCTGTTCATTTTTTCTGTACTTTGCACGTACCGAGTGAGAGAATATGAAAATCTCGCATTTGGTTTTTGAAGGTGTACCGTTACATATATGTAGGTGAGTAATTTGGCCGTCTAGATTGGTGAGGGATGAGTTGAATATATTTGTGCGGCTGGAAGCCGAGTGTCGTGGCAGGTGCAGAGATGCGAAGCGAGTAACAGGAACCGCGTGAAATCCGGTTTGACCAATGTGGCCAGCGGTTGCTCGCTCAAGAGTACCGGTGACAACCAGCAATGGTGGCCTCTCAGACAGTCTGAAATATGACCAATTATAGCTTTTAGAAATTCGACAGTAAATCAAAGTCCAATAATGGAGCAAAACTGAACACATCGACGATTTGAGATAAATGGAACAATAATATTTTTATAAACTACAAAAATTAACATTTTACATTGATAAATATTTTCACAATGAACCTTTGAATTAACGGCTTTGAAACACTTCATGAGATTTCACCAAACGAAATCTTAGATGATAGCATTGCACTATAGTTATCATTCCTGAACGCTACACATCAATTTCTGTTTTGTTTATTGACTTATGATGTATTTTATATCTTTTTTTTTTTTTTACTGTGCAAACAATAGATTCTCCACAATAATACATGAAATGATTGCAGTATAAATACCACATACCTTGTCGTACTTACGTACTTACTTAATGAATACGTTACCGATTTTGCCAGACATTTGTTTAATTATTGATTACAATTGGTAATACAGAATCATGGTAATTTAAGGAGTGGTCAATCGTATGTCTTAGCTGACACCACTATTATAAAGAGTTCAAAACACTATACTATCAAACAGACATAAATAATTGTTTAAACAATATAACGACAATCTGTTGTCATATATTGTGAACATACTTGCACAAGAATGCTGGGTAGCATATTTAAGTGAAAGTTTAATTCATATTTATTGTGCATGGTCTGAGAGTGATCGAATGTTCATAACCTTTATTTAAATATTGTTGTAATATAGTAGTTTAGTGGAGGAAGTGGTTGAGTCAAATCATGTGTGGACAACGTAAGAACTATGTGTTTTTGGTGGGGGTGGGCTTCAGCCGATGGAGAAGCAGACAGTGGTGCAACGCTGCTGAAGTCAAGTGGTGTTGGACACTTTTGGAGTGAAAAGCTCAAGGAATCGATTCTGAGGACTTTTTAGTTCTACATTTTTCTTGAAGAAGTCAGATCTGTCGGTGATACAGTCCGATTTTCCATAGAGTGGGTGACAGATTCTGGACTGTGAACAGCCGCTGTGATACTTCAACTTTTGAAGACTACGTTGAGATTTGGTGGAAGGCAGACCTGTCTCTGGTAACGTGGTTTATTGGATCATGTGAGTAATTGATCCTGGGCGGTGAACGGTCGCCAAAATATTTCAATTTTCGGAGGGATTTAGTTACCGCGAGATATGAATGTGCTCCAGTGCAGAACTCTAAATTTTTTTCGATTACATTACAGAACTGAGAATAAAAAAGTACATGTTTCTACTCTCTGTCACTCACATGTTATTGTGACTCGTCATACTGAAGTCTGATTTATTTTGACCTGGCGAATATTTCATGTATTGTTATCACGAAATGGACTTAGTTCTCTGTGTGACTATTTAGCTTGGGGATTTTGCTAACATTCTCGTAACGTTCTCGAAGCAACATTACTGCATGTAATAAAATAATTTCTGCCTATATTATACGTAGCTATTATAGGACCACTTTCATTTGAGTTTTATTTTCTTGAATAAACATTATTCAACATGAAACATAATTCTCTGTCGTCTACATCAATTACAAACGTTAGAATAGAACCATTTTGATTAAATTATTCATTTATTTTTTATATTGCTGTACATTTTATTAATTCGCAATTCTAGTCAATGCACAGACTATTTGACTGCAGGATCGCAGCTTCAGGTAATTATTTGCAGCGATTTAACTAGGCATGAAAGCAGATATGCGCCGCTAGACACCGTGATATCGAACTATACTTTTTTTTTGGGTAAATTTATGTTTGGTTTGGTTGTATGGACTACTGGTTACAGAGCAACTACTCAGCAAAATATCCGATAGGTATCATCGTAAAGGCCGAATATAACATTATGCGTTGCATGAAACGACGTCAGTAAGAGCAGTTAAAGCACAATTATATACCGACAAATTTTCAGAGATGGTACTATTGGCCAAAATAAGCAAAAATGTCCAGTAAGTATGGGCTCTAAAATGCATGCCTTAAGAGCTGTGAGCACATAATCGGTACAAGGAGCGTGTTACAAATAGCGAAAATGAACACGTTCTCATAGCTTTTCCAATGTTTGCCATCTTCAGTGTGGTAAATAAGCCCGTTTCTTCGGCATAACTTCTGCATAGAGTGTCAGTATCACGTAGAGCACATGACTTCGATAAATAATGTTAACGTGGAAACAACTGCTAGTGATCTAGATGTTCTGTTTAATTAGCGGAAAATAATGGGTAGTTGTGTAACGACACAAATTCCTATATTTATGAACATGTTTGATGTTCACTTTACACATCCACAAGAGAACAAGCTGAACGCAGTGAACTTTTTGCCTTTGCGGCTAATGGTTGCGTCGCTAAAGAAGTTTAAAAACCGTAACAAGCTCTGCTGCAACAACGAGACAGTTTTTTTTCCCTTTGTGGCAATGTTTCCATTGTATAGGGTAAATACATATCATGAATACGATTTATTACAGAGAACATTTCGGAAAATTTCTAGCTTCGTTAAAGCTCGTGGTCGTGTGGTAGCGTTCTCGCTTCCCGCGCCCGGGTTCCCGGGTTCGATTCCTGGCGGGGTCAGGGATTTTCTCTGCCTCGTGATGACTGGGTGTTGTGTGATGTCCTTAGGTTAGTTAGGTTTAAGTAGTTCTAAGTTCTAGGGGACTGATGACCATAGATGTTAAGTCCCATAGTGCTCAGAGCCATTTGAACCATTTTTTTAGCTTCGTTATTGTCTCTGAAAACATACGTTTCTTCATACAGTGTTTATGACACATATCCGCAGGAAACGTAAAAGAATAAACAATAATTAACTAGATACTCAAAGCATTTTGCAAAGGACTCTGTCGGGCAGATACCCATTTGAACCGCAGGCAAAAGAAAGGAAAACTATCATTACAGCGGTTACGACCGATCTCTTCCTGAAGTGTAAATGGTTGCCATTACGATATTTTAAAGTCCTGATTGTTCTTCTTGAAGTGGCCACAATGATGACAGTATCCTCACGTTAATTTTGTTCACTGTACGCTCAAAAACTGCAGTATCAGCTGGAACAACAGACAAAGCAGAACTTCTGAAATGGCACCAGACTGCAATGGCAAAGAAAAATTGAACCAGATTTTACGATTTCTCCTGTTATGCAGGACCCCTACAGCAACCAAAACATCTGGTGCTGACGAATGATCCAAGGAATAAAATTGTCACAAGAGTTAATTCATAGCTCAGTACTTCATCGAAGCTGGTACGGCCGCTCGCGTTACAGCTGTACCTCTTTGTGAAGTTTCTGGAATTTAATTTACTTGTAATCACAAACTGTTCCCGTTCGCTTAGTGCCCAGCAGGTGTGCCACCAGCGAGAAATCTCTCATTTCTATAAGGAAACCCTCTGGGATTTGACAGAGCGAATAAAGCGTGCAAGAGGGAGAGACTGGCCTAGCTGAGTCTACGTGAAGCTTGTATCACTGTCAAGTGAGGTCAGCTTCGAAAGATATTAGAAAAGGGGACCATCGTTCGTGGCGGGGGGAGGGTGATGGGGGGGGAGGGGGTGGCGAGATGGGGGAGGGGGCGCAGGTAACCTATTCCTTGGATAACCTTCAATTTACGAAAGCTTATTTCTTCAGCGTACATACGAATATGAATTATTTTGGTTCATATAAGTCATCGAAATTTGTTTATTGCCTTAAAGCGTCATTGATTGGGAGACGTCCCTGTGGTTAGCAAAGATAGTGTGTTTTCGCACAGCAGTGAGGCGTGGTTTGCTTCCCTTACACCTAGATGCTGACGTTTCATCCGGTATTAACCACATTCGTCGACATTGTAAACATTTGTAGCCATACTTCTCAGCCAAATCTTTTTTTAATTTTTTTATAACTCATATTGAAATTTTGAAATGCTTAAGGATCATCCGACAGGTTTTGTCTTTGATGTCCAATTAATTATTTTCATGTCTAGGTTTGAAACGCGTAAGTCAGCCGGTCTTAGCTACAAAATAAATGCTACACCGCTGTTTGTTTTTGTCTCAAGAGCTTTTTCTGCATACCTGCATGAACCAAGTCTGAGCTGCAATGTATAAAGCCTCGTTTACTGCCATTTTCACCATTTTTATGTGTAAGCTCCCATTCGTACTGTCGAGTACAGGCACACATACACACATGCATAAATAAATATCGGTGATCATGGGCCCTGAACATCTTGAACCACGCTACCGTATTCCTCCATAGAGGGCGACTTTGTGGGCTGTGCGTCCAGTTCTCGCGGACATGCAGTCGCCGAAGGTCTTTGTGCAGTTTTGGTGGTAAGCCCCTAAGGGAGGTCATCGATCCCTAGGTTTATACACTACTTAATCTAACTTAAACTACCTTACGCTAAGGACAACACACACCATGCCAGAGGGAGGACTCGAACCACTGACGAGAGGGAGCCGCGCGAACCGTGGCAAGGAGCCCTAAACCGCGCGGTGTACAACAACAATAAAAAACATCAATGACACAAAAAAATACATAAAAAAGGAAAGAAGATTCCAGGTGGTACACAGTGACGTACAACCACAACCTCAGACATAAAATAAAAAAAATTTTCAAAAGACAAGGCATAAACATAGCATTTGAATCCAAAAACACATTCCAAAAATAGTAAAAGACAGAGACATCTACCAAGAAGTAGGGATATACCAGCTATAATGCGAGACATTTGGTGGAAGACACGTGGGACAAACCAGCAGAACATTCAATAGCCCGTACAAAGATGATATCAGAGCATGGATATATGTGACAAGCCACTCAACTTCTGCAGAAAATGTAAGACAAATATAATCGTAAACTTAGTAAAAGAGCGAAAGACATGAAAATATTTAGAGTAAATAATGAAAGACACTTCCTAACCTTACAAGAAAATTACCACAGATAAAAAACAAAAGCTGGAAGGAATGTATTACTAAATGAGCAAGTGAATATGACTAACTACTAACTGTTTACACTGATTGATTATATAATAAAGAGTAATCCCAGTGGCTGGTTATAAAATACAATTTCTCTCCCAAGAATACAAATGCATAAAAAATTAATAAATATAAGAAATAAAACAGAAAGTAAAATAAAAGTACACACACACACACACACACACACACACACACAGTATAGTCACACACGTACAGTCACACAACAAATAGTTGAAAGCAAAATCTGAGATTGATGGCAACACTTACAGAAACAAATGACACTATAAACACAAAAATGGCAGTTAAAATGCCATATGTTGAAAAAAGTGACAAAAAGGGAAAGTGCAACCAGTTTGCCACCAAAGAGAGCGCTGTTTGACTTAGAAATAAAGAATTAGATGCTGAGATCAGTAATTTTTCATTTTATTATAAAATCCCAAAGAACTGTTTTAAATCTATAACCTACTAGTACGAAGGCTACTCTGTATGTGCGAACTGAGAAATCGTCTGATATTTCGCGACGCCTACTGAAGATACGTTATAGTTAAGGCAAAACGCTGGCCGGTGTGGCCGAGCGGTTCTAGGAGCTTCAGTCTGGAACTGCGCGACCACTACAGTCACATGTTCGAATCCTGCCTCGGGAATGGATGTGTGTGGTGTCCTTAGGTTAGTTAGGTTTAAGTATCTCTAAGTTCTAGGGGACTGATGACCTCAGATGTTAAGTTCCATAGTGCTCAGAGCCATTTGAACCATTTTTTTAAGGCGAAACGGATCTTGGTGCAAAATATAAACAAAAAATCTTAGTGAGCAGCATACAAAAGGTGCTTTTGTTCTGAGTCCTGGAATTTATTCACAGCTGCTGCGCAAATGGCCAGCACAAGAGAAATTTCTTTTTGTTGTAGTTTTAAGGTTTCTATCCCATATAACGATCCGTTGATATAACTACATTGTAGGATTTTTTAGTTTTGTCTTATTTATTACATTATCTGCTCGAGGCCGATGGAAGTTTTAGACCCATTGAAAATACGTTGTTTAATTCTTTTTTAAGTTATTATGGCTGTTGGCCCAGGTGCCACGATATTTAAAATTTTCCATTCTAACTACACTGATCAACAAACTTGAAGCGGAAGTGTGTAAAGTGCATGATTTTGAGTTAGTTATGTATATTTCAGTATAAAATGATACAAAATCGTCATCTTCATAAATATTTAGCTCTAGTTTTTTTTTAAAAGTAATCTACATTTTTGTATAACTAACTAAGTATGCATTCATGTTCAAAGATTCAGCATAGCAAATTTTCAGTGTTTTACATTGATAAATTTCAGTGCCATTCTGGAAGTACAAAAGTAAAATGTTAAGAATAAATGAATGAAAATACTTTGTAAGTTTACTATGCACCAGAATTATGTAAACCACAAAAGAGAATGTACTATTTTACTGGTCACAAATGTATATAAAGGATTACAAATGTTAGATGTCCATATGTACAGTAAATACAGCTACATATTTTGTTCAGAGATAAATTCATAAGATGACCTTTTTTGCTTGGCTTGACATTTATACACATACTCGGGAACATCCCTTGACAGTCCAGCAGTAATCGGCTAAAATACTAGGGCTCCACCTCCTGGCATACCTCTTCTCAAATGTGGCAATATCTCGATGAAATCACTCCCCATGTTCATCTTTGGGGAAGAAGTCAAGACGACTATGTAAGAAATACGTTTTCATTGATATATTGCAACCAAGTTTTTCATAAGATGACAACATGTTGTCTACCATCTCATTGTAATTTATTGCTCGTTTGTTCCCTAAGAACTGTAGCCGGCTGCTGTGGTCGAACGGTTCTAGGCGCTTCAGTCTGGATTCACGTGGCTGCTACGGTAGCAGGTTCGAGTCCTGCCTCGGGCATGGATGTGTGTGATGTCCGTAGGTTAGTTAGGTTTAAGTAGTTCTAAGTCTAGGGGACTGCTTATCTCAGATGTCAAGTCCCATAGTGCTTAGAGCCATTTGAACCATTTGAACCTAAGAATTGTAAACAGACTGTCTTAAAACATTCCCATGCATGCTTCTCATCACCGTGCATGATTCCATCAGAATTATGGTCTCTAAAAAGCTCTCGAATCTGTAAGATTATAAAGAAGGCCGGCCGCTGGTGGCCGAGAGGTTCTAGGCGCTTCAGTCAGGAACCGTGCGACCGCTACGGTCTCAGGTTCGAATCCTGCCTCGGGCATGGATGTGTGTGATATCCTTAGGTTAGTTAGGTTTAAGTAGTTCTAAGTTCTAGGGGACTGATGACCTGAGATGTTAAGTCCCATAGTGCTCAGAGCCATTTTTTGAACGACAAAGATGTCCTCCTTTAGTTTGGCATCACTTTTGCCTTAAGTTCTTAAATGCATCACCATCTTTGTTCATTCCTTAACAAAGTTTTTTATGAGATTTAACTTGATGTGAAAGTGTGGCAGCAGAATCTTTTTTAGGGTCTACTAGAGGTTCACTCTTAATGTTCTTTGTACCTGGCTGAAGAGATTTTCTGGTGTATGATTCATGTTTACTGTAAAGAGATGCATGCGCTCTGCTATCCCATTCACAGAGAAAGCAGCAATATTTAGTATACCTTAACTGCATACCTAATAGCAGTGCAACCACTTTCAAGTCACCACAAATCTGTCATTGAGAGTCATTATACTTGATGGCTTGTAATAAAATTTTCATGTTTTGGTATGACTCTTTCATATGCACACTATGCCCAACTGCAACAGAAGGAAGCTCATTACCAATGTGTAAAAGCACTGCTTTTAAGCTGAACTTTGACGAATCGATAAAGAGTCTATACTCATCAAGGTTGTAATTAACTCTGAGAGCGTTCATTAGACCATTTACGTCTACACATGCCACTAGACTATCTTGCATGTTAAAAAACGAGTGAATTGTTGCTCTATTCTGCGGTAGAGTGAAACATTTCCATTGCCTTCCAGAAAATTGTGCTGTTGTAATCTTGATGCTAAAATATCAGCCTTAGCTTTAGAGAGCTCCAGATCTCTAATGCGATCACTTAACTCATTTTGAGACAATTTTTGTCGATCATCAGTTGATGATATATTTGGAAGAAACTCTGGATCTTGTGACGTACATGTTTCAGGACATTCAGAATCCCCGTCGGAAGTAATCTCGTACTCAGTCGGTGTTTCAGATATTGGCAATCCTTCCCCATGTAGAACTGGACGTATGGCAGATGGAATGTTAAGATAGATCATTCTCCGCTTTTCTTCTTAGATATTCCATTCTTGATAGTAGGAACCATACAAAAGTAGCAGTTACTGAAATGGTTAGTTGGCTTACACTAGATCATGGTTACTGCAAAGGGCATTGAACGTCGTTACCCATGCATCCATTTCATGAGGTTGCTGGCACAAGTGTTGCAGATCACATGTGGAGCCCAGGGTTTATCCTGATCACTTTTTTTGCACCCAAAATAACAACTGTAAGACTTTTTTAATCAACGGAGTTATTTACTGTTTTTGTGAAGCAAATGTCACTTCTCCACACACATAGCAAAATGTGTCAGCACTGTTAACACGAACTCGTGGCATTTTTGTACACTTCAATAGCAGTCAACTTGAACAACTGGTAGTTAATCTGGAAACAAATGTGCAAAAATTATTACATGCATTAATAAAGTCACCGAAGTTGAAGCGGAGGGAAACAAAAAGGTAACTAAAACTGGTATCAAAATGTTTATATCCAAAATATTGCACGCAAGGAAGACCAGGGACAATAAAATAATCCATTGTTACTAGCTATTATGACTTTGACAAACTATTATAATATTTGATTTTAAACTTAACATAAAATTCGTATATAATTATCTCACCGTAATAAAACAGTGTAAAATGAAAACTAGACCTAATTTTGAATTGTCTTTGTGATATTCGCGATCAGCTCATTAGAATTGATAGGAATTGGCTATTTTCATTCGATTTATATTTTCATTGTTGCACAGTGCTATTTTCCATATCCCTACGTGTAATGGGACGTTATTAGGGGCTTCCCTCTATACTTCTCTCATTTCAGTCTACCCCACATTAAACCACATACCATTCTTACTGGTATTCTTTACTAAGACCCCTAGAGTTTCTGCCAGCTCTTCTTCTAACCCTGTTATGGCTGAAATGTCGCCCCCATATCTTAATGACCGTGTTCTTTCATTTAAGTTCATCTCTTTGCCTTTACTTCTCATTTCCCTAATGCTTCCTCCACGAACAAATTGAAAAAGCAGTGGTGAAATGACCTCACCTTTTCTTAGACCTGTGCTGATGCTGACTTCCTTGGACAGCTCATAATCGTATTTCACCTGTCCACTTTACATTCCTTCAACAAGTTAATTAATTTACTTAATCTGCCATGTATATACATACCATGTATATACGTACCTAACCGATGTATACTGACAAAAGCCTTGGATAATTCCACAAATGTTACCTGAAACTGATGGCTGAATTCCCAGCACTTATCCCTTATTTGATTCACGGTTGTCCTTCCTGGCCGAAAACATGTCTGGTACTCTCCGAGGGCATTATTAGCGACAGACTTCAGCTTTTCAAGAATTGTTAGCAATAGCACTTTTTGTGTTACAGTGATAAAGGAATATAGTTGCTAAAATTTCCTTTTCTGTTTTTTTATTTATTTATTTTCGTTCAATGGGATAATGCAGCTGTCTTTGACTGGATTGGTATCCCGTTTCTCGGTATTTTACTTACGAAATTGTTTATCTCTTTCCGATGTGTTTTACTTCCGGCTTTCAACATCGCAACCATTACCCTGTGTTCTCCTGGTGTTTTATTATCCTTCACTTTTTTAATTGCTCTTTCTACGTCTTGGGAAGTCACTTCAATTTCTTCTTCCTCTACACTCTCTGGGAAGGCACTCTCCACATTATCAGCATTCAGCATAGCCTTAAATATTCTCTCCTATTGTCCAGCAGGCTTACGTAGTCTGTTAGTACATTTGCAGTCTTTTCATTAATAACAAACGTCCCATTTCTTTGAGCGTCCCATAAATGCTCCATTATCTGAAACATTTTTCTCGTATCACATATTGTGCGTTCCCTTTCCATTTCATTGGTCATGTTGCTCATGTTTTTCGTTTCTCTGCTCTCTTTTCTTGTTTATTTCTCTGATTATACTCATGACTGCTTCCTGTTGTTCTACACAATTCCTATCCAACAATTGTGTTTCCCTTTCTCTATTTCCGGCCTTCACAGCTCGTTCACATTCATCTTTTCTTCTTGTTTGTTGGCTTCTTCTCTCCTAGAAGTTCCTTTACTGCTTCAGTTACAGAGGTATCTTCCCAGTAATGATTTACACTTGTATCATCACCGTGGTTTGATATTAAGACTTCAAATTCATTATGCACACATATTTCACGGGTGCACAGCTTTGGATCCTTGAGCTGCTCAACATCAAACTGTCTCTTGATAATGTTATTCTTCTTTCTTTCGTAGTATAGCCTGTTACTAAGGATCAGTGTTTGTATCAGCCCGTTTTTAAGATCTAATATTTGTAACATAATTCTTGTACCTCTCATCTATAAGCATATGATCGGTCTGACTGATGGTATTACCATCTGGGGAAGTCCAGGTTCCTGTGTGTATACTTTTGTGGGAGAAGGCCGTCGAGCTCGCCACAAGGTTCTGGCTTATTGCAAAACTCTGCGCTATCGTCTGTTTTCCCATGGCTACTCTCCCTCACGATTGTGGGTCTATTCAAGTCTTCCTGTCCACATTTGGCGTTGAAATGGTCAAAATGTCAGCGAAGTTGCCGCATAACGTCAGTGAAACTTCTACATGGGGCGCACGCAAAATTGAATTTGCCGACTGGAACGCTTTAGTTTAGCCAATGTTTCGCTCGATTGGTCAATAACCGATGCTCTACTGTGCAGTACTATGTACGTCCGAGCGACTGAGCAAGCGCTACAGCGCTACCTCCAAAATTGATGGCAGGCTGCATCAAACCAGTCATCAGAAACTGACGTCAAGTAAAAAAAAAAAATTAAAAAAAACTTTAAAATTTTTGTGAAATGAATCCCTTTCAGTGCAAAGTAAAGAAAAAATGCTAGTTTCTACTGAATAGCTGTCTTTGTTATATGTACAGTTCATTTATAACTCAGTTTTATTTATAACAACAAATACTGTTTTCGGGAGTAAGAGTAGTGAAAGGAAAGAAGGCCATCTTTACAAAGAGGTACATATTGGCTTCTGAGCGGTAGAATTTTAAATAACTAAATAATCGAGTTCTGTTTTCCGCAACAAAATAATTAATGAGCGAGTCCTGAGTGTCTCATAAGAGAGTTTTAATTTCTGATATTCGTTCTGCATATCTATCACTAAACCTCCTTTTTCCACTTCCATTTGTAACGTTGTAAACCTATCTCGCAGTCTTCGTACGACATTCCTTACATCTCAAAAGTTAAATGTAAAAGCAACTGTCCATTTGTGACTCGATAGTACAACATCTGATTGTCTAACAAATAAAATTCCATTATACAGAGGTTGAGTCTCTCTTCTTTGCAACAGTATGGTAGCACTATGCTCAGAAAAAGTTTTCTGATCGGCATCTTCGCACGCAACCTAAGAGAAAGCGAAGCACCATCAATTTCCTCCTTCCTTTATACAAGTAAATAAACACAAAACATGACAAGTAAAGAAAATTAAGACTAACCTAAGTAACAAACGAATACGATATGTGCATTGTATCCCAGAACTTAAGCTATGCACTTCTATATCTAAGTGCATAAGATACGTTTCTGTGATATAGCTGTTTCCTTGGTATTCCTTTTTCCGTAACGGTTGAAGGAATTCGTGGCATTGCATCAATCTCACTTTTAAACGAGCTGACTCCCTTGTCTTGTGTTATAGAAGTTCTACTTGGCAACCGCAATTTGATGTTCCCTAGTAAAGTCATTTCTGTAACGTGGCAAGGCTCATGGCATTTCGTTACAATATTTTTCGTTTGGCCCTTGGGGTAAATGGATTATCTGATAACATCCACTGTTTCATCCTGTAGTGAGGCAGTTTGCTCTCCCGTTGCCCAATTGTTCTTGCTTCTCTAAAGCTTTTGTGTTGGCACGCTTTACTTTTCGCCAAATTTCTTTCAACTACTTCGCAAACTTCTTCACTGGTTCACTTGTGGGCCCAGCTTAGGTCGAACTACATGAAAAGGTGATGGCATTTTCAACACATAGACTACCTCGTACAGCGAGAGACAAGTTACGGTATGAACTTTCGAATCATATCCATGGACGGTTAATGTATCCCAGTCTGCATGGTGTGCATTCACGAAATGATTTAACATTTCGGATAACGTACCGTGGACTCATTCTGTCCGTCCATTCGTTCGAGGATGGAACGGGCTGGTATATAACTTCGTAATTTTTAGTAAGCGACAGAGCTGATTCATTAGGTCTGATACATAATTACTGCTTGTTCCGTAATAATGGCTTTTGGCGCACCAGACTTTAATAACCGGCTGTTTACCATTGCTTCTGCTAGTGTTCAAGTGGTTCAAGTGGCTCTGAGCACTATGGGACTTAACATCTGTGGTCATCAGTCCCCTAGAACTTAGAACTACTTATACTTAACTAACCTAAGGACATCACACTCATCCATGCCCGAGGCAGGATTCGAACCTGCGACCGTAGCAGTTGCGTGGTTCCGGACTGAGCGCCTAGAACCGCTCGGCCACCGCGGCCGGCTCTGCTAGTGTACTCGCCTTCTGAACTTGAATGGCTACCATAAGTAAATATATTGAGAAATGACCTAACATCGGAAGACCATATTTCTTACCTGCTTGTGTTATATTAAAAGGTCCCAGGACGCCTAACCCTAACAAAGAGAATACTTCGTCAGTTTTTGGTAGTCGTTGTGACGGAATTTTATGATGACACAAATCTGCTTGTTGTGCAGTTCGTTACATATTGTTCTACATCCAATGTCATGTGTTTTCCACCAAAATATTTCAGGTACATGTCAATCATTTGACCGTTTTCCTCTGTAGCCTGATAATGTGGTTATACGCTTGATGTAATGCTTCGAATCTCAGGACTACAGGAATTATAATTCGAGGTGCGTATTTTGTAGATCTGCAGGGCAAGCCTTCTTGCGTTTCAAACTGAGGCTGCGTTCGAAACAATTGACATTCTCTGTCAACTGCTTCTGCCTTTATCCAATCTGTCTGGCTTCCACCTAATACTTTCGAAGGTGTTGTCTTTCCACTTAGAACATCATCTTTTGCGTGTTTGGCTCCGGGCTTATGAGGTACCTCATAATCAAACTCACTTAATTGTAATGCCTATCTTGCTAATCGACTTGATGAATCTTATAACCCTAATAACCACTTTTAAAATGCGTGGTCGTAACTACTTTGAATTTACAACCATGCAAGTAGAAACAGGTGTAAGTGTTTCCGTATATAACTGCTAACATTTGTTTTTCAGTTGTTGAATAATTAGTTTTAGCCTTACTCAATTGTCTGGAGCCATTTGCCACTGGATATTCTTTACCATCAACAGCCAGACTTAAGAAACAGCCAAAAGCGCTGTTGGACGCATCACACGCAAGTATGAACTCCTGTTCGAAGTCAGGGATTATTAACATAGGATCTGATATTGATATCTCCTTGAGATTGTGATACCCACTGAAAACTAACACCTCATCGTAGCAATTTAGCTAATGGTCATGCAATTTCAGCAAAGCCTTTCACAAAATTGCGATAATAATTTCATAACCCAATGAATGACTATAATTGTTTTTTAATTTGTGATGTCGGAAAATAACATAAGGCGGAAGTAAGTTGAGTATCTGTCCTCATTTCATCTTGTCTGGTAATATGCCCAAGATAAATTACCTGTAACTGAAAAAATTGCATTTCTCCACGCTTAGTGTAAGGTGTGGTGCTCTCAATCCAGTATAAACTTCACCCTCACGTTGAACATGATATTCTACATTTTTTAAAAGACCAAACGTATTTTCGGTTTTAATCCACTACTAATACTCGTTGGAAGATAGCTGGACAATTTTTCAATACAAATGGCATTTTTCGATATTGGTAATGACCTGAATTTGCTGTGAAAGCAGTTCTGGGTCTGTCTTCAGGAGACACTTTGAAACTTCCCCTTTGAACAATTTTATATATGACTGTGCTTAAACTGACACACAATATTTTTAGCGCAACGCAGTCTGACTTTCAAAATTCCCTACAAAAGAATGGTCCTGACTAACATTAAACTATACCTTTCACAAATCACTTACCTCACAAAAATCTTCGCTGCTCAAGCTACTGCAATACAACGAGCGCCACTACTGCCAGCTAAATAAAAGATTCAAACTATGGAAGGCACTAACTACTGATAGGGATAGTTAGCAAATGAAAGATATTAATAGAGAACAAACAATGTATTTACCTTGATATCATCATATATAAATATAGCAGTTCATGACAAATTACAAAACTCCGCCATCTCTCTCCCCACATCCACCACTGCTGGCGGCTCACCTCCAACTGCGCAACGCTACGCGCTGTTCACAGCCAGCTGCCTAACACTACAATGGCGAGTATTACAACAATGCAAAGCAGCCACAGACTGCACACAGCACAGCCAGTGATTTTCATATTGAGCGCTACGTAACATTGCCAATAAGAAAACATAAACAGCCTACTTACATAGCCCCCATGCTCCCCACAAAAAATTTTACAAAATTTTTTTGGGCAGTGGCCAATAATGATTTAATAAAATTTTTCATAATTACAATAACAAAGAAATCAAATGCACACACTTATTGATACAATGTTGGTCAAAAGCTAAAATTTTCTCACAGTCCATAAAGATAGTCCTGATCATTCATTACAGTAGAATAGCAGTGTTTTTCTCAAAGTCTGAGCAGTAAAAGAAAATGCACACGGAAGTAGTGGATTTCCATGCAGTCTTGAAGAAGTAGTGTTGTCCTTCCAACGGAAAGACAGTGCTGACTCTCGACGTGCAGACAAGTATTGGGTCACAACAGAGCAAACCCACTGCAGAGTCAGTCAAAGTTTTGATGAATATTGGTAGGTAGGTCATCACAGAGCAGACCCACCGTAGTCCTGGTAGAGATTACGATATTGGTGGGCCACCAGAGGTGCAGACCCACTGCAGTCCCTGTAGAAATAATGGTATTGATGGATCATCAAAGATGTAGACCCACTGTAGTCCTTGTAGAGATAATGGTATTGGTGGGCCACCAGAGGTGCAGACCCACTGTAGTCCTTGTAGAGATGGCCAGCAGCCATCTGTTGCGATTGTGCAGGTGCACATTCACCATTGAAGAGTCTTGCGGAGAATATAGCAAGTCCATAAACCACCACTTGTGCACTCACAAAGTTTTTGGAATTGTCCTTAGATCCAGCAATGCTGTTATCCAGTCCCTTGCTGAATCATTAACACACGTGCAAACACTATCAGTCCCTACTTCTCACATATTGTCCATGTACTATGACCAACAGAAACGTGTGCAGTGAAATGTTACTTAATTTGAAGAACTGGTAACAATTACAATTTTATAACATGAGAATACAATAACAAAGGTACACAATACATCATTAAAAACATAACAATATAGATAACATTTGTAGTAATAGGGGCTTTACAAAAGAATAGAAATAGACATATACGTCAGTGTTACAGGAATTATGACATGAGTACATACATAGATCAGAATAATTATTGAAACATCAACTTCACACATGAGCATTTAAACAGAATGAATAATGTCTAACATCTTTACAAAGTAAATAATATATTATTAATGCCAATTATATTTGAGGATAACACTATTCCTCATCATAGTGAATGTAGCTTAATATTAAAAGAGAAAAAAAATTCTATGAAACTACACAGAGACAGGAAGAAAACAAATACACAAGGGTACACAAACACGTACTGGGATAACACAAAAGGAAAGGACAGGGTTCGTTTTCAGTGTAACATTTGGTACTGCAGTCCATCCCAAAAGTTCATTCTATAGATCTTTCGTCTTATTTCAACCTTTGCTTCCACCAAAAAAATCTTATCCAAGCATGCTTTCTGTATTCTGTTCATATTTCTTTCAAAATAATTATTTCTGATTGTACAATACTCATTTGGGCCCAAACCCTTTTTATTTAACTTCGCAATGCATTCTTTACCTATTCTCCATAGTCAGTTTCTCATATAGTCTACCCCCTCTTAAGCTAACTTAAATCTACTGAGCTCAGATGCTAAACTAAGGGACGAGGCAATGCAGCAGCACGTAAAACAATTATTATAAACAGCAATGAAAAAAATGGAAAATTGCAAAGCAAGCTACAGTATAAATTAGCAAAAGTCAAATTCAATAACACTATGCCTGGCAAACAGCAGCAACTTATACCTAAACATGACATAGCGCAACCAGAAAAAATATTACACTAAAATGTCCATGTCTAATACCTATGTCACATCTTAACATTAGAGTGATGCATCACAATTTATTCTACAAAAGAAATTACCAAGTACTTGAAAAGAAAATTATGAATGCAGTTCCTGTGAAGGTAAATGTCGCTTTGTGCTCCCTCATTTTTTTGAAAAAAATTATTATATACTCGATCTGTAGACAGAAAATATTTATATTAGTACATCTATAAAATTTTATTTTAACCAATGCTGCAGTGCAGCTAGAAACTTGATATTAAACAAAATGTGTAAATAAATACATAAAGCAAGCCATATGGCATTTTTCTTAACTAGCAAGGCAATAGCTGTGAAATGTTTCTCATCGTTTCATTAGGCATTTCAGTAAATATCATAAATTACGAGCTCCACAGTATGCTTTCAACAAGGAGATGTCAGTAGCGCGGACAATGGCCTTCCCTTTCTTTTTTTTCTACCTGTGCTTCTCACGAGGCACTCACACTAATGGCTTGTTCTCCAGGCGTCTGACACACCTGGGTGCCCACGACGCCTTATGTGCAGGTGGTCACTTAACTTTCGTACGGAAATATTTACGACAGCAGTTTCCGCTACAGTGACAGTCATATATACAAAATTTCACAGGTCGAGAATTTACTTTGCAAAATCCTATGAATATAACAGTGTCCAAAAAAATTTTCAGTGGCATTGTGATACATTCACACATGATTCACACATGTACACACATTTCATAATTCTAAAGTACGATTCTTGGTTTCCAACATCCTTTTCCATAAGTCAGAGTCCCTAATCACTATTCATTACTCCTTACCTTATTACACATATTTATATTCGTCGACACGTCAACCTTGCGACGACACTTCAATATTTCATCATAATAAATACATAGCATAACCAAATTCCTCATATAGCACCAGCTTATTAATCATAAACATACCTCAGCAGCATAATACACATCGTCGTCGTAAAAATAACATCATAACACCTCAGTCAAATCTCAAAATCGTCGTAGCTTCCTCCAATAATTAAAAAAATTCTCTGCTCATGTCAAAAGTGTCATCTGCCTCAAACGTACTTTAAAAATCATGAATCCATACCAAATACATCATTCAAAGCTCTCATAGTATCATAATGGTTCCGAAAAAATATGAGCATTTCACAAAGTACAGACAAAATACAATTTCATAAGTGTGAAGTTATCCAACTGTGTAATTGCGTAAACATGTGTCACTGACATAGTAAAAAGAATGTTTGTTTCTCTGTCAAATAATCAGATAGCTGTGTAATTCTGTGTTAGAGAAATATGGTACCGATGTGTAAAGTTGTATAAGCAAATACCATATTAGCTAGGGCTCCTTGTGCTTGCCAAACACATGGTACACAAAGCAAGCGTGTACCCCCCTGAGGATTAATGTAATTATACCCTCAGGTGTTACAGATTACAGCAATGCAATGAAATGTATCACGGAAAACTTTCTTTGTAATTCAAAAATCTTTAAAAATAAATGTTTTAAGTACAAAATTAATCACTCAAATACGTGTACTGTAGCGCTAAACTGTGCGTCTTGTTGCAACATAATCTGTGTGGAAGTGTCGTAGTTATCGTCCTCCGAAAGCTAAGTTCTGCATAAGTCAATGTACTTACCTCATAATACACAAAAGTGAAATGCTTTGCGTATAGATATCGTAGTTATTACGCTTATTGTTGTAATGAAGAAAGTACTGTACTGTAACGTATTGTTATGCCACGAAAAAGGCTGTCTCATTGTTGCTATACCACAAAAGTTACTACTAAAACATGTTTTTCTTCCTAGAAGAATTCAGAAAACTGTGCAGATATAAAACAGATACACTGCAAAAGCAACATTGTGAATTGTCACTCATTAGTAGCGTCGTGATAACATCATGTAGCTGTCACATAAACTAACCACTGTGTCCTCTGGTATCTCACAGAAAGTACTTTAAACCCAGAATGTATTTTCAAGTAAACCAAAAGTTGCATTAAAATCTCATTAGCAGTACCAGTATGTGTCCTAAGTACGTAAGCCTGATAGTCGTTACGTAATCGTGCAACTAACAAGCAAGAATGTACAATTAACAACACTGTGTCGTCTGTTCATTATAACAATGCATTCGTAATTTCTGTTTAAATAAGTTCTCTTGGTTCTTGACTGGATATTTCACTTCAAACATTGTTACATGTTAACAGATTCTAAATCTGACAAAGCATACTAGAAATGTGAAGTGAAAAGTTTGATGGCAAAGACAAAGTTAAAAAGCAGATTATCTTTCAATAAACGGTTTTACATGTGAAATGTGGTGTAAACCTTTACTCTTCCTAGTACGCAGAGTTTCAACTTCAACGCAATTATCATGTGGTATACGTCGGATTCTGTAAGGTCCATTGTAAACTAGAAAGAATTTGTGACTCAAGTGTTTCTTCTTATGTGAAAATGAATGAGCTTTAATGAGAACTTTCTGACCAATATACAATTTCTTTGCATTTGCTTTACCGTGTAGTTTTCTCCTTTTGTCTGCTGCAGATTTTATATTTTTAAGAGCCAAATCAATTATGTCTTTGTGTCGAAGTTTACGTGTATTTGGGAAAGGTACAAGCTCTCTGATTCTGTTCGGTGGTTCTTCATTCTTTAGTACAAGAGTAGGTGGTAAAGCAGTGGAATCATGAGGCATTTCATTCAGCACATTTTGAAATAAGTGTAAATATCTGTCCCAATGCTGATGCTTTCTGTGACAATAAAGTCTGCAAAGCTTATTGATTTCTTTCATAATCCGTTCAGACGGGTTACAATGTGGTGAGTACAATGAAATAAAAACAGGTTTGATTTTATGGTTGCGAAGCATGCATGACCAAACAGCAGATCTGAATTGCGGTCCGTTATCTGAAATGACTTTACTAACGTGTCCAACTTCACGTAAGAAATTTTTAACAAAGGCGTTGGATACAGACCGTCCAGTGGCTTTACGTAACGGTGTGAAAGAAACAAATTTTAAAGTAAGTTCAACAGCGACTAGAACGTACGAAAATCCATTAGATGTTCTGACAAGCGGTCCCAAGAGATCAACAGCAGCAAATTCCTTTAATTTAGAAGGAATGATAGGAAACAGCGGAGCACTATGGGAGATAGTAGATGGTTTCGCCTTTTGACAAAGTTTACAAATAGACAAGACTCTTCGAATTCTCTTTTCCATATTGTTAAAATAACAAGTCGTTCGAAGAATATGATAACATTTTCGTGGGCCAAAATGTGCGTAGCTGAAATGAATGTACCAAATGAGCTTATTAACAAAATCGTCGGGAATGCAAAGTACCCATAGCTTGTCATCAACAGTGCAGCGTTTGAAGAGTATGTTGTTTCTAACCAGGTAATAATGCCGAATCTGAGTGTGTGTCTTTTCATGCCATTTACTTTTGATGTCTCTCCAAATCGGATCTTTATCTTGTTCATGAGCAATGTCTTTTAAAGATGTGGTGAAGAAGTTTTCAAAGGCGACTTTCTGAATGTAAAGAATACTGAAATTTTTCTCGAGGTTGCCTTCTTTGTTACTTTTCTCAAGCCCAGCCGGTGCGCGTGACAGTGCGTCCGCAACAATGTTCTCCTTGCCGGGAATGTAGACTATTGTGAAGCGGAATTCTTGCAGAAACAATGCCCAACGTTTTAACCTGTCATGATTTAATTTTGAAGACATAAGAAATTGTAATGCACGATGATCACTGTATACTTTTACATGCTTACCAGAAAGAAAGAAACGGAATTTGTTAAATGCCCAAACGATAGCTAAAGCTTCTAATTCAGTAACGGAATAATTTTTTTCAGATTTTGTTAGCACTCGGCTAGCAAAAGCAATGGTTTTCTGAACGGTAGTGTCATTTTCTATGGCTTCTTGAAATAAATGGGCACCAAGACCGACTTTAGAAGAATCCGTGCTAAGGCAGAAATCTTGTGACAGATCTGGATGAGCTAAGATTGGCGCGTGAAGTAACGCTTCTTTCAAAGAATTGAATTCCAACTGTGCTTGTTCGTCCCAGTTCCAAATAGTATTTTTTCCAGTGAGAGAACAAAGTTTTGGTGTAACAAGAATTTGCATATTCAGAAAACGACGGTAAAAATTTACGAGACCTAGAAAACTGCGGACTTGTCTTTTTGTGGATGGAACTGGAATGGCTCTGATTGCTTCTAACTTTTCAGGATCCGGCTGAATGCCTTCAGAAGAAATAATATGTCCCAAAAACTTCACCTTTGTCCTACCGAATTCAGACTTTTCCAAGTTAACTGTAATTCCAGATTCTGCAAAAATACGTAACAAACTGTTGAGGATGCGATTATGTAGTTCCCATGAAGCTTCTGCTATTAGAATATCGTCCACATATAAGGTGATGTGACGTTTTAAGAACTCAGGTAATATCGAATTTAGCCCGCGAATGAATGCTGCTGAAGAAATGTTCAAACCGAAAGGAAGTTTCCGAAACTGATAACAAACGCCGAAACAAAGGAAAGCTGTGTATTTTCTACATTCTGGATGAAGTTCAATCTGATAAAAGCTGGATCTGAGATCAATGGAAGACAACACTTTTACACCATTAAAATTTTGAAGAAGTTCTTCCATCGTCTGCGGCCTGTCTGTTTCAGGAATAATGATAGTATTGATTTGTCTCGAATCTAAGACAAGCCTGATCGATCCATTTTTCTTCTCAACAACATGTAATGGATTGTTGTATGAGCTTACTGCAGGCTCAATAATGCCCTCGTCGTGCATAGATTGTATTTCTGTTCTAACACGGTCCCTATAATGTGCTGGAATTACATATGGTCTAACACAAAATTTAGTATGCTCACGAACACGAAATTGGTATTGAAATCCCTTGATTGTTCCTGTTTTATGAGTAAAAACTGTGGAATGTTCTTGTAAAATCTCAAAAAGGTCCTGCCTATCAGTGTCATTACAATTTTCAATTGTTTGAATTTTATTCTGAATTAACTTATTAGTGTCAAATGCGCCGTCGACATCATCCCTGTCAGTACTTGCAGAGTGATTGCTAGTGTCTAGTTCCGTAGAAAATTCCGAACTGTTGTCTAACAGAAGGTAAAGCCGATTGATTTCTTCGTCATGGTTTGAGAGCCAATCTTCAAATTTCAAAGCTATTGACTTACCTTCCTTCTCTAAATCTATTTCAGCATCGTGAAAGTTTAAGATTGCTTTGTATTCATTCAAAAAGTCTACTCCCAATATAATTTCCATCGACAATAATGGAACAATGAGAAAGCTCATAGAGAAGCTGTGGCTTTGACAATAGAATTCTAAGTTGGTTTGTTGGCGTACATCTACACTTTTTCCAAAGATTGCACCTTGTAATTTAATCTTACGTAACGGAAGTGTGGGACAATCGTTCGATTTGTTGCATTTGCTAAAGGCTGTTTCACTAATTACTGAAATGGGACTGCCAGAGTCAAGTACTGCCGTAAATTTTACATCACTTACTGTAATGTGAATCACAGGATATGCAATATTGTTATGTTTTATGTCGTGTTCCTGGAGTAAGATGTCCCTAATGTCTTCCATTTTTACGTAATTACTAGCTACGGCAGCTGCGTCGTTAGTGTCATAAGAACGTTTTGTGGCTGCCAGCGGTGTGAGTCATTGCCTATTGTCTCTTTGTTGGCGAGCGTCGTTATTGGGATTTGGAGACCTAACTTCTACAAATTCACCGTGACGAGAGGGCCCTGCCCTGTTTAAATCCCGCCAGTTCTGTTGCAATTCAGGTCTGTCGTTACGATCACATCGTCTGTCGTCATGTCGGTAGTTCCTGTAGTTCCTTTCTTGTCGGTTAAGTGGTGGAGAATTTCTCCCTGAATCGTAACTGCGCGTTGGACCGTTGCGTCTAAAGTTATTCTGTCTCCCTTGATAATAATTATTTTGGTTCCCAAATTGTCTGTTTCTCTGATTGTCTCTGTGATAGTCACTACCGCGGAGAGGTGATCTTTCCCTGTAATTATTACTACTCTGCCAACGGTTGTAATACGGGTGGTGTCTGTTTCGGTCACGATTTGTGTTGTGAGAATAGCCTTGTCGCGTCCAGTTATTATTTCTTTCATCGCGGAATTGCGACTGATGTGATCTGTAATTGTTGTGCTCCTGTGTTCCGCGATTGTCAGTGTCACTTTCCAGTTCTTGTAACAGTCCCTGAAAAGCTTCAATGTCGTCTTTGCAACGTCCTGCCAAATTAATATGTCGTAACTGTTCAGGTAATTTGATTAAGCAAATGCGGATGAGTTCTGAGGGGCTGTATGGGTTTGACAGGTACTGATTCTTGTGCAACATGTCTTCAAAATATTTCACAAGACTGGAGAATTCAGATTGTTCGAAATGTTTCATCATTATGATGCCATGTTTTACGCGGTCTTGTGTGGCTTGAGACCAATATGCTGAGCGGAAGGCATGGTAAAATTCTCCTTCACTGTGGCAATCGTGAATGACCGATCGCATTCTTACAGCTGGTTCAATCTCTAAGTAGCCACACATAAATTCTAATCTGTGCTCCAATGACCAGTTGGGAGGAAAACAATGAGAGAATTGATGGAGCCATGCTTGTGGATGAATGTCGTTGCCAGAATTCTTAAATGTTTTGAATTTACGTGTAGTAATGAACAGCTTATAGTCAAAATCATCACGTCGTCGAGTCGCATATCGGTCATTGTTAGGTCGTGTCGGCCGTTCCATCTCAAAATTCGGTGCACATTGCCAATTTCTTTCATAACTTCCGAAATGCCCTGTGTTATTATTTTGTGGCTGTTCCGTATTTCTGTGTCCCTCTTCCCGTATTGGGGCGCGAGTATCCTCTGAAATACGTAATTCTTGTATTAACTGTGTCAGCTGATCTTGTACTTCCCGGATTTCTCTTTGGTGTTGCGTATTAATCTGATTCTGATTTTGTTTGAATTTCCTAATTTGTTCGCACTCTTCAGTGTCAGTGAAGGCTACAGGTCTTGTGTCATTCAGATCATCATCTACCTTTGTAGATAAGTTAGTGAACTGATCTGAAAGTTCAGCTACTTTATCCAATAGTGAAATTATTTCCTCTGTATGTTTTTCTGAACCAAGTTTCAGAGTATCTACTGTGTCCTTTAAGTTTTCCTGAGTTTTTGCAAGTTGCGTAACCGAATCGGTAGATGCAACTGAGTCAATTTTAGCTTGCAAGGTGTCGTGATTTTCATGAACAATGGTTTGCAGTTCTTTTATGGCTGCTTCGTGATTCTGTAATACATTTTCATGCCGCGAAAAAATAGGTTGAAAATGCTCACAAATTTGTGTTTTTACGTCATTACAGACTTTTTGACATTTCGATTCAATGTTATGTAACTCAGTAGTTAAATCTTCACGTGTTTGTTCAAGCATGGTGTGAAGATTTTGTTCCATTGCGTCTAACTGTTGCTGTGTTTGTCTCTGGTGTTGTTCCATTGTGTCTAACTGTTGCTGTGTTTGTCTCTGGTGTTGTTCCATTGTGTCTTAACTTTTTAAGATTTTGTCCCATTTGTCTCTGATTTTGTTCCATTTGTTGCATTAATTGCAATAATAATGTATTAGTGTCTGGAATCTGTTTCTCTACGCTTTTCGGCAGTGCATTTGCACCGGCAACATTCACATTTTGACAAGCAGAAAATGTGCCTTGACTTATTTGAGAAAACGGTGATGACCCAAAACCTGAATCTACAGTATTTGCGATATTGTGTTCTGTCATTCGCGATTCCTGAGGCGAGCTGTTGCCGACCAATCGATCGATAACGCTTCCCTGTTCACTACCTGTTTCAGTGTCTACACCATTGTTTGCCGCCCGCTCCATTTCCCTATGCGCAATTACCAAATTACTACTTTGAACATTAGTTAATTCATTACTCTGTGGCGCTAACACACTGCTTTCATTTTCACTGCCATTTCTCAGTTTACTTTGGAGCCTAGTATTACGTTTTTCACAAGCCATTATTGTCACAGTATTTCACACGACACCACAGAAAAACACAATTTGAAGATCAAAAATAAGAGAACACATTAACATAGCACTGAAAATAATATCTAGTTAATTGCAGCTGCGAAATACTTGGTGCAAATCTACATGCATGCCACAACTGTTTTACTGTACAACAATGAAAGTCTGCAACTACAAAGGAGATTTTCTCTACAATTACGCACTAGCAATAAACAAAATCTACACTAATTACACAAACTACAACAAAAAATCAGAAGATTCCAGTGAGGTATCCTTGGCTAAGGGTCGACATATGAAACTTCCCTTTTGAACAATTTTATATATGACTGTGCTTAAACTGACACACAATATTTTTAGCGCAACGCAATCTGACTTTCAAAATTCCCTACAAAAGAATGGTCCTGACTAACATTAAACTATACCTTTCACAAATCACTTACCTCACAAAAATCTTCGCTGCTCAAGCTACTGCAATACAACGAGCGCCACTACTGCCAGCTAAATAAAAGATTCAAACTATGGAAGGCACTAACTACTGATAGGGATAGTTAGCAAATGAAAGATATTAATAGAGAACAAACAATGTATTTACCTTGATATCATCATATATAAATATAGCAGTTCATGACAAATTACAAAACTCCGCCATCTCTCTCCCCACATCCACCACTGCTGGCGGCTCACCTCCAACTGCGCAACGCTACGCGCTGTTCACAGCCAGCTGCCTAACACTACAATGGCGAGTATTACAACAATGCAAAGCAGCCACAGACTGCACACAGCACAGCCAGTGATTTTCATATTGAGCGCTACGTAACATTGCCAATAAGAAAACATAAACAGCCTACTTACAACTTCTAGTTGGTGATAACCACTTCTAAGATAAATCGCTGAGAAGTATTTACATTTTCCTAGGATGTCTAATGCATCCTTTACGTTCGGTATGGGATATGCATCCATTGTGGTTCGGATTCAAATAACGACAGTCAAGTACCGTCAACTGACTTTTTTGGGTACAAGGGCTATATTTGCCGACGAAGAACTACCGCTACGCTCGATAATACCCTTACGCAATTGGTGGGCTATGAAATCGTCTACTAGTGGTTTTAGGTGTTTCACTGTCCAGTATGGTTTCCTATAAAGTGGAGGGATATCGCCTGTTGACATGCGATGTTGTGTGATTGGTGTTGCTGGTAGTGGACAATCTGATCTGAATAAGTCTGAATATTTTAACAGTAAACCTTCCATGGCTTCTCCTTCATTAACTTTCAAGTGACGAACCTTGTCACGTAGTACAAACGCATTGACGGTTTATCTGATGCTGTGATCACAGCGTGACCCTTCGATATCTTCATCTTCGAGTATAAACTCGCTATAAGTAATCCTTTCAGGATATGCACTTCGTCTGTCCAGACGTTATCCAGTCTTACCGGAATCAGCAGTTCACAATTAACACCGCTTACGTGCGCAATGCTTTTTCGTATAAAACAATGCATTTCATTTAATACTTCATGGTTCTACAGCGGCTCAACCACACATAACCTCTGCTGTCAGACATCGGCATCTACAAATGACGAAACCAGCTTCCCTTAAACCTTCCGTTAACTGTTGAAATGTTCTAGCCTTACTCAGTGTCTTATGATACATCACGTATGTCTTGGCTTCAGCCGTAAGGCGTAAATTGGCCATCGGCAGAGTAATTGCGTCTGACCAATTACACATTCTGGCTGCAGCCAATATATTCTTAATGAATACCATGACGTCCTCTGTTGGTTTGCTGGAGAAAGGTGTGATGAGGTTAGTTATTGTAGAATCTATTGAAAAGTGGGGAATTGCTACTGACGACTTCAATTCACTCGAACCTGGCTATGAATTTCGCATGGCCCGCGAAGATTCTAGCTGTGCCTCATGGTGTAACTTATGTTGGGCAATATCCTCTAACAACTTTGACACTTGATCCGTTCAAGCGGCTGTACTATCAGTAGTAGTAAATGACCTAGTGCCTAGCGTATCTGTTCAACTTACCACTATCTTATATGTGTACCAAAAATATTTGCACCAACCTATACGGGGCAGTAAAAATACTACTTACACTGCACGAAATGAGACTCAATTACTCATCATCGCCCAGCGACACTCAGTACACTCCTGTGCTGCACTACCATACCGTCTACAAGTAGAACAAGTTACCAGTACAAACTTAGTGCATGGTTCACTATGACACATTAAATTATAAATGGTCTCATTGGTACCAAATATGTTTCTTTACGATCACCTCTGATAAATTAGCAGGCTCCATTGGTTTTACCAAAGATACTTTTGACATAGCACGTCGATGAATACACCTTAGTTCTGCCATATCACAAGGAAAAAAAAACCTGTTTTTTTCTGCTCAGCGCGTTGCGGTTGCTGCTGCGAAGTATGGAGGCTGTAGAGGCAGACCGCTGCATCTGTATCCCGGGCGCCTGAGTCGCTCTCCTCCGATGCCAAAACTCGTCAGAGTACACACTTCCGACACCAACTTACAGAGGGGCCGAGCTGATATTTCTCTGTATTAAGTCAGGATAGCAGCTAGGCACCTGTGAAGCGTCTCTAACAATATTAAAACATTGTCAAAATTCAGTCATTTAGCAATCATGTTTACAGTCGCCTTGTTGTACACCGGCCTTGTAACCGATGTCACATTCAGCTGCGTGTTGGACTGCCGCTGACGTTGCAGAGTCTGCAGGCCGAGGCGAAGAGTGAGTGACCACGCGCCGCGCTGCCGGCGCGGCTAAGCTCCAGCACGAATGGTCTCGTACTAGCTGCCGGAGTGTGCTCGGTCCCACTCTCAATTCTACGTCGACCGTTGATAATCGGCAGCGTGGTGTTATGGGAAGTCGTGTGTTCGGTTGGTCTCCTTCCTACGTACCAGCTAGGTTTCACCAGCCAGAGGCACCTAAGTGTTGAATAGGACGTGGATCCCAAGAGGCCCTGCTACCGGTTTCCGCGCTAAAGTTCGGCGCTGTCAGCACTCTCCGATGTGGTGCTATCGGAAGACATTCTCCATCAGCAATTGTAGGTGGCGAACAGTATGAAGTTCACGAGGCGAAGACCGTTATCTCAGGTACATCTTCTGTTGGTTCGTAGACTGTTCCGGAGTATCTAGGACACAGATTCACTACAGTGCCGTTATCGTGGAATCGAGTGGTATAACTGTGAATGCCGTAGATCCCAATGATCAACTCCTTGAGAGACGGAGAGCTCGACTATTTAAAGAGAGCTGACGTGAGGCTATGAGGCGATGCTCGTTTCGTAATGAGCGCCTGTGTCCTTCTTATTCTGCTATATTCGCTTAACAGGCGCTTGGCTGTTTAGGTTCAGTGATATTGGTTATTATGAAATATGTATACTTTCTTTGACCTATACCCGTGGTCTAGGGGTAGCGTCTTTGATTCATAGTCAAAACGTCTCCGGTCGCGGGTTCAATCCCCGCCACTGAATAAATTTTGACAAATAATCAGCATTGGCGGCCGAAGACTTCCGGCATAAGAAGTCAGCCTCATTCTGCCAACGGCCTTGTCAAAGAGGGAGGAGGAGCGGATAGAGGTTCAGGGCACTCTCTTGTCCTAGGGGTGGGAAATTGCCCCTAAAGGCGGAAGAATCAGCAATGATCAACGACATGAGGATGTAGAAGGCAATGGAAACCACTGCATTAAAGACACGTAACGTGTATCCACAGGACATGTGGCCTGTAATTGAAGAAGTGTCATGATGATCTCTCCATTGGCAAAAGATTCCGGAATAGTCCCCCATTCGGATCTCCGGGAGGGGACTGCCAAGGGGGAGGTTACCATGAGAAAAAGATTGAATAATCAACGAAAGGATAACGTTATACGAGTCAAGGCGTGGAATGTCAGAAGCTTGAACGTGGTAGGGAAACTAGAAAATCTGAAAAGGGAAATGTAAAGGCTCAATCTGGATATAGTAGGGGTCAGTGAAGTGAAGTGGAAGGAAAACAAGGATTTCTGGTCAGATGAGTATCGGGTAATATCAACAGCAGCAGAAAATGGTATAACAGGTGTAGGATTCGTTATGAATAGAAAGGTAGGGCAGAGGGTGTGTTACTGTGAACAGTTCAGTGACCGGGTTGTTCTAATCAGAATCGACAGCAGACCAACACCGACAGCGATAGTTCAGGTATACATGCCGACGTCGCAAGCTGAAGATGAACAGATAGAGAAAGTGTACGAGGATATTGAAAGGGTAATGCAGTATGTAAAGGGGGACGAAAATCTAATAGTCATGGGCGACTGAAATGCAGTTGTAGGGGAAGGAGTAAAAGAAAAGGTTACAGGAGAATATGGGCTTGGGACAAGGAATGAAAGAGGAGAAAGACTAATTGAGTTCTGTAACAAGTTTCAGCTAGTAATAGCGAATACCCTGTCCAAGAATCACAATAGGAGGAGGTATACATGGAAAAGACCGGGAGATACGGGAAGATTTCAATTAGATTACATCATGGTCAGACAGAGATTCCGAAATCAGATACTGGATTGTAAGGCGTACACAGGAGCAGATATAGACTCAGATCACAATATGGTAGTGATGAAGAGTAGGCTGAAGTTCAAGACATTAGTCAGGAAGAATCAATACGCAAAGAAGTGGGATACGGAAGTACTAAGGAATGACGAGATGCGTTTGAAGTTCTCTAACGTTGTAGATACAGCAATAAGGAATAGCGCAGTAGGCAGTACAGTTGAAGAGGAATGGACATCACTAAAATTGGCCATCACAGAATTTTGGAAGGAAAACATAGGTACAAAGAAGGTAGCTGCGAAGAAACCATGGGTAACAGAAGAAATACTTCAGTTGATTGATGAAAGGAGGAAGTACAAACATGTTCCGGGAAAATCAGGAATACAGAAATACAAGTCGCTGAGGAATGAAATAAATAGGAAGTGCAGGGAAGCTAAGACGAAATGGCTGCAGGAAAAATGTGAAGACATCGAAAAAGGTATGATTGTCGAAAGGACCGACTCAGCATACTGGAAAGTCAAAACAACCTTTGGTGACATTAAAAGCAACAGTGGTAACATTAAGAGTGCAACGGGAATTCCACTGTTAAATGCAGAGGAGAGAGCAGATAGGTGGAAAGAATACATTGAAAACCTCTATGAGATTTGTCTGATGTGATAGAAGAAGAAGCAGGAGTCGATTTAGAAGAGATAGGGGATCCAGTATTAGAATCGGAATTTAAAAGAGCTTTGGAGGACTTACGGTCAAATAAGGCAGAAGGGATAGATAACATTCCATAAGAATTTCTAAAATCATTGGGGCAAGTGGCAACAAAACGTCTATTCACGTTGGTGTGTAGAATATATGAGTCTGGCGACATACCATCTGACTTTCGGAAAAGCATCATCCACACAATTCCGAAGACGGCAAGAGCTGACAAGTGCGAGAATTATCGCACAATCAGCTTAACAGCTCATGCAACGAAGCTGCTTACAAGAGTAATATACAGAAGAATGGAAAACAAAATTGAGAATGCGCTAGGTGACGATCAGTTGGGCTTTAGGAAAAGTAAAGGGACGAGAGAGGCAATTCTGACGTTACGGCTAATAACGGAAGCAAGGCTAAAGAAAAATCAAGACACTTTCATAGGATTTGTCGACCTGGAAAAACCGTTCGACAATATAAAGTGGTGCAAGCTGTTCGAGATTCCGAAAAAAGTAGGGGTAAGCTATAGGGAGAGACGGGTCACATACAATATGCACAACAACCAAGAGGGAATAATAAGAGTGGACAATCAAGAACGAAGTACTCGTATTAAGAAGGGTGTAAGACAAGGCTGTAGCCTTTCCCCTTACTCTTCAATCTGTACATCGAGGAAGCAATTATGGAAATAAAAGAAAGGTTCAGGAGTGGAATTAAAATACAAGGTGAAAGGATATCAATGATACGATTCGCTGATGACATTGCTATCCTGAGTGAAAGTGAAGAAGAATTAAATGATCTGCTGAACGGAATGAACAGTCTAATGAGTACTCAGTATGGTTTGAGAGTAAATTGGAGAAAGACGAAGGTAAGGAGAAGTAGTAGAAATGATAACAGCGAGAAACTTTACATCAGGATTGATGGTCACGAAGTTAATGAAGTTAAGGAATTGTGCTACCTAGGCAGTAAAATAACCAATGACGGACGGAGCAAGGAGGACATCAAAAGCAGACTCGCTATGGCAAAAAATGCATTTCTGGCCAAGAGAAGTCTACTAATATCAAATACCGGCCTTAATTTGAGGAAGAAATATCTGAGGATGTACGTCTGGAGTACAGCATTGTATGGTAGTGAAACATGGACTGTGGTAAAACCGGAACAGAAGAGAATCGAAGCATTTGAGATGTGGTGCTATAGACGAATGCTGAAAATTAGGTGGACTGATAAGGTAAGGAATGAGGAGGTTCTACGCAGAATCGGAGAGGAAAGGAATATGTGGAAAACACTGATAAGGAGAAGGGACAGGATGATAGGACATCTGCTAAGACATGAGGGAATGACTTCCATGGTACTAGAGGGAGCTGTAGAGGGCAAAAACTGTAGAGGAAGACAGAGACTGGAGTACGTCAAGCAAATAATTGAGGACGTAGGTTGCAAGCGCTACTCTGAGATGAAGAGGTTAGCACAGGAAAGGAATTCGTGGCGGGCCGCATCAAACCTGTCAGTAGACTGATGACCAAAAAAAAAAAAAAACTTTCTTTCGACATCTCTTACGAGCTAACTAATATGCGTGTCTCATTTCCGTTGGTTTCCTGTCCCGTGCTATTGTCTGCTGTGCTCCACCTCTCTCTCTCTCTCTCTCTCTCTCTCTCTCTCTCTCTCTCGGCGCGGTGTTGTAACGTGCTGAGGTCTGACCGACATGCGACATACCCTGGTTTCCTGCTTCTGTTTCTTCCTCTGACATGACTGCTCTTTGCTTGTAACAAGCTAAATGAACTTTAATAAAATTTTCTGATTTTCATCTACTTACTGTTCTGCGCCATAACAGCTATATGTTGTCCAGTTGAGTTGACTGTTATCTTGAAAGGAATTCATCACTGAATTTCATTGCCAAAGCCTACATTCACACATATATTTCCATTGTTTTGATCACCATTTCATCTAAACGATTTTCTTAATCTTTTCTGAAAAATAGTGTTCGTTGATTTGTCTCTTACCTGAAATATGTCATGCTTCAGTTATAGAGAAACTAGAATGACGAGCTAAGTGCCTTATCTTACAACAGTTGCAGATTTACGCTGATCAAATGTGGATATGTGATATCATAGCATCTGTAGCTCTAATTTCCCAAGCTTGCAGAACAATAGCTGCTCGGGCTAGCCACGCGGTCTTAGGCGTCTTGCACGGTCCGCGCGGCTCCCCCGTCATAGGTTCGAGTCCTCCCTCGGGCATGGGTGTGTGTGTTGTTCATAGCGTAAGATAGTTTGAGTTAGATTAAGTGGTGTGTGAGCTTAGGGACCGATGACCTAAGCGGTTTGGTCCTATAAGATCTTACCATGTCTTTTTTTTTATTTTTTTTTTTTTTTTGTAGAACGATAAATCAAATATACGTCGAGAATCATATTCTTGCGAGAAATCAGTTACTTTCTTCTTCTGGTTTCGTAATGCTTATTTTTAAGATTTGTTTCATGACGTTTAGAGACGTGTTACTTTTCCTCCTATGGTATTTTTCAACAAATTTGTGTCTTTTCTTCGCCCACGAGAAACAAGATCATGTATTAATCTCGGAACAGATATGCAAGTTTTGTAGACACTAGTTACTTGCACAATCACTAACTACTGAAAAATGTGGGAGGTGCTGCAGTTCGTGGTTGCCATCATGAAGAAAGTATAATGGAATACTAACGCACCTGAAAAGATGAAAAGAGTTAGTATCAAAACTGCACTAACAACATCTGTCCATGCCACATATACAAGAAGCCAACTGAACTGTTGTGAATGTGTGTATTATTTGCTCAACAGTAGGACGGCACAATATATTTAAGGACACAAGATTGTGAGGAGATTACACTGTAAAGTAACAGTAAAAGAAAATTTCCGCTGACAATGTTACAGCGATACACAAGTATGTCTTTTTGCTTAAAGTAAGAAAAATTAGAATTTACCGTCTCGTCGACAACCAAGTTATACTCTTGTCCAGTCACCGTCAGCCCTAGATTCCAGCAGACATCGTGTTTTAGCCGTCCGCATAGTCATCGTCCTCATGTGTGATGCTATGCCGGATATCGATGATTGGCTATTACGATAGCCTCCTAATCCGTAAACTATATGCACAAAACTATGCGCCATCGCTGTACCCTAATGTTATGTGTACAAGCAGCACTAACATGTGACTGTTAGACGGAACAGTTTATCGATACTGATATTTACGATTAAAAACCCAGTCTGCTGAAATGAAGCGTATGGTGCCGTAAGTACATGCACCACTAACATGTGACCGCTACTCACAACGGTATATCTATATTCATAAATGCATTTAAAAACCCAGTTTGCTGAGATGAAGCGTATCGTGCCCTGAACAAACAACGAACGATATCGCGTTTTAATGCATGCCAAAACTACATTTCATATGTTGCTTACGGTGAAGGCCTTTCGCTATTGGTAGATTACCTGCAAACCTAGTTCCAAAAGATTCCTTAAGGGTTCCTGGTAATGACCTGTAACAGCAATTACATGTGTCGTATCATACAGTAGTGGAAAGCGGTATAAAGGGAGGTTCCATAAAAGTAATACCGTGGTACAAAGTAGTACAATGTCTGAAGCAGACACGTACCGAATTTACTATAAAAGTAGCAGATACATATGACATAAACAGTCATACAATTACATACAATAATTCCTTTGGTAACATAATACGGCGGTTGCCATTTCGTTAACGGAAATTGGTGTAAAGGTACTCACTATTCTGTTGTGTTTTTGCGTTGTTAGTTCTTTGTCCAACCCCCGTTCTTCCTAATTACCTAAAAACTTCTCTTGGGCATTGATTTTTTAGCTTTTTCAGTTCTTGCAGCGAAATTGTCGCCCTTTCTTCTCGTGCCGCTCTTTTCAGCACAGATGGGGACTCAAATTAACTTCCACTGCGATAAACACGCCTTGCAGATATTCCACGGGGTTCAAATCCGGACTACTTGTAGGTCTGGACACGACATCGATATCCTTATCTTCAAACCACTTTTTTGGTTGTAGTAGAAAAATACACAGCTGCGTTTTCTTGTTGAAACATTAGCCTTCGTTCCCTAGGTCCTCACATATTCTAGTCTGTACTGTCTCTAGCATCTTAGTATACGCGTTAGAGTTCATCCTAATGTTGAGCCAAGCAACACATGATCAGCCTTAGTTCTGAAGGATGCCCAAACCATAACATTTCCACCGCCAAAATTTCTACTCATTCTTCCATGCTGCTCTGGTGCCAGATCATGCCAATAATACTGAAATTCATCTTGCCCATCAAAATTAAAATTCTACTCATCACTGAAAATCACTTTATTCCATTCTGAAGTCCATCACATATGTTTCTCAGCAGACTCCAATCTATCTACGAGGGTGAGTCAAATGAAAACCTCAAATTTGTAATAACATCGAAATTTCGCGCTGTTATCCTGTAAGTTGGTAAGTGTGCTACAAACAGCGTGTAGAATGGCCTGTAGGTGGTAGCGTAGTTTAGATTCACACACACCGTCGCCGTATCAGTATAAAGATGGCCGCCCCACTTGCGACTTGCACCAGGGAAGAACAGCGTTATGTTATTCGGTTTTTGCGTAGTGAAAGTGTGAAACCAATTGAAGTTCATCGACGAATGAAGGTTCAGTACGGTGATGAATGTCTGTCACTGACATTGTGCGTGATGTGCTCCAGTTTCACAAAGAGTCTGCAAGATGGGTGCCACAGCAGCTGACTCCTGAAATGAGAGAACGACGTGTGGATGCTGTTGAAGGGAAGGTGATGGCTCCCTTGCAAGAATCGTTACTGGGGGCGAAACCTGGGATCACTTCCACCAACCGGAAACGAAGAGCCTTCCTGATCGACCATACTCACCATACCTTGTCCCAAGTGATTTCCATATGTTTGGACAACTCAAAGACGCAATGGGAGGAAAGAAGTTCCGCTCTGATGAAGAGGTACGCCACGCGGTGCATGAGTGGTTGCGCGGACTACCAAAAGAATTTTTTCTAAAGGAATTTATGCACTTTGTAAGCGCTGGAGGACTTGTATTGAGCGTGGGGGAGATTATGTTGAAAAGTGATATAGCTTTGTACTACTTCTGCACAATAAATAATATTTAAAAAATATTTAAGGTTTTCATTTGACTCACCCTCGTATTTATGTTTGGGAGTTGGAGTGGTTTTCTTCAGTCATTTCTTGAATGCAAGAAGTTTATTATGTGATAAAATTTGTCGTACGCGTCTGGCAGCTATTGGCAACTGCAAATTCAGTAACAAGTTAAGAAGAATAACGGGTTTTGGTCCTTGCTTTGCGCAAAAGTAGCCCTTTCTATGCCACAGATAATTTTTTTCTTTGCCTAATTTTTTCCATTCTGTCCATATCGTGCGCCCAATCTAACGAAATTACCAATCATTTACTTGAACTGTTCACTGTTTTGACAATTTGGCGATTGGAGAGTCCCATATATCTGTATGCACCGATATATGCTTTTTAATCACACGATAACTGTTTTTCACATGGCTTAGTCACAATCGTCGTTTATGTAAACAACCCGCACTGTCACTAATGGTGCCTGTTTCCTATTTGTAGTAAACGCACGTACGCGCATTCTAACACCGCACAGAGCCGACTGACTTTACATCGAGTTGCACTCTCTACCACCTGAATCGTTGATGCCTTGTTATATACTATACTAATAACATCAAATACATTGACTACTTTGGTCGATATACTAAATTTGATAGTACTGCATATACATTGTGCACAACTATTCCAGCCGACATTGTTAGTTTTCCCGCAAATACCCATGCCTCCATACTGATTTCCGCTACTGTTTTATATTCCCTGTTCTTTGGGTAAGCAATATCCTGTCACCTCGAATTTCTCAGGTCCTTGAAAGCATGTGTGATAGAGGTGGTCCAGGCATCTGCCTTGAAATTATAAACAATGTGATGATGTCATGTTTGCTACGGATTTTTTTGTATCTTAAAGTCATATCTACATAAGTAACCATTCTTACTTGGGTAATGCTGGAATTCAGTATGGTGTTGGCCCACCCTTAGCCTTGATGACAGCTTCCACTCTCGCAGGCATACATTCAATCAGGTGTTGGAAGGTTTCTTGGGGAGTGGCAGCCTATCCTTCACGGAGTGCTTCACTGAGGAGAGATATCGATGTCGGTCGGTGAGACCTGGCATGAAGTCTGCGTTGCAAACCATCGCAGAAGTGATCTATATGATTCAGGCGAAGACTCTGTGCAGGCCAGTCCATTACAGGGATGTTACTGTCGTGTAACCACTCCGCCACAGGCCATGCGTTTTGAACAGGTGCTCGATCGTGTTGAAAGATGCAGTCACCATCCCTGAATTTCTCTTCAACATTGGGCAGCAAGAAGGTGCTTAAGGCCTCTGCTGTCATAGTGCCACGCAAAACAACAAGGGGTGCAAGCCCCCCTCCATGAAAAACACCATCGCCTCCGAATTTTACAGTTGGCACTATACACCTTGTCAGATGACGTTCACCGGGCATTCGCCGTAACCCTGCCATCGGATCGCCACATTGCACACCGGGATTCGTCACTCCACACAACGTTTTTCCACTGTTCAATCATCCAATGTTTACGCTCCTCACACCAAGCGAGGCGTCGTTTGGCATTTACCGGTGTGATGTGCGGCTTATGAACAGCCGCTCGTCCATGAAATCCCAGTTTCCTCACCTCCCGCCTAACTGTCATGGTACTCGCAGTGGATCCTCACTCAGTTTGAAATTCCTGTGTGATGGTCTGGATAGATGTCTGCCTGTTACGCATTAGACCCTCTTCAACTGTTGGCGGTCTCTGTCAGTCAACAGACGAGGTAGGCCTGTACGCTTTTGTGCTGTACGTGTCCATTCACGCTTCCACTTCACTATCACATCGGAAACAGTGGACCTAGGGATGTTTAGCAGTGTGGAAATCTCGAGTACAGACGTGTGACAAAAGTGACACCCAACCACCTGACCACGTTCGAAGTACTTGAGTTTCGCGAAGCGCCCCGTTCTGCTCTCTCACGATGTCTGACGACTACTGTGTCGCTGATATGGAGTACCTGGCAGTAGGTGGCAGCACAATGCACCTAATATGAAAAAAGTATTTTTTGGGAGTGTCCGGATACTATTGATCATGAATTGTATCTGTGACTTATTCAGTTTAATAAGTCACGGCTGCAAAATACTAACGCGAATTCTTTACAGTCGAATGGAAAAACTGGTAGAAGCCGACCTCGGGGACGATCAGTTTGGATTCCGTAGAATTATTGGAAGACGTGAGGCAATGCTACCCTACAACTTATCTTAGAATACAGATTAAGGAAAGGCAAACCTACGTTTCTAGCATTTGTAGACTTAGAGAAAGATTTTGCAAATGTTGACTGAAATACTCTCTTTCAAATTCTGAAGGTAGCAGGGGTAAAACGCAGGGAGCGAAAGGCTATTTACAATTTGTACAGAAACCAGATGGCAGTTATAAGAGTCGAGGGACATGAAAGGGAAGTAGTGGTTGGGAAGGGAGTGAGACAGGGTTGTAACCTATTCCCGATGTTATTCAATCTGTATTCTGAGCAAGCAGTAAAGGAAACAAAAGAAAAATTCGTAGTAGGCATTAAAATCCATGGAGAACAAATAAAAACTTTGCGGTTTGCCGATGACATTGTAATTCTGTCAGAGACAGCAAATGACTTGGAAGAGCAGTTGAACGGAATGGGCAGTGTCTTGAAAGGAAGATATAAGAAGAACATCAACAAAAGCTAAACGAGGATAATGGAATGTAGTCGAATTAAGTCGGGTGACGCTGAGGGAATACGATTAGGAAATGAGACACTTAAAGTAGTTAATGAATTTTGCTATTTTGGGAGCAAAATAACTGATTATGTTCGAAATAGACAGGATATAAAATGTATACTGACAAAGGCAAGGAAAGCGTTTCTGAAGAAGGGAAATTCGTTAACATCGAGTATAGATTTAAGTGTCAGGAAGTCGTTTCTGAAAGTATTTGTATGGAGTGTAGCCATGTATGGAAGTGAAACATGGACGATAGATAGTTTGGACAAGAAGAGAATAGAAGCTTTCGAAATGTGGTGCTACAGAAAAATGCTGAAGATTAGATGGGTAGATCACATAACTAATGAGGAGGTATTGAATAGAATTGGGGAGAAGAGAAATTTGTGGAACAACTTGACTAGAAGAATGGATCGGTTGGAAGGACATGTTCTGAGGCATGAAGGGATCACCAGTTTAGTATTGGGGGGGTCAGCGTGGAGGGTAAAAATCGTAGAGGGAGACCAAGAGATGAATACACTAAGCAGATTCAGAAGGATGTAGGTTGCAGTAGGTACTGCGAGATGAAGAAGCCTGCAGAGGATAGAGCAGCATGGAGAGCTGCATCAAACCAGTCTCTGGACTGAAGACCACAACAACAACAATAGTGTATCTGTAACCTCTGCATATTATTATACGTACTTACTTCGATTAAAAATAAATCAAATAAGATGACGATTTTCTCATTGCTAAAAATCATGCAGAATGATGTAGGTGATAATAACAACTGCTCAGTGTTAGTTTAAGTAGTCTAAGGATCGATGACCTAAGCAGTTTGGTCCCTTAGGAATTCACACACTTTCGGACATTCGATAATAACAGTCAATTATCACTGTTATTTTACAGTGAAGTGCCAAAGAAACTGGTATAGCCACGCGTTCTCAAATACAGAGATACGTAAACACAGAATACGGCGCTGTGATCGGCAACGCCTATATAAGACAACAAGTGTCTGACGCAGCTGTTAGATCGGTCACTGTTGCTACAATGACAGGTTACCAAGATTTAAGAGAGTTTGAACGCGGCGTTGTAGTCGGCGCACGAGCTATGGTACTCACCATCTCCGAGGTAGTGAAGAAGTAGGGATTTTCCCGTACGACCATTTCACGAGTGTACAGTGAATATCAGGATTCCGACAAAACATCAAAGCTCCGACAATGCTGCGGCCGGAAGAGGATCCTGCAAGAACGGGACCAACGACGATTGAAGAGGACCGTTCATCATGACAGAAGTGCAACCCTTCCGCAAATTTCTGCATATTTCAGTGCTAGTCCGTCAGTAAGTGTAGCGTGCGAACCATTCAACGAAACATCATCGATATGGGCTTTCGGAGCCGAAGGCTCACTTGTGTACCCTTGAAAAGTGAACGACACAAAGCTTTACGAATCGCTTGGGCCCGTCAACACCGACATTGGGCTGTTGGTGGTTGGAAACATGTTGCCTGGTCGGACGAGTCTCGTTTCAAATTGTATAGAGTGGATGGACGTGTACCGGTATGGAGAAAACCTCACGAATCCATGGATTCTGATTGTCCTCAGGGGACCGTTCAAGCTGGTGGAGACTGTGTAATGGTGTGGGGCGGGTGCAGTTGGAGTGATTGGGACCCCTGATACGTCTAGAAACGACTCTGACAGATGAAACGTACATAAGCATCCTATTACCTGCGTCCATTCATGTATGTTGTGCATTCCGAAGGACTTGGATACTTCCTGCAAGACGATGCGACATACCACCCGCCCAGAATTGCTACAGAGTAGCTCCAGGAACTCTCTTCTGAGTTTAAACACTTCAACTGACCACCAAACTCCCCAGAAATAAACATTATTGAGAATATCTGGTATGCCTTGCAACGTGCTGTTCAGAAGAGATCTCCACCTCCTTGAACTCTTACGGATTTATGGACAGCCCTGCAAGATTCATGGTGTCAGTTCCCTCCAGTACTACTTCAGACACTAGTCGAGTCCCTGCCACGTCGTGTTGCCGCAATTGTACGTGCTCGTGGAAGCCCTACACGAAATTAGGCAGGTGTACCAGTTTCTTTGGCCCTTCATTGTATATCCTTCTGTAAACACAATTGCGACATCGGCTTTGTAACCATTTTCAAGTGAATCTGCAATTAACATTTCAGTGGTAGTACATTATTACAACATTGCAATTTACAATATGAAATGTCGTACCGAGATGTTAAAAAAGAACATTCCATTATTGTCTTTTCGAAATTAGTTACGTTGGATCTTGCTACCAACAACGCCATTGTATACTTAACTGGAAAATCTATACTGCAGTTGGGTACAGTTGCTGAAAACCTATGTGATACTTTCTCTTCATATTTTGATGTAGTATATAAGTGGGAATAAAATAATGATCCCTGTATGGTCAAATGATGAATTCTTGACGATTACTTCGATAAGCAATGTCATTAATTTCAAAAAGTCTGCTGTTATGTATCCTGTCAACAGCATACTCGGTATGTTTTTTCCTGATGTAAATTGTCATGTTGTAATCATGTGTTGTAGCGGTGGCGCGTTCTATGTGTTCAGTGGTTCAGAGAACCCATAAAAAAAGCTGAGTGTGGGAATTATAAATATGCATATTTAAACATCTTTCTTTTTTTCTTTCGTGTATTAGGTTATTTTATCTGCATTTTCAGAGTATTTTTATCGCTTGAAAACTCTTAAGTCGTTCAGACAGCACGTATGCATGCCCAAGCGTTGGCCAGGCAGCGATGAGGTTCAATTTCTCTTCTGAACCTCTGTGATTAAGCTTATGGGTGCTCCTTTTGGGAGGAGGGGTGAGAGGAAACATCGCTAGCAATATGTGCATTTGCGCTGGTGGAAGAACCATCGGACTGTCAAACGCAGCCCAAAACCGAAGCTGTTAGCACGTGCGTCTTCCCTGTAAAGGAATTATTTTCTTAGAATCGCTTAATAGTGTATTCATTTATTTATTGTGCTTTAGTGTTAATATACATAGTCATGTGTTCATGGTGTTTGTTTTCAAAGAAGTATATCTCAAAGAAGTAGCTGGATTTGCAGCTGCATTTCTACAAACAAACTGTCTTGTTTTCCTTGCTTCCTGTTTGCTAAGGGTAAAGATACAAGTTGAACATATGCCTGCGTGTCAGATCTATCTATCACGTAAGGTTACGAAGCTAGAAGAATCTATCGCAGAGAAGAACGATTATTTATATTTATCAGTCCTTGGTAAAACAGTAATTACACAACAGCTTAACGTAGCTTTCACGCAGAATATACAAAGACACAATGACAATGTAAATAAAAATCGCTACATTCTTTCCAAAATAATTGAATGTATTAAATCCTGTATGAGTGTGAAATTGCTTTAAGTGAGCATAATGAAAGAGCAGAATCTAACAATCCTGGAATTTTCAAGCGGCTAATACATTTCACTTCAGCTGTAGATGTAGCTGAAACAGAGTACATTAGGGTACATCCAGCAATATACAAAATGATATATTAGTGTTACATGTGTGTGTTTATTTGACACCTCAATAGTGAAACCATAGTCACAGCACATAAATCATTTCTTTAAAAATGGAGGTTACGTTACCGGATTCAACGAACTACGTCGTCATTTTCAAATGTATTCCATCCATTTCAAAATTATCATCAGTATTTAGATTAGGTTTAGAATAGATTTTCCTTTAGAAGAGTCTGTTGTACACTTTCCTCCCACTAATATTTTCCTTCGACAATGATAGCCTTACTCACTGTAAGACTTCATTAGACATACGCAATCATGGTCAATTATATAACAATCCAGTAGACCGATTACGAAGGGAAGGTTACAACGTATCTTCTAAATTTCGGTTGGTTGTGGTATTCCGTTATCTGTTCTCTACTGGAGAGCCTATTGGAAGATTCTGAACATTCTCAAATCTGTCTTGTAATGATACTTCCTCCTGAGCACCTTGCATTCAAAATGTCCTTGTTGATGGTGTCTAAAACATGAAGGAAAAGTAATATCTCTTCTAAGAGAATAGTTTCATATCAACTAATATGTGCATTATGTGTACCAACTGACCTTAATTCTTGCCCAATCTACCAGTCAAAATAAATCAATAAAGGTATTTTTCAATAGTATACAGATGTACTATTATACTTCTCTTCTTCGCCTCAAAGAGTGGCTATTCTAGATGCAATGTGAAACGAAGAGTTCCTTATCGATAAGCCAAAAGATGAAACTTCAAACAGAGCTCAATCCTTACACTTCATAAGAATACAGAAGCCATTCTAGAATGTCTTCAGCACACAGAAGGTACCAGCTACCACACGACAACTGTGACTCAGGCGTATGGTTTAAGGTTGAAACTGCAACAGTCAAAATTTTCATTTGGTTAGACGTATTTTATAAAATAATGTGCTATGTGGATATCTTGTACAGCAAGTTAGAACAGCGCACCACTGATCCCACGCAAATAAATCACACAACATGGAAAATAAAATTTCTAAAATTAGTAACGATGTTGATAACACCATAATCAATGAATAACGTAATGTGGGAAAAAAGAAGATGCAAGGACATGTATATAACAAGTAATGTAGCAGCAAAGGAAGTATGTGACATACTTATTCTAAGGAGAGCAAACAGAAGTTTCAGTTCTCCAGCTATTGGGCTCTAATTTATTAACCAGCACTTCTTCCCTTCACTGAAAAACAAACTTCCCAAAAAAATTATTTCTGCTATTGAGCAGTTGTTGCATCTGTTACATATATGAAGTAGATTTTATGATTAGCACATAACCAGCATGCGTCACAGTTATACAGTTATCAGCACTGTAGGGATTATAACCTCCTAGCTACAGCAAAAAATGTGTGCTTATAGCCATTGGCATACAGACAGACCTGTATGATAGATGTGGTGTGTGGGAACAGTCTCAGGCTGCCAAATCAATCTGCTTGCCAGGGCAGCATATGTGTCAGTGGCAGAAAACAGTTTTCTGGGCCCCGAGATGTCATGACAACCTTATTCTGTTGGAGAAGTAGCGGCATGCTTTATCTACCTGTTTTGCATAGCAGCCAGGGGCAAGTAAATGGTTTTCAAGCCCTGATGTGTGTCTTCCCTGTATGACAGATATCTTGTGGGTGTAGTACCAGCCTGCTTTATTGAATTGTATTGCAGAGGCTACACATGCTGATGAGCATGGCTGAAGCAGGATGAGGTGGACAGAGGAGGGGATTGAAAGAGTATGGGTGGGGAGAAGGAATGGAGAGAGAGAGAGGGAGGGAGGGAGGGAGGGAGGGAGGGAGGGAGGGAGGGAGGGAGGGGCGGACGAGAAGATGCATGAGGCCGGTAGAAGTTGTGGAGGAGTACCGGGCAGGTGGGAAAGGAAGATGAGGAGGTAGAGGTGGAGAGAGGATTAGGAGGATATCGTCAGAGGGAGTGGGAGAAAGTCGTGGTTAGAGAGAGAGGTTAAGGAAAATGGGAAAAGAGAGGGGAGAAGGAGATGAAGAGATATAAGGATTGGGGAGAAGAATATAGAGGTGGGGGGATGAGGTGGAGGGACAGAGGGAGGAGGAGGAGGTGTGTTCAATAAATGTGTCAAACGCATATGTGAACAAAGCTGTGGAGAAAAGCCTAGTTTTCAAATAAATCTAAGCTAAAGCAGAATTAGAAATCATTATTCACGCAACTATTTTGAAGAAATGAAAAGTCAAATAGCCGTTCTGATGCTTTTAATTGAGAACAACATGCAAGAGCCGTTTGGTGACGTTAAGAAATAGGTTAAATTTGTAGTTACTTTCTCAGTGAAAATATATGAAGCAGAGAGGTGTTTCTCCACTTTGTCATGTATGCAAGTGTATTAAACTTCGCTGTCAGTGATATCACATTTCGCTGTGGGCCAGTATAGCCAGTATACTGAGGTAAACAGCCCATATCATGAGCCGTCTGCTCTTGCCGTGCTATTTACTGGAAAGAAAATGATCAGCAGGCTTCCAGATTTCAAGAAGAGGGTCTACACAGATCTGCCACACAATCAACATCGTCATGCTCATTTTAAGGTAATTTTAGAGCTAGAGAAATATTTTAAGTAATTTGGAAAATAAACTATTTGGAAAGATAAATGGTATAAAGCAGTAAAAGCAGTGAACACCTAGTTATTTTAGGAGCCAGTGGCCATTGGAACTACTACTGAAATGTGTATGTTAACAGCAAAATCATCCAAAAATAGCTATAAAGAACTGAAATAGTGTGTCCAGAAAGAAATAAAATATCAATCAAATGGCGAAAAGCATTAGAATTTAGAAAAACAAATAGATGTTTTCCATATAGGTAATCCTACACCAACTATTAATTTGAAGTATCATTGTGAAGCATTTCATTATGTATTAAACTTCGCTGTCGGTGATACCACATTTCGCTGTGGGGCAGTATACTAAGGTAACCAGCCCATATCATGAGCTGATGTGTAGAGACGACAGCCGACTAGACAGCAGCGCCACCTAAACTAAGACAGGCGGCAATTACCGGGGACACTGAACCTATTTCCTGACACATTATCTCATCCGCTTAGAGCTCCGGCACCCAGCCAGTCGGCCATCACGGCGCATTATCTCGGCAGCCGAGGCGGCACAGCGGGGGCCTTAAGCCGGTCGTCTTGCCTGCTACGTTATCCCTTCCCGGAAGGGTGGCGAGGCGACCAGACTCAGCAGTTGGCAGAACTGCGGCGCAAAGCCCCACGCCGTGTGACAGGGCGAGGCGCCCTGCCACGGCGGCGTGATGAACTAAGCTTCCCTTTGTTAACGTGTCCTTAGGGGTGGGCTAACAAGTGCTCGGCTCCCTTCTCGTCGACGCCGCCGCAGGCGGTCGAGTGACACAGGAAGAACGCCTGATGTCCTGCACAGTGGCTGGAATGCTACTGTGCAAGCGCACGTGACAGATCCACATTGAGGACTGCAATTATGTACTGTGCACCTCTCATCCACCTTTCTACAGTTGTTTCAAGTTGCATAACACTATCTGTGTAGTCCCTGTTGTATTTATTAAGTCACTTCCAAGTAACTCCACATTTGGCAACTGATACCAGAAAACAATATAATGTATGTGATAAATTTGTGCAAAATAAGAGGATTGATTATTCAAATATCATGGCTTACAGGGGCTGGAAGAATATGGAAACACCCAGACAAACGCATGCTTAAACATATAATGTTAACCAAGCCTGCGGGTTGTGATGTTGTATTTGATCTCGAACGGCACCTGCGCAATGTCCTCAATGCATTGCAAGTGTCTGTCATGATCAGAAAAGTGATGTTTGTAGTTATGAGTTCATTATGCAGGAGATAAGTGAATCCGAAAGTGTGCAAACTGTCGGTGCTCGTTTGGTGCGAGATTTCGTAACCAATGTATCCAAAATGTTTGGGGTTAAAGGTGGTACCGTATCGAAGATTTATACCGCGTACAAGGAAAGGGTGAAAAAACAATCCGCTTTGTCATAAATCGGATAAAAGGGCGTTTTGTGTGATCGTGGCGGACGGTCATTGAAAAGGATCGTGACTGAAAATAAGAGGACGGCAGCTGCAAATTCATTGTAGAACTAAATGTCGCGCTAGCTAACCGTATAAGCAACGAAGCAACACGGAGGGAGTTCCCTAAGCCGAGAATTTATGGTAGCTGAAATACCAAAACGACACATCAGCGACGCAAACGCCCGTAACTGGAAAACATGGTGCAAAAGCCATAAAATGTGGTCTGTGGACTAATCAAAGAGTGTCCTTCAGTCTGATGAGCCTTGTTTCACACTCATCATAACGTATGGGCTTTCGCATGATCATGAAATATAATTTAGTGAGACGAGTGTGCTGGCCAGGACATCGCATTGTTATGCACGTATGTATAGAGAAGCTATAGAAATTGAGAAACACCACAATAATTTTATTAGAAAAGAGGAAGGCTTAAAGTTGGAAAAGATATGGCGGTCGACGATGCATCAAAGTTGTGACAATTGATTTGCTTCAATCGAGAATAATGACGTTACTTAGACTTACAGTCGGCCCCACGTGACCTATTGTGGTGCCCTCTATGCGCTCTATATAAACGGGACCTCCACGGCCTGGTAGCCAGTCGTTGACTCACCTCGGAAGATGTTGACGGCAGTTGGCAACGTAACGTCAGGAAGAAGTAGTTTTACAGATCGACCACAGCCCTCAGCCTGGAAGTTTTAACTTGTTTCACACTGTGTGAATGCATTGTTTCGCGTCGATATGAATTAATGATATTTTCTCGGGCTTCCAGCCGCGTCAGGTGGTTGAAATCCCACGAGCTTTCGACCGAGCTCTCCCCGGTCATTGTCAAGTGGTAAGAGTGACTGCTGTGTCGCCGTGGCCGCGTCTTTATGTAGCCGCACTGTTGGCTGTGACGTCGCTGGTGCTCTCTTCCTCGCCATATACGGTAATGTTTTCATCCCGCGTCCGTCGCGCACGTTTTAACCTCGCGATGGCCGGGTCCCAGGCTGTGGTGAGCTGCAAACCGTCGTCCTTGTTGATGGTGTTTTCAGAGGTTTTTATATCAATAGCTTCTTTTATGACGCTATCCCAAAATCCCTTCGACTTCATAACGACAGATGTTTCGGCGAATAGAATTCGGTGTCCATTTTCTAAGTCGTGTTCTGCCACGGCTGATTTTTCTGGATGGCGTAGGTGTGTGTGTCGGTTTCCTGTAGACACTGCGGCTGAGGTGCCCATTGGTCTACAGGAAACCGATACACACAGATCGGTATGTGCACGCTCTCAGCCACCACCACCCTGCACAAAAACGTGGCGTTCTGAATACCCTCGTCCATCGTGCTAAAGTCGTCTCAGACGCTGAAAGTCCCCTACTCGAACTGAGCCACCTCCGAAAAGTCTTCCGGGAAAACGGGTACAGCCACAGACATGTGTCTCAGGCTATATTTGGTGTGACACGCAAGAAACACACCAACAGAGGAGAGAACACCACCGAAGAAGAAAGCAAGAAACTTGTGTTTTTGTCTTTCTGTGGTACAGTGTCGGGAAAGATTAGCCGGTTCCTGAAGAGATATAACATTTCATCGGTGTTCAGCCCCCCAGTAAAAATTCATCAGCCTGTGAAGGACGATCTAGGGCTCAGAACGCATGGAGTGTACAATATACCGTGTCAGTGTGGCTGTTACTACGTCGGCCAAACAGTACGCACGGTGAAGCAACGCCGGACGGAACATGAGAGATGCTTACGCCTACGCTATCCAGAAAAATCAACCGTGGCATAAACGCCTTAGAAAATGGACACCGAATTCTATTCGACGAAACATCTGTCGTTACGAAGACTAAGGTATTTTGGGATAGCGTCATAAAACAAGCTATTGAAATAAAAACCTCTGAAAACACCATCAACAAGGACGACGGTTTGCAGCTCACCACAGCCTGGTATCCGGCTATCACGATGTTAAAACGGGCGCGACGGACGTGGGATGAAAACATTACCGTATATGGCGAGGAAGAGAGCACTAGTGACGTCACAGCCAGCAGTGAGGCTATATAACGACGCGGCCACGGCGACACAGCAGTCAGTGTTACAACTTGACAATGACCAGGTAGAGCTCGGTCGAAAGCTCGTGGGATTTCAACCACCTGAGGCGGCTGGAAGCCCGAGAAAATTTTATTATTTGTTTCACACTGTTTCCAACTTCTGGCCGAGTTTAGTCCCAAAAGTGAAACATGATTTGTGTTCAGTGACGAATTGGGCAGTCGTATCGTGTTATTCCATAGGCTCCATTGTTACTTTGCAAGGTCGCACTATTACTAAGGATTATGCGACCAGTTTGGTTGATCAGACTCATCCCATGGTGCTATGGATGTTCTCTAATGTTAATGCTGGTTTCCTAGACAGAAGGTCCCCCGTTCACACAGTTCGCATCGTCCAGGACCTGTTTCGCGAGCATAAGAATGAATTGTAAGAACTCCCCTGCCCACGACAGTCATCAGATCCCAATATTATTGAGCCTATGTGGTCTACTTTGAAAAGGAGGGTGTGTGATCGCTCTCCATCTCCATCATCGTTACCTGAACTTGCTATCATTTTGCAGGATGTAACGTTGTTACTTTAATTTGCTATGAAAGCGGTGCTGATAGACAATAAAAGCGGGTTAAAAGCTGTGAGCTGTCTGAGGAAGTTAACCTTGCATTACTGAGCAACTGTTTCACCAGGTATCCAGTATAGCTTACCAAATTCCCAACCAGACTAACATTAATTATAATCTTATAGTCATACGACAACTGGTGATATATATATATATAAAAGAGAATTTAAATAAAAAGAAATAAATCAGATTATATTTGGAAATTTATTTTAACATTGATCATTGAAATTTCAGCATATTAAACTTGAGTCATAACTAAGCTGGTGCCTTATTTAGGACTGTGAAAATGTGAGTTTGTAATCTTACGGAACACATCAAATATGGAGCCAAGACTGGGAGACTCCATACAACACTGCATTCATAAAATAAAACACGAAGAACGTTGAAACATATGCAAGAGGAAATTAACCACAACCAACCGATTCAATTTTCACCCAAAGAAGTTACGTTCGTAGCGCAATCTTGTCCGTCATGAAATTACCACACACTGGTATATTAAATTCATACTAACTCTCTGTGAAATCTTCCCGAAAAGAATAGCTGAGGGCTACTTTGATGCTTTCACCACATGCTTCACGTGGTCAACTTGGTTTGCACAAAGAGTGTAACTCTACAATAATTTTGATAATTAAAATAAATTACATCGAAACGCAATTTACTAAAGAAAAACCTTGAACTGGTTACTATCGTCTTACTATTAACCTGATGGGTCAAACAGTTGTATAAGCACGTGGTACTGGTCTCACAAAGTACACCCCACGTGGGTTGAACATAAAGAAAAGTTGCTATATTGAAAAATATTGTCAAGACGAGACGTTATAATCACACGAGCATTCGCATTTAAGATTGATGATCTTAGTTAGAGTTACTGATCAACACGTGGTTCCACTTTACTCACAAAGTAGTGACAAAGCAACTACCGGAAGATATTCTGAACTTCACACGCGAATTACACTGCGTTGCAATTTAAGATAACATTAGATATTTTAGAGCTAAACCTGAAATAAAGGTGATTAAATTTTCAGTTAGGCTGAACTTAAGAAATCCATTGTCCTACGGACTTAGCAGACACGCGCTTAGCCGGAGATCTTACCACTTCAGACGCTCGCCACGGACAGACTGACCTGCGCTCCTACCGAGCGTGCTTCCCAAATACAAACGGAAGTGACCAGAGAGGCAGCTTCCTATACCAACATTACAAGAGACAGACAGGACCATACTAAGCATAGAAACCTCTCTGCTTTTAGAAAGCGTAGCTACCTGTTCCGACGTTGGTCCTACTGTTCTCTAGCAGACAGGCTTGTCTGCTACCATCCAGCATGCAACTACAAATACATTTGCTCATTCATCCTCTCACACAGAAGGGAAGGGGGATGACAGTATGTTATCATATACAGTATATAAAAGAAAGCGGGTGTAGGTTCCGTATGAGACTGTGTGACATGAATTACATATAAACTGTGTTTTAAAGTGTAGTAGTGTGAATGATCGTTCTTGTTTATGTGTAAAAGTAACACGTTCCACTACTCAGTCTCCTCCCAGATAGTCAGAAACGCCACAGTAAATTTAGAAGAGGAATTTATGCCGTAAATGACAACAGATTTAAGAAATTAACGTCAAAGGAATCCAACAGAGACCTTTCAAGGAAGAATGGTGTAAGATTCCCCTGAAAACCGTACTGGATGTATTTATCCATCCCATGATGACTGGAAGCTATTTGGTTTTTCTACACCTTACTAGGCATGGTAATCTGTTGACATTTTGGTGTTTGCAAATTTCTGTCCCTCACGTGCCCATGTAACTTTTTGCCAGTGCAGATTTTCAGCAAGTAGAAGTGAATGTAGTGTAAGGGGCATATACTAATTGTGAATGAGAAAAGTGTGTTACTGCTCCACACGCTCACTGTGTTTGTGTTGATCAGTCATTAACAACGTGGGAAGCGTCATTCCATTTTTTCGGCTTTTAGCTACACGGAAAACGACACTCCATTCAACGCAGATCAAGTTTTGATGAACAAGCAGATATACAGTGTCAGTCTCTAACTAGTGTCACCTAGAATAACTCCGAAAGCGTGATACTAGCTGAAAAGTTTGTGAAACAAATGGTTCTTGGGACAAGAGGGCCATAGTATGACGTTGTTTTTTTGTTGCTAGGTGGGGTCGCGTCAGAGATCTGAATGCCAACTTTGTTTTTTCTTTTTTTTAATGTGATGCTCTAGTTTGGTACTTATTTTTTGATAGCGGCTATCTAGACGAATCCAATGATGTTTTACAATAAGGTCTTTGAAGGTCAACGAAGGTCAAAAAGGTGGCATGAACGTCCATTTACAGAAGGTGTTCGAAGTGATGATCATTGGGATCAATGCAGTGCTGCAATCTTATTATAGATTGAGTGGCATTCCTTATCACTTCGGCACTTATCGAAGCACATGCTCTGACAATTTTCTCGTATATCGTGCAAATAGTAAAAATTCACCGTATACGGCGTATCCACCTAAAGTGCCATTGACATGTAAACACCTTCGACGGTTTCGCAATACAACACTAATAGGAACGGTAAGACTAATATCGTCGAATCAAGCGAATGTGAATGACGAATTCCTTCGAAGAACAAGTCGATATGCTTCTCATTTACGCAGAATGCCAACGAACTTCTGTTCAGAGCTAGAGACTTATACGTTGAAAGATATCCTCAACGTACTCACCCTACACATCGTACATTTCAATATGTGTATGATAAATTGAGAACAACTGGATCTTTGACCATCGGAAACATATCCGGCAATGGAAAGTTACTAACGAGGAAACGGAAATTGGTACTCTTGCCACTGTGGTTTGAGATCCTTGCGTTAGTTGGCATCAAATCGCAGGGGAATCTGGCATGAGCCAGAGTAGTATTGCTCGTGTTCCGCATTGGCATAAAAATCATTCTTACCATATCAGTCTCCACCAAGAATTAACTGGTACGGATTGTATGCGTAGCATTGAATTCTGCCGGTAAGCTCAACTTCACATTCAGTGGGAGGACGCATTAATTTGATTTTATTTACTGACGAGGCTTTATTCCATGGAAATGTTAATTTACATAACATGCATTACTGGGCAACTGAAAATCCATGTTGTCTGGGGCAAGTTTCACACCAAAACGATGGTCGGTGGATGTGTGGTGTGGGATTCTGGATGTCAGAACTATAGGCCCGTATTTCATCGAAGGAAATCTTAATGGTAGGAAGTACACCACATTCCTGCGAGAAACATTAGGTCTGACATTGGAAGTAATACCTTTAGGAACAAGGAACAGACTGTGGTAACAACACGATGGGTGTCCCGCACATTTTTCGCTGTTGGCTAGAAATGAGTTGCAGAGACAGTTCCTAAATCGTTGGATTGAACACGGAGGAGATGTGTCGCGGCAGCCTCGTTTGCCAGACTTGACGGCTCTGGATTTTTTCTGGTAGGGATTCGAAAAAGACATTGTTTATAAAGGCGTTCCAACTACGCCTGAAAATATGTGAGAGAGAATTGCCAGAGCATGCATGCACTTCAGTAAGTGTCGATGCGATAAGGAATATCACTCAATCCATGAATACAAGATTGCAGCACTGCATTGAATCCAATGCTCATCATTTCTAACACGTTCTGTAAATGGACGTTCATGCCAACTTTTTGACCTTCGTTGACCTTCAAGGACCTTACTGTAAAACATCATTGGATTCGTCTAGATAGCCACTATCAAAAAATAAGTACCAAACTAGAGCATCCCATTAAAAAAAAGAAAAAACAAAGTTGGCATTCATATCTCTGACGCGACCCCACCTAGTAGCAAAAAACCAACGTCATATTATGGCCCACATTGTCCCATGCAACTTTTGTCCCACAAACTTTTCAGCTCCTATCGTACTTTTCTTGGTGGCAATAGTTAGTGACTCACCCATTATATTAAATATGTAATGATGTAAAGTTAAATTGACCTAACTTATCCACGTGATGCTTTTTCCTGATTATCAGAATCAACTGCGTCAGCTGCTAGACTGCTTTCTGAGTTGTTCCCGTCTAATCCCATTTTCCCCCTTTTATCGTTTCAGATTCAGACACATTTGGAATTTTTAATGTCGCAATTTATTTGAAATGCGAGTGGTGGACCTCTGTTTGGCGTTACAGCACCTAGCTAGCACGAAATCCTCAGGATGATCCTTTGCTCATCAAAACTGTGAGCGAAAGCGTCAGATGAATAAACTGTTAATGAAATGGAGTCTGCTTGCAGTTTAATGACTTTTGTCCATTTATCCACGGATAAGGAGTCCAGGAAAAACAATAAAGTCTAGTTCCTGTACAGGAACAAAGATATAAAGAAAATAACAGAAGAAAAGGTCTCTATGAAGGAAGGAGGTACCAATATTCAGAATCTCACTGCCTGCTTACATTGAGCTCAATAAAGAGGAAAGAAGGAAACACTGTGGGGTGTACAAGTTGAAAGAACAAAGGGTACCATGGACTAATGTCTGAGAAATTCTGGAAGGTTTTGACGCCATGAATTCTGCAGCGCTGTCCATAAATCCATAAGAGCACTAGAGGGTAAAGATCACTTCTGAACAGTACGTTGCAAGGCATCCCAGATATGCTCAGTAACTTTCATGTCTGGGGAGTTTAGTGGCCAGCAGAAGTGTTTAAGCTCAGGAGAGTGTTCGTGAACCCACTCGGTAGAAATTCTGGAAGTGTCGGGTGACGCATTGTCCTACTGGAATTGCCCAATGCCGTCGGAATGCACAATGGACATGAATGGATGCAAGTGATCAGACAGGATTCTTACGTACGCCTCACCTGTCAGAGACGTATCTACACATATCAGGGGTCCAATATCACTCCAAGTGCACACGCCCCACACCATTACACAGCTTGCACCAGCTTGAACGGTCCCCTGCTGACTTGCAGGGTCCATGTTCATGGAGTTGTCTCCTTACCCGTCCACGTCCATCCAATCGATACAATTTGAAACGAGACTCATCCGATCAGGCAACATGTTTCCAGTCATTAACAGTCCAGTGACGCTGTTGACGGGCCCAGGCGAGGCATAAAGCTTTGTGTCGTGCAGCCATCAAGGGTACATGAGTGAGCCTTCGGCCCCGAAATCCCATATCGATGATGTTTCGTTGAATGGTTCGGACACTAACACTTGTTGATGGCCCGGCACTGAAATTTGCAGCAGTTTGCGGAATGGTTGCACTTCTGCAACGCTGAAAGATTCGAGTCAGTCGTCGTTAGTCCCGTTGTTGCAGGATCTTTTTCCGGCTGCGGCGATGCCGGAAATTTGATCTTTTACCGGATTCGTGATATTCACTGTACACTCGTCGAATGGTCGGACGGAAAATCCGCAGTTCATGGCTATCTCGGAGATGCTGTGTCCCATCGCTCGTGCGCTGACTATAACACTATGTTCAAACTCACTTAAATCTTGATAACCTTCCACTGTAGTTGCAGTAACCGACGTAGCAACTGCTTCAGACACTTGTTGTCTTATACAGGCGTTGCTGACCGCAGTGCCGTATTTTGGCTGTTTACATATCTTTGTATTTGAATACGCATGTCTATACCAGTTTCATTCCCGTTTCAGTGCATAGAGACAGTAAATTAAATACAATACATCTATCTTCAACATGGATCCTTTAATCTTATAATGCTAAGATTGTAAATTAATGTATGTTAGTTACAGGGATGGAATCCACTTCAGAGATGAAGGTATACAACACGGATTTCGAAACATATTAACAGTTTTGTGTAGGCCGCAAACAACGCAAGTGAATATTAAGTACTGTTCGACTGACAGGACTACTAGTTCATCAGGGTATGCACTGTAACTCCCATACTTCCATTCCTGCAAATCGCAATGACCACGTTGCAGTAAGTCTAACAGTTCGCACAATTAGGCATTCGGTGCGATATTACTTCCGAAACGAGATGGGGAAATGTGTTTCAAACCAGCCACTACAGATAACTTCAGTAATATGGATATAGCCCTCACTACCATATAATTAATAATGCCCACAATAACATATTTGAAATAAAAACCTTATAGTTATAGTAAAAGATCAGTGAAGTTAGTTAAATAGAGTTCTTCTAAATTTAGTAACGTATTAAGTTGTTTGTGTATCTGTTCATATATCACTGGAACATTCCAAGATTGGGTAAAATACGCTGAAGTGAAATCTTTACATAAGGAAGGAGACAAAGAAACAGTGCTGTGCTTCCGTTCACTGTCCTTTTGTTAGTATTCTCGAACAAAATTGTAAAATTATTATGTAAACGCATTCAGAGAAATCTGAGTACAAATAATATATTGTCAAAGTCACAGTCTGGACTTTTAAACAGTTCCGATACTGAGAAGCCAATTTGTACATACAGTGAGAATGTACACTCTTTGACATAAAACTCGACCGGCGGCCGGCCGCTTCAGAGGCTAAGTCCGCGCCGATCGCGATATGGGACAATAAAACTGGCCAACTCGCTAATTCTCTAAGTCCGGTTATATGCACAATCTGGCAACACTGCAGACTGCGGCACTTCCTGGAGGAAAACTTGTCCCATGATAGAGAAACATTAGGCTGATTACGCCTGTGGTCTAACGGTAGCGTGCGTTGTTTCCGTTCGTAATGTCAGTGGATCGAGAGCAGCTGGCATAAAATATTTTTATAGCCTCTTCTGTCTGAATGCTGAAGACGTGAATGTAATGGTAGCGCAGATTCAATCTATTTCGCTTTCTGACACACTGATATCAAAATTTTATCCAGTAACGATTTTGCGGCAGATTTCCTGCAGACTGTCCTCCTCTGGACGCCGTATGCGGCAAAGCTCCCGGATTCATTTGCTGGCTACCGGCAGCGGCCGTGGCGACAGCAGCGGCGCTGCACTCCCCCGTTCTTTATCGAAAGCGCCTGCTCCCGCTCATCGCTTTTGATGATTTAAAACGCTTTATTATTAAATGTTGCTCCACAGAAAATTTCTACGATTTCCATTCACGCTCAAAAGCAACGGAGACAGACGCCCTGATTAGTAGGCGGGTATTATATTACATTAATCGGCAAGAGCTGAGTATGGCCCGAAATTAATTTTATAGACTGGGACTAAATTAAACCACCTCGCTACATTCGATGAATTTATAAATGCTTCATACCTCGTTTCTTTTCCTTTCAAACTCAATTATTTGTGCAACTTTTGGTCAATGTTCGGATGTTTTCGTCAAGCCGGGGTGAGCGTCTGTGGTGTAAAGTGTATTACAGTTCTTGTTTCATTCCTTATGCTAACTCTATGCGATAAACTGTGTGAATACCTTGCAATGCATGCTCTGTAGCAGTGCAGGAACACTGCACATTTGGAGTTCCATGTATGGGTTCATGAAGTATTTAATGTTGATCGGAAGTGATAGTTAAGGTCATCAGATTTAGACCAGAAAAATTTGTCGTTTTGGAGGTTTCAGAGAACGGAAAGGAATTGCTAACGCCGGTGTTAGAAAACGTCTACAGTTAAATGCTTTTGCAAAAATTTAGGAGAGGGGAACTATATTAATCAACATGTGCACTTCATAAACAACCTTCTGACATGTTAGACCTATATGACGAACAAAACTCAAATTTATATCGTTGACAGTCGCTTTGAATCTTTTCAGGATCTATTTTACAGTGAAGCACCTTGGCATTTGCAAAGCAGACATCCATGATATTAACTTAATTTACTAATTCGAATCGGACGAAGATTAATGTTTAAAGGCATTCTTCAGATTTCGTATAAACAATTTTTACTAGCCGTTTGCAACTCCATTAATTAAAATGGAAAATAAAAGGTTGTAGTCAGCGGCTTCCACCGAGATTGGAACTGCTATGTCATACAGTACGACCACCGCAACGCACAAGGGAACCTCTTTTTTTTAATTTTGCTTTTTTTCTTTTACTTTTTTTGACGATTACCCCTTTTTTTCTCTCTTATTTTAAAGCCCCTTAGGAAATGGCAATAAAAAAAGAAACTAAGTGCCACCGCCACTTTTCATCCTATAACAAAAAAAAAAAAAAATCTGGTCCACTTCAGGCGTTGGCTCCTGATTAAACCTACCCCAAGAGCTGCCTATATACCAGGGGAAATATGGGAATCCAAGGTTAGGGCTATCATTACAAACAAAACAAAATCTTCCTTTTTCTGAATTTTATTTTTGTTTTGTTTATTTTTGTTGTGTAATTGATCAGACGCCTTCTGCGCCCCGGTGGTAATATGTTGAGTCACGTCTTCTCGAAATTGGTGTGTTCCGTTCAGTAGTTCAGAAATGTTCATTGGTTCAAACTGGAAACCTTCTTCACTCTTGGCTTAACACATTCCAGCTGCGAGGCGGGTCGTGGAAAGCACTCCCAAGGAAGTTCGAGAAAAATTGTCTGTATTTTGGGTGGCGGACAACGACATAATGACGGTCGTTGAGGTAGTCCAAAAATCGAGTACAGAGTCTACAGTTTGTCCAATTAGGTAGTGAATGGCATGTCCGCGAATCAAATTCACAGCATTGGTCTTTGTCCGAGGAAAATAGTCACGTCCCGGAACTAATAATGAAAGGGGAGAATTCGATTCAGAATGTCCCGCGTTAGAAAAGCCACAATATGACGAATAACCTCTGAGCTAACGACACACTGGCGACCACAGACGGACCATAGTCACTGCGATGTTGCCTGAGCCTCAAAACGCAACCTTAAAACACACAAACAGGTGTTACTTATGTGAAGAACGCCGTTCTTGAAGTCCAGAAATTAATAATACTTTCTAAGTGTCTCATCTTACAGTGGAATCTATCGTAAGAGTCTTCGATGTGGAAAACGAATGTCAAGTGAATTTAGCGAGGTAACGCCGGCCTACACCCGGAAGTAAATGCACTATCAGAGTGTTGACAAATACTCGCTACGACGCTGCCATTTCTCGGTTCTCTTACGGGGAAGCTCTTCAGCGAAATGCTTGCCGTGATTCTCCGATACGGTCCTTCAGAGTGGAGACGCGCACGCACGTTTGGTTTTTATGCGGCGTTCTCCCCTAATGGTTTCTGACGTCGCCTTGTGGGCTATGTCTACATTTGAGACATTCAATTATCATTAATCCAGAATGATACAAGTTTCAGCTTCCGGCGTGGAAGAAGGCTGTTGACGCCGACATTATATCATTTCAACGTAGGGAAAGCAAAACGGGTCATTCAATGTTTCTCATTCAACATAAAGCATGTGAGATAATTTTCCGTAACGTTCATAATCATCTAAAAATACAAACGAAGTAAAAATACATCTGAAGCTTATTCGAATTGCATATAATGTAGGATACCAAACGCTTTGCACCTCGATGTCGAATTTGTCCACGTGCAATCTTTTGCAGCACACAAAAAGAATGTCATGATTACCACGAGAATGAAGAAATATGTTGGTACGGATGGAAGCAAGGAGAGACGCAGTCAACAAATATTCGATTCCTCATGGCATTCATTTCATTTGAGACGTAAGAAGAGTTAAAGCGGGATATTACTTTCGTTAACACGAAAGATATGCCGCACATATTGATAACGAGGAAGTCTGCGTCTTCATACGTTTCCTCCTTGAAATCTGTATGCTCTCTTATATACTAAGTAGCCTGATCATTGTTTCAGTAATGTTACCCTCTTGTTTGACCCCGTAACGATGAACAGATTCCAAATGCATGTCTCTGCATGAAAGTAGCTGTTCAAACCCTTCCTGCGTTGCTTTTTGTGTTTTATTGCTTGGAATTCCTGAAGCAGAAGACTGTGCCTTCTCCCCTTGTGGGTTAGGTCTCAAAACTAAACCGCTTTTTATCCAATGGCAAATTTATTCAGACAGCATCAGCACAAGACTGTCAAACAAAGCCTTCCATTTACAGTTGCAACACGCTAACCAGCACTGACCGAAGTGTAATCCACGGTCATGGTCCGAAATTAGCAGCTGTCTGCTACTGTGGCAAAGTCCGTACTACACTTTCGATTCCGCAGCTCAGCTCCATTTTATCTGGTAACACTGTGTCGTTGCAGAGTTGTGCCAGCATGTCTGTCCTCACACTGTCAACTTTATGTATCTCACTTCTCCTGTAGCGTTGATCACAAGGAGCAGAAGTAAATGAGTGTATTCTGCATGACGTAACATTCAGTATTCCCTTCTTTCATAGCCACTCTTCATGTGCATCGATACCAAATAGGAATGTGAAAACTCTTGCGAGTGAGAGAATGACAATAACAATCGTAACAAGAACAATCAAATAATGAATAATGTTTATTCCAACGCAGAACGAGAATGGCTTTAAATATAAAAATCTATATCTATATCCATATCTATTGATCTTTCAGTTGGCACAATGCAAATATATTCTTAGCATTTAGTTACTGAATTTAGTTCGGGATGATTGCAGAGAAAAGGAAAAGTCGGTACTTCTCGCTAGTGTAATATAATGTGAACCAGCAACTACCCTTTCCTTAGAACACGACTCAAGCAGGTCCCCAAGTAGGTACCAAGGCACTGCTGGATTCTGTTCCCTGACATTGCTCTGATGACGGTTAATGCAGATAGTTCCGATTATGAAATACAAAACGTATTGCAGGTTAGTTCCTAGGATAGTAACATTAAATTTGCGTTGTAGACGGCACATGAACGTGACGACTATCCATATTACTCATCAATATAAAAAGACAATATTATGGGAATTTAGCAGGATTACTCAACATGAATTCTGAAATTGGTTGACTGACCGCACAGGTGCTAAACGTCGTCAAGAGTATACGATGGCCTAATCGCATTAGGAATATGAAGATCGTCTTCGACAGCTCGCAACTTTCACATTGCTATCTCCACCCTACTCCAGATAGCCCTCGGTGGAGTTGCACTAAGTTGCCGTTGCAATGTAAGGCGTTCAAACCGACAACAGACCACATATTGAAAAATACAAGCGAGTTCTCTTGCAGCGTAAGCTTATTGTAAGTAATCTAAAAATTATTGGACAGGAACATTGTCCTATTAAAAAAAAGCTGTCTAGCAGGTCCTCTAATCGCTCCTTGGTACAGTCGTTTGACTATTGAAAATGGTTCCAACAAGTCACCATTAGAAAACACTGCTCTGTATCGCAATAACTCAAGATGTAAAGTAATACCACGGTACTACAAATGTCAGGGAACACCTTATCACAGATAAGACTGTCCTTAAGGCTTGTAAGCTCACATTTATTACAATAAATGACGTACCTGAAATGTTACCACTCTCATTATTACGTCAGATTGGTAATGCACGTAGTAAGTTCGTCGTATTCATGATTTCCTCTTCAAAGTAACATACCGTACTTATTATATAACACAAAATGACATTAAAAATTTAAGTTATTCACGAGCAGCTAGTTGAGAATATGTGTGAACTTCAAATGACACGACGAACCGTCTTGTTCCGCATATGGATTCAAACCCAGCTCATGCAGACTAAGCAAAGATTTCGTTACTGACGGAAACTAACAGTCATTCCTGATTAAGCATACAGAGAGTGATATACCTCGATTTTAGCAAATATCAACTTTAAATTGCATAACGCAAACATGTTTAACAGACGCGAATTCCTACCCATCATCTATTGTCCCTGTTAACGAACTACGAGAGATGTTAAATATTGCTTCTTCACAAGTAACTTACTTGAAATGCCGTGAGGTAAAGTTTTGTGTTGGACACGGATTCGAACCCAGAACCTAATCGGATTGCTATCGAAGCACAGTCAAATGTGACATATCGGATTTTCGCGGCAGTAGCTAGATGTTTTAACTGAAATGACGAAACATTAATTTTTTCCTTCCCAGGACTCCTACCCGGCACCTATCGCTGTTATATTCTAGAGAAAACGAGCGTTAAATATGGGTTTGTTGCGCCAGCAGCGATATGTGAGCATGTTTGAACTAGAAATAATATGACGAAGAGTTCAGCGCTCACTGGGAATAGAGCCCCACACATATCGTTGTTGACTACACACAAAGAGACGTCAGCTACCGAATTTTTCTCCACCAGCTGCTCAGAATAACATCTTGAACTTACAGTCATCTCGCAAATAGTTCTGTGTCTCACTGGGAGTTAAAAACGTCAGATATCGTTAGTGTTGACAACGAATGAAAATACATTAAAAATCAAAATTCTTATCCACCAGCAGATAGGTGTTCTCATGCTAGAGCTTGATAATGCATAATTAAATCTGTAGTGCCGGGCCAGGGTCGATCCCATTCACGCGTAATATGTGGAGATGTTAAGGAATCTGCAGTTTTGAACAAACAACAAATTGTAGCCGAGCTGTATTGTCACGAAGGGATCAAATTCCGCGTTAAGGGCGGTCTGAGTTGCATTCCCAGTTCAGAACCAAACTTATCGACATACAGAAGCTCAGATAAAAGATGGAATAAGTGTCCTGTGACCATACATAGCGTTTGTTTCGTCACTTGAAATAAATAACTAGTATAAGAAAGGTTACTGGTGATAGAGTTTCTACATGTCGCCACTCCAGACTTTATTGTGGTTCAACTTACCGTCTACTTGGCAGAGAAGGAAAATCATCTTTAATGTGAATTTTCAGACCACACTGCCATTACATCTTCTTCACTTGGTGTAGCCAGGAGAGAATGGACTCTGTCTCTCCCAATCTAAAATCATTGACAGAAGTGGGAATCCAACCCAGACCATAGGTATAACTACCTACCATCCGTCCAACAGACCACGAAATCCTCTTCTCTCATTTTTCTATCGTAACGCCGTTGCGCCACACTGGATGAGAATTCTGACACACAGGCGTCCTGTAGTAATTTGCACCATGTTCAGTAAATTCATTTACTTGGTTGACCGAATCACCATGAACTAGCTGCCTCGGCTACCCAGTGCATACATTCCACTCTATATTTTGTAATCACCGAAATAAAATCACGTAACTACCACATACACAGAACTGCCAACAGTGTAGGATGCAGAAGTTTAAATAGGAAGTGTTCCTTCCCACTTGAGCTATTCTATTGCGCTATCTGTTTGTAGAAAACGTCGTTCAGTAAAAAAAAAAAAAAAAAGAAAAGCTGTAACTGTTTGTCTCTGAGAAGTCAAGACCTGGCCATATGCATAATCTCACAGTGCTGTGGAATCAAAAAGTTCTGGAGGAATAGTTGTCGAGCTCTGGTGCTGTTGTAGCTACGTGTCAGCTAGTAGCGTAGATAAGATGTCGCGAGTTCGAATACATTCAGTGCTACATTTTTTAAAACGCAATTCTGCTGTCTGCTGAAGTTGTCAATCTAATGGAACTTTGAACATACTTCCCTTCACTTCTCAACCCAAAGTAGTCGCATGTGGAAAAAGGGCTAACTACTGTGACATTTTGTTCTGTTCAGGTTTATTAAGACAGCAGGCAGCAGATGCATCTCGAAGATGTGTAGGGAGAGCGCATCGTGCCATAATATGTCAGAAAAGTATTTTCTACATTAGCTGTCGTGTGGTAGTGAGATTTTGTTCTTCTTCAAACTTTGTTTGACAGCTTTAACTCAGAACAAGTTTTCTACATGCATGTAATCAATAAACTGCACGTGCATTGTCATACTGTCATAGATAACATCAGAGAATTCGCATATATCGTTGATGATTAATTTCTCTCTCATGTTTACTATTGTTTTAACAACACTAAAGGAAACCTTACGAAAATGGTGCACTGTATTATAAGAAATGAAATAAAACTAACCACGATAACCTTACGACGAAAGTATGTTTTAGTAAAACCGAGTATCTGTACACAAATGTGCCTCTATCGACACGAATTAGTAAAATACTACTCACTTAGATTTTGATTGGGTCTGTGTTTCATTGGTATGCTGTGTCGTACTCAAGAGGTACGCAAATGTGGCATTTCATAAATATAGTTACGTATTCCTAGAAACCCAAAATTCGTTTGTCAGCAGCGGAAAGAGGCGTTGCCTGTTGTGCAGCATTGTAAGTTTTTCAACATTGCACAATGAGCCGAAAGTATTTCCTTGCGATTTCCTTATTGATGTTTGATCCGACTCCTTGTAGCTCTTTCACAGAAGGGATAAAAACGTTGCAGTCAGGGAGACTGGAACTGCAAACCACAACAGACGCTTTTCCACATGACAGCACGTTACCACAGAGCTGGCGAGGAGGTATGGGTCTAAGCGTCCTCTTACGACGGCAATAGTGCCTAGAACTCGTAAACCGCTATTTAAAGGTCGAGATTAGTTGCGATTTCCACCTGCAACGACTTTCCTGGGCTGAAAACCGTAAATTTACAATCTTTTGTTACCCTTCAAGCGATAATAACTCAGATTATTTAATGGAAATGACAGGTAAAATCAAGTGAACTTTGAGGCTTAATTCCGTACACACCAGGAAGTAACTCGTCGATTACATAGTTGCCAAACATACGTTGCCTTGTTGCCAAATCTCAGTTACAGTACCAGCAGGAAGAAGACGAACCGATGTGATCCTACAGCGGGCTGGGAAGTGACCATAGCTGGTGTCTCCAAGTCGCGGCTGCTATGGCCTGGAATACGTAATGCGTCTGACTCGCTTACTGTGACTAGGTTTAGGGACTGGAGCGTAGTTACTAATAATACTCAGAACTGACTGCAAACTAAGCATCATAAATCAGTAACTCTCATTGTTGTTTTTATATTTCTTTAGTAAGTGTACTCAAAACTAAGAAACTCATTCACAGGCGTTTTCGTGCCTCGCCGATAGTCGAGCACAACAAACAAAAATAAAAAAGAATGTTTATATATATATATATATATATATATATATATATATATATATATATCGGTGTGTGTGTGTGTGTGTGTGTGTGTGTGTGTGTGTGTGTGTGTGTGTGTGTGTGTATGAGTGTGTGTGAGAGTGTGTGTGTGTGTGTGTGTGTGTGTGTGTGTGTGTGTATGTGTGTGTGTGTGAGAGAGAGAGAGAGAGAGAGAGATAAAAAAGAATGAGAGTGTAAAGAATTGTTGTAAAGAAATTGAATCATGATATTTAAAGAAATCTTTCATTGTAATGACACGTTCCACATCATTACGAAATGTCGTGTTCATGATCTATGGAACAAGAAGTAATCTAATGTAATGTAATCTAATCTAATCACATCATATTGATGATTAGCCATAAAGAGTCATGAATTACCGAAATTTTTGCCAATACCAGTAACCAAATCTGAACTTGAAATTAAAACACGACAAGTTTTGTAATATACCGTAACTCCTATCAAGACCCTGTCGTCCCTGTTATCTAACCACGAAAGATGTCTGATATACCTCCATTCTGAAGTAACAAAGTGTGCATGCATTTAAAGATGAAATGCATGATGTTAAGTTCTGTGACGGAGATACAAACCCAACACGTAATCGGATTGTTAACTAAGAAAAATCAAATGTTACGTATCGGTTTTTCTTACGAGCCGCTAGGTGTCTGAATCTAAAATAAGGATACAAAATTTTGTACCTAAGAGACAATCGAACTGCACACCTACCGTGCATCCACGAATGTAGCTTAAGTATCAGTTTCTTACTCACGAACAGTAAGATGTGTGAGTGTTTGACCAGAAATAACGACACCTTTTGCGATTGTTGGCAACACATGAACAGACATTAAAAATGCGCATTAATTTTCACTAGCAGGTGGGTGTGCACTTGATAGAGCTGGAAATGACATTATGAATATTTTTGTACTGGATCAGGATTCGGACCCACATATTTACCTTTGGAGGAGACCTAGAGAAGACTGCAGTCTTGGGAAAAGGAACGAAATGATTGAATTATACTGTTCCGAGAGATTCAGATCCTCGAAAGGGGAGATACGAATGCGAATCACAGTCCAGCACCAAATTTTTCAACGTCTCTAGTTCAATCAAGTACAAGTAAACTAAGAGCCCTGTCCCTTTAAATGGTTATCGGTTCATCAAATAAAATAAAATTTGCTAATGTAAGTAAGCTTACTGGCGACTGTATTTCTGTTTACAATGACTTCCGCTATGTCATTTCCCAACGTAAACTGGCTCTGCCCAGTTGGTAATGAAGGAACGTGATGCTTAATGCTGATTCTGGATTATAACGTCTTTCTCTTGAGGTTACCAGAGGGAAAATAAATCTGTTTGTGCCTCTTAAAAGCAAATGCCTGAACCCACGCATTCCACCTGTGATAGTTCGTTCCACCAGACCATTGTGGCCACATTTCCCAGCCCCTGGAGTGTGCTGTAACGGATGATGTGCTTAGCTTACAAAATTAATCACGGTGGAAAAAATGCGAGTCTATTAAATGGTTAAGTAGAAGCAAGCTTCTGACGCAGAGATTATGCTATTCTCATGTCGGCAGGATGTAAAGACTCTTCTAGGCATCATAGGCTGGATGTGAAGCCATTTTGATTTTTCACAAATTCAGCAAATTTCTTAGTTCGAGAAAATCCACTGTGAAGTGTGAAGTTGCCGGATAATTCGATTATTACTGTTATTATTACTATCATTTAATTCATACCACTGCTGGAACACAAGTGCTTGAAGATCATTTAATGCCTTTTGGTTACTATAGGAGTAGTTTCCCAAGAACAGGTTATTTCCCTGTCTACGGAATCCTTTTCATGTTAATATCAAACATCAGCAATTACTCTTAGATTACATTAAAACTAAAGTAATTGACGAAGACGTTACTTGATGACTAAAACGCGCTGCCTTTCGTCATTTACTTGCACCTAGAAATGGCTATCGAGTACTGACAAACCAAAAGGCAAGAGATCTTACTGCCTTCCGATATACGTCGCTGTCAGTTCTTCAACATGATTTGGTCGACATGACGTGTTTCAAGTTGTGTATGACAGACAATGTTTTAGAAAATCTATTGTTTCCCTTTGAAATAAACAGAAGTATTTTCATTATAAGCTGTCCAAGTACAAAATTTTCGCAATATTATTTCAAATTTAATATTCGCTTCTATAATGTAGGAAAGTATTTCACAGTTGCAAAACTCGCATCCGAAACATTGACCTGACCATAAATTCTAGCCCAGAGTGACACCAGTTTAAATAACCTCATGTAGCGAAGACTGTTTGCCAGTGCTCTTTCTCACCGGAAAATACGCAATCCACTCATTTGGCTCCATAAGTACACTGTAACAGTAATTTCGGTCTGAAATTTGTCAGTAAGCTTTTGCCATCCAACCGGCGAAATACGGCAGAGTGCGGCCGGTAAACAATTCACAAATCACGAGTTAGTGCCGATAAGACGATTTCTTTAAACATTATCGAAGCTGAGGGAATTTAATTTCTGTTTAAGTCGTCTTAAGCAGCAACGTTCACAGATATCTCAAATAGGAAAAAGCTCATTATCCAGGTACGAAGGTTGTGAAACAAACTTCCCACAGTTTGTGTCAGGTTGATCTTTTCGTCTGATAACACTGCTTAAGTATTTTGTCTAAGAGGTATCACAAGTAGTGTTCCTGTAGCTATGGGAATCATTGGTTGAAAACGAGTTTAACACCAATTGGTACAGTGCTGCTAAATATTCAAAATTATTATCAACCTACGTCTGAGTTCATCCACAAACTGAGGCGTATTTATAATATTGAAACTAGACTGTGTATCCTTGTCTTCCTTGAGTGGTCATTGGAAGGCGTTTACACATACGTATACAATACTATGAATACTTCGAACGCTATGGTTAACGTTGCTCTCATAAACTACTTTTGTTTTTTTAATTCTTCTGGGTCTTCAGCGTGCAATATGTGTTGTAGATACAGTCTTAGACCAAAAAATTGACCGCCGAGTCGTTCACGTAAGGTGGACAATACAGTCGTGCTCCTCTCAGAATTCTATGTCTGGCAACATGCTCGATCTGGCAACATGTAGACTGCGGCACTTCCCAGAGGGAGTGTTGACTCCAGTCTTAGTACATTACTCTTCACTACGACCGTAGTCTTGAGGTAAAACGCGAGACCAGATAATATTATATAGTAGATTCGCTTGAATTACACTCATAGCTTCAGCACGGAGAGGAAAGGAGCGATAAAAATTTTGTCGATATGTCCTTTCGGTCGCCAGACGTCATATTAGCTGGTATCGCGTTTTACCTCAAGACTACGGTCGTGTTCCAGCAGCGGTATGAATTAAATGATAGTAATAATAACAGTAATAATCGAATTATCCGGCAACTTCACACTTCACAGTGGATTTTCTCGAACTAAGAAATTTGCTGAATTTGTGAAAAATCAAAATGGCTTCACATCCAGCCTATGATGCCTAGAAGAGTCTTTACATCCTGCCGACATGAGAATAGCATAATCTCTGCGTCAGAAGCTTGCTTCTACTTAACCATTTAATAGACTCGCATTTTTTCCACCGTGATTAATTTTGTAAGCTAAGCACATCATCCGTTACAGCACACTCCAGGGGCTGGGAAATGTGGCCACAATGGTCTGGTGGAACGAACTATCACAGGTGCAATGCGTGGGTTCAGGCATTTGCTTTTAAGAGGCACAAACAGATTTATTTTCCCTCTGGTAACCTCAAGAGAAAGACGTTATAATCCAGAATCAGCATTAAGCATCACGTTCCTTCATTACCAACTGGGCAGAGCCAGTTTACGTTGGGAAATGACATAGCGGAAGTCATTGTAAATAGAAATACAGTCGCCAGTAAGCTTACTTACATTAGCAAATTTTATTTGATTTGATGAACCGATAGCCATTTAAAGGGACAGGGCTCTTAGTTTACTTGTACTTGATTGAACTAGAGACGTTGAAAAATTTGGTGCTGGACTGTGATTCGCATTCGTATCTCCCCTTTCGAGGATCTGAATCTCTCGGAACAGTATAATTCAATCATTTCGTTCCTTTTCCCAAGACTGCAGTCTTCTCTAGGTCTCCTCCAAAGGTAAATATGTGGGTCCGAATCCTGATCCAGTACAAAAATATTCATAATGTCATTTCCAGCTCTATCAAGTGCACACCCACCTGCTAGTGAAAATTAACGCGCATTTTTAATGTCTGTTCATGTGTTGCCAACAATCTTACTGTTCGTGAGTAAGAAACTGATACTTAAGCTACATTCGTGGATGCACGGTAGGTGTGCAGTTCGATTGTCTCTTAGGCACAAAAGTTTGTATCCTTATTTTAGATTCAGACACCTAGCGGCTCGTAAGAAAAACCGATACGTAACATTTGATTTTTCTTAGTTAACAATCCGATTACGTGTTGGGCTTGTATCTCCGTCACAGAACTTCACATCATGCAGTTCATCTTTAAATGCATGCACACTTTGTTACTTCAGAATGGAGGTATATCAGACATCTTTCGTGGTTAGATAACAGGGACGACACGGTCTTGATAGGAGTTACGGTATATTACAAAACTTGTCGTCTTTTATTTTCAAGTTTAGATTTGGTTACTGGTATTGTCAAAAATTTCGGTAATTCATGACTCTTTATGGCTAGTCATCAATATGATGTGATTAGATTAGATTACATTACATTACATTACTTCTTGTTCCATAGATCATGAATACGACATTTCGTAATGATGTGGAACGTGTCATTACAATGAAAGATTTCTTTAAATATCATGATTCAATTTCTTTACAACAATTTTTTACACTCTCATTCTTTTTTATCTCTCTCTCTCTCTCTCTCTCTCTCACACACACATACACACACACACACACACACACACACACACACACTCACACACACACACACACACACACACACACCGATATATATATATATATATATATATATATATATATATATATATATATATATAAACATTCTTTTTTATTTTTGTTTGTTGTGCTCGACTATCGGCGAGGCACGAAAACGCCTGTGAATGAGTTTCTTAGTTTTGAGTACACTTACTAAAGAAATATAAAAACAACAATGAGAGTTACTGATTTATGGTGCTTAGTTTGCAGTCAGTTCTGAGTATTATTAGTAACTACGCTCCAGTCCCTAAACCTAGTCACAGTAAGCGAGTCAGACGCATTACGTATTCCAGGCCATAGCAGCCGCGACTTGGAGACACCAGCTATGGTCACTTCCCAGCCCGCTGTAGGATCACATCGGTTCGTCTTCTTCCTGCTGGTGCTGTAACTGAGATTTGGCAACAAGGCAACGTATGTATGGCAACTCTGTAATCGACGAATTACTTCCTGGTGTGTACGGAATTAAGCCTCAAAGTTCACTTGATTTTACCTGTCAATTCCATTAAATAATCTGAGTTATTATCGCTTGAAGGGTAACAAAAGATTGTAAATTTACGGTTTTCAGCCCAGGAAAGTCGTTGCAGGTGGAAATCGCAACTAATCTCGACCTTTAAATAGCGGTTTACGAGTTCTAGGCACTATTGCCGTCGTAAGAGGACGCTTAGACCCATACCTCCTCGCCAGCTCTGTGGTAACGTGCTGTCATGTGGAAAAGCGTCTGTTGTGGTTTGCAGTTCCAGTCTCCCTGACTGCAACGTTTTTATCCCTTCTGTGAAAGAGCTACAAGGAGTCGGATCAAACATCAATAAGGAAATCGCAAGGAAATACTTTCGGCTCATTGTGCAATGTTGAAAAACTTACAATGCTGCACAACAGGCAACGCCTCTTTCCGCTGCTGACAAACGAATTTTGGGTTTCTAGGAATACGTAACTATATTTATGAAATGCCACATTTGCGTACCTCTTGAGTACGACACAGCATACCAATGAAACACAGACCCAATCAAAATCTAAGTGAGTAGTATTTTACTAATTCGTGTCGATAGAGGCACATTTGTGTACAGATACTCGGTTTTACTAAAACATACTTTCGTCGTAAGGTTATCGTGGTTAGTTTTATTTCATTTCTTATAATACAGTGCACCATTTTCGTAAGGTTTCCTTTAGTGTTGTTAAAACAATAGTAAACATGAGAGAGAAATTAATCATCAACGATATATGCGAATTCTCTGATGTTATCTATGACAGTATGACAATGCACGTGCAGTTTATTGATTACATGCATGTAGAAAACTTGTTCTGAGTTAAAGCTGTCAAACAAAGTTTGAAGAAGAACAAAATCTCACTACCACACGACAGCTAATGTAGAAAATACTTTTCTGACATATTATGGCACGATGCGCTCTCCCTACACATCTTCGAGATGCATCTGCTGCCTGCTGTCTTAATAAACCTGAACAGAACAAAATGTCACAGTAGTTAGCCCTTTTTCCACATGCGACTACTTTGGGTTGAGAAGTGAAGGGAAGTATGTTCAAAGTTCCATTAGATTGACAACTTCAGCAGACAGCAGAATTGCGTTTTAAAAAATGTAGCACTGAATGTATTCGAACTCGCGACATCTTATCTACGCTACTAGCTGACACGTAGCTACAACAGCACCAGAGCTCGACAACTATTCCTCCAGAACTTTTTGATTCCACAGCACTGTGAGATTATGCATATGGCCAGGTCTTGACTTCTCAGAGACAAACAGTTACAGCTTTTCTTTTTTTTTTTTTTTTTACTGAACGACGTTTTCTACAAACAGATAGCGCAATAGAATAGCTCAAGTGGGAAGGAACACTTCCTATTTAAACTTCTGCATCCTACACTGTTGGCAGTTCTGTGTATGTGGTAGTTACGTGATTTTATTTCGGTGATTACAAAATATAGAGTGGAATGTATGCACTGGGTAGCCGAGGCAGCTAGTTCATGGTGATTCGGTCAACCAAGTAAATGAATTTACTGAACATGGTGCAAATTACTACAGGACGCCTGTGTGTCAGAATTCTCATCCAGTGTGGCGCAACGGCGTTACGATAGAAAAATGAGAGAAGAGGATTTCGTGGTCTGTTGGACGGATGGTAGGTAGTTATACCTATGGTCTGGGTTGGATTCCCACTTCTGTCAATGATTTTAGATAGGGAGAGACAGAGTCCATTCTCTCCTGGCTACACCAAGTGAAGAAGATGTAATGGCAGTGTGGTCTGAAAATTCACATTAAAGATGATTTTCCTTCTCTGCCAAGTAGACGGTAAGTTGAACCACAATAAAGTCTGGAGTGGCGACATGTAGAAACTCTATCACCAGTAACCTTTCTTATACTAGTTATTTATTTCAAGTGACGAAACAAACGCTATGTATGGTCACAGGACACTTATTCCATCTTTTATCTGAGCTTCTGTATGTCGATAAGTTTGGTTCTGAACTGGGAATGCAACTCAGACCGCCCTTAACGCGGAATTTGATCCCTTCGTGACAATACAGCTCGGCTACAATTTGTTGTTTGTTCAAAACTGCAGATTCCTTAACATCTCCACATATTACGCGTGAATGGGATCGACCCTGGCCCGGCACTACAGATTTAATTATGCATTATCAAGCTCTAGCATGAGAACACCTATCTGCTGGTGGATAAGAATTTTGATTTTTAATGTATTTTCATTCGTTGTCAACACTAACGATATCTGACGTTTTTAACTCCCAGTGAGACACAGAACTATTTGCGAGATGACTGTAAGTTCAAGATGTTATTCTGAGCAGCTGGTGGAGAAAAATTCGGTAGCTGACGTCTCTTTGTGTGTAGTCAACAACGATATGTGTGGGGCTCTATTCCCAGTGAGCGCTGAACTCTTCGTCATATTATTTCTAGTTCAAACATGCTCACATATCGCTGCTGGCGCAACAAACCCATATTTAACGCTCGTTTTCTCTAGAATATAACAGCGATAGGTGCCGGGTAGGAGTCCTGGGAAGGAAAAAATTAATGTTTCGTCATTTCAGTTAAAACATCTAGCTACTGCCGCGAAAATCCGATATGTCACATTTGACTGTGCTTCGATAGCAATCCGATTAGGTTCTGGGTTCGAATCCGTGTCCAACACAAAACTTTACCTCACGGCATTTCAAGTAAGTTACTTGTGAAGAAGCAATATTTAACATCTCTCGTAGTTCGTTAACAGGGACAATAGATGATGGGTAGGAATTCGCGTCTGTTAAACATGTTTGCGTTATGCAATTTAAAGTTGATATTTGCTAAAATCGAGGTATATCACTCTCTGTATGCTTAATCAGGAATGACTGTTAGTTTCCGTCAGTAACGAAATCTTTGCTTAGTCTGCATGAGCTGGGTTTGAATCCATATGCGGAACAAGACGGTTCGTCGTGTCATTTGAAGTTCACACATATTCTCAACTAGCTGCTCGTGAATAACTTAAATTTTTAATGTCATTTTGTGTTATATAATAAGTACGGTATGTTACTTTGAAGAGGAAATCATGAATACGACGAACTTACTACGTGCATTACCAATCTGACGTAATAATGAGAGTGGTAACATTTCAGGTACGTCATTTATTGTAATAAATGTGAGCTTACAAGCCTTAAGGACAGTCTTATCTGTGATAAGGTGTTCCCTGACATTTGTAGTACCGTGGTATTACTTTACATCTTGAGTTATTGCGATACAGAGCAGTGTTTTCTAATGGTGACTTGTTGGAACCATTTTCAATAGTCAAACGACTGTACCAAGGAGCGATTAGAGGACCTGCTAGACAGCTTTTTTTTAATAGGACAATGTTCCTGTCCAATAATTTTTAGATTACTTACAATAAGCTTACGCTGCAAGAGAACTCGCTTGTATTTTTCAATATGTGGTCTGTTGTCGGTTTGGACGCCTTACATCGCAACGGCAACTTAGTGCAACTCCACCGAGGGCTATCTGGAGTAGGGTGGAGATAGCAATGTGAAAGTTGCGAGCTGTCGAAGACGATCTTCATATTCCTAATGCAATTAGGCCATCGTATACTCTTGACGACGTTTAGCACCTGTGCGGTCAGTCAACCAATTTCAGAATTCATGTTGAGTAATCCTGCTAAATTCCCATAATATTGTCTTTTTATATTGATGAGTAATATGGATAGTCGTCACGTTCATGTGCCGTCTACAACGCAAATTTAATGTTACTATCCTAGGAACTAACCTGCAATACGTTTTGTATTTCATAATCGGAACTATCTGCATTAACCGTCATCAGAGCAATGTCAGGGAACAGAATCCAGCAGTGCCTTGGTACCTACTTGGGGACCTGCTTGAGTCGTGTTCTAAGGAAAGGGTAGTTGCTGGTTCACATTATATTACACTAGCGAGAAGTACCGACTTTTCCTTTTCTCTGCAATCATCCCGAACTAAATTCAGTAACTAAATGCTAAGAATATATTTGCATTGTGCCAACTGAAAGATCAATAGATATGGATATAGATATAGATTTTTATATTTAAAGCCATTCTCGTTCTGCGTTGGAATAAACATTATTCATTATTTGATTGTTCTTGTTACGATTGTTATTGTCATTCTCTCACTCGCAAGAGTTTTCACATTCCTATTTGGTATCGATGCACATGAAGAGTGGCTATGAAAGAAGGGAATACTGAATGTTACGTCATGCAGAATACACTCATTTACTTCTGCTCCTTGTGATCAACGCTACAGGAGAAGTGAGATACATAAAGTTGACAGTGTGAGGACAGACATGCTGGCACAACTCTGCAACTACACAGTGTTACCAGATAAAATGGAGCTGAGCTGCGGAATCGAAAGTGTAGTACGGACTTTGCCACAGTAGCAGACAGCTGCTAATTTCGGACCATGACCGTGGATTACACTTTGGTCAGTGCTGGTTAGAGTGTTGCAACTGTAAATGGAAGGCTTTGTTTGACAGTCTTGTGCTGATGCTGTCTGAATAAATTTGTCATTGGATAAAAAGCGGTTTAGTTTTGAGACCTAACCCACAAGGGGAGAAGGCACAGTGGTCTGCTTCAGGAATTCCAAGCAATAAAACACAAAAAGCAACGCAGGAAGGGTTTGAACAGCTACTTTCATGCAGAGACATGCATTTGGAATCTGTTCATCGTTACGGGGTCAAACAAGAGGGTAACATTACTGAAACAATGATCAGGCTACTTAGTATATAAGAGAGCATACAGATTTCAAGGAGGAAACGTATGAAGACGCAGACTTCCTCGTTATCAATATGTGCGGCATATCTTTCGTGTTAACGAAAGTAATATCCCGCTTTAACTCTTCTTACGTCTCAAATGAAATGAATGCCATGAGGAATCGAATATTTGTTGACTGCGTCTCTCCTTGCTTCCATCCATACCAACAAATTTCTTCATTCTCGTGGTAATCATGACATTCTTTTTGTGTGCTGCAAAAGATTGCACGTGGACAAATTCGACATCGAGGTGCAAAGCGTTTGGTATCTTACATTATATTCAATTCGAATAAGCTTCAGATGTATTTTTACTTCGTTTGTATTTTTAGATGATTATGAACGTTACGGAAAATTATCTCACATGCTTTATGTTGAATGAGAAACATTGAATGACCCGTTTTGCTTTCCCTACGTTGAAATGATATAATGTCGGCGTCAACAGCCTTCTTCCACGCCGGAAGCTGAAACTTGTATCATTCTGGATTAATGATAATTGAACGTCTCAAATGTAGACATAGCCCACAAGGCGACGTCAGAAACCATTACGGGAGAACGCCGCATAAAAACCAAACGTGCGCGCGCGTCTCCACTCTGAAGGACCGTATCGGAGAATCACGGCAAGCATTTCGCTGAAGAGCTTCCCCGTAAGAGAACCGAGAAATGGCAGCGTCGTAGCGAGTATTTGTCAACACTCTGATAGTGCATTTACTTCCGGGTGTAGGCCGGCGTTACCTCGCTAAATTCACTTGACATTCGTTTTCCACATCGAAGACTCGTACGATAGATTCCACTGTAAGATGAGACACTTAGAAAGTATAATTAATTTCTGGACTCCAAGAACGGCGTTCTTCACATAAGTAACACCTGTTTGTGTGTTTTAAGGTTGCGTTTTGAGGCTCAGGCAACATCGCAGTGACCATAGTCTGTCTGTGGTCGCCAGTGTGTCGTTAGCTCAGAGGTTATTCGTCATATTGTGGCTTTTCTAACGCGGGACATTCTGAATCGAATTCTCCCCTTTCATTATTAGTTCCGGGACGTGACTATTTTCCTCGGACAAAGACCAATGCTGTGAATTGGATTCGCGGACATGCCATTCACTACCTAGTTGGACAAACTGTAGACTCTGTACTCGATTTTTGGACATACCTCAACGACCGTCATTATGTCGTTGTCCGCCACCCAAAATACAGACAATTTTTCTCGAACTTCCTTGGGAGTGCTTTCCACGACCCGCCTCGCAGCTGGAATGTGTTAAGCCAAGAGTGAAGAAGGTTTCCAGTTTGAACCAATGAACATTTCTGAACTACTGAACGGAACACACCAATTTCGAGAAGACGTGACTCAACATATTACCAGCGGGGCGCAGAAGGCGTCTGATCAATTACACAACAAAAATAAACAAAACAAAAATCAAAACAAAAATAAAATTCAGAAAAAGGAAGATTTTGTTTTGTTTGTAATGATAGCCCTAACCTTGAATTCCCATATTTCCCCTGGTATATAGGCAGCTCTTGGGGTAGGTTTAATCAGGAGCCAACGCCTGAAGTGGACCAGATTTTTTTTTTTTTTTTTTGTTATAGGATGAAAAGTGGCGGTGGCACTTAGTTTCTTTTTTTATTGCCAGTTTCCTAAGGGGCTTTAAAATAAGAGAGAAAAAAAGGGGTAATCGTCAAAAAAAGTAAAAGAAAAAGAGCAAAATTAAAAAAAAGAGGTTCCCTTGTGCGTTGCGGTGGTCGTACTGTATGACATAGCAGTTCCAATCTCGGTGGAAGCCGCTGACTACAACCTTTTATTTTCCATTTTAATTAATGGAGTTGCAAACGGCTAGTAAAAATTGTTTATACGAAATCTGAAGAATGCCTTTAAACATTAATCTTCGTCCGATTCGACTTAGTAAATTAAGTTAATATCATGGATGTCTGCTTTGCAAATGCCAAGGTGCTTCACTGTAAAATAGATCCTGAAAAGATTCAAAGCGACTGTCAACGATATAAATTTGAGTTTTGTTCGTCATATAGGTCTAACATGTCAGAAGGTTGTTTATGAAGTGCACATGTTGATTAATATAGTTCCCCTCTCCTAAATTTTTGCAATAGCATTTAACTGTAGACGTTTTCTAACACCGGCGTTAGCAATTCCTTTCCGTTCTCTGAAACCTCCAAAACGACAAATTTTTCTGGTCTAAATCTGATGACCTTAACTATCACTTCCGATCAACATTAAATACTTCATGAACCCATACATGGAACTCCAAATGTGCAGTGTTCCTGCACTGCTACAGAGCATGCATTGCAAGGTATTCACACAGTTTATCGCATAGAGTTACCATAAGGAATGAAACAAGAACTGTAATACATTTTACACCACAGACGCTCACCCCGGCTTGACGAAAACATCCGAACATTGACCAAAAGTTGCACAAATAATTGAGTTTGAAAGGAAAAGAAACGAGGTATGAAGCATTTATAAATTCATCGAATGTAGCGAGGTGGTTTAATTTCGTCCCAGTCTATAAAAATAATTTCGGGCCATACTCAGCTCTTGCCGATTAATGTAATATAATACCCGCCTACTAATCAGGGCGTCTGTCTCCGTTGCTTTTGAGCGTGAATGGAAATCGTAGAAATTTACTGTGGAGCAACATTTAATAATAAAGCGTTTTAAATCATCAAAAGCGATGAGCGGGAGCAGGCGCTTTCGATAAAGAACGGGGGAGTGCAGCGCCGCTGCTGTCGCCACGGCCGCTGCCGGTAGCCAGCAAATGGATCCCGAAGCTTTGCCGCATACGGCGTCCAGAGGAGGACAGTCTGCAGGAAATCCGCCGCAAAATCGGTACTGGATAAAATTTTGATATCGGTGTGTCAGAAAGCGAAATAGATTGAATCTGCGCTACCATTACATTCACGTTTTCAGCATTCAGACAGAAGAGGCTATGAAAATATTGTATGCCAGCTACTCTCGATCCACTGCCATTACAAACGGAAACAACGCACGCTACCGCTAGACCACAGGCGTAATCAGCCTAGTGTATCTCTATCATGGGATAAGTTTTCCTCCAGGAAGTGCCGCAGTCTGCAGGGTTGCCAGATTGTGCAGATAACCGGACTTACAGAATTAGCGAGTTGGCTAGTTTTATTGTCCCATGTCGCGATCGGCGCGGACTTAGCCTCTGAAGCGGCCGGCCGCCGGTCGAGTTTTATGTCAAAGAGTGTACATAATCGGTTAAACAACAACTAACAGGATGCTATTATACACTGTGTTCTGTCAAGCCGTTTTACAGAATATATTTAAAATATGACAGAATATTTCGGCAATTTTGAATTATGGTAATACAACCTGATAAATTTATTATTGTTACTATCATACCGCAGAACTGCTGAAGCAATTTTTATTTGCTGTTATATGTTATCACACATAGACCTTATGAAAATAACAAAGGTAGCAAATTTTGGCTATTTTTATTCCACACCCGATGATTCGTCAAGGTAAGCTAAATTTTTCAGAGTTAGACACGTGTAGTACGAAGTATTTGTGGCGTAAATTAAAAAAACTGCTGCATAGGCTTTTTTAAGGAGCTGTACATATTATTACTGTGCTCTAATATATTTGTTACTGGATGAAATTTCTCACAAATAAATAAATGATTTCAGTTTTTGAACCCAACAACTTCATTATGGAATCTATATTAGAACTATTAAGAGTGTACATAAAGACTTGAAGTCACTTACTTTGGTCCAGAAAAGGTATGCACCATTTAATTATCGATGATTAGTAACATCCGCAACAGTTGTAATACATTTTTGTTTACCAATAAAAGCTAAACACAACCTGGTTCCAGGAAAGCTGCGCCATCTTGAGGTGCATCTGAAAAATTGTAACTCAAATGTGACAACTATACAAATTGCCAACTTTTAGAAGCCCAATAGAACTTGCTGTAATATTGTAAGGAGGATACCACATACACGCAGAGAATGTCCATATGTGTCAACTAATAAGTATTAATGTAGCGACTGTCTAGTATATGATATGTCAGCAGAAAATCCATCTCATATATTCCTAGCCCGGATGGAAAGCCTTTCGAGCAGCAGGGCCTAAATGAAACACGTTAGATCCCTATGCTGGCCGCTGTGGCCGAACGATGCTAGACGCTTCAGTCCAGAACCATACGGCTGTTACGGTCGCAGGTTCGAATCGTGCCTCGTGCATGGATGTGTGTGATGTCCTTAGGTTAGTTGGGTTTAAGTAGTTCTAAGTCTTCGGGACTGATGACCTCAGGTGTTAAGACCCATAGTGCTTAGAGCCATTTTAATTTAGATACCTATGTTTCAAAAAGGTGCAACAATCACAAATAAAATCAAACGGTAAGCAGAGAGTATTAACGACTTCCACATCACATAAACCACAACATAAACTTACCCAGGCTTAAGTGTGTCAGCAATGTATGTCCACATAAAGCGAGATAGTCGACTATTGCACACCGAAACCAGAAGAAAAAGCGATACATAGTCTCTAAATTTACAGGTGTCAGTGGGTACACGACATGTTCCCTTGTATAAATAAAGGATTTTCAAAAACAATGATCTACTTCAAAACTCCATATATCGTGATAACAACATGCGATTAATTGCAAAATACATATCTTAAAATTTTAACAACGCTATTACAAATGCTCTATATGTCCAGCAGGAGCAGCATGAGCAACAGCTAGACGAAAGCTAAATTTGTCATGCACTTTAAGCAATGTATCTGCTTTCAGAGAAGTTATGGTGGCTGTCACTCAATTCTTTACATCTTCTATGCCACTTTTCTTCATGTATCCCCACAAGAAAAAAACGTATGGGATCCCAATAATGCAGGGCTTTGTCTTGGGGTCTCATGCACCCTGTCCAGCGTTGAAGCAGAGTGTCATTGAGAAACTGACTTATGTTGTTGTGCCAGTGCGGTGGAGCTGCATCCTTTTGGAAAATGAAGCCATTGACGTCCTCCTGAAGTTGCGGAAAATGACAGTTCTGCAGCATTTGAAGTTAGCACATTCCAGTCCCCGTGCTTTCCTCAAAAAAGAAAGTACCGTACACTTTATCACAAGAAAGCGCACAAAAATCTTTCACTGTAGATAAGTTTCTTTCGTGATCATATCATAAGGAGTGCTACGAAGCCCCATATGCGTTCGTTATGCCGGCTTACTTTACCGCTTCCATGAAATGTTGCTTCGTTAATGGAAACTAACCGTGGTAAAAATGTATCATGTCCTCTGGCAGAGAATTGCTGAAGTCAATCTGCTTCCATTTACCACCAACCCAAAGAGCTTGCACTTATTGTTTGTGGTTTATAGACCAAACGTCGCCTTAACACTCGCCATACATTCGTAGGAGGTATTGCCAGGTCTGTGCTTGCGCGCCTAGTAGACTGTCGTGGACGTTGCTCAAAGATTGCTGAATTCATTCCACCATGTCATCACAAGTGCGAGTTCGACCTGTACTCTTAACCTTTGCACAAGCTTCCTGTCTCTTCAAATTGGAGACACCAACGACGAATGTTTTTGTGTGCAGCGCACAAAACATCTTCTGCTGACCGGACGCCATCTTACTTCCGACTGACTGCAAACTGAGAAGACGCACAGACTGACGTCTATGGCGATTTTCTGAAACACTAGGTCATGCCCATTCAAACAACACACATTGCCTTGCTGCCACATCCCATGTTTCGTAACTATTTCCGTCCAAAACCAGGTCATTCTTTTAGAAACACTCTGTATTTTAGAATGATATTTTTCACTCTGCAGCGGAGTGTGCGCTGATATGAAACTTCCTGGGAGATTAAAACTGTGTGCCCGACCGAGACTCGAACTCGGGACCTTTGCCTTTCGCGGGCAAGTGCTCCACCAACTGAGCTACCGAAGCACGACTCACGCCCGGTACTCACAGCTTTACTTCTGCCAGTACCTCGTCTCCTACCTTCCAAACTTTACAGAAGCTCTCCTGCGAACCATGCAGCACTAGCTCAGTTGGTGGAGCACTTGCCCGCGAAAGGCAAAGGTCCCGAGTGCGAGTCTCGGTCGGGCACACAGTTTTAATCTGCCAGGAAGTTTCATATCAGCGCACACTCCGCTGCAGAGTGAAAAATATCATTCGGGAAACATCCCCCAGGCTGTGGCTAAGCCATGTCTCCGCAATATCCTTTCTTTCAGGAGTGCTAGTTCTGCATGGTTCGCAGGAGAGCTTCTGTAAAGTTTGGAAGGTAGGAGACGAGGTACTGGCAGAAGTAAAGCTGTGAGTACCGGGCGTGAGTCGTGCTTCGGTAGCTCAGTTGGTGGAGCACTTGCCCGCGAAAGGCAAAGGTCCCGAGTTCGAGTCTCGGTCGGGCACACAGTTTTAATCTGCCAGGAAGTTTCATATCAGCGCACACTCCGCTGCAGAGTGAAAAATATCATTCTGGAAACATCCCCCAGGCTGTGGCTAAGCCATGTTCCGCAATATCCTTTCTTTCAGGAGTGCTAGTTCTGCATGGTTCGCAGGAGAGCTTCTGTAAAGTTTGGAAGGTAGGAGACGAGGTACTGGCAGAAGTAAAGCTGTGAGTACCGGGCGTGAGTCGTGCTTCGGTAGCTCAGTTGGTGGAGCACTTGCCCGCGAAAGGCAAAGGTCCCGAGTTCGAGTCTCGGTCGGGCACACAGTTTTAATCTGCCAGGAAGTTTCATATCAGCGCACACTCCGCTGCAGAGTGAAAAATATCATTCTGGAAACATCCCCCAGGCTGTGGCTAAGCCATGTCTCCGCAATATCCTTTCTTTCAGGAGTGCTGGTTCTGCATGGTTCGCAGGAGAGCTTCTGTAAAGTTTGGAAGGTAGGAGACGAGGTACTGGCAGAAGTAAAGCTGTGAGTACCGGGCGTGAGTCGTGCTTCGGTAGCTCAGTTGGTGGAGCACTTGCCCGCGAAAGGCAAAGGTCCCGAGTTCGAGTCTCGGTCGGGCACACAGTTTTAATCTGCCAGGAAGTTTCACTCTGTATTTTGACTTACCAGTAGCACATACACGCCCCCATACACCACACATAGTTGATATGCCAAGGGCCGGACTGTGCTGCCGCCATCTAAGCGGCGGCACAGTGTGCACCATAGAGTTATCGCCAAAACTACACTAATAATAAAAATCTCAAACCTTATGTCTGTTTGTTTAAACATACTTATCTCAAATCCTGCTGGACGAATTGTCATGAGGTTTCCACAGGTAACTTGAGCGCAGTTTGGAGTAACGTATGGGCTTTATTTCATCAAAAGCAAATCACGGGAAACAATATATCGTGATTTAAAGTTTTATGTAAAACTGTTGTGTCTGTCATTTTCTCTGAACACAGAAAAAATTTTAACTGAAAGTTTCATGTAAAATCGTCTGTTGGACTTCGTAGTTGGGATGTTTAATCACCACAGTATAATACAGCGAAGAACGAATAGATGACTCTGTTGTTTTCGTAGTACAACGAAGAAACAATAGATGGCATTGTTAGTTTTCCGTACTAAGTGACTGATGTATTTTAGGAGGTTTACGTCATTGACAGAATTAAGTGAGGCAATCTAATTTTTACGAATGAAAACCAACATCGAATTAATTGGCTGGTATACACAGATACAGATTTACTTATTTCGCTTTGTGTATTACAAACTGCTTCTTCCGGTATTCTTTATTCATATTATTTGCTGGAAAAAGCAGATTTGTAAAGTTTGTTTTGTGATTTGGTTGTCTACTCATTAGATGTTGATTTCGTTTTGCTTATGTATACAAGCGCCAAGAAAACGTTCGAGTCTTTACGAATGCACCACAATGCCTAAATGACTGAGGTCCATGCGGTACATTGATGATCGTGAGGCAAGACTTGATATACCTTGAGAACATCAGGCTTTACCCCCTCTTTGTAAACCTCCTTCCGAAGCGAGACGCTATGCATCTCTGATCGAGACTATCATGCATTATCTCTCTCGTCAAAACCCTTCGCTCACAGAAGCTTGAAGTTACTTTCCTCTGAAGTAGCATCACAGAAATTTTGATGGAAGTGGTGCAGGCGAGTGATGTTCCATAACCAGTATTCCGCTTATTCCTAACAGTTTAATGTTTAGATTTAAACGTGTACAGTTCCAGGTGAGCTTATGCTATGGACATAAACATACATGACCATAAACAAAGCATAAGACGCAGACGCTGCTAGTTGGTTTTCATATGAACTACTCTACATGGCTCTCTCCGGTGTTTGTAAACCAAAAAACCTCCTTGTTCATGTCGCAAATCACACTACATCAAACGTTGTGTACGAAAAAAGTTTGTAAGTTAATAATAAATTCCACATGTACTAAGTCTTGGGTACAGCTATAAATAAACAGCGGGGTGACAGGTTTCTCAGCTAATCTACTCTAAAAATATCACCACTGCCATCATGCCAACTCCGCTCATGTACAAGTAACTCACTATTATTACAAATAATAACTCCTGCTGTTAACTTATTACAATACCAACAGATGTAATCGAAACTATATAAGTGGATATAACTCATATTATGCCACTCATGACGTCATATAGCACGGTATGGCAGCGTACACAAAACTTTCACTACGTTGAACGCTTTCTGTGGTTTCACTAAACTAAAAGCCGTAGACCTAAGCCTATATTTATTAAAATCACCAATGAATAAATCAGACAAACACTAGCCTTATCAACAAAACACAATAAAAACCACATATTAGGTTTCATTGCTGAAAATAAAAGAAGCAAATTGAATTGAACCAGTACCCACACGAAACCCCTGTGAGTGCACAAACGAAAGAACCAGCGAACTCTGCTGCAATCCAAGAGCCACAACTATCTTGGACCATCTGCTTTACTTATTGTATTCCTTATTTCGGGAACACACACTAACCACATGTCATTTACACGATATAAAAAGACAGAGGCTTCCCTTCGTTTCAATAATACTCACCCACGACAAAAAAAAAAAAAAAAGGCCTAGCGCGAATTCCAAGGAGAACAGCCATGGGAGAAGCAAGCAGAGAAAAATAGCTGCAATATCGCTTTATGTGGAATTATGTTAGTGACATCCTTAAGTCTGGACCGTTGTAAGTTTGAATTGTGGTTTATAGGATGTTGTGTCGTTAATAGTTAATCTTTTGATTCTATTTATGTTGGTTGTTCGTTTTTAAATGTGGGAACCTCTTCAAGAGTTTTTCCGACTAATCAGACTGATCAAGGAACATATGGTATGGATTTACTCTTTGCATGTCATGTACCACAGAATCGCTATGTTAACCCTTATTTATTGATTCATATGGACAAATGGTTCAAATGACTCTGAGCACTATGCGACTTAACTTCTGAGGTCATCAGTCGCCTTGAACTTAGAACTAATTAAACCTAACTAACCTAAGGACATCACACTCATCCATGCCCGAGGCAGGATTCGAACCAGCGACCATAGCGATCGCCCGGTTCCAGACCTCATATGGACATTCTGTACATATACATGTTATCCTCTTTAGAATATTTGTATAAGTTCTGTTGGGTTGTTTAGAGTTGGCAGTTAGTATAGTCGTCACATTTTAGTTGTAATTTTTCGGCTGCACCTGAAGATGGGACAGTTGTCCTGGAAATTGGTTGTTCTTTCTCTTCACTGGAAAACCAAAATTTATTTCAATTACATCGGATGTTATCAATCATAATCATACATAACACTTGCAGACGTTCAATCCAATAACTTGCCTGCTCTCATAGCAATCTTAGCCACTGTCGTAGTTCAGTTTAGGATAACCCTAAAAGATTTATTGCTGGTCAGATCTTTATACTCTACTGATGAACTTCTTAGTAGTACCAGTAGACATACATATTACTAATAATATCAAACCTAAGGTTCAAATGGCTCTGAGCACTATGGGACTTAACATCTGTGGTCATCAGTCCCATAGAACTTAGAACTACTGAAACCTAACTAACCTAAGGACATCACACACATCCATGCCCGAGGTAGGATTCGAACCTGTGACCATAGCGATCACGCGGTTCCAGACTGAAGCGCCAGAACCGCACGGCCACACCGGTAGCATCAAACCTATGTTTTGCGTAAAATATATTTGCACATGTTTGGTGAAGTAAAGTGATCGGGGTAGCTTGAAAGTGTACCTGAGGATTTTTGGTAACAATAGCGTAATAACTACCCTATACACAAAACTAAATACAGGGTGAATCAGCTAAAACTTGCAGAAATGGAAAGTCCTATTAATGTGCGGTTTCACAGAGTGGATTGTACTGCTTGTGCCCTCGCTCCTGAGGAAGTGTCAGAGAGAGACAGAAACTATGGCAGGGGTAAATTCCCATACATCAGCCACTTACACATCGCACTCTCGGCTCAGGCCTACCGCCTCGCCTCATACATCACAATAACTTAAAGCAACGCTGCAGTTCCCTGCCTCGCTGTTGCTCCACTCCAAACAAATCGTACGTGCAGTACGCCGCTGCAGCTCCGCGCCATGTTTACTCTGTCTGGCCGACTGGCTGCCGCCTATTACCACACACTGCCAGCGGCCCCAGACTTCATCGCCCAACCTCGCCTTTACTAAATTTTTAACAAAATTCCCCTTTCCTACGACTAAGACTAATATTAGCACAGCAGTTACAACAGCTAACTCTCTGGGCAGTTCTTTTAATCCTTTATTCACAAAAGTCTGAATCTCATTTGGTGGATTTATGTCATTGATAAGAGTCGCAAACCCACCAAATTCTATCAAGACATTTGTGAATAAGAGATCAGTTGTAAAATATACCGCATGCTCAAGTTTGACAAGTTCTTTTATCGTTACTGGATTCATTATCAGGGATAAAAATGAAAAGTATCTAGTCTCTCCTCGCAGCTTTGGGAATATGGCGACATTAGAATAAGGAATAGTGACCATAGTGGCGCCAGACAGAGAGGCGTGCAACAGTCTGGGTAACACACGCGACAGTATCGGCTAAACGGTTAGAAGTTCCGGCAGCCGATAGTTTGGCAAATGTTTGAGTCACCTGCTGGAAAATTTGTAGAAACAGCAATGCTGCTATTGTAATCTGGAAGACGGTCCTTTTCTCAGTTCGGTTGTGACTGAGGATCTTTACCTCGTGGCACTGAGGCTAAAAGTTCAGAGTAGAAAGAAAATACGAGTACTATTCATATGCATTTGGGCTATCCACAAAGTACATTACGTTTTGGAATTAAAAATAAACAAAGTATTAGAAAATTTTGTTTATTATATACAGATGAAAGCCACACTTAAATACTACTTTTCTACATAGTTGCCATTTAAATTAAGGCACTTATCGTAGCGATGGACGAGCTTGGAAATTCCTTCGTTGTAAAATTCGGTCGCTGCGCCTTCAACCACGTGGTTACCTCTTCTTGAAGCTGTGCGTCATCATCAAAACCCTGCATAGCCAACCACTTCTTCATTGCTGGGAATAAGTGGAAGTCGCTCGGTGCCAGGTCGGGACTGTACGGCGGATGAGGAAACAACTCCCACTTAAAAGATTCGAGAACTTCACGAGTGGCATTTGTCGTGTGGGCCCGGGCGTTGTCGTGAATCAGCAAGATCTTTGAGCCCAACTTTCCCCTGCGCTTGTTTTTTATTGCTCTTCTGAGGTTGTGCAGAGTTTGGCAGTACCTTTGAGAGTTTATTGTAGTGCCTCTTTCCAGGAAATCCACAAAAATCACACCTTTTCTGTCCCAAAAGACAGTCGCCATCACCTTCCTTGCCGACATTGTCTGCATGCATTTCTTGGGTTTTGGGGGGGAATTTGTGTGCCCCCACTGCATTGACTGCAATTTTGTCTCGCAGTTCACATGCTTAACACATGTTTCGTCACCAGTAACGATGCGATCAAGTAATGAGTCGCCATCTTTCTCGTAAGCGTCCAAAAACGTTAACGCTGCAGCCATTCGCTGATTTTTGTGAATCTCTGTCAAGATTTTTGGTATCCATCTTGCACAAAACTTGTGGTAAGCAAGCTTTTCGGTAATGATTTAGTGCACCAAACTTCGTGAAATTTGTGGAAAACTCATAGAGAGTTCCATTATTGTGAGATTACGGTTTTCACGGACCGCGGCATCGACTTTTTCGACAGGTTCGGCAGTCACTATGCTGGGTCTTCCACTTCGCTCTTCGTCGTGAACGCTAGTTCGGCCATTTTTAAATTTTATGACCCATTGACGCACTCCACCTTCAGTGATTATGTTGTCCCCATACACTTCACAAAGCTGCTGATAGATTTCTATCGGTGTACAGTTTTTTGCAGTCAGAAACCTTATTGCAGCACGCACTTCACACTTCGCTCCATTTTCAATTAACGCTGACATTTCAAACTGTCACAGCAACTCAACGAAGTACAGCACGAACCTCTCACTAGCACTGCAGGATGCCGACTGAGCGGCGAAATGCCATGACACCAAGATGGCCGCGCTAGCCCCGCCCCTAACGGACACAAACGAAAACGTAATGTACTTTGTGAATAGCCCTCGCATATATATATTACGTCTTACTACTCACGCTGCACGTTGTGAGGTGTCTCTTATCTTGAGGGATATTTAATTTTCCAAATTTTGCGTTTATTGAAATTCGGGAGGTAGTCGAAATCAATTCGTTGCATGAAGCAGTGATGAAGAATAAGCCGACAGTGAGTGGGAAGTCGATTCCCAAGGAGACAGAGATAGCATCCGGACCACATGGCTCGAAGGTGGAACACGCGATTCGAGAGCGAATCTTACTCGACAGTATATATGTAGGGGAGTCATTAGCGCCATGACTTCACTGTATTGGCTATTGATGATTACTGTTCTCTTTGTGACATAACTAATACTAGCAGGAACCGACCGGTCATCAGGGCCTTATTGCAATAATAACGCTGTGTAGTAAAACTGTAAATTCAATAAACGAGGGCTACGAAATGTTAAGATGTATGGAAGAGATTCTGGCTGCTCGAAAAGCTCACCAGTCTGCGACAGAACATATTCTGAAGCTGTTCATAACTACAATCGGGGATAGAAAGTATTCAGATACTGTTCATTAATAATATTCGATTTTATCTTGTTCTCGGAACTTATTAACTTTGTGTGTTTGGAAAGAAACGCATTGTAATGGCATCCCGGAACTTATTTCACTGAAACCAGCTGCTTGCACCACTAATTCAAGTCACAGGCCCCTGCTTTTATCTTCTGCAGAATCCATGGCGCTTCCAGATTTGCTTCTCCGAACACCATCTACGAGAGCTTCACAGAGTATAGGTAGGAGCAAAACCTACGCGCTGATCCACTACGGTAATCGTAGAGCGGGTCATCTTAACTAGCGCAGTATCTCGTAGGAGGGTTCGACCAATATACTGTACGTCAATTACAGCACTTTCTACGGAATCGTTGTTCAACTGAGAAACTTTTATGGAAGTCAAATACGCAAGGGGAATTTGCATCGTCTAGGCAGTGATGTACGTGCAACTACATGCAGACATAACCACAGTCGCCCTGAGAGTTCGAAGTTCGTCATCTGTTCTACGACTAGAATGTTTGCAATTAATCTTTTAAAAAGATTATTCTGAAACAACATGTTCTCATCAGACACTGACATAAAAATAGGCCGTTGTGTAATAATCATTGATTTATGCAGAACGCAAACGGTGGCTGATGTTCTGAGTGTTAATAGGATTTATGGTGTACTGAAATTGGAGTGGTCGTGCAGTTACTCAGTAAATTATCTGTCGTGGATATACGCAGAAGAAGCAAAGAAACTGGTATGTCTACCAAATATCGTGTAGGGGCCCCGCGAGCTCGCAGAAGTGCCTCAACACGACATAGTACGAAGTCTAATAATGTCTGAAGTAATGTTACAGGGAATGTAAATCATGAATCCTGTAGTGCTGTCCATAAGTCCGTAAGAGTACAAGGAGGTGGAGATCTCTTCTGAACAGCACGTTGCAAGACATCCAGAATATGCTTAATAATGTGTTGCTTGAGGCTTTCCCGACGGACATGTTGTATCTATGGTTCTCGGGCAAGACGTCGGATGTCATAATGAAAACTCCTCAATATTTCGTCAGCGCAACTGGCTGACATCTTCAGGTGCGACGAACACACTGCTAAGGCAAGACCAGAGCTCCCTATTTATGCCAGTCTTAGGCAGGAAGTGCGCATGCGTGGAGGCGCCAAATTCGATGGCCAATAGCGACGATATCAACCGATAGCTGGAAGGACAGCAACGCCACCTACAGGTTGAAGAACCAAATACTTCGGCGCACGCGCGGAGGCTGCTGCCGCTGCTCTGCGCTGCCATCGGCCGCGCCAGCGACCTCTGTCGGAAGCCGCAAGCAAAAATGCGCGTCCACGTAGGCGCCTGATTATCCTCCCGTTGTTAACAGAATATTTATGTTGGTGGCGAATCGTCATCCGTCTTATGACCAATAGTACTCCTCTCTGCTGGAAGCGACTTCAATATGGCCAGTGCTGCATCCCTAGCTGTACTAAGCTGAAATCCCGTGTCTGTTTATAAGATTCGTCGAGCTACGTATTTCCACTGCTTCCTTAATAACACTGTCCCAGTACGAACTCGTCGATGCGAGAATTTTGGTATGTTGATAATTCATAGAATGGCCTGTAGTGAGACAATGCTCGGCCACTGCAGACTTTTCTGGTTGCTCCAGACGATTGTAGCGTCGGTGCTCAGTACATCTCTCTTCTACAGTACGACAAGGTTGTCCGATGTACGACATGCCGCAGCTACAAGGAATCTCGTAAACACCGGGTCTTCTTAGGCCAAGGCTGTCCTTAGATGAGCCCAAGAGGGCTCTGAGTTTTGCGGGCGGACGAAAGAGACATTTAACTTTATGCCTCTTCAATAATCTTCCTATTTTTGAAGATACACCGTCCGATGTATGGCAAGATGACCATTCCCCTTTGTTCTTCGCCTTCTTCCACTTCCTCACGTTGGGTAACCCGCTTCGGTTGTAAGGCACGGTGAATCTCCCGTTCGGAGTATCCATTTTGTTGGAAAGTGGTACGCAGATGGAGTAGCTCATTGGATAAGCTGTCTGAGTCTGATATGGCTCGTGCTATGTGGACCAACGTCCTCAGTACGCCACTTCGTTGCGAAGGATGGTAACAGCTGGTGGCCTGTAAGTATAAGCCCGCGTGCGTTGGTTTACGGTACACTGCGTAACCTAATGTGCCATCTTTTTTTCTCCGTACCAACACGTCCAGGAATGGAAGTTCGCCGTTTTTCTCCATCTCCATCGTGAACTTGATGTTGGGATGAAGCCAGTTAAGATGCTCAAGAAACACATTCAACGATGCAATGCTGTGAGGCCAGATAACAAAGGTGTCGTCCACATATCGCCAAAAACACGTAGGTTTCAAATCCGACGTCTGGAGTGCTCTCTCCTCGAAGTCTTCCATGAAAAGATTAGCCACAATGGGTGACAGGGGACTACCCATTGCGACGCCGTCAGTCTGTTCAAAGTATTGTCCATTAAATAAAAAGTACGTCGAGGTGAGCACATGTTGGAATAAGTCTGCAGTGGCCGAGCATTGTCTCACTACAGGCCATTCTATGAATTATCAACATACCAAAATTCTCGCATCGATGAGTTCGTACTGGGGCAGTGTTACTAAGGAAGCAGTGGAAATACGCAGATCGACGAATCTTGTAAACAGAGACACGGGATTTCAGCTTAGTACTGCTTCGGATCCAGCACTGTCCATATTGAAGTCGCTTCCAGCAGAGAGGAGTACAATTGGTCATAAGACGGATGACGGTTCGCCACCAACATAAATATTCTGTTGACAACGGGAGGATAACCAAGGCGCCTACGTGGACGCGCATTTTTGCTTGCGGCTTCCGACAGAGGTCGCTGGGGCGGCCGATGACAGCGCAGAGTAACAGCGGCAGCCTCCGCGCTTGCGGCTTCCGACAGAGGTCGTTGGGGCGGCCGATGACAGCGCAGAGCAGCGGCGGCAGCCTCCGCGCGTGCGCCGAAGTCTTTGGTTCTTCATCCTGTAGGTGGCGTTGCTGTCCTTCCAGCTATCGGTTCATACCGTCGCTATTGGCCATCGAATTTGGCGCCTCCACGCATGCGCACTTCCTGCCTAAGACTGGCATAAATAGGGAGCTCTGGTCTTGCCTTAGCGATCTCCGGCGGTAATCCGGAAGGATACCGTCCTTCGATTGGCCTTTCGGTTCTAATCGAAGCGTTAGGTGTATTGCAGGTTCCAGCCACCCTGCAGCGGTCCAGCCAGCAGCCAGCAGCGGTCCCAGCCAGCAGCAGTCTCAGCCAGCTGCCAGCAGCGGTTCCTGCCAGCAGCCAGCAACCAGCAGCGGTTCCTGCCAGCAACCAGCAGCGGTTCCTGCCAGGAGCCAGCAGCCAGCAGCCAGCAGCCAGCAGTGAGCCCAGCAGTCAGCCAGCGTCCAGCAGCCAGCCAGCATCCAGCAGCCAGCCAGTGTCCAGCAGCCAGCCAGCGTCCAGCAGCTGGCAGCAGTCCCGGCCAGCAGTGGTCCTGGCCAGCAGCAGGAGCAGCAGCAGCAGCGCCCCCACCTGCCGGCCAGCCAGGTCGACTCCCCCGCCAGCAGCAGCAGAGTGGGGCTTCGACCCCAGTCTCCTTCATCGTTTCTCCGTCTCTTTTCCTCTGTGTTTCTCATCGCCTTGACCGTCCCTCGTTTGCTTCTTTGTCCTGTCCTATGCTTTTCCCCTTGTCACCATGTCAACCCCCACAACCCCCACCACCACCACTGCAGCCACCACCACTGCTATAGTATACACATCTCCCTCCACCGGCGCCACCACCATCACGTGGTGTGCCCAATCCCCCCCCCCCCCCCCCGTCAAACCATCCCGCCACTCCTCACTCTCCCATCTCCCTCACTGTTTGTTGCTCCATCCCTGGCTCCTCCCTGCCTTGCCTCCTCTGATCCCTTCCCTCCACTGCCCCCCTCCGCCCCTTTCGTTTCCACGGCCCACGCTCAAGTTTCCCCTTCGCCCTCTTCATCGTCTTCATCATCACTGTCGCCATCACCCTCACCATCTCCAGCGCCGACTCCAGCACCAGGACCTGCCCCTCCACACCACCTTCCAGTTGCTCCTGTCCCCCACACCTCCTCCTCCGCCGCCATCAATCGCCCTAGTGCCACCTCTTCCTCTTCTGCATCCAAAAAAGCTCCGTCTTGTCCCCATTCACCTGTTTAAGATGCCATGGATGTCTCGCTGCCTGTCCCTGCCCCTGCCCCCTCCTCCTCCTCCTCCTCCTCCTCCTCCTCCTCCTCCCCCTCCTCCTACCGCTACATCCTCTCCTGTCCTGATCCATCCCTTCTTGAGGCCCGGAACCTCACCCTCTTCCTTCGCCAGAATTTTCCTGGTGCCCCCATCTTCCTCCTCACTCCTCGCCATGATTCGGTGCTCATCTCCTCCCCCAGCCCTACCCTCCACACAGATCTCCTTTCCCACAACCCTGTCACCCACTTTGGCCCTAATGCCTCCCTCACCCCTTCTCCTTCCCCGCCTCCCTCCCGCCAACCCCAACCCCCACGTCGCCCACTGACCCTCACCGCCGTGATCCCTCGGCTTAGTCTGGCGATCACAGAGGAGGAGGTGTTGGCGGAGCTCAAGGCACATCCCCATCTGGAGGTGCGTGCGGTTCGCCGCACCCATAACTCAGCCAGCCCCACCCGCCTTATGCGGGTCTTTTCTGAACACGCCCCCACCATCGACCGTCTCCTGAAGGAGGGTGCCCTTCTCTTTCACAAACGCTACCCTTCCCGTTCCCCTCCTCAATCCCTCTGCTGCCAAAGGTGCTTGCGGTATAATGCACACCCGACATCTGAGTGCCGCGAGGCCCCCACCTGCCCGCACTGTAGGCAAGCCCACTTTTACGGCAGTGCCCCAATCTCCAGTCCCCTCCCCCCCCACCAGTAATACCTGTAACCTCCCTCATCCTACTTACTCCCAGAAATGTAAGGCCTGACCCCCTCCTACCACTCCTGAACTCACCGTTACTGTCCGCCCTCTGGACACCACCACCCCTCCCGGCAATTCCCTTCGCCCACCCCGTACCGCTGAGGACATCATCAGATTCCTCACCATCATCCTTCAGAATGTTCATCCTTTTCAGCGCCCCCACACCCTCCAACAGATATCCCTCGCCGCCCATTTCGTTTTCCAACTAAAAATGTATGCCACCTACTCCAACAACCACGCCCATTTCACATTCTCCCGTCTTGGCGCCCTTGTCTAACTCCCTATCATGTCGCGACAGCACCGTATCCTTTTCAACAACGTCCGCTCCCTTCCCACCAACAAGAACCTCTTCCTGCACACCCTTGCCACCAGCTGCGTGGATGCCTTCCTCCTCAATGAAACCTTCCTCCAACCCCACCACACCATCCACACTTCACCCTGCCTCCTTCACCACTCCGAAAATCCCCTCCCGATTGCGCGTTGCCATTTGTCACCACCGCCATATCCCCGTTTGGCTCCAACCTCTCCTTCCCGACCCCACCGAGCACCTGATCATTAGTGTCTTCTTCCCCGGCCTTACCGTCACCTGCGCCACCATCTATGTCCGCCCTAACGCCCCTATTTCCTTCGACTTCCTCTCCCACATTGACCGTACCTTCTCCTTCTACGTGATCGCCGCCGACCTCAACATAGATAGTCGTTCCGCCGCACAGTTACGGCGGTGGCATCGGTTCCTCTCTTCCCTTCAAGGTGACCTCATCCCCATCCCCCAGCACACCCGTCCCGAATCCAACTCCACTCCCAATGTTGTCCTTTCCTCCCCCAACTTCCTTGTCCGCATAACGGTGGATGTCCTGGAGCCTATTGGTAGTGACAATCTCCCTATCCTCCTCACCGTTTCAGAGAGTCGTCGACCCCGCCCCGACACTCGTAATGACCATCCCCAAAAGTACGTCCATGACTATTCCTGTACCAACTGGAATGCCTACCGGGATACCCTCTCCACCCAGGTTGATAGCCACCCCTTCACCTACCACCACCCTGACGATGTAACCCATGCCACCTCCTTTCTCCAGCAGACCTTGTCTGAGGCCGTGGAGGCCCATGTCCCTACAGTCGCCATCCATCCCCACCGTCCTACCTTACCCCCACAGGCCATCCTCCTCCTCCGTGAATCCCGCCGTCTCTACCGTGTCTTCCTCCACACGCATGACCGGGACACACTACGACACCACCATCAACTCCAGCGACACATTCGTCATTTGCTCACAGCTAAGAAACGCCGGGAATGGCGACAGACATGCACCCGTTTAAATGCTACCCTACCTATCGACTGGTCCAAGTTCTGGTCAGCCTTCCGTCGCCTTACCAGAACTAAACCCTCCCCCTACTATCCTCTTCTCCATGATGATCACCCCTTCCCTTACACCCTTAGTAAGGTCAATCACTTTGCCTCCTACCTCTCCGATGATCCCCAGTTCGATTACTCCCTCTTCCCTGATGTCCGCGATCGAACTGACACCTCTGTCCCTCCCCTTGCACCTGGTTTCCAGTTCTTGGACAACATTGCACACACGGAACTCAATGCCCCTATCACTAGACAGGATCTCATTGCTACACTCAGCACAAAACGCAGCACCGCTCCTGGTCACAATCGTGTCACCTACCATCACCTTCATGAAGCTCCTGTCTCTTTCCTCTCCACCCCGGCCAGGGTCTACAATGTAGTCCTGTCCACCGGTTACTATCCCGACCTGTGGAAAACCTCCTGTATCCTGATGTTCCTTAAACCTGGCAAACCGCCACCCGCCGTATCCTCCTACCATCCCGTCAGCCTTACCTCGGTCTTCAGCAAGGTCCTGGTATCAATCCTCACCCGACGCATCCACCAGCATATCCACCAGCACTGCCTCCTCTTCAAGCTCGAAACCTTCGCCCTTCCCATTAACCACGTCTTGCTCCTTTCTCTCCCACCGTCCTTCCTACGTCACCATCCATAACACGGATTCCTACATCTTTTTTCCCTCTGCCGGTGTGCCCCAAGGCTCCGTCCTCTCCCCTTTTCTGTACCTTTTGTATACGGCGGAAATGCCGCAGCCGTCACCACCCGTCCACCTTCGCCAGTTTGCTGATGACACCGCCTTCCTTGCCCTTGTGCCCACCCTGCAGCGTTCCCAACACCTTCTCCAATCCCATCTTGACCAGTTCACCGTTTGGTGCAACCAGTGGTTGCTCAAGGTCAATCCCTCCAAAACCCAGGCGATCATTGTAGGCAAAACCACCCCTTCCTTCCGCCTCCTTGATTTCTATTTCACTGTCTATGGCCGTCCTATCGCCCTCACCCCCACCCTCAAGTACCTTGGCGTCACCCTCGACCGTCGCCTCTCCTGGACCCCCCATCTCTGGACAATCCAAGCCAAGGCACACTCCTGACTCCATCTCCTCAAGCTCCTTTCTGGCTGTACATGGAGTCTGGACCCCTCCACCATCCTCCAAACCTATAAATCCCTCATCCGCCCTATCCTTTGTTACGCCCATCTGGCCTGGATCTCCGCCCCCCCCCTGCCTTTTATAAATCCCTTCAAATCCTTGAACGCCATGCTCTCCGCCTCACCTATCGCATCCGTCTCCCCTCCCCCACGTGGATCCTGTATGATCTCATTCCGTTCCCCCACCTCCTCCTTTTCCTTGAAAGGATACACATCCTGTACACCCCCCTCAAACTCGATCCTCTTCTCCCACTTGTCTCGCCCATCCTCTCCCACCCCCGCCCGCTGCCGCGACTGTATTCCCACGTCCGACCCGGTCTCCATCTCTCCACCCTCCTTACCCTCTCCCAAGGTGGCTTCCGCCAGCTCCCCCTCCCTGATGATGTCCTCCTCCCCTCCATCTACCCCTCCTATCAACTTTGATCCTCGCCTCCCTTCCTGTGTCCTTTCCTTTAGGGAACCTCCCTCCCTTCTCTTTCCTTTTCCCCCATGCCCTTCCTCCACCCCACTTCCCCCAGGCTTCCCCTCCCCCTTCCTCCCTTCCCCCTATCTCCCCTGCCCATGGCATCTGGTCTCCCCTCTCCCTCTCCCAGCCCCCCTCCTCCTCTCTTGGCAGGTCCCCGGACTCGTACATGGTTAGTGAACATTCGCGCGCTGGAGATCAACGCCTCGTGTTCTGTGTGTGCTGTCGTTTTGTGCTTAAGGGGTTCAGTGTTATTCGTTTTGTGCACCTACGTTCACATGTGACAATTTTCGTCTATGTATGTGTCCAAGTGTCTGAACAAATTTTATCTTGGACTCTACTCCCGTGAACGGCTCCATGTATTTTAAAAAGTGTTTGTCTCCGTTTGTATGTCCACCATATTTTTTATCTCACATTGTCTTCATTTGTATCTTTTGTGTTTCTCTGAGGCCAAAGAGCGGCGTAGTATGCTGCTGCTGGCCTGCCTGTCAACAGGTTTAAAAATAACTATAAAGAAAAAAGAAATTGCCTTAGCAGTGTGTTCGTCGCACCAGAAGATGTCGGCCAGTTGCGCTGACGAAATATTGTGTAGTTTTCACTATGACATCCGACGTCTCGCCCGAGAACCATATATATGCTCAATAATGTTCATTTCTGGGGAGTTTGGTGGTCAGCGGAAGTGTTTAAACTCAGAAGAGAGTTCCTCTAGCCACTCTGTAGTAATTCTGGACGTGTGGGGTGTCACATTGTCCTGCTGGAATTGCCCAAGTCCTTCTGAATGCACAATGGACAAGAATGGATGCAGGTGATCGGACAGGATGCTTACGTACGTGTCGCCTGTCAGATTCGTATCTAGACGTATCAGGGGTACTATATCACTCCAACTGCACACGCCCCACGTCATTAGAGAGCCTTCACCAGCTTGAAAAGTCTCCTGCTGATATGCAGCGCCTATGGAGTCATGATGTTGTCTCCATACCCGTGCACGTCCATCCGCTCGATACAATTTGAAACGAGACTTGTCCGACGGGACGTCATGTGTCCAGTCATCAACCGTCCAGTGTCGGTATTGACGGGTCCAGCCGAGACGTTAAGCTTTCTTTTGTGCAATCAGCAAGTGTATACGAGTGGGCGCTTGATTCCGAAAGCCCATATAGACGATAATTCGTCGAATGTGTCGAAAGCTGACGCTTGTTGATGGTACTGAAATCTGCAGCAGTTTGCGGAAGGGTTGCAGTTCTGTTACGTTGAACGATTCTCTTCAGCCGTCGTTGGTCCCGTTCTTGCAGGATCTTTTTCCGACCGCAACGATGTCGGACATTGGATCACTACCTCAAAGATGATGTGTCCGATTGCTCGTGCACCGACTGTAACACCACGTTCAAACTCACTTAAATCTTCATAACCTGCCATTGTAGCAGCAGTAACCGATCTAACTGCGCCAGACACTTGTTTTCTTATATAGGCGTTGCTGTCGGCAATACACATGCTTATACCAGTCTCTTTGCCGCTTTGTTGTATTTCTCATTGGAATAATTGTGATGTAAGTAACCACCTAAATCTGGCTTTGGAGAGTATATCTGGGCAAGGTCACGACGAAAACTAGCCTTAAGGAAAGTAGTAATGTTCACAGAAGTCTCTAAAAATTAGGCAGCTAGCAACCATAATGGAATACATGTCATACAGTTTGTCAGCTTTAACGTTATTTTATTAAACTTTTATACTATGCTCCGAAATTTAGTAAAGTAATATAACGTGAGAAGTTCATTTTAATGTCAAAATACGCCATAATTTGATACAAGTACGTCAGGTATGTCAGTCCAACAACGTACCTTGGGAGCATTAATTAAATATGTGTCAAGTGATTTGCTAAATAACGGAAAACGTTTTGTCTGTTTTTAAATACAGTTATTTAATTTACGCCTGTGCTTAGTAACATTGCAATATAGTGTCATTTGCAGCTGATGCGTGACAGAACGCTGACATTATTTACGACACAGCTTTCATATGTTGAACACTGAATATCTCAGAGCATTTGGAATGAAGCTGGGCATCATTACCGTAATGACAGGGGTGAACTTACATTTAGAATAACAATGCAGAAAAGGTGCGTTTCATTCGGCCAGTGGCTACGTGTTTTGAATTATAGTTAGTGAGGCATCTAATCTTATGGGAAGTGATAACACATATCAATAATTTTTAAATTTTCTTTGTGCATTCAATTCACTTTAATTTGCTGTTGATTTACTTTTTTTCAGATTGTGATATCCATTTGTTTGCTACTATCTTCAATTGCGCCTAGCAGGTAGCACTGAAGAGCAACATAAATGTAACGAGAGCCTGACTAGCCGTCGATAACAAACACAGTTCAGTCTTATGCCGCATAACAGAATGAAACAAAAGAGTTTCGAATTACTGTGTACTCATCTTTTCCTTTTGATAGTTGTTTTCTTAATTGATGTATCTAAAGAAAATTAACTTCACCGTTTTTAACACTGAATTGTTGAGGCAATCAAGAAACGTGACCTGTTCCTCAGCTGCATTACAACACGATGTGTAAGCACAAATTACATAACTTGATAATGGTGAAACATTTAGAAATTTATGGTTTTTATCAGCTAAAGGCAATGATAATAATGGCAATGTCAATAACACTACGAAAAGTGTCAGGAATATCAATATGAATTCTTAACCGGAAGAGTAGTACGCGAGACTTTCGCTGAACACTCAAGACTAGCTCAAACATCAGGATTGAGAACAAGAACTGAAAGGTAGTATTCGGTGACACGGCAAACCGTCAAATCTTGGTCAAGTACTTTCCAGAGCTCCTTACCTGTTAAGCACCTTTGGAAACATTCATCTGTAATCAGAAAGAATCAGATCAAGACTAGAAACTACCAAATGTGTAAGAGGTAAGGAGCATAGCAAATTTATTTTCATCAATATAGTTTCTTGGGTACACAGTATTGTTGCAGAGCCCCTTAAGTGTGCCTACGAGAAAGGGAACATCGAATACATACGGTAAGTATAGTTTAGGGAGCAAAGATGGTTCCGAAAGAGTGGTTCCAAAAGAGTGACCGACGGCACTAATTCATCCCATACGTCAAAACTACAAAGGATTACCATTAACAACAGTGACATCTCAAATGCGTTGCTGAACAGAATGCAAAAGAGACACAATCCACGAACTGGTGCTTACCAAAGAGGGTACAGAAAGGGCAGACAACGCACGGAACAAACCTTAAATCAGAACCTGGTAATCGCCTATCGAAAACATAGAAGCAAGCCTATGATTCAATAGTTAAACACTGTTCCAATTTTTAAGGAAATGAGTCTCGATACAGCGAACTTGTTCAACACACCTTAACCAACATGACGTTCAAGACCAAGTTTAGAGGAAGGCTTCCAGACCCGTTCAAGGTTTGAAAGCGGGGTCAGACAGAATGACACAATCACTTCCACGTTGCTTGATAAAGTAATCAGGGTATGGGCACGAGAAATAAAGGAGTAGGTGGAATATCATGGGGATGAAAGAGAATAAAATGTAGAGAGACTGTCGGGCATCTGCAAACGACGTTTTGACGACAGAATCTTCAGAAGGTGATATTAATGAAACCATTCAGCTCCAAAGTCAAGCAGGAAAAATTGGTTTACAGACCTCTATCGGGGTGGCACAGTTTATGAGGAACGGAAAGACAGCTGTCAGATGGATGAACTTATAAGTAGAGAAAGTTCAAAAGATAGAGTGGTTTAAATAACTAGGGGAATGGACAGAAACTGGTCTAACAGAAAAAGAAGACGTGCGAACACAACAAAGAAGGTAAATGCAGTATACAAACTCAGTATGAACATCTACAACAACAATAACCTTTCGATCAATGCAAAATTAAGACATTTCAGACAGTGATCCTCCCTGAAGTTCTATACGTAGCAGAAAAGTTAGTTAGGATGATAAAACTTGTGGAATGGAGGATTCTGCTGAGGATATTGGGATCCTGAAAAACAGGAGACGGTCAGCAAAGTATTAACTACACACGATGAATCACCTAAAACTTGCACTGCAATTTTCGGAAATCGAAGGTGCTGTTGATGTACGGTTTCCACAGAATGGATTCGCAGTCAGGCGCACGTATTGTCAGCCCAGCAACGGATTGTAATAGTACTTAGTGTATTTCTGTGCAAACTTGCACCTTTTTAAATGGAAAAATGCCTATTGACATTAACAAACGAGAAGTGGGGTAAATTAGAATGTCAGTTGTGTTTGTTGCAGGATTCTGGTGCCAGCCTTTAAACGAGAAGTAGGGTAAATTAGAATGTCAGTTGTGTTTGTTGCAGGATTCTGGTGCCAGCCTCTTACGAGATATCGTATTTAGGTAAGTTCCCTAGCCACCACTTGCACAATACCTGTCGTAACACAAGCTAAAGAACAACACAAGTACATGCACTAGTTATATATATTCTGACCAGTAACGAGACAATTGACCGTAACAGGTTATGTAGAAAATGACGACCGACATAGGCAATACACTCTTCCAGTTTGGAACTATTGGTGCGCACGTGCTAGCATTTCAGCAGAGATGTCCGAGCAGGCTGCAGCAATACGTCGTTCCTTATCATCGCGAGTAGTTGGTATGTCCTTGTAGACAACTTATTTAGATCTTCCTAACAGAAAAATGTCTACAGGCATCAAATTCGGTGAACGGGCCGACCAAGGTAGCTATCCTCTGCTTCCAGTCCAACGATTTGGAAATAATTCTCAGGACATGCTTTAGTACTTTGTGCACTATGGGCTGGACAGCCATCTGCTTCACGTCTGCTGTGCAGCGAGCTATCTTAATTTAAGCATTAACTGAATTTTGTTACTTGTCACTTCTTCTTCCGTGTGTTTTTGCTTTTAGGAAGCTTTAATTGTCGAGTGCTAGTACTAGTGTTCCATAGATTTCGTGTTTGTTTTGAATACAGTCAGAGAGAATCCCTTTAGTCAGCCATAGTGCCAGTAGTGTCAGTGTCGTCGTAACTGCCGTCTGCTTCACGTCTGCTGTGCAGCGAGCTACGTTAATTTAAGTATTAACTGTATTTTTATTACTTGTCACTTCTTCTTAAGTGTGTATTTGCTTTTAGGATTGTCGAGTGCTAGTAATAGTGTTCCATAGATTTCGTGTTTGTTTTGAATACAGTCAGAGAGAGTCCCTTTAGTCAACCATAGTGGCAGTAGTGCTAGTGTTTGTTTTCAATAAAGTCCAGAGACAGGTAGTGCTATTTTCATTGTTTTCTACAAGACGTGGCTAGCAACCACAGTTTAGTCAACAATCAGCCGCCTTTAGTGAATTAGCAGTCTAGTTAAAAGTTGGTTAACTCTCTATAGTAAATTGATTTCTTATGATGGGTAGGATGTGTGACTGCTGTGTACGGATGCAGGAGGAGGTGACCTCTGTTCGCGAACAGCTGAGCGTGTTGATGGCCGCGGGCAGCCGTATTCGGGCTGCTGCCTCGGGGTGTAGCGGCAGTGGGGAGTCTGGTGCGTCGCATGGTACACCCCAGGTGTTACATGCTTCATCCACTGTCCCTGCTGTCGAGACATCTTCGCGGGTACCGGGCGCGGTTGGGCCACCCTCTCCCCAAGGGGAGTGGCGGGTTCAGCGGCGTTCACGGCGCACGAGGTGGAGGGTCAATGTTGAGGCTGGCCGTGTGGCATCGCCTGCTCTGCCTGTGAGTGGACATATGGCCGCTCCTTCAGCAAGGTCCGAGGAGGCACACGGGGGGAGGGGTTTATTAGTTATTGGGAGCTCCAACGTTAGGCGGGTGATGGAGCCCCTTAGGGAAATAGCGGAAAGGTCGGGGAAGAAGGCCAGTGTTCACTCTGTCTGCTGCCGGGGGGGTCTCATCCGAGATGCGGAGGAGGCCCTGACGACGGCGATAGAGAGCACTGGGTGCACCCGACTACAAATTGTTGCTCATGTCGGCACCAATGACTCCTGCCATCTGGGTTCAGAGGTCATCCTCAGTTCGTACAGGCGGTTGGCGGAATTGGTGAAGGCGGAAAGCCTCGCTCGCGGGGTGGAATCAGAGCTAACTATTTGTAGTATCGTTCGGAGAACCGATCGCGGTCCTCTGGTTTGGAGCCGAGTGGAAGGCTTAAACCAGAGGCTCAGACGATTTTGCGGAGATCTGGGGTGCAAATTTCTCGACCTCCGCTATCGGGTGGAGAAATGTAGGGTCCCCCTGAATAGGTCAGGCGTGTACTACACGCCGGAAGCGGCTACAAGGGTAGCGGAGTACGTGTGGAGTGCACATGGGGGTTTTTTAGGTTAGAGAATTCCCTCCTCAGGCCCGACAAAACGCCTCCTGAGACGCGGCAAGGTAGGAGTAGGCAAAATGCAACAGGAAATAACAATATTAATGTGCTAATAGTAAACTGCAGGGGCGTCTATAGAAAGGTCCCAGAACTGCTCTCATTAATAAACGGTCACAACGCCCATATACTACTAGGGACAGAAAGGTGGCTGAAACCAGACGTAAACAGTAATGAAATCCTAAACTCAGATTGGAATGTATACCGCAGAGACAGGCTGGACAGTGAAGGGGGAGGCGTGTTTATAGCGATAAGATGTGCAATACTATCGAAGGAAATTGACGGAGATCCGAAATGTGAAATAATTTGGGTGAAGGTCACGGTTAAAGCAGGCTCAGACATGGTAATTGGATGTCTCGATAGGCCCCCTGGCTCAGCAGCTGTTGTGGCTGAGCACCTGAAGGATAATTTGGAAAATATTTCGAGTAGATTTCCCCACCATGTTATAGTTCTGGGTGGAGATTTTAATTTGCTGGATATAGACTGGGAGACTCAAACGTTCATAACGGGTGGCAGGGACAAAGAATCCAGTGAAATTTGTATAAGTGCTTTGTCTGAAAACTACCTTGAGCAGTTAAACAGAGAATCGACTTGTGGCGATAACATATTAGACCTTCTGGTGACAAACAGACCCGGACTATTTGAAACAGTTAACACAGAACAGGGAATCAGCGATCATAAAGCGGTTACTGTATCGATGATTTCAGCCGTAAATAGAAAATTTAAAAAAGGTAGGAAGATTTTTCTGTTTAGCAAAAGTGACAAAAAGCAGATTACAGAGTACCTGACGGCTCAACACAAAAGTTTTGTCTCAAGTACAGATAGGGTTGAGGATCAGTGGACAAAGTTCAAAACCATCGTACAATATGCATTAGATGAGTATGTGTCAAGCAAGATCGTAAGAGATGGAAAAGAGCCACCGTGGTGCAACAACCGAGTTAGGAAACAGCTGCGGAAGCAAAGGGAACTTCACAGCAAACATAAACATAGCCAAAGCCTTGCAGACAAACAAGTGAAATGTAGTGTGAGGAGGGCTATGCGAGAGGCGTTCAATGAATTCGAAAGTAAAGTTCTATGTACTGACTTGGCAGAAAATCCGAAGAAATTTTGGTCTTATGTCAAAGCGGTAGGTGAATCAAAACAAAATGTCCAGACACTCTGTGAACAAAATGGTACTGCAACAGAGGATGACAGACTAAAGGCCGAAATACTAAATGTCTTTTTCCAAAGCTGTTTCACAGAGGAAGACTGCACTGTAGTTCCTTCTCTAGATTGTCGCATAGATGACAAAATGGTAGATATCGAAATAGACGACAGAGGGATAGAGAAACAATTAAAATCGCTCAAAAGAAGAAAGGCCGCTGGGCCTGATGGGATACCAGTTCGATTTTACACAGAGTACGCGAAGGAACTTGCCCCCCTTCTTGCAGCGGTGTACCGTAGGTCTCTAGAAGAGCGTAGCGTTCCAAAGGATTGGAAAAGGGCACAGGTCATCCCCGTTTTCAAGAAGGGACGTCGAACACATGTGCAGAACTATAGACCTATATCTCTAACGTCGATCAGTTGTATAATTTTGGAACCCGTATTATGTTCGAGTATAATGACTTTTCTGGAGACTAGAAATCTACTCTGTAGGAATCAGCATGGGTTTCGAAAAAGACGGTCGTGTGAAACCCAGCTCGCGCTATTCGTCTACGAGACTCAGAGAGCCATAGACACGGGTTCACAGGTAGATGCCGTGTTTCTTGACTTCCGCAAGGCATTCGATACAGTTCCCCACAGACGTTTAATGAACAAAGTAAGAGCATATGGACTATCAGACCAATTGTGTGATTGGATTGAAGAGTTCCTAGATAACAGAACGCAGCATGCCATTCTCAATGGAGAGAAGTCTTCCGAAGTATGAGTGATTTCAGGTGTGCCGCAGGGGAGTGTCATAGGACCGTTGCTATTCACAATATACATAAATGACCTTGTGGATGACATCGGAAGTTCACTGAGGCTTTTTGCAGATGATGCTGTGGTGTATCGAGAGGTTGTAACAATGGAAAATTGTTCTGAAATGCAGGAGGATCTGCAGCGAATTGACGCATGGTGCAGGGATTGGCAATTGAATCTCAATGTAGACAAGTGTAATGTGCTGCGAATACATAGAAAGATAGATCCCTTATCATTTAGCTACAAAATAGCAGGTCAGCAACCGGAAGCAGTTAATTCCATAAATTATCTGGGAGTACGCATTAGGAGTGATTTAAAATGGAATGATCATATAAAGTTCATCGTCGGTAAAGCAGGTGCCAGACTGAGATTCATTGGAAGAATCCTAAGGAAATGCAATCCGAAAACGAAGGAAGGAGGTTACAGTACAATTGTTCGCCCACTGCTTGAATACTGCTCAACAGTGTGGCATCCGTACCAGATAGGGTTGATAGAAGAGATAGAGAAGATCCAACGGAGTGCAGCGCGCTTCGTTACAGGATCATTTAGTAATCGCGAAAGCGTTACAGAGATGATAGATAAACTCCAGTGGAAGATTCTGCAGGAGAGACGCTCAGTAGCTCGATACGGGCTTTTGTTGAAGTTTCGAGAACATACCTTCACCGAAGAGTCAAGCAGTATATTGCTCGCGCCTACGTATATCTCGCGAAGAGACCATGAGGATAATATCAGAGAGATTAGAGCCCACACAGAAGCATACCGACAATCCTTCTTTCCACGAACAATACGAGACTGGAATAGAAGGGAGAACCGATAGAGGTACTCAGGGTACCCTCTGCCACACACCGTCAGGTGGCTTGCGGAGTATGGATGTAGATGTAGATGTAGATGTAGATGTTGTTAGCATAGGTTCCTCCTAGTCTGCATAGAAAAGACATCTATTGTCAGTGGAAGTAAGTCTGATAGGGGGCTGTGATACTTGTGCACGTACATTGTTCCATCTATGGAAAACGGGTCTGTGAGCTGATGGTTGACATGGACGCGGACGTTCCACCTGACGAAGCCAATGGGGGTGCCAACAGACCAATAGGGCATGTTTCGGTGGTGTATCTAGCCATGATTGATAAATGTGGGTTCATCACTAAACAAGATATATGATATATCTGGAGCATCCTGTGTTAATGCCCATGTACAAGAGTTAGGCTAACACATTTCTCGTAATCGTTTCCATGCGGCTCATTATAGAGAGAGATGTGATAGGGGTGGAACATACGTCGATGGAGAATGCGGAGGACACTTGCCTAATTTATGCCAATTCCTCGAGCAATTGCTCGGGAGCTAACGTGCGGATCAACAGCAACAGCAGCAAGAACATTGATTTACCCCTCTTCTGCCGTTGAAACGTCCCCTTAGAAAAATTACAAATTAATGTCCTGGTAAACTTCTACGTTATTTGATACAGAGAGAGATGAGTAAAACTGAACGTACTCAGACATTTCTCTCTTTACTTATTCTGATCATTAATAAAGTGACACACAATATTTTTAGCGCAACGCAATCTGACTTTCAATAATCCCTACAAAAGAATGGCCCTGACTAACAATAACCTATACCTTTCATGAATCACTCACCTCACAAAAATCTTCGTTACTCGAACTACTGCAATACAGCGAGCGCCAATACTGCCAGCTAAATAAAAGATTCTAGCTACGGAAGGCACTAACTACTGATAGGCATAGTTAGCAAATGAAAGGTTTTAATAGAGAACAAAGAATGTATTTACCTTATTAATGTTCATGTCATCATATATATATATCCACCACTGCTGGCGGCTCACCTCCAACTGCGCAACGCTATCCGCTGTTCACGTCCAACTGCCCAACACTACACTAGCGGATATTCCAACAATGCCAACCAGCCACAGACTGCACACAGCACAGCCAGTGATTTTCATACAGAGTGCTACGTGGCGTTACCAACATAAAAACCTAAACAGCCTACTTACACTGTCACTTGTTTCCTTCTGTTACGTTCAGTAGGTGTTAGACTACCACTTTCACGTAACTGGTTGAAGCGGTTGATACATAATTGCCAAGATGATTGACATCTATGTCCCCACATCCACCACTGCTGGCGGCTCACCTCCAACTGCGCAACGCTATGCGCTGTTCACGTCCAACTGCCCAACACTACACTAGCGGATATTCCAACATGCCAACCAGCCACAGACTGCACACAGCACAGCCAGTGATTTTCATACAGAGTGCTACGTGGCGTTACCAACATAAAAACCTAAACAGCCTACTTACACTGTCACTTGTTTCCTTCTGTTACGTTCAGTAGGTGTTAGGCTACCACTTTCACGTAACTGGTTGAAGCGGTTGATACATAATTGCCAAGATGATTGACATCTATTGGGATACCTTGCCTCATACACCGTACAAGAGCTAACTGCATTCTTTCTACACTCTCCATAAACTATGACAATGTCGGCTTTTTTATACTGGTAAATTCCATCATCCCCTCACGACCTAGTGTTTGAAATATCACACACTAACTGACCAGCAGGTCGCAAAGCACTCAACGAACAGACAAGCACAGTGTAAGAAAACATAACTACTTTGTACCTAGCAACTACGCAGGTTGAATGGTACAAACAAGTGTCGGTGTGAAAACTTTTCAGAGTAGGATACCTCGTAAATGACTCCCACTAGAATCCTGCAACAAACACCATTCATATTCTGATTTACCAACTTTCATTTTGTTAATGTCAATAAACATTTTTCCAAGGTATGTTTGTACAAAAAAATGCACGTTCTAAGTAGTATTATAATCTGCAGATTGGCTAACAATAAGAGCTCATGATTACCAATCTACTCTGTGAAAACCACACGTCAACAGCAGTTTCCGTTCCCGAAATATTTGCGGTGCAAGTTTTAGGTGATTTACCCTGTATTCCCAGACGCAGACGATCATGGGTGCTGTCAGAAAACGAAGGATTATGTGTTTTAGATATATCCTCTGAATGAAGCAGTTGTGATTGACAAGGCAGTTAATACAGTTTCCAGTGAAAAACAGAACCGCACTACGCTCAGTGCTGTATCCTAGAGATGCAAAGAAGTCTGAAAGAAGTGGGAATACAGTGAACAGAAATTTACTAATGGTTTCCATATCGAAAATTTGGCTGTAATAACTTTCCAGGACAGAATTAGACTTATAACAAAACATTATGGACAGAAGCACGAAGAAGATTGCCGAGTAAAGGATTGAAGAATAATATGGAAACACCGAAAGCACGATATATTACCACGCCTAATACAGTGTAGGGAAACCGATGGCAATGAAAACAGCTCCCAGTCGTCCAGGAATGGATAAATACAGATCCTGTATGATTTTGAAGAGAATATTACACAATTCTTCCTGCAAAATAGAGGTAAGTTCAGCTAACAAGGATAGCAATGACGCAACCCTCTGTCCGAAGTAGACCGGAAAAACCTAACGATATTGAGATCTGGTGACTGAGGTGGCAAGGACAGATACTACAATTCATCCTCGTGCTCGCAAAACGAGTCATGGACGGTGCGAGCTGTGTGAAGAGGTGCCTGTCGTCGTGGAACACAGTGTCACAATGGGGGAACACGATGATCACATAATCCTTGGCAGTAAAACGATCATACAGAGTAACCACGAGGCGTATCGAATATCATCATAGGGCAGCTCAAATCATCACCAAAGGGCATTACTCACTCTTGGCAGCAATTGTACTCTTGGGACGGGGTTGTTCTCGGTCAGTGTGACATAAAACCAAATCATTTTCTTTCGGTGTTCCATAGTGCAGGTTTCATGACACCGGCATCACGTTTCCCTGTTACAGGCATTTAAATCGTTAATGAGTGATGTCGGAATACCAACTCACGCTATAATTTCCTGCCCTGTAACTCACTTCGTGTTGTTTTGGTGCTGACAGTATTCTCGGATGAGACAGTCTGTTCTGCAGTGAATTTTGCAGCTGTCGTCCTCTCCTCTTATGTTTGGGCGCAATCATCTGGAATGACCGTCAGTCAAGGACAGTCAGCACACACTTTCGTCCGCGTTGTGTTTAGCGGATGATGTTTTTCCGCTTTTCTTCTACGCTGTACAAATCTTCGATACGATGTCTCAGGAAACACCGAATACTGCGGCTACCTTGGTTATGGAAGTACTCACCGTACTTATACCTCCAATTTGCCCACGTTCGAATTCACTTGGCTAATGCACCGACAGTAAACACTGTTTTGACCACGACTGAGATTGCACAGGTTCCGTTCGTGGCCAAATACGACGTTACTTCCTGAAGTCTTGGCTAGCGCCTGCATCAAGTTCATGCACGCATTTCTCGCCTTGGTTTCATATGTTTGCCCAACCACTGTATGAGCATGAAGGAATACTAGAGTAACAACAATATAGGAAGCATAAAGTTGATGCGAATTAACGTTGTTAGCAGGTCGTCAAAACGGAAAGCAGAAGACGAAGAATTAACAACCCGGCCAATTCCTCTCTTCTGAGCCGGCCGGTGTAGCAGAGCGGTTCTTGGCGCTTCAGTCTGGAACCGCGCGACCGCTACGGTCGCAGGTTCGGATTCTGCCTCGGGCATGGATGTGTGTGATGTCCTTAGGTTAGTCAGGTTTAAGTAGTTGTAAGTTCTAGGGGACTGATGACCTCAGATGTTGAGTCCCATAGTGCTCAGAGCCACTTGTGTCCTAAGTTATTTGTTGGATGTGTACCATTCTTTGTCTCCTCCAACAGATTTTACCTTCTAAAGCCTCATCTAATATTATGATGTCTTAATGTATCTGTGCATTTCGTTCTCGGTCTCTGCATATTTATTGTTCCTCCTCGTCCCTGTACACACTGCATATCACTCACTGTAACTGTAATTTACTACTGTTTTTCTCAGAACTACGAACATCTTGCAATATTTTAAACGATTTTTGTTGGTCGCAAATATTACTCGAATATCGAGGTAGAATCCAGTACACTTTGTTTACATTTGTGAAGTTATTTGATCTACGCGTTATCCATGACGTCACAGGATACGCTCTCCTTATCAGCATCATTATCTGTCTTATCAGCGATTTCATCATCCTTATCAATGACATCATCTAACCACAACCCCTTTCCCCTCCCGTCGACCCCTCCCCTCTCCAGCTAATTACAGTTTAGTATTTTAGGAGCCATACAAATGAAACAGTTAATCAGAATCCAAGATGGCTAAACTAAACCAGTTCTGCTCGTGAAAAATTAAAAAAAATTCACGATGACAGAAGTAGCCTAATTGTGCTTTGTACATCACGCTAATACGCCTGAGAACCATTTCACTCACATTTGGTCGATGACGGCCCTGGTTTATGCCTACAGAATTCATGGGCAAAGTGGAATTTCTGTGCTGTTCATTCTTCAAATAAAAATTAACAGAAATTCTTCATTTACCTTTTCTAGGAATGCCTGAACTTCAAATTCTTTTAATGAAATAGCTCTTTTTTTTTTTACTTCTGTGTCTCCTAGTAATGACGCATTTCATATTGTTTTATTAAACTTATTTTGGATTGAGTCTCTATGTAAACTCACATTCTGAAACATCAGGTGAAAATCTCTCCATATTCAATTATTAAATTACTTTGCTACTTTACTTACATTTAAAGTTCGTGTGTTTAAAATGAGAAAAGTAAACATAATTTTTTTTATAAATAAAACCTTATCTGGATGTTGTGTTACGTTTTTGTGACTTGGTATTTTGCTTGCTATAGTATTTCACAAAGTAAACAATTCTTTCCTTATGTCCGTTGTGGTGTAGTTTTAATGACATACAGCTTAATTTTTACCCTATAATTTAAATCTATAACTGAATAATCTACTCCGTTTGCAGTCAGTAATTTGAGAAATATAAAGAAATTAACTTATTGAATTCCAGTAGCTATCTAATTCTTCTCTGTAAAGTATCTCTCTTATGGCTTTGACGACTAGCTCTGTTCTTTCTTACAGTTCTTCTGTCCGAGAGTATTCATGGACTTTAATTTTGCCTTATATTTCCTGCATTTCTCAATGCAAGTTAGAAAGTCTTCTCCATTACATTTTTTGGAATTTCCATATAAATTCTTAAGTTAACAATTTTAACAAATAATTGCTCATTATGTGTAGATATTCCGTAGGCTTTAAATTCTGCAAATTACTTTTCTGTTGCTAGATGCACAATGTCTTGTGCACCACATTTAGATACTATGTAACTAATTGGCCGGCCGCGGTGGCCGTGCGGTTCTAGGCGCTGCAGTCCGGAACAGCGGGACTGCTACGGTCGCAGGTTCGAATCCTGCCTCGGGCATGGATGTGTGTGATGTCCTTCGGTTAGTTAGGTTTAAGTAGTTCTAAGTTCTAGGGGACTGATGACCTAAGATGTTAAGTCCCATAGTGCTCAGAGCCATTTGAACCATTTTACTATGTAACTAATCTTTTGAAGCAGATACAAATGCGAATTGAGGTCTGAAACAGATTTTTCATCAAACCTTTAATACAGTAAATGGTCTCGAAACCATCTTCTTCTGTGATTTCTGCAATACATGGCCCCTACTGTTTGGTATTTATAATAGTTACTGATATCTTTATTCCCCAGTCGTCAGATTTTTCCGTACAATATGTTCGAAATTAACACTTAAGCCTTGCTTCCAAATCTGCAATGGCTTCTACTTCTTCTTCCAATTGCAGCTTATATTCTTCCGTTATGCCAACTGTTTTCATAATACACTCCAGCTTAGGTTTTTTGACTGTCATCCCTTCGATTTCCAATTTACTTTTGTGCGCACACAACACATTACCTACACTTAAAGGTGTAATTTCTTTACTAGGGAATAGTTTTTATCTGAGTGAAACGTTTATTCTTGTTCTTCAGACTTACAGAATAACGTTATTCGTGGAAACCAATTCTAATTCGGAAATATCTATGTCTGACAGTATTGTGGGAAACAGTGTAATACTTACATCATCTTTGTAATACGTATATCATCTTTGTTGGATTCTGTGTTAACAATTTCCATGTAGCCTGCATGAAAATCAAAAGAGCACAGCCGAAATTTTTTCTCGATCTTGACTATTGGAAGGTTGAGTTGCACACCAGTCAACTTCTGCTTATTCTCATTGAATCGATAGACAAATTACAGAACTCAGTTGAACACAACACAGCCGCTGTTCTGTAAGCTGTCCAGTAATTCACACCACAAAGAAGCAACTGACACAGAGTACAGTGCAGCAAACTGCAAATACTGTTTTTGGCATTTTATACACTTAAACAATCTTCCGCAAGCTAAAGCACACCATTCATTCCGTAGTTGTATACTGTAACTATCAGTCTGTTAATACCGTGTTTTTAGCCGAGGAAGACACGAAAGTCTCATAGTCATGTCATTAATATAACATCCATAAGATGGTTGACAATAACATTATACAATGCTGAGCTAGTGATCTGACATACAAATTGTAGAACTGTACTGAGCGAGGTGGCGCAGTGGTTAATACACTGGCCTCGCATTCGGGAGGACGACGGTTCAAATTCACGTCCTGCCATCCAAATTTAGATTTTTGCGTGATTTCCCTAAATCATTGTAGGCAAATGCCGGGATGGCTACTATAAAACGGCACTGCTGACTTTCTTCCCTATCCTTGACACAATCTGAGCTTCTGCACCGCCTCTAATGACTTCGATACCGACGGAACGTTAAACCTAACCTTCCTTCCCAGTCTAGCACTGTAGCCGCCTCATGTGGATGTGTGTTTGTGGTGCTCTACATTTCACGTCGTTTTCGTGAGATAAACTAAAGCTGCAGTGTTCATTTTTGGCGCGGTAATGTGTATTTATGTATGTAAGCCGGCTCCCAGTCTTTCCTTTGCCTCCAAGTAAAATCACGTAAATTCATATCGAAAAGTTAGGTACAAAACCTTGATGTAAAATTTAAACCTGATTTTCTTGTTGAATGCATTAAAACTCGTACGGGTATCGCGATATACTGTGCAGGATAATCGTCAGTTGCAAACATACATTTTGCTTTTCAGGAACATGATCTGATAGAAACCCCCAAAGAGATTCTGGTTATATGTACAGTACATAGGCGGCAAGGTTGGCTCAAATGATTCTGAGCCCTATGGGACTTAACATCCGAGGTCATCAGTCCACTAGAACTTAGAACCACTTAAACCTAACTAACCTGAGGACATCACGCACATCCATGCCCGAGGCAGGATTCGAACCTGCTGTCGCGCGGTTCCAGACTAAAGCGCCTAGAACCGCTCGGCCACCCCGGCCGGCAGGCGGCAAGGCACATTCAATACCTGCACTGCCTGAGAACACTGGTGATGTCACTGGTGACAGTGCCACTAAAGCAGAGCTACTGAACATAATCTTCCGGAACTACTTCACCAAAGAAGGCGAAGTAAATATTCCAGAACTCGAACCTAAAACAACTGCCAACATGAGCAACTTAGAAGTAGATATCCTCAGTGTAGAGAAGCAGCTTGAATCGTTCAATAAAGGCATGACCTGCGGTTCAGGTGGTATATCACTCAAGTTTCATTCAGAGTATGCTGATACAAAAGCTCCACACATTACAATCAAGTACAACCACTCGCTCATCGAAAGACCCGTACCTAAGGGCTGTAAAATTGCACAAAAAGTCGCAACAAGAATCAACAAAACAAACAGAAGTAGTCCATTGAATTACAGACCCATATTACTAACTTCTATTTTCACTAGGAGTATGGATATACTGTATTCCAACATTAAGAATTAGCTGGAAGAAAACTATTATTGACAAATATCACAGTTTCAGAAAATATCGTTCTTGTGCAATGCAACTAACTCAAGGAGTAATGAGTGCAAACTGATTCCGTAGTTTTAGATGCCCACAAGGTTTATGACGCCTTTTCTCACAAGCGACTTCTAATAAAACTGCGTTGCTATGAAGTATTGCCTCAGTTGTGCGACTAGATTCTTGAGTTCCTGGCTGAAAGGTCACAGCTCGCAGTAACTGAAGGAAAACCATCATATAAAAACATAACATCTGGGGTTCCCCGAGAAGTATTATAGGCCTCCGCTGTTCATGCTCTACACAGACAATTTAGGAGACAATTTAACCAGCTCTCTTAGATTGTTTGCAGATGATGCTGTCGTTTCCCGTCTTGTAACGTCATTAGATGATCAAAACCAATTCCAAGTGATCTCTACAAGATATCATCTGTATGGTGAGAAAAGTGACAGTTGACTGTATATAATGAAAAATCTGAAGTCGTTCACATGATAGTAAAAGAAATCCTTAAAATTTCAGTTTTCGATAAATCACACAAATCTAAAGGCTGCCGGCCGGTGTGGCCGTGCGGTTCTAGGCGCTTCAGTGTGGAACCGCGTGGGCGCTATGGTCGCATGTTCGAATCCTGCCTCGGGCATGGATGTGTGTGATGTCCTTAGGTTAGTTAGGTTTAAGTAGTTCTAAGCTCTAGGGGACTGATGACCACAGATGTTAAGTCCCATAGTGCTCAGAGCCATTTGAACCATTTTTTTCTAAAGGCTGTTAATTCAGACAAATGTTTAGGGATTGTAATTAAGAATAACATGAGATGTGGGCGACGAAGCGCATAGAAAAAGTTCAAATAAGGGCATCTCGTTCCCAAATATCGCGAAATAAGGGAGAGAATGCCCCGGACATGATACGTAAATTGGGATGCAATCGTTAAAACAAAGGCGTGTTTCGTTGCGGCAGGATCTTATCGCGTAATTTCAATCACCATCATTCCCCTGTGATTGCGAAATATTCTGTTGGCGCCTACCTACATAGCGAAAAAGGATCGTTATGATAAAATAAGAGAAATCAGAGGTCGCACAGAAAGATTTAAGTGCTCGTTTTTCCAGCGCACCATTCGACAGCGGAAGGGCAAAGAAATAGCTTGAAGTTAGCTCGATGAACCCTTCGTCAGGTACATTAGTTTCAATTACAGAGCAATCATGTAGATGTAGATTTAGGTAGTGTGTCGTCAACTGTGCATCTCACAAATTTTGGCCGCAATACCCTCGAACACAGCTAACAGTACTTTAGTTTTTTTTGGTCATCAGTCTACTGACTGGTTTGATGCGGCCCGCCACGAATTCCTTTCCTGTGCTAACCTCTTCATCTCAGAATAGCACTTACAACCTCCGTTCTCAATTATTTGCTTGACGTATTCCAATCTCTGTCTTCCTCTACAGTTTTTGCCCTCTACAGCTCCCTCTAGTACCATGGAAGTCATTCCCTCATGTCTTAGCAGATGTCCTATCATCCTGTCCCTTCTCCTTATCAGTGTTTTCCACATATTCCTTTCCTCTCCGATTCTGCGTACAACCTCTTCATTCCTTACCTTATCAGTCCACCTAATTTTCAACATTCGTCTATAGCACCACATCTCAAATGCTTCGATTCTGTTCCGGTTTTCCCACAGTCCATGTTTCACTACCATACAATGCTGTACTTCAGACGTACATCCTCAGATATTTCTTCCTCAAATTAAGGCCGGTATTTGATATTAGTAGACTTCTCTTGGCCAGAAATGCCTTTTTTGCCATGGCGAGTCTGCTTTTGATGTCCTCCTTGCTCCGTCCGCCATTGGTTATTTTACTGCCTAGGCAGCAGAATTCCTTAACTTCATTGACTTCGTGACCATCAATCCTGATGTTAAGTTTCTCGCTGTTCTCATTTCTACTACTTCTCATTACTTTCGTCTTTCTCCGATTTACTCTCAAACCATACTGTGCACTCATTAGACTGTTCATTCCGTTCAGCAGATCATTTAATTCTTCTTCACTTTCACTCAGGATAGCAAAGTCATCAGCGAATCGTATCATTGATATCCTTTCACCTTGTATTTTAATTCCACTCCTGAACCTTTCTTTTATTTCCATCATTGCTTCCTCGATGTACAGATTGAAGAGTAGGGGCGAAAGGCTACAGCCTTGTCTTACACCCTTCTTAATACGAGCACTTCGTTCTTGATCGTCCACTCTTATTATTCCCTCTTGGTTTTTGTACATATTGTATATGAACCGTCTCTTCCTATAGCTTACCCCTACTTTTTTTCAGAATCTCGAACAGCTTGCACCATTTTATATTGTCGAACGCTTTTTCCAGGTCGACAAATCCTTTGAAAGGGTCTTGATTTTTCTTTAGCCTTGCTTCCATTACTAGCCGTAACGTCAGAATTGCCTCTCTCGTCCCTTTACTTTTCCTAAAGCCAAACTGATCGTCACCTAGCGCATTCACAATTTTGTTTTCCATTCTTCTGTATATTATTCTTGTAAGGAGCTTCGATGCATGAGCTGTTAAGCTGATTGTGCGATAATTCTCGCACTTGTCAGCTCTTGCCGTCTTCGGAATTGTGTGGATGATGCTTTTCCGAAAGTCAGATGGTATATCGCCAGACTCATATATTCTACACACCAACGTGAATAGTCGTTTTGTTGCCACTTGCCCCAATGATTTTAGAAATTCTGATGGAATGTTATCTATCCCTTCTGCCTTATTTGACCGTAAGTCCTCCAAAGCTCTTTTAAATTCCGATTCTAATACTGGATCCCCTATCTCTTCTAAATCGACTCCTGTTTCTTCTTCTATCACATCAGACAAATCTTCACCCTCATAGAGGCTTTCAATGTATTCTTTCCACCTATCTGCTCTCTCCTCTGCATTTAACAGTGGAATTCCCGTTGCACTCTTAATGTTACCACCGTTGCTTTTAATGTCACCGAAGGTTGTTTTGACTTTCCTGTATGCTAAGTCTGTCCTTCCGACAATCATATCTTTTTCGATGTCTTCACATTTTTCCTGCAGCCATTTCGTCTTAGCTTCCCTGCACTTCCTATTTATTTCATTCCTCAGCGACTTGTATTTCTGTATTCCTGATTTTCCCGGAACATGTTTGTACTTCCTCCTTTCATCAATCAACTGAAGTATTTCTTCTGTTACCCATGGTTTCTTCGCAGCTACCTTCTTTGTACCTATGGTTTCCTTCCCACATTCTGTGATGGCCCTTTTTAGAGATGTCCACTCCTCTTCAACTGTACTGCCTACTGCGCTATTCCTTATTGGTGTATCTACAGCGTTAGAGAACTTCAAACGTATCTCGTCATTCCTTAGTACTTCCGTATCCCACTACTTTGCGTAATGATTCTTCCTGACCAATGTCTTGAACTTCAGCCTACTCTTCATCACTACCATATTGTGATCTGAGTCTATATCTGCTCCTGTGTACGCCTTACAATCCAGTATCTGATTTCGGAATCTCTGTCTGACCATGATGTAATCTAATTGAAATCTTCCCGTATCTCCCGGCCTTTTCCATGTATACCTCCTCCTCTTGTGATTCTTGAACAGGGTATTCGCTATTACTAGCTGAAACTTGTTACAGAACTCAATTAGTCTTTCTCCTCTTTCATTCCTTATCCCAAGCCCATATTCTCCTGTAACCTTTTCTTCTACTCCTTCCCCTACAACTGCATTCCAGTCACCCATGACTATTAGATTTTCGTCCCCCTTTACGTACTGCATTACCCTTTCAATATCCTCATACACTTTCTCTATTTGTTCATCTTCAGCTTGCGACGTCGGCATGTATGCCTGAACTATCGTTGTCGGTGTTGGTCTGCTGTCGATTCTGATTAGAACAACCCGGTCACAGTAACACACCCTCTGCCCTACCTTCCTATTCATAACGAATCCTACACCTGTTATACCATTTTCTGCTGCTGTTGATGTTACCCGATACTCATCTGACCAGAAATCCTTGTCTTCCTTCCACTTCACTTTACTGACCCCTACTATATCCAGATTGAGCCTTTGCGTTTCCCTTTTCAGATTTTCTAGTTTCCCTACCACGTTCAAGCTTCTGACATTCCACGCCCCGACTCGTAGAACGCTATCCTTTCGTTGATTATTCAATCTTTTTCTCATGGTAACGTCCCCCTTGGCAGTCTCCTCCCGTAGATCCGAATGGGGGACTATTCTGGAATCTTTTGCCAGTGGAGAGATCATCATGACACTTCTTCAATTACAGGCCACATGTCCTGTGGATACACGTTACGTGTCTTTAATGCAGTGGTTTCCATTGCCTTCTGCATCCTCATGTCGTTGATCATTGCTGATTCTTCCGCCTTTAGGGGCAATTTCCCACCCCTAGGACAAGAGAGTGCCCTGAACCTCTATCCGCTCCTCCACCCTCTTTGACAAGGCCGTTGGCAGAATGAGGCTGACTTCTTATGCCGGAAGTCATCGGCCGCCAATGCTGATTGTTTATCAAAATTTAGGCAGTGGCGGGTATCGAACCCGGGACCGAAGACGTTTTGGTTATGAATCGAAGACGCTACTCCTAGACCACGGGTACCCTACTTCCGTTACACACATATTTATATGTGAAAGAGGATAATTATTGAGTAGTTTCGGACGCTTGCATTGATTTTGGTGAATTTAGAGTGTTTTTCATAACCTGTTTCGTATTAAATCGGTGTTTGTGATTTAAAGTTCCCGTAATTTAGTAACATATCGTGTCACAATAATTCTATCTTTTAATAGGAGGAAATATTGTCTTCATTTATCGTGAATTAACGCTACTGTCAAATTTTCTTAGTGACCATTACCTGAAAAACGTTTCTCTGTTGTTGTAATAGATATCTCGTTTTCTGCTGTTAATCCCTTAGTTCTAAAAAGACGACTGGTAATACTTGTGACATATCAGACTCATAAACTGAGAGGGAATTAGCAAACTTGGTATAAAGTTATTTGTTTACTGTCCTGTGAAATATTGCACCAGGCATAATGCAGCCCCACTCTGTATGCTGCTCACGGGAAGGAGATGAGCTGGGTGCTATTCGTAGGCAGCTGGAAATCGTACTGGCTGCAGGCAAAATATTAGAAGCTCTGCGAATGGATTTGATGGAAGGTCTTCCAACTGTCGTGCACCAGAGATACCACAAGTATCTCAAGTGCTGTCCTCCACTGTGGAATTGTCTGTCCTGCAGTTAATACAAGACCCATAATTACTCGTCCACGTGACTGTAATTGACGCGTCAATGGCTGGTTGGTTGATACGGGGGAGGGGACCAAACAGCTAGGTCTTCGGTCATATTGGATTAGGGAAGGATGGGGAAGGAAGTCGGCCGTGCCCTTTCAAAGGAACCATCCCAGCATTTTCCTGAAGCGATTTAGGGAAATCACGGAAAACCTAAATCAGGATGGTGGGACGCGGGTTTGAACCGAGTCCAGTGTTCTAACTGCTGCGCCACCTCGCTCGGTACAGTGGCAGATTGGCGTTCTGTACGGGGGAGAAAGAAATCAGGGAGAGCTAAGGAATGTTGCACCCATCAAACTAACCAACAGGTTTGTGGAGTAATCTTCCACTGAAACCGAAACTCGGTCAGTGAGATTCTCTTCATCTGTTGGGAAACATACTGTGTCCTGTGTGAAGGACAGTGACTGCAGAAGATGTTTTTATAGTCAGCAGCTCAAATGTGACGCGAATAACGGTACCCCTTATGAAAACGGCAGAGAGGAACGGGAAGGAATACAAGATGGACTCCGTGTGTATTCCTGGAAGCTTCATTAATCGTGTTGAAGAAGCTACTCTGACAGCCATTGAGGGAATAGGGTGCATTATACTGCACATTGTGACACGCTTTGGAGCAAACGGTACCTGTCGTCTGGTCTCCGAGGTCATATTTGGAATTTTCCATCCACTGCCAGAGAAAGTTGAGAACACCAGCCTTGCTGACAGAGGTTCAATAAAGCTCAATTTCTGCAAATTTTTCCCCAGAACAGATTGTGGCCCCGTCGTTGTGAGTCCACTAGATAGCTTGAACCAGAGACTCCGAAGTTTCTGTGACATGCTAGGCTACGCTTCTTAGATCTGCGGTGTATGGTCGACAATTGCAGGGTCTCCCTAAATGGGTCAGGTGTGACTGTGACAGTGAAGTCGTCTGGTCGCGTATAACATGTTTAGGTGAAGCTAAGTTAATTTTTGGATGTTTTTACCGGCCACCCGATTCCCTTGCGGCACTTCTAGTCATTCAAAAAAATGTACGGTCAATAGCTCGTAAATACCCGGATCATGCAACCAGGTATAGACTAGGATGTCTATGTATTCATTACGGCGGGTATAGACAGACAGTCATGCCATATACTTTTGAACACCTTTTCTGAAAGTAGTCTTGAGAGCTAGTTCGGCAGCCCTCACGCAATTGAAATATCTTAGAGAACTTGTAGTTACAAATGGGCCGAACCTTATCGACGATATAGAAACGGGGATTAGCGATCACAATGTCATTATAGCACCTATGATTACGAAAGTTAATAAATCAGCCAAGAGGGCTAGGAAAGTGTTTCTGTGAGATAGAGGAGTTAAACAGTTACTAACATCTCACTTAGTGAATTAGTTCGAGTAAGATGGATGTAGACGAATTACGGGCAAAGTTTAAGAAGATTGCAATTCGTGGTCTGGAGAGTTACGTGCCTAGTAAGTGGATAAACGATGGAAAAGACCCATCATGGCTTAATAACAAAATTCGGCGGACGCTGAGGAAGCAAAGACTCTTGCACTCTAGGTTCAAAAGGGCCCTACAAATGACGACAGGCGAAGGTTAGTAGAGATTCGTGTGTCTGTGAAAAGATCTACGTGCAAATCATACAACTACCACCGTCACACCTCACCAAAAGCTCTGGCAGAGAACCCGAGAAAGTTACGGTCGTATGTAAACTCGCTAAGCGGGTCTAAGGTTCTGTTCAGTCCCTTATTGACCAGTCTGGTGTGGCAGTTGAAGACAGAAAAACGATAGCTCAAGTTTTAAATTTGACGTTCAAGAAATCGTTCACATAGGAGAACCGTACAAACATACCGTCATTTGCCCATCGCACAGACACCCGCATGGACGACATAGAAATAAGGAAACCTGGCGTAGAGAAGCAACTTAAAGATTAGACAATAAATAAATCACCAGGTACAGATGGAACCCCAGCTCGATTTTACAAAGAGTACTCTACGGTATGGGCTCCTTACCTAGCTTGCATGAATCTCCCGCCCAGCTCAAAGTCCCAAGCGACTGGAAAAGAACGTACGTGATTCCAGTAGATAAAAAGGGGTAAAAGAACGTACCCGCAAAATTACAGACCAATATCACTAACTTCTGTCAGCTGGAGAATTCTTGAACACATTCTCAATTCGAATGCAATAAACTTGCTTGAGGCTAGGGAGCTCATGTGTACGAATCAGCATGGTATTGGAAAGCATCGCTGGTGCAAAACTCAGCTTGCCCTTTTCTCACATGATATGCTGAGAACTATGAGGGACAACAGGCAGATTCCATATTTATAGATTTCCGGAAAGCATTTGACACGGTGCCCCATTGCAGGCTGTTAACGAAGATATGAGCATACAGAATAGGTTCACAGATATGTGAGCGGCTCGAAGACTTCTTAAATAATAGAACCCAGTATACTGTCCTCGACGGCTAGTGTTCGGCAGAGACAAGGGTATCATCAGGAGTGTCCCAGGGAAGTGTGATAGGACCGTTGTTGTTCTCTGTATACATAAATGATTTGGCGAACAGGGCCGGATTGAAGCAAGACGTCGAAGCAATTCAGAGGCGGGCTGGTAGATTTGTTACCGGTAGGTTCGAACAACACGTAAGTGTTAAGGAGATGTTTCTAGAACCCAAATGCGAATCCCTGGAGGGAAGGCGAAATTACTTTCGAGAAAAACTATTGAGGAAATTTAGAGAACCGGCATTTCAAACTGACTGCGGAACGATTCTGCTGCCGCCAATGTACTTCGCGCGTAAGGACAACGACTATAAGAAACGAAAAATTAGGGCTCATATGGAGAGGTACAGCCACTCGTTTTTCCCTCGCTCTCTTTGTGAGTGGAATAGGAGGGAAAATGACAAGTAGTGGTACAGGGCACCCTCCTACACGCACCGTGCGTTGGATTGTGGAATATCTAGTAGTTGTAGGTGTAGATGATGGCTTTAGGAAATACGGGAGTAGCATTGTAAGATCCAAAGGAGCACCTTCTGCGGGTGAAGGTAATGCAATCGTAGTGGTTAACTATCGAAGCATATGCAGCAAAGTGCCAAGAGTTAGAGGCGCTCCTAAAAAGCACTGAAACTCTCATAATACTCGTCAAAGAAAGCTTGCTAAAAATCTTGGAGAAATTTTAAGCGTATACCGAAAGGACAGGGAAATGTAACATGGTGGCGCTGTGTTTGTCGCAATATACAAGAAACTCAAATATGAAGAGATGCTAATTAAAGCTGCATTTGAGATTGTTTGTGCAAGACTCAGTATCAAGGGAGAGCATAAAATTACAGCAGAGTTCTTCTATCGACAAATCGACTCACATCCTGATGTAACCTCAAACTTTAAAGAAAAATCAGCTCGTATGTACGTAAGTTTCCTAACTACAGTGCAATCATTGGAAGAGACTGTAATAACCCAGCAATAAATTGGTATAATCATAGGTTTGTTAGTCATGGGCATCAGAAAACAATTTGTGAAGCATTACTAAAAGCCTTCGCTGAAAATTACTTAGAATTGGTAGTTTAGAACCCATTCGTGATGGAAATATATTTGACCTAAAGTCAAAAGAGAGACCTTTTTGAGTATGTTCGCATCGAAACTGGTATCAGTTGTCATGAGACAGTTGTAGCAGCAACGACTACAAAGGTACCTAAAAAAGTAGAATGATTTACATGTCCAGCAAATTAGACAAAGAAGCAGTAATGTCATACCTCAGTGAGGATAGGAGCATGAAGAGTTTAAAAGAATATTTGACCATGTACTGTATAGATACGTACCCAGTGGAACAGTTCATGATAGGAGAGAGTCTCCATGTTATATAGTAACCACCGAAAAGAAAATCCAAAGAAACAGAAACTACTGCATAATAGACTTAAAGCAAATCGTAAGACTATAGATATGGAGACGCATTTATCAGTCAAGAGGGCAAAGCATGAAGCCTTCAGAATACTGTCAAAAATCTTTCACAAAACCGAAAGAAATATGGTCGTATGTAAATGCTGTTAGTGGCACCAGAGTTAGTGTCAGTTACCGGTGGACAAAGCTGGGACTGAACTTGAGAACAGCAAAGTAAAAGCAGAAATTCATAACTCTGTTTCCAAGTGTTTCCTTACAAAGTAAAGCCCAGAAGTATTGCGCTAACTTAATTCTCGTACCACTGAAAAGATTATTGCAATAAATGTTAGCATCAGTGGCACTGAGAAACAGCTGAAATCGTTAAAACTAAAATTGAGAACAGCAAAGTAAAAGCAGAAATTCATGACTCTGTTTTTAAGTGTTCCTTTATAAACGAAAACCCACAAGTGTTGCACCAACTTAATTCTAGTACCACCTTAAAGATGATTGTAATAAATGTTAGTATCAGTGGCACTGAGAAACAGCTGAAATAGTTAAAACTGAATAAAGTCCAGAGACCCGATGGAGTCCCTGTCAGATTCTATACCCAGTTTGCAACTTCATTAGCCCCACTGTTAACTATAATCTACAGTAGGTCTCTCGAACAAAAAACCGTGCCCATTAGCTGGAAGAATACGCAGGACACACTTGTCTACAAGAAAGATAGCGGTAACGATCAACAAAACTACAGTCCGGTATCGCTGACATCTATTTGTTGCAGAATCTTAGAACGTTCCCTGAGCTCGAATATAATGAGGTAGCTCGCACAGAACAAGCATGGATTTGGAAACACAGATCATGTGAAACTCGACTCCCACTTTTCTCACGTAACATCCTGAAAACCATGGATCAAGACAGTCAGGTAGATGCAGTATTTCTCGATTTCTTAAAAGTTTTGGGTCTAGTAGCATATCTCGGCTTATTATCAAAAGTATGATCGTGTGGGCTATCAGACGAAATTTGTGACTGGGCTGAGGATTTCTTGGTAGGGAGCAATCGACAGATGTAGGAGTAACTTCATGTGTACCCCAGTGAATTGGGTTAGGTCTCTTGCTGTTCAACCTCAGACTTTTCGCAGATGATGCATTTACCTTTAGCGAGGTACAGTCTGAAAAAAGCTGTAAAAATATTCAGTCAGACTTCGATAAGCGGTCTCGCGGTTCTAGGCGCTCAGTCCGGTACCGCGCGACTGCTGCGGTCGCAGGTTCGAATCCTGCCTCGGGCATGGATGTGTGTGGTGTCCTTAGGTTAGTTAGGTTTAAGTAGTTCTCAGTTCTAGGGGACTGATGACCACAGAAGTCCCATAGTGCTCAGAGCCATTTGAACCATTTGAACTTCGATAAGCGTTCAAAATGGTGCCAATATTGGCAAATTGCTTTAAGTGTTCAGAAATGTGAAACTGTGCACTTTACAAAACGAAAAAAAAAACATAGTATCCTGTGAATGTAATAACAGTGAGTCACAGTTGGAATCTGTGAACTCTTACAAATACCTAAGGTAATATATATTAGGGACGGGAAATAGAACGATCACATAGATTCAGTCGCATGTGAAACCTGTAACAGGCTGCGGTTTATTGGTAGGATACTAGGAAAATTCCATCAATCTACAAAGAGGATTACTTAGTAATCACTCATGCGACTTTATAGTATATTGCTCAAGTGTGTGGAACCCGTACCAAAGAGGACTAGCAGGAGATATCACATGTGTACAGAGCAGGGCAACACGAATTGTCACGATGTTGGCAGAAACCTGACAGACTGTTGAAGGTAGGCAGAAGCTATACGGAGGAAGTCTACAAACAAAATTCCAAGAACTGTTCTCATTGGGATGAGGACAAAATTAGATTATTACAGCATGCACAGGGATACTTAAACAATCATTCTTGTCACGTTCAGTAGGTGAATGGAAAGATATGTACCTTTTTCCATGCACTTTACAGTAGTTCGCAGCTGTAACCGTAGATGCATTTCTTATTTATCTTGACTCTACCATTGGACTTCATACAAGTTCAAACGTTTATAGCAATTACCCTATCGTTATTTGCATCACACTGCTATTTCCTTGGTAGCCTTCTTGAATACAGAAGTTTTGATTGGATGTCAGGTATTCACACATCTGCATATCTGCATTTTGTTACAAGCTCCAGCAAAATCTTGCATTGTATCCAGGTCCGAATGGTAATAGTCGTCTACGCGAAGCTCTTGCAGTATTGCAGACAATTGTTCCATAACAACATCCATTTTAACTGTCAGCCAATTCCACTTTTCATGATACGGAGTTTTATATTTTCTCGAAATGTTTTCTGGTGCTTCCTGAACGCTTATTTCGAATATCTCTCTTGCTGTTACACTGTCGTTCCCGTGTAGAAGAAACGACAGCTTTGCCTTGACGTCGTGTCCAGCAGAAATGGACTTAGAGGGTTTACCACGCAGATAATTGATAAATGCAGCACAAATTTCCTTCTTTAGCATTGCACACCGCCCCTTCTTTAATTGTTCCTGGCAGTTCAATCGATCACAGATTTTAACCACCATAACGTTGTCACAAAACGGTTCTGCATTGAGTGTGAACACATTTAAATTCGTCCCTCCAATGATACCCACAAACCAAAATATTTGTCTGTAACAAGTGGGGGATGTTTAGCACTTTGCGGGAAGCCATGTTGACACTTTCCACTAACACAGAAAACTGATCAGTTGCGGGTGTCAAGTCTTATCACATAGAGGGAATTTTTGCTGATGAAACAGAAATTTTGCTGACGAGGCAGAACTTTTTCTGATTAAACTGCGTATCATGTTACAGCGGACTGAGCTTTTTGCTCAACCGGAATTTTATATGTTAAACAGATTGGATTCAAGCGCAAGTAAACTTACAAGACATGACCAGAAATGATGTGATGAACTGTTGGACCTTTAGAGCCAAACTGTAACTATTCGCCACGCGTTAAATCGAAATTGTTTAAGGTAGGTAACTGGGTGACCTTGAAAAGTAGCAAAAACTAGGTAGTTGGAGCCCAGCAATGAAATCGTCTCTCATTGATATGAGCATTGAAATACAAACAAAAACATCGATTCAGAAAGATACGATAGCAGCTATGCATGACTCTGTTACATAGGGTAAAAATTATTTGAACCGAAAAACTGTTGGAGATTGCACAGGACACCAAATCAGACTATTTTCTCTAATGCTATAATTACCTGTGAGCATTTTTTAAATCCTGTAGAGGGCATAACCGCTTTTAGCAGTCGTACCTCCAGCATGTGTACAACCTGGAACCAGAAGATTATCCACTCAGAGCACAGTTTTAGTTTTCACAACAGTATCAGGAACAATGTCAAATGCATCCTACGTCTCTATCCTTTGTGTTATTTACAGATGAAGCAACGTTCGGGAGTGATGGGGTCTTCAACACCCGCAACTCGCATGTGTTGAATGAGCTAAAGCCACCTGCCAAGTTCGTGAATGTGTGAGCAGACTGTTGGTGACTGTTTAGTTGGACCAAATCTCCTACCTAGGCCATTAAATAACAGGCAATATTATAATTTCCTCGCCAGAGCTTTGCCAGAGTTGCTGGTTGGCCCGCCACTCGCTACAATACAGCACATGTGGTTCCAGCATGAGCGGGCCTCGGTACGTTTCAGTCTCCCAGTGCGTCGGTTCTTGAACCGACAATTTCCAGAAGAGTGGATTGACAATGGAGGTCCAGACCATGGCCTGCTTGGTTCCCTCATTTGAGCCCTCTGCACTTTTTTGTGTGACGAGAGAGGTGCAACCCTGTTGAATCAGAAGAGCATGTGGTTGGGTGGATAGTAGCAGAAGCAGTAGGAATTAAGGACACACTTGCAGTCTTTGACCGTGTTAGGCAGAATATGACGCACAGGTGTAGCCTCTGTTAATAAGTCAATGAAGGCGTTTTTGATCCACTACTCTAATTAAAGTAATTGTATTCCGTTAACGTTGGTACCTCTCGGTAATACAGAAACAAAACTGGTTCGTGTTACTTTTCGTTCTCACAGAAAAACACATTAGAGAAAGTGTTTTCATTGTGCCACGAACCTTCCCAGAGTTTGTTGGTTTAATTCATTTTCATCCAGAGAAAACTCCCACCGATTTAAAAGATCCTCACAGAAAAATGGGACATAAGACAAAATTTTTTGTGTCAGTGTCCCGTGCAATTTTTCACCCTGTAGATATGACGCCCTCATCCAAAAGGGTAACGAGCCCTAACCATACATGGAGATTTAATAGTGTATATATCTGAAAGCAATCACGCAATTTTCTCAGTCAGATTTGTGATATGAAGTGGTGCTATGTAACAAATAATCAGTATCTGTCATACATCTTACTCGTGGTCAGGGGAGAGAACACTTTTCTCGGGTTGAGGAAACGAGTTTGATTTTGTGTGATATTGTTCATTGCTATGTTTTATTTTGTCCCAGGAATCTCTTTGATTGCTGAGGGGTTCGCTGATACGACACTTCTCGACTGTGGACGCATCTGGAAGCTGTTTGCAGGGTGGTCGAAACATCTGAAAATCATGTAAAGGTGTTTCAGAGCAGGTTGTGATGAGAAATAATTGTGAATAAAAACAGTTCGATACGTTGCACCGTTTCCGAGTTAACTAACGTCAAAGTTAGTCAATCATGCCGTTGCGCACGCAATATCAAGCGATCCGCCAGATACAACTGGTGTCAGCTGATCTCATAGCGTAGCTGATGGCACACAAGACTGCTCAGCCTTTGGCTCGATTTCTATCTTGACTACCGTCTCATGACCAATTTTTGTATCGCTCTTGTTCGGTTTTAGTAAACCAAACGAATACACGTTTAGCGACACCGTCTCTGGAGGGACACTTGAATTTGCCGCCTGCGACATCCTGATTCACTAACTCCAATACTAATTAACTCGGAATCGGTGCGTTGTCTAGAATTTTTTCTTTACAGTTATTTCACAGCACAACCTACCCTGAAACACCCTTTCAAGCTTACCAGGTTATTCCTGACCACCCTATACAAGCTGCAAATCAGTTCGTTGTTGTGTACTTATTGCAGGAGACAGACATGTTCCTCAACCCAAGGGGGGAAATCTCTTATGCTTAGGAACCTCCACCATGAACCATGGACCTCGCCGTTGGTGAGCAGGCATGCGTGCCTCAGCGATACTGGTAGCCGTACCGTAGGGTGCAACCACAACGGAGGGGTATCTGTTGAGAGGCCAGACAAACGTGTGGTTCCTGAAGAGGGGCAGCAGTCTTTTCAGTAGTTGCAGGGGCAACAGTCTGTATGATTGACTGATCTGGCCTTGTAACATTAACAAAACAGGCCTTGCTGTGATGGTACTGCGAACGGCTGAAAGCAAGGGGAAACAAAAGTCATAATTTTTCCCGAGGGCATGCAAAAAAAAATGGTTCAAATGGCTTTGAGCACTATGGGACTTAACATCTATGGTCATCAGTCCCCTAGAACTCAGAACTACTTAAACCTAACTAAACTAAGGACAGCACACAACACCCAGCCATCACGAGGCAGAGAAAATCCCTGACCCCGCCGGGAATCGAACCCGGGAACCCGGGCGTGGGAAGTGAGAACGCTACCGCACGACCACGAGATGCGGGCCCGAGGGCATGCAGCTTCACTGTATAGTTAAATGATGATGGAATCCCATTGGGTAAAATATTCCGAAGGTAAAATGATCCCCCATTCGGATCTCCTGGCGGGTACTACTCAGCAGGACGTCTTTATCAGGAGAAAAAAAAGTGGCGTTCTACGGATCAGAGCGTGGAATGTCAGGTTCCTTAATCGGTCAGGTTGGTTAGAAAATTTAAAAAGGGATATGGACAGGTTAGAGTTAGATATAGTGGGAACTAGTGAAGTTCGGTGGCAGGAGGAACAAGACTTCTGGTCAGGTGAATACAGGGTTATAAATACAAAATCAAATAGGGATAACGCAGGACTAGGTTTAATAATGAATAAAAAAATAGGAACGCGGGTAAGCTACCATGAACAGCATATTGGAGGCATTACTGTAGTCAAGACAGACATGAAGCCCACGCCTGCTACAGCAATACAAGTTTATTTGCCATCTAGCTCCGCAGATGACAAAGAGGTTGAAGAAATGTATGATGAGATAAAAGGAATTATTCAGATACTGAAGGGAGACGAAAATTTAATAGTCCTGGGGGACTGGAATTCGATAGGAGGAAAAGGAAAAGAAGGAAAAGTAGTGGGTGAATATGGAATGGAGGTAAGTAATGAAAGAGGGACGAGGTATTAAACTGAAAGACATTTCCAGAGGCAGATGTGGACTCTGACCACAATCTGTTGGTTATGAGCTGTAGGTTTAAGCTGAAGAAACTGCAAGAAGGTGAGAATTTAAGGAGATGGGACCTGGATAAACTAAAAGAACCAGAGATTGTAGAGTTTCAGAGAGAGCATTAGGGAAAAATTGACAAATACGGGGGAAAGAAATACAGTAGAAGAAGAATGGGTAACTTTGAGAGATGAAACAGTGAAGACAGCAGAGGATCAAATAGGTAAAAAGACGAGGGCTAGTAGAAATCCTTGGGTAACAGAAGAGATATTGAATTTAATTAATGAATGGACAAAATATAAAAATGCACTATATGAAACAAGCAAAAAGTAGTACAAACGTAAGGTTTCAGAGGCATATATCATTAGGGGTAAGATAGATACTGCCTACATAAAAATTAGTCAGACCTTTGGAGAAAAGAGAACCACTTTTTTGAATATCAAGAGCTCAGATGGAAAACCAGTTGTAAGCAAACACGGGAAAGCAGAAAGGTGGACGGAGTATATAGAGGGTTTATACAAGGGTGATGTACGTGAGGGCAGTACTATGGAAATGAAGAGGACGTAGATGAAGATGAAATGGGAGCGATGATACTGCGAGAACAGTTTGACAGAGCACTCAAAGACCTAAGTCGAAATAAGACCCCGGGAGTAGACAACATTCCATTAGAACTACTGACAGCCTTGGGAGACCCAGCCATGTCAAAACTCTTCCATCTGGTGAGCAAGATGTATGAGGCAGGCGAAATACCTTCAGACTTCATGAAGAATATAATTATTCCAATCCCAAAGAAAGAAAGTGTTGACGGGTGTGAAAATTACCGAACTATCAGTTTAATAAGTCACGGCTGTAGAATATTAACACGAATTCTTTACAGACGAATGGAAAAACTGGTAGAAGCAGACCTTGGGGAAGATCAGTTTCGATTCCGGTAGAAATTTTAGAACACGTGAGGCAATACTGACCCTACGACTAATCTTAGAAAATAGATTAAGGAAAGGCAAACCTATATTTCTAGCATTTGTAGACTTAGAGAAAGCTTTTGACAATGTTGACTGGAATGCTCTCTTTCAAATTCTAAAGATGGCAGGGGTAAAATACAGGGAGCGAAAGGCTATTTACAATTTGTACAGAAACCAGATGGCAGTTATAAGTGTCGAGGGGCATGAAAGGGAAGCAGTGGTTGGGAAGGGAGTGAGACAGGGTTGTAGCCTGACCCCGATGTTATTCAATCTGTATATTGAGCAAGCAGTAAAGGAAACAAAAGAAAAATTCGGAGTAGGTATTAAAATCTATGGAGAAGAAATAAAAATGTTGAGGTTCGCCGATGACATTATAATTCTGTCAGAGACAGCAAAGGACTTGGGAGAGCAGTTGAACGGAATGGACAGTATCTTGAAAGGAGGATATAAGATGAACATCAACAAAATCAAAACGAGGATAATGGACTGTAGTCGAATTAAATCGGGTGATGCTGAGGGAATTATATTAGGAAATGAGACACTTAAAGTGGTAAATGAGTTTTGCTATTTGGGGAGCAAAATAACTGATGATGGTCGAAGTAGAGAGGATATAAAATGTAGACTGGCAATGGCAAGGAAAGCGTTTTTGAAGAAGAAAACTTTGTTAACGTCGAGTATAGATTTAAGTGTCACGAAGTTGTTTCTGAAACTATTTGTATGGAGTGTAGCCATGTATGGGAGTGAAACATGGACGATAAATAGTTTGGACAAGAAGAGAATAGAAGCTTTCGAAATGTGGTGCTACAGAAGAATGTTGAGGATGGGTAGATCACGTAACTAATGAGGGGGTATTGAATAGAATTGGGGAGAAGAGGAGTTTTTGGCACAACTTGACAAGAAGAAGGGATCGGTTGGTAGGACATGTTCTGAGGCATCAAGGGATCACAAATTTAGCATTGTAGGGCAGCGTGGAGGGTAAAAATCGTAGAGGGAAACCAAGAGATGAATACACTAAGCAGATTCAGAAGTATGTGGGTTGCAGTAGGTACTGGGAGATGAAGAAGCTTGCACAGGATAGAGTAGCATGGAGAGCTGCATCAAACCAGTCTCAGGACTGAAGATAACAACAACACAACACAACATGAGAAACGACAAGAAGACGATTATTCAAATTGTCGTGTAGAATCCATGATGCTGGACATTTACCATTAGACTTTTGCGGGAATATCATCCGTGAAATTCTGAAAGTACAAAGGGCAGAGGAGAACGAGGATTATCGATCAACCAGCGAAATGTTTCATAGATCGAAATTGCTGACAAGAACGATATAAATACTGGAAAACACATCTGAGGATCTGTTATGTAACGATAATTTTGGAATTAGGAGAGGTAAAGAATCAGAGAAGTCATTGTGATTTTGCTGTTTATAAGAGAAGCAAGACATAATCAGCTCACAATCCCAGGAACTGATAAAAAGCGTTTCACATTGTAAAATTCTGAAAAATGTTCGAAATTCATAGAAAAGTATGTGTAAGCTATAGGGTAAGACGGGTAATATATAAGATGCATAAGAACGAAAAAGGAACAATAAAAACGGAAAACCAACAACGAAATTCTCGGATTAAATAGCGTGTAAGACAAAGATACAGTATTTATCTTCTGCTGTTAAATCTCTACATGAAAAACACAATTGTGGGGATAAAAGATAGATTGAGGAATGTGATTCAAATTCTGGGTAAAAGAACAGCAGTGATAAGATTCTCTTACGGCATTGTTATCCCCGGTGGAAGTGATGAAGATTTGCAGGAAATGCCGGATATTATGTGATGTGTCGACAGAAGTGCCGACACAGTGTGATTTGAGGGGACCGCAATGCACGCTATAAACACACGAAGGATGGCGTGAGGTCTGAAACAGGATACGTAATGAATGCTATAAAGAAAAGTACGTAGCTTCTGGAATACTTAACTTTAATCCATCCTTGTTGCACATCTGGAGATTGTGGCGATTCAAGTGAGACTCTTTAGATACAAGCTATGTAAGGCTAATGGCGCCTTGCTAGGCCGTAGCCATTGACTTAGCTGAAGGCTATTCTAACTATCTGCTCTGCAAATGAGCGAGGCTTCGTCAGTGTGCATCGCTAGCTACGTCGTCCGTACAACTGGGGGCGAGTGCTAGTCCGTCTCTCTAGACCTGCCGTGTGGTGGCGCTCGGTCTGCTATCTGAAAGTGGCGACACGCGGGTCCGACATGTGCTAATGGACCGCGGCCGATTTAAAGCTACCACCTAGCAATTGTGGTGTCTGGCAGTGACACCACATTATGGGCAGCCTGCTGAGTACAGATTAGAGACTGTAAACCAACCGAAGGAACATGCAAGTAATGAGGAGCACCAGAAATTGAATTAATGACATTTTTACTGTCAACTATGAAGAAGAAGTGAAACCTGAACTGTGGGGAAACCAGATAGAAGGATGTTCGAAGTAAGGTGGACTGAGAAGGTAAAAGATGAGGTGTTTCTCCACAAATTCAGTGAGGAAAGAAGTGTGCAGAAAAGACTTCCAAGAAAAAGGGACATGATGACAGGACAGGTATTAAAACATCAGAAGGAAGGATGATTTGGGTTTAACGTCCAATTGGTAATGAGGTCATTGGAGACGGAAGACAAACTCAGAGCCGGCCGTTGTGGCAGAGCGGTTCTAGGCGCTTCAGTCTGGAACCACGCGACCGCTACGGTCGCAGGTTCGAATCCTGCCTCGGGCATGGATGTGTGTGATGTCATTAGGTTGGTTAGGTTTAAGTTGTTCTAAGTTCTAGGGGACTGATGACTTCAGATGTCAAGTTCCATTGTGCTCAGAGCCATTTGAACCATTTGAACAAGCTCAGATTGTATCAAGGTTGGGGTAGGAAACAGGCCATGACCTTTCAAAGGAACCGTTCAGGCATTTAGCGATTTAGGGAAAACCCAAATCAGAATATTCGAGTGGAGTGTGCTTAACATTGCACTACCAAGCTCGGTGATGTCAGTGAATAACATATATGGTGCTAGAGCATTCTGTAGATGGTAAAAGTAGTAGCTGTTGTATTTCACGACGAAAGGCGCCTGTGAAATTCCGTGAATAGGTTGTGTCAGTCATGGTCAGAACAGTGCTCTGTGAAGTTGAGAGTGCATTATGTCGGAGCTAAGTGAATTCTAATGTGGGCAAATGGTTGGTGCTGATATAGTAGGTGCTTCCGTAAACAAGGTAGTGGAAATGTTTGGTGTCTCAAGAGGTTCCGTATACAGGCAAAGCGGAAAAATATCATCTGCTACGTCATAAAGCAGACGAAAGTGTGTGTTGAGTGATGGTGATAGACGGTCAATACGAGGATTGTGGCGAAAAATAAGACGACAGTTGCAGTTGCATTTATGTTGTACACTTCATTTCTGACGAACAGTACTGATATTCAGACGTGCGATCCTTTCAGTAATGAGGACGGTGGACCGTGCATAAACGAAGATAAATTATAATCCAGAGGCAAGAACGTGAAAGGAAGCGGTAAGGCATGGATAGGGAGCAAATTCGATCACGGCTTCTGTATCTCGTATGACGGAAGGCCCTGGAGTTTTCCTGTAGCAGTTTAGTGAAACCACCTAAGTCGTAATTCTGGATGTCTGGATGGAGATTTGATCCGCCGTCTGCCTGGTGTAGGAAGCCGGCGTGCTAATAACTGTGTAACGTCGCACGGTGTAAGGTAACGGTGTCTGGTCAGTTGACAAAAACACACAATTACAGATACAATTTAGGTAGGGTGAAAGCTGGGTGGAAAATCACGATATGCAATCCAAGGTGCAGAAACAGTGCGCAGTTTTTTCCCCCAGAGATGTACGCTGCCGGTTGCTATGTTTGCGAAACCGGCACAGTTGTCGAAAGTTTAGCGGTGCCGAGGCCGAAATCTGGCCGCGTTGCTCGACGCAGCGCGTGTCAGTGAGGCGGCGCTGCGTGGCGCTGTGACTCGGCAGTGGGAAGTGGCGGCTGCATTTAGCCTAATTGGTGTGCGGATGTAATGAGCCGCGGGGCGGGGTGTGGGCGCGCCGGTGTTTACAGAGGACGGCGCCGGCGGCCAGTCAGAGCAGACCGGTGCAGACGGACCAGCAGTACTGGGCCGTGCCACTGTGCGCGGGCCGTGGTGTCAACAACGCACTGTCCAGGGCAGCGCGCGCGACGCCGAGCACACTCAGACCTCAAGCAGTCCTACAACTGGAGCCAGCACGTCCCTGGCGTCTGCTCGCATGCCATTTTGGAAAAGAAATGACCTTGTGAAGAAGTATGAGAGGTTAGGGTAGGTAATGCAACATTTTTTTTTCTCGGCGAATTAAAGTTGAAAAAATGTGGAATTTGTTGTGGGACATCGCGGAATATTCCCGCTTCTGCCCACATAGTTTCATGAAATTGCGCAAGGCAACAGTGCTACACGTACCATTCAAAATGGCGTCTGTAACGGAGATCCAAACAGAGAGCCGCCAGTGGCCGAGCGGTTCTAGGCGCTACAGTCTGGAACCGCGCGACCGCTACGGTCGCAGATTAGAATCCTGCCTCGGTCATGGATGTGTGTGATGTCCTTAGGTTAGTTAGGTTTAAGTAGTTCTAACAAGGGAACCTCCCCATCACACCCCTCTCAGATTTAGTTATAAGTTGGCACAGTGGATAGGCCTTGAAAAACTGAACACAGATCAATCGAGAAAACAGGAAGAAGTTGTGTGAAAGTATGAAAAAAATAAGCAAAATATACAAACTGAGTAGTCCATGCGCAAGATAGGCGACAACAAGGATATTCTGAGCTCAGGAGCGCCGTGGTCCCGTGGTTAGCGTGATCACCTGCGGAACGAGAGGTCCTTGTTTCAAGTAAAATTTTATTTTTTTATTTTCAGACAATTATCAAAGTTCAGGCACTCACATATAATCAACTTAGTTCTCCAAAATTCCAGGACATGTTCAGATTTGCTTGGACATATGCAGGATTTGACGGTCTACACACGGAAAAATTTGAAAACGTTAAAAACATATGTTTTGACAGAGCACAGGGAAAAGTGTGCGACTGTGAAACTGTTGGATTCATTTGTTGCAGTTTAGGTGACAAACTCTTATGCTTTCATCACTTTTTTGGGAGTAATTCTCACATCCACAAGAAAACCTAAATCGGGCAATGTAGAAGAATCTTTTTACCCATTCGCCAAGTGTACAAGTTAGGTGGGTCGACAACATATTCCTGTCATGTGACGCACAAGCCTTCACCAGTGTCCTATAGAATATATCTGACGTGTTTTCCTGTGGAGGAATCGGTTGACCTATGACTTTGCAATCAAATGTTTTCGATTCCCATTGGAGAGGCACGTCCTTTCGTCTACTAATCGCACGGTTTTGCGGTGCGGTCGCAAAACACAGACACTAAACCTAAAACAGTGAACAGAGACGTCAATGAACGAATGGACACATCATAACTTTGCGAAAATAAAGAAAAACTTTTCACTTGAGAGGAGACTTGAAACAAGGACCTCTCGTTCCGCAGGTGCTCACGCTAACCACGGGACCACGGCGCTCCTGAGTTCGGATTATCCTTGATGTTGCCTATCTTCGCATGGACTACTCAGTTTGTATATTTTGCTTATTTTTCCATAGTTTCACACAACTTCTTCCTGTTTTCTCGATTGATTTGTGTTCAGTTTTTCAAGGCCTATCCACTGTGCCAACTTATAACTAAATCTGAGGGGGGTGCGATGGGGAGGTTACCTTGTAAGTTCTAGGGGACTGATGACCATAGATGTTAAGTCCTACAGTGCTCAGAGCCATTTGAACCATTTTTTTTAACTTTTCGGATAGAAATTGCAACACAGCATGCCTAAAGGACGTTGCGCGACGGCTTATCTGCATCTCTCGGACTCTGAAAAACGCCAAAACACGTTCATGAACACGGGAGTCTGATAAAGCCAGATAACACGGCCTGTTGGCTGCATTGAAATGATTGAAGAACGAGTGGTGATGAGATGCACTCAGGACAAGAGTGTGCTAAGAAGTATAGGCACAGATCCTCCCGCATGAACCACACACGAGGTGACCTTAAGTTGTGTTTTATTAAGCTAGAGACTAAGTCCGACCTACTAAGTTCGTTATCGAACCAGGCCTATTAAACCTAAAATTCAAAACATGTATAACAACACATAAAAACAACATTTGGAAAACAATATACACTTCTTAAGGTTTCAGTAGTTCTTCAATGAACTGTAACACACCTGCACTAATAGTGCTTGGTTAGGCGACAGTCAATTCATACAAAGGCAGTACACTCATGATACATAGTAACATGGACTGTCAGACAAATTTCGCAATGTATATGTATTCATGAAGTGGAGTTGAACTGAACTAAGGACTACCATTGGAGACAGCTCTATACCAATTCAAGTGATGTCACTAGTGTCTGGTTTGGTATCCGTGCGCGCGCCTACAGCCAACAGCGAGCCGCTTTTCCAGTCCAAACTGTTCATGCGCATCTTTATACAGCGCGTCACATACCTCACATGAAAAATAACAAATAACAATGTTTGCTCCATTATCAAAGCTTACAGTAGTCTGAACTGCGACGGTGCCTAACCGTTACTGCTGTGTAGTTGCACTTCTAAACAGCAGTCCATGAGAGAAAAGCAGTTGCATCTTTTCCTGTAGCAACTTGTAATTTAAGTACTTGGGCTTGTAACACCGGAAATGCAGGATGCATGGCACCTGATACCGAAATATAAATTTTTTGCTGAATTGTATGTAAATATTTGTAATTTAAATGCTTTCTTTTAATAAGTAAGGACATTGCTTCACCGAATGTGTAAATTTGGGTAGAAGTCTGTTGATATTTCACTGTATTTATTTGTGTCTTACTGTTAAACTTAAAAGCTCTGGGAAAAAGACAAAGTAATTGTTTTTTGCATCAACTAGCAACGATAATAGCAGTGCTTGTGCATAGTAAAATCTTTGGGTAGGGAGTTGTTGCGCAGAGCGCACGGGGGGGGGGGGGGGGGGCAGAGATGGGTTCCAGTGCTTGTAGTGTGCGGAAGTGTGGTGTTAACGCTCTCGCAGTAGAGAGTACCATTTCGGCGGCATCATGTATGCTCGCCGGCCAGATATCTAGTAGCAGGAGTACGGACAGTGGACGGGCGGAAGAGGCTTTATTAATTACAGTTGCCCTTCCTCTAATTAGCTGTGCTCCACAAGATGCTACCGTCTTCAACAACAGCAGCAGTTCCAGCAACACAGATTCGTCGTCGGCTCTGAATTTCGTCTTGTGCATAGCACTGAAGTAAGACTGTTCATTGGTAGAAAGTATTAACAGCTAACCAAGCAGCACAACTGAAAGTGATTTGATTGATAAAATTTATTTAAATAATAATCAGTTAAACTTAGGGTGATTGTGTCATCATAAGAAACAAATTGAATATTTAGAGCCAGTGTATTAATGAATAATTTCACTTTTAAGAATTTTAGCCTCAGTCTACTTTCAATTAACTGTTGTACAACAGAGGCTTCAGTATATGTGTAAAGTAAAGCAATTTCGTTTCTCATGTTTGGGAATCAATCACTGGGAAAAAATCCAAATCTAAAGAAATGCACAAATTAAGAGTGCAGAAGTCTTTTTTTTTTTACATATTGCTTGGAGCACATGGCTGTTTGGTTTGGTACGTATTCTATTATTTATTTCTGTTCAAGTCAGTAAAAAAGGCTCAGTTGTTCACACAATAATTTAAAATCCAATTTACAAAATAAGTAACTGCAAAATAAAAGTGCTGGCTTTTTTCCTATATTTCTTCGACGAAGTTACGTTGAGGTCACTGAAAGTCACTGTTCACGTAACGAAGTTCAATACTAACATACGGTTTAAGTACATATTTTTAAATCGTTAATTGATTGATTTTCTCAAAATTTAATGACAAACATAATACAAGAGTGACTTCTCAGTTTTCTTTATCATTACATACTCACTTAAAATTAGCGTCAACAAACATGACAACCTTCAGTTGCCACGTCAGTGTTTAATAATACATGTTTTTCTTTCCCGTCATCTTGCTCAGGATTTTGGGTTTAAATTACCCTAGAGGGCTGGCAACCGTTAATTATTTCCTTTTCACTCATTAGTGTAACTTTTTGATTCAAGATCAGTGGTACTCCTTTTCTGTCCAGTGTTGTTCGTGAGTGAATGCACAAAATAACTTTCATTTTTCCAAATTATAACCCTGGTCGGTTTAATTTTTAGTAGACTTTTCCATCAGAAGGGTCTGTTGTACACTTTCCTCCTACTTGTCGCTATTATTTCTTCGGGAAAGATAGCCTTATCCAATTAGTGAAAATCCATCAGGCATACACGCGATCCACGGTCATATTTTATATCGCAAGCAGGATAGGCCGATTAGTAAGGGGGAGGTTACAGGCTATGCACAGCTCTGTTTAAAAAGAATAATAATGATAATGGCATCCGTCCATCCTTGAGGGATAATGATGTAACATGCTTGGTTCAGTGTCTGCAGCGTCTGCTGTGGCTAAGAGGTCCCACTCGAGAGTGGCAGTCCCTACTGCAGTTTGGACATGTGAAATTTGAGGGACTTCGAACAGAAGCCGCTCTATCACTCCGCTTTGTCCTCTTCCAGATTTGTTCCTGTGTGCGATCGTCCTCTGAGGGCTTGACGCAGTTGCGCACAGTTACTCGCCAACTGACACGGTCATCTGCAATGCTTTCCCAGCGACTTGGATTGATTCTGGTCTTGGTCAGGTCTCTCTTGCAGACATCCTTGAAATGAAGATGTGGTCGTCCCACTGGCCTCACACCCTCCTGAAGTTCTCCGTACAGCAGTTGTTTCGGTATCCGTTTAGCATCCATGCGCCAGACATGTCCCAACCATCTTAGACGTCGATGACTCAGGAGTGCAAAAATGCTGGTTGTGCTTGCACGATGGAAGACTTCAGTGTTGGGTACTCTGTCTCTCCAAGAGATCTGAAGGATCTTCCGGAGACAGTGGAGATGGAAGCTGTTGAGTCGAAATTCATGCTTAGAAAGAGTTGTCCATGTCTCACAACTATAGAGAAGGGTGCTTATAACACAAGCATTGTAGATTTTTAATTTTGTTTTTGTGGTAAGCAGTCCGTTGTATCATACTCTGTTCTTCAATCTAGCCATGACAGATGATGCCTTTGCGATTCTGTTAGTAATATCAGTGTCCATGGACAAGTTGCTACATATTGTGGATCCCAAGTAGGTAAAGTCATCAACTACCTGGACAGTATTGCCATCAATGCTGATGGATGGAAAGTTGGTAGTACTCTGCGCCATGATCTTAGTCTTTTGAAGGCTGATGAGTAGACCAAATTTTTCACAGGCATGTGATAATTTGTTGATTATATACTGCACCTCATCATCTGTGTTCGCTACTAGAGCTGCATGGTCCGCATATAACAACTCACGGATGAAATGGTTCAAATGGCTCTAAGCACTATGGGACTTAAGAGGTCATCAATCCCCTAGACTTAGGACTAATTAAACCTAACTAACCTAAGGACATCACACACATCCATGCCCGAGGCAGGATTCGAACCTGCAACCGTAGCAGCAGCGCGGCTCCCGACTGAAGCGCCTAGAACCGCTCGGCCACAGCGGCCGGCTCAACTCACGGAACCGAGCGAGGTGGCGCAGTGGTTAGCACACTGGACTCGCATTCGGGAGGAAGACGGTTCAATCCCGTCTCCAACCGTCCTGATTTAGGTTTTCCGTGATTTCCCTAAATCGTTTCAGGCAAATGCCGGGATGGTTCCTTTGAAAGGGCACGGCCGATTTCCTTTCCCACCCTTCCATAACCCGAGCTTGTGCTCCGTCTCTAATGACCTCGTTGTCGACGGGACGTTAAAAAAAAAAACACTAACCCCCACTAACTCACGGATAACAACTGTATTTACTTTGGTCTTCAGGCGAGCAATGTTGAAAAGATTTCCATCAGACCTCGTATGTAGATACACTCCTTCCTCACTGTCTTCAAAAGCAAATCTGAGCAGAAGGGAAAAGAAAATTCCAAATAATGTAGGAGATGACACACACCCCTGTTTTACACCGCTATTAACAGGGAATGCTTCTGATGTTTTACCGTTGAAGCAGATTGTTGCTTGTGTTTTCTCATGGAAAGAGACAATTATTTGTAGTAGTTTTAGGTGGGCATCCAATCTTCTGCAACAGTTTGAAAAGCCCATTTCTGCTCACTAAATCAAACGCTTTAACGAGGTCAATGAAAGCAATATAAAGTGGCCTCTGCTGCTTACGACATTTCTCTTGTAGCTGTCTTAAGGAGATGATCATATCTACGGTTGATCGGCCAGGTCTGAAGCCACACTGAGGTTCTGGGTAGGTTCTGGAAGCTAAGATTTGTAATAGCATTAGGATGACTCTGCATAAGCTTTCCCGGCTACACTTAGTAATGAAATGCCTCAGTAATTGTTACAGTCACTTCTGTTCCCTTTCTGTTTATATAGAGTAACTATCCTCGAATTCCTCATACTCATCGGGACATAGCCTTCTTCCCAGCTGGTTGTGATAAGTGAATATAAATGTTTGAGAAGAACAGACTTGTTATACTTAATAATCTCTGCAGGGATCCCATCTTCACCTGGGGCCTTTCCGTTAGCAAGAGAATCTATTTCTCTGCTGAATTCTTCCATAGTAGGCATTGCATCTAGTTCTTCCATAACAGGCATTTGTTTGATGGCGTCACATGCATCCTTGCTAATTTCATTCTCGGCTGCATACAACTCGAGGTAGTGTTCAACCTAGCGTTCCATTTGTTTCCCTTTATTAGTAATGACTTCACCCGTCTTGGACTTCAGAGGAGCTGTTTTTCTGACAGTTGGTCCAATTGCTTTCTTAATACCATCGTACATTGCCTTAGCATCCCCAGAATCGGCCGCTTTCTGTATACCTGCACATAAATTCAGCCAGTAGTTATTTGAGCATCTCCTGGATGTTTGCTTTTCGTAGGTCATCTCGAGTTCCTTCATTTGGGTTTGTTTTGTAAGCAAGCAGGTCTTTCCGTTTAGCCTCAGTGACTGGTTCCATTTCTTCCAAATTTTGCTCGTACCAGTCCTTATTTCTTTTTCCTCTTATTCCATAGGTCAATACTGCTGAGTTGTAGATTGCACCCGAGAGTTTTGCCCATTTCTTATCAACATTCCTTTCTGCTTGCACGTTTCCTGGGAAAGCGCTTTCAAAATTACTGGCAAAATCCTGCTTCCTTTGTGTGTCATGAACATGATCTGTGTTGATACGGGGATGACCTAACGGTTTAGCGTGGTGATATGTCTTAGGAGTGAGCCTCAATGTGCACGAAACCAGGGAGTGGTCAGTGTTGCAATCGGCACTATGATAACTTGGTGTCAGTAGCACATTTTTGAGACCAGTACGCCCAGCTATGACTAAGTCAAGTTGATGCCAGTGATGAGAGCGCGGGTGTCTCCAGGACACCTTGTGCTGATCCATAAGCTGGAAATATGTGTTTGTAATGCAGAGTCCATAAAAGCAGCAAACTTCAAGCAATCTCTGGCCATTTTCATTCATTTTTCCCACCCCATGATGTCCCAGGCAATTCGGCCATACGTCATTATCTGATCCAAATCTAGCATTAAAGTCCCCTAGAATATACAGTGTCTCGGTGCTAGGTACCTTGGCTATTCTGTCACCGAGTAAATCATAAAACAGATCCTTCTCTTCCATGCTGGATGATAAGGAGGGAGCGTATACATTTAGGATGTTGACACTGCCGCTTGAGGAGCATATTTTTAAAGCAATAATTCGCTCTATTCCACCGGATGGTGGCACAGTACAGTCCAGGAGAGTGATTTTAACAGCAAATCCTACGTCTTGAGACTTCCCCTGCCAGAAGAATGTGTAATTAATTATCCTCCCTGATAGAGCCCGCGTCTGGAAGCCGCGTCGCCTGCAGTCCCGCGATGTCAACATTCATACTTCAAAGCTCCACACACCCCGTGAAGCAGGCGGATAGTGGCGGGACAGCACCTTATTGGCTTGTGGCTGCCCATCTTGAGGCGGGCGGTGGCTGTCCAATGAGATGCAATGATCTCTCTCATCGTCAGAAGTGGCCGCTGGCACTCGAGTCTTACGCCAATCAGACAGAGCTTATAACCGGTAACTGCCTCTTCCCGTGTTGTGCCGAAGTCCTTGGACGTCGCTGAAGTGTCCTCTCCAGGATGCTACAAGCCTCAGCGATAAATATGAAGACACGTTAGTTGCCCAATCATCACAATCTCCCTCTCGATCTAAATGATAATATCCAGAGGAAAGGCAAGCCAATACGTCTGGTATCACTTCAGTTGCAGGAGCTGCCGAAAGGGGACGTAGTACGCCTTCCAACCGCCTTTGGGGCCTCATTCCAGATTTTCTTTCAGGGTTTTCTCCCTTAGCCTTCAGCCCTCCCGAGACCAACCACAAGGTAGTGGTGTGTTAAGGTAATTAGAGAAAGAAAAGGAATGGTAACTGAGGAGAGGGTAGGGAATAGGATATATAGGATATAAGACGGGTCGTTGTGAGGCACATTTCGTCTGGCTCCTCTGCTGAGACCTGCCCGGCTAGGTTGGACCTGTCAGTAGCTACGCTACCGCCGATATAGCTCTCAGCTTCCATGGAGCTTAAAAATAATAGCTCTATATAATCATAGGACCGAGCCTCGCACGTCTGCTTTCATGCCCAGCAGCTAATTCGCTGCAAATAATAATCTGTAGCTGTGATACTGCAGTCAGTAGTCTGTGCGTTTGCTAAAATTGCGAGTTATTAAAATAGACAGAAATACAAAATAAAAGTTAAACGATTACTTTAATAACATGAGTTCTTTTCTAATGTTTGTAATTGATGTAGACGACAGAGAATTATACTGAATAATGTTTATTCAAGAAAGGACATTTCAGATAAACTGGAAGTGGTCCTAAGGTATCAAGGTACAGATAAAAACTACCCTTATCAATGCAATAAAGTTACGTTGAGAGCGTTACGGGAATGGTAGCGACGAATAGTAACCCATACTCTGTCTGTTCTCAGTTCCGTAAATAAAGCAGCAAAAGTTCAGACTACTCTGGAGCACATTCATACCTCTCAAATACAAAGTTCCTTAAGAAGTTAAAGTATGGTAGCGGCCGTTAAACACCCAGAGTTGATCACCTATACGACCAATTGACGCACGTTGCACATCGCTCTCCCGGCCGTTGTCAGTTTTCGTGACCAGACCAGTTACTTCTCAGTCAAGAAGCTCCCCATTTGGCGTTACAAGGGCTGAGTGCTCTCCACTTTTCAACAGCACTCGGAAGACCGGCCGGTGACCCACCCGCGTGCTAGACAAGCACAATGGTTCTTAACTTTGGTGATCTGACGGGAACTGGTGTTAACACTGCGGTAAGGCCTTTGGCTTACATAGCCATACGTCTTTGTTAATTGAACGTCCAAGGGCTTGGGCATAAGTTGTCTTATGAACAGGATACTGCAGGTTGCTAGGCGGCCAGCGTTAATATACAGCCGACAATTATTGCATTAGACTAGTGTTATTCATTCGTGAGTGAGACCTGTGTCGAAATTGTTTTGTGTATATCATTCCGATGTAAGAATGTAAACGTTGAAGCCCAAGTTTTCAATAAAGTTTCGTCATTTTAACGAATTATCTGTTAGAGGTACGTTAATATCAATGTAAACTACGAAAATGAAATTGTGTTAACGCACACTACTGGCGATTAAAATTCCTACAGGAAGAAGAAATGCAGATGATAAACGGGTATTCATTGGACATGTCATTACATTTTCACACATTTTGGGTGCATAGATCCTGAGAAATCAGTACCCAAAACAACCACCTCTGGCCGTAATAACGGCCTTGATACGCCTAAGCATTGAGTCAAACAGAGCTTGGATGGCGTGTACAGGCACAGCTGCCCATGCAGCTTCAACACAATACCACAGTTCATCAAGAGCCAGTTGCTCGGCCACCATTGACCAGACGTTTTCAGTTGGTGAGAGACCTGGAGAATGTGCTGGCCAAGGCAGCAGTCGAACATTTTCTGTATCCAGAAAGGCCCGTACAGGACCTGCAACATGTGGTCGTGCATTACCCTGCTGAAATGTAGGGTTTCGCAGGAAACGAATGAAGGGTAGAGCCACGGGTCGTAACACATCTGAAATGTAACGTCCACTGTTCAAAGTGCCGTCAATGCGAACAAGAGGTGACCAAGATGTGTAACCAATGGCACCCCATACCATCACGCCGGGTGATACGCCAGTATGGCGATGACGAATACACGCTTCCAATGTGCGTTCACCGCGATGTCGCCAAACACGGAAGTGACCATCATGATGCTATAAACAGAACCTGGATTCATCCGAAAAAATGACGTTTTGCCATTCGTGCAACCAGTTTCGTCGTTGAGTACACCATCCCAGACGCTCCTGTCTATGATGCAGCGTCAAGGGTAACCGCAGCCACGGTCTCCAAGATGATAGTCCAGGCTGCTGCAAACGTCGTCGAACTGTTCGTGCAGCTGGTTGTTGTCTTGCAAACTTCCCCATCTGTTGACTCAGGGATCGAGACGTGGCTGCACAGCCATGCGGTTAAGATGCTTGTATCTCGACTGCTAGTGATACGAGGCCGTTGGGATCCAGCACGGCGTTCCGTATTACACTCCTGAGCCCACCGATTTCATATTCTGCTAACAGTCATTGGATCTCGAGCAACGTGAGCAGCAATGTCGCGATACCATAAACCGCAATCGCGATAGGCTACAATACGACCTTTATCAAAGTCAGAAACGTGATGGTACGCATTTCTCCTCCTTACACGAGGCATCACAACAACGTTTCACCAGGTAACGCCGGTCAACTGCTGTTTGTGCGGTTCTAGGCGCTACAGTCTGGAACCGCGCGACCGCTGCGGTCGCAGATTCGAATCCTGCATCGGGCATGGACGTGTGTGATGTCCTTAGGTTAGTTAGGTTTAAGTAGTTCTAAGTTCTAGGGGACTGATGACCTCAGCAGTTAAGTCCCATAGTGCTCAGAGCCATTTGAACCATTTGTTTGCTGTTTGTGTATCAGAAATCGGTTGGAAACTTTCCTCATGTCACCATGTTGTAGGTGTCGCCATTGGCGCCAAACTTCTGTGAATGCTCTGAAAAGCTAATCGTTTGCATATCACAGCATCCTCTTCCTGTCGGTTAAATTTCGCGTCTGTAGCACGTCATCTTTGTGGTGTAGCAGTTTTAATGGCCAGTAGTGTAGACTGCTTAATACTAATGTCATAATTGTTTTTTTATATGTACAGATCACCGTAAGTTTTGATAATGGAGCAAAAACTGTCATTTGTTATTTGTCATGTGACGCGCTGTATAAAGATGCACAAGAACATTTTGGATTTGAGAAGCGACGCACCATTAGCTGTAGGCGCGCGCACGGATACCAAACCAGACACTAGCGACGTTAGTTGTTTTCCTATGGAAATCCCCCCCCTCCCCCCCCCCCCCCACCCCCAGCGCTAGTGCTTAGCCCAGTTCAACTGCACTTCATAAATACAGATACAGTGCGAAATTGGTCTGACCTTCCATGGGACTATGTATCTTGTGTGTACTACTTCCGTGTGAATTTATAGACCCCTAACCAAGCACTATTACTGCAGGTATGTTGAAGTTCACTGAACACCTATGGAAATCTAAAGAACAGTATTTTGTTTTCCAAATGTCATTTTTATTTGTTATTAGAAATGTTTTGTATTTAAGCTTTAATAGGCCTGACTTGAAAATGAACTTGATAGTTCGAAACTAGTGGCCAGCTTAACAAAACACAACTGTGACGGAATTACAAGAACGAATTTGCTATCCAAGTTGCTGGTTCTGCCCTGACGTCATGTTGGATGTACGTAGATCTTAAGAATGGTCGACTGGCTCTGATGAATAGACAGATGGCAGCAACTGAAATCCGGGCCAAAAACACGAGTTGCCTCGCGTTGTTTATCGCTGACACTAGCCACAGATAACAAGACTTGCATCTTGTATAGACAGAGTGCAGCAGGATATTGATATGTTGTTCATCGGCAGGTATTTCTTCCGTTTGCACTGATCTGATCGACCATGGCTGCAGACGACCCACTGATACGTCGAAGGAAGCAGCAATTCTTTAGATGCATTTGTCACCATCTCGTAAAATCACGACGTCGGTTTGTGTTGGATATGATAACAAGATTTGATGACAACCGATTTCACGGCATGTAGCCGTATCACCAGGTACAACAGGCGTGACGGAGGGCAACCCGGTGTTGGGAAGGACAGAAGCGCCCCACACAAGCGACTAGTCCGTTCCAGTCGCCTTTGTGGGCCGCTTCTACCCTTTCCAACAAGGGGTTCCTTGGTGTCATACCGATTGCACTTGATGGTGCGGTTTTAAGCCAGAAAACCAGTTGTGTATTAATAAAACAAGAATTGTACCAGCTGTCAGAGGAATCCATCTAAACATCTACTTTTCAACAGCTGGGGATATCCAGAATATAAAACACTCCGGGAGGATGTCACATTGGTAGTTGTTGAAAGAAGGCTCAATTCTCGGCAATATGCGGCAACAATGGCAATTCTTCTCATAGCAAAAATGCTAAATGGCATATTCCAGCAGGATAATGCACAATGCAGTTAACACTGGTGAGTAATGTACAGCTTACTGTATCTCCTGATTTTTCACCTTTGTCACCAATAAGGAATGTCTGTGATGCAATTTAAGGAATTCTCAAAATTCTCAAAATGACACTCAGGCGCCATTTGGTTCCATGCCACAACGACTGCAGAATTGTGTTGCTATCTGTGGGGATCACACCTCATACAGATGTTAATGATGGCCATTAGATACCGCGAGGTAACGGGCGAGTTGTGGCGCCCTGAAAATATTCTAAGTTCGGAGCTGGTGTGGCTGCACAGGCCGCACGGCAAACTGGGGCTCATCAGCAACCGCGTTGTGCCGAACATTAGCCAGAGCAAGAGGGGCAGCCCCAGCGGGTGGTCCAGGCCGACCGCGTTGCTGGGAATTCCATGTTGACGCTGTGTCGAGGACTGTGCTTTGTGTCGATGAAGGAGACTTGTATGCGGGGAGTGCCAAAAATGGTGGACTTTGTGAAACCGTAATGGGAGACATTTCACGGTTCATGTAGAAATTAATAATAATCAGAAGAATCATGATACCGTAAAAAGAAACGTACATTATCATTTTTGCAGGACGATTCTGATGGTGTAATGAGATTTTCATTATCTTTATTATTTTAAAGTTTACTATCTGACTGTAAATTATACAAATAACACCCAGCAACTAATTTTCAAAATGTAAACGGTTCATCCGATTTTATCGATCGATGGGTCTTTAGAAAGCTATTAGCGTAAACCAAAATTGGTATGAATTACAGGCATGTAGCTTGAATAGTACATGACTTATTGGAGGTCAAAGTAGCTGATTACTATTGATCGCATCAGGCCATATGTACTTGACAGTTACACGAAAAACCGGTAGCAGCATGCTTATAAATATATTTATTCGTCTTTGTTTTCGTTTATATCCGATATATACTATTCATGAAGAAATTAGTCAAATATTTACTGTGTTTTAGAAAGTACAGAGGCATTAGGCTACTGGCCTACTTCTGTTTCTATTCCATTGATATATGTTTATTTAATCTGTTTATGTATTTCGTAATGTGTATTAGAGCGTGTTTAGCCGGCCGCGGTGGCCGAGCGGTTATAGGCACTTCAGTCCGGAACCGCGTGTCTGCTACGGTCGCAGGTTCGAATCCATCCTCGGGCATGGATGTGTGTGATGTCCTTGGGTTGATTAGGTTTAAGTAGTTCTAAGTTCTAGGTGACTGATGACCTCACATGTTAAGTCCCATAGTACTCAGAGCCATTTGAACAATTTTTTGAGCATGTTTATGGTCCAGCTGTAGGAATATTTATTTAATTTCAAGTTATTTAAATGTAAATCCAGTATTTTGTATGTGTTTCAATACGTGTGTGTGTGTTGTTCTTAGCATAAGTTAGTCTAAGTTTAAGTAGTGAGGCGGTCTAGGGACCGATGACCTCTGCAGTTTGGTCCCTTAAGAACTCACACACATTTGAACATTTGAAGAACCACAGTGGGGGAAGAACCACCTACCTCTGAAAGGGATGGAGAGTGAAAATGAACCGAAGCTCACAACGTGCAAATAGTCAAATTATAGTCCTACAGTATTTGAGAATGACAGCATTTAGTGACTTGCAACAAACTTTACGCATAATTTCAAACCATTACAAGATTTTTCTTGCTCACATCTCCCACAAAATAATGCAAGTGAAACAGTGTATCATTTAATACATTTTCGCTGTGTATGCAGTATAACTGCGCATCAGACATGACCTTTTAATTTACTACAGCTTTACTACTAAATCTTTTCTTAGCACTTTTGCAGACATCATTCATATAGACCATTACATGTACCTCCGAAAATGTATCATAGCACGAAACACAGCTCATGATATATGACGCCATAAACAGTTATATACACTCTAAGGGGAAAAAAACAACGCACTACGGAGGAGTTATACGGAAATCGGTAGACGTGAGGTAGATGTACAGACAAACAAATGATTATAATTTCTGAAAAATTGGATGATTTATTCAAGATAAATAATTTCACAAATTCAGCAAACCAATAACGCGTTGATCCACCTGCGGCCCTCAAGAAAGCAGTTATTCGGCTTCGTTCGGCTTAGCATTGATAGATAAGAGATTTTGGATGTCCTCCTAAGGGATATCGTGCCACAGTCTGTCCAACTGGCCCTTTAGACCGTCAAAATTCCGAGCTGGTTGGAGGGCCCTGCCCACAATGCTCCAAACTTTCTCAGTTGGGAAGAAATCTGGTGAATTTGCTGAACAAAGTGGAGTCTGACAAGCACGAAGACAAGCAATAGAACCTCTTGCCGTGTGTGGGTGGATATCATTTGCTGAAATGTAAGCCCAGGATGACTTTCCATGAAGGGCAATAAAACGCATCGGCGTGTTGTAACAGTGCCGCGGGTAACAACCAGACGGGTTCTGCAATTAAATTATGTGACACTCTCGACCATCACTCCTGTCAGGCCGTATGATGGTCGCCAGTCGGGTTGCTATCCCACCACTGTCCGGGGCGTCTCTAGGTACGTCTTCGGCATGGAATCTCATTGGCTGGAGTAGAATTATCGAAGACATCTATGGAGACGCCACAGGCATAGGTGGGATACCAACCTGACTGTCGCATTAGCAAAAACGTGAGAATAAAATCAAATCACTGTCCTACTTTGAGTGCCAAAATGCTGTGAACTTAAAATTTTCACTTCTGGCCTGAAATGAGGTGCAGGTTATTAATGAGGTCGCCCCACCATGAGAGCAAATTATTCAGTATCTAATAAAATTCTGCAGTGAAATCAAAAACTGTACAATGTTATGAAATTAATGGACTGGTATCCAAATGGAACAAATTAATTAGAGGACCAAATGATGAAATGTTTTGCTTTTATTACAGTATCTTTTACACAAATTACACATTTCAGGAGTGATTTGACAGAGCATGGCCACGACTCAATTATTAAGGGGAAGGAGGAGTACTGAATGATCTTACCATCCTCCGTAGTCATTGGTCGGGTGGTGATGACAGCGGCTGACGCTGAGTCTCAAGCTTAATTGGAAACAACCGACTCATCCTATCACAGTTTGAATTCTAGAAGGATGCACGACTGAGAGTTCTCTCTATACATTCAGTCATCAAATATTACAAGTCGTACATAATTAAGTATCGCAAGTTATTATTTTTGTAATCTCTCGAAGGCGTTTGACTGTTTAGATCACGTTTCTCTCTCTACTTTTGCTCCTCGTATAACTTCTAATCTTGGAAACAAACGAACCAACCATGTGACATATTTTGCATACTTCAGTTAAATAATATCTTATGGAATAATCAGCTTGAATAACTCATCACTTAGAAAAGCAGTATCGATTGGATATAAGTGAGTAGTAAGAGTCATAGGTGGTGTTTACCCACAGACATAATATAGGTACCTCTTCAAGGAGTTAGGTGTTTTAACTGCGCCGTCTTGATACACATAATCGCTAATGAAATTCGTCGTAAATAATCCATCATAATTTGAGAGGTTCAGTGATCTTAGCACCTGAAACACTAGAGGGAAAAATGACCTTTATTACCCATTTTAAAGCTGTCAGTGGCTGAAAAAAGAGTTCAGTATGCACAAAACAAACATTTTTGATAATTTCGATAACGACATAAAGATTTTAGATACAACTTAGAATCATTTCTTCTGGACGACTACATCTATTCCACTGACGAATTTCTGTTTAAAACATGCTAGCAGTAAAAAATGTACTTGTATTCAAGTGCGGTTGCATGAACAGGACTAGAAAATATTCTCACGGGAAGAAATCCATGGGATTTGGTTTACCTTCACGATCAATCCATTTTCTGGGAAAGGCTCTAGTTAAATACCCCAAAAATTTCCTCCAAAGTGCACAGGTGCAACACTTGTTGGAACCACAACCCAGTCGAACATGAAATGGGAAGTCCTCTAGTGCTTCTGGCATGTTTTTGATGAGAAACGCATGGTTCCATAGTCATTGAGTCACATTGACCAGTAACATTTGAACCAGGGATACTGCCCCCAATATTCCGATACATACGTTGGTGCTAAAGCGGATCTCATATGCGCGGTTTTGGATGACGTACGAGTTAACGTCTCACCAATGGTGAGCGTTGTGCGTACTGAAATTATCCCCAGATGATCACGCAAGTTCATCAGATGCTGTTCCAGTTTTTATGAAGTTATCGTTGTTGAAACTACTAACAAAAGCGGAAAACATGTTTCAGGATGCTGTTGCTGCATTTCCGAATAACGAAAGCGGTGCTGACTGTCAACGTGCAACACCTGAAAGACCATATCTTGTAAGTCGTACAGTTGCTTTTTGCTACCTGAACTGTACTTTGGCGAGGATCCTGATGTACAGCTTCTAGAATGGCTTCTTCGTTAGCTCGAGTACAACTAGTCTGTAGACGATCTCTGTTTAGTGATGATGGAAAGAGAGAACCTAACTATCGAAGGCGGAACTCCTCACGACAGAAGACATTTTATCTTGGTGACGTCGACAAGGATACCTAACAACAGATTCCACAGCAGCAACTCCAGCTCTATTATCAGATGCACCAAGAGCAAAAACATGCACTGTATGTGTGCCACTGTAAAGTCAGTACATTATCCGTGCGTTAGTCGAAGTTAAATCAAATAAATTTATGGTAAATTGCTTTTCTATGGATTGAACAGTAAACTGTTCACACCATTTCCAGGTTCCTCCAACAATGCACCTTACATCATTACACAACTTTTCTTTTACGAGGCTTGTTTCCGTGAATATGTGATTAAGTTAAAATAAGACGAACTTCGTAAGTAGTCACTAGCTGTGCAACATCTGTTGCTTACAGAAGCTTTAGCGCTTCATCAGATAATAGCTTAAGATATTATGTTAGCAGCATTGCTCTCAGGAACGCAATGATGTTGACAATTCTGTAGGTTCTTTGAGTCTGTCTTACGCATTTCCCTGAGAGGTTTCAAATGTTCAGACGTGTGTGAAATCTTATGGGACTTAACTGCTAAGGTTATCAGTCCCTAAGCTTACACACTACTTAACCTAAATTATCCTAAGGAGAAATACACACACCCATGCCCGAGGGAGGATTTGAACCTCCGCCGGGACCAGCCGCACAGTCCATGACTGCAGCGCCTGAGACCGCTCGGCTAATCCCGCGCGGCTTGAGAGGTTTGCCTCATTATTTCCAACATGTGTAATTTAAATACTTACTTAGAAAAATGTGCAATACAGTTGTAAACGAACTGCAGAATTTGCAGTACTGTTACCTTTCCTGGGAGCAATGCTGATAACACAGAAAACCAAACTATCACATGAATATGGTGCAAAGCATCTACAACATGTCGTAATGAACGAATGTTAAAATTTAGTGTTGGTTAAGAAGTTTTTATTACTGTAGTTACATTATTTCTCCAGCCCTCAGCGTTTGAATAGACTGATAACGGACTATCTCTCATTCCTCCTTTTCTCTTTTACAATGACAAACTAACATCTTACTTCATATAATCTACACATTGACTCACTATGTATATTCACTTAATTTTTATTTTGCCGCTACCTCCATAGTCACATTTTCTGCGCTGGATGATTACATTACCATTATTTCTTTCATTTTAATACCTTAGTGCTTGAATATGATGATGACGATCTGTCGTGTAATCATGATGGGAGCACAGAAGTTTTCGTGTTCTCTCGCTTCATTTATATGATAAGCTATACCAGAATGATCAATTTAGATGTGAGTGTACAAGAGAAAAGGGGGATTGAGAGATAGTAGGTTATCAGTCTGCTCAAACGCTGAGGGCTGGAGAAATAATGATTCAGAGTCATCAGTTCTTCAGATAAGAGTTTCATGTAGACTTATTGCTACGCCCTCTCCATCAAAACGATCTGATTTCTGCTTCATCTGTGAAATTATATTTAGTATTCTTCCACATATAGGCATCTGAAATTATACTATATATTTTTTCATTTTACTGATCTGTTAGCTTTTTGATACTAAGTTCTCAATATAATGACACTGCTCGCCTACCTTCTTACCTGTAAATTCAATCAACAGAAACATTTAACGCTAACCTATGATTTAAGGCTATATTTTCATTTCTACCCATCACATTTTCATTGCCCCTTCTTTTAGTTTTACACATTTGCGTTGTTCCCTGCGCTGTTATTATTACTCATAGGCCAGTATCTATGTAAATCGATCATTCTGGTACAGCATATCATATTGCTCAAGCGAGAGAACATGAAGACTTTTGTGCTGCATTCTGACTACACGATAGAAGTAATGTCGTCATCATATTCAAGCACTAACGTATTAAAATGAAAGATGTTGTAGTAACTGATACACACCTAACATCCGTCAGCCTAAACTTCAGGTCGTCTTTGTAAACTGACAGAATATTAAACACCATTGTTGATATACCTGCTTGATACTCATAAATTAGATTTCATAGAAGGAAAAAATAAAGGAACAACTAAATCAAATCATCTCAGAATTGCATTAAACCCATAATCTGTTTCAGCGATGGCAGTGAAATCAGATTCTTAATCGAATCGTCTTGAGTCTGCATGATTGGGTAAGCTTGCCTGTAGAAATCTTCGGATAAAATCTCCACTTTGCGTGTTTTCCATGGCCGTACAAAAAAGCTTCACGGGGTCGCACGCAATCTTTAACAGTACGGCAGGGGAAAAGCGCCCGTCGCAAGAGCTCTCTAACGTCTCTTAAAACTACGAGAGTACAATTAATAGCTATGAAGTACTCCTCTACACACCGCTCATGTGTCGGACTGATGATATTTATCAGTGCTGAGCACTTCTTAAAACAAAGTTTCTAAAGTAGAACCCTTGTTCCACAAAAACGAAAGACGATGCAGGAAGAATTAACTTCGCATATCTTTATTGTAATGTGCTAAAATCTTTGTGTATGAGATCAGGAATACGAATGATGGTTCGTGTATGCTGAGTGTGTTGTAGATGAGTAGAATGAAGTAGTTATTTAGTAGTGTATTTAGCTTCGGTTCCCACAGCTTCCCCAGCATTTTGTTCGTTGTTGTGAATAAACTGTTTCGCATTTTTATTGTTCTGTTAGCTGTTACCAGCATTGAAGTCAGCATCGTATAGTCCGTCCCAGCTCGTTCTTTTAGTTTAGGGTCACGTTTTCTAGGTAACTGTGGTCTAGGAGCCAGAGATATGGAAAACGACAGGCCAATTAGGAGAGTTTAGAGGAGAGTGAATGAACGCCAGGCACATCTGTCGAGAGTACGCTAATTCAGAGTCTACTAGAAACCGACAGGCGAAATGATGGACATTCGGGGGTGGGCGAGGAAAAACAAGGTACGTAAGTGGCTGATACGCAAAGTCCACTGGACCGAATTCTTTTGATATTAGGAAACCAACCATCTCAGACAATCGCCATAAGCCAGGAGAATAAAGAATGACTGGAAGACGAGCTAAGACTTTACAGTCAAACGATCCATGGACAGATTGCTGAAGTTTGGCTCGAATCGGGAACCGAGAAAAAAGATGCGGACAGAGGTCACTAGAACCTGGGAGGGGTGAGAAAAACGTGTGAAACGAAGGTTGACAACCTATGAAAACGGGGAAACAAGAAAACGATTGACATCTGCAGTCGCATGGATGAGAGTCTAAAGCCTCGAGGCAAGAAGTGTCTATGATATGACAAGGGAATGTCCTGGTAACAAAGGTCACGCAAACGAATTTGCAGCCTGCATTCCTAATGCACGGCTTGAACATATCACTGACTAATTTGGTCGACCGCGCGTATACTCCCGAAAGTACACGTAAACTATTTAGACACGTACCTACGTGCGAAAGGAGTGGTGGAATGCAACGCTTTGCTTGTTGCATGACATACGCTCAACCAAGAGGAAACTGTATAGTAGGATGTAACTAGTTAATAACGTGGGAGACCAGCAGTTACAAGAATTTTATTTATTTATTTATTTATTGTTCCGTGGGACCAAATTGGGGAGAAGTCTCCATCGTCATGGAACGAGTCAATACATGAAATTATAACACGATATTAGAAACAGATAAAATGAAATATAAAAAAACATATTCAGGTTACAAGTCGTAAGTTTAAATGAAGAAAATCAACAATGTAACACTGGAATTTGCTTAATTTTTTAGCTCTTCCAGGAGTTCCTCGACAGAATAGAAGGAGTGAGCCATGAGGAAACTCTTCAGTTTAGACTTAAAAGAGTTTGGACTACTGCTAAGATTTTTGAGTTCTTGTGGTAGCTTATTGAAAATGGATGCAGCAGAATACTGCACTCCTTTCTGCACAAGAGTCAAGGAAGTGCATTCTACATGCAGATTTGATTTCTGCCTAGTATTACCTGAGTGAAAGCTGCTAACTCTTGGGAATAGGCTAATATTGATAACAACAAACGACATTAAAGAAAATATATACTGTGAGGGCAATGTCAGAATTCCTAGATTTTTGAATAGGGGTCGACAAGACGTTCTCGAACTTACACCACATATAGCTCGAACAGCCCGTTTTTGAGCCAAAAATACCCTTTTTGAATCAGAAGAATTACCCCAAAAAATAATACCATACGACATAAGCGTATGAAAATATGCGAAGTAGACAACTTCTCGTGTTGAAGTGTCACTTATTTCAGATACTGTTCTAATGGTAAATAAAGCAGCATTTAGCTTCTGAACAAGATCCTGGACATGGGCCTTCCACAACAGCTTACTATCTATCCGAACGCCTAGGAACTTGAACTGTTCCGTCTCGCTTATAATATGCCTATTTTGTCTGATCAAAATATCGGTTCTTGTTGAATTGTGAGTTAGAAACTGTAAAAACTGAGTCTTACTGGGATTTAGCATCAAATTATTTTCCACAAGCCACGAACTTATTTCATGAACTACATTATTTGTTACTGTTTCAATATTACACACAAGATCCTTCAATATCAAGCTGGTGTCATCAGCAAACAGAAATATTTTTGAATCACCTGTAATACTAGAAGGCATATAATTTATATAAATAAGAAACAGCAGTGGCCCCAGCACCGACCTTTGGGGAACGCCCCACTTAACAGTGCCCCATTGGGACTGAACACCACTACCACTCTCAATATTGCGGAGAATTACCCTTGCTTTCTGTTCTTAAAGTAAGAGGCGAACCAATTGTAAGCTACTCCCCTTACTCCATAATGGTCCAACTTCTGCAGTAATATTTTGTGGTCAACACAGTCAAAAGCCTTCGTTAAATCAAAGAAAACACCTAGCGTTGGCAACCTTTTATTTAATCCGTCCAAAACCTCACAGAGAAAAGAGAATATAACATTTTCAGTTGTTAAGCCATTTCTAAAACCAAACTGAACATTTGACAGCAAATTATGTGAATTTAAATGCTCCAGTAATCTTGAATATACAACCTTCTCGATAACTTTAGCAAACACTGATGGCATAGAAATAGGTCTAAAATTGTCAGCATCATCAATGTCTCCCTTTTTATAAAGTGGCTTCACTACCGAGTGCTTTAATCGGTCAGGAAACCGACCACTCCTAAAGGAAAAGTTACAGATATGGCTGAGAACTGGGCTAACATACATAGAACAATACTTCAGTATTCTGCTAGATACCCTGTCATATCCATGAGAGTTCTTGGTCTTTAGTGATTTAATTATTAACTCAATCTCCCTCTTGTCAGTATCATGGAGGAACATTTCAGGTAACAGTTTCGGAACACTTTTTTCTAAGAGCGCTGTATGATTCCCTGTTGGGACTAGGTTTCTATTTAGTTCACCTGCTATATTCAGAAAGTGGTTATTAAATACTGTACATACATGCGACTTATCAGTAACACGGACATTCCCACTACGCACTGATTCTATATCCTCGACCTGTCTCTGCAGACCAGCAATTTCCTTTACGACTGATCATATGGTTTTAATTTTATCCTGAGACTTAGCTATTCTATCCGCATACCACATACTTTTTGCCTTCCTAATAACATTTTTAAGCACCTTACAATACTGTTTGTAATGGGCTGCTTCATTTAGATTTTGACTGTTTCTAACGTTTTGATATAATTTCCACTTTGTTCTACAAGATATTCTTATCCCTCTAGTCAGCAACCCAGGCTGCCTGTTTGTGTTAGTATCCTGTTTTAAACGTTCTAACGGAAAGCAACTTTCAAAGAGCATGAGAAAAGTCTTGAGAAAAGCATTATATTTATCGTCTACTGTATCAGCGCTATAAACATCTTGCCACTCTTGTTCCTCTGTAAGATTTACAAAGGTCTCTACAGCAACTGGATCAGCTTTCCTGAACAGCTGATGACTATATTTAACACGTGTTGCAGCACAAAAATCGTTTAAAGTTAAAATTGGTGCATCAAGATCTGAAAGGCCATTCACCTTTTTGCTAACAGAATGCCCTTCTAGTAATGAGGAACGAACAAAAATGTTGTCTATGGTTTTTCTACTGTTCCCTTGCACTCTCGTTGGAAAGAATACGGTTTGCATAAGATTATATGAATTAAAGAGGTCTACCAGCATCCTCTTCCTTGCACAATCACTTATACAATTAATATTGAAATCACCACATATAACTAACTTTTTGTATTTCCTATAAAGTGAACCAAGAACCTCCTCTAGCTTTAACAAAAATGTTGTGAAATCGGAGTCTGGGGATCTATAAATAACAACAGTTAGAAGTTTAGCTCCGTTAAATTTAACCACACCTGCACAACATTCAAACACCTTTTCATTGCAGTACTTTGAAACATCAATTGACTCAAATGGGATGCCGTTTTTCACATACATGGCTACTCCCCCACACCGCAAAGAGCTCCTCGAAAAGCTGCCAGCCAACCTGTATCCTGGTAAAGGAAGCCTCTGAATTATCTCCCTACTTAAGAAGTGTTCAGATATACCAATAATTTCAGAGTCAACATCTATAATCAGTTCACTAACTTTATCTCTAATACCTGGTATATTTTGATGAAATATACTAATTCCCTCATTACTCGGATACCTAAGCTTTGTCAAAAGTGATTCCCTTGTTAGAGAGACTTCCCTTAAGCAGGAATACCTATCAGCTGACTTCAATCTAAAAAAGGTGCAGCTCTAACACCCACTACTGCAGGAATTTTCCCATGAGTGATCCCACCAACCCCACCTATGCTGTCACCTATAAGCTTTGCCAACCTCCCCTTCCCATACCTGTTGACGTGCAGGCCATGTCTAGTGAAACCCGTCCTGCTGATAGACTCCACCGACACCACTGAAATGTGACCCATGCTTTCTGTCGTCAGCGCACCCCCAAGTCTCATGTTATTACGCCTGACGGCTGTGTTAAGATGAGGCAGATCGTGACGCTGAAACAGTTCCACGAAATGCACATTCGTGTTGCCAGTTTGAGTGGCTATCTTTTCCAGGTCACCATCTATGTTATACTCCCCATCCCTACCAATACTATTACCAGCCCCACCCACAATCACTACCTGATCCTCTTTAGTAAAATCCCTACATAACCCCCCTATGTTAACAGTCACCTGAGCCAATCCTGCATTAGGCTTCACAATGCTGGTGACCTGGTACTCACTCCCCAGCACATCCTGCAACTGCTGGCCTACACCTCTGCCATGAGAACTACCTAACAGCAAAACCTTCTTCTTCCTCTTCGATTTTGCAACTGTTCTAGGCACAGTAACTACTGAGGTCTGCTGAATACTTCCTACATCTACAGCTACTAGAGATTCCTCTCCACTAGACTCTGACAGTTGGTCATATCTATTGTAAACACCAATAGTAAAAGTATCTGAAAATCTTCTTCTCCAAGCAGATCTCTTGCGAACAGCCAGATCCCATTCCCCAACCCCCTTCTCCCTCATCTAGCTCTTCCTGTGCGTTTTTCAACTGCACCTGAAGGGCACAGATCTTACGCTCCTGCTCCTCTATCAACTTACTCTTGCTACATAACCTGCAGTTCCAGGAGAGGATCTCACCAGAATGCCCACTGGCTTCCCCACTGCATTCCCCCCCAGTCAAAATACTTCGAACAAGTCTCACACCGCAATCCACTACTCACGAACCTACGGCAAAGCCCACACTTCTCACTCATGGTAAAATTTTACTTTTTCTAAGTTCCGCTACTAAAACCTGACTACAATAATCACAAACTTTCTCTACAAGGGAAATAACTACTATTATTAACAGTATTAATAAACAACAAATGTGAATATAACAAAAGACTAATACAGAAAGAGAATCAAACGCCTAATGACACAGTAACGAAGCTGAAAACAGTTCCCAAAAGGTTCTTCTGAAATTATTTCACCAGAAAACACCAAGAACATCCAGAATGAGATTTTTACTCTGCAGCGGAGTGTGTGCTGATACGAAACTTCCTGGCAGATTAAAACTGTGTGCCCGACCGAGACTCGAACTCGGGACCTTTGCCTTTCACGGGCAAGTGCTCTACCATCTGAGCTACCGAAGCACGACTCACGCCCGGTACTCACAGCTTTACTTCTGCCAGTATCTTGTCTCCTACCTTCCAAACTTTACAGAAGCTCTTCTGCGAACCTTGCAGAACTAGCACTCCTAAAAGAAAGGATATAGCGGAGACATGGCTTAGCCACAGCCTGGGGGATGTTTCCAGAATGAGATTTTCACTCTGCAGCGGAGTGTGCGCTGATATCAAACTTCCTGGCAGATTAAAACTGTGTGCCCGACCGAGACTCGAACTCGGGACCTTTGCCTTTCACAGAAGAGCTTCTGTAAAGTTTGGAAGGGAGGAGACGAGATACTGGCAGAAGTAAAGCTGTGAGTACCGGGCGTGAGACGTGCTTCGGTAGCTCAGATGGTAGAGCACTTGCCCGTGGTCAGTCGTGCTCAGGCACTCGGCCAGTGCACATCGCGCGGTGACGGGCGGCAGCGCGGGCCAGTGTTTACGTCGCGAGCAGTGCTGAGGTGGAGAGCTGCGCAGCGTGTTCGAGCGCTGTTAACGTTTGTTTCTGTACCACTGTTGTAAGTAAGATGTCGACAATTAACAGAGCGAACAGCGTTCAGTGTGTTTTCGATCGTGCTGCCTTGCGACCGACGGCTTTCGAAATCCATGAGTGGATTTTTGAGGATCTGAAATTGCCGGAAGATATAGTCGACACGTTCCAGTTGGACTTTGTGCAGTACTCGTTATTTATCAAATTTATTTCGAGTGACACTTATGAGAAATTCGTTGAGGAGCATGCTGGTGTGAGACCATTTCGTCATAATGATGGCAGTATTAGCAATGTCCAAATCGTGCCTTCGGGATACGGAGTGAGAACCGTCAGGGTATTTAATGTGCCACCTGAGTGCCCTAATGACCTGATAGCACGTTCCCTGTCACTGTACGGCGTTGTTTTGTCGGTTACCAATGAAAAATGGTCGAGTGCATATCGCTACCAAGTTAACAGCGGGGTGCGAAGTGTACGTGTAGACTTAAAAAAGCATATACCTTCGTATGTTGCCATTGGCGGCTGTCGTGCACAGGTAACTTACATTGGACAACCCCCTACCTGTTCGATCTGCCATTCAACAGAACATCTGCGGATGAACTGTACACGTCGACGTCCATTTCAACTTCCACGGGAACGTCCTGCAGACGGTAGTGAAAAGCTTGTTCCGCTATTGAGTGAGGTAGTCGCGGGGACGGTACCACCACCTCGGCAGCCGGAACGTGTTAGCGAGGCGGAGATGCCAGTTCCGGTGGAATGCAGTGCCCAAGACATTTGCGGTAGGACGGACGTCGATCCGGCACCGTCATCCTCACCGGGGCAGTTACCGCTGGATAACAACGATGCGCCAGCCACCTCTGAAACTAAGCCGTGTGAGATACAGGAGCGGGTGCAGATCAGTTTGCCTGAACCGCCCCTAACGGTAGAGACTGCAGCAGAAACGAAGAAAGGCCGCCGAAGGAGAAGCAAAGGGAATAGTAGCAAAGAGGAAAAGTCGGATGATTTGAGACCCGTACACATGTCAGAAAGTGGCAGCGAGACTGAACCTCAATCTTCTTGCTCCGTGCGCTGCGAGGACACCGCGAGGCAAGAACGCATTCGTGAACAGACCAAACACCTGAAGGCACTACTGAGCGCTGAGAGGGAACAGAGCACCGTAACGGCTAAGAGGAAGAGCGAACAGAGTAGCGAGCAGCTGCAGCAGCGCTCCCGCAGGAACTCGGTGACGTCAGTCGCAGGCCCGCGTGGTGGTCAGGCGGATGCGACCACGTTGACAGACTCAGCCGGCGGTGGCGGGCAGGGCGGCGCGCGCACCGCGAAGCACCCCGACAGCAATGAGCCGTGGTGGCAGCAGGACGAGGAGATGCAGCAGTAGCTGCTCTCGCGCATGACCATCGCGCTGCGACATTTCCACTCTCTGAGTACTCCAGACGTTCCCAACGAGTTTGATTCAAAGACGTCGAGAAGGACGATCCAACACAGAGCTCATTGTCCTCTGAACCATCATGTGCGATAGCCAAACCTACAACGTTACCACACTTAACGTCAATAGAATTCAAAGTGCGGTGAAACTCCGTTCGCTAACTGATTTCTTGTATGGTACCAGCGTTGACATTGCCCTCCTACAGGAGGTAGTCACAGTCTTAGAAGTGCCCGGTTACGTTCTCATTGATAACATCAATCTCCAGGATGCTGTAGGCACTGCCATACTTCTGCGCGACGGTATACCATTTACGGATGTGCAGCGGTTGCCTAGTGGTCGTGGCATTTCTCTTCGAGTGAATGGTGTGCAGATTGTTAACGTGTACGCTCCCTCAGGTAGCACTCATAAGAGAGATCGCTCAACATTTTATAAAAACGAGGTTCCCATTCTTCTTAGCGCTTATCGTGCACATCTCATCCTCGGTGGTGACTTCAATTGTGTGCTCAACGACAGAGACCAAACTCCTAACACGAACAGATGTATCGAACTTGAACATTTAATTCATGGCATGCGTCTTCACGATACATGGCAACAACTACACGGTGAACGGGTAGCGTACACCTTCGTAACCAGTCATTCTGCCAGTCGGTTGGATAGGATCTATGTGTCCGAGGCCCTCCAGCGACACGCTGTGAACTGTGACATAGCTCCTGTCAACATCTCCGACCATTGTGCGTATCAGTGTTACCTTAACCTACACCGCCAGCAAATATACCGCGGGAAAGGCTACTGGAAATTGAACGTCAGCCTTCTGCAGGATGCCCAACTTGAAGAGGAGGTGAACATAACATGGCAACAGCTCCAGCGGCAACGACGTCGTTACGATAGCGCTCTCCAGTGGTGGACTCAGTGTGCTAAGCCTAAATTACGCCTCACCCTCATGAGTTACGCCCGACAAAAAAGCTTTTGGCAGAAACAGACTATTGAGTTTTATTATCGCTGTTTGAGAGACCTGTACAGTCGCGCTAACAATCCTTCTGGCGGTATCGACGTAAAGATCAAACGATATAAAGCGAAAATCACGGCGATACAACGCCAACGAATGCAAGGCATCATCGTGCGAGCCCACCCCAAGGACGTGGCCGCCGAAGAACGGGCCTCTCTGTACCACATCCTGAGAACGACGAAACGGTGTAAAGCCATGTTGATTGAAGCCGTCGTTGATGACGCTGAGAATGCCATCACGAAGCAACGTGACATCATCTCGCACGTCTACGGATATTATAGTCAACTTTACAAGAAGCAAGCCGTTGATGAACACTCGTGCGACGATTTTCTTAGGACCTTGAGCTGTCGCTTGTCGCAACAGGATACTGCAAATCTGGAATCTCTTTTCACAGAGGACGAAATCCGACGGGCGGTCCACAGTGCAAAGAAAGGGAAGTCACCAGGACCCGACGGTATCAGCGCTGAGTTTTACCAGCGTTACTGGAACCTCCTCGGTCCGACACTCCTCGAGATAGCGAATGAACTCTGGCACCTGGAAGTTATACCCAAGGCATTTACGGAAGGTATCATCCTGCCCTTACCGAAAAAAGGGAACAGCAGGAAGGTCGAAAACATGCGACCCATCACACTCCTGAATGCCGATTTCAAAATCATCACCAGATCGATTAAGCTAAGGATGCAAACCGTTATGTACAAGGTTTTGGGCAGTTACCAGTACAGTGCAGTGCAAGGCCGAAGTGCAATCTCAGCAGCCTGCGATTTGAGGGACATCATCTGTTCGTATGCTGAAACACAAGGACAGGGCGCTCTGATCTTTCTAGATTTTGAGAAGGCTTACGACCGTGTACGTCATGACTTCCTCTTTAAATGCATGAAGAAACTAGGTTTTGGACTTCATCTCATAGAATTAATTCGCAAACTTACTACAAACGCCTCTTCACGGATTCTCATTAATGGCCATTTTACAAAAGAAGTTTCCATTGAGCAATCCGTCCGCCAAGGATGTCCTCTGTCAATGATTTTGTACGCCATTGCAGTGGAGCCGCTCCTGAACAACTTGGCGCATAGCGGGATCGGACTTAGCGTCGAGTCTGTCACTATCCCATGCATTGCGTATGCTGACGATGTATGCGTCACTGTGTCATCATCGCAACAACTTCTGTCAGCGGAAACTCTTTTACAAACATTCACGTTTCTTTCAGGAGCAATACTCAATAGAACTAAAACCACAGCTTTGCAGATCGGTGGCGGTATCGGAGACATATCCCATGTTACCTGGTGCAAGGTCAAGGATTCTCACACAACCCTCGGTGTTACTTTTGAGGCCAAACCAGACAAATTCCTGACGAAGAACTGGTCACACATGCTTAATAAATTACGTGCTGCTTTGGTACTTCACTCCGACCGTGACTTGAACATACTACAGAAAGTTAAGACCATCGAGATCGCCATTACGAGCAAGATGACTTATTTGGCGCAAATTCTTCCAATCTCCGACCATCTAGCCAAGAGTATACAACAAGCGTTATGTTGGTTTCTTTTTAGGGGGCACATTTTCAAAGTTCAATTCGATACCTTAACCTTACCTTCCCTCAAAGGTGGCCTTAACCTCATTAAAGTACACAAAAAATGTGTCACCCTGCTCCTAAATCGCATCAGGAAGGAGTTCCGTACCCGGAGGACCAGTATCATCACAAACCTCATTCAGCGGTGGAAGCCTCATAGCCTTGACCCACCCGTTAATATCGCCGGCATTCCACTTTCTTACCGACATGTGCGACTGTACTACATGGAAATGAGTTACATTCGACACAACATCGTCGATAACGGAAGCCTGACGAACAGGAAGCTTTATGGCCTTCTCACGACAACAAACCACAGGAATCGTCTCGAAGAAAAACATCCACATACACGTTGGAGTATTGTATGGCGGAATGTGCACAGCGACGTGTTACCGTCACGCGTCATAGCCGACTGGTATCTAACAGTCAACGATAAAGCAGCAACGAATGAAAAGCTACATAAAATTGGCCTTCATCCAACGCCCAACTGTGACACATGCGGAAGGGTCGATACGCTTCTTCATAGGTTCACGTGCGGACATGCAGAAGAAATTACTACATTTCTTCGTCAACGATTGTCGGTGATAGACCGTACGACGCCCTGTGGTGTAGATCTTTTAGAGATCATTCAGCCACAAAAACTGAGATATCCACGAGCAAAAAACAACGCTGCAACGTGGATCATGGGCCACACAGCATCGTTTATTATGCAGAATAGGCATGCTACTTTCCTCGACTATTATTCTTACATAGAAATTGAACACTTTAAAATGAGACAACACTGTGACTACAGGAGGATATTTGGAAATATGCTGAACATCATAATTAACGGTTAAATGCTTCAAATACACTCTTTCGGATCGCAGAGGTTGCCAGTGCCCTGTATGTATGAATCCCATTTGCTTCCTGGGGCTTTAGTACTTGTCGGAATTTTACGATACTATTCAGATGCTCACCAATGCAGAAGGCATTTTTTCTTTCCCTTTTTGCTTTCACATTTTCGTTCTCTCGCAGAGCAACCTTCCTTCAATGATGATGTGATAGTCTTTTGTGCACCATAAAAAAAAAAAAAATAAAAAATAAAAAAAAATCTGTTTACTACTTGGCCCCAAAAAAAAAAAAAAAAAAAAAAAAAAACTCACGAATACTTTTCATTTCTTATATTGCGCTACGGCAGCCTAGCAATGATATACACTTTGTTCATTCTATTCTTATTACAAATTGGCGCATATGGTAAAAAAAAAAAGTTGGTAGAGCACCTGCCCGCGAAAGGCAAAGGTCCCGAGTTCGAGTCTCGGTCGGAAAAAAAAAAAAAAAAAAAAAAAAAAAAAAACTCAAGAATACTTTTCATTTCTTATATTGCGCTACGGCAGCCTAGCAATGATATACACTTTGTTCATTCTATTCTTATTACAAATTGGCGCATATGGTAAAAAAAAAAAAAAAAAAAAAAAAAAAGTGAAAGGCAAAGGTCCCGAGTTCGAGTCTCGGTCGGGCACACAGTTTTAATCTGCCAGGAAGTTTCACCAAGAACACCGGTTGAAGACTACTAAAGTTCCTAAATAAACCACTATACACAAACAATTAATTAGTACTTAGCTTTCGATGCGCAGCTACAGCTGCAAATGGTCAGCGCGGAATGTAAACACAGGCAAGAGGTTAAGTTGCTCGATACGAAACACTCACAAATATCAGGTCACAACACAAAAAAGGCAGAGGTGAATGAAGAAACCACTAATACGTCACTTATATAGTAAATATTGTCACAAAAACCGTTAAAATATGTATCTGAAACTAAAAAATATATGAAAACTTAGAGAGCGATCTCACACGCAGTCACTCGTTTATGACGTCACAGCAAAGATCGTACACGAAGTTTCTGCCAATGGACTGAAATCTGGTCGCACACACAGCTGCGAAGATGGGGAGGTATCTGGGACAGTCACGCCAGTCTTTAGAAATATATCCTGCTCATTTTGTCTTTCTGGCGGGATTTTCGGACGACAGAATGACAGATGGGAAATGGTGTAGCACTATCCTCTCATATTTTCCTGCTCCGTACAACGTGTACTCGTAGGGGCACTGCCAAGAGAACTGTCTCTGGATATTTTAAGGTCTTTCGATGGCACTGAAGAGCAGGAGAAACAAAGAACAGCAAATGCTGCCACAATGAGGACATAAAATAGGGTGCCACAAGTGTTTGTACAGCATAATGGCAGGGAGAACTGGCACAATAACGGACGAAGGAGAGGAGCAATAGATGAAGTAGGATGGACACCATGGTCCACACCAAGGAGAGCAAGGCAGACGCCACGTGAATTGCCTGCAAGCGTCGTATAATGAAAGAGGGCGAGAGTTATGGAGGTTCACCAACTCTGGCCCCACCTCAGGCAGAGGTGCGTGAGATCGCGCAAGTAAATAACCAAAGACAACGAGACATCGCAAGGGATCCCTCAATAGAGAAGGGACTTAATGTATGAAATGTGCGGTACATGCAACCGAAAGTGCAAGAGAAGGTTTACAAAAACTGACTGAAAATACGAACAGTGAGATAACAGTGAAAAGAATCAATACGAGAGCATGTGTGAGTTCTGGGTGGGACTTTCGATGCCTTTTTATCAAAACTGGTGTAAAGTTGTAGCAAATTAGCTGAGATACCTATAAAGGGAATATCACTAATTCCCACTTTTCGGGTAAAAGGAAAAAGATAGAAAAGCATGTCTTGGTGTCGCTAAGCGACTAAAGGAGTGGCTTTCAGGTGAATGTAACTGTCATTGGTGCGTTGTCGCTAGATTTTGTAATCGGTAATGACTTACTCTCGACTAGAGTAATGATCATGGACTAGACCACTCAAATTGTATTTAATTTGTCCAAAGATACGGTCGCATGGGTGCAGCGGACACTAATGGTACAATTAATTTAGTAAAATGTAAGGAGGACAAGAAAATTTTCATAGATGGGCCACGAGCGCAAAAACGTGATTTATTAGAGACAACATGGTTCCTGTTGAAATCAGTATGCCGTTCGCAAGTCGTGATGGTAATGCAATATATCTAGCTGACTGAAGAGACTATTACGGACATAGTGCGACTGGTCGCGGGTTAGAGACTCTCCAGACGTACTTGTAGGATTTAGAGGGACACAGGCCGTTATTGATTACGCTCCCGTGACACCCCATGCTGCCGATGCGAGTATGGAAGACACGCTCTAAAAGAAATGTAATAGCCCGCAGCGAGTGACCACAGTCAAATGTCTTGACGACAACCTCGCCGAACCAGTGACGAAGGTTGAAGAAAGAACACACAGCAACATATAACCATGTATAGCAGAGAGTGCGAGAGCGATTGAATAATGGCTGAGAAACACTGTGAAGTACCTCACGAAAGTATAGCAACGGCCCTCTCGCCAGTAAATCCGTGAGCCGTTGTGCAATTGATAGGTCTCAAGAAGAACATCCTTGTTTTCGAGGACGTTGTTCGCGCGGATGTCAGAGGCGAGGGGAGGCAGTGAGACCGGGAAGGTGACGAGGCGGCCGAGTTGGAACCTTGGGCCAAGGCGAGGAGTGTGCCGACAGTTGATTGCTAGTACAAGGTCGGCAGTTAACAGTCGCTGGCTCTGAGCGTAGCAGCGATACCATTAAGAGGCTCTCAGACGGGTTCCTGGACTGAGAACCATTGTTACCTTGATTGCAGCCGGCTGCAAACCTTAAGACGTGTGGGATGCGTACCGAGGGGAGGAGCGTGTTGTGCGCTTCAGAGATCAACTGGACGTGAGGCGGATGGCGAACCGCTTCTGCGTTGAAGTTGTGTGTAGACTCCACGCCGTCTTTCTTGGATCGTCGCACAGCTATGTCTTGTTGGCTTCCGATTTGATCTATCGGATGCGAGTGAGTCGAGCATCGGCAGTAACCATAGCTACAACTGCCATTTTCTGCACCAGTACTGTGACTGTTTAGTTCGATAGTTTCCTGGTTGTTTGTTCGAGGTTCACGTCCGGTTTTATATCAGACCTATGGTTATTCATTCCGCTTATGTCTCTAGGAAAGAAAGTGCACTCCTATAAAACTACTGAATTTGTTTCTTAATTTAATTCTTCAATCTGAGTGTTATTTGCGAATTTCGGTCCCCAAGAATGTGTCAAAAAATTTCCTCCTGCTGGGACGACGAACTCATGGTGTTCGTTTTTCATTTTCCAGAAGTGTGTCTTACACGTGGCTAATGTTATTTAAAAATTAATCAGGGGTTCGTTAGCCAACCGAAAGCGTTAGATTGGGGTTTAATTGCCCCGTCAGCGTGGCGGTTACTTCTTTACCACTCGCCTACGTGGCGCCAGTTTAGTACAATTAGTGGTTGTCAGTCGAACTGCCAGCTCGGTAACTGTGTTAGGAATTGTGTTTAGATTTTGGCCGCATTACAAGTTCCATTGATTTGACTCCTTAACTCAACGAAAATTTATTTACTTTCTTGTTACTGTAATTTTGACTGTCGTGCTGCGGCGTTTGGTCTGTAGTAGAGGCTTGGCACAATTCCTGTACTCAATTCTGCTTTTGCCTGTTAATTAGGCTACCCTTTGTGTTTCTTTTTGTGGGATTTCGGTGAAATCTGACCGGTTTATACAGTAGGCACAGCGTCCGAAAGCGGAGTCAAGTCCACATTTGACCGAACGTGCAGCCCGGTACAGGTGGTCCTTCCGAGCCAACTACTCGTTGGAAAGACAGGGTTGTGTAACACGTCGGCCGGCCGGACTGGCCGTGCAGTTCTAGGCGCTACAGTCTGGAGCAGAGCGACCGCTACGATCGCAGGTTCGAATCCTGCCTCGGGCATGGATGTGTGTGATGTCCTTAGGTTAGTTAGGTTTAATTAGTTCTAAGTTCTAGGCGACTGATGACCTCAGAAGTTAAGTCGCATAGCGCTCAAAGCCATTTGAACCATTTGTAGCACGTCGCTGTATTTAGCTGTGCCCTCCTACTGCAGCTCCCCTTTTATTTATTTCTTTATTCTATTTCTAGGTCATGTGAATTGTTGAATTGTTAACCAGATAATTCTCCAGTTGAGTGCTTACTAAGTCTATTTACTTAAATGTGTTTATGCAAGTCTGGCTCGGCCAACTGAATGGTTATTCATATTACTCCTTGTATGCACTGTTGGGTTTTGAAGTGTCCAAACACTAGGAGATTTAGGATCTGTTAATATCACGAAGGCTCTCACTGACTATTTGAACCATTCAGGACGCAATATTTAACATCAGCCTTGCTCACCTCCACTATCCATCAATATAGTTTTTCTGATATGGCGCTTATTTGGAGAGTACACTTCTGTCTTAAGATTTCTTTCGAGAAAGAGTTTTTAGCTCTTTCATTCTACTGCTACAGTTTTGCAATTCTACCTAATCTGGGGTATTTTGGAAATCAGCCTTATGCAAACACAATTAGTTTATTTTTATATTTCCCCAGACATGTTTCGACACCAATGTATCGTCTTCTGTGGGTTAAATTTTTATTTCTGTAAAGTACAATATCGCATTTGTAATAATGTAACACATTCAAAATCAGCGCCATAACACACACAAGACCAACGATGAACAAGTGAGCAACGAAAATAACATGAGACATCTCACTGAGTGTAGTGCCAGAAGTGTCTGCTCAGATCACATTTCGCCACATTTTGTGTAAGTGCATGTGAGGTGAAGTAGTGAGCGGAAATGTATGTAGAACTGAGTGAAAGCAATGCACTGAATAGTAGCTGATTGAGACACCAACCAGGGACACGAAACAGGACGAAAAATGTTACGTACAGAAACGTACTTAACCTCTAACCTCGAAACAGCTCTCCACAAATACGCAATAATTTTTCTCCATGGCTAGTTTGCAGATGACATGCTGTCAAAAAACCACGAAGAAGAGCACTAAAATCGATGTTTTGTTTAAAAATACAATTCAATTAGCGATGTAATTTTAAGGTGACTGTTCAAACAAAATGGAGTAAATTGCAAAAAGTGTATTTCTTAGGCCTACAGTAGTTAAATTATTACAAATGTAATACTGTACTTAACAGAAAATAAAAATTTAACCCACCGTAGATGACACATTGGTGTCAAAATTTTCTGGGGAAATATAAAAAATAAGCGAATTGTGTTTGCGTAAGGCTGATTTCCAGAATAACCAAGTTTTTAAATGGCAAACACGGAAGAACGATAAGAGGAGCTTCAAACTTTAGTAAAATGTGTAATTAATCTGTTTGCTATCAAGAGAAGTCCATTACTATCATTTCGCCTTAATTTGGGGAACAAATTTCTGAAAATGTACTTTTGGAGCACAGCAACATGAACTGTGGGAAAACCGGAAAGAAGAGAATTGTAGCATTTGAGATGCGACGCTGCAGGTGGATGTTGAAAATTAGGTAGGCTGATAAGGTAAGTAATGAGATGTTCTGCGCAGAATCGGAGAGGAAAGGAATATGTGGAAAACACTGATAAGGGGAAGGGACAGGATGATAGGACATCTGTTAAGACATCAGGGAATGACTTCCATTGTACTAGAGGGAGCTGTATGGGGCAGAAACTGAGACAGAGATTGGAATACATCCAGTAAATAATTGAGGGTGTAGGTTGTAAGCGCTTCTCTGAGATGAAGAGGTTGGCACAGGAGAGGAATTGTTGACGGGCCGCATCAAAACAGCAAGAAAACTGATGACTCAAAAAAAAAAAAAATCTATCAAGCACGGTTTTAGGATTGTAAATTAATTATTCTGTTTCCCAGATGTTTTTCCAGTACACGTTTAAAAAATCTAATTTAGTATGTTCAGTTAAAATAAAGATAAGGATCACGACACGAATGATGTTCAGTCCCCCTTTGATCCCGTCCTTCCTGCCATAGACACCCTGACATGAGTATTGTTTCGTTAACAATCGAAAAATTTGCAGAGGCCAGACAGCTTTCTGAGCACTGCAGGTGTTCACATACGTCGAAGTGGTGAGATAAATTGAACAAGTCTCATAAGGAATCACGGGACACGGTACTCTGTAGATGTCCAGTGTACAGAAGATCATCCATAAGTGGATGTGGAGAACGCAGAGGCTGATACGTTCGGAATACTTAGAAAAAGCATCCAACAAAATCATTGTTGAAAAGGGAGCTGAGACAGGAGATGGAGAAAACAGTAATGGAATTCAGGGATACATTCCTGTTCCTGCCGGGAAGATTTCTGGGGGTGGTACACAAGTTTAGAGTCGTGTATGTTCGGATTGAAGGTGATACAACCGCACGGATACGCATGACGCTTCTTCGACTTAGTGGGCTCCTTGGACAACATTAATACTCAAATACACATCAGTTTCCTTTTGAAACAAAGTGCTCTGGGTTAAATTAAGTCGTTCACATGTGGTTTTAAGAACAATACCAAATCACACTCATAAATGTTACACTTTCGGTGAGGTAGCAACGCTCTAATCGTAATTGCGAGGCGGTTTTCCTCTAATACCACCAAGAAATGAAAGACCAGGACAAGGCGGTCATAAAGCATAGTCTGACAGTGCAAGGACATTTCATACCTAAGCTTCCAAAACAATAACTTCATTCCTTTCAAGTTCGGCACGAGACACCAAGATGAAAGGCTGAAGAAAATAAAAGTTTGCATCTTAGGCAATGTACGACAATTCCACGTGTCCAGTTTACGGATGGTGACGATAACAGTACACTGCCAGACCCAGAACAGCAGGCGCCGCAACCGCCGTGATGGACGCTGGAGCACCGGTCTTCACAAGCTCCCTCACCAGACCCCGGCTCCACTTCACAGACCCAACCACACTAGCTTGTCGGGAGCCATCTCGCCTTTTCGAACGCCACCTCCTTTCCTCGTACGGCTCCCGACCAAAGTTTCTGCTTTCGGTAGAAGATCGACTCTGTGGGAGAAGAATCAGCCTGATGCTAAAGTCTTCTTGGATTATCAGTAGAGTCAAGGCTGCAAAGTTCCAACAAGTTTCCACTTGTCACCTTCAGGCGCCTGAAGATGAAAAGTACGAAACTTGTTGAAACGTTGCCGCACAACTACGCCTTGACTAGGAGAAGACTTCGCTATCGAGATTCGCCGAGTAAATCTAAATTCGCATAAGAATTAGCGTGGTTAAAAAATATTTCCTGGACAGTAAGAATGTTGCTTACAATTCACGAACGCCGTCAGATTCTTACAAAAGGCATAAACGTAAGACTGTCCAGGACTCACGCAGAGATAGTCGTTACAAAGAAGTGCTGTGTAGTTGCTTTCACAGCAGGTAAGGAACGCGGAGAAACATTGGAACGATATGCTAGATTGTCATCAACGCTGGGAACATCCTTGACAGAGAACACATGACAAAAACACCGATTTCCTAGCCGCACATCAGCCCAAGCAAGGCAGAAAATTTCCACCCTCCACTGGGTGGCGTGATCAGGAAATGAGGATCAGTCATGGAGTGCCATTCCAAATGAAGTCCGCCAATAACAACGATGAGAAGAGGAGGAATCCGAGGAGTCTTTGAGCTAAGGACCTGGGAAGAGAGGAGACAGTCGGTGAGAAAGCGCAAAGGCGAGAGGAAATGGAGGCTCTTCCATCCATCGTCTTCTTAGTATGCAAACTTTGATTCTGATACTTACTTCCATCGAAATGTTCATCTTTTGCTGTCCCAAGTTAAATGGGTGTATCCTTATGGTCCAGTGCTTGGGAATGAAGCATTCGACTGGGCATTACAGTTTCCTTGCCTGACATCCACCTCCCTACACTGCGCTGAAGTTGCTTCTGCTACGTAATCCAGGGCGAGCAGTCGACGTGGAGACCATACTGGCGCCTTACTGCAAAGCCACGGGATGCAGATAAGAGCTGCCGACTCGATGTCCCACAGCGACAAGGCGACGCGCCGTATCGACCCATCGTCTGCCGCCGTCATCACCACACGAAAAATGACTACGAAGAATAGTCAGACGATTCATTTTCCCTGACTCAGGTCCACTCCCAAGGAAATGGGTGGTCAGTTTTGTAATTTGTGTAAAAGATACTGTAAAAGATACTGTAAAAGAAGGAAACTATTTCATAATTTGACCCTCTGATTAATTTGTTCCATCCTGATATCAATCCCTTAATCTAATTACCTTCTGATGTTCGATTTCACTGCAAGTTCATAATAGTCAACTTTTGGCTCCCAGAGTGGGCCGATCTCATTAATAATCTGCCAGTCATTTGATTCCAGAGATGAGAATTTTGAGTTAACTACAGTATCTTACTAGCAGCATTGAAAAAGTTCAGTAAGAAATACCACTTTTCACTTCACAGGACATATTAGTGACATGTACCGATGACATACAGTCTGGTGCCGGTCATCACACTGTCGCTGTCATGATGGTCAGTTGAGTTTCCTTTCCCGTTTCGTTTACTTGTTTTGTAGTACCTGTTAACCTACCATAGGTGTATCGACATCATCATAGCATGTTGCTGATATTGCTACCTTCAGTTGCAAATCACAAGTCCATGAAATTTTGAAGGAGCGACTTCCGTGCTCTATTTGTTCTCCTGCAGAGTAAAACGAAAGTGGCAGAGATAGAGAGTCTCTTGACTGTAGTGATATCGATATTTGATAGCTTACCGAAGGGAGCCGTTGCAAGGCGTTTTCATGACGACAGTATAGCAGAGAGGCTGTAACAGTAAATGACTATGACTTTTCAAACAAGTCAAAATACACTCCTGGAAATGGAAAAAAGAACACATTGACACCGGTGTGTCAGACCCACCATACTTGCTCCGGACACTGCGAGAGGGCTGTACAAGCAATGATCACACGCACGGCACAGCGGACACACCAGGAACCGCGGTGTTGGCCGTCGAATGGCGCTAGCTGCGCAGCATTTGTGCACCGCCGCCGTCAGTGTCAGCCAGTTTGCCGTGGCATACGGAGCTCCATCGCAGTCTTTAACACTGGTAGCATGCCGCGACAGCGTGGACGTGAACCGTATGTGCAGTTGACGGACTTTGAGCGAGGGCGTATAGTGGGCATGCGGGAGGCCGGGTGGACGTACCGCCGAATTGCTCAACACGTGGGGCGTGAGGTCTCCACAGTACATCGATGTTGTCGCCAGTGGTCGGCGGAAGGTGCACGTGCCCGTCGACCTGGGACCGGACCGCAGCGACGCACGGATGCACGCCAAGACCGTAGGATCCTACGCAGTGCCGTAGGGGACCGCACCGCCACTTCCCAGCAAATTAGGGACACTGTTGCTCCTGGGGTATCGGCGAGGACCATTCGCAACCGTCTCCATGAAGCTGGGCTACGGTCCCGCACACCGTTAGGCCGTCTTCCGCTCACGCCCCAACATCGTGCAGCCCGCCTCCAGTGGTGTCGCGACAGGCGTGAATGGAGGGACGAATGGAGACGTGTCGCCTTCAGCGATGAGAGTCGCTTCTGCCTAGGTGCCAATGATGGTCGTATGCGTGTTTGGCGCCGTGCAGGTGAGCGCCACAATCAGGACTGCATACGACCGAGGCACACAGGGCCAACACCCGGCATCATGGTGTGGGGAGCGATCTCCTACACTGGCCGTACACCACTGGTGATCGTCGAGGGGACACTGAATAGTGCACGGTACATCCAAACCGTCATCGAACCCATCGTTCTACCATTCCTAGACCGGCAAGGGAACTTGCTGTTGCAACAGGACAATGCACGTCCGCATGTATCCCGTGCCACCCAACGTGCTCTAGAAGGTGTAAGTCAACTACCCTGGCCAGCAAGATCTCCGGATCTGTCCCCCATTGAGCATGTTTGGGACTGGATGAAGCGTCGTCTCACGCGGTCTGCACGTCCAGCACGAACGCTGGTCCAACTGAGGCGCCAGGTGGAAATGGCATGGCAAGCCGTTCCACAGGACTACATCCAGCATCTCTACGATCGTCTCCATGGGAGAATAGCAGCCTGCATTGCTGCGAAAGGTGGATATACACTGTACTAGTGCCGACACTGTGCATGCTCTGTTGCCTGTGTCTATGTGCCTGTGGTTCTGTCAGTGTGATCATGTGATGTATCTGACCCCAGGAATGTGTCAATAAAGTTTCCCCTTCCTGGGACAATGAATTCACGGTGTTCTTATTTCAATTTCCAGGAGTGTATTTTAAAGCTGCACTATATGACTGTAAAGTCTCGCTATCGTATAAAAAATTAAATTATTTTACACCTACGTCTGGCCGTTATATGTCCATTACCTGTCAGCAGGAACTATTCTCCTCTGTTTTTAAGTAATGTAGGTGCCAAGTGGCTGTTGGCGAATACCTTAATAAGCTGTCGTAAAGGTGCAGATGCGTAGCTCTTATACTTTTTCCCTTTGAGTTCACGCAGGCCACAAAAACTTTATGAGAACTTTACAATGAGCTCTGTAATGAAAGACATTTCCCAGCGTTTATTGCATGTCGTGTCTTTTTATATGAGATTTTCCTGGAAACCGGTCATTCGTGCTGTATTGAGAAAACAGTCATACACTCCTGGAATGTGTCCCTTGAAACTGCCAGGGGATCCTACAACAAACCTTCTCCAACGATGAAAAACGTTCAACGTCTGAAATGACTTAGGCCCTGTCAACGAATGTACGAATTACGCCTTCAAACTGAACCGAATGATGACATCCATCAGCTTGTAGACAGAACTGAGTGTCAGTTAGCCTTCTGTAAAAGGCATGTCCAATGTACAAACAGCACTTCTACTGATAAGCACATCAAGGGAGGGATGACAATCATTCCTTTTCATCTCCGTAGCGAATCGAATATTCGGCTAGGTTCAATTCGTATGTTCTAAAACGTCATTTGAATACTGATTTCCTTAAGCGAAATAAGAGAATTATCGACCATTTATTAAAATACATCTAACCTCAAATACCCATAATGAATCATCAGCCCTGAAACTTTTTAGCTACATGAACACTACTTTTCTTGTTTGGTGTCATGGAAGTTGAAACGTCCCCTTAGAAAAATTATACATGACTGTGCTTAAACTGACACACAATATTTTTTTAGCGCAACGCAGTCTGACTTTCAATAATCCCTACAAGAGAATGGCCCTGACTAAATTAACCTATACGTTTCACAAATCACTTACCTCACAAAAATCTTCGTTACTCGAACTACTCAATACAACGAGCGCCACTACTGCCAGCTAAATAAAAGATTCAAACTACTGAAGGCACTAACTACTGATAGGCATAGTTAGCAAATGAAAGATTTTGATAGAGGACAAACAATGTATTTACCTTAATAGTGTTCAAAAGTCATAATATATATATCAGTACATGATATCCAATATTACAAATTTACTCTTTCTGATGGACACACGTCTAGATCGTCCGCTCTCAAAATTTTGTAATCTCTCTCCCCACATACACCACTGCTGGCGGCTCACCTCCAACTGCGCAACGCTACGCGCTGTTAACAGCCAACTGCCCAACACTACAATAGCGAATGTTACAACAATGCTAATCAAAACCTAAACAGCCTACTTTCGTAGCCCCCATACTCCCCACAAAAAAAATACAAATTGGTTTGGGCAGTGGCCAATACAGATTTGAAAAAAATATTCATAGTTACAATAACAAAGATATCAAAAGCGCACACTTATTGATACACTGTTGGTCAAAAGCAAAAATTGTTCTCATAAAGAGAAGTCCTGATAATTTATCACCATAGTAATTACAGTTTTTTTCACAAAGTCTCATTAGTAAAAGAAATTGCACACAGAAGTAATGGATTTCCGTGCAGTCTTGAAGAAGTAGTGTTGTCCTTTCAACTGAAAGACAGTGCTGACTCCTGACATGCAGACAGGTAATGGGCCACAACAGAGCAAACCCACAGCAGAGTGAGTCGAAGTTGAAGAATTCTGGTAGGTAGGTCATCACAGAGCAGACCACTGTAGTCTTGTTAGAGATTACGGTATTGGTAGGCCACCAGAGGTGCAGACCCACTGCAGTCCTCGTAAAAATAATGCTATTGGTGGGTCATCAAAGATGCAGACCCACTGTAGTCCCTGTAGAGATAATGGTATTGGTAGGCCATCAAAGATGCAGACCCACTCTAGTCCTTGTAGAGACGTCCAGCAGCCATCTGTTGCGACTGTGCAGGTGCACAATCACCATCGAAGAGTCTTGCGGACAATATAGAAAGTCCATAAACCACCAGTTGTGCACTCACAAAGTTTTTGGAATTGTCCTTAGAACCAGCAATGCTGTTAACCAGTCCCTTGCTGAATTATCAAGACATGTGCAAACACTAACGGTCCCAACTTCTCACATATTGTGCATATACTATGACCAACAGAAACGTGTGCACTGAAATGAATGCTTACAAGTTACTTAATTTGCTGAACTGGTGTCCATTACAATTTTATAACATGAGAATACAATTACAAAGAGACAGAAAACATCATTAAAAACGTAATAATACAGATAACATTTGCAGTAATATGGGCTGTACAAAAGAATAGAAATAAACATATACATCAGTGTTACAGGCATTATGACATAAGTAAATAAATAAAATAATGAGAATAGTTTTCGAAACATTAGTTTCACACATGAGCATTGAAACAGAACAGAATTAATAATGTCTAAACATCTTTACAAAGTAAATAACATATAGGAAAGGACAGGGTTTGTTTTCAGTGTAACATTTGGTACTGCTGTCCAACCTAAAACTTCATTCCATGTAGAAATTCTCTCAATTCTCGTAGAAAGACGCTTGTCATAATCAGGTGTGCAGATGTAAGAATATTTCCCATCAATTCATAAGCATTTCAGTAAGTAGCACAAAGTACGATATGTTTCCAAGTAATGAGCATGTCGTATTTGCGATGCTTTCTACAAAGGAATGTCAATAGCGAGGTTAATGGTCTCCTTTTTTCTCCACCTGTGCCTCTGAAAGGCCCACACTAATGGCTTTTTTCCAGGCGACTGTCACGCAGCTGGGTGCTTACAGTGCATTACATCAAGGTGACCTACTTTCCTTACCAAAATGTTTATGACATCAGTTTCCGCTACGGTGACAGTTTGATACAAATAAAATTTCACAGGTCGAAATATTTGCATTACAAATCTGTAGAAACAAAATCCTATAAATATAACAGTGTCCAGAAAATTTTCGCCCGCATTGTGATACATTCACACATTTACACACATTTCATAACTCTTAAAGTACGATTCTTGGTTTCCAACATACTTTTTCACAAGTAAGAGTCCCTAACCACTACTCATTATTCCTTACGTTATTACACATATACATTTTCGTCGACACTTCTTCAATATTTCATCATAATAAATATGTAGCATAATCAAATTCCTCATATAGCATCAGCTTATTGATCATAAAGATACCTCAACAGCATAATACACATCGTTGTTGTAGTAATATCATAACACCTCAGTCAAATCTCAAAATCGTCGTAGCTTCCTCCAATAATTTCAAAACTTAAAAAGGAAATTCTCTGCTCATTTTAATAATGTCACCTACCTCAAACGTACTTTAAAAATCATGATCCCATACCAAATACATCATTCAAAGCTCTCATAGTATCATAATGGTTCCAAAAAAATATGAACAGTTCACAAAGTACATACAAAATACAATTTCATAAGTGTGAAGTTATTCAACTGTGTAATTGCGTAAACATGTGTCACTGACATAGTAAAAAAAATGTTTGTTTATCTGTTAAATAACCAGATAGTTGTGTAATTCTGAGTTAGAGAAATATGGTACCGATGTGTAAAGTTGTATAAGCAAATACCATATTAGCTAGGGCTCCTTGTGCTTGCCAAACACATGGTACACAAAGCAAGCGTGTACCCCCCTGAGGATTAATGTAATTATAACCTCAGGTGTTACAGATTATTGCAATGGAATGAAATGTATCACGGAAAACCTTTGTATCTTTGTAATTCAAAAATCTTTAAAAATAAATGTTTTAAGTACAAAACTAATCATTCAAATGCGTGTCCTGTAGCGCTAAATGTGCGTCTTGCTGTAAGATAATTCTGTGGAACTGTCGTAGTTATCGTCCTCTGTAAGCAAAGTTCTGCTGAAGTCAATGTACTCACCTCCTCATAAACAAAAGTGCAATGCTTTGCGTATAGATATCTTAGTTAGTACGCTTATTGCCGTGATGAAGAAAGTACTGTGCTTTAACGTATTGTTGTGCTACGGAAAAGGCTGTCTCATTGTAACTATACCACAAAAGTTACTACTGAAACATGTTTTACTTTCCAGAAGAATTCAGAAAAACTGTGCAGATATAAAACAGATACAGCGCAAAAGCAATAATATAAATTGTGTCACTCATTAGTAGCGTCGTGATATAATCGTGTAACTGTCAAATAAACTAACCACTGTGTCATCTGGTATCTCTCAGAAAGTACTTTAAATCCAGAATGTATTTTCAAGTAAACCAAAATGTTGCATTAAAATCTCATTAGCAGTACCGGTACATGTTCTAAGTATGTGAGCCTTATAGTCGTTACGTAATCGTGCAACTAACAAGCAAGAATGTACACACACAAAAACACTGTGTCCTCTGTTCACTATAACAATGCACTCGTAAATACTGTCTAAATATGTTCCATAGGTTCTAGACTTGATAGTTAACTTCAAAACATTGTTGCATGTTAACAGTTTCTCAGTGTGACAAATTGTGCTAGTAGCGTGAAGTGAAAAATTTTGTGGCAAAGACTAAGTTAAAAAGCAGATTATCTCTCAATAAACGGCTTTACATGTGAAATGTGGTGCATTCCTTTACTCTTCATAGTACTCGGAGTTTCAACTTGAACGCAATTATCATGCGGTATACGTCGGTAAAGAAAACTGGAATTTTTCTCAAGGTTAGCGTCTATGTTATTTTTCTCTGAGCCAGCCGGCACACGTGGCTGCCTGCTGTGCGAGTCATTGTCTGTCTCTGTTGGCGCGCGTCGTTATTAGGATTAGGAGACCTAACTTCTACAAATTCACCTTGTCGAGAGGGCCCTCCCCTGTTTGAATCCCGCCAGTTCTGATGAAATTCAGGTCTGTCGTTTTGTCGGTAGTTTACACAGTTTCTTTTTTGTCGGTCATGTGGTGGAGAATTTCTCCCGGAATCGTAACTGCGTGGTGGACCATTGCATCTGACGTTGTTATGTCTCCCTTGATAATAATTATTTTGGTTTCCATATTGTCTGTTTCTCTGATTGTCTTTGGGATAGTCATTACCACGGACAGGTGATCTTTCCCTGTAATTATTACTACCCTGCCAATGGTTGTCATATGGGTGGTGTCTGTTTTGGTCACGATTTATGTTGTAAGAATAGCCTTGTCGTGCCCAGTTATTATTTCTTTCCTCGCGGAATTGTGACGGATGTGACCTGTAATTATTGTGTTCCTGTTTTCGCGTCCCGCGATTGTCAGTGTAGGTTTCCAATTCTTGTAAGAGTCCCTGAAAATCTTCAATGTCGTTTTTGCAACGTCCTGCCAAAATAATATGTCGTAAATGTTCAGGCAATTTGATTAAGCAAATGCGGATGAGTTTTGAGGGGATGTATGGGTTTGACAGGTACTGATTCTTGTGTAACATGTCTTCAAAATATTTCACAAGACTGGAAAATTGAGATTGTTCGAAATGTTTCATTATTATGATGCTATGTTTTACTCTGTCCTGTGTAGCTTGAGACCAATATGCTGAGAGGAAGGCATGATAAAATTCTCCTTCACTGTGACAATCGTGAATGACCGATCGCATTCTTACAGCTGGTTCATTCTCTAAATAGCCACACATAAATTCTAATCTGTGCTCTAATCACCAGTTGGGAGGAAAACAATGAGAGAATCGATGAAGTCACGCTTGTGGATGAATGTCGTTGCCGGAATTCTTAAATGTTTTAATTTACGTGTAGTAATAAGCAGCTTATAGTCAAAATCATCATGTCGGCAAGTCGCATATTGGTCATTGTTACTTCGTTTCGGCGGTTCCATCTCAAAATTCGGTGTACCTTGCCAATTTCTTTCATAATTTCCAAAGTGCCTTGTGTTATTACTTTGTGGCTTTCCCTCTCCCCACATCCACCACTGCTGGCGGCTCACCTCCAACTGCGCAACGCTACGCGCTGTTAACAGCCAACTGCCCAACACTACAATGGCGAATATTGCAACGATGCCGACCAGCCTCAGACTGCACACAGCACAGTCAGTGATTTTCATACAGAGCGCTACGTGGCGTTACCAATATAAAAACCTAAATAGCCTACTTTCAAAGTGAAAATTTGAAGGGCTTTTTAGAAAATATGACTGCACTCCACCCGATCATTTACTTCACGATGGAGTTAGAAAAGGATTGCTGCCTTGATTTGTTGGTCAGGAAGGAGACTGATGGTGCGCTGGGACATGTTGTTTATAGGATACCTGCTCCCACTGATATCTTCAGGCTGACGGTTATATCACATAGCTCATCGTAAAAGGGTTGTAACGATACACGTATTTGGGCGGGATATTCGGCCATCTATGGTTGGTGTCATGATCTCTCCATTGACAAGAAGTTTTGCAATAGTCCCCCATTCGGATATCCGGGAGGGGACTGCCAAGGGGGAAGTGACCACGAGGGAAAGACTGAATAATCAACGAAAAGATAACGATCTACGAGTCGGGGCGTGGAATATCAGAAGCTTGAACGTGGTAGCCAAACTAGGAAATCTGTAAAGTGAAATGCTAAGGCTCACTCTAGATATAGTAGGGGTCTGTGAGGTGAAATGGAAAGAAGACAAGAAGCAGTACAAAATGGTATAACGGGAGTAGGATTCCTTATGAATATAAAGGTAGGGCAGAGAGCGTGTTACAGTGAACAGTTCAGTGACAGGGTTGTTCTCATAAGTATCGACAGCAAACCAAAACCAGCAACAATAGTCCAGATATACAAGCCGACGTCGCAAGCTGAAGATGAAGAGATAGAGAAAAGACATGAGGGTACTGAAAGGTAATACAGTACGTAAAGGGAGATGAAAACTTAATAGTCATGGGGGACTGGAATGGAGTTGTCGGGGAAGGAGTAGAAAAAAGTTACAGGAGAATATGGGCTTGGGACAAGGAATGACAGAGGACAAAGACTAATTGAGTTATGTAATAAATTTCAGCTAGTAACAGCGAATACTCTGTTCAAGAATCACAAGAGGAGGTATAATTGGATAAGGCCCGGTGATACGGGATGTTTTCAGTTAGATTAGATCACGGTCAGACAGAGATCCTGAAATCAGATACTGGATTGCAAGGCGTATCCAGGAGCAGATATAGACTCAGATCACAGTATAGTAGTGATGAAGAAAAGGCTGAAGTTTAAGACAGTCGGGAAGAGTCAATAATCAAAGAAGTGGAATACGGAAGTGCTATGGAATGACGAGATAAGCTTGATGTTCTCTAAGGCTATAAATACAGCAATAAGGAATGGCTCATTAGGCAGTACAGTTGAAGAAGAATGGAAATATTTGAAAAGGGCTATCACAGAAGTTGGAAAGAAAAACACTGGTACAAAGCAGGTAGCTCCGAAGAAACCATAGGTAACAGAAGATATACTTCAGTTTATAGACGAAAGAAGGAAGTCCAAAAATGTTGTGGGCCACTCAGTAATACAGCAATTCATGTCGCTGAGGAATAAAATAAACAGGAAGTGCAGGGAACCTAAGACGAAATGGCTGCATGAAAAATGTGAAGAAATCGAAAAAGAAATGATTGTCGGGTTGACAGATCCAGCATAAAGAAAAGTCAAAACAATCTCCGCTGACATTAAAAGCAAGGGCGTTAACATTTAGAGTGTCACGAGAATTCCACTGTTAAATGCAGAGGAGAGAGCGCGTAGGTGGGAAGGATACACTGAAAGTCTCTATGGGGGGAAAGATTTGTCTGAAGTGATAGAGGAAGAAACCGAAGTCTATTTAGAAGAGATAGTGGATCCAGTATTAGAATCAGCATTCAAAAGAACTTTGTAGGACTTAGGATCATATAAGGTAGAAGATATAGATAAGACTCCATCAGAATATTTGAAATCATTGGGGGCAGTGGCAACAAAACGACTATTTACGTTGGTGCGCAGAATGTATGAGTCTGACTTTGGAAAAAATATCATTCACACAATTCCGAAGAATGCAAGAGCTGACAAGTACGAGAACCACTTTAACAGCTCAAGCTTCCAAGTTCCTGACAAGAATAATATACAGAAGAATGGAAAAGATATTGAGGATGTGCGAGATGACGGTAGGTTTGGCTTTAGAAAATGTAAAGTCACAGGAGAGACAATTCTGACGGTGTGGTTGATAACGAAAGTAAGACTAAAGAAAAATCGAGACACGTTCATAGGATTTGTGGCCTGGAAAAAGCGTTCGACAGTGTAAAATGGTGCAAGATGTTCGAAATTCTGAGAAAAACAGTGGTAAGCTATGGGGAGAGACGGGTGATATACAATATGTACAAGAGCCATGAAGGGATAATAAGAGTGGACGACCAAGAACGAAGTGCTCGGATGAAAAAGGGTGTAAGACAGGGATGTAGTCTTTCGTCCCTACTGTTCCATCTGTGCATAGAAGAAGCAATGATGGAAATAAAAGAAAGGTTCTGGAGTGGAATTAAAATTCAAGGTGAAAGGATGTCAATGATACGACTCGCTGATAACATTGTTATCCTGAGTGAAAGTGAAGAGGAATTACATGATCTGCTGAATGGAATGAACAGTCTACTGAGTACAGAATATTGATTTAGAGTAAATCGAAGAAAGGCGAAGGTAATGAGAAGTAGTAGAAATGAGAACTGCGAGGAACCTAATATTAGGATCGATGGTCACGAAATAGATGAAGTTTAGGAATTGTGCTACGTAGGCAGTAAAATAACCAATGATGGACGCAGCAAGGAGGGCATCAGAAGCAGGCTATCAATGGCATAAAGGGCATTGCTGGCCAACAGAAGTCTACTAGTAACAAACATAGGCCTTAACTTGAGGAAGAAATTTCTGAGAATGCACATCTGGAGAACAGCGTTGTATGTTAGTGAAACATGGACTGTGGGGAAACCGGAACAGAAGAGAATAGAAGCATTTGAGATCTGGCGCTACAGAAGAATGTTGAAAATTAGATGGACTGATAATGTAAGGAATGAGGAGGTTCTGCGCAGGATCGGAGAGTATTTATTTTAAGGTACTTATTGATGTGAAGAAGATTACGCGAATCAGGGAAGAGAGTTAACTCTTTGAGTTTTGAAATTCAGAATATTTGTGAAAATGGTTGTATTGATTGATTCGTAATACATGATAGCGATTCAAAGTAATGAATACAATGATTCTGCTATATGCAGTGTGCTTAATCCATACTTCTACTCTAGTAATATGAGGCATAGATGCACATTCCTGCCCGTGCACCTCTGTAGGTTCATATCGGCGCATCATGTGCTTGGACAGCGTGGCAGCGAGGAGGGCAGGCACCACATCATGAACTATGCTTATCCGAACAGGCACACACCACAGGGCTGCTTGTTTACTCCCCATCAGTCATCATAAGGAAACTATTGATAACCGAGTGCAGCGGAAGGTAACATATAGCAATATGCAAATTTATTACAAAAATAATTATTTTTACATCCGTGGCACTGAGCACCATGGGACTTAACGTCTGTTGTCATCAGTCCCCTAGAACTTAGAACTACTTAAACCTAACTAACTTAAGAATATCACACACATCCATTCCTGAGGCAGAATTCGAACCTGCGACCACAGCGGTCTCGCGGTTCCAGACACAAACGCCTAGAACCGCTCGGCCACACCGGCCAGCCCGTGGTTAGTACATTATTTTAGCGAAACTATCATGCAGTTCAGAGATACTTGCGCCATAGGGTGGTGGGGTTTCGGGTTCCGCTGGATAGGTCAGGAGTCCACTACACTCAACAAGCGGCTACACGGGTAGCAGGGGTTGTGTGGCGTGGGCTGGGCGGTTTTTTAGGTTAGATGGCCTTGGGCAAGTACAGAAAGGGCAACAGCCTCAACGGGTGCGGGGCAAAGTCAGGACATGCGGGGACCAAGCAGCAATCGGTATTGTAATTGTCAACTGTCGAAGCTGCGTTGGTAAAGTACCGGAACTTCAAGCGCTGATAGAAAGCACCGGAGCTGAAATCGTTATAGGTACAGAAAGCTGGCTTAAGCCAGAGATAAATTCTGCCGAAATTTTTACAAAGGTACACACGGTGTTTAGAAAGGATAGATTGCATGCAACCGGTGGTGGAGTGTTCATCGCTGTTAGTAGTAGTTTATCCTGTAGTGAAGTAGAAGTGGATAGTTCCTGTGAATTATTATGGGTGGAGGTTACACTAAACAACCGAACTAGGTTAATAATTGGCTCCTTTTACCGACCTCCCGACTCAGCAGCATTAGTGGCAGAACAACTGAGAGAAAATTTGGAATACATTTCACATAAATTTTCTCAGCATGTTATAGTCTTAGGTGGAGATTTCAATTTACCAGATATAGACTGGGACACTCAGATGTTTAGGACGGGTGGTAGGGACAGAGCATCGAGTGACATTATACTGAGTGCACTATCCGAAAATTACCTCGAGCAATTAAACAGAGAACCGACTCGTGGAGATAACATCTTGGACCTACTGATAACAAACAGACCCGAACTTTTCGAATCTGTATGTACAGAACAGGGAATCAGTGATCATAAGGCCGTTGCAGCATCCCTGAATATGGAAGTTAATAGGAATATAAAAAAAGGGAGGAAGGTTTATCTGGTTAGCAAGAGTAATAGAAGGCAGATTTCAGACTACCTAACAGATCAAAACGAAAATTTCTGTTCCGACACTGACAATGTTGAGTGTTTATGGAAAAAGTTCAAGGCAATCGTAAAATGCGTTTTAGACAGGTACGTGCCGAGTAAAACTGTGAGGGACGGGAAAAACCCACCGTGGTACAACAACAAAGTTAGGAAACTACTGCGAAAGCAAAGAGAGCTCCACTCCAAGTTTAAACGCAGCCAAAACCTCTCAGACAAACTGAAGCTAAACGATGTCAAAGTTAGCGTAAGGAGGGCTATGCGTGAAGCGTTCATTGAATTCGAAAGTAAAATTCTATGTACCGACTTGACAGAAAATCCTAGGAAGTTCTGGTCTTACGTTAAATCAGAAAGTGGCTCGAAACAGCATATCCAGACACTTCGGGATGATGATGGCATTGAAACAGAGGATGACACGCGTAAAGCTGAAATACTAAACACCTTTTTCCAAAGCTGTTTCACAGAGGAAGACCGCACTGCAGTTCCTTCTCTAAATCCTCGCACAAACGAAAAAATGGCTGACATCGAAATAAGTGTCCGAGGAATAGAAAAGCAACTGGAATCACTCAATAGAGGAAAGTCCACTGGACCTGACGGGATACCAATTCGATTCTACACAGAGTACGCGAAAGAACTTGCCCCCCTTCTAACAGCCGTGTACCGCAAGTCTCTAGAGGAACGGAGGGTTCCAAATGATTGGAAAAGAGCACAGATAGTCCCAGTCTTCAAGAAGGGTCGTCGAGCAGATGCGCAAAACTATAGACCTATATCTCTTACGTCGATCTCTTGTAGAATTTTAGAACATGTTTTTTGCTCGCGTATCATGTCATTTCTGGAAACCCAGAATCTACTATGTAGGAATCAACATGGATTCCGGAAACAGCGATCGTGTGAGACCCAACTCGCCTTATTTGTTCATGAGACCCAGAAAATATTAGATATAGGCTCCCAGGTAGATGCTATTTTTCTTGACTTCCGGAAGGCGTTCGACACAGTTCCGCACTGTCGCCTGATAAACAAAGTAAGAGCCTACGGAATATCAGACCAGCTGTGTGGCTGGATTGAAGAGTTTTTAGCAAACAGAACACAGCATGTTGTTATCAATGGAGAGACGTCTACAGACGTTAAAGTAACCTCTGGCGTCCCACAGGGGAGTGTTATGGGACCATTGCTTTTCACAATATATATAAATGACTTAGTAGATAGTGTCGGAAGTTCCATGCGGCTTTTCGCGGATGATGCTGTAGTATACAGAGAAGTTGCTGCATTAGAAAATTGTAGCGAAATACAGGAAGATCTGCAGCGGATAGGCACTTGGTGCAGGGAGTGGCAACTGACCCTTAACATAGACAAATGTAATGTATTGCGAATACATAGAAAGAAGGATCCTTTATTGTATGATTATATGATAGCGGAACAAACACTGGTAGCAGTTACTTCTGTAAAATATCTGGGAGTATGCGTACGGAACGATTTGAAGTGGAATGATCATATAAAACTAATTGTTGGTAAGGCGGGTACCAGGTTGAGATTCATTGGGAGAGTGCTTAGAAAATGTAGTCCATCAACAAAGGAGGTGGCTTACAAAACACTCGTTCGACCTATACTTGAGTATTGCTCATCAGTGTGGGATCCGTACCAGGTCGGGTTGACGGAGGAGATAGAGAAGATCCAAAGAAGAGCGGCGCGTTTCGTCACTGGGTTATTTGGTAACCGTGATAGCGTTACGGAGATGTTTAATAAACTCAAGTGGCAGACTCTGCAAGAGAGGCGCTCTGCATCGCGGTGTAGCTTGCTCGCCAGGTTTCGAGAGGGTGCGTTTCTGGATGAGGTATCGAATATATTGCTTCCCCCTACTTATACTTCCCGAGGAGATCACGAATGTAAAATTAGAGAGATTAGAGCGCGCACGGAGGCTTTCAGACAGTCGTTCTTCCCGCGAACCATACGCGACTGGAACAGGAAAGGGAGGTAATGTCAGTGGCACGTAAAGTGCCCTCCGCCACACACCGTTGGGTGGCTTGCGGAGTATCAATGTAGAATGTAGATGTAGATGTAGATGTAGATATATAGCTTTTGATAAATATTCGTGAGATAATTGGAGAAGTTCGTGCAATTGATTTGAAAAACTTTAATCGTAACAAACGCTTACGAAATTAGCAATGTTATACTTTACTCAATATAAAGTCGAAGGGTGCCCGCACCTTTAACAGTATTCCTCTAAGTACTACGGTTGGGAACACAAGTCGGCATTGTGTGGTTATGTGAGCGTTTAGATGAGGAAAATGAAATGTCTTTCAGTCTCCCACTTATAATCTGGGAGTCATTTCAGGCTTGCGTTACTCGACTTCATGTACTTCACTCCCGAGAAATTTGGATACTGATGTGATGCGGTCCAGCTGAATTTTCTGGTGCAGAGGCCTGATTGTCTGACTTCATTGCTAATTAATTCAGAAACGGTGCAACGTATCGAATTTTCTTTCTCAACAATTATTTGTCAGCACAACCTAGCCTGAATCTTTCTTACAAGCTTTTCAGACTGTTTATGACCATTCTGCGTATATAATTTGCTTATTATTTATGTCGAAGGGATGGGAGTCAGCCTCTTGGATCCTGGCCTCGTGGAGAAATACAGAGGCGAGTGAGTGTGTCAGGACTTACCTCAGTTCACTGCTACTGGCGCCACGTCACCATAACGCACCTGTGCGTAGCACACAAAGTATTGCGTCGTAATCCAAGAATTAAATAAAAAGTTAAAGTTGCTTTTCTAAACCTAGTCAGCATGTGTTTTAGCACATTAACATTTAAGATGTCAAATATAAGATTGATCAAATGAATATCTTTCCCTAAATACATGATTTTACGAAAAAATAAATGGCGCCATTAAAAAATAAAGCTAGAAAGCCAAAAATCTGTATGACGCTTCAGTTCGACATAAAAATAGTAACTACGTGACCCAATTGAGCTACCTTTAATAGTTTTCGAGTAATTTACTGAAAAGTGAATTTGGAACAAAAACGTCCATATTTGTTGTAGATTAAGTAATTATATTATATTAATGCTAGAAAGTTCTGATTACAGCTCGTGATGAAACCTATTAAATAATAGAGCTATAACAAGTTTCAAAGCCTGAATGTAAAGAATAACAAATAAAAGTTCTCTTAAAGTTGTAGTTCAGAGGTCGTGTTCTACTGTGAGTTCTGTTCTAAAAATTCTAGACGGCAAAGTTTAATTACAGGAGATCTGAAACTTTTTCTGTGATTTTAACCAACCTAATTAGATTCACACAAAACTTACGAAGATTCTAAATTAATACACAACAGTGTTATAAAATTGGTGTCATGAAAGTGTTCGTTTAGAGGCTACTACCGTGGGCATGGAGCGGATAAGAGCAGATGTTCCCTTGGCCGTCCGCTGCGCCCGTATGCTGTATAAATACGGGCTGAGAGGTAAGACTCGACTTCACTTCACACCCAGCTACCATACGATACGCGTCAGTCAAACGTGGGAGTAAGCACTGCCTCGGATGGCGTCACAGGCAGGCTGTTAATAAACGAATATTTTCAGTAATAATAGAAAGTGAACTCGCGAGGACTGTACACCGTCCTGGATCGCTTAGATTTCGCAGAAGTAGCTGTTAGTGTGCCGCCAGTAACGTTAACAAATCCGTGTGGCAAGTGGTGATAATTATTTTCCAATTTTGTGGCAACCAATTATTTTGATAATCAGAAGTCAGGGCGAAAGTCCCATTTATTGGGAACTTACCGTAGAGGTCGCCTCTGAACTGCTCATAATGCTGTTTAGCTTAGAGAGATTTATTACATGAATATTACTATGTTGTGCTTGTGAAACTTTATCGTATATATATATATATATATATATATATATATATATATATATATATATATATATGATAAATTTCTTTCAGCGCGGTGGACAGGAAAGTGGACTTTCAGACTGGAAACTATGGTCAGTATGTTCTCCATCGCTTTCTGGCTGACCACAAAAATAGTTTCCAGGATCTCGTACAAGAAGACGGCACCCACCGCGCCACAACCTGTTGGCTTGTGCCGTAAAGAGAAACGCTTTTACCAGAAAATGGGAATTACGTGTAGTTTTCTAAACTACAAGTTTTTGCCATAGACCACTCTATTTATTAGACTGTACACGATAGGAGTTTCGGTTTTTAGCTCTTTATCACGGTTCTGAAGCTAGTTTTCACCCCTCACCTGCTCTCACCCTCTCCGCCTCCCACATTATTTCAGTGTACGTTATCGACATGTGCAGAAACCACGACCTCAGTTTCATGAGATTTATTTCTATCTGTTACGTACTATGGTGTATGTGACGAATGCTGATATGAGCCAGACAAGCCTCACATCGTTTCCACTTATTTTGTTAACGTTGCCAACACTAAGTTTTCAGTATCTTCACCACTTGGAAGTGACTTAAACGTCGAAACTGCAGTTGGTGAAACTGTAATAAATCTTGCATTCCAAGAACTGTGTCATTTAAAAAATTCTCGAGACTGCACACCTGAGACAAATAAAGTCATGTATAGTTTTAAAGTTGCTTGGCACAATGAGAGCTCTGCGAATTAGTTTTTCTTCTTCCGCTCACTCTGAATCGCAAGCATAATACAAAGATGTTTCTGAACTACGCAATCGATTACTGAAAGCCAGCCGGTGTGAGCGAGCGGTTCTGGGCGCCTCAGTCTGGAACCGCGCGACCGCTACGGCTGCAGGTTCAAATCCTGCCTCGGGCATGGATGTGTGTGATGTCCTTAGGTTAATTAGGTTTAAGTATTTCTGATGACCTCAGATGTTAAGTCCCATAGTGCTCAGAGCCATTTGAACCATTTGGTTACTGAAAGCATCACACACTTCGACGAGCTCGGGAGAGTTAGCTTAAATGACGCTCTTTGACGAGCAGTGGCATTAGCCAATAGGACACGAGCGCAGCCGCATTTTTCTCTGGACGCAGGCCATTTAATCGGCACAGAACATGGTGATCTTACATGGGTTGGGCGCGGGAAAGGTAGCGCGGATTTGGCTCAGACTGTGTGAGTAGAAGCAAGTATATGACCCTTTCAGGTTCCTAAGATATTTCCTCTGGGTGGGTCGTAGGAAAAGAGGAAACACACTCGAAAGTTTGTTGATAAAGTTGTGAGCGATATTTGAATAACGACTGCGCCGTCAGCGACGGTGTAGCCGCCAAGCGTAGGGAGTGACAATTCGATGCGTGGGTCGCGTCCGATTCCCGCTGCTCCTCCTTTTTTCCATCTCATTTTATTCCTCACGATGTTAAACTATAAATTATAACGCTTAAATATAGTTTAACAGTTCTGTTTGTATACGTAAAAATTAATAAACTCGATTTACAACTACTTACGATTACTTTAATTTGAATAATTAGTACAATCAGTTAATTATCGTAATTTGATGAAGTTTTGAATGAAACTAATATTTCGGAAAACTGTAGCAAGGAATTATCTGTGTTTTTATTAATTAGGATAATAATTGTCAAAGAAACGTTTAAAAAACGAATATTGTCTAAACCAAGTACATTTTATCAATGCATTTTTTGAGTAAGAAAATTTTTCGGGTATAGGCTTCACTGGAAAGCATATTTCATTCACATTTTTAAATGAAGGTCTTTCTGTATCAATTTTGATGCATATCAAGCATTTCGAGTTATTGGGGCGAAAATAGGAGCCCTGAATTGATCCTGCACGATCGAATATATTTTAATTGCGTCTTCTCTTGACGATAGCTCTCGCTGTTGTAGCAAATAGGGTGCTCATTGTAATCTTTTAATTAGATTTTTGACTTGGAGATAGAAATACACATTAAAGGATTGAGCAAGAGGAGTACATGGGGAAATGTCAGATTGTGACCAAACCATTGTAAATGGTACTGCATACTGACAGTACCAGATTGCCGGGAACCGCGGATTGGTACCAAGAGCAATCGTAAATTTTACGCATTATCTATGGTTAACACACTGCGTCACGTATGCTTATTGCATACAGCGGGCCTACAAGGTGCGTTACCTACACGGTTATAAGATCAGATTATGAACTTACGAGAAATGAGTGTGATCATACAATCTATTTCTTCCTTAAAATGAGGAACAAAGCGCCTTCAGTCACAAGTTGCGTTTATTTACTGCACTATGCATTTCGAGCCCTGGAGGCTCATCTTCAGGTGCTTTTTAGTGATTTACATAAGGTTTTTTTAGTTGTTTGCTGTTGATATTACATTTTTGTGTTACAACATGGTATATTGTAGATACTGTATAAGTTTAACAGCGTTAATAATATGAAACTAACTTACAGTTTAACATTGTATGATGTCTGCTTCTGTTGTGCAGTTGGTATACACAATACACATCTTTAATTTTGCAGTACATACTGGGATATATACATTGTCACACACTTTTTCGCACATTGTAGTAGCAGAACGCAAACATGCCAAAGATTCTCGTTCATACAGATGTTCTACTTCTAAACATAATCGATTTTATTGTTTCACAGAAGATAATATGATACAGTATTACTAGTACACAGATATTATTAAAATAATTATTTGGCTCCATGTTGTAGGTTGTCAGCTGTTTGTACTATTTAGATTTGATTCCTCAGGAAAAAATAAACTTTTAAAGGTGTAGAAAAAATTGTGGCTGTTAAACTCTGTTTGTTCACTCAACAAGTTTTCGGAATATTTTTCTTTGTGTAGCATTATTTCTAACTGTTCTAGTACATTAAGTTTTTTACTGTTGGGTTCTGTGTGAAGTACAGTTTGGCTGTTGTCGATGTCGTCAAGTCTGTGTTTATTAATATACATGTGGTTAGCTATTGTAGAGTTTTCAAAATGGTTTAGTCGAAAGGCGTCAGTGTGTTCTTTATACCGTGTGTGGAAGGTTCTTCCAGTTTTTCCTATGTAAAATGCAGGGCAACTGTTACATTGTAATTTATATATTCCACTGTGTTGTGTTATTGGCTTGTTTGTGTTCACTGTGTGAGGTAAGTGGTATCCACGTTTGCCGTTTGTGGAGAAAGATATTTTAATATTGGTTTTTTTGAATAAGTTAGCTATTTTTTGTGATACTGTGCCTAAGTATGGAATGCTTATGAAGATTTGTTTTGTGTCGGTAGTTTTCTTTTCAGTGATTTTGTGAGTGATGTTGGTCTGGATTTTTTTAGATAGTTTATCAATTGATTTTACAGAGTAACCATTATTTTGATAGTATCTATTTCTTGTGTTAGTGCTTTGGGTTTTAAAGGTAATGTATGAGTCCTGTTCAACATTGATCTAAATGCAGCATACTTGTGTTTGGGTGGTTTGAAGATTCATGTATTGTGATGTCAGTGTAGGTTAGTTTTCGGTAAATGTACAAGTTATGTTCTTGTTGTTCATTCACAATTGTGAGGTCTAAGAAAGTTATGGATTGATTTGTTTCATGTTCTGTTGTGAACTTTATTTTATTGTGGAGTGAGTTGAATGATGTGAGGAGCTCTTCAAGTTCATCTTTAGTGCTATCAAATAAGCCTGGATAATTATAATGGACATGACATTTCCGGCCGTGAAAGTCTACATTTTAGTATTTCGATATTGCTTGGAAGACAGTTGGGTAGCCGCTGAGAAAGGAAGAGAGAGAGAAAGGTAGAGATTATGGAGAAATGGAGGCACAGCGACAGAGAAGAGGGAAGGGAATGAGGTGGTTCTTTTGTTACCCTCTAAGATCGTAACATGTAGCAGCCATTATTGAGTTTTTCGCTTGTGAGGTAATTTAGGGCTTTGTGATATGAAAGAAAATGGATAATATCGGATGAGACAGGGAGCAAGCGAATAGTTCGGAGCTGTCCTCTATCTCTCTCTCTCTGTGTGGGTGTTTGGGGGGGGGGGGGGGGGGGAGCGGCGACACGCGTGTGTCGCAGGACTCTCCGGGATGTAGAGGGCAGAACGCAACAGGAATGAAGGACGCTTCTATCAAGGTGAAAGTGCGGCGTTTGTGTGCAAATAAGGCGGGCGATGCGAGGGAAGGAACGCGACGGCAGATTGCTGGCTCGTCGCTCAGGACGCAGCTCCCATCCGCCGCGGAGGAAAAATGGCGGCGCTGCGGGACCCCTGGGGCAATCTCTTGCCGCGATGGCGGCCCCGGCGCAGGCTTTTGTGGCGCTGCGCGACCGCCTCATACTTGTGGGCCACTTCCCCCGGGCTTCCCCCCCCGCCCCGCGCCGGACGCCGGAACTACTCGTGACGACACGAGTTTAATTTTCGGCCCGGCCGCGGCGTGTCGCGGCGCGCGCTGCCGCAGTGTTTTATCTCGCCAGCCGGCGCCGCTTTAGGCGTAATCGCATTACCTCCGGTTCGCCGGCCGTAGGTGGCGCCGGGAGTGCGGCCGTTATTGTACGGATTAATGGATGAGCCGGCTGGCGCGGCCGGCCGGAGGTAAATAATCCCCGCGAGTAAGTACGGCCGGAAGTGCGCCAGCACGCTTCGCCCGGCGCGTTATCGCCGCCGCAGACGGCACTTGTGCCCTTACTGGACGCTACGTGGCACACGCATCCACTTCTGAACGACAGATGATGATGGAAGATTATAGTTGCATAGCCGCACTTAGGTGTCCATAGCTTCCGGCAGCGCTGCCAAACCTGCGCCTCCCCCGCATTCTCCCGTAAATCTACTTTTCTGTAATTTTTTCCCCATATTTACCAAAATTTATAATTTTGCAAATATATTTTTTTAAAATAAATTATGATTCCTAAATACTACTTAGGTATAAAACGCAAAGTGCGTATTAATAAAGCCGAAAAATTGCAGGTACGATTTCCCGACGGGAAATGAAGAAGGGAAAGGTCCTTCGAACATGTGTCTGGAAATGCGAAGTTGCCACGGTAGATAGCGTTGACGAATGACGGTTCCTCTGACCACGTGCTGTGTGTTCAATGTATGTTGCAGACTGATTGACGCAGCACATTATAAGCAGCAGAATGGTCCGGTATTCGTCTCGGGAACAAGGCGAGATGGCGTTTGTGTACGGCCAAGCTGATGCAAATGGTTGAGAGGCAGCAGCAACCATATCACTCAAAATTTCAATCCCTTTTTGGGCGTTCGTATGATGATGGGTCCTTGCAGACGGGCGAAAGCGCAGGGAGGCGGCGGACTGTGCATATCCCAGTTTTTGGTTCCGGGTTCTACAGGATACTGAGACGAACCCTAGTACAACCTCCAGGCAAGTGGCCCTCGACACTGTGTAAGCCGGAGTACGATTATTTGTGTCCTGCATCACAACCGCTGCTATCCCCATCACCAGCAATCCTATGGAGGCCACTTTCAACATTACCAGATGAAATAAAATGTCTGACAGACAGCAGTAACAGTTTTAAAAATAAATTGAAATCGTATCTCCTTGACAACTCCTTCTATACCAAAGAAGAATTTTGGAATAGAAATAAATAAATCTATAGGTATAATACATGTATTTTTTGCCATTTAAGGTCATGGGGTAAGGAACATAAATTTTAAGCTTTTTTTTTTTTTTTTAAAAACCTTCATTCATGTGTGCATTTCTTATGCACCTGAAACGTTCCAAATCATTACGGTTACCGTGAGATTGATCAATTCAAGACGTAACTGACTAACTAACTCTGTCGTGACGAGGATGCGATGCAGCTGTGTACTGCGTTCCGGGCCGAATTGTTCTCGTTGCATGCACACCATCCATTTCTGGACACATGTTCAGACGACCTTTTTTCCTCCATTCCCTGTCAGGAATCCGGCCTTGCACTTTGTCAGTTTTATTAATGTTCACCATGTATATTGCGCACAACGAATTAAGTGTCATAGAAAACGAATTATAACTTTAAAAATTTTTACAGGTAAAACACAATCTATATATTCCATGTATAACTTACGTTATCTGGACATTGTATACTGCTAGAAGAACGTAGGTCTCAGTATATATTGTAGCGTACGAAATTTATTTGTTATCGGTTTTAGTGTCATACACAGCAAATAATAATTTTGTTTGCCTCTCACAAGTTAACAGAAATGCTTAAATTGCTATTGTTAGTGAAATAGAGCCATAATTAAGAAAAAAGTGCCCCTTTACATTTGTTCTCATGAGGGTTCAATTTATGTAAACAAAGCATACCCGTCTCCAGTCACAACGATTAATTACTCCCGTGATATTATTAATCACCCATGGAAGATATATTCTTTAATTTTTTATTTAGACAGCATATCTTACCAACTGAAACTTGGGAGCAGAAAAATTACGAGTTGAAGGGCCAACTAAATGATGTATCAGTACATCTACATCTTCATCTACATGATTACTCTGCAATTCACATTTAAGTGCTTGGCAGCGGGTTCATCGAACGACAATCATACTATCTCTTTACCATTCCACTCCCGAACAGCGCGCGGGAAAAACGAACACCTAAACCTTTCTGTTCGAGCTCTGATTTCTCTTATTTTATTTTGATGATCATTCCTACCTATGTAGGTTGGGCTCAACAAAATATTTTCGCATTCGGAAGAGAAAGTTGGTGACTGAAATTTCGTAAATAGATCTCGCCGCGACGAAAAACGTCTTTGCTTTAATGACTTCTGCCACACTCTCTCCCCCATTACGTGATAATACAAAACGAGCTGCCCTATTTTGCACCCTTTCGATGTCCTCCGTCAATCCCACCTGGTAAGGATCCCACACTGCGCAGCAATACTCTAACAGAGGACGAACGAATGTAGTCTAAGCTGTCTCTTTAGTTGACTTGTTGCATCTTCTAAGTGTCCTGCCAATGAAACGCAACCTCTGGCTCGCCTTCCGCACAATATTATCTATGTGGTCTTTCCAACTGAAGTTTTTCGTAATTTTAACACCCAGGTACTTAGTTGAATTGACAGCCTTGAGAACTATACTATTTATCGAGTAATCGAATTCCAACGAACTTCTTTTGGAACTCATGTGGATCACCTCACACTTTTCGTTATTTAGCGTCAACTGCCACCTGACACCCCATACAGCAATCATTTCTAAATCGCTTTGCAACTGGTAATATGTCTTCTCTCATCCGATCGTCACTTAGCATCCTAGAGGAAAAGAGGCGGCAACGCTCTAGAAACTCAGGAGAGATGTCTTATTTTGACTTCAAGGGCCGACCATCCCCATCATGGAGCACTGCGGTCAACGACTGGCCATTACGTGTGTGTTCAAATGGCTCTGAGCACTATGGGACTTAACAGCTATGGTCATCAGTCCCCTAGAACTTAGAACTACTTAAACCTAACTAACCTAAGGACATAACACAATACCCAGTCATCACTAGGCAGAGAAAATCCTGACTCCGCCGGGAATCGAACCCGGGAACCCGGGCGCGGGTTACGTGTATGCCCCTTGGACACATGTTGCGTGGAAATACATTCTCCATCGACACTGTCCAAGCGCCTAGCACGGATCGAAAGTCCCTCCAGTTCAAATCTCGTGATCGGTAAAATGCTGTCTGACTGCGATGGACTTCCACTTGACGCTCAGGCGATGGGACCCTGAAGGACAGGTTACGAAGCACCGTGTAATAACATTCAAGAGTATGTCGGAGCCATGCTGATTTTTTCCTTACTGTACTTCATGAGACCCCTTCGCAACGCCGGTTTTTGTGGCACCATGAATGAACCGTAAGGTGCACCGGGAGACGGCGTGTGCATGTCTGCCACGCTTCTGTTATCCGCAAGCGAAATTCTGGCTCTACCAGTAGGGATGAATTAGTGAACGGCTCGTATTCATGCCATTTATGGTTTGTCATCTTCTATTACGGTACCGCCGCCTCGATTTATTGTTCCATTTACTGGCGTCACCAACTTCCTGCCTTACTTGTCTGTGACCGGCAGCAGCAGCGCTTATCGATAAGTACACTGTCGTATCATCTCTGGAGCGACCGATAGTATTTCTGGGTCGTCGTGTGTCTGGCAGTCAGTTCGGGACGGACCAGCAGTGCAGTAGGGACGCAGCAGCAGTGAAGTCGTGGACGAAGCGCCGGTGAGGCGCCGACAGCCAGTGCTCGCCGACCACTGGCGACACACATGAACTGTCCTACGGAGGGACGTTGGAGCGGGACGACCGTTGGTTGCTCGTTCGGTTGGTCGTCTCATCGGCGGACATTTATTTGGTCCTTTCACCGTTTCTGAGCCTGGGCAGTTGGTCGGTTGGCGTGGAGTAGCGAGGAAGTCTCCGTGGCGTGTGTCTAACCGAGGCCCCTGGCGGCGTCCACGCGAGTCGCAGTGTGAGGGGCTGTTCCCATTGCTACGAGGTTCGTGGCTCACCGATCCCGGACACGAAAGTTGAGTCGTCTGAATTTCGTTGTAGGCTGTTGGGACATTCCCGCGAGCAACAAAGTGTGTTTTCAAGTTGGTGAATTTCTAGCCGTCCTCCTGTGGAGTTTAACTTAACTTGATTATTTTTGAATTGAAGTGCACCAGCGGAATCTTCTGTCTTGTGGCCGTTAACGTTCCGGTTACCCGCCCTGGCCGTTGACATAAATTCAGGCAGTGTATTTTTCTCGTCGTGTTGTGGCTGTCCAGCACGGCGTGTAGTTTGACAGCTGAATGTGTAAGTTGTTATTGGTGCCGATACCTTCTGCGTTGTTCCATTGAACTCAATGTTGTGTGCTGGTCGGGTGGAGTGGAAGTTATCCTGTCGCTTGGTCCGCTGACTGTCGGTTTGGTTGAGAATTGTTGGGACGACTGCCTGCCTCACCTAAGCGAGCATTAGTGTTTGAATTCCAGACCGACCTTTGGTAACTTCTGAGCGCCGTTTGATGTGCTGCATTTTCTTATTTGTCCTTGTTGTTTGTTTATGTATGGCTTCTAACCGATTTTAAATTAGAGTTGTTTTGCCCATAAGGCGTGGGATTGTTTGGGCCTTCAGCCTAATTTGGAGAAATGTTTTAAGATAAAGCCTTTTGCCTTTTAAATTCAAATTCCTGTTTTTGAGTATTACGTTACTGGCCTTCAGCCGACTTCAAATTAAAGTTGTTCTGCCCTTCAGGCGTGAGACCGAATGGCGCATTTAGCCGCGAATTAAGTTCTACAATTCAAATGAAACTATCTGTTCTGTCCTGCGGCTATAGCAGGGGATGTCACTACGGCTCTGCCTGACCTGCAGTCGTGGGGTGATTAAAGTGCATAAATACGCGAGGTGATACGTAAATTATTTGAGCCAACGTTCAGCAGTCGGCACCAGACCCTGCAATCTGTCAGCAACATAAATCCGATCCAGTCTGCTCGTCGAATTGCTAGTACAGTAAAAAAACGTGTAGTCCTCACTCTGCCGGTTTATGTTTCTCTATGTGTCCATTAGTGCCATGTCTCGGCAGATAGAGCGCAGTGCACAACAGGAGTTAAAATTCGGGATTTGATCCCTCAGCATCAGAACACAGCTAAAACACTCTCCTACTATGATGTGATCATATCTGCCACGGAATAGGGGCGCTATCTTCTCCGAGTAAAGTTGCGCACGCGCCCGTCGATTGTCAGATCCGGAGGGGGCATAAATGACAATATAAATGCCGTCACGGTCATAGCCAAACCCCGGGACAAAGGGAGATAATGGAGGTCACACACCGGAATTCTTTCCCGGACCAAGATCGCTGTGCTGCGTCCTTCCTCTAGAGTCGGCGCTACGTAAGTGTTACAACACGCACGTCCGGAAGAGTAGCACTGCAGGTTTCCTGCACCAGCAAGGTATCCACGTATGTGGCGTGCATCAAGTTTTCTAGACTACTGTAAAGACCGAGTAGTCGAATGGCAGATGGACAGCCGGAAAGTAATTAAAAGAATTACCAAAGGCTGTCCTCAAGGGTCGATCTGCGGCCCCATCTTCTGGGACATAACAATCGAACCCCTCCTACAACTTCTGGATGGGGATGACAGGTCAGACGGAATTATCGCCTACGCAGATGATCTATTAGTTGTAGTCACTGCAAACAACAGAGCCCAGTTAGAAGAGAAAGCCAGTGGAATACTACAAACAATTATTCAGTGGTGTCACAACCACAAACTCAGGATAGCCGAAAACAAAACCACATACACTTTACTGAAAAGATCACTCCAAAGGAATCCTTCGGTTAAAATTGGGGACACAGACATCAAACGAGCACGCATTACGCGCTATCTTGCAGAGAAGTGTCCTACTTAGGCTATCCGGAGCCTTCGGTATCACCTCAGCGGATGAACTGTGTGTGGTGCTCGGAATATGCCCCATAGATATCACGATCAAATACAGAGCTGCAAGGTACTGGTTAAAGATGGGGAGACTAGATAAGGTACACACAATAACCGGTGTGCCCATAGATGCGATACGTCACCTCAAAAGTTGGCGTTTAGATACACGGCAAGGTGAGTGGGATGTAAGTGATAAGGGACGTAGAGTGCTCGACTTCCCCCCTGACATAAGGGAGCGGTTTAGAATGAGACATATCGATCCCATCCGCGGTGTGGTCATTTATTAACCGGACACGGACCTTATCCCACGCACTTAAACCGCATGAGTCTGAGGCAGACACCTACATGCACATGCGGGGAAGAGGGTTCCCCAGATGACACTGTCTTTTTGTGCGGGCAATACACGAACAATAGACATACACTACACTTAGATTATACAGACATAGATATATACACAGCAATAAGAGACGAAGAACAATGGGCACAATTAAACGCACTTACAAACAGTGTTTCAAAAACAACACATGAAGAGTATATGCGGACACGACATTACAGACATGCCTATGTGCAGCCTAGCAGCAATCTACAGAGGATGGACAGCGATACCCACAGTGACAACGAAAATAGTGACAATGAGGAGGAACAGGAGGAGGAAGCTGAGATGTGACAGTAAATAAGCAAAAGTGCTGGCAATCTAGCCAAGAAAACACCAAATGATGTACATGGATGGGCACCTAAAGTAATTAATACATAGGATTAGTAATAAATAGGATAAGCAACATTATGTATCTACTAATAACCATTTGTGTGTGTGTGTGTGTGTTTGTGTGTGTGTGTGTGTGTGTGTATGTGTGTGTGTGTGACTGGCGGTCAACGGCTCGAAGAAACCATTCCGAGATATTCACCGTCAGTCACATTCGGTGATAGTTCTAACAAATCTCTCATCTATCCTATCTTCTTTTTATATTCTTCTAAAAAGACAACAAAATTTTATTTATATTTCAACCTTAAATTATTGTTATTTTTAAAACTATCATTCATTGTAAATGTTGTAGGTTAAACAAAAGGAAAGAAAACTGTAAAAAGATTAAAAACGAAAATTGTAAGATGTACGACCTGTTTTAAACATCAGGTAACAGGTCTATAATTTGGCAATAAATAAATAAATAAATATCAAGTCCCTGAAAAATTCGCAGGCGATCGTACAGTATTAATGTTTACTGTTCCCAACTTATATACCTCGTTCGTTGTCATCGTCATGCTCGTATCATGTCATTGAAGCTACAAAGGCTAAGTGCACTACCCGTGCTCAGAGGGTTCTCCACCAATGGGCTTCCCTCCACTGTTTTCATCCTGTGGTGGATGTCCTGTAGGAGAACCGCCACCAAGTGGGACTGCCGACTCCGGTACCTCTTCGACTAGCTCTGCCCAGTCGCATTGGTCATCAGTCCTGGAAACGGCCTCTACTGCATTTCGTTGTGACTGACGGGACGCTGTTACGACTACTTAATCGGTACTACCGGATCAGTCGTTGTCAATGGACAGGGACCATCTGAAAGCCAGGACATCCGATCACCATCTGACGAAACCCTTCAACGTCCTTTAAAGGCACTTCTTCCAGGAGAAGGAGGAGGAGGAGGAGATTAATGTTTAACCATCCGTCGACAACTAGCTAATTACCGACGGAGCACAAGCTCGGATTAGGGAAGGATGCGGAAGGAAATTGGGAACCATCCCGATATTTGAGGCGATTTAGGGAAATCAGGGAAACCCTAAATCAGGACAGCCGGACACGGGTTTGAACCGTTGTCTTCCCGAATGCGAGTCCAGAGTGCTAACCACTGCACCACGTCGCTCGGTACGCTTGTTCCACGTCAAATGTCTTTTCGGCTCTAAGATCTTCCGAATCACCTAGGTTAGGGGAGGACTTGTTGCCAGAAATACGGCGACGCTTTTTAAGACACCTCAGCGATCGTTGTTCATCAGGTACTCGTTGATCCATTGCTGCGGCCACCCTCTCGACCTCCAGTTCCACGCCACGTCCTACACGCGAGGCTGCGTTGAGTTCCTTCGTCATCTGCCGTAGCGGCATCGTCCTCGTCCCCTCCCTGCTCCTCTCTGTCCACTCTTGCATCAAAATGTCCGAGTCAGGCTCCGAACACGGGAACACCTCCCGGCACGTACGTCATCGGCAGTTTCGTGGGAACTTCTCGCTGTGGCGCTTCTCCACGTGGCAGTTGCATGATGTGGCGTTGTACGCACTCCGAACGGATGTATCGTCCTCCACCAAGGCCAGAACATTTTGCGGCTGGCCGTCGTAAATCACAATAGCTCGACGCCCTATAACATATAAGTATGAAGGAATATGTTTGTTAAGGACGATCTGCTTAGCACGGGATAGGTGCTAAAACTCGTCTTGAATAGCCTACATTGCGCTGCTTACGGTGGGTAGGTGTATCCCAACGAGGTTTGTAGCAGGTAAACAAGCTTCATAACTCAAAAAAATACTCTATTTCAAGAGCCTTGGGTGTGGCATATTTATTGTGAAATGTAAATTGGATCGTAGTGTTTCTGAAATTATGTGCTATGGCAATCTATTCAGACAACAACATGCGCGACTGTCAGTGGCGTACACACTTCCTCTTCCGCTCGCGGCCGGAACAACATGCCTGAAACGCGCCAATGCCAAATGCAGGCTCCAACTCAGAACCCCGAATTACGAAGGCAATGCTCTTGCGGAGTAAGCTATCTAAGCACTATTATGACCCCACCATCAGCACAGTAACTGCGTTTGTTACTAGTTTCAGGAAAAAGTCATTTTAGTAGGCACAATGTTAAACTGTATGCTGAAGTGTACTGAGTTGCTGCCACGATAGTGTGGAAACTTACGTTAAATAATGAGGCTCAAACTGGACACTTGTCAGACTACACCACTGGAATTAAATGCCTAATTTGTAACATAAAAACTAATCGTGTAAATAAATGCATATAATGTTCTGGCGCGTGAACTCACAATTAAAGATACCGAAATAGATGATTTTCCTTTTATTGAGAACAATTTTGAGATTGACGGTGACCACTCTGCGGCGCAACAGTTGCAAAGCTCCACAGAAAACATGAGTTCCGTTTCCAAAAATAAGGAACGAATTCCTGACACTATAATTTCACCCACTACTTTGACTAGTAATCAGACGGCAGAATCCGGTATTGCGGACGCCGCTGATCTGCACATGGCTGTTGTGCACAATTCAAAACTTGATTCTTTACCGAGTGAGATCGGTGATTTGCCTACTTTTCACACAATTGGTCTGATTGCCAATAGCATGTCAGAGGAAACAATAGTGCAAAGTACTCAAGCTGTTTTTAAAAATCCGTCAGATTCCGAAAACTGTATTTATGCAGTTAATGCAACAAACGAAACGTCCATGGCTGTAGATGATGTCTCCACATCACAAAGCACAACACAGGTGACACCTGACGTATCAATTCCAAGTAATATGGAAGTGATATTTCAAACTCCCATGCACATGTTTAATGAACGGTTTAATAAGACTGGTGAAATGATGGTTAAACAAAATACTCAGTTCAATGAACTGTGTAATAAAAAGGACGAAAAATTTTCCATCATAGGAGAAATACAATTTGACAGCCCTACGCAGTTCAATGAACGATTTAATAAAAGTGATGAACAATTTTCCACCAAACGTGACGACCATAAATCATACACAGAAACGACTGATAACTGGTTCAAACAATTCTGAGAAGCAAAATTTTTCTAACAACACTTCTGTTGAATCTACTGTTGCCACGGATTCCTGTGAAACCATTCCGTTTGTCTCTTTCAGAGCAGCTACGTATAATCATGGCAACCTACAGTCAGAACCCAAAATTAACAGCTACAAGAAGACGATGTCCATTACTAAAGAAAATAAAACACAGCAGTTTCGAGGAAGTCACATTCAGAATTTCGGCACAGATGCGGATATTATTTTCAGTCAACAGAATTTTACTATCGATGATAAGCCAGCCCAATTTGATGTCACAGCCCGTAACAATGACGGTCACAGCAGTTCGAATTTATTTCAACAGCCCACTTCTAACTCTAACGAACAGCATATGCACTATGATTACGTTAGAGAACTACAGTTGACAGCAAATTTCATAAAAAATTTATCTTCTGACACAGCTGCCATGACATTGTCAAGCAACTTTTCTGATATTTCAGATAAAATTTGTGAAACCGCTCGAATTAACACTTTCAGCACCAGTACAGAAAAGCCTAAGCCATGAAAGCAGTGTTGTAGGAAACATATTCAGAAGACCGTTATACATGAGATGTCATTTGGTGAGAACAGGAGTTTACTATATACGATCAATCAATGCTATCTAACGACACAGCCCGTCAGGATCATGCCGTTTCCAAATCGTTTTCGCAACAGACTACGCAAGAGGAAGAGAATATTTTATATTCATTTCACCATTTGTTTAATACAAGCAAACATATAAATTCCATTATACCGAACACGCACAGTCATACAGATTCAATTATACCGAACCCGCACAGTCCTCCTATACAAACTGAAAGCAGTTCTGATAACGCTACGATTTCTCAAGTGTTACAAATTTGTCAAGGTCAAGGGCAATGGGTGCCCAGCCTACTGAAAACATACAGGCCACAACAGAGGAAGTGCCATGCCGTCTTTGAAACCAGCAGCAGCGCGGTCAACAATACCACGTGCAGCATGCCACAGTTCACTTTAAAGCAATGAAGCACTACGCCGATCAAAACGAAACTCTGCTCTCCACGTTTGAGTGCCACTCACGTGAAATCTACTTTGTTTTACTTGCGAAGCCAGCCTGATTTAACAGCAGTGTGCAGATCTTATGAAATAAAATAACCAGAGGTGAATATCACCAACGCCACACTGTCAAGCATATTTTTTTGAAAACATCGATTTCCAAAACTAATCACATCTACATTCATCTCAAAAATACTGTGCCAAGCAAAATACAGACCTGGATCAATTATGTTGCACTACGTAAATACAACGTAGCAGATTCTGCCATCACATAACTTACTTGCTTTAATTACTTTGCTTTCCTGTACTGTGACATTACACATGATTTTGACACTGATACACTGAATGTGTCCATTTTTTTATGTCTATTGTAGCTATGCAACAAGTGAACGGTATGTAGTGACTTTCAATTTCTATCGTATACCAATGATGAAAATTACTGAAATACAAACTTTCGCTACAAACCGAATTCGGCCGTTCGCCTTCCCTATAACAATCTACATCTACATCTACACATCTACATCTACAAGCCACCTGACGGTGTGTGGCGGAGGGTATCTTGATTACCTCTATCGGTTCTCCCTTCTATTCCAGTCTCTTATTGTTCGTGGGAAGAAGGGTTGTCGGTATGCTTCTGTGTGGGCTCTAATCTCTCTGATTTTATCCTCATGCTCTTCGCGAGACGTACGTAGGAGGGAGCAATATACTGCTTGACTCCTCGGTGAAGATATGTTCTTGATACTTCAACAAAAGCCCGTACCGAGCTACTGAGCGTCTCTCTTGCAGAGTCTTCCACTGGAGTTTCTCTATCATCTCCGTAACGCTTTCGCGATTACTAAATGATCCTGTAACGAAGCGTGCTGCTCCCCATTGGATCTTCTCTATCCCTTCTATCAACCCTATCTGGTACGGATCCCACACTGCTGAGCAGTATTCAAGCAGTGGGCGAACAAGCGTACTGTAACCTACTTCCTTTGTTTTCGGATTGCATTTCCTTAGAATTCTTCCAATGAACCTCAGTCTGGCATCTGCTTTACCGACGATCAACTTCATATGATCATTCCATTTCAAATCACTCCTAATGCGTACTCCCAGATAATTTATGGAATTAACAGCTTCCAGTTGCTGACCTGCTATATTGCAGCTAAATGATATGCGATCTTTCTTTCTATGTATTCGCAGCACATTACACTTGTCTACATTGAGATTCAATTGCCAATCCCTGCACCATGCGTCAATTCGCTGCAGATCTTCCTGCATTTCAGTACAATTTTCCATTGTTACAACCTCTAGATATACCACAGCATCATCCGCAAGAAGCCTCAGTGAACTTCCGATGTCATCCACAATGTCATTTATGTATATTGTGAATAGCAACGGTCCTACGACACCCCCTGCCGCACACCTGAAATCACTGTTACTTCGGCGGAAGACTTCTCTCCATTGAGAATGACATGCTGCGTTCTGTTATCTAGGAACTCTTCAATCCAATCACACACTTGGTCTGATAGTCCATATGCTCTTACTTTGTTCATTAAACGTCTGTGGGGAACTATATCGAACGCCTTGCGGAAGTCAAGAAACACGGCATCTACCTGGGAACCGGAGTCTATGGCCCTCTGAGTCTCGTGGACGAATAGCCCGAGCTGGGTTTCACACGATCGTCTTTTTCGAAACCCATGCTGATTTCTACAGAGTAGATCTCTAGTCTCCAGATAAGTCATTATACTCGAACATAATACATGTTCCAAAATTCTACAACTGATCGACGTTAGAGATATAGGTCTATAGTTCTGCACATCTGTTCGACGTCCCTTCTTGATAAAGGGGATGACCTGTGCCCTTTTCCAATCCTTTGGAACGCTACGCTCTTCTAGAGACCTACGGTACACCGCTGCAAGAATGGGGGCAAGTTCCTTCGCGTACTCTGTGTAAAATCGAACTCGTATTCCATCAGGTCCAGCGGCCTTTCCTCTTTTGAGCGATTTTAATTATTTCCCTATCCCTCTGTCGTCTATTTCGATATCTACCATTTTGTCATCTGTGCAACAGTATAGAGAAGGAACTACAGTGCAGTCTTCCTCTGTGAAACAGCTTTGGAAAAAGACATTTAGTATTTCGGCTTTAGTCTGTCATCCTCTGTTTCAGTACCATTTTGGTCACAGAGTGTCTGGACATTTTGGTTTGATCCATCTACCGCTTTGACATAAGACCAAAATTTCTTCGGATTTTCTGCCAAGTCAGTACATAAAACTCTACTTTCGAATTCACTGAACGCCTCTCGCACAGCCCTCCTCACACTACATTTCGCTTCGCGTAATTTTTGTTTGTCTGCAAGGCTTTGGCTATGTTTATGTTTGCTGTGAAGTTCCCTTTGCTTCCGCAGCAGTTTTCTAACTCGGTTGCTGTACCACGGTGGCTCATTTCCATCTCTTACTATCTTGCTTGACACATACTCATCTAACGCATATTGTACGATGGATTTGAACTTTGTCCACTGATCCTCAACACTATCTGTACTTAAAACAAACCTTTTGTGTTGAACCGTCAGGTACTCTGAAATCTGCTTTTTGTCACTTTTGCTAAACAGAAAAATCTTCCTACCTTTTTGTAATATATCTATTTACGGCTGAAATCATCGATGCAGTAACCGCTATATGATCGCTGATTCCCTGTTCTGCGTTAACTGTTTCAAATAGTTCGGGTCTGTTTGTCACCAGAAGGTCTAATCTGTTATCGCCACGAGTCGGTTCTCTGTTTAACTGCTCAAGGTAGTTTTCAGATAAAGCACTTAAAAAAATTTACATGAACTCTTTGTCCCTGCCATCCATTATGAACGTTTGAGTCTCCCAGTCTATATCCGGCAAATTAAAATATCCACCCAGAGCTATAAAATGGTGGGGAAACTACTCGAAATATTTTCCAAATTATCCTTCAGGTGCTCAGCCACAACAGCTGCTGAGCTGTTAACTACGTCGGTAAGTGAGAATTGTAGAACAGTTGAGAAGTTCACTGATTTTGAAGTTGATGTAAAATGTTTCATATTAGATTTTGGAAGGAGAAACTTTATTTTGAATGCAATTTTCAAAATGAAAACTTCGGATTAAGCACACCACTTGCTCAACAATACATTACACAGTAACTGTCCGTAAGACAAACACTACGCTTTGTATATCCATTAAAAAACATAAATGATATTTTTTATTAAATAATGTTACAAGTTTTATGATATAATTAAGCTAATAATTAACGTCTGACTTCAGCAGTACAATAACAGACATAAATCGTAACTTCAAACTCAATTATAACCGCGAAGTTGTATCAAATCTCGCTGCTCCTTTCCAGTTAATTCTCGATGAAAATGCGATCTTTGGCCAATATCCACAACTGTTGTCATCAGGAAAGCAAATGACTGTGTAAGAAGTAAAGGAAGTACACAGTAGCAGTCATGGAACTAGTGACCAGTGTGACCAGAGATGACGTTGGTGCGAACTACAAACATTACTCAGTTGCGTCTTTGCTTCAGTTTCGATGTTTACAAAATGGAACATACAGTCACAAACTCCTGGTATGATGTATTCACCCAAACACACCTCTGAGCTATGAATCTAATATCTCTGAATAATTTGTTCAATGACATTGTGTAAGATAGAATGTAATGCTGCTTCATACTACTTAAATACAGTCGTTGGCACAACTGCTTTTCCACTGGACTCAAACCTGATAAAAGTACAAAATTAATAAAATACTTGTAACTAGAATAAAAGCGTTTTTCATAAAAACAAAGAAGAAAAGCATAAATTTTTGTTTCTGGAGCATACGCAACTGTTCTGTATTATGTCCATGGTAATCAAATCCGCCACATTTGTAAAATAAAATTTTACAGCTGTGGCAGATTTGTTTACCGTGAACAAAGCGGAAAGATAGTATTTGGAGACACGGAAAACAATCAGATCTCCTAAACTGTGATGCGCCGCATGAGACGTTCAGCTGCAGTTAGAAAGAACCAAATCTCGTCTCAGAACAAGCAACTGGTGGTGGTTGTTGGGATGTTTAAGTGGGACTAGAACAAGCAACTGTAGAAGAGGTTAGGAGCCTCATAAATGCGATGAAGAATAATAAAGCTCCCAGGTAAGGCGGGATCACTGCAGAAGTACTGAAGTATGCGAACGGGAATGCGATCATCGAACTGACATAAAATTATCGGTAAAATTTGGAAAGAAGAACAGCTTCCAGAAGTATAGACATCGACACCAACACGTCCTAAACACAAAAATTGAAGTATGTCGGAGCCTGGGAACCACAGAGGAGTATCGTTGAGAACAGTGACAGTAACCTATAATGGATTGCCAAAACCATTGCTGAACACAGTGGAAAAATAACTAAACTGGAGAGTACATATTTTAAATCTGAAACGTAATCGCGTATCAAAAACAGAAGAACAAGAGGTCCGTGCTCATATCCGAGGACTTCAAGAAAGCTTATGATTCAGTATACCGACGAATACTGTTCTGGATTTCAGAGGAGATGAGTTAGGATGGAAAATTCACTGAAAAGGTTAAACAGACCTTAAACAACGCAACATCCAAGGTCAAGTTCGCAGGAAAGTTTTCAGAGCCTTTCGAGACTAACTCCAGAGTGAGACAGGGAGACGAATTCCCTTTGGTCTTTAACTGTGTACTTAATAAGGTGGTCAGGGAGTGGCGGCGAGAAATGAAGGGAGTAGGTGGAATAAGACTAGGGTGCAAGAAGAAAGGAATATGGGCAGATCGTGTAGCATTCGTAGATGGTATTGTGATACTGTAGGAATCATTAGAAGATGTGGTTAATCAAACTATGCTACTATAGAGACCAGCATCTAAAGAACACTTACAGACATCTGTCGAGAAGACGGGGTGTCGGTATATGACAAACATCAAGGCAGCTCTTACATTGATGACAACTGCAGAGAAAATTTACAAAATAGAGAGATTTAAATATCTATGAGAATGGATAGAGACTGGGCTCACACGATAAGAAGCAATGGGGTACGAATGAACAAAATTAATTTAGCATAGAAACTAACAATATCTGCGATAGGAAGAGGATGCTAATCATCGTGAAACTGAGATTACCAGACGCTCATGCGCTCTGAAGCGGTGTACACCGCAGTAGAACTGATGGAAGATTCTCAGGAGGATACTGGAATCTCTAGGAATAGATGATGGTCAATATGGAATAGCAGCTAACCAAGAACTAAATACCAAGATAGAGTGGGGCACATCATCAGGAAAATATGTAATCCGCACCCATCGTCAGAGAGTACCGGGAGAGGTTAAAGCAGCAACTAATACAGTCTGCTGAATAAGAGAATCAAAGTACGCTGGATCCAAGAGTTGCAAAAGGAATCTGGAAAAACTGGGAACACGAGAACCGGAGACATACAACAGGGTGATTACTAAATCAAAAATGGAATAAAAAATCCGATTCACTCGCTAATAAATTCTTATTTATAGCGCTCCCGTTTTCGAAGCCTAAAGCTTCATCTTCAGGTGTCGCCAAATAATTGTGGATACATAAATGTGTGGCGATCGGGGCAGTCAGTAATGGGAGGAGGGGGGGAGGGGAAGGGGAGGGTGGCTTTCACTGGTTTCTAGGACAGAATTAAACATAGAACAAAATCAGCACTGACAGAAGAGTGAAGAAGGTTGTGAAGTATGGGAATGAAAGAATACTGTAGAAAGAGAAAGATCATAAGAAACGAAACTGATGTAAATTAACATGGTCCTCAGATGGCCAAAATAAAAAGTAGAAGAAGGCGAAGAAAATCATTTTTTTTTCTGTACGAATAAAAGTTTTGTTTAAGTATAAACATACAAACAACGCTTTATTACATAGGTATTATACGTCCATTATGTTTTATTTCCTTGCATATCTAATACAAGTTTTGTCTCCAGTCAGCTGCCTGTAGTACGTTACTATTCAGTGACCAATGGTACTGTAGTATCATACTGGTATCCAAGCAGCGCTCTTTCCATCACTTTGATGTCTTTGTAAAAGCGTTCACCTCGATCTTTGCTGCCAACATTTCAACGTTCACAAAAATATATGAATCTTGAGGCTCATCAAACAGCCTAACTTCTTAAAATTTCCAGCATGTTGGCTACAACGGAGATATTACGTAAACATAAATGAGCAGCTGATGACAGGTGGCACTTCACCCGTACAACGGGTCCATTCATCGACTTCATACGAAAACAATCAAGACACATACTGGTCTGAAGTTCGTCTGCCTATGACTGAAACCGGTTGACAGAAAAATAAACACAATTTGCGATCTAGACTGATTATTTTTAATGCATTTTGACACAAGTTCACCGTTGCTCCATTTATGACTTAAAAAATCTCCATCTTATACTAGTGACATGTATACTTGAAACACTTTTGGTGCCGATGGTTTCCGATTACAACTAACCATGTCGTTGACAAGTTCACAGTAACTTACTTTCTATCCTGTTCATCTTCCTATTAAGAACGAATCCTAATCTCGTTATACCATTTTATGTTGTTGTTTTTATTACACTACATCCACATGACTCCTTTCCACTTTGCTTCACTGATTCCCACTGTATCACAGTGAACCTCTCTATTTTTTTCTTCAGATTTTCTAGCTTCCATAGCACCTTCAAACGTCTCACATCCTACGCCTCCGACTTACAGAATGTTACCCTTTCGTTGGTTATTGAATATTTTTCTCATGGCCATCTCCTTCTTAGCAGTCACCTCTCAGAGACACGGATGGTGGACTAATCCGGGATCTTTTCCAATGGAGAGATCATCATGATACCTTATCAGTGAAAGGCGACGTGTCCTGCACATATACTATATGTGTCTGCATTGATCTCTACTAGCTTCTTCATCCCTGTGCCGTTGATCGTTGCTGATTCTTCCGCGTCTTAGAGGCTGTTAAACACCCAAAGGGAAGAGGCTGCCCTGAAAGTCTGTCCGCTCCTCTGCCCTGTTCTACAAAGCCGTTTTCAGAACGACAGAAGCCTTTGATAACAAGTCCAACACAGTGCCCCTGGATTACGGGTGGTTATCTGCAGGAATAAAAATGTAATCCATTTTCTGTAATCAGCAGGTTCTCACAAGTGTATTAATTAAATTTTCTCTCCACTTGTATCTTCTGTCACGTGCCTCTAGTAACATCCCTTCTCACTTGTATAATGTCACATCTAGTAAGCAGGCAGTTCATCGTTCCATCTAGGACCAAGATTTATTATAAATAGTATGATTTTCCTTCTAGAGTGCTATTCAATATATTTACGAGGTTCGGATTCCAATCTCACGGTGTAACAGCTGACTCGATAAAGTTGGAACCTGAACATCAACGACACAGAACGTTGTTTCAAGTATTCGACAGAATATGTAGTTCATTAGAAACAATCAATTGAAGACATGAAGTCTGAAAATAAGTCCGTCATCATATTTTTGGCACTTTATTTTACAGATCCGTCTTGAAATGTAAAAGTTTGTGTGATCAAGACGGACCTGTAAAATAAATTGCGTTAGGAACACGTAAATATATTCTCATTGCCTACAAGTTGTTCACTCACAATTTTTCTGAACCAAAATAGCAGATAATTAGGGAAAACTGCACGCTCAGATGTTTGTGAAAATTGTAGAACCAAAGACACATGTGACGGACATGAACAATGTATCCCTGAGATGATAAGCCTCAACCCACAAATGGTTATGATTACAGAGATAGTAAGCTGACAGGATAAAATATTAGTCACCCTCTCACAAGAGCACACTGGGCCTGTAGAGTACTGTAGACTACGTGTGTCTGGTATCGGATGGTCATGTGATCCACCACCACTGATGAAAGTCATGGCATAGAAGTGGTGTGTATGTGCAAATCGACTGCACGGAATCATAGCTTTTAAATCAATCGACGAAGAGACATGACAGAATGGTAGGTAGCAACTATACTGTCTGGGCATGCCCATCAAAATGCCGTGAATGAAGTAGTCCAATTTCATGGCGTACCAATACGAATGTCTAAAGTTTTTCCCGGCAGCCGCTAAAGTGTTTAGCTTAAGTGCCCCAAGGCACAATAAAACCCATGCAAGCAATCCCAAAAAACGTATAAACACCTAGCCATTCCACACTAAAGTCACTCAGTATCTCAGCTCTACTACCACGGGATTATGGCGCTTGGAGCACCATCCATAATGTTGTTCATGGACCACCATTTCGACTCTGCAACAGGACAGTTCGCACTGAGATGAGCTAGCACAGAACGTGGATGCAGTTTGCCGGCCATCAACGCGGGGCATTGGATAACTGACGTCATCTGCCTGCTGCCTGCTAGGCAGTGCTGGGCGCCCAAGTCACGCCACCTCACTTACGGCCTTATTCACTGGAGGCCATTGGAACTGGAGCCGTCACTGACACAGGCAGCTGGGTTACGAGCCGCTGCTTCGCCGATGCTGCTCTCTGTCAGCATTGCAGGATGTCAGGAGATTGCTGGATGCCTGCTGCATGCCTCAGCCACTCCAAACTGTATTAAACCATGGCGGGGAGCTGAAATGAAGCCAGTTTGGAACTTATCGCTATCTGACTACCACCATATGGCGTCTCGTCTACATTCCAAATCCACCATTCATCTTACCCTATTTCCTGCGGCATTCGCGAATGGTGCATGGTAAGAACGACAAGGGATAAATCTCCATGGACCTACGAGCACTAATTTCTTCTGTTTTCTTCTTCTGGTCTAAGTGGCGTAAAAGAGTAGTAAAGAACGGGTAACGGATGCCAGTGTCAAGGCTTTGCTGGTGTCAGTGATCGTAGGTCACTCTACCAATTTCCGAGCTAACGTTTGAAGAGTGGACATCTGGGGCCAGGTACCTCGCCAAAGGTCTTCATTGGGTTAAGCATCACAGCAACTGGACAGTAGCTAGTGGAGGTGTTCAATGTGGTTCAACGAGTGGTGATCTTGTCTGTTTTCAAATGACTCTAGACGTCGAGTGCTGCGACAGGCCGAAGATGTATTTACCTTGTAATGTCAGAGGATATACACCGAAGGGCCAAAGAAACTGGTACACCTGTCCAGTATCGTGTAGGGCCCCCATGAGAACGCAGAAGTGCCGCAACACGGCATGGACTCAACTGATGACTGAAGTAGTGCTGGAGCGAACTAACACCATGAATCCTGCAGGGCAGTCCGTAAATCCGTAAGAGTACGTGGGGGTGGAGATCTCTTCTGAACTGTACATTGCAAGGCATCCCAGACACGCTAAGTAATATTCATGTCTGGGGGCTTTGGTGGCCAGCGGAAGCGTTTAAACTCAGAAGAGTGTTCCTGGAGCCACCCTGTAGCTGTTCTGGACTTGGGGGGGGGGGGTGTCAAATTGCCCTACTGAAATTTCCAAAGCCCGTCGAAACGCATTATGTACATGAATGGATGCAGGTGATCAGATACGTGTCACCTGTCAGACTTATATCTAGACGTATCATGAGCCCCATGTTACTGCAATTGCACACGCCCCGCACCATTACAGAGCCTCCACCAGCTGCTGACATGCAGGGTCCACGGATTCATGAAGCTGTCTCCATACCCGTACACGTCCAGACTCGTCTGACCAGGCAACGTGTGTCCAGTCATCAACAGCCCAATGTCGGTGATGACGGGTCCAAGTGAGGCGTAAACATACGTGTCGTGCACAAGTGGGCCTTCGGCTCCGAAAACCCATATCGATAATGCTTCACTGAATGGGTCACACGCTGGCACTTGTTGATGGCCCAGCACTGAAATCTGCAGCAATTTGCGGAAGGGTTGCTCTTCTGTTCCATTGAATGATTCTCTTCAGTTGTCATTGTTCACGTCCTTGCAGAATCTTTTGCGACCGCAGCGATGTTGGAGATTTGATGTTTTACCGGACTCCTGATATTCACGGTACACTGGTGAAATGGTTGTACGGGAAAAGCCCCACTATCTCGGAGATGGTGTGTCCCATCGCTCGTGCGCCGACTATAGCACCACGTTCAAACTCACGTAAATCTTGATAACCTACCATTGTAGCAGCAGTAACCGATCTAACAACTGCGCCAGACACATGTTATCATATATAGTCGTTGCCGACCGCAACGCCGAATTATGTCGGTTTACATATCTCGTATTTGAATACGCGGGCCTATGCCAGTTTCTTTTGTGCTTCAGTATATTTCACGTAGCAGGTCGTTCTGTGATTTTTGAGATTGTTTTTCCTACAGTGACATGCTTCCCCCATGAACCATGGACCTTGCCGTTGGTGGGGAGGCTTGCGTGCCTCAGCGATACAGATAGCTGTACCGTAGGTACAATCACAACGGAGGGGTATCTGTTGAGAGGCCAGACAAACGTGTGGTTCCTGAAGAGGGGCAGCAGCCTTTTCAGTATTTGCAAGGGCAACAGTCTGGATGATTGACTGAGCTGGCCTTGTAACAATAACCAAAACGGCCTTGCTGTGCTGGTACTGCGAACGGCTGAAAGCAAGGGGAAACTACAGCCGTAATTTTTCCCGAGGGCATGCAGCTTTTACTGTATGATTAAATGATGATGGCGTCCTCTTGGGTAAAATATTCCGGAGGTAAAATAGTCCCCCATTCGGATCTCCGGGCGGGGACTTCTCAAGAGGATGTCGTTATCAGGAGAAAGAAAACTGGCGTTCTACGGATCGGAGCGTGGAATGTCAGATCCCTTAATCGGGCAGGTAGGTTAGAAAATTTAAAAAGGGAAATGGATAGGTTAAAGTTAGATATAGTGGGAATTAGTGAAGTTCGGTGGCAGGAGGAACAAGACTTCTGGTCAGGTGACTACAGGGTTATAAACACAAAGTCAAATAGGGGTAATACAGGAGTGGGTTTAATAATGAATAGGAAAATAGGAATGCGGGTAAGCTACTACAAACAGCATAGTGAACGCATTATTGTGGCCAAGATAGACACGAAGCCCATGCCTACTACAGTAGTACAAGTTTATATGCCAACTAGCTCTGCAGATGACGAAGAAATTGAAGAAATGTATGATGAAATAAAAGAAATTATTCAGATAGTGAAGGGAGACGAAAATTTAATAGTCATGGGTGACTGGAATTCGAGTGTAGGAAAAGGGAGAGAAGGAAACGTAGTAGGTGAATATGCATTGGGGCTAAGAAATGAAAGAGGAAGCCACCTGGTAGAATTTTGCACAGAGCACAACTTAATCATAGCTAACACTCGGTTTAAGAATCATGATAGAAGGTTGTATACGTGGAAGAACCCTGGAGATACTAAAAGGTATCAGATAGATTATATAATGGTAAGACAGAGATTTAGGAACCAGGTTTTAAATTGTAAGACATTTCCAGGGGCAGATGTGGACTCTGACCACAATCTATTGGTTATGACCTGTAGATTAAAACTGAAGAAACTGCAAAAAGGTGGGAATTTAAGGAGATGAGACCTGGATAAACTGAAAGAACCAGAGGTTGTACAGAGTTTCAGGGAGAGCATAAGGGAACAATTGACAGGATTGGGGGAAAGAAATACAGTAGAAGAAGAATGGGTAGCTTTGAGGGATGAAATAGTGAAGGCAGCAGAGGATCAAGTAGGTAAAAGGACGAGGGCTAGTAGAAATCCTTGGGTAACAGAAGAAATATTGAATTTAATTGATGAAAGGAGAAAATATAAAAATGCAGTAAATGAAGCAGGCAAAAAGGAATACAAACGTCTCAAAAATGATATCAACAGGAAGTGCAAAATGGCTAAGCAGGGATGGCTAGAGGACAAATGTAAGGATGTAGAGGCTTATCTCACTATGGGTAAGATAGATACAGCCTACAGGAAAATTAAAGAGACCTTTGGAGATAAGAGAACCACTTGTATGAACATCAAGAGCTCGGATGGAAACCCAGTTCTAAGCAAAGAAGGGAAAGCAGAAAGGTGGAAGGAGTATATAGAGGGTCTATACAAGGGCGATGTACTTGAGGACAATATTATGGAAATGGAAGAGGATGTAGATGAAGATGAAATGGGAGATACGATACTGCGTGAAGAGTTTGACAGAGCACTGAAAGACCTGAGTCGAAACAAGGCCCCCGGAGTAGACAACATTCCATTGGAACTACTGACGGCCTTGGGAGAGCCAGTCCTGACAAAACTCTACCATCTGGTGAGCAAGATGTATGAAACAGGCGAAATACCCTCAGACTTCAAGAAGAATATAATAATTCCAATCCCAAAGAAAGCAGGTGTTGACAGATGTGAAAATTACCGGACAATCAGTTTAATAAGTCACAGCTGCAAAATACTAACTCGAATTCTTTACAGACGAATGGAAAAACTAGTAGAAGCCGTCCTTGGGGAAGATCAGTTTGGATTCCGTAGAAACACTGGAACACGTGAGGCCATACTGACCTTACGACTTATCTTAGAAGAAAGATTAAGAAAAGGCAAACCTACGTTTCTAGCATTTGTAGACTTATAGAAAGCTTTTGACAATGTTGACTGGAATACTCTCTTTCAAATTCTAAAGGGGGCAGGGGTAAAATACAGGGAGCGAAAGGCTATTTACAATTTCTACAGAGACCAGATGGCAGTTATAAGAGTCGAGGGACAAGAAAGGGAAGCAGTGGTTGGGAAGGGAGTAAGACAGGGTTGCAGCCTCTCCCCGATGTTATTCAATCTGTATATTGAGCAAGCAGTAAAGGAAACAAAAGAAAAATTCGGAGTAGGTATTAAAATCCATGGAGAAGAAATAAAAATGTTGAGGTTCGTCGATGACATTGTAATTCTGTCAGAGACAGCAAAGGACTTGGAAGACTAGTTGAACGGAATGGATGGTGTCCTGAAGGGAGGATATAAGATGAACATCAACAAAAGCAAAACGAGGATAATGGAATGTATTCGAATTAAGTCGGGTGATGTTGAGGGTATTAGATTAGGAAATGAGGCACTTAAAGTAGTAAAGGAGTTTTGCTATTTGGGGAGCAAAATAACTGATGATGGTCGAAGTAGAGAGGATATCAAATGTAGACTGGCAATGGCAAGGAAAGCGTTTCTGAAGAAGAGAAATTTGTTAACATCGAGTATAGATTTAAGTGTCAGGAATTCATTTCTGAAAGTATTTGTATGGAGTGTAGCCATGTATGGAAATGAAACATGGACGGTAAATAGTTTGGACAAGAAGAGAATAGAAGCTTTCGAAATGTGGTGCTACAGAAGAATGCTGAAGATTAGATGGGTAGATCACATAACTAATGAGGAAGTATTGAATAGGATAGGGGAGAAGAGAAGTTTGTGGCACAACTTGACCAGAAGACATCAAGGGATCACCAATTTAGTATTGGAGGGCAGCGTGGAGGGTAAAAATCGTAGGGGGAGACCAAGAGATGTATACAATAAGCAGATTCAGAAGGATGTAGGTTGCAGTAGGTACTGGGAGATGAAAAAGCTTGCACAGGATAGAGTAGCATGGAGAGCTGCATCAAACCAGTCTCAGGACTGAAGACCACAACAACAACAACAACAGTGACATGGACCTACCCATTTATGTTATCTTTAACATGAAGCAAAATATCTCATATTTTCGGTGGCTATGAAACCCTCTCTTCTATCTCTTTATGTTGAGAATGCTGTGGACATTTCTTCTTTTAACCTCCCTCCCCACCCTAAGTTGAACAGTTTTCTGTAAGCTGATAAGGGGGGCGGGGGGTCAGGTTAACAGAGAGAACATGCTTTGTGTGAAAATTGACCTTGTTGCCTAAAGTAAACACAGTGACTGAGTTCATAAGTAACACACTTTCTAACAATTTTTATAACCAACCACGCTCATATTTGCTTTTAAATTAACATTTACTTTCACACAGAAATTTTCCATTGCTGTACTGCTTTTCTAAATTAAACTATAACAGTTCACGGTAGCCTTCGTGATTGTTGAGATCATAACAGAGCCAGCCAACCGATGCTACTGTCTAGGAATGATAATAGAGCCCGCCAACGGATGGTACTGACTAAGAATGATGACATTGTTTTCGTGTCTAGTACAGTGAAGCTTCTGTGAATAAACCCATTAAACATTCACTGTTTCCTACCAATCGACGTAAAACTTAATCTCCAAAATTTTTTGGTACGACTCAAGGAAATCCGCTCAATTTCGATTACGCGATAAGTCACACGAATCTGAAGGCTGTTAATTCAACTAAATACTCAGGTATTACAATTACAAATACCCTAAATTGGAACGATCACATAGATAATGTTGTGGGTAGAGCCAACCAAAGACTGCGGTTCATTGGCAGAACACTTAGCAGGTGCTGAGCGGATTTCCTTTAGTACTCATGTGAATAACTTCACGCTTTTCTTTATTCAGGGTCAACTGCCACATTTCGCACCATTCAGATTTCTTATCTAAATCATTTTGCAATTCGTTTTGGCCATCTGATGACTTTAGAAGACTGTAAATGACAGCATCATCTGCAAACAATATAAGACGGCTACTGAGATTGTCTCCTATGTGGTTAATATAGATCAGGAACAATAGAGGGCCTATAACACTTCCTTGGGAAACGCCGTATGTTATTTCTGTTTTACTCGATGACGTTCCATCTATTACTACGAACTGAGACCTTTCAGATAGGAAATCACGAATCCAGTCACACAACTGAGGCGATATATATTAGAAGACGCTTGTGAGGAACGGTGTCGAAAGCCTTCTGGAAATATAAACATATGGAATCAATTTGACATCCCCTGTCGATAACACTCATTACTTCATGAGTATAAAGAGCTAGTTGTGCTTCGCAAGAACGATATTTTCTGAATCCGTCCTGACTACGTATCAATAAATCGTTTCTTCGAGGTACTTCATAATGTTCGAATACAGTGTATGTTCCAAAACCCTAGTGCAAATCGACGTTACTGGTATGGGCCTGTTACGGCCAGAGTGCCCGAGCGGTTCTGGGCGCTACAGTCTGGTACCGCGCGACCGCTATGGTCGCAGGTTCGAATCCTGCCTCGGGTATGGATGTGTGTGATGTCCTTAGGTTAGTTAGGTTTAATTCGTTGTAAGTTCTAGGGGCCTGATGACCTCAGAAGTTAAGTCCCATGGTGCTCAAAGCCATTTGAACCACTTTTGACATGGGCCTGTAATTCAAAGGATTACGCCTACTGCCCTTTTTGGGTATTGGTGTGACTTGAGCAATTTTCCAGTCTTTAGGTACGGATTTTTCTATGAGCGAACGGTTGTATATAATTGCTAAATATGGAGCTATTGTATCAACATACTCTGAGAGGAACCTGACTGGTATACAATCTGGACCGGAAGCCTTGCCTTTATTGATTTAATCTGCTTTGCGACACCGACGATATCTATTTCTATGTTTCTCATCTTAGCAGTTGTTCTTGGTTGGAATTCAGGAATATTTACATCTTCTTTGGTGAAAGAGTTTCGGAAATTCGTGTTTAATAACTCTGCTTTAGTGGCACTGTCATCAATGACTTCACAGATGTTATCGCGGAGTGATGGTATTGATTGCGTCTTGCAACTCGTGTGCTTTATGTATGACCAGAATCTCTTTGGGTTTTCTGCCAGATTCCAAGACAGAGTTTTGTGGTGGAAATGATTGAAAGCGTTTCGCATTGAAGTACTCGCTATATTTCGAACTTCTGCAAAACTTTGCCAGTCTTGGGGATTTTGCGTTATTTTAAATTTGGCATACTTTTTTCAGTGCTTCTGCAACAGTGAGCTGACCCGTTTTGTGTACCATGGGGGATCAATACCATCACTTATTAATTTATGTGGCGTATATCTCTCAATTGCTGTCGATACTAGCTCTTTGAAGTCATTCCACAACTTTTCTCCGCCTTCATGATCAGATCGGAAGGAGTACAGACTGTCTCTTAAAAAGGCGTTAAGACCATTTTTATCAGCATTTCTTTTTGATGATATTCAGCCTAGCACAACTGCCTTGTGGTCGCTAATTCATGTATTCGTCACGATACTTACTATTTGACCAGGATTATTTGTTGTTAAGAGGTCCACTATTCCTTCAAAACCATTTACGCTTCGAGCCGGCTCATGAACTAATTGTTCAAAATAATTTTCTGAGAGTTTCGGATGACGTTTTATGCCTGCCGCCGGCTTTAAACGTATAATTTTTCCAGCATATCGAGGGTGTATCAAAGTCACCACCGACTATAACTGTATGAGAGGGATACCTATTTGAAATGAGACTTAAGTTCTCTTTGAACTGTTCAGCAACTATATCTTCCGGGGCCGGGTGGGGTGGGAGGGTGGGGGGGGGGGGGGGGGTGGGCGTTCGGTAAAACGACCCAATAAATAGTTTTGTCCGATTGTCAAGTATAGCCTCTAGCCATACTATTTCACAGGAACAATTTACTTCAATTTCACTACAAGGCAAACTATTTGTGACAGCAATAAATACTGCACCACCAATTGTATTTAATCTATCCATTCTCAACACTGTTAGGGCGTCAGAAAAAAATTCTGCTGAACTTTTTTCCGGCCTTAGCCAGCTTTCTGTCCTCTATCTATTTGAGCTACAGTACTTTCTACTAGAGCTAGGAGCTCTGGTTCTTTCCCAACACAGCTACGATAGATTACAGTTACAATACCGATCGTTTCTACAACTAACTTTGTGTGTTTTAGCTGCCCCCTTTTAGACGGACGCCCTTTTGTGATTCCCTGAGGCCCTCTAACCTAAAAAACCGCACAGTTTCTTACAAACAGCCCCCGCTACTCGTGTAGCCACTTCGTATTTGTAGTTGACTCCTGACCTATTAAGCGGAACACGGAAACCCACCACCCGATGGCGTAAGTCAAGGAATCTGCTGTCTACACGATCACAGAACCACCTGAGCCTCTGATTCAGACCTTCCACTTGGCTCTGCATCAAAGGATCACAGTCGGTTCTGTCGATGATGCTCCAGATGGTGTTCTTCGCCTTAATCTCACAAGCAAGACTGGCACTCGTTACCATTTGTGCTAGCCGCCCAAAACCAGAGAGAATCTCCTCCGATCCAAAGCGACATATGTCATTGGTACCGACATGAGCAGCCACCTGTAGTTGGCTGCACCCTGTACTCTTCATGCCTTCCGAAAGCAGTCATTCCACATCCGAAATAAGTCCCCCCGGTATGCACAAGGAGTGCACACTGGCTTCCTTACCCTCCTTGGCAGCCATGTTCCTAAGGGGCCCCATTACGCGCCTAGCGTTGGACCTCCCAACTAACAACAAACCCACCCTCTGTGAACGCCCAGACCTTGTGGGCCGATAAGCATCCTCTGGAATAGGATGGACGGCTGCATCCGGCTCAGGGACATTGTCAGCCACAGATAACGCCAGAAACCTGATCGTCAAACGAACCAGTGAGGCCCTACTATCGGCCCCTCAGATAGTTTTTCACAGCCTGCCAGACTTTGGAATGATCTCCCACTCGACCACGGGTGAGGGGTCAACCTCGGTGTAGGCAGTACTTGGGGTGGCCACAGCAGTGGACCGATCGGGGACAAGTGGACGTGCTCGACGTCCCTCACAACCGGGCGTCCGACCCCACACAGTTTTGCCCCTTGGCAGCAGCCTCAAGCTGTGTGACGGAAGCCAATGCAGCCAGGAGCTGCGAGCGAAGGGTCGCCAACTCGGATCCCTTCTGTACACAGCAATCACAGTTCCTATCCATTACTGCAATCGCTCCCGTATGAATCTCATAAAAATATATAACCAACGAACGGTGTTCTCCTCTTATTAGCAAAAGAAATTCGAAGTGTTCTCTTACTAACGGTCCAACCGACACTGGGCTACACTAACCAGAACAAACAAAAGTCTGTACGATCCGAGGGTCGATATAAGGGTGGCCAGCAACAGAGGTACGGTACGCTACACTGTTATTAAAATAAAGGCTTGTGCTTAGTAAGCAGTCGAACACGCAAGAAATTACAAAAATAATCTAGTAACTACACAGATATCTGTAAATAAATAAGTCGCTCCTGCTGAAAGCTCGTAAAAATATACAACAACCGAACGGTGTACTAGCATTCTTAGCAGCAGGAACACGAGGGCCGTCGCAGACTGATGTGGCCCGATTGTTTAATGTGAATCGTTCTGTTGTTTCTCGGATTAGCGACACTTTACAGAGGCGGAAAGTATATCCCAAAGACCAGGGGAAGGCCGGTTAAGAGAGGACCTTTACTCGGCCGTAAGGGCACGACGGTACCGCCTGAGTATTGCAGGGCAACTGGCATGTGACTGCAGCATCCTCTGGTCGTGTTGTACTGAGACAAACAGTCTACAGAAGTGCAACCAGTCATTTTTTAATAATAATGCTTTATTACATAAACCAGTTTTCGAACCTTTTCAGGTTCATCTTCAGATGGTTTCGGGAGGATCCGGGAAGTTTCATCATTACTGGTAGTAGCATAATGCTGCGTGCTGGTTCTATGGCAGAAAGATGGGTCACACTTTAATGTTTCGCCATGACTATAGCTTATCTGTCGATATGGATGTAAATTTAGATTTTACTTACTGTGACAGTATAGGCGGCTTTTTTAGGATCTGTCTGCCTCCATTTTGATGTTCAGAACACTTTCACACAACCTATATTAGTTTACACTTTGACAGTGTCACTTTAGCAGCATACAACACGCGCTTTACAACTGTTGCTTGTAACAAAGATCTTGACAGAAAGATATGGCCTAAGCCTATTTTGTACAGAGATGTAATTTGTTGTTCTTTACATGTGTTAATGTCGATATAAGGGCAAGTATTTCAATCAGAATGGCGATAACATGAGAGCACAAGATAAAATAAATACGTAAATTACTACCAGAACAAATTTCAGGTGATCTCATATCTTATTTCTACTTTTTTTTAGCAATTATCATGTTTTGCATTAACATGAATCCCAAGGAATCAATAATACAGAGTTATTGTATCTGCAGTCAGGTGCAGCTGTCTGTATGACTAGGACCTGTATATTTAAATTAATAACAAGTCTTCAGATAAACTGTTGGCTTATTTCTGTTGTTACGTTAACATTATCTGGGTTTCATCAAGAGTAGATTCTGTTTATTTTAGCTAAAGGTATATGTATAAGAGTTATAGTGATTGTAATGCATTAAAACTGTTTGTATGGCTGAGCATTTAATACTTAAAAATTCATTAACATAAATTCTTTAACTGTTGACTTATTTTTATTCTAACATTAGAGTGATCTGGGATATTGATAAAGGCAGCTTCTGTTTGTTTCAGCTAGAAATAATATGTATAAAATACTGATTTATGTTTGCAATGGAGGGCTTTAACACTTAGAGATACGGTACAGGTCTTATTCTGTGGTAGTATATTACATTGACACCGGTGTGGTTATGATTGTAAGGAGAGGGAGGGGGTGGGTCGTTGCGAGGAGGGAGTTTGGAGAGACGCTGTAGGATTCGTTGGGTGGTTACTTGTTTTGAACTAGAAGACCTTCCAATTTCTGAAGGAAAAATTTGTTTCTCAGTTCTGTTTGATCATTGAGTAGGTAATCAGGTGCTGTATTTGTGTAGATAAATATTTAATTTCTTCAAGAATGTTAAGTATTGTGCCTTTGTTGGCAAAATGTAGTATTCGGAGATTCTGTTCTATGTTATTTGCAGAACGATTGTTTTGGGCAAGATGTGAGGCAAAGCTGGACTTGTTCAGGTTTTTAAGACAGAGTGCATCTATGTGTTCTTTAAATCTTGTTGTGAAGCTACTACCAGTTAGTCCAATGTAGATGCTTGGACATGAGTTGCAAGTGAGCTTGTATACACCTGACTTTTGATTATGTTGTATAGTGGTTTTGGTGCTGTGTATGATTTTATTTAGTATTTTGTTGTTGGTGAAGAAACTTATTTTTATGTTGTATGTCTTGAAGAGGTTGGCAATTTGGTGAGAAATCTTCCCTAGGAAAGGCAGGCTAACAAATGTGGTTTTCTTGTTTGAGGGTGGTTCTTCAGCAGTTTGTTTATTTAGTTTTGCTGTATGGATTAGTTTATCTATTACTGCAGGGTTGTGCCCATTGGTGGAGGCAATTGATTTAATAATTTCTGTTTCTTTTTGTCTTTCACTTGTGTCCATTGGGATTTTAAGCATTCGATTAACCATTGTTCTGAAGAATGCTTTTTTATGTTGGTCTGGATGGCAAGAGGATTTGTGTATGGTAACATTAGTGGTTGTTGGCTTTCTGAAAATTTGAAATTTATGCTTCTGATTTTTATTTGAGATTGTTTGATCAAGATAGTTAATGCCTTCTGGTGTTTCATGTTCTACTGTGAATTGGAATTTATTCTGTATTTTATTAAGTTCTTTGGCTAGATTATCTATTTCTTCTGTTGCTCCATTGAACAGAATGAGTGTGTCATCAACATAGCGTTTGTAATAAAGCAGCTTATCTTGTAGTTGGGTTTGGGACCTGAAAAAGTTATTTTCAAGGTTACTGATATATATGTCTGCTAGCAAGCCTGCAAGACTACTACCCATTGCCAGTCCATCTTCCTGAATGTAAAACTTGTTGTTGAACAGGAAGTAGTTGTGTGACAATATAAGTTCCAGGATCTCTATGAGTTTATAGATTTCACCTCTACCCATTGTCCCATGTTTGAGTAAGTTATTCCTTATCAAACTACTTGTTTCCTTGACAGGTATGCTTGTATACAAGTTTACTATGTCAAGAAATGCAAATTTTGCTGTGACTGGGCTGGGGATATCTTTTATACTATTGATGAGCTCATAACTGTTTTAAATGGAGTAGTTATTTTCAAATACACATGCCTTGCGGATAATATCATTAAGTTTTTTGGTGATTTTATAGCTTGGGCTATAGATAGAGTTCACAATGGGACGTATCGGACATTCTGGTTTGTGGATCTTAGGCTGTGACCTCAGTTTTGGTGCTGTTGGGTTCATCACTATACAGTGCTTTGCTTCTAATGGTGTCAACAAGAAATTGCAGTTTTTAAGTAACTTTTTAATTTTATCATGGAATTTAGGAGTAGGGTCATGTGCTATTTCCTTTATATTATTCTTTCCGACGAATTCACAAGTTTTGCTATTATAGTCTGATTCATACATGTAAACTGCTGTATTTCTTTTGTCTGCTCTGACAATGAGGGCATTTTCAACTGAAAGTTTCTTATTTATGTCACATAATATCTTATGTTCAGTATTCATCTTATTGTACATTTTTTCTGGCGAATGCTTCTCATAATGATGTTGTTTGCCTTATGAGCTACAGCATTTTGTTCATTGTGTTTTAGTTTAGCTGCTGTACATGCAATATTTGTGTTAACTTTCAGGTCTTTAATGTCACTTTTATTTAGTGACCGGGTAATGTTTTGCTTAAGGCCTTCGTTTAATAGCTTTAATTCATTACTACTGATGCATATTTCTCTAGTATTTATCACTTTATCAAAAAACTTATGTTCAGTTTCAGAAGAGATACTGGGGGACCTCACTGCATTCTTTGAAATTAGAGCATTTATCTTTTCTCATGTCTATGTGAGATGATAATACGTTCTTTGTTTACATATAAATTGACATAGTCTAGGAAGAGCATGAAGACATGAGCAACAAGTTTATAGATAAGTTCTAAGTGCATATTATACAGCTTTGAATTGGGGAGATCTTACATTTTGTAAAGAGACCTGATATCTGTTTTTAACCAAATAATTTCACATCGTGCTTTTGCTATCTTGGCTGACATACTTTGACTCGTAATTTTTATTCTGCTATAATTTGGAGTCACATTTTCTGAGAGACATTTTTTGTTAAATCTTATTGCAAGGATGGCTTTTGTTAGTTTAAGTTTACATTGCCAAAATTCGCGCGTTGTTCTAATTACCTGGCGTGGTATCAACAGATTATGCTTATCCATTACGGATATTTTAGAACTGTGACTGTATATTGAATGTAAATAAGTCATACACAACTGCAACCAGTCAATTTTATTGAATAATAATGCTTTATTACATTAACCGGTTTTCAAACCTTTTCAGGTTCATCTTCAGATGGTTTCGGGAGGATCGGGAAGTTACATCATTACTGGTAGCAGCATAACGCTGCGTGCTGGTTCTATGGCAGAAAGATGGGTCACACTTTAATATATCGCCATGACTATAGCTTATCTGACGATATGGATGTAAATTTAGTTTTTTCTTACTGCGACAGTATAGGCGGCTTTTTTCGGATCTGTCTGCCTCAATTTTGATGTCCAGTACACTTTCACACAACCTATATTAGTTTACACTTTGACAGTGACACTTTACCAGCATCCAGCATGCGCTTTACAACTGTTGCTTGTAACAAAGATCTTGACAGAAAGATATGGCCTAAGCCTACTTTGTACAGAGATGTAATTTGTTGTTCTTTACATGTGTTAAAGTCGAAATAAGAGCAAGTATTTTAATCAGAAAGGCGATAACATGAGAGCACAAGATAAAATAAATAAGTAAATTACTACAAGAACAAATTTCAGGTAATCTGATATCTTATTTATACTTGTAAATTACAGGTGGGTTTTTTATTTTATTTTTTTTAGCAATTATCATGTTTGGCATTAACATGAATCCCAAGGAATCAATAATACAGAGTTATTGTATCTACAGTGAAGTGCAGCTGTCTGTATGACTAGAATCCGTATATTTAAATTAATAACAAATCTTGAGATTAACTGTTGGCTTATTTCTGTTGTTACGTTAGCATGATCTAGGGTATTATCAAGAGCAGATTCTGTATATTTTAGCTAAAGGTATATGTATAAGAGTTAAAGTGATTGTAATGCATTGAAGCTGTTTGTATGGCTGTTCATTTAATATTTAAAAAGTCATGAACAAAAATTCTTTAACTGTTGACTTATTTTTATTCTAACGTTAGAGTGATCTGGGATATTGGTAAAGGCAGCTTCTGTTTGTTCCAGCTAGAATCAATATGTATAAAGTTTTGATTTATGTTAGCAATGGAGGGCTTTAACATTTAGAGATATGGTACAGGTCTTATTCTGTGGTAGTATATTACATTGTAACCTGTGTGGTTATGATGTAAGGAGAGGGAGCGGGTGGGTCATTGCAAGGGGGGGGGGCCGTTGGGGGACTGCCGTAGGATTCGTTGGGTGGTTACTTGTTTAGAACTAGTAGATCTTCAAAGTAATGAAGGAAAAATTTGTTTCTCAGTTCAGTTTGATCATTGAGTAGGTAATCAGGTGCTGTATTTGTGTAGATAAATATTTCAGTTTCTTCAAGAAGGTAAAAATGTTGTATTTGGAGATTCTGTTCTATGTTGTTTGCAGAATGATTGTGTTGGGTAAGATGTGAGGCAAAGCTGGACTTGTTCAGGTTGTTAAGACAGAGTGCATCTATGTGTTCTTTAAATCTTGTTGTGAAGTTTCTACCAGTTTGTCAAATGTAGAAGCTTGGACATGAGTTGCAATGAGCTTGTATGCACCTGACTTTTAATATTGTTGTATATTGATTTTGGTGCTGTGTATGATTTTATTTTGTATTTTGTTTTTGGTGGAGTAACTTATTTTTATGTTGTATGTCTTGAAGAGGTTGGCAATTTGGTGAGAAATCTTCCCTAGGAAAGGCAGGCTAACAAATGTGGTTTTCTTGTTTGTGGGTGGTTGTTCAGCAGTTGGTTCATTTAGTTTTGCTGTATGGATTAGTTTATCTATTATTGCAGGGTTGTACCCAATGGTGAGGCAATTGATTTGATAATTTCTGTTTCTTTTTGTGTTTCACTTTTGTCCATTCTGAAGAATGCTTTTTTATGTTGGTCTGCCAACAAAGGCACAATACTTGAACTTCTTGATGAAATTGAAATATTCATCTACACAAATACAGCACCTGATTACCTACTCAATGATCAAACACAACTGAGAAACAAATTTTTCCTTCAGAGCTCTGAAGATCTGCTAGTTCAAAACAAGTAACCACCCAACGAAACCTACAGCTGCTCCCCAAACTCCCCCCTCCCAATGACCTACCCCCTCCCTCTCCTTACATCTTAACCACACTGGTCTCAATGTAATACACTACCACAGAATAAGACCTGTACCATATCTCTAAATGTTAAAGCCCTCCATTGCTAACATAAATCAGTACTTTATACATATTAATTCTAGCTGGAACAAACAGAAGCTGCCGTTACCAATATCCCAGAACACTCTAATGATAGATTAAAAATAATTCAACAGTTAAAGAATTTTTGTTCATGATTTTTTAAATATAAAATGAACTGCCATACAAACAGCTTTAATGCATTACAATCACTTTAACTCTTATACATGTACCTTTAGCTAAAATAAACAGAATCTGCTCTTGATAATACCCCAGATCATGCTAACATAACAACAGAAAAAAGCCAACAGTTCATCTCAAGATTTGTTATTAATTTAAATATACAGATCCTAGTCATACAGATAGCTGCACCTCACTGCAGATACAATAGCTCTGTATTATTGATTCCTTGGGATTCATGTTAATGCCCAACATGATAATTGCTAAAAAAAACCCTGCCCGTAATAAACAAGTAGAAATAAGATATCAGATCACCTGAAATTTGTTCTTGTAGTAATTTACTTATTTATTTTATCTTGTGCTCTCATGTTATCGCCTTTCTGATTAAAATACTTGCTCTTATATCGACTTTAACACATGTAAAGAACAACAAATTACATCTCAGTACAAAGTAGGCTTAGGCCATATCTTTCTGTCAAGATCTTTGTTACAAGCAACAGTTGTAAAGCGCATGCTGGATGCTGGCAAAGTGTCACTGTCAACGTGTAAACTAATACAGGTTGTGTGAAAGTGTACTCGACATCAAAATGGAGGCAGACAGATCCAAAAAAAGCCGCCTATACTGTCGCAGTAAGAAAAAACTAAATTTACATCCATATCGTCAGATAAGCTATAGTCATGGCGATATATTAAAGTGTGACCCATCTTTCTGCCATAGAACCAGCACGCAGCGTTATGCTGCTACCAGTAATGATGTAACTTCCCGATCCTCCTGAAACCATCTGAAGATGAACCTGAAAAGGTTTGAAAACCGGTTAATGTAATAAAGCATTATTATTCAATAAAATTGACTGGTTGCAGTTGTGTATGACTTATGTACATTCAATATACAGTCACGGTGCTAAAATATCCGTAATGGATAAGCATAATCTGTTGATACCAAACCAGGTAATTAGAACAATGCGCGAATTTCGGCAAGTTAATCTTAAACTAACGAAAGCCATCCTTGCAATAAGATTTAGCAAAAAATGTCTCTCAGAAAATGTGACTCCAAATTATATCAGAATAAAAATTACGAGTCAAAGTATGTCAGCCAAGATAGCAAAAGCACGATGTGACATTACTTGGTTAAAAACAGAAAACAGGTCTCTTTACAAAAAGAAAGATCTGCTCAATTCAAAGCTGTGTAATATGCACTTAGAACTTATCCATAAACTTGTTGCTCATGTCTTCATGCTCTTCCTAGACTATGTCAATTTATATGTAAACAAAGAACGTATTATCATCTCACATAGACACGAGAAAAGATAAATGCTCTAATTTCCCCCAGTATCTCTTCTGAAACTGAGCATAAGTTTTTTGATAAAGTGATAAATACTACAGAAATATGCTTCAGTAGAAATGAATTAAAGCTATTAAACGAAGGCCTTAAGCACAACATTACTCGGTCACTAAATAAAAGTGACATTAAAGACCTGAAAGTTAACACAAATATTGCATGTACAGCTGCTAAACTAAAACACAATGAACAAAATGCTGTAGCTCATAAGGCAAACAACATCATTATGAGAAGCATTCACCAGAAAAAAATGTACAATAAGATGAATACTGAACATAAGACATTATGTAACATAAATAAGAAACTTTCAGTTGAAAATGCCCTCATTGTCAGAGCAGACAAAAGTAATACAGCAGTTTACATGTATGAATCAGACTATAATAGCAAAACTTGTGAATTCGTCGGAAAGAATAATATAAAGGAAATAGCACATGACCCTACTCCTAAATTCCATGATAAAATTAAAAAGTTACTTAAAAACTGCAATTTCTTGTTGACACCATTAGAAGCAAAGCACTGTATAGTGATGAACCCAACAGCACCAAAACTGAGGTCACAGCCTAAGATCCACAAACCAGAATGTCCGATACGTCCCATTGTGATCTCTATCAATAGCCCAAGCTATAAAATCACCAAAAACTTAATGATATTATCCGCAAGGCATGTGTATTTGAAAATAACTACTCCATTTAAAACAGTTATGAGCTCATCAATAGTATAAAAGATATCCCCAGCCCAGTCACAGCAAAATTTGCATCTCTTGACATAGTAAACCTGTATACAAACATACCTGTCAAGGAAACAAGTAGTTTGATAAGGAATAACTTACTCAAACATGGGACAATGGGTAGAGGTGAAATCTATAAACTCATAGAGATCCTGGAACTTATATTGTCACACAACTACTTCCTGTTCAACAACAAGTTTTACATTCAGGAAGATGGACTGGCAATGGGTAGTAGTCTTGCAGGCTTGCTAGCAGACATATATATCAGTAACCTCGAAAATAACTTTTTCAGGTCCCAAACCCAACTACAAGATAAGCTGCTTTATTACAAACGCTATGTTGATGACACACTCATTCTGTTCAATGGAGCAACAGAAGAAATAGATAATCTAGCCAAAGAACTTGATAAAATACAGAATAAATTCCAATTCACAGTAGAACATGAAACACCAGAAGGCATTAACTATCTTGATCAAACAATCTCAAATAAAAATCAGAAGCATAAATTTCAAATTTTCAGAAAGCCAACAACCACCAATGTTACCATACACAAATCCTCTTGCCTTCCAGACCAACATAAAAAAGCAGTCTTCAGAACAATGGTTAATCGCATGCCTAAAATCCCAATGGACACAAGCGAAAGACAAAAAGAAACAGAAATTATTAAATCAATTGCCTCCACCAATGGGTACAACCCTGCAGTAATAGATAAACTAATCCATACAGCAAAACTAAATAAACAAACTGCTGAACAACCACCCACAATCAAGAAAACCACATTTGTTAGCCTGCCTTTCCTAGGGAAGATTTCTCACCAAATTGCCAACCTCACAAGACATACAATATAAAAATAAGTTTCTTCACCAACAACAAAATACTAAATAAAATCATACACAGCAATAAAACCACTAGGCAACAATATCAAAAGTCAGGTGCATAAAAGCTCACTTGCAACTCATGTCCAAGCTTCTACATTTGACAAACTGGTAGAAGCTTCACAACAAGATTTAAAGAACACATAGATGCACTCTGTCTTAACAACCTGAACAAGTCCAGCTTTGCCTCAGATCTTGCCCAACACAATCATTCTGCAAACAACATAGAACAGAATCTCCGAATACTACATTTTGCCAACAAAGGCACAATACTTAACATTCTTGAAGAAACTGAAATATTTATCTACACAAATACAGCACCTGACTCTCTACTCAATGATCAAACAGAACTGAGAAATAAATTTTTCCTTCAGAACTTTGTTGATCTACTAATTCAAAACAAGTAACTGCCCAACGAACCATACACTGGCTCCCCAAATCGCCCCCCCCCCCCTCGCAATGAACCACCCCCTCCCTCTCCTTACATCATAACCACACCAGTGTCAATGTAATGTACTACCACAGAATAAGACCTGTACCATATCTCTAAATGTTAAAGCACTCCAATGCTAACATAAATCAGTACTTTATACATATTAATTCTAGCTGGAACAAACAGAAGCTGCCTTTACCAATATCCCAGATCACTCTAATGTTAGAATAAAAATAAGTCAACAGTTAAAGAATTTTTGTTCATGATTTTTTAAATATTAAATATACAGCCATACAAACAACCTTAATGCATTACAAGCATTATAACTCTTATACCTTTAGCTAAAATAAACAGAATTTGCCCTTGATAGTACCCCAGATCATGTTAACGTAGCAACAGAAATAAGCCAACAGTTCATCTCAAGATTTGTTATTAATTTAAATATAATCCTAGTCATACAGACAGCTGCACCTCACTGCAGATACAATAATTCTGTATTATTGATTCCTTGGGATTCATGTTAATGCCAAACATGATAATTGCTAAAAAAAAAAAAAAACCTGCCTGTAATAGACAAGTAGATGTAAGTTATCAGATCACCTGAAATTTGATCTTGCAGTAATTTACTTATTTATTTTATCTTGTGCTCTCATGTTATCGCCATTCTGATTACAATACTTTCCCTTATATCGACTTCAACACATGTAAAGAACAACAAATTACATCTCTGTACAAAGTAGGCTTATGCCATATCTTTCGGTTAAGATCTTTGTTACAAGCAACAGTTGTAAAGCACATGTTGGATGCTGCTAAAGTGTCACTGTCAAAGTGTAAACTAATATAGTTTGTGTGAAAGTGTTTCGGACATGAAAATGGAGGCAGACAGAACCGAAAAAAGCCGCCTATACTGTCGCAGTAAGAAAAAACTAAATTTACATCCATATCGTCAGATAAGCTATAGTCATGGCGATATATTAAAGTGTGACCCATCTTTCTGCCATAGAACCAGCACGCAGCATTATGCTACTACCAGTAATGATGTAACTTCCCGATCCTCCCGAAACCATCTGAAGATGAACCTGAAATGGTTCGAAAACTGGTTCATGTAATAAAGCATTATTATTCAAAAAAAGTGACTGGTTGCAGTTGTGTATGACTTCTTTACATTCAATATACTGTCACGGTTCTAAAGTATCCGTAATGGATAAGCATAGTCTACAGAAAGCTTCGGCAGAGTGGCCTTTATTCTCGGAGATCTGCTATATGTACCTCTGACGCGACTTCACAAAAGGTTCATCTGGAGTTGGGTCGTCAATATGCCACCTGGACGTTCGATGATTGGGCCAACGTTCGTTTCATAGATGAGTCACCTATTTCGTCTGGAGAGCGATTCGACAATCACATCTGTAGGAATACGATTTGGAGAGCCCAACATTGTGGAGGATCCCTAATGGTGTGGGCAGTGATTATGTTGACAGCTCGAACTCCTTTTCATGAAATTGTGCAGATAAATAGGCAAGGTTTAACTGTCAGAGCTCTTCGGACATTATGTGCGGCTATTACGAGGTGCTAAGGGCCCAGACTTCGTACTGATGGACGATAGTACTCGACCTCATAGAACATGGGTGGTTGATGTTTTCGTGAAAACGCAAGATGCTGCACGCGTTGCTTGACCTGCTCGCTCTCCCAATTTGAATCCCACAGAGCATACCTGGGATGCAATAGGGAGAAGGGATGCATCACGTCATCATTCACCAACCATTCTCTAAGACTTCTGCAAGAAGAATGGGTGTTATTGCCTCAATATTAGAGTGATGACATCGTACACATGCCCTGTCGTTTTCAAGCCTGTATGGCTGCCAGAGGAGGTCATGACCCATGCTGAGCACATTAACCATTTGTCAGAATTTGTGTACAAATTCGTTAAGTTGGAGAAAAACGAAGAATATTATTGTCTTCCGTTGTGCGTGTTGCAGTTGGTTACATTCTGTATCTTTACATTCTTTCTTCTTTTCTATCACATGTTTATATTGTTTTGAGGCAAAAGAAACTCAAAGTTGCAAAATTTCCCATTATTGCTTTAATTTTGGACACCAGTGTACTTGCAGCGCTATACAGCTGGAATGCTCCGAATAGTAGCAGAAACAGCGTGATATAATCGAGTTTTCGGAATCGAACAGTTCGTCCTCACATGGAGCACCCTCTGTTTCAGCATGGCAATCCCATACCACGCACGAGCGCTGTGGTATCCAAAACAATCCGGTGCACTGTGTTCAGTGTCATCGATCATCCTTCATACAATCCCGACTTGGTCCCATCCGATTGTGATCTGTTTCTAAGACTTAGAGAACACCTTCGAGGACTTCACTGTGATGGTGATGAAGCGGTGCAAACAGAGGTGAGATTGTGGCTCCGTCAACCAAGTCAAATATTCTTCAATGACGGTGTGGACAAACTGGTCTCTTGCTGGGAGAAATGTGTTGGTTGAGAGGGTGAATCTATTGAGAAATAAATATCTAAGGATGAAGAAAAGAATGTAGAAAGTTAATAACGTTTGTTTTATTTAAAAAGCTTTAAGAGTTTTCACAAAAAAATAGGAGGCATTACTTTTCAGCACTCTCTCGTGAAGCCGTAAATATTATATTGTCGGAGAATATGTCAAGCGTATTAAATAACTGGAAATAAAACTACTTTGGAAGTAAATTTATTGTATTCAATTTACCACACGATAAAAGAAAATACCCACGGCCCATTGAAGTTATAGGAATGCAACAGTACGAATTATAAATCGAGGACGTGCGGAGTGGCCACGCGATTAGAGGCGCTATGTCACGGATTGCGCGGCCCCTCCCGGCGGATGTTCGAGTTCTCCCTCTAGCATGGGTGCGTGTGTTGTTCTTAGCATAAGTTAGTTTAAGCAGTGTGTAAGTCTAGGGACCGATGACCTCAGCAGTTTCGTCCCTTAGGAATTCACACATATTTCAACATTTTATAAATCGTACGAATAGTAACTGGTCTAAGCTCAGCCGGAAACCTGAAGCCTAGATCATGCGATCTTTCGGCTAGAAGAATTAAGAACGATCAAATAACAAGACTTTAGAAAAGTGGTGTGAAGCACCTACATTGCTTCGACATTCATCCTGCGATTTAAATAAAGTACCCCATAAGCCCTGTCAGCGTCGATCCACGTGATCTTACTACTCTCTTGCATTACATGGCACTGATTAGTACCAAGTTAATGCACATAATTTATCAAATTTTCGAAGAATTCGACTGAGGAAATATTAGCTGGCAATATGACCGATTGGAGTCAACAAGACGAATAATGTGAATGAGCTATGTACCTGAGGCTTCGGCTCTATACAGGGTGTTACAAAAAGGTACGGCCAAACTTTCAGGAAACATTCCTCACATACAAATAAAGAAAAGATGTTATGTGGACATGTGTCCGGAAACGCTTAATTTCCACGTTAGAGCTCATTTTAGTTTCGTCAGTATGTACTGTACTTCCTCGATTCACCGCCAGTTGGTCCAATTGAAGGAAGGTAATGTTGCAATTGTGCAATCACGTCATCAGCACAGATTTTCTGTGAACGTTTGGGTAGGCATTGTTGGTGATGTCTTGATTGGGCCCCACGTTCTTCCACCTTCGCTCAATGGAGCACGTTATCATGATTTCATATTTCATACGGGATACTCTACCTGTGTTGCTAGAACAAGTGTCTTTACAAGTACGACACAACATGTGGTTCATGCACGATGGAGCTCCTGCACATTTCAATCGAAGTGTTCGTACGCTTCTCAACAACAGATTCGGTGACCGATGGATTGGTAGAGGCGGACCAATTCCATGACCTCCACGCTCTCCTGACCTCAACCCTCTTGACTTTAATTTATGGGGGCATTTGAAAGCTCTTGTCTTCACAATCCCGGTACCAAGTGTAGAGACTCTTCGTGCTCGTATTGTGGACGGCTGTGATACAATATGCCATTTTCCAGGGTTGCATCAGCGCATCAAGGATTCCTTGCGACGGAGGGTGGATGCATGTATCCTCGCTAACGGAGGACATTTTGAACATTTCCTGTAACAAAGTGTTTGAAGTGTCTCTGGTACGTTCTGTTGCTGTGTGTTTCCATTCCATGATGAATGTTATTTGAAGAGAAGTAATAAAATGAGCTCTAACATGGAAAGTAAGCGTTTCCGGACACATGTCTACATAACATATTTTCTTTCTTTGTGTGTGAGAAATGTTTCCTGAAAGTTTGGCCGCACCTCTTTGTAACACCTTGTAGAACTCCAGTATGTTTGCCCGTCGGGTAACGTGGACTGAAGCCAAGACGATTGTCCAAACCGTCTTGCTTTTCGTGTAAATCCTCTGTGCGAACGGTCCACCTGATCATTGTGCGAGTCTTGTCATGAATACGAAAAACTGAGGGGAACAGTGGCCTGACGCTAGAATTGCTACGATCTTAGGTAGGAACTAACCACGCCTCAATTCATGCGTCAGAGAATGGAAGCTAAAATAGCCTCCATTCATACTCTACTACCCTTGGTTTATCTTTCATGCAATTTTTCTCTGGCATACGCTGATCTACATCGTGGAGTATTGCCACACTGTATACTTCATCTTAGTTTATCTGACAAAAGACGCACCTCACGGCATTTTCTCAGCGACTGTGTTTATTTTAAAATTCAATGGCGCAGCGAACGGTGAAAAGAGTGGGCGATAATTTCGGTGCATCTTTTACTTACAATTTTTACATGCGGAATAAATGGGAAAATCCGTCAGTCTCGATTTAAAAAAAACGAAAAAAAGGAGAAATAAAAGCTTATCTGATGGCTTTATTGTCTAAATTTCAAAAAATAACTTATAAACAAAGTGCCAAAACGCAAAAAGTTCCTACCAGATCGTCCTTCTAAAAGGTCCCACGCTCCTCTGAGTTTTCAGACAATACGTCTGCCTGCAACGTAACTGCATGTTTTACGGTAATGTCTGGTGATTAAAGATGTTTGCGTGTTGAAACGTATTTACACGGTATAAGTCACAATGCATAGTCGTCAGTCTGCTTTTGTGTGTGGTTATGCTGGGCTGTGACAAAATAGATATCCGAGCGCGTCATGCACGAGTTTAGCGATGGCGTAGTCTCCTTTGTAGTGAGAACAGGTTTCGCTTTGCGGGTGCATTATACCGTGACCACGATTGTTTGCACTTCGGCACAGAGCTGCATCAAAGGCACCGGCTATTCACTTAGAATCCTCCGAGCGCCTCTACATCCGATGCGACAGAGGGGCGCATAGTAGGGTGCGGGTATGTGTGGAAGTTATGAAGCGACAAAGGCGCGCTCATGGTAAACATTCTTTGTAAACAGCAGAAAAATATGGTGGGCCCCGCCGTTCACCAAAAACGCTTCAGTCTGGGAATATCAAACGCGTCTCCTGCATAAGATCAATTTGAAGCCGTTCAAAGCTGCTCTAGAAGCGATATATTCTCTGAGTTCCTTTTCATGGATCGCAGTTTTTTTGTCTTTAAGGATAGAGAAGTGTTGTTCTGAACAGTCTCTTTCTGGAATATATGTCGATCGATATCCAGTCGTAGCAAATTGATGTTTTATACTTCGAAAAAAAAAAGAAAAAGAAAATCGTCCTAGAAAGTAATACAGGTTGCGTAAAAAGTACAGAACTCTTTTATCTGACGAGTTGCATATTCAGGTGTACGACGATTCGAATCCGGCTCACCAGTTGATGATTCGGTGATTTCCCTAAGTCGTTTAAAGTGAATACAAGGACGCTTCCTTTGAGAGATCATAACCTGTGCTCCGTCTGTAATGACCGCTTCGTTGATGGGACGTTAAACCGTAAAATTCCCTCTTATCACTTCTCGTTTGTGTTTGGTTTAGCTCATATTGTAGATTGTCCGTTGAATTTTCATCATTCCTCGTCTCCCGAATCTCCGGCTAATTATTGTGAATGAGACAAGCAACCGATAGCTGTAATTTTGCTTTACTAATGAACTCAGTTATAATCGATGGTAATAGTGCATCGATATAAACCTCTCTATGTGTAGTTACAAGTTGTATAACCTTCTTTAAATTCCTGTTCCATTCATTTCTTTAGAGTTTTGGCACACATAGTGCACAGATACATTTTGTGTGTAGTTATCTAAAACGCTGTTCCTTGTTATGAACGTGTTAAATAAATCAGTGTATCGAATGGTATTCAACTATCTTACGATTTACAAACGCCAGTCGAGAAGACATAGCTCATTTCGACTGCAATAACTGGACCAAGAGACTCATTCTGAAGTCTAGGCCCGGTGTTCGTTATAGTGTCTCGGCCACTGAAATGTGGCTCTTAGATAATGTGTTAATAATCGAAGGGCTGAGAATGACATAATCCAATGCCACAAAATGTAAATTTTCAGGGAAGCATTTTAAAACTTCGAATAAATCCATAAATCATATTTCAACTTTCCGGATTTTTTGACAAAACTAGTTTATTTCTCTAGTGTGTTAATGTACATATTTGCATAGTTATATTGTGAACGAAGTTAAACATTATTAACAAAAAAATATTTTATGTCTGGGTGACACAACACTGAGCTTTGGCTTGTCTCATACTAATTTTACACAAGGTTTACAAAAATTTGTACATCAATATACAACATAGCTTACAATGATAGTCACTACAGTGTTTCACACAATATAGCGAATATGTATCACCTCTGCTTCATTTTCATCACTTTGTTCCTTTGATTCACTCAGACTGTTGAAGTATCCCTTCGAAACATCTGGTATGTGTGGCATTAATGACATAACATCTTTGAATTTTTTGTCACAAATTGGAATGGGCTTTAAGTATTTCCTTGAGAGCTGGAACGGATTATTCTCCTAATGTTCTCGTCGTTTTTTAATGATATTTACAGTTCTGAATTCTTCAAATTCAGTGTACTGATACTTCACCTTTAAATGTGATGGCATTCCTTCATCAAAACGAAAAGCTGTCGCCTCGGAAAATCGGAACTGAGATCCATCATCATGTCTATCCTTTTTTGCAATATTTATCTGCTTGCCTCATTTTAACGACTGAAAATGGCTTATTCTTGCACGATTCTTTAATGACTGTAACCTGATCATGAGAGATGTACACAGTGGCGTTTCCGTTCTTAACGTGCTTCTCAATTCGACCGAAATCTCGGTCACAGGGCAGTCGTGTGTGTCCAACTTGTGGAAACCAATGTTCAATGGCCTTAAATTTTCCTGAACGCACTAGTGATCTCTCTTGTGGAACAGTTGCCCAGTTTTTGCCTTGGCCTCTGCAGTTATCACTAATAATGTGAATAATGTTTGCCTGAGACTTTTGTATTTGTAAGAATTTTATCAGACAGCTTCCTATCTCATCAGATCCACGCTTTGCTTCATCTTCACTCCACTCGAACATACATCAGTTTTGAGACCCGCAATCATGAATACTAAAATTGTAAGTCCACAACTTCCTCTTATAGGATGCACGCCCAGATGTAAGTTTTGGTGTTGGAACTGTTTGTTGTAGATCAAAGGCTATTGTAAGATATTCCTCAGGATTTTCCCTAGCTAATTTGGAAAGCTGTGTAATCGTATTTTGTCCAACAGATGCTTTGGCATGATGTAGGTCCCTTTAAATTTTTAACCTTCTAATAATATCTTCAGAGTTGGTCAACTGTGCATTTTTTAATTGAATTTGAAATTCGTCACACACGTGACTTGTGTCTGAACGAGGCAATTTAAAACCAACATTAATATCTTGGTTAAATGTATCTCGAAATTTCGAAACTTGTATTTGTGGTGTATTATTTTCTTCAAAATATTTGAAATAATGTCCTTGATATAATGATCAAAGTGACATGTCACGGTCGAAGTACACTTTATTTGGGTTCTGTGAGTGGCTGTAATGACTGGCATACTTGGGTATATTATTTTTGGAATTGTGAACTGTCTGAACTGCTTCTTGTGAAATTTTCCTTGATGGGTTCCCTTTTTTCCCTGGAAACAAAAAAAAAAAAAAAAGAAAAATGATTTTAAAGGTAAATGCACAGGTCAGACAAATTTAGTGTATTTGTCTCTGAATATGATATGTAAAGAAAAACACAGGGTAAATAAGCACAACAGAACAAAACCATGGTTTTTCTTGGAAGCAACATTAATTTGATCATTAAATACCTCTTCTGTCTTTTGGAGAAGTGAAGTGTCCATTACGCAAGTATTTTTGTAAGTTCTTAAGATGTCCTTGATTGTTCTGAAGCCCATGCACACTTAAAAATGCTTCTCTGCATACCAAAATACTACAGCCATTAACCTTAACCTGGTACAAAAAAGTGACCATTCGCCGTGAAATTGTGCCTTTCCTTTTCTTTGGGTACTTTAAAAAGTGAAATATATTAATCAAAATAATAATATTTTATTTATAAAAAGTACATGATGTAAAAATCAATTTCAAATTATCATTAATCATAGTTACCTCCTTTGCACTTGTTGCATCTTAATGTTGCTCAGAAGGTAATTATTTTGGCAATTGAAATCACCCATATCACAAAAAGAGTTGACTATCTGCTCTACACATTCATGAATTTTGCTCCAACACTTGATTTTACATTTACCTCCAGTACCAAGAATTTTAGCACCAACAATTTGTCCCATTTTATCAGATATGTACTCTCTGCCATAACTTCTACGACGTTTACATTTTTCCCTTTTCCAATTGCTCATATTTCTCCTATTTTTTCTGCCTTTAGGTTCTTTAGCAGGTGATACTTGAGAAGACCTTTCACATTCATCAGCATCCTAAGCCAAATAAAGTATTCAGAATGAGAAAGACCAAAGCCACTTTAACACATATACCAAACGTAAATATATTATACAAATAGGCTTATAATATTTAAATTATTACCAATAATGCAGTAATTAATAGAAGAAGTAAAATTTGTTCATCATTCACTCACATCTAAATATTTGAATTAGAGAGTATATAACAGTTATAATTAAGCAGTAATATTTCACTGTGGTACAGACCTAAGCCTCAATGTTTTAAATGTTTAAAAAAGTAAGTATTTTAGACTTACCAAGTCATTTTCAGATGAAAATTCATCATAGGGACACTAACTGCTGCCACTGGACGAAAAATAGTCTTCAGAACTAGCCATTTCTGTATCTGAATCTTCTTTTTTGCTTATGCATGGAAGTAGCCTCTTCTTTGGAGGCGCTATTGTACTGTGGCTTTGGGTTGTTGCAGACGCTTTTAAGACTGCTTCCTCACAGTATGAGAACAACAAGTGTGAACTGCTCTGCCATCTAGTGAGGTAAAGTTAAAATATTTACGCAGTAGCTTCCTCTGTTGAGTAGAACTAACACAATAAACGTGTTTTGAGAAAAGTTTGGCTTTCGGCTATATCATTCTCGCCCCTTCGTGTATTGGTGTCAGCGTTCCCTAAATGTTGGTAAATTTTTTTTAGTTGGGTGGGAAATACAGATTGAAATTTCAACTCTGCAGCAGAGTGTGTGCTGGTATGAAACTTCCTGGCAGATTAAAACTGTGTGCTAGACTAAGACACGAACTCGGTACCTTTGCCTTTCACGGTCACTTGCCCCCAAAGGCAAAGGTCCTGAGTTCGAATCTCGGTCCAGGACATAGTTTTAATCTGAGTGGGAAATGTTACAACTGCGTAAATTAATTTTAGATGGATAGTGATGTGTCGGCAGCTGGGCCAACACCTTGTAGATCGAGATGGCTGAAAATGCACGCTAGACTAACGCAGACGGGCGTGAAGTACTGGAACAGGCTACGTAATTAATGCTATGAAGAAAAGTACGTAGCTGGATTAATACTTATCTTTAATCAATCATTGTGGTACATCGCTCTTGACGATACACAGGAGACTTTAATTACAATCACTGTAAGGCTAATGGCGCCTTGCTAGTTCGTAGCCATTAACTTAGCTGAAGGCTATTCTGTCTCTCGGCTAATGAGAGAGAAAGGCTTCGTACATCTAGTCGCTAGCTAGGTCGTCCGTACAACTGGGTCGAGTGCTTGTTCGTATCACGAGACCTGCCTTGTGGTGGCGCTAGGTCTGCGATCACACAGTGGCGGCACGCGGGTCCGACATGTACTAAATGGACCGCGGCCGATTTAAACTACCACCTAGCAAGTGTGGTGTCTGGCGGTGACACCAAATTCCTCCCCCGCAAATCGGCGAACGGTCGTGTTATAAGGCTTCCGCCCGCCGTGGGGAGGACCCCATGTTGACGTATGCGATGAGGTGGGGAGCCTAACAACAGGCGAGGCTGTGCCACCCGCACCCGGTCATTCGGTCCGAGGGGAGCTAGGAAACGCCTGAAAACCTAGTCCAGGGTGCACGTCAACATGCGGTGTATGCGCCCGTAAAGAAACAGGAGGGGCCGAAGGGTCGACCTCCATTGCGTCGGGGTAGCCGACGCGCGATGACGTCATGTGGTCCGGAGCGGGCGGGAATTCCATGGCGGAAGACAACTGGTCACGGGAAGGGATCGGCGGCGCGTGACCCTGGGAGGCGCTTGGCGGCTGCAGCGAAGCGTCGAATGCGGGCGGCGCCGGCGGGAGAACAGGCGGCGGCGGCGGCGGCGGCGGCAGCGGCAGTGGCGGCGCGTCGCCATGGGGCAAAATGGAAGGCATCGTCGGTAACACCTGGGGATGAGGCGAGCCAGTAGATGGGTCCCCAGGGCGCTGACCAGACGGCACCGTCGCTGAAAGCAGACGGGGAGCGGCAGAACCCGTACGACGACAGAGGCGCAGCTGATTGAGATGCCGACGCACCTCACCAGAGGCCCCCAAAACCAAATACATCGCGCGGCCGAGGCAGCGAAGAATGCGCCCTGCGAGCCAACGCCGTGAACCTCGATAGTTGCGATAAAATACAACGTCGCCTGGAGCAAAAGCAGGAGTCTGCTGCTGCACAGGAACCTGATGCGGCGGATGCAGCAAAGACATCAAGGTGCGATGAGGACGACCATGGAGCAACTCAGCCGGCGAGCGACCATCTAGGGGCTGAGAGCAATACGAAGACAAAAAGAGCAACAACGCGTCCTCCCGAGAATGCGACTCTTTCAACTTTGACATCTGTGTCTTGAAAGTCCGGACCAATCGTTCAGCGGCACCGTTTGACTGAGGCGAAAACGGCGCGGATGTCAGATGTTGAATACCATTGGCCTGGCAGAATGACTGAAATTCTGCGGACATGAATTATGGGCCATTGTCGGAAACAATAGTCTGCGGAAGACCTTCAATGCAAAAGATAGCAGACAACGCTTGGATGGTGGCGGAGGACGTCGTGGAAGACATCCGGACAACAAAAGGAAAATTACTGAAGGCGTCGACCAGAACCAACCATCGAGCATTCCAGAATGGACCAGCAAAATCAATGTGCAAGCGTTGCCAAGGGGAAGTGGCTTTTGGCCATGCAAAGACTTTCCGCAGCGGTGCGGATTGTTGTTCGGCACACGCCACGCAAGAAGAACACATATTCGTAATCGCAGCATCGATTCCGAACCAAGTACAGTGCTGACGAGCAAGTTGTTTCGTTCGCACTATACCCCAATGTCCTTGGTGAAGAAGCCGTAAAACAGAGGACTGTAACGAACGTGGGACCACTACTCGGGACTGATCATTATCAGAACGCAACAACAAAACACCACGTCGAACAAAAAGTCTCTCCTTGTGAGCAAAAAATCTGCGAACCAACGGATCCTCGATCCGAGACTTTGACAAAGGCCATTGCGTAGCAACAAAACGCAAAATAGTAGCAAGGACAGGGTCAGCAGCTGTGGCGTTAGCGACACGACGAACATCGATCGGAAACGATTCGACCACGTCATCGGTTTCCGAATCAATGAACATGCAAGCAAGTTCGGAAGAATCGAATGCTTTATCCTCAGCAACAGGCAAACGGGACAACGCATCAGCGTTGCCGTGCTTAGCAGTGGACCGATACAAGATATTGTAGCGGTACTGCGAGAGGAAAATAGACCAGCGAATCAATTTCTGCGCTGTACGCGGAGGTACAGGCTTGTGCGGATGAAAAAGCGATGTCAAAGGTTTGTGGTCTGTGATGATGGTAAAATGACGACCATACAAGAAATCATGGAACTTAGTAACACCAAACACGAGAGCCAAAGCTTCTTTCTCTATCTGCGAGTAATTTCTTTGCGCAGACGAGAGCAATTTGGACGCAAAGGCAATAGGGCTATCATGCGAGCAAACTTTGTGCGCAAGGACAGCACCGATCCCGAAATCCGATGCATCTACCATCAACAAAAGGGGTTTCTGGGGATCGAAAGGCGTGAGGCAAGTATTAGAAAGCAACGCCGATTTCAACTGGCGAAAGGCGCATTCGCATTCCGTCGTCCAGAGAAACGGAACACCTGCACAGCGTACGCGATGAAGCGGAGCTGAAAGACAAGAGGCATTGCGCACATTCACTCACACCTTGTGATTCTACATTGTTCAATGTTCTTGAGACCTCATGACGCAATGCGTGAGGAACAGTGCGCGCTCTTAAACATTTCGGTTGCGCTTTGACCTTCAGTTCTAATTGTGCTGCATAGTTTTTAGCGCAACCTAAGCCCGGTGCAAAAATGTCTGCAAATTCTTCACATACACTAGAACCACCGTCTGAAGGCACAGTTTGATTCACTGATAGGACCTGATTTGCAATAGACATGTTAAACAACTGAAATAAATCTAAACCAAACAAGTTCACTACAGTAGAAGAACGAAGAACGTAAAATGACACAAGTTTTGTTTGTCCTTTATATGTTGTAAAAAGAGTGCACTGTCCCAACACAGGAATTGTCTGTCCAGAATAACTTTTTAACTGAACATTTGCGGCACGCAACGGAGGTGCGCCCAGCTGTTTGTACGTGTCGTGATTGAGCAATGAAACTGCAGCTCCGGTATCGAGCTGGAATGGTATCACTTTGCCTTCAAGGTCTAAGTCCACAAAAAGTTTATTGTCCTGCTGACGACAAGAGCGACTGTTTTGTGCAATTTGAATAGACACTGGTACAGAATCACTTGCTAATTGACGTGATTTCCGGCGACGTCGACGCACAGTTTTTGTGGGACGAACACAGTCACTGTTAGAGAAAGTGGCACTGGACGAATCGGAATTAACTACATGAATGTCCATGGGCGAAGGTCTACGATCCTGAGTGTCCTTGGTTCGATTCCGGCGCGAAGCAAAGGGCCTGGAATGATTGTGATTGTCCGATCGGAGCTTTTTCTGGCAAACACTTTGAACATGTCCTTTCCTATTGCAGAAAAAGCAAATAGTTTGGCGTGACGGGCAATGTTCACGCGAATGTCTAGTAGCACACCGCGGGCATGATTTCACTGCATTTGTGGGCTGGCGCGGCACACCTGGTTTAAAGCGCGGCGGCAGCTGCGTTTGTTTGCGCGAGGGCAGTTGACCGGGCCGTGCAGCTCGCCCGGCGGGCCGGTTAATGTTACACACTGCTGGCGAAGTTTCAAAAGATTCCTGAGCACAGTCAAGTGTGTCTTGTCTATCCAATATGTCTATCACTTGTTGAAGGGAGGGATTAACTAGTTTCAAAATTTGCTCCCGTATGCGAACATCAGAAACGTTCTGAGCTATTGCATCACGTACCATCGTATCTGAATAAGAAAGGCCACAGTCACAGTCAAAGGCACAGTCCCTAGTAAGTCCTTGCAATGTTGCCACCCACTCCCTATTAGTTTGACCGGCCGTACGTTTTGTACGAAAAAACGTATACCGTTTTGCAACCACATTAACTGTTTCTTTGAAATAGGCATCTAAAGCAGACAAAATTTCCTCGTAGGACAGAGTTGTTACGTCGCGTCGGGGAAACAAGTTCACTATCACATGGTAGGTGGACACACCGACACAAGAAAGCAAAAACGGCTGCCGCTCATTACCTTGAATTCTGTAGGCGGCGAGGTGGAAGGCAAACTGGCGGGACCATTCCCGCCAAGTCTCGTGGGTTTCATCAAAACTTCGAAATGGTGGTGCAACGGCAGGTTGTGGCTGCGGTACCGGTGAAGCGGCGGCGGCCGCATCGGTTTGAATGGCACGTTGACTCTGGACGAGCTGTCCAAGGGCATCCAATAACGCCTGCGTCTGCTGATTCTGCAAGCGATAAAATTCGGACAGTACATCTGGAGAATGTGGCGAAGCCATGACACAAATAAATTAGGGCAAAGTAAAACACAAGATCCTTTGTAGACTCGTCGCCATGTGATGTGTCGGCAGCTGGGCCAACACCTTGTAGATCGAGATGGCTGAAAATGCACGCTAGACTAACGCAGACGGGCGTGAAGTACTGGAACAGGCTACGTAATTAATGCTATGAAGAAAAGTACGTAGCTGGATTAATACTTATCTTTAATCAATCATTGTGGTACATCGCTCTTGACGATACACAGGAGACTTTAATTAAAATCACTGTAAGGCTACTGGCGCCTTGCTAGTTCGTAGCCATTAACTTAGCTGAAGGCTATTCTGTCTCTCGGCTAATGAGAGAGAAAGGCTTCGTACATCTAGTCGCTAGCTAGGTCGTCCGTACAACTGGGTCGAGTGCTTGTTCGTATCACGAGACCTGCCTTGTGGTGGCGCTAGGTCTGCGATCACACAGTGGCGACACGCGGGTCCGACATGTACTAAATGGACCGCGGCCGATTTAAACTACCACCTAGCAAGTGTGGTGTCTGGCGGTGACACCACAGATAGGAAATGTCACAACTGTCAGCCATTACTTTTTGGTGATTTTTCACATGTCACGTTTCTTCTGTTGCGGTTCTCAACCAAGAGCGTATATATATTTCATTTTATGTTCTTAATTCTTTGTATAACATACTACCCGTGTGAAATGTTATTTAAAATTTTCATGCGGTTAGTTTGAGAAAAGATATTCATTTGTTTGCCCACATTCCTGAAATACTAAGACTCTCCCATACGTTTGCATAAAAAGGAATAGAAAAGAAAGCGAGAAAAGCGAAAAATGTGGAGGAATATGATATAGTGGTCTGCAGAAGTAGGAAAAAATTACAGAAACGTAGATCTAGAAGTGTGTTCTTACAACAGAGGAACTGTACATAGCTTCCTTATTCAAGCCAGCAGCACTCCTGTCCACTTGCGTCACTTGTATGTGGTAGACAACTACAAGTATACGTTTACCGGAAGTCATAAATTGATTACGTATTATACCTCCGACGATTCACAGACAGAGAGAGCAAATTATAATGACAAGTTCGAGTAGCCATGCAGTAAGATCACCTGAAATCTGTGTTTTACCAAAAGCAGTTGCATTCTCTACGTGAACGGTACGATAAATGCTATACAATGGTTTGGACAAAAAAATACGGAATCATGGGTCTAAACGCAGGCGTGAACATAAATAGAGGTCCTGATGGTTCTAATTTTGCCAGATTACATAGATCAATAAAGGCAGATACTAGCCAGCTACAACACCCTCACTGACATTGTAGCGAGAAGGAAGTACTTCTCTGGGCGGTATCACTAACCTGGTGTCTTGCTGCTTCGGTAAGTCCCTCATCGCACAGTAGTAGCGCTCAGTCGCCACGTTCCATGTACGTGGTGATCCTGAAGAAGTGGAGAGTTTAGGGATGCCTGTTGTTAATTGCCAACAACGTTTGTACCATTCTTGTCTTAATACAGACATTGCTTTGTTACACATGTTGCAGAATCAGAATATGCAATATTGCGGCTGTGGGCTACGCCGGTATATTCGACCCTTTACAATACATTAACACAGTTTTCTGACTTTACATGTTGATAGACACTGCCCACGACACGTGGAGTTATGATAACTAATGATTTCGCTTTTTATATCTTGTTTAACAGCTGAAATATGTACTCGCAACCGTTCTTTTAGTGCCGCCCCGGTTACTCGACCGTGCGTTTTGAGTGCTTCTCGCGACTAACTCGCCCTGTCTTCCCGAAGGGCAAGAGAGACCACCCCTTTCTTCCTCAGCCTATAAGGACACTGCTCTCGTTTCATATACAGGGTGTTACAAAAATGTACGGTCAAACTTTCAGGAAACATTCCTCACACACAAATAAAGAAAAGATGTTATGTGGACATGTGTCCGGAAACGCTTAATTTCCATGTTAGAGCTCATTTTGGTTTCGTCAGTAAGTACTGTACTTCCTCGATTCACCGCCAGTTGGCCCAATTGAAGGAAGGTAATGTTGACTTCGGTGCTTGTATTAACATGCGACTCATTGTTCTACAGTACTAGCATCAAGCACATCAGTACGTAGCATCAACAGGTTAGTGTTCATCACGAACGTGGTCTTGCAGTCAGTGCAATGTTTACAAATGCGGAGTTGGCAGATGCCCATTTGATGTATGGATTAGCACGGGGCAATAGCCGTGGCGCGGTACGTTTGTATCCAGACAGATTTCCAGAACGAAGGTGTCCCGACAGGAAGACGTTCGAAGCAATTGATCGGCGTCTTAGGGAGCACGGAACATTCCAGCCTATGATTCCGAGTGGGGAAGACCTAGAATGACGAGGACGCCTGCTATGGACGAGGCAATTCTTCGTGCAGTTGACGATAACCCTAATGTCAGCGTCAGAGAAGTTGCTGGTGTACAAGTTGACGTTGACCACGTGACTGTATCGAGAGTGCTACGGGAGAACCATGTACAGCGTGTGCAGGCACTATCAGCAGCTGATTGGCCTCCAGGGTTACACTTCTGCGAATGGTTCAGCCAAGAATGTGTTAATCCTCATTTCAGTGCAAATGTTCTCTTTACGGATTGATTCCAACCTGATCAAACTGTAAATTTTCACAATCAAAATGTGTGGGCTGACGAGAATCCGCACGCAATTGTGCAATCACGTCATCAACACAGATTTTCTGTGAACGTTTGAGCAAGCATTGTTGGTGATATCTTGATTGGGCCCCATGTTCTTCCACCTACGCTCAATGGAGCACGTTATCATGATTTCATACTGGATACTCTACCTGTGCTGCTAGAACATGTGCCTTTACAAGTACGACACAACATGTGGTTCATGCACGATGGAGCTCCTGCACATTTCAGTCGAAGTGTTCGTACGCTTCTCAACAACAGATTCGGTGACCCATGGATTGGTAGAGGCGGACCATTTCCATGGCCTCCACGCTCTCCTGACCTCAACCGTCTTGACTTTAATTTATGGGGGCATTTGAAAGCTCTTGTCTACGCAATCCCGGTACCAAATGTAGAGACTCTTCGTGCTCGTATTGTGGACGGCTGTGATACAATACGCCATTCTCCAGGGCTGCATCTGCGCATCAGGGATTCCATGCGACGGAGGGTGGATGCATGTATCATCGCTAACGGAGGACATTTTGAACATTTCCTGTAGCAAAGTGTTTGAAGTCACGCTGGTACTTTCTGTTGCTGTGTGTTTCCATTCCATGATTAATGTGATTTGAAGAGAAGTAATAAAATGAGCTCTAACATGGAAAGTAAGCGTTTCCGGACACATGTCCACATAACATATTTTCTTTCTTTGTGTGTGAGGAATGTTTCCTGAAAGTTTGGCCGTACCTTCTTTGTAACACCCTGTGCATATATACTACTAGCCATAAAAATTGCTACATCACGTAGATGACGTGCTACAGACGCGAAATTTAACCTACAGGAAGAAGATGCTGTGATATGCAAATGATTAGCTTTTCAGAGCACTCACACACACCCACAACGTGCTGATATGAGGAAAGTTTCCAACCGATTACTCATACACAAACAGCAGTTGACCGGCGTTGCCTATTGAAACACTGTTGTGATGCCTCGTGTAAGGAGGAGAAATGCGTACCATCATGTTACCGACTTTGATAAAGGTCGGATTGTAGCCTATCGCGATTGCGGTTTATCGTATCGCGACATTGCTGCTCGCGTCGGTCGAGATCCAATGACTGTTAGCAGAATATGGAATCGGTGGGTTCAGGAGGGTAATACGGAACGCCGTGCTGGATCCCAACGGCCTCGCATCACTACAAGTCGAGATGACAGGCATCTTATCCGCATGGCTGTAACGAATCGTGCAGCTACGTCTCGATCCCTGAGTCAACAGATGGGGACGTTTGCAAGACAACAACCATCTGCACGAACAGTTCGACGACGTTTGCAGCAGCATGGACTATGAGCTCGGAGACCATGGCTGCGGTTCCCCTTGACACTGGAAGCATGTATTCGTCATCGCCATACTGGCGTATCACCCGGCCTGATAATATGGGTTACACGTCTCGGTCACCTCTTGTTCGCATTGACGGCACTTTGAACAGTGGACGTTACATTTCAGATGTCTTACGACCCGTGGCTCTACCCTTTATTCGATCCCTGCGAAACCCTACATTTCTTCAGGATAATGCACGACCGCATGTTGCAGGTCCTGTACGGTCCTTCCTGGATACAGATAATGTTGGACTGCTGCCCTGGCCAGCACATTCTCCAGATCTCTCACCAATTGAAAACGTTTGGTCAATGGTGGCCGAGCCACTGGCTCGTCACAATACGCCAGTGACTAGTGTTGATGATCTGTCGTATCGTGTTGAAGCTGTATGGACAGCTGTAACTGTACACGCCATCCAAGCTCTGTTTCACTAAATGCCCAGGCGCATCAAGGCCATTATTACGGCCATAGGTGGTTGTTCTGGGTATTGATTTCTCAGGACCTATGCACCCAAATTGCTTGAAAATGTAATCACATGTCAGTTCTAATATAATATATTTGTCCATTAAATACCCGTTTATCATCTGCATTTCTTCTTGGTGTAGCATTTTAATGGCCAGTAGGGATATATATATCGAAACTTTCAGCCAATGGGCGTTGAGATCGCTGTTGCTAGGCGGTTCTGACGTCATGTTTGCGGACATTGTGACGGAAGTTTGTCTCGGAACACTATCTCAGATTGTAAGATCCTACTCCCGAATAGTCGGATCTTGTTCCTACTAAGGTTGCACAACATTGCCTCCTATGATTTCATCGCTAATGTTCCTTTCTGACGCTTAATTGTTAGACGTACTTTTAGCGTGGCTGCTACTGAACATTCCCGATCGCATAAATATGCAATACCTGGCTTAAACACGTGAAGGGAATGCACATATGCATTACAAAGCCTTCAGGCTGCGCTGTTGTTTTTGAACACGAACGGCACCAGTGCAACGTCCTGACTACGTTACAATTGTCAGTCGTGGCCAGAAGGGTGTTCTGTGTTGTTATGTGCGCGTTATGTCGGAGCTAAGTGAATTAGTAAGTGAGTATTCTGTTTCCGCTCGTACGGTGAGTGCCTCCTTAACCTCTTGAAACCAGAGGCACCGTATCTAAGAGTCATATAGTACACAGGGAAAGGGGAAAAACAGCATCCGCTGCGTCACAGCACGAACGAAAGTGTGTGTTGAGTGATCGTGACAGGCGGTTACTGATGATCGTGATGAAAAATAAGAGACTGACAGCTGCAAAAGTCACTGCAGAAGTGAACGTGACACTCGCGAGCCCTGTCAGCACCAAAACAACACGAAGAGAGCTCCAGACTGCTATTGTTAGCACAAAGATGAATTTTCGCCCCTCCACTGGTCACCACAGTCACCAGATCTTAGCGTTATTGAGCCTCTCTGCTTTAATTTGGAGAGAACGGTACGTGATCGCTATCCAATTCTGTCAGCGTTACCTGAGCTTGCCATAATAATCGTAGAAGTTTCCCTTGAACACCATAATGGACTTCTATTTATTCTTTCCGAGACGACTAGAAGACGTTTGGTGCCAACGGGTTTCCCACACCGTTTAAGCATTTTAAAGAATCTTTGGGGTTTCCATGTTTTTATCCAACATGTGTACGAACTTCCATTCTCACTTAAACAGCGGATGGAGTCATTTTAACCTTGTTACACTCAAACACACTCTAGTGATATAGAGTTTTGTGCTGTACTACTGAAGGATTCGTTGACAACATGGTACGCTACATAAATGACGTAGTAAATGGTGGGGTTACTGATAATACTGGTAGTAGTGATAGCGAAAGAAACATAAATCAACGTGTACGAGAGAAATTGGGAGCCGACGACTTCTCTTTGTTTTTTGTTTGTTTGGTTGTTTGTTTTGCACATAATTAGAACCGTACGTCATTCAGTGTTAGTTCATTACATTACAGACTATAAATTGCATTTCATAAGCAATAAAAATTAGTTGATCGTGTAACTTCTCCTGTTTTATGTACCTAAAGTAAGTGCTTTTGGTGCAAGTACAGTTTACATGCACAAACATAAAATATATAATATATATAAAATATATTATTTTGTGGCGGTGTTCGTAGCGACAAACACTTGGCTGTAGAAATGGCTTACGAAGTCACCGACACACTTTTAATAGCGGGCCGACCGGTCCGCTGGAACAGTGAACAGAAAGATGAAAACCCAAACTCTCAGATTAAATAAAAGTCGGTACTTATCTTTATTCATGAAGATACAGAAACACAATGGTGAACTCGGTGTCTACAGAAATCTGTCTGGTTCGAGTCGGAGCGGCTAGGTCAGCGTCGGCTGACGACAAACAACAACTCTGCTGCGATGAACACACAACTGACTAACAAGTACACAATTCGGTGGCGAGTATACAACTGAGCGGCGAATACAGAACTGTCTTAGCGCTCGCGACTCCAGCGCTTAAGAAGCCAGAAGCCAGCGGTGGCGCGCGCAGACTTGCGGCGATTTGCTGTCTCGCTGGCGCTGCTTATGCGGACGGCGTCCGGACTTTGATGCTGCCAACCTTTTGGCAGCGGGCTCGGTTGGCATTACTGGCTAGGATACAACATATTATATATAATTACTCTTTTTACTTTGTACTTAACAGAACGTTCTACATCATGATCAAGGGCAAGTGTTACCCATTATTACTGATAAAATCGAAAGTTGTTTATAAAGAACAAAAGCTTGTTTTATAAACACCTCAAAAAAAGTTTTGCATCACCGCGTTTCCCAGAACTCCTGAAGATAGACGCTGAATGTCCAGTCATTCTACCAGGAAGGAGGTACACGGCTCGTGTTGTGTTCAGTTCAACCATGCCCAGACGGTCAATACCGCGGTTCGATTGCGTCCGCATTGTTACTTTGTGCCGGGAAGGGCTCTCAAAATCGGAAGTGTCCAGGCGTGAACCAAAGCGATGTTGTTCAGACATGGAGGATATACAGAGACACAGGAACTGTCGATGACATGCCTCGCTCAGGATTATGGCTGGGAAGAACACTGACAGCAACGCCACCATGTTCAATAATGCTTTTCGTGTAGCCATAGGACGTCGTGTTACGACTCAAACTGTGCGAAAGAGACTGCATGATGTGCAACTTCACTCCCTACGTCCATGGCGAGGTCCATCTTTGCAACCACGACACAATGCAGTATGGTACAGATGGGCCCAACAACATGCCGTATGGACAACTCAGGATTGGCATCACGTTCTCTTCACCGATGAGTGTCGCATATGCCTTCAACCAGACAATCGTCGGAGATATTTGTGTAGGCAACGCGATCAGGCCGAACGCCTTAGACACACTGTCCAGCGAGTGCAGCAAGGTGGAGGTTCCCTGGCCGCCGCTGATAGTCATGGAAGGCGCCATAACGGCTGTACGGCCTATGAATGCCATCCTCCGACCGATATTGCAACCACATCGGCAGCATATTGGCGAGGCATTCGTCTTCATGGACGACAATTCGCGCCTCCATCGTGCACATCTTGTGAATATCTTCCTTCAGGATAACGACATCGCTCGACTAGAGTGGTCAGTATGTTCTCCAGACATAAACATTATCGAACATGCCTGGGATATATTGAAAAGGGCTGTTTATGGACGAAATGACTCATCAACCACTCTGAGGGATCCACACCGAATCGCCGTTGAGGAATGAGACAATATGGACCAACAGTGCCTCGATGAACTTGTGGATAGTACAAGAATACAGGCATGCATCAGAAGACGTGCTACTGGGTATTAGAGGCACCGGTGTGTACAGCAATCTGGACCACCACCTCTGAAGGTCTCGCTGAATGGTGGTACAACATGTAATGTGTGGTTTTTATGAGCAATAAAAAGGGTGGAAATAATGTTTACGTTGATCACTATTCCAATTTTCTGTACACGTTCCGGAACTCTCGGAACCGAGGTGATGCAAAACTTTTCTTGATGTGTGTATAAGTTCGACAAAGTATTGAAGCAATGTTTGATATATTTTTGTTTAACGTTTTTTTCTTACTTAACTTTTTTGTTAAGGAACTTGAGTCTTTTAGCGATGTATTGTTTTCTTTACTTTTCTCCAAAATCCCTCTGTGTCACGTTACAAATCTATCATTTTCGTATAAACCATATTAAACAGTGACAATTCAAATTTTGTTATAATTTCTGTTTATTCTTAAAAATAGGCAGGAGGATAACACTGTAGAACAAAACTGTTCCATAGGTAACCTGTCCTTTATACAGCCTCACTCAGTTTCTGGACTGTTCACCCTCTCCGGTTTCTAAGGAAATGGGTAATACGCTGATCACATACGTGAAGAAAGCGATCGTTATGAAATAACGAGTAAGTCTGCAGCACACCTAATGTACAGGTAATGTGGGTACTACCTTAACTGAGCAAAGCTACTAAGAAAACTACAGTAGTCTACGCTTACATATGGTAGTCTATGACAGCCAACGGTAGTTTTACAACTCTTCAGTTAATATATTGTATACTAATGTTAATTATTTTTCATAACAATAATTGTTTAAAGGAAAACTACGTAGTAGCTTTTTGTTTTTTACTTTGTTGCATGAACGTCGTTGCCTTCATGCGGTACAGAAAATTCGAGTCGCCGGACTCGAACTTCACCTGGTAGACGGCCGTCAATCATAAGAAGCAACGACTGTTATTGATGCAATAACACAAAATAAATGTGAAAATACACTACTGAATGTTTTCAACATTGCAATCAGGCCGTGTTCTGACCACGATGAAATTACATGTACGTTATTAAAGCTTGAAGACTTAATACGTGTCATTGGATGATATTTTCTGATGTTCAGTACATCAAACTGAAGACATTTTCAATGTAAAAAGTACTAACGGTGTTTTACATCATCCATGAAATACCAACGTAACCGCAGTTATGTCTTGATGGAGGTTTAAATTAGTTACAGGTATTGAACAAAATATTTAAATACTGAACAGTAGAATAAGTGAGGAATGAAATTTCCGGATTTAAAACATTTCGCTCAGGCGTATTTTCATAACAGTGGTGTTTTTTAAAAAATGGAGTGAGCTACTAATTGAATCGAAATGAAAGCTATTTAGCTCTAATTGACTGAAAATAATCACCTAGTACACTGAAATGGAAAATATTTAATTTCGTATTCAAGTGCTAGCATAGAAATCAGAGATTCGACGAATTCAGCAGAGCGCAACATTAAATATTATCGTTGCTTGTCCAAGTAACGCGGATAATAGACGAGTAAATTCACGACGACTTCGGACAGAAGTTTTAGCGAGAAGTATATACTTTTCTTGACCCATTCCATCCGAAACATGACGAACCTGCACAATGTTATATAGAGTGAGTCAGGAGGAAAGGTACGTCTTTTGACGAGTTATAGCATTAGTGATTCTGAACAAAAAACTTGATGTGAACATTAGCCCTATTCCGAATGGTTTCTGAGATAAAACACTTTTAATGTACAGTTCTATTTATTTTTTGTATTATTCATTGTCATTGTTTACAATGTACCGCAGTAGTATAGAGGAAGTTGAGACGGACATTTTGATACGGGACTTCTGTGGTCTATCAATTCAGAAAATTACCTCAAACTGGCCTACAAAAAGTACCTAAGCTATAGCGCACGCGCGTCGTGCGAGATTTTCAATATTCTCGCGACCTCTTCGCGCGAACTGTTAGTCCTAGCCAAAAAATAAACAAGATCTTTGTTTGTAGAAAATTTAATTTAATTTAATTGTGTACTGGCCCACTTTTTTGTTGGAGTGTGCTGTTTTCCAGTTAGTAAAGAAAAACGTACAAAAATGATATTAAACGTGTTCTATCTCGCAAACCATTCGCAGTAGTGCATATGTCAATATGAAGTTTTTTGTTCAGGATCACTAATACTATAGCGTCTTAAAGCATGTACCTTTCCTCCTGTTCACGCTGTGTATTTAAAGAAGTCGTAGTGTGCATGTAGCAGAACACGAACAAAAGTAAAGTTCATTTAAATTATTTAGTCGAAACGACATCATATTGCGCTACGCGTAAAATACTCACTGCAACATACACATAAGAATATTCTAATTAATTTGATGGGCATTCACTTCGGTTCGCGTGAGGCCTGTGATAGGAATCGAAGGCACATAGACAGCAGTGAAGCATGCGAACCGAACTGCGTACCAAGCGCATACCTTCGTGCATGATATCCTCCCCGACGTCGAAGGTGTCATCTAAACTGGACAGGTGTCCGTAGCACAAGGCCAGAATCATGCCACAGTGGTTGGGTTGTTTGGGGAAGAGACCAAACTGCGAGGTCATCGATCTCATCGGATTAGGGAAGGATGGGGAAGGAAGTCGGCCGTGCCCTTTCAAAGGAACCATCCCGGCATTTGCCTGGAGCTATTTAGGGAAATCACGGAAAACCTAAATCAGGATGGCCGGACGCGGGACTGAACCGTCGTCCTCCCGAATGCGAGTCCAGTGTGCTAACCACTGCACCAACTCGTTCGGTATGCCACAGTGGTTTGAGGAGCATGGCAATGAACTCACGATGATGTTCTGGCCACCAGAATCGTCATATCGGAAACAGATGCAACACATCCAGTACGGAATGGGCCACAGCGGAATCGGGCCCCAGCTCCGGAATCACAAACCATCCACCCTTAACTTATGGGAATTACGTAACGTGCGCATAGACATTAGGTGCCACAGACCTCTTGAAACATACTAAGGAGTTGATGGACTTATGAGACGAAGAATCGCTGAGGTACTGTGTTCCAAATGTGGACCAACCAAAGAACAATGATAGCTCTACAGAGTGAGGAACTGAACGGGACGAACCCGTGATATCCAGCTGGAGTAATCGGTAGAGCACAGCCCATAATACGTAGCGGTCCCGATTCGAATACTGGTTACGTAGTGGTCCAGAATCCGACTCGAATGACCTCTCACATACAACCAGCCCGAGGATTTCTATATTAAACCGAGCGAGATGGTTCGAACATTGGACTCTATTCGGAAAGCCAACGCTTCACGACTACCCCTCGGGTCATCCAAATTTAGATCTCTTTTGGTATGCCTGGATCGCTTAAGGTTACTGCGGAGATGATTCCTTTGAAATGGCACTGCCGATTTCCTTCCCAATCTTCCCTTAATCCGAGCCTGCGCCCTCGTCTGCTATGACGTCGATATCGACGAGACGCTAAATCTTAGTCCTCTTTCCTCCCTTATTCTTTCTTAATTGAATATGAAGTGAAATGATATTATTGGCCGATAGACCTCATCTGGAACTGCTTGGCTCCCTAGTTCATGTCTATCCACTGGATGGCATTTCAGCGAACTGTGCGTCGATGACGACGAGATGAAATGATTAGGACAACACACAATCATCGAGCGAAGAAAATTTCCAACCCGGCTGAGAATCTAGAGGCTAACCACCAGTTCAGAGAGATGTATGACATTAACAACGAGGTTGAATAAAAGGAAAAGGCATTGGTGTTGTGTGATTTACATACAAATAGCAGAGAGACCTGACGTAGTTAGAAAGGTCGGCACTATCAGGTGCAATGCAACAGGATACTGTAGGGAACGTGGTCGATGTGCCTGTGGCTGTGGTTGCAGTGTGTTAGGGGCGGTTGGTCGGTACCGCGCCACGTTCCAGCCGGGCAGGCACGTGCTTTAGTGGCCAGGGGAATCCGGAACACGACACCTGCAGACAGCTGCGCCGTGATTAATGAACGTGCGTGCGACGGCGGCCGCTACGTGTGCGTGCGTGCTGTGCTATACGCGAATAGCACATCGCGCTCCGCTCATCCTAGTTACACCGCTGGCTCGCATCGAACCGTGGCCTGTCGGTACGGCAGCTGGAGTGGATCCGCTACATACAAGCTCAAAACATCTTGGCCAGGCAGAGAAATACTCTCACTCTTATTCTTAACTTTCTTTTTTTCTTTCATTGCCTTTCAGTGTAAGTTAAAATACACATTTTCTACATAGCAACCTCCCGCGTAAATGAGCTGTGTCCAATGTTTTTCTAGTGAGTGCGATTCTGATTGGTCTCCAAAACTTCGGCTGCCAAAGCTGCCAAATGCTTTCCTATGTTTGGATGTGCGAATAGGTGGAAGTTAGAGTTTACCGAATCTGGAAGCAAACAGAGAGGGGAGGAGGAGGGGGAGGGGGGTTTCGATATTCCAAACATTTGCAGTATGATATTTCTTAGAGCGTGAACAACCTTTTGTTCCTAATGAAATTTGGAGAATGTTGTCAACATTATCTACAGAGCTTGAAACGGTACAGTAGTTTCCGCTCTATAAGCAGCAGGTTTCGCTGCTCGCTCGCACAGAGAAATACAAACAGAGGCGGCTCTGCCGCCAATTTTATTCGAAATGGTTCAATGGCTCTGAGCACTATGGGACTTAACGTCTGTGGTCATCAGTCCCCGAGAACTTAGAACTACTGAAACCTAACTAACCTAAGGACATCACACACATCAAAGCCCGAGACAGGATTCGAACCTGCGACCGTAGCGGTTACGCGGTTCCAGACTGAAGCGCCTAGAACCGCACGGCCACCCAATTTTATTGCACGACGCGGCCGGCCGCGGGTGCAGCTGAACCCATGTGGACGGGTGGAAAGAAATGTGTCAGGCTTCATAATACGTATTTATATGTGACGTGTATTATGCATTTCTTGTACGTGAATGTGAATGTGCACATGAACTTTCCTAATCCTCCTCACACCTTTCCGTAAAGCGTGGCCAAATCTTAGTTGGGAAGTAGTTCTGTAGAATAGTAGTGCCAACCTCACTCCTGGGTAGGGGATCAGAGAGACATCACAGGCAGGTAAAAGTCAAAGACGTTCCAGTGTCACAAGATTTGACGTGGAGTGGTTGGTCATGGCCAAGTGGTTCGACCATCCCCTCCACCGGGGCCCAGGAAGACCTCCGGGTGCCCGCCATATTCGAGGTATTTCAGAAGACAGGTAAGTGAGCAGACGTGCCCTCAGTGAGTCTGTCGCAATGTTCAAGAATGGAAGAGAGGTATTTGAATATTTGTACTAATTCTTTTATTTCCAGCTTTGGATTGTGTAACGAAATGAATGTTCTCGTTTAATTTCGGAAATTTTACCCCCTGTTTTAATGTATCTGGTCCCCAGTTTGCCCGTTATCCTCCTCACATAGTGAATGTCCTATGTAAAATATTGGGAGACTTTAGTGGTATACATTTGGCCAACGCAATTCCGTCTTGCTCGTAGAAATGTGCGTGCATATTAGTATATAATATACCCGAGCTTTATGTTGTAAAATTGTAATATCTGTGAAATGGAATAATTGCAGCAATCGCTGTAAAGTCGAGTGATAATGTTCAAAATAAATAGGTAATCAATTGCCATCAATCTTTAACATACCTTAAAAATCACAAAGAAGTCAAGTTAAAGGAATTCATTTAAAATAAAAGATATAGAATGCAGGGACCCACACATCAGCGTGTGAGCCCTCCAGCCCCTTGCCTAGCATCGTACAAAGAGGGCACGCTCTCTAGGTAGCGCTCTCAAGCTCCCCTCCCCAGTTATCCGTTGCAAAATTTTCATTCAGGGCTTGACGACATCAACTTTCATCTGGCGTCCCTAGGCAAGCAGGTTCGACGGGAAACTTTCAATCTTACATCACGTTTTTGACTCAATTTCTACATCTACATACGTTCTCCGCAACCCACCGCATGGTGTGTGATGGACGGTACTCCGTCGTTTCTTTTCCCATTCCGTTCGCAAATAGAGTGAGGGAAAAACGACTGACTGTATGCCTCCTTATCAGTCCTAATTTATCTTACCTTATGTTCGCAGTGCTTAAGCGAAATAAACGTTGCCCTGTCTCTAGATTTCCTCAGTAGTGTTCCTCGAAAAGAACTTCGCCTTCCCTCTAGGAAGTCTCTGAGTTGCCGAAGCCTTTCCGTAATACTTGTGTGTTGTTCGAACCTACCACAAATCTGGCGGCATGCCTCTGAATTGCTTCAATGCCTTTCAAACACTGTGTTCAGTAACGGGTCGCACTACTGTCCTACACGCGATCTCCTTTATAGATCAACCACGCTCTCCTAAAACTTTCGCAATAAACCGAATTCGGCCGTTCGCCTTCCCTATAACAATCTACATCTACATCTACATCTACACATCTACATCTACAAGCCACCTGACGGTGTGTGGCGGAGGTTACCTTGATTACCTCTATCGGTTCTCCCTTCTATTTCAGTCTCTTATTGTTCGTGGAAAGAAGGATTGTCGGTATGCTTCTGTGTGGGCTCTAATCTCTCTGATCTTATCCTCATGGTCTCTTCGAGAGATATACGTAGGAGGGAGCAATATACTGCTTGACTCTTCGGTGAAGGTATGTTCTCGAAACTTTAACAAAAGCCCGTACCGAGCTACTGAGCGTCTCTCCTGCAGAGTCTTCCACTGGAGTTTATCTATCATCTCCGTAACGCTTTCGCGATTACTAAATGATCCTGTGACGAAGCGCGCTGCTCTCCGTTGGATCTTCTCTATCTCTTCTATCAACCCTATCTGGTACGGATCCCACACTGCTGAGCAGTATTCAAGCAGTGGGCGAACAAGCGTACTGTAACCTACTTCCTTTGTTTTCGGATTGCATTTCCTTAGGATTCTTCCAATGAATCTCAGTCTGGCATCTGCTTTACCAACCATCAACTTTATATGATCATTCCATTTTAAATCACTCCTAATGCGTACTCCCAGATAATTTATGGAATTAACTGCTTCCAGTTGCTGACCTGCTATATTGTAGCTAAATGATAAGGGATCTATCTTTCTATGTATTCGCAGCACATTACACTTGTCTACATTGAGATTCAATTGCCATTCCCTGCACCAATGCGTCAATTCGCTGCAGATCCTCCTGCATTTCAGTACAATTTTCCATTGTTACAACCTCTCGATATACCACAGCATCATCCGTAAAAAGCCTCAGTGAACTTCCGATGCTATCCACAAGGTCATTTATGTATATTGTGAATAGCAACGGTCCTACGACACTCCCCTGCGGCACACCTGAAATCACTCTTACTTCCTTACAAGCTCGTTCCATTTCATATCGCTTTGCAACGTAATGTGTAGATATTTGATCGACGTGACTGTGTCAAGCAGAACACCACTAATGCTGTATTCGAACATTACGGGTTTGTTTTGCGTACTCATCTGCATTAATTTACAATTTTCTACATTCAGATCTAGCTATCGTTCATAATACCAACTAGAAAAAGTCGTCTTATATCCTCCTACAGTCATTCGAGGACGACACCTTCCCGTGCACCACAGCATCATCAGACAACAGTCGCAAATTGCTGCTCACTCTCCGCCACAATATTTATACGTATAGAAAATAGCAACGGTCCTATCACACTTCGATGTGACGCTCCTGACGATACTCTTGTCTCTGATGAACATTCACCGTCGAGGACAACGTACTGTGAAAGTCTTCGATCCACTCACATACAGGGTGTTACAAAAAGGTGCGGCCAAACTTTCAGGAAACATTCCTCACACACAAAGAAAGAAAATATGTTATGTGGACATGTGTCCGGAAACGCTTACTTTCCATGTTAGAGCTCATTTTATTACTTCTCTTCCAATCATATTAATCATGGAATGGAAACACACAGCAACAGAACGTATCAGCGTGACTCCAAACACTTTGTTACAGGAAATGTTCAAAATGTCCTCCGTTTGCGAGGATACATGCATCCACCCTGAAATGTACAGGAGCTCCATCGTGCATGAACCACATGTTGTGCCGTACTTGTAAAGGCACATGTTCTAGCAACACGGGTAGAGTATCCCGTATGAAATCATGATAGCGTGCTCCATTGAGCGAAGGTGGAAGAACGTGGGGCCCAATCAAGACATCACCAACAATGCATGCCCAAACGTTCACAGAAAATCTGTGCTGATGACGTGATTGCACAATTGCGTGCGGATTCTCGTCAGCCCACGCATGTTGATTGCGAAAATTTACAATTTGATCAAGTTGGAATGGAGCCTCATCCCTAAAGAGAACATTTGCACTGAAATGAGGATTGACACATTGTTGGATGAACCATTCGCAGAAGGGTACCCGTGGAGGCCAATCAGCTGCTGATAGTGCCTGCACATGCTGTACATGGTACGGAAACAAATGGTTCTCCCGTAGCACCCTCCATACAGTGACGTGGTCAACGTTACCTTGTACAGCAGCAACTTCTCTGATGCTGACATTAGGGTTATCGTCAACTGCACGAAGAAATGCCTCGTCCATTGCCGGTGTCCTCGTCGTTCTAGGTCTTCCCCAGTCGCCAGTCATAGGCTGGAATGTTCCATGCTCCCTAAGACGCCGATCAATTGCTTCGAACGTCTTCCTGTCGGGACACCTTCGTTCTGGAAATATGTCTGGATACAAACGTACCACACCACGGCTATTGCCCCGTGCTAATCCATACATCAAATGGGCATCTGCCAACTGCTTGTTGCCCTTCATGCATGGTTCGCTCGATGTAGCGTGAGAAAAGGCAAAGCTGAGTTTTGTGCGAGCGATGGTTTCTAAAACCGTACTTATTCGTGGACAGAAGCTTTGCCATCCCAAGGGATTTATCATATTCGAACTGGGAGTATGTTCAATAATTATGCAGCACACCAATGTTAAGGAAATTGTTCTGTAATTTTTCATGTCCGTCTTTTTATTCTTCTTGTATACAGAAGTCACTTACGCTCTCTTCCATTCGCTTGGGACTGCACTCGGTGAGAGATTCGCGATAAATGCAAGCTAAGTAGGGGATCAACTCTTTGTAAAACTGAACTGGGATGCCATCCGGACTTGGATACTCATTTGCTTTAAATTCTTTCAGTAGTTTCTCTAAGTCAAGGATGCTTATTACTCTGTGCTCTATTCTGGGAATTTTGCCATGGCAAAGGACGGAATTTTTTTACGATTATCCTGCATGAACGATTTCTTAAAAGCGAAATTTAATAATTCGGATTTCCTTTTGCTATTTTCTACAACCACACCATACCAATCAACGAGTGACTCGATGTAAGTCTTAAAATTTGAGGCGCGCTGGGTAGCCGTGCAGTCTGAGGCGCCTCACCACGGTTCTCGCGGCTCTCCCAGGCGGAGGTTCGAGTCCTCCCTTGGTCATGGGTGTGGGTGTTGTCCTTAGTGTAAGTTAGTTTAAGATTAAGTAGTGTGTAAGTCTAGAGACCGATGACCTCAGCAGTTTGGTCCCATAGAACTTACCACAAATTTCCAAATTTACAATTTGTCCAGCTTATCGGTTTGCGTAGGACTAGTATTTTCTCGGGTTCTCAGCAAGATCTTTTGCTAAGGTACGACAGTGGCAGCTGTATGCTTCGCGCATCGATCTGCATGAGGTTCTACTTATTTTTGGCTGTCGTCATTTGCACGATCTCTTTGGAACAGAGAGAGCAACTGGCTTTGCTTCCTCACTGTTTTCCGAATTTCGTTTTTAAACTACGGTGGGTATTTTCCGTCCTTAATCCACTTACTCGTCACAGACTTGATTGTTTAAGTGTAATGCTAACAACTGCTTATCTGCTCTTTCTGGCAGAAACACTCTCCTAGCCTAGTTTGACGTCACTAACATCTTATCACGTGACCATAAGCTACGCGAGAAAAATGGCGCCGGCCGGGGTGGCCGAACGGTTCTAGGCGCTACAATTTGGAACCGCGCGACCGCTACGGTCGCAGGTTCGAATCCTGCCTCGGGCATGGATGTGTGTGATGTCCTTAGGTTAGTTAGGTTTAGGTAGTTCTAAGTTATAGGGGACCTTAGAAGTTAAGTCCCATAGTGCTCAGAGCCATTTGAACCATTTTTTTGCTGAACCACGTAACAACAGCTGCAAGAAATCATCATTGCGAAATATGGTTTTAGCTAACAAATGGGCGTTGACATATAACTTAGCAGAAATATTGATCTAACTGGTAGTTCGCAGCAACAACTCGTAATGTCGGTATGGAATTATGAGTTTTTCTGTGTGTGGTATATGACGAGGAAGGAACAGTTTCTATTAGTCCTGTCATTAACATAGACAAGAAACGACAGCTAAAGTTCACCAAAGCGGTGTCTACCTTCAATAGATAGTGTGCAAGAAGTACAGGCAGTGAAAGCATACCACAAGGAAGAAAATGTTGCAAACCGTCACTCGCGTTAATCATAAATGTATGTCTGAGTGAAGCTACTCATGTACCACCACAATAAAATAAAACTAGTGAATAGTAGAGGGAGTGTGTATGATAACAGTGGCGTATTTAAGTTTACAAAATAATGACAATTTTCATTAAACCATTAGTAACCACATAGCTGACTGATCTTACACGAAAATGTCAAACGCAAATCGGATTAGGAATGGCGTTTGACAGGCAAAACACACGGTGGAGTGGAAGATATACAGATTCTCCCCTGAATTAATCCACTTTACAACGCATTCCACTTCGTTTACATAAATTCACAGTGAGGTTCAATTCTATTCGAATGGAATTAACTACGGTCAAGAATAACACAAACACCTGCTGTGGAGCTGTGAATATCATTTTAACAACCCTGCAGTGGTGCAGTAGTACTTTAACCTTTCACCTTGATTCAGGCCACAGCAGAAAACGGTGCGTTGAGCGCAAGGAGCGGCGCGCTGCGGCCGGTGTAATGTTTTAACGGTTCACGAAAATATGTGAACTACACAGTGTAGTGGGACGCGAAATTGAAGCGTCACTCATCCACCAGTGTCAGCCCAGTCTGCAGGTGAATATAAGTTTAATTTAGTGTTTTGTTTATGTACTTTGTAATATTTGTAATGTTTGTGAATTATCTAAAGTTTCGTATTTATTTTTATGTTTCATGTACGGAGAGGGCGGCGCAACGAACGGAGACAGCATCTTCACTGCCGGGACCAGAGAGAAAATTGCTGGCCACTATACGTCGCGGGTCGACAGCCAAAGAGCAACAGAAGATCCTGAAACCGAGTTGTTGCGTCGTGCTTCTAAAAACTGAAAAAAATAAGAATTTCTAATGTTTCTACAACAATGATGTCATAGAAAGTTTAATCATGTTGTAAATGTTCAGTCCTATCTTGTCATGGCTCATGTTCACGTCTATATGTAGTATATATGAAGATAATAAACTAGTGTATACTACAAAAGTTTAAATACGTGTTCCGAGAATTTATTTATGAAGAATTATATTAAGAAGAAGTATTACTGATTTATTTGACAAGATTATTAATTTTTGACAACGTTCATCGCGAGTTTGAGTCTTAAGAGTTTATTCAATGTGGTTTTAATATTTATTAAAGCAGATAACTTGAATTAATATAATTTCTGAGAAGAAACAAACGACATCTAAATTGAAAAAAGTTTGCGCAAACCAATTGGACTGAGTGACGTAATTCTGCGCATACGACTCAAATGATGATGTTTTAATTACAGTTTCGTTCAAGAACCATTCAGAGACAACTTTAAAAAGAATTTAAATAATTTTGAAGTGTTTTGTAACTGACGTAGGTGACGAAGTCTGCACATGGTCATATGTCAAAAGAAAATCATTTATACAAAACTTACGTGTGGCGTTCTGATTATCACAACGCGGGAAACTTCCCAATCAGAGCCCTGAAATCCCGTCAGATTTCAGTGTGAAGTGCAACCGCTCACTGTTCTGGCCAAATCAGTTTAATAACTCACGGGCACGACGGTGCGTGCTGGAATTGTCAAATGTCAGATGGACAACTCAGGACGAATACGTCCAAGATGATATGTAGTTCCTCTATCGGTAACGTCGGCAACTGCCACTGGCTCTTAGTCCATCACAAGATATGGACCAGAAGTCTTCTCCACCTAACGTTCTTCACCTGGGAAGGACCAGAAGACGAGGCCTTTGAAGAATCATCACCACTTTCCACCAAGGCTTGGTATGGGAGCTGAATTTGGAAAACGAAAACCGCCCCCAACGTTGCACAATTCTGCTCATTGAATCTCCCCTTTTTCCTGTTCTGTTGGCCTGATAGCCAATCCAGACACAGCACCAGGGTCCTCAAGCTGGGGTAGCAACCTTATACTTCGCATATTCTGAGAGACAATCAGGATTCCAGATCTCTCTTGTAGGCATCGTTCTTACGGTAATCTTGGTCATGTTATGGGGAAAAAAAAAAAAAAACCACTAGCTAGACGGGACCACAACCTCTCTTTTACAATTTGATTTAATCTTTCCGGGATGATCATTTCCAGTTACTGAAAGAAGGCTGTTAAGTTTTCCATTCAGTTATACCCATGAAATACATATTTTTGTCGCTCACTAAAAGAACCCGGAGCCTCCTTGGCATTAGGGGCGGGGGCCTACAGTCCTACCTCCACTAGATAAGTACGCCAGCGGCTCTGTCCGTATCGTCCCAGCTTGTAACCCGAGAATTCACGTAGTTTAAGTTTAGTTATCACCATTTGCACAAAAGCTGAGTCTCTCTTAAACGACTTACTTTCTCCCCCCACTTTCAACCATCCAGCACTCTTCCGCAAAGGACTGGTGCCGGGCTCAGGTAAAATGTTTTGTGAACAGGCACCCTTCCGCCTGACCCTAAGCAGAAGGATGAGAGAGCTTCGGTCAGAAGCTCCTCTGCAGGTAAGAACCACTGAACACTATGTCCAGAATCAAGCTAGGTAGATGGGACCACAGTACCTCATTTACAGAATGATCTAATCTTTTCAGGCTGACCGTTTCTGAAAGAAGGCTGTTAAGTTTCCCCAACAGTCATGCCCGTTAAATGTATGTTATTATCGCTCACTAAAAGAACCTGCCTACTTCCTGGCATCATGTGGGGTGGGGCGTAGGGGGTCACAGGCCTACCTACAATAGACATGCACACCAGTCACTCTGTCCATATCATCCCAGCTTCTAACATGAGAATGCACGGAGATTTATGACCTGCCCACCATTTACACAAAAACTTAGATTACTGCAGTCTCTCTTGAATGGCTTCCTCCACCCACTTTCAACTATCCAGCCATCTTCCACGATGGACTGGCGCCTGGAGCAGGTGAAATTTTTTGTGAACAGGCACAATTCTGTCCAGCCCTAATCACAAAGATGAGAGAGCTTCAGCCAGAAGTCCCTGTGCAAGCATGAATCACTGAACACTCTTTCCAGGAATCACTCATACGGTCAGGTCACTGCCCTCAGCATTTATGGCCCCCAGTTCTTATTGATCCCTGTTCTTGATCGCTTCCGCTGTGGTCCCTTGGGTACAAGCTCTCTACAGGTTAGACATGCAGTTGCAATAATTCTCGCACAATTTCCTCCTGCAGAAAAATCCATTAACCACACATGACAAAAATAGTGCCGTGGAATCCCGAAATCATGGCTTAAAACGTGAATGTTAATCTGACTGACGATGTTGTTAAAGTGAGAGAGTGGCGTGCCACCTCTCAGTGTTTTGGGCACAACGTCAATAAGTGCAGCTCCACCAGTGCCGAAACTCAATTAATGTTTGCCACAGATGACCATTAGCAGCATTTTATTGAAATAGACTGCTTGTTCTCAGTGTTGTTACAAAAGTTATCGATGTGAAACGGAAACCTCAAGGAAAATAAATAGTCGAGATCATACTAGCTGTAAGTAATCTACCCCACATTAAAACTTTCTCAGAATTATCCGCTTATACTTTGGTACAATCTTTAATTTTCTTTAGTCAAGACTAGAGATCTATATTTCAGCATTTGTGACAACTAAGCAAACGTTTATTCCCAGTACTGAGAAATTAGGTTCAGTTCCTGTCGCGAAATTTTGGAGGTTGTTCGGACATACACAATGAGTCTGTTGCACCAAAACGCTCAAAAACCATTCCTGAATTAACTCCGACATTTTGTTATTAAGTTTGGGTTCCCCCTTTAGAATAGTTCGATGGCCACTTAATCAGCCACGTACATGTTAAGTAATCAGTTTCAAGTCGAGTATTACGCTGTTCTCACCTTCAGCGCTGCAGTGCTACACTTAACTATCATAAGAGGCTGGCAATAAATAATGTCAAAGGTTTCCAGCTGGACAGGTTTAATAAAGATAACATCTCTGATGACGCAAATGAAATGGAATATTTTCACACGTACAGGGCACCAAGGTTAGGTGACTAATAGAAAACGCTATGTTATACTGGACGGCAAGCTTTCAACAGAAATATCTGTTGCAACTGGCGTCCCCCAAAAAAAGATAACAGAATCTCTAAAATTCTCATTACAGCTAAATCATTTATGAGAAAGGGTAAACAGCCCACCAGATTGTCCTCTGGCGATGCTGTCGTCTACAGGAATGTGTCGTCATAATACAGAAGTAAGGAGGCGAAGAAAAAAAAATGGAAAAATTGCTACCCATGGCTGGTCTTTAGTGTGGAAAAAGCAGAATAATGCCTGCAATAGAGCGAGACGACACGATGGAGCACGATTATGAGATTAACTGTAAACTTCTGAAGCCTGTCATGCACATTTAGAATTCAGTTGTAATAGCGCTAAGCAAAACGAAGTGATAGAAACACACACAACAAGTGGTAACGATAGTGAATGAAGATGTAGATATACTGCAGTGGTTCTGACAAAGACGGATATGTTATAGAAACAACCTACAAGACGATACAGCGCACAGTTCTAGACATTTAGTCCAGCGACCGACCCTGATCGCACATTGGTTAACGCACTGCATTCGCACTGGCGAGGACGTTGATTCAAATCAGTGTCCGGCCATCAGGATTTAGATTTTCCGTGATTTCCTTACATCGCTCAAGGTAATAGAGGGATCGTTCCTTTGTAAGGGTACCGCAGATTTCCTTCCCCATTGTCGGCACATTCCGAGCTTGTGCTCTAATAGCTTCGATGTTGTCGAGACATCAAACACTAATCGTCCTTCCTTGTTTCCTTCCTTCCTTCCTTCCTACCAGTACTTGAATCTCTTATCAAGTAAGCACAATAGCTCGCATCGAAAGCATTCAGCACAAAAGCTTAGAGTACAAAAGCGTGCAGGCCGAAATCATCTGGTGACTGACAGAGACCGCCGACAGTTGAAGAGGGTCGTAATGTGTAATAGGCTGACATCCATGTAGACCATCACACAGGAATTCCAAACTGCATCAGGATCCACTGCAAGAACTATGATAGTTAGGCGGGAGGTGAGAAAACTTTCGGTTTCGTGGTGAAGCGGCTGCTGCTAAGCCACACATCACGCCGGTAAATGCCAAACGACTCCTCGCTTGGGGTAAGGAGCGTAAACACTGGACGATTGAACAGAGGATAGTAGTTGTGCGGAGTGACGAATCGCAGTACATAATGTGGCGATTCGAAGGCAGGATGTGGGTATGGCGAATACCCGATGAACGTCATCTGCCAGCGTGTGTAGTGCCGACAGTGAAATTCGGAGGCGGTGGTGTTATGGTGTGGTCGTGTTTTTAATGGAGGGGGCTTGCACCCCTTGTTGTTTTGCATGGCACTATCACAGAACAGGCCTACATTGATGTTTCAAGCACCTTCTTGCTTACCAGTGTTGAAGAGCAATTCGGGGATCGCGATTGCATATTTCAACACGATCGAGCACCTGTTCATAATGCACCGCCTGTGGCGGAGTGGTTACACGACAATAACATACCTATAATGGACTGGCCTGTACAGAGTCCTGATTTGAATCATATAGAACACTTTTGGGATGTTTTGGAACGCCGACCTCGTGACAGGTCTCACCGACCGACATCGATTCCTCTCCTTAGTGCAGCAGTCCGTGAAGAATGGGCTGCCATTCCCCACGAAACCTTCCAGTACCTTATTGAACGTATGCCTGTGAGAGTGGAAGCTGTCATCAAGGCTAAGGGTGGGCCAACACCTTATTGAAATCCAGCATTACCGATGGAAGGCGCCACGCACTTTAAGTCATTTTTCAGCCAGGTGTCCGAATGATTTTGATCACGTATATGCATACTTGTTTTGATCCATTGTGCCTTTCAGGTCCAAGAGATCACACAGGGAATGCCACAGAAACATTTCCCATACCATGAAGCTCCCTCGTCTCGCGAGGACACTTTGGACGTTTGCTGCAGGTGTTTGCTTTCAGATGTTTCACGCCGTACACGCCAATGGTCATATGTTCGATGGAGCACAAAACGTGATTGAACTGAAAATATCACCTGCCGCCACTCAGTCGACGTCCAATTGCGTTCGTCGCCGATGAAGTGCAGTCAGAAGAGCGCATGAACCAGTCATCAGCTGCGGAGGCGCATACGCAGCAACGTTCACCGAACGGTGGTTGGGGAGTCACTGTAGGTGACCCCTTCAATCATCGGGGTGATCAGTAGCTCAACAGTTTCTCGTGTATTCGTCCGTACATATCTCAGCAGCCGCCGTCCGCGCCTGTTATCTACAGTCCGTGGTGCACTACAGCTGCATCGGTGCCGGTTTCGAATAGCGTCGTTTTGCCATGCACAGTGTACTTCAACCACAGTAGCAAGCGAACAGTTTACAAACTTAACCATTTAGGAAATGCTTCCACCCTTCACCCTACAGCCAATGATCAGGTCCCGTCGGACGTCAGATCCATCCGTTTCCGCATTATCACAGCGACTTCACTGTTTTCTGCGTTCTCCGACAGGCTTTATATATCCTCCACTGCTAGTGCCACCTGCCGTCTGTGAGCGACTATTGCACGTTGACTTGGAACTAGATCTGCTTAGCTACCAAAATGTGAGCTGTTTGTTGGTATGTTTCATCTGCTGCCCGAAAGAATGACTGACATTTTCTGTAAGATTAAGAACGGACGAGCCAGTCCATATGTAATAGATGGCGTGAGTTTTCGAAACAGATGCGCTTTGTCACTGACATTGTCGAAATAAACATCGAGATTCACATTGACCGTAAGACCCGTCCAGAATGTCGAAAGCGGTAACGTGCATAATTTCGACATATGGGGATGCAATGGGACTGAATCCGTCTCGTGAAATAACGAACTCTTGTAAACCGAGCAGCCTGGATGTGATATTTATGAGGTTTCCCACTGACTACTGGGTAAATAAAAGACTAGTATACACATCCCAGCTCAGATACACGCTCTGGAAACAGTTTGAAAATCCCATCACACTCTAACATTGGGTCAACAGTAGACGCAGACCGATGGGGTACGCAGGTTCCTTCCCCGGGTGAGTGGTGGCGTCAGGAAGGACGCCCGGACATCAAATGCCACTTACACAGATGTACACTGTGCTCTAAAATTCCGTGACAAACTCCTAGCACTTGTTGAGAGGAGTGAGTAGGTAGTATTCTGAGCTGCAACTCATGTCATAGAACGTACGCTATTGATTTCGTGCTACGGCCGTTAGAAAATATGTTTGCTAGGTAGGTATGCTGGTTGGGGGGGGAGGGGGGGCGGTTGCTTATTTCAGATCGGATGGTGATATTTAGCGCCTATCCTACCTCTATGACCTGCTTAGAGTCACATTCACGTGTCTATGAGTGTTATAGCAACATGGTTAAGTACACGTTTGCAGAATACACCGACTTGATCCTTCCGTGTGGAGAAGTCACAGTAACAGAAGAGCGGTTCGTCGCCTTTACCAATATCGTTATGCACAACATACGGCTCCATACGCTTTCAGCCACAATTACGCAACGGCTTCGGGAAAGGAGTTACCTTCAATAGGCGTGACAGTGGTGCCCCAAGCAGAAGCCGCGCATCCGAATCAGAAGAGGTTGAACAACATCACGTTGAAGAGAACCCCTCAACGAGTACAAGAGTACGATTGCACGTGCATTGTAAGTTGCTCCCAGCACCGTCTGGTATGTTCTGCAGTTACCCACAACTACATGCATAGTACGTCCAAAGGATACAGTCACTGATGCAGCCGATGGTGCACCACGAGTTGAGTTCTTTAAGCAGTTTCTGCGCCGTTCCATCCCCGACCCATAGTACTTCAACGACGCGTTCTCTTCACAGATGAATGTAAATTTACTAGGGACTGTGTTCTCGGTTCTCGAAACAACCGTGCCTGGCAGGGCGAAAATCCAGATGCCATCTATGTACATACACTAACGGCGATTCAAATTGCTACACCAAGAAGAAATGCAGATGATAAACGGGTATTCATTGGACACATATATTATACTAGAACTGACATGTGATTACATTTTCACACAAATTGGGTGCATAGATCCTGAGAAATCAGTACCGAGAACAACCACCTCTGACCGTAGTAACGGCCTTAATACGCCTGGGCATTGAGTCAAACAGAACTTGGATGGCGGGTACAGGTACAGCTGCCCATGCAGCTTCAACACGATACCACAGTTCACAAGAGTAGTGACTGGCGTATTGTGACGAGCCAGTTGCTCGGTCACCATTGACCAGACATTTTCAATTGGTGAGAGATCTGGAGAATGTGCTGGCCAGGGCAGCAGTCGAACATTTTCTGTATCCAGAAAGGCCCGTACAGGACCTGCAACATGCGGCAGTGCATTATCCTGCTGAAATGTAGGGTTTCGTAGGGATAGAATGAAGGGCAGAGCCACGGGTCGTAACTCATCTGAAATGTAACGTCCGCTGTTCAAAGTGCCGTCAATGCGAACAAGAGGTGACCGAGACGTGTAACCAATGGCACCCCATACCTGCACGCCGGGTGATACGCTAGTATGTCGATGACGAATACACGCAATGTGCGTTCACCGCGATGTCACCAAACACGGATGCGACCATCATGATGCTGTAAACAGAACCTGGACTCATCAAAAAAAAATGACGTTTCCCCATGCGCGCTCCGAGGTTCGTCGTTGAGTACACCATCGCAGGCGCTCCTGTCTGTGATGCAGCGTCAAGGGTAACCACAGCCATGGTCTCCGAGATGATAGTCCATGTTGCTGCAAACGTCGTCGAACTGTTCGTGCAGATGGTTGTAGTATTGCAAACGTCCCCATCTGTTGACTCAGGGATCGAGACGTGGCTGCACGATCTGTTACAACCATGCGGATAAGATGCCTGTCATCTCGACTGCTAGTGATACGAGGCCGTTGGGTTCCAGCACGGCGTTTCGTATCACCATCCTGAACCCACCGATTCCATATTCTGCTAACAATCATTGAATCTCGAGCAACGTTAGCAGTAATGTCGCGATACGATAACCCGGAATCGCGATAGGCTAAAATCCGACCTTTATCAAAGTCGGAAACGTGATGGTACGCATTTCTCCTCCTTACACGAGGCATCACAACAACGTTTCACCAGGCAAATCCGGTCAACTGCTGTTTGTGTTTGAGTGTTGGAAACTTTCCTCACGTCAGCACATTGTAGGTGTCGCCACCGCCGCCAACCTTGTGTGAATGCTCTCAAAAGCTAATCATTTACATATCGTAGCATCTTCTTCCTGTCGGTTAAATTTCGCGTCTGTAGCAGGTCATCTTCGTGATGTAGCACTTGTAATGGTCATTAGTGTAGATTGCAAAACAGATTTGATATCAATATGTAGGCATGTGTTCTCAATGGTCATGTGACTGAACCGTATATCCAAGCTCACGTGTACCATCAGCTTGATCTTCCTACAAGAAGTATTGGGTGTGTTGTTGGTTGTTAGCCCGCTGAACGTGCATCAAGACATGTGATTTCAGCACGACGGCGCATCTGCTCACTTTTCACGTCATCTTCGGGAACTTCTGGTCCAAAGATTCGGACAGACCGGGATGGTCAGATCGGATAACCTCCACGATCACCGCAACTGGCTCCTCTGGACTTTTTCCTCTGGGTTTGGATGAAAGGTTTCGTTTTTGAGACTCCTCTGGCTACAGAAGAAAATATCGTGGCTTGGCTTGCAGTCGCTGCAGGACAGGCTACATAGGCAGCAGATGCGATAAAGCGTTTTTACCGCATTATTCATTGGTTGCCGCATAGAACCTTACATGCATAGGAACAAAATGCGAACCCTCCTTTGAGAAGGACAAATACAATGTAAGTTTAACTGTAAACAACTATGTTTGTGATAACTGGTTGAGTTTCTTTTTTTTTTTTCTTCTTTGGTTGCTGGTGAGTGGAATTGTGAATTGAGTGATCAAGTTGGTCACGCTTAATTAATGACTTGTAAAACTGGTCGCGTTGCCAACACGTTTTCAAACGTTTGTAGCAAGGAAACAGTAAGTTTCGAGACCTGGGTACAAAAAAAATGTTCATATGTGTGTGAAATCTGATGGGATTTAACTGCTAAGGACAAACACACACACCCATGCGCGAGGGAGCACTCAAACCTCCGCCGGGAGCAGCCGTACAGTCCATGATTGCAGCGCCTTAGACATGGGAACAAATTCAAAATATTATCTACTCAGTACCCTGTACAAGTCCTACAAGTTTATAAGAGGAATTTTAGAGGACCATTTATAACAACCCTGCCCCCTTAGAGAAAGGGAATGTATGAAGAGAAAAAAGCGGCATTTTGGTAGTAACCCGAATTAGAGGACATAAGTCACTGTACAAAAGCCATGATGGTACATCACGAAACCTCCTTCATCCTTAACTGATACACAGAGACCGAGAGAGAGAGAGAGAGAGAGAGAGTGACGGGGAAGGCAGGATTAGAGGAGAGGGAGGATTAGAGAGGAGAGGGATAGAGGGAGAGACGGGCAAACAGGGAGAGAGAAACGGGTAGGAGGGGAAGAGGGGTGAGAAAGATGGGGGGAAAGATGGTGGGAGAAGAGGGGCATGGGTGGGGAGAGAGAGAGAGAGAGAGAGAGAGAGAGACAGAGTGAGGGGGGGGGGGGAAAGATAGAGGGAGAGAGACAGGAGAAGTTACAGGAAAGAGACAAGTGGGAGAGAGGGAGAGATTTCCGGGGATCAGCAATGAATGTTCTAATGTGAGAAAATATACTGCCGATCTTGGGCATCCAATTAGTGGTTCAACCGAACCAATGAGGCTGTAGTTGTACTCCATTGCCGAATTTGTCAGGCTCGACCAATACTCGTAAGGTCTGTTAAGGACTACAGTGCCAGGACCCATAGAGAGCAGGTCAGGCTCCGTGGCTATCGAGATGAAGCCGAAAGACATCCCAGCAAAAAGGAGGAAAATAAAACACGCTACGAAGTGGAGAAGAGAGGGCGAAATGCGCAGCAATCTCCTGTGATTTCTCTCATCGCCCTGGGCCCCAGTTACGCAGCGGGCGCGCCCTGATTCCGGAACTTCTTCCCCTACCCGACCCGCTCCACCCAACCGTTTCTGTAGCCCCCGCCACTGGCGTCACTTCGTTTTCTGTTCCCGTCTCAGCCATCGCCGTCCCACGCGATGTCCCGCGTCGCGTCATTCTCCCGGAATTGCGACTGTGGGGCCGTCGCCGTAGCCGCCGCCGGCAGCCACCCGCGTCTCCTTTCAAGGCTGCCCTTGGACACACTCCAGAGCAAACCGTTTCACACAGAGCTTGAGAGAGAGCTTGAGGTCTACATCGTCCTGAACGCTCCCCTGCAGAAGTGTGCTGACCCCTGTGATCACTGAGGAACGCCGCCGCCTAACGAGACCCGTATTATGCTACAAGAGGCGTTTTATTAAACGTTTAACGGAAGTGAGGTAGTTTCATATCTTTTATAAAACTAGGAGTATACTCTTAGATTTCTTAAGAGATATGTCAGATATATTAGACATTGTATTAAAAGTACTCGCTCTCTGAATCCCGCCTCTAACGTGTGCATCGTGTTGCAATATAATTTAAGATGCTCTGGAAGCTGAAAATGAGATGTTAAATGAAATGAAAGTAAGTGCTAATACCCACACGTATTGCGTTATGAAAACATAAGTACGAGTGTAGAAATAATCCCGCACCAGACCAAGTTGTACCAGCCAAGGGGAAGAAGTGATGTAGGAAGACCCAGCACGAAGTGGCAGTAAAAGGTGAAGACAGTAAAAGGTGAAGACGGAACAGGTACAGGTTCTTAAATCATTAATTGCAAAAGAAGGGGAAGAAGAAAAATAACTACACTGACGGAAAAAAACTGCAGCAACATCAAAAAATAATTAATGTAGAGTAATGAAATTTCGGGAATATAGTTGTCTAGGTAACATATTTAAATGCTTAATATTGCATGATGGCTGGTTCATGCAAGCGCGAGATAAGCCATAGAAAATTTGAGATGACAGTACATTAATTACAGGTGTAACAACCTTAATGTCGCATTCAAGAATGCAAACGAGCATGTGTTGTACAGGTGGCGGAAGTCAGTTTGTGGGATGGGGGTCCATGTGTAATGCACTTGGTCAGTACAGGGACAGTTAATGCTGATTGCGGATGACGCTGGAGTTGTCCGCCAATAATGTCCCATATGCGTTCGATTGGAGACTGGTCTGGTGATCGAGCAGGCTGAGGCAACATGTCGACACACTGTATACCATGTTTGGTTACAAGAGCGGTATGGAGGCGAGCGTTATCCTGCTGGAAAACAACCCTCGGAATGTTGTTCATGAATGGGAGCACAAAAGATTGAATTAACAGACTGACTCACAGACCTGCAATCAGGACACGTAAGATAAGCACGAGAGTTCTCTGCTGTCATACGAAATAGCACCGCAGACTATGCCTTCACGTGAAGGACCAGTGTGTACAGCACACGGAAAGGTTGGTTGCCGGCCCTCAACTGGCATCCTTCTAGCCAACACAAGGCAGAACCAACATTCATCAGAAAACACAACAATCCTCCGCCCTCCGAATTCTCGCTTGGAGCTGTCCAACTTCTTCTCGTAGTCATATTAGACGACCTCGTTCAAACTCAGTGAGGTACTGATAAAGGCGTCTTTGTCGCCTTAAAAGCATGCTTTATTAACATCAGTTCAGCACGTCCACACTCAAAGGTAACTAACGCTCACGATGACCGTGGCACAGCGCTCCACGACCGTTACAGCGCGTATTTAAGGCTAAGCTGATTTGAGCCACTAACGCCACTAGTATTCGACTGTCGCGAAACGAGAATAGACATCACCTATCAGACGTAGAAACACGTCCATTCACTTTAGTTTATGCCACACAACTTCTTCTTCATGATACTATTTTTTCTTCCATCAGTGTGTTGCCATACCCATCCGGACAGCCGCATGCGTTACCTTGCCCCCCTCGGGAATCAGGGATGTGCACCGGTAACGGATTAACGACGAGGGCCGCTGTGTCGGCGAACCGGGATGTGGTTTTTAAGAGATTTACCACATTCCTGTTCGGTGAATACCAAGATAGTACGCACATCCCACCTCAGTTATATGTTCCGCAAACATTTAGAAGACGTTCGTTCACCTTATCAGGGTTAACAATAGACGTAAATACTTATGTGGAATTTGTGTCTGTTCATTCGGACATATCCGAAAGAGCAGATACAATTGATGGCCTGCAGCCGTCTAGAACGAAATTAGAATTATATTAATACTTTCAGTTGCTAACGGGCATTGATGTATATATCAACGGGGACGGGTGAAAATGTGTGCCCCGATCAGGACTCGAACCCGGGATCTCCTGCTTGCATGGCAGACGCTCTATCCATCTGAGCCACCGAGGGCACAGAGGATAGCGCGACTGCAGGGACTATCTCGCGTACGCCTCCCGCGAGACCCACATCCTCACCTTGTATGTCCACACACTACATTTGTAGTGCCCCCCCCCCCTCCCCCCCAAAAACACATTCATTACTCGTGGAAGACATTATTTCCAAGTCCCGTAAGAGTTCAGGGAATATATGTGCACCCGCACAGAAGAAGAAGGACATGGCCGGTGTTGGCAGAACTATATACTTATATGGATAGAAACAGCAGACACCATTTCCCGGATGCACACATATTCCCCGAATTCTTACGGGACTCGGTAAGAAAGTCTTCCACAAGTGTTGGGGTGGGGCACTACGAATGTAGTGTGTGGACATACAAAGTGAGAATGTGGGTCTCGCGGGAGGTGTGCGCGAGATAGTCCGTGCAGTCGCGCTATCCTCTGTGCCCTCGGTGGCTCAGATTGACGCCGGCACGGTAACTCAGCGTCTTCGGTCAGAGGGTTAGCTGCCCTCTGTAATAAAAAAAAAAAACTGAGTTAATGGATCAACTACGAACTGAAACGGGTGTCTTGCGACGTCCGCGCCGAGCAAATACAACGAACGAAAACGAACAAAATGAGATTAAAAAAAAAAAACATGGATATAGCATTTGCCATGTAAGCAAGAGATCCCGGGTTCGAGTCCCAGTCGGCGTACCCACTTCCACCTGTCCTCGATATATATCAACGCCCGTTAGCAGCTGAAGGTATTAATATAATTCTAATTTCATACACGTAAATCGTTGGAGTAGACAATTTCCGGGGGAGGAGGTGGCGACACCAAGTATATTTGGCCACAATCTAGATTAACATGCCGAACTCGTGAAGACACATGATAAAGTCCAGAAAAGAGAAGACCCGTAGTGTCATCCATGTAAGACAGTCTACTGGAAGAAATGTATATTCGTTTTAGTTTTATTTAGAGCAAATGTCGTCTCGAGCCCTCACCCATGTTCAGTTGGCTTAATTTACTTATTTATTTTTCTTTAATTATTTGTTGCATTCTTTTGGACCTACTGTCTAGCGCGGAAATATCGCCAACTTGATTTCATATTTGTAAGAGAAAAAAAGGACAATCTCAAGATATCAGATGAACAGTCGATTCTCCGTGAAAATTTGGTTCATAATTCTGGTATTATATTATTTGGTCTTCTGACAGTACACATTTTAATCTTTCGCTTCTTCCCACAGTATCCGCCTAACGCTCGAGCGCGTAGTATTGCATAGTCGGAGGATAACGTTGTAAGTTTTGTAGAGAGACTAGGTAAAAGATTCTCTGTGCTTTCTAACTACTGGCTTTCTTGAATGTGTACGGTGCTATCCCCATAAATTCGTTTCTCTGTAAGTTTTCTACTACATTCTATGTTTCTATCTACGTCACTGTCAAAGTGTAACTTTACAAAAGACTAATTAAGGTTTGAATGTGAATGCAGTCTAAATTCACAATCATTGCATCATTAGTGCATAAACAGTGTTCAACACCGACCCTTATAATACTTTTGGCTTACCTGTGCTTACCTGTGCTTCAGTGGATATCTGAGATATGCCTTGTAGCGGCATTTCACTACTGCAATCTAAAATAAAATTACTTAAGTATCTCTTGCCACGTTCAGTGTAAGAGTATTACGCACCAGCATATCACACAGTTAACGGTCGTATCTTACGAACCGCAGTGCAAGTCGCAAATGATTTTCTTACAAACTTTGGAATAGCAGATGGGATGTGTAGACTTAGTGCCAAATATTTTGAAAATTTATTGAAGTTAATTTTTGTATTCATCAATCAAAGTGATAAATAAGAACATACTTACAACATTGCATACTGTTATTCACAAATTGTTATCATCTGGAGACAAACAGTAAATTTACAGTTAGCTTTACGACAAAAACTTCATAAAATCATTTCATTAAGCGAGATTTGTATTCAGTAGTTAAACATGAAACGACTTAAAAAGTGATGCATTTCTGCCGTAGGTTCATGCATTGAAGCCGCGAAGGATTAGCCGAGCGGTCTAAGGCGCTGCAGTCATGGACTGTGTGGCTGGTCCCGGCGGAGGTTCGAGTCCTCCCTCGGGCATGGGTGTGTGTGTTTGTCCTTAGGGTAATTTAGGTTATGTAGTGTGTAAGCTTAGGGACTGATGACCTTCGCAGTTAAGTCCCATAAGACTTCACACACATTTGAACATTTTTTTTTCATGCATTGAAGAGTTGTTGAAATAACAGTGTCGTAAGACTCAAATAATGTGCGCTATGAAATTTACAAACTAAAACTGAAAATCTCTAAACACAAAAGTCCAGTTTGTTACAAAGGAAACGCACTCATCTGGATATTACCTTCTTTAATAAACTCCTAATCACAGCTGCAGCTTTCCCAAATCAGGCCCCCGCACCAGCCACACACATCTGCCTCAGCCAATGCTCGACACCCAAATCGCCCTCTCACAGACTGACTACTTGACGACAACATAAACTTTGTAATCCACAGAGTCTCCTTTATACATATACTCAGTAAAAAGTGTTGTTCGTGCTCAGTACCACACACAAAACTGCCGCTTCTCGTATTATGCCGACATTTCAAGATGTGTGGAATACTGTTCTGAGATCGTTAACATGCTTTGTTCATTATTTCATTCAAAGTGCTCGGCTTCAGACCTGCAGTTCGTGTCAGAAATCTCTTTGCTTTTAAGATTTTTATTAATTTTTTCCCAGTTTCTATCACAATTGCATTCAAAAATTTTTTATGTGTGGTGACTAGTTTCGGACTACATTGAGAATTCTCATACCATAGCCTACAAACAATACATAGTTTATCATATAACTTTTTTTATCTTAAAAATTTTTAAATTCCAGAAAATTAATCTAACCTACATTTTTGTGGGTGCATGAGATTCACTAACAGTGAACTTTGCCTCTGTATACATGAAATAGGCTGTGCAATGTTACATCTTAATTATTTAGATATCTCTGTAAATCTAATATTTATAAGTTTTTTGATAGTGAATTCAAATCTGTTATCCCATGCACAGGAGTATGTGTCACTAGCCACAGCGTATTGCAGCGTATCGGTCATTCATTACTGATTACGTGCCAATTTATGTTTGTTGTTTCAAATTTCTAGAGTAAGGTTTTGAACACAGCTTAAAGCCACTTTAAGTGTTTGATCACACCTCACTGTGACGTTGTAATTTTAACGCTTACTGACTCTGGACACTTTTAATTACTACCTTAATGGTTTAGTAAAATGTAGTAGACGCTGTGAAATCTGTGTTTGCATTAGCACCATTTAATTATCTTACTAAATTTTGTAGATCAATGTGATTCACGTACGGTGAACTATCACATTTGTGTAAAGAAACAGATTTTAAATCTTAATTGGCTTGGTTCAAATGGCTCTGATCACTATGCGACTTAACTTCTGAGGTCATCAGTCGCCTAGAAGCTAGAACTAATTAAACCTAACTAACCTATGGACATCACACACATCCATGCCCGAGGCAGGATTCGAACCTGCGGCCGTAGTGGTCGCTCGTCTCCAGACTGTAGCGCCTAGAACCGCACGGCCACTCCGGCCGGCCTAAATCTTAATTATTTTTCATATCTGTGTAAATTTAAAATTTAATTTTTGAATATAATGAACACAAATCTGTTTTCCATGCATAAGAGTAATGTTCCATTAGCAGTTTGCGAATACGTATTTGTAGGTCGAGGTGAAATGCCACGGGCACAGTACCATAGCAAGCCGAACATGAGCCAAAACACAACGACCCCGCCTATTGGTAAACCGGCGTGCACAAACTCTTTTTGATGATATGTAAATGTGTTGGTGAATTATAACTAGGCTAGAATTGTTATGTGGGGTGTAACCTACATCACTGTTAATATGTGGTCAACGTTCTCTTCTGTGTGTTTATGTCATTGTAGTAACTGCGTAATACACACTGTCACTCTTTTACTTAGCACCAGCTTTCGGCATGCAAGGGGCATTGAAATATCTGCAGACATTTCTGCATCAAGTACGTACAGGGCAATTACAAATGATTGAAGTAATTTCATAAATTCACTGTAGCTCCAGTCATTGACATATGGTCACGACACACTACAGATACGTAGAAAAACTCATAGTTTTGTTCGGTTGAAGCCGCACTTCAGGTTTCTGCCGTCAGAGCGCTCGAGAGCGCAGTGAGATAAAATGGCGACAGGAGCCGAGAAAGCGTATGTCGTGCTTGAAATACACTCACATCAGTCAGTCATAACAGTGCAACGACACTTCAGGACGAAGTTCAAGAAAGATCCACCAACTGCTAACTCCATTCGGCGATGGTATGCGCAGTTTAAAGCTTCTGGATGCCTCTGTAAGGGGAAATCAACGGGTCGGCCTGCAGTGAGCGAAGAAACGGTTGAACGCGTGCGGGCAAGTTTCACGCGTAGCCCGCGGAAGTCGACGAATAAAGCAAGCAGAGAGCTAAACGTACCACAGCCGACGGTTTGGAAAATCTTACGGAAAAGGCTAAAGCAGGAGCCTTACCGTTTACAAATGCTACAAGCCCTGACACCTGATGACAAAGTCAAATGCTTTGAATTTTCGGCGCGGTTGCAACAGCTCATGGAAGAGGATGCGTTCAGTGCGAAACTTGTTTTCAGTGATGAAGTAACATTTTTTCTTAATGGTGAAGTGAACAGACACAATATGCGAATCTGGGCGGTAGAGAATCCTCACGCATTCGTGCAGCAAATTCGCAATTCACCAAAAGTTAACGTTTTTTGTGCAATCTCACGGTTTAAAGTTTATGGCCCCTTTTTCTTCAGTGAAAAAAACGTTCCAGGACACGTGTATCTGGACATGCTGGAAAATTGGCTCATGCCACAACTGGAGGCCTTCATCTTTCAACAGGATGGTACTCCACTGCACTTCCATCATGATGTTTGGCATTTCTTCAACAGGAGATTGGAAAACCGATGGATCGGTCGTGGTGGAGATCAGCAATTCATGTCATGTCCTCCACGCTCTCCCGACTTAACCCCATGCGATTTCTTTCTGTGGGGTTATGTGAAAGATTCAGTGTTTAAACCTCCTATACCAAGAAACGTGCCAGAACTGCGAGATCGCATCAACGATGCTTTCGAACTCATTGATGGGGACATGCTGCGCCGAGTGTGGTAGGAACTTGATTATCGGCTTGATGTCTGCCGAATCACTAAAGGGGCACATATCGAACATTTGTGAATGCCTAAAAAAACTCTTTGAGTTTTTGTATGTGTGTGCAAAGCATTGTGAAAATATCTCAAATAATAAAGTTATTGTAGAGCTGTGAAATCGCTTCAATCATTTGTAATAACCCTGTATTTTCAGCTCCACCCCTGGTTAGGTGTACCTTATATCAGATCCTTGCAGCCAGTACGTATTGTTCTTCAGCTGTAAAGAACAATGACAGCAGTTGGAAATGCGTAAAACTTGCGCAGGGCTACGCCTCCTCTCCTCACAGATCGCCGCTCCAGTTCGTCTTAAGCTCGATGATTAACTGAACGAGGTGGTGCAGCGATCAGTACACTGCACTCATATTCAAGATGACGCCGGTTCAAAACCCATCTGGCCACCCAGATTTAGGTTTCACATGATTTCCTTTCAAAAGACCCAGCCGACTTTCTGCCATTTCTTTCCCGATTTCTAGTGCTCTGTCTCCAACGACCTCTTTAACGAGAATTCTTCCTTCTGTTATGTCTTCCTTTGCACGCTGTGTAGTTCTTGAGTGGGTACATGAGAGGGGAACAGATGCTGCTCATGAACTGAGAAGTCGGACATTAATTTATTCAAGGTCTAATATCAAATGGCAAAAATAATATATAGCTTTGTTGCTGGATTTGCAACGTCAGTTCCTAGTAGTAAGTACGAATGTAGCAATACATACAGATACAAAAAATTATAGATCTGCCACTTTTCAACACAAAGTCTACTCAGAAGATGTCGAGCCCTGGCCATTATGAAGTCCTGTAAATAGTTATTCCACTGGCAAACACTCTAATTACACCCGCGGCTGCAGCTCCGGAGAGGGGATGCTTGCATCTCATTGGCAGCAGCATAATAGTTCGTGGCAGCTCTAGGAAACGCGGCGGCTTAGGAGAGAGCACGCAGTTTTGAAAGTGCAGCCGACACCACACCCTCTCCTCCCAACTTACAAGGGAACCTCCCCATCGCACCCCCCTCAGATTTAGTTATAGGTTGGCACATTCGATAGGCCTTGAAAAACTAAACACAGATCAATCGCGAAAACAGGAAGAAGTTGTGTGGAACTATGAAAAAATAAGCAAAATATACAAACTGAGTAGTCCATGTGCAGGATAAGCAACATCAAGGGTAGCGCGAGCTCAGGAGCGCCGTGGTCTCGTGGTTAGCGTGAGCAGCTGCGGAATGAGAGGTCCTTGGTTCAAGTCTACCCTCGGATGAAAATTTTTACTCTCTTTATTTTCGCAAAGTTATGATCTGTCCGTTCGTTCATGGACGTCTCTGTTCACTGTAATAAGTTTAGTGTCTTGCGTTTTGCGACTGCAGCGCAAAACCGTGCGATTAGTAGACGAAAGGACGTGCCTCTCCAATGGGAACCGAAAACATTTGATCGCAAGGTCATAGGTCAACCGATTCCTCCACAGGAAAACACGTCTGATATATTCTATACGACACTGGCGACGGCATGTGCGTCATATGACAGGAATATGTTGTCGACTCACCTAACTTGTACACTTGGCGAATGGGTAAAAAGATTCTTCTACCTTGCCCGATTTAGGTTTTCTTGTGGATGTGATAATCACTCCAAAAAAAGTGATGGAAACATAAGCGTTTGTCACATGATGAAAACATAAGCGTTTGTCACATAAACTGAAAGTTAAAAAGTTAATCTTTTCATCCGAGGGAAGGCTTGAACTAAGGACCTCTCGTTCCGCAGCTGCTCACGCTAACCACGGGACCACGGCAACCACGAGCTTGCTTTTTACTTGTAGTTGCCTATGTTGCAAATGGACTACTCAGTTTGTATATTTTGCTTATTTTTTCGTTGTTCCGCACAACTTCTTCCTGTTTTCTCGATTGATCTGTGTTCGGTTTTTCAAGGCCTATCCACTGTGCCAACTTATAACTAAATCTGAGAGGGGGTGCGATTGGGAGGTTCCCTTGTTAGAAGGTACGAGAGAGGGGGAGAGTGGAGGGGTGGAGGGCAGTCCGTGAAGAGCGACGAGGCTGGTTGCTGGCTGGGGCAGAGAGACCAACCCGGATCCCGATATTGCTTCTTGGGAATGCCGGGAAACTGTCTCGGAAAATCAGGCGCAGGACGCATCCGACAGCACAGGTAGGAGCATGGAGCGTGCAGCAGAGAGTGCTGGAGACTAGCCGACGGTGATGGCGTCGAAGTCCGCGGGAGAGGTGACCGGCAGCGTTGGCGGTAACGGCATCGCAGGTCGGCAAGCGGAGACGTCAATCGTTGAGACGGCCGCGGGTGTAAACGTCGGCTCGTTTAGCTGCGTAGGAAGCTGGGTTGCAGCGGACGGATGTGACTGCGTCACGGCGCTAGGCGTCGTGCAGTGAGAAAATCTGAAACAGTTAGATCTACGACAGGACTACTGAAGACGCGGAGGCATAGCTGATATCGGTGGAACTAACGCGTGCCAGCACTGTCGCCAATAGTACACTGTGTTCTGCAGGCTGATCTGAAAAGGATGCTAGATCCCATAAATGTGGCTTGTTGTACACTCGATATTCCGGTGAAACTTTATGATCAGGTCTGACGATGGAACAGAGCGGTAAGGACGAAGTAAATGTACCAAGGTCCGCTGCTGTCTCCCAAGTATGCGTTCCACCGGCGCAATGTCAGGAGCACGCAAAGTACGATATAAACACAGAAACATCAATAAGGCATCTTCACGTGAACGTGAAGTTCGAAGTTTTCACACCTGCGCCTTGAACATTCGAACGAAACTTTCGGCGTCACCGTTAGACTGTGGCGTGAATGTTGCTGTCCTGATTTGCTGCATTCCATTGTGTTTGCAAAATTGTGAAAATTCTTTGGAAGAAAAAGAATGTGCGTTGTCAGAAACAATTGTTTGTGGCAAATCTTCGAAAGAAAACATAGAAGCGAGAGCCTTGATAGTGATGTCGGCATTCGTCGAATGCACTGGGATGATATAAGTGTATTTGCTGTAGTCATCGACGATAATCATCCAGCGTGGATGCCAAAAGGGGCCAGCAAAGTCTATATGGAGGCGTTGCCATGATCAGAATATGGCAAGGAGAAAAACTGCTGGCTTGGAACTACCTAATTGTTCATGTAACCGCGACATTATGCCGTCACTTGCTCTGTTTGCGTATCTAAATCCAGCCACGTACAAGGTTGGCGCGCCAGCTGCTTAGTACAAAACGTTCCCCAATGACCTCTACGTAGAAGACGTAACACCTGCTGTTACAAACGAGGTGGGGATTAACACCCTTGGCTAATAGTTAGGCGTGCGAAGCTGAATCACATAATTCAGAACACAAAGTATCTTCTCACTCAGGAATCGGGAATACAATTATGAGAGAGCGGACAGTCGTTGCGAGGGATCTCTTTAGCAATCATAGTAACTGGTCAGATTCCGTAGTTTGTGCAATCCGCCATGAATCAATATGAAAAGAATCCATTGCTTGCGAATCAGAAGAATCATTGTGTAAACAAGAACCTACTGATGCTTCGAATCCTGCATCTGTGCCGACACGCAAACGAGATAATCTGTCGGTGATCGCGTGTTGGGTCGATCTGATCTTTGAGCAGGAGGACGAGCAGAATCTGAACATAAAATGACACTGACTTCCATCCATTCCTGCTTTGCATTATTACCGCGTGGAACAGAGGAGAGCTTTCTAGTCTTCTGCATGCGATGACAAAAATTGTCTGAAGGAGCAATTCTTCCGGTCGTGGGTGACATAGCAATTCACACGTCACTTAGATTTGTGCGGAGCTCAAGCATTGTAATTAGCGTACGTACTGCACTCTGCTTACGCGGTGCTGCCTTGCGAGTGCTAGGGCCAGGGCAGTGACTGGAGCACGGACTGTTTGTCTTAAGTGAAGTAATAACAAACGGTTCAAATGGCTCTGAGTTCTATGGGACTTTACATCTGAGGTCATCAGGCCTCTAGACTTAGAACTACTTAAACCTAACTAACCTAAGGACATCATACATATCCATGCCCGAGGTAGGATTCGAACCTGCGACCGTAGCAGCAACGCGGTTCCGCACTGAAGCGCCTAGAACCACTCGGCCACAACGGCCGTCTGAAGTAATGACTGCTATACAGAAATCTTGCTCGGCTAAATCCTGACCTTCTCTTGTATCGATAACGTGAAGCACTTGACTGAGGCTGGGGTTGCAATGCTTCAATATTTCGGCCCACAATTTTTTATCTGGTAGATTCTCAATAACAGCATCGCGAAGCATTTCATCCTGATAAGTTGCCTAACAGACAGAAGTGAATTTAAAGTCTCTACTTAGGCCCTGAACTTCCGCAATCCTTTCTTTATAGGACTGATCACCACGACGTCGCGTACGGAAATATTTATGTTATGCAGCAGAAACTTGTATTTGACTCTAAAAAAATTCGTCTAATCTTGCAATTATGGCCTCATATGGCTGGAATATGGAAGTACTAAGGAATGACGAGATACGTTTGAAGTTCTCTAACGCTATAGATACAGCAATAAGGAATAGCGCAGTAGGCAGTACAGTTGAAGAGGAATGGACATCTCTAAAAAGAGCCATCACAGAAGTTGGGAAGGAAAACATAGGTACAAAGAAGGTAGCTGCGAAGAAACCATGGGTAACAGAAGAAATACTTCAGTTGATTGATGAAAGGAGGAAGTACAAACATGTTCCGGGAAAATCAGGAATACAGAAATACAAGTCGCTGAGGAATGAAATAAATAGGAAGTGCATGGAAGCTAAGACGAAATGGCTGCAGAAAAAATGTGAAGACATCGAAAAAGATATGATTGTCGGAAGGACAGACTCAGCATACAGGAAAGTCAAAACAACCTTTGGTCACATTAAAAGCAACGGTGGTAACATTAAGAGTGCAACGGGAATTCCACTGTTAAATGCAGAGGAGAGAGCAGATAGGTGGAAAGAATACATTGAAAGCCTCTATGAGGGTGAAGATTTGTCTGATGTGATAGAAGAAGAAACAGGAGTCGATTTAGAAGAGATAGGGGATCCAGTATTAGAATCGGAATTTAAAAGAGCTTTGGTGGACTTACGGTCAAATAAGGCAGAAGGGATAGACAACATTCCATCAGAATTTCTAAAATCATTGGGGGAAGTGGCAACAAAACGACTATTAACGTTGGTGTGTAGAATATATGAGTCTGGCGATATACCATCTGACTTTCGGAAAAGCATCATCCACACAATTCCGAAGACGGCAAGAGCTGACAAGTGCGAGAATTATCGCACAATCAGCTTAACAGCTCATGCATCGAAGCTGCTTACAAGAATAATATGCAGAAGAATGGAAAAGAAAATTGAGAATGTGCTAGGTGACGATCAGTTTGGCTTTAGGAAAAGTAAAGGGACGAGAGAGGCAATTCTGACGTTACGGCTAATATTGGAAGCAAGGCTAAAGAAAAATCAAGACACTTTCATAGGATTTGTCGACCTGGAAAAAGCGTTCAACAATATAAAATGGTGCAAGCTGTTCGAGATTCTGAAAAAAGTAGGGGTAAGCTATAGGGAGAGACGGTTCATATACAATATGTACAACAACTAAGAGGGAATAATAAGAGTGGACGATCAAGAACGAAGTGCTCTTATTAAGAAGAGTGTAAGACAAGGCTGTAGCCTTTCGCCCCTACTCTTCGATCTGTACATCGAGGAAGCAATGATGGAAATAAAAGAAAGGTTCAGGAGTGGAATTAAAATACAAGGTGAAAGGATATCAATGATACGATTCGCTGATGACATTGCTATCCTGAGTGAAAGTGAAGAAGAATTAAATGATCTGCTGAACGGAATGAACAGTCTAATGAATACACAGTATGGTTTGAGAGTAAATCGGAGAAAGACGAAGGTAATGAGAAGTAGTAGAAATGAGAACAGTGAGGAACTTAACATCAGGATTGATGGTCACGAAGTCAATGGAGTTAAGGAATTCTGCTACCTAGGCAGTAAAATAACCAATGACGGACGGAGCAAGGAGGACATCAAAAGCAGACTCGCTATGGCAAAAAAGGCATTTCTGGCCAAGAGAAGTCTACTAATATCAAATACCGGCCTTAATTTGAGAAAGAAATTTCTGAGGATGTACGTCTGGAGTACAGCATTGTATGGTAGTGAAACATGGACTGTGGAAAACCGGAACAGAAGAGAATCGAAGCATTTGAGATGTGGTGCTATAGACAAATGTTGAAAATTAGGTGGACTGATAAAGTAAGCAATGAGGAGGTTCTACGCAGAATCGGAGAGGAAAGGAATATGTGGAAAACACTGATAAGGAGAAGGGACAGGATGATAGGACATCTGCTAAGACATGAGGGATGAGGGAATAACTTCCATGGTACTAGAGGGAGCTGTAGAGGGCAAAAATTGTAGAGGAAGACAGAGATTGGAATACGTCAAGCAAATAATTGAGGACGTAGATTGCAAGTGCTACTCTGAGATGAAGAGGTTAGTACAGGAAAGGAAGTTGTGGCGGGCCGCATCAAACCAGTCAGTAGACCGATGAGAAAAAAAAAAAAGGCTGGATTTGGGACTCACTGAGGGGAAACCATTTCACTATGAGGCTGTACACTGCTACACATGAAGAGAAAAGACGACGTGATTCACCTTTGATTTCATAAGCGTCGAATTGTTCATCAGCTGTGTTATTTATTCTTTCCATGTTTCCTTCATCTAATCGAATTGTTGGAAGGGCGGAGAAGGCAGCTGAGTGCCTTCGTTAGCTTCTGGCGCCTTTGTCAGCTGTGTTGCTTGAGCCTGTACGAGGCAAGAAACCGCTGACAGCAGTTCTGTTATTTGTTGACTCTGGAACTCAACAAGAGATGTTAGACACTACCCAGATATTAGATATTGCACTCCCTGGTTTTTCATGGTTCCTTAAATATCTGCACTTAAATTTTTCGTCTTATGTAGTTCATCTTTTACTAAATAGATTGCAGTCAGCTCAAGACGGATAACCTATAGTAAAAGATGTCAACAGCTGCTGCGGAAGATGGCCACGCTAACAAACGAATTATGTAATTCAACTTAACGTAATTATAAACACACACAAAAAATTAATTCAATAGAAGGAAAAAGTTGTCCTGCACTGGTGTCCAAAACTCCTTCTTCAACGTACTTTTCGCTCGTCGCCAGTCTGTTATGTCTTCCTTTGCGTGGTGGTTTTTTAGTGAATACGGGGGCGAGGAACAGATGCTTTTCATGAACTGAGAATTCAGATTTTAATTTATTTTGCATATAATATCAAACAGTAAAATAATACGTAATGTTGTTGCTGTATTTGCAGCGTCAATTGCTAACAGTAAATATGAATGCAGCAACATGTACAGATAAAAAGATTTATGAATCTGTCGCTCTTCAATACAATGTCTATTCAGAAGATGCCGAGCCATGCCATTATGAAAGTTTCTAGTGGCAAACACACAAAATGGGGTCAGCGCATGAATGCTGCAATTTAATTACACCCGCCGCTGTAACTCCGGAAAGCGGATGCTTGCATCTCATTGGCAGCGGCGTAATCGTTCGTAGCAGTGCCCTTGGGTCGCGGTGTAGGCTGTAGGAATTAAGCGGCGTAACTGACTTCCTTTCAGGATAGATTATTGGGCACCCATGTTCTCAACATACAGTGTATCCAAGGAGGAATGGCCAATATTCAGGAAAATGACAGGATCGATAATTCGAGGCAAAACAAGTCCAGTAAACAGTAAAAATGCATATAATAGCTACGAGCACTTCTTCATCGTTGATACTGTGAGACGCGTCTCTTCTACTGCACGCTCTTTGCTTTCAATATTTTGGTAGGAGATAGTATGGACCAATACGAAAAAAAAATTACCTAGCAAACCTGGGCTCTAAGACGTATATCTTAAGAGCTCTGAGCTGTTATTCAGTAGGAGAGATGTGTTTCACAGTAGCGAAGATGAACAAGTGGTAATAGTCTTCAGGTATGCACTTTGAAGTCCATGTTTATTTGATATTTTCTCCTGTTTTGGTCCATATTACTATCTCTCGGAGTGTGAAAGGCAAAGATGTTACAACACAAGAGATATGTTTCACATGATTGAAGATTAAGTGCTCATAGCTCTTTACGTATGCATTTTAGAGCCCATGTTTATTAGTCCTTTTTGCTTCGAATTGTACTTACTGTCATATAGCTGATTACTGACCGTTCCTCCTGGAACACCCTGTGGTAATGTACTGACTGCCAATATGTGTATGTCGATTATAATTTCAAAGCTGCAGCTGTCTTCCGGAAAGTAAAAAAAAAAAAAAAAAAAAAAAAAAAATGTTTCAAATGGCTCTGAGCACTATGGGACTTAACAGCTAAGGTCATCAGTCCCCTAGAACTTAGAACTACTTAAACCTAACTAACCTAAGGACATCACACACATCCATGCCCGACGCAGGATTCGAACCTGCGACCGTAGCGGTCGCGCGGTTCCAGCCGCTCGACCACCACCGCTGGCCCGGAAAGTAACAGTTTCCTCAGTCATCACCTTATGCGAATCGCATGAAACGGCTAATTTAGAGTTAACATGCATTTATTTGAGTTTGTGTACACTAGCTCCTTGTTCCATTATTATTTACTTATATTTCATACTCACCTTTACACAATCAAGAATACAACAGAAGTGCAACAGTCACTATGTATCAAACATTTACCTTTTTTTCTCGTCGCAGACGATAAATGAAGCCTATTTACAATCTTGAAAAACGTTCGGAAATTATCTACGAAGTTAGTTACATTTTATCTATGTATGTGTGCTTTCAAAAATCCCTTCTGCGACACTAATAATAAGTTAAGGTTTTGTTAAAGATGGATGAAAACTACTCAGATGAGGACGTTATTACATTTTAACCTCACAGATCATTTTTTTTATTTGCATAGAAATAGGACGTGCCTGCAGTAATATTCGGTTCTTCGTTTCAGCATTCACAAAACAAACAAAACACTATATTTTGCACGTTTTTAACACTGTTGTATTCACTTCACAGTTACACTAGGCACATAATTGGTCTGTCGAAGGAGAGTTGCCATTTGTACCACAGATTAAATTTCACTAGCTTTGACAAATAAAATACAAAGTAAAAAAAAAATGGTTCAAGTGGTTCTGAGCACTATGGGATTTAAATTCTGAGGTCATCAGTCCGCTAGTTAAACCTAACTAACCTAAGGACACCACACACATCCATGCCCGAGGCAGGATTCGAACCTGCGACCGTAGCGGTCGGGCGGTTCCAGAGTGTAGCGCCTAGAACCGCTCTGCCACACCGGCCGGCAAACTGCAAAGTAAACGAAACATTCTGCGACAGATTTGACATGAATTGTGTGACAAGAGGCTATGACAAATAAACCATATACAAGACCAATTATCACGCACAAGTCTGTGGGTAGCCAAAGTGAATCATTCAATAAACGAGACAGTCAGATGGGAGTGGCACAAACACATGTGAGTGTAGGTAGATGTTAGCGTTAAGGCGGCTCCAGACTTGCACCATTCCACGAACACTAAGCCGAATGCCGCCGAATGCTGGGGATGGGCTGCTAGCTACTTCCTGAGAATTTTATTATCATTTACACTCCACTGATTGTTGTAAATCGCTAACGCCAGTAAACTTTTAAACCAAATGAGAGTACAGATTCGATATTTGTCATACCATTCGCAATTTAGATGGCCACGTAAACTAAGCATGATATATAAGGGGAAGGAATGATGGAATCTAGTCTGAATCAGAGTAAACTTAATCGTATCTGAATTCCAGTTATCCGCGACTGAACACCTGGGACTGATGGTTACATGCTTAATTATGATCCCAACTGCACTGAAACTGTGGTCACAGCAGAAAACACAAAACGCTAACAACGCTGTTAGATCAATACTGAGGTCCAAAAGTTCTCTGACCTTTAAGATAACTAGGCTGCAGCCACAATGATAAAAAAAATGGAACTTGTGTTTCTGATGTCAATAATTTGATCTCTAACAGTATCCTCTAATTGATGAAGTGAAGGGGAAACCAGTTGCAGACTTTTCACACTCTGTTTCACTAGACATTAAGAGTTTGTACTCCAGTAGTCCCAAAATAAAAAAGACTGAATCATCAGAAGGAATTACCTTACATACAATAAAATGCATAGTACTTTTAGAGATGATTACACATTTTGAATCTTGCACTTTCAACCACTAGTTTTAAATTAAAAATAATGGGTTTACCACAGGTAGAGGTATTTGAGGGACCGTGACAACCATTTTTGTTGATTTTTGACAAGCTATAATGGGTAAAAGTGACAGCTATGAATGTTATGTAGACGAATGCTTTGCTTATTGGTAGCACTGAAGAAAATACAGAGGAAAAAGTGAAAAAGTCTGCTGCGAAAAAACAGCATTCACGTGGACCATGAAACTGATGACAATGTACAATTCCGTGATATGACCGCTAAAAGACTGAGTAATAGGCATGTGTTTAGCATGTGTAGGAAACCAAAAACGAGTGATGCAGTAATTCCTAGACCATTCATGCCATACGTGGAGTTATGAGCAGGCATGCAGCCAATGAACAAGCATATTAAACAAATTGATGTAAACATTGTTAGGAAATCAGTGGCTAGCAGTGCTTGCAAAGAAGATACAGTTAATAAATATCTGCGAAAGAATGGTAAAAAAGAAAGAAGGAATTAAATGAGGAAAATCGTTACTATTCTATACAATGGAAGTGCTTCGCAAAAGAAAGCGGATACTTTCTAGTCTCCTGCCGTAAAGTAGCACTCCAGAGGAGTAATTTAGTTAGATATAATCTGGGAAATGATGTTCGTAACGGCGTGAGCAAGTATGAAAGATCGGGATGCAAAGTATGTTGTAATGCCTTGAAGGTACCTAATACATTTCATGGAAAAAGAGATATTCATAAGTACATTTGGAGCGATAAAAGTACTAGACCAGTCATAAACCACAAGTAGTTAATCATCTGATGGGCAATGTGCTTCTAAGAACTAGACGGTAAAATGTAAGAAACAATTATTACTAGAAAAGAAAATGAAGGTAAATTATAGTATTGCACTGTTGACTGAAAAATCAATAGCAGATCTCTATCTGCAAAAATTAATCATTTATTTGGTAGGAAAAAAAAAATAATGGCAAGGATAAGGAACGGTATAGAAAGAGCAGCGGATGAAGTATTGGGCAAACGTACAACCTGGAAACGAAATAAGGGTTTGAGAACATGGAATGACGAAACAGAAAAAGCCCTCAGAGATAATCAAGTGGGGCATGAAACACATTTACAGCTAAAAACACAGCAAGCTAGACAACATTACAATGCAGCATTGGTATATCACAGAATGATTGAAATATCGATCGTGGAAATTCCATAGACTCATTGCTAGGCCGATTCAACAGTTAATTTCATATACTATCCGTATAAAATTACTACTCTGTATAACAACTTTTGGGCAATTTGGAGAAGCGATGATTATTGTGAAAAAGCCTCGAGGACTTGATTCTTCCAAGGTGACGTCTGAAATACGCGTTTTAAATTTCACGAGTTGAAAAATAACCGAGAAAATGGCAAGTAAATTTATAGTGCTGTAGCTGCATCTGTAATTCACATCAGAATCCTGATCACCGTTTTTCAGTTTCGCAGGAGAGGCACAGAGTCCTTCCGAACAGATTTCATTGCCATATCTGTTGTATGTACTCTTTGATGACATACTGCTTCTACGCCGCGTTGGATACGATTTTTCTCTGCCTCTTCTGGCCGAGCACACTATATTACCGCTAGTTCTTACTTGAAAGACAAAACTTTATGCTATAAAATCACAGATACACTATGAAAGACACTAATACACACAAAAATCAAGATTCGAAGTGGAAGAATTGTGTTGCTCATACGCGTACTGAAGCATGCTGATGCCAAGCTAATGTATTATAGCTGTGAAACGCTTCTAACTATACACAGACGCTACAGGGGGTAGCGAGTTGGCGCATGTACACCGTTTTGGGTCATCCAAGCCGCTAGAGGAGGAGGTAGAATAGTTTCTTTTTTGGCTCCTTAAATTTTTGAAGGTTCATAGCACCTTTTAAGTCAATAAAATGATTTTTGAAAATTATGTAGTGGCGTTAATCCTTAACGTGTACTGTCGAAAGACAGGTGTTGTCGAAATTAAATTGTATGTATTTCTGCACAGAATAAGTTGCCGGATGTTCTCCGAACATCGTCAGTTTTCTAATTTCTGTTATTTGATAGTCTACGGTGACGTACTGATACGAAATCGCAATATTTTATCATCTCTTCTTTAGGATGCACTGCGTTGAAACGGATGACGCGCGTGACATGATATGAGCCCAGGCGGTTGTAGTGTTTCGGAATACTGGCTACATCGACGGTGTCTGCGTCGTCAGTTCAAGCGGGTGGGTTACCCGCTTTAACTATTTACGGCTTTATTATAGTGTTTACTAACGCTGCAAAGGTAGCTTGGGGTACTTCTAGGATGTAACTAACAAATAAATTATTCAATAATTTGTTAATAGTGTTGGTACAACTCTGCGTGGTTCCCCGTTGGTTGACTTGGTGGCCGACCTCTTTGGTTCTTTCGAAAATGTGAACAATCTTTTTCTTGCTTTTAATTTAATGTTATCGTAAGCTTTGGCATGAAAAAAATGACAATCAGAAGAAACACAATCTCTCACCAGCAAGCGTAACATTTGTTGTTCCCTGATCAATTCGGCAAGGCAGTTTGTGATCTACACTGTTAATGATGTAAAGGGCGTGCGGAGCATTAAGTGCTGAACAGTTTCATACTTCGTTGATCATTGGAGTTTAACGAAAATGTCGCATAACGATAATATAATTTGCATACAGCTCTAACTGAGATGACTCGGAAGATGTGGCTTCATTAAACTTCCCCTCCTACACCGTCATTACGTCATCGGTGCATCTTTTATAGAGTCGAAGAATCATGAAAAGCAGGCTGAAGATACTTATCGAACGTCGTACAGCTAGCTAGTTCATTAGACGCTAATGACAATCTCGCCCCTCTGAGGTAGAACTTTTGGCAGTAGAGAAAAGCTGTTATAAATGTGGCGGGTCATACGGAACGACCAATCTTTTCCACGTCGGTTTTCAAGAATGTTTATTCCTTTATATCTCGGATACGAGTCATTCTTTCGTTTAGGTGACTGACCGTTACTCAAGAACTCCGATTCATTATGAATGGAGATGAAAGTGTGTCTTTTATGAGGATGAAAAGAATCATTGACTAAATAGTGTACCAAACTAAAGTGATTTGAGAAACCGTACTTAAGGTATTTGGCGTTCGACATGTGCTGGGTGCTTTGTTTCGTAATTATGAGCGAGGAATCAAGGTTAAGATTTAATTTTCTGTTGGAATACTAATTCATCTTGACAACGCTGGGATACAGAATAAGTTTTTGTCCGATTGTGAACCTATTGCAGCAAATTGCAAATAATAGTAGGAAAGCAGTGAGAAATAGAAACCTAAACTAGCTCTCTCATGAGGGAAGTGATCGCTTTCTAACCGAAAACAGTCGAAAGTCGTAATACCTCTGTCGTCTCCCTGTTTGTTGTGAGCGTAAACTTACACACATCGTCTAAAGCAAGCGAGTTAAGAGGAAGGTACACTTTACATGTAGTGATGAAAAAAACTTGAAAAATAGTGACCAGATCTTAAGACCTTAATGATTCTGCAAATATTTGCATGCGATTGTCAATGAGTTGATTTATCTTGGGGTCGAGATGTGAAAAGTGGCGCAACATTTTTCTTTGTTTTTTTTTTTATATATAGATACATGATTTAAGAGTGGTGACGATCGTGTCTAATACTTTTGTGGCCTTATCTCTTTGCGTGTTTGCCATTAGAACAGAAACGTTACTACAGGCTATTCTTCTCCTGCTAATGTATTTCAGAGTGAACATTTATAATTACAATTTTATCCATGGCTGTCAATCAGCAGCTAGTGAAGCATGTTTCAGGAATGTAAACTGTCAGTTGCTCATATTTTTATTAATTAACTTCTTGACTAGTTTTGGTAAATTACTTCGATTCTTAAAATTTATGATTACATTTGGCAGCCTGAATTAATGGCAAAATGATGGTAACTTTGGGTACAGCATTATTAGAAGTAAGGTCCTCCTGTGACAGTCTTTTTACTCATTGCGCTAATTCACCACTACACATCTAACTCCAAATAATGTAGCCCAATGTAAGATAATCACATAAAAACGTGTTAATGGATTGTTTACCTTATATTGTCAAATGTGAAAGTGAAACTCGTTAACCCAGTGGGACCGAGAAGAGTGGCTCGCATTATATAAATGAAAAATTTAAAGTAGGCGTATACCAATTCTGGAGGTTGAATATTCATACGCATTAAACAGATGCAACCATAATGTTAACTAGAGTTCCAGCAAATATGTAAAGGGCTGCCGCGTATTCAGCATTAAACATATTTAACAGAGAAAATGGCCCTTTGACTTTGTGATAGTAACAAGCTGCAGTTTGCGTAAAAACTGGTCGCTACTTAGGTACCTATTCTATAACTGGCTGATGATATGTTTCTACATGTTTTGGGAAGTTGAACGTTATAGTGAATAGAATATCATTCTCTTGTGTTTTACTTCAAAACAAAATATTGAAAACTCTATTTGTATAGAATATGTGCAAATATGAACATGACAGTGGATTTCACTGATTCTGTTGTGAGAACGATAAACGGCATTGACCTCACAACTCTTATTTTTTCCCCGGTCTATTGCGTTTGTGCAAATTTTATAACAGACACGACTTCCGTCAGCTGCGCATAGTGCAGACGTAGATTCTGCTGTGAGAAAAGCGTTGTGGCTGAAGCCGCTGAGGCAAGGTAGTTTAATGACACTTGTCTGAGCTATGATAACAGCTTCTAAAACCAGAAATTGTAAGGAGAGCCAACTTTTTTTCATAATATAAGGAGATACTCATCCAATAATTTCCTACGTTTCGAATTTTAGATCCTAGTCTCACCAAATTTTGAAACCGCCACTCCCTAAGTCCCGCATTTCTGCGAATTCGATCTGACAACACCAGTGTAATACTTACGTCATTAAACGTACAGAGCAACCTGGTGAACGTTTCAGCGCACATCCTAACACGTGGAACTTTGAGTTGGACGAGGAAAAAGCTGACCTTGATCAGCAGAACCTCAGATGCCACAGTAAATATCAAGCAGATACTCCATCCAGAGTGGAAGCTGTTGCCCGACTCAAAACAAAAAAACAAAGAGCTATACATGGAATGTTTCGCGTACATTAAAGACGTATTCAAACTTTAAAACGGACTTTAGTGTAATTACATTATATACCTAACTAGTATATGGTTTTTTTAAATTTTGTAATAAAAACTGTGTTTCTGAATAGATACATTCTCTGTAAATTACTTATCAGAAGTATTAAGTATCGTGCCAAGATCAGTCGCGGCCAGTCACTGTAATTCTAGAGCTATCGTTTACATTAATATACTCACCATAACGTATAACTATACCGTCATAAATATACGGTATAAAGGACAATTCCTTACAATGTACAACACGAGAGTAGGGAAAGTAGAGACGAACGGTTGGATACAGGATGCCTGTGGTCTATAAATCTGGGTAACACCTCATTCGCTTACGAAAGATGTATGAGCGCCGCGCTATGTTTTGAAATATCCTCTCACACTCTTATGGCATCGAATTAGTCGTGAACGTACAAACTGTAAACTGGCCTTGTGTACATTTTACCTCAAAATTTTGTAAATTTTAATAGCGTAAAACTAAGAAAAGAAACATTTTGTTTTTCTGACCTTCTCACTAGGGGACTTCTGTGATTTTAAGGGTTAAATTTAGATCGAATTGTAAACGTAATTAGCTTTTGCCTGACATGTTCAAAAGTTAAATTACTAGTGTTAACAAAAGCCGACGGCTAAGAGTACGAGAAGGTATGCAACATCTAGGGCAGCGCGCATGCTTTTGTAGGCTAATTTAAGATTGCCTCCCGGCTTCATAGACCACAAAGTTCCTACGTCAAATTGTTCGCCTCGACTTCCCCTGTGGTACGCTGTAAACAGTTATCGTTTATGTCCTGTGTAATATATCTTATTTCACATAGTTTTAGTCGTAAATGTAATGAGACGATGTAAACAGAGCCTTTCCCTGTACCTGTAAAGAGTGTTACAATCTACGTAGTTATATTTCATTTTTATTATCCAATTATACGGAAAATTATAACAGTTGAATTCAGTAAAAACTTTCACAAGTAGTTTAATCAGCGCCTACAGTTATCAATTGTCACCTTGGCACTGAGCCATAGGAACGCAAGAAATGCATAGTCATTTCTTAATCGGTCTCCTATATGCAATGATTCTGTTTTGTTAAGAGGCAGAATGCTGCAGAAATACTGCTGCACTTGCACATAGGTCAGTTGATAATATATCGATAGATCGACAGTATCATCAAGAAATATCGATACAAGTAGGCTACATCCTCCTCCGATATATTGATATCCGTATTGATTGCAAAGTCGTCGATTTTTTGAAAATTTTCGGTATATATTTGAAGTTGTTCTTTTGAGATTGTGTTGGAACGGAACTTTATTTACACTGTGTGAAGGAGTCTTACTGCTTGTTGGATTTCCGTCACGTCCAATCCTTCTTTTTGACTGTGTGAAGCCAGTATATGTGCCACAAAAGAAGAAGTCCGATGTACTGGGGGTTGGCGATGTGAATGGAATAACAAGATTTACGATGGGAAGAAACAGCACACAAGCTGCGTTAAAAAAGCGAATGGGGGCTGTATGGCGTCTCTGTGCTAGGTAACCCACACTTGATGGTGCACACATCCGCTGTTCCTGGTGAATACTTGCTTGCATACTTCTTACCGACCAGAACGCTATTTAACTAAATATGCTAAAACAAAAATATCTAATGGCCAGTGCAGAAAAAAATAAATAAACTTATTCCTTCACAGCCCGTACCACACGCCAGCGGAGCTACACGACTTACATCTATGTAAATATTACGTTCTATTCCCTTTTTAAATTAATATATGTTTCAGATTAAGTTTATGCCTCTGTAACTTACAAAACAGGATTATTTATTGAGATAAATCCATATAAGAAACGTTACACTTTCTGTGGGGTTATGGATATACACTACTGGCCATTAAAATTGCTACACCAAGAAGAAATGCAGATGATAAACGGGTATTCATTAGACAAATATATTATACTAGAACTGACATGTGATTACATTTTCACGCAATTCAGGTGCATAGATCCTGAGAAATTAGTACCCAAAACAACCACCTCTGGCTGTAATAACGGCCTTGATACGCCTGGGCATTGAGTCAAACCGAGCATGAATGGAGTGTACAGGAACTGCTGCCTACGCAGCTTCAACACGATACCACAGTTCAAGAGTAGTTGAAAGGTGGCTTTCATTTGTGACATTCATTTCGCAGATTATTCTGCATATTGGGAGTAAATAAACCCATATAATGGTTAATTAGTCTTATTAGGTGGATTTGAAAGAGAGGTACATGATGATTAGACACATGTCTGAAATAATACTGGCTTTGGTAATGATAATATTTAGTTGCACGCTGTAGCTGTAAGCAAAGTGGATTTGCCAGTGGAGGCGGGGAGGCGAAGGCCGCTGAGCGCCGGAAGAGCACTGTGCAGGGTCAAGGGCTCCCAGGGGATGCGGCCACTGACCTGCAAGGATCAAAAGGAACGCCGCCGGGTGCCAGGTGAGAGAGAGAGGGGAGATGTCGAGCAGACAGAGAGCGTCCAACGTACGCGTTGGCGCCGCCCGGTCGCGCGCTGTTTCAGCGGCAAATGGGCTGAGCTCTGATTGGGCAGTTCATAAGAAAGTGCGGGAAACGCTGAGGGTCAACGCCCGCTGTTTGAACACAGATATTTTTGGATAGGTGAAGAAATTGTATCACTCCCCGAGGGAGATGTGGGAGGCCTTTGCAGCGTTGGGATTGGCTGATTAGACTTTGGCGGCAAGATTGTCGCAAGAGCATCGTGCAGAGCGAGGCCTGGGGAGAGCGTCTTGTGCCGTGAAAGCAGACGGTCGCAAAGTTCGGTAGCTCTGAGATAGGGACTTAGATTCTGAATACTGTGCTGTGTATGATCTAGAGTCTGCAGCTACAGTAGGACATCAGCGTCCACAACTGGCATTGCATTGACTACTAGTATAATTGCAGTTGATTCCGCCCTATACGCTGGCAGTCACCATTCAACGTAGTCAACCAGTGTGCAGAGCTATTATACTGGTATTGCACGTTAGTATGAGACACACTGGGCTGCACCTTAAAGGTTGTTGAGCCAGTCTTGAAAGCGTTGTATACCATTTAGATGAAATATAGGGCTTGTGGTATTAGCAGTTTCAGAGTTGTTTATTCTGCTAAAGATATTTGAGACACTTATCTTTCTCTGCCTCGTGATGACTGGGTGTTGTGTGATGTCCTTAGGTTAGTTAGGTTTAAGTAGTTCTAAGTTCTAGGGGACTGATGACCATAGATGTTAAGTCCCATAGTGCTCAGAGCCATTTGAGCCACTTATCTTAATTCAGATGCAGTCGTCGCCCCAGCAGTATCGACAGAGCCAGCACGCTGGTAGACGGTATTGTAAAACTTGCAGCAGCGGCAGTAAAGTTCAGAAATAGTTGTTGGATCGTGTTCTTGCCATCCAATGAGCATCTGTGCAGTTTTGCTTACGATTCGTTATTGGTTATTTGTCTGTTTGCATGTTGTTTGGTTTGTTTCTTGGTGGTGGTGTCTGAAGTACGTATTATTTCAGACACAAGAGATTATAGGAATGCAGTCAGATCGCATTTACCATTTGCTTATCCAGGGGCATAATTAAACCTAACTTTGCATCGACTTAATATTAAGAGCTGAGAGCCAATCTTACCAGTGTAGTATATCTAAGAACAGTGTACAATTTGTTTCATTTGTTTTCATTCACGATTTGTTCAATATGATCTAATTTCTATCATGAGATAATTTACAATAAATACAAGTTATTTACAATATCGCTTTTGATTCAGTAGTAGTGGTAGTTAGCCATCACTGTCACATTAATATATTTTACACATGTTCAATAACGGCCACTACCCTCCAATAGGAACCCCTTCACATGGCGACCCTGCCAGGATCGATATTAAAACTGGTAATTAAGAAAGAGAGGCAAACCAAATAACAAGAAGAATTGACTCGGTGGAAAATTTTCAGTACTTGTGATCCAACATTTGCTTGTTTTTCGAGATTTGTGTTTATATGTGCATTGTATTTTATTGTGTTGTTTATGTTTTCTTTTCTTTTGTGGGAAGTTTTGTGTATAATTGTGTTACAGTAAATAGGAGTGTATTTGTTTGCATGTGACTTTGAATGCAGTTTCAGATTATCAGATTATAGGATACGTAGTTATGTCAGGTTGTACAGTAAACTTTGTGTGTGAATTACGGTTAGTGTGATAGTTCATTGTATGTCAGAGAACAGATTTGGTCGTGTGTAGTACATCTATGTTACGTACAAAATCAGTGGGGTTGTAGTAAGGGTAATTTGGTGATTACAAGGGCAAGAGCACGTAAAATTGCAGACGATATAAGTCGGGAAAGAAATAAAATGATGACAGAGAATCGGGGTAGCACTGACAGTTTACACGAATTACGTGAAATCAACGACGAAAGAGAGAGCAGTTTCGGCAGCGTGAGAGCCGGTGCAGTGGAATTTAATGAAGCAACAACGTTCGATCAGTCAGCCCGTGGTCAATTAGCCAATCAAGAGCAAAGGGAACAAAACGTAGAGCCGGTTATGAACACGGAGAAATTTCTCCTAGAGGGCGGAGAATAGCGACAGAAAATTTCAGTGAGGTTCAAAGATATAGTTCAGGACATAACAGTCCGACGCAAATATATCGCAACGACTTTTGTGCAAGTCCAGAAAGAGAAAGACAAGACGGGAGACGAACACCCGCGAGTTATGACGGAGGGCAACCCAGTAAGAAACAAGATCTAGGCGTAGGTGTGGTGAGCATTTTGGACTATCTAGAACGTCTATCACAACAAGTGAATACAGTCCGTACAGAAACACAGGCGACGAGAGAATGTCTATTACAGGAAGTGAAGACAGTCCGTACAGAAACACAGGCGACGAGAGTACGTCTATCACAAGATGTGAAGACAGTTCGTACAGAAGTGCAGGCGATACGGAAAGAAACATCTGAAGTTAAGGACGAAGTCAGAGCCATGCGAATAAAACTAGAACGTGAAATAGCGGAAGCAAAGCGGACGGCAAAAGAAGCAAAGATAATTGCGAAAGGCGCAAAAAGAATAGCTAAAGAGACGAAAGAAGGAACCGAAAGAACGACAAAAGTGGGGAGGGTAGTCATAACTAGATTACAAACGAGAGTGAAGAAAATTGAGGAAACTGTAACCAGTAAAAATACGGAATCGGAAAACGGATCGTTTTCGGCAGAGTTCTCTGAATTTAAGAAAAATATCGAGAATGAATTGAAAGTACTATCAGCTGACGTTATGTCGAAAGCAAGATCGGGCAATCTAGACACTGAAACCGTTCAAAGAGTGCAAATGACGTCGACAGTAGAAACAAACGCATGGGTCAGGCGTGCAGAAAGAATTTCTGAGGACCGAGTCGTACATCCGATAGAAATCGACACGCGATCGCGCGATGTAGAAAGAGAAGGAGGAAGTAACGGACAAAGTTATCACGAAAATCAAACGATTAGTTCATCTCAGGACACGAACAGGACTATCAACTCGCAGTACAGTAACGGATCGTCCGGGACAAACAATTGTAGCCCGCTGCGACGTACTGCAACGGTGTTAACGGATTCAAGAAACGTACAAGAAATGAGAGGAAATGTAGAGTTCGAGAATACGCGCAAAGAAGCAATGAACAACAGTAACTATCTGGTGACGACGCAAAATGGACACGACGAAGGGTCATTTGACTACAAGCACTTTCTTCCTGTAAGAAAATTTCAACACTTCAAAGACGACAGCAATGTCTTGCATCCAAAAACTTTCATTGGTCAATTCGACTTAACTTTACCACCGCAATGGCCACTGATCTACAAGTTAGATTTTGTATGTTCGCACATCGAAGAAGCCTCTGCAGAAAGTAAGCGGAGCATCGCAAGAGATTGTTCATCGTATAAAGAATTTAGAGATGCTTTCATGAACCGATATTGGTCGCGTGAAACGCAGGACAGTATAGCAAGAAATCTTAATGACAAGGGACTTCGAAAATTCTGGCTTCAGAAGCGCTGTGAAATTTTTCGATAATATGTTAAAAAGGAACCAGTATCTCGATGACCCCTGTAGTCCGGTGGAGATCATCAGAGTTTGTTACTTGAAGTTGCCGTTGTCTTACCAACAGACATTGGCAGGGCGATGTGGGAATGACGTGGAGACTTTTAAAAGCATTGTACGGGAATTGGAATTTGCATTTAGAGAGCAGCAAGTTCGGGAGCAAAGAACAGCAAAGGAGGCACAAAAAGAGAGAAGAAATGAAAACGAAAATAATAATCAAAGCCAAAATTGGCCAGCCAGTGCAGGAAATAGGCAAAACAACTTTGGAGGAAACAGAAACGGAGATAGTCAAAATCAGGACTGGAGGAATAATAATAGATGGAGAAATCAAGAGCCACAGAACCGTGGGTGGCAGCAACAAAATAATTTCCCATCACGAAACTTGAACAGAGAGGATAGGCGGCAAGTCAAGCAGAATTGGAGATCACAGGCACACCAGAATGCATATGAACTGGAAGCAATCAAAAGTGGTAAATCACTAGGGGTGCATCATGTCAGTCATCTCAAGCCGTTTGTGGGGTAGGTTTGGATGACAAGACACTGGGACAAATTTACATATAGAGTAATTAATTGTAAGTAAAATAAGACGTTATGTGCAGATTTCTTTAAAATGATATGGTATAGAATAATATTATATGTTTTGCTGAGGGGAATTCTTAATAAACATTTTGAATTGAGTCATAATTTAACATTACATTTACTGGAATTGTAGCGTAACATATGATAACCATTTAAATTTCAGGTACTGAGTCATGTTTTCCAAGATTGTAACTCTTAGAGTATTGTTTGTCATGTGGTGAATCGAGGTAGTGGGGTGAGTGTTAACTGTGGTTGATGTGTATCGCGTCACACCATAGTTGTGGGTATTATTTGTGTCTGTAGAGATGATATTAGGTGGCCTGTCTTACCGCTGTGTAATGACGCAGCAGTTCGAGGATGTTCGTTTGATTTATGTTACCGTCCTTACAAACGAAGGTGGCCAGTTTCTAACAGGAGCGAAGAAACGCACCATTTTCGAGGGTATTTTGAGTGTGTTGATGCGTCCACAGAGACGTGTGGTGATCTGTCTAGTACGGAATGTCTGGACGCACCGAATTCGAGGCTTTAATGTAGCTATGTGGGTTGTAGCGCCCCATAGTTTATTTGTATTTGTCTGGTATATCCCACGTGTGCTCGTGTGAACGCCGACAAGGTTGAAAGAATAGGTTATCAAGATAATCAGAAGACAAACATTCTCAAGGATGTGCAAGGCTGTAGAACTTGATTACAAATATGTAACAACTGTAAACGTGAATACTAATAATTTAATGCAATTTTACAGGAATCAGCGTTATTAAAATTTAATACTGTACAAAAAGCATAAATACTAAGGAAGATTGGTCATGAGGAAAATAAGCAAAGGAAAGGTTGCGAGGTGCCGGGGGTAGCAGTTTATTTAACACTAAATTCTAGAATCTACACATGTAAATGATGCTCTAAGCCCCCCCCCCCCCCCCTATTCTAACTCCGACTTTTGCTGTTGCACAAGGATTAAAAAATATACGTGAACTGACTGTAATCAACCCTGCAAGTGGAGTAGAAAAGAGTTTGGCACCTGCAATAATTTAATTTGATAAATAAGTTAAGTAAAGGAAGGTTTCATTAACGTAGTGAGAAATGATGGGTTGCTCTACCGATTAACAGAATGAAAGTTCTGTCCAAAATAACAATATGATTTATTAAGACTAAACACAAAGTAATAAACAAAAACACATGAAACATTTATAATACATCAAACTGGCTCAAATTGGATACACAAACAAACGCTGTGAAGGTGAAGTTGTCCCTAAACTAGATTGTGAGGTTTATGACGAAGTGGTATGTGGAGCCAATTCCTTGCCACTCAAATCTTAAGAGAGACACACAGCTAACCCAACATTAATTGCTGCTACTCAAGACAGAACAAAGTTAGAAAAAGACGAACAGGCGCACTCTGCTGGGCTCTGATTATCACCTAGGAAAATCCCTATCTGCCGGTGCTGCGGACATACATTACCAAACTGTCTTCTTAACTGCCAGAACATGATCTGGCGTACCGGAGGCGAGGGCTGGTTGCTTCGACGTCCTCGACCGAAAGGCGAGAGCCGACTACCTAGAGCACCCGTACATGCCGAACACCGAACATTCCCGCCCCCACGACAGTGGCCGTGGTTAAACGTTCCAATCAGCAACTCGAAAACCGGCGGAAAATTCCACTCCATTGCCGGAGCACTACCATTCCGCCAATGGAGATTCTTGGCGCCAATTTCTGCGCTGATTTTGCTACATCACGGAGCTATGCCCTGAGAAAGCCAATCACAGTTACTATTTTGCAGAAAGCGCGGGAATTTTCCCGCCACAACTGCCTGGGTACACAAGTCATTCCCACGCCTCGCTGGTAGCCCGCCAGAAAGTGTTTTCGCTAAGATTCTGCGACGTAAAGGAACCTCTAGCCCAGCCACTACTTCAGACCCCTCCGGGCGTGTCTTTTGACTATGCGGCGTCTGCAAAGCATTCACTCGACTGCCTCACACCCATCGGCTTAACCCTCTCCAGATCAGAAGAGCCCGCTTGTCACCGGACCACCCGTGTGACGAGAGACGCTGTGTGGGAAGTCCGCGTGGGAAGGAATAGCAACTTTTCACCGCATGCAATTAGAGACGAAAATCGTAAGATAGAAATATGAGAGGGGGCTCATGCCACCTCTCATAGCCCCTACGCCACTTTAGATTGTAATTGGTGAGCGGTTGGCTCACTTAGGAGCAGGGTAGTGAGCCAATCGCCCAAGAACAATCTTACAAACTGACTCCACATGCTGCACTCTATAAAAAAAACCACTGCAACCGAAAAATGCAACTCATAGAGGGAGGATTATTTATGATGTAGCCAACTTCACCTTCTTAATATGGAACACTAACACTCACATCACACATCCATACCCAGGGAGCCCCTTCCAAACACCGATTCACACAGACATTCACGCTCTAAATATGGCCCGGGCTTGTGAGCCAAATATGGAGCAGTTTATTCTTTACAATCAGAGTTGGAGTGCTCCGCAATTAAATGTCCAAGATTTTACCACAATTTGAATCATGAAACTAACCTGAACTCACTCACACATGATACTATTTAAGTTAACAATCTCTTTGTGAGCTTTCAGAATCTAGTTACAACCTCTGATTCATTCTGTCTCCCTGCAGCAAAAATAACCTTTACAAAATGTTCCCTGAACTGATGGTCCATTCACAATGACAGTGGTGGTATCTGCTTCAGTTTATGGGGACTTCAGGCACATTGTTTGCATACACACAACAATAAATACCAAATACAAGAAAACAACATGGTGTGGAGAACAATACAGTAATTTGTAATAAGAATTACAATGTAAAACACAAACACATACAACATGGTGTGGAGAACAATACAGTAATTTCTAATAAGAATTACAGTGTAAAACACAAACACATACAGCATGGTGTGGAGAACAATACAGTAATTTGTAATAAGAATTACAGTGTAAAACACAAACACATACAAGGAATAACATACATTACAAAAACAACACTAGAGAAAGAAATTTAAGAAAAAAAACAAGGTTCATGGGGTGTCAAGTTGTGCTTCCACATTGCACAATGTTCACGACTCTGCTGAGAATGAGGCACTAAATCACATTGTTAGAAATATTCGAAGCACTTCACAAATTCCACAGCACTGACATCACATAGGGCTAAACGTCGGGTGTTGTTGCTACGTTGTTGCAATGGCAATAGGGTGTGCTGGAGCATCTGCAGTACTCTGTTGAGATTGCACCAACACCTACGCACATGATCACGGCAGTACAGTAGGAAGACACAGTGATAGGCTCTCCTCACGTCGATTAATTGTCTCTGAGGTCTACTTGTTGGGATACATCACTAGTCTAGGTCTCTTCTCTCGCTGGACAGTACTTTACGTTTCCCAATATTGCAGTTCGACGAGGGATGATGACACGTGGAGTGACTCCACAAGTGTGTGAGGTCATCCATACAGGATCGAACTAGGAGCGACGATTGCTAAAACTGCTCTCTAATAGAGAGGAGAAGTTAGAAATGAGACCATACATTTGTTAGTGTGGCACGATACTGCTTTGTGTATGCAGATTGGCCAATGCTAGTGAGTTGTAAAAACCCAAACAGGTGAGTATAGAGTGTCCCTTTCTGTCCTGAGGCACATGAGGCGCAGGTTCTGACATGATATGTGATCTTCTTCGTGTACTCACGACAACGTGGTCTGCCGCAGGGAATCCCTCCAAACGGCTGCCGCGTCCGGAGAGCTAGCAGGCTGTCGCGTGTGGGTCGCGTGTCAGGGTCAACGGCCAGCCTCACTTTCGTTTGTGGCCCGGCGAAGGTTGTCTGCCGCCTAATCCCTCAGGTATACGGCCCGGTGACTATCAGCTTGTAGGACCGGATGCTCTCGCGCCCTTCACATCAGGTGGCGCGCTGACGCTCACTTCTTGCAGGTAGCCGATGACCTCTTGTTATTGCTCCTGCTGTCCTCTGCATTGCCTCGATCCCCATCATCTGCACAATTCTTACAAAAATCTTATGCCTAACTTTTCCTCATTACCTTCCATGTTATAATAAATTTACATAATGACACATCGATGGTCTGTCATTTCAGACACTCTTATTTTACTTTTATCGTTATTAATCTATGGCTATCATTATAATCGTGGTGTAGGTAATCTAGACATGGAAATAATTTATCTTGATATTTGTGTAGAGACCGGTCTCACTACTGTACATGGTGTGGGACGCTACACTGGATGAACAGCTAAATGTGCGGGCCCGCACTAATATTACTATTAATTATATAGATCGACAGTAGACATGCTCAAGAATTAACTACCATTTGCCAACGATCTACATTCTATGTCTTTTAATTAAATTATGTTGTTATGCAGGTCTAAGTTTTACTGTGCTATAAAGAACATGCAACTATGCTACTTTCGCTCACCCGTCGTCCCTCCATCTCGGGTCTGTGGTTTGGTGACCTGAAAAATAGCATCTCAACAGGCGCGCGCCAAACACTTGTGGTAGAAAACCGCCACAATATTAAAGATCTAGTTATTGTAAAATCTTAAAGTTTAATTTATCCTAGTATATGGTACTCTCTCTCTTATTATTATTATTATTTTTTTTTTTACCTTATACAACACTCTTACATAATTCCTGTTACGCTGAGATGTCTCGCTGCTCGCCGCTATTGACGACAGTGATGTGCGCGCCGTACGACATGGCCTCCGAGTTCTCACTACGCCTCACTGAAACTCCAGAGACTGGGTTAGCCATGGCTATACAAGACAATAAATTTATAGTTGCAACTTCTTTTTCTATGTTATGCAGTATTCGCGATCAAAGCACACCTTTCCAGAGGCAATGTAATATGTCCAAACCAGGACTGGTTCCTGCTGAGGATTCCGTCGCCCACCACACATCAGCTACACAGTATGTCACGAATTTCCAAGTATAATTCCTTGGTTATTCATCTGTGACAGTCACAAGCAGCACGCAAAATCCCCAACCAGCACATTGGCATGGTAGGCTTTATGCCCGCATTTCTCTCGTCTAGGGCACCATTGGAGTCAAACGCTCACAGGTTCACCCCGACTTGCAAGACAACGATGCTGGCGCAGCTCTGCAAAAAACTATACTGCCCATATTCATCCTCGAAATCACGCAATATACCACAATCTTGCAGTGCACTGACGCGTGCCTGCAAGCATTGGTATGAACGTCTCACGAACTGGTTGTGGCCGCTATGGAGCGTATCACGACTTCTCAGAACGCTTCTAAGAGCACGTTCTTGTATGCGCCCGTTTGGGCGACATCTCGTCACTCATCTTTATCCCTTAACATGGACACCAGATAGGAAAGGACAAAAACATTGCTCATGGAAAGGTAGTGCCTCTTATCGCAACGACAGAGGAGATACCGAACATAGACAAAAAAGTTAACAGCAGTAAATTCTTATGCGAGAAAACGCAGCGTGTTAATATTTTAACAATCTTAATCTATTAATGCAACGATTATTGTTCCCCTAAGAAAGGTTCATATCTTTGCCTATTCTACTATGTACACCACTTAAACTAAAATTATTCCACGAACTTCTTTGTGTGAGAGAAGTGGTGGAGTCCTATGGACTAGCGTCAGTCCCTTCTTAGACTCCCCCTCCTCTGACGTGCATTAGGATTTGGAGGTCTAATTTCAATCTCCTGGTTCTCCTGTTGTCCTTGATTTCGCTCTCTCCAATTACGGTCGCTTTGCCGTTCGTCATTCCTCCTGTCCCAGATTGCTTGTCTAGATTAAACCTGTTCCCTGACGTTCTGGTTTCTGTGTCTCTGGTTTCCATAACCTTGAATAGCGTAACCTTGATTTCCGTAACCCTGGTTTCCTAACTGACCAGTGCGATTATGCGATCTGTTGTCGTCTTCCCTTGCTGGCCCGTGGTATTTGTTATTTTGCGCCTTCTTCCTGTCCTTTGCGTCTTGTTTATCGAAGACTACTTCGAGTTCGCGCAGTAGACTCTTGAATGCATCTATGTCAGATCCACACTTCCCGACAAGTGTCTGTTGATACCTAACTGGCAATTTGGAAAAGCAAAATTTAATGATTTCTCCGTTGCTATAGGGACTATCTAAAAACTGATTCTTCTTGAGTAACTCATCAAAAAATTTGGTTGCGCTCCTATGCCCGGACACTTCCAGTTCAGGACAAAATATTATTTCCTCTTTAATCCTATCTTGCGTTTCCCTTGACCAGTAGGTCCGCAGGAATGCACCAACAAATTCCTGATAAGTCCGACACGTCGCTGCCACGCCCCGCATCTTTTCCGCTGCTTGGCCTTCGATGTGTCCACACATGAATTCTAATTTTGCCTGGGTTGGCCATGATGCCGGTAATGAATTTGTAAATTGCATCACCCAGCTCTTCGGATGCATCGACCCTCCATTTTCTTTGAACTTCTGGAATTTTAGTATCGACAGGAAGTGATTGTGATCAAAATCCTGTCTGATCCTCGCACTGGTGTTGTCACTCGTTTCCGATACTTGCACGTCTGCTGAGTGTCCTGTTCTATCTTTCTGATAACTGGGATGTGCTACGTCTGTATCACAGTGGAGGTGGCATTCAGCAGTCACTCTTCTAAGTGGGCTGCAATTATTGGAGCTATTACTCGCTGTTTCTGCGTGTGAATTGTTCGTTCCGCACGCTGTCACTGGGCTAGAGCACGGCGGGCTTTTCCTCGGAGACACAATCCTGTGTACTCCATCATTGGTGTCCGAACGCGCAGTGCTCGTGTGCCCGTTTCTCATCTTCTTCCTTCTCCTTCTTACATTGTTTCTCATCTTCTTCCTTCCCCTTCTTACGTTGTTTCTCATCTTCTTCCTTCTCCTTCTTACGTTGTTCATCAGCTTCTTCTTTCATTGATCGAAGGAAGCTCAGTATTGGGTTTACGTCATCTTTTTGATCCTCTTCAAACATGGGCGATGTAACTCTGGACACCTGGGCGCTAGAGCTATGACGTGGCCGAGCTAGCCCCTGTCTGCTCTCGTTCGTTTGATTATAAACTTCTGCTACCGTCTCGGCTTGTGTGCCTGTCTCTGTTTCATCCTCTACCTCACTATCATAATCATGGCCGCGACGTTGCTCTAAGATCGCGTCCAAATCACCGTCCTCATCAATGACCCTGTCGTCCTGTCCTGCTAAAAATGTACCCATCTCATCTCCTAACCTATCCCCGTCAGTGACGTCCCTCTTATCGATTATAGTATCCACTTTTGTTTTAGCTTCGCTCACTAATAGTCGTGCCTTACTTCTCGTGATCATTCATGAGAAACAAAATTTATCTAAAATACACAATAAAAATAATCTACTCTCTGTATTTTTACACATAGACATAAAATTTAAACAACGCTGTTCCAACGCTTTAATTACAAGCACAATTTGATGTGGTACAGAAACCGCACACAAATCCGACAAAGTGCGATGTGGTACGGACACCACATCAACGAAACACAAAAAAATATATACACTGAAAACAAAAACTGTAATCATGCGTCGCTACTTAAAACTAATCACGGAACTATAAGAAAAAGAACTTGGGTGTTAATCATTAAAAAATTAAGCAAAAAAAAAAAAAATTCTGAGTGTCCCTACTACTAGTAATACTTGCTTATCAGCGATTCACAGGAAAGATCCGAGGCTAAGGGTCGCCATTTTATGCGAGGTGCCGGGGCTAGCAGTGTATTTAACACTAAATTCTAGAATCTACACATGTAAATGATGCTCTAAGCCCCCCCCCCCCCATTCTAACTCCGACTTTTGCTGTTGCACAAGGATTAAAAAATATACGCGAACTGACTGTAATCAACCCTGCAAGTGGAGTAGAAAAGAGTTTGGCACCTGCAATAATTTAATTTGATAAATAAGTTAAATAAAGGAAGGTTTCATAACGTAGTGTGAAATGATGGGTTGCTCTACCGATTAACAGAATGAAAATTCTGTCCAAAATAACAATATGATTTATTAAGACTAAACACAAAATAATAAACAAAAACACATGAAACATTTATAATACGTCAAATTGGCTCAAATTGGATACACAAACAAGCGCTGTGAAGGTGAAGTTGTCCCTAAACTAGATTGTGAGGTTTATGATGAAGTGGTATGTGGAGCCAATTCCTTGCCACTCAAATCTTACGAGAGACACACAGCTAACCCAACATTAATTGCTGCTACTCAAGACAGAACAAAGTTAGAAGAAGACGAACAGGCGCACTCTGCTGGGCTCTGATTATCACCTAGGAAAATCCCTATCTGCCGGTGCTGCGGACATACATTACCAAACTGTCTTCTTAACTGCCAGAACACGATCTGGCGTACCGGAGGCGAGGGCTGGTTGCTTCGACGTCCTCGACCGAAAGGCGAGAGCCGACTACCTAGAGCACCCGTACATGCCAAACACCGAACATTCCCACCCCCACGACAGTGGCCGTGGTTAAACGTTCCAATCAGCAACTCGAAAACCGGCGGAAAATTCCACTCCATTGCCGGAGCACTACCATTCCACCAATGGAGATTCTTGGCGCCAATTTCTGCGCTGATTTTGCTACGTCACGGAGCTATGCCCTGAGAAAGCCAATACAGTTACTATTTTGCAGAAAGCGCGAGAATTTTCCCGCCACAACTGCCTGGGTACACAAGTCATTCCCACGCCTCGCTGGTAGCCCGCCAGAAAGTGTTTTCGCTAAGATTCTGCGAAGTAACGGAACCTCTAGCCCAGCCGCTACTTCAGAGCCCTCCGGGCGTGTCTTTTGACTATGCAGCGTCTGCAAAGCATTCACTCGACTGCCTCACACCCGTCGGCTTAACCCTCTCCAGATCAGGAGAGCCCGCCTGTCACTGGACCACCCGGGTGACGAGAGACGCTGCGTGGGAAGTCCGCGTGGGAAGGAATAGCAACTTTTCACTGCATGCAACCTCTCAAGGTAATAGGAAGAAAAGCAGAGATTTCGTTAATTGATAACTACAACTAATCCGGGAAAGAAACTGTTTTTCTTGTTCACAGTAAATGTGGGGTGTCCAACGTTGACAGTAAGGACGGAACGAGAGATATCTTCCCTTCCTTTTTCCTTAGTCCTAGTTGGACAACAATTCCCCAACACAACCTAGAAACATTATATTATGTCTGCATGATGAAGTATTGAAGTAGAAACTACAAGTCATTTATATAGTATCCATAGTAGAAAGTGAAACATTGTAGTAAGAATTGGTGGTGGTAAATAATGTAACGAAATGTTTTCTTTCCCTACAGCAAAACGAAAGAAAGGAGAATGATGTTATTTTGTTTAAATGAGTTAAATTGATAAAATTGGCAGATATTAATATTATTGACAAGACTAAATGTATGTAAAATACGTAATTTATGTCTAGAGTAGAGAGAGTAAACTTTGTAAAGGATCCTATAAAATGTAATGTTTTACTTTGTATAAAACTAAAAAGGATGGAAATTGTTGTAAACAGATGGACGTGGATGTTTGGTCTCAGAGGACTGGCACGCAGAAGAGGGAGAGTGGCGTAAGTGGAGTACTGGCCGCAGTGGGACGACAGCGAGGAGAAATCACTGTCGCTTTCCGTGGCCGAGGCAGGTAGCCAGCTGGCGGGCTGAGGGCACAGGGAAGGCACCCTTTCCACCGGAGCGCTCCAGCTGACCGGAAAGGGCCGGCGTGGCGAGAAGTAGGACCTGTGCAGCAGCTTGCCGTCACAACAAGCGGCGGGCGACAGAACAGCTGTCCGCCGTAGTCGGGAGTCCAAAGCTTGAATGCCCCAGCGGAGAGGAGGGCGGCTCAAGGCCGACTGCCCATTCTCTCACTGCAGACAATGAGGTTGTAGTGGATGAACACTGACTGAGAGGCAACAGTAAACACAGTTCGTGTGGATGCATCCAAAGCCTTCTACACTATGGTATTGCAGCTGTATACATAAGCATATTAACATCTCCTGATCCTAACTGTCACAAAATTTCCCTATCCAAAACAATAGCTGATGAAACGTAACATGAAGAAAGAAGACTAGGTACACATTTGAGATTGGAAGAACACGAAGAATGAAATAGGAAACTGTGACACAAGTCCTTAGTCGCCGAAGAAGAGTATAGGTTCCTAAAGCCCTGTCAGTACACTGCACAACATCTGTGCACTACGAATTAAATCGTCATCTTACACCTCTTGTACCAGCCATAGTTCTGGCAGTCCTGCAGCTAACTGAAGAGGCCTATTGTACATCGGAGGAGATTCCTGAATGATTACCATTGTTGCTGAACCACCATCGAGCTGTGGGTCCGGGGGTCCATCAGCACCTTTCAACAGCGCCACAAATGCCTTAATCCACAAGTGTAAAGTGTTGTGATAAGTGCCAGTGAAAACAACATGGTTAGGTCGGTGAATATCAACGTCTTTCTGTGACTAAATTCAACTGATGTGTGTTCTAAAACTTTTTCAGGATCAGCAAAGGACATTATAAAAACGACAATAATTTATCCATGAAATAACATATTTATGTCTTATTGTATTCTGTATTTTATCTTTTGCTTTCATATTATTATAGATGTATTTTTCTATTATGTTTTGTGTCTCAATATTTCATTATTCAGTGTCTATGTATGTTTTATATGTTTATTTTTGTGTGATTCAATGATACGTTTTAATGATATGTCTGTTTCATGATAGTAGAGCGGCCATGAAGTATTAAATTGATATTTATCTTGTATTTCACATGTCTCCACATGTTACAGGTACTGGGCCTGTTCAGAACATATTAAAAAGTATTGTATGTTTGAATTTCAGCACAAACATCAGAACAGAGAAACGCCCAGAAACAATAACACGTTTTCTTAAAGTTAACTCAAATGAGAATGTAATTACATGTTTAAAATAATTAAATGTAGGTGGCCACTCTAAAAAAAAAAATTACTTACGTAGGGAAGGATATACGAAGAGTTGTTGTTGTTGTTGTGATCTTCAGTCCTGAGACTGGTTTGATGCAGCTCTCCATGCTACTCTATCCTGTGCAAGCTTCTTCATCTCCCAGTACCTACTGCAACCTACATCCTTCTGAATCTGCTTAGTGTATTCATCCGTTGGTCTCCCTCTACGATTTTTACCCTCCACGCTGCCCTCCAATGCTAAATTTGTGATCCCTTGATGCCTCAAAACATGTCCTACCAACCGATCCCTTCTTCTAGTCAACTTGTGCCACAAACTTCTCTTCTCCCCAATCCTATTCAATACCTGCTCATTAGCTACGTGATCTACCCACCTTATCTTCACCATTCTTCTGTAGCACCACATTTCGAAAGCTTCTATTTTCTTCTTGTCCAAACTAGTTATCGTCCATGTTTCACTTCCATACATGGCTACACTCCATACAAATACTTTCAGAAACGACTTCCTGACACTTAAATCTATACTCAATGTTAACAAATTTCTCTTCTTGAGAAACGCTTTACTTGCCATTGCCAGTCTACATTTTATATCCTCTAAGAGTGAGAGGACCTTAAATCTAAAGCTAAGATCTGCCGTTTCATAAGGAGTTAAATTTCGTAAACATTGCTTGCTTGCTTTTTCTTGAACATTTTTGTAAAGACATGAGACAGTGTTTGATGCAAGTCGTAACTCGATATTCTGAAATAAAGAGAGAAGACATTAAATGTAAATGTTCTCATGCCAAATATTAAAATCTACGGCAGTGCTCATGATTGAATGGAGGAATGAATGAGATTAGGAATGAGATGGGCTCTTAATTGTTCTTGCTCGGGAAAATGAGAATTTTACACTGGGCATGATGACACTATGAGAATCATCCTGCTTGTATAAAATTTCCAGGAAGGAAGGGGCTATGAAAGGTGGCTTGCATTTGTGACATTCATTTCGCAGATTATTCTGCATATTTGGAGTAAATAAACCCATATAATGGTTGATTAGTCTTATTAGGTGGATTAGAAAGAGAGATACGTGATGATTAAACACATGTCTGTAATAATACGGGCTTTGGCAATGATAATATTTAGTTGCATGCTGTAGGTGTAAGCACCTACCCCAAGTGAAGTCCTTTACATAGTGACTGGCGTACTGTGACGACCCAGTTGCTCGGCCATGATTGACCAGACGTTTTCAATTGGTGAGAAATCTGGAGAATGTGCTGGCCAGGAGAGCTGTCGACCATTTTCTGTATCTAGAAAGGCCCGTACAGGACCTGCAACATGCGGTCGTGGATTATCCTGCTGAAATGTAGCGTTTCGCAGGGATCGAATGAAGGGTAGAGCCTCGGGTCGTAACACATCTCAAATGTAACGTCCACTGTTCAAAGTGCCGTCAATGTGAACAAGAGGTGACCGAGACGTGTAACCAATGGCACCCCATACCATCACGACGGTGATACACCAGTATGGTGATGACGAATACACGCTTCCAATGTGCGTTTACCGTGATGTCGCCAAACACGGAAGCGACCATCATGATGCTGTAAACAGAACCTGGATTTATCCGAAAAAATGACGTTTTGCCATTCGTGCACCCAGGTTCGTCGTTGAGTACACAATCACATGCTCTCCTGTCTGTGATGCAGCGTCAAGGGTAACCGCAGCCATGGTCTCCGAGCTGATATTCCATGCTGCTGCAAATGTCGTCGAACTGTTCGTGCAGATGGTTGTTGTCTTGCAAACGTTCCCATCTGTTGACTCAGGGATCGAGACGTGGCTGCACGATCCGCTACCGCCATGCGGATAAGATGCCCATCATCTTGACTGCTGGTGATACGAGGCCGTTGGGATCCAGCACGGCGTTCTGTATTACCATCCAGAACCCACCGATTCCATATTCTGCTAACAGTCATTGGATCTCGACCAACGCGAGCAGTAATGTCGCGATACGATAAACAGCAGTCGCGATAGGCTACAATCCGACATTTATTAACGTCGGAAACGTGATGGTACGCATGTCTCCTCCTTACACGAGGCATCACAACAACGTTTCACCAGGCAACACCGGTCAACTGCTGTTTGTGTATGAGAAATCGATTGGAAACTTTCCTCACGTCAGCACATTGTAGGTGTCGCCACCGGCGCTAACTTTCTGTGAATGCTCTGAAAAGCTAATTATTTGCATATCACAGCATCTTCTTCCGGTCGGTTAATTAAATTGGCTGTGTACAAATCAGCTTAAATCATACTTCTATCACGTTTAGTTTGGGAGCTAGAATCCTTCAAAGAGCTAGAGATGGATATTACATGCTCTACATAATTCTTGGCAGTGTGCAGATGGTTGTTGGTGGCGGAATTTTGACGTAAGTGAGATGATCAGATGTGCATCCTTGTTTCTGAATGAACAACTCAATGCGTATTCTAAATTACCTGCGAGGGAGAAGTAACGTTGCTGATATCACAGAGCAACAAGCTTCCTCGATGCGCCGTTTGATGTCATCGAGGGTTGTGGTTTCAGTGACAAACATCATTCTTTAGTTGTAGCCCCAAAAAGAAATCTGATGGTATTAAATATGGCGACCTTGCGCGACATTCCTGTGGACCACGGCGAGCCAACTATCTTTCAAGTAATCTGTTGTTCAGTTCCTTCACAACATTACTCGCAGAATCGGATGGGTGACCGTCGTGCTGCATCCAAATGCGTCCTCTGAAGTATAGACGAACATTTTCAAGGGAAGCAACCAAACTGTGCCGACTTTAAATCTCGATACATCTAACCTGTCTGTGTATCTGCGAAGTGGTGTGGACCGATGATTCCATCCTCAAAGATGCCACTCCAGACATCAGTGTCTGTCGATCAACACGATTTTTGTCATCCTGGGTTTCCTGTAATCCTGCAATGTGTATTATGACGGTTCACTGCATCTTAATTTGTGATTATGAATTCATCGAAGAGCATAACACTTTGTAAGGCGCCTGGTGTGAAATTATGCAGGGCCCATTCTCCGATTGAAATCATTCCCATGCAATTCCTATTTCCGCAACAGGTGGCACGGGTGAAACCTCTGATCCTGCACTACGCGCCACACGCATATGAGGCTACGAGTGACTGCAGCAGTGGTGGCTGTTGCATAAGAGTATAAGAGCACGTGAACACAAGAACTTATGACACCTTGCGGATTTATTGGTTATTTTCCTCTGAGTGCTGTAAAACGCAGTGTAGATGCGGTAATGTGAAATAACACGTCCCTAAATCTACCGCGCTACGCTACGCTAATTGATTTGTACACAGCTGGTTTAAATACCCCAGTTACACGCTAGGAAAAAATGATTTATTTAAAAAATTGTAACTAGTTTGCTGTAAATTTCTGGAAAACAGCTCAATAAACTACGTTCATAAGCTGGCAGTAAGTGTAAAGTTTCTTATGTAAATTTACCTCAATAAATTTTCCTGTCGCTATTCAAAAATGATCAAATGTGTGTGAATTCCTGAGGGACCAAACTTCTGAAGTTATCAGTCCCTAGACTTATATACTACTTAAACCAACTTATGCTAAGAACAACACACACACCCAAGCCCGAGGGAGGACTCGAGTCTCCGGCGGGAGGGACCGCGCAATCCGCAACAGGGCGCCTCAAACCGCGCGGCCACTCCGCGCGGTTGTAACCTATTATTTTGTTAGTTGGAGAGACACAACTGGAAATTTGTGGTAAGGTCTTATGGGACTAAACTGCTGAGCTCATTGGTCCCCTAAGCTTACTTAATCTATCTTAAACTAATTTGGGCCAAGGACGACACACACGCATGCCCGAGGGAGTGTCGAACCTACAGCGGGGGAAACGCGTGGACCGCGACAAGACCCCTGAGACCGCTCGGCTACCCCGCGCGGCAGAGAGAGACACATTTTATCTGAAACACCCCGTGAATTCAAGGAAAAGTAGGTAAAATCAAGGTGTGTTTCCATATTTCACACATTTGACATCTGCCCTACAACTATTATAATTCGGGTGATGTGGATCGAATGACATAACGAACACTTGATAAGTTGTGTCAGCTTGAGCAATCTAAATCTGCAGGTTGACTGTAATATGAAATAAGATTTCCTGTCTTTATATAACTTGTGAAAAATAGGTATAGTTACTAAGTAATACTATTAAGAGAGATGCTGGTTCCATTCTTTTTTCAAAATTTCAGATATAAATCACTAGCTGAAGTATCAAAAACTCAAATTAGTAAATTTACTTGGAAGTTCACTGTTTTTCATTTTTCCTGTCTCAACTGTTGCAGTCTAATGGCTGCATAATTGAGAGTACAACACTTTTAACAATCTGTGAGAATATAAAACTGAGTCTAGCCACGTCTACATAAAGAAATGTTTTTTTTTTCTTTAAAGAAGTAAAATATTTGAGACAGTATTGTGTTAGGAACACCTTATCAAGTTCTATACTGTGTTCACCATAAGAATAAACCTGATGTAAGCATTACACTATGTATTATTACACGTTTGCTGGAATTTTGTTGGATTTCCTTTAACGTGGAGCGGAAGCCAAGCTGACTCTAGTACAGTCAAGTACAATTTCAAGGATACGTTTTATGTTCCGCGTTACGCCCACATCAACTGAGCGATAAGACGGGACAAAGACTTTACCAGCGTGTTTAACATGGACAGCACTGCCGAGCCAGCTGGTTCAACTAACCTGCAGTGATGTGAGCAGTAGCTGTTAAGAGGTAGAAAGAGAGGGGCAGAGAAACAGTACAAGTTTGAATGTTATTTAATTTTTAAAGGGGATGAAATAATATTCGGCAAATCTGCAGCAGTACCGCAAGTTTCTTAGTGGACCAGAGGAAAAGCATAACATGCTTTCGTTCGTGACTATCATTTCATTGTAATTAAAAACAAGAGTGATGGAAATTTCTAACTGAAAAGAGATTAATTTTTTTGAAGGAGCTATGACTGACACAATGGAATATTACAAGAATTTCACCTACTGCTATATATTAAAGCCACTGTAGGTATTACACTTTTATGCAACTGGTTACTGATTATTTCTTTATGATTTATATTTGGAATGAAAACTGGAAATTTGTGTGCAATATGTAGTTAGAAACAAGACGAAGCGTATTTTTAATAAAAATTATAATTAGGTATGTTAATTCGCATGAATTTGGTGAATTAAATGTTTAAAAGGTGTAGGTATTCGTAACAGATCGAAAAAAGACCAAACAGAGATTCAACTACTATGCATCGCGGTTTACAAAATGTCTTAATTGTAGAGAAAACAGTTCCACGGATAACTTGAGACCCTTTCTCTGGTTTCTCTCCTTTTTTTGTTACTTGAGAAAAAAGTTATGTTTTAACGTATCTCTGTCACAACATGTAATCCAGTTATCTATATCTCCTTCTGTTCTGAAGAAGACACTTTCATAAATGTTGAAACATAGTAAAGAGGTTTTAATAAACCTTCCAATTTGCAATTGGTTTTCTGTTTACGATTTCTAAAAGAAGATCCCGGATATTTTACGATAGATGCAGTTTCCAGAAATCTGTAATCAATAGTGTAGTAACACAGTAGTGGACTTCTTTTCTTATTTATGCGCAATATGTCAAATCTATTTACGTTCGGGGTCAACTGCCAGAACGTGGACTACTTCTGCAAATTGATATTGTCCTTTGCCACTGCTACTTTCTTGTAGACAACCACATCGTCTGCAGACAGTCTTAAAGAGCTTCCAACGCTTTCTACTAGATCATTTATATACATTGTAAACAGCAACGGTTCTATCGCTCTTTTGTGAGGTACTCCAGAAATCAGGTTCACATCTGTCGATTTCGTTTTGTTAAGAACGGCCTGTTGAGTTCCATCTGCAGGAAGTCTTGAATTCGGTCGCAAATCTGGTCCGATACACAGTAAGGTCGTATTTTTTTCACTTAACGGTAGTGCAGGACGGTTCCAATTTCCTTCCTGAATTCAATTAACGGTACGCTTTGAACAATGTTAGTATTTTACTTAGCACTACGTTTGTGGACACAGGTGTGCAGAATATGTCTACGCGAGTGTGTAAATGAGGCGGTTACTGTTTCTTTCAGTGGCTTCCTTCTGATAGCAAAACCGTGTCTTTCTGTAATTCTTGTGGAGCAGGGATTCTTTCCTGTAGTGTCTCGGCTTGATTAACTTCCTGTTGTTCCATCATGCCTGCGGAACTTGAGCCTTATAGGAATTCAACTGTTAATGGTGCACCGCAACCAACCAAAGATTGGTTTTACTATTCTTTATTCAGAAAGTACCTTTACCGGTTTCGAAATTTTCACAATTCATTATCAGACGGTTTTCGTGCTTTGATCGGAACAAATGATACGTTAGTTTCTTGTACACTGAAGTGCCAAAGAAACTGGTATAAGCGTGCGTATTCAACTACAGAAATATGTAAACAGGCAGAATATAGCGCTGCGGTCCGCAACGCCTATGTAAGACAAAGAGTGTATGGCGCAGACGTCAGATCGGTTACTGCTGCTACAATGGTATGTTATCAATATTTCAGTGAGTTTGAACGTGAGGTTACAGTCAGCGCACGAGCGATGGGTCACAGCATCTCCGAGGTACGATGAAGTGGAGACGTTCCCGTACGACCATTCCACATGTGTACCATGAATATCAGGAATCCGCTAAAATATCAGATTTCCGACCTCGCTGCGGCCTGAAAAAGATCCTCTAAGTACGGGAGCAACGATGACTGAAGAGTCGTTCAACTACCGTTGCGCAAACTGCTGCAGATTTCAATCCTGGGCCATCAACAAGTGTCTTCGTGCTAACCATTCAACGAAACATCATCGATATGGGCTTTCGGAGCCGAAGACCCCACTCGTGCACCGTTGACGACTGCACGAGACGAAGATTTGTGCCTCGCCTGTGCCCGTCAACACCGACACTGGTCTGTTGATGACTGGAAACATGTTGCCTGGTAGGACGAGTCTCGTTTCAAATTGTATCGAGCGGATAGACGTGTACTGGTATGGAGACAACCTCATGAATCCACGGACCCTGCGTGTCAGTAGGGTCTGTTCACATCTACATCTACATTTATACTCTGCAAGCTACTCAACGGTGTGTGGGGGAGGGCACTTTACGTGCCACTGTCATTACCTTCCTTTAATGTTCCACTCGCGTATGGTTCGCGGGAAGAACGACTGCCGGAAAGCCTCCGTGCACGCTCGAATCTCTCTAATTTTACATCCGTGATCTCCTCGGGAGCTATAAGTAGGGGGAAGCAATATATTCGATACCTCATCCAGAAACGCAACCTCTCGAAACCTGGCGAGCAAGCTACACCGCGATGCAGAGCGACTCTCTTTCAGAGTTTCCTAAACATCTCCGTAACGCTATCACGCTTACCAAATAACCCTGTGACGAAACGCGCCGCTCTTCTTTGGATCTTGTCTATCCCCTCTGTCAACCCTACCTGGTACGTATCCCACACTGATGAGCAATAGTCAAATATAGGTCGAAAGAGTGTTTTGTAAGCCACCTCCTTTGTTGATGAACTACATTTGCTAAGAACTCTCCCAATGAATCTCAACCTGGCACCCGCGTTACCAACAATTAATTCTATATGATCATTTCACTCGAAATGCTAATTTATTCTCCGAAAATCAGCTCAAACATTAGGAGATTTATGTATATAAGAATGTAAAGGCTTTTACTGAAACGTGTTTTTGTGTGTGGGTGGGAGGGGAGGGGTGATGGTTACCACCACCAGATCCCTACCGCCCCCAATCTCTCCAACCACTAGATCCGCGCTTCCCATCAGGCAGCGAATTTGTGGGACTTATTGAGGAAAGACTGATGACCTCAGATGTTAAGTCCCATAGTGATCACAAAGGAACCTCCTCATCGCACCCCCTTCAGATTTTGTTATAAGTTGGCACAGTGGATAGGCCCTGAAAATCTGAACACAGATCAATCGAGAAAACAGGAAGAAGTTGTGTGGAACTATGAAAAAAATAAGCAAAATATACAAACTGGGTAGTCCATGCGCAAGACAGGCAACATCACGGATAGTGTGAGCTCAGGAGCGCCGTGGTGCCGTGGTTAGCGTGAGCAGCTGCGGAACGAGAGGTCCTTGGTTCAAAATCTTCCCTCAAGTGAAAAGTTTAATTTTTTATTTTCAGACAATTATTATCTGTCCGTCCGTCCGTCCGATGCGAGGTAACTGTGCCGTAGTATGGGGACGCTACACCTAAACAAACATCGAAACATCCACAAGAAAACCTAAATCGGGCAAGGTAGAAGAATCTTTTTACCCATTCGCCAAGTGTAGAAGTTAGGCGGGTCGACAACACATTTCTGTCATGTGACGCACATGCTGTCACCAGTGTCGTATAGAATATATCAGACGTGTTTTCCTGTGGAGGAATCGGTTGACCTATGACCTTGCGATCAAATGTTTTCGATTCCCATTGGAGAGGCACGTCCTTTCGTCTACTAATCGCACGGTTTTGCGGTGCGGTCGCAAGACACAGACACTAAACTTATTACAGTGAACAGAGACGTCAATGAATGAACGGACAGATCATAACTTTGCGAAAATAAAGAAAGTAAACTTTTCAGTCGAGGGAAGTAATGAACCAAGAACCGCTCGTAGTGCAGCTGCTCACGCTAACCACGGGACCACGGCGCTCCTGCGCTCACAGTATCCTTGATGTTGCCTATCATACACATGGACTACTCAGTTTGTATATTTTGCTTATTTTTTCATAGTTCCACACAACTTCTTCCTGTTTTCTCGATTGGTCTGTGTACAGTTTTTCAAGGCCTATCCACTGCGCCAACTTATAACTAAATCTGAGGGGGGTGCGATGGGGAGGTTCCCTTGTCAGAGCCATTATTTAGGAAAGTGACCAGTAAGCAGGAACGCTGATTCGCTGACTCACCCTGCTGTGCAGTAAACACGCACGTACACGTACGGAGGCGGCCTGTTTCGTTGCGTGCAGCCGTGTAACACTTTTTGCGTCGCGGCCGTCTGTGATGCCTTTGCACGGGATGTGGTGCGGGCCCGCGCGCCGCCTGCAGGCTTGTGAATTCCGTGAGGCACGGCGCCCCTGCGGGCCGTCCCGGCCTCCTATACGCCGGAAATAACGTCCTTCCGGCTTATTCAATATCGGCGTTATACGCGCGCGCTGCAGAACAGCGCTGCGGCACGGCGCGGGGGAGAAAGGCGGCCGGCGCGTGGCCCGGCTGTAGGACAGGGGGGCGTGTGCGGCCTAGGTGTGGGGGTGGGGTAACGTTTCTGTCTAGAGTACTGTGAAGCAAAAAGAATTAGAAAAGAAGATCGAAATTTAGCCAGGGGGTAGGGGGCGGGAGAAAAGGGAAAGAGGAACGGGAAAAAGAGAAGCTAAAATAAATATAGAGGTGCGAGGAGGGGGGGGGGGGCTAAAAAAGAGTAACTGAAATTTCCCTTGGACGTGCGTTTGGTGACCAAGCGATAAACAACGTATTTTCTGAGTTTAACAGCTCTTGCGTTTACGCAGTACCGTCGCTTAGCACATACTTGGCTCATATTATGGCAGCTCCTGTTACACTCATACGACCCCAATATAATTCCCATTATGGAGAGTACGTAAGCCACAGATTGCTTTGAACATAACAGCACTCTTATAAGGAAAGATCGCTAAAATTTCCTTACTGATTTCGGCTCATTGACAAGCCATCTTCAAATCTAAAAATTGTAACCTAATTGAATGTATATGAGCCACCAAGCATTACACATCACCATAATCTGTTTAGCTGAGTCGCCCTTGTAGTCATATACACACTAAAGTAGGTCGTCATGTTTCTATAGTTTACAACGTTGATCATATACATGAAGTGCTCATATTGGCTATCGGGTAATTTACAAGAATGATTGCCTATCGAAGTCGTGGGGTCCAAACGATACATATTGAACGTGCGATAGTAAATCGATCATGAGACTCCGGTGGCGGACTTTATGAGTATTTCGACGCTGGTCGCAACAGCAACGAGAAAAGAGCGTTACAAAAATACTTGTAAATGCAAAGGAGACGACTTACCTTGCTCGTCGTCGGTGTTGTTATCATGTGAAAGTCGGTTATGGTGGTCTGGATGGATAATTTGGAGGAGTCGAACCATGTATTCTTCCTGATACTCCTTTGTTATCCGCACTGCCTGCAATGGAACTATAGACGGTATTTCAGCATCGAAACTGTTCTTACGAAGTTTTATACACTTCGCGCCTCCACAGTCTACACAGTCCCTTCTTTATTCGTCCAGTAGTACTCCATATTTGCACCAAAAAGTCGAACAATCTTCCACGCTGGATAAACATGGAATTAGATTTTTCCATGTGAGAGAATCCGTCGAAGAAACTTCAAGAAACCAGACATCCCACTCACTAACGACATAAATCGTCTGGGATTCCCTAGCGACTCACAAATAATTCGCGAAGAGCAACTAAGGGAACGACGGAAAACAGATAAAAATGACGATCACAAATAATTGATCACAACACCCGCCACCAGAGTTGCATGATCGATTTACGATCGCACCTTCGATATGTATCGTTTAGACACCGCGACTTCGATAGGCAATCATTCTTGGAAATTACCAGCTATCGTACCAAATTATGTAACGACTTCAAGTTACGTAGTGTGTAAGGACGCAGTCCCGAATCCTCCCGAAACCAGGTAGGTAAGCAGGTAACAGGACCGAATCCTCCCAAACTGACACAATGTGACAGAGCATTGTTTGTGCTAATGACCACAGCTGCCTGCGGCCACTTCGCAGTTCGCGGCAGATCGTCATAGAGTGAACATGTCCCTCAGACGAGCTCACAGTTTCATTAAGTAGGAAAGGAAGTAAAATAATTGGTTCTGAAAGTTGAGACCTTCGGTTTTCAAAAACTGCTGAAAGGTGGCCTAGCGCGATGGGCGTGCAACATTAATGGCTGCAGAAGTTTTGTTACAACTACTTCCATTGAGAAGCTGGATGTCGTAGAGTGTCAAGAAGAGCACAATCATGAACAAATGCCTCATAACAAAACATTTTACATTAGACCCGCAACAGTATAAGTGTCAAAACAGCATCCAACTTCGTGCACTACTTTTTGCATAATGCGAGTACAAACATCCTCGCAGAAGAAATTATAAAAATATTTTTTGCTGTCTATTGCGCTTCTATAGCCCATTCAAATTAAGTTTTCTTAACCATCTCCTATGCTCAGACATTGGACACGTATCAATTTGTTGTATGTATAGATTTGCTGGAAATGTAACCGTAATTCATAAAATGAACACTGCGATGGAATATGTGTTGCGAAATCATGATTTGCTATTTTAATAAATTAATTATGAAGATATCAAGGTTATAAATGATTCCAGTTTCTAAAAATAAATATCTGAATAATATAAAAGATAAAACTTTTAAACGTACAATACACGCGAAAAATTTTTACATCTTCTACTGTAACTTCATATGCTTTCCTTTGCCTGCTTGGAGTATTCATAACTTTTAGAACTGCTACCTGCTTCAAACGGGAGGTTTCGGTCCCATCGTTTTTCAGACCTTTGCGGGCATGGGAGGATTCGGTACCATTTTTCTGACCGCGGGAGGATTCCGAGCTGCGCCCGTGAGTACATGACAACAAGAGCTGTTCACCTCCACAGATATGACGATGTGTAATGCCTGGTGGCCGGTACACAGTGAGTGAAGTAACAATTCTTAGCCGGCCGGAGTGGCCGAGCGGTTCTAGGCGCTACAGTCCGGAACCGCGCGACCGCTACGGTCGCAGGTTCGAATCCTGCCTCGGACATGGATGTGTGTGATGTCCTTAGGTTAGTTGGGTTTGAGTAGTTCTAAGTCCTAGGGGACTGATGACCTCAGAAGTTAAGTCCCATAGAGCTCAGAGCCATTTGAACCATTTGAACAATTCTTATTGATATGAAGGTGGCTTGTCTATATGCTGAAAGTGGTAATCAGCAAAGAAATTTAAACGACCTTGAGCTAGGATTTTACCCACACGTTACAATATAACAGGTCGTCTATCTCCCGATTTGACAATGACAAATAAAAACCCTTTTAAAAGGCGTTGTCTTCTGGAGGTGGTGTGACATCCCAGTCCTCAAATCTATGGACTGACTTAGCCTGCTGTAGGGTGACCTGCAGTTTATTGTATACACCGAACCACGGTTTCACCTAGCGTTTTTTCACGCTAAATGTCACTGGCAGAGGATGAAGCAGGGACAATTCCCATTCCAGCTCTCTGAATCTCTTGCTTAAAATTAAAAAAAATAATAAAAAATACTGCGGTTGATCACGCCTCTGCTATAGAAAGGCGCTTAAAGCTGCGTTTCAGTGACAATTCGAACTATTCTGAAAGAGTTCATGTTTCAAGAAGAGCACTGTGCACGCTACAAAATGGCTCTGAGCACTATACGACTTAACTTCTGAGGTCATCAGTCGCCTAGAACTTAGAACTACTTAAACCCAACTAACCTAAGGACATCACACACATCCATGTCCGAGGCAGGATTCGAACCTGCGACCGTAGTGGTCACGCGGTTCCAGACTGAAGCGCCTTTAACCGCACAGCCACACCGGCCGGCGTGCACTCTACATTAACAGCTGGTAAATAACTCCGTCGCAGTACCTGAGCACAACTAATGCGGAACCACGCATGTGTGAGAGAAATGAAGTCAACAGAATTAGACCTCGTCATAACTCAGACACACCTTTGAGATTCAGAGCTGGCAAAAATGTGGGCAACGGGACTAAAACGCTATGAATATAGCGGCCCTGGTATTGAAACTTACAGTGAGGAATTACAATTTTATTAATCAGAAATATGAGATAAGAATGACGCGGTGTCGTCTATTCCCGTCAATCAAAAGCAATTTAATTAGTTGGTTTATTACAAAAATATTTATCAAATTAAACAATTTACAAATCCACACAGCATTCGAGTGATGACAATCTACAAAACTGAACACCTTACATCATTATTTAAGCTACCGATAGGCAAAATAATTGGATGGGGTTGGAATTTCACTGCTTGTCATGAATTTAAAATCAGAACGTTCCCTACATACTGAATACAGCGGTTGAAAGACTGCTATAAAAGGTTAAAAGCGAGCCCATGGACATGACCCTGTGCTGATAAACTGAAAGTACTGACAATTATGAACAACTTAAATTGGTACAGGATTTGGGGTGGACATCACTAAAACAAAGACGTTTTCCGTTGCGGAGGAATCTCCTAACGAAATTTCAATCATCAAGTTTCTCCTCCGAATGTGAAAATATTTTGTTGATGCCGACCTACTTAGAGAGAAACGATCACCATAATGTAATAAGGGAAATAAGAGCTCGCACGGAAAGATATAGGTATTCGTTTCTTCCGCGCGCTATACGAGATTGGAATAATAGAGAATTGTGAAGGTGGTTCGATGAACCCTCTGCCATGTACTTAAATGTGATTTGCAGAGTATCAGTGTAGATGTAGATGTAGATATTCCTAACACACCGAAGCTGTATCCATGCTCACACTCATATTCGTCGCCTTATAAGCTGAGAGACATCGCCGCGACTATCTGTGATCAAGTACAGCACTGATGGAGACTACAATTCAAGCCACAGCCAGCCCAGCCCCAAGACAGACTGTTCTGACCCAGCGATACAGACAAAGTGTTCTCTGTGAATTCTGGAGACGAAGCTCTTCCCAGCCTCAAGAAGAAGACAAAATGTCTTTCTCAGTATGTGGCAAAACTGTCTGCATGCTCCTTCCCGCCAAAAACTACGAGAGCCTATACATTTAAAAGTTAAAGGCGCTCTCCAGGCGTGTATGTAAGAAACTCTCACCTAGAGATGTGAAATCTTGCCCTGTTTGAAAAATTGTTTACCGTCTTATGTCCATCTGACGTCAGGGAGCAATTGACCAATCGGCGCCTTGTGTTAAAATAGCTAGCCTCGGTACACAATCCGTGTGAAAGATGAAAAGCTGGAAGAGAGGCAGTTTTCTCCCTCTCATAGTTCCTCCTAAACTCACAGTATGTGTGGGCTCTTTTGCGGAAGTTTTCCGAGTGTCGGCAGATGGTAATCACAGAGGCAACTTCTCTTTGACATACTGCTGCCGCCTCTCACCCTCCGAGCAATAATTTCCATCTTGCTATGTTGAGTGTTCTCGCATCTTACAGTGCTTGGCGCCATGCTGGCGTACACTGCTGAAGCTTACAGGTTTTTCACAATGGCGAAAGAAGCCAGAGGCCACTGCACTGCAGTCTGGCCAGCTAATTCCACAGAGGCAATATCCCGTGGGGTTGCTATTTTCCTTTCCAGCCCAGAGAGGCCTGACACTCGCCTCTACAACAAAAGAAGGCCCCGCACCAGATTTTACTGTGATCGTTAAAAGAAATAAGAAAAAGAAATTAAAAAAAGTTAAAAGAAAGAAATGAGATCACACAGTCCAACTACTGTAATGTGTATAAATTATTTGTCTCTTTACTAAAAATCAGCATATACAGGGTGTTTCAGAAACGACTTTACATCTTTGAAAATTCATGTAAATTAATTAATAGTATCTACAGAGCTGATTGTAGTGACAATTTGTAGGGAAATACATCAAGTTTTGTCTCGCGTAATTCAATAGTGCCGAGTTGCACCGTAAGGAACGTTAGCAGCAGTTGCGTTAAAGATGGCTGCCTTCACTGGGTTCGAGCGTACTAGCTGTGTGTTTCGGTTTGAAGAATCGAAGTCCGCGACAACGGTTTAGCGTAATTTCCGAACCAAGCACGCTTTAGATTCTCCTAGTAGGCCTACAGTTTATGAGTGGCATAAATGTTTTGTAGAAACAGGGTGCTCGGTAAGACTTGGGAAATCATCAGCTCGTCCAAGCACATCTGACGACTTCGTTGAGCGAATGAGGCAGCATTTTGTCAACAGCCCTACGAAATCGACTTGGAGTGCAACTTGCGAACTGCAAACCCCGCACACGACTGTTTCGCGTGTGTTGAGAAACCGTTTGAATTTGAAACCGTGCAGATTGACTATCGTACAAGCAACGAAAGACACCGATAAAATTACTCGCAAGAACTGCTGTGCATATATGTTAAATCGATTACATGAGGATGAACATATCTTGGACAAAATCATCTTTTCTGACGAGTCGACTTTTCACGTAAGTGGCAAGGTTAACATACACAATATTAGGATTTTGGACAATGAAAATCCGACGTCAAACATTGCAAATTGTTCGTGATAGCCCAAACTGAACGTTTTTTCTGCATTGAGCAGGAACAGTACGGCCCCTTTCTTCTCCGTGAGAGAACCATCAACGGGAAAGTGTACCTGGATATGTTACAACAATTTTTTATATCACAGATCGATAAGGACGACAAAGAACGAAATGTTTACTTCATGCAAGATGGTGCACCACCCTATTACCTTGCTGACGTCCGGGATTTTCTCAGTGACCGCTTTCCAGGTCGATGGATTGGCAGTGATGCGCCAATTTCACGGTACCCACGTTCCCCAGACCTGACACCACTCGATTTTTTTATGGGGATTCGTCAAGGATATCGTATTTGTACCTTCTGCGCCGGGTTCTCTACCTGAATGTAGAACAAGAATTTACGCCGCCACTGAGCAAGTTACACCTGCAATGCTACAGCGAGTTTGGGAAGAAATTGACTTCCGATGGGACATGTGCAGGCTAACCAATGGAAGCCACGTACAATATCTTTAATTTAAGTTAAAAAGCTTGATGTATTTCCCTACAAAATAACACTAAACCCAGCTCTGTATCTTCTTTCAATAATTTTTTTTGAATTTTTAAAGATGAAGTCCTTTCTGAAACACCCTATATGTATCCTACTGTTTACCAGTTTCGCAGTGGGTCTGCGTAATTTTAATTATGTTATGAAAAGAGACGAGGCAAACGCTTGCCACTTTTCAGTATCAAATAACTGTTTCGCAGCAATCGCAACTATTGTACATATTTCTCTCTCTTACTGTCCGCCCCGACAGCCCCGTCACGGTAGCTTAGAGTGTTCCGTCAGAGGACTGCTCGCCCTGTGTAATAAAAAAAAAACTGAGTAAAGGAATCAACGATCAGCCTGAAGGGATGTCTTGTGACGTCCGCCCAGACCAAACTCAACTCAAAATACCGAACAAAATGAAAAAAAAAAAATACCTGAGTGGTCAGCGTGACGGATTGCCGACCTACGGGCCCGGGTTCGATTCCCGGGTCAGAGATTTTCTCCGCTCAGAGACTGGGTGTTGTGTTGTCTTCATCATCATTTCATCGCTATCCGGCGCGCAGGTTGCCCATTGTGGCGTCGAATGTAATAAGACCTGCACCAAGGCGACCGGACCTGCCCCGCAAGGGGCCTCACGGCGAATGACGCCAAACGCTCATTTCCATATTTTCTTTCTTACTGTGCGTGTCGCAGGTACTATATTCCAAAGTGAAAACTATTTTAGTGTTAATTTTCGACATATCTACTGTTGATTTTACGTTTCTCTTGGTATAAGTTCCCTAGATATTGGGCACATAGTAATAACTATAGTTGCGGTCCGCATAATTTCGGCAGGAAGAGAATGTGTACGAGAGTGCAGGTGTAGCGCGGAGCTGCCTGCGAAGTGGTTGGTGCCTGCATCGCCGCCTGCCGCCCCCGACGACTCCACGTTGCAGACCTTCATCTTCCGGAAGCCGACGCAGAGCGGCGCCTGGAGTCGACGTAATCCCGCCGTAAGAGGATTACGTGTGCCGGTTGCTGGGTGCGCGTTGACCGGGCCGGTAATTCGCATCCGCCGCCTGCAGCCGCCCTGGGCTCTGTCGCTGCAGCAGCGCCGCCTCAGACCCTCACAGGGAGTTGTGCGGTCCGCCAGCGCTCGCTCCCCACCTGGGGCCAGCAGCACAGACTGCCTGCTCTGTGTGGGCGGGGCGGCTTACCTGCCACCTTAACGGCTCAGCTGCCTGAATGAGCGGCCGCTCTTCAACTGCTGTTCGTGACGTTTTACGAGAGGCGTCGGTCTGAGTGTTGAGAGCCGTACCAGGCGAACTAAGCCGTCTCTAGTTGGAGGAAGAAATGAAGGTGTGCTGGTCGAATTAGGACAGGCGACGGAGAGCGCGAGATCGTTGCAGATGCTACTGCTTCTATACTTGTATGAACACTTCGATTAGGTTTGTGCATGAATTAGTAGCGTTCTTGTTTTGCATGTTCGCATTTCGGTTGCTATTTACCTACTGTCATTTTTTGTTTGTAGTTCACTGTTTCAATTTAGGTTTACCTAATGTCGTTTTGTCATTTGGAGAAAGTGAGTGGAGCTGTGGACGCTAGAAAATGGACTGTCAAGTGGAGCAATCGGAACACTTCCGACATATGCTTCTGTCTGAGTGCAGTAGAGGGTGACAGCAACATAGACCGCCAGAAATAATTGCGCCGTCTGTGGGGATAATGTCGTTGGACAGAGCACGGAATGAAAATGGTTTCCTCCTTTTGACATTAGTGACTCTCCAAGTTCAGGAAGACCTTCGGAGTTTGATGAAGTTCGCTTAAAAGCTTTAATCCACAATGAATCACGTTATTGTACTCGACAGCTAGCAAATGTGATGAACTATTATCATTCTACCATCGTGCAGCATTCGCATGCAAAGTGGAAGGTTCGAAAATCGAGTGAATGGTAACATAATCCTCCAAGCCAAAATCACAAAACAGAATGGGTGGCCATACGTGCATCTCTGCTTGCTCATCATCGATTGGTTCGTTGACAACACCGACCATATATGAATGCATTGTTTCTCGACGATGTGTACTGATAAAATTTTTTCGGGCGCTGTGTAGAATAGGAGGGATTTTTCCGCCTTCGTCACCGTGAAAAATCAGCAGTAGCGGAGCACGCTCTATAAAACAGACGTCGTATTGCATTCGAAGAGACATGAGTTAATCACACGGGCTAGTAGTTTCGGGGATAGCGTTATTAAAGAAACTAAGCACGGCTTGGGGCCTGGCCATCGGGTGGTTGAAGCGGGCACGGGGGTTGCGCAATGAAAACATTATCTTGTATGGCGTTCACCGACCATTCCTATCCTGTATCGTTACTGGGGACGAGAAATTGTGTCTTCTTGCTGACATAAGGAGAAGAAAGGAATGGTTGAGCTCAAACAAAGCTTCAACTTCCCGCACCAATACTGCACATATCTACAGAAATAATGTTATGCATCTAGTGAAACAGCGACAGTGTGGTGTATGGTGTACTACGAATTGCTTCCCAGAGTTGTAACCATCACTGCTGACATTTGTTAACAGCTCAGATGTCTTGAAGATGCAATCCAAGAACAATGAGCAGGAAGATTGCGTGAAGTGATGCTACTCCACGATAACGCCCTCCGCATTCTGCTAGACTTAAATGTTCAAATGTGTGTGAAATCTTATGGGACTTAATTGGTGAGGTCATCAGTCCCCAAGCCTACACACTACTTAACCTAAATCATCCTAAGGACAAACACACACACCCATGTCCGAGGGAGGACTCGAACCTCTGCCGGGACCAGCCGCACAGTCCATGACTGCAGCGCCTAGACCGCTCGGCTAATCACACGCGGCTCTTCCAGACTGACAAAATGACAAGATGGTTTGGGGAGTCATCCCGCACCGTCCTTATTCATCTGAGCTTGTGTCCTCAGATTTTCACCTTTTCCCCTCTATATACAGCAGCCTTCAAGGAACTTGCTTTCTTGATGGAAATGCGCTCTGAACATGGCTCGACGAGTTCATATCTCAAAATCACGTGGTTTCGACACTAGAGGAATCAAAAAGTTACCCCAGCCTTGGCAACCTGTTAGAGATAGAAGAGGAAAATATATTTTTGATGACTAAAGTCTGTGTTATGTGTATCTATTGCGTTTGTTAAACTTATGGGGGAACGCTACGAATCTGTGAACCGACCCAATATAAAACTGGAGTAAAAGATTTACGTCGCTTACAGGACGTGTCACATGTTTCCAGAGACGCATTTCGAATGATGAGGATACGAAGATATCATCTGGTTGACTCCATGTCTCTGGAAATATTATCTGTTGAAAGATGTGAATAGGATTCCGGCTGGCTCTTTCTACATAAATTAGAGACTGCAAACCATTCTTTCCATGGCAAACTGGATCCCTACCCACCTCCCAAAACCTGCATCACATCCAATAATCCTTTGCCGTATACAATACAACAGTTTTCATCTCCAGTCTCACAAACTTACCATATACAATACAACTGTTTTCATCTCCAGTCTCACAAACTTACCCAAACCTCCCGCTTAGTGTTATAAGGAGACATCTCATTCAACATTTTCATAGAACAGAGAAATACAGACTTCTTCTGCCGAAACATTGTTTACAGAACCGGCATTTCAACTGCCTGCAGAACGAATCTACTGCCACCAACGCACATCTCTCTTAAGCACCACGAAGGTGTGATAAACTAGGGCTCGTACAGAAGCATATGCAGAGTGGTTAGAGACAATCTGCTTGTAAGGATGTTGCAGTGCAGGTTTGGAACCTGGTAGTCAAGGAAGGCAGGATTCGGTTACGATTGTGGACGGGGCCGTAATCAGTTACTATTGGTTGCCTTTTGCAGTTACACACATTTATTTTAGAGAAGGCTCTGAGCATTTTGGGACTTAACATCTATGGTCATCAGTCCCCTAGAACTTAGAACTACTTAAAGCTAACTAACCTAAGGACAGCACACAACACCCAGTCATCACGAGGCAGAGAAAATCCCTGACCCCGCCGGGAATCGAACCCGGGAACCCGGGCGTGGGAAGCGAGAACGCTACCGCACGACCACGAGCTGCGGACACATTTGTTTTAAATTGGTAATTTCAGACTCAGCGATAAATCAAGATATCACACGTTACTAATGAAGGAATAAACAACTGTGTAATTAAGAGTGCTCTCAGTGTGTTACAATTAACCAAATGAGCATATAATACAGACACAGGAAATAATGTTTTAAAAACAAGCCAATGTGATCCCAATTAGAGTATTAAGGCAGGTAACCACAGTAACGGCTAAAGGCCTTTAACGCCAAGAATGACAATTATAAAAAAATTAACAAACATACTGTAAAACAGCAATGCAATAGCAAAGGTTAATTTAAAAAGGCAGGCAACTGATCACCAAACCGGTGACACAAAATAATGATAAACTTGGTAGCACAACCATTTAAACCTACTGTAACGCCAAGAATGGCAATTATATAAAAAATCTTAAAAACATACAGTAAGACAGCAAATAAAACGGCAAAGGTTAATTTAAAAGGACAAGCATCTGATCACCAAACAGGTGAGAGAAAATGATGGTAAACTTGGCAGCACAATCATTTAAACCTGCTGTAATGCCTAGAATGGCAATTATAAAAAAAATGTAGAAACATACAATAAAACAGCAAATACAATAATAAAACTCAAGGGCCAGTCACAGACGTTGCACCAAGAACCGACCTCTGAGTAGGTCCGACAAGAAACACTTTCGCGAGCGATGAGATAGGCAGCCAAGAGTTGCATTCACTTCACATGATGGTAACTCAGGCTAGTGGCAGTCTAACGAATGACTAATGATAATCTTACTGAGGCTATCTGACGTCCAATAAACTAAATGCAAAGATATAAAAATACGCCAAAGCCGAAACCGGAGGTCTGGACTTCCCCCGCAGAATACTGTGCTTAGAGCGCCAGGAACGAGAAAGGAATCACTATTATCAGAGTAGAAGAATCGCCAACAAACCTACAATCAAGAAAGCTGTCGAAACTACACGCCTCACCGGACAGCAGCGACAAGGTGACGAAACATACACTGCCGTTATATACACTAACCCCCAGGGCAGGTAACTGGGGCGTTATCAGCCACAAGGCAGGGAAAATACCGCTGGTTGAACGTAACAAATAATAACAAACTGAACGCAATGAATAGTAATTAGAAGTTCAGGAAAGCTAATCAGATCCACCTACCCCAAGCACTCCACTCGCTGCTCTTCGCCTCGGCAACACTACGAGCACCAACACGAACCCAGGTCATTGGAGAATCGCAAGATCTCGAAATGGTGGAGGTTTCTCTACTTGAATCCAACCAAATGCACTCAACTTAAAGCTTGCAGGAACCGGTTTACAACGAGGTCGTGCACCCTCGTGACCACAGACCTTCGGTCCAGCAGTCCATGCGCGCCGCCAGCGGTCCCTGCGTTTTCTTGCACTGTGCGGATTTGGCTCCTCCTGAGTCCCAACCGAACTGCACACTGACACGACCCGGAAGAACAACGACGTCGCACCAAAGATAGGGCCACAATTACTACATATCGATAACCACCGCTGCTGCCACTAGCGGACAGGCCACGCTTGCTAAACCAAGTGGCGCCAGTCAACACGAGAAGAAGACAAACAACCGCAGCCATGTCAGCTAACCGATACAATCTGGCCTCCAACAGAGGACGGAAACCTACAAACAGCACCAACGCGAGCCGCAGCACGGCTCGAGGTTATAATAAGAAATAATTGTTAAAAAGAAAGTTCGACAGGTTTCACCGTTTCCGAGTTGACTAGAATGAAATTCACAGAGGGGTCTGCAGTCACGTGTTGGGTGCGGTCTTGGCGACCCCTGGTTCCCAGCTGGTGACTGGTGAGCGGTGCCAGTCCTCTGTCACTGCAGCCTCTGGGCGTGCTTCAACGACCACCGTACGGCGGGGCGGTGTAATGTTGTGTCTCACTGGGACCGGGGATCTTGGCTTAACCGCCTGTGTTGCGAGGATAATAAAGACCTTTCTTATATATATAAACAAAAAACCCTCAATCCTGAGGTGTGCAGCACGTTGATGGGATATATGGCTGTTGAGGCAGAACAGTCGTAAGCGGACGACCTGTTGGGAACCTGCCGCACCTCAGTCGTACAAGACTCACCCAGGCAAATGGAGCTCTGTCTGATTGGACATCTGTTCCCTAGGTGCTCGTAGGACGAGCATGGAGCCTATTAATTCCCCAAAACCTGCTTCCAGTGTATCGGGTGGGCCACCGGTGAGCAATCTTACCCAACACAGCAAGAGAAGCTGTGAGGCTACCTCTCCTTAGCATACTCCTCAGAAATGCTGTATCGGTTATAGTAATAGGACACAGATGTGTCAAAGTGATAGTTAGAAAGGCCCCATTCTACATCCAGTAAGGTTTAGATGGTATTACCAGTGGACAGAAGAGAATAAAAAGGCTTCGTAACGGCACATTGTTGATTGAAACGGCCACTCCAGGGCAAGTACAGAAACTTCTGAAAGCAACAGCATTGGGCGATTACCCTATTACTGTTGAACTATGTAACACCAGCAGCGAGGTGGTAACATGTGAAAATCTCATAGATGAGGAAGTCAGTGTCTTGCAACAGGAATGGGCAGACGAAGGCGATATGGAAGTTAAAAATGTGAAGAAGAGATTGGTTGGGAAGCTTGAAACAACACCTAAATTCATACTGACTTTCAGTACGCAAGACCTACCCAGGCACATTAAGGCAGGTTTCTTACGCTTACTAGTTCACCCTTTTTTCCAAATCCTATGCAGTGTTTCAAGTGTCAAAGATCTGGTCGCACTGCCGTTGCATGTAACGGTCGTGCTACTTGTGGGAACTATGGTCAAGCAGCCTATGAATCAGGTGTGGAACGTACATTTCCACCAGTGCGTGTTAATTACTCTATTTAACAGCCAGTCTAGAGTAGAGAGTATCCCATCTTAAAGTTACACATCGCATATCATACGCAGTAGCAAACAAGCGGTTTAAAACTACACAGACCCCATCACTTTTTATCTGGTCTGCATCAGCTGTGAAACAGCTCGTAGTTAAAGTTAGTTGGTTGGTAGGTTGGCCGGTCGAAGTGGCCGAGCGGTTCTAGGCGCTACAGTCTGGAACCGCGCGACCTGTACGGTCGCAGGTTCGAATCCTGCCTCGGGCATGGATGTGTGTGATGTCCTTAGGTTAGTTAGGTTTAAGTAGTTCTAAGTTATACCGGACTAATGACTTCCCAAGTTAAGTCCCATAGTGCTCAGAGCCATTTGAACGATTTTTTTGGTTGGTAGGTTGATTTGGGGGAGGGGACCAAACAGCGAGGTCATCGGTCCCATGGGATTAGGGAAGGATGGGGAAGGAAATCCGTCGTGCCCTTTCAAAGGAACCATCCCGGTATTTGCCTGAAGCGGTTTTGGGAAATCACAGAAAACGTAAATCAGGATGGCCGGACGCGGGTTTGAACCGTCGTCCTGCCGAATGCGAGTCCAGTGTGCTAACCACTGCGCCGCCTCGCTCGGTGTTAAAGTTAGTGTGACGACACAAATGGAATAGGCATCTGCCGCTGTCAACACTTGCTCCTGTTGCTGCACACGCCGACAGACAACCTCTAGTAACACTGCGCTTGCCAGCGACTCAATTACAGAAACTTCTTAGATGACAATGTGCAGCCGTTGCCCGCAATAGAAAATGTCCCACTGGCACCGACAGGTACACTCATTAAGGGACGTCTCCGTGTTTCAGTCCAATAAGGGAAAGCCGCCACAAAGAACAAGTAGAATGGAACAGTATCTAAAGCATGGGCAGTGAAATCGGCTGCTAATTCTACTACTGATGATCTGGTGATTAGATGTGGTTCCAATCTGCGATCCACCACGTGCTACTAGTCCACCACCAATGACCATGCGCTCCCCGTCAAGGTACAAAGAGAAAGGAAAAACAGACTTTCTCAAAAGGTAATGCACATCCTGCAGTGAACTAAAATTACTCACGCAGACCAGACCTGTGTGAGTTTGTCTTCAGAGAACACATGTTACGAGTTCCGATACCCCTTTGTTTAGGGGTTATCGTCCACAACGATAAGTTGACCTACATGGTGACAGAATTCAGGTAGGGGTGGCAGTGTTCATCCATGACACACTTTACTGCTCACCTGTCACCCTAATCACCACACTACAGGCAGTTGCCTTTACCTTCCGCCACAGGCACCGCTGGATGGCGAGGCACTTTCCGAGCTGGTCGACCAGCTTCCGCCAACGTTTGTATAATGCCCATAATACTCTATGGGGTAGTCTCTTCATCTGCCCAAGGAGACGAGTGGCTGAAATTGTATTACGATATGACACCACGTTTTTCCTGAATACGGTCGCAATGACCCATTTTTGCACAGCAACAGGGACATTCGCCGCCATTTATTTGATAGTTTTCTCTGCTACTCTGACAGGCTCTGTCGAATGGGAAGTGGAAGACAATCACTGTCACTGTCTCCCTCTTTCTCAGTAAAAAAAAAAAAAAAAAAGCGCGAGTGTGGTTGCAAGTTAAAATTTTTTGGAATATTTTTAAAGGTGGTCAGGAAATTGATATGAGGCAGTTGGTACCCCACTTTTGAGGCAGGAGCATATTCACCTTTATTGTGCTCTGACAGGAGCACTTTTCCGCTCATTCCCTTCTTTCATCTATCAATGCAGAACATGCCACTCATCTCTCTCATGTGAGAAGAAATTCATGGGCCAGTAAAATTTTGATAGTTTACTTATTTGAAAGGCAATGGCCTTGCCGCAGTGGTACCACAGGTTCTCGTGAGATCACCGATATTAAGCGCTGTGCGGCGTGGTTGGCACTTGGATGGGTGACCATCCAGGCCGCCATGCGCTGTTGCCATTTTTCGGGGTGCACTCAGCCTCGTGATGCCAATTGAGGAGCTACTCGACCGAATAGTAGCGGCTTCGGTCAAGAATACCATCTTACGACCGAGAGAGCGGTGTATTGACCCCACGCCCTTCCTATCCGCATCGTCCACCGAGGATGACACGGCGGTCGGATGGTCCTGGTAGGCCACTCGTGGCCTGAATACGGAATGCTTTTTACTTATGTGAAACTGAAATGAACCAAAGCTAATTTTACACCTCAGAACGTATTTCACGCGCACAAAAGTTTTGCATCTGCTTCAGTACTACAACATGTGGTTCCCAGAATCCTTCTGATGATAAAGCAGAAACTTTATTTCATATTTCTCCGTGCTATATCACTTTATAAACTACGTTTTCGCACGACGGCGAATTTTACGTGCGTATTTTACGCACACAAGTAGGGAACTTTGAACCTCTGTATCTCAGAAATGTATAAAGATATCAAGAAGAATTTCAAGTTTGTTCGATGTTGGTATCTTAGGAATATCTTAAGGTTTCAGCCATTTGTTGTGCGTAGCTGTCTTGGAATTCGCACCTCGGTTTTGGTGTGAAGAAATGATGCCTCCACTAGCCTCTTAAGGCCCACCGTAGGCCACATCAAATGCAAAAAGAATCAACCGATGTGCTCCATTAGACAGCAATGAAATGAAATATCGTGTGGTTAGGGCCTCCCGTCGGGTAGATCGGTCTCCTGGTGCAAGTCTTTTTAGTTGGCGCCACTTCGGCGATTTCCGTGTCGACGAGGATGAGATGATGATGAAGACAACACAGCACCCTGCCGGGAATCGAACTCAGGCCCCTTGGCAAGGCATTCCGCGGCATTGACCACTTTTTTAGGCCACAGTCAAATCATCATGTAATATAAGCTGCAAACGGGAGAAAAAATTAATTATGATAACAGAATAATAGTAAAAAATGGAAAGAAGAAGAGAAGAAAAGAATAAAAAACGAGAACACAGTCGAAAAACCACCACCAAGCTCACATAATATGTGTCAACAATTATTTTTATATGGGTGTTTTGTAATTTGTAATTTTTTGTTATTTTGTAACCAAAACCTCGCAAGGGAAGAAGCTTGCATTTACCTTCATTAAGTTTTGCACCTGAACTCTGACAAAAATCATCGATTACAACCTTCAGTCGAGGTACTTGAGCAGGATCGCGAAGTAGAACCATCACGTCATTCGCGTATGCACGAACAGCTATAGTCCCGCCGGAAAGCGACCAACCTGTCAGCTGGGAGGCTAGCATCCGAAGCAAGGGCTCCAGAGACAACACAAACAGTCATGGGCAGCGGGACTCCTTGAGGCACTCCCCTACGGAAATTTATTGGGGGCGTCAGTTGGCCATTAACAACCACCGAAGCCGAAATACCCGTAAACAGATTTGAGAGCACTCGCCATGTGTCAACAGTGAAACCAACTGCCTCCAGAATCCGAAGTAGAAAGTCGTGATTAACACCATCAAATGCCTTATCGAAGTCTAGAGAAGCAAGGGCCCAAGGAACTGACTTTACAGCAGCAACGGAAACCACGTCACGACACTCGACTATAGGGGTAAGAATGGTACGACCAGGTACGCAGCTTTGATGTTTTGCAACAGTCGTCTCCATCAGAGCCGACATCCTACTGTTAACTGCCCTCGCCACAGTCCTATAATCAAAGTTTAACAAAGTAAGTGGGCGAAAGCTATCAGGGGCAGCCGGTCCAGTGCGTTTTGGGATTAAAACCATTTTTCCCACTTTGAACGACTGTACTACTCTACCCTGCATCACTTCATTCAGAAGGGATGTAAAGGTAGCACCCAACATAGGCCAAAAGCGCACGTAAAATTCCTTACGAAGTCCATCTAGAAAATGTTCTAATGTGTGTGAAATCTTATGGGACTTAACTGCTAAGGTCAGCAGTCCCTGCGCTTACACACTACATAACATAAATTACCCTAAAGACAAACACACACACCCATGCCCGAGGGAGGACTCGAACCTTCGCCGGGACCAGCCGCATAGTCCCTGACTGCAACGCCTGAGACCGCTCGGCTAATCCCGCGCGGCGTCCATCTAGACCCGGGGACTTTTGAGAAGGCGATCCCACAATAAGTTTGTAAACTTCCTTAGGCTGAAAGGCAACTAAGAGCGTTGAATTATGTGTAGGTGTATCCAAAGTGCTGACAAGTTGGCCGTAAAAGGTTTCACTGGACTCATCGACGTCATAGATTTCTACAAAGTACTGGTGTAAGACATGCACTATATCAGCTTGCGCCATTACGGTACGGCCATCATTTGTCGTGAGACAATGAATACAAGAGCGTCGGCGACGGGTCTGATGCCGAAGCAAATGACATGAGTCAGTTCTTCCGTCACCAATGAACGCTGCTTCGATCGGATTTTCAAACCTTCCATTTGCGTTCTGTTCAAGGTCAACAATTTTGCTTTTACACGCCTAACATCCTCAATTCGCAGAGGGATATGATGCGAAGCAACATAAAGTTCACGCAGGTTGGAATTGTAATATTCATAAGTTCTCCGAAAGTCTCGCGCTTTGGCAGCACAGAAAAGTATAAAAGTTTGCCTGAGCCTCGGTTTTGCTACCTGTGTCCACCAGTCAAGAATATTTGCCGGTGGGTCGTAGAGTACGCTCCCACACGTCTCGCATCACGTCATCGAGAGAGGGGTCAGCTAGGTGAGCGACGTTTAACATCCACGGAAGGCGAAACAATTTGGCTGGTTGCTGTTCAAGAGTGAGAGTTGTGGCCACAGCACAGTGATCCGTAAAGGAAGCTGGGATGACTTCAGCATTAAGAATACTATCGCTCAGGCAGTCTGATAAGTAAAACTTATCTAACCTGCTACAAGAAGTCGCAGTAAAGTGGGTAAATTTAACTACCGCCGGGTATTTACCTATCCAGGCGACTTTTAGGCGTAAGGAGCGGGCCAATTCATGTAATTCACGAGAGAAATTAAAATTAGGAGATTGATCTGCAGGACGTAATACGCAGTTAAAATCACCACCCAACAGAATACCAGGAGGACTCTTAGGCAACAAATAAACAATATCCTCTTTATAAAAACGCGAACGATCCGCTGCGCGACCAGTGCTAGAAGGGGCATATAAAGGAACGAAGATACGATTACAAAGTTGACAACCTATGCCCCTACCTGAACCCAACATTACCACCTTAACAATAGGAATGCCTTCGCGAAAGAATAAGGCGGTCCCCGTAGAATATTTGGGTGCTACATTAAAGATGATACAAAAACCAGGTAAGGAGAAATTACAAAATAACACCTCCTGCTAGAAGACTATGCCCTCATATGAATCATAAATGAACCGACGCAGCGAAGCCAATCTAGTTCTGATTCCACACGATTAATGTTAAGGAAAGGAACGTGTAGGCTTGGTTCATTGATCACAGCTGAACAGGGATGTACGGAACCTTCGAGTAGAATTAGGTAGACAGCTGAGAGTCAAGGTCCTTTACGGAATCCACAGAGGAATCAGTTATCGGAGGACCAGAACCCCCGTCATCGCAACCTTTTTTTCTTAGATTTCTTACGTGCCACAGCACGTTCAGGTTGTATACTCTGATTCTGTCGGCTACGTGGGATGGCGGCCTCTGCAGGGGTCATAGGAACAGCTGCCTGCCCATCAGAACCAGGGTCACGTAATGCAGTTCCAGACACTAATGCAGAAGCATTCTGTTGAACTGCCAATGCAACAGGTGATACTTGGTCGCTAATTTTATTCTCCTCGGGAGTTGCTGTAGTCGGCAAATGCAGGAAACCGACGGCGGCGGCTGAAGATGAAGGGGCAGGAGGACATGACATCGTCTCAGACTGTAACGGAGGACTCTGCTCCATCTCCATACACAAGCAGCTCAGTAGGAGCCACTTCGCGAGCAGGAGGGATGCTGGAAATGACTTCTGCGCCACTCACAGTACCACGGACGGGAGATACCGTAGCATCTAGGGGAACAGGGGATACAGTCGATGCGGAGGAGGTTGGCGCAGAAGGCACAGCGAAATCCTCACCATCACCATCCTGAGTGCGACGTCGCTTATTGGTCGCCGTTATAGGTTCTATCCTGGGGCCAATAGGATTCTGAACCGGTCGCGGAGGTAAAGGCGGAAATTCATTGACACTATTAACAGAACTGACTGTTTGTTCATTATAATCCGAAGCAGAATTAGGCCCAACGGCGGGAGTGGAAGGAACAAGATCAGCAACCGTCAATTTGCGACGGTGCACTAATGACGGCTTTAATACAAAAACCTTCCGTGGACAATTAGACCGAACGTGTCCACTTTCATTACATAAGAAACAAGTTCCCTCTTGGCCGGTATACTTGACACGGACGTTGTAACCACACACTTGTAAATTTGATGGAATATTGCGTTTGACATGCATTTTCACGGAACGAATTCCGCTATAACACTGTAAACTGTGTTGAGTAGGCCAGCGTTCACGACGGACGTTTTTCACGTTATCATATGGAGTCCTTATGTCCTTCAGAAAGTTGTCATCTACTTCCGGGGGGAGGTTGAACACTCGAACATTGGTATATTCGACTTCAGCATCTGTGAGAGACACCATACTAACGGAATTATCGCGATGCTTGAACGGGACTTGAGGGCCATGTCGCGACAGTAATCTTTCAACGTGAAGGGGATCCATAAATTTCACGTAAAACAAGTACTCGTCTGCATCAAAATAAGCGGTGTGGACCTGATCAGAGTTCACATAAATTGAATCGACAAGCCAATCGTGGCTTTCTAGAGACCCGGGCTGCACGTGTCCGTAGTTTTATCGAAAGTAAAGCTTTTCGTGGAACACACGTAGCAACCATCGTACACATAGCGGAGCGGCCGACGCCGCTGCAAGTAGACGAACAAAAACAGACAGTAAAGGCGGAGCGGAGGTGCTACGACTCACTTCGGTAGACAGAACAACACTAATGAGGAAAACTCCACACAAGCGACGCTGCGGCAAATGAAATAAACAAGAACCCACCAGCTCAGCACACGAAGCGGAACTGCCACTCAGTTGTCGGGAACGACTCCATTTAACTAAGGAGGAGGAAGTGTGTAATATTCATATTTTGACCCCGTACTGTAGGATAGTAACATTAAGGTGACCCTTCACTGTGTATGAGAATCGTCACTAGCCAAGGGCTATTCAGAACTCTTCTGTTTTTAAGTGCTGTTTAATTTGGATCGTAATAGGGAGCGCATAGTGTCTCACCCATTCTGAAACATAGTAATAAAATGAATTTCCCCTCTTGCTTTCCATTGTCTGTCACTCAACAATGTATGCTTGTGTCATATTGTCATATGTCCTCATTCATTCTAAATTATAGGGGGTAGTCAGATGAAAAGATACATGTTAGAAGCCGAAGAAATGAATTAAAACTTGCGCAGGTGGGCTAGCCATAACACCACCACAAAATCATGGTTAACATACCTTCGTGGACTACTCTAGTCCGATGCCCTCCCTAACACTAATTTAAATTCGCGTCTTCACCTTATTTTTCCCTTCTTAGGCCGGCCGGTGTGGCCGAGCGGTTCTAGGCGCTACAGCTTGGAACCGCGCGACCCCTACAGTCGCAGGTTCGAATCCTGCCTCGGGCATGGGTGTGTGTGCTGTCCTTAGGTTAGTTAGGTTTAAGTAGTTCTAAGTTGTAGGGGACTGATGACCTCAGAAGTTAAGTCCCATAGTGCTCAGAGCCATTTGAACCATTTCCCCTTCTTAGATCGTCACTATTTTACTTAATTTCTTTGGCTTCTATCACTATCACAGATGAGACTCAAATGTGTCAAGGAAAATTTAATTATATCAGACCTATAGATCACCTACGCCTGAGGTACAGGCATGATTTCCCCATTACGTCCAACGCTGGGATGCTGTTCCAATACCGTAGAGCTTTGGTAATAGTGACGACCTAAGCTCAAGATGTGAATTGAAATTTGTGTTAGGGAGGAAACTGGATTACGATAGTCCCTGCAGCTGTATTAACGGTACTGCTGCGGTTGCGTAATGTCTAGCCCGCCAGCCTACTAGGCAAGAGAACCTGGGTTCAAGTTCTGGCCGTGGTACAAATTTTAATTCACTTCTGTAGCTTCTATTGTCATCTTAGGTAAAAATGAGACTCAAATGTCTCGAGGAAAATTTAATTATATCATAAAACGAGACAGATGGGCAAAAGATAAGTATACTGTTTATTATTTCGAAAGTAATTGACATAACAACTAGTACATTAATCACACTTTGAGACAATATGGCTAATGCCTTCAGGAAAAATTCTTTGCCATTTCATAGGAATCATGATTGTACCCAGGCATTCACCCTATCATCTGAAGCAAATTAATGGCCAAAAATGCCTTCCTTAGGATCAAAAAAAAAAAAAAAAAAAAATGGAAATTGCGTGGCGAGAGACCGAGAGTGTATGGGGGACGTGTAAGGGCTTCCCAGCGAATCATCTATACCGTAGTCGAAACAATCAATTACGTCTCGATTTCTCCATATTCACCCTAAAGAAACACATTAGTGGCCATCGATTTGCTTTAGATGGAGAGGTGTACACCTGAGTACAATCACAGTTGCGTAGGCGGCTGGAAACATTTTTCCATGTCTTGTCTCACAGAATAATAAGTTTATTAAAAGCTATGACGATTGCTTTTCAAATAATAAAGAGTTTACTTACTTATTCCATCGGTCTCATTTTCATTTGACATCATCATAGAATTTTAGGGGGAATAAAAGAAACGGATTTAATAAGACCATTACATTTTCTGTATCTAACCTGCCTTTTACCTAGTGATAATATAAATGACTAATAATGAAACACCCAGTGCATGGGAGCGAGTAGTAGGCGAATGCCAACGCCCGTCTCGTTTTGTACAGTTGCTGTCATTAGTGTGGAGTGGAAATTGCTAGCATTAAAACCACTGACGTCAGCGCCCATCTCCAAAATGAGGACATAGGAGTGCCTACTGTCTACAGCAAAATGGCAGCATCAAGATGGGGCAACTGAAGTAGCAGTGCTATGCTGCATGATGGGCACAGGTATTTCGAACCATACCAGTAATTGCGCAAGGTTCCAAATTGGCTACGGAAATCGGCAAAATGCATGTGTGTCCTCATCGTCATGAAGGATAGGGTAGTAATCGGAAAAAAAGTAAAGGTAAGTAGAAACAGTGGAAAACATAGAGTACATAATGAGTATGATGAATGTAACCGGTACGCAGAGATGACGACAGCAAAGGATAAATACAAACAGTAGATGTCTGTCATTAACCCTGCCGAAATATTGGTACCGGTAAAATACTATTATAGCATTTTCGTTCGGCTTTCTGCCATCGCCGATCTGTTGCGCTCACAGAGACTAACACTCGTGCCACGTTAGGTGTGTGTTGATGAATCTTCTAGCCCTTACCTGCTTAATGCAATCCGCAGCGCAGGTGACCTCGTAAAGCGCCTGTTGCGTGTACTATATCGACGGCATCTTTACTACCGCCAGGCAGATGTCTGATTTTATCACTGCTGTAATAGACTGACTCGATGCCCACTCGACGAATAATTTAACTCAGCCAGTGCTAGTCTCATGTTACCTAGCCTCTTTCTCGTTGTGGGGAAGTATTACGTCTTCCTGTCTACCTCTCTCACCCTAATGATCGACCTGCCTATGTCAAATAATTCATCTTCTAAGCTGTGCCCATCGCTGATGTGCACTTGTGAGTGCTAGAATTCTTCTGTTCTGTCCGCCGGATACACTTCATTATTTTTGCTCCTGTGAATGGATTTCCCAAAGAGTCTGAAGCTATTCCAACATCACTACCTAGGAAAATTGACGCAGCATCCCGTTCATCACCTTTCTCCCTAAATAATTATATTTCTTTTTTCTGATCGACTTACTCATATAGTACTGATACGTCAGGCCAGCTGTGTTGCGTTTGAAGGAAACAAAAAGAGATGAACGATATGAGGTCACTGGAGACGCAGTACGAGCTCGGATAGGGTAGGGAGGCGGAAGGAAATCGTCATTTTCCAAGGGACCACCCTGATATTTCCCGGAGCGGTTTTAGGAAACCATGAACAAAAACATAGCTCTGGATGCCCTGATCACGGTAGATCCCGCTCCTTCTAACCCAAGACTAATGTCTTAACCACTGGGCCGTTTCGCTTAACACCAGGAAATTATATGTTTGCAAAGAGCAACTGCAACAGGAGCGACGCACAAAAGTGACAGTATTTACAAATACAATATAAAAATAAAACAATGTGGAGAATACAGTAAAAAAACTAACAAAAATAAAAGAGATTTTATTAAGTTAAAAACGTTAATCTTATATTAGTAGACACGCTTGTGGCAGCGCTCGAGGTCTGCCGAATAACAAGTGTACCTACATCCAGACATATTGTTACCTCACTATTTTACAATTCGCGACTGGTATGAGAGAGCGTCAGCAATCCTCGACTCTATGCGTACCGTTGTGGGTTGCCATTACATATTCTTTTTACTTTATTCTTATTTAATTTTTTTACAGTTCTTCCTAATTATTTTCATTCGTCTGATTCTATTTTGATATTTGTAGCACCCACTAAATCTTAGACTGCAAGCTAAGCAGTTGCTTTTTAGATTTAAAACTGTTTGCAACTCTATCTGCATTCTCTCCCTACCGGGAGATCGGGACAACTGAAAATGACGTGATCAAAGGAATCTTCCTCTCCACTTTCACAGATTGGTGGGTCCGTACGTCCTACTCCACGTAGATACTTGAGATCAGGGTGATGACCTGTTGATAGATGCACCATACCTTGAGTAACGACAATCTCGTATTCATAATACTTGGGAATGTGCTATAAGCCGCCTTGCAGTGCGTCTAATGTCCTAGTGAGACGACCACTCATCTAATTTCCAGGGTCATAAGGTTCTCTTATTAGAAATATGACCTTCTGTGACCTCATACACTCGATCATATTGCTCATGCCCCAACCAGTACAACGCTGCCATGTAGCGTACCACGAACTCCATCGGACATATCCCGACCTTCAAAAATAAAACCTTAACAGGTTAGGCACCGTTGAACGTCAGGATGCTCCGCTGCATTCGTCCGCAGTATTGTTCTGTAGCTCTCCAGTCGAAGGCGATGCGTCCTGACACTGTCAGCGGAGCCCACAATATCGCTCAGGATAGCTTCATGATACTACCTCACAACACGTAGTGGCAACTTATAGTTGGCTATCCTTTTCTCGTCTAGAAGAATTCCTAGATACCTGCAAACAGTGCTGCTTTCTACGGGACTCTATCAAGCCTCAGTGGAGGATTTCTAGCGATAGAAAGTAGAAAGTCTTCCCTTCAGAAGTACGCATACGGTTTCATGGGCAGCTACAGACAGTTCGTTCCCACTCAACAGCGCTGCATCTGAACAACCACATCATTCGTCTTTTTCCGAAGTCCCTCCCTGGAATCCAGATCTACTACTACAGTCCCTAGATAATAGACTGAAACGTCCGCCATGTTTTCCCCAACTCTGTCGATTCGGGAATGTTTACCTCGTGGGTGGTTAACCTCTTCACGCAGCTTTTTACGATATTTCTTATACAATATTTCATATTGCTTGTATGTAGTGTACTGAACAATAATTAATGTGTATACAGATATTTAGAATGTCCTTTCCAATTAACAGAAAAGTTGAAATGTAATGTTACGCAGCTGCAGAAACGTATGCTTGGAACTTGCGTGGTAGCTTGTAAATATTAAACGTAATGAGTTGAACTCGGTAGCAATGCCTTCAAGTATGGGTGTTACGCAGTAACAGCCAGTGCCTATTTATTAGTTTTTGCCTGTATGCAGGCACTTACAAAAGTGATGTTTATTTCTTGATTGTAAGTGGGTACTGTGAAGGAGTGCGTCATTTTCAATGTGCAGAGGGGGGGGGGGGGGGGGGGGAAGAACAATTTTATGTTTCAGGTTTCACAACTATTTTAGACAATTTTACTAGCAAAGTTTCTTTTACAACGCATTAGCTATACAGAAATCAGAATCCTCACATGTTCATGCAGAAAGCGAGCAGGGTCTTTACTGAGTATGAAAGAGCAATAATAATACGTCGTAACAGTGCAGTATTGAAAATGTAATCCCGGGGATTAAGTACTCAGTGTCCCTTTCCATAACGTGAATCTAACCACAATAAAACGTGAAAGATCGTATCATAACGAAGCCCCTAGGATAGTACCATGCATGAACTCAATTCTAGGATTATATTCATATAGGCCTATTACCCAAACCTAAAATTTCATGGTGTTATTCATTCACTAGATTAAATTACTTCTTGCTCAGCAGTGAGGTCTGAGTAACACCACCCCCCTCTTCCATACACAACTGTGAATCCTGTGGATCTATTATTCGCGTCGCTGTTATAAGTCTTGATGATTAACACAAAAATAAGAGAGAAAATTTGTTGCTTGTTGAGTTGTGATCAAAACTTTTTTCTTTGAAGGCTATGTTACTTGTACAGGTCTCCTCACAATGACCAATCCATTATAAAAATATCTTATTATCAATCGTCCCTTCGTACGCATGTAAGAAATGTGATTAAGTGTTATTCATTTTGTATATTCACTTTTGCGATAACTACGTATAAATACGTCACAGAAAATATTCCTCTCCAATTTATCAAAGTTTTTAAACGGGGAAAGAAACGTCATCGTACCCAATTGGTTTCATGTTTATAACAACTTTTACTAATACGGACTTATAGCACACAATTGAGCTCCAGATCCTGGTTCCCTGTTAACTCTGTGGAAATTTATGGACCATCTTTTTCTTCGGTCGGCTCATTTGCAGATTTAGACATGCGAAAATATTTTTTGCAATGGTTAGTGTAGTTGGCAACTGACCATCTACCCATACTTACGAGGAATTCTTCAGTACATTTAATTAGAAATCTTCAGTCGCATTGCGACTCATATGAGGGTGTTAAAGCCGAAGTGGTGTAAGTCATGTTTAATGCATTTTGAGAAACATGAGGTTTTGTGAGAAGCATTATAATAAATTCCACAAGAAATCAATACCACTTTTTTTGTGTTTAACATCACAGGAAGGTGTCATTGTTTCAATGTGTTCATAATTGATAACGGTTTAATACAAAATTACGTGTCTTTTGAAGGGCCCAAATGACTTACACCATATTGCCTTTAACCAATCTTGTAGTTGCAGTAAATTTAAATAAAACAAATGACAAATGATATATTTCAGAAGTAACTAAGAGCAGTACAACGAAATATCCTTTCTTAGCTATGACAATGTTCAGTTACGTTCAGTGTCAACAACATCCAGTGGGCCTGCATCATCTACTGTTGCTTCAGCTGCTGTAAGTCCCTGGAAGTAAGCATGGTTGATGGGTGGAATGTATGGTAGAAGATCTTGCGTGTCTCTTTTCTTTTCCTTGGTTACAGGTCTTGGTCCATGGTATAGGTTTTCCATAGCAATACGTCGAAGTGAAACTGGCCTTCCTGGTTTGGCTGGCTTTGCACTTACAGCGGAGAATGGAAAATCCTCATTAAGAGTCTCCTTGTAATAGAGCATAAAAGGTTCGTTCTTCAGTAAACGAATCCACTGCATATTAAGCCACGACACTGGTTTTTTAGCGACATTTTGTTTTCTCCTTGCAATAGCTTGTTCAAGATGCTTCATAGACTTGAAGTCTTCACGTGACGTTTGCGTAACAATAAAAGCTTTCTTTCTTCTTGATTTTGCGATTATGGAGCACCAATCAGCAGGAACATAAACTGTTGTTCCTCTTGCATAGGATTCTATAGATCCAAAATCTGAATCATTAGGGAGATACGAGTGGCCACTAACCATAAATTTATGGTCCGTAATGTCGATGTTAACACTGGTGTGAAGCAATTTCATGAGACACAATGCAAATTTCAAATTCCTATTTTGCCCCGTACAAGTGTCACTATACATGACAACATGTTTTGAAGCCGAAGCTCTTGTAGTAATATATTTTGTAACACAAGAACCTATTTCTTCTGACCCACGTGAGGACATTGTCTCATACCATGTGTACATAAAGCCAATATCAGTTGACAGCTCATGACAGCCAAGATTGTATAAGTACATGTTTCTTTTATAATAGGCCACAGAAGTGGTCAGTTTGGGGAATGGTAGGGCTTTCTGCAAGTCAAAAGTAAAGACATAATACAATTTATCTTTCTGTGACTTTTCTTTATCTAATTTCATGGATGTTCTAGCAGCCTCCGCTTTTCGAAGATGAAGTTCGTGTTTTACTTCCACGTTCTTTCTTTCTGTTGCATCTTCTAAAGTGGACGTCTGTATTTTGTACTTGTCACACTTCACACAGGTATCTTTACGTGGAGCATGAAAGTGCAAGTTGAAGTCATGACTGAAACATCTGCGAAAAATGGGCTCTTTAACAGGTAAGACTTTTTTCTCTTTGAAGTATTCTCTGTATAAGTTATACATAAGACGTACATTAAGGTCAGGGGATAAATATTTTCTGTTTGGATTTTGAGCTCTTGTATAATGAGACTGGTATGAGGGGAATGATGAAATATGCTTCCGGACAATATCCATTCTTTCATCAGAGATTTTGTTCAAGGGTATCCCACTTCCTCGTTTGTCCGATCCTGGTTGCTCTCCCATTTTCAGCTTTTGTACAGCTCTGGTCATCCCCCCATCTGATATTTGGAATGTTTGAAGGAAATATTTTTTGCATACTTTAACACTAGTTCCATCAACTTGAATATAAAATTGATTGCTGGTTGACTTTGGCAATCTTGACCCATCTCTAGGACGCCTGTGTTGAGGACTTATTTAATTAATTAACCCACATAGAAAAGCATTCTGACAGGAAAAAGAACCTAAACTCCAAAATGTTTCGAATGAACTTCTGCGTGCCACTTCTGACATCTTAGCTATACATTTTAATCTGCAGTTACAATTTATGTTTGAGAACGTCTTTTCAGGAACCTTTCTCCCTTCCTTAGTTTCATATGTCTGACCCAAATTTCTTTTTTTCTTTCTTTCCTGCTTCGTACTCCCCCTTTTTTGCCTCTTTCTACTTCGATTTGGTAATTCATGTTGTGTTATTTCCACTTCTTCCTCTGCAACCAAACAAACACGCATAATTATTTTCCGAATGTTATGCTACGACGTTATTAGGTTGTGTTATTATTTTTACGAATTGTTTTGCAGAAATTATGCTACATCGTTTAGCTCGCGCACCACGTTTGCTATTATTTTCAGTGAAATTACGTTTATAGGCCAGTCATTGTTTAACTTCAAAAAGACATGATAATGTGTTACTAACGTAATGGGCCAAATGATAGACTACGTGAGTTAAACTTACCTAATCATAACTAGATCCCGCATTTTGCAGTATACTGGGTTCACTACTTGCGTCTTCATAAAATTGAGGATCCATCTTCACCGCCGGCCGCGGTGGCCGTGCGGTTCTGGCGCTGCAGTCCGGAACCGCGGGACTGCTACGGTCGCAGGTTCGAATCCTGCCTCGGGCATGGGTGTGTGTAATGTCCTTAGGTTAGTTAGGTTTAAGTAGTTCTAAGTTCTAGGGGACTTATGACCTAAGATGTTGAGTCCCATAGTGCTCAGAGCCATTTGAACCATTTGAACCATTTTCACCAAAACATGTAAACTACACAGTACGAAATCACACCTTAGAAGCACTTAGAGGAATAATGGCGTAAGTCAGACTTGCACCGCAATGCCTTTAAACAAAGCGGCCGTTTCATTCACAAGTGAAATTGCTAACGCCATTTATGGGGGTAAGAACAAAACTGTGAGCTACACTATTCTTCCATTTAACAGAGCTATATTTCAAAATTGTATTGCAGCACTTAAGTCAATAACTTTAAAAACGTGACTTACACCACTTCGGCTTTAACCTCGTCATATGTGAACAACTACGAATACCATATAATTTCGGAAAAACATGGCAGACAGGTCAGTTCGAATGAAGGAGTCTTAGCTACTACTAGGACGTCATCCGTGTTTGCAACAACACCTACTGCAGTATCTACCCCGTGTACCAGACGGCCCTCAGGGGCTCAGCATTTGTATACTGAGTCTGAGTGGACTTCTATTTACTTCGCTGCTCTTGAGATCAGGAGGGATCCTTCAAAGTTTTCTCTTCCACCTCCCAGGGAAAAGCCTGTAAAGGAAGAGGGCTCATGTAGCCAATCCTCCTGATTCTGTGCTTATCCAGAGTGATAGTACTTATTGTAACAGAACACATGCAGCTGGTGAGAATGTTTTTTTTTTCACAGTGGAGTGGAAAGAGGGTAGTTTCGAAAAGGTTTCGCCCATCTATATAAGAAAGGGCTTAGAGGGAACCTGTGGCTCCTTAAACTCAGTCCAACGCTTGCGAAATGGAACGCTATTAGTGGAAACTTCTAATTCCCAACAAGTACTTAACCTCGAAAAAGCTAAATGTCTTTGTGAGTATGCAGTAAAGACAGAACTGCACAACAGCTTGAACTACAGCAAAGGTGTTGTGACTTCCAGGGATATCATTGACACTCCCAGAGAGGAAGTGAAGAATAAGTGGGCCCAAAAAGGCATTGTTAACCTACAAAATATAATGAAAAGGGTGGATATCGATCTAGTGAAACAGGACTCTTTTATACTTACAATGAATAGCATCAATCTTCCAGAGCTTGTCAAGGCAGGTCTCCATTGCCTCAGTGTACAACCACATTTCCCGCACCCATTTTGCAGTTTTAAGTACCAGAGCTTCTGACAGACTACTGTCGGATGTTAGGGAGAAGCCACTTGTGGAAAATGTGGGGAGGCCGCCCATGAAGACGTTGGTTGTTTATCTCCTGCGAAGGGTGTCAACTACTTCAACTACTCTGGGGATCACGCTATCTCGACAAGGGTCCACAGTGTCTACCTTGAATAAAGGAAGATACAGGAAAAAAAACCACTAATGTCGTATGGAGAGGTCAAAAAGATCTTTAACACCATGCAGTCCCCAATGTTCGCTACCTTCTTTCCATCTGTCAGTCCATGCTGCAACACAAATGGAAGGTGCCACTGTCGCACTAGTACCTGTGACTGCCAGTGCACTTGTTCTGCTGCAGCTATTTTGAAGCCCATACCTAAACCCAGGACTTTGGACAAGGCTGTGGTTACCACTGTCGCTGATCTCCCTGCCCCTCCAAAGTTCAGCATGGTCTGCCGCCCAGTGATGCTACTTCCACAGCCACAGTTGTGGCCCGAAGCCCACTCAGAGCAAAAAAGCCAAGACAAAGCGTCATCTGCTGACAGAGTTGGAAAGTCTACTGTCTGACAATGTCGAACTCATTCTCCCTGACATATCTCTTGATTTTTCCTCAGAGCTAATGGACCTCAGTGTCGAACTGGGAAAATCATCTCGCCCCAAAACTGGGCCTCCTCATACGGTGGGCTCCCCTCCCAGGTGGAAAGACAAGGTGAAAGTGCAAAGTCCCGTGATAAATTGCTTCCATCCCTCAGGGGAACGTTAATGGGAACAAATGGGGGAACTGAAACTCCTCGCACAATAACGCCCAATGGGCATGTGGTGACAGGAAATGCATTTTAAAGCGTCTGATGCCCCTGTCCACTGGGGCTATATAGTCCATCACAAGGATGACCTGGATGGGAAAGGTCTGGGGGGGGGGGGGGGAGGGGTTGCTGTGTCTGTAAATAAAATAATGCACACCACTCCTGTGTTCTCCCCCTGGCTACTGACCTGGAAGCGGCTGCAGCTGAAATTCACACTTGTGAGAGGATCACAGTTGGCTCAGTGTATTTTCCCCTGTCTGATGCAGCAGACTCTCAGGCTGTCACAGATCTTATGGAACAAGTTCCCTCCCCATTTCTTCTCGTAGGAGGTTTAAATGTTCATCATGTCTTGTGGGGTTCTACTTCCACTTGCCCTCAGGGTTTTGTTTTGGAGGGTTCATGACATCCCAAGAGCTGTGCATCCTACACACTGGTACTCTCACTCTTTTCTGTGCTGCTACTTGCCCATTCACAGCCATTAAGCTATCTCTCTGCTCATCAGACCTTGCAGGCACTGTTCAGTGGGAGGTCGTTGATGACCTTCATTCCAACAACCACTTCACCTCCTCATTAACCTACTGGATGGAGGATTGCTTCAACAGAAATCAACAAAGTGGATCGTCAGCGGGACTTACTGGCTGCTCTTCAGCCATCTGGCTGTGTTCAGACACCACAACAGTGTCCAGGAATTGGTGGACACGAGTGATCCATCATGCTGCTGACTTATCCATCCCAAAGTCCTCAGGTCATCTTAGGAGGCAACCTGTACTTGGCAGACTGCTGAGTGCCAGTCAGAGATCTGGGATAGGCGTGCAACACTTCGACGGTTTAAATACCACCCAACTGCAGATAATCTCACAGCCTGTCAAGTCGTGAGAGCCAAAGCTCGACGCTTGGTTAAGGAAAGCAAGAAAAGGTTACGGCAAGCGTTCCTGGACTCTGTCAATTGTTCCACTTGTTCTACGGAAGTATGGGAAGCCATCCAGACGATTTCCGGTAGGTGCAGTCGTTTACCAATGGCAACAGTCTTGAAACAGGGGTCTCCAAACAATACCCAGGGACATAGCTCCGACGCAGGCAGAGCATTTTGTAACAACTGTTGCCCATTACAGCCAGGATCCGACGTTTCGCCACTACCGTGTGACTGTAGAGGGCCGCAAGTTTGACTTTATATCCAACAGTTCTGAGTCCTACAACTGCCTTTTCTCCCTGTGGGGGATGTAATCGTCCCTGCCTGAGACACATGACACTGCACCCAGTCACGAGTCTGGAACTGCATGCTTCGATATTTGCCACCAGAACCGAGGGAAATCCTACTCGAATGTTTTAGTCTCATATGGCAGACAGGTCACTTCTCCAACTCTGTGGCGAAAAAAAATTTTGAAACCTTTCCTCACACCACGAAGGGACTGCACGTGCCCCTGTAGTTATCAGAGTATCGCCTTAATGAGCTGTCTGGAAATACCCTTTAGTGAATGGTTCACCATCGTCTGGTCTGTTTGTTAGAGACCAGAAAACCCCTTAGCCACTCTCATTGAAGATTCCTAAGATTTTGGTCCACAGTCGACAAACTGACCCTTCTAGGGGCGGACATTCACTAGTCTTTCCTACGTTAACGTCAGTGTATTCACATATTTTTTTAATATCAGTATGGTGACTGACACTATTTGGAGACAGTATTCTCGCGAAACTGCATCAATGAGGCTTTCGTGGCCACCTCCCCACCTTCCTTCGGTCTTTCTTATCTCAGTGGTTTTTTAGGACTCATGTTGGTACCAAATTGTCGGATCGTCTTGAGCAGGAGAATGGCGTCCCTCAGTGCAGTGTTTTAAGTGTTACCCTCTTTGCCACAACCATAAACAGTATTACGTCGAGTACTCCTTATTTGTGGAGGATTTTTCTGGTTTCTGTTCCTCCTCCAGTGTTGCAACAGAGAGCAGTCAGTTGCAACATACATTGTGGAGATTAGAGGAGCCGGCTGCAATGATGGGTTTTCCGTTTTTTTAAATAAGTGTGCAAGCTTTCATTTTAATAGTGCTCGTCGCCGAGCGGAGTGGCCGCGCGGTCTCGGAAAGCTATTTCACGGATTGCGCGGCCCCTACTGCCGGAGGTTCGATTCCTTACTCGGGAATATATATATATATATATATATATATATATATATATATATATATATATGTGTGTGTGTGTGTGTGTAAAAAATTGTTCTCGTCGTGTTTTTGATTTACCTGACTTTCATATGACTTTCATATGAGTGGCACAATGCTACATTTCAAAGATTCAGGAAGGTTTTTGAGCCTCATTGTTGACTCCAATTTTTGTGGTGGCTATACCTGAGAGACGTGAAAGCCAGATCCTTCAAGGCACTGAACATCAAAAGTGCCTTAGCCAAAGGTCCTGCGTACCGGAGAGGGTACGTCTGCTCCACTTTCATAGGGCTTTCATGCATTCACAGCTGGACTATGGGTACACAGTGAATGGATCGGCAGACGATATCCACCACGAGGGAATTCGGCTGGCTACGGGTGCTTATAGGACCAGTGCTGAGGCCAGGGAACTGCCATTCACCATCCAACAGCAGCTCTTCACGGTGCGTCAGTCTGTAAGTTCCTCGCAGCTCCAACTTCACCCACATACTGTACTGTTGCTTGTCTGCCTCTGATTGTCTTTTCTCCAACGGTCCAAGAGCCATAATGCCCTTTGGGATCCGCGTGCAGCGTTTGCCGGAGTCATTCGGTGTGGAACGCGTACAACCTCAAGTATAGGGTTTCAATCGTCTGCCGCCCTGGTTACTGCAGAGGCCCAGAGTAAGTTTAGATTTGGTACAGTATAGGAGAGATTGCACACCTGCTTCTGTTTTAATGTGATATATTCTGACATTTTATGTGGGCGCCATAACAATGTAGCTGTTTTTACGGATGGGTCTGAACAGGGAGACTCAACTGGTTGCAGTGTTGTTTTCCCGGATCGTGTCCTCAAGGTCCGACAGCCTCAAGACTTTATTATCTTTGGTGCTGAATTGTATGCGATCTTGTAGGCAATGAAGCACATGCTAAATTCCTTGTCTGTTCCGATTCTTTGGGAACCCTTCACCCTCTAGAACGTTCTTACCCAGCAGATGGAGTAGTCCAGAATGTCGAGAACGCCCTCCTGAAACTACAACGATTGGGGAAGGAGGTGTCTTTCTGCTGTGTACTAGGGCACATGGGTATTCCAGGGAACGTGAGGTCTCATCTGGCAGCCAAGGAGGCGTGTCACGATCCTTATCTATTTCAGTGTGCTATCTCCCTGCCTGCTATAGCTTCGCTATTGAGCTCCACTATCTTGTGTCGGTGGGAGGATCAGTACCTGGAAATCGTAAGACAACAAGCTCCATCTAGTAAAGCCCACAATGTGGACTCCCAGCCCTTTAAACGGGACGAGGCCCTCCTTAATCGCCTTTGCAAAGACTACAGCTCTACGGCGCAAGATTTCTTATTCTGATGAGAGGACCCTTCAATGTCTTGTGCTTGTGGCGAACAGATCACTCTGTGCAACTTTTTATTGGACTGTGTTTTTTTCTAACGAGCAGGCAGCTGGCGGATTTGCAAACGGATCTGCCCACTATTTTAAGTACCGTTCAAATGATTGGGCTTCGATTTTTAAAGGTTTGTGAATTGTTCAGTATTTTTCCCAATATTTAGGAGAGATGGTTGTAATGTATTAACAGGGTGACTGGCTTCTTGTTGTTGAGGTCTTCAATCCAGAGACTGGTTGGATGCAGCTCTCCATACTACTCTATCCTGTGCAATCTTCTTCATCTCCAAGTAGCTACTGAAACCTAAATCCTTCTGAATCTGTTTAGTGTCTTCATTTATTGGTCGTCCTCTACGATTTTTACCCTCCACGCTTCCCTCCAATACTAAATTGATAATCCCTTGATGCTTCACAATGTGTCCTACCAACCGATCCATTCTTCTAGTCAAGTTGTGCCACAAATTCCTCTTCTCCCCAATTCTAGTCAGTACCTCATCACGAACTAAAAAGAACTTGCAATACGGCGGCCGAACTTCCCCTCATGCCCAACAATGCCATACGATCATTTCATTTCAGTTACGTGATCTATCCATCTAATTTTCAGCATTCTTCTGTAGCACCATATTTCGAAAGCTTCTATTCTCTTCTTCTCCAAACTATTTATCGTCCATGTTTCACTAACACTCATGAATACACTCCATACAAGTACTTTCAGTACAGACTTCCTGACATTTAAATCTATACTCGATGTTAACAAATTTCTCTCCCTCAGAAACGCTTTCCTTCCCACAGCCAGTCTACATTTTATGCCCTCTCTACTTAGACCATCATCAGTTATTTTGCTCCCCAAATAGCAAAACTCATCTACTACTTTAAATGTCTTATTTTCTAATCTAATTCTCTCAGCATCACCTGATTTAATTCGTCTACATTCCATTACCCTCGTTATACTCTTGCTGATGTGCCTGGCTTACCCTTTTTTTCTGTTTTTGGTAGTAGTCAGCCAGTGATAACTGCGTGTGCCTTTTTTTTATATCCCTTATCGTTTTACTTGCGATTTTTCATCTCATGTATAGCTACTTTTAGTCTTTCTCCGTTGATTTAGAGCATGTGCGGTAGAGTGATTGTGTGGTCGATTCGAGTGTCTGTGTATGGAACAATTACCGAGCTTTGAGCTACATTTATTTGCTTTAATGAGTATAAGGGCGCTGATAATCACGCCGATGAGCGCCCATAAGCTCCAAATACACACACACACGCTCACACACACACACATACACAGGTAACAGTGGTTTGATGCTAAAATCCCAGAACAATGGACGTCTTATGGCGGATTAGGACATCCTTTGTAACCATAGGAATATCGAATATCATTTCATGGGTGACGCTGAATGAGGTGGTGAACCCACAGATTCTGTGGCGTTCAATTACTCGTTGCGCCACTCAGATTTACATTTATAATGTTTTCCCTTAACTTCATAAGCTGAATGCCAGGATGGTTCTTTTGAAAAGGACACTGTCGATTGCCTCCCACGTCCTCAGTCTGTCGCAGCTCGTGGACTGTTAATAATTACCCCGTTGAGACAATGTAACGTTATACCATCTATCATCCTTCGATTCAGGTATTATTAATTTTAATTTTTTATTTTTGACTGAACCACTTTTCTATGATAGAATCACAATCGCTTTGAAGGCGGGAACCGGTTATGACTATATCATAAAAGAGTGACACAGTTAAAAATAAGAAAAAATAACAATGCCTAACATTAAGTAAATCACCGTCTCCGCAAACGGAATGTCGTTTTTACCAAAGTCTTTTGTTTTCCTGGTTGACGCAAGCTTTGTCAAATTAGCCATACGTATATTGCATCATACGGAGTATTAGTAGGCAATATGGTGCCTATTTTATTTTTGTACGTAAGCTTATTTCGGCTTTATTCCCGTCATCAGTACATCTGCAAAAATCTCGTTTATTTGTATTTTCATGATACGTAATTTACAAAGGTCTTTTACGTTGGATGTTGTACTCATGTCCTGGCCTTGTGAAAGGTCATATTTCAACCATGAGGGAACTGTTGCTTCTGTCCGCAGTTGTTGAATGTAATATTTTTCAGTAACGTTCATAAGTTTTCGACGATTTTATGTTGCACATATACTGAGAGTCGTACAAATTCACGTCTGACAGCCAGCTGTTTACTGAAATAGATTTATGTTGTTGCGTTTCACGTATGTATGGAACTGTTATTGATATGTTTGTAATTTCTGCCGTTTTGGTTATCCGTTATATCTACATAAAATTTCAATAATATTTTTCTGTATGTGCTTTAAATCTGTGTGTTCATTTAGCATATCGCGAGGATGATCCTTAGTGGTTATGTTTATTTTAAGTTCCTCCAAAATATTCATGATTGGACCTTTTGGGATTTTGTGCATGATTTGTGGTCCGTTTTCAATGTTGCCAACTTCGCGTTTTTTGCATTTGAGGTTTGTAAAGAAGGCGGGTTGGTTTTTATTTGTTTCTCTCGTGTGTTTGCTGAACCTGACGATGAAATTTCTTCCAGTCTGTCCCATACAAAATTTTGTGCAGTTGTTGAAGTTAATTTTGTAAAATCAGGGTTGAAGCGTTTCGGGAGTGTGGCTTCTCCTGAACGTAGTTTTGTACTAATATAATTTGTTGTTACGAAGGGTAATTTCACGTTTGCATTTCTTTTAGAAGGACGTCTATTTTATCGCATAGTTTCTGTAGGATAAGATACAAAACACAATCTTGGTAAAGGCGGAGTGGGTTCTATGGTATTGTCAGCTGACTGGGAGATACCAAGGCGTTGTTCAGCCGTCTAGTAGGACAGAGTTTCTTTCCGCGTCGCGTGCGCATACATACAATGTACCAGAATTGTGTCTTGTACATCTGTTGAGTCTAACGGATATGTATGTGAAGTATGACATCATATTTGTGTTGTAAGACGATGAGATAAGGGAAAGGGGAAATCCAGTCCCGACACATAGGATACTTGCTAAACTGAATACAATGTTTAAATCTAAATTTATCGCTGAAATAATTATTATTTCCAGTACTATACGAAACTACCACACCATATGAAATATAGTAGCAAGAGGGACGCCATCTTTAACGTGCCGGTACTACGGACGGGAATCATCATCAACAGTGTCACATGCGTTCACACTATGAGATACTTGTGAGAAGTTTGGAAATTAATCCTGGACATTGGTCCAAAGACCTATGACTACGAACCTTACGCCACCACCACTTCTAGGCGGTCAAATATTGGTGAAGAAAATTTCCATTGGCACCAGGATTCGAACCGCACGGATGTGTGTTAGGACAGGGATCAACACTCGATCATTAGCAACTAATTAGTGTTAGAACATTTAATATTTGCCGAATATTTCATTTGGTGTGGTAGTTTCGTATAGTACTAGAAATAATTATTCCAGCGATAAATTTAGGAAGCATCATCATAATTAGTCGGTTAACTCACTGTGAAACAAAACAAGCACTGTATCGTGTGTGAGATACAGAGGTGAGTGAGTATGCCGGGACTTACCCCAGTTCACTACTAGTAGCGCCACCTCACCATAACGCGTCTGCGCGTAACGCACAATTATTGCAATTAAGTATAAAATTAAAATACAAATTTTACGTTCAAAACTTTGTTATCATATATTTTATTGAAATAACTTTTCAAATATCAACTGTTAATGTACATAGACTTGATAGTTTTTGTATAAATGCAGTTTTAAGAAAAAAATTAATGGCGCAAAAGAATAAAGCTAGAAAGTCAGAACTGGGTCAGAATGTTCCTATGGAGCTTATAAATAAGTGGTGCAAGTTTCAAAGCTAAAGAACGAAAATTACGACCGGAATCGATGTTTTTAGAAAAATGAAGGGCGCAGAAAACTGGACTTAGAAACGTAAAAATTTGTTTTCTAGTTCAGTTCACCATAAAAACCATAACTAAGTGACCACATTAAGCTACCTCTATAGTTTTGAGTAATTAAGTAAAAACCAGATTTGTAACTAAAATATATCCATGTGTAGTAAATTAAGTACCAGTAATTTTTATGGTAGAGTTTTTGGATACTGCACATAATAAAACCTACTAAATAACAGAGATATACCAAATTTTAGAGTTGGAATATTAATAATAGCCAACACTTGTTCTAGTAAAGGTATGTTTGAGAAGCAACGATCTACTGTTTAGTTAGACTATGTTGTTGTTGTCTTCAGTCCTGAGACTGGTTTGATGCAGCTCTCCATGCTACTCTATCCTGTGCAAGCTTCTTCATCTCCCAGTACTTACTGCAACCTACATCCTTCTGAATCTGCTTAGTTTATTCATCTCTTAGTCTCCCTCTACGATTTTTACCCTCCACGCTGCCCTCCAATGCTAAATTTGTGATCCCTTGATGCCTCAGAACGTGTCCTTACAACCGATCCCTTCTTCTAGTCAAGTTGTGCCACAAACTCCTCTTCTCCCCAATTCTATTCAGTACCTCCTCATTAGTTATGTGATCTACCCATCTAATCTTCAGCATTCTTCTGTAGCATCACATTTCGAAAGCTTCTATTCTCTTCTCGTCCAAACTATTTATCGTCCACGGTTCACTTCCATACATGGCTACACTCCATACAAATACTTTCAGAAACGACCTCCTGACACTTAAATCTATACTCGGTGTTAACAAATTTCTCTTCTTCAGAAACACTTTCCTTCCCATTGCCAGTCTACATTTTATATCCTCTCTACTTCGACCATCATCAGTTATTTTGCTCCCCAAATAGCAAAACTCCTTTACTACTTTAAGCGTCTCATTTCCTAATCTAATTCCCTCAGCATCACCCGACTTAATTCGACTACATTCCATTATCCTCGTTTTGCTTTTGTTGATGTTCATCTTATATCCTCCTTGCAAGAAACTGTCCATTCCGTTCAACTGCTCTTCCAAGTCCTTTGCTGTCTCTGACAGAATTACAATGTCATCGGCGAACCTCAACGTTTTTATTTCTACTCCATGGACTTTAATACCTACTCCGAATTTTTATTTTGTTTCCTTTACTGCTTGCTCAATATACAGATTGAATAATATCGGGGACAGGCTACAACCCTGTCTCACTCCCTTCCCAACGGCTGCTTCCCTTTCATGACTCTTATAACTGCCATCTGATTTCTGTACAAATTGTAAATTGCCTTTCGTTCCTTGTATCCTTGTATGTTACCCCTGCCACCTTTAGAATTTGAAAGAGAGTATTCCAGTCAACATTGTCAAAAGCTTTCTCTAAGTCTACAAATGCTAGAAATGTAGGTTTGCCTTTCCTTAATCTATTTTCTAAGATAAGTAGTAGGGTCAGTGTTGCCTCACGTGTTCCAACATTTCTACGGAATCCAAACTGATCTTCGTCGAGGTCGGCTTCTACCAGTTTTTCCATTCGTCTGTAAAGAATTCGCTTTAGTGTTTTGCAGCTGTGACTTATTAAACTGATAGTTCGGTAATTTTCACTTCTGTCAACACCTGCTTTCTTTGGAATTGGAATTATTGTATTCTTCTTGAAGTCTGAGGGTATTTCGCCTGTCTCATACATCTTGCTCACCAGATGGTAGAGTTTTGTCAGGACTGGCTCTCCCAAGGTAGTCAGTAGTTCTAATGGAATGTTCGACTATAAAAATCTAGAAAGCGAAGTTTTTATTCGAGCGAGCTTAAACTTTTTCTTTGCTTTCAAACAACTTACCTAAGTACATGTAATAATTAAGAAGATTCTAAATTAATTCATAACTATGTTATTAAAATGTGTCCGAGAATGCGGTTGTTCTGAGGCTGCTGCCGTGTGTTAAGGCAGAAGACAACGGATGTTTCCTTGGCCGTCCGCTGCACCACCTGTGTAAATAGAGCCCGAGAGGCAGGAGGAAGGTTCACTTCGCACTCAGCCACTGTAAGATCCACGGCTGTTAAACGTCGGAGCGCGCTCTGCCTCGGATGACGTCAGAGACGGAGTGTGACATACCGCGTATTTGCGGTAATAACGGATAGTGAACTCGCGAGGACTGTACACTGACCTGGGTCGCCCTAGGATTCGCTGAAGTAACTGTTAGTGTGCCTTCCGTGATAATTACAAATCCTCGTGGCAAGTGATTACTATTACTTCCACTTTTGTGGCGAGCATTTATGTCAAACATTTATTTGAATATTATTAATCAGGGTGAAAGGCAATCTGGTTGAAATATAACGTAGAAGTAACCTCTGAACTGCTAGTTGTACTGTTTAGAATAGAGAGATTTACTGTCAGTTGAACCTAGTGACTTTCAAAGTGTTCAAAATGTTGTACGTGAGAGGCTTTACTCACTATATGTTTGAACTAAACTTTATACCTTCATTTATAATCATAGTCCTGATCCCGCTAAATAGAAAGATAATAGAAAAATTTCTTTCAGTGGGCTGGACCAGAATGTGGCTGTGCAGAGTGTAAACTAAGGTCAATATGTTCTACATCGCTTTCTGGCTGACCACAAAATTAGTTGCCAGGCTCGCGTGAGAAAGACAGCGTACAACCATCGTCATAAAAATATTCAAACCAACCGCCCCACAACTGCCGCGCGTTGCGACCTCATTTCTTCATTCTGCCTCCACCGACAGCGATCTTCAACTCATCTTTATATAATGTGAAATGATAGGCTGCTGATCTTCTTCGCTTGATCCAAACATATGGTGGCTGCTCTTCCTCGTGGTCTTCTGCTTTCAATTTTGCCTTGCAACACAGTTTTTTTGCAAATTATCCTCTTCTCTTCTCAAAATGTGTCTACAGTGTTTTAGGCTGACAAGCACTTTGTTGTGCTAAGTTCTTCTATTTTCGAAGCGTTGCTTCCACGACCACCACATTTCGAAGGCATAAATTCGACTCTTGTTACTAACTTTCACAATCTAGGTCCCGCAGCCATTAAAGACTATAGGAAACGCCAACGATTCCACAAGGGGCATATTCATTCCTTTGGATGTTGCTTAGTTCTAACAGATCTTAGTGAGTGTAACCATTGCAGCTCAGCAAAGGACGATTCTTCGTTTTATTTTTTTTATCGAATCTCTTGTGCCACTGATCATAGACCCTAGACATACTCAGTCTTTCATTACCTCCAGATCTTTTAAGCATCCTGTAAGTAGAATTTGGTATAAGCCTTGTCGATTAATAACCATTAGTTTGGTTGTTCATGTTTATCTCTAGACCTTAACTTAAAATAATAGTTTTCACTCTAGATACCAGGTCTATAGATCCTTCCGCATTCCTTGCAATGAGTGTAGTATCGTCTACGAAGTGCAGATTGTTGATTTGCCTACCGCCGTCCACCACACCAGCCATATCTGGAATAGAGCACATGAGTATACCAGTCTCATCCAGCACTACAAATGATTATCATCAACAACACAGCACACAATATATGATGAAGGGGGGAGATGATAGCTATGAGCCAATGAGCCACACAGGATGTGTGGCATTCTTGCATAGCAGCTCTCCTCGAGACAACCGTTTGGTAAGGGGAACCGCGAAAAACAGCCGTATGCCTCTCGAGTGCAACACAAATGTACTTATGGAATTCATATCGCGTGATCAGGCTGGGAGCTCTTTATACTGAACTGTTTACTGGTGAACATGTGTAACCCCAAGATGTGCCTTTGTCAGATGAAAATATCCCTTTTGTCATCGAGAGAAGTAAGATCATGAACATATAACATTCCATCTCTGTAGATCAGTGCAGGCGTAGTTCCACGTAATGATTCACATACCACTGACGGATATTTTCTCGTTAAAAAAAAAAAGGTATGTATGTATTCTAAGGGACCAAATAGCTTAGGTCATCGGCCCCTAGACTTACAGACTACTTAAACTAACTAACTTATACGAAGAATAACACACGCACCCATGCCCGAGGGAGTAGTCGATCCTCCGGCGGGAGGTGCCACGACGGATCTTTGATCGACGCAAATGTGTGCCGTCTTGTCGCCAAATTAAAGCAGATTTGCCTTCGCTTAAAATGTTTATCGAGAACCATAAGAAAAGAATGGTCTTTTACCAGCTGTAGCGTAATACTGTACAAACGATAATGTACCCAATGCAAACGGTGTCCCGTGTGACGTGTCGGGAGCTGCACATGCGCGGTCGACGAATAAATCTCATCTACATGTAACTTTCAGTGAACAGTAATCGAAGATAACAGACTTCTCATCTGCATGGCAATAGCAAGAGCCAACAGTTTTGGAATTATGTTACAGCAGTATTTCCTCAAGTGCTTGAGGGAAATGTCGGTCAACGGCTCTCGCAAAGGTTTAACTGGGCATGGTTGATCAATCTGGATGCCAAAACAGGGGCTTAGAACAATTAAGACCACGCCTCCCAGATACAAAAAGCCCTTCATTACTGTGCGTCTAGTAAAGCCGCGCCATTAAAACTGCAGTTATACTTCATTAGCTCAGTGGATTTTCATGTAACATGTGAGAGGAGCTCAATAAGTAATGCAACATCTTTTTTTCTGAAAGCAGGGTCGTTTTATCCGGGATTTCCGTACACCAAATTATTCCCCGCTCTTTTGGCTAGAAAACTATTTTCCAACATAATTTCCGTTCAGTGTATCCGTCATTGGGCCGAACATGTAGAAGCTGGAGGGTGCAACATCTGGGCTTTAAAGTGTATTCCAGTGGGCACATCCCTTTGAGTAGCCCTGGTAGTGGGCGAGTGTGTCAACGCTGCCAACTGAAACGTCTAGTTGTGCAGCGAGGTTTTTGACTGTGACTCGTCGATCACCTCGAATGGGAGTTTCTGCACGTTTCAACATTGCAGGAGTCACAGCTATGTTTGGCGGGCCGGCACTTGGGAGATCGGACAGGTTCGCACTGCCTTGTTGCCATAATGACAGAGGCTCAAAAATGGCTCTGAGCACTATGGGATTTAACATCTGCGGTCATCAGTCCCCTAGAACTTAGAACTACTTAAACCTAACTAACCTAAGGACATCACACACATCCATGCGCGAGGCAAATGACAGAGGCCTCGCCCAGCGACCCACCGTGCTTTTGTTCAATACCTGGTCTTTGTAGGCACTGACAACTCTCTCCTGCTTGGAAAGCACCTCCGTTTACATACGTCATTTTGAAGGCTACGTAAAGCGCCGCCATATGGCTGTGACTCCTGCAATGTTGGAACGTGCAAAAACTCCCATTCGAGGTGATAGACGATTCACAGTCAAACACCTCGCTGCACAACTGGACGTTCCTGTTGGAACTTCGTGAAACAATAGAGGCAGAAGTGGGAATATTGTACGATGTCCTCAATAAATTCCGCTTTTTTTCAACCTAAATTTGCTGAAATCAAAATTTGTTGCGTTACTTATTGAACGCCCGTCGTATTTTAATGTTCTTAATTAATTCTGGCCAAGAGAAGTCTACTAATATCAAATACCGGCCTTAATTTGAGGAAGAAATTTCTGGGGATGTACGTCTGGAGTACAGCATTGTATGGTAGTGAAACATGGACTGTGGGAAAACCGGAACAGAAGAGAATCGAAGCATTTGAGATGTGCTGCTATAGACGAATGTTGAAAATTAGGTGGACTGATAAAGTAAGCAATGAGGAGGTTCTACGCAGAATCGGAGAGGAAAGGAATATGTGGAAAACACTGATCAGGAGAAGGGACAGGATGATAGGACATCTGCTAAGACATGAGGGAATGACTTCGATGGTACTAGAGGGAGCTGTAGAGGGCAAAAACTGTAGAGGAAGACAGAGATTGGAATACGTCAAGCAAATAATTGAGGACGTAGGTTGCAAGTGCTACTCTGAGATGAAGAGGTTAGCACAGGAAAGGAATTTGTGGCGGGCCGCATCAAACCAGTCAGTAGACTGATGACAAAAAAAAAAAAAAATAAATTAACCTTACGGTCCCTTGCCAATATTTTAAATCTCATCAACCGCTTCTATGGTGGGTAGCTGCTGAGATCCTTCATTGCTTGTAGCTTTTGATTAATATTGTTGGTGAAAATTGTTGAACCTGTGGCACCTGCATTCATGGTGTCCAATTCTGTTCATACGGAACCATGGCAGTGTGTGGTCTTTTGCGCTTGATGTAGTTACTGCTGTCAACAAATGCGATGGAATTCTCTAATCATCATCGCAGATGGTGTTAGCTGTCCGTTCTACTGTATGAATCTCCTCTCGCGTTTGCCTCATTCTTGTTGTACAGTTTTTCTAACAGTATAGGATGTGTATTCGTACTATCGTAGCTTTCCGAGTCACTCAGGTGGGCTGTCAGTGCCAGTTTATCCTGCTGCCTGAGTTATACGTAACACTCGTGATGTGTTCCTTTCCTGTGTTTCTTGTTGTCGCTATTTGGTGAATAATGTGCTTAAGCAAACATCGGCTTCGATGATATTACCAACCTGCAATTCAAACTTCATTTCTACTCCATATTTCCTATCTAGAAACAGAACACTAATGAAATACATTATGAGTTTTATAACGCTGTAATTATGAAATAATAGGGGCAGGAAGGAAAAGTAGAATAAATGAGCTTTAGTAGTATTGGTGCTGTCATCTATAACACTCTGATGAAGACAATTTACGAAAATGGTCGACGGGTCGTTACTTAATATAATACGTCACTGTAGCAAACGTATAAGAATTTTTGTCGTCTCTGAAGTCGCTGTATCTCGCTCGACTGTGATTGTTGCTCTAATTCCGCCCTCGCTAGGCAACTCATCAAGAGGAGAAGTTGGAGCACACTGCAGCATACACAGAGAACATGCTGCTCATGCATCACCGTCACGCATTGAGACGCACGGGCAAGTAATACGTTTCCTCCGCGTTACGGTGTTTACGTATTTCTTTCAGCACTTCAAGTGACATACTTCGTGTTCTGTGTATCGCTACATCGATGCATTTGTGTGACATGCAGTTTGTACATCTTGCGCATAGAGAATGAGTTTAATGTCTGTATATGTAAGTGGACTGAAATGAATGAAATGCCTCAGTCAACGTTTTTAATTCTAATTCGTACTATTAAATTATATTTGAAAAGCTGCTCATAAAAACAGCCGATGTTGTGTTGCTGTAGTTATGAGGCACTTCTCGTCATGTAGCGTCATTTCAGTTTGAAGCCGCGTTGAGAAAGAAACTGACGAAAAGGACTCGCTTTCAGGAATAGTTTATATGCACATGAGATAATAATGTAGGCTAGTCAGATTGATGTGAAGGATCAACAGAAGAATGGGATACAACACGTCGGCTTTGACCAACGACGTCATAGGTTACTCATAGATGTTAATCATAGATGTTAACGTCTTTATTTTCAAGCCATAGATAATAAATCGGCTATATTCTGTGGTGAGGCGTCATCATTGTAAATTGAAATAAACAAGTGTTCTCAAAAGACCGCGCTAGACACTGTGTACGATTTCTGTCGCTTGTGTTACTTTAAATCATTTGCTCTTCCCAGTTCATTCGGTTCTTGTTATCTTCCTTAGTGACTTTGTGATATTTCGGAAGAATTATTTTTCAATCTGGATAACTTTTACTTTTTGATTTTCGTTTGTAGTTATGTATTTGTCTATTCCTATGAATCTGGAAGACTGGAAGTAGGGTTCGTCAACTGTAGCACGGAATACAAATTTTACAGTTTTTTTTTCGCCTTCTCTAGCACTATTCTTACTACGATATTTTTCAGTCGATACTAGTACTATCGAAGGCGAAAAGACCGATATATGAAAAATCTGTACCCGTACTTCAGTTGGCCTTTATAGGTCAACTGAAGAATAGGACACTAATGTTAGCAAAGACGAAAAAAAGTGACATATGTAACATTGGCAACCTGTACCTCAATTGAACTGCGAAGGTGGTATCCTGTTCTTCAATTGATCTATATGGGTAAACTGAAGTACGGGATAAAGATCTTATGTATGTCGCTATTTTTGCCTTCGCTAGGAATAGTACGCTTTTCCTCAGTTGACCTATATAGGTCAACGAAAATCCGAGATACAAATTTTACTGAAGTAGGATTTTTCGCCGTCGCTAGTACCACTACGATAATGTTCAGGTGATACTATTAGTATCGAAGGCGACCAAAAATTTGTATCCCACACTTCAGCTGACCTGTATACACATTTCACGCATTTCGCCTTTTTCCTTCTTCGCCTGCATTTGTATCCTCTTCTTCAGCTGACCTGTATAGGTCATCTGAAGTATGGGGTACAAATTTTACGTACGTCGGTCTTTTCGCCTTCGCTAGTACTAATATCAACTGGAGAATGGGAGACTAGTGCTAACGAAGGCGAAAAAGTTGACATTGTTTAAATTTGTATCCCGTACTGCGGTTAACCTATACAGATCAACCGACGTTCGGCATACAACTCTTATGTCAACTGAGATATTCCATGCTAACGTTATTTCTATTTTTTCTTTTTTGCATTAGTATCCCATTCGTCAGTTGAGCTTCATAGGTCAACTGCAGTATCCTGTTCTTCAATTGATCTGTATGGGTAAACTGAAGTACGGGATACAGATCTTATGTATGTCGCTACTTTTCACCTTCGCTAGGAATAGTACGCTTTTCCTCAGTTGACCTATATAGGACAGTTGAGCTTCACAGGTCAACTGAAGAATAGGATACTAGGACTCAAAATAGCGATATACTTAACGTTATGTTCGAAACATGAATGTACGTCATATGTCTACCATTCCTTTGTTTCACAACATTCATATTTGCTGTTAGATCTGTGCAAAACATCATCACTGGTAACTTCTGACGACATTGGGCAAAGCCAACGGGTTGTATCCCATTCTTCAGTAACCCTGATTTGAACAAGTGTCACATAAAAAAGACGATCTTCACGTGTAGAAACATTCATAAAGAAATTAAAGAAAAACAGGAGTTAAAAGTTATTTATCGCAGTGTTTTCAGAGAACACCAGCTCCGTAAATGATAGTAATTTTAGGTAGCCTTCTGCGTGAAAGTTTTGAATTTATTGCGTAACCTTCATCTTCACTGTTGACACTTTTAGATTCGTTTTCTGAAATATTCCGTAATACTTCTGTATTTTTTCACAGATACTTAAGTTGCTAGCCATCGTAAATTTGGAATGTGGTAGCATACTTTGTTTGGAACTAACTCTCATATTTTCTTAATTCTCAGTGTGCTGTACTTTAAAGTACCTTCCTGTCAGTTCAATACCAAATTTCTTATTTGTGAAGCAAATTATTTCAGAATTGTCGCTAGTGTTGTGTATGCTGGTGCTAGAAATGTCACGCTTAAAATTTTGGATTGCTTCGTCCCTATCTCAAGATGAAATTTTTGTTTTATTAAATATGAGTGGATTTGAGTTTTTTTTTGCAAGATGCTTTCAGTGTGGGTTGTCAGTCTTGCTTTTTTTCACTATGACTGTGTTACGTCCTTGATGTTGTCATATTCGAGAGTGCGATGGTTTAAACTAAAAATGCTTGTACCTTTGCGTTCAGCCCATCACATGGCACACCTTTCAATTGGATCCAGCCCATACAGTCAGGCGATCTTAGTGATGGAGGCTGCATGCTGGTACTCCACTGTTTTGAGAAATGTGAATGATGGTGTAGTTGACAGCTGTTTTTCTGTAACTTAATTCTCTTTGCAATCTAACACTTCTATATACAGCTTAATTATGCTTTAATTTGCCAATTTATAGGTTAATACGCCTCCTGTTCTTCTATACCTACGAACTTTTTGTTTAAAGCGTCATGTGTTTCAATCACGCTGCGTGGCCTACCTGTATCTGAGTGACTTATTTATCTTTGTGCCACAAATCAGTCGTTTTTGGGCATAACAAAAAAAAGTAAGACCTGTACTAGCATATTTCCTTCTTTTAAATAGTTATAAATTCCACGTATCAAAGAGTTTCTCTTTCTCAGAAGCTTCGTATTTAAAATGACACTTAACGACTGAAAGTGGCATGTGGATGGGGGCTACAAATAGAGATTGATGCTACAACCATCATGTAACCATAATTTAACTGAAAGGCGCCCAATCACGATGTGTGTTCATGTAACGCGTTGTCCCCGTAGAAATTAGAATTAAATAAATTAATGGCGCAGGAAATGGTTTCCATTAGCTGAAACGTCTGCACTACAATAACCGAAAACCGTTAGTCCTTTCATTCCATCATTCTTTGAAGACTCAGCAACTTCAGTTATGAAAGCAGTGTAAAATATTTAAACTGTCCTCATTTACAAAGAAGAGCGGACAATGAAACTAAATATCATACATACCCGAAAAAAATAATGTTAACTTAATATTAACAAAACTAAACCTTCTGTAGGTCGGTCTTTTTAATGGTACTTGTATGTCTTTACTTGAAATTGCCACTTTAAACAGATCATCGAACACGATGGCACAGAGCCTAAGACGCTGGGTATGTACAAGGGAGGAATTGGAATCAGATCACAATCCATCCGTCGTTACTACGTTTTCCTAGATCACTAGAGAAGAACGTCGGAATTGTTTCTTCAACAATGTCTCTGGGGGCATCCTTCACCACCGCTGCCCATCTCACCTCATATAAGACTCCCAGTGACTTCAGCGCTGATAGGTTGTTAAACTATAACTTTCCTTATAAACTTTCGTTTTGGAAGGTACATGTATATTAATTAAGGTGCTGTACTTCAGTATATGACAGATTTTACTATCAATTATTTCTCGATTCGTTGGTTTGATATTTCCGAAACTACAGAGTCTTATAAAAGGTATATTCGGAAATTTATTCTTTTTGTATGTGCTACTTACTGGTAATTTTGGCAGATCACGGAGAAGATTTACTTGGTAGGCTTTCGACAAGAAATTGATGCACTCAAGGAAAACAGTGCTGTCATGCGTGTCAATAGTGCGTTAGTCGCTAAGGAATGAAAATTTTGCAAGTGCTATTTAGCTATACTGTACGACTGTCAAAGCAAAACAAGTGGGAGTCTATAAGGAATAAAGTAATAAATATCCTTTGAGTCACCACGATCTGAAGGAGCAGTACGTTTGTTTTGAAGAACTTCGTAGTTTTGTTGATAACTATAAGGGCACAAAGAAAAATCGTTGTCGCGTCTAGATTATTTTGTCACACGCTCAAGATGGATAGAAGTAACTTATGTGTTCGATCTTTTGTTTTCACTTTCGGTTACCTACAAAGCAACTGTGCCCGCAGAGATGTAGAGAACTCTTATTCGCAACAAAAACACGCTGTAACCATTATACGTATTAATTATGGTGTGTTGCAATGTTGCGTGTAAGAATGAACTAAGTGCAGCTCACACACAATCGCATATGCACCTACAGGATCCTTAAGGTATGACTGTAAGAAAAGTACTATTTTGTTGTCTCGTTGTCGTGTCTAGATTATTTTGTCACACGCTTAAGATGGATAGAAGTAACTTACGTGTTCGATTTTTCGTTTTCACTTTCGGTTACCTACAAAACAACTATGCCCGCAGAGATGTAGAGAACTCTTATTCGCAACAAAAACACGCTGTAACCTTTATACCTATTAATTATGGGGTGTTGCAATGTTGCGTGTAAGAATGAACTAAGTGCAGCTGACACACAATCGCATATCCACCTACAGGACCCTTAAGGTATGGCTGTAAGAAAAGTAGTATTTTGTGCGATTTTTATAATTAGGCGTTTAAGTGAACGGCAACCGCTTTCTGTGTCAGGATTGCTATCCTGGAGAGTTTAGCATCTTACCGTCAGTCTGTGTTAAAAATGAAAGAGGACTAGAAATGCAGAATTTATTACGAAGTCGTCTTGCTATTCTGAAGAGGTAAAATTTTAAGACGAGGTAAAGCCCTTCGAACACGTCGTAATTAACAAATATTACATTAACGAGTGTTGTTATTGATTTAACAGCTTAACATAAAACCATGGATATAGCTTTTGCAAATGTAGATTATGGGGTAAGTTTCCAGAATTTACGAACCGTGCTTTAAAAGCTATGACACATCAGGTCCAATTCAGCGTAGCGCATCGCAAGTGCAGCCCCACTATTAACGCTCTTGGACAACTTACTTTGCTTTTACTGTACAGCACACAAGGTTCTCAGACGGCGAAACGTTTAAAAAACATGAGCTCTTTCTCTGCCTCTCTCTTGAATCCGCCCTTTTGGAAGGCGGGCAGCGCTCCTGTATAGTGTCATTTCCCTAGAGGAAAAAGAATCTTTCTCATTTCCGAGATCGCTTTTGCCCGGTTCCAGTATCTGCTTCCTGCGGAAAACGATCTCTTACCCCGTCTGAAATTCCTACCGCGATCTCATTCTCGCTTTTGCCGTTGGAATATTCGGCTATAGAAGAGGTGCGAAATGCATTCTTTGCAAATTTCGAACGCTCTGCCACTGCAAATTCGATTTCATCGCCGTTTTTCTAAACTACAGTTTTGTCAGAAAGCGTCAGTGGCTGCAATTTCTCTTTAAGCAAATATGACGTTACGTCTTGGATGTGCATTGCGTAAAGATTCTTCTTTACTCCTTTCTCCTTTTAGTTAAAATGAGACTACTCTAAACCCATCTGAACATAAAAGGGAAATAATTACGTTAGAGAGCAATTGCCACTTGCTATACATTATGCAACGTGTACATTATCGAACAAGTTTAATAAAATTCTGACATGGTTCATATTCACTGATGTAAAAAGAAAGAAAAATATTCCTTTCCCTATTCCACCCACTTGGTTGTAATTTTTCTTTTCTTGTCACTTTGTACAGTGGCTTATGTTCTTTCTCAAGTTTCACGCTATCTCAGTACAAAATCTCACCAAATCGGTTCAGCGGCTTACTTCTGAAAATGTAACAGAGCTACTTTCGCATTTAATAATGTTAGCACGGAAGTATGGATTTAACACGTTGGGAATTATATTAGCATTTTATTCATTACTTTCAATCGTAATACGTAGACCATATCAACAAACCAAATCGTTTTCAAAAATATGATAAAATTCAAAAGTCAGAGAGCAATACCATTTTTAGAGAGTAAATATTTTTCCCTAATTAGTATAATACTCCTCAATACCTTCTAGTACAACCTTTTTAAAGTAACCTCTGTCCTTCTTCAACGCTCAGCGATTTCCATATCAAATTTCATCCAGATCGGTTCAACGATTTAGTCATGAAAACGTGACAGACAGAGCTACATTCACAATTTTTACAGTAGTATGGATTGGTCAAAGGCTTACAGTTATTTTCCAGGGTACTTTAAATCTTAAAATTTCGAAACGCCTTGCTTGATGCAGATGGACACAGTTCCGTGGAGCCATGAGATGGCATTCCAAAAATATTTACATTTTGATTGCTTACGGAAATCCAGAATGAATCTTCTGCATCCAGCCAGTTTCCTGACATTTCTTCGCAAACTGCAAGTTTCTGAAATGTTGTTCTGTAGAAAAACGGTGACTTTAAATACAGTAGTAAAAACACGGGTGTTACATATAGGTGATGCATTGAATGCTTGAAAAAGTTACCGTAAAAACGACAAGTTGGAAAGGCACCCAAGAGTGGTTAAATGAACGCTGAAGGCTATATTAGAGGGAAAGCTCAACGTTGGCAACAAAAGTTGGAGTTTGTAGGTTACTGCCAACATTTAAAGTAGCACAGAGTGTCACAAGAAGTGTTTTCACGGATCGGTCTGAAGAGGGAGACTCACTTGGTTGCTCTGTTGTTTTCCCGGATCGTGTTCTCAAGGTCCGACAGCCTCAAGATTTTATTATCTTTGGTACTGAATTGTTTGCGATCTTGCAGGCAAAGAAGCACATGCTAAACTCCTTGTCCGTTCTGATTCTCTGAGACCCCTTCACCCTCTCCAACGTTCTTACCCAGCAGATAAAGTAGTCCAGAATAACCTCCTGAAACAACGACTACCGGAAGGAGGTGTTTTTCTGCTGGGTACTAGGGCACATGGGTATTCCAGGGAACGAGATTTCTGATGTAGCAGCCAAGGGGGCGTGTCAAGATCCTTAGCTACTTCAGTGTGCCATCTCCCTGCCTGCTATAGCCTCGTCATTAAGCTCCAGTGTTTTGTGTCGATGGGAGGATCAGTAGCTGGAAGTCGCAAGACAACAAGTTCCATCTAGTAAAGCCCACAATGTGGCCTCCCAGCCCTTTAGACGGGACGAGGCCCTCCTTAATCGTCTTTGCATAGACTACATCTCTACGACACGAGGTTTCTTGTTCCGACGAGAGGAGCCTTTAATGCCTTGTGCTTGTGGCTAACAAATCACTTTGTGCTACGTTTTATTGGACTGTGTTTTACTTTTTCTAACTAGCGGGCAGCTGGCGGATTTGCAAACTGATCTGCCCACTATTTTAAGTACCGTTCAAATGATTGGGCTTCGATTTTTATAGGTTTGTGAATTGTTCAGTATTTTTCCCAAGATTTTAGAGAGATGGTTTTAATTTATTAACAGGGTGACTGGCTTCTTGTTGTTGTGGTCTTCAGTCCAGACACTGGTTGGATGCAGCTCTCCATACTACTCTATCCTGTGCAAGCTTCTTCATCTCCAAGTAACTACTGAAACCTACATCCTTCTGAATATGTTTAGTGCCTTTATTTATTGATCTCCCTCTACGATTTTTACCCTCCACGCTTCCCTCCAATATGCCATGAGATGGCATTCCAAAAATATTTACATTTCGATTGCTTACGGAAATCCAGAATGAATCTTCTGCATCCAGCCAGTTTCCTGACATTTCTTCGCAAACTGCAAGCTTCTGAAATGTTGTTCTGTAGAAAAACGGCGACTTTAAATACAGTGGTAAAAACACTGGTGTTACATATAGGTGATGCGTTGAATGCTTGAAAAAGTTACCGTAAAAACGACAAGTTGGAAAGGCACCCAAGAGTGGTTAAATGAACGCTGAAGGCGATATTAGAGGGAAAGCTCAACGTTGGCAACAAAAGTTGGAATTTGTGGGTTACTGCCATCATTTAAAGTAGCACAGAGTGTCACAAGCAGAGACCTGGCTGTGGATTCCCACTCTGTCTCAGAATTTTTGCCTGTCACTGATCGCTTGTTAAACATCTGGCAATGTTTGTTGACTTGAAAAATGCCCCGTTGGATCGTGCTTCTGAGTCTATGCTGAATGCAGGTGCCACTATAACTGGTTGGCTGAGTGACTTCAAAGATCTGAGGAAGACAACGGTACGACACAAACAATAGGGCCGTGTATAGTAAAGCACTGTTGTGCCCAAACCATACTGCACTTTGGGTTTATCTACTAAACAGCAACGACCATGTGATTGTCACTCGTATTACGAAGGCGAATATTTATTTACGAAACAGGTGAAGACATATCAAGAGGTCCGGTAACGATTTCCTTAAGAACTAACTAAAACATGTAATTTTTTAAATAAATTTGGTTTAAAGTAAAAAACTTTTAATGCCTAGACCGCAGTTTTCCTTTTACAATCGAAGTACGATAACTAGTTTCGGTTGTTTTCTACAACCATCTTCAGGTCTGTAAACAAATGGAGGAAAAGCAGCATAAGAAAGTTTTGTCCACTCAGGCAGTATATACAAACGTCGTTTTCAAAAGCTGACCAAAAAATATAGCGGGGAGCCAATTTCGAAACTAAAAGTGAACACGTAACTGTAAGAAGTTTACTAATATCACCGTGAGCAAGCCAGACTGTAGACCTGTAGAAAGAATTTTAGACCAGAGATCTTAAAAAACTTGTATCTGCATCCAAGTGAATATTAAAATTATAAATATAACAATGGAATGAAGTACATCGTTAACTGGCAATACGCTGTGTGTAGGATGCAAATCCTACGTAACTGGCAATAATACAAAATAAAATGAATGCGACTGCATTAAAGTCCAAATAATTTGAAAACTGTAAAAATAACAAGAGAACGAAGTTAAAAATTACATGGCAGGGAAACTTCCATATATAGCCAACTAGCAACGTGCCATAAGTAAAAGACAGATCATACGTGAGAGTGAAATGATAAAAAACGTCAAAGTTAGGCTTCACTAACATATAGTTTTGGAACTCGCACAAAGCAGAAATCTCTTTAAGCAGCTCAGCTCGGTGACCATGATATAATGATACCAAAAATTATAACCATGGTGTAAATGGCGACGGAAAACATTTCTCTGTTTTAAAAAATCCAAGGAAATTTGCGTTGTGCCAAAGTTGACAGTGCCACAAAAGTGTTAGTGGAGATAGGTATCAGTGACGTGGGAATATAATCAGACATCAGCATAGACGAATACAACAGCCTGCAATCCGTTTTAAAGTATTCCACAGCAAATAAAAATCACCCACCGAAAGGACAGACAGAAGAACTGCTCGGCAGACATCCTGTAATGGGACTGTGACAGCTGCCACGAAGGTCGTTCTTCATGTTTGTTCATCCTCCGGACCCGGACACGATTTGAATGCATGTCTTTTATAGTCAGGGTACGATATACCATAACATTGCCCCCAGTCAGCCTTCTTGAGCTGTTGCAAACTGAAAAACGACATGGAGAAACGCGACAGATGTGACGGAATCAGGATCTCTGAACTTGATTTCCGTCTCTGGAACTATCGGAATATCCTTGACAGAAACATCCCAGGTTTCTGTAGCGAACGATTGCTTCGGAATACCACTCATTTACTAAAGATATATCACACTTTTTAAAAAACTACACAATTTAACAGCAATTTCAACTGTCTAAAAAAAAAAGGAAACCAAGAAATAGAAAACTACATAGAACTGAAGAGGCACAGAGAAATATTTAAAGACAAACAGTTAAAGATCCAGCAAATATGAAACATACCAGGACAAAACAATTTCTGCAAATAATTGGTAACATACTAATATGTACAAGTGATAAATAAAAACTAGATTAAGAGATGGATGTTGTACATCGCTTGTGATCACCACATTTGCTTCTGACGGAAGTTAAGAAGAAAATATTGCGTGTTATGGGTGGATTAGGCAAATAACTGTTAGTTTTTCATAAATTCAGTAACTTCCGTACCACAGAAATCACTACCGCCTGTTTCCTCGAAGCACTGTGCAAGCTTACGCTGAAGAAAGCCGCTTACTTCATAACCATATTTCCTCCATCCTCAATGCAAGGGCAACACCCCTCGACACTTACAAGCACAAGTTACGCAAATGTCTATCTCCTGCTACTTTCACTCTAAAACTGTGTTACATATTGGCACACATTTTGACGTCAAAATTATTTTCATTGCCAAACCGTCCCTTCAACTCGCTTGCTTCTGCAACTTATATGTTTCCCTACATTAATTGAAACTGTCTCTGTAGGTTATCCCTGTATATCATACGCACAATAGCTACAAAATGGCTGTGAAGTGACAGACGTTACATTGCGTTCTTTCCGGTACCTGAAAGGTGGAAAATGTCTTTAGGGTTACTTGCCAGTTAAGTCACATGTTCTTGGCGTTTTAGCCTCACCGAGAATATAGGCAGGTCTTCGAGTTGGAAGTCGATGTGCTAGAAGAACCCCGGGTACCATCATCACTCACTCTCACAACACTTACACCCATGGGAACACCGCCTCACACATTTGGGACGCTAGGGCTCGTTGGTAAAAATCCTCTACATACCAATGTAGACAAGTGATTTGCTACGTTGTCGATGTTCGCCTTATGATCGGACTCTCAGAAAAAAGATTTCCATGCGAAGATATGGAGTGTTCCTGTCACTGGCGTCAAGACAGCTACGATAACTCAAACCGAAACTTTCAAGGGAACCAATTCTCCAATACACGCAAGTATCACCGTGTCGTTCCTGCAAGCGCTGCAGATCAGTAACGACTATTTTCGGTGGCACTGCGTGTTGTGACCTGACGGGAACAGACATGACATATTTTAACCGTGGCAATACCAAAATATTTTCCATAATGTGTACTACCAAGGGGGGCTACTTTACACCTACCACAAAAAAATGAGAAAATAATTTCATTACTACTTGTTAAATTTCATTAACAACACAACTTAAATAAGTACTGATGTTTAAGTAGGGCTCAGAACCTGAAAATATCTTTTAGAACGTTTTTAGCTGTACCAATGTGTTTTCCATATCCAAGAGGCGATATGCACTACTGCCATAAAAAATTAAAATAATATAAATTTCGGTAATTGTCCTTTACTTTCATTCACAACATACATGTTAAACACATTTTGATGTGTAAAAATGGTTCTCAACCTGAAAATATGAAGATGATATTTGTTGGGAAAAGTCATCCCTACAACTAAGACTTACATTTTGGGTTCAGTTATACTGAAAAGATTTGAGACACTTATGGAGTCCGGTAGAAAAAAATTATTAAAAACAATAATTTTTTTAAAAAAAGTTCTAAGCTGTATACTACATCACTAGATGACAATATTTTCAAAAGATGGGCGCAAACTACTCCTCTCTCCCTCCTGGTACTGCGAAGGTTACTCCCTTGTGGGTGTGGACGATGGAACGCTACCCTAGATGAGTCGAATGGTAGCTGTCACACTCCCATTTCCGGATATCTCCCTGCTATTATTCGCCTGGATTTTCCTATCGATCCTTTTGAAGGCGATTCGTTGTATACTGCATCCAGTTTATTTTACATGGCCAATTCAGTGCCACTGTATACGTTGCCGAAATGTCATCGCGATAAATCTTTAATATGAAGAACCATGATTTCAAGAGATTGGTTCAGAAGGCACCAGTGAACCGCAGAAATGCAGCTATCAGCGACTTCAGTATTCGTCTTCATTGTTCAAAGGAATGCTGTGAACCTTACAATGGCAGAAATGATAGTATTGTGGTGTGCCCTTGGCGCTGGCAGTGGCAATCTGGTTAAACACCAAAATAATATCTGTTATCTTAGGATATATTAGTATGTTATCCCCTCAGTGTTTCTGTAGAATGATAGAGTGATACTTTCCCTATTCAATATAATGATAATGTAAGTGGCATTGTGTCCAGCGACAGATAGTTTACTGGTTGCGCACTCTTGCCATATTCGTTCAAGAACACCTTATCCCTTACGTTTCCAGAGACTGTCATCATTATGCCACCCACCAAGACAACGCCGTCTGTCTCACTGCCCCGTCTAATTCCAGCAAGATCTGCCGATATAGTGGCCAAGGCTGCAGTCTCTCTTCTTCAGCCTGCTGTTCGCATGGTTCCCTTCGCCGATCTACAGAGTGTTCTATGTCGTCATGTCGATCTTTTATGGCACGCACATTGGTCTACACTTCCCAATAATAAATTGCGGGACGTAAAAGCTCTTCCCTGTGCTTGGAACTCTTCCTCACAAACTCGTCGCCGGGAGGAGGTAATTTTAACTAGACTCCGGATAGGGCACTGTCGTTTTAGCCATCGGCAGCTTTTAAGTGGCGATCTTTCCCCACTTTGTCCCCACTGCTCTCAACTGTGGACGGTGAGACACCTTTTACTTGAGTGCCCCTATTTTCCTCCGTTACGCGCCCGTCTGCAGCTGTCGCCTGATATATCTTCCATTTTAGCAGATGACACGCGCTCAGTCGATGCCGTCCTCGAGTTTATTAGTGTCAGTGAGAATACGTCGGTCATTTGAAGCTCTTTTTGGGGAAAACAACCCCCCCCCCTCCTATAGTAGTTTTCTAAGCTTTCCTTCCGATTTGTAGTTTCCCCACTTTTGAGTTTCGCTCCCATTGCTGCTGATTTCCAATTTTTTTTTTTTCTTACGTTTCCCTAAGCCACAGACCGAGCGCTAATGACTGTAGCTGTTTTGCGCCCTAAAACCATAAAAATAAGATCGGTTCTAGAAATGAATTTCAGAACAAACGTCTACGCACTGAAACTTGTAGAAACTATATCGTAGCCCCTTTTCTCCTTTTTTATTACTCGAATGACGCTTGATCACATGATCTTTGATGTAGTCTCCATCGTTCCAACAGCGCAGTTACTCATATCAGGCAGCAAAACAGGAATACTCGGATAACGCTTGATCACATGATCTTTAATGTAGTCTCCATCGTTTCAACAGCGCAGTTACTCATATCAGGCAGCAAAACAGGAAGGTAGCCTTATAAAAATCGGTTTCGTAAAGACTGCTATGAATCCTCCCTTGACACGTCGTCCTAGAGGGGGAGTTCCTTTTCTGAAAAAATGCAGTTGGTTGCAGTTGGCATATGTAGTCTATCACTCGTTTGGAAACCGGGAAAATCTTCCAGACCAGCCTTAGGAAGTGTCAACGACAGTATATCTCGGCGACTCCAAGGCGACATCACCAGTAAGACTCGAGTGACGTGGCTACCGACAGTAACAAAAATTTTTAGCGCTTGCTGCCAGCACCGCTTTTCACTTAGGGAATTGCATTAAGGCAGCGTGTTTTGTGTCATACACTCAAATCCACGACGAACTCTATCGTTCTGTCTCTCTCCTTTCGAGTCTCACTAATTTGCTCTCCTTTTATAAACAGTTGTATCAGGTAGCAATAATACTGAAAATCTGGTGAAATTTTTAAAACAACTGTGCGGAATTTGATTCTACGCTCATAATTATAAATTTCCACAGAATGTTTTGTGCAGATGATTATTATAAACTATTCGGATGGTGCAACCATGCACTCCTAGGCGTAGTGAAGTGTACTTGCTGATAATTTATTGTAACTTACAATAAAATATGAAGCGAGCGACAAAGTTCAATATAGATCTCGTTTATAATTACCAAAGTCCGCTCCGGTAAAAATAAAATATGTTTTAGTGGGCTCTTGAATGAAGTAATCATCGAAGACGTTATTTAATTTTCAGACAAGCTAAAATTTCACAACTATAATGCAGGAAATCTGTAGTATCTAAGAGCAAACACCCGGAATTTATTTCAAGTGTCTTAGGGGAACACCCAACAAAACCCAAATGTGACTGGCCAGACGGAGATCTTAACCACAGGTCCAGTGCCGTAATACTGCATCACGTCATTGAACAGACTAAACAACAGAGGTAAGTACTTGTGGCGTGTACTCATTCACACGAAATATGCGTATCTGCACACATTCAATAACACATTTCGAGTTGTTGACTGAATAGAACTACGACGAGTGCAACGTAAGATGTCGGTTAGTATGTGAAGGGCCGGCTCTTCAGTGAATCTTATTCCAGAGACGAGGAAGCCGTGGGTGGAAGCAGCAGGAGATTTGCATACGCGTAACTTGTTGCTTCTGTGTGTCGAGCAGCACTGCGCTAGCACAATGCTCTTTTGAGAAAGAAAGGAATGTGGTTACGAAATACGAGACTTTCCTCCTTGTATGCTTGCACAGAGCTCCGAGAAAAACTGAGCAGCTAGCGTTGGCTATGATACGCATGCCACTGAAAAGAGGAAAAATTCGTAAATTTATTTTTTCTTTATTTCTATTCAGACACAGACACAGTGGTTAAAAACGACGAACATGATACATGCTTGATCGAATTCAGAAAACCTGTGAGAAAGATGATTAGTTTGATTTATATCAGTACAAGTTGCAAGCACCCTACTTCACGCTGTGAGAGTACATGACAAATAGCGACAATTTGTAAGCGGAGTAACAGTTCAGTTAACTTAAAGATAGTTGACAACAGGTCTCGTTATATGTGTTCCAGCTTCGTATGACCATGGAGCTGTGGAAACATAAGTTTGGTGCAATCAAATTAATGTGACCACCACTACATTCAACATGAAAGTGCAATAACCACTCACCGACGGAAGGTGGCAACGCTAGAAATGGAGGGTGTATAAAGTTTGTCAGGAGACAGTGTAGTCGTTGCAGTGATGCAGAAATGGCTTATTTGCCCGACATCCAAAAAGGGATAGTAATTGGCTTTTGGGGCGAGGTAGGAAGCATCTGAAAAACGGGTAAGTATTGAGAACTTTTCGCGTGCTGACGTGGTTAAAGTATATCGTACATGGCAAAACGGAGCTATGCATAACCGAGGCTGAGTCAACTGCGTTGCATCATGGGCTATAGATGACGAGGGTGAATGACGGCTGCAGACATGTGTATGGGCGAATAGACGGCAGCTGTTGAGAAACTGACAGCCCAGATGAAACAAGTGGCTACCAACAGTGTCTCGTCAACGACCGTTCAGCATATATAAATGCGTATGGGCCTCCGCAGCCAGTGCCTGGTTCATGCGCCCACGCTGATTGCTGTTCATCGACGACGAATTCTGGAATTTGCCGTCCAGCATCGCTACTGGATCTCCACTCATCGGTGACAGGTGGCCTTTTCACGTTAATCGCGTTTTATGCTCCCTCGGACAGATGGCCATTGGCGAGTATGGCGTGAAATGTGTGAAAGGAAACACGCTGCAATAATCGTCGGAAGGGCCCAGGCCGGGAAGCATTTCATGGGTGACCTAGTCATTCTGGGAGGCACAATGGCTCAACAAAAATATGCCTCTGTTCTCGAGGAACATGTCCACCCCTATATGCAGTTTCATTTTCCTTGACACCGTAGCATCTACCAGCACGACAATGCAACGTGTTACACAGCTTGCTGTGTACGTGCGTGGTTAGAAAAGCACTTGGATGAGTTTACCGTACTCCCCTGGCCACCAAACTACCCGTATTTAAACCCAATCGAGTATCTGTGGAACCAGCTCGATCAGGCTGTTCGCGTGGTTGATCGTCAGCTGAGATACCTGGTACAGCTGGCCACGGCCCTGGGGTCAGTACCTTTCAGAACCTCACTGACTCTCTTTCTGCACGTCTCGCTGTGACCTGCTCTGTAAAAGGTGGTTAACCAGGCTGTTGGCAGCTGGTCACCCTGTGGGCGGTGTTTTTCAGGTCTATAATCTTCTCGTTCCTAGCCTGAGTCGATCAACTGAGTATTACAAGGAGGATACGGTAGAGGCTAATTGGTAGGAAAAACATTACAGACGGTAATTCTATTTTTTGTATGGACAACTCTCACACTATACATTGGTCTTGTGGTACACGGAACAACGGAATAAGAACTGAATAATTGCAACATCCAGAAAAGGAAGAATAAATCGCATCATTGTGCCGATGATATCACCGCCATATGTCTGACGCCTTTGAATGCCGCCGGCCGCGGTGGTCTATCGGTTCTAGGCGCTCAGTACGGAACCGCGCGACTGCTACGGTCGCAGGTTCGAATCCTGCCTCGGGAATGGATGTGTGTGATGTCCTTAGGTTAGTTAGGTTTAAGTAGTTCTAAGTTCTAGGGGACTGATGACCACAGATGTTAAGTCCCATAGTGCTCAGAGCCATTTGAACCATTTCAACCATTGAATGCCGCGCGCAACCTTCCTGCGCCGGTATTACAGTGTGGCGCGACCAGCGCCACTCAGGTGTCTTCCCTCTGCCGACTGCCACGAGGGGCGGCCGCAGCCAGCTACGAGGAGAACGGTTGCAACCAGGGAGCGAGACGGAAGAGCCGAACCACGGATTGCGTCAAGCTGTTACACAACGTGTTCCGGACAGAAGATGTCTTTGGTCGCTATCGGTGATACCTTGGGTAGTCCCGATTATTAACTTTTTCGAGTTATACTGAGCTATGGTGATTGGAGCGGTCGTCGCCCAGGGGTCTGCTGGATGTGACTCAGCTGTGGCGAATATTTAACTAAGAGAACTCTGAGGGAGGGGGAATCCCAAAACTTGTCGTGCTGCTCATATGTACTGGATTCAGATGGTTATTTTCGTGTCCCTACCAGAGAAAAATTCTGATAAATGTGGTTTTTTTTTTTTTTTTTTTTTTTTTTTTTTTTTTTGTAACTGTTTGCATCGAGCAAAGATAGACGAATGAGGAGGAACTGCAGTAATTTTGATAGGATGAGCGCATGTGTTATATTCAATACTAGTTGTAAAGAAAGCCAAGGAATCGCATTAAATTAAATTAAACGTTTCATTGGAAAGTTTTTTTGACATATTGTTTTAGATCAATTATTTCTTGTTGTTTTTGTAAAAGGTTGTTTTTAACAATATCAGTGGATTTTACTGGATGGTTAGTTACTATAAAATTACCCCCAGCCCTTCCATTTAATGCTCTGTTACACCATTAACACTAAATTGGTGGTGGAGACCTTATCGTACTACCCACACGAGCAGAGGTCACGGTTCAGATATGAACAGGAAGATTTAGATACGGTAGTCGGATGCTCTTCTTAATTACCGTGGCAGAATAAAGTTTCAACGATTTCTCAAACTTCTCTGATGAAAGACTGGTACACAAACACAGAAGCAAACACAACACTGCACAGTTTCTTCCGAAAATTGGCGATATTACTAAAGATCGCTAAGAAGAAAAACTCAGCTAAGATTATCAGATTTATATAAGAAGAAGAAGAAGAAGAAGAAGAAGAAGAATGGGGGACAGAAGAAGAAGAAGAAGAAGGAGAAGAGTGAGGAACAGAAGAAGACGGAGAAGAAGAATGGGGAACATGCCTTGAAATCCACCAAATACCAGTCATGTTCCGAGCGAAGTAGCATAGTGGTTGGCACACTGAAGTCGCCTTTGGGAGGACGACGGTTCAGATCCGCGGCCAGCCTTTCAGATATACGTTTTCCGTGATTTCCCTGAGTCGCTCCAGACATATCCCGGGGTGGTTCCTTTATAATGGCACGGACGATTTCCTTCTCGATCCTTGAAATATTTCGAGCCTGTATTCCACCTCTAATGCCCTTGATGTTGACAGGACGTTAAATCCTGTTCTTTCTTCCTTGCTTCCCCTTTCGTAGTATGTGGGAGATTAATCTATCTCTAAGTATGAAACCCTTCGGCACATTCTAAATGATGAGAAATAAAGCCATCTATTCCATAAAATAATGAAGAAGAAAGTTGAGCCACAATACGTTCCTGGTTTTTGTTCACTCATATTTACACAGTCAACGTGAAAAGTTCTCCGTCTCATGGGATAAGAGTGTGTTTTCTTGGGTGAAAATGTACTTGTTTTTCGACATTTTCCATTTTTGTGTCCGTTTACCTCCTGGAACGTTTCTGCACAAAGTAGATTCTATTCCAGAAGTGTGGTTGTGTATCATCCGTAAAATGCCCACGTATAATTATCAGTATCTCTCATTAGGCCTCATAACCATTTCGAGCTTTGATCTATTTACCTGGGGAACAGTTGGAAGCCTAGGGTGTTAAATGTAACGAATAGGGTGTTGGTATTGTGTCTGATAACAATACTTTGAGTATGAAAAGTGTAACATACTTCATCATCCACCAGAACTTCAAATTAAATACCATACTCTTCTCCAGATGCTGGATGTAGGCATTTGTATTTTCTTTTAGGCAGAGCGCACCTATTGAAATGTCCCTTCCTCCAGATGTTCCTCTGTCAAAGCACATTTTTGAACAGTCACAGTATTGTTACAAAATATTTTATGTTTTTGTGCTGACTCAGCAATGCCACATCTAATGACCCTCCCTTGATCTCTAGAAAAATTGTTAAGTATTCCTGACAAGCGCAAAAAGAACAGACAGGCAGCCACGAAACTTTCCGCTGCTAAATTAATTATAATTACTCTTTCTTACTCTTACCAGGTCTTCTTTCCTTCCTAGTATTAAATGATTTAACTAAATCTGTCCTTTGGTGTTTCTCTTTGAATACGAAAATTGAAATTGACCTTTTCATGAAAAACTAAATATTTAGTTCGGTGGCTCTTAATCACTGTCTTCTTGGCTGAAAAAGAGAAAATTAAGAATTTTGCAGTAAAGCGTGGCTTCTCCGGAGTGCAATCGAGCGCACGCAAGGTTGAAGTTCTTCTTGGCAGCTAACGTAAGAAACAACTTTTCAAGGTCTGCGTCGTAACGTAGCTCTGAAAAATTCTTGATGCTGTTATTGAAGATCAAGTCAAGACTGGTACTATTCTGAACAACTGTTGTAGCCTGTGTCGGTAGAGAATTTTCACAAATTTTCGCTTTTCACGAAAGAGAATCTGTTCATTCCAAAAGACTGTGTTATTAAACAGGGATACCACAACACTACCTACCATTCAAAATCCTGTCTTCTGGTTGCTTGCACTTCGTATTGTAATTACTAGGAGAGGAAAGATGAGCATAATATTCACTTCAGAAATGAGAAACATTTTGCCTTTTAAGATAGCAATTACTATTTCACAAAACCGTTCTTCTCAGGGCTCAAGTATTACAATATACGACTATATTCAGCTTCTTACAAGAGCGTATATTGACAAAAATTAACATTTCTGATCTCGCAGCAATGGCGGATGTCATTTCTTTTTCTAATAAAAGTACACCTCCCTTGAAAATATGTCCTTCGATAGCCAAGTCTATCAGGTCATTAGTAAAAGTCATTAGTAAAGGCACGGAATATACAAGTTTGTTAAAAATCACGGAACGCTAACAAACCAACGATGGTATTTAGAATGCTGCGCTCTCGCAGGCGAAAACGATAATTCAGGCTACGGCAAGCAAACGGAGACCGGCAGCACCCGCCATGACGCGACCCTTTAATGCCCGCCGAGCCGCCGCAGCACCCCAATGCCACAGCCCCACCACCCGCCCGAAGTGACACCATACATCCAAGCACAAATACTCCACACCCTGTGCATGATGCCGGCAGTAGAGGCTATGCTATAATGGGAGTCATTCTCAGCTGCTAGCCAATGTTGAATTTAACATTTATCAATTGCTTATTTTATATTAAATAAAAAGGAAAATCTGATACTTTAAGTAATGGATTTTCTTTCTGTAAATTTTATGATATATTTTCTTTTTTTTTTCGTAAAATAACATTGACATTTAATTTGGAGATAAGTGAAGTCGTGGAAGTCGTGAATTATCTGTACAAATATCCATTTGGGGGAATCAAAGAGCGGTTTGAAATTCAATAAACGATGAATTGGTATTTATATTTACATAGTTATTCATTTTTTCTTTGTGCTTGAAATGCAAAGAAAATACAAAACCACGTTGATAGAATCAAATTCCCAATCCACCTATCTCTTTCTCTTGAGTGTTGTAGCATTATTTCTGTTTACAATATCATTCTTCTTTAATTATTTAAAATAATATTGACTGAAGCACCATGTCAATTAGTTTACGTACAGTTTGATTTGCAGTACAGTCAAACACAGCAAATACATCATCTGTCAAGTTGCTGTAACACACATAAAACAATACATTTCTTTGACACCTTTCCCGGAAACATAACTCTTCTTTTTAACATCCTGACTAGGAGAACACAGTCCACCTCTACTGGTAACAGCTGTTAAATGATTTCTGTAATCTTTCATGCCCTGGTCATCTTCTGTCAGATACATTTTACAATAACCACAGTTAGTTTACTTAAGTACAGGCCACACATCCTCGTCTAACCATCTTCTATAACTAAATTTAGCTCATTGCTGCACGTCACTTTTGAAAAGTCATTTATATCTGACTCATTAGATAAAATGTCATCGATATTGCAGTACCTGTGTTGCTATGAAGAACGATGCAATGTCTCTAAGAACGTGCATGTGTGCATGCCAAAGCGTTAAAAGGCGACTGCTCGCATAAAGTGGGAACTCTCTTATACAGCCAATGATTGTTCATATTCGCAACTGCAAACGGATTTCGTGTATAAATTGCTCTTTTGAACTACATCAACCATTTTTTGTGTCTTTAATGTCAGTGACACATGGCATCTTTACTTTGTCTCAAAAATTTACTTGAGATATAGTAATTACCACCACTCACATGCTTTCCACGTTGAGTTTGAACGTTGCCTGTTAGAACGTGTTACCTCTTTTTTTCACTGAGCTGTATCCACCAAAGCAAGAGAGATATGTCTAAAAGCTAAATGAGTTTGTTTGCAAAGATCTATTATGAACTAAGAATTTTCTTCATTAACATAGGCTTTAGATGCACATTCACTACTATTATAGGCCTGACCAAAAAGAGTCCCTGCTTTGTAATCCACTGTCAAGAGAACAACTGTTCAGCCCTGTTCAGTTAACATTGATTCGTTATTAGCTATGTTCTTTTTCTTCAAAAATGTTCAAATGTGTGTGAAATCGTATGGGACTTAACTGCTAAGGTCATCAGTCCCTACGCTTACATACTACTTAACCTAAATTATCCTAAGGACAACACACACACACACACACACACACACACACACACACACACACACACATGCCCGAGGGAGGACTCGAACCTCCGCCGGGACCACCCGCACAATCCATGACTGCAGCGCCTCAGACCGCTCGGCTAATCCCGCGTGGCTCTTTTTCTTCAAAAAAATGTAGTAATTTCATGTTTATCCAGCAAGTTTTCAGGTAAATAATTCAAAATAGTAATTACAAAATCAATACTATCACCAGGATCCGTATCTTGTCTATTGCTAAATTTTAAGTCGATAATTTTAAGCGTATGTTTTAACTGTGTTTTGTTACTTACAATTACTGGAAACTTTAAGATCCATTTCGACCAATCTCTAGATGATTAACATGGGCAGTAAGACTTAAGTTTGCACTAATTGTGACATGGTACAGAACTTTCAGAAATGGAATCTCACTAATTAAAATAAAACATGCACTAGTTTCCCTTTTAACAGAGATCCACTCAAACCACACCTATTAATTTTATCGCAAAAATGCCGAGTCTCAATGAACTGACATTGAATAAATGTTTATCGGTTTCTAGCCTCGTCAAGTGATTAAAATTACACTCTCATGGTGTATGCAGTATCAGTGAGCGTAATGTCTGTGTGTGGAATGGTGAAGGCGCACAGTGTCTCCTGAGTTTGACAGAGGGCAGATTTTGATGGCACAGAGGCTTGGCAACGGCATTTAAAAAACTTCATGGCTTGTCGGGTATTCGAAAAATGCTGCAGTAACTCATGACTTGTCGGGTGCTCGAATATAGCTGCATTAACTGTCTTGAACATGTGGTGACAACAAGGTGAAAGCAGACGCCGTGGGATTGGACCGGCAACCATCACTACAGAAGTCGGGCGTCGTAGGCTGGGCAGACTGGTAAAACATGACAGGTGGCGAATTCTGGGGGAACTAACGTCGGTCATTAATGCTGGGAAGAGTGTTACTGGGTCTGAACACACAGTGCACCGAACACGCTTAACAATTGGTGTCCGCGGCCGACGACCCATGCATGTGCCAATATTAACACCACCACATAGGCAACTACGACTGTAATGGGCATGTGACCATGGGCATATTGGCGCAGGGGCAGAGCGTTGCACGGTCTGATGAAGCCCGAAATTCTTCCCCATCATGCAGATGGAAGGGCACGAATCCGCTGTCTTCCAGGGGAACAACTCCATGACATGTGTACTGTGGGACGGAGATAAGCTGGTGGTGGCTCCATTATGCTCTGGGGAACAATCATGTGGGTATCCATGGCTCCAGTGGAGCTCGTGAAAAGCACCATGACGGCCAAAGAGCATCACACACTGGTTGGAGACCAAGTACACCCGCTCACGACGATCGTGTTTCCCGACAACAGTGGCATTTTTCAACAAGATAATACGCCATGTCAGAAGGCCAGAACAGTCATGGACAGTGACGAGTTGCAGTTGATGTGCTGGCCCCCAGCTTGCCAGATCTGAACTCGATCGAACACATCTGGGATTTGGTTGAATGTGGCGTCAGCGCTCATTGCCCCCATCTCCTGAATTTATGGGGATTAGGTGACTTGTGAGTGCAGGTGTGGTGCCAAATTCCTCCAGCGACTTAGCAAGATCTCATTGCTTCCATGACATGACGTGTCGCCGCTGTTATGCGTGCCAATGGTGGACATACCGGCTATTAGGTAGGTGGTCATAATGTTGTGGCTGCTCAGTGTGTGTGTGTGTGTGTGTGGTATGTGTGTGTGTGTGTGTGTGTGTGTGTGTGTGTGTGTGTGTGTGTATGAGAGAGAGAGAGAGAGAGAGAGAGACAGAGGCCGAAAATAACATAGACTGAGAGAAAGAGGGGAAGGTGAACACTGGTAGGGGGAGGGAGCAGGCAGAAGTGGTCTACTTTGATTGTGCATCACTTTATGATATTTGACGGTACTACCGAGTGAAGAAAGACAGCGAGGAAGTGTCAGCCATCAAAGAACTTACTCTCGATACTCGTTTCATATGAAAATAACTCTATATCTATTTTTACCAGGATAATGACTAAAAGTATCAGTTTTTGCGTATTTGTGGTTAAAGTCTTTGTTTTGTTAGAATGAAACTTGTGCTGTTAGGTACATATATCTCACAGGCTTGACACATCTTTTCGTATTTTGTTTCTAAGCAATTGCAGTAATGATGAGAACCACTTCATTGACACAAAAGTTTCACTTCGTAACAAGATAAAAAGAAATTGCAACCTAAAATTGTGAAACATACGGAACATGGTAAACAACAGGTTTCCTGTCCTGTTTCTGGAATGTTTCCTAGTATATGTTTAGAGATAACGTAGGAAGAACCTTTCAACTGGAATCTCTTCCGCTGCTGGCTTTCCTGCTCTTGCAGTTCAGAAATACGTCAAGGTCGGTGAGACGTACACCTTTAATCCAATCTTTATTGACTCTATGTCCACATGTCCCTCAAAGGCTGTGGCTATACATCAACAGTAATACTTTGCAGCATTAAAAGCTTAAAAAATGAGAGACGAAAGAAGTGGCATTGGGCAGGAACTCATATTTTGTTTGTAGCTCACAGGAAGATTTATTTTTATTTTTGAGTGCACATCGATATATTTCCAGAGACCAGTGCACATGAGTGGGCTACTAGAAGCCACTGAAGTGCATGGTATTAACAAATATCCATAAAGATGGCAAGAGCGTCTCTGTCATTTAAGAGGTTTACAAAAGCATGCAATGAAATGTAGTACAAATAATTCCTAGGCGCTAGTATTTATCAGTACCATCATCATCATCATCATCATCATAGCCATCGTCGTCATCATCATCCACCTGTCACACACCACTGGAAAAATACCCGGCTAGCCTTTTTAATGCGTTATAGTCGGCAGAATTCCGTATCGAACAGCTCCTGTATGTTTTATAATGTCATCACCTACCTCCCACCAGACCGTCGGTTCGATACTTTCTCACCTTTCAGAAATCCAACACAGAACTTCCTCTGTTCTTCTAAAACTGATTCGTATGGTTACTTGTCGTTCCTGTCATCAATAAAGTTTCATTGGAGTGATAAATAAGAATTCTATTAGTGTACTGCTTGGATGGATCTATCTCGCTTCCATAATACGTGACTGATGATGTAGACTGCTCCTTACTATTCTTTCTTTGGCACGTAGGAAGTTTAGTTTTGATAACTTTGTTTAATTTAGCAAGAACAACCCAGTCCATTTTTATTCTCCTATTTATGTCTTTCCTCCGCATCTAGTTGTCCTTAAGGAGCCACTATCAACAGGAGAAAAATAGGGAAACGTTGGTACGAGCTGTTACCCTTCCTAGCAAGAAGTTCACACTGGAAAGAAAAAAAATATCAACTGCAAGTAATGTTGTGGATGGGTGGCACCATAAACTTCAAGTACTTGTAATCTCTTAAGAGTCATTATGAGTCATGTAACGATCATTTACGGCCATCAACAAACGCTAAAGCAGAAACCCTTATAGAAGTGATCAATAACAGAATTTCTGTTGAGGAAATACGTGATAACATAACAACACAACCTTCTCACTTATTTAGAAACACAGAGCTACAGATCGCATAGCCCCCAAATGGTTCGATGTTAAGGAGTGATTCAGAAACTCCACTATGCACTGACAATGAGCAATGCACACAACATACAAACGTTACGCCGACCACATCTGATAATTATGTTTTGTACATCAAATTTAAACATCTGTAAAAGGAAGGACAGACGAAATACAAAGAAAAACTAAATATTTTATTTCTAATTGTCATAAATCTCTAAACATGGGAAATATATATATATATATATATATATATATATATATATATATATATGTATATGTGTGTGTGTGTGTGTGTGTGTGTGTGTGTGTGTGTGTGTGTGTGTGTGTGTGTGCGGAAGACATCCAGAATATCCATCATTAGATCAATCCCTACCCACGAGTAAAAGTAAAGTGCCTGTTCGCTGACGAACAAACATTCAAAGACAATAAGAAAATGAAAACTTCGTCACGCCTGTCGTATCCCGAGGCATGTTTGCGCCCAATGTTGTGTCTTAGGTCCACGTTGAGAAGGAAGTACTGTGTCTCAGACTAGCTTTTAACTATTATCGTATTGAGGGAACGAGTGATAATACAGCAAAAAAATCTTAATAAATGTTTCATGAATATAGAGTCGTAGATCACTTAGCCACCAAATACACCGATGTTAAGGAACTGCGTCAGCATCATCATTGAACAGTCTTGTAGTAAAGCGATGCTTTATGATGAACCGTTCCTCAGTGACGAGATCGCGTAACTCACTCCAAATGTTCTTGGTGTCTTTTTTTTTCATTTGTAGGGAGTCAATGCATTCTTAATGGCGTCAGTGTATTCAGTGGTGTTGGTGCCAGGCTGTATACTACAAGCCATCCAAAGCATTCTGCATACTAAAAACGAACTAAAACATGCTGCAGTATGCATACAGTTCTGCATGAGGTGTTAGGAATGTGCTACCGAAATGTGAATCATCAGTTATGTTTGTATTACATCAATATCAATCAGTTAAAAAATACGACATATCCTTTACCTTGAGTGATTGACTGAGAAAACCACAAATGTTGCCTGGTTTCTCAGAAATAAGATTTTTCCAGGGCACTTTACCAGTAGTATATTTATGGAGACTCCAGCACCCGTTGCCCTTCAAGCATATGGTGAAAGTCACCACGAATCCATCACTTATATATGTCATCAGTAACCTTGAAACACGCATAAACGTCATCAATGAGCTCATGATGTTACCGCTAATCTTGAACGTATGACATCAGCAAGACGTCACATGGTGGCAAATTTAAAAATTAAGGAAAGCAGTGGCGGTAAATTATAAATGTAAGCTGGCTCTGGTGGGAAATATATTCGAATTTTAACCAATCACTATGCTAAAAAATTCAAGATTGTGTCACTGAAAATTTTTAGCAGACATTAAAAATGAAAGAGCCAATTATCGCGCTTAAAAATGCAAGAGGATGGCTGGTGGAGAAAAATGTACGCTCATTAAAATGAAACAGCTGGCCACAGTGTACCATATTTTTAACTAAAACCAAACAGGCCGGTCCGTGAACAGGTCGGTTAATGTATACAGCCCGCCATGTACAAAAGTGTCTTAATTATTTTTGCATTGTATTCAACAGTATCTGGTAATACTAGAGAATTTCCAAGAAATCACATGAGCTTCTTGACATGAACTGGGCACTATCTTCAAAAATATTCAATTAAGTCAAAATTTTTTTTAAAAATAGGGCACACACACACACACACACACACACACACAAACACAGTTATTTATGTTATTTCACACGTACCTCAAGAGTTTCAGTATGATCAACATTATAAGGTGCCAGACTAGTAATCAGCTTTATACTAAATGAAATTCCGGTTGAAATAAAAAAACATTGGGGTATAATATATTTTCTTTTATTTTTCACACAATAAATCAGTTATAAATCAAATTTACTGTTTTTACACTTTCACACACTTTTATAAGCTTTGCATCAAGTTTAGCATTTTCAAATATCTGAAACTTTTTCTGGCAGTATGAACCTCATTTTACATATTCGTACATAAACAATAAAATCATTCATCATCTTTCAAGTGCTAGTGACCCTACGTTAGGGTATAAGCATTATGTGAAAGTATAAAACGTTTATCATCTTCTGCTAGCTCGTCCTGTCTGACTGTGGATACTACATGAGTCTTAGATTAAACAATATACAGCATGCCAGGAAATGGTGTAATGGAATGAGAAAGACGTTAAACAGCAAAAAATATATGGTGCAACAATGTGTAATGTGACAAGTAAATTTGTTTTTTACATTACAGTAGGCTGTTGTTAAACCACTGTGGCCCACAGCATGACTACAATGTAACAGTGTTCACTTTATCATCTAGTATGAAACACTCACCATCTTCAACTGAAAAGAATGTTTTCAAACTTATAAATAACAATGTGTTTGATGAAACTATGCAATATACACGAAAAATAAGAGCCATAAAACTAGCGACATCTTGAAACAGAAGATATGGAGCAGCTTCTGACTGCAAAACCAAAGTTTCAAAGAACGTTATATTTATCGAAAATGTACTGAGTTGAACAGATTTAATATAGTGTGTAAAAAGTGAATATTAGTAGGAATGGCTGTTTCAGATATTTGAAAATGCTAAACTTGATGCAAAGCTTATAAAAGTGTGTGACAGGGATAACGGGTGATGTGATACGTTATATTTTGTAAATAACAGATATAACACTCCTGTTGTACAAGAAAAGAAAGTTGCGTTATTGAAAGACGAACTGAATGGTGAACCTATTACTGAACCTGTCGGCCTTACAGCTAAAATGTGTCTGTTCAAGACTGAATAAGGACGTGTAATTCGCAGAGAAAAGGATGCGAAAGTGTCTTCCATGGAAGAGTTAACCAACGATTATTGACACTATTACAGGTTTCTGATCTCGAAACAACGGTACATTATGTTGTTCAAACCTGTCATGATTGGCTGATACAACAGCACATGTCCTATTTTTAAAATTTGCGTCCAAATAAACCTATTCTAGACTATCAACGTTTATTTTAACTTGCTTCATTGTTGACACACTCATCAACTATAACTTAAACTATTGAACTGTCCATAGCACCCCTCTTCGTCACCGACAAACCTAAAAATAGAGATGTCATAATAAACTGATGTGCAAAATCTCTCGATGACACACACGGACACAGCAGCTCCAAATAACATGCTTCTACTAATGCCTGCCTCACTATATTACCTACTTTTTCGCTTAGTCAGCAAGTCAATAATTTCACAAATAAAGCATGTCACTGATCACAGACTCAATAACAATGCATGTATACTTTTCTCAGACAAGCCAGGAGACAGTGCGTCTTCTTCCGACAAGCAAAAACACTTTGCCAGCGAGTTTCGACTTGGCTATACTACTACTCTATAGTAGTATTTCTTAACAGAGACTGTTAGGCCAGCTTAAGTAAAAATGTCTGTTAGATTTGAGTTTTGATAGCACTTGTCACAACAATCAAGATTATGCAGTTTGTTATGATAAATTTATTAATAGTGCATAACAATGATTCATTCTGACAGCGTATTAATTCTGTAAATATTAACCGTTCCAGTTTACCGTATTGTATTCATCCATTCTGAGAAATCTCCTGAAAATAATCAGGTTAATAAGTATTATATTCAAATGTTTTATGTTTTTTATGTTATACTTTCTGAGATGTTCCACAGCCCTGAGAATCATCTCATTTTATGGATCTATGGAACAAAAATTGAATCTAATCTAATCTTTTCTTGCCTACTTACTCCAGAGGAATCGGCATGCGGGTCATATAATGCCAAGCCGAGTCAACTGAACTGGGAGGATCCTGAGCTGTGTAATGAAATTTCCAATAATTTCCAAAATGGTTATAGAGAAATGAAGTATTATTTTGACACATGTCAATTGCATAATAAAATCTACATCATAATAAATAAAAAAGACATTATACCACAATTTAATTTATTACATGCAGAATTTCTTTTAGTATAAAGTTGATCGTTAATAATAGAGGTTTGCGAATATTAAGGGAGCCGACAAATCGTAAATGGTGCACAATTAAAAGGAAGTGCACTTGATACAGCATCAGATATTAAAGAAACTAGACTACAGGTACTGGGGACTGTTGTATCTAGGGGGCAACACATCCAGGAAAACTCAATGTTCCATCGTCGGTGTTTCAATCTAGTGACCGATTTTTACAATAACACGGAGGAAAACGCACCGGAGACCACCATAAGTAGTTTCCGGCCTTTTCTACCGGTTTGGTTTGTTGTGAGTCACAGCGCTGTGTTTTGTGCAGCGTTTATAAATATTACAGTGTACGTAATACTACTACGTAGCTTACATAAGTGAAATACGAAAATAGCTAAAATTCTATTCTTGTAGTACTACCGGATGAGAAGTTTCATTGTTCCAATTGATAAAAAATGATATTGTTATTTAATACGATCTTTGCCTCTTTAGGTCGTTGAATTGAATATACAACTCAGTTTTTAAACAAAACTTTTTTTATAGGGCCTGTTCTGATAACTGACTTCGTGAATGCATTATCTTCTGTTATTTGTTTGAGTTCGGTGCAAGTCAAAGCTAGTGAGTATCATCTATTCGGTATGATTGCGTCAACACCGCATCCAAATGCATAAAGAAATGTATACAATGTCGCCTATATAAACAGCGAACTTAGAAAGGTTCTTACTTGCAGATACTGAAATTACGATCGGCCGGGAATTCCGACCGATCGTCTACTCTTCGACACAAATTAGGGTACAGTTTCTCAGGTCAAACTATTGGTAAAAATTCCTTCAGTTTGAAAGGTAACTCAGCATGATCAGATTACTTATATGTAAAATAAGTTTCTTTCTTTGGTGATATAATTTAAATAAACAGCTCACTTTTACAGAACAGTTACATATATCACCTCGAAGCGCCAAGCAGAGAGAGAGAGAGGGAAATAAATCAGTCATGAATCATAGTTTTATAGTCACTAGATGAAAAACAAACTCGGTGCGATAATGAACATTACTTGATAGTTTCCTCAGAGCATGCTTATATTTCTTTGATAAACCACAAAGTTACCTTATGCACTTTTCGATACTTTTTATTTGATATATGAAAAAAACGGTTTAAAATATTAAACTAGCTAAAATTAATAAAGGGAGCGCCGTAAGTTCTACATATTTAAGTGCTGCACAATATATATTTCCTTACTGGAGAATACTCTCAATTCTTTATTACATATCTTTATGGTAAATAAATTTCTGCGTATTTTAAAAGCTAGTGACGCAACGTGTGGGTTGTTGAGACATTCTTAGTCACCTGTGCACCACCGCATACCTTGAAGCGGAAGGGCTACTTACCATGGGACACGCGATATTTGCAGACGCATTTTCCCTGTCTTTAAACTGTAAATTCATGTTATTTTGCAATAGCTTCTAATTAAAAATATTTTTCGTTTGTATCTAGTGTTTGATGACACTTCTTCTTAATCTGACATCACTAAGTGATTATTGGTGTAGGAGAGGACAAAACATAACACACAGACTTTTAAATACAGTACAGACAAAATTTTCTCTTGTTGCCTGGTACACGGCAATACTGCATCCTAGTACATTTTTTCACATTTAGGGAAACCCCACTTTTCCCTATCAGTTATCGTAAAAATACTACAACACACACAGAGTGAATGCTGTCATCTCTAAATTGAATAAGAAAAATAATAAACTTCTATTATATTAGAGGTAAAAGTCTGAAAAGTATTCCAAGGCACAACACTCTCCCTTACATCAGAATCTCAGTGTAATAGTTTTCATGTTGTTGGATTTATTTGTTTTCTTCTATGTCACGTTTTAAATTTGTTGTCTTGTGTACTATCATTTCATATGACTTCTCCACAATTATCAGTTGTTAAACAATGCAGTTAAGTTTGCAGGTAGCTGACGAGGTTCTAACTCCCGTGGTGCAACGCTTGCCTTTCAGCTGCAGAATGCTTCATTGGGTTTCCTGTGAGGTCTCCATTTGTCTCAGTTCCACGCGCTCGTTCCAGCTGTCCGCTGTCGGCATTCGTACTTGAGATTAATACAGGCATACCGACTCGCATTTGTCTCGTGCAACCGGAAACGATTTCTCCTACCCGCCAGCTGCATTCTATGTCTTCAGCTCTGACGCTGTCACAAACTGTTAGAAGGTAGTAACGCGACAGCGGGGGAAAAATAAACTTCACCAACTGCAGGTCCCTCTTTGCAATACCAGTTACTCATCAGCTGTTCCACACAGCGGTTACGGAAAAAACAATGAATTGCGACCATTAACCGTGCAACTAGTTTGCATTTTAGGCATCTAATGGCCCAAACGTCCGAAACCACAATAGTAAATATGCTTAGCCATGTATGAATTGCCTTACAGTACAGTACAGTTATTTCACATAATGCTGTACTTAATCTCTGAAGTGCTACCAACTTTCCAGTTGTTACTTTTCTTTTAACGACACGGGGTCTCTTGAGCATGCTTTGTGTTTAGGCTTAGTAAGAATGTCATCCCTAAAGGAATTCAGAAGCTGTAACTCAGTCCTGTAAGATGCTTATAATGTTGTAAGTTTTAGTGACTAAATCTTTATAAGCTATATTAAACGTTAAGAGATATCTTTCTCGTACTGAAGCATCATTATTGTCACATGTATCAGAGATACTTCTTAACAACCCTGCTATTACATTGCACTTTTACAATAGATTCATTGTAAAGGAATTACGAGAAAAATTACAAAAACTATTTAGTTAAAGCTAGGAGAGCAACGCTACACGTAATGGTAAACAAGAACTGTTTAGCATTCACATTGCACGTTTTGGGATGGATACTGTAATTACAAAAAAGTTTCTATTAGCCGGTAATGTGTTAGTACAGGGAGCACTGATAACGTTTTGCAGTATCTTTAAGCGATAGTACACGTTTCGTTGTGATCATTGCCTAAAAACCTTGCAATTTTTTCTTGTGAGGCAGCTAATACAAGCCATATATATATATATATATATATATATATATATATATATAATTCTGGAAGAGTAATTCGTTTAATTTGGCGAACAATACGATTAATTTTCTGACAAACTAAATAATTTTTTCACGTTGGTAGCTGCTGAATTAAAAATTTTTAAAACTCTAATTTCAGATTCTTAAGACATTTTAACGATTTCAGAACATTAGGTTTCTGAGCCTGCATTTCAAAATTCTGATCCTAATTTCACAACTTTTAAATCCTTACAACTTTCTACCTAAAGAACTTAGACAATTTAGAAACACTCCAGAAACATTAAAATTTAACAATGTGTGATAGCTGTTTAAAAGTGTAATACTAAAACCTTAAATTCTAACACACGAAAGAAATTTCCTTAAAAGAGTTTGATAGTATTTAAGATATTCTTACCGTTTTTTGCTCCCTGAATGTTCGATCCAACGGTCTCCAAATTTTCTGTTAAACAGATTCCGTTACACAGATTCTATGTGTAATTGGACCAACATCAGCTGTGTTGGTAGCATATGGATTGCGTTGTATCGAGTGGGATGTCTTCCAATAACTGCTGCAGCCTATTTCCTAGTAAATGTAACACTTCTGAATGTTTGAAGGCCCAAGTGAGACGGGGAGTGAGATGGTGTAGTTTTGAGAGTGGATGATCTGTACAGAGACAGTAAATTTGTGAGACTGGATGTCATGAACTGAAATATATATTATGAATTTTGAACACTCTTAATGTAAATACATTGTTTCTTATCTATGAAAATCTTTCATTTGCTAACTATGCCTATCAGTAGTTAGTGCCTTCAGTAGTTAGAATCTTTTATTTAGCTGGCAGTATTGGCGCTCGCTGTATTGCAGTAGTTCGAGTAACGAAGATTTTTGTGAGGTAAGTGATTTATGAAAGATATCGGTTATTGTTAGTCAGGGACATTCTTTTGTAGAGATTACTGAAATTCAGATTGTGTTGGGCTAAAAATATTGTGTGTCAGTTTAAGCACACTCATTTATAATTTTTCTAAGGGGACGTTACGAAGTGCATACATTAAGAGCTACGAGAATTTGTTCCTCTCTAATGTGTACACATGTCTTCTACAGAACAAGTGCTCATAGCTCTTAAGATATGCGTCATAGAATCCACGTTTACTGCGATTTTTTCTTCGAGTGATCGTTCCTATCATACCCCTGAATGCTGATCATTCCCCCTGCAATTCCGTATACATTCGGCAGATGAAAGTCATAAATAATCCGTCACAACTTGAGGAGAATAGTTGTGTCGACACCTGCCACACTAGAAAAAGGTCACTCTTTACAAATTATTAAGGCTGCCTTGTTCTCAGAAAGGAGCTCTATATGCATCAAGAAAAATAATTCATAATTTGTCCAATAACATAAAATGTGTGATACGTAACAAATAGAGTTTTAAATATAACCCAAAATCATTTGTTCTGGTCAACACCACCAACACCACTGACGATTTCTTATTTAAAAACTGATATCCTGTAACAAGTTTTCAAGTACAGTTTCCTGAGTAGACCGAAAAATAATATCTACATCTACATACATTCTCCACAAGCCAACGTACTGTACATCGTGCAGGCTACTAGTCATTTCCTTTCCTATTCTACTCACAGACGAAATTAGGGAAAAATGTCATTCTATATGCATCCGTAAAAGCCCTAAATTCTCTTTTCTCGTCTTCGCGGTCCTTACACTAAATGTATGCAGAATTGGTAGTTCGATGTTTGTTCTACATATTTTCTCAATAGTGTTTGGCGAAAAGAACAGCATCTTTCATTCACGAATTCCCATTTGAATTCACAAAGTATATCCGTCACACTTGCAAGTTGATCGAGTTTACAGGTATCAAATCTAGCAACACGCTTCTTAATTGCTTCGATGTCTTCTTTTTCTCAGACGTGGTAGTTATCCCGAACACTTGAGCTGTACTCAAGAAAGGGTGGCAAAAGGGTTCTATAGGTCGCAAAAGTGTCCTATATGCGTCCTCCTTTGTATATGCGCTACACTTTCCTAAAATTCTCCCAATATATCGAAAACAACCAATCACCTCTCCCGCTACCGTTACTATGAGTTCATTCCATTTCAAATATCTTTACAACGCTACGCTTAGATATTTAATCTAAGTGACTGTCAAGCAGCGTACCATTAATACTGTACCTTAGCATTGCAAGTTCGTTTCCTTACTCTGTGTAAATCGTACCGTATCCTTCGACGCTAACTTAATGATACTATCCCTATATTGCGGCATCATCAAGAAAGTCACATGTTTCTGATTATCCTATCCGTCGTCAGGTCATTTATGTATATAAAGAATAAGAGCAGTCCTGTCACAGTTCCCTGAGGCACTCCTGACGACACCCTTGTCTCTGATAAACACCCGCCACTGGGAGAACGTACCGGGTTCTATTACTTAAGGACGTCTTCGAGACACTCAGCATCTGAGATCCATGGTTCGCCGGATATTGTGCAAAATAAGGGCAAACTGAGTTTCGCACGAACGATGGTTTCTAAATCTGTCCTGATTTGTGGACATTAGTTGTGTTGGCTCAAGGAAATTTATCACGGTGGCATTTAGATTATGCTCAAGAATTCTTCAGCACAACGATGTTAGAGACATGAGCCTATAACTTATGAGCCTGTAATTTGGTGAGTCCGTTCTTTCACGCTTCTTACATACAGGAGTCACATAACCTTTTTTTCCAGTCACTTAGGTCTTTGAGCTGAGCGAGACATTCGCGATAAATTCAAGGTATGTAAGGAATCAATGCCATCGAACATTATCTGTAAAACCGAACTAAAATGCCGTAGAACTGGTAATTTACTTGTTTCAACATTTTCATTTGTTCTCTAGGCCAGGGATGCTTGTTATTATGTCCTCTATACGAGAGTCTATGCGGTGGTCAAACGATGGTATGTCCGAAGGATTCTCCAGGTGAACCAACTAATTAATCTATGTTTTCCAATTTTAAAGATGAACTAGTTCATAGTAAAAAATTTCATATTCGCTATGCGCGACGTTTCTCTAAGTTCCCAGCCTTTAAAACATGGTTAAATTATTCTCATTTTTAAGTATCTCGTTTATTTCACCATAACGGCTCGAGCGCTAATTTTGTTGATACTTCGTTTGTAATATCGTTCGGTATGTGTATTTCCAAAATTAATGGCAACTGAATTTCCAAGAAAACAGATTTTACTGATTCTACCATCCCTACCTGGTAGGTAGAACTGTTACTGAAAAAGTGAAGGCTCGGAACTGTGAATGTTTTATCTATATTTGATACCGCCATTGCTTTGAGTTTAGATGAGAATATAAAGAGAAATCGTGTCGTTTATTCCGAAGGAGAGTTCAATTTTGTTCCTTACCAATTCATAGATAGCTTGAGTCGAAACATTTGCATAAATAATGTGATGCCTAATGATGTTTACGTTTGTCACAGTATTCCAATTATAGACCTATCGATCTGTCTTCTCTGATTACTTCGTTGTTTTGGGGGGTTAAACAAAAATCTTACTTCCTCCAGAAAATGTAGTACACCGAACGTTGATTCGAAAAATGACTAATTCCCTTTTAAAATTTAAGTTTTGTGCATTTAATTCACTGATTTGTACCAAAGAAATATTGAAATTTTCATTTTCGTTAAATATATTGATGAGAGGTAATGTAAAATTGGATCTCACACATATAAGCTATGAACAATGGAAATCAGATAAAGCATGCCTACGCTCAGTTTCTTTATTGGGCAAATCTTCCTTTGGTGTGTGCGATAAACGGTTAATTGGAACACTTAGTAAATACTTGTTATGTAAATCCAACTGCCTTTTCCTACCGCTAATTATTTTATTTAATCCATACGCTTTTCGCCTTCTACTGTTTTAAGGCATCATTAGTGGTATCTACAATGATACAGTTTTGTTAGTTATATATTATCAAATAGTTCACTTCGCGATTTTTTGTAAAAATGTAATTACTTACGATTTGCTGATCTGCGTTTCCTCACATCTGGTCTGGAGGTCGCACTACCACTTTTATCGCTATTCTATATTCACCTCTTCTAATTATTCTCATGTCACCTTCTCTTACATCTTCAACAATAAAACGCACCTTCTGACCATGCAAGAAAATTACCACATACATAAAACCAAAACAGAGGGGAAAATCCTGTTGAATGACCAAGTACACATGCCAAGCAATTCATTATTTGCACTAATAGATAAAATAATAGAATAATGTTCGCAAAAAGGATAAATATAAAAATAGTGTTCAATGCAATAACAGCAACACCCCCCCCCAAAAAAAAAATCGGCACTATCCCCCCCCCCCTCTCTCTCACTCAAATGCACACACACAGTATAAACAGCATAAACAGAAGTTGGTAACGAACATATACTTCATTAGGTTGGCTACACATAGGTAAACATACCAAAGACGATAAAACATGTAATGGAGTCGCAATATTTACGCTGTGAAAAGAAGTGTACGACGAAATAGTTGTATCGAGTGACAGAAGAACGATAGTCCACCACAAAAAAGAGTGAGAAATATGGTGAACAGTGTGTGGAGGGCGAAAACACGAAGAGGTGAATATAGAACAGTGATAATGCGACCTCCAGATCAGATGTGAGGAAACGCAGATCAGCAAATCGCAAGTAATTGCATTTTTACAAAAAATCGCGAAGTGAACTGTTTGATAATCTGTAACTTACAAAACTGTATCATTATAGATACCACTGATGATGCCTTAAAACAGTAGAAGGCGAAACCCGTATGGATTAAATAAAATAATTAGCAGCAGGAAAAGGCAGTTTGATTTGCAAAGCAAGTATTTATATGCTTGCTGCGGAGGATGGCCACACAAACAAACTTGTTGTTGAACACTTAGTGTTTATTCAATTTACAGGTGAAACAGTTTATTAAACGTTGATAGTGTGCCTAAAACTAGATATTTTGAGAAAATACTACACTTTCACTCTGCAACGTAGTGTAGAGAAGATTGAAACTGTGTGCCTGACCGGGACACGAACTTAGGACCCTTACCTTTCGCGGGAAAGTGCTCTGCCAACTTTTTTCTTTCTTGTTGATCTCATCGTCTTATTTGTTCGGGGTGACGCTTGTTCAAGTTAATCATGGATCAAGTAACTCAGTTTTTTTTTAATTACAGAGGGCAGCTAATCCTCTGACCAAACACGCTGAGCTACCGTGCCGGCGAGGGCGTCGAATGTCATGCTTTGGTAGCTCAGTTGTCATAGCATTTACTAGCGAAAGGCGAAGGTGCCGAGTTCGAGCCTCGGCCCAGCATATATCTTTAATCTACCAGGAAGTTCCATGGAAGAGATTATGAGATGGTAATGTTAGAAACTGGGAGTGGTAAGAGCAGCGTCAGGTGTAAAACCCTTCTGGAATTCAGAGTGCAATTGGCTGTGTACGTAATTGCTATAAAAATGGATTACTCTCCCGAGTAGGCCATCTACTAAGAAACTAACTGAACGGGAGTAAGAAAATGTCACCGTTTCGTAGCTGTTGACAACTGTGTGAGAACAGCGAAAACTGCTGCACACAAATGTTTTCTTTTATTACGATACTTCAATAATTCTGTATACGAGCCACATGAAGGTTAATTTTGCTCTTGATACTGTCATTTACCGTCTCGTAAAGCCATCAGGTGATCAAAATCGATTGCAAAATGATTTAGATCACATATGTGTATGGTGAAAAGTGTTAACTCATCCATGTGAGCACTAAAAGCAATCCGCTAAATATCAATGGCACGATAAATCACACAAATCAAAAAGCTGTGAATTCAACTAAATACTTAGGGATCATAGGTATGTATAACTTAAACTAGAACGATCATATAGATAATATAATGGGGAAAGCGAACCGAAGAATTCGGTTTACTTACAGAACATTTGGAAGCAGGTGTTGACAGATGTTGACAGATGTCAAAATTACCGAACTATCAGTTTAATAAGTCACAGCTGCAAAATACTAACGTGAATTCTTTACAGACGAATGGAAAAACTGGTAGAAGCCGACCACGGGGAAGATCAGTTTGGATTCCGTAGAAATGTTGGAACACGTGAGGCAATACTGACCCTACGACTTGTCTTAGAAGAAAGATTAAGGAAAGGCAAACCTACTTTTCTAGCATTTGTAGACTTAGAGAAAGCTTTTGACAATGTTGATTGGAATACTCTCTTTCAAATTCTGAAGGTGGCAGGGGAAAATACAGGGAGCGAAAGGCTATTTACAATTTGTACAGAAACCAGATGGCAGTTATAAGAGTCGAGGGGCATGAAAGGGAAGCAGTGGTTGGGAAGGGAGTGAGACAGGGTTGTAGCCCATTCCCGATGTTATTCAATCTGTATATTGAGCAAGCAATAAAGGAAACAAAAGAAAGGTTCAGAGTAGGTATTAAAATCCATGGAAAAGAAATAAAAACTTTGAGGTTCGCCGATGACATTGTAATTCTGTCAGAGACAGCAAAGGACTTGGAAGAGCAGTTGAACTGAATGGACAGTGTCTTGAAAGGAGGGTATAAGATGAACATCAACAAAATCAAAACGAGGATAATGGAATGTAGTCGAATTAAATCGGGTGATGCTGAGGGAATTAGATTAGGAAATGAGACACTTAAAGTAGTAAAGGAGTTTTGCTATTTGGGGAGCAAAATAACTGATGATGGTCGAAGTAGAGACGATATAAAATGTAGACTGGCAATGGCAAGGAAAGCTTTTCTGAAGAAGAGAAATGTAAGTGTCAGGAAGTCGTTTCTGAAAGTATTTGTATGGAGTGTAGCCATGTATGGAAGTGAAACGTGGACGATAATTAGTTTAGACAAGAAGAGAATAGAAGCTTTCGAAATGTGGTGCTGCAGAAGAATGCTGAAGCTTAGGTGGGTAGATCACATAACTAATGTGGAGGTATTGAATAGAATTGGGGAGAAGAGGAGTTTGTGGCACAATTTGACTAGAAGAAGGGATCGGTTGGTAGGACATGTTCTGAGACATCAAGGGATCACCAATTTAGTTTTGAAGGGCAGCGTGGAGGGTAAAAATCGCAGAGGGAGACCAAGAGATGAATATACTTAGCAGATTCGGAAGGATGTAGGCTGCAGTAGGTACTGGGAGATGAAGAAGCTTGCACAGGATAGAGTATCATGGACAGCTGCATCAAACCAGTGTCAGGACTGAAGACCACAACAACAACATCGAAAAAGTTCAGACAAAGGCATCTCGTTTTGTATTATCGCAAAATAGGGGAGAGAGTGTCAGGAATATGATAAGCGAATTGGGGCGGCAATCATTAACCCAATTTTTTATTTGGATGGGACGTCCTCATGAAATTTCAATCACCAACTTGCTCTTCAGAATGCGTCCACCTACATAGTGAGAAAATGTAATTGTAATAAAAAAAGAGACAACAGAGCTCGCATGGAAATATTTATGTGTCGGTTTTTCTCGCTCGCTGTCTGGGACCAGTTCACTTGAAAAAAAGCTTGAAGGTTTGTTTATGAACCTGCTGCTGGTCAATTACAAGTAATTGTGAATTGCAGAGTAGTCATGCAGATGTAGATGTAAATATAGGTGGAACAGAAGCTATTGGCAATTAACAAAAATTTCCATTTTCGAGATAGGAATGATTGTTTAATAGAACGAAAAATCTCATTTCATTTGCAAATATCATGTTTACCATGGTAATAGGACTTTCCATTTCTAGGTACAAGACGTTGCACAACTGACAAAGTATGGATTAAACATTCACATGTTATGTAAATATTTTTAAAAAAATAATAGAATTTTATTTAACATGAAGTCCTGAAACTAAAGAATCTCTACTATTCTCGAAATAGATTTAATATATTATACAGCACTTAAATATGTAGAAGCCGCAATATTTACAAACGCTACACAAAATACAGCCTCAGGTCTCACAGTAATAAAAACAGTAGAAAATACCGTAAACTGCAAACGGCAGTCTCTGTTGCGCACTCCTCCAAATGATTCTAAGGGTGATCAGTAGAGTTAAAACATCGATAAGGAAACATCATGTGTTCGTAGGAACAATAACATTCAGGTGTCCGCTACCACAACACAAGATGGACAGTTGATACAGACATGTGTGAACCACCCTACTACCGAATGATAAGTACTGCAAGAGGGTGCAGGATGTCCGTGACATACCGTTGTGCCGTCAAAGTTCCCTCTTTCACTACCAGCCGTGACTCGAGGTAGTACCCAATAATACCCTAAAAAGTCTCAAGTAGTGCCTTTCAAAAACACTGACAAAATGAATCCTCTCCCCAGGTCGCCACCATACTCGCCGACGATGGTCATATGGGTTAGTGGGGAACTATGATTCGTCGATAAGCAATTTACGACGCCATTCAACAGTTCATGCATCCTGGTGAATTCAACAACGCGAATGCAGTCGTTTGTGTGGTTGTGTTAACGGCAGCCTACGTATGGGGCAGTAACCCTCTTGTCCGACAACTGCTACTTTCCGATAAATGGTGCGGGATGAGACAGAACGTTGCTGGGAGTCCACTGCTTGTTCACGACGGCAGACGCAGTTGTAAAGGGGCTACGATGTGCTTGGTGCACAGTGCGAGGATTCTCCATTGTGACGGTCAGACGTGGTTGATTGGAGCCTTGATTACGATTACCCTTGCCATTACGTCCCCTTGCGGTACAACCTGGGGCCCCTGTCAAACTTGATTACTCCAGAAAGCTGGATATAGCCGATTCGACCAGCCGGCCAAATGAAAACTCACAATGACGTTCCCGTCCAACACTGTCTCGTGATGATAACACTGCCTCACGCGATAACACGTTATCTCAGTGTCCTCTACAGTCATTACTCAATATCTGGCGATGTTCACTCCTCTTATATACTCCGTCAGACCTGGCAACAATATTAAAAACGAGGAACGCTAATGCACTCCTATGGCCGTTCCACCTGTCACAGAAAACTGCAACTCGAAACATTTACACACCTGCGGAAGTTGTGTACATGTTCGAATCTCCCACCTGAGCATTGTGCTCTCGTCAGCATTGTCATATATCTGCTTATCCTTTAGACGACTGTGCGTCTTCTTTCGAAAAATACACAATAAAAATAAGATTCTTCTTCTTTGAAAGCATTATTCACTTGCAAGATTAAGAAAAGAACATTACGAAGGACTTGCGTGATGGGAAAGTATCTCCAAACACAAGCGAAACTTCAATGATGTTATTCTACAGCTACGTCTATGCTCATCAAACCATTGCGAAGTATATACCTGAGGTACTTTCCATTTGAACTCATGTTAAGGGGAGGTTTACTACCTTTGGCCAGAAAAAAGCATGTTCTTTGAGAATTTTTTTCTCGGGATGTGTTATAGGTATCAATGTCAAACTTGGTCAAAATATATATTGATATTTCCTCTAAAAACTGAAATTTTTTTTTACCGAAAGTGTGGGAGAGCAAAGGCGGAAGTGACGTCGGAACGAAAGAAAATTTCGATGTAGACCTCCACGCGTGGTATGTCACAGGTCATCCGGTTCGTCTGAAATCAAAATTGAGTTGACGTTGGAGAAGTGGATAACATTCTGTACGAGTTGTACCTCGCTTACGTTATTTGGACCGTAGGAAACAAAATGGTGGTCATTTGAAGAAACAAGTTTTTTTCATCGATTTTTCGACTTCGTCGGCCAAGTAAAAATATTTATAGTTAATGGATCGGAATAAAAGTGGTACAGCTCCTGGAAAATTTATTTAGCTTCGTTGGAAACAAAGAATCATGCCAATCGGTTCAGTAGCTTTGAAGTTACAATACCGCGCGATAAAAAAACGTCATTTCGAGAAAAATGCGTTTGAAGTTTTGACTACATATAAATGCAATATTAGGCGACGTACGTTCAATCTACTGTTCCGGATCCATAAACTAGTCCTTCCTCTTACTCATAGACGGCGTTCTGCTCGATCTGGGCCATCCTGCGCTGCTCCAGAGCCGCTCGTACGGCCGGTGACAAGCGGTTTTCGGCCGCTTGAATCCGGTGGTCATCCGAATGCTTGGTGAACTGCGTCGTATAGAGTCCCAGGCTAACGTCCATCGTTGTCATGGTCTTCAGAATTATTGAATACACTTCGTTGAAGCTGCTCACTGCCAGGAAAGTCGCGATCTCCACTGTCTTCGCACCAGAATGCAGATGCTTGGGGGCAGCTAACGAACACACGCGTTCAAACTTTCATTTGAATTTTGTGTGTTTCCTCCAAAGCGTCGGTACCATAACTCGTCCTCCGAAAAAAAAATGCTGGTGCGTGAAAAAGGCCGATTTCAGGCAGGTGCGTTTTTTGTTCAACCGCGAGTAACAAACATTTCCGTTCCGTATTCGGAAAAACCGTTTCAGGGGTGGATTCTAAACACTTTTATTGATCCAAAACTGCAATTTAAAAAAAAATCGTTTTTTTGAACCAAAAGGTAGTAAATCTCACCTTAAGGATTCTTGCCTTTACATTCAAGCATTGAGGGATGAAATGGTTCAAATGGCTCTGAGCACTATGGGACTTAACTTCTGAGGTCATCAGTCCCCTAGAACTTAGAACAACTTAAACCTAACTAACATAAGAACCTCACACACATCCATGCCCGAGGCAGAATTTGAACCTGCGACCGTAGCGGTCGCGCGGTTCCAGACTGTAGCGCCTAGAACCGCTCTGCCACCCCGGCAGTCACAGGGATGAAATTATTCCAAAATTTTGTTCACTGTCCTCAGCGGAGCAATACATAGGAGGTTGTAGTATAGGGGGTTGAAGTATATCGCTGTACTCCACGCTTATTTCTGATTACTGAACATTTTTAACTGATGTTTGGCGAGATAATTGCCATCTACTGGTTCAAGGTTCTCAGCTTTCCCGTGACACCCTCTCTTCGGACAAGTTAAAAAATTTTGCACTTTTTAAAACTATTATCAAGATATGATTGTATATTAGACCTTTCTTCCAATAATACTTTAATACAGGTGACTGAGCATTAGTAAGATGTGTGGGGCTATTGTTAAAATTATCTGTCAGTTCATTAATATACACAGGAGAAAAAAAATTCCCAACACGAAAGAATTATCCAAATCGGATGCAGATGGGTAGATGTGATCTACATGTGCAGACAAACAAACGATTACAATTTCAGAAAAACTGTATGATTTATTCAAGAGGAAGAGCTTCAGAAATTGACCAAATCGATAACTCGTTGGTTCACCTCTGGCCCTTATGCAAACCCATATTCAGCTTGGCATTGATTGACAGAGTTCATGATTGTCATTCTGAGCAATATCGTGCCAAATTCCATCCAATTGCCGCCTTAGATTGTCAGAAGCTTGAGATATGTTCGAAGGACCTGCCCGTTATGCTCCTAACGTTCTCATCTGGGTGAGATTCGGCGACCTCACTGGCAAAGACAGGGTTTTCACGCACGAAGATAAGCAGTAGAAACTCACGCCGAGTGCGAGCGGGCATTACCTTGCTGAAATATAAGCACAGGATGGCTGGTAATAGAGGCTACATTCGAAACAGGACTCATCACTGAAGACTATTCTACCGCATTCAATGTGATTCCAGGATGAAGTCTTGACTGGAGTTATAGGACACCAACCAGATTTTCGACCGCCATACAGCCCGACAGCCAGCAGTGGTGGTCTGGGGTGCCATTTCTTTTCATAGCAGGACCCTTTGGCTGTCATCCGTGGCGCGCTTACAGCAGCGGAATGCCGACGATATCCTACGCCCCGTTCTGTTGCCGGTCATGGCAAGCTTTACTGGGTTTGCATTTCAACAAGGTAATACCCGCCACTACACGGTGAGAATTTCTAGAGCGTGTTTTCGTGCTTGCCAAACTCTACCTTGGCCAACAAGGTAACCGGATCTCTCTCAAACTGAGAACGTTTGGAGCATTATAGGCTGGCACTCCAACCATTTCGGGACTTTCATGATCTAACATGCCAATTGGACTGAATTTGTCACGCACTGTATCCCTCAGGCGGACATCCATCATCTCTGTCAATCAATTACAGGCCGAATAACTGCTTACGTAAGTGTCAGAGGTTAACCAATACGTTATTGACATGATGAATATCTGAATCTCATTCTCTTAAATAAATCACTCCATTTTTCCGAAATAACTATCATTTATCACTATACACATGTAAATAGCATCTGCTAATTTCCTCCCTTTCGGATAATTATTTCGTTCTGGATCACTTTTTGTGTCTTAGAGTGTGCAACAACACGAACAGTAAGGGATTCAACACACTTTCCGCGGGCATGACTGAAATTACTTCCACATAATCGATGGAGAGTCAATGAGTCTCCGTCCAAAATAACATGCCGCGCCCTCTCTAACGAAAAGTTCTTAATCCAGCCACAAATTTCGTTTTAAATCACATGTTACCGTATTTCATTTGAAAAACGTTAATGCTGTGGCGAGCCAAATGCTTTTCGAAAGTAGAAAAATAAAGTACCTAATAAATAAGAAATGACTGCACTTATCATCACCTTTTGGTGCAGCCCTCGTAAAAATGAAAACCGCAGCGGGGAAACATTAACGTAGAGACGGGTCGGGAACTTGGCCTTATTGCCTACTGTATGTAGAGGGTGGGTCGTGTAGACGGATGCCCAAGAAGACACGTAATTAACACGGGACGGGCTCATCTCTTGGCGACTTCAAAGGAGAAGGCCGTGCAGAGGCTCTCATTACGCGAGGAATTTGCCGGCGAACAGCCTAAGGGAGTTGGTGTACTGTACCCTCCCTGCCAACGCACCCACAGCGCTACTCCCCTCTCTAAGTTACCGCTTACACTAAATTACTCCCGCTATTAGACAACTTACCGCAGTGTTTGTAACCATCCTATATTTGTTTCTCGCTATCCACAGGTTGCATTTCGCTTAAATTCTTAGTAATTTTGCCGATCTGACATTCGTTCCGGGAATCTGCGTGTTTTATAAATTCCAGCATTTATTTTCGCTTTCGGTTTGTCTCTGCTGTCCACCGTAGTGAAAGTTATTCCATTGACAACACCAGTACCTGGCCCAACTCGATCTTAATGTCTACTGTGATGATGGTAACGAGGAGAGTGGTATAGGTCGTGTGTCGAAACCACTGGGTGTGGATACGTGTTTGGCATGTTCGCTTCAGTTAATACGAACAACACACAGTGGTTAGATTTTCTGCGAGAATAGGATACAGTTCTTCTGCACATAGCAAGATGCCGTGGGCCGGAGGACAATAACCCGTTTACTGCTCATTGACTATACACCCCGTCCCTGCGATGAAGAGGAGAAACGCCCAGACAGGCTTTATCTAATACTGATTATTGGCCGTCACTTCCAGCCACTCTTCGGCACAGTTAAACGAGACATTTTGAATCAATGGGAACATAACAGTTTGTAGCAGGACAGAATATTGGTTTGTTTTATGAACCCGTTAAGCTTCCTTGGCTGGTGTGTCAACTTACCCATTATCCTGAATCCCAATGCGTTATGGTTCTCCGGTATTCAAGGTATTGCTACAAAATTCTCCACAGCAGTGGAAGGGGCTCATTTACCATTTGAGAAATTGTCTCTTCAGGAGAGCACTGAACGAAACGGATCAGATGAGAAAGACCCTTCATCGATCGCGCCCCATCTGCTAAAGCACCATCATGATTGACTGTAGCTGTGCATATACTTAATGTGATTATTTCTAGTATTCAAGTCGTGGACACTGCAATCTGTCGACGTATACAGTAATAAGACCGATGTGCTTACAACAAACGTTATATGAAACAGGCGAAATGCCGTCAGAATAATACAGTTCCAGTTCTGAAAGAAGGTGAGAACTAACAGGTGTGACTATTGGCGAATCTGCCCCAGACTGCAAAGTATCGACTTAAATTCCTTGCAGAAGAAAAGAAAGAGTCGGAGGAAGGCCGACCTCGGAGCTTATTAGAAGATATTTGTCTGGAGCGTAACATTTTACCGTAGCCGAAACTTCGATGATACACAGTTCAGACGTGAGAAGGAAACCCAAGTTTTTGACATGTGGTACTACAGAAAAATGCATGAAGGGTGGATGGATGGATGGATGGGGTAACTACTGAAGAGGTACTGAGTCGAATCGAGAAGAAATTAAATGTATGGCATTACTTAATTAAAAATGATATTGCTTGATAGTATAGATTCTGAACCATTAAGAAACTGTCAGGAGGGAAAAGTGACAGATAAAATTTCTCGAGGAAGTTCGAAGCTTCGCTGCAGTCAGACAATTCAAATGGACATAGCCTGCTTCAGTTACGCAAAGATGTTGAGTTTGCTCAGAATAGAGTAGCGTGGAGAACTCCGTCAGACGAGACTTCAAACTGAAGACCACGACAAGAACAGCCCCGAGAATGGTACCTGGCTCGGTCTATGTTGGACATCAGACATGGAGATGAGTTGTCGCATAAAGAACGCTAGTAATGCTTCGGAAAGTTCAAGAAAATTCTCACAAATACAGAAGCAGACGTAACCCTCTAAGCTAATATTTGTAAGATGCATCCATCTGTACTTGTATACGGTTCTAAAGGATAAACACTAAATATATGCACAACAAGGAAGACCGAAGCTTTTCAAATGTGGATTTGCCTCATACCGCCTAAAATACCACAGACAGGAAGAATAACTAACAGCGAAGTATCGCGACGAATACCGGAATAGCCAGAAATGTTAATAATTAAAAGAAGAAAAACAGCATTCCTGAAGCGCATCTTACGGAACACCAAAAATATGCTTCTACAGCTTGTAATAGAAGGGAAAGTCGAACCTAAATGAAGAAAAGGGTGAAGAAAAATACCTTGGTTGGACATCACGGGACAAGACTACCTAGTGCACATCAACTACAAAACAGTGCGGTACATAGGATAAAGATGAATCGTGTGGTCGACAACATCCATTGATAGAAAGGCACACAGACACCTTTTAACTTTAGCATATGAACGTGGTCAGAGTGAACTTAGTCTACATTTTGTATGTCGAGACGAGCTGCAACGATAAATCTTAGTTATGAATATGAAAATAATTGTTTGTGTTGCTTGCATGTTTGTTAAATTTGACCTGTGTCCAGTTCTCATTTTTCGCACGTCTTTCGTATCGTACAGTGTTCCACTTTCGGTTTGTCAATGTAATATACTCCTATGTACCCTCCTTTTCAAACTGTATTCAGACTTGATTTTAAAAATAACTTGTGCTATTTGTTCTCTACTTCTCATATTCAATATTCATAATCTACCTGACGGCTCGATATACACTGGGAGCGCGCTAGCAATATCGTTGTTTCTAAGTGGGTATCTTCTAACCAAGTTCTGTTTACGAAGTTGGCAGAACAGCTCTGGAATCGAGAGCGACAGCTTCTGGCCAAGTCCGTCGAAGTTGAAAGTCTGGCGTCACTTGCAGCAACTGGCCGCCCCTCGGGCTGTAATTTTCTCGGGCTCCGGTCAGACCGTATCCTCTGGCTTCAGCGAGATTTCTCCTCACAGAACTGCGCTAACGGTGCTTGCAGCTGACGGCAAGTTGCCGGCGTCAGAAGACAAAACGTTTAGAATGTTGGCAAGATAGAGAGACGAGCGGGCCATAAAGAAGTCGATTCCTATCAGGAATGACTTCTATATTATCCTCCGTTATAATTTAAAAAGTTCTATTCTTCACTTACTTAAAATATCTCTGCAATTCAAATGCTGCTAAGCTCTAGAATTGTGCACGGTCTAGGTGAAACCGTCTCGAGGAATTGCTGAAATTTCAGGGAGATCTTGTTTTATGTCTTGCTCTTCCTGGTTCCCCATTTACTTAAAAATGGTGGTGTTGCAAGATGGAAGAAAATATGTCACCAATTTCAAACCAAGGAGATGAAATATGGAGAATAATTTCACAATAATAAAAAATAATGAATTTGAAATATTCACGGTATTCGGACATAGAAACTGTTCGAGAAACTCTCAGCATATTGGTTTCAAGCTACTCAGGACCGGGTAAAACATAGCATCATAGTAGTGAAACACTTTGAACAATCTGAATTTTCCAGTCTCGTCAAATATTCTGAAGACATGTTGCACAAGAATAAGTACCTGTCAAACCCATACAGCCCCTCAGAACCCATCCACATTTTCTTAACTTAATCAAATTGCCTGAACATTTGAGACGTATTATTTTGGCAGGACATTGCAAAGACAACATCGAAGATTTTCAGGGTCTGTTACAAGAATTGGAAATTGACACTGACAGTCGCAGAATATGAAAACAGGAACACGACAATTACAGGTCACATCCGTCACAATTCCGTGACGAAGGAAATAATAACTTGGACACGACAAGACTACTTTCATTACGCAAATCGTGACCAAAACAAGCACCACCCATATGACAACCATTGGCAGAATAATAATAATTACAAGGAAATATCACCTCTCTGCAGTGATGACTATGACACAAACAATCAGTGTAACAAACAATATGAGAACTAAAATAATTATTATCAAGGGAGACAGAATAACTTCAGATGCAACAGTCCACCGCGCAGTTACGATTCCAGGAGAAATTCTCCACCACATCACCGACAAGAAAGAAACTACGGAAACTACCGACAAGACGACAGACGATATAATTTTAACAATAGACTCGAATTTAATCAAAACTGGCTTGATTCAAACAGGGCAGGGCCTTTTCGACAAGTTGAAATTGTAGAGGTTAGATCTCCAAATCCCAATAACGATGCATGACAACAAAGAGACAGTAGACAATAACTTATACCGTTGGCATCCACAAAACGTTCTTATGAAGCTGACGATGTAGCTGCCGTGGCTATTATTTATGTAAAAATGGAAGACATTAGTGACATCTTACTACAGGAACACGACGTAAAACAGAACAACATTGCATATCCTGTAATTCATATTACAGTAAATGACGTAAAATTTACGGCAGCACTTCACTCTGGCAGTCCCATTTCAGGATTTTGTGAAACAGCTTATAGCAAATGCAACAAATCGAACGATTGCCCTACACTTCCTTTATGTAAGATTAAATTACAAGGTGCAATTTTTGGAAAAAGTGTAGATGTATGCCAGCAAACTAATTTAGAATTCTTTTGTCAAAGCCACAGATTCTCTATCGTTCCATTATTGTCAACAGAAATTATATTGGGAGTAGACTTTTTGAATTAATACAAAGCAATCTTTAACTTTCGTGATGCTGAAATAAGTTTAGAGAAAGAAGGTAATTCAATAGCTTTTAAATTTGAAGATTAGCTCTCAAATCATGACGAGGAAATTAATCGGCTTTACCTCTTATTAGATAACAGTTAGGAACTTTCGACGGAACTTGACAATAGCGATCACTCTGCAAGTATTGACAGTGATGATATGGACTTCGTATTTGATACTAATGACTTAATTCATAATAAAACGTAAACAATTGAGAACTTAATGACACTGATAGGCAGGACGTTTTTGACATTTTACAAGCACATTCCACAGTTTTTACTCACAAAACAGGAACAATCAAGGGATTTCAATACCAGTTTCGTGTTCGTGAGCATACTAAATTTTGCGTTAGACCATACGTAATTCTGGCACATTATAGGGACCGTGTTAGAACAGAAATACAATTTCTGCTTGACGAGGGCATTATTGAACCTGCAGTAAGCTCATACAACAATCCATTAAATGTTGTTGAGAAGAAAAATGGATCGATCCGGCTTGTATTAGATTCGAGACAAATCAATACTATCATCATCCCTGATACAGACAGGCGACAAAAGTTGGAAGAACCTCTTCAAAATTTTAATGTTGTAAAAGTGTTGTCTTCTATTGATCTCAGATCTAGCTTTTATCAGATCGAACTTCATCCAGAATGTAGAAAATACACAGCTTTTCTTTGTTTAGGCGTTTGTTATCAATTTCGGAAACTTTCTTTTGGTTTCAGCACTTCTTCGGCAGCATTCATTCATGGGCTAAATTCCATATTAGCTGAGTTCTTAAAACGTCATATCACCTGATATGTGGACGATATTCTAATAGCAGAAGCCTCATGGGAACAGAGTAATCGCATCCTCGACAGTGTGTTACGTATTTTTACAGAATCTGGAATTAAAGTTAACTTGGAAAAGTCTGAATTCGGTAGGACAAAGGTGCAGTTTTTCTGACACATTATTTCATCTGAAGGCATTCAGCCGGTTCCTGAGAAGCTAGAAGCAATCAGAGCCATTCCAATTGCATCACACAAAAAAAAAAGAAAAAAAAGTTCGTTGTTTTCTATGTCTTGTGAACTTTTACTGTCGTTTTATGAATATGCAAATTCTAGTAACACCAAAAATTTGTTCTCTTATTGGAAAAAAACACTATTTTGAACTGGGACAAACAGGCACAATTAGAATTCAATGTTCTGAAAGAAGCACTACTTAACACGCCAATCGTAACTCCCCCAGATCTGTCACAAGATTTCTGCCTTAGCACGGATTCCTCTAAAGTTGGTCTTGGTGCCATTTATTTCAAGAAGCCAATGAAAATGACACTGCTGTTCAGCAAGCCATTGCTTTTGCTAGCCGCATGCTAACTAAATATATATATATATAAAAATATTCCGTCACTGTATTAGAAGCTTCAGCTATCGTTTGGGCACTTAAAAACAAGTAAAAATATACAGTGATCATCGTGCATTACAATTTCTTATGTCTTCAAAATTAAATCATGACAGGTTAAAACGTTGGGAAATGTTTCTGCAAGAATTCCACTTCACAATAGTCTACATTCCCGGCAAGGAGAACGTTGTAGACGCACTATTACGTGCACCAGCTGGGCTTGAGAAAAGTAACACAGAAGCCAACGACGAGAAAAATTTCAGTATTCTTTACATTCAGAAAGTCGCCTTTGAAAACTTCATCACCACAACTTCAAAGGACATTGCTTATGAACAAGATATGGATCGGATTTGGAAAGACATCAAAAGTAAATGGCACGAAAAGACATACACGCGGAGTCGTAATTATTATCTGGTTACAAACAACATATTCTTAAAACGTTGCACTGTTGATACAAGCTATGGGTACTTTGCATTCCTGACGATTTTGTTAATAAACTCATTTGGCACATTCATTTCAGCTACGCACATTTTGGTCCACGAAAATGTTATCATATTCTTCAGACGACTTGTTATTTTAACAAAATGGAACAGAGAATTCGGAGAGTCTTGTCTATTTGTAAACTTTATCATAAAGCTAAACCATCTACCATCTGACATCGTGCTCCGTTGTTTCCTATAATTCCTTCTAAATTAAAAGAATTTGCTGCTGTTAATCTCTTGGGACCCATTGTGAGAATATCGAATGGATTTTCGTAGTTCTAGTCGTTGTTGAACTTACTTCAAAATTTGTTTCTTTCACTCTGTTACGTAAAGCCACTGGACGGTCTGTATCCAACGCTTTTGTTAAATGTTTCTTACATTAAGTTGGACACGTTGCTGAAGTTATTTCAGATAACGGACCACAATTCAGATCTGCTGTTTGGTCACGCATGCTTCGGACTCGTAAAATCAAACCAATTTTTATTTCATTGCACTCACCACATTGTAACCCGTCTGAACGGATTATGAAAGAAATCAATAAACTTTGCAGACTCTATTGTCACAGACAGCATCAATATTGGGACAGATATTTACACTTATTTCAAATGTGCTCAATGAAATGCCTCATGTCTCCACTGCTTTACCACCTACTATTGTATTGAAGAATGAAGAACCACCAAAAAGAATCAGAGAGCTTGTATCTTTTCCAAATACACGTAAACTTCGACACAAAGAAATAATTGATCTGGCTATTAAAAATATGAATTCTGCTGCAACAAAAGAAGAAAACTACACCGTAAAGCAAATGCAAAGAAACTACATATTGGTCAGAAAATTATAATTCAAGCTCTTTCATTGTCACATAAGAAAAAACACTTCAGTCACAAATTCTTTCTGCTTTACAATGGACCTTCTAGAATCCAACGTATACCACATGATAAATGCGTTGAAGTTGAAACTCTGCGTACTAGGAAGAGTAAATGATTACACCAAATTTTATATGTGAAACCATTTATTGAGAGAAAATCTGCTTTTTAACTTAGTCTTTGCCATAAAATTTTTCACTTCACGTTACTAGTACGCTCTGTCACACGTAGAAACTGTTAACATGCGACAATGTTTTGAAGTCAACTATCCTGTCAAGAACCTAGGGAACTTATTTAGACAGTAATTATGAATGCATTGTTATAGTGAACAGACGAAGTGTTATTGTGTGTACATTTTGTTTGTTAGTTGCACGATTACGTAACGACTAAAAGGCTCGCATATTTAGAACATATACTGCTAATGAGACTTTAATGCAACATTTTGGTTTACTTGAAAAGACATTCTTTATTTAAAGTACTTTCTGAGAGATTACAGATGACTTAGTATTTGGTTTGTTTGACAGCCACACTATTATACCACGACACTATTAATGGATGAAACAATTTATATTATTGATTTTGTGCTACATCTGTTTTATATCTGCACAGTTTTTCTGTATTATTTTGGAAAGTAAAACATGTTTTAGTAGTAACTTTTGTGGTATAGCTACATTGAGACAGCCTTTTCCGTAGCAGAATATGTTACAGTACAGTACTTTCTTCATAACGACAATGAGCGTAATAACTGCGACATCTATATGCATAGCACTTTACCTTTGTTTATGACGAGGTAAGTACATTGACTTCTGCAAAATTTTGCTTATGAATGACGACAACTACGACAGTTGGCACATTTTTACCATTAAGTAATGACAGAAATTATCTTACAGCAGAACGCACAGTTTAAAGCTACAGAACACGCATTTGAGTGATTAAATTTTGTACTTAAAATTTTTTTAGAAAAATTCTTCAATTACAAAGATACAATGAAGGTTTTCAGTGAGACATTTCATTCCGTTGCTGTAATCTGTAACACCTCAGGGTATAATTACATTAATCCTCAGGGGGTACACGCCTACTTTGTGTACTAAGAGTGTGGTAAACGCTAGGAGCCCTAGCTAATATGGTATTTGCTTATACAACTTTACACATTGGTACTACATTTCCATAACAAAACAATTACACAGCTATCTGATCATTTAACTGAAGTAGAAAAACTTTTTTTACTACCTCAGTGACACATGTTCGCGTAATTACACAGTTAGATTACTTCACACTTATGAAATTGTACGTTGTCTGCATTTTGGGAACTTTGCACATTATCTTTTGGAATGATAGTGATACGGTGAGAGTTGTGAATGATGTATTTGGTATGGGATCATGATTTTTGAAGTATGTTTGAGGTATATGACACTACTGAAACTAGCAGAGATTTTTTTTTTTTTTTTAGGTTTTGAAATTATTGAAAGAAGCTACGACGATTTTGAGATGTGAATGATCTGTTACGATTATGTTATTACGACGACGATGTGTATTATGCTGTTGAGCTATGTTTATGATCAATAAGATGATACTATATGACGAATGTGATTATGTGTTTATATGTATATGAATAATGAGTAGGGGCTAGGGAATCTGGTTTGTGAAAAGGATGTTGGAAACAAAGAAAAGTACTTTAAAAGTTATGAAATGCGTGTGCATGCGTGAATGTGAGTACCACTATGCTAAAAGAAATTTTGGACACTATTATGTATGAGATTGTGTTTCTACACACTTCTAACGTAAATTTCCAACCTGTGATTTTTTCTTATTTTATATGAGACTGTCACTAGTGGAAACTGCTGTCATAAATATTTCAGTAAAGAAGGTAGATGACCTTGACGTAATGCGCTGTGGGTGCCCAGCTGTGTGACAGTCACCTGGAAAAAATCTGTAAGTGTGTGCATTTCAGAGGCACAGGTGTTGGAAATGAGGCCATTAACCTCGCTATTGATATTTCTTGGTTGAAAGCATCTTAAATACGACACGCTCATACTCGAAAACATCTGATTACAGTTTGGAGCTCATAATTTCTGATATTTACTAAAGGGCCTAATGAAATGAAGAGAAATATTTTACATCCATACACCTGATTATGACTACTGTCTTTCTAGTTGAGAGATTTTTTTACTGCCTTATGAAATTCCATATGGCTACTGAATGATGTTTCATGCTTTGCTTTTATTTAGTTTCTAGCTGTGCTGTAGCATTGGTTAAAATAAAATTTTATAGGTGTACTGATGTCAGTATTTTCTGTCTACAGATCTATTAAATAATAATTTCATGATCTACTTTTCTTTAAAAAAAGGGAGCACTAGCAAACGAAAGAACTACTGGAAGGAGAACTGATATAGATGTTAGCATGTAAATAGACATTTCTCTTCATCGGAATTGCATACATAATTTTTCTCAGCGACTTGGTAACTTGTTTGGAGAGTAAGTTATCGTGATGCATCACCATATTGTTAAGAAGTGACATAGGTATTAGACATTTCCTATCTTTACTGTAATATTTTTTCTGCTTGAGCTTAGTCACATTTAGGTATAAGTTATAGCATTTGCTGCTGCTGTTTACCAGGCATAGTCCTACTGAATTTCACTTTTTATTACTCTGCTAAGCCAGTTTTACTATTGGTTTATTTTCTTTGATGCTGCACATTGGCTCATGTTAGTTGTAATGTTGCATTTGCTTTGGTAACTTATATTTATGGCTGTTTGCTTTGCCACTTTGCATTTTTTCTCGTTCTTGTTTGTGTTAATGTTCATGCTGTGGCATTGCCTCGCCCCTTGTACATATATCTGAGCTCAGTAGATTTAAGTTAGCTTAAGAAGGGGATACTATATAAGAAACTACGTATGAAGAATGGGGAAAGAATGCATTGACAAGTTATGTGAAAAAGATGGCCAAAAAAGTAGGGTGCAATGAAGAATAATTATTTTGAAAGACGATATGAATAGAATACAGAAAGCAGGCATAGATAGGACTTTTTGGGAATAATGATGAAACTAAGGGTGATCTCTGAGAAGTAAAGAAAGTTTTGTTTGCAAATCAGATACTATAAATACTGCAGTACCAAATGCTATACTGATAACAAACCCTGTCTTTCCTTTTGTGTGATTCTGCTATGTATTTATGTGTATCCTTGTGTGTCTATGTTCTTCCTGTCTTTATGCCTTTAGCTGATAAGTGATATGTTGTAGAATTTTCTAATACTAAACTACATCCACTATGATGAGGAATACTGTTACCTTCAAATATAATTTGCATTAATAATATGTTCTTTATTTTGTAAAGATGTTTAGACATTATTTATTCTGTTCTGTTTTACTGCTCATGTGTGAAGTTAATGTTTTGAAAGCTATTCTCATTTTGTTATTTATTTACTTAGGTCATAGTTCCTGTAACACTGATGTTTATGTTTATTTATATTCTTTTGTAAAGCCTGTATTACTACAAATGTTGTCTGTATTATTATGTTCTGTAATGATGTCTTCTGTATCTTTATAATTGTATTCTTTTGTCGTAAATTTGTAATTGTATAGACACCAGTTCTTCAAATGAAGTATATAGTAGGGTTTCATTTCACTGCGCACGTTTCTGTTGGTCATAGTAAATGCACAATATGTGAGACGTTAAAAAAAAGAGACTGTTAGTGCTTGCACGTTTGTTGATAATTCAGCAAGGGACTGGTTAACAGCATTGCTGGTTCTAAGGGCATTTCAAAAACTTTTTTCGTGAGTCCACAAGTGGTGGGTCGTGGACTTGCTATATTATCCGCAAGAGACTTCAATGGTGATTGTGCACCCGCACAGTTGCAATGGATGGCTGCTAGCCATCTCTACAAGGACTACCGTGGGCCTGCACCTTTGATGGCCCACCAATACCATCATCACTGCAAGAAATACAGTGGGTCTGCTCCGTAATGATCTACCTACTAATATTCATCAAAACTTCGACTGACTCTGCTGTGGGTTTGCTCTGTTGTGGCCCATTACCTGTCTGCATGTCAAGAGTCAGCACTGTCTTTCGGTTGGAAGTACAACACTACTTCTTCAACACTGCATGGAAATCCACTACTTCCATGTGCGTTTTCTTTTATTTCTCAGACTTGTGCATGAAAATATCATTCTTACTGTGATGAATGCTCGGGGCTGTCTTTATGGACCGCGAGGACAATTTTTGCTTTTGACCAACATTGTATCAGTAAGCGTGTGCATTTGATATCTTTGTAACTGTAATTATAAAAAATTTTATCAAATCAGTATTGTCCACTGCCCAAAACAATTTGTAAAATTTTTTGTGGGTAGCATGGGGGCTATGTAAGTAGGCTGTTTAGGTTTTTATGTTGGTAACACCACGTAGTGCTCTGTATGAAAATCGCTGACTGCGCTGTGTGCAGTCTGTGGCTGGATGGACTCACTGATGGAATATTTGCTAGTGTAGCGTTGGGCAGTTGGAAGTGAGCCGACAGCAGTGGTGGATGTGGGGGGAGAGAGATGTGAGAGTTTTGAGAGCAGACGATCTGAACGTGTGTCTGTCAGAAAAAGGAAAGTTGTAAAACTGGATGGCATGAACTGATATATATATTATAACTTTCGAACAGTATTAAGGTAAATACATTGTTTGTTCCCTATCGAAATCTTCCATTTGATAACTATGCATTTCCATAGTTAGTGTCTTTAGTAGCTAGAATCTTTTATTTAGCTGGCTAGGGACTGATGACCTTAGCAGTTAAGTCCCATAAGATTTCACACACATCATCATCTTCATTTAGCTGGCAGTACTGGCGCTCGCTGTATTGCAGTAGTTCGAGTAACGAAGATTTTTGTGAGGTAAGTGATTCATGAAAGGTGTAGGTTATTGTTAGTCAGGGCCATTCATTTGTAGGGATTATTGAAAGTCAGATTGCGTTCCACTAAAATATTGTGTGTCAGTTTAGTGATGATCAGAATAAGTAAAGAGAAAACTGTCTGAGTACGTTGAGTTTTACTCAGCTGTTTTTTAATGAAATAACGTAAGAGTTTTTTCAGCACTGTCATTCTTAATTTTTTAAGGGGAAGTTTCAAAGTGTTTGCCGGCCGCTGTGGCCGTGCGGTTCTACGCGCTTCAGTCGGGAACTGCGTGACCGCTACGGTCGCAGGTTCGAATTCTGCCTCGGGCATGGATATGTGTGATGTCCTTAAGTTAGTTAGGCTTAAGTAGTTCTAAGTTCTAGGGGACTGATGACCTCAGATGTTAAGTCCCATAGTGCTCAGAGCCATTTGAACCATTTTTTTCAAAGTGTTTAATTATATCAATCGAAACTTAAGGGATTCTTTTAGTACTCACGTGAAGGTCATCACATTAATACGATCCTTGCCTTCCTGACAGAAAATACGAATCCAGTGACACAAATGAGACGATAGTCCATAGGCACGCGATTTGATTCGAAACTGCTTGTTAGGAACGGTGTCGAAACCATCTGAAAATCGAGACATATAGAATCCGCTTGTGATATGCTATCGATAGCAAGCATTACTTCGTGTGAATGAAGGGCCACTTGCGTTTCAGAACAAAGATTTTTCTGAATCCATGATGCTTATGCGTCAATGCACTGTTGTTTGGAGGTATTTCGTAATGCTGGAATACAATATATGTTCCAAAATTGTATTACAGATCGATGATACCGGCTAACATTGTTATTTATTTTCTGTGTTAGTCAAACGTTGTCATTGTTTACAATGTACCAAGTAGTGTAGAGGAAGTTGAGAGGAACAGTTTGATACAAGACACTTATAGTTTATCAAGTCGGGAAACAACCTCAAATTGGTCTATACAAACTACCTAAGGTACAGTGCATGCGCGTCGCGTAGGGTTTTCAGTTTTTTCGCGCTCCCTTAGGGAAAAATATGTCCCAGAGAAAAAAATGAGGAAGACATTTTATGTAGGAAATTGAAGCAGTTCATTTTTTTACTATGATGTGTTTTTGAACTATTCAAGGTGAACGTGTAAGAGTGGTATTAAAAGTGTTCTATCTCAGAAACCATTTAGAATGGGACATACGTCCATACGAAGGTTTTCGTTCAGAATCGCTAATACCACCATCCGTCAAGGCATGTATCTTTTGCTCCTGACTCACCATGTAAAATGTAATCGATTACTGGTGTTTCGTTTGTAGGACATTTTTGTGACCGGTGCGACTTTCCAGTCTTATCTTGCTTTACCCTTCATCAGAGGAATGAGAAAAAGGACCGGATAAAGAAAATCCATTTCACAAAAACTAGTCTTAGAAAACATAGAGGACATTTCCAGATCTAACGTTAGAAAACATGCAGCAGTAACATGGATAGGTTATCTACAAACCGTAATCGATGGAGCACACCCTAATATTGCAGTCGATATCAAATATCTGATGACGATTATGATGCTTGGCTTAACTGATGACAAAAAAAGGTTCTGAAGAAGCAAATGATGAGAAGAACTAGAAAAAGGGTATAAAAGAATGTCCCCGCTATAAATTTTAATAGTATCAAAAGTAAGCGTTGTAGGATTTTGGATCAAGGTCGCAACTGAAGAGTAACTGGAACAGTTTTAGACAAGCGCTTGCAGAAGTGCTGCTTTATTGTTTTCCTGCTTGCAGCACCACAGGTTCCACATATGCAAAATGGCGACTCCCGAGCGTAAGGTGTTTTGTGTTCTTCATTTCGCTAAAAGTGGATCTGTAATTTAACTAAAACGTGCATTCAATTTTAATTTGTTTTTCTCTATGTGCCAGAAACACCCGCCGACGGCATAGTCAATTCTAAACGACAGAATGTGTTTGTAAAGAGAAAAGCACGGGACGAGAAACAGGCCATGAAGAGATGTTGACGATGTTAGAGAATTTTACGTTCGTATACCTAAGACGTCTGTTTGCCAAGCACTGCTTGAAATTCATTTGACAAAGATGACAGTATGAAAGGTTCTAAGATAACGTTTGCACATGTGTCCATACCAGTTGGAGCTGGTACACGCTTTAATGCGAGATGACATTGGTGGACATTATACCTTCACAAGTGAAGTGTTGCAGCGGTAAGATGACTTCCTTCATCGTATGGTGTGCAGTGACTAGGGAACTTTTCATCTAAGTGAGAAAGTTAACACCCGTAATGTTCCTATCTGGTGGTCAGAACATCAACATGAAATTGTGAATATCAAAGAGATTCCCCAAAATTAAACATTTTCTTCGCCGTATCCTGAGACCAGATGCGCATACCATTTTACCAGTTTTTTCGCTTAAGATACCGTAAGAGCGATGGCTTATTTGACTATGTTGTAAGAATGCCTCTTTCCAGAATTAGGAGGTGAACCTGAAAATTTTATTTTCCAAGAAGATGGAGCCCTTACCGATTGGCACCTCCTTGTACGAAAGTGGTTGAATGTCGAAGTTGCTGACCGTTGGATTGGTCGCAATGGCCAATACGGCTGAACTGCTTTCTGCTGGCCTCCTAGCGCACTTGACCTCACTTCACATGAGTTTTTTGTTTGGAGCTTTATAAAAGACCGTGTCTTCGTTCTGCCACTACCTTATGATTTGCCAGAGTTGGACACAGACTTTAAGCAGCTGTTGCTTCAATTGCTTTGGACTTGTTAATCAAAGTTTGGGAAGATTTGGATTTTAGGTAGGATGTGTGCCGTAGACCTGAAGCTGCATATATTGAGCACTCGTAGCTACGTTAGTTTACCTTGAATTTACAGAACGATTTGTTGTAGCCACGTAAGTTAAACTGTTACAATATACCACTGAAACTGCAACATTCGCTTATGACACCATGTACTTATTCCACAGTACCATGGAGACCTCGGAGTCGAGTGTGTTTACTCGGCAGGAACATCCCGTATTACTTGATCCATATTATACTTCGACGTAAAGAACCCAGGCGCCAGTGTCGCTAGTGGGCATGGAATGACGTATGCCGAGGCAGAAGAAGCTGACGTTAGGCGTGACCTTGTTGGTGCAGTAGTGAGGCCAAGCCAGGCAATTATGTTGTTTCTTCAACGTGATAATTTCATGTGGGTGCGTTTTGAACTACGATTGCGGAAGGCAGTTGTAGAGATTGTGTGGGAGCACCACTTTCATGATACTAACAACCTCAGGAAACAATGGCGTAGTAGCTGCTACCGAATTCTTCGTGTACTCCGCATTGTTGTGTTTGTGCTGCGCTCGTTGTTTCCTTTTCATTTATGGAATTTAGTGAAGAGACTACATTGCTCCATAACGGGTTCGAGTGCGAAGCTCAAATTTCCGGAAAGAATCGGTGACCCCTAAAACTTGAGCTACTATATAATAGGCTGAATCGTCAGACGTGTTTTACCCAACTCTGAAGATACGGCAATGTTTACCTTGTGGATGCCTAACCTATTCAAGCAGCTTTTTACAATATTTCTTATAAAATATTTAATATTGCTTGTATGAAACGTGCCGAATAGTAATTAATGTTTATATAAATATATAGGATGCCCTTTTCATACAACAGAAAAACTGAAATGTAATATTACACGGCTATAGAAATCTAGATTCGATCTTGCATGGTAGCTTGTAAATATTAAATGTAATGAGTTAAGAATTTGGTACCAGAGTCTTCAATTATAAATGTTATGCAGTAACAACCGGTGCCTGTTATTAGTTTTTGTCCGTATATAAGAACTTGCAAAAGTGGCGATTCTTTCTTAATACTTTACTTTATAGTAAATAGTATAATAGTACTTTAAGAAATGCGGCATTTTCATTGTACAGAGGGGGGAAAAAGGATAGTTTCATGCCTCAGGTTTCACACGGATTATCCTTTTTAGCAAAGGTTCTGCTAACTATGCATTAGGTACAGATAAATCAGCGAGAAGGGACTTTGATGAGAATCTAGGTGCAATATTAATATGACAAAACAGTGGCATTATTGGAAAAGTAAACCTGTGGATTAAGTACTCGATATCCCCTTCTCATAACGTGAATCTAACAACAGTGAAATGTGAAAGTTATCATCATAATAAAGTTCCTTGAATAATGTCATGCATGAACTCAACGCTAGAAGTATGTTCTTGTAGGCTTATAATCGATGTTATTTTTTAATCATTAGATTAAATTAGTTCTTGCCCAGCAGGGAGGTCTGAGTAACTCCCGCCCTCATTCACCCCCGCTCCCCCCTTCCGCCAAACACCAACTATAACATTTGTGTACCGGGAATTCACGCTGTTAATAAATATCTTTATAATTAACACAACATAAGACAGAGAATTTGTTACTTGTCGAGTTGTGGCCAAAACTTTATTCTTTGAAGGCTATGCTACTTGTGCATGTTTCCTCACGATGGCCAATCTGCTATAAAATTATGTTAATCAACAGTCTAGCTAATATACATGTATAAGAAACGGGGTTTATGTTGACGACACATAAATACATCACGAATCGAATAAGTTTGAGACGAAGTGCTAAAACATAGTTCTCAACTGGCGAAAGAAACAAAATTGTATACAATTGGTTTGTTGTTTGTAACTACTATTATTAACATATGCTTAAAATACACAACTGAACACGAAGTTCTGGTACATAGTTGTCTATATGGCAATTTATGGCCCATCTCCTTCTCTGTTTGGAGTCACTTGGGAAAATGTGAAAACCGTTTTTGCAGTGGTTAGTACAGTTCACAGCTGAGCAGTCACACACATTTACCACGAATTCTTCAATACACTTGCGTCCTGCCTCATATATATACAAGTACAAATATCCTGAACTTTGGGGAAAACGTGGCGTACAGTTCAGCTCAGGCTAAAGGAGTCTTACCTGCAACCATTACGTCAGTTCTGCCCTTGCAGGAGCACTTAACACAGACATAGGCTGGCAGACCTGCGAGAGTGAGACTGGGCTGAGTCCCCCCTCCACTCCTCGCCTCAGGCATTCAAAGCTCTCCTTTGTGTACGTTCGCAACTGACTCTACCATTATAGTGTCCACACTCTAAGGTCTGTGTTCTGTAGCGCTGGTGGGGGTTGCGTAAGAGCGACGTCATATCTAGGACCCTGAGAAACTGGCTCGTGTGTCGAGCATTGTAATCACTAGGTTGCAGTGCTTTGGTGGATCCAGTTCTAACTCAAGAACCATCAGCATTAGCTAACTGCTCATAAATCAGTGGCTTCGCTCACTTGACATTGCTCGTTCGAACTGGCGTAGATTAATCACCAATAGATGGCGCGGAGTCTGCTCTGGATGTATGCCTGACACCAAATGCAGGCTGCAAATGGATGAGCTGTGAGCGTGTATACTCCCTTTCACCAAGTGCGTTATGACAGGAAGGAGACTCCTGCCATGTGGCCAGCTGTGGAACTATGCCATTGCACTATGTAATGTACCCACAAAATTAATCACAGTTCAGAAAAGTTAGTCATTAGATGTCAATGGAACTTCTTTATTTTCATAATGTGTTTCAGATGTAGTCTGTCATCAGATGACCTGTTAAAATTAATAACACATTTTTCATTACAAGTGTGAATACATACAGAAAAATATTAATACAAACACAAAGTTTGAAAACCAAAATTCATAAACACTTTTTCACAGTAATACGCACTACTATACAATAAAAGAAGTGTTTCTACTTTTAAAACTATGAAGATACTATAGTCACATAAAGAAGGAAATACTGACATGATATATAGATAGCTAGCAGACGAATGAAAGTAGCGGCCCTCAGCACCGCATAGGTAGCCTTGTTTCCACTAGATGGCATGTAAATAGTGACGCTGCAGCCCGACAATACAAGACAGTAAACCATTACTTTTTAACAAGATTTATTTTACAATTTGAACACATATTTATACAAATTTAAAATAGTTATATTTCATGGTGACATACAAGTAAAGCAAAGCAAAATTGAGACAATAAGTAAAAAATAAAAAAGTATAATAAAAAGATTTCAGCTAATCATAAATCGTAATTACAAAGCAACTCGTTTAATTTGACTCTGTGTATTTCTTTTGACTGTATGCGTACGTCACAATTAAAACTGGAAGTAGTTCATTTGTGCTAGTTTGCAAAAGAGAAATTAAACATTAGCAAATCAAAAATGCTGAACATCCGTTCTGTATTACTTGATACTTCTTCATTGATTAACCTATCTGGGTTAGTTCGACGACTTCAAGGTCTTCTAAAATGCCCAAATCCCTGCATTTGGGTTCAACGTGTATAGTACTTAAACTGTTCTCAATTCGGACATAATTGTTAACTATTTTCCATCAAAATGACAGCCTAGGACTCTGATATTATTTGCATAATTTGAATCTTCTTATAAAAACTATTCCCGTTTGGCCTACGTAAATATTATAGCGTGAGTGAATTTATCTAGTTTTTCTTCCATAATAAGGCGTAGAAATAATCCTAATTTTTTTCTTTGTACGGAACCGAACCTGATCTTTAGCCCTCCTGAAGGCATTGGCAATTTTGTCGTACCAGGGACCAAAATATGACGTGGAAATGTGGGTGACCTTGTCTTTAAGCAAAATGTTCTGCTTTTCTACTTTATTAAAACACTGCAAAAACTATTAGCCAACCCAACCTGCTCTGTAGCATTAATTTCTTAGCCAATTTTAATACTTTCCACTCCTAAGTTTTCCGCCCAAAATAGAAGAAAAGTACCCAGATTTATCTGCAGCTGTGTGAAAATCGAAGGGCTTCTTTGTCACAGCATTGTAATTATATTGAGATACATATTTCTCTGTTTTTTTTCTGAATTTTTGTTTTCAGAGCTTTGTACCTGCATTAATATGTTTCTGTATGCATTTACATTTGTAATGTAAAAATATGTTATTACTTTAGCAGGTCATCTGATAATGGGCTACACTCGAAACGCGTTACGAAAATAAAGAAGTGATTGACATCCAGTGAATACTTTTTTCAATGTAACAACCTTTTTTTAGAATCATTATATAATGACTAAAAAAGATCCCACACTCTCCCACGAATTTCAGTCGTATCAGAATTAACTACTTACGTCAGGCCCCATATTACAGGGTGCTGCACCAGCGCTATTGCAGCATCCACCTCCAGACTGACGTCAGTGGATGGCTCACATTTTGCTTGGCCGGTTGCGAAGGCGTGCCTGACATTCAAGCCACAATAATTGTCATGTCTCTGCATGATATTCTGCAAATCCACTTAACGCGAATTGCGGAAAATGCCTGCATACATAAATGTTCCATTAGCGTCATATAGACGATTCTGTTAAGGTTATGATCCGACGAAAATAAGTATTGAGTTTCCATTGGATTATTGTACGCGAAAATTTATTCTTTGCAGCAGTGATGACCAAGTCAATGATGAACTACACAATAGCTGCTGAATTGGCGTTCCTTTATTGTCTACACAACGGGTTTTGGAACACTTTAAGTCCCGTCACGTGGTGTAAAAAAAAATCAGCCAACCACCTGAGGTAATTCTCACCCCATTTTATCATGGAACCAAAGTTCCGTGTCAAAAGAGAAAAGAGGAGTGCAAAATTCCATAAAAACTGTTCCCCCTCGTTGCCCCACTGGGCACAGATGACACACGTTTTGTCCTGCAAGATTAAGTTAACGCCTTATCATCGCGGCCGCTGTAATGTTTAGCTGACTTTCATATTGCTTTTCGCTGAACTAAGGCGACATTCTGACAAATTTAGACGTGGGAATAACATTACTTACTTTGGTACAAGTATCAAACTATTGTCATTGTTAGGCGCATTTTAATATCCAAGTTAGATAAGCAGTAGTGTCCACCTAATTTTTTGAATGCTATAGAACCAATTTTTATGTATTTTGGTATCTTTAATATGTAGTACTAATAATGAATAAAGCTCATTTATTGATCTGGTAGTCAATAAATGATAGTCATTTATGGCGACACAACATTAATATCCTTGTAATGGACTGGCCTGCACATAGTCCTGACCGGAATCCTATAAACATCCTTGGGATGTTTTGGAACGCTGACTTCGTGTCAGGCCTGACCGACCGACATCGATACCTCTCCTCAGTGCAGCGCTCCGTGAAGAATGGGCTGCCATTCCCCAAGAAACCTTCCAGCACCTGATTAAACGTATGCCTGCGAGAGTGGAAGCTGTCATCAAGGCTGAGGGGGGGGAGGGGGGGGGAGACACGATATTGAATTCCAGCATTACCCATGGAGGGTGCCACGAACTTGTAAGTCATTTTCAGCCAGGTGAGTGGATACTTTTGATCACTTTGGAGATGGCCTTACATGTGTGCGTGTGTGTGTGTGTGTGTGTGTGTGTGTGTGAGAGAGAGAGAGAGAGCGAAAGAGAGAGAAAGACAGATAGACAAGAGAGACAGAGAGGGAGAGATGAACATCAAGGATTAATAAAAACCACGTCAGCTGTATTATTACGCATTTATTGTGTTACAGCTGGTTTTGTTTTTTGAACATCCTCCATCACCCAGCTGAGCTACAGTCATGACATAAATGGTCAAATTATCAATTCAGTGACTTATGAACTGGTCTAAATGTACTTTAAAAATCTAGCACATGGTTGACTGTAAACCCTAATGAATACAGGATCACTGAAGTGTGGGAATCGATGCATGACGAATGTCATACCATACCATTAACTTCACTTGTGTGAAATCACATTGTGGTATCACTGACAATGAAGCTGTTGTGTCTAGACAAGACAGCCTAGACACAATGAGAGGAAGCCGAAAGGCATGCGCCAAGTTAAAGCAGGATGGCGTGAGGTCTGAAACAGGATACGTAATGAATGCTATAAAGAAAAGTACGTAGCTTCTGTAATACTTAACTTTAATCCATCCTTGGTACATCTGGAGATTGTGGCGATACAAGTGAGACTCTTTAGATACATGCAATGTTACTAATTGCGCCTTGCTAGGTCGTAGCCATTGACTTAGCTGAAGGCTATTCTAACTATCGGCTCGGCAAAGGAGCGAGGCTTCGTCAGTATAGTCGCTAGCTACGTCGTCCGTACAACTGGGGCGAGTGCTAGTCCGTATCTCGAGACCTGCCTTGTGGTGGCGCTCGGTCTGCGATCCCTGACAGTGGCGACACGCGGGTCCGACATGTACTAATGGACCGCGGCCGATTTAAAGCTACCACCTAGCAAGTGTGGTGTTGGCGGTGACACCACATTCCTCCCCCGCAAATCGGCGAACGGTCGTGTTATAAGGCTTCCGCCCGCCGCGGGGAGGACCCCATGGTGACGTATGCGATGAGGTGGGGAGCCTAACAACAGGCGAGGCTGTGCCACCCGCACCCGGCCATTCGGTCCGAGGGGAGCTAGGAAACGCCTGAAAACCTAGTCCAGGGTGCACGTCAACATGCGGTGTATGCGCCCGTAAAGAGACAGGAGGGGCCGAAGGGTCGACCTCCATTGCGTCGAGGTATCCGACGCGCGATGACGTCATGTGGTCCGGAGCGGGCAAGAGTTCCATGGCGGAGGACGGCTGGTCACGGGAAGCAATCGGCGGCGCGTGACCCAGGGAGGCGCTTGGCGGCTGCCGCGAAGCGTCCACTGCGGGCGGCGGCGGCTGGAGGACAGGCGGCGGCGGCGGAGGCGGCAGCGGCGCGTCGCCCTGGGGCAGAATGGAAGGCATCGTCGGTAACACCTGGGGATGAGGCGAGCCAGTAGATGGGTCCCCAGGGCGCTGACCGGACGACACCGTCGCTGAAAGCAGACGGGGAGCGGCAGAACCCGTGCGACGACAGAGGCGCAGCTGATTGAGATGCCGACGCACCTCGCCAGTGGCCCCCAAAACCAAATACATCGCGCGGCCGAGGCAGCGAAGAATGCGCCATGCGAGCCAACGCCGTGAACCGCGAAAGTTGCGATAGAATACAAGGTCGCCTGGAGCAAAAGCAGAAGTCTGCCGCTGCACAGGAACCTGATGCGGCGGGTGCAGCAAAGACATCAAGGTTCGATGAGGACGACCGTGGAGCAACTCAGCCGGCGAGCGACCATATCGGGGCTGAGAGCGATACGATGACAAAAAGAGCAACAACGTGTCCTCCCGAGAATGCGACTCTTTCAACTTCAACATCTGTGACTTGAAAGTCCGGACCAATCGTTCAGCGGCACCGTTTGACTGAGGCGAAAACGGCGCGGACGTCAGATGTTGAATACCATTGGTCTTGCAGAATGACTGAAATTCTGCGGACATGAATTGTGGGCCATTGTCGGAAACAATAGTCTGCGGAAGGCCTTCAATGCAAAAGATAGCACACAACGCTTGGATGGTGGCAGATTGACGTCGTGGAAGACATCCGGACAACAAAAGGAAAATTACTGAAGGCATCTACCAGAACCAACCATCGAGCATTCCAGAATGGACCAGCAAAATCGATGTTTAAGCGTTGCCAAGGGTAAGTGGCTTTGGGCCATGCAAAGAATTTCCGCGGTGGTGTGGATTGTTGTTCGGCACACGTCATGCAAGAAGAGCACATATTCGTAATCGCAGCATCGATTCCGAACCAGGTACAGTGCTGACGAGCAAGTTGTTTCGTGCGCACTATACCCCAATGTCCTTGGTGGAGAAGCCGTAAGACAGAGGACTGTAACGAACGTGGGACCACGACTCTGGACTGATCATTATCAGAACGCAACAACAAAACACCACGTCGTACAAAAAGTCTCTCCTTGTGAGCAAAAAATCGGCGAACCAACGGATCCTCGATCCGAGATTTTGACAAAGGCCATTGCGTAGCAACAAAATGCAAAACGGTAGCAAGGACAGGGTCAGCAGCTGTGGCTGTAGGTACACGACGAAAATCAATCGGAAACGATTCGACCACGTCATCGGTTTCCGCATCAATGAACATGCAAGCAAGTTCGGAAGAAACGAATGCTCTATCCTCAGCAACAGGCAAACGGGACAACACATTGGCGTTTCCGTGCTTAGCAGTGGACCGATACAAGATATCGTAGCGGTACTGCGAGAGGAAAATAGACCAGCGAATGAATTTCTGCGCAGTACGCGGAGGCACAGGCTTGTTCGGATGAAAAAGCGATGTCAAAGGTTTGTGGTCTGTGATGATGGTAAAGTGACGACCATACAAGAAATCATGGAACTTAGTAACACCAAACACGAGAGCCAAAGCTTCTTTCTCTATCCGTGAATAATTTCTTTGCGCAGACGAGAGCAATTTTGACGCAAAGGCAATAGGGCGATCATGCGATCCATCTTTGTGCGCAAGCACAGCACCGATCCCGAAATCCGATGCATCTACCATCAACAAAAGGGGTTTCTGGGGATCGAATGGCGTAAGGCAAGTATTTGAAAGCAACGCCGATTTCAACTGGCGAAAGGCGCGTTCGCATTCCGTCGTCCAGACGAACGGAACACCTTTACGGTGTAAGCGATGAAGCGGAGCTGAAATGGAAGAGACATTGCGCACATTCACTCACACCTTGTGATTCTAAATCGTGGAATGTTCTGGCGACCTCATCACGCAATGCGTGGGGAACATTGCGCGCTCTGAAAAATTTCGGTTGCGCGTTGACTTTCAGTTCCAAACGTGCTGCATAGTTCTTAGTGCAACCAAGGCCCGGTGCAAAAATGACTGCAAATTCTTCACACAGACGAGAAACACTGTCTGAAGGCACAGTCTGATTCACCGATACGACCTGATTTACTATAGACATGTTAAACAACTGAAATAAATCTAAACCAAACAAGTTCACTGCAGTAGAAGAACAAAGAACGTAAAATGACACAAGTTTTGTTTGTCCCTTATATGTTGCAAGAAGGCTGCACTGTCCTAACACAGGGATATTCTGACCTGAATAACTATTTAACTTAACATTTGCGGCACGCAACGGAGGTTTGCCCAGTTGATTGTACGTGTCGTGATTGATCAATGAAACTGCAGCTCCGGTATCGAGCTGGAATGGTATGACCTTGCCATTAAAGTCCAAATCTACAAAAAGTTTATTGTCCTGCTGACGACAAGAGCGACTGTCTCGTGCAATTTGAACTGATACAGGTACAGCATCACTTGCTAATTGACGTGATTTCCGGCGACGTCGACGCACACTTTGTGTGGGATTAACACAGTCACTGTTAGAGACAGTGGCACTGGACGAAGTGGAATTAATTACATGAATGTCCATGGGCGAAGGTTCACGAGCCTGAGTATTCTTGGTTCGATTCCGGCGTGAAGCAAAGGGCCTGGAATGGTTGTGATTGTCTGATCTGAGCTTTTTCTGGCAAACACTTTGAACATGTCCTTTCTTATTACAGAAAAAGCAAATAGCTTGGCGTGACGGGCAATTGACACGCGAATGTCTAGTTGCACACCGCGGGCATGATTTCACTGCATTTGTATGCTTTCGCAGCACACCTGGGTTAGAGCGTGGCGGCAGCTGCGCGGACGTGTGCGAGGGCAGTTTCCGAGCCGTGCAGCGCGCCCGGCGGCTGGTGAATGTGACACACAGCTGGCGAAATTTCAAATGATTCCTGTGCAAAGTGAAGTGTGTCTTGTCTTTCCAATATGTCTATCACTTGTTGAAGGGAGGGATTGACGAGTTTCTAAATCTGTTCCCGTATGCGAACATCAGAAACATTCTGTGCTATTGCATCACGTACCATAGTATCTGAATAAGGGAGTCCACTTTCACACTCAAAAGCACAATCCCGAGTAAGGCCTTGCAATGTTGCAACCCACTCCCTATTAGTTTGACCAGCCGTACGTTTTGTACGAAAAAACGTATACCTTTTTGCAACGACATTGACTGTTTCTTTGAAATAGGCGTCCAATGCCGGCAAAATTTCCTCGTAGGACAGAGTTGCTACGTCGCGTCAGGGAAATAATTTCCCTATCACATGGTACGTTTGCACCCCTACACACGACAATAAGTGAGGCTGCCGCTCGTTACCTTGAATTCTGTAGGCAGCGAGATAAAATCCAAACTGGCTTGACCACTCCGTCCATGTTTCCTGAGCTGAGCCAAAGTGCCAGAACATGGGGGCAACAGCATGTTGTGGCTGCGGTAGCGGTGAAGCGGCGGCGGCCGCATCGTTTTGCAGTGCACGTCGACCCTGGACGAGCTGTCCAAGGGCATCCAAAAACGCCTGCGTCTGCTGATTCTGCAAGCGATAAAATTCGGACAGTACATCTGGCGAAGCCATGACACAAGTAAATGTAAGCAATTAGAAAGAACAAGACCCTTTCCGTTGACTCGTCGCCAAAAATGTTGTGTCTTGACAAGACAGCCTAGACACAATGAGAGGAAGCCGAAAGGCATGCGCTAAGTTAAAGCAGGATGGCGTGAGGTCTGGAACAGGATACATAATGAATGCTATAAAGAAAAGTACGTAGCTTCTGTAATACTTAACTTTAATCCATCCTTGGTACATCTGGAGATTGTGGCGATACAAGTGAGACTCTTTAGATACATGCAATGTTACTAATGGCACCTTGCTAGGTCGTAGCCATTGACTTAGCTGAAGGCTATTCTAACTATCGGCTCGGCAAAGGAGCGAGGCTTCGTCAGTATAGTCGCTAGCTACGTCGTCCGTACAACTGGGGCGAGTGCTAGTCCGTATCTCGAGACCTGCCTTGTGGTGGCGCTCGGTCTGCGATCCCTGACAGTGGCGACACGCGGGTCCGACATGTACTAATGGACCGCGGCCGATTTAAAGCTACCACCTAGCAAGTGTGGTGTCTGGCGGTGACACCACAGAAGCTGTTGACTGCTTAGCAAAAAGAGCTTCTCTGACTGGGCGCACAACATGGTAAATTGACTGCAATAAAAAATACAGATATTGACGTATAAAACATGGTGCTGTGTCGGATGACTGGCAATGAGAATGGGAGGGAACAGGCAGACAGAGGGCAGGTACTACATAATAATACAGTCGTCGGTCACCTACTCCATGAAATGCCACACACATTCACTGCCTAGGCAACTCGCATCTCTAAGAGTCAAATTGAAATTTAATCACGGATGTTTCCACTAACATCTTCACAGGTTGCACTTAGTGAAAGCCCTTTCGGTTCTTATGAAGAAGAAGGGGACGGAAATCACCTTTTCTTTACAGTGTCCCAGACTATACGAGAGCACTACAATCCTTTCGAAAGAGCTTGTGAAAGCAAGTCATCACTTGTCAACCTGCGTGATGGCTTAGTTGTCAACACAATACCACAGACTTTACAATGCAATCTATATATTTACCGTCGCCATAGGTATTCCACATATAGGGCCAACGTATCAGAGACAACGGTTTGTACCAGAGTATTCCGTGACAACTTAGTTTTTAGTTAAAATTCTGTGTTGGTCTTTTCTGTAAACATGTACGTTTTGTCTTCAGAACATGTACATGGTTAGCCAGTGAAACGGGCAGATTGGAGATGGCCTTGACAGCTGGAATGTGAGTGGTGGGGGTAATGGTGGCCGGCTCCGTTCTACCTGTATGCCCCGCCATTTAGTTGTGATGGATCAGTGGACGGGTGAACATCGCGGCTACGCGGTTAAAGCGTATTATACGAATGGTGAGAGTTTGGTGAAAACGCGACGTGCTTTTCGACGCCATTTCTATATAACCGCGCAGCAGACCTGTTCCCTCAGATAACGCAGTTCGTTGATGGATAAACAACCTTGAACAAACTGGATCAACGTCTAAAAAACGAGGTGGGAGTGCAAAAACCGTTCGAACCCCTCAAAACATCGTTGCTGTTCAACAGGCAATGCTCAGAAGTCCACGCCGATCTGCCAAACAACATGCTCTACGTCTTGGAATAATTAACACTCCGGTGAGAAGGATTCTTCGTCAAGATTTACATTTTCACACATACAAAAAACAGATTAAGCAATTTCTCAAACCAAGTGGTTACCAGAACCTATTACAGTTTTGTGAGGAAATGGCCAGAAGACTTGAAGAACATGACGACCAAGTAAACCACTTATGAATGAGCGATGAGGCGCATTTCCACCTCTCTGGTTTTGTTAATAAACAAAACTTCAGATACTGGTCGGAGGGAAACCCTGGCGCACTTCATGAAACGCCTCTTCATGCTGAAAAAGTGACGGTTTGGTGCGCAATGTCTGCAAGAGAAATCATAGGCACATTTTTCTTCGAGGATATCAATGGAAGTGGTGTGACAGTTAACTCTATGCATTATGTTGCAATGATCCAGAACTTTCTTACGCCAGAACTCGCCCGTTTTCCAGTGAATGAACACACAATGTTCCAACAAGATGGGGCAACAAACCACTCTGCGAGAGTTGCCATGAATGCTGTGAATCTTTTGTTTCCAGGCGGCGTCATTTCCCGAAACGGGGATATCCCTTGGTCCCCTCGCTCTCCAGATTTGACAACCTGCGACTTTTTTCTATGGGGTTACTTAAAAACAAGAGTTTTTCAGAACGATCCACCCAGAACTATCCCAGTCCTAAAACAACGAATTCCGGACGAAATTGAAGAATACCAGTCAATATGCTGCAAAATGTCATGGGAAACTTCCAGGCCCAGCTGCAGAAGTGCATAGATTCCAATGGAGGACATTTGGCAGATGTTATATTCAAAAAATAATGTTTCCACTTGTTGTACAGTAAATGGCTACCTTTGTGCTTTATATTTATGACCATTAAATTAAAAAAAAAAATAAATTTTCTTATAGAATTAGTTGCAGCTAACCCTGTACATGCTTGTGTGTGTGTGTGTATGTGTGTGTGTGTGTGTGTGTGTGTGTGTGTGTGTGTGTCAAAAGTGATCTGTCAGTAATGATCCATATGTATACTCCATTTAAGTATCAGCTAGCTATATGGTGTAAGTTGAAATTATGAAATCCATACATATTATAAAAATGAACTGTATGTTTGTATGTGTGTATGATCAACATCTCCTCTCCACTGGACCAATTTCAACCAGATATGGTACATGTATCACTTACTGTCTGGAAAGAAACGCTATGGGGTTGCTACTAACGCTATTCACAACACATTTCACAGACAATAGCCACATATACCATTGGCTACCTGCAGTATCACTATATAGTTTGTACTTCAGGAAATTCGTCAAAAACATGGAGCTGCACGAAAACGAAACTGCAGGGTAAAATTCGTTTAGGATACACATGAAATATGTGTACAAATTCGTATAAAATATGTTAAATATATGTCAAATACATTTTTCATGTGTGTACATGGGCAAAGCCATGGGTAAAAAGCTCATCCTAAACCTCTGCAACGATTTTAATGAATTTGGGTACACATATTAGTGACGAACTGGAAACAAAAATACTGTGAGGTAAGAACCACCCCCCTCCTCTTGGGGTCAGCGTGATAACATGGAGAGAGAAGAGGGAGGAGGAGATTGATAGAGAAAGGCAGAGAGAAAATGGACAGAGAAAGGGAAGAGGGACAAACTCAGAGGAGAGGAGGAGGTAGACAGAGTAAGGAGAGAGGAAGCGGAGGAAAGCCAGAGGGGGAGGAGGAGGTGGAGAAAGAGAGGGAGGCGAAGAGGAGTTAGAGAAGAGGCGGAGGTGAAGATGTACAAAGGGAGGGGGAGGAGGAAATGGAATTAGAGTGGGTGAGGAAGAGATGGTCAGAGCGGGAAGTAGCAGATCTACAGAGGGGGAGAACAGATGTAAGGGGAAAGGGTCGAGGAGGATGGTCACAGAAAAGGGAGGTAGACAAAGAGAGAAGATGGAGAGGGGTGAAGGAGAAGATGGACAGAGAGGGTGAGGGACGAGATGGATTGATACAAGACTGGAATTAATATATACCCAGGCAACGTAGGGAACTCATGTAGTTAATAAACAAAGCACTTGTACTGATACATTAAACACGCAGGTGCACCGTAATTCATAAGGGGAATTTAAACTGTTCACTGACAACTTACAGAGAGAGTCAGAATAAATCGTAAAACTACTGATAATTCGCGTGCAAGACCGTATATAAAGGACGAAATTTAAAAGCAATCTCCGCGGCCTGCAATATAGCACGCGTGCTATATTCTCAGCAAACAGAATTTGATCATGCGTATTAAATTGGCAGTGAACTGCCAGCGCTGATGCATGAGTGCCGGACCGCCACATAAATTTCACGCGGCGGCCGCTCGAAACAGTGTGCGGCGCGGCGCGCGCCTGTATGTTGATTTGCAGTGCGTGGCAGGCAGCAGCTGTGGTTCAGCACCGGCCGCATCGTAGCAGGCGGGCTGCCGCAGGACGCGACCGCAGAGCGCTTAGGCGGCTCGCGCCTTTTTATAGACTCACCTGTCAATGCGGCGGCGGAAAATGCAATCTGCCGGCCTGAGGTTTGCGGTGACTGGCGTGGCGCAGTAGGCGGGGCAACGTACACTCCACACACGACTAAGCGTTCGGCAGTACACCTGATGCCGGTGCGTGTGACGCAAACACAGTGGTGGCATCTAGCTGTAGGGCATTTCAAACCCCACAGCACAGGTGCTGCTTACCTTTCACAGGAACAAATACTAATTTGAAATTTTTGCCGAAATTTATCCCCGTGTCTGCTAATTTTTTGCTTCACTTACGTACTGTTGTACAATTCCAGCCTTAGACCAATTTGAAGCACCCCGTCTAAAGGTTCTTTTCTATATATAAAGCAATATTAGATCTTAGATGACTGCTCTGAAGGTAGGAAGGGGGAAAATACAGGGAACGAAATGTTATCTACAAATTGTACAGAAAGGAGACTGCAGTTATAAAAGTGAAAGCAGTAAAGGAAACAAAAGAAAAATTTGGAGTAGTAATTAAAATTCACGGAGAAGAAATAAAAACTTTGAGGTTCGCCGATGACAATGTAATTCTGTCAGAGACAGCAAAGACCCTGGAAGAGCAGCTGAACGGAACAGACATGGTCATAAAGGAGGATATAAGGTGAAGATCAACAAAAGCAAAAAATGGTTCAAATGGCTCTGAGCACTATGGGACTTAACTGCTGTGGTCATCAGTCCGCTAGAACTTAGAACTACTTAAACCTAACTAACCTAAGGACATCACACACATCCATGCCCGAGGCAGGATTCGAACCTGCGACCGTAGCGGTCACGCGGCTCCAGGCTGTAGCGCCTAGAACCGCACGGCCTCCGGCCGGAGTGGCCGAGCGGTTATAGGCGCTACAGTCTGGAACCGCACGACCGCTACGGTCGCAGGTTCGAATCCTGCCTCGGGCATGGATGTGTGTGATGTCCTTAGGTTAGTTAGGTTTAAGTAGTTCTAAGTTCTAGGGGACATATGACCACAGTAGTTGAGTCCCATAGTGCTCAGAGCCATTTGAACCATTTGAACCGCACGGCCACTCCGACCGGCTCAACAAAAGCAGAACGAGGATAATGGAATGTAGTCGAATTAAATCGGGTGATGCTGCGGTAATTAGATTAGTAAATGAGACACTTAAAGTAGTAAATGAGTATTGCTATTTGGGGAGCAAAATAATTGATGATTGTCGAAGTAGAGAGGATATAAAATGTAGACTGGCAATGGCAAGGAAAGCACTTCTGAAGAAGAGAAATTTGTTAACATCGAGTATAGATTTAAGTGTCTGTAAGTCGTTTCTGAAAGTATTTGTATGGAGTGTAGCCATGTATGAAAGTGAAACATGGACGATAAATACACTCCTGGAAATTGAAATAAGAACACCGTGAATTCATTGTCCTAGGAAGGGGAAACTTTATTGGCACATTCCTGGGGTCAGATACATCACATGATCACCCTGACAGAACCACAGGCACATAGACACAGGCAACAGAGCATGCACAATGTCGGCACTAGTACAGTGTATATCCACCTTTCGCAGCAATGCAGGCTGCTATTCTCCCATGGAGACGATCGTAGAGATGCTGGATGTAGTCCTGTGGAACGGCTTGCCATGCCATTTCCACCTGGCGCCTCAGTTGGACCAGAGTTCGTGCTGGACGTGCAGACCGCGTGAGACGACGCTTCATCCAGTCCCAAACATGCTCAATGGGGGACAGATCCGGAGATCTTGCTGGCCAGGGTAGTTGACTTACACCTTCTAGAGCACGTTGGGTGGCACGGGATACATGCGGACGTGCATTGTCCTGTTGGAACAGCAAGTTCCCTTGCCGGTCTAGGAATGGTAGAACGATGGGTTCGATGACGGTTTGGATGTACCGTGCACTATTCAGTGTCCCCTCGACGATCACCAGTGGTGTACGGCCAGTGTAGGAGATCGCTCCCCACACCATGATGCCGGGTGTTGGCCCTGTGTGCCTCGGTCGTATGCAGTCCTGATTGTGGCGCTCACCTGCACGGCGCCAAACACGCATACGACCATCATTGGCACCAAGGCAGAAGCGACTCTCATCGCTGAAGACGACACGTCTCCATTCGTCCCTCCATTCACGCCTGTCGCGACACCACTAGAGGCGGGCTGCACGATGTTGGGGCGTGAGCGGAAGACGGCCTAACGGTGTGCGGGACCGCAGCCCAGCTTCATGGAGACGGTTGCGAATGGTCCTCGCCGATATCCCAGGAGCAACAGTGTCCCTAATTTGCTGGGAAGTGGCGGTGCGGTCCCCTACGGCACTGCGTAGGATCCTACGGTCTTGGCGTGCATCCGTGCGTCGCTGCGGTCCGGTCCCAGGTCGACGGGCACGTGCACCTTCCGCCGACCACTGGCGACAACATCGATGTACTGTGGAGACCTCACGCCCCACGTGTTGAGCAATTCGGCGGTACGTCCACCCGGCCTCCCGCATGCCCACTGTACGCCCTCGCCTAAAGTCCGTCAACTGCACATACGGTTCACGTCCACGCTGTCGCGGCATGCTACCAGTGTTAAAGACTGCGATGGAGCTCCGTATGCCACGGCAAACTGGCTGACACTGACGGCGGCGGTGCACAAATGCTGCGCAGCTAGCGCCATTCGACGGCCAACACCGCGGTTCCTGGTGTGTCCGCTGTGCCGTGCGTGTGATCATTGCTTGTACAGCCCTCTCGCAGTGTCCGGAGCAAGTATGGTGGGTCTGACACACCGGTGTCAATGTGTTCTTTTTTCCATTTCCAGGAGTGTAGTTTAGAGAAGAAGAGAATAGAAGCTTTCGAAATGTGGTGCTACAGAAGAATGCTGAAGATTAGATGGATAGATCACATAACTAATGAGGAGGTACTGAATAGAATTGGAGAGAAGATAAATTTGTGGCAAAGCATGACTACAAGAAGGCATGAGTTGGTAGGGCATATTCTGGGGCATCAACAGATCACCAATTTAGTATTGGAGGGCAGCGTGGAGGGTAAAAATCGCAGAGGGAGACCAAGAGATGAATACACTAAACAGACTCAGAAGGATGTAGGTTGCAGTAGGTACTGAGAGAGAAAGAAGCTTGCACAGGATAGAGTAGCATGGAGAGCTGTGTCAAACCAGTCTCTGGACTGAAGACCACAACAACAACAACATGAAAAAGAAACAGTAATTGAGAAGGGAGTGAGTCAGGGTCATAACTTCTCCCTGATGTTATTCAATCCGTGCCACGTATAAAAGAAACCAGGGAAAAATTTGGAAGGGGGATGAAAGTTCAGAGAGAAGAAATTAAAGCTTAGCGGTATGTCGATGACATTGTAATTCTGTTAGAGACGGCATATGATTTCTTAGAGCAATTGAAGGGAAAGGATAGTATATGCAAAAGAGGTTGTCAGATGAATGTCAACAGAATTAAAACAAGGTTGGTGTAGTACAATGGAACTAAATCAGGTAATGCTCATAGAATTACATTAGGAAATGAGACACTAATTGTAACCAATGAGCAGCAAAGTAAATGATTGTGAACAAAGTACAGAGATGTAAAATGGAGACTGGCAATATCAAGAAAAATGTTTCATAGAAAGAGCAATCTGTCCGCTTCAAATATAAATTTAAGAGTGTAGGAAAGTGTTTGTGTCTTATGTAACGATGTACGAATGTGAAATGTGGACGACAAGCATTTCAGACAAGAAGGAACAGTAGATTTTGAAATGTGGTACTGTCAAAGAATATTGAAAATTAGATTGTTAGATCTAATAACTTACGGAGAAATACTTAATCTAGTTGAGGGAAAAAGTAATTTGTGGTACAGCTTGACTAAAAGAAGTGATCTGTTGAGAGGCCACGTTCTCACACGTCAAGGAAACGTCAATTTGATAGTGGAATTATGTGTGGTGAATAAAAATTGCGGAGGGAAAAGAAGAGACAAGTGCAGTAAGTAGCTTAAAATGGATGTTGGTTGCGGTAGTTATTCCCCACACTTCATTTCATTATCAGATTGATGTTTTCTTGAAGCGTAAGAATGTAACCTGTTAACCGACCCACTCTGTTAGTGAAGTTGTGCCACAAATTACTTTTCTCCTCAGCTCGATTTAGTGCCTCTTCATACGTCATCTGATCTGCCCCTCTAATTTTCAACATTCATTTGTAGCACCACATTTCGAAATCTGCAACTCTCTTCTGGTCTGAAAGGCTTACCATTCACGTTTCACGTTCGTCCAAAGCTACACTTCATATAAATACCTCCAAATCATTATTCTTTAGTTATAACTAAATTTAGAGATTAAACAGAATACAAGTTACCCTAAACGTGATAACTTACTAGATAATAGTCTTATCTCTTCGATCATAAAAATCTCGCATCGTGTATGTTGTCAGTCTAGCGGTGAATGTTGTTATAAAAAACTTGTATAACTCTACACTGCATAACTACGTTAAGGGCAAGAATATCTGTGGAGTGAGCATAGAGTACTGTGTATGTCGCCAACATCAAACCAAAACAGTCAGAGAAGACTGCGTCGGAGTCGCAGTTTACATTTTGCGCCAAGAGCGACGACTTAATATCAAATATATTTGCCCTTTTTTGCTTGCTTTACACAATGTGTCGATATTAATGAAGACGTAAGCTACTTCTCTTTTCTGGTATGAGAACTATAATTAATGTCTGTGGTTCTTACCTGTGAAAGCTAACTTTTCCGCCATTCACGGATTTCGATTTTCACTAGTAATAGTAACAGTTCAATGCCACTGTTGTTATAAATAAAAAAATGTATGAGAACAGGAAAAATCTTCTTCTTCTTTTTCTGCATTTCAAATATTGTGCTTTAGCCTGTCACGACACCCACCTTTTCCTTGGTTTGGGAATCCTACTGTTCGAAAGTATATTTACCTGAGCTGATTTTCTTTTCTCTTTATCTTTAACAATTTCTGGTATCTATTTTAATCTTCCGCGCCATAAATGTAAGCAAAAAGAGTGTAGAGAATTCAGGTCGTAGTTACGTCCAATTTTACTGATTACAGACTCTGAAAAGTTTGTTCTAATGAAGAATAGCTATTTCAGATAATATTGGTTTAAAACTTATCTCGAAACGTTAACCACTGAGATGATATAAATTATTTCAGCAAGTAGTGCACATGGACTATGATTATAGGAAATTTGTAACATGAGGAAAACTGTTTATGCGCACACTTGAATGCAATACGTCCATTACACTCTAACACAAGAAGAAAGGTCGCACCATCAAGGAATCATCCGAATGGGAAGCAAATCGGTAGACGCGACGTAGATGTACAAACGAAAAAATGACTACGATTTTAGAAAAGCTGGATGATTTATTCAAGAGAAAGAGCTTCAAAAATTGAGTACGTCAACAACGCGTTGGTTCACTACTGCCTCTAACGGAAGCAATTATTCGGTTCGAAAATGGCTCTAAGCACTATGGGACTTAACATCTGAGGTCATCAGTCCCCTAGACGTAGAACTACTTAATCCTAACTAACTTAAGGAGATCATACACATCGATGGCCGAGGAAGGATGCGAAACTACGACAGTAGCAGCAGCGCGGTTCCGGACTGAAGCGCTTAGAACCGCTCGGCCACAGCGGCCGGCCAGTTATTCGGCTTGGTATTGATTGACAGAATTGTTGGATTATCACCTGAGGAATATAGTGGCCAAAACTCGGCACGTTGGATCGCCCAAATCCCGAGGTGGTTGCAGGGCCCGGCCCATAATTTTCCAAATGTTCTCAATTGGTGACAGATCAGCCAACCCTGCTGGCCAAGATGGGGTTTGACAAGACCATAGACAAGCAGTAGAAACTCTCTTTGTGTGTGCGGGCCGGAGTGGTTCTAGGCGGTTCTAGGCGCTTCAGTCTGGAACCGCGCGACCGATACGGTCGCAGGTTCGAATCGTGCCACGGTCATGGATGTGTGTGATGTCCTTAGGTTAGTTAGGTTTAAGTAGTTCTAAGTCCTAGGGGACTGATGACCTCAGATGTTAAGTCCCATAGTGCTGAGAGCCATTTGAACCACATTTGAACCATTTTTTTCTCTTTGTGTGCGGACGGGCATTGCATTATCTTGTTGAAATGTAAGCCCAGGTGGCCTGCCATGAAGGGTAACAAAAAAGGGCGTAGAGTATCGTCGACGTGGTGGTGTAAGGGAGCCGCGGTGGGAGACAGGTTGGTCACCACGGCTCTCCGAGACGTTCTCTAGGCAAGTCTTCGCTGTGAGAGAAAGAGCTTTAGCAAGAGTTTGATGACAGTGGAACTAATCTAACTAAATCTCTCAGTTGATAATAAAATGGTTCAAATGGCTCTGAGCACTATGGGACTTAACAGCTATGGTCATCAGTCCCCTAGAACTTAGACCTACTTAAACCTAACTAACCTAAGGACAGCACACAACACCCAGCCATCACGAGGCAGAGAAAATCCCTGACCCCACCGGGAATCGAACCCGGGAACCCGGGCGTGGGAAGCGAGAACGCTACCGCACGACCACGAGATGCGGGCTGTTGATAATAGAGGTATCTTAGAAACCCTCAGCTAGGGAATAACTGAACAAGTCAACGCTGAAATCCTAACATAAAGGGCGTAAGATAATATCACAGCTACATACCACAGATTAAAACTGTGTGCCGGACCGAGACTCGAACTCGGGACCTTTGCCTTTCGCGGGCAAGTGCTCTACCATCTGAGCTACCCGAGCACCAATCACGCCGCGTCCTCACAGCTTTACTTCTCCCAGTACCTCGTCTCCTACTTTCCAAACTTAACAGAAGCTGTCCTGCGAACCTAGCAGTACTAACACTCCTGAAAGCAACGATATTGCCCAGACATGGCTTAGCCACAGCCTGGGGGATGTTTCCAGAATGACATTTTCACTCTGCAGCGGAGTGTGCGCTGATATGAAATTTCCTGGTAGATTAGAACTGTGTACCAGATCAAGACTCGAACTCGGGAGCTTTGCCTTTCACGGGCAAGCTGCTTCTGTAAAGTTTGGAATGTAGGAGACAAGGTACTGGCAGAATTGAAGCTGTGAGGAGGGGGCGTCAGTCGTGTAGCTCATTTGGTAGAGCACTTGCCCTTAAAGGTAATGGTCCCGAGTTCGAGTCTTAATCTGGCACACAGTTTTAATCTGCCAGGGTGTTTCATAATAGCGCACACTCCGCTGCAGAGTGAAAATCTCAATCTGGAAACATCCCCCAGGCTGTGGCTAAGCCATTTCTCCGCAATACCCTTTTTTTTTTCAGGAGTGCTAGTTCTGCAAGGTTTGCAGCAGAGCTTCTGTAAAGTTTGGAAAGCAGGAGACGAAGTACTGGCAGAAGTGAAGCTGTGAGCACGGGGCGTGGGTCGTCCTTGCGTAGCTCAGTTTATAGAGCACTTGCCCACGAAAGGCAATGGTTCCGAGTTCCAGTCTCGGTCCGGTACACAGTTTTAATCTGCCAGAAAGTTTCATCACAGATTAATACAATATACAATAAACAATGCTGGCTTGAAACAAATTATTACACTAATTGAAATTTTCTTTCTCTCACATACACGTCATCTACCGTTATGAAAAGCGTCAGATAGCAAGTTTATAACCAGCCCTTAGCACAGTTCAACATCAATCTGGAAAGGGATTGTGATAAAGACCTCAAAACTAGCTAATTTAAGGAACAACATTTTGTTGGTATCAACGCGAAGTTGCCTAAGCCTTCCCATGAACAAATAGCAGTGAGACAGAACAAGGTAGCAAGGGTACTGTGTGCTAACAATAGTGCGTCTGCAATCATCTGTAAGTAAATATTGAGCAATAAAGCCGCACAGTTTCGAAACACATCTAGTGGCACCGTGGTATGCACAGAAAGTGTAACATGTATTTAGGATGTTAACTGCACAATTCACGGCCTTGAAACGTTCTTGGGCAACCCTGTGCACAGGGCACACAGCTCTGTCGCAGTCACCCTCGTGCGTTCAAAAATCGTTCAAATGGCTCTGAGCACTATGAGACTTAACATATGAGGTCATCAGTCCCCTAGAACTTAGAACTACTTAAACCTAGCTAATCTAAGGGCATCACATACATTCATGCCCGAGGCAGGATTCGAACCTGCGACCGTAGCGGTCGCGCGGTTCCAGACTGAAGCGCCTAGATCCGCTCGGCCACACCGGCTGGCTAGAGCATTCCAGGCAGATTAATTCTGGGAACCAGAAAACCACCATTCGTCCCACTCTTGACTGTGTTTAGTGGCACTGTTTCAGTATCGACAACTGCCAACTACCGCTCGGTTTCGCAGTCGTACGTTTCCAGATTAGATCGCACCACTGCTCCGTAACGGACTGTAGAACAACCTTCTTTGACCGGCCGCTGTGACCGAGCGGTTCTAGGCGCTTCAGTCTGGAAACCCGCTGCTGCTGCGGTCGCAGGTTCGAATCCTGCCTCGGGCATGGATGTGTGTGACGCCCTTAGGTTAGTTAGGTTTAAGTAGTTATCACTCTCGAGGACTGATGACCTCAGATGTTAAGTCCCACAGTTGTTAGAGCCATTTGAAGCAAACTTCTCTGAATCAAACAACACGAAGCGGCTTGTCCCCATGCGTTCGGCGCCGCTGTCGTCGAACTGTCAGCCTGCAGCTGGCCACGGCCCCAAGTTCCGAGCCAATACAGCAGCGGTCGGCGCGCCCAAGAGCATTCGATGCCGCTATCCTTGTGTTTTGGGTAGCAGCCGCCCATCTTCTTCCCTAGCTCCGACCGATCCGCTGTCCGATGGAAGACTCCATAACATTGTCGCATTCGCCTTCTCGACTTTTCCGGTTACGCTGTCATCGACCGCTTTGATGCTGCGCGCACCGTCTTTTGTTGCGGGAAGACACCACCGGCTATGATATCAACGGCCGAGCGGGGAAGGACTTTAACCGTCCAGCGTAATTACAGCACACCCTGTGTGCGGCAAGTGGAAAGAGAGAGAACAGCCGGGGTGTGTGGTGTGGGACACAGGTCGAGGGCCGGCCCGAGTGGCCGAGCGGTTGTAGGCGCTTCAGTCTGGAAACGTGCGACCGCTCCGGTCGCAAGTTCGAATCCTCCTCTGGCATGGATGTGTGGGATGTCCTTAGGTTAGTTAGGTTTAAGTAGTTCTAAGTTCTAGGGGACTGATGACCTCAGGAGTTAAGTCCCATAGTGCTCAGAGCCATTCGAACCATTTTTTGAACAGCTGTCGAGGGCAAACTGGCAACATTCCTCGGCCTTCTCGTCACTTTGTCTCTTCTTTTCTCCTTCTCTTCATGTCTCTGTACCTCTCTCTGATGTTCTTTGTCTTTATCTCTCTTCGCCCCCTCTCTCACTTTATTCGAAATACCTCGTTACATTACACAAATCTAATGCAATACAGTGTCTACAGTGGCCCTATGTACCCAGTAATACGCCAGGATAACTGAGGTTTTCACTGTGAACACTGCTACGACCGTCCTATGAGAGATGCTAGTCCATATCTAAGCTGTAAAAATATACCAATAGTAGTAGTAGTAAAACGACCCTAACTTCTTGTTAGTACCACTGTTTGGTTAAGACTGTTTATGAAAAACTGCAGGCACTTTCACTCTGCTACGTGTTCTATAATGGTACCCACAGTGTCCTACAAGTAAATACTCAGCTGATGCCTTTCACCATCTTGCCAATTAGCTTATATAATATGAAAGTGCCATATTACTCTTAACACGCAGAAGTTCTGTAGTAAACGTGACTAAAACGTCACAAACCTGTCCATTTAATCCAACTCTTGAGCAGACTGCTTCTAACCTGAACTAAAATGTCTAATCATCTGTTAGATAATATCCGTCTCTAAGAATGATTGACTGAGATCGCTGATGTAGAACACCAGCACGCTTCAGTCATATACAAACTAAATACATATGAGTGAGACAAATAAAAAGATAAAATACTATTTAGCAAGAGCTGTTGCAGAAATAAATGAGGAAATGAGAGTAGGCAGTGTAAGTCTTGTCACCAAGCTTGTTAATTTGATGCGTATTGGCTTACTAATGTTAGCAACTTAGATTTGTTAGAATTCAGAATGTCCTTGGCGGGAAGCAAATTATTAAACATAACAATCAACGAACAAAAAGTGGTCACGGATTACAATAAAGATAATGTCAGCACTAAAGAATGAGTGATGCTGGATGCTTTATATAATGTATCTGTAGCTAGTCTTCTAATCGTAGTTAACTGATTGTGAAGACTATAAAAACTTTATAAAAATGCAGAAAAAAATACATGGATATTTCATTAATTACAGAACAACAAAGATAAGTAGTAGTATGTGTACAAGGGGCGGCTTCTGCATAGGTTTGCGGATTTGCGCTACCTCCAGAAATAATGTTGTTCAACCGTGTTTGCTTTTTGAGTTTTCTAAACAAGTGCAGTAGTAGCTTGCTATTTATCTCTTTTGACGCTTTGGGGTTGCAAAAATGGTTCGAATGGCTCTGAGCACTATGGGACTTAACATCTGAGGTCATCAGTCCCCTAGAACTTAGAACTACTTAAACCTAACTAACCTAAGGACATCCCACACATCCATGCCCGAGGCAGGATTCGAACCTGCGACCGTACTGGTCGCGTGGTTCCAGACTGAAGCCCCTAGAACCGAACTAGGCTTGGGGTTGCAGTGCGCCTGCAAATGCGGACTAGAGCGTCTCAAGAGCGGCGGGGAGGAGGGGGGGGGGGTACAATTGTGGTGTGCGGATGCAATGCTTGACAACACCGTTCTCGTGTTCGGGCCATTGGTTGTATAAACACCTCGCCTGAGCCACACTGGCACCCGCAGACACAGTGTCGGTAGTCTTCCGGTGAGAACCGGAACTCTCATACCTTCGAAGAAAACAGGATTCTCGCACTTCCTTACCAGCTCACGTGTATCTGCGAGAGAAGTATCTATTTACTTTGCATTTTATTCGTTACTTCAATTTGTGCTATAGTGAAATTAGAGGCTCAAGTAACAACTGAAGAAGTGAAAAAAATGAGTAAGGTAATTTCCTTGCTCTCTGAACCTTTCAATTTGCACAAGTTTGAATAAAAACTCATAAGCAAGAATCTAAGTAGGCCGACTTCTATTTTAACAATTTCACAGACAATTGAAATGAAAAGTCATCAGTTCAACATAATATTTAACTACGAACTACGCAGGAAGTATAAATGGCTGTGTTGTTGTGATTTGAAAAACATCTTAATTTCTTTTAGTTGCTTATTATTTGTAGGAGATTTTCCATGGACTAAATATAGAGTCTGTGACATTCAACACCTCCGTGACAAACTTACTAAACACGAACGTTCTTCAGTCCACATGAATAACATTTTGAATCTGTCAAATCTAGGCAATATAAATATAGCTACCCAATTAGACAGTGGGTACAGAAGATCTGTTGCATTTCACAACCAAAAAGTTATCGATAATAGGTACATACTAAATCTTATTATTAACTGTATACGTTTCTATGGTGCGTTGGAACTTGCCATGAGAGGACACCGCGAGGCTGAATCATCTTCAAACTTGGAGCTTTTCGTGCCTTGATTAATTTTAGTTCAGAATTACACTGTATTAAAATCGCAGTTAGGGAAAGCAATAGTTTTCAAAGACAACTCTAAAGTGATCCAGAATAAAGTCCTCCAATCCATGCTCCAAGTCTGCCATGAGGAAATTGGAATGTAAATTAAAGATGAGAAGTTTTTGGGTGTAATAGCTCAAGACACCGGTGATGTAGCTTGCGTTTTCCAAATGGTTTAATACATAGGTACTTCATTCGTGGAAGACCATTTGAACCATTTTAGGACTTCATAGCACCAGAAAAGCATGATGTCGGCTTTGGCAATTCACATCATAGAACAGATAGATCAACACTTGGTTAACTCTCCACATAAACTAATAGTAAACACATGATGGTGCAGCAGTCATGAGTAGCTCGTCGAGTGGGATGCAGCCTACTGTTCAGGAAAAATTTTCTATTGCTTCATACATTCATCGCTATGCCCATCAGTTGAACCTCATTATGCTTGAAGCCGCTTCGATTAATGTAAGTGTTAGAATATTTTTCACAAGACTTCAGGGACTTTGCAGTTTCTTTTTAGCATCCCCACAGAGAAGAGAAATTCTCGACTCCTACGTTCAGTACCTATTCGATGGAATTTCCGGTCAAGGAGAGTCAATATCGTTTTTGAATATAGAGAAGATATTATCAAGTGCATGAGTAATATGAGCAGTGGGGAAAAATTGTGTAATGAAAACATCGTCCTTCAAGTCTGTGGATTAGAACGATTTTAAAGGATGAAAGGTTCTTTTTATGGCTCTCTTTTTTTCATAAAACTGTTATCCATGAGGATGTTTTGTACAAACAAGCACAAAAAAGGGGTACTTGCGCACGAGATCTACTGACAGCCTTGGAGCGTGGAATTACAAAAATTAGAGGAAGAGTAAATGAAAATTCAGCAGATTTGAACGAGTATCACAAAAGAGTGAGAACTGGAGATAGAGGAGTGAGGTGCAATCTACTGCGAAAAGCAAATGGAGTTTGTGATGATATAAGTTACCAAGCGAAAGAAAGACTTAGGTTCACTGAGCACCTATTTGCAGCCTCTGTTTTCTGCCAGGGAAATTCACAACTTACTCTTCCTCTTTTCCAGAAACTTCTTTCGGAATGCTATTCTTGTATGGAAGCAAAGAAACTTCCAACGGAATTCTCTGTTATTCATTGAAGACAGGAGTTCAGAACTATGTGTGGACCTTTGAGGTTGCTGGATTATATAATAGATAGTAATCTTTGTGATACATTGAGCGAAATTGTGAAACTCTTGAAAGAGATAATTACAATTCCAGCGACCACATCAGAAGCAGAACGTTGATTGTCATCACTGAAACGCATGAAAACCTTCTTGCGGAATACCGTGGGCCTAGAAAGACTATCAGCACTCGCAATGTTATCTACTGAACGAAACCTCGATTAGGGATTCCTACCTTCATCAAAGACTGATTGAAAAACTTGCAAACATGAATGAAAGAAAAATGAATTTCCTATACAAGTGATCACCACTGCATCAAAATGCAGAAAATACATTCAAACGGCGTTAAAATCGGTCCTGTTGTTAAAGGCTAGTTGCGCAGGCCTTTTACTTTTGGCGTACATAGAGCTGCAGTTCATCTCAATTTCTTTTATTGTGAAAAGTAATACTGTATTCTTTGTACACGTTCTGGTGTCACTGCGAGTAGATGGTGCACTGATATCAGCAAGCGATCTGTTTATATAATGCGTTACAGAAAGCTGAACAATGCCAGCCGTTGTGGTCGAGCGGTTCTAGGCGCTTCAGTCTGGAACCGCGCGGCCGCTACGGTCGCAGGTTCGAATCCTGCTTCGGGCATGGATGTATGTGATGTCGTTAGGTTAGTTAGGTTTCAGTAGTTCTAAGACTAGGGGCCTGATGACCTGAGATGTTAAGTCCCATAGTTCTTAGAGCCATTTGAACCATGTTAACCATTTGAACCGTTAACAATGAGTTAATTCTCTCCCATTTTTCAAAGTATTTCTTATTGTGCAAAGTGCACCGTCATCTTCGGTCACAAGCGGCGAATGAGGTGTACCATACAATAATATAAGTCAAGTAAGTCCTTCACAGTAGTCACTCACATATAGCTGACAATGACGACAATGGAAATCATTGAAAGCTCGAAATTTTATAACTTAATTGGTTTGATGTGATTCAATTTTTACTGCCGTAAAATTGCGATGAAGCTTCTATGCTGTGGCGTCATCCGAAGAGTGAGATCCCATGTTAAAGTCGGTACCTTACAACAGAACCACAAGTCAAAGACAGTTGCTGCAAGACATAGCCACGAATCAGAGACGTCGAGAAGTCACGCCCTCGAAGTGTTCCTTCCGCAGCCGATGAATGAAAGTCTAATTACGTCAGAGTACAGCGCCGCTCACCTCACTCTGATAGCAGCCTCGTCGTTGTCTAGGTCCAGCAGTGATCTAGTGTCGTTAGTCAGAAAAGTGAACTTAAGTTCAGAGTTATACGTATCAAGTGAAATTTGTCATCTTTGAGTTGGAACATTTTTGTGTGAAACAATCACTTAGTACAAGAACTTTAAACTGTTGTGACAACAGTGGTACTACCATTTGACGTAGCGAACATTTATCATGCAGTGTATTCTGAGATCGTATAATGTATTATCGTCCAATGTATGTACATGAATGTCTTCTAAAGACAAGTATTTGTTATTAGAGTGTTTTACTGGAACCGATCTATTGATATTTAAAAGTTGTTGAAGCATCTCGACCTCCACCAGAAGTTAAAGTTGTAGAACTGCCATCTAGGCTTGCTACGATATATAAATTATATCGTGAACGAATATGACATAAACTTTTTCAGTTTTAAAGATGATGGTGTCATGTGTGTAACAGAAGGACCTTCACCGAGCTGATCAGAGAGCTTGAAAAATCAAACTCCCACTCATAGCACATTGTAAGAATCACGGCGAGAGTGTCCACAAGGATGCACAGTAGTGACTGCTTAGGAAAATACAGTCGTGGAGGAAATCTAGCCACGTCTGTGACAGGGATTGTGGTCTCCTTGATAAACAGAACTCAGTACACTTCATGTGGTGCAGTGCCATTCGCAGAAACGTAAGTAATTTTGCATAAATTCACCTTGGAATCCAGCTCTCTTGGAAAACAAACAATAGACACAGTTAATGCTACTTCCTCATGAAGCTCTTGTCGTTTGCGAGTTATGATACGTGACAAAAATTATGCCAGCAGTAGAGAAGGTTTGAATGTGAAGAAGAAGATAACTGGTGAGACGAAAAGTGGGAAATAATGCGATAACAACAGCAGATGACTTGGATGAAAGAAATAAAAAGGGATGAGGAAAGAATGGATAGTTTAAAATGTGACAGAGATACTGGTTCCATATTGGATAGAAGGAAAACATCTGGGATATGACGAGAGCGAAGCCGCAGCGATGGTAACAGATAAAGTCTTGAGTTCCTCCTGAATGCGAAATGGTTTTGGATAAGACGCATATTACAGTGTGGTTGCACAAAAATAGAGATGTACACTCTAAGAAAAAAAAAAAAAGATGACGCATCACAAAAGGGTTGTGAAAATAGGTCACAAATTTGTATTCATTGAGGTATGAACAGAAAATGCAAAACTGTAAACATTGGCGGCCGATGGATGAATGGGTGACGCTGCAGCGCAATTTCACGGCGCAGCTGGGTAGGATGGGAAACAGGGAACATGTCGATACTAGGGTATAACGTCTTTGTAAATTTCGCCGCGCAGGATTAGCCGAGCGGTCTTTGGCGCTGCAGTCATGGACAGTGCGGATGGTCCCGGCGGAGGTTCGAGTCCTCCCTCGGGCATGGGTCTGTGTGTTTGTCCTGGATAATTTAGGTTTATTAGTGTGTAAGCTGATGACCTTAGCAGTTAAGGCCCATAAGATTTCACACAATTTTGAACATTTTATTTGTAAATTTCATTCCGTGTACGCAAATGGACAGCAACTGAGGTTGTCGAGCAGGCAGGCGCGTTGGCAGTATACCAGGTGTCGGCATTTGAGAGTGTGGTGTCACCGCCAAACACCACACTTGCTAGGTGGTAGCATTTAAATCAGCCGCGGTCCGGTAGTATACGTCGGACCCGCGTGTCGCCACTATCAGTAATTGCAGACCGAGCGCCACCACACGGCAGCTCTAGAGAGACGTACTGTCGCCCCAGTTGTACAGCCGACTTTGCAAGGAACGGTTCACTGACAAATACGCTCTCATTTGCCGAGACGATAGTTAGCATAGCCTTCAGCTACATTTGCTACGACCTAGCAAGGCGCCGTATTCAATTGATATTAAGATTCTATTAATGTATCATCAGGAGCGATGTTCTACAAATGTGGATTAAAGTTAAGTATTCCAGAAGCTACGTACTTTTCTTTATAGCATTCACTACGTATCCTGTTTCAGACCTCACGCCAGCCTGCGTGAGTTTAAGCGCGTGCCTTTCGGCTTCCTCTCATTGTGTCTAGGCTGTCTTGCCTAGACACAACAGAGAGAGGATGTGTAGTAGGACTCAAAGACGCTGATTAGGGTAGTCGGCGAATCGCTCGATATTGAATGTTGGCAGGGTGGCTGAATCATGGTCTAAGACAGCGTCGACCTAGAGAGATGACTGAACGTGAGGACCGAGAAACGGTCAGGGAGGCACCCAGAGCCCCGGAATGTCATCGATCAGACACGTAAGTGGTGCTACATTGGCCACAAAGGACGCTAATAGGTTGCTCACAGAAAGGAGGATGAGCTCACGATGCCCCTTGATGCGACTACCACTGACGTTCTTACACCAGCAAGTGGTATCGGGAACATTCGACAAGGGATGTCAGTGACTGGAGTAGAATTGTCTTCAGTGATGAGTGTCGCTTCGAACTGAACCCGACGACCAACGAATACATCTGTGGAGACGCCCCACGCTGACTGTCGCCAGCCCTACGGACTGACAACCATGACTGATGGTCTAGAGTGCCATTTCATTTCATAGCAGGATTCCTTTGGTTGTCATCCGTGGCACCCTTACAGCAATGCGCTACGACGATGATATCCTACTCCCCGGTTTGTTGCCCTTCATGGCAACGCTGGCAGGGCTTACATTTCAGCACGAAAACGCCCGCCCATACGCGACGAAATTTTCTACTGCTTGTCTTCGTGCTGGCCAAACCCTACCTTGCCCCCCCCCCTCCCCCTCCCCCTCAAAAAATTGAGAACGCTTGCAGCATAATTGGCAGGGCGATCCAGCCAGCGCGGGTTTATGACGATCTAACGCTCAAAATGGTTCAAATGGCTCTAAGAACTATGGGACTTAACATCTGAGGTCATCAATTCCCTAGAATTAGAACTACGTAAACCTAACTAACCTAAGCACATCGCACGTATCCATGCCCAAGGCAGGATTCGAACCTGCGACCGTAGCAGCAGCGCTGTTCCGGAGTGAAGCGCCTAGAACCGCTCGGTGACAGAGGCCGGCGGTCTAACGCTCCAGTTGGATAAAATTTGACACGCTATCCCCCAGGAAGATACGGGGAGACCCCTCGCGGGGCAGTTCGGCCGCGCTCCACAAGTTCTTTAACGCCACTACGGCGAGTTGCGAGTGAATGACGATGAAACGATGATGAAATACACACGAGTCATCTCGAGGCAGATAAAAAACGCTGACCCTACCGGGAATCGAACCCGGGAGTCCACGCGCAGGAAGCGAGAACGCTACCGCAAGACCACGAGCCGCGGACTACCTAACTCTTTTCATAAAGGTCAGAGACGGACCAACGCTTTATTTACTTGCTCAGTTTGTGCAGCCCTTTCTCGTGATTAAATCGTCCAATTTTTCTGAAATTATAATCAATCTTTTGTCCTCACATGTACTTCACATCTACCGAATCTCCGTCCCAGCGTATGGAAAAGAGTACTGGAACCCAGAATTTGAAAGGATATGAAGCTGCTTATACCATTACTCGAGTAGAGCTGAAGATATACACATAAATTCATTGCCATTGGTGGCTAGTTACGTAATTACATATGTTTGTACGGATGGAGGAAAGGAAAGGTTTAGCTTTAGTACGTGGGAAAACACCCACTCATGTTATAGTAAATTACAGCTCATAAATGTAGGCGTGGAAGAGGAAAGTAATTTGAGAGCTGTATCACAACTGTGTCTGCAGCGTCAGAAATAATTTCAAACATTGTTTTTTTGTGGTTTTGGCCACCCCGGCAATAAGACAAACAACACCGCCGAGTATGTGGTGGCATAGCTATCGGGGCAGTAAACACAGAGGCTGGAACGACTGCCGGTTGAGGCCATTAGCGCAATAACGCCCGCGCCGTTGCGACGGAAACGAGCGTTTAGGCGGAGCCCATTTCATTGGCGCGCCCGGCAGCTGAGCCGGCGGGCGGCGGCGGTGTTAGCGGGCTTTGCGGGGCGCGGCGCTGTGCCGTGTGGGACGCACTCCACTGTGCGGGCACTCGGGCCGAGTGGCGCGCTGGAGCTCTGACGCGCCGGCCGCTGATGGCCGAGATTAGCCGCCTGACGCTGGAGCCGGCGCCGGCGCCGTCAGCGGCCGCTTCATTTCGGCCGACTGAAGACCCGGCCGCTGTCAGGACGTCACGTGGCGCCGCGCGGCCGGCCCGCGCGCTGGATGGGTTTGTTAACGCGGAACGCCGCGCCTGGCGGGGATTAACGGGGCCCGCTTCCGGACAAGTCACTCCATTCTGCATTCAGCCGGAGGCTCTGCGACCAAACGCCGCTCGGCACGTTCGCAATGCAGCCGCGCGTGGCACATTGCATTTAGCTTGCCGTTCAACCAACGTTTACGATTATCCCTCTTCATACTGTTACGGCCATTCACGTTACTGTTCTCACACTACCGCAGACGCGTAATGGCTGCTCATTGAATGTAAAGGTCTGAACCGCCTACCGCTGCATTAAGATATTAGCACTACTGTCCGTGCGTAAAACCGGTTACAGCCAGTAGTGAAGCTTTTACGATTTTAAGCTGCTGGAATGTAGTGAGAGTTGCATACTTCTGTCACGTATTCGCTGCATTGGTTGAGAGTGGTCACTGATTGGACATATTCTTTTACTGCAAACGGCTGTCGTGATTGTATTAACCCAGGAATGCTATAAGGGGTACACCTGTACCCCAGTGGGGAAGTGGGAGTAAGATTCGATCATTTCCCACATAAGTTTGTCTATCACATTAGTTTGAGATGACTGGTAGCCAGGCTTGATTCTGTCTTGGTTGTTTCGATTAGCGTGCTTCTATTTCACGTGCAGACTGTTCCGGCTACATCTGTGCCCCAGGGTAGCTAAAGTGCTCGATTACATCCACTGTTTTCTGTCACAAATTACGCTCCAAATGAAATGGAACCGTTAATTTGCAATACACTTACAACATTCAACTTCTGGTAACTTTACCTTCTGCTTAACACTCTCCTTTTGATTTTCATGTTTATTTCTATTTTCATTTCAGAGGGAGACATGAGTTCCAAACAGATTTTCGATTTGGCGAAGGAAGAGGGCATAGCAGGAATTCGTAAGAGACTTTTTAGGTTAGATTATGAAGAAGTGGATGTTGAGTATAGTGGGGAAGGTGCAATTATCCCTGACTTTGAGAGGATACTGGGAACGCATACGAACCAGCCAATACTTGGTCAATTTCATTTCCCCTTCACACTAAATCATCTCAAACTTCCAGTTCTAGAGAGAAACAGAGCCACCATTTAGAAGAGGATGTTACACACATCTGAAACGAGGATGAAAAAAAATGGTTCAAATGGCTCTGAGCACTATGGGACTTAACATCTGTGGTCATCAGTCCCCTAGAACTTAGAACTACTTAAACCTAACTAACCGAAGGACATCACACACATCCATGCCCGAGGCAGGATTCGAACCTGCGACCGTAGTAGTCGCGCGGTTCCGGACTGAGCGCCTGAACCTCTAGACTACCGCGGCCGGCAAACGAGGATGAGACATGCGTTTCAAACGAAGTAGTTTTGCATGCACCTCTGAAACTTTCGGCAAGGATCGCTTCAAATGGAGTGGCAAGAAATGAAAACGTTATAGAACACCAAAGAAAAATTTGATGGATTGTTTACCAAGCAACAGGAAAGAGGCATGGGATATAAAATCAGCTTTGGGAGCATGGAAATTATGTGTTGCTGAAGCTGTTTTAAATCTAACTACAAATTTTATCAAGAGAGACGTGGAAGATGAGGATGTTGGAAATGGAAGCTACAGGCCATCATTTTCCCGGCTTACTAATGATACAGAAATTTTCGCCTTAATTTGGTTATTATATCTACAGCTGCATCTATATCTACGTGATTATTCTGCTGTTCCCAATAAAGTGCCTGGCAGAGGTTCAGTGAACCACCTTCAAGCTTTCTCTCTACCGTTCCACTCTTGAACTGCGGTAAAACGAGCACTTAAATTTTTCTGTGCGAGCCCTGATTTCTCTTATTTTATAGTGATGATCATTTCTGTTTATGTTGCTGGGTGTCAACAGAATGTGTTCGCAGTCGGTGGAGAAAACTGATGATTGAAATTTCATGAGAAGATCCCGTCGCAACGAGAAACGCCTTTGCTTTAATGATTGCCACTTCAATTCATGTATCTTGTCTGTGGCACCATCTCCCCTATTTCACGGTAATACAAAACGAGCGGCACTTCTTTGAACTTTTTCGATGTCATCCGTCAGTCCCATCTGATGCGGATCCCACATCGCACAGGAATACTCCAGAATAGGACGGACAGGCATAGTGTAAGCAGTCTCTTTAGTAGACCTGCTGTCCCTTTTAAGTGTTCTGCCAATGAATCGCAGTCTTTCGTTTGCTATGCTCACAACATTATATATCTGATCTTTCCAGTTTAGGATATTTGCAATTGTAGTCCCTAAGTATTTAGTTGAGTTTACCGACATCAGATTTGTGTGAATTATCGGGTAATCGAAATCTGGATTTCTCATATGAATAATGTCACACTTTTCTTTTATCAGGTTCAATTGCCACTTTTCGCACCATGAAGATATCTTATCTAAATCATTTTGCAATTCGTTTTGGTTATCTGATGACTTTACAAGACTGTAAATGATAGCATCATCTGCAAAAAATTTAAGAGGGCTACTCAGATTGTCTCCTATGTCGTTAATATAGATTGTAACCTCCCCACAAAATAAAATAAATAATATGAATATTATTCTAGTTTAGTGTAACCTCAAAACAGAAAATTCATTGACATTTAGCCATGACACTGAAATGTTGTATTAATATTTAATGTTATCATTTTGGTAGTACATTAGGTACACCAAACAGTGGGACCATAATAACATCTTCATTGTTCAAGGTGGTGGACAGCATGATGTGTCAACACCACATTCTTGTAGAATCCATGCTCTTTCACCGACGTAGAATTAGTGCAAAATCCAAAAATAGTGCTCCATGATCGTGAGGATGGACAGGACAGTAATTTCTGGTAATTATGTCAGAAGGTGAAGGACATTAAGTTTCTTGCTAGTCATCATTGAGAATTACACTAGTCTATCAACCGATTTGAGTAATTGTTGGCACTCATTGCCTAGTTACTAAACATTTCTGTACTATGTATGGAGCATTACAGAACATTATTCATAACTCATCTAATTACAGTAAATATTGGCACTCATTGGCTAGTTACAAACCATATTTATGCATTATTCAGAAGTGATCATTCAAAACAGGAGTTAATTAATGGCATAGCATTTACATAATTCATCTAATTATAGTAATCATTGGTACTCATTGGCCAGTTACAAACCATTTTTATGCATTGTTCAGAAGTCATCATTCAAAACAAGAGTTAATGAGTGTAGCATGAAGCTACTGGTGTTCATATATGATATCATGTAAGTCATGTAAGACAAATTTAAAATATAAGAAACAGTGGCATTCATTGGCCAGTTACAAGTATTCATATAGTTTTATAAAACATTATTCAGAATTATTCAGAAGTCACCATTCAAAATGAGAGTTAATTATTGGCATAGTATTTATAGAGTATAACAAAAATATTATTTACACAAATTATTGGCATAGCATTTATGCATTATTACAAAACATCATTCAGTATTACTCAGAACTCATCATTCAAGTGACATAGAACATATTTAAAATGTAACACACTGTAACTATTACACAAGGTCTGTGGTCCAATAATACATAGATATAATGGATTCAATACATCTGAGAAATTTGCATTATATTTAGAACTAGAAATACATCTGAAACTAGTAGCATTATTTGGTTGTATACTGGTAATAGCTGGGACTGGTAAATTTTTTTTTTTTTTTGGTGCTAGCAATGCATTGCGTTGGGATCGATAATTAATTGCTGGGGCATGAAAACATTTGCTTTTGACTTATTGCGGATATAAGGATTAGTAACGTCATTCGTCATGAGTCAGCTGTAGCAAGGTTATGAAACAATTAGAGTATATGTGATCACATTCATGAACAACACACACAAATGGGTAAAAAAATGCAAGTACTTGAACAGGTTTAATGACTAATTTCTTATAGCACATTAATTTCATGAATAGCTTCTCCTGGAAAAATACAAAATGGATTATTAAGCTGAAAGAAGAAACCCATATTATGCTGAAAAGTAGTGAACTTCGAATTAACAGGTAATGAAACGTGTACTCAATATGTATGTACTCTAGCTGTCCTTTCCAAAACGTTCAGTCATTATACCATGCGACATAAGACATACTGTCAAAAGGAACTGCAACAAATACTTAAATAACTACATAGCCTCTGTTAACTAATTGTAAATATATAAACTTCATCATTATCCTCATCTGCAAAGAAAAGCTTCATTATTAATATTACCATAACTTCATTACTATCATCACCTGCAAAGAAAAACCTCATTATTCATATTAGCATATTCTTCATATAACTATTCATCATCATTCATTATCATCTGCAAAAAAGACACTTCATTATTCATTATTCATATTACCATTTACTTTATACAACTATTCATAGTATAGAGTTTCTTATTTCTGGCATATTTCATCACTAAAACTAAGATGTGTAGTTCTGTCTGACAGCCTGCATCAATCGCCTCGTATTCTGAAAGAAAAATAATTAGTTAAGACTGCTATAATACGATGTGTATAGTATATTCTTGTTAATGCTTGTTAATTCTGATCCATTTACTCTTCATGACATGATATTGCATTTTCTTTCATTCATTCCGAAGGTGAAATTCCCATTTCATAGTAATCCACTGTGGTTTGTTTAAGTTATTTGTTTTACACGTTATTGCTTTCTGAAAATGATGAATAAGGATTAATATCTTGCATTTAAATCATATACTCATTAAATAAAAACTTGTTTCTAGTGATATAATTAAGCATACAGCATAGCATGACAGAAAACGTATTAGGTCAAAAACATAGACAGTTTTCAAGTGCAAAAAATGTACACACAGTATCATAATGTAGTAGTAAAAATGTAGAATAGCCAAGAGGTGAGATAACATAAGAAAAAAAGGTCAAAGTCAACTGTTGTTTGTTACATCTTAAAGATTTCATAGTGCATACAGACAAAAATTCTACTTTCGATAGGAAAACAATCATACATACACAAAAAATGAAAAATGTGCACGGTCTGATATATAACGACAAGAAAAGCGACCTGCTAACCTTACCTTGCCGGGCACTTGCCAAGAAAAAAAACGATCATTGTCAGTAGGTAGTCACATAAATACACTCCTGGAAATGGAAAAAAGAACACATTGACACCGGTGTGTCAGACCCACCATACTTGCTCCGGACACTGCGAGAGGGCTGTACAAGCAATGATCACACGCACGGCACAGCGGACACACCAGGAACCGCGGTGTTGGCCGTCGAATGGCGCTAGCTGCGCAGCATTTGTGCACCGCCGCCGTCAGTGTCAGCCAGTTTGCCGTGGCATACGGAGCTCCATCGCAGTCTTTAACACTGGTAGCATGCCGCGACAGCGTGGACGTGAACCGTATGTGCAGTTGACGGACTTTGAGCGAGGGCGTATAGTGGGCATGCTGGAGGCCGGGTGGACGTACCGCCGAATTGCTCAACACGTGGGGCGTGAGGTCTCCACAGTACATCGATGTTGTCGCCAGTGGTCGGCGGAAGGTGCAGGTGCCCGTCGACCTGGGACCGGACCGCAGCGACGCACGGATGCACGCCAAGACCGTAGGATCCTACGCAGTACCGTAGGGGACCGCACCGCCACTTCCCAGCAAATTAGGGACACTGTTGCTCCTGGGGTATCGGCGAGGACCATTCTCAACCGTCTCCATGAAGCTGGGCTACGGTCCCGCACACCGTTAGGCCGTCTTCCGCTCACGCCCCAACATCGTGCAGCCCGCCTCCAGTGGTGTCGCGACAGGCATGAATGGAGGGACGAATGGAGACGTGTCGTCTTCAGCGATGAGAGTCGCTTCTGCCTTGGTGCCAATGATGGTCGTATGCGTGTTTGGCGCCGTGCAGGTGAGCGCCACAATCAGGACTGCATATGACCGAGGCACACAGGGCCAACACCCGGCATCATGGTGTGGGGAGCGATATCCTACACTGGCCGTACACCACTGGTGATCGTCGAGGGGACACTGAATAGTGCACGGTACATCCAAACCGTCATCGAACCCATCTTCTACCATTCCTAGACCGGCAAGGGAACTTGCTGTTCCAACAGGACAATGCACGTCCGCATGCATCCCGTGCCACCCAACGTGCTCTAGAAGGTGTAAGTCAACTACCCTGGCCAGCAAGATCTCCGGATCTGTCCCGCATTGAGCATGTTTGGGACTGGATGAAGCGTCGTCTCACGCGGTCTGCACGTCCAGCACGAACGCTGGTCCAACTGAGGCGCCAGGTGGAAATGGCATGGTAAGCCGTTCCACAGGACTACATCCAGCATCTCTACGATCGTCTCCATGGGAGAATAGCAGCCTGCATTGCTGCGAAAGGTGGATATACACTGTAATAGTGCCGACATTGTGCATGCTCTGTTGCCTGTGTCTATGTGCCTGTGGTTCTGTCAGTGTGATCATGTGATGTATCTGACCCCAGGAATGTGTCAATAAAGTTTCCCCTTCCTGGGACAATGACTTCACGGTGTTCTTATTTCAATTTCCAGGAGTGTATAATTGCTTAAGTGGTCACATAAAAATCAGGAAATGGCATTACAGTGTGATCAATCATAAAGTATGTTCATTCAATAAAGCGTTTGATATTGGAGACATTGTGATTGCCTTTGGTTTTTCTGGTTCTCAAAGTTTCGACGTGTACTACATTGGGGTGAGGAATGCCGCGAATTCTGTATGGACCTGCGTATAGAAGCTCAAATTTACTGCATCTACTCTTTCCTCAGTTGGATAAATAGTGTGTACGTAGTAATATCTTCTGTCCTATGTGAAAGTCACGGCGTGTACAAACCTGTTTTTGCTGTCTTCTCCGGCGCTCTGCGGCACGTTTGATGTTGTTGAGTGTAATGTCAATTATTTCATGGTGGCCCAGTCGACGCGATGTAGGAAAGGATACTAATTCTTTAATTTTGTTAGGTGGTTCAACATTTTTCAATATAACAGTCGGAGATAGTATAGTAGATTCATTTGGTATCGAGTTAATTACATCCTGGAATGACAGTATGTGTGTATCCCAATCAATATGTTTTTATGGCAGTATATTCTGAAAAAAAAGTAGGGGTAAGCTATAGGGAGAGACGGGTCATATACAAAATGTACAACAACCAAGAGGGAATAATAAGAGTGGACGATCAAGAACGAAGTGCTCGTATTAAGAAGGGTGTAAGACAAGGCTGTAGCCTTTCGCCCCTTCTCTTCAATCTGTACATCGAGGAAGCAATGATGGAAATAAAAGAAAGGTTCAGGAGTGGAATTAAAATACAAGGTGAAAGGATATCAATGATACGATTCGCTGGTGACATTGCTATCCTGAGTGAAAGTGAAGAAGAATTAAATGATCTGCTGAACGAAATGAACAGTCTAATGAGTACACAGTATGGTTTGAGAGTAAATCGGAGAAAGATGAAGGTAATGAGAAGTATTAGAAATGAGAACAGCGAGAAACTTAACATCAGGATTGATGGTCACGAAATCAATGAAGTTAAGCAATTCTGCTACCTAGGCAGTAAAATAACCAATGACGGACGGAGCAAAGAGGACATCAAAAGCAGACTCGCTATGGCAAATAAGACATTTCTGGCCAAGAGAAGTCTACTAATATCAAATACCGGCCTTAATATGAGGAAGACATTTCTGAGGATGTACGTCTGGAGTACAGCATTGTATGGTAGTGAAACATGGACTGTGGGAAAACCGGAACAGAAGAGAATCGAAGCATTTCAGATGTGGTGCTATAGACGAATGTTGAAAATTAGGTGGACTGATAAGGTAAGGAATGAGGAGGTTCTACGCAGAATCGGAGAGGAAAGGAATATGTGGAAAACACTGATAAGAAGAAGGGACAGGATGATAGGACACCTGCTAAGACATGAGGGAATGACTTCCATGGTACTAGAGGGAGCTGTGGAGGGCAAAAATTGTAGAGGAAGACAGAGATTGGAATACGTCAAGCAAATAATTGAGGACGTAGGTTGCACGTGCTACTGTGAGATGAAGAGGTTAGCACAGGAAAGGAATTTGTGGCGGGCCGCATCAAACCTGTCAGTAGACTGATGACCAAAAAAAAAAAAAAAAGACAGTATATTCTACATAGTTTACCAATTTCTTTCATTAGTCGTTCACAAGGGTTCGAAAGAAGCGTGATACTTGGATATATACTTCAGAGAAATGTTTCTTGCTCGTAACATACGTGTCCATATAGCAAATCGAAACTGTGGTCCATTGTCGGAAATTACTTCCCTACATGAAATAGAAAATGTTTTACAAATGCTTTCGAAACAGATTTAGCAGTAGCTTTGCGTAACGGAGTGAAGGTAACAAATTTCGAAGTGAGTTCAACAGCGACAAAGATGTAGCAAAAACCTCTATTAGTTCTGGGAATCGGACCAAAAATGTCTACAGCGGCCATGTGTCTCAATTTAACAGGTACAATGGGATGTAACGAAGGAATATGTGAAGTCGTGTCTGATTTAGCTTTCTGGCAGATTTTACATGACGCTAAAACTCGTCGAGTACGTTTCTCCATGTTGGCAAAATAACAGTTCTGTCTGAGTATAAGAAAACATTTTCTGGCTCCGTTAATGTGCGTAACTTAAATGAGTATACCAAATTAATTTGTTAATACGTTCGTCAGGAATGCATGGTAACCAGTTGTTGCTGTCAGCGTGAGAGCGGCGAAAGAGAAGGTTATTGCGTACAGTGTAATGGTTTCTGATGGTAACATTATTCCTATCTTGTCAAAGGTGTTTAATTTCTTTCCATACGTTTTCTTTACTTTGCTCTTGTGCTATGTCTCGTAATGACGCCGAAATAAAATTTTCGATTGCAACTTGTTGAATATACATGACGCTAAAATTTGCTTGGCAGAAGTTGGTTGCGATGTCTTGCTGATTGTTGCTGAGGGAACGGGATAGTGCGTCTGCTACAATATTTTGTGTACCGGGAATGTGAACAATTGCAAAATTAAATTCCTGTAAATAAAGTTTCCATCTGCTTAACCTGTCATGTGTAAATTTTGCGGAAAGTAAAAACTGTATCGCCCTATGTTCTGTGTAAACGGTCGTATGTCTTCCATAAAGAAAATGCTGAAATCTCGTAAATGCCCATACAACACATAATGTTTCAAGTTCTGTAACAGAATAATTGCGTTCAGCAGGTGACAGAATGCGACTCCCAAAGGCGATGTTTTTAATTACTGTATTACCGTCTTCTTCAATTTCCTGAAAAATGTGTACGCCTAAAGCTGTGTTAGAACTGTCGGTGGCAATGGAAAAATTTCTAGTAAGATCTGGATGTGATAAAAGTGGTGCAGTCAACAAAGCTTGTTTCAGATTGACAAATTCAGAATGTGGTTGTCTATCCCATGACCAAATAGTATTTTTACCCGTCAACTGGCATAATCTAGGGGTGTCTAAAGCAGAGTAGTGAATAAATTCACGGAAAAAGTTAATTAAACCCAAAAAGCTGCGTAGTTGTTTGTTCGTCGTAGGAACAGTAATGTCATGTAAAGCTTGAAGTTTTTCCGAGTCAGGCGCAATGCCTTATGGTGAAATTACATGTCCAAAAAATTTTATAGAAGTTTTGCCAAAGTGCGATTTGCTAAGATTAACTGTGAGTCCTTGTGCATGAAAGGTTTGTAACAGCTGTTCAAGAATCAAATTGTGTTCAGACCAGTTAGGTTCTGCAATAAGAATGTCGTCTACATACGTTGTGATTCTGTCTTTTAGTTCTGTCGGAAGTATAGTATTCAAACCACGAATAAATGCTGCTAAAGAAATAGTTAAACCGAACGGTAATTTGCAAAACTGATAACAGTCACCAAAACAGAGAAAAGCTGTGTACTTTCTGCAGTTCGGATGAACCTGAATTTGCCAAAATCCCGATTTCAAATCTAACGTGGAATAAATAGCAGTACCATGAAATTTCTGTAGAAGGTCTTCTAGTGTCTGTGGGCGATCTGTTTCATTAATAATAATGTCATTGATGTGGCTCGAATCAAGTACGAGGCGAAGTGAACCATCCTTTTTCTTAACAATATGGAGCGGGTTTATGTACGGACTAACTGCCGGTTCAGTAATTCCTTGGTCAAGCGTGGCTTGCAATTCTTTCTTAACTTGATCTCTGTGAATGTATGGAATGGGATAATGTTTGGCTTTAAATGTAGCGTGCTGTTTAACTTGAAATTCATACATAAATCCAGACATAGTACCAGGGATGTTGTCAAAAAGTGGAGCTTGCTGTAAAAGAATTTTGCGTAGTAGAGTGCATTCATCGTCTGTATTTGCATTGCTCTGTTTAACTTTATTAGAAATCATCTGCATAACGTCATAGTCGGCTTCGTCTGGTGTATAATAGTTGTGAACATACGTATCTGTGAACAATGTGGAATGACAGTCTATGTTACGTGATGCAGAAATGACCTCTGTCCGATTAATTGTTTGTTCTTCTGCAGATAAAGAGTGCTGAAATTCTAATGCCAGTCGTACATTTTCATCCTTTAACATTAAATACGAATTTTGAAAGTCAATAATTGCGTCGTGTTGTACCAGAAAATTCGTACCTAAAATAACGTCTGTTGTCAATATGGGAACAATCCAAAAATTTGAGTGGAACGTATGACCTGCAATACAAAATGATAAGTGTGTCTGTAACTTTACATCTACTCCTTTACCAGATACTGCTCCTTTTACTTTAGTTTTGCCTAAAGGTAACGTAGGATAGGTATTCTCCTTGTTACATTCGTTGAAAATTTCCTCATTTATAACTGACATAGGTGATCCAGAATCGATTACTGCTGTAAATTTGGATGATCCAATCTTTACTTCAATGACAGGGTGGGAAATGGTTTTTTGAATAACTGGTTTTTCATGCAAAAGAGTGTCTCGGATGTCGTCAAAAGTAATAACATTTTCGTGAACAAGATTCTTTGTGTCAAAAGTAGTGTTTGTGTTGCTGGAAGATTCATTCTGCACTGTATCTAGTCAAATTCTTTCTGACGTGCTGTTATTTTCGGGAGGAAGCTGTGGCATTTCAACTATTTGTACTGTTCTGTGATTTCTTCCTGACGTATTACGTTCGGGATGATACCGACTGTCTGGTTCATTCATGATAGTCTGTTGTTGCGGATGATTTTGCTTTTGGTAAGACCGACTGTTACGCTGAAAACCGTGCTCATTACTTTTACGTCTGTCATGATAGTCATTTCTATACGGCGCGTTGCGATAAGAATTGAAATGATGGGTTTTCTGTACGTAGTGATTTCCTTGTTGCTGTGCGTTATTATTTGGTGGAGCCGACGCTATACGTGTAGGCGGCGAAACATTAAAGCTTGGTTGACCTTGCAGACTGCATTGTTGGTTTGGTATGCTAACCTGCTGGTTTTGTTGTTGTTGTTGGGAAAAACCTCTATTGTTACCAAAATGTTTGCGGTTGCTGATAATTATGAAGATTCTGATGCTGGTATTTCTTTTTATTTCGCGAGTGTCTAATGAAAACTGTCACTTTCGGTAAAACTTGTCGTATCAGGTTTTCTTTACTCATTCTTATTCCTAGATAGACCAATAGTTGAAGAGCTGTTTTGATAGATATAAAGGATAGTAGAAGAGAAGGCAGCAGTGCAGAAAACTAAAGATGAAATAGCACTACTACGGCTCGGGGCCCTGTGCACGCTACGGCACATATTCATCGAAGCGTAATGAATCCCCTGAGGTCAATTATACGCTGCAAATAAATTTTTGTTTCTGTGTTACAGGCAATGCTGGTGAAAATTCAAAACTAAATTGTTGTATCCAATCCAATTCTAGTTTCTACATTACAGGCCAAGCTGATAAAAATACAAAAGCAAATTGTCGTATCCAGTCCAAAGGATATATTTGTGTTCTGTCATTTTTAAATACCTTAGATTTTTTTACGGATAAAAATTGCTTATAATCAACGTTATCGTCTCTGAATGTGTGAAGAGGTTCAGGATTGCATGAGAATCTATTTATCTGTGTCTCTTCGGATTCTAAGTCATGTAGTCTCTGTAAATTACCTAAGTTACACTGGTTATGTGAGTGTGACAAATGTTCGGAATGTGGCATATGCTGTGACGTGTTAGAGACTGAAACATTTTTCATTTCTGTCACTTTAAAACGTTCGTCAATTTGGCTGTTCTGTTGTTCAAATTTCTAATCGACTTTCGCATCCAGAGTGCGCGAAAGTTCTGCTGACATTAATTTAAACTCGTCGCGTAACTGTGTTGCGTTTTCTGAACATTGTTTACGAACCGCACTAATTTCATCTCTAAATGATTCTGTTGTGGCTGCATGTGCATTACTTAATTCTTGTGCAGCAGATCTAAATTCTTCACTACTGTTACTAGCACAAGCCTTAGTCTCATGACGTTGCACAGTAACGGCTGTAATCTGTTAACTAAGTTGTTTGTTCTGTTCATTAAAGTTGTCGTGTTTTTCATTCGACTGTTTGAAATTTTCATTAAGCTGTTCGTTCGATTCATTAAATTGTTTATAACTGTTGTCTTGTTTTTCATTAAGTGGTCTGAAATTGTTGTTTAGTTTTTCATTCCACTGTTCGAGATTTTTATTACGTTGTTTGTACGATTCATTAAGTTGTTCGCATGATTCATTAAGTTGTTTGTACGATTCATTAATTTGTAGCAATACTGCCATAACTTGATCCCAGTCAAAATTAGCGTTCATTGTAACGGAACGTGCTGCGTCATCAATTGTTACATTTACTGTGGACATAATTGAATTTGTTTGATCATCATTAGGATAAAAATCATTACTAGTGATCGGCACGCACTGATTATCTGTAATTAGGGGATTATCAGTATTACACTGAGTGTCGCAAGTATTATCGGTCAAATTATTCGAGTTGGCTATTTCACTCATTGGACATCGCGATGTACTGTTAACAGTTCTTCGCGGCATTTTTCACAAATCAAAATTAAGCACAAAATGAAACAAAGACGAAATAAAAATGGAACAAGCACAATTACAACAAAGAGCAATAAATTGCCGATGATCTGTGAAAGAAAGAGTGACAAAATAGTAAATGCGTTGCGCCAGATGCAAACTACATTTAAGTAAATAAGAGCAGATGTATGACTTCTTCTCAGAAATTCACAAAGAAATACGATCCTGGCCGGTTGTTGCCAAGTGTAACCTCCCCACAAAATAAAATAATTAATATGAATATGATTCTAATTTAGTGTAACCTCAAAACAGAAAATTCATTGACATTCTTTTCCATTTAATGTAAGCTCAAAACAGAAAAATTCCTAAATCTCTCAACAGTAAAAAATTATAATTATGTCGTTCACATTCAGTGTAACGTCCCAACAAAAAAAATAAATTCAGTAACCTGGTAATAATACAATGTAACTAACCACTCAATTACATTGTCGTTCACTTATAATTTTTCAATAATTGACTGTGAATTTAACCTGGTAAATTTTGGACGTCAGCAGTGCTGTGCTATGGCCCTGAAAGATCATTCTGAATAAAAAAGAGAAAAATTGTTACCTCAATGAAGTCGCCGGATAACGCATATATATCTGCACTTAAAATAATGTTTTCTGGCACAGCCCTGTGCAAAGCTGGCCGATCGATTTGTCATTTATGAAAGGAAGCAACTGATTTTTGTTTTGCAACAATCGGGATCATCATGGATGGGAGAAATTAGTACATTCTTTAAATTGAAATGAATGGTTGTTAAAAGTTACTTTTTATGAGAAAGATTATTATTACGAGATTTTAAAAACATTTACATGGAACTTGAGATGACATTACTACATATACGCGAGGCTGCTTTTTACCTTATAGAATAATACTCAGGCTCCGGCATCGCTGCACCGCGACCGGCCACCCAACACGATACACCAGACCAGACCAGGGCAGACTGCAGACTAGCAACAACTTACTTCTACAGCTACACAGTTCCTACCGCAGTCAACACTGCTCTCTGGTCAGAGATTCTCTTATACCTTGCATATCGCAGGCAGCGCATGAGCAATACATAGAAATTACATCTGCTCGGACCTCTTACAAGATCAATAATAAGAGAAGGCCTATAACACATCCTTGGCGAACGCCGGATATTACTTCTACTTTACTCGACGACTTTCTGTCCATTACTACGAACTGTGACCTTTCTGACAGGAAATCACGAATCCAGTCGCACAACTAAGGCGATATTCCATAAGCACTTACTTTGGTTAGAAGACGCTTATGAGGAACGGTGTCGAAAGCGTTCTGGAAATCTAAAAATATGGAATCAATTTGACATCCCCTGTCAATAGCACTCATCGCTTCATGAGTACAAGGAGCTACTTGTCTTTCACAAGAACGATATTTTCTGAATCCGTGCTGACTATGTGTCAATAAATCGTTTTGTTCTAAATAATTCATAATGTCCGAACACAGTATATGTTTAAAATCCTACTGCAAATCGACGTTAGTGGTATAGGCCTATAATTCAGCGGATTACTCCTACTTTCCTTTTTGGTTATTGGTGTGATTTGAGGAATTTTCCAGTCTTTAGGTACGGATCTTCCTATGAGCAAGCAGTTGTATATAATTGCTTAAAATGGAGCTATTTGATCAGCGTAATCTGAAAGGAACATGACTGGTATACAATCTGGACCGGACACCTAGCCTTTATTAAGTGATTTAAGATGCTTTGCTAAACCGATGACATCTACATCTATGTTCCTCAACTTGGCAGCTGTTCTTGATTGGAATTCAGGAACATTTACTTTGTCTTCCTTGGTGAAGGAGTTTCGGAAAACAGTGTTGAATAACCCTGATTTAGTGGCACTGTCATCAGTGACTTCACTGTTGTTATCGCGCAGTGAAAGTTTTGATTGCGTCTTACCATTGGTGAGCTTTATGTATGACCAGAATGTCTTTGGGTTTTCTGCCAGATTCCGAGAGAGAGTAGCGTTGTGGAAATTATTAAAAGCATCTCGCATTGAAGTATGCGCTATATTTCCAACTCCTACGAAACTTTGTCAACTTTGAGGATTTTGCGTTCTTTTAAATTTGGCATGTTTTTTTCGTTGCTTCTGCAACAGCGATCTGACCCGTTTTGTGAACCATGGGGGATTAGTAGCATCACTTATTAATTTATGTGGTACATATCTCTCAATTACCGCCAATTGAAACCATTCCATATCTTTTCTACTCTTATATGATCAGATCTGAAGGAGTGAAGACTGTCTCTTAAAAATGCGTTAAGAGCACTTTTATCAGCTTTTGTAAACAGATGTACTTTGCGTTTCTTTTTAATGCTTGTGGGTGTTACGGTATTCAGCCTAGCAGCAACTGCCTTGACGGTAAAACGATCCAGTTAATAGTTTAGTCAGACTGTCAAGTATAACCTCATACCCATACTTTTTCACAGGAACTATCTACTTCAATTTCACTATAAGGTGGACTACTTCTGACAGCAATAAATACTCCACCACCAACTGTATTTAATCTATCCTTTCTAAATACTGTTAGGTCATTTGAAAAAGTTCGGCTGAACGTATTTCCGGATTTAGCCAGCTTTCCGTACCTATAATTATTTGAGCTTCAGTGCTTTTTATTAGGGCTTGTAGCTCTGGTCCTTTCCCAACACAACTACGACAATTTACAACTGCAATACCAATCGTTTCTACATCTACTTTAGTGTGTTTTACCTGCCCCTTTTCGACAGACCCCCTTTCTATGATTTCATGAGACCCTCTAACCTAAAAAATCGCCCAGTGCCTTCCACATAGCCTCCGATACCTGTTTAGCTGCCTGCTGTGTGTAGTGGACTCCTGACCTATTAAGTGGAACCCGGGAACCCGCCACCCGATGGTGGAAGTCAAGAAATCTGCAGCCTACACCGTAACAGAACCGCCTTTGCCTCTGATTCAGACCCTCAACTCGCCTCTGCACCGAAGGACCACAGTCGGTCCTATCGGCGATGCTGCAGATGGTGAGCTCCGACTTAATCTCCCAAGAAAGACTGGCAGTCTATAGCATTTCCGTTAGCCGCCCGATACCAGAGAGAGTCTCCTCCGATCCAAAGCGACACACGTCATTGGTACCGATATGAGCCACTACCTGCAGTTTGTTGCACCCTGTACTCTTCATGGCATCCAGAAGCACCCTTTCCACAAACGGGATGCCCCCCCCCCCCTTCTCCCACTGTTATGCACACGGAATGCACACTGGCTTCCTTCCTCTCCTTCGCAGCCTTGTTCTTAAGGGGCCCCATTACGCTCCTAACGTTGGATTTCTCAACTACCAGCAAACCCACCTTCTGCGAATGCCCTGGCCTTGCGAGCCGACAAGCTTCCACTGGAACAGGGTGGACGACTGCATCCGGCTTAGAGACTTTGTCGGCCACAGATGTCGCCCGAAATCTGTTCGTCAAACGAGCCGGGGAGGCCCTACAATCGGCTCTCGGAAAGTCTTTAGCTGCCTGCCAGACTTTGGAATTATCTCCCACTCGACCGTGGATGAGGGGTCAACCTCGGTGTAAGCAGTACCCGGGTTGCCCACATATGTGGACCGATCGGGGACAAGTGGGATGTGTTCGACGTCCCTAGCATCCCCGCGTCCGACCCCACACAGTGATGCCCCTTGGCAGCAGCCTCAAGCTATGTGACGGAAGCCAACAGAGCCTGTAACTCTGAGCGAAGGATCACCAACTGAGCTCGCATCTGTACACAGCAATCACAGTTCCTATCCATTACTGAAGTCGCTCCTGTTTGAAGCTCGTAAAAATATGTAACAAACGAACGGTGTACCGACTTGTTAGCTGCAGGAATTCGATGTGCTCTGTCACTGACTGTCTAACCGACACCGAGCTGTTATAACCAAAACAAACAAAAGCCTTTACGATACGAGAGTCGCTACAAGGGTCGATAACAACGGCGGTACTGGTATCAAAATAAAAGGTTGTGCCTAGTAAGCACTCGAACACACAAAAAATTTGAAAAATAAACTAGTAAATACACAGATAACTGAAAATAGATCGCTCCTGTTTGAAGCTCGTAAAATATATAACAAATGGACGGTGTACACACCTTATTAGCAGGTGTTACGAAAATGCACTAAGGAATTATTTGATAAGGACTCGGGGATACCAGTATTTCGGTCAATGATGTCAGAGTTTCACTTTCGGTTTTTACTAAACTGGCTCAGGCTTTACGATAAGTAGATTGGAGATAAGAGGAAATAAAATGATAAGCTGGCAGCCTTCGAGAAGTGTTTGAGAGAACTTTTTGAAAATGAAAGAATTGTATCTTCCATCAGAATACACCAAAATTTATGAGCAGCTTTCAGGATTCAGGGGCCGCTTCTCATTCGAGACGTATATTCGACCAAAGTCGGAAGAATATGGTATCGGAATCTTGATATACTGTAACTCCAAAACGTATTACGCTCCACATGCTCAAATATTTACAGGTTAAGGATCAAAACAAGTAAACTTCCTAGCAGCTCAGTATAACTGTGCAGAATTGAAAGTTTCTTCTCATGGAACGTATACAAATGCAATAATAAATAACTGGTTTACATCAGTGAAGACAGCACAATAATTGCTAGAAAAAAATAACGGTGGTTGGAACCTTGAGGAAAAATAAAAGAAAAATAAATCATTCCGGGACCTTTGCCTTCCGCGGACAAGTGCTCTATCATCTGAGCTATCCAAATATGACTCATGATCTGTTTTCACATCTTTAATTCCCCTAGTACCCAGGACTCGACCCGTGTTGCTCGGCTTCCAGGCATACAGTTTTCTGCTGTACCACCGGGCTCGACCACTGTGAACCAAGCCCTTCGTAATCCATTCACATCAAGTTTTACTTTAAAAAGCGACAGCGGTTGTGTTCCGAGCATACAAATTCTTCCATGAAAAGTCAGGTGTAGAAACAATGGCGAGCTGTAGCGATCACTACAGTGTTGCCGATTACGAGGTTGGGCTACCGTGTAACGCGAGGAGCGGAAAAGAAGCAAGGACAACAAGGGCGACAGTGTAAAATATTCTCTGTCTCTCTTTGCACGAAACCTATAACCTGCTGCCTTGTTACAAGCACGCCACTTTAGCGGTGCGGTAGTGAATTACCGTCATATGTTTAGGTTGTTGCTGCTTTTAGAGTGGTGCCATGCCTAGAAAGCATGGATTGCTAGTGAATGGCGTTGCATTGTGTGTAGTGATGAATCGGATCCGTGCACCACATCGGATCATCATCGTCGACGAGTGTGACGTGACCTGGGGAGAGGTCGTATTTTCCAGTGTTTTGGAGGGGCACTGCTGTGTTAGTCGTGCCGTCATGGGGTGGACAGCCATCAGGTACGACTTCCAGTCATGGTTGGTAGTGATTGAGGGGAATTCTGATGGCACAGAGGTATGTCACGGACATCCGTCGTCCCCATGTGTTTCCTTTCCTGCGACAGTACCATGTAGCCTTTTTTCAACATGACAATGCTCGCCCATTCATGGCAAATGTCTCAACAAAATGTCTGCACGATTTTGTGGTACTCCCGTGGCTGCCACATCCTCAGATCTATGCCCAGTAGATCATATGTCGCACAAGCTCTGTTATCAATACCTATCCATTGCCAGTGTCTAGGATGTCTAGGACCAGTTACAATAGTTGAGATCTAGCTTGCCTCAGGAGATGATACACTGACCTTATGATACCCGTCCAAACTGAGTCAGTGCTTGCATTCAGGACAGCGGGAGCGCAATATTTTGCAAATATGTCGGCTTATATTGCTAAATTATTTATAAATCTGAACTGTAATCACTGCAATAACGTCGCATACCCCTCAACCCGTTACATTTCACTTCATATTTTAATCCTCATCTTAATCATTAGGCAATCAATCAACAATGTACAAGAGTTCTGCTACTTCAGCAAAATCCTCAGACCAGTTTTGTGGCCAACCTAGTCATCACTTCCGCATCAGTGCCTGAATTGTGGATGTCAAGGGCCAGTTACAATAGTTGTGCACCACCTTGCCTCTGGAGAAGATACACCTTTATCAAACTTTTCCCAACCGAATGTAAGTTTTACTTGCGTCCATTGAAATAAAATCACGTACCCTCTCAGCCCAGGATGTTTATTTCGTTCCATACTCCCCTGCTGGGTACTTCAGTTTTTTGTCATGCGATATATCAGCGACGTACGGGAGTCTGGCGAAATCCTCTTCTTTGAGCTGAACTTCGGATGATTGATTTACTGCTACCAGCACTACCACACCCATCACAAAAGAAGTACGCAATACTGGTCTCCCTGCTCTCATTAGGTAGCATGAAATAGGAATCATAAACAGAATTGTTTACTTTGATCAGTTACTTCGAAGGTAATACATTAAAACGACATCAGATAAATAATAATAACACTAACTCACGTAACGTTATGAAGTTCCCAGAGAACGTAATGTGCCAGAACCTCATGCCACCTGTATAACTTTTATTTTCAATGAAGAACTCTGGAGCTGACGATAATCATGTTTTCGGCACCAAGGAAAGTTTCTTAACACAAAACCACTGCAACAGATGATGATGATGATGATGATGGCGATGCATTTGAGACCAATAAAGCACCCCTTGACTTTCTGTACTGTTCATCCCTGATTTGAAGTGCTTCGCTTGACAGAATCTGATTGTCCTTGAATAAATAGACGTTACAGAAGCAGTCGGTTGTTTTTGTGGTGATGTTCTTCGAACTACTTGTGTCGTGCAATGGTAATACAAGACGTATTCATAAAGTAAGTCGTGTTTGCTTGCGTTTAAAATGTTCGCAGTTCAGAATATAGATGCGCAAATGGAATGCCATCTATTGCTCGTTGAGTCAACCTAATGTCTTTAGTGGTTGTCACCAGACTTTGATGGGTACTTAAGGAGAATGTATAGAGTTAGACGTTGAGTGATCACAGTGGAGGACATGGAGATGCTGTATATTTGTGTGAAACGCATTACAGAGATTGGAAGGGGCCATTTGGTCAGCTGGACGAAGGGTGAACTATCAAGATTTGGGGGGAATATGGATATGACAATGGATCAAGAATGAACTGATAACGAAGTTAAAACAAACTCGACAGTAAGTTTCCAGTTCCCCTCCCCAGGGCCCCCTTTTTTCTCACCCCTACTTCTCCCAGAGCGGATTTTCCTCCTTCCCTCCCTGAGTCCCTGCACCCTCTCCTCAACTATTTTCCTCTCCAGTCCCTTCCCAGCCCTCCTTCGGCGCATCCCCCAGATCATCCCCCTTTCTCTCCCCTCCTCCTCGCCTCCTTCCCCTTCTTCCCTTCCCAGCCCTCCTTCGGCGCATCCCCCACATCCTCTCCCTTTCTCTCCCCTCCTCCTCGCCTCCTTCCCCTTCTTCGATTCCTTTGTCCCCCTCCCCGCTCCCATGCAGATTGTCCCAGGTTTTTATTCGGTATCAGTGTGCTATGTTAGTGTTGTGTTTCGGTGCCGTTCTACAGTGTCATCTGGTGATGTGGGTTTTAATTGTGTGCTCGACCTGTTTAGTGTCCAGGACAGTTCCTTGCTACGCTGTCCGTCATGTGGCTGTTTTACTCGTTCTACGGACTTTCATGCTCCGGCCATACTTTGCCTGGTGCCTTTTACTGTTGTCTGTGGGTTTCTTTTTGTGTACCATACTTTTTTAGATTTTTCTCTCCGATTTACAGTCACCGCTTTGTATATCCTGTTTGCTTCTGTTTCTATATTCCGCCATGTTATCTCCTTTATATTGTTTTTAAATGTCTTCCTGTCTATTTATGTCTCTTGGCTGAAGTGCAGCGCTTATGCTGCTGCCAGCCCGCCCCTGATGGGGAATGGAAATGGCAATAAAGGAAAAAAAAAGTTTCCAGTCGATTATGTCCGACTAAAATAAAGAAGTATCGCCGTACTAAAATAATAATAAATTCGTGTGGCTCAGTAGCTTGGTGCAAGTCCTTAAATTGGACGTAACTTCGGCGACTTGCATGTTCCTAACCGACCCTAATTATCCATCTAGGGAAAGGCGTCCTATAGCTTAATTTGCTATCCAAAGCACATGTCACTTCTGGTGACTCTTCACGTCGCTGAGAGGTGAAGGCTAGGCTGAAAGGCAGACCGGAAAAGCCGCGACCTAATCGAGACTCAACCCTGTGACTTCTCGTTTTCCAGGCATGTGTGACTGAAACACATCACAGACCATTCACACCATTGGCTGCCACCAGAAAACAAGTAATGGATTTCCTGCAACATTCCACGCCTTACCTCATCACACACTATTGGTCAGAGACTATAGTGGTGTCCACATAAGAAGAAGGTCGCGTGATGCACAGTGGCAAGGAGTATTGCACCAGGTGACGTTCTTGTCAATAGCATCGTCTTGCCACTTCTGCCTGTAGCACGTGCATTGGGGTGTGTGTAGAACATCTCGCATTGATTTTGATGTGTATTTAGAAGTGGCGAGGCTTTTGAGCCAATATAGTTCGATTTTCATGTTAGTTTAGGTATGGAGAGGTTACTGAACTACTACAGTGTTCATTATGGATGACATAAACTAAACACGTCACGTTTCACTTTCAGAAGTGACAGAGATAGTTGTCTGAGCATATAAATTTTGTTTAGAAAGAGTGAGATGCGGAAACTTGGCAGTGTAATAGGTCCATTTCCCAGGTCAATGAAACCCTGTGACAAGTGAGATCAAATCTGCAGCCTAATCGGCGACTGATAATTAGTACTCAGGCAGAAGAATTTCTTTGCGTTGAACGTATCAGTATTTACACAACTGTCACGGATCAATTGGAATAGCACAAAATTTTCACGGATAAATTGCAATAACACAAAATGTGTGCAAGATGGATATATAAAATGGTACCGGCCAACACAAAGAGAGAAACATGTTAAGTGGAAAAGTATTTTTGTGCTACTATCAACGAGGCAGATAGAGAAAATTTGTTCTCACTTAAGCTTAAAGACATATTTTAACTGGTGACAAGATGTGGACGTTTTACAACCACCCACATTCATAAAACAACAGTGAGTACTGTGATGGCATTAAGCATCAACAACACCGAACAAATTTAGGCAGTGTCGAGCCAAAGATGAATCCAACTTTTTCTTGAACGAAATAGGCGTTCTTTACGTCGAATTCACGGAACGTGGGCCAACATTTGCAGCTGAAGTGTACTTCGAAATGCTCACCAGACTGAGAAATGCCATAGAAACGACGTCACGGGATAATATCTCTGCGGGCATTTTTTTTTCTCCGCGACAACTGCGTCTGTCTGTCGCTGCACGTACCGGTAAAATGGAGCACTCACGTCGAGGAATTTTCGACCACCCATTCTACTGTGGTTATCTCCAACACAAGGACAATTTCCTTGCTTGCACAAGAAACAATTGCTTTATGGACAACGGTCTGAAGACAACAAGTAATTCAGGACCTCCGTTGTCACCTGTTACAATTGCCAGGCGAAGAACCTCTGTGCAGAGAGATTGAAGAAGCCAGTGCAACGCGACAAAAATGCTTGGAAGTAGTCGGAAACTACGTCGGAAAGTGAAATCGGATTATAAGAAACTAAAGCTACTACATTAAACTTTCTTCAGCGAATATATTTCTTATGAACTAAGGTATCTTATTTTTCGAACAAATGTTGTACATTAGACGACGTGGAATATCTTGAAACAATAATTGTGTACCAATGAGGATAAATTCACAAATTATACTGGTTGTACGTTGTATTTGATCATAACCACAAATCGTATGTCTATAGGCAGACTATCTTACACATGTATAACCACAACCATCAACAGTGCAATCCTGTAATCTCACATAGAGTCGATCACAGAAGAGACAGATATGATTTTAACAGACATGTCTCCATGTTACTTCCACCTGTGATTCATTTAGCCAAGAAATACTGTCAGTAACGCAGACAGGAATGTGCATTTCTCAAGAACATCAAAATGTAGGGACTCGCTAGTCGGTCTTCAAGAAAATGACTTTATTTGGTGTTTTACCCCGAAATTCATAATTTCTTGTTATTATGAATGTCAGGATAAAACAACAAATAAAGTCATTTTCTTGGAGACCGACTAGCGAGTCCCTACATTGCGATGTTGTTGAAAAATGCACATTCCTGTCTGCGTTACTGACAGTATTTCTTGCCTAAGTGAATCACAGGTGGAAGTAGCATGGATACCTATCTGTTAAAATGACGTCTTTGTCTTCTGTGATCGACTCTATGTGAGGTTACAGGATTGCACTGTTGATGGGTGTGGTTATACATGTGTAAGATAGTCTGTCTATAGGCATACGATCAGTGGCTTGAAAAATAGTACTTCCTTCTCTGAGTACAAAGTGCATTAGTGATAATTAATCACCACGTGTGACCAGTGGGTAAGTTGCTTTGTCCCATCCGCAAAGTATGTGTGGTATTCCAGGACGATTCATCAGAAGGCGTGAGACTTATGGTACGTGACCGGGCTCCACTCTCCCCTACGAGACAAGAGCAAGAATTGCCTGCCTGGTGCCCAGATCCTGCGGTGTGTATTTGCTCGCACCCCTCCCAAAGACGGCGCATTTGGGCTTTCAAGTATTGCACTTTAGTGTTTTTCTTTTAGGTCAGTGAAAGACTGAGTTTTACCCATCTGTACTCCCATCTTTAGAGTCGAAAACAACAAACTGGTCATTACATAACACAGTATTTATTGTTTTGTACCCACGTCAAATAGAAGCATTCAAGTTTTATGTTTCTCGTGTAGGTACATCATTTCTAAATTGCACATATATTTGTCAGTTGAAAGCTCTCGATTTTGTTGTGTGGACTATCTCATCAGTCTTACGTTGACTGGCTGGCAAAAAACGATAATTATTATTGTGGATCATTAATAATGTGTGTTTCAGATTTTAAGGCAATATCTGAAACTTTATAGCTACCCCTGGTTGGCGTAAGAATCTCTATGAATTCTTAGAACACGTTCTTACAGTAGTCTTCTGTGGAATCAATAGATTTTTGACAATAGTAGCAGTGCCTCAGGAAACTATGTCGCAGGACATTATTGAATGACTGCATGCAGAGTATGGTAGCAATTTTGTGTGCAGGTTAACACAATCAGACAGATTTATAAGTGCAAAGTAGTCTGAATAGGGAGTTTAGGTTTATTCTCTTCCTAGTATCACCTCAAGTCATTATCCACATGGATATCCAGAAACTTCGCACGTGAAGCCTAATGTACTCCGTGGAACTGTCCGTCAGCAAAACTTCTTTTGTTTAGTATTAAACAAGTTCATACTTCTTGCAGCTATTTTGTAAGATGCCACGCAGTTGCATCACCGTCGAGCCAGTTTCTATAGTCCTCTGTGGATAGATATTGGCGCTTACGAGCTACCAATCGGTTCTCCTAATGTAGTAGGTTACCTACTTTGTTTCTGTCATCACTCCACTCAGACGTTCAAAACTTGCCATGTTGGGGTCCTAGATGTCACGTTATTCAGTGCACGCCACTGTATGCATCTCTGTATTGCTTTACTGTTTAGGAACATAATGGCTACGTTTGTAGAGCTTACTCTCTCTCCCAGTCGTAGGTTGTACGGGACCTAATTTATTACTAATGTGGAGACCCACTTTCCATTGTTTCCCCTCTATGCCAGAAAAGTGATTTACGGTTTTCGCCAACATTGATGACATCAGCGGTCTGTTCAGTTGGGGGGTTGTACAGTTCTGAAAAGAAGTGGTGGTTGACAAATACGTTCAAACAGTAGTTTGACTTCTACAGTTGATGACTGACACCGGTAGAAACCAGACAAATATATTTTATTGCGTCAGGACTAATTACATATTTACAAACAGCTGGAAAAAAAGTAAATATGTGTAGGAAGCAAAGAAAGAGCGCGATTTCGGGTAATGACTCGTCCACAACATGGCCAATATAAAAAATACGAAAAGGCTTTCAAATACGTGTACCGATGACAAAAACTGTTGACTACTACATTATTTATTTAGTGACATGTTCGAGGTGAAACCTTATCATCAGGCTATGGTGGCATTATTATATTTAACAAAAGTGTAAACAGATATTGAAGTTTCTTTACACGACTGCTGTGGTCATCCTGTGGAGAGAGAGAAAGATTCCCCTATCGAGTTATTGTCGTAGGCTGGCAACTAGATCCGATACGTCAGCAACTTTGTACGCCAACAAGTGTTCAACAGCGAATGACACATGATGGCTGAAGGAATATACTTTTTTCTTTTGGTAATCATTCGCGAAGTACAACATCTATGAATATGTTAGAGAGCTGTACAAACATGTTGCGAACAATTTATTCATTTTTGTTTACAATACAAGACATCAATTAAATGAGATGATAACCACATGAAAAAAATGTGCTAATAACGTAGCTGATTAGTGAACGCGACAGTGCAACAAGGATTGTAATAATTTCTGTTGTACTTTTGTAGCTTGTGATTATATTCGTTCATTGTCAACAGTTTGGCGTATTGACATTGAGTAAGGCTCTGAGCACTATGGGACTTAACATCTGAGGTCATCAGTCCCCTTGAACTTAGAACTACTTAAACCCAACTAACCTAAGGACATCACACACATCCATGCCCGAGGCGGGATTCGAACCTGCGACCGTAGTGGCAGCGCGGTCCCAGACTGTAGCGCCTAGAACCGCTCTGCCACTCCGGCCCGCCACATCGAGTAAGTTGTTGCTGTTTGACCAATACATTTCCACCACTCAGCAACTTAGAATAATACTGCTCACTGAACGAAGCCAATTAACAATCATGTTGACTAGACTCCTTTAAAGTACATTTGCAATAAACGAATATGAAAGGCAGTGAAAACTGTATTTAGGAGGTAAACCGATTCGAAATTTCACTTCTGGTGGAAATTAACTTTAATCTTGTTCCAAAGTTTAAATAAGATAAAAGCATCTTCACTTTGTGTTGTCATTTGGCAACCGTTGTGTTGTATTTGACTTTTAGCTTTGAAAGTTCGTGTGATACCGCAGTTAACCGTATGACAATATAACTACTAGGCAGGCTAAACCTTACACCTGACCCTTGTGGTTAGTGCTTTTCTCCCTGAGGGTTTTGGGGATGCCTCATGGACCGATTAACCCGTGAACAGTGACAACTCTGGAGATTTTCTCTCACCACTCTCACTGACTGACAACTGAAACAGTGCAGCAAGAGGCAGCAACTGATAAAACACACAACATATATACACACGAATTTTGTTCAAATGGTTCAAATCTCTCTGAGGACTGTGGGACTTAACATCTGAGGTCATCAGTCCCCTAGAACTTAGAACTACTTAAACCTAACTAAAGTAGCGTAGCGTAGCAGTCGCGCGGTTCCAGACTGAAGTGCCTAGAACCGCTCGGCCACAGCTGTGTTGGTGATATCAACATAGCGAATGCGCACACCTATATGCTATCACTGCGAGTTGGAAAGATTCGCATTAAGAATGCATTAGCTTAATTTTCGAATGCGCTATCTCCAGACCACACAGACGGGAAGAGCTCCCTTTTTTAACATTTAATTCATTTGGTGACTGTTCACGCAACAACTTCAATAAAGTATATAACATTTCAAATTTAGTTTTTGTGAGCATATGTAGGTCGCATTTAATTCGTAATATATAAGTAATGAATGTAGTTCAATAATTTCACTGTATGAACAGACTGTCTTTCCTAGGTGACATTGTATGTCCTCACTACGGGCTTGTATTTTCCATATTTTCAGAACTGGCCTACTGACGATGATATGATTCCACATAACTATTTTAAATAAGACGTATATAGGGTGCATCTACGGAACCTATAAATCCTAAACTCGCGGAGGAATGGCAATTCCAGTTAAAGTTTTGGATCGAGATGACTCAGTGGGTAAGACGTTGTACTTGATACGGAATGACCCAGATTTAAGTCCCGAATGGCCATCCAGAATCGTATTTTGTATGGTTTCCCTACATCACTCAAGTGTCAGGATGGTTCCTTTGGTTGCGGCAAGGCAAGTTTCGTTGCACACTCTTCTCCAGTTCGAGTCTGTGTTCTTCTCTTAATGACCTTGTTGTTGTCGGGAAGTTAAAATTCTAATCTTCTTCCTTTTTTCCCGAGGCCGTTTCTGTCTTTCCGTTAAATACTCAATCCAGAGCTTACTATCCTGTGTGTGTGTGTGTGTGTGTGTGTGTGTGTGTGTGTGTGTGTGTGTATGTGTCTGTGTGTACTTGATAATTTCAATGAGCTAAAGAAAACTGCCCCTTACTTCTACCATATTACTACCTTATTACCCATCTCAACAAGCATATCTCGACTCTCTGTAAAATATGCTATTCACTTTAGGGTGTCTTTACCTACTGTACCCCATCAGATTGCCAACACAGAATTTTCTAGAGACACAAAGGTTCCACGAGACACGTGAGAGAGCGTACGGCCGTTGTGAACATCTGACAAACAATCCATACAGATGAGTTCAATGAGTTTTATTTGAAAAATATATGGCTCGTCTAATTGAATTCAGCAGTGTAATGGAGTCCACTGCCTTTCAACTTGATTAAAAAAAACCATCAATGTAATTACTTATTGCAATAATAGTTTATATGTTTAGGGTCCAGACAGCACATATGTTGTTTCATGCCGTATTGCTACCGTGCACCCGGATAGGGGGTACCGCCAACACACATTCCGCGACAAATCACGAGATTTGCGGTTTTCTGATGCACTCCATTCGGCGAGGCATACAAATGTAGGTATATCAAAAAACTCCACTGTCATTATTTCGGCTGGCGCGCGTCTGATTGAAATCGCTTTTGTGTCCTATAAATTAAAACAAATAACATTTTTACCGTCGTTCTTTACTAAAAAAAAGCACGTATTTCAATTAAAGTGTGGACCACATCATGTTGCGCTGGAGAACGCAGGTACTGCGGTTTCGAAATGAATAAATAAAAGGAGGCAGAACTGGGTATGGACGCAGATGGAGATCTACAGCAGTTGAAAATTGTTTGTTCATTAATTTCAAAACACGGTATCACACGTTTTTTGAAAACACGTCCGCAAAACTACCGTTCAGTATTGTAAATATTGGAAAATTGTGGTTATGAAAATCATTCAGAATATTTTGTTCATTTTGCGTGCGGTCCACCAAAGGAAATTCCTCAACTTTAAGGAGTACGTTTCACGTAATAGGCAGGTCGGCAAAAACGTTTCCGCGGCCGCGTTGTTTAAGGCATTACTCATTTAGAATGTATGTTAGATGTTCTGCAGCATTTTATGGTTCTTTGTTATCGGTTTGTCACTCACAAAAAAAGTTGAAACAGTCTTTCTTTTGTAATAATTCGTGCCAGACAGTGTTTATTTAATCCTTTTCAGGTACATACACACTCTGTCCAGTCACATTAGTATGATCACCTGTCGAAAGGCTGAACAACCAACTTTTGGGGCGTGGACCGCAGCGAAAGGTACAGGAAGAGAGTTTACGAGATTCTGGAAGGAACTCAATTACTTTTATCTCAGCCAATACAGTTTATCTGTATGGGCAGTGATGTTTTATGGAACAGAAATCAATACCTTTATAACAAGAAAGGAACTCGTATAGTTTGTGGACGAGAATATTTAATGAATATTTAATAACGCTGATTAATAACTTCTGTTAATACGGATTAGAGCGTACCTCTGTCAGTTGTTTAATGGTTTCTCTTCGTCTTCCTTTCTGCACTCTTCGCTTTTTATCCGTTCTTTGTTATGTCTGTACGGAAACATGTGGTCCATGTAAGTCAAATATTTCTTCACTAATATCTTCAGATCAAAATAAATCCATTGCGTTTTGATGTTATTCATTTTAATCACATTTCAACGGCTCGTCTGACAGAGTAAGCAGTGAGTTTTTGTAGCCAGAATCAGCCGGATTGGTCGTGGTCTGTTCAGCCGCCATTTCGGTCACTTCATTAAGATAATAAACAATTATATTTGTCATGTAGAACTTGAATATTTTGTTTCACGTAGTCAAACGCACAAGTGCAAAAACAAACTGGTGAGTGTTTTATTTTAAATTTCGCGGTAACAGAATTCTATAAACCAAGCCAGTCAATTTCAAAGAAGTCAAGAGGGACATTTATTTAATTATGACAATATAACAACAACAATAATAATAATAATAATAATAATAATAATAATAATTATTATTATTATATGTTATTATTTAATTATGACACAATAACAACAATAATAATAGTAATTATTATTATTATTATGTATTTAATTATGTATTTTGAATTTAATTATTACAATATATTAATATTATGACAAGATAAAAACAATAATAATAATAATTATTATTATTATTAGTATTATATGAATTTAATTATGTATTATGTGTTTATTTATGACAATATAACAACAATAATAATTATTATTATTGTTATTGTTATTATATTATCATAATTAAACACATGTCCCTCTCGACTTTGTTGAAGAGCAAAGAATATGAAATATTTCTTCGGAATTGACTGGCTTGGTTAATGGAATTCTGTTACCGCAAAATTTAAAATAAAACACGTGCCAGTTTCTTTTTGCAATTGTGCATTGGACTATGTCAAATAAACTATTTAAGTTCTACATCACAAATATAATTGTTTATTATCGTAATGAAGTGACCGAAAAGGCGGCTGAACAGACCACGACCAAGTTGGCTAATTCTAGTTACAAAAACACACTGCTTCTTGTGCCAGATGGGCTACTGAAATGTGATATGTGATTAAAATGAATAACATCAAATAGCAATGGATTCATTTTAATCTCAAGATATTAATGAAGAAATATTTGACTTACATGGACCGCATGTTTCTGTACAGAGATAACAAAGAACGGATAAAAAGGGAATTTTGCAGAAATGAATAATAATAATAATAATCCTGAATGAGATTTTCACTCTGCAGCGGAGTGTGCGCTGATATGAATCTTCCTGGCAGAATAAAACTGTGTGCCCGACCGAGACTCGAACTCGGGACCTTTGCCTTTCGCGGGCAAGTGCTCTACCATCTGAGCTACCGAAGCACGACTCACGCCCGGTACTCACAGCTTTACTTCTGCCAGTATCTCGTCTCCTACCTTCCAAACTTTACAGAAGCTCTCCTGCGAACCTTGCAGAACTAGCACTCCTGAAAGAAAGGATATAGCGGAGACATGGCTTAGCCACAGCCTGGGGGATGTTTCCAGAATGAGATTTTCACTCTGCAGCGGAGTGTGCGCTGATATGAAACTTCCTGGCAGATTAAAACTGTGTGCCCGACCGAGACTCGAACTCGGGACCTTTGCGTTTCGTGGGCAAGTGCTCTACCATCTGAGCTACCGAAGCACGACTCACGCCCGGTACTCACAGCTTTACTTCTGCCAGTATCTCGTCTCCTACCTTCCAAACTTTACAGAAGCTCTCCTGCGAACCTTGCAGAACTAGCACTCCTGAAAGAAAGGATATAGCGGAGACATGGCTTAGCCACAGCCTGGGGGATGTTTCCAGAATGAGATTTTCACTCTGCAGCGGAGTGTGCGCTGATATGAAACTTCCTGGCAGATTAAAACTGTGTGCCCGACCGAGACTCGAACTCGGGACCTTTGCCTTTCGCGGGCAAGTGCTCTACCATCTGAGCTACCGAAGCACGACTCACGCCCGGTACTCACAGCTTTACTTCTGCCAGTATCTCGTCTCCTACCTTCCAAACTTTACAGAAGCTCTCCTGCGAACCTTGCAGAACTAGCACTCCTGAAAGAAAGGATATAGCGGAGACATGGCTTAGCCACAGCCTGGGGGATGTTTCCAGAATGAGATTTTCACTCTGCAGCGGAGTGTGCGCTGATATGAAACTTCCTGGCAGATTAAAACTGTGTGCCCGACCGAGACTCGAACTCGGGACCTTTGCGTTTCGCGGGCAAGTGCTCTACCATCTGAGCTACCGAAGCACGACTCACGGCCGGTACTCACAGCTTTACTTCTGCCAGTATCTCGTCTCCTACCTTCCAAACTTTACAGAAGCTCTCCTGCGAACCTTGCAGAACTAGCACTCCTGAAAGAAAGGATATAGCGGAGACATGGCTTAGCCACAGCCTGGGGGATGTTTCCAGAATGAGATTTTCACTCTGCAGCGGAGTGTGCGCTGATATGAAACTTCCTGGCAGATTAAAACTGTGTGCCCGACCGAGACTCGAACTCGGGACCTTTGCGTTTCGCGGGCAAGTGCTCTACCATCTGAGCTACCGAAGCACGACTCACGGCCGGTACTCACAGCTTTACTTCTGCCAGTATCTCGTCTCCTACCTTCCAAACTTTACAGAAGCTCTCCTGCGAACCTTGCAGAACTAGCACTCCTGAAAGAAAGGATATAGCGGAGACATGGCTTAGCCACAGCCTGGGGGATGTTTCCAGAATGAGATTTTCACTCTGCAGCGGAGTGTGCGCTGATATGAAACTTCCTGGCAGATTAAAACTGTGTGCCCGACCGAGACTCGAACTCGGGACCTTTGCGTTTCGCGGGCAAGTGCTCTACCATCTGAGCTACCGAAGCACGACTCACGCCCGGTACTCACAGCTTTACTAAATATAACGATACTTTGAAATCATTTTACTGCTCAGATCGCATATAAGTGCCGTTACAAGCTGCACCATGTTTCTCGACTGAGGATCCGTAGCGGGAAAAGCCTGATGGAGGTGGTCTCAAAGATTTTAAATTCGGTTCAAATCCTGGGAATTTGTCACTCAAGTGAGTACGGTAAACACAGCTCATTCCGGTGCTCTTCGAACCAAGCACTTAGCTGCGAGGTGTGTGACACGTTGCATTGTCATGCAGGTAGATACCATAGTGCCGAGGAAAAACAAAATGCATGTAGAGGAGGACATGGTGCAAAGGGATAGATGCATACTTGAGCTGATCCATCGTGCATTCCAGAATGCCGAGATCACCCCCGGAATGCCACAACTTTCTCCACACAATAACGCTCCAGTCATCGGCCTGGGCCTATCGGACGCTTATTACAGGTTGTTTGCTTTCAGCCGTTTCAAGCTGTACGTGCCAACGACCATTTGTCCTGTGGAATACATAGTGTCATCCATATGAAAGGCCCATCTGTCGCCGCTTAGTGGACGTCCAGTTGCGGCATTGGATGCAAATTCCAGCCTTCGTCGCTGATGAACAACAGTCTACATCTACATCTACATCCGTACTCAGCAAGCCACATGACGGTGTGTGGCGGAGGGTACTTTGAGTACCTCTATCGGTTCTCCCTTCCATTCCAGTCTCGTATTGTTCGTGGAAAGAAACATAGTCGGTATGCCTCTGCGTGGGCTATGATCTCTCTGATTTCATCCTCATGGTCTCTTCGCGAGATATCCGTAGGAAGGAGCAATATACTGCTTGACTCCTTGGTGAAGGTATGTTCTCGAAACTTTAACACAAGCCCGTACCGAGCTACTGAGCGTCTCTCTTGAGAGTCTTCCACTGGAGTTTATCTATCATCTCCGTAACGCTTTCGTGATTACTAAATGATCCAGTAACGAAGCGCGCTGCTCTCCGTTGGATCTTCTCTATCTCTTCTGTCAACCCTATCTGGTACGGATCCCACACCGGTAAGTAGTATTCAAGCAGTGGGCGAACAAGTGTACTGTAACCTACTTCCTTTGTTTTCGGACTGCATTTCCTTAGGATTCTTCCATTGAATCTCAGTCTGGTACCTTCTTTACCGACGATTAATTTTATATGGTCATTCCATTTTAACTCACTCCTAATGCCTACTCCCAGATAATTTCCGGAATTAACTCCTTCCATACCTGCTATACTGTAGCTAAATGATAAAGGATCTTTCTTTCTATGTATTCACAGAACATTACACTTGTCTATATTGAGATTCAATTGCCATTCCCTGCACCATGCGTCAATTCGTTGCAGATCCTCCTGCATTTCAGTACAATTTTCCACTGTTACAACCTCTCGATATACTACAGCATCATCCGCAAAAAGCCTCAGTGATCTCCTGATGCTATCCACAAGGTCATTTATGTATATTGTGAATAGCAACGGTCCTACGAGACTCCCCTGAAATCACTCTTACTTCGGAAGACTTCTCTACATTGAGAATGACATGCTGTTTTCTGTTATCTAGGAATTCTTCAACCCAATCACACAATTGGTCTGATAGTCCATATGCTCTTACTCTGTTCATTAAACGACTGTGGCGAACTGTATCAAACGCCTTGCGGAAATCAAGAATCACGGCATATACCTGGTAACCCGTGTCTATGGCCCTCTGAGTCTCGTGGACGAATAGTTCGAAACTCATGCTGATTCCTACAGAGGAGATTTCTAATCTCCAGAAATGTCATTATACTCGAACATAATACGTGTTCCAAAATTCTACAACTGATCGACGTTAGAGATATAGGTCTATAGTTTTGCACATCTGTTCGACATCCCTTCTTGAAAACGGGGATGACCTGTGCCCTTTTCCAATCCTTTGGAACGCTACGGTCTTCTAGAGACCTACGGTACACCGCTGAAAGAAGGGGGGCAAGTTCCTTCGCGTACTCTGTGTAAAATCGAACTGGTATCCCATCAGGTCCAGCGGTCTTTCATCTTTTCAGTGATTTTATTTTTTTTTCTCTATCCCTCTCTCATCTATTTCGTTATCTAACATTTTGTCAACTGTGCGACAATCTAGACAAGGCACTACGGTGCAGTCTTCCTCTGTGAAACAGCTTTGGAAAAAGACATTTAGTTTTTCAGCCTTCGCGGCCGCTACGGTCGCAGGTTCGAATCCTGCCTCGGGCATGGATGTGTGTGATGTCCTTGGGTTAGTTAGGTTTAAGTAGTTCTAAGTTCTAGGGGACTGATGACCTTAGAAGTTAAGTCCCATAGTGCTCAGAGCCATTTGAGCCATTTATTTCAGCCTTTAGTCTGTCAACCTCTGTTTCAGTGCCAATTTGGTCACTGGATGCTGCTGCGGAGGCCCATACTCAGTGAAGTTCGCTGAACGGTCGTTGAGTAGACACTGTAGGCAGCCCCTTGGTTCATCTGGGCGGTCAGTTGCTCAACAGCCACACGTCTATTGGCCCGTACACATCTCCACAGCCGTCGTTCGCCCCCGTCATCAATGGCCCGTGGTGCACAATGGCTGCCTCGCCACCGGTTTTTGTTTGCGCCATTTAACCATGCACGGTATCCTCTAACCACAGTGACACGCAAACAGCTTATAAACTTAGCCGTTTCGGAAATGCTTCCAGCAACTGTCATTTCGTTTTAGTCCTCAGGAAAATCGCTCCGTTTCCGCATTACGAGAACGGCTGAACTGTTATCCGCGTCACCCTGACACCCTTTGTATCCTCTCCACTGATAGTGCAGCCATGTGCCGTCTGTGAGTGGTTGTTGCACATTGTCCTCGAACACAGGCGGTGGTCGCATGAATGTAACTGTACCGTGTATAACATTACAGTTATACTCCAGAATGTAACAGTTTTCAGTAGAAGATATCATTACCGTATCCTTCCTGCTAATTTTCACATCATAATTTTCCCGTATTTATTTCAGAAGGTGGATTCCTCCAAGAAAAATTAACTTTTGCGAAAGAACCAGCATGAGTTCATGAATCACAACTCTCAAGGAAAACATTCCATCTTGTCCACATAGCTTATTTCTCGAATACTAGGTGCAAGTAAACAGACATAGCCTATTATGTCTTCTTAGATTTCTGAAAAAGCGTTCGCCATGGTACCACGATCGACAGTCATATTCCGATCAAACAGAGTGTTCCCTCAACTAAGTGACTGGTTCAGTGAAAGTTTGACTGACATAACGTACTGTGTTATACTGGACGTTCAATGTTCAGCAGAAACCAAAGTCATATACGCTGAGCCCTTAGAATGCATTATAGGGTTGCTGATGTTCATAATCAGAAGTGAGCAGCAGCTCTCTCAGTTTTATCTTGATAAGCTGTAGTGTATGGGAAACTGTCGTCGCTGAGTGATCATTAGGTAATTTAGAAAGATACGCTGATTATTTACAACTGCTTTAAAGAATGGCATTGGTACCCACTACTGGCGTAAGGTTGCCTGGGAGTGGAAGAACCAGCCAAAAGAAGGGTTGAACATAATTCATATGGAGATTTTTACTAACACTTGCCAGAAAAATAACTTTATTAACTAGGCCAACAGGACCCTGACATATTAGGACAAAATTGTTAAATGATATTACTGAAGAACAATTACTGGTAATCGATCAACAATTTATCATATATATCTGTGAGATCAAATAACAAAAGATTAGACTGTCAATTCAAATACTTGCTCTCAGTTCTCCAAAAGTTATTCATGCAATCGTGAAGTACGAAAATTTAAATTTACAACAAGTGTTATTCTCTTTCCAAACATATAAAAATCTTTTATGACACTGGTTACTATTGCTGAAATATTTACAGCAAATTTTAATAAGAGGAGCAATATGATATTTCACCAATCGAAGTTACATTACGACGTCTTCAAACTTTCTGAGAAAAAAGTCTTCAAATAAGTCTACGCACATTTATTTACTGTGTTTGGCTAAAAAACAACAAATAATTGAGGATTAACTAAATGGATTTGATGAAGAGGAAACAAAAAACAGTTCAAGCTGCTCGATATGAAACCACACGCTGGGCAATATGGTCCGGACAAGCAGACCAGAAATTACTTAGCTAAGGCCCGATGCTCTGCTCGCCACACTCCTTTGCTAAACAACCACAGGGAACATGCCCCAAGTCAAAAGCAATGCAATAACAGCCAGATGAACAGAGTATCAATTTTTAACTAAAACGAGTAAAAACATAAGTCATCAGATTACACGCCGGCATTGCGGGTAAATCAGTTGTGAAACACTCATGAGCCCTTTGTAAGGGATCCGTGATCCCACGAACATAGATGCTAGTATCCGACGCCCAGGTTGGTAGTAGACAGGAGTCGATTGTCAAGTGCTGCAGGAGGCAGTGAGACGAGTGTCGAGTGAGGAGGAGTATTGGAGAATGTCGAGTGAGGAGCAGTGCTGGAGAGACGGGCAAGAATGGTGGTCGAGTAAATTCACCGGAGTATTACGAGTGAGCACGTCCCCTGATCGTTGTGGGGTTGACTCTCATTAATACCGATTCGCGAGTGATATGAAACAGAAAGTGACAAGTGCCGAATTACATGTTTCGCGTCAACCCCGTCGGCCAGCAACAACCGTGGATTGCAGTGAGGATTGTTGTGAATGTTAACCATCAGCATTGCGTGTGATGAAATACTGAAAATCAGCGCCAATAAAAAGATATAACTGTAATTAGACGTGTAAGGCGAAGGTAGCAACTGCCTCAGAATTTGTGTGTTAGTAGTAAATATATATCAGTTGTACATCGCAACCTTTATGGTCCTTAATAATAGACAAACTTTTAATCATTCCCCCGAAACCACAGCAGAAAAACCGATAGCCTTTCATCCATTAAGCACACGGTCATATAATCATAATAATTAACTGTTTGGCGGCTTCGGTAAATCACTCAAAACCCAATAAAGGAGTTTAATCTGGGGTATTTCATCTTGGCTTCCGTGAAAAGGACAGTTGCAATCTTCGGATCCGAACAATGATTTATTAAGCACCATTTTTGGTTTCAGCGGAAAGACATTTGCTATTATCGGACAAATTTAGTGCAAGAATAATTCGGTATTGTCGTTACCGTGACAAAAATTATAGTATTCCAACTAGAAACAGTATAATGTAGCGTATTTATGGTGAAATTAGAAATCGCGGGAATGAAGCACATTATTTAGACAATACAGTGCAAAAGTGACTGAGAAACAGTAAACAGTTTAGATTAGATTAGAGATTAGATTAGATTAGATTAATACTTGTTCCATAGATCATGAATACGACACTTCGTAATGATGTGGAACGTGTCAGGTTAATAAAAGATGTCTGTACAAGATATTACGAGACATTACACAAAATATTGCATGACACTAATGTTTAAGTTGTTTTTTTTCCCTTACCTTAATTTATATCTAAAAATTCAGCCAATGAGTAGAAGGAGTTGTCATCTAGAATTTCTTAGAATTTATTTTTAAATATTGGTTGGCTATCTGCCAGGCTTTTGATGCCGTTTGGTAGGTGACCAAAGACTTTTGTGGCAGCATAATGTACCACTTTCTGTGCCAAAGTCAGATTTAACCCTGCGTAGTGCTATTACTTTTGAACTGGGTTGGATTATTAACAAAAAATTTCATAAGTGAATATATATACTGTGAGGTTACTGTGAGGATCCCTAGATCCTTAAATAAATGTCTCCAGGATGACCGTGGGTGGGCACCAGCAATTATTCTGATTACACGTTTTTGAGCAATGAATACTTTTCTACTCAACGATGAATTACCCCAGAACATGATGCCATACGAAAGCAGTGAATGAAAGTAGGCATGGTAAGCTAATTTACTGAGATTCTTATCACTAAAATTTGCAATAACCCTAATAGCATACATAGCTGAACTCAGACATTTCAGCAGACCATCAATGTGTTGCTTCCAGTTTAACCTCTCATCAATGGACACACCTAAAAATTTTGAAAATTCTACCTTAGCTACTGACTTCTGTTCAAAGTCTATATTTATTACTGGAGCTGTTCCATTTACTGTACAGAACTGTATATACTGTGTTTTATCAAAATTTAAAGAGAGTCCGTTTGCTGAGAACCACTTAATAATTTTGTGAAAAACATTGTTTACAATTACATCACTTAGTTCTTGGTTTTTGGATGTTATTACTATACTTGTATCATCAGCAAAAATAACTAACTTTGCATCTTCATCAATGTGGAATGGTAAGTCATTAATGTATATCAAGAACAGTAAAGGACCTAAGACCGAACCCTATGGGACTCCGTACCTGATAGCCCCCCAGTTTGAGGAATAAGGTGTTGCTTTAACATTACATGAACCACTTATTTCAGCTTTCTGCATTCTTTGTTTTTACGAGTTAAAATGACAAGAGAAGTGTTAATAAATAATGTATTGAAGTATGGACACGAAAACCTGCGTGAATTACTATAAAATTCATACTCTAACAAAAGGCGCGTTTGTGCATAATCGCGAGTAAACCAGCCGAAATTCCGTTACAAAAGTATCAGGAACATGTTTTCAAGTGACTTTGTATCCAAAATTGTTTTTTGAACGGGGTAAATCGCTCAATTTGATGTGGACCCATAAACTGTTACCGCATTCGCGAGTGTTGTCTTTGGCGTAATTGTTGGATGACGTCACCCAGAGTGTGAGCGGCTAACGAAAGCATCTGAAGCAGTGAAGAGGTTCCACACGCCGCGACATCAAGGATTTAGACCGCGGAGATGTACCACACTGACCAGTGACTACACCGGAGCCAAGTGGCTGAAGTAGAAACAACGACGACGCGGAGTACGACATCTAGTGGCGTACCCCGGAAGTATACGACGCCTGCGCCACTTACCCGCCGATGAACGAAATACGTGACGACAGCTCCATCCCGTCGCGAACCACCGAACTATGAGACTGCGTCAGCGCGATTCGCCGCGAGGTTCGCTTTGCACACGGCACCACACCAGCTACAACGACGCTTCGCCTGACAGCCGCCGCTCCGGAGGGGCCAACGCCAACACGACTAGTAGCGCAACTTCAAACATCAAAACATCGCTACTTCGACAAGCGTCGAGGGGTGAGTGAGGGCGATTTGCTGGCGCGAGACTAATTAATATTGCACTATCTTCAGAGTGCGGAAGGAACTTCAAATTAAATTTGACTATTGCAGAAATTATAAAAACAATATTTTTAACATTTCTTTGCGAATTTGCTTTGAAGCATGGTATGCTAATATGCCCGTGTATTCATGCTGTACAGCACAGCATAATGTTTCATTTGCATTATTTATTGTAAACTACAGGTTTAAGTTGTGTGTATGTTACTTCGAGATTTTGTGTATAAATGCAGTCATTGATGTTTGATCTGGGTAGGCTTCTGTTATTTATGCCGTTCAATGGAGAAGTCTATTTTGCCAGTCTGGGCTAACCCAATACAGTGAAGGATTATTTCGTTATTAACTAATTAGTGAGTGTTTGGGTTACTAGGAGGTTATTTTATTTTAATTTTATTTCTTTTTTTGTCTATGCATAGTGAATAGTTAGAATGGATCCTGAATTGAAAGGGAAGGTTGTGGAGGAGGTAGTTAGAAAAATGGAGATAGGGCAGGAGTACAAGGATGAGTCAGGAATTGGTAGTAGTGGAATGTCAATGGACAGCCCATTGGGTCATTCAACCAGTTACCCTGAGACACCGGTAAAACCAATTAGAAAGGAACTGAGTCTTGAGGATGGAGAATCGCAGTCAGTAATACTTAAGGTGCTCCAAGGAATCGACAAGCATATGGGAGAGATGCTCCAAGAAATCAACAAGCGTTTAGAAGAGATGTCCAAAGGACAGAAAGAAACCAACAAACGCTTAGAAGAGATGTCCAAAGGAAAGAAAGAAATCATCAACGATTCAGATGAGATGTCGAAAGGAAATGAAGAAATCAAAGAAGAAAACAAAGAAATGCTAGATAGGCATCAGATAGAACCAATTGCAATCTCAAAATATAGACTGACCTCCAATCCAGCCAAACGATCAATGAAGGAATTAAATTGTTTATATAGGACATACTGTCACAGGAAGCACGGCTCATGGAAGGAGTACCTGGGAGAATTTGAACGTATCAGGAATCATCTCCCACATGACTCGATGGGATTTGCACCGTGTGAGATCTTAATTAACCAAGAACCTGATAGTGTGTTTCGTGAGCTATTGGTTTATCCACCTGGAAATGATGTAACATGGGAGAAAAAATTAGAATTAATGGAACTGCACATGAAAGAGAAAGCAAAGAAGAGAGAGGAGAGAGATCATAAATTGATAAAGCCAATAACTTATCGAGTTGGGGATCTGGTGCCAGTAAAAGTGCACGCCAAATTGAAGAAAATAAATTCTGAGATACATAAATTTAACCATGTTTACAAAGAACCATATAGGATCACAAGAATTGATCACCCAAACACAGCTGAATTGGAATATGTGCAAATACTCAAGGTAAGGAACATGTTGAGAATATAAAAAATACTATCCATTTAAGGATAAGGGCAGCCCAGATAATGGAATAAAATCAATTTAAGGTGTAGGGAGCCAGCAACTCTTTTGCTGGTATACCAAGTGGCGACTGGTACACTCCCAGCTAGGTGAGACTTTATTTCTCATTTCAAATTTGACTCCTCTGCCATCTTTCTCTATCCTTAGGTTAAGAAAGTTAGTGTGTAGTAGTTAGGATTGGTAGTGGTCATCCAAGTAATTCAGTCAGGAACCATGTAGCAGATTTATGGTTGACTTAAAATAAATATAAGTAGTTACTGTTGATGTAGAGTGTGAGATGTCAGAGAATCAATAAGTTAAAAATCAGCTTAGTGTCAGTACATTAAAAAGTTATTAGTGCCAGAAGTAATAAAATGAGAACCAGATCAGAAATTTAATGTTTATAAAATGTGAAGCTAATTCGTCAAACAAGAGTTTGTACAATCTTATAGAGTTGTTTTATGAGGCATGAAAGGTCAAGCAATTGTAAGAGAATTGAAGTAATGTATCAGCTTGTAAGTTGATGAACATATAAATAAACAAATACATAAGCAGATAGTTGTTCGAATAAATGATATGAAATATGATGAATGGAGAGGCCAAGTAGCCTGGAGTAGTATTTTTATGTAGTTATTGGAGCGAATATGGAGGGTTGAAGTAGTTTGAAGATGCGCATATTTATTTGCAGTTGAAGTTGCTGTTAAGTTGAGGGAGTTATGTGTAATGAAGTGTATTGAGTATGAGATGTTTGAAGTGTTGAAGTACATGGAGGATTGATGTAGGTTGAAGATATATATTTATTTGCAGTTGAAGTTGCTGTTAAGTTGAGGGAGTTATGTGTAATGAAGTGTATTGAGTATGAGATGTTTGAAGTGTTGAAGTACATGGAGGATTGATGTAGGTTGAAGATATATATTTATTTGCAGTTGAAGTTGCCGTTAAGTTGAGGGAGTTATATGTAATGAAATGTATTGAGTATGAGATGTTTGAATTATTGAAGTATGTCATTTAGCACATGAGCAACACCTGTTTGCAAGTTGTTTGTAGGTATACATGTTGATCTGAGGTATGTTGATAAAACAGAAAGGGTAACTTAATGAGTAATGAGTAATTCATGTACCCAATTAGCTGTCAAAGTCTAGTACGGCTGTACTTACATCAAGCTTTAGAAGCAGAATTCTGGCACTGTGTAGTGAATAATAAATATCCGTATAGCAGATTTGGATTATTGTCAGTATAATAGGAAATATTATATTTTTCATCTGAGCATTAGCGATGGCAGTAAAAATTTGGCAAAATGAAATGATAAATAATTTAAAGTTTTCATTGGGTGACCACATTAGCTATGGCGATGCAAATGGTTATGTAAGACATATTTAGTAGTATAATGGAGCATTTAATATTATTGAATCTGTAGAGATGTAAGGAATTGTAAAATAATTGCATAAGTCAAGGTATAAATGCTATATTTTGTTCTCATTTTCAGTTTCGCTTGTGTTAAGGACTCAAATGAATAAGTTATGAATTTCTTCCTTAACTTTAATGTGTGTTGACCAAGTGAGTTATAAGTTAGAGTGATAGTAGTATGGACGGCAGGAACCCCGCTGAAAGGACGGCATACCAAAGGGGTAGCTGGCACTCAACTAGTTTGTTTTCTTGTCTTTGATGTAGCAAGTTATAAAAGATTAACCAGTAACAAATATGTAGTTAATGGCCCATACAAACCTTTAAAAGTGAAGATTTTTGGTAACTGAATGTAAGACAACGTTTGAAAAAATATTTACCATGCTATGTTAATTAAGATATACTGATAATGTATAATGTTTCTGTAGGGGCAGTTTGCTACCGTAGCCAATAGGGTATTAATTGTGATATTATGTAACTTTTCAGTATGTGAACCAGAACTTATGTTCCTCATTTTCATTTATATACTATGTGATAATTTTTTCCTATTATTCTTTTTCGCCTGTGGCTACAAAGAAGGTTCTTAGGGCGGCGATGTAAGGGATCCGTGATCCCACGAACATAGATGCTAGTGTCCGACGCCCAGGTCGATAGTAGACAAGAGTCGATTGTCAAGTGCTGCAGGAGGCAGTAAGACGAGTGTCGAGTGAGGAGGAGTATTGGAGAGTGTCGAGTGAGGAGCAGTGCTGGAGAGACGGGCAAGAATGGTGGTCGAGTAAATTCACCGGAGTATTACGAGTGAGCACGTCCTCCTGATCGTCGTGGGGTTGACTCTCATTAATACCGATTCGCGAGTGATATGAAACAGAAAGTGACAAGTGCCGAATTACGTGTTTCGCGTCAACCACGTCGGCCAGCAACAACCGTGGATTGCAGTGAGGATTGTTGTGAATGTTAACCATCAGCACTGCGTGTGATGAAATACTGAAAATCAGCACCAATAAAAAGATATAACTGTAATTAGACGTGTAAGGCGAAGGTAGATACCCCCGAAACCACAGCAGAAAAACCGATAGCCTTTCATCCATTAAGCACACGGTCATATAATCATAATAATTAACTGTTTGGCGGCTTCGGTAAATCACTCAAAACCCAATAAAGGAATTTAATCGGGAGTGTTTCACCTTCCACACAAATATTTCTACAAGACTTTTCTTCTGTTACTGGCTGGTTAGAAAATAAACGAAACTGTCTCTGACCTTCTGTCAGAATGATGCTTTTAGAGGACAGACGGAATACAGCTTAAAAAAGAGAGGAAAAGAATGGGTTTGATATCACGGGTTTGTGTTTGCACTGCAGGACGCTGACTACTAAACAACGAGTAGGTTATTCACAAAAACAGCTCAACTGGTAATCAACAGTTCTTGTACCGTGCAGCGCATACCATCTCACAACAAAAACATGATGGTAAAACATGTAAAATTCGGTGGTTGGTTGTACTGAGGCTAGCTTGTAATAGCTAATGTGTGGGTTACATTCTCACTGAGGTACCAGTTTTTAACAGCCACAAACATACCCTCCTCACCTCCAGTAACGCCAAGTAAAGAAAGCAAACTGTGTCGTGGTTTCAAACCAACATTAAACATGTCCATCTGCTACTGACTGGAACAGAGTCGAATTACTCAGACGTGAAAGACACTGCTTGCAGAAACTCTGTCGCTAGTAAGCTTCCTTACCTCAGTAATGTTATTTTAATTCATGAGGCAATCGTCACGTAAGGATATAGGACCTTCATTGCTTAAGTGACCTTCAGATGTTAAAAATATTGACACTGTACTGGGATTCGAGCTCTGATCCGAATTTTTCTCTGAGTTTGAACTCTGTCCCATCATTTCGTTGTTTCCTCAAGATGCCAAACCCTTCCAGGTCTCTACGAACTGTGTGATCCTAACTATTAGTGAGAGAGAATTTGATAGTTGTCGCTTCTTCGCATAAGGTCAACAACGATGATAGGTGCGGGGGTTTGAGTCCTAGGCAGCACAGAACTATTCGTTGATTTACCTCTAGCCAACCCTGTTCATGTCTCACTTTTTGGTCAAGAAACAATAAATGCTTCTTGTCTATTCATAGCTATAAGACAATAGCAAGAAGTGTCAGTTGCCAATTCCTATCTGGCAACATCATTTGTATCATTGTTTCAGGTTCCAACACCACAGTGTTGGTGAACGTGTTTAATATCTGATATCTAACTGTGCTTAGTTAACAGTTCATAAAGGTACTGTGTTCTACTCCCTGTAAATGACGACAACTTTACTTCTGGCGTTTCAAACTTGTGTGTTGTTTTTATTGCATACCTTTCGTGATTACTTCTCAGGGGCAATATAAGGTCTATGGGGTTCTCGGTACAGTGCTAACAGTATCGTCATTTATTTGCAGGTTCGGACATTTGGCCTAGTAAACTGATAATGGAGACACTTCGATATTATACCTAGTGAAGTCTGTATCAGACACTATTTGGTTAACAGTGGTGTCATTTAATGAGTGTGATATGACTTCTGCAGTGTCATTTTTGTAAAAGTTTAATTCACAAGCGTTAAAGATTGTCTTATCTCTAATAACGTGTTTTCTAATATTTGTTGTTTGACGGTATTGGTTTTGGTTTACATCTGGACTGACTGTCAAAGAGCAGTGTTCTCTTGTGGTACCCATCATGCATTGTCAAACGATTGTACTCCAGGAATCTAGAGGACCTGTTACACAGCTATATTATGTTGGTTGCATACATTCAGGTGCGGCCTTCACATTGAATTTCCGGTGTGGGGGCACTTTTTGTGCTGTTGAACGGACATAAATAAATTTGTTATAGAGGCGGTTAAGAAAATAATGAATGACCCTATAAAAATATGAAGCGTGTGGATAATGCTATCCTGACTGCTACAGGAATTCGGGGGACGTTTTATTAGGGCTTCTCACCAACAAAAATTTATCAATAACTCAATTTTTTGAAAATCTGTGAGAGTATTAAGAAAATATCCGTAGTTGTCTAATGTGGAATAACAAATACCACATTTCATGGAGAACAGAGGTGTTGCATGTTATGTACGAGATGACAGAGGACATAGGTCTGATGTCAGGTACAAACGAAAAAGGGTGTGAGTCTGTGACACATTGATAGGGGTTGAGACTTTTGCCTTGTAATGAAATATATACAAAGAAGGGGAGCTATAAAAGTTTGTAGGGGGAACGATGTAGAATTAAGGAAACTATAGGAGAGAATGTTATACCTAGAGGATATAGTACAAGGCAATAAATGATTTTTGCTCGCTACTTCAACCTGTTGACTTATTTTATTGTGACACGAAGGAATGCACACCAGCGTTTCCCCCAACCTCTACAGTTTTTGTTTTGCTACACACGTAAAACACGTGGTAAATTTGTGTTACACTACAATATCTGAGTAAATGGGTGTTATAATACAACTTCTGGGCCATTCTTACATGTGGTTTAGTTAGCAGAAAGCTAAAACTCGTCTCGCCATCTGCTTAATTTCCTTAGCTTGTTGTGGGCCTTTGTGATGGTGTACTGTTAGCCCATTGGTTCCTATGAAGTAGAGTTCGTATTTGTGCTTTACATTCTGAACTGTTATTGTTACCTAGAGGTTTTCTTTTCTACCTGCATCTGTCAGAGTACATTATTCAGTATTTACGTTTATTAGTGTCATTTAGACTCGATACATTGAAGGTGGCTGTTTTTATAGTGTAATTAGGTCATTTTCGCGTTTGTGTAACAATATCTGTTTACAGTATAAATACGAGAGATAATCAGTAGGTGCAGTTTACCGTAGGTTACCCTTTACTTCTTTAATATAATTCACTAGATAGCCCCTAGCAGTTTACTTTATGTCACTGTGTTTTCTTTAGAATTCGCTAGATAGCCTCTAGCAGGAAAATAAGCACCAGATCTAGGTCCTACCACACATTTTTATTGTTTTTCATTGTTGAGAGTCCTTCCTGCCAAGTAGAGTGTAGCTGTTAACCTTATGTGGCAGTAGGTTTCCTTAAGTTTCTTATGGTAAATCACATAGCTAGATGGATAGGGACTGTGTCTGTTGTGAGCGGATGCAGGAGGAGTTGGCCACAGTCCAAACGCAGCTGGAAGTTTTGTTGGCCACAGTCCAAACGCAGCTGGAAGTTTTGTTGGCCACAGTCAATAGGCTTCAGAGTGCCACCTTGAGGCGCGGTGGGGATGGGGTGCCTGGGGCAGCCTCTGCTGTACTGGTTGTGCAAGGGGGGGGGGGGGGGGGATGTGACAGCTCTCTGTCACTGAGCCGACCTCAGGTGCGAGGTACGTCGACTCTTTGACGAAAATGGTTGTAGATTCCTCGACCTACGATATGGGGTGGGAGGTTGTAGGACGCCCCTCGATACGTCAGGGTTGCAATACACGCAGGAAGCAGCTACATGGGGAGCGCGGTACTTGTGGCGTGCACATGGGTTTTTTTTTTTTTTTTTTTTTTTTTTTAGATTAGGTTCCTCCCCACAGGAAACAGACCATTGGCCTGAAAAATTACCAGTTAATGACACTGATGTGGGTGTGCCAACAGTAAAAATTATTAGTTCGCCTAAACAGGTCATTCCAAAGGATTTCAATACACTAAATCTCATGTTAGTAAATTGTCGATGTGTCTGTAGCAAAATACCCGAGTTACTCTCCGAAATAATCAGTAGTAAAGCCAAAATTGTATTAGGTACCGAAAGCTGGTTGAAACCAGACATAAGTAGCAGTGGAATTTTGAACTCGGATTGGACAATGTTTAGAAGCCTAGGACTGATGCTATGTGAGGTGGTGTGTTCATTGCAGTTAAAAGCTGTTTAAACGTGGTTGAGATCGATACTGGGTCGGACTGTGATATAGTCTGGATTAAGCGCTCAATAAGACAAGGAGTGACCATTGTATTAGGATGTATTTATAGACCACAAGCATCCGCAACAAACGTCGCAGAACGTTTCAGGAAAAGTCTTGAGTACACAGGAAATAAATATCCAAAGTATCCATTAGTTATAGGTGGAGACTTTAATATGGTGGCCATTTACTGAGAAAATTACACGTTTATCACAGGGGGTAGAAGCAAAGGCTCGTGTGAAGTTATTCTAGGAGCGCTCTCAACATAGAACCTCGAGCAATTGGTTAGAAAACAAACTCGAGAGAGCAACATATCAGATATCTTGGTGACAAACAGACCTGAGTTTTCTTCTTTGGGAAAGCAAATAAAAGTGTCGTTAATGAATATCTTGATAGTTAGCTCCAAGCATTTACCACGGGACAGAAAGATATTGAGCATCTTTGCTCGGAATTTAAAAGTATTGCCCACCACGTTAATCTAACTTAAACTAATTTACGATATGAGCAAGACACACATACCCATGCCCGAGGGAGGACTCGAACCTCCGACGGGGGGAGCCGTGCGGACCATGAGAAGACGTCCCAGACAGCGCGGCTATCCCGCGCGGCGAATTGGCTGAGAAAGCAGAGAACTTTGCACAGTCGTTTTAAACTTAGGCACTGCCCCGCTGACAAACAGAAATTATTCGTAATGAAAGCAGCTGTCAAAAGGTCAATGAGAGATTTTTTTAAAGAATTTGAAAGCAATATTTTATCTGCAGATTCTAAAAATAACCCCAAAAATTTTGGTCGTACGTAAACTTTATGAATGCTACAGACAATTCAATACCTTCTGCTGCAGACAGTACGAGTAATGTAATGCATGGTGATAAACAGAAGGCCGAAACTCTAAACCTAGCTATCAAAAACTTGTTTACGGTAGAGGACTGCAGCACCATTCCCCCTTTCAATTATCGAACAAACGCAAGGGCGGCTGACAAAGTGTTCAGTGTATCTGGGATTGTAAAACAGTTAAGATCTTTAGACGCCAGGAAGGCATCTGGCCCAGACGGTATCGCCGCAATATTTTATGTTGACTATGCTATAAATATAGCATCATTCCTATCCATCATCTATCAGAGATCATTGGAACAGCGGAAAGTTCCAAGGGACTGGAAGAAGTCCCAGGTCATAGCAGTCTATAAAAAGGGTAGAAAATCGGATGCTCATAATTACCGGCCAATTTCACTGACATTGATTTGTTGTAGAAGCACGGAACATATTTTGTGTTCAGACATAATGACCTTTCTAGGGAAGCTCATCTGCACAAACAAGCACGGTTTTGGGAAACAGTGTTCATGCGAGACACAGCTGGCCCTCTTTGTGCATGATATACAACAGGCTCTAGATACCGGCTCCCAGGTTGATGCCATATTTCTCGACTTTCGAAAGGCGTTCGACTCAGTTTCGCATTGTCGCTTGCTCCAAAAAGTGCGCACTTACGGTCTACCCGATGACATATGGGGTTGGGTAGAATGTTTTCTAACAGACAGAGTGTGCCTTACGGCAGCGTAATAGGTCTGCTGCTTTTTACGGTTTACATAAACGATCTGGTTGATGGTATTGACAGCGGCATTAGACTGATTGCCGACGATGCTAGAGTCTATAGCAAAGTAGTATCACACGAAAGTTGTGAACAAATCAATGAGGATTTGCAGAAAATAAATGCTCGGTGTAATGAGTGGCAGTTATCTCTGAATATTAGAAGTGTTACCTACTGCGTATAACAATTCGAAAATCCCCATTAATGTACGAGTTCAAAATAAATGACCAGTCTTTGGAAGCGGTAACATACGTCAAGTATCTGGGTGTGACTATACGAAATGATCTCAAATGGGACGATCAGATTACACAAGTAACGGGTAAGGCGAACTCTAGATTGCGGTTTCTTGGTAGAATCCTGAAGCGATGCAGTCCTTCAACAAAGGAAATTACTTACAATACGTTAGTTTGTCCAGACTTAGAGTACTGTTCGTCTGAATGGGACCCTTACCAGTTGGACCTAATTCAAGAGGTGGAGAAGGTCCAAAGAAGAGCGGCAAGATTCGTGACTGGTACATTTAGCCATCGAGAGAGCGTTACGAATCTCATAGAAAGTTTGAAGTGGAACACACTTGCAGGTAGACGACGAGCTAAACGGAGGGGGCTGCTCACTAAATTCCAAAATCCGATCTTCGCCTCCGGCCGGAGTGGCCATGCGGTTCTAGGCGCTGCAGTCTGGAACCGCGAGAACCGCTATGGTCGCAGGTTCGAATCCTGCCTCGGGCATGGATGTATGTGATATCCTTAGGTTAGTTAGGTTTAAGTAGTTCTAAGTTCTAGGGGACTGATGACCACAGCAGTTAAGTCCCATAGTGCTCAGAGCCATTTGAACCATTTTTGATCTTCGCCGAGGATGTAGAGCATATATTGTTACCACCACTCCATCGCGCAAAGATCACCATTCAAAGATAAGGGAAATTAGATCTCGTACTGAGGCGATCAGACAGTCGTTTTTCCCTCGCGCGATCCGAGAATGGAACAGAGGGGGGAAATATGACCTTGTAGCGAATTGTGCCCTCCACGACACACCACTCGCTGGCTAGCGAAGTATATATGTATATGTAGATATGTAGGTTGTTTTTTATGCAGAATTTGTAAGTATTTCATGTTCTAAGCATTTAAGTGCTGAGTACTGTATTAATGTTATTTGGAATAAACTGTTAATTCTACTGTTACAGAATTTGATTACAAGTAAAATTCTAATTTTTTTTAAAGCTAGTCAAACAACATGTAGACCGTAAAGCCGTATGTCGTCCGTCATGCACCATCGTGCACTTTGAAGCGGGAAAAGATCTTTAACCATGGAGTATGGGGTATTTTCAAACTTTGTGAGTTTCGTTAATGTCTTAGCAATTTTACCTGTCTTGAAAATGTAAATCTGTGTTAACTTCCAGTAGCTTGTTTTAAAAATGCATTTAAATTCTAACTGGTTTTTGCTAATACTTCTGCATAGTTTCATTTCACTTACTCATTATTAAATTAAGTAGAGTAATAATGCAGCAGACGGACGACTAAATAAAGTACTGACAAGATCGACTGCAACGCTTTTAAATATGCGTAGAGTATTTGTTCCTAGCTACATGGCCACGTTGTACCTTGGAACACGTTTTTACATTAGAGAGCTGGCTAGAGGCGAAATCTGATCAGAATCCCAAGGTACACTCCTCTACCCTACCACATGATCGTGCAGTAGTTTATCTCATGACAATTTGTAATACTCTTTGACGAATTATGGTGTCTGTACTTATTCTGTCACAGTCGTATTTCTTCACCTACATTTCTCTTTCCTTCTTCATAATTTCTCTGCTTTATTTAAGAATAGGAATTTATTTAAACTTCTGAATTGGTTATTTAGTTTTCATATGGTACCACTGTCATACTGATGCTGAGGCTTCCTTCTGGATCTTACATCATACTAAGCAAAGTAGACTTTCGGGACGATACCAAGAGATTCCAGAACTTCCTTCTTATATCAAATCACTCAGAATCTATCCCTATCAAACCGCAAAAATTTACTTGGTGATGTTAATTCTATCACTACGATTTCTATAAAAAGAACAACATTGTCTCCGTACCATTGAACAAGTTGTTCAGATACGATTAAGCAGCTACTGGAGAGATGAAGGTAACACAATATTCCTTCCGCACTGTATGAAATGAGCGAAATGAGCCATTTGCCATACACTGTTTACAGTGAGAAAGTTAGGAAGTCAGCAATATGCAAGTTGTTTCAGGTAAGTACGTCTGATGAGCTACAGACTTAGTTATATGTTCTATTGCTGATCTGAACGATTATTTTTATCGAAATGATACGGAACGAGTCAATTTACAGGACTTGTAAACATGATTGTTGTTAACACTAATGAACACATTAGCGTTAATAATGTAAACACTACAGTTAATGATGTTGTCAATCGAGGTTACAAGAGGTGACTGAGGTGTGGAACAGTCATTTGTACTATAGTTGACAACTCTAAACTATTGAAGAGTACAATTGGGAACACTGCAGTCTCAAACAAAACTTAGTGTCTTACATTACATACGCACATAACAAAGCAGATTCGACAATTATCATCTGAATTTTAAGAAGGCCACCAAAGTTCGGCAACCCTTAAGAATAAACACGACCGAAATTTATTAAAACTGACAGAAATCAATTGGTATTTATGGCCTGTGGACAGAAAGGATATTGAAGACAGACGTCCCATTTTAGATTTGAAAAACGAATAACACAGGATAAGCTGACGCAGACGAATGAGCATTACTGTGCACAATAAATTTTTGCACCATAAATTTATCATTGTTCGTATATGTGCCACAGGTCCGTTTCCTAAACGGATCAGCTCGTGGACTTTAAAAATATGTCAGCTTAACAATATTATATTTGCTTTTATTCAAAATGTACATTTAAATTCGACTAAGAGAATCTAACTAAATCTTTCTTTCTATGTGACGCTGGAAGGTACGCGATTCTCCTTTGCAAAACCTGTAAATCGAGAATTAGACGCATAGATGTTCAGTTTTACACCGTCACCATGCACTCGAACGACTATCACCCTCTGAAAACTTATAAACTGATACATGGCAGAATGCTACGAAGCCGATCCATAAAAAGGCGTTGTTTCATCTGTGACATTAGAAATACTGAAGCAACAAACACTATGTGTCTGAAACTAAGATTAATAATGTCAAAATGCTTTCTTGTTTTTAACAGAAGGATACAAATATAAAGTAACACTCAGTATTATGCCAACTACTTAACTATATTCGTGACTTACCAGGATAACACACACGGACACACACACACACACACACACGCACACACACACACACACACACACAAATCTGTCAAAATCTGTGCATGAAACATCAGTGTGAATTCCTCAGTTAAGTGACGCACTGCCATTTTCATGCGCAAGTAATTACAAATTACATAATAAACAGACAGTTGATTTTTCACGTTGCCATGTTGGACGTAAATGAGTAGATTCATTAAAACTAACTTAACCAGGCTTAAACTGCCCAAAACCCATGTTGACTATTATGCTAAGCAGGTAAGCACACAATTAAACAGACAGTTTGAGTTACTGCCAGCTATAGGAAGGATTTTGTTAATTCCATTTCTCAGACTTACGCTTAATGTAAGTGACAATGCCCTCTCAGATTAAATGTTTCCTTCATTTAAATAGTTCTGTGTTACTAATCTAGTGTTATAATAAGAACTCCATGTCTGTGTGACAGCATGTTAGAATTACCAGCAGACGACAAATGTTCCGTATTGCAATATGAAGCTGCTACCATAGCCTGAGGGTTACTGTAATTTTTAGCATTATCTGCAGAAGTTGTCAAACATTTTTCACTGCAAGATGAAGTTAATACCCAAGAAAGAAGTCGCTATCGTGTCTGGGAGACCCTGAAAGCATTGCAGCACTTGTTTCGTAACTACATGAATATATATTATTACGGCTCAGTATGCTACACCATAGAAAGTGTCATGTAGTATCCAATGTGTGACAGCAGAAGGCGACATTTTGAACAGCAAGATGAGGTAAATACCCTAGTAAGTGGCCATTGTAATGTTTGGCTGACTGTGATATCTGCTTTAGAGGCGAGTTTTTGACGAATTTATATGTGCAAGAAACATTGTTTACCTTGCTAATTCATCCCGACAAGTGAACAATAAGCTGTAAGTTAAATCAGCAACAGTGCTCATGTTTGTTTTCCGAAGTTATAGAACCAATTATTATGTATTTTGACGAATTAATTGTATGATAAAATAAAAACACCTGCAGCCGTCCTTATGATTTTATTTTATTTTGTCGCTACCAGCTTCACTGCTTCAGTGCGTCATCTTCAGGCTGTTTTTGATGCGGCACAGCTTGATATGATCCCCATGCATAACACATCAGTTGCCAGCATTACTGGATACGCAGATAATGTGTCAGCACTCCAACCATCAACTGCCAACTGTTGTTAGCCAAGTGCATTTTTAAAAAATTGTATAGAATAATTAAGTTAGGACAGTAATATGATGTGTTTCAGCTTGAAATTTGACACATTTTGAGAAATGATGCAGTTTCCCATTGGTGCAAAATTTGAATTTGATTTTGCTGTCAGAGATTGTAATTAACATGTGAGTGTGTTTAGGGGGGGGGGGTTCACATGTAATCACTATGTATTCAGTGGAAAAAATGGTATTCTATTAAAAACAGACATTTTATCTCGGGATTATTGCATAATTGCCCCAAGATAAGTTTCGTCTCTATATGGTCCCAGCACAGCCTTTTGCTATGATGTGTATGATGAAATCAGCGCAGAAGTTCTAGTGTATTACAAAATATGTCTTTTAAGGGCTACATCACAAAAAAGTCTCGTCGGAATATCTTTTTCTTTACTTCCCTAAGGGATGATTGGTCAGGTCGTTTGCCTTTTTCCGTGTTGTGTGTGTGTGTGTGTGATTTAAAATTAAGTATTTTGATTAGATTTTGGTATTATTTAGTAGCTGATTATAGGAATTATAGTCCGTTACACTAGAATTTTAGAATGCCTTGGCACCACAATTACGGTTGTTAAATACAGCAACCTTCCTCGAAACGTTGGTTGGTTGGTTGGTTGATTTGGGGGAGGGGACCAAAGAGCGAAGTCGTTGGTCCTGGCAGACTAGGGAGGGATGGGGAAAGAAATCGGCTGTTCTATTTTAAAGGAACCATCCCAGCATTTACCTGAAGCGATTTAGGGAAATCCTAAGTCAGGATGACCGTACGCGGGTCCTCGAAAAGTGTTATTGTAGGTAACGTGGAGTAGTCCTGATAGAATTGTAACAAAAGTGATATTTGCCCAACAGTATCCTCCATTCTATTTTTCTGGTGGAGAACACGAGAAATTATCATCTTCCTCTCTTAAGTTGTGCTTACTAAGGCTAAGTATTAATGGAAAATTTATCAAAACACAGTTAGTTCTGTCAACTTTCATAAAAATAGCCTGAGGTTGAAAAGCAAACACCCTTTCCGTACTTTAAATGTAGAGATATCATGGTAATACCTGACCAGCAACATAGAACAATTGAGAAGCGGAAATAATGAATTGAGGGTGCACCGTGCCTGATAAATGGAATTAATCACATCCTTCCAGTATCTGGGAGTAATTGTGACTGCCCATATGTTTTCGTCCTTGCCGGCTTAGCACAGTATTTCAACCAACAAGTGTTGTCTGCATTTATAAACTTGGTTAGGCTAGTTTTGCTACATTGTCTCATTTAGATCCAGCATCGAAGTATCAACTGTCTGTTTAGCATGTTATTTATGTTTAGACGCGAAAATAACATTGGAATACAACATTTTAAAATTCAAAAATATGCATCAAAACTGGTACCTAAAACATATATATGTATCTATGTTACGTTATTAACAGTATTTCTTCGAGAACCACTTTCCCAGTTGCAGAAACAGTCAAACTATGCTACGTTAGTTCTGGCTGACTTAAACGTTTGTCCATCTGGTTAACTTGTGTGTGTGTGTCTGTGTGTGTGTGTATGTGTGTGTGTGTGTGTGTGTTGGAACATTAGTATTATGACACTTGACATATTTATTTCATTTTTTATATTGCTGACGTATTTCTGCAGTGATTTTAGACTTCGGATACACATTGTGACACTTGACAAGTGCCATAGAACAAATAAGATGTGACAGTTAATTAATTTGAAGGTACCAAGTGTCTTGTAGCATGTGCAGTACTGACATCGAACATTGCATAGTTATTAGTCAAGCTTAACGTATAAGCCTTTACGTTCATAGCGTAAACATTCTGTGTGCATGTATGGGTGTGCCTCTCTCTCTCTCTCTCTCTCTCTTTCTGTGTGTGTGTGTGTTTGTGTGTGTGTGTGGGTGGGTGTGTGTATGTTGTTGACGTATTTTAGATGTGGAAACACTGAAACTTAGACAATTCACAAATTATTTTTATAAATACCTTTGAAAGTGGTGCAAAAGAACCCGATCTTTGAGATACTTTTCAGCAGAGCCGAGATGCATGCTGTGAGACTACACTGTGATTGGGTGTTTAGTTTTAATTGCTGTTAAAATGCTATACTCTGATTAGAAGAAAGGATAGGGGAGAGGAAGGGGAGGAGGGTAAGGCTGACAAATCACAGCTGGGCTAGTTGAACTATCTTAGAAATTTGGGTCTCTTTTTAAATTTTTTTAAATATCTCATCATCTTGCATTTTTTAATTTCCTGCCACCTTCATTTCCCATTGTTAAATTTTCGTCAGAAACTTCTTGGTTCAAGAGCACTGATGAAGTCACTGCTTCTGGTATGCAGGCAAGCTCCTGCCCCGACAAGCAGGCAACTCTATGGACAAACGTCAAATTCAACCAGAGCTAACGTAGCACACTATTATTTCTGCAGCTGAGAAAGAGGTTCTCGCAGAAATACTGTTAATAACGTAACATAGCAACAAAAAGGCACTACTTTTCTCCTTCAGCCTATCCTCCTGGTTATTTCTCGATGGCGTACCAAAATTTCTTCATGAAGACTATTATGGAAGTGACAAACGATCACTGACGTACTCTGACGACTTCTCGTAAGTTCAATGTGTCAGAAAACGTGTACATTTTCAATAAAAATTCACAAAATACACTAAATTTGTGTTCATTACGTTTACAATTTGCGGAAGACATAACGGACTCTGATAGCAACTACATGCGACAGAGCAAACCATCTGATCAATTTCCCTAGATTCTAAAAACAAAATTCTGAAATACGCCAATACTATTTACTTTGAGCCATAAACATAAAGGCACAGAAAAAACGGTGTCGCCTAAGATGATCGATTAAGTGCTGGACGAGCTCCATTTGCCATACAAAATGTCACACACAGCACAGAACCACTTAAGAAAAAGGGTAAATTCCTATGTTTTATTCCTCTAAAATGTTTCATGTCGAAGTATGAATGTACCACATCAAATCTCCAGATTCCTCATGAACAGTTCATATGTTCGGTGTCGCGTTTTCATAATATGGAACCGAACGAGGCTAGCATACCGGACTCGCATTCGAGAGGACGACGGTTCAGATACTCGTCCGACCGCCCACATTAAGGTTTTCCACGATTTTCCTAAATTACTCCAGGGAAGTGATTGGATGGTTCCTTCCGAAGGGCATGGCCGATTTCCTTCACCATCCTTGAAATATTCCGAGCTTGTGTTCTATTATTAACGGCCTCGATGTCGGTGGAACGTTGAACCGCGATCTTCCTTTCTTCCTTCATAAAGTGAATATTGCCCTTCCAAACTGTTCACCGAGGCAGTGCCTCAGGCTCGTTCTGTGGTAGATATAAAACTTTGTGCTCTTTGTCCTATGTGTGAACTTTTAAAACATAACTGACCACGAATCCATGTGGGGATTCTGTGGTGTCACCGCCAGACACCACACTTGCTTGGTGGTAGCCTTTAAATCGGCTGCGGTCCGTTAGTACACGTCGGACCCGCGTGTCGCCACTATCAGTGATTGCAGACCGAGCGCCCCCACACGGCAGGTCTAGAGAGACTTCCTAGCACTCGCCACAGTTGTACAGCCGACTTAGCTAGCGATGGTTCACTGACAAAATACGTTCTCATTTGCCGAGACGATAGTAGCATAGCCTTCAGCTACGTCATTTGCTACGACCTAGCAAGGCGCCATTATCAGTTGCTATTGATATTGTAAAGAATGTGCAGACAAGAGCTACGTTCAACATTAATGGATTAAAGTTACATATTCCACCATCTGCGTCCGTTTTTCTAAGTTCTCATTTCCTTGTCCTGTTCCAGACCTCACACCAGCCTGCGTGAGCTTAAACGCGTGCCTCTACCATTAGTGGGTTGGCTCTCATGCCAAACCACAACAGATTCACCTATAATTAATGACATAGTTGCGCTCGATTATCAGCACTCTCATCCGGAATGTCATTCAGAACATGTTAAAAGCGGTAAAGTCACCCAGTTTGTGTATCTGATAAATTGTCTCAACTTTCCCTAGTTCATGTACGTGTAGCTATGCCTCCAGAACATTATAAACAAGTATTTTTTTAAAAAAATTGTCTTTCCTCGAAAAGAACAGCTCAGAAAAAATCATTTTGCCAAAATATTCTGCCTTTCAGTGTTCTGATTTGCCGTAGATGGATTATACACTGAACCGCCAAAGAAACTCATATAGGGAAGCGTTTTTTATATACAGATATACGTAAACAGGTAGCATACGGCGCTGCCGTCTGCAACAATTGTCTGGTGCAGTTGTTAGATCGCTTACTGCTCCTACAATGGCAGGCTATCAAGATTTAAGTGAGTTTGAATGTGGTGTTATAGTCGGCACACGAACGCTGGGACACAGATCTCCGAGGTAGCGATAACGCGAGGATTTTCTCGCAAGACCTTTTCGCGAACGTACCGTGAATGTTAGGAATCCGGTAAAACATCAAGTATCCGACATCGCTGCGGCCGGAGAAAGATCCTGCAATACGGGACCAACGACGACTGAAGAGAATCGTTCAACGTGACAGAAGTGCAACCATTCCGTAAATTGCAGCAGATTTCAATGCTGGGCCATCACAAATGCGAAACATTCAGCGAAACATCATCGATATGGACTTTCGGAGCCGAAGGCCCAGTCGTGTACCCTTGCTGACTTTACGACACAAAACTTTACGCTTCGCCTGTGCCCGTCAACACCGACATTGGAATGTTGATGATTGGAAACATGTTGCTTGGTCGGACGAGTCTCGTTTCAAATTGTATCGAGCAGATGGACGTGTAAAGGTCTGGAGACAAACTCATGAATCGATGGACTCCCCATGTCAGCAGGGAAGTGTTCGTGGAGGTGGAGGCTGTGTAATGGTGTGGGGCATGTGCAGCTGGAGTGAGATGGCACCCCTGATACGTCAAGATACGACTCTGATAGGTGACACGTACGTAAGTATCCTTTCGGATCACCTGCATTCATTCATGGCCATTGTGCATTCGGTAGGACTTGGGCAATTCCAGCAGGACAGTGCGACACCTCATACGTCCGGAAATGCTACGGAGTGGCGCCAGGAACACTCATCCGAGTTTAAACACTTCCGCTGGCCACCAAACTCTCCGCACATGAACATTATTGAGGATATCTGGGATGCCTTGCAACGTGCTGTTCAGAAGAGATCTCCAACCCCACGTACTCTTACGCATTTATGGACAGCCCTGCAGGATTCATGGTGTCAGTTCCCTTCAGACACTAGTCGAGTCCATGCCAAGTCGTGTTGCGGAACTTCTGCGTGCCCGCGGGAGGCGCAACACAATGCTAGGCAGCTCTACCAGGTTTATGCCTCTTCAATATATTACTCATTTGAACTCTTAACACAGTTATATTTTTAATAAATGAAGTGTTAATGCTACTTTAGTAATGTTAGTGAAAACAAAACAGAAATATTAACACGTTATATGCTGTTTGTCTTGTACAAAAAAAAAAAAAAAAAAACTTCTACTGATCAATAATGTTCACCACATTACATGAGAAATATTACTAGCTTCAATGCTGTTGCTCTTGTAGATGAGAATAACTTTTACTCTTGCTCTCCAACAGAATTTGTTGTTGTTTTTAGCCAAATAGAGTTTATCTTCTGTTTTTAGGCGTCTTCAGTAGTCCACAAATAAATAATTAGCCACCTAACTGAGAAAATTGTGGTTGCAAATAGTAAGGTGCACTATTCTGGCAGGGTCCCGAGAAAATCGCAAGAGAAGTTTTGTATGTCTATGATGTAACTCAAGTGTCTGTGCGTAGGTACCAAACGTCAGAGTTCATGGTGGCCAAATGACCAGCGTTCAAGCTTAGCAAGATGAAAACGCCATGTTAGACGACGGACCGACTCACGCCCAAACCTTTATTTTTTGCGCCTCACTATTCGAAAAATATTCAAATGTGTGTGAAATCTTATGGGACTTAACTACTAAGGTCATCAGTCCCTAAGCTTACACACTACTTAACCTAAACTATCCTAAGGACAAAGACTCACAACCATGCCTGATGAAGGACTCGAACCTCCGCCGGGACCAGCCGCACAGTCCATGACTGCAGCGCCCTAGGCCTCACTATTCGTTCTTGTTACACTAGCAAAGTCTCACAGCCACGCCGGTTAACTACCAAATGAGACCTGCCTCTTTGGCTGAAGCTCCAAGCGTCGAGGTGCAAAGTGGTTCTCAGTACCTTACCAGTTTGCATGTATAAAGGATTTCGCAAATCACGACAGGCATGCATTTTCAGAAAAACTCAATGTATTTCTTTACTTACTTGTCGATAGTTATAATATGTTTGTTCTAATAATTAAATTTAATTGAAAATTATAAATAGTGAAATAACATGAAATTTACTAAAACTTATATTACCTATCAAACGTCGTATAAATTAAATAATATGACCAGTGATGAAAAAATATAGATTAGAAATTCAGCTTGAGCGGGAGTCAACCCTTCGCCTCATACACTTTCGTCTCACATAGCTGGAACACAAACCACTTGAAGATCACCAACTCTAACGTCCAGCACCTAAGCACAGACACATCAGGTACATAATAATACCGGTAAAACTTCTCTTGCGAGTCTCTCGGAATTGCCACACTAGTGCACCTTACTGCTTGTATATTATGTTGTTTTAATAGCCTACTAAAGGTGTACAGAGATTGAAGTAAATCTGTAAGCCCAACGTCGTGGCCTCCCCTTGTCAGTTAGAGTCTAACGTAAATATAACCTACAGATAATCACTGACAGCACCACTGACAATCCTGACAATTCAGGATTCTTTATTCACATTGTTTCTGGTCTACTTATAACAGATTGTATGCAATGTGTAGCACTTTCAGTATTTATGCCCATTTTCGTTTCAGGTAAAATGATCATTGTTTTTCAGCCGGGTCATTCTTTTAATGCAAAATCGAGTTCCTACAAATATGAAGATAAAAGTGCTGTAAAAAAAGCAGTGACTTAAATTCTACGTATAATATGAATCTGTTTATTATCGCTGCAGATAACCAACGATCTTCGATTTCGCATACACCTACGTTAAAGGAAGTGGATTTCAATCGGTATGTCTCTCCTGCATGTTGTTTCGTGGCGTACTCCAGGACCGTGCAGGCAACATTACCGTAGAAGTTCACGATTGTGTCTTGTGGTAACTTCAACGACCTGCGGAAAACAGAATTCGAATTATAAATGAAATGAAACCTGCCATCGACACGGGCGGTCAAAAAGTAGTGCAACACATTTTTTCTCAGCCAATTTCGGTTGACAAAACGCGGAATTTGTTGTGGGACTTCGTGAAAGTTTCTTCTTTCAGCCCTATGGTTTCATGAAGTTCCGACTGGTACAGGCGCTATCCGCAGCCTTCAAAATGACTGACATTGAATTTCTTGTGGTGAAAAATTTGAGCATTGCAGATTATTATAGGCACTTGGAGAACGTCTACGGAGACCTAGCAGTGAACAGAAGCACGATGAGTCGTTGGGCGAGGCGTCTGTCATGATTGCAACAAGGTAGCGCAAACCTGTCCTATCTCCCGCGTGCCGGGCGGCCGCTGGCACACGTGACTCCTGCAGTGCTGGAACGTGAGGACACTCCCACTTGCGGTGATAGACGGGTCACAGTCAAACACCTCACTGCCCAACTGGACGTTTCTGTTGGTAGTGCCGACAAACTCGTCCACTAGTTGGGGTACTCAGAGGTGTGTGCCTGCTGAATTCCTGATCCACCCTACGGCCCAGATCTCGCACCTTGCCACTTGTATCTGTTTGCTCCAGTGAAGGATGCACTCTGCGGGAATCAGTGTATGGATGATGGGGAGGTTATTAATGTAGGAAGATGTTGGCTCGACGTCGACCGGCAGAGTTGTATCACACGGACGCACAGGCCCTCCTAATAAGGTGTGTAAGATCGTCACACTGAACGCAGGTTATGTTGAATAATAGGGTTTTGTAGCCAGACGACTGGGAATGATATGGTGTATTGGAATCCTGAATAAAACCAACCTGCTTTCAGAAAAAAAATTGGATCATTTATTGAACGCCTCTCATAATTGCATATTTTCCCAATCGTTCTCTGTACCAATTTTGTTGTATCATTGGCCTGTGAATGAACAGCACTAGTTCTTCGCATACACTCGTATTGCTCTTGAACAAGAAAATGAAACTCAGAGCAACTCTGATTCTCTGCGACCTTTACAAAAACAAGTTCGAATACTTGTGTACCTTAAATTTTTAATTTTATCGCATAAAAAAGTTAATTTAAATAATAGCAATAGCCTATAACTATATGTTATTTCATGTTTGTGCGTTAATTGAAGGCGAAGAAAATTTTTAAAAATTATAGGACCAGCACTAACTGCTAAGAGTTACAAAGAGATATTCGTAAGAGTGTTTCGCTGACTCTGTTGAGATGACAGCAGGACAGTGCACATTCATCATTCTAGTTTACGTGCGGCTAGAGGAAATTATCAAAGAAGGGAGAGAAAGAGTTCAATCTTTTTTTTTTCGTTTATTGGGCGCTCAACTGCATGTTCATCAGCGCCCGTACAGTCACAATTTTCACACAGTCCAATTTTTACGCAGTCCAGTCTAGCCATTGTCACGAATGATGAGGATGATGAAGACAACAGAAGCATCCAGTCCTCTGTTACAGAAAGTCACCAACTCCGCCAGGAAAAAGAGTTCAATCCACTGACGGTTGGGACGAAGTAAGGGAGAGAGGAAACAGACTGTCAAGTGTACACGGACATTACGGTCGCGATCAGGGCTGACTCGGATATTACAACAAAGCAAATAAATTTGCTGAAAGACGAACAACAGACCAGGTGCAGATACCAAAATAAAAGATGAAAGTGTAGTGAAATACTGTACAGAACCTACGCAAACCAACAACCAGGCGTGAATCGAGTAACCGATGGCAAATACTTTGCATAATAGACAAAAGAGGTTGTAAAATCAAGGTCCAAGAAAATGGAACCAGTGTTCTGTATCACTTGTGACGTATACATGACTCTGACTTCTCTATAAATATTACAACATTGGCATCAAGGTGTTATATCTGGACGCATTTGAATGCATCATCACCTAATGAAAATTATAGTAACGTATTGAACTAGATCGAAAAGAGAGAAATATATACTTGATCAAGCCGAAAAACGAGATATACATAAATAATTGAAACAAAAGCAATTTTGAAAGGTAGAGAAGATAAGAGATAAATTACTCAAACGTAGAGATCATTCCTACGATCCAGAAAGAATCATGGACAACGCTGCGTACATCAAAAGTAACACTTTGAGATAATAAGTGCTTCTTATCTTCACCGTTACATATATTGTGTGTGTGTGTGTGTGTGTGTGTGTGTGTGTGTGTGTGTTTGTATGCGTGCGTATTGTGTGTGTGTGTGTGTGTGTGTGTGTGTGCTTGTGAATAAACAGTAATACATACACTACTTATTCTCCCGCCACCCCCCTCCTAAACGCACACATAATATATAAGAAAGTGTTTGAACTTGAATGTTACATGATTATCCAATTTCTTCTTTTTTCCTTCTCCATTTTCACATCCCAAAATCTCTTCATGTTTTGACTGTGTTCCTGTTACCTTTGTTCTGGCCATAGTTTCACTAATTCTTCTTTTCTTTTATTTGTCTCTGAATTGAGTTCTTTCATTTAACATTTTACTATTACGTGCGTGTTCAGAGAATGTTAATTGGTGTTATCTAACCGTGTCTATGGGTCTGTCTGCATGTTGGTATACCTGTTTGGTTGGTCTCTTCACCCATATACCTTCTGTCTATATAGCTCCAAAATTTTTTCTGAGTACATTGTGTCCGCAGCTCGTAGTCTCGAGGTAGCGTTCACGCTTTCCGAGCACGGGGTCCAGGGTTTGATTCCCGGTGGGGTCCGGGATTTTCACCTGCCCCGAGATGATTGGGTGTTGTTGTGCCGTCTTCATCATCACCATTCATCCCCATTATGGTCGGAGGAAAGCAACGGCAAAACCACCTCCATTAGGACCTTGCGTAGTACGGTGGTGCGGTCTCCCACATCGTTCCTCTACGCTTTGTCAAGAAGCATGGGACTTCATTTCCATTCCATTTCTCGTTGGATTCTTTCTGTCTCTGTGATATCTGAGTGGTCCAATTTTGGTCGCTTCTGCTGCGTAGAATGTTCTGGCGGTGCAATTTTATTGTAGTACCTCAGTATTTACTGTCTTGATAAGCTCCTTTTATTGTAGTGCGCCCATGTGAGTTTCATTTTCTGTTCTTTCTATGTTGTATGTGTAGTCTGATCCTCTTATTTGTAAACATTCCCCTACATGAAATTTTCCACCCTTTTAACCTTTCTGTACTTCGTGTGAACGGTTTGTGTGTTGTACTTTCTTTCCATATACTGCGTATATTTATATTAGACCTGTGTACCTCTTTTGGCAGAGTATTCATGTAAATATTCCATTGTTTCTTGTGCTTCTGGTCTGTTGTTGCTGAGTACTGCCAGGTCATCCGCAAATTCCAGGCGTTTTCTCATTGTTTTGTTTGCACGTGGTCTTCCTAACTGAATGCCTTTCACTTTTTCTTCCCATTGTTGGCTTCTGTCTAAGCCCTGTTTTTCACTATACTAATTTGATTGTAGCATCCATGATATAATAAGCTACAAGATTTCTGTATTCCCTCACATAATCAGTAATGCTGTCGCTGAGTTTATCTACAAGTCTTGTAAACTTTATAGGCTTATAACAACAACCATTTTTGAGCACACGGCGCTGATTATTTTCAGATAGCACAAGTTATAAAGGGGTACTACTTTCAGTTCAAGTGTGTACGAATAATACATGAAAGCTCATATTGCATTCATATGGCATAGTGATTTTTCACGCTTGCGTTTCCCAGCAAGGTTTAATACTTTTCCTTCGAGTAAGATTCACAGAAAATGAGGAAATAAAGTTTCATTTCAAATAAGAATGAAATACGAGCTTTCAGATTCTCTTTAATGTGACTACAGTCGGACTGGCGTGGAGTGGTTGCAACAAACTCTGCGATGAGACGTACTTGTACGGTGGGGGAGAGGGAGGGGGAGCAGTGGAAGGAGGCAATATTCGCCAGCGGTCTTTAAGTTGGGAAGTTGCACATTTACATACCTGCTGCACTGCTGGGGCTTTACATAATGAAGTTCCCGGAGGTAACTCTCTTGCTTTTGTTCGCTGCCTTCGCGTCTGGACGGTCTGCTCGGAATGCCTCACTCCGCAGCCAGCTGCAGATGTGTATCAGATGTAAATAAGCCCGCCAGCGCTTCAAGAAGCTCCGAGTGGGATTGCGGGAAACGGGTGTAAATCTGGCGTTGCAGCCAGAGTTCCACTAGGTTAGTGGCACTTGCTATCTCCTTATCACTATTAAATAAAGAAGAAGCGGAATTTACTTTTCAAAAAAAACTCAGTTTATTATTAGATTCGAACGTACTTACAGTGGCTTTTGAACTACATCATTGTGTGTTCCCAATACTAATTTTTGCTTCTTACTTGTCTGCTTCTACATTTTATCCCTTTTCTCATAGCCTTTCTGCATTCCTGCAATAGGAAGTCTTCTTACGTCCTAAACTATTATTATCGCCGTATGACATTACAGAACAGACAGACACGTATACACAATGCACGCTTCTGGTCATTAAAACAGTAAAACCATTCCTCGCACTAACCATAAAATTAGCATGAAGTGTTTCACGTGCTTGGTTATACAAATGATAATTTCAGCGAAACTTGAAAAATGCAGGTAGAAGTGACACCATGTACGTTCTTTGTATAAGGGACGAATATGCAACGGGTTTCATACTCGGAAATTGCATGTTAACGTTATTTATGTGTGGTAAAAGAGTGTAATAAGGAGAAACCTCAATTAGCATGTATGGCAGTCACACAATGCCAGGATCGTGTCCTGTGAGCAAGACGATTAATGTCTTGCGTGATATTGCTGACCGCGTTGATGAGAATCCCACAGTGTGGACCCAACTGCTCGAGGAGAGCCATGAACGATACACTGCAGGATCTCATTTGTTCCATGCGACTAGCGCTCGAGAGGACAGACATAGTCAGGAAATGTACTTGTTTACAACAAGACAAATATCCATAGAGGCATTTAAGCAGCTTGGAGCACCAGGGACTGTAAGCACACTGACCACTGCTGCGGCTTCCCTCATCGCCGCTGGGAGAGAGGCACACGGACAGTGGTGCTTCCAACAACAAAGCGCCAAACGATGACACTGGTCACCTGTGACACCACATTCTCTTCTCGGGTGTCTTTTGGTTCTGCATAGGTCTCTTGATGGACGTATCAGTGTGTGCAGCCTCTGGGGAGAACTAACGTTACTAGATCGCATTCGTCTACGTCATATGAGTCCAGAAGGTGGAGTAATGATATAGGTTGGTGTTTGACATCAACATGGCCATTTCTGGTCAGCAGAAGTTACAGTTCTGAAGTGTTACGGATGGTGATTCTGGTCTATCTACGAAGTCTTCGTGATGGATGGAAACCCCTACAGTTTTATTAGTATGCAGATCGAGATCCCTTGTGGCGTTGTTGGACGCAATGAAACAGTATTCATGATCATCCCATTTATTAGTCAGAATATAAGTCATTGCCGTGTCTTCTGCACTGACTGGTAGATACATAATCCGGAGAGGAAGTCGCTGAATCCAGAAGAGTACTCAGTGCTACCAAGGGTACTGCATCAGCTCAGAGTGGAAGTCAACGACACCCTGGTGCGGCGATTTGCCGCCCGCTGGTGAGAGAGGCGCACCTCGTTTGCACCCCTGCTTGGAGATGACGGTGATCATGTCGTGCGTGTTTGAGTCACACGCCGTTTGGGTGAGTACTCAGTCCCCCCAAATCACTGCACATGTTGTCCCATCAGGTGGACCTCGATGTCGTATGCCATGCTAGTAGGGGGACGATCTATGGGCCAGCGCACGTTGCATTGTTGCCAAATTTATTCAAGATGGCGGCGATGACGTCATCCAAGAAGGCGGCATGTAGACTTGGCAACATCCCATGATGTCATCCAAGATGGCGGATTTTGGCGGGAGAATAGTCCAATTGTGCTACGTCCACTAACCTAACCTTCAGAAAAATGGCGCGAATTTTGAATTGTGGCGGGAAAATAGTCCAATTGGACTACATCCACTAAGCTAAGCCTCCAGAAGAAAAAAAGGCGGTAAGTTTGAATTCCAACATGATAATGCATGCAAAGAACGTACTTGTCTTTTATTACTATTGATTATCATTCATTGTCAATTATTATCATTCATTATCATTTATTATTATAATTTATTTTTATTTATTATTATTAACCTGCCTCAACTAGAAAATTCCCTTCAAATTCAAATTCCTACACGATAATGGCTGCAAAACCGTGCTTTTGTTTATTAATATTCATTATTATTTATTAACATTCATTATCATTCATTGTCCTTCATTATCATTTATTACAATTCATTATCATTTATTATTATAGGCCTACCTCCCTTAGAAAATTGCGCCAAGTTCAAATTCCAACACGATATTCTCTCGGAAACTGTACTTCTATGTATTATTATCATTTATTAATTATTCAAGATGTCCGTTTTCCTAGGTGAGAATGCCGTTCTCCTTACATCAATAACAAAAATCTATCACAAGTTCAAATCCCCAACACCATAATTGATCACATGTACGAGCTTTCTCCATCACTTATCTTTCTTCACTGGTAGCCTATCATTATCGTGTCAAATAATAAACTGCACTTATAGTAACGTAATTCACGTCCTTTGATTTTGCAGGGGGGAAGGGACTGAAGACTTTATTTCAAGCAGTATGGTCATCACTTGTTCTCCAACACAGTCAGCACACACATCTTTGATATCGCTGTGCAGTCACCACGACGTCCGCGCTCCAACTGAATTAGTTCAAATCATTGCCACCCTCTGGCCAGCACGCGGACACACTGCCTACGCCTGTCACGTGAGGCGGCCGACCACTAGCGCGGGAGGCGAGCCCAGCGATCGCTTCCATGTCGTAAACATGTTTTCGCTGGACACGCTGGAACTTGTCGAGTTTGACGTCACAGCGGCTCCTTGACCGCTCACCACGTGTATTCGTCGCCTCCGCACGTTTCCCGCCCAAATTGTCTGCCTCAGAGCTGAATCACACAACAGTCGACAGTTCCCTGAGCAAGTCTGAACCTACAGATACCAAACTCACACAGCCGTTCGCCACGTGTCCTTGTGCTATCGAGAACGCAATGCTACACTTTTGGCGGCAAAGTCTGCTCGACAGTTGAATCCACCATGACTATATAACAGCACGTTTGGACCACACTAGAATGCCCACTAAATTGACTAGCTCTTGCGCGCGCGTAATAACTGTACAATCACTGCGCCACAGCCTCGCTTACGTCACACACCCTCCATACACGCGACGGACATAGCCTTCTGTAAATACCTGGAAAATGACTCTTTATTTCAGACATTACGGTCATGCAGGTGTGTTCCAACTGACTTCTCCATGCTCACACAGTGAAACTCCAGAGCGCAGCTGACGTACGCGTGGCTGGCTTTTGCCTTCTCCCAGGCCGCCTGATGTCAAGCGGTTTACGGTGCCTGCACAGCCCCCACGGCCAGCGCGCCAGGTAGGCGGCTGCGAGGGACGACACAAACGGTTCGGCTACGTAAACATCCTCACCCGCCCGCGAGGACTTAAAGCCAGACACGATGGAACCTGCTGACCGCGTACCATACAAAGGATACGTTTGGCGCCAGAGTTTGATATTAAATAATTCAATTTACAATTTCATATACGTATGCAAACATGTTCAACTCCCTAATTTCAACAACTTTTCGAGGACCAGACCGCCACCTCCTCCTCCTCCTAGGAACCAGCGCCAAGTTTGACATCTGCCAGTAAACAAAGCTCACTTGCGCTTCCGCCACCAACCTAAGAAAATTATTTCAAACTAAGCCACCAGCACTCAACCTCCTCCTACACTTTTCTGGTAAACGGACTCACCCTGCACTACGTCCATGGATGGAGGAACGAATTTACTTTATTTACGAATGGAGGATACGTATCACACCGACATGCTCACATCATACAGACCTGCAAAACACTCCTACATAACTCATTTATAATGTTCTACACACGCGCTTGCTAATTGTAAACAGTTAAAAATAACTCATAACACAGCCTACAGACATGCGAACCGCTCGTAAATAATGCAAAACATTTACCTCCAAATAGCCATACAACTGCTAATTTTCGGAAATAATTTCAGTGCGTAGGCTGATGGAAGGAGGAACGAGTGTACTTTATTTATTTGCAACATATCTTTTTGAAACTTTTACTTCTCATAGGTTTTGATATGTAAGGCTGACATAAGGCAGTTTCTGAACTCCAGTAGTGCACTACACTTGGCAACACAACCCCGCCCATCAAGATATTTATTCCAGTCCAGACCTGTAACTCCTCTACAGATAAATTTGTCCAGTTATTTGTCTACTCACTCACATTCTGACCAGATTGCCGTTATTGCCCAAAAACAGCTCAGACTGCGCTGTGCTGCTCGGGGAAATAAGGAAGGGCTGCACTCTATTTATTTGGAGCCCTTTTATTTAGTCGTGGAGTATATTTGTCACAAAACACTCGCACTGAGCCCACTGTGGTCATCTGACACAGGCCACAAACACGAAAACAACTCCTAATTTCACGGCACAATAACAAACAGCTTTTAAATAATGTAGTACACAATATCAGCAGACGAGCTCTGTACTCCTAAACTCTCCAAATAAAGCACCGCACAGTGCACAGACATGCTCGCAAAAATAGTGCAACAGACGTGCCCAAGCACCACCAGCTGCCAAACCGACCAAAAAGTCTCTGCTCAGCCTCCCCCAAACATGACCTCAACACAGTCGCATTCGCACCTATCACCGGAGAAATTCATACCCCCTATGCGCCTTAGATTACGCTCCAAGGCAAGCCGCGCACGCGTGCGGTCGGCGGGAAGGGGATTCCAGAGTCCCCAGCCAAGTTCAGCTTCCGAGCGCTCGTCATAGCCGACACATTTCAAAGCTTCATTGTTCTTCTCATGTATACCGCCGGCGTCTCAGGTCTGGAACTGCCTTCACATCTATTGTCAGAATAGCTCATGGCTCCTTGACACATACGATTAACGCGGCCGGGAAAACATTTACTACTCGCATGCAACCGAGATGGTGACGAGAAAACCAATCACTCTGATCTGCGCTGCAGGCGCGTGTAATCATTGAGAATACTGTATTTATTTTTTCGAACGACTTATTTAACCATACAGTGTATCTAACACGCTGTCACAAAACACCCACCCAGATGTGGCCTGAGCCAAGTTGCACAGCCCACAGACACGCACCCAATCATAATTTCAGTACACACTATAGCAAACTGCTACTAAATAATACGCTCAGTACTCGTAAACTATCCTAATAACGCATAGCAGAGCCTGCAGATCCGCTCGCAAAATAACTCAGCAGACGTGTGCAGGTATCCCCCACTCCGCACCCTGCCCACAGGATCGTGAAGTCACGCATCCGTCTGATTTCAGACCTCGCACAGCCCCTGCTCGGCTTCCGCAAGCGTGAGTTGGCGCGGTCAACGCACTCGTCAGCGGTCAAAGCACACACATACGTTCGTCCAGGGCCGCAATCCATCACAACCCCGAGCCGCTACCACCGAACGCGGGTGAAAGTCAACTTTATATCAACGTAGCATAATTATCAAAGTGCAGCCTCCATACGCTAGATACATCATAGCAGCACATGTCTTTACATCCTATGACCCTGTAGCACACTGTGCATTGCTCCTCACACGACATTACACGGCCCTTTAATTAAACATAACTACACATCCCTGCTCTCGCCTCGTCACGTGACCAGCCATCTAAAACCTTCTCAATATTATTCTTACTTTACAACTTTTTTTTTAAATAAGATCTAATTTACACCTCCCATCGCACCTAACCTCACACCCGTCCCACAATCAACATACGCAAACGTCCTCAACCCTATCTTGACACTCCTATATCACCCCACAAACCATGCCCATCAATTAATTTACCATTCTCATCCCCTCTTTTCGAATAACAGACGTAGCCTCTATCTAAACACCAATCAATTCATCTTTCTCGCACTTTCAACAGTAAAATTAATTTTACACACACCCAGAAATACCAAACGCAGTTAAAGAGTCAAACTTCTATACAGAGCATCAAGCACATACGACAATATTCAAAGCCTGGTTCATATTTACCACCTCCACCTTGAATTAAATATTAGCACCATTACCGTAATATTCTGCCAGCGCTCGATTTGTACCTATTTTTTTCTCTTAACAGTTGTCACTAGCGGTCGAATATCACTATCTATAGATTACATAAATTTCCACATAAAAAAAATCTCGCTCCGCCGTTTAGAGACTCCATTATCCGAACACATAGCATCATTCAACTATCACTTGCTCTTAACTAATAACTCATTCATCAGGTCTGGGGGCAAGGTCACCCTTTTCTTTCTTTCTTTCTTTCTTTCAGCAGCAGACATCTATTTTTTTACAGTGGTAGCTAAATTGCGCCATCAACTTAACATCACCATTCGCGAATCGTATCTTCAAATACGTAAACACACTTACTCAATTACACAGCGGTTCCGCTGAGGACATGACCTTCAATATTACAGTTCTTAATCCAATAACCACCGAAACAAGTACTAAATGCTCAAACGAATCCCACAGCGCTATACAAAGCGAGTGTCCGAGCGCCGCCGGCGGCATGTCAAAGCCATATAGCTGTCCATCTAAACAGCCGTCCACTCAGCCCCAGGACCAGAATGCTGAAGTGGGCTCTCCCTATACCTGCTCTCCAGTTATTGTCTAACGACATACAGTGCACAAATTGATTCCTGAATAGCGCAGATCTCTATGTCCCCCTTGCATCTCCAACAGGACATGTAAACAGTGTCTCCCCCAGCCAGCGAACCCGACGTCATTCACCTTTCGCTGACAATTTCCACTCACAAATCTTAAGCATTCTCACATATAAAACCATATTCACTCCTGCCAAAACTCACTTAATAATAAAAAAGCATTCTCCCTTTCTAAGCATAGATGAGTATTCATCTATCTTCACCCATCTGATCTCTGCAATTTAAGTCGGAGAAAGACATATCTATTACCTCCTGCAACCTGTCTATAAACACAACGATCTCAGTTACTAGAACAGGACCTTGTTTTGACCATTCGCCGGAAATGCGCGCAATGTTGTACGCCTCAAACTAGGTACAAGTACAACAGATCCTCAACACCGTATCATCTTTATCCTCTACCATCAAACAGTGAAAAAGTCACGAAGGCACCAATGCGACCCACCTCCAGCGCGGACAAACGGAATTCACAATACTACGGAATTCACAATACTCCTCCGAATAACTCAGAGTGCGACCATCCAAGGATTCCTAACAGCTCGCCAAGTCCGACACCTCAAACTACAGATGCCTATATGAACAAGATCATATTAAATATGCACACGCTGCAGAGACCCCTTTAAATTTTGATCACCCGTACTCTAAGCGAATGAGAAGCTGCCTCTCGCCCTTGTTCAAACAGCGTTTTCTAACACGCTTTTGCACACTGCCGATCATTTCGTCTTTCTGCCGCGACTTCGAAGTCAGTGCCTGATTCTAAACAGACATTAACACAGACTGATGCACAGCCTCTCACAGGAAACTATATCTTGCACCTTGTAAATCATAGTCTTACAGTCGATAGCATAACGTTGTAGCGACCTCCCTCGGAAGTGATTGACCACCTCTACATTTAAACTCATATGTCGCAGTGACCGAATAGTTTATAACTCTGCGTTCCATTTCTAGTGATTGGTCATTTTTGCACACAAGTACGGGATCACCGTTTTCGGTGCTAGCAACCCCGGAAGTTGCAGTCCATCAACCAAAATTTGTCCCCCAACCCAAGCAACCATTGTCAGTCAATCATTATGTGATACCCAATGCACAGATGTGATGGATAAGACACCACCGATCTACTGTAATATTATCCATCACAGCTGATCTCGCGAAAAATTTTACAGTAAGTCCAACACTGGCCAATCATGTGACAGCTTGTTTTCTTAATTTCAGTATCATAGCTTAACCATACTTCCTCCACTTTGCAAGTATCATTGCGAACATTCATAGATGACTGCTCAGCACGTCCACTCACACTTAATTCTCGAACACATAAAGACGATCAAATTATACCAGACAGCACTATAGATATTTCTAAGACCTCGCGCATAGTACTCGATCAATCTCTATGCGTATAGCGGTCACAGAGCTATCTAGTCCTCTTTCGTTAAAAGATCATCCTCACCTCGGCATTGACCAACCTAACCCCCAACATCGCTACCCAATTATTCCTCAACCGAGCAGACGAATACAGCTACACTCCACCTCTCTTGACTGAATAGAGCTTTCCTAGTCCTAACCCATCCAAGTGCACCACATTTCTCGAAATGTAACTAAGTCTTGGAGCTTAGCACACCATATCGATCTATAGTAACAGATCTCAAAGTGCCTTAATTTAATAGCAAGAACGGAGCGATATTTATACACAACGTAGTTCGATAGATTTTTAAGCAAATCATCCAATCTATCATGTGTAAAGTATTGTTCTAGAGTCCATGATCGGTGCATCGAAGGTTCCGGTAGTAGAGAGAGAGAGAGAGAGAGAGAACATAAACACACACTCCTAAGACTAGAACGTTCAGCACTTAAAAACGGGCAATAACCTGTCAGACACACATCCTTCTCCCAGATCACCCTACGCTGAGCTATCTCTATCCCAATCGTAAAGCTTTTCCTTTCTATGATACGAGCCCAATATAGCCTTGTGGACACGTCTAGTGCCCAATGATCACACCAGATCACGAGTCAGAAATAATACTATTACTCCATCAGGTCTATATAAAAATGATAGTTATTAGCAGCCGGTACATCCTACAAGCAAACAGATACGCATAACAGCAGCGTCCAACATGTGAAAATTACAAATCATCCCGTCACCAACTCTGTAAACACCCGTCTGTCGGGTAAGTGTGTACACAATTATTTCAGCCCCTCACAAATACCCACAGCTAACTTAGTTACGACGCTGAAGTCTCGATTTTACACCAAACATGCGACAGGGTGTGGATCGCGTAAATCAAAGTGCGTTTAGAGGAATGTGTCAACTTTCACCACACATGAGATGGAAGTCCTCTGATGACTGACGGGTTCACCGTTAACGATCGCAAGTAGAGAGTGTTTTAAACCACATACCGAACACGTAGCCGCATACGACTGGAACGCTGGCTATATCACGTGACTAAAGCATCCGAACAGAATACTGAAAAAAAATCTACCTTCAGCAACTTGTCCTTCTCTAGAATAAATGAGTCAACGTTTCAATCGTACCTAGTTGCAGCTCTGTCTCAATCGATCATCCCGTACACCCTCTGTTATCATTTAACACAGATGTAAGTTTAGACGTGAATGATTCTCTGTCCTCCTGGTTGGTTTTCTCGTCACCATCTCGGTTGCATGCGAGTAGTAAATGTTTTCCCGGCCTCGTTAATCGTGTGTGTCAAGGAGCCATGAGCTATTCTGACAATAGATGTGAAGGCAGTTCCAGACCTGAGACGCCGGCGGTATACATGAGAAGAACAATGAAGCTTTGAAATGTGTCGGCTATGACGAGCGCTCGGAAGCTGAACTTGGCTGGGGACTCTGGAATCCCCTTCCGGCCGACCGCAGGCGCGCGCGGACTGACTTGGAGCGTATTCTAAGGCTCATAGGGGGTATGAATTTCTCCGGTGATAGGTGCGAATGCGACTGTGTTGAGGTCATGTTTGGGGGAGGCTGAGCAGAGACTTTTTGGTCGGTTTGGCAGCTGGTGGTGTTTGGGCGAGTCTGTTGCACTATTTTGCGAGCATGTCTGTGCACTGTGCGGTGCTTTATTTGGAGAGTTTAAGAGTACAGAGCTCGTCTGCTGATATTGTGTACTACATTATTTAAGAGCTGTTTGTTATTGTGCCGTGAAATTAGGAGCTGTTTTCGTGTTTGTGGCCTGTGTCAGATGACCACAGTGGGCTCAGTGCGGGTGTTTTGTGACAAATATACTCCACGACTAAATAAAAGGGCTCCAAATAAATAGAGTGCAGCCCTTCCTTATTTCCCCGAGCAGCACAGCGCAGTCTGAGCTGTTTTTGGGCAATAACGGCAATCTGGTCAGAATGTGAGTGAGTAGACAAATAACTGGACAAATTTATCTGTAGAGGAGTTACAGGTCTGGACTGGAATAAATATCTTGATGGGCGTGGTTGTGTTGCCAAGTGTAGTGCACTACTGGAGTTCAGAAACTGCCTTATGTCAGCCTTACATATCAAAACCTATGAGAAGTAAAAGTTTCAAAAAGATATGTTGCAAATAAATAAAGTACACTCGTTCCTCCTTCCATCAGCCTACGCACTGAAATTATTTCCGAAAATTAGCAGTTGTATGGCTATTTGGAGGTAAATGTTTTGCATTATTTACGAGCGGTTCGCATGTCTGTAGGCTGTGTTATGAGTTATTTTTAACTGTTTACAATTAGCAAGCGCGTGTGTAGAACATTATAAATGAGTTATGTAGGAGTGTTTTGCAGGTCTGTATGATGTGAGCATGTCGGTGTGATACGTATCCTCCATTCGTAAATAAAGTAAATTCGTTCCTCCATCCATGGACGTAGTGCAGGGTGAGTCCGTTTACCAGAAAAGTGTAGGAGGAGGTTGAGTGCTGGTGGCTTAGTTTGAAATAATTTTCTTAGGTTGGTGGCGGAAGCGCAAGTGAGCTTTGTTTACTGGCAGATGTCAAACTTGGCGCTGGTTCCTAGGAGGAGGAGGAGGTGGCGGTCTGGTCCTCGAAAAGTTGTTGAAATTAGGGAGTTGAACATGTTTGCATACGTATATGAAATTGTAAATTGAATTATTTAATATCAAACTCTGGCGCCAAACGTATCCTTTGTATGGTACGCGGTCAGCAGGTTCCATCGTGTCTGGCTTTAAGTGCTCGCGGGCGGGTGAGGATGTTTACGTAGCCGAACCGTTTGTGGCGTCCCTCGCAGCCGCCTACCTGGCGCGCTGGCCGTGGGGGCTGTGCAGGCACCGTAAACCGCTTGACATCAGGCGGCCTGGGAGAAGGCAAAAGCCAGCCACGCGTACGTCAGCTGCGCTCTGGAGTTTCACTGTGTGAGCATGGAGAAGTCAGTTGGAACACACCTGCATGACCGTAATGTCTGAAATAAAGAGTCATTTTCCAGGTATTTACAGAAGGCTATGTCCGTCGCGTGTATGGAGGGTGTGTGACGTAAGCGAGGCTGTGGCGCAGTGATTGTACAGTTATTACGCGCGCGCAAGAGCTAGTCAATTTAGTTGGCATTCTAGTGTGGTCCAAACGTGCTGTTATATAGTCATGTTGGATTCAACTGTCGAGCAGACTTTGCCGCCAAAAGTGTAGCATTGCGTTCTCGATAGCACAAGGACACGTGGCGAACGGCTGTGTGAGGTCGGTACCTGCAGGTTCAGACTTGCTCAGGGAACGGTCGACCATTGTGTGATTCAGCTCTGAGGTAGACAATTTTGGCGGGAAACGTGTGGAGGCGACGAGTACACGTGGTGAGCAGACAAGGGGCCGCTGTGACGTCAAACTTGACAAGTTCCAGCGTGTCCAGCGAAAACATGTTTACGACATGGGAGTAATCGCAGGGCTCTCTCCCCGCGCTAGTGGCCGGCCACCTCTCGTGACAGGCGTAGGCAGTGTGTCCGCGTGCTGGGCAGGGGGTGGCGATGATTTGAACTAATTCAGTTCGAGCGCTGACGTCGTGGTGACTGCACTGCGATATCAAAGATGTGTGTGCTGACTTGTGTTGGAGAACAAGTGATGACCGTACTGCTTGAAATAAAATCTACAGTCCCTTCCCCACTGCAAAATCAAAGGACGTGAATTACGCTACTAGAAATGCAGTTTATTATTTGACGCGAATATGATAGGCTACCAGTGAAAAAAGATATGTGATGGAGAAAACTCGTACATGTGATCAATTATGGTGTTGGGGATTTGAACTTGTGATAGAATTTTGCTATGGATGTAAGGAGAATGGCTTTCTCACCGAGAAAATCGGACATCTTGAATAAATAACAAATGATAATAATACGCACAAGTACAGTTTTTAAGAGGGAATTTGAATTTGTCGCAACTTTCTAGTGGAGGTAGGCCTATAATAATAAATGATAAGAAATGATAATAGATGATAATGAATGACAATGAATGATAATGAGTGTTAATAAATGATAATGAATAATAATAAACAAAAGTACGATTTTGCAGCCATTATCGCGTAGGAATTTGAATTTGGAGGGAATTTTCTACTGGAGGCAGGTCAATAATAATAAATGATTATAAATAATAATAAATGATAATGAATTATGATAAATTATAATGAATGATAGTGAATGTTAATAAATGATAATGAATGATAATGAATAATAAACAAAAGTAAGGTTTTGCAGCCATTATCATGTTGGAATTTGAATTTGGAGGGAATTTTCTAGTGGAGGCAGGTTATTAATAATAAATAATAATAAATGATAATGAATGATAATAAATGATAATGAATGATAATTAATGATAATCAATAGTAATAAAAAGACAAGTATGGTCTTTGCATACATTATCATGTTGGAATTCAATCTTCCCGCAATTTTTTCTTCTGGAGGCTTAGGTTAGTGGACGTACCACAATTGGACTTTTTTCCGCCAAAATTCAAAATTCGCGCCATTTTTTCTGAAAGTTAGGTTAGTGGACATAGCACAATTGGACTATTCTCCCGCCAAAATCCGCCATTTTGGATGACGTCATGCGATGTTGCCAAGTCTACATACCGCCATCTTGGATGACGTCATCGTCGTCATTTTGGATAAATTTGGCAACAATGCAATGTGCACAGGCACATAGGTTGTCCCCCTACTCGTGCTAAATGCTGAAATTGGCCCGCCGGCATAACAGACCGTGAGGTTTGTGTGGCACTGAGGTTTTAGAGAAGCTTCTGCCCTGGACCGGAGCCGTGTTGTTAGACCCCTGGAATACCTTTCAGTGCTGGTTGCTGTGGCGAATTCAGTACTGGGTACTTAATTTCATTATCCCTGGCTCCAGATCGCTAATCTTCTCGTAAGGCAGCAACACCAACAGTAGTACAATTTCATACACAAGGTGTTACCAAACCACAACCAGAGAATCTAACGCAAACGACATGAAGCTATCGATACTAGTGATCGATTGGGCTCTAAGCTAGTGGGGGTGGAGTATGTCACCGAGAAGAGGCTTCACTATACGACGTCATTCTTCATGACCAAACCGGTTCCGCTCATCTTGAGTCGTCAGTGGTCCTTTGTTCAACTATATTTGCCTAGTGAATTTGTTACAGTGCCATTACTGCCTAGTCAAACTCCTGCTTGGCAATATTGCTTCCTACCTAGTGTGTCTTACGTATCGTTACGAAGGCAGTTCGTTCTGCAATCTTCTAACGATTTTCCGCAGGGGTCGCTCGAACTCTCGCTCAAGAGTGTAGAGGTTTCCGTCTTCCTGGCCGAGTAACGATTTTGAAACCTTTGCGCTTCCTTGCTGGTGGCTGTTGAAACTTACATGTGGTTGAGTAACGCCGCTTTTTCGAACTTAGAAAATTTTACTCCCCTTTTCCTTACCAATTTGTCCGGTAACAGTGGCATAATCATACAACAAAATAGCGCAAGATAACGTGCTGCTGGTGTTGTCCTAACCTGTCTCGATACGGAGAGTGTTCTACTGCTGTCGTGGCTGTTACGAGCTCCAGATCCCTCATTCTGTGAGAAATATCTTGATCATGGTTTGGCGAGAGAGTGGCATGCCTTCACGAGCCTTTCACTGTGGTTGCTGAAACTTGGCATAAAGTTGAAGCAGCATGCAGTGATGTACCCATATCTGTCAGTTGGACTCGATGCGCAGTTGGATTGCTGCAACTGTTGCTACCTGGTATGTCAGCTCTAGCTACTAAATTTTGTACCATTTATACCCCCAAACCACCTACTACACTTAGATGCACAATAAGTAAATCTGTTATTTGCTGTAGATTTGAAGCCGGCAGTCTATTTCCAGGTTAATGCTTAATTCACACGTGGTGTGAAAAAGTATAAGTCCTACAAGCTCCTTTAAGAGGGTGGAGTGAGTGGTTCTCTATAATGGTTAATAGTTTCTGTTCTTTCGTACTGCACTCACGAGCAGAACTTTCGAAACTGTCCCCCTTTTTCAAGATTTAATCACATCTCCCTTGTTCCATTCGGATGTAGTATGGATGATGTACATGGGTGTAGCTAACCGGAATGTTGCCGACGCTGCAATTGGGCGACCCTCGATCAACGGTGAAATACCTGCTGATTCTTCCACATAGGCGCTGCTACAAGCAAATGAAGGACACACAATGAAAATCTGTTGCAAGAACTGCTTCCTAGGTATCGAATACTACTCTGTTAACGTTGGTTACAAACTACGAGTCTATGAACTAATAATGTTACCCTATTTTACACTAGTATTTGTTGCCTGTGAGTTCCTGTAAAATAAAATGCTGCATTACAACCTAAATATTTGAATTAATAGTTCCGCTGGGACTGCAAACTTTTCGGGAAAACTTAACAAGTATTCCCACATCACCACTGGCCAGATTGTATTTCGTGGGACATTTTCAAGACGTTGTAGAATACTACCACCGCGAAAATCTTGAGAAACAGTTTGCAGAACTTTTCTCCAGTTTTATTCCACGAGAGTATCCTAGCTGATGTATTTAGTATACTCCTGGTATAAGTTGAAATCCGACAAAGAACGCGGCAAACAATGGGTTCCCAGAGTGATGCATTCCAGTAGGAGAACTGTTTGTTCCAGACGGAGGTATGGAAAAAACTTATTGGAACACGGAATTGGAGACCTAAAATCTATACAAACTCAGCTGGTACGTACAAATCTTACCACGGATACCGAAAGCAAAACGTTATCCTGGAAAATAAGATATGAAACGTCACATAACTAAGGAAACAAGAGGCCTTTTTAATGGATACTTCCACGTTAATATTCAACTACGGATGCTAGCGACAGCATATCTAGATTCCCAGTACTCTGAACTATTAGCGCACTTCTGAAAGCTGATTGTTCAAGTTATAGGACAAGGAAGTATTTCTTTCTATATTTTTCACAAAAACTTCTCCTCAAGATTTATCTCGAGCGCAAACTGTACAAACTATGGAACGTAAAGATTGCATTACGGGTCGAAGGTAAGAGCCGAGATCTATTTACCAGCCTGATTTCAGCACAGAGCTTAATAAGCCGCTACTACTTCATTACAAAACCAGTATAGAAGACTGTATACGTGCAAGTGACATGGAGACAGAGAATGGTTTCAAATACTAATGGCAAGAAATCCAACGGAACTGGACGATAAACTGTAAACGTTTGCAAGGGTAAGTGTGGACTGTGCCCATAGGTTATTGGCTATGAATTGCAGGAAGATAGGGCACAAGTGAAGGAAATTGACGAGATTGAACCAAAACTGAGAATCGAATGTTAGTGATAGCTTTAAAGGGAGCATTAGGTAGCAATAGACAGAAACAGAACAAAGAAATGCAATAGAAGACGACTGGGTGATTTTGAGAGGAAAAAAAAATTCCTGATTTCAGAAATGAGAGAGTATCAAAATGCAGCAATTGAAGCAAGAAAATTGGAATGCAGACACGTATATTGAGACTGACAAGATGTGCCTCTTGCCAAAGCAAGAATGGCTACACGGGAAATGCAACGCTGCAGAAGCATATACAATTTTGGGAAAGATAGAGGCAGCGTACAGGAAAATTAAAGACACCTATGGGAAAATAGAAGCATCTGTAGAAATATCAAGGGCTCAGATGGCAAGCCTGTACCAAACAAAGAAGGGAAGATTGAAAAATGGACGGAATATGTGGGCTGTTTCCATAAGAGCGTGTAAAAATTTAACAGGACTTAGAGGATGCTCCACTGTACAATTTGAGGCAGAGAGCCTGGGGTCGGAAATACCAGCTTAAGGAGATAATAGGAATAAAATCACATTACTGTGTACTTTTTTATTTACATTAGTTAATTGCAAATACCATCACTGACACAATGAACGTACCATTAGTATTGTATCTTACAAAATGTACTGAAACTGACAGCCATCAACCTCAATGCAACCAAGACACCAGCGAACAAGACGCACCATGACAGATATTCTTGGTGAGCCTCGAATCATATCACAGGCAGCTACAATTCTGGCAGCTAATCCCATTTCCGAATCCACTGCAGGTGGGGTCTCATACACAAGTGACTTTAGGTATCTCCATAGGAAATAATCAAGGAGAATCAGATCCACTCTGAAGTGAGGCGGTGCACCGTCATGTTCTATCTACATCAGCTCACGAACAGCCAAGGGTACGTTCTCCAGGAACTCAGCTACAACTGTTTGCATGAAGCTCAAGTGCAGGTGGCCATTCAGAGTGGCAGGTCGTGGCCCAATGAGATTGTTGTGTACAATGACGGTCCTGATATTCACAGCAAAACGTACTTGATGGTGTGACTCTTCTACAGTGTGAGTGTTTTCCTCATCTCACACATGGCTATTCCTGCTGCTCGAAATACCATCACGACAAAATCAGGCCTCGTTAGCAAAGAGCACGGTTTGGAGGTAATCAATCCATTGTTGGAAAAACCACTAACACAATGCGACCCTTGGTACAAAGTCGGTCACAAGCATTGCATGGACTCGTTGTGGGTGATGCGGGTGTTAATTGTTGTTCGCGGAGTACTCGCCAATGTTCAACGCCCATTTCATGTGCAATACGCGAGTACTTGTAGTGGGGTCCGCTGCAGCACGTTCCGGCACTTCTTCATCAAAATCGGATGTACGAGTTTCTTCATGTTGCTCGGTCCCTCGTCAGTCGATAGAAATAAACACTCGTCGTGACGGACGATGCCTGTTAGGAAATAGTTTCCTGTATAGCCTTTCAGCAGCGAGAGCATTGCTGGTACTTCTCCATACGCGGGGTGCTGGACGGTGAGATCTGCGAAACTGCCCGGTACTGCTCCATCGTATTGTACTGTAAGTCTTTGAAAAGCACTGAGTAATGAATGGCTCTGTTGTTGATTCATAGCACGTCCTATCATGGGACGATGTAAATTCGATACAACAGGCCTGCATCATGACTTTCTATTAATAGGGCTCGTCTTCCTCGTTTCCTTGCAGGAAACGAAAAATGTACATGTAAATAAACAACACAGTACGTGTAAACTTGTACACATGTTAGTTGTAAATAAGCTGGATAACAGTAATGCTAGACAAAGTGATAGACAAGTTTAATTCCACATCTCCTTAAGCCGACTTCTCCAACCCTAGGTCCCCTACCTCATAATGTTTAGTGGAGCATTCCCTATGTACTGTTACATTTTTGCACACTCTTACAGAAACACCCTGTAGAGCGTATCTACATATGGCAAACAAATTTAAGGACAGTGTTATAAAAATAGAAGAGGAAGCGGACGAGGATGTGATGGGAGACCTGAAACTGCGAGAAGAATTTGACACAGCACTGAAAGACCTAAGAAACAAGTCACCTGGAGAATTCTCTCCGAATTATTGAGATACTTGGAAAAGGCAGCCATGACAAATCTTTCCCACTTTGTATGCAAGATGCACTATCTGATAAAAAGTATCCTGACATCTATTAGTGGATGAAGTGTGTCCACTCTTCGCCTTTATAACAACTTCATCTCTACTAGGGACGCTATGAGCTGCCTGAATTTCTGCAGCTGAAAGACAGCTCATTCTGCCTCTAGAGCGTAAACGAGAGAAGGTAGCTGTGGTCTGGACTGAAGCCAGCTTCCTAAAACATCCCAAAGATGTTCCATTGGATTCAGGTCAGAACTCTGGACAGGCCAGTCTGTTTCAGCAACTTTCTTGTTCACAAACGATCGCCTCACAAATGCTGCTTCACGACAGGGACATTGTCAACCTGATACAAACAATCATCATTTCATAGCTGTTCCTTTACTGTACGTAGTACGCAGTAATGTAAAGTATGTACGTTTAGCGTTTTCTTTAGGGGAATAACTGGATGACACCCCTTACCTTAACACTACCTCAACCATACTTTACTTGATGCACTACAGACGATGGAGGGTTGCGTCTCCAGATATTCACCAAACCCAAACCCCTTCCGTGGGAATGCTTCGTGGAATTGCTATAGGGTACAGTGTGATTCGTACCCCCAAACCACTCGTTTCCGATCATCCATTGCCTAGTGGCTTCGCCCTTTACACCACATCCAGCGTCGCTTGGCATTGGTTACAGAAATGTGTAGCTTGTGAGGAGCTACTAGCCCACCGTAGCGCATTCTTTTTAACTCCCTAGGAACAGTCATTGTAGTAGCTGGACTGCTGGTAAAACTTGGGAACTCACGAATAATTACTGAAGCTGATGTCATTCGATTTTTATACATCCACCCTCCGCAATGCCCGACTATCTTTGTCCGTCAGTACATGAGGTCTCTTGGTCGTGGTTTAGCTGTGGTTGTTCCTTGGCGTTTGCACTTCGCGGTCATATCACAGAGGACTCTAGCTACTTTGGAAGGTTTGAAATGTTTCTGATGGATGTGTTAGTCAGGTGACATCCAGTGACTAGTACATGTTGTATGGTCTCTTGGCCGAACCATTCCACTGTTACTGCTTCTCTGCTGATAACACTGTACTTGCTGCCTCCTTTTGTAACGGCAGGTACACATCTTGTGACACCTAGTGATCATTTCTGCAATACATATCTATGTCCGGATACTTTTAATGAGGTAAGATACATCAGACAGGCGAAACACAAGTAATGTAATAATTTATATCCCAAGGCAGGTAGGTGTTGGCCTGTGTGAATACTGTCGAGCCCTCCCTTTAATAAGTCGTGGTGGTAAGAGAACGAAACTCAATTGTTTATGGATGAATTGAAAAACTGGTTAGACTGACTTCAAAAAAATTCAGTTTGGGTTCCAGAGAAATGTAGGAAACACACCAGTCAATACAGACTGTACTACTTATTTCAGAAGACTGGTTAAAAAGAGTTATTTCCACATTTGTACCGTTTGTAGATTTAGGAGATTCTTTTGAGAATGTTGGCTGGAGGGAAAGGTTGTTCAGAATTTGTACAAGAAACCGGACTGAAATTGTAAGAGTCGGCGGACAGAAAAGTGAAGCAGCAGTTTAAAACTGATGGAGGCAAAGGTATAGCTTATTCGCGATGTTAATCAGTCCGTGCATTGAAGAAACTGTAATGGAAACCAACGAGAAATTTACATATATATTTACCGTTGACATTTTCCAGTGAAACAGCAGTTTTGTCAGAGACAGAATTGGACTTGTAAGAGCAGTTTTAAGGAGTGGATAAAATCATGAAATGAGGTTGTAAGATGAACATGAACGGAAGTGAAACGAGAGCATGGTAATGAAGTCTTATTACATCAGGTGATGCTGAGGGAATTCGGTCGGAAAATGAGGCACCAAAAGTTGTAGTTGATTTTTGCTAAGCTGATGAATTAACCATTTTTTTAAAGTGTTTATTGCATCGTTTTGGTAAGCTGGGAATTTGTACGTTTCTGCTATCAGCTGTTTTGTGCTTGCCTGGGTGCCAAGGGATGCTACTGATTGAAACATCTCTGTATGTTGGTTTCCTACATACTTCCAATTTACATCTGTTACTGGAACGTACCTAGTGCGACAAGTTACACTGCATATAAAAACTAATAAGCATATAACAATCATTTAGAGGTATGTATCACGTTTTAAGGACAGCAATATTAAGCCTACAAGCACAACCAACTCAAGAAGTAATTTTGAAATTTGTTAGAAAACTGTAACTTGACTTTCGATATAACTTCGTCTACACGGAAAATGCTACGTGGCAGTGGTGCATCAGTGAACTTAAAGGGTTCTCACTGTGTATATAAAGGTGGAAAAAGCAGCCAAAAATTGCAGAACTTAACTGTTAACTAATTGTAACTAGACAACTCGAAGACGTGCTAGTTTAACGAATTATTATTTAGCAAAGTGAAGCTGCAGCTTTCGAAATACTTACACTAATGAAGATATAAATTTATTACGTCAATTGAAGATGGATGAGTGCCAGTAACGTGTCTTTTCATTAATAAAGTTATACAAAAAAGTATGTGATTGCTGTACTTCTGTAAGTAATTCGATTTAAGCCAAGTAACTATATCATCATTAACATTTTGCTTCGTAGTTTCTAGTTTTGCTGTTAGTCTAACTGCTGCCCTCACGATCATATGGAAATGAAACAATAAAAGATTCTGTTAAATATTGTTTGATTTATATGTCATAACACCGACTAATTTAAATAACCCATGTACCGAAATCTTACTTCTCTTAGGTTCACATTTTAGTCGGTAAACCGGCAACTGTAAGAGTAATCTGGGCCAGAAGACAAACAAAGAAAATATCTTGCAAACACCACACCTCTCTGTCCTATTCAAACCTGACGTTACTCGCAGAATGATATTCAGACACAATTCGCTGGCCTGCCAACGATTTCAGCTCTGTCTAGCAGATGGCTTGTTGAATACGACCATATTCCATTGAGAAACAGTTGTGTTTATTCCCACGAGAACTCGAGTTTCGGTTGTAAGTTTAACTATCAACACAGTTCTGCCCGTATATCTTACAGCCGTACCTCCTCCGTTTCATGTGTTCCGACACTGCGTACACTAGCGACCTTGTCCAGTCGTTTGTCTGTGCAGCCCACCGCCGTCTGCTCTCACCTGGCTGTCTTCGATACTGCTGGCATTTCCCCGCCAACTTTGGCGCTCCGGAAATTAAATACTGGCCGCGTCTGCTAAGCTCCAGGCTGTTCGGCTGGTAGGGACTGCGGTGTGCGTGCGTACTCTACCCTGCAGAAAGCCGCTTTCCTCCGGCCAGGAAGTCGACGAAATGAAGAAATACGGTTCCGGTAATTACAAGACGTTTTAGACTGTGCAAACAAACTGGCGCCCTTTCATTGATCTGAAGGATATGAAGAGGGCTTCCTCAAGTCCAAGTATTGCCATATATTTCTGCTTGTTTCATCTCTAGTTTTTTTATTCTAATCTCTTGTTTAATGCAAGATTTCTATGTACACTCGACAACAAAAAAAGTGGGTCACGCCTGAATTCCAACGTGTAGGCTGCACCTGAATGTATGCAACCAACATCGCATATCTGTGTTGCACATCATCGCAACCCTCCACAGTACAGTCGTTGTAAGATACACAATGGGTACCGCTAGAGATTACTAGAGAACACCGGTCTTTCTGACAGTCCGTCCAGATGTAAAGTAACACCGCGATAGTACAGAAGAGATCAGACAATCCTTAACGTTTGTAAACTAAACTTAATTACAATAAGTGACATTTCAAACATTATGGAACAACTAATTTCGTCACATAAATCGTTCAGTAATCCTTAGGCACAATTAAATATTTGAGACAGTATATGGATTTATAATGTTGTATGGCAATTGTAAGCAAGTTCTTTGCTGTCTAAAAGGTTTACCCAACACATACTGAACGTCTTTCAACGTTCAACGGGGAGAGGTTTCGCATCAACTGTATATAATACTAAGCAGTTAAAAGAAAACGTGATAAACGGCGGCAAGCACTCTACGGAAATCCCAACATTAACAGCGAATCACAAGTGATATCATTGTTCACATTACATATCAACAGTTACCTGTACACAAAGTTGTACTTTAAATGACATGACCAACGTCTTCGTTCGGATCCGGGGCAAACCTAGAACGTAAAGCCATTGTTAACCAAGCAAAGCTTTGTGCCTTATCGAGACTCGATCACTAGGCAGCAAGAGACGTCAAATATTGACGTTTGCACCAGTATCAGTTATCAATTCTCAACTTGAACGTAAATGACGATAATGTTTGTACGAAACCAGGAATCCTAACATGACAATTACCTTCTTGAACCTCGAAAGACGTTGTATATTGTTGCATTGTCAAGGAACAAAGGATGCACATGTTTAAAATTTAAATGCGATCATGTAATGCTGGTGACAAGGCTGCGAACCCAGCACCTAATCGGATTGTTGAATTAGTACGTAAAATCAGAATGTAGATATCACAGTTTGTCACAAGTAGTGAGGTTGGAACCTTAAATGACGACTGAAGTTGTATTGCCTGACCGGGGTTCGAACCCGGCGCCTACCGCTGTCGTTGTCTAACGACGAACAGACGAGAAATGTCCAATGTTGGTCCACCATTAGCGATATGTGCGCACGTTTAATTAGAATTAAGGTGACGAAAACGTCTATGCTGACTGAGAGTCGAACGCCGCACACATGGTTATGAAGACACGTTAATATTCAAATTATTATTCAGTAGTAGCTAGGAGTAGCATGTTTAGTTGCAAACCTTAAGGCCTTTCGCATCCCTGTTAACGTGTTGCCTAATATCTGCGATACCATGGTGTTGATTTACAAATGGATTTACTGCCGTAAAGAGCAATGTTCTCTAGTAGTCGTGTATCATTGAGATGTAAATGAAGTGCCTCATCACAAAGTAATTTCCGTCGTGTAGCACCTATTGTTTCAGAGACACTGAGTACATGTAATAAGTTCACAAAACGTGTACTATATACTACGTATATATTATTATTTGGAGAAGCTGCCGCCAAACCTGTTTACTTTTACATTCTGCTTAGTTGTCGTGGTTGAACATACGTTTTCTTAAGGCTACATCTAATGCAGAGCGCTTACAAGAAAGAATAGTTTCCTGCGTCATGCTATTGCTAGCTAGGTGAAATATTTTGTGGTAGATATGTTTAAAATGAATGTATTTTTGAACGTATTGTTCGTCAAATATTTGAATGAATTGTCAACTGTAGGTGTGCCTGCACATGTTATAGCATAATAGCTGTAGCTGCGTTAGTTTGTACTACAGACTTGGGTAGGTTTGGTGTAACTTATGATCCTTCAAGGGGTGATCGTGGCCTTGCGGCCCGGGTCTGTACTAGCCGCGGCTCGCGAGCTACGGGCAAGCCAGGCTGACAGAGGCGAGACGCAAGTGAGCGAGCTGGCGGTGGCGTTGATGGGCCAACAGCCCAGGACGAGCCAGCACGGCTGCGCCTCATACCTCTGCCTCTGCCGCTCCGTTTGACGTAAATATGTTTACCTCCTCTCCTGGCATCAGAATAAGAAAGGCATGCAGAAATACACATCAGGCTGTCTGCCGTAATGGCTCACTGGGAGTATTCGAGATAGAGTCGTCGCTCTCATTGAAGAAGGAGGATGTTCCATCAGAGGAGCTGGCAGATGGTATGGCGTACCACATACCACTACAACGAGATGGTGGAGGATCTGCCTTGAAAGAGGCACCACCAACAGGGCTCCTGGGTCAGGCAGGAAGAGAGTGAGCTGACAGCAGGAAGACAGGGACCTAGTGTCTAGGAGCAGAGAAAATCCCTTTCTGAACGCGAAGCAGTTGCGGCGGGAGACCAACTTCCCCGGCTCCAGAGACACGATCCGCCGAAGGCTGAGGGACGCTGGACTGCATGCACGACGATCCGCCGTGAAACAAGAGCTCAGCGAAGACAACGTTTTATACCGGCTAGCATTTGTGGAGCTCCATCTGAGGGCGTCGTGGGACAACGTCATTTTCATTGATGAGAAGGTGTTTTCCACCAGTAACGAGGGTCCACGAATCCTTTACAGGCCGCAAGAGACTCGCCATCGACGCGAATATGTAATGACGACGAGAAGAAGTGGCCGGTTATCTGTTACCTGCTGGCGTTGGATTTCTGCGAGAGGGGCGGGAATTCTTCACAGGCGGGAATTCTTCACAGGACAGAAGGAACTCTGGACAGAGTGCAGTATGCCCACATATTGGAAAATGTGATGCTTCCGTCAGTGCGAATGCTGTACGCAGAAGGGTTCGTCACACTGCAACAGGACCATTCTCCCTTTCACAAATCTGCATTTGTTCAGCAACGGCTCTCCACGATTGGCGTCAGCGTCATGGACTGGCCGCCACGGGAGGCTGATATGAACCGCAAGGAAAACTTGTGGGCTGAGGTCGCCAGAACATTAACAGAGAACTGGCCACGAAACCACCCAACTAGCGCGGACGCTCTTTGGGGCTGCGTCCTGGAAGCCTGGGAGGAAGTTGCTTCTTCAGGCTATTACGTCCGCCGGCTTATACTTCTATGTCAAGACGCATGATAGATGTACGAAATAATGAAGGATTCTGGATAAATATTAGAGTCCTTAAAATGTTTTGTTATGTCTTCTTTTTAGTCATTTTGTAAGTAGGCTGTTTATGTTTTCTCTATGTAAGTAGGCTGTTTATGTTTTCTCTATGTAAGTAGGCTGTTTATGTTTTCTCTATGTAAGTAGGCTGTTTATGTTTTCTCTATGTAAGTAGGCTGTTTATGTTTTCTTATTGGCAACGTTACGTAACGCTCAATATGAAAATCACTGGCTGTGCTGTGTGCAGTCTGTGGCTGCTTTGCATTGTTGTAATACTCGCCATTGTAGTGTTAGGCAGCTGGCTGTGAACAGCGCGTAGCGTTGGGCAGTTGGAGGTGAGCCGCCAGCAGTGGTGGATGTGGGGAGAGAGATGGCGGAGTTTTGAAATTTGTCATGAACTGCTATATTTATATATGATGATATCAAGGTAAATACATTGTTTGTTCTCTATTAATATCTTTCATTTGCTAACTATCCCTATCAGTAGTTAGTGCCTTCAGTAGTTTGAACCTTTTATTCAGCTGGCAGTAGTGGCGCTCGCTGTATTGCAGTAGCTTGAGCAGCGAAGATTTTTGTGACGTAAGTGATTTGTGAAACGTATAGGTTAATGTTAGTCAGGGCCATTCTTTCGTAGGGATTTTTTTGAAAGTCAGATTGCGTTGCGCTAAAAAAATATTGTGTGTCAGGTAAAGCACACTCGTGTACAATTGTTCTAAGTGGACGTTTCATATGTTAAATTGTACTAAGGGGATGTTTCATATGTCGACCCTTAGCCTAGGATACCTCACTGGAATCTTCTGATTTTTTCTTGTAGTTTGTGTATTTAGTGTAGCTTTTGTTTATTGCTAGCGCGTAACTGTAGAGAGAATCTCCTTTGTAGTTGCAGTCTTTCATTGTTGTACTGTAAAACAGTTGTGGCATGCATGTAGATTTGCACCAAGTATTTCGCAGCTGCAATTAACTAGATATTATTTTCAGTGCTATATTAATGTGTTCTCTTATTTTTGCTATTCAAATTGTGATTTTCTGTGTTATCGTGTGAAATATTGTGACAATAATGGCGTGTGAAAAACGTAACACTAGGCTCCAAACTAAATTGAGAAATAATAGTGACGACGAGCGTAGCTTATCGGCGCCGCCGAGTAATGAATTAACTAATGTTCAAAGTAGTAATTTGGTAACTGTGCACAGGGAAATGGAGCGGGCGTCAAATAATGGTGTAGACAGTGAAACAGGTAGTGAACAGGGAAGCATTATCGATCGATCGGTCGGCAACAGCTCGCCTCAGGAATCCGAAATGACAAGACACAATTTTGCAAATACTGTAGATTCAGGTTTTGCGTCCTCACCGTTTTCTCAAATAAGTCAAGACACATTTTCAGCTTGTCAAAATGTGAATGTTGCCGGTGCAAATGCACTGCCGAAAAGAGTAGAGGAACAGATTCCAGACACTAATGCATTGTTATTACAACTAATGCAACAAATGGAACAAAATCAGAGACAAACACAGCAACAGTTAGACACAGTGGAACAAAATCAGAGACAAACACAGCAAAAGCTGCAACAGTTAGACACAATGGAACAAAATCTTCGGAAGTTAGACTCCACACTTGAACAAACACGTGAAGATTTAACTACTGAGTTACATAACATTGAATTGAAATGTCAAAAAGTGTGTAATGACGTAAAAACACAAATTTGTGAGCATTTTCAGCCTATTTTTTCGCGGCATGAAAATGCATTACAGAATCACGAAGCAGCCATAAAAGAACTGCAAAGTATTGTTCATGAAAATCATGAGACCTTGTGGGCTAAAATTGACTCAGTTGCATCTACCGATTCGGTTACGCAACTTGCAAGAACTCAGGAAAACTTAAAGGACACAGTAGATACCCTGAAAATTGGTTCAGAAAGACACATGGAGGAAATAAGTACACTATCGGAGAAAGTAGCCGAACTTTCGGATCAGGTCACTAACTTATCTACAAAGGTAGATGATGATCTGAATGACACAAGACCCGTAGCCTTCACTGACACAGAAGAGTATGAACAAATAAGAAAATTCAAACAAAATCAAAATCAAATCAATACACAGTACAAAAGAGAAATCCAGGAAGTACAAGATCAGTTGGCACAAGTAGTACAAGAATTACGCATTTCAGAGGACACTCGCGCTCCAACACGGGAAGAGGGACTTAGAAATACGGAAAAGCCGCAAAATAATAACACAGGGCATTTCGGAAGTTATGAAAGAAATTGGCAATGTGCACCGAATTTTGAGATGGAACGGCCGACACGACCTAACAATGACCGATATGCGACTCGCCGACATGATGATTTTGACTATAAGCTGTTCATTACTACACGTAAATTCAAAACGTTTAAGAATTCTGCCAACGACATTCATCCACAAGCGTGGCTCCATCAATTCTCTCATTGTTTCCCTCCCAACTGGTCATTGGAGCACAGGTTAGAATTTATGTGTGGCTACTTAGAGAATGAACCAGCTGTAAGAATGCGATCGGTCATTCACGATTGCCACAGTGAAGGAGAGTTTTACCATGCCTTCCTCTCAGCATATTGGTCTCAAGCCACACAAGACCGTGTAAAACATAGCATCATAATGATGAAACGTTTCGAACAATCTGAATTTTCCAGTCTTATGAAATATTTTGAAGACATGTTGCATAAGAATCAGTATCTTTCAAACCCATACAGCCCCTCAGAACTCATCCGCATTTGCTTAATCAAACTGCCTGAACATTTACGACATATTATTTTGGCAGGACGTTGCAAAGACGACATTGATGCATTTCAGGGACTCTTACAAGAATTAGAAATTGACACTGACAATCGCGGAACGCGAAACCAGGAACACAGCAATTACAGGTCACATCCGTCGCAATTCCGCGATGACAGAAGTAATAACTTTACACGACAAGGCTATTCTCACAACACAAATCGTGACCAAAACAGACACCACCTGTATGACAACCGTTGGCAGAGTAGTAATAACTACAGGGAAAGATCACCTCTCCGTGGTAATGACTATCACAGAGACAATAAGAGAAACAGACAATATGGGAACCAAAATAAATACTATCAAGGGAGACAGAATACTTTCAGACGCAACAGTTCAGCGCGCAGTTACGATTCAGGGAGAAATTCTCCACCATGTGACCGACAAGAAAGAAACTATGGAATCTACCGACATGACGACAGACGATATGATCGTAACGACAGACCTGAATTGCATCAGAACTGGCGAGCTTTAAACAGAGCTGGGCCCTCTCGGCAAGGTGAATTTGTAGAAGCTAGGTCTCCTAATCCCAATAACGACGCGCGCCAACAAAGGAACAGACAATGACTCGCACCACAGGCAGCCGCGTGCGGCCGCTGGCTCAGGGAAAAATAACAAAGACGCTAGCCTTGAGAAAAGATTTAGCATTCTTTACCGATGTAAACAACATGATAATTGCTTTGAAGTTGAAAGTCTGCGTACTAGGAAGAGTAAAGGATTGCACCACACTTCACATGTAAAACCGCTTACTGAGAGATAATCTGCTTTTTAACTTAGTCTTTGTCATAAAATTTTTCGCTTCACATTACTAATATGCTTTGTCAGATTTAGAATCTGTTAACATGTAACAATGTTTGAAGTTAAATATCCAATCCAGAACCAAGAGAACTTATTTAAACAGAAATGACGAATGCATTGTTATAGTGAACAGACGTCACAGTGTTATTGTGTGTGTACATTCTTGCTTGTTAGTTGTACGATTACGTAACGACTATAAGGCTCACATACTTAGAACATTTACCAGTACTGCTAATGAGATTTTAATGCAACATTTTGGTTACCTGAAAATACATTCTGTATTTAAAGTGCTTTCTGAGAGATACCAGATGACACAGAGGTTAGTTTATGTGACAGCTACACGATTTTTATCACGACGCTACTAATGAGTGACAATTTACAATGTTACTTTTGCGGTGTATCTGTTTTATATCTGCACAGTTTTCTGAATTCTTCTGGAAAGAAAAACATGTTTTAGTAGTAACTTTTGTGGTATAGCAACAATGAGACAGCCTTTTTCGCGGCATAACAATACGTTACTGTACAGTACTTTCTTCATCACGCCAATAAGCATAATAACTACGGTATCTATACGCAAAGCATTTCACTTTTGTTTATCATGTGGTAAGTACATTGACTTCTGCAGAACTTAGCTTTCGGAGGACGATAACTACGACACTTCCACAGAGATTATGTTGCGACAAGATGCACAGTTTAGCGCTACAGTACACGCATTTGAGTGATTAATCTTATACTTAAAACACTTATTTTTAAAGATTTTTTAATTACAAAGAAAGTTTTCCGTGATACATTTCATTCCATTGCTGTAATTTGTAACACCTGGGAGTATAATTACATTTATCCTCAGGGGGGTACACGCCTACTTTGTGTACCATGTGTGTGGCAACCACAAGGAACCCTAGCTAATATGGTATTTGCTTATACAACTTTACACGTCGGTACCATATTTCTCTAAAACATAAATTACACAGCGATCTGATCATTTAACTGAGAGATAAGCATGTATTTTACTACGTCAGTGACACATGTTTACCTAATTACACCGTTGGGTAACTTCACGCTTACGAAATTGTATTTTGTCTGTACTGTGTGAACTCATCATATTTTTTTGGAACCATTGTGATACTATGAGAGCTTTGAATGATGTATTTGGTAAAGGGATTATGATTTTTAAAGTACGTTTGAGGCAGATGACACTTTTGACATGAGCAGAGAATTTTTTTTAATTATTGGAGGAAGCTACGACGATTTTGAGATTTGACCGAGGTGTTATGATGTTATTTTTACGACGACGATGTGTATTATGCTTCTGAGGTATGTTTACGATTAATAGGCTGAGGCTATATGAGTTATTTGATTATGCTTCATATTTATAATGACGAAATAATGACGAGTGTCGATGGATACGTATATGTGTAATAAGGTAAGGAGTAATGAATAGTGGGTAGGGACTCTTGACTTGTGAAAAAGGATGTTGGAAACCAAGAATCGTACTTTAAGAGTTATGACATGTGTGAATCATGTGTGAATGTATCACAATGCCACTGAACATTTTTTGGACACTTATATTCATAGGATTTTGTTTCTACAGATTTGCAACGCTAATTCTTGACCTGTGAAATATTTTTATGTGAGGCTGTCACTGTAGCGGTAAATATTTCCGTAAGAAAGTTAAGTGACCACCTGCACGTAATGTGTCGCGGGCACCCAGCTGTGTCAGACGCCTGGAGAAAAAGCCATTATTGCTAGCCCTTTTCAGCGGCACAGGTAGAAAAAAAAAGGGGACGTGGGACGTGTCAAACACCTGGAGAACAAGCCATTAGGGTGTGCCTTTCATCGCTAATGCGACACCCTCGTTACTTGAAAACATATGATTACTCGCACTTTGTGCTAATTACTGAAATGCTTATGAATTGATGGGAAATATTCGTACATCTGCACACCTGATTATGACAAGCGTCTTTCTAAGAGAGTTGAGAGAATTTCTACTAACTTACGAAATGCCACATAGCTATTGAATGATGTTTTTATGCTTTGGTTTGCGTAATTGCTTATTTCATTTGACATCTGTTTTCCAGCTGTGTTGCAGCATTGGTTTCATAAAATAAAATTAGATGCATTTGCTAATGTGAACACTTTCTGTCAACAGATTTATTAAATAATTATTTTCTGATCCACATTCTTCGAAAAAGGAGCTCTTGGAATGGAGAGAACAATAAGAAGGGACTAATACCAGTAACTGCATTCATAATTTTCTTTTCAAGTACTTGGTAATTTCTTTTGTAGAATAAATTGTGATGCATCACTCTAATGTTAAGATGTGACATAGATATTAGACATGGCCATTTTAGTGTAATATTTTTTCTGCTTGCGCTATGTCATGTTTAGGTATAAGTTGCTGCTGTTTGCCAGGCATAGTGTTATTGAATTTGACTTTTGCTAATTTATACTGTAGCTTGCTTTGCAATTTTCCATTTTTTTTCATTGCTGTTTATAATAATTGTTTTACGTGCTGCTGCATTGCCTCGTCCCTTAGTTTAGCATCTGAGCTCAGTAGATTTAAGTTAGCTTAAGAGGGGGTAGACTATATGAGAAACTGACTATGGAGAATAGGTAAAGAATGCTTTGCGAAGTTATATAAAAAGGATTTGGGCCCAAATGAGTATTGTACAATACAGAAATATGAACAGAATACAGAAAGCATGCTTGGATAAGATTTTTTTTGGTGGAAGCAAAGGTTGAAATAAGACGAAAGATCTATAGAATGAAGCTTTGGGATGGACTGCAGTACCAAATGTTACACTGAAAACGAACCCTGTCCTTTCCTATTGGTGTTATCCCACTATGTGTGTGTGTACCCTTGTGTATTTGTTTTCTTCCTGTCTCTGTGTAGTTTCATAGAATTTTTTGTTCTTTTAATATTAAGCTACATTCACTATGATGAGGAATACTGTTATCCTCAAATATAATTGGCATTAATAATATGTTATTTACTTTGTAAAGATGTTAGACATTATTCATTCTGTTTAAGTGCTCATGTATAAAGTTGATGTTCCAAAAGTTATTCTGATATTTTATGTATCTACTTATGTCATAATTCCTGTAACACTGACGTATATGTCTATTTCTATTCTTTTGTAACGCCTGTTTTACTACAAATGTTATCTATATTGTTATGTTTTTTAATGATGTATTTTGTACCTTTATTGTATTCTTATGTTATAAAATTGTAATTGTCACCAGTTCATGATATTATTAACTTGTCAGTTACATTTCACTGCACACGTTTCTGTTGGTCATAGTATATGGACAATATGTGAGAAGTAGGGACTGTTAGTGTTTGCACGTGTGTTAATAATTCTGCAAGGGACTGGATAACAGCATTGCTGGTTCTACGGACATTTAAAAAAAAAAAAGAAAAAATTTCGTGAGTGCACAAGTGGTGGTTTATGGACTTGCTATCTTCTCTGCAAGACTCTTCAATGGTGATTGTGCACCTGCACAGTCGCAACAGATGGCTGCTGGCCATCTCTTCAAGGACTACAGTGGGTCTACGTCTTTGATGATCCATCTTTACCATTATTTCTACAAGGACTGCAGTGGGTCTGCACCTCTGGTGGCCCACCAATACCATACTCTCTACCAGGACTACAGTGGGTCCGCTCTGTGATGACTTACCTACCAATATTCAACAAAACTTCGACTGACTCTGCAGTGGGTTTGCTCCATGGTGGCCCATTACCTGTCTGCATGTCGAGTCAGCACTGTCTTTTCGTTGGAAGGACAACACTACTTCTTCAAGACTGCATGGAAATCCACTACTTCTGTGTGCAATTTCTTTTACTAATGAGACTTTGTGAAAAAAAACCTGTGATTACCGTAATGAATGATCAGGACTGTCTTTATGGACTGTGACAAAATTTTAGCTTTTGACCAACGTTGTATCAATAAGTGTGTGCATTTGATATCTTTGTTATTGTAACTATGAAAAATTTTTTTCAATTCTGTATTGGCCACTGCCCAATCCTATTTGTAAAAATTTTTGTGGGGAGCATGGGGGCTATGTAAGTAGGCTGTTTATGTTTTCTCTATGTAAGTAGGCTGTTTATGTTTTCTCTATGTAAGTAGGCTGTTTATGTTTTCTCTATGTAAGTAGGCTGTTTATGTTTTCTCTATGTAAGTAGGCTGTTTATGTTTTCTTATTGGCAACGTTACGTAACGCTCAATATGAAAATCACTGGCTGTGCTGTGTGCAGTCTGTGGCTGCTTTGCATTGTTGTAATACTCGCCATTGTAGTGTTAGGCAGCTGGCTGTGAACAGCGCGTAGCGTTGGGCAGTTGGAGGTGAGCCGCCAGCAGTGGTGGATGTGGGGAGAGAGATGGCGGAGTTTTGAAATTTGTCATGAACTGCTATATTTATATATGATGATATCAAGGTAAATACATTGTTTGTTCTCTATTAATATCTTTCATTTGCTAACTATCCCTATCAGTAGTTAGTGCCTTCAGTAGTTTGAACCTTTTATTCAGCTGGCAGTAGTGGCGCTCGCTGTATTGCAGTAGCTTGAGCAGCGAAGATTTTTGTGACGTAAGTGATTTGTGAAACGTATAGGTTAATGTTAGTCAGGGCCATTCTTTCGTAGGGATTTTTTTGAAAGTCAGATTGCGTTGCGCTAAAAAAATATTGTGTGTCAGGTAAAGCACACTCGTGTAGAATTGTTCTAAAGGGGAAGTCTCGAGTATAAAATTGTTCAAAGGGGACGTTTCAATTTTTCCTCATTGGGAGCTAGTGGAAGATAGCGTGGCTACAGAAAAGGTACAATATGGGTTAGTTTTCCTTTGAGCTGCCTTTTTAATTCAAGTGGGTTTCTTTTGAATATACAGTTTGTTAAATATTCTATTTTGATTTCATTTATACCCTGCCTAGATACTTACAAACTAATCACCGTAGATGGACTCTGTCGCAGTAGTCTTTGTTATTTCAAATACATCTCTCTCTTCCCCTCCATCCATGAATACACCCTCCATCCTCCACACAATACCCAAACGATTTCATATTATGTTAATATCTCCTCTAGTCTCTCTCTCTCTCTCTCTCTCTCTCTCTCTGACACTATCGCCGCGAGTGCCCTTCTGTTCCATTCCCCCAAAACTTTATAAACAAATCTAGCATCTAGCGGTTTCCATTGACGCTACATTTTCTCTATCATTCCGCTCAACACCTATGAAACCGTATTCTTTGATCTCCGCTTCCCTATAACCCATTCTTCGTTCTGAAAACAGTCCTTCCTTATCTCTCGATCCTAAGAGAAAACGAACTGTGGCACGCATCTAAGTAAGCAATACTTTACTAGCATTTCACGCTTATATTTTGCACTTCTGCACTTCTCTCCATTCCCAGATCCTGCCCTCCTTCCTCTTACCCGTCCCTTGATATCTGCATCTACATCTAAATGAATACTCTGCAATTCATAATTATGTGCTTGGCAGGGGGTTCTGTGGTCTGGTGGACTAATATTGTATTGACGTGTAATACGTGTAGGTTCACATCTCACGTCAGGCGCAGATTTTTAACACACACAAGTAACTCTCCTTCATCCCTAGTAACGCCAAGTGCAGAACGCCAGTAAGCTCCGTAGTTCAATATCCGCAGTAAAGATAACATCCCTTCGCTGCCGACTGGGGCAGAGCGGCATTCGTTTGAGCTGTGAGAGATGGAGAAACCCCGGAAGGCAGAGACTCTGTCACCAGCAACCTGTCGTAAACTAGAAAACGTATTTATTTTAATGAACCAATGGCCATGTAAGTTCACAAGGCTCTTACTTTATTTGAAACTGAGACGTTGAAAATTGTGGTGCTGGACTGGGGTTCGAATTCGATTTCACTGTGTTCCCCAAGATTGCAAACTCTTCTAGGCCTCCTCGAAAGGCACCTATCTGGTTTCGAATCCTGATCAGCACAAAATATTCATTATTTAATGTCAAGCTCTAGCATGTGCACTCCGAACAACTAGTGAAAAATAGTTGCATTTTCAACGTCTCTTCGTGCGTTGTCAGCTGTAACGTGTTCGTTTCAACTCACAGCCACGTGATGAGCTTTTTATCACAACATTACAAGATCAAACGTTTCCTTACATATTTTCAAGTTCAAACATTGGTCTCCATCTTACTGGCGAAAACGGATTTGGGTTTGACGTTGTGTTAGTTGTGATCACCAACGACGATATGTTGTGGATTCAACTTCTAGCTAGCAGAGTATTTTCCATCATATCATTGAAAGTACAAACATGCCACTCCTAGCTATTACAGGAAAAGAATTTGATAGTTAAAGTGTCTTCATGACCACGTGTGCGGGGTTTGAATTCCGTTCAGCACAGAACTTTTCGTCACCTGATGTCTAGCTAAACATGAGCACATCTCGCTAATGGTGAACCAACAATAGCTATTTATCGTCTGTTCCTGGCTATAAATCGACGGCGCTAGATGCTGGATTCGAATCCCAGTCAGGCAAAAACAATTCTATTGTCATTTAAGGTTCCAACATCTCGCTATTGATGAAAACATTTGATACTTAACTTCTCATTTTACGTACTTCGTTAACAATCCGATTAGGTGCTGTGTTCGCATCCCTGTCACAACCTTTACATGATGGCATTTCAATTTTAAACATGAGTGTACCTTGTTCCTTGTGAATGACACCATGTTAAACGTCGTTGGGGGTAGTTCCCAGGAAGGTAACTGTTATGACAATATTCCCAGTTCAGTTCAAACATTTTCGTCATTTATTTTCAGGATCTGAATTGATTACTGATACTGGTGCAAACGTCTATAATTCACGTCTCTTTATGCCTAGTGATCGGGTCTCAATAAGGCACAAACAAAGCTTAGCTTAGTTAGCAGCGGCTATAGGTGCTAGGTTTAAATCTAGGTCCAGAATGACGACGTTGTTCACGTCATTTAAAGTTAAAATTTGTGTACACGTAGCTGTTGATGTGTTACGAGAACAATGATATTACTGGTGATTCGCTGTTAATGTTGAGATTTCTGTAGAGTGATTGTTGCCGTTAATCGCGTTTTTTTACTGATTCGTCCAATATCCAGTTTCCAGAGTCACTCACTGTTGAGCGACGTTCAGCACGTGGATGGAAAACCTTTTCGAGAGCGAAAAAATTTTTTCCAATTGCCGTACAGCTTTGTAACTCCATAGATTGTCTCAAGTATTTAAATTTGACTAAGGATTACTGTACGATATATGTAAAATAATCCGTTTTCTCAAAGTTAGTTTATGAGTGTTATGGGGTGTCTCATCGCTAAGAACGTGTTTTCTGATGTGTTTTGTATGACGATCTTAGTTGACACTTACACTGACTGCCATAAAGACCTTTGGTCTCTAGTAGTCTCTTGCGGTACCCATTGTGTGTAATCAAACGACTGTAGTCCGCAGCTCGTGGTCGTGCGGTAGCGTTTCTCGCTTCCCGCGCCCGGGTTCCCGTGTTCGATTCCCGGCGGGGTCAGGGATTTTCTCTACCTCGTGATGACTGGGTGTTGTGTGCTGTCCTTAGGTTAGTTAGGTTTAATCACAGTCTGCTTTCCGCAGCGCTGCGGCGAGGACGACTTGTTTACGTCCCGTCCGCGCGGTCGCGAGTGCCCGCAGTTGTTTACTACTGCGTTGTCGCTAATTTAGAGTCCATCACTACCGACGCAACATGGCACATTCATACAGACAAACCACCATCAAGATCAGTTTTCAAACCTATCACGCACGACCGCGAGCTTTTGAAGTGGAACGTTTTCTACGTGACGACGTTAAAATTGACCCGGGAGACATAATTGGTATCCATCTCTCTATCACGAGCAGTGTTGCCTACGTCAAGCTAGTAAGTGACGAGGTGTGCAACAGAATCGTGAGCGCACATGCGAACGATCTTAAATTCAAACATTCTGATGGCCATATTGGGGCGGTCTCTATCGATCACGCGGGGCTTGGCCTCCGTACGATACGCGTCTTCGAACTCCCTTTCGAAGTACCACTGGACGTAGTCACCGCGGCTTTCCAGCCATACGGCAAAGTGATCAGCCATATGGCCGAAAAATGGACCACCTTTACAACGTACCCCGTTCTTAACGGGGTGCGACAGATTAAAATTGAACTGACCAAACATGTTCCGTCATATCTAGTCATCGGCGGATGTAGGGCGATCATTATGTATGACGGTCAGCCACGCACTTGCTCTGGTTGTGGCCAAGTAGGGCACGTCCGGTCGGATTGTCTCCGACGACGGCTTACTCAAATCCCGACAGGTGAATCTATGACTCCGTCTACGGTGACGACCCTTCCTCTCAATTACGCCGAAGTTACACGGGCAGCAACCTTTTCCGATGCTGACGACATTAGTCCGATAGCCGCCCCCAATGGAGAGACCAAAATGGCTTCTGCAGTACAGGATCCGGCCTCTACAACGGCGCCCACACCTGAAGATAATACCCGACCGACCTTGCAAGAAGACGTGGATGCCAGGATGGACATTGACCCACGGGTTGTGCCAACAGCGGCTTTTCTTGCAGACACCGGAGCAGCTGACGAAATCCACCCACATTCAGATACTGAAACACACGTCCGTTAACAGCGTTCCCCGCGAAAACACAAGAGACGGCGGCATGCTCCATCGGACGAGTGTTTGCAGCGATCATCTGACATGGACTGTGGAAATTCCGACGACGGTACCGGCGGTACAGAGGCCGCTGTAACTTCAAACTCAACAGATCGCCGTGGTGACGGCTTCAGCCCCTCAGACACCACAGCACCAGCACAGCAGGATCACAAGCAGCCAACCGCTGCCGATTCCCAGCCAGCAGAGCCGATGGAGTCAGCGCCGAGTGCCGCAGCAGCCACTAACAGCCACCAACAGCCGATGGTGTTTCATGGCGACTGGGCGGACGACTGTGAGGAACACTCCTTGCCCATCGTGTCAGACGACACGGGGGGAAATTTACCCCACCAGTGTTGATCCTTTCCCGCCGTCAGTTACAGTGACGAGATAGCCTTACCAGGGTATTGATGGCCAACACGGATGCTGTGGATAGACCTCAAACTTATCGCGTTGCAACTATAAACATCAACACTATACGGACGCGCGCTAAGTTATCCTTGCTTCAGGATATGTTAAACTCTGCTTCCATCGACATAGCCCTTCTCCAGGAAGTGTACGTCGACGACTTCCCAGGCATGTACGGTTACGATGCTTGCGTCTCTCCAGCTTCCCCAACAGGCAGCAGTGTCGCTGTACTTCTTCGGGAAGGGATAGTGCGGACGATAACCTGTTTCTGCCTGGGACAAGAGGAATGGCACTCACAGTACTGGGTGTCCGCCTTATCAATATCTACGCATCTTCCGGGACGGACAAACGTCGCGAACGTTCACGATTCTTTGCGGAAGACGTCGCCCCGTTCTTCCAAGGCCGCCAGGACCATCTGATGTTTGGAGGTGACTACAATTGCGTACTGGCGCCCAGAGATCAACTCCCACGACATAATCCGTGCCCGGAACTCGGGACGCTAATTCGAGACTTGCAGATGGTGGACACTTGGGAACATCTTCACGGCCACCGACCGGGATTCACGCACTTCACAAGTCACTCTTCCAGTCGTATCGATCGGATTTATGTCTCACGCTCTCTCGCCGCTGGAACACAGGATGCGGAACTGTGGCCTGCAGCATTCTCGGACCACTCAGCTTACATTTGTGCCGTCATCCTGCGGCGGCAACAAGTGTGGAGAAGCCGCAGCCCGTGGAAATTAAACATCGCTCACCTGTCGTACCCGGATTGCCGCCAAGCCGTTGAGGATACGTGGCATTCGTGTGAAAATCGCCTCCGTGCATATCCCACAGCGCTCCGCTGGTGGTTGGACTGCGCCAAACCGGCACTGAGGCGAACGTTGATAACCTACGGTCGTGACCACGCTACTTGGCGAAGACATACACTCGACTTTTACTTCCGGGTCCTGCGCGACTGCGATGCTATGGAGCCGTCTCCGGAACGACAAACGGCGGTCCACCGTGCTAAGGCTCAAATCCTCGCTCATATGCGATGCCACCTAGAGGGGGTAGTCATCCTCTCGAGGACGCAGGATCGGATACCGAGCGAACGCCCGTCAATGTTCCACGTCCTTTGTGAACGTAAACGTCGCCAACGAGCGCTGATACGCTTCATCGACACGGAGGACGGTCATCGCCTCACCACGCAACAAGACATAACCACAGCGTTCTACAATCATTATTGTCAACTCTATTCCGCTCAGACCCCTGATTCGACAGCACTGGAGGACGTCTCTCACACGATTTACGGCACCGTCACCCCGGCAATGGAAGCGGCCTTGATGGAAGAAATTACAGAAGAAGAAGTGATCGACGCCATTAGAAAAGGAGCTGTCAACAAGTCTCCGGGTCCTGATGGCCTCCCCTTGGAATTTTACCGGACTTTTCAATATTTATTAGCTTCCCGACGGACGGACATCTGTCGCGATCTCCTATCCCCGGACGTGCCGCTCCCTGCGGCCCTTGTGGAAGGGATGATTATTCCTATTCACAAACCGTCCGGTGGCTCACGACTGCAGGACTACCGTCCGTTGACGCTATTGAACTGCGGCTTTAAGATCTTTTCTCGATTGTTGGCGGCGCGGATACGCCAGACCTTACGAAATGTTATCTCACCCGATCAAACGTCATTAGGAGGCGACAATAATATTCAAACAGCACTCAGTGAATATCGTGACTTGATCTCACTGGCGAGGGCATGTCGTCTGAAGAGTGCACTGGCGGCAATCGATTTTAGTCAAGCTTTTGACCGAGTGGACCACAACTATTTGGAAGCGGTTCTCCACCATATGCGGTACCCACAGCCATTCGTCACTGTCGTCATGCGACTGCTCCGTGGCGCGACGTCCAAAGTGATCGTCAACGGCCGACCTTCGCAGCCCCTCACCATTTCTCGATCGATACGCCAAGGGTGCCCTCTGTCCACTTTACTTTACGCTGTGGCCATGGAACCTCTCCTCTGCGGCCTGCGCCAACGACTAACGGGTATGACGTTACGAGGCTACACTTTCCGGCGCAAAGCGTACGCTGAGACCTGGTGATTGTCATCCGCAACGGTGACGACACCGCTAGCGCACTGAATTGGATAACGAAATATGGCATGGCCACTGGTAGTCATATCAACGTCGCAAAATCGGTGGCGATGAACATCGGGGTCGGATTGTCTGACAACAGTGTCGCCACCTTACAGCTCAGAGATAGTTTGAAATGTCTCGGAATTGACTTTACAGACGATATACGACGGACCGCTGCTCACAACTTTCGACGGCTTTTACGGAATGTTCGGACTGGAATTGCCAACAACCGCCTACGTGCCCTGGACATCGTCCAACGGACCCAGTATGTTAACACACATTTAGCATCACGCATTCCGCACATCGCCCACATATTACCTATACCGGTGATGTTAGCTCGCCGTATACTTGCGGCTTTTGGGTCCTTCGTGAGTTCAGGAATGCTTTTCAAGATCAAAAATGAGACTCTCACCCTTCCCCCGGATCGGGGAGGGCTTGGCCTTTATCACGTTTATGACAGAGCGGTCGCCCTATATGTGAGCACATTAGTCAAACTATGGCACCGCCGTCCGGACAGTCTGACCAGTTTGTTAATAGAGGAACTAGCACCGCCCTCCCTGTTGCCACCTGTACCGATACACCACGTCCCCTCCTCACTCTTCTACATCGGTGTCTTTTACCTCGAACTCAGTTACGTTCGACTTGCCTTACCAGCGACTCAACTGGCGACGGCAAAGACGGTTTATAGGGACCTGCAACGTGGACGACCCGATAACGCCGTGGAGAGGAAGCACCCGAACGTCAACTGGCGAGTAGTGTGGAGGACAATTCACCACGTGACACTGGACACTGACGTCACAGCGATGTGGTATATCACTGTCAACGGTAAGCAGGTGACCAGATCAAGGCTACATGCGATCCACATGGTAGACTCACCCACGTGCACGAGCTGTGGCGTTCAAGACAACGATGAACACCGTCTTAGCTGTGGCGTGTCTGCAGCAGTGTGGCACTTAGTGAGGCAAATGTCAGCATACTTCCTTCGGGTAACGCCGAATCATATCGACCCCAAGACTATCTAATTCCCGGATGAAACGTATTACCCACGCACTAAAACTAATGCAATGACGTGACTTCGTGGACATGCAGTGCATTATTTGTTTCAAGACAGCACTAAGGACACTTTAGACTTTTGGAACTATTTGCAGGAACGACATTCCAAGATCCTCCGTAACCCTAAGTATCGACAATATTTTTCCAATTTTTTGTGGAGTGCGTTCCACGACCCTCCACGTAGCTGGAACATCACTGGTAAGAGAAGCTAAAATTACAATACGATGATAGAACACTACACGGTACAACGTGGGATCTACTTTCATCATTACGAGAAGTCATACCTGGATGATACAGCAAATGGAGCGTTTCGTTGTGAACCCTCACACTCTGTAGCAGTATTTGCCCCATTTCCTCTTTTTGTCCCCGGTGCGAAAAGGTCTTCGCAGTTTTAGTTTTCCCATCAGGTGCAAGATGTAGCACTGGTTAATGGTGGTATGGATTCCACCCTTCAGTTTTGTTTCATGGTTTCCTTCGCCCCGCACTTTTCTCTCTTTCTTTATGCCTTTTTCTACAACTATTAGCATGGTTTTAGTTATGTGTGTCCCCAACTCGACGCAAAAAGTGCACTTACTAGTTTTCGGTTCCTTACTGTTAAAAAAAATTAAAAAAATTAAAAAAAATAAAAAAAATTAAAAATAAATAAATGAATAAATAAAATTTAAAAAATCACACTAATACACCAACTGCTTCCTTTGTACCACTCCACATCCCCAGGATGGGAGGGGGGAGACATCGTGGACAGGCCTCGGGTTGCGACCCCTGCCCACCTTGCCTCTGCCAGCCCACTACCTGATCCAAAAAAAAAGGAAAAAAAGAGAGCTAAAAAAAACGTAATTGGTTGCTAAATGAAAGGTAAAAAAAGAAAACAACTAGTTCTAAGTTCTAGGGGACTGATGACCATAGATGTTAAGTCCCATAGTGCTCAGAGCCATTTGAACCATTTTTTGAAACGACTGTACCCAATGGGGTTTTGGTGTTTAGAGGACCTGCAACACAGCTACGTTATGTTGGTTGTATTTGGCAGTGACCCACTTTTTTGCTGTCAAGTGTACGTGTCACCTGTCAGAGTCGTATCTGGATGTATCAGGGGTCCAATATCACTCCAACTGCACACGCCCCACACCATTACAAAGCCTCCACCAGCTTGAACAGTCCCCTTCTGACATGTAGTGTCCATGGATTCATGTTGTTGTCTCCACACCTGTACACGTCCATCCCCTCGATACAATCAGGAAAGAGACTCGTCTGACCAGGCAACATGTTTCCAGTAATCAACAGTCCAGTGTCGGTGTTGATGGGCCGAGGCGGGGCGTAAAGCTTTGTTTCGTGCAGTCATCAAGGGTACACTAATGGGCCTCCTCCTCCGGAACCCCATATCGATGATGTTTCGTTGAATGGTTCGCACGCTGACACTTGTTGATGACCCAGCACTGAAATCTGCAGCAGTTTACGGAAGGGTTGCACTTCTGTCACATTGAATGAAGGAAGCCCCTCAGGCGTCGTTGGTCCAGTTCCCACAGGATCTTTCTCCGGCCGCAGCCATGTTGGAGATTTGATGTTTTACCGGATTCGTGATATAGACGGTACACTCGTGAAATGGGCGTACGGGAAAATCTCCTCTTCATCACTACCTCGTAGATGCTGTGTCCCAGTATGGCATAACTTCGAATTGTAGCAGCAGTAAGCGATCTAACAACTGCGCCAGATACTTGTCATATAAAAGCGTTGCCGACCACAGCGCCGCAGTCTACCTGTTAACATATCTCCTTGTTTCAATACGCTTGCCTGTACCAGTTTCTTTGGCGCTTTTATGTGTGTATAAGATTGCCATACTTGCACTGATGGTACTAAATAATAATGACCTAAGGAACGAGGAAGCCTTTAACGAGAGCTGAAAAGACGCTTCAAGCAAAATCCTTTATCGGGAATAAAGGCACTTGTGTCTTTACAGTACATAGAAAGTCGTACCGCACCTCAGTGAACAAATAAGAAATAATAATATGTTTTGCACAAAGCAACAATGGTATTATAGTTCTGTGTTTGGTGAACTTTCGAGTGATTAAGCTGCCGTGTTCACTTACGGTGAAGGAGTTGCCACGAGGGCGGAGAACAAAACCACTTCTTAATTATTTCACTGCTTTAAAAAGAAGAATATTTAAGAAGAAATATAGTTTTAACCCTAGCAGTACCAACGCAGTTTCCATAACGGCGTAATATCAAGGGGGGGATTTTGTGCCAACCACCAAGGAAACCAGAAAGAAAACAAATTTCGTTAAATGTGTTTAACTTTCAAAAGGTTCAAATGGCTCTGAGCACTATGGGACTTGACATCTAAGGTCATCAGTCCCCTAGAACTTAGAACTACTTAAACCTAACTAACCGAAGGACATCACACACATCTATGCCCGAGGCAGGATTCGAACCTGCGACCCCAGCAGTCGCGCGGTTCCGGACTGACGCGCCTAGAACCGCTCGGCCACCGAGGCCGGCCCGTTTAACTTTCGTTAATAACATACTTTGTAAATAGGTACTGATGTGTAAGTACGACACAGAATCAAAAATATCTTTTAGCACAATCTTAGCCACACCAACACATTTTCCGTAATGCTTCAGCATATGGAGGAGTACTTCATGACAATCACATGAAATTTAAAAAACTACAAATTTGGTTAACTGTCTTCATTTGCATTCACAACATATATTTTAAAGTTGTGTAGGTGTGTAAGAAGGGTCCTGAACCTAAAAGTATGGATATAACTTTTTTGCTATAAGTCACATTGTAAAATCTCCTTCTGTATGACTTGCGTTTACTGATGGGGATAGAAAAATGGTTGACCTCATAGAGAAAGAAAAATAATTTAGTGATATCGAAAATTATATGTGCCCACAGTCTGAGGGTGATTGTCGATGCAATCGTTAGTCGCAGCACACAAAGGGGATTTAAATTAGCGAGAGATTTCCAAAGGGTTATTTCCTAGTGCCATATTTCGTGATTATGGTTGGCTTTACGATCTAGAAAAATCTTGCCTTAGGTCGGTATGTAGGAGGCAGAAGGCTTCTCTGATGATCTGACGCGGAAGAAACTATTCTTCTTTTATGCTTTGACCGTGAAATAGGAAAGTTAAAGACTGCAAGCTCTTTAAAGGAGCGAGAGTTATGCTCGCTTAATTTTTACGTAAGCGGCGGTTTCCATACAGTCCAAACCACTCAGGAATTAACTCGTTTTCATTTACCTCCTTTTACAGCCTTGAAGAACAGCTAAACTCTATCGCCTTCTCAAGGCCAATAACTTAAATCGTTATTATTAATTAATGAACGGATGTACTCCCATCTGCCCAAGCTCTATTCCATGCTAAAAATGTAACTATATCAGAATGTGACAAAACAAGACCAACCTTAACATATCCGCTGTTTTTTTACAGAGATCTTAACATTCCATCTAGCACCGAAATTATTTATTGTAAGTCTTCAACATTCATTACTAGGACTCAAATTTTTGGGTTCAGTAATAATGAAAAATTTAAAACAGTAATGGAATCTTACATAAGAAATAATTAAAAACAATAAATAGTTTCTTTCGAAATTTTAAAATATAAAATACCAGACCAGATTACGATAATTTCAGAAGTTGAGCACGAAGTGCCCCTCACCCCCACCCCTTGATATTTTAGGACTAATTTCTACTCGAGGCTCTGTCTGAAAAAAGCATATGGTCAGAATACACTTTCTGTAAGTGCTGGATACCACCAAAAAATATTTATCTGGATAATGCAACTGTTTTTCATGAGACGGTTCTTCTCTGCCTAACGAATGTCTCCTGAGCGTAAAGTAAAAGGAAGAATGAAGCTAAAGAAGCACCATATGATTGGAATAGAGTTTTTCACTACCTCTCGATAACGTACGTGCTGTTTTTGTGGCAATAAATGACCTCTGTTGGTGGGGATAGCATTATGCAAAATCTTACATTGTTGAACAGCTACGCTACACTGATTTCTTAGGAATATTTCAGGTACGTCTAGGAAAGAACATACAAATTTGATTACAAGACGACGTGAATGATTCAGAAAATATTTAGTTTTGAAAATGGTTGTTCCTCTAACAACTCCCTGTATTGAATTCGAGCAGAACATCATCTATTAAGCTTCAAAGTAAATATTAAGAAAACATTTATTTCTGAAAATTGTTGTTTATGTTATAACTTCCTGACTTATGGTCGAGCAGAGTATTCCCTACTGTCCTTCAAAGCCACGCTAGTTCAGTACAGCAGAAATCGTTTGTATGTACGTCTGGTGTACACGACACCTATTTTCAAATCCGAGGAAGGCTCTTCCGACGGATGTGTGGTATCAGCGCCGTTGATCCAGTAAAGACACAACACATTCCGTTCCCCTACCATGTCAACAGATTTTTTGCGTCGCCTGCAATTACTTTGATGTCGTTGGAATGCTAAACTCATATAAAGAACACAAAAAATATTCTAAAAGTAGAAAGAGAAATTCATATATGTCATACTGACGATGTGACACTTTTATTTCTTTCATAGTATTTTGTGGTATATGTCAAATGGAAAAATACTATAAAAGACGCATTGCAACTGAAATACAGCACTAAAAACAGTACCACAGTCTTATGTACAAAAGAAGCTGTAGCTAAATGAAATTACTATTTTGAATTAACAGTTGTCACCGTTATTTATTTTAATATTAAGAAATGCCAGCTAACCTTTTCTAATGGGTCAGAAGATTATGCAAAGCCAAGACTATAATATCAATGACATGCTGAGCGCAAAAAACTACTCTACAGGTCAGGCACAAATAAATTACAAGAAATAACTGCGTGCTGGCACTACAGATATGTCTTCAATATCGGAATAAAACATTCAGAAAACTCATTACTTTCGTTTCGTCTTAAAGAGGACATACCAATCTCAGCACAGCTGATACAGGTGTCAAGTAAAAGAAAGAAAATGAAGGAAGAAACCGTGACCTTTGTAGCACAGCTACAACTGTGCGCCTTTTATATCTGCGAGAAGTGTCAACGATTTTGTGTGTGAAACAGTAGCTTTTAAGTACCAACTATGGAATTTAATTAAGTCGAAGTAAAGCAAGACGAAAGACGAATCTAAGCTCGCAGGATCTCTGTTCAGTACCCTTCATAGCAACGAGTGCTGCTTTCGCTTTTGTGTTTGGAACAGCAGAGCGAAGGTGTCTGGCACCGCAGCCTTCGTGGAGTACAATGTGGGGAATGTCACCAGAACCACGACCCGTTGCCGTGGCATTTCGCGCCTCATCGCTTCCTATGTTTCACCGTGCACTCGGAGGGAGGCTGGTGGTAATAAGACCCCAGGAAAAAAAAGGAACAAGTAAAGTACAAGGCAGTGGAAGAGAGAATCCTAGCGAAATCCATGACTACTGCAAAGAGCCACGTTTGTCGAACCTTCTTTTCTCGTTCTAGGAAAATGGCAGGTTCGTTCTGCAAGGAAACGGATACTTCAGCAATTACGTCAGTTGTTCTGAAAGTAAAAATAGCAACTCGAGTATAAACACACATTATAAAATTTTCTTTAAATAAATGGCACTAACGTCTTTTTCTGTATCGACTAAGTAGTATGCCACAATTTATCATGCTTCATTTGATCTTTAATTGCACCACTGTATAAAAATATGCAAAAATTTATGATGACAGAGACAGAACGGCGATAGGCCTGACGTTATAATTATACTTGGATTAAACGACTGTCAATGGAATGATTCAGCACGCTCAGAACATTGAAAAAGAAACTCAAATGTTCATTTATTTTCTAATTTGTTTCTCTGTTGCTCAAATAAACAATTCGGGTGAGTGAACTGCGTCCTTACATAAACTGCTTTGATCAATTTGACACCAACAGTCCCTTGCGGTAAAGTCGAATGAAGAATGACAAGATTCGCTATACAAACGTGTGTAACACGTAAATGGTAGCAGAATTTCACAAGAGAAGATATGGCATATCTGTAATGCGGAACAAATATCATTCCTGTTGAGTTTCATATGTTTCCAAAGATAACAGAATATCCGAGTGGAGCGATTTTGTTTAAGCGAGATAAGGTCAAACACTATCTGGAAGTTAAAACCAAGAATGTCGTACATGGACTGATAAAATGTTTGCAAATTTGTAGCGAATTTGAAAAATCCTAATACACAGCTATTCGTTTTCCGGGTTTACCAATGTCCCTTCCGTACCCATCATATTGCTGCACTGGCGATGTGTTGTTACCAACGTTACCTCATGCTGAGTGTTCACTGTATTTTTGGAAACAAAGTCAGTTGTCACCTGTTCAATAGATATATTTTATTGCACTTCACTGCTTTCGACAGTTTAATTTGTCATCTTCGGAAGTTCAATATTGGCTTAGAATATTGATATGCACACTTCAAATATCTGACGTATGCTTATCTTTATCAGGCAGTATTGAACATACTAATATGACAGATTATTCTGTTAAACGCAAAAAAAATAATTCTGTTGAGCAGTTGGCGATTGATTTTCTTTTGTAAAAAATGTGCACCACTGTTGGTAGAAAAATAACAGCTCTGAACTAAGTCATACGTCCAATGTTTCAAAGGTAACCGCTAACTCTATTACACAGAGGAATATTATTATCAATACTTACAAAAGCTTAAGGATGTGAACTACAATCATGTAAAATCGTAAAATATATCCGCTTAAGGTAGACCTCTTTTTCTTGTTTTCGCTTAAGGCATTCCCTGGGATGTATACGCTATTGTAGTATTCACCCCAAGTTCGCTAGAAACTCCGTTATCCAGTTACAAGAAATTTGCAAAAAAGTGTCTCCGAAAAGTATTCACAGTAGAAAATATAGTAGAAATCGCAGCTGTTGTGGCAGCATGTAATTTCAACGACGACGTAACAGGCATTATGAAAATTATAAACGTGAGGGAACCTGAGATTGGACCAACCTATTACAACTTCTGTACAAAAGAGGACGACAGGCGCATCGAGTGAGCAGAGGAATGGATCGCAGAAGCTGCAAAGGAGGCTCAAGGGACCACCATGGCCAAGAAGAAGACGAAGGAGGATCTCCTTTTGCATCTGCGCGGATTGCTGTGTGGTCCATGGATCGCTGACTAGAGGTACGTTTAACTTAACTACATAATTAAAAAGGAACCCAGAATTTTAAACTCATTTTTCAAGAAATGGTAGTTTTCAAACTCACAAGGAACATAACCTGAGAACTATATACACGACTTTGAATGTAATTTTACCCTGGAATTTTACACTGAATTATCTATCAACGTACGTTGCCGTTTTACGATAACTTTAAAAGTCCATTTCGGTGCACATTGTTACCTCGATGTTATGGGCGAAGAAAGTGATATTTGTTTCAACACATCACCATTTTGTTAGCACTTAATATTCTGCGATTTTCCTAAGTGTACTAAACGAAAATATATTGAACATGTCTTATACAAAATTATTTTGTTACAGGTCCAAGAGGAGTGCTTCAGAAATTCCCACCGATGACCAATGTTCCAGCTGCAAGGGGTCCTTCCACCTCGTGCAGCGATTACAGGGACCTTCGATGTAGACGACGAAAGACAAAAGTGTTAGGAATTAAACTACATCATCAGATTTAGCATTACTTTTTATTTTACCTGAAAAAATTACGAACGTCACCTATTTTTTATGCGTTCAAAGAGGACTACCCAGGTAAGTATAAAATGACAGTTTTTCGTGTGGTCGTTACGTGTCTTTAGTAATATGTGCCATAGGTAACGGCGGCATGCCCACGGCAGTGCAAAACTCTCTCAAGCAGTTGTTCACTGCAACGCAAGAACTGCATAACAGAATATTCCACTTTACTGCTGAGTTTGTGTTTAGCATAAAATAATGTGGAAATAAAAAGTGGTATTAAGTTGAACGTGCCCGAATAAAATATTCAAAACGGCAGTAAACTTGTGATAAAACAGCATATACGCCTCTGTTTTATTCAAAGCACAGCATCTGGAAAAACATTTACGGAGTATTACAATGGATGACATAAAGAATTCAGTAGTTTACCAGATTTGTCGGTAGCATTAACCTACACAAGCAGCAGCTGGCTGTAGTTACGAGTGCATCCCTCCGGACCTAAGAGGTTACATTATTTAAAATTTTTTCACGATTGCTGTCATAAAGTTGACTGGGAGGTGAACTACGAGCTCTAGCAAAAACTGGAAAGATCATCTTTGATCACTCATTTTTAGGAACGTATCCCATGTGAATTGCGGGATTTTATATTAAATATATTTTTTCCGGTGGAATAATAAACGAACGACCGTGCTGTGTACTATAATGTAGGACAATAAGCAAAAGGATGAAATGTAATAGCGACAAGCAACCAAGTCTCATCGGCTGACACGATGGCTATTCTCGAGCTTAACGTCTGCGCCGGATATATAGGTCAACAGCTAGTCACATGACCTGTTATCAGTAAGACAGTATCGACGTTTTTCGTTTTATCCCGGGAAACTAATAGATTTGTAATCAGCAGTATCGGTATTTATTGAGATATCGAGTGCTGATGCTTTAACTATCAAAATACACATCGCTGGCATTATAACTGAAGCGCGAGTTATTATTTACTTTCTCTAGTTTCACTGTGCAATGTTCTTTAGTCTCGTGTTGCGGTGGACGTCTAGGCATTCATAAAAGGCATACTTAGGGCAGACAAGCGCTGACGGAACGACTTGCGGTGGAAGAGCGAGGACTTCGTGCAAATCGATAGTCAGGTGTTCAGGAAATGTGACACTAGCATCCGACAGCACATATTCACTCACGATGTTAGTACCTAATAACACGGAGTCCATTGTAAATAGCTGAAATACTCACTCGGTGAAAACAAGAAGAGTGGAATATTCTTAGAGATTGTTGAGATGGATGTGTGTTATTCTGGTAGTTCCATCTTCTATACATTTAGTAAAAACATGAAAAATATTTTCGATGATTTAGAAAACACAGAGGAAAGGCTTCTGTGCCGAACACTCCTATTATTTGTACAACAGTGCTTTGGAGAATGTTGCTGCAATGCAAACAATATCTCTCAGTATCTTTCCGTTTTAATTTTCTTCCTTTAACGGCCAAGTTATTTTGAGTCATGTAATCCCTCAGAATAAGAGAAGAATTATAGATTTAAACAGGATATTAAACGATTCTACGTCATAGATGGCAGCTGTCGCTGTAATCCGATAGACTTGTATCAAGAAAACTAAACGGAATTAGCAATCTTTATGTACGAGGGTTGGAAGTTTAATAGTGGTAACTATTTATTTACAGCTCGTACAAAGTAGATACGTGTTTGAAGGTTTTACTGGCCTTCAGAGTAGTCACCAGCATTGTGTATAACCCGCTGCCAGCGATGTGGAAGTAGTAGGCTACTCTTAGAAGTGCCAGTTGTGTTGACAGTTCGAGCGACGCGGTCTGTTGCCCGAAGAATTTGTAGCAGTTATGAAGCGAATGCCGTGAAGTGTTTCCTTCAGTTTAGAAATCGAGTTGAACTCACGAGGGCTTAAGTCAGGGGAGTGCCGTAGGTGATTTAGCTTTTAGCAGCCCCATCAGTCAAACAAATCAGTAACAGCTTGTACTGTACGCTCTTGAGCATTGTCCTGCAAAATAATGGTCAGGTCCTGCAGAAAGTGTCATCACTTCTGTCGCTATGCTGTTCATTTTTGGAACACAACCTACGACCAGCTTAGAGACAGAAGTGATGACACTTTCTGTAGGAACTGACCATCATTTTGCAGGACAACGTTCAAGCACGTACAGTGCAAGCTGTTACTGATTTGTTTGACTGATGGGACTGCTAAGTTCTATACCACCTACTGCACTCCCCTGACTAAAGCCCTCGTGAGCTCAACTCGATTTCAAAACTCGCTTCAGAAATGCTACAAATTCGTCGTGCAATAGACCGCCTCCCTCGAACTTTCAACACAACTGGCACTGCTAAGAGCACCATCGCTGGCAACGGGTTATACACATTGCTGGTGACTGCTTTGAAGGTCAGGAAAACTTTGAAACACGTATCTATTTTGTACGAGCTGTAAATAAATTGTTGCCACTATTAAAGTTCCAACCCTCGTATAAGAAAATGATAATTTAATTATTTTTACCAAGTAAACGCATTATAATCTTTGACAATATTCGACGCGGAAGTCAGAGTGCTATTAAAACTAGAGCGTACTTATCAGCGGAGGTAAAACGAGGAGAATCAAGAAACATTATTAACATCACAATGTCTAAGACGTGATCTGGTGCAATGTTACAGACTGCAGAAAAATGAGCAGTTTGATGAAATCACATAATTCTTTTTGAATGTGCATTATCAAATGACAATGTCATTTGGTGTTACGTAACTGATAATGTGTTTCGAGTATAGTTACTGAGCATGTTTAACATCAGATGGAAAAATAAATCAGATACAACGAACGCAATAACGAAATACACTCTGAAGAGTTAGGGAAGAGCTTAAAGGTCAAACTGACTTGCGACGAAAAATTATGAAATTTCTTTAGACACGACAAAGAAGTTACGAAAACCCACACTATAATCCGAACAGTATTCGACGGTACAAGTTATTTGAAAGTTCAGAGCTACAAGGCTGGAGTACAGAGACAGAAGCATAATGCAACACAGGTATGGAATGGCAAACAACAGCTAGACAGGAATTTGTGCTCACAGGTGTCACCTAGGAACCTGAACTATCAAGACTACTACTCAAATAAAGGCACATTGGGGATTCAGTGTCCCATCGACGACAAGAGCATTAAAAATGAAGCACAATTTCAGATGGGGCAAAATTAGGGAAGGACCTCAGGCCTATAGTTTCAAGAGAGTCATCTAAACATCAGTCAAAAAGGGTTTGGAGATTCAGTGGCAAAGCTAATCAGGGGAGATCGGATCCAGACTGGAACTTCATACCTCCACAGTGTGTCCAAATAAAAGAAAATTGATCATTCGAATGTTTGTTCACATTTCAGCAACCGATAAAATATTTCTGGCGTTATACAGCATCTGAGGAAGACAACGCAGCTGCTAGATAAATACAAGTGTAGCTCCTCGATTTCTGCTACGACACTGTTAAAGAAGGATGTGGAACTAATGAATGTTGCAAATTAACAAAAAAATGGCTGTGAGCACTATGGGACTTAAACATCTGAGGTCATCAGTCCCCAAGAACTTAGAACTACTTAAACCTAACTAACCTAGGGACATCACACACATCCATGCCCGAGGGAGGATTCGAACCTGGGACCGTAGCGGTAGCGCGGTTCCAGACTGAAGCGGTTGGAACCGCTCGGCCACAACTGCCGACTGCAAATTAACGTCATCATAATACGCGATTACGTCAGTCAGTCTTACAAAATAAAATTAACACTGATAAAAATGCACGATCAACACATACTACTCAATCGTATTTAAGGTACATAAAACAAAATTTCCACTCAGTCTAGAGACAAAATTCTTTTTCGCGACAAGCAACAAGCTAATTCTTTCCTAGCTCACACCATATCCACATCAGAACAGAGTTAAGTGGCTGTTCAAGATTTTGGTAATGAAACACCGCCGTTTCTTGAATTTTCAATGTGTTTTGTTTTGCATATCGTATCGTGATTTCTAGGCTTATAGACACTAATTAATGTGCCTTAGTTTATTCATTACTTTACTGCGTGTTTTAAAACAGTATATTTATTCACATAGTTTGCTTTATCAGTACGGCCACTTCTTTAGCATGATTCTTCACAAGTGACGATCCAAAACCCTACCCCCTTCTCTTTCCTCAATTTACATTTGTCTTTTAATATCTGCGATTTCTCTGTCACAATGGGTTCTTTTACAGTATTTCTTAATGTCAGGAATCAATACAAGTATTGGGCCTCCTATAAACTGATAATATTTCCTTGAAGCGTTTTTGCTTTGACACTCATGCTTGTTACAGTTGCGTGTTCACGCACATGTGCTTCTCTTGCGGTCTTTTTTTATATTGTAAATAGTTTGCTATGTTTACCTGAGTCTGTGGGCTCTTTATACGGCATATGAGTTTAATGGCACATTTTTTACCCTCTTCCCCTCTCCCAGTTCCAACGGTTTAGTTAATATCTTAATTCTAGTAATGAGTATGTACTTGTGAAACCACATACGCTGCTCATTGTAGCTAAGCTCTACTCTTAAGCCACTCCGCGCATGTCACTAGCTCTGTACGTGGCTTATTTACGCTCTGTAGCATGCGATGCCATGTTTTATATGTAAATTCACTTATACAAAAATCTTTCGAGTGGCGCACTACACGTAGTTTGATCCATTGTCAAATGTGTGTTATCTTAAAAAAGTTTTACTAAAAATTTGATGACAGATACATGTACAAGACAGTCAACGACTCCCACAATGGACGTAGACGATGTGTGATTCCACGTGAGTATGCTTCACTAAAATCATTTCTAAACATTTCCTGTAATTTTGTTTATTTTAATGATACCATATCTGTCCGGAACAAAATGTCGTAATTTTTGTTAATAGGTACAATACCTTGTGAACAAGACAGTTTTAAAACTGTCGAAACCATGTCAAAGTTTAATAATTTTTTTCTTTTTTTTTGCCACTGGTTGGCTGTTATTTTCAGACCACTGAAGCTGTTGCATGCACGTTTTCTGAACCGCAGCCATGTTGAAAATCTTAGTGCATAGTAAATTGAAAGACTGACTCACAGTATTACTGTTCACTCTAAATGAAGAAAATTCACGAAACAGCAAGAGTAAGGTGACGTAAAAGTACTCTCAGACTCAACAATAAAGCAAAATTCTCCATAGCCAGTCAAATTTGCAACACCATGGAGCTGATGAGACACTTAGGGAACGTATCTACGTGTCCTGCATCTGCCGGCCTCTGTGGCCGAGCGGTTGTAGGCGCCTCGGTACGGAACCGTCGCAGGTTCGAATCCTGCCTCGGGCATGGATGTCTGTGATGTCCTTAGGTTAGTTACGTTTAAGGGCGACTGATGATCTCAGATGTTAAGTACCATAGTGCTCAGAGCCATTTGAACTTTGTCCTGCATCTGAAAACTTCAACAGGAAGTTGAATCAGCTATGGAGGTAGTAAATATAGCTGCGAAAGATAAGAGTTAGCCATAATTTGCTCAACGAAATAATACGCTTGCACATTTGTAAGTGCTTTACCAAATTATAGAATATATTATCAGGAAACGCTCAGTTTTTGCCCTGTAAATCCAGAATGGATATGCTTCTGATTGCATGTACTATATCCGAGAACGTATGTAGAGCCGGGGCTGCATCCCCGCAACCGAAACGACACCGTAGGCCACTGGCCAATGTAGTGCCAGCTAAGCATCTTCGATAGACACGGCTTCTGCACCCGGCACTTCCGCGTGAGAGACTTAACGGGGACTCCAGCTGTACAACCAACCAACCTACCAATTATGCGACACGATGCCATCAACCTCTCTTCAGGCTTTTTGACGTGGCCTCGATAAAGGATACCTTCTACGACTGTCAACACGTGGAAGTGCGAATTAAACCAGCAGGACCAGCCCGTCGGCAAGTCGTCACAGCTGGACCATCCGACGACCCAGAGCCTGTGTCGGTCGTCGCTGCATCTATGATACTATCACCGCCGAGCCGCGAACCAATAACCTCTGCCTCAGGGTTCACCCTGGGGACGGGCAAGTCGCCTCGCTGGCGCGCCGTCACACTGCAGCCGAAGGCCGCCAGCCGCCAGCACGCTGCGGTAGTCGGATGACCGCTAGAATCCACGGGAGACCCTGCTCATCAATAAAGTGATCTATCAGCTGATTGGCTGCCTTCTTCGCCCGCTCCCTCGGCAACCTCCAGCAGCGAAACACACGCCCACGGCTATACACCTGACAAACCCTTACTAAAGAAAGACCGTGGAGGATTAATGAGTTATGCAGGGACTGGCAGATCATCCTGTGCGTAAATAAATGTAACAGGTTACACATAAAGAAGCAAAGCAATTTTCTGCTATTGGATTCATTATTGATGAGAAATCACTGGAAACAGCAGGTACCGTAAAATATCTTGGTGTACTTATCTACATCTACATCTACATCCATACCCCGCAAGCTACTTGACAGTGCGTGGTGGAGGGTACTTTGAGTACCTCTATCGGTTCTCCCTTCTATTCCAGTCTCGTATTGCCTGTGGAAAGAAAAATTGTCGATATGTCTCTGGGTGGGCTCTAATCTCTCTGGTTTTATCCTCATGGCCTCTTCGCGAGATATACGTAGGAGGGAGCAATATACTGCTTAACTCCTCGGTGAAGGTATGTTCTCGAAACTTCAACAAAAGCCCGTACCGAGCTACTGAGCGTCTCTCCTGCAGAGTCTTCGACTGGAGTTTATCTATCATCTCCGTAACGCTTTCGCGATTACTAAATGATCTCGTAACGAAGCGCGCTGCTCTCTGTTGCATCTTCTCTATCTCTTCTATCAACCCTATCCACTAAGGATCCCACACTGGTGAGCAATATTCAAGCAGTGGGCGAACAAGTGTACTGTAACCTACTTCCTTTGTTTTCGGATTGCATTTCCTTAGGATTCTTCCAATGAATCTAACTCTGGCACCCGCTTTATTGACGATAAACTTTATATGATAATTCCATTTTAAATCACTCCTAATGCCGACTCCCAGATAATTCACGGAATTAACTGCTTCCAGTTGCTGACCTGCTACATTGTAGCTAAATGATAAGGGATCTTTCTTTCTACGAATTCGCAGCACATTACACTTGTCTACATTGAGATTCAATTGCCATTTCCTGCACTTTGCGTCAATTCGTTGCAGATCCTCCTGCATTTCAATACAATTTTCCATTGTTACAACCTCTCGATATACCACAGCATCATCCGCAAAAAGCCTCAGTGAACTTATGAGGATCAGCCTACAGAGGAACGACCACATGAATAAATAATGGGAAAAGCGGATGCTGGACTGATATTCACTGGAAGAATCATAAGAAAATGTAATTCATGAACGAAAGACGTAGCTTACGAAACAGTTGTACGACCGACTATTATCATTCAGCAGTCAGGGACTCCCACCCGATGAGATTAATAGAAGAGGGGGAGAGGGGGACAGAGAGAGAGAGAGAGAAAATCGTCGAAAAGCTTTACGATTCGTCACAATATCGTTTAATCGATACGAGAGAGATACTGGGTGCTTGACAAACTAAAGTTGCAGCGATTACAAGAGAGATGTACGGTTGTAGTTCAAAGAGTTTGCATCCAGGAAGATCCTGACAACATATTACTTCACCAACATCGTATCGCAATACGACCACTATCTACATCTACATCTACATTTATACTCCACAAGACACCCAACGGTGTGTGGCGGAGGGCACTTTACGTGCCACTGTCATTACTTCCCTTTCCTGTTCCAGTCGTGTAGGGTCTGCGGGAAGAACGACTGCCGGAAAGTCTCCGTGCGCGCTCGAATCTCTCTAATTTTACATTCGTGATCTCCTCGGGAGGTATAAGTAGGGGGAAACAATATATTCGATACCTCATCCAGAAACGCAACCTCTCGAAACCTGGCGAGCAAGCTACACCGCGATGCAGAGCGCCTCTCTTGCAGAGTTTCCTAAACATCTCCGTAACGCTATCACGCTTACCAAATAACCCTGTGACGAAACGCGCCGCTCTTCTTTGGATCTTGTCTATCCCCTCTGTCAACCCTACCTGGTACGGATCCCACACTGATGAGCAATACTCACGTATAGGTCGAACGAGTGTTTTGTAAGCCACATCCTTTGCTGATGGACTACATTTTCTAAGGACTCTCCCAATGAATCTCAGCCTGGCACCCGCCTCACCAACAATTAATTTTATATGATGATTCCACTTCAAATAGTTCCGCACGCATACTCCCAGATATTTTACAGTAGTAACTGCTACCAGTGTTTGTTCTGATATCATAAAATCATACAATAAAGGATCCATTTTTCTATGTATTCGCAATACACTACATTTGTCTATGTTAAGAGTCAGTTGCCACTCCCTGCACCAAGTGCCTATCCGCTGCAGATCTTCCCGCATTTCGCTGCAGTTTTCTAATGCTGCAACTTCTCTGTATACTACAGCATCATCCGCGAAAAGCCGCATGGAACTTCCGACACTATCTACTAGGTCATTTATATATGTTGTGAAAAGCAATGGTCCCATAACACTCCCCTGTGGCATGCCAGAGGTTACTTTAACGTCTGTAGACGTCTTTCCATTGATAACAACATGCTGGTTCTGTTTGCTAAAAACTCTTCAATCAAGCCGCACAGCTGGTCTGATACGCCGTAGGCTCTTACTTTGTTTATCAGGCGACAGTGCGGAACTGTATCGAACGCCTTCCGGAAGTGAAGGAAAATAGCATCTAACTGGATGCCTGTATCTAATATTTTCTGGGTCTCATGAACAAATAAAGCGATTGGGTCTCACAAGATCGCTGTTTCCGGAATCCATGTTGATTCGTACAGAGTAGATTCTGGGTTTCCACAAATGACATGATACGCGAGCAGAAAACATGTTCTAAAATTCTACAACAGATCGATGTCAGAGATATAGGTCTATAGTTTTGCGTATCTGCTCGACGACCCTTCTTGAAGACTGGGACTACCTGTGATCTTTTCCAATCATTTGGAACCTTCCGTTCTTCTAGAGCAGGGCTTAACAACTGGCCGGATTTGAGCGCGAGTACTCGCGTCTGCTCAGCCACGTGCTCACGAGCAGGTGCAAGGTCGTGGAGTAGGGAGGGAGGGGAGGGAGGGGAAATTCGCGCGCACTTATGATTAGGACCGCAGCGTGCCTATTGAATTCGCACCGATTGTGTAACGTTAAAAGTACTACGATCAGCTCTAACAGTCACTTCGCTGGTTAAGAATCATGTCAAGTCGCCGTTGTGTAACCCCAACCATGCTTTCGTAGTTCAACCCCCCTTGGGAGGAATTGTATCTGTTTACAGAAAAAGATGGTGTTGAAAAATGTTTAGTATGTCACAAAACGCTGAAATCTTTTAGGAAATTTAATTTGCAGCGACATTATATGTCGTACCACGCGAAAGACTACGGAAGTGGAAAATGTGATGGACCATATCGTGCACAGGAAGATATTAAACTTAAAAGGAAGCTATCCGAAGAAGATCTGGATGACGAAGAAAAATCAACTGAGGCAGCTCTCAGAGTGAGCTACAAAACTGCTTTGTTTTTAGCAAAATCCCTGCGCCCCGTCACTGATGGCGATTTAATAAAAGATGTTTGGTAGTTGCAGCGTAACATTTGTGTCCATCTCAAGTTGAACAGTTTCGGATTGTGCCATTATCTAACATGACCATTATGCGTCGCATACAGGACATAGCAGACGACGTCCGGAGCCAGCTTCCAAATATCTATAAAGATTTTATGGCGTATTCTCTAGCTCTGGACGAAAGTGTTGATATCACTGGAACAGTGCAGCTTTCCATATTTATTAGAGGTGTTAATAGAGATCTTCAGGCGAGGAAGGAGCTCCTCAATGTAGTAGCCATGAAGAACACTACAACTGGAGGTGATATTTTAAGTAGTGTTGAAGAAAGTGTTGGGCCGGCCGAAGTGGCCGTGCGGTTAAAGGCGCTGCAGTCTGGAACCGCAAGACCGCTACGGTCGCAGGTTCGAATCCTGCCTCGGGCATGGATGTTTGTGATGTCCTTAGGTTAGTTAGGTTTAACTAGTTCTAAGTTCTAGGGGACTAATGACCTCACCAGTTGAGTCCCATAGTGCTCAGAGCCATTTGAACCATTTGAAGAAAGTGTTGAAAATATAGGATTGTCGTGGAATTCTTTAGTTTCAGTGTCTACAGACGGTGCACCAGCGATGACAGGGAAAAAATTAGGTTTCGTTGAGCTGTTGAAGGAGAAAATGCAAAAACTGACCGTGCCGAATGAAATAAGGGGCGTTCACTGTGTGATCCACCAGGAAAACTTATGTGCAAAGAGTATCACTCTAAAAAATGTGATGAGTGTTGTTGTTCGTACAACCAATTATATAAGGAAGCATGGGCTACAACACAGACAATTTAAAAGCTTTCTTGAGGATGTAGAAAGCCAGTATGGTAGCCTGCCTTATTACAGCGAGGTCCACTGCCTTAGTCGTGGCGAATTATTAAATCGAATTTTTGCCTATTAGATGAGATAAATATGATCATGGAAATAAATAACATGTGTGTTCCTGAATTGAAAGAGCCTTCATGGAAATGTGATCTCGCGTTCTTAGCAGATTTAAGTAGCCATCTGAATGCTTTGAACATTTCACTACAGGGTAAAGATCTGCTAATTACTCATTTCATAGATCGAATACGAGCTTTTAAAATGAAATTGACACTTTGGGTGAGTCAGCTGGTAACAGGAAATCTAGCTCATTTTCCTAAATTATCATCCATGCAAGATGTTCACAAAGACTGTGAACGTTATTGATTGGTTCTGAGCACTATGCGACTTAACTTCTGAGGTCATCAGTCACCTAGAACTTAGAACTAATTACACCTAACTAACCTAAGGACATCACACACATCCATGCCCAAGGCAGGATTCGAACCTGCGACCGTAGCGGTCACGCTGTTCCAGACTGAAGAGTCTAAACCGCACGGCCACACCGGCCGGCGTGAACGTTATTCACATAGTTTAGTTGCCCTTAAGGAAGAATTTGATCAACGCTTTCAAGATGTGACAGCACTAGACAGTGATTCTGATCTGTTCTCCTCTCCATATTCAGCGAATATTGAAGAGATTCGTCCTGAGCTGCAACTAGAAATTATTGACCTGCAAGCCGGCCGAACTGGCCGTGCGGTTAAAGGTGCTGCAGTCTGGAACCGCAAAACCGCTACGGTCGCAGGTTCGAATCCTGCCTCGGGCATGGATGTTTATGATGTCCTTAGGTTAGTTAGGTTTAACTAGTTCTAAGTTCTAGGGGACTAATGACCTCAGCAGTTGAGTCCCATAGTGCTCAGAGCCATTTGAACCATTTTTTATTGACCTGCAGTGTGACAGAGAATACAGAGACAAATTTCAGAACAAGAAAAACATTTTGGAATTTTACAGACACTTCCCTCAGGATAGATTTCCTCATTTGCACAAACTGGCGGCTACAATAATATCAATGTTCGGTTCCATGTATGTTTGTGAATAACTGTTCTCTGCAATGAAATGTGACAAGACGCGCCTGAGAAACGCATTGTGTGATCGAAATTTAAACTGCACGCTGCGCCTACGATGCACAAGAACAATTACTCCGAACATAGACGCAATTGTAAAGGGCAAAAAGTACAAGATAACAGAGAATCCCACACTTCAGTGACACCTTTTATTGTGTAACAGTTCACAAATTAATACGAATGTAGAGGCATACACTAAGCTAATAAAATTATGTGGCACGTGTACATTCTCCTTTATTTGTTTCATTTGTCACAGTAATAATTCGTGAGTGATATCCCTGCAGGTGGCCGCGGATTTACATTGACTGGCGGCAGCTGTTGTGTGCCCCAAGTGGCTCTCCCCACTCTCCGCTCTGGTCCGGTAGTGGGGGTAGCGTGCTCGTGCTGCTCGGTGCTCGCGCCTTGCTGCTCACAGCTTGCTCCGTGAGCACGTATGTTGTAAAGCCCTGTTCTAGAGACTTGCGGTACACGGCTGTTAGAAAGGGGGAAAGTTCTTTCGCGTACTCTGTGTAGAATCGAATTGGTATCCCGTAAGGTCCAGTAGACTTTCCCTTGTTGAGTGATTTCAGTTGCTTTTCTATCTGGATATGCAGTTTCGAGCCACTTACTGATTTAACGTAAGACCAGAACTTGCTAGGATTGTCTGTCAAGTCGGTACATAGAGTTTTACTTTCGAATTCACTGAACGCTTCACGCATAGCCCTCCTTACGCTAACTTTGACATCGTTTAGCTTCTGTTTGTCTGAGAGGTTTTGGCTGCATTTAAACTTGCAGTGAAGCTCTCTTTGCTTTCGCTTGCTGAACCAAGGTGTGTTATTCCGGCGCTCACAGTTCTACTCGGCACGTACCTAAAAAACGCATTTTACGATTGCCTTGAACTTTTTCCATAAACACTCAACATTGTCAGTGTCGGAACAGAAATTTTCGTTTTGATCTGTTAGGTAGTCTGAAATCTGCCTTCTATTTCTCCTGCTAAACAGATAAACCTTACTCCCTTTTTTTATTCCCATTTACTTCCATATTCAGGAATGCTGCAACGGCCTTATGATCACTGATACCCTGTTCTGCCCTTACAGAGTCGTAAAGTTCGGGTCTGTTTGTTATCAGTAGGTCCAAGGTGTTATCTCCGCGAGTCGGTTCTCTGTTTAATTGCTTGAGGTAATTTTCGGATAGTGCACTCAGTATAATGTCACTCGATACTCTGTCCCTACCACCTGTCGAAAACATCTGAGTGTCCCAGTCTATATCTTGTAAATTGAAATCTCCACCTAAGAAAATTGCTGAGAAAATTTATGTGAAATGTATTCCAGATTTTCTCTCAGTTGTTCTGCCACTAATGCTGCTGAGTCGGGAGGTCGGTAAAATGAGCCAATTATTAACCTAGTTTGGTTGTTGAGTGTAACCTCCACCCATAATAATTCACAGGAACTATCCACTTTCACTTCACTACAGGATAAACTACTACTTAACAGCGACAAACACGCCACCACCGGTTGCATGCAATCTATCCTTTATAAACACCATCTGTGCTTTTGTAAAAATTTCGGCAGAATTTATCTCTGCCTTCAGCCAGCTTTCCGTACCTAAAACGAGTTCAGCTTCGGTGCTTTCTATCAGCGCTTGAAGTTCCGGTACTTTACCAACGCAGCTTCGACAGTTTACAATTACAATACCGATTGCTGCTTGGTCCCCGCATGTCCTGACTTTGTTCCGCACCCTTTGAGGCTGTTGCCCTTTCTGTACTTGCCCGAGGCCATCTATCCTAAAAAACCGCCCAGTCCACGCCACACAAAATTACAAAATGAGAAATTTCGGAGCCTCTACGGAGGTTTAATGACAACCGTTCTGGGCAAGCGCCATTGCCGAGTACAAAATGGGATGCTGGGGCCGAAAGATAGTGGTGTTAGAAGTACCGTCCATCACACACCGTACGGCGTACCGTACGGAGATGTGACGTTGGAGAGTACAGCAAATAAGGAATGAGTGAAGGATGATTCATTCACTCAAAACTAACGAGTGGTTATAATTAAAGCGTAGCTACTAGTGGAGGTCCAATGTGGGCTGCAATTATCGTATGGCAGCGAAAGTTCGTAGATACAATAATGCTTTCATACGAAATCGATTTACACTGGGGAAAACATTAGTCTCACTTGTGCCCCCTAGGTAAAAACTAGACGCTGGACACTCTATGACGGTATGACATCCATGCTGTCATTTGGTAAGACATGACGTGAGTGCACAGTATGGATATTGAAAAGAGAGACCGTGCGTTGTTAGTGAAACTGTTTTATGTGAACGGCAGCAATTACAGTGCTGCACTGAGAGAGCATCACCGAATGAAGGGTCTGACGAAAGGCCCGATGTCGATAGGTGGTTTAAAAATGATGGTAATTAAATTTGAAAATATAGGTGATCTTGGTGTGGCATCCGGAAGAACAAGGAATCCTACCACAGTGAAAGTCACTGACGGGGTAGCTGTTGCTGTAACTGACCGTACAGAATGTGCCCCGGATAGTGCTAGTGCTCGTGCAGTGTCACGAGAATCGTCCATCCAATGGTCAACAGTACGGAAAGTTTTGCTCTTTACTTTACAGTTGTACCCGTACTAAGCAGATTCAGAAGGATGTAGGTTGCAGTAAGTACTGAAGATGTAGAGGCTTGCACAGGATAGAGTAGCATGGAGAGCTGCATCAAACCAGTCTCAGGACTGAAGACCACAACAACAACAACAACCCGTACTGGACACAGACGGTGGACCACTGAAACCTCATGATCCACAGATGTTCAACATCTGGCCGGGCACTATTCTGTGGAGTGTGCAGCCAAATTTTACATTACAGGGTTCAGTGCATAGGCAGAATTACCGAGTGTTGTGCAGGAAGAGCCATTCTACTGGCCATATGTGAGTGTGTGGTGTGGATTTACAAGCACTTTAATTCTCGATCCGTTCTTCTTTGAAGAGAATACGCCCAGAGGTCCTGTCAGGTGTACAGTGACGTCTGCACGTTACGGAGACATCCTTGTGCAGCATGTGATTCGTGCAATGGAATAGCGCAACTGTGTGGAAACCCTATTGTCATGCAAGAAGGGGCAAACACCTCATTTCGCTCACCCGGTGAAATATCTGCTTAAGCCGCGCGGGGTGGCCGCGCGGTGTAGGCGTCTTGTCATGGTCCGCGCGGCTTCCCCCCGTCGGAGGTTCGAGTGCTCCCTCGGGCATGGGTGTGTGTTTCCTTAGCGTACGTTAGTTTAAGTTACATTAAGAGATTTCCAATTTCCATCTGCTTAGTGCAACCTTCTGAGAACGTTTTATCTTCAGAGGTTTTTCCAGATGCGTGGCCTGTAAGATCACTGATCCGAATCCATGTGACTTTTGGCTCTGGGGATATGTAACAGAAAACGTTCACCAGCGACACTGAAACGTCCCCTTAGAAAAATTATACATGACTGTGCTTAAACTGACACAATATTTTTTAGCGCAACGCGATCTGACTTTCAATAATCCCTACAACAGAATGGCCCTGACTAAATTAACCTATACGTTTCAGAAATCACTTACCTTACAAAAATCTTCGTTACTCAAATTACTGCAATACAGCGAGCACCAATATTGCTAGCTAAATAAAAGATTCAAACTACTGAAGGCACTAACTACTGATGGGCATAGTTAGCAAATGAAAGATTTTGATATAGAACAAACAATGTATTTACCTTAATGGTGTTCAAAAGTCATTATATATATATATATATATATATATATATATATATATATATATATATATATATATATATATATATATCAGTTCATGATATCCAGTCTTACAAATTTACTGTCTCTGTCCAGATCATCCGCTCTCAAAACTCCGCCATCTCACTCCCCACATCCACCACCGCTGGCGGCTCACCTCCAACTGCACAACGCTACGCGCTGTTCACATCCAGCTGCCCAACACTACAATGGCAGACAACAACGCAAACTAGCCACAGACTGCATACAGCACAGCCAGTGATTTTCATACAGAGCACTACGTGGCGTTACCAATAAGAAAACCTAAACAGCCTACTTACAACACTTTCGGTCTGTCCCTGATCTGAAGGTCGCTAATATGCAGAAACACGTTGCTGAGATTCCAGCATAACCATTGCGAGCAACCGTTGATCACTTCGTATTACAAATGAAGCATTAGGTCGACGTTTCTGGTACTCATATTGAACAAATTGTATAAGCGGCGGTTAATAATAAAATCAACATCATACCCCTTTCTCTTGTTTGAGCCCTTCTGCCCCCGCGTCCCTTTCCTAATCGATTACATAAACAGATATTTATAAACGTCGATTTTTTTCTAGTCTGAATCGGTTCCACCTTAACGCATCAGCAAATCTACCAAGTTTGTCTGCCGTACTACAATTACAGCCCACAGTGGACATCTGTGAGCAGCTCCACAATAATCTCAGCCACACTGTATATTCAAGAGAAATGTTGCAAGAAACATCAGTAGGTACATTAAAACTTAATATTAGTTCAAGTAATTGCCTTCCTGTCGCACGCCTTACCTCTTAACGTGTCGTCGTCGAGGGACACCTTCGGAGAAAACTTGCGGTAATGTTTGTTTGGAGTTCGGTAAAGTTTCCACGCGTTCTTTCCCCCTCCTCTGTGCACCACCTTTGAATTATACAGCATACGAGGTCTGCGCATTTCTGCTGGCGATAAAGCCGTTTTATTGGTCAAGTTGGCCCGTTCCGGGTGCAGTGAAGACCGTATGTCAGCGTGCGGCAGCAGATAAACCGCGCCCGCTGAGGCCGCGATCCCTCCCCCTCCTCCATCCTGCCCCCCCCCCCTCCCCGCCCCTCACTCACCCCGTATATTGGCCGGCCGCTCTCTCGATATCTGACGTGCGAAGCCTCCGCCTGCTACTAGAAAACTCGCCGCGTGTGAGGAATGTTTCGCGGCGAGGGCGAAAACAATGCTCGCAGACTCGCCCGCTGAATGGGAAATATGAGTGCGGCGGCGGAGATACGTGCGAGGCGGCCGGCCGGCGAGCCTTTATGTGCGGCGTCGTTGTCCTGGAAATACACTCCCAGCGGGAACATATCCAGCACGATGCGTGCGCGCGCTGCGAATTTGGCGCCAAGCCTGATTTTTCTCCTACCTGCCCTCATATTTTATTCAGTTCGCGACGTGCCGTCGGCGTCGGTTTCCCTGCGATATTTTTCGTGCCCGCACAGATACGCTTCACTAGCAGCGGCTGCTTTCATACCGTGAAATTACCAGGAACGGACAAAAATTTCTACAGATTTTCGGGAGTGTTCATTGCTGATTTCTCCAAAGCAGAGAAAAATCCACTTGTATTGGATTCACGGTGTGTGACTACCGCTACTTCTCGTAATTTTTTCCCTATTTTGACGTTAACAACGTGATACAGGCGTATAAAGAAGCCTTATACGTATTGTACTATCCGTCTCATTCTCATATATTACGTATATCATCTGCTTGCTGGAACTGGTATTAAATAAATGAAAACAGAAGGACAACAAACAACGATTATTACTGTTCAGCTACCTTATATTCTCCATAGATGAGTAGCATTTCTACCTTCTGTTCGTTGCTGTACTTTGCACTCTTACGAACCTTAAACTGCTAATTGTTTAGTAAATAACCTGTGTGCATTTTTCATGTTTTTCCATCTGTTTACTGTCAACTCCAGTAAGTGGATGAGTGACACTTCCCCAGGCACTTGCACTGCCTACTGGTACAGGTGAGTCCAAGTCAGTTTTATATACTGAGATGGTATCTGTTCTTTCGGACAGATTCCATCGGTGACCATGCACCTCGCTAGATTGAAATTACAATGAAATGAACACCCTTAGCCCCTTACAGGCGTTGACATACGTCAACAGGCACAGATGAAAATGTGTGCCCCGACAGGGACTCGAACCCAGGATCTCCTGCTTACATGGCAGACGCTCTAGCCACCTGAGCCACCGAGGACACAGAGGATTGCGCGACTGAAGGGATTTATCTCTGGCAAGCGTTCCCCCCCCCCCCCCCCCCCCGAAACCCACATTCTTTCTCAACGTATTGTCCCGCACTACATTCGTAGAGCCCCCGCCCATTACACTCTTAGTATATATATATATGTAGTTAAGGCTCACCGGCCACTTGACCATCTTCTTCTTCTGTGCCAATGCACAAACAGTGCCCGAACTCTTACGGGAATCGGCAACGCGCCGCGAGTAATGAGTATAATGGGCGGGGGCACGACGAATGTCCCTGCAGTCGCGCTGTCCTCTGTGTCCTCGGTGGCTGCCATATACGCAGGAGATCCCGCGTTCGAGTCACGGTCGGGGCACACATTTTCATCTGTCCACGTTAACGTATGTCATCGCCTGTTAGCAGCAAAGGGTGTTCATTTCATTGCAAGTCAGTTTTGTTTGACGTGTTCAGTAACGTACATTACAATACGATTTGGAACACATCTTACCTCTTGAGGACAGGAAGTGGATTATCGACTAAAAAATGTGGAGCTTCACTTAAAAAGGACGTAATGGGGCTCAAATCTTTGTAACAAACAAAACTGCAAGAAAGGCCATCATGCTGGTTAGGGGAGACCAGGGGAAAAGCGCCACCTGAAGGTAAACTGATTTTTGATTTCAATAAAAAAATTAATTATAACTGGATAAAGATGATATATATGACTCTACAGTTTTTCGGTTATCCACAGTTTTTTTTCCTCCCCTTTCACTCTAAGTGTATTCAAATTTTTTTTAGTCAGCACAATGATGGGATTTCCCCATGTACCTGGATAATTCCGTCATATCCATGGGATAATCCTGCCACCATCTGTTATAAAACTATGAACATAGTAGAAAATTCAATAAACCAAAAGAGTAAATGAAAAATTTAATAAATAATGAAACACTATTTTAACACAGTTAATGCCTACAACCATCAATACACATGTAAGAGATTGAAGTTAAATTTAATGTTACTGGCAAAAGTTACAAATATAATTGTCTCGATAATCAGCACCACTACACTCAGAGCTCTTTGTCCACACTGTTTACATCTGACCCAAAATTCATTGAAGCGTCCGCTGCTCGTGGTAGCGCGGTAGCGTTTTCGCTTCCCACGCCCGGGTTCCCGGGTTCGATTCCTGGCGGGCTCAGGGATTTTCTCTGCCTCGTGAACACTGGGTGTTGTGTGATGTCCTTAGGTTAGTTAGGTTTACGTAGTTCTAAGTTCAAGGGACTGAAGACCATAGATGTTAAGTCCCATAGTGCTCAGAGCCATTTGAACCATTTTGTTCATTGAAGCCGTACTCTCCACATACAATGCACACCACATCCAACACTTGAGAAAACATTTTCCCAACTTTACGTCCTGACGACGTTCCAGAGCACTCAGGATCTCCAAGCAGACCATCTACTGTGTGCACACCAAGACTTTGAGCTTCCAAAGTTGTGTCCTGTGTTGCTTGACGATGGGTTCTCTGTTGCGGTATATACCTACTTTGGACGAAGCTCTGCGGATTCGACGTTAGTGTTGGAGTGATTGACCTCTTCGTCTTCTTGAATATTTATCACGAAAGGGTATACAGACTGAGATGGTGCAAAGACCTCTTCTTTAAACTTACCTGCATTTAATGGTGAGATTCCAGCACTTTCAAACCCAGGAACGCCTATCTCAATTGTTGCCATATTCACATATCCAACATTGAATATGTTAGCAATGTCATATTGTGTTACCTTTCTGTATAAATCTGATGGCATGAATTTGTCACATTCCTTATTTAAAGCATTTTTCAGTTGACCGAAAAATGTGATGTCCATTTGTATTTTGTGAGATGCATGCTGAGGAACTGATAACATATGAATGTAGTTTTGCCGAAAAATCTTATATGTACTCAGAGACATGTGATTTCCACGATTATCGACTAAGAACAGATGTGGCTCTTCCTTTCCCGGCTTAGTGAAATTTTGAAGTGTTTTAGCCAGTCAAGGAAAGACCTTCATTAGAGTATCAACTGTGTTTGGATTTGCAAACGGCGCCTGCTCGTCCTCCTCTCTGGATTAAGGGAGTCATTTTTTTTCTGGGGAAAATAAACATCTGCGGGACACATTGTCCATAAGCAGTCATAGAGCACACAACTGTAACATTGCACCCTCTTTCCCAGCTGGTCACACCTCTAATTTGTTTTTGTCCTTTAGGCCCTAAACTATGACCCGTCCATGTTGAAAACACTGGACGGTTCAAATTTATATTTTTTCATAGCTGATTTTAGATTTTGGAAAAAAGTCCGACCTCCTTTTATTTAACTCATTCACTCTGGTAATACCTTTTGCAGACGGTGTGTACAAGATATTTGAGGATTTCTCGTTCGAAATCCTGATATCCGTTCTTCTCCTGCCATTTTACTATATCGACTGAAATTATGTTTGATTTCAAATTCCTCTGCCAAATTGTATGCCAACCGTACCAAATTTGTGATAGTAATTCCATAAAAAAGTCTGTCGGACAAATGGCTCGTTTTGTCAGTTCTGCATTCTGAAACTTGTCAATAATCGATCTCCACTTATTGGGGTTCGAGGCGTTTTTGTTTTTCAGGCTATCTCGAAGCATAGACCTAGGTATTTTAGTTTCCAGTGCAAACACTTTTAACTGATTTTCTCTCAGAAAGCTGTTTCATGACAGTCTGCAGCTCTTCTTGAGTCCGTTGTGCCTTCTACGTAGTCCTTACTCGTACATAAGGCACCTAAGTTGGATGAAAATCGCATAAACAAATGACGCATTAACCTGGGTTAATGCCACAACCTTTGTAGGATGGTGGCGTAGCTCCATCATATGGTGGCGTCATTATCCGATTTGCTAAGTTGGCGGACATGAGTAACATACATCGAAAAAGGAACAGAAAAACACAAAACTAATGACACTCAAATTTGTCTAAATAAAATCAATATAAATATATACTAAAGTTACATTTCTATCGTCAGTGAAAAATTTAGATACCTCAACAGTTGGAAAGCCAAAAATTAGACGAAGTCTTTAAGAAAATCGAAAATTGTTCCTCACGCTAAACCAGTTCTCATACAAGCATAAACGCAACTGCCAACACTTTGTGGGTTGTCGGCTAGGTTTCTGCACCTGTCGCGGGAATCTCCCTCAAAAAACATGCATTATATGTGAGGTGGTAAAATAAAACGGTATGGCAGGTGCTGCGTCGTCCGAACAAGACACGGCCAGGGCAAAAGGACAACAGGCGCAAAGATGTGAGCTGGTGCCAGTGCCTTAGAGACTCTCCACTTGCGCGAGTTCCATCAGCGCTACGGGCGTCGCTGAGGATGAAGATATCGACTTCGCCTCGACCAACTGTCGGTGAGTACAATCCACCAACTACGGGATAACAACGGACAGAAGCCTACTCGGAAGATGTAAGAGCATCTCTCGCCCACTTGGTTATAGATCAGCGTCCAAGACTGACTTAGAGAGGGAACAGTTTTCGTAGTGGTTCCTAGCAAAAACGTAGAAGGCTACGGAGACGTTTTGTGGAGGCTGATGATGCAATAATAGCGTGAGAACACGCTAGAAACCTCCTAAAACACCATTGCATTGCCATTGTTGCAATAGCTTACCGAAATTTTGAGTAGAGAACTAATCCTGAAATTTGACACGGAAGTGGACATCGTAAGAGATCAAGACTTTGAACAGATGAAGGAGAAGAATAATGAAGAGTTACAAGAAATAAGCTTTGCCAACATACAGTTCAGATGTCAGTGGCCGAAGCCAGTAACACAAAGAGTGGCTTAGAATCAGAAGCAATTTCATCAGGAGAACACTAACATATTGCGCAATATACCAAGCTATTTTCCGTGTTATTTTGGACAGAAGAAATACTATGATTTTTGCTCGATCTATGGACTGTGTTACAAGTGGTGTCTCACACTATTGATTGTCTATTGAGATGCGAGCCAGAAGTCAGAAGTTAACTTAATCAGTGTAAGGGACAATGGTCACAAATAAACAGTGTAAGGGTCAAAGCTCACAATATTTTATAAGTTACTACTAGAGACCGGATTGCAAGCATTTGCATGTTGCATTTGTATTTGCATATTTGGCTCCTTTCACCGGTTACTGCATATTTTAACTAAAAACTAGTGACGATGCATACTTTCGTTTTATGTTTACAATGTTTTAAAAATGTAGACGGGAGTTCTCTAGCTCGATCTAGTGCTGATGTCTCACAGATAGACTGCGACCTAGAACTGCGTTCAATCGCTAACCGAGAGTTCACTGCCTAGAGAAATCATTACGAAAGTGGAACAGGAAAAGGCCCGGGCCCTCGGTTAATCCCCTCCGCTGTCATGTCATATATGTCGGCAACGATTAAATTAAACTACGCAAGCTTTCAGTCACACGCCCATTTAGCTTTCTAATTATCCGCCCGCGGTAGCTGAGTGGTCAGCGTGATAGAATGTCAATCCTAATGGCCCAGGTTCGATTCCCGGCTGGGTAGGAGTGGCGTCAAGGCGAACGGTCTACCCGACGGGAAGCCCTCGTCACACGACATTATTATTTATTACTTGTACACAGTTGAATGTGTATACGACGTATAGTGTGATAACGTTTTGTGCGCCATACCACCCGACGAAAGAAGCGTGGTTACGTGGATAGCTGACCATAATGGAACATTTACGTATGACGGAATTGTTTTATATTGTCGAGTTTTGGAGAAAAACGTTTCATGCAAAAAAAGTTTCGGATAGACCAACATGTAGGGACAAATCTTTGTGTCGCAGGAATGCAGAAGAAAGGACCACGACTGCAACTTCTGACAACAGTAAGTTCCAGTAGCATGGATTTGTCCAAAGATAATCAAAAAAGTCGGTTTGACATGGATCTATGTGAAGCATTCATTGTAAGCAATATTCCTCTTCACAAACTTACAAACCTATCCTTAAAGGCTTCCTGCGCAAATATTGCTTTAAATCAAAATATACCAGATGAAACAACTGCGTAAAAATTACATACCGACAATTTACGTAAATTTTCAGGAAGAAATACGCAATGAACTCAAGGACAGCATTATCTGTACTTCAGTTAACGAAACTACAGAAACTTGTGGCCATTCCATTGCAAATTTAATTGTTGGGGCATTAAAAGAAGAGCCTTCTTCTTCCTTTTTGCAAACAACCTTAAAAAGCAAATCATTCTATGATCGCCAGATTTGGGAATGAGGGTATTAGAAAAATATTTCCAGAAACCTCTGCAGATGAAAGGGTGTTTGTGTTTATTTCAGATGCTGCTCTGATCGAAACAGGAAAAGTCCTTCGAGTAGTATTTTATCCCAATTTGACTCATTTGATGTACTTTGCTTATGGAGTACATCGCCTTGCTGAAGAAGTACGTTCCACGTTTGTGAATGTAAATAAACTGATTTCATCCACAAAGAAGGTGTTTCTAAAGGCTCCTGCTCGCATCAAGAACTATAAAGAAAAACTATCAAATATGCCTTTACATTATATGGGTAGTAACCGACTTCGATCGTGCAGAGGCTTTGGCAGTTCGCTAGTGTAACGATGTTTTTTTTGATTCCGCTATTAAAAAAGATATAGCTGTATTAGCACTCACTTCTCCCGTATACCTGCAAGTATTAAAAAGCTTGAAACTCAATGTTTGACGGTGAAAATATCTATTCAGTTAATGAATGAAATTATTCTAATGAACTCCTCATTGCTGGAGGTATTCTCAAGAAAACCTAAAGAAAAGTTTGAAAATATTTTAAACAGTAGCCCATGCTTTGAACCCTTGTGCCAAATTGATAGTTTTATTAATCGGATGGGTGAACTTTTACCAGGAACAGTAAGTGCCAACACAACACCGAAATTTAAATACTGCCTCGTTACCTCAGTTGATGTAGAAACGTCCTTTTCTGCTTATACAAATGTTTTGAGAGATCGAAGACACAACCTTAGTACCGAACATTTGGAACAGTACTTGGTCGTTTGTGTTTACAATAGCAGATAAATGTAAAATAAATTGTAAATGAAGCTTTGGTGCAATAGTATTAATTAAAAGTTAACGCTGCTCAAAAAAATTTATTATTGTATGTTATATTTTAAAAATAATATATCACGGAGTTTTTGAGCGTGCCCCTCTGATTGCGATATATCTCGACGTTGGTCCTGTACCTATCGAGTGTTCTGCTGCGACTCACTCGCATCGCATCCGCTTGTTATCGACACAGTTTAAAAATGTGTCTGCTGTATTTCAGCCTGGCGTAATACATTCCAGTATGCTACTCTCAAGCAGTTCCGGAATTTTACGGAATGAATTCTGTGGTCAAGTCGGAACTACACTTGAAATTTTTTTACACGTTGTTAGTTAATTTTCCTACTGATATTATAGAATTGCCATCTTGCTGTATTCCACAGGTCGTCAGAAACAAATGCAGCGCGCCGCCCTCAAATGCATCCAACTCGGCCAGTACGACGCCAGGTGAGACGAGGAATATTATTGTGATTTCTACACCACGACCATTTTTGTTTTTCAGTGTGTGAACCGTTTGAACAAAATAATACTTAATCGTTGATAAAGACACAACAACTGCATTTTTGCATTTTCATAACATATCATATCATTATAAGCATAAAAATTTCTAGTTATATGCATATACGAGCGTTGGAACCTAAATAGTGGCAACTATTTATTCAAAACAGATACAAAAGAATTACATGTTTGCACCTGTTACTGTCTTGCAAAGAGCCACCAGCGTTGTGTAGAACCCGTTGCCAGCGATGTGGAAGGCGTAGTATACCGTTAAGAGAGCCTGTTCCGTTCATGGTGCGAATGGAGCGATCTACTGCCTGCCGAACAGTTCTGAAGCGAATGCCACAAAGTGGTTCCTTCACCTTCGGAATAAAATTGCCGGCCGGTGGGGCCGAGCGGTTCTAGGCGCATCAGACTAGAACCGCGCGACCACTACGGTCGCAGGTTCGAATCCTGCCTCGGGCATGGATGTGTGTGATGTCCTTAGGTTGGTTAGGTTTAAGTAGTTCTAAGTTCTAGGGGACTGATAACCTCAGATGCTAAGTCCCATAGTGCTCAGAGCCATTTTTGCCATTTTGAATCAAATTAAAGTCACAAGTACTTAAGTCCTGGGAGTATGGCGGATGGTACAGTACTTCCAAATGGCTCAAATTGCTCTAAGCACTATAGAACTTAACATATGAGGTCATCAGTACCCTAGACTTAGAACTACTTAAACCTAGCTGACCTAAGGACATCACACACATTGATGCCCGAGGCAGGATTCGAACCTGCGACCGTATCAGCAGCTCGGTTCCGGACTGAAGTGCCTAAAACCTCTTGGCCACAGCGGCCGGCTTACAGTACTTCCCAGCCCCATCGACCGAACAGAGCAGCCGCAGCTTGCGCTGTATGCGCCCGCGCATTGTCGTGCAAAATGATGGCTGGTTTGCGCAGAAAGTGTCACCGCTTCTTTCGCAAAGCTGGTCGCAGGTGATGCTTCAAAAACGAACAGTAATACTGTGTACTGGCGGTCTGCCGTGGAGGAACGTAGTGCTTTAGGATAACACCATCACAGTCGTACACGAGCATCACCATAACTTTAGACCGCTTCATTCGCCCCATCAACAGAACAGGCTCTGCTAACGGTGTGCTACGCCTTCCACATCGCTGACAACGGGTTCTACACGACGCTCGTGACTACTTTGAAGGACAGTAACATGTGCAAATATGTAACCCTTTTGTATCGGTTGTGAATAAAAATAGTTGGCACTATTTAAGTTCCATCCCTCGCATTTATATTTGGTTTTTAGTCAGAGTTCATGAAATTGTGTGTGTGTGCTATTTTCAAATCGCAAAGGAACGTAGGAGGAAACCTAGCCCCCTACAATATATCGTCTGTGTGCCCTTGCAGTAAGGATCTATTATGAAACACCAACATACAACACTTAACCACTACTCTTATCTAAATAAGGCTCCTTTAAGAGCAAATAGACTACCTTTTTAATAGTTATAGTTACTGCAAATCCCCTGATGTACATACATGTGGATATGTTTGTCTTTGATATTTTGTAAGAGTGCATGAAAGTGGGCGAGTGTGTTTCCTTGCCCATCGCGAACCAAAGTAGGAGGAAAAACTAGCCACAAGCCGATTCTATAGGTATATTCATTTAGTACTGAAGCATCCTGTGTCGGAGAATTTTACTAAAAGGGAGGTGGCGCTTTAAGATAATTTTCGTTAGGAGGGTTGAATCGTGACCTCGTTGGCCACTGGTGTACTAAACATCTGCGACGCTACACCGACCTGTCACTATTGGTACATTGTAGTCAGTAACGTGTGTGTACTGGGTTTTGCTATCTTGGCCAGTCATAGAAGGGCGGATTGCGGCTCACATTAACGAGTTTTTAACGTTTGATATTCCGTGGGAACCGTGTTATCTAGTTCAGTTCAGATTTGAGGGGACCACATGGAAGTTAAAGTTTTTTAATTTTTTTTATAGTTACGGTACGTGAAGTTCAGAACTCAAATATTCCTCTGCCATAGCGGTTCGATTCAACTCCCGGAAATACCAATGAGATCGACTTTGAAGGTTTTCCGATCCTTTGTAATTTATCAAACTGAGATGGCAGTCTGTCGCCAAGGAGTGTGGTTATGTGATGGAATACTCCCCTGGAGGCGTGGGGAGCGTGTGTTCGAATGCTACCAGATCAACTTTTTAAACAAAGGTGTATGTCCTATAAGTATCAACGTAAAGCGTAAATACAAGAAGATGGAAAAAATAAAAATTTGTAATTTTTTTATATTATGCAATACTGACTGACAATATTTTATAAAAGGTCTATAACTTAGAACTTTTGGTTGCAATGAAAAGTGGATTTGTTCGGACGATATGTTATTAGAAGAAGAAGACTTATAATATCGTAACAATCTCAACTGTATGTGGTAATTAGCATATACTGATGAGGCTTAGGTATTGCAACTGAATGGTAAGAAACGAGAAAAAAGTAATGTTGACTGAAACTAGACTCCACCTAGCGATTATCAGTCGCGTGCACTTCATGAGTTCTACACTTTACGTAAATTCTCGTAGCTCATGTTGCATCTTTGTTTAAAAACTCCGTACTACCTGTTGTCGAACCCAAATCCACCACACAGCGAGAGACCACTCTACCACGGAGCAGAATTGCTCACCGAAGAATACGTACCTTATTTTAGCCTATTAAACTTGGTGGTAAATCTTATAACATGATATTTTCGAGAATTTTTGAGAGTTCCATTAAACTGTTTTGGGACAGGTACGTTTGAGTTCTGTCCATAATGTACCATAAACATAGAAAATTAAAAAAAAATAGGTTTTCCTTGCGGTCCCTAGTTAGTAGCAGCCGAAAAGGTAGTTTTAAAACCTAGTTAGCACGCTAGTCGTATTACATTTTTTTATTTTGCTTCTGACCAAAATATTATTTGGCGTGGTCAGGATAAACTGGATACCTTTTATATAAGTAAGACTGAAGTACAGGAAAGTCCTAGATGAAATAACGCCGAGAAGAATACGGACTTAGTCTTTGTATAAATCATTCTACAACAAAGAAATAAACGGTCAAAACTACAGCGAACGAGCGAATGTGAACCTAAACGACGAAGAGAAAAGGATAAAAATATATGAATATTTTTTTATCTGAACACGAAAGAAAAAGTTCTGTTCTCGGTTAAACAACACATTCAGTCACCATGACAGAAAATGAAAAGACTGGGAACAGTTACGAAAAAGCGGGAACACGAGAAAGGTGCAGAACAAAACACTGTTATCCCATGACTTATAAAATATGTTGCGGTATAATAACATCACCTGCGATTGCGAGAAACTGACTTTATATTCTGAATCTGATAATCAAGAGCATTAAATGTCAATAAAATAATTTATTAAACCAGTCTTTGGCGGTGAAATTGTAAGGAAACTACAGCCAAATTATATCTTTGATTTAGTTTCAATTATTTTCGTAAAAGTCAAGGATGATAACAATACTGTCTTTCATTTACTTTGAAACTGCGAAATAGCTACGGTCCAACGTTAGCTTGGAAAAAATTCGTTTGGTATTTTACTGATCATGAAAAATAAATGAAATTTTCTTCCGGAATAATTGCAAGTATCGGACTCCGATAAAAACAAACAGCTGCAGGTTGTAATGAATGTAATACACAAATAGCAATTATACACAAAATGGCTTTAGAAATACTCGCAAACGAAACGAAAAGCTTCAGGATTTAATTATCTGACTTGCACCGAATGAAAATTATTTTTTATTGTTATCTAAAATGAAATAAGTTTTTCAAATGACCTAGTCTTAATGCAGCAAATTATTTTCTCTAATTTTAATCTTCATTCAGTCTACCCACGCACACCAGACTCACATTTAATAACGCAGCTCAGCGACTGCGGTCAAGAAAGATTCAATTCCCAACAGGACCTAATCGTCTATGGCACTTAATCGCAAGACAGCTCTTTTGTATTGGTACATTACATTAGTAATGGTTTCACAGACATTAGAGTCTTTGTTTTTACTACTGTTACTTATAACAACGTTCACAGATCACCGTCTTTCACAGACGACGAATTTTCAGAAAATTTAATATTATTTTTATCACGCGCACTTTGCTATATTATTCTTCTGTATAAAAGGGAAATTCTTTAACTATGATTGTGACGCCACAAATGCCCCCTTAAATGTTGAGCTCTGAATGCAGACTTGCATCTGAGATCAACGTTTTCAACAGCAAAAATCATTTCACTTTGTATATCAGGGGTTAATATTTTAGTTGCGTTACTATTGTTTCGATATAAATAAACCATACAGAGTCTTTCATTTGAATTAGAATTCTGTTATTAGTTAACTGATTGCGACTTATTTAATTAGTCTTCACAGCAAAGACATTTGCTTTATATTGATTATTGGTGCTTGACTTATGTCTTGTGTTTTAGCTGGTAGCCCCAACAATTTTATTCGTCCACGTATTCAGGCCCTGTACACTGGGAAACGGGGTCAAAACCCGGGCTGGACTTACAGGTCTCAGATTTTATTTTACATTTCATAATCACATTTGATATTTACACTCTAACGTAAAACATTAGTTTATTTCTGTAAGAATTTTGTGGATAACGGTTTCGACATATTTGATACAGTTTGGTTACAATGTAATATGATCAGTCCTTTGTAGATTTTTCTTCCAGATTTTTGTAGAGAATGAAGTTTACTGTTTTCACTTTTCATGAGATGTTGAGACTTGTACGTTTTGTCTCCAAATAGTTATCACTGTCAGTATTCGTCATAAAGCAGAAAATATTCAGCCGCTATTAAAATTTTTTAAGTTTTCCATTACGCATCTTTAAACCATTTTTTGTAACAGTTTGTGGAGAAAAGTAGTTCGTTGAAAATCTATTACTTTGCCGAGGTGAACAGGAGGCGCAACATCTTGCTGGAGAGGTTGAGGATCGATGGCAGACCCTCGAAATTGAAGAGGAACACGGAGCGGAGGGCCAGGATGTCGAAGGAGGTGCACATTATACAGGACGGCCAGCCTGTGTTCTTCCGGATTTCCGGCATCTCATCATTCATACGTACATGAAACACAATAATTTTCTATTAAAACACAGATAACTTAATAAGCCAGATGAAAGACGTTTCATTAGTACAGATATTGTTACAAGGATGTATATTTCATTTTTGTTCAAATGTTTCTTATGACAGTTTTCAGTTTCAGTATGCTTCTTTATGCTCCCTCTGTTATGTTTTCATTTGTGAACTGTATTGAATTATTTACCACTACATGCACTTGGAAAGTGTTCTTAGTAGAGCAGTGATACATAGCATTTTCAATGACTAGGAATACTGCACGATCACATGGCTGACATTCCACGGCAGTAATTCAGTCTAGTGCAGCTCATTGTCTTCGACCAAAGTTTCTATTACTGCAGCAGACATTATGCTGGGCGCTATGGGTTCACTCGCGGAAGTGACTTTTGAGCCTGGTAGTAAGTCGGTTTTCGTTGCACATGGGAGTTCCTTCACACGATGCTACATATGCTCAAATAATTCGACACATCAAATTAGTTAAGTATAAACTTTGCTATGTGTGCCCAGCACCAGATTTGTTGTCCTTCGCTGCAAACTGATAAAATCGTACGGTTCACTTCTTATTTAGAAGTCAAATTTAACGCACTATTGCTTTCAATGAAAATCTCTAAAAGTGCCGACTTTGACGTTCGGTGGTATTATGAATTATTTACAACATACAGCTCTTTAAATATGTAATTGAGGTGATAAAGCTCTCCTCTTACATAATGTTCAGAATAGCTTCCTTTAGTTAGTCATGTTTAGTTTTAACTACAACATAGTTCGTTACAAAACTTATCCAACGTAAACTCACAAATGTTTTCAGCGTATTTACATTATATACAGTAAATCTTTGTAATCAACTTTTCTCAAATTGCGGCCCGAAATTGTGTATAACTTTCTTTCTTTGAAGTGTGTGGCCGTATTTTAAATATATGTATTGGTTCCACTACTGTTCACTTGCTTAAGGAGTCCTCTATTGTGAACTCTGAATGCAAGTGGCAGTCCTCCACCTCATCGTGCTTTATTTGCAAATATATTGCACCTTGTCTTTAATTTTAAAGGTATTGCATTGCTTCTTTTTCCTCCGTTTCCTTTTTCTGAGCCTTCTCACATAGTGTACATCCTAGCGAAAAAAATTATTTTCTTTTGCATCTCAGAATGATGGAATTTATGACTATGAAGGTTGATATTCATAAAAAATAAAAATAAAGCACAAAATATAAAACCTCAAAAAACCGCAATTATTTGTCGGTGGCGCAGAGTTCCTGATTACCGGACATTGCACCAGTGTCCTGATTTAAATACCAAACCCCTCCACAGCTTCTCATGCAGTGAGGGCATGTGACACTCTTGATGGTTGGTGATCCTTCTGTCGGATGAGGACGTAGCCTACGTGCCAGCACTGGGCTTCACCTTCACTTTTCTCTCGCTATGATGATGATGAGAGAACACAAAACACACACACACACACACACACACATTTAGATTCTACAGGTGCTGGATGTCGGTATGTGCGCTATAGTTCCATGCCTGTTGCACTTGGCTGGTTAACATAGGGAGGAGGAGGAGGAGATTAGTGTTTAACGTCCCGTCGACAACGAGGTCATTAGAGACAGAGCACAAGCTCGGATTAGGGAAGGATGGGGAAGGAAATCGGCCGTGCCCTTTCGAAGGAACCATCCCGGCATTTGCCTGAAGTGATCTAGGGAAATCACGGAAAACCTAAATCAGGATGGCCGGACGCGGGATTGAACCGTCGTCCTCCCGAATGCGAGTCCAGTGTGCTAACCACTGCGCCACCTCGCTCGGTTTAACATAGGGGAAGTCAATTTTGTTTTCGGATGACGCTGGAGCGGTCGTTCGATGATGTCCCAAATGTGCTCGATTGGAAACAGATCTGGTGATCGAGCAGGCCAAGGGAATATGTCGTCACTGTATAGAGGCTGTTAGGTTGCAACAGCAGTACGTGGGCGAGCGTTATCCTGTTGGAAAACACCCCCTGGAATGCTGTCCACGAATGGCAGCACAAAAGGTCGAATCACCAGACTGACGTATAATTTTGCAGTCAGTGTGCGTGGAATAAGAGTGCTCCTGCGGTGATATGAAATCGCACTTCAGACCGAAACTCCAGGTGTAGGTCCATTATATCTATCACGCAGACAGGTTGGTTGCAATCTGTCAACTGGCCTCCTTCTTGCCAACATTTGGCCATCACTGGCATCGAGGCAGAACCAGATTTCATCAGAAAACACAACAGACCCCCACGCTACTCTCCAGTTATCTCTCACTTGACGCTACTGAAGTCAAAAATGCCGGACGTTTGGTGTCAGTGGGATGCATGCTACGGGGTTTCTGGATCGGAGCTGTCCTTGAAGTAACCGATTTGTACGATTTGTAACAGTTTATTGTGTCGCTGTGGTGCCAACTGCTGCTGAAGTTGGTGCTGCAGATACAGTACGATGTGCCAGACCCTTAGGCCGAACACTATTGTCTTCCCTTACGGTAGTGCCCCGTGGGTATCCGGTTCCCAGTCTTCTTGCAAACGTGCATTGTCGTGATTACCGCTGCCAGCAGTCATGTACAGTGGCTACATTACTGCCATGTCTTTCTGTATTATTACAGAAGCAACATCCAGCCTCTAGTAGCACCATTGCACTACCTCGTTCAAACTCACTGAGGCGTTTAAAATTGCGTTTTTGTCCCCTTAGAAGTATTCTTGACTAATATCGACTCACCGCGTCTAGTCTCAAAGGTAGGTAGCACTCACGATCGCTACAGCGTGTATTTAAAGTAAACCTGATTTGCATTCTAATAGAGACACTACGAGCACAGCTCTTATGCGACTGGCGCGAAATGTGAATAGATATCATGTTTTAGATCTAGAATCACGCCTCCAAACTTTCAGTTTACGTCGCACATCTCGTCCTTGGTGTTGTAATTACTTTTTCCATCAGTGTTTTTTGATTTTTCTTTCCTTCTTCAGGTTAATTAGGTTTTATTCTTATTGTAATTTGTCTCATTCGTGGGTCGATACATGAAAAGAAATACACACAACAAAATTATAAAACATTCAGTTTTACAGCCAATACATTTGCATTACATATTCTCATATAACTTCGTCTTTTACTAGCAGTCCTCGTCTGATGTCGCTAATTACAACATTACCGCCTATGACTACGAGAAACTGACTTTATGTTCTGAATCTGATATTAAAAAGCATTAAAGTTCCGTATAATTATGTATAAGAACTCTCTCTTTGATGCTAACATTACAAGAAAATTGGGTCCAAATTATATCTATGGTTTAGTCTCAGTTACTTTCATAAAAGTGAAGAATGATGATAATACTGTCTTTCATTTACTTCAAAGCTGCAAAGTAGCTACTCCTCACAGTTAGCTTAGAAACAGTTCATCTGGTATTTTATTAATCGTGAAAAGATATGAAGTATCTTTTAGGTCTTCGGGAAAGATAAGTGATTGCAGGTTCTAATTCGTATCGAATGAACTTTATCTTTTATTTTTATTTAAGCTGAAAAAGTTTCTTCAAATGACGTAGTCTTAATGCAACAAAATATTTTTTTCTACTTTTCATGGACATTGAGTCTACACACGTAAGTCAGACTCACACGAGACGTAATCGCAAGAGAGCTATTTTCCGTTAATCCCTTACATTTGTAATGTATCGTAAATTTCAGCGTCTTTGTTTTTACCGTAGTTACTAACAACAAGGTTCATATATCGCTGTATTTCACAGACGACAAGTTTTCTAAAAATTAAATATTATTTTTAACAAGCTTAATTCATGATATCATTATTTTGGATAAAAGGGGGTAATCTTTAAATACGGCTGTAACACCACAGGGTCTGTACTTCATATTCGACTGATTCACCTATTTAAGACGTGTTTACTTTAACAAAAAATTCGCGAAAGCGTAGAGAATGAAAAAAGTGATTTATGCCCTTAGAAGGAATTAGAAAGAATCCAGGCAAGTGTTGGGAGATATCTCTTTTAGATGTTGATTACAGAATTTATGCTGCTTATTGTAACACTAGATTAGGAACTAATAGGAAACTTAGTAATGAAAAAAAATTGATTTAGAACTAGGTAATGTTAAACTTAGGTTTTATTAGTTTTGACATAACTATTATACTATAGATAAAGAAATTATTATGGAGATCCTTTGTAAACTGTTAAGAACCTCATGAAAGACATCCATGAGCTACACTCTGAGGCGAAAATGAAAGAGAGGATATTCCAGACACCAGACTGCATCTCTTCAAAGCATGGCGTAATGCATTTTGAGTATTTAATTTATGTTATAACTGTACAAATGATTTCAAGTGTACGTCCACAAATCTATATAAATTTTAGGACTGCGGTGTCCTTGCGGTGTGAATGAATCTAATGGAATAGAAATTTAATTTCCTCTCTGCCTTAAATGCTGTTTTATAAGCCGCCAACAAATTTAATGTTCAGTGAGGTTACTATAAAAAAAACTGACAAAGATTTAGAAAGAGTTAGACACAAACTACAGCTAATTTGTCACGTCCACGTACAGTTCTAGTAATACTTACAAACACATTACCTTTGAAGCTAAAGGTCTACTGAGTTCCAACACAACGTTTGAAGTTCCTAACCTCAGACTTCAAAAACCTCTGATCTAATTTAACCATCTACTAAGTCAATTGTTCCGAGACATAAACCAATAATTTCAGTCCAGTCAGATTTACGTAACAGTACAAATATTTTTGAGGATCTGAACGAGGGAGGAAACTAAAGCTCTACAAGGCAATGACTATTTCAAATTTACTATAAGGAAACCAACTCTTCAAATTTTACGAAACCAAAAGTATCTAGATTACTCTCGATTGAAAAAGATTTCATTGAATTCTTAAGGATGTCCAAGGAGAGATAAAATAACGAACTAGAATATAAGTAAAAACTGAAAAATACACAGTGGAATCGCAAAGTAAATGAATATAGAAACTGTTGGAGCGATCAGTTTAACAATATGTCAGTTAGCCGGCACCATTTGACGTTACTTAACTTAATGACTGCATGAATAAAGTAAAGAAGAGGATAATGATACTGTCGATAACAAATATGTTTTCCGCTGGGCGCACTGTTTGCCTAAGTAGACCATTAAGTGGCGTCCACAATAGACACTATGAACATTCTCTTTGTCTTTTTAGGCTCCAAGTGGGAGTGATTTTCGTCAGGCACCCACGTATCTCGGAAAAAGAATGTTTCTCGTTAGTGTTCGGGACCATTTCACCGGAGGCATACCAGTGACCTCTTGTTGAACAGAAAGGTGTAACGTTGTAAATTTCCACAGCGAAATTCGAAAGAAAACATGTAACTAAATCCAGGAGAAACGGGTGGATACTTAGGAACTGGAATATTACAAATAAGATCAAGGGCTGTGGCGCTTGCTGCTTCTCCCAAAATATCCAAGAAATGCTAACAACGTGCCATGTGACTCTTAGACAGGTGGCAGTGCACTTCCTGACGGGGCGTGCCGCTTATGCCGCTCACCCAGTCTGAATTAACCTCAGCCAACATATGAATCGACAGAGAGTCCGCACTCACCTCTTCAGTGATGCAGATGACTTTTACGTCACGCGGTAACCGGCTATCAGCTGACCCTGACGCGTTAACAGTAACCACTAAGAAATATAGGCATGTATATAATTAACGTAAATTATAGATATATCACTAATATGAAGTCAGCATTTTATTGTGCTAACTGTGGGAAGAAGAATGTGGTCGAAGACCGCTGCTGGTAAATTTTCTTGAACAGCATGAATAACTTGATTAGAAGTAGTCGACGTAGTTTTCATAATCTGTCTCCCACGTGCTATCCAGACACTGATGGTTCAGCACGTAGGGAACATATGCGGCACCGATAGTATCCAACGTAGTGACATATACACAATAAACGTTATTAGCCAATACTGGGCGTGACATAGATATTATAATTATGGTTCCATCGAGGTTTCTCCCCAACTATTCTTAGCAATTTTTATTACTGCTTCATGCTTTCCTTGTCTATTTTTATTTCCATTATACGAAGCTTGTTGTATCCGGATGACGTCGCGACCATCTTGACACAACTCTGGGGCAATTAATACTTTACGTAGAGAATTTAATGACACGCAGCAGTGAAGTATTAAAGAAATCACTCAAGCTAGAAACGGAAATCGTCACTTGTACCTATTCTTTCACGCAACATTGCGGTAATTTTATTTCTTACGACTATATTAAAGGTTATCGTAAAATGGGAATAATAAACATAAAAAATAGAGTCCATTTTGGGTAACTACAGTTAGCATCTGCAACTATGGACGACAATTAATAAAAATGAATGTGGCTTCTTAACGTTTCTGGAATAATCTCCAGGTCTTCAAACAATGAAAGAGACTTAGAGAAAATCTCTAAAATATCATTAAGAAATTAGAGGATGTATTCGCTGGCTTAGACATAATATGACCTTTGATTGTGGCACCATACACAATCATTAACCCGGCTCCAGGGAGGTTGGTTGCCCTTCCCTACTCCTCCACTGGGGTAATTTCTGTCTGGCGCGTCCACGTCGCGGGGGTGGGCACGCTACACTTCAGTAGGCTAGGATGGCTGAGTTCAGGCAGGGACCCAATCCCGTGGGGTATAACATGGAACCCATGCCCAGGGTTACGGGTGAAGACCTTAATGACAGCGACAGCGGAGAAGGAAGACTTCGGAATGGCGTAGCTGGCAGATGAGGCAACCCTCCTTTCTGGGGATTAAAAGAGAAGGGAACCGCTGCCTTGTGGTGGAGGAGAAACTCCAAAGGCTGAGGGAGACAACCCCAACAGAAAAACCTTTCTTGCGTTGGGCCTAGCAAGCCAGTAGGAAAGTCTTCATATATTCCCAGAATGAGATTTTCACTCTGCTGCAGAGTGAAAATCTCATTCTGGAATCATCCCCCAGGCTGTGGCTAAGCCATGTCTCCGCAGTATCCTTTCTTTCAGGAGTGCTAGTTCTGCATGGTCCGCAGGAGAGCTTCTGTAAAGTTTGGAAGGTAGGACACGAGATACTGCCAGAAGTAAAGCTGTGAGTACCGAGCGTGAGTCGTGCTTCGGTAGCTCAAATGGTAGAGCACTTACCCGCGAAAGGCAAAGGTCCCGAGTTCGAGTCTCGGTCGGGCACACAGTTTTAATCTGCCAGGAAGTTTCTTCATATATTGCTTTCAAAACACAGACGAGACATAAAATGCAGTCAGCAATTTCGTGACTGAAGGTATAAAGAGAGACGGAAAGAGAGAGAGAGAGAGAATCTACAAATGCACAACATAAAGGTGTTCACCATTTGAAAGAGAGAGAGAGAGAGAGAGAGAGAGAGAGAGAGAGAGAGAGAGAGAAAACTATAAATGCCCAACATAAAGGTGTTCACCATTTACCCTCCCGGATAGCTTTGCTTCTTAAACCACAGCTTCCGGGACGGGGAGGTGCGTAGGCCAAGGATCAAATCCGTCCGGCAGATTAACGGCGATGGTCGTTAATCCGCTCGGCAGGTTAACGACGAGGGTGGATGTACCGGCCAGCAGGGATGTGGTCTCTGCGCTGTTTCCCACATCTCTCTCGATGAATAGCGAGCTGGTACTCAAGTCCCTCCTCAGCTTCACGATTCGTAAACATCTAGAAGAGTTTCGCTCACTGTTACATGTATAACACTACACGCAGACAGTTGGAGTACTCGTTTTCTCTACTGAGGGTAACGGGGAGGCGAAAGGAAGGGTATCCAGCAGCCCCTTAAATTAACCGTGTCAGATCCGTAAAAAACCATGCAGACCCTGCGCCAATGTGGGACAACAGCAGAAGGAAACGAAGGAAAGATGTGCTCGCCAATACCGATTTGTTAGGCTACTTGTTTCAATTCAGTGATATATCTATGTTTCAGAAAGGTTTTTTGGGGAGAAACAACTTTAGTCTACATTTGAAAAGCTTCTTCTGTCAGAAAGATGTTTTATTTCCATAGACAGTTGGTTAGTGAGTTTTTATCGCTGTGTGTTTCTTTTCTTTATGCAATGTCTTTGGATTCACTAGTGGGAAGTGCACATCGTTCTTAATTCTAATACTGTATTTGTGAAAATTAGGTTGTATTTGTGAAATAGGTTGTTTATAACAAATTTTACGATTGAATAAATGTACTACAAGGTCATTATCAATACGTGCAGCTCTTTTAAACAGATGTCTGTAAGATGTACGCTTATAAACCACATTCATAATAGTTATTATATTCTTTAGTGCAAAGAAAACTTTTTACATAACTGATGAGTTAGCCCACAGTATTATCCCATGGAACATCAGTGAATGGAAATATGCTAAATGTTTATCTTCTTGATTGCCATGTATTCATACATGGCAATAGCTGCTACTGCAAAAGCAACAAACTGGATTCTTTATCCGCCCTACTTTATGTTTCTTTTTCAGTTCATCTACATCTACATCTACATGATTACTCTGCAATTCACATTTAAGTGCTTGGCAGAGGGTTCATCGAACCACAATCATACTATCTCTCTACCATTCCACTCCCGAACAGCGCGTGGGAAAAGCGAACACCTAAACCTTTCTGTTCGAGCTCGGATTTCTCTTATTTTATTTTGATGATCATTCCTACCTATGTAGGTTCGGCTCAACAAAATATTTTCGCATTCGGAAGAGAAAGTTGGAGACTGAAATTTCCTAAATAGATCTCGCCGCGACGAAAAACGTCTTTGCTTTAATGACTTCCATCCCAACTCGCGTGTCATATCTGCCACCCTCTCTCCCCTATTACGTGATAATACAAAACGAGCTGCCCTTTTTTGCACCCTTTCGATGTCCTCCGTCAATCCCACCTGGTAAGGATCCCACACTGCGCAGCAATATTCTAACAGAGGACGAACGAGTGTAGTGTAAACTGTCTCTTTAGTGGACTTGATGCATCTTCTAAGTGTCCTGCCAATGAAACGCAACCTTTGGCTCGCGTTCCCCACAATATTGTCTATGTGGTCTTTCCAACTGAAGTTGTTCGTAATTTTTACACCCAGGTACTTAGTTGAATTGACAGCCTTGAGAATTGTACTATTGATCGAGTAATCGAATTCCAACGGATTTCTTTTGGAACTCATGTGGATCACCTCACACTTTTCGTTATTTAGCGTCAGCTGCCACCTGCCACACCATACAACAATCTTTTCTAAATCGCTTTGCAACTGATAGTGGTCTTCGGATGACCCAACTAGACGGTAAATTACAGCACCATCTGCGAACAACCTAAGAGAACTGCTCAGATTAAGTAGTCATCAATTATCATATCAACTAAGATAGATCTTTTTGCTCTGTTCTCTATTTTATGACGGTAAAATATGTGGTGGAATATTTTTTACCGTGCAAGAAGAGTCTTCCTTCAAAGCTTCAACCTGGTATAAGTGTGCAAAACTAGCAACAATTTTAATAAAAAGGTAAGTTCCTTGTTGATGCTTCTTCTTATTGTGAAGCAGTAATACACTCCTGGAAATTGAAATAAGAACACCGTGAAATCATTGTCCCAGGAAGGGGAAACTTTATTGACACATTCCTGGGGTCAGATACATCACATGATCACACTGGCAGAACCACAGGCACATGGACACAGGCAACAGAGCATGCACAATGTCGGCACTAGTACAGTGTATATCCACCTTTCGCAGCAATGCAGGCTGCTATTCTCCCATGGAGACGATCGTAGAGATGCTGGATGTAGTCCTGTGGAACGGCTTGCCATGCCATTTCCACCTGGCGCCTCAGTTGGACCAGCGTTCGTGCTGGACGTGCAGACCGCGTGAGACGACGCTTCATCCAGTCCCAAACATGCTCAATGGGGGACAGATCCGGAGGTCTTGCTGGCCAGGGTAGTTGACTTACACCTTCTAGAGCACGTTGGGTGGCACGGGATACATGCGGACGTGCATTGTCCTGTTGGAACAGCAAGTTCCCTTGCCGGTCTAGGAATGGTAGAACAATGGGTTCGATGACGGTTTGGATGTACCGTACACTGTTCAGTGTCCCCTCGACGATCACCAGTGGTGTACGGCCAGTGTAGGAGATCGCTCCCCACACCATGATGCCGGGTGTTGGCCCTGTGTGCCTCGATCGTATGCAGTCCTGATTGTGGCGCTCACCTGCACGGCGCCAAACACGCATACGACCATCATTGGTACCAAGGCAGAAGCGACTCTCATCGCTGAAGACGACACGTCTCCATTCGTCCCTCCATTCACGCCTGTCGCGACACCACTGGAGGCGGGCTGCACGATGTTGGGGCGTGAGCGGAAGACGGCCTAACGGTGTGCGGGACCGTAGCCCAGCTTCATGGAGACGGTTGCGAATGGTCCTCGCCGATACCCCAGGAGCAACAGTGTCCCTAATTTGCTGGGAAGTGGCGGTGCGGTCCCTTACGGCACTGCGTAGGATTCTACGGTCTTGGCGTGCATCCGTGCGTCGCTGCGGTCCGGTCCCAGGTCGACGGGCACGTGCACCTTCCGCCGACCACTGGCGACAACATCGATGTACTGTGGAGACCTCACGCCCCACGTGTTGAGCAATTCGGCGGTACGTCCACCCGGCCTCCCGCATGCCCACTATACGCCCTCGCTCAAAGTCCGTCAACTGCACATACGGTTCACGTCCACGCTGTCGCGGCATGCTACCAGTGTTAAAGACTGCGATGGAGCTCCGTATGCCACGGCAAACTGGCTGACACTGACGGCGGTGATGCACAAATGCTGCGCAGCTAGCGCCATTCGACGGCCAACACCGCGGTTCCTGGTGTGTCCGTTGTGCCGTGCGTGTGATCATTGCTTGTACAGCCCTCTCGCAGTGTCCGGAGCAAGTATGGTGGGTCTGACACACCGGTGTCAATGTGTTCTTTTTTCCATTTCCAGGAGTGTATTTGTATCACCGTCACAAATGATTCTGCCTCTTGATTCAAGTTGAACATTGTATCACTAGCATAGAGCAAGAGCGGCAACTGTTCCTTGATCGAACCATGATGACCATCCATTATGATTTCTGACTGTGCAGATGATGTGGCGTCCCTATTTCTATGGCTGAAATATCCTGATATACCGTTCTGCATCCTTTCTCCTAAGTAGGAACAAAAATCAGACGCGTATCCCACAAAAAGCTGACTTTCTCTAAAGAATTAATTACATAAAACTTATGGTAGATGTTCAGTGAAAACATGAACAACTAGTTAGATAAAGCTGCGTTTATGATATCCAAATTTTGATTCCCTTTACTGCGCAGGTATCACAGTCCACGAGTACATTTCCTTACAATATTTTTGAAAAATGGCTTAAAGAGAGAGGCTGGCTGTTACTTACTGAAGTACATGATCTTTTTTATAGCCTAACAGTGGTGTATTTTATCCTGTCTATAAGAGTACCGTGAGTTGGCGTAATTACATATATCGCTAAGTGTGGTGTCACCGCCAGACACCACACTTGCTAGGTGGTAGCTTTAAATCGGCCGCGGTCCATTAGTACATGTCGGACCCGCGTGTCGCCACTGTCGGGGATCGCAGACCGAGCGCCACCACAAGGCAGGTCTCGAGATACGGAATAGCACTCGCCCCAGTTGTACGGACGACGTAGCTAGCGATGCACACTGACGAAGCCTCGCTCATTTGCAGAGCAGATAGTTAGAATAGCCTTCAGCTAAGTCAATGGCTACGACCTAGCAAGGCGCCATTAGTAACATTGCATGTATCTAAAGAGTCTCACTTGTATCGCCACAATCTCCAGATGTACCAAAAGGATGGATTAAAGTTAAGTATTCCAGAAGCTACGTACTTTACTTTATAGCATTCATTACGTATCCTGTTTCAGACCTCACGCCATCCTGCTTTAGCTTAGCGCGTGCCTTTCGGCTTCCTCTCATTGTGTCTAGGCTGTCTTGTCTAGACACAACACTAAGAACATTAGCAATTACAGTTTTCTACAACAGTTTAGTGTCTTATAGGAGATATCATCGACTCCATATGAAATTTTTGCTTCTAAAGGCCATGATATCTTTCATTAGTTGGGATAAATGTGTGTGGAAATTAAGGATTTCACTGAATTTCCTCTCGAGTGCTTTTTGTATGAACTATTTTGATTATCTTCATAACTTCATGAATCCATTCTATGACTCCTTCTCAAAGAGTGATTTTTAAACGTATCAGCTGCACATGAAACGCCTTTTATAATGTTGACATCGTTAGTGCCATCCTGTATGGCATGTTCACTTGTCTCTCATTAAAAATATTCTATACTGAGCTGCTTTTGTTACATGACCTGCCGTTATACGATAAGGCATGATTGCTTCAAGACTATTACTGACAACTTTTATTCCTGTAGTACAGTATTTTTTAAAACAAGAAAATACTTCAAGATACTTACTCGATGCAGATACTTTCTGCTTTTCTTGTTTTTTGTTCTGAAGGTATTCCATACTTGGAAAGACAGTATTTTTGTTGAAAACTGCATGGAAAATAATTTCTTATTTATTAAGAAATATACTGTCGTAACATGCTGCTCCTGCTTACCCCAAGGTGGGAGTCCGTAAAATGCTTCATTGAAACTCCTGTGATATCTGGAATACTTAAATTACTTTCTTTTTTGCTGAGCTCAAGGCTTGATCGTCATTGATCAAACTATGACCTCTTCGTTGAAACAGGACTTCTACCTTAGCGTGTGGACCATAGATCTGAATAACTAAGACGTGATCGTGGTTAGGAATTTCAGACATTAGTTTATTAAAACAAGGAAAATATATAAACGGTTTAGAATATCTTGGCCCTTTGACTCGTCTGGTATGAAGGAGGACTGGAGGAGGCGGTTGGCACTCTGAATAGCTATATCGTGTTGACCTCACTCTCGTCTTTTATCAGCTGTCGATGGCGAAGAGTTGGCGGTCAGTGAGCGATTAAGAGGAGCGGCGTAGGTGACGATCTGCGGCCTCGGTCGCATGTGGAAGAGAGGTCGGTACATGGTTTATGATTCCTAGATGTCGGCAGTCGAACGTTCCGGATGTTTTTTTGCGAATAAAGCGAATTATGATCGTTTTCAATTGCCCAGTGCCACTAGGCCAGGCATCTCTTTGTTCTCGTAGTCGGATGGTAGATGTTTTGACCACTGCTGCTGTCAGGAAGCCCCTCTCTGACATCTGGATAGTGCATGAAGGAAGAGCTCGACAAGAAAGTGGGACGAGAAAGGAATTGAAATTAGCATAGGATGAAAAAGCCAAAGGCCTTGCCGCAGTGGTAACTTCGGTTCCAATCAGATCACCGATGTTAAGCGCTGTCAGGCTGTCAGGCTGTCGGGCATGGGTGACCATCCGGTCTGCCGAGCGCTATTGGCAAGCGGAATTGCTGAAGCAGTTCCAGAGGAATCGGAATGAAGTGGAATGGGGATCCTTTGAGAATGACTCAGTGGTAACAGAGTCAAAACTTGAATCAGTACCGAGCGAGGTGGTGTAGTGGTAGGAACACTGGACTCGCGTTCGGGCGGACGATGGTTAAAACCCGCGTCCAGCCATTCAGACTAAGATTTTCCATGATTTCGGTAAGTCACTCTAGGTGAATGCCGGAATGGTTCTTTTGAAAGGGCACAGCCTATTTATTTCGTCATCCTTGACACAGTCCGAACTTGTGCTCCGTCGCTAATGACCTCGAAGTCGCAGCTCGTGGTCGTGCGGTAGCGTTCTCGCTTCCCGTACCCGAGTTCCCGGGTTCGATTCCCGGTGGGGTCAGGGATTTTCTCTCCCTCGTGATGGCTGGGTGTTGTGTGATGTCCTTAGGTTAGTTAGGTCTAAGTAGTTCTAAGTTCTTGGGGACTGATGACCATAGATGTTAAGTCCCATAGTGCTCAGAGCAATTTGAACCATTTGAACCTTGAATCATTACTGGAATTAGACTACAAAGGAAAATAAAGACTAGAGTCTGAAGGTAGGCGTTAGCCTGGAATGAAATCTGCAGTAGACTGGAAAGGAAATCCGTACGTGGAACAGAATGAAATCAGAAAGGGATGGCTCAATTTCAAGAGAAAGTGCACACCAGGTCCTCACAGCAACTATCTACACGAAATTCCCGTACAAAATCCCCTTCCGTTCCACCTCCCCTCTCATCAGAACTTGTCACTGGTTGGCGATTTAGTAATCGCAGATGGTAGACGAATCTTCCTGGCCCCTCCTCTTCATTCTCCTTTCCAGGGTACGATCTTTCTGCTGCAGTACCTCAAAAGTCTAAGCTCTTCTGTTTGCGGTCTACGTTTGTGGACTTTTGCCTTTTCGTGTCGCGGAAAGCTCACAGCCTTCGTGTTCCGTGAAGAGCTCTGCTTCGGGGCCGGGCTGTCGACTCGCGGCGTGGCTCTAAGAAGCTTACGCGCTTGAGTGAACTTGAATATCAGTTGCATGGTTGAACACCCGCATGGAAAAAGCGCACCAATTACGTTAGTGACTTACGGAGAGGATGTGTCTTCAACTGTCCTGATGCGCTGTGGTTAGGAACTATTCTGCTAATACACTGCCAGAAGAAAATACAGCGCTATCAATGTGCTGTGGCAAGAAGATGTAATATGTACGTACGTGTAGATACTGAGGGGTAGTAGTGTTAGTGATTAATTTTTCACGGCCGCCAGCCACAATGTGACGTTCAGGAGGCCTGTCTGAGCGCTCTCTGTGTCGACTAATCGGGCAGTAACTGTGCTGTCTTTAGAGGCGAACAGCGTGTGTAAATTCATTATAGGGAATTACCATTACCGACTGACGAGTGCGTGTACCACTGGTGAACAGTGTTAGCTATTTGAATGCTGTTGCCGTGCAGGCCTGCGAAGAGCTGGTATGACGTACCGATAGAGCCCTGCACATGTTGGGCACAATGTATCGGTGGCGTGTCAAAGCTTTGCAGTGGTCTGTGGAAAATTCCCATCTCTATAGAAGACGTTCTGGACATCAGCGTTTTACAGGTGCACGACAAGATCGACTGACTGTGCGACGATCGATAGGCGACCGGACATCAATCAGTGACGAAATCCGGCCATATGTTGCAGGTGGTTTGTCATCAGGGGCCAATGGAAACCGTCTGTGTGCAGCAGGTTTAAGATCACGTGTGCCTCTGGCGGGTCTGCCACTTACATCACGAAACTGCCAAGCATGGCTACTCTGGTGTCGTGAAAAAGTTGACTAGAAAAGGGAATGGCGTTCTGTTAGTGATGATAATAGGTTGCGTCTGCACAAGAGTGGCAGAGTACACGCAGACCTCGTGAGCCACTTATTCCAGAGCGCATTCGCCCAAGACACATAGGTCGCATCCGAGGCTTCATGGTGTGGGGAGTCTGAGGTGTCAATTAAAACATGCAGTCACATTTCGTATATCTGCAGGATAAAGAAACCACTGTCCACTCCATTGCCCAGATCGTTATCCCTGAGCTATTGCTACAGCTTCAAGCTGCCTTTGACAGCAAGAACATCAGGTCTCTCGTTAACTGAACGTGTACGGGCACGTTGAAGTGGGAACTTACTCACCCTCCAGGACTTGAAAGAACCATTGCCAAATTGGAACAAAAGGCACAATATGCTTGGGATCATCTATTGCAGCATACCATTCGTCACCTTTATGATCTTTTATGTGCCAGAATACACGCCTGTACTGCCACGATGGAGTGGGGTTTCTCTGTGAATTGATTCAACTATCTGGCGCCCTTTACTTTGAGGTGTGGGTTGCATTTGGTTTAAATTTGTTACCATATACTCACACAAAAATGAATTTTTTGTCACTGCACTTGCCAATAAAATGATTATGAGGGTAATGCATTTTTTGTACCAATGTGTTGATGTTAACTTGTCCTTAATCCTCATCTCTGCCATCACATTCTCAAAGCATCCACTGAATGAGGCAGTCTGAGTGGATGGGTGCAGAATATTTCTAAAACAGCAGTATTCTGCAGCAGATCAATCTAATTAGTGTATCATGTCCTTTAAGGTGTCTTTATGACCCCATTTACCGGCGAAGCACGTACTTGAAATATTTAACAGCATCCGCGAGTATTGGGAACCTTCTCAAATCCGCTGCAGCTGCGGTTTTCACGGGAATGCTAACAGCCGCTTTCCTTTACTACCTGTCGGCTATTACGTAGCCAAGATTTCCGACACCAATCTTCCGCGCCCGTGATCACCACTGTTTGCCGTGTGGCGTGGGAGAACGACGGCGCGAGGGCGACAGTGCATGAGCGCGTACAGAGGAGTGGTGTGCGTGTCACGTGTTTGCCTGTCCTCGAGCAGGTCGCTTCGTGCCCTGCTGCGCCGTGCCGCTGACAATATTGGCAGAGCAAACAGGGCGGTGATTCCCCGGCAGGCTGCACAGTGGCAGCAGCTCGTCGCGAACGGACTGCGCCACCAGACCGCCCCAGATCAAACCGTACCAGATGTCTCCGCGCTCTGGGACCTACCTGCTGTGCGAGTCTCTCAGCAATCTCCGGAAGTCGCAGATGCAAGCGTTAATGTGGTACCAGTGCAGATGCTAAACATCTATCAGGAAATTAGTAAGCAACACTCACCTTGGTACAACTTTGAGGCACGGTGTACACTGCCTGAAAAAAGGGTGAAGCCCGCAGAAGGGGAGGAGGAAATGGTATGATACCTCTGAGATAGTGTGTAACGTTATTCCAGACATAACAAATTCGACTAAAATTAGAAAGAACTTGGCAGTATGAGGCCACCTATCAGTATGGCGTCGCACTTGGCGTGGATGCGTGTACTCATTCGGTTGAGAAGAGCGTCATAAAATCCTTGTATCACCTTCTCAAGTAAGCTGGCACACAACTGTGGTAATTGATCTTGATATCTTGGACGCTGGAACCCAGTGGACTGATCACACAAATGTTCCATCGGTGAGTGATCTAGGGATCTTGCTGACCACCTGAATACCTCAGCATCACCCATACAGTTCACAGAGACACATACCAAGTGTGGCGTACCGCTCGGCACAACGGTACGTCACTGACATCGTGCGCGCTCTGTGTTCCATCAAAAGCTATCAATCGTGACCTGAATGGCTCCCCGCACCGCGACACCAGGATTAACACCACTGTACTTCTCCAAAGACAAATGAAGGTCACCGATGTACTCACTGACGAAAGTCGGCCGCGGAAGTGCCGAAACCAGAAGCGTTGGCCGAACGGTTCTAGGCGCTTCAGTCCGGAACCGCGCGACTGCTACGGTCGCAGGTTGGAATCCTGATCCTGCCTCGCGCATGGATGTGTGTGATGTCCTTAGGTTAGTTAGGTTTAAGTAGTTCTAAGTTCAAGGGACTGATGACCTCAGATGTTAAGTCCCATAGTGCTCAGAGCCATTTGAACCATTTGAAGTGCAGAACCGTGATTCAGTACTGAACACAAGCGCGAGGCTATTCACAAACTGTCCATGGGCCCAAGTCACGACACCACTCCAAACGTTGCGGGTCATGCTGTGGTGTTAATGACAGCCAGTAATTCCCTAGTCCAGATACTGCTAATCACCGATTAGACATGTGTAGGGGTTGCAATGTGCCTGGTGCACAATATTGCCATCCTCCCTTGTGGTCAGACAGAGTCGACCGGAATCTTATAGACGAGTGTGCCCGCTCTCGCATTCCCGTGAAGTCCAGCCTTAGTCTCACAGCTGAATTCCCCACGAACCTGAGAACCGCATGATTCGACTACCCGTCCATATGGAGACACACAACGAGCCCCTTTTAGTTCGGGTAAGGTGGTGATAAACATCTCTCACACGAGTAAGCAGTTTCTCTGTGTCTTTCACAGTGATCACTGAGTATCTGATGCTGTCCATGCCGCTTATAAACCCTACCAGACCTGATAGTGATAATACACATCAGAAATGCACTCTTTTGGCAGTCTACCTGTCACAGAGAAGCGCAACTCTAATCATTAAAATATATGCCTATAGTGTGTATGTGTACGAAGTTGCATTGGCTTCTCGCTTAACATTTTTTGTCAGGCAGCATAGAAGGCTAAAAGAAACGGCATGAACAACAACTTCATACATAAAATTAATTCCCAGTTGCGAATATGGACAACCATTAGCTGTATATCTCTTTTACTTGAAACTGCTCGCCCAATGTCGCGCTCTCCGTTGCGAGGCGGATAAATACGGTATTGCAGTGCCTGTGCTATTCCAAATTACATTGCAATGTTCCTTCGTGCTTCAAATAAAAATATCCCCCCTTTATGGGAACGTATATAGTGGATCTACAATTACAGGCTGGACATACATGGTTAACAACATATGGAAGTTCGGTTGTGGCTCTGAGTCGTGCTCGGATAGCCTAATGATAAGGCGACCTCTCGCTACGTGCGGAAAATCTGGGTTCGAGTCCCGGTCTGGCACAAAATTTCACTGTTGTCATTCCAGTATATAGTTGGTGGTTGTCCATATTCGCGACTGCGAATTAAGTTCATGTACTTCATAAGGGCTGTAGTCACCACAATGCCTGTCCTTCGGATATGGAAGCATGTCCGAATGAACATTGCATCGTAATTTGGAGTTACACAGACACCGCCATATCGTACAACTTAACAGAGTTTAAGGACTCCATGGACATCCAGGCGAGCCTGAATCTTGTTGAAAACTGTTGCACGAAAATTTTGAATGGTATTTTACAGAATACTTTGCAAAACAGATCACACCATTTTCACGAGGTATGCAGAAGAAGGCACGGGTCCGTAATCGTTTTACATCATAAATCATCGACTATACTGGCAAACAAAGACGTTTTATTACATCCTAGATGTTGATATGTCCATAATTACACATTTTCAGCATTTTAAATAAGGAAATTACAATTGTGGGAAATGTAATACTCTTTAGCCTCTGCTACCAAACGATCATTGTCAATCACTCCGCACATCTACATGGGGAAATGTCTGTATGCCACTGTACACGGGTCCTGCTCTCTTGATCTCGTGACTCACTTGCGAGGCGATAGTAGCTGCGGAATGATGACTTTGGATGTTTTGGCCTAACCTATGGACTGGGTACAAGGGTTGCAGAGAGTGAAGGGCGCTCACAGAATCGGAACAAACAAGGAATTTAGCACTCGAAGCACACTTGATCTGTTCCATTCCTCGGAAGATCGCATATCACTCCGCGTCAGTTAAGTCTTGAGACAGTCGAGTCGTGAGGAGATGATCAGCTAAAACAACAGAGCAACCAAAGGAGCCCCCCGTCTCGACCCACCTGTAAAGACAGCAATGGAGTTATGGTGTTCACTTAAAATGTCACAAAATAAAGGATTAAAAATAAATTCAGGACTGAAGTTTCTCCTGTACTGTGTCAAATATAAAGTTATTCCCAGGATCCTTCCAACAAATCTCTTCACCTTCCCTGATAATGAATTTACGTGTTCGTTAAATGTAACTAACTTAAGATGTGACGTGGTCAAGACGTTCACCAGTACTTTAATCGGATGCTGTCGGCTTCTTTCTCTTTGTTAGGCATTAGCTTACATTTATAAATATGTGTAAAGAGCTGTTATTCCTTAAGCCAAGTCCTTTTGCATTTCCTTACATTATTATAACGACGATAGATTTTTATAGGCAGCGACACCGTCAGCAACCTTCTGATCCTTCCCAATACACTGAGAACATTGGAAAACATTAGAGGACCTGTTGCGCTTCCTTGGGCCACATTTGCGTTTCTCGTCGAACAATAACCACCCAGTATCACGTAGTAGGTCCTGTTAGTTAAATACGCATCTGGTGACAGCTGACATGTGTATAAGAATTCGATGATTTAGTGCACCTTTAGGAACCTAACTGTTCAGATGCTTCTGTAGTTTGTAGAGTGGGTATTATCGGTGAATGTTTACCACTGCTCTGCGAGTAATTATAGAGAAAATTTATAGATTTCTAGGTTTGACCCGTATACGTGTATGTCACATATGCTGCACGCATACACTATCCTATCAAAAGCGTCCTGGCAGCTGTTAGCGGATATTAATAACGGGTTCGCCTGTAAGATTGGTTGAAATCTGCTGAGAACACTTTCTATGATGTATCTGAATGGCTGTGAAAGAATGGAGGACCATTATTCCTCAAGAGCCGAAAGAAGAGACGGAATTGATGTTTGACAATGGAATCTGGATCGAACTCGAAATTCTAACTTTTCTCAAAAGTACTGTATTAGGTTCGCGTTGGGCCTCTGGGCCGTTCATTCCATTTCAGGGATATCAGTGTCTAGAAACCACAGGCCCAAAAATGCTGCTTTGCGACAGGGTGCATTTTCATACTGGTACAATCATAGTCTCCGAACTGTCCCTCTAGTACATGCAGTACATAACTCTAAGAAATATTATCATATCCTTCCACAGGCGCAATAAGTAGATCACATCCTAACCACGCAAAATACACCCCATATCGTTACACCACCTCCACCGTACAGTGCCACTATACACGATTGCACGCGAAGTTCTCCATGCATTCACCAAATCCCAACTGAGCCTTCACATTGCCACAGAGTGGAATGTGGTTCATCCAGATCAATCGTTTCCACTTATCCACTGTCCAGCGTCCTCGCTCTTTACACCATTTCAAGCCTCGCTTAGCATTGACAACGGGGATGTGTGGCTTATGAGGAGCTGGTCGGATATCTTACCCCGTTAACTCTCTACACACAGTCACCATGTTAGCTGGAATGTTGTTAGCACTTTAGAACTGACGAGTAATACCTTTCGCTGATTAAATGCGATATTTTACATTCACCTTCCACGAAGTCTGCTTAGTCTTGTTTTAGGTGTCGTTTTTCCTTTGCATTTGCATTTGACAGTCACATCACCTACAGTCTACTTGAGAGGCTTTAGAAGGTCTGAAACGTCCTTGACAGATTTGTTACTCGGCTGATATCCCATGATTAATTACTCCACATTCGAAGTCCATGTTCTGTCCTGACGAACCCATCCAGCTGTTAATGCTTTTTGACTGACAACGCAATACTCCCCGCGTCTTAGAGGCATGTCTTTCGTGATATCAAGTAATCAATTACGCAATATACAGCGGATTCTCTGTTGTCTTACACCATACAACTCCAATGTGGATGTTAAATTTATCTGTAGGATTCAGTCAAATGGCATGATCTCACTTCCTGAAACACACTGATTAATTATAGGCTCACTGAAGTGCTCACTGTCGTGACATGATTGACACACTAGTCAGCAGAAACAGGAGATAGATTTCGTTTCATCTATTTAAAGTCAAATAAACACTGGAAAGAAATAACAGTAGGTCCTTTGAGAACATTTTTCCATGTAACACACTACTCATTTCGAAGCCCATCGTTTGGATATCTCAGACCCGCAGCACATTTACACAGAAAATGAGTCATGTATTTGCTGAATTTGGTTTAAAAAAAATTTCCAGGAGTAGCTGAGCTGTGGTTTTATGTAACCACCTTTCACCGGCAACCCCACCCTTAGCTGTACTGTCTCAGTGACTTTTTCTTTTTTTCTCTGGCTGCAACAGATATGTGCACCCAATTTGACAAAAATTGCTTTGGCGTTACAGATATAGGCTGATTTGTCACTGGTTTTTTTTTCCACCCGTCTTCTACCACACACACATCCAGCGACGAAACGTCATCAGGACTGTCATCAATGATCCCAAAGACCCCAAAAACTATGAATTCGGTACTAATATTGGTCGTTATTTGCTACATGCCACGACTTCTCATCCATACACCCACGCTTAGAGGTTGTAGACAGGGGTATATTTCAAAAATGGCTCTAAGCACTATGGGACTTAACATCTGAGGTCATCAGTCCCCTAGACTTAGAACTACTTAAATCTAACTAACCTAAGGACATCACACACATCCATGCACGAGGCAGGATTCGAACCTGCGATCGTAGCAGTAGCGCGGTTCCGGACTGAAGTGCCTAGAACCGCTCAGCCACCGCGGCCGGCTACGCAGGAGTTAGCCTAATAAAATATAAGAAAATAGTAATGAAGGTAAACTGCTATGAACAGAACTGTGAATGCAATATAGTAGTCACAGTAAACACGAAACCAACACTCACCACTAAAGTACAACTTTATATGAGTATCAGGCACGCCGATAATTAAGAGATTGAAAGAATTGGTGATCATTTTATGTTGATGAGAGACTCGATTTTGATAGTAGGGAAGGACTAAAAGGCTAAATGATAGGTGAACGTGCACTATGATAAACGAATGGTAAAGGAAGCTGCCAGTAAAAAATTATGCACCCAGCACAGTTTAATTGTTACTCATTTCGGGTTTAAGAATCGTGGAAGATTTCACGTATGGAAAACACCTGGCGACGCCACAAGGTTTCAAGAAGATTACATAATGGTAAGAAAGGAATTTCTTAGCCGGATTTTAAGTTGCAAAACATATCCAGCTGCAGAGATGGACTCTGACCGTAATTTATAGATTATGATCTGCACATTAAAACTGAAGTAAGTGCAGAGAGATAAGAAATTCATGAGATAGGAACTGTATAAAAGAAAAGAACCAGAGGTTCTTGGCTGTTTCAAAGGGAGCATTGGGGAATGATTGAGTGAAACTGGGGCAGATACCGCAAAAGAAGACAAGTCAGTAATCTTGAGAGATGAACATTTAAGGCCACGGAGGATAAAATAGCGCCGCGCGGGATTAGCCGAGCGCCCTAAGGCGCTGCAGTCATGAACTATGCAGCTGGTCCCGGCGGAGGTTGTAGTCCTCCCTCGGGCATGGGTGTGTGTGTGTTTGTCCTTAGTATAATTTAGGTTAAGTAGTGTGTAAGCTTAGGAACTGATGACCTTAGCAGTTAAGTCTCATAAGATTTCACACAAATTTTTTTGATAGAATAGCGAAAAGATGACGTCTAATAGAATAGTCCGGATAACACAGGAGAGAAAAACAGAGAAATGCAGGCAAATAAGCAGATGAAAATGAATACAGATGTTTAAAGAAAGAGATTGAGAGAAAGAGCAAAATGGAGAAACAGGAATGTCTAGGGGACAGATGCAAGGCTGTAGAAGCTTGCATAACTAGCGGAAAGGTAGACGCTGCCTGCTGGAAAATTAAACAGATCTTTGAAGAGATAGGAAGCAGCTATACCAACATCAAGAGCTCAGGTGGCTAGGCTGTACTAATCAGAAAAAGACGGAATATACAGAATGTCTTTATAAGGGAAATAAACTTAAAGATAATACTTCAGAAAGAGGAGAAAAATGAGATTATGCTTGCGTCGCGTCACCATGACCGCACCCTGGCACGTTTAGTACACGGTATTAGGAAACAGTGTTCTGTACAGTGTTGCGATAGTGAAAATATATAAGTCTTCTACACAGATCAGCTCGATTGTCAACGACGTTTATGCATTTATTTTGGAGGTGCTGTGCCGAGTGTAAGCTGACAGACTCCATTCCGCATATGAATGAACCTGGTTATGCCAATCCTTGTAGCTGTACGCCGATGTCATTGAATGCCGGGGTATGGCAGTAGGTAATGCGGCATCACTAAACATTTTGTGCGACAATGGAGTTAAATTTTTTGAACAAATTTTAGAAACAAAAAATCTCTGGATTTAACAGATATGAACGGCAATATCGTAGAAGGTAGAATATGTTTTACCTGCATCGTCTTATATTTCTATTACATCGATGAGGTAATTATCGTAATAACAATCTTGTAATCATCCTTATCAGATATGAAAAACGTCGCGGAAGAAAGTTCATACTGTCGCGTCACAATCACAAACAGATTCAAATTCGAATAGAGGGTCATCAGTGAAATACAACACTTAGCACCTAAAGCATTTTTATTACGGATACAAATGTACAGACGGAACAGAACTGTGTCCTGGACGGAGAGTGCATCTATTTATACAAAGATAGAAATTCTAGAACATACGAACACGAAAACATAGGAAATTTTGTGAATCTTCTAGAAATGATGAATACTGAACGAAAAATAATTGCCTGTAATCGGGTTTCAACTGGTGTCTTACCGAGCGAGGTGGCGCAGTGGTTAACACACTGAACTCGCATTCGGGAGGACGACAGTTCAATTCCCCGTCCGGCCATCCTGATTTAGGTTTTCCGAGATTTCCCTAAATCGCTCCAGGCAAATGCCGTGATGGTTCCTTTGGAAGCGCACGGCCGCCTTCCTTCTCCATCCTTCCCTAATCCGGGGGACCGATGACCTTGCTGTTTGGTCCCCTCCCACAAAACCAACCAACCAACCAACCAAACAACCAACTGGTGACTCGCACCACGCCAGCAACTGACACTAACAGATACTATACACTGCACGCAGCTCACCATGGGGCAGCGTTAATAATATTCATACAAATAGTATTGGCGGACGTTACTGTCATATTGAATAACATCGGCACTATAGACCGATTCAGAAAAAGAAATGTATAACTTCCTGTTATATTTACGTAGGTCACCCAAGGACTTTACAACAGAAAGATAATGGTTAGTAACGTAGCCCAGTAACTAATTCTCTGTTACTTTGTGAACTTATCTCGCAATCACCTCTCATCATGAAAGTTTCGATACCAGTATTATGTGTCACGCAAAATGGAGGAACAGGCGACTATACCACGATAGAAATGGCTGTCTCGCGTGCCAACATGTGTTATATGCGTGTATGCTGCATGAGTAAATGCACATGCGAGATCCATAACCGTAGATTCTTTTTGAAATAATATAGGCGACGATATCATTTACTGTCACGACACGGGCACGCAGTGTATGCCATGAATTCATAAAATAGCTGGACCAGAAGTTATTTTATTAGTTTTCAAACTTTTCTTCGTAGTAGTACTTGTAATTATTATGAGCAGTCAAATGAAAACGAGACATCCGGAGAAAAGTAAGTAAACGGTTTATTATTTCGAGAGTAATCGCCGTAACCGGTAATACGTTTATTCCACTGTGTGACAAGACAGCTAACGCCTTTATGGAACAACGTTTGCTGTTCCTATGTAACCAGGCCTGAACTTCTTATTCCGAAGCATGTATATATAGGGCCACGAATGTCTTTTTTCAAGGCTCTAAAACTGGGGAAACCGAATGGGGAGGCATTGTAGCTTATGACGGATTTCTTAGGGCTTCGCAGCGAAACTTCTGAAATGTAGTCGAAGCAACTTACGGGCACACCATGGCCGGGAAAAATAGTTGAAATGGCTCCAAGCACTATGGGACTTCACATCTGAGATCATCAGTCGCCTAGAACTTAGAACTACTCAAAGATAACTAACCTGAGGACATCACACACATCCATGCCCGAGGCAGGATTCGAACCTGCGACCGTAGCACTCTCGCGGTTCCAGTCTGAAGCGCCTAGAACCGCTCGGTCACCGCGGCCAGCAAGGGCCGGGAAAGTCATGATGACCATTTTCTTTGATTGCAATGGCCTGCTCCTCATTGAATTTCTGGTTCACGGTGTCATAATTAGCGCCCAGCGGTAAAAACTGAAGCACGCCATCAAGTGCAAGCGTCCAAGAATGTTGACGGAAGGCTTCATTCTGTTGCGCGATAACGACACGTCCACATGTTGCCAAGGTACACTATGTGATCAAAAGTAACCGGACACCTGGCTGGCTGAAAAAGACTTACAAGTTCGTGCCCCTCCCCCCCCCCCCCCCCCCCCGCCGCCCCCTCCTCATCACTAATGCTATAAAATTCAATAAGGTGTTGGCCCACCCTTAACTTTGATGACAGCTTCCAATCTCGCAGGCATACGTTCAATCAGGTGCAGAAAGGTTTCTTCGGGAATGGCAGCCCATTCTTCACGGAGTGCTGTACTGAGGAGAGGTGTCGATGTCGGTCTGTGAGGACTGGCACGAAGTCGGCTTTCCAAAACATCAGAGAGGTGTTCTATAGGATTCAGGTCAGGATTCTGTGCAGGTCAGACCATTACAGGGATGTTATTCTCGTGTAACCACTCCTCCGCAGGCCGTGCATTATGAACAGGTGCTCGATAGTGTTGAAAGGTGCAATCAACATCCCCGAATTGCTCTTAAACAGTGGGAAGCAAGAAGGTGCTTAAATAATCAATGTAGGCCTGTGCTGTGATAGTGCCAAGCGAAACAACAATGGGTGCAAGCACCCTCCATGAAATACACGACCACACCATAACACCACGGACTACGAGTTATACACTACACACGCTGGCAGATGACGTTCACGGGAATTCACCATACCCAAACCCTGCCATCGGGTCGCCACAATGTGCAGCGTGATTCGTCACTCCACACAACGTTTTTCCACTGTTCAATCGTCCAGTGTTTATACTTATTACACCAAGCGAGACGTCGTTTGGCATTGACGGGCGTTATGTGCGGCTTCTGAGCAGCCACCCGACCATGAAATCCACGTTTTCTCACCCCGCGCCTAACTGTCATAATCGTTGCAGTGGATCGTGATGCAGTCTGTAATTCTTGTGTAATGGTCTGGATAGATGTCTGCCTATTGCACATTACGACGCTCTTCAACTGTCGGCGGTCTCTGTGAGTCAACAGACGAGGTCGGCTTGTACGTTTTTGTTCCGTACGTGTCCCTTCACATTCCACTTCACCATCACATCGGAAACAGGGGACCTAGGGATGTTTAGCAGTGTGGGAATCTCACTCACAGGCGAATGACACAAGTGACACCCAATCTCGTGACCACGATCGAAGTCCATGAGTTCCCCGGAGTGCCCCATTCTACTCCGTCACGATGTCTAATGACTACTGAGGTCGCTGATATGTGGTACCTGGCAGTAGGTGGCAGCACAATGCACCTAATATGAAAAACGTATGTTTTTGGGGGTGTCAGGATACTTTTGATCACATAGTGCAGTTTCAATTACACTGCAGAAGTTTCGCTAGGAAGCCCTTACACGACCTCCACACAGTTCCGATCTCTCCCCACTGGGAGCAGCGAAGGAAGACGTTTGTGGCTGTAGATTTGCTTCGGACAAAGAGATGCACGACTGGACCTATCCACGATACCGTAGACAATGGCAAACATTTTTCCGTGAAGGAATTGTGGGCCTTGTATTTCAATGACATATATATGTTATCTGTTAGGTGATTATTTTTAAAATTAAAAACAGTTTATCTACGTACTTTTTCCCATCTGTGTCGTTTTCATTTTACTGCCCGTTGCACATATGCCTCTAGATCTCTTGGCGTGTAACATGCTGCAGCCATAATAGGAAACGATGCCTGTTCCGGAGACGTATGTTTCGCTTATAGTTATTCATTGCTTTTCTAGACACAGACATTTGAAAGGTGACAGTGTTGAGACACTGCCGCAAATGTGCAGGGTAATTCATAAGTTCATACAGGGTTTCAAATGACGACAGGGCAAAAGCTCAATGTCAAAAAGGAAACAGGCACATATCAACGAATAGTACATCTCTCCACGATTTTTACTCAAACTGCAGGTGCTAAATAACGGTAACGTTTGTGACGGAGCAACGTCAATACGGGTGAAAGTGCACGTGCGTGTAATTCATTGAACGCGCAGGAAACATTGATGGCGCAGGAAGGCGCAACGACAGCAGCCTGCTTTGGAAATCTGTCCAGTGGATTGGCTGTCTGCTGGTGCAAACATATTCAGTGAAGTAATACGGAGCGAATGATTTGTCTTCCCCGCCTAGAGGAGCGCACTGAAATTACACCACGGCACGTAATAGGAATCGAAACTTCGAAAGACGTTCCACCCACTGCATGTCTTGACGTTTTCTCACAGCCGTCTTCTGAAACCGTGGAAGTACTTATAGACCTTCAATTTATTAACCTAAACATAAATAAAGTGATGACATCCTGATATGGAGACAACAATCTATATGTTACCAGTCATTGAAAAGACAGGGAAACAAACTTACACACAGGTTAACCACTGAAGTCGCAATAAATAAAGTTCGTGTTGTGAACGAAGAAAGGGGAAAACGCATCCGGTAATCACATACGCAAAGAAGTGCAAGTCGATAGCACTGTAAAAAGCACGGTCTACGGCCATGAGACGTAACGTACACAGCTAAGGGCAGGTTCCTAGGGCAACCGCGCCTTAATGCGAGGTAATATTTCTCGGGATCCCGCACCATGACTCAGTGGTGGAGAGTCCATCGAGTGGTATCTCACTGAAACTTCCTGGCAGATTAAAACTGTGTGCCTGACCGAGACTCAAACTCGGGATCTTTGCCTTTCGCGGGCAAGTGCTCTACCAACTGAGCTACCCAAGCACGACTCACGCTCCGTCCTCACAGCTTTACTTCTGCCAGTACCTCGCCTCCTACCTTCCAAACTCTACAGAAGCTCTCCTGCGAACGTTGCAGAACTAGCACTCCTGAAAGAAAGGATATTGCGGAGACATGGCTTACCCACAGCCTGGGGGATGTTTCCAGAATGAGATTTTCACTCTGCATCGGAGTGTGCGCTGATATGAAACTTCCTGGCAGATTAAAACTGTGTGCCGGACCGAGACTCCAACTGTAAAATTTTGAAGGTAGGAGGGGCGTGAGTCTTGCTTAGGTAGCTCAGTTGGTAGAGCACTTACCCGCGAAAGGGAAAGGTCCCGAGTTCGAGTCTCGGTCCGGCACACAATTTTAATCTGCCAGGAAATTTCATATCAGCGCACACTCCGCTGCAGAGTGAAAATCTCAGCCGGCCGGGGTGGCCGAGCGGTTCTAGGCGCTACAGTCTGGAACCGTGCGACGGCTACGGTCGGAGGTTCGAATCCTGCCTCGGGCATGGATGTGTGTGCTGTCCTTAGGTTAGTTAGGTTTAAGCAGTTCTAAGTTCTAGGGGACTGATGACCTCAGATGTTAAAACCCATAGTGATCAGAGCCATTTAAAAAAAAAAATCTCATTCTGGTATCTGACTGTTGAAATTCTTTCTACAACTGTAAGGCAAGCGCCATATACCCAGTGTGTGTTTGTATACATCGAACGCAACACAATTGCCACCCCAAGTACTTCTAAAGTGGATGAACCTGAGGACTTCAATTACAGCCCAAGAACAGATTTCAAAATATTAATGTGTGTGTGTGTGTGTGTGTGTGTGTGTGGTGCCAGATTACGACACTAGAATCGCATTCAGGAGAATAACAGTTCAAAATTCCTCCTACTGTACAGGTTTAGGTTTTCGGTTGTTTCTATAAACCACTTTAAAAGGACATTCGTTATTAACTTTGCCCATCATTCTCAACTGGAATTAGTGTTCTGCCGTAAATTACCTCGTCATGAAGGTGATTTTAAACAATGAGCTTCCTTTGTTGTATGGCGAACTCAGATTTAATGATAGTTTCTCTTGAATCCCTAAGAATTCATTGCTACTAGCAGGACAGACATATATCCAGAAATTCGTCACATTTGAAGATTTGTGTACTGTTACATTTAGAATTTTTTATTTATTTAGTACCTGAGTACCTGGCAGTGCCTGGATTTGTACGAGGGCGTGCTGAAAAGTAAAGCCTCCGAAGAGGCAACTCCTAGTTTTTTTTAATAAAATAAACGTTATTAACATTAAATCCTTACGCTTCATGTCTACATGTTTACTTCTCAACATAATGACCATGGCGACGAACAGGTTTCTCTTAATGAGAGAGCAGTTTGCTGATGCTGACACTGTAAAATCTTTGACACTATTTACAGAGACACCACCTCACCGCTGCTTACAAGGTTCCATCAATACCAACGTGAAATCCACGAAGGTGTTCCTTAATTTTTGTAAACGGATAAAAAAGAAATGGGCTCAAGTCTGGCCCATATGGAGCTGACTCTATGACCAAGAACCCAAAGCATCGGACTGTTGTAGATATCTCGGTGCTCGTGTGATGGTCTGACACTGTCATACCGAAGGAGACGGTGTTCCATGTGTGGATGAACTCTTTGAATTCAGATTCTCCTGATCTGAACACATGCGACTCCTTCAAGACAAGGTGTACAGCAACACCTCCAACACCATTTCTGAGGTGAAAATAGCCATTCAGGAGGTCGTTGACAGCATCGGTGTTCCGACACTTCAGCGGGTCACGTATAATTTTGCTATTCGTCTGCGCCACATCATCGCCAATGATGGCAGGCATATCGAACTTGTCATAATATAAATCCGAATACCTGTAGTGACGTGTACATGCTGAACAAACTGTATGCACGCCGTAGTTTGTAACTAATTTACGTTTTTTTAATGTAGTTCAATAGTTGTCGTCCTGTACATGAAAACATTTACTTAGAGTGAGTGTTATGCTTTGCATGCCACATTTTAATGCATATAGTGGCTGGTGGAAGCAACTGAGTAAACTGAGAATTGTCAAACAGTACGCTGAAATTGCATTTAATTTGTAAAATATGGCTAGTAAATGGGAATGAAGGTATCTCCTTAGAAGAATGGAAGGAGCGCAAGTTAACTGCGCTAGCCACGATCCTTCAGAGCAGCTACAAATCGCAGATAATGGGGTCATAGCTCAAAATGTAGATAATGTGACGAATAACTGTTCCAAAAACGCCGGCCGCGGTGGCCGTGCGGTTCTGGCGCTGCAGTCCGGAACCGCGGGAATGCTACGGTCGCAGGTTCGAATCCTGCCTCGGGCATGGGTGTGTGTGATGTCCTTAGGTTAGTTAGGTTTAAGTAGTTCTAAGTTCTAGGGAACTTATGACCTCAGGTGTTGAGTCCCATAGTGCTCAGAGCCATTTGAACAATTTGTTCCAAAAACACAGAATCCGCCGTGTCTGACCATTCTGATGTGGCAGATTTGAAAGAGAACCCTGTGGACACACGCTCAGACGATGACATTTCAAACGAGCTGCAAGAAGAGTTTGATAGGTAAAGTTATGGACTGCATTAACTGGCGCTTTGCTAATGAGAATGCTGGTATAGCAAAGAATGTTGAATAAAATCACGATCAAACGGTGACGACCATGATGAAATTATAAATGCAGGAAATAAAAGTTGGATTAATAGAAAATAAAAACGAGTTAAAAGAGGAACTGTAATCAAAGCCATGGCACTGTGTCAACTAACACATTGCCAACTGAGGATATTTTTGGAGGAAAGAATGTTGAGCAAACTGCAGCTCCAACAGTAAAGTCTGTGACTGAATTATTAACGCGGAAATTAAGAGATTGATCAAAAGAACATAAATATGAGTTAAGAAAGAACTCTAATCAAAGATTACAAAAATTGAAGTAAAGCCTATTAAGACTGTCAAGGAGATACGTGTACAAACAAAATAATGGATTACACATTTTACTGAGCGTCAGGATGAAACAGAGGATAAGTCGGATAAACAAATACACACTTTTACAAGCAACACTAAGCTACACGCAAGCTGGCGCTTTTACGACATGTAGGAAAAACACATCAACAACAGATCACACTTAGCAGTAAAATTTTCAGTATAGAACAAGACATAAATACGACATATGTGATTCAAGATAAATTGTGAGAAATCGTAGAAATGGTAGAAAACTCCCATAAATAGAGGCTATGTCTAGTTACGACAGTAAGATAGAAGAGAAAATTAAGCATAGGTTAGAAACATGATGTAAACAACAACAGACGGAAGACTGTGAGAAGGTGGCATTTCTCAACAAAAGGTAATGTATACCCAAGGTTTTTATTCGACCGTTTGAGGATATTGTTCTACAGTACTGGCCAGAACAAAAAAAATGGTGTGAGTTACTACTAGATTCATGGGTACGTCATATCATGGGGAACGGGAATAATTAAGACGTATGAAATATAGTGAGTCTGAGGAAGCATTTCTGAATCAATACAGCTCTAGCAGCACACAGTGCGAGAAGTGAAATATCTGAAGGTAGAAGCTTCGCTATCAGTGTTTCTGGTGGTTACGAAGAATTTTTCAGTACTGCTGGAAGCAAAATTGGTTTAACTCAAAATGTTCAAATGTGCGTGAAATCTTAACTGCTAAGGTGATCAGTCCCTCAGCTTACACACTACTTAACCTAAATTATCCTAAGGACAAACACACACCCATGCCCCCAAGGGAGGACTCGAACCTCCGCCGGGACCAGCCGCACAGTCCATGACTGCAGTGCCCCAGACCGCTCGGTTGATTCCGGGCGGCCTGGTTTAACTGATACATTAAAAGAATCCGATTGTATTGCCATTATAACACTGAAACTTTCAGTGGTAGTATAAGACAACCTTATTAACATAAAAGAACATGATGCCAAGAATTTATGGCACGTAATTGAGTAGATAGATTTTCTAGTTTATGTCCAAAAGGCGAGTCCCGTCGTACTGTTTCATTACCATATCACGGAAATAAAAGGAAGTTTCAGAAGTAGAATAAAAACTCCGAGTGAAAGGATTTGAATGGTAAAATTCGTTGACGACACTGGTACTACCAGTGAATTTGAACAATAGTTACAGAACTTATTCAATGGAATGAATAGCCAAATGAGCTTAGAATATGGACTTAGGATAAACTGAAGAAAGAGGAAGGAAATGAGGAGTAGCAGGAATGAGATTAACGATAAACTTGAAATTAAAATTGCCGACTTGTGAAAGACTTGTCCTACCTTGGAAGCAAAATATGACGCCCACATTTTTTGACACCTCCCAACATTCGCGAAGTTAAACCCACCGTTAAATTCGGTAAAGCTTTGAGCAGATGTGTTGCGGAGTGTCGCTATTATGCCTGTGTATCGCGTCTCGTCGCACTTTTCAGTTCTTAAGGCACTGTGAACACGTAAAGATGGCTAGAAAACAGTGTCTCACGTCAAGTACGAAGGCTGTGGAAGAGATTCGCTTTATTTCTTGTAGCCCATTTAACGTACCTTTCATGCTTTTCTTTCTTCACGAAATTTTTTGGCCTCATACAGCAGGTGCAACTAAGACGCTCCTGCAACGATTGCGATAGGCAGTGTTTGATCAGCCCTAATCTTTATCTCTTCGATCACATGAACAGCTGCTATGAAGACAGCATTATGGCACAGACATCTAGCTGCAGACAAGAGTAAGGGCTGGCGGAAATCACAAGCGGATGTCTTCTATGACTAGGGTATTGGTGAGGTGATACCACACTACGACAGATGTGTAAGTCAAAGAGGCGACTGTGTAGAGAAGTAGCAGGAAGCTGTAATCAGATGCTACAAATAAAATATTCTTGATTTTCTCTGTGGTTTTCATTTCGCGACCGAACAGAGGAGGGAAGAAATCGACCTCATAACATATGGCGTACGAAGCAAGAAAGGACATAAAGAGAAGACTAACATTGTATGGGAGGGAATAACTGAGTGTCAGCAAACGAAATAGAAAATCCGTAAGTTTGATTGGTGGTGCTATGTAAAGACTTTGAAAATTAGCTGACCTGATAAGAACTGATGAGGCTCTCCGCCGAGTCTGTGAGGAAAGGACGTGTGGAGACGACTGGAAAGAAGAAGGAAGATTATATCTGGAGATTAAGGTAAAACTTTCATGGTTCTGGACGGAGTTATAGAGGTTAATACCTGTAGAAAAAGACAAAAATTGGAATACATCCAACAAATGAAAGTGCAAAGTATGTTGGGTGCAAGTGCTGCTCTGAGTCGAAGGGGCGGCCACTTCATAGGAAGTCACGGCGGTCCGCATCAAACCCGTCAGAGAGCAAGAAAGTTGTATCACGAATACAGTCCCGTGAAATGTATTAATTCCTACTCTTCCTTCATCAGAATTTTAGACAGTTCGAAATCTTCTATCGAAGAGAGTTTACGATGCTTCTTCCCCCGTCCATACCAGATGCTACTCGCCTGGGGCAACAGCCTTCTGCTTTCCAGGCACCCCCCTTGTGTTTCCGAACTTTTGCCTTGTAGACCTGGCACTGTTCATTGATTAACAGTTATCATCTCACCTGTAAAAGAATCGTTACTAGGCAGGACGAACATAATATCGTGAACCTCAATTGTAACTTGACTGCGGAGTTTATGTACAAAGAATCCAGCGCACCATAAGTGAGCATAAAAAATCAGATACACTATTAGTAAAAATTAATTTTATCCCTTTTATTCCACCTAATCTGAAGCCAGAAAAGACATTATAGCTGTTTAATTTTTTTAGGACAAATTTTAAGATATTTAAAATTTCATCGTCTTATGACGTATACAAAATCGCTCCATAGGTCTCTTGCATTTACCTGTGTGAAACACTTGATGAAAATTAACCAATACCCATTTTCTCTTCTTCCGCTGTTGTAACGAGCCATTCACCAACATTATTCAGCCAGTGTAAAGTGATGTTCGATGCGAGACTCGTCGCTGTAGACAGTTGTAGTCCAGTCAATGAGATTCCAGGCCGAAGACGTGTCTGGAGACGTCCCAGGCAGCGGTGGGTGGACCAACAACCAGGAGTGATTATCTGGCGAACCTTTTCTTTCCACAGCAGCGCCACTTTGGTTGTTTGTTTGGTTTGCCGTTAGACTCTGTATGTGGATACAGTGATAATCTCCTTCTTTCGGTTGCCGATTGCAAAACATACACCGGTCTATTTCACGATTGTTTCATAATAAGAAACTGGAAAAAAAAATTCGAAATTTGTGGTAAGTTCTATGGCACCAAACTGCTGAGGTCATCGGTCCCTAAGCTTACGCAGTACTTAATCTAACTTGCGCTAAGGAAACATACAGACCCATGGCCAAGGGAGGATTCGAACCTCCGACGGGGGGAGCCGCGCGAACCGTGACTAAGCGTCTCAACCGCATAGGTACCCCGCGCGGCTAAGAAACTGGTGTGCCCGTTCCGTAGAGTATATAGTTAATTCATTTTACCTTGATTTTTTGGGGCCATGTAGCCTGTTCTTGAATTATTCTCAATTCTTCACTTATAGTAAACGATTATGGTTACAATGCTCTTAAAGACACTGGTTTCTTTTGTGAGTGGGAGCGTGTGTTTATATATCTGGAACAGGGAGTGTCTAACACACTTCAAATAGTTATTAACATGGCATGTGTAATTTATATACCACTTGAACGTACTGAGTAAATTACTTGTGACCGTAATACGCCAAGGAAACGTTTCTGATTTATTCTAAACAGAAAAATGTTATTTTTCAGCCGACTGCACACTGTGTTAAACTTCCTCTTGCTGGAATGGAACTGAACCCATAAACTTGCATTTTTTTGCATTGTTTTTATCAGCTGAGATATCCGGCCATTCACCACGGCAACACTCAAAATTTTAATCTTTATGAAGACCAAGATTTTTCTTTTAATATAACGGAGATTTTTTTCGGACTGCACTCTATAAAGTATCTTTAGGCTGTCGTCATGCAATTTTCCACCATTTCGGCGCCTCACCGTGATCTTCATGAGAAGCGTTGTGGAGAGTGAAAAAAATGAGACAGGCTACTGGTGACTGCAATGTTCATGTGGTTTATTAAATACGTATGAGTAGATCATTTGGTACTAAACACTACCTCGAAAGAAAATCGTCCGTCCTGCAGCAAACTTTGTAAATAAAATTTTAATCAGTAGTATATTGTGCGTTTTACTTGTTCCTTAATCAGGTTAATACGTTCTGTGCCCTCCCTCCATGAACCATGGACCTTGCCGTTGGTGGGTAGGCTTGCGTGCCTCAGCGATACAGATAGCCGTACCGTAGGTGCAACCACAACGGAGGGGTATCTGTTGAGAGGCCAGACAAACGTGTGGTTCCTGAAGAGGGGCAGCAGCCTTTTCAGTAGTTGCAAGGGCAACAGTCTGGATGATTGACTGATCTGGCCTGGTAACAATAACCAAAACGGCCTTGCTGTGCTGGTACTGCGAACGGCTGAAAGCAAGGGGAAACTACAGCCGTAATTTTTCCCGAGGGCATGCAGCTTTACTGTATGATTACATGATGATGGCGTCCTCTTGGGTAAAATATTCCGGAGGTAAAATAGTCCCCCATTCGGATCTCCGGGGGGGGACTACTCAAGAGGATGTCGTTATCAGGAGAAAGAAAACTGGCGTTCTACGGATCGGAGCGTGGAATGTCAGATCCCTTAATCGGGCAGGTAGGTTAGAAAATTTAAAAAGGGAAATGGATAGGTAGAAGTTAGATATAGTGGGAATTAGTGAAGTTCGGTGGCAGGAGGAACAAGACTTCTGGTCAGGTGACTACAGGGTTATAAACACAAAATCAAATAGGGGTAATGCAGGAGTAGGTTTAATAATGAATAGGAAAATAGGAATGCGGGTAAGCTACTACAAACAGCATAGTGAACGCATTATTGTGGCCAAGATAGATACGAAGCCCACACCTACTACAGTAGTACAAGTTTATATGCCAACTAGCTCTGCAGATGACGAAGAAATTGAAGAAATGTATGATGAAATAAAAGAAATTATTCAGATTGTGAAGGGAGACGAAAATTTAATAGTCATGGGTGACTGGAATTCGAGTGTAGGAAAAGGGAGAGAAGGAAACATAGTAGGTGAATATGGATTGGGGGACAGAAATGAAAGAGGAAGCCGCCTGGTAGAATTTTGCACAGAGCACAACATAATCATAACTAACACTTGGTTTAAGAATCATGAAAGAAGGTTGTATACATGGAAGAACCCTGGAGATACTAAAAGGTATCAGATAGATTATATAATGGTAAGACAGAGATTTAGGAACCAGGTTTTAAATTGTAAGACATTTCCAGGGGCAGATGTGGACTCTGACCACAATCTATTGGTTATGACCTGTAGATTAAAACTGAAGAAACTGCAAAAAGGTGGGAATTTAAGGAGATGGGACCTGGATAAACTGAAAGAACCAGAGGTTGTACAGAGATTCAGGGAGAGCATAAGGGAGCAATTGACAGGAATGGGGGAAATAAATACAGTAGAAGAAGAATGGGTAGCTTTGAGGGATGAAGTAGTGAAGGCAGCAGAGGATCAAGTAGGTAAAAAGACGAGGGCTAGTAGAAATCCTTGGGTAACAGAAGAAATAAAGAAATTAATTGATGAAAGGAGAAAATATAAAAATGCAGTAAGTGAAACAGGCAAAAAGGAATACAAACGTCTCAAAAATGAGATCGACAGGAAGTGCAAAATGGCTAAGCAGCGATGGCTAGAGGACAAATGTAAGGATGTAGAGGCCTATCTCACTAGGGGTAAGGTAGATATCGCCTACAGGAAAATTAAAGAGACCTTTGGAGATAAGAGAACGACTGGTATGAATATCAAGAGCTCAGATGGAATCCCAGTTCTAAGCAAAGAAGGGAAAGCAGAAAGGTGGAAGGAGTATATAGAGGGTCTATACAAGGGCGATGTACTTGAGGACAATATTATGGAAATGGAAGAGGATGTAGATGAAGATGAAATGGGAGATACGATACTGCGTGAAGAGTTTGACAGAGCACTGAAAGACCTGAGTCGAAACAAGGCCCCCGGAGTAGACAATATTCCATTGGAACTACTGACGGCCGTGGGAGAGCCAGTCCTGACAAAACTCTACCATCTGGTGAGCAAGATGTATGAAACAGGCGAAATACCCTCAGACTTCAAGAAGAATATAATAATTCCAATCCCAAAGAAAGCAGGTGTTGACAGATGTGAAAATTACCGAACTATCAGCTTAATAAGTCACAGCTGCAAAATACTAACACGAATTCTTTACAGAAGAATGGAAAAACTAGTAGAAGCCAACCTCGGGGAAGATCAGTTTGGATTCCGTAGAAACACTGGAACACGTGAGGCAATACTGACCTTACGACTTATCTTAGAAGAAAGATTAAGGAAAGGCAAACCTACGTTTCTAGCATTTGTAGACTTAGAGAAAGCTTTTGACAATGTTGACTGGAATACTCTCTTTCAAATTCTGAAGGTGGCAGGGGTAAAATACAGGGAGCGAAAGGCTATTTACAATTTGTACAGAAACCAGATGGCAGTTATAAGAGTCGAGGGACATGAAAGGGAAGCAGTGGTTGGGAAGGGAGTAAGACAGGGTTGTAGCCTCTCCCCGATGTTGTTCAATCTGTATGTTGAGCAAGCAGTAAAGGAAACAAAAGAAAAATTCGGGGTAGGTATTAAAATTCATGGAGAAGAAATAAAAACTTTGAGGTTCGCCGATGACATTGTAATTCTGTCAGAGACAGCAAAGGACTTGGAAGAGCAGTTGAATGGAATGGACAGTGTCTTGAAAGGAGGATATAAGATGAACATCAACAAAAGCAAAACAAGGATAATGGAATGTAGTCTAATTAAGTCGGGTGATGCTGAGGGAATTAGATTAGGAAATGAGGCACTTAAAGTAGTAAAAGAGTTTTGCTATTTGGGGAGCAAAATAACTGATGATGGTCGAAGTAGAGAGGATATAAAATGTAGGCTGGCAATGGCAAGGAAAGCGTTTCTGAAGAAGAGAAATTTGTTAACATCCAGTATTGATTTAAGTGTCAGGAAGTCATTTCTGAAAGTATTCGTATGGAGTGTAGCCATGTATGGAAGTGAAACATGGACGATAAATAGTTTGGACAAGAAGAGAATAGAAGCTTTCGAAATGTGGTGCTACAGAAGAATGCTGAAGATTAGATGGGTAGATCACATAACTAATGAGGAAGTATTGAATAGGATTGGGGAGAAGAGAAGTTTGTGGCACAACTTGACCAGAAGAAGGGATCGGTTGGTAGGACAAGTTCTGAGGCATCAAGGGATCACCAATTTAGTATTGGAGGGCAGCGTGGAGGGTAAAAATCGTAGAGGGAGACCAAGAGATGAATACACTAAGCAGATTCAGAAGGATGTAGGTTGCAGTAGGTACTGGGAGATGAAAAAGCTTGCACAGGATAGAGTGGCATGGAGAGCCGCATCAAACCAGTCTCAGGACTGAAGACCACAACAACAACAACACGTTCTGTGCGCATTTGAAACGAGTATAGGAGCAAAGTAATAATTAACTGCAGCCGTACAGCTTATGGAACTGCTTTCACGTTCTGTATCTGCGGTTGTACATTTGATGCATTTATCTACTGCCTGCGTCTGTGTCCAGCTATTCATTTCTCACCTCACACGTTTTGTACACGTGCCATATATATGTTTTCCGCTGCCAAACTTGTAAAATAACGGTTCTAGCAAATTGTGGTGATAAGTGATGGGAGCGTAGCAGGACTGTGTTGTCATCGAGACATTAAACCCTGATTTTCCTTCTCTTTTCGGCTTATCCCCACGTCCTTCTCGCCAACTTTATAACTGTCATATTTACCGAATTAATTTGTACTATTGGCCAATACTGACCGTAATTTGTCAGTCTTTCTAATAGATTTTAATCTGTACATCGTGGCGTAGAAGAATATACAGGTATGACTCACGTGTAGGCTTCTGACCATCTTGAGTAATGACGTGATTTATGTAACAGATTAATACACAAACTAAAAATATTAAACTTATGTAAATAATTAAAGAGTCAATAATAAACCTTTTTATCTGAGCGTTCTTGTACACTTAGAGACGTATAAAATCTGTTTGTCTAGTGATTCCGTGACGTGCAACGATGAGGAAGTATTCCTTATTACAAAAGTCACCTGCAGGAGATGAAAATAACGTTTTAATAGTTTGATAAACCGTAACTATGAACGTTCTGACGACGACTGTACTACGACTGACTACATGATACGAACCCAGGACCTCCCGCTTAGTAGGCAGTTGTGTTAACCACTGCACCACCTGAGCGAACTGTCTCAGCACGCCTCTCGGCCGACCCACATTCCCACCTAGCTTCACTTACCGCAGCGAATTCAGACACAGTATTATTAGTGGCTTGAATAACTGACAGATACGTGCACAATTAAAACAGAAGTTGCGGAACAAACTTCCAATGTTACGAAATTGTAATGGAAACAAAACGTACAAAATTAAAATAAAATTCTGCACTTCCATGCGAGACATGTGGAGAAAATATTGCCTCGTGAGGAAAGTCCACTGGACCTGACGGGATACCAATTCGATTCTACACAGAGTACGCGAAAGAACTTGCCCCCCTTCTAACAGCCGTGTACCGCAAGTCTCTAGAGGAACGGAGGGTTCCAAATGATTGGAAAAGAGCACAGATAGTCCCAGTCTTCAAGAAGGGTCGTCGAGCAGATGCGCAAAACTATAGACCTATATCTCTTACGTCGATCTCTTGTAGAATTTTAGAACATGTTTTTTGCTCGCGTATCATGTCATTTCTGGAAACCCAGAATCTACTATGTAGGAATCAACATGGATTCCGGAAACAGCGATCGTGTGAGACCCAACTCGCCTTATTTGTTCATGAGACCCAGAAAATATTAGATACAGGCTCCCAGGTAGATGCTATTTTTCTTGACTTCCGGAAGGCGTTCGATACAGTTCCGCACTGTCGCCTGATAAACAAAGTAAGAGCCTACGGAATATCAGACCAGCTGTGTGGCTGGATTGAAGAGTTTTTAGCAAACAGAACACAGCATGTTGTTATCAATGGAGAGACGTCTACAGACGTTAAAGTAACCTCTGGCGTGCCACAGGGGAGTGTTATGGGACCATTGCTTTTCACAATATATATAAATGACTTAGTAGATAGTGTCGGAAGTTCCATGCGGCTTTTCGCGGATGATGCTGTAGTATACAGAGAAGTTGCAGCATTAGAAAATTGTAGCGAAATGCAGGAAGACCTGCAGCGGATAGGCACTTGGTGCAGGGAGTGGCAACTGACCCTTAACATAGACAAATGTAATGTATTGCGAATACATAGAAAGAAGGATCCTTTATTGTATGATTATATGATAGCGGAACAAACACTGGTAGCAGTTACTTCTGTAAAATATCTGGGAGTATGCGTGCGGAACGATTTGAAGTGGAATGATCATATAAAATTAGTTGTTGGTAAGGCGGGTACCAGGTTGAGATTCATTGGGAGAGTGCTTAGAAAATGTAGTCCATCAACAAAGGAGGTGGCTTACAAAACACTCGTTCGACCTATAATCGAGTATTGCTCATCAGTGTGGGATCCGTACCAGATTGGTTTGACGGAGGAGATAGAGAAGATCCAAAGAAGAGCGGCGCGTTTCGTCACAGGGTTATTTGGTAACCGTGATAGCGTTACGGAGATGTTTAATAAACTCAAGTGGCAGACTCTGCAAGAGAGGCGCTCTGCATCGCGGTGTAGCTTGCTCACCAGGTTCCGAGAGGGTGCGTTTCTGGATGAGGTATCGAATATATTGCTTCCCCCTACTTATACCTCCCGAGGAGATCACGAATGTAAAATTAGAGAGATTAGAGCGCGCACGGAGGCTTTCAGACAGTCGTTCTTCCCGCGAATCATACGTGACTGGAACAGGAAAGGGAGGTAATGACAGTGGCACGTAAAGTGCCCTCCGCCACACACCGTTGGGTGGCTTGCGGAGTATCAATGTAGATGTAGATGTAGATGTAGTGGTAAAATTTTCTCATAACAATGATGATATACGTATTAGAATGGAACTAAGTTTTAAATTCACGTAATAGTGGGAGCCCCTATAAAGAATACAAAAGAACAATATTTTAATATGAAGTACTCTATCTTAGTCGACATTAATATGGAGTGTGTACGACCTTCACCTTCATGATGGTTTCTGAATGTTTAGGAAGGAAAGACAAATGGCTCTGAGCACTATGGGACTTAACTTCTAAGGTCATCAGTCCCCTAGAACTTAGAACTACTTAAACCTAACTAAACTAAGTACATCACACACATCCATGCCCCAGGCACGATTCGAACCTGCGACCGTAGCGGTCGCGTGGTTCCATACTGTAGCGTCTAGAACAGCTCGGCCACTCCGGCCGGCCAAGGAAAGACACCCTATTCTTCCACAAGAGCTGAAACAAGACAATGTAGTGACGTTGGACGTCGTGTTCTGAAGGGGTCGCCGTTCTATCTCATCCCAAAGGTGTTCCATTTGGTTCAGGCCAGAACTCTGGGTAAGCCAATTCATTTTGTGAATGGCATCGTACATTGATTATTGCCTCAAAGATGCTCCTTGAAGACAGGGTGCGTTATCATCCTGATACAATCGTAGTCTTCAAACTGTTCCTCTACACTATGCTATAAAATGTGTTCAAGTCCTTTTGCAATCAGCTTTTTCTTGAGCGTGACATGGGGACCACATCCTAACCATCCTCATCTTCATACCGCAATGCCTTTCCCGACAATTCACTGTTTGCACTACACATTATGATATGTAACATTTGCCAGGAATTCGCCAAACCCAAAACCGTTCCACTGGATTGCCGGAATTTATATTTTGTCATTCATCACTCCACCATTCATCCATTGTCCAGTCGCATCATTCTCTATATCATCTCAAGCGACGTTTGAAATTTACAGAAGTGTGTGGCTTGTGAGGAGCCACTCGACCGCTGTACCACATTGCTTTTGACTCTCTAAGCACAGTCATTGGGCTAGCTGGACTGCTCACGCCGACTCCGTACTACTTTTTACAGCCAACATCCGCAATGCTCGATGGTCCCTGTTGGTCAGTCCATTAGGTCTGCCTAGTATTGCTTTAGTTGTAATTGTCCCAGTGAAGTCATCAACAGTCCACTTGGGCAGATTTAGAAGGATGAAATATCTCTGATGGACTCGTTTCCCACTTTCTAAGTCCAATGGTTCAAATGGCTCTGAGCACTATGGGACTTAACATCTCAGGTCATCAGTCCCCTAGAACTTAGAACTACTTAAACCTAACTAACCTAAGCACATCACACACATCCATGCCCGAGGCAGGATTCGAACCTGCGACCGTAGCGATCGCGCGGTTCCAGACTGAAGCGCCTAGAACCGCTCGGCCACCAGCGGCCGGCACTTTCGAAGTCGGTGAGGTCTCGTAATCGCAACATTTCGCTGTTACATTCTTCACTACTAACAACATAATTCTCCCCGCCTCCTATGACACAGGCTTATCTGTCTCGATTTCGAAAGGTCAATTCTGCATTGCATCTGGTGTATGGACTTTTCATCAGATAATGTAAATGTATATTTAGATGGAACCGTAGTAATATTTGTAACAGATTAAGGGAGCAGACATTGAGTTCATACCGCAATAATTCGTCAGGTATTCATGACATGGTATAATTACTGCGTAGAGAAGAAGATGACGTCAGTGTCATTTGTGGCAGCTCTTGATCACGTTCGACTTTACAGGAAACTTCGTACTTTTACGCTTGTTTTAACACAGCCGCGGTTTGGTGTAATGATCCCAGTCATATTATAAATTTTCACAGGACATTCGATATTTTTATCAAATATTGGTGGCTAAACAAAGAATGCCGATAGCGGATATAGTTCCCCCTTCTGTATTATCTAAAATTGTCTAAAAGATGCGTAATCTATGTTTGTCTCTGAAAGCATTATATTTGCTTTATTATCAAAATGTAAAAGACAGACAGTTTTTGCTCTCTTTCTGTCCTTGAAAATCTTCCTTTTTTTCAGTCACCAGTCTGCTGACAGGTTTGGTGTGGCCCGCGATGATTTCTCTCTTGTTCAGACGTGTAGCACATGAAGCCTACGCTCTCAGTTGTTTGTGGTGTATTATCCAACGTCTTCCCCCACAGCTTTCACGCTCTTCAGCTCCCTCTAGTACCATGATATCTTAACATATGTCTTATTATCCTGTCCCTTCCTCCTGTCAGCGTTTTCCATACGTTCCTTTTTTCGGTGCTTCTGAGGATAACTTCTTAATTCCTTACCGTTTCGGTCCACCTAATTTTTAGCATTCTTCAGTAGCACCACATCTCTGTAGTGTGGCATTCACTGCGTGTGCTCCGCTTAACATAGTAGGAATGGCTGGATCATCGGTGCGGGGAGGGTGGGTGGGTGGGAGGATAGGAGCGTGAGGGGGAAGGCAATTTAGCATTGCACTTTAAAAAAAAATTAAATTTACTGGGACACAAAATTATTATTATTACAAATCCAAACTGAGCACCACATAAGTAATTGTGAATTAAAGTGATCTTAACAAGGGAATCACTATTTCAATTTGAGCACCACATAAGTAATTGTGAATTAAAGTGATCTTAACAAGGGAATCACTATTTCAATGTGAATAACATAAAACAAAACCATTAAAACTTACAACAGATGGATAACAGAATTTTGGTGATCTTTCAAGACTCGTTTAAGTTCTATCCAAACGTCCTAATAAAATCGTTTAAGATTCTTTAGTTAAGAAGAAAAACACACACAATAGTAAACTTTACAAATGGTAAAAGATAAAAAAACCAAACGTAACGGACAGAATACAGACATAAGTGGTTTCTGTTTGGCGTGATCACCAACAGCATGTCCTAAGACCGGCCAAGGATCCCGCCCGCCACGTCAGCCAAAACAGTCACGCACAAGGTCCGGTCAGGCCGCGCAGGCACACGCCAACGCTGACGTGAGGGACCAGACTATAAACGACTTCTATAACACAGCAAAACTCTTTAAGACATGTGAGATAACGTGTACTACAACCGCCCTTTTTAACGTGATTAAAAAAACGGGTACACTCTGACAGAGGTTGCAACATTTAACAAGTTCAAACATGAAATACCAAAAGGTGGCTCAGATAGCCGAACATGCTACAAAAAAATTTACAGAATGTACACTAGCTCAAACGTGATACCGTGTAAAAGTCAGTCAACAGGTGAACGTAATAAAATAGAAATGCTTGGCAACAGAAGCCAAAAGCGAAAATAAATTGTATCAAAGAGAGAGGCTGAGCATAGCGTTGCTTGATCGACATGATCACGCAAAAGGCGCACTAAATTCTCAAGACGGGCACGTGTCGAAATGAAGAAGATGGTGATGCAGCACCACAACAGGGAAAACGGGCAAGAACTGTGCTAAACACTCCGCCGACCTGGTCTGAGGAAAACCACCAACGCAGTAGGAAAATTACGGTGCACAACCAGTCTTAATAAGTTCAGGAGGAGCAGTGCTTCGTCCTCCGCATAAACTAGCACTAACAGCGACATCGGGAAAACATGTTGCCACAAGCCGCTCGTCTTCTGCTCGCGAGTCGTCCCCTGTGCATGAGCGTCCCTCTTGCCGTGTTTTCGCTGTTTCCCCTTACTCGCCCAGCGAGCACCAGAGACCTTCCGTGCTGAGAGCCTTGTAGCCAAAACAGACCGCCAGTTACCTCTTTTAACGGCAACCATCAGAAATGTCTCTCCGCACGCTGCCCCAGCCTGATCTGTCTGCCACAGCATCCCAGACATTCTCGCGAGTCAAGCGCGAGGTATTTTCCTCACAGCACGGCTCAATCTCAAATGCTCTCCTCTGTTCAGGTTTCCCCACAGTCCATGTTTCACTATCATACAATGAGGTGCTTTATATGTCCTTTCTCATATACACTCCTGGAAATGGAAAAAAGAACACATTGACACCGGTGTGCCAGACCCACCATACTTGCTCCGGACACTGCGAGAGGGCTGTACAAGCAATGATCACACGCACGGCACAGTGGACACACCAGGAACCGCGGTGTTGGCCGTCGAATGGCGCTAGCTGCGCAGCATTTGTGCACCGCCGCCGTCAGTGTCAGCACCGCACCGCCACTTCCCAGCAAATTAGGGACACTGTTGCTCCTGGGGTATCGGCGAGGACCATTCGCAACCGTCTCCATGAAGCTGGGCTACGGTCCCGAACACCGTTAGGCCGTCTTCCGCTCACGCCCCAACATCGTGCAGCCCGCCTCCAGTGGTGTCGCGACAGGCGTGAATGGAGGGACGAATGGAGACGTGTCGTCTTCAGCGATGAGAGTCGCTTCTGCCTTGGTGCCAATGATGGTCGTATGCGTGTTTGGCGCCGTGCAGGTGAGCGCCATAATCAGGACTGCATACGACCGAGGCACACAGGGCCAACACCCGGCATCATGGTGTGGGGAGCGATCTCCTACACTGGCCGTACACCACTGGTGATCGTCGAGGGGACACTGAATAGTGCACGGTACATCCAAACCGTCATCGAACCCATCGTTCTACCATTCCTAGACCGGCAAGGGAACTTGCTGTTCCAACAGGACAATGCACGTCCGCATGTATCCCGTGTCACCCAACGTGCTCTAGAAGGTGTAAGTCAACTACCCTGGCCAGCAAGATCTCCGGATCTGTCCCCCATTGAGCATGTTTGGGACTGGATGAAGCGTCGTCTCACGCGGTCTGCACGTCCAGCACGAACGCTGGTCCAACTGAGGCGCCAGGTGGAAATGGCATGGCAAGTCGTTCCACAGGACTACATCCAGCATCTGTACGATCGTCTCCATGGGAGAATAGCAGCCTGCATTGCTGCGAAAGGTGGATATACACTGTACTAGTGCCGACATTGTGCATGCTCTGTTACCTGTGTCTATGTGCCTGTGGTTCTGTCAGTGTGATCATGTGATGTATCTGACCCCAGGAATGTGTCAATAAAGTTTCCCCTTCCTGGGACAATGAATTCACGGTGTTCTTATTTCAATTTCCAGGAGTGTATTTCTGTCTATGATTAAGGCCTATGTTGATACTGGTAGAAAAAAATGATCGTGTGGCATTGTTGACCGGCAGGCTCCATTCGGGGAAGTTCGGCCGCCGGGTTGCCAGTCATATTTCAGGTGACGCCACATTAGCGACTTGCATGTTGGTGATGATGATGAAAGGTCATGAGCGGAGAAAATCTCCAATCCGGCCGGGAATGGAACCTGGGCCTGCTACCTGGTAGGCGACAATGTTACCACTTTTTAAATCTTTTTTAATAAGAAGGCCTAGGGGAGAGTCAGGAGCAAAGAGGGCAGGCCTCAGTGTCCCATTCCTGCCCTCCTGGAACCAAGAAAGAAAAGGGGCTTACAGGATCAAGAGAGCTTTATTTGGACAAATTCATTTTTGTTTTTAGTTATTCGTTTTCTTCTCTTGTTTTATAATTTTTAACTGGGTGCTACTACCGCCAACAGAATATTCCGAGTTGCTTTCCAGCTAATTAATGGAGGGGGGACTCCCTCTAAACCGTTTCCTCGGAGCAACAATCACGTGCCGTGAATCTGCTCCAAGTGTGCCTTTTAGCACTCGGAACGCCCTAAGGGGCAGGAGAATCCTCGAATAATGCGCCAAAATAATTCGATAGTCGGGTACGGTACAATGCATGGCGGCGGAACGTCTCAGGAGTCGTCATCAGGCGGAACCACAAGTCGAGAACGCGGTTTGCAGAACGTAATACAGCACCATGCACTTCAGCCGGTTGACGGTGTTCGTTCTGGCGGTGGGAAAATAAGTAAAAGCAATATCTGAACGTAGAAGTACGCCCAGGGCGATAGACTCTGTCATCGGAACAGCAGCACCAGCATGCGTTGTATAAGATCCCAGCAGCTGCCTGTCGCAGCACATGTCAAGCGGTGCGCATCCGAACCCCAGTGGGGCACAAATGGTCGTCCGTAAGATGGTAGAATGGAGGAACTGGCGTGTGCCTAATTTACCATTCACCACCACAAACCACAAGGAACGAGCGTAGGTGCGCACATACGAGGTGTGGACGGCCCCCCACACCATGGTCCAGCTAAATTGTGTACCGGCCTAACAATATGTGACCTGCGCTCACAAAACGTCTATACACCGGCCGGAAAATATGTGCTGTGGTGAGTATTAGGGGAAGAATGTGTGCAAAATAATTAAGTTGGGATGCTAGTTAAGTGTTGACGTAACGCTTCCAGACGATCATATCCATGTTGCGAAATCTGCTGTCAGGGAGAAGGGCATGTGTCTCTTGTAGTAACAGGCGATGTGCGGCTATCACAGTTCGGCCAACAGTACTGGAGACCTGCACTCTCATTATGTTCAGTGAGGCAACCTTCTGGAAGAGGGCAGCTGTCGGGAGGAGGACGCCTCTTCAAACATATTGACGACTTAGCATGATACCGCGTCGTAGCGCACAACCACTGAAGCGTAATTTCGATCTCGTCGCCCGACAGCGCCAAGAGCACCATGTCGTCAGCGACGGCACCATGTCGGAATGTAACGTTTCGAATGCAGATGCCATCCAGTCATTGGCGAGGGCCGTGCAACGCAGGTTCGAGGGCCGCCGCGAGTAAGATTCCTAGTAAAGGACATCCCTGTTGCACCGACCATCCTAAAGTGATGCATTCGTTTTGGTGTCGTTGACCATAATCTGGGAGAATATCCCGAGGATTAAACGTAGGATCACGATGTCTGCGAGGGGCCAATAGTTCGAGCACGATGCGAAGGAAACCGTTGTCGATGCGATCAAAGACGCGATCAAAATTGACGGTGACAAGGGCGCCTCGGAGGTGACTGGCCGCCACCAGCACCATGGCGTCGGAGTAGGCACCAAGTGCCCTGTGGATGCTCTTCTCGCCACCTAAACATTTCTGGTCAGGATGAATCATGTGCCCAATTGTGGGCTGAAGAAGTGTGCGAAGGATACGAACGATGAGTTTATAATCCATGTTCAGTAGCGTAAGAGGACAATAGTCGTGACGACGGCGAGAACCACTCGCGTTTGGAACTGGTATCCTGACGCCTTCGCGGAAATCCGTGGGGACGGTAAAATCGTCGCGAAGGAAGCCTTGAAACATCCGAATCAACTGAGGGCCCATTAGGGGATAGAAGACGCGGTAGAATTCGTTCAGTAAGCCGTCCGTGTCCGGTGATTTATTCGGGGCGCTATGTGCCAAGGCTGCTGTTATGTCTTCAGCAATTATGAGAGTCAGCAGGTCGTCGTCCTGGGACGCTACTCTGGGATCAGGAAAATCGCACAGGACGCCTTCATATTCGCGGACGGTCTAAGGGTCCTCGGCATAAAACATTCTGTAATGCTGTACGAATGCTGCAGCGATGGCACGCTCTGTGTCGAAGCGTCCACCCGCTGCTGTATCTGCTGATATAAGGTGGCGTTTGCAGTGGCCTCTCTGATGCTATATACTGATGCTATTTCGTTCGGTCTCCGTGAAGCTGTCCCGCAGTGGGACAGAGTCAGCGAGCTTTGAGACGATTAACCGCTCTCTGCAGGTCTCGTGACGGTGGCTGTTTCATTAGATCCCTGAGCGCCGTGTAACAAAATTCTTACGTTGACCGACGCCAGTGCTCCCTGTCAAAGTGATATCAAATGAGGACCCCTCGAAGGGAGTGTTTGGCGCGGTCCAGCCACCAATGTAAGGTTGAAGGATGTACATGAATACTGTGGAGACAGCGGTCCCATGTAGCAGCGATCTACCACAGATATGTGTCCTCGTACGGGGAGGAAATGTTCAGAGTCCATGGAGTGTGGCTGCGTTACGTGAGCTGTCAGGAGAGCGTGGCCGAACAGATGAATACTGAATGATCGCTGAAGGCTGCCTGTCACAGTTCCGCGTCCCTTGTGGTTGTTCAGAGTCCTCAGGATATGTATTTCCAGTCGAGGTGACTTACGGAGTGGTGGGTAAAGTATGCATATCCGCAGCAGTCCTCATGAAGGGGATGTCACGTGTCTGGTAGAGCCATATCTCACACTAGTGCCCAGCAGGTACAGTGGCACTATTAAAACCACCGTCTGTGAGGTAGTGTTCTGTATTCCCATTCAGGAGTGGAGCAATTTCTTTGGAACAAAAGGTGATCCCTTCACCGTGGTGAGGTGTCCCGGAGAGCGCATATACATTGACAGTATGGACTGCTCCCACCATACTGGCAAGGCCTTGTGCAGATGGCAAATATGTGGCGCCTAATGCCTCGATGCTGTCGCGTAAGAGGATGGCGGTTCTGCTGGCATCGTCGCTAAATGAGATGCTGTAGACTAAGTACCCATAAATGTTCAAACGTAACTCTGGGTGACCTTTTTGAAGGAGGGTGATATCCAGATCCACCACCTGGAGCATGTCGTGGAACATGCGCTTTTTGATGACATTAACGTTGATCGTGCCCAAATTGTAAAACTGGGACATCTTACTGCATAATGTGCAGATCCAAATGGCGGCCCCTCGATGGTAATGGGCTCACTTGGCTGTCATTCCTTGTGGAGGCATGCTTAACGCCGCCCTTGTGCAGGTGTTAGGCTCACCTCTAGTGGGGCGTCAGTCCAGTGTGGTGGAGGAGCGTCAATGGCGTCTGGTGAGTCTTCTGCCTCCATTTCAGGAGCCCAGTCACTGAGCGGGGAAGGGGTCGGTGACGCGTCGTCGTCGTGGGTAATGGTCTCCATCGCCTATTCATTGTCCTGAGGGGCTTTGGCCACGCGGACGTCTGGGGTGGGCAGGCCGCCATCTTGTCCGTGGCGTTGGATGCTTGCGTTGGGGTGGTGCTGGTAGAGTCTGTTGGCAACTACGAGTCAGAGATGGTGTCGGCAGCTTGCTCCCTGTCTCCATCCCGCTGGACGTTTTCAGTCGAGAGGCAGCGTTTCTTACGACGTTTCGGCGACCGTTGTTTCCGGGACTGCCTGTCCACCCCCGTCGAAGGGCTGGGGTCACCACCTTCAGACATGAGGCCGGCGTGCAGACCCGACGCCGCTGGTGAGGCGACGGTGATGGACGTGCGGCCTGGCGTTGTGTGCTGCTAGGGCGTCTCGTCATTCGGCGCCGCCGTCACGACGTCATCGGCGGTTGAGCTCGCCGTCACGTAAGACTGCGTCATGGGCGCGGCTTCTGTGCACACCGGCCGCACCGCTTCCACGTATGTAAGTGGTAATATGGACGGCACCGCTGTCTGTACTGGTTCCGCACGTGGCACCTGGACAAGGCGTCTCTGAGAGCAATTTGATCGGACGTAACCATCTTGTCTACAGCCGGCTCAAGTACGAGGTTGTCAATCATAAATAATGATGGCCCCACAAACGCCGACGCACACGTACGTCGGCACGTGTTTGGGGAGTTCGAGGCGTACCTGTCTGACGCCATCGAGAGCGGGATATGTTGTAAAGGTGTTACATTTCTCTTCCATATAGCTGAGGATCGTGGCATATGGCCGCAACGCGTCAGTGACAAGCGCGGCCGGGGCTTCCAACGGCAGTTCGAATACGCACATAGTACACACCCCCATACCTGCGTGGTGCGTGGTTACTGTGCTGACGTTACCGTCGGCAAGATGAAAGCGGTAGCCGTTGTTGGAACGTCGGAATAGGTTATCACACGCCTCTTCGTTCTTCATCTTGAGGTAGACTGTGCTGGGAGCGATAGACAGATGGATGCCTATCAGCTCGTGGGGATCCACATGTATGTCGTCTCTCAAAAGCCGTTCGATTTCATAAGCCTTTGGAAGAGCGTAGAAATCATCGAACGTGAGTTTCACAGTAGCCTGGCGGTAAGAGAACGTCATTTCTACTGAGAGTTCGAAATCATGGCTGAATACTGACTGACTGGTTAGTTCAGCAGGCGGACGATACTAATAGACTTCTCTCGGCTGCGAATGCCCTGTTTGCGTGTGTTCGTCTGCTTTTAATGTCCTCCTTGCTTCGTCCCTCATGGACTTTTATACTTCCAAAGTAAGAGAATTCCTTTACTTCGTCCTCTTCGTGACCACCAAATTTCGTATCAAATTTCTTGCTATTCTCATTTATTCTACTCCTTATTACTTTCGTCTTTCTTCGATGTATACTGCGAACAGGAGGGGTGAAAGATTGCACCCCTGTCTTATTCCCATTTTAATCCGAGTGCTACGTTCGTGGTCTTGGAAACATACTGTGCCCTCTTCGTTATTGCACATATTGCGTATTACTTGCCTTTCCCAATAGCTTACTTCTATTTTACTCAGAATTTCGAACATCTTGCACGGTTTTACGTTGTCGAACGCTTTTTCGAGGTCGTCAGATCCTACGAACGGGTCTTGATTTTCCTTCAGTCTTGCTTCCACTATCAAGCGCAATTTCGAGACTCCCTCTCTAGTGCAGTTTCCTTTTCTGAAGCCAGACTGATCGTGATTCAAAAGACCATCAGTTTTCCATTCTTCTGTATTCATCTCAGCAAACTGTATACATGAGCTGTTAAGCTGATAGCGCGGTGGAATCAATCAGTGAACTCCTTCCACCTATCGGCTCTCTTGTCTGTGTTTAAAGGTGGAATTCTCATTTCACTATTAATGTTGCCGTCCTTGCTTATAATTACGGAAGGCCGATTTTGACTTCTCTATATGCTAAGTACATCCTTCAGACTACGATTTCTTTACGATTATTTCGCTTATTTGCTGTAGCCATTATGCTTTTTTTTCGCTGCACCTACTGTTTGTTTGATTCCTAAGTGATATAATTTGCAGTATTTCTGCCTTTAACTGAATATTTTTGTGTTTCCCTCTTTCGTAGATCATTTGTAGTATTTCTTCTATTATCCAAGGTCGACACGCAGCTAGCTACCAATTACCTTTGTTAGGGAGGTACTGTATTTCCACCTTTTGCGATTGCTCCTTTTAGAGATTTCCACTGCTCTTAAGATGAACTGCCTTCTGTGTTATTCCTTATTACAGTATCTACATCTTTAAAGAACTTTAAACTCTTGTCATCCTTCCTCAGTAATTCGGTGTCTCACAACGTACCACATTGATTCTTCCGAACAATTCTCTTAAACTTTTGCCTGCTATTCATGATTTCTAAAGTGTGATCAGTGTTTATATCTGTCTCTGAGTATGCCTGAAACCCAATATCTGATTTCGATATCTCTGTCTGAGCGTGATGTAATCCAGCTGGAAGCTTCGCACGCTCCAGTCCTTTTCCACATATACTGTCTTCTCTTTTGATTCTTCGTCAATGTATTCTCTATTACTAGCTCACACTTAAGGTAGAACTTAATTAGCCTTTCTCCTCTCTCATTCCTGCTACCAAGTCTTTATTCTCTCGTAACCCTTTCTAATTACCCTACAACCGCTTTCGAATCCCCCATGATTATTAGAGTTTTATCTTTTTACGTTTTGGATACCTGCTCAATATCCTAATACAGCTTCTCTATCTTTTCATTTTCAGCTTGCGACGCCGGTATGAACAGTTGTTGTCGGTATTGGTTTGTTGTCGATTCTGATGAGAATAAACCTATTAATTTTCTGCTGCTATAAATATTACCCAATACCCGTCGTACCAGAAATCCTTATCTTGTTCCCATTTCCCTTCACTGATCCCGACTATATCTAAAGTAAGCCTTAAAATTTCCCTTTTCTGATTTTATATTCAAACTTTCAACATTACACAGTTCGACTCATAAAATCTACATCTGCATGCCATTGGTCGTTGCTGATTCATCAGCATTTCAAGGCCAGTTTTCCAAGCAAAGGGCTAGAGAGGGCCTTGAAGCTTTGACCGCTTCTCCGTTCTCTTCGACAAGGCTACTGGAAAGAGTCTGCAGCTGCCATTTCTGTCGATTTTTATGTAAACTCAGGATGTTCTGACTGCTGATCAAAGATGCTACCCCACACCAGAAGTCACTGCATCGTTCAACAAAGACTTATGCACTTCACGGAAAATTTTGTAATTCTCAGTTCTCATTTACACTTTGGTGCAACGTTTAATAAACATTTGTCACATACGAAGACTGCTTAGTATTTTAAACCAGAAATACTGCAGTACTAATAATTTCGGCAGTGTAAAAGCTTATTCGTGTTTAATGTGTACTATTCTCGAGTCTAGCGTGACAGCAGCTTTTCAAGGGTGTTGATTTCAGTTTAGTTTACACAATTACTTTCCTTGGTAAACTATTTTGGCGGTCACAAGGATACCTGAGTTTACAAAACTTTTTGTTCATTTAGTTGACAGAGGTGAATGTGAGCTTTCATCGTAAGTGAAGGAAATGCTGTTTTCGTTGTACGTTCTGGCTAATCACATTGTCAAACTCGCGCGCTATTTCACTTAGTGTCCATCCGTTATCCCTGACTGATAAAGAATTGTGTGAATTGAAAGAACTCAAGCGTACACACAACAATGAATACCGAAAATGTACCCATATAATGCTACTGTTAAACCAGAATATACCACAGGAATCTGACAAGACTGTCTTAAGGAATGTACGCTAGTACTGAAGACACAAATGGAGCTTCCAAACGTGTTTGCTAGTTTTTCCTTACAGTTCTGTACAGGTGTGAAGGCACAATCGTACGCTCTACATTCCAGAAACTCATATTTCACAAGCTTTTTGTTTCCAGTATCAAAAGGTGTACAAACAAAGTTAAAACATTTTCATGCAATATGATGAAAAGTGATACAAGCTGTATGTTTTACGAGTATATGGCTTCTGTATGTTAAATTGGCATTGCGGAAACGAAATGAGAAATACTGTGCTGAATATTACACCCTTTCTCTATCCTTTAGACAACCAATCCCATAGTATTGCTCTTTCTCTCTCTCTCTCTCTCTCTCTCTCTCTCTCTCTCTCTCTCTCTCTCTGTCTCTCTCTCTCTCTCTTTCTGTCTCCCGCTTTCGCGCACTCTGAGTTTATAAATATTTATTTACCTTGCTCTTCCATGCAAACCTGACACAAATACAGACCGGAAATGTGGGCGTCATGTAAACAATTTCATTGCAATATCTGGCATCTTGGTGACGAAGTGTGATAACTAAGTCGAAACTAAGTCGAATAGGTATGTCTTTTGCTGAGAATGTTCGCGCTACAACTCATAAAACAAAAACACCGCAGTCTAGTTCTTCCAATTCACTTGTCCTACAACTTCCCTGTTCCTAATTATTTTCACACAATCACACGTAAAACATACCGTATCAATACCATTCTGTCACTAATGACCTCGTCGTCAACCTTGTATTAAATCCTAATTCTCTTTCGTCTTTTGTTGAAAGTCCTCAATTTCCATAACATGTATGCAACAAAAATGGATGAAATTAGAATCAGAATCTGAAATCATCAGTTTCCAAACATACATATTGCAGTGTCTAGTAGTACATCAATACAAAATATTAAAATTTTGCTGAGATATAAATAATGAGTAATGAATCAAATAAACAAAATGATACAATATTTAATTTCTATTGCAATAACAACACTAAATTATGTATTACATTTTGCATTCTGCAACATCCCAAATACAGTCTTAGGACTTGTAAATGCACGAGGACTGATGTTGATATCTGAAGCAAGAATAGTCATCAAGCGTTATTGCATTGTTCATTTAGAATGGCTATATAAAATGTAAACAGATCACAACAAGGAGAAACAGAGTTGTTGGAATAATAATAGATTAATATTTGTATCTGGTAACATCACAAATTAAGCAAAAACGTTCAGACGCATTTCATGTGACGTTATTTGTCTCCAAACATGTACTTGTTATTCGTTTATGAGTTGTGAAAATACCTATAGTTAAAAAAGAAATCAGTATGATTGTGAGATATCCTCTCCAGCATACTACTAGCACATAAGTATTTCAAATGGTCAATAGTCTTGGGATAGAGTAACAGTGTTTGCTTTGTAACACAACACGACAAACTTCCTTCTCCCAATATCCAACACATAAGTGCTGTGAACTGACAGATCAGAGAGTTCCAGCGGAGAACAGCCGCAAAGGATACTAAAGTTCATAAATGATGAGGTGTCTGGTTGATGTCATTAACAGTACAATATTATAATACAGACGTTTGTATTGTAACAAATAAGCCCTCGGTCACAAATATGAAGTAAAAATTGACCTGGTTTTGACGCTACTATGAGCGTCGTCTTCAGAATTAGACTGGCTGTACTAAAACATTAGGTATATAGTACATTAATAAAATTAAAGTTTGTACTGACTCGAAAAGATGCAGTACTTACAAGTCACATATTAAAAAAGATCTCAGCCGGAAAGGCGACGTCATGAACACTTGTCAGATGGCGAGCCGCTAAGGGCTGCTCGTACTGTGGACAAGGGTTGCAACAAGACAAATCTGGAAGCGACGGCCGCCGGTGTGAAACAGCCGTTAAAGGCACAGTAGGCATCACCGTTGTGTGGAAATCCATAAGGCGGCTTTCACGCGAACCCTGCACAGGCCGTCCAAACGGCAGAAAATAATGAAGAAGCTGCCGAGCACTTGCAGTGTAATGGACTAAAGTGTTTTAGTACGTTGCAGTGTGGGTGGTAGGATGTCGATTACAACGCGACTTGGTATTCTTCGAGGCAACCGCAAGCTTCCTTTCTTCGTTGGAATTCTTTTTATGTCGTAATTTTTGTCGTAGGCCTAAACATAGTTTTATTAAGAGATACTGAGCGATTAATTTCTTTGGTGAAACAATGGACATTTTTAATGAGATGAACCACTGGAAAATTTGACAGACACGATTCATACAAAAATATCTGTCGATCAATATATTCAAGGAATGAACGACTAGGAAAGAGGTGAATACGACAAGTAACTTTTTCAATCGCTAAAAATGTTTCACTGTCTCATTTTCGAAAAGCTCTTTACATTAGGAGTGTAACAGCACATGGTGTTCGGGAATTCTGGTTACAAATTTCTAGGACTTGTAGAGGCGACTGACTAAGAAATACAAGGCATGGAAAAAATCGTGAAACACTAAAAACATATGACTATGCCAAATACGTGTAAGAAATATATCCTGTATGGTTATCAAGAGAATCTTATAGTATTCTTCCCTCAAAATTGTGGCACATGGCAGAGGTGGAAAGCGATGTCACACACTGCTCTCCAAAGTAGACCACAGCGGCTCAAATATGGTGACTGTGGTGGCCAGGGGAGATGCGACAGTTCATCCTCGTGCTCACAAAACCAGTCCTGGACGATACGAGCTGTGTGGACAGGGGCCCAGCCGTCTTGGGGCACAGTGTCACGATAGAGGAACAAACGATGTACAACGCGACAGATGCGATAGCCATAATGGTTACACAAACCTTGGCAGAAGTGAGACATTGCAGAGTAACCACAGCCATGTTTCACTCTTGGGACGTAGTCTCGAGCATAAGTTGTAAACAGTGTGAAACAACACCCATCCGATCAAGAGACTTTCTTCCTTTGTTCTATAGTCCAGGTTTTATATCTTTTCTGCTGCGGTCATTTGCATCAATGATGAGTGGTATTGGAATTCCAGCTCACCGTTCCATTATCGTCTTCTGATAGTTTTCGCGAGTGCGTCATTACGTTCTGCCAAGGCTCTTGCAGCCGTCTTGACAGAGCAAACACTTCGGCTCTGTTGGTCACGGAAGGACACATCATACGAGCAGCAACAATTTTCCCATTTTAAATTCAGTTAGCTAGTACGTAATGGATTCACAAGTCTACGGAACTCTGTTCTGAAAACAACTGACTCTTGCGACATATTGAGGGCTGTGTACCTGTGCCGTTGCATGCATTTATTGCGGTACATATTTTTATCCACCACCTGCACCTATCGAGTGTGCTGCATAAACTGAAGTAACATAAACGTCGAGTGACGAGGGCCTCCCGTCGGGTAGACCGTTCGCCGCGTGCAAGTCTTTCGATTTTACGAAACTTCGGCGACTTGCGCGTCGATGGGCATGAAACGATGATGATTAGGAAAACACAACACCCAGTCCCCGAGCGGAGAAAATCTTTGACCCTGCCGGGAATCGAACCCGGGCCCTTAGAATTGACATTTTGTCGCGCTGACCGCTTTTTTTTTGTTTTTTAATTATTGCGGTTCTAGTCTGCAGCGCCTAGAACCGCATGGCCACTTTTTTATTTTATTTTATTTATTTATTTATTTTTTTGAATTTTCGAACCCGGGTTTACCGATCCCCGTTGCGCTATTTTTTAGTGCTCTACCATCTTTTTTCTTCTTTTTAATTTTTTTCTGTTTTTTTGTTTTTCTTTTTAACATTTGCTTGTCTTTTTAAAAACCCTTTTATAAAATGGAACTACAAAAAAAACAAGAAAACCAAGTGCCACCGCCACTTTTCATCCTATAACAAAAAAATCTGGTCCACTTCAGGCGTTGGCTCCTGACTAAACCTACCCCAGAGAGCTGCCTATATACCAGGGGAAATATGGGAAATCAAGGTTAGGGCTATCCTTACAAACAAAACAAAATCTTCCTTTTTCTGAATTTTATTTTTATTGTTTTTATGTTATGTTATTTTATTTTATTTTATTTTTTTGTTTAGTTTTGTTGTGTAATTGATCAGAGGCCTTCTTCCCCCGCTGGTAATATGTAGAGTCACGACTTCTCGAAATTGATGTGTTCCGTTCAATTGTTCAGAAATGTTCATTGGTTCTAACAGGAAACCCTCTTCTCTCATGGCTTAACACATTCCAGATGTGAGGCGGGTCGTGGAAAGCACTCCCAAGGAAGTTCGAGAAAAATTGTCTGTATTTTGGGTGACGGAGAACGACATAATGACGGTCAATGAGGTATGTCCAAAAATCGAGTACAGAGTCTACAGTTTGTCCAAATATGTAGTGAATGGCATGTCCGCGAATCCAATTCACAGAACTGGTCTTTGTCCGAGGAAAATAGTCACGTTCCGGAAATAATAATAAAAGGGGAGAATCCGATCCGGAATGTCCCGCGATAGAAAAGCGACAATACGACGAATCAAGTGCCAAACCTCCGTCGCCGGTCCGCAAACAAACCGATGTTCATCATTGTCTGGCACTCCACACGTGGAACATGAAGGTGATTCGGCGAGGTGGATACGATGAAGGCGAGATTGGTTGATTTGCTTACCATTGACAGTTAGGTACCAGACAGATTGAACATTCGTGTCAAGGTAACAGGCGTAAACCGCGCGCCATACATGACGCGAGTCAACCTGGGGCAACTTTTGTTCAATCGGGTTAGGTGGACGACCTAATTGGAGGACATTGTGTACTGCCTTTGTCTTGAGTAAAAGCTGTCTTGGTAAGGTGAGGCGTAGATAACTGAGTTCAAGAAAGAAGTATCGTATATAATGGAACTGGGCCGGAACATCCGAGATCATCACTGGGGCTGACCGTGAGACCGGCGTATATGCCGACAGGAGGAGACCAGTGAGGCTCGTTGGGCAACGTGTCCATACCGTCATCTGGGAGCTGACAAATAGGGCGCGAGCTCTATCCGGCACGTGAAACAGACCTGTCCCACCTCGTTCACGGGGAAGAGTAAGGGTTGCATAGTTAACTCTGATGCCAGAGCTGACGAAAGATGCCATCGCTGCCAACATGCGACGTGCCACAGTAAGCGGGAAAGGTAGAACTTGTGCTACATGGGGAACTCGGGATGCGATATATATATTGACATATCGAGCTCGTTGGAGAATATCTAGGGATTGAAGGCGATTGTCCATAAGACCTGCTCTGATCATTAAAAGGAGGCGTCGGCAGTTGATGGTGGCTGAACGCCGGAGATCAGATGAAAAATCTATTCCCAAACAGCGAATGGTATCAACGGTTGTGAGAGGTGTAACGCACCGTGCCAATGAACATAACTTGTGACTTACGTACGTTTAAAGAGCTACCCGACGCCTTACCATGAGTCACTACCCACGTCAAAACAGCTCGAACCTCGTCGGCATTACGTAAACAGATGACTACATCGTCAGCGTACGCCGTGCAACAGAATCGGTATCGATCTATGGTCAACCCTACCAAACGTTGTCTGAGTCCACATAGCAAGGATTCCAAGGAAAAGGCGTACAAAATCGCTGATAGAGGGCAACCTTGACGTACGGATCGACCTATTTTTATCGGAGGAGTGAGTCTGCCATTGTACATAATCCTGGAAGAGGCACCCCGCAGAAGGCGCATCACTACCGTGATAACGGCGACTGGGAAACCCATATGATGGAGAACGGCCGTAAGGAACGAATGGTCAACCGTATCAAAAGCTTGACTAAAGTCAAAAGACGCAAGTGCCCCAGAGAGGCGTTGTGCCTGGGTAACGGGGATCATATCCCTGTAGCGGCATAAAGCCGTGCGGATATTATTATCCACTCCCAAATATGCTTGGTCTGGCGACACAACATATCGGGCAACGTTTTTAAGTCGTGCCGCCAAAAGGCGAGTGAAGATTTTCATATTACTGTTAAGGAGGGTGAGCGGCTGATAATCACTGATATTGTTGCCACCATGCGGTTTATGTATAGGAATAATAACTCCTTCCATGAAAGCGTCCGGCACAGGTACTTCTGGAGACATCAGTTCCCGACAGATGGAGGTGAAGGTAGACTCTAACAAATCACGGAAGGTGCGATAAAATTCGAGGGGAAGACCGTCGGGTCCTGGGGAGCGATTGATGGTTCCTGCCCAGATCCCATCGCGGAAATTGAGCTGTGAGACTTCCTCGATCAACTCTGGGGAATGTGGAATTGCGGCGTAGAGCTGCTGGTAGTGGGCGTGAAGCACATTCCCTATCGCAGATTGGGTTACGTAGCGAGGCCCTTCTTGGTCTGTTAGGACGTGAATCAATTTTCGGCGTCGATGTTGGCGTTCTTGGATGATATGGTACATCGACGGATGTTCATGAGGCATGCGATCAGCAGTACGGGATCGTACTATCGCTCCTTCCAAATGCCTTCGCATGAGATTGGAGATTTGGGCCTTAGCATGGTTAATCCTTGTATGGCGCTCAGGGGAGGCTGGCATCGTGGAGCATTCTCGTAGGATCCTGTAGTAAAAGTCCACAGTGCTCTTCCTCCAGGCGACAACATCTTTGCCATACCGGATCAAAGTTTTTTGAAGAGCAGGTTTTGCACACTGGATCCACCAGGATATGTAGACGGATACGTGGGACGGCGTCTATTACACGTGATCCAAGTGTCTTCTATTAGAAGTCGACAGTCAGGTGAATTAAGAAGTGCCGTGTTCAGTTTCCAGAAACCACGTCCGTGCCATACTGCCTGTCTTGTGAGAACAACGTCACAGAAGTAAGCCTCATGATCTGAGAAAGCAACAGGCCAGATTTCATCCTGTCGAGTGTGTTGAATTAGGGATCGCGAGATGTAGATGCGATCCAGTCTGCTAGAGAAGTGCGCAGTGTAGTACGTAAAGCCCAAAAGATCACCGTGAACATGTCTCCACGTGTCGACAAATTGTAGCCGCGTGACGACTGTTTCCAGAGCTGCGCATGGTGAGTGACGCGGAAATTGACCCTGAGGTCGCTGTGTGCAGCTGAAGTCTCCATCCGTGACCCAGTCATCGTGTGGTCCCATAAAAAGGGGTGTAACTTCATTCGCGAAGAAGGCATTGCGTTCTCGACGGTAGCTGGAGCCCGACGGCGCATAAATGTTGACGATGCATACACCAAAGAGAGTAAGGGCCATACCTCTGCCGTTGGGGAGGTATAGGACATCTTCGGCAGGACGACCTTCTCGTAAGATGATGGCAACACCACTACCGGTGTCCGAAGCGGGAGAAAGATGCGCCGTGAAGCCATGTGGTGGTGAAAAATCGGCGACAAGCACTTCCTGAAAAAGCGCAATATCTATGTCCGCATCATAATTCATATCGCGGAGTAGCGCTAGTTTGTGGGGCGCACGAATGGTCACGAGGTTAATCGTTGCGACACGATAGTGCTGGTGTTGGAGTCCCACAGGCACAGGTGGAGCTCCTTCTTCAGGAGCGAGAGGTCGACGATCGTGCTGGTCCGTTGAAGAGGCTGCTATTATGGAGAGACTGCGGTCGCGGGCGCAACCGATGGGGGCGCCACATCAACAGCACCGTCCATCCCATTCCCTTCGATCTCCACATCGTCTGCCCAGGAGACTGATACTGCGGTAGGGTACCGGCTGTGTACATCATCCATGTGGAGAGGAGACGTAGTTTTCGGCTCAGCGGATAGACTCTCTTCAACGTCCACCTGTGGGGGCGACGGCGCCAGTATGGAGGGGTGTTCGTGGCCAGTGGTCGCCTGTGGCGGGTCTTTCGCATCAGACTTTTGGTCGTCAAAGAGCGGTTTGTCGTCCATCTTCGGGTCTGCATCCCTGGTATCCATCCGTAGAATGGATTCATCAGGGGGTGTACGGCTACGTTTGTTTCACTTTCGTGTCGAGCCTTGTTTTCGAACAGGTCGTTCAGAGTCCGATTGCGGGTGGCTTTCGTCTGACTCCGGACCAGTCTGAAGGAAAGCAGAAGTAGGTACCACTCCCGGATCAACGTCCATCTCAGTAGCATTTTCAGTCACAGTGCTGTGATGATTCGGCAGGTCAGGATCTGGCGTCTGTGGCACATCAGAAGGAATCTCAGGAGCGGTTGTATCTACCTGATCAGACGACGTCAACGGAGCAGGAAGACCCTGTGTAGAGGTGCTACCTTCCTGCGCAACCTTGGCATATGTGACAGGGATCTGAGTGATCACTGCTGGGGACGCTTCCTCGCCGTCCGGCGTCTGGATCAGGCGGCGTCGCATGCAGGCGGATCTGACGTGGCCTTCTTGTCCACAACCCGCACATGTTCGGGGTTGGCCGTCGTACATGACAATGGCTCGCACCCCGCCAATTGTCAGGTATGATGGTATATGTTTTTTCAGTTCAATTTTGACCTGACGCACACCATTAAGGACATGGTAGGTCGTGAAGGTTTGCCATTTTTCCTCTACGTAACCGAAGACGTTACCGTATGGTTGTAACGCAGAAACAACTTCGTCCTTCGGCACTTCAAAAGGTAGTTCAAACACCCTAATCGTGCGTTGACCGTACTCTGCGAGTTCAAGTGTTACAGCTCCGACGTGACCATCAGAGTATTTGAACTTAAGTTCATTGGCATGGCGGCGAATAACATCTTCACACACCTCGGTGTTTGTCATTTTAATATGAACGACACTACTCGTGATCGAAAAATGGATTCCGATAACGTGGTTAGGATCCAAACGAACTTCTTCACGTATGAACGTTTCAACTTCATGTGCACGAGGTCGCGCATGTTCAGCTGGGAAGGAAACTTTAAGGGTCGCACGGCGGTAAGCGCTCGACATGTAACAACGCCTGCAGCGGAGCACTGGCCGGCGCGCGGGGCCGTCCGCACGCTGCCACGGCTGAGAGCCGACTTTCCGCTCAGCTACCGGGGGCGAACAAAAATTGATGTGAAATTGCTGATAATGCATTCGCAGTAACATAGCCGCCCCTATCATAGAGAGGTGTTATAGTCTTTTTCATAGTATCGACAAAAACTCATTGTTCAAGCAGAAAGCTGTGTGTAAATGAAGGGGACTGAGGCCAATCTCGTCGTTCCGTGCCGGGAGAACACCTCTAGATAAATATGAAAAGACAGCGGCAGCACGCCACCGGGATAATGTCCCCAGTGCTGCGAGAAACATGACCTGCTACCAGGGAAGCAGCATGGGGAGATTCCAAAGCTTAGCTGCAAATTTGTTAAATAATTGTGTAAAATCTTTTTCCGCCTGCAGCGATCTCGGAGATTTGATGTTTTACCAGTTCCTGAAGTGCATGTATAATATTGCATTACATGTTCTTCCTAACTTCCCATGCGTAGTGTGTCGTTACATGGCTCACTTTTGAAATAGCGCGGGAGCGCTATAACGCGGGAGTCAGTACGTCCCTCGACAACCGTGTTCTAATTTACAAACTGAAACACTGTTTTGTTCGCCCCTGGGATACGAGAATATCCAGATTCTGAGTGAAGGGCTATAGATCCTCATCTTAGTGGCATCCACAGTTTTTCATTGTGAATTCTTTCAGCGTCATTGCTTCTGTGTCCTGCAGAAAAATATTGAAGAAAAATTCATTTGAGTGCTCAGAGTGTGGATTTACAACACGGTATTGTGATTTATAAATCCTGTGTGTACTCGTTCAATACGAGTATTAATTTAATTTCAGCTGTCTGACTCTAAATTAACGGCTGTCACGACGCAACTCATAACAAAGATAGATGGGCAATTTCTTTTTAACGTTAACAGGGCGATTCAGGATTTTGTCGTAAGCTCAAAGTTTTACTTAAATCTTACGCAGCATGAAAACTGAAAACAAGGATGCCGTCGCAGGAATCTTCAATTCCACAGTGAAAGTCTCATAGTGTAGTGTTCTCATAATTTTATTTCTCTTCGATGGTGACTTCTGTTGCTGTTTTCTTATGGAGATCATCTGCAGAAAAACTAACGTTTATAAGTGTTCACTGTTTGATGCCACAACACATGTGTATACATTCCGCCCCCGGTAGCTGAGTGGTCAGCGCGACAGACTATGTATCAACGACACTCTGTTTTCTTCTGCAGTTGAACTGTTCTCTTAGCCTCTTTCTATGATTTCGCGTAATTGTGGGGAAATTTACACATTACTCGACCACGTGTTTGCACACCTCCGTCTCCCACTATGACGCTTAATGTTTTAGAATCGATGCCTGACTGTGACATGTTAGGGATGTTTTGACGGTAACTGTCATTCGGCGTGAGACAATTACAGGTTGAACAAGGCATAAATGATTAGCTGCAAGTATCTAAATATAATGAATCATTTTACTGTGTGACAAATGTTAGTAAAGATACAAAAAATCATCTCTGTTTGGATAATCACTTGAAGTATCAATCATATACAATACTGATTTTATGTGCGACTAAAACGATGGAATTTTCCACTTTTAACGCTCCAAGTGGCACATTTTTCTGACGCTTTTAAATCTTACGTGCTCTTTTACGTCGTGTTCCGACATGATAATTTTTCTGTTTGGTTATAAAACGTTCACTGGGAGAAATTTTTAATGATGGAACGAATATTGTACTGTAATATAACTCAACAGACCATGTAAAATATACATATTTACTCATTTCGCAGTTATGAGCACAAACTGTTTGCTCGAGCAGATGCTAATTTAGCAGCTATAAAATTTTTATATTCGCGTTGAGGATATAGGGAGATTATGATTTAACTCAGGATCGCGAAAGTAAAGCACATGGACATTTTAAATTTATTAAACTGGCATGACTGCTTTAGGTTTTGGTTTTCCGACGCCATTGCTTAATTGTGCTCGAGTTAGACGCTGCTTTGGAATCTAAAACAGACTCAAATAGTCATTCATTAAAAGTTAGTTCTTTGAATAATTCAGAAAGATAAAAAAAAAAATTGGATGTATACTATTTAAAACGCTTTTCCGAGTGCTGCTACATGCCTCTCATGAATGTGGTCAGTGTAACTGATAATTCATTACAATATTGTTATATTTTGTTTATCGTCAATGCCTGTTTGCAACACATGGTCAAACAAGACACTACACGCAGAAACTCATTTTACAAGTCGTGCAGACAGGCGTAGCATGGTAATTAGAGTTTTAGTGGCTGATTCGAGGACAATCAATTCCTGTCTTCTGGGAATGAAGGTCCATGCTTACTGAAATTAGATATCGAACTGGACTCTGACCTCTCATGATTCTCTTGTCGACTGAGTTACACGTGTATGACTAAGCAATCAATTGAAAGGTGTCATTAACTCGATTATGTGCTTCAGACTCCACGTATGTGGCCTGTTTTTTATCCGGGCGTGGCAAATCCTGCTTGGAACCTGGAGCAGTCATTGGGTCCTCTGCAAAGTGGTGGAGACGTATTCAGATTCAAACATGTCGTGAGACAACATGGATAGTTCAGTAGGAAAGATTAGAGCCAGCGAAGGACAGTGATCTGTTTACCAACACAGATTTACTCTTCCTGTCAAATTTCAACTCTTACCTTGATTTCCATTTCTACTTGTTAAGTTCAGTGTTGAATCAAACAACACAGCCAATAATCAGATGGGAACTTATGTCGTAACTTTGGTAGGCATGAAATCACAGCGCTGTGACCGATCCTCTCCCCCCCCCCCCCCCCCATGTGTCACTGGAGAGCATTTACTATGGTCAGGGGAAATGCGTATTTGCAACTATGTTCCAGATATTGCTGCCGAAAAGGTATCCTCTAAGTACCATGGCAACTGATTCTGTAGGAATTACTAGAACTCTGGTCTGCTGTGACAGTAACTCCATAGTAGTTGGTTATCAATGATAGTCCTATCAGATGGGTCACCAAAATAGTGAAGTATCTGGACACTAAAAATTCAAGTGTCCAACACAACAAAATGAGACGAGAAATATGAGTGTCTTAGTTTAAATATTTCTTGAACTTCTTCTTGTCTGGCCTATATTATACTACTGACTTCTTTTGTTTTTCATCAATATTAGAACATCGCTAGAATCGGTATTACATTCCTGATGGTTGTAACGCAATGCAATGCAATGATGGTTGATTTGTTCACATATTGGGCCATAAATTATTCTGATAAGTATAATTACATGAGCCCCGGTGAAGGGAAAATTACTGATGCTCCCTTGCATCTAGCATTGTGGAAGCATACAGCGCGCATGAGAGTTTCTTCTGCTAAAGACAATAAATGAAGATATCTCATCTCTTAATATGAACGAATAGTGAAGACAAATGTGAGCGAGGTTAGTCAAGGAACAATTAAGACGTTTGTATTTATTTCTTATATGTTCGCATCGTGAATGAAAGAGTAAACGCTAAAGACGTAGTCTTCGAAGAAAGTGGACACAGTGCTTCGATTGGTGGCTGAAAGTCCAGAAAAGATTTGAGGGAAGTAGAGAGGATGCAAAGAAGAGCAGCACGTTTCCTTACAGGTTCATTTAGTAAGCGCGAAAGCATCATGGAGTTGCTCAGCCAAACATGTGAAAACGGCTGCAAGAGTGCTATTTTGCACCACGGTGTGAATTATTGGACAAGTTTCAAGAAGAGTCAACCTTTTTATTGCTTCTTCTTCCGTATACCTCATGAAAAGGACATTGAGGTAGAATTAGAATAGTTCGAACTGACATGGAGGCTTACCGACAATATTCCCTCTCACAAACCATTAGTGACTGAAGCAGAAAAGGGACAAAGCGACAGTTGTCAAGAAAGTTCCCTCTGCCACACACCGTAAGGTGGCTTGCGGAATATAAATATTGCTGTAAAGGTAGATGTAATGGCCAAGAAAGTACACACCGCCACGCACCGTAAGGTTACTTGAGGATTATAAATGTTGCTGTAGAGGTGGATGTGAATTGTAACGTAGAACAGAAATTCAGTTGTAAGGTACTGACATTTTTAATAATGGCGTTAAATAAGAAATGAGATTAACAGAAAATGAGAGTTCTGTTTTTAAATCTGTAATGTTATCTTGTGCATATACTGTTACTACAGTTATTGACAATTTGTGATAATGGTACAGTCATACTAAAAGTACTACGTACATTTCATAGAACAGGGTATGAGTGAAAGTTTTATTTATATTAGATTGAAAATATAGCGGAAAGCAGACTAATTAAATGGAACATCAAGTATCTTGGAATAAAACCACCGGTAAGGCATAACTAAATAAGTTAGGAATAATAGAGAAAACACTAATACGACGTCATAAATGCAAATTTAAGTTAAGGTATTTGACTATCAGCAGATTGCACAAAAATTGTGTACATATAGGTGTTTGGAAAAAAGGAATCCCTAGAATACGAAAAAGAGATGCAATTTTTACGTGACACTAAGTTGTAAATTTGATGAGAGAAAAAATATAAAGCACTGCCTATTGTAATACAGTATCTACAGGGTTATTATGATTAAAGTTGCAGTTTCAAAACGCTGTACAAAAAGGAACAGGTGCTCAGAATGTCGTCAGATTTGAACGAAATACATCGAAGAAGGGGAAAACATTATTGAAACAAAAAATTTCACAACGATTTTCCCACTAGCTGGCGGTTTAAGCGTTATAACGCAAATGGAAACCTTTTACAAATGACAGATGAATCGCAATACGATGGCTATGATGCGACCTGCATATTAAACCAACCATACTGCGCAATGTGCATGACCGCACAACTTTAGGATTCAACAGTTGTGACACTGCTGGTTAGGTATTTCCATCCAAGATGAAGAACAATAAACAACCTATTTTCCCCATCCGATGTTGATACAACATCGGATGGGGAAAATAGGTTGTTTATTGTTCTGAGGCGAAAAACCGCAGGAAAGCCAACAATGACATTGGTTTTTAACTGTGGCTACGAACCGCATAAAAAGCAACAATGAAATGTGTTTTGAACTGTCGAGAGAATGGCACAATACATGTTCAGTATGCTATCCACCGTTTTCTGCTGGAAGTCGAAAGCAACAAACAGCATGTTCCACAACAGATCACAATGTCTCAGGGATCACACTCAGAAACAGTTCCGCAATGCGTACTTTCAATTTAGCTAAGTTTGTAGCCGAAGCACAGAAAGCAATATCTTTCAGAAAATCCCAAAGCCAGACGTCACATGGATTAAGGTTAGGTGATCTGGAGGGCCAGGCTGTAGGGAAATGACAGCTGATAATTCTAGAATTTCCAAATGCCTCTGCAGAAGTTCTTCCAAAGGCTGTGCAGTATGCAGAGGAGAGCCATCTTGCATAAAAACGGCTCTGTTCAAGGGATGGAATGACGTCGGTGCGCAGGAAACGCATACAGGATGGCCCTAGGATAAACGATACTTTCAACCCGCACCATACAGTTACACGTACTTCAGGAGAATGAGGAGGTAGCAATTGATGTGCGAGCGGATATTCCGTTGCTCATATTCTGCGGTTTTGTGTGTTGACATGTCCTTGGAAATGGAAATGGATGTCGCCTGTCCTGAGAATGTTAAAAGACTTCCATACGAGCAAATGTTAGTCTTACAGGCAGGTAAACATGAAGTAACTCCTGTACACGGGTAATTTTATACGGATAGCAGTGGAAGAAATTTCGTAGAATTTTGTGCACCACTCTCACAGGCACGTTCAAAGGGCAGGGTAATTCCCCATTCATTGTATGTCGAACACCATCTCAATGCTATGCCTACATTTTCTGCTGATTTGCTCTCTCTATCGTATTGCACTTGAAAAGAACCTATTCTTTTTTTTCGAAATTCGTAATCATTATCTTCAGTCTCTTGGCAGATATCAGATCAGGCCTTGTTCGAGTGTTTGGGACTGCTAAAGAGCTTTCTGCTCATAATCACCGTTCTTGTAAAAGAGCTTTACCATCAATGCGCCATCCTGCGCTGAGATAGTGATGCTGAGCGTCTTGGAAGCTAAATGTGGAGAAGTCGTGTACTCCGCGTATTTTGGTGATTGCAGCACAGTGTACTGGTAATATTATGGTAATTTTTTGTGTCTATAATGTTTCCCCCTTCTTCGATAATATTCCGTTCAAGTTGGACGTCATTTTGAGCAGTGGCTCTTTTCTTTTAATGCGTTTTGAAACTAGAATCGTAATTATTATAACCCTGTAAATAACAGATGTACATTTTTATAGCGACACAATTGGACACTTTAACTCTTTTTCGTGAAAAGTTTGAATACGATGATGGCTGTTTAAAGGGGTACGTCATGGGAGTAGCGTGCGAACAAACTGACAAGAAGCGTATTACATGTTTGCATGTCCAAATGATTTGTATTTCAGTTCAACCGCTGAATATCAAGAAGGATTAGCGGTTTCTCATTCATAAATCCCTCTTTCATTTTCTTTTTTTACGTCATCGGTCTTCTGACTGGTTTGATGCTGCCCGCTAAGAATTGCTCTCCTGTGCCGTCCCTTTCACATCAGAGTAGCAGTTGCAACCTATGTTCTCAATTATTTGCTGGATGTATCCCAGTTTCTATCTTCCTCTACCGTTTATACACACTACAGCTCCTTCTAGTACCATGGAAGTTATTCTATGATGTCTCAACAGACATCCTATCGTAGTGTTCCTTCTCGTTGTCATGTTTTACATACATTCGTTTTTTCGCTAGAATGCATTCGTCTTCGTATTACGGGACAACATCCGGAGTGATGGCATGCAGTGCCACGGTGTACGCAACACGATAATTTTTGGTTCGCATAGCCAGAATTCGGCGAGCGTGTTTTAGATTTCTGACTTTTTGAAGCGTGCCGGTGGCTTTGGTCTACCTTCTAGTTTCCTCTGATGTTACATTTCGACAAGATAACACAATACTGGAAGTTGCATTTGCTGTTGTGACTTAGCAGATGCAGAGGGGATTAGACTATTGCCCTGGACAACACGTTTTCTAGATCTGTCATGTGTTGAAAACGTCACAGATTGCTGAAAGTCTAGCACGTCACCACATGCCACCCACTATGACTGATGGGCCTGGCATAGAGTCGAAACCAGCGTGGAATGCTATATCACATGCGTCACCTAAGCGCAGTGCCCAGCCGGGGAGACAATACTAACTGCCTGAGGTGATACCTCTGTGCACTAGATGTTCGACCCTTGTACCCCTAAATGTTCTACAAATGTAACAATGTATTCATCTTTCTATACTCTACAATGAAGCCGCAAAGAAACTGGTATAGCCGCGCGGAGTAGCCGCTGTGTCTTGGCACCTTGTCACGGTTCGAGCTGCTTCCCCCCGTCGGAGGTTCGAATCTCCCTCGGGCATGGGTGTATGTGTTGTCCATAGCTTAAGTTAGTTTAAGTTAGATTAAGTAGTATGTAAGCATAGGGACCGATGACCTCAGCAGTTTGGTCCCATAGCACTTACCACAAATTTCCAAACTGGTATAGGCAAGCGTATTTACATACAGATATATGCAAACAGGCAGAACACGGCGCTGTGGAGGGCAACGCCTATATAAAACAACAAGTGGCTGGGGCAGTTGTTACATCGGTTACTGCTGCTTCAAAGGCACGTTATCAATATTTAAGTGAGTTTGAACGTAGTGTTATAGTCGGCGCCCGAGCGATGGGACACAGCTGAGTACCAAACTCTTCAGTCATGAAAATTATTGAGCATATCTGGAAAGCCTTGCAACGTGCTATCCGGAAGAGATCTCCACCCCTTCGTACTCTTACGGATTTGTGGACTGCCGTGCAGGATTCATGGTGCCGGTTCCCTCCAGCACTTCTTCAGACATTAGTCGAGACATGCCAAGTCGTGTTGCGGCACATCTACGTGCTCGCGGGGATCTATACGATATTAGTCAGGTGTACCAGTTTCTTTGCTCTTCAGTGTATAAGTACTTTAAGTGTAGTTCCGTTATTTACTGCATTTTCTGGGGCACAATTTTAAAGTATAGAGGTATAGTATGTCTTTTTCCTTTCTCAATTTTTTCCAAAGTTTGCCCAAGGCTGGTAATCTGTAGCATTGCTGCGAATGTCATAATAATATTTCTCGTAGGCCATGTTGTGATGTTACTGTCTACCCTATCTATAAAGGGAGTGTAAAGAGAGATTCACGGAATGAAAATTGTGCCTGTATGAATTTGCTGGAACCTTTTACTCTGACATTTTGCACGAACACGATACGCGCAGCCATCCCCGACGCTCGACGCGTTTATCGGAGCACACTTCTCTCTCTCTCTCTCTCTCTCTCTCTCTCTCTCTCTCTCTCTCTCTCCTGACACACTCTCACGCGCTCGGTCGCGTTTTGTCGCGTATCGTCGCCGATGCGAATCGATAGCGGCACCGGCATCGGCGGCGGCTGCGGCAGATTAAATTTCCTTGTTAATTCGTCCGGCCAGTCTGCCTGGTCGCTCCGATGCGCAGATGGGCCGGCGCGGCGCGCTGCAGCCCCCGCAAAAACCTGTCACCGCACTCCGCCACTACCTACGTCGGCAGCCACGGCTGAGCCTGCGTTATCGCCTGCTGCCCACTCTCTAATTACGGCAGGGTCTGCGAATTAAGCTGTGGCGTCACGGCCGACCTGTGGAGGACGTTACTGGCGCGATTCCACCACCGAGGCGCCCCCTATGCCTCGTTCGATGATAGGAGGGAGCTTGCCGTGCGCGGTTCATTACCGGGTGAAGTGTTTTGCCACGGCAACCTCAGAGGCAGCGGGCAAGAACATCTGATTAACACTCCAGCAACACAGATTGTGCCACACCGTGAAGTACACGATTACGGAGATTACATCAGGATGTAGTACGTGTACTACAGCACAAACAGTAAACTACACTACTGATCATTAAAACGGCAAAACCAGGAAGGATAGTAAATTACGAGATATTACCCTCCGCGTATATAGTGTGATTCAACTGCTTGTGGTTCAGCTGCTCCTGCCTATGCGTATTATGCAACCTGCTATGCTTGTAACTACCACTAACACGATTTTCATATTCTGTTCCTGGCCACGTGCAAACCACTACTGCTACAGCAAAAATGAACAGGGTCTCCCTGTACTGCGGTATGTTTTCGCTAGACGCCGTAGTTTTGGAATTACTCAAGACCAGCGTACGTAAGTGACCTTCAAACGCCTTTTTCTTCTGTAATTCGAAAACCGTGTCCTCCAGTGAACACATATACCAGTACAAAATTTAACTACATTAAATTTACTACTAAAAGGTCCTGTTCATTCTTTCTGTAGAACTGATAACCTGCGTGTAGCGAGCGAGGGAATACGAAAGTCTTGCCCGTGGTTTTTCACGGCATTGTTGATTGCATAAAACGTATAGTAGGGTCAGCGGAGCCTCGTTGTAAGCAGTACTGAAGAAAGAATACCTCATTAAATTTGCAGGTGATTTGGGACTGTGCATCTGCCAGACTTACCTGCTATTTCTTCCAACAACAACAGCTGTAACCGTAATCAGATCGGCCATTGCGTTCAACTGAATTTGGATTATGGATACAGACATCTCTTTCCACGCTACCACAGCTCTAAGTTACACTACTGGCCATTAAAATTGCTACATCAAGAAGAAATGCTGATGATAAACGGGTATTCATTTGACAAATATATTATACTAGAACTGACATGTCATTACATTTTCACGCAATTTGGGTGCGTAGATCCTGGGAAATCAGTACCCAGAATAACCACCACCGGCCGTAATGACGGCCTTGATACTCCTGGGCATTGAGTCAAACAGAGCTTGGATGTCGTGTACAGGTACAGCTGCCCATGCAGCTTCAACACGATACCACAGTTCATCAAGAGTAATGACTGGCATATTGGGACGAGCCAGTTACTCGGCCACCATTGACCAGACGTTTACAGTTGCTGAGAGATCTGGAGAATGTGCTGGCCAGGGCAGCAGTCGAACAATTTCTGTATCCAGAAAGGCCCGTACAGGACCTGCAACATTCGGTCGTGCATTATCCTGCTGAAATGTAGGGTTTCGCAGGGATCGAATGAAGGGTAGAGCCATGGGTCGTAACACACCTGAAATGTAACATCCACTGTTCAAAGTGCCGTCAATGCGAACAAGAGGTGACCGAGACGTGTAACCAATGGCACCCCATACCATCACGCCAGGTGATACGCAAGTATTGCGATGACGAATACACGCTTCCAATGTGCGTTCACCGCGATGTCGCCAAACACGAGTGCGACCATCATGATGCTGTAAACAGAACCTGAATTCATCCGTTTTGCCATTCGTGCACCCAGGTTCGTTGTTGAGTACACCATCGCAGGCGCTCCTGTCTGTGATGCAGCGTCAAGGGTAACCGTAGCTATGGTCTCAGAGCTGATAGTCCATGATGCTGCAAACGTCGTGGAACTGTTCGTGCAGATAGTTGTTGTCTTGCAAACGTCCCCATCTGTTGACTCAGGGATCGAGACGTGGCTGCACGATCCGTTACAGCCAGGTGGATAAGATGCCTGCCATCTCGACTGCTAGTGATACGAGGCCGTTGGGATCCAGCACGGGGTTCGGTATTACCCTCCTGATCCCGCCGATTCCATATTCTGCTAACAGTCATTGGATCTCGACCAACGCGAGCAGCAATGTTGCGATACGATAAACCGCAATCGCGATAGGCTACAATCCGACCTTAATCAAAGTCGGAACCGTGATGCTACGCATTTCTCCTCCTTGCACGAGGCATCACAACGACGTTTCACCAGGTAACGCCGGTCAACTGCTGTTTCTGTATGAGAAATCGGTTGGAAACTTTCCTCATGTCAGCACGTTGCAGGTGTCGCCACTGGCGCCAACCTTGTGTGAATGCTCTGAAAAGCTAATCATTTGCATATCACAGCATCTTCTTACTGTCGGTTAAATTTCGCGTCTGTAGCACGTCATCTTCGTGGTGTAGCGAGTTTAATGGCCAGTAGTGTACAAGTCACCAGTCGTAGCATGGTTATAGTACCAGTCTTTCGACAACTCATGGACAGGTGTTTCCAGAGCGATAACGTCCTTTCTACGGCATAGTCGAGAACGTTCTGTAACGCGTTAGGTCAGCACAGAAATGGTAAAAAACGGTTTTGCCAGTGGCGTTGGATTGAGTGAAGGGGGCCTGAGGGAAGTTTGTGAGATGGAGCCCCCTCCTCCATTTTCACTCATACTCCTATGTGATTCTCATCAAAATGTTGTCATTTCATCTTCTCCCACAGTAAGGTCTTGTGAGATGCACTGCGTCTTGTTTACAGTTCTGCTACTGACGAATTTTTGAACAGTTATGGTACGTTCGCTTGCGACTCAAATCATTCTGAGATTGCACGGACCATTCCTCTCCTTTCGATGGACCAGACAACTGTTCGTTAGTCTGCAACACACATATTTTTTCATATTTTTAGCTTGGAAAAATAACGCTCATCCTTTGCAACCGTTGTCGGTTCTGTTAGTTACATCAAGACGGTTCTACGTGCACTCAGATAGCTCTATGAGCTCTGCTACGTCTTGTACGTCAGTTATCTTTAGCTGAGGCAGTGTTGAAAATCAATGCTTTCGATCTTTTTTTGTGAAGACACTTAAAGCTTTTTAATTAAGATAAAAGTGATTAATATTTTACTTATTTTTTCTTCATGTCCATATATCTGTTTCTCAACATAGTCACCCTACCAAGGAACACGTTTCTCTCCACGAGAGACCAGTTTGCTGATACCGTTAATGTGAATTGTTTGACATTGTTGGCGGAACCACAATTTCACCTCTGTTTGCACCACTTCATCGTCAAAGTGAAGACTTCGAAGGTGTTTTTTTTTTTTAAGTTCTGAAGCAGATGAAAATCGGATGGGGCCAAATCGGATAGGGCCAAGTCGGGACTGTGATCGATCACAGTGAACCCAAGACGTTGGACTCTTGCAGATGTTACAGCACTCGTGTGTGGTATGGTATTGTCGTGCTGAAGGAAAGGATTCCCAGTGCGTGTACGAAATGTTCTGTGGTTAGTAACTCTATTACAAATCAAGTTACATTGCACACCACCATGTCACACGCTACAATTCATAGCGCTCTAGCGGCACAGGGCTGCAACTTGCGTCAGAGAAACGGGAAAGTCGACTAAGGAATATGGATGACATGTCATGCTTCGACCGATATTCAGAACATAATAAAAAACTGGAAAACATTACTTTTCAGCAGGCCCTAGTACTTTAAATGAAGTTCATATCAAAATCACTTGTGCTGGAAACATAAGAGAAATGTCTTGAGGAGATGTCGCAGAAAAACTAAAGTTACTCATTTTTAATCTCTCGGTCAAATGCGGCAGATACGAACAGTGACTGGGTCATTCCGTGTGCACCTACACCTTGCCTCTGTCTTGAACACAAAGAATTTTGTTCTCAATTAATGTCGTCGACGATTGTGTTTAAAGTAATTCCATGTCCAGTTGCGCTTTCTGTCAACCTCTCATCCATGCATAACTCGTCCAAGTAGTTCTTTACTATGTTTATTCGTTTGCTAAGATATTTACATTCTATGGTCCGTCACTAACAGATGTTGGAAGATGTACACTCGATGGACTGAACTTCTCAGATGTTGGATAATCGTCGATCACTTCTGAAAGAACCGTTCCTAAGGGCCCGTATATAACTGTAACATCCATAGTCTCACTTTTCAAGCGTTTAGGCATATACTGATTCGTTATAGTACTTTGCATTGTACAACAAAGCTGTAGGATTCGGTTAAGTGTACAAGGTGTTACAAAAAGGTACGGCCAAACTTTCAGGAAACATTCCTCACACACGAAGAAAGAAAATATGTTATGTGGACATGTGTCCGGAAACGCTTACTTTCCGTGTTTGAGCTCATTTTATTACTTCTCTTCAAATCACATTAATCATGGAATGGAAACATACAGCAACAGAACATACCAGCGTGACTTCAAACACTTTGTTACAGGAAATTTTCAAAATGCCCTCCGTTAGCGAGGATACATGCATCCACCCTCCGTCGCATGGAATCCCTGATGCGCTGATGCAGCCCTGGAGAGTGGCGTATTGTATCACAGCCGTCCACAATACGAGCACGAAGAGTCTCTACATTTGGTACCGCGGTTGCGTAGAAAAGAGCTTTCAAATGCCCCCATAAATGAAAGTCAAGAGCGTTGAGGTCAGGAGAGCGTGGAGGCCCTGGAATTGGTCCGCCTCTACCAATCCATCGGTCACCGAATGTATTGTTGAGAAGCGTACGAACACTTCGACTGAAATGTGCAGTAGCTCCATCGTGCATGAACCACATGTTGTGTCGTACTTGTAAAGGCACATGTTCTAGAAGTAGAGGTAGAGTATCCCGTATAAATCATGATAACGTGCTCCATTGAGCGTAGGTGGACGAAACTAAAATGAGCTCTAACATGGAAATTAAGTGCTTCCGAACACATGACCACATAACATCTTTTCTTTATTTGTGTGTGAGGAATGTTTCCTGAAAGTTTGTCCGTACCTTTTTGTAACACCCTGTATATTTAAGCCGATGTGTTACACGCTGTTTGTTGTACTCGTTATCCGTTAGTATTGTCTACTGGATGCTTGAAAGAGGCTGTGAAGGTTTTTGCATCTTCCAGCGCAACGCTTTTGCTTTAGTGTCGTTAGCGTTATCTTGGAAGAATTCAAGAAAGAAATTTTTAATTCCTACCGCCACACCGTTCTGCGGTTAAATATTCTGTACATATTTTGATTTGTTTTGCAGTTCAGCGATGTTTTTTTGCTCAACGTCTACCGTGTGTTAGAACTATATACTGAAATATAATTCTTTTTTTGCATACAACTGTATACACCACTCTTGACTCTTAAGTGAAGTGTCAGTCCCAATGCAGATTGATCTTTGATCTGAATAAAAAGGTAACGCCATAGCTCTCCAGCCCGGACATTGATTTAAACAGCACATATCTCTACTAAGCAACGTCCTATCAGAGGTGGTATGCAGTTACCTTCCTCCGACCTCTGAAGTGGCTTTCCCAGCCAAATACCTTCGTGTGGATTCAGAACCACGACGCATATCGCATTTCTTTTACATTTATGAACAGAAGTGAAAGAAGTGAAAAGAAAATAGTTAAACTTCTAAGGCTCACGGCAAGAGGATTGAACGAGAAAGGTAAGGTTCAGGGTTCGACTCTTTGTCAAACAAATAGTTTTAATGTTCCAGGAAGTTTCGAAAGAGTACTACATATTGTAACAGTGAATGCTCACATATACTGTCGGCTGGACCGGTTTCGACACTCATGTAATTTCAACAGCCCATAAAATTTCTTAGCCGATGGTTGCATAGGTGTGTAGAAGGAGCATGCGTCTCCTGACGTGTCCAATTAGATGGATGATATGGGCTGTCGATGATGACGTAATTGAATGGAACTTCTCGGGTTGAGATGTTGTGTCATTGATTACGACACCGAGCCAAATTTTCGAAGGGCATTGCAGTATGAGCCCAATCTTCAGTATGACGTTGCACACCCATCTGGCGTGGAGGCGTGCTCTTCTTCGGTCGGGAAGAATGTGAAAGCGGTTTATCCACCCATGTTATATCAGGGACAGATTTCGTGATCTTGCTGACCACTGGACTGCCTCAGCATCACGCAGACATTGGTGGGCGAGCCTTGTCTCGTTGATAACTGACACCATAACACCGTAGCATGGGAGGTGACATGAGGACGCAGGATGTCCTTAGCGTACCCTTCTGCCGTCAAGAATTGCCCAAATCACCACCAGTCGTGACCTGGAAACATACCCGATGGCTCCCCACCTCGACGCCAAGAGTAACATCGCTGTGCCTCCCAAACAATTTGACCTCTCTGCTGGTCCACGTGTGTTCAGAACGGTGATTCACCCCTCACGGCACCACTCCAAACACAGCCGTTTGTGTTGTGGTGTTGATGGCAGCCTACGCATGAGACGTTTGATGACAGTCCTGCTGCTGTTACTCTTCGATCAATGGTGCGAGACTGGCTGAGAATACTGCAGGTAATCGTTACTTGTTCTCAGATGGCAGCCACTGATATGAAGCGGTTTGGATGTGCTTGGCGAAGAATGTTGTGATCCTTCCTTTTGGTGTCTAAACTTGGTCGACCGGAATTTTGATCACGAGTTAAAGCTGAGCTCACGTTCCCGTGCAGTGTATATATATATATATATATATATATATATATATATATATATATATATATATATCGGCCTCCACAAATCTGAGTATTCCGCAGTTTGCCACCCGCTCTTTCGCAGATCGACAGTGAAACACTGTCTCACACGAGTACGCGACATCTCCATGTTATTGGCAGTGATCACTCAATATCTGACGCTGCTCGCATCGCAAAGAATTCCTATTTTAATCATTTATATAGCTGTCAAAGTGTGTACGGGCACGAAGTTACTTTGTCATCCGACCATGTCATCTGGTTGGATCAGTTTTTTGTCACGTAATGTGTTTGTATAACTCAGAAAGTTTAATAAATCTGTGAGGTTTATGAGAATTAGAAAATCTCCATAAATGCTATTGTTGAAAATGATTAATAATGGACACGAGCATTTATTAGAATTACTTATTGAGAATTTTACTTTTAAAAATTGCTGTACTTGGTTACAGACATGTAGGAACACGGTCATTGGCAGACGATAAAAAGTCAAGTTGGCCAGGGATCATGGTTAGGCGTTAGGCTTCAGCAGACAGACATTGGCTATGTCGCTACACTCCCTTCTCGTGAGCAGTCTTTACACTCGTGACTGCAAGAGGGTAATATAAGCACGCTGTAGACACTGGATCAGTGGTAGGATGCGGATTACTCTCTAAAAGCATCAATACGGACTCTTGGACTGAATCTTGTTTGCCATAACTTACGATCCGGCTTGTGACGTAGTGTCCAGTGGGCAACTGTGGTAATTGACCCAGACATTATATCGGCAATTTCACCAACTGTGCTTGAGATTTTCTCACAACGGCCTTTATACCCTGAAGTACTTTTTCCTCTTCGCTCTCTGACTGCGTAATTACTCACTCAGCTCCTGATGAGTCTTTTGTGATAGTGATAGAAGTATTTTCAGCTTGCTTAAATTATTACTAAATGTGTATTATGACTTCATAAAAAGCAGAAAAATGATAACATATGACCATGAGATCAATAACCACAGCAGGAATCAGTCAACGCAAACAAATAACTGAGTGTAACAATTTGTGCGGCTATGAAACGGAATGATCACCTGAATTCCATCGAAGAGCAGGTGACTGGTTTCTGTTCAGTGGTAGGATGCTGGGAAAATATAATTAATCTACAAAGGAAATTGCTACAAATCACTAAACCGTCCCACGCTAGAAAATCCATCAATGTGTGAAACGTTCTCCAAATAGGGCTAACAGGTAAAGGCAGCATGGATAATCACAAATGATCAAAGCAGATGGATGATTTCGGTTCAGTGGTAGGACACAAGGAAAATATAATTAGTCTACGAAGGACATGGTTACAAAACACTCATCCAACCAACCCTGGAATATCGGTCAAACGCGTGGGACCTTATACAAATAGGTCCAACACGGGAAGATCAGCATGTATGATCGTGTGTTTGCTTCAGTCAAGGCAGAGGGTCTCGCAAACTCAGAATAACTGGAAATGGATAAATGTAAATGTCGTGTGACTACGGCTTCCCGTCCGGTAGACCGCTCGCCTGGTGCAAGTCTTTCGCTTTGACGCCACTTCGGCGACTTGCGCGTCGATGGGGATGAAACGATGATGATTAGGACAACGCAACACCCAGTCTCTGAGCGGAGAAAATCTCCGACCCAGCCGGGAATCGAACCGGGGCCCTTAGGATTGACATTCTGTCGCGCTGACCGAGGGCGGACACTGTAAATGGATGATACTTGAGGATGAACATGAACTATTATTTACATACTTTAAAGAACCAGTATTAATCTTAGAATGTATTCCAGCCCCTCTTCGTAATACTGCAGCGGGAACCACAAGGACGGGTGGAGCCTGATCCCAGCACGCACTGATGAATGTAAACAGTCCTTTTCCTTGTGCTCCATAGGTCGATGGAACAGGAAGGACGCTAATACTTGATTCGATGAGAAATACTTCTGTCGTGCATTCCACGGTAGTTTGCAGATTATGGATTAGTTGTACATGCACAGTGGAATAGTTCTGTGTGATATATAACTGGGGTACTACTGCCAGCATGACAGCCAAGTGAGCACAACACGCTATTTCAAGGAATTTAACTTCTATCAGGTAAAATAAATGTCAGCAGCGAAGGTGTTTAGCCTGTGAAAATATATCATCGTCTGGAAGCCAGGACCGAAACAGCGACCAAACTTTCAATGATCAATGTCCACGACCTGTGTGACAAGGACAGTTCTCGATGTTGCTACACTGACTGGTAGGTAGTTGGGCGGATTCTGGATCCTGCGTTCCACATCTGCTTCACAGCTTACCGAAGAACTCTAATGTAGAGTGACCTGTTAACATTTATAATGTTAATATTAAAAGTTCTGAAACCAATATCTGTCAATTTTGTACCGTATCAAATTATTTGTACATAAATTACTCAACCCGCCTCAGCTGTTTCGCTTAATACAGCCATCTGCCTTATCTCTTAGCTGATATCGTTACATCTCAAACATTTATGTAATTATACTCATCCGTAGCTTACAGGCCGTCAGTTGCATATGGTGCATCTACACATCAAGTTAACCACATTTGGATGGTTTTTCTTCAATGGAAAACAGCTCACATTAGCATCGGGCCAAGATAACAATAATTGCAATGCATAGACATAAAATCCTCTGAAGGATGTGCTAATTACATTTTTTTTCACAGCTCCCTTAAGACACTGATGAACGCCTAAAATTAATTTAGATTTTAGTATAAACAATACCCAATGCTCGAAGTTAAAAACTTACACATGCACGCTAGTCATCAAGTTCAAAATGATAAATTTAATAATACTTACTTTTACTATTAAGGATTTCTACACCGTGTAGTAGTTGTCATGCATTCTCGTTCGTCAGCTTTCACGACACTGGTAGTCTTTCTCTTTCAGAACTTTCGTCCTCATCACTGTAATTACTCCACCTCTCCATGTTAATCTCGGCCGTCACGCTTCCTCCGTTTTGGCGGCGACCGTTCCAGGATTGTTTTTGGTTATCGTTCTTGCTCCATTTACCATACCATTTAGGAACTCTGTTCTCAGTTCTTTGCACGACTGGTTATTCCATATCTATAATCCACCTTACTTCCTCATTTTATCTCCGCTTGGTTCTGGATATCCTGGATGCTCTACTCATTCCAGCCATCACTACAGCCTCTATTCTGCTTCACTGCCGCTCCTCCAGAGTCCATCCTTCTGCACCGTATGTTAGTATACTTTCCACTACTCTTTGCAGAATCCTCTTCTTTGTTTCTTTTGGTATTTACCGGCACTTTAATTGCTCCTCTTGCATGCTGGATCCTGCGTTCCACATCTGCTTCACAGCTTACCGAAGAACTCTAATCAAACCCACGTATTTAAACTTATTTACAGCACAATAGTTCCTTCCAGCAGTACTATATTCCTTCTATCTCCTCCCACTATAGTCCTTCTATCTCCCCCCACTACTAGATATTCTGTTCTGCTCATGTTTATTACGAGCCCGTCTCGTTAAAAGGCTTCCATTAACTTCTTTATCATAAATTTGACATCCTCTCTACTTTGTGCTTTTAGTAGGGGAAGTCCGGCTAAAATAACACACCATTTTCTTTTAGGTCATGACTGATTCATAAGCCATTATGTTAAATAAAATTTGTATTGGGACAGGACACTTTCAATTGTAGGTACCGTTAGCTTGGTGCCATGATTTTAAATTAATATAAAACGTATGTTTTTGACGTTATTGTAAAAACTGCATATTATATCATTTAGACAGATGTCAGGGTAAAAAGGCATAGGAGTAAGAAAAAGTAAGAAATTCAGATAAACACCATATATTTGACATAGTCAATATATTTGTTCTTAAGAACAAATAAAAGACTATTCTTGAAACAGTTCTTCAGCATTATCAGGTAAGGTTTCTCAGTTCAGTTGTACAAAAATTGGAGACTGAAAGTAGAATTACAAATGTCAACCCATGAAACAAAGAAATTAGTTAGGTTTCTGAAAAAAATAATTCTCATCAATCTTATCTATTTGCAGACGTCACAAATAAAGTTTTTGTTCTGTCGCTGACTCCAGCACATTCAGTGTGTGTTCACAAACTACAATGCTGACATCTTAACCAGTGTTCTCCTGGTTTTGAGTGGGAATATAGTCCAAGCAGTACAAGCAGCGACAATATTAGGAAGCAACATTGTTGTCGCCAAAAAAGTATTTTTTGTATAACATTTCTTTTCCAAACACTACGTTTCCTCTTTTCTTTTTTTTTTTTTTTCTTTGCAGCCGTTCCCCTTTCTCTTCACGTTTCTGTTGAAGTTGTTTTAAGTAGGGCTGTTGATGAATACAGTATGTGTCTTTTTTTCTTTTTTGTTTCCTTTGAGATCCATTTCCAAATGAATGGTAGGAATGTTGCTAATGTCTACCACTTGAGCGTAACAATTATTTCCACAGCTTCAATATCTTTATTTGGTTCCTTGTCATTGCTTTCACAAAGAGAGACACTTCATATGTCTTTGGAGGTTCACAATCTGGGATATCTGTAGTTGCTGCTGGAGCAAAGATGTGTTCTCGGAATATGTAACAGTTACGAGGCCAGAATCCGTTAGTTGAAAAGCATTAGCAGCATCAGCAAGGGTTGCTGCTTTCCCATAGGCTTTTAGTAAATAGAGGACACATTTGACACTGGGTAATTGTTCTTCTTGGATTACACTTAAGCCACTTTGTTAGTTCCTGATGAAAATAAATTTTTAGTGGGGCATAAATGAGAGATCCAGTGGCTCTGTCAAGCTCCTCGACTTCGGTGCGGAGGACACAACCCAGCCCAGAAACCAGGATCAACTTTCGACATTAACAACGATATCTACATCTACTTGACTACTGATGAGTTCACACTTAAGTGCCTGGCGGAGCTTTCTCCGAACCAGCTTCAGACCATTTCTCTATCATTCCACTCTCTAACACCGCGTGGGAAAACGAACACTTAAATCTTTCCTTACGAGTGCAGATTTGTCTTACTTTAATGTGATGACCGTTCCTCGCTATGTAGTTTGGCAACAGTAAACTGATTTCTCATTGACGTGAGAAAATTAGTGACTAAAATTTTGTCACCTCGAAAAACGCCTTTGTTTTAATAATTGCCACGGCAACTCGCTGATAATATCCGTGACACTCTTCCCCCAATTCGTGATAATACAAAACGAGCTGCTCTGCATTGGACTTTTTCGATGTCCTCCGTTACAACTTCTGGTCAGAATACCATATATCACAGCAATACTCTAGCAGAGGACAGACAAGCGTAGTGTAGGCAGACTCTTTAGTGGACCTGTTGCATCTTCTAAGTGTTCTGCCAACAAAACGCACTCCTTGGTTTGCCTTTCTCACAACATTGCCTAGGCGATCGTTCCAATTTAAGTTGTTCATAATCGCACTTCCTAGGTCTTTTGTAGAACTGACACGCTATATGTTTGTGTGATTTATAGTACAATCGAAATTAACGGAATTATTTTAGTAATCATGTGGATGACCTCCCACTTCCCCTTATTGCCTTATAGCCACTTTTAGCACACAACAGGGTTCGTGTCTAAGTCACTTACAATTCGTTTTGATCTTCTGACGTTTTTACTGGAAGGTAAATGACCACGTCATTTGCATCAATCTAAGAGTGTTGCACAGATGGTCGAATGAATCATTCATATAGATTAGGAACAGTAGAAAAGTTATAACCTTTCGTTGGGGAACGCCGGATATCATTTCTTTTTTACGTGACAATTTTCCGTCGATTACTTCGTCTTGTTACGCTTCTGGCAGGAATTCACGAATCTACTTGCAAAACTAAACCGATACGCCATGAAAACATACAGAACAAAGTAAACAAGCATTAGAAGAAACAAAATGGAACCCACAATAATAAGTTCAAAACTAAAAGACGTTGCTATTGAAGAAAGAGTGCTATTGTTCCATATGATGACGACCTTGAAGAGTAGAAGAGTGCAGCCAGCAGACGAGATTAGGTGCCAAACAGGAATAACCTGCAATAAACATCAACAGATCGCGAAAACATGACCTCAGAAGCCTAGACTTCACGTCGTATTACTGCGCATGAAATTAAAACGTCTGTGGTCAATGTAGCAAAAGGAAGCTCCCAGACACTGATGGTAATTGGAGCCACTTTTATGAGAGCTACTGCGATATTTTCTCAAGTGAGATGACAGAAATTGCGGTTGACATGTATACAAACGTATACGAACATAGTAACAGAATCCTTGAATTTACACAAAAACATTAAAACCATACATAGAATAAATTTGATGAATTATGTTGCACAAAAGTAGCAGGTATCAATGGCAATATCGACAAACATCCAAAGACCTTCGAGCTGGTTTTTACTCATAAATCATATTTCTGAAATAAAATTCAATACACTCACATTGCCTATGGAAAAGGCGAACCCGAGTAAATAAAGAATAAGGAAAAATATAAAACGTTACGAATTAACCGCACGTTGACGGAAATGCACACACAGCAGCACTACAGCATTCAGCATTTAGTAACGCTAACGAAATCACATAATTTCCGGACTTCCGACGAATTTGAAAGATACTCCAGCATCAACTCCGTGGTGAGAGTATTTTATCTCGAGCAAAGACTGTCCGAAAGGATGGACAACACACAACTACTACCCATTAAACGCAATCAAGAATGAAATATAACTCAGAAGAAAAAAGCCGCAGATAAGAGGGAACACCCATAGCAGAAATGTATCATCCTCGGTCCGATGTAATAGTTACCAACAAAAATTTGAAATAGATCAATACGATGCGCACTAATATTTCTATTGAGTGCTTATGTACATACAGGGTGACCTAAAAGTCCGGCGGCATTTGAGAATTCAATACTTGAAGAAGTAATGTAGGTAGATAGGTAAAAATCGACACACATGCTTGAAATAACATGCGGTTTTACTGAAAACAAGAAAAGTGAACAAAACGACCAACAGATGACACTTCATGTAATACGAAAGCAGTAATTAGCGTAAGAATTGATTTTTAGCAAAGACGATGTTCTTTATAACAAATACTAAACATGTCGGTTTTCATTCCTCTAGTCGAGGGACAGTAGTGTGAACAGCATTGTATAGCATGTCAGTTGGTATGATGAGAAACTACCATCGTATGTTGTCTTTAAGCATCCTTAATAAGGTCGGATGAACACGGCAGGGTTGTGACTTACAACCCCATAATCAATAATCACACGAACTGAGATCTGGGGACCTGAGAGGACAAGTATGACGGACCTGACGGCTCAGCACGGGATCCTCACCAAACGATGTGCGCAAGAGAACTTTCATACGTATAGGAATGTGGCGTTGACCGCCATTCTGCATGAAATTCGTACCTTCCAGCAGGTGTTTATCAGGCTGTCTAGGGATGATCTGATTTGCTGTCACACTTTATCTCATTTTATACACGATACTCATGCGGTGTCACTGACTTTTGCTGTTCAGTGCCATCTGTTGGTAGGTTTTGGACTCGTTTCTCCTTTCAATAATATATCATGTCATTTCAGGCAAGTGTGTCAATTTTTACCTCTCTATCTATATTATTCCATGAATTAGTGAATTTTCAGATGTTAACGAGCTTTTCCGTCACCCTGTATACTGATTCACAGACACACTTGTGTAAATGCAATTTTCATCACAAAAAGGAATAGACAACGGCCAACGAACATGCGTGAAACATCATTCGACAGAAGAAACTCTACAGAACTCACTAAACTGACAAAAAAAAAAAAAAAAATGTGACGCCCGAAGCAAGGAATGCAGCGGAAATGTGGATTTTGTGTCGCATTCACTGAATTGGTACAGAGCTGGGCTCCGAGAGGACTTTGATGCTGAGTACAAAGGAAAGTCATCTTTAAATACGTCTGTTTTCCAGAGGTCAAACTTAACGTTATAGGTTTGAATTAGGAAATCACGTCAGGAGCTTTTAACACATAAATCATAGCACAAACTTTGAAGATAACAGAAAATGTAGTGTAGCAGATATACCTACATTGGTTTTGAAAAAAGAAAGTAAGCATTAGTAAATCAACAAGTATAATTATTAATAAGAGTAAGAAAGGTCAAATCTAAAACAGTGGGGCTGAAACGCATATATTAACTAGTGTATGGTAGCAGGCTTGAGCTCATCTGCACGTCCCGAAGGTTTGCTCAGTTCGGTACAGATTCTAAACATACACACAGAAAACTGTGTTAAATTTACCTAACACAAAAGCGGTGAATAGCACACGGGCCCAAACATGACTGGGGAAATGAGAGCACATAATTCAGTACTTTCGAATCCCAAGTACTTTAACTGAGTAGAACCAACATAACTTAATATCCGCATCATGCTCCCGTCTTGTAAATTTAAAAGTTAGAAAACTTACGCAGTAGTATTGTTGGTAGAGCTGAATTTTCTAGATAAAGCAAACTGATAAAGAAACATTGTAACGGTATCTAAACTTAGAAAACGCACGCACTAATGATGCCGGTGAAATCAAGTCCCTTTCGCTGAAGACTTACGGTTAATGATCAAACAGATTTTAAAGATATTACAAAAATTATGCATCTCAACTGACAAGGACAAATGTTAAAAATACCAAACATACGAAAATACACCCACCAATAGTGCATATTAAACAGATCAGTCAGGAATAATCGATGTTTAACTTGTGCATGTTCTTGTTACAGGATGCTGATCCATTTATAAGGTAAAGAACAACTGACGACCATGAGAATAAACCAGGTCAGCTTACAGTACGAACACAAAATGAAACTCATTAGCAGAAGCACAGGGATTGTCACGAACTGCGGTGCATTTTAACTGCATGATGTTCACCGTTTTTCCTGGGTCAGGTCTAGGAGGATTACGGATAGTGTATTGGGGCACATCCACCAAACAAGGTAGCAGCAAACAGGGTTCGTCGAGCTACAGAGTATGGCTCGGCATCACATGGACAGAGGGAGGTGGCGACTTTCCGGTAGGCGCATGACACAAAAGAAAAATGGAGAAACTCCACAAAAGAAGGAAAACTTGTGGGAATCAGTAGAGAAGCTTAACCTCTGCAACAACCAGGGACGAGGGGGAGCGCTGATGAAGATCCCGGCGCAGGCACGCTCTCCACAGTAAGCATGCACCATCCAAATATGGCGAGCGGACGTGCACAGCTAGCAAGCCAAGGTCACGATATAGAGAGGCTTTCTGAGACGATCAACCCCCAGTAAACAGACCTCCAGTATGAACTGCATGCACGGCAAAGGCGTCACCTCACGAGACACCAGAAAAACTGTAGCTGGCAGCTTGATTTGCAGTAGACCTTTTTAAATATTTTCAAAATGTTACTGTAAGTGCTCTCTTGTGTCCAGTGCTGTCATCTGGAGCCTCACTGTCGCCTTGGCTCTGTCTGATGCTGCGCCGAGAGCGCCGCAACAATGATTGGATCAGCCTTAAATGTTCAGAGAGTCCAAATAAGGTGTCGTGGACTTTCCGACTGTGGACTTAGGTTTCTGGTGTTTCTGACGAGAAATATTTTTGCTGTGGCTTTTCCGAATGTCAAAGGAAACCACAACAGTGATGGAGACGCTGGTCAAAAATACCGCAGTGCAAAACCGGTTAGTCAGAACTGTCACACTTCCTGCAGCTTCTACAAAAGAGTCGGAAACACCATAGTCGTTAAGTTCATGTAGGTATAATTATTATGCAATTTTTGATAATAATATTGCTATGTATAAAAATTTATAGAGTTGTTACATACGTCTTCTATATGAAAAACTCGCCAGTATCAAGCATTTCACATGGACTTTGTGAAACGTATTTAGTGAGTATATTAGTTCGTGAAAAACCGTCACCACGAGACAATTAGTGTCGTCAACAACGTGTTGATGAGCGAGCTTTTCAACTTTGGAGAGCGACATTCGATGAATAGCCATACAGTCTCCTTTCGGATATGAGAAACCATCACTCAGACATGTACCTCAGCTTACAGCATGTCACAATGAACAGAGATTTTTATGTTCTCAGAGAGAGTGAAATTGGATGCTCAAGGCACGAAAAAGTTCTCCTTGACTGATGGGCGCAGCTTGGTGTGCAACCAAGTAGGAACCACATGGGATGTACAATTCCTTTTTTGGCAGAGCACCGTTCAACTGGATAGTGAATATGTTTAGGCGTAGAAACTTTAAATCATACGGAATGCATTTGCCATCGAGTTTCTCCAAAGAACAGCTCTAGAACCTAGAGCGCTGTAGTGTGCGTTCATCTCTTAGGCTACATCTCCCCGCCAGCAGACTGTACCTTCAGCAAGAGAATGGGTCCTACAAACGCTCCTGAATTGTATCAGATTAGCTTACGGATACCGCACGAACTGAGGGTGTCTGTGTAGCTCCTAAAGTCAACGGATGGCTCTTCTCTTGTGCGTTTATGGGATGATATTAAGCGAAATGCGCCCCCTAGATTCAGTTCCGATAAGTTTACCTAAACTCTGGGAGCAGTTGAACAACAGTGGATTAGAATGGCTTGAATTTAATCTAACTAGGACAATGTACATTGGGGTGCCACAGGGTTTTCTTTTGTGTCCATTGCTTTTCCTTATCCTCTCGAGGAGACACCACCATAATACAGCACTGTCCGTATGGGGGAGGGGGCTTGCATGTTTCGATGAAGCAGCAATAGCGTAGCTACTGGCAGAGTCTCCCATGCTGGGTAGGCCCCATTCAGAAAACCTCGACAAAGAGTGTCTGATAACATTCCATATTTTCCTGAGTTTTCCTTTCATGACATGACAACATAATATATGGGAGAGGAGGGGGGAATTCTTGGCAGCCTCCATAGGGGAGTAAATCCTGAGGTAAACTCCCGATCCCCAGGCCGGCGATTGAGCGAGGGGTTGGATCAAAAGTCATCAGCTCTGATAACAAGGACTCTGATTTACGCAGCATGCAGTGTACAAGTGTAGTCAGGAAAAAATGAGACTAGTAACTAAAGAAATTGAGGCACTGGAGGTGAATATACAGGTAATGACAAATAGGAAAAAGAAATAATGCGGACAAGTACAGTTTAAAACTGTATCCTGTTATGGAATGGAGTGGAAAAAAACTGAAAGAATCAGGTTTTATGAGAAGGAAATGGAAACATGGAATAATTAATTGGAAGGAATAGAGTGGCATGGCAGAATAATCAGTCTAACAATCAAACTTCACCGATTATAACTGAAATTATAAGTAACAAGCTGTAGGTCAGACGTAACAACGATCGTTCAGACTACTAACGCTGGCGAACACGCCTACCACTGCTTCTGAAAGACAGAATTAACACACCTGTCGGCTACAGCGTAAGTATCCAGCAAGCTGTCCAGTCCATAAAGGTGGACAAGTGATGTCATCATCGAATCGCAAGAGCAATCCAAGAGAGACTGTTCCTTTATATCATTCTTATTCAGTGGATTCGTTTATTTGTGTTGATCTCGCCGTCAACCTAGCTGGGTATATAACCTACTTCGGTCTATCCTCTGTTCATTGAGACTCTGTCTGAGCTCTGATGGAACAACAAGTTATACAAGAAGGACTTTGCCATGGCAAGCTGCAGTGCTGTCATTCGATCAAGACTGGTGGAATCCTGTGGAAACTCACCATCAAGCATTCTGGAGACTTAACTGGCGGGGCAAGGGGGCAGTCAACAATTATAATCGTGGAAGGATAGAACATCATTGACTGAACAAGAAGGGCATTCTTTGCGACGTGAGTGCACAATGACTTCCAACAAAAGTCACAAATGACTGGAGGAAGTAGAATGAGTAACAGCAAATGTAGTTAAACAATCTAAAGTACTTTCTAAACAGATAAGCAAGAAACAAGAACCATTTGGGTTCCCGGATATATGTCGAACGTAAACTGGCAAATTTGGAAACCAGTAGTTTAAATTTAAGTTCACGATAACCAGCACAATATAAAATGACGTAACTGCGAAAGAGAATTATGAAACCGAATGCCTAACACATCGTGCTGAATGACCGAGACACGATTCTATAACCAGCTTCTAAATATCACCTTGCCTATTACCAACAACATCGAATAAAATAAATATTCTGTCTCATAATTGCCGCCAACTAGCTGCATCCAGTCACAACGTATTAGTTGCATTTTCTTCTTTAGTTTATACAACAGTACCAACAGCCAGAATTATAAACTGAAGGAACTGCTAGTCTTCAAGAGTGCGCTCAGAGCAGTAATGTCGCACCGTCTTGATTTCTTTTACTTATATGCTCACCTACAACAGCAACAAGAAAGAACAATTCTGCACGTCATTTATGTACACAGGGAACCAGACAGGTTCTTTTACTTCATGTCCCATAAGAGGTTTCGAACAATAAATTATGTGTTCAGTGGAAGTGAGGCATACTTGACAGCATCTCCAAATACAGAGCATAGTTTTTCCAGAAAACTTACAAAAAACTTGTTTTCCAACTAACGAAATTACTGGCGTTTAAAGGTCTCCGCGTATGACTTGCTGACGAAATGTGTCGTGAACTGAGATAAATGAAGTACAGCTAAAAGTTGATTCATTTTCTTTGCGGTGGTTCATCCTCTATCCCTTTGAGATAATTTTCACAGGTTAATTTAAAGCAGGAGCAGTATGTAATTGTAACGAAATACAGCTTGCTATCATTCGTTGCACAGCGTAATGGGAACAAAGGTACCTCACCGATTTCTAGCAGATACGAGATACCCTGCGTATAAATTCCCGAAGGCTGCTTATTTGCCAGCTCACTTATCGCAGCCCTGCTGGTCTCTTCTTTTTCCTACCTGTAGTTTTCCAGAGTGACTCTTGTACTTCTTCTGTGTGCAGTATTGATAGCCATTTTCATCTTTCTTAACATCTTCCATCCCTCGGTAGATCTCCTATACACAAGTAAAAGCTCTTTCCTGTTACTTTCTTAGGTCTCTTTTTATATATCTTATATCCACACCACATCCCTTCTAGAACTTTGGTCAGTTATATCCAACACCTTTGTTCCATCCATTCACTTCTTACTCGTCACTCCCTTTCCCTTACTAAAACTCCCTCCGCTGCTTCCTTAATCGACTCTTTCGGAAAACCATAGTTCACTGTCACCCCAGTCCTCCTCCACAGCATCCAGTCTTAGATTTCATTTTTTCTGAAATAAACTTTTGACACTGTCTTCTAGTAGTAGATATATTCAACCTCTATATTTTACATCGTTTGTAGTTGTATTTCCTAAATCAACCTCCTTATCATCCTATTTTTTTTCTGTAAGTGGAAAAGCAGTTTTTTATGTATATCTAGTGTGATAGGAGCCACACTCTGTTCCTCTTTTTACCCTTATATCTTGTAGGTTCATCACCCACTGTCTTCAATTATACTTGAGTTTAGGTTCCTGGACGAATTAGACCAGACGAATCTATGAACTTATTTGTGCTGGAATTGGCCATTAATACTAGTGTACTTCTGTACTTTACAGAAGTTAATCAACTTCCTAGCGTTACCTTCCGTTACTTCCTTTCCTCCATGGACCTACATCATCAACATTTAACCTTTTTCAATTCGTCCATTCCAGCCCACCATTATTAACAATTCATGTCCATCTGGAGATTCATCAACCACTTTCATATTCTTCCGAGAGGTAACTCTAACAACTTATCATCGATCTATTTTATGTTTTATTGTTTATAAAAAAACAATATGCCAATGTATTTTAGATATTCTCCTGCATCTGCTATGTGTTGTACGTACATTTTAAATTTGAATTACTACACTATTCACAAAAGTACAAGAGTTATTTAGTGTTAATAATTCGCAAAACAAATAATACTATGTCTTCACGTGACACATGTCACATAGAGGGCGTGTCAAGCCCCGTCATACCGAGGTCTGCTGAACAAGTGCAGGTAAACAGCGACCTCAGTCTATGTGATTGCCGTAAGCTTAGTGACAACAGTGCATCCCAATTTAAGTTATACAATATAGGTTTGTTTCTAACAAGTGTTATGTTCATATGCAGATGTAATTGTGATTTTCTATGTTGTACTCTCTGATCGTAATGTGAAAAAAAAATTTTTGACTTCTAGCACTGAAGATGGTCACTCAGTGACAGAAAATCGATTTTTCAATAGTAAAAAATATACGACCAATGCTGTCTCTTTTTTCAAGTATACCTGTTATCTGGTCGTAGTGCACAAGACAACATGGAGTCGCCAATCAATACATTTTTACTGTTCGTATTTTGGAATATAGTTTCCGATGGATACATTCGTACTACCTTATTTATTGTATGTTACAGCATGTTTTAAGCAATTATTGACGCTGTTTGCGAAATATTTTCTGTGCTCTTTTTTTCTGTTGCCGTTATTTACTTAGCGAACATCATGTCATCTGTAACCATGTGAGCGGTTGATAGTAAACAAAATTCTAAAAAGTGAACTTCGTATGTAAGCAATATATACTTGGGGTTGTGGTAGTGTTGCGGAAACCAGTTATTTGGTGTGTACTGAGCTGTTACATAGCTATTCGTGTACTCACGTTCGCTGGTTGGTATGTGGCTGCTTTTATACACAGGAAAACAAAACGTTCGCACTTTGTTTCTGATCCAGAGTATTACGCCATCTTGCTGTTCGCGTGTGTCGCAAGAGGTGTATAGCATGTGGCAAGAAAGGCTATTAAAACTGTAGCGCGGATTACGGAGACTTCTTTTCATTATTTATGTCTCTGTGTGTGATTGAGAAGTGGTTCTTTTGCGTATGTGTGTGTGCTTTCTGTACTGTGTCCTTGGTAAGTTCTCTCAGAGCGGCAAAGAGTGTGTTGTTGCAAAGTGTTGTGTTTTCATTTATTACATTTTTCCCTTCGACTATAACTCCTTGTATGTAGCAATTTTCTTCTATTCTTAGTTGTAGGTGTAGACTGTTGCTGTTTCTCAAAATGTGTAGATCGTTTTCGATATTAGTGGGGTTATGGTTTTTGTTCATTAGATGTTCTGCAAAAGTTGAATGTGTGCTGCCACTTTTTATAGATCTCATGTGCTCTGTGTACCTCGTGCGGAAGTTTCTGCTAGTTTGTTCTATGTATTGGGCCTGGCAGGAGCTGCAAGTGAGTTGATATATTCCAGCGTTGCTGAATTTGTCTGAGGTTTTTCTGCTGGTCTTAGTCTTTTCTGAACTGTATTGTTTGCTCTGAATGTTACTGGGATCCCTTGCTTTTTCTAGACGTTTACTATTCTACGTGATATTTTGTTGTTGTATGTTAGTGTGTACCATCTCTCTCTTTTTTCTGAGGTAGTGTGGTCTGCTGTGTTGTCTGAGTGTACTGCAGTTTTCCGTTTTACCTTGTTGTTGAGTTTGTTCATGATGTCTGTTTTGTAGTCGTTTTCAACAGCAATTCGTTTCATTATATTTAGTTCCTGTAGTTTTCTGGTTTAAGAGGTGTCCTATTTATCCTGTGGAGCATGTGTTCGAACTAGCATATTTACGCACTTTCGGGTGGTTGGATGAGCTGTGGGTAACAGTGCTTGTGGATGTGGGTTTTCTGTAGATGGAGAATTCATGTTGGTGGTTGTTACTTGTGATTGTGAGGTCCAAGAAATTTAGTTTCTTGTTGTTTTCTATTTCCATTGTGAAGTGGATTTGTGTGTGTACTGCGTTGCTGTTACTGCATAGCTCTTCTATCCTGTTACGTGTTTCATCTACAAGACAGATTGCGTCATCCACATAACGGTACCAGTAGATTAATTTGCACCCTCCTTGTTTTACAATGTTATTGAATATTGTGTTCTCTACATGGTCCAAGAAAATGGCTACGAAAAACTGTAGCGCGAATGACGACGACTTCTTTTCGTTATTTATGTCTCCGTGTGTGATGGGGAAGTGGTTCTTTTGCATGTGTGTGCTTTCTGTTCTGTGTCCTAAACGAACAGCTGAAAGAGCTTGGCTGAAATATGAAATTTGCTCCCTGTACTAAAAAAAACAAGAACTCAATGTCAGCTTATACAAATTACACCTAGAATTAGCAAACCAAATCCCCAGCTCCTCAGCACTGTATGACACAATAGAAAAAATAAATCACCACTCACAGTCAACAATGCAAAAGAAATGCCAGAAACAAGAACAGAAATTAAATAAACTCATAAACAAAAGCTGCTCTAAAACAGAGACACACACACAACACACATTCCGTGAACGTTTGATTAATTTTATTGACATAACACTCACAAAAGAAGAAAAACAGCTACTTGAGAAATCCCAAAATACAGTTTGAACACTGACATAACACATAAAACCATAGAAAATCTTATTACTGAGACTGAATACATCATGGGACAACATGAAAAAACTATCACTCGAGACCACAACCCAGGCCTAACACGAGAACTAGTGACAGATAAAATGAAGCAAATCATCAGAAAGAGCAAACCGTCCTTAAACACAAATAAAAAAAAACATCTGATGAGGAAACCATGAAGAGTATACACAGAAAACTAAAACAACATAATGCTCTCATCACCAAGGCAGACAAAGGGAAGCTTCTAGTCTTAATAACAGAGGCATAATACATTGAGAAAACAGCAAAATTTCTGGTAGAGAATGAAATAAGCAAGCTAACCAGTGACCCAACACAAAGATATCAAAGAAATGTAAATACTCTCTTAAAAAACATCACACACACACATTGACACAGAACTAGACAAAGAGAATGACACAACAGAAATTTAGTTTGTTGTTGTGTTCCGCTCTTATCAAGCCTGCCAAAGGTCCACAAACACCTCATCCCAGTCAGGCCAGTGGTTGACTTCAAAAGAGCCCCATCTTACTTACAAGGGAGACACATGCACATATTCCTACAGAAGATATAAACATACACAAACAACAGAAGCCTCAAAAACACAGGGGACATAATAGAGATAATTACAAATGTCAACATCCCTCCAACAGCAAAACTGGTATCCTTTGACGTAACATCCATGTACACAAACATACCCATAGAAGAAACTATAAATATTATAGAACAACAGCTAAAATGCGTCAAATTCCCAGATTTACAAATAAATGGAATCTCATCAATTCTTAGGCTAATCACAGAACAAAACTACATCACTTTCAACAACAACTTTTACTTGCAACAACAGGGGCTTCCCATGGGGTCCCCCATGAGTGGAACCTTAGCAAACATTTTCTTGGACCGTGTAGAGAACACAATATTCAATAACTTTGTAAAACAAGGATGGTACAAAATAAGTTCTGGTACCGATGTGTGAATGACGTAATCTGTCTTGTGGATGAAACACATAACAGGATAGAAGAGCTACACAGTAACATCAACTAGTACACCCAAAAATCCACTTCACAATGGAAATAGAAAACAACAAGAAACTAAATTTCTTGGACCTCACAATCACAAGTAACAACCACCAACATGAATTCTCCATCTACAGAAAACCCACATCCACGAGCACTGTTATCCACAGCTCATCAAACTACCCGACAGTGCATAAATATGCCAGTTCGAACACATGCTCCACAGGATAAATAGGACACCTCCTAAACCAGAAAACTACAGGAACTAAATATAATGAAACGAATTGCTGTTGAAAACGACTACAAAAAAGACATCATAAACAAACTCAACAACAAGGTAACACGGAAAAATGCAGTACACTCAGACAACACAGCAGACCACACCACTAACATACGATAACAAAATATCACATAGAATAGGAAATGTCATGAAAATGCAAAAGATCCCAATAACATTCAGAACAAACAATACAGTTCAGAAAAGAATAAGACCAGCAGAAGAACCTCAAACAAATTCAGCAACGCTGGAATATATCAACTCACTTGCAACTCCTGCCAGGCCCAATAAATAGGATAAACAAGTAGAAACGTCCGTACAAGGTACACAGAGCGCATGAGAGATCTAAAAAGTGGCAGCACACATTCAACTTTTGCAGAACATCTAATGAACAAAAACCATAACCCCACTAATATCGAAAACGATCTACACATTCTGAGAAACAGCAACAGTCCACACCTACAACTTACAATAGAAGAAAATTACTACATACAAAAGGCTATAGTCGAAGGGAAAAATGTAATGAATGAAAACACGACACTTTGCAACAACACACTCTTTACCGCTTGAGAGAACTGACCAAGGACACAGAACAGAAAGCACACACACACACGCAAAAGAACCACTTCCCAATCACACACAGAGACATAAATAATGAAAAGAAGTCTCCGTAATCCACGCTACAGTTTTAATAGCCTTTCTTGCCACATGCGATACACCTCTCGCGATACACGCGAACAGCAAGATGGCGTAATACTCTGGATCAGAAACAAAGTGCGAACGTTTTGTTTTCCTGTGTATAAAAGCAGCCACATACCAACCAGCGAACGTGAGTACACGAATAGCTATGGAACAGCTCAGTACACACCAAATAACTGGTTTCCGCAACACTACCACAACCCCAAGTATATACTGCTCACATTCCAAGTTCACTTTTTAGGATTTTGTTTATTAACAGCCGCTCACATGCTTGCAAATGACATGATGTTGGCTAAGTAAAAAACGGGAACAGAAAAAAGAGCACAGAAAATATGTCGCAAACAGCGCCAATAATCGCTTAAAACATGCTGTAACATACAATAAATAAGGTAGTATGAAACTATCCACAGATAACTATATTTAAAAAGACGAATACTGCTTGTTTTAGATTTAAAAACCCCACTGATGATGGTGATATTTGTCGCCGAAACTAGTTTGGGATAATAAAGAAATGAACGAATAACAACGTGTTTTGCATCAAGCCGGACTCAATTTCTGATATTAATGTTTTTTTTTTTTGAAACACGGAAGATTTGCAAGATAAAATCATTGGTCCTATATTACTCCAACTGTCCCCCCCCCCCTTCCAACCACCACCATTACAGAGCCTCCACCAGCTGGAACAGTCCCCTGCTGACGTGGAGGGTCCATGGATTTATGAGGTCGTCTCCATACCCGTACATGTCCATTTGAAAGGAGACTCGTCCGACCAGGCAACATGTTTCCAGACATCAACAGTCCAACGTCGGTGTTGACGGGCCCAGGCGAGGCGTGAAGCTCTGTGAAGTGCTTTCATCAAGAGAAAGCGAGTGGACCTTTGGCTCCGAAAGCCCATATCGGCGATATTTCGTTGAATGTTTGGCACGCTGATACCTATTGACAGCCGAACATTGAAATCTGCAGCAATTTGCGGAAGGATTGCACTTCTGTTATGTAGAACAATTCTCTTCATTTTTCGTTGGTCCCGATCTGGTTGGATCTTCTTCCGACAGCAGCGATTTCGGGAATTTGATGTTTTACCGAGTTCCTGATATTCACGGTACACTCGTGAAATAGTCGTACGGGAAAATCCCCACGCCATCGCTATCTCGGAGATGCTGTGTCCCATCTCTCGCCTGTCGACTATAACACCACATTCAAACTCACTTAAATCTTGATAAACTGCCATTGCAGCAGCAGTAACCGATCTAAGAACTGCACCAGACATTTGTTGTGTTATATGGGCGTTACCGAGCGCAGCGCCTTATTCTGTTTATTTATATATCTGTGTACTTGAATACGCATGCCTATACCAATTTCTTTGGCGCTTCAATATATATGTATACCTATCAAAGGATATAGAACTTGTCACCATATATTAAATGTTCAGTACTCTTACAAGGGAAACTCTCCATCACACCCCCCCTCGGATTAGTCTTAAGATAGCCCAGTGGATAGTCGATAAATAACTAAACACAAATCAGGCATGAAAACAGGACGAAGTTGTACTGAACTGTGTAAAAAGAAGTAACATCGGAACGGTTAGAAGCCCATGCTCGAGACGTGCGACATCGAGCTAACTTCAATAGCAATGGCGTCGTGGTTCAAATGGCTCTGAGCACTATGGGACTTAACATCTATGGTCATCAGTCCCCTAGAACTTAGAACTACTTAAACCTAAATAACCTAAGGACATCACACAACACCCAGTCATCACGAGGCAGAGAAAATCCCTGACCCCGCCGGATGGCGTCGTGGTTTTGTGGTCACGGTGTTGCACTGCGAAGGGGGTATCAGTGTTCAAATCTCCTTCGTGTCCTATTTTTTTCATTGAATTCTGACCTTTCCGTCCAGTCAATGATGTGTCTGTTAACTGTATTTAGATTTGTGTCTGTATCGTGATGTAACGTCCGTTTGCAACAGCGAGGTTTAAGGAAGGGACCTCGAGAGATAAGTACCTTATATTTGTTCTACGCAAGTACGACATATTATGACTCCTGCTTTCCGTTTTGGAAATTTTGACACTATTCATCACATGTACTGCGACTTTAATACATTCTTCCCACTTGATTCATATTTTGTAGGCAACGTACAGTATGACAATTGGCAAGACTATTGAAAGAGAACAGTCACGTCAATGGCCGGATGGGAAGTTCATAATTTTATAAAAAAAGGGGGCGACAAGGATGTTTGAACACGGATCTCCCACTTTGCAGTCCAACACCGCGACAACACAACCATCACGCCATAACTGTCCGAGTTTGCTCGATGTCGCACATCTTGAACTTGGACCGTTCACTGATTATATTTTGCTTCTTTTTCCTTGGTTCAGTACACCTTCTTCGCCGGCCGCTGTGGTCGAGCGGTTCTAGGCGCTTCAGTCCGGAACCACGTGGCTGCTACGGTCGCAGGTTCGAATCCTGGCTCGTGCATGGATGTGTGTGATGTCCTTAGGTTAGTTAGGTTTAAGTACTTCTAAGTCTAGAGGACTGATGACCTCCGATATTAAGTCTCATAGTGCTTAGAGCCATCTGAACCATTTGAACACCTTCTTCCTCTTTTCACGCAGTTTTTGACAGAATATCCATTGGCCGTTAAATCTAAGTAATCTATACGGTAATTTTCTTCAAATTCCATGGTGAATCTAATTTTCGGGTGTTGAGAGCTCGTTTTTCGATATCATTTTTATCTCCTTTGTATAATAAAATGGAGTCGTCAACATATCTCCTGTAATATAAAATTTTCTCAGCGATTACTTAGATTAACAACTAATAAAGAAAGATGGGAAACATGAATGTAGCATATTCAGAAATCCTACGTGTACAGATTTAGTTATCAATGAGCGCTCTTGTCACCGACCGCGATACAAATGGGCATATTTTACTTCTATGGTATAGAGGCTACTAAGATTGCCACTAAGCCAACAGGAAGTGGAAAAGGAGTTAAGTATTTTAAAACAAGTGGCCGTAGCGAACGGCTATACGTGTAAGCAGGTGATAAATATTTATAGGAAGATAAAGAAGAGGCAAATGGAACAAATAGAAGGAAGTCAAGTCGCAGTTAAGAGGACCAACAAGAAAAAATATGTAGCTCTCACTTACAATGGAAGATTACAGATAAAATTGAAAGATGCTTTCGTAAATCCGACGTTAAAATAGGGTTCCGAACAAATAACACGTTAAAATTGAAGCTCCGGCATAGAATATGTAATAGCAGGAATAAATTTCGGGATTCAGGTGTATATAAGATCAAATGTAATGACTGCTGTAAACAATATATAGGGTAGACTGGTAGGAACTTTGAAACCAGATTCAGGGAGCACACCTACTCTCAAAACAAAACAGGCTGCGACAAAGCACTCAGTCGCGAACATTGAACACAATTTAGACATTCTGCATAGAGATCATAAGGGACGGTTTCTTAACATTTTGGAAGAAATTGAAATATACACCCACAAAAATAAAGATCCGGATTTAATCCTCAACGAGCAAAGCGAATTCAATCATAACGCCTATTTTAGCATTTATGACGACCTACTAAGACGACAACTGTTGCGTGTGGAGATCCAGGCCGAGGGATGAGAGATGGTGCGCGGTGGAGAAGCCAGAAGACGCGTGCAGCGCCTGGCGTCGTTGACGGGGCCCTCCTGTGCCGCCCTCTTGCCCGCGGCGATGGACATCAGACGATTGAGCGGACCGCGGCACATTTTACTTCGATGGTATACAGGCGACCGCGGCACAACACAACGGGAACCACGGAAGCAGACCGTAGAGGACAACAAGTTCACACCAGCACCATAGATATATAAATCGCCCTATGTTTTTTAGATAGTATAAAAATGATAATTTTACTGTTTTTTAATTCTGATAGGTACAGATTTTAACCTTGACATCTACATATTTTAATTAAGTATTTTTAATGTAAAATAAAAAAAAGATCTACTGAATACAGTATATGCAAATGGAATGTAACAAATGTACCAGACGTAACCTGTCGGTAATAGTGTTATAAATGACGTGCACACTGCCAACCAATTTTATGTGACGTAGCATGTGAAAGTTGCTGGATTTGGACGGGTTACTCCTGTAACTGAAATATCAGGTACGTTCTGGTACATTTGATGTTGATCAGACAGGATGAAAAAGATTTGCTTCTGTGAAATAGTAAATTAGTATCATTATTTTTACAGATCTGAAGATGGTTCTGAATGAACCGAAACCGGTCATATGAATAAAAAATTTGCAATCAAGACGGATTTTAAGTAACATTATAAACTTACATCTGGTAATGTTAATGACAAAAAGTCACTTATATACACAAGAAAAAGTAAGGCTCCTAAGATGGAACCTTGTGGGCACCACATATTATGGTTCCCAGCTGGATGATGCCTTCTAGCTTAAGACATGTCACTTTTCTTTTGATACCATATGCTTCCTGTCAAACATATAGGATTCGAACTGTTTTGCAGATTTCCTGTTACACCATAATATTCGAATTTACTTAAAAGGGTATTGTGATTCACATAGTCAAATGACTTGACAAATCACAAATTTTCATCTTTGGTTCTACCATTCTCCTCCGTCACCATATCCCACATTGTCTTTACTATGTTATTGACACGACTATCCTTTTCTGATAACGCATTTATTTTTATGTCTGTATTACAAATCTTCCACATTTCGCAGTATGTTTTGCAATGATCTGCAGCATCTACATCAGAGCTGTTTTTGATGAATACATATAATTTCCTTTTTGCAGTACAAGATACCTTTATTCCTTGAGTAATTCATGGCTTATTTATAGTCTTTGCTCTAATCTGGATTAGTTTTGAGGGAAAACAGTTTACAAATAAGTTAAGGACACAATTAATAACTTTGTATTGCTCATTCATGCCATGAGCTTTGTACACATCACTCCAATTCATGTCTTCGAGGAGTTTCCTTAAGGAATCAAGTTTCGGCTTACTGACTACCCTCTTGAACTCAGATTTAGTAGATTTTCAGTCCCAATAGTATTAATTTAGCAAAAGGAACTGCATGTCATGGTCTGAGAGGATGATTATTATTGGTGTTATAATATAATTTCGTTTTTTGTTCATAAGACATTTCTATGCAGATATAAACAATGGCCATTTTTGAGCCCTTAGCTATTCTAGTTGTAAAGTCAACAGTATGAATTAAGCTGCATGACAATGCGACTGACTGCAATAAGTTCTTACACTGGAAGAGTTTCCAAGAAAATCTACATTAAAATCACAACCAACCACTAATTTTTTTCTTTTTATTGTTAAATAGGTCAGTGGAGCTACAATGTGATTTACAGTATATTAAAATTACCTGCTCATACTTAGTATACACTTACTATTACGAATCATTTATTATTAGATTCTGCTTCTATTCCACATGCTTCCATATGCTGCTCTAGACAAAATTTGTGGAAGTCTGTGTTATTAAATTTATGGCAATTCTTTGTGACTATGACAACTCCTCCATCCTATATTTCTGCCCTACAAAAGTGAGAAGGTAACCTAAAGCGTGCAACATTTAACACGTCTATACCCGTGATCACGTGATGATCAGAGAGGCAGGTTATGTCAACTTTGTAACCAACAGCTGTGTTTGCTAATGCAGTGTACTTCTTTCTGTCCTACCTATCCCCAAAAAGGTGCTGCTCCAACACCTGTAACCACTAGTATTTTACCACTCATAATAGTGTCTCTCTCTCTCTCTCAGATTTCCTGCTATTATCCCAGCCACTTTACTCTTCACTTTCCTATTATGGTGTGTAGGAATTACATCCGTCATTTGGCAACATTACATGTCCATCTTCGTTGGCATTTCGCCAGGCAGTTTCGTACTGCCTTGCTCTGGTGTTATCAGGGGAAGACTATTAAAATTTTGTTCCATTTAGAAGCCTTCACTTTTAGCGCTTCAGTATTAATTATGGATTATTCAACCAAAGGCTATTAGAACCAATGTCGGCCATCTGGCTTAGCTACGACTGAATCACTACCATCATTCATTTTCATATCCTTACAATTTTTTACACAAAAAAAATTTGTGCGACTTGACTGATTCCGACAGTGATTCATTGATGTTGTCATAACATTCTACCCTTCTCGCTTTTGTTAACAATTTTACACCCCAAACATCAAAAAAACTGCCAGTCTTTGCGGAGTTTGAAATCTTACTAGGATATGACAATTTTTTTGCAGTTTTTTTCAGAAAGTATTACATTATGCGTAAGTTAGTTATACGGAGAATGCCCAAGATTACTAATGATATTACCTGACAGCTCATAATTATAACACGTGAACAATAAGGGTTCCAGCAATCTTTCCTGGGGTTCGTCTGAACTTACTTCTGTCGATGACTCTCCATTCCAGATAACATTCTACGACCAGCCTACAAATCCTCAGTCCATTTGCCTACGCTTCTACTCCAGAACTTATCAACTTTCCTCAAAACTCATACTTCACTAACAACAAAAGACCTTTATTCTAAAAAACCATTGGTGTAATAGCCACACAAAAATACCAACAAAGAAGGAAATGACATGACCTCGGACAAGGGAATTACCAGCTCTTGTTTCTTCCAATATGTCCCCACCAATATTTTGCATATACAAATGATTTGCTAGAAACAATATAACCTTAAGCTGATCTGGTTGGGAAACTTATTTTGCTCAAGTAACTAAAATAACTTATTCTTACTTATATTTAGAATTAAAGGTCTTTTTGTTTTGACTTACAGTCATTTGTATTTGCCCCAAAACTCTCTCTTTATTGGCTCCTTGGTCACACAAAGAACTGATTTCATTATAAAGTTTCGATCTGCGTTAGTTGACATTTTCCCAGTATACTCACACTTTCTGCCTCTCAGAAAACTAGAACAATTTCTTATACAGGATTCCATATTACATGTTAAGAGCGTCCCTCCCCGAAGAATGAAAAGACACAGAAGTTAATTTTGCCCCTCCTCCATAAATTGCAGCCACCGAGGAAATGATTAAAAAGTGATTATACAAGTGTACTGGAAACGTTTAAAGGAAAAAAGCGACAGAAGTAACGTCCTCACTTCACTTGTATGTTCATCAACTGCTGACAGTAGCACTCACCGGCTGAAAACATAACCAACACTGTGGCCTTATGTTTCTGCGAAAAACTTGCATGAACTGCTTTACGTTACGAAAACAGACATTTGAGAAGTTGAACAGAAACCAGTGGTGGGTGATAATCGCGTTTGCTTACCGATTTTGCTCTGTTCAGACAAGGCTTTCAGCTGATCGTTACAGTGGTTGCTCACCGCCTGCTCCGTACCTAATGGCTCCCAGTCACGAAATGGAAAACTCTGTGTCGTCCGCACAGAGAAGTGACACGCAACGACTTCGTGTGATCGCCCTGTCACCCGCACTCTCCACTCAATATTGCGAGAAGCTATCACTTTGCAAAAATGGGCTGTGCAATGGATTTCCTTTTAGTTAAACATTTATCACGTTGTTTTTATGATGATAAGAAACTAGTCAGGTTTCTTAATGATTTACATCTTTCTGTCACCTATACACGTAAAAGCTTAAAATAAATGGACTTATTTATTATTTGATTTATCCCTCTACTTTTTCTCTACGTCAGTAGTAATATACTACAACACTATCAAGACTCCTTAAATGAAAAGAGTTCAGAAAAAAACTATAATCTACGAAAAATAAAAACGCTAAAAAAGTGAAAAACAGCGATAATAATAATAATAATAAAATAATAATAGTAAGTGTAGAGAATGAGCATTCATTCTATATTACAGCCATTAAGCAAGAAGTGTCTACATTGAACTACACTACTGGCCATTAAAATTGCTACACCAAGAAGAAATACAGATGATAAACGGGTATACATTGGACAAATATATTATACTAGAACTGACATGTGATCACATTTCACTGTTCAAAGTGCCGTCAATGCGAACAAGAGGTGACCGAGACGTGTAACCAATGGCACCCCATACCATCATCACGCCAGGTGATACGCCAGTATGGCGATGACGAATACAAGCTTCCAATGTGCGTTGCAGTGCTACAACGATGAAAATTAATATTACGACGATGTAAAACCTTATTTTCATGATTTAAAGAAGTATTCATGATATTAAAAATGTAATTATAATTTTATTATTTTCATTTTTGTGCTCAGTGTATCAAAGACTTTCTAGTGCACGGAATAATTTAGCATTGTTTGTACTACGAAACTATATGTGATTGTTAAGGGTTAAGCATGTAATAATTCAATGTAAGACATTTTGTGGAGTCTGAATTTTGTTCTCGTACTGGTCGGTAGAGAAGTAGTAGTTCCTTAATCGACGTGAAGGTATAAAGTCTGTAAAAAGGAGAGAGAGAAGGTAAATACAAGTTCTTCAAAACAAATATCTCCCAAGTGTAACGTCTTGTCATTTCCTATAATTAAAAACTGCAAGGTCTAATCTGAGCCTGTCCTGAATAACAGCGAAGAACATTTATGTTATCATATATTTTCTTCCCTCCCCCCATGAACCATGGACCTTGCCGTTGGTGGGGAGGCTTGAGTGCCTCAGCGAAACAGATAGCCGTACCTTAGGCGCGACCACAACGGAGGGGTATCTGTTGAGAGGCCAGACAAACGTGTGGTTCCTGAAGAGGGGCAGCAGCCTTTTCAGTAGTTGCAAGGCCAACAGTCTGGATGATTGACTGATCTGGCCTTCTTACAATAACCAAAACGGCCATGCTGTGCTGGTACTGCGAACGGCTGAAAGCAAGGGGAAACTACGGCCATAATTTTTCCCGAGGGCATGCAGCTTTACTGTATGGATAAATGATGATGGCGTCCTCTTGGGTAAAATATTCCGGAGGTAAAATAGTCCCCCATTCGGATCTCCGGGCGGGGACTACTCAAGAGGATGTCGTTATCAGTAGAAAGAAAACTGACGTTCTACGGATCGGAGCGTGGAATGTCAGATCACTTAATCGGGCATGTAGGTTAGAAAATTTAAAAAGGGAAATGGATAGGTTGAAGTTAGATATAGTGGGAATTAGTGAAGTTCGGTGGCAGGAGGAACAAGACTTCTGGTCAGGTGGCTACAGGGTTATAAACACAAAATCAAATAAGGGTAACGGAGGAGTAGGTTTAATAATGAATAGGAAAATAGGAATGCGGGTAAGCTACTACAAACAGCATAGTGAACGCATTATTGTGGCCAAGATAGATACGAAGCCCACACCTACTACAGTAGCACAAGTTTATATGCCATCTAGCTCTGCAGATGACGAAGAAATTGAAGAAATGTATGATGAAATAAAAGAAATTATTTAGATAGTGGAGGCTGACGAAAATTTAATAGTCATGGGTGACTGGAATTCGGTAGTAGGAAAAGGGAAAGAAGGAAACGTAGTAGGTGAATATGGATTGGGGCTAAGAAATGAAAGAGGAAGCCGCCTCGTAGAATTTTGCATAGAGCACAACTTAATCATAACTAACACTTGGTTTAAGAATCATGAAAGAAGGTTGTATACATGGAAGAACCCTGGAGATACTAAAAGGTATCAGATAGATTATATAATAGTAGGACAGGGATTTAGGAACCAGGTTTTAAATTGTAAGACATTTCCAGGGCAGACGTGCACTCTGACCTCAATCTATTGGTTATGACCTGTAGATTAAAACTGAAGAAACTGCAAAAAGGTGGGAACTTAAGGAGATGGGACCTGGATAAACTGAAAGAACCAGAGGTTGTACAGAGTTTCAGGGAGAGAATAAGGGAACAATTGACAGGATGGGGGAAAGAAATACAGTAGAAGAAGAATGGTTAGCTTTGAGGGATGAAGTAGTGAAGGCAGCAGAGGATCAAGTAGGTAAAAAGACGAGGGCTAGTAGAAATCCTTGGGTAACACAACAAATATTGAATTTAATTGATGAAAGGAGAAAATATAAAAATGCAGTAAATGAAGCGGAATACAAACGTCTCTGAGTTCGACAGGAAGTGCAAAATGGCTAAGCAGGGATGGCTAGAGGACAAATGTAAAGATGTAGAGGCTTATCTCACTGGGGGTAAGATAGATACTGCCTACAGGAAAATTAAAGAGACCTTTGGAGATAAGAGAACCACTTGTATGAACGTCAAGAGCTCAGATGGAAACCCAGTTCTAAGCAAAGAAGGGAAAGGAGAAAGGTGGAAGGAGTATATAGAGGGTCTATACAACGGCGATGTACTTCAGGACAATATTATGGAAATGGAAGAGGATGTAAATGAAGATGAAATGGGAGATACGATACTGCGTGAAGAGTTTGACAGAGCACTGAAAGACCTGAGTCGAAACAAGGCCCCCGGAGTAGACAACATTCCATTGGAACTACTGACGGCCTTGGGAGAGCCACTCCTGACAGAACTCTACCATCTGGTGAGCAAGATGTATGAGACAGACGAAATATCCTCAGACTTCAAGAAGAATATAATAATCCCAATCCCAAAGAAAGCAGGTGTTGACAGATGTGAAAATTACCGAACAATCAGTTTAATAAGCCACAGCTGCAAAATACTAACACGAATTCTTTACAGACGAATGGAAAAACTAGTAGAAGCCGACCTCGGGGACGCTCAGTTTGGATTCCGTAGAAATATTGCAACACGTGAGGCAATACTGACCTTACGACTTATCTTAGAAGAAAGATTAAGGAAAGGCAAACCTACGAATCTAGCATTTGTAGAGTTAGAGAAAGCTTTTGACAATGTTGACTGGAATACTCTCTTTCAAATTCTAAAGGTGGCAGGGGTAAAATACAGGGAGCGAAAGGATATTTACAATTTGTACAGAAACCAGATAGCAGTTATAAGAGTCGAGGGACATGGAAGGGAAGCAGTTGTTGGGAAGGGAGTAAGACAGGGTTGTAGCCTCTCCCAGATGTTATTCAGTCTGTATATTGAGCAAGCAGTAAAGGAAACAAAAGAAAAATTCGGAGTAGGTATTAAAATCCATGGAGAAGAAATAAAAACTTTGAGGTTCGCCGATGACATTGTAATTCTGTCAGAGACAGCAAAGGACTTGGAAGAGCAGTTGAATGGAATGGATAGCGTCTTGAAAGGAGGATATAAGAGGAACATCCACAAAAGCAAAACGAGGATAATGGAATGTAGTCGAATTAAGTCGGGTGATGCTGAGGGAATTAGATTAGGAAATGAGACACTTAAAGTAGTAAAGGAGTTTTGCTATTTGGGGAGCAAAATAACTGATGATGTTCGAAGTAGAGAGGATACAAAATGTAGACTGGCAATGGCAAGGAAAACGTTTCTGAAGAAGAGAAATTTCTTAACATCGAGTATAGATTTAAGTGTCAGGAATTCATTTCTGAAAGTATTTGTATGGAGTGTAGCCATGTATGGAAGTGAAACAAGGACGATAAATAGTTTGACGAGAAAAGAATAGAAGCTTTATAAATGTGGTGCTACAGAAGAATGCTGAAGATTAGATGGGTAGATCACATAACTAATGAGGAAGTATTGAATAGGATTGGGGAGAAGAGAAGTTTGTGGCAAAGCTTGACGAGAAGAAGGGATCGGTTGGTAGGAAATGTTCTGAGGCATCAAGGGGTCACCAATTTGGTATTGGAGGGCAGCGTGGAGGGTAAAAATCGTAGAGGGAGACCAAGAGATGAATACACTAAGCAGATTCGTTTGATCACGGTTGTAATTCGCATATTTCTTTTTGTTACGCGACGTGTTATGAATATTTTCATTATACGCGCAAAAGTGCACACAGCTTTAATCGAACCTGCGTCTTTTGGAAACGATAACTTTTAATCAGTACAATTAGCGAATACCGTCTAAATCGCAACCGTGATTGCAAAGGTGTTTCCTGGACCAAATAATTCTTATAAAATGTGTATTCTCCAAAGCGAGCAGCATTGCACTATCGCTGACTCGCAACAATCGAAAGAGTAAAGAAGACGGTGCTTAAATAAAATTGCTACCTTTTAATAATTATTATTATCCCATTAAATAAACAAATAGCAATTCAGTGGCTATCCAATCAATAAACAGAGGGGCAATTCAGCGTTCACCGCGATGTCGCCAAACACGGATGCGACCATCATGATGCTGTAAACAGAGCCTGGACTCATTCGATAAAATAACGTTTTGCCATTCGTGCACCCAGGGGTTCGCCGTTGAGTACACCATCGCAGGCACTCCTATCTGTGATGCAGCGTCAAGGGTAACTACAGCCATGGTCTCCGAGCTGATTGTCCATGCTGCTGCAAACGTCATCGAACTGTTCGTGCAGATGGTTGTTGTCTTGCAAACGCCCCCATCTGTTGACTCAGGGATCGATACGTGGCTTCACGATCCGTTACAGCCATGCGGATAAGATGCCTGTCATCTCGACTGCTAGTGATACGAGGCCGTTGGGATCCAGCACAGCGTTCCGTATTACCCTCCTGAACCCACGGATTCCATATTCTGCTAACAGTTGTTGGATCTCGACCAACGCGAGCAGCAATATCGCTATACGATAAACCGCAATCGCGATAGGCTACAATCCGACCTTTATCAAAGTCGGAAACATGATGGTACGCATGTCTCCTCCTTACACGAGGCATCACAACAACGTTTCACCAGGCAACGCCGGTCAACTGCTGTTTGTGTATGAGAAATCGATTGGAAACTTTCCTCATGTCAGCACGTTGTAGGTGTTGCCACCGGCGCCGGTCTTGTGTGAATGCTCTGAAAAGCTAATCACTTGCATATCACAGCATCTTCTTCTTGTCGGTTAAATTACGCGTCTGTAGTACGTCTTCTTCATGATGTAGTAATTTTAATGGCCAGTAGTGTACTATATTCATCTGAAATATGTAAGGTCCTAAGTAAAATTTTGTTTCTTCATTACCTTTCGCAAACGATAACAACCAACTGTCTACTATGACGGATTGAGAAAATATATAACAAAAATTACATATGCTCGTTTAAGTCGTCTTGAGGGTGGATGGCATGCAACTTCATTTAAGTCGTCCACTCATGGTAACGGAATTAAGTACGATTTTTTTAAAAAGTTCATAAATTGGGCAAGGTGCAAATTAAATAGTAAGTATTGTGAATGTGATACAACGTGACCATTAACGGTAGCTAAACCGAATGCTGGGATAAATGTTGAGTAATATCATTTATTTATCCACTGAAGAAAGACCATTAATGGCGGATGAACAATGGCCACAAAATGTCTACATTTGGGGCTGTGTGTGGAGTATTACTTACATATGAGAAATATTACGAGTGCTCTTAAGCTTCTGCATATACGAACAACTGCTAGAAGATCACCTGTAAACTATTATTCACTTGAATTGGGCATAACTACATTCTACCTCTGTTGGAATAAAATCAAACGGTAGTAAAAATAAATAACATGCAGTTCAGCCGCCATAACCTTGTCTTGACGTTCACTCGAGGAAGCGTTAAAACATCTACATCACACGAGACTCTCTCGGAATAACGGCTCAGATAGTCCCAATTCCCGAAAGCTGCTGAGAATCTAAACGTAAAGTTGTCTCAATTCTGAGGTGATTTGAACACAACGATTTTGCTGGAATTGGGTACCACTCAAAACAGATTGAAATATTATCTCATGGCGAAACTGAATCACTGAACGGCTTTACACTCTTACAAATCCTGAGACAAAATTTGCCATCAATGGTTACCTATGTGCAAGCCACTTAAGAATGTTACCATATCTTGTGATTTATAAACAGATGTTGCTGTTTTTTTACACAAGTTCATACTGTTGACCAAACATCTCACAAGGGAAATGATTTACTGTAGTGTTAGTCTAGGAAGCCTCAGACCGTTAAATACATTCCTGCCAAACTATTCTGTGCAAGAGAGTATCGCCCTTGTAGATTTAACCTGAACTTTTTCTTTGTATTTAAACTGTCGAAATATGTTACACTACATTAAGATTTGATATTTCATTATATCACTGGTGCTGACATAGGAAATAATCCACGCACGAAGATTATTGAGATCATTGAAAATGACAACTGGATGTATTGTGTTTCATTTAGTCAGAATTTTCTCTGCACAATATAATTTGGTATACTATTCCTTTACTGAAACTTCCTGGCAGATTAAAACTGTGTGCCTGACTGAGACTCGAACTCGGGACCTTTGCCTTTCGCGGGCAAGTGCTCTACCAACTGAGCTACCGAAGCACGACTCACGCCCGGTACTCACAATTTTACTTCTGCCAGTACCTCGTCTCCTACCTTCCAAACTTTACAGAAGCTCTTCTCCGAAACTTGCAGAACTAGCACTCCTGAAAGAAAGGATATTGCGGAGACATGGCTTAGCCACAGCCTGGGGGATGTTTCCAGAATGAGATTTTCACTCTGTCCTTTACTGTCCGACACCATGATTCGTTATGTCTTCGAAAGTAAACCGCTTTTCTTTTATCTGTGACACCTAATGGCAAATTATTACTACATTTTAGGAAAAGAAGTGTTTCTAATGTGAAACCCTGACGTATATAACTCTAACAGCAGCCTAGAGGGGTGTTAGCTCATTTCTTATGTGAGAAAGCAAAGTAATAACTTTCTGTCTATTGAGAATGATTTCAGTTAAGGCACTTAGCACTATTTCCATCATTTCCTGATTTATTTGACAATAAACTGTAACGTGCAAAATTAAAGGTTATTATTCCAATCGACAGGAATATATTAGTTCCCCTGCGTGCTGTCAATCACTTGGAGACAATTACCTACTACAGTGCGTTAAAAGTTCATAGTATTATGACGACTCATTAGTTACAAACTCAGCACTCATCTGTTGAACATGGAGGTACTACTACGTAAGTGTATCATGACATGAGTATCCCAGAGCATTTTTTGCTAGAAATTGGCATTCTGGAATTTTCTGTCTTCGATAGGGCAAGCCGTCACACAAGATCAGAACATGCACCTACGTCTACGAATATTATGAATGTCCTGTTTATATACGTTTTGTCCACTCTTGTTGTCCGAAGGCTCATATGAAACGCCAGTTTCGTCTAGACCAGAAGTTCCCAAACTTTTGTTTGTCACGCCCCCCTCCTGCCGAAAAGAAAACTTCCGTGCCCCCCCCCCCCCCTCCTAAAGATATAGAGATTTTTATTAATTATCAAGACACTATTGAAAAATTTGTGATGGTGACGTCATGTAACATGGTGGGCTGTTAATGTAACCTTTGCAGATTAGTGGACGCGGGCCATTATTTCAAGTTGAGTGTAGCTTAATAATTTCACTCATTGTCAAAAATAGTCACTCAGTCACGGTGTTAACGAACATCACTAATTTGTACGCCTATAGCGCTCCCCATTGTCAATGCGCATAGGTTGGCATTCATGTCGACGACAACAGATACCGAACGGCGACAAAGGCCCAGTTCCCAGAACAAGACAAAAAATAAAAAATAAGTTTTACGAAATAATTTTGCAGACTTCACAGAACTTTAAAAAATATGAGTAAAACAACTTCCTTACCTTGATTACATTCCCTTGCTGCACACCATTTCTTTACCAGTATACGATTTTAGGACTACTCTTCGCTTGCCATATGTAGGATAAACTTTCGCTGTGTCTTCATCCAGCTGAAATACTATGATTAGTTGAAATAACATACCACACGTAACATCAGAATCCATAAGGATCACACGCAGTATTTATATTTAAATAAGATTCACTATGTTTATTTTATATTGTTCCTTCGAAATAGTTTTTTATAAGTTTACAGTATTACCTACATGTAAGGATAGTAAGGAGAAAATAACAAGTTCTCTTATAATGTGACGTATTTATTATAAAAATATTATTTCCACACGATTTTGGCAAGAAACAAACAAGTAAATCAATGTGAAGGATTAGCTTGCATATTTTTTACAAGATTTTGAATTCTTGGGTGAATAGTAGAAACTGCCCAACGTAAATCATTGGCAATACTGAGTTTGCCTCAAGCTTATTTTTTATCGCCATTACAGCTGAAAATGCTCTTTCACACAAATAAGTGCTTGAAAATGGTAAATACAGTTTCAGTGCTTGTTCTGCTGTGCTGGGATACACCGTGAGATATTTCACCCAAAATAAAGGCTTATCCATCTTCTCAAAGTCATACTTCGCTGCAAAATCATTTTTAATTTCTAAGACTTCCTCCTGTAGTCTGTCTGGCAACACATCCACGTCAACGTGAAATGGATCCGTCGCTAACCTATAATAAATTTTATCATCACAACTGTTAGGAAAGTATTGTTCGAATTCATCAATGAGGTACTGCAAATGGTTCAGTATTTTACTCTTAGTATCAGTATACTTAAAATCGTTATGAAATCGGGCTTCTTCCAGGATTCCAAACAATCTGGGAAAGCAGGAATAATTGCAGGCTAAAATTTTACGTTTCCATAGTTGCAACTTATCAGTAAACGCTTTGATGGCATCCCAATGAAAAATTATGTTTGACTCTCCACCTTGTAATTCCAAATTCAATGTGTTTAAAGATTCGAAAATATCTGACAGATATGCGAATGCAATATGAACACTGGGCCTTCTAAATACCACATACAATTTAGTTTGTTTGTTATTTTCCAAAAACTGCATCACTTCATCTCGAAGTTCAAATAATTTTCCTAGCATATTTTCTTTTGAGAGCCAGCGTACTTCTGTATGAAATAAAAGTGTTTTATACTCTGCTCCCAAGTCTTCACAAAGAGCAGTAAATAACCTGGAATTTAACGCACTCTTTTTAATATGATTCACGATTTTGATGCACAATTTCAAGACATCATTGAGTTCCTTTGGAAGTGTCTTAGCTGCCAATGCTTGATTGTGTATTACACAGCGGATAGCAGTAACACTAGGGTTTTTTTTCTCTGACCATCTGCACGAATCCTGGGCGACATCCAAGCATTGATGGGGCGCCGTCTGTGCATACGCCTATCAGTTTCTGCCACGATAACTCATTTTTACAAAAGAATTCAGAGACGGCTGCCATTATATGAATTGCTTTTGAAGTTGTCTTTAACTCTGTAGAAAACAGCAACTCTTCTTTAATTGCTTCATTTTTCTATATAGCGAACGAAAGCTAGCAGTTGGCAACAATTCGCAACATCGGTACTCTCGTCTAACTGTATTGCGGAAAACTGCGATTGTTTGACGGCCATAAGTAATTGATTTTGTATGTCTTCGGTCATATCATCAATCCGACGTTTCACAGTATTGCCAGAAAGCGGTATTTGTGAAAGTTTTTGTTTACTTTCTGACCCAAGAACAATATCAGCAGCTTTCAACAAACAGGGTTTGATTAGTGTCTCTGTGATAATATTACTTTCCTTGTTCCTTGAAATAAGTAGCGATAACTCATACGAGGCTTCCAGTACCTTTTCAGATGTCTGAGAGAAGGATCCAGCAGTGTCCAACTTCATCCGTTTCAAATTATCACATTTTGCAGCAAAAAATTCCTTCGGCTTCTCTTTCAATGCACCATGCTTTGAGACCAATGGTGTTCCAGACGAGAAGGTCTCATGGAATCATTGCTCAATACCTCGTAGTAAATAACACATTGCTACTTGTCAACACCATGTTTTTGTATAGAAGCAAAACCGTATTTGATATAATCATCATTATATTCACGTTTTTTCACGACACTTATGGTGAAGTAAAAAGAAAACAAGGAGTTAACAGTATAATTTCGCACTAACACTGATTTTACTGAGGCACAACTGTGAAAGATTCAACGCGACTTCAGCAAAATCCAATACATCAGATGTGTCAACAACTGCAAGCAACCAGCTGAAATAAAGGAAAGCTACTGTCATCTGTCGGCACCTCAGATGACTGCCTGGGGCGAAGAACGGGGAAGCCCAGCCACAGTGCAGGTAGTCGGTGCACTGTCTGCCTGCGACCTGGTGGCCGAGCAGGGCTCTTGCTGGGAGAAACGGGCTTTTCCCGGATTAGGGCGGAAACAGCCTACAGGCACCCTAAGAATTTGCTACCTGTTTTGCGGTGCTGTTCTGAGCAGTGCGGCCTGGGGTTTGATGCGAAAATCGTTTTCGTGCCCCTATCTTACGTTACGTTATAAGTTTTGAGGTAACATCAATGAATTGGTTGCCAAATTTCACAGTAATTAAGTAAGGTCATGGATACACCTCACACATCGCTGGAAACTGTGCACAGTGCCGAGCAGTTATCTCTGTACTCGTACCAAAAGAAGCTATTGTCGCAGCAAAGAACGTACAGTAATTTCAAACGAAATTATGCCGTATTTCAAAAAGGCAGAAGAAAAATAACTGTTTTGTCAGATATGTAATCCGAATGAAAGAGCTGTAGTACTGACCGTTCGAAAAAAAAAAAAAAATAGCCTCACTAATGGACTAGCTGGATTATGTTTCATTGTTAGCACTCACGACAATGTTTCCAGAACGGCGTGAAGTACTCTGCTCAGAACGAACACTTGTACTAGTTTCGCATTCACGTCGTGCTCATTTTTCTGGTGGCAAAGGGCATAACCCTGGCATCCAAATTACGAACCCGCCAGTTCATTTGAAGCGTATACAGTCTATTAAAGTCACTGTAATCGCATGACATGGGGATCCGCGGGTTGACAGGGTAATAAAACGTCATTTTTGCAGTTACGCAGTATAAGTGATTCTTACTCTGATGAACATAGCCTACTACGGCAAAAATTTATAACATGATTACGTTCAGTTCATGTGTACAAATATATGGAATAGTTAATACCTGACTTTTCTGTTTTCCAATTGTCAGAAGTAAGTTGTTTACAAATCTGATATATTAGAATTAACGCATATCGCCTTCGTAATTTTGAGAGTTTCTGTGTGTGACATTCTAGACGTGATCTTCAAAAGCTGTATGTTCTAGGATAGGTTATTGAGATAGGGTTGCGGGAAGTGGGACGCCAAACGATTGCAGTCAGCACCATAATCTGTCATTAATACCTGCACATTCATTTTTATTAAAATATCGATATTAAAAAGAAATATTAGGTTTATACCATTAACTCCACCCGCGCCCCCCCTTGCAACATCATCACGCCCCCCCCCCCCCAGGGGGGCACGCCCCCCAGTTTGGGAAACTCTGGTCTAGACTTTTCACTTTATTTTCCCCCATTAACCTGATAGCCATTTCTATAACTTTCTTTTCTCCTAACTTTTATTTCTAAGGGATGAAAATTACAAATCATTAGAAATCAGATGAGAAACAAATTCAGGAAAATTGACTTTTATTTTAATGAATGGAATTCCGTGGGTTAAACAGATAATAATCAACAGTAAGGGAAAAAAGTGTTACTAACAACACTATATTCCTGTGCCTATGTTATTCCGAAATACGGTGCAAAGTTCCTTCGGACATGCATTTATTTATCCACCGACACTAGGGAAGAGACTTTCAAGTAACATTTCTCCCCTGTAGATGAATATACACAACGGATACACGAGTGCAGGTTGTGACGCGTGGGTAACGATATATGGCAGTTAGGGTCTGGCTGTGAGTCGTGTTTGGATGGACCAATGGTAAGGTGACTGCTCGCAATGAGCGGGAATTCTGGGTTCGAGTCCACGTCCGGCACAAATTTTCACTTGTGTCATTCCCTTATACAACTGGTGATTGACCTTATTCGCAACTGTGAATACATTTCATACATTTTACCGACGACTTATAGGAGTATTATTACTTACGAGTCAGATGTTCAGAACACGAAATGGAAGGTCATATTCAAATTACTGCGCATACTTACGAATATCCGTTCAAAATTCATCACCCGTTGACAATTCATCATGAACGTCGAGGAAAGAATAAAATGAGAAATGGAACCACCAGACGTTGACTGGTTACTAAAAATTCAATTATTGATGTAATTCAGTATAAACTATTACAATTGTACGGGCATGTTAATAATGTGCGAGAAGACATACTCCCAAAATATACAGTGGTACGTTTACTCAATGAATGTAAGAAAGGGCATAACCACCTAATACTTAGATACATGACATCAGTTCATTAACGATGGCGAAGAACATTCATGAGGTGTTAAGAAAGAAAGGGGGAGAAAGGAGAAAGATAAATTAGAAAATCTCTTTACTTATTGGTGATGATAAAATGTACAAAGCAGCTCTTCACGCAGGTCTTTTTGTGGAAGTCTCTTTACCTCACTCAAGGTAAGGCTCTTTAACAAAGAGACCATCTTCCAGCTGAATGTACTGATGTATCAAAGTGAGGTACTAAAATTAAGTTGCAGAATGAGTACTGTGCAGGAGGAGCTGAATTTAGGTATGCTAATATTTCAATTATAGTCATCTATTCGTCCACTACCTCTGATTTCAGAACGTTTCTGTTCAAGTTAGCGAGAGTTCTTGGTTCACTTTATAGACAGTATTAAGAATTAGATGACTGTGGTGATTTTAATATTAATTTTATATCATTCTGCAAGGAAAATAATGTTGAAGATCTCTTGAACTCGTATCATGCTGACTGTATTTTTTTAAACCATACTTCAAGGGTAGAGCTGTACAAATATAAGCAACATTTTTATCCATTCTTTATTAATAGAGGGGCATTCCGTTAGTGATAGAATAAGCAACCAAACATGTTACATACAATTTGAGATTATTTAGAAATGTTACGTCAGTGGAAACAGACATTTTTAAGCATCAAGAACAGCAGTGGCAGGATCTGTATAGTGTTATTAACATAGATAATAAATTTGACACTTCCTCAACACGTTTGGCTGTTTCAAAGTAGTTTTTCATTAGGACGATCAGAACGGGGTGATAACTCCAACAGCCAACTTGGGTGGCTGATAGATGGGATAAGGGTAGCATACAGAACGAAGTGGGAATTATATCAAAACGCTATAAATAATTCCAATGAGCTGCATTGGCCGATTACAGAGAGTAATGTAAGGTATTTTAAAATGTTATTAGGAAGTCAAAAAGGAAAGTTTGCAAAAATATCAGATAATTCTCAGAATAAAGTTGGAATCATAGGGTTAGTCATGAAGGAAGTTTGTGCAAACTGCACAATTCAAGGATATGAAGTCTATACACCGTAAATATGTTTTATGTTAGTGACAATTCACATACAAGTACCGTACTTAACAATCCCCTTCTGAATATAGCAGGTTAAATGAATAAAAGCTAAAACAGTAAATCCATATAATTAGCTTATCAAATGGGTTTCCAAGACTGCCATCTCAAATACACTTCCGTGATACTAGCAAGGGGGAGATTATTCGATAGTTAAATCGCTAAAGACTAAGGGGTCTACTGAATACGATGGGGTATCTGTCAGGATGGTGAAGCACTTTGCTGCCTGTGTTATTAGCCTAGTATTTAGCTACATTCTAAATTCTTCCTTTGGGAAGAACGATTAATTTACCCAGTAGTGAAGCTGCCTTATAAAAAAGGAGAAAGAGTTAAGGTAGACGATTTTAGCTCTATTTCTATCGCATCAATGTTTGCAGTTGTTCCTGGGAAGACTGCGTATATAAGTGTAAATGACCATTTCAGTTCACACAATCTGCTGTGAAAGTACAGAGTTTAGATGATGTTAACAGTTTGAAAATGCTTTATTCTCTTTTCTCTGCAGAAACTGATTTAATCGTTTTGATCATAAAATAATACAGCGGAAGTTGGACTTTTATGCAATGACTAGCTCACAAATGGTTCCTCTCATACTTTAAGAACAGACAGCGGAAGGTTATTCTGCACAGGAATAAGAACAACATTTAGGTGATGTCTGATATGGGCACAGCGGAAATTGGACTCTTATACAACGCCTAGCTCACAAAAGATTCATCTCATACTTTAAGGATAGACAATGGAAGGCCATTCTGCACAGTAATGAGAACAACTTTGAGGTGGCGTCTGTTATGGGCACAGTTGAGTCATGATGGTGCCTCAGGGGTCATTGTTGGGGCCACTACTGTTATGTAAGTGATATTCATTGTAACATGACAGGGGACACTACTAAAATATTTCTGTTTGCTGATGCCACTAGCTTAGTGCCCTAAAACTGAATACTGCTCTGTTTACCACTAGCACAGTATCTGCAACAAGTGACAGTCAATCAAGAGACTAGTCTACTTTCCTTATTTCCATTCGCTTATAACATGTGGCGTTATATTGTTGGGTAACACTTCACACTGTAGTTGTGCCTCAGAAACGGGCAGTTGGAGCAATATAAGGTGTAAATCCGCGAACCTCTTGCAGACCCCTGTTTAAGAACCTTAGAATTCTGACACTGGCGTTTTGTAATATATTTTCTATAATATCGTTTGTTGATAAATATCAGCTTATTCCGAAGAATCAGCAACTTTCATTCAGTTAATGTCAGACAAAATGCTACTACGCACTTGGATTGCTACCTCCTTGACACTTCTGCAGAAAGACGAGCTGTGTTCTGTTGCATCCATTATCAATGAGTTGCCACAGGAAGTAAGGAAATCTTAACAGTATAACCTCGAGCTTTCAAGTATACAGAGAGTAATTTCCCCACGGATCATTCACTCCACACAGTTGAAGAGTTCCTGGAGAAAAATTAAGGTAATTCCTGTGTTATAATCTTGATTATGCTCATATATTCTCAGCAGCTCTTTATGTTTGCACACACACACACACACACACACACACACACACACACACACACACGCACACATAAACAGAGTTTTTTTCCTCATTTACTAAATTAACTATTCTTTTGTTGCCTCAGGGTGGGAACAATCAGTGTATCCCGTTAGTGAATTTGTGCTGCAGTTTCTGTTCTTCAATTTGATGCAGTACCTTATGGGTAGTACCTACTTTGGATAGCCAAATAATGGACGATGGCCGACGCTGAGAGGATATAAAGTAAAGAATAGCAGCAGCAAGAAATACGTTTCTGAAAGAGGGGAAGCTGTTAACGTGTAACTTTACGCGTTATGAAGTCTTCTCTGAAGGTATGTGCTTGTACTGTAGCCCTGTAGGGAAGTGAAACGTGGAGGTCAAACAATCCAAAGAAGAAGAAAGGTTATTGAAATGTTGCTCTACAGAAAAATGATGAGAATTAGACGGATATGTCGGATAACAAATCACTTATTATGTCACATGAGGAAAAAAGAAATTAGTGGCATGTCTTGGGGAAAAGAAGGGAACGGCTGATAGGACAAATCCTGTGGCATCAACGACTTGTCAGTTTGTGATGAAAGAGGGAGGGGGCGGAGGTCAAGGCTTGACTGTGGAAAGTAAGTTGAAATGGATGTGACCTGCAGTAGTTATGCTGAGATGAATAGGCTTTCATAGCTTAGACTAACATTGAGGACACAAACTCTTCATAAAATTGTATATGCTTGTTAAAACTGTTACTATTTTTTTTAACTGTTGCACCTCAAGAATACGGTTTACCTTTGTAGAATAGATAGTTTCTATTTTCAGATGAAGAGTGGAAGTGGAAAACGTTCTAGGTGCCATTTTTTACTGACTTCAGTGCTGTTGTGTTCTAGGTTTGTTGTTGTATGTCCCTAGCCTTGTCCTAAGTGTCAAATCATGGAGAAAATGTTTCAAACATTCATTACCAGATGGCTCATGATCGGGTGCCGAGTATTGATTCCTCCTGCAGTTCCTAGTGCCTTGCGTCAACCTGGGATTGGTTCAAATGGCTCTGAGCACTATGGGACTGAACATCTGTGGTCATCAATCCCCTAGAACTTAGAACTACTTAAACCTAACTAATCTAAGGACATCACACACAGGCAGGATTCGAATCTGCGACCGTAGCGGACATGCGGTTCCAGACTGAAGTGCCTAGAACCGCACGGCCCAACCTGGGATTGTTTGAACAGCTAACATGCGGGTTTTGGTTAGCGGTCACAGAATTTTGTGCTGCGAAAGAGATCTTGCAATTTTAGAGAAACGAGGAAAAGTAAGCAAGACTTTAGTTCCATCTTGCAATTTTAGAGAAACGGGGAAAAAATAAGCAAGGCTTTAGATCCACAAGATTAACATATGATAGTCGGATCAGTTGAGGATATGATGCTGCTGAGACATTGTTGTCAATGCATGCATTTGAGATCTCGAAACCCAGTATCATCATAGTTCCTCATAGTCATCCACCTCGAACCGCTTTTAAGAAATTTTTACTAGAAAGTGAAGAATGAGGAGATGTAAGTGTATTCAGAACAGAAAAAAGACGATGACCATGTGTGATGGCGTACTTCATGTGGAAAATCAATATTTTCTGTCAGTCGCAGAACTTAAAGACCTGTTGACCATGTTGTCATTTCTTGCTGAACAGTGCAGGGAGTATTACAGTAAACTTCGCAAAATCTGACCCCAAGAATGGAGTAGTGTAAGAAACAGACATTAATTCTCTGAGAATTTTTCTTCATTTTGATTTTGTTATTCTCTTACAAAAAATGAAAAATTAACGAGAAATGGTATTTGTTGACTGCAGCTCTACTGATTAAAATACACTCTGAGACAACAAAAAAAGACTCATCACGAAGGAGTTATGGAAATTGGTCACAAATTAGTATTCATTGAGGCATCAGTGGAAAATTCAAAATTTCAGCATTGAGTCATCAGTGGAAAATTCAAAATTTCAGCGGCCGGTGACTAATGTGTGACGCTACAGCGCAGTATGAACACGCAGTTGGCAGGGATAGAAAACAGAGGGCATGCCGATACCAGGGCACAAGTCTTTACGAAATTCATTCCGTGGACTCAAGTGGACAGTAATTATGCTTCGCAGATGTCGGCAATTGAGTGAGGACGTGTAATTGGGCTTAAAGAAGTCGGTTGCAGTAATCGACGAACCGCTTGTAACACCACAGCTCTTATGCTGTATGGATTTATTTTGTTTTTTTTTGCTTTATTTAATGTTACATTGTTTATCGTTTGTAAATGTGTTTGAATCGATAACATAAAATTGTGTACTCTTTTCTTTGCCAAACCTTTGTTGTCGTGATTTGATTCTATGCAAAGTAGTGTATCTGTAATTTAAAATTCTTTGTCCCATTTGGAGGGAACAAAACTTACTGTATATAATTGTAATTTTGTGGGAATAATTTTTTGTAGAAGCGTCAATATGTGAAAATGTTCTGTTTTATTTAATGTGTTTGTTTGCTCTTATGTAAACTGCTGACCTTCACTTAGGGCTCTTAGTTATTCTGTATGTAAAAGGTGTAGTGGTTCTCCTCGGGAACGGAACTGTGTAGCGCGCACAAATTGTGGTTGGCCTAGGTAGAAAAGGTGGAACTGATAGTCAGTCGGAGGCGAGCTACGAGTCGGGGACGAGCCACCAGTCGGGGACGAGCCACGAGTCCGTGCACCGCCATGTAAAAGATGCATATGGTGCTAGTTCTGAGAGAGGCTTTTCCTGCTTCTTTCCAAGGCCTCGGATGGATGGATAAATAGCTGGAACTAGTTTGGAATTTGTATCTATCGTCGCCACCAAGAAATGACAGAGTCCAGCAATTCAGTCTGCGAATCCACCTACCAACATGCAGTTGCCACCACATTGCGCAATCATTGCTACGTAATACTACAATGATGTATAGTGAAGGATCAGCTTAAGGACGTGCTAATGTACTGAAATATAAGGTAATTCGTATTTGAATTTATGTACCTACCTTGGTTTTCTCCTCATCATAACACCTCTCAGGTTCCTCTCCGTTTGAGCTAAAGTGATATCCGAGTGTCCTTACTAAAAGAAATTAAAGCCTAGAGTTTTGCTAATTAATGCCTCTTGAACTTAGTGAAGAGAAAGTTAAAGTGGCAAGAGAGTGAGTTAAAGTTATTGATGCTTGCTGAAATAATTTTCCTAGTAAAACTGCTTATTTAAAGTGTTGCTGCTAACTTCAATATTAAAAGTTCTTCAGACTGAGGCTTATAAGGCAAACGATCACATTATTGTCTGCAGTAAATTCTTAAGGGTGAGTCAGTTCTTGCAATTCGGTCAGTATTGTGTTTCGCTGTAGTAAAAGTGAGAAAGCTGCAGTTGTTGAACATTATATATTCAAGTTTGCTAAGTGTTTGTGTATCTTGTGTATTATAAGTGCATGTTAATAGTAATGTTATAAAGACCATTCACTTTATGTAAGCCTGAAAGTAATAAGTTGTTTCGGTATCTCTTATAATTTTTGCAAATAGTTTGTGCTGCTCTAGTTGTTAGCTTCAATCTTAAAACATATGTGTGTCAGAGTTCATTGCACTCGCGTGTGGCTAAGTCTAGGTTGTGTTTGTCCATTATAGTTACTTATACCTACTTTGATAAACGAGCACATTAATGTTTCTCTTGCCTAATTAGGCTGGCGACCGTTTCCCTTATTCTGTAAACAATATAGCTAGGCAAAATTTTGTTTGTTACTATTCCAATATGTACGTAATTTTGACTTTCATTTCCGATAAGCCACTTCCGTTAGGAACAACACGGTCAACATAACAAAATTCCTCTCAGAGGGTAACACTGCTCTGTTGCTTTATACCATAATTGCTATAACAAAATAATTCTGTTTTGCAAACTGCCTCCAGTTTTGAGGTTAAGGTATAGCAGTAGCAGTTAGGAGTGTTATACGCTCTACCTCTGAACAGGAGCGATGTCACTATTAGACAATCTCTGCAGAAATAGTTGACCCATGTCCGAATACAGTGTCAAGAAGGACGCGGTCGACCTAGAGAGGTGCCGGAAAGTGAGGAACGAGCAGACGACGGAGAGGTACTCAGAGCCCGGATTCATCAATATCATCGATCTGACGTGCAACTGTAATTAATAGGCGGCGTCATTGCAGGACTGTGATACGTCAATGATATTCTGCGCCCTTTTTTTTGTTTTCTTCATTTCAAGCTACCTTGGGCTTACTTTTCAGCAGTATAATGCTCGTCCGCATACGACGAGAGTTTCTGATGCTTGTCTTCATGCTTGACAAACCCTATCTTGTCTAGCAAGGTCATCGGACCTCTCCCTAATTACGGACGTTTGGAGCATTATGGGCAGGGCCCTCGAACCAGATCAGGATTTTGACGATCTAACGAGCCAGTCTGATCAAGGATTTCCAGTTTCTCTGCCAATCAGTGCCAAGCCGAATAACTTCTTGCAAGGGGCCAGAGGTGGACCGACGCGTTATTGGTTTGATCAAATCGTTAAGGTCTTTCTCCTGAATCAATCATCCAATTCTTCTCAAATTGTAATGTTTTGTTTGTCTGTACATGTACATTATATCTACCGATTTCCGTCCAGTTCTAACAATTCCTTCATTTTGCATCATTTGCTTTTTGTCTTACGTGTATTACAGCCGCATTTCTGCACTTACATGATCATAGATAAATCGAAGTTTATCTGTATAAATGGTATTGGGAACAAAAATTTTCGTATTGCCACTTGTTAGAACTAGTCTGTTTGCTGGCGCGGAACTTAAAACCTTCGTAATAAATTACTTATTTTGTAATTTGTGTCATTAATGGCCGGCCGTTGTGGCCGAGACGTTCTAGGCGCTTCAGTCCGGGACCGCGCTGCTGCTACGGTCGCAGGTTCGAATCCTGCCTTGGGCATGGATGTGTGTGATGTCCTTAGGTTGGTTAGGTTTGAGTAATTTCTGAGTCTAGGTGACTGATGACCTCATATGTTAAGTCCCATAGTGCTTAGAGCCATTTGAACCATTTTTTCATCAATGTTTGCAGTGGTGAGGTGGACAGCCTCATTATGGTATCATGAAACTTCTCAATGTTTCTGGATGCAAGAGTGTTTCTCCAACGTTCTGACAAATGTGAGACGTTACGCTCACAAGGATTTCATAACGATACTGTAGAAGTATAGAAAAGTGTATTAAGCTAGTAAAGAGCTAGTTGTGTTTCACAAGAAAGATGTTTCCTAAATCCGTGTTGACTGTGTGTCAATAGACCGTTCTCTCCGAGGTAATTCATAATGTTCGAACACAATATATGTTCCAAAATCCTGCTGCACGTCGACGTTAATGACATGGCCATGTAATGTAGTGGTCTACTCCTACTACCTTTCTTGACCTGTGCTACTTTCCAGTCTTTGAGTACGGATCTTCTGTCGAGAGAACGGTTGTATATGGTTGTTAAGTATGGAGCTATTGTATCAGCATACTCTGAAAGGAACGTAACTGGAATACAGTCTGGAACAGAAGATCTGCTTTTGATAAATCACTTAACAAAGAAAGTCTTCCAGTCAGACTGTATACCAGTTAGGTTCCTTTCGGAGTATGCTTTTACAATAGCTCGATACTTAACAATCATATGCAACCGTTCGCTCTACGAAAGACCCTTATCCAAAGACTGGAAAGCCGCACAGGTCACACCAATATCCAAGAAAGGTAGTAGGAGTAATCCATTAAATTACAGGCCCATATCATAAACGTCGATATTCAGAAGGATTTTGGAACATATGCTGGTGTCCAAAATTAATGCAACTAACGGAAATTTGTCAAGGTTGCGTTTCTTTTGCCAGAAAATAGTATAAGCACGTGATAGTAAAGTAGTGTAAAAAACTACGGAACGTAAACAATTTCAAAATGCATAACGGTGGACAAAAACGTTCTTCGTTTTTTCCAACTTAACGGATTTGCACACACCTTCCGACATCTGGTTAATGTTTTCAGTTTGGCGGGTGACCGTCTCTGGTAGTACAGGTATGAGAACGAGTGGGCATGCTATGAATGATGTCACCAATTTCATGTTGAGACAACAACGCCCCTTCTTCCTGCAGAGCTGCTCGCAAGTCTTGGAGAATAGTTGGTGGATGCTGACGTGATGCAACCTGTCACCCTAGTCCATCCCAGTCATGCTCCATGGAATTCGAACAGGGAGAGCGAGCAGGTCACGCCATGTGTGCAATATCTTCCGTTCTTCCGTTTCCAAGAAAACATCAGTCATCCGTATTCTACGAGGTCGACCATTATCGTCCAGCAATACCAAGGCTGGGCCCACAGTATCTTGCAACAACCACGTATGATGTCCTAAGATCTCTTCACGATACCTGACAGCAGTTAAACATTGCCAATTCATCTGCACAATTTCATGAAGAAGTGTTTGCCTTCCTACACCATTAGGGATCGTCGTCGATATCTATATTCACAGTGTCTGGATCCCAAAATCACGTTCCACCTTCCCCCAGATGAAAATCCGTTTGGTGTCACTCTCCAGACCAAATAGGGATTCATCTTTGAAAAGTACATTTGTACACAGTTCGACCATTCAGGTGGCATGTTGACGACACCACTCTAGACGTTCCCTTCTGCGAAGAAGCTTCAGAGGTACACATAAAGGAGGTCTCCGAGAATAAAGGCCACTCTGCCGAAGCCTTCTGTACACCGTTTGCGTCGATACAACACATCCAGTAGATGCTGCGAGGTCAGACAGCAGTTGCAGTACAGTATTAAGACAGTACTGTTGTGCCCTTACAGCCAAATAACGGTCCTCTCTTTCTGATGTTACGCGTGATTGGCCCTGCCCTTGTCTTTGGGATACAGTTTCTGTCTCTATAAAGTGTTTCCGCCTCCGAGAAATAGTGATGTCACACTCGGTCGGTCCTGCCCTGGTCTTTGGGATACAGTTTCTGTCTCCATAAACTGTACCCAAATCCGAGAAACATTGAGCCATAGGGCCACAGCAGTTTGCGAATTAGCTCCTTTCAATCTTGCTACGGCCCTCCAGCCCTCCAGGCGTCTTCTCTGTACCATGCCGCACAGTGATTGTGGATGTCGGACTACCCTGCCAACGCTACCCCGTTTGACAGCTGTACTGACCTCATTGTTGGCGTGGTTGTCTGTTGACCGGAAAGCCATCTTCCATGAAGAACACGATCGCGCGGACATCTGTGGACAGTTCGTATGATTAAGTCGTGAATTAGACATACGACGGGGAAATAGCGGTTTGTTGCTTTACTTTCGGAAACCAGAGTATATTGTGTTCGAACATTATGAATTACGTCGAAGAGAATGGTCTATTGACACACAGTCAACACGAATTCAGAAAACATCTTCCTTGTGAAACACAACTAGCTCTTTACTCACACGAAGTGTCGAGTGCGATATAGAAGGGATTTCAAACTGATTCTGTATTTCTATGTTTCCAGAAGGCTTTAGACACTGCACCTCACAAGCGGCTTGTAGTGAAATTGAGTGCTTATGGAATACCGCTTGTTATGTAACTGGATTCTTGATTTCCTGTCAGAGACGTCACAGTTCGTAGTAATTAACGGAAAGTCATCGAGTAAAAGAAAATAGATCTCTGTCTTTCTCCAAGGTAGTGTTATAGGCCATTTGCTGTTTCTTATCTACATAAACGATTTAGGAGACAACCTCAGGAGCTGTCTTAGATTGTTTGCAGATAATGCATTCGTTTATCGACTATTAAAGACATCAGAAGATCAAAAGAAATTGAAAGACAACTTAGAAAATATATCTGTGTGGTGAAAAAGTGGGAAATTGGCCATAAATAATGAAAAGTGCGATTTCATCATGTAAGTGTACTGTCCTATCGCTGCTTTAGTTGTGGAGTATCTTTGGGGGCAGCCGCGTCTAGGGGGTCGAGCACGGGACACGGAACTGTTATGTTGTGTAGTGTGTAGCTCTGCATGTGAGAAGCATTGTTAGTACGGATGTTGAAGTGTTGCTACAAGTGCTATTACAGTAAAGTTATTAAATATGGAAGTAATTCAGAGGAAAGTGCGTCAAGATGTAATTAATAATGAGCAGTGCCGCCGATAACGTATTTGTTGCGTCCTCTCGTTGCATGTAGTGCAGTATCAATCATCCGCGCCATGTTCGATCTCCCAGAATGAACTGATGTGGATCAGTAGAAATTAGTTACGATAAAAGAGTGCAGTCAAGTGCCAGTGTCTTGTAGCGAGCGTAAGGACGTGCGTTCGGTCATCACGTTCTGCATCATCAACAATCAGCCGCACGGCGACGGTTACGCGCACGCTCGTACAAGTGAGAACTGAGAACTGAAAAATTAACTTTACGAACAGTGCTATATGATTACTAGTGTCAAGGAGGACTGGTACCAAATATCTGTGTATGCGTGACGAGCGTAAGAACTTTCGTGCGCTCATTCGGCTTTCGCGTCATCAATAATCATCTGTGCCGTGTTCGGATACGCGTACGCTCGTCCTAGTGATTTTTGTGGACAGATAATCATCAGTTAAATGGGATAAGCACTTATGAATTAGAGTGTACTTATGAATTAGAATGTAAACAGTGCAACTTGCGATTTTTATTTATCGTCTCAGAATATAGTTGTTCATACCAGACGTAGAACAGTGCTGTGTTTTAACTTTGAGTGGTTCCCCTAAACCCGCCTGTATATTTCGATAGGTAATTTCAGGCATGCCAGCAGCAGCGTGAAGCAGAACAGTACGACCGCCGGGGGATTATCAGGTACGTGGTGTGGATAGGGCGCACGGTCAAGGAACGACAAACAGTTAAAGGGACCCCACCCATTCGTACTCCCGGCCATGTTACAATCAACATGAGTGCCGAAAGCAATCCGTTAAACTTCGGTTACACTACAAATCAGTCAGATCTACAGGCCGTAAATTCAACTAAATACCTAGGAATTACTATTACAAACAACTTAAATTGGAAGGAATACATAGAAAATATTGTGGGGAAGGCTAACCAAAGACTGTATTTTATTAGGGGGACACTTATAGAATGTAACAGATCTACTAAAGAGGCTGCCCGCAGTAAGCTTGTCCGTCCTCTTCTAGAAAGCTGCTGCTTGGTGTGGGATCCTGTATCGAGAACGTTCAAAGAAGGGCAGCAGGTTTTGCATTATCGTGAACTAGGGAAGAGAGTGTCACAGAAATAACACAGGATCTGGGCTGGACATCATTGAATCAAAGGGTTTTTTCGATGCGGCTGAATCTCACGAAATTTCAGTCATCAACTTCCTCCTCCAAAGGCGAAAATATTTTGCTGACACAGGGAGAAACGATCATAATAATAAAACAAGGGAAATCAGAGCTCGCACGGAAAAATATATCTATTCGTTTTTTCCGCACGCTGTACGAGATTGAAATAATAGAGAATTATTGTGAAGGTGGTTCGATGATCACTCTGTCAGGCACTTATATGATTTGTAGAGTATCCATGTAGATGTAGAGGTAGATGCAGATTAATGTCACTATAACTATCACAGTTGTGTTGTTTTGCCAGTGTCATGTCTGTGAGAACAACGTCGTTGCGATGGTACTACAATGCAGATACAGCTAAAGCTCAGTTGGTGGAGGAAGTTTTCCGAGGAAAATAAGAGGGCCGTGGGGCCTGGCGCTGCTATTTTGGGAGGGGAGGTGGGGTAGAAGACGTTTAGAAGGTAAAGTGTGTCGGTCCGCCGGCGTTCCTCTGGCACGAGGAGGCGGTGCGGCCGCTGCTGCAGCGATTCCGGCTAAGAGGCGGCTGCAAAATTCATGCGGGCAGCGCTGGACCACCGCCTGCCGCCCGCCAGCGCTCGCCGCCTTAGCACGCGCGCTAAGCTGTTTGCCTAACCGTCAGGCTGTGGCCACATTTTCACCAATCGATATAATCGCCATTATACGGCCCGCCTAAATTGTTTCAATAGGACCGAGATCAGCGCCGGCTTAAGTTACCACGGCGCAGGTGATCCCCACCGTTTATGCAAATAGGTAGTCGTCGCTTAATCACAGCAATTAGAAATCCCTCCGCTATACAACAAAATGTCCCCTCCATCCTATAACACTCTCCCCCTCCTCCCCTTACAGGTGCTTCCCTTCCCTCCTCTACCCTCGGCCTGATTCCCCTTCTCCCACCCTACTGCACCACAATGCACCAACTGTTCTGTACCCATTCTCTTCTCTCAACTGTAAATACCGGTACAATTTTTATTCACAAGCGGATTGAAATACATCGAATTAAGCAATGCAAAAATTAATTATTCGCTTATGACTTGAAATTCCGGAAGTGTGAAACGTAAGGTATTTGCCTTTTTGGTAATTCCTTATGTAGCTTCCTCTCGGGAAACAATATCATCAGAAAATATAAAGACGAAGATTTTAACTATAGGTTTAAAAATTTAGCTATAAATTACAGTAGCAAATACTGTAATAGGAAACGTATGTAATTCTTCTCATGAGCGTTAAGTGAGTACCAGAAAAAATATCTGCGCCCAAACCGCACGATAGATTAAATATTTTACGAAGCAGATTTGCTGTTTTAGACGTTCTGGTAAAAGTTTGTCCAGTACTGTAAAAACGAAGGAGGTATACACAGGTGCCTGGATTTACTTGAGGGCCAGATACGTCCAGGACTACACCAACGAATGCAAGGGGGTTCCGAGAAGCTTCTGCCGGTGCTTGCATTTTAGACAGAGATGGTCACCCAAAAGTGGAAAAGCGGAATAAAGAGTACTCTTCAATTTGTAAGAAAAGGTATACGAAATTGGACTACAAGCTAAAATCCTACAAAGTACGTTCACGAGCGATGTGTAAATTTGTGTACGAACCGAAAGTATGGCGTTGCGTTGTAATTCGAGGTCCGCTGAACCTTTTGTTCACTCTGCAGGAGAAGAATGGAACTATATCCGAATGCCATGGTTGCATTCAAATGGACCTATAGACGGTGGTATATAATTCTTCAGCAGCGGAAACGTTTTCTCTTTTAAAGAGAAATTATTTCTGGGGAACGGATTTACGAGAAAGACTTAATGCGTTAGCAGCAGCATAAAATTCAATGTGAAATTTGTAAAGCTGATTAACTGTGACGACGTATCCGGTGACTCATTCGAAAACAAGTCTGAAGGAAAAAATACTGTAGCTGTAATGCTAACTTTCTAGGTTGGTGTATATTTCAAAATTAGATGTCTCGAAAAGTAAGATCGATATACGAGTTTATTGTGAAAGCGGTAAGTATTTTTTATCGAAGCTATGCAGAAGTTTCGAAACACTTCGGAAACATAATAACAAACGGCGTTGTTATCAGAATTCATAGTGCCTATAAATAGTGAGCCGCAGCTCAGAACGATCAGTTCAATAGTTGAAATGTCGAAGGAAGTTAGCGTATCGAAGGAAAAACTTGAAGTACTGTATTCCATTGAAAAACGGTGTATCCTCGTGTTGGAATAGCGCAGGTTGGAACATAATCCCACGGTAACTAGGCACAGTTTGAAAACACGATTTAATCTTCCAAAAGGACCCTCTGAGAAAACCATTCGAAAGTTCTTCGCCAGATTCCAACGGACGGGCATCGTGGCTGATGATATAGCGGGGAATGTTGGCCCCTCGCAAACGAATCATTTGACATAGACATCACATCTTAATTTTTAAACATGGCTACATTGCTGAACGTTTATTATGGTTTATTTTATTTATTTACCTATTTATTTTGTTTGAGTTAGTAATTCCTAACCACCACCTTTTACACATTACGGTAGTAGAAATTCTTCTACAGAATGGAAGAAGTTGTCAAGGAGAAATTTTTCTAGGTTGTTCTTCAAATTTTACTTTTCTATCCGTCAGACATTTTATATCCCTGAGTAAGTTATCAAAAATTTTTGTTGCAGCATTCTGCACCCATTTTTATGCTAAATACAACCTTAATGTGGAGTAATGAATGTTATTTTCCCTGTTGGTAGTGTAATTATGTACATCATTGTTCGATTTTACCTGCAGTGGATTATTTATAACGTAATTCATGAGAGAATAAATATACTGACAAGGGAACCTCCCCATCGCACCCCTCTCAGATTTAGTTATAAGTTGGCACAGTGGATAGATCTTGAAAAACTGAGCACAGATCAATCGAGAAAACAGGAAGAAGTTGTGTGGAACTTTGAAAATATAGGCAAAATATACCAAGTGAGTAGTCTATGCGCATGATATGCAACATAAAGGTTATTTTGAGCTCAGGAGCGCCGTGGTCCCGTGGTTACCGTGAGCAGCTGCGGAACGAGAGGTCTTTGGTTTCAGTCTCTCCTCGAGTGAAAAGTTTAACTTTTTGTTTTCAGACAATTATCAAAGTTCAGGCACTCACACATAATGAACTTCGCTCTCCAAAATTCCAGGACATGTTCACATTTGCTTGGACATATGCAGGATTTGACGGTCTACACGCGGAAAAATTTGAAAACGTTAAAAATATATGTTATGACAGAGCACAGGGAAAACTGTGCGACTGTGAAACTGTAGCATTCATTTGTTTCAGTTTATGTGACAAACTCTTATGTTTTCATCACTTTTTTGGGAGTGATTATCACATCCACAAGAAAACCTAAGTCGGGCAAGGTAGAAGGATCTTTTTACCCATTCGCCAAGTGTACAAGTTAGGTGGGTCGACAACATATTCCTGTCATGTGACGCTCATGCCGTCACTAGTGTCGTATAGAATATATCAGACGTGTTTTCCTGTGGAGGAATCGCTTGACCTATGACCTTGCGATCAAATCGCACGGATTTGCGGTGCGGTCGCAAAACACAGACACTAAACTTATTACAATGAACAGAGACGCAATGAACGAACGGACAGATCATAACTTTGCGAAAATAAAGAAAGTAAACTTTTCACTCGAGGGAAGACTTGAACCAAGGACCTCGCGTTCCGCAGCTGCTCACGCTAACCACGGGACTGAGCTCACACTATCCTTGATGTTACCTATCTTGCGCATGGACTACTTAGTTCGTAAATTTAGCTTATTTTTTTCATAATTCCACACAACGTCTTCCTGTTTTCTCGATTGAACTGTGTTCAGTTTTTCAAGGCCTATCCACTGTGCCAACTTATAACTAAATCTGAGGGGGGTGCGATGGGGAGGTTCCCTTGTGAGAAGTAATATTCAGAATTCCCAACTCCTTGAACAGATGCCTGCAAGATGATAATGGGTGAACACCACATGTTATTTTTAAAGACCGTTTTCTAACAATGAAGACTTTCTTTCTTAAAAATGAGTTACGCAGAACACTATTCCACATGACATCATTGAATGAAAATATGCAAAATATATAATCTTACTCATTTGTCTCCCTCCAAGATTTGCAATGATTCTACGTGAAATGTGGCTGAATAAAGTTTTTTTAGGGTTTCCAAAATGCGCTTTTTCAATTTAAAATCTCATCAATTTGTACAAATAAGAATTTTGAATTTTCCATCCTATTTATTATTCCCTTTTCATGTGTTGCTCTTCCATCGGTGTATTATCCGTAAATTTTCAGAACTGCAACTATTGAGGGTGAGACTATATGCAGAAAATCAGTCATTGATACTTTTAAGAAAATCGTTTATTATTAACTATGCTTATGTGTATTAGATGGAAGATCGTTACATATGTGAGGTGCAATAGTGAACATTAGACTGAGCGTTGGAGAACCCCATAATTGATTTCTCCACAGTCACAATAATGTCTACAAACTACACTGGTTGAATTACTAAGTATAACTTCCTCCTTTTTTCTATTTGATAGATATGATATTATTCAATGGCTGGCTATACCATTCATCCCATACAACTTCAATTTACCACAGTATTCTATAGAATATTCTATTGAATATTATGATTCACAGAGTCAAATTCTTTAGCTCGGTTGCAGAAAATACCAGCCGGCGCTGTTTTATTATTTATTGCTTGTAAAATTTGGTGTGGGAACATGTGAACGACACTTTCATAGGAACAACTCCTTTGAAATCCAAACTGCAATTTTCTGAAAATATTATAGTTACTCAGGTGCGACACCATTTTAGAATACATCATCTTCTCATGGAAACCAGCAAGGGTTACGAAAGCAACGGTCGTGTGTAACTCAACTCGTAGTCTTCATACACGATATCGACTTTGCCATGGATCCAGGAAAACAGATTGTTTCGGTATTAATAGACTTTAGAGAAGCTTCGGATTATGTAATGCATACGCCTTCTAGGGCAGTTATACTCTTAGGTTTTAGAGTGGATCGAAAATTTCCTAAAGGCAGAATGCATTACGTTATCCTCGACAACGAGTCAGCTACAGATATTGGAGTTATATCTGGTGTGTCCTAGGGCAGTTTATTTGAGGTGTTTCTGTTTAGTTATACATTATTGGCTATTTAGATAGTGCTAGCTTCAATATCACAATTTTGGAAGATGATGTAGGTGTCTGCGAGGAAATTTGATGAGGTAAAAATTATAATACCTCACCAGTCTCAGCCTGGTGAAAGGACAGGAAACTGGAAAAGCAAAGCTAATTGACAGAAGATTGTAAAAATGTCATGATCTCTCTCTTAACAAAAGATTCCACATTAGTCTCCCACCAGGATATCCTGGACGTGAATGTCTAGGGGGAGGTGACGATACACTAACAAAACGGTTGCACCCCACAAGTCGGGGCGTATAATGTCAAATGTTTGAACTTGATATTGAAGCTAGATAGCTGGAAAACGGAAAGGGGAAGGCCCACTATAAATGTAAAGAAGGTCAGTGTAGTGAAACGAAAAGTCTTCAAGGATTTCTGTTCAGAAGAATATAGGGTAATTCCGCAGCAGCAGGAGATAACGTTGGTAGGATTCATTATGAAAAGGAAGGTAGGGCAGAGAGCAAGATACTGTGAACAAGCCAGCGATACGGTTGTCCTCATCAGACTCTACAGCACACCAACGTCGAAAACTATAGTTCAGGAATGCATGCCAACGTTGCAAGAAGGAGATGAATCATAAAGTACATGAGGATACTCAACGGGAAATTCAGTGTCTAAAGGAAGATGATAATCTAGTAACGATGGGGGAGTGGAATGCGGCTGTAGGGGAAGGAGTTGAGGAAAGAATTACGGGGTAATATTGCCTTTGTGGCAGGAAAGAGAGGAGAGAAAGAAGAACTGACTTCATCTTAAATTTCCAGATAGTAATGGTGAAGAACCACATGACGGAGGAAAAGTCATGGACTCATAGAAGATTCCAGATGGATTGCATTATGATCAGACAGAGACACCGAAATCAGACGTTGAGTTGTAAGGCGTACCCAGGAGCTGATGTAGACTCAGATTACAATTTCGTAACGATGAAGAGTAAACTGAAGTTTAAGATAATAATTCGGAAGAGGCAGTGTGCAAATAAGTTTGGTGTTGAAGTACTGAGGAATCACGAGACGCGTTTGAAGTTCACTAAAATGTGGATATTGCGTTAACGAATTCCGCGATAGATATTCAGTAGAAAAGGAGTTACCTCCCTAAGAATACTACACATGTTGTGCCAGACAAAAGTAGGTATCAGTTAGGTACTTCAACTGATCGACGAAAGAAGAAAGTACAAAATTGTTTAGAGAAAGACAGAAATACAGCAAATATAGAAATATTAGAAATGAAGTGCGGGGATGGCAAGGCGAAATGGCTGCAGTAAATGTGTTAAGAAATCTAACAAGAAATGATCGTCTTAAGGATGGATTCAGCATATAAAAAATCTATAAATTCTTCTATGAAATGTAATGCGAGGTTGGTAACGTGAGGAATGCAATGGGAATTCAGTTTTGAGCGCCGAGGAGAAAGCGGATATGTGGAAAGAATACATAGAAGGTCTATATGGAGAGGAAGAAGTATCTGATGGCATGATAAAAGAAGAAGTCGAAGATAGGGGATCCATTGTTAGAATCTAAAAGTGCTCTGGACGACTTGAGATCAAATAAGGTAAGAGGGATGGATAAAATTCTATCAGGATTTCTAACCTCATTGAGTGGAGTGGCAACAAAATGACTATACAAGTTGATAAGTATAATCTGCGAGACAGGCGACATACCATCAGACTTTCGGAAAAATATAATCCCCTCCATTTCGAAGATAACAAGAGAAGCTCTAGAACTGTCACACAATCAGCTTAACACCTCATGGAAATTGCTGACAAGAATATTATGCAAAAGAAAGGAAAAGAAAATTGAATATGTGTTATATGACGGTAAAGTTGGCTTCAGAAAAGGTAGAGGCACCAGATAGGCAGTTATGACGCTTGACAATCAAAGCTAAACTCAAGAAAAATGAAAACTCTTTCTTTGTATTTGTCGACCTGAGGGAAGCGTTCGACAATGTAAAATGGCAAGATGTTCGAAATTCTGAGCAAAATAGGAGTAACCTATACTGAGAATTAAAGGATCTGTTCAACGGAATTAACAGTCTAATGAATACGGAACATGGGCTGAGGGTAAATCTAAGAATAACGAACATAATGGGAAGTACAAGAAGGATAAAAGGGAGAAGTTTAATATGAAAATTTGTGATCACGATATAGACCTTGGAAGCAAAGTAATTTATGATGGACGAAGAAATGAATAAATAAAATAAAGACTAGCGTCTGCAAAGAGAGCGTTCCATACAGGCCAAAAGAAGTTCTGTTACTATGTACTGTAAGCCTTAAGATGAGGAAGAAATTTCTGAGAATGTACTTTTGGGGCTCAGTACCGTGTGGCAATGAATATTGGACCGCGGGTATACCTGAACAAAAGAGAATCGGAGCATTTGAGATCCAGTGATATAAGACAGTTTTGAAAATCAGCTGAACTGACACGGTGAGGACGAGAATTTTCTCTGTAAAATCAGCTAAGAAAGGGAGAAATGGAAATCACAGACAAGAAGAAGGGACAAGATGATAGGATATTATGCATCAAGGAATAACTTCCATGGTGCTAGAGGAGACTGTAGAGGATGAAAACTGTGGAGAAAGACAGAGACTGGAACACATCCAGCAAGTAACTGAGGACGTTGGGTGCAAGAGCTACTCTGCGATAGAGAGGTTGACACAAGGGAGGAATTCGTGGCGATCCAGACAAATGGCTGTAGATTCAAAAGAGGAAAAAGGAAAAGATATATTCCATCTGCTCTACTGTCCAACCTGTATATCTAAGAAGTTCAGAGTGGGGGTTAATGATAAGATTCGTTGATGATACTGCTGTTTTCTGTGAAACAGAGGAAGTAATATAGGACGGGTTGAATACTATGAAAAGAGCACCGAATGTTGGTTGGGGAAGAAAGACAAAATATTAAGCTGTAGTACAAATGAGATTAGAATTGGGAATGTGGAGGTGGACAAAGTTAAGAAAGTCTGTTGACTTGGAAGCAAAACGACGGATAACAGACGAAGCAACTCTAAGAAACGCATTAGAATTAACCTGAGAAAGAAATTACTAAGTACGTATGCATTAAAGCGTACTACGGAAATGAACTATTGAGTGTTGACAAACTGGGAAAAAGGAAATCGAAATCTTTGAGAGGCGGTGTTACAGGAAAAAGAAGAAAAAAAGTAGACATATAATATAATGAATGAGAATGCTCTCTGCAGAATCTGTGAGGAAAACAGTACAATGAAAACTCTGAATGAAAGAAGATACAGGGTATGTTAGAGGCTGCAATTACGAAAAAATTTATGAAATATAACACACATACAAACTACGTATATGTACATTACACGAAGTATATGCACGACTGACATGATACTATGAGAATATATTTGACGAAAACAAAACTCGTGGAAGTCTGGAAAACGTAGCCAATAGTCGTCGTAGTATGAGAAGCGAGTACACAAATACACATTAAGACAACAGAAACCATGCACTACGAAGGAATTTTCCGAATGGGACGAATATCAATAGATGTGATCTGTATGTACAGACAAACAAACGATCACAATTTAAGAAAAATTGGATAGTTTATTCACGAGAAAGAGCTTCACAAAGCGAGCAACTCAGTAACGGGTTCGTCCACCTCTGGCCTTGATGCAAGCAGTTATTTATCTTGGCATTGATTGACAATGTTGTTGGACGTCCTCCTGAGGGATATCGTTCCAGATTCTTTTCAATTGGCGCATTAGATAGTAAAAACCCCGAGCTTGTTGTAGGACCTGCCCATAACGCTCCATACGTTCTCAATTGAGGATGGATCCTGTGACCTTGCTGGCCAAGGTAGAGTTTGGTAAGAAGGAAGCCAAGCAGTAGAAACTCTCCCCTTGTGGGAGAGGGAATTATTTTGTTCAAATGAAAGACCAGGAAGACTTACCATGAAGGGCAAGAAAACAGGGTGTAGAATATCGTCGACATACCGCTATTCTGTGAGTGACCGGCAAAGGCGTCCTGCTGTGGAATGAAAGGGTTGTTGGGTCATATGGCGGCTGACAGTTAGCTTGGTACCCCACAGGGGCCTGAGGCCCTTCCAGACTCGTTATCGCTGGTCATCGGGGCTCAGTTCGAAGCAAGAATCATCACTGATGACTATTCCACTCAAGTCAAAGCAATTCCAGGAATTGTCTTAGGGTCTATGTTCACAGCCGCACTGCCAGTCGAAGTGACCGCTCAAGACTGGGAAGCTGTTTTAAACATAACCAATGATGAGGTGTCTCGCCACGTGATATGAAGCATGCTCCATGGGTGCGGTGTATGTAGGTAGCCAACATACACCTTCTCAGGCAAGATCGGTTAGTGATGGCCGATCTCCAACAGCTGTGATGATTCCATATCACTCTCGAGGTCGGTTATGGCTTCGTCAGTCACTCCCTCCCCCCCCCCCTCCCCCCTCTCCGCAGATGAAACTTACAGGCGGAATCGGTTCAGTCTGTGCTAGCTCCGCCTCGGACGCTGAGGTACTGCTACTGGATCAGGGAGGTTCTGCATCACCACCCTGAGGACCTCAGGTTGCTCAAACTGATTGTGAGTGGTGTCGGATAACATGCGGTCCACATCGCGTATGGAAAGCTGGTCAGCCGCCACCGCTTCTGAAAGATAGAGAGTGATGCCTGAGTACAGACTATGCTCCACTGGCCATGAGGCGTCCGCCGCTGTTGTTGGAGCCTGAGATGCCGAAGCTGCAGATGTGGCCAGAGCTGCAGGTTGTACCGAATGGTCAGGCCTGCTGAGGCAATGCGAAGACATCCTGACTGACGACATCATGTATCTCCCATCTGCCAGGGGTATGGCCTTTATAATTCACTCCACGCACGTCATTAATGTCTATATGCCTTCTGGTACTGGATGTCGGCGTGAAAGAGCACGAATTTTTGCGAAGGAGATTGCCCCACTGTTCTTAGGTCCTCATGAACATTTTCTCTTTGGAGAGGACTTTAACTGAATACTCGGTCAGAGAGAGCAGTACCCGAATTTTACGCCGTGTCAACAGCTGCGTCTCATTGCTCGTGATCTAACCCTACGGGATACCTGGGAGGTACCGCGCAGTAACTACCCGAGGTTCTCGTTTCACACGAGCCATTCAGCTATTAGATTAGACAGTATGTATGTCTCCTTTAGGCTGGTTGATGTGACGCTCGATTTAGAGTGCTGGTCTTTGGTGTTCTCTGGTCACTGCGTGTAAATACGAGTATCTACGTTTCTCCTTCCCCGCCAGGAGGTTCAGATGGTTCAAATGGCTCTGAGCACTATGGGACTTAACTTCTGAGGTCATCAATCCCCTAGAACTTAGAACTACTTAAACCTGACTATCCTAAGGACATCACAAACAACCATGCCAGAGGCAGGATTCGAATCTACGACCGTAGCGGTCGCGCGGTTCCAGACTGTAGCGCCTAGAACGGCTCGGCCACTCCGGCCGGCCCGCCAGGAGGTTTGGAGGAGTCGAGCACCATGGAAACTCTTAGCATTAGTAGGATCCTGATTGTTGCCGAAGTATGAGTGAGACGTGGGCAAGATGCGCGCGGTGTCTTCAATCCTACGCATCCGTCATGGACACTTGCCGAAATAATCCAAACCGATGCTCCGGCGCACATTCATCACTTACAGCAGGGAGGTGGCCGCTTAGTACAGGCACACTACAGACTTTTACTTCAGCGCCCTCCGCGACCTTGAAGGCCAGCCAATTTCCCCAGAAGTACAAACTGAACGAGGCATGATTAAGGCGAAGCTACTAGCGATTACTCGCCAGAAACTACAGGGCGCTGTGGTGATGTGGTGTGGTGGGACAATCCGTCCATACATCATATTGTGCACAATCGCAGACACAACTTAGTCACCGAATTCATAGGCCATCGTGTGCAGCGGTTTACCTGGCACGTGCACGTAGTCCATAGCTTTGTCGCACATTATCGCCGAGTCTACCGTGCTGATGATGGGGCCGTCCTGGATGTTAATGGAACCTTCCACCACTATTTTCAGGGGTGCATTGTGCAAGTCATCAGACATCAACGGACTTAGTACTGAGTACTATAGCACACTTTGGGGTCTCATATCTACACGGTGGACGGAGATGTATAATGAACTGATCACATCTGCAGGTTTGTAACACCAGCTTTCGTCAAGAGTATTAATGTTCCTGTTCATAAACAGACGCCTGGAATTACTAAGGGCAACTACCGACCTGTCACGTTATGAAATACTGATTATAAGATTTTTGCGCAGTTACTGGCGGAGCTCTGCACACCGCTCTCACCATGTATCCTCTCCAAATGGGTAAACTATGCCAAGTGGCACAGTTAACGTCTAGACAGCGGCTGGACATCGTCGTGACGCGACTGCGCTGGCAGTCATGCAGACTTCGTGCAGCGATTGCTGCCGTATATTTTGACAGCGCGTTTGACATGGTGCGCCATGTCTCCGAATACTCTGTCTTAGAACAGATGGGTGTCCCTGCCCGGTTTATCAGTGTCCTTCGGTGGCTCTTGTGTTGATCTAGGTCAATGGGGTGTGGCGAGTCCGATACCGTTTCAACGGTCGGTCCGACAAGGCTGCCCCAGTCCAAGTGCGTTTATGCAGTAGGACTGCAGCCACTCATAAGGCAGTTGACGACGCAGTTGTCTGGACTTTCCTTACGCGTTTACACCTTCCGATGTCGTGCATACGCAGATGATCTCCTGCTTCTGGTTCGTTCTCATCTACGACACCATCACCACGCATAGGAGAGAGGCTGGAAGTGTGATGAATGTTTGCAAATCCAAGGCGTTGACTACTGGACGCGGGCTACCCTCGGGCTGCCCTGTGTCCAACATCTTCGCTATTTTGGGATCACCTTTACATCATCAACGCGACGTACAGCGCTTGTCAACTTTCGTCAAGTTTTGAAAGTTACCCGCTTGATGATCAATCATAGCTCCCTACGCCGCCTCGATCATTTGCAGCGTGTTGCCTACTTGGAAGCCTTTCTAGCATCCACAATGGTTCATATTGCGCAGATTCTACCGCTGCCGATTACGATAGGAATTTGTATTTTCTGACACTTGGGTCCATCTTCAACATCCTTAAAGTACTCACTTCCCCTCCCCCCCCCCCCTTCCTGTGCAACGGGAATTCCACTGTTAAATGCAGAGGAGAGAGCGGATAGGTGGAACGAGTACACTGGAGGCCTCTTTGAGGGGGAAGCAGCTGGAGTGACTCTGGAGGTGGCCCGCCAGCTAGAAGGCACAGTAGTAAGCCTGTCATTAGTGGAGGCCAAGTCTTGTGCTGGCTGCTTGCTGAACCGTGTCGCTCCGGGGCCTGGCATAGTCCACCCTTTGGAGATGGTACTCTCGGACGGAGATATCTCTGGCTAAAAACAATTGATATTTACACAGCTTCGTCGTCCTCTTGTTTTCCCGAAGCACCACTTTCAACTATGTATAGCGAAATAAGCTTGTAAGTCAGGGGTAAAGTAACTGGCCTGCCGACTTTACCGTCTTTCTGCCTTTCTGCTGTATCGATGCTAGCATACGTCTCGCCCCGCCATGTTGTCATTGATCACTGACACCGGGATGTTTTGGACCGCTCCGAATGTACCTGATACCGTGGTCTCTTGCGACAGCTGAAGCAGTGCTGCTATTTTACTCAGTGGCGCTGCGCTACAAGGCTATTACTAGGACCATAGAAGGGCAGCATGTATGTACCACAAAAGTTTCTTCGATGTGCCATAGGAAACATAATCTACGTGTCCAAATAAATGGTTCAAATGGCTCTGAGCACTATGGGACTTAACTTCTGAGGTCATCAGACCCCTAGAACTTAGAACTACTTAAACCTAACTAACCTAAGGACATCACACACGTCCATGCCCGAGGCAGGATTCGAACCTGCGACCGTAGCTGTCGTGCGGTTCCGGACCTACGTGTCCACCTTTCACATTTGTTCACGTATTTAACATATTCATTGTGGGCAAAGTGTATCTTCATAAAAGCCATAAATATGCGTATATCATAAAATGTAAATGGCTACTGTATGATCTTGAAACTAAGACAGCTATTAATAAGAACTACATTTCTAACTGTGGTATGTTTTATTATGATTAATGGATTTATTATTTTTTGCTTTACTGCAACCCTTTAAGTGCGCTATTGAGCATTTCGGACAAGAATTTACGATGTAGCTGTAACTAAATGTGGAACTCAGAAAACAGAAGTTGCACTTTGGAAAGTAAGTAAAAATTGTAACTACCGCAGTATTGTTTATTAACAATGGACATCAAGTCCCGTAAAAATCTGTTCTGGGACAAAATTATGTTTTCATTTCGCCCTATGATGTCTGTTATCAGCTGACATACCAAGAGTGTTTACTTGTTCACTGCGCGGGATTTGCCGATCGGTCCAAGGCGCTGCAGTCATGGACTGTGTGGCTGGTCCCGGCGGAGGTTCGAGTCCTCCCTCTGGCATGGGTGTGTGTGTTTGTCCTTAGGATAATTTAGGTTAAGTAGTGTGTAAGCTTAGGGTCTGACGACCTTAGCAGTTAAGTCCCGTAAGATTTCACACACATTTGAACATTTTTGTTTACTTGTTCACTACTTACGCTTAACTCAGAATTAGTGAATGATAACGGTGCCTAAGCGCTATAGTGTGTTTGTGTGTTTGCTATATCTGGGCTCTCAACGTCAAATATCAAAATCAAACTGCAAATAATTCTGCTACTGAGAATGTTTATAACCTCTCCAGATTAATAAAGGCGCTGAACTACACTGTACATTAGGACACAATTTTTAACTTTTAAGTTCTGATACATTAGCAGGGGACAATTTAGCTTCTTAGTTCAATGATATTGCTTTCAGGACAAGGAAGATGCCGACATTTTAAAGATGATTGCAATTTATTTACATGACTCGATCGATTAGCCAAGTCCTAGAACAGGGTTTGGCTATCTTCGTTGCCAGTTTTTTTCTGTGGGTAGCCATATAACTTTGTATCTACCCACTGTTCACAAATTGTACCGTCTTGTTGCTCAGAGGGCTGCTACATCTTTATCTACATCTGCATCTACATCCATATCTTGCTGTTGCTGTCTCGAAATTTCAATAGTAAATCTCTTCATGGTGCACAACATCTCTCTTGCAACGCCTCCCAGTGGAATTTGTTGAGCATCTCCGTAATGCTCTCGTAACGACCAAACGATCCCTTGACGAAACGTGACTTTTTCGTTGGGTCTTCTCTGTCTATTCTCTCTGTCCTAACTGGTAGGGACCCCAGATAGACAAAAATACTCTAGAATCGATCAAAAGCACCTTATAAGCTACTTCCCTCGTGAACGAGTTACATTTCGTTAAGATCCTTCCTATGAATCTGAGTCTGGTATCTACTATTCCCAATATTTGTTTTATGTGGTCATTTCACTTAAGGTTGTTGAAGATAATTACTCCTAAATATTTTACGGCAGATGCTGTTTCCAGCGGTCTGTCATACAGTAGTGAATTTCTTTTCCAATTTAAACGAAATACGTTACATTTATTTACGTTCATGGTCAAATGCCAGAGCCTGCATCATTCCCTTTTTTCCACTAATTGTTTTAGGTGGTCATTTCACTTAAGATTGCTCAGTATAGTTACTCCTAAATATTTTACGGCAGATACTGTTTCCAGTGGTCTGTCATACAGTAGTAAAATTCGGGACGGATAGGGAGAGGCGCGAATGCACTGCGCACTTACTGCAAATCAAGCAAACATGTCGTGTGAGGCGAGGAAAGTCACATCGCTAGCAGCGGCGTCCTCCAGCACGATACTGCCACACCCCGCACAGGCCATACGCAGGTCGGCCGCGCGCAAGCCCTCCGTTGGACAGCAGAAGCGAAATACGTTACAGTTACTTACATTCAGGGTCAACTGCCAGAGCCTGCATCACTCATCAACTCAGGATAGTTACTCCTAACGGAGGTCATTCTGCAAATTGTTGCTATCTTCTGGCGTTGCTATCATGTTATGGACAACGGCATCATCTGTGAACAGCCTTAGAGAGCATCCTACGCTTTCTACTAGATCATTTATATACGTTGTAGTCAGTAACGGTCCTGCCAGAATTCCTTGGGTGTGCCGTAAATTACCTTTACATGGTTTGACTTTGTTTCGTTAGGAGCAACGTGTTGAGTTCGGTCTGTATGGAAGTCTTGAATCCAGTCGCAAATCTGCTCCGATACTCCGTAAGCTCGTATTTTTTCACTAAACGGCATTGCGGGACGGTGTTAAACGCCTTCCTGAACTCAAGGAACGTGGCATCAACCTGAGTGTCATTGTCAGTGGCGCTGTGAATCTCATGCAGGAGCAGAGCGAACTGGGTTTCGCCTGTTCTCTGTTTGTCGAATCCATGTTAATTTTTATAGAGGAGATTTTTCTTCTCCAAGAATGTCATACTGATTGAGCATAAAACATGTTCCATAATTCTAAAAGAGCTTAAAGGTAACGATATAGGTCTATAATTGGGTGCATTTGTCCTACAGCCCTTCTTAAAAGCGGGAGTGACCTGCGCTTTCTTCCAGTCGCTATGTATCCTTCATTGCTCAAGTGATCTACGATAAATTGCTGGTGGAAGGGAGGAAGTTCTTTCGCATAATCTCTGTAGAATCTATAAGTATCTCACCTGGTCCTGACGTCTTTCTACTACTAAGTGATTGTAGTTGTTTTTCTATTCCGCGATCGGTTATCTCAGTATCCCAATTCGACGTTCTTACGACGATTGGAAGGAGTGACCATGTTACAGTCATCCACGTGAAACAACTTAGGAAAACCGAGTTCAGTATTTCGGCCTCCTCTCTATTATCTTCCGTTTCGCAGCCAGTATGGTCACCGAGTGAATGAATAGATGATTTTGGTCCACTTACTGATTTTACACGTGACCAAAACCTCTCAAGGTTTTTACTCGGACCAGTTGACAAAGTTCTACGTGCAACGTCATTGAACGCTTCTCACATTGCTCTCCTTAGGCTCATTTTCGTTTCGTTCGGCTTTTGTTTATCATCTAGGTTTTTACCTCTCTTGAATCTGAGATGAAGTTTTCCAACACCGTTATTAAATCACGGAGGTCTCTCCTATCCCTTAAGATCTTACTCGGAAAATACTTGTCTAAAGCATATTGTACGATTCCTTTGAATTTTGTCCATTCGTTTTCCCCACCTTTGTCATCATCACCGAATATTTGATGCTGACTGCTTAGATTGAAACATGTATCCTTTCTCTCTCGCTACTCTCCCTACCTTTATTAACAGTCTTTGTCAGACCCGTTGTCATAGATGCTATCACAGCCTTATGATCACTGATATCTTCCTCTACGTTAACTACCTCGATAAGTTCAGGTCTGTTTGTAGCTAGTTGTTAACCTCACAAGTTGGTTCTCTATTTGGTCAAAGTAATTTTCGGACAAGGCATCCAGAACTATGTCACAAGAGTTCCTCTCTCTGGCACCAGTTTTCACAGCATGACACTCCAGATCTATATCTGGCAAGTTGAAGTCACCTCCTACTAAGACAGCATGCTCAGGAAAATTATTAATGACATTCCACAAATTCTGTTTTAAACGCTCTACCACCAGAGCTCCTGACCCAGGTGGTCTACAAAAGCATCCAATTACCATTTTTAACCGATCTGTGATAGTTAACTTCTTACGATAAATATTCCAATCTGAATTCAGGATTTCGATGTCATTAACACCTGCTTTCAACCAGCTCTCTGTTCCTAATACTATCTGTGCATTATAATCTTCGGTTAACGATAATAATTCAGGGACCGTTCCCTGGATGCTCCTGTAGTTTACCAAAATCAAATTAACCTTTTCTGTCTCTTTTCTGCGACGAGGAACGTCCTCTGAACACATTGTGTCTAATTTCAGGCAAATCGTCTTTAATCCCAGGGTAGGTTTTCTCTAAGCTAAAACCACCTCATTTGCACTGACACTAGTAGCCCTAGTAGCCGTCTCCTGCGTGTGGTGCACGCCTGATGTACACTGAAGAGCCAAAAAAAACTGCTACACCTACCAAATGTAGTTTAGGGCCCCCGCGAGCTTGCAAGTGTGTCGCAACACGACGTGGCATGAACTCGAATAATGTCTGAAGTAGTGCTGGAGGGAATCGACAACATGATTTCTGCAGGGTTATCCATAAATCTGTAACAGTATGAGGGGGTGGAAACCTCTTCTGAAGAGCACATTGCAAGGCACCCCAGATACGCTCAATAATGTTCATGTCTGGGAAGTTTGGTGAGGAGTGGAAATGTTTAAACTCAGAAGAGTATTCCTGGAAACACTCAGTAGAAATTGCGGAAGTGTGGGGTGTCGCGTTGTCCTGCTGGAATTGCCCAAGTCCGTCGGAATGCACAACGAACATGAATGGATGCAGGAGATCAGACAGGATGCATAAGTACGTACCACCTGTCAGAGTCGAATATAGGCGTGTGAGGTGTCCCATGTCACTTCAACTGCTCACGCCCCACACTATTACAGTGTCTCTACCAGCTTCAACAGTCTCCTACTAACATGCAGGGACCATGTATTCATGAGATTGTCTCCACACCCGTGCACGTCCATCCGTTCGATGCAACTTGAAACGAGACTCGTCCGATGAGGCAACATGACACCAGCAATCAGAACTCCAATGTCGCTGATGACAGGCCCAGGGGAAGTGCAACGTTTTGTGTCGTGCAGTCATCAAGGTAACACGAGTGCGTCTTCGGCTCCGAAAGACCATATCGATGATGTTTCGTTGAATGGTTCGCACGCTGTCACTTGTTGATGACCGAGCACTGAAGTCGGCAGCAATTTGCGGAAGGGTTGCAGTTTTGTCACTCTTGAAATGGTCATACCTGAAAATCCCCACTACATCGCTACCTCGGAGATGCTGTGTGCAATCGCTCGTGCACTGAATATAACACCATGTTCAAACTCACTTAAATCTTGATAACCAGCCGTTGTAGCCACAGTAAGCGATCTAACAACTGTGCCAGACACTTGTTGTCATATAAAGGCGTTCCCGACCGTAGCGCCGTATTCTGTTTACACAACTCTGTATTTTAATACCCATGCCTGTACCAGTCTCTTCGTTGCTTCAGTTTATTGAGGGGAGCCCTACAATTCTGTATCCGATCGCGGAGGTCGAGAAATTCGCATACGATACCGTCACAGTGTTGTCACATACATAGAGTTCACATACAATAACAAAAAAGATCACAATCAAACATCCTTAAATTCATAAAATTATTCTGTGAATATGGAGCATCTGATCAGCAGTAGTTAATTCAGTTGGTGATGAAACATTTCTTATCATCTTACATCACCAGTAACTCAGTGACATTCTAATAGAACATTTTTTTGTGATCCCAACTGTACGGAGATGTTTAGTTATAGTCCTTCGTTTTATTTGTCAGTAATGTTGTTTTCAAATTTTGATCGCTCTTGTGACGGACATGATAACGGAGAAAATATATTTTCAAGCTGTTATGTTGTGTACGTGGCTGCAATATGAGTTTTCCAGCTAACGTTCTTACAATTAAGCTGTTTTACCCGTTACTATCGACCATATACTATTACTTTTCGATAGGTAATTCGCTAGCATGGAAATAAATGAAGGTATGCATGAAAAAAATAAAACAAAAACTAAGTCGTAGAACCCGTCTAGAAAGCTTCTTTGGCCATTGCGGAACTGAGGGATGTGAATTACTGATTGTCGGGAACTGATGAATTCTTTTCACTCTGGCAACCATATTTTCTCAGGTATGAACTTTTACGGATAAAACCTTTTATAACTTCTAAAGGCGAGTATTTTGCAAAGCGTCTAGAATCAGCCTTCAGGAATCAAATACACACTAAAAAAGAAAAAACAATGTAAGCAATTATTCATTTTGGCATTGATTGACAGAGATATGGATGTCCTGTAGAGCGATATCGTAACAAATTCTCTCCAAATGGCGCGTAAGATCGTCGAAATCGAGAGTTGGTTGGAAGGCACTGCCAGTAATTTTGCTACCGTTCTCAGCTGCTGGAGAAAGTTTAGGTGACTTTTCTGGCCAAGGTATGGTTTGGCAAGCACGAAGACGAACAGTAGAAACCCTCGCCCTGTGTAGGTGGTCATTATCTTGCTGAAAAGCAAGCCCAGTTTGTTTTGTCATCAAGGGCAAGAAAACGGGGAGTAGAATATCGACGACGTACCCTGCACTCTAAGGATGCCACGAATGACAAAGAGATCCTACTCTGAAAATAAATGGCACCCTAGACCATCACTCCTGGGTTTTGGGCCGTATGGCGGGCGACTGAAAGGTTAGCATCCTACTGCTGTCCGGGGCGTCTGTAAATACGTGCTTGGCCTAGAATCTCATTGAATGGAGATTAATTGTCTTCAGTGACGAGTCCCACTTTTAACTGAGCCCCGATGACCAGCGAAGACGTGTCTGGCGACACTCCGTACGGCGATGGCACTCCAACCCGACACCAGTGATGCTGCCGACATTAAGGAGTGGTGGTCTGGCGTGCCATTTCTTTTCACAATGGAAACCTTTGGTTGTCACCGGCAGCGCCCTTACAGCACATGCTACGTCGACGATATTTTACGCCTCGTTTCGTTGTGCTACAAGGTGAACCTGCCTGGATATTATAATATCCACCCCTATATCTTATTCAGAATAATTTTCACGACAGCATTGTATGTGTAATGTGACTGAACTTTGAACTATTATCGTGTTAGTGATAAAAGGGACTTCATCATAAAAAATAATAAATAATTATTGCCAACGAAATAATGTATTATTTTTTAAAAAATTGTATATCAGACAAGACCCATGTAAAAAGGTACTGAAAATTTCAATCTTTGGTTATCCATGATTTTTGTAGAAAAATCCTTCTTCTTCTTGTTAGAACTGTTGTACTGATAGGATGTGGCTGATGTATCACAGAGATCTGTAAAAAACTGTGCTAAAGTGTTGTTATGTTGCTGATATTTGAAAATATAGTTTCTGTGTTACTGAAATGAATCTTCTTTGTTTGGAGTTTTATTTCATTGTAATTCGAATAAGTGATTGTTTTATGCTAGCCACCATCTTAGTGAAATATTGCAGCGACAGTTTTAAATTGATTTTCTATACAGACTTAAAAGTTGCTGGTTATAATTGCAACAATAATTGTGTACTAGTGGCCGAGGAGCCACTCTGGGCTAATAAATTCCAGTCAGATGATGAACACACCGAACTTCTATGAATGCGAACGGCATGTTACATGATATAGACTGTCATTTGCTGATGAAGCCTAGTAATTTCGTAACCACTTTTATGAAATATTTCGGCAGGAAAATGCATTAGTGTTGTGTACGTGTGGTATTGTGTGACAAAATTGTTTATTTTGCGTAAAGAAAAGTGCTGCCACCTCGAGATAACAGTAGCGTCAATTTTGATAAACGAACTGCAACTAGCAAATAGTCTTTTAAACAACAGTACTGAAATTATTAAAAACATTACTCGTGTTTAGTTCAGATTACTTATCAAACATTTAGTTTGTTTGTTGATTATAAATGATTACTTTTGTGAATGAATTTAGTGGCATTTACACTGCTTAACAGACAACATTGCTACACGTTCCAAGGAGGAGATTTCTTTAACAAGATAACGTTCATTAGCCGGGGAAAGCAGTGATTAAATAAAACCTCATATTACATTAATAATAAGTAAAGCACTCCGTCTTCAGGCCACGAGTAGCCTATCGGGACCATCCGACCGCCGTGTCATCCTCAGATGAGGATGCGGATAGGAGGGGCGTGGGGTCAGCACACCGCTCTCCCGGTCGTTATGATGGTATTATGGACCGGAGCCGCTACTATTCGGTCGAGTAGCTCCGCAATTGGCATCACGAGGCTGAGTGCACCCCGAAAAATGGCAACAGCACATGGCGGCCTGGATGGCCACCCATCCAAGTGCCATCCACGCCCGACAGCGCGTAACTTTGGTGATCTCACGGGAACCGGTGTATCCACTGAGGCAAGGCCGTTGTCACATTAATAATAAGTAACTAGTTTTATTGTAAACTTGCTGAAATTGTACAACACAGCACACGCACAATTACACCACACGCCACAATATACATTTCGGCAAGATAGTGCTGGCCCAAACAAGACGACAGTTTCGACTGCTGGTTTTCCTGCTTGCTTAATCCTGCCTTGCCGGTTTTCTCCCAATTCTGAACTTTAGGGTTATGGGCAGGACCCTGCAACTAGGCCAGAAATTGGACGAACTAACGCACCAATTGGACAGAATAACTACTGGCTTAAGGGCCAGAGGTGACCAACGTATTATTTAGTTGCCCAATTTGTGAAGTTCTTTCTCTTGAATAAATTATCCAGTTCCTTATGTACTTGCAGTTGTTTGTTAGTACATGTCTTCATATCAACTGATATGCGTCCGCCGGCCGGGGTTGCCGAGCGGTTCTAGGCGCTACAGTCTGGAACCGCGTGACCACTGCGGTCGCAGGTTCGAATCCTGCCTCGGATGTGTGTGATGTACTTAGGTTAGTTAGGTTTTAACTAGTTCTAAGTTCTAGGGGACTGATGACCTCAGAAGTTAAGTCCCACAGTGCTCAGAGCCATTTGAACCATTTTTTTGTTAGTATATGTGATTATATCAACTGATATGCGTCCCATTCGGACAGTTATTTGGTGATTCGTCGTTTCCTTTGCCCAAAGAGTGTATTTACTGTAAAATTTGAACAAACTGATTTGTCCAAAGAAATGACTTACATTGCACAATAAGAGCATTTTCGACGGAAAATCATTTTCTCTCGCTGGCAGACCGATAGCTTTTCATCAGAAAGAGCGGAGTACGTCGGTGCTCGTTACTTGGTCCTAAACAAAAGTTATGAAGCGCAAACTCAATGGGACAGTGGCAGCAGACGCGGCGCAGCTGCCGCACCTTACTGCCAGCGAACGCGCGGGTCGGAAAGCCCTGGCTGGGGCTCGCGGCGTCCATCAATATGGATGGGCAGGGCGGGTCGCGGCCTGATTACTCGCTCGCCAGTCTCGGCACGTCGGGATGTCCGGCCGAAGGCGTGTGTGTGTGTGTGTGTGTGTGTGTGTGTGTGTGTGTGGGCGGGCAGCAGGTGGCTGCCGGCCAGTCCCCCCGGGCCGCGGCTGGCCATACTTTGGCCGCGAGCCGTGATTCGGGCCCACCGATCGGTGAGGGGGAGGGGGAGCAAACCACTGCCGTCGTTGTAGCAGATTCTCTGATTCCGCCTCCCCGAGGAAATAAGCCAACGACCCAAGAAAACGCCGCTACCTCTAAGAGTAGTTTCCAGCTCTTCCCTCGCAACCCCTGTTGCAATATGAAACTGGGTTCCGATTAAAAGAGACCTTCTCAGCACTTTCGGATCCGTGAATCTTTGTATCCAAAATACTGTATACGTGAACAACCCGAATATTGGCTGCATCCTGTACTGTCAGATTCTAGAGCTGTCAGATCCTGAATGTCAAGGAAAAGAAAAAAAAAAAAAAAAAAAAACCACAAATTGTACGTCACTGTAGTGAAACTTCGTCAACAGTAAAAATTATTTCTAGTTCTCAGGCAGTACTCACAATGCGAATTGCCTACGTGAACGAAGGGACTGGACTGGAATTCTAGTCAGACTCTTAGTCAATTAGGAAATTTCAGCCACAGTAATTTTTTTTTTAATTTTCTTCTCCTCCCTTTTATTTTTTTAATTTTTGTATTTTTTTTTTTTAAAGCTAGTTGGTTAAATGCTACCAAAGACTTACACTGTAGGGTCCACATTCACATCTATTTCTATGCTGCGAGCTACTGTAATGTGTTACTTACTTCGTACTGCATGTTTTCGCTTCAAAGAACCTAGTTTTTGCAACATTACCTTACAGGATATTTAACTTCTCTTACTTTATGTGTATGACCTTTTTGGTCACATGTTTGACAAGAGCAATTTCCATAAAGAAATGAAGAGTGATGGGAAATGGCCACAGGGCTTACCAAATTTACTAGTATGTGGCCTAGTATTGAAAAAGATTTAATTGCTAGAAAATAATTATTGTAATTAAAAGAAACTTAATTAGTTACTTGAGGGAAAATCTAAATATTTTACGAGCAGTAGCTCTATCTACAGGACATTTCCGCAAGAGCGTGCAAAAATGTAACAAGTTGTAAAGAATGCTCTACTGAAATATTTGAGACAGGGAATCTGGTGTCGGAGAATACAGTTTACAGAGATATGGAAGTAAACTTGTCTGTGGCTTTGTCTAGCATTACGGTTTCCCAGCTTTTTAACACCTAATATGCGTACAAGATTATGCGTACTGTGCCGTTATTTACAGGTAGATTCTTTATTTCCTGCAAGGAAGCAAGGAGGACGAGTCTGATTACTAGGAAGTCATGATGCAGGTTTTCTTTACTTCACTTGTCCATAAGGTGACTCCGTTGTATCGTATTTACATTGTCTCATGACAAAACGTGCTGTGAATTAACGACAGACCCATTCATTACTCAGTGCTGTTCAGAGACGTACAGTACAGTACAATGCAGTAGTACTGGTACAATTTTACAGAACTCACTGACATACACCTTGTGTATGGGAAGTACTTTGCAATGCTCTCGCTGCTAAAAGGCTGTACTAGAAATGATTTCCTAACAGGCATCATCCGTCACGACGAGTGTTTATTTCTCTCGATCGATGAATGCCGGAGACTGGTTCATTAGAAAGGAAACTAGGGACCTGACAACATTACGACCACCCGTACACCTGATTTTGAACAGGAGGTGCTCGAACGTGTTGCGGCGGACCCCAGTACAAATGCTCGCCATATTGCACGTAAAATGGGCGCTGCACATACAAGCGTGTGGAAGTACTCCACGAACAACAATTACACCCATATCACCCACAAGTATTCCATGTTTAGCTTGTGAATGACTTTGCACCAATGGACACTTCGTGTCAGTGGTTGCTCCAACAATGCTTGATCGACCAGATTTCCTCCAAATTGTGATTTTTCTGACGAAGCCTTATTTGATCATGATGGTATTTCGAACAGCAGGAACATCCATGTGTGGGATGAGGAAAACCCTCACGCTGTAGTAGAGTCACACCATCAAGTACGTTTTGCTGTGAATATCTGGTCGAGCATTGTAGGCGACAGTCTTATTGGGCCATATCTCCTACCTGGCCGTCTGTAAGGTCACCTTTATTTGACGTTCGTGCAAAGTAGATACAACATGGTCGTTGGATTGGTAGGGAAGGTCTATTCCATAGCCGGACCTGAATCTGCCTGATTATTTCAAATGGCTCAAATGGCTCTGAGCACTATGGGACTTAACTTCTGAGGTCATCAGGCCCCTAGAACTTAGAACTGCTTAAACCTAACTAACCTAAGGACATCACACACATCCATGCCCGAGGCAGGATTCGAACCTGCGACCGTAGCGGTCGCGCGGTTCCAGACTGTAGCACCTAGAACCGCTTGGCTACCCCGGCCGGCGATTATTTCCTGTGGGGATATCTAAAGTCACTTGTGTATGAGACCCGTGTTTGCCAGAATTGTAGCTGCCTGGAACCGCGCAACCGCTACGGTCGCAGGTTCGAATCCTGCCTCGGGCATGGTTGTGTGTGATGTCCTTAAGTTAGTTAGGATTAAGTAGTTCTATTTTCTAGGGGACTGACGACCTCAGAAGTTAGGTCCCATAGTGCTCAGAGCCATTTGTAGCTGCCTGTTTCTGATTCGAAAGACACCAGGGTGTCAGAATCTTGTTCGCCGGGGTCATGCTTGCACTGAGGTCGATGGCCGTCAGTTTCAGTGCCAGATGCAGTATAAATGGTACCTTCATTGTGTCAATGATGATATTTGATGTGTAACTAATGTAAACAAAAAAGGTCGCAGTAATGTGATTTTATTCCCCTTATCTTCTTAAGCTAGCTTCTCCGACTCCTGGTTCCCTGTCTCAAATTGTTCAGTTGGCCATCCTCTACGCCCTGTTGAATTTTTGCCCGCTCTTACTCGAACCCCCTGTATATAAATGAAATGTAACAAAATTTATCTCTCCAAAGCATACCTCTTTTAAGTATAAGACTCCCTAGAAATTATGCAATTGATTTTTGTCCAAATTTTCGTAGCCAAAGGAAGGATGATGGGAAGTGATCAAACTGTGGTGTCACCGCCAGACACCACAGTTGCTAGGTGGTAGCCTTTAAATCGGCCGCGGTCCGGTAGTATACGTCGGACCCGCGTGTCGCCACTATCAGTGATTGCAGACCGAGCGCCGCCACACGGCAGGTCTAGAGAGACTTCCTAGCACTCGCCCCAGTTGTACAGCCGACTTTGCTAGCGATGGTTCACTGCCTACTTACGTTCTCATTTGCCGAGACGATAGTTTAGCATAGCCTTCAGCTACGTCATTTGCTACGACCTAGCAAGGCGCCATTATCAGTTACTAGTGATATTGTGAACCATGTACCGTCAAAACCGACGTTCATCATTAATGGATTAAAGTTAAGTATTCCACCAGCTACGTCCGTTTTTCTAAATTCTAATTTCCTTGTCATGTTCCAGACCTCACGCCAGCCTGCGTGAGCTAAAACGCGTGCATTTCGGCCTCCTTTAGTAAAACGGTGTTGGCTTTCTTGCCAATCACAACACAAACAACTTACCAAACTGACTAGTGTGACGTCTAGCATTGAGGAAAAAGTTAAATTGATTGAAAATAATCATTGTAACTGAAAGAAAAGTAATTAGTGATTTGAGGAAAAATCGAAAGATTTTACGAACAGCGGCTCCATCTACATAAATGAAGTGAAAAAAACAATGTATATCATTTCAAAGTTTAGCTATTTAGAGCATAAAAAGTTTTCACTGGCGTGCTTTTCCACTGTCCAAAAGGTGTCCTAGGAATCCAGTACTACATTTAGAACAAAAGACGCCAGGAAGCCAAATCAGATGTCCAAACGTCTGTCTTTTCAGGGCTTAGCTGTTTCGTGCATAAAAAGTTGCACTAGTGTGGTATTTAACTGTCAAAAATTAAAATTAAATACTAAATTCAGGACTTCCGAGGGAAAAAGACGCCAGAGAAGAAAATGAGGTGTTAAGATTCACCTGAAGGAGAAGATATTTTGCGTATAAGAACTTGCACTGGTGTGATATATGATTTTTAAAATGGCATTCTTAGAATGAAATACTACACTCAGGTCATTTTGAGAACGTAAGACGCTAGGAAAGCATATGAGGTGTCAAAAAGTGTAAATGTTGAAATTAAAAAAAATTGTAAGCTGTAAAATGTTTCTTGAAATGGTTTACTGAAAGTAAAATAAAATAGGGTACGGAAGCATTTGACACACCTTTTAATTATGATCGTTATCTTGTACAGAAAGCCGCGCGGGATTAGCCGAGCGGTCTCAGGGCGCTACAGTCATGGACTGTGTGGCTAGTCCCGGCGGAGGTTCGAGTCCTCCCTCGGGCATGGGCGTGTGTGTTTGTCCTTAGGATAATTTAGTTTGAGTATTGTGTAAGCTTAGAGACTGATGACCTTAGCAGTTAAGTCCCGTAAGATTTCACACACACGCTCACACACTTTTACAGAAAACAAAGTACCGATTGAGAATTTAAACTTTAGTGTTTCACTTAGAGTCTTAGAATATTAGAGGAGTATTACAGGAGATATGTATGCCTGGTGCATTACGTTGACCGTGCTGCCTGCTGTTGTGTGTCCTTGAAATATTCCTTTCATTTATAACCGAAGGCTTAAAAACCTTCCCTCAAATATCAGGAAAGAGACTTCACATTCTCAATATGAACCTCATTTGCTGCACATGATTTCGAGCATCATTCAAATGTGCGTCAAATTTTTCGCTACTTTATCTTATTTCGTACTTTCAGAAAAAAATTTCATCGTTTTCGTTTTAAAAATATTCACGTGCATTTTCATTTTCGTTACTGTAATCAGAGGGTAGTGAGCACTGGCACAAATATTGGCATCCCCCCCCCCCCCCTACTCAAACCAGTGTATCAGGTAGACTGGAAGCCACAGACTCGACGTGCAAAGCTATTCAACTTCTGATGATACCTGATTGAAACACTTATTTGCCCATTTCTTTCTTGTTGTATTGGCAGGTAGAGTACGTTAAAAGAGATTGTCTGTGTACCACAGTGAACACACTTATATTTCTTATAATATTTTATTGTCCATCTTGAATAAAAATGATTTTAAAATGGGAATGTCATGTCTGGCGCTCATCTAGACCATTTATCTGCAAAATTCCACATAAGCGTAGAATAAATTTTTGAATATATGTATGTCTAAAGATTACGGAAAGACATGTCCCTTAAGAAACAATACCGAAGTTTACATTTTAACTCATAAATTTAAACAAACCAGAGGAGTGCACCACCGAAAGCAGGTCTGCGTTCTATTTGATGGACCTGAATTTTATAGTTAACTATGAATAGTATAACATTGGTAACACTTGAATCGTATATATGAGATTTAAGTTATTCGCAACATAAATTAAATTTTCTCGCACAGTTAGTTTTATATGTTGCGCATTTTAATCCTATATTTGCTTGTTAAGTGTTACCATCTTTAGGACATCACGTCAGGGTCGGTCACGGGTTGCCAAACGGGACGTGGGCACAATGTGCGGGCCGTGTGCTCTCCAAGGATCGACCTGTCTTAGCTTCGCTCAGTCCTTGACGGACGTTCACAGCTACAGTGGCTGTTTGCACGAAAAGAGGCAGTGTAGCGATCTGTCATTATAGGATTTTGAAAACAAACGCGAATGATACAAGACAGGGATGAGAACACTCATTACCTATTACACAATTGCACATTCGATGTGCACTCAATTTTGTTATGAAACGACATTACAACACCACGCAAAAAGAATTTAAAGACTTATTTGACAGTGAAAGAGCGACAAATTACAACACAAGAATGTTTAAAACTAAATGGACTGATTCGGTTAGTAACGAGCTCTCCTTCCCTCTACGGCCGCTTTCATTGCTACTCTCGAAGATGCTCGAGGACTCATGTACCTATATACCGACTATTAATCGTGGAGTAGCGAAAGAAACGTACCAAGGAATAACAAACGCTAATCGCATGTTATTTCCTCCAACAATTTATTAAAGCCATGTCTAATATCACAAAAGAATAAGATTCAGTTTTACATGACACTAGTACACCTGACACTTTTATACGATTATGAAAACTGGGCGGCATCAGCAACAACTAAAGAAGCAATCTGTGCTGCCAAGAGAAGGTAGCTAGAAAGATCTGTGGACTCATCAGTAATACCAAGGAAGATAAATGGGAACCAAGAGGGAACAAAAGGAAATCTTTGTACCAGTGGGTAAAGGATGTTACCATGGTTTGGCTACATCTTTAGAGCTGACACATCCCTCCCTAGTGGAGTCCTTCATCTCAGCCTCCTGGAAAACGCCCAAGGGGAGGTCCAAATACGCGATGGAACGATCGAGTGCTAACAATCTTTAAATGTATGTAGCTGACAGCTGTGGAAGATGAAGCTAGAGACCAGCAACTATGGACTCTCATCTGCAGTAGGTATCTCTTGCTATGTGGCTGACTGATTCCCCTTTTTAATGTGTTTTTTGAAATGTGTTCCGATGCATGTCTGTCGACACGTCGGTAGTATCGAAGCGCATTAGAGAGTTTTGCCCTCGCCGGTTAGGAAAAAGGGCTTTGGTGTTAACATCCGTGAGTGGCGCGAGCATTACCTGGTTGGCGACGGGCAGTGGAAGCGACGAGTTGGTGGACCCTCCGATTAGAAGTAGAACACAATGTCGCTTAGCGTCTGGTGTGCGACGCGACAGAGAGGAAGCGGCGGTTGTCGCCACAGTCGTGAAGTTCTATTGGGTGGATGCGACAGGACCCCGGCTCAACCTTCTACGGGCCGACGACAGCGGCTCAAAGTCTCGTATCTTTCATTGTTCAGCTGAAAGCTGGTTAGAAGATTCGGACGCTTCCCATGGTTCTCCGTTGGTTTCCTCCTTAAGTTTGGTTTAGTAACTGTCACGGTGTTTAGTGTCCAAAAATTTTATATGAACAGCCTGCACAAAACTGTATCGGTTTGAGAGTAACCGCCACAGTGTTTCTGCGTTCGTAACTGCATTTCAACATTTCCTAAAAGTTAAAGAATCGGTGTCATAGTGTGTTAGTGGCTGAAAATTTCATTTGAATAGCCAACGTAAAGCTGTATTTGTTTTGAGAATAACTACCACAGTGTGTTAGCGCTGGTAAATGTATTGTATTTGAACATTTCTTGCAAGTTAAGGAATGGATGTCACAGCGTGTTGTTGGCCAAAAATGTCATCTGAATAGCCAGCGTAAAACCGTGTCTGTTGTGAGAGTATTTGCCACAGTACATTTAAACATTTGTTTGAAGATAAAGTATAAATGTCACAATGGGTTAACAGCAGAAAAGTTCACTGGAACGGCTAGCACAAACCATTTCCATTGGGCAGTAGTTTTCATCGGGTGTTGGGGCCCGTAAATGCATTTGAATGTGTGTCTTAAGTTAGAGAACACGTACTGGTATCAATTAGCAGTGGTCAACTCATTTGATAAGCACTGTGTAAAACTGTTACTACATTGTAGTAACTGCCCCAGGCTTAGCGTTCATACACGAAGTCGAATTTTGCTTACGTCAAAGTATGTCATACACCATTAATGGTGGGACATTTGGGACATTTGCAGTGGGTGTATGGACTGGTTCATTCATTAAGGGTAACTATTCCAGTGAACTGCTGCGTGTAAGATCGTTGAAAGTTCAATGCGTTCTTTCCAAGAAAGAGTAATTGCTGCTGCGGGCTAGTGTCCTTAAATTGCATCTTGAGGAAAGTCTTAATATTTTAATATTTTAAACTGTTTATTATCAATGTATGTTGTTTAACAAAGAGTAATTGCGGCAGTGGGTTAGTCCCTGTAGTTATTTGCTGGTGTTCAAAAAAATTGAAAGAAAGAAATAATAATAGTTTGTGGGCTAGTGCTGTAAGTTTATTTTTTGCAGGATATGTTAATTTCACCAAAGTAATTGTTGCAAAGGGGTAGTTCAGATAAATTTCACTTTAAAATAACTGTTGCTCAGTGACAAATTGTTTGTAACTTCGCTTGCAAAGAAATTGTTGTCTTAAAAACCCAGTTGATTTCAATCCAGGACTTTGTGTCGTCGCTTACCAGCTTCAAGGTACTTCTGTCTTTTCATCCTGCGTGCAAGGGCCCTATCATGTTCCTTTAAAATACTTTATGGTGTGCAGGTTTGTATTTTCGTTCTGTAGTGTGTTACTTCCTCTCGTTTTCTGCTGTATGCCTTCAAATCCCTTTAATGCAGTAAATGATGATGATGAAGAGAAAACGAAGGGAACAATGCCCAACCACTCGAATTAAAAAGGATGTTGGACAGTGATTTTAGTCATTTCGCCTTTACTATTCATCGAAGAAGGAATGACGGAAATATATAAAAGATTCAAGACTGGAACTAAAATTCAGGGCATAAAGGACATTCATTGATTATATGCTGCGTTGCGTGGATTCAGAGTAAACCGAAGAAAGATGGAAGTAATCAGCAGTAAGATAAATGAGATTAACGACAAATTTAACACCAAAACTGGTGACCACGAAGAGGGTAAAATTAAGGAATTCGCTACCCAGGAAACAAAATAAAACTTGACATAACATAAAGAGCAAACTAGCGCAGGTAAAGAGGACATTTCTAGTTGAAAGTAGTTTGCTAACCTCAAAGACAGCCCTTGATTTGAGGATTCAAATTTTTGAGAAACTTCATCCGTAGAACATCGTTGTATTGTAGTGAATAATATACAGGGGAAAACCAGAAAAAAGATGTTATGCTATAGACAGCTACTGAAAATTAGATGGAGTGATAAGATTCGTATTGAAGAAGTTCTGTGTAGAATCATCAAAGAAACGAACGTATGGAAAACATTGGTATGCAGAACGGATAAGATGATAGGACATTAGGGAATAAATTCCACGGTACTAGAGGGAGCTTGAGAGGGTGAGAGCTGTAGGGAAATTATCAAACAAATATTTGAGGAGGTGGGATGCAAGTGCCATTCCGAGATGAAAGAGGTGGGCACAATTTAGCATTTTATGGCGGGTTACAACAAACGACAGAAATTTTATGAACAAAATTACTTCGATTTCAGTCATTCGAACCAACGTGAGGGAAACCTATGTAGCAGAAACAAAATACCAAAAAGCACTCTCTCGCAATAACGTTTGAATGAAACATTTTGAAATGCTCAGTTACCTATTGTCTATAGCGAAATTTCACAATGTGACCTGAAATTCCACTAAATAGCGTCAGTTTCACTCACCAAACATTCTGCACTCCATAGCAATATGTTACTCTATGGCATTTTACCATCTACACTCTTAACAGCCGTCTCTCCCTGCACGTAGTTAGAACCTACAATCGTTATAGCAACTGACAGAAAAGCTACTGCGGCAAAAGAAAGTGAAGCGAACTTTAGTGTGATCATCTAGCATTTCATTTATTTGGGATATTACCAGATTCTCTTTTGTAATAGATATTCACTCGATATCACCTTCAGTTGTGAACTACAGCGAACAGTGCAGATTGGAGTGGGTGCTGTTACTGCTCCTACGTTTATTACTTCAACCGACAATCATTTCTCCTAAACGAAAATCCCTCTTCGCATTTACGACTACATCAGACCGCGGCAGAAATGAACGCTGCTTCCTCGGTATGTTATGAAAAGGCTCTATAGAGATAATAAAGCGACAGATAATAAAAGTCCCAGGTCCCTCCATACTACGCGGACGCACATACCAGACAACACCCTGTGTTCCTGATTTCCTGCCGCTGCGGTGCTCTTCCATCGCGGCCAGATGAACTTCAGAGAGATAGGCCAGCCAGCAGTGCGCGCCTTGTTTACGATGCGGCAGGGACTGAACCAGAAGAGTTCTCTACGTGAAGCCCGTTTTACGCCCACCTTATGCTCGTCCATCCCCGTCCCCCACGCATTGTCTCATAGCTCTACTTTCTGCGAACAGCGTCACCTCGTCCAGCGGCATTAAGGGTGGCGCTGGAATTTCCGACAATTTACGTCACCTGACCTGCGCGACAAACAAATGGAAGCTACTCTTGCCCGCACTACCTGACGTTGATTAATTTCCTTTAGGCGCTGATGGTCTCTGCGTAAACATTACTCTTCGTAATCCTTTTGCTGCATTTTTGGAGCCATTAATTTATCAGAATAAGCTCCTTGCGAATGGTCCACTCTAGCACACTATTAAAGTGCAGGTCATCATCGTGCAGAATGTAAACCTATTTTAAATGAAACTCTTTCAAATCAGTGTTTGAGCACAGGTGATTAAAAAGTAAATCTCTTCCAAACCGGTGAAGTTTAATCACATTTGCATTCCATTCAACTAGAAGCACATGGGTTTTTCCAGGTATTGAGCTGCAAACGCTTTTTTCTCCTCTACATTGATTTCAGTATGATAAATCAGGTTAAGTGTAAGTTTTATTATATTTCTTTCTTTAAACACATGGCGACTTTACGTTTCATGAGGTGATGTACCTCGGGCTTATAAACCTTTAAATACTGAAAATTTCATTACACAAGTCATGTTATCACCTTATACTCTAATAATTTTAATGCGAAACTGAACTTACATTTTAAAGCGCAAGAGAATAGAAGAATTAGGTTAAATTATGTCTAAATTTTAGGTAATAAGTTATGAGAGCGTATAATTGCAGGTAGGTAATGAGAAGCAAAGACGGAACAGTTGTAGTAGATAGTAAAGTGTGGAGATATATACATATTAACTGATGGTGTGGAGAAAGCTGTTTTGTAAGCGACTGCTTGCAACACATAAAGATTTGTTGAAATCAGTTATTGTAGGAAGACAGACACACCACAGAGAGGATATACGAAAGGTAAGGGAGTGCTTTGGAAAGGCAAAAATGTAGATTTAGGCTGGCATTTCGTCTAATACGATTTACAGACAAGAAAATACAGATCCAGTAGATGTCACTCAGAGTAATGGATTCCAACACGTCTGACTGATGACAAACAATGTGATATCAGCTTGACATCATGTTTGTATTAAGGACGATATTGTTGCCTTATGATAGGAAATGAAATGCTTTAGAGGAGAGGAAATATAATTGTAAACAAAACTTCATGAAATTAGTTGAGGTTATTACAACCACGAGAAAGATTGAATTTTCCGTGAACCAGATGATGATTTACTTGCTATATCAGAAAGGGTGCAAAGCAGGTTTGAAACTGAACCCCGCCGCCCAGAGTGGCCGTGCGGTTCTAGGCGCTACAGTCTGGAACCGAGTGACCGCTACGGTCGCAGGTTCGAATCCTGCCTCGGGCGTGGATGTGTGTGATATCCTTTGGTTGGTTAGGTTTAATTATTGTTCTAAGTTCTAGGCGACTGATGACCTTGGAAGTTAAGTCCCATAGTGCTCAGAGCATTTGAACCATTTGAACCAAACTTAGCCCATCCAAACACAAGAAAACTTAGTCCCTCACAAAATATTTATTCCTCCTGATTTCAGAAGCCTCTTCTACCCTTAACTATAAACAGCACAGAAATCACATTTTCTTCTTCTGACAAGAATTTGGGGATAATACTGGACTATCACCTACACTGGACTGAACACACAACTGCAGTCTGTGAGAAGGCGTCAGCATCACTCCATATTACGGAAACATGAATAAGTATTTCCTCTCGAACATAAAAAGAAACTTGCAGAGATATTAATACTCCACATCCTTCATTATGTTGATCATGTTTTTTAAAGACTTTGTTATGAGAGCTCAGGTAGACTGGAACTGGCGATGAATGCTTGTGTGCGATACATTTGTGATGCATGCTATTACGACCACATCAACTGCCAATAAGTGTAGAGATTATCATGTACTGTTTCTGCTGCATCGTCTTCTCAGTCATTACACTCCCTCCTGTTTATCTTTACTCTACTATCTGAATAACACAGCTAAAATACTCATTCTCAAGAAATTAAAGTTTTCTCTGCACCATTACACAACATTTCGTTTCCTCTAAATCATTTTCTCTATTAGGAACCTGACTTTGGAACAATGTTCCTGAAAATATCAGGGAAATTAAAATCATTCAAATCCCAGCAGTCAGTTAATGGCCCAGCTTCTATTACAACAGCTATCTCTTCTTGCAGCTCTTTCATCGACCCGCCATCCATCATGACTTTTCCCTTCCGTTAAATTCAGAGTTCTCCATTGAATTCTCTTCTTTCCTAGCAGCCGTTATCTCTTTCCCTTTCAAACTTCTCCATTTCCACTATTTCTCCCACTTCTTCTAGCACCAAACAGGGCTTTGGAAGTACTATACTAATCAATATCAGTCTCCATGCCTCAATTATTTTGTTATTATTAGTGTTTCTATTATTATTAACCCAAATTATTACTTTTGTCAATAACTCAAATTGTTATTATTGAATTTGTGATGTACCATCTAATTAGTGTCAACCTTAATTCTATCATATTTTATTCTTATCAGTGTTAGTATTGTTATTATCATTGTAGATTGTTGTTTTTATTAATAATGCTAATTAATATTATTGTGCCAACAGCCTTGCTGCAGTGGTAACACCGGCTCCTGTCCGATCACCGATGTTAAGTGCTGTCGGTCTGGGCTAGCACTTATAGGGGTGACCATCCGGGTGGCCGAGCGCTGTTGGCAAGTGGGGTGCACTCAGCCCTTGTGGGGCAAACTGAGGAGCTACTTGATTGAAGTATCGGCTCTGGTCTTGTAAACTGAAATATGGCCGGGAGAGTGGCCTGCTGACCACATGCCCTCCATATCCACATCCAGTGACGCCTGTAGGCTGAGGATGACACGGCCGCCCGCCGGTCGGTGCCGTTGGGCTTTCCAAGGCCTGTTTGGACGGAGTTTTTTTACTGTTGTGCTTGTTATGTAATATCATTTTTGTATGTGTTGTTTCTGGTCAGATTTAAGAGAAGGCCAATACGACCCTAATCTTGTCAGGCTAAGTAACCAATGTATAAATAAATAGCAATTAGATGAAGGAAAGCAGATGTGAGACGAGACTGTGGAACGTAAACAAACGCCAATAGCCAATAGATTGAGAAACAGAGTGAGACAGCTGGAACTGGTGCCATGCAGAATCAAGAAAACCGCACTACAGTAAGCAGCAAATTGGTGAAGTAATTTCGTCTATTACTACCGGTATTCATTTCCTCTCTACATTACGAACATATATTTACTAATTTTAGTGTATCATGTTTGAGAATTATAGCAAAGTTTCATTAAGTTCTCTTAAGCAGAACATTATGGAGATTGCATTTTATTTCAACCACAAGCTGTAGAGCAACACAATTCTAAAATTTGATATTGTGGTATCGTACATATCGGCAGCAATGTTAATGCATTTATGTTCTAAAATACATTTGCTGGCGGCAACATGGAGAGTTAGAGGTCCGGTTTTACCTTGGATGTGGAGCACCCTGTTGGGCCAAACAGATCCGGAAGGTGGTGGCCTAATCTGTGGAGTCATCACACTGGTTGCAATTTCACTCTCAGCAAGTCTGGTTTGGGACCCGTTGCATGTCTATATTGTTGACTTAATGGTGAGGACTATTCCGTAATGGGTGGCAGTTTTGTTCTGTACTGACGTGTGACCGCCTGCATCCTGGTTCCTTTCGGATCTAGCCGATATTTGTGGGTCTTCCTCCGATATTCTGTTGTGAGTGAAGGTGATTGTTCGTATTTTTCTACCAAGCTGTATTTAGCCGATTTTCTGGACAAGTATTCATGATTTGTGGCGAACGTGGATTGCAGTTGCGGTTTTCATGCTTTTTTACCAGGTTTTTAGGTGATGGGGCATAGTTAATTTCGTAAATAAGCACATGCTTGCTATTAAAAATTTTCTGTGCTCCATTTGTCTGGCATATTACCTATTTAGTTCTTCCCAGCCTTGTTTTATGAATTAGTGTTCTACATTTTATTAGAATTATGTTTTATTTTGGGGTGTTCAATTTTATGATGCTAGTCAGTGGGCCTTTACATATATAATTAGTTTCCCTTCTGATTTATATGTTGCAGACAGTTTGTCATGAAGGCCTCACGAATTTCATTACTTGTACCCGGTGTTCTTGATCGGTCTTCGCGCCAGAAGGTTCACAGTGTTCATAGGCATGATTGCCTTCCTGTATACGCATGTTTCGAAGTAAGCTTGAGGTCCCTTAAAATAATTACTACTAGCCTTATTGTATTCTTAGCCAAATATAAAGGAAATTATAAACACATTCGCCCACTGTAAAACTTGTTTACATGTCCACCGACCATTGTTTGTGTTATTCGATATCTCCCTTAAATTTTAATAATGTTTCCTGAGTAGAGAAATTTTGTTTACGTAAGGTTGGTCAGTGTTGCCATATACAGTATTGAGTGGCAAGGCATTATGTTCATTAATAAAATGTATATGTAGAATTTAATTGTGTGGAAGGGCTTCACTGTGGTAGGGGTTTATCATTCGCCTTAAACCATTTTTGCCATTGTTAAATGTGCTATTTCTTTGATCAGCTGAAGTTCTTTACCTGCAATTGTTTGTTAATGAGAGATAAGTCTGATGCTGCTACTGAGTAAATAATTTCATTTTGGTCTGCCAATATGCGATGATCTATGTTCCTTTTTGAAGTTGTCACTCTGCAGCCATGCCTTTGATGGATTGTATTTATAAATGTGGCGAGCCTTTGGTTTAACTGCCTCTTTATCAGGCTTGTATATTTACTAATTGCCAAAGTGTTATTTTGATTTTTGATAATAAACTACTGTTGAATTATATGCAGTTTTACTAGCCAGCACTTACCACTCCCTAACCAGCTTTCTGCCACTTCAATAGTAGATTAAAAATTATGAATGAAGACCGCAGAAAAATTATCACTAACAGTAGACACATACACAGTAGAATAGATAAACAGTCTGCAGTTGAGGTAGAACAAGTTCTTAAGGCGATCTCCTTGAATTGCATTAGTTTCCCTTCCATGTAATACAAATATATATTTATATGTATCTTCATCAGCAATAGTAATAGTTACGAAGTTATGGATTTTTTCAAATAATATTTATTATAAGTCTATACTGGTAATATTTATGCATCACTATTCTTAATGAAATCAGTTCGTAAGTCCTACTGGGCTTAAAATAAGGAACCATATATATATATATATATATATATATATATATATATATTAGTTGGAGTAACAATCATATATATGTCAGGATCAATGAACACTACAGACGCGTTACAGTAACTCAATAATGTCAGTAATTCAACTAAATTTAGTGAGTGTCAGTTTTTCACTATTTTGAAAAGCCCTAGATATCTGTATCAGCTAGAATTCAGCTATTTCATCATTTGCTGCTGCTATTATTCTGCACGAGTGCAGACACTGAGTATCAGCTTGGATCACTGGTATGGGCTCGATCGGACATATTTGATAATGGCTTGACAGCAGATACTCAACTCTCATATAAATGTATCTAACAATGGTACACAGATGAACTATGAATTGACTCTCTGCTCCATTCCACGAGTCCTCCTTTTCGACAATTCTAATATGAGTTACTGATAAATTATGTAATACAAAGAGCCGCACACATGACAAAAACTGTTAAATTAGGATGTAATATATATAAAAGCTTGTGTTTAACACAGATCGTAGTTTTATTACAAATATATTGCTATTAATTTCTTCTGTTGATACTTGCACTGAACAGAGTTCCTAATGGCACTATTGAAAGTTGCTCTTATAAAATAAAAAATCAAATGGTGACAGAACACACAACTAAATGTCATAAGTTTTAAAAATCAACAATAACCAAACTTTAAAACAAATATACAATACATGTGCATGTAATAAACACTACAAATTATAGTAGATCACTAACCGTGTACTGACATATACATTATGAAGCAGGAAAAACTGATGAGTGCAGCAAAAATGACCAACGATCATTAAAATTTACGATGAATGCAATCATACTACAAGTTGTAAAAGAAAAATTATAATAATGAATACTTGCTCTCCTTGTCGAAAACTGAATTCTCCGACTAGTGTTATTGTTAACTAGTTAGCTAATTAAATCACACATGGAACAAAATCCTCATAATGAGCCATAGATGTGTACGTGTGCATAAACAAAATTCTACCGGCATTTGGGCCATGCATGATGTACAATCAGTGAGGAAAAAGTTTGTGAACTGTTTCAAGTGTCAATGTAGTTTTGGTTCCACAAAATCTGAAGTTAACTGGACAGATTGGTTTTGATAACATCTCATGTATGTAAAAGTTTTGAAACAACTGTATATGCTCAAGTTAGCTTTCACTCGTATTAATGAAAGTATATCGATTAATTAGCCTGAAATTTTAAATTATGTTTCGTTCCTTCGTTCCATCATGTATATCTGTGACAAAGAAAAATCTCTTCAGCCCTTTATTGAACTTACTGAAGATTATTTTTCTGTAATAACTCTTTTCATACGTTGTAGTATGCTGCTAAAAGATGGAGCTCTTTCCGTTAGAAATGCCAGTGACTAAAAATATGCATTTTTTATAGAATAGCAAGTACAAGAACTATAGCTCAATAGGTATTTCACTGCGAACGATAAAGACTAAGTTTATTTGTGATTCTTGGAAGATTACCTTAAAAGAACAATGACACTTGAATTACAGTACCAATACACACTTTGGCTCACCGAATCAAGTGCTTTAATTTGTTTACATTTGCCATGGTGTTATCAGTGAGCTTCAAATATCCATGCATCATGACTTTTCTTTTTGGTCATCAGTCTACTGACTGGTTTGATGCGGCCCGCCACGAATTCCTTTCCTGTGCTAACCTCTTCATCTCAGAGTAGCACTTGCTACCTACGTCCTCAATTATTTGTTTGCCATATTCCGATCTCTGTCTTCCTCTACAGTTTTTGCCCTCTACAGCTCCCTCTAGTACCATGGAAGTCATTCCCTCATGTCTTAGCAGATGTCCTATCATCATGTCCCTTCTCCTTATCAGTGTTTTCCACATATTCCTTTCCTCTACGATTCTGCGTAGAACCTCCTCATTCCTTACCTTCTCAGTCCACCTAATTTTCAACATTCGTCTATAGCATCACATCTCAAATGCTTCGATTCTCTTCTGTTCCGGTTTTCCCACAGTCCATGTTTCACTACCATACAATGCTGTACTCCAGACGTACATCCCCAGAAATTTCTTCCTCAACTTGAGGCCGGTATTAGATAATAGTAGACTTCTCTTGGCCAGAAATGCCTTTTTTGCCGTAGCGAGTCTGCTTTTGATGTCCTCCTTGCTCCGTCCGTCATTGGTTATTTTACTGCCTAGGTAGCAGAATTCCTTAACTTCATTGACTTCGTGACCATCAATCCTGATGTTAAGTTTCTCGTTGTTCTCATTTCTACTACTTCTCATTACCTTCGTCTTTCTCCGATTTACTCTCAAACCATACTGTATACTCATTACATTAGACTGTTCATTCCGTTCAGCAGATCATTAATTCTTCTTCACTTTCACTCAGGATAGCAATGTCATCAGCGAATCGTATCATTGATATCCTTTCACCTTGTATTTTAATTCCACTCCTGAACCTTTCTTTTATTTCCATCATTGCTTCCTCGATGTACAGATTGAAGTATAGGGGCGAAAGGCTACAGCCTTGTCTTACACCCTTCTTAATACGAGCACTTCGTTCTTGATCGTCCACTCTTATTATTCCCTCTTGGTTGTTGTACATATTGTATATGGCCCGTCTCTCCCTATAGCTTACCCCTACTTTTTTCAGAATCTCGAACAGCTTGCACCATTTTATATTGTCGAACGCTTTTTCCATGTCGACAAACCATGACATTAGAGACCTTTAATGCATTATAATCATCAAGATGGCGGACGGCGGGAACACAAAAAAAACTTACGGCTAGCAGGAAGTTTAAAAATTTAAATAGTAGCTGATGGTGGTAAATTTAAAAATATAAAAATACATATTTTAAGAAATACAATATGATGGATGGTGATAAATTTAAAAATTGTAAGGTTGCTGGAGGATGCTAAATTTAAAAAAAACGTGTGGGATGGCATTGGCAGGAAATATTTTTACAATGAATAACAGCATGGTACATATTTATTGCTAAAGTTCACCATAGTCAGAAGAATCCCGAGCATTATTTATCAAATCTGTCATAAGCACATACACACACACACACACACACACACACGCACACACACACAAGCTTTCAAATGATTTTGTCAAATACTCTACCTTATCAGTATATTTGACAGCTTTTATGTTTTACTCTTTCAGTGAGAATCTTCAAATGTGAACAACATCATTTCACACAGCTTAGCTCACTTGTTTCACACTGATTAACAATGAAATGCGTCGATCAGTGTTACCCTCCTATGAAACCAAAGAAACTCTCAGATGTAATAAATAAAATTGATGTATTATACTCGCATGTTTTTTTCACATAGGTAGTTGGTTCTCCTGTTTAAGGGTATACGGAACGCCCTACGCTTACAATGTTAAATTGAGCTAAAAGTTAGGAACATTTTCTCATTTGTTCTTTGGACGATACTCTTGATTTTTTCACAGAACGCACAGATATGTTCTGCTTTTATGCTGAATTATTAATTTTGAAAAAAATAATGTATAGTTTTTCAGATATTTCATTTTTTGTAAATGTTAAAAAAGTTATACATTTTAACATGTATTTTAAAATTTACATCCATTAATACAAAATAATTCCACATATCTTTTAATTCAGATATATTAGAAGGTCTTAAGCAACAACTACAGAAAATTTCATCTTTCTACTATAAATATGTACCGTATACACAAAAAAACTAAAGTTATGGGAAATTAGCTTCAAAGTTTTTACTTCAGTACAAGCCTGCTCCATAGCTTGTATCATCAGAATCGTCCAACAGCTTCCTCTTGATGGCTCTGCTATGCTGTCTAGCCATCTTTGACTATACTTTGATGGGATTATCTGAAGATCTGAGCCGTTCCTTGTCCAAACAAAGCATAGCTGCGGCAGTTCGTAGTCCTACACAGAGCCCCAACTTCTGCAGAACTTTTCACTTTGTTATATTGTCCTGATTGAATGATGAAACAGCATCATAAACGCTAAGTGAAGTGTGTTTATACCCACAAACACAGGTTTAGGTAGTCTATTCCATATAACATGGTTCACACACTCATTTGGATTTTGAGTCTGGCCATGAAGACATTTCTTTAGTAGACTAATATCTGCGAGGTCTCTGAATATTGGTTTTATTTCATCCATTATGGCAGGTGGCAGGTGATGAGGGTGATTGTATTGTTTCTTAGTTACCTTGCCTCTGTTGTACTTGCACCAACTATCGTCTCCATTTGGAAATAGTCCATGTTGGGGATTCTCATTGTTTGAAGCTGTATGAAAAAACATAGCCCAGACTGCTCTTCTCATTAATTCTGCATCTGCTGTATTCTGTCTTATTGCTAGACCATAGCACTTCTGACTATGATCTATTGTAGCATCTGTCAGTCTATTTTTCCCATCTAAAGTTTTTCCATCGCTCAATTTCTTGCCTTTCATGCTAGCCTTGAGCCGTCGAAGTCTTGATCCCATCCTTTTCTGAACATGGCCAACAAACTCCAGTTTGGAAATTTTTATATCGTTACCATAGGGTCTCAGTTCCTCAATTTCTTTGAAAGCCTTTGAGTCACCATCTCCAAGATAATTTATGCATCTAACGTTGTACCATTTTACTGAGCGTTGATAAATACTTCTTATACCAGCAACTTCATACCACCACTTGACCCATAGTAATTTGCCATGCACTCCTCTTCATGTTTAGTTTCCATTTTCTCAGTGCATCTGCAATGTTTGGAAAGTATTGCCACATCGACTACCTTACCAGTGTCCACACTTGTAGCTGTTACTACACCATTCAGAGATATGTGGCCTCTCTTCTGCCAGCTTCCATCAAAAGCTATGGACAAGTCTGTACTATTATTATTTTCAACAACTGCTTCCTCAACAGGATCTTTCATGTTTTCCTGTGCCACATCTTCTACAACAGAGCCTATTGCAATTATGTGTTTGCTAAATTTTGTAGGTGGAGGAGGGAGGTTCATCACACCACACAACATGGCACCTGCAGCCCTGCCCTTTCCTATACACCGTAATCCATAAACCAGTGTAATGTTTATATCGTATAGTTTACCTACATCTGCAGTAACATGTGAGGAATTGAAGAAAGTAACACTGTGTTTGCAATAGCTGCACATCAACTCTAATTCACAAGCAAATCCTACATGTAAGTTTGTTTTCAATGAAACACCATATTTTCCACATTGTTTGCAGCACACATTGTTCTCCAAAACGTCTGATAATAAAGAAACGTTAATTACCTCATATTTTGTAGTCCCAGCATTTAATTTCTTGTATTCTTCTTCAATTTCAGGTAGTTTTCTTCTTGAAGCACTTTCCGGTGTAATGGCTGCAGCATCACTCAATGTATCGCTACTGGGACATCAGATACTGATGAAGATGAATCAGACGAATTTATAGTACACTTTACTTTCTTGCGCCAATGTACACGCTTTCTAAATACCTTCAGACTAGATCTGGGCATGTTGAAGGAAAGAAAACTCAATGACTTCTCCACATACAACTTTCACAACAGTGACGTGGATGTACTCATAAAGGAAACAATACAAATGGTGCAGAATCCATTGTCAACTGTCTAGCAGTGTAGCCAACAGAAAAGCTAACTCTCTTGTGCTCAATTATATCTCTGGGAAGGCTGTCTATATCAGGTATATTTCGCGTCTCATATACAAGGTGCGGAACATCATGTGTCGAAATTACTTTAAAAAATTAATTAAAATAGTTCTATTCACGTCATCCAAATATTTTGTACATGGTATTAAACGGGAGAGTCTAAATTTTTCGAATATGCATTTACCCAACAATCGATTTTTTCATCGAAAAACTCATTCCGTATACCCTTAATGTTTATACACTTTCATACATACACAATAAATGTAACTGAATGGAGTTTAGAAAAGCTGAGTAGTGCAAACAAACAGGTACTAGTTTTTGTTGTGCATTTATTCCAAATGACATGTTTTGGGCTCTGCCCATGATCAGATTTCCTGATGTAAGCAGTACAAGAAATAATCAGTTACACATTTTTTAAAACACCAAGTGTTAACAAGAAAGCGCAAATTATAACTAAGTGTCAGAACCAATACATACCATTTCATGGCGAAAATAACTTTGACAGCTTGTTCCATATCATATATTCACGAACCAAGAAGCATGACATGCAATTTAAACTTGTAAAATGGGAATGTTGATCGTGAGAAGGACTGCGAAAAACTGGTACTTCAATGCGCTGGAAGTTGCTAGTTAAATCACGCGGTGCAAGAAGGCACCACCTTCCGACATTGTGGCTGTGAAAATGCCAATATGTTTACTAAAAATTAATACAGTAACCAATAAAACTAAAAGTAAATGTTGTGTGCCTGCACATAGGCATATTAAAACACACATCGCGGTGGTACAATGCACAACAAAGTACATTACAAAATGGTAGAAAATATATTTGGCCTTGGAAAGATATGACCTGTCGAAGATTACAAAAGGATTTGTTTACATTTGCAATAACACTTCCTGGCTGTTTGTCAAACGTAAAATCATAAGACATTTGTCCCATCATTTGGCTTATTATCCTAGCTGTTCATACGCCAAAATGTTTACTGCCTGCTAAAAGAGTAGTAAACAACAACAAAAATGCATATGTGTGTCTGCACGTAACGATAGTGTAAAGGGAAAGGTTGTTGTCTGCCTGCACTGAACCACAATAAAAAAAGCATCACTATAATACATAGGCACGAAATTATGCCTTTCAACATATTAAGTAATATATTAACGCTAAAGGATAAAATATCAGAATTACAGAAAAAATTTTCTTGATTCGCTGATCAGAGTTGTGTAAAAGGAAGGGACTGTACGTTTCAAAGGTCAATTTCTTTGTATTAAAAGATAAGATGTCATAATTACAAAAGGACTTGCTTTGATTTGCCATTGCACTTCCTGACTAAACGACAAACGTTGAATCCGAAGACATTTTCCTTGAACCACTGATGAACCTAACTAATGTGGCATTCACTAATCGCTACAGGGCACAAAAAGGTAAAGGGTGAGGTGGTTGCCTATTTTTTAACCGCCGCTCACAACAAATTACCAAAAAAGACTAGAAAACAGTCTCCTACCACTACTGATTTGCACGTTGAGTAGCAGTTCTGGAGACCATTTGCAGCCATTCGTGGGCTTCATGTTCAAAAACAACAAAGGAAGATTTAGGTAACAATACACTATGTCACCGGACCATAATTGTTCATGACTGGTTTGAACAAAATTCTATACGATTCGAGAGAACGATTTCGCCGCCCAGATATTCCGACATGATTCCCACCGAAGATTTTGTGGGGCACAGTCGAAAGGTGAGTTCGTGCACAAAATCCTGCACCGGCAACACTTTTACAGTTATAGAGGTAGCATCGCTTAATATTTCTGCAGGGAACTTCCGATGACATGAGTCCATTCATCATCGAGTGGCTGAACTGCGACGGGCAAAACTAGGTCTAGACAGAGCATTAGGAGATATCCCACGACCTTTGTCGACTCAGTGTATGTGCGCACACAGCATGCCAGAAAGTGGTTTAAGGGGGATAGGACGTCAAACGGGCCGACTTGGAGCGGGAGAGGCACCACAGGACATTTCAATTTCCACTGTCTATAATTTTACAAATAAATTCATAAAACTTTAACAGCATGACCAGGAAGGAGTCAGGATTCATACTCATAGCAGTGGAAGCTCAAAAACGTAACAAAACAAATTTTTTTTACATGTGATATTTCATCATTTTTCGCTTATTACTGGCTGCAATAGGTACACTTTTCTTCCTAAGTAATAGAGATTCTTCGATGACTTTTCCGCAGCATACAAACCATAGTTAAGATGTATGAAACTCTAGAAGTTATTTAATTTATGAAAAAATCAATGAACTGTTGCATTTTAAACTTCATGTTTAGAAAAAATTCGAGTTTTATAGTTAATTATCTCAATTTTTTCCACAGTTTTTTAATTGATTTGGAAAATTCTAGAGTTTCATACACCTGTAACTACTGTTTGTATGCTATGAAAAATTCATCGAAGAACCTCTCTTACTTAGGAAGTAAAGTGTAGCTATAGCAACAAAAGCAGCCAGTAATAAGTGAAAAAAATGATGAAATTTCACATGTAAAAAAAGGTACTTTGCTACGATTTTGAACTTCCACTGCGATGAGTGTGAGTCCTCAATCCTTCCTGGTCATGGTGACAATGTTTTAAGAATTTATTTTTAAAAGTATGGACAGTAGAAATTAAAATGTCCTGTTGCGATTCTCCTGCTCCAAGTCGGCCCGTTTCACGTCCTACACCCCCCCCCCCTCCCGCCCCCCTTAACGGAATGATAAAGACACTCTATAGAAAGAAGGAGTTATGGAGAGGAAACGTGCAAAATTGTTTTTACGTTAAAGTAGTCCCTGGGTAATCAACAAGGCCTGAGCCAGTCTCTGGTGATGCGGCCTGAGATATGCTTGTCTCGGCACCTTCCGACACTAGCACACCCCTTGTGAAGTACTTAAGTAGGTGTCCCCTCTTAAACACGAGTTCAGTTATCTCACAAACTGCTAGTTTACAGACGGATGTTTACTAGATATGTATTTACTTTACACTTTCATTCGTGTCATATCTTCTCTATTAATTCGGAATTTTACAGCAAATTTTCCTCGTTAGTACTTAGGAAAGCAAAAAAAAAAAAAAAGACAACCTTAAAGACAGGAAAGTACAATTAATTGAAATTCTTACACGAGAACCAACAGCGAGGTACAAAGCCGCTCATCCTTGATCTTTCTCTGGAAAATATCTAGCAAATCTGAGTAAGTTCCTCTGAGAAGTATAAGCAGAATGTACGTGTTAGTCACTAGATTAGCGCAGTATATGAGTGCCCCAATAATTGTATATGGATAGGTAGTTATTCCATAATTCGTGAGATATTTACCTGTCAATTTACTTGATATTTGTCCGCAACCATAGCTGAGTGCTCAGCATGGCTGAGTGCCATTCGGAGGACCCGGGTTATATTCCCAGTTCTTACAGGAATTTTTCCTTGGTGGAAGGATTGGAATTGGTCGCACACAGCATCTTGAGGCCATTTGTGGAGATACTTGACCCCACGTAGCGGCCCCACATCACGAAAACTGACCACGCCCGGTAGAGCAGTGTCTACCCCACGCCGCTCCATGCCGCACCCGATGACGAAACTGACAGAGGCAGACATGGCGGTCCGTTGATGCCAGTTGGCCTGTCAGGGTCTGTGGACGGAATTCATTTGCTCGGTTTTTATGTAGTAAGTTTCACACAGATCCACAGACTCTCTCAATAGATCTTGAAATCCGTTAATGTATAGTCCAGTTTCATGAGGAGTCAGAATGTGTGATTCCATCTCTCTTGATATTCGCCAACACTTCAAGCTTTTTTGCGACTCTGATGACAATAATAAGATGTTTGTGATATTTGTATATGGACAATATCTTTGACGTGTTTCGATTTTAATCATTTCTATTATCAGTCTATTTTACCACAAAACTTAAACAGTGTTATACAAAGCCCATGCGACCCATTTCCTAGTTCAGTGATGGACGCATGTACAGTGGACAAGTTTACTTGATAGACATACCTAGTGGATAGTACTATAGTTGTACGATTTTGTTACTCCTTTATATATGGCATAAACCTCCCTCTTGCGCCATGTGGCAGGTTTTTCGCTATTAATTCGGAATTCTGCAGCAAAATTTCCTTGTTGCTACTAACAAGATTTACAAATGACACGCCGGCCGTTGTGGCCGAGCGGTTCTGGGCGCTTCAGTCGGGAACCGCGCGACCACTATGGTCGCAGGTTCGAATCCTGCCTCAGGCATGGATGTATGAGATGTCCTTAGGTTGGTTAGGTTTAAGTAGTTCTAAGTTCTAGGGGACTGATGAACTCAGAAGTTAAGTCCCATAGTGCTCAGAGCCGTTTGAACCATTTACAAATGACATACTCGAAAACGGAAAACGGATATTTGAGTAAAAACATCACTACAGACATGTGCAAGGCCCCCTCAAATACTTAAGAATCTCTCGCTTTCTCTTGAGTATTTTACCCCAGATTGTCTAATGTTTAACAGTAGTGTATGAGTGTCATGATGAAATTTATCCCACAAATCTACAGCAGACAGTCATTCGATAATTCATATTTCTCGATCAATGACATCAAGAACCTATAAGGAGCATCATTAGATGACACACTTCAAGAAACGTGCACTGGAGCTTCCCTATGAAGTTTTAGGTACGCTTTGAAAATGAAAAGTATGCTATTGTCGAACATGTAACATCAAAAAATGTATCTGATCTTCGACAGCTAGTAGAACACAGATAATGGAGACAAGTTCATTTGACTCTAAACTTGGAGGAAAATAGAACACATGCCAGTTAGTTACCAGTAAGACTGAACTTGCTGACTGAGCATTTTGCTTGTCCCACCAAGTCAGGTCTTGCTAGTATTGGCAAGCCCCGGGAAGTTTTAAATATTGTGATCTATTTGGCCTTGCTAACGCAGTAGGAAGGCTGGTAACCGCTCGTAAATATTTGGAACTGTTCATCTCCATGCGTTTCATAAAATCTTGAGCACACACTAATGGTGACAATGATAGCTGTTGTTTTATTCAGTCATTCAGTGTTGCAGAATATGCACTGGACGGAGTTTGTAGTACCCGATTAGAACAGTCGTTGAACAATGTCAGATGTTGTCAAAATACTTGATGGTGAGGAAAATTCAACAAGTGCGACCTTACCAAAAACATAAAAACTGTCAACTAGAACATTGTGACCACTGTCCTACTATCGATATAAACCCGTCCAGGTCATAGTACCGTCACCTGGTGTGGAATGACTGCTGTTCAGACATAAGCACTGAACACGTAGTACCAGGAACGTGCTTGCTATCCTTGTGTAGAACAGAGATAGCACGAGATCTGAGTTTCACAGAGACAAGATTCTGATGACCAAGAGTCTTGGCACGAGCATTTCGCAAACTGCATAGTTTTTCAGATGTTCCAGAAGTGCTGTGGTGAGTGTCTTCAAGACGTGGCGAAACCAATGTGCAGCCACGTCCAAATGTCGTGAAGGAGGGCGACCACCTCTCAAGACACATATCGTACGTCATAGGCTGGGCAGACTGATAAAACACAACAGACGGTGAATTGGCGTGGAACTAACATCAAACTTTAATGCTGGGAAAAGTGTTTCTGAACAAACGCTGCACCGAACACTCCTAACGACAGGCCTCTGCAGCCGACGATCCATGCAAGCGCCAATGTTAACACCACATCGTCGCTAACTTCTAGACAATCGGCACGTGACAGTCGACACTGGACGTTGCGCAGTGACAGAGTGTTGCTTTGTCTGATGAATCCCAATACCTTCTTCACCATGCTGATGGGAGAGCCCGGATCCATCGTCTTCCATGGGAACTGTTCCTTGACTCCTGTTCTGTGTGACGGAGACAATCTGGTGATGGCTGCACTATGCACTGGGTAACATTCACGTGGGTATTCATGGGTACAGTGGAGCTCAGCGAAAGCCCCTTGATGCTCAAAGATTATCATACACAGGTTGCAGACAGCGTACACCCCTTCATGACGATCATACACTCCTGGAAATTGAAATAAGAACACCGTGAATTCATTGTCCCAGGAAGGGGAAACTTTATTGACACATTCCTGGGGTCAGATACATCACATGATCACACTGACAGAACCACAGGCACATAGACATAGGCAACAGAGCATGTATAATGTCGGCACTAGTACAGTGTATATCCACCTTTCGCAGCAATGCAGGCTGCTATTCTCCCATGGAGACGATCGTAGAGATGCTGGATGTAGTCCTGTGGAACGGCTTGCCATGCCATTTCCACCTGGCGCCTCAGTTGGACCAGCGTTCGTGCTGGACGTGCAGACCGCGTGAGACGACACTTCATCCGGTCCCAAACATGCTCAATGGGGGACAGATCCGGAGATCTTGCTGGCCAGGGTAGTTGACTTACACCTTCTAGAGCACGTTGGGTGGCACGGGATACATGCGGACGTGCTTTGTCCTGTTGGAACAGCAAGTTCCCTTGCCGGTCTAGGAATGGTAGAACGATGGGTTCGATGACGGTTTGGATGTACCGTGCACTATTCAGTGTCCCCTCGACGATCACCAGTGGTGTACGGCCAGTGTAGGAGATCGCTCCCCACACCATGATGCCGGGTGTTGGCCCTGTGTGCCTCGGTCGTATGCAGTCCTGATTGTGGCGCTCACCTGCACGGCGCCAAACATGCATACGACCATCATTGGCACCAAGGCAGAAGCGACTCTCATCGCTGAAGACGACACGTCTCCATTCGTCCCTCCATTCACGCCTGTCGCGACACCACTGGAGGCGGGCTGCACGATGTTGGGGCGTGAGCGGAAGACGGCCTAACGGTGTGTGGGACCGTAGCCCAGTTTCATGGAGACGGTTGCGAATGGTCCTCGCGGATACCCCAGGAGCAACAGTGTCCCTAATTTGCTGGGAAGTGGCGGTGCGGTCCCCTACGGCACTGCGTAGGATCCTACGGTCTTGGCGTGCATCCGTGCGTCGCTGCGGTCCGGTCCCAGGTCGACGGGCACGTGCACCTTCCGCCGACCACTGGCGACAACATCGATGTACTGTGGAGACCTCACGCCCCACGTGTTGAGCAATTCGGCGGTACGTCCACCCTTCCTCCCGCATGTCCACTATACGCCCTCGCTCAAAGTCCGTCAACTGCACATACGGTTCACGTCCACGCTGTCGCGGCATGCTACCAGTGTTAAAGACTGCGATGGAGCTCCGTATGCCACGGCAAACTGGCTGACACTGACGGCGGCGGTGCACAAATGCTGCGCAGCTAGCGCCATTCGACGGCCAACACCGCGGTTCCTGGTGTGTCCGCTGTGCCGTGCGTGTGATCATTGCTTGTACAGCCCTCTCGCAGTGTCCGGAGCAAGTATGGTGGGTCTGACACACCGGTGTCAATGTGTTCTTTTTTCCATTTCCAGGAGTGTATTTCCCGGCGGCAGTAGCTTTTTCCATCAAGATAATGCGAAATGTCACTAGGGCACGATAAACATCTACAACTACATGGATATTCTGCAAATCACATTTAAGTGCCTGGCAGAGGGTTCATCGAACCACCTTCACGGTTCTCTATTATTCCAATATCGTATAGCGCACGGAAAGAATGAACACGTATATCTTTCCATACGAGCTCTGATTTCCTTTGCCGGCCGCGGTGGTCTCGCGGTTCTAGGCGTTCAGTCCGGAGCCACGCGACCGCTACGGTCGCAGGTTCGAATCCTGCCTCGGGTATGGATGTGTGTGATGTCCTTAGGTTAGTTACGTTTAAGTAGTTCTAAGTTCTAGGGGACTGATGACCAAAGATGTTAAGTCCCATAATGCTCAGAGCCATTTGAACCATTTGATTTCCTTTATTTTATCGTATTGATCGTTCCTCCCTATGTAGGTCGGTGTCAACAAAATATTTTCGCATTCGGAGGAGAAAGTTGGTGATTGAAATTTCGTGAGAAGCTTGCGTCACAACGAAAAACGCATTTCTTTAATGATTTCCAGCCCAAATCCTGTATAATTTTTGTGACACTCTCTCCCATATTTCGCAATAATACAAAACGGGCTGCTTTTCTTCGAATTTTTTCGATTTACTCCGTCAGTCGTATCTGGTAAGGATCCCACACCGCGCAGCAGTAATCTAAAAGAGGACGGACAAACGTAGTGTAGGCAGTCTCCTTAGTAGGTCTATTACAGTTTCTAAGTGTCCAGCCAATAAAACGCAGTCTTTGGTTAGCCTTCCCCACAACATTTTTTATGTGTTCCTTCCAATTTAAGTTGTTCGTAATTGTAATACTTAGGTATTTAGTTGAATTTACGGCTTTTAGATTGGACTGATTTATCATGTAACCCAAGTTTGACGAGTTCCTTTTAGCACTCATGTGGATGACCTCACACTTTTCGTTATTTAGGGTCAACTGCCACTTTTAGAACCATTCAGATATCTTTTCTAAATCGCTTTGCAGTTTGGTTTGATCTGATGACTTTATTAGTCGATAAACGACAGCGTCATCTGCAAACAACCAAAGACGGCTGCTCAGATTGTCTCCAAAATCGTTTATATAGATAAGTAACAGGAAAGGGCCTATAATACTACCTTGGGGAACGGCAGAAATCACTTCTGTTTTACTCAGTGACTTTGGTTCAAATGGTTCAATTGGCTCTGAGTACTATGGGACATACATCCATGCCCGAGGCAGAATTCGAACCTGCGACCGTAGCGGTCGCGCACTTCCAGACTGTAGCGCCTAGAACCGCTGGGCCACCACGGCCGGCCTCAGTGACTTTCCGTCAATTACTACGAACTGTGACCTCTCTGACAGGAAATCACAAATCTTGTCACATAACTGAGACGATATTCCATAACCGCGCAATTTCACTACGAGCTGCTTGTGTTGTACAGTGTCAAAAGCCTTTCGGAAATCCAGAAATACGGAATCGATCTGAAATCCCTTGTCAATAGCATTCAACACTTCATGTGAATAAAGAGCTAGTTTTGTTTCACAGGAACGATGTTTTCTAAATCGATGTTGACTGTGTGTCAATAGACCGTTTTCTTCGAGATAAGTCATAATGTTCGAACACAATATACGTTCCAAAATTCTGCTGCATATTGACGTTAACGATATGGGCCTGTAATTTAGTGGGTTACCCCTACTACCTGTCTCGAACATTGGTTGACCTGTGCAACTTTCCAGTTTTTGGGTACGGATATTTCGCCGAGCGAACGGTTGTGTTTGATTGTTAAGTATGCAGCTAACGCATCAGCATACTCCGAAAGGAACCTAATTAGTATACACTCTGGACCAGAAGATTTGCTTTTATTAAATCATTTAAGTTGCTTCACTACTCTGAGGATATTTACTTCTACGTTACTCATGTTGGCAGCAGTTCTCGATTCGAATTCTGGAATATTTACTTCGTCTTCTTTTGTGAAAGCATATCGGAAGGCTGTGTTTAGTAACTCTGCTTTGGCAGCAGAGAAGGCAGTGATTGTTTCTTGCCGATAACATACTTCACTTAAGTCCAGAATCTCTTTGGATTTTCTGCCAGGTTTCGAGACAAGTTTCGTTGAGGAAACTGTTATAGGCATCTCGCATTGAAGTCAGCGCTAAATTTCGGGCTTCCTTAAAAGATCGTCGGTCTTGGGGATTTTGAGTCTGTTTAAATTTAGCATGTTTGTTTCGTTGTTTCTGCAACAGTGTTCTAACCCGTTTTGTGTAACAAGGAGGATCAGCTCCGTCGTTTGTTAATTTATTTGGTATAAATCCCTCAATTGCTGCCCATACTATTCTTTTGAATTTAGGCCACGTCTGGTCTACACTTATATTATTAATTTGGAATGAGTGTAGATTGTTTCTTATGAAGGCGTCAAGAGAATTTTTGTCTGCTTCTTCGAATAGGTATATTTTTCGCTTGGTTTTCGAGGATTTGGGGATTACAATATTCAATCTCGCTACGACAGCTCTGTGTTCACTAAACCCTAAATCGGTTTTGATGCTCGTTATTAACTCAGGATTATTTGTTGCTAAGAGGTCGTGTGTTTTCACAACCGTTTTCTATTCGCGTGGGCTCATGAAGTAACTGCTCGAAATAATTTTCAGAGAATACGTTTAGCACAATTTCGGATGATATGTTATGCGTGCCTCCGGAATTAAATATGTATTTTCGCTGACATATGGAGTGTAAATTGAAGTCAACACCAACTATTATCGTATGAGTCGGGTACGTGTTTGAAATCAAACTCAAGTTTTCCTTGAACCTTTCAGTAACTGTAGCATCTGAATTGGGAAGTCAGTAAAAGGATCACATTATTATTTTATCCCGGTTGCCAACAATGCCCTCTGCCCATGCTAACTCACAGGAAGTATCTACTTCAATTTCGCGACAAGATAAACTACTTCTGACAGCAACAAACACGCCACCGCCAACCGTGTTTAGCCTATCTTTTCGGAACACCGTTAGGTTCTTCGCAAAAATTTCAGCTGAGCTTATATCCGGCTTTAGCCAGCTTTCAGTGCCTATAACGACTTGAGCATCAGTGCTTTCTATTAGCGCTTGGAGCTCGGGTGCTTTTTCAACATAGCTACGACTATTTACAATTTTTATACCAATGGTTCCTGTATCTACGTTCTTCCTGTGATAGTGTGATTCGAGGAAGACTGTGACGATTTCCGATTCATGTGCTGGCCCCGCAACTCGCCAGATCTGAGTCCCATGGAACACATCCGGGATATGATTGAACGAGGTGTCAGAGCTTATCGCACCCTCCCTGAATTTACGAGAATTAGGTGACCTGAATGTGCAGATGTGGTGCTAACCCCCTCCAGCGACCTGCCAAGGTCACTTGTCCACTTCCCGTATATTTGAGATTCCTTTCTTGTATAAAAGTTATTCATCACGTTTCGCTGTCGTTTATATAAATAACAGGCGTTAGAATAGAAGCCTTGTGATTAAATTATACATTTAACTTTCACTTTATATTTCTGTGTCATTTCTTAATCCCAGTTGTAGACAATGCGTAGACTATTTGACCGCAGGGTCACAGCTGTAGGTTATTATTTGCAGTGAATTAGCTGCGTGGCATGGAAGCAAACGTGTGCAGATTAATTCGATGTCTACATGGTACTATTCTTATTAAACAGAGCCTTACGTAGTCCAAGTACCTAAAGTACGAGTAACGACAGTTAGAGGCACACCTGGTTTGTTCGTATGGGCTGCTGTTAAGCAGTGCAAGTGCACTACGTATGCAGAAACCGTTAGGTACTATCACAACTGGGAGCTCGTCTGGGATATGAATATAATCCTTTTAATACTACAGTTGTAATTCTAGGACCTTACAATATTCTGTGATACAGGTCCCAAATCTATTTCGTGGTTGGCAATTAGTGTGGGGTCTCCAAAGATAAAATTTTGCTGCAGTTACATGCGTGAGGATCAGTAACAAAAGTTAGATGTGGGAAAGTTAGGTAAGGAACTTTAAGAAAGAAGAAGGCTACGTAGCGTCGTGGTGAGTTCGTGTCTGCAGTGGCGAGAGGCAGCGGAGACTTGAAACGGCGTGCGAGTAGCAGCGGCAGCAAAAGAGGCCTGGGCCACGAGCAGCGACTTCGAATTCAGCGGCATCGGCATCAGCAGCAGCAATTCAGCGAAGAAGTCAGCATCACAGGTAAGTTAAGTACTTGACTTACCATCAGCATTTGAGCTTGCAGCTATTAAGCAACCACTCAGCATGTGTGGTTCAGATAATGTTAGTGGGCCAGGTAGTGCAAAATCTGTACTTAGGGAGAAGAACCTTGACAGGGACGATATTATTGCATAGTCAGAGATGGGAAGTGTAACTGTGGGTGATTCAGTGGCGTGGTTAAGGGATATCCTGACAAATTTGAATTCTAAAATGGGAGTGTTGGTTGCAGGACCGGCTCAACAAAAACAGATATGAGTTCAGTTGAGTCAAGTGTAGCCGAAAGCGTAAAATCTGAGGTGGAGACAATTAAATCTACATCTACATCTACATCTACGAGATTGCTATTCACAATAAAGTATCTGGCAGAAGGTTCAATGAACCACCTTCAAGCTGTCTCTCCACCGTTCCACTCTAGAACGGCACGCGCGAAAAACGAGCACTTAAATTTTTCTGTGCGAGCCCTTATTTCTCTTATTTTATCGTGATGATCATTACTCCCTACGTAAGGGGGTGCCAACAGAATGTTTTCGCAATCGGAGGAGAAAATTGGTGATTGAAATTTCATGAGAAGATCCCGTCGCAACGAAAAACGTCTCTGTTTTAATGATTGCCAATCCAATTCACGTATCATGTCTGTGACACTGTCTCCCCTATTTAGCGATAATACAAAACGACCTGCCCTTCTTTGTAATTTTTCGATATCATCCGTCAGTCCCACCTGGTGCTGATTCCACACCTCACAGCAATAATCCAGAATAGGGTGGACAAGCGTGTTGTAAGTAGTCTCTTTAGTAGACCTGTTGCACCTTCTAAGTGTTCTGCCAATGAATCGCAGTCTTTGGTTTATTCCACCCACAACATTATGTGATTGTCCCAATTAAGGTTATTTGTAATTGTAATCCCTAAGAATTTAGTTGAATTTTCGGCCTTCAGATTTGTGTGACTTACCGCGTAATCGAAATTTTGCTGCTTTGTTTTAGTACTCATGTGAATAACTTCGCACTTATCCTTATTAAGGGCCAATTGCCACTTTTTGCACCATACAGATATCTTATCTAAATCATTTTGCAAGTCGTTTTGATCATCTGATGACTTTACAAGACGGAAACTGACAGTATCATCTGCAAACTATCTAAGACGACTACTCAGATTGTCTCCGATGTCGTTAATATAGATCAGGAACAATAGAGGGCCTATAACACTTCCTTGGGGAAAGCCGGATTTTACTTCTGTTTTACTCGATGACTTTCCGTCTATTACTACGAACTGTGACCTTTCTGACAGGAAATAACGAATCCAGTCGCACAACTTACTCTGTAGGCACGCAGTTTGGTTAGAAGACACTTGTGAGGAACGGTGTCGGAAGCCTTCTGGAAATCTAAAAATACGGAATCAATTTGACATTCCCTGCCGATAACACTTATTGCTTCATGAGTAGAAAGAGCTGGTTGTGTTTCACAAGAACGATATTTTCTGACATCGTGCTGACTATGTGTCAATAAATCGTTTTCTTCGAGGTACTTCATAATGTTCGAATACAGTGTATGTTCCAAAACCCTACGGCAAATCGACGTTAGTGATGTAGGCCAGTAATTCAGCGTATTACTCCTACTTCCCTTTTTGGTTATTGGTGTGACTTGAGCAATTTCCAGTCTTTAGGTACATATATTTCTGTGAGCGAGTGGGTGCATATAATTGCTAAATATGGAGCTATTTTATCAGCACACTCTGTGAGGAACCTGACTGGTATACAATCTGGACCGGAGGTCTTGCCTTTATTAAGTAATTTAAGCTGCTTCGTTTTTCCGAGGATATCTACTTCTATGTTTCTCATCTTGACAGTTGTTCTTGATTGGAATTCAGGAATATTTACTTCGTCTTCTTTGGTGAAGCAGTTTCGGAAAACCTTGTTTAATAACTCTGCTTTAGTGGCATTCTCATCAGTGACTTCACCGTTGTTATCGCGCAGTGAAGATATTGGTTGAGTCTTGTCACTAGTGTGCTTTATGTATGACCAGAATTTCTTTGGGTTTTCTGCCAGATTTCGAGACAGAATTTCGTTGTGGAAATTATTTAAAGCATCTCGCATTGAAGTACCCGCCATATTTCGAACTTTTGTAAGACTTTGTCAACCTTGGGGATTTTGTGTTCTCTTACATTTGGCATGCTTTTTTCGCTGCTTCTGCAACAATGATCTGACCCGTCTTCTGCACCATGAGGGATCAGTTCCATCACTTATAAATTTATGTGGTATATATCTCTCAATTGCTGTCGATACTATCTCTTTGAAAACTTTCCACAACGTTTCTACACTTACGTGAACAGATCGGAAGGAGTGAAGACTGTCTCTTAAAAAGGGCGTTAAGAGCATTTTTATCAGCTTTTTTAAATATATATATTTTGCGTTTCTTTTTGATGGTTGTAGGTGTTACGGTATTCAGCCTAGCAGTAACTGCCTTGTGGTCGCTAATTCCTGTATTCGTCACAATACTCACTATTTGTTCAGGATTATTTGCTGCTAAAAGGTCAAGTATGCTTTCGCTACTATTTACGCTTCGAGTGGGCTCATGAACTAATTGTTCAAAATGATTTTCTGAGAAAGCATTCAGTACAGTTTCGGATGACGTTTTATGCCTGCCACCGGCTTTAAACGTATAAATTTTCCAGCATATCGAGGGTAGATTAAATTCACCACCAACTATAATTGTGTGTGAGGGGTACCTATTTGAAATGAGACTCACGTTTTGGCCGGAAAAAGATCTAGCAAGAACGGGAGCAACGACGACTGAGGATAATCGTTCAACGTGACAGAAGTGCAACCCTTATGCAGATTGTTGCAGATTTCAATGCTGGGCCATCAACAAATGTCAGAATGCGAAACATTTAACAAAACATCATTGATATGATCTTTTAGAGCCGAAGGCTCACTCGTGGACCCTTGATGACTGCACACAAATTTTACTCCTCGCCTGGGCCTGTCAACACCGACATTGGACTATTGATGACTGGAAACATGTTGCCTGATCGGACGAGTCTCATTTAAAATTGCAGCTAGCAGATGGACGTGCATGGGTGTGGAGACAACCTCATGACCCCATGGACCCTGCATGCCACTAGGATATTGTTCAAGCTGGGGGCTCTGCAATGGTGCGGGGCGTGTGCAGCTGGAGTGATATGGTGCCCTGATACGTCTAGATACTACTCTGACAGGTGACACGTAAGTAAGCATCTTGTCCGGTCACCTGCATCCATTCATGTCCATTCTGCATTTCGACGGACTTGGGGAATTCTATCAGGTCAATGCAACACCCCACACGTCCAGAATTGCTACAGCGTAGCTCCAGGAACACTCTTCTGAGTTCAAACACTTCCGCTGACCACCAGACTCCCCTTACATGAACGTTATTGAGCATATCTGGGATGCCTTACAACGTGCTGTTCAGGAGAGATCTCCGCACATCGTACTCTTATGGATTTGTGGAGAACTCCCTGCAATTCTACTTCGGACACTAGTTCAATCCGTGCCCCGTCGTGTTGTGGCACTTCTGTGTGCTCAAGGGGGCTCTACACGATATTAGGCAGGTGTACCAGTTTCTTGGGCTTTTCAGTGTATAGACTATACTGTGACTGGCTGAAAAACATTTTCCACGATTTGCATCGTGCATTTTTATATGTACTGTCACCCGCATTCTTGCAGGTTTTATATTCACAGCTATCCACCATCTTGTATATTTAAATTTACTGGAATCTTGTGTTTTTTAAGAATTTCACTGGCTGCCATCACCATTTTTTAAAAATTTACCTGCATTCGAAATTTTTAATGTTTTAAAATTTCCGCCATCCTCTGTTTTCAAGGCGTCATTCATTCAAGGTCATTGACGACATGTGTGCATTTGTGAAGATCATTGATAATGTTGCAGCAGGGGGCGTGGCTTCGGACATCACAAAAGTGAAAACGAATAAAACCTTTTTGACTATATGGGTCACAGATTAAATCGCCATACTACCTATATAGTACTACCTATATAGTACTATATATAATTTTTTTCATACGTTAAGAATTTTACTTATGATGACCTTTAAAAAATCGTAAGTATTTGGAATTTTGCTCTTTCAGAACTTTAATTTCTTTTTCAGAAGAAAATTCGTTTTTAATAACTGCAGTTGTTAAAATCTTTAATATTACATATAAGAATATGCTCCATAATATCCACCCACATGAAAACAACAAGTGAAACTGTATGGAAATGATTCTAGTCCTAAAAAGCAGAAAAAAAGTATTGATTATTCACAATTCTGACTCCAATGCTTCTGACTCCATTGCCTGTAGTTCTTCCATCAATGAAACTGAAACATTGTTTTGAGACATCTTTCGTAAGACTCCATCACGTGCAGTTATGTAGTACATTTGACCTTCAAAAGATACAGACTCTCAAAAGACCTGTTCTCATAATTTTGAATGATTTTAAATACTTTTTGCAGACGCTCCAGTGGTAGTATCAGAGTAAACCTGTTTCTTCTCTGGCTGAAGGCGCCGTACGTAGCTTGGTTCACTAATGTGTTAAGGTGAAACGTCTGAACAATTACCTACGCCTTCAAGCACTCTGTTAGACTACTTAACAGCCCTTGCAGGTCAGCAGTTTCCAAGTCTTGGATTGAATCTGAAAGCATTAATCCTCTCTCGATCTACTTTCTTCCGCAAGCAAAATGGAGAATCGCCATACTGTTGCTCCTAATTCATAATTTGATAATGACGTTGTGTTGCTACTAAGATAAAGCGTTTTTGTTGGTCACGATAACATTGAGCGGAATGCATACAGGAAACGTGATAGTTCTCATAATACTTCCTTCACTGCAGCATATAACTTCTCAAATGGAATGAATTACGCAATCGTAACGTTAAGCCTATGGTATACTCATAACATTGTAACTGGACATTCTAAGATACTGAAATTTCATCGATGGTAGCAGCTGTACGAAAATAGAATGTTTAACAGCAACTTGAACCAAGCGCGGCTTTCTATTTAGCGGTATTCATAGAAATTGTTCTGTCATCGCTTACTAGCAGAAAATCTGCATAATTATAAATGAGAAATATAAACATGAGGACTTTCGACAGTTCGAGCTTTGCATTTATAATCTGTGATATTTACCTTATCAACATATTGTTTGTATGCTCATCAGAAGTAAACTGCCTGACAGTAAAAGTGAAGAAGGGTAGGAGCTAACGAAATGAAGCCTCACGGGTTGAGATGGTATCATCTTATTTAAGTGAATCGAGTCAAATTCAGAAGGAAATTGGCCGTATGAGCCACCTTAAATCTACGACGTTGCATCTTCATATGATCTTGGACGGTAAATAGTTTGGACAAGAAGAGAATAGAAGCTTTTGAAATGTGGTGCTACAGAAGAATGCTGAAGATTAGATGGGTAGATCACATAACTAATGAGGAAGTATTGAATAGGATTGGGGAGAAGAGAAGTTTGTGGCACAACTTGACCAGAAGAAGGGATCGGTTGGTAGGACATGTTCTGAGGCATCAAGGGATCACCAATTTAGTATTGGAGGGCAGCGTGGAGGGTAAAAATCATAGGGGGAGACCAAGAGATGAATACACTAAGCAGATTCAGAAGGATGTAGGTTGCAGTAGGTACTGGGAGATGAAGAAGCTTGCACAGGATAGAGTAGCATGGAGAGCTGCATCAAACCAGTCTCAGGACTGAAGACCACAACAACAACAACAACATGATCTTGGATCATATGAAGTGAATGATATCGCTCTCCAAAACATCAATTAACTTCTTCACAGGTTGCCTCAATACCAGTCGACGATGATCATCCAGGGTACTGCAGAACCGAAGTTCATCGTTGGACATAATGCCACATCAGCCGTCCATGCTTTCTGGACAAGTCACCACTTCAAACGTGGCCGTCGTGGTGTTAGGCGCAGTCTACACATGGGACAGTGATTTCCTAGTACGGCTATTGATAGTCTTTGATCACTGGTCGGTGGTGACAAATACTGTTGCAGGGAGACCAATAGTGCTTGCAGGATGAGAAAACGCACTTTAAGAGGTTGCAGTGGGCTTAGTGTCAAATACGGTGAACCCCCTTTGTGGTGGCCGGACGTGGTCGACCGAAAACTTGACGATGAATAGGTCTGCCCTTACATTCATATACTGTCCATCATTGCCACTGTCACCTCCGAATGCGTCAGAAGGCTGCATGTTGCACGGTTCGACCAGATGGTTAAACGGAGACAATGAGGTCCTTTCAAACTTTTTCAGTGGTAATAACGCTTTCATATACAGGCTGGCGCACGAAATGTGTTAGCAATTCTTTCTTTCACAATTTACGACGCACATTAGATATCCCGCTGGGATCTCTACAGCATTACCAGCAGAACTTGGAAAAACAAATGACTTACGAAATGACGTGTAATTTACAATACTGCCCCTAGGAGACTAGTAAGCAGCAATGGCTGACAATGGAAGACTGAGGACACAGCAACGATCGGCAATTGTGTTACTTTTTCATGAAACGAAAAGCGTTGTTTGATTCGATGGGTCCCTTGCAAAGAGACCATCCACAGGTTGTACGATAAATTTGTACAGGAAGGAACAGTATTGGAAGCGAAGCGACCTCGGCCTAAGCCTGTTTGTTCACAGGAGAATATTGAAGCGGTACGACTTGCTGTACACAGAAGTCCCGGGAAATCGTGTAGAAAGGCAGCAGTGCAACTGGGAATATCCAGACGCTCCGTTCAACGTATTCTTAAAAGTGACCTCCATATGTACCAATACAAGATGACCTGTGCACAGAAGCTCACTGAAGAACACAAGCAGCAGAGACTACTGTTTGCTCAGTGGGCGGAGGATAGGGAAGAAACTCTCATCAACGTTTGGTTTTCAGACGAGGCGCATTTTCATTTAGACAGTGTGGATAGCAAACAAAATGTACGCTTTTGGGCCACTGAAAACCCGCAAGTTCTTCATGAACGCCAACATTATGCTCCGAGAATTACAGCGTGGGCAGCAATTTCTAGTCACAGACATTCTGGACCCTTTTTCTTTGAAGAAACTGTAAACAGCGAGCGTTATTTGAGCATGCTTCGCAATAGCTTCATTCCACATCTTCTTGCTACTGCCTTGCCCTTCAACACGCAGTGGTTCATGCAAGATGGAGCAAGGCCACATACTGCAAAAACTGTGTTGGAGTTTTTAGACGAGCATTTCGAGACGCGGATCATTTCACTCGGGTTTCCAGGTCAATGACGGAAAATATTGGCCCACCAACAGTCCAGACCTCAATCCATGTGACTTTTTCTTTGGTGGTACCTAAAAGAAAAAATTTTCCCGAAACGTCCACGTGATTTAATGGAGCTCAGAAGACTTATTCTTCAAACTTGCAGTGAAATTACGGAAGACATGTGCCGTAGGGTAATCACTAACTTCAGTGTCCGTTTGAAGGAAGTTGGGAAACGAAATGGTGGACATATTGAGCATGTGCTGAGTAAGAACAAATCTCCATGGACGGCTCTTCATTGTAGTATAGGTACCTTTCAAATTGTATTGACAATAAAGTTTATATATTTCGTGCGCCACCCTGTAGTAATGCGCTGAATTACCGTGACAATACCAGTGCCCTGAGGCAGGTGGTCCAGTTGTCACAGACAAATGCAACACCAGTCATTTACATACCCACCGATGATATGTGCAAGTACAAAGTTACACGGTCATCTGACTATATGTTTCTGTGTTTAGCTTTCTTTGTCACTCAGTTTAATGAAGTATATAAAATACAGACTGAAACAGAACTCCAATGACAACTTACAAAGGTTGTTCAAGGTCGCTTTTGGAGTACTTTAGTGTGAAGGAACTGCGGTCTCCAGTGGTTCGTTACAGAGTCAATGCATTTCACTGAAAATAGTGCACAACAGTGCTAATGCTGACGGTATGCACTGCGTGTCTTGTTTCCAGTCTCTCATGTTACCTGCTGTTGACATCAGCAATGCCCTCTTAATTCTTTCCCTCCAAGTTTATATTCACTACTGCCCTGTCCTCTCTAAGGTTCAGTTTTTCGGTAGTGTTAATTGTGCGTTAATAGTCAAATGGCTCTGAGCACTATGGGACTTAACTACTGTGGTCATCAGTCCCCTAGAACTTAGAACTACTTAAACCTAACTAAACTAAGGACATCACACACATCCATGCCCGAGGCAGGATTCGAACCTGCGACCGTAGCAGTCGCGCGGTTCCGGACTGCGCGCCTAGAACCGCTAGACCACCGCGGCCGGCGTTAATAGTCATACTTGGCAGTAATGTGGATAGGCTTACCAATGAAGAGTTTGCCAACATGCACCTCGTGTATGGATGAAATGAATGCAGTGGAAAAAAAACAAGAACGATGTCGCTATACTGAGCTGTTTCCACACAGACACCTCTTTGCATGGAAGTAGGCATCAGTTAGAGAGATCATATCGAGAAAGCTTTGTTTTTGATTTTGTAGGCAGAAAAAAGTGTTTTTCAGTGGATCTCATACCTTATTAAAATTACTTACATCTGAAAAATACTGTAATCCAGTAACATTATATCTTCACAACAGGCACAGCAATGCTTTTACGCATCTTTATTTCGTAATTCATATACACGTTAGCAAGAACAGTATCCGCTTGTGTAATTACGTGGATGGTTTCCCTTTCGTTGCTCATCTGAAAGAAACCTACCTGCCAATGTTTGCAACATATTTCTTTCCGTCTTCTCTCATTACTTTCCTTTTACAATCGCTTATATTAACGTGCACACACACACACACACACACACACACACACACACACACACACATTTGAAAACCTCCCCTCCCCCAAACAAACACAACCCCTCCTCCAACACACAAACAAGAACACAAACACACACACACAGTGTGTGTGTGTGTGTGTGTGTGTGTGTGTGTGTGTGTGTGTCTGTATTTTTGTGTGTTTGAGAGAGAGATATGAGCCCAAAGCGCTTTTACGAAAGGCGGCTGCGTTTCGGCATTTTCGCAGCTATCTTTGAACATAAAGCTAGGTGCAGAACTGCGCTGCAAGAGATGTAACCGACAGGGCTGAAATGAACAGCGTGCTCGAAACGTAAAATTCCGTTTCACTTTATTGTTATTCGGCTATGGCTTCCGATCTAAATAAACTGCATTTTCCGCTCAATCCCTCTAAAATTGAGAGCTCTTTTCCGCACCGATTTACCAGCCCAGCACATTCAGTAATGTCTTTTATTTGTGTTCATGGCAGTTGAACACAACGCTTCATTTAATCTTCACAGGATTATTCGCGTTTCCCCTTTGAGCAAAACGAATCCTCGAGGGCAGGGAAGCAATGAAATGAGTGTGAGAGCGTAATTTCTCTCTCGTTTTATTTTCTCATTTCACTTCTACTGCTTCCTGTTGTGTGTTTCCATGACTCGCAGCATTTTTTGTATAAGAACCGATTTGAAAAAAAAAAACAAATATTGTTTCTGTGACCTATAGTGGCTTTTCGCTACATGCTATAATATACGTGTGAGTTTACCTGCCACATATCAATATCAACAGGTAACGACGTTTAACAATCTTGGAAACCTAGTTTCAAAGCGACATGTAGATACAGTAACAGTTACAGTAAAATAGCTGAATCATTTGTCATTAGCTGCCGGCCGTGTGGCCGAGCGGTTCTAGGTGCTTGAGTCTGGAACCGAGCGACCGCTCCGGTTAGTTAGGTTTAAGTAGTTATAAGTTCTACGGGACTTATGACCTCAGCAGTTGAGTCCCATAGTGCTCAGAGCCATTTGAACCATTTGTCATTAGCTGGCATGATTCTGTAACGGGCTTATTCGACTTCGTTATTACATCGTATGTCTGCAACTAATAATCTTTTATAGTTCTGTAAGACATTGATAAAATCGGTATGCATTTTTTGTGTTTTTTCTCTATTTTCACCGTGAACTTTTCTTATCTAGGATTGTAACGATTCTATAGGTACAAATGCAATTTAATGTATTATGTAGAATCAGTACTGTTATTTATTGTGTAATGTTAATTCCGTATTTGTACATAATTTCGTTGTAATTGTAGGTACACCCTTACTGCTTTCCCAGCGATAAATATACAGCAATAATAAGTTTATTTTGTCAACATTAAGATAGAAAATAGAACCGAGATTAAACCGTGCCAATATATATGGTAAAAACCACGTGTGGTCCAGAGCAGTTTCCATGTGTGTCCAGGAGGCACATGACCCCCTATTCCGTCCCTGACAACGATTGATTCTGGCTATACGATCCACTCACTGACTACAGCTCTTATTTCATACATCAGTAAAACCAACCATGGACTCTGACAACACGAACACTCATTTGCGTACGGATATGGTGTGTGATATACGTACAATGAGAGAACGAGACAGCGAATATGTCAGCCCGTTACATCTTAATTTGAAGTAGGAATTAACTGGCTAATGATTCAAATGGCTCTGAGCACTATGGGACTTAGCATCTATGGTCATTAGTCCCCTAGAACACAGAACTACTTACACCTAACTAACCTAAGGACATCACACAACACCCAGTCATCACGAGGCAGAGCAAATGCCTGACCCCGCCGGGAATCGAACCCGGGGAGAATTAATTAATTGGACTTTTATCCTGGAGGAGTAGGTCACAAAATCTCCCACGAACCATCCAGGTAATGGGCGGTGTTTCTAAACCTACTGAAGCGAATGCTAAGATCGTTCCTTTTCCAAGAGCTTGGCAGGTTTTCTCGCTGCGACAATAATCCAATAATGCAATCAGAACCAAATAAACGTGTATGACTAGAGTTTAATCGACGATGATTTGGTTTTGGCTCACTTTCTGCTGAAAATTACGTCAACAGACAGTGTAGGAATGACAGAAATGTATCATCGGCACAGTGTTGTTAAAACTGTGAAGGATATGGCCTCTAGAGCAATAAAACATTCTAGTCGCGTTAATAGCCGGCCGCGGTGGCCGTACGGCTCTAGGCGCTGCAGTCCGGAATCGCGATACTGCTACGGTCGCAGGTTCGAATCCTGCTTCGGGCATGGATGTGTGTGATGTCCTTAGGTTAGTTAGGTTTAAGTAGTTCTAAGTTTTAGGGGTGACCTCACATGTTAAATTCCATAGTGCTCAGAGCCATTTGAACCATTTATTTGGCGTTAATATTGTGCAACTAATCGAGGTTCTGAACACTCATGGTACAACACAAAATAATTTCAGATTGACACAACGTTCAGTGCTTCAGCTTCGAAGGCCTCTAAATCAAGATGTAAAAAATATTATGAAGTCGTGAACAGGTTTGAAAAAGTTAAGTCCTGAACGTGTGTGACACGGCACGAAAACTCACCGTGTGGGGCAACACAGTATAATTGAGTGCAGGAGTCCACCAAACCAGCTGTGAATGTATTTGAAAGCATCGAAAGTCCTAAGTCTTTCTCCAAAACTTTGAGCCACTTTCAGAATGTGACTACTACACTGCATATAATCGCAGTTCCGCTGCCAGGACGCACGTCTTCTCTCGTCAACGGTGACAACTCACCTAGTACTCGCGGTTGCTTCCTAAACGAACCATTCCACCAACGCCAGTAGTTTGAAGCTCCGTTTTCTAGGTATCTGACAGCTTGATCCTCTGGAATTCTGTGCACCATTCCCGTCACTCGGACCCTGCGCCAGCAATAAGAGAGGCACGCAAGTCAGTACCTGACATCTCACACCTCCCGTCAATGTTTTGTATGCTCTAGTCCAAATATCTCATTGTCTGTGGCATGAGAAAATCCAGTTTCCTTCGTTTCTCTTTATGAAGCTGCCTGGCCTGCAGGCTGAGGGCACGGATCGCCACACTGTATCAAAGTTAATGCGGGAAGCGTGTGCGGGTCAAGTGCGAGTTAAGGCACCGCCCCCTCCCCTTCGCTCGCTGCTTCTCGGGAGCACTGGGAACGGCACAACAGTTCTTTGACTACCGCGATGCGACAATTTTCTGTCACCACAGCTCTCATCATTTCGGCAGAACCATAGGGTCAGCGCTGTCTACACATCGCCATTTGTTCGTGTTATGAAGGACGATCGCATGTCCAGTGGCTGTTTTCACAAAAAGAGGCAGTTTAGAAGTGCAGCGTCGGAAGCCTGTAAAAATGAATGCGAATGACAGAAGATAGGGACGAGTAATCTCTATACATATTATACAGTAGCAAAAGCGACGATTACCGCAAATTGCAATACGTGCCTGAACCTTGAATTTACTTTCAAAATCTTTTCTTAAAGAATTTACTTTATTTACTAGCGATTCATCAAGAACATTAACGCATTTAATCACACTATGTGAGCGTGGAAGTAGTTGCCAGTGGGTAACTGGTGAAAACAAATCAAATTACTACAAATGGAAATCTTATTCCTAAAAACCCTTTCCTTTTAAAAAAAATAAATTTAAAAATTATAATCAGAGAGCACCCTCTAAAAATCAAGTTACAATTTATTCAGAGGCAGAAATAACAATTTTTTTTTGACAGTATGAGCTTTCTGGCTGAGAACCTTGAAGCTCCCTTTTAACACGGCCGTAGTCACGACCACTCACAACAACCTCTGAAAGACTACACTGGTGCAAATCTGCAACACATCAGATTACTTTAAACTAAAAAATTTAACAACTCACACAAGCACATAAGCTATGCACCACGTAGGAGGGATGGAAATGGTACAAGACACTCACATTAAAAAAAAATTACTTGCCACCGAAAGTGCAACTTGTTTTTAAGAGAGAACTCTTACGGTGGAAGGGTGGCAACCTTATATACTAAAATGACCATTAAAATAAAACCTATTAAATGCACTCTTAAATAAAATGTGCAAACATGCTCTACATTACACATATACCGCCTCTCAGGATGATAGGCAAGATAAAAACATATTTCAGGAATTCGGCCTTTACACCTTAAGCAATAAAATCGTTAACACCCAATCCAACAACCATGACAGCGGCAGCTATTAACGTACGGCAGACCGACAGACAGACAGACAGTAACTGCCTAACAAATGCGGACGAGAGACAGACGAGCAAGCTGGGTACGAGAGAATGACCAAGAAAATAAGTAGAATTAACAAATAAATGAAACTACATATCACGAATCACTTAACTTCTAATAAACTGCGATGTCTGGCGAAGACCTGGCGCAGCACCCCCAAAACGCTCTGCCGCACCGTCCGCTGCCAACCACTTCAACAGACGCAGAAAGGCGCGCCGATCTCCCGTCTCACGGTGTCGCAGCTCGGACCGGCCCGACAGATGTCGTGGGTTGACTCCTGTTGCTCTCGTGTCGGCCGTGAAGCCACTACACCTCGATATTCGGCGCAGCCCGCTGGACTGACGTGGCGACCTCACATGCGCCGACGGTCAAGACGGACGAGTCATCTTGTGTCTCAGTGGGCGACCGACCAACCGATCGATCCAACCGCCAACGACCATTGCCTGAACAAACTCGAGCAGACTGAGGGCCTAACACATACTAGCACTCCAGACGACAGGCAGACACTGACTTCCCCACACTGACCCGGCTGACCAACTGCCCCCAAGAGAGTTTTTTTTTTTTTTCATTATTGTATTTCAATTCCCCAACGGGGCGGGCTGGCAGCAGCATATGCGCTGCTCTTCAGCCGAAAGACATAGAACAAAACAATAGAAGACATTTAAAAACAGCAAAGGAGAGAAGAAGGCGAACATAGATATAAAAAGGGAGAACATCATGGAAGGCAATAGACAAAGAAAAAAACGGGGTGACTGTAAAATGGAGATAAAAAACTGTTCAAAAGTAGCATACACAAAAAGCCACACACTGCGACGATTAAAAGAACACAAGGCACAGTATGACTGGAGCATAAAGGTGTTGACGGATGGCATAGCACACAACGTAACACTGACGGCGAACCTCAAGGCAGTACACAATTAAAATCACACCTCTTGACGCACACGAGAAACAACACTAAACACAACACTGATGTGGCACACTGATGAGGATCAATACAGAGGATCTGCCAGGTTCAAGGAGATGAGGGAGACCTGAAGAAGAGAGGGAGGGGAAGAGATGGGGGAGGGGAATGGGGGGCGCGCGGAAGAGGGCCAGGTAGGGAGGGATGTGGGAAGGAGAGAGGCAAGTATGGGGTGCAGGGTCTCAGGGGTGGGGGGGATGGAGGGAAATCCGCTCTGGGAGAAGGAGGAAAGAGGAGAAGGGGGCCCTGGGGAGGGGGGAGGGGGAAACAAGGCCGGGTTATAGTTGGAAGGAAGGGTATATGTCATGGCGAAGTTCGTCATCCGGGAGGAGGAGGCATTGGAAATTGCCCTGATGAAGGAGATGGAGGGTGTGGAGGTGGAGAGAGGGAGGGATACAGCGATAGAGGCGCGGCAACGGGCGGGGGGTGGAGAGGAAGGAGGAAACCAGAGGGTGGGGGGGATCAACTTTGCGGACAATGTAAAGGATGCGGAGATGTTGGAGGAACAAGAGGAGGTGGGGGAAGGGGATCAGTTCATACAGGAGCCGTGTGGGGGAAGGAAGGCGGATACGGAAGGCAAGGCGGAGCGCATGGCGTTCAAGGATTTGGAGGGCCTTGTAAAAGCGGGTGGGGGCGGAGATCCAGGCGACGCTGGCATAACAGAGGATAGGACGGATGAGGGATTTGTAGGTGTGGAGGATGGTAGAAGGATGCAATCCCCATGTCCGGCCGGACAGGAGTTTCAGCAGGCAGAGGCGGGAATGGGCTTTCTGCTGGATGGTCAGGAGATGAGGGGTCCAGGTGAGGTGTCGGTCAAGGGTGAGGCCAAGGTATTTCAGGGTGGGGGTGAGTTGGATAGGACGACCATAAAGGGTGAGGTAGAAATCATGGAGGCGAAAGGAGCGAGTGGTGCGGCCTATGATGATTGCCTGGGTTTTGGAGGGGTTGAGACGGAGGAGCCACGGGTTACACCAAGTGGTGAACTGGTTAAGGTGGGTTTGGAGGGTACGTTGAGACCGTTGAAGGGTAGGATAGAGAGCGAGGAAGGCGGTGTCATCAGCATATTGGAGAAGGTGGACTGGTGGGGGTGGCTTGGGCATATCAGCTGTATACAAGAGATAAAGGAGAGGGGAGAGGACAGAACCCTGGGGGACGCCAGCCGTGGGATAAAAGATACGGGAGTTGGTGTTGTGGAGGGTGACATAGGAAGGACGGTGCGAGAGGAAGGAAGCGACCAGACGGACAAAATTGATAGGCAGGGCGTAGGTTTGGAGTTTAAAGAGGAGACCGGGATGCCATACACGGTCATAGGCATTTTGGAGGTCAAGGGAAACAAAAATGGAGGAGCGACGGGAGTTGAGCTGGAGGGACAGAAGGTGAACAAGGTTGAGGAGTTGGTCGTCAGCAGAGAAGGAGGGTCGGAAGCCACACTGGGTAAGGGGGAGGAGGTGGTGTTGAGCAAGGTGCCGATAGATACGGTGGGAGAGGATGGATTCAAAGACCTTACTGAAGATGGAGGTGAGGCAGATGGGACGATAGGAAGAGGCGGCAGAAGAGGGTTTGTTGGGTTTGAGGAATAGGAGGACGCGGGAGGTCTTCCACAGGTCAGGGTAGAAGCCAGTAGAGAGGATGACATTATAGAGATGGGCGAGGACAGTTAGGAAGGAATAGGGGCTTTCTTGAAGGTGACGGTAGGTGACACAGTCGTGACCAGGGGCCGTGTTGCGTTTGGACTGGAGGAGAAGTTTAATGTCTTGTGCTGTGATGGGAGTGTTGACGTTGGAGGGGGGCAACTGCCCCAAGTAATGGAGACTAGGAGCAAGTGGAGCGACTGAGGTATCAGCACGTTCCATGACGGTGGGGAAAAGAGAATAATCAAAGTGGGGATCATCGGGGATGGAGAAGACCTCGGAAAGGTGGGAAGCGAAGTGGTTGGCCTTACTGAGGTTGGCTGGAAGGGGGCGATCGTTATGGAGAAGGGGGTAGTGGGGAGCGGAAAGGGAACCAGTAAGACGATGGAAGGCAGACCAGTACTTGGAGGAGTTGATAGGGAGGGTGGCATTGAGTCATGTGCAGGTCTGGCGCCAGTCCCGGCGTTTCGTTGCTGTAATGAGGTTCCGTACGTGTCGCTGTATTTGCCGGTGGCGTTGGAGTGTATCCCTGACACGAGTGCAGAGGAAGGAGCGATAGAGGCGGCGGGATTCACGGAGGAGGAGGACAGCCCATGGAGGGAGAGTGGGACGGTGTGGGTGGATGGTTTTAGTAGGAACATGGGCCTCCACGGCGTCAGTAATTACCGTCTGAAGGAAGGACGAGGCGCGGACGATGTCGTCAGGATGGTGATAGGTGAGAGGGTGGCTTTCGACCTGGGTGGAGATGGAGTCCCGGTAGGCATCCCAGTTGGCACGGCGATAGTCATGGACGACCTTGGGAGGGGGTGCAGGTTGCGGAGCCGGAGGGGGGCGGTTTGCAGATGTTATGGTGAGAAGGACAGGGAGGTGATCACTACCTGTGGGGTCAAGGACGGCGACAGTGATACGCCCAAGGAAGTTGGCGGAAGCAATGACAACATTGGGGGTGGTGTTACTTTCGGGTCGGGTGTGCTGGGGAATGGGAACAAGGTCACCCTGGATTGTGGAGAGGAACTGATGCCACTGCCAAAGGGCAGCAGGAGTGCGGCTATGGATGTTGAGGTCGGCGGCAATCACATAGGTGGAGAAGGTGTGGTCAATGTGTGAGATGAAGTCATAAGGAAGAGGAGCAGTTGAGCGGACATAGATGGTGGCACAGGTAATGGTGAGGGAGGGGAAGAAGACGCTAAGGATAAGGTGTTCAGTGGGGTCATTGAGGAGAGGTTGTGGCCGGACGGGGATATGCTTAAGGTGGCCAATCGCGACTCCACCCTGTGCACGAGGACCAGGAGCATCAGTGCGGTGGAGGGTATAGGGGGAGTTGCGGATAGAATGGTGGGGCTGGAGAAAGGTTTCGTTCAAGAGGAAGGTGTCGATCTGGTGATGGGAGAGGGTGTGCATGAGGAGGTATTTGTTGGAGCGGAAGGAGCGAATGTTCTGGAAGAGGATGCGAGACTCGTGCCGCGCCATGACGGGAAGGAGGGGGGGAAGAGAGGGAAGGGAAGAGACTTAAACTAGGGTGTCGAGGCGGATGAAGGTGAAGTGGGCTTGGTTGTGGGAGTAAGTGGCGAAGGTGTTCAGGTGGAAAACAGAGCGAGCAGCAAGGGATATTTGTTGGAAGGTGTGCGGGCGCTGAAAAGGGTGAATGTTTTGGAGTACAACGGTAATGAACCGGATGATGTCCTCGGCCGTGGGGGGTGGACGGAGAGAATTGTTAGGATGGACAGGAGGATCGACGGGACGAACTGGGACTGTAAGTTCAGGGGTGGCTGGAGGGGGTTTAGCTTTACATTTGTGGGAGTATGTGGGATGGGGGCCATTTCAGGTATTACAGGAAGGAGGAGCAGCGAGGTTGGGGCAGTTCTTGAGAAAGTGGGAGGCCTTGCAATGGGGACAAGTGGGGGGGGGGGGGGAGGGTTTGCAGTTGGGAGTCAGGTGGTCATTGTACATCAGGCGGCGCTGGCAACGGTAGTATTGGGGAGGGGATTTGGAGGATTCAACAGGGTGGCGACGGTGGTATATCAGGGCACCCTGGGTGAGGAGATGGTCTATGGATGGGGCGGAGTCTGAGAATACCCGCATGAGGTAGGTGGGACCAGAGGCATTGTGGATACGGCGGGCAGAGCGGATTTCCAAGTCCGGGTAGGAGTTCAGTTCTACCAACACTTCATCCTCTGTGATCACTGGGCTGAGCTTGGTGATCACAGCTGTGTAGGTGGGGGGGGGGGCGACGGGGAGGCTGGGGCTGACGAGGAGTGGAAGCAGAAAGGAAGGGTGTCAGAGAGGCGTGGGGGCCAAACATAACTCGTGGGAGTTTTCGCAGGAGGTCTGAGTGAAAGGATGGGGACGGGGCCTTGATAAGGACTGAGTCCCTGCGGGGAATGAGTTGGGAGCACCAGGTAAGTACTTTCGTATTTCCTTGGTGAGGGTACGAGCGTCGAGGAACTTAGGATCGGGAGTTGACAGGACAAAGGTGTGGAGGGTTGGGGCCAAGGTAGGAGTGGCAGGAGGAGGGGTGGTGTCCATGGTGACGGCAGGGGGAGGGGGAGGTGGTGTTGATTTTTTGTGGGAAGTGGCGGGAGCAGAGTCGGTAAGGACGCGCTTTTGGGGTTTTTTGGAGACTGGAGGCTGGGAGGAGGGGAGAGGGACGGGGAGGAGAGGGAGGTGGCGGGTGGCAGATCCCAGTGGCGTAGTGGAGGCACCGGGAGAAGCAGCTGGTTCAGTGGTGGCGATGGTGGCTCGGCGCGACGTGATGCGTGCGGGAGATGCAGAAGACGAAGCGACGGGGTCGGTGAGAGAGGGGAAGCCAACCACCTGAGGGGCGGCAGCAGAGGCGGCAACAGAGGCGTACGTGAGGGCGGGGGTAGTAGTGGGGGCTGTTGAGGGTGTGGAGGCTGGAGGAAGGGTGTAGAGGTGTGGGTATACAGCAGGGGAGGAGATAGGGGGGTGGGTAAGTGGGGGAAGGGAAGGGGAGGTGGAAGGAGGGAGGCCAGAGGCGGCACTCCAGGAAGTGACTGTGGGAGAGGGGGAGGGGGAGGTGTAGATGACGGTGGAGGTGGGAGTACTCATTGCAGACGAACGGCGACGGACAGACGGACGTGCAGCAGGCGGCGTCGGCGTCGGCGATGGGCAGTGGCGAACAGACGGACGAACAGCAGGCGGCGTCGGCGTCGGCGGCGTACAGACGGACGAACAGCAGGCGGCGGCGGCGGCGGCGGCGGCAGCGGTTACGACGACGGCGAGGGACAGCCAGCAGGCGGACGGACGGACGGACGGACGGACGGACGAACGAACAGCGACAGCAGCGGGCAGGCAGGCAGACAGACAGACAAACACACACAATCTTCGAAGACGGAGATTCCACCCTGAGAGTAGCCCAGGCTTTGCAATCTGACGCTTTCGAAGGAGGGGATCCAACCCTCTAGATGGCCCCAAGAGAGCTTATCGCGCCTCTTAAATGCGCGTGAACAGGCAACCTTTCCCCTTTTCCACCAGAGAGAGACACCAAAGCTGCGATTGCCACAGCGGCGCCACCGCCAGAAACGGAGGGCGACGGCTTCACACTACGCGCTGCAGCGCACTCTTTAAAACAGCAATTTTTTCTTTTTTTTTACCACGGCTCAGTGCGGAAAGATTTTAAAGATTTAATTGACAGTCAGAGACAAAAAAACAAAAAAAAATTACAACGACAGACAGACGGAGTTCATTGTGCTATACATCAAGAAGCACTTTGCGCTAAATTTACAGGCATGGAGCACGTGGAGGAATTGGTGGTACGAATAGTTAAATTTGTGAAGCCACACGCGTTATTCCACTGTCAGTTACTACAGTGGAACTGAACGAGGAGTACTGACACTTTATACAGGGTGAGTCACTTAAGACGTAATACTGCTTTTACACACATCAAAAAAAGTTTTGTATCACCTCCGTTCCGAGAGTTCTGGAACCTGTACAGAAAGTTGGAATCGAGATCAACAAAAACATAATTTTCGACCTTTATATTGCTCATGAAAACCACACATTGCATGTTGTAACAGCAAACAGCGGGACCTTCAGAGGTGGTCGTCCAGATTGCTGTACACACCTGTACCACTAATACCCAGTAGCACGACCTCTTGCATTGATGCATACCTGTATTCGTCTGGCATGCTATCCACAAGGCGCTGTTCGTCCAGACTGTCCCACTCCTCAACGGATATTCGGCGTAGATCCCTCAGAGTGGTTGGTGGGTCACCTCGTCCATAAACAGCCCTATCCAATCGAGCCCAGGCATGTGCGATAGGATTCATGTCTGGAGAACATGCTGGTCACTCTAGTCGAGCGATGTCGTTACCCTGAAAGCCATTAACAAGATGTGCACTATGAGGGTGCGAATTGTTGTCCATGAAGGCGAATGCCTCCCCAGTATGCTGCCGATATGGTTGCGCTATCGGTCTGAGGATGGCATTCACGTATTGTACATTCTTTACGGAGCCTTCCCTGACCACTAGCGGCGTATGTTGGCCCAACATAATGCCATCCCAAAAAAGAAAGAACCTCCATCTTGCTGCAATCACTGGACTCTAAGGCGTTCAGCCCTACCGGGTTTCCTCCAAACAGGTCTCCGACGATTGTCTGGTTGAAGCCATATGCGACACTCATCGGTGACGAGAACGTGATGGCAAATCGTGAGCGGTTCATTCGCCATGTTGTTGGGCCCATCTGTACCGCGCTGCATCGTGTCGTGGTTGCAAAGAAGGACCTCGCCATGAACATCGGGAGTGAAGCTGCGCATCATGCGGCCTATTGCGCACAGTTTGAGACGTAACAAGACGTCCTGTGGCTGCACGAAAAGCATTATTCGACATGGTGGCGTTGCTGTCAGATTTCCTCAGAGCCATAATCCGTAAGTAGCGGTCATCCACTGCAGTAGTTAGGCGGTCTGAACGAGGCATGTCATCGACAGTTCCTGTCTCTCTGTATCTTCTTCGTGTCCGAACAATATCGCTTTAGTTCACTCCAAGACGCTTGGACACTTCCCTTTCTGAGAGCTCTTCCTGGCACAAAGTAACAATGCTGATTCAATCGAATCGCGATATTGACCGTCTAGGCATGGCTTAACTACAGACAACACGAGCAGTGTACCACCTTCCTGACAGATCCGAACAGTCAAAGGGATTGTGTGTGTGATACAATATCCAGAGTCAACGTCTGTCTTCAGAAGTTTTGGGAACCGGAGTGACAAAACTTATTTTTATGTTCCTATTTCGTGAACGGTTACACACATCGAAACGCGGTTTTCTGCAAATTTTAGGACGAGGTGAGGCACGTACGTTTTTGTTTGACTAATGTTTTTAGCACTGGTATCAATTGAGATATTGAAGTAAGTAAGTATGCATTTTTAATGGAACAGTATACTTTCTGTAACTGCATTCGATAACTCTTGAGAACCCAAATACAGAGATATAGCGTTTGTTAATGTTGACGGTGAAAATTGTAGTAAAAAAAAATTCGAGAAATGTTCTAGAATGTGAGAGCATGGTGGCCCGAAACGGTATTCGCTGTACAAACACCCCAAGCAGGTGCCTCGGACCAGGCAGAGTAGTTATATACCGTAAGGTAGGCCTGCGCTACGAGAATAAAGCTGTATTTTCCCTTGAACCAACTTGCGACCTAGATGCAGAATCATCTACGAATATTGTGTATGAAAATATGACATAGGCTAGAATATAGCGCATCGCAAAGGGCTTAGGGAAACTCTTTCATTTTTGTCTATCCTCCCAGATTAACGTGAGCTGAAACAGAGAAATCAGCTCTTCATCCTTAGAAACTAAAGAGTTCTTATACGCTTTAAAAAGCAACTACGGTATTAAATACGTAAATGTTAGAAAGACGATTTGACCTCTCATTTCCTGTACGTGGATTCGTGCATCTTAGAGGTAAAATACGTCCTGTAGCACAACTTTCTCTTCTTACACTGCTCTGAATTATATCATATGGGATACACTGCTTGAGCTAAACATTTTATTATAAGTACTTTGGTCAACACCTGTACACCATAAAAGAAATACTTTTCTTAACAAATAGCGCATAATGACAGGTATTAAAGTGCGTGCAATAGACGCTGTCGACTTACTTGACATTACAATACAATTTTGTGACGCACGTAAATGATATAAACAATTATTACCTATGATTTGGTAAGCACCCAAATCACACTGAGCCGTATGTGGCTCGTGTTCCCGCCATAATGTATTTTACTCTCTATTCTTAACGTACTTCCACCTCATTATGTTAATTTAAATTACTACTGTCACTGAGTTGCTGCTTTGCCTGACCGTGACCGGCACTAGCAGCACGTATCGATGTATCCCCTCTCGTAGTATCTTTGCTCGACTTCTATTACTTCCCGGTCGTTGTCTGTCGTAAGGGAGTTCGCGCCGCGAGTTCGGGCTGCCAGTCAGTTGGAACGCGTCTGGAGCGCAGTCCAGATCTGCCAGTTGGGGAGTTGCAATGCGGCCGTAGTGCAGTCGGGTCGGAGCAGTGAGGTCTGCGTCGACATAGCTCGCCCGACCATTGCCGCCAGTCATCATTTGAGCCGGGCCACAGTCTTGGTGGATCGACTGTCAGTCGTCCTACCGGGCGACACGGTTTGGCTCGCCGATCGTTCATGAGTCGGCTGTGTGTGTGTGTGTGTGTGTGTGTGTGTGTGTGTGTGTGTGTGTGTGCGCCCGCGCATCGACTCCCGATTTGTCTTCGTGCGTGCTTAGTTACTTTTGGGTATCGTTCAGCTCTTCGTGCAAATGTTTGTCAGGCTATGTGTGTAGTGGCCGTTATTTCCACTGACGACTATTTTAGATGTTGTCGGCATTCTGAGAGGAGTCGGTCGGTTGGTTCGGACCAGGGAAGTTTTCTCCGCTCGGTGCTGTCGGCCGGATCCGTTGGTGGTTCCTGCGCAGTGTCGGAGCGTGTGTGGAGATGTCTGATCGCTACGAGCGTCGTGGTTCTCCGAGCCAGGACGTCAAAGTTGAGTAGTGGTTGCAAGTGCCCAAGACGCGTCCATTCATGTTGTGCGGCTCGTTTCGGTGGTTCACTGTTGAAGAGGTTATCCTGTGAGCAACACCGAGTGTTTCTATTGCTGAAATTTAGCCGCCATGCGGTGGAATTAACTATATTTGTTGACTACCATTTTAGTGCACTAGTGTAATTTTCTGCCTTGTGGCCGTTAGTGTTCCGGTTACCTTCCCTGGCCACTAACGTAATTTCAGGCAGTTTCCTTTCCTCACCTGTTGTCGCTGTGCAACACCGTGTGTAGTTTTGACAGCTTAATACATACATACATTGACTGTGGATAATCACGCCTGTAACATTTTGTGTTTGAATTCTCATTTACTGACTGGTGGCAAGCATGTCGATTTTCGGTCGTTCCGTGACTGTCCATTGGTTGGGCTCACCACCTGTCTCAACTAAGTGAACAAGGGCAGGCCGACCCCCTGGAGGCTTCTGAGTGCTGTTGTCTTTACTGTCTTTCTCATCGGCGTTTAATTGTCTGTTTATAAACTATAATATCCAATGATAAAAAATATTCTTGGTTTTACTGTGCTTTATGCAAGTAAGTTTGAATTCCGTCAAGTGGATATTTGTTGAAATATTATTGCCATTGTGTTGTCTTTTCTTTTGGCCCGGTTTCAGCTACTTAAAACTTAAGGCTTATGGTTATATTTTTTTTTTTTAATTTTGGAAAATTAATTGTGGACTTTCAGCCTTGGAACCTTATTCTGAAAATTATCTTTCAAGCTTAAACACTGCGACCTTCTGCCTTTGAAAGGTTATGAGAATTTATTTTAAATCTTGAAGATTTTATTTTGGTCCTTCAGCCGTTTCTGTTGCATCTTGTTTATGTTTGTCTATCCACCCTTGCCTTGAGGCTTTCAGCCTAGCGGCGATATATTTTAATTATTTTATTTGTAATTGTAACTGCGTGTTTTCAGTCACGAAGTTTACCTGTTGATTTTTAAGATTTCTTGTTTGGAGGCCTTCAGCCGTGAAAGATTTGGAGTTTGAAACTCGTAGTTGTAAAAGGTCGGCCATGTGCCACTTTTGTTGTAAATTACAATAAATTACAATAAATTACAATAAATTACAATTTTAAGGTGAAACTGACCCCAACCTTATTTTGCGCTTTCCACAACCCTAATCACCTGTTCTGCCCAGCAGGTTTAGCGGGCTTTTCACATATAACATATACTTTGTATTCCAAAAGTAACTTTATCCTTATTTAAGCATGTGTTCGAACTGTTGACCGTGGACTGAAAGGCACATTTACAATTGCCTTTCGAAAAAGCGGTGAACAGACGTAATTACAATGGATGATATGGCAGAGCATGCAGTGGCGATTCGACGACTTACTTGGGGCTTCGTCATAGACTACATCTTTGAGTGCTTCTCAAAGAAAGAAATCGAAAGGAGTCAAATAGAGGAACCTCGCAGGCCATTTGATAATAGAATTTCGTCCTATCAAACGTCCAGGAACGTTCTCATTAAGTATTTACGTTGCAACTTCGGATGAGTGATGTGGATAACCGTCGTGTTGCAGCCACATACCCTGTCGAGTATCCAGAGGTATCTCTCCTAGAAGAACAGGCAGTATGTCAGTCAGAAAGTGTGCCAACGAATGTCCATTTAGTACGCCTGAGATGAAGTAAGGTCCCACAATGTAATTTGATATAATGCCGCAATATACATTAACGCTCCATGGCCGTTGATATTGCACCTGACGAAGCCTTGTGGATTTTCGGCTCCCAGTAGTAAATCTTATGAAAAATTTACACTGGTGTGGTTAATAGCGTTGCTTCATCGGTTAAGAGCACACGTTGGAAAAACGTAGGGTCGTCTCTCAGTTGGTGAAGAGCATAGCGACAAAATTCTGTACGTCGTTGGAAATCATTGTCATCGAGTGCCTCATGTAGTGACAGATGATATGGATGAAAATTCTGTCAATGCAGGATGCTAATAACATTCGTCTGGCTGTTTCCACATTCTTTGCAATGTTCCTCGTACCACTATGCGGATTCATTACCGTCGTAGTCAGAACAGCTTCATCGTGTCCTCTGCTGGTGGCAGACATGTTTCTTGTCCTGGTTGTCTTTTTTTTTTTTTTTTTTTTTGTACTGGCGTAAACACAAGCGACGGAACGAAGATGAAGAACGCAAGAGAAGAGAAGGCGGTGAAACTAAGTCAGTCATTGGTGAGCTAATTAGTAGTTATCCATATCCGTTGCTTGTTTGGACATCGTACATACCAAAGGACACTTATTTGCATGCCGCCCATCACTTGCGACAACTATTACTGTGATTTTGCTTGAATAGTTGTATAGCATTCCGAGAGCACAGCATCTTTTGGATAAGCTATATGAGACGAGTGGGCTAGACCCCACATTTTTAGCGGTTGGAACAGCCTGTTCGCACTAGTGTCTTCATAATTTGTGCACTTGCCTGGAGCGTCGGACATTGGCAATCCAGATAGATAGCTCTCTACCGCTGTACTGTTGCTACGGAAAATCTTCTACATTCGCAATATAGAAGTATTATAACCAATTCCTCCTCATTGGTGTATACGGCTGCATGCAACGAGAGTTGAGGAGAAATGAGAGGCCTGCCGTGCATACAAGTAAACGGGGAATGTGTAGATATTCTGACACAGTGTAGCATGAGAGCTCTGCTTGCAGGTGTTTGCACCACTAATGCCGATTCCACCCACGTTGCCCTCAAATTGTGGGAAATTTCTTGAATACTTTCTATGGCAGTTTTCAACGTCAACCCTAACAAACGCTGTACCAGTGTAATTGCCTTCTCAAGAGCTATCTAATGCAATTGGCATGAAATCTAACGTGAAATTTTTAATAAATGAAATCTTTTGAAACTTTTGAATTCACTTGTAAGCCTCCGTTCCTGACTGGACAGCGCGGCAGTTGGCAGTGCACAGGACACGTGTTCGATTCCTGGTACTGCCAAAGTTTCCCTTGGTGGGATGAATGGTAACGGGTGCGCTTAGCCTAAAGATGCGAACTGAATGGTACTCGACCGGTTAGTAGTAGTTCCAAGGTCGAGAGACCCGACAAAGATTTGGAGAGCGATGTGTCGTACACAAGCCCCTCCATACCACACCCAGGGACTCCATTGGCAGAGGATGACACGGCGGGCGATCGGACACTCGAAACTTTTCTGAGCTCACTACGATATACGTCTTACGAGCAACATATTTTCACTTGAAACTATTAAAGCTCAAACCCTTGCTCGCTGTGGCAATTACTTTTTACATTCACACAGAAAAACTCTGTAATATCCTTTACTCGAGTAGTTGGCAAATACACTCCTGGAAATGGAAAAAAGAACACATTGACACCGGTGTGTCAGACCCACGATACTTGCTCCGGACGCTGCGAGAGGGCTGTACAAGCAATGATCACACGCACGGCACAGCCGACACACCAGGAACCGCGGTGTTGGCCGTCGAATGGCGCTAGCTGCGCAGCATTTGTGCACCGCCGCCGTCAGTGTCAGCCAGTTTGCCGTGGCATACGGAGCTCCATCGCAGTCTTTAACACTGGTAGCATGCCACGACAGCGTGGACGTGAACCGTATGTGCAGTTGACGGACTTTGAGCGAGGGCGTATAGTGGGCATGCGGGAGGCCGGGTGGACGTACCGCCGAATTGCTCAACACGTGGGCGTGAGGTCTCCACAGTACATCGATGTTGTCGCCAGTGGTCGGCGGAAGGTGCACGTGCCCGTCGACCTGGGACCGGACCGCAGCGACGCACGGATGCACGCCAAGACCGTAAGATCCTACGCAGTGCCGTAGGGGACCGCACCGCCACTTCCCAGCAAATTAGGAACACTGTTGCTCCTGGGGTATCGGCGAGGACCATTCGCAACCGTCTCCATGAAGCTGGGCTACGGTCCCGCACACCGTTAGGCCGTCTTCCGCTCACGCCCCAACATCGTGCAGCCCGCCTCCAGTGGTGTCGCGACAGGCGTGAATGGAGGGACGAATGGAGACGTGTCGTCTTCAGCGATGAGAGTCGCTTCTGCCTTGGTGCCAATGATGGTCGTATGCGTGTTTGGCGCCGTGCAGGTGAGCGCCACAATCAGGACTGCATACGACCGAGGCACACAGGGCCAACACCCGGCGTCATGGTGTGGGGAGCGATCTCCTACACTGGCCGTACACCACTGGTGATCGTCGAGGGGACACTGAATAGTGCACGGTACATCCAAACCGTCATCGAACCCATCGTTCTACCATTCCTAGACTGGCAAGGGAACTTGCAGTTCCAACAGGACAATGCACGTCCGCATGTATCCCGTGCCACCCAACGTGCTCTAGAAGGTGTAAGTCAACTACCCTGGCCAGCAAGATCTCCGGATCTGTCCCCCATTGAGCATGTTTGGGACTGGATGAAGCGTCGTCTCACGCGGTCTGCACGTCCAGCACGAACGCTGGTCCAACTGAGGCGCCAGGTGGAAATGGCATGGCAAGCCGTTCCACAGGACTACATCCAGCATCTCTACGATCGTCTCCATGGGAGAATATCAGCCTGAATTGCTGCGAAAGGTGGATATACACTGTACTAGTGCCGACATTGTGCATGCTCTGTTGCCTGTGTCTATGTGCCTGTGGTTCTGTCAGTGTGATCATGTGATGTATCTGACCCCAGGAATGTGTCAATAAAGTTTCCCCTTCCTGGGACAATGAGTTCACGGTGTTCTTATTTCAATCTCCAGGAGTGTAGTACAGAAATCCACTCTTTGAAATGACAACTGTTTATTACAAAAGCCGAACTAAATTCGGCCTCTGAGGATAATGTATACAGATCCTGAGAACAGCAATGTCTTGAGGAGATGGGAAAAATTGATAAGGATACAGTCCTACGAGACTGGAAGCTCGTAGGCAGTCTGCGGATGAGCGCAACGTTCCGTACTGACACGGTCCCACGAGGTGATGAGCACGCAGGCTGTCACATGCAAATACTGCGAAGCGGTGCCCTCGGGAGCCGATGACGAAATTACGGCAGCGGACGTGGCTCGCAGCGGGGGCGGCAGCAGGTGCGGTAGGCGTTTTGGGGTCCGTTGCGGAACTCATAGTGGAGACACCAAGCGACTGTTGGTTGTTAGGGGGATAGGGGCGTAATGGTTCCGCCTGGGCGGCCCGCCGGCCTAAGTACACGCCTGCGGAAGGGTACGTGTAATATATCACGTGTACATCTGACCACGCGGACGTAAGTTGGTTTTTGGAACAGCAGCACTGTGATGGCAAGGCTGGCGTCCCCGGATACTGTGGCAGCTGCTGATTGCTTCGATGTACACGGTACCTTGCCTCTGATATTTACGAAACTCCAACATGTGGCAGGGTCCGTAGCTGTCGCTCGAAACATGCACATAAGTGTGGTGGTACAAGTGTGCAGGTGGCCGTTCTTCATACACAACAAGATCAATATTTATACAAAAGCAGTCTGCATCCTGCTAGTTCTCTGTAATTTAAAATTTTACAGAGTGCAAAGTGTGACCTAAATACGGAAAACACATCAGCTCATTATGATTAATTACGGTAACTGGTGCAACCGGGTTAAGCATTTCTCGAAAAAAGAAACAAAAAATTGGACGAGTGCTAGTTGGAATTTACCACTCAAAAGGCTCCACACTCACTTAATCACGGAAGTAGATAATAAAAATAAATAAGTGACTTAATGGCGTGGTGCAAGTATTTCTGTAGGACGCCACTTCGTCGACATCCATGTCCATAAACTATCACAGTTCAGGCGTAGCGCCTTAGCATCCCTCCTGTCAGTTGTTAGGACGATATCGTTATAGGCGTGAGTCATCGACAGATGTCACCAACTGACATGGACCTGAGTTACAGAGCTGCACATAGTTGTTCTAGTAGGCGGCAGAGGTCAGCAGTTGACGGACAGTGTTAGCAATCTTAGTCAAAACAATGTTGTAAAGTTATGTTTGATTAATATTTAATGCATTTGCATACTTATAATTGTTTTATATGTGTAGTAATTAGTAGTGTGAGTGTTGTATGAGTGAAGAAGAACAGAAGTAAATGAAAATTGTTTTGTTTATTCATGAAGTACCAGTTAAAGTATAACGGGGATTTACTGTAATTAAATGTGCAGTCAGTTTATAGTACTAATAAATCGTGAGTATAATACAAATTAATCGGTAATTTCAGAAGGAGTAATTTTATATTTGATACTTTTCTAGATTTATTTATTTAGCAATTGCCATAGAAAGAAATGTTTTACTATGATTGGTCATGGAAGTAAAGCACGGGTTAGCGCGGGATAATACTGCAACCTGATTTGCTGTTTGTGATATCAGCCAATCAGAAACATGCAGGCTCGCGCCAATCTATGTTGGGAACAAAGCCTTTGGAGTGATCTAGGGGGGTCAGGGCTGAGGGTTCGAACTACTAACATCTCATTGAAAGCAGCTCCGACGAAAGTACTGTAAAATCGCGGAAAAATGCTAATTACGAGTTCGCGAAGTAGTACAAAGTGTATTTAAGTGAACGGTGTAGTGGAAGTCGTGAGGAATTTCGAACGGAATATCAAAATTATTGCCTTTGACTGTTAGTTAAAACCGTGTGGCTTGTTGTGCGATCTAAGACTGGAACAGGTTTGATGTGTAGAGCAGAGTGCACAACATAGAGCGAGCATTTTCATAATTAAACGATCCGGTGAGCTCTATTAACTTCGGTAACGGGTGTAAATACCATAAACTGGATACGTGTGTGATTGTGGTGTGCATGTGAACTTTACATTGTGCTGCCACTTAATACGGACTTGGCAGTATTAACTGTGATCTTTATCGAAAAAATACACCTGAAAATTTACATTTCCAAGTTAAAACTTTTATTTCAGTAGCTAGCCACATCCCGTTTACCGGACAATTCAATATATGTTGCGACCTGCAATAGACAGTAGTGGGCTAGGCAAATGAACATTCCTAGACACTGGCAGGGCGGTAAAAAGTAACGTGGCGCGCCGCACATGGTGCATCGGCCGGCAAAACTATAAAGCTGTAGGAACCGAATTCGTGATCGAGAGGAACGGTCAATAAGCAACTTTGCAACAGTGACTGTAGGTGCGAGTGTGATGTTGCTGTGAAGACAAACATACGTTTTGAGATGCAACAAGGGGAGAACCTGTAGAATGGAGATTTTATAGCGAACTGGATGCTACGGGACTGAAAGCGCAGCGTAGAATTGATCTGCTGAACAACAGATGGCACAGTAAGCGGACAGCAAGGCGCAGCAGCTTCCATCGCAGTGGCAGCGCGTGGGGGCCCTGAATCTGGTACACCGCGGGGAGAAAGGCAGATTGCTGATTTCAACACGCTGCGACGACGTCGGACGAAGAAATATAAGCTAAGTTTATATAGTGTATTATTTGCATGTGTAAACAGACTTGCTAGTATGTATGGGAATGATAATTCTGCAGTTGTGAGAGAGGGCGATGTAAGTCAGTTTGATGTGAGTGCTAGTCAGGCAAGTACTCCTGAACAAAAGCAAGTAGGCGACACCGTTAATATGGAGGTATTAAGTAACGATGTGCCTCAGATATCTCCAGTTGTAAATATGGAAATGGAACATAATGTTCCGACCGATTCTTATATGGGTGACAGTTTAGATCTTGACGATAGTCCGTCGAATGATTTCAGTATTAATAGTTTGTTTGATGTCAGTAGTGTTAATGTGAGTGAGGAGGCTGACAGAACAGATACCAAATTTGGTGTTGTGCCTGTACAATTTGCTGAACAAAAAAATGGTACAACAGGAAAACAAACCAGTAAATTTACAAGATATGTTTGCAGCTTTAATGACGAATATGAATCAAAATTTCAGTAACAGTAATCAGAATTTCACTGAGGTAAAACATTATTTTGGGAAGTTATATCAGAAAGTTGAACAATAGTTTGGTAGTATTATAAAGCAAGCTAATGATCTGAAACAGTTTAAGACTGAAATTAATGAGAAAATAGGCTGTTGAGCTTAAGAAGATGTGAAGGACGGATTTGCAGGTGTTTGATGCTCATGTAAATAAGAGAATTTCTGATGCAGAAAGTAGGTGTAAAAAGTCTTCAGAAAATGTAAAAAGAGAATTAACAGAGCTGGTTAGCAAGGTTGCTATTGGAAGCAAACAGAATATAGATCAGATAAGAAAAGAAGTAGGTCAAGTCAAGTAAAATGTGACATCAGTAGAATCTATGTGTCAAACTGCACATCGAAATTTAAATAAAAAATTATTCTGTGAATAAAAATTGTTTGGGCAGTGTTAAAGTTGTGTCTGAAAGAGTGAATACGGTTGTGAGTGGTGTAGAACAAATTACTAACGAAGCTGAACAAATAACCCTTAAATTAAATGAGCATGACAGTAGACTAAACAAAGTGGAACGTAATACTAGCTTGGGTGCTAACGGTGTGAACTGTAGTATGGTGACGGAAACTGCTGAAGTGTCTTATATTACAAACAGACAGTTTCTTCGTTTTGATCCAGCTGGAAATGTTCATCCGAAAGAGTTCTGGAAAATGTTTTGCCTAGTTTGTGGAATGACCGACAGAAGTTTGGTTTCGTAACATCGAAGTTTTTGGGTGAGGTTAGGATACGGGAAACGACTGCAACGGAACAATATGAGACGTTAGAGCAGTTTAAAGAAGCGTTTTTCAAAGAATATTGGGGAAAACAAAGCAAAGAGAATTGCAAAACAGTTTCTGGGCTGGGGAAAAGTTCAATCCCAGGAAAGAGAATATAAAAAGATTTGTTTTAAGATGGGTGACTAATTTGTCATATTTGACGAACAAATTAGAGCCTGAGCAAATAATTATGGGGTTAGATGAAAGTTGCCTCTAAGCTGGAGAAATAAAATAGTTTCTGCTCCTAGGAACAAAGTTTATTAGCTATTTGTAAAGGGTGGAGAAGCTTATGAGGGAAGAGGAGCAGACAATCGTATTTGTAGGCCTCAGAATACAGTTGAGAGAGGTCAGAATGTTGATGTAAACAGAATGGGTGTGTCACATAATAGCCGAGGAAGGAGAGAAAGGGGTTGGCGCTATGCTCCAGTTCCAAGGACAATTGATAATGATCAGGGGCACGCTTACAGATCGCGATGGCCAATTCATGATGACAATGATTTTCAAGAGAGAGATTAGGTGGGGGTGCGAGGCAGAAATGAAGCAGAATCACAGGGCACGGGAAACTAGATCCCGTCTGTGAAGGGGCTGGCATTTGCAGAACGGGTAGAAGTAATTTCAATCCGCTGGCCATACCTTTTGTATACAATTAGAATAAAGTAACTGAAGTCCAAATTATTGACAATAAAGATGCAATTGAAAGTAGTAAAGCGAAGGATGATAGAATAGGCATGCTACAAGGTGGCTATGTAGATGGGAGCAGGCAAAAGGGGCACTGTGCTGCAGGTTGTATGGTGGGAAAAGATGTTGAAAGTGATGTAAAATCTAGGAGTGAGGGAGAAGTGTACAGTAAAGCGAATGTGGAATCTTGCCAGGGAGAAGGAGGAGATACAAATATACAGGGATTGCAGGAGCCAGATGAGAAGTGGGTAGAACAATTATTGATGTCAGTAAATAGGGACTTAGAGGAAGCTAAGGAAGCATTTCATGCCGGTGATGACCAGAGTGGGGGTCAGCCGAGTAAAAATAATGTAGAAGGAGAAGATGAGGTAGGAGAATTAGTGGAGAAACTAACTGCTGTAGAAATGGGAGCTGCAGATTTGCAGAAGTGTTTTAATCTATCCATAGTGCATAGGCTAAAGAATGTAGGAAGGGAGAGTAGTGAAAGCAATCCTGTAGATATTTGTATAATGTCTGGGCACAAGGAAGGTTTCGAAAGGCGTAAAATTGTACACGACTTGCTTGAGAAGGATGAAGTCACTGTTAAGGAAGAAAAGAAAGTTCGACCAGTAATCAATCTGTTAGTGCAAGGGGAAGAAGTACAGTGCCTAGCTGATAGTGGCAGTGATTTGTGTGCTGTTAGTCAGCAATGGTTAGATGCTTTGCCTAATAAAAGAGAGCTGGTAATTATGCCTGTCATGGGAATCCAGATAATTGTAGCCACAGGAAAAGTGAAGAAGCATGTAAAGTATGAAGTGATGTTGCCTATCAGTATAAATGGTAACCAGTTGTCTCATAACTTTCTAGTTATTGAGGGCTTAAGTATAGATATGTTAGTGGGAATTGATATCTTAATGAAGTACAAGGGGAGGCTGGACTTTGAAAATGACAGTATAAGCCTGGAACTGAGTGGGAAAAACATTATAGTGCCTTTCTCTAAGAAAAGAAAGTTTACAAAGAGGGAAAGTGAGCAGATTCCGATTAGATATTGTAGGAAGAGAACCGATCTGGAAGGGTATGGCGAATATGGGGAAGAATTGGAGGTAGATCCTGATGAAATGCTCTTAGTAGAGAATAAAATAGAGGAAAAAGTTAGAGATATTCAAGGTTTAGACGAAACTCAAACAGGGGAGCTGAAAGATGTCTTACTCAAACATAGAGCAGTTTTCTCCGATCAGCCAGGCTTGGTAAGAGACTATGAGTGTTACTTGAATGTTAAAGCTCAGAGTAATGAGGAGGAAGGGCATAACTTGTGGTAGAAGGGAGTGTTATCCTGTTGGAAAATGGTAAAGGAATTGTGGAGTGTTGTTACAAAAGTTGATCTCTGAAAAAAAAGAAAAGGTATTAGTTAGCATTTGATTACTAATGCAAAGCGAGTAAGATGATTTGCATGAAGATGCATGGTCATAATGGAAAATGAGTCTATCCCAAAAATGGCATGAAATTTACCGGAGGTGACTAATAAAATAAACCGATAGAGACGACAACGAAAATATTACTAATCGTAATGCTACCAGGTTTGAAAGGTAAGAGTGAATGGGCGTATATAATGGATTTTGTAAATACTTACATGAATCTGAATTTAATATCTTATGTGATTTTGAAGTCATGCTCAAGTTTTGAATTTTGTGTATTATTTGCTATTGCAAAAGACTTCTTAAAATTTTTTGAAGAATAAATCATAAAGTTAAGCGCATTTATGGAACCTAGTAAAAGCTGTCATAAAGACTTTGCGGTAGTTGTCAAGTTTTGAGAAAAGATTTAGTGGATAGGGAATAATCAGAATTTAACCGAATTAAGTGATTTCAGTGTATGCCTTCAATAGTAACGCATAATTTTGCTGAAGTAGTTAAACACTTTAAAAGAAAATGCAAATTTTCTTGCAGTTTAAGAGTTAAATGTTCTGTTAATTTGCTTTGAATAGTTAAAATATGATTAATTAAAGAACATAGCACGGGGAGAACTATTTTATACTATGTGTTAAGATGCTTATGTATATTAGTAGTGTTAGACGAAAATATGTTTTGTAGGTAAAAACCACTGTACAATAAGGACTGGCGTGAGAGTGGACCAATGTGCAATGTTATGGATGCCAACCAACCAAGGTGTTGTGACATGCTAAGAGAAAAATCGTGAGGTAGAGGACACTTATACAGTGCAACGTGTAAGGTAGGAGTGATGTAGAAAAAATTTAAAAAGTTGTTTTCAACAATTTTAATAATTACAGGGGGTGTGAGGCGTAGAGCCTTCGCATCGCTCCTGTCACTTGTTAGGACGATATCGTTATAGGCATCAGTCATCGACAGATATAACCAGCTGACATGGACCTGAGTTACAGAGCTGTACGTAGTTGTACTAGTAGGCGGCAGAGGTCAGCAGTTGATGGATAGTGCTAGCAGTCGTAGTCAAAACAATGTTGTAAAGTTATGTTTGATTAATATTTAATCTATCTGCATAAATACAATCGTTTTATATGTGTACTAATTAGCAGTGTGAGTGTTGCATGAGTGAAGAAAACAGAAGTAAATTAAAATTGTTTTGCTTATTCACGAAGTACCAGTTAAACTATACCGGGGATTTACTGTAATTAAATGTGCAGTCAGTTTATGGTACTAATAAATCGTGAGTATAACACAAATTAATCGGTAATTTCAGAAGGAGTAATTTTATATTTGATACTTTTCTAGATTTATTTATTTAGCAATTGCCATAGAAAGAAATGTTTTACTATGATTGGTCATGGAAGTAAAGCACGGGTTAGCGCGGGATAATACTGCAACCTGATTTGCTGTTTGTGATATCAGCAAATCAGAAACATGCAGGCTCGCGCCAATCTATGCTGGGAACAAAGCCTTTGGTGTGATCTAGGGGGGTCAGGGCTGAGGGTTCGAACTACTAACATCTCATTGAAAGCAGCTCCGACGAAAGTACTGTAAAATTGCGGAAAAATGCTAATTACGAGTTCGCGAAGTAGTACAAAGTGTATTTAAGTGAACGGTATAGTGGAAGTCGTGAGGAATTTCGAACGGAATATCAAAATTATTGCTTTTGACTGTTAGTTAAAACCGTGTGGCGTGTTGTGTGATCCAAGACTGGAACAGATTTTATGTGTAGAGCAGAGTGCACAACATTAGAGCGAGCATTTTCATAATTAAACGATCCGGTGAACTCTATTAACTTCGGTAACGGGTGTAAATACCATAAGCTGGCTACGTGTGTGATTGTCGTGTGCGTGTGAACTTTACATTGTGTTGCCACTTAATACGGACTTGGCAGTTTTAACTGTGATCTTTATCGTAAAAATACACCTGAAAAATTACATTTCCAAGTTAAAACTTTTATTTCAGTAGCTAGCCACATCCCGTTTACCGGACAATTCTATATATGTTGCGACCTGCAATAGACAGTTGTGGTCTAGTATTTTGTACTACAGCTTTTAGCTAGACAAATGAACGTTGCTGGACACTGGCAGGGCGGTAAAAAGTAACGTGCCGCGCCGTACAGTTATTCAACCAGCTGATGGGGTCCTACAGTTTATCACGGTTTGTTCCCAGCGACTCCTCTCATCGTTTAAAGGTGAAGGCTAGGCTTAAACGGAGACTGAAAATCTGTGGTCTGACCGCGATTCGATCCTGCAACCTCTAGGTTTCCCTGCTCGTACTTTATCACTGGAGCACCAGGCTCCATACTTTGGGGCGTAATTCATCTACAGATTTTGACAAAAGAGTGTCTGAGGATCAAACAATGTGACGTATGTGGCCGTATCTCTTGATTGCATTGTCTTACAAGTTAAAAATATTTACTTCGGGTTAGTGCCTGCTGTAAATTCAATTTGATTTCTGGAACCGTTCCTGAGAAAAGTGGGACCGTAACAGACAGATAGAAAGACAGACAGCGGACGACAAATTGCAAAAAAATATTTTTATGGGACAGAATTACAGACTGACCGTTTTATGATTCTTGTCAAATATCGCGATTCTACGACAAATGTAACTCCTGGTGAGTGAGTATCCTAGTATCGATATATAGGACACAAATATCCGTAGCTTTGTTTGCATTGACCTACAAGCTCTAATGTTATGCACCGCCAAGGAGACGTAGACCTAAGTATTTACCATAAATTTCAACCAACTACCTATCTGTTCGTGAGAAAAAGGGTCTTAACAATCGGACGGCACGACAGACAGACAGACGCCCAACAAAATGATTCTATAAGGATTTAGAGGCACATAACCCTAATAAGGAAGTTCTGGACATTTATTGGACACTGTATGGCTGACGATACTTGACTTAGGGTTAGATGGTGTGGGTTTCGACGTAGCCAGTGAGTTGCTGAAGTATAGTGACGGCAGTCAGAATACTTACGCAAGTCATTACGACGAATATCAACATCTATAAAATACTAAGTTTATTTAGACAACACGTAAGGAGAGGAAATATAATTAGAGGAAGAGCATAACTAGTCGTACGATCGTAATTGTTCTGCAGCATCTTATGCTTTTCATAGCAAAGATCTCAGAGCGGAAATAACGTTGTGACGAGTACGAGTGGGGACTGCTATAGATAAGGTTTGAAATGCTGGCCTGATAATCAGGGGCTCTATTAACATTTTCAGTTCTCATACTGTGTGCTCATTATATTGTTTATTCGCATCAACAGATCCTCCAAGTCTTCTTCACTTTCATTGGGGACAGAAGTATCATCATCAAATCTTATCACTGATATCCTTTCACCATGAAATTTAATCCTACTCCCGAACTTCAATTTCCGACGTTGCTTCTTCAGCGTACAGATTGAGTAGTAGGTGCGACAGTCTATATCCCTGTCCCACACACCTTTTAATCCGAGAGCACTTCTTTTTGGTCTTCCAATTTTATTGTTCTATCTTGGTTATTGTACACTGAATATCACCTGCTTCTATCTGTAGCTTACTTCTTTTCTTCCTAGGAATTATGAACGTATTGTGTTATTTTACACTGTCGAAAGCTTTTCTAGATTGACAAGGCCTATGACCGTATCGTGATTTTTCTTTACTCTTTCTTCCATTATTAAGCACGAAGTCGTTGCTGCCTCTCTGGTGCCTTATTCTCCTAAAGACAAATTGACCTTCAGCTACATTCTGCATATAAGGAATGATTACGTAGTGGGTTTCTGGTTGAGAAATCCCCCTTTAAGTGTTGGTTGTTTGCGAGAGGATCATTTTATGTCTTGTATAAGAAGATAAACATCTACCAGCACGTCTCACAACTGAACAGTGGCAGGATTGCGACACTTCGAGATAGTGATATATCGTCCCGTGACACTACAGTTTGCTTTGTTCTGGAACCAACTGCCACACAAATATGAAATTTATGTATTCAGAAGGATTACTCTCAACGGCCCCATCCGACTATCACACAATAAGACTGAATTACAATTCACTCTAACGTGCAACTTTGAGTGATGAAATTGCTTTGTTTGCTGCATGTCAAGTATCTATATCTACGTATACTTCTACGTGATTTCTCTGCTATTCAAAATTAAGTGCCTGGCCGAGGGTTCGATGAACCACATTCAAGCTGTCTCTCTACCGTTCCACTCTCGAACGGCGAGCGGGGAAGACGAGCACTTAAATTTTTCTGTGCGAGCCCTGATTTATCTTATTTTATCGTGATGATCATTTCTCGCTATGTAGATAGGTGACAGCAGAATATTTTTGCAATAGGAGGAGAAAATTGGTGATCGAAATTTCATGAGGAGGTTGCGTCACACCGAAAAACGCCTTGGTCTAATGATTGCCACTCCACTTCACGTATCATTTCTGTGGCACTATCTCTCCTATTTCGCGATAATACAAAGTGAGCCGCCCTTCTTTGAATTTTTTCAATATCATCACCTGATACGGATCCCACACCGCACATTAATACTCCAGAATAGGGCGGACAAGTTTATTGTACGAAGTTTTTTTAGTAGATCTGTTGCACCTTCTAAGTGTTGTGCCAATGAATCGCAATCTTTGGTTTGCTCTACCCACAAAATTATCTATGTGATAGTTCCAGTTTAGGTTATTTTTAATTGTAATCCCTAAGTATGTAGTTGAATTTACAGCCTTCAGATTTATGTGACTTTTCGCGTAATCGAAATTTAGCGGATTTCTTTTAGTACTCAGGTGTATAACTTCACACTTTTCTTTATTCATTGTCAACTGCCACTTTTCACACCATACAGATATCTTATCTAAATCATTTTGCAAGTCGTTTTGACCATCTGATGACTTACAAGACGGCATCATCTGCAGATAATCTAAGAGGGCCTATAACACTTCCTTGGGTAACGCCGGATTTTACTTCTGTTGTACTCGATGGCTTTCCGTCTATTACTACGAACTGCTACCTTTCTGACAGGAAATGACGAATCCAGTCGCACAACTGAGGCGATATTCCATAGGCATGCAGCTTAATTAGAAGACGCTTGTGTGGAATGGAGTAGAAAGTCTTCCGAAAATATAAAAATATGAAGTCAATGAGACATCCCATGTCGATAGCACTCATTACTTTATGAGTATAAAGAGCTAGTTGTGTTCCGCAAGAACGATATTTTCTGAAACCGTGCTGACTATATGTCAGTAAATCGTTTCCTTCGAGGTACTTCATAATGTTCAAATACAGCATATCTTCCAAAACCCTACTGCAAATCGACTTTAATGATACGGGCCTGTAATTCAGGGGATTACTCCTGTTTCCCTTTTTGGGTATTGGTGTGACTTGAGCAACTTTCCAGGTTTTAGGTACGGAACTTTCTGTGAGTAAGCGGTTGTATATAATTGCTAAATATGGAGCAAATGTATCAGCATACTCGGAGAGGAACCTGACTGGGCCGGTCGGAGTGGCCGTGCGGTTCTAGGCGCTACAGTCTGTAGCCGAGCGACCGCTACGTTCGCAGGTTCGAATCCTGCCTCGGGCATGGATGTGTGTGATGTCCTTAGGTTAGTTAGGTTTAATTTGTTCTAAGTTCTAGGCGACTGATGACCTCAGAATTTAAGTCTCATAGTGCTCAGAGCCATTTGAACCAATTTGAACCTGACTGGTATACCATCTGGATCAGGAGCCTTGCCTTTATTAGAATTACATTAATACCTTCGACTGTTAACGGGCAGTGATATATACCAATTGGGATAGATGCCCCGACTGGGACTCGAACCCGGCATCTCCTGCTTACATGGCAGACGCTCTATACATCTGAGCCACCGAGGGCATGGAGGATAGTGCGACTGCAGCGACTCTCTCGCGCACGCCTCCCGCGAGACCCACATTCTCACCTTGTATGTCCGCAAATTACATTCGTAGTGTCCCAACCCAACAAACTCATACTCGTGGAAGACACTCTTACCAAGTCCCGTAAGAGTTCGGGGAATACGTGTGCATCCGTACAGAAGAAATACAGGCTGTTAAGGGTACAGGTACAGGTACAGATACTATGGTCATTGGTACCTTAATATCTACCTACTTCAATATGTAACTTGATTCCTCTCTGCATGTGTCTTCCACGCCATATCCATATAAGTATGTAGCCTTTATTAAGTGATTGAAGCTGCTTTACTACACCGAGGATAGGTCGACGACGTCAGGAGGACCATGGGCTGTCAGCATGGCGACCATTGTTGCAGCTTCCCTTGACACGCCTGCAGAGGGAGGCGTGCCGACAGTGGTGTGCGCAACAACACTGGACACATGGCGGCGACGACGTCCATTTTCTGCGGATTGCTCCAGACAGACAAATGCGTGTGTGGAACCATCGAACAGAACGAATGTCGCCAGACGGCATTTGTCTCCTGCATACGGTGTGTTAGAATGGAATTCCGTTGGACTGAAAACGAGATCACTTCTGGTTCGAGTAGCCGGTGTTTTTGACAGCAACACTTCCACTTATTTTAACGTCCGTGGCGTTCTGTATTTTCAAGGTATCCGTGACGTCACATTTGAGCAAGATAGCGAAGGACGGCATGCAGCCAATGCTCTACTGAACTATCTCGGTGCAACGGATCATTCACTGTTATTCTCCTCCAAGTCACTCACGTTTAGAAAGCATTTGGTCATTGGTTGCCCATGGACTGACAAGCTGCCACTCGCCTGCCAGTGCGATTCATGATCGCTGGCGCAGAGTTGAAGCAGCATGGCTTGGCATACGTGCGTGTTACCCAAGCTAAGTTCGACTTAAAGCCAGGACAGCAAAGAGAACATTGCTCCTGCCAGAGATGGCAGCTCTGGGCATTCATTTTCGCGTCTCCTATATCACAAAACCACCTGTAAATAGTTTCCAAGTGAGATCTGCTGCTGCTCCTTACATTCGTCTCTCTTCGGTTTTCTCTCAATCCATAGTATGTGCTGGCTTTTCCGTTGAACAGGTCCTGCAATTCTCCATCAAAACCGTATCACCTGCGAATCATCCTCAGTTCCAGTATTATTCCATGATCATTCTGTGATATCCATAATTGTTTCTTCGATCTATAGACGGAACGGTAGGGATGAAACACTGCATCGTGGTCCTATAGAGGAGAACATAAACTAAACTAAAATCCCCAAGGAGACTGGAAAAGTTTCGTCTTCTCCATAAGGCGGAGAAAATGAACTTGATGTTCGACGCAGGTACTGGAACAAGGGAGGTGGATCAGTGGTTGGGATATTCGGAAGGACAGCTGTTCAGACCCCCATCCCGTCATCCAGATTAGGTTTTCCAGATTTCCCTATATCACTTTAAAGGAGCAGGGCGGATTTCCTTCCCATCCATCCCTAAAATGAGCTTGTGGTCCGTCAGTAATGACTGAAACGGGGGACATTAACTGAGCTCTGAGGAAGTCGAAGGACTTGGTGTCAAATAAGCTTCACCCGTAAGAAGTACAATTTTACTAGCCACAAATCTTAGAACAAATACAGGCTTTTAAGGGTACAGGTACAGATACTATGGTCATTGGTATCTTAATATCTACCTACTTCAGTATGTAACTTGTTTCATCTCTGCATCTGTCTTCCCCAAACGCATCACTTAATTTGCTAGCTGATGGTTCTGCACAGTCGGAACATCACGAAGTCGACTACCCCTCTCATTATAGTCTATCCTATTGCGTTCACGCATCCGTACTTCAATACCTGATCTGCTGCTCGGTGGAAAATGAACTTTAATGGATTGCTTGTAAAATGTGTATTTCTAGATAATAGCCAACCTAAAAACACTCCACTCGCAATTGCTCTAACCATTGTCTGCAAACTATGTTTAACTTGCTTAATACAATCCAAACGTCATAAATAGTCCGTTTTAGCTGAATGACAATACTAGCTAGAAATGGAGGTAGAGCAGGACTGAAACCCATCCAGTATATCCAGGTACAGGACGCCACGTAACAAGAAGCTGATCAATGTGGCGCCGTACACTCTACTTCTATACCAGAAACACAAACTCTTCAAGAACTTCAATAAGAAACATCAATAATAAAAACAAAGGAAATTATTATACCTTTACGCAACGTGGCTGAAAGTCCTTAACTGCAATACGGGGAAAGGGGTTATCTCTTTGTAATGATGTTTACGTTAAGACCTTGAAACGTCCCCTTAAAAAAATTATACATGACTGCGCTTAAACTGACACACAATATTTTTTGGCGCAACGCAATCTGACTTTCAAAAATCCCTACAAAAGAATGGCCCTGACTAACATTAACGTATACCTTTCACAAATCACTTACCTCACAAAAATCTTCGTTACTCGAACTACTGCAATACAGCGAGCGCCACTACTGCCAGCTAAATAGAAGATTCAAACTACTGAAGGCACTAACTACTGATAAGCATAGTTAGCAAATGAAAGATTTTGATAGAGAGCAAACAATGTATTTACCTCAATAGTGTTCTAAAGTCATATGTTCATGGCATCAAATTTAATGTCTCTGTCCAAAACTCCGCCATCTCACTCCCCACATCCACCACTGCTGGCGGCCTACCTCCAACTGCGCAACGCTACACGCTGTTAACAGCCAACACTCCAACACTACAATAGCGAATATTACAACAATGCCACCCAGCCACAGACTGCACACAGCACAGCGAGTGATTTTCATACAGAGAGCTACGTGGCGTTACCAATATAAAAACCTAGACAGCCTACTTACATAGACCCCATGCTCCCCACAAAAAAATTTACAAATTGTTTTGGGCAGTGGCCAATAGAGATTTGAAGAAATTTTTCGTAATTACAATAACAAACATATCAAATGCACACACTTATTGATACACTGTTGGTCAAAAGCTCACAGTCCATAAAGACAGTGCTGATCGTTCATCACAGTAAAATTTCAGTGATTTTCTCAAAGTCTGAGCAGTAAAAGAAAATGCACACGGAAGTAGTGGATTTCCATGCAGTCTTGAAGAAGTAGTGTCCTTCCAACAGAAAGACAGTGCTGACTCTTGACATGCAGACAGGTAAGGATCCACAACAGAGCGAACCCACAGCAGAGTCAGTCGAAGTTTTGAAGAATATTGGTAGGTAGGTCATCACAGAGCACACCCACTGCAGTCCTTGTAGAAATAATGGTATTGGTGAGTCATCAAAGGTGTAGATACACTGTAGTCCTTGTAGAGATGGCTAGCAGCCATCCGTTGCGACTATGCAGGTGCACAATCACCATCGAAGAGTCTTGCGGAGAATACAGCAAGTCCATAAACCATCACTTTTGCACGTACAAAGTTTTTGGAATTGTCCTTAGAAGTCTTGCAGACAATATAGCAAGTCCATAAACCACCACTTGTGCACTCACCAAGTTTTTGGAATTGTCCTTTAGAACCAGCAATGCCGTTAATCAGTCCCTTGCTGAATTATTAACACACGTCCAAACAGTAACAGTCCTCTTTTTTTCACATCTTGTGCGTATACTATGACCAACAGAAATATGTGCAGTGAAATGAATGCTTACAAGTTACTTAATTTGATGAACTGGTGTCAATTACAATTTTATAACATGAGAATACAATAACAAAGGTACAAAATACATCATTAAAGAACATAAGATTACAGATAAATTTGTAGTAGTACAGGCTTTACAAAAGAATAGAAATAAACAGATACATCAGTGTTACAGGAACTGTGATATAAGTGAGTATATAAAATAATGACAATAGTTTTTGAAACATTAATTTCACACATGAGCATTAAAACAGAACAGAAAAAATAATGCCTAAACATCTTTACAAAGAAAATAACTAAGTATCTGAAAAATTCTACAACATAAATCTTATTAGCTAAACACATAAAGACAGGAAAAAGACAAATACACAAGGGTACATAAACACATAGCAGAATAACACAAGAGGAAAGTGCAGGGTTAGTTTTCAGTGTAACATTTGGTACTGCAGGCCAACCCAAAGCATCATTCCATAGATCTTTCGTCTTATTTCAACATTTGTTTCCACCAAAAAAATCCTATCCAAGCATGCTTTCTGTATTTATATGTTCCTCATTATTTATTATTTATTTTCCATTATCTTTTCTATTTATTTTCCATCATTTATTTCCAAGAAAATCCTACCTAAACCTGTTGTCCCTAAACCCTACTTTTTTGTTCATATCCTCTTTCAAAATACTTTTTTTGACCAAACCATTTTCTTATAGCTTCTCAATGTATTTCTTCCAATTCATCACAACTCGTTCTCTCATATAGCCTACCCCATCTTAAGCTAACTTAAATCTACTGAGCTCAGATGCTAAACTAAGGAACGAGGCAATGCAGCAGCACAAAACAATTAACACAAACAGTAATGACAAAAAATGCAAATTGGCAAAGCAAGTAGAAAAAAATATAAATTAGCAAAGCAATTGCAATATTACAACTAATATAAGGCAGTATGCAGCAACAAGAAAAATAAGTCAGTAGTAAAACTGGCTTAACAGAGTAATACAAAGTGAAATATAGTAACACTATGCCTGGCAAACAGCAGCGGCAAATGCAGTGACTTATACCTAAACATGACAAAGCTCAAGCAGAAAAAATAGTACACTAAAGACAACAATGCAGATAAGGGAAATATATATTCACATCTTAATGTCTATGTAATTAAAGTGGTGCACCAGAAGAAGTTATTTTACCAAAAAACATTACCAAGTAGTTGAAAAGAAAATTATGTATGCAGTAACTGTTATTAGTCCCTTCTTATTGTTCTTTCCTTTCCAAGTGCTCCTTTTTCGAAGAATGTGGATCATAAAATTATTACTTAACAGATCTGTTGACAGAAAGTTTTCACATTAACAAATGCATTTAATTTTATTTTATAAAACCAATCCTGTAACACAGCTGGAAACCAGATATCAAATGAAATAAGCAACTATCTAAAGCAAAGCATAAAAATATCATTCAATAGTCATGTGGCATTTCATAAGTTAGTAGAGATTCTCTCAACTCTCATAGAAAGACACTTGTCATAATCAGGTGCGCAGATGTAGGAATATTTCCCATCAGTTCATTAGCATTTCAGTAAGTAGCACAAAGTACAATATGTTTCCAAGTAATGAGCGTGTCGTATTTGCGATGCTTCCTACAAAGAAATGTCAATAGCGAGGATAATGGCCTCTTTTTTTTTCTACCTGTGCCTCTGAAAGGCACACACTATTGGCTTTTTTTCCAGGCGACTGTCACGCAGCTGGGTGCTTACAGTGACCTACCTTCCTTACCAAAATATTTAGGACATCAGTTTCTGCTACAGTGACACTTTGATACAAATAAAATTTCACAGGTCGGAATATTTGCGTTACAAATCTGTAGAAACAAAATCTTATAAATATAACAGTGTCCAAAAAATTTTCACAGGCATTGTGATACATTCACGCATTTACACACATTTCATAACTCTTAAAGTACGATTCTTGGTTTCCAACATCCTTTTTCACAAGTCAGAGTCCCTAACCACTACTCATTATTCCTTACCTTATTACACATATACATATTCGTCGACACTTCTTCAATATTTCATCATAATAAATACATAGCATAATCAAATTCCTCATATAGCATCAGCATATTGATCATAAACATACCTCAACAGCATAATACACATCATCATCGTAAAAATAACATCATAACACCTCAGTAAAATCTCTAAAACGCCGTAGCTTTCTGCAATAATGTCAAAACCTAAAAAAATTCTCTGCTCATTTCAATAGTGTCATCTACCTCAAACGTACTTTAAAAATCATGACCCCATACCAAATACGTCATTCAAAGCTCTCATAGTATCACAATGGTTCCGAAAAAAGTATGAACAGTTCACAAAGTACAGACAAAATACAATTTCATAAGTGTGAAATCATCCAACTGTGTAATTGCGTAAACATCTGTCACTGACGTAGTAAGAAAAACATGTTTGTCTGTCTCAGTTAAATGATCAGGTATCGGTGTAATTCTGTGTTAGAGAAACATGGTACCGATGTGTAAAGTTGTATAAGCAAATACCATATTAGCTAGGGCTCTGTGTGCTTGCCAAACACATGATACACAAAGTAAGTGTGTACCCCCCTGAGGATTAAAAATATTGTGTGTCAGTTTAGTGGTGATCAAAATAGGTAAAGAGCGAAATGTCTGAGTATGTTTAGTTCTGCTCAGCTGTTTGAAAATCAAATAATGTAAGAGGTTTATCAGCCACAGTAATTCAATAATTTTTCTAAGGGGACGTTACATATGTCGACCCTTAGCCGAGGATACCTCACTGGAATCTTCTGATTTTTTCTTGTAGTTAGTGTAATTAGTGTAGCTTTTGTTTATTGCTAGTGCGTAATTGTAGAGAGAATGTCCTTTGTAGTTGCAGTCTTCCATTGTTGTACAGTAAAACAGTTGTGGCATGCATGTAGATTTCACCAAGTATTTCGCAGCTGCGCTTGCAATTAACTAGATATTATTTTCAGTGCTATGTTAATGTGTTCTCTTATTATTGCTCTTCAAATTGTGCTTTTCTGTGTTCTCGTGTGAAATATTGTGTCAATAATGGCGTGTGAGAAACGTAATACTAGGCTCCAAACTAAACTGAGAAATAATAGTGACGGCGAGCGTAGCTTATCAGCACCACTGTGTAATGAATTAACAGACATTCGAAGTAGTAATTTGGTAATTATGCATAGGGAAATGGAGCGGGTGGCAAATAATGGTGTAGACAGTGAAACAAATAGTGAACAGGGAAGCATTATCGATCGATCGGTCGGCAACAGCTCACCTCAGGAATCCGAAATGACAGGACACAATACTGCAAATACTGTTGACTCAGGTTTTGCGTCTTCACCGTTTTCTCAAATGAGTCAAGACACATTTTCTGCTTGTCAAAATGTGAATGTTGCCGGTGAAAACGCACTGCCAAAAAGCATAGAGAAACAGATTCCAGACACTAATACATTATTATTGCAATTAATGCAACAAATGGAACAAAACCAGAGACAAACAGAGCAAAAGCTTCAAAAGTTAGACACAATGGAACAAAATATTCAAAAGTTAGACACAATGGAACAAAATCTTCAAAAGTTAGACACAATGGAACAACACCAGAGACAAACACAGCAACAGTTAGACGCAATGGAACAAAATCTTCAAAAGTTAGACACCACACTTGAACAAACACGTGAAGATTTAACTACTGAGTTACATAAAATCGAATCGAACTGTCAAAGAGTCTGTAATGACGTAAAAACACAAATTTGTGAGCATTTCCAACCTATTTTTTCGCGCCATGAAAATGCATTACAGAATCACGAAGCAGCCATAAAGGAACTGCAAACTATAGTTCATGAAAATCACGACACCTTGCAAGCTAAAATTGACTCAGTTGCATCTACTGATTCGGTTACGCAACTTGCAAAAACTCAGGAAAACTTAAAGGACACAGTACATACTCTAAAAATTGGTTCAGAAAGACACATGGAGGAAATTAGTTCATTATCAGAGAAAGTAGTTGAACTTTCGGAACAGCTAAATAATTTATCTACGAAGGTAGATGATAATCTGAATGACACAAAACCGGTAGTCTTTAATGACACAAAAGAGTGCGAACAAATTAGGAAATTCAAACAAAATCAGAATCAAATTAATACGCAACACCAAAGAGAAATCCGGGGAGTACAAGATCAGTTGACACAGGTAATACAGAAATTACATATTTTAGAGGACACTTGCGCTCCAATATGGGAAGGGGGACATAGAAATAAGGAACAGCCACTAAATAATAACACAGGGCACTTCGAAAATTACGAAAGAAATTGGCAAGGTACTCCGAATTTTGAGATGGAACCGCCGAAACAACGTAACAATGACCGACATGCGACTCGCCGACATGATGATTTTGACTATAAGCTGTTTATTACTACACGTAAATTCAAAACATTTAAGAATTCCGGCAACGGCATTCATCCACAAGCGTGGCTTCATCAATTCTATCATTGTATTCCTCCCAACTGGTCATTAGAGCACAGATTAGAATTTATGTGTGGCTATTGAGAGAATGAACCAGCTGTCAGAATGCGATCGGTCATTCATGATTGCCACAGTGTAGGAGAATTTTATCATGCCTTCCTCTCAGCATATTGGTCTCAAGCTACACAAGACCGAGTGAAACATAGCATCATAATGATGAAACATTTTGAACAATCTGAATTTTCCAGTCTTGTGAAATATTTTGAAGACATGTTGCACAAGAATCAGTACCTGTCAAACCCACACAGCCCCTCAGAACTCATCCGCATTTACTTAATCAAATTACCTGAACATATACGACATATTATTTTGGCAGGACGTTGCAAAGACGACATTGAGGCTTTTCAGGGACTCTTACAAGAATTAGAAATTGACACTGACAATCGCGGAAGGCGAAAACAGGAACACAACAATTACAGGTCACATTCGTCGCAATTCCGCGATGAAAGAAATAATAACTGGACACGACAAGGCTATTATCACAACACAAATCATGACCAAAACAGACACCACCCGTACGACAACCGTTGGCAGAGTAGTAATAATTACAGGGAAAGATCACCTCTCCGTGGTAGTGACTATCACAGAGACAATCAGAGAAACAGACAATATGGGAACCAAAGTAATTATTATCGAGGGAGACAGAATAACTTTAGACGCAACAGTCCAGCGCGTAGTTACGATTCTGGGAGAAATTCTCCACCATGTGACCCACAAGAAAGAAACTATGGAATCTACCGACATGACGACAGACGATGTGATCGTAACGACAGACCTGAATTGCATCAGAACTGGCTTGATTCCAACAGGGCAGGGCCCTCTCGACAAGGTGAATTTGTAGAAGTTAGGTCTCCAAATCCCAATAACGACGCGCGCCATCAAAGAGACAATAGGCAATGACTCATACCACTGGCAGCCACAAAACGTGCTTATGAAACGTCCCCTTGGAAAAATTGTACATGACTGTGCTTAAACTGACACACAATATTTTTTGGCGCAACGCAATCTGACTTTCAAAAATCCCTACAAACGAATGGCCCTGACTAACATTAACGTATACCTTTCACAAATCACTTACCTCTCAAAAATCTTCGTTACTCGAACTACTGCAATACAGCGAGCGCCACTACTGCCAGCTAAATAAAAGATTCAAACTACTGAAGGCACTAACTACTGATAGGCATAGTTAGCAAATGAAAGATTTTGATAGAGAGCAAACAATGTATTTACTTCAATAGTGTTCTAAAGTCATATGTTCATGGCATCAGTCTTACAAATTTACTGTCTCTGTCCAAAACTCCGCCATCTCACTCCCCACATCCACCACTGCTGGCGGTCTACCTCCAACTGCGCAACGCTACACGCTGTTAACAGCCAACAGCCCAACACTACAATAGCGAATATTACAACAATGCCACCCAGCCACAGGCTGCAAACAGCACAGGCAGTGATTTTCATACAGAGCGCTACGTGGCGTTACCAATATAAAAACCTAGACAGCCTACTTACAACCTTACTCCACTTTAGATGTATCTAGAAAGGTGAAGCAGACTATCATGGCTATAATTAATCTTTAAAACAAGACATTAATAAGAAGTGTCCGAATACATAAATCTGTAGGAACAAAATCTTATTAGAATCTGATAATAATCACTGAACTTTATCAGTAAATAAGAGCCACAAAAGATACACTTGGTCTTTCAACAACTTGGTTAAAGATACACATCCCTGAAGAGAAAGGTTAATTTTTAAATGAGAACCTGGTACTAATCATCACAGACTGGTAGACACTTGCGCAAGGAACAAATTTAAAACAAAAAGGCGTGAAAGGAAATCCGTTACAGCAAACACAATGTTACTTACCACCCGCGCACATTTTTCTTAGGCAAGACCACCCAGCTGCCTTACCACATTTAAATCTGTTAACCAGTAATATACACATCAGAGTACTTTGTAGTCTTAGTTTGCAGTGCCTCAGAAATCCGTCAAGTAACAACCAAGTGAACCTGGGATTTGACGGGCGTAGTTGTGTATAATGCTACTAATCTACATTGACTTGCCGTAGTAAGCGCTAAATCAAGTGCGCAATAACACCAGTAACTCCCGATGCTGGACAACACACAAACGGTAACTGTTGTAGCAGGGGGAGTCTTGGAAGCAAATACACCACAATACGAACGTGTCAAAACATGCACACCAAACTGAAGCGTACTAAGGGAACTTCAGACTATTCCAAAGAGGCTGTCTGGAAAACGTCGCTGCAGGCCTTGACAAACGAAAGGAAGCAGGTACCTCAAGACAGAGGTCTTCACTGGCAGGTTTCAGTTGAGTGCCGTAATTCTGTTGTGCCCCCGTTTGTCCACACTGGCGTCCGACGCCTTCCGTCGGTAGTCGATGAGCGCAGAGTCCGCTGATTCCCTCCGGCAATGCTTGCTTGCAGCTAAATCTTGAAATATACCGCCCGCACCCTCTGAGCGGTTGACGGGCCAAGCAATAGTTACTTTAAAAGAGTGACACAAATAACACACGCGAGCTGCCGATATGAGCCACGACAGCTCAGACCTTTGTAGACGGTTGGAAATGTAGTCTCTCTTCCTTCATTTCACAAAAGTAATCGCCACTCTCAAGTTTACCTGCTCTTTCGGGAACGCCATACATTTCAACCTGTAGACAAACGACTGAAGCCATACTTCAACCTATTCCTGAAGCACCATTAGCATGATAACTAAGTCGTAACTGCAGTTTGTAAACTGCCGAATGTGTCACAAGATCTGTGCCTTGTCTACAATCGTTTGAGGAGGCCAGTCTGTGACAATATTGTCAGTTGAGTCGCTAATATCAGCGAGACGCTAAATATCAAAATTTCTTACCACGAAGTAAGGGAATTCCACTACCGTGGAAACAAAATAACAAATAACTGACGAATAAAAGAAGACATAGAAAGCAGAATAGCAAAGGCAAATAGTGGGTTCCTGACGAAAAGATATATACTTGTATCAAACATCGACCTTAATTTAAGGAAAGCCGGGAAAGAGGGGAATGGAAGCGTTTGAGACATGCTACATAAGGATTTTGAAGACTCGGTAAACTGTTAAGAAATTTGAAAGTTTGTGACACCTATAATACAGTGTGCTACCTACTTTATGTCGTTAATTTCATGTGCAGCGTAATGGTTATTATGTAAAAGTGTAATAAGTTTCTATTTACTTATAATGTAAATACGTCAAACATTGTCTTACCTAATGCGGAATTATTAATGTGAAACGTTTAATGATGTTGGGTAAACGCCAATGATAAAGGAGTAACACCTAGGTATGGAGCAGAATTTGATCAGTGGGACGTGATCTCATAGAGCGAGCGAAGTAGGAGATATTCACTAAGTTATGAGAGATGGAGGTGGCTGTACGCATAAGTAGCGTACTCTGTTTGCCTGTGATCATGTTTAGCTGCTTAAAGTACATATTGCGACGCTCTGTTCCATGGAAAATGTAGGCAGATGAAGGAAACACCTATTACATCAAGATCCTGACCCTATATCTAGTGCGCCAGATTTTAGTGTTGTAGGAGTATTGTCGCCTACGCTGACTACAGCATATTGACAACAACAAAAAAAAAAACTGTAAGATCGTACAAATTCATTCACGTTGTGCAGAAACTGTGAAGCATTGCCCAGTGACTGATTTTGATCATTTTTCAAAGAAAAAGTGAGGCAATAACATTTTCCAAATATTTTCTTTCATTTGAGTCATTGTAACGTAGACAGGGTCCAAATCTTTCCTGTGTGTGCTAATAGTGTGTGAAAGAAAAGAACTGAATAAGTAAATTAAAAGTGTACCAATCTGGTTTGCTACTTAAAAAAATTAATGGAAAGCAACCATTAGAATCGCCTCACACTGTTAACTGTTTGTCTTGCATGACAATCAGATGCACTGTTCATTTTGTGTTTGAGAATAAAATCACTGGCAAATATATTTAAATAGCAGTTATACATAAAATTTCTGAATTTCATTATCCGTGAGTGTACTGGCTTGGTTCAAAGTTCATCATCAGTAATGTGTGACAATTCTCGTAATCAAGCGTACAATTAGTTTCCAGTCGAATTAACTTTCAAAACTAATAAAGAAGCGTATTAAAAAACTATTTCATTAAACTTCAATTAATTTATGGTTTCTAAAAATCTGCTAGTATCGAGTATTCAGTCGCGCAATATTCATTTATTTTTACTTTTTACTTGGGCTTTCAACTACGAGTGTATAAACCTTCTGCCGCCACGCGACTATTTCTATATTATTTCAAACGAGTATTGTTCAGGACATTACTAATTTATAGAACAGTAAGTGCACTACTGAGCTGGCGACCGTAATTATTAATCACCTGAAATCAGTTAACTTGTGTTGTTGTGGCCTACTCGATTCTTGTGGTGCCTCTTTTTTTTAGTACTTTACGTGAGCGATTGCACTAATTATCAGCTAAGGCAACTTAATGTGTAATAACAGCATAGTAGTACGATAGAACGAGAGAAATAAGCTACTTTTAGGAATAGATTGTTGTACACATCTTCCCTTTGGTTGGTGTCAGATTTCTTGGGAAACAGTATCCTTATTAAAAATGTTATCATTTCTGTTGTTCACAGTTGAAACACGGTCAAATTTCCACAGTAAACGATTAGTCAAGGAGCAAAGTCACAGATTCTCCGCACAGCCTACATGGAAAACACTGACAAGGAATGTCACAATGAGAGGAGATGTGTCAAGATCTCAAGGAATAAATCCATGCAACATGAGAGAGCCTTAGAGCATATGAAATGTAGAGGAAAACAGAGACCAGAATATGACCAATAAATAATTCCAGTAATTCAATTAATAATAACAGAGAAAATAGCCGTGGAGCTGCTACTCTAAGATGAAGAATCTGATGACTAAAAGGAAAACAAAGTATTTTTCATAGCGTGTCCAAAATGTGCTCCTCGTTGAGTCGAATATTTGGAGCTCAACAGTTACATTACTTTCGAAGCAGAACATACCGTAATGAAGAGAAACAGCCAGTAATTATCAGACAACAAAGCGATACAGCTCCATTACAATCACCAAAATAGGTGTCGTCACATACAACGGAAAATTTGCGTTAGGAATTATATTTTAATAAACTGTGTGTAAGTTCCACGTATGAGAATTAAATGCAGTAATTGCTGTTACATTGTGGCCTAATGAGAAAAAAAAATTTAAGTATCGAGCAATCGCTGGCTCGTTTCACATTCTAGTGAGAACTAGGGTACACAACCAATACGCCAGTATAGGGACCTTACACGGTGTACAACTCGGTGTTGCAAATTCAGAGAGATGTTGCTTAGTCATAATTATGACAAGCCTTTACATTGGTCATTTGCTAAGAACGATGGACTATTTTAAATTCTTAGAAACAGCATTCTGCAACAGTTAACAAACAACTGATGATTTATATTTTGTCCTGAACCAATAGTCATGGTAAATTTTTTGAGTTATGCTGCCACCATTTGACCGGAATAAATTTTATTTTATTGTTATACTATCCAGTGTTAGGCCTTAGGCAGTTTTCAAGAACCAAAACTGGAATAAACAATAGAAGTACAAATCACAAAAACAAGGAACAGGGCAAATATGAAAACAATGTGTAAATACGTTCATTCTTTACCTTCTTTATGTTTAAAAAGAGATCAGATTGGTATGAAATCCAATTATTTGTCGCAAAATCATATCTGGTCATACAGGCCCGCTATGTCATTAATAAAAGGGAGAACATCTCTACAACGCATATATGGCAGACTTCCATTTCTGGACCAGCTGTTCTATGAAATTGATAACCAATAAACAGGCATGTGCCTCACTATTGTGGCTGAACAACAACTGACATAGACATAGACGAAACGATCTGAGAGATGTCACATTCTGCATAATGCGTTACGTGGTGTGTTAGAGAACAAGATAGCTAAACTGTCTAATTTGGGAGGCAATTACATTATATTTGCATACATTGGTACACAACAGTGTGTACAGCATATGACATAGAGGTCCACGTCATGAAGTGTCTTATCGTAATACATTCGTAGCAAGCATGTCATTTCTACCTTGTAATACAGTTAATTATGTAAAACATGGTGCACTATATAGGCGAGTAGTAACATGTATCGTTGCAAATTGCAACAGCAGTAAGAAAATTCTTCCAAAAGTCCTTCACAGCAGTACAATTAACCAAGGAATCCACAGCTCAATAGTTACGAAATTGGGGGGAGCGGTGGTGGTGGTGGTGTGGACGGTGGTGAGGGGGGTGGGGGGGTGCGGGGAAGAACATGAATGCAACTCTGGAGTCAAAAGAACATGACACAGTATTCATATTACATAGAGGTGTGGGTGGCTGAATGATCAGCTAGAACTGAGAAACAAAAGGGTTTAGATAACTTTAGACCAATTTTATTGAGATATTGAGTCAATTAGTTGCCTTTACCTGGGATTTTACATAACTGTGATGAGTGAAACAGAATTTGATGAGTGTATCTGTTTATTCAAATATTGTACACGATGCAAGTATATAAGTTTCATACTCCAAGAATGGAATACGTTTTTAAAATAGTGTAGACCCACATACTGAGTGGTGAATACGTACTTTTTCTGTTTCATTTGTCTTATAATTGGAAGTATAATGCCTTTGTTGCCATATTCAAATATATGTATCTGGTGCTTTACATACATGCATTATAACATATACTGTAACCAGCAGTTATTGTTGATTTCATACTATATTTAAGACCGTTTTAAAATATATGTAAGATTGTATTTCAGTTACTCCCTTTGTACAACATTAGTTGGTCCGCAGCTCGTGGTCGTGCGGTAGCGTTCTCGCTTCCCGCGCCCGGGTTCCCAGGTTCGATTCCCGCCGGGTTCGATTCCCGCCAGGGTCAGGGATTTTCTCTGCCTCGTGATGACTCGGTGTTATGTGATGTCCATAGGTTAGTTAGGTTTACGTAGTCCTAAGTTCTAGGGGACTGATGACCATAGATGTTAAGTCCCATAGTGCTCAGAGCCATTTGAACCATTTGAACACTAGTTGCATGTTAATACTAGAAGTGTAAGGACTAATGTATGCAATCTAGTCATCAACTGAAACATAAAGAAGTTGCCCAACATATGTAATAGTACTTAGCTCATAAACATATGTGTTCCATAGATACAGCAGTTTGAATATATAGTTCTATCCCAGATTACAAAACCATGCATTTATGTTTCAACTTCTCAAGAGAATTTGCTTTGCCTTCTACACTTTTGTTGTATATGATACTTTCTATGTTACTAATCTCAATTAATTTTTTATGATACTTATCACATATCACTTTCATTAACTAGCTCCAGAATTTCATTACAGCAAATAAAGTAAACATGGATGTAGACAAAAATGATATACTCTAGTAGTTAAGATTAATACAAGCATTACAGATGTAGATACACAAAATAGTATAGAAAATGTAAAACTACCTTCCATTATTCTTAGTAACATTGCTTATACTGCCCTACCCCCATCCCCATCCTGCATCATTCGTTCACATTTGATATTTCCCTCAACCACTTATTTCCTTATGTACTTGATAGTTGCAGATGCATATATGGATGTATATGAGTCTAATGATTACTTAAATGTGTTCTAAAAATGTACCTATGCTCTCCAGTACTTTCATTATCACTAGATGACCCCATGTACTTGTAATGGGTACTCAAGATAGCATGGAAAACTTAAATATGTTTTCCCCATCACCTTAAACTAACCACCTCCTTTTTCCACCAAATTGAATCTGTTACCCATTCGTTTATCATTCCTTCGTTTTACTTCTGTGAATTGGAATCTGCCATCACCCTCTCTACCAATTAAAAAAAAAAAACTCTATAGTTATTACCATTCGTTAGTGTGTTCTTATAGACATTCTGTAACAATCATAGATAATTTGTAATTATTCCGATACACAGCTTATTTCATGCTACCAGTTCAAAGAGTAACATACTGTTGTCTTAGGAATGACTAAATAACTGTATTTTTGCAGTAAAGTTTATTTTATTTATATTTTTACGTGAGAATAAATATAAGCATTACAGACGTGGATACACATAGTATTATGCAAAATGTTACATTGCTTTCAGTTATTCTTAGTAGGAATACTTACCTAGCTACCTCACCATCTTCTGCACACATCTGTCACATCATTCCATTACATCTACTTACATCAGTGGGTTTTTTTTTTTTTTGCCACCAGTCTTCTGACTGGTCTTAAGCGGCTCACGATGAATTCCTCTCCTGTGCCAGCCTCTTCACCTCAGAGTAGCACTTGCAACCTACATCCTCAATTATTTGCTGGATGTATTCCAGTCTCTGTCATTCTATACAGTTTTTGACTGCTACAGCTCCCTCTAGTATCATGGAAGTTATTTATTCATGTCTTAACAGATGCCTTGTCATCCTCTCCCTTCCCCTTAACAGTGTTTTCCACATATTCCTTTGCTCTCCCATTCTGAACAGAACCTCCTCATTCCTTTCCTTATCAGTCCACCTAATTTTCAACATTCGTCTGTACCACCTCATCTCAAATGCTTCGATTCTATTATGTTCTGGTTTCCCCACAGTCCACGTTTCACTATCATAAAATGCTGTACTCCAGACGTACTTGCTCAGAAATTTTTTCCTCAAACTAAGAACTGTGCTTGATACTAGAAGATTTCCCTTGGCCAGTAATGCCCTTTTTGCCTGTGCTAGTCTTTTGATGTCCTTCTTGTTTCGTCTGTCGTTTGTTATTTTGTTCCTAAGGTAGCAGAATTCCTTAACCTCATCTACTTCGTGAACATCAATCCTGATGTTAAGTTTCTCGCTGTTCTCCTTTCTGCTACTTCTCATTACGTTCGTCATTCTTCGATTTTCTTTCAGTCCATATTATGTAGCCATTAGATTGTTCATACCATTCATAAGATCAAGTAATTCTTCTTCACTTTCACTCGGGATGGCAATCTCATCAGCGAATCGTATCACTGATGTCCTTTCACCTTGAATTTTAATTCCACTCCTGAACCTTTTTTTATTTTCCTCGTTCCTTCTTCGATGTACATATCGAATAGTAAGGGCGAAAGACTACATCCCTGGCGTACATCCTTTTTAATCAGAGATGTTCTTTCCTGATTGTCCACTCTTATTGTTTCCTCTTGGCTCTTGAACATACACGTGTCTTCTTATATCTTGCCCCAATTTTTCTCAGGATTTGGAACTTCTTGCACCATTTTACATTGTCGAACGCTTATTCCAGGTTGACAGATCATATGAACGTATCCTGATTTTTCTTTAGTCTTGCTTCCATTATCAACCGCAACGTCAGAATTGCCTCTCTCATGCGTTTACCTCTTCTAAAGCCAAGCCGATCGTCATCTAGCACATCCTCAGTTTTGTTTTCCATTCTTCCGTGTATTATTCTTGTCAGCAGCTTGTATGCATGAACTGTTTAGCTGATTGTGCAACAATTGCCGTACTTGTCAGCTCCTGCAGTCTTCGGAATTGTGTGGATGACATTTTTCCAAAACTCAGATGGTATGACGCCAAGCTCAAGCATTGTACACAGCAACTTGTTGGCAATTCTCCCAATAATTTTAGAAATTCCAATGGAAACTGATCTATTCCGTCACCCTTATTAGATCTTAAGTCCCCAAAGCTCTTTCAAATTCTAATACTGGGTCCCCTATCTCTTCTAAATCGATTCCTGTTTCTTCTTCTATCACATCAGACAAATCATTCCCTTAATAGAATCTTTCAATGTATTCTTTCTACCTATCCGCTATCTCTTCTGCATTTAATAGTAGAATTCCCGGTGCACTCTCAGTACCACCCTTGCTCTTAATGTCACCGAAGGTTGTTTTGACTTTCCTGTATACTGACTCTGTCCTTCCAACAACCATTTCTTTTTCGATTTCTTCACATTTTTCATGCACCCATTTCGTCTTAACTTCCCTGCACTTCCTATTTATTTCATTCCACAGCGACTTGTATTTCTATATTCCTTAGTTTCCTGGAACATTTTTGTACTTCTTCCTTTCATCAACCATTTGAAGTATTTCTTCTGTTGCTTACGGTTTCCTCGCAGTTACCTTCATTCTATCTATGTTTTCCTTTACAACTTCTGCGCTGGCCGCGGTGGCCAAGCGGTTCTAGGCGCTCAGTCCGGTAGCGCGTGACTGCTACGGGCGCAGGTTCGAATCCTGCCTTGGGCATGGATGTGCGTGATGTCCTTAGGTCTTCCTTAAGTAGTTCTAAGATCTAGGGGACTGATGACCACAGATGTTAAGTCCCATAGTGCTCAGAGCCATTTGAACAACTTCTGTGATGGCCCTCTTTAGAGAGGTTTGTTCCTCTTCAACTCTACTGCCTACTGCTTTTTCTGTAGCCTTAGAGAACTACAATCGTATCTCGTCATTCCTAAGTACTTCCGCATCCCTCTTCTTAGCGTGTTGATTCTTCCTAGCTAATGTCTTAAACTTAAGCCTGCTTTTCATCACTACTATATTGTGATATGGGTCTGTATCTGCTCCTGGGTACGCCTTTCTATTCAGTATCTGATTTCGGAATCTCTGTCTGATCCTGATGTATCCTATCTGAAATCTTCCCGTATCACTCGGCCTTTTCCAATATATGTAATATATTTTATCTTCCATATTTAGTTTATTACCTAAGACGTTTAATAGTTGCAGTTGTAGAGTCAGTTGCATTACTTATAACGGTTAATTAAATGTGTCTTCGGAATGTGACTGTGTTCTCTTATAATTTTATAAAGTTTTCTTCTTCTTCTTCTTTCGAATAACCCATTTGGAGGGTACGATGAATCAACTCTGGCTACTTTTCATTGTATTAGATTTCCATAGTTTCCAAATTTCCTTCATCCTTTTAGAGTGTTGTTCCCTTTCTTCTTGAGTCCATTTTCGTCTAGTTGTTTCCTTTCTCACCTGAAATTTTGCCTTTTCAATTGCCTTTCTGGAAGTGTTCTGTTTTCTATTGTGTCTGTTGTGATTCCAGCGTTTTCCGTGTCCTTTCCAGTCTCATTGAACATTTCGGTCTTGGATTTGTAGCTTTTTAGTGATGTGAATATCTGCTTGGTAAGTCTTTTATTATGCATTATGAATACATGCCCAAAAAAACTGTAGTCTTCTCTTCCTCATTACATCAGTTATTTTTTCAGTTTTTTATAAACATTTTATTATCCCATATATTTATCATGGTGACTTAGAACGTTTGGAGTATGTAAATGTGTTTCACGTACTTTGTAAGCATGGACCTCCATGTCATATACTGTAAACACTGTTATGTACTAGCGTATGAGAAAATAATATAATTCTCACGCAAAATAATCAGTACAGCTACCTTGTACCCTAACACATCACACATTGCGTTGTGCAGAACATCATGTCTCTCAGGCGATCTTTGAAAGATCGTTTTATCTATATCCATGTCAATTGTTGTTCACACACAGTAACTGTTTACTGGTTAGCAGTTTTATATAACAACTACGCCACAGCGTACAAAATGGGAAGCCTGCAATATATTTAGACGATTTAGTGATGTTCCTACTTTTACTAATGACATATTTGGCCTATATGATCAGATAGACTGTTTTGACAAGGAAAGTCCTAGTTTCGGACACTTTGATGCTATCCCTGAGGTGAGATTCTTCAACGTAATTCACGACTTTAGCTGTTACCGTGCTGATCAACAGTTTTCATCATTGTTATTAAACGAATAAGGGTCTAATTCTGGTCTCCATCTTCACGGAAACAACTCCTTCTGCCTCTATAGATGCCTGTCTTCCGTCTTGTGCTCGCAGTCAGAATTTCTCGACGTGACACACTTCTTTTATTTGTTTGGTTCATCGATGTGCTAGCTGGTTTGATGCTGCTAGTTACGAATTCTTCTCCTGGACTATCCTTGTCATCTGAGACTAGCACTTGCAGCCTACGTCCGTAACTATTTTCTGAATGCATCCCGATCTCTGTCTTCCTCTACATTTTTTACCCTCTACATCTCCCGGTAGTGCCATGGAAGTTATTCCTTGATGTTTAAATAGACGTCATTTCATGCTGTCCCTTCTTCGTGTCAGTTTTTTTCCATATAATATTCCTTTCCTCGCTGATTCTGCAGGGTTTGCAACATACTTCCGTAGCATCACATCTCAAATGCTTCGAGTCTCTTTTGGTTTTCCCACAGTCAGTGAGATGCTTATTAATACTGTAAGAATTTCCTGTTTAACCTCAAAATGTATTAAAAAATATTAATTCTTTCAGAATAAGTTTTATGAAGGGCCTGTGCAGTCAGCTTAACTCTGACTAAAACTGAAATGAACTGTACATTCCTGCATGTGGTACATCTGTAGCTACAGCTTCTTAGGACTAGAAACACTGAATTGTAATTCGCTATTTATTAATTTTAGTTCATCAAAATAAAGAAATACTAAGATTATTGCTTTTATTTTCGATCCATAATTTAAAATTTAGTCCAAACTGGTGTCTGCATTCATGCAGAAGATCTAGTCTTGTGAACTCGAATGAATCTTTGTGAAACACCCTAGGTAATAATATTTTTAGACTCAGACTGAAGCGAACAGTTGTTATCGTTTGTGGATGATTTAGTTCCAAAAACACAGCAGACCTAAAACGCCATATTAATGTGAAATGTGAATTTAGAAATACTGCTCGTGACACATCGTGAGCAGGTAAGGTAATAGCGCTATTTCTATTCCGTTTCTAGATATCTATCTAAATTAATTGGTGTAATTGGTGTGCTCAGATGCCTCACGCGAGGCAGTGAATCCACGTGGGAGAATGCCGGAGTATACACTGTTGCTATCTCGGCGTCTGTGTTTCACTGAGGAGCTGCCTCCGCTGGCAGGGCCGTAGTTGTCCACGTGGGTTAATACGTTGCTAAACAGCGCGAACACGCCGCCAGTAAATGTTTGCGCGTGGCCCCCGGTGTGCAGGCAGAACGGTTGTGTTTATACGCCCGTTACCAGCCAGCTGCGTACCGCTACGAGCTCCCAGTTCCCAGTTCCCCTCGCAGATCGCCGGTCGCCTCGGGCGAGCCTGGTCCCGCGGGCACCGTCCTTCCGCTTCCGGTCTCCGGAGGCCCGCCTCCGCGACGACGAAGGCGACGGCGGCGGCGACCCCGGAGGCGGGCGGCGGAGGAGGCGATGTTCATTCCTTATTCAGGCCCCGCCCCCTCACTTGCTCCTCCCAAGTCTCCGGCTCGTGACCCAGTTCTCCGCGAGGTCGGGCGATATGAGGGCTCCGTCACCACCTCGCAAGAATATGTTAGGGAGCGAACTTTTCATTTCTGCTACACCACGACCAGTGGACCATGTTAAAAGCAAAACGTTAATTGATTTATATTAATCCGTAGAAGGGGAACCATGTAACACAGCACATGTTAAAGACGTAATGTTTCCTACAAGATTCTTATTTAATTTAATGGCCCACATACTTTGATCTACATCTGTTAGTGCATTCTTTATCGAGTTTGCAACTGACAACTTTGTTTTAATTTCAATCATACGGAATAATATCAAGTATCATGCCTAACTTTCCTCATGGAGAACACTATCATAAATGCTTTAACGAGCTGTCAGAAACAACAGCTGACATGCAGAGTCCATGGATTCACGAGGTTATCATCACATACGGTCCGCCCCGTTAGCTGAGTCGTCAGCGTGAAGGATTCCCGTCCTATGGGCCCGGGTTCGATTCCCGGCTGGGTCAGCGATTTTCTCCGCTCAAGGACTGGGTGTTGTGCTGTCTTCATCGTCATATCATCCGCATCCGGCGCGCAGGTCGCCCACTGTGGCATCGAATGTGATGAGACCTGCACCAAGGCGGCCGGACCTGCTCCACAAGGGCCCTCCGGGCCAATGACGCCAAACGCTTATTCCAGTTTTCATCACCATATACGTACACGTCCATTCGCTCGATAGAATGTGAAACGAGACTCGACCGACCAGGCAACATGTTTCCAGTCATCAACAGCCCAACGTCGGCGTTGACTTGCCCAGGCTTTGTGCCGTGCAGTCACCAAGGGTACACGAGTGGGATTCGGGTGCGAAAGCCCACATCGACGACGTTTCGTTGAATGGTTCGCACACTGAGACTTGCTGATGGTCCAGCATTGAAATCTGTAGAAATCAGCGGAAGGGTTGCACTTCTGCCACGTTTAATGATTCTCTTCAGTCGTCGTTGGTCCCGTTCTTGCAGGATCTTTTTCCTGCCACAGCGATGTTCGAGATTTTATGTTTTACCGGATTCCTGCTATTTACAGAACACTCGTGAAATAGTCGTACGGGAGAATACCCACTTTATCGCTACCCTACAGCCGGCCGGAGTGGCCGTGCGGTTCTAGGCTCTACAGTCTGGAACCGAGCGACCACTACGGTCGCAGGTTCGAATCCTGCCTCGGGCATGGATGTGTGTGATGTCCTTAGGTTAGTTAGGTTTAATTAGTTCTAAGTTCTAGGCGACTGATGACCTCAGAAGTTAAGTCGCATAGTGCTCAGAGACATTTTTGAATCATCGATACCTCGGAGATGCTGTGTCCCATGGCTGTCCCATCACTCATCGGCCGACTATAACACCACGTTCAAATTCACTAAAATCTCGATAACCTGCCATTGTAGCAGCAGTAACCGAACTAACAACTTCGTGAGGCACTTGTTGTCTTATATAGGCGTTGCCGACCGCAGCGCCGTATTCTTCCTCTTTACATATCTCTGTATTTCAGTACGCACGCCTATGCCAGTTTCTTTGGCGCTTCAGTGTATGTACACTGCCAAGGCAGCGTAGACCTTAATATTTGATATAAATTTAACTTGATACCTCTACCCGTTCTTGAGGAAAAGGGGTCTTAACAGCGGGCCAGGCAGTCAGGCAGGTGGACCACAAATGGTAAAATCAATATTTTATTTGAAATTTACAATTTTCTGAGTTTTTACTTGATCAACAGGATATATGTGACATAAAAGGTCGTATCCTTTTAATGAATGGTCTTAAAAGCTTAAATTTGTGACCAAGGGACCGTACACTTTAGTATGTGGCATAAATGTGAACTTGATACCCTCACCCATTCCATAGAAATAGACCGGTCTCTTAACAGTCGCACAGAGAGATAGATGGACAACACAGGGATCCAGTAAGGATCCCATTTTCACCAACTGAGGCTTGAAGCCACTACAAAAATATAAAATAAAACATTAAAAAAGCAATCGTGGTTTAGGAACGGAATGTGATAATCGCACGCTCGTTCACTCATCAAGGAATAGAAACAAAAGTAATTCGTGATAACTGCAGTGAGGCCCACTCCATATTTAACATTGATAGTTCGTAGCTCAACCCAAATCGAGGTCCGGTCTGGGAAACATCCATTAAATTACACAACCACAAAACAAAGAGAAATTTTCCAACTATGCTTCTATTTATTCTATTATAATACTTTTAAAACTGTCAAATGAATGTAAAAGGAACAAATTTCGATACACTCTGAGAACCACTCATTTAATGCAGCAGTATCTGTAGAAAAAAAAACCGTCCCATTTAAGATAAAAGTGTTAAATGCAGACAGCTACACATTAATTTGAGTCTACTGAAGATGCAAGCGTTTACTGATTGGTAGTGGAGGAAAGACTATGATTTATAATACTAATCCTGTGGTATTCTAAGTGAACAAAGCAACCAAATTCTGAGTCTGCGAAATCTAAGAAAAATAAAAAATTCAATTCCACACACGACGTTGCTATTCTCCATGAATTTACACAATGGAAGCAATTTTGCACTACTACCTGTATTGGAAAAAGTAGTTTCTTCGTACTGAACACCATGTGCTAAGTAACATACTTATAAACAAAATAATTTGTCTCGAAAACACAAGAATAATGATAAATTTACCCTTGAAGTTACTCCTGTGATAGACAGCATGATTTTCCTCTAATATCCAATAAGGTGAAATAGAGACTGTAGAAAATGAACGTAACATACTAAGTAAATTAAAATACCTCTATCCAAAGACTACCTAAATGCATTTCCATCCTTACCTAGTGCGAGGAGCAAAGTGCTTTCATACCAGACGAGCGAAAACCATCCTTCATTCACCCTCCAAGTGGGTATCTACCACATGGAACCACCTGAACAGGACTGGGGCTACCTTCCCTCATGGTCAAATTCTTTTCCCCTCAAGCTACCATTACTGGCAAAACTGCACTTTCAGACAAATGATATTAGTAAACTCATATTTAATCATATTCCAATGAATGTATATTATATCTTCACATGGTAAAAAGGAGTCTGGTCTGGTGGATGGAGAAGGGGTGAGAAAGAGGGAGAAGTAAGGGGAGTGGGTGGGGAAATCTTTCAACACCAATGCACACTGCTCCAGGAAAACCAACCTCCCCCTCCCCTTACTAGAGCATGCCACAGATAAGCTTAACAAGACCCCCAATAACCGCAGTATGCATTAAATAACTGGCGTACCTTAAAAATTGGAGCTACGCATGGCACATCTCAGGTAACCTTCGTTTCGCCCACGAGTTCTGCTGTCGGGAAACCTACCAGCGTACCCGACACGGGAGATTCGTGTTCACTGGAAGGTGAGTGGCGCATTGTTATGCAGTTGTGTAGATCAGGGCGCACAGGCTGGTTGTCTAGCTTCACCTAGTCACTTTGTCTGTGGACAGGTGGTCGCAGCATCCAAGGAGGCACACAGGACGAGGGTTTACTAGTTATCAGGAGCCCCGGTCTTAGGCGCATTAGAAAACTCCTTAGGTAAATAGCGTCCAAGGCTGGACAGATTTCCAGTGTGGACTCGTTGTACCTGCCGGGGCCCTCATCCGAGGTGTGAAGAAGGTCCTGCAGCACTGTACCCAGTGTGTGTCAACTAGAGGCTCGACCGAATCTGTAACTGTCATAGTTGCAGCTTTCTGGACCTTCACTGTGATGTGGAGCGTTGTAGAACTTCACTACACAAAGGAAGCAGCTACTCTGGTGGCAGAGTATTTGTGGAGCGCACAAACGTTTTTCTTTTTTAGAAAATTTGGTTTTCCGATAAATGCTCTCCAGTCGATACACAGAGAGCTAAATCACATCGTGTACAAAGTATGTAACGTATGTGGAACTAATTAGCATCAGAAAGCAGCAGCAGCAGCTAAAGCTTATTCTTAATAAGAATGTATTTAATAAAAAGGAGTTTTCTTGGGTTCTGTTAACTATTATATAACTTGTGAGAAGGGATTTCATAAATTAAGTCTATTTAAAGCTTCAGAATCATCATAACACAGAACCAATAATAGACAATGACAATTATAATGACATAGGTGCCAATAATGGCTGAGTGCCAGAATAACAAATTATTTCAGTTTCAAAGTAACATTAACATTTAATAACCACAGCATTTATTTATTAATCAGATGTGGAGAATAATTATTATTATTTGGATTATAAGAAGGCTTCTTTAGCTGAGAAGCAAAACATGGGATTATTGCAAACTCGGACAAACAATCACGAGTCTAACCCTGCAATTGCTGTTGCGCTATGATTGCGAATTTTACCTTGAATTCCATCTTCAAGCGTAGTTAAGTCATCTAAATCTCTACTGGCTATATAAGTGGAATCAGGAGTGAGGTAAGTTCTGCCAGCACTGGCGTGAGGGCAGCGTGACACGTCTTCTGTCTCCGAACTCTCGACCGACAATACTATCTCCACTCTCACAGACAGACCTCGTCTCACAACATTGCTTAGTATCGCGCTATCATGTTTCGCCATGAGATTGTTACTGTCGACATCTCAGTGCTTACACAATGCAAAGAATAACGTTAACTTTATATTGTTTTCAATGTAACGGAGAGTTCTGACAGACTCCTTACAAGTAGCGACACTTGAACTGCCAAAATTTTGGCAGTAAATTGTCGGAGTATTCGTAACAAAGCACCTGTAGTTACTGCCCTCCAGAAAACTTTACAGGCTCATTCTCGGAACCGAGAGCTGGCAGAAACCAGAAAGCTCCGACATATTTAGCGAAACATGGAACCTATATCGAAAAGACAGATTAGATGCCGTAGGAGCCCGAATGTTCATTGCTGTCGACAGCAATGTTGTCTTTCGAGGTCGTAACTGAGCGTGATTGTGAAGTTGTCTCGCCCGAGTAGCAGGCCTAGGTGAACTCAAGTTAATTACCGGATATTTTTATCGGCCACTTGGTTCCGCCGAAACAGTTGCAGAATCATTCAGTAGCGTGAAAATACTCAGATGCAGTATTGGGTGGAGGCAACTTTAGTTATTATAGACTGGGATGTCAACAGATGCAATGCATGCGATACAGGTAGACAGTCTTGTGAAGTACTTTTGAACAAATTTTCCGAAAGTTGCCTTGAACAACTATTTATACCCTCACGTAATGGAAATATTTTAGACCTTTTAGCTGTAAACAGGACTGACTTTATTGACAGTGTCAGTATAGAGAAAGGGAAAACTGATAATGAATACAATGTAAAACGTGTATTCCGACCCCCTGCAAAAACCTTGACTCTACTAGGTTCAGTGAAAGATGACCTCGGGCTTCGAAAACCAGGCGTTTATCAAATTCCCTGTCAGTGCGGAAAATCATACATTGGGGAACAGTCCGCACCTTAGAAGAGAGGTGCCGCGAACACAAGCGCCATACCGAATTACGCCAGGCCACTAAATCAGCCCTGGCTGACCACTGTATAAAGACTGGCCACACTATGTACTATGAAAAAACAGAAATACTCTGTCAAGTCTCCTACTTCTGGGACTGCGTTACTAAAAAGGCCATCGAAATCCGACTACAGGACGATCTAATTAATAAAGACAGCGGCCTTCAACTTAGTCAGGCTTGGAACCCTGCACTCAGCCTGGAGAGAAAGATGCGGTCTCAGAGATCGAGGGCCGCCCCCCGACGGCGGCATCAGGGAGACTGCAGATCCCAGTTCAGACCCAGGCGCCGCTCCGCCCACCACCTCCAGTAGCTGCCGCGCCGGCCGCACCAAGACACCAGAAGAGGAACGGTGTGTGTGTGTGGGGGGGGGGGGGGGGGGTAACGGCTAGTATATACAGGGCGCCTAGAGGAACAGCACAGCATTCGTCAGGAACCACCTTAAGGTGGCAGCGTGTGCGTCTGCCGAAATATTGTGGAGAAATTACGACGCTACCCGGTCCGATACCCGAGAACTGTTCAAATTGGAAATACGCCGGGAAAACTTCAGATCGCATCTCTGTATATTTAATTGTGCCAAGAAAAAACAACCTGCAGGTAGGTGTGGACGTGGTCCCCAAGGGTAGAGGCTTAGTTGTGTTGATCCATTGTGTCTTCCGGAATGATTAGATCACTCTGGAAACGCCACTAAATTCCCAAACCATAACGCTCCTCCTCCGTCCTGTACCTTTCAGGGTGCTGCCATCCTTCCAATAGAGAATGAAACGAGATTCATCTGAAAAGAATCCTGTAGGCGGTGACTTTTGCCTTGCTAGATACGCGGACTCAATACGACTTAAAACTGCCATGCACCATAGGGTGGCTTGTGGAGTATATATGCAGATACGGATCTGAGCTCAGGTTGTCTCGAATATAATGCAGGCTGTTAACTATAGAGTTTTCCCTCTCAATAAGTTCAAAACCAACAACCTTGTAATCAATAAATGTGACCGTGAACTCTCTCTGGCTGACAGATCATTGTAACCCCTGCATGCCCCTTCTGACCCACTCACTTCTCTTCCATGACCCACTGACAGTTATTACAATATAGCTAAAGCTAATTCTGTTTCAGTTTCTTAATGATGTCCAGTATTGATTTAAAATGATACTGAATCTAATTATACCGCTACCAAAGACAAATTTCACTATCGTAGTTATGAAATATTTTCTCTCTCCAGCCATTTAAAGATATGTGTGAGACTTGACCGTGTATAATTTACATTGTATTTTGCTGTGTGTCTGACGGTTAATGCTGTCAATTGTTTACAACTGTTGTCTGTTGCTCATCATTTTCTGTCTTTGAGAATTGCGTGCCTTTAGATTACTTCAGAAAACCACCTGCCCTTTAAATTGTATGATAGTGCGTTGGCTTAAAGAACGATTTTCGGTTTCCTTAAATTATGGTATAATGATCGAAGTTTGCTCGTCATTAAGTGCAGTGTAACCTGCAAGTTAGATTACTAGTGCCAATATACTGCTATAGAAGGAATTCTTTATTTTGATAGCCAATACAGTCAACGTAGATTTGGAAATAGTTAATTATGTTTTACGCCAAATGCGGGTACAGGTATCGAGCTAAGTGGTACATACAGAGAACAAAGATGGATATTAATCTTTTTGTTTCAATGGTCGGTAAAATAATAGGATGGGAATAGCTGTTTTGTTTTAAAGGCTTGTAAAATACTGGAGTGCGGTTGGAGGAGAGCAAAAGATGTGTGTTTTGGTACAGAAACTCTCTAAGTGGCATGGCTTTAGATGGAGTTGAAAAAAGGTAAAGTACTTGGTTATCCTGGGAGATCTAAATGCTCCTGTTCTCTGACTGGCCTTAGGAAGTTCTCTGACTGTCCACAGGGCACGGCGTAAGATGAAGTTGAAAAATTGTGATTGCTAGATAATATATTGAGTTGTCGTTGTAAGAGCTAAATACGTGTGTGTATTGTTAAAAATTTTCTTACTAGCCAAGGGGCGTAGCATAAGAAGCTGAGAAACGTGATTGGTCGCTGACATACTGGGCAATGGAAGAGAGATCTAAGTCTTTGTGTATTTTCTTAAAATCTTTGCCTGATCAAGGGGTGTGCCTAAAGAGATAGATGTGACTTAGGAGAGATTAGGAAATTGATGATGGGGCTCAGTACGTACAGTGATCGGCCCAAACGTACTGATCACTTCCCACCGCGACACTGGATGCCGCTTGGTGGCGTTGCGGGCTTGTGACGCGGTAACAAAGTATGTAAGGGGAGCAGACACGGACAAGGACCCCAGTGAAGATATGGGCTGCAAATAGGCAAATCCATTGAGATAAGCGACTCTGAAAAGGGAAGATTATTATTATGTAGAGTCTGTGAAAGAGTATCATGAAAAGGGCGAAGCTGGTCGAATGCTCACGTGCTACTGTGGTGAGCATCTATGGAAAGGCTTAGAATGACAGTGAAACTACCACTTGGAGCTAAATGGTAAGACGTCCACAACACTTAACAGAACGTGGCGTTCAGAGGCTTATATGCTGTCAAGTAGGTTGGATGTTGATCTGATCTCTGCCGAAAGAGTACAATGTTGGTGCACACACAGGTGTTTCAGAGCACACCGTTCATCGTACATTGTTGAACATGGAGCTGCGCAGCAGACCACACGTATGTGTGTACTCATGTTGACCCAACGGCGTCATCAATTACAGCTGCAGTTGGCACAACAGGACCATCGGCATTTGACCGTCGATCAATGGAAACGTGTCAGCTCTTCGGGTGAATCAAATTTTTCTACACTAGGTCGATGGTAGACTCCACAAACGGTGTCATCGAAGTGAACAGCGGCCCTCATCGTGCAACGCACCACGGATGCAGGTTGGTGGGGGCAGTATAACACTATGGGAGACATTCTCCTGCGCTTGCAGACAGGCTGCACCCCTTTATACTTGATGTCATTCACGAAGGCGATGTCATCTTTCACCAGTAGGTTATAATTATCCGTGTCTCCGAGCCAGAACCGTGCTGCAGTGGTTCGAGCACCAGTATAGTGAACTCCCGTTGATTGTTCAGCGACCAAATTCTCCTGTTGTAAATCCCATAGACCCCACACGGTTCGCTATGAGGTGCCATCACCGTGTACGAAAATTAGATGACCTATGCGTAGACATATAATGCCACGTACCTCCACAAACCTATCAATAAACTGTCGGATCCCTGATAGGCTGAATCAGAGATGTATTTCGTTCCAAAGACGAACAAACAAGCTATTGAACAGGCAGTCATGACGTTTCGGCTCATCACTGTATACAAATATGACAAGTGTGCTGGAAATGCTGTAGTTATACTACCGACTGGCGAGGCTAGGACAACATTAGAAACAGAATAGTGCAAGCAACGATGGCATTCAAGGCTGCTGGTATCAAACATCGGTCATGGTATCATGAATAAATGTCTGAAAATCTGCATCAGGAGCACAACATTATACAACAGCGAATAACTAAGTATTGTAAAACAGGAAATGAAGAGAATTGAAGCGTTTGAGACGTTAAACTTAGGTGGATTGATATGATATGAGGAGACTATCCGCAAAATCAACAGGAAGGAACACGGGAAAACACTGGCAATATAAATGGAAGGTACGGTAGAACATTTGTTAATCCATCACGGAATAGCTTGCATAACGCTACGAGGATAAAACTGTACGAGTTTAGTGTCGTGTGTATACACACCCAAACGACAGATAATTGAGGGGCGTTAGTAGCTACTCTGATATGAAGAGCTTGGCACAAAGAAGGAATTCATGACGATAGCTGCAGCAAACGAGTTACAAGGCCTGACGGAGAGAAAGAAGAGAGTGTAAATGAACGTCAATAAGCGCTCTTTAATCCTACGGCAATTTTTCCTCTATAAATCCAGACATACCACAATAAGAAAAGAAATCTCCCTTTGCGCGTCCAAAAGTCTCACACAAAATGAGTCGCTGAATGTCCCGTGGGAAGTGCTTCGCTGATGCCTGCTATTGGGCACAGTTGCACCCCTGGGACGACTTCTTCCTGCGTAGAAGCAGACTCAGAAGCACCTTGTCCGCTCTTTTTACGTCAACTGGAACGTAATAAACCGACTGACGGTATTACAGCATTGGAGACAAGGGGCCGATGGCGGCTCAAAATTCATCTACTTTGCTTCTTTCATCCCTCTTTCGTTCTTTTTTTCGCTCTGAGACTCTGATTCAGCAGAGGTCGCGTGTAGCATCTTTGACACGCCCTCGCAGCCCTATTCAGAGTGTGCCGATATTAATCTCAGGCGGAGGCAGAAAGACTGACTCGAGAGCAGCGAGATTAGATAGGGACGCTATTCACCAACAGATCCCAGGCCCCCAACTCGCTGCCCGTCTTACGTACAGCTCAGTGGATTTGCACAGACGTCTCTTGCTCTAGGAAGTTCATCACGCGCTACATTGTGTCTGCATCTTCATCCCAAGGACCAGAAACGTAGTACCAACATTGCTGTCATCTAATACAGAAGACGAGAATTTTTCGGAACGAGAATCTACGGTCCTACCTACAACAGCTAAACAATCATCAGAAAAAAACTGCCTGTATCGGTTTCATTACATATGTTTCTAAAAAAAGTGTTTTGACCTACTTCCACAGATGATAACGCGTTCAGAACTATTTAACCAAGACTCATTGGACGACGCATGCTGCCTCTCGGCACAAAAGGAAATTTTGGAACAGTTTTATGTTACATTAAGTAAGTTGCTAAACATAAAACAGATCTTAGACGTTGAAGCTCCACATCAGCTGAGTTGGAAGCATTTTCACCCATAAGTCAATTTGCTAGTGCGCATCCGTAATTCAGTGATCAGCGCGTGTGACTCGATCATTATTTGGAGGATTGGAACGGTGTACACACAGCCTCTCGAGGCCAAGGTTTGGCTAAGGTCAGGAAACCCGAAAATGGCCAGGAGGGCGGTGTGCTAACCCTCTGTATCGAAGGCAAGTAAAGAGTGGAAATGTCAAACGTTCTAAGTGATAAATTTCACATTTGTCAGAAGGCACCAAAAACAATATATCTCTCTTTGAAACAGGTTACTTGTATAAAAGATAAGGAAAGGTTTTCTGGTATCGTGAAATTATGCTACTCAGTTAATCGCTACAAAAAATGATGGAGCAAATTAGAAAATAAATAAATTATTAACAACTTTCTAAGTGCTGTACCAGGAAACTGTGTGGTTCTAAGAGTCAATAAGAAAGTATTTTTGTCAAGTGCCATTAATACTAAGGTTGCCTACTACGTTTTATACGTGAAATACAAGTACAATAAAACAGCAATACTAGTTAACTAGAACAACTGTCGTCTACAAAAGCAATTTCTCCTATCTTTTAAATTTTTTACAAGAAAATAACAAAATGCAATTAACGGAAAAAGGTTTATTAGCTTTGACCTATTTCTTATACTTCTCCATTCTTCGGATCAGATGTTGTAAATATCACTGTAGAACACATTGTGATGTTAAGGGAGAAATGACAACATCGTCAACAGGTCTTTCCGTTTTGCAACTGATAAACATGACGGTTCTTTCAAATTAAGTACAGCTTCTATAGATATTTCCGTGTTCACTTCGTAGAAGATGTGAGCAAAGAGAGGAATTAAGTAATGGTCTGCCACAGGGGTCCGTCTTAGACCCCTATTATTCAACCTATATGTCTCCGATCTCGCCAATACCATGTCAGCATTATTTTGCTACGCGTACGATATCGCTCTTGCTTGTAAAACCAAGTATCCAGGACGAGCAAAGACAATTCTCACAGACTATTTAGCCGATATCAGCAAGTATTCCAGCAAGTGGCGACTTAAAACCAGTACAAGTATGTACATTCCATCTGACAAACAAACAAGCTAATGCGGAGCTCAGAGTGAAACTTAACGGAAACACTCTCTGCCACAACAAGTGCCCCAAGTTACCTTGGTGTCACCCTTGACCGCACCCTTTTCATATAGAAAACATCCTCTAAACACTGCTGCCAAGATAATAATTCGTTCCAATATTATTCAAAAATTGTGTGGAATGGCGTGGGAAGCTTCAGCAGATACCTCGCACAACTTGATCGACGTCCAGTTGAACCACACTCTGCGGTTAATAACTGGGGCAATCCGACCAACACCGATTTATTGTCTTCCTCTGCTGAGTAACATCTATCCACCCGCAATCCGCAGAAGCGAGGCTTTGCTTAGGGAATACCGCAAGAGCCGGCCGGAGTGACCGTGTGGTTCTAGGCGCTACAGTCTGGAACTGAGCGACCGCTACGGTCGCAGGTTCGAATCCTGCCCCGGGTATGGATGTGTGTGATGTCCTTAGGTTAGTTAGGTTTAAGTAGTTCTACGTTCTAGGCGACTGATGACCTCAGAAGTTAGGTCGCATAGTGCTCAGAGCCACTTGAACCATTTGAACCAATACCGCAAGGTACAGGAGAACCTGGAATTACTCATACAGGAAGACATACCAAGTTTACGACAAAATAGACTCCGTACAAGAAACCCACCATTATGCCAAGCAGAGGAGCTAGATGGCAGTAATTCTGGTGTGAGAGAACTGTGGAGCCAAATCTGTCAACGTACTGAAAATCCAGAAGAGCGTGAGTGTTTCCGAAAGTATAATTGTGATACTGCTGTCTTAGAACTGGACAGGAACCTGTGGGTCAAATTGAACCGAGCTCGTACTGGGTACGGACGATGGGGTACTACAGTCTCCGGCTTGTGACTGTGGGGCTCCGATACACATTAGAGATGAATGCCTCTTTCGTTCCTACCAGGGGAGCTGGAGGGACCTCATGAAAGCTGATGATACGGCCTTTAAAAGGATTAGGGACCTAGATATTGACATGTAGGTAGTTTTATATGTAGTTTTTTTTTATTTTCATAATCGTGTTATATACAGTAGTACTAATTTTATATACCTGTAATTTTAAACTGCATGTGAGCCATACGAATAAATAATAAAAATAAATAAAATAACAGCTTAGCATACAACAACCATGTTCTTTCTTCATTCTCCCCACTGTCCTGTTTTATGGTAAGAATTTTTAATAGCTGTTTGAGATACATGAGTATGAGACGTTTTGATCATATTGTGTTTGGACACTTTGCACAGCTGCATTTGTAGCATTGTTTCAGGAGAATCTTTAAAACAAAAGAAGTCAGTTGTGGGACTTCGAGTTACACGGAATAGGTCCATAACTTTCTTTCATTAAAAATACGGTCACGGACAACAAACTTTTGTCAATCACGTCAATAATTTCAGTCAACGATGACCATCCGCAGATCGGAGTACAACCTAACACAAAGAAAGACACACCACGTAGGAAGTATTCGTATGGGGCGAAAATTTCGGACCGACTGGATGATTTATTCAAGAGAGAGATCTTGAAAACTTGACCATTTTAATAACGCGGTGGTCCACCTCCAGTCCTTATACAAGCAGTTATTCGGCTTGGCATTGATTTAGACAGTTGTTGTATGTTATCCCGAGGGATATCGTTCCAAATTATGTGCAATCGGCGGGTTGAATAGTCGAAAACCCGAGCTGGTTGGACGGCCCTGCCCATAATGCTCCAAATTTTCTCCACTGGGGAGAGATCTGGAGACTTTTATGAGCAAATTATGGTTCGGGAAACACGAAGACAATCTGTAGAAACTATCGCCGTGTGCGGGAGGGCATTATCTTGCTGCAATCTAAGCTCAAGATGGCAACAAAATGGGGCGTAGAATGTAGCCGACGATCCGCTGTGCTACAAGTGTGCTGCGGATGACTGTCAAAGAGGTTCTGCTATGAAAACAAATGTCTCCCTGGATCAACACTCTTCATTGTCGGACCATAAGGCGGGCGACTGTCAGGTTGGTATACTGCTGTTGTCTGGAACGTCTCCAGACACGTCATAGACCTGGAATCTCATCGACTGGAGTATAGCTGCCATCAGTGGAGGATCCCGCTTCGAAATGGGCCCAGATGACCAGTGAAGTCTGTGTGCTGTTTCAGTCATGGTTGTGAGGGATATGCTAAGCACGGAATGGTTTATGAAGGAGTATTTCACTCAAAAGATGATGGGGAGTATAGTGGTGAAGCTAACGCAGCAGCTTGGGTAGGTTAGCGACGAGCGGTTGCAGTTTGAGGAAATACTGAGCAAGGATGTGAGTAGCGCTATCAATGTGCGCCCGCGAAGTCTCTTTGCAGCGGCGAGACGTCCCACCTCGTAGGACGCGTTAGGCTGGCAACAGATTCATGTCGCTGTGTAAGCTAGGGTCTTGGGAGATGGGACTCAACATTCTTACAATTAAAACAATGAAATTAACTAATTATTTTAATTACAGTTAAATATACTGTCCTCGCCGATATCACAGTAGGTGCGGTAATTTTTTTCTATATCCTGAAGGCATGGTTCAGCATGTTTACATTTATCTGTGAACATCTTTACCAACGTTTCACTTGTAGTCGGATGCAAATAATCAATCATCGCTGTCTTCAGTTCACTTATTGTCTTTGGGTTAATTTGATACACTAATGTTTTAGTCGCACCCTAAAGGTAACAGTCGGATAGAGACAGATCCAGTCAGTGCGAATGCCAGAGAACTTTCGTAATTAGTCTGTCTCCATACATTTCATCTAAATGCCGTAGAGACTGGTGTGCCGTATGAGAGGTAGCATTGTCTTGCTGGAAAAATAAATGATTGATCTCATTTTCAGTTAGCAGGTCAATAAATGGATAAATTATCTGGGAACAATAAACATTGGAAGTTCCGGTAGTATCGAAAAAGACCTTCTCTATAATTTGCGCTCGCGTCATGGTAACCCACACTCCTATTTTCTCTGCGTGCGATGGTGTTTCACTTAAACATATAGATTTTCTGGTGACCAAATTGGTGAATTTTGTAAATTAAATTTACCATACAAGTGAAAGTAAGTCTCATCAGTGAAAAAAGTTCGATCTAAAACACTAACTCCATGTCGGTTAAAAAGTCGCTGAAACCATTCGGAATACGCTATTCGTTTTGCATGGCCCACGCAGTGCAATTCTTGCACAGCAGTAAATAAATGCAGATGCATCCCCGGTTCTTTGACTATGGCCTTATGTCCTGTTGCACGAGAGACTTTAGCCTCTTGTGATAACCTTCTAGCTGATTTCGTTGGACTCCTTGATATCCGAAATGTCGTGAAGCTTCCGGCCTGTTAAAATTATAGGCTTATCAATTCAGGTGCATCATAAATTGATCCTGCTGTGTGGAATTTGGGAATTAAATCGTGTACAGTATCACGATGTAGTCAGCTCGAAGCAGGAGAACGCATTCTAAATTGCAATCTCACATGCTCCGTGAAGTTCCCTCCTGCACGTGAAACCTCTTCCACTAAAACGCTCTCTCTCTAATGGTAAGCATTCTCACTTCACTCAGCCTATACAAGAACCGGGGAGTAACACAACTAACAGCTGCAATACACAAGTAGCACTGCTACCCTCCCCTATCCCCGTCCTACCTCTGCAGATCCGCAGAACACGCGCAGGCGAGACTTGAATGTACTGCCAACCTTACGTGCCCCACAAGGCGACACCCGCGAGGCTCGCTGCTGCGGAGACACTTTGCAAACTCACGGTATTTGGCCAGCCTTCTCGGAGTTTAAGTCAGTGGTGTGATTTCTGCAATGTCTGCCAGATGCGTATGTTTTAAGAAAGAACAATGCGGCATAAGAATACAATTGACGATTCGTTAGGAAGTGCTGGCGAAGTATCAGGTACGTCGTGCAAAAGATTGGCAGGATTTGAAGTAGTAACCACTGGTTTTTTAGTAGGGGATTCTCAGGAGGATGGTCGGACTGACTTGTACATAGTAGTGGAAGAAGGAGCTATACGTCATGAAAGGGTTGAACGACGAGAAGGTGAAGGTAGGGTGTGAGAGGTGCGGTTTGCTGGGATTCCCTAACCGTTGGTATCAATGTTTAACAGTAAGGGGATCTTTGTTTATTCCATACCTGGTACTGTGAAGTGCTTGTATAATGTGATATGGCTGACAGAACAAAAGGACACGTCTGGGCAGTTTGATATGGAACTTTTGCAGTTAATGTACCTGCAAACAGCATAACTAGGAACGAGTACTGTATCGAGAGTTCAAATGGTTCAAATGGCTCTGAGCACTATGGGACTTAACATCTATGGTCATCAGTCCCCTAGAACTTAGAACTACTTAAACCTAACCAACCTAAGGACATCACACAACACCCAGTCATCACGAGGCAGAGAAAATTCCTGACCCCGCCGGGACTCGAACCCAGGAACCCGGGCGCGGGAAGCGGGAACGCTACCGCACGACCACGAGCTGCGGACTATCGAGAGTTCATCAACAGCTGCGTAAAGAAGTGATTCTTGTGCGGACAATATGGAAATTGCTTGAATCACATTATGGGCGAGAACAAGATCGGAGGCTGAAGATCGGAGTATATGCACAGTTATGTGCCCATTTTATACCGCGGCAGCTGGTGATGAGATGGTGTTGAACATAGTAGGAAGCATTAACGCAGCAAACCAACTGTAGGTTATGTTTTTCCAGATCCCTCTTGCGTTTCGTGATAGAAGACGCAGCTTAACAGACTGAAGTGCTTAGGGTAGGTGCAGTGACGAAAAGTATTACGAGAAGACAGTACAAAACGTAACGCTTGTCTCGTATATGGAGTGGTCGGGCGTTTCTGGAGGGATTTCCCGCTGCGAAAGAAGTACTTTGGTGGTAATAGTTTATGATGTCCAAAAACCAAAGCACTGCTGCATAAAAAGTCAGTTTTCTCATGAACGGCATAGAACACCTTTTGTCTGCTGTGAAATGAATCAGATTTTGGTGTCTCAGTCACTCGAATAAGTGATGACTTATTTTATGCTCGCCACGCGAAGTGGTATGTTAGAGGACCAACAAATTTTTTGTCCTTAATACGGCGAGACAGCATTAGTGCCTAAGAGCAAGCGGGCGGCATTGATGTTTGTGTTTAGAACTAAGTCCCTATTGGCCCCTACTGGCTTATCTGTGCGCTCGATATAGGATGTCTTGGCTGCTGCATGGACACAACAACTTGGTGCAGTGGCTAGTGTCTTTTACGGACTAGACGGACGGTTATGACGGTGGTGGCGGGTACAGGGCTTTTCAATTTCAACAGGAGCACACCAGAATGCTCCAGCATTGATGCGTGCACGCTGGCGGTTTATAACTGATACAGTGCACTATGTGGCATACGAATTGTTCATTCAGTGTGTTTGCTAGCCACAAATTCTGTACGACTATCTGTGGCTGTCGTGTGCCAAAGTGTGCTTGTTTATTGATGTCAGTCAAGAGTGTAGTTCTGTTTCTTAACTACACGCTGTAAGCGTGATTAATTAGGTTAATCCAGAACCATTTAGTTTATAATATACCGTGAGAATGACAGTTGTGAATTCGTCTTGTTACTTGATGTGTATGAATAATTGTTTGGATTATTGTAAAAGAATTCATTAAGATATACAACTAGGTAGTTTGGTAAACAGAGGTGCGTAATTTGTTTTTGTGGCTGTCTAGTGATGGTAATAGTAGGAGACAAATCTGTAGATATACGCTATGATTCTGGTTAAGTCTGAAAGGTGTTTTCCCATTTTATGTTAGATTATTGAAGTTGTCTCAAATATTCCGACTGGTCATGGCCGAGAGACAAGCACTGCAAATTGTGAATCTTGTTGCCCAGTTATGTATATTAGGGAAAAGGTGTGATTTTAATTCCTTCATTTTATTGAAGGTGCTTACGTATTATTGCGTGGAGCCCTACGTAAGGACATTTCCTGGCTAAAGCAATATTTTGTCTATTGAAAGTGTATGCCTATTACCTTAACAACAGGATTATTAACTTAAGGTATGTCTCTGTTATGTTATCAGAATTATTTTGATGTTAAATAAAATAATTGACGAATTGTGTCCCATGTCTGCACAACCCCCAGACTAAACCCCACTCGACCTAAATCCTAAGCTACAAGCGCCAGGCTGGAGTGCGAACTTGATGTCACAGTGTTACATCCGGTTTTATCGTAAGATATTATGGAAATGTTACTTGTTGAACATGTAACATAGTACCATGAGCCCATACTGTACGATTCTGACATTGCTTACCAGTTTTATGAATGTCTGCCTGTCTCCATATATTCACTTCATACTAACTATACATGATAATGAGCAATTATTACCGTGAATGATATAACCTTTTGACACATATACTTGCACTAATTTTAATACTAATTCATAAATATCTTTTTTCCCTACGGATCACAGTTTTAATTTGAAATTGTCTTACTTGCTTTCCTATGGGTAACTGACATGCTTCTCCCAGCACTCAGTTGTGCGATCTCATGGTGAGACGTGACAACAGCAGCGAGTCCACTGAACATTATCTTGAATTACACACCAGCCTTGACTTAGATGCATCTATATTTTCACTCGAAAAAGAAAAAACCTAAAGAAATATTCTGTGTTGTTGTGTTTCATAAAGGTGACCAGATGTGCACAAATGTCAATATCTCGGCAGAAGGTACCCATCCGCAGATCAAGTAGCCGCAAGCTTCATTTAAATTCATCAAAACCGCAAAAGACCCATTAAGAATACATTTTGTTTGTACTAATCATCTTGAGGTTGAAGCTCTTTTGCCTGTGTTTGCTTTAAGAATAACATATGTTTTTGGTTGGGGTCCGCCTTTAGCAAAACACAATTTAGTTTGTTATCTCAGACATGTTTCACTGCAGTTGCAGCATCACCAGTGTTTTTTTTTATTATTATGGCTGTTAAACGTAAGGAATGTTCTGTACTGTTTAAATACATGTAAATATTATTTTCTAAATCGTAATTACAGATTTTTGAAGACCACACAAATTTATGTATTCATACCTTCTTACGACACGGTGTGATTTTCCTTCTGTGTTACGTTTTTACAGTGACACTTTTTCTTTACATCTACATCTACATTCATACTCCGCAAGCCACCCAACGGTGTGTGGCGGAGTGCACTTTACGTGCCACTGTCATTACCTTCCTTTCCTGTTCCAGTCGCGTATGGTTCGCGGGAAGAACGACTGTATGAAAGCCTCCGTGCGCGCTCTAATCTCTCTAATTTTACATTCGTGATCTCCTCGGGAGGTATAAGTAGGGGGAAGCAATATATTCGATACCTCATCCAGAAACGCACCCTCTCGAAACCTGGCGAGCAAGCTACACCGCGATGCAGAGCGCCTCTCTTCCAGAGTCTGCCACTTGAGTTTGTTAAACATCTCCGTGACGCTATCACGGTTACCAAATAACCCTGTGACGAAACGCGCCGCTCTTCTTTGGATCTTCTCTATCTCCTCCGTCAACCCGATCTGGTACGGATCCCACACTGATGAGCAATACTCAAGTATAGGTGGAACGAGTGTTTTGTAAGCCACCTCCTTTGTTGATGGACTACATTTTCTAAGGACTCTCCCAATGAATCTCAACCTGGCACCCGCCTTACCAACAATTAATTTTATATGATCATTCCACTTCAAATCGTTTCGCACGCATACTCCCAGATATTTTACAGAAGTAACTGCTACCAGTGTTTGTTCCGCTATCATATAATCATACAATAAAGGATCCTTCTTTCAATGTATTCGCAATACATTACATTTGTCTATGTTAAGGGTCAGTTGCCACTCCCTGCACCAAGTGCTTATCCACTGCAGATCTTCCTGCATTTCGCTACAATTTTCTAATGCTGCAACTTCTCTGTATACTACAGCACCATCCGCGAAAAGCCGCATGGAACTTCCGACACTATCTACTAGGTCATTTATATATATTGTGAAAAGCAATGGTCCCATAACACTCCCCTGTGTCACGCCAGAGGTTACTTTAACGTCTGTAGACGTCTCTCCATTGATAACAACATGCTGTGTTCTGACTTCTGAAATTTTCCGGGCGTATTTCTTCTTCTAATTAATTATTAGAAGATGCTGTGTTCTGTTTGCTAAAAACTCTTCAATCCAGCGACACAGCTGGTCTGATATTCCGTAGGCTCTTACTTTGTTTATCAGGCGACAGTGTGGAACTGCATCGAACGCCTTCCGGAAGTCAAGAAAAATAGCATCTACCTGGGATCCTGTATCTAATATTTTCTGGGTATCATGAACAAATAAAGCGAGTTTGGTCTCACACGATCGCTGTTTCCGGAATCCATGTTGATTCCTACATAGTAGATTCTGGGTTTCCAAAAACGACATGATACTCGAGCAAAAAACGTGTTCTAAAATTCTACAACAGATCGACGTCAGAGATATAGGTCTGTAGTTTTGCGCATCTGCTCGACGACCCTTCTTGAAGAACTACCTGTGCTCTTTTCCAATCATTTGGAACCTTCCGTTCCTCTAGAGACTTGCGGTACGCGGCTGTTAGAATGGGGGCAAGTTCTTTCGCGTACTCTGTGTAGAATCGAATTGGTATCCCGTCAGGTCCAGTGGACTTTCCTCTGTTGAGTGATTCCAGTTGCTTTTCTATTCCTTGGACACTTATTTCGATGTCAGCCATTTTTTCGTTTGTGCGAGGATTTAGAGAAGGAACTGCAGTGCGGTCTTCCTCTGTGAAACAGCTTTGGAAAAAAGTGTTTAGTATTTCAGCTTTACGCGTGTCATCCTCTGTTTCAATGCCATCATTATCCCGGAGTGTCTGATATGCTGTTTCGAGCCACTTACTGATTTAACGTAAGACCAGAACTTCCTAGGATTTTCTGTCAAGTCGGTACATAGAATTTTACTTTCGAATTCACTGAACGCTTCACGCATAGCCCTCCAGTTTGGGTCATCTGCAACTATATACAACCTTATATAGGCAAAATATTTACGCAAAATTACGTTTTTAAACTGTCTTGGCTACGCCTGAAACTAATAATTTATATGAAATGTTGTATGGGTGTGATTGTATCTATTTACATAATGTTTCACTTGTAGTTGTTGTTGTTGCCTTCAGTCCTGAGACTGGTTTGATCCAGCTCTCCATGCTACTCGATCCTGTGCAAGCTTCTTCATCTCCCAGTACTTACTGCAACCTACATCCTTATGAATCTGCTTAGTGTATTCATTTCTTGGTATCCCACTACGATTTTTACCCTCCACGCTGCCCTCCAATGCTAAATTTGTGATCCCTTGATGCCTCAGAACATGTCCTACCAACAGGTCTCTTCTTCTTGACAAGTTGTGCCACAAACTCCTCTTCTCCCCATTTCTATTCAATACCTCCTCATTAGTTAAGTGATCTACCCATCTAATCTTCAGCATCCTTCTGTAGCACCACATTTCGAAAGAGCGTCTATTCTCTTCTGATCCAAACTATTTATCGTCCATGTCTCACTTCCATACACGGCTACACTCCATACAAATACTTTAAGAAACGACTTCCTGACATTTAAATCTATACTCGATGTTAACAAATTTCTCTTCTTCAGAAACGCTTTCCTTTTCATTGCCGGTCTACATTACATATCCTCTCTACTCCGACCATCATCAGTTATTTTGCTCCCCAAATAGCAAAACTACTTTACTACTTTAAGTGTCTCATTTCCTAATCTAATTCCCTCAGCATCACCCGACTTAATTCGACTACATTCCATTATCCTCGTTTTGCTTTTGTTGATGTTCATCTTATATACTCCTTTCAAGACACTGTCCATTACGTTCAACAGCTCTTCCAAGTCCTTTTCTGTCTCTGACAGAATTACGATGTCATTGGTGATCCTCAATGTTTTTATTTCTTCTCCATGGACTTTAATACCTACTCTAAATTTTTCTTTTGTTTCCTTTACTGCTTGCTCAATATACAGATTGAATAACATCGGGGACAGGCTACAACACTGTCTCACTCCCTTCCCAATCACTGCTTCCCTTTCATGCCCCTCGACCCTTATAACTGCCATCTGGTTTCTGAACTAATTGTACATAGCCTTTCGCTCCATGTATTTTACCCCTGCCACCTTCAGAATTTGAAAGAGAGTATTGCAGTCAACGTTGTCAAAAGCTTTCTGTAAGTCTACAAATGCTAGAAATGTAGGTTTGCCTTTCCTTAATATATTTTCTAAGCTAAGTCGTAGGGTCAGTATTGCCTCACGTGTTCCAACATTTCTGCGGAATCCAAACGGATCTTCGCCGAGGTCGGCTTCTACCAGTTTTTCCATTCGTCTGTAAAGAATTCGCGTTAGTATTTTGCAGCTGTGACTTATTAAACTGATGGTTCGGTAATTTTCACATCTGTCAACACCCGCTTTCTTTGGGATTGGAATTATTATTTTCTTCACGAAGTCCAAGGGTATTTCACCTGTCTCATACATCTTGCTCACCAGACGGTAGAGTTTTGTCAGGACTGGCTCTCCCAAGGCCGTCAGTAGTTCTAATGGAATGTTGTCTACTCCTTGGTCCTTGTTTCGACTCAGGTCTTTCACCGTTCTGTCAAACTCTTCACGCAGTATCGTATCTCCCATTTAATCTTCATCTACATCCTCTTTCATTTCCATAATATTGTCCTCAAGTACATCGCCCTTGTATAGACCCTCTATATACTCCTCCCACCTTTCTGCTTTCCCCTCTTTGCTTAGAACTGGGTTTCCATCTGAGCTCTTGATATTCATGTAAGTGGCTCTCTTTTCTCCAAAGGTCTCTTTAATTTTCCTGTAGGCAGTATCTATCTTACCCCTAGTGAGATAAGCCTCTACATCCTTACATTTGTCCTCTAGTCATCCCTGCTTAGCCATTTTGCACTTCCTGTCGATCTCATTTTTGAGACGTTTGTATTCCTTTTTGCCTACTTCATTTACTGCGTTTTTATATTTTCTCCTTTCATCAATTAAATTCAATATTTCTTCTGTTACCCAAGGATTTCTACTAGCCCTCGTCTTTTTACCTACTTGATCCTCTGCTGCCTTCACTACTTCATCCCTCAGAGATACCCAATCTTCTTCTACTGTATTTCTTTCCCCCATTCCTGTCAATTCTTCCCTTATGCTGTCCCTGAAACTCTGTAGAACCTCTGGTTTAGTCAGTTTATCCAGGTCCCATCTCCTTAAGTTCCCACCTTTTTGCCGTTTCTTCAGTTTTAATCTACAGTTCATAACCAATAGATTCTGGTCAGAGTCCACATCTGCCCCTGGAAATGTCTTGCAATTTAAAACCAGGTTCCTAAATCTCTGTCTTACCATTATATAATCTAGCTGATACCTTTTAGTATCTCCAGGGTTCTTCCAGGTATACAACCTTCTTTCATGATTCTTAAACCAAGTGTTAGCTATGATTAAGTTGTGCTCTGTGCAAAATTCTACCAGACGGCTTCGTCTTTCATTTCCCTCCCACAATCCATATTTACCCACTATGTTTCCCTCTCTCCCTTTTCCTACTCTCGAATTCCAGTCACCCATGACTATTAAATTTTCGTCCCCCCATCATACATTTCATCAATTTCTTCATCATCTGCAGAGCTAGTTGGCATATAAACTTGTACTACTGTAGTAGGTGTGGGCTTCGTATCTACCTTGGCCACAATAACGCGTTCACTATGCTGTTTGTAGTAGCTTACCCGCATTCCTATTTTTTTATTCATTATAAAACCAACTCCTGCATTACACCTATTTGATTTTGTATTTACAACCCTGTATTCACCTGACCAAAAGTCTTGATCCTCCTGCCACCGAACTTCACTAATTCCCACTATATCTAACTTCAACCTATCCATTTCCCTTTTTAAATTTTCTAACCTATCTGCCCGATTAAGGGATCTGACATTCCACGCTCCGATCCGTAGAACACCAGTTTTCTTTCTCCTGATAACGACATCCTCTTGGGTAGTCCCCGCCCGGAGACCCGAATGGGGGACTATTTTACTTCCGGAATATTTTACCCAAGAGGACGCCATCATCATTTAACCATACAGTAAAGCTGCATGCCCTGGAGAAAAATTACGGCTGTAGTTTCCCCTTGCTTTCAGCCGTTCGCAGTACCAGCACAGCAAGGCCGTTTTGGTTAGTGTTGCTAGGCCAGAACAGTCAATCATCCAGACTGTTGCCCCTGGAACTACTGAAAAGGCTGCTGCCCCTCCTCCAGAACCACACGTTTGTCTGGCCTCTCAACGGATACCCCTCCGTTGTGGTTGCACCTACGGTACGGTCATCTGTATCGCTGAGGCACGCAAGCCTCCCCACCAACGGCAAGATTCATGTTTCATGGGGGTAGGATGTTTCACTTACGTTTTCTCTTTTCCTCATCTTCTTTATTGTCAGTTTCTGTGTATTCAGTTGTCACTGTCACTCTCACTGTCACTGTTTACCAGCTGTAAAAACAAGATGTCGGACAATGGGACATTGGAAGGTGTGAAAACAAGGTGGCATAAGTGAAACAGTTGAAGATGTCATTGGAGGTTATTTTGACACTGTCAGACGTGCGCGTGTGTGTGTGTGTGTGTGTGTGTGTGTGTGTGTGTGTGTGTGTGTGTGTGTGTGTGTGTGAAAAGAGAGAGATAGGGAAAGATAGAGAGAGAGAGAGTAGGTTTGAGAATTTATCATTATTATAATAATTATATCTGTTTATTTATTTACTTTTAGTTCTATGTGTGCGTACGTATGTATGTGTCTGGGTGTTTGTGGGGGTGGGGAGTTCTACAGGTTGGCGTTAACTAATAATTCTTTGAGGGCAGGCAAACGACCACAAATGAACAAGAAACACCCTCAACAACAAACAAGTGGTTCACTCTGACCTACAACAACAAAGCATCCCACAGAACAAGCAACATACTCAAAAATCAAGGGCTAAAAATAGCCTACGGGACAGACAACTCAACACAGAAGAAACTAAGGACAACCAACACAAACACAGACAAACACAACACATCTGGTATTTACCAAGTAACGTGTCAGGACTGCAAATCAGTTTATATAGGACAGACTAGCAGAAACTTTAATACTAGGTACACAGAAGGGCATTAAAAAGTAACATCTGTCATTCGACATTTCCTGAATACCTTATGAACAATAAACATAGCCCAACATACATCAACACTGATTTGAAAAGCCTCAAATGCACAAAAAGCCCCCCACAAAAATAAATATTTGAAGAAAATTATCAAATAAAAAAGCCATAGTTGAAGGAAATCAAGTAATAAATGAATACACAGCTCTCTGTAATGGAACTCTTTTCTCTGCCCTCAACGAATTAAAGGACTTATTAGATAACACCAACCTATAGAACTCCCCACCCCCACATACACACACAGACACACACATAGCGCAGTGGTTAGCACACTGGACTCGCATTCGGGAGGACGACGGTTCAATCCCGCGTCCGGCCATCCTGATTTAGGTTTTCCGTGATTTCCCTAAATCGCACCAGGCAAATGCCGGGATGGTTCCTTTCAAAGGGCACGGCCGACTTCCTTCCCCGTCCTTCCCTAATCCAATGAGACCGATAACCTCGCTGTTTGGTCTCTTCCCCCCAAACAACCCAACACACACATATATACACACATATAAAACTAAAAGTAAATAAATAAACATATATAATTACAATAATAAAGATAAATCCTCAAACCTACTCTCTCTCGGTCTCTCTCTCTCTCTCTCTTTTTCGCTCACACACACACACACACACACACACGTCTGAGTGTTTCAAAACAACCGCCAATGACATCTTCAGCTATTCCACTGTCCACCATCTTGTTTTCACACCTTCCACTGTTCCACTGACCGACTTCTTGTTTTAACAGCTGGTAAACAGTGACTACGATAGTGACAGTGACAACTGAATACACAGAAACTGACAATGAAGAAGATGGCGAAAAAAGAAAACGTAAGTGAAACATTATGTAAATAGATACACACACACACACACACACACACACACACACACACATGTATATACAACCTTTCACATAAGTTATTAGTTTCAGGCATAGCTGTAACAGTTTAGAAATCGTAATTCTGCGTTAATATTTTGCCTACATCTACTTTTAAATAGTTGCAGCTAACAAAGTGTAAAGAAAAAGTGACACTGTAAAAACGTAACGCAGTACCCCAAACCACACCATGTCGTAAGAAGGTATGAATACTTAATTTTAAGTGTACTTCAAAAATCTGTGATTACAATTTAGAAACTAATATTTACACATTTTTAAACAGTAAAGAACGTTCCTTATGTTTAACAGCCATAATAATAAAAACAACTACTTATGATGCTGCAATTGCAGTGAAATTCGTCTGGGACAACAAACAAAATTGTGTTTTGCTAAAGGCGGACGCCACACAAAAACGTATGTTATTTGTTTGTAATGTTTAATTGCTTCGATCGCGAGTCTTTTTAACTGATAATATCGGTATCGATCATTCTGGCAATCATTCAGATATAAAATATCGTTACAGAGTGTAACACATCACGTATTATACACTCGAGTACTGAGCCATTAATACTCGAACTGCAATGACATTTTTTGATGTGAAGATGCTTGCAAGCACCTTGGAGACCGATAATATCATTCTATTAACTCACGATCTAGACAAATAAAGGTTACATTGAAAATTAAAATCGCTGTTGCATGTTCTCGAACATGCCAAGCCTTACATTGACGGTTGGCTGTATTCCGTGAATGGAAAGTTTTAATTTATAATAAAACAATACGCTCATATTATGTTTATACCTCAAGTTAAACAAGTAAGATTAATCCAGCTATCAAATCTTTATTATTTTACCAGCTACCCGGGTATTTATAGCTGTACCTGCTTCACTAACACAGGAGTGAGCAACGTAGAGATAGCCGTGCGAAAAGTAGCTGATATTAAGGTCATTTAGGAATAAAGGAGAGGACTCACCGTAAGGCACAGTTGCTGCTTCGTTGAGAGGTACACAAACAAGAGTTACAGTGCTTGGCTAGCTTTCGGACTGCGCTTCCTCTTTCTAGCTGTAGGAAAAACATGCACACGAACATACACACACTTTTTCTAGCTGTGTACCGATCAAAGACACAGCGCTTCTGTCTTTCGGCGACTGGGCTCCTTCATTCGTACATAATTCGTAATTCTCAACCAGAACTTTCCTTACATTATTGTATTAAGGTTTTTGCCCGCAACTGGTACCATCTGGCCTCGTACTTTGTTTACATTGATCAGCCAGAACATTACCACCGCCGACGTACCGTCGATATAAACCAGTCGAGACGATAGGAGCACCACCTGGCGAGGTGCATGCAGTATCAAGTGAGCTTGCTTTACAACTGTGGTGGATCTAACATCAGACCTTAATGCTGGGCAGCGTACAATTTCGTCTGAATACACAGTGCACCGAACACTCCTAACGATAAACCTCCGCTGCCGACGACCCATGCATGTGCCAATGTTAACACCACGACGTCGGCGCCTAACACTGAAATGGGCTTATGACCAACAGCATTGGACGTTGGTACAGTGGCAGAGAGCTGCACTGTCCGATGAACACCGATACCTCCTTCATCATGCCGATGGGAAGGGCGTGAATCCTTCGTCTTCCACGGAAACAGCTCCATCACATCTGTATTGAGAGACAAGACGAGATGGCGGCACTCCTTTATGTTCTGGTGAACTTTCACGTGGGCATCCATGGGTCCTTGTTGGTCGTGCAAGGCACAATGACTGCCAAGGAATATTGTACCCTGGTTTCAAACCACGTATACCCCTTCATGACGATCAAGTTTCCCGATGCCAGTGGCATATTTTAACAAGATAATGCCCCGTATCATAAGGCCAGGAGTGTGATGGAGTGGTTCGAAGATCACAGTGGCGAGTTCTAGTTGACGTGCTGGAGTTCCAACTTGCCAGATCTGAACCCTATCGAACACGTCTGGGGTGTGATCGTACGTGGCGCCAGAGGTAATTTCCCGTAATTTACGGGAACTTAGTGACTTGAGTGTGCAGGTGTGGTATCAATTCCCTCCAACATCCTACCAAGGGCTCATTGCTCACATGCCATTTTATCCGTGCCAAAGATGGACATAATAGCTGTTAGGTAGTTGGTCATAAATTTCTTACTGATCAGTGTATCGTCATGGCATTACATACTCTGACAGGGAAATGTACATATTTGAAGCAAAACGGTAATTTGTTAGGAACAAGCTAGATGCGGGGTATAAAAACTCAGTCGCCCGTACCTCTTCCCATGACAATTTCCGGTTCTATGATATTACGTTGAAGCGATGTAAAAGCACATCTCTGTGACTGAGGAATTCTGAGGAACGAGATGATGCATGATGCTCTCGATCAAAGTTACGTCCCACTTGGTTTCCAGGGGGCGTTTCCAAAGAGCTACTTACAGCCTAATTTTCTCAAGCCGCAGCATATCTTGTCTCACAACCTTCATCGGATTCTTTAGACAGCATAACCCTCAGTCTTTTATCCGTTTTGGTATTTGTGTACTGTCCGCAGCTCGTGGTCGTGCGGTAGCGTTCTCGCTTCCCACGCCCGTGTTCCCGGGTTCGATTCCCGGCGGGGTCAGGGATTTTCTCTGCCTCGTGATGACTGGGTGTTGTGCGATGTCCTTAGGTTAGTTAGGTTTAAGTAGTTCTACGTTCTAGGGGACTCATGACCATAGATGTTAAGTCCCATAGTGCTCAGAGCCATTTGAACCATATTTGTGTAGTTAGAAAGACTCGACTTTTTTATAAGGACTTTCATTTGAAAACAAAACGAAATAAAAATGTAATGAATAGGCTCATGAATCACAGAGCAAACAATAAATTCGATTTTTGTAACAAAGGACATAAATAAAACCTATCGCAACGAAAAAACCAATGTCGTTAAATGTTTATACACAAAGCGATATCAGTAAATTCATACATCCTAGACAAGTCAATTCAGTTTTAGTTTGTATTCTTAAAGGTAAGACTGAGCACTTATTTCTGTCACTGACATAAAGTTCCGAAATACATCTGTCACTAGGCATCTACTGGTTCTTTGGTATACCACGAAATTAACAGTACCATATTAAGTCGTTGGTACAAGACGGAACGATGACTAAATATGCGAACTACTACGCTAAGTAAACAATTTTCGATAAAATTTAAAATTTCTATATCTTCAGTTTTCGTGTTTCGAATTAGATGAAATAATTACGTGAAAACCCCATGAAAATTCATCTAGTAGTTTTCAAGATTATTGTCTTCCGTTATTGATAAAATTTTAAATCACAATATCATTTTTTCCGTTATCCGATTTTGGTGAAATAAAGCCTACACATTGCTCCAAGCCACGCTCAAATTACCTTTAAAAACCCCATAAAAATTTCTTCTGGACGTTTTTCAGATTAGCGTGTTCAGACAGATCCGATCGCTTGACATAAAAGTTTGACTTAAGTATCCCTTTCCCGACCATCCGATTTAAATGAGATAAAGCCCATATGTTGCCCCAAGCTACATTCAAATTACCTGTGTAAACCTCATGAAAATTCGTCTAACAGTGTTGTAAATTTTCGTGGCCAAACAGAAAACCAAACAGACAAGACGTTTTGCAGTTTCGTTCTTAGTGTAGATCATCGTTAATAATAAATTTCAAATGTTATACCTGACATTTTCTTTTTTTGTGGTTCATTTGTCTACGTACGTTGATACTAAAAAAATTGTGTTGGTAGACTTTCAGAAATGCTCTGAAAAGATCCCATGCTTTGCCTTGCAAATTCGAACCATGGGATTTTAATTTCGACTGTGTTGTAGGAAAATGGGTCGGACATGCAATTCTCCCCCGGCAGTAACTGTTGAATGTACTGCGGTAGAATTCGATTCTAAATGCGTACTATTATACTCAATTAAACATTAACTGCTTGTGTAGTAATGAGGTTTGCTGAGTTACGTCGTAACTAGGCAGTCACTAAATGAAAACATAGCGGCCCCTTGTTTTGTTGCTTGCAGGTTCTCGTTAAGCCGGTGAACAGCCAGATGTGCATTTGCTGTTAGCTTGCAATTCGTTTGAAACACATTTTCTCAGGAAATACGATCTCGATGCTTCCTCCACGAACATTTCACGCGCAATTAAATGCCGAAATTGTTATGATCGGTCGAAGATTTTGCTACTGTGCAACAACAAGATACGTTTGAAGGACGTAACAGAAACAAGCGTTATGTCTACAAATTTACTTACGTCCTTTTGCTACAGATAGCCGTACCGGAAAGTGATGGTGCAGGTGGTAAGTCGTGTCATACAAAAAGTTTAGGTATTTGTAAACACAACGCCACTAAAATATTAGTCGATTTGTAACTGCACCATAAAGTTACTCTCGATTGAATATGTCAACTCACGGGCCCAGTTCTCGTCATTTGCATAAAGCTTTAATTTCTTGCTTTAATATGAAGCAATCTGCCGCTGAGGCTCATAATATCCTGTGTAAGAGCTGTAGTGAGGCACAGTGAAAGAGCGTGAAGAAAATGCTTTCAACGAAGGGTGATTTTGACGTCGAAGACCGGCATGGCGGTGGAAGGGAGAAGGTTTTCGAAGCTACTGAAACCGATAGAAAAATCACAAGAAATCAATATCGAAAGCAACTGATGCGTTTTGAGCCAAGCCCTGAAAGACAAACGAGCACAATACAGTGATCGACGTGGAAAAGGTAATTTTTCGGAATAGCAGTCCTGACCCCGTCCGGCAAAACTCGTCAAAACATACTTTGAAACGTTGAAATGGGAATTCATAAGCCACCCGACGTATTCTACAGACACTTACTCCCTCTGACTACCAACTTTTTAGTTCAGTGGGACAGTGCTTCCGGTCAGATGAGCAAGCGGAAAATTGGATTGTTTCATGGATCTGCTCCAAGGATGCCCAGTTCTTCCTCAGCGCATTTCACATGCTACCAGGAAGATTGGAGAAAGTAGTAGCAAGCGATGGCACATACTTTGTGCAAGTTGATGAGACACCAATTCTAATGTTACCGAAGAACGTAACTCCTCAGGACGAAAATAAGGAAGACGCAGAATAACTTTTTAATGAAATGTAGTGGCTGCTTAGCGAACAACTGGCGTTGGGATAAAAACAATCAAATACGAAATTGGCAAAACAGAGTAAGTAGCAGCGTGCCAGGTTGCTAAAAATTTAAAAATCTTGAACTGCATAATAGTATAAAAAGTGGGAAAGTTCCCATACAGTTATTTGGTAACGCTACACAAATGCATCTTTCTTTAATTTCACCGCAGCTACGACTGTCTGTGAACTCGTTCCGATGGTTAAAATCCGGCTCGTGAGATCAATAATAACATTCAGAAATGACGAAAAAGTAATCGAGACTTACGCAATGAACTAACTACAACGTCACATTGTTTTCCAGAGTAGTAAATGTACGAACATGATTGACGCATGAATACAATCCTACACTCACCGAGTCTGCAACGTGCTCACCTAAGAAGAGACTTTACAAAATGGCAAAAAAGCAAGAAAAGAATTTTTGTGTGTTGGAATACGCGAACAACCTTCTTTTTATCTGGAGACAGACTCGTCTCAACGCTAGAGAGTGTGCACCGAAAATATTCGTAAAATCGTAGCTCATGAATGAGATTCTGCGAAGATTAGTATTTCCTTTTTTCCTTTTCCCTGTTACAGCCGAAGCTGTATGGATCGTTTTTCTTATGGGAGAGATCTGTGACGGGTACCTCTTATCTTAATATGTTGCCATTGTAGTTGTTTCCCTAATTGACTGCTGATTCCAAGAATTTCATGTTCCAACAAAAAAATGGTTCAAATGGCTCTGAGCACTATGGGACTTAACATCTGTGGCATCAGTCCCATAGAACTTAGAACTACTTATACCTAACTAACCTAAGGACATCACACACATCCATACCCGAGGCAGGATTCGAATCTGCGACCGTAGCGGTCACGCGGTTCCAAACTGAAGCGCCTAGAACCGCACGGCCACACCGGCCGGCCATGTACCAACAATACGGGCATCCGCTCACTGAAGCATCGACGTTCGTCACAATCTAAACGTCGAACTTATGCATCGCTGCACTGGGCTCTGTTTCCTTGGTCCTTCCAGTTCCCCTGACCTAACGCCATTTTCTTTGGAGGTTCATTAAGGACGCTGTTTATGAACCCCGTACCCGAGAAAACTGGAACAGCTCAGACAACGCATCAACGCTGCTGTGGTAACCGATAACAGGCTATTGTACATAATGAATGGAACGAAACTGACCAGCGCTTGGACGTATATTGTGTGACAAGAGGGCCACTTGTAGAGCACTTTTAGAGTAAAAAATGCTATCTTTATGTGTATAAGGCTTTGTTCGTGCGTGAGTCATATAGAGCTTTGATAATGAATGAATCGTTTATAGTAGCCTCGTGCATCTTCTGTGAGAAGCGACAGCGTGCGGTTAAGTATCTCTGGCCTGGACATTGAGTTTTACGGTCACTTGTTTTTGAGCCAGCATGTAAATTATTAAAGTGGAGGTAACCGATATTGTCGGGAGTGAAAATTCGGTCGGAGGAGATATTCGAAGGAAAGCCATCAGTGACATGAATTTTATGGTCGCTTCTCACCAGAATGTTGAGCAATAATTCGAAAGTGGTGAATGTCCTCCAAGGCTGAAGCTGGAGTTTGATTTGGATCTCGTGGCATGATTTTGTTCCTGTGATTATATAATACCTTTCGATGTGGAATCTCAGTCCACATTGTCTAATGAACTGCACCCAAACGATCATAAAATAATACTGTAGCACACCAATCATATTGGGTCATACATGCATGAAGTTAAAAGGGATTGCTGCAGCGCCAGCCACAGGCAAGCACAGGTGTTGTGCTTTGGAAAATGTAACATAGCCGTCCCAATGTTGCGAGGAGAGCCAGCCTGGAACTGAGTGGGAACTGTTAATGGAGTAGTACTCAAACAGCAAGGTGTCACAAGCCCTTCTATACTGTCTCCAAAATGTCTAATATACAAACCAGAACACGTAGCACAGGCCAACGACGTGCAGCTGGGGAGAGTCATTCGTACTGAAATCACTTTCGTCAGTACTCCAGCTCTACCACTATAAGGGCTGCGACGTCTGGCCACCATATGGGATGCCGATCGAGCACAGCAGTTCGCATCTATGCTGGGGCAGCCTGCCATGAAACTGATCTTGGAGCTGCCACTACAGGGGGCCAACAACAGCCGAGGGGAGCAGCTCGCTTACCACTAGCGTGGAGGTAGTGGGTCGTTGTCTGCTTCGTCACTGGTCCACCACCTTCCGACAACGGGGAGGTTGTGCAAGGAGCATACCTCTGCGGAACGATGGCCTTGCAGAGCCTGCAAAGCGCGGCTGGCAGAGGAGGTTTCATCATGAGGGCCACGGCCGGACGCAACTGCATCAGCAAACCTGTGTGTCAGCAGTACCGGAGCCAGTGGACTTCGTCCGCTGTCACCACCATCAGGTAATGGGCTGCTTCAAGATGAAACAATAAAGAGGAGTGAGGATTCGCAGACTGTTTCTCTGGTGCTGCTAGGGGAGACCGAACGGGGAATCAACTTTATGGTGGATTTGTTCAAAGAACTGCGTCGACCGTTTGGTGTAAAGAAATTAAGTACTGGTCCCTTACGTCGTCAGTCAAATGGTAGAATAGAAAGGATCCACAGAACGATAGGGTAGCGCGTGGATGCACGCCATGGCAATTAGAATATCTACTTAAAATTTGTTGTCACAGAATATTACTGAAAACTGCACACACGTAATAGGTTATCCCCTCATGAGGTAGTGCATAGACATAATATGCCTTCAGTGTTCGATCTAATAAAAGCCAAGAAGCGTAAGACAGGGGAATCTGTTAGAGAACTTTCAAGAGTTATAAGAGAAGCATGGAATAGGGTGGGTACAGGTATTATAAAGGCAGTAGAAAAGCTAAAGGAAGCAGTGCGACAAACAACAAGAACACAGTATTGCAAAGTGAGCCAATGTGTCATGTAGAACCCAGGTACTGTAAAAATTAAGACGAAAATATTCATTGTGATATATTACGGAACATATCAGGTTGTGGAGACTATATCATGAGTAAACGTTAACATCTCGTTACCTACGAGAACAACAATTGTACAGGTTGGAGTCTGCAATCTATTTGAGGGAGTCCGGAGGCTATTCCAGCAGTTGTGGAACTCGGAAAAAAGAAGAAAGGGAAAGGGAAGACGCACAGGAACGAGTGAGAAGATGTGGATGAGGCGAGGCGAGGAGGCCCATAGTCTTTAAGATCTAGGAAAGAAGGTGGTTCAAATGGCTCTGAGCACTATGGGACTTAACTGCTGAGGTCATCAATCCCCTAGAACTTGAAACGACTTAAACCTAACTAACCTAAGGACGTCACACACATCCAAGCCCGAGGCAGGATTCGAACCTGCCACCGTAGCGGCCGCGCGGTTCCAGACTGTAGCGCCTTGAACCGCTAGGCCACCCCGGCCGGCTAGGAAAGAAGGGATATATGCCTCTTTTTAATAATATGTCGTTGGATATAAATGTAATATAGTGTTACAGTGTATGCCAGATGGGCTTCCGCGGAGCAACAGGAACTTTGATGGGGAGGAAAGGCTAATAGGAATCCTTGTCCTCAGGTTGAGTGAACGAGGAGACGAGATGGAGAAGATGTGGACCATGGCTCTGCTACTGCTCATCGTCGCAGTAAGGGCATTGCGGAGTCAGGACCTAGAAGTGGGAGCAGTGTTCGCAAATCAAGAGGACGTAATAATCAACAGTCTCCACTGAGCGATACAGGTAAGATTCAACACTTGGGAAATACAAAATAAGGTGAAAGGATTGGACGAACCATTCGACATTTTTCGGAAGGGGGTAAAGAGTGATCGTTAGCTCAAGGAAGTTTCCTAGGAGTGCATGAAAATAGATGGGACTCACAACAAACTGCGGGATGAGACGACGCAGAATCAAAGGTAATACCACGTATGGGAAGAACACGTGAGATCGACGTTCGAAAATTGTGTTTGGTTCAGCTAAGAAGATATCAGGAGGGTGTATGGTGTGGTGGAAGTTATGAGACAATGGGTTAAGGGGATCAAAGCAGCAAGTGACTGGCACACAGATTGCGAGTTTAGAGAAAGCGGGATCGAATAACGTACAGTTGCTGCGCAAGGTGGCTGAGGACATGATTAACTATGTGAGACCCGTGGAAGATCAGGTGAATCAGATTTTAGAAGTGTTGCAAGCCGGAGTGTATAGCCAAATAATAATGAAGAAGTCACTGCAAATGTTGTAAAACAGTGTAAAGGTTGCACGAGGAATTGTATCGGAATTACGGGAAGCCTTGCATCACGTTTTACGACGACATGTGAACTTCGAACTGGATCAATGTCTGGAGCGGCTACGCAATGTATAGAAATTGATTGTGGAACCTAGTCGTGATAGCTGAGATTTCTAAGTAGGAACAGTAGAAGAGAGAACTGATGGAGCGTATAAGTCTCGATATCCATTCTGGTAGCAGAGAAGCAGGCCAGATGTCCATGCTAAGCAGTTCATACGTATCCAGTCAAGTGAAGAATGCCGAAGAAGATTTCCGGATATTGGTGTAGTGGTTGTTGTTAATTTCGGAGGATAAAAGCAGCCGTGCAGAACTGAAGGAAGCTGAGATGCAGACGTGCTACAGGAGGAATCTCGCAGTGTGTCCAAACAGTATGGTGACGGCAGGCCAGAACTAATACACAGTGAAATTATTGTTGGGACTGAAACTAGGAAAAGATCTTACAGAGGAAGTAATCAGGCTAATCAGGCTTAAGTTCTACTTCTAGCAAGATGACACCCATTGGTTATACTCCACTAATGATAAAGTCATAGCTGTAGCAGTTGCTACGATCAGGCAAAGTTTTTTAGAAAAAACAGTAGAACTCGACGTAAGTGGGTTGTTGATAAGTGGAACGTCTTGCGATAGTGGGACCTATTTCCTGAGTATCTGCCACAATAGCAGGAATGACACAACTGAGCATCTCTCAGCCTTCCTGTATTGGCCAGAGGAGCATAGAGAACTGCTACCAGACACAAAGCTTTCATAATTCAGTCTTTTGGATCAGGGTAATTCAGTCCATACCTAAACTCATTAACAAGCAGGAGGGGCGAATCTCATGTAGAGCATAAAGCATGTAAAGGAGGTGTAGTACCAAAATACAATCACGTTGACTACTGTCGTATCATCAACTCGATAACCCCAAGATATTCAACAAAAGAAACCAATCGTGACGCAATAATTGTGTAACACTACAGTTGAGATCCTTTTTTATTAATCATCAACGTCGTTTTACCACGTACCACATGGACACTTATTCTGCTGTGCACAGCTTTTGGACTAGTTTCTCAGAGCCACGGGGGAAATCGTAAATGCAGGTTAAGCGGAAGTGTAAATCAGCCAAAGGAGGCTAATAAGAAATCATTGGAACATAAAATAAGTAGTGAATTAGAAAATAACAGTAGTTAGATTAAAACTTAACTTAAACGGAGTACAGCCAAGTGGGACAGCCTCCAGGGAATTCGTTACTTGAGATTGTACAGCTATAAGCTATTTTTAAGATGAATGAAGCGATCGGATCTTGATATGGAAGAGGGTAATGTTGGCACAGACTATGTTTAGGAATAAATGAGTGAAGTTGAAGGGGATAGTAGTAGTGCCACCCGACGGTAAGAGAAAGTAACACTGACATGACAATATCAGTGTGGTTCTGTGTGGAAGTAGTTAACGCAGCAGTAATCAAGCATGTGGTGTCACGAGCCTTTCTGCACAGGCGGCCGCCGAAGTGTACATTTCAAAAGGTGTAGCACATGCTAAATACGTGCGACTCAGATGAGTGTACATACACAAGTCATTTGTACTAAAATCACTTTTGTCAGCATCACTGCTCTACCACCATAGGGGCTGTGTCGCCTGGCCACCGTATATAATGCTGATCGAGGACTGGAGTTCATATCTACACTGGGGCAACCTGGCCTGAATGTGCTTGGTCTTGGAGCCACCGTTACAGTGGACCAACTCTGGGCCAGCGTAGCAGCCCGTTAACCATCAGCATGGGGGCCGTGGTTCACTGCGCATTAAGTCACTGGTTTACTGCCTTCCGACAACGTGGGTCGAGGAACGAGCTGCAGCAGCAGGAGGGCCTTGCAGGGGCCTGAAGTCTGCAGACATCGTGCTGCAAGTAGCCTCAGGAAGCGGTTCCATGTCCCAGCAGACACTCTCCAGAGTTATTTTCATTTTCATGCCTCTGTGGCCCTTGGGGAGGGGAGGGAAGACGTGGCATTCCTTTGTCCCACTGGATCGGACTAACCCTATGGTGTTCCCATTTCCTAATGTGTAGGATATTGGGTGAGCCACGTACGATATGGACTTTGGCGAAGTGCAACTGTAACAGTGCTGGAGTGGCACATGATGTGGGAAGATCTCTTGATAATAACGGTGCAGGTTGGAGAGATGTGAGCGGCTTGCCTACATGTTGCCTCCGATGGAGTGAACATTTCTGCATCTGCCACCATACAGGGGCAGCACCAGTGTGCCACCAACAAAAGTCAACTGCTGCCTAGGAATGGCTATACCAATGCCATACATGCCCACATAAACACCTTACCAACTAAGGCATGGGGGAGTCTCAGCTGGACGGTGGCCACCGATGCCACGTGGGGTGTAGGGCAATTGAGACTGCCAACCACGCAATGCTGGTTTTCAGGCAGATGTATAGGTCTCAAGCGAAGCATCGCAATGTGGTCATGAAGAGTCTTCCGCACAGATTCGCGCAAATGGGCTTCAGCGTCTTGATGGAGCCCCACTTATGGACATCTGAGGGACGGCCAAGCCAGACACCGTGGCGGTCTAAGACGGCATTGCCCACACAGCCGACACACAGATAGTGGGCGACCACCCCAGGCTCGTCTGGTGTCACATTGAGAAGGCGACAAAGTATAGCACACCATCCATCCAGCGTGCAGTCCTCGCCCTGCATCCCAACGTCACCGAGGGGACCGTCACATCAGCTGTCTTGAACTGAAGGGGGCTTGGTCCCCACACTTCACTTCTCGTTGCACTGGGCTTCAGAGCGTTCGAAATGTCCATTGTGTCGTCGCATGTGTTAGTGTCATTCTGCGGCTCCCATAGGTTTGTAGCGAATGACGACAAAGTGTCTGAATGCCCATAGTAGGCTTCACGAAGAGTGTTGGATTCTTTTCGCCCTTACTCCCGGGGAGGAGCAATACCGTCTTTATTCTGTATAAGATTCCAAGTTTAGCCATTCAATGATCAGCCATTTAAAGGGTTACGCAATTAATCGGTTTACAGCTTGAATGTTGGGACATATTATATTCTCTTCAGCCTTATGAACTAAAAAGTTGTAAGTAAAAACCAGTTTACTTCTCTCGTTATCACACCCTATGTATTAACAGCATTTTACAAAAACACTTTTTGTATTCAGTACAAGCTATCATTTGAAGATGCACCAATGATTGTGTGAAACCGGTTGCGTTGCCTAGTAAAGGGTCCTGTATACATTCAATGCGGCCTTGAAGAATTTTCATTCATTTCCGGGGAATTTTTTAAAAAGATTCTTCAAGGTTATTTTGAAGAATTTTCGGAAATTTCCGTGCAGTAACAATGTATAATCTAAGATGTGGTTTAGCCTAGCAGCAGGGCAGTGAAGGTTGTCTTTTATCCAAAGCCACGGAGAATTGATCATACAGATGCCAAGGATATGAGACCAATTAGACTGTCCTTCTCCATTCTTAAAACATTGCAAAAACTGGTTTATGTACATGTTGGGGAGAGGAGGCTAACTAGGGCTCCTTTACATTCAAACCAACAAGCATATCAGCCAGATGAATCATGTGAGACAGCTCTCCATCAACTCATTGGGAGGATGGAGAAAGCACTTCACTTTCAAGAAATAGCCCTCTGCATGTTCCTGGACATTGAGGAGGCCTTTCGTAACACAGTCTTCGATTACATGTTTAAGGCAGCAGAGGTGTATGAACTAGGGACCACTGTATGTAAGGAGACTAGGGCCATGCTTAGTGGAAAGAAGCTAGAGGTCACCATGATGAATGAAAATATGGTAATTAACACTACTAGAGGTTGTCCACAAGGAGGAATTTTGTTCCCTTCATTGTGGAAGCTAGTGGTTATGTCACGTTATTTTAGGTGAAGGAAGTAAATTCCAGATAATGCTTTTGCCAAGGATATGCTGATGACCTAGTCATAGTAATACTTGGCAAATTTACTGACACAGTTAGGATGGCACAAGGTGCATTGGACATTGTCCAAGACTGGTGCATTAAACAGCATCTACAGGTTAATTCTGAGAAGATTGTTGTGGTACCATTCACGAAGAAACATATCCAACACTCAAGTTGGAATTTAAAGCTCTTCGATGAAACTCTACCTGTGAAGTGGACAGTGAAATATCTGGGGGTAACCTTAGATGAGAAACTAACATGGACGCGTCACATTAAGAGCAACTCCACCAAGGCGAAAGGTATTCTAGTGAGTATTAGAAGGGCTTGTGGCAAAAACCGGGGCCTAAGCTGCAAAGGTATGCACTGTATATACACCATGGTGGATACACTTAGGATCTCCTATGGGACTGTAGTGTGATGGAAGAAGGTAGAACAGCAGGTTGCAGCTAGGAAGCTTGCTAAGGTACAGGGGCTGGCCTGCTATGCCATAACAGGCGGAATTAGCGGTACACGAACTGCTGGGATGGAAGCCATGCTAATCACACACTAAAATAGTTAGTGAGGTAAATGTAGGAATGGCTGGGGAAATGCCAGCTGATTACATAATAACTCCCAACTGCTTCAACAAACCTTACAATCTAATACATGGAAGCAGGGAGCAGAGGGATAAAACAGTTCGACACCATACAGGGGAATTGTCTGGTTCACCGACGGGTCGAAATCAGACAAAGGCACTGGGGACGGGGTGCATAGGGTTCAACCAAGACTGGAGGGCATCATATCTCTTTAGGGAAACTGCCCTCGGTATTCCAAGCTGAAATTACTGTAATCATGGCGTGTTTGGACGAGAATATGCGTGGGTGCTACAAGGACCATAGCATCTACATCCATTCAGACAGCCAGGCAGCCCTGAAATCATTGGCAGCTCCTGCAACAAGATCTAAGATTGTTGAAGAATGTCACATGGCTCTAAGGGAGCCAGAGGCAAGCAACAGGGTGAACACAGTGTGGATCCCTGGCCACTCAGGGATCGGTGACATTGAAGAAGACGACAGATTTGCCAGGATGGTGGCAAAGACTCCTTTCATTGGGCGGGAACCTGTCCTGACAATCACCAAACTAGAACTAGAGAACTGGCTGTGTAGACTACTAGACCAAGATCTATAAACAAAAACATGGTAAGGTAATGATGCCGATGCCGTGTTTTAAAAGAAGCTCCGTAGTCCTGGGCTTGAACACGAAAGAGAGTAAACTCATGGTTGGACTGATGACCGGCCATGGGAATTTCAAAAAATACCTACATACGTACAATGGGTATAGCGGACGAAGACCCTAAATGTATGACCTATAACGAGAGCGAAGAAACTACATCACACCTAATCTTCGAATGCAAGGCATTGGAGAGCAAGAGACTGAATTTTCGGGACAACTAGACCTGCAGAAATTGTGTCTAACAAAAAACTGGTAAAGGGACTCCTTGCACTATTTGAGGGCATTGGTTGGCTTTACTAGATATACAGGGAGAAACACCGCACAATAAACTCGGTTTCACTGAGGACAGTGGCGGGTAAGACCATAGCTGTTTTAGCTTCCTTGCCAAAAACAAATCAAGATGTGGTTGCTCTAACTACGAAATAATATGGATATTATATACTGATAACTTTTCTACATTACTCATATGCGATCATTCTAGTATGTAAAGGAATATGTTTACATGTCAAAAAAGTATATGAAATACAAATTATAACTTGGGTTTAAATAAATATGTGCGATTCACAAAAGTTAAACATCTTTGAGAGCTCTACAGAATTCGAAATTCCACATCATTTCTCCATTAAAAGCAGCTCTTCTGCGCTTTCGGACATACCCTTTTTATCATTTGTTGCTTTAGGGCCCTCTGTCGCTGACACTTTAGTCAAATTTCAACACTTGGCTTGCGGGACGAAAGGTACGAAAAGAAATTCTCTCGGCTTGTATAAACGCACCGTTGGTGAGTCCCTTTCATCTCCCGTAAAATATGCTGGTGGCGACTGAAAGTGAGGTTTAAGGAGGCGGAAGGTGGTGGGGGGTGAAGGAAGGGGCAAAGTAGCCGCCGGCGGCGAGGTGCGTATTAGGCGAGCAGAGGTTTTTATGCAGAGCAGACCGCGGCTCATCATTCTTTCACGAGCTCTGGCGCGGTCTTTTGTCCCTCGCTACCTGCGAGTATTTTCACCGGCCAATATCTTTCGCGGCTCTTTCGCTCTCGGCCTGTACAAAAGCTTTTGTGTTTCACTCCTACTTCCGTCAGCCGGCTCCTAGCTGGAGACAGACTAATAAAGCGAGGGCCCGCGCGGCGGCTCAGCACACGACCACACACGACCCGCTCGACCCGGCACGACTGTCTGCGCTGCGACGCGTCTCACTTCAAAGATTCCCTCCCTCCCCTCTCTCTCTCTCTCTCTCTCTTTCTTTGTGTGTGTGTGTGTGTGTGTGTGTGTGTGTGTGTGTGCGTGCGTGCGTGCGTGCATACGTGTATGTGTGCGCGCATCTCGTGCACGCATTTACTGAGCTGTTCCATGCAATGGTGGAGACGTCTGGTGGAATAATGTCACTTCAGACATATGGCAAAAATAGTGTTCTTCTAAAGGATCCAGGTAGACTATTTCTTTCACTTTTCCACAACGGTATCTGCAAGGCCGGGACACAGGGTGGGAATAATTACAGAACGAGAAGTCTGTAAGCCAATTGCTTTGACAGAAAGCTACGCTCGATTTTTTTTTTTTTTTGGTCTTATCGAGTTTCAAAGCGAGATTGTCACTTAACACGTTAACCCTACCTCAACAGAAATATTTTAATGTGTAACGAGAGCGTCAGGAAAGATCTGTGCAGAAGTGGCAGAACTTGGAAATAATATTTTCGATAAATATCTGCGTTCTGCCACCTAAATATGTATGTTTATTTTAAGTGTTTCCAGTCTCCGACTTCACAATTAATATTAAAGCCTCGTGAGGCTACATATCTCATTCTTTTCTATCAATTGTACGTGAAAACTGTTGAAACGGTGTTACTGCTAATGTCGTATACAGTTTGAACAACTGAACGCAAATACTTTGTTACCCTTGTATGTTAACAGTGTGGAGTACATTACAAAGGGGGATGGGAAAGTAATTTAACTCACGGTTTGTGGGAACACATGGCAATAGCTGACAAAAGGCGACCCAGCTTTTCTGCACACTTAAAAGGCACCAACCACAAGATGACTAATAGTAAATCACTACGAATGTTACATAAGTTATGCATCGCCATGTAGTGGAAGAAATTGACATTTACATCCTTCTAAAAGATCAATCGGACAGAATTTTAAATGGACAGAAAGACCTGCGGAATGAAATATTTCTAGACAAGTTTTATCATTTGTTCGACGAAGGATTGTAGAACCACAGAACGTAAACTATCGCTACACTCATTAATAAATACAGCTGTAACACAAAAGATCCTGTAACCATAAAGCAGGGTCAGGAAAGATTTTATTCGATTGGCATGTTTTTCTGTATTGCGAAACATGTATATGACAACTATTCAGTAATGACATGCTCGCACAGTACTTTTCTCTAATACACCCTCAGTGCCTTGCACTAGTTCGCTCACAACACTACACAGCATGGAAAACTGCGCGATGAATGGGCTAGTTTAATGGCAGACAGATATCTCGAGCAAAGAGGTTGGACTAGAATTAAATGTCAAGGAAGCTGGGCTAGTAAGACACATACATGTGCCATACAATTCGAAAAACAATGTCCAATGTACAATGTCTCAGAACCATTAGGAATAGGGCACATATCTGTAATTTTATGAGGTTCTTTGCTTCAAGTGTGCTTTCCTGTCATATCCCTGAAAACAGACCATTCCTTCTGGGACAACTTTATGTATCTTTGTTACGAATCTCAGTATAATCGGCAGGCAAATGTACGCAATAGTTACCGAGATCGTCACGGACAGAAAAAATAGAAATGACAAAGAACCGTTACAGAAATGGTAATCAGTTGTGGAACAATGTATTTGTAGGTGAGAATTTTTAGCGGAGTGCAGAAAGGGCGTGGTGATGAAACTGTTGCTCAAAACCTAAAACGAAATACTAGTGCACCCATACTTTGAACCGCCTACCAACACCCTTGCATACAATTTTCGTTACTTGAACACATAGGTTAGTGTATTTCATGCTCAGGCACGATTAGCGATATGTTTCATTATCAGCCTTTTGGTGTAATAACCTTATTATCAGTCACATTAATATAACAGTTCAGGCAGCTAAATCGGAGTTCGACACAACTGACAGCATTACAACATACAGTTGGACAAGCGTTTCGTTGTTATTACGTAGAACGAAGTACATGATTTTACTGCTGGAGATGATGATGATACCTATGTCGAAACCGACCATCTGAATTAGTAACAAAGTCACTGCGTCCGCCAAGCGAAGTTACTACACGTCAAATGACGATCACTCTGCCTCTAATTCTATGGCAGTTACATGTGAAATGGCACGAATTTCAGCTTCCCGACTAACATTAAATTATACTTTGGAAACCGAGCGAGGCGGCGGAGTGGTCAGCACACTGGACTCGCATTCGGGAGGACGACAGTTCAATCCCGCGTCCGGCTATCCTGATTTAGGTTTTCCGTGATTTCCCTAGATCACTCCAGGCAAATACCGGGATGGTTCCTGTGAAAAAGCACGGCCGATTTCCTTCCCCATCCTTCCCTAATCCGAGCTTGTACTCCGTCTCTAATGATCTCGTTGTCGACGGGACGTTAAACGCCAACCTCCTATACTTTGGAATGTTTAAGCACAAGCTCAAGTTTTTGTTCTTGTCCGTAGCTATACCATCAGGCGGCTTTCGGATTCACCAGAAATTCGATTACGCTGTACCACACAAAGAGAATTGCTTCTCTGTGCAGAAATCTAAGTGAGGTGGAGACCTCCGGCCAAGTGACGTTTTAGGCCTTAGAGTTTCCTGTGGACTCGTGCAGAGTGAAACGAACTGGTAAGTGCCGAGCCGCATCCTGTTTCGTCCGACGCCACATGTCGCGCGCTGCTTCGCCCTGCCTCCCATTGTGTGCCGGACCAAAGGGCCGCAATATCGGGAAAAAATGCGCACAAGAGAGCAGATGCTTCTGTCCCCAGACGCCAGGATACGTGTGTGTGTGTGTGTGTGTGTGTGTGTGTGTGTGTGTGTGTCTGACTGGGTGAGCTGGGTCTTGGAGGATCAGCAGAAATGCGGCCCGAAGCACGTTATTGCTTCAGCTCACCCCGTCTAGTGATCACAAACTCTACGGTTTTGGGAATCACTGACACAGAAAGGAGAGGACAGACAGTACTGTTTTTGAGACGATTGACTATGCTGAAAATGTATTATCATTGATGTTGTCAGCACGTCTTGGTAGAACCTTGTGTAGACTGTATGTTAAGAGAGTTACTATGAAGAACGACCTGTATCGTAAATTTCTGTCAAATCACTTATCGTTTTGCTAGGAATCATACAGTTTTTGACCAAAAATATGTGATCACCTGTTTATAAATATTAGTATAAAGTGTGTGCAACTTTCGTCTTTATTACGGCTTGAAATTTGCTGATAACACGTTCAACGAGGTTTCTGAATGTCTGTGGAGGAATTGGGGTCCATTCTTCCTTAAAAACCTAAGCCAGAGAATGTAGAGATGTTGGACGCTGGTATCTGGAGCGAAGACCTCACACTCTGGGCAGGCCCGTCCATTTCAGGACTGTTATAGTCCACAAACCATTGCCACACAGAGAGCAACGTCATGCTGATACAAATAATGATCGGCTCAGAATGACACAGCACACAGTGTTGTAAAACGTGTTCATATTCTTCCACATTTAGCATATTCTTAAGTGCAGCAAGGGCATTCTTTGCATCTTTCAAGTGTTTTGACGATAAAACGCAGTCTTTGGTGGATCTTCCGCACAACATTTTTTTTTCTACGTGTTCTTTCCGATTGAAGTTGTTCATAATTGTAATTCCTAGGTGCCTAGTTGAGTTTGCGACCTTTAGATTTATCGTGTAACCGAATATTAACGGATTCATTTTAACACTCATGCGGATGACCTCACACTTTTCAGTATTTATGCTCGATTTCTAGTTTTCGCACGATATAGATATATTATATAAATCGTTTTGTAATTGGTTTTGATCTTCTAATAACTTTATTAGGCGATAAACAACATCATCAATACGGCTCCTAAGGTTGTCCCCTAGATCGTTTATATAGATAAGCAATGACAGAGGGCCTATGACACTACGTTGGGGAACGCTAGAAACCACTTGTACTTTACTCGATAACTTTCCGTCAGTTACTACGAACTGTGGCCTCTCTGACTGGAAATCAGCAATTAAGTCACGTAACTGAGACGACAATCCACAAATGTGCAATTTCATTACAAGCCGCTTGCGAGGTGCGATGTCAAAAACCTTCTGGAAATCTAGAAATCAATCAATTTTAAATTCATTGTCGATACCACTCAACACCCCTGTGAGTAAAGAGCTAGCTGTGTTTTACAAGAAGATGTTTTCTGAACCCCTGTTGACTATGTGTCAACAGAACCTTCTCTTTGAGGTAATTCATAATCTTCGAATACAATATATATTCCAAAAGCTTGCTGCATATCGACGTTAATAATACGGCCCTGTAATTTAGTGGATTACATCTATCGCCTTTCCTGAATATTGGTGTTACCTGTGCAACATTCCAGTCTTTGAGTACGGAACTTTCGTCGAGCCAGCGGTTGTATATGATTGTTAAGTATGGAGCTATTGCATCAGCATACTCTGAAAGGAACTTTATTGTTATACAATCTGGACCGGAAGACTTGGTTTTATCAAGTGATTTAAGTTGCTTCTCAACTCGAGGATATCTACTTCTAAGTCACTCACGTTCGCAATTCTGGTTTATTTACTTCGTCTTCTTTGGTGAAGGAATTTCTAAAGGCCGTGTTTAGTAACTCTGCTTTAGTATCACTGTCATCGATAGTATTTTCATTGCAGGGAAGGCACTTATGTGTCTTGCCAGTGGCATAGTTCACGTAGGACCAGAATCTCTTTGAACTCTCTGACAGGTTTCGAGACAAAGTTTCGTTGTGGAATCTCTTATAAGCATCTCGCAGAGAAGCTGGGGCTAAATTTCAGCTTCTGTAAAAGATCGCCAATCTTGGAGGTTTTTCGTCCGTTTACATTTGGCGTGCGTTTTTCGTTGTTTCTGCAATGTTGTTCTGATGTGTTTTGTGTATTACGAGGGATCAGCTCCGTCGTTTGTTAATTTATTTGGTATAAATCTCTCAATAGCTGTCGATATTATTTCTTTGAATTTAAACCACATCTGGTCTACATTTACACCGCTTATTTGGAACGAGTGGAGATAATGTCTCAGGAAGGAGTTAAGCGAATATTTATCCGCTTTATTGAGTAAATATATTTTATCTTTCTTTTTGGTGGATTTGGGCGTTATGGTGTTCGGTCTCGCTACGACAAATCTGTTTCCACTAATCTTTCCATCCGTTTTGATGCTCGTTATTAATTCGGGATTATTTGTTTCTAAGAGCTCAAGTGTGTTTTCACAACCATTTACTATTTGAGCTACTTATGAACTAATTACGCGAAATAATTTCCAGATAATGGGTTCAGCACAATTTAGGATGATGGTTTATGCTTACCTCCGGATTTAAACATGTATTTTCACCAACATATGGAGAGTAAATTGAAGTCACCACCAAATGTAACGGTATGACTCAGGTACAGGTATGAAATTAGACTCAAGTTTTCTTTGAACCTTTCACCTATTGATTATCTGAGTTCGGAATATAGAAAAAGGATCCCATTATTATTTTATTCCAGTTACCATGAATGGTCTCTCCCAATACTAACCCACAGGAACTATCTATTTCAGTTTCGCTCCAAGACGGACTACTTCTAACAGCAAGAAGTACGTCACTGCCAACTGCATTCAGTCTATCCTTTCTGAATACCGTTAGGTCCTTCGCAAAAACTTCTGCCGAACTTATCTCCGGCTATAGCCGGCTTTCAGTGCCTATAACGATTTGAGCATCAGTGTTTTCTGTTATAGCTTGAAGCTCTGATACTTTCCCAAGGCAGCTACGATAATTTGCAACTGTTATTCAGATGGTTCTTAAATCTAGGTTCTTCCTGTGTCCAACCTGCCACTTATTGCTAAAACCCTTTCTGCGTTTCCCCGAAGCCCTTTAACTTTAAAATGCCACCCAGTCCACGCCACACAGCCCGTACCACCCTTGTCGCCACCTCCTGCATGTAATGGACTTCTCACTGACTTAGTGAAACCCAAACGCCCACCACGCTAAGGCAAAAGTCGAAGAATCGGGAGCCCACACGGCCGCAGAACCGTTTTAGCCTCTGATTGAGACACTCCACTCAGCACCAGAGGTAGGCAATTGGTCCTGTCGACTGTGCTGCATATAGTGAGCTCTACTTTCGCCTCACAAGCAAGACTGGCAGCCTTTACCAGGGAGGAGCTCGGAACCAGAGAGAATCTCTTTTGATCCAAAGCGATATACATCATTGGTACTTACATGGGCCACCACCTGCAGCTGGCTGCAGCTTGTTTTTTCACGGTATCTGGAAGGACCAGTATGGAATAACTCCACCTGGTATGCACACAGAGTGCACATCGGCATTCTTCCCCTCCTTGGCAGCCATGTCCGTAAGGTGTCCCGTAACGCTCCTAGCCTAACACTGGAGTTCCAACTATCAATAATCCCACCCACTCTGACTGCCGTGATCTTGCTTGCTGAAAGGTTTTCTCTGAAACAGGAGAAGTGACTGTATCTGGCATGTTGATAAACTCAGCCACAAATAGCACCTGGAACCTCTTTGCCTGACTAATTTGGGTGGCCTTACGTTCACTCCCTTTTTAAAGTCTTTCACAGCTTGTCACGCCCCGAAGCAAACCGCCACTCGACCACAGGTGAGGGGTCAACTTCAGTGACAGTGGTAACTTAGTTGACCATTGCAGCAAACCGACCGGCCGACTGGTGGGTCGTGCTGGACGTCCGTTGGATTCCTATGGCCAGTCCACAAAAGTAATGCCCATCCACTGCAGCCGTGTAACTGAAGCCGACACAGCCTGGAGCAGAGAGCGAAGAGTCACCAACTTAGCTCGCTTCTCCAGTCATTTGATAGACATAGGGTACGTAGTAATTCACCACTCAACATCACTAGAGTCATCCAGTTTCCAGTAGTGTCGGTGTTTATCACACCTGATCCTTCGCTTTGCATTGGCTCCAAAAATGTATGGGTTATTAGCAGCTGCTCCACCATTGTACCCCACTCCTTTAATACCTTATGCACTGTCACTGAGATATCAGAACTGCTGGTAGCAAAATGAATCTCATAAGTGATTCTTTCCGCTGATTTCATGCAAGTCTTCTACAACCACCTTTTGCAGCACTGGACGGTCTCTGTCCTTAGATAAGCTAAACCAGGCTTGAATCAGTTTTGGCTGTTCCTTCGCGTTTAGCCGGTCGTTGTGGCGGTTCTAGGCACTTCAGTCTGGAACCGCGCTGCTGCTACGGTCGCAGGATCGAATCCTGCATTGGGCATGGATGTGTGTGATTTCCTTAGGTTAGTTAGGTTTAAGGACCAGTCTATGGGACTGATGACCTCAGATGTTAAGTCCCATAGTGCTTAGAACAATTTGAACCATTTGAGCCTTCGCGTTTTCACTTCATACTCACATCACCAACAGTCGATCTCGAAAGCTGTAGGACTGCAATGTCCCTGATGGATTTTTTACGTGGGTGACAGATGACTAGTCCACATTCAAAATCACTGAGCTCTTCTGACCAATCCATTGTGTCGCTACAGCTTTTCTATTAGTAATACTCCCCGCCTCCTTTTATGCTGCGGGTTCGCCTTTCCCGACATCTAATGGTCAATTCCGCATTACATACAAGTATACAGATATTTTTGATCAAGTAGAGTAGGTGATACAGGTATAGCGATTTTACTTAAATTTCCAAACAAAAATCACTATCGTGTATTCCTTGGCATCCTTCAAAAGTAATAATGATTTAGAGAAAACTATAAACGCGAGTGAAGTTCTAAGACAAAACATTTCAATTCAGAGAAACGACTGCTGCCCCAGCTAAAAGCTTTTCCAACGACATTGATGGCGACTCTTCACAGACATTTCTGCCCATTTCCTAAGAGGATTCCTCTGAAAAAAGTGTGACGTAGCTCACTGTATAGTGAAAGCAGATACTTAAATTAAGATTCAATGGATTGTTTGGATAGCAAGGATCTTTTATCGACGAATAAAACAACTCCTTAAGAAAATACTTCTTACCCGGAAGTTTTGAGCACCATGGGAAGGATTTAGTACTCCATTTGTGATACGTTTAGTCTGTTCAAGTGACTGGCACCTGAACTGCTTGCTTAGAATGGGTCACGAATTCAGTACTACACTGTCAACGTAGATCATCCTGTAGATGATTCATGAGCTCCATTAGTTCCTTCTATACTGCAAAGGTTGTACAATATCCTCATTATGATTGACAGAGAAAGGTTATTGTCACAATTTAATATCACAATGGAACTGGTTTACGTAAACCAGGTACGTTGTAATTTTTTGTTAACTGATGTTTCGACATATCTGTATGCTTTTCAGTAGATCTAGATTTATTTCCGTAAAATGCCATGCGAAGTCCATGCCTATTTTCCCATTTCATGCCTAAAAAGATAACATGTGTATTTTGATTAAAATGTTTTGATTGGTCACCATTAATGTAATTTCAGGTGAACAATCTAACCAAATTAAACAAAACTGACATTTTACAGATTTTAGGCGTAAAACGTAAGACAACCATTAATTCGTAGGCTATTTTACAGCAATAAACCGAGACTCACCGAAGACGACACACTGGTGTCGAAACACGTCTGGGTAAATAAAAGAGGACAATAGTGTGTTTTGCATAGGGCAGAGTTTAAAAATACAAATTTGATTCACAAACGCGAGAAAACGGTGACGGTAGCTTCCAACCCAAACATGATAATTGTGTTAAAATAAATTTAAATTTCTATGTGACTCACTTCCAAACTCCTATTCGTAATTAATGACAAATACTTTCCTCCTGAATACTGTTGTTTTTTTTCCAACTCACCAACTTCAGTTGTAAAACAAATTGTCTATTCCGCTGGGGGTTACATTAATAGATCTGGCGTATTTCAATTAGTGTACGGTGGTATTTATGAATGGAATATCACAGCTAGTAATACATAATTTATAGCTCGGAAAATTTTAAATCTCCATTAATCTACATATGTATGTTTGTATGTATGTGTGTGTGTGTGTGTGTGTGTGTGTGTGTGTGTGTGTGTCAACGGCCCCGCCTCAGTGGTAACACTGATCTTAAGCACTGTCGGGCTCGGCTAGCACTTTGATGGATGACCATCCGTGTCTGCCGAGCACAGTTGGCAAACGGGATGCACTCAGACTTTACGAGGCCATTGAGGAGCTCCGGTCACGAAAACTGACAAGGCCAGAAGAGACCCTCCATATCCGTATACAGTGACGCTGAGGATGACGTGGCGGTCGGTCAGTACCGATGGGTCGTCTTGGACCTATCCGGACGGAGAGTTATGTATATGTGAATGCATTTATATCCCACAACTGTTAAACCACCGCGTCTATTTCAACCAAACTTGAATTACTTACTATGTGGAAAGATACAGTGTGGGCACAAGAACCACCTCTGAATGGAGTGGGCGTGAAACAGCATAACTAACGGCGCATGAGTAGCCAGCCTATACAGGGTGTATCATAATTAATGGTGTAAAACATACGGTCGAATGTTCACGATACTAGAACCAGAAATGTCTAGCAATCATGGGCTCTAAAATGCATACCTGAAGAGTTATGGACACTTTTCCATCTCCGATACTGTGAAACAAATCTCTTCTACTTGAAGCTCTTTGTTTTCCATATTTTGGGAAGAGGTAGTGTGGGCATAAATAAGATATTTTTTAATAAGAATGATCTCTAAATTGCCTACTTTAAAATCTATCCACTTTTTTCAGTAGATGTGTATCACAGTAGCGAACATGAGCAAGTGCTCATAGCTTCTAAGGTGTATGTACACTTCAGAGATCATGTTTACTAGACGGTTCTTTCTTGTTGTGGTGTCTACTAACGCCCCTCAAAATATCGAAAGCAAAGACCATTCAGTAGAAGTGATTTGTTTCACAGCATCGAAGTGTGATACCCTTATTTCCGAAATTAATTGCGCTACCGACCATTTTTAGACGGAATAACGCAACGTCATAATCTGTGAATGAAATAATGACTCTAATTTGTTTAGCGGGGGATTTAGCCTCCTTCGCAGTTGCATTCTCTCTCTTCTTCTATCTTGTGGTAAACGCACGCTGTAATTCGGAGGTGTGGTAATTTTCTTATGTTTGTACATTTTATGACAATATATACGTTAAACCTGAATACTATTATTTACTAAAGTATTTATATTTACCTTGTCGTAATCCATTTCTGTTTGATCCCGAATTTGTAATGCGAAAATACATGGAAGTCTTGATACTGTGATGTAACTGATCGGTCGCCATTATAGACAAATAGGTGCAAATTTGCATGACCAACCAAAAAACCTGCCTTCATTATGTTTTCGTGATTTACGAAGTCCAATTACGATTACTTCAATGTATTTTTATACACGCCAGCACTGGCAGTCAAATCTTTATTACTGATACGCGGTCTAGCAATACCCTGTTAATGACTACTCGCGAAAACCAGGTACGCCGATCATTTCAGTTTCAGTATTCCTAAGCCTCGTAGTTATAACAGTACTGCTCTTCCTGAGTGAAATTTAGAGAAATGCTTTTTTCTGTAAACCAGATAAGGATTATTACAATTGGCTGGTACGAGACAGGACCTGTAAAACCGTAATTCTTTTCTCCTAAGTTTCATGGAATTTCCCCTCATTGGCGTTGGACGCAGGTATTGGTATTCTGAAATTGAAGAAGCTTTTATATGAACAAAATTAAACGTAGATGCATAAAGCAACCTTAACCAAGGAACCCATTCTTGAAGACGACGGGATATCGCTATTTCAGGTACAGACAGTAGGCCTAGCAAGCGTTTTGATGCAGTGCGTACAATTAATACCATCAGGGCATTCGTCCACTACAGTTTGATTAATGTAAATTTGGCTTCATTGAATTTACATGTACATATAAATTTTTGATGAACTATGTGTCACAAGGCGGCCGCGCTTTGCTTAGCTTACGTATCATGGCGAATATCCGATTTCATAGTGTGCACCCTGAAGTAAATTTTTTACGCTATCCTCTGTTTACTCTCAGCTAATTCTGTAGATACCTTTTCAAATCTTGACCTTTACAAAATTTTTGTCATTATTTTATCAAATGTATTTGTTAAGTAGACGAATGGAAAAGTGAAGAAAATGGCTTCACGCAAATGCGATGACGTTGATTTGAACGCTGAACAAGGCGAACTTGATACTATGAACGCAGAAAATTGTCATGTTTCCGAGCTAGAAATGGAATCGAGCTCTGAAACAGAGGAACATATTTTACCTGAAAATCTGTGAAGACGATTTTCTCTCAGGCAGTCAAACGATGACAGAAGACTTCGAAACTGATGAGGTTTTATGTGAAACATATGGTCCGGTGGACAATGCTTAACGTGAAATTTAATATGGAAACTAACAATCCGCCTGTTGATCGGACTATGATAGTATTTCAAAAACGTAATGAATTTTCAAATGAACTGCAAGAGTTATTTAATGACCTTAAGACTTTTCAAATGGAACAGAAAAAAAACAATCCAATAAATTTGCGACTTTAAGTGTTGATTTTAATAAGTTTTCTCTGCAATACAATAGTTTATCGACTGATATATCATAAATGCTAGGTATTACAAAAGAATTAAACAACAAAGTAACTGCTTTCGTCGACGAGCATGGGGCAGAAGTGGAAAGACAGTTGAAAGATCACGGAAAAGTGACTGTTCAGGACTTTTCCCAATAGCTGTCAGAGAAATGAATTATTACGTTTATTAAATAAACGAGCACAGTGTTTTGCTTTGTTTCACAATCTTTGATTATTGTTACTGCACAATTTAGGTTTCGGGTAGCCGCGGGGTTTAAGGCGCCTTGTCAAGGTAGCGGTTCACGGGGCTCCCCCACCCCTCTCCCCCCCTCCCCCCGACGGAGGGTTCGAGTACTCCCTCGGGCATAGTTGTGTGCGTTGTCCTTAGCGTAAGTTAGTGTAAGTTTAAGTTAGATTAAGTAGTGTATAAGCTTAGGGACCGATGACCTATGCAGATTGGTTCATAGGAGCTTACCACCACTACCACTACCACTTAGGTTTCGAGTTGTAAGCCCATTTTCAAGTACATTACTGATTACATAGTTGATAATGCAAAGATAAACGTAATGATAGGGCAAAGAGAATCATCTCAAATTCTTAATGTATAGATCCTTGGCTTGATGAAAAATTACTTCAGCGACAATTTATGACAAATTACACACAGAATTCACAATTCAGCTAATATACTAACATGACTAAACATACCCAGGAAAAAGTTAAATATCAGTCAAGAACTTTTTATCTACTGATGGATTGAGGCACAAAGTTTTACTTCGATCCTGGAGTTGTGATATCATCTAAAAGAGGTGAATAATTCAGCTGGGATTTTCTCGTTTGATAAAATTTCCCTGGCTAAATTCAGCCCCATTTTCCTCTGTCTGTCAGACTTGTACATATGTATATATTTGTCGTTATTGTTAACGTAGTATTTCGCACAGGCTGAATCATGCTCCTTCGATCTCCAGCCAGTGCAGATTGACCTCCTCATCTGTCCAATGTACTCGTAGCATAACTGACACAGGTGGCATACGGTTTTATAAACCCCACTTTTTGTGCTGGCTGGTTGTTCGATTTTTGCATTGAACAGGAGACTACCTGTTGTTTGAGGGGCACTGTGTTTAAGCTAACGTCCAAGAAATTTTTTATGCTGGGGCCGCCCAGCTCCATGCTGACCTTTGTGTCAGTGTGCTACTGGTTCAAATTTTCCATACATTGGAACCTTTTCACATGCAACGAATTTCATCAGCATATCTGCACCAATACATATGTTTTGCCAAAGATACCCCTTAAGAAAATTAGTCTCCCACTTGTCCATGAACATTTCTGCTAGTAAGGGGGAAAAAGGTGAGTCCATTGCCAGACGACCTGCTTGCTGATAGGAACTCCCTTGAAAACAGGAATAGTTTTGATTTAAACGACATTCCACCCCACTAATAATGCTCTGTTTTTCTTCTGGATTAATGTTGTGTGAATACAATAATTGTGACAGATTATCTACACAGTCATTCACTGGAATACCTGCGAACAAGCTATGCACATCATGAGAGACAGTATCTCATCTGTCGCAACCTTAACATCTGTTAACTTGTCAATTAAATCTAAACTGTTCTGAATGCTATATTTCCCTTTGAGTTCAGTTTCTTCTTCAAGATGATGTTGATCCTCCTGAGAGTGTTGTGTACTGGAGCTTGTTTTGCAGATACCACTGGACAGACTGGCACTTCTGATTTGTGGAGCTTCCGTAAACCATACAACTATGGTGCCCTAGGGTTCATTTGCAGAATGCCATTACAGGTACATTCAGAAAAGATGTTGGAGCACGTGTTTACTGCCGGCTTAGCCTGACTATCGTAACTAGGTATGGATCTTTCAGTAGTCTTTGTAGCTGCACTGACTGGAAAAAAGACTTTCACCAGGAATAGCCCAAAAAAATGAATTTGACCCCACCATCATTGACCAATTTCTGGTAAGGAGATGAAGAGGCAAGCTAGGTCTCTACTATCGTCAATAAAAACACAGACAAACTGGAAAAGGAATTGTGCAGATTACTTTTTATAGGGAAAACGTCGAACAGGACAAGTAACATTTTGAAGGCAAAGTACTTTTCTGCGCTTTTCTGTGTCACTCAGTCAGTAGGTAGTTGCTTGTTCAATGCAAAATACAAATTACCAGCAATCATAAAAAAGTGGGGTGTATGAAATTATATGCCACGAGTGTCAATCTTGCTACATTGGACAGATGGAGAGGTCATAGTGTATTGGGCTTAAAGTGCATCATAGAAGCTCAGGATGAAGAATACTGATTAAGCCTTTTTGGAACATTGCCTTAACAATAACCACAAGTACATAATATATGTACAAGTCTTCCACACAGAGGAAAAGGGGACTAAACTCAGCCTGTGAAATATTAGATATTAAAAATCAGGTGTGTAAGGCCCCACACCTATTATTAAACGGGCAAACCTATTTGAATTATTCACCTGTTTTAGATGATATCACAACTCAGGGATCGAAGTAAAACTTTGCACCTCAATCCATCAGAAGATAAATATATCTTGGCTGATGCCTAATTTTACTTCTAGGTATGTTTCGACATGTTAGTGTAATTGCTGGATTGTGTAATTCCATATGTAATTTGTCATAAATACTCACTGAAGTAAATTTTGCAGCATTAAGCCAAGGGTTAACACATTAAGTATTTGAGATGACTACCTTTGCCTTATCATCACGTTTACCTTTGCATTACCAACTTTGTAATCAGTAATGTTTTTGAAAATAGGCTCTTAATTCGAAACTTAGGTTGTGCAGTAACAATAGTAAAAACTTTGTGAAACAAGGCAAAAACAGTGTTTGTTTAGTTAATTTACAATTTTTCTCCAACAACCCACAGCTGATTCAATTACAATTACTCCTTTTTACGGTAAACCTACCAAGATTTGCTGTGACCATGAGCTTTCTGATTTCACTGAACAAATAACAGAGTACAAAAGAGTTTTGATAGAAGACACGTCAATCAGATAACGCCTTTGTGAGAATTCAGTTACATTCCGAGATTCCCGGTGACGTACTGTTCTACTGACGCAATGTCAATAGTAACTACTGGTGTGTATGTATCCCTTGCGCATGTAGATAATCTTTGGTTTGGTGTACTCACTATGTTTGTGGTCACTACACTGTAACTTGATTAAGGAATCTGAATTTAAACTGCTATTTGTCACTTATGTGAAGATACACTGAGTAATTTTTAAGAACGTATTTCGTGTGTCATAAGGCCAAGCCATCAAACAAATGCTGTAATACTGAAGTACATGCAGTACTGTCGATACAGCCGATTCATTTAGTATCTGTACCAGCGCCGACTGCACGAGGTGGTGTCAAATATTTACTAGCTTTCTGTGCGCTTTTCTCCAGATATGTTAAACTATATGCCTTGTATTCAACAGCAGCAACTGCTATACTAAGAAGACTCTACAAACAGTACATACCCACGGTCGGCAAACCTGTTGCATTGCTTGCAGACGATGTATTGAACTATTCATGTAGAGATTGGAAAGATTTTCTGAATGTAAATGATATTAAGTACGGAAAATGCTGGTCACATGGCTTTTGCTATCCGACTGTTACGTCACAATCGACGTCATCCGGGCATAGCACAAGGCGATCTGATCTTTCCCCGCCGAATATGAACAGGAATAATAATATCAGATGTAGCAATAACATGACTGAACGAAATTATAAGAACAATAAGAGTCGTTACTGGTATGCACACAATGCAAATCAGAGCCAGAGAAATGAAAACAGTACTTATCCACAGCGTAATCAGGTACCACGCGGTCCATTTGATGATGGCTGGCTCAGTCAAGGTAATTCCATGAATATCATAAGAGTTGCGAATGAACCACCATCGGCTATTTATGTTGTAGGTTCAACAAACTAAGAGTAGACCTTATTAAGTCTCTGATGTTAGTCGTATTACATGAGGGGCGGGGGCAATGTTGTCAGTCACATGAACATGTTACACTACAATGAAGGTAATGATGTTAGTGAAGAACTTTACAGTGATCAGTACACAGATTCGAAAGGAATTCAAGCGATGGCGCAAGCATCTGTAAATGCTACTGCAGGAACCATCCCTTCCTCTTTTACCCTGGATACTGGTGTATTGTGAATGTCATTCACAAAATCAATTTAATAAAGTTGAGGATGTAGGCAAATTACCAATATACCTATTACAGGAGGTTTTAGTGCAAGACAACATCCTATCAAATGGCAAACTCATGTAAGCGTTTTAATAGATAATGGAGTGATTATATGTCCGTTTCTAGTCGTAAGGAATCTTGTAGTTGACTGTCTGATAGGTATTGAGTTTTTAGGGGACAAGGGCACAACGGTAGACTTCTCCCAAGGTGGGTGCTACTTGTACAACGAGAGTGAATATGTTGAAGTCGACTTAATACGAGTTCCAGATAAACCTTTTAAATACTATCAAGGGATAACAGTATGATTTTTAATAACTAAGAGTACTCCTGTTGCAGATAAATAAAATTGATACAGTAAAAATTATACGGATGGCAACAGTATGATTGAGGATCCACTTAAATCATCACATCTTGAAGAGCAACAATGACCGCAATTGAAGTAATTGCTAATGACATGTATTCGATAAAAAACCTAAAGTGATAAACAGTCAGGTTCGCAGGAGAGCTGTAAAGTTTGGAAGGTAGGAGACGAGGTACTGGCAGAAGTAAAAGCTGTGAGTACCGGGCATGAGCCGTGCTTCGGTAGCTCAGATGGTAGAGCACTTGCCCGCGAAAGGCAAAGGTCCCGAGTTCGAGTCTCGGTCGGGCACACAGTTTTAATCTTCCAGGAAGTTTCAGTCACGTATATCACATGACACATTCTGCAAGAAATCATGACCCATCCCGTAGTCGAAATGTGCGGCTGTAGATCGCGAGATTAAGAGGTTGTTATCACGAAATATTATCGAGCGTTGTAATTCTTTATTACCTGTAATGAAACATAATGGAGACATATGTCTGGCCCTAGTCGCAAGTTAATAAGATCTTAATACTGTTACGCAAACAACCTGAGGATTTGGAGAAACAATTGCAGAAGTTTTACTGTGTATAAGGTTTATCTAGCCTCGTTCTGAGCTCTTCCTACTGGCAGATCCCATTAACGGTAGAGTGTAGGAAATAACCAGTTTTCGTTCACACTGGAAGCAGCTATCAATTTTGTGTTTTGCCCGTAGGTCTAGGTTTCCCGAATTATACAGAGCATGCCTTATATCTGAATTTGAAATACGTACCGCACTCGAGAACACATTAGGCTCTCTGCAGATCCACTCAACTCACTGCTTCTCCTTGTGTACCCTTAATCCTAGCCGCTAGTACGTACCATAGACTTTATTGTCGAGCTGACTGCTGCCCAAGCAGCGCCGTTAAAGAATTTCAAATAAGGTAAAGTGTCAATGAAATGGAATGCTATGAACATTTACAGTGAACTGAGATGATAGGCACTGCGTTGTATTGTACAGCTGTCGCAGAACTTGCAAGGTTACGCCGCAACCAAACGTAAAAGACAAAATAAAGCTAATTAACTTTAAGGAAGATCATCTCCCATGACATAAAACCTAACGGATCTCAAAATAGATAGAAAAAAGACACATTTTAATTGTATATCCATAACGACAGTTCTGTGTTTTTATGTCTAATGTTTTATCCTTCAGCAGAACCATCGTGAGTTGTGTTGCACAGGCATCACTAATCCTACTGTGTGATTGTTCCATGATCCCCGAACTTGTCGAGAACCTGAGCCCTACCTAAATGACACCCTGGTCATCCTGCAAAGCCATGTGTCTGTCTGGATAGACAACTTACTGCTTAGGTCCTGCTGCCTGGACTGGTAGTACTCGTCAGCCTGAGTCATCACTAGCTACACGTGGTCTCTACGTTGACAACGTTTCTACGTCTAAAGACGTAATATTCTGTAGTAGAGAATCTAAAACTGCAGCCCTTATTCTATATATAACCAGTTCTTTTATTAACAATGAAATGACTATGTGCTGATAACGATATACTAAAACAAAAAGTTACGCAGCTCTAAAGTGAGCAAGAGACAATATCAAAGTGACCTTACGTATGTGTAAAATAAAATTCTGTACAACGTCCTGTGAAGCAGATTATTGATCTTATAGTGCAGATTTGTATTAGTTGAAAACGAACATGTGTGTTACTGACAGTTAACAGCAGCCATCTCACTACATGTTGAATAGCGGCCCAAAGTTAGGAAATAAACTATGTCAAGGCCATTAAAGGGGGCTGTGTGATACCACTTTTTCAAAATTAGTTGTGCTGTCGACTATTCCTTGGACGGAATAACGTAACGGTACAATCAGTGAAACAAACCATGACACAAATTTCTTTAGCGAAGAATTTTTTGATTGTGTCTCCTTCGCAGGTACACTCTCCTGCTCTCTTGTGGTAGACGCATGCTGTACTTAGAATTAAAGAACTCATACTTCAGCACAATTAAAAAAGCACTGTTAGTTTAAAACTTGTGTAAAACAGACGGATCCCTAAAATAATGTCCATAGGCGTTGAAATAAGCATTTAACTATCCAACATGACAATACAATGCTTCCTAACAAGCTACTTAAGGTTGGAATAGTAATAACAATCTTTACATAAGTCAGGATAACGAACTAACAAAGTATGGATAACTATAACAGAGAGAGAGAGAGAGAGAGAGAGAAAGAGAGAGAGAGAGAGAGAGAGAGAATCACAATCAAAAATAACATACATATCGTTAGGAAACCAATTTAGACAACAAGTAACATGTGGCTAAAAAACAAAGGAAGATGATCATTTTACCTGATGAAACATCAGAAATCTTAGTTTGACAGATTTACTCTGAAATCATTTAAAAGGCTATAGTCGAACTTCAGTAAAAGATAGTTATGAATATGTGCTGCTAAACTATGCTCCGCTTTCCCAATCCCTCAATTATCACGATAACGTAAGGGGAAGAAATCAATGGTTCATAAACGCCTCCAGTTGAGGTAATAAGTGATAGAAGTTAAGCAAATTACTCAACCGTTGACAAGTGACTCAGAGGAAGATAAGCCGTATGTAGTTAATATCTGTAATGTCATCATATTTAAATAATATTCATAAAAACAACGATAAGATAGTAATCATGGCAATCAGAAAAGCTAAGCCTTCGGTGCCAATTTTCGGGTGAGATCCGACCCGACGATAGCAGTAACGTCTATTAAATAAAGGTCTGAAACATAATCTTACAACAAAACTCAGCAGTCACAGTATCTAAAATCTCTTAGCTTGTATAAAAGTTGCATGTGACACCGCTAAACTAGACAAATGTGAAAAAACTGCACTGGCTTTTAAGTCAAATAAACTGATAATGAACAGGTAAAAACAAATAATACTCACAGAAGCACCAAACTAAAGAATTTGGAAAATATCAACATCAAATTTTGTGAAAGCAAACCACTCATAGTGAATGCTGATAAAGGGAATTCTGTTATCATATCACATGAAAAGGAATATTGAAAGGAAATATTACAATGTGATCATAGCAACAAAGTTTCTGAAAAAATGTGTGATCCCACAATGAAATTCCAGACTACTCCCCTAAGCTTCAACATAACCGTAACTTTTTATTGAACACATAAGAACTGTGCTATTTAGGGAATGTCTTTCGTACCAGGCCTTGGGTGCATTCAATAAGATTACTGTGAACATGAACCAGGATATTAATTTCAACTTTAGTATTGACCAACAGTTTAAATCTTCATGAGCAATTCGTTATCCCGAGATGACAAACGCTGTTTCTGGTTTGACGAACACTATCGCTTCCCAGCTCCACTGGTCCGCTCAACACTGGTCTAGCCATTAGAGCAGGTGAAACGCAGCAACCTGTATTCTGGTAATTTGCTAGCTCTGCGGCATCTAACCGTGACCTCCATACAACTGCGCCGTGTCGAATGATACGGTTCTTTTCCCCGCCTCCAGAGAGTGATCTTAAGTGCTGTATCGCGCTGGAGCCACGAGAGTGCACACGGCGTAGACACGTGACTGCAGCGAGCACCGCCGTGGCCGAACTCGTCGCAAGCACTGTCAGGGGTTTAGTTAGCGGGCTGCAGCAAGTGGAAACTGCACCATTTCCCGAAGGATCCTAATCCTATACCGACTGTGCGTGGACAGGCCGACTTACAACATAGTTGGAATCCAGGACTATGGGGAGTGGGGTGCAATAACACCAAATCAGGACATGCACCGAACATGACATAGAATAGGACTTTAGTTAATAGGACTTTTTTTAATTAGGAAATTAAAATAGGAACCTGCAGCGATAGAAATCCTCGGCCTGCATTATGTCAGGGGCACGCTCATCGGGGTCAGCTCGGTTGGCAACGCTGCATAGTAGGTTTATATGCTTGCTGTCACACCTGTGACGCTGCAGGCAGTAGGTAGCCCCGCCATCGCGGTGTTAGCGGTGGACGAACTAGTGCCACGTCGCCAGGAGCCGCATTGCCTGCAGGTTAGACCTGAGGGTGATAGTCGCTGCACTGAGACGAGCGAGCGAGTGCTGGGCGAAGCAGAGAGCGAGGGCCTCGTGGAAATGGTGCGCTGCGGTACTCTCTGCGGTACAGTCTGCATGGGCCGTGGCCACTGAGTGGTTGGACTCTCTTTCCGACCTGGTGGGCAGCGAGTCCAGTCAAGGTTGCGAAAATGGTGTCTGCGTATCAATAGAAGCACAACCTGAGAGCTTTTGCGGCTGATGGTTGTACGCCGGCGATTTTGGTTGCTACAGGCCACTGTATAGAATGGGGCATTGGGTGTCTTTGCTAGCCACTACATTCTGTACGAAGCCTGTGGTTACCAAGTGCCAAGTCATGGTTGTTTATTAAGTGGCGTATGTACACAGTGAGCGAAAGCATTTGTATTTAACGACACAATGTGAGCATGCTCAATTTTGTTCTGTTTTGTTTAAACTACGCCATGAGTGTGACTGCTGAGAATTCGCCCTGTTACTTCTTCGGTGTGATTAATCAATTATTTCCGTTACTGTATAAGAAATAGTGAAAATGTATGTATAGGTACTTTGGCAGAAAGTTGTGTATTGATCTGTTCCTTTTTTGTTTTTTAAGTTATGAGTGTTCTGACTCCTTTGATGCCACTTACGAGAATTTCTCTCCTGTGTCAACCATTTCATCTCAGAATACCGCTTACACCCGTCGTCCTCAGCTATTTGTTGGACTTACTCTAGCCTCTGTTTCCTCATACAGTTTTTACCGTCTGTAGCTCCCTCTAGTACCATAGAAGTTGTTCTCTTGGATCTTAACACATGTCCTATCTTTCTGCCCCTTCTTCTTCTCAGTGTTCCTCTCTTTGCCCATTCTACGGAGAACCTCTTCATTCCTTACCTTAACAGTGAAAGGTCTCTGTTGGATTCCTTTCATGTTTCATTTCTTAAATCTGTTGTCATTTACGGCATAAATTCCTCTTCTAAATTTACTGTGGCTTTTCTGACTATCTGGGAGGAGACCGAGTAGTGGAACGTGTTACTTTTACACATAAACAAGAACGATCTGTCACACTACTACACTTTAAAACACAGTTTATATGTAATTCATGTCATACAGTCTCATACGGAACCTACATCCGCTTTCTTTTATATAGTGTATATGATAAGATACTGTCATCCCCCTTCCCTTCTGTGTGAGAGGATGAATGAGCAAATGTATTTCTAGTTGCATGCTTGAGGGTAGCAGATAAGCCTGTCTGCTAGAGAACAGTAGGACCAACGTCGGAACATGTAGCTACGCTTTCTAAAAGTAAAGAGGTTTCTATCCATAGTATCGTCCTGTCCGTCCGTTGTCATGTTGGTATAGCAAGCTGCCCCTCTGGCCACTTCCGTTTGTATTTGTGAGCCACGCCTCAGGAAGGGACCAGTCAGTCTGTCCGTGGCGAGCGTCTGAAGTGGTAAGATCTCCGGCTAAGCGCGTGTCTGCTAAGTCCGTAGGACAATGGATTTCGTAAGTTCAGCCTAACTGAAAATTTAATCACCTTTATTTCAGGTTTTGCTCTAAAATATCTAATGTTATCTTAAATTGCAGCGCAGTGTAATTCTCATGTGAAGTTCAGAATATATTCCGGTAGTTACTTTGTCACTACTTTGTGAGTAAAGTGGAACCACGTGTTAATCAGTAACTCTAACTAAGTTCATCAATCTTAATTGCGAATGTGCGTGAGATTATAACGTCTCGTCTTGACAATATTTTTCAATATAGCAACTTTCAACCCACGTGGGGTGTACTTTGTGAAACCAGTACCACGTGCTTATACAATTGTTTGACCCATCAGGTTAATAGTAAGACGATAGTAACCAGATCGAGGTTTTTCTTTTGTAAATTGCTTTTCGATCTAATTTATTTTAATTATCAAAATTATTGTGGAGTTACACTCTTTGTGTAAACCAAGTTGACCACGTGAAGCATGTGGTGTAATCATCAAAGTAGCCCTCAGCTATTCTTTTTGGGAAGATTTCACAAAGAGTTAATATGAATTTAGTATACCAGTGTGTGGTAATTACATGACAGACAGAATTGTGCTACGAACGTAACTTCTTTGGGTGAAAATTGAATCGGTTGGTAGTGGTTAATTTTCTGTTCCATATGTTTCAACGTTCTTTGTGTGTTGTTTTATGAATGCAGTGTTGTATGCAGTCTCCCAATCTTGGCTCCATATTTGATGTGTTCCGTAAGATTACAATCTCACATTTTCACAGTCCTAAATAAGGCACCAGTTTAGTTAGGGATCAAGTTTAATATGCTGAAATTTCAATGATCAATGTTAAAATAAATTTTCAAATATAAACTGATTTACTTCTTTTTATTTAAATTCTCTTTGTTGTCGTATGACTATTAAAAGATTATAATTAATGTTAGTCTGGTTGGGAATTTGGTAAGCTAGATTGGATACCTGGTGAAACAGTTGCTCAATAATGCAAGGTTAACTTCCCCAGACAGCTCACAGCTTTTAACCCGCTTTTATTGTCAATCAGCACCGCTTTCATAGCAAATTAAAGCAACAACATTATACATGGCGACCATGTTCTGTGATTCCGCTAGACTCTGGAATCTCTGAAACGTTAGATTGCGAGCGTTGTATAATCTTAATTTTTTCCCTGCAGCGCTCAAACAACTTCTGCGTTGTTTCTGAGCAGACTTTCAAATTATTCACGGCGTTGTTGAGCGGCGTTGTGTTTTTTGTTTTGTTTTCTATATTGTGTTTTTTATATGTGTGTGTGTTTTTTTTCTCGCTTGTAAATTGAACTGCTTTGATCAAAGTTAAAGATTTGTTTTGCATGTGAAAAAGTGCGTACTAGGTTGGGTACATTTCGTGTAACTGTCGTAATTTTTGGGGGATACATTTATTTTGGTTAGTGTGTCGCGTACTGGGTATAAATTGAACTAATGCAGACACGTAACCAAACTAAAAGTAAGCGGTCGGACAACTTAAGCAACATGGACCAAGGGGATAATCTGATTTCGAATATTAACGCATCGGACGGTTCCGAAAATGCAATGGGAAATACTTCAGACGAAATGCAAAACAGGACGAACGGGCTCACAGCAGAGCCAGAAATTAATTTGCCTCCTACTAACCAAATTGATTTGGCAGAACTCATGAAAGCCTTATTGCAACAAAATAAAGAAAACGCAGAGAAATTAGAAAAATCGTTCCGAGAACAAAAATAATCATCCGAAAAATCGATCCGAGAGCTAGGCGAACAAATGACGCAGAAATCTGAAAAATCGATCCGCGAGCTAGGAGAGCAAATGACGCAGAAATGTGAAAAATCGATCCGTGAGCTAGGCGAACAAATGACGCAGAAATCTGAAAAATCGATCCGCGAGCTAGGCGAACAAATAGACGAAAAACTAATCCAGCAGACAAATAAAGTCGACAAGTCGATGCAGAGAGTGTCCGATGATATCTCACAAAGAATAAACAATCTGGCAAGTGAAATAAAAAGTGATATTATGAAAGAATTAGGCCGTACATTTGAAGAAATCGATGATCGTCTGCAAGCCTTAGAACAGGGCAAGCGGAGTCGCGATGCGGAATCGAAAGAGAGCGAGCAACAGCTACTTAGGAATTTCCAAGCGCTGAGAGAAGAATGTCAAAGAGAACACCAGCAGGTACTCTCTTGGGTCCGGGAGGCGGAAACGCATTGTCCCGCGTCCGTTGGCAACACAGTAGCGGACAACAGTCAAGCGATTCACGCACTCGAACAGCAAGTAGAACAATTGAAGCAGACTGGGGCGGAGGACAACAGACAAATACATGATAAGATTGCGGCATTAGCGGACATCGTAGGCACGATGAAGGTGACGGAAAGCGAGAACAACAGTACACCGGTAGTGGCCGTAGAGACCAAAGAAGTGGGTTCGCTTCTTAGATTTCAGAAGGGACAGTTCGAAGTGAACAGGCGGCACAAAGCTGTAACAGGCGAATTACAAGAACGCGTGGCGCATCTGGAAAACCGCATGGCGTGTGATTACGAACTCGCCAATACCATTAAAAATAGCTGTACGAACAGTGCAGAGAGGGACTCCGGCCACGAGGGAGATTTTGACGAGGGGCAGACATGAGACGAATAGAAACATACAAGGGCCTCGTTGGAAGGAAATGCGGGGATTTGATTTCAAACATTTCCTTACGGTGAGAAAGTTTGAAATTCGCAAAAAGGAATACATCCACGAGCATGGCTCGAGCAATTTGAGTTCTGTCTACCCCCTGACTGGGCAAGTTCACAGAAGATAGAATATAGGTGTGGGTATTTGGAAGGCGAACCGGCGATTCGTATGAGGTCGGCAGCGCGTCACTGTAACTCCACTCGGGAGTTTCGACAAGCCTTTCTGTCCGCCTATTGGTCGGAAGCGGCACAAGATAGGGTCAAACATGGCATAATTATGCTGCTAAATTTGAACCAGTCTGGTTTCGGCAGCCCAGCACGCTTATTCGACCACATGCTGCAGGCAAATCAATTTTATACGACCCATACGGGCCTGCGGAACTAATTAGGATATGCATCACCAAATTGCCGATGCACTTGCGCCACGTCGTTCTTGCGGGACGATGCAAAGAGGACGTGGAAACGTTTAAGACACTTCTCCAAGAGTTGGAATACAATACAGGAGAATGCCCGACTAATCAGTCACAAAGTTATTACGGGGCACAGCAGCGCGATCGCAGTCGTGGCCGTAGTACTAATCAACGGCGTGACTGGTCGTCGTGACGCGAACGGAACAATAATCGGGACCGGCCGTATAGAAACTGGGGTAACAGTCGCGAACACAGGTGGAACAACGGAAATGATCGAGGACGTGGACAAGATCGTAAACGCTACAGGTACGGCAACCAGAATCTATACGATGATGAATACGGTGGGAATGTAGGCGGAACACCTCATGATGTTGAAATTCGGCCAGGTAACCCTAGACATAATCCGGCAATGACAAACGATCAGCGCAGAAGGCGCCCAATTGGAACAAATGAGCGACATGGCAAATGAGTAGAAAGGACAGTGAGAAGTAGAGAGGACGGTGAGGAGAAAGAATTGATTAGTTTAAATTTGTGACGTATGCATTTTGAATAATATGTTGGTAAAAATAGTGATAAAGATGTTTCTATGTGATTGATTGATGTTTTTAGTTTTTTTTCTTTCCTTGTGCAATTAGGATTTAGGTTGGTGCAAATGTGAAGATAAAAGGCTTCTTTGTGAACGAGTGAAATGCTGTTTATGGTTTTTTTGTGTAAATTGAAAAGAGTCGCTCCTGAGAGAAGCAAGATCTACGTTCAATTAATGCAAAACTCAGGGGAATATCCGATCTGTGGGTATTGTGGATCTGGCAAACCCAGGTCCCCAGCTGTTAGTAGCCTTGTTTCCGATTTTCTGCTTTCAGTGCTACTATCTATCTATTACTATTCTATATCTGTCAGTATAAATGAGGATCTCTTACTATAGTATGCGTGCTGTATAAATAAATTAAGATAGGAGAACTCTGAGAAACGAATGAGTAAGTTTGGAATCTTGAAAACAGGATGCGATAATACGATTGTTTAACCAATGGCTTCCCAATATGCGCTAATATGTTAATATTGATGATACATCTTTTTTGTTCTTTATAGCTGAGTACATAAAGTGTTGTCTGTGGATTTCATCAGTATATTGATTCCCTTCAAGGTGAAAGAAGAATTGTGGTTTGTGTAATTTACGTCGCCCTGAAATATTATTGTTGTAGTCAAACGACGATCAGTTTTCCTGCAAATGGAGAATGGAACAGAAATATGGATCCTTTTTGTAGTCTTGATTGATGTTGAGCCAGAGCCTGAAAAATTATTCTGCGTTAACACTTGTCCTAGAAAAGTGACGTTTATGTGTTTTGCTGATGCTGTGAGCATTACAGCTTACTGTTTTCGCTGGTGCGGGATGCACTGCAGCCTATATGAGTTGAACTGAAGAAATTTCCCTCTTGAAGGTAGAGGAAGATTAAATAATTTTGATTATGGGACCGAAGGAAAGCTTGGTTTAATGTAATAAGGATGAAGCAAAACATTTGTCATTTAAACTACAGGAGGATTCGGATCTTTTGTGTCTGTTGTAAGTTCAATATGTTAAGATTAAACTGTTTTACGGAATAGAGGAGACCACAATTTTGCCATTCATGAGAAATGAATCCAGAATAACCACCACAGGCGAAATAACTGATTTGGAAGCGAAAGGTAACTTAAAGAGGGAACGAAATGGGTAAGAAAATGTAGTATAACCTGTATAAGGATAATATTTTTACCCCGCTCAGAGTCACCTATGTGATTAATTCTTGTGATAACGTAACTTTAGATGAAATTGTCTTACTGTTTTATGTGTGAATATATGAGTATGATAAATGTATAATTGCGTGTCTCTTACCAGGTGTGTCAACTGGTATGAATGTTTTGGCGTGTAAATAACCATTGCTCTTTTTACTGTGTATGTTTAAGGAAAGTTCTCCATATTTATCATGTGACAAGACATATGCCGCGAGCGTCAAGAAGAGGACGAATTAGAACAATGTTGTAGTGGTGTAAACACTTTGTTGAAGTAGCATTGAAGTAGCTTGTTGGATTAACTAGTAGTGGATAGAAGTAGAATTTTGAGTAATGCATGTTTATGGGTAGTTAGTTTGTAGAATAGACAACAGGTGTGCATGTGTGTGTGTAAATAACATGTGAACCCTATGCTGTCCTGACCTATACTTGGACAAGGCATAATCCTTTTCATTTTAGTGAATTAATAAGTAGCATTTGATTTATTAAAACGTAAGTGAACCACATTAGTGATGTGGATTTCAATATTATGTTGTCAGTTGATTTAATTTTTATTTTTATACTGTCAAGTCATTTCACTTTTATTTTAACATTGGTCATTGAAATTTCAGCATATTAAACTTGATTCCTAACTAAACTGGTACCTTATTTAGGATTGTGAAAATGTGAGATTGTAATCTTACGGAACACATCAAATATGGAGCCAAGATTGGGAGACTGCATACAACATCGTCCTCTCTACTTCTCACTGTCCTTTCTACTCATTTGCCATGTCGCTCATTTGTTCCGATTGGGCGCCTTCTGCGCTGATCGTTTGTCATTGCCGGTTTTGTTCATTTCCATTTGCTGGATTATTCTGGGAGTCAACATATCTTGTAACTTTACTTCTTCTTCAGTGAAGTTAACAATGTTGACAGCGAATGTTATCTTTGACATCCTTCCACGAGAAACTGTTAGCACACTCTTGGAACTTTCTTTTATTTCTTTCATTGCTTCTTCGATGTTTATACTGAACAGTAGGGGCGAAAGATTACATCCCTCACTTACACCGCATTTTAATCCGAGCACTTCGCACCTTGGCCTCCAGTTTATTTGTTCCCTGTTGGTTCTTGTATGAGCATACTACCCCTTCTCGGAGTTTCGACCGTGCTGCAGCACCGAGCGAGGTGGCGCAGTGGTTCGACACTGGACTCGCATTCGGGAGGACGACGGTTCAATCTCGCGTCCGGCCATCCTGATTTAGGTTTTCCGTGATTTCCCTAAATCACTCCAGGCAAATGCCGGGATGGTTCCTCTGAAAGGGCACGGCCGACTTCCTTCCCCATCCTTCCCTAATCCGATGAGACCGATGACCACGCTGTCTGGTCTCCTTCCCCAAAACCAACCAACCAACCGTGCTGCAGCATTTTACTTAGCCGAACGCTTTTTGCAACGCTATAAATGGCTTCATTACTCTTCAGTCTAGCTTTCATTATCAAGAGCAAAGTGAGGCCCGCCCATATGTGTGGTTACCTTCCCGAAAGCTAAATTGTTCAAATGTTCAAATATGTGTGAAATCTTATGGAACTTAACTGCTAAGGTCATCAGTCCCTAAGCTTACACACTACTTAACCTAAATTGTCCTAAGGACAAACACACACACCCATGCCCGAGGGACGACTCGAACCCCCGCCGGGACCAGCCGCACAGTCGATGCCAAATTGTTAATTTAACGGATACTTAGATCTCCTGTCCATTCCTCTGTGCCATAATTCTCGAACATACCTCCTGCAGCGACCTTCGGAATTGTGAGGATAAAATTTTTCCGTAAGTCTGAAGTTATCTCGTTAGTCTCATAAATTGTACACAACAACTTCTATACTCGTGTGGATACCACCTTTCCCAATGATTTTAGAAATTCTGATGGGTTTCTTTCTTACTTCGTGCTAATTCTTCCAAAGCTCTTTCAATTCTGATTCTAATACTAGAATCCTTACGTCTTCCATATCAAATACAAGGAGGTGCCGCAGTAGTCAGCACACTAGACTCGCAATGGGGGTAACGATGGTTTGCATCCGTATCCGACCACGGTGATTTGGATTTTCTGCGATTTCTCCTAATCGCTCCAGGCAAATGCTCGGTGGTTATTGGGAGAAGGTACTTCCGATTTCTTTCCCCATCCTTGAAACAATCTGAGCTTGTGCTCCGTCTCCAAAGACCTATATGACGACGGCACTTTAACCCTAGTCTTCCTTCCTTCTTTTTCTTCCATATCACCTGCTAGCTACATCTGAAAGTAGTTATCTCCTGTTATACTGTTGAAGTTATCTCATATATTATAAACAGTTATGTTCGAGGGCAAGGCATTGCAAATGATTAGTGTTGTTGCCTGGTTATGTACATTTTAATTTAATGGAAGGCATGTTTGCGTTGATTGTGTGGAGCCCTAGTTGAAGAACTTTACAGCCTACGAAAGTATTTTGTTTCACTGAAGGTGTATTTCTATTCTGTTGTTAAACACAATAATTGTTGAACTGAGCCACACGTCTGTGCAACCATCAGGCCGAACCCCTCTACCTAGAACCTACGGTACACGACATACCTGTAGAAGGTTATGAACTCTCATTCTCGGTAAATATACATCTACATGAACATAGATAGGGTGCAAGTCACCGTTCGGCGCGTAGTGAATTGTACCGTATACAGTTACTAGTCATTCCCTTTCCTGTTTCATTTGCAAATAAACCAAAGGAACAACGACTGTCTATATGTCTCCGTATGAGCCCTAATGTCTCGTGTCTTATCTTCGTGGTCCTTGCGTGGAATGTATGTTGGAGGCAGTAGAATCCTTTTGCAGTGAGCTTCAAATGCCGGTTCTCTAAATTTTCTGAGTGGTGTTTCTTTGAAAAGAACGTCGCATTACCTCCAGGGATTCCCATGTGAGCCTGAGACGCATCTCCGTCACACTTGGGTGTTGTTCGAACATATTATGAAAGCTAGAAGAGGTGTTACAAGATGACAATGATGTCTGAATTCTGTTTGTTATTAAGGGAATTGTAGTAGTTCAGAGTTTACAGCACCACTGGAGTTCCATTGCCAAGTACGGCTCTGTCACTGAGTTTTGTGCGAATCGAGCGGAAGGGGTAAAGGATCAATGTGGTTTTAAAGATCACTGATGAGAAGGAATTCGTACTCTTTTCAGTCATTATCACAATCGTCTCATTCCAGTTATAATAATTTTGTTATGTGTAGCACACCAGAGGCGGCAGTAACCATGCTCCTTCACCGTAGCTCTCTTTCAATGTAGGTGAATACAGACGCACGCTCGGAACGCTTTGCATTAAGTTAACTTAAAGGAGAGCCACTGCACAGGCGTACGTCGCGCAGCTTGTGTTGCTACATCCACCCGTTAGAATCACGCTTTCAATATGGTGCAAAAGCTAGCAGAGGCGTGCATCTGTGGTGGAACGAAATATTTTATTCTATGACGTAGGAGTGAGCAGGAGAGGCATGTGAAATGCGTAACTTGAGAAGACGGGCTGCCATCATATTCTTAGGGGATAGAGCCTCTCCTCGTTCGCCCTATGGGGGGGCACGCAGGAGGAAAACAATAAATCTGGTTTGACGGAAACACGTGACGGTGGGCGTTGTATTTTATTAGGCGTGCGTGCCCTGGCGGCGCTATGGCCGCCTCCGCCCTCCAGAGTGGGACCGGCTCTGCAGGCGGCACACGTAGCCCGCGGCAGCGGCGGCTCGCGAGCCAGCCCCCATCCTCGCGCCTGCGCTGCAGCGCCTCGTGCTTCGCACGAATATACATCCACTACGAAGGCGCAGTCGGGGGTCGTCGCCCCACAGCTTATGCGCTCTGCCTAAGGAGAGCTGGCAAGGAATGAATAAGCCTCACGGATCACCGATACCGTTGTAAAACTATCGTAGGTTACCGTAGACTATAATACACTACTGGCCATTAAAATTGCTACACCAAGAAGAAATGCAGATGATAAACGGCTATTCGTTGGACAAATATGTTATACTAGAACTGACATGTGATTACATTTTCACGCAAAATGGGTGCACAGATCCTGAGAAATTAGTACCCAGAACAACCACCTCTCGCCGTAATAACGGCCTTGATACACCTGGGCATTGAGTCAAACAAAACTTGGATGGCGTGTACAGGTACACCTGCCAATGCAGCTTCAACACGATACCACAGTTCATCAAGAGTAGTGACTGGCGTATTGTGACGAGCCAGTTACTCGGCCGCCATTGACCAGACGTTTTCAATTAGTGAGAGATCTGGAGAATGTGCTGGTCAGGGCAGCAGTCGAACATTTTCTGTATCCAGAAAGGTCCGTACAGGACCTGCAACAAGAGGTAGGGCATTATCCTGCTGAAATGTAGGGTTTCGCATGGTAGAGCCAAGGGTCGTAACACATCTGAAATGTAACGTCCACTGTTCAAAGTGCCGTCAATGCGAACAAGAGGTGACCAAGACGTGTAACCAATTGCACCCTATACCATTACGCTGGGTGATACGCCAGTATGGCGATGACGAATTCACGGTTTCAATGTGCGTTCAGCGTGATGTCGCCTAACACGGATGCGACCATCATGATGCTGTAAACTGAACCCGGATTCATCCGAAAAAATGACATTTTGCCATTCGTGCACCCAGGTTCGTCGTTGAGTACACCATCGCAGGCGCTCTTGTCTGTGATGCAGCGTCAAGGGTAACGGCAGCCATGGTCTCCGAGCTGATAGTCCATGCTGCTGCAAATGTCGTCGAACTGTTCTTGCAGATGGTTGTTGTCTTGCAAACGTCCCCATCTGTTGACTCATGGATCGAGACGTGGCTACACGATCCGTTACAGCCATCCTGATACTGCTAGTGATACGAGGCCGCTGGGATCCAGCACGACGTTCCGTATTACCCTCCTGAACCCACCGATTCCATATTCTGCTAATAGTCATTTCATCTCGACCAACGCGAGCAGCAATGTCGCGATATGATAAACGGCAAGCGCGATAGTCTACAATCCGACCTTCATCAAAGTCGGAAACTTGATGGTACGCATTTCTCCTCCTTACACAAAGAATCATAACAACGTTTCACCAGGCAACGTCGGTCAACTGCTGTTTGTGTATGAGAAATCGGTAGGAAACCTTCCTCATGTCGACACATTGTAGGTGTCACCATCGGCGCCAACGTTGTGTGAATGCTCTGAAAAGCTAATCATTTGCACATCACAGCATCTTCTTCCTGTCGGTTAAATTTAGCGTCTGTAGCACGTCATCTTCATGGTGTAGCAATTTTAATGGCCAGTAGTGTATGTAAGCGTAGACTACGATAGCTTTCCTAGCAGCTTTGGTTGGTACCTGCGTTTCCTGTAACTTTGGTTTGTTGCATACCTATCGAGCGTTACTTCATAACACTCGCTTACTTTACATGTGTGATGTGTCTCTCTAGATTATCCTACAATCCGTAAATAGTGAACCTTCTGTAAACTGAGTTTGGGTTTATAAAGGACCAGGTAACCTAAGGAACATTTTTGTTCTACGTAGTTATCCTATTTCTTTTAGCTAAAACTGAACAGTATTACAGCAAAAATCGAAATTGGCATTGTTTCATTCAAGATTTTAATCGAAAAATGTTTATTTGTAACATGAAGCAGTGATACGTTGAAGTAAAAGTGAGTAAGACAATAGGCAAAGGTCCCAAGTTCGAGTTTCGACCCGACACACAGTTTTAATCTGCCAGGAAGTTTCAAGACAATAGAGATTATTATATAGCGCTAGAAAACGCTATTTCCTCAACAAAAAAGGGTAAAATCTAAAACAAAAAACTCGAGAAAAGATATATCATACATCGCTTCAATGTTTCATCGATCTTATATGAAGTATGTATTCGTAATTAATGAACGAGTTTCGCATTTATCAGTAATAACAGAAAAATTTTGGATTTGATCATGACATAGAATATTCTATTGAATACCAAACAGCAACAACAATCATTTAATTTTTATATTTCTCCATGTACATTCTACTTGCTTCAAAAGTAATTGGTTTGGTTATATAAAATAGCTACGAACAAATTTTTGTACTTTATAAAATGTAATTTACATTCTGTAATGACATAAAGTACACAATGGATTAACACTGAATGATGTAGGGTTCTAATAATATGTTAAATAAACAACCAAACAAATATCTAAGAGATGTCTTCAGCTCCCAGTACAGCAAATTCATTTATGTATCTTTCGCTACCAATGCTTCCAATACTGTAAGCAATCCTATAATTTACGACATCATTTATCTAGTGTACCAAAGCCACCGAAACGTAGATTTGGTAGAGCACAACTCTAATCACTGATTTTGTTAGTGCTAATAAATTTAGCATTGTTGCGTACCTAGCACAGCCATTCCATTACAGATATATATAAAAAAGCCACATGTCTTGCACACTGTATACAACGAGTTCAAGACGAACCTCCTAGAACAATCGGAGATACTGTTACCACAAATCATTCCATACCAAGAAAAGAAACTGAGTTAGCAGATAACCATTTGTTTGAGACTCCTAAAATTTGCAAAACTAGGCCCGAACTCAGGCACTAAATACCCCCGCTGACACACACACACACACACACGCAGAGAGAGAGAGAGACAGACACGCGCGTCCGCACGTACTCGCCTGCGCGGAATCAGAGACAAACCCATCAGTCCTTCCGCACACGTTTCTCCTTCCCTCCCCTCCCTCCCGAAGCGCTACCAATCGCTCACTTGCTAACCATATCCCTCTCTCCCCAATACCCTTCCTCCCAAGCGTCCATAGAGCTTAGCATTATAATTTATTCAAGCTATTAGCAAGGGAATAAGTGATGTCTGTTCCGTAAAATATTAGTAGCAAATAAGAGTCTGCCCACCCCCTCCCCCACCCCCCAACGAACCATGGACCTTGTTGTTGGTGGGGAGGCTTGCGTGCCTCAGCGATACAGATAGCCGTACAGCAGGTGCAGCCACAACGGAGGGGTATCTGTCGAGAGGCCAGACAAACGTGTGGTTCCTGAAGAGGGGCAGCAGCCTATACAGTAGTTGCAGGGACAACAGTCTGGATGATTGACTGATCTGGCCTTGTAACACTAACCAAAACGGCCTTGCTGTGCTGGTACTGGGAACGGCTAAAAGCAAGGGGAAACTACAGCCGTAATTTTTCTCGAGGGCATGCAGCATTCCTGTATGATTAAATGATGATGGCGTCCTCTTGGGTAAAGCATTCCGGAGGTAAGGTAGTCCCCCATTCGGATCTCCGGGCGGGGACTACTCGAGAAATTGTCGTTATCAGGAGAAAGAAAACTGGCGGCCTACGAATCGGAGCGTGGAATGTCAGATCCCTTAATCGGGCAGGTAGGTTAGAAATTTTAAAAAAGGAAATGGATAGGTTAACGTTAGATATAGTGGGAATTAGGGGAGTTCAGTGGCAGGAGGAACAAGACTTTTGGTCGGGTGAATACAGGGTTGTAAATACAAAATCAAATAGGGGTAATGTAGGATTAGGTTTAATAATGAATAAAAAATAGGAGTGCGGGTAAGCTACTACGAACAGCATAGTGAACACATTATTGTGGCCAAGATAGACACGAAGCCCATGCCTACTACAGTAATACAAGTCTATATGCCAACTAGCTCTGCAGATGGTGAAGAAACTGATGAAATGTTGATCAGATAAAAGAAATTATTAAGGTAGTGAAGGGAGATGAAAATTTAATAGTCATGGGTGACTGGAATTCGTGAGTAGGAAAAGGGAGAGAAGGAAACATAGTAGGTGAATATGGATTGGGAGAAAGAAATGAAAGAGGAAGCCGTCTGGTAGAATTTTGCACAGAGCATAACTTAATCATAGCTAACACGTGGTTCAAGAATCATGATAGAAGGTTGTACACATGGAAGAATCCTGGAGATACTAGAAGATATCAGATTATATAATGGTAAGACAGAGATTTAGGAACCAGGTTTTAAATTTTAAGACATTTCCAGGGGCAGATGTGGACTCTGACCACAATCTATTGGTTATGAACTGTAGATTAAAACTGAAGAAACTGCAAAAAAGGTGGGAATTTAAGGAGATGAGACCTGGATAAACTGACTAAACCAGAGGTTGTACAGAGTTTCAGGGAGAACGTAAGGGAACGATTGAGAGGAATGGGGGAAAGAAATACAGTAGAAGAAGAATGGGTAGCCCTTAGGGATGAAGTTGTGAAGGCAGCAGAGAATCAAATAGGTAAAAAGTCGAGGGCTGGGAGAAATTCTTGGGTAACAGAAGAAATATTGAATTTAATTGATGAAATAGAAAATATAAAAATGCAGTAAAAGAAGCAGGCAAAAGGGAATACAAACGTCTCAACAATGAGATCGACAGGAAGTGCAAAACTGCTAAGCAGGGATGGCTAGCGGACAGATGTAAGGCTGTAGAGGTTTATCTCACTAGGGGCAAGATAGATACTGCCTACACGAAAATTTAAGGGACTTTTGCAGAAAAGAGAGCCACTTGTATGAATGCCAAGAGCTCAGATGGAAACCCAGTTCTAAGCAAAGAAGAGAAAGCAAAAGGTGGAAGGCGTATATAGAGGGTCTGTACAAGTGCGATGTACTTGAGGACAATATTATGGAAATGGAAGAGGAGATAGAAAAAGATGAAATGGGAGATACGATACTTCGTGAAGAGTTTGACAGAGCACTGAAATACTTGAGTCGAAACAAGGCCCTGGGAGTAGACAACATTCCATTAGAACTACTGACGGCCTTGGGAGAGCCAGTCCTCACAAAACTCTACCATCTGGTGAGCAAGATGTATGAGACAGGCGAAATACCCTCAGACTTCAAGAAGAATATAATAATTCCAATCCCAAAGAAAGCTGGTGTTGACAAACGTGAAAAGTACCAAACTATCAGTTTAATAAGTGACAGCTGCAAAATACTAACGCGAATTCGTTACAGACGAATGGAAAAACTGGTAGAATCCGCCCTCGGGGAAGATCGGTTTGGATTCCGTAGAAATGTTGGAACACGTGAGGCAATACTGACCTTACGACGTATCTTAGAAGAAAGATTAAGGAAAGGCAAACCTACATTTCTAGCATTTGTAGACTTAGAGAAAGCTTTTGACAATGTTGACTGGAATATTCTCTTTCAAATTCTAAAGGTGGTAGGGGTAAGATACAGGGAGCGAAAGGCTATTTACAATTTGTACAGAAACCAGATGGCAGTTGTAAGAGTCGAGGGACATGAAAGCGAAGCAGTGTTTGGGAAGGGAGTGAGACAGGTTTGAAGCCTCTCCCCGATGTTATTCAGTCTGTATATTGAGCAAGCAGTAAAGGAAACAAAAGAAAAATTCGGAGTAGGTATTAAAATCCATGGAGAAGAAATAAAAACGTTGAGGTTCGCCGATGACATTGTAATTCTGTCAGAGACAGCAAAGGACTTGGAAGAGCAGTTGAACGGAATGGACAGTGTCTTGAAAGGAGGATATAAGATGAACATCAGCAAAAGCAAAATGAGGATAATGGAATGTAATCGTATTAAGTAGGGTGATGCCGAGGGAATTAGATTAGGAAATGAGACACTTAAAGAAGTAAAGGAGTTTTGCTATTTGGGGAGCAAAATAACTTATGATGGCCGAAGTAGAGAGGATATAAAATGTAAACTGACAATGGCAAGGAAAGCGTTTCTGAAGAAGAGAAGTTTGGTAACAGCGAGTACAGATTTAGGTGCCAGGAAGTCGTTTCTGAAAGTATTTGTATGGAGTGTAGCCATGTATGGAAGTGAAACATAGACGATAAATAGTTTGGAGAAGAAAAGAATAGAAGCTTTCGAAATGTGGTGCTACAGAAGAATGCTGAAGATTAGATGGGTAGATCACGTAACTAATGAGGATGTATTGAATAGATTTGGGGAGAAGAGGAGTTTGTGGCACAACTTGACAAGAAGAAGGGACCGGTTGGTAGGACATGTTCTGAGGCATCTGGGGATCACAAATTTAGCATTGGAGGGCAGCGTGGAGGGTAAAAATCGTAGAAGGAGGCCAAGAGATGAATACACTAAACAGATTCAGAAGTATGTAGGTTGCAGTAGGTACTGGGAGATTAAGAAGCTAGCACAGGATAGAGTAGCATGGAGAGCTGCATAAAACCAGTCTCAGGACTGAAGACCACAACAACAACAACAAGGGTCTGCCAGTTATATGTAATTTTACCACCGCAAAACCTGATATCTCATTTAGAACTTAAAGTGTTTCAAGTATGTAACAGCATATGTCAATTTTTTAAATTCGAATGTAATTTAATTTCGTATATATATGTTCAACTTTATGAAATGTTGACCAGGAAAAATGTCTGTTCAAACATAAAATCTTCGTTCACTAGCTTAAGACACTCTATTTGGTCTGTTCATATTCTCTAAAGCATGTGCGAATTGGCATCTGGGGTGAAGTAGTGTAATGACGTGAAACTAACATAGCTGGAAAACACAACATGAAACCGCTAATGGTAAAATAAAAATTCTACACTCATGTTCATAAAAAACAGAACGCCTTGATTAGGCCGTTCATACTCACAGCAAATGTACATTAGTGTGTTCTGCAGAAACGGTTGGCGTTTGAACTACGTCCGCCCGCCGTTCAAGGTCAATATCGATGTCGCGGCTCTACTTACCGGCAAAATGTGCCTGCGGTTCCAGTTGTCGCTATAATCCGAAGGTAAAGGATCAGTATGACTTGAGCAGACATGTAAGATGCCTCGCAGACGTATGCGTTAACCGTACCATCAAAACAGTGCGTTTAAAGAGGAGGCATTATTGGCGTGAGAGAACGTGATGCATCCATCCGGGTAACTGTTGCTCATGTGGGACGAAGTGTTTCGGCATTGCAAAGGGTGCATGCCGAATGGTTCACGGAAGGCCATAGAACACCACAAGATGGGTCATGTTGCACCACCCAAAGCACTCCCCGAAAAGATCGACACCTCATTCGAATGGCATTGCAAGACTGATCTGCGTCCTCCTCGGCTCTGGTGCAAAAGTGGAGCGGTGTAACATGTCACTCTCAGGGTTGACAGTCCGTCGCCGTTTGTTACGGTATGGATTAAATGCGCGTCGTCCGCTTCTCCGCCTACGATTGACGAATGGGCAGAAACATGATAGACGATAATGGTGTATGGAACGACTTCATTTGGGCAGGAAGCGCATCAGATAGTGTTTTCGGGTGAAACCAGGTATTGTTTGCTTCAAAATGGTGGCCGCATTTTGGTTCTCCGCAGACAGGGAGAGCGGAATCACAGTGACTGAATTCGCACAAGACATACATCGCCAACTCAAGTCCATCTGGTGTGGAGTGCTATTGGGTAAAATCACAAACCATAGCTGGTGTGTGTCCAGGGTACTGTGACCAGTGTGTCCTAGGTGAATGATGTCCTGGGAACCGCAGACATAGCCTTTCTGCGCATCAACCCCGTGCGCCATTTTTCACCAAGACAATGCCTGACCACACGTTGCTACACGAACACTTGCCTTTTTGGTGCCACAGGATGTAAGTTTTTTGCCCTGGACCGCCAGATCACCAGAATTATCGGCAATCGGAAATGTGTTGAGTGATGAGTGTAACGCTGTGACCCATTGCCAGGCACCACAGGTGAACTTACGAACCAGGTGAATGCAGCATGGATGGCTGTACCACAGAACGCCATTCGCGCCTTGTACCAGTCGATGCCATCACGCGTGAAACAAGTTACCAGGGTCCATGGCGTACCCTGCGCCTACTAGGCACCAGGGCACATGCTGAACTGGCGTGAGTGAAATCGTAATCATTTCTACAGAACATGCTAACTGCGACGGTCGGCGGAACGGAAATGGGGCTGGAAATGCTTCTGCTCGTTGGCTCTCGTCGTCCAACTCGGGATGATCTCCTAACCTATCTGCTGCCAGACACGTACGCTTCACATCTACTAAAGTGCATAAATAAAATACTGCTGACCACCGAGTACAAATGTTAACCATGGTACAGTCTTGTAGACTAAAGTCAAATGACGAATAGAATGCGTGTTGTAAGTTCCTTAAAGTTCATAAGTTTTTGTTCGTAAGTAAACACAGCACACTGTAATGACATTGGAGGTGTCTTCCAGACAGTTACGTGCCGTTTTAGTTATTGTTAAAGTCCCCAACAGCGATACTGAATACACCACAAATTTTAATAAAAGTTGTTCAATGCTGATTGAGCCACAAAATATTCAATGTCCCGACTGGTTTAAACACAATTACAGTCCAGAGAAATTGCTTCAGAACCAGTCACATCAATGTGGTGAAAATAATTAGAATGAAATTAGAATGAAATCCAGACCATGAGCTGCTTACTGGCGGGGACTCAAACTTGGAATCTTCTGCTTACATGGTAGACGCTCTATTCGACTGAGGAACCGAGGACACAGAGGGTAGTGCGACTGCAGGGACTCATCTCTCGCACGCTTCCCGTGAGACCCACACTTCCAACTTACTGACGAATCACTACATTTGTAGCGCCCCTGCCCACTACACTCAGCACTCGCGGCAGTCAATCTACCGATTCCCGCTATCATACTCTGCTTTGCTGTTCATGTGTCTGTTTTTTATAATTTACTTTAACTGATTATTAGCAACAAATAGTAAAAGTTGTGTTTCACCAGAGAAATTGTAGTGCTGCAAATTATAGAAGTTCGCCAGTCTGCGTTTCGACCAGACCTCTCAAATGAGCACTCTGCTCTGTATCTGCAGTGGTTCAAATTATAAATTCTTCAGTAACTTGTTTATTTATTTTGATGTAAAATTCTTTTTTTTGTCATCAGTCTACTGACTGGTTTGATGCGGCCCGCCACGAATTCCTTTCCTGTGCTAACCTCTTCATCTCAGAGTAGCACTTGCAACCTACGTCCTCAATTATTTGCTTGACGTATTCCAATCTCTGTCTTCCTCTACAGTTTTTGCCCTCTACAGCTCCCTCTAGTACCATGGAAGTCATTCCCTCATGTCTTAGCAGATGTCCTATCATCCTGTCCCTTCTTCTTATCAGTGTTTTCCACATATTCCTTTCCTCTCCGATTCTGCGTAGAACCTCCTCATTCCTTACCTTATCAGTCCACCTAATTTTCAACATTCGTCTATATCACCACATGTCAAATGCTTCGATTCTCTTCTGTTCCGTTTTTTCCACAGTCCATGTTTCACTACCATACAATGCTGTACTCCAGACGTACATCCTCAGAAATTTCTTCTTCAAATTAAGGCCGGTATTTGATATTAGTAGACTTCTCTTGGCCAGAAATGCCTTTTCTGCCATAGCGAGTATGCTTTTGATGTCCTCCTTGCTCCTTCCGTCATTGGTTATTTTACTGCCTAGGTAGCAGAATTCCTTAACTTCATTGACTTCGTGACCATCAATCCTGATGTTAAGTTTCTCGTATAAAACGTATATGCGTCTCGGTTAATTAGTCTCTACTCCTCTTTCTTTGCCTTATCGTAAATTGTCGTACTAATTTGCTTTTGCTTGGATAAAGCATTGTCTTAAAGCCGTGTGCTGGAATGCGATAAACCATCGCGACGTAACGTAATTGAAAGCCGCTTGAAACTGACGGGTCCACCTAGAGTGATCTGCCGCTGAGCGCTCGCTCGCCGCCGTCTTACCCCGCCGGCCTCACCGGCCGCCGTGAGCGCGCCCTTTAAGCGCGACTCGCGATCAAACTTCTGTCTCCAAATGACAACAAACGACTGTCGTGTAACACAGTGTTCATGTTCTTTAAATATGGAAGTCCTATCTCTAGTCATTCAAGATGTTCAGTTTTCTGAACATGAGTGTACTATCAAAAAAACATGACGGATTGCAACCATTGCTGTTCTAGTACGATGAGCTTCTCAAGTGTTTTAGAGACGTCGTCAACGAAATAGGTTCAGGTAGAAAACTACACATCTGCTCATACTCTGTTCTCGTCTCACACTTTTCTCTAACATTCTAGCAGACACTTGTATGAATAGAAAGAGTCATGTTTGTTTAGAAAGGAACGATAATAACCAATTCCGTCGGAAAAGACCTTGAAGGCCATATGGGTATCGACTGACCGCTCTGACTCCCTCAGAGCATAGGCACTGCTGGATGTAAATGTGGAGAGGCTTATTGTTAGCCCATCGCTCTCCCGAGCGTTGTCAGTTTGCGTGACAAGAGCCTCTACTTGTAAATCAGGTAACTTCTCAATTGGTCTCACAGTGGATGAATTCACCCCAGCTGTCAACAGCGCTCGGCAGTACCGGACGTTCACCTATCCAAGTCATACCAAGGCCCGACGGCTGTTGACTTCGGTGATTTGAAATGGAACCGGTGTTACAACTGCGCAATGCGGTTGGCGAACAATAATAATAACAATAATAATAATAATGCCTACATATAGTGCGACATTTGAGGAGAGGTATAAAAATTATTCATGAAATGAACATTTATCGATACACACATGTGCGTATTGCAGTCAGCTCATACCGAACTGTAGCTGCTTTGAACAATGTACACTGTATTTATAATGCTTTTGTGACAAAAACAGAAAGCACGGGTTTCTCTTGATTCGTGGAATGGGTCGGGGTTGAATAATTTCTTACTTATCTACATCTACATCCATAATCCGCAAGCCACCTGACGGTGTGTGGCGGAGGGTATCCTGAGTACCTCTATCGGTTCTCCCTTCTATTCCAGTCTCGTATTGTTCGTGGAAAGAAGGATTGTCGGTATGCTTCTGTGTGGGCTCTAATCTCTCTGATTTTATCCTCATGGTCTCTTCGCGAGATATACGTAGGAGGGAGCAATATACTGCTTGACTCTTCGGTGAATGTATGTTCTCGAAACTTCAACAAAAGCCCGTACCGAGCTACTGAGCGTCTCTCCTGCAGAGTCTTCCACTGGAGTTTATCTGTCATCTCCGTAACGCTTTCGCGATTACTAAATGATCCTGTAACGAAGCGCGCTGCTCTCCGTTGGATCTTCTCTATCTCTTCTATCAACCATATCTGGTACGGATCCCACACTGCTGAACAGTATTCAAGCAGTGGGCGAACAAGCGTACTGTAACCTACTTCCTTTGTTTTCGGATTGCATTTCCTTAGGATTCTTCCAATGAATCTCAATCTGGCATCTGCTTTACCGACGATCAACTTTATACGATCATTTCATTTTAAATCACTCCTAATGCGTACTCCCAGATAATTTATGGAATTAACTGCTTCCAGTTGCTGACCTGGTATTTTGTAGCTAAATTCGCAGCACATTACACTTGTCTACATTGAGATTCAATTGCCATTCCCTGCACCATGCGTCAATTCGCTGCAGATCCTCCCGCATTTCAGTACAATTTTCCATTGTTATAACCTCTCGATACACCACAGCATCATCTGCAAAAAGCCTCAGTGAACTTCCGATGTCATCCACAAGGTCATTTATGTGTATTGTGAATAGCAACGGTCCTATGACACTCCCCTGCGGCACACCTGAAATCACTCTTACTTCGGAAGACTTTTCTCCATTGAGAATGACTTGCTGCGTTCTGTTATCTAGGAATTCTTCCATCCAATCACACAATTGGTCTGATGGACCATATGCTCTCACTTTCTTCATTAAACGACTGTGGGGAACTGTATCGAACGCCTTGCAGGAAGTCAAGAAACACGGCATCTACCTGTGAACCCGTGTCTATGGCCCTCTGAGTCTCGTGGACGAATAGCGCGAGCTGGGTTTCACACGATCGTCTTTTTCGAAACCCATGCTGATTCCTGCAGCGTAGATTTCTAGTCTCCAGAAACGTCATTATACTCGAACATAATACGTGTTCAAAAATTCTACAACTGATAGACGTTAGAGATATAGGTCTATAGTTCCGCACATCTGTTCGACGTCCTTTCTTGAAAACGGGGATGACCTGTGCCCTTTTCCAATCCTTTGGAACGCTGCGCTCTTCTAGAGACCTACGGTACACTGCTGCAAGAAGGGGGGCAAGTTCCTTCGCGTACTCTGTGTAAAATCGAACTGGTACCCCATCAGGTCCAGCGGCCTTTCCTCCTTTGAGCGATTTTAATTGTTTCTCTATCCATCTGTCATCTATTTCGATATCTACCATTTTGTCATCTGTGCGACAATCTAGAGAAGGAACTACAGTGCAGTATTCCTCTGTGAAACAGCTTTGGAAAAAGACATTTAGTATTTCGGCCTTTTCTCTGTCATCCTCTGTTTCAGTACCATTTTGGTCACAGAGTGTCTGGACATTTTGTTTTGATCCACCTACCGCTTTGACATAAGACGAAAATTTCTTAGAATTTTCTGCCAAGTCAGTACATAGAACTTTACTTTCGAATTCATTGAACGCCTCTCGCATAGCCCTCCTCACACTACATTTCGCTTCGCGTAGTTTTTGTTTGTCTGCAAGGGTTTGGCCATGTTTATATTTGCTGTGAAGTTCCCTTTGCTTCCGCAGCAGTTTTCTAACTCGGTTGTACCACGGTGGCTCTTTTCCATGTCTTACGATCTTACTTGGCACATACTCATCTAACGCATATTGTACGATGGTTTTGAACATAGATCACTGATCCTCAACACTATCTGTACTTGAGACAAAACTTTTGTGTTGAGCCGTCAGGTACTCTGTAATCTGCTTTTTTGTCACTTTTGCTAAACAGAAAAATCTTCCTACCTTTTTTAATATTTCTATTTACGGCTGAAATCATCGATGCCGTAACCGCTTTATGATCGCTGATTCCCTGTTCTGCGTTAACTGTTTCAAATAATTCGGGTCTGTTTGTCACCAGAAGGTCTAATATGTTATCACCACGTGTCGTGTTTCAGACCGTTTCATTTCGATACCGGAATGATGGTGTTGTTTCCCATCAGTTCACATAACTGCTCAGGATGCTTGTCTGCTATCGCACACTGTACACACTATCGACCTGTGTAGAAGATCGCACGTACTAAACACCATACTCAATTTTCTGTGGACAGTAAACACTGAAAATAACAAAAAAATAAATAAATAAATGAAAAGAAGCAAATTCACATAAACGGTTCCAAAGATGTTTTTACATGTAGTAAACTGAGACATTGTTAGAAATGGAGACATATTCGCTTACGAAGAAAAAGCATTAAATAACATTGAGGAACGTACATCACTTAATTTCTCCAGATGCTTCGATAGTAACTTAAATACAAAAGTGATGCATTAGTACAAATATAAAAAAATATATAAAGAAATGATGACGCAGATAATTGAAAATATACCCTTTGCACGTAAATATCATGCTCTGTAGGCATCACTTTTATATTTAAGTATACTCTCGAAGCATCTGGAGAAATTCATTGATGTTTTATCTTCATATGTGAGTATGTCTCCATTTCGAACAGATCAGTTTTATGACCTTCAATTAGTCGGTTGACTACTTTCACATTATGCTCTACATTTCCAGATGGACGTCCCATATTGTGCATAAGTGTAGCTCTTGCTGATGTTCTGTGTCTTTTGTGTGTGCTCTGTATACGTGGTGTTGAAACGTCGGGATATTTGTCCGAGATAGAACATTAAGAAATCATGGCATGTTATTTTGTGTATTTCAGAGCCTGAATATGGATCACATTACACTTTCAGTTACATACTAGTTTTCGTTGTAGTTTATTAGATGTAGAAAACCTAATCTTTGTGGTCTTTGAAAATATTTGCAATCTATTGTTATATGGGACTCTAGGTATACTTTCATTTTGCCTTTCTCTTCTGTGGTTCGCTTGTGTCTGGATATTTCTTCGCTTTGCCTGGTACTACACTGGAAACAGTGTAATCATTAGCAACTGAAATCTGGTTCAATACATTTTCTTTCCCGTTTCAAGTTTTCTTGGTTCAAAAGTATTTTACTTGCGCTATGCAGCATGGACTTATATGCTGCCTATAATAGGTGTTCGGGTGACATGAGGTTGGAAAAATTGTGCTGTCAGTCATTGTATATTTCCTATAAATTCGGAATGTGGTTGAGTTTTTGTGTGTAAATAAATAGGGAATGCAGGGGGGGGGGGGCTATGGCGAAATGTAAAGATATCGACAAAGATATGAGTGTTGGAAGGAGTAACTCAGCATATAGAAAAATCAGTACCATGTTCGACGGAATTAAAAGCAATGGAGGTAACGTTAAGAGTGCTATGGGAATTCCACTGATGAATGCAGAGGAGCGAGCGGATAGGTGGAAAGAGTACATAGAAGTCCTCTATGAGGGGAGAACATGTCTGGAGACGTGGTAGAAGAAGAGACAGTAGTCTATATACAAGACATAGGAGATCCAGTATTAGAATCAAAATTTAAAAGAGCTTTGGAGGACTGGAGATCAAATAAGGCAGAAGGAATAGATAATATTCCATCAGAATTACGAAAATCATTGGCGGAAGTGGCTATGAAATGACTCTTCACTTTGATGTGTAGAATGTGTGACAATGGCGATGCACCATCAGATATTTAGGGAAACATCACCCACTCAAATCCGAAGATTGCAAGAACCGACAAGTGCGAGAATTTCCACACAGTCGGCTTAACAGCTCATGAATCCAAATTGATGATAAGAATATATGCCAAAGAACTGAAAATAAAACTGACTAGATGTTAGACGGTCAGCAGCTCGTGGTTTTGCAGTAGCGTTCTCGCTTCCCACGCACGGGGTACCGGGTTCGATTCCCGACGGGATCAGGGATTTTCCCTACCTCGAGATGACTGGGTGTTGTTGTGTTGTCTTCATCATCATCATTCATCCCCATTATGGTCGAAGGAAGGCAATGACAAACCACCTCCGCTACGACCTTGCCTAGTCGGCAGTGCGGGTCTCCCGCATCGTTCCCTACGCTCCTTGGAGTACGAGACATCATCATCATCATATGTTGGACGGCGATCAGTTGGGCTTTAGGAAAGGTAAGGGCAAGATGTTAGAATTTATGAGAAAAATTGGGCTAAGCTATAGGAAAGACGGGTATTATAAAATATGAACAAGAGCCGAGACGAAAAAATAGAGATGGAAGACCAATTACGAAGTGGGTAAGACAGGGATGTAATCTGTCGCTGCTTCTGCGCAATGTATATAATGATTGAAATAAATGAAAGGTTCAAGAGTGCGATGAAAATTTAAGGTGAAAGGATGTCAAGATTCACTGATGATATTTCTTATCCTCTGCGAAGGTGAACAGGAATTACAAAAACTATGGAGTGGAAGGAACAATCTAACGAGTACAGAATTTGGAGTAGATTGAAGATAAAGTAATGAGAAGTAGTAGCAATTAGAACAATGAGAAACTTAACATAATTATTGGTGATCACGAAGTATTTGAAGATAAGAAATTCTGCTACCTGTTGCTGTTGTGGTCTTCAGTGCTGAGATTGGTTTGATGCAGATCTCCGTGCTACTCTGCCCTGTGCGAACCTCTTCATCTCTAAATAAATACTGCAACCTACATCTTTCTGAATCTGCTTACTGTGTTCACCTGTTGGTCTACCCCTACGATTTTTACGCCCCCCCCCCCCCCCCCCAACCCGTACACACACTTCCCTGCAGTAGTAAAAGGGTGATCCTCTGATGTCACAAAATGTGCCCTATTAACCGATTCCATCTTTTGGGCAAGTTGTGCCACGAATTTCATGTCTCCCCTGTCCTATTCAGTACATCCTGATTAGTTACTTGATCCATCCATCTGATCTTCAACATTCTTCTGTAGCAACTCATTTCGAAAGCTACTTTCTTCTTTTTGGCTAAACTGTTCATTGTCCACTTTTCACTTCCATACACAGCTACAGCGCTAACGACTACTTTGAGACAGGACTTCCTGACACTTAAGTCTGTATTAGACATTGACAAATTTCTCTTCTACATCAGTGTTTTCCTTGCCATTGCCAGTCTACATTTTATATCCTCTTTACTTTGGCCAAAATCAATTACTTTGCTGCCCAGGGAACAAAACTCATCAACTGTTTTAAGTGTCACTTTTCCTAATGTAATTCCATTATCATGATTTAACTCGACTACATTCTATTACCCTTGTTTTATTTTTGTTAATACTCGTTTTATATGGTCCTCTTGAGACACTGTCCATTCCATTCAGCTGCTCTTCCAAGCCCTTTGCTGTCTCTGACAGAATTACGAGTACAATGAACTAGGCAAACCTCAAAGTTTTTATTTCTTCTCCCTGAACTTTAATTCCTACTCTTAATATACCTTTGTTTTCCTTTACTGCTTGTTCAGTGTACATATTGAATAACATCGGAAGAAAGTTACAACCCTATCACATTCCCTCCATAACCACTGCTTCACTTTCATATCCCTCGACTCATAACTCCCATCTGGTTGCTGTGCATTTTATAAATAGGCTTCGCTCAGTGTATTTTACCCCTGCTACCTTCAGAATTTCAAAGAAGGTACTCCATTCAACATCGTAAAAAGCTTTCTCTGACTCTAGAAATGCTACAAACGAAGATTTGTCTTTCCTTAACCCTCTATAAGGAGGTAAGAAGCAAAATAACCCATGACGGACGGAACAAGGAGAACGTGAAAAGAAGACCAGCACTATCAAAAAGGGCATTCCTTGCCAAGAGAAGTCTACTAGTACCAAACATAGGCCTTAATATGTCGAAGAAATTTCTTGGAATGTACTTTCGGAGCACAGCGTTGTGTGGTAACGAAACATGGACTGTGGGAAAAAAAAGGCGAACAGAAGAGAGTCGAAGCATTTGAGATGTGGCGCTACTGAAGAACGTTCAATATTAAGTGAACTGATACGGTATTGAATGAAGAGGTTCTCCGCAGCGACGGCGAAGAAAGGAATATGTGGGAAAAAACGGACAAGAAGAAGGCACAGGATGATAGGACATGTGTTAAGACATCAGGAAATAGCTTCCTTGGTACTAGGGGGAGCTGTAGAGTGTAAAGACTGTAGATGAAGACAGATATCCGAATACACCAACAAATTATTGAGAACATAGGTTGCAATTGCTGCTCGAGAAAAAGAAGTTGTCATAGGGAAGAATTTGTGGCTGGTCGCACCCAAGTGTTATGGTAAATAAGATACGAAAGAACATTTGTAGAGAAAAATAACCAGTAGAGTAGCTCGAAATTTAACAAAGCGACACAAACTTGGCAAACATCTAGCAAGAAAAAAAAGAATAGGTAACAAAGAAAACTAAAAAAAGGGCGGATATATATCTGAGCTCTTTTGTCTCTCTTTAGATGCGTTGATCATTTCCAAGAGCTTTACACATATCCGTTAATATCTTGCATAAATATCGGCCATCAATTAATAAGTAACGCGTGTTTTTGTACATTCAAAATATTCAAATGTGTGTGAATTCGTAAGAGATCAAACTGCTGAGGTCATCGGTCCCTAGACTTACACACTACTCAAACTAACGTAAACTAACGTATGCTAAGAACAACACATACACACTTACCCGAGGGAGGACTCGAACCTCCGGCGGGAGTTTTATATATTGCACCGAAGACAACAGAAGAATGCAACATCTCACACCTCGAAGACATCACGAACACGTACTTAAAACTGGGAACAATTTTCCGAAACGTGTCGTGCTAAATATAAATAAAAGAGAGTCGTAACTGGTAATGTAAAAGTTATTTGCAAACAAACGTATTAGTTTTACACTCAAAGGCTTTCACAAAACATTTGTGATGAATAAATTTATTGATTCTGTTTGAATTTAGATAGTATTTTTTTTTTAGTGGTGCCCCTCATTTGTCCACCTTTTTGAGAGTGATTTCACTGTCAACATTGTTTTGATGTGTGCTTTGGTTAGTGTGTGCGTTTTGTTTTTCACTAATCTGTTGTTTACCGGCTTCATGTCTGTTATGAAGGTGTGTATGTCTTTCTTGACCGTAAAAACGAACCCTAAAGCTGGTATGTTCTTTAGTACACGTTTGTCTGTTTTACTTTTAAAAGGCTGTATGCCCTAAAGTCATTGGATTTTGATAGGTTTTGAGTGCCAGTATTTGCATGTTTTTTTCGTGTAGGGTTTTCTCTAGCTCATACAACTTGCCAGCTCCTAAAAGAGTATTAATATTTAGTGAGCCAGAAGGCTCTGACTCCCTGTGTTTGCCAGTCCCACGCACCCCAGAATCCAGTAATTTGGATGTTTAGTAATAGGTAGCAGCTGCCTGATTATCAAGTGGAGTAAAAGTTTGTTTCCTTACAGGCTTCATGCTAACTTACTATCTCAAGTAGAGGACCGAAGTCCAGTTTTTGGAGGATTGAAGTTTTAGTTTCAGAACAAGAGGTCCACTCGCACTTCTGTTCAGACACTGAAACAGAAAGACAAAAGTAAAGGGGATTTCGCAGGATGTAGTTTTGTCAACTCTATTGATGGTCTTCAGCATCGCCTTCATGGCCGTTGGACATCCCATCCCATTAGTATCATTTTTGTTGTTGTCACGCTCCTTAACCTAAGCTGAAATACCCCTGAACGATTACGTCTTAACGAATATTTATCTCTGTATGTTATTAATTATATATACAATATAAACTTCAGAACGACCTTCGACATAACATAACTATTTTAAAACAACACTTCTTATAACATTCATTTGCATTAGAATGCATCATTATAACACGTTACATACAGGTCAGCAGATTTTTGTGCGATCCTCCGTCACATTGCGACGTCCCTATCGTCCTTCGACATGCGTTGACGATACTTTGTCGTGCACTGTTAAATGTAACTTACGTGGTGTTTCAGTTCGACAAATTCAACAACATATGGACAAATGGAACTTTTAAATTTTAGACGAAACTGATCGTAAATGTTTTACGTAGGATTTTGAATCAGAGTTGATTCAATATGTCGCCGTACACAATCATCAAGTGAGGCGAATTTCCGGGAGACATCTGCAAAAGCAGAACATGCATTGGTTTTAGATTATGTACTACACAAACTGTCACTAGTGCAGACGAAAATGTGGTGTTTTGAATATACTGGCTGTAACTGAAAGTTGTAAGTTCTGTTCACCTCGAATGCAAGGATCATGATCTGAACTTTTACCTGCAACAAGCAAACTGCTTTAATTTTTCAATATTTTTGCAGTGTTCCAAAGTACTTTATAAGAAGTGACATTTCCTATTAGTTTTGAAAGTTATGAATCAATAGCTTGTATGTGTAGAGACGTTTGTCGCTGGAAAATTTGGATTTGGCGGCTTGAAGAATGTCTCTTACAATTGCTCAGAATGAAGCACATCTTGTCATTAAGCTTGTCGAGTATGATTTCAGTATTACCTTCTCTCACTTAGAAACAGAGCAAAGCTGTTACAACGCGGTTTAAGAAAAGGTATCAACTGGAAAACGGAAATATTTGTAAAAAGTAAGTTAACGTATCATATTTGCGAGAAAATTTAATAAATTTGAAAATGTTAATGAATCGAAACAGCATTGTACAAAACAAAGTAATGCCAACTATTGAAAACTTTAGACACGAAGTTAACTGTCTTTGTGAGTATAATCGGTTGAGGTTGACTTTCCGTTCGAGGCCATGCTTTCTGTGTCTGCTTGTGCTTGTTAATACCCTTATCGCGTATTCGCCTCACAAGCCGCTCGGTGCACCTTCGTTAACCAACACGGTTCCCGTAATTACAGTTTCTTAGTCTCAGGTGACATTTTCATCTTTGCGTGACGTGCTTGTGAATCTAACTAATTCCGGTGCAGGAACTACAACTCTATATATATATATTTCTCGTGGAATAACAATCATTTTCAAATTACCGTAAGTACAAACATAAATTTTATTTATCAGAGGAAAAATTTTTCACGTGAAACCAGAGATGATTCGTTACATCTCGTTCCTACTGAAATATTTTTCCACTGCATACGGCATGAACCTTGAGGATAGGTTTGGAGCATGAACGGAGCGGTATGTAGAACCGAAATTCAACTTTCTTGTCCGCATTGTGTAACCAATACCGCCATGTGAACACTCATGTGCCAGATTTATTGCTTCATCTTGCCTATACTTCTCCTTTCAATTATGAGTTAAATGAATCCAACCACATACAGTTGCTATATAACTGTATTCTGTAAATACAGCGGTTTGTTGTTCCCTTGCACTAAAAAATTCAGCGTTAGGTTGTGGCGGAGCTAACGTTAACCTCACTGCATATTGTGAAGGACATATAAAAATGAACTCGATATGAATGTAAAATTGGACTACAAGTAGACTTAACTGTATGAGATTATATTCAATGCATAAAATAAATCAATTTGCATTCCTCATACGTTTACAAAGAGAAACCATGGAGATATTTAATAAAGATTTGGTGATGTCGTAATATGGTGGGCTTATTTTACGAGCAGCGTATACTTGACCTCTGCTATGCTAAAATGAACGTTACCAGAAGGAATGTGTGGTCATGCTGCGAATATGCCATATTTACGGCGCAACGTTCCAGAAGAGACTCACGGGTTTCCATAAAAGAAGACTGCGGACAGAGAAAAATAAAATGAGAATATAAGAGCGATACACAGGGGCTTCTAGTCTGGCATCCAATTCCGTTCTGTAAACAGTTCTGTGACACAGCTGCATTACAGAACATCGAATTCTTACGTTAAACCCGAGCGATCTGACGTAGTGGTTAACATGCAGAACACTCTCTTGGCACCGGTCTTTTATGGAGTCTAACACACGGAGATTCTGGCATGCGCTCAAAGCTAGTGGGACATAGTTATTAAGGAAGCTCTTGAGATGAAATTAGCTAGTATGCTTATAAATAGAGATGGTAGTTTTTGTTCAAATTCTGCATGCAGTCCTGATATCTCTGTTCTCAAACAGCAGAAAGATATAGTTTATGCCACTTCATCTGTTGACTATTAACTTCACTATCCATAACTTCTGACGTGTGTCACCTTTGGTTTGTGATGGCAACAGTGTCTACAATCTGTGTGTGTGTGTGTGTGTGTGTGTGTGTCTTTACGAAGTTACTGTGAAAATCGAGGCATTACATTTAATTGCATAGCACTGACTTGCTGTAATTTTGCCTTGAAAATGGCACGGTGTGCTCCTGTCGGAATATTGGCGGCTTACGACGACGGCACCCGGATTCATTTCCATTAGTTGTTTGAACAATATACCTCCTTTTTCCCATAAATTATTTGTGTCCAAAAATCTGAGAAGGCATTCTAACAGCACATAATTATGTCGTTCATCTCGCCACTGCACAAAATTTTGAGGCAAATTTTGAAAATAAATAATCTATTAACAACTTTCTAGGCGTCATACCAGGGATCTGACTGGTTCTGAGTGCTCATGAGTAAGTTCTTGATTCAAGTGACTTTAACTAGGGCACTATGTTTTATTTGTGGTAATACAAGCACAGAAATACAGCAGAAACGTTTTAACCAACAGAACGGAAGTAAAAAATGCCATTTCTCACATCTTTTCATATTATTACGAGAGAATAAGAAAATTTAATTAAGGGAAAATATTTCAATACCGACTTCTGTTTTTTAGACAACGCCGCTCTTGGGATCAGATGTTCCAAAGTTTATTGCAGGCACCCCCTTTCTGTTTAGGAAGAAATGCCAACATTGTCAGCAGGTCTTTTTGTTTTTAGTAACGGATATTGTTCATTCACGACTGGTGCCCATTCTTACAAAAGTGGTAGCATCTTTCTCATTGTAAAACATTTACTCCATGGTTTGGTACATACCACTGAATAACGAAACAGAGCAACTGTGAAAACGCCTTTAGTGAAGATAACTTTAATAAGACTTCTGACATTTCCACTCTTCAAATATATTTATTCAGAGAGAACCCCATGGAACTATTTGGAAATAAGTTTAAAGCAGGTTAAATCACGGTCAGTAAAAGCACATGATCTAATATGTCTCAGGTACTTCTTTGTATGTATTCCTGTTAAGTCCTACAACATTTGAACCATTAATGAACTAATTGCTTACTAGCAACACTTAAAAATACAATATAAATAGACATAGTTCTTCCCAGTATAAACTCTAGAAGTACTTCCACACTTTTACATCTTCGTTATAACGAAGAATTGGAGCAGTTTCTGTGAAAGGTTCTTTATCAGTTTTCTACAGTAATCGATTGTACTCTTTTTATATAGAAACTGCAGGGAAACTAAAGGTAGTTCACATGTAACCCTTCATTCTTTTGACAGAGTTTCAGAGGAATTATTGTTAGCTGCAGGCATTGGTAGGTGGAAAGTTGCTCATTCATGGTTGATGTGCATACTTACGAAAATGTTTTCTATCACCTTTATTGCTTTAAATTTTCTGACTGAAAGCTCATTTCTTGGTTCTGAGCACTATGGGACAACTGCTGTGGTCATCAGTCCCCTAGAACTTAGAACTACTTAAACCTAACTAACCTAAGAACATCCCACACATCCATTCCCGAGGCAGGATTCGAACCTGCGACCGTAGTAGTCGCGCGGTTCCGGACTGAGCGCCTAGAACCGCTAGACCACTGCGGCCGGCCTCATTTCTTGCTCCGGTACCTACTCAACTTATTGCTTCCATTCTACTATCGAAGTCCAAATTGAAATTCTAAGTTGATATCCTTAATATATTCGTTTCACATTCAGAGAGAGGTGGCCCAGTGGTAACAAGCTGGACACGCATGCTGAAGGACGGCTGTTCTAATTCCCGTCCGATCACCCTGATTTAGGTACTCCATGGTTTCCCTGAATGAATCAAGGCAAATACCCCGTTGGTTCCTTTTCATGGACACGGCTGACTTCCTTTTCCATCCTTCACCACTCCAAACGCTAGCTCGAGTCGTCGCTACTGATCTAGTGCTCAAAAGAGCCATGATACTCTACTTATCTTTTCCATTTCAGCTAACCTAATTTATCCATAATATCTTGTGTTGAATCATATCCTTGCTCAAAACATTATGTGGCAGATACCTCAGTGATGCAGACGAACCGTAACGCATCGCTCCTTTTGCTCATAGAGTAACTTCTATACTTTCTAATACTCAGTGCAACTTTTCAGCTTTAGCGAAATTTTCTTTGAGAATGTGTACGTCCTATAACAACATCCTCATTAATAGCTGTTTGTAATTATTAATATTGTTCTGCATAAGAGGCTTCTGTGCTTGAAGTATCTACACGCATAATCACATATATTAAGTGTAATACTTATAAACAATACGCATCTAACCTACCACGTAAGAGTACTGTGTTGCTGTATAAACTTCATACATAATTTCAATATTTAGATGTTCAACACTTACACATCCACTGAACTAATTAATATCAAAATGTACATCAAGTTAATTATTGTTTCACTGAATAAAATCTGAACAGACACTCATTGTTCCCTAAATGCACAAGAGAATGGTTAATCACTTTGCTTACCTGTGCGACAGTGGATAATGAGGCAGCTACAATGCAATTGCTTTTCTCTGGAACATGCAGAAAGTCATCAGGCTGCTTTTGCCATTACTTAATTTATACTTGCAGGGTGCAATGCAAGTGTGCCGAACGCCAGCAGATCACATGGTAATAGTGGGATATCGTACACCGCAAAGCGTTTCGAACTGCAGTGGTTTAAAATTTTTAAATGGCAAGAGAGATATGGGGGCTCTATAACGAATAACTTCCATACTGTTTGGCTGAGTTGTATATGTATCAGCGAAATTGAAAAGATATGAACAAGACTGCGTTACAGACCATTACTGTAATTTGAATACCACACGCAAAGCACTAGAAATTAATTCTTCAGAAGAAACTCCTCACTTTCATGAAATTAACGCTTTAAACAAAATTTTCATTCTGTATTTCAACATGAAAAAGGGTAACGAGTGATATACGTCCTTCCAGATTTCATGCATCGACGATCTAAAAAACAATATCGTAGTAGTCAGATAATGAGAACTACGAAAATTTAGAAAGCAAAACAGAAAATTATCTCCAACCTGACGTCCCACATTATTAAATGTTAGCGCACATTACCTTCTTCAATGTATACCAAGCTGCAGCAATAGCATTCCGAAATCAGGCCTACAGATCAACATACACACCTACTTCAACCAGTGATCAACATGGAAGTGCTTGTCCATGCGGACTGATTCCTTGACAACAATACAAACTCTGGACTCCAGACAGTTTTCTTTATACAGGTAGCGAGAAAAAGTGTTTGCAGTGACAAATATCACAAACAACACTGCCACTTCTCATAATACAACAACCTTTCAGTAGGTGACACTATTTATTTACGAACACAGTCGGAGTATGGCATTTTACAGTAAAAAAGGAAATCCCTTAAGTTTGCTCCACTGCGTTTCATGTAATTTGGGAATTTCAACAATATAACTGTAATCTTAAATATAAAACAGTTATAACCACCGCACTCTACTCAGAACTTCGTCTGGTAAACGGGAAAAGGTTACGGGAACGCATGTTTAATGCGTATGCGAGAGAAGAGCGGCTCCAATCCTGCCCAGCATCGTCCATGATGATTTCTGCGATTTCCTTATGTTACTATGGATATTGTTTTTCCATCTTCACCTCATCTCATCTAATCACCCCGATATGGATGCAAACTAACAAAGACGCCGACCCTAGTCCCACAAGTGTGTTGGCCTTCACGGCTGTCTTCATACGGGTAACAGTTTTCGTACCCCTGCAGTGTCATCAGTGATAATCTTCCAAGTACGTCGGAAAGGTTGAAGGAACTATTGTCCAGAGTATTGTAGATAATAAATGTACCTCATACAGACGTAATTACTGTGTAATGATAACCAATGTACAGATGAGACAAAACATTATGGCCACTGCCCTCCCAGAGACTGAATCCCCATTGAAAGCGCTACGGGCGCGTGAAGGGGAACAAAGACGATGGGAGAGACGATAATGGCTGAAAATGGGGAAATACACTGGCGTGACCGACTTCGATATACCGTAGATGGTTTAAGGCCAGCGTCCTGGAACGAACATCTGTGAAACGGCGAAACTAGTCGGCTGTTCGCTTCCTGATGTCGTGAGGAGCTACAGAAAGTGACTGAAGAACGGTGAGACCATGAGTAGCCGGAAAGGATAGCCACGTATCATCAAGAAATGTACAAGACAGAAAGCTGGTGCGCTCCGTGAAACAGGATAAGTGGCATTCCGTGGCACATTTGACCACAAAGAACAATGCTGGTGCAGTCACAGGTGTTTCGGGACACGCCGTTCAGCGGACGTGGTTAAACATTGGGTTCCACAGCAAATGACCTCTACATGTTCCCATCACGACCTACCTACGTCGCAAATTGCAGCTGCAGTGGACCCATCGAAACGTGCAGCCTGCTCAGATGTATTACGTTTCTTCTTACACATGAAGGACTGTCGTGAACGAGTACGCTGTCTCCAAGGGAGACGGTGCTGGAATCGTACACCGCCGGTGGGTGGCAGTGTATCCTAAGGGAAATATTTACCTGCCTTTCAACGTGACCTGTGGTAGAAATTGAAGGCCTCGTGACAGATGTGGATTACGTCAACACTACTGTGCTCCACTTTTTCTATCCGGTGGCGATAACATCTTCCAGCAGGATAACTGTCCGACCGGAACCGTGCCGACGAGTTTTTGAGAAGCATGATAGTGAACTGACGCAGACGACTTGCGTACCAAATTTTCATGATGTGAACACAGTTGAACAAATCTGGGACGCTTTCGAACGCCAGCTCCAAGCTCACAAACAATTGGCCTATTATTTACGAGAACTGAGTGACTTGTGCTGCTGCCAATACTAGTCTAATCCGTGTCAGACCAAATCACTGCTGTACTGCGTTACAAAGGTGAAACACAATTTTATTAAACAGGTGGTAATAGCACATTTGTGACGATCGTGCATCTTTGGTCTAGGAATAGCGTCTTAGATTAGCAGTCGAAAATTCCCTTGGCTCCTAGTTCTAAACCAGAGACTCATCAAATTTTCAATAAAAATCATTAGCAGTGGCGGCCAAAGACATCTGGCACAGGAAGTTTCCCTCATTCAGTCAATGTTGTAGTCAGAGAGGGCGGAGGAGCGAGCAGAGGTTCAGGGCTCAAAAAAAAAAAAAATGGTTCAAATGGCTCTGAGTGCTATGGGACTTAACTGCTGAGGTCATCAGTCCCCTAGAACTTAGAACTACTTAAACCTAACTATCCGAAGGACATCACACACATCCATGCCCGAGGCAGGATTGGAACCTGCGACCGTAGCGGTCGCGCGGAACCAAACTGTAGCGCCTAGAACCGCAGGGCCGGTTCAGGGCACTGTCTTGCCCATGGGATGGGAAACTGCCCCTAAGCTCGAAGGAATCAGCAGTGGCGAACGGCACTAGGTTGTAGAAGGCAATAGAAATCACTGCATTAAAGACACAATGCGTATCCACAGAACATGTGGCTTGTAGTAGAAGAACTGTCCTGACGATCTTAGGACCAGTCCCCCATACGAATCTCCGGCAGCGGAATGCCAAGGTAGAGGTGACCATAAGAAAAAGTCTTAATGACCAGCGAAAGGATAATATCGTATGTTTCGGAGCATGGAATGTCAGAATTCTGAATGTAGTAGGGAAGCGAGAAATTCAGAATATGGAAATGCTAAGGCTGCGGGTGCAATCACACTGGCCAGCCGAAGACATGTAAATAAACGAGATGTAATTGAGTAAATGTTAAGACGTAAGGTAGTATAAAAAACACTGAAGCGTTTGTGATATCGGGCAGACCCATCCTCTAAAGAACGTGAACTCGCTATCACTTTTTCCATGGGAAACGAGCGGATGTTTGGATCAATTTGCACACAGTCACCGCTGGAAGCGGGAATATTTGGAGAAAAAAAATACACTTTACTGTTGATGTAGGGATCTAAGATCCATCCTGTATGAATAAGGATGAGGGACAAGCGTTAGTTTTCACGAATTTCTTCTTGAATTTGATTCGACACTTGTCGCCAACTGATTGCAGCCATTTTCATCGGATAGCGATCTACATTAATCCCCAATGACTTGTGGCAAGTAACTACCGTTGATGATGGAATGCCAACTTGATGAAAGCCCCGCAATGGTAGCAGGGTGTATTTACGTTCACTAATGAGGGCACGAGAGAGGGAATAAAAGAAATTCAATATGTCCTTGAGCAAGGTCATGTCATCAATTTTAGGTAGCAGTCGAGTACGCTCGCACCGAGAAGGCTTCTCCCAATATCTTCCAGTTACTAAATCAACACCAGAGGTTCTAGGGACAAGACTGAAAGTGAGATGGAGAGGCGGCTTCCCTGCGGTAAGTCCCTTCGAATTTTAATCTGGGGAGTAAGCTGTCCTTTTACGACGACAGACGCTTCATATGAGTAAAAAGATTGGATAATACTTGACATGCAGTAAGGTTGAGACAGGTTCCTTTAACATGCGCATCAAGAAACAGTGACATCCGGTCAAACGGCTTATTAAAATCGAAAAAAAGTAAGGTAACAGTGGTAGTTGCAGCCACGAGAAGACGTCCCGACATTCGACTACAGACGTCAGGATTGTGTGCCTAGGCACTCGGCTTTCGTGAACTGCAAGAATTTTCTCTAGCAATTTCAACAAATGGCGACATTTTTCTAATAGAAATTAAGGAGTGTAATCTGGTGGAATTTGTCAATGTCTGTATGTCAGATTGTCTTTGGAATTAGAACGACTTACCAACCTTGAAAGGCGCTGAAATCTAAGTCCCCTCTCCCGCTCCCCCTCCACTTCCCTGCATTACCTCATTTACCATTTAATAGTATAACCTATAAGAAGCCAAAAATATAATAAAACGCCTTAGCAATACCGTCGACTCCTGGCAATTTTTGTAATGGTGAACAAAAAGTAAGGCGATATATATCATTTGGAGTAAATTAAGTTAGTTAATCCTCAATGCAGGAGTATCCGTGCAATCCAGGAGAGGTTAAATGCATTAGGGAAAGCGGCATCAGTAGCACGGAAGTTATGTAGGTCGATAAAATAATTATAGTTTGTTCTGGAAATGTCATGTTGTGAAGTCAGTACGTGACCATCGGTGTGAGTGAGAGACGCGATACATGCTCTTCTTCGCCGCTATCTCAACCGGTTAAGGTTGTATAAGGAGATCAATTCATACTGTAGGAAAGAACAGTATTTTGATCGCACTCTGAGTCCTTCCATTTGCTGTCTCCTTAACCGGAGAAGCTTCTCCTTAACAAGGCGAACATCCATCATCCGTACGGAAGCTCGTGTGGCACCTTCATAATATTGTCGTAAGACGAAATAATAAAATCCCTGTGGTTGCCAGGGATCTCTCGCCCTCTCAGTGCCGTAACGCGTTAACGCCTTCCGGAGAAGTTGTTATGCATGCCCTGACTACCATTCCAGGATACAACGATAACGGTCCTAGGAACTCAAGCTGTGAGTCTAAATCTCTCGAATGATAATCTCGAAGGAATGGTCCTTTAAGAGACATATGTTCATAATCAGGGGGAGGCGGTACAATTTGACTTGTTGCATCGCATGATTTAAGGTTGCGGCTAAGGCAAAGTTATCAGTGAAACAAGTGGGTATCACGTTCGTCGCTAACAGCTGCCCACATAAAGAAACAGAAGGACGAAAATGGTCACGTCTGCTGCTGGAAATAGCTGTGAAATGAGTGTACCCGACGAGAGTCGGACAGTGACAGATCCATGCACTGCGTACTTGCAAAGAGCAGACCAAATCATTTAGTCCTTTGCTGAAATTAAACTTTGTGTTCTCCTCAAGTGGTACAAATGGCTCTGAGCACTATTGGACTCAACTTCTGAGGTCTACAGTCCCCTAGAACTTAGAACTATTTAAACCTAACTAACCTAAGGACATCACACACATCCACGCCCGAGGCAGGATTCGAATCTGCGACCGTAGCCGTGTCGAAGCTCTAGAGTGTAGCGCCTAGAATCGCACGGCCACTCCGCCCGGCGTTGTCTCATCCACAGGATGCAAAATGCAATTAAAATTTCCACCCAAGTTTTTGCAGAATTTTACGAAATAAATAAAATATATCCTCCTTTTAAAAACAGGCCCGACCTGCAGAATGGTAAGGTCCTGAGGGGTATAAAGAAGAATAAAAAGCTAGGTCACGAAATGTTCAGTCTATTCCTCGGCCGTTATCAAGTACTTCGTAATCAGTCGGTGGTATTCCCTGTCTATAAAATAACGCAGTATCAGGAGTAACATTAGCCACGCGGAGCGACCGTGCGTTTAGAGGCACCATGTCACGGTTCCCGCGACCCCTCCTGCCGGAGTTTCGAGTCCTTCCTCGGGCAGGGGTGTGTGTGTTGTTCTTAGCACAAGTTAGTTTAGTTAGTTTAAGTAGTGTGTAAGTTAAGGGACCGATGGCCTAACAGTTTGGTCCCTTAGAATCTCACCTACATAGGAGCCAGGAATAGAAGTGCAAAAATATAGCGTTTGCTCTTGAATCATAAATAAAATGTCGTAGCGCTGGTAGTCTAAGGTCGACACTAATTCAGTTCATATTCAAGGTAAGAGAATTATAGGCCTGCAACCAGTTATTACCAAAATCAACTAAGATTATCACTTGCAATTGACGTTTAAGATCGTGTACCACAATCCGTGGCAGAGTGAACGTGTGAATCTCTCCTCCGTCCTCTTTACAGTTTCCCTTTTCCGCAACGCAGCAAGCTCAGGTTAAAACCTCTCTTTATTGCGGCTTTGCAGGAACTCGACTCGCACATACAGTAACGTGTGTGTGTGTGTGGGGGGGGGGGGGGGCGGGGGGTTCCTACGGAAATTCAATTTCAGACGCATAGGAAGGAGTCTGAACACCCGTCTCCTCCACAGGTGGGTGGTGCGATTCCTGAGCGGCGACGGAAACGAAAGCGACGATATGTCTTTTGCCGTCACAGCGTGTTGCAATGGCACACCGTTACCGAACTGGCTCTGGCCAGCGGTGGCCTGTGCAATGATTTCCCCGTCCTGGTGAACAGAAGAAGATTGGGAATACGTTACAGACTCAGGGATACCTGACAAGTCCCTCGATACAGTACCGAGTTCCAGAACAGTTCCATCCTCACGTGACCACGAACAGGTGGCCTCAGTCTCGACAGGTACATTGAATGGACTGCTCGATGCTTTCGGATCGTGAACAGTGGCTGAACTCTGTGAAGGGAGAGGCATCCTCCAACGGAATCTTTCTAATAGGACAGAGAAGGAACCACCTGACTCCTCACTATCTTGCATCCATCAACACTTATTTTGAAGTGGAAGTGAGGGCGACACGGAAGCTACAGCGGTAAAGTCCCTATGTGAGGTTAACGGCGTAAATTCACTAGGCCCATTAAGCAATAGCTCGCATTGTCCCTCAGGAAATTGTTTAGCCACAGTGGCTGTCATTTTGGGAACAAGCTCCGTTAAACTTTCTCGTTTAAGATTTTCTAAGTCGATATAAAGACTGTGACACGACGCGGACAATTTGTGTGAAGATGTCCCCTCCCATTCCATTTTACCTCCCTATCTACGCATCGAACACAACTGTAAACTTGTAAATGATTTTGAGCGGAACAGCATTCCTGTTGTATATTCCGTATGTTCCTTAACGGAACCAGAACGGTCTTGATGAAACTATCAAAAACGTCGGGTAGACGGTTAAGCCCCCTGCCATTCGTGTATTACACCTCCGTTTCTGCCAGAATGTCACACTATTAGAACCATCGTAATGAATGAAGGCGATTTGGAATCCATGCCATAAAATGAACAAGTCAACCTGATGCTGGTTTAGAAACTCGTCATAAAACACGTACAGCTCAGAATGGACGTAGGCCATATGAACATTTTCTGAAGTTATCTTAATAGTGTCTGCAAGCCAATCATGGATTTAAAACGAGCCTCGCTGCGTATTCCTCGTGGACTTTTCAAAATTGAAACTGATGGTACCTGCGCGTGGAATATTCCTGGAAGCCATCGACGATATCATGGCACAAAAAATATTGAGTGGAAATTGATTTACAAAGACGAGATGCTGAGATACAAACAGTGACGCAACATGCACAAGGACTCACTTGACACTAAAGGGTAACAAGACACTAATGGGTCTCGAGGCGCTTTGGTATACGTGAAACCAGGCAGGACCTATTCGTCCAATTCCATAAGCGGGAATGCCTGCCGCGAGACAACAGGTGTGATGTAAACAGCTATTACCAAACTAATTCATCCTGTTACCTCTTACATGGGTGAGACGTGGCTAGCCGGGATGGGTAGCCAAGTCTCAACCACTGCCTCACGCATCTCAGTCGACAATCATTGATCTTATGCCGTTCCAGTACAAATTTATTACCTACTGTAAGTTTTTATTTCTTTTTATACTGGACTGGGACTCGACGTGTGTACTTGGGCAGCTCCGCGATCCCCCACCACGGGTCGCATCCTGTTTCCCCACCATCGATGCGGCACCCCTTTCCGGAGATGCGTGACTTTCTCGCCTGCAGAAATGGACAGCAATCGAGAGATTATATAGATAGGTTGAACACAGCATCCTGACCCTTCGCTTGAAGATGATGAGTACGAAACTCGTCTACGGACCATGCCACCCCTCGGCTGATCATGCAAGAAGATTTCATCCTTGGAATAAGCCGAGAAACCTAGCAGTCACAAAGACCGTTACTGTTTACAATGTATATCAATGATCTGTATCAAAAGGACATGTGGCCTGTAACTGAAAAAGTGCCATGACGATTTCCCCATTGACAAAAAATTCCGGAGACTTACAAGAGGGGGTAACCATGGGAAAAAGATTAAAATAACCAACGGAAGGAAAACGTTCTACGACTCGACGAGCGGAATATCAGAAGCTTGAACGTGGTAGGGAAGCTACAAAATCTGGATGGGGAATGCAAAGACTTAATACAGAAATAGTTAGGGCTCAGTGAAGTGAAATGGAAAAAAGACAAGGATTCCCGGTCCGATGAGCATAGGGTAACATCAACAGCAGCAGAAAATAGTATAACGGGAGTGGGATTCGTTATGAATAGGAAGATACTGAAGAATGTGTTACTGTGAACAGTTCATTGATAGGGCTGTTCTTACCAGAATCGACGAAAACCAACAACGACAACGATAGTTAAGGTATACATGCAGACGTCTCAAGATGAAGATGAGGAGGTAGAAGAAATATATGAGAATATTGAAAGGGTAATACAACACGTAAGGGGAGAGCAAAATCTAATATAGTCATGGGGTACTGGAATGCATTTGTAGGGGAAGGATTTGAAGAAGAGGTTACAGTATAATATGAGCAGCGGACAGGAAATAAGAGAGGAGAAAGAGTAATTGAGTTCTGTAATAGCGAATACTCTGTTCAGGAATCATAAGAGGAAGAGGTATACTGGGAAAAGGCCGGGTGAGACAGGAAGATTTCGTTTATATTACATCATAGTCAGGCAGATATTCCGAAATCACATACTGGGTTGTAAGGCGTATCCAGAAGCAGGTATAGACTTAGATAACAATATAATAATGATGAAGAGTAGGTTGATGCTTAAGAGATTAGTCAGGAAGAATCAGTAAGCAAAGAAGTGTGATACGGAAGTACTAAGGAATGACGAGATACGCTTGAAGTCCTCTAAGCAGTAAGGAATAGCTCCGCAGGCAGTACAGTTGAAGAAGAATAGACATTTCTAAATAGAGCAATCACTCAAGCTGTAAAGAAAAACATAGATGCCAGGAACGTATCTGCGAAGAAAACTTGGGTAACAGAAGAAACACTTTAGTTGATCGATGAAAGAATGAAGTACAAAGAAGTTCAGGGACATTCAGGAATACAGAAACACAAGTCACTGACGAATGAAACAAATATGAAGTCCAGGGAAGTTAAGACGAAATGGTAGCATGTAAAATGTGAAGAATTCTAAAAAGAAATGATTGTCGGAAGGACTGACTCAGCATATAGGGAAGTGATAGCAAGGGTGGTAACACTAAGAGTTCCACGGGAATTTCTCTGTAAAATATAGAGGAGCGAGCGGATAGGTGGAAGGAATACACTGAAGGCCTCTATGAGGGGGACGATTTGTCTGGTGTGATAGAAGAGGAAACAGGAGTCGTTTTAGAAGAGATAGGGGATTTAGTATTAAAATCAGAATTTAAGAGAGCTTTGGAGGACTTAACATCTAATAAGGCACAATGGATAGACTACGTTTCATCAGAATTTGTAAAATAATTGGGGGAAGTGGCAACAGGACGACTATTCACGTTGGAACGTGGAATGTATGAGTTTGGCGATGTACCATTTTGGCGACATACCATCTAACTTTTGGAAAATATCATCCGTATAATTCCGAAGACTGCAAGAGCTGACAAGTGTGAAAATTATCGAACAATCAGCTTAACAGCCCATGGATCCTGGATGCTGAAAAGAATAATACACAGAGGAATGCAAAAGAAAATTGGGAATGTGTTAGACAACGATCAGTTTGGTTTTACGACAGGTAAAGGCACCTGAGAGGCAATTCTGACGTTGCGGCTGATACTGGAAGCAAGACTGAAGAAAAATCAAGACACATTCAAAGGATTCGTCGACTTGGAAATAGCGTTCGACAATGTAAAATGATGCAAGATATTTGTAAGTCTGATAAACGTAGGGTTAAGCTATAAAGAGAGACCGGTAACGTATAATATGTACAAGGGCCAAGCGGGAATAATAAGAGTGGACGACTTAGAACGAATTGCTCCGATTAAAAAGGGTTCATGACGAGGATGTAGTCTCTGGCCTCAACTGATCAACCTGTACACCGAGGAAGCTATGATGGAAATAAAAGAAAGACACAGGAGTGGGATTAAAATTCAGTGTGAAAGGATAACCATGGTGCGATTCGCTGATGACATTGCTATCCTGAGAGGAAGAATTACATGATCTGCTGAATGAAATGAACAGTCTGGTGGATACAGAATATAGATTGATAGTAAATCAAGGTCCGCAGCTCGTGGTCGTGCGGTAGCGTTCTCGCTTCCCACGCCCGGGTTCCCGGGTTCGAATTCCCAGCGGGGTCAGGGATTTTCTCTGCCTCGTGATGACTGGGTGTTATGTGATGTCCTTAGGTTAGTTAGGTTTAAGTAGTTCTAAGTTCTAGGGGACTGATGACCATAGATGTTAAGTCCCATAGTGCTCAGAGCCAGCCACACTACAATAGAGGCGTTGTGCGTCATGGGGCATTGTGGACGGGTTTAATCTTGAAATTTTCGAGACAGTACTTTTTGGGAAGAGTCGGACATCTTATTACTTCTTCTCACACACATCTAGCGATATGATGATGACGAGTAAATTTGGGTAGTAAGAGCTTATACAGAGGCTCACTGACACATTCCCAACGCGGGATTCGCAAGCGAAACAGGGAAAGAAGGATCAGATAGTAGTTCCAGAAATATATTCCGCCACACATCGTCAGGTGGATTGCCGAGTAATGTTGTAGATGAAGACTACAGATGATTGATGTCGCACCGTGTTCTTTAACGAATCACCGTTCTGCACTGCTTCGGATGGCCCTTGTCGACGAGTATGGTGGCGATCTGGACAGAGGTATCATTCTTCCAATGCTTTGGAGAGGCACAGCAGTAGTAATCCTGGCGTCATGCTGTGGGGAGCCTTCGGACATCACTTGAGGTCACAACTGGTAGTGGTTGAGGGAACTCTGACGTCACAGCGGGCGTCCAGCGTCCACCGCCTCGACGGTATCTCGTTGCCATTGTTCAACAGTCTGCTGATAGTAAGGTACTCCCTTGCGCTACAAGACAGCCAGATCTACTTCCTATAGAACAAGTGTGACACCAGCCCAGAAATCAACACTGTCCCTGGCTCAGTATCCATGTTATCAAGGTCCAGTTACAACATTTGTGGTCAGCTGGCCTCAGAAGAATTTACTACTACTTTATGAAACCCTCTCGAACCATATCATAGCATGCATCCAGGGCAGAGCCGGGCGTTGTGGCCGAGCGGTTCTAGGCGCTTCAGTCCAGAACCGCGCGACTGCTACGGTCGCAGGTTCGAATCTTGCCTCGGGCATGGATGTGTGTGATGTCCTTAGGTTAGTTAGGTTTAGGTAGTTCTAAATTCTAGTCGACAGATGACCTCAGATGTTAAATACCATAGTGCTCAGACCCATTTGAACCATCGATGGCAAAGGGGATGCCACCTGATACTGCTAAATGGCACCGTACTACTAAGCTGTTTGTAAATTTAACTCCATTTTATAATCATCAAATTAGCATAACATACTCTTTCAATCCGTGATGTTATTTTCGTTTCCTCCCTTCCGCATACTTCACTTTTCTTGTCAGGTAGTATATTGTTTCCACTAGATAACATTCGTGCACTGCTTAGTGAATTCTGGAATAGTCTGCCATTGAATAAGAGTGTTCCATATGAGATGTACCGGGTGATCAAAAAGTCAGTATAAATTTGAAAACTGAATAAATCACGAAATAATGTAGATAGAGAGGTACAAATTGACACACATACTTGGATTAACATGGGGTTTTATTAGAACTAAAAAAATGCAAAAGTTCAAAAATTGTCCGATAGATGGCGTTTCATCTGATGAGAATAGCAATAATTAGCATAACAAAGTAAGACAAAGCAAAGATGATGTTCTTTACAGGAAATGCTCAATATGTCCACCATCATTCCTCAACAATAGCTGTAGTCGAGGAGTAATGTTGTGAACAGCACTGTTAAGCATGTCCGGAGTTATGGTGAGGCATTGGCGTCGGATGTTGTCTTTCAACATCCCAAGAGATGTCGGTCGATCACGATACACTTGCGACTTCAGGTAACCCCAAAGCCAATAATCGAACGGACTGAGGTCTGGGACCTGGGAGGCCAAGCATGACGAAAGTGGCGGCTGAGCACACTATCATCACCAAAGGACGCGCGCAAGAGATCTTCCACGCGTCTAGTAATATGGGGTGGTTGTAATAAAACCCCATGTCATTCCAAGTATGTGTGTCAATTTTTACCTCTCTATCTACATTATTCAGGGTTTTATTAAGTTTTCAAATTTATACTGACTTTTTGATCACCCGGTATATGTCAGGGTGGCTGTATTTGATTTGGGTCTTGATACTTAGCGAATGAAACAACTCTCTGTGGTCTAGGCTTAAGAGAGTTAACTTCTCCTCCACTCATGCGGACTACGTGGGCAGGAAGTTTCAGAAACGGTCTAGCCCCGGCATTTATTTCACCGGAAAAATAAGTTTGGAAACGGCACACGGGGCGAGGAACACACGGCCGGCTCGCTCTGGACTGGGCCGCTGCGGTCGCGTCGGTTTCCCGGAGTTCCCTGTGAGGATGGGACACAGGGCCACCGGCGACCGCAGCGGCGCAGCGCGACGTGCTCGCCCTCCTCTGTGCGGACGTGCGGCACTGTCCTCCCAGGCTCAGCCGCAGCGCCACCCGCCGATGACCAACAGTACAGTGGCCAGGAAAGTTTCAGGCAAACATTCCCTGCGAAAGAACTCTACTGTTCTTTGTTGCAGAGTAGCGGGAATGTGAGCACCAGCGCCGTTTTAAAACAACCAAATGAGCACTGTCACACAGTATCCGTGTTAACATCAGGAGAAGATAATGTTAATATTATGATGTTCATTATGTCATACGGACATCCAATCAGATCATGATAAGATTTCGAAGTGACACAAAGGTTAATAACTTGCATTAAATGTGCAGAAATGTAAGTTGTGAGCTGTACAAAATGCAGAAAAGTAGTATCACACAACTTCAACATCACCCTGTTACCACTTAAATTAGTCAATTCATATAAATTCCGTCGTATAATAATTTGTCTTGACGTCACATGGAATGGTCTCTTTGGTTCAGTCGTAGGTGAGGCGGCAGAATTAAAATTATTTACAAGATACTGAGAAAATGAAGTTGGTCTGTAAATGATAAATTGAAAGTTCCGCGTTCTGGCCCTAGATGGGCCAAACGGTCTCGATCGACCGCCGCGTAACCCTCTGTTCATGACGTCACTGGATGCGGTATGGAGGTACACGTGATTAACATCCCGCTTTCCTGCTTGTTTTCGTATTTCCTGAGCTTAGAGCTGAGCTTAGAACCGCTACTAATAAGGCGAGTAGCTCTCAGTTGGCCTGACGAGGCTGATTGCACCCCACAACAGACCTTTCACCAAGAAAAAAATCACTTGCAGTACCAGGAATAGAACTTCGGTCCTCCTCATGGCAGTCAGGTTGTAGAGTAGGTATATTGATGCCAATGTAAATCTATATGTAATATAATGGTGCCTACTTGTGAACATCCAGAAAACGTCTGCACCTTTCAGATAGTTACTCATCAGCAACGCTACATAACATGTATCTTATTGCCTCCCATTTAAAATACTGTTATCCCCAAGTTTACTCAAAGTTCACTGTTCACCAGTTCAAAACTAACATATTTTTCATTAAAGTTTCACATTTTCCTGCTAACACTCGGCACTATAGTTATCGTAATTGGTTGCAACAGGGCTCTGAAGAACGCAAGCTACTGTCATCCGAGCCTCACAAGTGAAAGGCGGTTTATCGACACATTCGCACCCTTTCAGTACTGCAGCAAAAAACCACAGAGGAAGGACTGGTGCTGGACACTCGACGGACGGTGGTTAACCTTTCCAGCCACATTTTAAGTGATGTAGTCACACAAATTCTGGCTAAAGGAATTAATTTCGCAGTCGCACAAAACGAGTCCCGAAAGAAGACACAATCGAATCTGTCGAGGCTTCGATTCGTCAGCTACCACAAGCTGAGGTGGAGAAGATTAGACAAGAGACAGTTCGGGTCCTGACTCGCGCAAAGCCTCCGAAACTAAATATCAGCAAGGAGGAACGTCAAGCTATCGCGGAACCGAAGAACAGCTCTCATTTAGTAATAACACGAGCAGACAAGGAAAATGCGACCGTTGTGCTGGACACGGAAGACTATAATAAACGCATGGAGTATCTTCTGAGTAAATCCATTTATAAGAAGCTTAAGGGAGATTTGACGCCGAAGACAATCAAATCGACGCAAGCACTGCTAAAGCAAACCAGGACGAATTTCGAAACGGCCAGAAGATTCATCCCACACGTTCCACATGCACCAAGCCTATATGGTGTACCGAAGGTCCATAAAGAGACCTTTCCTTTACGACCAATTGTGAGTACTATCAATTAACTGTCGTACAGTCTAGCACAGGAGCTGGCTGCAAAGCTCCGACATTTGGTGGGCCACACAAATTCGTACGTTAGGGACTCCATCCATTTTGTGGAACTTCTAAAAGAAAAGTGTATCTCTGCCACAGACATGTATCTCTGCCACCGACCAGATGGTTAGCTTCGACGTGAAGTCTTTATACATAAATGTACCGATACAACACACCATGAACATCTTGTAGGAACACATGTCACACAATATCTACCATCTAGTGCGCCACTGTTTAACGACCACCTATTTCAGATGGAAAGGGGAATTTTGCGAAGAGACAGATGGTGTAGCTATGGTCTCCCCTCTCTCGCCTATTGCAGCAGACATCTTCATGGAAGCATTTAAAGAAACAGCGCTCCAGTCCGTACCTTTACGCCAAGAATGTTGGCTGCGATACGTTGACGATACTTTCGCTATCTGGCACATGGAGAGGAAGAGCTACGGCATTTCCACCAACACCTCAACCAGTAGCACAGCAGAATCCAATTCGCTATGAGGTGCTGCCATTTCTCGACGTGGAAGTTTACAGAAAGTCTGATGGTAAACTGGGCATAGAGTATACAGGAAGCCAACCATTACTGAGAGGTACTTGCATGCCTCCTCGCATCATCACCCTAAGCAGAAGAAATCCGCCCTGCACACTTTAACCAAGAGGACGCACAAGATCGGCGATAAAGAACATCTAAAGGGTGAACTACAAAACTTCAAGCCCATTTTTGGCGCTAATGTTTATGGAAAGAAAGTAATAGACGAAACTATGGCGACAAAGAATGAAGGCAACAGAGGAGAGCAAAAGGAAGCACAGAACATCGCTGTATTACCATATGTTGAGGGTATCACTGAACGGGTAGGAAAAATTCTCCGCCGAGCAGACATCAAGCCGATTTTCCAAGCAGCAAAGAATAAAAAATGTTGTTCACACAGCGAAAGATACAGTTGACAAAATACAGGCTGCTGGAGTTTACGAATTAGGTGCGAATGTTGATTAGCGTATGTAGGTGAGACGGGGCGACCCATCAGCACACGGATATCTAAACACAAAAGATATATCCGACTAAGACAGCACAACAAGTCAGGGGTGGCAGAACATCAGATTCAATGCGGCAAACAGATTGATTTTGGTGAAGCACGCATGTTGGCGAAACAGCTTCTTACTTTCAGGAGGAAGATTAGAGAGGCAATAGAAATAGCCAAGCGACCGGCCAACATGAACAGAAAAGACGAGTAGCAGCTTCCGACGTCTTGGCTGCCACCAATAACAGCTCTACGTGACGATAGCTCACGTGAAGCAACACATAGAGACGCGTGGGAGACCGCAGCGGCCGCAGTACTGGCGCTTCTGCCGGCGCTAGAAAGCAGGGAAACAACGCAACGTCACAGTTGCCACCTGGTTTTCATTCGCCCGATTTCCACTAATCACAAGGCTTGACGCAAACACCAATCAAAACGCTGGGTTTCCACCAACGAAAAAAATAATGAAAACACCAATAAAGACTGCTTACATCCCTCCCCTGCATCCTTAACAGTCTATCAGAATTAGATAACAACCATGACTGCAGGTATATAAGAAACAAAGTTTTGTCATTCAGCAGTAAGCAAAAACACCCTGAAGAAGGTCGCTTGCAACAGGGACCGAAACGTCGGTAGTTTTATATATTGACAATGCGGTCACAAACCCAGAAAAATTTTATTGAGTGTGACAATGGCCGCGCCAGCCTACGTTTATTGAAAAGCCCGATGTTCCTCGCTCGAACAGGACCCGATCACCTATGATCCCCCCCCCCCCCCCTGTCTCCCCCCAACCCCACCCAACACACACAGCACGATTCTGTAAGCGACCTTTTCAGACATATATTGTAGAGGAAAATTTAGTACACCTGAAAAGACAATGTCGATTTTGATCCGGTGACAGCGTATGCCACCTAGGAATAGTAGCTGTAATGCTAATGGTATCAGTGGTGTCCGCCAACGGACAGCGTAGTGGCATAGCTACCAGAGCGCCACCTGTGTCTACCATTTAATAGGGAATGCTCACAGTCAGATGGTTCATTGAGGTGCAAAACTGTGAAGCAAGCAGGCAACCATGGCACGGAGACGTGCTCGTGCTTTCTATAGCCAAATGAGCAAGTTTGAAAGGGGTCAAATTGTGAGTTTCCGGGTGGCGAGATGGTCTTTTCGTAGAATTTCCACACAAGTTCGACAAGCTGCGTCAGTTGTGGAACGATGCTCGTATCAGTGGCCACGTGAACATTCTCACTCTCTAGAGGAGGTTCTGGACGTCCACACAGCAAAGACACCTGCGAGGATAGTCGTATTGTAAGGGCTGCAGTAGGAGATCGGACAGTTACCACAGCACAGTGAAGAGGGCTTGTGAGCCCAGATACGTCGACACGTACTGTTGCGAACCATGTTCAAAAAGATTTCGGGCTTGAAGCCGGTCGTCGTGAACTTCTTTGCACGATATTTCGGCTGGACAACTGCCTGCCATCTTCATGTGAGCCAAACGAGGACTGACGAAGACGCTCTCCACTCCGTCTTATATAGTGCGCTGATAGTACTGGAAGAATAGCCACCTTCTAAGATTTCGGATTTGCTGGGATCGGCGAAGGACGATTTGTTAGTGCGGAAGGTGGGAACTTACAAAATACCGTGCCAATGTGATATGGCCTATATAGGACAAAAAGCGCGTACAGTGGAAGAGCGTTGTACGGAACATCAACGTTACTCTCGCCTGCTACAACACAGTAAGTCTGCAGTTGCGGAAGATTGTATTTCCAACTGACATTCAATGGGGTACGACAAAACTTCGATTTTGGCCACAGCAACAACTTTTTGGGACTCCATTATCAAAGAATCTGTTCAAATACACATCGCGGGAAATCTAATGAACCGTGATAGTGATTACCAAATGAATAACGCGTGGAATCGCGTCATCTCCGAGATTTACTCGAGACGAAGACGCCAGTAAACTTCCATAGTTGCGGCCAGCGATAATGCCGACGGCAGCTGAGTCTTGCAGTTCCACCAGCGAGGGCGCTGTCGCTGGGCGGTGTGGTCCTTTTGACTCCGCGACTGCAACGCATGCGCGGCAATATCATCAGACGGAGCGGAGAGCGTCTTCGTCAGTTCTCGTTCGTCTCACCTGAAGATGTTTGGCAGCCGTCCAGCCGAAATATCATGCCATGAAGTTCACGACGACTGGCTGCAAGCCCGAAATATTTTTGAACAGTTGATTCGCCAGGAAAATTTCAAAATTTTACATGTTGCGAACCATTTACCAGCTGTGGGACTATGGGCAAGCACACCCTAACGCATATTCCACACACGCCACAGCATAGACTTGCAAGGCTCGACAGGTACCGCCAGATGATCACTTGGAAGGTAAAATAACGCACCATGGTCTTCAGCGATGAAATAAAAAAACTGTACCTGCACGAAAATGATGGCCGTTTGTGTGTACGACGTAGAGCTGGTGATGTCTCGTAGAGTGCATTAGTCTAAGACGCACTGGGTCCATATCACGCTTTATGGACTTGGGTACGATTAGCTACAACACTCGTTCACCTTTGGTGTTTTTGGAGTAGACGCTAACCAGCGCCGGACACATGCAGAATTTTGCTAACCATGTACCTCTGCCGGTTTTGCAATAGCAAGGTGCTGTATTGTTACAACAGGATTATGCTCACCCATACACTACGTGAGAACTCAATGTACTCTGAAAGATGTGCAGCAACTTCTGTGGCCAGGATGATCTACAGGCACATCTCCAATCGAGCACATGAGGGATATGGTCAAACGAGAAGTGACTCCTGTAGCTCGGTAACCATCAACTCTTACAGAACTACTTGAACAGGTCCAGCAGGCATAGTGTAACGTATATCAGAACAGTATTCGCCATCTGTACGATCGACTGCATGCCAGTCAGCTTCTGCACTGCCACCCATCGAGGTTAACACCACATATTAATATGTGCGTGCCAGCATGGGACATTATCTGGTACCTCAGAACCGTTTTTGCTGTTGAACTGTAAATGAAGTCTTTTTATGTGCTCCATATCTACTGTTGCAACAAGTCTTGAGTAATCTTGAAACCTCTGAACAGGTGTAATATTTTTTTTTTCTGGCGGTGTGTTTGTTAAAGTGCTTCCACACTGTAGCTATAATTCAGTCGGGTAACTGTATTAACAGACCTCACCATGTTGGAATAACGTGCATGTCTTAAAGGTACGTACCCACAACTATATCAGAGGGATATCTTGGGAGAGGCTAGACAAGCATCTGGCTCCTAAAGAAGAGCGCCGTCCTTTTCAATAGTTAGAGGACTATAGTCTAGGCGGTCGACTGAGTTAGCTTTGCAACATTAAGAGATGTGAAAATTACAAACGGCTGAAAGCACAATCTTTAAATTTTTCGAGGAGGTGGAGGTCTATTGTATACTATAATGACGACAGTGTCCTCTTGTGTAAAATATTCTCAAAATGAAATGGTGTCCTCTTCAGATGTGGGGACGCAGTTACTCAGGATACTGTCCGTAGGAAAACAAGTCAAGCATACTTTGGATCGTAGCAAGCAATATTGGATCCATTAATCTGGTAGATATGACAGAGAATTCATTAGGAGAAATGGGTACATTAAAGTTAGATGTGATTGTAATTACTGAAGTACAGTGGCAGGAAGGATAGCATTTCTGATCCGGTCACCACAAGGTTTTCAGCGAAAAGTAAAATAAGGTAATACAGGAATAGAACTAATAATGAACAAGAAAGTAAGAACGCAGGTTTATGCTACGAACAGCACAGTGAATGTATTATCACAGCCAAAATAAACACCAAGTCCTGACGAACTTACAAGGAACTCCTTGAGTGTGAGGTCGCAAGCTCAATCTTCAGTAAGGTTCATTTAGTAGTGTTCTATTAACACTTATGATAGGAAAATTATTAGCTGCTAATGACACTCCATGTGTATCAGGAGGGTGACACAAGACGAGTGTCTGGGAGGCGCAGAGATCGACCTTCTGTGAGATGTGGGATATATGTATCACACTTCACAAACTGTATATCGTGGACATTCAAGAAATGTTCAAAACAAACCATTAACTTGCATCATAAACACTGAATGAAAAACAGTGAGCCACAATGATTACAAAGGTTCGCACCATCAAGATTGAAGGCGAATTACTTTTGAGTTACAAACTATGCGGAACATTCAGCTAGGTATTCACTTTTAAAGAATGCCTGGAATGATATTGATGTAACTTGGGAATGAGAACTAGTGGAAAGTGATGGCATTCGGTTCTGAGGGCAGGAGGATTTTATCATGGCACGGTCATCCTGTGTCGCTGAAACCTCGCCGCAGAACACCTAGCTGACACAATGAGACGCCGGAGCCACTGCCTAGGCCGTTGCCAAAAGCAGCCCCTTGTTCTTGATTTTAACAACGACCCTTCAGAAAGCATTTCTACAGAAACGCGGTGGGAGATGCAAGAGGAACATCTGGAGAAACCCAACTCAAAACATTGGTGACTCACTGTAGCCACTTGTGTTAAAACTCACACGAAAGAAAAAGCTGTTTATATCAGTATTACATAGCAGAAGTTAAACTGTGCGCTACAAAAGAAATAATGCCTGTGATAGGCTAGAAAAATTGTAGTGGGTGGAGCTATAACAAGTATGAATGCTCTGATTGACCAGAAAGGAAACCCGTACCCACCAGCTTTGATATAGGCAAATGGGAGACAGAGTAATTCCCTTCTTCTCTTGCAAGAAATCGTCGATTGTTTGAGCAAGGTGACTGCCGCTGCGCTGAGACGATTGAGAGAGTCATTATGTGAACACTTGTCCACAGACTCGACTTAATTCGGAAGTAGTTAAACTCCAAAGTCTCCTAGTATGGAGAATCGTACCGAGCACTGACAGTTAACGCTTGCGAGTGATTTGAGGGCAATGACGTATGTGATATTCCAGCCAAATAGCGTGTACCATGCCATTTAACTTAGCTAGGTAATAACTAGGAGTATCGGCTTCACCTAAGATGTACAAAATGTTTCCGACTGTCGTTTAACAGTCGACAGAGATTTAGAATACATTCTTAGGTTCACAGGTGGCGCCAACAGCAGCCACTGCCGCCGCCGGCAGGTAAACACATCTGCTCGTGCTACGCCAGCAAGTGATATTCATTTTACACTCAGAACTGCAATCGTCTCCATCTCGCCTAATTTTTCTACATTCATCCATGACCTGTAGTTCAAAATGTTCACGATTGTCGGGGTTAATTGAAGCAGAAGCGCAAGATATCCGATTTAACGAAAAGAACTGATCAGCCACTGTAGAGTGCTGTGGAATTGTTTTAACTGTGAACTTCCTTTGATTGCTCTTTACCGACACCCATTAAGTTTTGGCTATTTTACTGTGCATTTTAGCGTAACTAGTATCTCTGGCCCCAATTCTATTTAATTTATTTGTATTTTTATCCATCCCCAGACATGGACGTCAACCATCTTACCACTAAGCAACCTTACAATAATTAGAAATTTAGCTTCACAATTGTGAACTCCAAGTGTCAATATTTTACCATCTTATACTTCATTTTGCTAACATTGCTATGGCATGAAGTCATAATTAGAGTAAAAATAAACAATAATGAAAATCTATGATTTTCTTTTTTTGCTAAAATATAGTTATGCCGGAAACCATGCACTAATTTCTGTTAGCTACAACGTTTTCTTTACAGAGTGTGTAGTGGAACTGACATTGTGATCATGGTCTAATTCCATCACTGTCCATACTGCTGCACTATTCTGAACTCTGCATGTGTGAGATGTTATCTTGCTACGTTGCAGGCCCTAGGTTCAACACCAAATTCCAGAACACACACACTGTCCTTGCGCAACTGTGGTAGGAAGATAGATCAGAACCAGTCTCACACATCTTAGAATTAGAAATAATCATACGGGGAAGAGGACCCATAAGTCCTCACAGCACAATAAACAGCTTTCCAGCCAATTTACCTTCCAGATTAACAGTTGGCATGATTGTATATGAATGCGTTAAGGCATTCATGTCATCTGATCGTGATACAAGTGTCTTGGTACCTATAATTTCCAGGGTTCCTTCCATATGCATTTCCTCTTCAAATTTCTACTGGTTGGAGTTGAAAATAAATTCATTACTGATCAACCCGATTATTTTGTTTATCTCATCTATAAATTTTCGGGCCGATTCCACAGCAGCCGGCTGCGGTGGCCGAGCGGTTCTAGGCGCTTCAGTCCGGAACTGCGCGACAGCTACTGTCGCAGGTTCGAATCCTGCCTCGGGCATGGATGTGTGTGATGTCCTTAGGTTAGTCAGCTTTAAGTAGTTCTAAGTTATAGGGGACTGATGACCTCAGATGTTGAGTCCCACAGTGCTTAGAGCCATTTGAACCATTTTCGATTCCACAACTTGCTGTGCACTATCAAGGTGACGCTTTATTTGAAAATCGTCATCGCATTCCAATTCTGTAGCACTGTTTGAAGCTATGTTACCATACACTGCTTCCCTTGAAATCGCTGTTGCCCATGTGACGCGCAATTTGATGCACAAATGTAGTAGGTCACTAACATACACATCTTGTAAGCTGGTCCGAGCATCCTTGAGATGAACAAACATCAGTTTTTGTAACAAGTGCGATTTGTCATCTCCTGAATATCCATAGTTTTTCTTATGCACTACAAAGTCATATTGCTGCGAACTTATTCTTATGCAAATGTGTTCATAATTTTTTTTTACTATGCTACGGATGGTCTTCCATATATGAAATTATGTTTTCTACCTGTTCCTTGGACAACGATTGTCCTTTGCTATATTTCACTGGAGACAGGGTTAGTGGCTCCCTCTCTGACACGGATGATGAGCTACGTGGCTCAAAACTTTCACTCTCTCTTGTTAAGCACGTGTCATCACCACTGTACTCCTCATATACATTATCCGCGCAGCTGTGTGTATACAACACCACTGACTCATCTTGCAGAAACGCACCCATTTCATCTGTCGCTTCTTTCTCACTCTGCAAAATTTCTTGGGTTCCTTTTTTACGAAATGTTAACATTGGCCACTGTTCTAGTAGATATAAACCAATGTTTGCTTTGCTTATTATTGCCATTGCTCTGCCTTGTACCGACACAACTAGCACTGTAGCACTACTGTGAGTTACTGGTCGACTAAGCAGTTCAACTAAGCCCTGAGTTCTAATGCTGTGCTCACCACTGGGTATCTCCAGTCCCGACCCCTGTTGCCATTTGCAACCAATATTGTGGTTGCATGGTAGACACTATGTGGGGTGTCGAATGCTGTAAACATCATTAGCCTTTTGCGACATCGCACTCAAGGGGTTTCTTGTTAGTTGTGGAACTGTATTTTGCACGTAGGTCAGTTTAATTATTGCTAACATCCGGCATAGAAAACATGGAAGAAAACTGTGTATGTGGAAAAGATCTGAAGACTTTGAAAACTTGAGAGTCCGATGTTGACTCTGACAATAATATTCTTATTATGATCTGCAGATTAAAACTTAACGAAGTACAGAACAGTAAAAACTTAAATAGATGAGTCCTGAATAAATTAAGAAAATCCCTGGAAGTCAGCAGTTTCAGACAGACCGTTAGACAACGGTTGATTGCAACAGAATGTGGTAGAAGACGAAATAACGAAGTTTGCAGAGGATCACGTAGGCAAAAAGACAGGGCCCATACGTAACACTTGAGGTATTGAATTTAATTAAAGATTGGAGGCAATATGAAAATACAGACAATGGATAATTATAAAGGGGGATATAAACATTTAAGGTGTGAGACTGGTTTGAGAGTGAAGAATGGGAAAGCAGGTATAGAGGAGAAATGATCATAAGAGAGATTGATGCCACCTACTGGAGAGTTAAAGGAACCTTAGGAGAAAATAGAAGCTGACCGTTCACAATTTTTGGGCACTGGAATAAAGTTTACACATTTAACATCTTTAACCAGTTGTTTCTTCTTACTTTTTAATATCTTCAGATTTGTCTGCTTACATCTACTTCAGTATTAAGTACTATTCACTTCGGAACAAGTATACTGTTCGGCTCATGAAAAATATACGAACCAACGTATTTCATGATTAATTACGACGTATGAAACATTTTAGAAAGTTTTTTGATTATTTGCGGTATAACTTTTAATTATGACAATTAGTACAAATTTGATGTCTCTTTCTATTTTACATCAACATTAGTCCAGTTTCAAAATATCTTATACGTCTGCAAAAGAGAAATAAGTTTGTGAGTTCCAGAGACACACAGGAAATAATTAGTGCAAATAAGTGAATGCAAAGCGGTACTAAAAGTCTTTTTAGGAAATCCAGTAGTACATTGTCAGAGATGTCGTTCTTTCCTGCAACCTCGCAATTTATTGGGCTTCGATTGAGCTGGGCAAACTTCTCCACGCGCCCCTCATCCGCTACACATTCCATCCGGTTGGCATGGCAATAAAAATTTCAATAAAAAAAAACAAGGCCAGTAAATAATGGTGCACTAATTGCAGTGCTGTTATTACCAATCACTGAGCACGAAATCAATGTAATAAAGGTAAAAAAATGAGAAGTCAGCAGTATTTAAAGAAACACCGATCTGTGTGCTGAAACAACGAACACAGAGCACACATGGTCTTTTAAAAATATGATAAATCAGTCCCTCACGACAGAGAAGCTTCGGAGTGTATAAAACAGAAAAGATTTGTGCCCCTACTAAAAGAAGCTAACGTAGAAGATGTAGTAAACTACCGGCTTGTTTCCTTCCTGTCATCATTCTGGAAAATAGTATAACCTGATATGGAATAAAGGTTAATGAAATGTCTTAATTAATACAAACTTCAAAGTGAATCGTAGTTTGTGTTCCGAAGTGGAGTAAGTACAGAATCAACCATAGTAGAACTCACAATAATAGTACTTGATAATCTTGTCGAGGATGTGTCACAGACGTATTATTCGATCTTTCCGTGGTTTTGATACCGTTGGCCATAGGATTCTACTACAATCCACAGGAAGAAGAAGAATTAGCGCACTCGAACTCTGCAGCGTCATTACTCACGTAATGAGAATACAGAAATGTCTGTCACAAAATTTCATCCTCAGCATATTTTTGGCAGTAAATGGACGTTAAAGATTGGCAGTCTGACAACATTGTAACTACAAGTGCGGTAACTACCTTTGTCAGCATACAGAGCACGCTGTGCTGTTGGTGCAATGGACAGCGTTGCGGGTTAACGTGCAGCAGGGTTCGATTATGGGTCGAGGCTTATTTGTTTTTATTTGCTAAATGTAGTCTGCGTGGTACTGTATGTGGCGTCTTAATCGTCATACAGCGTCTTCTACAAAACATTTGCAGTTACATACAATGAACACGAAAATGGAAGTACAATCGTTTTTATTTGTCAGCTTTTAAAGAAGCATTTTGCACTGTATGTATGCGAAATGTTTCGCGCCACTGCATCTACTAGATTCCAATCTTGTTTTCTTCTATCCTCCCACAATGATCCCATGGAAATTATTTGCAAAGCCCGTTGCTAGCCCTACTGGTGATGTACGGCCCTGACGAAATGTAATAGACCTGAGCGTGGCAGAATAACATTTGGTATTAATCGATGGAACAGCTTGGGGAGGGTACACAGAAAACTAGTTTGGAATCTGGTAGACGCAGTGGTGCGAAGCAATGGCGTCTACGGCGTACAAAAGGTTTATTTAAAAGCTGACAAATGGAAACGATTGTATTTCCATTTCTGGTTTCGTAGTAAGTAACTGCAGATGTTTTGTATGACGATTAAGACGCCAGGTACCGTACCACGCAGACTACTTTTAGCAAATAAAAATCCCCCCACAATCGAACCCTCGACCTCCTGCTTGCTAACCCAAAACGCAAGACACTGCACGAACCGCTCAACACATATGAATTTACTGACAGAGGTAGTTAGCGATACCAGATTACAGAGACATTTTGTATTGCTGGTATGTGAAGAATCGCGCTGCGATGTCCGAGTACGCGAGTTTTTCTTCGCTCTGTAATACAGGTGAAAGTAGTAAATGATTTCTATCGCACCTGATAGTACGGTACAAATACATTGTGTTTCTACTATTAGCTACTCAGATGATTGTAGTGATTAAAGGAACCTGTGACGATATAAGAGAAAGTATTCACAGTGTTTAGGGAGATGAAAATTTAATTCCAATGAGGGATTTGATTTCAATTGTAGACCAAGGAACTGAATGAAAAATATTAAGAAAACATAGAATAGGTTAAAGGAATGAAAGAGCTTGCCGCCTGGTATAATTTTGTACATAGCACAATTTAATCGTTGCTAACACTTGTCTAAAAAAGCATGAAAGAAAACTGAATACTTGGTAAAGAATTGAAGAAACCTGAAAGTTTCATATAGATTATTTAATGACGAGACGTTCTGTAACCAGATTTTTAATCTGCGGAATATTTTTACTGGATAGAGGTAGATAATGTCAATAATTTATTGGTTATGAAGAACGGATTAAGACTAAAGAGATGGCAGAAAATTAAGCAGATCGAGGCCGTATGACCTGTCGGAACCACTGGTTGCTTCAAAAAGATCATTTGGAAAAGGCCGACCGAAACAGGGGAACGGAATACAGTAGGAGACAGATTGTTATCTTCAGGCGATGAAGTACTAAAGGCCACAGAGGATAGAATAAGAAGCAAGAAAATATCCAGTAGATATCGTTAGATAACGCACCAGAGATGAGATTTACAGAAAGTGCAAGATGGCAAAGCAGAAATGACTGGCAGAGAAATGCAGAGCTTTAGAAGCATGCATGACTATGAAAACGACAAATGCATCCTAAAGGAAAATTGAAGATTCCTTTGGAAATGAGAGTAGTACCTATATAAAATTTATAAAAAAAGGAAGATTGGGTTTAACGTCCCGTCGACATCGATTGTGACAATGATGTGGAAGAAAATCGGCCGTGTCCTTTGAAAGGAACCATCTCAGCGTTTGTCTCGAAAAATTTAAGAAAATCACGGGAAACCCAAATCTGCGTGGACGGACGCAAGTTTGAACCGTTGTCCTCCCGAATGCGAGTCCAGTGTGCTAACCAATGCACCACCTCACTCGGTATGAAGTTTACAAGCCCCACTGTCATACCACTGCCAGCCAAAAGTCTGAGACGAGTAAGGAATATATTGCATGGCAATGCAGAGGAAACAAGTTTTAAGCGACTGGCATCAGGATTAGTGATGTATTCTCGCTACACCAGAGACTAATCGAACATCAAAGCAGCTGACTACAGAGCCATCATGAGACAACCAACAGTGCAGAGCGGCGGAACTTAGCAATCTAGTGCGTGACAAGGACCAGCCACATCTTGAAGCCAGCACAGGGGCCGTGGGCGGCAGCTAACGCATAGCGGCGTCGGACGCATGGAAGGTTTTTTTCGTCCTGGAGTGTCTATTTTCTGGGTTGGTCTGCGAACGATGATGAATGGATGAATAATAAGTGAAATCATTTTTCGAATCCTGATGCTAGGACTATTGCTTCAATTAGTCCTGTTGGTGGCTGACAGCAGTTCGTATGAATGGATGCCGTTATCTTGGTTAGCAGAGTCTGTATGTGTGTGTGTGTGTGTGTGTGTGTGTGTGTGTGTGTGTATTTATGTATGGAGGACGGACTCTGACAAGTAGCTATGGAACCATGTTGTGATTGGCAGCTGACGATACGAGCGTGCAGTCCCGAAGACTAGAAGTACGCTACGTCTGGTGTTGTCTTTGTGTCCAGAATTCATTCAGTCTATTCTTGTTCCTGGAGATACGGTGATTGGAGGTAGTATTGAGCAGGAGGTAGTTATGTATCCTGCGTAATCTGACAGCTTTTGACTGAATTATAGGTGCCTGATTACTATGGAATCAATTAATTCTGCTTAAATAAGAACTGACGGATCCTAATGCCTAAAGTTGTGCCGTATCTACCTTTCCTCTCAGTCAAGTTGCGCCACAAATTTATTTCTCCTCAATTACATTCGGTGCCTCTACGTAACAAATGGATTACAACCAGTATCGACCGCAGAAACATTTATTTCGATGTGTTACCCATTTAGGTCAGTATTTGACCATCCTCAGGCCCTCATACCATGATGATACACTATGGCGGTGTACGGAGCTGGTGTCGTGACTCCACGAACGGCAACTGTTCAAGTGGAGTCAAAACACACTATCCATTCAGCGCCACCGCTACCGGACGATGGTCAAATACTGACCGAAACCGGATACCATCGAAATAAATAGTTTCGTGGTAGAGACCGTAGCCCATTTTAACCACACCGCTGTTTCTCGATGAGAACTGTTCTCAAAAATACCTCCGCATTAATTAACGATCAACCTATTCAGTTCTCATCATTTTCTTTCAAAGCTTTTATGTCCTAAAATGGACCATTAGTAGTCCACGTTTTAGTTCAGTGCAGGTCTACACACGAGGCAACCATCTTCAGAAATGACTGATTACCACTAAAATTGTCATTTGATGTTTACAAATTTCTCTGATCGGAAACCACTTTTCCTACTGTTGTAAATGTGTATTTTTCATGCTCCCTGCTTTGGCCAACGTGAGTCATATTACTGTCCAAACTGCCACAGACAGTTGCTGATTTTAGTGTCTCATACCTAATAGAATTCCCTCATCTTCAGCTGTTTAAATTCGACTACGTTCCGTTACCTTTGTTTTGCTTTTGTAGATGTCCGTCTTACGTGTTCCTTTCAAGAGGTTGCCAATTCCATTCAACTGCTCTTCCAAGTCTTTTGCTGTCTCTGACGGAATTACAGAGTCTAAGACAAACCTCAAAGATGTTATTTCTTCTCTCTGAACACCAATTCCCGTTATACAAGTTGTAATGTTGTTACATTAATTTGTTCGGAAGCAGTGCTGATATTCAAGACCATAAAAGTGGGTTAAAAGCTGTGAGCTGTCTGGGGAAGTTAACCTTGCATTACTGAGCAACTGTTTCAGCAGGTATCCAGTCTAGCTTACCAAATTCCCAACCAGACTAACATTAATAATAATCTTTTAATAGTCATACGACAACCGGTGATATATATATATATATATATATATATATATATATATATATATATATATATATATATATATATATATTTCAGCATATGAAACTTGATTCATAATTAAACTGGTGCCTTATTTAGGATTGTGAAAATGTAAGCTTGTTATCTTACGGAACACATCAAACAGGGAGCCAAGATTGGGAGACTACATACAACACTGCATTCATAAAATAACACACGAAGGATGTTGAAGCATATTCAAGAGGAAATTAACTACAACCAACCGATTCCTGTCCGTCATGAATTTACCACACACTGGTATACTAAATTCATACTAACCTCTGTGAAATCTTCACGAAAAGAAAAGCTGAGGGCTACTTTGATGCGTACACCACATGCTTCACGTGGTCAACTTGGTTTGCACAAAGAGTGTAACTCCACAATAATTTTGATAATTAAAATAAATTACATCGAAACGCAATTTACAGAAGAAGAACCTCGAACTGGTTACTATCGTCTTACTATTACCCTGATGGGTCAAACAATTGTATAAGCACGTGGTACTGGTCTCACAAAGTACACCCCACATGGGTTGAACATAAAATAAAATTGCTATATTGAAAAATATTGTGAAGACGAGACGTTATAATCTCACGCACATTCGCATTTAAGATTGATGATCTTAGTTAGAGTTACTGATCAACACGTGGTTCCACTGTACTCACAAAGTAGTGACAAAGCAACTACCGGAAGATATTCTGAACTTCACACTCGAATTACACTGCGTTGCAATTTAAGATAACATTAGATATTTTAGAGCAAAACCTGGAATAAAGGTGATTAAATTTTCAGTTAGGCTGAACTGAAGACATCCATTGTCCTACGGACTTGGCAGAGACGCGCTTAGCTGGAGATCTTACCACATCAGACGCTCGCCACGGACAGACTGTCCTGGGCCGCTACCGAGCGTGCTTAACTGATACAAACGGAAGCGACCAGAGAGGCAGCTTCCTACACCAACATGACAAGTGACGGACAGGACCATACTAAGAATAGAAACCTCTCTGCTTTTAGAAAGCGTAGCTACCTGTTCCGACGTTGGTCCTACTGTTCTCTAGCAGACAGATTTGTCTGCTACCGTCAAGCATGCAACTAGAAATACATTTGCTCATTCATCCTCTCACACAGAAGGGAAGGGGGATGACAGTATCTTATCGTATACAGTATATAAAAGAAAGCGGGTGTTGGTTCTGTATGAGACTGTGTGACATGAATTACATATAAACTGTGATTTAAAGTGTAGTAGTGGGCAGATCGTTCGTGTTCATGTGTAAAAGTAACACGTTTCACTGCTCAGTCTCCTCCCAGATAGTTGAAACACCACAGTAAATTTAGAAGAGGAATTTATGCCGTAAATGACAACAGATTTAAGAAATTAACATGAAAGGAATCCAACAGAGACCTTTCATAACACCAACGCTCCGGGAAAAGACTGTGCAGGGAATTTTCTGGCCATGCTAGGACATTCCCAAGCAGGCTTCTCACACCCAACTTAAACCAAAAAGTAAAGAAAAGGCAAAAGGTGACCAGCTACTTGCTAAAACATAATAATTTCAACACATCTTTAGAATCTACCAATTTCAAAGAGAAAAAAACAATCTGTGACACCTATTTACAAGATAGTGTAGACCTAATACGGTCAGCAAGTAAAAACAAAAGTTCCTGTGTCATTAATATGAAAACAGTTTCTGGTTGTTACCCCTATGGAGTTCACCAGTATTTGCTCATTGCAAGAGCCACTGGTCACAGCAAAATTTATGACTGTTTATTAACAAGTAAAATTTATGAAAATAGCAAAGGTGCCACAGCAATTTAAAAAAAAAAACATGAAAATAACATCAGCAGAACATTACAATGCACAATCCGCAAAAGCTAATAAAAGATAAGAGAAAAAACATGTTTTACAAAGTGGTTTTAATATATTTTTTTTGTTGAATCTAAATTTAAAGAAAAACCTCTCTCACACCAGCCTGATTTAGCTTCACTGATCAGGATAGTAAAAACATGCTTCTGTTAAGGGGATTTTCATTCACAAAGCATGCTTATCACATTTACACAGTTCAATACTGTTCTATCCTGATTAAATTGAGCTTAAGTTAAATTCCATAAGGCAGTGAAGCGATTTCGAAGTCTCGGTGCGACGAGAATTGCCAGTCGATCTCCTGGAAACATTTGTAATAATTATTAACTTTCGGTGATCTAATGGGGAAGACCGGAGATCTGCTGGTAAGACCGTGTTAGTCTGTTTATTTGAAGTAACTGGATATCTTGAGCATACAAAACGGCAGGTTCGTCCAGTGTAAATGAGACGTTCCCCACTGATCCCGTGCAACACAGCGTAGTAAGCAGACACTGTCAATAATAATCAGTTAAATAATACGCGAACACACTTACTTCAGTTTAGTTCATGTATTAAATTCCTTCTCATACAGAATCTCATCAAGATGGCGACTAGCTCAACAATACATACATATACATCCTCCTTCTTTCACGACTAATCGGCAAGAATTCCTTCATTCTTTTCATAAGAGAAAACATAGATAGCAGAGAATCTATTCCATGGAGTAAATGGACACTCCAAGGAATAATTGGGCTTGAAACTACTTTGCATTGATAATCGGTAAGGTAAGAAGAGATATTTCGAGATATGTACTGAGTTATATAATTTATAAAATTTCTGAAAATATCGCGGAGAGATCGCTGCAAGAGGCATTACATCGCCCCTCGCAGCGAGCAAAGTTGATATGTATCCACTTTGCGAGCTAACTATTGGCTTAGCTAACTCGTTAGAATTTGTGGAACATACGTTACTATAAATTATAAGAAGTTAGTAAGATTTTTTTTTTTACAAGAATTGAAAGAGATTTGGTATCTTCGTTACCTAGTTACCTAGTTGTTGCTTTCACGTGTACTGGGTCATACCCGCATCCCACGTACACAACCAGGAAAGATGGACTTATATAGTTGTTAATCAGGTCTACCTATTCAGGAACTGGCCTTCACAGGGAAACCCCGGAAAACCTGGAGGCTTAGACCCCAACTAGGTATCACAGATGATAGGAAAGACAGAATAATTTAGAAATTTGAGAGATATTCTGGAATTCATAGGAATGATAAAATCTGCCTCATAGCCAAAAAAAAAAAAAAAAAAAAAAAAACATGCAAATTTTTTACAATCTTCTGAAAAATTTTCTTCATCGATGTCTTGCTGAACTGCGGTGAAACTGATCGAACAGGAACCTGGGACACAGCACGGAGGACAGGCGTCGCATTGGCGTACCGGACAGCAGACGTAACGGATTTGAGAGACCTGAAGGAACCTCAGGAACAGGTACTCAGGATTGTGGCATGAAACAATCGAAATTCGTCTAAGGAATGGTCAACTATTAAAGATTCCTGGAAGAGAAGGGTTAGTCGAATTTCTTCAGATTCATTTTGAACTCAAATAGGGACCTGATCCATCCAATCTTCCATCTGAGGAATGGGAAAATCCATTCGTCTTATACTTTCCATACCTAGGTGTCTTAATCGATACTGTAGTTGCACAATATCAGAACTCCAGATCGGAAAACAATTTTGAAAACGTGGATAATTTCATCCATCTTCTTGAGTAAGCCGAAAGGTTCTAATCCTGGTTTTAATTATTTATTTATTTATTTTGTATTTTTTTATTATTTTTTTCCTTGGCTTTTCCAGGTGGAAGTAGGTCTGAATCTTTCCTAATTTGGTTTCAAGTATGAATGTGGATAGCATATCAGAATGTTAAAAACTTTATTATTTGAGATAATTTCCAAAAAAAAATTATATCTTACTCATACATGATTAAAATGAAATTTTGCGGAAAGAGAACGTTTAATTAAGTCTTGCTGCATGACCTCTCCAGCTGAAATCAGTCTTTGTTATTATTGATTGACGATCATATTTTTCTCTTTTGTACTCCGATTGCCGCATTTTCTCATGAACATACATGAATGCAATATAACAATAAACAAATCCAACTGGAAAATGACACATTGTTATAAATTCAATGAAGAACTTTCTTATTAACTCTAATTTTATCAACACACACTAAGCTAGTTAACTAAATTCTCTTGAATAGAATTTAGCTCGCGCCAAAAAAAAAAAAAAAAAAAAAAAAAGCGAGTCTTTATATCTGTGGACAGTAGCAATCGATTCTAATTTCTTAACGCGGTTCATTTGTTCTCCTTTGAACTGTCAGTTTACAAACACTAACTTCACACGCAAGCGCCGTATTCGATCATACACTTTCAGTAAACTTATTCTCTCTGGAGATTAACACTCCCTGAATGTATATTATTTCACACGCACATGCTTCTTTGGTGATCAGCGTGTAGACAGATAATCCGTAAGTCTTCACAGCAGCAATGGCTACAGTTCCACTTACTTTTCTAAATATTCCTATACTATCACAGAAGCAATTGCTTACTGTTCATTAAACTATCGCAGATGCTTGGCATGCTGTCATTTAACCTATCACAGTAGCTGAGACATACTGTCCTTCGCACTTCAATTTTTTTTTTCCAACACCCAAATACTTTATACAGACTTTTCATTTAATTTGAAACACTTTCCTTAAAAGTACCTCCTTAGGCCTACATCGGGAAATAATCCTTTTATTCTTCCAGAATCCGGATATGCTAATAAATACGCACCAGGATTCGGTATATCAACTATTATATAAGGACCTGCATAAATTAGATTCCATTTTCTGATGGTCTTCTTCAACCTTGATGACTTGATGTGTCTTCTTAAAAGAATTTTCTGTCCGATACTGAAAGTCTGAATCCGTCTGATGTTTCTGTCATAGATTTCCTTTCGCTGTCTTGCTTTTTCCGTAATATTAATGAGAGCATTGCGAATTTTTTCTTCCCATGACATTTTGGTGTCCTCGAGTTTAGGCAAGTTATCTGCCCAAAAGTTTCTTTCGTTATCTCTGAACATCAGTTCATTGGGGGTAAAGTTTGTAGAACTATGAGGTAAATTATTATAAATCTGCTCAAACTCGGTCAAATAGTTTATCCAGGTAGTTTGTTTATCATGACAGTACGTTCTCATGAATCTGTTTAGCTCACGAAAAACCCGTTCAATTAAATTCCCTTGTGGATGATAGCAAGATGTAAATATCTGTTTTATTCCTAGTTGTGATACTAATTTTATCCATAAATATCCAATAAATATCTTCGCATTGTCAGAGATTATAGATTTTGGAATCCCTGCATGAGGAATGTTGTCATTTACAAACTTTACTGCGGCAGCTCTTGCAGTTGCTAATTTTATAGGATATTGTTTAACATATTTTGTAAACACATCACAGAAGCCATTAATGTACTTAACACCACCTCTGACTCTAGGAAGTAGTCCACAAATATCACATGATATAAGTGATCTTGGTGCTTCAGGTATTATTGAGTGAAGTGCAATTTTATTTCCCTTGTTGTCCGGCTTAGCCTTTGGCAGAGAACATATTTCTGTATGACTTTGTGCGCTTTTCGCCTTATATTTGGGAAGTAACAATAATGTCTAATCTTATTAGCACACTTTACAACACCAACATGACCCCAGGTCAAATGTGTAAACCAAATTAATCGTTCTTCATATTCTTCGGGTATGCAGATACACCACTTTAGATTCTCAGCCTTCCCAGATTTAAAAAACAAAATATTATTCACAAGCCGGTAGTATTCCAAATTGACCATAGGATTTTGTTGATTGAATTGTCGTATTATAGCATTCCATCGTCGACCCTTCTTCTGAAGCTGAGCCATTGTCTTTCATAAATGAATATAATATAACTTGTAATTATTTTCTTGAAGAAGAAGCACTGGAAATTCTGCCTTATTATTTACATCCAGTTCAGGTGTTATTCCTTCTGGAGATCTTGACAACGCGTCAGCTATAACATTTTCTTTTCCGGCTACATGAATAATTTGAAACATATTCTTGCAGCGCCAGCGTCCACCTTGACAAGCGAGGACGCAGCAACTTACAAGTTTGTAAAAAGGCTAGTGATTGGTGGTCACGATAAACGGCTATCCTTGAGCCATATACATAATAATTAAACCTTTTCAAAGACCAAATAACTGCTAAGGCTTCCAATTCCGTAGTGGTATATGCTCTTTCACAGGCGGATAAAACTCTGCTAGCAAATGCAATTGGACAAAAGGTTTTTACTACATCGATGTACCTAATTTGAAATAAACAAGATCCTAATCCCACATCTGATGAATCAGTGGCTAAACAGAATCCGACATTTATATCAGGGTGGTATAATAACGGAGCATTTATCAGTTGATCCTTAATTTCACAAAAAGCCTTTTCACAATCATTACACCATTTCCATGGTACATCTTTCCTCAGGGGCCGGTTTAGTGCTTCAGAGTTCATTGCTTGAGTTTTAATAAATCGACGAAATAATGAAGCCAAGCCTATAAAGCCTTTCAGTTGTCTTCTGTTTCTTGGAGTTGGAAAATTTTGTATCGCACTAATCTTCGGTTCTGTTGGAAGAATGCCTTTTGCATTAATCATATGTCCTAAGAATTTAATTCTCTGTAGAGAAAATTGGGATTTTTTTTAGATTTGCAGTTATACCAGTTTGTTTGAACACAGCAAAAATCCTCATAATAAGTTGTACATGTTCCTCCCCAGTTTTAGAGGCAATTAATAGATCTCCACAAAAATTGTTATTCGACTACGTAGTTCTTGCCCTAGGGCATAGTCCAACGCAGAAATAAAAGCTCCATAGCTGATATTGAGACCGAATAGAACGACCTTGAACTGATAGCTTCTCCCTCCATATATAAAAGCAGTATATTTTCTTGAGTCCTTGTCTAACTGGACTTGCCAGAACGAACTTCTCAAATCAATACTGGTTAAATAGGATACATCTTGAAATTTCTGTATTAACTCATCGATGTTCTCTGGATGTGTGCACACAGGTACTATAATTTTGTTAATTTCCCTTGCATTTAATACCAATCGAACTTTTCCTCCTGGCTTTGGTATAACAAGCAACGGAGAACAATATGGGCTGTTCGACGGTTCAATAAGATTCCAGTTTAACATTTTTTGTATCTCTTCCTGAACTGGTTGTTTTAATCGCCAGGGAATGGGATAGTGTGTGCGGCAAAATGTCTTATGGGGCTTAATCTGTAATGTACAAAGATATCCTCTAATAATTCCGGGCTTTTCATCGTAAACTGATTCATATTCTGTTAATATATTGGATAATTCTTCCCTCTGACCCTCCGTTAGGCAATCTGACTAAGCAATCTTCTGTTCGACTGTTTGTCTGAAATCCTCTACTTGAATTGACTTGATCGGTAGTCGGTACATATTATTATTTTCAGCACAAATCAACTGCACAGCAGCACCACGGAAACATCGCTCATACATTGCCTCCTTTCTCAGTAAGATCAGTGTAACAAATTGATCTTCGATTTTAAAATGCACCTTTCCTTCTACGAAGTCCAACTTGCAATTGCAGGCTTGCAAAGTTCCAATGCCAAGAATACAATCTGCTAACAACTTTTCCACTATAAGGAATGTGCATTGCTTAGCTACGTTTCCCAATTTTATCTCTATAAGCGTTTGTATCTTGACGTTCCGGGATTTTGCTCCCACTGCACCTATAACTCGGCAGTTTTGTACTGGTAGGACAGGGATTTTCTTAATTTTACTAATTCTGCGAAACAAAGTTCCGGATACTACGTCTCTAGATGAAGCTGTGTCCAATACAACATTGGTTAAAATTCCTCCCACTTCTGTGATGATCTCAGACACAGGAAACCTTTGATCTTCGACTACACAGGCCTCTAAGTCTCTCGTCAATTCATCTGTCATTAATTCGCCTTCGTTATATCTCAACATTGCCACGGAAAGAATTTCGTTTAAGACAGGTTTGCCCCTTTTGTATTCCCCGGCCGACTTTACAGAGCATAAAGCGGCCCTCTTCAGTTTAAATGTCGATTATTATTTCTTCTTGAATCATCTACTACTTCTGTTATGACTGGTTTTTGTTGATGACTGGTTGTGTTATTTGCTTCAAATCGATGGTCATAATTTCTGTACGCATTATTATTATTTGAAAACTGCTGGTTCTGATAATCTCTTGCATTTCCAAACATTGGGTTGTATCTGCGACCTGTTCGATTGTCTCTGAATCTGCCCCTCGCAGCACTGTTATTGAAATTTCCATTTCCGTTGCAATTGTTTCCGTTGAATCTCTGACTATTCCTAGTATAATAATTATTAAATCCGTTTCCGTTCCGGTTTGCGTTTGGCGCCTCAATCGCTCTCCTCTGCATAACCGGTTGTCTTGGCCGGTGTTCATCTTCCTCGATCATATCTATAGTGTCAAGCGTAGTCATGAAAGAGTCAAGGTCGTGCTCATTAATATACAGCATTCTATTTCTGGTGCTGGCCGGAAGTCGAGATTTTAATATGCCAATCACGTCTTGTAGAGGCATAGGCTTATCCCAATACCGCGATTTGTTTATATATTTCTCAAAGTATTTCTTTAAAGACCCACGGGAAAAGGAAAAAGGTTCCGGGTATAATACCTCCTGCCTTAAACGTTCTTGTACTCCTTCGGACCAGTATTATAGCTAAAAATGCTCGTTCAAAATCTTCGTATGTGTCCCAAGTTGATATATCAGATGCCCATATAGCTCCTGACCCCTGAATATAACCGGTCACGAAACTAACCTTTTGCCACTCACTCCAATTTTTTGGCAATATTCCCCTAAAACTTCTTATAAACACTTAGGGATGAACATTTTTCTTGTCTGGGTTGTAGATCTGGAATTGACGTTGTTTCAGCATTTTCTCCTCAGTATTGCTTTTACAATTACAGTCATTATGACTACCCTCATAGTGTTGTGATTGATGTTGATTGCAAAAACGAACGTGTTCATTAATGTCCCTGTCTGTACTTGATCGGTTAAATAATGTAGCTTCATTGATAGATCTTGTTATGGGTTCACTTCCTTGCGTAAAACACAAATCTTCTCGAGATAGATTTAAATATCTCTCAATGCATTCTTTCAATTACTTAAGTTCTTCGCTTAATTGTTCTCTGGCTTTTCGAATACCTTTACTAAATAAACTTTCTTCATAACACTCGGACGTACATTGCGGACATTGATTGTATAATTCTACTGATTGTGTGAACAATATTGTCCGAAGAAATGCTTTGCTTTTCCAAACTTAACTGCGAGAATTTTCCCGCGAGAATGTTTACCTTATGATCAACCTCGTCTTGTCTCTCCTTTATGTTATTTATGGATTTATCCAAATTTTGGATGTCCTTCGGGATCTTGTCTTGTGATTGTCTCAAATCCTGCATATTTGCTGTCATGTCATTTACTTCTTGCTTTAATTCATTTTGAACTTCAACTAATACCGGAATTACCGCCATAGAACATTGCATCTGTTCTTGTGCTTGAACTATCTGTGGGATTGACTCGACCTGCTCTTTAATAGTATCAAGCTTTGTTACAACATACTCGGTTAGCTCTAGGCGTAACTTCTTCGCATTTTCATTACACTGCTGAGTGACTTGCTCAATTTGAGCAGCTAATTTTAATTCTGTCTTTTCATTCTGGATTTTCAATTCTTCCGCAGTTTTATTTATATTCAAGTATCTGAAAACTCTCTACTAATTTATTATTTAATTCCGCTTGATTAGCTTCTAATTGCTCCTGGACTTTCACTTGATTGGCTGTTAATTGTTCATTCATTTCCCTTTTAGTCCCTATTTGCGCTTTAGTTAAGTCTGTTACATTTTTGGCTAACAGTGTTAACTGCCGCATAATTACAGTCAATGGGTTTATTTCGTCCTGCTCAGATGACATCGAAACACTTAAGCTTTGTTGTGGGGCCTGACTAATGCTGCCGCTAGACACTACTTCGGTTAAGCTAGCGTCTAATGTTTCACTAACCTCTGAAACAGCTGAGGGCTGTTGTGATTCGCTCTGCTGTTGCATTGCCATTTTATAAGCTGCCCTAGTAAGAACCATTAATACACAGAACAACAAATATATAAAGTCACTCGCATCTGAGTTAATAATGTTACTGACCTAAACTTTGCATAATACTCACTTATAATAAACACTTCCTATTTAAAGTTCAACCCAACATTCACTTTAGCAATATGATTCAAACCGATAGACATTTAAATAGTTATTCTAAATTTCTATCTACAAAAATTTAATTGTATATTGTCTGGCCTGAACAACGTTCTCGTAGGTTGTGGCGAAATTATGACTTCTGGAATAGGCCTCGTCTTCTTTTCTCTCGTGCACATGCAAAATAAAATTCACACAATGTTTAAGTAATGCTCAAAAATGTGTCCTTTCACAGTGAAACCAAATTTATATATTTTTTTTGTGTGCGATCTACATTTTAAAAAAACCTCTCTCACACCGGCCTGATTTAGCGTCACTGATCAGGATAGTAAAAACATGCTTCTGTTAAGGGGATTTTCATTCACAAAGCATGCTTAGCACATTCACACAGTTCAATACTGTTCTATCCTGATTAAATTGAGCTTAACTTAAATTCCATAAGGCAGTGAAGCAATTTCGAAGTCTCGGTGCGACGAAAATTGTCAGTCGATCTCCTGGAAACATTTGTAATAATTATTAACTTTCGGTGATCACATGGGGCAGACCGGAGATCTGCTGGTAAGACCGTGTTAGCCTATTTATTTGAAGTAACTGGATATCTTGGGCATACAAAACGGCAGTTCGTCCAGTGTAAATGAGACGTTCCCCACTGATCCCGTGCAACACAGCGTAGTAAGCAGACACTGTCAATAATAATCAGTTAAATAATACGCGAGCACACTTACTTTAGTTTAGTTCATGTATTAAATTCCTTCTCGTACAGAATCTCATCAAGATGGCGACTAGCTCAACAATACATACATACACATCCTCCTTCTTTCACGACTAGTCGGCAAGAATTCCTTCACTCTTTTCATAAGAGAAAACATATATAGCAGAGAAGCTATTCCATGGAGTGAATGGATGCTCCAAGGAATAATTGGGCTTGAAACTACTTTGCATGATAATCGGTAAGATAAGAAGAGATATTTCGAGATATGTACTGAGTTATATAATTTATAAAATTTTTGAAAATATCGCGGAGAGACCACTGCAAGAGATATTGCATGGTTATCGCAAAAAATTCTATATCTTATAAAACTAATAATTTGTAGAATTAAAATAACTTTGTGGCACTGATTTAATCACTCTACTATAATTCAGTTAGTTAGCAAACAATGATCACTGTGTCATTATACTGAAACTACAATTAATTATGTGATTGTTACACTTAACGGTGTCCTCACTATAAATATGCCCCATGCAAAGGCTAATCGATCACTGTCCAGTGAGCATGATTAGCTATCTGACTGATAAACGAAGGAATGCCACAGGAATGAATTTACGAAACAAAATATCAGAAATCTAATACAACACACAAAAACAAAGATTGAGAAATAAAACAGCTCTGAAAGTACAGTAGTCAACGTCTAAAAAAAACACCAATAAATAAAACACCTGCAAAATACAAGATTCAGTGTAATAAAAAGTAAAGCACCAATAAATCGAACCCCTGCAAAATACACGATCAAAGTTTCTCTCAAAGAACACACGTATATGCATTGGACTAAGAACCGTGTAATGACTGTTCACTGGCACACTCAGTAGTTCCACTGTTCCGAGGCACAATATAGGAGGGGGGGGGGGGGGGGGGGGGCTCGTCGCCACAGCTGTCAGTAGGGATTTTTTGTCTATCTGTTGCATGCAATCCCGCCGTCTCTGCCCTCTCACGAAGTTTCTCTTGGTGGCCCACGTCACGTACATCTCGATTTGATTCCATGTTTGTGGTGTCAAATTCGAGCGGTATCCTCGTTTGACATGCCAGGTTGATATTCCTGGGCAAGGAAGACACTTGTGCCACCCTTAGCTACCAGTGAACATTGAACTACGATTTACTGTCGCTTGACAGTGGGCATCCGCCAGAAAATGTTGATAGGCGTCGTTGAGTCTGCAGTTTCTCTGGACAGTATGTGTTAACACGCTCCACGCCCCTTGTGTTGTTGCATTCTTGAGTTATCCTCAATTTGATCGCCGGTATGATATTGCTGGGCAAGGATGACACTTAATGGCTCTTCTTTGTGCCACCGTTAGCGACCAGAGAACATCGAACCATGGTTTACTGTCACTTGACAGTGGGCATCCGTCAGGAAATGTTGATAGATGTCATTGAAGTCTGCCAATTTCTCTGTACAGTACGTGTCAAAAGGCTCCACGCTCCTTGTGTTGTTAAATTCTTGAGTTATCCTCAACTGGCTCGCTGGTTTGATATTCCTGGGCAAGGATGACACTTAGTGGCTCTAATTTGTGCCACCCTTAGCAACCAGAGAACATCGAACCATGATTTGCTGTCGCTTGACAATGGGCTTCCGCCAAGAAATGTTGATAGTCGTCGTTGACGTCTGCAAGTTTCTCTAGACAGTACCTGTCAAAAGGCTCCACGCCCCTTTATCCCCTGTCTTCTGTCGTTTCACCGCAGCTGTCTTGTCACAGTCGCGTGCGTGTGGAGCGTTGCCAGCAGATGGATCTCCGCGCGGTGGACCGCTCGGCCATCTCAGGTCATCGCCTCCATGAAGGGTCGCACTGGTGCGGCCGGCCATTAGCTCTGGGTGCAAGGGAAAGTGTTTGCCCCGCAGCCCTTCTGACAGTGCCCGGCTGATAGTGTATCCTGCTGGGAAACCCGCCTGTTTACAACTAGTCCTCCTCCTTGTTCCTCCCGCTGTCTCGTAAGAGTTTAGCCGGTTCGTTTTCAAGTTCTCAACTGCATTCCCAGAAATTGTTCAACATAGTTATGTGATTACAAAATGTCATACATAATACCGCTTAGTATTGTATTTCACAATTTTTAAGAACAAAAGTGAGACTTATACTTTTTTTTAATAAATAAGTTACATGAATCGACAATATAAAAATTAAAGTTAAATGACTTGACAATATAAAAAGATAAAAGTTAAATGAATTGACAGTATAAAAATAAAAATTAAATGAACTGACAATATAATACCTAAATCCACATAACTAATGTGGTTCACTTGCATTTTGATAAATCAAATGCTACTTATTCATTCACTAAAATAAATAGGATTATGCCTTGTGTAAATATAGGTCAGGACAGCATAGGGTTCAAATGTTATTTACACACACACATGCACACCTGTTGACTATTCTACAAACTAACTACCCACAAACATGAATTACTCAAAATTCTACTTCAATCCACTACTAGTTAATCCAACAGGCTACTTCAATGCTACTTAAACTCCGTGTTTATACCACTACAACATTGTTCTAATTCTTCCTCTTCTTGACGCTCGTGGCATATGTCTTGCCACATGATAAATATGGAGAAACTTTCCTTAAACATACATAGTAAAAAACAATGGTTATTTGCAAGCCAAAACATTTATACCAGTTGATACACCTGATAAGAGACTCGCAATTATACATTTATCATACTCATACGTTCTTACATAAAACAGTAAGACAATTTCATCTAAGATTACGTTATCACAAGAATTTAGCACACAGATGACTCTGAGAAGGGTAAAAATATTTTCATTATACAGGTTATACTACATTTTCCTACCCATTTCGTTCCTTCTTTAAGTTACCTTTCGCTTCCAAATCAGTTATTTCGCCTGTGGTGGTAATTCTGGATTCATTTCTCATGAATGGCAAAATTGGGTTCACCTCTATTCTCTAAAACAGTTTCATCTTAACATCCTATTGAACTTACAACTGACACAAAAGATCCAACGTCACTTTTCAAGGACAAGTATTAACGCAGAATAATTTTTCAGGCTCCCGCTCGACATCAATCAAGACTACAAAAAGGATCCATATTTCTGTTCCATTCTCCATTTGCTGGAAAACTGCTCGTCGTTTGACTACCACAATAATATTTCAGGGCGACGTAAATTACACAAACCACAATTCTTCTTTCACCTTGAAGGGAATCAATATACTGATGAAATCCAAAGACAGCACTTTACGTACTCAGCTATAAAGAACAAAATATATATATCATCAATATTAACATACTAGCGCATTTGTGGAAGCTATTGGTTAAGGAATCGTTTTATCGCATCCTGTTTTCAAGATTCCAAACTTACTCATTCCTTTCTCAGAGTTCTCCTATCTTAAAATATTCATACAGCACGCATACTATAGTAAGAGATCCTCATTTATACTGACAGATATAGAATAGTAATAGATAAATAGTAGCACTGAAAGCAGAAAATCGGAAACAAGGCTACTAACAGCTGGGGACCTGGGTTTGCCAGACCCATAATACCCGCAGATCGGATATTTCCCTGAGTTTTGCATTAATTCAACACAGATCTTGCTTCTCTCAGGAGCGACTCTTTTCAATTTACACAAAAAAACCATAAACAGCATTTCACTTGTTCACAAAGAAACCTTTTATCTTCACATTTGAACCAACCTAAATCCTAATTGCACAAGGAAAGAAAAAAAAAACTAAAAACATCACTTCAATCAATCACATAGAAACTTCTTTACCATTATTTTTACCAACATACTATTCAAAATGCATATGTCACAAATTTAAACTAATCAATCCTTTCTCCTCACCGTCCTCTCTATATAGCCTATGTACTCATTTGCCATGCGCTGATTTGTTCCGATTGGGTGCCTTCTGCGCTGATCATTTGTCATTGCCGGTTTTGTTCATTTCCATTTGCTGGATTATGTCTGGGGTTGGCCGGCCGAATTTCAACACCATGTGGTGCTCCGCCTACAATCCTATTCCCACAGTATTCATCGTAGTGTCGATTCTGGTTGCCGTACCTGTAGCGTTCACGATCTTGTCCATGTCCTCGATCATTTCCGTTGTTCCACCTGTGCTTGCGAGTGTTACCCCAGTTTCAATACGGCCGGTCCGATTATTGTTCCGTTCGCATCGCGACGACCAGTCACGCCGTTGATTAGTACTACGGCCACGACTTTGGTCGCGCTGCTGTGCCCCGTAATAACTTTGTGCCTGATTAGGCGAGCATTCTCCTATATTGTATTCCAACTCTTGGAGAAGTATCTTAAACGTTTCCACGTCCTCTTTGCATCGTCCCACAAGAATGATGTGGCGCAAGTGCATCGGCAATTTGGTGATGCATATCTTAATTAGTTCTGCAGGCCCGTATGGGTTGTATAGAAATTAATTTGCCTGCAGCATGTGGCCGAATAGGCGTGCTGGGCTGCTTAAACCAGACTGGTTCAAATTTGGCAGCATAATTATGCCATGCTTAACCCTTGTGCCGCTTCCTACCAATAGGCGGACAGAAAGGCTTGTCGAAACTCCAGAGTGGAGTTGCAGTGACGCGCTGCCGACCTCATGCGAATCGCCGGTTCGCCTTCCAAATAGCCACACCTATCCTATCTTATGTGAACTTGCCCAGTCGGGGGGAAGACAGAACTCAAATTGCTCAAGCCATGCTCATGGATGTATTCTTTTTTGCGAATTTCGAAATATCTCAAACTTTCTCACCGTAAGGAAATGTTTTAAATCAAATCCCCGCATTTCCTCCCGGCGAGACCCTTGAATGTTTCTATTTTTCGCATGTCTGCCCCTCAAAATACATTCTTCCCTGTCGTCAAAATCTCCCTCGTGGCCAGAGTCCCTCTCTGCACTTTTCGTACAGCTATATTTGGTGCTATTGGCGAGTTCGGAATCACACCCCATGCGGCTTTCCAGATGCGCCACGCGTTCTTGTAACTCACCTGTTACAGCTTTGTGCCGCCTGTTCACTTCGAACTGTCCCTTCTGAAATCTAAGAAGCGAACGCACTTCTTCGGTCTCTACGACCGCTACCGGTGTACTATTGTTATCGCTCTCCGTCACCTTCATCATGCCTATGATGTCCGCTAATGCCGCAATCTTATCATGTATTTGTCTGTTGTCCTCCGCCCCAGTCTGCTTCAATTGTTCTACTTGCTGTTCGAGTGCGTGAATCGCTTGACTGTTGTCCGCTACTGTGTTGCTAACGGATGCGGGACAATGCGTGTCCGCCTCCCAGACTCTAGAGAGTACCTGCTGGTGTTCTCTTTGACATTCTTCTCTCAGCGCTTGGAAATTCCTAAGTAGCTGTTTCTCGCTCTCTTTAGATTCCGCATCGCGACTCCACTTGCCCTGTTCTAAGGCTTGCAGACGATCATCGATTTCTTCAAATGTACGGCCAAATTCTTCCATAATTTCGCTTGCCAGATTGTTTATTCTTTGTGAGATATCATCGGACACTCTCTACATCGACTTATCGACTTTATTTGTCTGCTGGATTAGTTTTTCGTCTATTTGTTCGCCTACCTCGCGGATCGGATCGATTTTTCAGATTTCTGCTTCATTTGTTAGCCTAGCTCGCGGATCGATTTTTCAGATTTCTGCGTCGTTTGTTCGCCTAGCTCGCGGATCGATTTTTCAGATTTCTGCATCATTTGTTCGCCTAGCTCTCGGATCGATTTTTCGGATGATTCTTTTTGTTCTCGGAACGATTTGTCTGATTTCTCTGCGTTTTCCTTATTTTGATGCAATAAGGCTTTTATGAGTTCTGGCAAATCAATTTGGTTAGTTGGAGGCAAATTAATTTCTGGCTCTGCTGTGAGCCTGTTCGTCTTGTATTGCATTTCCTCTGAAGTATTCGTCATTGCATTTTCGGAACCGTCCGACGTGTTAATATTCGAAATCAAATTATCCCCTTGGTCCATTTTGCTTAAGTTGTTGGAACGCTTACTTTTAGCTTGGTTACGAGTCTGCATTAGTTCAATTTGTACCGGTACGCAACACACTAATCAGAATAAATGTATCCCCCAAAAATTACGACAGTCACACGAAAGGTACCCAACTTAGTACGCACTTTTTCACACGCAAAACAAATTTATATCTTTGATCGAAGTTAGTGCAATTTACAAACGAGAAAAAAAACACATACATATAAAACACACAAATATAGAAAACAAAACAAGACAAACAACACAACGCCGATCAACAACACCATGAATATTTTGAAAGTCTGCTCAGAAACAACGCAGAAGTTGTTTGAGCGCTACAGGGAAAAAAATTAAGATTATACAACGATCGCAATCTAACGTTTCAGAGACTCCAGAGTCTAGCGAAATCACAGAACAGGGTCGCCATGTGTAATGTTGTTGCTTTAATTTGTTCTGAAAGCGGTGCTGATATTCAAGACCATAAAAGTGGGTTAAAAGCTGTGAGCTGTCTGGGGAAGTTAACCTTGCATTACTGAGCAACTGTTTCACCAGGTATCCAGTCTAGCTTACCAAATTCCCAACCAGACTATCATTAATTATAATCTTTTAATAGTCATACGATAACTGGTGATATATATATATATATATATATATATATATATATATATATATATATATAAGAGAATTTAAATAAAAAGAACTAAATCATTTTATATTTGGAAATTTATTTTAACATTGATCATTGTTTCGTTAAAATTTCAGCATATCAAACTTGATTCATAACTAAACTGGTGCCTTATTTAGGATTGTGAAAATGTGAGTTTGTTATCTTACGGAACACATCAAATAGGGAGCCAAGATTGGGAGACTACATACAACACTGTATTCATAAAATAACACACGAAGAACGTTGAAGCATATTCAAGAGGAAATTAACCACAGCCAACCGATTCAATTTTCACCAAAGAAGTTATGTTCGTAGCGCAATCCTGTCCGTCATGAAATTACCACACACTGGCATACTAAATTCATACTAACTCTCTGTGAAATCTTCCCAAAAAGAATAGCTGAGGGCTACTTTGATGCTTACACCACATGCTTCACGTGGTCAACTTGTTTTACACAAAGAGTGTAACTCCACAGTAATTTTGATAATTAAAATAAATTACATCGAAACGCAATTTACAAAAAAAAAACCTTGAACTGGTTACTATCGTCTTACTATTAACCTGATGGGTCAAACAATTGTATAAGCACGTGGTACTGGTCTCACAAGGTACACCCCACGTGGGTTGAACATAAAGAAAAGTTGCTATATTGAAAAATATTGTGAAGACGAGACGTTATAATCTCACGTACATTCGCATTTAAGATTGATGATCTTAGTTAGAGTTACTGATCAACACGTGGTTCCACTGTACTCACAAAGTAGTGACAAAGCAACTACCGGAAGATATTCTGAACTTCACACTCGAATTACACTGCGTTGCAATTTAAGATAACATTAGATATTTTAGAGCAAAACCTGGAATAAAGGTGATTAAATTTTCAGTTAGGCCGAACTTAAGAAATCCATTGTCCTACGGACTTAGCAGAGACGCGCTTAGCTGGAGATCTTACCGCATCAGACGCTCGCCACGGACAGACTGTCCTGGGCCGCTACCGAGCGTGCTTAACTGATACAAACGGAAGTGACCAGAGAGGCAGCTTCCTATATCAACATGACAAGGGACGGACAGGACCATACTAAGAATAGAAACCTCTCTGCTTTTAGAAAGCGTAGCTACCTGTTCCGACGTTGGTCCTACTGTTCTCTAGCAGACAGGTTTGTCTGCTACCATCAAGCAAGCAACTAGAAATACATTTGCTCATTCATCCTCTCACACAGAAGGGAAGGGGGATGACAGTATCTTATCATATACAGTATATAAAAGATAGCGGGTGTAGGTTCTGTATGAGACTGTGGGACATGAATTACATATAAACTGTGTTTTAAAGTGTAGTAGTGTGACAGATCGTTCTTGTTTATGTGTAAAAGTAACACGTTTCACTGCTCAGTCTCCTCCCAGATAGTCAGAAACACCACAATAAATTGAGAAGAGGAATTTATGCCGTAAATGACAACAGATTTAAGAAATTAACATGAAAGGAATCCAACAGAGACCTTTCAAAGTCTTATTGGCTTCCTTTAGTACCTGATAAATGTTCATTGCCAATAAGAAGGAAGACAAGCTACAACCTAGTTTCACTTCTTTGTTAACTAATGCTTCCCTTTCATCTACTGTGGCTCATGTCCACACTTTGGTTTCCCTACAAGATTTGGATAAACTATTCTCTGTTAATATACAAATGCTATTAACACAGATTTTCCTTTCTTCAGCCGTTCTTCTTAGATAAGATGTATGATGCAAGAATGATACGTCGAACTGGGCTTGTTCCTAGGACTCCAAACTCATCTAATTTTAACTCTCTGTGTTTTTATGTCTCGAGACATCTCAAAATCATACGCCAGTTCCGTTGGTAAGGACTGGAGCAGATAAGTGTACAATGTTGTCAATATTTACGATCTGACGCGAAGGCGTTTGAATGATTTGTAACTCAGTCCAGAGATGAGTGTTGTAACATATCCAATTTGACGTCGACGTGGGAAGAAATCTCTTCGTGTAGCCCACGATATTTGAAAAAGTAATTATTGTTTTATTCTACTTCATCTATTATGCTAATATCGTAACACTGTCACATTTCGGTGAGCTAATGTAGCTGAGTTTAAGAATGAAGTAAGTCGAAAACACAACAGACACCGTAAATAATGACAATATAGCGGCTGTAAATGGTTTGTTATCATTGTTTACTTTAACATTTGAGACTAAAATATGAGTTAATTATCTGGAAAAACCGCCACCTCCAATTTTATGTTAAAAACTAAAGCAAAAAGTGAACTAAGTATACAGTGAAGTATCGAAAAGATTCCATCTCCATATATTCATGAAGGCACCTTTGAAATCACAAAACGGTTGTACAAGGAAATATGCATGAAGTACAGATGTATAAATACAGTACAGAAATTAAAAAACAAAAAAAAAAATATTTCGGACGGTTTCTGTATGCTGGGCGCAGCTACTTGACGTGTCTGCAACGAGATTTTCTTAACGTCTCTATGACAACGCCTCTTTATTGCTTTACAAGTTGTGTCGTTTTCGCCTACAGCCGTTTGCGTTTTTGAAAGCTTTCAAAAAGGCTGCCATGTGTCAGGAATTTACTTAACTTGACTCGACTGTAGGATTATGTTAGTAGTGAAGAATAAATGTTTTAAAACTTCACGCATGATGCGGTAATTTTTCACGCATCTCAGTGTTTATGACATGAAAATGGCTCTGAGCACTATGGGACTTAACATCTATGGTCATCAGTCCCCTAGAACTTAGAACTACTTAAACCTAACTAACCTAAGGACATCACACAACACCCAGCCATCACGAGGCAGAGAAAATCCCTGACCCCACCGGGAATCGAACCCGGGAACCCGGGCGTGGGAAGCGAGAACGCTACCGCACGACGACGAGATGCGGGCGTTTATGACATCATGGCTCTTGAAATATCTGTTGCACAACGATGTATTCGTATAGGTACACTCAGCGGCATATGTACATACTGTCTGTGAAGTATGTAGCGAATAACGTTAGTTCCAAAACAGCAATAAATTTAAGCACAAAAGCATAATGCGGCAGTTTTTTCTTACATATCTCAGTATACAAGCCGTCATATCGCCTGGTCGATATGTCAAACAGTGATAAAATTTTGTATATACATTCAGCAGCATATGTGAATAATGACTGCGAAATGTGATTGAAACACAGAAAGTAAAAAAGAAGTAATGCATTTAAACGTCATGCACAAAGCGGAGATTTGTTATTTCAGTGTTAATGACGTCGTATCTCCTGAACTATATGTGATACCGTGATATACTTTTCTAGGTGCATTTAGTAGCACATGTGAAAACTGTCTGCGAAATTAGCTGCAACTACGATATTGCAGTGTACTGCATACATGCTTGTACGTCGGAACACTGCATCATACTTCTGAGCACAAAAAACATTCCACCATCGTATTTATACGGCGACACTGGGCAAGCGATTTTCAATTGAAATATCTCACCGGTACGGGAATTTCCACAGTGAACGTTGCAAGGTGGCTACACTGAGCCACAGCGCCAGAGATTGCGCCAAAGAGTATTATTCAGCCGCCTCCACTGGCAGTGCTTATTGAGAAGTAGCAGTAGGCAGTGTTGGTTGAGATGTGGTAGTGGAAAGTTCTTGTCGAGAAGTCGTGGTGGAGAGTGCTATTGAGAAGAAACCGAAGAGTAGCAGAACATAAATAAGCATGTTGAAAATCAAGAAAAATTTAATGAACGCGTTAAAAGGGAATTTGAGGCGTTACAAAAGCAAGTCCAACAAATTGAAGGCAAAATCGTAGGGAAAGACAGCAGAAGAAATTTAGAATCACAGATAGCAGAGGGGTCTGAAGAAAATAATTTGTTTCATTTACGAGAAGCAACAAGAGAGCGCCAGGCGCGCGAACTTGACAATAATCGACATTCGGACTGGGACAGACGCGGTAGGTCTTTGTCGCCACGAGGAGAAAACTTTGACTATAAACACTTCTTAACAGTTCGGAAATTTAAGATCTTTCGCAATTCTAAGAATGACATACATCCATGTTCATGGTTAGATAAATGTACATACGCACTTCCGCCAAATTTGCCACTAGGTCACAAACTGGAATTTATGTGCGGCTATTAAGTCCGCAGGGGATTCGCTACACTAAGTGAATGTGTGCCGTAGCGTGCACAGGGCCCCAAGCTGTAGTGGTGCTATTTCCCTTTTAGTTTTCTGCACTGCTGCCTACTCTTCTACTATTCTTTGCATCTATCAAAAACAACTCTTCAACTATCAATCTATCTAGAGAGTAAAGAATAACCGGATATGACTATTTTACCCAAAAGTGATTTTGGAAATTACCGTTTGGACTTACTGTATCTTCAGCAGCATTCATTCGTAGTTTAAGCGAAATTTTACCTGTTTATCTTAGTGACAATATTACTTCATATGTTGACGATATTCTTATTGCTAAACGTTCTTGGAATGAGCACAACAAAATTTTGGATTCATTATTACATATTTTTGCAAGAGTTGGCATTACAGTGAACTTGGAAAAATCTGAATTTGGTCGTTCTCAGGTGAAATTTCTTGGTCATATTATTTCCACAGAAGTTATTCTTCCTGATCCAGAGAAACTAGATGCTATTCGTAATTATGCTGTTCCTACCACAAAACGTGATGTTCGTAGTTTCCTTGGTGTCTGTAATTTTCTTAGACGCTTTGTTAGATTGGACGATTTGGTCACACCTCATTTATGTGAACTATCTGGAAAGAATTCTAATTGGTGTTGGGATGAGGAAGCTCAATCAGAATTTGAACAACTTCGTGATGCTCCACTTCTTTCACATCCGGATTTATCTAAAGATTTTTGTTTGGCGACGGCCTCATCATACAAAGGCCTAGGTGCACATTTATTTCAAGAGATAGAAGAAAACGGCGTTGTAGTACAGAAAACTATTGCATTTGGAAGTCGTGTTCTCTCTAAATCAGAAAAGAATTATTCGATTACGGAACTTGAGGCTTTGGCTGTTGTATGGGCTTTCACAAAATTTCGCATCTTTTTGTATGGCAGACACACTAAGGTTTACACTGATCATCGAGCTCTGGAATTTCTTATGTCAACAAAATTAATTCATGGAAGATTGTCACGATGGGCGCTGAATCTACAGGAATTTGATTTTAGTATTGTTTACATACAGGCATCTTCAAATATTATTGCTGATGGTTTATCACGTGCACCTATGGGTTTGAAACAAAGTGCAGAAGAGGACTGCAAAGAAAACAATTATTGTTTGATGTATATTCAAGGTGTTGCGTTTGAGAATTTTATTTCGTCTTCGCTAAGGAGAAAAATACGAATACAATCTGGAAGGACATTAAGGAGAAGTGGAGGAGAAAGGAAAGCGTAGCGATTAGACAGTATTATTTAGTTCGCAAAGATTTTCTTTTTAAACGAAAATCGGTCAACAGCTCAGTTTGGTTAGTTTGTATTCCTGATGAGTGGGTCAATTAATTGATTTGGTACACACATTTCAGTTATGCACACTTTGGTCCCAGAAAATGCTTTCATAATTTACGAGAAAATTGCTACTTCAGTAATATTGAAAAACGTATTCGATCTGTTCTTGCCAAATGCAAATTATGTCAAAAGGCTAAGCCGCCAACTATTTCCTACAGAGCACCGTTGTTTCCTATCATTCCAGCGAAATTAAAGGACATGGCTGCAGTCGATTTGTTCGGTCGAGTGGTTCGTTCTACTAATGGTTTTGCGTACATTTTGGTAGCAGTGGAATTGACATCAAAAAACACTCCTGGAAATGGAAAAAAGAACACATTGACACCGGTGTGTCAGACCCACCATGCTTGCTCCGGACACTGCGAGAGGGCTGTACAAGCAATGATCACACGCACGGCACAGCGGACACACCAGGAACCGCGGTGTTGGCCGTCGAATGGCGCTAGCTGCGCAGCATTTGTGCACCGCCGCCGTCAGTGTCAGCCAGTTTGCCGTGGCATACGGAGCTCCATCGCAGTCTTTAACACTGGTAGCATGCCGCGACAGCGTGGACGTGAACCGTATGTGCAGTTGACGGACTTTGAGCGAGGGCGTATAGTGGGCATGTTGATAAGGTTATATCAAATAATGGATCACAATTTCGCTCTAAAATTTGGCTTCGTACTCTACGGCGTCGTAAAATTAAACCAATTTTCATTTCACTTTTTCACCCTCAATCTAACGCTTCAGAGAGATGGATGAAGGAAATCAATAAATTGTGTCGTCTTTATTGTCATCAGAATCACAGAACGTGGGATCAGTATCTTCATATTTTTCAAAACATTCTGAATGAACTCCCTAATGATTCAACTTCTTTACCGCCTATATTGATATTAAAAAACAAAGTACCGACAAATCGCATTTCTGAAATCGTTCCTTTTCCGCCTACACGGAAACTGCGGCATTCTGAAGTTGTCAACATGGCTCTACAAAATATTGCGTCTGCTGCTGCTAGAAGAGAGAAGTCAGCTAAACGTCCTGGTCGTTTAAAAACCTTGTCAGTTGATCAAAAAGTGTTAATTAAGTCTCATCGTTTGTCTCACAAAGGAAAAGACTTGTGTCACAAATTTTTTCTGCTTTATAACGGTCCATATCGAGTTCGCAAAATTATTCATGATAACACTGTTGAAGTAGAAACTCTTAAATCTCGACGCTCTAGGGGAATACATCATATATCGAACGTTAAAATTTTTGTGGAATGACATATTTTTGAGAAACTAACAGCTACATGTAAACATGCAGAGAATACAAGGATACCGCGCTGTGTTTTGGCGGCGGAACATACTCAAAGCAACAGTCAAGTCTGCGCGCCGCACAAGGCAGTCGTTGACCGCAAACAATTACTTCCTACGTCACGCGTACCTACAGCTGATCGAGCGCTCAGTGCGAATGCACTGACAGCCGTAAACAAATACACAGTCTAATTTCTCTGATTAAATTCAGTATAAAGCTATAGTGACTTGATAAATTATGTTATTAACGTACAGCATTTTTCAGGATACGGTTGTATAAAATATTTAAGAACTTCAGGTAAATTCTGTGTGTGTCCGACGTTAAGGGGACTTGCTATCGAGAAAATTTTCAGGAAGAATGCAATTTCAAAGAAGAAACTAATAAACTGAAAAGGTAACTATTAATTGAGTTTATTTTTCAGGTAACATATTTCCACTTGGTACGTACTTTAGACGTAATTTGCTGCTCGCGATTACGTGATTTATACTTTGTGTTATCTGATTTTGACAATGATTGATTAATGAACAGGGTTGTTACTTGTGTATATTATGCATCGCTTGGGTGCACTGCTTTTTTCACTGATGTCATATTTTTCTATTATGTGCCTGCTGTGCTTATTTATTTAAATTATAATTGTCACCTGATTAATTGTGCTGATGTGGTTATGTATGTAGGTTACACTTTTGTGATTTATCTGCTTGCGCCTTCATGTTTACTTATTAAGATTACATATGAACATTTATTTGCTTATGCTGAAATGATGCTAATGACCTGTTTATTATGTAAGATACATATTTGCTGCTTTGCGTATGGATTGCATATTTATACATTTCTGTTTGTTGTCATAACTACTCTTTAATTTGGTATATAGAAATGCTGATATGCGGTGTACGATCATGGAGTTTAGGTCACACTATGGTATTAATTATAGACTGTTCGCTTGGCAGAGCCTCGTTATAGGGATTGTGCTACATCCACTTGTTGACATTCTGTTCTCTACTGGTATATTTACTCCCTATTGCATGTTTTGCTTACGCTCAGTGCTTTATACGTTAAGGTAAGACAATGAACTGCTATAATGCTACGAACGACATTAGTACAAGAAACTTCATTGAAGTCACATGAGCTGGAGGTTTTATGGAAGCCGTATAAATTTATGCTAATAGAAAGGAAGCTAACGACATGACATACCAACACTAGGTTTAGACGATTGACAGTCATTACACTGCATTTGTCGTGAGCAATTGAAATAGTAAGTGACACTTGACACAAGGAATACTCCACATGTAGGCTTCTGTTTTGCCATGATTTTTGAAGTGGTGTACACACTGTGAAATATTACGATTTATTCATTCAAAGTCTTATGTGATCTTTCATACTACGTACTCACACCTACTTACTGAATGTTATTCAAACTGAAGGCTGTTAGAGGTCATGTATGCATTTCTTTTATTTTATGATGGACAAGGTAACCAAAATGTATTTTATAATTAATAATGAGTAGTAGATTTGGGTCAGATGGATTACACAGAGGTTGTGTGTGGACATTGTGTCTTCGGCTTTTATGGGATGATGAATTGAAGTTTGCACTAGGATTTTATCTGTACTTGTTCGAGGAGACTGACTAGAGGGAAGAGTTGTTATGGAAGTGAAATGATATTGGCGATAAGGTTTATATGTGTAGACGTATTGAAGAGGTATTATTGAGGTATTGAGATTGTGTGAAGTTGATGATTATTGGAGTTTTGGTGGACAAGAGGTAAGGTAAATGATATTGATGATAAGGTTTATATGTAACGACGTAAGAGGTATTATTGAAGTATTGAGATTATGTGATGCTGATGCTTATTGGAGTTTTGGTGGATAAGAGGTAAAGTAAGTGAGGAGCATTTTTTTTTTTTTTGTTGGTTTATATGGAACAAGGAGGATGAAGATAGCAGACTAGAACACTCAAGTGGAAAAAAGATTGTCTACACACACACTTTGTTAAATCACTGAGCAGTATATACTTTTTTTGGAGAGAGGAAGTATTTGCATATCGTGGCACACTGACAGTTGTTCAGCAACCGTACATTTGATTTGGCTTGGCAAACATTGGTCTTGAACATGATGACTATGACGTTGACTAACTATTATCGACCGTTATACACTGCTGCCAGTACTACTTGATACACAAGTTGAACATAAAATTTTGGACAGAATTGCATTTACACAGGTAACACTATTCAATTACACAGTAGTACTTAATGTGGATGAAATATGAGTGAGTGTGTTTTGTGTGTTTTCCTTTCCTAATCCCAAATAATTGGTACCGACCTACCTCCTAAATATTATTTTACTTGTTTGTTGTGGCTTGCACTGACACCCATAAATATTATAGGTTTACTGATATTTGTGTGTTTGTAATAGTTAATATGACAATTATCTGATATCATTTGTGTGTTTACTATAATTTGTATGTTTGGTGTAAGAGCATTGATAATAATTTTGTAAAAGCAATTGTGTGTGCATTCAAACTGTTGTTCGTTCTTGCACCTGTTAAACATTGCTGGGTGCCACTGATGGAACTGCTTCTACTGAAATAATGTCACTTGTTGGTGTATGCACCTGTTCAACATTGCTGGATGCCACTGATGGAACTGCTTCTATTGAAATGATCTCACTTGTTGCTGTCTGCACCTGCTCAACATTACTTGGTGCCACTGATGGACTGATTCTACTGAAATGATGTCACTTGTTGGCGTCTGCACCTGCTCAACATTACTGGGTGCCATTGATTGAATAATACTTATGTAAACTATTATGTAAAATCATATGTATGAAAGCATTTGTATTCCTTACTGTATGTTATATATTAGGTTATTGAAGGGGCAGTGCAAAGCCAAAATTTATTTAGTGAAGTGATATTTACTTATTAATATTATCTTTTATTTTTGTCTGTGTTTCTTTTGGACGAATTTGGTGATATTTTCACTACCAATGCTGGCAAAAATACCATCAAATTCTGGCCTGTGGAGGAGGGGCATATGAAAGGTGGCTACACTGAGCCACAGCGCCAGAGATTGCGCCAAAGAGTATTATTCAGCCGCCTCCACTGGCAGTGCTTATTGAGAAGTAGCAGTACGCAGTGTTGGTTGAGATGTGGTAGTGGAAAGTTCTTGTCGAGAAGTCGTGGTGGAGAGTGCTGTTGAGATGTTGCAGTAGCGAGTCGTAGTTGAGAAGTTCCCATGGAGAGTGCTTGTTCAGAACTTGTAGTATTGTTTTGATGGGGTAGACGTATTGAAGAGGTATTATTGAGGTATTGAGATTGTGTGAAGTTGATGATTATTGGAGTTTTGGTGGACAAGAGGTAAGGTAAATGAATTTGATGATAAGATTTATATGTAACGACGTAAGAGGCTGTTGTTGGATTAGGGATGCTGTAATGTGCTTTTCGTCAATATATATGAAGGTAAAAAAATTCCTTTTTTTTATTTATTTCAATGTCTTAAACAATAATGCCTCTTGGTCACAGGTTCAGTCAACAAAGCATCTGGCTCGTGTTCTTGTATTAGACTGTATTTCTCGTTTGTATGTGCAATTATAGTATTTCTGTTTTTTTTAATTACTTCAGTATAAATGGTGTTTAAAATATCTGGTCTTATTGAGGAAGAACCGTGCCAGATGTGTACGTTGAATCACACTTCCACACACAGAACAGCGACACTTGTGTTTTGTTGTTTCCTAGGTTTTATAGTTGCTGGGGATTTAATTAATTAATTGTGTTAACGTAAGTTTTCTTTCATTCTTTGTTGTTGTCCTATGCAGTCAGATTGCGTGAAAATACTAGTCAGGGCCAACCGTTTACGAGACTTCGTAATTGGACAAACAGCGACGAAAATCAAAAAAGTATTTGCATTAAATATTTAATTAAGCCCCCATGCAACGTACAAGTGCAGCTTGAACACATGGTTGACGACACGTGGAAGTCTGGGAATGGCCGTGAATCGTGCTCGAATTGCCTAATGGTGTGACGACCGCTCGCGATAAGCGGGAATTCGTGTTCGACTCCAATCCCAGCACAAATTTTCTCTGTCGTCATTCCTTTACAGAGCCTATGGTTGCTGATGTTCGCAAATGCGAATGCATTTCAAGTATTTCGCATAGTTAGTAGCACAGAAGTCATACATTTAAACGTTATGCATTATGCGGCATTTTTTCACGCATTTCACTCTTAATGTAATATCTCCTGGACTATGATCTTCATCCTGTGGTCCTTATGCCCAAAGCGATTATTGTATGAGAGTAAAGGGTATGTGTACAAAGTTTGGCTTAAATGGCCCCAGTAGTATAGGAGGAGATGTGGAACATAGACACACACATCCATTTTTGTAATATGTGTGGATAACGACGTATCACAAGTTGAAGAGTTTCCTCGAGAGGTGAAGCAGCCATTCACGTCAACGCTTGTAATTGCGGAGTTTGTACAATCTTTAAAGTATTCGACTTGTCAGGTGGCGCGGGCGGTCGTGAGAAGCGTCAGCTGCTCAGTTAACCGACCGCGGCATGTCCCAAGAAAACTGTTAGTTGGCGCAATATCCAGTGAAAAGACTCCCTTATTTAACCGGCTGAATTGCCTCGCCAGCCACTCAACAGGTACGGCCGCCTACGGGAGCGGCGCAAAATTTAATAAAATTAGGCAAACTGGGGGCCTCGAGTGCTTCCGAGATGGCCCAATTCTCCGGCGTCCCCAGCCCGGAAGCAGCCGCTCCACCGCAGCAGCCCGTTCTTCTTCCGATAAGCATTAATTTGAGCGCCCTTACAAGGAGCCGAGGGCGGGACCAGCAGACGGCGGACGCTGGAAAAACTCTGCGAGGGCCGGCGGACGCGACAGAAAGTTTCAGCGCCCGGGCGCGGCGCTGCACGGGTCGAGTAGAGATTCTCGAGGGGCCCCGTTTATTTAATTACGTGGGCGGGACAGCCAGCGAGAAACTGTTGGCCAACCTGCAGCCGGCCGCCGTATTCGGCAGCGGAGCTGTGAGCAGCGCCCAAGATTGCCAACGTCGGACGGAAAGGGGGAAGGGGCTGGGTGAGGGGAGGGCGCCCGAGAGGGAGAAAATCTCGCAGAGGGCAAAGCGCAGTCGTGCTCCCCCAATTTCCTGTTCGTCTGAATTACTGGGAGCTGACCTACTAACATTGCTGCGCTTCCCCCTACGTGATCAGTGTTACCAACGATAAAACACACTTTAAGAAAGTCGTCGGTGTGTATTAGAAGGAAAAATTTGAAGTTCCGGAAATTGAATGGATGACGAGAGTGTTACTTTTTCTTTCTTTCTGAAGCTGTTACCAGAGACAGTGAAGGAATACTGAGGTTTACCAGCAGCTCTACCAGTCTATAATTTAAATAAAAACACAGCATCATACATCACTAAATATAAGGTACCTTAATTTACTACGCATTTCAGAGGCTTTCCTCGACGATCAGATGGACGTTTCGGTATTAGTTTACGTATATTGCTCCTATAAAGTCACCAATGTCGAAATACCTAGAATATTTTACAGTTATCACTATTATTGTAAAATGTTTTTGGTGGAGTAGTAAGAACTCATATTTTGGAACTGGAGTGGCGTAGGTGGAGTTCTGCACTTCTTCATTGTCTACTTTTCTCGAGGCCACAGCATTTGAACATAAAACACTTACTGTTTACTAACTTTACCAGAGACATTATATTGACTAAGCGTTACCTGGTTCGGCCGCGGTGGTCTAGCGGTTCTAGGCGCTCAGTCCGGAGCCGCGCGACTGCTACGGTCGCAGGTTCGAATCCTGCCTCGGGCATGGATGTGTGTGATGTCCTTAGGTTAGTTAGGTTTAAGTAGTTCTAAGTTCTAGGGGACTGATGACCATAGATGTTAAGTCCCATAGTGCTCAGAGCCATTCTCGTTACCTGGTTTCCATCTTATGAAGTGCATAAATTATTTTATAAGTAAAGCTATAAATCACTGATAACAACTAATCGTACCTGAAAAATGAGTTTTCCCGGCGAGATATAAGGATAACACCATTCGCTGTCCCAACAATCGGTTGCTTGTAAGGTTGCTGAATTTCTGCTGACGATCTAACTCTTGGCGCTACAGTTGACACGATTGCTATAAAAGTTACCATTTACGTCCGGAATGTGTCCTAATTGAAAACAAAATCGCATGAATAATACCGGTGACAGAATCTGCGACATCCAACTCCCTTGTATCACTTGACATCACCACAGACTCTCTTACTTCAGCCTACATTACTGTAAGGTGGAGAAAACCGAGGAAAACACTGCTGCCGTCAAAAAGACAATACGCCGTTACCGCGTAAGACAGCCTCTAACCTCGATTATACCTTCGACAAGGAAGGGAGTCCACAAGATTATTCAAATGTGATGCACCCACCAGATGTCGCTCAGTTACGTACAGTTCCCGCAGAGCTAACATGTTGCGAGGATATTGGTTTCTACGTTTCAACCGATATTCCAAATAGCCGAGATGATTTCTGTGGGATTTACATCGGGTTATTTAGCGCGTCAGTCGGCGTAGTTATCATCAAACAAGGAATACATGTGTGCAGCTCTGTGAACAGGGCTCTTGTCATCTTGGGAGAGTCCACAACGTACTTGACACGTATATGTAAAAGAAAGAATAACACCTAGCCAACAAGAATGATCACACAGATATCCTGGTTCATGCTCTGGAATCCTGAATGTTGGGCTTCCACTCAGGGTACAACAAATCACCTCCAAAACATCACAGTACAAGCGCTGCCTTGACCTAAATCCTCCACACGCTGAAGGATAAGCGTCCCACTGTAGCATCGCGGCACTTGACATCCTGCATGATTTGAAAAGAGCAAAAGTCGTGACTCGTCGCATAAAACTATAGGATTATGCATACAGTGAGACAGCTGCCTCTAAGTTACTCGTCTGTCATTTTGTATCCATCCAGATAAGTGTGAAGCCTCACGTCATTTTTACCGATTTTTGAGTCATTTACGCAATGTGAGTGCTGCATGTATGTTTTGGCAACTGATTACGCAGTCCTGAGTCAATGATCTGTTTCATCGGTATCAGCGGTTGTCACGTCACTAAATGACTTGCTGTGCTGTCACAGTATTTTAATCAGGCTCATCATTCCATTGTTTCAAGGTTCCAACACAACGCTCTTCTTGCTACATGGCCACCAATGCGGTTTCATCCTCAGAAAAGAAGTGATACCGTTTATACATTACGCATATGTAGTTACTGTTTTCGATTTGTACGTCTGTTTACTTTAACCATTTTGAGAATATACTCATCACACATTCTTTGAAAAAACCTCACTCATTCTCTAATTACAAACACTGATGCAAGTTAACAAGAACAGATTAGAGAATCGTGTTACCAGATCCTTCGGGAAACAAATTGAATAGTGACGATGTGGAATCTCAAATGGTGTATCGTAGCTAAGAAAAGTCAATTTACTGTGATAATTTTTTTAAAAAAGTATAAAATTAGTGTGGACGAAGATACGTGGGAGAGGCTGTAACTGACTTGGCTCACTTCAAAGTGAGGTCTGGCACCATTTCTCCATGGGGATATGCCCCATCTTAGCTTTTCAAACGTTCAATATATCGCTAATTTGTATTCAACAAGACAGCTCTCCTGATCGTGTAATACTGTAGCAATGCAAAGGATTACACCGATTTGCAGTGTTCACGGTCGGTCATCCCAACAGCTGCAGAAAGAGTGCGTTTGTAAAAAAGTGCTGTTCGGCCCCCCTCTCTCACCTGCTCTTCCCACTGGTGTCCTATAGTGACCGTGAGGGTGACTCAGTGGACACTAACCCAATAAAATTTCGGCCAAAAGCTGTCTTAAGTGATGACGGCATCTGCGTAATGGGTTATGTAGCATGTCCCAGCTCACCGGAGGTAGAAATTCCTCAATCAGGATCACATAATTTCAATACTGAATAGTGAAGACAGTCAAATGACGGGTAATATCAGAAAAAACATAATAAGCGCGTCTATGAAGGTGTCAACTTATACGCTGTTTGGCTAATTTATGTTCCGCTGTGAGCAATGACGTTTTTGAGCCATCAAACTGCAAATGTCAGTAGCATGCAATTCCCATAGAAGTGTTCGTTTGGTAGCTGGTGAAGATGTATTAACATACAAAAGAAATTAATTTTAGGTTTGAAATCGATTGTGACACTCGGATGGGCCCCTGTCGCTTAGGACCTTTCTGCAATAACTATTGTTAGGTTGTGTTTCGCCGATGCGACGTTGGACGTTGATGCACCAGGATATAGTAGTCATGAGCACTTCCACAGACGATAGCACCTTACTGGCAGTCTTTCACGTGTCCATTTCGACCCCCATAAATGGAATCAATTACATGGTACTGATGTGGAATCAAACCCCTTCACTGCCCTGAATTATGTCAGCACTGGAGGGCCGCATAACGCCTGGTAACAGTTCTACCCAAATTACAGCGCAGGCTGTGTCTTAGTTTTGGTCTCCTTTCTCTATTGAACTATTCCAGCAGAAACGTCTGAAAGACTAGATACGTGCGGAGGAAACTGCAGTACCCTTCGACGTGTGGAGGAAACTGCAGTACCCTACGACTTAGCTTCTTATATAGCTTTCCTCTGGTAGCTTGGAAATTATTCCGTGATGAAATTGTTAAGGCTATCGTGGCCACTTGTTAACAAACGCTGTTATCTTCTGTCTCGGATTCTCCGGACAAGGTTTATTTGACGACTTTTCTGTCGATTAGCCAGCGCGACTGGCTGGCATTGTCAAAGCTTCACCCTCCATTGCTGTTGATGGACTTGAGTCACGCTCGCGGCCGCAGTTCATAAGTGCCTGGCGTGCCAACGTCCCAAGACTGTTTCATGGTCATTTTCGCTGATGTCACCCGTTGCTACCTGCAACCGTCATTCGCTGCAGCATGGGAATCCAAAATACGTTCACCTTGTGATTTTCTTCTTTCTTGTTGAAGCTATAGTCATGTTTATCTATTTCTATAGCTTTCCCTGAACATGCGGACGTGATAGCTCTTCTGTACAGTAAGAACTTCCGTGTCGGCGAATTTTATTTTGTGATAGGTCTCACAAAGCGCGTGATCCGTCACGGCCGATTTCTCCACCTACCCCCAAACTGTAATACCGCGATGTTCTGCGATCCTGGTCCTTCGAGTATAGACTTTCCCACAAGGTATGCGGTGCATTCCGACATTGCAGTCGGTAGCTTTTCTCCTTTGCCGACCTGAGCCACACTTCACTTTGCTTTGTCGGTTCATAAGTAGTCTTTGCGCCATGTTTGCACAATATACGGCTTATTCTGTCCGTCACTCTGGGACTGTATGGCAGAAAGGCCGATTTGTCACTTGACCAAGTCCTTGATTCAGTGACACTAGGATCACCGAACTTAAGCGGTGTTGCACGTTGGGCAAGTGGAGGAATCGGCAGTGACGGACACGCGCCCTGTGAGACCGACCAGATAGTAAAATTCGTCGACACATGTGTTCCTGCTGCAGAGAAAACCTACTACAATCGCTTGTTCAGGGAAACTGCAGAAATACGCTAGTATGACAATAGCTTAAACAAGAAGAAAGAAAGACTGAAGGTGAACGGATCATGAATTCCCGTGCTGAAGCGGACGAACGTTGCAGGTACCAAAGGGGAATCGCACCGGTAATGACAACGAAAAAGAGTTTCAACGTTGTACATATGATCTGCGGTTGCGAACTCGACTAAGAAGATTAAGGAGGAATACCAGTAATGCTTATAGTCTCCACAACAACCAGGAACGAGGTGTACCCTGATGAAGATCCTACCTGGTCTGATGTGGTCGACTTCAGTCCACCATCAGCAATGATGAAGTTCTGACATTTCCAGCCACTCCTGTTGGTGAAACATCAGAAAATTTATCAAACATACATTGGCCGAAGAACCCGAGAAAGAGGTCAACTGGCAATTTGTTATTCCCTCATGTCTTAACGCATGTCGTAGCATCATGTCCCAGATTATTGTCAGAGTGTTACACATGTTACTTTCATCGCCGATTTTGCGGAGAACCTCCTCTTTCATTGTGTCATCACTCTATCTAATTTTTACTATTCTTTTGCATCACTACACCTCAAACACTTCTATTCTCTTCTGTTTTGTTTTTCCTACTATCTATGACTCGCTACAGTAGTGACCCATGCAAGGCACAGGATCGATATTTTTTTTTTTACTCTATCTTTGCCTTTACATTCCGTGCCAAAAGTAGGCAGCCATCGCCTCGTCGACTTCAGCGGGTCGGTCGCGCTCACGGAGTCAGTCGTGTGCCGGAGATAGTAAGGACTCTTACAGCCGTTATGGGCTTAAGGTGTAACCCTATCACATGATCCACGTTGTGGCCGAATGAGAAAGTTCTACTTGGCGCCTTCTACTTCCGGGCATTGCTGTAGTCCAGCCTCGCGTTAACTTTAGGAGGCGTCTTCAGAAAGAAGTTAGCCAACTCGACCAATGTAGGGTTTACGACTTTGAGCGCTATGAAATCGTTGCTCCAAGACGGTCATAGAGGTAAAGATTATTTGGTGACAGGTATTGTTGCGGAACTCATCGGAAAGTTGGCACTCAGTATTTTCTTATTGCTGCTTGCAATGGCTAATATTTCAGGATTGCGTTTATTAGTTTTATTTATTTTCCTTAGATTTCTCCACTTTGAATGATAACACTACAGCTAGGAACATTTTATAATTATTTTGTTTTTCTTACGTTATACGATAATTTCGGGAGTACCGATACAGGACTTAGTCTTTGCAACGCTTAGCCATAACTCTTTTGTGTGTAGATGTATCAAGATAATTAACACCTCTTGCGTTCTGCAAAATAGATTCTATCACTTGTTCAGACTGGCATTTTCAGGTTCTAAATGATTGTTTTAAATTGTGTTTGCATTATCTACAAATTGTTATAAGCATTACAAGGCTCGATCATGCTGGTTATGTAATCAACAGTGAACCAGAAGTATCTTCTTAATTTTTTGAAGTTAACATTGTTTAATTAAACCGGTTATCACAAAAACTTTTTACAGGTAATTGATCCTAAAGGTATTTTTTTAACTCGAATGAAGTAAGTGTTCTTGTATGACTCAGTGCGTACATATGTTTTTCAAGAAACTGTACGTTTGTTCTTTTGCGTCGAATACTTAAGCTAATGAATCCTTCTGCTCATACCCAGGTTCGAATCCTGCCTCGGGCATGGATGTGTGTGATGTCCTTAGGTTAGTTAGGTTTAAGTAGTTCTAAGTTCTAGGGGACTGATGACCACAGCTGTTCAGTCCCATAGTGCTCAGAGCCATTTGAACCATTTTTCATACCCAGGTCAAAATTATTCCTTACACCTTACCATACACATGCACCCTACCTATCTCATATAATGCTGTGCTCCAAACATACATTTTCAGGGATTTCCTCCTAAAACCAAGATCAATGTTAGACACCATTATATTTTCTTTGGCCAGGAATGGCCTCTTTGCCTGCGCTAGAATGTTTTTTACGTTTTCCTTGCTTCGTCCGTCATGGATGTTTTGCTCTCACGGCAGAAGAATTCCTTCAGTTCGTCTACTTCATGATCAACCATTTTGAGTTTGCCACTGTTCTGATTTTTGCTACTTCTCGCTACTTTCGTCTTTCTTCGGTATAATCTCAATCCATGTTTTTCATTTATTACATTATTCATACCATTCAACATATCAGATAATTCCTCTTAACCTTGAACGAAGGGAGCAGTGTCGTCAGCAAATCCTGTCATTTATGTCCTTTTACACTGAATATTATTCCATTCTTGAACCATTATTTCAGTTGCGTCATTGCTTCTTCGATGGATAAATTGGAAAGTAAGAGTGAATGATTGCAACCCCGTCTTGTACCTTTATTGTTCGAAGCATTTCGTTCATGATGTTCGAATCCTATTGTTCCCTCTTGGTTCCCGTACATGTTGTATATTACTCGTCTTTCCTTGTAGCATACTTACATTTATTGCCGAATTTTGAATTTCTTTCATCATTTTACAGAGTCGAACGCCTTTTTCATTCCAACAAGTACTGTGAACCTGTCTTGATTTTTTATTCACTCTTGCTTCCATTATCAATCGGACTATCAGGACTGCCTTTTTGATACCATTACCTTTCACGAAGCCTAACTGTCACGAAACACATCCTTTTTTTTTCAGTCTTGTGTATATTATTCTTGTCAGCAGCTAGGAAGCACAGTCTGTCAAGCTGACTGTATGACAGTGCTCGTTCTTACCTGCTGTAGTAGTGGGTGGAATTGTGTGGATGTTCAAAAATGTCTGTTAAATCTTAAGGGGCTTAAGCGCTAAGGTCATCAGTCCCTAAGCTTACACACTACTTAACATAAATTATCCTAAGGATAAATACACACACCCATGCCCGAGGGAGGACTCGAACCTCCGCCGGAATCAGCCGCACAATCCATGACTGCAGCGTCCTAGACCGCTCGGCTAATCCCGCGCGGCAAATATGTGGATGATATTTTTCCGAAAACCTGATGGTATGTCGCCATCACATAGATTCTATAAACCTATTTAAACAGTCGTTTGGTTACCACTTTTTTCAATGATTTCAGAAATTCTAATGGATTGCTATCCATCCCTTTTGCCATATTTAATGCAAGTCTTCGAAATCTCTTTTTCTGAGTCTAATACTGGATTCCCTGAACTGTCCATATCGACTACAAATTCGTCATCACATTATTCCTTTCCCTCATAGAGGCCTTCATCGTACTCTTTCCACCTATACGCTTTCTTCTCTGAGTTTAACAGTAGAATTCAGATTGAATACTTAATGTTGCCGTCCTTACTTTTAATTTTACCGCAGGATGTTTTCACTTTCGTATATGCTGACTCAGTCCTTCCAACGATCATTTCGTTTTCGATTTCTTCGCTTATGTCCTACAGCCATTTCGCCTTAACTCTTGCCACTTATTTCATCAATAACTTCCTTCCACATTGATTCTCCCTCTCGATTACCTTCAATTCAGCCCGCTCTGTGACTTTGAAGCCCATAATCTTCCATAATCTTTTCTTCTACTCCTTTCGGTAGAAACGCATTCCAGTCTCTCGCAGCGGCTACTTTTTATATCCCTTTGCTCACTGAAATACCCTTTCAATATCCTTATTACTTTCTCTTTCGTCTTCTTCCTGTGACGATGGTTCGTATATCTAAACTATGGCTGTTAGCGTTGGTTTACTGTCGAATCTGAAGAGCTTAAGCCTTTCACTGAATTTTCCACTGTAACTTACTCTCTTCTCTGCTTTCCTGTTCATAGCGAATCCTGCTCCTGCTATATCATTTCCTGCTATTGTTGATATTAATCTATATTCGTCATTCCAGAAATTCTTATGTTCTTCCCATTTCGGTTTGCTGACTCTCACGGATTTAGCTAGAGACTTTGCATTTCCCTTTTCAGATTTTCTAGCTTCCCTTCCACGTTGGAGCGTTCGACGTTCAAAGATCTCGCTCGTACAATGTTACCCTTTCGTAGTCTTTCTAATAGCCACTTTCCCCTTGGCAGGCCACCCCCGAGAGATTCGAATGGGGGGACTAATCTCGAAAGTACTAGCCGTGACGTAGTCACGGATCAGTTTACAGCGATCCATGAAAATATTTGCTTTATTATAATCCCTGTCTTGGATTACATTATTTATTTGTAATCAGTTTATTAATTTCGGTCGATAATATCCATCTTCAGACATAAGAAAAATAAATTATATTACATGAACAGACATTGCATTCCACACATATCACGGCATTACATGTGATGGTGCAGTCAAATCAATCAGCCATTTCGGTTTAGTCAAACAAATAATATCATGGTATGAAAAGAGCACCATGGTCTGACGATGGTCGTTACCGACCGAAATCAATAACCTGACTACAAATAATTATTATGACCCAAGACTGGAATTCTAATAAAGCAAATAACAGCGAATATTATGCCGATGGAAAGATAATCATTAACATTTTTCAGTTGCAGGTTACATAACCTCTAGTTACACCTTAAGTTTCTTTAATGCAGTGGTTTCCTTGCCTTAGAGAGCGTGACTATTTACTCACTCCCGCATCTGGAAGCTCCACCTGTATACAGCAGGCAGACTGCCTTGGTTCGTAGCCACGCCGCCCTTAGCCACTTCACGTCACGTGGTGGATCCTCTGACCTTCAGAGCAGAATGAAGCTGCCCACACAATGGTAACAAAGACAGCATCTCTTTCAGTCTATAGGCTTACAACATTTGCGTCGCCTACATTCCTTTCGACGAACGACGCTGCGAGCTGGAACTATGTTCGTTATCTGGCTGGATTCGTCGTAGCTCTGCATGGATTTGGGCCTTATTCACGGACTTGTAGTGTTTCACAGAGTTCATTCGTTGCTTAACCGCAGCCAGACAGAAGATTTCGTTGTGCACTGGAGTCGTGACCTCTACGGAACTTGTGAGGAGCGTTTGCGTTAAAATAAAAGGAACAGGATCACTGATTCAACGGTGACAGTGGCCATTTGAAACTTGCAGTAGTTTATTAAGGCGTGGAAGTACTGCGCCGTTGGTTGCACATCACTCACGAAAGGCCATTTGACAGGACTGAATTCCAGCCTCCCACACAATTATTTAGTAGGCAGTAGTGTGCCAATACCTATCTGGAGTTACAGCGCACCGAAAATTGTGCTTGATTATGAGATGGAGCGGGAAACGAGATCTTAATCACATATGTGATCTGCGTTAATAACGTCCAGCCTGGAATACAAGACAGCTTTAGTGTGGTTTGTACGTAATTTCCAGCATCGCTAAAGTCAAAACAACCAAGAGTAGGAATGTTTCCAATATCTGTGCCTCAGTGTCGGCAAGCATAATCACGCTCATGTTTTGTTTCCAGCATTTATTGCTTTTTTTTTTTTTTTTTTTTTTTACTTGACTCTTCAAACGTTTATTGGGTTCTAATCCCTCTGTTAGTTCATGGGACTACAAAGTAATGAATTCAGTTGCCTGTTACACTTATTTACGCAATTCAGTTAAATGAATTCGTCATTTTGACAGCATTTCAAGTTTTTCACTTTCGGCACATACTGCACTACACTCTAAGACAAAAGAAAGAAGTACTCACCACGAAGGAATTATCCGAATGGGCGGAGATCGGTATGTGATTTACATGTACAAACTAACAAATGATCACAATTTCAGAAGGAAAAGGGTAATTTGTTCAAGAGAAAAGGCTTCAGAAATTGAGCTACTCAGTAACGTGTTGGTCCACCTCTGGCACTTATGCAAGCGGTTAGTCGACTTGGCATTAATTGATAGAGTTGTTGGATGTCCACCTGAGACGTATCGTGCCATATCCTGTCCAATGGTTGCGTTATATCGTCAAAACACCTCGATGGTTGGAGGGTCCTGCCCATAATGCTCCAAACATTCCCAACAAGGAACCCACACCTAGGCGTTGCCGGCCAAGGTATGGTTTGACAAGCTCGAAGAGAGCCTTAAGTTGCTGAAAGGTAAGCCCAGGAACGCTTGCCATGATGGGCAACAAAACGAGGTTTGTGATGTCATCGACGTACCGATGTGCAGTAAGGTTCAAATGGCTCTGAGCACTATGGGACTTAACATCTATGGTCATCAGTCCCCTAGAACTTAGAACTACTTAAACCGAACTAACCTAAGGACATTACACAACACCCAGCCATCACGAGGCAGAGAAAATCCCTGACCCCGCCGGGAATCGAACACGGGAACCCGGGCGTGGGAAGCGAGAACGCTACCGCACGACCACGAGATGTGCAGTAAGGGTGACGAGGATAACAACCAAAGCGGTCCTATTGTAGTAACAAATTAACCCCAGGTCAACACTTCTGGCTGTTGGTTTTTTTTCTGCTTATAGTATGGTCGGACAATTATTGACCGGCACATTCTGTCTCATTCAAAATCCTGAAGCAAGAAGATCCAAAATCTGTCAAGACCAGGAACACGTTGGTGAGTGAAAGATACCTCTCTTTCTGTGCAACAAAGAAGTTACGTGCACTATTAATAATTTTCTTTAATTTAAATGCTTTTCCATACTTTACTATCTTAAGTTATGTCACAGTTTTCCTTCATCAGTTGGTAAATTTTGTGTCTGATTACTTGCATAAGTTGACAGACCTCATTTACTCTATACATTTAGTAAATATGCAATGCATGACAAGAAAGTGAGGCAACCAGAAGACATGGTTGGATGTGACTTCATAAGCATGCACACTATCGGCGGATGTGTAAATGATTACTTAAGTGTCTCTGCACACTCAATACGACAACCAATCTGTGATAATATTGTTCGTTTTTAGTTTTGTTAATAGGTCTGGTAGGATTGGGAACAGCATGAAATATTGGTCACTGTGAAGGACACGAAGATATCACTTACGTGTGGGAGGCAGCGTTATCAGCACCAGACAGAGTTTGGAACGATCCCTATTGCGGGTCTCCACTTGGAATATTCAAATTTTTGGCGCATTAATGTGTGTCACGGGCACGATGTTGGACTGCACCGAAGAGTGAGAGAGAGCATATGCGTCGTCAAGGTACTGGTCGACACCGTCTGATCATCACAATTGAGGAACCCCCTACTGTGCAACAGGTACATCGTAACCACCCATCAAATCTGTTCCTCCTATCCTAGAACAAGTAATGGATTCCCTTTAACGTTTCGCACCATTGGTCGCAGTTAACAGTAGCAGGGCCCAGGAATTATGTCGCAGTTTCTTCAGCGATGAACAGAATTTGTCCACTACCTTCGATTAGCATTCTGGGCGAGTATGGCCGCGAAAGTTCCATTATTTAAGAAATGCACAGCTGTATTACACCTGGGCCATGTCGTGGGGAGCCATCAGGTACGACTTCAGGTCGCGGTTGGCAGCGACTGACGGCAAAGCGATTCGGCACAGACATTCCGCAGCCTCGTGGGTTACCTCTCATGCTACAGTATTGTTGTACCATATGTCAAAAGGACAGTACTCACCCATAAAACGCACATCTCTCTATAACAGTCCACGTGATGTGAATTGCATCCCAGTTCCGGTAACCAGGATGTCGAAGACAAGTTACCACAGATGTGACGCAGATTGCCTCGGGAAGGATACAACGGCTTTGTGACACGCTACCCATCCGAATCAGTGCATGCATTCAGGCTTTAAGGGGCGCAACGTTATACTGCTACCGAACTCAGACTCCGAAGTTCTTCATACATCTGACTCGGTTTTGCAGTCAATGACATTCGTACAAAGTTTAAAATACTGCCAGAGCCAGTCTATGCCCTGTCGCCTAGACGTGGTTCACAAAAGTTTTTCTTCAATGTGAATGGTGTTTCCTTTGATGCACCAAATTAAACAATTCCAACTTTTAAGATTCAAAGATAACTATAAGAAAAATGCCTGAGAATTCCTTTTTCTAAGATTTCCGTAGACTGAACTCTTTTTCTTGGGTTACGCGTTAACACTAGAAGTTGATCAGGCCGTCTTATGAAAATTCGTGGGATAACATCTCCGGGGAACACGCCTTTGTGTAATGCTTTTGAGCTTACTTTCTCGTTTAGCAATAAAAACTTTTTAACGACATATTCTCGGTTTATTCCCTCCCCTAAAAGAACAAAGGACAATGAGGCAGCAGCCTTCTCAAGGCATCCAGAAACTGCTGTGAAAATTAATATTTTAACCGTGAGTCCTCGAGGCATTAGGGCCAGAAGCACGTCTTAGCATTCGCGCGAGTTGCAGCTCAGCAAAGTTTGGCAGTTAAGGAGAGCTTTCATTAAGCTCGGCGTTTGTGCAGTTGCACGTTTCCTTCTTCCGGGCCGCCCGCTGTTGAGACTGACGGCTTCAGAACGCAGAGGAAACAGAGTACTTTAAAACGCCTCGTGAGCATATTTTGGCGTATTATTTACCTATAACACCACTGTACCCAGTAATTAGTGTTTTGGTGCTATATAGGTTTTCGTTTTGTATTTCTAGAAACCTGCCATTACAATTATTCTTGTTATTCGTCTGCACTTCTGACCAAAAGGAGTGCGACACAGTTTTGAACACACTGAAAGAAAGGCTAAGTTAGCATCCACAGGGTACGTGCTAGATTATTAGAGTCTAACATGCCGTTGACAACGAGGCTATTAGAGACAATGCCCACCCATACATTGTGGTAGAATGGAAAAGAAATCGGATGTATCCTTTTCATATAAAAGAAAGAGAGCGAGAGGGAGAGGGAAAAAAAGTACGGTGCACGACAATTCGGTAGATGTCTAGATGTGATGTACATCTACTGATCATCAAAAGATTACAATTAGAGGAAAACTAGATAATTTATTCAAGAGAAAGAGCTTCACAAATTGTGCAAGGGAATAGCGTGTTTGTGTACCTCTGGCCCTTACGCAAGAAGTTATTCGGCTTAGCGTTAGTTGATAGACTTTTTGGACCTTCTCCTGAGGGGTATTGTGCCAAATTCTGTCCGACTGGCGCTTTAGATTGTCAAAATCACGAGATGGTTCGAGAGCCCTGCCCATAATCCTCCAGACGTTCCTAATTGGGGCCTTGCTGGCTAAGGTAGAGCTCGGAAAGCACGCAGACAAGCTGCAGAAACTCTCGCCGTATGCGAGCGGGCAGTGTCTCGTTGAAATGTAAGCCCAGGATGGTTTTCCATGACAAGTAACACAACGGGACTTAGAATGTCGTTGACGTACCGGTCGGTGTTCTGTAAAAATTCCGCAGATAGCAACCTAAGAGGCCCTGCTAGGATAAGAAATGGCCCCCTGACCGCCACTTCTGGCTGTCGGGCGACAGTCACGTTGATATCCCAGCGCTGCCCAGGTCGTCTGCAGACACGTTTTCGTCCTGGAATCCCATTGGCTGGAGCAGAATTGTCTTCACCGATGAGTCCCTCTTCGGACTGAACCCCGATAACCAGCGATGTCGTGTCTGGAGACGCCGTTGACAGCGGGATGATTTTCGTGGTGCATATATTTTTTTTTTGGTCCTACATATGTTAATGTCACGAGAGACAAAGAAAAACTGTTTGAGTTCGTTTGGGGGTTAGACATCACAAGTCAAAGCATTCCGTCACTGAGATTTCACGGAAGTTCAGGTCCTGCGCTACGGATGTTACTGTGAAGTGCGGTCGTCGGGGAAACATTACCCCAATCATCCTCCGGGCAGTCTAGTGGAAGGAGGTTCTATGAAATAAACTATCATGTCGATGTACCTCTAGTGGATTCCTGGTGAGTGGTATTTAGTTGTGTTACTAGTATAAATATGGAGGCCGAGGTATCGACTGGGTGAGACAGAACTCAGTTGTCAGTGCATTCATCAGTGCACATAATTAGCCTTCCCCTCCAGTAGTAGACTAGATATCTATTTTGAACAGGCATGAAACTCTAGGATTATTTTTACAATACTAATTTTGTCAACAGATACACGTGTCCACGATGGTCATGATACGCCCAGTCAAACATATCAGCTAAGTAGATGGTCACTGCGTTTGATGCGCTTCATGCAAAGTTAATCAATCAAAATTAATCATCTTATAGAAAGGGGATACCAGCTTCTTGTTGACGACCTCGAAAATGGTAACTGAGGCCACAAGCCACGTTTGACACCTCTCTACATGACTGGTCGAATATGATTTGTACAATAACTACAAAATGAGGTCTTGAATCTGTACTGAATATTGTTTCCGTTGAAAGCCAGTGGCAGGGACATATACATAGTTTACATGGTAAAGAGCTATTGTTGGTCTACACAAAATGAACATACGACTTATCCAAGATGTTGAATTCGCTTCATATAAGAGAAGCAGAATGGAATTCCAAAAAAAGTGATAGCGCTTTCCAGTATGGCAATGGACATTCTTGCAGAAATGTAAACTTTTGTAATGGTACAACTTTTAACTACTTAAGTGTGACATACGTACTTCAGTAGGCTTCTACAATCCCCACTGTAAAATCTGATTAATATATAGTTGTAGGACAATGTTCCTAACATCCACAGCTCTCAAACACTGTTTTTGTCACGATCTAAGACATCTTTCGTATTCTGCCTTGAAGATTTCTTTATTTTACATATCCTCCAGTCCAGTTAGTGTATTTGTATGAGACTAATGACGATTTCTTACAAGTAGGTTTCCCGCTTCGTTATGACCCCGAGATGTTGGCAACCTTCACCTTTGTACCGAATAATTTTCGTTTTCGAATTACAACAGGACAACAGGAATTCCCTTGCATCCTTTGTATGCTTCGTACCTTTACAACCCTGCGCGTGAGTTGCTAGAAGTCTTTGTATTTGCTAGTATGAGAAACAATCCTGCTAATGTTGATCGCCCTGTTGTGGTGATTAATTTCACATGCTCGTGCAAATCCATGTGATTGTATTAAAAATTTGTACATCTTACCACACAAGAAAGAAACAAATGGAGTGTATGGAAAACAGCATACTTCTACTTAACTGGCTAATTGAAGATTGTTACCCAGATATTCTGTCTTACCTTGAAAATACACTGCTGTGTGATAAACTCCGATAGGAATTAATATCGCGTAGCATGTTTGAACACTAGTGGCGAAGTTGTGTTTATAGCAATTGAAAATATGATAATATCTAGTGCGACTGGATACTGAAGGCGAAATGCTTCCAGTGAAAATAAATGTTAAAGGTGGATCAAAGATGGTGATCGTATGCTTTTGTAGACCCCCCCCCTCCCCTTGGCTCAGCAGCATTAGTATCAGAATATCAGAGGGGAAGCTTGAAGACGTATCACGTAGGTTTGTTGGTCGTGTTCCCAATTTTAGATGGAGATTTTAACTTACTTCCAACAAAATGGAGTGATTATGGCAGGTAGTAGAGCCAAAGAGATTCGAATAAAGTTGTCCTAAGAGCTTTATCCGAAAATTAGTTTGTTAATCAGTAGCCGGCCGGAGTGGCCGAGCGGTTCTAGGCGCTACAGTCTGGAACCGCGCGGCCGCTACGGTCGCATCCTGCCTCGGGCATGGTTGTGTGTGATGTCCTTAGGTTAGTTAGGTTTAAGTTATTCTAAGTTCTAGGGGACTGATGACCTCAGAAGTTAAGTCCCATAGTGCTCAGAGCCATGCGAACCATTTTTGGTAATCAGAGCCCCGGCTTCTGAAGATAATATCTTACAAGGCGTCCATCACCGATTTCGTCCAAATTTAGGCTGTATGCGGGGCTTGGACAGAACTGAGGGTGACGGATGTGGGAGATCCAGATGGCCAAGCGTTTAGAAAAAATGATAGCATTTCTGGCGCTGGTCGGGCGAGGCATGAGCCATTCAAGTTGGCGCATTTTCCGCGCAGCAGTTGACGCGACGTAAGAAGTGCAGAACGTTAATGGTAGAGTCGTGAGGTCGAGGCTCTACGCGAAAATATTACTTTTATTTCAATTTTACATTACTTGAACTGCGAGTAAACCGTAATGATCTTCAGTATACTGCATTTATCAATATATTCATAAAAGACATGAAAAGGAAAGGCAAAGGAACGAAATGTCAGTGGAAGCCCCAGGATAAGGAAAGAACTAAACGGGCATGGGAAAGGCGCAGGTCATTTATCACAAGCCGTTTGTTACTTCATCAAAGTCCAACAGTCTTTTATTGCTAACCAACAACACTAATGAAATAGAAATGGTTCAGGCAGTTATTGCAGAATTTCTTCAATTAATTTAAACGAACAAAATTCACCAATTTAGGAAGGACTGAGAATCAGGTAGTACAATAAAATATAATTCAAACACGCGCTTACCGTTCGGAAATCAATGACAGCAGTGACGCTAAAGATTACAATTCCAAAATCCGCTGGAAAAGAGGGGCTTGACATTAACGGATGTAACTCACAAGAAGTCTGGTATCAACACAAATATCCAACATTTGATCAATCAGAGAAGCTCCTTGGGCCTAATGAAGATATTATCCTGGGAAAATAAGGAAATACTATTTATCAGATCGAGCATTACACTAATATTAAAGGTATTACGCTACAACCAAACCTCAAACAGGGAAATCATGGAAGATGCAGGTACGGCGGACCACGTCTGAATAACAGGGTTTAGAATAACGGGCAGTACAGGTTAAATTAACGCCTGATTGCTAAGAGATAGAAACTCAACACGTGGGTTTCCGCAGCGAGCCGGGAGGCGGTAAGGTCTCAGAGGCTACGGTGAGACGGGAAGGGGCGCGCCACCCGCGCGCACGTACATACCCGACGCGTACAGGCTACGCCAGTTGAACCGTAGAGTAACACGCAACACCCCGGGGCAGCGCCTGCAAACGCTACGAACAACTCGGAAAGCCGAGAGCAAACAAGCGGACGTATAATTCATACAAAATAATCACAAAATATATGAAAATGATCAAACCAAGACAAGGAACTCAATGTCAGCCTGACACCAAGTCCTAGCCAAACGTTACGCACTACAACAAGAATATTACAATAAGAATTACTAACAAGGGGAGGCCACCAATTGTGAAATTCAGATTCGATTCATACTGCGCGTAATAAAAGCTCATGGCCAGAGGTGTAATGTGGCAAAGCACCAAGATGCACTTCTCAGCCGTTGTCAAGAAAATCGACAGTTAAATGAAAACCGTTGCGGTGAAATACTCTCTACGGTTTATAGTTTTCTACAGCGTCGTGGCGCAGCGATAAGCGCTCGGGTTTGTAATCCGAAGGTCACCGGTTCGAATCCCGCTCCATGCAAGTATATATATATATATATAATAAAAAGTTGCATGCCGCGAATTAATGAATTGCTTATGCATGTTGGTGAAGGCGGATCGCTCTCCAATTGTACCGCTTCCATTTTTCCGTTTGTTTAACAGGGTGTACCAAAGCTCTCACGCCCGCACTGATTTTCGACGATGTTATAAGTTGCGCTAGGGACCGCATCTACCTTCTTTCGAAGTTAGCAGGCAACTGCGCTGTTATGCGGCGGCTCGTTTCGGCCCATTCAACATCTCTCCATCAAGTGTAACGAGCGAGTAACGGAGTTTATATTTCATACCTGCCACAGCAAATTTGTGTTCGTGGGGTCTCTATTCTAATTCGAACGTTTGACTTACGCTATACGTATTCATTTCGGATTATCGTTTCTACGTCTTCCGTTAACTATACGTGGTAAACATTGTGAAGACAATTAATAACATTTGTGAAATACAACTTTGTTTGCGGAAAACATAATGATGTTCGAAGTCGCCAGTTTTTCCACGACAAACGACTTTCAACAACTTATTATTTGCATAATTGTTGCAACTGATTGCCGGGAATTATATTTATATATATATATATATATATATATATATATATATATATATGCACATTTGAATTACAAAAAACAAATATTAAAAAAAAAAGTTGCATGGCGCGAGATTCGATCCGGCGACTTTCGGATTACAAACCCGAGCGTTTACCGCTGCGCCACAACGCTGTAGAAAATTGTAAATCGTAGAGAGTGTTTAACCGCAACGGTTTCTTTTTAACTGTCGGTTTTCTCGACAACGGCTGAGAAGTGCATCTTAGTGCTTTGCCACATTACACCTCTGGCCATGAGCTTTTATTATGCGCAATATGAATCGAATCTGAATTTCACAATTGGCGGCCTCCTCTTGTAAGAGAATTTACAGGTTAATCTTACAATGAAATATAATAATAAGTTAATGTAATAATCTAGAAATAGAGATTATTTAAACTCGTTAACGTAAGTGACTTAGAAGGTAAATGGCAAATGTCGAGGACAGAACAGATGGCACCAGAAAATGAACAGCACTCTCACATCCACATCAGCAACTGTGCCTCCTTAATGCAGGGTAAACCGTCTGAGTCGACATTAGGCCCATGTATTGCCGACCTATACAACTCTACAGTACAGACCACCGGCCATTTAAGCAATCGTCCGCCGCAAACTCACTGAACAGCTCACTGTACGTTACAAGCGTGCCTCTTGTCTTTCAGTCCCTGACTGCGACCGACTGCCTTCTCATGTTGTCAACAAGCCGCTCCAAGGAACTACAACGAAAGACTCGACTAATAAGCAATCGTAGCGCCAGCCAGCGACTAAACAGAAACGGCTCAGGAAAATTGTGAGTTGCAGTTTCCAGTAAGGGATTGTAAGGCGTACACGAGGACTTCATTTATAAAATTAAATACTTTTACTATTTTACAGGTGATGATTTCAACTTGCGGAAGTTATATTCAGCGCAAAAAGAGGTAAACCATCAATTTTCTTGACATGTGCACTGGGAACGTATTGTTCAGGTGCAGCTGCTGAAGGCTGAAGGTCAAAACTAAATTAACGGAATATCCCGTCCTTTAGGCTTCAATTACAGTCTCTTCTCGGAAAGTTATTTGCAGAGCCATCGTGGTCATAGTAAGTACAATCTTTTCTTGTAAATTTGTTTCCACTCTGAATTATCCCTTTGGCTTTGCTTTCCACGCATTTTTGAAAATTTTAATAAACATAATGTATAGGCCATTATTTAGGTTTATTTTGGATGTAAGTAAAGAAAAAACTGAAAATAAAAAGAAGGACCGCAGCGGAACTCAAGCCAACGACCTTCGGATTACCGTAGTGTATTCTTTCCGCTGCGTCAGCTGCCGCCTGCGGATTGGGATAACATAAATGGCTCATGTCTTCGTCTGACCGGCGCCAAAAGTGCTACCTGTTCGACACGCTTGTCCATCTAGACTTCCCACACCTCTCACTTTTCATTTCTTGTCAATCCCTGCGTATACCATCAATTAGGACGACTAGGCGCGATCTACGTGCTAGATCTGCTGGTGACAAACAGTCGCGAACTTTTCGACTCTGTGTAGAACAGGGAATTAGTGATCATCTCTGAATACGCCTGTAAATAGCAATAAAGAGAAAAGCAGGAAAAGCTTTCTGTTTAGCAAGAGCGGTAGTAGACAGATTTCAGATTACATCAGAGATCAACACGAAAAATCATCCCCAACACCGCCTATATTGACCATCAATGGTCAAAGTTCAAGAGCATCGTACAATACGCTTCAGGCAGCTATGAGCCGAGTAAAATCGTGAGTGATGGACGAGACCCACCATGGCTCGTCGACCGCATTGGAAAGCCGCTACGAAACTAAAGAGAGCTTCTGTGCACATTTAAACGTAGCCAACGGCTCACAGACTGAGTTGACAGAAAATTCAAAGAGGCCTTGGTTATATGTTAAATCACCAAGCGGCTCGACGCCGTCTATCCTGACATTCTGTAACAAAAATGGCATTGAAACAGAGAATTACGCAGGAAAAGGCCGAAATCTTAAGTGTCTTTTTCCAAAACTGCTTTCCGCTTGGAGATCGCACACTAAATTCCTCCTTTAAATAGTCGCACCAACGGAAAAGTGGCTGATAAGTGACCAAGAAACTGAAATCGCTCACCAGAACAAAGGCCACAGGATCTGACGTCATACAAATTCGATAACACACAGAGTATGTGAAAGAACTTGTCCCTCTTGTAGGAAAATGTTTCAAATGGCTCTGAGCACTATGGGACTTAACATCTAAGGTCATCAGTCCACTAGAACTTAGAACTACTTAAACCTAACTAATCTAAAGACATCACACACATCCATGACCTGGGACCGTAGCGGTCGCGCGGTTCCAGACTGAAGCGCCTAGAATCGCTCGGCCACATCTGCTGGCTCTCGGCTGAATTCGTCTTATGTCTCTAGAAGAGAGAAGCATTTGCAATGACTCGAAAAAGAACAGGTCATTCCCGTTTTCAAGAAGGATCCCACAAATACGTAGGCTGAAATCTCTGGCGTCTGCCCGTTCTAAAATTTTGGAATATATTTTATGTTCGCGTATAATGTTATTTCAGGAGACCGAAAATCTCCTGAGTAGGAATCAACATGGTTTCAGAAAGCAACGATCGTGTGAAATCCAGCTCGTTGTGTTCGTAGACGAGACCCACAAAGCAGTAAACGCAGCTCCGCAGGTAGATGCCGTGCTCTTTGACTTCCGGAAGGCGTTCGGTTCAGTTCCGCACAGCCGCCTAATGAACGAAATACTAGCTTACGGAATTTAAGACCGACTGTGCGACTGCACCGAGGAGAGAACAGCGTGTCATTCAAAAAGCAGACAAATCTTGAGACGTAAAACTAACTACGGTGGTGCCCCAAGAGAGCGTTATGGATCCAATAACTTTCTCAGTTTATATAAATGACCCAGTAGAGAATGTCGGAAGTTTCCTGGGGTTTCTCGTGGATGATGCTGTTATATACAGAGACTTTGCAACGATAGAAAATTGTGGCGAAGTTCAGAAAGACCTGTAAATGATAGGTGCTTGCTGCCACGAGTGAAGATCGACTCTCTCAGGAACAAACATAATGTACTGCGAATACATGGGCAGAAAGACCCTTTACTGTATTATCATATGATTGCAAAACAGTCACTGGTAGCTGTTACTTCCATAAAATATCTAGTAAAATGCGTATGGAGCGATCTGAACTGGGAGGACCGCATAAAATTAATCGTGGGTGAGGCAGATACCATACTGTGATTCATTGGAAGAATCGTACGGAAATGTAATCCATCGACAAAGGAAGTGGCTTATAAAACACGCGTTCACGCACTACCTGAATACTGCTTGTCAGGCCGGGATCCGCACCTAATAGGAGCGACAGAGGTAATAGAGCAGAGGATGATCCAAAGGCCTGCCGGAGTGGCCGAGCCGTTCTAGGAGCTTCAGTCTGGAACCGCGCGACCACTACGGTCGCAGGTTCTAATCCTGCCTCGGGCATTGATGTGTGTGTTGTCCTTAGGTTAGTTAGGTTTAAGTAGTTCTATGTTCTAGGGGACTGATGACCTCAGAAGTTAAGTCCCATAGGGCTCATAGCCATTTGAACCATTTTTTTTTTTTGATGATCCATAGAAGAGCAGCTCATTTCGTTACAAGTTCATTCCTAATAGAAAGGCCTGTCAGCTGCCGATAACATTGTAATCCATATTCCACGAGTGTGGAAATAATGAATGAACGGATTTATGAATAACTGAGAACACTTCAAAGTATTCGAATAATACATGAATTTTATTAAATGAGTATCATCTTAATCCAATTAAATTGCAATTAAAGCCTTTTCATATAGAGCATCTTCAAGTTCCTGCATTAAAAAGTTTCCGTGACAGTTTTTACTTGGTCTGTAGGTTGGGATGCATTAATACTAACATTGATTCAAAACGTACATGGGAGTGTCCAATTTCATTATAAAATGATCTGTTTCCAGGCATTTTCTGCAGAAAATAATTGAGGCTCGCTGCAACCCTGGTGTACACTTCATGTGACAATTTCAGAGGTGTACACAACTACGGCTAATACCTTGAAACCACGTTTACCACATAAATACTTTTGTATGTTAGGAAATTTCATTTTTTCCCAAAACTTACTGTATTAGAATTCTTAAGACTTTCCTGACGGTAACAGGATTCAGATTAATGAATACTTACCAAAGTATACAGAAGTGTTATTTTAATTATTTATCGTACCTCAGTATTGTCAGAGACAAAGAAAGTAGGGTAAATTGTTACCTCTTGTATACCTGACCTTGCCTCTCGGCATCGGACTAGTACACAATTTTGTCTGCCATTACCACGGCTACTGGCGTGCTGCGGCCGAAGAATGCATTAATGACTGAATTTGGCAGCTAGAAGCCTGAATATTCACATCACAGCACCAGGTGAGGCTATTACGACTTTTCAAATAATCGGTACGTACAATGTAAGACACATATATTTGTGTGTGTGTTTGTGTGTGTGTGTGTGTGTGTGTGTGTGTGTGTGATATACAGCTTCATGAAATTTTGATCAAGAAACAACTGCATAAATTCCGCTAGAAGTAATAAATCATTTGGTGTTAGTTTTTTCACCTTCCCTAAATGGTCCCAGAGTAGGTGGTATGCATGAATCATCCTTTAAGAAACTTGATCTGTGGTTACAGCAAGTGCTACACAAGCTGAAGGTGCATTACGAAGGCGGTCCTGGAAAGCGATGTTCTGGCGATAAACTATTTATTCTGAATATCCTGAAGATGAAGGATTTGTCGAAAGTATCGACGAAATTCAGGAAAGTAGCTATAGTGTGGATGCCTTCCATTAGCAAAATGACGCTTGTAGGTATGACGACAATCTCTTGCTCTGCCACTTGTCACCGTAGCACACAATCATTCCAGTAGACTCAGGGTTCGTCATTGTGATAGATGTCCACTAATGGATTGAGAAACCACCAGCCGACGCCACACGGTTTCTGCAACACTCGGTGTGTATCGCTCCTGACTTCGGGTCAATTGGCCACTGGGTCTCTTTGGTCTTGAGCACGCTATCTGGTGTACAGTTTATAACTAGCTAAAGCGATCAACAACAAGTGGGGTAACTCACTCATGTACACAGACGATGGAAATTTGATGGATTGTAGGAAGTGATTATACTGCACAATAATTACCTACTGAATGTTTTTTCTTTCCTCTTTAATTGAGAACCAGGTATTGCCTGGTGAGTTACAGTGCATTAATCACAGTTTATTTGTCGTCTCTCATTTATGACGAAACAGTGCTGTGCTGTAATTCTAACCGATCATTTTGTGATGACCTTGAATGTGTAGGTGGTCGTTACAGGCTGAAACCTATTCTAATGTACATTTCATGTCCAACATTGACTACATATGAACTATGACTGAAGAAAGTTTCCCAGTCGCCCTCACGGATACAATGCTTCCAAATGCGTGTATTCCAGTTTGCTGTTTTCTGAAGTTGCTCATTACAACTAGCAAACCAGCAATATTATTTGCTACGTCCTTTTCCCAGTTTGAATATCATAATTTTCAATAACTCTCTTATAATGTAATGAGAGATGAACCATGTTTCCTGAGTCACTTGACTCTTTTATTTTTCAGTTTTATTTCTACATGATACGAAAACGGAAGTGTCATAGGCTTACGATGATATTCAACTATTAGAAACTTATTTCCGTGTTGAAATAACATCATTCTCTACTGAGATGCCATTCTTGGTACGTTTATTAATAAGAAACATTGAGAAAAATTGCGTTTGACAAATGCTGACAGAAACAAAGTGAACGTATTGAAACATGCAAATGCGTTTTCTATAATTACCGACGATATCTTGCCGTAGACGGAGAGGTAGTGCACGGGGAGTTAAATACAAGGGAAACACCATCTCTTTACCTCCCTACGGTGGTAGCGGCAATGATTTTACCTTAGACTTGAGAAGTGATAAAATAAAAATTTGTTTAGCGAACGAAGTCGGAAAATTCAGTAGCAATGAAACTGTTAATTACGTTCTTATGTAACCTAATGGTAGGGGTGACTGCTCGTGAAAATAAGGAATTCCCAATTCGCATCTCTGTCATTCGTCGAGAAAGAGGTCCTGTTGAAGTGAATGTATTTAAACTGCCTTAGAGCTTTCGCTCTTTCTTCTGTGGGTTCTGGTAACAAACTAAGATGAGTGCTTATGTTACAGGTTCTAATACAACGCGTTTAATACTAGAAAATATATGTGCCTCGTTTCGACAGCTCTGTCGGTTTAAGTGACTGTTCCCAGGCCGTGATGGACGCTGCGGGATATCGCTTAACGTAAGACGAATCACTAGTGCCATCTGCTTCGCGAGCAAACTTTATTGCCGCGTGCTTGATGAAGCTGCGGTAATTAACCGTAATTGGCCTCCCAAACCACGCTAGAAACTGAACTTAATGTTGTCTGCCGGATGAACTAACTTTAGCTCGCCGTTTTCGTTTAAGAGTCCCTTAAAGGAGTACCCTTACACCTTAAGTGGCTATATCGAGTTGCTACATCATCTCGGGAACTCATGCTAAGTTTGCCATGTTACTCTCGGTTCTATAACTGAGTAAGCACCCATGAATGGTTAACGTTTGCAGCCAGTGAAATAGTTAGCTTTTGTTGTTGACAGATACTTTTTACTGTAAAATTTAATTTTCACTTTTACATGTGTTCAAACTAGTATTTACTTCCTCTAACTACAAATAGAAGTATTAGAGCGTACATAAACTTGCTGTCGGCTATGTTCAGTTTTCCAGAGTCTGAACAGTATATCTTTTACTTCCGCAACCGAAATATTTTTTAAAGACGACACTGTTCCCTACCAGCCAATGTAAACTTTTATATATTTTTTTTTGTCTGTTTAAGCCTTTACGCCATCCTTAAACACATGGAATGCATCGCAAGGATCAAGCACAAACTAAGTGTCGTATCGCCACTGTCTCCACTGTTATGCAACCTTGTACCCTAGAAATTCTCGTAACCAAGTGTGAGCTACCTATACAATCGCTGAGATCCATAGCCACATCAGAGCCGCCTTCATCGCTTTCGTTTGGCGGCAAAACGATGACAGTAGGTGCCAACATCCTGAGTGGGTATCCATTGAGTAGTATGTGACGTCGGACGTCTCACGCGACGAATCTGCGGAAGGAACCATGTCATGAATAGATGTTAAATTTGGGTTAAAAGGTGAGTACGGAAGCACATTCGTACGTACGTGTCATATAATACTGATGGCGGTTCGTGGAATACGTAAGTTAACTGAACTGTGTGTTTGGGGCGCTGCAGTCATGGACTGTGCGGCTGCTCCCAGCGGAGGTTCGAGTCCTCCCTCGAGCGTGGATGTGTGTGTTTGCCCTGAGGATAATTTAGGTTAAGTAGTGTGTAAGCTTAGGGGCTGATGACCTTAGCAGTTAAGTCCCATAAGATTTCACATACATTTGAACATTTGAACTTTTCTGAATCTGGCACAAGTTTTTTTACTCTGATTGAAAAGTTATTTCTTTTAAAAAGTATTCGTTAGATTTAAATAAATACGATGTGGAGGAGGATGAGGTACTGATAAAGGGATATGCTAAGGCCGAATGCTTCAGTTCAAAAATTGTATTTCTCCTTCACAAAGTCTAATATAAAACATTTTACATTAACTTCAAAGTCAATGAACTTACCAATTGTTCTACAATTCTCACTTAATGATGTAGTTAACCGTACTTGGACTACTACATGACGAAAGGTGTGACATCGTTTGACAAAATAAATTCTAAAATTTAACTTCCTTGTATCAGGCTTAGAAAATGCACAAAATATTACAAATCGGGCATACCTAATCAACCTATGCATTAAATCTGATGGCAAGTATTTGGTCCCTTCTTTGAAAGGTCAGTACTGTAAAATTAGCAAAAGCCACATTGTGTTGCTGCATATTTAAAACTAAATATACAACATTTAATTACCTCACAAAACTGTATTATGTTGTGTCCATAGGCCAACAGCTAAATTCTCAGAGCTAGCCACTAGCTTTAAGTATTACAGTCTACCTTTAACAGAGTGCAACGACAACTACTACTGCGCTCTGCGTACCCCTACTTACAATCGATTCTGCCACTCAGGCAACATCTTTGGTTCAGCGGTGTCACAGATACAATCTCATCTACATGTGATAGCCATTTCATCTCATCTTTCACGAAATATGTTAGAAAATCTGGCTCCACGTTCAAGTGCATCCCTCACAACGCTAATAGGTCATCTTCCGCTTAGCTTGAAATCCGCCTTGCTTGATAACCGAGAGCCTACGCCAGAGGTATTAGAGTCTAGAATGGATACCGACGCACTGGACTACGAATGAGCATTCCTGTCATTCCTCAATACATCCAACTGCTTTTGGTGCTTCTTATTGTGTCCTGCATTTGAACCATCTGATTCAATAAATTACGAACCACCTCTCCAGTGTTAACTTTCTCAATCTCTGCTTCGCTCCTTGCAAAGCATGTATTCACAAATAAAGGAAAAACTGAATACAAAATGAAGCATCACCATCTTCATAGTCGTATTTCCGCCACAGAACAAGGTAATTTGTACGTATGATTCTTTATCACTGGCATTCCCTGGTTCCCTCGTTCAGTGTAGTGCAGGCGTTCTGTGTCGCTGTAATGTTAAATTAAAAAAAAGTTACCTGAAAGTAAATATATGAGCATATAGGAAATTAAGTTTTAAACATACTTTATTTTCCATGAAAATCGGTCCGAAATGGGGAACATGGTCAAAAATATTCGCGAAGTTGCAAAAAGCGGTTTTGTCTTGAATAAGTAAAAAACTATAGCTCTCGTTGAAGTATGTTAAAGGAGAAAGCTGTAGGGCTTAGAAAGATCTACCGACTGAATTTTGTGAATTTTTTGTAAGTATCCATTGTCGAATTTCGTTTCGAGTTCAATAAAAGGAACAGTTAAAGTCTTCTCTGTAACTCTTTTTCCAAAAAATTGACGTTCGTCTACTTGCTAATCACTGTAAGTACAGCCCGAAGTAACTCAGAAAAACACTTCTTTAAAAAGATAAAAAATGTTAATTATTTTTCGAGGTACCGGGTGATCAAAAAGTCAGTATAAATTTGAAAACTTTATAAACCACGGAATAATGTAGATAGGGAGGTAAAAATTGACACACATGCTTGGAATGGCATGGGGTTTTATTATAACAAAAAAGAAACAAAGTATTGTTAGACGCGTGAATGATCTCTTGCGCGTTTGGTGATGATTGTGTGCTCAACCGCCACTTTCGTCATGCTTGGCCTCCCACCTCCCAGATCTCAGTCCGTGCGATTATTGGCTTTGATGTAACCTGAAGTCGCAAGTGTATCATGATCGACCGACATCTCTAGGGATGCTGAAAGACAACATACGACGCCAATGCCTCACCATAATCCGGACATGCTTTATAGTGCTGTTCACAACATTATTCCTCGTCTACAGCTATTGTTGAGGAATGATGGTGGACATATTGAGCATTTCCTGTAAAGAACTTCACCTTAGCTTTGTCTTTCTTTGTTATGCAAACTATTGCTATTCTGATCAGATGAAGGGCCATCTGTCGGACTTTTTTGAACTTTTGTATTTTTTTGGTTCTAATAAAACCTCATGTCATTCCAAGCACGTGTGTCAATTTGTACCTCTCTATCTGCATTATTCCGCGATTTATCCAGTTGTCAAATTTATACTGACTTTTTGATCACCCGGTACATCGATCGTTTGAAGACAAATTGGCTCTCTCAATAACTGACTAGATCTTCTCAGGGGGTGACCCTACTGTAACCGTTTTAGACTTATTTTCTTCTCAAATAGATCTGATACCATGCTGTTCGGTAATTTTTCCGATTTTATAAATTGTAAGACTAGAAAAAAGAATTCGAAACTCCTAAAATTTTATTAAGCGTGCTTAATTTTTATTTCATGAAAATAACTTTTAAAGAATGTAGCCGCTGACTTACTGTCACGAATTTCTTTTAAACAGATATTCTACGATTTCGGAAGACGAGATAACTTTTTTTATCTGCTGGACGCAGTTAACATTTAACAGCGATGCGCTTGATGGCGATTAATACTGAATACTTCTAATGTCAAGAAAAAAGTACTAGGATGAGCTACACTGATTTTCAGCATTAGTAATTTGAGAAATAAGGTGAAGCATGCAAGCGCAGAGTACTGAAATCTTATTCTAACCGCCCGCACTCGCATAACTTTTGATATCTCGGCTTCTGGACCACATAGTGTTTTTGTACTTACTCTGGGCTACGTTGACGAGATAAACACGAATTGTATGACAGATATTATAGCTATTTTCGCCTTAGAGGCAAAATAATTCCGTAAATATTTAATTTTTATGTATTTCACACTTCAGAGCAGCATACACCAGTTCCTCTCTATTCTGGCTCCAGCTGTAGATTACGCACTACCTACTTGCACGCTTTATTTCATTACTCAGTTATTAAGAATAAAAATCAATGAAAGATATCCTTGTGTTTTTTCTTGAAAATATAAATATTTAAACTCAACCTCCATGAAGCGCATCGCTGTAAAATCTTAACTACGTCTACTGTATTTTTTAAAAAAAGTTACCTCAGCTCCAGAAGGCCGTAGATATTTTAAAAATATTCATGAAAAAGTGTCGACAATTTCCTTCTTTAAAAGTTATTCTCATGAAATAAAAACAGAGAAAGTTAATAAAGACACGCTCGAAAAAGGGCTAGTTTTTAGAAGTCATTCTTTGATCCTTATGATTAATAAAACCGTTAAAATGATATAACAGCATGCTAGCATAACTCTTTGCGAAGGAAATAAGCGTTAAACCGCCGCTGTAGAGCCATTCTCTGTAGCTGTAGCCAATTATGGAGAGCGCCTTTTGTTTCAAAAATCGATGTATCTTGAAATATAATGAACATTTTTTAATCTTTCGAAAAAGGTTTTCTTTGGCTTAGCGCGGGTTATACTTACATTAAATAGCAAGAATACGGACGTGAATATTAACTATGTAGAAACCAATTTTTAACTTTCTTTATTTTTGATAGATCTCAAACGAAGTAATGCAATCAACACCTATAAAAAATCAACAAAATGCAATCGATATATGATTTTAAGCCTTAAACTATCGATCGGAGCTACAGATTTTTACGTTTTTAAGGAAATCGTTTATTTTTTTCAAGCAACTTTGCAAATTTTTTTTTGTCGTGATCGCCATCTTAGATCTAGTTTCGTAAAGAAAAACGCTGTTTAAAATTGAATTTCCGATACGCTCATATTGTTTGTTTCTAGGTAATAACTTTTGGAATCACTTCTCCATAGTGCTCCTATTCAGGCGATTAAGCATTAGGTGCTCAACTTTGTAACATGAAAAACTTCGTTGTCACTTACCATGTTGAGGCGAAGCCGCAGATCGACGCACTGCGAGGTCACTAACAGGTAGTGCCTCCTCTGGAACCAGTGTACATCTGGGGGCAGTAGTGTTAACAGGCTGATCACTTCTGCCTCCAAGGTGGCGTGCGAGGGGAAGCCGTGGGATGGGACCTGTAGCACTACGGCGACACTGCGGCGAGTGCAGGATCAATAATGTTTATTTAACAGCACTTGTGCCACCAAGCAACTATTGTGGGGCACGTAAACCAATCCGAGTTTCAGATTGCCTATCTAAAGGCTTCCAGGGGCAGCGGAAATTCGCCTATCGATACTTTATATAAACTGACTGAATTTAATAATATAGAATGCTAATGTGATCTACTCATTAAGAGATATAACATATAGATTCAATAGAATAAAACAATAATTACAGTTATAAACTGTGTCCTGGTGCAGGGGATACATGGGCAGAACGGTAAGGCTAAAATTAGAACGACCACAGTTCAATTAAAATGCTAAATAATAAACTAAAAGTATTTCTGTGTGACATCTACTATAGACTTTAAACAGTGACACTAAGAAATAAGATGTAAAGGCGCACGGGCGAGCACCATATAAAAATTTGGAAAAGCTGTCTTTTGGTTCGTTGTGCCCCAGGCCTGGGTCAGAGTGGAACCACATTCATAGGTATAGTGTAAGTGCTGTTGCTAATTAACGTTTCCTCACAAGATTAACTTGAAAATCTACTCATATTTAGTAAAATCCACAAAACCACTATAGGCACATGAATCTACACGCGACAGGATGTTAAATGCCTCGAAAGAAACAGAGTCATCTAGTCTTCACCCACCATTTGCAGTTCCTTGTTGAATGGGGCTTCGGTTTGTCTCTATGAACTGAAAAGCTAAACAAGCATAAACACATCACTGGCACAACAGCGCGGTAAGTACTGTGGCAACTTCAACTACCAACTGTAGACAACAACATGCATTTGACCAGTCATGTGTGTGTAGACAGCGTTCATAGTGGTCAAGCAGTCACAGTGTGTCAAGGATGATGTCAGAAATCCCCCTGGAGCAACAACATTAAATCAACACATTCTCAGCAATGCTTCGAAGGACAGAAAAAGTATGTTCATGGTTTGTCCCACACGTCTTAAATGCTAAATGTGGACAGTTCTTTTCTGGAGAAAATCATCATTGATGACTAGATAGACGATGTTACCAGCACGAAGCTACCAAAAAAGATAAAGTGCGGGAATCAACACGAAGTGTCAACCCTTTGACGACTTAACCGACATTCAAGCCAATGTTACGGACTAGTTGAACAACACACGAGAGAAGCACTTTTCTGACAGTTTCACATGGGCGTATGAACGCCCTGTGCGTTGTACCGAAGTGCGGATGAAGCGAGGGCGGCGGATGGGGAGGGAGACTAAATAGAACGTCTGAAGCATTCACATCACCTTCTTTGCTTTTCGGTTTCTTCTATCAATCCAAACTCGAAACCTTATGGACTGAGGGCGCGTTTCATGCTAACGACAGTAGAACATGTCAGCTTCGTTGCCAGAAATGATAGTCTCAACACTGAAATACCAAATGGGATCTTGCTAGAGGTACCTGTGTAGATATAACTCCAAAACACGGCCGGCCACCGTTTGCCAGACTGCACATAAGCACGATGTGTGGGCCACGTGGGGGCTGAGACTCCACCTGTCTTTGCTCAGTCCTTTTCGGAAGTAGCCTACTCGGTACAGCGCCACATTTCGTTGAGCATGATGGCGTAGCATTTCTCGGACGGCACGTTTCTCTTCAGGTCAGCTGAATCGTGGTGTCAGCACTGTTTATTATTCGCTATTTGTTCGAGGCACAAAGGATATTCACATGTCCAGGGCTGCTTGCACAAAAAGTGACAGTCTAGCGATCTGCGTCACAGGCTTTTAAGAAATGAACGGGAGCAGGAGAGCAGAGGGAGAAGAATTCTCAATATTATTATGTGATATGCAGTCACATAATCGACAAGTATGGGAAATTTGCTATGGAGAGACGTTACAGAGCCAAGCAGAAAGAATTCTAACATTTAGTTGATGATGAAAGAGCAAAACATTACAACGATGGACAGATGAGATTAATCAAGGAATTCAAAGATTCAGTTGACGATGAATGTGCAAAAAATTGCAATGGTGAATAGATGAGATTCATTGTGCTCTACATCAAGAAGCACTTTGTGCTAAATTTGCAGCCATGGAGCACCTCATGAAATCGGTGGTACAAATAGTTAATTTTTCCAAAGTAACGCGCCTTATTCCACTGTCAGCTGCAACGGTTTCCGACGGAATTGAACGGAGAGTATGGAGACTTTACATATTACTGCAAGATATTTGGTTAAATCGAGGGAGCTGCCTGGAATAATTGCTAGATTTATAATACGCTATTGTGGAATCTATGAAGGAAAATCGATAGCGGGAACGAAAATTAGAGCATCTGGAATTAATTGCAGTCCTCTCATTTTAAGTAGACTTGACTGCACACTGCCCATAGCCAGACACTGCAAGGTGAGAAACAATGGGTTGACGACTATCTATTTAAAAAGAATATCGCATTGTGGAACGGACAAATTCTCACAAAAGAAACGTCCATTCCCCTGAGCTCACTAGCGTTAAAGGAAACAAGAGGTCTTAAGAACCCATTGTGGTCTTCAAAGAATACAAAGATAGTTTCTAAACTGTTAGAGGACAATAGAATCTTTATATCTGTTCAAGAGCTGTTGGAGACTGTTCGACGTTTCAGTTGAAAACACCCCTATGCATGTGCAGATGTAACTAGTTGATATGCCGTGTAGTTCCCGTTTAAACGATAATTTATTTTACATTAAAACCATACAGGAAATCTACGTTGTTTTTCTGAGGAAGAGTTTACAAATCTCCTAAATGAGATTGAATACGTGATACAATATTTCGATTAATATATACAGGGTAGCCAGAAACAATCTGGGAAGCTTGTAATAGTGTTTCTTGGTAAGCTGGGCTCAGAACTAATTGTTAAGAAAATAATTTGGTACGTTACGCCGTTTCCGATTTAATTATCATTGAATTCAACCAAGCACCCCGCCAGAGATCGTGTCGCAGAACTTGGTCTTCGCTTGGTTTTCTAAAGCCGCACAAGAAAGTGATACAGAAATTACACATTGGACTGGTGCAAAGAAAGAACCCGAATCAATGGCTGAGCAGTAACATACGCTATCATTAATACTAGGAGGACATCTGGAACTAACTGTATCCGGCTAACTCAGTGCTAATTAACTCGGAAATGGCACAAACTGTCGGTTTCTTTCTTAATAGTTATTTCTTAACATAATCTATCCCGCAACACCTTTAGAAGCTTTTCGGCGTGTTTTGGCCATCTCGCATTTGCGAATGGCTTTTCTCAGTTGTGAAACTGAGTAACACACTGTTATGTGGCAACCTAAGCACTAAAATCTGTTACGTTGTCTATGTCTGTCCGCATAGTGGCAGTCTGTAACAGATAAAAACTATACTAGAATGAGATTTTCACTCTGCAGCGGAGTGTGCACTGACATGAAACTTCCTGGCAGATTAAAACTGTGGACCGAGACTCGAACTCGGGACCTTTGCCTTTCGCGGGCAAGTGCTCTACCAACTGATCTACCCAAGCACAACTCACGCCCAGTCCTCACAGCTCTACTTCTGCCAGTACCTCGTCTCCTACCTTCCAAACTTAACAGAAGCTCTCCTGTTTGTGGTCTGTGTTATTGGGAAATATGAATTCGAGTCGTTTGCAGCGCAATAGCATTTCCATTTAAATACGCTGTTTTCCGCCTCATCCCCTTCGCCACAGTCAGAGTGGCGTAATGATGGAGGAAGTGCGCAGCCAGGCGATAGAGCTATGGCATGCGAGCCAGAGCACTGCTCGAGTGTCTCATTCTTGGCTGTCCCTACCCTAAAATTTTCATGGAAGATGGCGAGTGTTTGGTATGTCATGTCACAATTCGCAATTTTCCATTACATATAGGGATTTTTCGAAAAAAGAAAGATTACTTAAACAGTGAAGTACTGAGTAGTTATAATTAAACTGTGGTACTCACAGCGGTCTACTGTGGGCTGCACTGCCGTACGTCAGCGAAGCTTGAGTAGGTATTAAATGCGTTAATGTGGAACCGATTTACGCTGAAAAAAATATTCCAGGTAAAAATGTGGGACTGAACAGCATCTTATCGAGGTCTCTTGTGCTCATATTGAACAAATTGGGTAAGCAGTGTATAGCGCCCATTGTCTATCTGCTGTCGTCGACTTCTCTGAAGTAAGATATTGATGTTGTTATCTATTGTATATCCCCGACTTTTCGTTATATCTACACATGAGATGGATCAGGCACACAAACATCTTCACTGTAACGGCAACTAAATTTCGGGTTTTCATAATAATAATTAATGTTGACTTTTGGCACAGTCGATCACCCTTCATTTATTGTTGCGTAACTGAAGACAAGATAGTGTTTGGATGTTAGTTCAACTTCCATTTCCGACATACTACTTCTCCACACTGTTCTGGTTTTGTATTTTTTTTTTTTTTTTTTTTTGTCTGATAGGAGATGAAATATCAAATAACTTTTAAGTCATAATTTGCGCTTGGTAATATTTCATATTCGAGCCTTCCGACATCCAGAGATACAGTTTGCAGCTTGCCTATGGTTATCGTTAACTAATACATGCGCTATTGTGGAAATCAATTTAGTTTTCTTTATTAACAAAAGTTAATAATAGTTAAATGATCATGAATGATTGCGTTTTGTATATAGAGAAAGGAAGGGTTCATCCCACTAATACCCTCAGAAATTACGGCAACTAAAATTTCCTTGATTTTTCAGTTCATCACTCAAAGATATTAGAGCAAGGACTATGAACAATACTATAATTCGATACAGTGTTTCAAACTTCTTACGCTTTTAGTTTCACAAAGCAAACTGTCCAGTTCACTTCTTATATTCAATTTAACGCCCTTTCGTGTAGTCCACATATCCTAGTATCCGTTATTAGGCATGTAATAGAGTTCAATACTGAGCGCTACTTTCTCTTGCTCACAGCCGCGCACGCTACTCGTGTGGTCTCACGCACCTTACCACGTTTGACGCGGCTCCCCCGTCGGAGGTTCGAGTACTCCCAGGCATCGAGGTATGTGTTGTCGTCATCGTAAGTTAGTGGTCCAGGGGTAGCGTCTTGGACTCCTAATCGAAAACGTCTTCGGTCCGGTATTCGATCCCCGACACTGCCTAAATTTTGATAAATAATCAGCATTGGCGGCCGAAGACTTCCTGCATAAGAAGTCAGCCTCATTGTGCCAACGACCTTGTCAAAGAGGACGGAGGAGCGGACAGAGGTCCAGGGCACTCTCTTGTCCTAGGGGTGGGAAATTGCCCCTAAAGGCGGAAGAATCAGCAATGATCAACGACATGAGGATGCAGAAGGTAATGGAAACCAATGCGTTAAAGACACGTAACGTGTATCCACAGGACATGTGGCCTGTAATTGAAGAAGTGTCATGATGATCTCTCCATTGGCAAAAGATTCCAGAATAGTCCCCCATTCGGATCTCCGGGAGGGGACTGCCAAGGGGGAGGTTACCATGAGAAAAAGATTGAATATTCATCGAAAGGATAACGTCCTACGAGTCGGGGCGTGGAATGTCAGAAGATTGAACGTGGTAGGGAAACTAGAAAATCTGAAAAGGGAAATGCAAAGGTTCAATCTAGATATAGTAGGGGTCAGTGAAGTGAAGTTGAAGGAAGAAAAGGATTTCTGGTCAGATGAGTATCGGGTAATATTAACAGCAGCACAAAATGGTATAACTGGTGTAGGATTCGCTATGAATAGGAAAGTGGGGCAGAGGGTGTGTTACTGTGAACAGTTCAGTGACCGAGTTGTTCTAATCAGAATCGACAGCAGACCAACACCGACAGCGATAGTTCAGGTATCACAAGAGGAGGAGGTATACTTGGAAAAGGCCGGGAGGTACGGGAAGATTTCAATTACATTACATCATGGTCAGACAGAGATTCCGAAATCTGATACAGGATTGTAAGGCGTACCCCGGAGCAGATATAGACTCAGATCATAATATAGTAGTGATGAAGAGCAAGTAGGCTGAAGTTAAGGACATTAGTCAGGAAGAATCAATACGCAAAGAAGTGGGATACGGAAGTACTAAGGAATGACGAGATACGTTTGAAGTTCTCTAGCGCAGTAGGCAGTACAGTTGAAGAGGAATGGACATCTCTAAAAAGAGCCATCACAGAAGTTGGGAGGGAAAACATGGGTACAAAGAAGGTAGCTGTGAAGAAACCATGGGTAACAGAAGAAATACTTCAGTTGATTGATGAAAGGAGGAAGTACAAACATGTTCCGGGAAAATCAGGAATACAGAAATAAAAGTCGCTGAGGAACGAAATAAATAGGAAGTGCAGGGAAGCTAAGACGAAATGGCTGCAGGAAAAATGTGAAGACATCGAAAAAGATATGATTGTCGGAAGGACAGACTCAGCATACGGGAAAGTCAAAACAACCTTTGGTGACATTAAAAGCAACGGTGGTAACATTAAGAGTGCAATGGGAATTCCACTGTTAAATGCAGAGGACAGAGCAGATAGGTGGAGAGAATACATTGAAAGCCTCTGTGAGGGTGAAAATTTGTCTGATGTGATAGAAGAAGAAATAGGAGTCGATTTAGAAGAGATAGGGGATCCAGTATTAGAATCGGAATTTAAAAGAGCTCTCGAGGACTTACGGTCAAATAAGGCAGAAGGGATAGATAACATTCCATCAGAATTTCTAAAATCATTGGGGGAAGTGGCAATAAAACGACTATTCACGTTGGTGTGTAGAATATATGAGTCTGACGACATACTATCTGACTTTCGGAAAAGCATCATCCACACAATTCCGAAGACGGCAAGAGCTGACAAGTGCGAGAATTATCTCACAATCAGCTTAGCAGCTCATGCATCGAAGCTGCTTACAAGAATAATGTACAGAAGAATGGAAAAGAAAAATGAGAATGCGCTAGGTGACGATCAGTTTGGGTTCAGGAAAAGTAAAGGGACGTGAGAGGCAATTCTGACGTTACGGGTAATAATGGAAGCAAGGCTGAAGAAAAATAAAGACACTTTCATAGGATTTGTCGGCCTGGAAAAAGCGTTCGACAATATAAAATGGTGCAAGCTGTTCGAGATTCTGAAAAAAGTAGGGGTAAGCTATAGGGAGAGACGGGTCATATACAATATGTACAACAACCAAGAGGGAATAATAAGAGTGGACGATCAAGGACAAAGTGCTCGTATTACGAAGGGTGTAAGACAAGGCTGTAGCCTTTCGCCCCTACTCTTCAATCTGTACATCGAGGAAGCAATGATGGAAATAAAAGAAAGATTCAGGAGTGGAATTAAAATACAGGGTGAAAGGATATCAATGATACGATTCGCTGATGACATTGCTATCCTGAGTGAAAGTGAAGAAGAATTAAATGATCTGCTGAACGGAAAGAACAGTCTAATGAGTACACAGTATGATTTGAGAGTAAATCGGAGAAAGACGAAGGTAATGAGAAGTATTAGAAATGAGAACAGCGAGAAACTTAACATCAGGATTGATGGTCACGAAGTCAATGAAGTTAAGGAATTCTGCTACCTAGGCAGTAAAATAACCAATGACGGACGGAGCAAGGAGGGCATCAAAAGCAGACTCGCTATGGCAAAAAAGGCATTTCTGGCCAAGAGAAGTCTACTAATATCAAATACCGGCCTTAATTTGAGGAAGAAATTTCTGGGGATGTACGTCTGGGGTACAGCATTGTATGGTAGTGAAACATGGACTGTGGGAAAACCGGAACAGAAGAGAATCGAAGCATTTGAGATGTGGTGCTATAGACGAATTTTGAAAATTATGTGGACTGATAAGGTAAGGAATGAGGAGGTTCTACGCAGAATCGGAGGGGAAAGGAATATGCGGAAAACACTGATAAGGAGAAGGGACAGGATGATAGGACATCTGCTAAGACATGGGGGAATGACTTCCATGGTACTAGAGGGAGCTGTAGAGGGCAAAACTGTATAGGAAGACAGAGATTGGAATACGTCAAGCAAATAATTGAGGACGTAGGTTGCAAGTGCTACTCTGAGATGAAGAGGTTAGCACAGGAAAGGATTTCGTGGCGGTCCGCATCAAACCAGTCAGTAGACTGATGACCAAGGAAAAAAAAAAAAAGTTGTGTGTAAACCAAGGGACCGATGACGTCAGTAGTTTGGTCTCATAGGAAATTACCACCACCACTACTCTCTCGCGCACACAATTCAACAGATATTCTTAGTCTGTGACCTTACGCCAAAAGTCTACATAGACCTCAGTAAAAGTTTCAACGTGTGTCCCATATTAATAGTCACTTTATTTCAGTTTAATAGAAATGCCCTGATCCCTTCCGTAGTATGTGGCACGGAAATGCCGGCTATATCGCACGCCCCAGCTACATAGATTCATTTAGAGCGCAGAAAACAAGACAAAAGAACTAACAATATCCGCGCATGGTTTACATTGTAGAATTTAGAAACAAAAGTAGCCGCGTCGAACTCACTTTTATTTCCGTGGAACGGTACTTTGCTGCGGGAGCTATTCTGATGTGATTATACGCCCATAATTTTAATTCAAACGTTTTCAATGCAATTAATTATTTCCGATGTTGTCGAACACCTCTCCCCTAAATGAGAATAAGCCTGATAATATTGTTCTCAATTAAAAGAATGGTTATATGTAGTTAATGATAAAGTCAACATTATGCCTTACTCAATTGTTTGACCTTTATGCCCACGTCCAATTAACAATCCATTACAACTGGAAACATTTCTGTAAGTCTTTCTGCCATTCACAGCGTCGGATTCGCATCTAGAGGCCATAGTTGCAACTATTTTTATGCATGTGTACCAGGCTTTGCTGCTATACGATAATTACAGTCGAAACTGGACCTCTGTGCGTAGCTGCACTTTCATTACAAAAATTTTTTGAAATGGCTCTGAGCACTATGGGACTTAACATCTGAGGTCATCACTTCCCTAGAACTTAGTACTACTTAAACCTAACTAACCCAAGGACATCACAAACATCCATGCCTAAGGCAGGATTCGAACCTGCGACCGTAGCAGTCGCGCGGTTCCGGACTGAAGGGCCTAGAACCCCTCGGCCACCGATGCCGGTTCTTTCTTTATAGCCACTTGGTACTTTCACCTAGCAAAATGTAAACATAAAAAGGATTAAAAATTGCAGTGTAACAGAGTAAATAGCAGAACAGGCACTCAGACACACAAACACAATCAAAATTGTTTTAGACCTTTTAGAAGTTATAAAATTGTTCATAGTCTTACATTAAAGCACCTCAACTGAAAAACTACTCACTATAGGTCGAAAAATAATAGATTGAAAAGCAATGGAAATTTAAAAATATTTTCAGGCCGTTAGTCTTTGGTGGGTGGGCAATTTTCAAATCAGAAGGATATATTATCCTTGGGTAACAGAAGAAATACTGAATTTAATTGATGAAAGAAGAAAATATAAAAATACAGTAAATGAAGCAGGCAAAAAGGAATACAAACTTCTCAAAAATGAAATCGACAGGAAGTGCAAAATGGCTAAGCAGGGATGGCTAGAGGACAAACGTAAGGATGTAAAGGCTTATCTCACTGGGGCAACATAGATACTGCCTACAGGAAAATTAGAGAGACCTTTGTAGAAAAGAGAGCCACTTTTATGAATATCAAGAGCTCAGATGGAAACCCAGTTCTAAGCAAAGAAGGGAAAGCAGAAAGGTGGATGGAGTATATAGTGGGTCTATACAAGGGCGATGTACTTGAGGACAATATTATGGAAAGGGAAGAGGATGTAGATGAAATGGGAGATACGATACTGCATGAAGAGTTTGACAGAGCACTGAAATATACTGCTATACGACAACTTTCCATTAGAACTACTGACGCCCTTGGGAGAGCCAGTCCTGAAGAAACTCTACCATCTGGTGAGCAAGATGTATGATACAGGTGAAATACCCTCAGATTTCAAGAAGAATATAATAAATCCAATCCCAAAGGAAGCAGATGTTGACAGATGTGAAAATTACCGAACTACCAGTTTAATAAGCCATGGCTGCAAAATACTAACACGAATTCTTTACAGACGAATGGAAAAACTGGTAGAAGCCGGCGTCGGGGGAGATCAGTTTGGATTCCGTAGAAATGTTGGAACACGTGAGGCAATACTGACATTACGACTTACCTTAGAGGAAAGATTGAGGGAAGGAAAACCTCCGTTTCTACCATTTGTAGACTTAGAGAAAGCTTTTGACAATGTTGACTGGAATACTCTCTTTCAAATTGTAAAGGTGGCAGAGGTAAAATACGTTGAGCGAAAGGCTATTTACAATTTGTAAAGAAACCAGATGGCAGTTATAAGAGTTGAGGAGCACAAAAGGGAAGCAGTGGTTGGGAAGGGAGTAAGACAGGGTTGTAGCCTCTCTCCGATGTCATTCAATCTGTATATTGAGCAAGCAGTAAAGGAAACTAAAGAAAAATTTGGAGTAGGTATTAGAGTCCATGGAGAAGAAATAAAAACTTTGAGGTTCACCGATGACATTGTAATTCTGTCAGAGGCAGCAAAGGACTTGGAAGAGCACTTGAACCGAATGGACAGAGTCTTGAAAGGAGGCTATAAGATGAACGTCAACAAAAGCAAAACGAGGATAATGGAATGTAGTCGAATTAAGTCGGGTAATGCTGAGGGAATTAGTTTAGGAAATGAGACTCTTAAAGTAGTAAAGGAGTTTTGCTATTTGGGGAGAAAAATAGCTGATGATGGTCGAAGCAGAGAGGATCTAAAATGTAGACTGACAATGACAAGGAAAGCGTTTCTGACGAAGAGAAATTTGTTAACATCGAGTATAGATTTAAGTGTCAGGAAGTCGTTTCTGAAAGTATTTGTATCGAGTGTAGCCATGTATGGAAGTGAAACATGGACGATAAATAGTTTGGAGAAGAAGAGAAGAGAAGCTTTCGAAATTTGGTGCTAAGGAAGAATGCTGAAAATTAGATGGATAGATCACATAACTAATGAGGAGGTATTGAACAGAAATGGGGAGAATAGGAGTTTGTGGCACAACTTGACAAGAAGAAGTGACCGGTTAATAGAACATGTTCTGCGGCATCAGGGGATCACAAATTTAGCATTGGAGGGCAGTGTGGAGGGTAAAAATCTTAGAGGGAGACCATGAGATGAATACACTAAGCAGATTCAGAAGGATGTAGGTTGCAGGAAGTACTGGAAGATGAAGAAGCTTGCACAGTATAGAGTACCATGGAGACCTACATCGTACCACAACAAGGATATATTAGGGTCAGCTATGTTCTGAACTTGTCTTAGAACCACCGGGTCTTTACCCAACCTGTTCCACATCAGGCGGCTCGTGTGTGTAGTTGTCTGGGTAAGGAAATGGTGAGCAGTGCACTTTGTAACGAGACAAGCACGTGTCGCGGATGTTCCACAAGTCCCGTGGTTTGCTGCACATATAACGTACCCCTACAACGTGCTAAGCAAGGCTCATAGTGGCGTATTGTGCGAGAAATTGTCCTTGCTTGGCTGCAAGGGACGTGGCAGTCAAGTGCGTCCACTAAGGAGGAGCGCACAAGCGCACAGAGCCGTGCGCTGCCGGTGACTCTCGTGTGATCCCCCCCCCCCTCCGCCCCATCCCCCACCACTTTCGCCGTCGCTAATTGTTGTCGTCTCGTTAGCTACACGGCGCCGTCCCCGAGGGAGTCGGGGTTAATTGAAACTGCGCTTCCTCGCCTGCCCTGGCGCAGCCGTGCCGTACCGGGACGGGACGGGACGGGCTCCCGCCGCCGCAGCCGCCACCGCCCCCACCGCCGCCGTAACTTTTAACTGTGCCGCTCGCCGAGTGCGTTGTTCTCGAGGTGAGGCATAAACCACCTACTCAGCCCGTGACACCTATTCCGTTTCTATCATTATTTTTATTCCTTACAGCGTTTCATTAACCTGCAGTCGTAGAGCTACACGCAGGAGCGCCCGTGTGTGTGTGTGTGTGTGTGTGTGTGTGTGTGTGTGTGTACGTGCACGCCCGCCAGTGCTCGTTTTCGGGTTGGGCAGTAGTCCGGGCCGGAACGCCGGTGCTCGGCGGTTTCAGGCAGCAGGCAGCATGGTGTTTGGAGTTTCTCGAGAGCCCTTAACTATATTGCGGCTGGCCGTTTACTGGCGGGGAGGGATTCCCGTTGATTGTGAGCAGCGGCCGTCCTTTGAGTGGGCCCCTCACCGAGGTTTAGTGCTCTATTGCGGCGCTAACGTCCGCAGAACCGAGAGACTGTTCCCTGCTAGTGGCTAGTCGTCCCTAGCTCCGGGACGGCCTTCCGCGAAGCAGGAAAGTGAAAAGAAACGAAAAACTTATGCCGCGGCTACGGATTAATATACAGGGGGAGCTCTTTGATCTCAATGCTCTAGCTTATTACCCCGTCATTTTCATCTCGTATATCACAGCGTTTATTTGCGTTTGCAAAATTAACATACGTTATTGCAATGAATATTCCCTAATAGCACTGCTCTCCATCAGACACACACGCATACACATACTTGCAAACACTCTCGAACTGTATATTCACTCACGCACAGCACTGACAAAGGTACATATCTAATCGTATCACCGAGCATGATGGAACTCTGATTAAAGCACAGGTTTAACGGACTAGACGAGCTGCTCTCAGAACACGTCCAGACGTCCGATATTGCATTTCCATCCGTTTACTTAGGTTTGCGGTGAACGTTGGGGATGGCTTTTACGAACAGGCCAGAGTCGAAGCAATTCTCGGTTGTCGTCTTATCTCTGAGTTCCATTTGCTCTGACCTTATTGTAGATGGAACGTTAAACCCATGCGTTAGTAATATTACGAATCAGTTACCAGCAACTCATCATTTTACAGATGAGCATCCACAACACAACATTTCTTATTTCAATATTTCGACCAATCGACTTTGAACCCTGGCTTCTATAACGCGAGTAAGCTGCTTGTATTCCCTGGGTTGAAGCGTGACTATTCACACGCCGGTATAGCGATATTGACACAAATCTGCTCTGTGGAGAAAAACAAGCGTGTGTCACTGATAACACGGTTGGCACAGCTGCAAGTACATATTCTAAAAATCAAAGGGCAGCTGGAAATCCACACTGTTTATCCAGAAGAAACCATGAAAATTGGTGCCAGTTGTCCAACTGCTGTGCAGCTGGAGGTTGTTGCCTAGCATTTCATTAGCCGCCAGTTTCCATGGTTCACTATCTGTTTGGACTCTGCTACTCACTCCAACTGCCATCTAGTGGCAGCTTCAAACTGGGCAGGTCAGACTGTCCAGTATAGTCTGCTCCCTGTAGGAAGAATTTACAACCTACGTGCGGAAGTGGACCTCCCAGGTCCTTTGTAACGGCCGAGCAGGTAACTGCGAGACCCCGTAGCGGACGGGCGTGTATGTCTTCCAGCTAAGCCAGGAGCCGCAGTTGGCGCGCTGTCTCTGCAAGTGGTAAGGTTTAATGTAATAAACACTTATACCAGACAACTTGTTCCGTCTAGTTATTGTGAGTGGAAACAAGGGGAGCACAGTAAGTCCTCTCGCACTATACATTCACACTCCAATGTGCCACCACGGGAAGAAGAGCCCGCGCGCACAGTTTTTGGTCCTCCAGGCCGGATACAATGACCACGCGGAATTTACGTTCGCGCGGTTTTATTTTCCGGTATTTGTGAACTAGAAAAGCACGTGTGAGCTGCACACGTTATCAATTTCGTTGTTGACTGCTATCGAGTGTCCCAAGGCCTTTTCGGGACTTCGGAAAATAACAGCCTTAACAACGGCGATCGGGGACATATTTGTGAACATTTAATGTGTCTATAATTCAAACGCGAGTGCCACAGAAGTGCGTCGGTGCAGCATCATCAGTGACGTCACCTCTTGCTCCCGCCGAAACTTCAAGACTGCAGCGCCTGCCTGCCACGCCAGCTGGCAGTGCCCGTGACGCCGCTGCTGTTCCAGTCCGTACTGCCTCGTACTGGCGCTGCAGCCTGGTAAGTGCAACTATTGGCTTCCTACTATCATCTTCCTGGTCCTAAAATGGAGCCCTCAGAGAAAACAAAATTAGTCAAGCAGAGAGGTGTAGCAAAGGCCGCTCTCGCGCGCTTAGCGAGCTTTGTGCAGTCTGCAGACAGTGCCAGCATCGAAATGTTGGAATCAAAATTAAGTCGATTGACTCGGATTCAGACTGATTTTGAGTCGTCTAAGACACGGCTGGAAATTGAAGACGAATCAGCAGATCATAGTAAGGACAGGACAGAATTCGAGGATTCGTGGGACTTTGTTGAATCCACTATCAAGGGTTCAATGAAGAGGTACACCCAGCTTCCGCAGCCTTTGGGCTCGAATCCATCAGGCAGTGTCAGTTCTTTGAAACTACCCGCTATTAACTTGCCAAATTTTGAAGGTGACTACCTTAAGTGGTCATCATACAGGGATACGTTTTTGAGTCTCATTATGAATAACAATTCAATTGACGACGTTCAGAAACTTCATTATCTTAATTCGTCTTTGCGAGGAGAAGCTAAAGACCTTTTGAAACATATACCTGCCACAGCAGGAAATCTATCGATAGCCTGGGGTCTTATTACGCAGAGGTATAATAACCCAAAAATAATTGCAGCCAGACATTCTAAGGCTTTGTTGGCCTTGCCTACAGTCGGCCATGGCGCAGCGAGCGACTATAGGCAACTAATTAATCACGTATGCGGCCATTTGAAGGCCTTAGAAGCTCTCAAACCTGATATTTCACTTCATGAAGTTACTCTTTCGGAAGAGATTCTGTCTAATATGCGACCCACAGATCGTCATGAGTGGGAGGTAAAGATGTCTGGGTCAACATTCACCACATTAAATCAACTAATAGAGTTTTTGGAAACAAAATGTCAGGCCCTTGAGCTGATCAGGTTCAGGGATAATACCTCAAGGGATTCGCAAGGAAATGCCAATAATTTAAATCAAACAAGACACGTGAGGAGGGCTCATCTCGCTAATGCTGATGCTGAGGAATCATGTAATTTTTGTAATGAACCTCATACTATCACTAAATGCAAGGGGTTTCAAGCACTAAATGTCGATGAGCGGCGGGCATATGTGACAAAAAATAAGCTTTGTTTTTTGCGCATCCGCTCTGGTCATTTCTCGACTAAATGCAGGATTTCTCCTTGTAAGACCCGTAAAGGGAGGCACGACATACTGCTCCACAAGCCTGCTGAATGAAGGAATGGGCAGAATAGTGAACCAGGAGGCCATTCCTTGGCCCATCAAGCTACGAAAGAGAAGGCAAACATCCAATGTCATGTTTTGTTAGCAACAGCTGTTGTCAACGTTAAAGACAGCATGGGTAGACAGAATGTTTCCAGAGTTCTGCTAGATAGTGCGTGTCAGCTATCCTTTATATCCAAGGGCATGGCAGATAAATTAAAACTGAAACTAAGTTAACATTCGTTTCCTGTGAAGGGTATAAACAATGCCTTTGCAGCCTCGGTGTCTTACACTTGTGATGTTGAACTGTCGTCTAGGGTCAACGACTTTCATATCAGAACCACTTGTGCTATCGTAGATCATGTCACCAGTGACCTACCAGCTAGCAAGATAGACACAAGGTCCTGGAGTGTCCCATGTAATCTTCCGCTCGCTGATCCAGAATTCAACAAGCCTGCCACAGTAGACTTAATTCTTGGTGCTGAGGTTTTCTTTGACGTTGTTTGTAAGGAAAGGCTGGTGAAACCAAGTCATCCCTCACTGGTCGAAACAAAATTTGGCTGGATTTTGTCTGGTAGGATGCCTTTAGCTTCATGCAACATGCCTCGTTCTACAGTGACCTCGTGCTTTGCTAGAGGTGACAATTTAGACGCCAAACTGCAAAGATTTTGGGAGTTAGAGGAACTGTCTACGAAAACGATTAGTAAGCAGGATAAAATTTGTGAGACTCACTTTCAGCGCCACACGGCACGAGATGAAGAACGGAGATTTGTGGTTCGACTATCAGTGAAACCTGACTGTAAATCCTTAGGCGAATCAAGACAACAAGCCTCTCGGAGACTGCCACATCTTGAGAGGAGGTTTAAAAGGCAACCAAATCTGCAGAAGGAATATGTTGCATTCATGCATGAATATGTCGAACTGGGACACATGGAGATCTCTAATTCTCAAGATATTATTGGTCCAAGGTGTTACCTTCCACATCACGCTGTCTTCAAAGAATGCAGCTCCACTACTAAGTTGAGGGTAGTATTTGATGGCTCTGCTGCCACTTCTAATGGAGTATCTCTCAATGATATCTTGATGGTTGGTCCCACTGCCCAGCCAGATTTATTTTACATTATTATAAAATTTCGCTCCTTTAATGTGGCTCTGTCAGCTGACATAGCAAAAATGTATCGCCAAGTGTCTCTCCATCCTGATGATAGGAACTTCCAGAGAATTCTGTGGCGGGAATCACCATCTGAACCGATGCAAGAATATAGACTGTGTACACTCACTTACGGAACCGCTCCTGCTGCCTTTCTAGCTACCAGATGTCTTCAACAGTTGGCTCTGGAAAATCAAAACAAGTTTCCCATGGCATCACAAGCCTTGATGTCTAGCTTTTATGTGGATGACTTCTTAGGCTCAGCTACGGAAGCTGAAGCTCAGGAACTTCAAATCCAGCTGACTCAACTACTTGCTTCTGGGGGGTTTCCACTGAGGAAATGGTGTTCCAGTAGTCACAAGGTCATGGGAAAAATTCCTCTGCAGGACAGAGAAACGTCTTTGCCTTGTCATCTTACTGGTGAACAAGCCATAAAAATGTTAGGGATATTATGGCACCATGGCTCCGACACTTTCCAGTGCCATGTGCAGCTGAAGAGTCTTCGGCTCTCAAAGGTTACATAACGCAGTGTCCTGTCTACAATAGCATCAATCTATGACCCGCTGGGGCTTCTGGGTCCAGCAGTCATAAGTTGTAAATTGTTCTTGCTGCGGTTGTGGCAACTAAACATTGATTGGGATGAAATTCTTCCATCTGATCTCACTGATGAATGGAATGCTGTCTGTGTGCAACTTCCTTCCGTAAATGGTATTTTGATTAACAGGAAGATCATTCCTTGCCCCCAGCATGTTAAATTAGAAATTCATTGGTTTTGTGACGCTTCACAGTTGGTATATTGTGCGTGTGTATACGTCAGATGTGTACTTCCCAATAACAGTGTGTTGGTCTCACTGGCTGCAGCCAAATCTCGGGTTGCCCCCATAAAACAACAGTCTCTTCCACAACTGGAATTATGTGGTGCGCTGCTTCTTGCCCGACTCATTCATAAGGTGTCCAATGCCTTAGGCATCATAGATAGTGGCGACATTCATTTGTGGATAGACTCCACAATAGTTCTCTGTTGGCTACAGCGTAGTCCTTGTCACTGGAAAACCTTTGTTGCTAACAGTCTCTCCGAAATCCAGGAACTGAGTTCAGTTGCCAGCTGGAGACATGTCAAATCAGAGGATAATCCTGCTGACCACTTATCACATGGTGTTAATCCAGTTGCCTTAAGTTCACTTGTTCAGTGGTGGTCTGGCCCGTCATGGCTATCCACTTGCAACCTCGACTGCAACACTTGCACCCCACTTAGTGTAGAAGATGTGCCTGAGAGAAGGTGTACACAAGTATCCTTGGTGTCGGTCATTAATCTTGATGATGAACTGCTGTGTAAATATTCATCATTCAAAAAACCTTACAGAATTTTGGCCTATGCACTGAGGTTAGCTAAGAACACTAGGCTTCAGAAATCAGACAGGATAACTGGGCCACTCACTCCACAGGAATGCCACAACGCTATCAAACGGGCAATTGGCGCAGCTCAACATAGTGAATATGCTAATGAGATCGCTTTGCTGATGGCCAGTTCCCATGTTTCACATAATAGCAAATTAAGGGATTTGCACCAGTTTGTTGATGCCGAAGGTATTTTACGAGTGGGAGGAAGGTTAATGAATGCTAGTGTACCATATGAAGAGCGCCATCCTATTATCGTACTGCCTAAGCATCATTTGACAAAAATTCTCACAGTAGATGAACATGAAAATCTGTTTCACGCTGGGTCACAACTTTTGTTGGCTACGTTGCGTAGGAGGTTTTGGATCCCCAATGGGCGTAACACAGTCAAGGGAGTTATCAGAAAATGTTTAAAATGCTTTAGGCTTAAGTCCAAGACAGCAGTTCAACTCATGGGTCAGCTACCTGCAGCTAGAGTAAGCCAGTCTCATCCATTCCAGCATTGTGGAGTAGATTATGCAGGGCATATTGCTGTAAAGCATGGTGGAAGGCGGAGTAAAGTAACCACAAAGGCTTATATAGCTTTATTCATTTGCATGGCAACCAAGACCATCCACTTAGAATTAGTTAGTGACTGGGTAACAAGTTCATTTTTGGCCACCCTCAGGAGAATCATTGCAGGAAGAGGGAAACCTTCTCACATGTACAGTAACAATGGCACCACATTTGTAGGTGCAGACAATGAGCTTAAACGTTTCCTCTCTAATGATGTTACTGTTGAGGGTGTGGTGAATTTTTCGACCTCAGAGGGAATCAGTTGGAGGTTCACTCCACCTCGTGCCCCTCACTTTGATGGACTCTGGGAGGCAGGAATCAAATGCATGAAGTCGCATCTCAAATGCGTCATTGGCAATGCGGTACTGACATTTGAAGAACTGACTACTGTGTTAATTCAGATAGAAGCATGCTTGAATTCAAGGCCATTGTGTCTTCTCTCTGATGACCTAGATTCTCCTGCTGCTCTCACTCCTCGTCATTTCCTAATCGGACGGTCCCTTTGTGCTCATCCTGAACCCTCTGTCCTTGAGGTTCCCGCCAACAGGTTGCACAGACGACAACTTGCGCAGCAGTTGCATCAGTCCTTTTGGAAGAGCTGGTCCACAGAATTGATACATGATCTCCAGCAACACAAAAAATGGACATCGGAAGGAGCATGGCAACCCCAGATCGGCGATCATGTGATGGTCAAGGACGATAATTTACCTCCCTTGGTGTGGAGGCTGGGTGTCATTGACGAGCTGTTTCCCGGTCCTGATAAGTGTGTGCATGTGGTGATGGTAAAAGCTGCTAATGGGCAGATTAAGAAACTTATAGCAAAATTGTGTCCCCTACCTAAGCAGTGAATCAGTTAAGTGTTCCCTCAGATCTGTGTTGTGGTATATGATACAGGGCCACTGCCAAATTGCCATTTACTGGAATAACCCCATAATTCATAAGATCAGCTTGGGGAGCTGTGGATGTTTCTTGTGGGCTAACTGCTGTTTATTTCATGTTTTATGCAGTTTAATATCAATACTTTATTGTTTTGTGTCCTACATGTTAGTACCCATCGTGTTTCACATGCAGCGTGACAGTGGTGTTTGGTGATGTGGTCATCCAAAATGTTAGTGTATTCATGTTTTATGTGCATTGATCTTGTAACTACTCGTAGTTATATTTTTATTGTTTACTTGTTTTGGTTTTGTTGTTTCTTAAAACTTTGGTATTTGTAAAATGAGAAAACTCATTTTAGAGTGGGAGTATGTTTGGACTCTGCTACTCACTCCAACTGCCATCTAGTGACAGCTTCAAACTGGGCAGGTCAGACTGTCCAGTATAGTCGGCTCCCTGTAGGAAGAATATGCAACCTACATGCAGAAGTGGACCTCCCAGGTCCTTTGTGCACGCAGGTAGGACTAGCCGTTGTAACAGCCGAGCAGGTAGCTGCGAGACCCCGTAGCGGACAGGCGTGTATGTCTTCCAGCTAAGCCAGGAGCCACAGTTGGCGCGCTGTCTGTGCAAGTTGTAAAGTTTAATATAATAAACACTTATACCAGACAATGTGTTCTGTCTAGTTATTGTGAGTGGAAACAAGGGGAGGACAGCAAGTCCTCTCGCACTATACATTCACACTCCAATGTGCCACCACGGGAAGAAGAGCCCGCGTGCACACTATCCATCTCATAAGCGATGACAACTTGGAGGTGCTCGATGTTTGTCTAGAATCCGCCTTCCATCTTTGACACATTTGTTTTAGCTATCACTGCTGCTGTATGCGCCGACTGATCTGGGACCCATATATCTTATCAGTGGCATCAGTAATGACATCACCACTTACATAATTGACATTATTTCTCTTATCAGTGGCGTCATCACCCTTTCCTGTTATGTCATTAATCTTACCTTCACACATATCTGTGATGTAATCACTTATCAGTGATGCCACAATCTTTATCAGTGATATCATGAGTGAGACCATCACACTTACCAGCAATGTCATCTCAAATACAATCAGGAAAATAGAAATTGCGAGTGCACACAAACCCAGGCATATGTAAAAGTGCATGTAAAAATTGTGAAAAGATTTGCATAAGTCAAACAGGATGAAATTTTGGCAGAAGGGATGAAGAAGACACTAGAGATTACGAGAGTAATTTTTAAACTTTTTTCAAACTCTTAAAATACGAGAACCACAAAGGGGATCGTATAGTACAACCTATGAAAATACTGCACATAATACCAAAGGGCCTACCGATGAACGTTCTTGAAGAAATGGAAATATATATGCATTCTTTAAGGTACCTGTGGTCTAGGGGTAGCGTCTTTGATTCATAATCAAAAACGTCTTCGGTCCCGGGTTCGATCCCCGCCACTGCCTAAATTTTGATAAATAATCAGCATTGGCGGCCGAAGACATCCGGCATAAGAAGTCAGCCCATTCTACCAACGGCCTTGTCAAAGAGGGCAGAGGAGCGGATGGAGGTTCAGGGCACTGTCTTGTCCTAGGGGTGGGAAATTGCCCCTAAAGGCGGAAGAATCAGCAATGATCAACGACATGAGGATGCAGAAGGCAATGGAAACCACTGCATTAAAGACACGTAACGTGTATCCACAGGACATGTGGCCTGTAATTGAAGAAGTGTCATGATGATCTCTCCATTGGCAAAAGATTCCAGAATAGTCCCCCATTCGGATCTCCGGGAGGGGACTGCCAAGGGGGAGGTTACCATGAGAAAAGGATAACGTTCTACGAGTCGGGACATGGAATGTCAGAAGCTTGAACGTTGTAGGGAAACTAGAAAATCGGAAAAGGGAAATGCAAAGGCTCAATCTAGATATAGTAGGGGTCAGTGAAGTGAAGTGGAAGGAAGAAAAGGATTTCTGGTCGGATTAGTATTGGCTAATATCAACAGCAGCAGACAATGGTATAACAGGTGTAGGATTCGTTATGAATAGGAAGGTAGGGCAGAGGGTGTGTTACTGTGAACAGTTCAGTGACCAGGTTGTTCTAATCAGAATCGACGGCAGACCAACACCGACAACGACAGTTCAGGTATACATGCCGACGTCGCAAGCTGAAGGTGAACAGATAGAGAAAGTGTATGAGGATATTTAAAGGGTAATGCAGTATGTAACGGGGGTCGAAATTCTAATAGTCATGGGAGACTGGAATGCAGTTGTAGGGGAAGGAGTAGAAGAAAAGGTTACAGGAGAAAATGGGCTTGGGACAAAGAATGAAAGAGGAGAAAGACTAACTGAGTTTTGTAAGAAGTTTCGGGTAGTAATAGCAAATACCCTGTTCAAGAATCACAAGAGGTGGAGGTATACTTGGAAAAGGCCGCGAGATACGGGAAGATTTCAATTAGATTACATCATGGTCAGACAGAGATTCCGAAATCTGATACTGGATTGTAAGGCGTACCCAGGAGCAGATATAGACTCAGATCACAATATAGTAGTGATGAAGAGTAGGCTGAAGTTCAAGACATTAGTCAGGAAGTATCAGTATGCAAAGAAGTGGGATACGGAAGTAGTAAGGAATGACAAGATACGTTTGGAGTTCTCTAACGCTATAGATACAGCAATAAGGAATAGCGCAGTAGGCAGTACAGTTGAAGAGGAATGGACATCTCTAAAAAGGGCCATCACAGAAGTTGGGAAGGAAAACATAGGTACAAAGAAGGTAGCTGCGAAGAAACCATGGGTAACAGAAGAAATACTTCAGTTGATTGATGAAAGGAGGAAGTACAAACATGTTCCGGGAAAATCAGGAATACAGAAATACAAGTCGCTGAGGAATGAAATAAATAGGAAGTGCAGGGAAGCTAAGACGAAATGGCTGCAGAAAAAATGTGAAGACATCGAAAAAGATATGATTGTCGGAAGGACAGACTCAGCATACGGGAAAGTCAAAACAACCTTTGGTGACATTAAAAGCAACGATGGTAACATAAAGAGTGCAATGGGAATTCCACTGTTAAACGCAGATGAGAGAGCAGAGAGGTGGAAAGAATACATTGAAAGCCTCTATGAGGGTGAAGATTTGTCTGATGTGATAGAAGAAGAAACAGGAGTCGATTTAGAAGAGACAGGGGATCCAGTATTAGAATCGGAATTTAAAAGAGCTTTGGAGGGCTTACGGTCAAATAAGGCAGAAGCGATAGATAAAATTCCATCAGAATTTCTAAAATCATTGGGGGAAGTGGCATCGAAACGACTATTCACGTTGGTGTGTAGAATATATGAGTCTGGCGATATACCATCTGACTTTCGGAAAAGCATCATCCACACAATTCCTTAGATGGCAGGAGCTGACAAGTGCGAGAATTATCGCACAATCAGCTTAACAGCTCATGCATCGAAGCTGCAGAAGAATGGAAAAGAAAATTGAGAATGCGCTAGGTGACGATCAGTTTGGCTTCAGGAAAAGTAAAGGGACGTGAGAGGCAATTCTGACGTTACGGCTAATTCTGGAAGCAAGGCTAAAGAAAAATCAAGACACTTTCATAGGATTTGTCGACCTGGAAAAAGTGTTCGACAATATAGAATGGTGCAAGCTGTTCGAGATTCTGAAAAAAAGTAGGGGTAAGCTATAGGGAGAGACGGGTAATATACAATATGTACAACAATACAACAACCAAGAGGGACTAAAATAAGGGTGCACGATCAAGAACGAAGCACTCGTATTACGAAGGGTGTAAGACAAGGCTGTAGGCTTTCGCCCCTACTCTTCAATTTGTACATCGAGGAAGCAATGATGGAAATAAAAGAAAGGTTCAGGAGTGGAATAATAATACAAGGTGAAAGGATATCAATGATACGATTCGCTGATGACATTGCTATCCTGAGTGAAAGTGAAGAAGAATTAAATGATCTGCTGAACGGAATGAACAGTCTAATGAGTACACAGTATGGTTTGAGAGTAAATCGGAGAAAGACGAAGGTAATGAGAAGTAGTAGAAATGAGAACAGCGAGAAACTTAACATCAGGATTGATGGCCACGAAGTCAATGAAGTTAAGGAATTCTGGTACCTATGTAGTAAAATAACCAATGACAGATGGAGCAAGGAGGACATCAAAAGCAGACTCACTATGGCAAAAAAGGCATTTCTGGCCAAGAGAATTCTACTAATATCAAATACCGACCTTAATATGAGGAAGAAATTTCTGGGGATGTATGTCTGGAGTACAGCATTGTATGGTAGTGAAACATGGACTGTGGGAAAACCGGAACAGAAGAGAATCGAAGCATTTGAGATGTGGGGCTATAGACGAATGTTGAAAATTAGGTGGACTGATACAGTAAGGAATGAGGAGGTTCTAGGCAGAATCGGAGAGGAGAGGAATGTGTGGAAAACACTGATCAGGAGAAGGGACAGGATGATAGGACATCTGCTAAGACATGAGGGAATGACTTCCATGGTACTAGAGGGAGCTGTAGAGGGCGAAAACTGTAGAGGAAGACAGAGATTGGAATACGTCAAGCAAATAATTGAGGACGTAGGTTGCAAGTACTACTCTGAGATGAAGAGGTTAGCACAAGAAAGGAATTTGTGGCGTGCCGCATCAAACCAGTGACTAGACAGATGACCAAAAAAAAAGGTACCACAGAACATACTAAATGAACGAAGGGACTTTAAACATAAAAAAGTAGAAAATTTTAGTCAAGTCTTAAATTGCGATAACGGATGAACAGACATACATCAAAAAGCACTTCACAATCAAAGATAAAATTAGCAGCTAAGATCAGGCTGTTGTTCAACTGACTTCCTAGATATTATAAACGAAATATCTAGCCTTATAGGATCGTTGGTGCAAGTGACAAATGTGCTGTCAGAAATTCGATACCACACAAAATAAGTAAACTAAAATACGTTGGATACGAAGAAGGACCAGCAACCTGTTAGAAATTCTCCAAAATACAAACATAGCCATTGACAGCATTTTAATTAGCGACAGTACCCACCAATTCGAAATGGAAACAAACAACAACTAGACATAAGTGCCAATGTATACAAACACCATATAGCCGTAACGTGTAAATACAAAAAAGAAATTAGTAAATAATGATTAAATTCTCTGTATTATTCACAGATGATTTGACAATAGTAATTTTAACCAAAACAGTCCTATTGCCGCAAAGAAATTCAATTGAAGCAGCGGACTTGGATTTGTAATGCCGTTACACGCTCCGAGCCCAGGAGAACCTGAATAACTTTATTCTGTAGAATTAGTAAAGTGTCTTATCCATTTTGCTTGCTATTTCCTTTATATGTTATCTTGTACTAGTCAGTCACATCTGTCTTGTGACAGTAGTGTACCCATTAAATCCATGTCATGCTGTTGTGAAGACTTGGTGCTGCCAACTGCTAAATAGTATTCAATTTTTTATTTAATATGGATTCTGAGAGACAATGTCCACTGTTTCAGCATATATTTTAAATGACTTAAACACACACCAAATTCGCATTCGAGAGGACACTGATTGAGCTCTATGGCCAGAAAGGTTTAGGTTTTCTGTAATTTTCCTTAATTACAAAAGGCAAACGCCGCAATTTTTCCCTTGAAACAGACGTGCTTTTGCTGTAGGGGCGACGTTAACAAGTAATCTTCCTTTTTTTATAATGAAATAAAAATAATAAAGCTCAATTCGTAATTTACATTTCGAGGAAACTAAACTGCCATTATTTCTTTCGGAAACATCAAAAGATAAAACAGAATTCAAATCGAAATATCGCGTGTAAGGTGCCAGGATAATTTTTACCAACAACAATAATTTATGCCAGGAAATCGATTCTACTCTTCAAGCGGATGAATTAGATACCCCACAAGCCAGATTTTGCTTAGAGTCGCATAATTTGCATACTACGGAGAGTAATTAATTCATGCATGACTCACATAAATATCCGTGTTGATAGCCAATAGCATTTCTGTAGCAATGCGCTGAAGTATAAGAGGAGCTTCCCAGCCGACCAGGGCACAGTAATAGGGAGTAAACTTAGGTAAGCCATAAACCTGAACCCTCTCTGTGGGAGATCAGTGATAGATGCGATCCATTTTGGAGGAGATAACTCCACAACAATGAGTCACCGTTGGGCGAGTCTTCTAACTCACACCTGCCCCGAAGTAACCATCGTAACACAGTGGGGGGTCCATTTTGGGTGCACTCAAAGCAGAACACAGCCCCTCCATTTATGAGGAAATGTAAAAATACACGAATTGCCTCATCAGCTTAACGCAAACAAAATTCACGTGACAACCACATGATGAGGTTGTGAGAATCAAAACTGCTCTGGGAAAGCCTTTTAACTTAATAAAGCACTCAGGAATGCAGCGGGAGGCTACTTTTGGGACGCAGATAGGAGTACAACTGTGGGAGTCAACAGGATTTTTTAAGACATTCAAATATCACATGATAGGTGTGTGAACAATGCACGAAATTCACGTGGACAGAGCTATTTTTGGTGGAGCTGATTACTAAATGAAAGAGTGGCGAACACTCATTGGAGTGAGTAAAACTAGCGTATGCCCCAGTTTGCTTCTGAAACCTCATTGGGCAAAGAAACAATGTAAGTTGCAGCAAGAGGTGAATACACGCTATGGTGGGGAAGACAGCAACAATACGGGCACTTATGAGTGAGTAATACAGGTCACTATCTTCCTGGAAGTGTTCAAATTATTCAAATGGCTCTGAACACTATGAGACTTAATATCTGAGGTCATCAGTCCCCTAGAACTTAGAACTACTTAAACCTAACTAAGGACATAACACACATCCATGCCCGAGGCAGGATGCAAAACCTGCGACCGTAGCAGTCGCGTGGTTCCGGACTGAAGCGCCTAGAACCGCTCGGCCACCGCGGCCGGCTCCTGGAAGGGCCATGTTCTGGACAGAGCGGATCCTGCTCTGTCATGGCCCTGGGAGAGACAATTTGAACACCTGTGTTTGTTCATGAGACTCTAATATCATCCATATTTGGCTTAACAACCTCGTAACAACTCCGGATTGCTGATTACGAGGTGCGAGCAGTATTAGTTAAGTTATGCGAAACATTCAGAGCAAGAGTGTACACATCGCTCAACCTTAGCGAGTAGACACAACCAGTTGATTTAGCCTTCACCTCACAAAAACTTAGGACAGTTTATGACAGTGTATCTAGTCAAGGCCAGTGTCTCCAGATTCGCAAGGCGTCAACGCATCCACCACTGACATATAACACGGCTTACCATGGCCGCCGTTGTGCCTGCAGTCTGCTCAAGATAAATACCATGTTGCTCAGGCGCTAAGTGTGGGAGTCACTAGAGAGCGTTCACTTCAAATCTGCTTCAATTGATTTGCGTAATTTTTCTCTTTCCCGCATCTCAAAGTCAGCCACGTTTGCCACGTATCGCACGCGTGTTATTAGGGCTTAAATTTGACAAAGGTATTCAGGAGATAGACGAGATAGACCACCCACAATAGAGTCGTCGGTGGATGGTCAATTGTGTGTTTTTATAACATTGGCAGTGCAATATTTTTGGGGTACATTTTCCTGTTTTCAGTGTTCTTGAAGTTCCGTTAGTATTTCGTTTTACCTTGCGATTACGCTAGTGTACGAACTGTTTTCGTGAACTGTTTATCTTGCTTGAAGTCAGTTTCATTACGATTTTCTTGTGTCGATTATATGCGATCTTCGTCAATAGATATGATTTTCCTTCATCGACAAATACTCTACCTGAACTCATTGTGTATGGTCATTATTATAATAAAGTATTTAGTATAGATAGCAATTTCTTTGAAACTTCCTGACAGATTGAAACTGTGTGACGGACCGAGACTCTAACTCGGGACCTTTACCTTTCGCAGGCAAGTGCTCTACCATTTGAGCTACCCAAGCACGACTCATGACCCGTCCTCACAGCTTTGTTTCCGCCAGTACCTCGTCTCTTATCTTCCAAACTTCACAGAAACTCTCGGTCCGGCACACAGTTTTAATCTGCCAGCAAGTTTCATACCAGCGCACACTCCGCTGCAGAGCGAAAATTTCATTCTGGGTACAGTCCCTTGGTTTTATCTAAAGTATTGATGTCTTTAAGTAAAGTAATACACTGAAGTATTGACTTTTTTTATGGTCGTGCATAGCAGCTATTATTCTGATGACTAAACGACACTGTGTCTTGCATCTCCTTACCTGCCAGGGCCTGGTGTACTGTGCCAAAGGCCTTCAATTCGAAAAAGCGCATTACTTGTTAATATCACCTCAACTTATCATCGACTTTAATGTTTTGACTGAATGAAGAGATGCTTAAGAGGTTTGTAAAGTTTTAATTTTTTTTGTGTGTGTGAAAATGTGGTATGTGACACCCAATGTTCGAGAAAAGCTGTGTCCCGTCAAGACAGCGAGTTTGCAACGCCCAGCCGACTGCTAAATCGCGGTGTGCAGCAAAGAGGACAACTATGGAGCAGCTGGCCACCAGAAACCTTTTGTCGGTGACTGCTAAGAAGAAACAATTATTATTAAACAGAGAATTAGAGTGATACGTTTGTTCGCAGAGTATGGTTCTTGATTGCCCTTTTAGAATTTCCGCTGAGTACCAGAGTATTGCTCGAGCAGTGATTCTCGAGAGGGATTATGTCAAGAGTGTACGACGCGTGAATTAGTCTGCAACAGGAATAGAATTGAAGTGTGTTCAAAGCAGTTGTAACTCGTTTCGTAAGATATTTTGAGACGACTATCGGCTTGTGCATAAAGTGATTATTTTGCCGATTTGGATAGAGGATAGACTCGCCAGGTACGGCAAATACTCCGACTTACTGAAGCGTGAGATTAGATTTTTCTGTTTGTGATTAATGGTATGTTGTGCCGTTTAGTAGCCACGCGTTTGCAGGCAAACCCAAACCGTTTTTCATTATTTTTGGGAGACTTTCCGTTTGAAGAGACGTCTTCAAACGAGGTCGTTTGCTTATTTTGTGGTTGAATATTAAAGCACGCACTAACGGATAGTATCGTTGCATCGCATTATTGTGATAGCATATGAGTACGCAAGCACTGAGGAATAGTAGTTACTTATCGATATTTGGTTAGGAGTTTTTGTGTGACTTCGGCATAAGTGGCGTAATATAGTAAATTCTGGAAATCTCGTTGGACGCACTGAATGCGTAGTCTATATTAAAGAGAACGGTAGTCATACATAATAGTTATTTATTGAGGGAAAAATCGGAAGTTTGTTGGGAATTTAATAGCGTTTCCCCTTGTCCAAAATCGACAAGTCAAGAACCATTTGTTATAGAAGACGCTAATTCTTCATAAAATAGATGATCGAGTGCTGTGTTTTGAGGTTTAAATATTAGTGGGTCGCGGAAGGCAATGCCTGAATTGGTTGGCTTTGTTTGATTATTTATAGTTCATATAGTACCATAGGCCGGTGACACTATGGTTTATTGTTTTACTTTTTTAAATTACATTTGCGCTTAGTGGGGTTTTGAACGGAGAACCTTCACTCGTAAAGTAAAACGCTGACTTCTACCTGTAAAAGAACTAATGGCAGGAAATAGTGAATTAACAGTTTTAAACCGAAAAAGTCAGTACCCGGCTTGTCCTTTATCCCTAAAGTATTCAAAAGTTTATTTCAAAAGAGGCTGATATCTCTAATATATCCTTTCGTATCAAAGTAATAAAGTAAAAGACTGGCATATCGGTAAAGGAAAGTTCAAAGAAACTAAAACCCTAAGGAGAAGGAATAGTAATTTTCAAATAATAACCAGCAACGAAAATAAAAATAATTAATCTTTATTTACACAGAGAAAGCAAGTTTACGTTTTACTGAAAAGTGATCAATTATAAATAAAAAGTTATTGCATTTAATTCTGAAAGGTCGAGACTGACGAGATAGTGTACTGCGATAAAATATCAATAGAGTCAAACATATTGTTGTAGTAAGGCGCTACTCGTAGAGGTTGTCGTTGACTGACTATGAAAGATAAACAATATTAGATTATATGTTGGCATTGCGAACGTATTCTCCAACTTACGTAAAAACTGATGAGGTTCACACTGATTACTTACGTATGTCATTGTTCGCTGAAGCTTTAAGAGAGCAAAAAGTACAAGAGGCAACGAATCTATATGACGTATTCATCAGTTATGAGCGAAAGCTGTCACTTTTGGTACCTGCGTTGTTAAAGTGTTTAATTGTGTTGTACACAGAGTAAGCTTCGATACAGGTTGCTGTTATTGGTAAAGTAAATATATCATTCCTATTCCCCGTAGACTCTCGCATTTAGCGTATTTCTGGTGACTGATACTTTGGTGGTAGTTTATCTTTTGAATCTCTCGAATCCTGATAGAAACTTTGTTATAACTAATATCCAGATAGCTTCCGCTGTCCCAATTATATCATGAAAAGTATTATTGTGTCCATATTTTTGTACATAGTGATGTCTCAGCGAGCTGTAGCGTGACAAGCTGAATACCAAATCTCACGTGACGAGGTTGTGTTAGTACAAACGACTATTTGAAGTCACACAGGTTACGTCAATGAGCGTAGGCAAGGTTTTGTCAGCACAACTTATTGTAGTATTACGAAAGTGAGCTACACCGTCCTACGTTGCTGTTCACCTGCATATTACAGTGCTGTTAGAGCCTGTTCGTAGACTATATCTCCTACAAGTCAGTGGTATCTAAGGGGTGGTGCAATACGCTGCGTTCACAAGCACTTTCAACTTGTCAGAGCTATCCTTGCATGGTAAGCGGTAGGGACAGGTCATACCAAAGTGGACGATTACTTTAGATGGGATACACATTTGTATGAAAGTGTTAATCAGGAAAAATATTCATGAATGAAATATTCACTCTGCAGCGGAGTGTGCACTAATATGAAACTTCCTGGCCCGATCGAGACTCTGACTCGTGACCCTTGCCTTTCGCGTGCACGTCCTCTACCGACTGAGCTACTCAAGCACGACTCATGACGCTTCCTCACAGCTTCACTTCCACCACTATCTCGTCTACCACCTTCCGAAATTCACAGGTCACGTGTTCGAGTCCCGGTACACCAGGTACTTCTAATCTGCCAGGGAGTTTGAGGACAAATAATAGTTTGCAAGATGGAAATCCTTCAATTATTGAAACAAACTGGTATGAGTCTGCTACTAGACCAGTATTCTGAAAGATATGGATCAGGTATGTTCTGCGAGGACTGCATGAGGACGTAATGCAAATGTGATTTACATTGACTGCTCGCTTATTCTGTGAAGGAGGTCAATCTCTCAACACAGTATTTATATGATCAAAAGTATCCTGATACTTATTAGTGAGCACTAATGTGGGGTACGTCCATTCTTAGTCGTTATAGTGGCGTGAAACCTTCTGGTGACACTTTCAGTGAGATGTCTGAATGTCTGTGGGGGGCATGCCAGTCCATTCTTGCTTAACAGCGGAAATCAGAAGATAGTTATGTTGGACGCTGATGTCTGCAGCGAAGTCGTTATACTAATCCATCCTGAAGGAATTCCATTGGTTTCAGGTTGGGATTCTGCGCAGGCCACTTGATTTCAGGAATTTTATTATTATCTGGCTGATACAAGCAGTCATGAGCTCTGTGCTCTCCCTCTGTTTTGAGCCAACAGTCCTTTGACTGGTACTATGTGGCCCAAATTGAATTTCTCTCGTGCTCCAGTGTGTTAATATAAAAAAAAGCAGTTGCACCCTACGTCCTCAATTATTTGTTGGGCATATTCCAATCTCTTTCTTCAGCTACAGTTTTTACCCTCTACAGATCCCTCTAATATCACGGACGTTATTCCGTGATGTCTTAACAACTTATGCGACGATACTGTCGCTTCTTCCTGCCACAGTTTCCCATGTCTTCCTTTCTTCACCGATTCTGCGGAGAAGCTACTCATTTCATATATTATCAATTGACTGAATTTACAATATTTTTCCGTAGCATCACTTCTCAAACGCTTATATTCTCTTCTGTTCTGATTTTCCCACAGAATTTGGTTCAGGAGTTGATAGGAAAGTGGTAGGTGACCCAGTATTAGAATGAGAATTCAGAAGAGCTTTGAATAATTTCACTTCAAATAAGGCGGATGGAGCAGATAATATTCCATCGGAATATCTGAAATCATTTGAGGAAGTGATAAAAAAAACAACTATCCACCTGGTGTGTAAAATGTGTGACACCAGCTATATACCACCAGGCTTTAGAAAAAACACCATCCTCCCAATTCCCAAGATTGAAAGAGGTGACAAGTGAGAGAGTTATCGCGCAATCGGCTTGAACGGCTCATGCTTCCAGTTGTTGACACGGCTAACAAGAATAATCTACAGAAGAACGGAAATGAAAATTGAGGATTTGTTAGATGACGATTAGTTTGGCTTTGGGAAAGGTATGGCACCAGAGAAGCCGTTATGACGTTGCGCTTGATAATGGAAGTAAGCCTAAGAAAAAAGACACGTTCATAGGATTTGTCGACCTGAGAAAAACGTTCGACAGTGAAAAATAATGCGAGATGTTCGAAATGCTGAAAAAGGAGGAGTAAACTGTAGGGGAGGCGAGTAATATACAATATGCACAAGAGTCAAGAGGGAACAGCAAGATGAAAAGACCAAGAACAAAGTGCACAGATTAAAACGGGTGTAAGAAAGAAGTGCAGTCTTTTGAGCCTTCTGTTCAATCTGATTATCGAAGAAGCAATGACGCAAATAAAGGAAAGGTTCAAGACTGGAATTAAAATTCATGGTTAAAAGATATCAGTGATAAGATTCGCTGATGACATTGCTATCCTGAGTAAAACTGAAGAATAATTACATGATCTGATGAATGGAACGAACTATCTTACGAATAAGGAATATGGATTGAGAGTAAATCGAAGAGATACGCAAGTTATGACAAACTGTAGAAATGAGAACAGCGAGAAACTTAACATGGGGGTTGATGGTTACGAAGTAAATGAAGGTAAGAAATTTTGCTGCTTAGGCAGCAAAATAATCCACTACGGACGGAGCAAGGAGGACATAAAAAGCAGACTAGCAATGGCGAAAATGGCATTCCAGGCCAAATAAAGTCTACTGGTTTCACACATAGGTCTTAATATGAGGAAGAAATTTCTGCGAATGTACACTTGGTGCACAGAATTTTATGGCAATGAGACAGGAACTACGAGAAAAGCGGAACAGAAAATAAATGTATTTGAAACTAGGTGTTACAGAAGAACTTTGAAAATTAGGTGGACTGATAAGGTGAGGAATGAGGTTATTCTCTGCTGAATCGGTGAGGAAAGGAATATATGGAAAACTCTGACAAGAAGAAGAGACAGTACGATAGAACATCTGTTTAGACATCGGAGAATAACATCCAAGGCAGTGGATTGAGTAGTAGGGGGTAAAAACTGTTGAAGAAGACAGACACTGAAATACACCCAGCAAATAACTGAGCAAGTATGTTGCAAGTGCTACTCTGAGAAGAGAAGGCTTGTAAGTGCTACTCTGATAAGCGAAGGCTAGAACAGGAAGAAGAAGAATTCGTGGTGAGCAGCAACAAAGCATTCGGAAGACAAATAATAATAATAATAGTAATGATAATAATAATGATAATATTCACTACCATACAATGTTGTTCTCGAAAGGTACATTCTCTGAAATTTCTTCGTCAAATTAAGCCTTACGTTTGAAAACAGTTGACTTCTCTTGGCCAGGAATGCCCTCTTTTCTCGTGCTAGTCTGCTTTTTATGTCCTCCTTTTCCGTCCATGATGAGTTATTTTGTTGCCTAAGTAGCAGAACTTCTTCACTTCGTCTACTTTGTGATAATTAGTTTTGATGTTCATTTTCTCGCTATTTTAATTTCTGTTCCCTCTCGTTACTTATGTCATTGTTGAGTTTACTCTCAGTCCTTACTATATACTAATTCTATTCGACAGATTCTGTAATTCTTCACTTTCAGGAGCACCACAAAAATTGTCAGCGAATTTTATCATCGATGTTCTTTCATCATGAAGCTTAATCCCATTTTGAATCTATCTTTCTTTTCCGTTATTGGTCCTTCCATGTGTAGACTGAACAGTAGGGGTAAAAGACTGTATATACGAGCGTTTCGTTCATACTGTACGTTGCGCGTCATTCCCAATAGGTTTTTCCAATTATCGTCAGAATGTAGAAAACTTTGAGCTATTTTACACTTTTGTCGGTCGAAAAATTCCATGAAAATGTGTTGATTTTTCTTCAGTCTTACTTCCATTATCAAATGCAATGACAGAGCTACCTCTCTGGTGCCTTTACTTTTCATAAAGCCGCGCTGATCATCATCGTAAAGATCCTCAATATCATTTTCCATTCTTCTTTATCTTGTTCATGTCAGCAGCGTGGACGCATTAGCTGCTAGTCTGATCGTGAGATAGTCTTCGCACTTAACGTGCCCATGCTATCGACAGAAGTTTGTATGTGATATTTTTGCGAAAGTCTAATGGTCAGTCTTATAGATTCTGCTCACGAAGTAGAACGGTCGTTTGATTCCCACGTCCATCAGTGATTTTAGAAATTTCAATGAAATATTATCTACCCCTTTTGCATCATTTGACATCAGTTCTTCCAGAGCATTTTTAAAATTCTGACTGTAATACTGCATCGCCTTTGTTTTCTCCTAACACGTCATCAGACAAGTGCTCCAACTCATAGAGGTCTTTAATGTTCTCTTTCCACCTCTCCTCTCTCTCCTTTACTTTTAGCAGAGAGATTACTATTGCATTTGTACTGTTGCCACTCTAGCTCTTAATTTTACCTAAGGAGCTTTTAAAATCTGTGTATACTGAGTCATTCCTCACGACGACCGTTTCCTTTTGGATTTCATCACATCTTTCATGCAGCCGTTTCACCTTGGCTGCCGTACCATTCCTGTTTATTTAGTTCCTTAAGTGATTTATACTGTTGTATTCCTGTCTTTCCCTGAACATTTTTCTATATCCTTCTTTCTGCAAGCAACTAAAATATTTCTTCTGTTACACGTGGTTTTTTGGCAGTTGCCTTCCTAGTACCTAGGTATGTCCAACATCTTTGAAAACAGCTTGATTGCCCTATTTGGAAGTGTCTCTTCTAGTTAACGCCCTGTTCTGATGTTGGTTAGCGCAGTATCCGCATCCTTAGCGAACTTTTAAAGCGTCTTACCATTTCTGAGTACTTGATTCTCCCGAATGATCCTTTAAACTTCAGTCTAATCTGCATCATTACTCAGATGCGATCTGAGTCTATATTTGTACCTAGGCTCGCTTTACATTCCAGTATCTGATTTCAGAATCTCTATGTGATCTTGATATAATCTACCTGGAGTCTTGCCGTGTCTACAGGTTTTTCCCAAGCATATCTCCTCCTCTTGTGGTTTTGAGGAGAGTAGTAGCTATTACCGTCTGGAATTTGTGCCAGAATTTAATTAGTCTTTCTCGTCTCTCACTACTACTGTTAAGCGCGTAGCTCCAATAACCCTTTCTACTACTCCTTCGGCCACATCCGCCTTTGAGTCGCCCAGGATTATTTGATTTTTATCTTCATTTACTTACTGAGTTATCAATTCTACGTCCTCATATACGCTCTCTATCTCTTTGTCTTCTAATTATGACGCTGGCATGTGTAGATGAACTATTTTTGCCAAGGTTGGTTTCTGATGAGAAAAGCCCTGTCAGTGAACTGTTCACAGTGGCTCACTCTCTGCCATGCTTCCCTCCTCATAACGAATCCTGTTCCCGATATACCATTTTCTGCTTCTGTTGATATTACCCCACATCCGTCCCTCAGGAATCCTTAACTTATTTGCATTTAACTTCACTCACCTCCACTATTATCAGACTGGGCCTCTACGTTTCACGTTTCACATTTTCTAGCTTTCCTACTGTGTCCTAATTTCTCATATTTCATGCTCCGACTAGTAGAATCTTATTCCGTGGTTGGTAACTCCATCATTCTGTCATGGTCACTTCCCTATCGGCAGCTCCGTTGCTGAGATCCTGGGAGAGCGGTTCTAGGCGCTTCTGTCAGGAACCGCGCTGCTGCTACGATCACAGGTTCGACTCCTGCCTCTGACGGATGTGTGTGATGTCCTTACGTTAGTTAGGTTTAAGTAGTTCTAAGTCTAGGGGACTGATAACCTCAGATGTTAGGTCCCATAGTGCTTAGAGCCATTTGAACCATTTGAACTTCCTGAGATCCGAATGGGGAGGGGGGGGGGGGCTATCAGAAACATTTTACTAATGGAGAGATTTTCATGAACATTTTCATTTATTGGCCACGTGTCCTGTGGATACACAGTAATTGTCTCTAATCCAGTGGTTTGTAGTTTCCATTGTTTTCTGCATCCTCAAGCCGTTCATCATTCCTGATTCTTGGTCATTTAGGCACAACAGAGTGCCCTGAACCTCTGGTCGCTCCTCCGTCCACTCTGGCATTGCTGTTGGAAGGTCCGTGCTGACTTCTTATGACGAAAGTTCTCGAACGCCGTTTCTGATAATTGTTATTAAAAATTTAACCAGTGGTTAGGCTCGGAGCACTATGGGACTTAAGAGCTATGGTCATCGGTCCCCTAGAACTTAGAACTACTTAAACCTAAATAACCTAAGGACATCACACAACACCCAGTCATCACGAGGCAGAGAAAATCCCTGACACCGCCGGGAATCGAACCCGGGAACCCGGGCGCGGGAAGCGAGAACGCTACCGCACGACCACGAGCTGCGGACAACCAGTGGGTAGATTCGAGTTCAGGACAGTTTTTTACTAGTCAAAGAGGTCACACCTACACATGCTTTGACATTTAGCGCTTCCTAAATGCAATAAGGGGACGACAAGCTTACGCTGGAAAACACTGTCACACTGAAACATCCTCTCTCCTATACTTCATTGTTCTCGACACAGGTGATTGCAGGTAACGATGGCCGTGCATACGTCAACGCCAATCCGTTCCATCGGATTCTCTCAGAATGTAGCGTGGTTCAACATTCCAAATCATCTACATTCATCCAGTGTGAAGCGGCGTCGCGAGTCACACGAACTCACACATTGCTTTCCAGGAATGTGTGACTTATGAGGAGCAGCTCGACCATTGTATCCCATTCTTTTAACTCCCAACGCACTGTTATTATGCTAGCTGGAGTGGTGATAGTACTTTGGAACTCACGAGTTATTTCTCCCGCTAATCACTTGCGATTTCTGCCAACTACTTTTCGCAATGCTCGACCGTCCTTGCCTGTCAGTACATGAGGTTTGTCTAGTCTTGGTTTAGATGTGGTTGTTACTTCGCGTTTCTACTTCACAATCACATAGCCAACAGTCGACTTTGGCAGCTGTATAAGGAATGAATTATCATCGAAGAATTTATTATTCAGGTGACATCCAATGGATAGTCCACATGCGAAGTCACTGAGTTCTCCCATTATGATGTCGTTGCGTCGCTGCTGACAACACAGTACTCCCCGTCTACTTTTGCACTCTAGTGTCATCTAGTGGCCACATCCACACTACATAGGAGAGACCGGATACATTCGATTAGACGGTGAACATGCAAGTAAACTCACTAGAACGGCACTCCGGATATCGACTGGAACAGTAAATTCTGAATCAGAAATTACACCCGCTGCGACAAGTTGTATTTAGCATTTACATTCAACTCGTAGCTACTCCAAGCTTCGTAACTGCTGCGGAACTGTAACGTTTTGAGAAGTATGTGCAGCATCCTTAATAGTAAACAGAAAATAATAATTCCAGCTTATCTCAATAAAATTAAGGACTCTTGAAATAATTATGTCATTAATTTAATTTATTACAGTGAAGGCACGCATCTTAGGATAATTCGCTTTAATTGAAAGACATCATCAAAATGCACAAGAGTGCCTTGATATTTTAGGCGAAGTTTAATGATGTAAACAACATTTTAGAACTAGACGGCACTTGGTGGGTCATTTTCACTACCAGCGCGTGCTGAAAAGTAATGCCTCCGAATTTCTTATTTGAAAACACTTACGAGGTTTTAAATAAAACAAACTTCATTAACATTCTATGTCGCTATTTTTCATGTCTACATATTTATTTCTCTACATAGTCAATTTGGCAACGGACACATTTCTCCCAACGAGAGACCAGTTTGTTGATACCCTCACTGTAGAGAATTTCTGACATTGTTGACGGATCCACAACTTCACCTCTGCTTCGACCGCTCCATCACTATGAAAACGAAGTCCTTTAACGTGCCCCTAAATTTATGCGAGCAGATGGAAATCGGATTGGGGTAACAGAAGTTGGGACTGTATAGAGGATGATCGATGACAGGCACCGAATTGTTGCAGTTATCGCAGCTCTCGTGAGTGATTTCGCATTCTCACGCTGAAGTAGTGGGTGCTCCATATATGGACGACCTCTTCGAAATTGTGCCTTCAGTTTTCTGGGGGTATAGCAGTGCGTCGCAGATTATACGTCTGCGGAATTAGGCGTGAATTCCAAATGCACCACACCTTGGATATTCCAGAACACCGTGTGCATAACTGTCCCTGCTGGTGGCATGTACTTATTTTTTTTTTGGTAGGGGGGGGGGGTGCATCGGTGGTTCTTTGTGTTGGAACTCCATTGATGCTCTACTGTAAGCGTGGTCACAACGTTGAACCCAACTTCCATCACCTGTCATAGTGTTGCTAAGCTACTCATCACCCTACACTTACATCTACATCCATACTCCGCAAGCCACCTGACGGTGTGTGGCGGAGGGTATCTTGATTTCCTCTATCGGTTCTCCCTTCTATTCCAGTCTCGTATTGTTCGTGGAAAGAAGGATTATTGGTATGCCTCTATGTAGGCTCTAATCTCTCTGATTTTATGCTCATGGTCTCTTCGCGAGATATATGTTGGAGGGAGCAATATACTGCTTGACTCCTCGCTGAAGGTATGTTCTCGAAACTTCAACAAAAGCCCGTACCGACCTATTGAGCATCTCTCCTGCAGAGTCTTCCACTGGAGTTTGTCTATCATCTCCGTAAAGCTTTCGCGATTACTAAATGATCCTGCAACGAAGCGCGCTGCTCTCCGTTGGATCTTCTCTATCTCTTCTGTCAACTCCATCTGGTACGGAACCCACACTGATGAGCAGTATTCAAGCAGTGGGCGAACAAGCGTACTGTAACCTATTTCCTTTGTTTTCGGATTGCATTTTCTTAGGATTCTTCCAATGAATCTCAGTCTGGCATCTGCTTTACCGACGATCAACTTTATATGATCATTCCATTTTAAATCACCCCCTAATGCGTACTCCCAGATAATTTATGGAATTAATAGCTTCCAGTTGCTGACCTGCTATATTGTAGATAAATGATAAGGGATCTTTCTTTCTATGTATTCGCAGCACATTACACTTGTCTACATTGAGATTCAATTGCCATTCCCTGCATCATGCGTCAATTCGCTGCAAATCATCCTGCATTTCAGTGCAATTTTCCATTGTTACAACCTCTCGATATACCACAGTATCATCCGCAAAACGCCTCAGTGAACTTCCGATGTCACACAAAAGGTCACTTATGTATATTGTGAATAGCAACGGTCCTACGACACTCCCCTGCGGCACACCTGAAATCACTCTTACTTCGGAAGACTTCTCTCCATTGAGAATGACATACTGCGTTCTGCTATCTAGGAAATCTTCAATCTAATCACACAATTGGTCTGATAGTCCATATGCTCTTACTTTGTTCATTAAACGACTCATTAAACGACTGTCGGGAACTGTATCGAACGCCTTGCGGAACTCAAGAAACACGGCTTCTACCTGGGAACCCGTGTCTATGGCCCTCTGAGTCTCGTGGACGAATAGCGCGAGTTGGGTTTCACACGATCGTCTTTTTCGAAACCCATGCTGATTCCTACAGAGTAGATTTCTAGTCTCCAGAAAAGTCATTATACTGGAACATAATACGTGTTCCAAAATTCTACAACTGATAGACGTTAGAGATATAGGTCTATAGTTCTGCATATCTGTTCGACGTCCCTTCTTGAAAACGGGGATGACCTGTGCCCTTTTCCAATCCTTTGGAACGCTGCGCTCTTCTAGAGACCTACGGTACACTGCTTCAAGAAGGGGGGCAAGTTCCTTCGCGTACTCTGTGTAAAATCGAACTGGTATCCCATCAGGTACAGCGGCCTTTCCTCTTTTGATCGATTTTAATTGTTTCTCTATCCCTCTGTCATCTATTTCGATATCTACCATTTTTTCATCTGTGCGACAACGTAGAGAAGGAACTGCAGTGCAGTGTTCCTCTGCGAAACAGCTTTGGAAAAAGACATTTAGTATTTCGGCCTTTAGTCTGTCATCCTCCGTTTCACTACCATTTTGGTCACAGAGTGTCTGGACATTTTGTTTTGATCCGCCTACCGCTTTGACATAAGACCAAAATTTCTTAGGATTTTCTTCCAAGTCAATACATAGCACATTACTTTCGAATTCATTGAACGCCTCTCGCAAAGCCTTCCTCACACTACATTTCGCTTCGCGTAATTTTTGTTTGTCTCCAAGGCTTTGACTATGTTTATGTTTGCTGTGAAGTTCCCTTTGCTTCCGCAGCAGTTTTCTAACTCGGTTGTTGTACCACGGTGGCTCTTTTCCATTTCTTACGCTCTTGCTTGGCACATACTCTTCTAACACCTATTGTACGATGGTTTTGAACTTTGTCCACTGATCCTCAATACTATGTGTACTTGAGACAAAACTTTTGTGTTGAGCCATCAGGTACTCTGAAATCCACATTTTGTCACTTTTGCTGAACAGAAAAATCGTCCTACCTTTTTTAATATTTCTATGCATGCACACGATCTCGTGGTATGCTACACTTACCTGAGAGCTGTATCTGTATTATCCGACGATTTTCACCTCGGCCGAGTAATCTACGTATGACATGCAGTACCTCAATCGATCCATTACTAGTCAGCACGCCCTCATAAGACTTGACCGATTTCAGGCTTATATATCAGCCTTTTGTATTACGTCTTAAGATGCGTAAAATTAGCATTGGAACGTTATCCAAATACTCATTATGCATTTACTACACTCAAAGTAATTTTTAAGCTAAGTCATCCAATAGATAACCCAAAAATGTACAAAACGAGGACATCAAATAAGTCTGAAGCTCACAGCATACCAGCCTCACTTAGTCTCGGATTAATAAAGCAAACCTGTGACACATTATAAATGACTGACTAGACAACCTGATTTCGTAGGAGAGCGTTTCATTCCTCCCACTGACCATTCTGACGCAAGTGATGGCTTCACAACCAATTTACTTCCCTGTCCTTCGATCAGTAACTGTATGTAATAACGTACCCATCTTAAATACTATTATATCAACAATATTACTGTACAGTTGTCAGTGGTGGGTTAACAACGAACAAATACTTTTCTTTGTTTACATGCATAGTCTATTCAACGGGCAACATTTCGTACTTCATAGACTATAACAGGAGTTATACGTGCAGGTATCCGTGAAAGGCTTCCCATTATTCTTTTCCGTACTGTGTCTACTCCATATAAAGGAGTGAAAATGAATACACACGGCCAAATTCTTTTTTGCAAATTAAAACGGGAAAACTGATCACTGACGCATTATAATGTGCTGCTCCTCCCGATTATGTGACCCGGCTGCTGATAATTCAGTTTGAGTGCCCCTGTTCCCCTGTGGAATTCAAACCATTTCGCTCTCGGCGGCAGACAAAAGCGCCCTATATTCCGCGGACGTGTGCCCCTGTAGTAATTTAACCCTCAGTGGAAAATAAATGGAGGTTGTTTGTTTCTGCTGTGTTATTATTCTTTGTCCATGGTTTGTGTTTTAGCATGCATTCAATCGCATATTACTTTCTTCGATGAACTGGTTTTTTTACCAAAGTTAATTGCTTCTTTCACTGCACTTCTCTTTTTATCTTTCCCCTTCGTCCATTATCGAAAACTAAAAATTTTATCTATTTCTCTGTTTTCATGTCTAAATATTTCAGTACTGTATCATAGTTTCTTTCTAGTTCCATTGCAATACTCAAATCTGCAAGTTAACAGCGCTTGTGAGAACTGAATTCTTGCGTTCAAATTTCGGGCTGTTTACGGTCAGCCACTCACATCAAATAATAGTGACACACTAAACACACTATACAGCCAAGGCCAACTTGTATGAGGCTGTCAAGTGGATTAGTGGAAGGTGGAGTAAAGTGGACAGGTCGGGAAAAGTGTTCAAAAATGTTCAAATGTGTGTGAATTCCTAAGGGACCGAACTACTTAGGTCATCGGTCCCTAGAGTTACACACAACTTAAACAAACTTAAACTAACTTATGCTAATAACAACACACACACACACACACACACATGCCCGAGGGAGGACTAGAACCTCTGGGAAAAGTGGCCATTGCATGATTTTTCATCCTGAGCAATACTGCTGTCTGCCAAAAGGTTGTCAGACTAGTTATAATATATACAATCACTGTCGTCAGTGAGTTCCAGAGAGTACGCTTGCTCCGTTTCTTTTTATAGTATTTTTTTTGGTTTTCAGTCGTCTGATGTAAGGTAAGTGACTTGTTATTCTTATTACATCACGTAAACGCAGAGTTATAATTTTTCATCGTATAAAGATTCAAACAACGTCTTTGGACTGACAAATGTCGTTCCTTCCTTTATCCTTTCGATATTATCTTTACATCACTGCATCATTAACGCCAAAATGGCGGCCGATCGGGGAAAAAGGTCACACCACACGTTGGAAAAAGTGGCTACCACTTTTTCATTGTTGGAATGAGTGGAGTATCGAGCGCTTACAGAGATAAAGGCAGACGTTATGTTGGTTTTATACATGATTTTGGTCTGATAAGAACGAGTGTTTGTTCTGTGTTGTTCTGACAAGAGCGATAAGGTCAGGGAGATATATGGGGGACTCTGTATTAGGGTAAAATAGATGAGGAGACACAATACATGGATATCTCTACAACTGTCTGTAAGTTGTCAGGATAGCTCAGGGTAAAATGTTGAAATATGATAAAAAAGTCAGTCTTAGGTGATAGGTGAACCACAAGCTGGCGTTCATCAGCAATACCATTCCCTGATAGCTTTCCCGAGAAAGATCTTGTAACGTAATAGCGCTGAATTAACAATTGAAAGCACAAGTGTTTGTGGAACTTTCTTCTTTAGAATTAAGGGTAAAACCTTTTTGTAATTTTGCAGGGTGTGAGGAAATGTTGATGCCCCCTTGAACATTGTAGCTCCGTTCTCAACTCATGTTTGCGAAATAAGAACAACAGCAACTGCCTGTGGATAACACTTTACTCGATGAATGTGCGAATTGTATCGTTATTGGACGTTATGAATATATACACTCCTGGAAATGGAAAAAAGAACACATTGACACCGGTGTGTCAGACCCACCATACTTGCTCCGGACACTGCGAGAGGGCTGTACAAGCAATGATCACACGCACGGCACAGCGGACACACCAGGAACCGCGGTGTTGGCCGTCGAATGGCGCTAGCTGCGCAGCATTTGTGCACCGCCGCCGTCAGTGTCAGCCAGTTTGCCGTGGCATACGGAGCTCCATCGCAGTCTTTAACACTGGTAGCATGCCGCGACAGCGTGGACGTGAACCGTATGTGCAGTTGACGGACTTTGAGCGAGAGCGTATAGTGGGCATGCGGGAGGCCGGGTGGACGTACCGCCGAATTGCTCAACACGTGGGGCGTGAGGTCTCCACAGTACATCGATGTTGTCGCCAGTGGTCGGCGGAAGGTGCCCGTGCCCGTCGACCTGGGACCGGACCGCAGCGACGCACGGATGCACGCCAAGACCGTAGGATCCTACGCAGTGCCGTAGGGGACCGCACCGCCACTTCCCAGCAAATTAGGGACACTGTTGCTCCTGGGGTATCGGCGAGGACCATTCGCAACCGTCTCCATGAAGCTGGGCTACGGTCCCGCACACCGTTAGGCCGTCTTCCGCTCACGCCCCAAAATCGTGCAGCCCGCCTCCAGTGGTGTCGCGACAGGCGTGAATGGAGGGACGAATGGAGACGTGTCGTCTTCAGCGATGAGAGTCGCTTCTGCCTTGGTGCCAATGATGGTCGTATGCGTGTTTGGCGCCGTGCAGGTGAGCGCCACAGTCAGGACTGCATACGACCGAGGCACACAGGGCCAACACCCGGCATCATGGTGTGGGGAGCGATCTCCTACACTGGCCGTACACCACTGGTGATCGTCGAGGGGACAGTGAATAGTGCACGGTACATCCAAACCGTCATCGAACCCATCGTTCTACCATTCCTAGACCGGCAAGGGAACTTGCTGTTCCAACAGGACAATGCACGTCCGCATGTATCCCGTGCCACCCAACGTGCTCTAGAAGGTGTAAGTCAACTACCCTGGCCAGCAAGATCTCCGGATCTGTCCCCCATTGAGCATGTTTGGGACTGGATGAAGCGTCGTCTCACGCGGTCTGCACGTCCAGCACGAACGCTGGTCCAACTGAGGCGCCAGGTGGAAATGGCATGGCAAGCCGTTCCACAGGACTACATCCAGCATCTCTACGATCGTCTCTACGGGAGAATAGCAGCCTGCATTGCTGCAAAAGGTGGATATACACTGTACTAGTGCCGACATTGTGCATGCTCTGTTGCCTGTGTCTATGTGCCTGTGATTCTGTCAGTGTGATCATGTGATGTATCTGACCCCAGGAATGTGTCAATAAAGTTTCCCTTTCCTGGGACAATGAATTCACGGTATTCTTATTTCAATTTCCAGGAGTGTATTCACAAGTTACTGCGCAGCTTGCACGAATGTTAATAGCCTCATGGTGACTAAAACTCGAAATCGGCTGCTAATTATTTATTTTTAAAATTTTATTATGCTGGTATTTGACCACCTGCCCATTTTCAGCGACACAATGCCATGTCGTATTTCAGTCACTAACTTCCTGAGGGCCGTTATGAACTTTCTGTTGCCTGTACTAATAATGTGATAATGGAATAACAATTGCGGCTTGATTTGAGTTATGCCCTTGATGAGCGCGTTTAGACTAACCATCTTGTCCATTTCTCTGTTGTTTTTTCTTTATATATATATATTCATAGTGTATTTAAGTACAAACAAAATGTGCTTATCGAGCATGTTCTTCAACTGGTACATTATTAGAAGAGGAACTTTGCGTGGACAATTCCGAATATTAGGTGGTTGTACCTCTCGAAACAGGATCTCATCAAATATTTGCCCCTAGTTGGTTATCCAAGATCTTCTCCCTCGCCTATACATCCTGAGGAGAACAATAGAAATAAACACATTATGTGTATTGACTAAATCTCATAAGGTCCTCATTTCATGAATCACGTTGCGAAAACTCGTCCCAACGCTGCAAAACTTTTCCATCCCCCTGGAATGGAGAAAAATTTAAATTATCAATGAAATTCACTACAAAGTGTTTTCACATACTCATTGTTACCCTGATTGACCTTGGTCTTACCGTTCCAGTTCGCTTACTGAAAGAAATAACAAAGTGTACACTCACTGTAGTGGAGAGTGGTTAACGTATTGTTATAATCTAATTTCAAATTAGTGACGAAGAACCTGCCCTTCGCTGACGATGTAATCAACATTACGACATCAGTAAACGCTAGAGGTCTAATAAATGTACCTAGCTGACACTGAAGGGCAATTTATCACTTGTTAAAAGCTTCCTTGTGTTTATAATTCTGTTTATTTGCAAAAAGTTCCAGAACGATTCACTTTTCTATTTGGCACACTGTAAAACTGGTTTTATGAATAATAATTTTTGGAACAATTTTCTCACGCGAATACTTTTCACTATCGCAGTACAATAGGTTTTTCTTTCCTTTTCTTTTTAATGCGCGGTCTTGTTTCTGCACCATTGCATCATCATCTATGGGTGCACTTATTGTGTTCTTTAAAATGCAAATATGTTTCAAGTAACAATTACAGTAACGAAATAAGTCTTAGAAACAGTTTGCTTTTGTGATTATTCCTTTGTTTTATAGAGGGCTGGTTCAGTACGACACTCTGTACATTATTATACAATGTTAGCTTACGATCTGAAACTAACCAAAAATAGTGAATTTCATTCGCAAGATAACAAATATCTAAGCCTACAAATGTAATTTTACTGTTCGAAAATAATGGTTACTTTTTGCGAATGCTTTAAATGGTTTTCGTACTCTCTCTCCTCATCTGAAAGTTAAGCCGTTACGGTAACACACACGGAAACACGATGTACGTTTCCACTAGCAAGTTACATGTCTGAACCGTCTTCACAAATCATCGCGTTTTCGTCGACACTGTGTCTCTACTTCTTGTGAATTTTTACCTGTATTCATGCCACGTCCAGCACGAGATTTAATTTTCTTACTTCTTCTCTCCACGTGCCTGTATTTGTGTGTGAGAGTGCTCCCGCGCACGCGCACCTGTTCGTGTGTGTGAAGAAGCAGAAGTGCTCAAAAATGTTTTTTTCACTTTTTTTGTCGTGTTACTTGTACAGTTCATAATGCGTTAAGCAGAATGCCATCGTACAGCGTTGTACACGTCTTCATAATCCATTTAACTTCTGCTATTACCATATGTACATGGGAGCTCTTCTGTTGTTAGTTTCAGGTATACGATGTGGCTAGATTTTAGTATTTTTAAATATGCGTGTATTTTTGTTGGGTATTGATTGTTAGCTGTTAAGTGGTCTCTTTGTAAACTGTAAACTTTCACGGCCGGAAATGTCACAGTTAATAAACTCTCCCCGTCTGTTATGAAGCGGACGAATGGATTTCATATTTAAACCCAACGTTTCGTCCTCATCTGAAGGGGATATTTTGAAGATGAACCGTAGCTTCTTCTAGTATCCGATTCACTACATGGCTCGTTGCTAACTGCAACAAAATTACGTCTTCGCTTGCTCCCGCGAAGTGGCCTGACGTCACATGTATTGAATATGTGAGCGTAATTAGCCGTTGTCGACTGCCATAAGTCGCTGTCGCTATAATTTAATGGTGAAAGACTGGTTCACATCTTTCTCAGCATCCGGGATCCAAATGTTTTTAAATTTCACGCCCTCCTGCTTCCTACTGAACTTCCCGGGTAGTCTTACAATCTCTAGACCCTGTGGCGTCTCTGTATTGCCTTTGAAAAAGAACCGTCAAACAACGACTAGAAGAGCACGAAAGTGGGGGGAAAACTGACAGATCAGCAGTGGTGGAACATGCTTTGCAGCCAGGAGACCACCACATTTATTTTTATAGGACTCAGATACTGACAACCACAAGCGGATGCCAGAAGCGCTATACGAAGAGGCCATAGAGATTGTAAAACACACCAGGAATATCAATAGAGAAGAGGAGGGCGTGAACTTTAATGTAATTTTGATCGCCGTACTGAAGAACATGGAAACCAGACTTCCACCATGGAGTGACAGCAACAGCGGGCGACGTAAATCGACAATGACCAATTACGCTCGCATATTAAAAATATTTAACAACATTGCACGAGAACTCACGTAAACAGAATTTTTCTGCAGTCAGATCGGACACTCGAATAAGTTGCGATTCATCTTGAAAAGCATTATAGTCCGGAACATTTTATTAATTTAGTACTAAGTGGCCTGCAAATGTGCTATTGGAGCGATTACTTATTAGGGCTGTGAGGTGTTCTGAATATCTTGTTAAAAGATGCCAACATTCCTAATGGCTGGGCTACCAGCACTTCCAGTGCTACAATTCAAGAGCTTACACTGCAGTTTGCGCAACTGACGACTTGAAGAATTGACGGATTCTTGAAATTTTTGCCCGTTCCTGTGATCGCCACCCATATAGGATGTGTGGGCTGTGACAGGAATACATTTACCTTCATACCAGCTTTCAGCTAGCAACCTTCATCAAAAGACGCATCATGTACTTCAGATATGGCAAGAAATCCCCGAGAATATCATTTGGAGTCTAATATATGACATCATACCAGTCCGTGGGGATCACACCCCATCACTACTGATGAGTTCAGTTCCGAATAGCTCTGTAAATATCTCGTCGACGATTCCGGTGCCCATATTGAAAAAAAACTGTGTAAGCGGCAGGTAATAATAAAATTAACATTATGGTTTCCTCCCTTGTTTGAACTTTACTGCCACGTCTCGTTTCTAAGACATTACATATGGAAACACTTCTATACGTCTATTTTACATGCACAGCGCCAGATTTTCACCTGGCGACCAAATCTGAAACTAATATTTTTTCAGCATAAAGCGGTTCCCCATTAACGGATTACAATATCTACAAGCTTCGCTGTCATACGACAGTTACAGGCGACACTAGACCCTTGTGAATATCTATACTGTAATTACAACCAACTGGTTCCAGTTATGCCACGAGTAACACAGTGTTCTCGGGGGTCGGCTGCCGCAGTGAGCTGGCCGCACAGTGAAGACGCCTTGGCAGCTCCTAAGGAGGAACGGCCGCGTAAAACTGCCCTATCTGGCGGCCGGCTCTCTAAATCAGAGATGAGAGCGCTGATAGCCGCCGGCGCAACGAGGCTCGCTAACTGCTTACGCCCACGCTTCCGGACCGTTTGTTATTTGCTTCATTGCGCTCAATCTGCGGCTTACTTTCCTCGCGTTGCCTGCGTAGCGGGAGGTCTACGATCGCACTGCGGGTGGCGCGCGCTCTTCAGCGCGTCGCGTTGGAGAAGGCGCTTTCAAGAGCTCAGTTGTCCTCACGTAATGCGCTTGGCCCACGCATCTGAGCAAGAGAGACGTACCGCATGCACCACGGTATGGGAGATTATGTCCGAGAGGTTAGCAAGCCCTACGACGGCAAGGATATGTGCATCTTCCTGACATATCTGCCTTAGCGACAGTGAGTCGATTTAAAGTGGACGGTAATAGTTAAGAATAGGATTTCTCTTGGAAAACATGTTAATGGGTTGGGAATAACTAATCTTCTCTTCCCGTATTCGTTTACCTTCCCTGATTCGTATCTTGTACTGTATAAAGCTCCCGAATATTCTCAACTGTAACACCTTCACCATATCTCCACAGGAATCGAGTCGCTGCATACCCGGTATCTCAGATCTTCAAAAGCTCAGGCCTTTTCCCGCGCCGCTATCACTACGACTCATTTTCGTCACTTCTCCAGCCCTTCCATGTCCTTTTCCAGAGTAATATCCATCGTCTACTTCGCTCAGACCATGAAGTCACTCTTGAGATCGACTCATCCTGTAAACTGTAACCTAACCTACCTCTTTTCTTTCCAAATGAAGGCTTCATCCTACTCTTCTTCTGAGTTACCTCAATCCTACCCTTTTTCTACCACATGTGTACCGTCTTTTGACCATCCCAATGCTCATTCCCCATCCCTAGTCATATTGCTTGTTTTCCAGTCTGATCAATATCGAAATCTCTTGCCGACGGTATGACGGAAAACCTCATGAACCATCATGTCACCGAATGAAGATGATCGTTTGTATTCAGGTCAATGTACTTTTATTTTTATTAATTATCAACAATGGCTGAAGAGCGACAACACGGTCGCATCCACCGTTCTGACACCTGTGAGGATATGTCTATCGAACAGATGTTCAAGTTACAGGAGAGTCAATAAGGGATGATGAATACCTATAGATGGACCTATTTTGGGTCTATTTCTCTCCTCGACGTTCATTTGAACTAAATTTGTATTAGTAAATTTAAGTCAAACAAAATAATGTTTTTAAAAAAATGCAGTAGACAAGAAACTCTACGTCTGGACTGCATTCCATCTCTGAAAGTCTCATGCTCAGTATAGCCTTATAAATGATTAAGATTAAAGAGCGGTAATGTGCAAACAACGGAAGCATTGCTCTCTATTGGAGGACAGAATAATGCCTAATTCTGTCGCCAAAGAGCTTTCCAAAGATGCGGCAAGGCGAGATTAAGTGCCAATACACATCGACGATATATGGTACATTATTCAAATGCGAACTACTTCGAACGGAGCAGAATGAGCGGCCGTTGCGAAGTAGTTCTCACATACCGCGCCATTTCATTGGTTATGGCGCATACCATAACGTCAATAATGTACGTGCACAGACAGAAATACAAGAGGTTCGCAAGGAACCGAGAAGTTGGTGCGTGTCCTGTGCAATCTGAGCGCAGTATGGGATGACACCTTAACGGAGTTTAAAAAGCCATTATAAAAGTAACGTAGTATTCTACAAGACAATGCGTCAAGTAATTTGAAGTAGGACAACAGCGCTGAAAACCTCTAAAAAAAACACACTCAAATTTATGTCTAAGAAATTGCTCTTATTCGTAAATCATTTTGCAGATTTTTTAAATAGTAGACTTAATTAACGTAGACTTCATGTGATGTACGGTGTCAAGAAACCTGGTCCCATCATGCAAACAATAGAATGGATATTTTCGGTTATGCATTTACAGACCTATATTATTTCAGAAACGACAGTCTGTTCCGCCTGGACTATGGCTGGAGCTGACCATTCCACAATCGCGATTTCGGTGTGTGTGCCATTCTCAAGTTCCAATTCACCATGAAGTACGTCAATATATATTCTTCACAGCTTCCCAAATAACGAGAATAGATAGCGAGGCATCTTATTTAAACTTATAGATAAATAGAAACACCGTCATAAGACGTAGTGAGCCACGCGGCTCCGTCCGGCCGCCGCGTCATCCTCTATCACAGATCGCCATCAGCAAGGAATATGCAGAGCCATGTGATCAGCAAACCCCTCAGTCGGCAGTTTTCAGCTATTCAGACATAGCAGCCGCTGCTTCTCAATCAAATAGCTGCTCGATTGGACTCGAGAAGGTGATTACAATTGAAACATCCCCTTTGAACTATTTATACGTGACTGTGCTTAAACTGACATACAATATTTTTAGTGCAACGCAATCTGACTTTCAGAAATCCCTACAAAAGAATGGCCCTGACTAACATTAACCTATGCGTTTCAAAAATCGCGTACCTCACAAAAATCTTGGTTACTCGAACTACTGCAATAAAGCGAGCGCCACTACTGCCAGCTAAATAAAAGATTCAAACTACGGAAGGCACTAACTACTGATAGGCACAGTTAGCAAAATGAAAGATTTTAATAGAGAACAAACAATGTATTTACCTTAATAGTCATAATATATATAGCAGTTCATGACAAATTACAAAACTCCATCTCTTTCCCCACATCCACCACTGCTGGCGGCTCACCTCCAACTGCGCAACGCTACGCACTGTTCACATCCAGCCGCCGCTGCCCAACACTACAATGGCAGACAACAATGCAAACTAGCCACAGACTGCACACAGCACAGCCAGTGATTCTCACACAGAGCGCTACGTGGCGTTACCAATAAGAAAACCTAAACAGCCTACTTACATAGCCCCCATGCTCCCCACAATAAATTTTACAAATTGTTTTGGGCAGTGGCCACTAATGATTTGAAAAAAATTTTCATAGTTACAATAACAAAGATATCAAATGCACACACTTTTTGATACAATGTTCGTCAAAAGCTAAAATTTTGTCACAGTCCATAAAGAAAGTCCTGATCATTCATCATAATAGTAATTACAGTTTTTTTTCACAAAGTCTCATTAGTAAAAGAAACTGCACACAGAAGTAGTTGATTTCCATGCAGTCTTGAAGAAGTAGTGTTGTCCTTCCAACGGAAAGACAGCGCTGACTCTCGACATGCAGACAGGTAATGGGTCACAACAGAGCAAACCCACAACAGAGTCATTCGAAGTTTTGAAGAATATTGGTAGGTAGGTCATCACAGAGCAGACCCACTGTAGTCCTGGTAGAGAGTACGGTATTGGTGGGCCACCAGAGGTGTAGACCCACTACAGTCCTTGTAGAAATAATGGTACTGGTGAGTCAGCAAAGGTGTAGACCTACTGTAGTCCTTGTAGAAATAATGGTATTGGTGGGTCATCAAAAATGCAGACCCACTGTAGTCCTTGTGAAGATGGCCAGCAGCCATCTGTTGTGACTGTGCAGGTACACAATCACCATTGAAGAGTCTTACAGATAATATAGCAAGTCCATAACCACCACTTGTGCACTCACAAAGTGTTTGGAATTGTCCTTAGAACCAGCAATGCTGTTATCCAGTCCCTTGCTGAATTATTAACACACGTGGAAACACTAACAGTCCCTACTTCTCACATATTGTCCATATACTATGACCAACAGAAACGTGTGCAGTGAAATGTAACTTACACGTTAATTAATTTGATGAATTGGTGTGAAGTACAATTTTATAACATAAGAACACAATAACAAAGGTACAAAATATATCATTAAAAACATAACAATACAGATAACATTTGTAGTACAGGCTTCACAAAAGAATAGAAATAGACATGCATATCAGTGTTACAAGAATTATGACATAAGTACATACATAAAGATCAGAATAACTTTTGAAACATCAACTTCACATATGAGCATTAAAACAAAACAGAATAAATAATGTCTAAGCATCTTTACAAGATAAATAGCATAGTATTTGAAAAATTCTACAACATAAATCTTATTAGCTAAACACTGAAAGACAGGAAAAAGACAAATACACAATGGTACATACACACATAGCAAAATAATACAAAAGGAAAGGACAGGGTTTGTTTTACTGCAGTATTTTGCATGGTGATCTCCCTTGGTTCATCATTATTCCCAAAAGCCCTATCTATACCTGCTTTCTGTACTTTTTTTCGTATAACTTCTCAATGCATTTCTTCCAATTCATTGCAACTCATTGTCTTAAATAGTCTACCCCCTCTTAAGCTAACTTAAATCTACTGAGCTCAGATGCTAAACTAAGGGACGAGGCAATGCAGCAGCACAAAACGATTAATACAAATAGCAATGAAAAAAAATGGAAATTGTCAAAGCAAGCAGCAATATTACAACTAATATAAGGCAATGAGCAGCAAACAAGAAAAATAAATCAGTAGTAAAACTGGCTTAACAGAGTAATGTATAGTGAAATTTAGTAGCACTATGCCTGGCAAACAGCAGCAGCATCTAAACATGACAAAGCTCAAGCAGAAAAAATATTACACTAAAAATGGCCATGTCTAATACCTATGTCACATCTTAACACTAGAGTGATGCATCACGAGAACTTACACTAGCAGATAAGTTACCAAATCGTAAAGAAATTATTTATGCAATTCCTGTGAAGGGAAATGCCTATTTATGCCCTCGTTTTCTTGGAAGTAGATGATAAATTTCTTATTGACTGAATCTGTAGGGATAAAATAACTATATTAGTACATATATTAAATTTTATTTTAACCAATGCTGCAATGCAGCTAGAAACTAGATATTAAAGAAAATTAGCAAATATGTACAAAGGACGGCATGAAACATTATTCATTAGCCATATGGCATTTCATAAGGCAGTAAAAATTCTCTCAATTCTCGAGAAAGACGCTTGTCATAATCAGGTGTGCAGATGTAAGTATCTTTCCAAGTAATGAGCGTGTCGTATTTGTGGTGCTTTCTACAAAGGAATGTCAATAGCGAGGATAATGGCCTCCCTTTTTTTTTCTACCACCTAATGGCTTTTTCTCAAGGCGGCTGGCATACCTGGCCGCTCACAACGAATTACGTCACGGTCACTTACCTTTCTTACCGAAATATTTACGACAGCAGTTTTCACTACAGTGACTGTCTCATATAAAAATTTCACAGGTCGAAAATTCGCGTTACAAATGTGTAGAAACAAAATCCTATGAATATAACAGTGTGCAAAAAATTTTCGCCTGCATTGTGATACATTCACGCATTTACACACATTTCATAACTCTTAAAGTACAATTCTTGGTTTCCAACATCCTTTTTCACAAGTCAGAGTCCCTAACCACTACTCATTATTCCTTACCTTATTACACATATACATATTCTTCGTCGTAAAAATAACATTAAAACCCCTCAGTCAAATCTCAAAAACGTCGTAGCTTTATGCAATAATTTCAAAACCTAAAGAAAATTCTCTGCTCATTTCAATAGTGTCATCTACCTCAAACGTACTTTAAAAATTATGATCCCATACCAAACACATCATTCAAACCTCTCATAGTATCACAATGGTTCCGAAAAAATATGAACAGTTCACGAAGTACAGACAAAACACAATTTCATAAGTGTGAAGTTATCCAACTGTGTAATTGCGTAAACATCTGTCACTGATGTAGTAAAAAAAAAAAGTTTATCTCTCAGTTAAATGATCAGATAGCTGTGTAATTTGTGTGTTAGAGAAATATGGTACCGATGTGTAAAGTTGTATAAGCAACTACCATATTAGCTAGGGCTCCTTGTGCTTGCCAAACACATGATACACAAAGTAGGCGTGTACCCCCCTGAGGATTAATGTAATTATACCCTCAGGTGTTACAGATTACAACAATAGAATGAAATTATTACAGAAAACCTTTGTATCATTGTACTTCAAATATCTTTAAAAATAAATGTTTTAAGTATAAAATTAATCACTCAAATACGTGTACTGTAGCGCTAAACTGTGCGTCTTGTTGTAAGATAATCTCTGTGGTAGTGTCGTAGTTAATGTCCTCCAAAAGCTAAGTTCTGCAGAAGTCAATGTACTTACCTCATGATAAACAAAAGTGAAATGCTTTGCGTATAGATATCTTAGTTATTACGCTTATTGTTGTGATGAAGAAATTACTGTGCTGTAACGTATTGTTGTGCTACGGAAAAGGCTGTCTCATTGTAGCTATACCACAACAGTTACTACTAAAACATGTTTTACTTTCCAGAATAATACAGAAAAACTGTGCAGAAATAAAACAGAAACATTGCAAAAGCAACATTATATATTGTCACTCATTAGTAGCGTCGTGATAAAATCGTGTAGCTGTCACATAAACTAACCACTGTGTCATCTGGTATCTCACAGAAAGTACTTTAAATCCAGAATGTATTTCCAAGTAAACCAAAATGTTGCATTAAAATCTCATTAGCAGTACCAGTATATGTTCTAAGTATGTGAGCCTTATAGTCGTTACGTAATCGTGCAACTAACAAGCAGGAATGTACAAATACCACTGTGTCGTCTGTTCACTATAACAATGCATTCGTAATTTCTGTTTAAGTAAGTTCTCTTGGTTGATTGGATATTTAACTTCAAACATTGTTGCATGTTAACAGTTTCTAAGTCTGACAAAGCATACTAGTAGTGTGAAGTGAAAAATTTTGTGGCAAAGACAAAGTTAAAAAGCAGATTATCTTTCAATAAACGCTTTTACATGTGAAATGTGGTGTAAACCGTTACTCTTCCTAGTACGCAGCGTTTCAACTTCAACGCAATTATCATGCGGTATACGTCGTTAAACAATACTGGAATTTTTCTTAAGGTTAGCGTCTATGCCATTTTTCTCTGAGCCAGCCGGCGCAAGCGGCTGCCTGCGGTGCGAGTCATTGTCTGTCCCTTTGTTGGCGCGCGTCGTTATTGGGATTAGGAGACCTAGCTTCTACAAATTCACGTTGTCGAAAGTGCCCTGCTCTGTTTGAATCCTGCCAGTTCTGATGAAATTCAGGTTCGTCGTTATGATTATCTCGTCTGTCGTCATGTCGATAGATTTCATAATTTCTTACTTGTCGGTCATGTGGTGGAGAATTTCTTTCTGAATCGTAACTGCGCGCTGAACTGTTGCGTCTAAAGTTATTCTGTCTCCCTTGATAATAATTGTTTTGGTTCCCATATTGTCCGTTTCTAAGGTAATCTCTGTCATATTCACTACTTCGGAAATGCGGTCTTTCTCTGTAACTATTATTACTCTGCCAGTGGTTGTCATATGGGTGGTGTCTGTTTTGGTCACGATTTGCGTTGTAAGAGTAGACTTGTCGTGTCCAGTTATTGTTTCTGTCGTCACGGAATTGTGACAGATGTGACCTGTAGTGATTGTTTTCCTGTTTTCACATCCCGCAACTGTCTGTGTCAATTTCTAATTCTTGTAAGAGTCCCTGAAAAGCTTCAATGTCGTATTTGCAACGTCCTGCCAAAATAATATGTCGTAAATGTTCAGGTAATTTGATTAAGCAAATGCGGATGAGTTCTGAGAGGCTGTATGGATTTGACAGGTACTGATTCTTGTGCAATATGTCTTCAAAATATTTCACAACACTGGAAAATTCAGATTGTTCGAAATGTTTCATCATTATGATGCCATGTTTTACTCTGTCTTGTGTGGCTTGAGACCAATATGCTGAGAGGAAGGCATGGTAAAACTCTCCCTCACTGTGGCAATCGTGAATGACCGATCGCATTCTTACAGCTGGTTCATTCTTTAAGTAGCCACACATAAATTCTAATCTGTGCTCTAACGACCAGTTGGGAGGAAAACAATGAGAGAATTGATGGAGCCACGCTTGTGGATGAATGTCGTTGCCAGAATTCTTAAATGTTTTGAATTTACGTGTAGTAATGAACAGCTTATAGTCAAAGTCATCATGTCGGCGAGTCGCATATCGGTCATTGTTACGTCGTTTCGGCGGTTCCATTTCAAAATTCGGTGCACCTTGCCAATTTCTTTCATAATTTCCGAAATGCGCTGTGTTATTATTTTGTATTTCTATGTCCCTCTTCCTGTATTGGGGCGCGAGTGTCATCTGAAATATGTAATTTTTGTATTACATGTGTCAGCTGATCTTGTACTTCCCGGATTTCTCTTTGGTGTTGCGTATTAATTTGATTCTGATTTTGTTTGAATTTCCTAATTTGTTCATACACTTCTGTGTCAGTGACGGCTACAGGTCTTGTGTCATTCAGATCATCATCTACCTTTGTAGATAAGTTAGTGACCTGATCTGAAAGTTCAACTACTTTCTCTGATAATGTACTAATTTCCTCCCTGTGTCTTTCTACTGTGTCCATTAAGTTTTCCTGAGTTTTTGCAAGTTGCGTAACCGAATCGGTAGATGCAACTGAGTCAATTTTAGCTTGCAAGGTCTCATGATTTTCATGAACAATAATTTGCAGTTCTTTTATGGCTGCTTCGTGATTCTGTAATGCATTTTTATGCCACGAAAAAATAGGTTGAAAATGCTCACAAATTTGTGTTTTTACGTCGTTACAGACTTTTTGACATTTCGATTCTATTTTATGTAACTCTAACTCAGTAGTCAAATCTTCACGTGTTTGTTCAAGCGTGGTGTCAAGATTTTGTTCCATTGCGTCTAATTTTTTAAGGTTTTGTTCCACTGTGTCTAACTTTTTAAGATTTTGATCCACTGTGTCTAACTTTTGAAGCTTATGCTGTGTTTGTCTCTGATTCTGTTCCATCGTGTCTAACTTTTGAAGATTTTGCTCCATTGTGTCTAACTTTTGCTGTGTTTGTCTCTGATTTTGTTCCATTGCGTCTAACTTTTGAAGATTTTGTTCCATTGTGTCTAACTTTTGTAGCCTTTGTCCCATTTGTTGCATTAACTGTAATAACAATGCAATGGTGTCTGAACCATATTCCTCAGTGCTTTTCGGCAGTGAAGTTGCACCGGCAACATTCACATTTTGACATGCAGAAAATGTTTCTTGACTCATTTGAGAAAACGGTGAGGACCCAAAACCTGAATCTACAGTATTTCTGAGATTGTTTCCTGTCATTTCGGATTCCTGAGGCGAGCTGTTGCCGACCGATCGATCGATAATGCTTCCCTGTCCACTAATTGTTTCACTGTGTACACCATTATTTGCAACCCGCTCCATTTCCATATGCGCAATTACCAAATTACTACTTTGAACATTAGTTAATTCATTACTCTGCGGCGCTAACACACTGCTTTCGTCTTCAGTGCCATTTCTCAGTTTACTTTGGAGCCTAGTATTACGTTTTGCACACGCCATTATTGTCACAATATTTCACACGACAACACAGAAAAACACAATTTGAAGAGCAAAAATAAGAGAACACATTAACATAGCACTGAAAATAATATCTAGTTACTTGCAAGCGCAGCTGCGAAATACTTGGTGCAAATCTAAATGCATGCCACAACTGTGTACAACAATGAAAAACTACAACTACAAAGGAAATTCTCTCTATAATTACGCGCTAGCAATAAACAAAAGCTACACTAATTACACAAACTACAAGAAAAAAATCAGAAGATTCCAGTGAGGTATCCTCGGCTAAGGGTCGACATATGAAACGTCCCCTTTGAACAATTTATACATGACTGTGCTTAAACTGACATACAATATTTTTAGCGCAACGCAATCTGATTTTCAGAAATCCCTACAAAAGAATGGCCCTGACTAACATTAACCTATGCGTTTTACAAATCGCTTACCTCACAAAAATCTTGGTTGCTCGAACTACTGCAATACAGCGAGCGTCACTACTGCCAGCTAAATAAAAGATTCAAACTACGGAAGGCACTAACTACTGATAGGCATAGTTAGCAAAATGAAAGATTTTAATAGAGAACAAACAATGTATTTACCTTAATAGTCATAATATATATAGCAGTTCATGACAAATTACAAAACTCCGCCATCTCTCTCCCCACATCCACCACTGCTGGCGGCTCACCTCCAACTGCGCAACTGCGCAACGCTACTCGCTGTTCACATCCAGCCGCCGCTGCCCAACACTACAATGGCAGACAACAATGCAAACTAGCCACAGACTGCACACAGCACAGCCAATGATTCTCACACAGAGCGCTACGTGGCGTTACCAATAAGAAAACCTAAACAGCCTACTTACACAATTTAACCTTATGCCTACCAGATGAAATATTTTAATATGGTTGGAGACGATAAAGATGACCTCTTAACACAAAATTACAAAATTATATTTATTGTTGCTTTTCACGGTGAGTTATCTGTGGAGGATGGCACACGAGGAGAAATCACGATTTTGAAATAAGTGCAATAAAAGAAACCAAGACAAGCCCAGGATGGCTTGCCATCAAGAGCAACACAACGGGGAGCAGAATATCGTCGACGCACCGCTGTGCTGTAAGGGTGCCTACGATGACAACCAAATGTGTCCTGCTAAGAAAAGAAATGACACTCCTGACCATCACTCTTGGTTGTTGGGCCGTGTGGCATGCGACAGGCAGGTTGGTCCGACAACCATCTGTGATGCGATGGAGTGCCATTTATTTGCATAGCAGAACCCCTTTGGCTGTCATCTCTGTGCCACGTCGACTATACTCTACTCCCTGTTTTGTTACTCTTCATGCTAAGCCGGCCTGGATTACATTTCAGCAAGATAATGTCCGTCCACATACAATCGTACCAAAAAGTTACATTTTAGTGGTTGTAAGTTAAACGAAACATGTATTTCAGAAGAGAACCCAGACACGTGCCACCTTACATTACATAGGTTACAAATATGTCCAAATCACCTGTCCGTAAAGTAATATACAGTGTTATGAAAATAAACATTGCTCTTTTCCATCCAAAAAATTACTGGCACATGCGTATGAATTGGACACTGTGATCGTTTACTTCACTGATGTTCACCTTCTCATACCTAGTGTGCATCGTTTTAGCATCTACAACAGCACGTAAACGCCTATGAATGCTTTGTATTAAATTCTGGGTGATATCAGGGGTAATTTTCGACCATTCCTCCAGAAGCACTTTCTCCATGTTTTTAGCGGACGGACGCCTTTTTTTTATTTGTGTGTCAAGATGAGCCCACAGATTCTCAATGGGGTTCAAATCAAGTCTCTGAGGTGGTATTAGAACCCTTCTGGGGGCATTGTACAGTAACTACTCCCGGGTTTTCATGGCGGTATGTTTTGGGTCGTTGTCTTGTTGGAAATGAAACACTCCAGTAAGGAACAATGTCTGTGCACTAGCGTGTGAATTACCTCGCAACACGTCGATGTATCTCATATGATCCTTTGTACCGTGGATTACAGCTAGATTTCCAACGTCGGACGCTGCCATACAGCCCCAGACCATGATACCGCCCCCCCCCCCCCCCCCACCATGTTTGACTGTGGGATGCATGTGTTTGATGTCGAGGTGCGTAATCGGCTTGCGCCAAACTTTCTTTCTTTCATCAAATCCGAACACACTAAACTTTCGATTCGTAGCTAAATATCACAGTGTTCCAAAACTCCATCGGCCTGCTGATGTAGTCCTAGGCCGGTTAATTTCCTATGTATATGGCTTTTCCTGGGAGAACGTCCATGCATGTCAGCGTTATTTAACACATTTCGTATAGTTTGAACACTAACTGTCTTGTCGGTCGTTGTCTGAACCACCTCAGCAATAATTTCTGCACTTGTAGCAGGTTCCTTGCGAGCAAGTGCGATGATACGGCGACGCTCTCGGGTTGTAGTCACTTTTGGACGTCCAGGATGACACTTATTCACTGTTGTTCCAGTCTTTATATTTATGAATGATGGCTCGTACCGTGGTGTAGCTAACAGACACCTCTGCTCCGATTTGTCGATAGCTTCTGCCTTGTGAATGGAGCAATACCATTCTCTCACCCAACGCCACTGAATGTTCCTTCTTCTTCGGCCCCATGCTGACCACTGTCGCGCATTACAGTAACATACTAGCGACTGGGCCGTCAACAACACGCAGTGTCTGTTGCTTCAGCAGATGCCGTTCCGGTACCTGAAAATCCAGCAATATACCGAGAAGCCACGCTCTGTGCCAATACTTTTTGTGGGCAGAGGAGTTACATGTTTGCCCTTAACACTGCGTTTCTTTGTTAATGGTAGGCACTGTGGGCAGAATTGTAATGCCTGCTATGTGAGGTAGCATCTACATGTGTTGTATATCGGAAGGTGCGCCATTTGTAACCAGCAACGATAAATACACACGTGTGCCAATACTTTTTGGTGCGATTGTACAGTGATAGGTTCTGCTGTTTGTATTCTTGTTTACCAAACCCTACCATGGCCAGCAAAGTCACCTGATCTTTAAGCTATTGAGAACGTTTGGAGCATTATGGGCAGGAACTTCTAACCATCTCGAGATTTTGACAATCTAACGCGTCATTACGACAGAATACGTCACGATGTCTCTCACGAGGACATACAATAACTCTATATATCAATGGCAAGCGACTAATTGCTCGCATAAGGGCCATAAGTGGACTAATGCGTTACTGACTTCCACAGTCTGTGAAGCTCATTCCCTTTAACAAGTGACCCAATTTCTTCTGAAATTGTAATCCTCTATTTGCCTCTACATCAATATACCGATTTCAGGCCCATTAGATTATTACTCCGTCGTGCCGGGGAGCGTCGTGTTTCTTTTTGCTTTTTCTTTTGCTTCCAGTGTACATACAGTAACAATACAGACAGAACAAGTTGTCATTTCGGGAACAATGATTTGCTTGTTGAACCGGGATTCAAATCTCCATCGGGCCGTCGGGACTTAGATTTCCGCGGCTTCCTTATTTCTGTTTTGGTCAACACCGGAAGAGAACTTAATACGGATTTCGCAGATTGTCTGTCACCATATCAGCCATTGTTACAACTCTTTTGACGTCGATGTCAGCGTGACGTACTTGTCCGGTACGAGGTACAACCTACAATACGTGTTTTACTCTACCCGCCGGTATGTCAACATCTGACACCGAGACAAAAATTTCAAAGAATTTGTAAGGTAACGGATGTAAAGCGCAAACACTCTGCATCTCGCCACTCCACTAGAAGTTCATTTCATTAAAGTGCACAACGCCTGGAGGAAACAAGGGACAATGGAACTTGCAACGATAACGTTAAGCGAACTGCGCAAGTTAAGTTACAGTATCTGCCTCGGAATGCACGCTTATTGCTGGCCATATAAGAAAGGCACCCGCCGCAATGGTGTTGGGAGTGCGCGCTATCTGCTCTTTCTGTCCGGCGGTGCCCTGCAGCAGCAGCAGCGGCAGCAGTTGGTTGTGTTCGGCCCGGGGCAGACACCGTTTGCCTCTCTGGAGCGGCCACGCACGCTTCCAGCGAGACGGCACGCTGGCACGAGCTGTAGCCTAACCCTCCCCACACCCTCCATAACTCCGCCGCACCAGCAGAATATACACCAATGAGCGCCACAGTCCCTTGATTACAATTAAGCTGAACTCATTTTTCACCTTGAAGTCCTGCACATTTTTGTCGCAAAGCAAACGAAAAGAGCAGTACTGCTGTAACAACAACGAAAATGACCACGTACCTCAGCAGCTTAAAAACTTGTCCAATGGAGCAGAAACTTTTACCGCAACAGCGTGGACGCTGGTGGCAGGGCAGGAGGTGTTTAGGTTATAGTACCTGACCTCTGGTCTCAGTTGGTTTCTTGTGTTGGTATAGCTGTGTGTCAAACACCTGTTTGATTAACTATTCGGAGAAAATATTACGACATTGTCGAAATACAATGTGAGTTTATAGTGTGTGCGGAAACGTCGCCTCCAGCAGGTACAATTTTCATACTTCAATTCCTCTTCATTTTGTTTGACGAGCGCTTTCGTGAGTAAATACCATCAATGATTTTTCGCTTATACGAGAGACAGGAGGAAACTAGCTGTCACCCAGATAGGCAGTGGTGCATGGATTTCGGCAACTGCCCGCCCGACGCTCACATTGTACAAGAGAGATGCCAAAAAGAAAAATGCTCCTATCGTAGCTTAAAGTAGGCAGATGTGTATGGGGCAGAGTTAGGGATTGAACATTTTTGGTAGGTTCAAAGACATTTAAATCAAACCATGTTGATATATTCGTGCTTTTTTAATATTCACTATTAGCCTCTATGTCATGTCATATAGCGCATCGTGTCAAGTAAAGTAAGACTATACATGATGTCATGTTCTATAACATGGCATTTAATTTGTCGTACAATATGAATCAACGTGTCTCTAAGAAGCACGCACCGCCATTCTGGAATTCGTCCTATAATAAAATCACCCGTCTTCTCGGATACTTCATTTCGTAAAAGCATCTCACTTTTTAGAAGCACATAAATTTGTGCCGGTTTTTTCTTACGTACGTCACCATACATGTAACCCACGCATCACATCATACACCTAACAGTGGGCGAGTGTAAGAGAGCTCACTGGACTTGGGAAGTAAGGTTAATTCGTAAAAAAGCGCGAATCTGTCAAGATGTTTTGTTTCAAATGTCTCTGAAGTTGCCAGATAAGTCGAAAAGCTAGTTACCTTCTTTTATATGCCTAACTCTTCCCGGGACATATTCGACAATTTGTGCTATGGTACAAGAATTTTTCACTCAATGTTCACAGCTTTTACTCTACCATAATTTCGACATTTGACCACCATAGCTTAGCACCGATGTAGAGTTGTATTGACTCGAGCGACTGATCCGGTGTATGATTCTTTATTGTCTTTCGAATCATGTTCTTTATATCGTGGAAATGGATAAAGCTTTCACAAAAAACAAGACGATTCTTAATTATATGTGTCTGTCCACCTTCTTACAAAATTCGATGCGATTAGTGCAAGTCTGAAACACAGAAGTGGCGAGCATAAAAATTTCACATAAAAAGTGTTTTTTGCTCTCAAAATACGAACGAAGCTAGATATCTGTTTTATCATAAGAATTTGTTTTTCATTTACTTGATTCAGTTTAAATCACGTAAGAACGAATTTCATGAGCTTCATTTAGCTCGACTAATACATCGTATGGCGACAACGGTTAAAGATTACTAGATAAAAAAATTCGTCTTGTCTTTATCCATTTACCTACCTTCGTGGAAAGTTTGAACAGATTCGTACAAGTTTAAAGTGTAGAAATGGGCGCTTCAAAAACCTCCAAGGAAGACGTGTTTTTGGCTCGTAAAATCCAAACGAAGAAATATGTTTCCAAACTGTGAAGCATATCTTAATTTGGGTCACCAGTCTCGCTCCAATCCGGAGTTATTTAAGGGTGACTGTTTTTGCACGTGCAAAAGGGGAACGGAGCTGTGGCGTTAGCTGCGTATTAATTTCAGCCTAATTAAAGTCTTTTGCAAAAGGAATTAATCGATTCCCAAAATTTGTCTTGACATCAGATGCGGTTCGGTGTTGAAACTTTGCATAATGTACTGTAACCTAGCTATAGTAATACAGATGTCCGAATGAATTTACAAACGGCCGATGATGCGTGGTAAACCGAAAACTTTTCACCCCTTGTCCCTTGTTTCTAGCTCAAAAAGGAATTGAGCAACAAGACCCTCTCCCCAACGCCCCCCCCCCCCCCCCCCCCCCCCCGCTCTCCCAAACCGCGATTGTCCTCGCGGCCTATTCGGACTTGTTTGTCACAGCACGTGCGCTGTAGAGATAACACTGCTGGCCCAGCCCAGTGGCTCTGCAGACTTCTCAAAGTTTGTACTCTCTTCCGCTCGGTTTAATTCTACTTTTCGTGCATTTTGCGACCAATGTGCTCCGTTTAGACAGAGGAGGTCCACGAAACCATAATAATGTGACCTTTTAAAATGTGAATTAATTATGTGTGTGTTCTTGGGGCTCGTCATCTGAGAGCTACAGCAAAGCAGCAGTATCAACTTATGAATTGATTTGCATGAGAAAAGTCGCATGAAATCGAGAAGCTGCATGTTCCACAACTGATAGAAGTTTTTCCGGGGTCACGTTCAGAATGTGTTGCGCGATGCGTGCCTTCAATGCAGCTAAGTTTGCAGTCGGAACGCTGATCACAACATCTGTCAGATATTCCCACAGCGAGAAGTCACACGGATTAAGATCAAATTATCGGGACGGCCAGGCTGTAGGGAAATGGTTGCTGATAATTCCAGCATTTCTGAAATGGCTCTTCAGCAGCTGCTTAATTGGATTTGCAATGTGCGGAGGTGCGTCAACTTACATGAAAATAATCCCATCCACACATCCACGCTGTTGGACAGCTGGAATGGCGTGGTTGCGCAAAAGACACTCATAGCGCTTCCCACACAGTGGCCTTTTCAGGATGAAGTGATACTGGCTAATTTGCGTGTGGATTTTCCGTTGCCCATATTCGACAATTCTGTGTATTGCCATATCCTGTCAGATGGAAGTGGGCTTGGTCTGTCCACAAAATCTTCCACAGCCAATCATTGTCCACTTCCATGCGAGAAAGAAACTCTAAAGTAAAGGTGTCTCTTGCTGACAGGTCAACAGGAAGCAACTCTTGCACATGGGTAATTTTGAATGGATGGCAAAGAATTATGTTTCGTAGAATTTTACGCACCGCACTCAGGGGTATGTCCAATGTTTGGGCAATTCTCCGTGCTCATTTGCACACCACCCCTTGTCTCCTCCCGAGTTGCTGTGGCCGCTGCTTCCACTGACGTCGAATCACTTCGTTTCCTACCTCTACCAGGTTTCACACCAAAAGAACCCATCTTTTCGAATTTCCGAATCATTTTCTCCAGACCCATACCACTCATAGGACCGACGCCTCTTTCCAAACCCTTAAGTGTCCGGAACGTGTGCACTGTCGTCATTCTTGTAATACAGCTTTACGAGCATAGCACGATCCTGCATTTGAGACACTCATGGCGAAACTCGCAGGCGCCAAAGGAGGAAGAACGGTGTACTCGGCGCGCTTATACCAACTTCAATGGGTCGTGCGCATGACAAGTGTTTTCGTTTACGTATTCTGACACATACAACGCCATCTATTGATCAATTTCACACAATATTTTTCTTTTCCCTTACGTTTTCCCCTTCTCCGATAACATTCCGTTGCAATTTGACGTCATTCCGACCAGTGGCGTTCTTTCTACAGCGTTTCGAAAGTTTCATTATAATCACCCTGTCCTTTAATGCTTAGTACAATGTACGTAAACGAACGGAAAATGTTTCACTACTCAGTTATATGGACGTAATTATCATTCCCGCAGGGGCTGCTGTGTGGGAGAAGCATGGGGCTACAAAGAATCCACCCTATACTTCAGTATACCGAAATATATAATTTTACTTTTTATTCATATTTCATTTCAGTAACAGATCCAAAGGGCTGCTAGTCCCTTCCCTGATAAGCCATACTTACAAATTAAGTCTCATAACACGTAATGTGGGAGTATTTTCAAACTGTGTTCATCCGTAAAACCGCAAAAAATAACATGGTGGAGGAACAAGATTTGCAGCTCCCATTACGTATGACCATCTACTGCGATGAGAATAACACAAGAAAGTAACAACGTTCCGTGAGAGCGTTAACTTAAGTTAAATTTATGCTCCAGCTCAAGGTCAAGCAGTTCACTGCGTAAAGGCTAGTGCAGGGCCATTTGAGTGTCAGCTCCTGCAGATTGGCAAAGACGGTGGCAAGCGTCACGAAGACTTCCGAATTTTATCGACGAATTCTGAGCAGTAATAGGAAGAATTGCCTCAAGAAAAGTTGCTATTTAGTAGGGTTGCGTTCCGCAAATACAGTGACCTTTAGCGTTCAAAGAAAGAAACTGTAAGTTACTTGAGAGAAATTCTTACATATGATGCTGGTGAACTGCTAGGATCGCCGCTACGTGACTGTGAAAGAAAAGGGATTGGTACGTTACCTGTCCGCTAGTTTCACGCGGTGATGTGGTTTTTCGAATCTTCTGGAGTATTACCAAAGAGTCTGCGGAATTTTTAAACATTTCATTCTACGTAATGTCTCACTTTTCAAATAATGTATTAAAAATAATATTTTTGAGTAAATCGCTACAGCCGTCCTTTCCACTTTAACACACTGTATTTATGATTATTTTAGCCCTGCAATCCCAAAATATTTCAACACTGACATTTACCATGTGTGTTATCTTTTCTTAGGAAATATCACGTAACCAACAGCTCTGAAAATATCTTCGCAAACATGGACTAAATAGTTTTTTCAAAGTGGTAAATCTGGGATCACCCTGTAAAGACAAAGACAGTAATCTAATGAAGACAAAGAAAGTGGTGAAGATATGCTTGTTGTTCTAAGTCTGACTTAGTAAGTTCAGAAGACGGGTACGATTGTGTCAACTTTTTTCCATTTACAAATGAATCTGTAGAATTTATATTTCTTCGTTTATTGACGGAAGTAGCTAAAGCGATGCTAACCAATTTAAAATATTAAGAAATATTTGAGGAATTATGCAGTTCATAGCGCTACATACTGATGACTTACAGAGCGATATACATTAACGTCAATGAGCATTAGATATGAATAACCCCTTTAGCCTTTATGAAGTAGTTCACTGGTGATTGTTCCTTTTCAGGAATCGTACATTTTTAATCATTCTCCGTTATTCTTTGTCTAATTGTGTGCTCTGTGGATTCCAGATAAATTTCATCAAAAGAATATCAGATACACTCAAGTATTACTGCCTCATGATAAACTCATTGATCACATAACGTAGACAGGTTCCTTACTTTGATTTCATTAGCTGAATGTCTTCATGAAAGGTATCACATTAGTCGGGTGATGCGACGGTCCAGTGACGGCAAGCCAGGCAGAGAGAGCTGGGGCAGGAGGAAGGGAAGTAAGGATTATGGTGCATGTTTACGTCTCATTGCGGACATACCCAATCATTATTCACTTCCAAGGGAAGCTCGTAGTCGTAGCATACACAAGACCTTCCTCCAGTTCGTTTACAGAAAAACTTATTAATAGTATGAGGTGGAAGTAAACTATAATCTGTCAAACCAACATTAATTATTTTTCTATAACTGTTAACGGATGTGTAAATCAACCACAAATCAAAGTACGTATTTTATAAGAAGTGAAGATTTATTTGGAAAAGTAACAACTTCCGTCACCGAAGCTGAGAAAGTGCATATTAAAATTAGCAGCTGCAGTCAAGTCTTCGAAGGAAGAAACAGATGGCCCCAGTATGCCAATATCGATAATTTTTGGGAGGTGCATATGGGTCCTGAACATGCCATACTGAATTACCAAAACTGGCAGCGAAAATAAAATAAAAAAGCTTCTCAGATTTCACTGCCGTTTGGCGAACTTCTTTGTTAAATGATTGAACAGCCACTGTCCCACGTCCATAATGGATCATCACAGACTAAAATCGAAAGGTTTGTATTAGCAACTGCATACATATTGTGGGAGATCATCGAAACGTAACGAATGAAAATACATTTATTTCCAAATTTTGACGACATGCCACATATTGCATTTAAGACTAGTTTTTGTTCAGTCAACTGTTGTGGAGTTCTCCAATGTACATGCATTGAATCAATCATCATTTATTTGAGAAGGAGAACTTCTGAGCACAGTCAGCCATTAAAAGACGAAAGTGAAGTGAATATGAAAACAAACTTTTCAGTAGATTACCTAATAATGTACTTAAAAGATAAATTTTAAACGCGAATGCATTTGAAAATAAAATGAAATCCACTACTAATTCAATACTGATAATTTTACATATGTTTAGGTCTTTTAAATTACTACGGGGAAACCACAGGAAAAGCTGTGCACTAGCATTGAATAGCTTTTCTGTTAAGTCATAGTGGCATAAAATACGATCCCTTTTATAGGTGCATGTGTTTTACTGAAAACATTTCGGGAAAACATTCCTTGTAATTACCTTGACGACATAAGATATATGAGACAACTACAATGATAGTTTTTAAATTAACTGTGAATTGTTTTCTCGAGGAACCATCTGATGGAGTACTTTCCATGCTCCAAAGGAATTCATGATGTAAGGGGGATAGCAAAAACAATTTATGTATTGATAAAATTTATGTTAGTTAATGAAGTTCAATTGCGACCACAATAACAGACTAAATTTTGTTCTGTTTATATTTTTCTTACCGCTGTGTATCTCCAAGCATGATTCCGTACCGCTTCCAAAACTAAATCTCCTTATTTTGATTTTAGAAAGATTTCAAAACTTCATATGCATACATCTACTTTTCGATGGTGATACCGCGCAAGTGGTTTTACAAAACCTGAAATATCGTTTATTCTTCCTGTCCCTTTTTCTGTCACCTTTATATTCTGAATAAAAACTTAAAGCAGCTACTACACTGGATCGCCAAGCAGAGCCAACATAGGGATTGAAGAAGATGCACGTAAGAATCAGTCATATCCGAAAGATTATGTATAAAGGGATTGAACATCGTGTTTCTCACGTAATGAGATATATTTAAACATTTTGATTTGACAAATCAATAAATAATTTATAAAAAAAACGAAGAACAGAAGCTATATAGATTCGGGTTGTGCTTGAATATCCCCGTAAGGTTCTAGGGAAAAAAAGAAGTCACTTCATCGAAGAATATAAATGTTTAAAAGAAAGCGTGATTTTCCTGTCGTATTTGCCTCATGAGCTTAGTAAAAAGTAGATTTATAGGTTGTGTTAATAAAGTTAATGTAGCAGTACATTATTAACAATTGAGTTTAAAGTAACAAAGATTTACGTTTCTGAAAATTTTTTTTTATATAGAAAGAAAATACGATTTGATGCCCTTCTCCGAGTTTCTAACATGAAGGAGCACCCTACCCTTTTTCTTGCTGAGCCCAAATCATGAACAACTCTTTGTTGTTGTTGTTGTTGTTGTGGTCTTCAGTCCTGAGACTGGTTTGATGCAGCTCTCCATGCTACTCTATCCTGTGCAAGCTTCTTCATCTCCCAGTACCTACTGAACCTACATCCTTCGGAATCTGCTTAGTTTATTCATCTCTTTTCTCCCTCTACGACTTTTACCCTCCACGCTGCCCTCCAATACTAAATTGGTCATCCCTTGATGCCTCAGAACATGTCCTACCAATCGATCCCTTCTTCTGGTCAAGTTGTGCCACAAACTTCTCTTCTCCCCAATCCTATTCAATACTTCCTCATTAGTTATGTGATCTACCCATCTAATCTTCAGCATTCTTCTGTAGCACCCAATTTCTAAAGCTTCTATTCTCTTCTTGTGCAAACTATTTATCGTCCATGTTTCACTTCCATACATGGCTACACTCCATACGAATACTTTCAGAAATGACTTCCTGACACTTAAATCAATACTGGAAGTTAACAAATTTCTCTTCTTCAGAAACACTTTCCTTGCCATTGCCAGCCTACATTTTATGTCCTCTCTACTTCGACCATCATCAGTTATTTTGCTCCCCAAATAGCAAAACTCCTTTACTACTTTAAGTGCCTCATTTCCTAATCTAATTCCCTCAGCATCACCCGACTTAATTAGACTACATTCCATTATCCTTGTTTTGCTTTTGTTGACGTTCATCTTATATCCTCCTTTCAAGACACTGTCCATTCCATTCAACTGCTCTTCCAAGTCCTTTGCTGTCTCTGACAGAATTACAATGTCATCGGCGAACCTCAAAGTTTTTATTTCTTCTCCATGAATTTTAATACCTACCCCGAATTTTTCTTTTGTTTCCTTTACTGCTTGCTCAATATACAGATTGAACAACATCGGGGAGAGGCTACAACCCTCTCTTACTCCCTTCCCAACCACTGCTTCCCTTTCATGTCCCTCGACTCTTATAACTGCCATCTGGTTTCTGTACAAATTGTAAATAGCCTTTCGCTCCCTGTATTTTACCCCTGCCACCTTCAGAATTTGAAAGAGAGTATTCCAGTCAACATTGTCAAAAGCTTTCTCTAAGTCTACAAATGCTAGAAACGTAGGTTTGCCTTTCCTTAATCTTTCTTCTAAGACAAGTCGTAAGGTCAGTATTGCCTCACGTGTTCCAGTGTTTCTACGGAATCCAAACTGATCTTCCCCGAGGTTGGCTTCTACTAGCTTTTCCATTCGTCTGTAAAGAATTCGTGTTAGTATTTTGCAGCTGTGACTTATTAAGCTGATAGTCAACACCTGCTTTCTTTGGGATTGGAATTGTTATATTCTTCTTGAAGTCTGAGGGTATTTCGCCTGTTTCATACATCTTGCTCACCAGATGGTAGAGTTTTGTCAGGACTGGCCCTCCCACGGCCGTCAGTAGTTCCAATGGAATATTGTCTACTCCGGGGGCCCTGTTTCGACTCAGGTCTTTCAGTGCTCTGTCAAACTCTTCACGCAGTATCGTATCTCCCATTTCATCTTCATCTACATCCTCTTCCATTTCCATAATATTGTCCTCAAGTACATCGCCCTTGTATAGACCTTCTATATACTCCTTCCACCTTTCTGCTTTCCCTTCTTTGCTTAGAACTGGATTTCCATCTGAGCTCTTGATATTCATACAAGTCGTTCTCTTATCTGCAAAGGTCTCTTTAACTTTCCTGTAGGCGGTATCTATCCTACCCCTAGTGAGATAGGCCTCTACATCCTTACATTTGTCCTCTAGCCATCCCTGCTTAGCCATTTTGCACTTCCTGTCGATCTCATTTTTGAGACATTTGTATTCCTTTTTGCCTGTTTCAGTTACTGCATTTTTATATTTTCTCCTTTCATCAATTAAATTCAATATTTCTTCTGTTACCCAAGGATTTCTACTAGCGCTCGTCTTTTTACCTACTTGATCCTCTGCTGCTTTCACTACTTCATCCCTCAAAGCTACCCTTTCTTCTTCTACTGTATTTATTTCCCCCATTCCTGTCAGTTGCTCCCTTATGCTCTCCCTGAATCTCTGTACAACCTCTGGTTCTTTCAGTTTATCCAGGTCCCATCTCCTTAAATTCCCATCTTTTTGCAGTTTCTTCAGTTTTAATCTACAGGTCATAACCAATAGATTGTGGTCAGAGTCCACATCTGCCCCTGGAAATGTCTTACAATTTAAAACCTGGTTCCTAAATCTCTGTCTTACCATTATATAATCTATCTGATACCTTTTAGTGTCTCCAGGGTTCTTCCATGTATACAACCTTCTTTCATGATTCTTAAACCAAGTGTTAGTTATGATTATGTTGTGCTCTGTGCAAAATTCTACCAGGCGGCTTCCTCTTTAATTTCTGTCCCCCAATCCATATTTACCTACTATGTTTCCTTCTCTCCCTTTTCCTACACTCGAATTTCAGTCACCCATGACTATTAAATTTTCGTCTCCCTTCACAATCTGAATAATTTCTTTTATTTCATCATACATTTCTTCAATTTCTTCGTCATCTGCAGAGCTAGTTGCTACTTGGCATATAAACTTGTACTACTGTAGCAGGTGTGGGCTTCGTATCTATCTTGGCCACAATAATGCGTTCACTATGCTGTTTGTAGTAGCTTACCCGCATTCCTATTTTCCTATTCATTATTAAACCTACTCCTGCATTACCCCTATTTGATTTTGTGTTTATAACCCTGTAGTCACCTGACCAGAAGTCTTGTTCCTCCTGCCACCGAACTTCACTAATTCCCACTATATCTAACTTCAACCTATCCATTTCCCTTTTTAAATTTTCTAACCTACCTGCCCGATAAAGGGATCTGACATTCCACGCTCCGATCCGTAGAACGCCAGTTTTCTTTCTCCTGATAACGACATCCTCTTGAGTAGTCCCCGCCCGGAGATCCGAATGGGGGACTATTTTACCTCCGGAATATTTTACCCAAGAGGACGCCATCATCATGTAATCATACAGTAAAGCTGCATGCCCTCGGGAAAAATTACGGCTGTAGTTTCCCCTTGCTTTCAGCCGTTCGCAGTACCAGCACAGCAAGGCCGTTTTGGTTATTGTTACAAGGCCAGATCAGTCAATCATCCAGACTGTTGCCCTTGCAACTACTGAAAAGGCTGCTGCCCCTCTCCAGGAACCACACGTTTGTCTGGCCTCTCAACAGATACCCCTCCGTTGTGGTTGCACCTACGGTACGGCTATCTGTATCGCTGAGGCACGCAAGCCTCCCCACCAACGGCAATGTCCATGGTTCATGGGGGGGGGGGGGGGGTTTGTTGTACAAAGAAACAAAAGTAGGGGATAGCGCAAGGGAACAACCAAAAACACGAAATACTAGCCTCTCTTAGTGTCACGTTTTATTTTTGGCTGAAATGCGAAAATTGTCAGTTTCATGTTAACTTTCTTTCAGTACAATAAAAAAAAACGATTAGAAGTTATCTTAAAAACCAGTCATTAAATCATGTTGATGAAACCAGAAAATCTGCAAATAAAAACAAACTTTGCGTAGTGGTGATTGTGTGTTCTACAGTTGATCAAAACGACGATGAGAGAAGTAAATTTCTTTGTACACCGTCTGAAAGAAATGTATGTATAGCATACAACTTAATTTTTCTACAAGTTACATAATTATAAAGAAGTTGAAATGTAAAGTAGAAGAAGTGACTTCCGGAAGAAGAACGAGACAGTAGGTGGTAATGAGAGCTGATGCAACTTTTCCTGGAACGAGGACCGACCATTCCTGTAACGGAAAATACAGGCTTCGATAGCTCCAGGATCGAGGACCGGGAGTGATCAAAGCGAATGGTGAACCACCGTTCCGTACTAGTTATTCCCCCGTCCATCCGATCACTTCACTGAAGAATCCTTTGGACCCGTTCGCGAACGACGGACCTCTAACAAGCATTTCAGTTTTTGCTGGTACAGTGGTTTCATTCCCATTCACTTTTATCAGAATATTCAGTAGGTGCAATTTGTGTTCCAGTTCTAAATGTTTAAACAGTTTATGACAGTTCAGCTGCTAATATTTTGGGATACTGAGATAAGTGACTGAGCTCCCCCCACCCCGACCACCTCAGAAGGAAAACTTATCTACATCCCTGCCCTATAGATAAATTGGGCCTGCCATAAACAAGCGGTAATCAAAACATGAGCAGGAAGATAGGCTACGAATTATTGTAAACATCCCTGGGGAACACAAGAAGCACTGGTATTCAGTTGGCAACGTTATCGAACATGGAGCCCATGACTACTAACCAATAATGAACAGACACATGCGTACAGTTTAAGAAAATCACAGCTGCAGCCGTGGGCAGTATCACTCTGCACATGACGATCCAACTCATTTCAATCAACTTTTCATCCAGTTTACAAAATGGTATAAAGAATTACCACTGCCATACAACAGGTTAGGTTCCTAGGATCTTGGAACGGATGCTGTTGCTCTGTATAACGAATCTCTTCCCCATACAAACTAAACTGAACCGATGTTAATATGGCGGCGGCGAATCCTGCTAATAAATTCAATTTCTCGCCACGCCGCGCACATAGCACACTTGAATCCACCCGCTGGTGGTGTGATGGCAGAGCTTGCTTCTTCGTTGATGGGTGGACAGAGAACTACACATTCGGATCACAGTGGCGCCAAAATCAGGCCCCCAACGCTCCAATCATTTGCGGCGATTTCTCCGATGCCATATGCTGGATGCACTAGAGCCGTTCGGCGGGTGCTCAAAACGGCGTGGTAACGGGACAAAATAAAACCGTCACAGTTTGAGTACATTGTTAGCTTATCTTTTTGATGGCTAATAAGTGGGGAGTCCAAGTTCATTGGAACGAATGAAGCACCCAGTGGGGAAAGAGATGTCCTTTACGTATGGGAGTAGTATCATGGGAGGGGATGGTATTTTGAGGTTACTGTGTACAGAAGATAAAGGATTGGCGCTGGAACGAATCTCTGGAACACGTCTGCGACTGAGTGGAAAATCTAGGTTGGGTGTTGTTTATCACTAGGCAGATCGGACGCCTAAAAGAGATGCAATCATGAAGATTTACTTGCTTCATATGTGCATGTTGCACTATGGAAACTTCTGCTAATAGATGGGATTTTAAGGTAGGTTTCCACGAAATATTGTGTTGATTTCTTAATATTTCTGCAGGTGGACGATTGAGAATGTCCATTACGCACGACCACGAGGCAAACAGACAAGATTATTCTGCTTTTGTTTTTCTCCTTAAAGTGAACAACTTCACATTCTTTTGCATGAAGAGATTGCCATATTTCGTACTAGGCTAAAATCGTCCTCACAAGGGACGTGTTTCTCATCACGAACCCCGCCAGACGTGGTATCCGTCGTGGTTGCTGGATGCTCTGAAGCATCCTACTATATCTCACGGAACGTGTTCATCATCGTGATTTGAATCCTCAGCGCTCTTTAGCGGCAGTTACCGGCTGCATCCGGCGTGAAATCACATAGTGTCTTTACGAAACCAAAGTGCTTTAAATGGCTGAGAGGACTTCGTTAGCGACTCTCGATGAAGAGAGAAGAAAATCACGATGGCCTGAAGAGCAAGTTGCTTGCAGAGGAACACTACACAATATTTTGCACCGATCTGAGATACATACCAGTAACTGTTGTTCGTTAACTCAGTTGAATAATCAGCCCATTTTCCGGTTTTAAATTGAATATAACTAATGAATAGTTTCAAATGCCAGATTGCGCAAGCAAAATACGTATATTGTAGATTGGCACTGATTTCTAGCAATGTGTTTCGAGAGCTCCTATTCGCAGATGCTTTGGTACAGTGTATATTTATATCACGTACTCTATAATGAAAATAAAAAATATTCGGAGTTTAATTACATACAATATGGTGGTTATTGAGGTCTGCTTGTGACGTAAATACGTTGACGTATGTAACGGGCCACGTTCCCTTCCACGAGGCAAAAGTCTGACAGACCATGTTCTTCTGCAGTTCACGCTCCACGGTGTAGTGGAACGCGGAATTTTGCAGTTTGACGTCACCGGCTCCTTCTCTAAGTGCGTCTTCATATGATATCACAATTTATAACGGATAACATCTTCGTCTGGCTAATATTCATAATATGAACAGCGAGAACGGAGACGACTACCCTTATCTAAGAGATGGGACAGCAGTTGTACATCCACGGAATGAGGAGACAAACAGAGGCAACCCTAGTCAGCAGAAGAAGAAGAAGCAGAAGAAGAAGAATATCTTCGTCAGCTTCGAAATTTCTATGAATACGGTTAATGAAAGAAGCTGAGTCATTAAGGTGAACACTAATGAAAATTTCAAATCCCCCTTCCTAATAACTTACACTTCGGAAGACCATAAATTAATTTCAATGGATATGGAATATCGTGCTGCGTTCTACTTTTCAAGAAGTTTTCATTGGCATCCCAGACATATTTTCTTAGTTTTTGTGGAACTGGTCGAAAGTTTCATTGTAGGGTTGCATTTTCTTATTTCTTGTGCCGACTATACTACGCGATATGATACTAAGCAATTCTGATCACAAAACCAATGAGGCATCCCCTTGTCAGCCGTATTGTTGTCTCCATACATGCTTCACGACATATGGATATATACTCTGAAAAAGGTTACATATGAAGGAAAGATCCTGGGTTTTCTCTGTCTCATATGAAACGTAGCGCTGAGAAATAAATATAACTTGAAATAAATATCAAAAGAATACAAATCATCTGAACTAACACGACGCAAAACAGTAAACGCGTCGAATAAGATTACCTGTTATTTGCAGACGTTCTCCCCACAGTTACCATAACTAAGATAAATGCAATAATATAAGTGGATAACGAAATGAATAGATTTAAGTGTCCCTCAAAGGCAAATATTTACGAGAGACTATATTCAAAAAGGGATTTGGAAACTACTTTTTTTTTCAGTTTCTGTCTAAGTTGGATTAAAAATTTTTATTTGTGATGACTAGTTTCAGTCTACATTGTCCATTCTCAAACCATTACTCTCCTCTCCGTCCGAACAGACCTTGGAAGGCCCAACGGTACCGACCGACCGCCGTGCCATCCACGCAGGCCAAGGGCGTCACTGGATGCGAATACGGAGGAGCATGTGGTCAGCACACCGCTCTCCCAGCCACATGTCAAGTTTCGTGACAGGAGCCGCTACTTCTCACATGGGGAAGGCCTCAGACACGGCCAACCGATTCAGCTCAAATTTGGCAGGTCGCTTGTGTACAACCTAAAACGAAGGTCTCTAAGATGTTTTGGGTCAACACCCGCGCATTTTTGAGAAAATCACTCCTAAAGGTTATGACGAGCAATCGATTCAAAATTGCAGGGATCGATAGATAATTTTAAATAGAGAATTTTTCATCATTAGGTATGGGGTCCACAAAAGTAAAATTTTCCAGAAATCGAGGAAGGAAACTTTTACAACTGCCGCTTCTGTACCCACATGGTAAACGCCTTTCGCCGACACCGCCGATAGTGCAATGGCCAAGGTAATTGGCTGGGAATCGGAAAACTCGGGTTCGAATCTCGCAAAAACTTTGCGGATGTTATTGTTTTCGTTTGTAATTTTCCATATCTCAATTGATAGGTATAGGAGGGTTAATAAAGTAAGTAAATCAATAAGGAATGATAATAATACTTACCTTATTAATCCTCCTATTCCTATTAACTGAGATATGGAAAAATACAAACGAAAAGAACAACATCAGCTAGGCTTCTTCGAGATTCAAACCCGGTTTCACCGAGTCCCTGCCAGTTACCTTGGCCGTTGCGCTATCGGTGCAGTCGGCGGAAGGCGTTTACCATGTGGGTACAGAAGCGGCAGTTGTAAAAGTTTCTTACCTCGATTTCTGGAAAAGTATGCATTTGCGGACCGTATACCTGATGATGAAAAATGCTATATTTACAATTATCTATCGATCCCGCCAAGTTTGAGTCGATTGCTCGTCATAACCTTTAGGGGTGATTTTCTCAAAATTGCGGGGGTGTTGATCCAAAATATCTTACATTCCTTCGTTTTAGGTTGTACACAAACGACCTGCCAAATTTGAGCCGAATCGGTTGGTCGTGTCTGAGGCCTTCCCCTTGTCAGTCAAGTAGCTCCTCGGGTTGCCTTACAAGGGCTGAGTGCACCCCGCTTGCCAACAGCGCTCGGCAGACCGGATGGTCACCCATCCAAGTGCTAGCCCAGCCCGACAGCGCTTAACCTCAGTGATCGGATGGGTACCGGTGTTACCACTGCGGGAAGGCCGTTGGCATTCGCAAACCATAGCCTGCAAAAAATATATACTTGTTAATATAATCTTATTAAAAATCTTTAAGTATTTTGTATTATAGAAAATTAACCAACCCTCGTTAGTGTAATTAGCATCACATGCCTTTGTCGTTAACATTTAAGAACAATTTCTAATACTGCGTGAACACGCAGCAGCCATTTCTGTTGTCCACATGTTAAATTTGAATGTTTGTAAGAGATCCATCGACTTCACAAAGCCAAGAAAAGATAGCTCACTCAACCCGTACTTGGTATACTGTTGGCGCGTGTTATGACCGCGGCCAAGTGAACACGGTAGAGGTCGTTAGCGCCTGCAAGCGATGTTCTTCCGTACTGGGAAGTCCTTGGTGCTTCTGTGCTTATACAGTGGTAATCATTCGTTGAATCAAATACTACCAATCCAAGCACTAATTTCAAAGCATCTAATGCAATCTGCTAATCATTTAATGAAGCATTAAAATTGTTCAAACCCAGGAAGTATTAAAATTCCATCGCCATAATCATATGTACTCGAACATTTACATCGGCTATCATCTATTGTCAAAACATAACTTTCAAAATACAGAACCACAGATATAAAATAGCACATTATCGGCAATGGACAACTGACATGTTGCAATACGCCTTGCTATTGGCACGTTACTCTTGTGCACGGGATAACAGATTTGTAATCAGCAAATTTTTTTGTAGTTTAAAATTACAGTGGTACAATATAAATATGATGTAAAAGTGCGGAGTCTGGTTCCCATATACAAAGCCAATAGTTAACCGTAAGTGAATCATAAGCATCCACAAATTGTACATTAGATCAAAGTTGTCTTTTGAAAAGAGCTAAGTGACCACTGTGTTTAATTAAGACTGCTTATTTAATATTTCGTTAACTTTACCCTTATAAATTTCTAATTCCTCCAGAATAAACAGCTTTAATTCTTCGAGAGTTAACTGCAATATTTTTATAGATCTTTCGATTCTGCGGGAAACACGATTCGTGTTGCGTGAGTATTGAACAAAAGCTGCTCGTTTGTTAGGGCCAACATGCTCCATAAACTTTGGCACCAAGTCATTCCCTGTTTGGCCATTACAGAAACGATTACATGAACTACATCTCAGTTTGTGCACATCTGACGCGTCGTATTTCTTGCCGTTATTTATTTTATCTTTTTTACTAACAGTATGTTTCAAGTTGAAATGGATACGGGTTGAAACGGATACAAGTTGAAAGGAACAGTGGTTGAAACTTAGTATGACTAAAAAGGATTAAGCACATAACGTTAAGAAATGCGATGCTGTAATTTGGTTTATGTGTTCGGTTCTATATTGACGAAACATGGCGTAACTTTACGAGAAGGTTTAAGAAGCATATTGGCCCTACTAACAGAACAGCTGTCGCTCAGTACTCACGTAACACGAATCAAGTGTTCGGGAGCATCGAAAAATCTATAAGAATATTGCAGTCAACTCCGAAAGGATTTAAGCTTGTCATTCTGAAGAAATTACAAGTTTATAAGAATAGAGTTAAGGAACCTGATAAAGTATCTAACCTACATTTTTTGATGCAGTTATTAACTCATGGCGAAATATCTCTTTTTTCAGTAAACAGACTGCGCAATTTTACATCGTAATTACTTTATTTCAAAGTAATTTTAATGAAAAAGTTATTAGTGCTTGTAGATACGTTACATGTGCACAAGAGTAATGCGCCCTCAGCACTTTATACGAAAACGCTTCATTACTCACTACTGATTATGTGCCATTTTATACTTGTTGTTTAGCATTGTCAGAGCCAGATTTTAAGCACGGCTTGTAGTCAATGTAAATGTTGATTACTTATGATCATGGAATTGTAATTTTAATGCTTCGAGACGTAAGTAGTTTTAATGCTACGTTAACTGTTCACTGGATTGTATTAGACTCTGTAAAATTTGTACTTCGGTTGGTACTACTGATTCAGTGGGTGATTACCAATGTAGAAGCACTAAAATATAAGGCTTCGCATTACGATTTAATATTACTTGTAGCCGCTAGGGACCTCTATCTAGTTCCCTTCGACATGGTCATAACACGGGCCGTCAGTATACCAATTACGGTTGAAGCGAGTTGACATTTCTTGTCTTTGTGAAGTCAGTGCATCTTGTATATCAATTACTATTTTATATATACATAAAAATACCAGGTGTGGGGCTAATGCATGTGTTTTCACTTTTGGAAATGTATGTTAACAGTTACGACGAAAGTATGTAATATTAATTACACTAATAACAGTTGCTTAATTTTCTAGAATGATAAACCTTTTTAAGAACATCTTTTAAAAAATATGTTAACAACAACACATTGTTTTTAGGCTAAAATTTGAGAATGTACAATGTATTCTTAAATCAGTTATGGCAAACAAAACTTTTTGAATGCCACTGTGGCAGAAACTGGAAAAAATAAAATTTTGTAATCCAAGTTGCTGGTCCTCGGTCCTACATGATATTGGAACTTCATAAATATGAGCCTCGTCCGGTGTTATAGGATGACCTTGCCTGCCTTAAGTTTAGCCCAAAGTGTTTACAGTACAGTGTGACACCGTCGTATACACCAGCTAATATTCATAACATGCCGGGAAATGCAGAAAATGTACAGCGCAAAGCTGAAGTAGACAGGGTGAAATGCGATATCAAGGACGAATATGGACTCAAGGACAGGCTTTATCCGTATATACATAAGCCCTATTAAGAGTGCTTAGTATTATGATCTTTCTACAGATTTGCATTTTTAGTGAAAAGGTGGTGGAAGTTGTCGGTGCTTTACGTAATGAGTTACGCAAGGAACATGACAATAAAATTAAATATCTTTCTAGCGAAAATAATACTGAAAAATCTAACGTTGTGAATATGATGCAAACTCACGGATTTGCTGATAAAGTTGTAAATTTAACACACAACTCTCAGATGAGGAAACAGTATTACTGAACAAATGTTTAAAATATAGCCCTGCAGTCGCAGTATCTGGTAGCAATGCAACGGACATAGTGGCCTAACACAAAACTTTTTGTATGTGGGTAAAATTGGGTAACATAAAAGAAGCCAGGGTTGCTCTTAAGGTACATAGATTGCTGTTTAGTGAAAGACGGGAAGACGGAATTTTCAGTAATGATAATAGTCACTTAAGACTTAATGCTAATGATAGAAATTAACATGAAAATGAAGCTTTGACGATGAGACTGCATAAGGGAAATACTTCGGTTAATACAAGGCAAAGGTTTTGAGATTTTCTGGTGAAAATAACACAATAGCGGTTGATAAGTATGCAACATAATTATTTCCGACATTTCTGAGAAAGAAAATTGAAGACGCTCAGTTTTGGCTTGTCTCTTATTGAAAACGTAAACTAGTAAACATGGACTCTACGTGTCCATCTTTGAAGGCATTAACGAAACTTTACGGGAAAACCAAAAGTATGCGCATCGTTGTAAATGGGAGGAATGACCCTATGGCTCATCTGAATAGGCTGTTGTAAGAAAACCTAAACAATGCATATAGATTTCCTGTTAACTACAGTGTGTCAAGGAGTATAGTTTCTGCCCATGAGGTTAAAGAAATTTCGATCACTGATTAGAGGATGTTAGTGATATCATACACGAATGTGGCATTTGCTGATACCTTAAAAAATTCGTATTAAGCATAATCTGATACACAACAATACAATGAGAAAGGCTGAGCTTGTTGTATTTCTAGAGTTCTTAAATTTAGTTCGGATTTTAACTACTTTGAATTCGAACGTAAGGTTTACTCGCAAAAACAACGGCTCGCGATGGGCAACTGTCTGTCACGGCTGGTGTAGATATTTTCATAAACAACTTAGAATTAAATGTGGTTATAACTAACCCAAAGTTGTGGTTTATAAACGATATTTCGATTATACGTTTTGGTACTCAGGGGAGGATATACAGGTTTAGCATCCCTCCAACCAGTATATAATCAGCAACAAGAGAATATAATGAATACACGAGAAAGGAAATAAATAAAGAAATTTATTGAATTCAATGATAATTACAGAACAGTGAAAAGTAGGTTTCTAGTACACCATAAACCAACAAAGTCAGATAAGATAATAAGGGCAGGTACCAATTATCCGGACTGTACGGCCTGTCCCGGAGGAGGTTCGAGCCCTCACTCGGGCATGGGTGTGTGTGTTTGTCCTTAGGATAATTTAGGGTAAGTAGTGTGTAAGCTTAGGGACTGATGACCTTAGCAGTTAAGTCCCATAAGATTTCACACACATTTGAACAACCAATCATTCTTCTCAGTATAAAAAAAATTTCTCCGTGTGATGGTAGCACGTCTTTGAAAATTGCCGCTGGAAGACACACAGTTGCCGCGGGAACATAGTATCCTCAAACTGTAGGCAGTAGCTAATGGTTGTAAGAGTAAAATGGCTACAAAGACACTTCAAGAACACGAACGTACAAAAAAAGGAAAAAATTACTTTGCAATATCTTGGTCCGCTTACCGAGATATTAATACCTAACTTCCATAGTGCCTTACAGACTGCACGGCATTTTGGAGGCGGGTAGAATCATAGTACTTATGAGGAAGATTAACTAACGTTTCGAAATACGACGCGTCAGGTGTGTGTGAAGTGAAATGCGGTTCATGACATCGCTACTGTATTGGTCAAACAGGGTGTAACTTTGCGACAAGGTTTAAGGAGCATGTTGTCCATAACAACCGAGCATCTTTTGCTCAGTACTCACGTAACACGAATCACGTTGCCGGCAGCATCGAAAGATAAGCAAAAATATTATATATAGCTCCCAAAGGATGGAAGTTTGATATTCTGAAGAAATTAGAAATTTATAAGAGTGAAGTTAACGAACCAAATAGAATATTAAATGAGCAGTCGTAATTTGAAGACAATGGTCAAAAAAGAAATTTGGTCTACCCTATATTTTGAGGGTGCATATGATTTACTTAGCATGAAAGATAGCCTTTGTATACAGGAAGAAGACTATGCATTTTTACATCATAATTATTTCATATCACTATGATTTTAAATTAAAAATAAATTTAGCGATTACAAATCTGTTATCCCTTTCAAAAGTGTGACGTGCCAATAGTACGGCGTACTGCAACGTGTCAGGTGCTCATTACCGATTGTGCCCTGTCTGTTGTTCTGCATTTTTAGAGTTAGATTTTGATAACGTCTGATATCCACTGCAAATGTTCGATTGTCCCCCGATTATGGCGTTGAAATGTTAATACTTTAGTAGATGGCATTAGATGCTGCGAAATTTATACGTTGATTCGTAATTTTTGAGTCAGTGGATGATTACTACTGTAGAAGCATAAAGCACGTATGCTCGCACAGCGAACGAACAGCTCTTGTAGCCGATAGCGACTTTTACCGAGTTCACTTCGAGGCGATCATAACGTAGGCCGTCACTATACCAAATATGGCTGGAGTGAGTTGTCATTTCTTGTCTTTGTGAAGTCACTGGTCCTTGTTTTGCATTTTTAGAGTTAGATTTTGATATATTTTACTTTTCCTGCATATTTTTAAAAGTTTGATAAAAATTATATTAACAGCTACGTATTGTTTGTAGGCTGTAGTTCGAGAATGTACGATGTAGTTCAAAATTAGTCACCACATATCATACTGGGGAAAGTGAAATTGAGTTTTACCTGTTGCATGTCGTTGGCCCTACATTATTTTGTAACTTCATAAAGCGAGATTTTTCGGTAACAGTTCCCTACATGACACCATTTCACCGTATCATGATCTCATAAGATAGAAGGAAAGCATACTGAAAGATATGATGAAAATGGATGATTCAACAAAGGATTTGGTTATGACATTTGGATATGATTCTAAAAGGTTTTTCTCATAATGTTTTAGAGCATTTGTTTGTATCTGTAGTCAGGGTTAGGTGCAATCTGCTTAAATTCTGTCTCTGCATGGTAGCTTCAGTTACTGTATTTTTTTCTTTTTTTTCTTATAGACGACGTTGTAAATCCCATGGTTTTACCTACTTTCTCACCATATCGAGTGTGGACAATTATGCCTATAGTTCATTTCACCAAGCTTCATCGCACTTAATACTGTACCATAAATGGTGGTAATGCTGAAATCTGAAAATTATGAGATACTTTTGAGTTGCTTATGCTATAATGAATCAGTAATAAATTGTCAGTATTATATTAAATGCGGATCTAATTAAATCACAGCGTGTTTTCAAGTGTATAATCCGGTAGCTAATTAGCGCACATTAACAACTGTTTACGCCCCAGTTCCCTAATGTTAAAGAGTAATACTGGTAAGACGAAACGGAGCAGTCACTGTAAATGACCGACCAGGTATTCCGCCGAACAGTGATTGTGCTATACGTATCGGAAAGGAAAATATAGGAAAGGAGAACTACCAGGTTCCAGTAGGCAAATGATCGAAAGGTAGCGAAAAGCCGTTCCCTTGACTCACTTCTCAGTTGTTTATATCTTCATTTTAAGTGTAATGTAGCTGTAATTGAAATTTTTAAAGCAAAGGCAGTATAGATATCACTTCGGCCCTGTTGAGCACGGTAGACCTCGGATACAATGAAGGATTAGCATCACCATCCTGCGATAAGCCACGAAATTTCGCTTCGGTTCGGAGACACAGTTGTGGAGACTATTAAAGGGTCTACCAACAGTTACCATTGCTGAAAGCACAGAACTTGCGTACTGGAGTACCAGAATAGTTTGTCTGCGTATCAGAATTTTTTGAGTGTTTGCGTGGTGACGACAAGCCATAGACGGAACGTTTTTTGTGGAGATGGCATCAAAGACTGGTCCATGAGTGAAAAAGAGACGTGCTCTTCATAGGTCAAGCACATTTTAGTTACAGAACTATTCCTACGAACACTTGCCGGAAGCTACATCCGTTGATGTTTCGTCGATGTTACATAAAAAAATAGTACAAGCTTCTGGGGTTTGTAGAGAGAACCAATTACACAAAGTTTTATTGAGGAATCCTTGTCTGAAACTTGCCATTTGGATGTCAAATATGTTTGAAAATCGAATCACTTTCAAATCTCCCGCTTCACGAAATCCACACAGCGGAGGCAATGACCTCTGATGTGTGTCTGTGCCTTCGGCATGGACAGTAATTCGAGCACATATCGCCCGGTTAACATCTCCGTGACAACGAGCGTCCTCTTCAAAGTCGATAGTGCGGCGAGTCCTAGGGGCATCTCAGATAACCCTCCCAGATGCAAACATTACAGCTTATCGCAGCGGTTTTTGTGGTCGAAAGAAAATGGTACTTGGTGTCATAATTACAACAGGGACTGACAAAGGCATCCTCTTCTCAGCTTGTTTGTGTACCTTGAAGCGAGAGTTTTGTAATTGGTCCGATCTTCACGCATTGTTTTCATCCCAATGGAAATTTTTTGACTTGGTTCCTTGTGGCGGAAACGTCTTGTACGAAGTCCCCACATCTGCAGTAAGACTGAAACATCCTGTGTATAGGACCATGTTTAAAAACATTCGTGTTGTTGGCGATGGCTTCCTAGTCGGAGGAGACAACATAAAAAGTTTAGCGGGGAATTAAGTATATAAAAGTTCCTGAATCTTTGATAATAACGCGTTTTTCTAACGCTGTATTAGAAGAGAGATTAGAAGTCACAAATGATGAGAGAGAGAAGAACTCCTTGTGTAACACTATTATTGATATTACGTATGTTTGCTTTATCTAACTTCTTTGTCTCTTTTTACTTAACGTTACTCTTAAAAAATATTCTCTTTGATGTTTTATTCCAATGGTTCCAGTGGCTCAGAACACTACGGGACTTAATATCTGAGGTCATCAGTCCCCCAGCACTTAGAACTACTTAAACGTAATTAACCTAAGGACATCACACACATCCATGCCGGAGGCAGGATTCGAACCTGCGACCGTAGCAGCAGCGCGGTTCCGGACTGAAGCGCCTAGAACCGCTAGGCCACAGCGGCTGGCTTTAATAGTTTATTATGAACTGGCTTTCGGCTTCTTAGGCCGTCATCAGATAATACTAAACAGAAAGCACATGCAACTTCAGTGAGAATTCACAGCTACATGGATACTCTGCAAATCACATTTAAGTCCCTGACAGAGAGTTCATCGAGCCACCTTCACAATTCTCTATTATTCCAATCTCTTAGAGCGTGCGGAAAGAATGAACACCTGTATCTTTCAGCGTAAGCTCTGATTTCCCTTATTTTATCTTGATGATCGTTTCTCCCTATGTAGGTCGATGTCAACAAAACATTGTCGTATTCGGAGGAGAAAGTTGGTGATTGGAATTTCGTGAGAAGATTCCGTCGCAACGGAAAACACCTTTCTTTTAATGATGTGCAGCCCAAATCCTGTATCATTCCAGTGACACTCTCTCCCATACATCACGATAATACAAAACGTGCTGCCTTCTTTGAACTTTTTCAATGTAAAACTTCCTGGCAGATTAAAACTGTGTGCCCGACAGAGACTCGAACTCGGGACCTTTGCCTTTCGCGAAGCTTCTGTAAAGTTTGGAAGGTAGGAGACGAGATACTGGAAGAAGTAAAGCTATGAGGACCGGGCGTGAGTCGTGCTTCGGTAGCTCAGATGGTAGAGCACTTCCCGCGAAAGACAAAGGTCCCGAGTTCGAGTCTCGGTCGGGCACGTAGTTTTAATCTGCCAGGAAGTTTCATATCAGCGCACACTCCGCTGCAGAGTGAAAATCTCATTCTGGTTTTTCAATGTACTCCGTCATTCCTATCTGGCAAGGATCCCACACTGCGCAGCAATATCCTAAAACAGGACGGACAAGCGTAGTGTAGGCAGTGTCCTTAGTAGATTTGTTGCATTTTCTAAGTGTCCAACCAATGAAAGGCAGTCTATGGATAGCCATCCAATTTACGTTGTTCGTGATTGTAATTCCTAAATATTTAGTTGAATTTGTGGCCTTTATATTTGGCTGATTTATCGTGTAACTGAAGTTTAATGAATTCCTTTTAGCGCTCATGTGGATGACCTCACAAGTTTCGTTATTTAGGGTCAACCGCCAATTTTCGCACCATTCAGACATCTTTTCTAAATCGTTTTGCAGTTTTTCTTTATCTTACGATGAATTTATTAGTCGATAAATGACAGCGTCATCTGCAAACAACCTAAGACGGCTGCGCAAATTGTCTCCCAAATCGTTTAAAAAAGATAAGGAACAGCGAAGTGCCCATAGCACCACCTCGATGACTTTCCGTCAGTTACTACGAACTGTGACCTCTCTGACAGGAAATCACAAATTCAGTCACATAACTGCGACGATATTCTATAAGCACGGAATTTCACTACGAGCAACTTGTGCGGTACAGTATCAAAAGCCATCTCGAAATACAGATTTACGGAATCAATCTGAAATCCATTGTCAGTAGCACTCAATACTTCATACGAATAAAGAGCTAGTTTTTTTTTTTTTTTTCAGGAACGATGTTTTCTAAACCCATGTTGTCTGTGTGTCAATAGACAGTTTTCTTCGAGGTAATTGATAATTTTCGAACGCAATATATGTTCCAGAATCCTGCTGCTTATCGAGGTAAATGATATGGGATTGTAATTAAGTGGATTAAACCCGCAATCCTTCTTGAATATTTGTGTGGCCTGTGTAACTTGCCAGTCTCTGGGTACGGATCTCTTGTCGAGCAAACGGTTGTATATGATTGTCAAGTACGGAGCTAATGCATCAGCATACTCTGAAAGGAATCTAATTGGTATAGAGTCTGGACCAGAAGACTTGCTTTTAAGTGATTTAAGTTGCTTCACTGCTCTGAGGATATTTAATTCTACGTTACTTATGTTGGCAGCTGTTCTCGATTCCAATTCTGGAATATTTACTTCGTCTTCGTTTGTGAAGGCATTTCGGAAGGCTGTGTTTAGTAACTCTGCTTTTGCAGCACTGTCTTCGATAGTATCTCCTCCATTGCTATCGCGCAGAGAAGGCATTGATTGTCTCTTGCCGCTAACTTACTTCACATACGACCAGTATCTCTTTGGATTTTCTGTGAGGTTTCGAGACAAAGTTTCGATGTGGAAACTGTTATAACGTATTGAAGTCCGCACTAAACTTCGAGATTCTGTAAAATGTCGCCAGTCTTTGGGATTTTGCGCCTGTTTCAATTTGGTATGTTTGTTTCATTGTTTCTGCAACAGTGTTCTAACCCTTTTTGTGTACCAAGGAGGATCAGCTCCGTCGTTTGTTAATTTATTTGGTATAAATCTTTCAATTGCTGCCGATACTATTTCTCTTGTGGTGCTACATAAGAATGCTGAGGATTAGATGGGTAGTTCACATAACTAATGAGGAGGTATTGAATAGAATTGGGGAGAAGAGGTGTTTGTGGCACAACTTGACTAGAAGAAGGGATCGGTTGCTAGGACATGTTCTGAGGCTTCATCGGATCACCAATTTAGTATTGGAGGGCAGCGTGGAGGGTAAAAATCGTGGAGGGAGACCAAGAGATGAATACACTAAGCAGATGCAGAAGGATGTAGGCTGCAGTACGTACTGGGAGATGAAGCAGCTTGCACAGGATAGAGTAGCATGGACAGCTGCATAAAACCAGTCTCAGTACTGAAGACCACGACAACAGCAACAAACAACTATTTCTGTGAATTCAAGCCGCATCTGGTCTACACTCATATTGTTAATTTGGAAGGAGTATAAATTGTCTCTCAGGAAGGCATCAAGTGAATTTTCGTCTTTTTTTTTTTTGAGTAGGTATATATTTCGTTCTTTTTTGGAGGATTTGGGGGTTACAGTATTCAATCGCGCTACGACAACCCTGTGTTCACTAATCCCTGTATCCGTTTTGATGCTCGTTATTAACTCAGAATTACTTGTTGCTAAGAGGTCAAGTGTGTTTTCAGTATCGTTTACCATTCGCGTGGGCTCATGAGCTAACTGTTCCAAATAATTTTGAGAGAATGTGTTTAGCACAATTTCTGATGATGTTTCATGTGTAACTCCGGAATTAAACATGTATTTTCGCCAACATATCGAGGGTAAATTAAAGTAACCACCAACTATAATCGTATGCGTCGGGTACGTATTTGAAATTAAACTCCAGTTTTCATTGAACTTTTCAGCAGCTGTATCATCTGAATTGGGATGTCGGTAAAAGGATCGAATTATTAATTTATTCCGGTTGCCAACAATGACCTCTGCTCATACTAACTCACAGGAGCTATCTACTTCAATTTCGCGACAAGATAAACTACTTCTAACAGCAACAAACAAGCCACCGCCAACCGTTTTAGCCTATCGGAACACCGTTAGGTCCTTCGCAAAAACTTCCGCTGATCTTATCTCCGGCTTTAGCCAGCTTTCAGTGTCCATAACTATTTGAGCATCAGTGCTTTCTATTAGCGTGGAGCACTGGTACTTTCCCAACACAGCTACGACAGTTTACGTTATACCGATGGTTGATATATCTACGTTCTTCCTGTGTTTGGCCTGCACCCTTTGTGGCTGAAGCCCTTCTTGTGCTTTCCCGTGACCCTCTAACCTAAAAAATCACCCACTCCATGCCACACAGCCCCTGCTACCCGTGTAGCCGCCTCCTGCGTATAGTGGACACTTGATCTACTCAACCAAACTCGAAACCCAACCACTCTTTGGCGCAAGTCGAGGAATTTGCAGCCTACACGGTTGCAGAACCGTCTCAGCATCTGATTCAGACCCTCCACGCGGCTCTGTACCAGAGGTCCGCAATCGGTCCTGTTAACTATGCTGCAAACGGTCAGCTCTGCTTTCATCTTGCAAGCAAGACTGGCAGCCTTTACTGCTTCCGTTAGCTGCTCGAATCCCGAGAATCTCTTCTGATCCAAAGTGACACACATCATTGGTACCGACGTGAGCAACCACTCGCAGTTGACTGCACCCTGTGATCTTCATGGCATCCGGGAGGACCCATTCCACATCTGTAATGACTCCACCCGGTATGCACACTGAGTGCTCATTGGTTTTTTTTCCCTTCTTGGCAGCCGTGTCCATAAGGGGCCCTATAACGAGCCTAACGTTGGAGCTCGCAACTATGAATAACCTCACCCTCTGTGACTGTCCGGATCTTACAGGTTGAGAGGTTTCCTCTGAAACAGGACACGCGACAGCATCTGTCTCAGCGACAGTGTCAGCCACATACAGCGCATCGAAACTGTTTGTCAGACAAACCGGGGAGGCCTCACGTACGGCCGCCTGGGAAGTCTTTCGCCTCCTGCTTCACCTCAAGGTGACCTCTCACTCGACCACAGGTGAGGGGTCAACATCAGTGCGAGCAGTAACTGGGCTGTCCACCTGTGAGGACCGATCGCAGGACTCGGACTTGCTGGATACCCGTTGAATCCCCACCGCCTGCCCACAACAGTGGTGCTCATGCACAGCAGCCTCAAGCTGTGTAACCGAAGCCATCACGGCCTGAAGATGAAAGTGTCACCAACTCAGCTCCTATCCGCACATAACAGTGGCAGTCCTTGTCCATTATAAAGACCGTGGAAAAATATCGGCACATGCTGCGAAAACATACTGTAGACCCTGACGAAAACGCAGGAACTGTGTCTAATAAATTAGATTAACACACAGAGATTCAAAAATTTAACCACCGAAGCACTCAGGTGAAACTCAGTAATTCGCCCCTGATTAGTGACTGGTAATATGTTGCGCAATCTGTTTACTTTCCCACGCAAACGAAAACCCGAGAACTGTGGCTGTTAGATATTAAATAAGCACGGAAAAACTCAAGAAACTAAAGTATTAAAGCACTGTTAGACATTAAATAAACACGGAGAAACTCAAGAAACTAAACTATTAAAGCACACAGATAATATTACAGAATTCGCTCCTGGTTAGGAACTCGAAAAAGTCACAACATCGGTTACTTCCCTGTTGCTGCTTGTGCCTCGGCCGGCTACTGCTGCCTGACGGTACAAATATATGTGACATTTTGTGACTATATTAAGCATAATCATAATATCAGAGCTAAAGAGTCTCTGAACAAATAAATCTTACATTACAGTATATTCAAATATTAAAACTGATGATGATGATGATGAGTCCCATACTCCTTTACAGAGCGTAGGGGAGCGACGCGGGAGACCCGCGCCGCTTTACTGGGCAAGGTCCTAGTGGAGGTGGTTTGCCACTGCCTTCCTCCGACCGTAATGGGGATGAATGATGATGATGAAGACGACACAACAACACCCAGTCACCTCGAGGCAGGAAAAATCCCTGACCCCGCCGGGAATCGAACCCGGAACCCCGAGCTCGGGAAGCGAGAACGCTACCGCGAGACCACGAGTTGCGGACATATCAATGTAAAAGCCAAACATTTTCCACAAGTGAATATTGGCATAGGCTGCTATATTATATTACACTAAGAATACCGTTGCGCACCTTTTGTTCGACAGTAAAGATAAGATTCCACCTTTAGAACAGAGAGGAATTGATAGAATTTTCTGCAGTATGTGCTGCGAATTATGTGTAAGTCAAACAGGTAGGTCTACAGCTACCCGACTGACTGAGCATGAAAGGAGTTGGTGACTAAAAAATGAAGATTCCATCTATGCAGAACATGCTCTGAATCAACGGCATTCATATGCCCTGAAATGTGATGTTCTCCATAAGGAAATGAAAGGCAGGAATCTAACATTACTTAAAATTCTGGCCATTACTCCAATCAAAGAATCCTGACTTCGACCTTATTCACCACACACAATTCCATTTCTCATTTTCATTAAATTAGCAGCAACCACTTAATATTTCTATTACCAATAGACAATAAGCTTATTGTAAGTATTATAACCTAAATTCCACTGCCATCTTTCTCCCCCTCCACCTTTTCTCGATCTGTTCGTTCATATGACATAGTTGCCTGTGCCATTATTCAAGTGTAGAACATTTTTTGTATTGTATCGATATGGTCGAAAATGTTACATATCTTTGTACAGCTATGAATTCTTGCTGAAGTGGAACATTAATATTTTATATTAAAGACATTAATCATTTGCACAAACTTAATAGTATTTTTCATTTTCTGTTGTAACTAAAGCATTCAATCTTGACCTGAGTCTAGGGATGGATTGATTCTTGCAACTACTGTTCAAATTGTACTACATCCAGGTACCACATGTTTCAATTACGCCAAGTGTTATGAGGAAGTGAATGCTCCTTGAGGATACAAATAATAATCGGAATAGAGAATGTAATTACCAGAAAACCAAGGAGAGTATTTTCTAACAATTAAGCTGATAACAGAACCTCTTGTCCAAATTTATATTGCTCCACCATCTGTAATTATTTACGTATAATAATCATTAGCTTTCTGCTTTAATATACAGGTAGTGTTATGGAGAGCCAGTTGTTGCAAACGCTGTTACTATTCCTTCTGTGTTGTCCATGGCAAATTACTGTTACATTGCTTAGTAAACTGCACAACTTTTTGGTATCTTATTTGCAAAACATAAGTTCAGTATCAACTAAAGTTAATCACAATAGTCTACTTTCTCTATGAATCGTGCCTGTAGTTGGTACAACTTTGCCTAATTAGTCTGGCTGCCGTTTCCTTTTGCACAATTGCTATTAAATTTATTACTAATAGATCCTTCTTTCCATACCCGTTTGTTCTGCTACTCCTTATCTTCAATAGAAATCTTTAGAGAAACAAAAACAGTCCGATATCTTTCAGTCACGGTCAAATAAGTCAATTTCTCAGCAGTAACATTATCGGTATATTGCTGATTCAGTAATAGCTGCTAGCGTTATTTTTGTATCTGCAATGAATTTAAATTAGTCATAGCAGATACTAGTAACATCAAATACGCCATTCAAAAATCACAAGAGTAGTAACGATGCGTAGAAAATGCCAGAAGCCACAGGAAGATACGAAACGGATTACAACACTGTGAGACAGTGTCCGAAATCAGATACTAGATTATTAGGCATACCCAGAAGTAATGACGACGACAAGGGTGAGGTTTAAGTGAATTTTAAGAAAAACGCAATGTCTAATGAAGTCCGATGCTCAAGTATTGCGGAATTATAATGCGCATTCCAGTAGCTCTGAGGCTGTAGGATCCGCGATAATGAATAAAATTGGGTAGGTATTCGAAATGAACGGGTATGCGCATGGATAAAATATGTAAGTATGAAAGTTTTACGGATGAATAATGGTGTGAGAAGGTAACTGCTAAGAACTGAGAAAAAAGAGAACTATTTTAATAGGAGGACAAAAGAAATAAACACCAAAATATTCACGAAAAGAGGTGAATAAAACAGATGGTTTCTGAAAGAACTACTGTAGATTAATTCGAATGAAGCACTCCATGTTACAAATGTCCTAATTTTATTAGTTACAGAAATTCAGCTGCTAGAATTTAATTCAAACATGGAAATGGAAATGAGCGTTTGGCGTCATTGGCGGAGGCCCCTTACGGGACAGGTCCGGCCGCCTTGGTGCAGGTCTTATTACATTCGACGCCACATTGGGCGACCTGCGCGCCGGATGGGGATGAAATGATGATGAAGACAACACAACACCCAGTCCCTCAGCGGAGAAACTCTCTGACCCAGCCGGGAATCGAACCTGGGCCCCTTAGGACGACAGTCCCGTCACGCTGTCCATTCAGCTATCGGGGCGGACAATTCGAACACACAGTAACAGACTGTTTGAAGGATAGGCAAATTATTAAGTTCAAAGCTGTTTTTTTTTAATTCCACCACTGATTTCAGTGTTCTTTCAAATTTTCCTCGCAGCAGATGTATCTCTTCTGAGCCTGTGAAAACAGCAACCCGAACAACGAATTCCTCTCGTGTGTTTACTTTTTCTTTCTTGACTTCGCCTTCGCCCTTCATCTATATCCATAGGCAGGAATCTAGATTGTTAGTGGGTGGGAGATTTGGTTCCCAAAAAATGGGACCATGTTTGCCGAGCCATCTTCGAGAGAAATATATGATGCGTCACCTGGCAACTAGAATATACACCGGGGCCCATCACACTGGAAGAAGAAATGCATCCTTGTCACCAAAGAAACCTCTTCCAATAAATCTCGGAAAAGTCAACTGCAGGCAAGTCTAGATAATGGAGCTGTATAACAAGATTCGCTAACACAACAGTTCCAACCAACTGATTGTCTATCATACCACACTACACATTTATAGTGAACAGTTTTGGAAAATGGGTCTCCAAAAAATCAGCTGAGTTTTTATGGAAGCGCTGATCTGCGTTACGAATGTTGGTAACAGCACCACAAGTGAAAATGGGTTTCTCACTAAACAATTTTAATGGGATTAATGGTTAAAGCCCATTTAGGTTGTCCACTGCTCTTATGTTGCGTGCTGCCATTGGTCAATCGTTATCGTCGGTCATAACAAAACTGGTGATAGTGTACAGCTCTAGTGAGCTCTGTAACAGAAGTTTACTGTAGTTTCTTATTCTGTTTTTAAATGCTGGCACTAAATTCTATGTGCTGCAGCCTTTTTCCGAAATTACAAAAATTTCTCCAGGAATTAAGATTTATTTAAAACTGACAATCAGTTACAAGGTACAACATGGTCACCTGTCTAGGAGAAGACATGCTACTCAAACTCAAATGCATTCCAGACATTCTTGTCAGTATTGTATTTAATAGTCTATCTGTTTCGTTATAACTCTGCAATACACCAACAATCAGTAAGTCAAATGAAATTAAGCAGAAGTCTTACCAAAATTAATTTCCAAGTTAAAAGCATTTTGAGACTGATGCTGTTGGAAACCAACACAAATATCCATTTTGTATACATGAAAAATTATTAAGACATCAAAAAAACTTATTTCATTTGCCAGTATGTTATGCTCCACGGCGAAAAATCTTCTTCTCCTTCAACGTACAAGGTGATGCATGACTGACAATGTAGGCATAACTGTTCACACATTACAAATATAGTTCTGAAAATATATAGCATTTTAATCATCATACAATTCTGTACATGAATAATTAATCATGTTTTCCAAATACTTTTAATATACGTTACCTCACTGAAATGTGTACAACGCAAAGTATTTGCGTATGCTACACAAAACACAGTCTCCTGTCTACCAATAATTAAAACTGTAGAGAAAGGCGGGAATTGCTAATAGCGGTCTCTTGTGCGCATCCATTTATGCGGTTCTAAAGTCGGTCGCTAGACTATAGTATCGGCCAAAACTCATCATGTGTTTCTAGGTACACTGTCCTCTAGATACAACATTTTCCCCTACTGTTTTTTAATGTCCTTACACCTACTGTATTTGTAACTATTTCAGCTAGATGTTGCAGTTAATTATAATATTATATACCAACTCCAAGAAATCTTCCTTTAATCTGATGTACCTTAATAATTTGACTGTTCTACATCTTCTGTGTTACTGCTAATATGTAGGCGATTTGAAGACGATCTCCTGACCGAAACCAGTTCCGGTAAATAAATACACGTTATCGAAGATTTTTCTGGTTCCATGGTGCCGTTCCTTAAGTAGACTAGTTCTGTGAAGCAATGTTTTAGAGACAGTGTCGTTTAAGGAATTAACAGGTGCCACTGTGTAAGGTGTTCATCTGTTTTCCGCCATTGTAACTCTAACTCTTTCAGCCTTACTGTACCGGAACAAAGATGGGCTTTACGAGTAGTAGATAAGATACTTTTGTGTTTAATGTAAACTGCGATGGGCTTGGTCATCAGCCATTCGTGCAGAGATAGGACAAATGGGTCAAATGGCTCTGAGCACTATGTGACTTAACTTCTGAGGTCATCAGTCGCCTAGAACTTACAACTAATTAAACCTAACTAACCTAAGGACATCACACACATCCATGCCCGAGGCAGGATTCGAACCTGCGACCGTAGCGGTCGCTCGGCTCCAGATTGTGGCGCCTAGAACCGCACGTCCACAGAGTTAGGACCTTTTTTTTATTATTAGAGGCACATTGGCGAGCAGTTGAGTCTTAGAGAAGGATGTTCACGGTTAGTGTTAATTTCATCAATTTGTTTTCATTGTGTTACAAATAACTCAACTGGTTTGAAAGTCTGTAGTTTTTGTGATGAGCGAATTTTGTAATAGGCAGAGTCTTCTTGTGCTGTGCAGTCATTTTTTCAAAATAATCAGAGTTTAATTTTCAAGACGCTTTTTGTAAAGTAAAACTCTCCTCCATCATTCATTAAAATCTTAATTATTTTTTGTGCATGCATTGCACCTTACGTGACACGCAGCCACAGATTGCTTCTGACAAGCAAAGAAAAATTTAATAGTAAGTAGATTATTTTTCTTTAGCTGCTGCATTCGCTGATTTCAGTTTTCTTTCTAGGACGTCAGTACACCATACACAAAAGATCAAGCTGAACGCGAGGTAAGTCAATTATCTTTAAGGGCAGATCTCACTTAGCATTCTTGTGAGCAAACAGTAACGTAGTGAAAATCATGAGGTTGGTGTGTTAGGTAAGAAGATTAATTTACAGTGAACGATGTAGGTAACCTTAGAGAGTTATTTTCCTCCGAGCTGAGCAGTATTTCATTTTGTGGCTATTTCAAGTCATACATTTCACTGGATGGTGCGTTACTTTTACAACGTACTTCAGTAACGACTTTCAGTCAGGTAGTTTTCAGTGAGTACGCAGTAAGTTTGTTTTGAGATTTAATTTTAATAATTTCATTATTTCAGATTCAGCATTTCACTAAGACTTAAGTTTTGCTCCAAGACACTGTTCACAAACGCAATACAGGGCCAACCCAGAGTGGGCATTTCTCAGCAGCTGAATACGATACCTACAGGGCACACTACACAAGCGGAAAATTTTTTGAAAAACAATATTCGGTGTTTCTTATACAGATAAATTACACAGAAATCTTACAATTGTTAACAAATATTTTCCTCATAGGAGACATGTGGTAGTATGCATCTGTAATTTCATTGAAAACAAGCCTTTTAACTTCTCTTAAGAGAGAAATATAGATGTTGTTCTGCGTGTGCAGTTACGTACAAGATTGTACAGGGTGGGACCCAGTCAAGGAATATTTTAGGAAATTGGTTTAAAATATTTATTTTATAGACCTAGTGAAATCTTTACAAGTTTTCTTCCAGAGTATCTTACGCTGTACCATCGTGACACGAGTCGCCTCTCTTGCAAAACCGAGGCAGTTCTGTCCAGTTAAAGCTGCTAACAAGAGACGCCCTGAGCCCTCTGCTGAAATTGCTAGCGAATCCACGCCATTGGTTTTAGCCAATAGCGTGCGTGGAATACAGGTCACGTGTGTGGACGCTGGATCGTTCTGTGGTGGGGAACACGGTTGCCTCTCTCTCTTGTAATCCAGACCTCGAGCAGAACAGACGTCTTCTCGGAAGCCTCTGGCTCTGCTTTTCACGACCGGCCACCAACGTAAGGTAACACGAACCGCTTCCCCTTCCGTTGCCCATTACAATTAATTATTCAACCTCCTAGACTGGCCTAAACCTGGTAACTTCCGACCCTAGGCGCGCCCTTTGTACACCGTACATTGAAACATATTCTGTTTATTGTACCTAATTTCCTGTTTTGTCATTTAACGGCAGCCCTGGATGCCCACTCTCAAGTTCTGACCGCTCGACTTCCTGCACACCAGAAGTGGGATCATATACACTAACATTGGTGACAGGAGTGGTATACCTTAACAAGACTGAGCGGCGTCCTTGCTCGAATTAAAACTGCTAACAGGTACTGCTGTAAGGGGGGATGTTATTTTCATCGTTCTGCTGGGCGATGTTCATAATTCAATCGTACCGGCGTGCTTGGCTGGTAATTACGCGGAACTTGTGTTTAATGTACACGCTCCCTCCCAGTTTCGGGCGCCGCACGCGAACCCTGCGAAGTCGCGCAAGTTTGTTTTAAAGCGGCGGTCGCGCGTTCGTGGTGCTGGCTCTCGCCTCTCATAGCGAACCACTTTTGTGGCCGAAGTGAATACGCAACAGGCATTCCCGCTATCCTCTCCAATTTTCTTCACTTTATTCATTCCCTTTAAAACCTTGGACGCTGTGCAATTCTTTTCGAGTAAAGCCAGACTATATGTTTCACTCACTAATCCACGTTAAATTTGTACTCCACGTTAGGGGCGGCCTTGAAGATCAGATCGCCAATCCTTTCTGAATCGAGCGTGGTGATTATGCATTTCACATCTGAGTCATGATCTGTGACAGTAAGGTAAAGTGCTCCTTTGTGAAATTGCCCCCACATTCGGATCTCCGGGTGGGAGCTGCTTTAGTGTCACAAAATCCTGTACAAAACGAGAGGAACAATGCATTCAAATATTCCCATATAATTTGTCGTTCGCTAATGGGAGACGCCAGACTGACAGAAATAGAATGGAAATTAGAAACAATTAACTGAAGTATTCTTGGTTTAAGTAAAGTGCGTCGTACATGTGAAAATCGTCTTCGAGTGAATTCGGGAAATCTCTTCCATTAATGTGGTGAACCAAATGGAAAACTTAATGGAGGCGGGTTTTTACTAACCAAAACCATAGCATACAATCTGGCAATATTAGAAGGAATTTCATGCAGAATTGCACGTTTGGTCTTAAAAGTATCAGAAAGGTATAAAATTGAAATAGTCCAAGTATATGCACCTACTTCCAGTCACTCGGACGAAGAGATACAATCCTTCTATGAGTGCTTGAAAGAAACTTGTGGAAAATGGCGAGATTGTTTTGATAAATTTGTAATTGGGGACTTAAATGCCAATGTAGGAATGTATAAGGAAGGTGATTCAGTTGTTGTCAAACATGGAAAAGATGAAAAAATTACAGAGGTGAGAGACTGTTACAGTTTCTAGAATGCATGAAAATTCATCTTATGAATGAGTTCTTCAAGAAGCATCCTAGTAGAAAATAGACTTGGAGGTGTGCTTTAAAACGAAAAATGATATAGACTTCATTCTGTCCAAAAGGTCTCAAAACGTTAAAGATGTCTCTGTGCTGAACAAGTTCAATACAAACAGTCATCATCGATTAATGAGAGCTAGATCTAAACTGAAGGCAAAAGATGAAAAAGTGACACGAATTAAAGGAAAAAGAAAAAAATTAAATTTCAGAGTACGGAAAGAGGAATTTCAAGAAAGAATTGAGTGAAAATGAAAAGAATGTGAAGCAGAGACAGTACCAAAGATACTAATAACAATAGTTGAAGAGGCGCGTGGCTTGCGCAAATCTCAAAACCATAAGTTTGATGGATGACTGAAGAAAAAGGAAAGTAGAAACAGACAAAGATAGGATAGAATACACACAACTGTGGAAGGCTGTGATAAAGAGAAAGAAAATGACATCGAGAAGTATGAAAAAGCTACGCTGCGAGCCAGTCTTGAGAAGATGTATCTATTTTTAAGACAGCCAAATGCAAACTAATGACTGGAAAGAATCAGCTAATAGCGATAGAGACAAACCAAGGCAGAATTACAGATATGAAAGAATTACTCGACCATACTGAGAACTTTCATAGTAAACTATATAGTCGAGTCAGTGATGATACCGTGAACTTGAACGAATTCGATGTTTATGTTACCCAAATCGAAAAATAGTCCCCTCAGAATTCAAACATGCTATAGACAAGATGAAAAGAGGAATGGCTCCAGGTGGTGATGACCTCTCAGTTGATGTTTTAAATCTATAAAGCTTTTAGTTACAGTATTTTCGATATGTTTTACAATAGAAAATTGGCAAGAGATTGTAATGAAGGCAAATGAGTCCTAACACATGGGGAAAGTAGTAGAAAGATATAAAGAACTATTGCCCTATGAGCCTTCTGCACATACTGTACAAAGTTTTTTTAGAATTTTGACTACCACATTGGGTGCTACACCTGACCTGGTCCAACATATTTAGCCCCTGGTTTCTCCGCAGGGTTTAGTACAATTGATCACCTCCTCAGTCTACGAGAAAAAAAAATAGTAGAAGAAATGAGTACCGTCTACCGCTTCACCATGTGTTTATAAATTTTGGGAAGGCATTAGAGTTGATTAGTCGCCCATCTGTGTCATTGGCTCTAACAGAGCAAGGAATAGAATAGGCGTACACTGAAGTTTTGCAGAACATACACAAATCCTCCACAATGTTTGTAAATACGGTTGAAGAAACCAATGAATTCTCCATCGAAAAGGGCGAAAAACCGAAGATTCTGTACCTCTACAACAATTTTCAGCTGTCCTTTAGAAAAAGTGTCTAAATTAGATTGGAAAAGAAAGGGAATCCAAATTCTGGGAAGTATATTAAACAAACTGAGGTTCGTGACGATGTTGTACTATTTTAAAATAGTGTAGAAAAACGTCAAAAGTGTAGAAGAACGTGAAATCCTGTTTGGTGAACTTATATCTGAGTGCTCTGAAGTTGGCCTAAATATAAGCTATGATAAAACGAAGATCATGATGAATGAGTGGACATCGCAGGGAAATATGTCTGTTGGAAGTACGCAACTTGTAATGGTCACAGAACATGTGTGTCTGACTCAACTGATAAATATGACAGGAGACCTAAAACCAGAAATGTTTCGATATATTAAATTATGCTGGCAACATTATGGAAGAAACTTGTCAGTTTTGAAGTTCAAGATGCAGGCCGAGTTGAGGAACAGTTAGGATGAGTTCACTAACCGATAGTAGCCGAAGCAGGAATCAAAAGATCAATGTAGAGCTACACAAAGAGACAAAAAGAAAGTAGTGGATTATCAGGCATACAACAAAAGAAAGGTCAGTGTTAGACTGAAAAGAGTGAATACTTTGAAATGGCAGTAGGCTGGGCATGTCTCTCGAAGAAAAGGTGGCAGGTGGTCAAAACAAGTATAAGATTGGAGCCCAATTTACCAAAAAAAAAAAAAAACTAAGAGGAAGACCACTGGACATATTTCAGAGGTCCCTAAAAATACAGCGGGACTGAAGTGGCAACTGGAAGCTCATGATCGAAGGAGAAGGAAGAACCTACAGGAATCCTAAGTTGCACGCCTACTCAAACAGATCACTAAGTGATCGAACTGGTTGATGCTGCTGATGACGATACAGATTTTGACGGAAAAAAATCTCAACACAAAGACAGAGTTGGGTGACATAAACGGAAGTTGGTAGCCATGTTTCTATATCTGAAATATGATATCTGTTTAAATTTCCATTATGAAGATGAATCAGGCTTCCTTTAAATGCACTGTGTAACGGTCGTGGGAGTTAGTTGCCTTGGAGATTGGATATGGTGAGTTGATTTAAGTCAATAATGCTTTTAAGGCGACACAGACGCTATTGTCAACATCTCACTGAGTTTGAACAAGATCGTGGGAATGGAGGTACGAGAAGCTGGATGCTCCATCTGCGATAATGCTGTAAGAATTGGTAGGAATATAGTCATCGTACATGGTTACTGGCAGCGGTGGTCACGACAATGCCCGACCTTGCCAAGAAGGTCAGCCTCCGGACAGCCACGTGCTACTACAGACAGCGAAGACCATCGTGTTCAGCGTATGGCTCTGGCACAACGCGCTACATCCGCAGCAGCAGTTACGGCAGCAGTTGACACCACAGTGACACATAGAACGGCTACTGATCGTGTACATCAAGGACAACTCCGAGACAGACACTCTACAGCGTGCATTCCACTTACCCCAAATCACCACCTTCTGCGACTTTAGTGGTGTCAAGCGAGAGCTCATTGGAGAACTGGGTAGAGGTCTGTTGTATTTTCGTATGAAAGCTGGTTCTGCCTTTGTGTCGGTGATGGCTGTGCTTTGGTCAGAAGGAGACCAGTTGAGGGCCTGCAAACAACTTGTCTGCGTGCTAAACACACTAGACCTACACCTGGAGTTATATTCTGGGGTGAGATTTCGTATGAGATCGGGAGCACTCTGTCGTACCACGCCCCCTGACTGTAAAACTGTACGTCAGTCTGGTGATTCGATCTGTTGTGCTGCCATTTATCAATACTATTTCCAAGAGGTCTTTCCAACGGGGAAAAACTCGCGCACGTACAGGTATTGTAACCCAACATTCTCTACAGAGCGTCGTCATGTTTCCTTGCCTGCTTGAGCACCAGATCTGTCTCCAATTGAGCACAGATGGGGGGTCACCACATGACAAGTCTAGCGTCATTCTCAATCAGCATTATTCGTCCCTGTATTGACCGACCAAGTGCAACACGCATGGAACTCCATCCTACAAACTGAAATTGACATCCGGCATGATCAAAAGTATCCCGACACCCCCAACAACATACGTTTTCTTATTAGGTGCATTGTGTTGCCACCTACCGCCAGGTACTCCATATCAGCGACTTCAGTAGTCATTAGATATCGTGAGAGAGCAGAATGGGGCGCTCTACGGAACTCATGGACTTCAAACGTGGTAAGGTGATTGGGCGACACTTGTGTCATACGTCTTTACGCGAGATTTCCGCGCTCCTAAACATCTGTGGTTCCACTGTTTACGATGAGATAGTGAAGTGGAAACGTGAAGGGAGACGTACAGCAGGAAAGCGCACAGGCCGGCCTCGTATGATGACTGACAGAGACCACCACATTTGAAGAGGGTCGTAATGTATAATAGGCAGACATCTATCCAGGCTCTCACACAGGAACTCTAAACTGCATAAGAATCCACTGCAAGTTCTATGACACTTAGGCGGGACGTGAGAAAACTTGGATTTCATGGTCGAGCGGCTAGTCATAAGCCACACATCACGACGGTAAATGACAAACGACGCCTCTCTTGGTATAAGAAGCGTAATAATTGGACGACTGAACAGTAGAGAAACGTTGTGTGGACTGACGAACCACGGTACAGAACATGGCGACCCTGTGGCAGGGTGTGGGTATGGTGAATGTCTGGTGAACATCATCTGCCGGCGTACGTAGTACCAACAGCAAAATTCGGAGGCGATGGTGTTGTGGTGTGGCCGTGTTTTTCATGGAGGGGGTTTGCACCCCTTGTTGTTTTGGATGGCACTGCCACAGCGCAGGCCTACACTGATGTTTTAAGCACCTTCTGGCATACCACTGTGGAACAGCAATTCGGGGATGGCGATTGAATCTTTTTACACGATCGAGCACCTGTTCATAATGCATGGTTACACCACAATAACATCCCTGTAATGGACTGGCCTGCCCAGAGTCCTGACCTGAATCCTATAGAACACGTTTGGGATATTTTGGAACGCTGACTTCATGCCAGGCCTCACCGACCGATATCAATACCTCTCCTCAGTGCAGCACTCCGTGAAGAATTGGCTGCCATTCCCCAAGAAATTTTTCAGCACCTGATTGAATGTATGCCTGCCAGAGTGGAAGCTGTTATCAAGGCTAAGGGTGGGCCAAATCCATATTGAATTCCAGCATTACTGATGGAGGGCGCCACGAAATTGTAAGTCTTTTTCAGCAAGATGTTCGTATACATTTGATCACATATCATTTTCACGAAAAGTTCGGCGATGATACTACCCTGAAAGAGGTCAGTATGACTGTTCTTAGTGTTTATTATTATTGATCATTATTAAGCTTATTCATGCTTCCTGATCAATCTCTGAAACTGAGATGTAAAATAATTATCACTCCTATTTAACAAAAACGTATTCATGTTCACTGAGTAAGCACACTGCCTGATTTGTGAGATGTGTGACTCTAATGCCGCCCATGAGCCTTGTATCCAAATAAACCACTTGTTGGCACTGTTTTTGAATGTGCTGTGTGGTGTGACCTTAAATAATCAAAACTGAAGGGTCATCCAGATGAGTAATATAAAGAATGCCCCAAAATTTCGGTTACACGACAAATCGCACAAATCTGAAAGTTATCAAGTCAACGAAACACTTAGAACAAACACCGAACGACCGCCCTGTCATCTTCAGCCCTTGGGCGTCACCAGATCCAGATACGGAGGGTCACGTGGTCAGCACACCGCTCTCCCGGCCACTGTTAGTTTTCGTGCCCGGTGACGCTACTTCTCAATCAAGGAGCTGCTCAATTGGCCTCAAAAGGGCTGATTGCACCCAACTCACCAACTGCACTCGACAGACCCTGACGGTGACCCATCCGAGTGCTAGCCAAGCCCGACAGTGAAGGAAATACCCAGGTATGAAAATTACGAACAGCTCACGTTAAGACTATCACATACGTAAAATTTATCGGTAAGGCGAACGAGAGACTGCGTCTTATTGACAGAGCACTTAGAACATGCATAGATCGGCTAAAGAGACTGCTTTTACTACTTCTGCTCTTACTGCCGTGCGTCATGGGACCCCTTACCAAACAGAAGTGACAGAGTGCATCGAAAATGTTCACAGAAGGGCAGTTCATATTGTGCTATCACGAAACAGTGGACAGAGGTATGAGAATCATTAAAACAAATGCTGTTTGCAAACCCACGCCACAATTGATATGAATGTAGAATTTAATAATCGAAAAAAAAATAGCTACGTTAGCAACAATCGTGGTGGGAGGAGGGGGGGGGGGGGCATGGAGGCTTTGTTCATAGGACTACCAAGCGATAATGAGCATCGCAGAGCACATTCATCCCACAAGTGCCGCTCCGGCAATATGTCTGGTCAGATCTGGCAGTAGTGGCAAAATGTCTTACTCCATCACACTAGAGCCAGTCCTTCACAGTTAAAAGGAACCCAGGGGCGAGAGTAATTTGTTCACACTATCATACTACCAACCTGTAAACTGTTCCCTATAGAAAAAATATCGCAGGCTAGGTATACCGGGTTATGAAATACAAACTCTGTTTAATATCCCGCGCATGTGTTTAATTACGCAAAGTGAACGCTGCAGGAGACATAATTTCTTTTGATTTAGTGAATATTTCACGTGTAACACTGAAAATGCAGATAACATACCATCTGCACCGCAAAAATGTTTCCACCGTTCAATATCCGTCGATAACTTCAACTGTAATTCTAATTCTGAATCTGTAACCTTTATTAAAGAAACTGTATTTAATACGTAAAGGACGTAATAGTGTATTTATTTGTGAAGGTGTATAATCGATTGAAGTAATAGTATAAATATTGTAAGTTGCTGGATAATAGCCAAGGGAACTTTATTTATTGCTGAGCCATTGTTTATCTTTTTGTATGGAGAGTCTCTGTCCCAATGCGAGCAGAGGAGGCGTAACAGGTTGAGTCATGAAAGAGTGCAGAAGTATTTGTTGGGCGCTCCCGCAGGTGAGGTGTGCAGCTACGATCGCACTAGTGTTTGCGCCCCTACTTCATTGAACCGTGAGTATTGAGAGCAAGGCTGGAGTGGACTCTGGAGATGACTTGTGGTTCTCAGCCAGCAGCAGCCGCAACAGCAGAAGCTCTGTACTGTCGTCGACTACATTCTTCGTCGTCAGCACAGCTACAACATCGTAACACTGTTAGCCGACAGACTATAATTAATATTGTACAGGCATTACCAAGTGGTGGTTCTTTCACAATGTTTGACTAACTTTTATGAATAATAACCTGCAACACTTACAACTTGTGGGGCACCTGTGTTGTCATTGTACTAAGACATTATTAGCAAATTGGGTCTCTTTCTTTTCCTTGCAATCACCGAATGTCGTAAAAATATGAACGTTGATTTACTATTTCTGACAGTTTTGTTTCATTGCTAATGATCAATTTCAGTCTAAATTTTGCTACCTCAACAACTGTTCATCCTTGTATTGCATAACAGAAACGTACTACTTTGAGGTCTTGAGTATTAACTTCACTCACTTAAAGTAACGTAAGTTCACTGGCAAAACTAATAATTAAAGATGCAGCATAAATTGAGAATGCACAACTTCATTGATTCTGTATTTAGCTTAGAGAGTGACTTCTGCAGGCTTGGTACGAATCTCATTTTCTTATGTTAAGAGTAAATCAGTTACCCGTTCGCTGAAAGTAAAGTCAATTCGATCTTTCGGTATTTAAAAGTAAATTGCTTGCCTTTTTCCAAATTTTTGAATAACGTTACGCTGAGTTAAATTTTACACTTTCAACTCAAACCGGTGAATCTGATTATCTAGGAACAGATGGCGTGCTAACGATCCAGAGCGATTTGTGCAGTGGTGGCTACAGTTCAGAAGACGATGGCAGCTGAAACATAGCGGACAGAGTATTTTTACGATACAAAAGAATTTATGAACACAGTGATCCCCTTATTATATAACGCACGTGGCTCGCGACACATCCGACTTGCAATATATCCCACACGCAACGTCAGCCAGTGTCAAGATTCTGTTCGAGGCTGCACTGTTTCAGTTGGCGGTGCGTGCAAACACTACCACACAACAAATTTTACCAACACATCCAGAAAGACCACAGAATATATTATAAGGATGAAATTAAAAGTATTTACAAACTCTGTAAAAGTGCAATATTAAATTGATGCCTACATTCTTCCAAACATGACTGCTATAACTCGCAGAGTGTATCGCCTCCCTAAACTCCATTTTGTCTTCCTCTAATCTTTATGTTACAAATTGGCCAGAGTGTTAATGATCTGGTTAAGATCAAAATCAAATTTAAAACTAGTCATGTTATTCTTAATTCAGTTGCCAAGTTGTAGCTTCTGATGTCAGCAAGTTGCAAATATACCTGTAGAAGAGTGCCTAAACTTTCGCACTGAATAAATCGGGAGCTATCCTAGTTGTCACAGATGACAATGTTAGATACAAACACTTGTCTAACACAAAATTATTTCCATTTCAGTGTCAAGATTTATAGAGAGTTGGATGTTCTAGTATGTGATCCCCCCCAACCCCTCAGTCCAGTCCTTGTTGGACTCTTCATGGACAATTTTGAAAAATAGTTTTTGAAAATAACCCACCCTCTTCCAGGTTTGGACAGTGGTTTAGGTATGCAGACGGTGCGTTGTGCTTGTGGGTGGGCACCCTGTTCTCGACGGATCCCCTCAAGGACGCAATTCATGGTGCACAATTCCACATTTAGGAGAAGTCTGAGTGTAACCAGAAATCTTAAACCCAGGACTTCAAAACATCATTTTTCGACTACCACACTATTGGCCACATTTTTCCCAGAGGTAAAAACTGCACTGCAGCTTTGTAGAAGAGTGGAATATATAAAATCAAGTGTAATTCTTACAAACTCTGTGTAGGTCATGTGGCTAGGCAATATGGACTCGCTCGAAGGAACACAATATAATTTCCAAAATCAGGAAAGGAGACTCAAGTTTTGCAAACCACCTGTTTTAAGATGGCTGTAGTCACGAAGTGCAACGTGAAGTATTATGTCACATCCATAAAGGAAGAACGGTGATCTACCTTGAAGGAATGGAAATTAATAAACATAGGTTATGTCCATTTCCGCAAGAATAGTAATGAATGACGACACACAGTTCCCTTACTTGTGACTTCTCACTGCAGATACTACTCATAATCCCATTCAAGCCATGTGTATTACCCCTCTAACTCACATGCACCATTTTTTCCATTACTGCTGTTACTGTAATTACACTTGTCGTGTTAAAAATTTACTTTTTATAATCACAAGTTCTTCACTTATCTTCTTAATCTCACGAATATATACCAGGCTGTTTGGAAATTTGGGTCTGTTATTTTTTTCAGTCACTCCATTGGAACATATCACTAAAGTTTGTTATTCAGTTTTTTTTTCTGAAAACCATCGTTGTAACTTTTTATATCGTTCATTAGCTAAAGTGTTATATATTTTATCTTTTTTAAATAATTTTACATCGTATTTTTACCGATATAAGTCCTCTCGTTTTAGTCCTAATGCAAACGTAAACAATTTTCATCTTTGGAAATCATGATACTCTGTAGATTCACTCCTTTAAAGTCTTAGATCCTACAATACTTTCAGTGCCCGAGATACTTATCTTTGTACCTGATGATGGCGTAACAGCTGAAAACCGGTTTGCGAAACAAAGAACGAAAACTGTAGAATATAACACTAGTGTGGTGTGTTTTATCATTCATAACGTAGTATTCTACCAAGAACCGAAGGAACAGTCAATCATTGCTATTATTGTAATAGTTGATTGCGGCTTTCTCTCTTGACAGTTTTTTTAATGATTGCTTCTGTGTTTATGATAAAAAACTGATTTGCTTCGGAATGTTGTTGCACACACCTCTCCATCCAGCACCACTACTCGCAAGTACAGTCACATCACCCTGATCTCAAAAACGGCTAAATTCCTACCACTGACAATATATCATTATATGTGAAGCTGACGAAATGGTCTACATTTCAGTAGACGAGGTAGTAGATATATATGAAGTTCACGGCACGCTATGATTCTGCGTCATAAAAGCATTATATTTCCCACACCATGGGCTCATATTCATGGATGCACACGTGTTACGTTGGTGAGAACCTTGAAGTTGTACCAACAACAATGCTGTACTATTGTACATATAAGTAAATTTTTTTTCCATCTGATTTTTCGTTAAACTTGAGTAATTGATGTTCTGATTTAATTTGTTTTCTTGTTTCATGCCATTGTGTTAAGAAAACTGTAAACAAATTTTCAATGTGAATATTAATGTTTATGCCAAATGTCAAGCAATATTGTAATAGAATTGAAATGTAACAAATGTTGAGACTGCTGTAAGATATTTAAAATTGTAACTGTGCGTCTGGTCCATACATAGGCAATGTGTTAGGATATGTAGAATGCAAAACCTCGGGTGAATACCCTGTCTGTAAGGGAACGGTAAATGGTGGATGGCAGGCGAGCGCGGGAAAATGTGCACGGGCGCTGCACGGCACGACGGGCTCAGCAGTAGTAGTTGGAGTTTGGCATTGGTCTGAGCAACACGTTCTGGAGTGAGGAGGCTCTCCTGGAAGACGTAGTTTCATTGAGCCTCGGGTATGCCGTTCCAACGCCCATACAGCATGGCAAAATTACATGGGCACTAAACGGAAAAGTATTGCGACGCTATGAAGAAATAAAGTGCCGGTACGTCAAGAGCCATAGCCGTGGTTGTATTTGTGCTCTGTGCCTCGCCATCTCGCCGCCTGCCAACCGCCGCATCGATACAAACAGGTTGAAACTTTTAGTACTGCATTCTTATGGACCAGTGTTACTTTTGTTCCATACTGTTCAATAACAACTTAATAACAACTTAAGTTTTACCAGAACTTTCCTATCATTTAATTATCCTCACAACTAACCTAGATAGGGTCCCTTCCAAATGTTGTGCAATCTGAGTGTCCCAAAATGAAAAATTAAATTTTGTGTTAATAATAATTACTTGAAGACCTAACTATGTTAGAATGGTGTTTAAAGAACTGTTTTGTTAATGAACCAGTAAATGAATAACGAAGGTCTGATAAGGTTCGAAGATAACTTTAATATTGATTTAGTAATGAAGTTTAATTATTTCGAGACAGATATAAAGATATTTAAATGAGTAGGAAATAAGATAAAGAGAGTAGTAACTCATATATTGGAAATCTTGAGCGCATAACGATGTCAGTAATTAATTTTTTTAATGCAGTGATCATAACAGTTTCTGGGCCCCCCCCCCTTTTCCCTTTTTTCTTTATTCACTTGATTTCTGAAGTGTTCGAATTGATTTGACCAGCAAAAGTTAAAGTCAATATAAAAGCCAAAATTTATCAGTGTTTTACCTTTATTAAATATGGCATTTTTTTTTTGTGGCTCGAAAGTGCTGTTTCGAGGGTAACCTATGCCCGATTTTAATCAGATCAATAGACTACCAAGTTTTGTAGTATACATTATGGTGTAGTGTTACGTATTTATGGTTTTTCCATATCAGTACAGAACGTGAAACTATCAGTTCAATAGCTTTCTGGTTCTAAATTTTGCTATATTATGCAGTGTTACTACGTATTGGTTTCCATGAATATACACCAACTTGTACAGGAAAGAAACTCAGTTAATGCCTAATTAGGCTGGCGACCGTATTATTAACAAATTGGTAGCATCTTCTGTGTTGTTTCTTGTTCGTCCTGACGTGTAGTTGCATTTCGGACTTATTTGACGTATCATTGTTATTACAGAGTGGGTGTAAGTCTGATTTGCCTCCATTCAGGTACACGCGGTCAATATCTATACAAAAATCCTGTCTCGTAAGGTGAACCCCACTCACTTACCATAGTACAGGCTTTAATGAGTATTGTGTGCCACGCGCGCACATTACAAGTGGCTCCCGGTGACAGGACATCCAGTTGTATTCGGTCACAAATTAATGTGAATACCGAACAGTGGATGTTCAGTGGCACGAATTGTAATAATATTCAGTAAAGTAAATAGCAGTGAACGTCAAGTACGGTAGTGAGGTGTAATTTGCCTTCGGTATGGACAAGAACGTAGAGACAGTAGATGGGACGAGCGTAACGGAAAATGCGGCTGGCAATGACAGGAGTTTACGCGGCCAGATAACAGATGACGTTAGAGGTAGACAATTGGCGTACATACAATACCACGAACATGTTAACGAACAGATTGAAATGTCGAGATCGCCTCGAACACAGCAAGGAATAAAACGGAAGTACAGGATGACTTTGTAGATGATAGTGGGTACGTGAACGAATCCACTGACATGTTGATTCACCACAGATAAAGAAAGAACCGAAAGAAAATTTTGATGTAGGATCGGAACACACCGATTCCGTAGAACAAAACAGTGTGAAAATTTTAAGCATGAACGACTTATTTGAACGATTAACCAAAAAAATTGCAGGAGAGTGAGCAGCTCAAAACACAGAATGATCAGCTTAAAAGACACGTTGACGAGCAGCTTACAACACCGAATGATCAACTTAAAACACACGTTGACGAGCAGCTGAAAACACAAGTTGATCAGCTTAAAGCACAGGTCGAAGAACAAGGAATTAAAATTAGTAAACAAATAGAACAGGTAGAACAAAAAGTGGGTAATTTAAGCTCTGTAGTAAATACCATGAAGTTTGAAATTGACACAATTAATAAAAATATGGATACTATGCAGGGGGAAATTGACGACATTAACAGTAGGTTTGATATTGAAATTCTCAACATCCAAGAGAAAGTAGAGCCTCTAGCTGAAACAAAAGTAGACGAAAAAGTTTTCGGTGTTAAAACTGAGATCGTAAACGAATGTCAACACGGAATCTCACAGTTGAAAAAGGCAGTTTCAGATACTGAACGAAATTTAGGCGAAAAAGTTACCGGGTGTGTACAAAAGTGTGAACAAATTGCATTGAAAATTCAATGCAAAAAGTTCGATCTCGAGAGTAAAATCAACGATAAGCATGGCATGGTCTATAATGGCACGCCACTTACGAAGCTGTTGGAAGGCGAGGAATGCTTCGATCCCGCCAAGAAACATAACAGATGGCATCCGTTGGATTTCATCAAAAATTGCGAGAGAGTGTTTGCTGAACACTTGTCTGGTCAGGATAAGATAAACGTAGTAATTAGCGCCTTAGCAGGTGACGCTAAGCGCTGGGGTATTAACTTGAATACCGAACTAATGACGTTCGAAGAATTTAAACAAAAGTTTACGGAAGAATACTGGTCCGAACAGAAACAGGATCATTTGTGGCGCGAGTTTATCATGGCCAAACTTCATGATAACAGGGGCAGGAATTCTTTGAAAGATTTCTGCGAATATTGGTACCGAAAGTTGACACATTTAAGAGGGAGAAGATCCGATTCTGAAATCGTATGGGAGCTATATAAAAAGCTTCCAGAAGATTCGAAGAGATATGTGGGAAGCAATCATCGCAGCTTCCAAGCGTTTCTCGAAAGGGTCGAAGACGAAGACCACTGGCGCGAAAGTCGTGCCAATTATCAGAAATTTAGTAACAGGAATAACCGCAATAATGACGAGAGAAATGACGGCGATGGGTTTCGCGTCAACATGATACAGAGAGGTAGGGGCAGAGGAAGAGGAAGATGGGGTTATCCAGGTTGCAGTAGAGGGTACACCGCGCAAAATAATAACGACACTGGAAACTGATTCCAGCGAACGTTGCGGGCCGAACGGAAGCGGACAGAACATACCGGCCCCGATTTAAGAAACATTACCGGACTGACAGTACAGTTATGAGACAGCTTAGAGACAGGCGTGGAACGACGCAACGTGTTGTTGCGGAACAAGCGTCAGGTGCGAGCGCAGATGACTCATCTTCGCCGCCCAGAGCGATACATGTTAACAGGCGAGTGGAGCATCAGAGGGCAACGGCCCAGCCTAGCAGAACAGCTGTTCAAAGAGAAGCCGCTAGCAATGCGGCAGAATTAGGTACAAACACTGCCATAAGAGCTGGCGAATACATTACGAGTGGTAATTCCGTGGCGAAGGAAATAGTAGATGGAACAGTGGATACACAGAGAGGTGCGGTTAACAGTGTTAGCAATGAAGTAAATGGCGAGAATGAATTAGCAGAAGTAACTGATTGGCGTGTGCAGATCGATGATCGTACAAGAGCCTCAAGCAATGTGAGTGGGAGGATTTTAAGAAGGAATATGAGGCAAGGTGGTTAATTAGTGAGAAAGGAAATAGTAGGGACGTCGATAAGGTGACGTGGCCCTAATTTGAAGAGGAGAGAGTAAATAGCGCCGCGCAAAGTACGCGTGCTGCCGGTAGGACGAAGGTTAAAGATAGGAAGGAATTGGAGGATGAAATCCTAAGCATTGATGAGGAAGTAACTTCTGTTAACGATCCGCCAACAGTACAAGCTGTTACCGAAAGGCACCATGGGGAAGGGGCAGGTAATTACCTACGAGTAACGGAAGCCCACGAGGATTACGCTAAATATGAAATAACAGTGGATGTGAATAAAGCTGATAATGAGGTCGTTTTGTCAAAAGAAGATATTGAGTTAAAATCAAAATCTGACGAAGATGCAGAGGAAGAACTTAGTGCCTGTCTCAGAAAAGCTTTTGTGTTAGAACCTGAAAGCGATCCAGAATGGTCAGATTCTGACGATAGTTCAGATGACGAGTATTTCGGTACTAGTGAAAATAATGGGAATACAGCTAATTGCGATATCGTACCTACTGATGACGAAGTTTCAAAACAAAATCCGGATGTTGAGACTGAACACAGAAAGAAAGAGCCACCTGATGACTCAATGTTTATTTTGCAAAGAGTTCAAGTAAGCAAAGACTTTGAACTCCAGAAACCGAGAAAGCCACCAGATATAAATGATTCACATGTTAGGAACGTATCTTGGGATGATGTCACAGTCGACCAAGGTGCGTTGTGGAACAAAAAAAAAAAAAACAGGAAGGGGCATGATGTAGAGCCTAGGGCAGATTTATATTGGACTTTGAGAATGTCATGAACACCTTACATCATGAAACTACTGGGTTCCCACCGGAAGAAATTTTGTTAGGGAGCAGAAGTAAGGGTTTAATTGAGGAAATACTAGAGTTTACACCTTGTACAAGCTTGGGGTTGAGTCGAAAGAAAGATTTAGAAAAAGGGCAAGGCAGAAAGCTGAATCTAGATCTAAAAGACACGATAAAAACCTGAAAAATTCAAAATTTAAAATTGGGGATTATGTTCTTTTAAAAACCCACGAAAAATCTAGTGAACTGAACCATGAAATTTCCAAATTTAAATACATTTATAATGGACCGTATATAATACAGAACATTCCACACGATAATGCTTACTACCTGATCTACCCAAAATCCAAGAGACCTTTAGGTGTAAGAAACGTTGTGGACCTGAAACTGTATGTTCCTAGGAGTGAGTGACCTAAGTACACTCAGAAAGCAATCTGCAGTAAATGTGCTGTATCTTATGCTGAAACTATTTTATTCTAAATGTAACAAACCTTTGTAAATGTATGTATACTAATGTCAGTATGCTAATATACTTATGTGAGTTTCAGATTACCAGATGTACTATAAATGTAAAGGTGTATGGAGAAAAGGGCTGAAAAGAAAGGGTAAATGCTGCAAGCCAAATAAAAGATGGGACTGCCAAAAATCAAAGTGGGCAGTATATGAGTCATAATATAAAGGACTGCAAAAAACAAAAGAGGGCAGATAAATAGTCGAAGGAGAATTGTATGTGTGGTACAAGTGATGTGATAAAATGATGCGAAATGGACTGCCCAAATCTGAATAATAGGCAGCAAATATGTGTAGTAAATTTTCTAAATATTATTTTGTGTTTATTAGTAAATAAGGAAATGGACTGCCATTCAATGCAAGCAGCAACAAATTGTCTTATAGTGTATATAGAAATTTGTATATGCTTTGTAGTTAAGTGTTTGTGTTTCAACTTTTGAATTTATTTTTCTGAGAAATTTAATAATAAGTAATTTGCTATTTAAATCATGTTCTGATAGGAGGTTGGACTGTGCCAAAGGCACTTAAGTAAATGACAGGTAAATGTTCTCGATATATTAAAAAGTGTAGACCTCTATAATGTGCGAGAAAGGAAGTTTAGTGATACAAAAATTTATGCTGGCACATTCACGCAAAGATTCAGAACCCCTGTATAAATATAAAGTTTAGTGTTCCCATCAAATTTGCACTTAGTGAAATTTACTGGAAACAGGGACATGCGTAACAACAACAACGCTGTACTATTGTGCATATAAGTAATTTATTTTCCATCTGATTTTTCGTTAAACTTGAGTAATTGATGTTCTGATTTCATTTGTTTTCTTGTTTCATGCCATTGTGTTAAGAAAACTGTAAACAAATTTTCAATGTGAATATTAATGTTTATGTCAAATGTCAAGCAATATTGTAATAGAATTGAAATGCAACAAATGTTGAGACTGTTGTAAGATATTTAAAATTGTAACTGTGTGTCTGGTCCATACATAGGCAATGTGTTAGGATATGTAGAATGCAAAACCTCGGGTGAATACCCTGTCTGTAAGGAAGCGGTAAATGGTGGATGGCAGGCGAGCGCGGGAAAATGCGCACGGGCGCTGCACGGCACAACGGGCTCAGCAGTAGTAGTTGGAGTTTGGCATTGGTCTGAGCAACACGTTCTGGAGTGAGGAGGCTCTCCTGGAAGACGTAGTTTCATTGAGCCTCGGGTATGCCGTTCCAACGCCCATACAGCATGGCAAAGTTACATGGGCACTAAACGGAAAAGTATTGCGACGCTATGAAGAAATAAAGTGCCGGTACGTCAAGAGCCATAGCCGTGGTTGTATTTGTGCTCTGTGCCTCGCCATCTCGCCGCCTGCCAACCGCCGCATCGATACAAACGGGTTGAAACTTTTAGTACTGTATTCGTATGGACCAGTGTTACTTTTGTTCCATACTGTTCAATAACAACTTAATAACAACTTAAATTTTACCAGAACTTTCCTATCATTTAATTATCTTCACAACTAACCTAGACAGGAGCCCTTCCAAATGTTGTGCAGTCCGAGTGTCCCGAAATGAAAGATTAAATTTTGTGTTAATAATAATTACTTGCAGACCTAACTATGTTAGAATGGTGTTTAAAGAACTGTTTTGTTAATGAACCAGTAAATGAATAACGAAGGTCTGATAAAGTTGGAAGATAACTTTAATATTGATTTAGTAATGAAGTTTAATTATTTCGAGACAGATATGATGTTGTTGTTGTGGTCTTCAGTCCTGAGACTGGTTTGATGCAGCTCTCCATGCTACTCAATCCTGTGCAAGCTTCTTCATCTCCCAGTACCTACTGCAACCTACATCCTTTTGAATCTGCTTAGTGTATTGATCTCTTGGTCTCCCTCTACTATTTTTACCCTCCAAGCTGCCCTCCAATGCTAAATTTGTGATCCCTTGATGCCTCATAACATGTCCTACCAACCAATCCCTTCATTTTTGTCAAGTTGTGCCACCAACTTCTCTTCTCCCCAATCCTATTCAATACCTCCTCATTAGTTACGTGATCTACCCACCTTATCTTCAGCATTCTTCTGTAGCACCACATTTCGAAAGCTTCTATTCTCTTCTTGTCCAAACTGGTTATCGTCCATGTTTCACTTCTATACATGGCTACTCTCCATACAAATACTTTCAGAAACGACTTCCTGACACTTAAATCTATACTCGATGTTAACAAATTTCTCTTCTTCATAAACGATTTCCTTGCCGTTGCCAGTCTACATTTTATATCCTCTCTACTTCGACCATCATCAGTTATTTTACTCCCAAAAAGCAAAAATCCTTTACTACGTTAAGTGTCTCATTTCCTAATCTAATCCCCCCAGCATCACCCGATTGAATTTGACTGAATTCCATTATCCTCGTTTTGCTTTTGTTGATGTTCATCTTATATCCTCCTTTACTGCTTGCTCAATATACAGATTGAATAACATCGGGGAGAGGCTACAATCCTGTCTCACTCCTTTCCCAACCACTGCTTCCCTTTCATGCCCCTCGAGTCTTATAACTGCCATCTGGTTTCTGTACAAATTGTAAATAGCGTTTCGCTCCATGTATTTTACCCCTGCCATCTTCAGAATTTGAAAAAGAGTATTCCAGTTAACGTTGCCAAAAAGCTTTCTCTAAGTCTACAAATGCTAGAAACGTAGGTTTGCCTTTTCTTAATCTTTCTTCTAAGATAAGTCGTAAGGTTGGTATTGCCTCACGTGTTCCAACATTTCTACGGAATCCAAACTGATCTTCCCCGAGGTCCGCTTCTACCAGTTTTTCCATTCGTCTGTAAAGAATTCGCGTTAGTACTTTGCAGCTGTGACTTATTAAACTGATAGTTCGGTAATTTTCACATCTGTCAACACCTGCTTTCTTTGGGATTGGAATTATTATATTCTTCTTGATGTCTGTGGGTATTTCACCTGTCTCATACATCTTGCTCACCAGATGGTAGAATTTTATCATGACTGGCTCTCCCAAGGCCATCAGTAGTTCTAATGGAATGTTGTCTACTCCTGGGGCCTTGTTTCGACTCAGGTCTTTCAGTGCTCTGTCAAACTCTTCACGCAGTATCTTATCTCCCATTTCTTCTTCATCTACATCTTCTTCCATTTCCATAATATTGTCCTCAAGTACATCGCCCTTGTATAAACCCTCTATATACTCCTTCCACCTTTCTGCTCTCCCTTCTTTACTTAGAACTGGGTTTCCATCTCAGCTCTTGATATTCATACAAGTGGTTCTCTTCTCTCCAAAGGTCTCTTTAATTTTCCTGTAGGCAGTATCTATCTTACCCCTAGTGAGATAAGCCTCTACATCCTTACATTTGTCCTCCAGCCATCCTTGCTTAGCCATTTTGCACTTCCTGTCGATCTCATTTTTGAGACGTTTGTATTCCTTTTTGTCTGCTTCATTTACTGCATTTTTATATTTTCTCCTTTCGTCAATTAAATTCAATATTTCTTCTGTTACCCAAGGATTTCTATTAGCCCTCGTCTTTTTACGTACTTGATCCTCTGCTGCCTTCACTACTTCATCCCTCAAAGCTACCCATTCTTCTTCTACTGTATTTCTTTGCCCCATTCCTGTCAATTGTTCCCTTATGCTCTCCCTGAAACTCTCTACAATCTCTGGTTCTTTCAGTTTATCCAGGTCCCATCTCCTTAAATTCCCGCCTTTTTGCAGTTTCTTCAGTTTCAATCTGCAGTTCATAACCAATAGATTGTGGTCAGAATCCACATCTGCCCCTGGAAATGTCTTACAATTTAAAACCTGGTTCCTAAATCTCTGTCTTACCATTATGTAATCTATCTGATACCTTTTAGTATCTCCAGGAATCTTCCAGGTATACAACCTGCTTTCATGATTCTTGAACCAAGTGTTAGCTATGATTAAGTTATGCTCTGTGCAAAATTCTACAAGGCGGCTTCCTCTTTCATTTCTTCCCCCAATCCATATTCACCTACTATGTTTCCTTCTCTCCCTTTTCCTACTGACGAATTCCAGTCACCCATGACTATTAAATTTTCGTCTCCCTTCACTACCTGAATAATTTCTTTTATCTCGTCATACATTTCATCTATTTCTTCATCATCTGCAGAGCTAGTTGGCATATAAACTTGTACTACTGTAGTAGGCATGGGCTTTGTGTCTATCTTGGCCACAATAATGCGTTCACTATGCTGTTTGTAGTAGCAACCCGCACTCCTATTTTTTTTATTAATTATTAAACCTGCTCCTACATTACCCCTATTTGATTTTGTATTTATAACCCTGTAATCACCTGACCAAAAGTCTTGTTCCTCCTGCCACCGAACTTCACTAATTCCCACTATATCTAACTTTAACCTATCCATTTCCCTTTTTAAATTTTCTAACCTACCTGCCCGATTAAGGGATCTGACATTCCACGCTCCGATCCGTAGAATGCCAATTTTCTTTCTCCTGATAACGACGTCCTCTTGAGCAGTCCCCGCCCGGAGATCCGAATGGGGGACTATTTTACCTCCGGAATATTTTACCCAAGAGGACGCCATCATCATTTAATCATACAGTAAAGCTGCATGTCCTCGGGAAAAATTACGGTTGTAGTTTCCCCTTGCTTTCATCCGTTCGTAGTACAAGCACAGCAAGGCCATTTTGGTTAATGTTATAAGGCCAGATCAGTCAATTACCCAGACTGTTGCCCCTGCAACTACTAAAAAGGCTGCTGCCCTTCTTCAGGAACCACATGTTTGTCTGGCCTCTCAACAGATACCCCTCCGTTGTGGTTGCACCTACGGTACGGCCATCTGTATCGCTGAGGCACGTAAGCCTCCCCACCAACGGCAAGGTCTTTGGTTCATGGGGGAGAGACAGATATAAAGGTATTTAAATGAGTAGGAAATAAGATAAAGAGAGTAGTAACTCATATATTGGAAATCTTGAGCGCATAACGCCGTCAGTAATTAATTTTTTTAATGCAGTGATCATAACAGTTTCAGGGTCCCCCCCCTTTTCCCCTTTTTTTTTTTTAATTCATTTGAATTGTGAAGTGTTCTAAATTGATTTGACCAGAAAAGTTAAAGTCAATATAAAAGCCAAAATTTATCAGTGTTTTATCTTCATTAAATATGGCATTTTTTGTGGCTCGAAAGTGCTGTTTCTAGGGTAACCTACGCCCGATTTTAATCAGATCAATAGACTACGAAGTTTTGTAGTATACATTATGGTGTAGTGTTATGTATTTATGGTTTTTCCATATCAGTATAGAACGTGAAACTATCAGTTCAATAGATTTTCTGATTCTAAAATTTGCTATATTGTGCAGTGTTACTACGTGTTGGTTTGCATGAATATACACCAACTTGTACAGGAAAGAAACTCAGTTAATACCTAATTAGGCTGGCGACCGTATTATTAACAAATTGGTAGCATCTTCTGTGTTGTTTCTTGTCCGTCCTGACGTGTAGTTGCATTTCGGACTTATTTGACGTATCATTGTTATTACAGAGTGGGTGTAAGTCTGATTTGCCACCATTCAGGTACACGCGGTCAATATCTATACAAAAATCCCGTCTCGTAAGGTGAACCCCACTCACTTTCCATAGTACAGGCTTTAATGAGTATTGTGTGCCCCACGCGCACGTTACAAGGTGACTTAAATTCTGTAATGTACCGGTCAATATCATAGTGTTGTCTAGGATTTGTTCAGAGTGGTACAGTGTATGTGCAGCGTGTTCAGGTGATGAAACTTTTCTGATTTCGAATGTGTACTGTTTCCCATCAGCTCGAGCTTCGCCGTGGTGATAAATATATTGCAAGAACAGACATTCAAGTCAATGGAAGCTGACAATTCCTCACACAATCAATTAGTTTTATGTGTCGCGTTGATATGTATTTTCACCTCACAGTCTGCTCTTTCGGCGCTTCACTCAAAAATATGCGTATTCAACATTTATCAGTCACCATCACGTAACATAGCTAACGCACGAGGGTTTTCCAAAAAAAAAAAAATCAATTTGAGTCTCGAAATGGAGATCACAGAGAAAATAAAAATGTATTGTTTTCACCATTTAATTACACCTTCTAGATACTTCCGTACGTAAGGCACCTCACCGACAGTAACGTTGTACCAATTTTTCAATCCGATCGTCATAGGAGGCAGCGGCCTGTGAATTTCTCCAATTCTCTGCCCTGTTCTGAATCTCGTGTTGACTGTGACAAAATATTGTCTTTCTAGGCTGTTGTTCATGTGAGAAGAGATGTAAATGAAAGGGTGCCACGTCAGAGCAGCATGACGAGTGATCGAACACTACCTATCGAAAGTGATGCAGGAGTGTCCTTATTGTCCCTGCAATAGGCGGCCAAGAATTGTCATGAAGAAGGAAATGAATGACATTAAGTTCATGTGGGGTTGCGTGAGATCAGGTAAAGTCTCTGGGCAGACATCCATCCTTGGGGGGAGACAGTATTTTCTTGGCATTTTTACGTGCTCTCTGTGCCCTCAGAGATGCAAAGTGTAACGTGACGCGATCGACGGTCATGTTTGAGACACTGCCTAACACATCAGTGCAGGGCTTCGTCGTATTTTCACTGTGGTTTTCATTTCGCGACCGATCGAAACTTACTTTCTGGACACACCTTTCCCCTTCCCCCACCAAAATATGCATATAAGCATATAAGCAATACTTACATACTATACCTACCTACTATCAGCACCCACAAACTGTCTTGTTTCCATCCTCACGTGGATACTACTTGCACATGTGACAAATGTCATCGTCATTAACGCAAACATAAGGAAGTATTTGACTCAGTCCCTTACAATTACCGAAGACAGTAAAATATTTTGGACGAGCACTTCGCATGAAACCCTTCAAAAATCAAATACAGTTTAGACACACATCGGCTAACGTAGTTCTAACAGCTAATACGAGAGTAGGAACGGGATCAAGTAAACTCTAACAAATGTCGACCAGCCCACCAGGTGTATGAATGATCACATACGAACAGCTACGCGCGTATTGGCTAAGATTTTTTAGCGTTAGAGTGTTTTCGGAAGAACATATTTACATAATTCCTATCCCGTGATTCCTATCAAGGTTCTTCTCGATCACGTATCATTAAAGTTGTTTCTGACACGATCTACTTTCAGCTTTTACTATTTCCCGCGCCTGCTAACTTTTGAGCACTTTTTCTAAAACATTCTGCGCCAAAGAATAGATGTTTGGGATAAATACAGTCTTTCCTCAGTCGAAATGGTAGTTTTAGCGGCGTTCCTTAGCGAGCAGTGTCTCGGCCAACAAAGGATCATCACAGATAGCGCCGATGCAGCGTCTGAATGGGAACAAAGGGATTGTTCTTGAACTCTATGTAGTTTGTTGTATGTAGACGCAGGCACTAGCTGGCGCTTGTTACTTTGGTTTGTATGTACAAACTTGCGACGAGATTTGCTCTCTGTTTTCGAAAACATTATTGGAGATATCAGTGATCAAAAGATAAACTTTCAAATTGATTATATAATGCACGTTTATTAAAAGGAGACCGGTTTCGATCATCACATAGTCATCTTTAGACCTTGAGGCATGCTCATGGACATTGGGTGCACGTGGACCAGGAGCCACTGAATGACGATAGTCAACTGCAGTAGTTAAATTCTTACGTGTGCTAAGAAGTTTAGCAACAAACGGGTCCGTTACACGCCAAACTCGAAACTGGAGACTCCCTCTCAAGTTTTTTTTCTCACTTATGAATCATTTTGTCCCAGTCGTATCTCGCTGAATTGCTGGAATGCCTCGCAGTTGCTGCCATCAACTTCTACGCGAGCGTCGTACTGACTAAATAACGTTATTACTAACTGAGCTGTTCTGATCCCACGACCACCAGAGAGTTGGTAGCACCAGCACATGCCATCCTGGCATTAATAGTGTCTACTCCAGATCTCATTATGGCTGGTGTCGGAAGTAAGCAAACGGAAACGACCGACGTCATGGGACAGCATTTAGCATCATCAACTGACGTGGCGAGCGAAAGCAATCTGTTTCTGACTTTTTCCATGTGATTGTGTTAAGAGTGTCTAATCGTTTGGGTGGTAGGGTTGGTTGGAAGGTATGTCTGGGGCAGATAGACTCACTGATTTGAATTAATTTAGAGGAAACACTAGAGAAACGACTGGTCGTTTCAGCCCATTTAGGTGTAGGCAGTCTAATTTTCTGAGGCATAGTGCTCCATGCAACCAGCCTTCAGAAGTGATCTGTTTTAAATGTAGAAGGCAGAGACATTACGCCAGAGAGAGTTAGGAATGCGCAAGACCAGTGCTCATGCCCACGAACTTGGGGTATTTCTGGTAGTGTGTGCAACAACGACTTTAGTATGAAGTCCTTTCCTGTAGTAGTCTTCCTATTGTATTTCTATTATTGTTTTAGACACAGGCTGTATGAGTAAATGAGAAGAAAAAGAGGTTGCCGCTATAGAGGCAGTATTGGCTTTGCCAGAAGAGATGGGGCAAGTATGGGCAGATGTCGTGGACTTGCAAAAGCAGGTAGGTGCATTAAGGGAGGTTAGATCCTCCACCAGTATGAACAGCACCCAACCTCAATGCCTGTATCGGAACCTTAGTTTTACCTTTTATGGCAGAGCAGGAGAAGATTTGTTAGCATTTCTGGACAGCCTGATGATAGCCACAAACGTGGTCCAGGGGGACAATTGTTTCATACGGCCAAGTTAAGTTCGGTTGATGGGATGTGGAGAAACGTACGGGATGTATCCGCATGAGATAATAAACACTCAGACGTTTGAGCCTCTGAGGAGGAAGATTGTAAATGTTACAAAGAACAATTAAAAAGTGAATCAGTAATGTAGGATGAATCCATACAGTTTCATATACGGGACAAGGTAGCTTAATCTGAATACAATCAGTTGATGGGGCGATGATACTGATAAGATTCTTTTAAAGGGGCAGAACAGAGAGCGTTAGACGCATGTTTGCGCGGACTACCACCCGGTGTATCGAGAAAGGGACGAGCTTCCTAAAGACCTATTTGGAACCACTGTAGGAGATAGACGTAGTGACCTGAGTTCGTAATAAGAGGTCGATTTTTCCCAGTGAGATCTTTATCAGTGAGGTCTATCAAGACCACATAAAGCGAGATAGGAAACGTGGAAAAGTGGCTATCGGAAAAGTGAGTGGGTATCGGAAATGTGATGGAGGGCAGAATAGAAAGCATGATAGAAAGGCACGGAATGGAAATGGTAACCTGCCACTAAACGACAGTGGCAGCTCCATAGCCGACGACTGGGGCTTCCAGTAAATTTTAGGTAACTAAAACTTGTCTAGAAGCGGAGATACGCTGAACTATACTTGTAGCTGGGATTCACAGTCATAAAATTCTTTTTGAAGGACATCATCTTCACGCCAGTGACTGCTATAAGTTTTTATTACACTATTGCAATTTCGGTCTTAGGCCATTATCACATGCTGTTACTATGGCTTTAAGCCCTGTCAGCTTACATTAAGTTGACGTGGCCTAAAGCCATAATATCAGCACTTGATAATAGCCTAAGGCAGAAATTGCAGTAGTGTAATGAAAACTTATAACAGTCACTGGCGTAAAGATGATATCCTTCAAAAAACGCTTAACTAATTTAGTGGACGGAACATACGTTTTTATTGGATACAGACCCGAAAATGTCCGTGGCTAGTTTGGATCTCATAAGAAAGAGGCGGCTAGACACATCACGGTCTAAGTTATGAGGAGTGGATGGTGGTGGCGCGAGTTCGCTGGGTTTGGCGATATTGCGTTTTCAGGTGCGGGCAAGACATTTCCATGATTGTGTGAAATTTCTGCCTCTTATAGGTGGCGGCTACTGAGTAGTTTTAGGGCTAGATTTCCTACATAAGCACCACGCTAAAACTGATCTTGGACAGCACATAGTGGACCTCGATTGGACATCGTGTTACCTGTGCGAAACCGTCAGCAACATACTGTCACAAGATTTTTTCCCATGCACAAGGGGACCGATTAGACTGGATACGAGACCACAAGGGATTTATTCATGTGGTGAGATAACCCAGAGCGCAGGGAAACTGCTGTGGGTGAGCGTAGGTACGTATTAGGTAACAGATAGTTTATGTTTCTTTGAGCCACTGAACGAAAATGACGAGCGTGACAGGGCAGGATGTTTTGCATGTAGGAGCGTTGTACGCATACAGGAGGTAGATGGTGAGCAGGTAGTGTCCGTTAGAATACAGATCTTTGGGACCGAGCAGATGGGCTTGTCTAAAGGATTAGTGGTCGGCAATTTGTAAATTTTGGAGGAAGATGATTAAAATAAACATTAGGAACGAATGGAAAAATTAGGAATCGAGGAGCTGTTGGTAGAAGCTGCGAATCTGTGAAATTTTCGTGGGTGCTTTCCAGCGACTTGTAACGACATAGGTATGTCAGGAGTGTAACCACACTTAAAGTCACTCATTTCCGAAACATGAAAGCACAACATTAATTTTATTTGTGAGTTAACTCATTTCAGTTCATAAAACGCTCGGGAATATTTCAAAGTATGCGCCACTGATCTGAGCCTGTAAATAGTATCACCATCTGTTAGTAGAGTAAGGAAGTTTTTACATAAACATCGTCATTTCAATGTGAGAATTTCGGTGTTTGCTGATAATGTTATCTGCGTAATCAAGTATCTCAAAAATTAAAATGTACTGAAAGACATAATGTGTGTTAAAAAGCAACAAAATATAGATAACATTTAGTGTCCTTGTACGAGAACTGCCCTCGTTTGGCAAAGACTTTCTTCGTCGTAACAACTCTGAGCAGTAATCTGTGGCAGTTATTTCGTCATGGTAATGGCGTGTGGTCTGTGTACCTCTGTGAGCAGCCTGTGACGATCGATGAAATACACATGGAGAACATTTATAAAGTGGCTGTACATGGAGGTACTAGAAGTAGATAGTACAACCATTGGTAATTAACTTAAAATGGTAGCGAACGGAACAAGGAAGGATAGGGAAATTATTTATCTGCCGCTGAAACTCGGCGTCACAGCAACGATCCAGTAATGTGATATTTACTTGTAAAGTGCAGTTTATCACTAACAGTTTGCGTTCGCATTCTGTAACTTAAAAATGGAAGACAGTATACACAATTGATTTCTTTTATTAACTATTTTTAACAACCTTTCATTACAAAATATTTTGGGACTAATGTATAAAATTTAATTACGAGCGGGTTGTCTCCGCCATTTCAACACATTATTCCATGTTAGTAACTGCACTATCTTACCTATTTAAGTAGTTATGTTAATTAATCGATGAATAGTATGTCCGCCTCCGTAGCGTAGCGGTAGGGTTAACACCTATTACACAGGGTACCAGGCAGGGGACTGGGTGTTGTGTACCGATCATCGTCATTTTCATCATTATTGACTCGCAAGTCACCGAAGTGGCGTCAGCTAAAAAGGACTTGCAATACGGCGGCCGAACTCCCCTGAATGGAGCATCCCGGCCAACGATGCCACACGATCATTTCATTTCAGTATTTTAATGTCCATGTATGATTCTGTAACTGATTGTTGTGGTTGCGTGATGCAACACGACTCGTTGTCATCTGTTCCACGTCAGTTTCCATCTGTCGTAGCTGTTTGTTTCATTTTAATTACAGGTTTTCAGTGGACGAACTAAAAGGTGGAATAGTAATACCACACGAGCCGAAATTCCGTGATACACAGGAATCTCGTTTATCTGGAGAAAGGGGTCCGAATACACTCCGGATTACCGAAAATCTGGATAACCGAAGATATTCCACTAAATGCAAAAACTTAAATATGAACTATAACAGACAAACGTTTCGTTTGGACAATAATAACAAAAATTTATTTGGCACTTAAGCTCTATGGTTACTGTACTACGGTCAACTATATTTACCGAAACAGTGTGTAAGTCTCAGATTCGTGTGAAGTTTGGAAGCAGAACTATCGCTTATAGGCCTGTAACACCTCCGTTTATTTATCGCGACCTGATCTGATTGAATAGCAGCCCAATATTTATTATTAATATGACCATGTACCTAATGGGGCTGGTAATCGGAATTGACTGCTTCGGAAGTTGTTACTTTCCAGTTCGCCCTGTTCAACTGTAATAATGAAATGTATGGTAACAAGAAAAACATCGTTTCACTAATTACGAACCTATATCCTTCTCAAAAAAAAAAAAAAAAAAATGGAGACAGCCACTGCCTTCGTCTTACATATCTAATTACGGCTAATCCCAGCACAGGCTTCTTCATTTTCCATTATCGTCACACGCTAATCCATCACTGCATCCAACACTGCAATCCAGCACTGCAATCCAAGGTGATGCCGGCGCGGTAGACGCGAAACCAAATATCGACCCTAGAAATGTCACTGACCACTTTCGTAATAATACTTCTTCACTTTCCCGGTATTATTCTAGTACAAAGGAGTCTAACCACGGCGATGGCGACTCCCTTCTCCGTTAAAGCCTTGCATTTCAACAACTACCTCCACACACCTCTACCCGCAACATGGCACTGGCTAAACTCCACACAAGCTCTCGCAACACGACACAATCGATTGTTCGCCCAATCGACCTGTGCCGAGTGCAGATTTATAGTAAGGGCCTACGGACCCCTTACAGGCCTCACTAGCATCGGTTCGGTTGGAGTTGTTTCTGGCTGTCGTTCTAGGTAAATAATTAGTTTTTGTAACCGTCCGGTTGTCACTAGGCACAAAATATCACGAAACCAGTTTTTAAAAATGCCACTGTCGATCATTTCATTAGTATGCTATTTGTAGACAACTGGCAAATAGCACTGATTGACATGTTTCAATGAACGCGAATGACAGGCGAATAATGCTTCATCTAGTGTTTATTTCTTGCTTTTCTTATTGTACCACGTTTCGCAAACGGTCTTTAGCTATCATTCTGAAGCAGCAGTCTTAAATTTCTTTCCGTTTCTTCTTCCAGTCTGACACAGTTGATAACCCTACATCTTATACTGCAGCCATGTTTTTCAGAAATTCTTCATGTCTGTTTTGTGTAGCGCTTTCAGTAGTTTATCTCTCGGAATAACCACTTTCTGACGCTTCGAAGGAATTTCACTCACGCAGACTCAAAATACGGGTATATATACTAAGATGGTATCTGTTTTTTCGGACATGTCCGAAGGAACAGATACCATCGGTGACCATGCAGCTCGCTAGAATGAAATTACAATGAAATGAATACCCTTAGCTGCTTACAGGCGTTGACATACGTCAACTGGGACAGATGAAAATGTGTGCCCCGACCGGGTCTCGAACTCGGGGTCTCCTGCTTACATGGCAGACGCTATATCCATCTGAGACACCGAGGACACAGAGGACAGCGTGACTGCAGGGATTTATCTCTGGCACGCCTCCCGCGAAACCCACATTCTCAACGTATTGTCCCGCACTACATTCGTAGTGCCCCCGCCCATTATAATGATTACTCGCGGCGCGTTGCCGATCCCCGTAAGAGTTCGGGCACTGTTTGTGCATTCGCACAGAAGAAGAAGATGGTCAAGTGGCCGGTGAGCCTTAACTATATATATACTAAGATGGTATCTGTTCTTTCGGACACGTCCGAAAGAACAGATATCGGTGACCGTGCAGCTCGTTAGAATCTTGGACAGCACATAGTGGACCTCGATTGGACATCGTGTTACCTGTGCGAAACCGTCAGCAACATACTGTCACAAGATTTTTTCCCATGCACAAGGGGACCGATTAGACTGGATACGAGACCACAAGGGATTTATTCATGTGGTGAGATAACCCAGAGCGCAGGGAAACTGCTGTGGGTGAGCGTAGGTACGTATTAGGTAACAGATAGTTTATGTTTCTTTGAGCCACTGAACGAAAATGACGAGCGTGACAGGGCAGGATGTTTTGCATGTAGGAGCGTTGTACGCATACAGGAGGTAGATGGTGAGCAGGTAGTGTCCGTTAGAATACAGATCTTTGGGACCGAGCAGATGGGCTTGTCTAAAGGATTAGTGGTCGGCAATTTGTAAATTTTGGAGGAAGATGATTAAAATAAACATTAGGAACGAATGGAAAAATTAGGAATCGAGGAGCTGTTGGTAGAAGCTGCGAATCTGTGAAATTTTCGTGGGTGCTTTCCAGCGACTTGTAACGACATAGGTATGTCAGGAGTGTAACCACACTTAAAGTCACTCATTTCCGAAACATGAAAGCACAACATTAATTTTATTTGTGAGTTAACTCATTTCAGTTCATAAAACGCTCGGGAATATTTCAAAGTATGCGCCACTGATCTGAGCCTGTAAATAGTATCACCATCTGTTAGTAGAGTAAGGAAGTTTTTACATAAACATCGTCATTTCAATGTGAGAATTTCGGTGTTTGCTGATAATGTTATCTGCGTAATCAAGTATCTCAAAAATTAAAATGTACTGAAAGACATAATGTGTGTTAAAAAGCAACAAAATATAGATAACATTTAGTGTCCTTGTACGAGAACTGCCCTCGTTTGGCAAAGACTTTCTTCGTCGTAACAACTCTGAGCAGTAATCTGTGGCAGTTATTTCGTCATGGTAATGGCGTGTGGTCTGTGTACCTCTGTGAGCAGCCTGTGACGATCGATGAAATACACATGGAGAACATTTATAAAGTGGCTGTACATGGAGGTACTAGAAGTAGATAGTACAACCATTGGTAATTAACTTAAAATGGTAGCGAACGGAACAAGGAAGGATAGGGAAATTATTTATCTGCCGCTGAAACTCGGCGTCACAGCAACGATCCAGTAATGTGATATTTACTTGTAAAGTGCAGTTTATCACTAACAGTTTGCGTTCGCATTCTGTAACTTAAAAATGGAAGACAGTATACACAATTGATTTCTTTTATTAACTATTTTTAACAACCTTTCATTACAAAATATTTTGGGACTAATGTATAAAATTTAATTACGAGCGGGTTGTCTCCGCCATTTCAACACATTATTCCATGTTAGTAACTGCACTATCTTACCTATTTAAGTAGTTATGTTAATTAATCGATGAATAGTATGTCCGCCTCCGTAGCGTAGCGGTAGGGTTAACACCTATTACACAGGGTACCAGGCAGGGGACTGGGTGTTGTGTACCGATCATCGTCATTTTCATCATTATTGACTCGCAAGTCACCGAAGTGGCGTCAGCTAAAAAGGACTTGCAATACGGCGGCCGAACTCCCCTGAATGGAGCATCCCGGCCAACGATGCCACACGATCATTTCATTTCAGTATTTTAATGTCCATGTATGATTCTGTAACTGATTGTTGTGGTTGCGTGATGCAACACGACTCGTTGTCATCTGTTCCACGTCAGTTTCCATCTGTCGTAGCTGTTTGTTTCATTTTAATTACAGGTTTTCAGTGGACGAACTAAAAGGTGGAATAGTAATACCACACGAGCCGAAATTCCGTGATACACAGGAATCTCGTTTATCTGGAGAAAGGGGTCCGAATACACTCCGGATTACCGAAAATCTGGATAACCGAAGATATTCCACTAAATGCAAAAACTTAAATATGAACTATAACAGACAAACGTTTCGTTTGGACAATAATAACAAAAATTTATTTGGCACTTAAGCTCTATGGTTACTGTACTACGGTCAACTATATTTACCGAAACAGTGTGTAAGTCTCAGATTCGTGTGAAGTTTGGAAGCAGAACTATCGCTTATAGGCCTGTAACACCTCCGTTTATTTATCGCGACCTGATCTGATTGAATAGCAGCCCAATATTTATTATTAATATGACCATGTACCTAATGGGGCTGGTAATCGGAATTGACTGCTTCGGAAGTTGTTACTTTCCAGTTCGCCCTGTTCAACTGTAATAATGAAATGTATGGTAACAAGAAAAACATCGTTTCACTAATTACGAACCTATATCCTTCTCAAAAAAAAAAAAAAAAAAATGGAGACAGCCACTGCCTTCGTCTTACATATCTAATTACGGCTAATCCCAGCACAGGCTTCTTCATTTTCCATTATCGTCACACGCTAATCCATCACTGCATCCAACACTGCAATCCAGCACTGCAATCCAAGGTGATGCCGGCGCGGTAGACGCGAAACCAAATATCGACCCTAGAAATGTCACTGACCACTTTCGTAATAATACTTCTTCACTTTCCCGGTATTATTCTAGTACAAAGGAGTCTAACCACGGCGATGGCGACTCCCTTCTCCGTTAAAGCCTTGCATTTCAACAACTACCTCCACACACCTCTACCCGCAACATGGCACTGGCTAAACTCCACACAAGCTCTCGCAACACGACACAATCGATTGTTCGCCCAATCGACCTGTGCCGAGTGCAGATTTATAGTAAGGGCCTACGGACCCCTTACAGGCCTCACTAGCATCGGTTCGGTTGGAGTTGTTTCTGGCTGTCGTTCTAGGTAAATAATTAGTTTTTGTAACCGTCCGGTTGTCACTAGGCACAAAATATCACGAAACCAGTTTTTAAAAATGCCACTGTCGATCATTTCATTAGTATGCTATTTGTAGACAACTGGCAAATAGCACTGATTGACATGTTTCAATGAACGCGAATGACAGGCGAATAATGCTTCATCTAGTGTTTATTTCTTGCTTTTCTTATTGTACCACGTTTCGCAAACGGTCTTTAGCTATCATTCTGAAGCAGCAGTCTTAAATTTCTTTCCGTTTCTTCTTCCAGTCTGACACAGTTGATAACCCTACATCTTATACTGCAGCCATGTTTTTCAGAAATTCTTCATGTCTGTTTTGTGTAGCGCTTTCAGTAGTTTATCTCTCGGAATAACCACTTTCTGACGCTTCGAAGGAATTTCACTCACGCAGACTCAAAATACGGGTATATATACTAAGATGGTATCTGTTTTTTCGGACATGTCCGAAGGAACAGATACCATCGGTGACCATGCAGCTCGCTAGAATGAAATTACAATGAAATGAATACCCTTAGCTGCTTACAGGCGTTGACATACGTCAACTGGGACAGATGAAAATGTGTGCCCCGACCGGGTCTCGAACTCGGGGTCTCCTGCTTACATGGCAGACGCTATATCCATCTGAGACACCGAGGACACAGAGGACAGCGTGACTGCAGGGATTTATCTCTGGCACGCCTCCCGCGAAACCCACATTCTCAACGTATTGTCCCGCACTACATTCGTAGTGCCCCCGCCCATTATAATGATTACTCGCGGCGCGTTGCCGATCCCCGTAAGAGTTCGGGCACTGTTTGTGCATTCGCACAGAAGAAGAAGATGGTCAAGTGGCCGGTGAGCCTTAACTATATATATACTAAGATGGTATCTGTTCTTTCGGACACGTCCGAAAGAACAGATATCGGTGACCGTGCAGCTCGTTAGAATCTTGGACAGCACATAGTGGACCTCGATTGGACATCGTGTTACCTGTGCGAAACCGTCAGCAACATACTGTCACAAGATTTTTTCCCATGCACAAGGGGACCGATTAGACTGGATACGAGACCACAAGGGATTTATTCATGTGGTGAGATAACCCAGAGCGCAGGGAAACTGCTGTGGGTGAGCGTAGGTACGTATTAGGTAACAGATAGTTTATGTTTCTTTGAGCCACTGAACGAAAATGACGAGCGTGACAGGGCAGGATGTTTTGCATGTAGGAGCGTTGTACGCATACAGGAGGTAGATGGTGAGCAGGTAGTGTCCGTTAGAATACAGATCTTTGGGACCGAGCAGATGGGCTTGTCTAAAGGATTAGTGGTCGGCAATTTGTAAATTTTGGAGGAAGATGATTAAAATAAACATTAGGAACGAATGGAAAAATTAGGAATCGAGGAGCTGTTGGTAGAAGCTGCGAATCTGTGAAATTTTCGTGGGTGCTTTCCAGCGACTTTTAACGACATAGGTATGTCAGGAGTGTAACCACACTTATTGTCACTCATTTCCGAAACATGAAAGCACAACATTAATTTTATTTGTGAGTTAACTCATTTCAGTTCATAAAACGCTCGGGAATATTTCAAAGTATGCGCCACTGATCTGAGCCTGTAAATAGTATCACCATCTGTTAGTAGAGTAAGGAAGTTTTTACATAAACATCGTCATTTCAATGTGAGAATTTCGGTGTTTGCTGATAATGTTATCTGCGTAATCAAGTATCTCAAAAATTAAAATGTACTGAAAGACATAATGTGTGTTAAAAAGCAACAAAATATAGATAACATTTAGTGTCCTTGTACGAGAACTGCCCTCGTTTGGCAAAGACTTTCTTCGTCGTAACAACTCTGAGCAGTAATCTGTGGCAGTTATTTCGTCATGGTAATGGCGTGTGGTCTGTGTACCTCTGTGAGCAGCCTGTGACGATCGATGAAATACACATGGAGAACATTTATAAAGTGGCTGTACATGGAGGTACTAGAAGTAGATAGTACAACCATTGGTAATTAACTTAAAATGGTAGCGAACGGAACAAGGAAGGATAGGGAAATTATTTATCTGCCGCTGAAACTCGGCGTCACAGCAACGATCCAGTAATGTGATATTTACTTGTAAAGTGCAGTTTATCACTAACAGTTTGCGTTCGCATTCTGTAACTTAAAAATGGAAGACAGTATACACAATTGATTTCTTTTATTAACTATTTTTAACAACCTTTCATTACAAAATATTTTGGGACTAATGTATAAAATTTAATTACGAGCGGGTTGTCTCCGCCATTTCAACACATTATTCCATGTTAGTAACTGCACTATCTTACCTATTTAAGTAGTTATGTTAATTAATCGATGAATAGTATGTCCGCCTCCGTAGCGTAGCGGTAGGGTTAACACCTATTACACAGGGTACCAGGCAGGGGACTGGGTGTTGTGTACCGATCATCGTCATTTTCATCATTATTGACTCGCAAGTCACCGAAGTGGCGTCAGCTAAAAAGGACTTGCAATACGGCGGCCGAACTCCCCTGAATGGAGCATCCCGGCCAACGATGCCACACGATCATTTCATTTCAGTATTTTAATGTCCATGTATGATTCTGTAACTGATTGTTGTGGTTGCGTGATGCAACACGACTCGTTGTCATCTGTTCCACGTCAGTTTCCATCTGTCGTAGCTGTTTGTTTCATTTTAATTACAGGTTTTCAGTGGACGAACTAAAAGGTGGAATAGTAATACCACACGAGCCGAAATTCCGTGATACACAGGAATCTCGTTTATCTGGAGAAAGGGGTCCGAATACACTCCGGATTACCGAAAATCTGGATAACCGAAGATATTCCACTAAATGCAAAAACTTAAATATGAACTATAACAGACAAACGTTTCGTTTGGACAATAATAACAAAAATTTATTTGGCACTTAAGCTCTATGGTTACTGTACTACGGTCAACTATATTTACCGAAACAGTGTGTAAGTCTCAGATTCGTGTGAAGTTTGGAAGCAGAACTATCGCTTATAGGCCTGTAACACCTCCGTTTATTTATCGCGACCTGATCTGATTGAATAGCAGCCCAATATTTATTATTAATATGACCATGTACCTAATGGGGCTGGTAATCGGAATTGACTGCTTCGGAAGTTGTTACTTTCCAGTTCGCCCTGTTCAACTGTAATAATGAAATGTATGGTAACAAGAAAAACATCGTTTCACTAATTACGAACCTATATCCTTCTCAAAAAAAAAAAAAAAAAAAAATGGAGACAGCCACTGCCTTCGTCTTACATATCTAATTACGGCTAATCCCAGCACAGGCTTCTTCATTTTCCATTATCGTCACACGCTAATCCATCACTGCATCCAACACTGCAATCCAGCACTGCAATCCAAGGTGATGCCGGCGCGGTAGACGCGAAACCAAATATCGACCCTAGAAATGTCACTGACCACTTTCGTAATAATACTTCTTCACTTTCCCGGTATTATTCTAGTACAAAGGAGTCTAACCACGGCGATGGCGACTCCCTTCTCCGTTAAAGCCTTGCATTTCAACAACTACCTCCACACACCTCTACCCGCAACATGGCACTGGCTAAACTCCACACAAGCTCTCGCAACACGACACAATCGATTGTTCGCCCAATCGACCTGTGCCGAGTGCAGATTTATAGTAAGGGCCTACGGACCCCTTACAGGCCTCACTAGCATCGGTTCGGTTGGAGTTGTTTCTGGCTGTCGTTCTAGGTAAATAATTAGTTTTTGTAACCGTCCGGTTGTCACTAGGCACAAAATATCACGAAACCAGTTTTTAAAAATGCCACTGTCGATCATTTCATTAGTATGCTATTTGTAGACAACTGGCAAATAGCACTGATTGACATGTTTCAATGAACGCGAATGACAGGCGAATAATGCTTCATCTAGTGTTTATTTCTTGCTTTTCTTATTGTACCACGTTTCGCAAACGGTCTTTAGCTATCATTCTGAAGCAGCAGTCTTAAATTTCTTTCCGTTTCTTCTTCCAGTCTGACACAGTTGATAACCCTACATCTTATACTGCAGCCATGTTTTTCAGAAATTCTTCATGTCTGTTTTGTGTAGCGCTTTCAGTAGTTTATCTCTCGGAATAACCACTTTCTGACGCTTCGAAGGAATTTCACTCACGCAGACTCAAAATACGGGTATATATACTAAGATGGTATCTGTTTTTTCGGACATGTCCGAAGGAACAGATACCATCGGTGACCATGCAGCTCGCTAGAATGAAATTACAATGAAATGAATACCCTTAGCTGCTTACAGGCGTTGACATACGTCAACTGGGACAGATGAAAATGTGTGCCCCGACCGGGTCTCGAACTCGGGGTCTCCTGCTTACATGGCAGACGCTATATCCATCTGAGACACCGAGGACACAGAGGACAGCGTGACTGCAGGGATTTATCTCTGGCACGCCTCCCGCGAAACCCACATTCTCAACGTATTGTCCCGCACTACATTCGTAGTGCCCCCGCCCATTATAATGATTACTCGCGGCGCGTTGCCGATCCCCGTAAGAGTTCGGGCACTGTTTGTGCATTCGCACAGAAGAAGAAGATGGTCAAGTGGCCGGTGAGCCTTAACTATATATATACTAAGATGGTATCTGTTCTTTCGGACACGTCCGAAAGAACAGATATCGGTGACCGTGCAGCTCGTTAGAATGAAATTGCAATGAAATGAACACCCTTAGCTGCCATGTAAGCAGGAGATCCCGGGTTCGAGTCTCGGTCGGGGCACACATTTTCATTAGTCCCCGTTGACGTATGTCAACGCCTGTAAGCAGCTAATGGTGTTCATTTCATTGTAATTTCAAAATACGGGAACAAAAGAATAGCTTCTCCACTCTGTAAGGAACATACACCTTCTGACCAAAGTAACTTAGCTGGAAGCATGGAACTGGCGACCGACATGCTATTTGCAGTGCAAAATAATAAGCGTATACAAAATGTAGTCTACCATCTGTGCACTCTGTCATGTGTATACCACACATTTTTGCGTTAAAAAAGGCCGGATAAACGATGTTCTTGAATAAAACGGCGCTGGATGGTCCGATGTCTTCAAGATCATATTTTAAAAGAATTAACATCTTATATACGCTGACAGAAGGAAATGGCAACACCAAGAAAGAGTTGTGTGCCACATATGAAAGTTAGTAGGCGTTTTTCTCCATTTCAGTAATGATATCTATTAAAATTTCGAGCCTTTTTCATGAGCCTGTCACTAGTGGCGTCGCTTTAAGGCTGAAAACCAGATTTGTTTCAAGTACACGCTGTAACAGTCGAGAGCATTTGTTACCTTTGACATAGCACATGGGGAGTTGATGTTAGGGAAGAATGCCTAAGGCGACAAAGAAGGAATTGCCTATACCTCACTGAGTTTGAACAACGTCTTGTGATAGGAATGCGAGAAGCTGAATATTGCCTCTGCGATAATGCAGAAACACTCGACAGGAATATAGCCACTGAACGTGATTGCTGCCACCGATGGCCACGAGGATTTAAAGTCGAAGGAAGGCCGAGCTATGGACGGCCACTTGGCACTGCCGAAGGGGGAGACCATTGTGTTCGGCATGTAGCTCTGACGCACCGTACTCATCTGCGGAAGCAATATGAGCAGCAGTTGACAGCACAGTGACACAACGAGCTGTTACAAATCGGGTACTTCAAAAACAGCTCCGAGCCAGACGCCGTGTAGAGAGCATTCCACTTATCTGAATCCACCACCATCTGCGTCTTCAGTTGTGTCAAGCGAGTGCTAGTTTGAGGTCAGGATGGAGGTCTGATGAAAGTTGGTTCTGCCTCGGTGCGAGTGACTGCCGTGTGTTGCTTAGAGAGAGGCCAGATGAGGGCCTGCGACCAAACTGTCTGCGTGCTATATACACTGGACCTGCCTGAAGTTGTTGCCCAGCGTGCTATTTCGTATAAAAGGAGGACCACGCAACCTGACAGTAAAATTGTACGTCAGTCTGGTGATTCGACCCTTTGTGCTGCCATTCATGAGTAGCATTCCAAGGGCTATTTTCCAACAGGATAATGCTCGCCCACGTAGCGCTGTTTAACGCAACAAGCTCTACAGAGTGTCGAATGTTGCCTTGGCCTACTGTCACCATACCTGTCTCAGATCGAGCACGTAAGGGACGTCATAGGACGACAAGTATCCATAACCAGAATTATCAGTCCCTGTTATGATTGTCCAAGAACAAGAGGCATGAAACTCCATCCTACAGTTTGACATTCGGTAGCTGTTAAATTTAAATACAATGTATGCACGTTTGCATGCTTGCATTCAACGTTCTCGCGGTTGCACCTGTTAGCAACGTACCAGCATTTCACTTTTGTAATGGCCTATGTAGTGCTTAAATTAGTCTGTAATCTTGCAGTGTTAATCACTTTCATATGTTACGTAAAAAACGTGTTCCCTAAATTTCATTCCTCTTCATTAATTATTTTATGGTGTTGTGATTTTTTTTCCGTAGGTGTAGTAAGTTCTTCCAACTGCAGCGTTACAGACTCCAGTGATATGGCACAGAATCGCAGTTGGTAATGAACCAGCAGTGTATCTTAAGCCATACCGTGTACTCCATTACTACAACCAGTGATGGAAAAGTTTATTAACCGCCCGTTATGGGATGGTAATACTCAAGGAGTACCTATCCTATGGTTATAGAAGTGGTGGTCATTTACAAAAAGTGTTTGGATGGAACAAAATACTGTCGTTTTCCTTAAAAATGATAAAACTTTTGACACTTATCCCCCTCTCCCCTCCCCAAGTATAATAGAAGCTTTTGAATATGTAGGACTGTGTAATACATTTTTTTCACCGTGGATCTGAGTAGCTATCATCAGGCAGAAGCTGCCCTCGAAGATTGACCGAAAATGGCATTGACGGTTCCTTTAGGACGCTACCAATACCATTGTATGTCATTTGGTTTAAAGAATGCGCCAGTCACGTTTGACAGTTTGTTAGATGGCGTTTTTCGAGGGCTAAAACTGAGATAGGGTTTGCTATATTTGTAGTAATGGTCTTTTCAAGGGGTAAGGAGGTACATATGCTACGATTGAGGCATGTGTATAAAAGGTTATGAGCAGTGTACTTAAGATTCAGGGTAGAGTAATATCACTTTATGCTACAGAAATTACGATTTTTAGGGCGTGTGATTAGGCTGATAAAGTTCCCTGATTAGTGAAGGCCATACAATATTTAAACTTTGCTGTATGTAGGAGTTACGGTCTGTCTTGAGCTTTTGTAAATTATTGCAGAAATTTTTCCTCAAATTTGCAGAAATAGCACAACTGCTCACTCACTTTCAGAAAAATGGAATGAAATTCCATTGGAACGACGAAATGCGAAGTTACATGGAAATAGTACACTGAGGTAACAAAAGTCACGGGATATTTCCTAATACCATGTGAGACCTCCTTTTGCCCGTCGTAGTTTAGCAACTCGATAAGGCACGGACACAATAAGTCGTTGGAAGTCCCCGGCAGAAATAATGATTCACACTTCCTCTACAGCAGTCCATAGTAGCGAAAGTGTTGGCGGTGCAGGATTTCGTGCATGAACTGACCTCTCGATTATATCCCATGACTGTTCAATGAGATTCATGTCGGACGATCTTGGTGACAAATCCATGAATGATTGCATACGGCCTTCAACTAACCGGACATAACCATTTCTAGCAAAGAGCGGTTCAGCTGGACAAGAGGGACACACTCCACTCCATTTAAACGCAGCCCTCACCATAGGCGAGCCACCGTCAGTTAGCACAGTGCCTTCTTGACAACTTGGGTACACTGCTTCGTGGAGTCTGCTCTACACTCGAATCATACTATTAGGTCTTACAAAATGAATTCGGGACTCATCTGACCAGGCCACGGTTTTCCATTAGTCTACGGTCCAGCCGATGTAGACACGAGACCAGGAGAAGTGTTGCAGGCCAAGTCGTGTTGTTCGCAAAGGCACTCGCGTCGGTCTATAGGACGTGAACGCCAAATTTCGCTGCATTGACCTAACGGATACGTTCGTCGTACACCCCACATTCACTTCTACAGCTATCAGTGTTGTTTGTGTGTTAGCTGTGACAACCCCACTAAAAAGCTGCTGCTCTCGATCGTTAAGTGAACTGCTGGTATTCTCGGCACACTCTTGGCACTATGGATCTCGGAATATCGAATTCACCAACGATTTCCGAAATGGAATGTCTCATGTGTCTAACTCCAACTACTGCCCACGTTCAAAGATTATTTATTGCCTTCGTGCGGCCTTAATCACGTTGGACGTCTTTTCACGTGAATCAACGGAGAACATCGCCCCCAATGCACTGTTCTGTTATACCTTGTGTACTCGATACTTCCGCCATCTGTATATGTGGATATGGCTGTTGTCACCTCAGTGTATGGGATAATTCATGACGTTAATAGACCCTTACACAACGAAGAGATGGACAAAGAAATTCTTCACTTGTCATGAAAGTCCATATCATGTGATTAAATAACCTCATCAGTGAACATAAAGCTACAGCTTCCTACCTGTTCTATAAATATCCGTGCTCGGTTTATATACCGTTATCGGATGCACCGAACTGTTTACCGTCATTAGCTACATCAGTCAGAAAGAAGGGGAGAGGGTGAAGGAAGGGAAAGGCAACAAAGCAGGTTGATTAGTTCAGGCCTGCACAACCTAACTGTCGTTTGTCTTATGCTTTAAGACTTGCGAAGGCAGAGTGAGGTATCTCCGCTGCAGTTAACACTGTCAGTGTAGATTACCATGAAGGGCAGTGCGCTATTGGCACTATTGAACTGCTACAGCTGCGGAGGGGTAGGTGCGTTGAGGGTAAGACCAATAGAGGATCTGGTTATTTTGCATCCAACAAGAGGAGTTCCCTATTGAAGTTGAAACTGACATCAAACACATGGGCATAAATGAATGAAGTGTGGAGCTGAGTGGAGCTTACATGGGGCTATACCAAGAAGTCAGGCAGAAGGGGTTACTTCGGGCAGAAGAGAATGTAGTGCGAGAGCAATACGAGGTGTAGCGAGTTTCTTACAATCATCAACAGAAGCAGTTACAGCAGGCTGGGGACTTGGCTCAACACTATGTGAAAAGACAGAAAGGATGGATGGATGCAGGTGGGAAGTTGTGAAAAACTGTGTTCGAAACAGCCGACTCTGACAGTATAAACGATTCGTTCACTCAGTTACCGAGGGAAGCAGAATACGTTCTACTGGAATGCCGTACTACCTAGTTAACAAACCGGGAACAGTGGGTGTTAAATGATACTAGGCTCTTGCATGGGTTACTGGCAGAGCTGACTAGCTATGTAATGGTGACTACCACTTCAAAAACTCAAGATGTGAACATGTTGCAGGCCTGGCTAGACCTGTTGGATACCCAGTTGTCCATGGCAAATTTGTTCACCGTTGAGATACTGTGGGGCATGCTCGTGTAGAAGTATTTAATTTAGTGGAAACTATATACTATGCGGTGCTTTGACAGCTAACTCCTACCCTTCTACCTCTGAATCAGTTTGTGGGTGGTACATACATCCAAGACAGAAACTGGAATTGATTGTACTTCCAAGCGGAGCATGGACAGCAACCGTTAAATCAATTTGTGGATGGTACATACAGCCAAGAGACAAACTGGAGTTGATTGTACCTCCAGAAGTAGTTGAGTTACCAGAAGCTATACACACCGCGGTCCATGGACAAATAACTCCTACTCTGCTACTGCTGAACCAAATTGTTTGTGGAACATATAGCCAAGAGACAAACTAGAAAGATTGTAAGAATTTTTAGCATATTGCAGCCCCGTCAGCAACTGTGAAAGACTAATATTTTGAAGGATCAGCCTCAGTTGCTCAAGTTTTCTAGTCTTTACCAGGTTTCGGCTAGATTAATGTAGCCTTCTTCAGAAGCATAAAATTACTATAACATGCCAGAGTAAGGCACAGTCAACATTAAAAATAAAACCTATAGTACCGTGGTACCATGTCGGATTAAAACTGCTTAACTGAAGTCAAGCCCGGCATCTCTTCAGCACGTAGTTGCCGCTGCCAACCGACTGCGGCTTCCGTTAAGTAGTTTTAATTCGACATGGTACCACGGTACTATAGGTTTTAATTTTAATGTTGACTGTGCCTTACCCTGCCATGTTATAGTAATTTTATGCTTCTGAAGAAGGCTAGATTAATTTAACCGAAACCTTGATAAAGACCAGAATCTTGCGCAACTGAGGCTGATCCTTCAAAATGTTTCGAATAGATTGTACTTCCAGAAGGAAAGAAAACTGTCACAGCGGAAGTCAGCACCGAAGACACCCGCCTCTACCTGTTAGTGTGTTTAAAAATAGTAGGCACTGACGCCAGATACGAATATTACGCAGTTCAAATTTAACCTGTAAAACAGAGGACCTTAGGGAACTCTGTACATATTAGAAGGAAGAATATTTTACTGGTTATACCAGATATGGAAGACTGCTCACTGACAACAGAAGACGAGCTGCAGTGGTGCCAGGAAAGGCATATTTCCGTGAGCTCTTACGTGGTAATAAATTTTTATGGGGACGTGTGAAATAGAATCATTTTTCCTGGGGACTGGTGTGGATGGATGCCCATGGGCCATTCTCGCAATGTAATCTTGTTTGCAGAAGACTGGCCTTACTGACTGCACTAAGTGTAAGACGAATATATTGATTGATTATAAAATGGAAATGCCGTGTGGCTAGGGCCTCCCGTCGGGTAGACCGTTCGCCTGGTGCAAGTCTTTCGAGTTGACGCCACTTTGGCGACTTGCATGTCGATGGGGATGAAATGATGATGATAAGGACAACACAACACCCCGTCCCTGAGTGGAGAAAATCTCCCACCCAGCCGGGACTCGAACCCGGGCCGTTAGGTATGACATTCCGTCACGCTGACCACTCAGATACCAGAAGCGGACATTGATTAATTGATTGATTTTATCAGGGAAGCAAAAGCACCATTGGTCAAGTCGGCTGCTTCCCGCACCGAAACAAAATTTATTGTGCGGTATCGTTCCCTCTGTCTCTAGTAAAGCGAACCAATGCCCTTGAACAGTGCAAGGAGTTCTTTTACAAGTGCTTTGCTAGACACAATTTCTTCGGGTCTGGTTTATGCAAATATTCGGTGTCTTTTAATCTCCAATGTCTCGCATTCGAAGATCAACTGTGACACGGTTTCATTGCCCACATCACACATCCTACATTTGAGTTCTTCTTCTATTATCCTTATTGTATGTGGGTGTTTCTTGAAATTCCCATGGCCTGTCAATAGTCCAACCATGGGTTCTACTTCTCTCCTGTTCAAGCCCAGGATTGAGAGATTTCTCTTAGAACATGGCTTCGGCATCAAAACCTTGCCATATTTTTGCTTTTGGACATAAGCCCAATATTCTACGTGCTGTCTCCTTGCCCAGCCTCGTAGTTTTATTTTGATTATCACCTTGGTGATTGTCAGGACAGGTTCCAGTCCAATGGTGTCATTCCCCCTATCCTGGCCAACCTATCACTTGCTCATTACCACTAATCCCTAAGAGACAGGGAACAACAATAGGTTTACCTTATTGCTTTCCCATAGCTCCACAAGGACTTCATGTCATTATGCCTCAATCTTAGATCTTGTTGCAGAGGCTGCCTGTGTTTTTAGGGCTGCTTGGCTGTCTGAATAAATGAAAATGCTACGACCTCTGTAGCATCTCCGCAAATTTTCCTCCACGTGCACACAGGTTGCAGACATTTCTGCTTGAAACACAGTGGTCATCTTCCCTAGAGAGACTGCACTCTCAAACTTTGGCTGCATCCCGTATACCCGGTCCCAACACCTTGGTCTGTTTCCAGACTATAAATGAACAAGACTATGTCCCCAGTATGGTGTCGAAATTTGTTCTCCCAGAACTCCCTACTTCCAATTACTGCATTAAAAGACTTGTTGAAGCAGGTGGAGTTATTACATAGTCGGCCGACATTTCTCTAACAATACCTATGTCTACCTCACTCAGAATTTTAGTGTGAGATCCTGGATACCCCGCGAGTTCCAGTTTTTGTCAGTCCTCAACCTGTGTGCCCCAGCTGCTGCCTCCATCTATACCCACAGATGTAATGGGGGCATGTCCAGCATGGTTTCCATCGCAGCAGTGGGTGCGCTGCTTATTCCGCCTGAAATGGCTAAGCAGGCCAGTTTCTGCACCTTAGCAAGCTCCTTAGCAGCTACCTGCTGTTCTACCTTTTTCCATCACACTGTAGCCCCATAAAGAACCATAGGTCTTACTACCGAGGTGTATATCCAGTACATACACTTGGAGCATAAGCCCCAGTTTCCACCACAAACTCTCCTGGTACTCGTTAGAGTACCTTTCGTCTTGGAACATTATGTGAGGGGTCCATGATAGTTTCTCATTCAGTGTTACCTATGATGTTTCAGATACCCCTCACTCGTAGAGTTTCATCGAGAAGTTTGTGATTCCAACATGCGTGTTGGATCTGCTGCCTCGTAAATGGTACTTCTTAGGACAGACCCTTAGATCCTATTTCCCGCACCAATTTTGCACAATGTTCACTGCTCCTTGTGCCATTTCTCTGACTTTACTTGAATATTTGCCCAGTATTACTATGACAAGTTCGTCTGCGTATCCCTGGAATAAGTACTGTCTAGAGTTTAATTCTGCAATGAGTTCATTCACCACAAGGTTCCACTGTAGAGGGGACAGGACCCCTCATTGTGGTGGAGTTGATTTCCATTTTTTCTTGCATCATGGTGGCTTCTACCTTTCTACCACTAAGTGTGGCTCTGATATACCTGTAAGTGGTGGTCTCCAAGCCATGCACCTCTGCTGCCTTAACCACAGATTCGAAGGTCGTGCTGATAAAAGCCCCTCCCATGTCGAAGAAGATGCAAAGGGCTGTTTCCTGAAAGTGTAGTGCTTTCTCCACCTTCTCGACAAGTTGGTGGAGTGCAGTTTCACACGATTTTCCTGATTGGTGTGCATGGTGGGTTATGTGGTGAGGGATCCTAGTTAACCTCCTCTCCCTAACATGTTCGCTGACCAGTTTTTCTAATGTTTTAAGGAGAAAGGAGGATAGGCAGATTGGTCTAATATCCTTGGCCATGTGTGTTCAATTTTCCCTGGCTTTGGAATGAAGACAACCTCACTGCCCTCCGAACGTTAGGAGTGATTCCTGCTGCTAGGCTAACTCTAAATAATCTGCATACGAATCTTATTAGTTTCCCTCTTGCTTGTTTCAGGAGTACTGGAAAAATTCCATGTGGGCCACGTGACTTGAACTGTTGGAATGTTCCCACCACCCATTGGATTTTACTCTGGTTAACACATTCTCTGGCAGTTTCCAAGTTCTCCCTTCGAATACCTGAAAACCAATATCTCACAGGTACTCATCTTGGTCTATGTTGTCTGTCAGAATACATTGATGAAAATGAGACTGAGGAGTAGATCCAGCATTTCATGTGCTGTCCTTGTATACTCCCCATCATCTTTCCTTAAAGTACCTCCTCACGGAATACCCTTCAGGACGCCTGCTTTGCATGCTTACTTGCAAGATTGTATTTGACAAGGGCCTCCCGATATTCTGCCCACTGTTCTTACATTATCGCAAGGTTAAACAGTCTATGTACCTGTTTCCTCTATGATTCCAGGTTGCTGTGCCACAAAAATACATTCCTATTTGTGCACTCCTTGGTGACTGAGCAGTTTTCATGGTATGTGGTCATACTGGCAGAGGTCACTGCCTCTGCTACCTCCTCAAACTCTGCCGGCTGCGGTGACCGTGCGGTTCTAGGCGCTTCAGTCCGGAACCGCGTGACTGCTACGGTCGCAGGTTCGAATCCTGCCTCGGGCATGGATGTGTGTGATGTGCTTAGGTTAGTTAGGTTTAAGTGGTTCTAAGTTCTAGGGGACTTATGACCACAGATGTTAAGTCCCATAGTGCTCAGACCCATTAGAACCATTTTTTTCCTCAAACTCTACTGCATTCCTTCCGATAGGGTTGAGTCGAGATCCCTCCTATACAACACACTGTCCGTATTCCTGAGTTACCTATAGGACATGATTTGTCTAATGTCCATTTCAACCTCGAACGTAATACACATGTGGTCTGATGAGGATGGCTCTAAAGCCACATGCTATTGTTTGACATAACTAACCATCAAAGTGGAACCAAATGACATGTAAATTACCTCTTGCCTTCTTACATTCCTAAATGTTGGTTCCTTGCCACTATTGAGAGCCTCCATGTTATTAGCTAGAAGAAATTCTAGAAGTTGCTCATCTCTACTTTCGGAGTCAGTGCTGCCCCACACTAAGTTGTGGGCATTAACATCGCATCCAACCTGTTGTGCACAGGCTTCTTCCTCCTGAGAAGGAGGAGCACGGTCCTCGTAAGGAAGATATGCCAAGGCCATTAAAAACTCCCTCGTGATGCCTTCCTCACGTTGCCACGTCCTGATGATCACTAAGTCCCTAGAACAAAAGTCCACCATTGGCATGAAGGTGATTCAATTTTTTACATAAATGTACATTCTGGTGTTTCTTGTATTTCTAGCATAAACCAGCTTATTGTCAGTGCCACTGAGGCCCGATATAACCCTTTATATAAATAGGATTCCTAAATCAGGACCAGGTCCACTTCTTGTCTTCCTAGAAGACGACTCAGGGCAGCAGTGGCACATTTACTGTGTTTCAGATTTATCTGCAGCACATACAATCTTGTAGCCATTGCCGCTTCCGATATCTTTGATTACCCTGACAGCTACCTGTGAGAACCCCAAGAATAGTCTCAGGTCCTATTCCCGCATTGCCTTCAGGGACTTATCTCCGATTTCCACCACAAGGTTTCAGCCGTTTGGTGCAACCTTCCGGTTGATTACCTTCCAATTCTCTGTGGAGACTTCCGGGTTTTGAGACCCTATTTTCTCAACCAGAGACTCTGAAGAGGTATCCTTAAGGAGTTTTGCCACCCAGATTAGTATCTTTGCGGTCTTGAAGAGCTCAGCCACTGACTTTACCAGTAGCTTCGCATCCTCCCACAGGGATATTAGGAGCACCATTTTCTTAAGAAGTCCACTGTACTCACCTTCTCAAAGTAAGAGGTAAGAGCATCGTGATCCAGATAGAATTTCCTGAATTTGGGTCCTGGATCAGCGCCCCCCTCCCCCCCCACCAATCTTCTCGAAGAGAGCCATCTGCACGAACTCCTACTGCTGCGAGGTGATCTTGACCAGTGGATAGCCTTGCTGGATAACCGCCATTCTGGTCTGTTTCCCTATTTCTTGCCTCGGATTATTTTTATTTTTATTTTTTTATTTTTTTTTGATACGCTTATCCTGAGAAGTGGGAGTCTTAGATTCCTCCCTTGTTCTCTTACTGTCTGCCCTCTATGTCGAAGGGGGTTTGTACACACCCTTCGCCCTAGGACAGTATTTTCTTGGAGGTCTTGGGCTCAAGCCCCCTTTGTTCCCTCCACTTTTGTTTAGGAAGCCACTCTTTTTATTACTTTAACTTTTATCCTCTAAGAAGTTTCCTCCTCTGAGCCCCAGATAAGTCTTTGATCTTAATCTGGTCCAACTTCTTAGTAGCCATTCCCACTTCTTGAAAAGGTCTGTCCCTCTGTTCAACTGAGGGGATGCTTTCCATTGGTTGCAGCCTCGATATTTTGGTGTCAGAGGTCTCAAATTGCAATCAGTATTGCTATTTTCTTTCGTGTCCATTTTAGTCCCACGAGAGTTAGGTATCTAGTCGGTCCACACCACGGAAACCCCACGTAGTGCGAGGCTAATTACTCAGGGATGTCGTCCGGTATCCCTGAGGCTCTGTTCGCGACACATCTTCCCATGTGCCACGCACCGACCAGCATGGATCGTTTCACACCTTGATTTGGGTATTGAGGAGCTCAGAAATGACAAGGAATGGGTGTGGGATGATAGCTGTGAGACACACTTGGTCTGGTCCATCAGTCAAGATCTTACTGAGCGTAGTTCCCACAGCTGGCATAACCCTCCACTTCACCCGAACACCTGCACAGATAGTGCTACTTCAAGGTGGTGTCCTCCAGACAGGTGACTTGCTGCGAACAGGGACTTTAAAATTTAACAGACACTAGAATCACGGGATAGAGCTCTAAACCGAACGTATCCAATTTTGTATTTGCCTGATAATCCTCTAGGAATACTGCCAGCTGGGAACCTGACTTATGGCGATGCTACCTTTCGTCTCGCCATACACAGGTCCTTTGACGAACGCATGGCTGCACAAAAATGAACAATTAGTGGTCCTCTTTTGCATAGCCTATTCTATGAACAGCGGACAAAAATCTGCCTTTCTAAACTCCCAGCCCGATATGTAATTGAGCAAGTGTGTCACCCAAAAAGATTTGAGAAGTTCTGAGTGCACCAGTCCCTATTAACCACGTGACAGATTCAGCAAAGAAGAGTACACAGTCAGTATGTGAACTATAAATACGAGTGGACCAGATCTTCCGAAGGGGGAAGGATTGTTGCATCAACACCCCTCTACGTAAGCTTCACAACCAGTGACGAGGCAAGCAGGTCAACTGACCATGAATTCATGCTGCCAGGGCTATGGTACTGGTAAAGCAGCGTGATGCAAAATCCGAGTTAAGGCAGTGGTGTGCTAAATTTCCTCGCGCTGTTACCAAACATCGTGCTCCCCTGTCAAAATTAATCCGAGCATTCTTCCAGCTCAGGTCCTAGCAGTATCCTGTCTTCAGCCAAAGCCATGAAATACTGCACGCCAGCTCTCAGTCCCATGTGGGCCAATCAGGTTTGCCTATGTGTAGCTGCTGGTGTAAGAGCCACTGCTAGTCATACGTGGCCTCGACCTTGCCACTATGATGATACGCCTTTCAGGTTGCCTTGGTTCAGTCCTTGGACGTCTCCAAGGAATCCACGGTTCAGGACCTGTGTGCCAACGCACTAGGTGCCTGATCAACCACTGGAACAAAGCGTTTGCTGTGACAATATTACTTAGCCAAAGAGATTTTGAAGTGGTGTTCTGAGGATAATGCAGTCTTTGCCAAATATTTATCATATTTCAAAATGATAATAAAATAATAAACATGCCTCTGCTGTATTAATCATGTGAACAAATACCTTATATGGGAGATAGGCGCAGCCATTATTAAATAATGTAAAGCAACTACAGTTGTTAGTCTTGAAGAAGACCTCTGCATAGTCGGTCGAAAAGTCACCAATTAAGTTGATTTAGAGTTTTGTAATGAGGTGGGCCTAACACCGAAAATTACTTTATTTCCAATGACATTGTCTTAGGAAGCCTATTGTACATAAATTCACAGAATAGTTCATACTCGGGATTAACTACAGCGTGATGAAAGGAATTGAAATTAAGGTTAGCAGACACACTAATAAATTAAATAAATAAAATAGCTTGAAAACACAGGAAGTGTTTACACCTGAAATTAATTCAAGATGAACCCGAAACTAACACAAATAAATTGGAATCTAATGTACAAGCAATGTCTTAAATCTAAGTGTCGATCAGTAACAGAAAATACTTAAAACGTTTTCGTGACCATTGCAAGAATTATTCTTTGTCCCCGGTCAATTTACATGAAACATTTCAAAGTGTCGTGACAGACGATGGGAAAAAATTCTGCAACCGAGAACCGTGTTACCAGCTCTCCTCTCAAATCAACGCAGGACATACCTATTCAAATCCAACCCGAATAATGAGAAAGAGGATGACAACCATCCCATTTTCAGGCCTCGACACATCCCTCCATGGAACACATTGCTTCCACGTCCCTTTATGACTTCATGTTATCACCAGCCTGATTTGGAAGTTCATACACATAAATGACATCAAAAATATGAACGTACCACTGGCTGCACGCTGTAATTCTAAACAGACCTAACACTTCATACTTAATTTTATATGCAGAAGTTCCTCCATAATTTAATGTTCAAGAATTGCAAAGTCTGGTTGCAGTGTTAACTATCAGATCGTTGTCTCTATGCCATCAATGATTACAGTTAACATAAATATAGCACCACTTCTTTATAGAAATGTTCCTGCTCGTTCCATTTCCGTTCTCAGAATTAATGTAGCTTTAACAGGTTTTAAGCTATGTGCGAAACTAGGCAAATAAATAAACATTTAATTAAAAACTTTATAAAATTATAAATATAGCAAGCGGTGTGTAGTTACGTCTGCCAACGCATAACGCCTTGCTAATTATATAGGTGTCTTACATCACGTAATTCACTGATTTTTAACTAAAGTTCAGCTGAATAGAGTCTCACAAGTTAATTAATTACGATATGACACATGCGAGTAGTTCAGTCAATGTGCATTAATGAATGCTAAAATTTATTGGTTTGATCTCTTTGCACCATAAATATTATAAAATTTATCAATGTTTTATTGAATTTCAGTTACATAAATGTCCTTGGTGCTATAGCTTCCCATGCACATAAATTACAGAGCTTATCTTATTCATCTTCTTTTTATTGAGACATATTGTCCTCCTCTGTACCTATCAAAATTTGCGCAGCATGTGTGCAAACGCGAACGATATGAATCACGTTCTGTGAGCTTGGATTATGTAACTGATGCCACGTTCTGCTCATTTCAATTTGACAGGAGAATGCTGTCTGCCCACACTCTATGCTGGTCCAGCACTGAAAGGCTAATCGTAGCCCAGGCTGAAGATGTGTACGCCAGGCTTCCACATCGCAGTGCACGCAAACCGAACATTGCTTGCGACCGGAACCAATCAACCTTATTCTAATATGGCACGTCGTGTAACATTGCCAATCTCGTAACTGAAGTGATACATTGGTACCAGCGCAGTGGGATCTGGGAAAAAACCAAAGAGCAACATGTAGTCTGATACTCATTGTTAATCCACCGGGCAGATTCGATCCGGGGCTTGTGCGCTTTCATAAATCTTGCAATCTGCCTGTTAATGCACACAGCTTATAACACTCCAGCAGCATTTACGTAGCTTGCACTATGAAATACCAAATTTGGTTTATTACGTAGTATGCCCCAACAGAACAAATAGTCCTGTCACGGAAAAGCCACGTATAACACTCCTGTCTGCTACCGCTGTACCATAACCTTAAAGCCGGAAACAAGTTGTGAAATAAAACTATTTTGTTAAGGCAATTATGGTATGAAGCAACAGAGCAGTGTTACTCTCTGAGAGGAATTTTGTTATGTTGACCGTGTTGTACCTAACGGAGGTGGCTTAGCGGAAGTGAAAGTCAGAATTACGTAAATATTCGAACAGTAACAAACAAGATTTTTGCCTATCTGCACTGTTTAACGTATAAAGAAAACGGTCGCCAGCCTAACTAGGCAGGAGAATGATTAACATTCTCGTTCAAGAAAATAGTCATTAGTAATTTTAATGGATAAACACAACGTATACTTGGCCACATGCGAGTGCAATGAACTCTGATACACTCATATGTTTACGGTAAGATTGAAACCAACAGTTGGAGCAGCACAAACTATTTGCAAAATTATAACAGATACCAAAACACACTATTACTTTCAGGGCTTACACAAACTGAATGGTCTTTATAACGTTATTATTACTATTCAATGCAGAATCATTAATTGGATATAGTTTAAGTCTCTCTCAGTTAAATACTTTACTATTTAAAATGAAAGTTAATTGGAATCCACTGAAAGGTTGCTTCTCACTATCATTTGAAGAAAGAAATTATGATTTTCATAATTTATGGTCTTTCCGTTACTTGTTACTCAGCATTAACACACTAGACAAACTGTGGATCCTGTTATACTGTTGATATGCACTTATAATACACAAGAGAGACAAACACTTAGTAATCATGAACATATAATTTCCTACTATGCAGTTTTTCACTTTTACTACCGTGAGGCATAAAATTAACATATATGTAAGATACTGACTCACTTTCTGCGATTTACAACAGGCAGTAATGTGATCATTTACTAAGCAAAACTGTATAAGCCTCAGTCTTAAGAACTTTTAGTTTGAAGTTGGCAACAACACATTAATAAGCAGTTTTACTAGGAAAATTATTTTCACCAAGCATCATTAACTTTACCACACTCTCTTGCCACATTAACTTTCTCTTTACTATGTTCAACGTGGTGGCAACTGAATGTTGGTAGGTGGATTCGAAGACAGAATTGCTGGACTCTGTCATTTCTTGGTGGCGACGACAGATACAAATTCCAGAATAGTTTCAGCTATTTATCCATCCATCCGAGGCATTGGAAAGCGGCAGGAAAAGCCTCTCTCGGAACCAGCACAATATGCAACATTTACATGACAGCGCACAGTTTGGTAGCTCCTCCCCGACTCGTAGCTCGTCCCCGACTGACCAGCAGTTCCACGTTTTCTACATAGGCCAGCCACAATTTGCGCACGCTACACAGTTTCGTTCCTGAGGGGAACCATAACAACTTTTACATACAGAATAACTAAGAATCCTAAGTCAGGATCAGCAGTTTACATAACAGCAACCAAATGCATTAAATAAAACAAAACATTTACACATATTGACATCTCTACAAAAAATTATTCACACAAAATTACAATTATATACAGTAAGTTTTGTTCTCTCCAATTGGGACAAAGAGTTTAAATGAAAGATACACTACTTTGCATTGAACCAAACCATGACATCAAAGTTTGTACAAAGAAAGGAGTATATAATTCTGTGTTGTCTATTCAATGAAACACATTTACAGAAGCTCAATGATGTAAAATTAAACGAAACAAAAGTAAAATAAATCCGTACAGCATACGAGCTATGGTGTTACACATGCCCCATGTTTCATTGAAGTTTCCTGTGACGGATACTTCAAGGAAACATCTATAACACCTAAGTGGTGTTGGCTACAGAAAAAAAATTTTCCATCGGACTTAAGTTGAGACCAAAAAAATACATATTACAGACATACAGTATATATTAAGAAATTTCCTACCTTTTTCAAATTATTTTCAAAGTAAAGCATTTACAGCAATTTTCATTCGCAGACTGGTTTAAGGAAACTAATTTTCATCATTACACAAGATACCTTTAAGCAAGTTCATTTCACACACATACAGTTCAAATAAAAGACAAACAGTACACAAATTAATCTTCAGATTAGTGAAATAGGTATGGCCTTCAAACAAAAAAAAATAGTTCACATATACAACAGCACAGAACACTCTAACTCAACAAAACAGAAATCTGTCTTTCAATATTTTCAAAGAATGTTAATATTCACAGTCACGCAAGCATGTTAATGATCATAGTACATTTTACAAGGTTCAGCAATTAATGAAATGTTGAAAATTTCAGTTTACATCCACATATGTACAAATATTTATACAAATCAGCTATGAGAACCTTTTCCAACTGACTCTTTAAATACCAAAGTAACTTTTCAAGGTTTTTTTTCAAAGTATTTGACTTTAAAGCTGCCCTTCATTAATAGCAGTCCAAAATGATTGCTACACATAAACACACTAACCTATTGAGACCCTAACTTTAATTATCACTGCTGTGTTTTAATACAAGGCAGTCCAAAATTTTAAGTCATTCCAAAAAACCTAGTATCAAAAACATCTACATCCATTTGAATAAGAATGCATATATATAATAATCCTTTCACTGCCTTCAGTAAGAATAGTCAGTTTATAACACATTGACCAATAAACCTAACTTACTTCACTGCTTGCCTCAGCACTAGCAGTCCATGTTACACATTCTGCCCATTATTGGTTTGGCAGTCTTTGTATGTAAACATTAAGACACAAAAACACAATTTAGATTAAGAACACTAAAATACATATTTTTAAATTAATAAACTGCCCCATCCTCTATGTTTGGCAGTTCATGACCACTTATCAACGTCTTGCCCCACAATGGCAAGTCCTTTGGCTACTGCTCACATAGCATATTTGGTAGCCCTCAACTTCAAGTCCACAGCATTTTTATTCTTTTCTCTTGTTTTACTGCCCAACAACATACTTTTGGCAGGTTATCGTCATCATCTTTGAGTTTTTCATCATTATGTCACATCTTTGGTAAAATTTGCATTAATTGTGTAAAACATAAAACCTGCAACTTTGAAACAGTAATTAGACACTGGCAACAAAACCATTTCCTTTAAAATACAACATCAGGAAACATATACATTAATCAAGAAAATTTTAAATGACATTTTCGGCATAATGACAATTTTCAGGGGTTATTTGAGAGTCGCTGATTTGTGGTTTTTCTCCCCACTTTCTTACTCAGTAATATTTCTTATGAAGTCAATATTCAGTTTAATTACACATTTAGATTATCAAATATGTCAATATCAGAACAGTACTTTTACATCCTATTGCAAGTGATTTCTGCCCACTTTTGGTGGCACTAGACACATAGCTCTCACATCTATTTCACATACATTAGTCAGGCTTATCTCCTCAGTTTTAAACACATATACAGTTTTTCAACACCATATTTGCCCCTTTTATTTTTCAAAAACATTTACATTTAGTCATATTATAGTATTCATTTACCTTGTTTTCAGTATTCTTACCTTTTCTCATCTATACTTCTCTTTCTAATTACTTTTCCATTACATTTTTTCTTTTACAATACTCACTACACTTTCATTATTCTTGGTCATTTTCTAGTGCACCCAATTTAATTATTCATTTACTTGTCCACAAATAATACACAGTATCTTACATTATTTCCACACTTTTCAGTTTACTCTGATAGAGAAGAAGGAAAGAAGATAGTAAAAGTTCTGAATGATGAAGAGGAAGGTTGCCAACACGAAAAGAAACGGAAGTAGTGCTGGCAACGGCTCGGGTCCCTGGTGCTCGTCAGGCACCTGACAATGCAAAGAGTGCACGTCCCCTGAGGCTTCAACAACCCTCATTTGAGGACATGTATCTTTAAGTAAACCACATAATGCAATCATAAGCCTTTTCTGATTTTTAAGTATATTAGGAATTAATCATTATCTTGTAGAGTTCTTTGCACTCTCATTAAGTTACTATAAGCATAATTATTCATAAAGTTTTGAGGTTTCTCACCCTACATGCCCCTATCTACATAATTAGACTGGCAACAATAAGTATTCAATTGAAAATAAACAGTTCCCAAGCAAAGTCAAACAGTACACTACAGTAAATAAACAACAACCTGCCACAGGCAGCACGATCAACAAAACAATAATTCATTTTCAGGTAACACTCACATATAATAATAATAAAGTCATGCATTATATTAACAGAGTATATACATACATCCTGTCCCCAGTCTCTTTATTAACAAGGCAGTCTTTTATGGTTCACAAATAGTGACTTAAATCTGGTGGCTTTTTAGGCTTGCTATCTTCTACATCTTTCACTATGCTATTCATATCTTGCCTACGTTTGTTTCATCAAGTGACGTTTTAGGTTTAGGAATTTCAAAGTCTTTAGCAAGATGCAACATCTCCTGTCCAGCTATTATTTTAACAGGTGGTTCGTTTTGTTCCTGTAATTCACGCCCATTGAAAACATTGGTTAAGGCTTGCCCCAGTATAGTATCATCTGGAGGTTCCTGCAAATTATGCCCCTGTGCTACATTACTAAATAATTCCTTCGGTTTTGGCCCAGTTCTAATTTCTGCATCTTGCTTTGGAAAAATGTCACTAATTTTCCCATACCCTCTTTCAGTAAAAGTATATTCGCTTTCGTTTACACCTGAAAATTCATCTTCACTAGAGTCATCACTATTCTCTTGCTCACCATCAGATTCACTTAAGTACGCGACTTTTGAACAATAGGGAAAGTTAGTATACTCATTCTTATCTGTCTTCATATACCCTTCATCATCTGAACTATCACTGATTTCATTTTCGTCATCAGATTCTAGCAGGAAAGCAACTTTTAGACAGTGGAGCAGATTATCACTAGATTTTTCAACCACTTCGTATTTCGACTCATTTTCTACACAATGCACACCGTTTGGACACTCAGGTACTTCTGTTGAATTACTTTGAACGTTGTCTGCCTTAGTTTCGTACATAGTATACTCATCATATACATTGATAACCTTCGTTCCACTGATTCCTTTACTATCAGTTTCAGATAATCGTGCGAAATCCCTACCAGACCCTTCTGCATCGGAGCCACACAACACCCTTCCATCAACAATAATTTCACCTGCACTGCTTATGTCATGTTTACTAACGTCCACCTCTACATCAGTTTCACCTATTATTAATTGTGCACACGGCATATTCTACCTTCCATTCCTCTTTATTCATCATAACCTCCCCCATATCTACGTCCTTTACCGCATACACATCATTTACAGTACCAATATTCCCCTTTACACTAGCCTTTTCTGTCTCCCTTTCATTCTTTAATAATGTCTCTTCGCACGATTACGATACTGAGTTATCTTTATCATATGACCTACTAACTTTTATTTTCATTTTTACATTCGTCTATTGCTGAAACCGACCAACGGAAGTGTCCGATCCCGTCTCTTCTGTTCCTCTCTACGGCAGCCATCTTGTTCTGACGTCTGCCATTTGTGTGTGCTGCCAAGTGCAATGCACGGTGCCCCAGCAAGCGCTGCCCAGAGCACAAACAGTCACCTGACTTCGCACTGGGAAAGCCACTATGTATCACTCCGCGCCCGTCTTCTATAGGCGCGTCCTTAACATTCCTGCCCCGTATTTTACATCTTTCCTTCTCGGATTTATGAATTGACCTCTTTTCTTTGAGCCCAAAACCGGTTTCCGCGTGAATCCGGCCCGTAACATACGCGGTTTTCAGTTTTCCATTTCGTCTCTATTTTGGAAATTCCGCGCTATGTATCCTCTACCGCGTGTAGTGTAATTTCCCCTGCCTCTCGCACGACCTCTTTGAATCGTGTTTACACGAAATCTATCGTTTTCAGGTCGTTCGTTTTGGTCATTGCTTTCTCGCGAATAATTGTTGTTATTATGGGGACGAGACTCACGATTTCTTCGCCAGTGATCTTCATACTCTACCCTTTCCAAAAAGGCAGAAAAACTTCTATGGGTACTCCAAACATATCGTTTAGAATCCTCTGGCAGTTTCTGCCAAAGAACCCAAACGATCTCAGCTTCAGTCCTCCTAGCCTTCAGATGTAACAGTTTTCTGTACCACGATTCGAAAAACTCTTTCATGGTTTGCCTACCCCTGGTATCGTATAGCCTGGCCAATAGAAACTCACGCCACAACTGGTCTTGTTTTTGTTCTGACTAGTACTCGTCAATAAATTTTTGTTTAAAGTTTTCAAAAGACATCTGGTTAGTATCCAGATTCAACCCCCACCTTTTTGCTTCTCCCGTTAAGGCACTGATTACAACATTAATTTTTTCCTGGTCTGATAAATATTCAGGAAAGTTCCTTTCGCAATTCTTTACAAAATCAAGAGGGTGCCATCCGTTATGCCTCTTTGCAGGGTCGAATTTTTCCTCGCTCTCTAATATTTTGCTGAAAGGGATCCTTTCTGTAAAATGTGTAGGTCCAGTTTGTATTTTTCTTTCCAAGTCATACATTTTGTCTTGGATTTGTGAAGTGTTATGGTCACACTTCTTTTCGCAATTAACAATCTGTTTGGTTAGTTCCCTACTATTTTCTGTTACAGACTGTTTAATATGTGCAAATTCCGCGTTACATTCTGTTTGTATTTCGGATTTAATACCGAATACCTTTCCGTCTACTCCAGTACTGACTAAGGGTTCTATTTGATCTTGTATTTTAATTACTTCTGTGTCAAATCTTTCGTTAGTGTCATCAATTTGTCCCTGTATGTTGGCAATATTGCCATTGATGACAGTAATTTCGCTTTTGAGGTTTTTAATTTCATTACTCACACTGTCTACTTTTACATCAACCTTCTCAATCTGCTTACTAAGATTCATTCCTTGCTCTTGCATTTGTTTACTAATATCACTACCCTGTGTTGTAATTAGCTGCCTTTGTGCTGCATTTTGTTGCCCCAGTGCTGCAATTTGATGCCCCAGTGCTGCAATTTGTGCCTTAATATTGTCATTTTGTGCAGCGTTTTGTTGTCGCTGTGCTGCAATTTGTGCAGACAGCATTTTTAACAATTCTATCATATCTAAATTCTTTTCACTTTTAGGTTCTGCTACATTTTCGTGTTCAAGTTCTACTTTCCTTTCAGTTTTTTGTGATTCAAACATATCCCGCGATTCATTAACATAACCACTGTCTTCCACAACATCACTCATACTGTCTTGCTTAGTACGCGCAACACACACAGCTTCGATCTGTTTATTGACGTCTGCGTGATAACGTACGCAATTTAACTCGCGCGTAATGCCATCTGTTGGTGTGCTGCCTGAACTGCTCTCGATTGCATTCTGTTCTCGCGTGTCTAGATTTATTTCTAGTTTCCTATCCATTTCAGCTGTTATTAAGTACTGATGCCTTTTGTTTTCAATTTAAACTGAACTTTCACTATCCGTTCTGTCAAATAATGTACAGGTTCGTGCCACTGAATGTTTTATGTTCACTCTATGTTTGTACAATGCTAACTACTTATAATTTTTTCCGTCTGTAGGTGCAAGCTGAACAACGTCCTGTCACGCGGCACCACGTATAACACTCCAGCAGCATTTACGTAGCTTGCACTATGAAATACCAAATTTGGTTTATTACGTAGTATGCCCCAACAGAACAAATAGTCCTGTCACGGAAAAGCCACGTATAACACTCCTGTCTGCTACCGCTGTACCATAACCTTAAAGCCGGAAACGAGTTGTGAAATAAAACTATTTTGTTAAAGCAACTATGGTATGAAGCAACAGAGCAGTGTTACCCTCTGAGAGGAATTTTGTTATTTGACCGTGTTGTACCTAACGGAGGTGGCTTATCGGAAGTGAAAGTCAGAATTACGTAAATATTCGAACAGTAACAAACAAGATTTATGCCTATCTGCACTGTTTAACGTATAAAGAAAACGGTCACCAGCCTAACTAGGCAAGAGAATGATTAACATTCTCGTTCAAGAAAATAGCTTTTAGTAATTTTAACGGATAAACACAACGTATACTTGGCCACACGCGAGTGCAATGAACTCTGATACACTCATATGTTTACGGTAAGACTGAAACCAACGGTTGGAGCAGCACAAACTATTTGCAAAATTATAACAGATACCAAAACACACTGTTACTTTCAGGGCTTACACAAACTGAATGGTCTTTATAACGTTATTATTACTATTCAATGCAGAATCATTAATTGGATATAGTTTAAGTCTCTCTCAGTTAAATACTTTACTATTTAAAATGAAAGTTAATTGGAATCCACTGAAAGGTTGCTTCTCACTATCATTTGAAGAAAGAAATTATGATTTTCATAATTTATGGTCTTTCCGTTACTTGTTACTCAGCATTAACACACTAGACAAACTGTGGATCCTGTTATACTGTTGATATGCACTTATAATACACAAGAGAGACAAACACTTAGTAATCATGAACATATAATTTCCTACTATGAAGTTTTTCACTTTTACTACCGTGAGACATAAAATTAACATATATGTAAGATACTGACTCACTTTCTGCGATTTACAACAGGCAGTAATGTGATCATTTACTAAGCAAAACTGTATAAGCCTCAGTCTTAAGAACTTTTAGTTTGAAGTTGGCAACAACACATTAATAAGCAGTTTTACTAGGAAAATTATTTTCACCAAGCATCATTAACTTTACCACACTCTCTTGCCACATTAACTTTCTCTTTACTATGTTCAACGTGGTGGCAACTGAATGTTGGTAGGTGGATTCGCAGACAGAATTGCTGGACTCTGTCATTTCTTGGTGGCGACGACAGATACAAATTCCAGAATAGTTCCAGCTATTTATCCATCCATCCGAGGCATTGGAAAGCGGCAGGAAAAGCCTCTCTCGGAACCAGCACAATATGCAACATTTACATGACAGCGCACAGTTTGGTAGCTCCTCCCCGACTCGTAGCTCGTCCTCTAAACATTCTGTAAATTGTACAAGTTGACTAATTAAAGAAAAATTTTGCCGCGCTTGGCAAGTCCAAATGACTCACCATCGCTGCCAAATTTTTGCCCCCCCAGTGGAGGGTTATGAAACACGTATGTAACGTAGCAGCGATGGTGAGGCATGATAAAATCTTTGACCAGAGAGCCATTTATCGTGGTTAGTCTGCGCTTGACCGCGCGAGTGTTGCGAGCAGTCTGTCAGTAGTCGTCGGGCAGTCGGTCAGTAGTCGTCGTGCAGTACAGTTGCGAGCAGTCTGTCAGTGGGCAGTCTGTCAGTGGGCAGTCTGTGAGCAGAGCAGTATGTCGGTAGAAGCAGTCGAGTGCAGTTGTGTGTGAGGAGTCGGCGGGCGTCGACATGGCATTCTGGTCAAGATTTAGCACGAGGTATATTATTTTTTAAACAAGGTAATGAATCAGAAATGCCCTTAGCTAATAATGTAAATTAATTGTAACTAGTTTGTGCAATAATCGCCCCAATAATAATTTTGATTTCAAAGCAATTTTTTACAAAAGAAGCATTTAATTGAACCAACGATTTCCTTCCATTTCCTTTAAAGTAAAGTTTCAGTTAAATTTCAAAAAAAAAAAAAAAAAATTATTTGCAATGCATTTCCTCCAAGCCGTGGCCAACAATAAGAGCAGAAATTTGACATGCAGTTATACTGAGGTAAGAAATTAATTCTGATTTTTTTTGCACAGGGCCAAAGACCGACATTTCGGTCCAATTGAGTTATCATGATCACTGAGATTTTATTATCACTGAATTGTTTTTCATTATTTTCGTGAGAACTTACACGTTGAGTCAGATTGCGATTCTCATTTTTATTGTCATTAAATTTATCTGCTGGGAGCTTAGGTTAGGTTGTATTCTTGTTAACATTCAACTATTGTGTTTCAAAATTTCTCTGGGGAGCTTACACTTAGCACAATGTCCATTAGCATTCTTAAATAATATCCTTTTTAAAATTTCTGTGGGGAGGTTACACTATATACAGTAAGTTTTGTTCCCTCCAATTGGGACAAAGAGTTTAAATGAATGATACACTACTTTGCATTGAACCAAACCATGACATCAAAGTTTGTACAAAGAAAGGAGTATATAATTCTGTGTTGTCTATTCAATCAAACACATTTACAGAAGCTCAATGATGTAACATTAAATGAAACAAAAGTAAAATAAATCCGTACAGCATAAGAGCTATGGTGTTACAAGCTGTCCAAGTAGATCTTCTTGAATGCAGAATATTGAACTGAGCCATGAGATCCATTTCATATAACTAAGTTTCGGTCTCATTTATTTCCGTTTTGTGGCCTCTTGCTGCCTGTACGCATCTGTAACAATCCTCAAGAGAGGAAAAAAGTTATCGTTCACAGTTATTACACCTATGTTTTGTGTGTATTGATTTTTCCCAGGTTCTAGTCCTATGATTAAGCCCTGAGTGTGTTTCACCTGAATTTGAATTTCCCACGGATAACGTAAATCTATAGTACTCTAATGCGTGTGCCTTTTTCTACATGTGCTGCAATATAAGGACCACGTCTCAACTACAGCTTTTTTGCATATCCCAGTCGCTCCCAAGAGATAACGAAGTTGTAGGTTGTTATTATCCAGATGCCAATATTGATGAACTGGTTTCAGGAGATCCAAGTGACTCTATTCGTGAAAGATCTATAATATCTTCTTGGTTAACAGGTTTACCAACTTAGGGATGTAAGGAGAAAGACAGAGAGTTTTAAATGTACCAAGAGGACTGGTTGGTAGTCGTGGACTTGCTGTTGGATTAGCGAATTGTAGTTTCCCCCACTACACTTTCGAAGCAAGACTGCAGATCAGTGCCCATTGTCCTGCAATTATTCGGTGGACCTATGTAGCTAGGTACGGACTGTCTTGTTTTGTTAGACATAATGTCACGGAATGGCTACAGACATTGAACTAAGTTCAACAGTTTTGATACACGTTTCTTGTAATTGTGGGAAGATATGGTAGTAATTTTCGATATAATTTTACACGTGACCGAATAATTGTGACTACAGTGGGAATTACTTTGTGTACGGATTGAATTGCTACGGCGTCTGGTTGTAGTAAGAAACAGCCATGTCCCTTCGATAGATTGATAACGTAAATTCACCGGCAATGTACCAGATAAATTCAAGGAGATATTTGCTCCTTACATGATATTAAATTTATTATTTTTAAAGATTTTTGGGAATTGATAGTTTGTGCATTTGTTCAGGCATATTCCCTCATGAGAGAGTGTTAGGGATGACGCGTCTTGCTTTTAGATCAGTAACAAATACTATGGTTTTTAGCGCCTGTTCAGTTCGTGTGAGTTTACGAATTAAAGTTTCTTTTGTGGTGAAACAGAGAGTTTCCATATCCACGTGACTGCTATGGATATCCATGTGCCTCTCGGGCTGTACACGGGCTCGTGTTCCAATTAATTAACGTATAATTATAAATTTCCTGCCTCGAAAGAATATCTAGATATGTGTACAAATCTTATTTGCTTTTTATAATATTCATTTTCATTTACTTTTCGTGGTTTGCCAGCCGTCTTTGATTGAGGTCCCTCTTCTGTTTTAACAATCACGCATTCGTTAGTGTAAACTGTCCCCATGTGTTTCCAAGTGCATTTTCTAAACCTTCCTAATGCAGTGCAGTATTGCAAACTAAGAAGGATGTAGCTTCTTTGTGCTAAGATACTACTGTTTTATTTTCAGTGGGGACAATATTATTTGTCATGTAGTACATCCATTGTGTCCACAATGCTTGTTAATAAATCTATTTACTGGAAAATTTAAGACCTGAAGATGTTTTGTTTTACAGACCTTCAGCAGATTCGTATCTGAAGTCATGAATTAAATGTTGATTGCGTTATCTTTTGATTAAAACTTGGATTTCGATTCATTATTTCAGAAAGGATACCTTTCATATATTATTTAACCTTCCACAGTAAAGTAGGAACCATTTACATAGTTGACCTCCTATGGATGCCATTTATACAGCTTACTCCGTGTGGAAGAAACCATTCAAATATTGTTGCCAATTGATCTCGGGAGATTCTGCACCGTCTGGAGAGCTGGTGATACGCGACATTTCGACCTGCATACGCTATTCTGAGATAACCATCCTGGCTATAATGGTGTCTGCATCCGCTGCTCCATTACTCAAGTACACCCTTACTGACAAGATTCCTGGAAGTGGTGTTAGACCTAAGCATTGATTGTGTTAATGTTGATCTTCTTTCCCTCACGAGCAGTGAGAGCCTCCTCCGACATCAGTACTTCCATTTATTTCAATTATATCGATAAACACTTACGACAACCGGATTAAATTCTCGATATACGTTAAAGTAACCTAAGTAGGATTCGATCATATACTATAATCGTTAGTAGTGGAACTAAGATCGAAAGGCTATTAGAACCCAACGAAATGTGCCGAACTGCAAAACGTATCCCGCTCTCGGAAACAAATCGCGAAATTAAACCTTCTAATGGCCTTCGATTGCGAATAGTCCTCGGTACCAATGAAAACATCGCTTTAATTAACTCGAATACCAGTCGCGAAAACCTCAGCGCTCTCGTCCGAAAGCATCCAGTTTAATTTACCTCCACCCCCTCTCCCCTGTCATGCTACATATAGCAGAACAGTGCTTTAATTACGGACGTGTGGCGTCAAAGCTCCTTCGGACGGCGGACGGCGCACTCGCTGCCTTGCATGGGTGAAGCGTTTTAATTAAGTCTCGCGCAGCCACGCACTAATCTACGCCGCCGGCTCCCAACCCCTGTGAGCCACAGGCGCACATTACATTTTTTACACTAGATTTGTCTCCATACCACACCACACAGCAGTACACAAGTGTATGATACAAAAGATTTGCGGGACGTCGGAAGTCGCTTTTGTGACGTCCTATCTCCAAACGGTGTATATTTTGTGGTTCTCGCCACCACAATATTGTCTTTGGTGATTTGATTACGTTGAATGTTATGCAGCGTGTCTCGGACCTTATAAGCGAACTGACAAAGGTGACATAGGGTAAACAAGCAATTGTATTGAGAGAGGGAACAAATGATCGGAAATGCATATTTATTGTGTTGTGGACATACGAGCGCGTACACTGGTTTGCCAGAACATTTCAACCACCAACCTAATAGCCGATATGTCCACCTTAGGCACGGATAACAGCTGCGATGCGTGGTGGCGTGGAAGAAAAAAGGCCTTGGTCGGTCTCTGAAGGGAGTTGGCACCACATTTGAGCATACAAGTAACCTAATTCCCAAAAATCCGACGAGGGTTGAGATGAGCTCTGACACCACGTTCAAACACATCCCAGATGTGTTTTTTATCAGGTTCAGACCTGTCGAGTTGGGGGAGGAGCAGCGTCTCAATTGTAAATCGCCAGTGTGTTTCTCGGACCACTCCATCACACTCGTGGCCTTGTAACATGCAACATCATCTTGTTGAAAAATGCCACCGCCGTCGGGAAACATGATCAAATGGTTCAGGTGGCTCTGAGCACTATGGGACTTAACTGCTGAGGTCATCAGTCCAATAGAACTTAGAAATACTTAAACCTAACTAATCTAAGGACATCATACACATCCATGCCCGAGGCAGGATTCGAACCTGCGACCTTAGCGTTCGCGCAGTTCCAGACTGAAGCGCCTAGAAACATGATCACCATGAAAGGGTGTATGTGGTCAGCAACCAGTGTACGATACCCCTTTGCGTCATGGTGCCCTGCACGAGCTCTACTGGAGTGTTGGATGCCGAAGTGAATGTTCCCCAGAGCATAATAGAGCCGCCGCCAGCTTGTGTCCGTCCCCAGTACAAGTGTCAAGGAGCTGTTAATCTGGAAGAGGACGGATTTGCGACTTCACATTGGCATGACGAAGAGGATATCGCTATTTGTCAGGCCATGCAGCGCTCTGTCACTGCACCAACGTCCAGTTCCGATGGTTACGCTCCCATTTCAGTCGTAGTCGCCATATCGTGGCACACACATAGGTTGTCGGCTCCGAAGGCATCGTTAAGATGTTCGGTGCACTGTGTGTTCAGACACACTTGTACTCCGCCCAGCATTTAAGTCTGATGTGAGTTGCGCCACAATTCGCCGCCCGTCGTGTTTTACCAGTATTCTCAGCCTACGACGTTCGACATCTGAATAAGGGTTGGCCGCCCAACCGCACGGCGTCTGGACTTGGTTTCGCCACATGTTGAGGGCACTCATCATACCGCTCCTGCAACACCCGACAGCTCGTGTAGATTCCAAATGCTCGTACCCATCCTCCGGGCCATCGCTATTTTCGTTTGGTCAGACTCGGATAGATCGCGCCTTCCTCATTCTACACAAGAACAGCACACTCACTGATACATGCACTGTGCGTGTGTCTGACTAGCAGTCATTCCTCACCAGGTGACGCTGCTGTCGCCTGAACTGGTTTATATCGATAGTACGTCGGTGGTCGTGATGTTCTGATCAGTGTACAGAGCATACATCGCATAACAACAGCACAGACCACAGTAATTGTTCAGAGCAACGACAGCCACTCTCACTGCTTGCGTGGCAACGTTGCATGAAGTTCTGCCACGCTCTTTCAAGTATCCCTGGTGTTCCAGGAGTCAAGCAGCTTGGACCCTAGCAAACAGGTCTTCATGCGTTTCTACGGAGGTTTTATACACGAACGTCTTGACGTAACTATAGAGAGAAGAGTGATGTGTGAGACACGGAGAAAGTGCTGTCCGTGGGACAGCGCCTCACCTGCCATTCATTCCAACGATGAGCGCATGTGTTCTTGAGTAGGTCGTGCACAATACCATCGAAGTGGGCTGGCGCACCGTTGTGTTGAAACCACATTCTTCCGAGTACAAAAAGGGGTACAGTCTCCTAGACGTGTGGCAGCACATCTCACTGGAACACCAAACAATGTACAACAATCAAACGGCGAAACACCAAATTAGATCTTATTAGATGATCTTGGACATTACCCGCATATACGCTGACACAGAAACGTTGCTGTGTGTGGTGTGAGAATTGTCCTTACTCCAGACATGGCTGTTCCGGCTGTTAAAAACACCATCATGGCTGAATGAGAGTCTCATCCGTGAACAATACAAACTGTACGAAGTTCGGCACCACAACACTCCGATGAATAATCTACTGACAAAAGTGAACGCACGGCTCATAATACGTTGGTCCCAGTGCTTGCATTGTTGGATGGCCAGTCACACTGTCCAACACTATCTCCTCGAAATCCGGTGGTCAGACATGTCTTTAGCGGAAACCTTGGCCGTCTCTCTGTGTCGCGAACGACTCCGTCTCTCGTTAGTTGGTATCCGCAGAGCTCAGTTTCTTCCCGTTACAATGATGCCTGTTGGGAAAGCGTCCTCTGTACGTTCGAGCTACTTTACGAGCACTACATCCTGCCATACCGTATATCAAAGGCATGTCTGCAAAACTGTACATAGTAACACATCTCACCGTGGAAATAGCAGAAGCTGTCTGCTGTAAAGGAAAACTGACACCAGCAATAGTGATGTGCACGCGTCACAGGCTAACGCGCCGGTGTGATGCGTGCGTTCTCACATGACACACGCGCTATGAGCTGAGTTGTGTACAGTATGTCTGCCTGTTGATCAGGAGTGTACACTGTTTATCCCTCGCTGCCTGTTCCACTGTACAACCGACACCCGGTATCTTAGCGAGAGTGCGGCAGAAATGTTTGCGCGTTGCAATACGTGTACTGTGAGTGGCGCTCGTCGCTTTGAACAATTAGCATGAGCTACGCTGCTCTTGGACGGCGTACGCTATTTCTGTCCACAACACAATAAATACACATTTCCGACTATCGGCTCCCTGCCTTATTATAATCTATTGTAGATCCACAATCAATGAAATGAAATACCCCGCACGTCAATTTGAAAAAGGTTTGAAAAACATTTTATGTATACAGAATACATATAGACACTCAAAAATAGCGATATACGACAAATAAATGTCAACAGCGCCAGCTTTACTACCGTGGCATTCCTGCTCGCTCCTTTCCCTATTTTTAACTCTGTACTTTGCTGTTACAATTTTCAGTTTGCTCGATAACCTCACTAGCAATGCATCGGTAACCTGCTACAGATGTGCTGTGCTCGACTAGAAGATATAAATAACTATATTTGTGAACAACGTCACAGCAACTGAGAAGCAGAAATTTTTCTAGGGGTTGTTGGAACAAATGAGATGCATGTGTATTGAAACAGGGTGCACTTTGAACGTGACTTATACACGGTGAGGCCAAAATTCGTGCGAAGGCCACAGAACACGTGTCGATCGTCGGCTGCTGAACCCTGTGCAGTGGCTTTGTTTTCATACAACCCACGCATAAATGGGTTTTTCACACTATGCACTAAAATCGGAGGTCATCTGACACGCAGGAGATCGGTGATCGTCCGTTAGTTAGTTAGCTAGTTAAGTGTCCCATAGGTCATCTAAAAGATTCTTTAATCGAAATGGTGTATATCTATACGTGATAAGTGTTAACAATACTGAATACACATTTAGTTCTACTCATGAAACATTTCTTTACTGGTTACCAGTTTTTAAGTACAAATTTGTCAATGGATAACAAGGAGTTCAAAAAATCAAATGGCTCTGAGCACTATGGGACTTAACATCTGAGGTCATCAGTCCCCCAGACTTAGAACTGCTTAAACGTAACTAACCTAAGGACATCACCCACATCCATGCCCGAGGTAGGATTCGAACCTGCGACGGTAGCAGCAGCGCGGTTCCGGACTGAAGCACATAAAACCGATAAGAAGGAGTTATCCAGGAGAAAAGATTTTAAATCAGATTAAACATTGCTTCGCTAGCTGTCAGATATTTTATGTTTTTAGGCAAACGAACAGAAATGTTCATTGCCACATACTGGACTCCTCTCTGAGCCACTGATAGATTTAACAGTGCGACATAAAGGTCATTCTTCCTTCTAGTGTTGTAGGTATGTACGTCACTATTCTTCTCAAATTGTGATGGATCAATAATGACGAGTTTCATTAACTTATACTTGTATTATGATGGTGCAGTTAAAATGTCTAACTCCTTGAAGAGGCACCTACATGACTTCCATGGGTGAACACTAACTATTATTTTTAATGCTCGCCTTTGTGCAATCAGTACTTAGTTTGTGAGTGATGAGTTACCGCAGAAAATTATTCCGTACAACAGCAATGAGTGGAAATGTGCAGAATTTCTTAGGAGGTTGATACGTTCGTCTCCAAGATTAGCAGTTATACGAAGAGCAAACGTAGCTGAACTTCATTGTTTGGGAAGCTCAGTGATATGCTTCTTCTAGTTCAGGTATTCATCAACACGTAAACCGAAAAATTTGGAGTACTCTACCCTACTTTCTGACTCTTCCTCTATTTGTGGTACGTAACTGAGTGTCGTGTGTGTTTCGTTTTTTTTTTTTTTTTTTTTTTTCAAAATTCAGAGAGAGTCTGTTTTAGAGAACCATTTAGTGATTCCTTGGAAAATATCATTTACCAACTCATCTGTTGCTGTCTCTCTAATGAGATTTATTATAAAATGTGCATTGTCTACAAAAAGTACCAATATTGCTTGTTGAATGTCAAGTGGAACGTCATTCACTTATATAATGATTAGGAATTAACCCAAAATTAAACCCTCTAAAACTCCGTTTATGGCATTTTTCCCCAGTCACTAAAATTTTCTATTTTCTCTTGACATTGTCTCGAGTTATTCAGCACAACTTTTTGCTTTCTGTTTGACGTGTGTGGTTCATACTAGCTGTGCTTGAAGTCACCAGTGCCATAAGCTAGAGTTTTTCTAAGAGAGTTTTACGATCCATACAGTTAAACACCTTGGAAAGATCACAGAAAGTACCAACTGGGGATATATTATCACACTACTGCCCATTAAAATTGCTACTCCAAGAAGGAATGCAGATGATAAACGGGTATTCATTGGACAAATATAGTATACTAGAACTGACATGTGATTACATTTTCACGCAATTTGGATGTATAGATCCTGAGAAATCAGTACCCAGAACCACCACCTCAGGCCGTAATAACGGCCTTGATACGCCTGGGCATTGGGTCTAACAGAGCTTGGATGGCGTGTACAGGTACAGCTGCCCATGCAGCTTCAACACGATACCACAGTTCATCAAGAGCAGTGACTGGCGTATTGTGACGAGCCAGTTGCTCGGCCACCATTGACCAGACGTTTTGAGTTGGTGAGAGATCTGGATAATGTGCTGGCCAGGGCAGCAGTCGAACATTTTCTGTATCCAGAAAGGCCCGTACAGGACCTGCAACAAGCGGTCGTGCATTATCCTGCTGAAATGTCGGGTTTCGCATGGATCTAATGAAGGGTAGGGTCACGGGTCGTAACACATCTGAAATGTAACGTCCATTGTTCTAAGTGCAGTAAATGCGAACAAGAGGTGACCGAGACACGTAAGCACGCCGGTCGAAACGCCAGAATGGCGATGACGAATACACGCTTCTAATGTGCGTTCACCGCGATGCACCAAACACGGATGCGACCATCACGATGCTGTAAACAGAACCTGGAGTCATCCGAAAAAATGACGTTTTGCCATTCGTGCACCCAGATTCGTCGTTGAGTACACCACCGCAGGCGCTCCTGTCTGTGATGCAGCGTCAAGGGTAACCGCAGCCATGGTCTCCGAGCTGATAGTCCATGCTGCTGCGAACGCCGTCGAACTGTTCGCGCAGATAGCTGTTGTCTTGTAAACGACCCCATCTGTTGACTCAGGGATAGAGACGTGGCTGCACGATTCGTTACAGCCACGCGGAAAAGATGCCTGTCATCTCGACTGCTAGTGATACGAGGCCGTTGGGATCCAGCACGGCGTTCCGTATTACCCTCCTGAACCCACCGATTCCATATTCTGCTAACAGTCATTGGATCTCGACCAGCGCGATCAGCAATGTCGCGATACGATAAACCGCAATCGCGATAGGTTATCAAAGTCGGAAACGTGATGGTACGCATTTCTCCCCCTTACACGAGGCATCAAAACAACGTTTCACCAGGCAACGCCGGTCAACTGCTGTTTGTGTATGAAAAATCGGTTGGAAACTTTCCTTATGTCGGCACGTTGTAGGTGTCGATACCGGCGCCAACTTTGTTTGAATGCTCTGAAAAGCTAATCAGTTGCATATCATACCATGTTCTTCCTGTCGGTTAAATTTCGCGTCTGTAGCAGGTCATCTTCGTCGTGTAGCAATTTGAATGGCCAGTAGTGTATTTTGGGCTTGTACTATTTCTGGACGTGACGTTCGCTCATCAAACTGTAGCGCTCATTACGTATGGGCGTCTTAGTGTGAGCATCAGCCGTGTATTTCAGGAGCGCTGACGGGTGGCGAGTGCGGGACGTCGTTACTGTAATAATTCAACAAGTCCGTCGCTGTATGGCGCCGCGGATAGCGTGCTGAGACAGTGGGCTCAGCGTTACTGCACAAATTCGTGCAGCAAAGGGCAAGGCAGATTTCCACACTGCTAGTGGCAGTGATATTTTAGGATGGGACTGTTAAAGGAGCACATGCAAACCAAGCGTCCCACTGCTGACTATAAGTACTGGACATTATGTAACGAAATTATTCTCAGCCTCGCAGCTGCCTAGGACGAAGGTGCTGTGCCCGGAGAGGTGGAACTGCCACGAGAAGTCACTGGTCCTAGGCAACAGCGCTTCAAGAGCTCTGTGTGGTTAGTTGCTTCCAGACTTTGGGCAGTGGTGCAGTACTCCATCCCAAGTCTGCTCCAGCAACACGTTCAACTCCTGCCCAAAGGACAGTGGGTCGCTCCTAGTGCACACCAGCCGTCTCCACCCATCGCATAACAGTGGGCTTACCCCTCTGTGACACAGCTGAGGAGCTGTCGGGAGCCGCAGCAGACACGGCAGTGTCGAGTGTACAACCCGCTGACGCAGAAGCTTCGCTGCGGCGTACGTAACGAGGCCGCCGGCGTGTGGCGGAGACTTCGCATCAGCGTCGTGGGGTGGGGGGGGGGGGGGGGGGTGCAAACAGGCAGCCCAGCGGAACACGGCGCCCAGTCATCCCGGAGTACTAGACAGCGCCGCGGCTTCAGTAAAGTTAACATTTCTCTGGAGCCTCCTGCATCTTCCTACACCCCCCCCCCCCCTCCACCCCTAGGGATGAGAAAAACCGACAAATTAAAACCAATACCCGCAGTTTGGTTCTGAATAACCGATATTTGTTCGGCATCGTTTATAACAGGTGATTTTTTTAATTTTTTACTAATATGAAATGAAATGATCGTAAGGCATTGTTCGCCGGGAGACCCCACGAGTGGTGTTCGGCCGCCGGAAATGCAAGTCCTTATTTTTAGCTGACGCCACTTCGGCGACTTACGATGATGAAATGATGATGAGAGACACACCACACCAAGTCATCTCGAGGTAGAGAAAATCCCTGACCCCGCCGGGAATCGAACCCGGGACCCCGTGCGCGGGAAGCGAGAACGCTACCGCAAGACGACGAGCTGCGGACTTTTTACTAATAACCGAGTAAAACAAACGATATATCAATTAGCCATAACATAAGTAGCAAAATTTTTGTCTTTAAGTAAACCATTTTTAAAAAAGAAGTTATTTCTATTCGTAAAATCTGCATTGCTTTGATCTGTTATTATTGAAAAATAGAAAAGCGACGAATGCTATCTTAATAAAAAGATCGAGAGAAACGAGAATCATACACATAGTGTAAGAACTGGTCTAGCATTGCTGAGAGAATAATGTCCTTGTTGCTGTGTGTCGTGGCTTAAGGTACCCGCGTACGTGAGGTGCGCAAGATTTGTCCTCATTCCCCCTCCCCCCCCTCACCTGTTATATATGGCAGTTTATCGTTGTCGTTGCCAGACATCTGTTGGTTTTCAGAATGGCACCAACCCTAGTGTTGAAATATTTTTACGAAGTGACGTAGAAATGAAGTACAATGTTCCATTTACTTAAAACGATAAAGATTTGTCTGCCATTTCAGTGAAATAATAAAAGAGAAAGGAAGTTGTGGTAACATAAATGAGTTATAGATATTATCAGCAATTCATTCACAGCATACATTAAAATAGAAATTACCCGATCTGCTGCATGTGTTTACATAACACTCCCATATCAGCTTGTAGTCCTTGGAAAGGTATAAATTGAAAAGAAAAATATAATTCTTGAACCTCACTTTTTATCTTTTAGCACAAGCTATTTGTAATGTCCAAACAGTCGTTCGACCGAAAATTACAATACGATTTTTGAGCAGAAGTTCGAAAAATTAGAATCAATATGTGAACACTAATGATTTTCTTGTAGTATTTAGTCACTTATCACTTTTCGAGAAGAGCCGCGAACGGTGGATGGACTAAGTTTACTTTTATTTGCCTACTTAATTTAGCATTTTATATCTACGTATGTTGAAACTGAGAGAGTCCCAATTTTTCTGGCTTTGTTTGATTATTACAGGAAGTGATAGGATCAAAAAACCAAAAATCGGTTATTTCAGAAACAACAGATTATTTCGAGCGGTTATATACGCAGGTCAAAATGACATGGAAGAAACGGATATAATCGGAATGTGGTTGTTTCAGCTATAACCGCCACCACTACCCTCACTACCCCCCCTCCCCCCCCCCCCCCCCCCCCGCTTCGCACCAACACCACCCACAGAACCATCCTAGCTCACTGGAGGCTCTATAAAGCACTCACGGTCGTCCTGTGTGGTGGTTCAAGCGTGTGGAAACAAAACTGACGATATATCCTAGGTATTGTTCACACTGAAAACCCGAATTCTTGTGTAATCTCACATATATACAATGACCCATGCGTTTCGCACAGATTATTGTCCCTTGTAGAAACTGGGTTGAGTGACGATATGCTGCCACATTCACTGCTGAGCTTTCCATATCAGGCTTCTCGGGTTCTGTCTCTAGAGTCGCGCATTGTGGAGTAGTACGTATGAATTTTTCAAATGGGCAACTCTTCCACACATACAGAGATTGGACAAAAATATTGAAACACGGGGAGTAATGCAGTGTTGAACACAACTGCAGGTTGCGCTGTGGAATTTAAAAACGAATGGCTCTAGTGCAATGTCCTCAACATGTCGCAAGTGGCAGTCGTGGTCCGAATAGTGTTCTGTGTAATTAGAGTGCATTATTTCTCAGCTACATCAGATCAGGTGCGGGAAAAATTTTGGTGCCTGTATGAGAGCCGAAGTGTTTGACGTATCAAGAGACAATGTGTCGAAGACTTATACCACATATAGGGATAGCGGAAAATCATCATTTGCTAGGTCCTAATGCAATGTTCGTGTCAAGTAATCGCGATGGAAGGTGATTGAAAAGGATTGTGACGAAAGGTATGAGAACGACAGCTGCAAAAGTCAGCTGCAGAACATGAAATCAAAATTACGCTAAGGGTGCTTCTTATTTTGACAATTGCTAGCTGAAATGGATTTCGAAAACCACTCACCAGCGATGAAAATGCTCGTAATGGGAAAACTTTGTGCCAAAGCCCTAAAATGTGGACTACGGAGCAATCCAAAACTCTCATTTAACTGTATGAGTCCTACTTGAAATTTTTTCAACTTTTAGCCGAGTATGTCCAAAGTGTGAAACTTGTGGTTGTATCACGGGACCCAAGCTCACTCGGCAGTGTTGCATTACTGACGGAATTATTATGTGACCATTCTGGCTGAACGTGATGCGATGTTAGAAGAGGACAGAGCCCTTTTCACACAGTTCACCTAGTCCAGAATTCATCTTGTGAGCACACGAGACTGGATCTCCCCAGTCCACCAGTCACCAGATCTCAATGTTACTGAGTTTTGTGGTCCACTTTGGAGAGGACGCGTGATCGCTATCCACTTTCATCAACATTACCTGAACTTGCCACTATTTTGCATGAAGTATGGAATAAGAATTTCTTGAAAACCATACGGAATCTGTGTTTATCCATTACGAGACGATTGGATGCTGTTTTGAATGCCAAAGGGTTTCCAACATCGTATTAGGCATTCTTCTGTCTTGTGTTTGTGCTGTTTCCTTATTTTTGTCCGTCCCTATTTTGTGCCAGGAAGGGCTCTCAACAAGGGAAGTGTCCAGATGTCTCGGAGTGAACCAGAGCGAAGTTGTTCGGACATGGAGGAGGTACAGAGAGTCAGGAACTGTCGATGACATGCCTCGCTCAGGCAGCCCAAGGGCTACTACTGCAGTGGACGACCACTACCTACGGATTATGGCACGGAGGAACCCTGACAGCAAACTGTGGACAATAGGCTGCTTGATACGCAGCTTCACTCCCAACGTCAATGGCAAGGTCCATCTTTGCAACCACGACACCATGCAGCTTGGTACAGATGGTCCCAATAACATGGCGAATGGACCGCTCAGGATTGGCATCACGTTCTCATCACCAATGAGTGTCTCATTTGCGTTCAACCAGACAATTGTAGGAGACGTGTTTGGAGGCAACGCGGTCACTGTGAACTCTTTAGACACACTGGCCAGTGAGTGCAGCAAGGTGGAGGTTCCCTGCTGTTTTAGGGTGCCATTATGTCAGGCCGACGTATGCCGCTGGTGATCATGGAAGGCACCGTTACGACTGTACGACACGTGAATGCTATCCTCCGACCGATAGTGCAACCATATCGGCATCATATTGGCGAGGTATTCGTCTTCATGGACGACAATTTGCGCCCCCATCGTGCCCATCTTGTTGATGACTTCCTTCAGGATAACGACATCGCTCGACTAGGGTGGCCAGCATGTTCTCCAGAGATGAACAGTATCAAACATCAACCCACCAACCACTCTGAGGAATCTACACCGAATTACCATTGAGGAGTGGGGCAATCTGGACCAATTGCCTTGATGAACTTGGGGATAGTATGCCACGACGAATGCAGGCATGCCTCAGTGCAAGGGGACGTGCTGCTGGGTATTACAGGTACCGATGCGTACGCAATCTGGAACAACACCTTTGAAGATCTCGCTGTATGGTGGTACAACATGCAATGTGTGGTTTTCAAGAGCAATAAAAAGGGCGATAATGATGTTTATGTTGATCTCTATTTCAATTTTCTGTACAGGTTCTGAAACTCTTGGAACCGAGGTGATGCAAAACCTTTTTTGATTTGTGTACATACAAAAATAAAAACACAGGATTGAACAGAGCACTCCCAAATTTTTAACTCTCATTGCGCATGCTCAAAATGGGCATCGTTAGTGACGTCGTAAATGTCAAGCGATAGTGAAAGTCTTGCAACACTCGTCGTGGTCGATATAGCGATCGCATTTATTGCCCTCCCTTCCAGGTCTTCCTAATCAAGTGGTGGTAGAGGCAGGAAAACACGAACATTGACAAAATTCCACGTGCTGTTAAGTCGGGTGAGAAGGGCGGTTAACTGACGAAGAATATTGTCGGGATGAGAAGCACGTTCATTCCACCGTTTTGGCAATTCGGTATTAAGATAATCACAAACGTAGTATGGTTTTACACGCAGAAGTTTGCGTAGAATGCACTAGAATGTTGACTGTGGCATCTACAGCTCTCTGCTGGCACGTGTCTTTGATTTATTTTTGCTCCTGATGAAATATACCTGCACGCTGCCCACCCTCTCTACTGACTGCCACTATAGCTTATTTTCTTTAAACCACATCAGCAACCAGAGTCATGAAGTGTATTGTACCAATCATGAATTGAATTGTCTGTAGGCGCTTTTATCTGATGTTAGATACGAATCGCCGCTGAACAATAAAAATCGATTCACATTTTGCGAACTAAAGGACACAATATACATGTGTGACTCCATTATACACCACGATCAGACACGCCTCTGCAACTACGCGCCGGCCAGTGTGGCCGAGCGGTTCTAGGCGCTTCAGTCTGGAACCACGCGACCGCTACGGTCGCAGGTTCGAATCCTGTCTCGGGCATGGATGTGTGTGATGTCCTTAGGTTGGTTAGGTTTAAGTAGTTCTAAGTTCTAGGGGACTGATGACCATAGATGTTAAGTCCCATAGTGCTCAGAGCCATTTGAACCACGGATGTTAAGTCCCACAGTGCTCAGAGACATTTGAACCATTTTTGCAACTACGCCATAGCGCGTATCATGAATCGGATGCTGGAGAGATGTTCTATCCACTGACATGTGTCACTCTCCTTAATGTCTTACAACTTTCACACAGTCGTTTTCCATAATCTCGGACGTATTTACGAATAATCCTATTCACTTGTTGACAACTAAGCTTATAGGACGTGGATAAATGTCAGTGACAGGAACATATTAGCTGTAACATTACATTACTTCACTTTGTAGGGCCCTAGAGGCGGGATACTGGCTCAGTTGCACGAAAGTGATGGAAGAAGTCGGCCATAAACTTTCCAAATGAGTCATTTATTCACATGTCTCGAACTATTTATGGAAGCTATGGAAATAAATTGCCCCATGAATCATATACGCTGTCGAGCTAGAGTGGCTCGCATTCCTCAACGGTGCAGAAGGACGTACAGTAGGTGCAATCACAATGGAGAAGTGTCTGTGGAGATGACGAACAAACATGTCTACAGCTACATATACCTGATTACTCTGTTACTCATAATAAAGTGCCTGGCAGAGGGTTCAATGAACCACCTTCTAGCTGTCTCTCTACCGTTCCACTCTCGAACGGCGCGGGGCAAAAACGAGCACTTACATTTATCTCTGCGAGCGCTGATTGCTCTTATTTTATCGTGATGACCATTTCTCCCTATGTAGGTGGGTGTCAACAGAATGTTTTCGCAATCAGAGGAGAACACTGGTGATTGAAAGTTCATAAGAAGATCCCGTCGCAACGGAAAACGCCTTTGTTTTAATGATTGCCACTCCAATTCACATTCATGTCTGTGACACTATCTCTCCTATTTCGTGATAATACAAAACGAGCTGCCCTTCTTTGTACTTTTTCGATATCATCCGTCACTCCCACCTGATGCGGATCCCACACCGCACAGCAATACTCCAGAATAGTGCGGACAAGCGTGGTGCAAGCAGTCTCCTTAGCAGACCTGTTGCACCCCCTAAGTGTTCTGCTAATGAATCAAAGTCTTTGGTTTGCTCTATCCACAATATTATCTATGTGATCGTTCCAATTTAGGTTATTTGTAATTGTAGTCCCTAAGTATTTAATTGAATTTACAGCCTTAAAATTTGTGTGACTTGTCGCATAATCGAAATTTAGCTGATTTCTTTTAGTACTCATGTGAATAACTTCACACTTTTCCTTATTCATGGTCAGTTGCCACTTTTCGCACCATACTGATATCTTATGTAAATCATTTTGCAAGTCGTTTTGATCATCTGATGACTTTACAAGTCGGTAAATAACAGCTACATCTGCAAACAATCTAAGACGGCTACTCAGATTGTCTCCTATGTCGTTAATGTAGATAAGTATCAATAGCGGTCCAATAACATTTCCTTTGGGAACGCCGGATATTACTTCTGTTTTACTCGTTGACTTTCCGTCTATTACTACGAACTGTGACCTTTCTGACAGGAAATCACGAATCCAGTCTCACAACTGAGGCGATACTCCGTAGGCACGCAGTTTGGTTAGTAGACGCTTGTGAGTAACGGTGGCGAAAGCCTTCCGGAAATCTAAACAATATGGAATCAATTTGACATCCCCCGTTGATAGCACTTATTACTTTATGAGTATAAAGAGCTAGTTGTGTTTAACAAGAACGATAATTTCTGAAACCGTGCTGACTATGTGTGAATAAATCGTTTTCTTCGAGGTACTTCATAATGTTCGAATACAGTACATGATCCAAAACAGTACTGTAAATCGACGTTAGTGATAAAGGCCTGTAATTCATCGAATTACTCCAACTTCCCTTTTTGGGTATTGGTGTGACTTGAGAAACTTTCCAGCCTTTAGGTACGGATCTTTCTGTGAGCGAGTGGTTGTATATAATTGCCAAATATGGAGCTATTTTATCAACATACTCTGAGAGGAACCTGACTGGTATACAATCTGGCCCGGAGGCCTTGTCTTTATTAAGTGATTTAAGCCGCTTCGTTACTCCGAGGATATCTGCTTCAATGTTTCTCATTTTGGCAGTTGTTTATGACTGGGAATGAGGAATATTTACTTCGTCTTCTTTGGTGAAGGAGTTTCGGGAAACCGTGATTAATAAGTCTGCTTTAGTGGCACTGTCATCAGTGACTTCACCGTTGTTATCGCGCAGTGAAGGTATTGATTGGGTCTTGCCACTGGTGTGCTTTATGTATGACCAGAATCTCCTTGGGTTTTCTGCCAGATTTCGAGACAGAATTTCGTAGTGGAAATTATTAAAAGCATCTCACATTGAAGTACCCGCCATATTTCGAACCTCTGTAAAACTTTGCCAGTCATAGGGATGTTCTTTTAAATTTGGCATGCTTTTTTCGCTGCTTCTGTAACAGCGATCTGACCCGTTTTGTGTACAATGGGGGATCAGTACCAACACTTATTAATTTATATGGTATACAGGGTGAGTCACCTAACGTTACCGCTGGATATATTTCGTAAACCACATCAAATACTGACGAATCGATTCCACAGATCGAACGTGAGGAGAGGGGCTAGTGTAACTGGTTAATACAAACCATAAAAAAAATGCACAGAAGTATGTTTTTTAACACAAACCTACGTTTTTTTAAATGGAACCCCGTTAGTTTTGTTAGCACATCTGAACATATAAACAACTACATAATCAGTGCCGTTTGTTGCATTGTAAAATGTTAATTACATCCGGAGATATTGTAACCTAAAGTTGACGCTTGAGTACCACTCCTCCACTGTTCGATCGTGTGTATCGGAGAGCACCGAATTACGTAGGGATCCAAAGGGAACGGTGAGGACCTTAGGTACAGAAGAGACTGGAACAGCACATTACGTCCACATGCTAACACCTTTTTATTGGTCTTTTTCACTGACGCACATGTACATTACCATGAGGGGTGAGGTACACGTACACACGTGGTTTCTGTTTTCAATTACGGAGTGGAATAGAGTGTGTCCCGACCTGTCAGGCCAATAGATGTTCAATGTGGTGGCCATTATTTGCTGCACACAATTGCAATCTCTGGCGTAATGAATGTCGTACACGCCGCAGTACATCTGGTGTAACGTCGCCGCAGGCTGCCACAATACGTTGTTTCATGTCCTCTAGGGTTGTAGGCACATCACGGTACACATTCTCCTTTAACGTAGCCCACAGAAAGAAGTCCAGAGGTGTAAGATCAGGAGAACGGGCTGGCCAATTTATGCGTCCTCCACGTCCTATGAAACGCCCGTCGAACGTGTACCTCACCCCTCATGGTAACATACATGTGCGTCAGTGAAAAAGACCAATAAAAAGGTGTTAGCATGTGGACGTAATGTGCTGTTCCAGTCTCTTCTGTACCTAAGGGCCATCACCGTTCCCTTTGGATCCCTACGTAATTCGGTGCTCTCCGATACACACGATCGAACAGCGGAGGTGTGGTACTCAAGCGTCAACTTTAGGTTACAATATCTCCGGATGTAATTAACATTTTACAATGCAACAAACGGCACTGATTACGTATTTCTTTATATGTTCAGATGTTCTAACAAAACTAACGTGGTTCCATTTAAAAAAAACTGAGGTTCGTGTTAAAAAACATACTTCCGTGCATTTTTTTATGGTTTGTATTAACCAATTACACTAGCCCCTCTCCTCACGTTCGGTCTGTGGAATCGATTCGTCAGTATTTGATGTGGTTTACGAAATATGTCCAGCGGTAATGTTAGGTGACTCACCCTGTATATCTCTAAATTGCTGTCGATGCTATCTCTTTGAAAACATTCCACAGCTTTTCTACAGTTACATGATCAGATCGGAATGAGTGAAGACTGTATCTTAAAAAGGCGTTAAGAGCATTTTTATCAGTTTTTTAAATAGATATACTTTGTGTTTCTTTTTGATGGTTGTAGGTGTTACGGTATTGACCCCAGCATCAACTGTCTTGTGATCGCTAATCCCTGTATTCGTCACAATACTCACTATTTGTCCAGGATTACTTGTTGCTAAAAGGTCAAGTATGCTTTCTCAACCATTTACGCTTCGAGTGGACTCATGAACTAATTGTTCAAAATAATTTTCTGAGGAAGCATTCAGTATAATTTCGGATGACGCTTTATGCCTGCCGCCGGCTTTAAAGGTATAATTTTTCCATCAGATAGAGGGTAGATTAAAGTCACCACCGACTATAATTATAGGAGCGGGATGGGGGGGTCGGTAAAACGATCCAATTAATAGTTTAATCCGATTATCAGGTATAACCTCTACCCATACTATTTCATACGAGCTATCTACTTCAGTTTCGCTACAAGGCAAACTACTTCTGACAACAATAAATACTCCACCACCAACTGTATTTAATCCATCCTTTCTGAACACTGTTAGATCGCTCTAGAAAATTTCGGCTGAACTTATTTCCGGCTTTATCCAGCTCTCTTTACCTACAGCTATGTGAGCTTCAGTGCTTTCTTTCAGGGCTTGGAGCTCTGGTTCTTTCCCAACACAGCTACAACAATTTACAACTACAATACCAATCTTTTCTACAACTACCTTACTGTGTTTTACCTGCCACTTTTAGACAGACGTCCCTTCTGTGGTTCCCTGAGACCCTCTAACTTAAAAAACCGCCCAGTCCCCTCCACACAGCCCCCTCTACCCGTGTAAGCGCCTCCTGTGTGTAGTGGACTCCTGACCTACTAAGCGGAAAACGGAAACCCACCACCCGATGGCGCAAGTCAAGGAATCTGCAGCCTACACGGTCACAGAACCGCCTGAGCCTCTGATTCAGACCTTCCACTTGGCTCTGCACTAAAGGACCACAGTCTGTTCATCGACGATGCTGCAGATGGTGAGCTCCGCCGAAACCAGACAGAATATGCTCCGATCCAAAGCGACACACTTCTGTGGTACCGACATGACCCACTACCGGCAGTTAGCTGCACCCAGTGCTCTTCATGGTACCCGGAAGCACCCTTTCCACATCCGGAACGACTCCTCCTGGAATCCACACGGAGTGCACTCTGGCTTCCTTCCCCTAAGGAGAGACAGCAGCTGTTTCAGTGATTGCTGATTCAACAGTCTCGATCACTGACTGATCTGGCCTTCCTGTGGGAATAAATCAAACGGCTGAAAGTAAGGGGAAACTAAAGACAGCCTATACTTTTCCCGCGGGCATGAAGCTCTGTTGTATAGTTAACAGATTATGATACCATCTTGGGTAAAATATCTTGTAGGTAAAATTGTCCCCAATTCGGATTTCCCAGTAACGACTGCTCAGGAGGATGTCGCCCTTAGAATAAATTGAAGTGGCATTCTATGGGTCCGAGCATGGAATGCTAGATACGTTAATCAGGCAGGTAGGTCAGGAAATCTTAAAAGGGAAATGGTTAGGCGGAATTTAGATATAGTGGGGATTAGTTAAGTCCTCTGGCAGGATGAAAGAAGTTACTGATCAGATGGGTACAGTGTTATTGATACAAAATTAAATAGGGTAATACTGATCCTACGACTTATATTAGAATATAGATTAAGGAAAGGCAAATCTACGTTTATAGCATTTGTAGAATTAGAGAAAGCTTTTAACAATGTTGACTGGAATACTCTCTTTCAAATTCTGAAGGTGGCAGGGGTAAAATACAGGGAGCGAAAGGCTATTTACAATTTGTACAGAAACCAGATAGCAGTTATAAGAGTCGAGGGTCGTGAAAGGGAAGCAGTGGTTGGGAAGGGAGTGAGACAGGGTTGTAGCCTCTCCCCGATGTTATTCAATCTGTATATTGATCAAGCAGTAAAGAAAACGAAAGAAAAATTCGGAGTAGGTATTAAAATGCATGGAGAAGAAATAAAAACTTTGAGGTTCGCCGATGACATTGTAATTCTGTCAGAGACAGCAAAGGGCCAGGAAGAGCAGTTGAACGGAATGATCAGTGTCTTGAAAGGAGGATACAAGATGAACAACAACAAAAGCAAAACGAGGATAATGGAATGTAGTGGAATTAAGTCGGGTGATGCTGAGGGAATTAGATTAGGAAATGAGACACTTAAAGTAGTAAAGGAGTTTTGCTGTTTGGGGAGCAAAATAACTGATGATGGCCGAAGTAGAGGGGATATAAAATGCAGACTGGCAATTGCAATGAAAGCGTTTCTGAAGAAGAGAAATTTGTTAACATCGAGTGCAGATTTAAGTGTCAGGAAGTCGTTTTTGAAAGTATTTGTACGGAGTTTAGCCATGTATGGAAGTGAAACATGGATGATAAATAGTTTGGACAAGAAGAGAATAGAAGCTTTCGAAATGTGGTACTACAGAGGAATGCTGAAGATTAGATGGGTATATCACATAACTAATGAGGAGGTACTGAAAAGAATTGGAGAGAAGAGAAATTTGTGGCACAACTTGACTAAAAGAAAAGATCGCTTGGTAGGACATACTCTGAGGCATCAGGGGATCACAAATTTAGTATTGGAGGGCAGCGTGGAGGGTAAAATTCGTAGAGGGAGACCAAGAGATGAATGCACTAAGCAGATTCAGAAGGATGTAGGTTGCAGTAGGTACTGGGAGATGAAGAAGCTGGCACAGAATAGAGCAGCATGGAGAGCTCTACCAAACCAGTCTCAGGACTAAAGACCACAACAACGACAACAATAATTCAGGAGTCGATCTAAAACGAATAAGAATGCAGTAATGTAGGTGAGCTATTGAGAGCAGCAGAGTGAACACATTGTCATAGCCAAGATATACACCAAGCCTACAATCCACATAGTTGTATAAGCTAGCGTGCCATCTAGCTTCGCAGATGACAAAGAAATTGAAAGAATGCACAATGAGACAAAATAGTTCAGGGTGAGGAAAAGTTGTGATGGCTGACTGGAAGAATATGTGCTGGAGGAAATGACTAAAAGAGGGAATCACCTTACAGAAATTTTCAGAGAGCATAATATAATCATCATTACAACGTGGTTTAAGAAACGCGGTAGAAGAGTGTACACATGAAAAAGACCTGAAGACACTGGGAGGTATGTGAATTATTATTTGATGGTAAGACAGAGATTTAAGAACCAGATTATAAACTGTAAAACACATTCAGTGGCTGGAGTTGATTCTGGCCCTTAATTTAATGACTATAAATTCTTGGATAAAAAGGAAGAATATGATAGAAGGTAGGAAATGGGGGAGATGGAACTTGGATAAGTTGAAAGAACCATAGGTTCTTGAGAGTTTCAAGCATTGGGCAACGACTGGCTGAATAAGAGGAGAGGGATATGGTAGACGACGAATGGGAACCTCTGAGAGATCTAACAGTGAAGGCAGCATCAAATAGACAACAACACAAGGCCTAGCAGAAATTCTTGGATATTACAGGATGTATTTAACTTATAATGTTACTTAAAATCCGTCTTGATTGCAAATTTTTGTTTTATTCATATGACAGGTTTCGGTTCATTCAGAACCATCTTCAGATCTGTAAAAATAATTATACTAATTTACTATTTCACGGAAGCAAATCTTTTTCATCCTATCTAATCAACATCAAATGTACCAGAACGTACTGATATTTCAGTTACAGGAGTAACTGAAATATCAGGTCGATCTCATTTTTGAGACGTTTGTATTCCTTTCTGCCTACTTCATTTACTGCATTTTAATATTTTCTCCTTTTATCAATTAAATTCAATATCTCTTCTGTTACCCAAGAATTTCTATTAACCCTCGTCTTGATCCTCTGCTACCTACACTATTTCGTCTCTCAAAGCTACCCATTCTTTTTCTGCTGTATTTCTTTCCCCCAATCTTCTCAGTCGTTCCGTAATGCTCTTCCTGAGGCTCTCTACAACCTCTGTTTCTTTCTGTTTATCCAGGTCCCATCTCATCAATTTCGCACTTTTTTGCAGTTTCTTCAGTTTTAATCTACAGTTCATAACCAATAGATTGTGGTCAGAGTCCACATCTGCCCCAGGAAATGTCTTACAATCTGACACCTTCCAGTATTCCAGGCTTCTTCCATGTATACAAACTTCTTTTATGATTCTTGAACCAAGTGTTAGCTATGATTAAGTTATGCTCTGTGCAAAATTCTACCAGGCGGCTTCCTCTTTCATTTCTTCCCCCCAATCCATATTCACCTACTACATCTCCTTGTCTCCATTTTCCTACTATCGAATTCCATTCACCCATGACTATTAAATTTTCGTCTCCCTTCACTATCTGAATAATTTCTTTTATCTCATCATACATTTCATAAATCTCTTCGTCATCTGAGGAGCTAGTTGGCATATAAACTTGTACTACTGGGGTAGGCGTGGGCTTTGTATCTATCTTGGCCACAATAACCCGTTCAGTATGCTGTTTGTAGTAGGTTACCCGTGTTCCTATTTTCCTATTCATTATTAAACCTACTCCTGCATTACCCATATTTGATTTTGTATTTATAACCCTTTATTCACCAGACCAGAAGTCTTGTTCTTCCTGCCACCGAACTTCACTAATTCCCACTATATCTAACTTTAACCTATCCATTTCCCTTTTTAAATTTTCTAACCTACCTGCACAATTAAGGGACCTGACATTCAACGCCCCGATCCGTAGAACGCCAGTTTTCTTTCTCTTGATAACAACGTCCTCCTGAGTAGTCCCCACCCGGAGATCCGAATGGGGGACTATTTTACCTCCGAAATATTTTACCCAAGAGGCCGCCATCATCATTTAACCATACAGTAAACCTGCATGCCCTCGGGAAAAATTGCAGCTGTAGTTTCCCCTTGCTTTCAGCCGTTATTATCGAACTAATAGTTTGATAAGTCATGGTTGCAGAATACTAACACGTATTCTTTACAGGAGAATGGAAAACAGGTAGAAGCCTACCTAGGGGAAGATCAGTTTGTAGGAATACGCGGAGCAATACGTACCCTACGACTTATCTTAGAAGGGAGGTTAAGGAAAGACGTACGTTTATAGCATTTGTAGACTTAAAGGAAGCCTTTGACAATGTTCATTGGAATACTTCCCTTCAAATTTTGAACGGGGTCTGCATATCATTTTTCTGTAGAATTCTCCTGATGCCGTCAGTAATTCTTGATGCGACGGTAGCCTAACGGAGTGAGAAGGCGATTCTTCGTCTTCCTTATTACTATTTCGTTCGAGAATCCTGTCCATGGACAAACCACAGTTTCCATTAAGAAATTTAAATCTGATTTCAAGCTACTTTTCTTACTGACACTGAAAACGCGAGAAAACAGATTGTTTAACACTGCTTGCTTCTGAGCTGGGTGGCGGTACGAAGCTTTATATACCTATTTGTATTTGTAGGCTCTCTATAAACTCTGTGTCCTGGAATGCTGTCGGATTTTCTACAGCCAAAAACATGTAGGAAAGGGTGACCGACCGATTTCTCCTCAACATCCAAGGTGAAATTGGTTTTCCGATGCATCTCATTTCAGAAACCGCGAAACTTGTGAAGTTCTTCTTTACTGCCGTGGCCGCATAACAAAGTTGTCATCCAGGTATCAGAGCCAACAAGAAAGCCTCACTGTCGCATTACTTAGTGCCTGTTTTTCAAAATGTTCAGTATTAGGAACACTATCAGATTCTTCATAGGATTCATAAAAAATATTACAAATAGCTTGAACGTAGACATAATTAGAACAGTTCCCACACATCTGGGGAATTTTATGAACACGCACATACACAAACACACAACATACACATGCACATATATATATATATATATATATATATATATATATATATATATATATATATGATTAAGTTATGCTCTGTGCACCTGTATATACGAGGTGTGACAATAACGTAATGAGACTGATTTTCTTTGCAAAATGTGGCAACCCTGCAGGCTTGTGTAGGCACAATATCTTTGACCTTGGTCTATAAGTTGCTTCTAGTCCAAGCGGCACATCAATGCAACTGCTCAGTCGTGAGTCGTTCTGCAATGAGTTAACACATTTTTGTGTCTTTCGTCACGGAAATGGAACCGCATAATATTGCGCAACGGCATGCCATTTCTTTTTGTGTTAAATTGGGTGAACACGCGACGACAACTTACAGTAAGCTTCAGAAGGCTCTTGGAGATCAGGTTATGCCAAGAGCTCAAGTTTTTTCTTGGCATAAAATGTTTAGTGAAGGGAGAACGAATGTTGAAGATTAAGACCGCAGCAGACGACCATCAACCTCACAGACGGATGTCAACTTGGCGAGGGTGCGTGAGCTCGTACGATCTGATCGAAGATTATCTGTGATAATCACACAGCCACCTTATTCGCCAGATATCTTTCGTGCAACTTTTCTTCTATTTCCAAGAGTCAAAACGGCGGTCAAGGGACACCATTTTCAAACAACAGAAGATGCCCAAAAAGCTGTGATGAGGGTCTTGGAAGAAATTACAGAAGATGAGTTCCAGAAATGTTACCATCAACGGCAGAAGCGCTGGAAAAAGTGTGTGCAATCATAAGGGAACTACTCTGAAGGAGACAACACTAAACTTGGCTGAAACGGTATGCAAATTTTTTTTGACATTAGTCTCATTACTTTATTGTTGCACCTCGTAGGTTGAACACATCCCTTCAACAATCAAGAACCATAACTGACGCGAGAAAGTGTCTGTCGGGAATGGAACTCAGATGTTCTTCAGAATCATGTAACATCAAAACCCAATTTACTATTTTTCTTCAATACTGACGATTTTTTATCCTGCAGCTAATCTTTGGAGCAAGGAAGCTGCTAGAACATATTTTACTACCTTATTGACTGAATTTCGTCTATCATTTGCCTTTCACGATGTCCCAGTTTTGAGTCTTCTGTCTTCACTCTATCCAGCGTTCACACTGCTACGATAGGGACATAATTCTGAATGAGGATGTCAAATTAAAAGCCTTCCAGCCGTCACATTTCAACCTAATTTTATTGGGCAACCAGTTTCAGCGTATTACTACGCCATCTTCAGGCCCCTGATTGGCGTGTAGGAACAATGTGCCTCGCTTCTGATCAAAACAGGGGCCAGAAATACTGGTATTAGTAGACATCACCTGTCGGAAGGTGATGGTTAAAGTGGTCACTGCAACAAGTCGGTATCTACCAATACCAGTATTTCTGGCCTCTGTTTTGATCACAAGCGAGGTGTATTAGTCCTACACGTCGGTCAGGGGCCTGAAAATGGCGTAGTGAAACGCAGAAACTGGTTGTCCAATACAATAAGATTGAAAAGTGACGGCTGAAAGGTGTTTAATTTGACAGCCTCTATAGAATATCAGATTCCCGCAACCATCATTACAGAGATGCACACAGTAGTTCTGAATACTGTTATGAATTACGCATTATATTTATGGAATGCTACGTCAACTTATTTATAGGATTTTTAAGATCGAACTGATATGCTTTTTTAGTACCACAGACTGCACTGCTTGTTAAAGAGTTTATCTCCAGCGGTAAGTACAGACCGAATTTCACTTATATTTCAATATACGAATCATTCATATTGAATTGAAGTATGAAGCCTCTACTAATCAATGAACTATAACAGTTGAGCTTCAAAGAGTATTATTTTACATTTTACTACATGAAGGCCACAAGATCAAAATACATTACACATTGTAATACTGCACCATAACGGATCGCATCAACTCCGGTCAGATCATCTGTGTGAGTAATGAAACGTTCTAGCAGTAGGCTGTAATATGATTGTAGCAACTCAGAATGGGACCAGGCTTAGCTCGCGACAAGTAAGTTCAATAGCATTGTTTTAGTGATAAATTATGACACTGTAGCACTGATACCAAACCAACTGACGTTAAGCAACGTAATATTTCTCTAGGCAGCCAATAGACAAAACGATAACACAAGATATTGAGGAAGACTTAATGTAACAGGTGGATTGGCGTGCAGATACGTAAATGTCAAAAGAAAAGCTGTACTAGGCTATGTAATTAGCATTGTCTGAAAGGAAGAGAATGCTACAGCTCAACCGATGACGATTAAAGGAAAGAAACCTACCAAATCGGGGCTCAGATAAATAGTCACAGGGACAAGATATTTCTAAAATTTGGTATTAGCTCACTACGAGTCACTTGATGCGTTGCCTGTAACTGAAATCTGAGATGAGTTTTAATGTGATTAATAACTTAGCTTTAGACATCTCCAATACATTGACGTTCGATTTGCTTAGAACGATATATGGATTATGTCAAGGTAAAAAAATACCAAACGATTTCAAATGAGCAACAATGGAAATTTGTTTATCTGGAAGAGTAAAGACAGCCGTCTCAGAATTGGCAAAAGATAGTTGCATTTGTGATTTAGGAAATAAATCTGTACGTGTACCCGCGAAGAAATGATGAGTTTTCACAAGTGCAATAGGTAGTTTACTCAGTATGCTGTTCAGAAACTTACTTCCTTTTTGTATCTATCCCTGTCACAATCGTAGGAATTAACTTTGTTGGATGCCTTAAACAGAAATTAATACCCAGAACATCTTTCTGTGAAAAGGGGAGCACTCAGAAGGTCTCTCTGTTCTAGCAACTAACTGTATTATGATGTAGAACTGCTCATGAGACGGAAAGTAAAGTTTCAATTTCAGTCAATTAGCTGTATTTGGTTATTTGCATGTTCCGTGTTTTACCTTTATAGTACATTTTTAAGCGGAAAATATGGAAACGTTCTGACCATTTGCATGATTTCTGTTATATCTGGGCCAATTGTATGAACACACACACGCACACACACACACACACACACACACACACACACACACACACACACATATATATATATATATATATATATATATATATATACATGGTGAGACAATAAAGTAATGAGACTGATGTGAAAAAAAAAGTTGCATACCGTTTTAGTGTTGTCTCCTTCAAAGTAGTCCCCTTCTGATTGCACACACATTTTCCAGCGCTTCTGCCATTGATGCTAACATTTCTGGAACTCATCTTCTGTAATATCTTCCATGATCCTCATCATAGCTTTTTGGGCATCTTCTGTTGTTTGAAAATGGTGTCCCTTGACCGCCGTTTTGACTCTTGGAAATAGAAAATCGTCGCAAGTAGCGACATCTGGTGAATAAGGTGGCTCTGGTAGTACTGAAATTTGTTTAGAGGTTACAAATTGCTGTACTAATAGAGCAGTATGGGATGGCGCATTATCGTGATGCAGAATACAATTATTAGCAATGCTGGCACGTACACGAAGAACTATTTTACGAAGTTTGTCTAAAATTTCTTTGTAGTAATATTCGTTAACTGTTTGTCCAGGAGGCAATCACTCCTTATGAACAATTCCCTTGGTATAAAAGAAGCACACAAGCATGGATTTCACTTTTATCTTTGACATGTGAATGTTTTTTTTTGGTCTGGGTGATCCCTCTGAGCACCACTGCGAACTTTGGGGTTTTGTCTCTGAATCGTACTGAAAAAAACAACTTCCATCAGCAGTGATAACACGGCTCAAAAATTCTGGATTGATTTCCGTTTGGACTAACAGATCGGATACCACATTTTTCCGTATTTCTTGCTGTTGTGGTGTGAGATTTTTGCGGACCATTTTTGCACAAACCTTTCTTATTCCAAGATCTTAAGTTATTATTAGAAGAACCGTTTCTCGACTGATGTTCAGTTCTTCTGCAATCATTTTCACGGATAGTCTTCGATCAAATCGTACTAGTTGAGGCACCAGGGCCAAGTTGATATCCGTCTGTGGGGTTGATGGTCGTCCACTTAGGTCTTAATCTTCAACATTCGTTCTGCCTTCACTAAACATTTTATGTCAACAAAAAATTTGAGCTCTTGACATAACCTCTTGTCCAAAAGCCTTCCGAAGCTTACCGTAAGTTGTAGTCGCGTTTTCACCCAATTTAACGCAAAAAGAAATGTCATGCCGTTTTGCAATATTATGCGGTTTCATATCCGTGGCGAGAGACACAAAAATGAGTTAACTTATTGCAGCACAACTCACGACTGAGCAGTTGCATCGATGTGCTGCTAGGACTAGAAGCAGCTTATAGGAAAAGGTCAAAGATATTGTGCCTACGCAAGCCTGCAGGGTTTCCACATTTTGCAAAGAAAATCAGTCTCATTACATTATTGTCGCACCTCGTATTTCTCCTATGGACGCACTGACTGTATGAGTCTCTCAATTCCTCCAAGGGCAGAGGTCTGTCCTACTACGGCAGTCCTTTACTGACAACTGCAGTACAGGTTACCATTTCGGATCTAACAAGTTTATGAAGGTCATAGCCTAACCATAAGTATCAATAATGACTAACAGCACCATTCAGCCGCTGCTTACTGCTGTGATTGTTCTCTGCAACACCATTGAGTTAGAAATGTGACAATTAGAAAGTCTGACAACAGCATCAACGGTCCAGTCACATTAATGTGACCACCACCTATTTTCGATTTTGACGTGCAATATGCTCTTACAGATGGCATGTGGCAGCATTAGCACTTGGGAGTATGTAAATCGTGTCGGGGGGTGCGCAGTCGTTGCCGTAATGCACAAACGGAGGAATTTATTTGACGTCGTAAAGGGTATGATCATTAGATTGCGGGCCAAGGGTAGAAACATTTTCGAAACGACTAAGTTCCCAAACATTTCGTGTGCCGACGTTGTTAAAGTACACTGTACATGACAAAACGGCGTTATCCAAAAGTGTGCAACGAGGCAACCGTAGCTCACCACGGGCCACAAACAACAGAGCTTCAGTCAGAAGGACTGACATATAAAAAATTAATAACAGCAGTGAAACATGGCTGCGGAGTTGTGTACGTGCAACACTTGCAACTGTTAAGCAACTGACCACCCATATGAACCAATGGGCTAGCAACAGTGTCTCCTCAACGAACGTTCAGCTAACGTTTCTGTATATGGACCTCCGCAGAAAGGGCTTGTTTCATGCACCCATGCTGCCTACTGTTGATCGGCGACGAAGACTGGAATTTACCCGCCTATACCGCCGCTGGATGTCGACTGAGGGGCTACAGGTAGCCTTTTCAGATGAATCACGTTTTATGCTCTGTCGTCAAGATCAGCTATGGCTTGTATGGCCCTGTAACTATCTTCGGGATGATTCACGCCTGAGAAATGTGATCTTGTCATTTTGAAAGGTACAACGGATCAACACAAGTATGAATTTATCCTTGGGGGATTATGTCCGTCTCTAAAAGCAGTTTGTTTCTCCTCGGAACGATGGAATCTACTAGCAGGACAATACGGTGTGTCACACAATTCGCGATGCATGTGCGTGGTTCGAAGAGCACCAGGATGAGTTTACTGTATCCCTCTGGCCACCAGACACCGCAGATTAGAACCCGGTCGAGAATCTGTGAGATGATTTCTATCTGGCTGTTCTTGACATGGATCCTCAACCGTGAAACGTAGCGCAGTTGGCGGCGGCAGTGGAGTTGGTGAAATTTCACGTCCCTGTCGGTACCTCCCCGGAACGTTATTGAATCTTCCTGCACATCTTGCAGCGGTCCGTGGTGGAACAGGTGATTATTCAGTCTTCTGGCAGGTGGTCACATCGATGTGAGTGGACAGTATACAATGTAGCCGATAGTCCCAATACCGTTCCACGTACAAAGACTCCGACCATTTGGGTCGGTACAACACGTGACCTAATCTGAGATAATTTCATTTTTCTTTACTCTGAATCTTCGTACATTTTCGAATTAGGTCTTCCAACATCCAAGTGAAGAAGCGTAGGAAATCCATTACCCTGCCTGATATCAGGATTGAGTTCATTTACTTAATCTTCGACATTAGAATTATGCGAATATGTTATGTGTACAATTTGGACGTATCATCCATTGAAACTCTTCGAGACTCTTAAATAATTATTCTAGGTCATCTGAGTCGACAGATCTGGTCGAGCGGTTCTAGACGCTACAGTCTGGAACCGCGCTACTGCTTCGGTCACAGGTTCGAATGCTGCCTCGAGCATGGATGTGTGTGATGTCCTTAGGTTAGTTAGGTTTACGTAGTTCTAAGTTCTAGGGAACTGATGACCTCAGAAGTTAAGTCCCATAGTGCTCAGAGCGATTTGAACCATTTTTTTGAGTCAACAGATTCTTACAAACGACTAAAATGATCTCGTTGTTATTACGTCCTACTAACTTAGTTTGTACTGAGGTTCTTCAAGTTGAAAATCTGTATTGACGTAGTTCGCATTGTGTTGAATCCCGCCTTGTGTGATGGCGACATGATCTGACGATATTAGATTGTGTTCTAGACAGCTTTGAAAACAGCACTGAAACGAGCGGTAGAAAATCGTCTCTATAAATCTTTACATCTTACTAACCTCTCTCGTAGTTTCTGTTGGTCATTATTTGTCTAACACTATTTGCTTCGAAAGAGCTGCAGTTGGAGTTATGAGAGATCGTTGAAACACTGTAATTGGTACAAATGAAATACGAGTTTGAGAGTGTTTCTGGCCAGGAAAGATTTCTATGGAACACTTTAGGTAAACAGTGGAAACCAAATTAAAATTCCACGATAAACCATTTCGCTAATTTAAGTTGATAAAGCAGCCGGTAAAATGTCCACTGGAGTAGTGGAAGGAGAGCTGAGAGGCCAGGCGAATCTCGTCTGATTATTTTTCGCATCCTACAATTGATGTGCATTTAACTAAGGTGTGAAGGGGGTATAAAATCAGTCGTTACTCTAAATAAACGAGATATCAATAACTGGAAACAATAGAGCCCGTCTACAATTAATTAGTTATCTAATGAGCGGTCAGTGACGCTAATTGGCGAATGTGTTACGTAAATTTTAGGGCTTCCAACACTTACGCCGATATAACAACAAATGCAATCGGCCACTTGTTCAATTATGTTACACCACGGTTATATTACTCACTATAGAGAGATTTTACGCACAGAAACGTCGCGTTCCTGTCCTAGATGGCTGACACGGATACACTGGATTAGAATGGGATGTTTGACTCCATGTGTTACTCAATAATTACTGGTCACGCGGAAGTCCAGCCTGCTCGGCAGTGGGCTTAATTAATCCAATTATCCGTGTGGACGGGACACAGCGCGAGGTAAACACTGCTAATGAAAACGCCTTTGTGCTTGCCAACTGAAACGAGCACAGAAAATCTGTATCGATACTGGACCCGCAGAAGCCGGCAAAGCCAGATCGCGTTTCCTACCTGCCAGCATTGAGGGTATTCGCTGCACCAGACTATGAAGACTACGGACTATGAAGCAGTAGACTGCTGGGCTGCTGCGACACCTTCTCTTACAACATGGAGCGTGTTTCGAAGTTTATTAACTCTTTGCTGAGACGTTGTTCGTAGAAGAAAGTTTGTCACGGGCATGTCATGACAGATGACAATCTAAAAAAAAAGACAGCTACTAATGACAGAAGTTGCATGACTTACGTATGGTATAGTGTTACCTTGCGGTACCAGAACGGAGTATTAAAATACGAACATGACAATTACAAACACTTCGATTTGTTACTAATCGTCCACATGAAATACGGTACAGCAATAGTGAAAGAAAACTTTTAAGTCGTCTAACGAGGTATGAATTCTATGTAGTCTGAGATATCTTGCAACGCACTACAATATCACCTCTAGAAATAACGTTTATTGACATGCATGAATCTTTATATTTAGGATATATTATGAAGAGATTGTAGACAGTGGACGGTATTTAATGTAGGTTGTCCCATCCATGGGCTCTCATTCATTTGTCGGGTTTGGCGAATTTTTCCCTTTAACAATTTATTCCCTATAATATTATAAGCTTCGTTGTTGTACTTTATTCACCTGACTATTTAGTGAAAACATTATGTATACTGTCCTAAACTTTTGGCATCGTAATCTATTTTTTGGCAGGATTAGTGCATTCTTAGTTGAACCTTCCGTAAAGAGACTGTCACGATGTAGTACAGTATCTAGGGTACAACAGCTACACAAGTCAAGATAGCACAGCAGCGCTCAAAAGCAGAGACCGGAAATCATTAGAATTCTGAGAAGTAGAACAACGTCGTAGTACGACCGTTAAAAATTATCATGAAAACACGACAAGGACGAAACAGCAGACCTCCGCAGACCCTCTGAAGTTTCAGTTTCTATGAAATAATTAATCTGGAACACAGGAGGAAAACTGATATAAGATCTACAGAACTGGGAACGTCAATATGCTTTTAGCTATGCCGATAGAAGCAGTTTCTTGTACCTTCGTCTATGGGGCTGTTTGGGACTATACAGATATTAGAGTCGATAATTAAAATTCTCCGGCCGTACGATAAATAAAAATACTTTAGTAAAACATGTATTTCCTTCGGTGCTACGCGAGGACTTTTCACAACCCACTTTTACACATTGCTACATGAAACAATGTTTCAATTTTTTGTCTATATGCGTAGCCCAGGTGACCAAATATCTTAGTACAATGGCGTTCCTTACTGAGTATCCGATTCGAGTGCAGGTTGTAGGTCCAATTTTTTTTATGAGCGGCACTTAGTCGATACGGAAAGGAGAAGTGGTGGCAAGTAGCTGGATACCGTATTACCTGCCAGCATTTTGTGTTACATGCCAAATAGTGGCTGATGAGAAGTAAGTGCCGCGGTTGATTTCTGTTTGTCCACCAGAAGTTGAAGTTCACGGCTCCTTGATGCTTCGGAGTGAGACAGAAGAAAGATTGACGTTTAACTTCGGGAAGACTAACAGGTCTTTAGAGGAGGAATAAATGCTAGATACAATAAGGGACCGAATGGAACACTGCCGAGTTCTTATGAAAGGTGTCTTCGTGGGTTTGCTTTGAATGTTTTAGGAGTAACCACGGAAAGCCAAAATCAGAACGATTGAATGGAGATTAGATACCCACTCCTCCCAAACGGAAGTCCAGTGTCTCAACAAGATAGGTACATACGAGATGAATAGCTACTTGGAGGTAACGGGTATCACTCATTTCTCTCATCAACCAAAATAACTCTTACCACTCCACTCTCATCTCTGCCGGCCGCGGTGGTCTAGCGGTTCTAGGCGCTCAGTCCGGAACCGCGCGACTGCTACGGTCGCAGGTTCGAATCCTGCCTCGGGCATGGATGTGTGTGATGTCCTTAGGTTAGTTAGGTTTAATTAGTTCTAAGTTCTAGGGGACTGATGACCACAGATGTTAAGTCCCATAGTGCTCAGAGCCATTTGAACCATTTGAACTCTCATCTCTACTAAACATATAAACTTAAGATACAGCTATCACATGTTCCTATCTATGAATGGATGTTTTCGATTAGTCGTTCGTTCAAGTTGTGTGGGTTTCTCTGACAACAGTACGACGCACATATATATCTCTCTCTTTTACACAAACACACACACACACACACACACACACACACACACACAAACAAACAAACAAACACAAACACATGGGCATGAATGCCATTTGCCGCACGCTCGCTTTCTGTGTAGACGAAGATAATCCAAGACGTGGGAAGACACGAACAGTGGAGCTCGGGATACGCTAGTAGGTGGTCAGATCATATCACCTTAGCAGTACTTCTTCATCTTTTATTACTATTTTGACAGATTTTCCACTAGTCACCCACGCCTCTTAGATCAAATACAATATAATTACTCGTCTTTCATATTATTTCGGATAACAGCGGTGTTTACACATGGAGAACAATAAAGAAACGCTCAAGTATCATCTAAAGTTAGGGATGCCTGAAGTGTGTCCATGAAGTCAGCTCTGTTTACAATTTTATTTTTAACCTGTATTGCAATAGTAAGTAGACATGGCAAGTTTTGGAGCTGATTAACACAACAGAGATACTTGGAGTGGTTTGCTATAAAGATAAGGACAATCAGTATGTTCACGACGAGAGAAGTACGCTGAATTACACTGAAGAGCCAAAGAAACTGGCACACCTGCCTAATATCGCGTAGGGCCCCCGCGAGCCCGCAGAAGTTCCACAACACGACGTAGCGTGGACTCGACTAACGTCTAAAGTAGTGTTGGAGGGAAATGACACCATGAATCCAGCAGGGCTGTCCGTAAACCGTAATAGTACGACGGGGTTGGAGATCTTTTCTGAACAGCACGTTGCATGGCATCACAGATATGCTCAATTATGTTCATGTCTTGGGAGTTTGGGGGCCAGCTGAAGTGTTTAAACTAAGAAGAGTATTCCTGGAGCTAATCTGTAGGAATTATGGACATGTGGGGGTATCGCATTGTCCGAGTCCGACGGAATGCTCAATGGACATGAATGGATGCGGTTGATCAGACAAGATGCTTACGTACGTGTCACCTGTCAGAGTCACATCTAGACGTATCAGGGGTCCCATGTTACTCCAACTGCACATGCCCCACACCATTATAGAGCATCCACCAGCGTCTACAGTCCCCTGATGACATGTAGGTTCCATGGATTCATAAGGTTGTCTCCACATCCGTACATGTCCATCCACTCGATACAATTTGGAACGTGACTTGTACGATCAGGCAACATGTTTCCAGTCATCTACAGTCTAATGTCGATGTTGACGTGCCCAGGCGATACGTAATGCTTTGCGCCGCGCAATCATCTGGGGTACACGAGTGGGCCTACGGCTTCGAAAGCCCATATCGATTATGTTTCTTTAAATGGTTCACATGCTGATACGTGTTGATGGCCCAGCACTGAAATCTGCAGGAATTTGCACAAGAGTTGCACTTCTGTTACGTTGAAAGGTTCTCTTCAGCCGTAGTTTGCCCCGTTCTTGCAGGATCGTTTTCCGCAGCAATGTCGGAGATTTGATATTTTGCCGGATTCCTGGTATTCACGGTACACGTCCGGAAAAATCTCCACTTCATCGCTGGCCGGCCGCGGTGGTCTCGCGGTTCTAGGCGCGCAGTCCGGAACCGTGCGACTGCTACGGTCGCAGGTTCGAATCCTGCCTCGGACATGGATGCGTGTGATGTTCTTAGGTTAGTTAGGTTTAAGTAGTTCTAAGTTCTAGGGGACTGATGACCACAGCTGTTAAGTCCCACAGTGCTCAGAGCCATTTGAACCATTTTTGAACCACTTCATCGCTACCTCGGAGATGCTGTGTCCCATCGTTCGTGCTTCGACTATTACACCACGTTCAAACTCACATCTTGATAACCTGTCGTTGTAGCAACAGTAACCGATCTAACAACTGCGCCAGACACTTGTTTTCTTATATAGGCGTTGCCGAGCGCAGCGCCGTATTTTGCCTGTTTACATATCTCTCTCTATTTGAATACGCATTCCTATACCAGTTTCTTTGGCACTTCAAACTTCTCTCAAGGTATGAGGGTATTTCTCCTGTCTCATACATCTTGCACAACAGATGGAAGAGTTTTGTTATAACTGGCTCTGCCAAGGCTATCAGCAGTCTGATAGAATATCGTCCACTCCCGGCGCCTTGATTCGACTTATATCCTCCATAGCTCTGTCAAATTCTTCTCGTAGTACATCTCCCATTTCATCTACATCTAAGTCCATTTTACTTTTTATGATGTTGCCTTCAAGTATATCTCTCTTGCATAGATGCTATATATACTCCTTCCATCTTCCAACTTTCCCTTCTTTGCTTAGGAGTGGCCCTCCCTCTGAGCTCTTGATGTTCATACAGTTGAGTCTGTTTTCCCCAAAAACCTTCCTGTAGGCGATATGTATCTTCCCACTAGCGAAATATGCTTCTAAACCCTTACATTTGTCCTCTATCCACTTATGGTGAGTCATTTTGCCCTTCCTGTCACTCATTTTTAAAGCTTTATGTTCCCTTTCCCCTGCTTCTTTTGCTGCATATTTTATATTTTATCATTTCATGAATTAATTTTAATATCTTATGTTTTATCCAAGGATTTCTACTTGGCCCTGTTTTTTTATTTTTAAATTTTTACCTATTTCATTCTCTGCTGCTTTTACTATTTCTTCTCTTAAAGCTACCCATTCGTCTTCTGCTGTATTCCTTTGCGTCACTCTAGTTAACTGTTGCCTGATGCTTCCTCTGAAAATCTCAGAAATCTCTGATTCCTTCAGCGTATCCAGGTTTCAACTCCTTAATTTTCTACCTTTTTGCAATTTCTTCAGTTTTGATCAACAGTTCATAATCAATAAATTGTGGTAATCTGCTACTGGAAATGTCCTACAATTTAAAATCTTTTCCCTGAATTTCTGTGCTACGGTCGCAGGTTCGAATCCTGCCTCGGGCATGGATGTGTGTGATGTCCTTAGGTTAGTTGGGTTTAAGTAGTTCTAAGTTCTAGGGGACTGATGACCACAGATGTTAAGTCCCATACTGCTCAGAGCCATTTGAACCTGAATTTCTGTCTTACCATCATATAGTCAGTCTGACACCTTCCGGTGTCTCCTGGTCTATTTCACGTATACGACCTTCTTTTATGATTGTTAAACCAAGTGTCACCAATAATTAAATTATGCTCTGCGCAAAATTGTGTCAAATGGCTCTGAGCACTATGGGACTTAACTGCTGAGGTCATCAGTCCCCTAGAACTTAGATCTACTTAAACCTCACTAACCTAAGAACATCACACACATCCATGCCTGAGGCAGGATTCGAACCTGCGACCGTAGCGGACGCGCAGTTCCAGACTGTACTGCCTAGAACCGCTCGGCCACTCCGGTCAGCTAAAATTGTATCAGGCGACTTCCTGTTTCTTTCCTACAGTCCATATTCACCTTTTATTTTTCGTTCTCTTCCTTTTCGCACTACAGAATTTCAGTCCCCCATTGCAGTTTAACTGTCGTCTGCTTTAACAGTCTGGGTTCTTTTATGTCATCATCTGTTTCTTCAGTCTCTTCATCTGCGAATCTGGTTAACATGCAAACATCTACTGCTGTGGTAGGTAGTGGCTTTGTGTCTATTATGGCTACGATAATAAGTTCACTGTGCCTCTCCGCATTAGCCGCATTATCCCTATTTGAATTTGTATTTAAAACTTTATTCGTGACTTTCAATTAGCAGCTGTGAGGCACGTTTTAAGAAAAGAAATAATGAGCCTTCAACTGCACAAATTTTTATTAAATTCACTTGTTGACTAGTAGTCAAGCAAGTTCTGGACTATGTAAGCTTAGTTGTATGATCTTCTAAAGATGGCAGATTAATTTACCAAAACTAGTCAAGAGGTGATTTGAACAAAAATTTGTGCAACTGACGAATGATTATTTCTATTCTTAAAAAAATGATTTTGTATTTATAACCCTGTATTCTCCTAAACGGAAGTGCTATTCCTCCTGCCAACGAAACTGACTAATTTCCACTATATCTATCTTCAACCTATCCATTCCCATTTTCAAATTTTCTAACCTACCTGTCCGATTAAGGCAACCAACATTCTACATCACGAACGCCAGTTTTGTTGCTCCTGACGACGGCAATGCCCTGAGTGGTCTCCGCCCGGGGATCGGAATGGAGGACTGTTGTACTTCCGGTATATTGTACCCAAGAGGATGTCATCATCATTTAATCATACAGTAGAGGTACATGCCCTCGGAGAAAATGACGGCTGTAGTTTCCCATTGCTTCCGGCCGTTCGCAACACCAGCATAGCAAAGTCGTTTTGATTGACGTTACAGGGACAGATCTCTCAACCACTCGGTCTGTGGTCCCTGCAGCCACTGAAAAGGCTGCTGCCAACCTTCAGGAGTCACGCGTTAGCCTGGGGTCTCTGCAGACACCCCTCCGTTGTGGTTGTTCCTACGACACGGCTATGTGTATCGCCGAGGCAAAAACCGCGCCGACAGCAGGTTCTTGCTGTGTGGACCTCTTTTTTAATCAGAACTAAATATAAGACGCAAAACGGGATGCACGTAATTTATCGATACTGCAGGGATTTGTGAAGTGACCTATGGGAAAAGGTAATAGACTCATGGGAAGGACAGTGGCAGAGCGTGAACACCAGACGCGGTTAAAAGAAACTGTAAGATCTGCCGCAGCATAAGGTCAGGAGAACTGTAACCATGACACTGATTCCAAGAACTTACGTGCACTAGCCAAAGAAAGAAAAAAAAAGGCTCGAGAAGCGCTAGAGATTTCCTAGTATATCTCCTCCTCTCATGGTTCTTGAACAGAGTATTCTCTATTACTAACTGAAATTTATTACAGAACTCATTTAGTTTTTCTCCTCTCTCATTATTTGTCGTAAGCTGATATTCTTCTCTAACAATTTCTTCTACTTCCTCCTCTACAACCGCATTTCAGGCCCCCGTTTTAGATTTTCATCTCACTTTAAGTAACGTATTACCCTTTCAGTATCCTCATATACACATCCTCCATCTACAGCTTGTGACGTCTCATGTTTACCTGAAGTATCGTCGTCGGAGTTGGTTTTGCTGTCGATTCTGATGACAGCAATCCTATCGATGAACTTTTCACAGTAACACACTCTCTACCCTGCCTTCCCATTCACAACGTATCCTACTCACGTTATGTCATTTTCTTCTGCTGTTGTTACTACCCTACACTTACCTGGTCAGAATTCCTTGTCTTCTTTCCATTTCACTTTACTGACCTCTACTGTGTCTAGATTGAGCCTTTTCACTTGCATTTCATATTTTCTAGCTTCCCTACTATGTTCAAGCTTCTTACGTTTCACGCCCCGACTCGTAGGATGTTATCCTTTCTTTGATTATTTGATCTTTTTCTCATGGTCACCTCATCCTTCGCTGTCCCCACCCGGATATCCGAATGGGAGACTATTTCGTAATCTTTTAGCAATGTACAGATCATTATGACACTTTCTCAATTTTAGGGTACATGACCTGTGGATGTTATGTTTCTTTAATGTAGTGGTTTCTATTGCTTTCTGCATCCTCATGCCGTTCATCAATCCTGATTCTTCCGCTTTTAGGGCAGTTTCCCACCCCAAGAACAAGTGAGTGCCCTGAACCTCTGTCCATTCCCCTGACGTGTTTGATAAGCCCTTTTCACAATGAGGATTACTTCCTATGTCGGAAGTCTGCAGCCGCCAGTGCTGAGTATTAATCAAAATTTAAGCGATGGCGTGTTTCAAATGCAATACCCTTTTCCTTTACATTCCAGTTTGGTTTATTTGTCACCATAGAGGACAAAATAATACAACGTATTACTAAATTTCCAGTAGTGCAATATACACTCCTGGAAATGGAAAAAAGAACACATTGACACCGGTGTGTCAGACCCACCATACTTGCTCCGGACACTGCGAGAGGGCTGTACAAGCAATGATCACACGCACGGCACAGCGGACACGCCAGGAACCGCGGTGTTGGCCGTCGAATGGCGCTAGCTGCGCAGCATTTGTGCACCGCCGCCGTCAGTGTCAGCCAGTTTGCCGTGGCATACGGAGCTCCATCGCAGTCTTTAACACTGGTAGCATGCCGTGACAGCGTGGACGTGAACCGTATGTGCAGTTGACGGCCTTTGAGCGAGGGCGTATAGTGGGCATGCGGGAGGCCGGGTGGACGTACCGCCGAATTGCTCAGCACGTGGGGCGTGAGGTCTCCACAGTACATCGATGTTGTCGCCAGTGGTCGGCGGAAGGTGCACGTGCCCGTCGACCTGGGACCGGACCGCAGCGACGCACGGATGCACGCCAAGACCGTAGGATCCTACGCAGTGCCGTAGGGGACCGCACCGCCACTTCCCAGCAAATTAGGGACACTGTTGCTCCTGTGGTATCGGCGAGGACCATTCGCAACCGTCTCCATGAAGCTGGGCTACGGTCCCGCACACCGTTAGGCCGTCTTCCGCTCACGCCCCAATATCGTGCAGCCCGCCTCCAGTGGTGTCGCGACAGGCGTGAATGGAGGGACGAATGGAGACGTGTCGTCTTCAGCGATGAGAGTCGCTTCTGCCTTGGTGCCAATGATGGCCGTATGCGTGTTTGGCGCCGTGCAGGTGAGCGCCACAATCAGGACTGCATACGACCGAGGCACACAGGGCCGACACCCGGCATCATGGTGTGGGGAGCGATCTCCTACACTGGCCGTACACCACTGGTGATCGTCGAGGGGACACTGAATAGTGCACGGTACATCCAAACCGTCATCGAACCCATCGTTCTACCATTCCTAGACCGGCAGGGGAACTTGCTGTTCCAACAGGACAATGCACGTCCGCATGTATCCCGTGCCACCCAACGTGCTCTAGAAGGTGTAAGTAAACTACCCTGGCCAGCAAGATCTCCGGATCTGTCCCCCATTGAGCATGTTTGGGACTGGATGAAGCGTCGTCTCACGCGGTCTGCACGTCCAGCACGAACGCTGGTCCAACTGAGGCGCCAGGTGGAAATGGCATGGCAAGCCGTTCCACAGGACTACATCCAGCATCTCTACGATCGTCTCCATGGGAGAATAGCAGCCTGCATTGCTGCGAAAGGTGGATATACACTGTACTAGTGCCGACATTGTGCATGCTCTGTTGCCTGTGTCTATGTGCCTGTGGTTCTGTCAGTGTGATCATGTGATGTATCTGACCCCAGGAATGTGTCAATAAAGTTTCCCCTTCCTGGGACAATGAATTCCCGGTGTTCTTATTTCAATTTCCAGGAGTGTATATATACAGGGTGTCCCAGCTATCTTGTCCACCCAAAATATCTCTGGAACAATAACAGCTATTGGAAAACGGCTTTCACCGGTATCAATGTAGGGCTGGGGCCCATGAATGTACATATTTGGAAACTTTCTAAAACAAAAGCATATGTGTTTTTTAACACAAACTTATGTTTTTTTAAGTGGACCTCCTATATCTTTTCTTCAGCAATCCATAGCATGACAAAGCACATACACAATGGCGTTCATTGCATCACAATATTCCCATTACAGCCCGAGATATTGAGACGCGAAGTTGACGCTTGAAACACCCGACATGCGCTGCTAGCGCACGTCCTGAGGCTCAGGCGTGAACCCCATGCTGCCCGTAATCGCGATGTGATTGACATGTGTAATCACACCCCCATACTTATCAAGAGGGACACTTACTTGTCAATCACATCGCGATTACGGGCAGCATGGGGTTCACGCCTGAGCCGCAGGACGTACGCCAGCAGCGCATATAGGGTGTTTCAAGCGTCAACTTCGCGTCTCAATATCTCGGGTTGGCTGGTTGTTTCGGGGAAGGAGACCAGACGGCGAGGTCATCGGTCTCATCGGATTAGGGAAGGACGGGGAAGGAAGTCGGCCGTGCCCTTTGAAAGGAACCATTCCAGCATTTGCCTGGAGCGATTTAGGGAAATCACGGAAAACCTAAATCAGAATGGCCGGACGCGGTATTGAACCTTCGTCCTCCCGAATGCGAGCCCAGTGTCTAACCACTGCGCCACCTCGCTCGGTCAATATCTCGGGCTGTAATGGGAATATCGCGATGCAATCAACGCCATTGTGTATGTGCTTTGTCATGCTATGGATTGCTGAAGAAAAAATATAGGAGGTCCATTTAAAAAAACATAAATTTGTGTTAAAAAACATGTATGCTTTCGTTTTAGAATGTTTCCAAATATGTACATTCATGGGACCCAGCCCTACATTGATACCGGTGAAAGTCGTTTTCCAATAGCTGTTATTGTTCCAGAGATATTTTGGGTGGACAAGCTATATATATATATATATATATATATATATATATATATATATATATATATATATATATATATATATATAAGGTGGTCCAAAAGTCCGGAAACACCCTGATAAAATCCAAATGGTGTAGCAAACAAGGAAACATAGTCCCTACACACGAGGAACTGGAAGGAGGAAACTTTATAGAATATGCCACCAACATGGCGGCCATCTTGAAAGCCGCCATCTTGGGTTCAACTCCAAAATTTCAAATGGGAATGTGGTCATGTGACATATCAAACAGATAGAGAATTTCACCAGAAAAAACAACGCCGTTGTTATTTTAGACATAGCTTTATTCATTCTCGGGTTATAGCCAATTACTTGCGGCAGCAATGGGACGCTCGGCAGCGTGAGTATTACGTACTGAGAAGCCATACAATGGAGTCTGAAAAAGTGCAAAGTGACTATCCCATGCCTTATATGTTACTTCTGTTTAACTGTTAGGTATCATTTACCCATGCTAACGTTTTAATCATTGTTTCCTTATTTACAGGTTACAAAATGTCCTTAACACATGAAGAAATTATTGAAATCATCTCGATATCAGGAAAAAGAAGCACACGGGTCATTGCTGAGGATTGCAACAGTCGTCATCCAAGCAGACAGCCCATCACTCACAGCGCAGTTGCCAAGCTTTTGGCCAAATTCCGCGGAACAGGTTCTGTCGCAGATAAACCTGAGGCTGGAAGACCAAAATCCGCCACCGATGAAGCAACAACAGTGAGCGTGTTGGCATCATTTAGCAAGATTCCACAACGGAGTACTCGTCGCCTGTCACGAGAATGTGAGCTTAGCCGTACCTCCATACTCCGAATTTTATCGCAGCACATATGGCACCCGTACAAAATTCAGCTGCTCCAACACCTGAGTTCACAGAATGGGTGACACAGCAGCTGCAGATAAACCCATGTTTCCCCTATCAGGTGTTGTTCAGTGATGAAGCCAATTTCTTTATCAATGGTGAAGTGAACAAGCAGAATCACAGATACTGGTCCGACACAAATCCGCACTGGATTGATGCATCCAAAACAGTCGACTCACAAAAAGTGGTCTGGTGTGGTGTGTGAGGTACCAAAGTCGTTGGCCTTTTTTTATTGATGGTACGTTAAGAGCCAACGGTTATCTGAGGTTATTGGATGAAGAAGTGTTTCCCTCGTTGTTAACGGAGGACGGGACATTTCCGGAATTCTTCCAGCATGATGAAGCGCCGCTACATTATGGGCACAATGTGCAAGCATACCTTCCCTCAAAAGTGGATTGGTCGTAGGGGTGCTGTGGAGTGGCCATCAGATTTGACTCCTTTGGATTTTTATCTTTGGGGTCATGTCAAATACGGGATTTGCATCATCTAAAGCAGCGCATTGTTGATGCGTATGGTCAAATTCAGCCAGATGTGTTGGTCAAAGTTCATCGGGACTGGGTTCGGAGGATAGCATTAACAATCCAACATAATGGACAACATATTGAGCCATTCCTATGACTGTTGGTGGTCTCTCGGGACTGTGTAACATCGGCGTAATGTCTCTTCGGCACATAACACACACGCTGCCGAGCGTCCCGCGGCTGCCACATGTAACTGGCTATAACCCGAGAATGAATAAAGTTATGTTTAAAATAGCGACGGCATTGTTTTTCTGGTGAAATTCTCTATCTATTTGATATGTCACATGACCACATTCCCATTTGAAATTTTGGAGTTGACTCCAAGATGGCGGCTTTCAAGATGGCCGCCATGTTGGTGGCATAAACTATAAAGTTTCCCCCTTCCCGTTCCTCGTTTGTAGGGACTCTGTTTCCTTGTTTGCTATTCCATTTGGATTTTATCAGGGTGTTTCCGGACTTTTGGACCACCCTGTATATATATATATATATGTAATAGAATTACTAATATTCAATCATTCACACCATTCCTCATTTTGTCCCTACGAATAATCATAAAAGTCTCATAGCAAGTCAAGGCTTTGCGCTCCGCTTTGCGATAATGGTCGTCGCCCACGTGAAGATTCAACCCAGTGAAGGAGAACCGTCAGCTTTTATGTCAACTGACCTTAAGAGCTGCTGCTGTAAAAATGTTTCCTCTTGACCGGATTCGAACTGTCGATCTATGGAGTTCCGCTTACAGAATCGCTGCAGTCCATCTGAATTCTTCAAGTCTTCAGTTCGAGTTTTAATTCCTTTCTGAGTATTTTGTCATTTTCGTTCGTAATTACTTGCAGTGTCACCTGACCAGAGTGTGAGTGATGACGTATCAGGGTTCTGCTGAGGCCTACACGAATGCCGCAGCGGCCTCGGGGCCCCCGAAGACCCCACCGTACTTCGCCCTCAGTAGCTACCCTCTGCTTGTTGCCATCACCACTACACGCTTTACGACAATAAATTTAGCAGCTATATGATTCTCATCTTCAGCCGACTTTTGGAAATGAATGTTTAGCATATTTCCAAATTTTACTGTGTGATCATTTAATGAGAGTGGGAGAAATACTCTTTTCCGATATACGTCCGGAATTCCAGTAAGCTATCATCGCCAAATTGACATAATTCCCGAAAAGCCACGCTACGGCGTTCTCTTTCATGTAGGGATAAGCTACCTGATCTAGAACCAACACGCCGGAGACTTCTACATATTTACTATTAGTTCGTTTTAGCAAAGCTATTTTTCTTTTGATGTTCTTTCATACATCTAAATAGCGACAACATGTAAATCTGTGAGAGAACGTGTCAACAAGAAGGCATATTTGACACAGATTTGTGTCGCATAAAACAATAGCATAACGTCTATCATTTGTACTTACAACGTTACTGACGACTCTGTACCAGGAGTCCTTTAGTTAACTTGGTTTTGTTCCGTTTCAAATTTTGCATTGTCACTTCTACGATCGAAAGATTCTTTGCGTTTGACTGCTTTCTTCGCTTGATTTTGATGTAAAATTGTCGTACATGTTTTCATTTACGATTCATCCGTGCGACATTTGTAGGCGGATTGAGGCTTTTGGGGTCTGTCGCTTTCAGCGGTGCAGCAGTGACGGTGTCCGGATGGTTTCCAGTGTACTACAAATTTCTCTTTAAATACAAAGCTGCTATTTTTTGTGAATATGTAAGAGATTCAGGTCTCCTTCACCGATCTTTAGTGTTAAAGCACTAGATGCGGCGTTGAATAGGGGCCCTTGCCGTATATAAACACATAATTCAGTCATTATCGACTTCGCTATCCTTTTTTGGTATTGACTAACATTGTCCTAAATAAAGCGCTGTTGCCAGTCGTTATACACACATCAAAAAAACGTTTCGCCTCACCCCGGTTCCCAGAACTCCTGAAGATAGACGTTGACTGTGGATATTGTATCATAGACGTAGTCCCTTTGAGTGTTCAGAGACGTCAGTAAACCCGCCCAAAGATGTAAACAATCATGCATGAGCAGTGCCTGTTAGACGGAGGGGGTCCGACAGCCGATCAGTTCCAGTCATTCTATCAGGAAGGAGATACACGGATCGTGTTGTCTGTAGTTCAACCATGCCTAGACGGTCAATGCCGCGGTTAGATCACGTCGGCATTGTTTCCTTGTGCCAGGAAAGGCTCTCAACAAGGGAAGTGTCCAGGCGTCTCGGAGTGAACCAAAGCGATGTTGTTCGGACATGGAGAAGATACAGAGAGACAGGAAATGTCGATGACATGCCTCGCTCAGGCCGCCCAAGGGCTGCTACTGCAGTGGATGACCGCTGCCTACGGATTATGGACCGGAGGAACCCTGACAGCAACTCACCATGTTGAATAATGCTTTTCGTGCAGCCACAACACGTCGTGTTGAGACTCAAACTACGCACTTTCATGGCGACGTCCATCGTTGCAACCACGACGCCATACAGCACGGTATAGATAGGCCCAACAACAAGCCAAATGGACCGCTCAGGATTGGCATCACGTTCTCTTCACCGATGAGTGTCGCATATGCCTTTAATCAGACAGTCGTCGAAGATGTGTCTGGAGGCAACCCCATCAGGCTGAACACCTTAGACACAGTGTCCAGCGAGTGCAGCAAAGTGGAGGTTCCATGATGTTTTGGGGGCCATTATGTGGGGCCGACGTACGCCGCTGGTGGTCATGGAAGACGCAGTAATGGCTGTACGATACGTGAATGCCATCCTCCGACTAATACTGCAACCATAATGGCAGCATACTGGCGAGACATTCGTCTTCATGGACGACAATTCGCGCCCCTATCGTGCACATCTTGTGATTGACTTCCTTCAGTATTACGACATCGCTCGACTAGAGTGGCCAGCATGTTCTCCATACATGGACCCTATCGGACATGCCTGGTATCGATTGAAAAGGGCTGTTTATGGATGACGTGACCCACCAACTACTCTGAGGTATCTACACCGAATCGCCGTTCAGGAGTGGGACAATCTGGACCAACAATGCCGTGATGAACTTGTGGATAGTATGCCACGAGAATGCAGGCATGTATAAAGGCAAGAGGACGTGCTACTGCGTATTAGGGGTACCGATGTGTACAGCAATCTGGACCACCACCTCTGAAGGTCTCGCTGTATGATGGTACAACATGCAACGTGTGGTTCTCATGAGCAATAAAAAGGGCGGAAATGATTTTTATGTTGATCTGTATTCCAGTTTTCTGTACAGGTTCCGGAACTCCGGAACAAGTCGGATCATCTGCAAGACGCTCAGGTTTCTGCGTTTGTTTTCTCTTTTTTCTGACCTAATATTACGCAACACTGCCTTCCAATTTATGGCATTCATTTTAAGAGGGCACAAATGGAAGACCATGCCTACGGATGTATTACTCCGAGTTTTTTGCCCAGCCTAATTTCGTCTGTAAAGAACCTCTTAAGTTTAGCAGGAAACGTTTGGTCTCACTCATCATTGCTCCTGAGGCCTGACAGTACTGGTAAAGTGCGGTTTTCACAACACTCACATCTTCTGTGCTCCTGAATAACACACTTAAGTCATCCTGATAGGCATCTGTAACTTTTTTAGTGGCCATAACGGTGATGCCTTCCAACTCACTGTGTAACTTCTTTAACAATAGGTCTAACGCTATCAGAAGGATCAATATTAGTAGGGCTCCTTATAAATTGATCGTAAAGAAAATGGTGATAATATCTCTGTACTCGCTTACGGTTGCAATGATACTGTGGCTTGGTAGGCACTTCAGAACGTTTGCTTCGCCTGTATCTCTGGGAATTGGCTATCCATTTAATACTTCATTTACAATATCTGTAAATTTGCCACCTATAATATGCCAGAATTTTCTAAAAAATTCGCCAGGTAAACCGTCGGGATCTGGTGTTTTCTTCAGAACCGTAGCAATTACTGTATCCAAAAGATCATTACTTGCGAAGCCCGTCACAAGGTCCGTGTTTTCTCCTGGTGGGACGCTCTCATTGATCCTGTCAGGCAGTGTGCTCATTGTAAGCAGTTTCACTGTGTAGTTCTGTGAAGAAACGGTGCGTCCTATTGTATGTGATTTTGCTCTTCCAGCAACGCATTGTCTCCAAAGATCATTTTGTCGATGAAGGACTTCCGCTTATTACGTGCCAGCCTCAACACGTGGTGTAACGAGGCCCTCTCTTCTTGAAGGGTCGTTCTGAGCTTCGATCGTATTGTTAGACCTTCAAGCTGTTTTCGTTTAAAAGCCTTCAGTTTCGGTTTGATCTTTTTAATTTCCATGTAGTGCACAGTGAAGTCCGAAGGTTGACTGTAGAGCTCCCTGAGACACTTATAGTAAAATACTATCGCGATTTAAATTGAGCTCTCTCGTTCCCACACTAAATCAATGCAGATCTTAACTTCTTCCTCGCACACGACGCTCCCCAGGTAATATGAGAGTTGTACCTAGGACAGGCTCTGAGACATGCACCCCAAATGATTCGTATGCATTCTTCTTACTCGCTGACGTCTAGTATACTCGCTTTCAGCTTCCAATGACTGCCCCCCCCCCCCTTCCTGCATGTTTTCTTTTTGCTAGACCACGTACTACTATTCAGAAAAAAAAAGAAATGTGATGCAAGATCGATTGGCTCTTCAGACACCTGATAAATATCGTTTCTGAAGCACATATTTGGCAGCATTTCCATAATTGCAAACTCTTAATGGAATGACTCCTGGAAAGTACTGTAATGCTGCAGATGGCATCTGTGGTACGAGTAGCACGAGCGGCGTCAGTCGTGGAATGAACACCATATGAGAGCTGAAAGAGACAGAAAAGAAGGCATTTCAATGTACGCAGAGCAGTTTGGCTCGCAATTTTAAAGACTGCTCAAGGCTACTCCATTTCAGTAGGAATCGCAACTGGGTACACAAGGTACACATTTCAGTCCACCATATGAAAAGCTGTAAAAAATAATGCAATTAATGTACCTTTTAATGAGAGACATTGCTTTAAATACGTCTATTGTGTAATGTTAGCTTGTATGTTGGCGTCTCCTACCTTCATAGCAGGAAAAAGAGATTTCCCCACTGAAATACATATTTCATGCTTCAAAAGACGGTCTCGATCTGATATTGGTGTGCAAATTAAGCATTATGTTAGACACTAATAAGTTGGCTTACAAATCTGTTTTTATAGGCCAGGGATGCAATGACCAGTCCCGGAGGCCGCATGCGACTTACCTATTATGAGATGGCGGCCCACCCTTTACGTTTAGTTCTAGCGATTATCTTTTTAGTCACGGAAGTCATCGGCATGTTAAATAATGAGATACTGTAAACTAAATTCGATGAAACAAATGTGATGAATTTCTTTTCGTTGTGAGTACAGAAATAACTATAAGTTATCGGTAGATAATGCATTAAAATACGAGTACGATAGCTTTTTTTGGTCACTTTATACGTGTGAACAAATTTTTCTGTACTGAACATTATCAAATCACAAAAACAGGAACATCTTGACGGCTGGCAATCTTGCCATTTTTGCGCTTGTCTACTACAAGGAAAATCAAACCAATTTTGCGATCAATAAAGTGTAATGTTTCAAATGAAACTGTGTACACGTTTTGTAAAAATTCATTGTTATAATTTTATTTGTTAAATAAACCGAATGTTTATGACATAGATGATAGGAATTAATTATTTTCTTTCTTTTGCGGCCTTTATGTAGTCACACGGTAGGATTTGCGTACTAGCAAGACTTTTAATCTGTCGTTTAGGCCAAATTTAAAATATAACTTAAAATCATCCATGTGAAAAAATTTAACCTTTTCAAGATGAAGTATAGAACGGGAATGGCTGACTCCCAAGTATACAGAAATCAAACAGAAACTCCAGTTGAATATCTGCTTATACAGTAGCTAATTCTGGTTTCCAATAGTAAATTATATCTTCAGGTTTTCACAAAAAGTTACACTTTTCGAGAGATATCTCTTATGAAACTGCGAGAAAAAGAAACTGTGAGCTATGTTTTCAGTGTTATTGTCATTACAACACTTATTTCTTTTTAAGAAAAGTCTAGTTTGTCTCACTCTTAGAATAGTTAACACATTTGTTAGCTAATATGGCGGTTAATATTAAACATCTGCTTGCTCGTTTATCAAGGAACAAAATTACGGTTCTTTTTCGTAAAGTAGCTCGAGGTGTTGTTAGACAACAAAATTCAATAAAACCCCAATGAAGAATTCATTAATCGAACATGTATGAGCCGAGAGTAAATAATTCAATGCTATCTTGCACGGAGAAGAATTTACATAGCAATAGATTACCGCAACTAAACTATACTTTAACAGAAGTAAAAAGGGGGGATGGTGGAGATAATATTCACGGATGACGTGCATTGCATGTAGTTTTGTAAGGAAATTATTTTACCTGACACTATTGACTATCCAGATATCGTGGAAATCAAAGACAATGCTCATATCCTCAACGAAACGTCTTTCAATCCCTGCTACGTACAAGCGTCCCTATCTCAGAATGTATGCGTTTCTGCACGCATGTTTAATGCACTTGTTTTTCTTATTCGACGAACTCTGCCACGGCTTAGAATATTCAACAATTTTTCAACACTCAGCTACTAAGATTTCCGCCCCTTAATACGATGAGTGAACTCAATCAAATGTAGATACTGTTTAGCACCCATGTGAAATCACTTTAATGGGAAATTCGCCAAACCATTCCTCTAGAACCGTGGTGAGAGATGATGGATTTGTAGTACTTCTTACAAGCGAGTCCAAATCTTGTTCACTAGAACTATATTCCGGGGCATTAACGTGATGTACTAAGTTCTTAGTATGTCTTACTTCTTCTTAACTCTATAACACCTTACTGAATATGAATCTGGGAATTACTAAGAAGTGGATACCGTAATAAACGTCATTGTAAGGGAAGTCTAGTAAGTTCACTGTGCTTCTGATGATCGGTGTGTAGCATCCGTAACAGTTCTGCAACAAACCAGCTTGTCATAAAATTCCATGTATGAGGCCGGCACATGTATCTTGGTAGGCTTCATATTCTTGGTAGGCTTCATAACATCTCTGGAACTTCTCAGGTTTGGCTGGAAAAGGCACTTCATAAAGTTTCTCCGTCAGGGTAACTCAGGCTTTTCGAATGACTAAACGTGTGTCTGTGTGGTTTCCTAAGGGACTAAACTGCTGAGGTCATCGGTCCCTAGACTTACACACTACTTAAACTTAACTTATGCTAAGAACAACACACACACCCATGTCCGAGAGAGGATTCGAACCTCTGGGCGGGACGCGCCGCGCAATCCGTGACATTGCGCCTCAAACCGCGCGGCAATGACGAAATCATGACAGATAGGTTGTGACAATCTACATCTACATCTACATTTATACTCCGCAAGCCACCCAACGGTGTGTGGCGGAGGGCACTTTACGTGCCACTGTCAATACCTCCCTTTTCTGTTCCACTCGCGTATGGTTCGCGGGAAGAACGACTGTCTGAAAGTCTCCGTGCGCGCTCGAATCTCTCTAATTTTACATTCGTGATCTCCTCGGGAGGTATAAGTAGGGGGAAGCAATATATTCGATACCTCATCCAGAAACGCACCCTCTCGAAACCTGGCGAGCAAGCTACACCGCGATGCAGAGCGCCTCTCTTGCAGAGTCTGCCACTCGAGCCTGCTAAACATCTCCGTAACGCTATCACGGTTACCAAATAACCCTGTGACGAAACGCGCCGCTCTTCTTTGGATCTTCTCTATCTCCTCCGTCAACCCGATCTGGTACGGATCCCTCACTGATGAGCAATAGTCAAGTATAGGTCGAATGAGTGTTTCGTAAGCCACCTCCTTTGTTGATGGACTACATTTGATGCACTTCAGGGAGCTACATGCTTGTGTGCAGTGGAATATTCAAAGAACCTGTACTTAAAAACGGTAAACTTCTCATTATCAGCACACAGACGTAAATAGATTTTTTTGGATATGACACGCAGTCTAAAAATAGATGTCATTTCACTTAAGCTACAGTTAACTTCTTGGCAGTATTTCACATGCCAGAATACGATTACTGTTTGGTGCAATAACAAAGCAAGCCCTGGACAGGTCTGTGTCTTGACCCAAACGCCTGACACTGACGAGTCCATTCCCTATGTTATTGTGAGTTGGTGTCACTGTTAGGTCTCATTCTTGCACAGCATAATACAGTAGTTTTCAAACTATGCAGTGGTAATAAAGTGGCCATATTTCATTACTGCACCAATTCCTTCAACTGTTTTATGTATTTACAATTAGCGTACTGTTAGTTATCATTATCCGTTGCAGCATGGCATCATATTAACGGATCATATTTATGCGCGTTACTACTTGAGGAATTTTCCAAAGGTCGATTCAGTTTGGAGCAACGGGATCGAAAACCTAGATCCTACAGAGACTGACCTTGCTTTTTGTTGCACACTGTAGACTACACCGCCAATCTATGTGCTATCAAATAATTTTGATAAATAAATTACTCAGCACAATTGATGCCAGAAAGGGTAACTATTTCATGCTCCTGACACGCTAACTTCAGGTAACCTTCCCAAACTTTATGAAGCACAACTTGTGAGAATGAGCCTGCATTACTTGTTTCATTTAGAAAATGTAGCATCTTCGCATTTCATTTCTTCTAGTGTTTTTAATTTAGTGTTTCATGTAGACGACAAGTCACGTTGTTACAAGGTTTTACACATGTGAATCAAGCTTAATTAAGCATTGTTTACGAAACAAGAGCAAATTTAGCGTCGCCGTGTCACTTCCACTTCCAAGACGGGAAATGGACTTTTGTTTTCTCTCTGTGCATTCTGCAAGAAATTTAATTAAACCAAGAGAGTTACATGAGCGCTCTGTTTGCCAATTTTCTGAAAAACTGGAGACGACAGGGAGAGCCCGAACCTAGCAGCTAGAAATTAATCTACTACGAGATGGATGGAAGGATGTTGTTTTTCTCAGAGGTGCGGAACCATACTATAGTTTTTAGAGCTTTGTGTTAAAACTTTTGCAATACTGAAATAAACCTTAATTTCTCTTATATCAAGTACGATCCTCCAACTTATTGAAAACATAATTTGATTGATAAACCACAGTAGAAACTTAGCGCCAAAAACAAAGACCATACATTTTCTATATTTTACGTTTAAAGGGACGTAAGTTTTAGTGACATGTTCACCAAGACACCACAACTAGACCAACTGAAATGGTTCATTATCAACTTATTTGTGATTCTGCATTATATACCTGGGAGTTACAGTATTCTTCGAAAGATATACTGATCATACATTGAGGTCACGGCCATACTATTCGGGAGTTTGCGGTTTATTACGTCTACATATTTCTCATATTAGTTCCATCTCTCAGTCTAGCACAGACCTTCCTAAGATACTGTTACAATAATTAATGTGAAGGATTCATGAAATGAAAATATTAATTAAAATACTTCGATTTGTTTTATAGAGGTTATATAGAATTATGGCAGTGAAGTTTTATTGTCTCCGTTCAGTTTTAACAGAAACGTACATTGTAGTACTCGTTATTAAATAGTACGTGCATCATGTTTAGAGTTCAGTACAAGCCGACGTCTAAGAGGAATCTCTTTTGGATTACGTCTTTAGGACAGGTTTTCAATACAGCTTACATGTAATAATTAACGAGTAAAGAATTCTCTAAGAGCATTCACAATGGTCAAGTTATTGTCCAATCGCTGATAGTTCGATCGAAGTGTTGATCGTTTAGATATACACTGAGGTGATTAAGGAGACAGCCCACACGACGCTTGCCGTCCTCTTTTAGAATACTGCGGCGCGGTGTGGGATCTTTATCAGATAGGATTGACGGAGTACATCGAAAAAGTTCAAAGAGGGGCAGCACATTTTGTATTATCGCGAACTAGGGGAGAGAGTGTCACTCAAATGATACAGGTTTTGGGATGGACATCAGTGAAACAAAGGAGTTTTTCGTTGCGGAGCAATCTTCTCACGAAATTCCAATCACCAATTTTGTCCTCCCAATGTGAAAATACTTTGTTGACGCCAAACTACATAGGGAGAAACGATCACAATGATAAAATAAGGGAAACCAGAGCTCGTATAGAAAGATATAGGTGTTCGTTCTTTCTGCACGTTATACGAGACTGGATTTATAGAGAATTGGGAAGGTGGTTGGATGAAACCTCCGCCAGACACTTAAATGTGACTTGCAGAGTATTCATGTAGGTGTAGATGTACATATGCACGTATACAGATGGCATAGTATCGCGCATAGAAGATATAAAAGGGAAGTGCATTGCCGGAGCTGTCATTTGTACGGTACACAGGTGGCACATGTGAAAATGTTTCCAATGTTAATGGAAATTAACAGACTTTGAAGGCAGAATGTTAGGAGCTAGAGGCATGGGACATCCCATTTCGAGAATCGTTATAGAATTCAATATTCAGAGTGCCACAGCGCCAGTAGTGTGTTGTTTATAATACTGTATTTCAGGCATTACCTCTCAACACGGAAAATGCAGTGGCCGACGGCCTTCACTCAACGATCGACGCAAATGCTTTTGCTAACAGCAAGACATCTCATGGGTTTTTGATCGTATCGGTTGCATCCTAGACGACTGGCAAACCATGGCCTCGCCAGGTGCGTCCTGATTTCAGCTGTTAAAAGCTGATGGTAGTGTTCGAGCGCGGCGTAGACTTCGCGAAGCCATGGATTGAAGTTGTCAACAAGCACTGTCTAAGCTAGTAACGGCTCCATAACGATGTGGGTTGTGTTTACATGGAATGGACTGGGCATTTTGCTCGCACTGAACCGACCATTGACGGGAAATTTTTATGTTCATACCACTCATGTGGATACCACTTGGAGCCAATCATGGTCTTCAGGTTCCCAAACAACGATGCAATTTTTATGGATGGCAATGAGCCATGCCATCGGGCCACAACTGTTTCCGTTCGTTTTGAAGAACATTCTAGACAGTTCGAGAGAAAGATTTGGCCACCCAGTTTACTCGACATCAATCCGATGGATTATTCAAGGGACATTATGCAGAAGTCAGTTTACGCTCAAAACCTTGAACGTAAACACTTTCTCTGTTATGGACGAGTATAGAGCGATCCGCAGACTTGAGTCCATTGCACGTCGAGTTACTGCATCATGCCGGGAAACAGGAGGCCCGATACCATATTAGGAGGTATCCCAGGACTTTTATCATCTCAATGTAAGTATTTTAGGAATAAACGGTAAAAGCTCTGCATATTGCATTCCAGAATCCGCTGTGGGCAGAAGACGGTATAAAATAGCAGTCCAACCGTAAAAAAAAAGATGGCTCACCCCCAGGAGACATCACACCGGCCTTGGTAATGGCCTCGACTCAGTGAGGAAGAAAAGCCACAACTTCTTATTTATGTCACGCTGAGCTCGAGCCACTAACAGAAAGTTAGATCCTATAGAGCTACCAAATTGCGGGAAAGTTGATTGGTGTTTTTCGCCTGCCAGTCAAGTTGCAATAGGCTCCCAGAGTTTTCATCAAACCAGGATCATGAACGCGTAACCTTGTGAATTAGGCTGTTATCGTCTTGAAAAACAGTGTGTCCACAGCATGCTCAACATGGAGAAACAGTAGCATGGGCGGCACTTGTTCACAGAAAATGCTGAAATAAACATCCTCGCTCGAGGTGGGCTCAAGTCATGTTATGGAAAACACACTAACAAAATATTACAGAATTCCCTCCGGCTTCATCTAGAACCCTGTACAAACTGCACGATAAATACGTCATAGGGTTTTCGATAGCTTCAGTAAGCAATGGTACAGTCTCTGTGCTTTTTTGGCCCCTCCAAGACGTGCAATTTTACACTGAGGTGACAAAAGTCTTGGGATACCTTCTAATAACGTGTCGGACCTCTTATTTCCCGGCGTAGTTCAGCAAATCGACGTGGCGTTGACTCAACAAGTCGTTGCAAATGGCTCAAATGGCTCTGAGCACTATGGGACTTAACATCTGTGGTCATCAGTCCCCTAGAACTTAGAACTACTTAAACCTAACCAACCTAAGGACATCACACACATCCACGCCCGAGGCAGGATTCGAACCTGCGACCGTGGCAGTCGCGCTGTTCCGGACTGAGCGCCTAGAACCGCTAGACCACCGCGGCCGGCAAGTCGTTGCAAGTTCCCTGCAGAAGTAAAGCCATGCTGCCTCTACAGTCGTCTATAACTGCGAAAATGTTGCGGGTGCAGGATTTTGTGCACGACCTGACCTCTACATTATGTTCCCTAAATGTTAGGCGGATTTCAGTTTGAGCGATCTGGCTCGTCAAATCATTGTGTTGTATTGTCCTATATATGTTCTTCAAACAAATCGCGGACAAATGTGGGCCAGTGGCAATAGCATATTGTCATCCATAAGAACTGCACAGTTTTTTGGGAACATAAAGTCCATGAATAGCTGCAAATGGTTTCCAATTAGCCGAACATAATCATTTCTAGTCAATGAACAGTTCAGCTGGCCCAGAAGACCTAGTCCATTCCATTATAGAGCCGCCACTAGTTTGCACAATGCCTTGTTGACAAATTTGGTCCATGACTTCGGGGGTCTTCGCCACGATCGAAAGCTGCCATCACCTCTTAGTAACTGAAATCGCAACTCATCTGACCACGCAACTCATCTGACCACGCCACGCTTTTCCAGTTGTCTAACCGAAATGATCACTAGGCCAGGAGACGTGCTGTAGGCGATGTCTTGCTATGAGAAAAAGCGCTCGCGTCGGTTATATCCTGCCATAGCCCATTAACGCCAAATGTCGCCGCATTAACGCCAAATATCGCCGCACTGTCCTAATGGATACGTTCTTCGTACTCCCTTATTGATTTATACTGTTATTTCACGCAGTGATGCTTGCAGCGTAAGTGAAGGCCACTTTGTCATCTGTCGTGAGTGGTAATACCTCAAATGTAGTTTTCTCGGCAGACCTCTGACATTGTGGATCTCGGAATACCGAATTGCCTAAGAATGTCCGAAATGGTATGTCCCAGGCGTTTAACTCCAAGTATCATCCCGCGTCTGTTATTTTCTGACATGCGGCCATAAGCACGTCGGACGATTTTTCACATGGATCACTTGAGTACAAGTGACAGATCCGATAGTGCACTGCCATTTTGTACCTTGAGTACCACCATCTGTACATATGCATATCGCTAGCCAATTTTTGTCCCCGCAGTGTCTGTGCCTTTTGCGAGATATCTAACTCCAAACACCTATTTCATACAGGTTTTTCACAATATTCGCTTGGAAGAGTATGCTGATAAAATAGCTTCGTAGTTGACAATCATTTACAACCACTCGTTAGTCGTAAGATCCACACATGCAGAATGGGAAGTTGTACAAGTCTCATCAGTACCGAACGAGGTGGTGCAGTGGTTAGCACACTCGACTCGCATTCGGGAGGATGACGCTAGAACCCACATCCGGTCATCGTGATTTAGGTTTCTCCGTGATTTCCCTTTGAAAGGTCACGGCCGACTTCCTTCCCCATTCTTCCATAACACGATGAGACCTCAATGTCTGGTCCCCTTCCCCCAACCAACCTCACCAGAACTCAAAAAAGTATACTGGAATAACTCAAAGAATTTCACACCCATAACGCTAACTTTGATTTGCCGCAGGATTTTGCAACATACATTGTGTTTGAACATACTGAACTAGCTCGACGCAAACGATTCACTGTCAAATAGTCATCATGGATTCATTACCATACTTTTGAAACACAACTAACTCTTTATTCTCTGGAGGTGACGAGTGATGTCGACAGGGGAGGACAATTTTTATCCCATATTATTAGAATTTGTTTGAAAGCGACTTCTGAAAAATTTGCGTGCCTATGGACTATCGTGACAGTTGTGCGACTGGATTCGTGATTTCCTCTCAGAAAGGTCGCAGTTTGCAGTAACCTTTGGAAAGTTATCGAATAAAACAGAAGTAATATCTGACCCGTGGTCTACGGGTAGCGTCTTTGATTAGTAATCAAACTATCCTTGGTCCCGGTTTCGTAACCCGCCACAGAGTAAGCTTGATTAATGATCAGCATTGGTGACTGAAGACTTCTGGCAGTTCGGCAATTCGGATATCAGGGTAGGGACTGGGAAGGATGAGGCGACAATGAGAAAAAGACTGAATAACAAATGAAAGGGTAACGTTCTATGAGTCGGGACGAGGAATGTCAGAAGTTTGAAAGTGGTAGGGCAGCAATAAATACTGAAAGGGAAATGAAAAAGCTCAATCTAGATACAGTAGAGGTCGATGAAGTGAAATGGAAAGAAGACAAGGATTTATCGTCAGGTGAGTAAGGGGGTATCAACAGCAGCAGAAAACGCAATCTGGAGACGAAGAGATAGAGAATCAATGAGTATATTGAAAGGGTAATAAACTACCTAAAGGCCGGCCGTGTGGCAGAGGGCTTCTAGGTGCTTCAGTCTGGAACCTCACGACCGCTACGGTCGCAGGTTCAAATCCTGCCTCGGGCATGGGTGTGTGTGGTGTCCTTAGGTTTCATTAGATTTATTATCCCAATAATTGTTTAAAATAAAATTGAAAATGTGTTAGTAAACGAGCAGCTTGGCTTTAGAAAAAGTAAAAGCACAAGAGAGGCAATTCTGCCGTTGCGGTTGATAATGGAAGCAAGACTGAAGAAAAATCAAGGCACGTTTAGGATTTGACCCAGAAAAAGCGTACGATAATGTAAATGGTATCAGAAGTTCGAAATTCTGTGAAGAATAGTGATAAGCTATAGGGAGGGACGCGTGATGTACAATATGTAAAAGAGCCAAGAGGGAATAATAAGAATGGACTGCCAAGAACGAAGTGCTCGGATTAAAAATGGGGTAAGAAAGGGCTGTAGTCTTTCGCCCCTACTGTTCAATCAGTACATCGAAGAAACAGTGATGGAAATAAAAGAAAGGTTCAGGAGTGAAATTAAAACCCAAAGTGAAAGGACCTCAATTATACGATTCGCTGATGACATTGCTATCCTGACTAAAAGTGAAGAAGAATCATCCGCTAAATGGAATGAACAGTCAAATGGGTACAGAATGTGTAATGAGAGTAAATCGAAGAAAGACGAAAGTAATAAGAAACGGTGGTAACGAAAACAGCGAGAAATTTAGTATCAGGAAAATTTGGAAATTTGTGGTAAGGTCTTATAGGACCAAGCTACTGAGGTCATCGGTCCCAAAGCGTACTCACTATTTATGCAAACTTTAACTGACTTACGCTATGGATAACACAAACACCCATGCACGAGGGAAGAGTCGAACCTCCGACGGGGGGAGCCGCACGGACCGTGACAAGGTGCCGCAGACCGCGCGGCTATCCCGTGCAGCATAACATCAGGATTGATAGTCACGAAGTAATGAAGTTAAGGAATTCTGCTACCTACGCAGCAAAATAACCAATGACGGACGGAACGAGGACATCACCAGCAGACTAGCAGTGGCAAAGGGGCATTCCTGTGCAAGAGAAGTATACTAGAATCAAACATAGGTCTTAATATGAGGAAGAAATTACTGAGAATGTGCCTTTGGAGAACAGCAGTGTATGGTATGGAAACATGACCTGTTGAAAAACTGGAAAGAAGAGAATTGAAATATCTGAGATGTATAGTATAGACGAATGTTGAAAATTAGGTGGACTGATAAGGTAAGGAATGAGGAGGTTCTGCGCAGAATCGGAAGGAAAGGAATATGTGGAAAACAGTGACGAGTAGAAGGGATGGAATGATGAGGTATCTATTAAGACATCAGGGGATGACTTCCATGATACTGGAGGGAGTTTTAGAGGTCAAAAGAGCAAAAGCCAAAGGGAAAGACAGAGACTTGAGTACATCAAACGAATAATTGAGGACGTAGGTTGCAAGTGTTACTCTGAGATGAATAGGTGTTGGCACAGGAGAGGAATTCGTGGCGGATCCCATCAAACCAAAGACAAAAAAAAAAAAGGTCAAGTATTCCGAAGGAAGCGTCATAGGCTCTCTGCTGTTCCTGATTGATTTAGGAGATAATCTGTGCATCCCTATTAGATAGATTGCCGTCTAGTAAAGTCATCAGACGATCAAAACCAATCGCAAAACGATTTAGTCAACATATCTGTAAAGCGCGAAAAGTGGCAATTGACTCTTAATAATAAAAAGTGTGAAGTCGTCCACATGAGTACTAAAAGTAGTCGGATAAATCACAGAAACCTGTTGCCTGTAAATTCAACTAAATAATTGTCATTGCGGCATGATCTTCTCATGTAATTTCAATCAACAAGTTTTTCCTCAAGGTTTGAAAACGTTTTGCTGCCGCTCACATACTTGAGAAGAAATGATCATCATCATTATAAAATGAGGGAAATCCAGCTCACACGGAAAGATTTAAATGTTCGGTTTCCCTGTGATGTTAGAGGCTGGAACGGCGGAGAAACAGCTTGAAAGTGGTTCGATGAACCCTCTGCCAGGTACTTAATGGTAAATTTTAGAGTACTCATGTTGATGTAGATGTAGAAACTAGTGAGACATACCTGCATTCAGTGACAGCAGCAGTTTCTGTCCAATTTGAAACAGAATGTCAATGACAGGACGCCACATTCACCTCCGTTACCGACCAGGTAGAATGTTTTTAAGACTATGGTTCTCACGCCGTCATACATTACGAATGGTGCATTAATCCATATGGACACACTAGATATTCCGCGGTGCTATATCAACAAATCGGACAGGTTTATTCACTCCCTGTTGATCTATTGTGGACGCGAGACGGCGGTTGATCAAATATTCACCAAGGAAAACCGCCAAACAGTCGTACGCTTTGAGTGGTAATTTTATTTTATTTTGACACCCCAGTTTCGGCATTTCAATATACCATCTTCAGGCCCCTGCATGTTAAAGCGAGTACAAATATAATGTATGTCAAGGTGTACCACAATTGACTGTACAGAAATGGAAGCGTAATAGTAAAAGTCCTTAAGACCTAAAAAATCTAATTAGCAACTTTAAGAAAAGAACCTGCACATATACAACACAACAGAGTGGAATATGTAGACATACTGGTTAGCACTGGAACCGACCAAAACTAGACAGTGTACAACCAAAAACACAAACGAGCAAAGCTTGTGTAGTTTTATTTTTTATTTTTTCTATGTAAAGCCTACATGATTCTTACTGATGAGGAACACCCTAGTTCATAGTAAGACCTATTCCCATTTAAAGTGTAACGTCGCGATATAATCTATGAAGTACACAATAGTGTGCATATCTATCGCCTAAGTGTTATCACTATTGGTGATACATCACAATCAGACTCTAAAACCAGCGGAAGACAAAATATTACGTGAACAAGGGTATGAAAATAACATGTAGGAATACTCGTAAAGTACCTCGTGAGCATATGTTGTATGCCAAATCAAAACAAAAAGATATGACTCTGCGTCCCTTAGTTAATTATGAAAAGTGTGACATCATCCCCATGAGTACTAAAAGGGGTCCAATAAATCACACAAACCTAAAGCCTGTAAATTCAACTAAATATTGGAACAAAGAAGGACCTCAACTTCATATTAAATGAGTCCTCCAAAATCTCGTCTGACAATGTAATACTATTTCTTGGGAATACAAGGTGTCACAGGGGACTCTGTTGGTAGCCCCTTGGTTCATCCGACCCGTTAGTTCCTCATTAGTTACATGTCTCTTCTGCCCTACACATATCTGCAGCCGTCGTTCACCTGTGTAATCTATTATCCGTGGTGCACCGCAACTGCCTCGGCATTTTAGCGTACACGGTATACTTTAAACAGAGCGGAACGCATACAGTTGACACAATTAGCCGTTTCGGAAATTCTTCCACCTTTGGCCCGAAAGCCTATGACGATGCCCTTCTGGTCGTCAGATATATCATTCCGTTTCCGTATTACGAGACAACGACTGTGTCCCCTCGGCACCCATTATATACTGTCTACTCCTATAACTGCCAGCTGCCGTCTGTGAGTGGTTATTGAACGTTGACATCGAACGTAGCTCGTGGTCACATTAATGTAACTGACCGTGTGTTTCCGCCGTTACCTTTCTCTTACCTTCTATGAAATTCTCCTGACTTTGCTTTATACGAACATGTAAAGTACAGTTCGCTTGAATATAATGTCAGAATTTTTGGATGACTACTGTGTAACTGTGTGAAGGCTTTGCCACCCAGCTGGAAGCTTGAGACATGTCCATGACGAAGTCAGTGTTCCAGAACATATACTTCCTGACAAAAAAGTGAATCAGTTAGAAGGGAGGAGAAAACGAAACTTCACGAGTTGATTTGGTATGTGATGTTGTTTTCGCAATTTTAAAACGAGTCAAATTTACAATGGACTTTGCAGTGTTAGCCGACTTCTCCGTATGACGCTGCATCCCCTGTGGCCTGCGTGCATGCACTGATTCTGTTGAGAAGATCTTGTTCTCGGGCAGTCTATATCTAGTATATCTATAGATATCTTCTCTCAAGAGGTGAGTTGTCCCACATCTGCTGTAACTGTACGTTGACGGAGTTGACATCCGAACTGGTCCCACACACATCCTGTCTGGGAGGTATCTGGGGTCTTGCTGCCCACAGGAGTACCAGATAAGCACGTATTCAGTTCTTAGAGACACATGGCTTGTGTGGCCAAGTATTGTCCTGTTGAAAAATGACGCCACCATACAGTCACATGTGAGGTGAAACGTGAGAAAGCAGGCTGCCAGTGACGTATCGTTGTGCTGTCAGAGATCTCTTAGTCTCTACCAGGCGTGACCTGAAGTCATACACGATGGCTCCCCATATCATATCACTAGAATACCGCGGCTGTGCCTCTCCGGAACTGTGGAAGAACGGGACCTCTCTTCAAATCGCAGCCACAATAGGCGATTATGGCCATCCGGTGTACTGCGGAAGCGCGATTCGTCGCCATCCATGCTTCCCGATCACTAAATCACTCCAAACGTCGCCGTTCGTGTTGCGCTGTTACTGGGAGTCTACGCACGGGACGGTAATAATTACTATCACTGTCATATCTTCGCAAAAGATCTGGCAGAGAACCAGAGGAAATTATAGAACACCACTAAGGAGGTCAAGTGCTTCCATCCAGTCACTCTAATGTGACACTATAAGATAGTAAATGCTAAACCGATGTTACAAATTTCGCCGGCCGGAGTGGCCGAGCGGTTCTAGGCGCTACAGTCTGCACCCGCGCGACCGCTGCGGTCGTAGGTTCGAATCCTGCCTCGGGCATGGATGTGTGTGATGTCCGTAGGTTAGTTAGGTTTAAGTCGTTCTAAGTTCTAGGGGACTGATGACCTCAGAAGTTAAGTCCCATATTGCTCAGAGCCATTTGAAGCATATTGTTACAAATTTCGCGTTTAAGAAATAATTTACGTTGGAGAATCGTGCAAACATACCGCCGTTTGACGATCGCACAGACTGCCCTAAGAAGGACATACTACCAGGCATCCGTCGCATAGGGAAACAGCTGATGGAGTTGAAAAAATAAAGTCCCCAGGTCCGGTGAAATCTGAATTTGGTTTTACGAAGAGTACTTTGCGACACTGACGCCTTAGTTTGCATTTATCGCGAATATCTGGTCCATCGCAAAGTCCCAAGCGACTGGAAAAAAGCGCACGTGATTCCTGTGCATAAGAAGGGTAAGAGAACGACCCCGAAAAATTACAGACCAATACCTTCAACATCGGTTTACTGCAGATTTCTAACATTTTCCTTGCTCGAATGCAATAAATTTCCTTGAGACGTAAAAACTGCTCTCCGCGAATCAGTACAGTTTTAGAAGTCATCGCCCGTGCGACACTCACCAAGCCCTTTTCTCAGATGATTTCCTGCGAACCATGGATGAAAGACAACAGGCAGTTTCCGTATTCCTGAATTTCCGAAAAGCGTTTGAGACGGTAAACCCCACTGCTGACCGTTAACGAAGGTACGGACATAGGGAATCCGAGAGTTCCCAGATGTGTGAGTGGCTAGAAGACCTTTTATGTAACAGAAGTCAGTACGTTGTCCTCAGCGCTGAGTGTTCATCAGAGACATGAGTGTCGTCAAGAGTAGCCCAGGGAAATGATATATGACCACTGTTACTTGCTGTATATATAAATGATCTGTAGTGGGATTTTAGAAATTCTGATGGAATGTTGTCTATCCCTTGTGCCTTATTTGACCGTAAGTCCTCCAAAGCTGTTTTAAATTCCGATTCTAATACTGGATCCCATATATCTTCTAAATCGACTCCGGTTTCTTCTTCTATCACATCAAACAAATCTTCACCCTCATAGAGGCTTTCAATGTATTCTTTCCACCTATCTGCTCTCTCCTCTGCATTTAGACAGTGGAATACCCGTTGCACTCTTAATGTTACCACCGTTGCTTTTAATGTCACCAAAGGTTGTTTTGACTTTCGTGTATGCTGAGTCTGTTCTTCCGACAGTCATATCTTTTTCGATGTCTTCACATTTTTCCTGCAGCCATTTCGTCTTAGCTTCCCTGCACTTCCTATTTATTTCATTCCTCAGCGACTTGTATTTCTGTATTCCTGATTTTCCCGGACATGTTTGTACTTCCTCCTTTCATCAATCAACTGAAGTATTTCTTCTGTTATGCATGGTTTCTTCGCAGCTACTTTCTTTGTACCTATGTTTTCCTTGCCAACTTCTGTGATGGCCCTAATGACTTGAACTTCAGCCTACTCTACATCACTACTATATTGTGATCTAAGTCAATATATGCTCCTGGGTACGCCTTACAATCCAGTATCTGATTTCGGAAACTCTGTCTCACCATGATGTAATCTAATTGAAATCTTCCCGTATCTCCCGGCCTTTTCCAAGTATACCTCCTCCTCTTGTGATTCTTGATCAGGGTATTCGCTATTACTAGCTGAAACTTGTTACAGAACTCAATTAGTCTTTCTCCTCTTTCATTCCTTGTCCCAAGCCCATACTCTCCTGTAACCTTTTCTTCTACTCCTTCCCCTACAACTGCATTCCAGTCGCCCATGACTATTAGATTTTCGTGTCCCTTTACATACTGCAATACCCTTTCAATATCCTCATACACTTTCTCTATCTGTTCATCTTCAGCTTGCGACGTCGGCATGTATACCTAAACTATCGTTGTCGGTGTTGGCCTGCTGTCGATTCTGATTAGAACAACCCGGTCACTGAACTGTTCACAGTAACACACCCTCTGCCCTACTTTAATATTCATAACGAGTCCTACACCTGTTATACCATTTTCTGCTGCTGTTGATATTACCCGATACTCATCTGACCAGAAATCCTTGTCTTCCTTCCACTTCACTTCACTGACCCCTACTATCTCTAGATTGAGCCTTTGCATTTCCCTTTTCTGATTTTCTAGTTTCCCTACCACGTTCAAGCTTCTGATATTCCACGCCCCGACTCGTGTAACGTTATCCTTTCTTAGATTAGTCAATCTTTTTCTCATGGTAACCTCCCCCTTGTCAGTCCCCTCCCGGAGATCCGAATGGGGGACTATTCCGGAATCTTTTGCCAATGGAGAGATCATCATGACATTTCTTCAATTACAGGCCACATGTCGTGTGGATACACGATACGTGTCTTTAATGCAGTGGTTTCCATTGCCTTCTGCATCCTCATGTCGTTGATCATTGCTGATTCTTCCGCCTTTAGGGGCAATTTCCCACCCGTAGGACAAGAGAGTGCCCTTAACCTCTGTCTGCTCCTCCGCCCTGTTTGACAAGGCCGTTGGCAGAATGAGGCTGACTTCTTATGCCGGAAGTCTTTGGCCGCCAATGCTGATTATTTATCAAAATTTAGGCAGTCGCGGAGATCGAAACCGGGACCGAAGACGCTTTGATTATTAATCAAAGACGCTACCCCTAGACCACGGGTACGCAAATAAGGCTGAAAGGATAGATAACATTCCATCAGAATTTCTAAAATCATTGAGGGAAGTAGCAACAAAACGGCTATTCACGTTGGTGTGTAGAATATATGAGTCTGGCGACATACCATCTCACTTTCGGAAAAGCATCATCCACACAATTCCGAAGACGGCAAGAGCTGACAAGTGCGAGAATTATCGCACAATCAGCTTAACACCTCATGCATCGAAGTTGCTTACAAGAATAATATACAGAAGAATGGAAAAGAAAATTGAGAATGCGCTAGGTGACGATGAGTTTGGCTTTAGGAAAAGTAAAGGGACGAGAGAGGCAATTCTGACGTTACGGCTAATAATGGAAGCAAGGCTAAAGAAAAATCAAGACACTTTCATAGGATTTGTCGATCTGGAAAAAGCGTTCGACAATATAAAATGGTGCAAGCTGTTCGAGATTCTGAAAAAAAGTAGGGGTAAGCTATAGGGAGAGACGGGTCATATACAATATGTACAACAACCAAGAGGGAATAATAAGAGTGGACGATCAAGAACGAAGTGCTCGTATTAAGAAGGGTGTAAGAAAGGGTGTAGCCTTTCACTCCTACGCATCAATCTGTACATCGAGGAAGCAATGATGGAAATAAAAGAAAGGTTCAGGAGTGGAATTAAAATACAAGGTGAAAGGATATCAATGATACGATTCGCTGATGACATTGCTATCCTGAGTGAAAGTGAAGAAGAATTAAATGATCTGCTGAAAGGGATGAACAGTCTAATGAGTACACAGTATGGTTTGAGAGTAAATCGGAGAAAGCCGAAGGTAATGAGAAGTAGTAGAAATGAGAACAGCGAGAAACTTAACATCAGGATTGATAGTCACGAAGTCAATGAAGTTAAGGAATTCTGCTACCTAGTCAGTAAAATAACCAATGACGGAAGGAGCAAGGAGGACATCAAAAGCAGACTCGCTATGGCAAAAAAGGCATTTCTGGCCAAGAGAAGTCTACTAATATCAAATAGCGGCCTTAATTTGAGGAAGAAATTTCTGAGGATGTACGTCTGGAGTACAGCATTGTATGGTAGTGAAACATGGACTGTGGGAAAACCGGAACAGAAGAGAATCGAATCATTTGAGATGTGGTGATATAGACGAATGTTGAAAATTAGGTGGACTGATAAGGTAAGGAATGAGGAGGTTCTACGCATAATCGAAGAGGAAAGGAATGTGTGGAAAACACTGATAAGGAGAAGGGACAGGATGATAGGACATCTGCTAAGACATGAGGGAATGACTTCCATGGTACTAGAGGGAGCTGTAGAGGGCAAAAACTGTAGAGGAAGACAGAGATTGGAATACGTCAAGCAAATAATTGGGGACGTAGATTGCAAGTGCTACTCTGAGATGAAGAGGTTAGCACAGGAAAGGAATCGTGGCGGGCCGCATCAAACAAGTCAGTAGACTGATGACAAAAAAAAAAAAAAAAAATGTGGGATACAAGATGACTTAGGTATAATTTCTAGTTGTTAGTGTGATGAACTGGAGCTAGATTTAAGTGTAGATAAATGTAAGTTAATGCGGATGAGTAGGAGTAATAGACCCATATTGTTCGAACACAGCATGAGTGGTGTACTGTTTGACAGTCATATTTATTTAATTTCTAGGTGTAAAGTTGCAAACGGATGTGAAAGGGAACGAGTATGTAAGAATTCTAGTAGGAAAGATGAATAGTCGACTCCAGTATATTGAGAAAGTTTTAGAAAGTATGATTCATCTGTAAAAGGGACAGCACATAAGACACAATACAACTCATTCTTGAGTACTGCTCTAGTGTTTCTGACCCACACCCGGTCGAATTAAAGGCAGACGTGGAAGCAATTTATTGTCGGGCTGCTAAGTTTGCTACCGGTAGGTTTGAACAACAGTCAAGTATTACGGAGATGCTTCGGGAAATCAAATGGGAATCCCTGGATAGAAGGTGACATTCTTTTCGAAGAACAATAATGAGAAAAATTAGAAGTCCGGCATTTAAAACTGACTGCAAAACGATTCTGCTGCAGCCAACGTCCACATCGCGCGAGGACCACGAAGATGAGACAAATTTGGGCTAGTACGAAGGCAGCATACAGTCGTTTTCATCTCGCTCTGTTTCCAAGTGGAACAGGATATGAAATGCATTGTACCCTCCGCCAAGAGCCGTACGGTGGCTTGCGGAGTAAGTACGTAGATGTGAATATAAGTACAGTTTTCTAGTCCGACAGCTGTTTTTCTCCGATAAATGGTGCGGGAAGACAGAATGTCCCATTACTTATTGGCGTTTGGAAAGCACAGATATGAAGACGTTACGATGTGCTTGGTGCACGGATTAGCGATGTTACCTTGTGGTAGTCAGGGGTCGTCTATCAGAACCTAGACGACGAGTGAGCCTGACATTGCTTTCCCATGCAGTCAGCATGGGGCCACTGTCACATTCGTATGCACCGCAAATACGGATATCGCACGATCCCACCAGCCGACCAGTAGGGGACCCACAATTCGGCTTCTCCCAAACTCTATCAGATTCAGAAAACGCAAACGAGTACGCATCATCTCCGTGTGCCTCACGGCGATCACTCAACATCCGGCGCTGTTCACGCCCCGTATACGTGCCGTACCATACCCGGCAACAATACTTAATACGCAAACAGCACTGTCACAGAGATCTACAGCTCTTATCATTCTCACACACCCGGTGGTGTGTACGTGTATGAAAATAAACTGGAATCCCACTGCGTATTTTGAGTGCTTCACTTTTTTGTCGGCAATATACATGTCGTCTCCCAAGTTCCTGCAGACAATGCTGGCAGAAATACTGGTCACATCGGGTACGGAAATGTTAAATAGTTTAGTATTGGGCTGCAGATGTGGGAGGTTGAGCACAGATGGAGCGAAACGACCAATCATTTATGGGAAAGGCGACTCACAACACGGAATACAGGCTGTAATTACATTAATGATTTTAAACGTAAAAGAGTTGCCATCGCCATTTATTTGGTGTGGAGTAAATTTGATACCAAAAATCTCGAAAAGTTCATGACAGAAGTACATCAAATTGTTAAAAAAAATGTTTTCCGAACCGTAATGTTTAAACTCTCTTAAAATCTGGGCGACCCAGGCAATATTCGAAACAACGAAGAGAAGCCTGGTGGAATCATTGGTGTTTCCTGTGTTCTTGTACGGCTGCGGGACCTGGGCCGCGGAAGCCAGCGACAAGAGCAGAATTCATGCTACCAAGACGTCGTATTAGTGGAGGATGTTACGTGTACCACGGAAAGAAAGAAGAACCAATGCTGCCATTATGGAAGAACTTAGCATCGCAAGAAGTTTATCTTTCGTGTCAGCCAAAGATGCTTCCAGTTCCTTTAGCGCATTTTGAGATGATTACGAGGTAATTCAAATAAAAAAAAATTTGCAAGGCAAAGAAGGCACATGAACACGAGGAGGAGACGCAAGCAGATGGTTGGATCAAGCAAAGAGGATTATCAGACTATGTCTGCACATTCTTTTCGATAGAGTGAAAAATAACTGGGAAGGCAGACACGTACGCGAAGATTCATCTAGTTAACAAATTAATTAAGGTATGAGCCGACGAAAATTTCCACGTGTTGTACACAAATAATATAATGAACCATCGGCCACAGGAAAACATGTGCGTCAACATAAATGTTTTAAACATCGATATACGTGGGCAGTTCAATAAGTAATGCAACACATTTTTTTTTCTCGGCCAATTTTGGTTGAAAAAACCGAAAATTTCTTGTGGAATATTTTCAAAAATTCCCGCTTCGTCTCGTATAGTTTCATTGACTTCCGACAGGTGGCAGCGCTGTACGGAGCTGTTAAAATGGCGTCTGTAACGGATGTGCGTTGCAAACAACGGGCAGTGATCGAGTTTCTTTTGGCGGAAAACCAGGGCATCTCAGATATTCATAGGCGCTTGCAGAATGTCTACGGTGATCTGGCAGTGGACAAAAGCACGGTGAGTCGTTGGGCAAAGCGTGTGTCATCATCGCCGCAAGGTCAAGCAAGACTGTCTGATCTCCCGCGTGCGCGCCGGCCGTGCACAGCTGTGACTCCTGCAATGGCGGAGCCTGCGAACGCACTCGTTCGAGATGATCGACGGATCACCATCAAAGAACTCAGTGCTCAACTTGACATCTCCGTTGGTAGTGCTGTCACAATTGTTCACCAGTTGGGATATTCAAAGGTTTGTTCCCGCTGGGTCCCTCGTTGTCTAACCGAACACCATAAAGAGCAAAGGAGAACCATCTGTGCGGAATTGCTTGCTCGTCATGTGGCTGAGGGTGACAATTTCTTGTCAAAGATTGTTACAGGCGATGAAACATGGGTTCATCACTTCGAACCTGAAACAAAACGGCAATCAATGGAGTGGCGCCACACCCACTCCCCTACCAAGAAAAAGTTTAAAGCCATACCCTCAGCTGGTAAAGTCATGGTTACAGTCTTCTGGGACGCTGAAGGGGTTATTCTGTTCGATGTCCTTCCCCATGGTCAAACTATCAACTCTGAAGTGTATTGTGCTACTCTTCAGAAACTGAAGAAACGACTTCAGCGTGTTCGTAGGCACAAAAATCTGAACGAACTTCTCCTTCTTCATGACAACGCAAGACCTCACACAAGTCTTCGCACCCGAGAGGAGCTCACAAAACTTCAGTGGACTGTTCTTCCTCATGCACCCTACAGCCCCGATCTCGCACCGTCGGATTTCCATATGTTTGGCCCAATGAAGGACGCAATCCGTGGGAGGCACTACGTGGATGATGAAGAAGTTATTGATGCAGTACGACGTTGGCTCCGACATAGACCAGTGGAATGGTACCGTGCGTGCATACAGGCCCTCATTTCAAGGTGGCGTAAGGCCGTAGCATTGAATGGAGATTACGTTGAAAAATAGTGTTGTGTAGCTAAAAGATTGGGGAATAACCTGGTGTATTTCAATGCTGAATAAAACAACCCCTGTTTCAGAAAAAAAATGTGTTGCATTACTTATTGAACTGCCCTCGTACAAGTAGTCAGTTGAAACCGAACTGCGGAAAGTAAAATGCAGTGCTATGCTGTGCTGTTGTGTGAAAGTGTGTGGTTTAGTTTTCTTTCTTGCAGTCATTTTTAAGTAAGTTAGCAGAACATTTCAACCATTAGAAATTTTGTTTCGTGTGTATATTCTTTCTCTTTTCACAGTATGTAATCTTAAACAAAGTCTGTAAACACAATGATGAGTTTTTTTTCCTTGTTCACAGTCGTTTTTGACATGAAACGGAAAAGTTATATTTATGCTTTACGGTATTGTGATTAGACTACTACTACAGAATCTGAATAGTCCGGTTCTTCGTAATCCTACGTGTTCGCAGATTCAAACTGTGCCATATACTGTCATTGAAGGCGCTACCTTCACAAATACAGCAGCTGGAGGGATCTCTCTCATACGATGTATACCAATGACCCCAACCGAATTACGTTCTTATTTAAAACGGATCAATCCCCATTCCATGTTGTTTGGAATAACAACAAACAATGTTCAAGGTCAGAGAGTGGTGGAAAGAAAAGATGGTCAGAGAGGAGATGATTGGGGGGGGGGGGGAGGAGGAGATGAACAGCGAAATATGGAGAGGAGGAGGGGACAGAAGGAAGGGATGCAAGAAGTGACGGACAGAGAGGTAGGGGAGATAGAGATTAGGATGTATATCCAATTCCGGTATATATTTAGCAAATGCGAAGCATTGCCCGGTTCGCTAGTGCTGTATAATAAGATACATATGACTGTTAATGATTTTTGTAATAGTAACTATTCGATATGAAACTACAGATCGTTTGTTTTGAGTTTCCCTTGTTGTATGGCCGACGCAGACATAGGACGTGACCTGACGGTTGGCCTTTCTGCAGTGCGGGAATTTGACGTCTCTGGATTAAATCTTCATCGGTAGTCTACCGCAAGGGGAAGCCGGAAGCTACTTTTACTTCCCCATTATTAATAAACGCACATTGTAGAATTTGTAATGTCCTAGTTAATATAACTATAAGTGCGTGGTATTGCCACTATAGAGCATACAACTGAGTATTTACGTTACTTAGAGGTTTATATGAGTGACACATTGCTGTACTTTTTGGAGGTAATAAAGCAAATTAACGTGATTTGAAGACACTAGGCTGAAACCCGGTTTCGCAGCAGAACAGAGCGGATCAGGTTTTGGAAAGGGGCCAAGATCAGTTACTGTTAGTTATACAAGAACACACAACTTTATTCCTCGGAAACCGATACACAATTTCTCTTTAAAAGAACAAGGATCAACTCACGGCTGAGGGCCCATGTGACTTATCAAAAATAAGTTTAAATAATTCCTTTTAAAACACAAGGATTTTGAGTAACGGCTGAAGGCCGTACTTAAGTAAAATTACGTATCTTCTTGGCTAAAGGCCGAAATAACATTTCAAATCAGCAAAGAAAATTCTTTAAAAGGCAAGTAATTACAAATTTCGGCCAAAATCCATATTAAGGAAAATTCAAATTAATTCCTCGGCTGAAAGCCCAATAATATTTCAACATAATAAAAGGCAACCTTTAAAGATAAGCATTTACACAGTACAACAGAAAACCATCTTAAGAAAACTTGAAATATCTTCACGGCTGAAGGCCCAAACAATAATTCAATATAATTAAAGACAAACCTTAAGATAAGCATTTACACAGTACGGCTGAAGGCCATTTTAAGAACTGAAGATAATTAAAGACAAACCTTTCAAATGTTCGTGAAATCTTGTGGAACTTAACTGCCAAGGTCATCAGTCCCTAAGCTTACACACTATTTAACCTAAATTATCCTAAGGACAAACACACACACCCATGCCCGAGGGCGGACTCGAACCTCCGCCAGGACCAGCCACACAGTCCATGACAGCAGCGCCTTAGACCGCTCGGCTAATCCCGCGCGACGAGTAACCTTTGAGAAGGGCTTTACATGTTACGGCTGAACGCCACAGATTTTAAAACAAACGCGGCTGAAGGCCTAAATACAGAGAAAACAAGAATTTTAAATAAAACACGGCTGAAGGCCTCTTCTTAAAATACTTCACATGAGATTCGGCTGAAGGCCATATACTAAACATAGAACAGACAAAATTAATACACGGCTGAAGGCCTGGCACAGTACCTGCGACCAAAGAAAATGAAAATCACCAACAACCAACAGTGGTGCTCAGAAGTGCCCCAAGGATCGTCCTGGGGAGGAAACTCTAACAACACTTTAGGTGAGACAGGCAGCCAAGCGTAACACTAAATAATCGGGTTGCAACACGACCTAGGGACGGCTGAACAACCAACCAGCAACCTCATCAATTCCCTCTGTCGCAACCTGCCATCTGCCTACTCCAGTACGCATACAGCATTCATCTGCTCAGTGGAAATCACAGAAGCTAAACAGAGTTCCACGTAAACACACTTGCACAAGAACTTGTACAATTGTAAAAAGCAATCACTGTGAAACAAGAAGGACGAATCAGTTCGACGACACACACAGAGTTTTCACAAGTGTTCGGCGACTAAATACATGTCGTCTGATGAGACGACAGACCGAACGACCAACCCAAGTCGTTCCCACTCACTTTGTGTGTGTCGGCAACTGTCGGGCGAGTCTTGGCCATCCGAAGCTGACTGCAGCTCCAAACCGACTCAACTCGATGTCCCTTCGGATCTCGGAGACACGGCGATCCGGGCACACTGGCTCGGACCCAACCAAGCCGAGGTAACTCTTGCCCATTGGCCACGATGTCTCTGCACAAGGAAGGAACCGACCCACGTCCAGCAAGATGACCAACAGACGAGGCCCAGAAACGGTCAAAATACCAAATACACGTCACCCGATGAGACGACCAACCGAACGTTCAACCAACGGACGTCCTGCTTCAATCTCCTTCCGTCGGACATTTCATGTGTGTCTCCAGCGGTCGGCAAGCAATGGCTATCCGCACCTCACTGGCGCTCTGTCCCCGACTGCTTCTCCGTGCCCGACTGCTGCTCCGACTGACTTCCAGACACGCGACGACCCGGAAAGACTACCGGTGGCTTCGGAGATGGTACGACAGTGCACTTATCGATAAGCGCTGCTGAGGCCACTCACAGGCAGGTAAGGCAGGAAGTTCGAGACGCCAGCAAATGGAATAAAAAAACGAGGTGGCAGTACGGTAAGAGAAAATGACAAAAAGTAAACGAAATTGAACACGAGCCGCGCACGGCTCAATGGCAATTACTGAGTTTGCCTATTTTATGATTCATACACGAAGAAGTTTATTTTGTGAAGTGTTTTTCTGAAAGTTTGATTAATTGAATCAGTATATAGAAATAAGTATTTCGTTTGTGATCATTACAGACAGTGGGAAGGAACATCTCTGAATTTAAAATAGTTCGCCGAAATGTGTTCCCAAAAAAGTATTTTATGGTCATTAAGACGGAGTTTACAAGCAAAGAAATATAAACGAAAAATATTACAGCTTTGCTTTCACAAATACCTCTTCTCCTAATGTTACTTTAAATCCGTCTTGATTGCAAATTTTTTTTTATTATTCATATGACCGGTTTCGGTTCATTCAGAACCATCTTCAGATCTGATATTTAAGTTACAGGAGTAACCCGTCCAATTCAGCAACTTTCACATGCTACGTCATGTGAAAGTTGCTGAATTGGACGGGTTACTCCTGTAACTTAAATATCAGATCTGAAGATGGTTCTGAATGAACCGAAACCGGTCATATGAATAATAAAAAAAAAAAATTTGCAATCAAGACGGATTTAAAGTAACATTATAAAATCACTGATTGCTGTTATCCCATAAGACATTATGTCTGTTTTTGCAAACCTCTTCTCCTGCCTTCCAAGCTTTACAGAAACTCTCCTGCGAATCTTGCAAGACTAGCACTTCTGGAAGAGAGCATATTGCAGAAACATGGCTTAGTTTAGATCTGGTGGATGTCTAAACCTGTGTGCCAGACCAGGACTCGAACTTCGACCTTGTCGCAGGCACATGTTCAACAAACTTTTTCTAATACCATTTTGAACCAGCAGCCACTATGAATTCAGACGCAAAGAAATTACAGACATTGGCTGCAGTGGCCATTGACACCAAGGCTGTAGGGTTTTCCAGTGGTTCACTAGCAGAGCATTTTACTGAAACATATTGTTAGCACCACTGATAGTCCGACAAACGGGATTGCCAAATACTTAGCCGCTCACCTAAAATCATTTAGAGGAAAAATTGACACCTATGTTAGTTATTCGGTTTATTTTATCGGAACACTAAAATCTTTCATGTTGAGTCCATGTGATGTCATGGTCAGGTTTGATGTTGTGTGCTTCTTTACTACAGCTCCTCTTAATGAGGTGATATTACAGTTGTACATGTCATTAAACATTGTCCCACATCAACTTACTTTCGATGGGACTACAAGTCCTATGAGCAAACTGATGGTGTGGTCACGGGAAATCCACTCGGGCGTACTTGTAGTGAATTTTTATAAGGAAACATTTGAAGAATCAGTCTTACAAACGACGACCCTCATGTTGGTATGTGGATGAAGCTATCTTTATATGGCCTCATGAGGATCAAGAACTCTCCGAATTTCTAGATTTTCTGAATGTTATTAATCTGCTATACGTGGTGTATGTGTGTATTTCTGGGATTTCCTCCAAGTCTCTGGATCGATTTAACCAAACTTGAAGCAGAAACAACAGGCCTCACATGTGTCAGCATTCCAGTGTTTATAGCCTCCTAGATCCAGTAGGAGTGGACATAGAGGCAGAAATGTGTTTCTTCCAGCCTTTGGCTTGCAGTCCGCTTGCGTGACAGGCAATTTGTGTAGGAACAGTAGCAGTCTCCAAAATGAACGTGCTTTTCTGGGCAGCCTGCATATCAGAGGGAAGGAACTGTTTTCTGGGTCCTAACATGCAATCTGATCTACATGAGAGGCGTGTTTTGTTGCTTCAGTATCGACCTGCTTTATAGATCCACTTTGCATTGTGCATTGCAGCCTTCACTTCAGGGACAAGTAAGTGACTTTCAGGCCGCTGTTGAGTAGCTTACCCTGCATGACAGGGGTGTTGTGGCCTGCTTTACTGAACAGTATTGCAGGGGATACATCTAACGATAAGCATGGCTGGGGACAGGTTGAGATAAATAGAGGGGATCGCCAGAGCGAGGGGGAGGAGAAAATCAACTTAGAGAGGGGAGGAAGAAGAGATGTATGAGGCAGTTGGGAGGTATATAGGGATTTTGTGTAAGAGTGGGTATATTCGGAGTATGTGTCAGATGCATATGTGGGTGAAGTTGTGGGGAAAAGGCTATTTCTAAAATAAAGTTTACTATGGAAAAAGAGAATGATGGTAAAAAGAGAAAGATGGTCATATTTCATTTTTAGATGTGTATGTAATCAGAAAACCAGATGGAATTTATGGCATAAAGTCTGCAGAAAGCCCACTCTAATCACCATACCAAGCACAAGAGAGAAGTGATGAAGATATTAACTGTCTCTGTTACAGGACTCTATGACACACAATACTTGGAGGACGCTCCCAATCATTTAAGAACGCGCTTCAGAAGAAATGGCTGCTCCGACAAAGACATAAATAGGGCGCTACATTCTAAAAGGTCTAGAGTTTCTAATGAAAAAGAAACAACTTAGGGGAAATTTTTCCTTCACGTAGTAAAAACTACCAGGGATTGCTTCACCAAAATACTCTGAAAACGCGGTATTGATTTAAACAAACGAGAAAGATTCGCGAATAGTTGAACAGTGCAAAGGATCTACATCCGCCTGTTACCATAGCAGGTGCACATAAAATCCCTTGCTCTTGCTGCGAAGTGTATATAGAAACTACAACAAGAATCATTAAAACCCCCTTCAAGGAACAGAAGAGCAATGGTCACCTGAGCGAGATGGATAAGTCAGTAGTAACCATGCACTAGGACCAGGAAACCACCAAATTCGTTCTCTGCCACCGTTAACAGTTACTACACTATGATGAATAAAGAGAACATGCACATTCAAAATCACAAAATCAATTTCAACATGAGCGAAGAAGGACTGACATAGACAAGTTTTGGGCCCTAGTGCTAAATAAAACAGACACGCCGACTCCTCTCTACAAGCTCCACAGCACATGCAGGCGCAATTACACGCTCTTGGGCAGCTATCGGACCCCACGAGAAATGAGGGCTGAGACACGAGCTTGTGACGCCACACTAGGTGCCTTGCCCGGCATATATCGTGAAGGCTCCGTCCCGCCCAAGGGAAATTAGTATACCAACGAAAAGGCACCCGTTAAAGTCTGAACTCTGCGATGTGTCCTCGAGAGCTAGTATGTCTCCACACTGGAGACGGCCGCTGTCGCTCGTTACAGAAGTGTCACGTGGTGTGACGCACGTTGCAGGACGCGTATATCTCGTCGGCGCCTGGCAGCGGTCTGATGACGTCACGAACACAAAGTAGTTCTGCTTGCTGAGTTTGTTTTGAGTCTGTAACAGCTTAGTCTCCAGCAGTAGAAGACGAAACGTTAGGCGGAGTATTATGCCTGGGACTACTGCCTTATGTCCATAAACCAAACATCAGCAATATCACTAATACTAGGCGTGAAGGCCTACACTATATGTCTTTTGTTTTGGTTTGCGAGTAGATTTTGGAGTGGCCTTATGCCATCGGCACACGAAGAGTGCTTTCGAACGTCACGATGAGCCGAGTTCAACGCGCTGCTGAATGCTCAGAAACGAAGCGACTTGCGCAAGCGGTACGTGTTGTCAACGTCGTATACGAGAGAGCAGCGCGCTCCAGCTGTAGTTGTCGACTGTATCTGGCTCACACAGCATTCTGTTTACTAAATGGATGCTTCAAATAGCTCTAAGCGCTATGGGACTTAGCATCCGAGGTCATCAGTCCCCTAGACTTAGAACTACTTAAACCTAACTAACCTAAGGATATCACACACATCCATGCCCGAGGCAGCATTCGAACCTGCGACCGTAGGAGCAGCGCGTTTCCGGACTGAAGCGCCTAGAACCGCACGGCCACAGCAGTCGGCTACTAAATGGACAGGCGTACAATTCCTACGTTAGCTCTACTGAAACGCACATTTGCTCCCTTGTCAATAGGCTAGTCATAAAGTTCTGCCTGTTGTGTACATAAATAGAAACTTCAATATCCACAGACATGTTGTGAGGCAAAAAGGAAAGTACCATGTCCATTCAATAAGGACACCGGCTTATAAAAGTTCCTTTACAAAGAGTGTGATACAAATATACAATAGATGTAGAAGATAAAAATTATTTCAGCATTCTCTCTTTTTAGTAAATTCCTAAGATCTTTCTTACTTGGTCACTGTTTCTATTCAGCAGCATAACCTCTACAACATACGAAATACAATAAACGCGGAAGTGCAAAACATGTTACTGCAAATAGTGCAAGCTATCTTGTAGATAAAGCCAATCGAAAAAACTCACCACTCAGAAAGAGGGCACTTCTATTCACATATCATCGAATATTATAGAATTTACCTTTATTATCCTAATACGGAAGTATCAGAATATATTAGAACATGCGAAGGCTAGTAAAAACACTTCTTGATGCAGCGAGACACTTTAAGTTCTGCGACTCTCCCCATTGCGTTGCTGGAACTATGAGAGTTACTGCAGTATAATTTGCCTCTTGCCGTCTCCTGTAAGCTTTCATCGTAGAAATGTCATTGAATGACATTTAATTATAACAAATTGTGCCAAGAACATTGCATTTCTTAGGCATCCGCAGCGAGCCGTTGCCTTGAAACGTCATTCGTCCATTATATGCAAATTACGATAATTGTTTAGCCATCACTAAGACGTTTCTCGTCATTTTACTACAACAAATCATATAATTTACGACGAGTTTTCGAGAGAGCCTCAATTTGGTTATGCTTAGAAATAACATACGCGCATATGGGCTTCAACCGAAACCCAATACGGCATCTTGCGACTCTGTACTGAAGAGAGATGTTGTGTATGCGACGTAGGTGGCGTTCTTCCATCCCATTGGTCAACGTAGAGCCGCACGTTCAGAATATCTGTCATGCTAGATATTGCTGTGCAAGTTCGGAAAGACTCTGCAACGTACTTCTTCCACGTTATGACGTGAAAAAGTCGGCACGCTCAACGTTCAGCTCCGAATGCACCATCCGTATGCCGATGACTTTACTGAGGTCTCCGAAACTTACGTACTTCTCACGGTTCATCTGACACGCTTGTTGGCAACTGTGTGTTATTGTCAACGGCAGGCGAGGTATTAGCCCTATCGCCACAAAGTGCGACATGCATTTGTTCGGCAGGGTTTGTAGGTACGATCCCATCGGACACAACAGTCTATATGGACGTTCTAATTTGCTGTCGCGGAGTAAGACTGTGGTATTCCATGAAAGTCACTTTAAAGATGAGCAACACAGGGCGCCTACGGCCATGTTCAGCACGGAGATAACCAGTGGGGTTGCACACGTAACATGCTCGAGGTTGCCCTTCATTAATAACAAGATCTTTTGAACGTCATTGCGTTAATGTAGGAGGGAACATGAGTGCAAAGTTCTATGCGTGCACTTCTAAACCCGTTATTAAATTGGAAATGCATATTTCCGTCCCAAAACTCGGCAGTAGCTCTATGAGCAATTGAATAATTAGACAACACGTACTTGATACAGTTTGGTTGTATATGCAGTGGGAAGTTATGAACTTTCACTGTACGAATTCCAAGCTAAGCATAAGTAATGTTTTCAATACCCACCCCATTTGTATTGTGACAATAGTCAGCAGGTCCTCTGAAGACGTCGTAGTCCGGTTACACATCGCTTCATTAATAAATTTCACGTAGAATGCAGTGCTGCAGAAGTCGTGTGCAATCCCAGCGACATCTCCTTCCCGCTCCATACATTTTCGAAATTTAGAACCTTAGGTCGAGGAACACCAAAGGTGAAACTACCGCTAATCCTTTCAGTCCTCCAGTCGTGAATAAGAAAATAAATTGTAGAAAGGTTGCTTTACGAGGGCGCTATTCCATTTCCGTTACTCATTATGTCAATAAGAACAAGGAAGTGTTGATACAGACACTAGTATTCTGGGCAAATCTGAAGACCACGAAGGCCGCGACTTCTATACTGACTTACCGAAGCACAACTTGCAACCTCCTTCTACCTTCCAAACTTCATAGAAGTTCTCCTGCGTATCTTGCTAGATTAGCGCTCCTGTAAGACAGGAAATCTCGAAAACGTGGCTTGGCCACTGTCTGGGTGATTGCTGCAGGAATCGATTTACAAAAACATTCATGCGAATATCTAACAAGAGGTCTTAGTGCGTTAGCGCCACTATTCTATCCAAAGAAGACGAAACTGCAAACTAATAAGTAACTAGTAAATGCAAAGAAATAGTGATGTAAGCGTGGCTGCGCCGAAGAGCCAAAAATACTGGTTACCCAGCCTAATATCGTGTAGGGCCCCCGCGAGCACGAAAAACTGCCACAAAACGACGAGGCATGGAGTCTACTAATGTCTGAAGTAGTGCTGGAGGGAACTAACAAGACGGATGCTGCATGGCTGTCCATAAAGCTGTAAGAGTACAAGGGGATGGAGATGTCTTCTGAACAGCACGTTGCAAGGAGTTTGGTGGGCAGCGGAAGTGTTCCTCGAGACACTCTGTAGCACGGGTGGCGTGTCGCATTGTCCTGCTGGAATTGCCCAAGTCCGTCGGAATGCACAATAGACATGAATGAACTGCACACGCCCCACACCATTACAGAGCCTCCACCAGTTTGAACAGTCCCCTGCTGACATGCAGGGTCCATGGATTCAAGAGGTTGTATCCATACCCGTACGCGTCCAACCACCCGGTACAATTTGAAACCAGACTCGTCCGACCCCATGTTTTCATTCTTGTCGGTATTGACGGGCCCAGGCGAGACGTAAGGCTTTGTGTCGCGTAGTCATCAAGGGTACACGAGAGAGCCTTCGGCTCTAAAAGGCCATATCGATGATATTTCGCACGCTAACACTTGTTGATGGCCCAGCATTGAAACCTGCAGCAATTTGCGGAAGGGTTGAACTTCTGTCACGTTGAACGTTTCTCTTCAGTCGTCGATGCTACTGTTCCTGCAGGATCCTTTTCCGGACGCAGTGATGTCAGAGATTTGATGTTTTACGTCTTTCCTGACAGTCACGGCACTATGGAGGAATGGTCGTACGAGAAAATCCCTACTGCGTCGCTACCTAGGGGATGCTGTGTCCCATTGCTCGTGCGCCGTCTGTAACACCATGTTAAAACTCACATAAATCTTGATAACCTGCCATTGTAGCGGCAGTAACTGATCCAACGACTGCGAAAGATACTTGTTGTCTTATGTAGGCGTTGCCGACCGCAGAGCCGTGTTCTGACTGTTTACGTATCTCTGAATACGCATGCCTGTAACAGATTCTTTGGCGCTTCAGCATATACACGGTCAGGAATAAAATTACAAAGTATTCGCTACGTGTCATAGGACAACAGACAGTCCACCTCGTAGTTGTCAATTGCGTGAATCAACACAGTTATCTGCCGTAAAATTGATGGGTCTTAAATGAACATGCCATCCGTAGTGGCCATGCGGTTCTAGAAGCTACAGTCTGGAACCGGGCGCCCGCTACGGTCGCAGGTTCGAATCCTGCCTCGGGCATGGATGTGTGTGATGTCCTTAGGTTAGTTAGGTTTAATTAGTTCTAAGTTCTAGGCGACCGATGACCTCAGAAGATAAGTCGCATAGTGCTCAGAGCTATTTTTTTTTTTTTTTTTTTTTTTTTTTTTTAAATGAACATATTATCATAGGGTAAGGTTAAAGTAGATGTCGAAGCCACTTCCTGGCAGCATTATAAGCGTTGCCAAAAGTGTCGTTTAATATTACATAGTAGGTTAAGAAAGATATTTTTTATATATTCATCTGATTTATATTTTTTATTATAGTATTCAAGTATTCAACAGATGATTTCTGCGTGGATTGCGATCGGTATATAATTTTCCTCCAACTCAATGAAGAGTTACTCCATGGCAATGCTGGTAATGTAAAGTTTTGTTTGGTTCATGTTTGAAGTGTCAGAGTTCACTGCCGACAACGTTAAGTGGGAGTGTGTGTTACTGAATATTGATTTCTGCTACTAAATTAATATTTATTTGCTACTTATATGGAGATCGAGAACTGTATAGCCTCCACTGTTAATGACATTTCTGGATCTACGATGAACCTGGGGAAAACAAGATACTGAATTTATTATGATCAGTTAAAAATAAATTATTTTTACAGAATAATATAGATTTACGAATGCTGAGAACGTGAAATCAAGAGGAAATAAGGCGTTTCAGTATATTACCTTCTTACAAGCAGGAGTCAGAGATTTGTTTGCATCTGTCCTTTCTCAACATAACAGCTTGACACAGGTACGGGTATCATACAACAAAAATTATGTGTAGATATGTGTAGAAGGGGATTCAAGGGCATCATACAACGTCATTTAGTGACATAAATAATGATCAAAACCTTGGAGAAATCTATTGACAATGTAAATGTGGTAGGAGGGCCAACATGAACGCTAGGAGTTAACAAATGGGAGTTCAAGGTAAGTTGTACCTCCGGGAAAGCGTACCAAAAAAAAAGAAAAGAAAAAAAAAGAACGTAGGAAACATCAAGACAGTAGAACACGTATAAAATTCATATAATTGTTTTGCTATCACTCATCGCTGAGCGAGAAATGCAGTATACTTACAAATTCAGTGCGCGTGAGTGTAGTCTCTCCTCATGTGTGTTCCTCGTTTCGCTTGCCCGACATTTTGAGCAGGTATTTCCTTTCACGATTCAGAGACGGGACAGAACCGTCTTGAAGACAGGAGAAAGGTCTTACGAACAGTGCCAGTTACTTTCTCAAGTCTCCAGTCGTCTTTAAGAGGATTATCAAGGCTCTATAAGCCGTATTACTGTTCATAAAGTCCGCAGCTCGTGGTCGTGCGGTAGCGTTCTTGCTTCCCGCGCCCGGATTCCCGGCGGGGTCAGGGATTTTCTCTGCCTCGTGATGACTGGGTGTTGTGTGATGTCCTTAGGTTAGTTAGGTTTAAGTAGTTCTAAGTTCTAGGGGACTGATGACCATAGATGTTAAGTCCCATAGTGCTCAGAGCCATTTGAACCATTTGCCACTGTTCATAATGTGGTTCCATCCTATATTCGCCGATGAGAAACTCCTTGATATCCTATTACGGCATGTCAACGTTTGAAAACCACGACACCACTAAGTGTTTCAGTTAACTGCCGAAAATTAAAATTGCAACACTAAGAACGTGTCATACTACTTCGTCGAACTGTCGTGAAGTGTGTCACATGCTTGGCTGTTATAGTAATTAATAATTTCGGCGGAACCATGCAAGGTGCGTACCAATAACACCATTTACATTCTACACTGCTCAAAAGAATTCGGGGAAGTTGTGTATCAATGTCGAATATGTTAAATCTGTTTTGATACACGCGGTACATATGGTATTACTGCATGACCTGAGATCTTCTCTTTCTATTTATGCAACAGCTAATATCATTTGTCATTGATCGGCTGTGATATCCATTACAGTCTCATATGACCGCTCTGTTTTCTAACAAGGTACATGAATGGAGCTTGCCATTTGTGGACATCGTATTCAACCAAGCACATGAAATGCGACACCTGAATGCAGAGTAAGTTGCAAGGGTAGTCTGTTTGATCCAAAAAAGGTGGCCCTGCAATTGTGCTGTTAAGCTGCCTGGAGGTAGTATGTCTGCGCTACTTGACAACTGCTAATGAAGAGTCATTTTGGACAGGAATAAAGATAGGCAATAAAGTCTGAATAAGGCACAGTACATAGGTAATAGCGTTGAAGCGGTACATTTATAATGAAAATGGTGTATAGTTTACAATATGGGAAAGCATGATAAGTTACAAAAGTAACATTCGTGTTTGACACTGGCCAGAGTCCCATCATAAAGGTTCAAATGGTTCAAATGGCTCTAAGCACTAAGGGACTTAACATCCAAGGTCTTCAGTCCCCTAGACTTAGAACTACTTAAACCTAACTAAACTAAGCACATCACACACATCCATGCCCGAGGCAAGATTCGAACCTGCGACCGTAGCAGCAGCACGGTTCCGGACTGAAGCGCCTAGAACCACTCGGCCACAGCGGCCGGCTTCATAAAGGTCGACGTCGACCTTTCAGCAGGGAATATGCCCTCTTTGGGATCTAATCAACAATTTACGTATATTATTCAATGTGGCTACCAAACTGCCAAATTGCTGAAGAGTCCTTGGGGGTACTGTACCACTCCTTTCTCAAGGTGATTTTCAGTGTTTGCAATATTCGGAGAGGGGGTGTTCGCTAGGAAACAGCTCCAATCTCAAGATGGTCATTACAAACCGAAACCGGTAATTTGATGTCATCCTGCCGGAGTGGCCGTGTGGTTCTGGACGCTACAGTGTGGAACAGAGCGACTGCTACGGTCGCAGGTTCGAAACCTGCCTCGGGCATGGATGTGTGTGATGTCCTAAGGTTAGTTAGGTTTAATTAGTTCTAAGTTCTAGGCGACTGATGACCTCGTAAGTTAAGTCGCATAGTGCTCAGAGCCATTTGAACCAATCTGATGACATAAAAAATTGTGACTGTAGACGTGAAGTAAAGGAAATTTACGTCAGCCCAGAGCATGCCGACATGTTGTTGAGGATTTAGGTCCGGGGAATAGGCTGGCCGTTACATACGTTCTGTACGTTTCCAGTGTGTCTGACACCTCAGCGGTCCTTTGTAGGAGAACAATGTCGTCCATAAACAGAAATTTGGGACCCACCGCGCCACAAAACTGCGGACATGATCGAGAGTAGTCTCCGTGCAATATCGCTGTATACAGGGGTGTTCGGCCTTTATGCATATTGCATGCCCACATCGTAAGGCCGAGGCCACACCGCTGATGTTATGAAAATTCTGTGGTGTGTAACGAGTTTCCTACTCTCTCCACACTCACTGGCGACGAGATAACCTGCCTCAGTGAAGCGGGGTTCGTGGGATTATATCACTCTGGGCCACTGTTGCTGACAACCAGTATGGTTCTGCACCAATAGACTCCTTCTAGTCGATGGCGCGGTTGAAGTGGCATGCATTTGACAGGGTTCCGAGCGTAGACACCAAACTGATTTAATCGGGGCTATATGGTTCTGGCAGAGACAAATAGGGATTGCAAAGTTTGCAATGATCTGCCCAGAAGTAAAATGTGTGTGCGTTTTTCGTGACTAGACATACGTATCGATCATTTTGCGATGTGGTGGTCTGTTTAGGACCACCGAAATGTTATCGCATATCAAATCCACGTTCCGTGACCTTTTTTAATAGCGAGATGATACTTCCGCACAGACCTATTACGGTGGCCACATTACTGACACTTTGACCGATTTGAGCAGTCCAACTGCTCGTTCACGTTCATAAGCACTCAAATGATGTCTTGCAGACATGTTGCGGTACCACGCGTAATGTCGCATTAATCAGTTCCACAACATTCGTCAATCACCGTACAGCATAGACTGCATAAAGAGCGCCCGTGGACAGGCTTTGTTACATTTGACACGTCACACCCTCTAAGTTTCCTTCAACTATCACTGGTCGAGTGTTTCGTAGCAATGACGGTTGTTCCGTAGCAATTTGCAGTTGTTCGTTAGCAAATGTCTGTTATTCCTTAGCAGTTGTCAAGCAACGTATTCGACGGCGCTTCGGTGACGTCCGTGTCGATGAAAATGAGATGAAATAGTTAGGACACCGCTCAATTCTCGAGCAAATGTAATCACCAAGCGGGCTGCGAATCGAATCGAGACCCGAGATCTAGAGACAAGGGGGTAACCACGAGACCGCTAGCTGCAGACGGTCGACCCTATAAATGCCGTACAGCAACAACGCTGGAGCAAAATGTCTGGAACTGTACTCTTTCGAACGTATACAGTGGCGCCAGAGGACAGAGACACCGCCGTTCGCTCATCTACGACGGGATGAACGGCAAATTGGCATGCCGGGGCGGTCACCCGGCGCGCCATTACGTCCGCATATTTCCTTTTTGTTTCGCGGGCTGCTTTAACGAAGCGTCAGCAACTAGGGCAGGCGGCCCGTCCCGCCCCGGCCCCATCCGTCGCGAGCAGCAGCAGACGCCCGACGCCCCACCCCTAATGGCGGCGCGCATTTGAATGTGGGGAGGGGAGCCGGGAGGCGGGGGGCGGTAATTTGCGCGTGACAAACCGCAGTGCGGGAGCGGGAGGCGCATTATGCCGTGCCAAGAACTGGCGGCAGCCGCCCCCGCGTCTGGCCGGCGCTGGCGGCTCCAGCGCCAAGGCGCGTCATCCACCAACAGCTCACCCGATACAGACGAGCGCCCGTATCTGACAGCCGCAGGCGCCACCAATAGCGAAGGCTTCCAAGTAGCTTATATTCCGGGCCCTATGCGCCCTGCGGCTTCTTCACTATTCGGTTAACGAACATACCGTTCTGAGTAATCTCTCAGTTCCTTGTTTTCATCATCATCCACATACATACTACGCGACCCACTGTAAAGTGCAGGGTGCTCGTATTACTGCTGGTCATTACCTTTCCTGTACCACCTGCAAATGGAGCGAGGGAAAAACCAGGTCGGGATTTCTCCAAGTTTGTCGTCGCTTTCTTTACACAGTATACACATTTGCTATGAAATTTCTGAAGATTTTCGCATCTTACGAACGACACTGGTAATAAAGGAAAGTTGTTTGCAATTTGTCGCTGCCCCACTGTTTTGTTTCTCACAAGGGAACCTCCCCATCGCACCCCCCTCAGACTTAGTTATAAGTTTGCACAGTGGATAGGCCTTGAAAAACTGAACACAGATCAATCGAGAAAACAGGAAGAAGTTGTGTGGAACTATGAAAAAATAAGCAAAATATACAAACTGAGTAGTCCATGTGCAAGATAGGCATCATCTAGGAGAGTTTGAGTTCAGGAGCGCCGTGGTCCCGTGGTTAGCGTGAGCAACTGCGGAGCGAGAGGTTCATGGTTCAAATCTTCCCTAGAGCGAAAAGTTTACTTCATTTATTTTTACAAAGTTATGATCTGACCGTTCGTTCATTGACGTTCCTGTTCAGTGTAATAAGTTTAGTGTCTATGTTTTGCGGCCGCACCGCAAAACCGTGCGATTAGTAGCCGAAAGGACGTGCCTGTCCAATGGAAACCGAAAACATTTGATTGCAAGGTCATAGGTCAACCGATGCCTCCACAGGAAAACACGTCTGATTTATTCTATACGACACTGGTGACGGCATGTGCGTCACATGACAGGAATATGTTGTCGACCCACCTAACTTGTACACTTGGTGAATGGGTAAAACGATTCTTCTACCTTGCCCAATTTAGGTTTTCTTGTGGATGTGCTAATCACTCCCAAAGAAGTGTGAAAACATAAGTGTTTGTCACATAAACTGCAAAAAATGAATGCAACTGTTTCACAGTCGTACAGTTTTGTCTGTGCTCTGTCAAAACATGTTTTTAACGTTTTCAAATTTTTCCGTGTGTAGACCGTCAAATCCTGCATATGTCCAAGCAAATCTGAACATGTCCTGGAATTTTGGAGAGCGAAGTTGATTATATGTGAGTGCCTGAACTTTGATAATTGTCTGAAAGTAAAAAATTAAAATTCTCTCCCGAGGAAAGACTTGAACCACGCTAACCACGGGACCACGGCGCCCATGAGTTTACACTCACCTGTATGTTGGCTATCTTACACATGGACTACCTAGTTTGTATATTTTGCTTATTTTTTCATAGTTCCACACAACTTCTTCCTGTTTTCTCGATTGATCTGTGTTCAGTTTTTCAAGGCCTATCCATTGTACCAACTTATAACTAATTCTGAAGGGGGTGCGATGGGGAGGTTCCCTTGTCAGTAGCATTTAGCGAAAAGAACATGAGCCGTCTATCGACTCGTGCTACACCTTGTTTTTAGATTGCATTGGTTTTGCTTTTCTTCCCCTGACATCTTTGTTTGACATGTTGTCTGTCATTAAGTGGCTGCTTGGTTGTCTTTTCCCTCTGCTATCGATATCTGCGTTTTTGCTTCTGGGAAACTGCTATGGAGGAAGTGAGATCTTTGACCGGTTGTAACCTCGTGTGGTGGCGCGGAAGTAGGGGCGTTGCGCGCAGAGACTGTGGTGGACACGTGACGGAGTGTGGCTCTCCAGCGCGAAGCAGGTGTGGTCGGTTGTACCGAGTCGCCACGTGCTGTATGTCGGTTCTGTGTAACGAGCGGGTCGAGTCGACGAAAGAGCTCCCCGAGTGTTGGTTGTATACAGAATCGCCCCACATCTACATCTACATCCATACTCCGCAAGCCACCTGACGGTGTGTGGCGGAGGGTACCTTGAGTACCTCTATCGGTTCTCCCTTCTATTCCAGTCTCGTATTGTTCGTGGAAAGTAGGATAGTCGGTATGCTTCTGTGTGGGCTCTAATCTCTCTGATTTTATTCTCATGGTCTCTTCGCGAGATATACGTAGGAGGGAGCAATATACTGCTTGACTCTTCGGTGAAGGTATGTTCTCGAAACTTAAACAAAAGCCCGTACCGAGCTACTGAGTGTCTCTCCTGCAGAGTCTTCCACTGGAGTTTATCTGTCATTTCCGTAATGCTTTCGCGATTACTAAATGATCCAGTAACGAGGCGCGCTGCTCTCCGTTGGATCTTCTCTATCTCTTCTATCAACCCTATCTGGTACGGATCCCACTCTGCTGAGCAGTATTCAAGCAGTGGGCGAACAAGCGTACTGTAACCCACTTCCTTTGTTTTCGGATTTCATTTCCTTAGGATTCTTCCAATGGATCTCAGTCTGGCATCTGCTTTACCGACGATCAAATTTATATGATCATTCCACTTTAAATCACTCCTAATGCGTACTCCCAGATAATTTATGGAAATAACTGCTTCCAGTTGCTGACCTGCTATTCTGTAGCTAAATGATAAGGGATCTATATTTCTATGTATTCGCAGCACATCACACTTATCTGCATTGAGATTCAATTGCCATTCCCTGCACCATGCGTCAATTCGCTGCAGATCCTCCTGCATTTCAGTGCAATTTTCCATTGTTACAACCTCTCGATACACCACAGCATCATCTGCAAAAAGCCTCAGTGAACTTCCGATATCATCCACAAAGTCATTTATGTATATTGTGAATGCCAACGGTCCTATTACACTCCCCTGTGCCACACCTGAAATCACTCTTACTTCGGAAGACTTCTCTCCATTGAGAATGACACGTTGCGTTCTGTTATCTAGGAACTCTTCAATCCAATCACACAATTGGTCTGATAGTCCTTATGCTCCTACTTTGTTAACTAAACGACTGTGGGGAACTGTATCGAACGCCTTGCGGAAGTCAAGAAACACGGCATCTACCTGTGAAGCCGTGTCTATGGCCCTCTGAGTCTCGTGGACGAATAGCGCGAGCTGGGTTTCAAACGACCGTCTTTTTCGAAACTCATGCTGATTCCTACAGGGTAGATTTCTAGTCTCCAGAAAAGTCATTATACTGGAACATAATACGTGTTCCAAAATTCTACGACTGACAGACGTTTGAGATATAGGTCTATAGTTCCACACATCTGTTCAACGTCCCTTCTTGATAACGGAGATGACCTGTGCCCTTTTCCAATCCTTTGGAACGCTACGCTCTTCTGGAGACCTACGCTACACCGCTGCAAGCAGGGGGGCAAGTTCCTTCGCGTACTCTGTGTAAAATCGAACTGGTATCGCATCACGTCCAGCGGCCTTTCCTGTTTTGAGCGATTTTAATTGTTTCTCTATCCCTCTGTCGTCTGTTTCGATATCTACCATTTTCTCATCTGTGCGACAATCTAGAAAAGGAACTACAGTGCAGTCTTCCTCTGTGAAACAACTTTGGAGAAAGACATTTGGTATTTCGGCCTTTAGTCTGTAATCCTCTGTTTCAGTACCATTTTGGTCACAGAGTGTCTGGACATTTTGTTTCGATCCACCTACCGCTTTGACATAAGACCCAAATTTCTTAGTATTTTCTGCCAAGTCAGTACATAGAACTTTACTTTCGAATTCATTGAACGCCTCTCGCATAGCCATCCTCACACCACATTTAGCTTCGCGTAATTTTTGATTGTCTACAAGGCTTTGGCTATGTTTATATTTGCTGTGAAGTTCCCTTTGCTTCCGCAGCAGTTTTCTGACTCGGTTGTTGTACCACGGTGGCTCTTTTCTATCTCTTACGATCTTGCTTGGCACATACTCATCTAACGCATATTGTTCGATGGTTTTGAACTTTGTCCACTGATCCTCAACTCTATCTGTACTTTAGACAAAACTTTTGTGTTGAGCCGTCAGGTACTCTGTAATCTGCTTTTTGTCACTTTTGCTAAACAGAAAAATTTTCGTACCAATTTTAATATTTCTATTTACGTCTGAAATCATCGATGCAGTAACCGCTTTACGATCGCTGATTCCCTGTTCTGCGTTAACTGTTTCAAATAGTTCGGGTCTGTTTGTCACCAGAAGGTCTAATATGTTCTCGCCACGAGTCGGTTCTCGTCGGTTCTCAGTTAAACAAACTGCTCAAGGTAGTTTTCAACTAAAGCACTTAAAAAAATTTCCTACTGGACTCTTTGTCCCTGCCACCCGTTATGAACGTTTGTCTCCCAGTCTATATCCGGCAAATTAAAATCCCCACCCAGAACTGTAACATGGTGGGGAAATCTAGTCAAAGTATTTTCCAAATTATCCCTCAGGTGCTCAGCCACAACAGCTGCTGAGCCAGGGGGCCTATAGAGAGATCCAATTACAATGTCTGAGCCTGCTTTAACCGTGACCTTCACCCAAATTATTTTACATCTCGGATCTCCGTCAATTTCCTTCGATACTATTGCACTTCTTATCGCTATAAACACGCCTCCCCATTCACTGTCCAGCCTGTGTCTGCGGTATACATTCCAATCTGAGTTTAGGATTTCATTACTGTTTACGTCTGGTTTCAGCCAACTTTCTGTCCCTGGTACTATATAGGCATTGTGACCGTTTATTAACGAGAGCAATTCTGGAACCTTTCTATAGACGCTCCTGCAGTTTACTATTAGCACATTAATGTTGTTATTCCCTTTTGCATTTTGCCTACTGCTACTACGAGTAGTTGCTTTACATTTTACCTTGGTGGGACGTTAACAAGCTTCTTTAAATCCTCCGTTTCAGCACTGGAGTTTAAAAGGAGACACCTAACATGAAGGAGCGGTCACTACCCGTCAACGATGCAGAGAAGACGTGAATTCCGGTGACAGAGCGTGTTATCGCGTGATCGTTGCGTGTTGGGTACGCTGGCGACGGGTGCGCGGTCGGATGTGTGGATCCTTGTCATCGGAGGTCGTGTACTGCCTGTTCGAGCATAATTGCAAGTTAAGTTCGTGGAAGGTTTAGTCAGTAAGCAATAATTTGGTGTAACCAGCGCCTCTTCTGCCTTGTGGCCTCCGGCGACCGGGTTTCCCGTCCCTGGCACCGGTGTAATTGAAGACAGTGATCTTTCCTCATCCTCTCCTTACTGTCCGATGGGAGGTGTAGTTTTTGGTAGTTTAATTGTTTCGCTATTCTGTCCAGGGTTATGAGTAAATTCATGCTTCTTGCACGAGGTTAGCTCTGATTCTGTCAGCAAGTTAAGCCATCTTATAATCAGTATTCTGCCTAGCCTGAGCATCCCTGAGTGGGTGATTTGTGGCCGCCTTATTAGGGTCCGTCATATCTGTTATGTTCTAATGATATTCCAGGACACTTTTGTTAAAATTTTTTAAATTCCTCCAAGTTTGTAAATTCCTTTCATTGCCATTAATCGTGTGTTTGCTGAGACCTGCTTAATCTTTTTAATGGCGGTGTTGGTAGCTTCACTACCTCAGCGTACCGTATTAACAAAGTTCTGTATTTACTTTAGTAGCCTGTTTACTAATATTCTTTAAATTTTTTTTAAATTGTTGTATTGCTATAAATTACTTTGATTGGCGTTAGCGAATTGTTTTAAAAGGTAGTTTATTGCCGTACTTCTAGCTTCTGTGTTATTTAAAAAAAATTTTTTTAACATTTGTATTGCTATAAGTTACTTGATTGCCGTTAGCGGCGTATTTTAAAAAGTTGTCTATTGCCGTACTGCTAGCTTCTGTGAGATACGAATAAAACATTTGTGAAAATCTCAACTCGACAGTAAACTATTAGAAATTTGGCCCCTTTTCCCAACTTGTGGTGTGGCTTGTAGTAACAGTAACCACTGTGTGTGTCAGAACGGCTCGTTCCATCCGGCGATTCTCATGTGAATTCATGTAAGACTTACCTAATACCCGCATGTTGATCGCATCTACCGGTAACAAATGTAGCAGCAAGTCTCTGAATTGCCAATTGAGATACTACTCGATCGATTACTAGCGATTCCATTGTCAGTAACCCGACAATGACCCTCCTCTCCTTTTAATCGGACATGGTGGGGATCTCAAACACTCGATCAGTACTGAAGAAGGGATACACAATGTTCTGTGTGCGGTCTCTTTGGTGTGTCCCAACAAACCAAAGTGGGCCATTCGCCTTCCCTTCAGCGGACTTTTTGTGTTCGTTATATCTTATGTTTTAACATGGCTACTATCTTAAAAACTGGATTACTGTAGCAGGTAGCATCACTGGTGCCTTTAATAAATCTGATGAGTGAGTTGGCGAGTATCTAAATATGTGACACGAATGTCCGTATCGATTGCTTCCATAGACTTAGACGCTTCAGCTTTTTATACCGCCGAGAGACTGGTATGTGACATAAATTTCAGCTTAATATGTAGAAACTTCCCCTTCAAATGTAAAGAACGGCTGTGCTAGTAAGACTTCTACGTTACTTGATTTTCAAACTCCAAAGTGAAACAGAACGTACTGAGACTGTTTTCTCTTTACTTGTTCTCAACGTTTCAAAACTGACACACAATATTTTAGCGCAACGCAATCTGACTTTCAATAATCCCTACAAAAGAATAGCCCTGACTAACAATAACCTATACCCTTCATGAATCACTTACCTACAAAAATCTTCGTTACTCGAACTACTGCAATACAACTAGCGCAAATACTGTAAGCTAAATAAAAGATTCTAACTACTGTAGGCACTAACTAATGATAAGATATAGTTAGCAAATGAAAGATTTTGACAGTGAACGAACAATGTATTTACCTTAATAATATTCAAAAGTCTGGCATTTCTCTCCCCACATCCACCACTGCTTGCGGTTCACCTCCAACTGCCCAACGCTACGGGATGTTCACATCCAACAGCCCAGCACTACACTGGCAAAAAACTTCCAACAAGGTGTCCAACCAGCCACAGACTGCACACAGCCCAGTCAAGATTTTAATAGAGAGCGCTACGTGGCGTTGTTGTTGTTGTTGTTGTGGTCTTCAGTCCTGAGACTGGTTTGATGCAGCTCTCCATGCTACTCTATCCTGTGCAAGCTTTTTCATCTCCCAGTACCTACTGCAACCTACATCCTTCTGAATCTGCTTAGTGTATTCATCTCTTTGTCTCCCTACACGATTTTTACCCTCCACGCTGCCCTCCAATACTAAATTGGTGATCCCTTGATGCCTCAGAACATGTCCTACCAACCGATCCCTTCTTCTGGTCAAGTTGTGCCACAAACTTCTCTTCTCCCCAATCCTATTCAATACTTCCTCATTAGTTATGTGATCTACCCATCTAATCTTCAGCATTCTTCTGTAGCACCACATTTCGAAAGCTTCTATTCTCTTCTTGTCCAAACTATTTATCGTCCATGTTTCACTTCCATACATGGCTACACTCCATACGAATACTTTCAGAAATGACTTCCTGACACTTAAATCAATACTGGATGTTAACAAATTTCTCCTCTTCAGAAACGCTTTCCTTGCCATTGCCAGCCTACATTTTATATCCTCTCTACTTCGACCATCATCAGTTATTTTGCTCCCCAAATAGCAAAACTCCTTTACTACTTTAAGCGCCTCATTTCCTAATCTAATTCCCTCAGCATCACCCGACTTAATTCGAGTACATTCCATTGTCCTTGTTTTGCTTTTGTTGATGTTCATCTTATATCCTCCTTTCAAGACACTGTCCATTCCATTCAACTGCTCTACCAAGTCCTTTGCTGTCTCTGACAGAATTACAATGTCATCGGCGAACCTCAAAGTTTTTATTTCTTCTCCATGAATTTTAATACCTACTCCGAATTTTTCTTTTGTTTCCTTTACTGCTTGCTCAATATACAGATTGAACAACATCGGGGAGAGGCTACAACCCTGTCTTACTCCCTTCCCAACCACTGCTTCCCTTTCATGCCCCTCAACGTGGCGTTACCAACATAAAAACCTAAACAGCCTACTTACAATGTCTACCCGTCCCTAAGAAAAAAGGCGTCTTAATGCACAGATGCTCGAATGCACAGACAGTCAGATAATAAATGGCAAAATTTTTTTTCTTGTGATGTAATTACGAATTCAAAACTCTTGCCAAATTTCATGATCCTAGGTCAGCGGGAAGCACCATATAGGATTTGATAAGCGAGTTCTTGAGTGTCAAAATATGTTACATAAATGGCAGTATCTTTTGACTGCACTGACCAAGCAGCTAATGTTCATTACATCGCCAAGGCATCATAGACCTATGCACGTGACATAAATTTCAACTTGATCTCTCTCTCTATTCGTTTAGTCGGTTCCGACTCTTCGTGACCTCATGAACCAAAACACGTCACTTTTTCCTGTCTTGCACTTTCTCCCGTAGACCTTCCAGGTTGGAACACATTGCTTCTGTGATGCCATCGATCCATCTCATCCTCTGACGTCCTCTTCTTCTAGTTCCTTCAATCTACCCCAGCATTAATGTTTTTTCCAGCGAGGCATGCCTTCGCATTGTGTGTCCAAAGTAAGTCAGCTTTTGTTTTAACATTAGACCTTCCAGGGAGAAATCTGGTTTTATTTGCTCCAATATTGATCTGTTGGTTCTCTTTGTAGTCCATGGAACTCTAAGAAGTTTCCTTCAACACCACAATTCGAAGGAGTCAATTCTTCGCCGTTCAACCTTTCTAATGTTCTAGGTCTCACATCCATACATCACAACTGGAAAGACCATAGCCCTCACAATACGAATCTTTGTTGCTAGTGTTATATCTCTGGACCTTATAACCTTGTCAAGGTTTGACATCGCCTGTCTACCGAGCAACAGGCGTCTCCGGATTTCATGGCTGCAGTCGCTATCAGCAGAGATCTGGGAACCGTGATAACTGAATGTGGTCACTACCTCCATGGTTTCTCCTGCTATATCCCACGAATTGGTAGGTGTAGTTGCCATAATTTTCGTTTTCTTCACATTCAGCATAAGACCGGCCTTTTCACTTTCGTCTTTCACCTTCAGTAAGAGTGTTCTCAATTCCTCTTCACTTTCTGCCAACAGGGTCGTATCATCCGCGTACCTGAGGTTGTTTACATTTATTCCAGCTATTTTAATTCCTGTTTCTCCTTCATCTAGCCTCGCATTCCTCATAACATGTTCTGCATACAGATTGAATAAGTACGGTGATAGTATGCAGCCTTGCCGGACTCCTTTCTGAATCTGTATCCATTTCGTTGTTCCACACATAGTTCTCACCGTGGCTTCTTGGTCAAGGTATAAACTCCGTATCGGATGAATGAGGTGATCTGGTACACCCATGTTTTTCAGTACGTTCCATAATTTGTTGTGATCGACGCAGTCAAAGGCTTTGGCGTAGTCAATAAAGCAGAGGTACACATCTTTCTGGAATTCTCTCGCTTTTTCCATAATCCACCGAATGTTAGCAATTTGATCTCTAGTTCCTCTTCCTTTCCTAAATCCAGCTTGTTATTCTGGTAGCTCTCGATCTAGTTATTGGCAAAGTCTATTTTGTAAGATTTTCAACATAACTTTGCTAGCATGTGAAATAAGTGCGATTGTTCGGTAATCTGAGCATTCTTTAGAACTTCTCTTCTTTGTAATGGGGATGAATACTGATCTTTTCCAGTCTTCTGGCCACTGCTGCGTGATCCATATTTTTTGACATATTGAGTGCAGCACTTTCACTGCATCCTTTCCAGTGACTTTAAACAATTCTGCTGGTATTTCATCATGTCCACTAATTTTGTTATCAGCCATATTTTCAAGGGCCCACTGGATTTCGCTCTCCAAAATATCTGGCTCTAGTTCTAAATGAACATTAACATCAGCAGTAGGAGCCCTGTCATTATGCAGTTATTTCTTGTATAGGTCTTCTACATATTCTGCTCATCTTTCCTTAACATCCTCTGCTTCACTCAGATCTTTCCCGTTTCTATCTTGTGTCATTCCTATTTTTGCCTGGAATTTTCCTTTAATTTCTCTAATTTTCTTATAAAGATCTCTTGTCTTCCCCATTCCGTTACTATCTTCAACTTCCTTGCACTGTTCATTAAAGATTATATTTTTATCTCTTCTAGCTAATTTCTGAAAATCTTTATTTAATTCAAACATAGCTGATCTATCTCCCTTGATTTTTTTTTTCTTTCGTTCTTCTGCAACTTGCAGTGCCTCAACTGATAGCCATCTAGTCTTCTTACTGTTCCTTTTCTTGGGAATGTGTTTCTCTGCGGTCTCCTTCACAGTATTAGCTACTTCTGTCCACATCTCTTGCGAGCTTTTGTCCTCCAGCTGTAATACATTAAATCTGTTTTGTACCTCTACAGCGTAGTCGGAGGGTATAGAGTTAAGGTCATATCTGCAAGTTGGGATACTTTTTGCTACATTCTGAAATTTCAGCCGAAATTTTGCAATCAGGAGCTCATTATCTGATCCGCAGTCAGCCCCAGGTCTTGTTGTATCTGACTGAACCGCGCTCTTCCACCTCTGATTACAAAGTATGTAATCAATTTGGTTCCGGTGTTGGCCATCTGGCGAAGTCCAGGTATATAGGCGTCGTTTTGGTAGTTGAAACAGTGTATTAGTAATTATCAATGAATTTTCTTGGCAGAATTCAAGGAGTCTCTGTCCAGCTTCATTTGTTGTACCAAGACCATATTTCCCCTTTATACCTTCTACAGCTTGATATCCCACTTTTGCATTCCAGTCTCCAACTATGAAGACGATATCCTTTTTTGGTGTTGACAGTAGTAATTCTTCTAAATCTCCATAGAACTGGGCAATAATTTCCTTTTCAGTATCGGTTGTTGGTGCATAAACTTGAATTACTGTGATGTTGAGGGGCTGACCTTGAAGTCTGATGGACATCATTCTATCATTTTTATATTTGCATCCCATTACAGCTTTTCTCACTTTATCACTAACTATGAAGGCTAGTCCATTACTTCTGTTGTTATCGTGCCCAGAATAATAAACCATATGACCATCCGAAGCAAATTCTCCCATGCCAGTCCACCTCATTTCACTTATTTCCAATATGTCGATGTTAATTTTCTCCATTTCTCTTTTCACTATGTCTAGTTTTCCTTGAAACATGGATCTTACATTCCATGTTCCTATGCAGTGCTTCTCTTTGCACCATCTTACTCTTCGTGAAGCTCCTCTCAACCTGGTTGCCCCCGGAGATCCGATCGGGGAACTTGAAACTCCGGAACATTTTGAGCTGAGCGAAGTCATAGGGTTTTCTTGGGATAGTTCAGTGGTGGTTTCTCGTTGCCTTCCACTGTCCTCCAACTCCTATCTGCTCACCGGCTCAGTTTCCCGCTGGGGTTGGTTACCCAACCTTCCGCTCAGTTGCTCGGCTTAACAGGGGCACCACGTGTAGGTAGGAAGTTGGAGAATTGAGGTGACAGAGGCTGTGAGAACCCTCTTGCTGAGTTCTTGTAATCGCGTATCACCCCCATTTTATGCCAGAGTCTAATGATGTCTGCAGAAACCCCCCAGGTCATTTTCTGGGCCCTTTCAACTTGATACGTCTACACTATTGCTGCGGAAAGGAGGTTTTAACCAATGGAGGAGAGGAAGACAGTCGGATAATAAACGACAAAAAATTTTTTTTCGCGTGATTAATTTGTTTGTATTGTGAAACCTTGCTTCTTGCCAAATGTCATGATGATAGATCAGAGGCAAGTACCCGATATCTTTTGCTGAGTGACTCAGCGAGTATCAGAATACGTGAGATAAATGACCGCTTTTTTGATTCCATTGACTTAGAAGCTTCGGTGTTTTATGCGGTCTACTCTAGTATTTTACATCAGTTTCACCTTGGTACGTCTACCCGTTCCTGAGAGAAAGCGTTTTTTATTGTAGGACAGATAGACGGACGGACTGACGAGCAACAAAGTCATCCTACAAGGGCTCCGATTTTAGCGATTGACTTACGGTACCCTAAAAAAGGAATAGTTACAGTAAAGCTAAAGTTGCGTGTTCTGGCCGTAGATAGTACAATAAGCCACGACCGTCCGACTTATCATCCTCTTCCAACGGGGGTCACTGGATCCGGTATGTAGGAGCCTATGGTTCCTGACAATGGAATCGCTAGTAATCGACCGAGTAGTATCTCAATTGGCCTCACTAGTCAGAGTACCCAACGTATCAGTCATCTCATCGACAAAAAATCCTGTCAGTACCGGGAATCGAAGCAGTGTCCTCTGAATGATCTGCAGCTGCGCTGCTCACTCAGCTACGGAGGCAGTCACAGCAGCACACTTATTAAAACTGGTGCAACTAGTAATTGTCGTGAATATCTTGTATAATTTAAGAAGAAATACCACGAAAATTACTTTTAAGTTTGTATAAAAACCGTAGAGTGTAAAAGTGATCAACTTCCAGCTCTATATGGTGCAATGGGATCGTGGTCCTTATTTGCAACCACAGTATCTCAACCTGAAGAATGACTATCTGCTGACAATACTTCTTCAGATCAGTCGAATAATGGTGCAACTCGAAACAGTGAATTTGTACCAACTATTTCGGATTATTGAAACCATAAATGGTCTGCGCAAGTTGTTTTGCGGAGACATGTACACATACACTGTAGAAGAATCTGGCGAAGTAATCGTGCATACTGCATACCGCTGTCGGCGACTACTTTTGCATTAATTATAATGTGAGAAACAAATTGAGTTATTTTATTACATTCCCTGACGATATTTCATTCATTCCCATGCGTACCAAGAAACGAATGGTGAACTCACGTCGTTGTAGCCTATCTTCTTGCTTCATTTAGTGCACATTCTGAAACTTGTGTGGGAATCAGTGTGAAATGCGCCGCAAAATCATCTGTTACCAGGGCAGACACAATCCCGTGACACAGCTCGAGCACTGGCTGCAGCACTTGAGGCATGTGCTGCGCGGTCGGCTACAGCTACAGCATCTTAATCAACGATTGCCGTGAGAATGGGCCACCTCCCTCTACCTGTTGCACTACTTAATTCACAAGTGTCCTGATCGCATTCTTTAGCCCGTTTATTGGCATCGGATCTCTTCGCAGCTATTTCTGTCGCCTACATTCCCGCAATGGGCCGTTACTATTGCTGTCGTACTTAATAACATTACCAGCAGTGCACGGTCTTTCTTCGTTGCTGCATTGGGTACGGAAAAATTCAACCTTCTTAATCCTTTACAATAGAGCTGTCACTTCACAAAAGAAATCAACACGTGTTGCCAGGCGGCAAACAGCATACCGATGTCAAATCAGCAAATATTTCACATTCTGACTGCTTAAAGCGCCATATTTTCACCTGGTGGCAGAGACTGGAACTATAATTGTTTTCAACATACTTCATGGGCACATTAATTAATGAAATACCTTTGATGCTGCAGCATCCTGCGATGTATACAGCCCGCACTGCAGCAGTCGAAACACCGCCAGTTCAATTACACTGAAGTGCCATAGAAACTGGTGTAAGGAAGCGTATTCAAATATAGAGATATGTAAAGAGGCAGAATGTAGTGCTGCGGTCGGCAACGCCTATTTAAGCAACAAGCATCTGACGCAGTTGTTATATCGGTTAATGCTCCTACAGTGGCAGGTTATCAAGATTTAACCGAGGCTGAAAGCGGTGTTATAGTTGGCGCACGAGCGATGGGACACAGCATCTCCCAGGTAGCGATGAAGTGGGGATTTTTCCGTAGGGCCACTTCACGAGTGTACCGTGAATATCAGGAATCCGGTAAAACATCAAATCTCCCGCATCGCTGCGACCGGAAAACGATCCTGCAAGAATGGGACCAACGACGAATAAAGAGAATCGTTAGGCATGACAGAAGTGCGACCCTTCCACAAATTGCTGCAGATTTCAGTGCTGGACGGTCAACGAGTGTCAGCGTGCGAACCACTCAACGAAACCACATCCACATGGGCTTTTGGAGCCGAAGGCCTACTCCTATACCTTTGATGACTGCCCTACACAAAGCTTTACACCTCGCCTCGGCCCGTCAACACCAACATTGGACTGATGATGACTGGAAATATGTTGCTGGTAGGACCAAACTCGTTTCAAACTGTATCTAGCAGATGTAAGTGTACGAGTATGGAGACATCTTCATGAATCCATAGACCCTGCATGTCAGCAGGAGACTGTTCAAAGTGATGGAGAGTCTGTAACGGTGTGGGGCGTGTGCAGTTGGAGTGATATGGGACCTCTGATACGTCTAGATACGACTCTGGCAGATGCCACGTAAGTAAACAGCCTGTCTGATCACCTACAACCGTTGACGTCCATTGTGCATTCCAACGGACTTTGGCAATTCCAAATGAGACACTCTACACGTCCAGGAAAACTACAGAGTGGCTTCAGGAACACTTTTCTGAGTTTAAACACTTCCAGTGGCCACCAAACTCAGACATGAATATCATTGAGCTTATCTGAGATACCTTGCAATGTGCTATTCAGAAGAGATCTCCAGCCTCTCGTATTGTTACGGGTTTATGGACAGCACTGCAGGATTCATTGTGTCAGTTAACTCCAGCACTACTTCAGACATTAGCTGAGTCCATTCCACGTCGTGTTGCGGCACTTATGCGTGCTCACGGGGGCCGTACAGGATCTTAGGAAGGTGTACCATCCATTATGTCATCAAAGAAAGAAGTGAATTACTGAACACTTGGATATCGATTGATCATGTCTCTGGGATCCTAGGCAGGTTAAATTAAAAGTAGATCCAGTAGATCGTCACCTGCTCTAATACGTTCTTCTTCCATTTGCAACAGCTCCACGCAGTGACTCCACACACCATCAATGGTGATAATACTGATCTGAAGATGATCTATGTACTACTGAAACCGGTTACCATACCATGAAAATAAACAGTAGTTCTGGTCTAGAGTGATATTTTTCTTTAACATTACCGCACAATATCGCTGATTGAATATTTTAACAATAAACCTGGAAGTTAACAACTTCTAAACTTTTCTTCAGATTTTAACAATCAATAACATCTTAGACGTTAGCAAAATACTATAGCTATCATCCCTGTAAGCTACACATATGCATCTATTTTATTGATTTAGTACATTTTTATATGTTTTTCACTATGCAAATGTCTGTCAGAACAGCAGATTCTCCACAACACCACAATCCAGCATGAATACCTCTTGTTATGTCATACTTGTGTAGTTTTTTAATGAATATTTTACTACATTTACTAGAAACTTTATTTAAACGTTGATTAGAGTTGATACTGAAACCATTTTAATTCAAAACTAGTCAACTGTATGTCTTAGCTGACACCTCCATTGAAAAAACTACCAAAAGACGTGTCTGTCTAGTAGGCCTATGTGACTGTTTAACAACATTTGCTGTAATTTAACATGAGCGCTAATGCACAAGAACTATTATTGATACGTATTGTAAACCCGAGTGTGACCGAATTATTTTGTTATTCTTTTGTTAAATATTATCATAGTTTATTAGTTTGGACGGTAGAGCGGTCTAGTCGAGTCACAGCATGTCTGTATAATAAGAATGACCTATGTTTGGTGGGGATGGCCTTCCACCAATGATAATTAGGCGGTGATACTGCTGGAGTCAAGCGAAGCAGACAATTTTTGAATGGTGTGCTCCAGGGAGCTGTTCAGACCACTGGAGACAATTGAAGACAAACACTTTTTGAATGGTGCTCCAGGAAATTATTCAGATCACAAGTTTACGCTGGAAGAAAGCGGACTTACCTCTGGTAACGTGCGATATTCGGTTATGTAGGTGATAGATTCTGGCCGATGAATGGCTTGTTGCGTACTTTAACTTTTCAAGAGACTTTAACTTTCGTGAAGTCTGGAGTCCTCCAGTGCAAAACTTCAGCTTCTCCCTCTTGCATTACAGAATTAAAACTAGACAGAGCATAAGTTCCTTCTCTTTGTCCCTCATGGTCGATGTGGAAACAACTATATTGAACTATGAATTATTTTGACCTGGTGAATACTTCGTTTACTGTGATCACGAAATGGACTTTTTTTGCATTCCTGGAAGACAACTTAAATTAGTCATTTTGCTGCTATTGTTGTAACGCACTTAACGCAACCTTATTGCTTTTTAATAATATTATATTACTGTCTGTTTTATAATTATTAATTGTAGGATCATTTTCCATTTATTTAAGACTAACTCAACACCTGCTGATTTGCCTATGTTGATTGTATGGTGTGCACAGAATTTTGTTTCTATTTAATCGATTTTGTATGTTGTTACGCCAATCTTTCATGTGTTAATCTACTCAATGTGAAAAAAGTGAATCTAGTCTACGCAAGCTAAGTTACTGATAGGGTATTAAGATTTAACAAAGCAATTCTTCATACAGGATTTGCACACTTTTATAAACATTTAATCTAGGGAGGTGAAATAAGTGAAAATAATGAAAAAATGCCACAAAAATTTTATCCTTCATTTCACACTGTTAGAGGTTGGATTTTTAAAAACATTAAACAAGTACTTTCTTAATTGTAACCGAAAATCTAAATACAAAATTTCACAGGTTCTTATGGAACTGTTCATCCCTCATTTCACTCCTTTAGGGGCTGAATTCCCAGAAACATTCAAGCACTTTTTTTTTTATATTTCTGACCGAGTAGTAAAATACCAATTTTCGTAGCACTACCTTCGAAACTGCCTTAATATCTACATTTTTGAACAGCCCTTCATCCCCTATTGCACTCCATTATGGGTTGAATTTCCGAACATACTAGAATACGTATTTTTGCGTTTGTAACTGAGACGCCAAATACTAAATTCCATAGACTTACCCTTGAAATTCCTTTCGTAATACTTGTCATTCCCTATTGAACCCCCTTAGTGGTTGAATTTCCATAAATACCGAAGCAAGTGTTTTTCGTTTCTGACTGAAAAGCCGAATACCAATTTTCGTAATTCTAGCTCCAAAATTGTCTTAATCGCAACATATTTTCTAAAAAACTTTTCATCCCCCATTTCACCACCTAGGGGTTGAGTTTCCTCTGCAAATTTCAAGATTCTATCGTTAGTCGTTTTAGCTGGGCGGTGATGAGTCAGTGATATATATATATATATATATATATAATATATAATATATATATATATTTTATATATATATTTTATATATATATATATATATATATATATATATATATATATATATATATATATATATAGTAATTGGTTACGTTCACGGCGATGTACAATATTTGATGTTTGTTATACGTGACGAATAGGTCGATTAATTGTGTTAGTGAGTTTTTATTTTCAGTCGAATTTACAGCATATTATTTTTATTCTGTAGTATTACGGAGATTGTGTGGAGTAATGTGTTCAGCTACAGTCAGTTCGTTAGATTTTGGATGTCATGAGTAATGCGTCTGCGTGCTAGGTGGCTGCACCAGCAGTAGCTTTTGTTACTTACAGAAGGCACGGTTATTTGCATTGTTAATGCCAAGCTGTTTCAAGTTAGCTATTGTAGGATTTCTTGCGCTGTGTATTTACTGGTGGACTGACGTTCCTGAACCATGGTCCGTGTGTTCTCACTGGAAACATCCGAGCTCCTGTCAAGGGAAGCTTCGTTCCCAGTTTTAATTGGTTTATTGCACACAAATTGAATATTGGTATATAGGACTCAGTGTTGTTCGTACTTGCTGCTCCGGATAGTGTCCTATGTTATCAAGTTGAACTACGTGCTAAAGTTTAATAAATCATTTCCTTAAACGTGTTGTTATCTTTTAATTGTGGAGTTACGTTATTCATTAATTTTATTGCTCGCTAAATTTCAAATAAAATATTGTCGTTCGGTTTTTATGATCATGTCTTGAGTATATTAATAGGTCTAACTCACTGTTAAGACCAGACTAAATTTGTAGTGTTATCAGTAAACTAGTCATTGTTGTACAGCGAAATTAGTCAATCGATTCCACCCTTTTATATATCCTTTGGGCTGCCCTGCTTGTACTTGTTGTGTGCTGTTTTTCAGTTTTCTGTTGCAACTCCTTATCCACTATTTTGTGAATATTATTAGGCACTTTTAACGTTCAGTGCTACATATTGGCGCTCCTACCATTACATTAGTTACGATTTGCATCTTCAATTCGTTGCTGCACACGTACCAAATAGAAACGGTCCGCATATGCTGTTTTTTATGTGCAATTATTGAAGTGTTGGAAAGAGCAGGGCGGTTATTAGTAATATACTGGACTAAGGCGATTCAGTTTTGTGTTTTTCCATACTGTTGTGGCAGAGTTAAAATTTGCACAGATTTCAACAAGTTGGTTATAGTTAGCCTGTTACCAACACTGACTATTAGTCTGATGGGATATGCGCCAGCTGCTTTCTTAGCGCGTTTGATGGCAGTCGACGTAAGCGAGTTCACGTGAGACTAGTGCTCTGAACATGAATTTAAAATCTCAGCCCTGTAGCGGTGTGATTACAGTCACCGCGGAAACAACAGAAGTTTACTAATTTTGATCGAAAATCAAAATAGCAGTATTTCAAAATTATGAGCAAATCATTCATCACCCAATTATTCCTGATGCTCTCGCGCTGTGTCTGTTGCAGCTCAGAGATCACCTGTACTTTGAGTTCACAGTACGGGCATTCTACGATACCCCATCATGTACGCTACGTCGGTTCCTCTTGTGTCTAGTATAGCTGTCTCATACAGAAGACTGATATATATCAGCATGACAGGTACTGGCGGCAGCACTGCATTCCGGTCAAAGTGATACGTCAAACTCGTGACCTATCTGCTGCGAAGTGAATGCGTTCCATCAGAGGAAACACAATCCCCCGAGAAATTATACACCTGCGCTGCAGACCGGGTTAGAAGCCGTAATGATTCGCCATTGGCCCCGGAATGCCTCCAACAGCAGATGGTTATGAAATCCACAGTCTCTGCGAAGTGCAGAGCAGTGTATCCACACAGGACATGTCAGTGGAGACATGCAGTGCCTCATATAACTCACGAGGGCGTACTAACCAGCAATGGTATTCGAATCTCTGTGAGGTTGTACGGGCGCAGCGTTATCGTACCGTGTGGCACACGTGCGTGTAACGCTGAAACTCGTAACTATCACGTCGCCATCTCGTCGATGAGAGATGTGCGGCTAATCCGTTACTGCTGATATACAAATTTGCAGGCAACGTGTGCCATCACCGTAACACACGAAATCGACTTTTTTTAAATAAAACACGGCGGTTTAAACCTCTGTCCTGTAATCCATCCCGTCAAGAAAGTTCTAAGATGTTTCTATCGAAAGGGCATGGCCAAATTACTTTCAAAATACGAGCTAGTACTAGGTCTCTGATTACTTCATCGTCGACGGGACGTTTGTCACAAATGTTGTTAACAGTTTAAGCAAGTGCGCTATAGTTAAAGCCATGTGGCGTTAACGTGCTCACCTGCGGCGAAACAATTACGTGTTAATTACAGTCTCCAGTTACATTAATATGACTACATGATAAAAGCCTGAATAACCACCTTAAAAGCAGCGCGTACTGCTGCAAGACGTGGAGGAAATGAGTCAATGAAGCTCTGGAAGGCACCGACAAGTGCCCGCATCTCGTGGTGGTGCGGTAGCGTTCTCGCTTCCCACGCCCGGGTTCCCGGGTTCGAGTCCCGGCGTGGTCAGGGATTTTCTCTGCCTCGTGATGGATGGGTATTGTGTGATGTCCTTAGGTTAGTTAGGTTTAAGTAGTTCTACGTTCTAGGGAACTGATGACCATAGATGTTAAGTCCCATAGTGCTCAGACCCATTTTGAACCGACAAGCATGTAGAGCTATGCCATTCGGTGTTTATCTGTGCTAGGTTACTCGGTTGAGCATCTATGAGGCGAACAACCCTATCCCAGTGGTACCACAAATTTCCTTTAGGACTAAATCCACTGAGTTGGCTGACTAGGATATTACGGTAAACTCATTCGTGCTTTCAAACCACGCATGTACGTTGAGAGCTGTGTGACACATTGAATTCCAATTCTGTATTTGTGGGGATCTGCAGGGTCCAAATTCTTAATAAACGCAAAAATGGTGTACTGCTTGCCTCCAGGAGCAGACTCTTGTGCGATAAACGTTCGTGAAAGTGAACTTTATTTACTATGAAAAAGTTCGTTACGAGTTATAAAGTGTCAAAAATCGATAATGGCGCACTTTCTTTACGAGAATATTACGAAAAATATTAACTAAATATGTCATGACCTACAAAGAACTGTTATATGGGACAAACTAATATCTACAATCATTGTAATTTTTAGAACAAATGCTCTGATAATTTTTTTTTTTCTCATTTCTTCTTCCTCGAATTCTGATATTGTATCTAGAGCGTGCTGGAGGCCAGACGAGATTTCTCTAACCGTAATTTGGTAATTTCAAGCAATAAAATGAAATTTTACCTAACTTGTACTCTGTTACTGTAGTATTTGCTAACCCACGTGCCTACGCATAAAGAAGTGTCTGTGAATATTTAATATTTTAAATAGCGCACGGGAGGCTCAGATGCTATTCATATTGTTGTTGGCCATCTTAAGACCAATAACGTTATTTCACGGTGTTTCTGGGCTGATTAATAATATTCTGATCGGACTTGATTAAAAATATAAATAAATAATACTTCTTCAGAGTGGCTAGGTATTTTGTTTAATTTCAAGGAATTTTGTGTAAAAACTGTTAAATCCTGCCTAATCGTCAAATGTGGGGTGTCTAGGAAACCTGCTGTCTCGGATCGCTAGACAACATTCAGACAAATCGTATTGACCATTATTAACTTTGAGAATTACATAGGTGTGTTGCAAGCAAAGATCGACATCCGAAATAAACAAGCTTCTTCAATATAACAATTCTAATACATGCGAAATAATGAGCTCTGACTCTTTTGCTCCGGTCGCAAGACTTGAAGCTTCTCTTCGACTGGGCCGCGGCCAGTCGGGCACCGCGCTCTGGTGGAAATGTCCCCCAGAAAACGACCAGAAGGGCACGAGTCCTCCTTCTGAGGCCCATCACAAGATGTAGAAGGCTTCGCCTGCTGCGGCGTGGGCTGGTCCAGCTCCATCGGTAGGACGAGAGGAGGTGGAGGCGAAGACACCGTCTCCATGAGGTCGTCACGCAGCGTCTGGCGGCTGCTGTGGCCACGCTGTCCTGGGGATCCGTGAATCTGGGAGAAGATATACAGAAGGATCACAGTGCACATGACAGTGAAGAATTTGATGGTGATGTCGGTGCTGAAATCAGTCTAAAATGAGATACATGCATGCGCCAAGACGTCGAAGGATCTTGCCTCGCACCCACCGTCTGCTGCCGCTAAAAACCCTGAAAAACACAATATCATGCGACGCAAAGTGATACTTGATGCCTACCTTCGGCGCCGGATGCTGAGGAGGGCGGGGCAGGTGGAGCAGTGTCCGATGGCGGCGGCTGTGAAGCAGTTCCGCCGGCAATGGTCCATCTCGTAGATGCGAACTATAGGAGGCGAGAAACAGCAGCAGTGCTTGATCCCTAGTGTGTATGGTGCGAAGTTTGGCCATATACTGCTTGAATGGTCTGACAAAACGTTCCGCTTCGCCGTTTGTCAGTGGATGGAACGGTGCAATAGATACGTGCTGTATGCCATTGCGTTCACAGGATGATTCAAAGTCATCTGAGGTGAACTGAGGGCAGCTGTCCGACACTATGAGTTCAGGCAAAGCTTCGAGACAAAAAATGAGGTTATCACCTGAACTGCGCAACGTGACGTTGTTGAGTTTATGGGCACAGCAAAAGCAAATTTGTTATAAGAGTCTGCAGCATTCAACCAACGTGTGTTCCAAAAAAGTCCCGCAAAGTCTATGTGCACATGGTGCCTGGTGATTGCGACTTAGACCAAGCTGAGAACAAAACTGTGAGCAGGTACTGAGGCACTGAGGTCAAAAAAGGTTCAAATGGCTCTCAGCACTATTGGACTTAACTTCTGAGGTCATCAGTCCCCTAGAACTTAGAACTACTTAAACCTAAGGACATCACACACATCCACGCCCGAGGCAGGGTTCGAACCTGCGACCGTAGCGGTCCCGCGGTTGCAGACTTTAGCGCCTAGAACCGCTCGGCCACCGTGGCCGGCGCACTGAGGTCCACTAAGTGTTCTGTTCCAATTTCAGACCAGTATTTTATTATTGTGCTCGATGCTGAACACTGTGTGTGTTGTATTAATTACATTTGAATGTATTGTTTCTATGCAAAAAATGTGTTAGAAAAGTGAGCCGTGCACGCAAGGTTCGCAGCCAGAGTAGCGCCTCTTTGCTCATCGATGGTAGTCCATAGTTTTGACTCCAGAGACGCTGGTCTGAGGGTTTTTGACTGGAAGACTAATTAAGGGCGCGCGGCGCTAGACGACAGAATGTATTAAAACGAAAAAGAGAAATACCTGGGTCTTGGCTGTGTGCCAAAAATATACTAAAATGGAAACGGGAATGTCGTGTAATGAGAATGGATAGAATGGCCTCACACTGGGCACCAGACATGTATTAAATTCAGATTAATGAAATGGAGGAAAATTTGCATTTGTTAACAATATGCGCAAGTTATTAATGCAAGCCACCCCGGTCTGATTGGCGTACCGTACACAGTTCAGTGACTATCCACCCAGCTGATCTTTATTTAACGGTTTAGTAAATGGAACTTCCCTTAAAGCACAAGGTATCTGAAGTACGGTGTGGTCGGTTTCCAGACCGATTAAAGTACTCGGTAGTGAAGCCACTTTATAAAAAGGGAGACAGGGATAATGTTGACAATTATAGACCTATTTCTATGCCATCGGTGTTTGCTAAAGTTATCGAGAGGGTTGTATATACAAGGTTACTGCAGCATTTAAATTCACATAATTTGCTGTCAAATGTATAGTTTGGTTTTAGAAATGGCTTAACAACTGAAAATGCTATAGCCTCTTTTCTCTGTGAGGTTTTGGACGGATTAAATAAAAGGTTGCGAACGTTAGGCGTTTTCTTTGATTTAGCGAAGGCTTTTGACTGTGTTGACCACAAGATATTACTGCAGAAGTTGGAACATTATGGAGTAAGGGGAGTAGCTTACAATTGGTTCGCCTCCTACTTTAAGAACATAAAGCAGAAGGTAATCCTCCGCAATATTGAGAGTGGTAATGATGTTCAGTCCCAATGGGGCACTGTTAAATGGGGCGTTCCCCAAGGGTTGGTGCTGGGGCCACTGCTGTTTCTTATTTATGTAAATGATATGCCTTCCAGTATTACAGGTGATTCAAAAATATTTCTGTTTGCTGATGACACCGCCTTGGTAGTGAAGGATCTTGTGTGTAATATTGAAACATTATCAAATAATGTAGTTCATGATATAAGTTCGTGGCTTGTGGAAAATAATTTGATGCTAAATCACAGTAAGACTCAGTTTTTACAGTTTCTAACCCACAATTCAACAGGAACTGACATTTTAATCAGACAGAATGGGCATGTTATAAGCGAGACGGAACAGTTCAAGTTCCTAGGCGTACGGATAGATAGTAAGCTGTTGTGGAAAGCCCATGTTCAGGATCTTATTCAGAAACTAAATGCCGCTTTATTTACCATTAGAACAGTATCTGAAATAAGTGACATTTCGACACGAAAAGTAGTATACTTCGCATATTTTCATACGCTTATGTCATATGGTATTATTTTTTGGGGTAACTCTTCTGATTCAAAAAGGGTATTTTTGGCTCAAAAACGGGCTGTTCGAGCTATGTATGGTGTAAGTTCGAAAACCTCTTGTCGACCCCTATTCAATAGTCTGGGAATTTTGACATTGCCCTCACAGTATGTATTTTCTTTAATGTCGTTTGTTGTTAGCAATATTAGCTTATTCCCAAGAGTTAGCAGCTTTCACTCAGTTAATACTAGGCAGAAATCAAATCTGCATGTGGAATGCACTTCCTTGACTCTCGTGCAGAAAGGAGTGCAGTATTCTGCTGCATCCATTTTCAATAAGCTACCACAAGAACTCAAAAATCCTAGCAGTAGCCCAAACACTTTTAAGTCTAAACTGAAGAGTTTCCTCATGGCTCACTCCTTCTATTCTGTCGAGGAGCTCCTGGAAGAGCTAAAAAATTAAGCAAATTCCAGTGTTACATTCTTGATTTTCTTTATTTAAACTAACGACTTGTCGCCTGAATATGTTTCTTATATTTCATTTTATCTGTTTCTACAATCGTGTTATAATTTCATGTATTGACTCGTTCCATGACCATGGAGACTTCTCCTAAATGTGGTCCCACGGAACAATAAATAAATAAATAAACAACAACAACAGCACATGGTTCTTTAAATATGAACACCGTACTGAATTACAGCCAACTGAAGTTTAGACATTTCTTAACGAGCGAAAGGAACTTGAACACTAAAACGTGGGCAAATTACTAATAGCAAATCACATAGACCAACCAACTGTTTCATGACATCGGTGTGCCGACGGCTTTTCAAGTGACATCCAGAGTAGTTTAAAGATGCCTTCTTCCTTGCTTTCTACCTAATTGCTCTCCAGGTAAAGCTGCTACGCGTCAGTCGGCACAGCTCTACTAGACGAGGCGGAGGAATCTCTTGTCCACTCCCATTCTACATGCGGTAATTAGACGGCAGAGGTGGTGTCGTATTTCGAGGCGGGGTTCTAAAAGGGCAGCACAGTCGAATGCTTATTTTTCAAGCATTACGTCGACAGAAAGACCATTCTCAGGTAATGGAAATGAAATATAAACATTGTGCCAATAGAAAAAGGAATGAGTGCAGTTATCAGACTCGAAGCCTGAAAATTGACTGACATATTTCCAGATGCAAATTCAGTAATGTCCATGCTAAACAACATGCTAGTCACCATGACAACGTATCAATAACTCCCTGATGGGTCTCCGATGTATCTCTCAAAAATGATAACAGGTGCAATCAGATAAGCTCCAAGTGGACCTCAGTGCCTCAGTCGCTGCTCAAAGTTTTGTTATTTCAACGCTCTTGTCTTTAAGGATGTCCATACCCTGACAAGTATAGTGCCATCGCGCTAACCGTTTCGTACAAACAATCCCCCCGTGTCCTTGGTGAAATAACTGCAACACTTTTTTTTTCAAAGCTTTGGGGATCAACACACTTGACTGTCCACTGTCATTTTGTACATGACGCAGACACTGCTGTATAGCGTGCAAAGTAAAAGCTCACTGCAGAGCTCTGTATGCTATGCAATGAGCGAGGCCATGTTGCGCGAACGTATTTTAGCAAAATGTTCAAATCCGAATCAGCTTCCATGGCCTGTGCAATTTTCCTATAGTTCATGGGAAAGGGTTGAAGCAATTCAGTACAGAATCCGTCAAGTTTGTTCTGCGGTGGTGCGAGGCTACTCCACGGGGTGGCAGGTCTCGCGGTGCTGAGAGCGAGTGGTCGGCGCGGTGATGGAGGGGAGTGTTGTCCACCTGAGCCGGCGTGTTCACTGCTGAGTACTAGTACTGTACTCGAGTCTGAGGAGTCAATTTGCATTGGTGTTCACAAACAGCGGCTACACTTTGTTAGTTTGGTTGGTTTGGTGGCTACAAGACTATTTAAAGCGTTAGTATGTCCCACAGTTAGATTACAATATCAGTGAAGTTACGTTATTATATACTATTCTTTGCCCGGGTTGCACTACTGAGCGTATATGTTATGAAACAGTTGGTTCGTCTAAGAGATTTGCTATTAGTAATTTGCCCACGTTTTAGTGTTCAAGTTCCTTTCGCTCGTTAAGAAATGTCTAAACTTCAGTTGGCTGTATTTCAGTACGGTGTTCATATTTAAAGAACTATGTGCTGTTGTTGTTGTTTTACCGTACTTCTGATACATTGTGCTTTAAGGGACGTTCCTTTTACTGAACCGTTACATAAAGATCAGCCGGGTGGTTAGTCACTGAATTGTGCATAATTCTAGTACTATTTAATGGTCTCAGCCAAATACTTCTCGTAAACCGAGGAGGTGTTAGTGAACTAGCTGTTGACTCACTGAGTGCGTGTAGAATACTAGTAACTGGATTAAAGTGTTTGGACAGCTGTTGATACGGAATTGTTTCATAAAGTTAGGTACTCCTGCTTGCGTTGGTTAAATAATTATGTCTTACTTGTAGTGTCCGTAAATCGCTCAAATTGTTGATTTCCTAACCTCGTGAGAGAGAGAGAGAGAGAGCAATCATCTATAGGCGTAAAAAAGAGTTAAAATAAAACTGGTGCGTGGCGTTTAATGCCAAGCGATAATTCTAAAACTTGTAATTGCTTTTCATTCTCTCTCTCTCTCTCTCTCTCTCTCTCTCTGTGTGTGTGTGTGTGTGTGTGTGTGTGTAAGGTCCGGGTGTGGGGGGGGGGGGGGGGGGCGGCGGGTTGTTACGTATGTTCGCTGTCGTTACTAAACATCTTTATTAAGCGCTGTGACTTCTTGTCTACGCCTATTACTAACAGGTTTATGTTATAGGTATCATAAGTTATTCTAAGCAGGAGCGCCAGGAGGCGAGCTGTTGTAAAGATAAAGGTCAGCAAGTGCATTGGTGGACCTACCATTTGTAAAACTAATACCTAGAGTTTGTTGCATAAACCCCTCCCCACAAGTTAGTACTGGTGTTTATTCCTTATTTGTCAACCGGTCGGGGTGGCCGAGCGGTTCTAGGCGCTGCAGTCTGGAACCACGTGACCGCTACGGTCGAAGGTTCGAATCCTGCCTCGGGCATGGATGTGTGTGATGTCCTTAGGTTAGTTAGGTTTAAGTAGTTCTAAGTTCTAGGGGACTGATGACCTCAGAAGTTAAGTCCCATAGTGCTCAGAACCATTTGAACAATGTATCTGTCGTTTAATTGATTTTCTTGAGCGATTTCTTGAGCCAGCTGTTTGTTAAATTGTGTTGTGAGTTGTAATTATTTGCTTTAAGGAGAAAAGGTCATACTTGAAAATTCTTGGAATTGTCTATACATATTGTTTACTGTCAATATTATTTTACTGTCAACAGTAGGTGACAAGTCAATAATATTCTTTAATGCTCGTCATCTGTGTTCAAGGGTTTAAAGGTTTAAAGAGACTGACAATAAATTTGTTTTTAAGGCACGTTTGCAAAGTAGTTTGGTGTCTTACCACACCCCTCCCGCTCTTACGATTTCAATGGTAACCGGGTGTGGTCCTAGGAGATTAGTGCTATGTTAGGACTAAGCTGCGACTGATATTTGCTCTTAGAAACTCTGGAGTATGTTCCAGGTGTTTTCTGGGTGTAATATTCGGGGTCGGAATGTGCAAATTCCAGCGGGGTAGAAGAGTCAGTGAGTAAGCGATCTGATCATAAATCCAGTCTTGCAAGAATTCCGGTCGGTTTCCGATGTAATAAAAAAAGGGTATATTATGCGTAATTGTGACAAAGTGCCGGGTAAGAGAGGAAACCTGTCTGGGAACTACTACAGATGTTGTAAGTGTAATCAAGAAGGTCATTTCGCACGCGAATGCAAAAAGGGAATTTTATGCCAGAGGAAACGGGAGTGGTGTAATAACATTAAGGCTATAAGCAGAAAAACGCGTAAAGTGAGACGAGGTTTGCAAACCACTCTGCCTTTTATTTGTGCCACTATTCACGGCAAGCTCGCTTCTTCGCTGCTAGACTTTGGAAGCAGACTTTCTCTGATTGACGAAGAGTGGTGTCAACATCTTGTGCGCGTGTTCAAGGCTCCACAAGTTCATAGGTCAGTGTTACTTTGTCGTTGTGTGAACGGGGAATTTATCCCAGTGGTAGGAAGAATTTGTCTTTGTGTTAAGATTCATGAACTGAGTTCGCTTACTTAGTTTACTATTGTAAAGGGGCTGGCTATGCATGCCTTTCGCGGTGGTGATTTCCTTAAGAAAACCGGCTGTCTATTAGGTTGTGCAACGCTGCTATTTAGTTTCAGTTTCGTCCAGTGGTTAAGTTTCTGTGGTGTCAACATCAGAGGTGACCGGAAATGTGTAATTTTCACGCTAGCAGTCCCGAGTTTGCAACATCACATTTGGATCCGGAGCAAGGGTATTAGAACGTTTTCCTGAGATACTTGCGGACAAATTGAGGTTACAGACCATAGTGAATTTACCATTCAGCTACTGATATGATTCCTCTACGTCAGTCTTCGTATCCGCTGTCTCCTCCTAAAATGTGAGAATTAAGGAAACTGATGGATAAGATGCTTGCTGAATGGTAATTAGACCGTCTGTATCTCCGTATGCTTCAACTATGTATTTAGTAAAGAAACCCCAGGGACAAAGCTATCGGCCATTAGTGGACTAAAAGGCATTCAATCACAAGGTTGTAGTCTAGTAGGCTCCACTGCCTGATCTACATAGTTGTTTTGCAAGTTTTTATGATGCTAAGTATTCGTCTATACTTGATTTGAAGCAGGCATATTATCAGATATCTTTATCTGAAGAAACCAAAGCCGGACTGAAACTTATTCGAATACAACCGGGTGGCTTTTTTCTTGCTACGGGAGCTGCTGTGTTGAGTTGTTAATGGATGCTGTGTTGGGCGATCTGAAGTACAAATGTGGGTACAACTGTTGGACGACGTAGTTATTTGTAGTGGAAATTTTGAGGATCATTTGCGACATATTGCTCAGGTACTTGAACGGTTGCATGAGGCGATACTAAAGGTCAAGCCTTCCAAGGTTAATTGGTGCGTAAGGAAATTTCATTTTTGGGTTACATTGGTTCTGCTCAGGGAGTCCGTATGCACCAACAACGAACTGTAGCCGTGCTTAGGTTTCCTGTGCCCAAGAGTAAGAAAGACATCGCGAGGTTCCTTGGAATGGCGAATTTCTTTCGAAAATTCGTTCCAAATTTTGCGCAACTCTCTGCTCCACTTAAGCATTTATGTCGTAAGGGCGAACCTTTTCTCTGGGGACCGTGGCAGCAGGCGTCCTTTGAGCCTTTTGAAACAGCATTGGTTAACGCTCCAGTGTTGGGCGCTCTAAATTTTGATAAGCAACTTATATTGCAGACGGACGCATCGAACGCTGGGACTGCTGCCGTCTTATTACATGAGGAAAAGTAGGAGAGAAACCCCATAGCTTATGCCAGCCGAGCTCTATCTGAGGTTCAAAGAAATTACCCAGCTTACGAGTTGGAAGGTTAAGCCATCTTCTTCGGTCATGAAAAGTTTAGATTTTATTTAGAACATAGGCCGTTTTTATTAGAAACGCATTACCAACCGGTATCTTGGATGCTGGCACGTTCGCGAAAGACAGGGAGGCTGGCGAGATGGGCAGTGCGAATGTCTACATTCCGTTTTGAGGCATGACTCTTTAAGGGAGCTGACAACCAAGATGCCGATGTCCTAAGCCGCAGCCGGCAGTAGTGGCCGTGCGGTTCTGAGTGCTACAGTGTGGAACCGAGCGACCGCTCCGGTCGCAGGTTCGAATCCTGTTTCGGGCATGGATGTGTGTGATGTCCTTAGGTTAGTTAGGTTTAATTAGTTCTAAGTTCTAGGCAACTGATGACCTCAGACGTTAAGTCGCATAGTGCTCAGAGCCATCCTAAGCCGCATGTTTTAGCCTGAGGAGAAATCCGAGGAGACAGCTTTTGCTCCGGGTAGTAGGTCGTTCGTTTGAGTTGTTCATGGCGAAGTACCTGAATTGTTTCATAATTTGGGTCATGATGAAAGAAAGACCGGAAGTTAGGGATAATTAAGAGCCGTTTTGAAGCGTGCGAGATAGTTACAGAGTACTCAGTGAGTAGGAGAATCCAATGCTACAGAACCAAGAATGATGACAAACATAAGATTTGCTTGCGCAGCCAATTAGTCCCAGAGATCTTCAAGTACTTCCATGAATCCACAAGACGGCCACCTGGACACGTTTAAAACAATCATGAAGATTAAGGGAAGCTTGACATGGCCTAACCTGACTCAGGATGTTAGGCGTTTAGTAAGCCAGTGTCTGGATTGTCTGAGAGCTAAGCTCAACACGAATTCGAGGAGTGGCGCAATTCAGTTTAGAGAGACCCCTATGGAGAAGGTGTTTACTAACTATGATGGACCCGTCCCGCGCAGTACGCAAGGAAATAGTTATTTGTAGATGGTTGTTGTTGCGTTTTCTCGGTTTATATGGTTGTTTCAGAGTAAAGCAAGTACCTCCAAGTTTCAAGACGCAACACCTGTCTAATGTCTTCATTATTTTTGGTGCACCTAGGGTGTTGGTGAGTGATAATTCTCAGGCTTCCTATCCAGAGAATTTGAGATGTTTTGTTTTTGGCGTGCCATACGCCATGTGACAACCACACCGTACTGTCCACAGCCGACTTTCACCGAACATGTCAACCGCAACTTCAAGTTTGCTCTCATCACATTTCATTCAAAGAAACAAACTAGATGCAACCAATGGATTGAATGGCTCAAGTTTGCGATGAATACTGCGCATCACGAATCAAGTGATGCAACACCTGCCAGTCTTATGTTTGCCGTCCTTGCTAATTTGCCACTATCAAATGTTTAGTCAGGTAATGACACCTTGCCGAGCCTACTCAAAGAAACTTGAAGACGGCTGGGAACAACATACTGCTTGCACACAGGAAGGAGGCTGCCCGATGCAACAAGGGTAGGCGTCCCATCACATTGCACGTTGGTAGTATGGTGTGTATTTGAAAACTATTGGGCGCAGAGTAAAGGCACCGACAAGGTGACGTCCAAGAGGATGCCAGGTTTTTTGGGGACATATGAGGTCATCGCGATGCTGTCTCCAGTCACATTCCCAGGAAGTGAGAGCACATATTAGCCAGCTTAAAATCGTCACCTAGGTATGAGAAAAGACATGAATAAAGGTTCAGTTACGCCACCGGCTCCCACTGTTTCATCTTATGGGGAAGGGGAAGCGGGAGGGGGGGGGGGGGGGGGAATTGAGCCGCGAGCGCTGGCTTCGCGACCAGATTAGCGCCTCTCTTGTTATCGATGGTCCTCCATGGTTCAATCTTTCCGATAATCTACGACGTGGCGGATCACGTGGCTGCTGGCAGGTGAGAGATCGAGCGGACGGTGCAGTGAAGGACGTGGTGCAGTTAGGGACGTGCTGTCCGCTGTGATTTTGCGGAGCCGGCGTGGTCGCTGGGAACGAGTCCTACGAAAGTACTGTACTCGAGTCTGAGCGGCCAGTTTGGACTGGTGTTCATAAACAGCTGTGACCGTTTGTTAGTTTGGTTGGTTTGGTGGCTTAAAGGCTATTTAAACAGTTAGTGTCCCACAGTCTGGTTGCAGTAAATGTGCGAGCACAGTGACGGTATGTTGAACTATCAAATGACTGGATTGCACTACTGACCGTATATGTCAAACAGATGGTTGGTCTAAGTGATGATGTTAGTATTTTGCCACATTTAGGCTGTAATTTAGAACGGTGTTTATTTTTAAGGAATTATCAAGTGCTGTTGTTGTTCTTTCACCGTGCTTCAGATATTTCGTGCTTAACTGGAGATCTTTTTACTCAAACATAACGTAAAGACTATCTGGGACGATGATCACTGAATTGTGTATAATTTTAGCACGGTTAAGTGAGCTGAGCCTGTTGCTGCTCGTAAACGGAGGAGATGATTGTGAAGTAACTGTTAACTTACTGGGTACATGTGTAATACGAGTAACTGGCTTAAAGTGTTTTCACTGCTGTTGATACGGAATTATTTCATAAAGTCAAGTGCGCTTGCCTGCACTGATCATATAATTACTTCTTACCTCTGTTGACTTAATTCACAGGAGGCTAAATTAAAAGGTTAAATTCAAATGGGTTCGTGGCGTTTAATTTCAAGGAATAATTGTAATACTTGTAACTGATTTTCATTGAATATATATATACATATATATATATATATATATATATATATATATATATATATATATATATATATATATATATGTGCCTGGTACTAAAACTCTTATATTACAGGTATCGTAAGTTATTGTAAGTAGAAGCGCCAACATGCGGGCTTTTGAAAAGAGAAAAGCCAGCAAGGGTACTGGAGGACATACCATTTTTAAAACTAATCTGTTATATTGTGTCATATACCCCCCCACCCCCTTCCCCCACACGTTAGGTACTGTTGTTTATTCCTTGGTTGTCAATGGATTCGCAAGGATTCTATCTGTTGTTCGACTGATTGCCCTGAGCGATTTATAGAACATGCAATTTGTTGATTACTCAAGAGTTTGAAGGGTTGGACCCAAATGAAAATTAAACACGAGACGTAAGAAACATAAAAACAATTTATTTAAAACTACATAACAAGATTGAAATGTTATCCCAGAGAAGATTCAAAGCAATTTTAGTAGTGATAACCACATTTCACTTAATACAGGAAAAGAGGCTTTAGACTTCGCTAGAGCCTTGAAGCTACAATTCAGCTATTATTTTGAAATAGTAATGGCAAGTGAAAACGTGTCATAATCATCTCTCCACTGGCAAAAGATACCGGAATAGTCCCCCATTCGGATCTCCGGCAGGGGCCCGCCAAGGGGAGGTGATCATGAGAAAAAGATTGAATAATCAACGGAAGGATAACGTTCTACGAGTCGGGGCGTGGAATGTCAGTAGCTTCAACGTTCTAGGGCAGTGAGTAAACCTTAAAAGGTAATCAAAGGCTCAGTCTAGATCTAGTAGGGGTCAGTGAAGTGAAATGGGAAGAAGATAAGGATTTCTGGTCAGTGGGTATGGGGTGATATCAATACCAGCTGAAAGTGGTATAACTGGAGGATTCGTTATGAATAGAAAGGTAGGGCGAAAAGTTTGTTATAGTGAGCAGTTCAGCGACTCGGTTTTTCTTGTCAGAATCGACAGCTAACCAATATCGACTACGGTAGTTCAGGTATACATGCTGACATAGCAAGCTGAAGATGAAAGGAAAGAGCGAGTACATGGGGATATTGTAAGAGTAATAGAGTACATAAGGGGAGATAAAAATCTAATATTCGTGTGGGACTGGAATGCAGTTGTAGGGAAAAGAATAGAATGTTACAGTAGAATATGGGCTTGGGACAAGAAATGAGAGAGGAGGTAGACTACTTGAATTCTGTAATAAAGTTCAGCTAGTCAGCTAGTCAGCTAGAATCGCAAGAGGAGGTAGTATACTTGGAAAAGACCGGGTAATACAAGAAGATTTCAGTTAGATTACATCATGATCAGACAGAGATTGCGAAATCAGATACTGTAGTGTACGATGTACCAAGGAGCAGATACAGACTGAGATCACAATGTAGCAGCAAGAAGAATAGGTTGAAGTTTAAGAGATTATTCAGGAAGAATCAATATGCAAAGAGGTGGGATTCGGAAGTACTAGGGAATGATGAGATACGCTTGAAATTCTCTAAGGCTATAGATACAGCAATAAGGAATACCTCAGCAGGCAGTAAAGTTGAAGAGGAATGGACATCTCTAAAAGGGACATCACAGAAGTTGGAAAGCAAAACATAGACACAAAGAAGATAACTACGAAGAAACCATGGGTAACACAAGGAGTATTTCAGTTGATCGATGAAAGATGGAAGTACAAAAGTACAGAACTACATGTCGCTGAGGAATGAAATAAATAGGAAGTGCAGGAAAACTATGATTTTCGGAAGGACTGACTCAGTCAAAACAACGTTCGGTGAAATTAAAAGCGAGGGTGGTTAACATTACGAGTGCAATGGGAACTCCACTGTTACATGCAGAGAAGAGAGCGGATAGGTGGAAAGAGTACACTGAAGGCCTCCGTGAGGGGGAAGAGTTGTCTGATGTGACAGAAGAAGAAACGGGAATTGATTTAGAAGAGAAAGGAGATCCAGTGTTAGAATCAGAATGTAAGAGATCTTTGGAGGACTTAGGATCAAATTAGGCAGAAAGGATGGAAAACATTTCACCATAATTTCTAAAATCACATAGGGAAGTGGCAACGAAACGACTATTCACGTTGGTTTGTAGAATGTAAGGGTCTGGCGACATACCATCTGACTTTCGGAAAAGTATCACCCACATAATTCTGATGACTGCAAGAGCTAACAATTGCAAGAATTATCACACAATCACCTCAACAGCTCATGCATACAAGTTGTTAATTAGAATAATACTCAGAAGTATTGAAAAGAAAATTGAGGCTGTGCTAAATGACCATCAGCTTTTCTTTAATAAAGGTAAGCGCACCACAGAGGCAATTCTGACGCTGTAATTGATATTGCAAGCAAGACTAAAGAAAAATCATGACACATTCATAGGATTTTTCGACCTGGAAAAAGCGTCCGATAATGCAAAATGGCGCAAGATTGTCGAAATTCTGAGTAAACTAAGGGTAAGCTATAGGGAGAGACGGGTAATATATAATATGTACTAGACCGAAAAGGGAATAGTAAGAGTAGACGGCTAAGAACGAAGGGCTCGGATTAAAAATTATGTAAGACAGGGATGAAGTCTTTCACCCCTAACGTTCAATTTGAACATCGAAGAAACAATGGTGGAAATAAAAGAAAGGATCAAGATGGGAATTAAAGTCCAAGGTGAAAGAATATCATTGATACGATTCGCTGATGATATAGCTACCCTCAGGAAAAATGAAGAAGAATTACAGAATGTTTTGAATGTAATGAGTAGTTTAACGAGTACAGAATATGGATTGAGAAGTCTAGTAGTATCAATCATAGGCCTTAATTGGAGGAAAAAATTTCTGAAAACGTATGTTTGGTGCCCAGCATTAAATGGTATTGAAACATAGACTGTGGGAACACCGGAAAGAAGAAAATCGAAACATTTGAGATATGCTGCTACAGGTGAACTGAATAGATAAGGAATGAGGAGGTTCTGCGCAGAATCGGAGGGAAAGTAATATGTGGAAGACACTGACAAGCAGCAGGGATGGGATGATGGGACATCTGTTAAGAGATTAGGAAATGACTTCCATGGTACTGGAGAGAGCTGTAGAGGGAAAAACTGTAGAGGAAGGCAGAGATTCGAATACATCCAATAATTAATAGAGGACGTAGGTTGCAAGTACTACTCTGAGATCAAGAATTTGGCACAGGAGAGGAAATCGTGGCGGGCAGTCAGAAGACTGATGACGCAAAGAATGGCGGACCAACGGCCAAACTGAATGTAATTTAACAAGGACTGTTAAGCAATTCTTAATCTTTACAGGAATTGTTAATAGCTTCCCTAATCAGAATCCAAAGAGGGGAAAGATCTAGTGTTCCAAATCTGTACCAAAATAAAAATAAAATTTTACCAACAAGAAAAGTTACAAAATAACAGCGGAGTCATAAACACAGGAAAATCAGAATTAGCAGAACCCACCTAGCCGCTCAGGCGGGAGTACACTACCACGTCCGGCGCCGACTGACCAAGCGACCAGCCGCACTGACTCTTGGGCTAAGCACGTGAGCAGTAATGCCTGCAACACACAAAATAATCTCTTAGAAATACTCACAACGATTAAATACCATTGCAAGGCTCCGACCGCAATCTCGGCTGTGAGTTCATCTTAGGACAGATCGACGAAACAAAATCTTCAAGCGAACGAACTAGGCACGAAACGAATAAATATTGTTAGGATGTTATCTGCCTCTTATTCCCCCGGAATCATAAACGACTTGCGAGGAGCTCTAGAAACGGGTCAGGTTAGACTGATCACAAAATTCAACACGGAAGAAGAGAGCACATGAAGATAGCAACTGCTTTCAAAATTGAACAGTCACACCAGGTTGAATGCGTTACTATTACACAGACTAATCTGAACTTTAAACTTTCTGCGAAATGGAAGCAAGTTACACAATAGAGCGGCCACAAGCAAGCAGGCCCACTCGATTTCACAGTTTAAGACGCACAAATACAACATTAAATTCAATATACGAAGTTCTAATGTCATGCACAAAAAAATAATAAACGAAGTTAACACGGTTGGGACCCGCAGGTCAACGGCGAGGCAAGCACAGGAATTATGTTCCAGCATACATAGAATACCTCAGAGTCGACTACCGCCAGCAGAACTAGCGACCGTTACAATTCTTTCGGGAAGCTTGCTGCAGAGCCATGAGCTAGCCGTTGAATTAACCTGCATTCCGTCGAATTAAATTGACTGCATCGACCGCGCTAAACTGCAGCACAGAAACCGAATCGTAGAATAATTCCACACCAAGTATGTCATCCCCGGGTTCTTAGCTGCTGTTGAAGACAATTGATTTGGCTGGCGGCGGCAGGAAGGTCAGCGGACGTAATTCCAACAGGTCACACCTTCAACAGCCGATCCTGCTGCAGACAGACCAGACCCTTTTTACCTCTCTGCTTCGTTCCAAGTAGACGTCCCAACGGGCGTCACACTCTCCACCCCTGCGTTGTATGTGACGACGACGTCTCCTACCAGACCCAGGAGCCTTGCAGTCCTAAAGGGCACTGGCTAACACCGCACCGCTTCAGTCCGCAACCACCATTAAGCTCCCTCTGCCTTGCCTCGCGCCATACTGTCAAATCCCTCTTTCCCAAAAAACGTGTACTCTCTCGCTGACCTGTTCCGCGCACCAAAATCTTTGCTCAGAGACGTGCTACGATTTATCATTAGGTCGTGGCACGGCTCAACTTTGTCTACCATTTTAATAAACTTTTGATGCGACAAGGTGACAAAAGTCACGGGATGCCTCCTGATATCGTGTCGGACCTTCCTTGGCCTGGATTAGTGCAGCAACTCGATGTGGCATGGACTCAAGAAGTCGTTGGAAGTCCCTTGCGGAAATACTCAGCGACGTTGCCTCTTTAGCTGTCCATAATTGCGAAAGTATTTCTGGTACAGGATTAGTCCACTACATGTTCGGTGGGTGGCCAGATCATTCACTCGAATTGCCCAGGATGTCCTCCAGACCAATTGTGAGCAATTGTGGCCGGTTGGCATGGCTCATTGTCGTCCATAAAAATTCCCTCATTGTTTGGGAACGTGAAGTCCATGAATGCCTGCAGATAGTCTCCAAGTAGTCGAACACAACTATTTCCAGTCGATGATCGGTTCAGTTGGACAAGAGGACCAAGTCCATTTCATTCAAAATTGGTTCAAATGGCTATAAGCACTATGGGACGTTACATCTGAGGTCATCAGTCCCCTAGACTTAGAACTGTGTAAACCTAACTAACCTAAGGACATCACACACATTCATGCCCGAGGTATGATTCAAACATTCGATCGTAGTAGCAGCGTGGTTCCGGATTGAAGCGACTAGAACCGCTCGGTCACAGCGGCCGACCATTCGATGTAAACACAGCCCACACGATTATGGAGCCACCACCAGATAGCATAGTACTTTGTTAACAGCTGTGGTAAATGGCCTCATGGGGTCTGCGCCACACAAGAACCCTAAAATCACCTCTTACCAACTAACATCGAGACTCATCTAAACAGGTCACGGTTTCCCAGTCGGCTAGATTCCAACCGACACAATCACGAGCCCAATAGAGGAGCTTCAGACGATGTCGTGCTGTTAGGAAAAGCACTCGCGTCGATCGGCTGCTGCCCTAGCCCATTAACGCTACATTTCGCCGTACTGTTCTAACGGATACGTTCCATAGTGATTTCTGCGGTTATTTCACGCTGTTCTGCTTGTCTGTTAGTACTGACAGCTCTACGGAAACGCAACTGCTCTCTCTCTTTATGTGAAGGCGTTTGGCCACTGCGTTGTCCGTGGTGAGATGTAATGCCTGAAATTTGGTTTTATCCGCGCTCTCTTGGATCTGAGAGTATTGAATTCCATAACAGTTTCCGTTATGGAATTTACCATGCATCTAGTTCCAACTACCATTTCGCGTTTAAAGCCTGTTAATTCCCGTCGTGCGACCATAATCACATCGGAAACCTTTCACACGAATCACCTGAGCACAAAGAACAGCTCCTCCAATGCACTGCCCTTGTATATCTTTTTCGCGCAATATTGGTTACACTGCAAAATCCGTAATTATTTTTCTGAGACGGGCGACCGACTTCAAACATAGCTTATTTAAAATTCAAAATTCACAAGACGAATTAAACTGTCACTTCCTTCAGTTACATATCCTTGTACTTCAGGTCCGAGAAGAAAGTATCCAATGCAAGCATTTCATAACTATGCAGTGAAAATAACTGTGCCATGTTACTGTGTACTACGTTCTTCTGATTTATGAATGAATTGACAGTGACAAATGTAGTTTCTTAGGGCCCATTATATTGAGTCTTGTTGATTAAAGTGATCATCATTTAGATTTTGCATTTTTAAAGTGATTACATTGAACTTCAGCTTATAGTGCTGCATGACGAGAGTCCTTACATATTTGCCGTGGAGTTATACATTAACGTTAACTTCAAAGTACAAGTGCCTACTACCTTCGAAGGTGCCTTGACTTGCTTTATGTAATTATCTTCAGGCAACAAATATTTCGTAGCTTTTGTAATTACATTACATTGGATCAGTAATACAGACTTACGCTTAATTTCAGCGTCGTTACAACAGCTACGTACCGAGCTTCTGCGTCCTTGTGAACACTGACAACGCACCGTCGTAATGTGTGTGACGACAGTTATGCTATCCTCAGGTTTGAGGCTTGAGATTTATGGTGCATGAACAGCAACAATTAGCTGTCATTGCCATACAAAGAAAATAGATCTAATAGTCGGGCGTTCTTTCATCAGAGTACAGTGATCCATTTCCCGAATAGTTCCAGGTCCGTATTTATTGAGACAAGTACTTACTTACAAGATGAAGTAAAAACTGAACTGGGTTTTTTGTGTTAATACTCATAAATAAAACTGTTAACGCAACAAGTTTTTCTTATGATTCATTAAAAATAAAATCTCCGTCGTCGACAACTTTGATTTAATGGATTATATACTCCTTTTGAATCAAAAAATTCAGACACTTTTATGTGTCTGGTTTTGTGATTTCAAAGATAGCTTAATTTATTTGTGTATCTTTCCGATTTCGTATACTTGTTCGTGAAGTAACGGCTCGGAAATATTCCAGCAAGTTTTAAGCTTTCCTTTCCTGTAATAATGGGCCGAGAGTGTGTGAGAGGTGGTTGATTTCACATTTTCCTACAGTCAAATACAGGACAGTTTACTGTTTTGTTGCAACCCTTGGAAAATTTCTTTATTTCACTTTAGCGCTTTTGAGTCTTGGAATTTACTTATCGATAAAGAATTTTCAAAATAGCATAAATCACACAAGAAGAAGGAGTGCTGAAGATCATATTTCATCGAAGAAGTTGGAAATGCATCTCACTCTTGAACTGGGCGAACAAGAAGAAAGAAGTATGGAATGAACCACCTGAGCATTCGCTTGAAGTGACTGAAAGAATCTAAATGAAACTGGAATAGGATATCTGCAAGAGATCTGAACATGTCATTCTACAATTCTCTTAGTAATGCATGTAGTACATTTGTGCAGATAACACATTCGTCGCACTAATTTTGTTCTGAGGTCACATGGAATGTCACAAATCCGTCAAGTTGGTGCAGAAATTCTATGATGTGCGGCTGTCAGCCACTTAACTGTGAATTGCAGAGTAGTTATGCAGTAGATATAGTAGCTCTTCCTCATAGTTTTGACAGTTGTAGTGATCTGGATATTGCTAATTTTATTAAAATTTAAGAAAATTCTATATACACGAGAACATCGATTTTCAGTGGACAGCAAATAAAAATATGGAGAAGGTATTACAATTCAGGGAGAATCAATTAATGAAAACTTCGAGGTTTGCCGATGATATTGTAATTCTGTCAAACTCATCAAAGGTCTTGGAAGGACAGTCGCCTGGAATGGACAGAGCCTTGAAAGGTGTATATAGGAAGAACACAGAAAAAAAGCAAAACAATGATAATGGAATGTTACCGATTTAATTCAGGCAATTATGAAGAAATTAGGGAACGAGTTACTAAAAGTGGTAGCTGAGTTTTGCTATTTGGACAGTAAAATTACTGATTATGGCCGATGTAGAAAGGATATAAGACGTATACTGGCAATGCCAAGAAAAACATTTCTGAAATTTGCCAACATCGAATGTAGATGTAAGTGTTAGGAAGTCTTTTCTGAAGGTGTTTGTTTGGAGTGTAACCTCGGGTGGAAGTGAAATGCGGACGATAAACAGTTCAGAGAAGAAGGGAAAGAAGCTCTGAAATGTTATGCTATAGAAGAATGCTGAATATTAGATAACTACTTCCGTAGCTAATGAGGAAGAAAGAAACTTGACTAAAAGAAGTTGATAGGATGTGTTGTAAGAGATCAAGGGATCATTAATTTAGCAGTGGAGGGAAGTGTGGGGAGTAAAAATTACAGAACGAGACTAAAACGGGTGGGTACAGTAAGCAGATTCAAAAGGATGTAGGTTGCAGAAGTTATTCGGAAATGGTGAGGATTGCACAGGAAAAAGTAGTATCCAACCAGTCTTAGGACTTAAGACCACATGAGCAACCAGGATGAAAATATAATTTTATTTTTTATGTCAGTGGATTGTTGAGAAACTTGCGACGGTACCGAGCGGTACCGCACACGAGAGCGCAATCGCCAGTCTGAGACAAAGAGGAGCCTAGTTACTCGGGGGACGCTTGGAAATATGCAGGTCCCCAAAGCGAGGAGGCAGGGCCTACAGACGACACTCTTAGTCTCGGAGTGTCCAAAGTAAATCGCTGAGAAACATGATTGTCGGTATATGAGGTCGGGATGTAGTCAGATTTCACCCGAAGCACACCCTTTGGTAGCCACGAAAGAACGCATCCACGTAACAAACATTTTAAAATCGCAGTCACAACAAAAACTGCACGATGCAGCAAAGCTACGTAAGAGGTAAGCATGTTACATAAAAGGTCTCGTCGAAAGGAAACGGATAAACCAACGCTGAACCTTGTAGCGTAATTAATTTACGAGCTACCAAGTCATAATACACCAATTATCGGAAATTAAGAAAATTTACAACTTCTGTTGTATTCATTGTACAGAAATGAGCGATGGCTCAGAAGCAGAGTAATTTAATTCAGAATACTGAAATGGTAAAGAAAGGCGGGAATTGAAATTTCTTTTGCGTTACTACAACTTTGCTTATTTTTCAAATAGATTTAGTAAACGGTATTGTTAATGTTGGTTAAAAGTAAGAAAACCAGTGCAGCATGATGAAACAGACGGGTCGATTGAAATGCTGCGACCTATGGTGCAACCAGACTCAGTCGTGACAACAGATATTAAGCTATATCAAAAAACCTAATCCCATTTGTGAATATCAATAATAGCACCTAAAAATAGCACACATTCCCTATAAAGTTTATCACATGAAAGCCTTCCTTAACATGTGATAATTTTGCAATCTTATACCAATTTTAATAGACGTGTCTTTGTGTAAAGTTTTACACAACAAAGCAATATTTCAACACTGCAGAAATTATGGAAAAATAATCATTACTGATAACTTACAAACGCACCGCGAGATGTTCGCTTGAAAGACGATTATTGATCTGTAGCACACCTATGCAACGCAAAAAGCTTGTAAATGGCGAAGCAACATCTAATTTCAATGGCACTGTAAACTCGTCGTCGCAATTATGAATTTGGAAGAGCGGTGCTCATGCAAGCATTCTTTTACTGGTCAAGGTTGCAGAGAGTCATGGAGGTAAAATGGATGAGAGCGCTCACCTGGAGAAGTTCTGCTAGTTTGCTAAGCTGTCGAACTCAGAAATATTCTGAGCATTGTCGGACTGCAAAATACTTTCGACAGATTCTGGGTGTTGTAGGACTTTGAAATATTTTCTTCAGTTGTTGGATTCATACGCAAGCTCGTGCAGACTTTAATTTTGTGTAGGTAGCTATGGACATTGAAATATTTCTAACGAAATTGGGTTTTTGAATGTTGTAAGTGAGACTGGAACACTATCACGTCGTAACCACAATCAAGTCTAAATTCGAAAGCAGAAGCGTCATTGAACTACAACGTTTAGCACAATGAAAGCACTTTTATTAGTAATACCAACATACAGATAGAACAAAACTGAACCCCAGGGCGGGGAGTTCTGATATTTTAACATCGAGTGTTCCAGAATACGCAAACAGTACTAATGTACAAAATTACTAGAGTCTTCGAGAAATTATCAATATTAATAATAAATAATAGATGGTGGTTGGGTTTGAATCGGGGTCCCGAAGCACTAACCACTGCCGTTAACAATTACGTCAAGCTGCACGCAGCACAGCTGCTGGCAATATGACACAAAGTTGAATAATCTCTCTTTGATCCGTATCCACATAAACAACGCGCAATTCACAGTGTCGCTGTATTTGGGAAATTAATAAATGCAGTGAATTTAATAATCCCTTTCATTTAAAGAATAGCCCTACCACTGTACTCGGTTAAGAAAACGCACGGCTGTTCCGAGACTCGTTAAATAAATTACATTTCTCTAAGCATGAAAGTAAAAAAAAAAAACGCGCCTCCTCTCTGGACCTCCTACACCCTCATGTACATTACAGTCATAAATAGTAATTTTATAAACTCCCATGGGAGCAGTAGTGACGCAATGCTTTTATTTGCAAAGACAAATAGGAAACTTTCTGTTTCAGTGTGTAAAAATTCTTACGTTTAGTGTCAGCGACTAACGCCCATGTTTCCGAGACAAAAGTAGTGAACAGCAGAAAACCTGTTTTGAAAATTTTAATCCTGATGCTGAAACTCTAAATGATGTCCATCACATATCTTTTACGTGTAGTTTGTTTGGAGGTATTATCAACATAGTATGTATTGTGTATGGTAGTAACAAGTGTATTATTTTGTTGTAAAGCTACATTTTTTCCCTTTACCTGATACTTTATCGATGAGACTTACAGACAGTCGCGTTGTTTAACTTCAGTTTTTGTCTTACTTTCACTACGTCTCACCTCTTGCCCAAGAAGTGCACTTGTCCCACTTCATACTTGAATAACTCTCGGGCGCCTTCATACCAACGTTAGATGCCTATCTGCCGCTATATTGCTGCCCCTTTTCATCATCTTCCCGTTTTACACCTACATCGCTTCCAAAGACGGTATTAAAGTGCTGTATTGCATGAGGTGGCCTGGTGCATTACGATCGACGTAGGTTTCCTACCGGGTTCAAGAGATCTCGACTATTTCGCAAATTGTGCATTAATAAATGCACGTTTATGTGTGTTTTATCATTTAATTTGACGTAATGTAGGTTAATTACATAGCCACCAAATTCTCATAGCGGTCGTATACGGTACCATAAAACGCAAGTACGTGAAACTGTACGATGTATAGCCTTTTTACGAGGCTACTCTCTTCAGCCGCAAACTTACGCCGTCAAAAGAGCAGAAACACATAGCGGTATTTTCCAGACCAACACATAGCGGTATTTTCCAGACCTAATGAGAAGGAAATTAAGAGCAGATACTGATGAACCAAATCACCTATAATTCCGAAATTACCAAAGAGATAAGCTAATTCAAGACTCAAAGAAAATATTTACTGAGGGAAAAATATAGGTAGCTGATGTCCAAAGTCAATTTTTGTCACAGACAGAGACACGGTACCAAACTGACGATTTCTTTCGGATTCCAGAGTGAATCGATCTCCTCTGTGTGCTACCAAGCTTCATTGCATCCTGCACATCAAATATTTTGCTTATGACCAAAGAAATACTTGTATGAATATGCATTGCATGAAGTGCATATCAGTTTTCCACACTAGAAACTTTAGGTGTCAACCTGTCACTGATGACAAATTTTAATTCCACGCAAAGATAATATGAAAGTATTTAGTATTGAAAATTATCTAGGAAAGAATAATCTACAATGTAGCTCTCTGTTCGTATCAGTTTATTTTCGACACCAGTACATGAAAACCAAACTTCGATGATTCCTATAGAAAAAAAAGGAACGTCAAGTGGACTTTTACGAGCCAGTGGGAATAGTATCCTTCAGGTAGGCAGGCGGCATTAATGAGTGTGTGAGTATCTATCTAGGATACGTATCAACACACACACACACACACACACACACACACACACACACACACACAAACACACAAACGCACGCACGCACACACACACACACACACACACACACACACACACACACACACACAATAAAACGAATCCACATCATATGGCTACGAAATGTGAAAAGTGGCTACACTGAGTCACAGCGCCAGAGATTGCGCCAAAGATTATTATTCCACCGCCTCCACTGGTGCAGTAGTAGTTTAGAGGTTGCCGTGAGCAGTACTTGTTGAAAGGATGTCGAGAGCAGTAGTAGTTCAGAGGATGTCGAGTGCAGTTGTTGTTCTGTTGGGCGGGAGAGTAGATGCTGTTCGATTGGTGTAATGTATAGATGGAAGATGTTGCAATGATCACAGTGTATTTTTCGTCAGTATATACTGAGGTAAAAAAAATAAAAAATAAAAAAATTCACATTTCTTTAACGACAATGCCTCTTGGTCACAGGTTCAGTCAACAAAGCATCTGGCTCGTGTTCACGTGTTAGACTTGTAATTCTGGCTTCTATGTGCAATTATAGTATTTCTGGTTTTTCAATTAGTTCCTTGTAAATGGTGTTTAAAATATCTTGTCGTACTGAGGAAGAACCGTGCCAGATACATGTACGTTGAGTCACACTACCACACACAGAACAGTTACACTTGTGATTTGTTGTTTCGTAACTGTTATAGTTGCAGGGGACTTAATTAACCAATTGTGTTAACAGAAATTTCTTGTTATTCTTTATTTTTATTTTATACAGTCAGATTGAGTGCTAATACTACTCAGGGCCAACCGGTTACGAGACTTCGCAACAGGTCACACAGCTACTAAAGTTATTGCATTTATTCATTATCCTTTTTAATTACGCCCTCATGCACGTGGCGACCGCTGCTTCGGATCGCCCCTTGGATTTCTTTTGATAGTAAAAATAGCAGACAGTAGTACTGTTGTAGTAATTTGTAGTTTAGTAATTGTAGTCTATATTGGATGTGTAGGTTTGGTAATTTAACATTTGTAGTTGTGAAACTTCCTGGCAGATTAAAACTGTGTGCCCGACCGAGACTCGAACTCGGGACCTTTGCCTTTCGCGGGCAAGTACTCTACCATCTGAGCTACCGATGCACGACTCACGCCCGGTCCTCACAGCTTTACTTCTGCCAGTATCCAGAGTGAAAATCTCATTCTGGATTTGTAGTTGTCTTGTCATTCTTCTAATGGTATTTTTGCAGAATTTAATTTTTGATGTCTCGTATACGGGTTTGGCAATTTTGTGCAATTGTGAAGGTTTTAATTGTTTGTTAATCGTGTTTGTCGGGAAGCATTTCGTGTGAATGGTATTGTTGCTGATAAAGTGTTATATTGTGTGTAATTTTCGTATAGTGACGAGTTTTGTATGTTTTGTAAATGATTACACGATCGATGAAAAGGGCAAAAATGATGGATAGTCAGAATGACGAAATTGTTAACATGGCGAACTCGCCAACACAGGAGAACAGTATGGTAAGTAATGAAGTTGAAAACAATTTACTAAGCCGGGAAAATAGTCCGGAACCAGTTCAAAATTTTTCAGAATCAAAAAATTTTCAGAATACGAGATTAACGACAGAAGATTCTGGAATAGTATCGAACACAGACAGCTTTACAGCTATGACGAAGGAAGTTAGTTTTACGGGAAATGTTAGGGGCGAAATGAATTTCGAATCAGTTAATATGGAGCAGTTGATGAGTGCAATATTAAATTTGGGATCACGGTTACAAACTGATATGGGAATAATGGAAACACGGTTAGACTCACGATTAGAGACATGTTTTAAAAACATGAAAGATGAATTAAAAAAGGAAATTACAGAAGAAGTACAACCGATTTATAATGCTCACAATAATAGCTTCATTTCAATAGAAATTAGACAAAAGGAACAGGATAGAGAACAGGAAGAAAGAGATCGCGTGATAGTACAAAAAGTTTCAGAATTAAATTTACAACGTGCACACGTTAAGGAAGAAATATTTGAAAGAATCGAGGAATAAATGACCTAACACAGTAATATGAACAGTTAACTACCAAATGTGTCAATACTGAAACCCGAGTCGCGACACTTAACGGAAGACGTAAATAAACAGAAAGAACACATAGGTGACTTATCGGAAAGAGTTGAGGAGATTTCAGATAAGTTGACAAGTCTTAGTTTAAATGGAGACAGAGATTCAGATGATACAGCTCCTTTGCAATTTGCAGAAACAGAAGAGTACCAGAATATAAATAAACATGTTTAAAATCAGGGAAAATTTAATGAACGCGTTAAAAGGGAATTTGCGGCGTTACGAAAGCAAATTAAACAAATTCAAAGCGAAATTGTAGGAAAAGACAGTAGAAGAAATTAAGAATCAGCGATAGCAGCGGGTTTTGAAGAAAATAATTTATTTCATTTACGAGATGCAACAAGAGAGCGCCAGGCGAGCGAACTTGACAATAATCGACATTCGGACTGGGACAGACGCGATAGGTCTTGTCGCCACGAGGCGAAAACTTTGACTATAAACACTTTTTAATTGTTCGGAAATTTAAGATCTTTCGCAATTCTAAGAATGACGTACATCCATGTTCATGGTTAGATCAATTTTTGTACGCACTTCCACCAAATTGGCCACTAAGTCACAAACTGGAATCTATGTGTGGTTATTTAGGTCCTCAGGGGATTCACTACACTAAGTGAATATGTGCCGTAGAATGCACAGGGCCCCGAGCTGTAGTAGTGCTATTTCCCATTTAGTTTTCGGCACTGCTGCCTACTCTTTTACTATTCTTTGTATCTATCAAAACAACTCTTCAACTATCAATCTGCCTAGAAAAGAAGTCAGTAAAGAATAACCGGATATGACCATTTTACCATTAAGTGACAGTTTTCAGGATATTGATGGAAAACGAACCGGCAACGCGCATGCGCGCACTTATTAGAGATTGTAATAATTTAAATGATTTTTATCACGCATTTCTATCGGCATATTGGTCCGAAAACACGCAAGTCAGAATGAAACATAGTCTTACTATGCAGCGTAATTTTAAACAGTCTAAGTTCCGCATGCCGGCAGAATACTTTGAAGATATGATTCGAAGGAATCAATTCCTTTCCAGCCCTTATAGCCCGACTAAATTAATTTGCATCTGTTTAACTAAGCTGCCACAATCGACAAGACACATTGCTTTAGCCGGAAGATGTAAAGACGACATTGAAACTTAAGACTTTGCTACAAGAACATGAGTATGACAACGACGACGGAACTTCTTGTAATTTTTTCAGTAATAGTAATCACAATAGATTTTCAGAGAAAAGGGATAATGAGCGGAATGGACGTTATAGCGGTAAATTTGAAAATGACAGACGAAACAGACAGGACAATAGATAGCAGCCTTATGACGATAACAGACGTTCTAACAGAAATTACACAGATAATTATAATAACAGAAATTCCTACTGGAATGATCAATCATACTGAAACAGTAATCGGTATCATCAAGACAGAAATTATTCATACAATATTTGAAATTCTTACTACAGAAATTATCAGTGTAGCAGATATAACAATAATTTCAGAAGTGACAATCGAAATTACACAAGAAGTAGTCATGCAGATAGCCAGAAAAATAGAAATTTTAATAACAGACACAGCCAAGAATTTACATGTAACAGACAGGAGGGACCTAATTGGCATCCTCCACGTGACAGAAATTCAGAGAGACAAGTGCAAATCGTAGAAATTGATCCGTGAAATGACGCGAATAATCAAAGGCGTGACGCAAACAATCGACAATGACTTGTAGCTTTGGTTTCTGGCAGCAATATAGGCGGTTCAGAAAGTAATGACACTACGACTTTACACTATGTACGCTTGGAAGACATGATAGATATTTTGCTGGACGAAAAGGAAAATAATGTAGACGCATTTTTACATCCTGTTATTGAAGTGTGTGTGAGTAATAATAAGTTCACTGTGGTTTTAGATTCTGGGAGCCCACTGAATGTTATTAGTGAATCAGTTTCTCGTATATGTGTAAGAACTATTCGTTTGAAAATTTTATTTCGTCTTCGCTCCAGGACATCGCTAAGGAGCAAAACAAAGATCCAATCTGGAAGGACATTAAGGAGAAGTGGAGAAGAAAGGAAAGCGTAGCGATTAGACAGTATTATTTAGTTCGCAATGATATTCTCTTTAAACGAAAATCGGTTGACAACTGTGTTTGGTTAGTTTGCATTCCTGGTGAGTGGGTTAACAAATTGATTTGGTGTACACATTTCAGTTATGCACACTTTGGTCCCAGAAAATGCTTTCATAAATTACGAGAAAATTGCTACTTCAGTTATATGGAAAAACGTATTTGATTTGTTCTTGCCAAATGTAAATTACGTCAAAAGGCTAAGCCACCAACTATTTCTTACGGAGAACCGTTGTTTCCTATCATTCCAGTGAAATTAAAGGAGATGGCTGCAGTCGATTTGTTCGGTCCAGTGGTTCGTTCTACTAATGGTTTTGCGTACATTTTGGTAGCAGTGGAATTCACATCAAAATATGTTTGTTTTACAGCTTTACGCAAAGCAACAGCTCGTTCAGTATCTAATGCTTTCATCAAATATTTTCTTAAAGAAGTGGGTCATGTTGATAAAGTTATATCAGATAAAGGATCACAGTTTCGCTTTAAAATTTGGCTTCGTACTCTACGGCGTCATAAGATTAAACCAATTTTCATTTCACTTTTTCACCCTCAATCTAACGCTTCAGAGAGATAGATGAAGGAAATCAATAAATTGTGTCGTCTTTATTGTCATTATAATCACAGAACGTGGGATCAGCTTCTTCGTATTTTTCAAAACGTTCTGAATGAACTCCCTAATGATTCAACTTCTTTACCGCCTATATTGATATTAAAAAATAAAGCACCGACAAATCGCATTTCTGAAATAGTTCCTTTTCCGCCTACACGGAAACTGTGGCATTCTGAAGTTCTTAACCTAGCTCTGCAAAATATTGCATCTGCGGCTGCTAGAAGAGAGAAATCAGCTAAACGTCCTGATCGTTTAAAAACTTTGTCAGATAGTCAAAAGGTGTTAGTTAATTCTCATCGTTTGTCTTACAAAGGGAAAGGCTTGTGTCGCAAATATTCCTGCTTTTTAACTGACCATATAGAGTTCGTCAAATTATTCATGATAACACTGTCGAAGTAGAAACTCTTAAATCACGGCGCTCTAGGGGAATACATCATATATCGAATGTTAAAATTTTTGTGGAATGACATGCTTTTGAGAGATTAACAGTTGCGCGTGGACGTGCAGAGAATGGTGGGGTGCCGCGCCGTGTTTTGGCGGCGGGACATACACAAAGCGACAGGCAGTCTGCGCGCCGCACAAGGTAGTCGTTGACCGCAAACAATTACTTCCTACTTCACGCTTATGTACAGCTGATCGAGCGCTCAGTGCGAATGCACTGACAGCCGTAAACAAATACACAGTCTAATTTCTCCGATTAAATTCAGTATAAAGCTATAGTGACTTGATAACTTATGTTATTAACTTCCAGTTTTTTCCAGGATGCAGTTGTATAAAATATTTAAGAACTTCACGTAAATTCTGTGCGTGTCCGACGTTAAGAGGAGTTGCTATCGAGAAAATTTCAGGAAGAATGTAATTTCGAAGAAGAAAGTAGTAAACTAAAAAGGTAACTATTAATTGAGTTTATATTTCAGGTAACGTATTTCTACTTAGGTGTGTACTTTATGCGTAATTTGCTTCTCGCGATTACGTGATTTATACTTCGTGTTAACTGATTTTGACAATGATTGATAAATGAACAGGGTTGTTACTTATATATATTATGCATCGCTTGGCTGCTCTGCTTTTTCACTGATGTCATAATTTTTATTATGTGCCTGCTGTGCCTATTTATTTAAATTATAATTGTCACCTCATTAGTTGTGCCGATATGGTTATGTGTGTAAGTTATACTTTGTGATTTATCTGCTTGTGCCTCCATGTTTACTTATTGAGATTACATATGAACATTTGTTTGCTTATGCTGATATTATGCTACTGACCTGTTTATTATTTGAGATATATACTTGCTGCTTTGCATATGGATTGCATATTTACACATTTCTGTTTTGTTGTCATAACCATTCTTTAATTTGGTATATAGAAATGCTTATATACTGTGTACGAGCATGGAGATTGGGTTACACTATGATATTAATTATAGATTGTTCACTTGGCAGAGCCTCGTTGTAGGGATTGTGCTGCATCCATTTGTTGACATTCTGTCTCTACTGGTGTATTTGCTCGCTATTGCATGTTTTGTTTACGCTCAGTGCTTTATATTTTAAGATAAGGAACTGAACTGCTATAATTCTACGAACTACATTGGTACAAGAAACTTCATTGAAGTCACATGAACTGGAGGTTTTATGGAGGCTGTATTAATTCATTATAATAGAAAGGAAGCGGACGACATGAATTACCAACACTAGCTTTAGACCATTGACAGTTGTTACACTGCATTCTTCGTGAGCAATTGAAATAGCAAATGACACTTGACACAAAGCAATACTCCTCATGTTTGCTTCTGTTTTGCCATGATTCTTGAAGTGGTGTACACACTGTGAAACATTACGATTTATTCATTCAAAGTCTTTTGTGATCATTCATACTACGTATTCGCACCTACTTACTGAACGTTATTCAAACTGATGGATGTTAGAGGTCATGTATGCATTTCTTTTACTTTATAATGGACAAGGTAACCAAAATGTATTTCATAATTCATATTTAGTAGAAGATTTGGCTCAGGTGGATTACACAGAGGTTGTGTGTGGACATTGTGTCTTCAGATTGTATGTGATGGTGAATTGAAGTTTGCACTAGGATTTTATCTGTAGTTGTTCAAGGAGACTGACTGGAGGAAAGAGTTGTTATGGAAGTGAAATAATATTGGTGATAAGGTTTATCAGTATCGACTTATTGAAGAGGTATTATTGAGGTATTGAGACTGTGTGATGTTGATGATTATGGGAGTTTTGGTGGACAAGAGGTAAGGTAAATGATATTGGTCATAATGTTTACACGAATCGATGTATTGAAGAGGTATTACTGAAGTATTGAGATTATGTGATACTGATGATTATTGGAGTTTTGGTGGATAAGAGGTAAAGTAAGTGAGGAGCATTTTTTTTTTTTGTTGGTTTATATGGCCCAAGAAGGATGAAGATGGCAGACTAGAACACTCCAGTGGAAGGAAGATTGTCTACACACACACTTTCTTAAATCAATATGCAGTATATACTTTTTTTTGAAGAGAGGAAGTATTTGCATATCTTGGCACACTGACAGTTGTTCAGCAACTGTACATTTTGATTTAGCTTGGCAAACATTGGTTTTGACATGATAACTATGACGTTGACTAACTATTATTGACTATTATACGCTGCTGCCACTACTACTTGATACACATGTGGAACATCAAATTTTGACAGAATTGCATTTACACAGTTAACACTATTCGATTACACAGTAGTACTTAATATGTAGATGAAAGATGAGTGGTGTGTTTTGTGTGTTTTCCTTTCCTAATCCCAAATAATTGGTACCAACCTACCTCCTAAGTATTATTTTACTTGTTTGTTGTGGCTTGAACATCAAATTTTGACAGAATTGCGTTTACGCAGTTAACACTATTCAATTACACAGTAGTACTTAATATGTGGATGGAAGATGGGTGAGTGTGTTTTGTGTTTTCCTTTCCTAATCCCAAATAATTGGTACCGACCTACCTCCTAAATATTACTTTACTTGTCTTTTGTGGCTTGTACTGACACCCATAAATATTATAGGCTTACTGATATTCGTGTATTTGTAACAGTTAATATGACATCACTTAAAACTTCGGGGTTGATAGGCCGTGGTCGAAGTATAAAACTCTCTCCTGACGTTTCGTCTCCGACTGCGGGAGACATCCTCGGAGGTAAAGCGGCGAACTGCGATGAGAACTCGAGGAAGCGCTCATTATGTAAGCAGTACAAAGGGTGCCACAGTCGATCACGTGGCGTCGACTATGAGATTGTCTCTGGTGATGCCAACATTCTCGATTGAAAGTAATCGATCGTCTCGGTTGCGGTGCAACGCTGACATCCAAATTTTATCCAGTTTAGCACCTTCGTCTTTCCTGTTAAAATTATTACGATGTTTATCAATCTCGATAGCCTCTCTATTCAAGCGTGCATAATAATGTGAGGTTTTTGATATGATGCTTGTCTCGCTGAATTTTATTTCATGATCACCTTCCTGGTAAACATGTTCCGCTACGGCCGATTTATCCGTGTGACCCAGGCGGCGATTCCTCTTATGCTCAACAAGACGGGTGTTCACACTTCACTTTGTGGTACCGATGTAAACCTGTCCACAACTACAAGGAATTTTATATACCCCCGGAGTAGCCAACAGGGTCATGCATCTTTTGCCGACCTTAAAAATTATTTTATTTTCCTAGTGGGTCTGAAAGTAATTTCCACTCCATACTTGCCTAAAACTTTCCCGATGCGATCTGTGACCTTACTAACGAACGGAAGAAAAACTTTACCCTTGGGCGACTGTTGTTCGTCGTTGCTCCTGATTCTCTGCCTAGAGCGAAGTGCTCGATCTATATCCTTGCTAGAATAGCCATTCTTCACGAAGGTTGACGGTAGATGTTCAATCTCATCTTTTAATTAAACAGGTTCACAAAGTTTGTACGCCCTGTCTACCAAAGTTTTCATTACACCTCTTTTTTGTCTAGGGTGGTGGTTTGAATCTTTATGTAGATAACGATCAGTATGTGTGGGCTTTCTATACACCTTATGGCCCAACGTTCCGTCCCGTCGTTTAATCACAGACACATCCAGGAAATTCAATTGCCCATTCCTTTCCGTCTCCATAGCATTAATCCGAAAATCCAATTCACTATGGAGTTAATTATATCAAAATGATGTAGCCGAAACTGTAAAATGCTTTCAAAGTCTCCTTTATAGTACCACAAACTGACAGAAGTTTAGCTCTTAAAACATAACGTAACACTGATTTGCAGAACTGTGACACTGCTAACACTGCGCGGCTACTGCCTCTGGTCCGTGGCCAAATTACATGAAACGAATTTTTGCAATAATGTTTGAATTATTTTTCTTAATAACCTTGTAAACACGGATTTGACTTCGATACCAACAAGAATCCTGTGTCTTTAGGATTGGCCAATAACAATTACTACCACTTTTATAAGTACAAATTTTGTAAATCACACTGTGGAGTACTCTGTACTGTGGTTCTTACATAATCCAGTTATTGATTTGATATTGTGACTTATTAATTATATTTCACCTTTATTACTGTTCAGGTGCCTCAGTTTCATCAATTCACTTAATTAACAATAGTACAAAGCATGGTTACAGGTGTACATCAAAACACGGTTATAGCTGTACAAAACTTCACGTGAAGATTGTAATGTGGTATCGGATGTCTGAAGACGGCCGGAATCGTAGTTTATCTCAAATGTCTCACCGTTCTAATATTTTTCAAAACACACACACACACACACACACACACACACACACAAACACGCACGTACGCACGCATGTCGTTTATACCGTGAAGTATGAAGACTGTACAGGCTATAAACTAAAAAGAATAGTCGTCCAGTACTACGACAGATACTAAAGTATTTTTTCGTGATTTACGGTATTGGATTAGAGGCTATCCGGCTCAATTAAAAGAAAACAGCTTAACCCTAGTGACAATAATAATTAAAAGAATCACATTTTCAGACAACATTTCTGTACATTTAGTAAGAACATTTATTGATGAAGCATTCCGTCGCTTAAATTATAAGAAAATATATTAATGTAGGAAAAATTACAACATTCTTTGGCAACATTATATTGAAAAATAGAATTTCCAGCAAACGCATGTAATATGGGACTGATATATGAATCTCTGCTGCTTTCGCTACCTTGGAAAACACACATGATACAAAATTTAACCGACGAAAGGAAAAGTTTTAAAAATTCAACAAATTAAACAGAAAAAATGAAGCGCAGACGTCTAAAAACTGCAATTGAGAAAAAGTGGAAAATGTCAAACCAGGAATAAAGAGAGGACAAATACGAAGCAGTAAAACGTAGCACGTTTATGGGGAGAAAGGGTGCCGCCTACAGGAGAAATAAGGCGCTCTTAGAAAAGAGAGGCTATTGTGCGTATATTAGGAGCTCAGGTGGCAAGCCGCCGGACTATGTGAAGATGGTAAGACCGAACTCTGGAGGGAATTGTACTATGGCTACACGTATGAAACGAAATTGAAGACGAAGTTATAGAAACATACGAGGAAGTATTTGAAGAAGATATGGGGTATGATATGGGAGAAGGATTTGACAGGGCATTGAAAGACCTTAGACGTAGCAAGGCACCTGCAGCAGAGGATATTCACTCAGAATTAATTACTATTCCAAAACAATTCCAACTGGTATGTAGATATGAGACAGGTGAACACAGGTGAAATACGATGAGACTTCAAGAACAACATAATAACGCTCATTCCAAAGAAGGCTGGTGGTGAAAACTGTTAGTATTATCTAATCATGAGTTTAATAAATCATGGTTGCAAAATACTTGGACTAATTATTTACAAAATATTGAGAAAAATTGATTGAAACCGATCTCAGGATAGATCGATACCGGTTTAAAATAAATGAAGAACTATGTGAGGCAATACTTATCTAACGACTTCGAAGATTAGAAGAAGGAAAACCTACGTAACATTTGGAGATTTACAGTACTCTTTTGACAGTCTTGACTCAAACTCACACTGTTAAATTCCAAAAGTGGCTCGGATAAAGTAAAGAGAGCGAACAGTTTCTCGTTGTACAGAAAGTAGGCTGCTGGAGAAACATGAAAGGAAAGCAGTTGTTGAAAAGGGAGTGGGACGGTGTTATTCACTTTGCACATGGATAAAGCAACAAATAAAACAATGGAGATATTTGGAAGTGGAGATAAAGTTCAGGTAGAAGACAAAAAAAATTTTAGGTTTGCTGGTGACATTGTAATTCCGTCAGAAAATGGGAAGGAGTTTGATGATTCATATAAGTTAATTGATAGTAAGTTAAGCAGGACTCATTACACGAAAATCACCCAGGTGGCGGATAGTGGAATGCTCTCCAGATATGGAGGGTACCGGGGAAATAAAATACGCTGGGTGGACCAAAACTATCAACCGCAATCCACTAACGTCTGCCGGTATCCAGCGGTTAGGGGTCAGCGTCTGTTCGCCTAGATGGTGCGGCTGCAGAAGCCTTCTTGACCTCAACAATCAAGTCAACTTGAAAACCAAACACGATGATAACACAAGGAATGAATCCACTACCCCGGGCACCAGTCGCAAGGCTGGCTTTACCTGGTCATCGGATTCCGGGAGACCAGGAACATCACGTTACACCTAAGGTTGAGAACCAGACGACGTCCAAATTATTACACACAAAAGAAAGACACTTCATCGGTACACTTAATACTAATACTCTTTTCAAACTGGGCAAGATCAAACAACTTACAGACGTGCTGCAAAAATTCCAGATCAAAATCCTTGCAATCCAGGAAACACGATTTAAGGACGAAAACCATTTTGATACAGACAATTACAGGATCTACAAAGGAAAACCAGCAGTTAAAACTAATGAGAAAGGACTCAAACAGTTTGGCACAGCATTTGCAGTACATAAATCTATCAGCGATTCTGTCATTGACTTCCAGTCTTCCTCAGAACGTATATCAACGCTCTCCATCAAATCGGCCAACAAAGCATATACCTTGATCAACGCACACGCACCCACAAATAACTATAACAAGAAGAACCGCCAGAAAGTGGATTACTTCTGGAATGACCTTGAAGAGACGACAAACAAAATTGCCAAACACCATGTAATAATCTTGTTAGGCGACTTTAACGCACAATTAGGTAAAGAGAAAAAATACAGGAAAATCACCGGAATCCATACAGCTCACAAGAGAACTAACAAGAATGGGGAAAGATTGATAAGCTTTTGCGAAAATTTCGGCCTCGTAATTATGTCAACACAATTCAAAAAACCCAACAAGAAACTGTATACTTGGAAGTCGCCCAACACAATTTTGGGTGAATTCCAGATAGACATGTGGCCATATCCAAGAGTAACACAGCAGAAATTCTGAATGTGACAACGAAAAGAGGATTTTTTCACTCAGAGCACCATCTTCTACAGATAAAGACCAGATTACAACCCAATAGAAAAAAGCCAAAACTAAACAAAGTGCTGAGACAATACCCCGAATACATAAAAGTCAACATGGAAAACATCTTACAGGAAATTAGTTAGACAAACACCACAAACTGGACAGAACTTGAGGACGTCCTCAAATCCACGATGAAATTGGGTCAACCCCCGAGAAGGAGAAAACACAGGTGGTGGAATATAATATGTGACCAAGAAATAGAAGAAAGGATCAATGCCTGGAAAAACCTCAATAGTCACAAAACATCAGAAAAATGGCAACAATTTCTAGTAATCCGAAAACAAACATCGAAAACTATTCGGAGGGAAAAAAGAAATTATGACAAACGGCGACTAGATGAGATAGAACAAGACTTTAAGAAGAACAACACCAGGAATTTTTATAAGACATTTAAAGAACATATTGCAGGATACCAGCCACCTAATCTTTGTTTCAAGAAACTGGATGGTTCACTAGAAACTAACACGAAGAATAACTGCCAAATCCTCGCAGACTATTTCAACAAACTTCTCAACTGCGAAAGAGCTACAGAGGATATTCACTACGAGACGTCTACACCAAATCCTGACGCTAAATCGCCAACCATCAACGAAATAGTAGAAATTATCAAGACACTCAAAAACAATAGAGCCCCAGGAGAAGATGGAATTATTGCAGAACTATGGAAACTAAATAATGATAGATTAACAGGAAAAATTCACAAAATCATATTAAACATTTGGGAAACAGAACAGATCCCTTCTGAATGGTAATGCGCACTCATCCATCCACTCCACAAAAAAGGGGACAACACTGAACCACACCGAGCGAGGTGGCGCAATGGTTAGACACTGGACTCGCATTCGGGAGGACGACGGTTTAATCCCGCGTCCGGCCATCGTGATTTAGGCTTTCCATGATTTCCCTAAATCGCTCCAGGCAAATGCCGGGATGGTTCCTTTCAAAGGGCACGGCCGACTTCCTTCCCTGTCCTTCCCTAATCCGATGAGACCGATGACCTCGCTGTCTGATCTCCTTCCCCAACACAACCAACCAACCAACCAAAACTGAACCAAATAATTACAGGGGTATTTCACTCGTACCGGTCACATATAAAATCCTATCAAAAGATCTCATGAATAGATTAGAAGAACAAGCTGATCCACAAATAGGAGAATACCAGGCTGGTTTTCGCAAGGGACGATCATGCATAGAGAAGATCTGGAATCTGAAAATGATTCTCCAGATGAGAAACACCCGAAACACAGTGGTTAATTTGTAGATTTTAAAAAGGTCTACAGCTCAATAGACAGAGTAGCGCTCTGCAAGACGCTGGAAGAATTCAGAATTGACAGAAAGACAAGAGCAATCATTCGGTAAACATTAACTGACACAGTCTCCAGGGTTAAATTTATGGGCGATATCTCGGAACCATTTGAAATCCAAACTGGAGTGCGACAGGGCGACGGACTTTCACCATTACTCTTTAATATCATTCTTGAAAAACTTATCAGGACATGGGAAAAAGAAGTCAAAGGAATCCAAATTGGCATTAGAAAAGATAATAGATTCAATGTGAAGTGTTTAGCTTTTGCGGATGACCTTGCAATCCTCACAAATAGTAGAAAAGAAGCCACTAACGCCATAGAGAAGTTACACGAAATTGCACAAAGAACTGGCCTGCAAATCTCATATGAGAAAACCCAGTACATAGAAAGAGTGCCACAAGACAAATTGCCTATTGTGACAACCCATGGGAAAATCGTAGAAGTACCACATTGTAAGTACCTGGGAGAAATCATCCAGCCATCAGGGATCAACCTAAAGGCCAATGAGGAAAGAATAAAAAAACTACAGAAAGCATATAAACTCACGTGGAACTATTATAACAAAAAGTTCATATCCATTAACGCAAAATTGAGCCACTACAACACTGTCATACTTCCGGAGGCACTGTATGCATCTGAAACAACACAAGTAGGTGGGCAAACTAAAATCAAAGAAATAGAGAAACAAGAAACGAAAATTCTCAGGAAAATTTTTGGCCCGATAGAAGAGCAAGGAATCTGGAAGAAGAGACCAACATCAGAATTATATAAATACACAGACGAGATTACGGATACAACAAGGAAAAGAAGAATGCAGTTCTACGGAGATATCCACAGGATGAATGAAAACAGAATTTGAAAGCGAATTCTTAAAGTCATCAACTCAGGCAGGGGAAAAACAAAATGGATAAAAGAAGTTGAAGAGGATCTCAGACAAGCACAGATAACAGTAAACGATGCAGAAAATAGAACTGAATTCAGGAACATCATCAAAAAACATAAATTTGACACCACAACACAGAAGAGACCAGGATGCAAATGGACAGCGGAGCGAAAGAAACAACACAGTGAACACATGAAGAAAATTTGGGCTGAGAAAAAAACATAAACAATCATCATAAAGGAATTCAAGTTCAAACGCTGTCTTAAATGGGAATAATCGAAAATAATAATAATAAAGCAAAGAGTAATGGCATGTATTCGAATTAAATCAAGGAATGCTTAGGTAACTCGATTAGATAATGAGACATGAATAAGAATATGATTATTTTTTTATTTGGGCAGCAAGATAACTCAATTCATGTAAAATGTATACTGGTGTTAATGGGTAAAGCGTTTCTCAGAAAATGAAATTCTTTGATGTTGAATATAAATTTAACAGTTAGGAAGTCTTTTCTGAAGATATTCGTTTGGAATGTAGCCTTGTACAGAAGTGGAATGTTGCCGATAAACTGTTAAGACCTTAGCAATTAGACTCACTGTCTTGCGGATGTTCCACAGTATTTGTCATTATGAAGATTCTCTATCACAGGCAACTGAGTGTGAGTTAACGAGCATTGCACTCTCATTTAAATACACTCCTGGAAATGGAAAAAAGAACACATTGACACCGGTGTGTCAGACCCACCATACTTGCTCCGGACACTGCGAGAGGGCTGTACAAGCAATGATCACACGCACGGCACAGCAGACACACCAGGAACCGCGGTGTTGGCCGTCGAATGGCGCTAGCTGCGCAGCATTTGTGCACCGCCGCCGTCAGTGTCAGCCAGTTTGCCGTGGCATACGGAGCTCCATTGCAGTCTTTAACACTGGTAGCATGCCGCGACAGCGTGGACGTGAACCGTATGTGCAGTTGACGGACTTTGAGCGAGGGCGTATAGTGGGCATGCGGGAGGCCGGGTGGGCGTTCCACCGAATTGCTCAACACGTGAGGCGTGAGGTCTCCACAGTACATCGATGTTGTCGCCAGTGGTCGGCGGAAGGTGCACGTGCCCGTCGACCTGGGACCGGACCGCAGTGACGCACGGATGCGCGGCAAGACCGTAGGATCCTACGCAGTGCCGTAGGGGACCGCACCGCCACTTCCCAGCAAATTAGGGACACTGTTGCTCCTGGGGTATCGGCGAGGACCATTCGCAACCGTCTCCATGAAGCTGGGCTACGGTCCCGCACACCGTTAGACCGTCTTCCGCTCACGCCCCAACATCGTGCAGCCCGCCACCAGTGGTGTCGCGACAGGCGTGAATGGAGGGACGAATGGAGATTTGTCGTCTTCAGCGATGAGAGTCGCTTCTGCCTTGGTGCCAATGACGGTCGTATGCGTGTTAACGCCGTGCAGGTGACCGCCACAATCAGGACTGCATACGACTGAGGCACACAGTGCCAACACCCGGCATCATGGTGTGGGGAGCGATCTCCTACACTGGCCGTACACCACTGGTGATCGTCGAGGGGACACTGAATAGTGCACGGTACATCCAAACCGTCATCGAACCCATCGTTCTACCATTCCTAGACCGGCAAGGGAACTTGCTGTTCCAACAGGACAATGCAGGTCCGCATGTATCCCGTGCCACCCAACGTGCTCTAGAAGGTGTAAGTCAACTACCCTGGCCAGCAAGATATCCGGATCTGTCCCCCATTGAGCATGTTTGGGACTGGATGAAGCGTCGTCTCACGCGGTCTGCACGTCCAGCACGAACGCTGGTCCAACTGAGGCGCCAGGTGGAAATGGCATGGCAAGCCGTTCCACAGGACTACATCCAGCATCTCTACGATCGTCTCCATGGGAGAATAGCAGCCTGCATTGCTGCGAAAGGTGGGTATACACTGTACTAGTGCCGACATTGTGCATGCTGTGTTGCCTGTGTCTATGTGCCTGTGGTTCTGTCAGTGTGATCATGTGATGTATCTGACCCCAGGAATGTGTCAATAAAGTTTCCCCTTCCTGGGACAATGAATTCACGGTGTTCTTATTTCAATTTCCAGGAGTGTATATGGCCGAAAGTGTCAGCCTACAGGAATTGTGAAACGAACGCTGTCGTCCAGGACTGCATGCCACAAAGGGCGCAGATTCACCGCAAGATGGGGAAAATCACAGGCGTCTTTTGTGTATTGAGAGCTAAACACTGTAATGTGCGAGTGAGACAGACGAGAACCTACGTCATAGGAATACCCAGTAGAAGCCGTTTGGGGCCAAGGATACAGAGCAGTGTTAAATGTGGCGGACATAAGATCGTCTATAAGGGGCAACATTTATGAAAACTATTTAATTCTGTAGTAATGCAGGGAATCAAGCCACAGTAATTTTAATCTGCCATCCTCCATAAATTTTCATGGTGATACCAATAAAACGAATATTGATCATATCGATAATAGTTTAGGATTTACTGTTTAAGTGAAATTAGAAAGTTTTGTAACAAAGACATGTATGCTAAAATCTGAACGCTTTGATCGATCCTAACGATCGGTATTTCATATAGAGGCGCATCATTAAAAAGACAAACTTTGTAAATATCAACTGTGTAGCTTTATTTGTTTAGAAGATACAGTAAACTTAAATTATCAGTATTTACAGTTAAGCATTAGATCATCATTTCCTCCACACAAAACACATTGAACGATGACAGCACGACACTTATTGAATCATTAGCTAACAGAAAATTTGTATCAAAGTTTAGTGCCTAATAGTTATTTTTGATCTTTACTTATCAGAAAGCTCACTGGTGCAAGGCTACTGGCCATGGCATTCAAAACTAAGAAGAAAATTTTATTGGTTTTATGTAAAAGAATTTAACGTTTATTATGAAATGGATATTATTGCTACTTTATTTAGAACTTGAAAGCGGTCAAGCTTTGATTATTTAAATATGTTAAAATGTGAAATAATGTAGAATAAGCTGTAGCCAATCAGATGGACGGCTTCAGGAAAGAGAACTGTCCTAGTCATTGATCGAGGATGTCGGCGTGCGGGGAAACGCGTTATTATATGTTATGCTTTGTATTTCGTAGACTTGCTATTAGACAGACAATTTAACCAAAGGATCACAAGTGTCTAATTTAGGTCGTGTAATGCGACACGTGCGGTTCAACCCTAGACGAGTTTGAGCCAAGTCATTTCGACGAAGAGGAACCGCATGTGAGTCCGAACATCTTTGGGATGTTAGCTCGCATGAGGAGTCAATTAACACAATGTGAACTTACTTTGTTTTGGCAGAAAATTCTCCTTTTTTGTTTGTAACTTGTTTGTACCCAAATTGTGCCCTGCACTGTAACACCCCAAATATGGAACCCCTAATGAAAGCCCTTTGGCAGTAAAAGAAATATCAAAATTAGTCACCCCGACATTGACGGGAGCTAGTGACAACAAAATTAACACTATTGCAAGTTATGTAACTAATAACGTTTATTATAAAGACAGGACTAAATGAAAAACTATAAGATGATACGAAGCCTGAAATTTTAAATAAATAATTCAAAATGTATTCTTTACGAATGTTAAAGCCCAGACCATAAACAGATCAGAGATAACATTTATCCCAGAAGAGAGTTGTAGCCGCATTGAACTGTAAGTTCGCTGCCACTACAATGTAGCACTCCAAAAAAAATTTCAAATGTGTGTGAAATCTTATGGGACTTAACTGCTAAGGTCATCAGTCCCTAAGCTTACACACTACTTAACCTAAATTATACTAAGGACAAACACACACATGCTCGAGGGAGGACTCGAAATTCCGCCGGGACCAGCCACACAGTCCGTGACTGCAGCTGTAGCACTGCAATGGAGATGTTATTTCAATCTCTCTTGTAGACGTCGCAATAGTAGTAAGGCTACTGAACGCTACTAGATTCTTTCAAACCGATCTGAAATTAGTTTTCCAGTATCGGCTTGACGAACTAGTCAGAATCTCGAACTGCAGTAAAATAACATTTACGGTTTAGTCAGACAACGGAGCAGTTATTATATGTGAAAGAAGAGTAAATCGTGCGATACCTGATTAACGCTGGGACTTAGTCTTCGTGATCTGTGATTGTCACGATCATCAAAGGACACAGCAATATACCAACCGCCGACAGAAACTATGTCATTAGCATTGAGTAGGAAACAGCTACATGCGATCACGAAGAACTTTAAGCTACGTCGGGTTGTCGGAAGTTGTAGCCCATGTCAGAATCGCTGATGCAAATAGATTCAAGACCCTGAATGGCAGATCGGTGTGTTTTCAGTGCAGGTTTAAATAATTACGAAGTTCAATTAACTCCAATGTAAGCTTAATGCTTCTTGTCGGCTACGTCATTTAATGGAAATTTACTGTGTAATTGTGAAATTAACTATTTCTTGAGAGAACGCAGAAGTTAAAGGTGATTTAGTGATTTTATTAACAGTGAACAGCATGTTTACACCGAAATACGACGCCTTCTGTACGTTGTCCGAAGAGTATTTTATCTCTGGAATTACGTCGTATTAGTTGTTGAATTAACACCATAGCTAGGCCTTGACGACGCAATATTAATTAATAAATCAACATCTTCGCAAACCTATGATCTGGCATAGCCTTGACTGATGGACTTTATAATTCAAGATATCCTATTATCTGCGTTCGAACACTCATTCGGTAACCGGGCATAGGAACTACAGTTATTAAGTTTGCCTAACCTTATCAGCCTGTCGCGAACACGCGAAGCATATCTGGTTAATTGTTTCAGATCAAGAGAGTTGTTGCGGTACCGAGTGGTGCAGTCGCTATACGTTCGAAGTCAAGAAGACCGACAGACTTCGAACACCAGGGCTTCAATTTTAAACAAGGGTTTCTTACACATTCCGGAGTGCTGCTCCATCGGTACGCTGATATCAGTCTAAGGCAGATAGTGTCTGAAACTAATCAACCAAGCGACGAGTTTGTTTTTAACACTCACAGATCGGAGTCGTCCGGATCGACGGACGCTGTACCATGTCAACCGGACTGGGACAACCATCACCATCAAGGCGACACAAATAAAACGCAACAGCACGAAACAGCGGAAACGCTACGAGGGTAACTTGGCTGAAAAAATGACGGTCGTGTTAAAATTTATGTTATTTCCGGATGCCAGTAGTGTGAACATCCAAACAAAACATGTAATTAAACACATTATACGTCAATTTGCTAATTTTCCAACGCTTTAAGAAGAACATTAGGACAGCATTACAAACAAAAATTCTCGTTAGAGGAAGTACAGGACCTAAGAAATGCTGATGTAAGACTTTTCTGGTTCTCCTCTCGTAAATTCTCCTTTTAATTTTCTCACGAGGTAGATTTTAGTTTCCGGTTCCAGTGGGTCTCCGAACATCAACAGGTTTGTAACATGAAACAACAAATAAAATAGACATTAGTAAGCACGTCGCTAATAAAGGTTGAGTTATTCATGAACTGAGGTAAATATTCATATTGAAGGTCTGAGTTGCGGTCTCTCAAATAGAATTTAAATTTTAATATTAGTGTAACTTTGCTTGACTTTTATGGAGATTTTCTTTTCAGTGATTTTTGCAAAGCCTCGAAGGAGTAGTGGCTCTCGTAATGAAAACAATTAAGATGTTATTTTGTAACTTACGGTCGCTGGACAAAGAAACATCAGACTTCGACATTTAAAAAATACATGTTTGCTGGGCTATAAGGACACATATCATGATACGAGACCAATAATAACATGTTAGATAACGGCCATTATCCATCATCAATTACCTTCACTCTGATTGCTGCAAATATTACTACACAAATACAAATTGTTTGTGACAGAAGCAGTTAGGCTCAGTATTCTGCCATTTATAAAATACACCGAGACTTCCGATGACTTACTTTATCAGCTAAATAATTGTGCAAAGTCTGGTAGATTAAGCTAAGACGTTCCTCTGAAAACTCTAACAAATAGAACAGAATAATAATGATAATAGTAATAATAATAACAATAATAATTAAATGTTTTTGTCTTCCGGTTTAGAAATAAAAATTACCTACAATGTTATCTCTTACGCCTATCACATGTGTATAAATTTATTCTTTTTTCCGCTACTCGGCCTATTTATTCCATACATAATTTTTCTTTTCCCTTGAAAGATGTATTACAAGAGGCAACTAAAGAATCAGTTAACACAGTGTGAACCTACTTTGCCTTTGCAGAAAATTCTCCTTTCTTGCTTGGCACATCTGTTTGTATCTAAATTGTCGACCGTTGTTAGTCGAGCTGCGGTTATGTGTCAAATAGTTTTATCTTCCGACTTCGGTTTTATACACCTGATTCAATAGAATGCCCATGAGAGTAGTTATTTTTTTAATTTTTTAATTTTTATTTCTGCGACAGTGATTTTATATCAGATGGTCTGCTTCATGTATCGTTATATCCAAATGATTTATACATGTTAAGCTACATTCAGGTCCGATGATGGCACCTTTAGTGTGTTGAAACCGGTCATCTAGTAAACAGTATTTAAGCGATCTTGGCTTTTGAATTCTTCCTCCTAGAAACATAGTAACACGCGGTATCAGACAGTTCACAACATAGCACCGCGGGTAATAGCGGCTGGAGCTCTAAACGCAAAAAATCCCGACTGGTACTCCCAAATACGAACCTCCAACGCCAAGAAACTATACGAACATGCTATAGGCCGAAACTACATTATACTTGGCCCGGACGTTCCCACGTACGTGGCTGGACAGACCCGACACAGGCCAGACGTGTTAGACATAGCCCTCATCAAGGGCATCAGGAGCACACTCAACCTTATGTTTGAAAACGATCTGGATTCAGACCACATGCCTGTAATATTACACAAAGCAGAAACACTGCAGAACACAGAACCACGCAGGATAGTCGTATTCCGGATACCCACGCAACAAATTGATGAGGCGGTGGAAGTGCTTACTACTGCCGTTCAAGACACAATGACTTACGCCATTCCACGTTCAACTCCAAGACAACACTGGACTGCCCTGCCCCAGGAAATCCTGATCCTTATCTGAATGAGGAACTGCCTCAGGAGATATTGGCAGCATACCAGGCTACCGTTCTATAAACTGCACGTCAACAACCTTTAGGGGATAATACGGGACAAAATACAAACATTTCGAAACGAAAAATGTGCGCAGAAACTCGCAGGGCTAGATACCACACGTCCTGGCGTGTGTAAGCGAATCAGACACTTCACCAAGGAGAAACATTACATTCCCACTCTACAAGGACCGGACGGCCCATCTTACTCCGCGACAGAGAAGGCAGAGCTTATGGTCACAACACAGCGTCTTTCATGCAGAATCTGGCTCCTTCAGATCCATTATTCGCACTTGAAACGTACCAGGAAGTTATACGATTTGTAGCCCAGCCCTCACGCGACGAAACCAGACGCACTAGTACCAACGAAATAACTTGGGCTGTCAAATATGCCAATGCTAGGGAAGCCCCGGGACCTAATGGCATTCAAAACCGTGTCATCCAGGAGTTCATGGATAGAGCCGTAGAATACCTTCCACACTTAACGAATGCCATCTTAAAACATCACCACTTCCCGGACTTTTGGAAGGCGGCCAAGGTCCTGAAATTTAGGAAGCAAGGGAAAGAGCTCTTCCTCCCATAAAATTACCGACCCGTCAGTCAGCTGTACTCGCTTAGATAGATTGTTGAGAAGGTAATACTAAAACGCATAACTAGGCACTACATCGCCAACGACACACTAAGGCTTGTGCAATTCGGCTTTAGGATCACCATTCAACAACACAACAACTCCTCCGCGTAGTCAAACATATAACACACGGCTACAACACGAACAAAGCCACAGGAGCCGCGTTCCTGGACATCGAAAAAGCTTTCGACCGTCTCTGGCACAAATAGTTATACGCAAACTAAGCGAAGCTTGTTTCCCAGATTGACTCGTACGTCTCATACACTCGTATCTCACGAACAGATGTTTTAACACTGATGTCCTGGGCAAACATTCGACACAATACGGTATCCAAACTGGAGTACCCCAGGATGCATCCTGGGGCCCATCTTGTTCAAACTGTGCATTAGTGACTTTCCAGCAACACAAAATGCGACGTTACCATCTACGCGGATGACATGGCCTTGCTTTCGCAAGATTGGAAACTGTCGAACATAAATTCACGAATACAGACGGCACTCAGAACTGCCGAGCCCTGGTTGGAGCTATGGCGAATTGTCGACAAGTGTGAAGCTGTTCTGTTCACAGGCAGACCGAAGTTATACCGCAAACATAAAAATGGTTCAAATGGCTCAGAGCACTATGGGACTTAACATCTATGGTAATCAGTCCCCTAGAACTTAGAACTACTTAAATCTAACTAACCTAAGGAAATCACACAACACCCAGTCATCACGAGGCAGAGAAAATCTCTGACCCCGCCGAGAATCGAACACAGGAATCCTGGCGTGGGAAGCGAGAACGCTACCACACGACGACGAGCTGCGGGCCCGCAAACATCAACACTGTAGACAGATAACACTACATGCACGCCCAATACGTTTCCGAGAGAAAGTCACATATCTCGGTGTTCGGCTGGACCGGAAATTTACAAGGGGGGACCTTATCGAATACGTTGCCAACGGAGTACACGCGAGGCTCAAAAAACTCTGCCCAATACTCAACAACGAAATTACAGTGCATAGGAGGGTGTCGAGGTCCATATACATGGCTCTGATTGGACCGCTGATGAGGTACTCAGCTCCCGTCAGGGGGTATGCAGCTCCTACACGCCAGCGCCGGATGTAGATCATACAGAACAAAGTTCTAGGAATCATTAGCAACGCTCCACGCTACACATGCATCGTGGATCTTCACAATGAATACCGCCTTGAAATCCTCAAGGAAGTATTCAAAAAACACGCCACACGACTATACAGGAACTCGAGACACTCGAACAATCGTTTCATCTTTAATCTGCGAAACCTTGATCACAACCGTAGGTGGAAGCATAAGCGGCCAAAGACACTACTACCTAGGGCATAACCACCCGTGGCAAGCTAACATACACTATCAAGCGATAAACTTCGGCAACCCCCTGCATATCAGTAACGTTGACTGGATATGCCATCTGCTATTAAAGCCGACCAAACGGCTACAGTAGGGAAACTAACAAGCTCGCACACTGACGCTCAACAAAATCGCCAACGTTACCCTTTACTGTGAATCTGATATATGACCTATCAGACACAAAACGATGATGAACCTGTTACAGGTATGCTGACGCTGAACGAGAAATCAACGCCGGCACCCAGCGGCAGCCGCCGAGCAACAGCACCGCCCAACGCCAAAGGTATCGACCTGCATGATACCCACTACTAAGAAAGCCTACCCTTGTATGATCTGTCACAGGCAGCAAGAAAATCGCCACTGCTTTTACAGCCCCTCCCAACTATCGCAGAGGATTTTTTTTTTTCCGCCTTGGTACTTTTTTCCCTCCGCCCTTCAAACCGCTAGCCTTTGTTCAACTTTCGACCCAAGCTATGTCCAGATGAGCGCGTATTATTGGTTAACCTGAACCAGAAGAAACCAAGAGACTGTGTAAAGCAAAATGTTTCTGGGACTCTATTATGAAAGAGGAAGTGGAGATACGGTTCAGTGATAACGTGGTCAACCGGGATAGTGGCTTCCAACTCAGCACCACGTGGGACACAACGTTATCAAGAATAAGAGAGCGCACCGATGGAGGCACGTCGCTGGCGGCGGATGGAATAACCAGGCCGCATCGAGACGAGACGCCAGGAGCCGGAGCCCCGCGGTTACCCCCCCCCCCCACCACCACTAACACAACCGCACCCCCACCCCCACCACCACCGCCACCACGCGCCACTGCCATGATTGCGCTCGCGCCTGGTTAGCTCGACCGACGCCGAGGATGCAGAGACGCCCGTGGTCCAGCGGCTATAAAAAGATCCGGACGAGACGTGAACGCGACACTTCGCCTGAAGATAGCAAGTGAGAAAGTAGCTGAAACGTTGCCGGAGAACAACGCATTGACTCGGCTCTCAACCCGAGGAGATTTTACCATGGGATTCGCCGAGAAAGCCTGCATTCCCAACTCCTAGTCCAAACCCTACTCCACACAAACCCCGTGCTAGAATAATACTCTGAATCCAGTATTTTGCAAGAGTATTCGTCCTGGCAAGCAACAGGAAACTGCTCAATATTGTACAGCTACTCTCAGCAAAGTTATCAAAGACAAGGAAAATTTAGTTGCTGTAACAATGCTCGGAACATGCTGGCTGCAGGCAGCATTTTTCACCAATGATATACGTATATCACCAGCATATGATGCGCAATACACAGCATCAACCAACTAATAAAAGGCTTTAACGATCTATAAGTACCTCTTGAACTTAACAATGTCGCCAAAAATAATGAAATTTTTGAAGTTCAGCCACGTTGCCAAAGTAGTATTAGAGCCTAACGGAAAAGAGAAACACGTCACTTAACATGTCCCACTGTCATCCGGAGCGCGATAGGCTGCTGTAGCAATATCCGTACGTATTCGAAAATTTGAGATACTTATGCACTTCTGTCTATACGTGTGGACGTATGTTCCACATATTTCTCTAAACAACTGCTTCGGTTCCAACCAATCGTGGCACACACATCACTTACTGTCTGGAAAGAATCGATGTGTGGGTAAGAACAACCTACCTATGAAAGAAGTGGGGGTGATAAAGTAGTGTAGTGCATGACGCTTGAATACCCATACTTTATTCAACAAATATTTGAAAATGAGAGCACTTAGAGACTTCAATAAGCCTTTCACATCATTTCAAACCTTTGCGAAACTTTCTCTCGCTGACCACCTCCACGAAGTAATGAAAGGAAAAAAGAAATCGTCCCTTACTTCCGTTTTCGCGGTATGCAATAAAAGTACCGAATGAAGCATGGTATTTTAATGTATTACATTTTGCGGCCTGTGTCGAAACATGCCACCGAGTGCACCGACAAAAATGTTCATTGTCCGACGCATACTTCAGGAGATACGACATCAGAGAGACTGGAGAGACTGAGATGAATGAAAAACTGCCGCCACAAGCATCATGTTCAGATCTGTTAATTTTTTCTCACTAACTCTATTCACAATACATTTCGAAGACAGAAGCCACCTATACCACTGGATGTAGCTGCAAAATTATATCATTGTACTACAGTAGTTCCAGAGATATGCTGTTATATACACTGAGATGCGTCAAATTAAACTGCAGGGCGATATCGGCCTGAGATACAGATGAAATATGTGTATAAATACGTATGAAAATGTTAAATATGTGTGAAATATATTTTACAAGGGCGGAAACGGACAAAGCAGTGGGTAATTCCTCATCCCAAACTCCAGGAAATATTTCAACGAAATTTGGTACACGTATTAGATCTGGAGGAAATACTGTGGGGATAAGAACCACCAGCCTTCTATTGCGGTGGGGGATGGAGTGGAAAAAGAAGGGGGTAGAAGAAGATGAGCAGACAGCGAGGGGGAGGGAGGAGATATACAGGGAGGAGTAGGAGATGGACAGAGAGAGAGGACGAGGAGAAAATAGGCAGATATAGGGGAGAGGTGGACATGGACAAAGAAAGAATAGAGGAGGACGTTGACAGAGACAGGTGGGAGCAGAGAGTTAGGAGAGGAGGAATGGACTGTGGGGGGTGGGGGGCGGAGGAGGTAATGGATAGAGAGAGAGGGGAAGAGTAGATAGACAGAGAGTAGGGAAGGAGGAGATGGACAGAGGGGGAAGGAGAAGATGGGATGATAGAAGGCTGGAATTCATACGTAACCGGACATGCTGAGTGCGTTGTATTGTGTATTGAACTGGGGACCTAGAAACGATGGAGAGGCTTCGTCCCGCCGTAGCTCTCAGTGGTTCACAACCCCACAACAGGCCACAGCAGTCCACCCACCCCACCGTCGCCCCAGACCTAACCCAGTGTTCTGTGTGGTTCGGCCCCCAGTGGACCGCACTCCCCAACCCGTGGTAGAATAATTACGGTGTACACGTACGTGGAGATAGTGTTTTGGCAGCATTCACCGACGTAGTGTAACTGAGGCAGAATAAGGGGAACCAGCGCTCATACGCCGGCGTAGATGGAGAACCGCCTTAAAGCCATCCACAGCCTGGCCGGAAAATCGGATCTCGACATTAATGCGCGGGGCGGATTCGTACCAGGGACCGAAACGCCTTCCCGCTCGGGAAGCAGGGCGTTATACTGCGCGGCTAGCCGGGAGGGCTACAATACTGGGTATTCATCTACTATTTCGATATGTTTTGGAAGCTTTTTATAGAGCAGGTAACATGTATTGGGAAATTTTATTTTTCTCAATGCGCGGTTTGGCATGCCTGTGAAAACCGAAGTACTAGAGGATGAAACAGAAATTGTTAGAGAAACCTATGCATGCAACTATAACGCCAGCAAAAACAGATAACGCGGTTTTGTCGGAAGCACATGAGCATTTTACTGTGACTTCAGGCAACGTAGAAACAGCGCTTAAACAGCAAAAAAAGGCCAATTTATACATTTTAAAAGTTACGCACCTGGATGCGTTTTTCTGTCTGTACGTGACGGTTAATCTCAGGAACTACTGCAGGGATTTTGACACGGTTTTCGCTAACAGACTACTGATTCGAGAAGTGTAGTGAAATACTAAGGATGTGGGGATCCGTAATTGGTAAGCTGCCAGACTAAAGAAAATAAAATTTCACACTAACAGTTTCTCAAAAGCACACTCTGGTAACCTGATCGCGCTTACTTATTAAGCTAAAGACAGTAATTACTGAATTGTTTAAGGTCACCAACAAGACAATTTGACCATCAAAATATCTTTCTTAAAAGGATCTCTGTGGCTCAGTGTTGTATTAATTCAAAACTAGTAACTGACTGATTTCCAGTAGCAAGAGTTAAATTACAATCCACAACCTTATTACAATAACAAAACGCAGGTCAGTAGCCGAAGAAAAAGTTGAAAACACGTCCTGAAAAACTTTCTTCAGAAGCTTGTACGAGAATTATTTACGTTCGACACAAGCCTCAGCAGGCCTTCCCACAAGATTTAGACAGTTATAATGAAATAAATAGGCTTTAGAGCTCTAAAATAAGGAAAACAATATTACTACACATACCACAGCATCTTAAAACAGTGATTTACAATTTAAGCGAATTTACCAGTGTTGCACGTTTTCCACAAATCAACAGCATAAATCAGTTTAGCGTATTAGTGTTGCAGTAACTCGGTTGACTACACAGCCCTTTTTTCCCAGTTGCACACTCGGTTTACTACACAGCCCATTTTTCTCAGTTGCACACATTTAAACGGAACATCAGATAATACCTCGGAAACTACACCTTGCGAATTTACATGTAACTGGTGACCTTAAATTATGTAATTAAATATTTTACCTTATTATAATTGAATATGAAATATGGGCAACGTATGAGTGGCCAAGTAATTGGTCCCGACAGTCGGGATACCAGTTACTTTGGAATAAGGCTGGGCATCTCGGACATATTCTGGGTCGTGGTCACCTTTGTGCTCATACGGCAAAGACTACCGAATCCACCGGGTAGTCCCTCAACCGTTAGGGGTAAAACTCAATTGGACTCGGAGCAAGTAAGGCTAGCAACCAGCTCCCCTGTACTTTAAATATGATGCTGGCAACAATCAGAGCAAAATGCCTCGGACCTTTGGAGGTGACGGAGTCCTACCTCTAACTGACAAACCAGGGACTCCTAAGATACGACTTGGCAAACAAATGGTAATGAGATGGGGAGTTATTAATATCAATGGGGACTACTCTGGGAAGAAGGTAGAGCTGGCAGAGGCTGCAAGTAAGATGGGGCTGGACGTCTTAGCTGTTAGTGACATTCGGGTAAGGGGTGAGAAAGAAGAGGAAGTGGGAGAATACAAGGTCTACCTGTCAGGAGTCAAAGCAGGAATAGCACAATGGGGTGTAGGGCTTTACATCAGGAAAGAAATGGAACCCAGCGTAGTTGCAATATGGTATGTAAACGAACGGTTGATGTGGATAGATTTGACAGTGTCTAGCAAGAAAATTAGGATTGTGTCTGCATATTCGCATTGTGAAGGGACAGATGAAGATAAGATGGATAGTTTTTATGATGCACTCAGTGATGTAGTTGTTAGAGTAAAGGACAAGGACAGTGTTATGCTCATGGGTGATTTTAAAGCCAGGATTGGAAATCGAACAGAAGGGATTCTTTGATGACACTGATCATTATTTAATCTGCAGTGAAATTGGGATTGTGAGGCCGAAAGTGCAGGAGGTCAGGCCGATATGTAGGAGGATAAGAGTGGAGAAACTTCAGGATAAGTAAATCAGGCACAAGTACATAACAATGATCTCAGAAAGGTACCAGTTAGTTGAATGTAGTCAATTACAGTCACTGGAAAAGGAATGGACAAGGTACAGGGACACAGTACTAAAAGTGGCTAAAGGATGTCTTGGAACAGTAGTGTGTAAAGGTGAGATGAAGCAAACAGCTTGGTGGAATGACACAGTCATGGCAGCCTGTAAAAGGAAAAAGAAGGCGTATCAAAAATGGCTACATACTAGAACTCAGGTAGACAGAGAAAGTTATGTTGAAGAAAGAAACAAAGCCAAACAGATAATTGCAGCATCCAAGAAGAAATCTTGGGAAGACTTTGGAAACAGGTTGGAGACTTTGGGTCAAGCTGCTGGAAAACCATTCTGGAGTGTAATTAGTAGTCTTCGAAAGGGAGGTAAGAAGGAAATGACAAGTATTTTGGATAGGTCAGGAAAACCGCTGGTGAATTCTGTGGATTCCTTGGGCAGATGGAGGGAATATTTTGAAGAGTTGCTCACATGTAGGTGATAATACGATCAGTAATGTTTCAGGGATTTCGAGGTACAATGGGATAGGAATGATGATGGAAATAGGATCACATTTGAGGAAGTGGAGAAAATGGTCAATTGATTGCAGTGCAATAAAGCAGCTGGGGTGGATGAAATTAAGTCGGAACTCATCAAATACAGTGGAATGTCAGGTCTTAAATGGCTACACAGGATAATCGAAATGGCGTGGGAGTTGGGACAGGTTCCATCAGACTGGACGAAAGCAGTAATCACACCAATCTTTAAACATGGAAACAGAAAAGATTGTATCAACTACAGAGGTATTTCTTTAATCAGCGTTGTGGGTAAAATCTTCTCAGGTGTTGTTGAAAAGAAAGTGCGAGTATTAGTTTAGGACCAATTAGATGAAAATCAGTCTGGGTTTAGGCCTCTTAGAGGTTGTCAGGACAAGATCTTTAGCTTACGGCAAATAATGGAGAAGTGCTATGAGTGGAACAGGGAATTGTATCTATGCTTTATAGATCTAGAAAAGGCATATGACCGGGTTCCTAGGAGGAAAGGATAGGAGGCAAACTTTAGCAAGCAATTAAAAGTCTTTACATACATAGTCAGGCAGCAGTTAGAGTTGACGGTAAATTGAGTTCATGGTTCAGAGTAGTTTCAGGGGTAAGACAAGGCTGCAACCTGTCTCCACTGTTGTTCGTATTATTTATGGATGATATGTTGAAAACAATAGACCGGCTGGGTGAGATTGAGATATGTGAACACAAAATAAGAAGTCTTGCATATGCGGATGACTTAGTTGTGATGGCAGATTCGATTGAAAGTTTGCAAAGTAATATTTCAGAGCTAGATCAGAAATTTAAGGACTATGGTATGATGTTTAGCATCTCCAAAAGAAAAGTAATGTCAGTGGGAAAGAGATATAAACGGATTGAGTGCCAAATAGGAGGAACAAAGTTAGAACAGGTGGGCGGTTTCAAGTACTTAGGATGCATATTCTCACAGGATGGCAACATAGTGAAAGAACTGGAAGCGAGGTGTAGCAAAGCTAATGTAGTGAGCGCTCAGCTACTATCTACCCTCTTCTGCAAGAAGGAAGTCAGTACCAAGACTAAGTTATCTGTACACCGTTCAATCTTTCAATGGGACCGAAAGCTGGGTGGATTCAGGTTACCTTATCAACAAGGTTGAGGTTACGGATATGAAAGTAGCTAGAATGATTACAGGTACTAGTAGATGGGAACAGTGGCAGGAGGGTGTCCACAATGAGGAAATCAAAGAAAAACTGGGAATGAACTCTATAGATGTAGCAGTCAGGGCGAATAGGCTTAGATGGTGGGGTCATGTTACACGCATGGGAGAAGCAAGGTTACCCAAGAGACTCATGGGTTCAGCAGTAGAGGGTAGGAGGAGTCGGGGCAAACCAAGGAGAGGGTACATGGATTCGGTTAAGAATGGTTTAGAAGTAATAGGCTTAACATCAGAAGAGGCACCAATGTTAGCACTGAATAGGCTATTATGGAGGGATTTTATAAGGGGGACTATGCTCCAGACTGAACGCTGAAAGGCATAATCAGTCTTAAATGATGATGATGATGGTGATGATGATGATGATGAAATATATAACTATTTTATTTAACACGTTATATCAATGTAATCGTATATTTTAATTATAAATATACAATTTAATAATTATTAAAAATAGATTATTTAATTTTCATATATTTAAGTTGCATGATGATGGTGACCGCCATGATTTCGCAGCATGTACAGTCTTAGACATAAAAACTGACCGCCGGCCGGCCGCCACAGAGACAAAGTCCGAGACGTTCACTTAAGGTGGTCAATAAAACTGACCGCCCCTTACAACTCAAAGTCCAGCCATCTGCAGAATCTGGCAACACTGTAAGATGCAGAAGTGTTAGGAGGCAGTGTTGTCTACTTCCTAGATTATAAGAGGAAGTGAGCCTGTGGCCTTGCGGTAATCGTCGTGCATTCTAAACTTAGAGTCGCATGTTCACGTCTAATAGTTTATTTATTTATTTATTTTTACACATTTCGGTCTAAAGTTATGAGTCTGATTGAACATCGAAGACAATTCGCTTAACATTCTACCCACCCGCAATAATAAGTATTCCAGAAACAATTCCGCAGGACAGCTGGTGGCTGCGTCGCGATCATAACAGCTTACGCTCAGGCGTTTCCTCGCGCTGCAGCAGCTACCGGCCACCGGCCAGACGCCACCCGCCGCCTGAAATCCGGCGCCGCCCATGTGAAGGCGGCGCCACGCTATCAGTGTATGTATCAATGCCATTTTCGAATTTGAAGTTCTAGTTATCATCTTGCGGTTAAGCATTGGAATTTGCATACTTGAAAATTATGAACTACAGTTAAGCATTGTAAAATTGAGCCGCAAGTGGAAAAAGGTGTAACATCTGCAACACAACGTTTACTTTTTGTATAACAGAGGGGTGAATGTAGAGGAGGCAGCTAGAAAGATTTGCACTGTGTTTGGAGCGAGTGCTTTTGGGAAAAATACGCCAGAAAAAGATATTCTTGTTGCAACAAAGATCGTTCTGGCATGAATGATTTTCCACATTAAGGAAGTCGCGACTACTGATATATGTGACAGATTACCATTTCTCCATCATGCGACATTCGGATTCAACAGGCAAAGTTCACAAGTCTGGTGTAGGAGTACTGCATGCTCTAATTCGAAATAACAAAAATCAACAGAGTGACTATTATTGAATGTCATCAGGTCGCTCATTGAGCATTCCTATGCAGTACTGTTACTGGTGACGTGTTATGATGCCTTTATCGTTAACTTCCTAAAAAGAAATGAAAGGCCGAGCCCCACCAAAAGACGTAGACTAGAGCAAAGAGTAGTGTGAACATAATATTTTACATCTAATGGCTCTAAAAGTGTGTTTTGGACTACGAATTCTGCCCCAAGGGGTGTGTGCAACACAGCTGGAATTTGTTGTCAACAACTGAGACACCTTTCGGTCGCAGTGTAAGAAAGTCGGGCTACAAAAGTACATCACCTGTGCTACTGCATGATAACTCACTCTGTTGATTTGAGAAAGAAAACTATCCAGGAGATTGATAGGAAAGTCGTCTCATAGGCACTTGTATTGATAGGGAAGTCCTCTCTAAAGCACTCGTCCCTCTCGTCATATATTCGTAAAATATTACTTTCTCGTTCTTGATCGATCAACCGTCAAGGCAATTCATTTCTAGACGAAAATACTCTTAAAACTACCATGGTTTAATGACATCGTTAAAACAAGTAGGTTTCTACGGGCGTAGAATTTGTAAACAACTGTAGCATTGTCGGATTATTTTAGATATCGTGAAAGAAAATTCAGCTGCTGATTAATTTCTCTTTGATGACTACTGTTGCGTTTATTAAACTAATGGAAAATTTAAATAAAATATTCACTGTACTAATACAAATTAAATTCAGCTTACTACAGAAACATCATGACGGCAGTCTATCTTAATAAAGCATTAAGTGTCTGTAAGGCGATTGAGCCTATTTTAACACGAATTAGTAGGATATTACCGACTTTTGACTTCGAGAAGATCTGTACTACTTCATTTCCTGTATCATTCGCAAGTATTATGGAAATGTGGCATTTCATAGATAAAATTATGTATTCACAACAACAAAAAATATGTCGGCAGAAAACAAAAGTGGCATTATGAAATTGGCAGTACCGTAAGGTTTTCGCTCTGACACTAAGGGTTACTGTAAGTAGCAAGACGAATTTTGTTCGAGCGTTATCTTACGATTCCCTTATTGAGTTTGTATCTGCCTGCTTGCAGCTCAGCTACAAAAGAATTAAAAATCTGGCTTTCAGCGAGTCTCGAAAGGCGAACGAAAGCAGCTTGCACCTGGTAGCCAAGCATGTTACCTGGGAACTGGTTTCTTCCTAAAGTGGGAAGACATCCTTTTGTGGTTGAATTGTTGGCAAAAGTCAGTCAGACGTGTGCCGTTGGTCTAAGCGTTTCGGTATGTTGAAATTGTACCAATGGTTTTTCTACAGGTTTTTTTCTGTTCCAAATAGAGTTGAAGTCTCCCATTAGTATTTTCACGTCATCTTGGTGAATTTTGCTCATAGTATTTTCGAGTGTGTTCCAGAATTTTCGACATTTTTGGTGTTTTTCTTATTTTCGATGTTGGTGGGAGCATTGATGAGTGTATATTTTTGACTGGGGCTCTGAATGAGCGTAGTCATATGACGATTGTTGATGGGTGTGATTTCTTTGACAGTGTTGATGATAGATCGGTGTTCGAGAAAGGCGAAAAGCAATGCCGAAGATTGGTACGCCTTTCGCTACCTTTTGTTGTATTTTGCTCTTGCAGATGCAATGGTTTCCGTAATGCAAGGTTTCACTGTCAGTTAGTCGTGGTTCGTGAAGAGCAAGGATGAGAATTTTTTGTTGGTCGATTTCTTTTGTGAGATTATTTAGTTTTCGTGCTTGGATCAATGTATCGATGTTTAGTTATATAAAAAAAAAAAGTTCTTATGTGTGTAATATCTTATGGGACTTAACTGCTAAGGTCATCAGTCCCAAAGCTTAACACTACTTAACCTAAATTATCCTAAGGACAAACACACACACACGCTAAGGTCATCAGTCCCAAAGCTTAACACTACTTAACCTAAATTATCCTAAGGACAAACACACACACACCCATGCCCGAGGGAGGACACGAACCTCCGCCGGGACCAGCCGAACAGTCCATGACTGCTGCGTCTTAGACCGCTCGGCTAATCCCGCGCGGCGTGTAGTTTTCAAATGCGTGTTTTCTGCTTGTAGGGAAATTTACAAGAGATCTTCAATATTCTCTGCCGTGCTAGCCTTACTCCCCAGAATCCGAAATTCCAAGTGCCGCCTGTCGACAGCCGGGTTGTGTACCACCTGGGGTAATGTTGACTTCGCTTGTACAATTCATGTTTGCTTGTGTTTCATTGGTTTGGCTGGGTGATTCCAGGACCGGACAGGACCAGAGGGTGTTGAAACCTTTGAAAGCAAATATTTTCAGCCGAGCTCATTGAGCTAACAGACCGTGACCAGAGCAGCGGTAGTTTACTCTCAGACGTGTTTGGATTTTGAGTTCAACGGATTGAGTAGCCGTTCAGGATTGTGTTAGTATTTGGTTCACCCCAAGTATTTGATTTCCTCGGTACTACCCATATGGGGGAGGATTTCCCCTATCGGCCCCACGGGATTTTTATTATTATTATTATTGTCATTATGTCATCAGCAAATCCGATATGGTGCATCTTCCCACCACTGAAATAGATGTGCATTGTTCGATTCAGTATTCCCATCACATAAATATGGGTTATAATTACGTTACATTGCTGCTAGTACACATTTCTTACTTTTTCTTAGGTAGTTGCTACCTGTTACTCCATCATAGGGATTTATGTGCGCAGCATTGTTGCAATACAGACGTTCAAATTATCCGATTTCCGTAATTTCATACACTAATCATCATCATCATCATCTATAATTTCATTTCGATACCAGATCGTTCTAATCGGATTCAGCAAGTCAGGCTTAATGTGAATATACGAATACGACTCTCGTCATTTGATAGACTGGGTAAACCACATTCTTAATCGGACGGTTGAATCTAGATCACTTATTTATGACAGGACCTGAATTCTTAAACACTGTGGAAAATAATATCTGATAGTCGGTCAAGCTTTGCTTTGTCGCAGCTCTTTAGATACAAGTCCATTTACTTTCAGTCTCCTCCTTACAATTCTTGCAATGCAAGGTAACTGAAAAATCTCATCCACTCGACGCCAACTGAGGAATTGACTGGTGCATGTGTTGTTCAACACACAGTAGTTGTCACCTTCACTGGAATCAATGACAGTTTGTGTGTGTGTGTTTTCGTGTTCACGCACAATCTGAATCAATACTATTAACATTAGAGAGACAACCAACAATAAATATTGCATCAAGTGTGACTGTAAAGTATTTTGATGCGATGGGAAGCTACAAACCGAATTTCTACCCAACCCACGACCTGCATATTACGTTAAGTAAGATGTATTAACTCCATAGTATCGTTAGCAAAGACAGTGCGCTCTTGTTGTCGAGGCTCGCGACAATTGCAGTGATTAGCAGTGCCCAATGCCGCCGCGATTTGTTTATGTTGGCTGAGCGTGGACACTGCAGCAGAAGCATCGCCATAAACAGAAAAAAATCACCTTGGCTCTGACTGCAGTGAGCGGATATCACTGCCTGCTTGTTCTTACAGTAACCAACGTGAGACTCTACTCACAGGTACCACGGAGCTATTGCAACAGGTATCATGTCATTAGTCATCAGAATATTAACCAGTGATGAAATGTCCACTCTATTTGAATCCCAAGAAAATAGGAACCTTCTCACAAAGGAATGTGAGGTGATATCAAAATTTATCCGGATTTCAGGCGGGTGGCGTCCGGCCGGTGGCCGCTGCAGCGCGAGGAAACGCCCGAGCGTAAGCTGTTATGATCGCGACACAGCCACCAGCTGTCCTGCGGAATTGTTTCTGGAATACTTATTATTGCGGGTGGGTAGAATGTTAAGCGAATTGTCTTCGATGTTCAATCAGACTCATAACTTTAGACCGAAATGTAGTAAAAAAAATAAATAATTAAATTGTTAGACGCGAACATGCGAATCTAAGTTTAGAATGCACGACGATTACCGCAAGACCACAGGCTCACTTCCTCCATATAATCTAGGAAGTAGACAACACTGCCTCCTAACACTTCCGCATCTTACAGTGTTGCCAGATTCTGCAGATGTCAGGGGCGGTCAGTTTTATTGGCCACCTTAAGTGAACGACACGGACTTAGTCTCTGTGGCGGCCGGCTGGCGGTCAGTTTTTATGTCTAAGACTGTACATCTCGTTGAACTACTTTTATGACTGAACGAGAACCTTGTATCCGACACATGAAAATGTTTGAGAGTAGAATGGAAATGCCACGTAACAAACAACGAATATATACACTCCTGGAAATGGAGAAAAGAACACATTGACACCGGTGTGTCAGACCCACCATACTTGCTCCGGACACTGCGAGAGGGCTGTACAAGCAATGATCACACGCACGGCACAGCGGACACACCAGGAACCGCGGTGTTGGCCGTCGAATGGCGCTAGCTGCGCAGCATTTGTGCACCGCCGCCGTCAGTGTCAGCCAGTTTGCCGTGGCATACGGAGCTCCATCGCAGTCTTTAACACTGGTAGCATGCCGCGACAGCGTGGACGTGAACCGTATGTGCAGTTGACGGACTTTGAGCGAGGGCGTACAGTGGGCATGCGGGAGGCCGGGTGGACGTACCGCCGAATTGCTCAACACGTGGGGCGTGAGGTCTCCACAGTACATCGATGTTGTCGCCAGTGGTCGGCGGAAGGTGCACGTGCCCGTCGACCTGGGACCGGACCGCAGCGACGCACGGATGCACGCCAAGACCGTAGGATCCTACGCAGTGCCGTAGGGGACCGCACCGCCACTTCCCAGCAAATTAGGGTCACTGTTGCTCCTGGGGTATCGGCGAGGACCATTCGCAACCGTCTCCATGAAGCTGGGCTACGGTCCCGCACACCGTTAGGCCGTCTTCCGCTCACGCCCCAACATCGTGCAGCCCGCCTCCAGTGGTGTCGCGACAGGCGTGAATGGAGGGACGAATGGAGACGTGTCGTCTTCAGCGATGAGAGTCGCTTCTGCCTTGGTGCCAATGATGGCCGTATGCGTGTTTGGCGCCGTGCAGGTGAGCGCCACAATCAGGACTGCATACGACCGAGGCACACAGGGCCAACACCCGGCATCATGGTGTGGGGAGCGATCTACTACACTGGCCGTACACCACTGGTGATCGTCGAGGGGACACTGAATAGTGCACGGTACATCCAAACCGTCATCGAACCCATCGTTCTACCATTCCTAGACCGGCAAGGGAACTTGCTGTTCCAACAGGACAATGCACGTCCGCATGTATCCCGTGCCACCCAACGTGCTCTAGAAGGTGTAAGTCAACTACCCTGGCCAGCAAGATCTCCGGATCTGTCCCCCATTGAGCATGTTTGGGACTGGATGAAGCGTCGTCTCACGCGGTCTGCACGTCCAGCACGAACGCTGGTCCAACTGAGGCGCCAGGTGGAAATGGCATGGCAAGCCGTTCCACAGGACTACATCCAGCATCTCTACGATCGTCTCCATGGGAGAATAGCAGCCTGCATTGCTGCGAAAGGTGGATATACACTGTACTAGTGCCGACATTGTGCATGCTCTGTTGCCTGTGTCTATGTGCCTGTGGTTCCGTCAGTGTGATCATGTGATGTATCTGACCCCAGGAATGTGTCAATAAAGTTTCCCCTTCCTGGGACAATGAATTCACGGTGTTCTTATTTCAATTTCCAGGAGTGTATGTGGCTACCAGTCACATAGTCAGCTCCAAACTGAATAAATAAACCTAGTGACAACCCATACCAACAAAAAACTCTGCAGTTAGAAAAAAAGAAAGGAAATTAACCATAGTCATCGGCCACCTCAGCTAGATTGAAACCCAATCAGGGATACAATGTTTACGGATCAAATTATGTCACAGGAGCGACAAAGTTACAGTTGCCACTCCCTTTGGATTCTTAAATAAAAGCAACACGTAATTATTGTATCACAATAGATGGTGAAACACGTATGTAACGTAGCAGCGATGGCGAGGCATTGCAGCGTCTCTGACCAGAGAGTCTGCGCTTGACCGCGCGAGTGTTGCGAGCGGTTCTCAGTCTGTAGCTCGGTTTAGTTGCGTGCAGTTCGCTACAAGTCGTCATGTACTGCTGTACGCTAATAGTCGTCATGCAGAGCGGTCGGTCAGTAGTAGCAGCCCAGTGCGGTTGTGTGATGTAGGCGGTCGGCAACACTGCTCAAGATGCTGAATGAGGTATACTGTTAATTAATATAATCATTAGATATTGTAAAAATTTATTTATTGTAATTATTCTCCAACAAGTGCCCCAATAATAATTTTTATTTCAAAAACAAAAAAAAAAATGTATTACCAGTCCCAAGTAGTGATACCAGTTTGAGAAAATTCTGAATAATACTGATTAGCTCTGAATAGTATGTCACTTCAGTAATGACTTCTTAATGATACAAAAAGTATATATATTTAATAATGCTTTGTCACTAGTTAATAACTGCCACTGTTTATTGTAATGAGACTACTTATAATGCCCGTGATTATTAATGCTATGACTGTAATTAACTGATTTTTAATAATGACTTTGTAATGATCTGAATAATACTGAATGATGAACTATGTTTTATTCTATTCAATACTTGCTGGCCACTGAGTGCCAATAATTAATGTCACTTGAAGAATTGTTATTAATTATGCCATTGATTAGCTCTTGTTTTCAATGTTGATACTTTGTAACTAGAAAAGAATGTGACTGTTTAATAATGCTTTGTAATTAGGAGAAGGCTAATGATTCTTACTATATTAGAATGACAAATGATTAATTAACTGTAATCAGGAAAAGGCTAATGATTCTTACTATATTGGAATGACAAATGATTAATTAACCATGCTATACTTTGTAACTAGGAAAAGAAGACTACTGATTCTATGTAAAACAATTAATGAACATTTTTCTGTAATACTACATACTTGGTACAGAAATGTTCAATAACTGGGCTGTGAATGCCACAAACTACTAATTAAGTCTGTAATTGTCAATATTATGTGACTTGATGTCCTTCACCTCATGAGCTAACTACCCTGAATTACTGCAATGTCCATTTGTCCTGTTTATCCTAGTGATCATGGAGCACTATCTTTGGTTTTGCACTAATTCTACGTTGGTGTGCCTTGTAAGAGAGTGGTGTTGACACGACATGCTGTCCACCACCGTGAGCAATGAAGACGTTATTATGGTCCCACTGTTTGGTGTACCTAATGTACTGCCAAAATGAAAACATGGAATATTACTACGACAATTCAGTGTCTTGGCTACGCTGATAAATTCTGATGGGAAAAAAACTTCAAGTTGTGTCACTTGGTGTTGTACTTCTGTGGAAAGATATGGACTTTCAGAGCAGCTGTGTGCAATCTAAAGTGCTACAACCATGATGCAATCCTTCCCTTTCCTATCCTAATTCTTGTCACATAATGAAAATCATTTTTTGGTAACATCATTTCTGTTCGTGGGTTATACATTTTTTCCGATTCGCTTAACTCCAGTGCGAGTACACTTATGTCACTGGTCGACATGATGTTTTGCCATTATGTTTATTTGTTGTGAAAATGCTAAAGACATTTTTTCAGTGCGTGTGCACTTTGGACATGATTTTTTTGCTATTATGTTTATTTATTGCCAAAATGCTAAAGACATTTTTTCGAATTGTTCTCAAGTACAGTATGTGCACTCTTGTCTTTTATATTGTGTATACATTTTTTATTTTAAGGATATGTTCTGAACTACAGTGCATGTGCACTTATGTTAGGTGTTAATATGTTTTCTACTGAACTTCAGTGCCTGTGCACTTTTCTCATTTTTCAATATGATTTGTACTATTCTGTATATTCAATACTTCAATGCGTATGCACTTATGTCATTTGTTACTAATTGTATATACATTTCATCATTTACTGATATGTTCTCAACTGCAGTGCATGTGCACTCATGTCACTTGTCAACATAATATTTTTTGCCAGTCTGTTTATTTGTTCTGAATATGCCAAAGAATTTTTTCAGTGCGTGTGCACTTTGTTATCTGTCAAATAATTTGTATATACATTTTTTTGATTTGCTACTATGTTTTGTACTCACATTTTGTCTTTGTCTGATATATTTTGTACTCAGTGCGTGTGCACCACATTTAATTCATGTACTACATCCAAATATTCTGTAAATTGTAGAAGTTTATTAATTAATAAAAAATTTTGCCGCGATTGGCAAGTCCAAATGACTCACCATCGCTGCCAAATTTTTGCCCTCCCAGTGGAGGGTTTTCGTTCAGCGGGTGACAAAATGCGACTTGCAAATGCGATGTTTTTAATTACTATTGAACCATCTTCTTCAATTTCCTGGAAAATGTGTACGCCTAAAGCGGTATTGGAACTGTCGGTGGCAATGGAAAAATTTCTAGTAAGATCTGGGTGCGATAAAAGTGGAGCATTCAACAAAGCATGTTTCAGGTTCAAAAATTCAGAGTGTGCTTGCTTATCCCAAGACCAAATACTGTTTTTACCTGTTAATTGGCATAATCTAGGCGTGTCTAAAGCGGAGTGATGAATAAATTTACGAAAAAAGTTAATTAAGCCCAAAAAACTGCGTAATTGCTTCTTCGTCGTAGGAACGGTAATGTCACGTAGAGCTTGAAGTTTTTCCGGATCAGGTGCAATGCCTTCTGCTGAAATTACGTGTCCAAGAAATTTTATGGAAGTTTTGCCAAAGTGCGATTTACTAAGATTAACTGTAAGTCCTTGTGCATGAAAAGTTTGTAACAGTTGTTCAAGAATCAGATTGTGTTCGGACCAGTTAGCTTCTGCGATAAGAATGTCGTCTACATACGTCGTAACTCTGTCTTTAAGTTCTGTCGGAAGTATAGTGTTCAAACCGCGAATAAAAGCTGCAGAAGAAATAGTTAAGCCGAACGGTAGTTTGCAAAATTGATAACAGTCGCCGAAACAGAGAAAAGCTGTATATTTTCTGCAATTCGGATGAAGTTGAATTTGCCAAAATCCCGATTTCAAATCTAATGTAGAATAAATAGCAGTACCATGAAATTTCTGTAGAAGTTCCTCTAATGTCTGTGGTCGATCTGTTTCATTAATAATAATGTCATTAATGTGACGTGAATCAAGTACAAGGCGAAGTGAGCCATCTTTCTTCTTAACAATATGTAGCGGGTTTATGTACGGACTAACTGCTGGTTCTATAATTCCTTGGTCGAGCATATCCTGCAATTCTTTTTTAACTTGTTCTCTGTGAATATATGGAATGGGATAATGCTTTGCTTTAAATGTATCGTGCTGTTTGACTTGAAATTCATACATAAAACCGGACATAGTACCAGGAATGTTGTCAAAAACTGGAGCTTGCTGTAAAAGAATTTTGTGTAATTGCGTTCGTTCGTCGTCTGTAGTTGCACTGCTTTGTCTAACTTTATCGGAAATCATTTGCATTACGTCGTAGTCCACTTCGTCTGGGGTATTATAGTTGTGTACGTACGTATCCGTGAACAATGTGGGATTACAGTCTATGTTACGTGTAGCGGGAATGACCTCTGTGCGGTTAATTGTTTGTTCTTCCGCAGATAAAGAGTGCTGAAATTCTAAAGCCAATTGCACATTTTCATCCTTGAACATTAAATAAGAATTTTGAAAATCGATAACTGCGTCGTGTTGTACCAGAAAATTCGAAAGGCAATCACCACATCTCAAATATTAAACCCTTTATTGAATGAAGACACTGTATGATTCAACACACTATGATGCCATTTACTAATGCAATTATTTCACCTGACTAATTACTGATGATTATCGTATTTTTTCTTGGCAAGTGCCCGCCAAGGTAAGGTTAGCAGGTCGCTCTTCTTGTCGTTACACATCAGACCGTGCATATTTTTTCAGACACACTTACGTATTTTATGACTAATTATGCAATGTTAGCTAATGACATGTTAATTTCATTACATTTTTTTTCCATTAAAGGCTTTAATTCTCGCCTCTATTAACTACACTCTATACAAGCTGAACACAACGAACGTCACATTTTGTCTTTTTATGTATGATTGTATTCCAGTTTTGTTTATATGCACTGTGAAATAGTTAAGATATAACACACACCAGTCGACTTTGACATTTTTTTTTGCCTTATGACATCTCAACATCGTGACTGTTTTACATTTTGCTGCTGCATTGTGATATTCTCTGTACATTTTTGCATCTGAACACTGTCAATGTCTTTGACATATTACGTTTTCTGTCATGTTATGCTGTATGCTTAATTATGTTACCATAAACCAGTCATTATTTAGTGGGTATATGATTTAAATGCAAGACATTAATCTTTGTTAATCAATTTCAGAAAGAAATGATCGACAATATTATTTAAGAATGCTAATGGACATTGCGCTAAGTGTAACTTTCCCACAATGGAATCTACTGACAATGACAATTAAACAAAAATTAGCAATTGACTCAAATATAAATTCCTCACGAAAAATTAAAGTCCATTCAGTGATAAGAAAATTCAATTAAACCGAAATATCGGTCTTTGGCCCTGTATAAAACAATCAGAATTAAATTCTTACCTCAGTATAACTGGATGTCAAATTTCTGCTCTTATTCGTGCGCACGGCTTGGAGGAACTGCATTGCAAATAATAATATTCCTTTTTTTTCTGTGATTTTACTGAAATTTTTCTTTAACGGAAGTGGAATGAAAAGGGAAGTGCAATTAAATAAATTTTGTTTTGTAAAAACTGCTTTGGAATAAAAATTATTATTGGGGGACTTGTTGGAGATTAATTACAATAAATAAACTTTACATTATGTGATCATTACCTTAAATAATAATATACCTCATTCAGCCTCTTGACCAGAATGCCATGTCGACGCTCGCCGACTGCTCACACACACAACTCCGCTCGACTGCTATTACCGACATACTGCACGCAACTGAACAGAGCCACTGCTCGGAACGACTACTGACAGAGTACTGCTCTGCATAGCGACAACTAGCGAACTGCTCTACATGACGACTACTACTGCACTGCACGACTACTACTAGCGAACTGCACGCAACTAAACCGAGCTACAGACTGAGAACCGCTCGCAACACTCGCGCGGTCAAGCGCAGACTCTCTGGTCAGAGACGCTGCAATGTCTCGCCATCGCTGCTACGTTACATACGTGTTTCAATGGTACCCGGTTCCTAAACGTCAAGCACAGAATCAATTGTGGTCAACATATGAATGATGGGGCAGCAGATATCGTACGAGCACTATCAAGATTTACCCACGTAAGTAGAATGTTCATTCATTTTGGTAAAACTACTCCCCTTTGACATGTATCTCAGCAGACAGAAGTTCACGATTAACTTATGTTACATGATGATGATGACTGCCACGATCTCACAGCATGTACATCTCGTTGAACTACTTTTATGGCGGAACCAGAACCTTGGATCCATCGCTTGTAAATGTTTGAGACCATAATGGAAACATCAGTCACATAGACAGCTTCAAACTGAATAAGAAAACGCCACCTTACCAATCTGACAATCACATCATGCATTGGCAACGTTGACGTGATCGCCGCTGCCAGCAGACTCGCTAGTCAACGTATTTTCAAAGTTCAACTGTACTGTGAGTGCGCACGGTCTTAAAGTATGCACCTGCTAAACTCATGCCTACTTGCGACGCCGCAAGTAAACCCCAGACACCACAGATCAAGGCACTGAAGCTAGCTTACAACACATCGATACGAAAGTATCAGTTCGTGTATACCACTACATATTATCAAGTGGTCCGGCAGTAGATGATGCAACCGATGCGAAGACTGGGCGGGCCACTATTCAGTTAAAAAGGTTTCGAAAGTCACAGGAACGAGTTTACGTGCAAAACTATTTACCCTGTAGCAAACCCATAAAGGAGGAACACTTCCTGCAACATGGAAAGTCACAAACGATGTAGCAGTTCGAAGTAGTTTACTTGAGCCTAATGCCAGAGTTTCTGCGGCAATTCTATACACTCTGGAGTCAGGTTCAAGTGAATTACTTCGTGTTGCTATACCGATGAGTTTCCCTCCTGCAGAAAGAGTTCATCCCTCTGCTGTCTTTTAAAAAGTTTGGGCAGCTGTCAATCACGTCTCTTCTTCGAGGTGTTGGTGAGGTATGTGCTCTAACCAACCTCTGTGCACTTTGCCATCAACGATTTCAAATGTATCAACTGCGGCAGAACTCACTTGGATTCATATGGTAGTACGAAATCGATTGGGTTCATTGCAGACAGAAAAATATCACTGCATTGGAACCTCAGATACAAGTGCGATAGAGTAAATATACGAGATCCTCCAGAAAATACGTTTCCTTTTTCGCATGTGGACTCAATGTAATGGCCGTATATATACTTCAAAGTAAATCAATAACTTCGTAAATTTATTTGACACATCATGTGAGATCTCTCTTTAAGCTCTTAGGAAGTGGTTTTTCTTTTCATTGCTGCAGTTATGTTTTCAAATGCAAGTGTAAAAAACTGTTCTCTAGAAGGAGGGTAAACCACTTAAATAACTCTTTTCAATTAAAAAATAAATTACTCCACAACTGGAAATTCTGAGCCTGAATGACTGAATATAAACTGGATAAATAGTTTTTGAACAATGTTACACTTTTCCAAACCAGTGCAGATGCACCATTTAAGTCCATTATCAAACTATTTTGAGCCAACTTATCTTTTTTTTAAACTGATCTTACTGGACCGTGTAAATCACCGGCGGACTCCTAGATGACACTAAAGGATACAGTTCTACACTTCCTTTTCTGATGTTGTTTCTTCTATAGTTTTTGTTATTTTCCTTCCGTGTACTTCTACGTGCTCTACGTAATTGACCCAATCCACAATGAGATCCACTCTATAGCGGAGCGCTCATACGAAAATTCCTCGCAGATTAAAATTGAATGCCGTAACGAGAGTCGAACTCGGAGCCTCTTCCTTTGGCGGACAAGTTATCTGCAGACTGAGTTACCCAAGCACGACTCACGACCTGTCTTCACAGCTTTACTTTCACCAGTACCTCGTCTCCCACCTTCCAGACTTTAAGGAAATTGTCCTGCGAAACTTGCAGGACTAGTACTTTTGGAGGAGTGGACATTACGGGGTCATGGGATAGCTACAGCCTAAGAGATGTTTCCAGAATGAATTTTTCACACTACAGGCGAGTGTGACCCGATGTGAAACTCCATGGCAGACTAAAACTGTGTACTGGATCGAGACTCGAACTTGGGACCATTGCCTTGGCGGAAGTATAGTTGTGAGAACAGATCGTCAGTCGTGATTAGATAGCTCATTCGGTAGAGCACTTGCACGTGAATCGAGCGTCCATAAATGTGTGGTTTACGAGGAGCTGCTCGCCCATACTACCTCACTCTTTTAAACAACTTACGCACAATCATTGCGCTAGATGGACTGTTCTTTTTGTTGTGGTGGTCTTTAGTCCAGAGACTGGTTTGATGCAGCTCTCCATGCTACTCTATACTGTGCAAGCTTCTTCATCTCCCAGTACCTACTACAACCTACATCCTTCTGAATCTGTTTAGTGTAGTTATCTCTTGGTATACCTCTACGATTTTTACCCTCCACGCTGCCCTACAATACTAAATTGATGATCCCTTGATGCCTCAGAACTTGTCCTGCCAACCGATCCATACTTCTAGTCAAGTTGTGCCACAAATTTCTCACTAATTCCATTCAATAACTCCTCATTGGTTATGTGATCTGCCCATCCAACCTTCAGCATTCTTCAGCACCACATTCTCTTCTTGGCCAAACCATTTATCGTCTACATTTCACTTCCATACATGGGTACACTCCATACAAATTCTTTCAGAAACGACTTCCTGACGCTCAAATCTATACTCGATGTTAACAAATTTCTCGTCTTCAGAAACGCTTTCCTTGCCATTGCGTCTCCATTTTATATCCTCTCTACTTCGACCATCATCAGTTATTTTACTCCCGAAATAGCAAAACCCATCTACATCTACACCTACATTTATACTCCGCAAGCCACCCAACAGTGTGTGGCGGAGGGCACTTTACGTGCCACTGTCATTACCTCCCTTTCCTGTTCTAGTCACGTATGGTTCGCTGGAAGAACAACTGCCGGGAAGCCTCCATGCTCAGTCGAATCTCTCTAATTTTACATTCGTGATCTCCTCGGGAGGTATAAGTAGAGGGAAGGAATATATTCGATACCGCATCCAGAAACGCACCCTCTCGAAACCTAGACAGCAAGTTACACCGCGATGCAGAGCGTCTCTCTTGCAGAGCCTGCCATCTGAATTTGCTAACCATCTCCGTAACGCTATCACGCTTACCAAATAACCCTGTGACGAAACGTGCCACTCTTCTTTGGATCTTCTCTATCTCTTCTGTCAACCCGACCTGGTATGGGTCCCACACTGATGAGCAATATTCAAGTAAAAGTTAAACGAGTGTTTTGTAAGCCACCTCCTTTGTTGATGGACTACATTTTCTAAGTACACTCCCAATGAATCTCAACCTGGCACCCGCCTTACCAAAAATTAATTTTATATGGTCATTCCACTTCATATCGTTCCGTACGCATACTCCCAGATATTTTACAGAAGTAAATGCTACCAGTGTTTGTTCCGCTATCATATAATCATACAGTAAAGGATCCTTCTTTCTATGTATTCGCAATACATGTTAAGGGTCAGTTGCCACTCCCTGCACCATGTGCCTATCCGCTGCAGATATTACTGCATTTCGCTGCAATTTTCTAATGCAGCAGCTTCTCTGTATACTACAGCATCATCCGCGAAAAGCCGAATGGAACTTCCAACACTATCTACTAGGTCATTTATACATATATTGTGAAAAGCAATGGTCCCATAACACTCCCCTGTGACACGCCAGAGGCTACTTTAACGTCTGTAGACGTCTCTCCATTGACAACAACCTGCTGTGTTGTATTTGCTAAAAACTCTTCAATCCAGCCACACAGCAGGTCTGATATTCCGTACGCTCTTACTTTGTTTATCAGGCGACAGTGCGGACATGTATCGAACGCCTTCCAGAAGTCAAGGTAAATGGCATCTACCTGGGAGCCTGTATCTAATATTTTCTGGGTCTCATGAACAAATAAAGCGAGTTGGGTCTCACACGATCGCTGTATCCGGAATCCATATTGATTCCTACAGAAAAGATTCTAGGTTTCCAGAAATGACATGATACTTTAAGTGTTTCATTACTTAATCTAATTCCCTCAGCATCACCCGACTTGATGAATTCTTCTCGTGTTATCAGCCGAGTGATGGCTTCGTCTTGTCGCCCCGTTTCAATGAGTTTCGTACCCATCATCTTCCGGTGAAAATGATGGGTACGAAACTCACTGGAGCGCTGAGACAAGACGACGCCAGCACTTGGCTGATAACACGAGAAGAATTCATCAGTGGAAAACAACGAGAAAGACTCCAATCGCATATATCACCCGACTTAATTCGACTACATTCCATTATCTTCGTTTTGCTTTTGTTGATGTTCATCTTATATCCACCTTTCAAGATACTGTCCATTCCGATCAACTGTTCTTCCAGGTCCTTTGCTGTCTCTGATAGAATTGCAATGTCATCGGTGAACCTCAAAGTTTTCTTTTCTTCTCCATGGATTTCAATTCCCACTCTGAATTTTTCTTTTGTTTACTTTACTGCTTGCGCAATATACTGATTGAATAACATCTGGGATACGCTACAACCCTGTCTCACTCCCTTCCCAACCACTGATTCCCTTTCATGCCTCTCGACTCTTATAACTGCTATTTGTGTACAAATTGCGAATAGCCTTTCGCTCCCTGTATTTTACCCCTGCCACCTTCAGAATTTGAAAGAGAATATTCCAGACAACATTGTCAAAAGCTTTCTCTAAGTCGACAAATGCTAGAAACGTAGGTTTACCTTTCCTTACTCTACCTTCTAAGATAATTCGAATGGTCTGTATTGCCTCATGTGTCCCTACATTTCTACGGAAACCAGACTGATCTTCCCCGAGGTCAGCTTTTACCAGTTTTTCCATTCGTCTGTAAAGAATTCGCGTTAGTGTTTTGTAGCCGTGACTTATTAAACTGATAGTTCTGTAATTTTCACATCTATCAACACCTGCTTTCTTTGGGATTGGAATGATTATATTCTTCTTGAAGTCTGAAGGTATTTCACCTGTCTCAAACATCTTGCTCCGCAGATGGTAGAGTTTAGTCAGGGCTGGCTCTCCCAAGGCTGTCAGTAGTTCTAATGGAATGTTGTCTTCTCCCGGGGCCTTGTTTCGACTTAGGTCTTTCAGTGCTCTGTCAAACTCTTCACGCAGTATCATATCTCCCATTTCGTCTTCACCTACATCCTCTTCCATTTCCATAATATTTTCCTCGTGTACGTCGCCCTTGTATAGACCCTCTACATGGTGGTCCATTGATAGGGACCGGGCCAAATATCTCACGAAATAAGCATCAAACGAAAGCACTACAAAGAACGAAACTCGTCTATCTTGAAGGGGGAAACCAGATGGCGCTATGGTTGGCCCGCTAGATTGTGCTGCCATAGGTCAAACGGATATCAACTGCATTTTTTTAAATAGGCTCCCTCCCCCTTTTATTACATATTCGTGTAGTACGTAAAAAAAATATCAAAGTTTTAGTTGGACCACATTTTTCGCTTTGTGATAGATGGCGCTGTAATAGTCACAAACGTATAAGTACGGAGTATCACGTAACATTCCGCTAGTGCGGACGGTATTTCCTTTGTGATACATTACCCGTGTTAAAATGGACCTTTACCAATTTGCGAATAAGGTCGATATCGTGTTGATGTATGGCTATTGTGATCAAAATGCCCAACGGGCGTGTGCTATGTATTCTGCTCGGTATCCTGGACGACATCATCCAAGCGTGTGACCGTTCGACGGATAGTTACGTTATTTAAATAAACAGAAAGTGTTCAGCCACATGTGAACCGTCAACCACGACCTGCAACAAATGATGATACCAAAGTAGGTGTTTTAGCTGCTGTCGCGGCTAATCCGCACATCAGTAGCAGACAAACTGCGCGAAAATCGAAAATGTCAAAAACGTCGGCGTTGAGAACTCTACATCAACATCGATTGCACCCGTACCGTATTTCTATGCACCAGGAATTGCATGGCGACGACTTTGAACGTCGTGTACAGTTCTGCTGCCACTATGCACAAGAGAAATTACGGGACGATGACAGATTTTTTGCACGCGTTCTATTTAGCGATGTAACGTCATTCACCAACAGTGGCAACGTAAACCGGCATAATATGCACTATTGGGCAGCGGAAAATCCACGATGGCTACGACAAGTGGAACATCAGCAACCTTGTAGGGTTAATGTATGGTGCGGCATTATGGGAGGAAGGATAATTGGCTACCATTTTATCAATGGCAATCTAAATGGTGCAATATATGCTGATTTCCTAATTAATGTTCTATCGATGTTACTAAAAGATGTTTCACTGCATGACATGATGGCGATGTACTTCCAACATGATGGATGTCCGTCACATAGCTGGCGTGTTGTTGAAGCGGTATTGAATAGCATATTTCATGACAGGTGGATTGGTCGTCGAAGCGCCATACCATGGCTCGTATGCTCACCGGATCTGACTTACCCGGATTTCTTTCTGTGGGGAAAGTTGAAGGATATTTGCTGTCGTGATCGACCGACAACGCCGGCCGGAGTGGCCGTGCGGTTCTAGGCGCTACAGTCGGGAGCCGAGCGACCGCTACGGTCGCAGGTTCGAATCCTGCCTCGGGCATGGATATGTGTGATGTCCTTAGGTTAGGTACGTTTAATTATTTCTAAGTTATAGACGACTGATGACCTCACAAGTTAAGTCGCATAGTGCTCAGAGCCATTTGAACCATTTTTTCCACCGACAACGCCTGACAACATGCGTCAGCGCATTGTCAATGCATGTGCGATCATTACGGAAGGCGAACTGCTCGCTGTTGAGAGGCATGTCGTTACACGTATTACCAAATGCATTGAGGGTTGACGGACATAATTTTGAGCATTTATTGAATTAATGTGGCACTTACAGGTAATCACGCTGTAAAAGCGTTCTCGGAAATGATAAGTTCACAAAGGTACATACATCACATTAGAAAAACCGAAATAAAATGTTCAAACGAACCTACGTTATGTATTTTAATTTAAAAAACCTACCTGTTACCACCTGTTCGTCTAAAATTGTGAGCCATATGATTGTGACTATTACAGCGCCATCTATCACAAAGCGTAAAATGTGTCCAACTAAACATTCATATTTCCTTACGTACTACACGAATATGTAACAAATATGGGGGTTTCTACTTAAAAAAAAAAGCAGTTGATATCCGTTTGACCGATGGCAGCACCATCTAGCGGGCCAACCATAGCGCCATCTGATTTCCCCCTTCAAGCCAGACAAGTTTCGTTCTTTGTAGTTTTTTCGTTTGATGCTTATTTCGTGAGATATTTGGCCCGGTCACGATCAATGGACTACCCTGTATATTCTCCTTCCACCTTTCTGCTTTCTCTTCTTTGCTTAGAACTGGCTTTCCATCTGAGCTCTTGATATACATACAAGCGGTTTTCTTTTCTCCAAAGGTCTCTTTAATTTTCCAGTAGGCAGTATCTATCTTACCCCTAGTGAGCTATGTCTCTACATCCTTACATTTGTCCCCTAGCCATCCTTGCTTAACCATTTTGCACTTACTGTTGATCTCATTTTTGAGACGTTTGTATTCCTTTTTGCCTGCTTCATTTACTGCATTTTAATACTTTCCCCTTTCATCAGTTAAATTAAATATATCTTCTGTTACCCAAGGTTTTCTACTAGCCCTCGTATTTTAACCTACTTGATTCTCTGCTGCCTTCCCTCAAAGCTACCCATTCTTCTTCTACTGTCTTTCTTTCCCCAATTCCTCTCAATCGTTCCCTAATGCTCTTCATGAAACTCTCTACAACCTTTGACTCAGTTTATCCAGGTCCCATCTCCTTAAATTCCCACCTTTTTGCAGTTTCTTAATCTACAGTTCATAACCAATATATTGTGGTCAGAGTCCACACCTGCTCCTCTAAATGTCTTACAATTTAAAACATGGCTCCTAAATCTCTGTCTTAGCATTACATATCTGAAACCTTCCAGTATTTCCAGGCCTCTTCGATTGATACAACCTTCTTTCACTTGTGATTCGTTGCACTGATTTCATCTGATTTTTGTAAATTCATTCTTCGCACTATTCTTTCACTTTTACACTGCAGAATGACATCTCCAACAGCCGGCCGAAGTGGCCGTGCAGTTAAAGGCGCTGCAGTCTGGAACCGCAAGATCGCTACGGTCGCAGGTTCGAATCCTGCCTGGGGCATGGATGTTTGCGATGTCCTTAGGTTACTTAGGTTTAACTAGTTCTAAGTTATAGGAGACTAATGACCTCAGCAGTTGAGTCCCATAGTGCTCAGAGCCATTTGAACCATTTGACGTCTCCAACAGACCACTTGCGCAGCTTTAGAAGGGCTGAAATGTCCCTGACGGATCTGTTGCTCTAGTTGCTGGTCCACGGTCGGTCTGCTGACAACACAATACCCCCGACAGCACATAACTCCTCGCTTCCTTTCATAGTCGTGAGTCCACACACTCACGACAACTAGTGTACAGTTCCGCATTACGTAGGGCTATTCAGGTGCTTTTCATTAATCGGTGTAATTACGCACAGTGTAATGTATATGAACCCACATTCCATCTGAATAAGTCACTTACCACGTCTATTCTGATAACTTATTTTGTGGAATAAACAGAACATTTTACACTGTTTAGCTACCATGTCATCTCAGTAGTACAATTTGGTCCTTTCAGTGTGACGCTTCTGAAAACCGAACCCGAAAGAAAAATTTTTTTCTCCTTTTGCTGTCGTTCAAGATAAGCTCTATTTGGTAAAAGATGTGAAGGTTGTGGAAACTTGGTATTTCCTTGTGTTGTTGATATATCACAGAAATAGCTGCTTAATACTACATTTATTCACATCTTCAAGGAGAAATTTGCTCTGTATCGTGTCCCAACTCCTATAATTTACCCACCAATGAAATGCTGAAGTTTAAGGTTTCTCTTGCACGTTTGTCACATTGTTGACTGCATTGTGACGCCGTTCTATTTCTTATCGTTAATGAATTTGATGGCATTATCAGAAAGTTACCTCGACTGCCCATGGAGTTATCTTTTGCGGTCGCTTTTTATTCCTGGCTTGCGAATTAACGACGTGCCTTACATTGCACTGAAGTGGACTTTATCGTCTCATATGACGAACCTGGTTCCGGCTATGGCCGGGTCTACGGTTCAGTTTGTTGATTAACACTGGTGGGCTCCCGAGAAGCATTTTTTGGTATTGTAAGTTTAACAAGCGCGCCTCGGTTGTACTCCTCCGTTAAGCTCGCTTTAAGCTCAAGGCCTGTGAAATTTCTGTCCCGGCTATAGAGTCAACCACGGCTTCTATGTAGGTCATTGTCAACCATCTGTGATCATATCCCAGGCACCGCAATGGCTCGCTGGTCACATCAGATGGCCGCATCTGGTGTTCGGAGCAATTTCACCACACGCGGGGCCCTGGAAACACGTCCCGTTAACGGTCGATACACATAGCACTAGGCCTTTCTAATTAAAGCCGAGAGTGTAAAATATAATGATTACTAAAATTCCAATTTAGTTTCGAAACGATACTGCTGTTTGCTTTGCACACCAAGTGCGTTTTATTTTTAAGATAGCCTACAACGAGCTTTTATGGGTGCGATGTACAGCTTGCTAAACCGCAGTTTTTTTCCGTGGCTTGTAATCAGTGAAAGAGCCGCTTTCTGCATTGCGGGGAAGGAGAGTGTTCGTAGCCCTTCGTAAATGGTGCGTCTAGGACAGACTTCAAACGAGAAGTATATATTTTGAATAATGTGAGTTTAAATTTTTTTCTAAATTACCATTACTCGTACATGAACAACTGATTCATGCAGACTTATTTGATCACTTAATCTCTTATAAGAATAATAATTAATCATCTGTAGCTTTTACTTTAGTGCAATATTTAATGAAATGATTTAACCAGCTCACTTGTTAGAGATTCTTTTTTATATTTGTGTTTGTATAAATAATTCACATAATATCCACTATTTTTCTTTTATTCTAAGTACACAAATACTTGATATTGATAGCACAAAGAAATAATACCTATTGCATCATATGCAGAGTGTTCAACTAACTCTTCCCGGGGATGTCAGATGTGTTTTAAATTTTGCCTCTGAGAAGCGCAGACCATAGGCGCGCTGTGGCTTCAATATGCAAAGTGTGTTGCCTGTAATCCACTCATCTGCTCTGCGTGAAAGACAATAGACCGGTCTCCAGAAAGACATTTCCATTCCTCCACTTAGAGACACACATTCTTAAGGTTTTATTGCTGAAAACCACACTATCAGTTTCTTGGTGTAGATTGTAAGCACATACACCTAACCCGGTTAGTAGACGCTGCTATACCGATAAATCTCGTAGTCCCAAGGCCTCAGAACATACGGGTTTATGCTGAAAAGTAATGCTTACTAATTTTTACCTTGTCAACATTGGTTGAGGTATTAGATGTCATGGATATTACTCGGGTGACTTTCCCGCATCGCTGATGGAAGTTACAAACCTCTAGCGCTTGAGGGCTCCAAATTGTATCTTGTAACATGGCTGTAAGTAATGTAACTACGTATGTTGGTGTACTGCAAGACCCTCAGGAAACTGAAGGCACGAATTTAAAGAGTTCGCCCTCACATGGAACACTGTCTCCTCCAGTACGGCAGTGCCAGACTGCACACTAGCGCTGCGTCATCTGCAACATTCCGATGATGTGGGTGCACAATCCTCTATCATCCTCCACAGTCTCGACTTGCCACCATCTCATTTTCATCTGTTTGAAAAACTTAAAGACCTCCTTCGAGAAGTTTACTTTGATAGTGATGAGGTGGTGTAAGTAGAGGTGAGACTGTGGCTCTGTCAAGAATGTCAGACGTGTTACAGTCACAGTATCACCAAACTCATATCTCATTGGGAGAAATGTGTTTGTCACCAGGATGGCTATTGAGCCGTGGCTGTCTCACGTCATGCCTTGTTTTTTATCATTGGTTGCAGTACAGAGCTGTCTTATTTCTTCTTCAGTTGCCGCCATAACATTGGTGTCTTCTCCCTGTCAGCGGCAGCAGCAACGTGTATCGAGTCTAGTACTGCTGTACGATCTTTGGTGTGGCGGTTTGTGCGGTTTGTGGCAGTCGTTCGGTTGGGGCAGAGCAGCGAGAGGGTCTCCGCAGCGCGCAGTCAGGCCGGAGCCGCTGGCGGCGTGCGCGCGCAGTTGGAGTTGCGAGGCGCTTCTCGCGAGGGTTACGAAGTTCGTCTCCCACCGATCCTGGACACTAAAGTTGAGTGCCCACTTAACATCCTATCAAGCCTCAACTGCTATCACATCTCTTAGTTTGATCCTGGTTGTCGCTTTCTGGGAGATTCCGGCGAGAAACAACGTTTGCGCATTGAAGTCGGCTAGAGTTGTAGCCGTTTTCCTGTGTGGTGTTTAACTTAATTTAATTCATTCCTTCATTATTGAAGTGTACCAGCGGTATCTTCTGCAGTGTGGCCGTTGACGTTCCAGTTACCTGCCCTGGGCGTTGATGTAGTTTTTGGCAGTGTCTTTTCCTTGTCATGTGGATGCCGTCCGGCACAGCGTGTAGTTCGCCAGCTGAGGTGTTGTTGGTAGTTTTGAGCGTTTATTCTGACTTGGCTGGATTGGACAGCAGTATTCAGAACGTTGTGCTATTGACATCTTATTGTCGTTTTGGCGGTCGGGTGGAGCAGGACGGAACTTGTTGGTTGGAACGTTGGCTGGCTTTCGGTTGGGTTGCCTTCCGATTAAGGGGTTGTCGTTCTGGCTGCCTGTGTCACCTAAACGTGCGTTATTGTTACTTTCACAGGCCGACCCACGGAACCTTCTGAGCGCCGCTCCTTGTGTTTCACATAGTGATTTCTTTTTAGTCTTAAGTATTCTGTCTGGCCTCCAGCCGAGTTTTAGCTTATTAAGGCTTTTCTTTTTAGGCCTTAAGCTGTAAGAAAAATCGTTTCTTGTTTGGTATGTAGCGTTCAGCCGAGCTTCAGCCTTTCAGACCTAAAATTTAAAATTCCTTGTGTCTAGACCTTAAGCCATACATTGGTTTCTAGTTAGTACGTGGCCTTCAGCCTAGTATTCAGCTTTTCAAATGACACATGGAAAATTTTGTCTAGGCCTTAAGCCGTAAGAAATATTTTCTAGTTTGTATGTGGCCTTCAGCTGAGTTTTCCAGCTTAAATTAAAAATAGGAAATTTCTTTGTCTGGGCTTTAAACCATGAGATTGTTTGGGTTTCATATGTGGCTTTCAGCCGAGTTTTACGTGAAGCATTTTCGGGTAAAACCTTTAGCCTATTTTAGTTGAAACTTCGAAGCTCCTCCATTTAGGCCTTAAGCCGTAAAATTGTTTTCTGCATGGTGTGTGGCCTTCAAACGAGTTTTCATCACTCTTAAATTAAAAATTAGAGATCCTCGTCTTGCCCTTAAGTCATAAGAATGTTATTCCTTAGTATGAGGCCTTCAGCCGAGTTTTACGCGAAATATTTTAAGATAAAGCCTTCAGCCTTTTCAAATTGAAAGCACTTATTGTTAAGCCTTAAGCCGTTAAATTGTTCAGTTGATATGCGGCCTTCTGCCGAGTTCTCAGCATATTTAGATTAAACATTGAAAATCTTTGTCTCGGCGTGAAGCCGTGACATTGTTCTTGATTAATGTGTGTCCTTCTGCCGAATTCAATGGGAAAAATTTAAGCTAAGGCTTTCAGCCTATTTATATTGAAGATAAAAAATAATCTAAAAATGTGAAACCTCCAGAAGAACTCCTGTATCTCAGTTCCTTGCTTAGGTCTTGTGCCTCGGATATTCGATGTGGCCTTCAGCCGATCTAAATTAAATCAAAGGAGGCCTTTCGTTAAAACCTTGAGAGTTTGATTCTTACTTGTGTGGTTGTGTGTTTTAACAAATAAAGTTTGCATGTTGAGTGCAACTGACAGTAACTTATTTTGGCCCCTTTCCACAAATATAATCTCATCCGCTCTGTTCTGCTAGCCCAGGGATTTCAGCTATGTTGTGTAATAAATATGTAGACCTTATGAATAAAAATGTAGAATAATAACGTTTCCTTTACTGAGAAAAATTTAAGAGTTTTCACATAAAAAAATTCGGAGACATTACTTTCCAGCACACCTTCTTACATTTGACGTATGCATATTTTAGTGATCACAGAGTCAATATTAAGCGGATTACCTATCTTGCATTCTGATATATTGTAGTGTCTTCTGCATGTTGTGTTTTATGGTCACTAACTTTACAAATAAGACTGTGACTCGTCTTGCGTAAACGACAAAGTTCTATTACCAATGCATGCCACTAATGTATTTCGAAAGAATGACAGGGTGCTTTAAAGTCTTTGCGACGAACGTCTCGAGTGAAAAATCACGCCGTGTCGAAAAGCCCCAGCTAGACACAAAATGTGCGCTTGCTGTTCCCGACAATGTGAAGTGTCTGCCCATGAGACGCACTCTGCGGCGTTGGTATTCAACGTATATTGCCTATAACTCAGTCATCAGCGCTATGTGAAAAGTGGTAGGCCGAGTTCATAAAACATCTTTCTTCGCCTGCAGGCAGGCATTCATAAGATTGAAAATCCCTGTCAATTTATTGGGGTAAGTAGTATTCAGATAAAGCACACATAGTTAGTTGGCCCTGCTAGTTCGATGAAATCTCGTCGTTGCAGGGCCAGCGAATTCAATAAAACGGTCACTAAGTAGTCAGGAAGAGAACGTTGTGTTTTCAACAAAAACTGTTCCCTACGAGGTGCGCTATCACCTCTAGACGTTGGTCGCAGATACTTTGAAACACATTGTGTAACACATGTGACGCCAGTGATTTGTCGGTCGAAACGCATAGCAAAGGGAATGAATATATAGCTAACACCAAGTTTTATATGAGAATTTTTAAACATTTTCATACTTCGCACCATTACAGGCATAGTGGTGTAGTCCTGTATTTCCAAGAACAATTTCACACAGTATGGATCTAAGATTCCTACATTTACAGTGAAATGTATGTTGCAGAAATATTCCCGCTCCCATCATTGATAGCACGCAAACTGAAGCAGTTGTTTGGTGGTTTCCTATAGAAAACTAATGTTTTCCGTCTTCGGTATGCAGTGATAGCGAGGCCCTGTCCTCTTGGGTGGGGGTGGTGTGGTGGGGGGAGGGTAGGACTTCCCGATATGAAAATAAAGGCTTCATTATTGTTTATACGGTGGAAAGTCTTAACATGTACTGCAGCTACTCATTTCATTAAATCTCGCGTATTTGCGCCTCTTCGACCAGTCTGATCCCCACTGTATGTTGTCCGAATGAACTCTAAATTGTGGCAAATACGAGAATTTTGTGTTTTGATAAGCTTTCTGGGAGCCGACATTTTATCAGTGATACAGCTTACCACCAGGCATTTGCTTTCCCGTTGGGCTTATAATCATTCCTCTTCCCTGTTGATATTGCCGCGCCATTTGTGTTGACCTTTGCGACCTATGTCATCAACTTGATACATTACGACACGGGCTTATCTCTTGCAAACGAGAACACTGGTGCTGGATTGGTCGCCAAATGACTTTCCTTACCCGATCGGCTGTAGATGCTTTCTATCGGAACATTTCCGTTTTGCCTCGAGCACTAGGCTCACTATGTAGTTGATTGTGACAACAATTCGACCCGCGAGTTTTTCGCCAGTATATGTTGAACGAGGATTGGCAATGACAGAAGCTTCATCGTTTTAGTGATTTGTTGCACTTTGTCTTTCATCGTCAAGCTATTGGACAGTTTTTGCCTTTTGTTTTGTTGAGGAACGTTCCTTCATTGCATTCTTTTCTGGAGATAAAAAGTTGCTTCCTTTTGAATGCCAGCATTGTGAAATTTATGTCCACCAAGTTTTATTTTGCAAAAAAAAAAAAAAAAAAAAAAAAAAAAAAAAGATACCAATACAATGAAGGGGGACCATCACACTGACGGGCGGGGAGATTCATCACGGTCAAATCTCGGGATTCGACCCATGCCCAGTTTGTCTCCACCCAGCCTAAGGCTGACTTCGTCCGTTCTTTGCTGATAGTACATTTCCTGTTTCCAATATATATATAAAATGAGACGAGGTAATGCCTTGGGGAAAGATATGCAGACTCATCGACGTTTGAGTCACGTACACGCCTAACATCCTTTTTTTTTAAGCTAAAACATCACATTGCATCAATTTTACTGCTGCACAGTGCTATCTCTTGTGTATTTCTTTCTCTTACTCTTAGCTTCATTTAAACACTAAGACATAACATGAACTATTTGCAGACGTAAACACCGTTTTCATTCGTCCATGACACAAATGAAGTCAATAGAAAATAACAGTGGATAGTCTAACATCTTTCGTATCCAACGAGGCAAGAAAAGCACACTAGATATGCTACACAAGATTACACTTCATTACGCGCGATAATTACATACTGTACCTTCGATGTCCAGGTTTCACCTCACAGAGCCGATACGTACTCGTACGGACAACGTTCACTTTAGAGAAGGTAAAAAAACTGGTTAGTGTTATAGCTCTGTAAGTACTAGATCGCTAAATCGAGTCCTGATCATTTTTTTCTGGTTTTTAAATATTTTTCGACAATGGTTATATTATTTCACATATGTGACATTTGAAAGTTAATTTAATGAAAATCACATGCATTTGCATGATCTTTGATTGAAATTCTGTTGGTATTCTCATATTTGCTAAAATGAATGATTACAACAGATTTTATGTTTATGATTAGCGACAAGTAAATAACCAGACCCATAAAGGTTTCCTAAAAATTTCTGTCTGTCGTGATTCACGAAATTTCTTATGCATGCAATCGGTTAAGGTAGCGAGAAATGCTTTGCGCCAGGACACAGGTTTTAGTGGCAAAGGACAGGCTTGGAAAACCCAAGACAAACACCGATAAATAAAAGTGTAGAGAACTGTATTCAGCAATGCAATGAGTTACAATATGCCGAAACATAAGGGCAATGTACAAATGAATAATCGTAGGATGTGCTCTCAAGATTTTTTTGAAAATCACGAAATCTACATTTTTACTTCAAAACTGGAGGTGACTCTTGATTCTTCGACTACTGTAGATGATGAATGTCACTGTCAGTTAAAGGACGAGTTCGCGTTCTGTGACGATCTTCTTCAGTAAACGGACATCATTCGCAAATCACGATAGGCATAAATTTGCAGGAAAATTTTGTGCGTTTTGTCGTTTACTTGTCAATCGTTATCATATTCGTTTCAATAATTACTGTCAGTGAATAAACGTTCGAGCAAGTACCCATTTTATCTCGTTATTTTGTGCGTTTTGTTGTTTGCTTGTCGATCGTTATGATATTCGTTGCAATAATTACTGTCGGTGAATAAACGTTCGAGCAAATACACATGTTATTTCGTTATATTACCTTTCCAATGACATGAATGTGAAATAATATGACCAGCGTTGAAAGAAATATGCATAGAAAATACGTGGAACGGCACTGTAACTACCGAATACGGAGCTTGAGCGCTAACCACATGACGGAGACCATCTCGAGCTCACAGCCCGGTAAATATTAGATGCGTAAAACTTCTCTTGCAATTTTCTAGAAATTATCTAAGTATTACTCCTTACTACTTGAATGTTATATTGTCCTGATAGAATACTAAAGGTGTAAAAAATCTGAAATAGTTGCATCATTCACATCTAATCATTCCCACACATTGGCTAGGAACACTGGGTGTGACACACATGTGGTGCACAAACTCAATCAAAAAATCAAGGCACAGGTACAAAACAAACACAACACACCAAGGGCGCAGGAATCTCTCAACCTGCAAACCCACAAACACACGCACCACACGAACACAATGGCACCACACAGAAAAGAAACAAAGGGTACAATTTGACTTAGATACATGAATTAACACACAGGGTGGCAAATATACTACAAAGGCTGGGCTTACAAATAATTTATAAAACTGGGGAAAACTTCCAGTCAAACTTAAGCCAACCACCAATCAAGAGGGACAAAGACCAGTGACCAGGAATATCTAAACCTGACTATCGCACTTGTGGTTCAGTATTACAATAGCCGTAGCACACAGGAATTTTAAAACACAGTACAGGTGTTGGAAATACGGGACAAATCATCCCATTTTTTCAGAACAGTTAAAATACCGATACTGTCATCCTCGAACAAGGAACGGAACAAGAAAACAGTCAGAATAAACAACCGTGCTGAATACCTTATACAAATGCAGAAAAAGTACACACATCTAGAAAACTATTGCTGATAAATGAGCAAACACACATCAGTACATAGAAAAAAAACGTTTCGCTTGTACATGTAGCTTCATTACAACAAATAAATATCTTCTCTCTCTCTAGCACACACACACACACACACACACACACATAAGCACACACAAAACACTGCAAAAAAACTGGATATACCATTACCTAAACGCACCAAAACAAATACTATTTCATACACACACACACACATATATGATACAGAGACAGGTCAATGATGTTACAACAACACATTCAATTGTAGGCAATAGCATTCGATAGCTCACAATAATACTGCACAGTTGGCAACACCAAACAAAACGTATCATCAAAACAAGTGTTCATTTCCAAGCGCTGTGAAGTATGAAGACAGAATTTCAAATGGCCCCTATAAGAAGAAAAACAGACCAACAGATGAACAAAAACGCATAGTCTAATTCAACATCCTCTAAATCAGTTAGTAGAACTTTAAGTTATTACTACATCACAGGGAAGCAAAAAGTGCCACAAAAGTTTATAACTACCTGCAAAGACCTAAATGAAAAATAAATAGTATAAACAAAAATGTGCACACATTCGTGTCCACTGAAGATGCCTTGCAAAGAATATGGGCGAAACATATACAGTACAGAACTTGTGTTCCATTCAGCTGTACATAGAGGGTCCCAAAGTACAAGTTATCAATGTACCGTAATAAATCACAATTGCTTACTTATGGTGAATGCTGGTAAACTACTCACTCCTATTTTATATTGGGGGTCATCTTCATACAGATATGCAATACCAATAAAACAAATTTTAAGTTGAACAATTTTCAGCATGTTTTTGTTTATGAGGGTCACAATGTGTCGAGGACAGACATAACAAACAAACATTATAGAGACTGATATGTTCATGGTGCCAAATTATCTGTAATTGTTTAAATATAGTATTATTATTTAAATGTTAAATATACTTCAGAGTAAATGTTTATGTGTAGTGAATCAGGAAGAATTGCGAAAAACGTGCATTGCTTCGTAAATCCGACCTGTCTGCCTGCTATGAGTTTACTGACAGTCTTACATCTCGGTGACCCTCTTTCTTTCTCTGGCACGAATTATATTAGCTTCAGTAAGGTAATTGGATATAAGTAAGGGAATTAAGAAACTGATCATATTTTACCTCTTCTTTATTTCCCTTGATCCGTATCCACATCCCGACCCAAGGCTGATATTAAGTTTTTGTTACAATACTGGTCCTCTGTCAGTTCCAAATTATGAGGTAACTTATTGTGATAGGTTTTTCTCTTTACATTGAATTTTTTTTAAGTTGTGAAATTGCTCCAATTCTGCAACAGATACTGGGCAAGAAACTGAACTTCGGCTGTTAATTTTTTACCTTTAGTGCTCAGATTCCGTTTTCCTCTAATTTCATTATTTTCTGAAAGAGTTACTGCAACATTTAGGCGAAGATGAATCTGAACCCAGCATTAACTAAAGCCCCTAAGTAACTTTAAAGTATTTGTCCGTGAGTTGAGCAAAAGACATAGTCAGGAAAATTTTGGGAGTCTGAGCCGGTGAGATCATTGGCCACTCACAATGCAAGCTGGAACACAGCTTCTCACACTACTGTCCTCGGACCTGTGGCCTCGAGATCAAAACGTCGCTAGAGTTGAAGTGGCGGTTGTTGAGTAGGTGTTTGGTGAGACAAATCTTATTATTTAAGTTGTGCATAAGTATTGCACATCTGCGACGTTATTTTGTAAAGTCATTCTCGAGTGACTCACATTTCCTTGTTAAATGTTCATTAATTCATGTAGTGAAACTGCTAAGATCCATGTGGGTCTACTTATGTTCGGTGTTTCGTTGCTTTCTCTTTCTTTGTGAGGTCAATAACAATAAGCCTTACTACAGGATCTCATTTTGGTCAGTTTATCCGAAGGGTATTCTGGTCAGTTGGATTACTTTTTCGTGGTGTTTTGCTGGTGTAAAAAGTATTACTGCGTATTCAGATATCTTTTGTCAGTTACGAATTTGAAATCATACTACTGAGTAGCTATTTTACGGAATATAAGAAATCATAGTAATATATTTGCAGATGAGCTAAGGAAAATGCAGAACAGCAACCACAGGGATGTTTATGAAAAAGTGCTAGGAGATAAACGCAGCTTGAAGAGAGAACTGCAGCTAAGGCTTTTGTCTCCTATATGAGATTTTGGTGAGACAATGTAGTATGAGTTGTTAAAATAAGAGATAGATTACATTTATCTGAAATTGATATTCTCAGGTATTTTTCTGTGAAAAAGTGAGTGTACGTAGCAAATCAGGCGATGATAGTGCTTTTGTACGTTTTGAGCAATTTTTCTACTTCTTTTCTCCTTTCCGTGGTGTGTAAAGTGGTGAAAATATGAGTTGATGAACCACCATGTCAGCCTTTGTATGAATTTCATGTTTTTCAGTGGTAGCACGAATGCTTCTGTGTAATTCACCTACTAAAATTTTGCTGATGGAGTTTACCGTCTTACTTATTCTCCTTCTTATTTATTATGTTAGATCCTTCGGATTGGCCTAATGTTTACTTGTTGCAAATGATGGTCGGACTCGAAGATTCCTTCGCGTGTGCTCATGTTCAGCATTCCTCTTATATTTTTGTTTGTTACGACTACGTGAACTATATAGAAATCTCCCAATTTCGGGCGTTTTCCATACTGTGAGTTGCAGTTTTTTCTCCTGAAATGGCGTTCTAATAATTTTAAATTAATTTTTTTTCAGTAACATATGGCGTCCATAGTGAGAATTTCACTCTACAGCGGAATGTGCGCTGATATGAAACTTTCTGGCAGATTAAAACTGTGTGCTGGGCCGAGACTGTCCACTTCAGAGTGAAAATCTCATTCTGATCACATCCCCCACACTGTGGCTAAGCCATGTCTGCACGGTATCCTTTCTTTCCGAAGTGCTAGTTGTTCAAGGTTCGCAGAAGATCTTCTGTGAAGACTGAAAGGTTGGAGACGAGGTGCTGGTAGTATTGAAGCTGTGAGTCGTTCTTGGGGAGGTTAGTCGGTCGAGCACTTTCCTCCGAAAGGTAAAAGTCCGGAGTTCGAGTCTTGGTGCAGCACACAGTTTTAATCTGCCAGAAAGTTTCAATGTATAAGATATTACGCAACTTGTTAGTGATTTCGTGTGCTATGTATGAGCCTGTAATTTGTTTGTACCACTTTCCTTTGCCTAGTTGTGCACTGAATCTAATACAGTTCCGATATATTTTTCTGGCATTTTGTTAGTTCTTCCCCGTCTTCCCAGAATTTTTCTACTTCTCGCGGTTTCTTCGTGTTGTGATCGTTTGTCGGTGCATGTGGGTTGATGAGTGTAAAAATTTTGTTTTCTGATTTGTACGTTATTGTGGAGATTACTTCTGATTCTGAATTGGAATCAAGTGTGTTGTCTATAATTGATTGGCCTGCCGGAAATCCTGTGGCACATGTAGTCGGTGTTCCTCTACTGACGGCAGATATTCCTTTGTAAGTCCTGCAGTTTTCTGGGTTAAACTGATTACTGTCTGTGGAATGGGTCTCCTGTATTGCGAGGGTTTTATTGTGATACTTTTCTAGTACATCCGCTGGCTGTTTAAATTTTCCAATTTTGGTCAACGTTTTTATGTAGTGTGCCAATACACTGATGTCGAAGAGTTTTCTAGAAGCTCCAATGCTTTTCCTTTTTATGATGTTCCTCTTCCCCAAGTGTTCGATGACTAGGCAACTCCAGTACATTTATTCTGACCTGGGATAGTGGATTTTTTTCTGTTGTTTCACCATGATTTTTTTCAAGTTGACGGGGGTTGTGGTGAACTGTGTTGGAGATCACAATTGTTAAAGACTCGATTATTGAAATCAAGACATATATGCAGAGAAACACAAATTTGGTGACTTTTTAGAGATTTAATTTAGAAATTTTTGCAGATTACATATAAAGTCTGTACGTAAGTCAAAAACGTAGTGAAGATTCTGGGCAGTTATATTCGGCAAAGTTTGCAAGCAAATGATATCGGGACTGTCCTTCTTGCAATTCCAAATATACAGGGTGTTTCACTAAATGTGCTTGCCTCTGTAAGTTACGAAGTAATAGGAGACGGAAATATTTATTGCGGCAGGTCACCATAAGAAACGTTACACTGTCTGCGGAGCTGTGAGCATAGTTGATTGTTATTATCCAAAGAGTTATAGAAAAAATATACAATTTTTTAAATGGAACAATAGTAGTTTCTGTAATGCGCTAGAATCAGTAACACTAACTGTGTATACATCAGTTTAAATTACATACCTATCACTTTTAGTTTGAGAGCTACAACCCTTCAAAGTTTCAGGGGCAGATACCACATACGCTGCGCATAACGCAATGCGCCTTCTAAATGTGGTGCGGCCGAGTTGTAACGTCACCGGTGTCATGAAGCGAGAAGCTTCCTCGGTGCACTGTTAGACTACCGACTGTCGCCGCACACGGCCGTATACCCGACAGTTATAGCCACACAAACAAACAGGGCTCAATATATCACAGTTACTGACATCAGAAGAAGGTGGCTACACGAACAACGAGTACGTTGACATATTGCTGATGCTCGGCGAGTGCCGACACGATGCCACTGAAGCAGCCATGGCGTACACCGTGAAATATTCTAGGCGAAGAACTCCGGCAGCCATTACGTTCTTACGTGCCGAACAACGACTTCGGGATACAGGCAGCTTGGTAATGCGCCGCAGCAACAGACGAAGAACTGCAAGAACTGAGAGATGGAGGTGTTTGTTTTAGCTGGAGAACACCACGATCCTCATGTCAGCTGACGATCCGTTGCCGCAGTCGCTGGTGTCAGTCTCACATCTGTGTGGCGTACAGTACACGGCCATAGGTTCCACCCGTGCCGCCTGTCACTGACCCAGGAGCTGCATGGGAACGATTTCCCTACGAGAATTACCTTCTGGCAATGGGCCGTGCGTAATTTCACGCTGGAGTCTTTACACGGTGTTATGTTCTCTTATGAATCCACGTTCACAAATTATGGTGCAGTGAATCGCCATAACGTGCACTACTGGGCCGCAGACAATCCTCGGTGGGTCCGACCTGTCGACCGTCAACGTAGGTGGTCTATTAATGTGTGGTGCGGAATCCTTGTGGATGAAATCATCGGTCCACACTGCTTCCCAGGTACACTAACAGATGAGCGTTTATAGTCGACAGTTTGGGTGGTCTCCTTGAATATGTGTGTCTACACACAGAGTCCGTATGTGCATGCAGCACGATAGTCACCCAGCCCATTCTGCGCCTTCTGTTGTGGAAGAACTAAACAACAGTTTTGCGGGACGGTGGTTGGGGCCCAATGGTCCTCATTCATGGGCTGCAAGGTCGCCCGATTTAACACCATTAGATATCTTTTTGTGGGGATATCTAAAGGATCGTGTTTATGTCACTGAGCCCGAGGTGATCTGAAACGGCGCATTGAGGACGCATGTTGCTCCGTGAGACAGGCGATGTTACATCTCGTCCGCAGATCCTTTAGAAGGCGCATTGCATAGTGAATTCAGGAACATGGACACACATTTGAACATCTCATTTAAATAAACTTCCCACCACCAGAACATCCATCACCCACCACACAGCCATGTATTATGTACAGCGTGTGGTATCCGCCCCTAAAACTTAGAAGGGTTGGAGCTCCCAAACTAAAAGTGATAGGAATGTAATTTAAATTAATGTATACACAGCTGGTGTTACTGATTCCATTGCATGATAGAAACAACTATTGTTCCATTTAAAAATTGTATCTATTGTATCTTTTTTCTGTAATTCTTTGAATAATAACACAATAAACTATGTTCATATCTCCGCAGACAGTGTAACGTTTCTTATAGTGACCTACCACAAAGATATTTCCGTCGTCTATTACTTCGTAACTTACAGAGGCAAACACATTTAGTGAAACACCCTGAATGTGTTCGACATTAACATTGATCGTTTCCAATTATTTTCATATATTACCCGTTCCCCTCCTCTTTCCTTCCTGCACCGCCTCTAGAGCAGCAAAAGATATTTCCCCCGACCCAACTCCAAGGGGAGATAGGAATGTCTTATTCTTACAGTATGTGTATACTTATTTATACATGAATGGACATAACTGAAGAGATTGTACTGAGCCAAGATACAAGTTGTACGAAATTACTGTCTGAACTGTTCTGCTACTAAAGTTATGGTATTTTCGTATACTGAACGTGCAGTAGAAGTCCTATCTGACAGCATGTCTGGACGACTCCTAGCTTCCAGTCAATAATCTTGGTCGACAATTTGTTTCACTCACTCTATGCACTGTTCTAAACTCGTTAGGAATTCTATAAGAGCGTGGCGCTCTACTGCTTTTCAGTCGAACCACTTCATTTTCACGGTATTGCTGGATAATACTAGGTGATCCACTGCCGCAGAACGTTTGACGATCTAGTTTTCGTTTGAAGCTACATAATACTCCATAAATGACAACTTGAGAAATAAATATGACGTTTGTGTTGTCATTAGTTGGTCACTGGCGTCATCAGTACAATGCTCGAAGGCACACGGGATTGTAGCTTACACCCTACATGAAGGCGTAAATAAGATCATAATTCTTTTGGTTGACTATAAAGTGTCTTTTGCTGGCACTCACAAGAAAAGTTACAGTAGGTGTCAAATATATGTCTTCGAGGTCAAGAGTGGATTTCTGTCTTCTTTTATTTGTAATTATAAAGCGCCTCAGTCAGTGATCGGTGCCGAAGTAACTATTTCTCGTTGATAAATGAACCGTCACATAGCGCGATAGTTGTGACTGTTCTGTAAGAAATAGGCGGTGCTATATTTTTACGCTCACCTCAGGGAATTAATATCTGGGAACGAGAGGAACTACGTTTGTTCCATGCTACTGCAACGAGCTCTTTTCCATAAGCTTAAATGTACGTAATAACACAGCAGCATACAGAGCACTAAAAGGAGCCTCCTTGTGGAGTAGTTTCAGATAAGTATCTGCACTAAAAAGGTGATTTTTATTTCACCGTCGGTGTAATTGCGCGTTGTCCTTTCATGGGACGCTGCTTTTAGGTGGTAGCGACAATATTCTCCAAACACATTAAAATGATAACTGCCGGCAATGTGTCATCATGCCGCACAGCAACTCCAACGAAGCATGGCAGCAGATAAGCGATAATCTATGGCGTCCCGTTGTGTAACAGTAGATTTGTGGCTCTATCACCACCGCTGATAACCGACAGATTTAACGGGTCAAAGGCTAGTCACGCAATAAAACGACTATGAGGAAAGCTTTTGTTATTAATGATGCTAACCCTTAAGAGCAAATAAAATATTATAAACAGCATGCTGAATATGTGGAGCAGTAGACATAAGTCATGTTATGAATTAATAACCACGACTCATACAATTCCTATTTTAGAATAGATGGTATAATGCACACCATTTGGTATTTACCTGGAGTATTTACTGTGTTCACGTAAGCTCCTTGAGTCAGTGATTTACATTTACGGATTGTGTAGACTTTAGAAGTGACAAGTAGCCTATCTATGGTCTTGAAAGACAACTGCCTTATCAGGGTAAATAAATTAATTCTCGGAGAAAAATATAAATTAAACGATCGTGGCTTGTTTTGAACTTGGGAAATACAGTGGCAGAGTTGTGCTATTAGGCGAGATTCTTGTTTGTCGTACTGACGCATGACTTCTTCTTAAACTAAAGTTGTAACATTGTTTCACCATGATAGTGTGTGGTGTTTATGCCACATCTGTGCCTACAATTTATTACTTTTTTTGTTACACTTGAACGTACAGTTCTGAAAGATTCATGTCGGTGTAAAGTAGCGAGTTGCGTATACGTCATATCTACTGACAATAAGCGTGAGAACAGTGGCACTGATAAGAGCCGTATTGTGCTGGAACCACCACAGGCACCTGGGTTTCACCTGCTCGGCTTGGCGTGCAGAAGTGTAACTTTCATTATTTATATTTACTGCTTGAATACTGATGGACATCTTCAAACATGCTTGTGACGTTAGCTGCACTGACATCTTGTTAACAACGATTTCTATAACTTTCAGTTGGCATGATGACACTAAATACAGAGTTCAGTTAGTACTGATGTCACTGGCAGAACCAATCACAATCGCGCCGTAAACGGACAGGCGGCAAGATGTTAAGGCAGCTCACTATCAGTCTGCGAACTGTTTTGGGAAAGGCAGTACATGAATTCGTGTGTGAAAGGTGACCTCGCGTAAAATAACGGAATAGTATTTTGAAACAGACGCACTTGTGCAATCTTGTGTTGGTCTAACTAGTCTACGATCGGTTTCCGGCGAGACAATAAGTGATTTATTGTGTGAAGAGTGACTTCGTGTAAAGATGGATCGAATTGTTAACAATCACTTAGAAAAGAAGTATATGCCATCTCGTTTGAATTTTAACACCGTCTGGAACATTTTCTTATGACTTTTTATGGTGCTCTCGGAATAATGAGTACCTGAAAAATTCGCTGTAAATATTAATTGTAGAATGGCTCAAGGAATCCTTTATTTTCTTTTTGACTCTATTAATAAAACGAAAATTAAGTGGCATCCCGATATTTCATAATTTCATTTTCGAATAGCACTGAGATTTTTCGCATTTGTCACTTCGTTAAGCACCATTCCATTCATCGCAAGAACGTTACCGTCCATGGCCTGTGGAGAAGAAACCGATCGGGACGACGGCTGCGAGTCATCTTTGCAGGACAAGAACTAAGCATTTTGCCTCCAGTTGTGCTAGAAAAAGTGTGCGCGGACATTCAGAAATCCACTATGTTGCTGCATCTGGCGTATCTTTCTGGTAGGCTCCATTACGTTTAGAAACACACCTTGTAGCACATGTAGGTTATAATTCACATTTGCCAGGAAACAGCTAATAGCTGAGGGCCTTGTCGCTGTGGTAACATCGGTTTCCGTCAGAACATCGAAGTTAAGCGCTATCCGTCTTGGTTGATACTTGAATGCGTCACCGTTCAGGTATGCCGAGTTCTGTTGGCAAGCAGGGTGCACTCAACCCTTGTGAGGCCAATTGAGGCGCTACTTGATTGAGGATTATCGGCACCGTTTACGGAAAGTGACAACGGCCGGGACAGCAATGTACTGACCACATGCCCCTCCGTATCCGCAACTGGTGACATATGAGGGCTGGGAATGACATGGCGGCCGGCCGGTACAGTTAGGCCATCAAGGCCTATTCGAACGGTGTTGTTTGTTTATGAAACTGCTAATGGTTTGAACACTGAATGCATTAATTATTTCACTTGGCATACCCTACAACACCGTAATTATTGCCGGCCGCGGTGGTCTAGCGGTTCTAGGCGCTCAGTCCGGAACCGCGCGACTGCTACGGTCGCAGGTTCGAATCCTGCCTCGGGCATGGATGTGTGTGATGTCCTTAGGTTAGTTAGGTTTAAGTAGTTCTAAGTTCTAGGGGACTGATGACCACAGATGTTAAGTCCCATAGTGCTCAGAGCCATTTGAACCATTTGAACCATAATTATTACATTTGGGATCTGTCATGGGAGAAAATGTCGTTCATTTTAATAGGATGCGTCACCCCCTTGTGGATATGTGACTTAAGTGAGTGGCTCATGGGGTAACATGTTCTGGTAATAACTGAAGTGGTTCCGTACCGATATCAAAACAACTCTTTCTTCTGCTTCGACAACGAAATGATGTGTCTAAGATGTACAAAAAACCATTGTTAAAAGAATTGCTATAGAAACGAAATTTTCCTGTTGAGATACATTCTGTTGTGTCAAAGATACATAAGACAACTACCTAACATTCAGTCCAACAGGGGTGCATAAAAATACGAAAGAATGCTGTACAGCAGACAGTCGACAAGAAAAAAGCCGACGAACAGTAGAAGTTTGTTAATTTAGGAATTTAAGAAATTGCTAAATAAAAAGGAAACCAGAAAGCAGAAAATTAAGCCGTAAATAGGAAATCTGAAATACGAGAGGTGCCCAATAAGTAATGCAAAACATTTCTTTTCTCGGCCAATTTCTGTTGAAAAAATACAGAATCTGTTGTGGGATATCGTGGAATATTCCTTCTACAGCCCTTATAGTTTCATTGAGTTTCAATACGTGGCGGCGCCAGACCCTAGTCTTCAAAATGGCATCCGAAGCGGAAGAGCTTCCCAAGCAGAGCGCTGTCATTGAGTTTCCTTTGCTAGGAAACCATAGTACTACAGATATCAGAGGCTGTTGTAGAATATCTGTGGAGACCTAACAATGAACAAAAGCACAGTGAGTCGTTGGATGAGGTGTCAGTCATCATCGTAACAAACCTGTCCGATCTCCCGTGTGATGGCCACGTGCACACAGCTGTGACTCCGCCAGTGTTGGAACGTGCGGACACTCTCGTTCGAGGTGACCGACGGGTCACAATCCAATACCCCGCTGCACAAATGGACGTCTCTGTCGTAATACTGACACACGTGTCCACCAGCTGGGGTACTTGAAGGTGTGTTCCCATTGAGTTTCTCGCCACCTAACAGAAGACCATAAAGAGCAACGAAGAACCATCTGTGCGAAGCAACTTGCGTGTTGTGAGGCTGATATACACCATACAACCCGGATCTCGCTCCTTCGAACTTCCATCTGTGTGTCCAAACATTACAATAACCTAAGTTATGAACATGTATTTGCTGATCCTTCCTTGCTTTGGATGACACGACAACATTATACACGCAATACTATCTTATTTTCCACCAAAACTTCATTTACTTAGACATTTCCATTTTCTTAGGTGTACTATGAGGAAAACTAACTCATCTATTACGTGAAAATGAACGGCTGCCTCAACCTCAGAGCATGTGGAAATATCTCAGAAGCAGTTCTGTGCAAGATAGATAAGACAAAACTCAACAAACTCAGAATGTGATATTTTTAGGGCATTAACAAAGCGAGTAAGCACCGCTATAAGTGTTACCCCTGCCGTCTTGCGGAAAGGATTAACCCAAAACGTAACTGAAGGAAGACCGTAAGAGGTAACCAAAGGGATCGAAGACCTCTACAGGTGTGAGGAAGCCAATTTTTCAACGGGAGAAGACGACTAACATATCGCGGTCCTCCATGTTGGAGGTTAGCTGTGGGCCAATAATTCAGCTTGGAATAACAATCATCGTCACGAATGTCACACAAGAGTTTCAGATAGCACTGATATCTACAAGACGATCTAAGCGAGAACATGGCCTACTAATCGAAATCAGGAACGTCAGATGCAGAAAAATGCTTTGAAAGGGAGTAGAGTAGACACACTACCTGTGCGATATGGACAGAAACAAGGTCTATAGAAATGGAAAACTATGTCGTGTTCCAAGAACTTTGAGAACTAGACCATTCCCAAGGGCCGGCCGGGGTGGCCGAGCGGTTCTAGGCGCTACAGTCTGGAACCGCGCGACCGCTACGGTTGCAGGGTCAAATCCTGCCTCGGGCATGGATGTGTGTGATGTCCTTAGTTAGGTTTAAGTAGTTCTAAGTTTTAAGGGACTGATGACCTCAGAAGTTAAGTTCCATAGTGCTCACAGCCATTTTTGATATTTATTCCCAAGGTGCACCATTCCCATGATGAAGAAAGCGCTCTCTACCACTGTTTTAGGTTTTAAATCAATCAATACCATCTCGTTAGAACAATAGACACTAAATCACATCTGTAAATTGTTATACCCCACCGATGGACGATGTACGTAGTGAGCAGTACGAAATTATGGTTGGAGATATTTATGCAAGTCCAGGCAAAGAAGCAGTCTTCAAAGGAACCATAGGAAAACACAACTTACATGATGTGAACATTGATAACAGCGTTAGCTTCACCAATTTTGCAACTCTAAAAGGTCTACTCATAAGTAGCACTGACCTGGATAGGAAAAAAAGTATAAAGGACCTTGGGTGTCTCAGGATGGGAAGACAGTGAATCGAATCGACGATGTATTGATGTTTTTGTTGTGGTCGTTATTCCGAAAATGCATTTCTTCATTTTACTCTATCCTGTGCATGCCTTTATCGTTTCTGAATAACTACTGCAACTTACATCCTTCCGAATCCGCTTGCTGCATTGGCCTGTTGGTCTTCGTCCACTGTTTTTATGCCCCGCACTTCCCTCTAGTACTAAACTGATAATCTCTTATTGTCTCAGAATGTGTCCTTCAACCAGACTCTTCTTCTAGTCTGGTTTTTTTCTCCCCAATTCTATTCAGTGGCTCATCAGTTACATGGTCGACCCATCTGACCTTGAACATTATTCTGTAACATCACATTTCGAAAGTTTCTACTCTCTTTTCGACTAAATACATACATTGTTTCACTCTAGACAAATAACTTCAGAATAGACTTCTTAAAACTTAAATATGTATATTCGGTGTTAGCAGACACTCTTCTTCAGAATTGCTGTTCTTGCCAATACCATTCTACATTTTATATCCTCTCTGCTGCAGCCGTCATCAGCTTTTTGCTGCCGTATAACAAAACTCAATCTAATTCCCTCAGCATCCATTTAACTCGACTACGTTCCACTCTTCTGGTTTTGGCTTTGTTGGCGGTCATTTTATATCCTTCTTTCAAGACACGATCCATTCTGTTCAGCTGCTCTTCCAAGTCCTTTGGTGACTGACAGAACTGCAATGCCATCGCCAAACCTCAAAGTTTTTAATTCTTCTGCCTATAATTTACATCATACATCAAACTTTTCTTTAGCTTCTTCTTCTTCTTGCCCAGTGTACAGATTGAATAACATCTGGGGTAGGCCACAAATCTGCTTCAGTCCCTTCTCAAGCACTGCTTCCATTTCATGCCCCTCGACTCTTATAACGGCCGTCTGGTTTCTGTACGATTTGTAATTAGCCTACCGCTTTCTATATTTTACTCCTGCCACCACCAGAATTTCAAAGACAATATTTCAGAGAGCATTATAAAAATCTTTACTAAGTCAGTAATTGCTAGCTTGGGTTTGCCATTCCTTAACATGTCTTCTAAGAGAAGATATAGGGTCAGTACTGCTTCGCATGTTTTCAGTCCTGAGTAGAAATGTGATGTATTTTAGCGTTTGGTCACGAGCTACGACCTGCAACATTCGACGTTATGGCTGCACACTTTGCGGATTTGAGATTTGTGTTTCTCTTTTGTATGTGGCTTAAGAAATCAATTATAATTACATTTTAAGGTAGTATTGCATCAAGAGTAATTTTTGTTTTAAAACTAGGGGCAAATAATTGCAGACTCAGAGGCAGAGTTAGCTACATGCTACATAAATAAATATTTCTTGTCTACACCAACACATTCATTCGCGAAACATTCAATAACTACTTTTGTTCACATGTTGTCGGACAAATGACTTGTGTTCCAGTGAGCAGTGAGTGAGAAGTGGGATTTTGCTATTGATATAAACAAAATGTTATGTGTTTTTGGTCTTTTATACTTATCTATTTGGGATTTCTTGGTGCACGCAGTGTATCTGAGGTAAAACGCAATGTTGCATATTTTTGTAAAAGTTAATACACAGTTAATAGTGCTACCTTTAAAAAAGCGCTATCTTTTTATTTTTCTGAATGAAAAAAGTTGTATCTGTGCAGTAGCAAAGTTGTGATGCTGAAACACTGGCTTTTCTGTGTTGTTTATTGAGAAAGTGTAACAACACAGCTCAAACAAGATGCTGCAACACAAATCGGCACAAAAGATACGGGAAAATTTGACACTATTCCTGCTGCAGTTACACTAAACATGTACAGCCAGCAGTACATTTTATGTCCTGAATCAATGAATTTTGCCTTACAGACATGTGAATCCATTGTTCACTTTGTACTGGCTAATAGAAATTACGTTTCTCAACTGGGGTGTAGTGTCAAATGTCAAGTTGGCACTGTTTACTAACAGAATTTTATCACACAATATATGTAAATTGTTATGTTTTCTAGCACAAGACTTTTTCCCCAGCACCTGTTTGGTTCTTTGCAGTGCAAAGGACATACTCAACTTCTTCTTCGCTGTTCAAGATTTACAGGTTACAAAATATACAGTGAAAAAATAACTTCGTCATAAAGACGACAAATTCTCATCCATTTGTATTACGACCGTCCCACGTCCCTCTGACAGCGCCACTTTAGTGTGAATTGCCCACATCCCGTGGGCGTTACGTCCATGACTCGCCGCCGCCAGGCGTCCACGACACGCTATTTCTGTGTGAGTTGGGTAGCTGGGTCTTCGGGGACACATAGGAATGGCGGGGTGGATATAGTACGATAAAACTCGCTGCAGGTGACAGATTGCGGAACACTAAAGTAGATGGACAGTCTTAACTGTGGAGTCACACGTTCCTCTCGGCCTGGTCGCGTAAAGTGTAATAAGTTACGGCATTAACAGAGCTTGAGAAAGCAAGTAATAAATAAAATTAAATATCAACTAAAATTCTAAAATAAAATGACAGCTCCAGTTGCAGTTTTATCTGCATTTAAAAAACTCGATCAGTTTCAGACCACATGGCCACTATCCAGTTTCCGTTTGAGTATGTTCTGGAGCGTATACAGAACGCAGAGCCATTCTGATGCAGACACATATACACCAACATGTAGACAAGGGATTAGTAGGGCAGTCGTGCCATCCCATCTGTCTGCGGTAAACGTGGAAAGGCGAACTATGGCGACATTATTAACAAAGGCGTCTGAATAGGACCAACGTGCTGCTGTTCTTTTCTTGGGTTCGAAGGAGAAACATCGGCAGACATCCATCGTAGAATAAATGTGTTTGGGGCAGCATGACCGTCGAAAACCACCGCTGTGGAATGGTGTGCGACAAAGGATGCTGTTGCTCCATGATAAGTACTCATATCCCAATTGTCGTAATATCCTGAATGTCGTAAAGCAGAAGTTATGCCAATTCAAGTGGAAGACACTCGAGCACTCGCCTTTAGGCCTGATCTCTCCCCCGTGATTATCACGCCTTCCGTCCGTTCAAAAAAATGGCTCTGAGCACTATGGGACTCAACTGCTGAGGTCATTAGTCCTCTAGAACTTAGAACTAGTTAAACCTAACTAACCTAAGGATATCACACACATCCATGCCCGAGGCAGGATGCGAATCTGCATCCGTAGCGGTCTCGCGATTCCAGACTGCACCGCCCTGAACCACACGACCACTTCGGCCGGCTCCGTCCGTTCAATAAGGCCTGGAAGGGTCGGCGACTCCTATCGGACGAAGACGTGGAGTAGGCAGTTACGGACTTCTTCACGCAGTAGGACACTATATTTTACCAAACAGGCATTTTCAGCCCGGTGCGTCGGTGGGATGACTGCATCTGTGATCGTGGTGGTTTTGCCTGATTTGCATACCGATTCTGGACTGGGCGGTTTTCGAACGGAAGCAGTTTGATCGACCCTTACGTATAAGACGTTTACACAATTCAAACTGTTGGTGAACAAGATCAGCGCTTACAATAAATAATGTCAACCATGCAATCAGTATTCGTACAGTGCAAACTGTGTGTGGAGGCAGAGAAAGATATTAAAAGCCGGAAGCGAACAGCATTTCCATGAACAAATCCATGTGTGGAGGCCCTGAGGAGAATGAATGTTGCCTGATAGTAATGATTGCCCGATAGTTTCAGCACTTCCGTGATGGTGAGAAGTGTCATTGAATACACAGCACGGTCATCTCTGGTTCGCACAGCCGGAATTTTGAACAGCAGCCGTTGCATTTGTGATATGCTGAGGACAATGGCTGTGCACTATCGTCGAGGTCTCCGCAACGTTACAATTCAACAAGACAACGCAAGACCTCGGGCTGCCCGAGCTGTCCTGACCTACCACTGCTGCCCTGGTCACCACGTTCTTCTGATACCTCTCCCACTGAAGACATTTGGTTTTGGAATAGTGGGGGCTCGTACGCAACAACTCGCCAGTCACTCCGTTTGGTGAAATCTGGCACAGAGCTGAAGCGCCAGAGAATTACATGCCCGTTTCTAACATCCAAGCACAGTCTATTCCGTGTCCGCCCCAGTAGCTGAGTGGTCAGCGTGACGGATTGCCGTCCTCTGGGCCCGGGTTCGATCCCCGGCTGGGTCGGAGATTTTCTCCTCTCAGGGACTGGGTGTTGTGTTGTGTTCATCATCATTTCATCCCCATCCGGCGTGCAGGTCGCCCAATGTGGCGCCGAATGTAATAAGACCTGCGATATGGCGGCCGGACCTGCCCCGCGAGGGGCCTCCCGGCCAATGACGCCAAACGCTCATCATCATCAGTCTATTCCGTGTGCAACCGCGTTGGAGCCATTACTACTACTGGCAGAGATGGTGGCTCTGAGAAAAAATTTCTCACTTGGAATAGCCCCAAAATAATTACAGATTTTCTGTATGCTTCCTACTGTGTTGTACATGCACAGTGACAAAAAATTCATTATTTTTCATCCTTGATGGTGTTGCAGTTTTAATGAGCGTTGGTCTACGTACGAGGTGTGGCCATAAAATAACGGGACTGATGCTGTAACGGAGCAAGTACGTATGCACCTAAAATGAACGGTCAATAGCTGTGAAGTACGAAGCCTTCTCATTCTAATGCGACATCTCTGGTGTCTGTAGACGGAGCAGTGTAGCCGTGGACTTCGCCTATCTAAGAGCTATTATTTCGTCTTACCGGAAAGCCGATAGGTGTAATAATAGAGCAGCGATATGTCATGAAGTTTCACATGAAATTGGAAAAACTGCTACCGAAAAGTATCTTTCACAAAAACAAGTGTATGGCGAAGACTATTTATCATGCAGGTGAGTTTCTGACGTACTGAAGCGTTCCAAGACGGCCGAGTAGATGTTAAAGATGATTGACGCCCATTACGGCCATCAACATCAAAAACTTATGAAAATATCTAAAAAGTGGGTAATAATTCCATCTGACCGTCGGTTGAGTATTCGATCGATTGCTGAAACTGTAGGAACTGACAAAGAATGTGTGAGGCAAATTGTACATAAATAATTTAACATGACAAAAGTGTGTGCTAAACTGGTGCCGAAAATTCTGACGACCGAACAACAAGGAGTTCGTGAAAATGTTTGCACTGACTGAATACCGTGATATTGATTTTACTTGTTGGAAACAATGATAACATGGGACAATTCTTGGTTTTTCATTTATAGTCGAGAAACTAAGGGAATATCCATGTACTGGAAGGGCTCAGCTTCATCAAGAGCAGGAATATCTCGAATGAACCAATCGAGATTCAAAGCGATGATGATTTTTATTGATATTCATGGAATTTAACATCTTCGCTGGGTTCCTAAAGGTCAAACTACTAATCAACATTAGTGCGTTGAGGTTCTTGCTTAGCTTTGTGAGAAAGCAAGGGGAAAAAAGCAGCATTGTGCAAGAAGAAGTCATGGGTTCCGCATTGGTAGAATGCATCAGTTCATACCACATTGTCTGTTAACAGGTTTCTAACGAAGCACCCCCCCCCCCCCCCTTATTCACCATGCCGTGCAGTCCTCTGAGACAGTGAAAGAAAAAAGCAAGCACGCATCATAAAGGAGCTCACAGAGGAAGACTTCTAGCGCTTTCTGGCAATGGAACACTGTCATGGAGCGTTGTAGGTATAGAAAATAGGGTACTGAGGATGACAATAACTAGTTATGGATGTTTTTGAAATAAAATATTTAGAGCAATAGTCCCATTATTTTACAGCTAAACGCCGAATGTTTTGGGGGGTTAAACCTACACTTGGACCCTGCTGCCACTATTCCACAAATCTGAGTTTTCGTCTAGATAGGACTTAATTTGGAAATGGCCTCTCACGTTAAGTGCAGAACTACACGAACCTCGAGACTAAGAGGTTATCCCACATGCTACTGGCACTCGACGTGACAATGGGCAAAGAGTCGAATCAGCCTACATCGCTACCATAACGAAGCTTCCCTGTACAGGGAACGCTCCGAAATCGTCGAGACACTCACTGCCATTAGCAAGAGCGTATCCTAAGTGCCTCCATTTTAGGAAAACCGACGCCTCCAGAAACAACTACTATAGGCAGGTACATGATAACGACAGGATACAATGAAGTAACTCAATTGCTAATTCAGTGCTGGAAACCATAACCAGGAGACAGCCACACCGTCCAAAACAACGTCCTCGCTATACATAAAACAAAATCGCACACGCTTACTTCCACTCGAGGCCTGGGCCATTGCAGAAATTAGCATGGGCACAAGAACATCACAATTTGATCCTTACAGCATTAGTGAAAGTCACTGGTGTAGAGGTATACTGTATGTAACGTTAACGACAGGATGGTTCAAATGGTTCAAATGGCTCTGAGCACTGTGGGACTTAACTACTGTGGTCATCAGTCCTCTAGAACTTAGAAATACTTAAACCTAACTAACCTAAGGACATCACACACATCCATGCCCGAGGCAGGATTCGAACCTGCGACCGTAGCAGTCGCGCGGTTCCGGACTGCGCGCCTAGAACCGCTAAGCCACCGCAGCCGGCTAACGACAGGATACGAATACATCGAGAAGTGTGTGGGGCTATTACAAGACCTCACTATTCTGTAAGTCGCCTGCTGTTTTTGTACTAAATTTTACCGTGATCATGTTATTAATAGTATGTTTAGGCAATAAGACTCAAATTCATTTATTCTTCACCGAAACACGCTGTAAACAGCGAACAAAGGAGTGAGGATTGTGAAACGTTTCTAATCGGTTATAAGGAACTGTTGTTATGAGTTGTAGCAAAAGGATATTACGATCCCCAGTCCAAGCAAAACGTACATTTCAGTAAAAAAAGTAAACGCAAACTTCAGAGCCGGCCGTTGTGACCGAGCGGTTCTGCGCGCTTCAGTCTGGAACCGCGCGACCGCTGCGGTCGCAGATTCGAATTCTACCTCGGGCATGGAAGTGTGTGACGGCCTTAAGTTAGTTAGGTTTAAGCAGTTTTAAGTTCTAGGGGACTGATGGCCTAAGATGTTAAGTCACATAGTACTCAGAGCCATTTGAACAATTTTTGAACCAAACTTCAGATCTAAAAATCGGTAAGAAAATTAAATTTTTTTCACTACTTGTTAGGTAAGAGTAATATTTCATGCTACAAAATATAAAACTCTTATTTTAAATAACAAACTTGCTGGAAGATTTAAATGTTAGTCAGTATCGTGTAATAGCTTACTTGACACCTTTTTAGCTTTGTTGAACCAGTAAATTATCTGTCAAGCACTTATTAATCTCTGCCAATCTCTGTTAAGATTAATAAGAATTTTTCATTTTAATTATGAACGTAAGATATATTTCAGGAACCGAACTAGGATCCTGTCACAGACAACATAACTTGAGTCAACAACTGTCGTCCTACAAATATTTGTTTAACTTATCGAAGAACGCACACTAAATGCAGGCCAGCGGTTTTTACAGTACTAAAAGAAGAATACATTGCGTGTATGCGACGATGCGAATCGTCGCTTCGGCGTTGCCAAGTGTTAAATAACCATATCCTCAGTACCTACGTAACTGGCTCATGTTTTTTTTCTATTTACCAACTGCTGTAGAACATTATATAATCAACCCATATTTTACGTGCGAGACCAATAGTCGTCGATGTTCTAAATCCTTCAAACTGTACATATTTTAGCACCACGTCCGTGCCATGATATGCGTAATCTTTTGGCTAACGACTGACTGGTATTTGTTCTTTGTTGATGCACTCTCTTCGCTACCTCCGTCTTTTCCTCTGGCGTGCTTTTTGGCTTCCTAATATGGACCTCCACCCTATCCTATTATATTGCTACAATTCTGTTTACTCTCTACAAGGACCAATAAATTATATAATATTTTACAGTTTACATTGCACGTATGTGTAGTGTCCATATTCGGTACAAAATCATAAACAAACATAAGTAGTAACCAGTACACACAAAGTACGCATAATACGTTATTTATAAGCATCTGAAATTAGGAAAGACATGTACCGTTTTTGTTACAATGCTATGGTTTGCGCCAGCCAGTAAGGCATAGTCCAGTTTTTTGTGGAAGAAAGTTTACATAGGTCATTTCTGTATCTTGTCCAAGGGCGCCCATACGGTAGTTTGTAGAAGGGGGTGGGGGCTAGCCCTGGGGTATGGAGTATTTGTAATATTTTGAAGACGGATGGCGACTTGTAAGCAGCTATAAAAAAAGTTCCAAATCCGCTCCTGTTAAAGACCTGCGTAATAACGAATTTTAAATCATTCACTTGAAAGACATAAGCCTGAATATATGTTTTCCTGTCCTGAGAGCTTCACGAGTGAGGGGTGCGGGGAGGGGGGGGGGTGGGAGGGGCGGGGCAGAGGTAAGGACAGGGTTTCGGCCCTTGACCTTGTATTATCTAATCGGTGAATACCATAAAAAAGGGCCCGCTAATGTGCATGACTTTGTTCGCCTACAATAGGCTGCAGGTTCTTTGTATCGCATTTAATTGTGTTACGTGAGTGAGGAAAAACGCAGAAGGCCAATAGGCATTAAATACTGGAGGTATTAGCTGTTGGCCGAACTGAGAAACCGTAAAAAGGAAAGAATACATTTAGTGGTTTCTGTTGTGTTCGCAGCTGTCCCTAGCCATGAGGGATTCAAGCCAGAAAATCGACTCCGGTCGTCTGCACTTGTTAATCGTTGGCAAAGTGTCCGCCTTAAGAGGTACGAAGTTGAGACGAATAGCGGGGGAGAGGCAGTAATTACCGTCTGAGAGCGGCTCCTTGTGCAGCTGGTCAAATTTCTCAAATTATCCGAGAAAAATATTCAAAAGTGGCTTTCATATGCAAGTTCACGTCCACACTTATCCCTCACCCGTCAGGGTTTCCTCCTACCACTGTACAAAAATATCCGAATTCTATAAGTATTCTCGATATTAAACCTTTTTAGATCTGTATTGGCTGGCTCTTTCGCCACCAGCATAGTGAGCTATTTCTTTACCATTAGTATCTTGAACGTGCCCTTGAGAGCAATGAAAGGAAAACGATTGTTTTGGACGTTACACTAAAACTAATTACGTTGACAGATCTATCCAAATTTAACCGTCACATGCAAAGTTGTTTCGCAGTCTGATGACATGACGAACACAACGTTGTGATTGTTTCTGATGTCAAAATTCACAAAATTGTTAGGTAAAATTTACACAAACGTCAGTTCTACAATTACTTGACTAAACAAATGGCGTAATAAGGCCAGTCAGTGAAGACTAAAAGTAGTCGAGCGTAAGAAATAATTCATGCAGTCACAAATTTTTGTACAAGAATTGGAGGCAGTGCTGCGAACAACATACCAGAAATCCTAACCGACAGGGGTGACTGTGGGACACGAGATGTGTCTGAAGGTCACTTTTGTACGTTTGTCTTGAATAAATCGGAAACTACAGCCTCTGCCGAAAATTTATAGCAGTAAAAACTTTAACTACATTAAATTTCCTACAAAAGTATAATGTGCATTGTTTCTGCAGGAGTAACGATTCACGCCTAGCGAGCGAGAGAATACGAATATCTCGCGAGTGTTTTATGAAGACAAAACACAACATTGCGCGTTATATAAAACGACTTCGACAGGAGCAGCTGATACGGACCACTCATTTACTAGTGCGTGAGAATGTTTCGCCTAACTCACTATTCTCATTAACTCCAATAAAATTTAGGCTATGAATTATGAAATACTCTTTGCATCGCATTTAACAGTGTTATGTGAATGAGAAAAAAAGCATGCATAATATACTGTAGCTATTCTCTGTTGGTATATTGAGAACGAAATCTATTTAATGGTTTCCGACGTATCGGCGGACATCCCTAGCCATCAGGGAATCACGCCGGAAAATCAACGCCGGTGGTTTGTACTCGTTAATTGTTGGCAGAGCGTCTGCCTTGCGAGGTACGAAGTTGAGACAAATAGCGATGGAGTGGGAGACGGCGGAGCCAGTAATTGGCGCCTGGGAGGCGCTTCTTGTGCAGCGTGTGCTTCCACAGAAGGGGGACTGTGTCCCTCCGGACTGCACGCTTTCGGTAAGGGGGCCGCCAGTCGATTTGCCAAATATTTGAGAGCGGGCCGATTGCGCTTCCTCCAATTACCGGTTCCTTCAGGGCAGATCCGTTTCACGACCGCGCCTTGTGTAAATGAGGAAGCGAGAGAGGGTATTGTGCTTATTGGGCGTCGACATGGCTTCCTTTTGTGCCCGAGTACATTAAAGGGGTACCTTTGCACAGCTCCAGAACGAGCATCAGTGTTTCCCTCAAATTTCTCGTTTGTGCTGTTTTACCACACTTTACTGATCCTCTTTCTCTTAGCTCTAATTTTAGAAGTACTAGCACGGCTAAATCATTCACCTATTCTCACACTTGAACATTTAAATTTTACAGCGCACGAGACATATTGATATAGAGACCAGACTCACTAAAAATAATTGTGGACCAACTCCCGTTTTGGCTATCAGTATTGGCCTGGAGCAAACAGCTACAGAATTTTGGTAAAGCAGTATAGTACAACTAGAAAGAATAACCTCGACGAGAAAACATTTATAGTTCTGCAGAGTAGAATGTCAGCATAAGCACCTGCGAGAGAAAGGCTCCATTGTTACAGCCAATAAGAACGAAATGATAATTTCTTTCTGTGACATCTAATTGATGAACAGCTGCAGCGTCGAATAACGAAAAAAATCAGTTTTGAGATGCTGTACTTCAGGGAAGTATACTCTCTCACGTTTCAAAGAAATGATAGACACTGACACCAAGAAGGCATTCGTTGAAATCAATGGGGAAAGGCGAAAATTTGTGCCCTACCGGGTTCGAAACCGTGTCTCCTGCTTACAAGGCAGATGCTCCAACCACTGAACCATTCGGCAAAGTGGTCATATCAATTGCACGGATGACCTAGCAGGCCTTCCATCAAACCCAAATTCTTAACGTATCCACACACTGTTAATGTAGTGCCATAGCCCATTATCTTCATTACTCACGGGAGTTCACCGATTTCCATAAGAGTTCGGGCCTGTGCTTGGTGTGCATCTGTACTGAAGAGATCATTGAGATTATTGAGATATGTATGTGTGTGTGTGTGTGTGTGTGTGTGTGTGTGTGTGTGTGTGTGTTCTTTCGGAAATGTCAGAAGGGAGAACAGACACCAGTTTTTGATCCAGAAGCCATTAAGAACTAAGACACAGACGCTGGCTGCGATTGGCTGTGCATTGAAGTAAGTATTCTCGTATAAACATACTCTTCTACCAGAGATGTGACAACAAAATGTGATCAGTCCCGGAAGAGTCCTATCCGCTTCCTTAAGAAATGAGCAACCTCTTCTCCAGTATTAAGTCGTTACTCGCAGATGGAGATGCACAGACAATGGGATAGTGGCGTAGACAAATGCAAATTCAGTGAATTATGAAATCCAGGACAGTTATACAGTAGTTGAATGTTCTGAGCATGAGCTGCAGAAAGACAAAATATGGTTGATGCTAAAATCTTCTGAGCTAGGCAGCATCACAAAGTGTCAGAGGACACAAGAGAAGTTGTGGCACGTTATTTAGCACTCGCTGTGATGTCACGCTGTTGTATTAACCATGATGTTTTGTATAGGCACACTGTGGTGGACAGGAGGTATATACACACATCAAAAATATTTTACATCACCCCAGTTCCCAGAACTCATGAAGATAGACGTTGACTGTGGATATTTTATCACAGACACAGTCACTTTGACTGTTCAGGGATGTCACTAAAGATGTAAACAACCATACCTGAAAATGGTTCAAATGGCTCTGAGCACTATGGGACTTAACACCTGAGGTCATCAGTCTCCTAGAACTTAGAACTACTTGAACCTAACTAACCCAAGGACATCACACACTTCCATACCCGAGGCAGGATTTGAACCTGCGACCGTAGCGGTCGCGCGGTTCCAAACTGAAGCGCCTAGAACCGCTCGGCCACCAGCAGCCGGCCAACCATACCTGAGCAGCGCCTATTTGACGCAGGGGTTCAGTCATTCCACCAGGAACGAGGTACACGGCTGGTGTTGTCTGTAGTTGAACAATGCCTAGACGGTCAATACCGCTGTTCCATTGCGTCCGCATTGTTACTTTGTGCCAGGAAGGTCTCTCAACAAGGGAAGTGTCCAGGCGTCTAGAAGTGAACCAAAGCAATGTTGTTCGGACATGGAGGAGATACAGAGAGACAGGAAGTGTCAATGAGATGCCTCGCTCAGGCCAGCCAAGTGGTTGACCGCTACCTACGTATTATGGCTCGGAAGAACCCTGACAGCAACGCCACCATGTTGAATAATGCTTTTCGTGCATCCACAGGATGTCGTGTTACGACCCAAACTGTGTACAATAGGCTGCATGACGTCCATGGCGAGGTCAATCTTTGCAACCACGACACCATGCAGCTCGGTACAGATGGGCCCAATAACATGGACCGTTCAGGATTGGCATCACGTTCTCTTCATCGATGAGTGTCGCATATCCCTTCAACTAGACCATCGTCGCAGACGTGTTTGGAGGCGAACCAGTCAGGCTGAACACTCTAGACACACTGTCCAGCCAGTACAGCAAGATTGGGGTTCCCTGGTGTTTTGAGGTGGTATTATGTGAGGCCGACGTACGCCGCTGGTGCTCATGGAAGGCGCCGTAACGGCTGCACAATACGTGAATGCCATCCTCCGACCGATACTGCAACCATATTGGCAGCATACTGGCGAGGAATTCATCTTCAAGGACGACAATTTGCACCCCAGCGTCCACATCTTGTGAATCCTTCAGGATACCGACATCGCTCGACTATAGTGGCCAGCATGTTCTCCAGAAATAAACCCTATCGAACATGACTGGGATAGACTGAAAATGGCTGTTTATGGACGACGTGACCCATCAACCACTCTGAGGGATCTACGCCCAATCGCCGATGAGGAGTGGGACAATCAGGACCAACAGTGCCTTGATGAACTTGTGGATAGTATGCCACGACGAATGCAGGCATGCATCAGTGCAAGAGGGCGTTCTACTGCGTACCAGTGGTACTTGTGTGTACAGCCATCTGGGCCACCACCTCTGAAGATCTCACTGCATGGTGGTACAGCATGCAAAGTGTGGTTTTCATGAGTAGTAAACATGTCAGAAATGAAGTTTCTGTCTATCTCTATTCCAATTTTTAGTACAGGTTCCTGAATTCTCGGAACCGAACTGACGCCAAACCCTTTTTGATGTGTGTATAAAGCCTTAGTGCCCTATCCTCAGACGTAATATTGTTCCCAGCTATAATTGATAAGCGCTTAAATGTTATTTCCTAATGTCTTTGCACATTATAATGTACCACATCCATTTATTTATTTATTTATTTTGCCTACACAGAACTTGACGCTGAGTTGTTCATTTTGCTTAACTCTGTCGCTCTACCACTCTATGCTAATCAATCATGTAGCAGCATCACATTCCTCTTCGTCAGTACTCGAAGTTTCTATCCGGCTTGAGCTGTGTGCGGCTCGCGTTGTTGGCCTTGGTAGGTTGGTACCATGTAATAAGGATAGTGGCGTCTCGTTTTCTTCTTCAGTTTCGGGTGTCACTATGGTTGCTAAAGTAGTCTGTCCGTGAGGGGCAGCAGCAGCATTTATCGATATCTAGTACCCGTACTATCTTTGGAAGGACTTGAAGTCTTTTCCAGGTGTCGGTAGCTCGGTTGGGACGGAGCAGCAGACAGGTCCGCAAGCGCCGGGACCGCTGGCGGCACGCAGGCATTGCCGGATCGAGGGGCTGTAGTTGCTAGGGCCACAACCTCATTGTCCACCGGACCCAGCACATTGAGTTGAGCAGACATTAATCCAGTAGTGAAACCTCCCCTATTTTGTGATCACGTCGTTTGTTCATGCATTGCTGCTCGAGGGTCGCCATGAGACGAACGGCAGCAAGTGGAGCGTGTCAAGTTGTTGGAATATACACTCCTGGAAATTGAAATAAGAACACCGTGAATTCATTGTCCCAGGAAGGGGAAACTTTATTGACACATTCCTGGGGTCAGATACATCACATGATCACACTGACAGAACCACAGGCACATAGACACAGGCAACAGAGCATGCACAATGTCGGCACTAGTACAGTGTATATCCACCTTTCGCAGCAATGCAGGCTGCTATTCTCCCATGGAGACGATCGTAGAGATGCTGGATGTAGTCCTGTGGAACGGCTTGCCATGCCATTTCCACCTGGCGCCTCAGTTGGACCAGCGTTCGTGCTGGACGTGCAGACCGCGTGAGACGACGCTTCATCCAGTCCCAAACATGCTCAATGGGGGACAGATCCGGAGATCTTGCTGGCCAGGGTAGTTGACTTACACCTTCTAGAGCACGTTGGGTGGCACGGGATACATGCGGACGTGCATTGTCCTGTTGGAACAGCAAGTTCCCTTGCCGGTCTAGGAATGGTAGAACGATGGGTTCGATGACGGTTTGGATGTACCGTGCACTATTCAGTGTCCCCTCGACGATCACCAGTGGTGTACGGCCAGTGTAGGAGATCGCTCCCCACACCATGATGCCGGGTGTTGGCCCTGTGTGCCTCGGTCGTATGCAGTCCTGATTGTGGCGCTCACCTGCACGGCGCCAAACACGCATACGACCATCATTGGCACCAAGGCAGAAGCGACTCTCATCGCTGAAGACGACACGTCTCCATTCGTCTCTCCATTCACGCCTGTCGCGACACCACTGGAGGCGGGCTGCACGATGTTGGGGCGTGAGCGGAAGACGGCCTAACGGTGTGCGGGACCGTAGCCCAGCTTCATGGAGACGGTTGCGAATGGTCCTCGCCGATACCCCAGGAGCAACAGTGTCCCTAATTTGCTGGGAAGTGGCGGTGCGGTCCCCTACGGCACTGCGTAGGATCCTACGGTCTTGGCGTGCATCCGTGCGTCGCTGCGGTCCGGTCCCAGGTCGACGGGCACGTGCACCTTCCGCCGACCACTGGCGACAACATCGATGTACTGTGGAGACCTCACGCCCCACGTGTTGAGCAATTCGGCGGTACGTCCACCCGGCCTCCCGCATGCCCACTATATGCCCTCGCTCAAAGTCCGTCAACTGCACATACGGTTCACGTCCACGCTGTCGCGGCATGCTACCAGTGTTAAAGACTGCGATGGAGCTCCGTATGCCACGGCAAACTGGCTGACACTGACGGCGGCGGTGCACAAATGCTGCGCAGCTAGCGCCATTCGACGGCCAACACCGCGGTTCCTGGTGTGTCCGCTGTGCCGTGCGTGTGATCATTGCTTGTACAGCCCTTTGGCAGTGTCCGGAGCAAGTATGGTGGGTCTGACACACCGGTGTCAATGTGTTCTTTTTTCCATTTCCAGGAGTGTATTAGCCATCTTCTACTGCCTGTTGTTGGTTTTTGAATTTTGTATTATTATTTGGTGAAGTGCAACCAGCGGTATTTTATTGCCTAGTGGCCGCTAATGCCCCAGTTACCTGCCCTGAAAGTTAGCTTATTTTTAAGGCAGTGTACTTTTCCTCGTCTTGCCAATGCTGTCTGACATGACATGTAGTTTCACAGCCTTCTTGATTGCGGTGTGGATTATGGTTTCTTCTGTCTACCTGCGTTTTGGTGTTTCAGACACCGGATTCTGAAGACGCAGTTCTGCCTGTCACTTCGCCCTCGATTCAGTTATTCCATCATTGTATTGGTTATCACACGTTAAGTGGATTTGGTAAGAGGATTGATCGGTGTTTAAACTGTCTGTAGGTTGAGTTGCCATCCTGTTAGGTGAGTATAACTCTTGGCTGGCTGTCTCACCGCTTATGCAGCTGTAGGGACTTTCCTTAGGTCGATCCTTGGAGCCCTGTCTGGGGATCACTCCATTTTTTTATTTTATCTGATTGTGTCAATTGTTTAAAAATAATATTTTGTTTAAACTATTCCTATTGCTTTTGGCCTTCAGCTGACAAATAATTTTGCCTTCTTCTTAATAAAGCCTTCAGTTGTCAGTGTAGCTTGTGTTACATTCAATTTTTTTAAATGATTGTTTTAAAAATAATTTTGGTATTTTCAACATGTAGTTGTCTTCCTCACTTTAATTCAGACCTTCAACCGCTAATTGTTCTGAAGTAATGCTTGTGACCTTCAGCTGACAAATAATTTTGAATTATTTCTTAATAAGGCCTTCAGGTGTCAGTATAGTTTCAGTTACAGTCGATTTTTTATTTAATGATTGTTTTAAAAATTATTTTGGTATTTAAACGTGTAGTTGTCTTCTCGCTTGTAATTGAGTCCTTCAGCCGCTGATTGTTCAGAAGTATTGCTTGGGCCCCTCAGCCGACAAATAATTTTGAATTCTTTCTTAAGATGGCTCTGAGCACTATAGGACTTAACATGTGAGATCATCAGTCCCCTAGAACTTAGAACTACTTAAACCTAATTAACCTGCCGGCCGGGGTGGCCGAGCGGTTCTAGGCGCTACAGTCTGGAACCGCGCGACCGCTACGGTCGCAAGAACGAATCCTGCCTCGGGCATGGATGTGTGTGATGACCTTAGGTTAGTTAGATTTAAGTAATTCTAAGTTCTAGGGGACTGATCACCTCAGAAGTTAAGTCCCATAGTACTCAGAGCCATTTTTGAACCTAATTAACCTAAGGACATCACACACATCCATGCCCGAGGCAGATTTCAAACCTGCGACCGTAGCAGTCGCGCGGTTTCAGACTGAAGCACCTAGAACCACTCAGCCACAGCGGCAGACTAATTCTTTCTTAATAAGGCCTTCAGTCGTCAGTTAGCTTGTGTTGCAGTCAATTTTTTTTAAAAAAATCGATGTTTTTAAAAATTATTTCCTTAAACAACATGTATGTGTTTACTGTGCAACCAAAGGTAACTGATTAGGTCCCGTCCACGCCTTTTCCTGCTTTCCCTAATTCCCACGTCTCACCGCTGCTGGTATCTTTCTCAGGGTTTCACTGGTGAACCTGAATGTCATGTAAAGTTTGTAAGACAGGGCCGCTTTCATTTACAAAAGACTGTTGTACTGTTCCTTTCCGGAGAATTGTAATTACTGCTTAAAAATGTTCAATCTTCCATGGGAGCGGTAGCTGTCATCATTGGATACATACTGAAAGCAGATAATAAAAGGGAGTGGAATCCAGAATATTACTGTTACTTCTAGTTACGTGTTTACGCTTCTCGCTCGGCATGGCTGTTTACTTCCTTCAATCACGAAGACAGAAGCTTGTAGCCTCCTTTTCTGTTAAAATTGTACTCATTTGTCGACATTTCAACATCTTCACGGAATTCTAGAAACATTGCTATCTCTGCGTTTTTATTAATATCCATAACCCGGTTACGTTTGTCTTGAGTATCGCTGTCGTTGACTGTACATGTTTTCTTAAGCGTTAGTTGTCTTTAACATGGTCTGTTATTATTCCTTAAGTTTCACCGACATACAGTGTGAATCACTTACTGTGCACATATTGCAGAAATGGAAACAGCTATTGATGTGTGGTTATCACAGAATGGATTCGTACCCATATTGTTAGCAAAGCAACAGATAGTAATAATACTTAGAAATTGTACTTTTGCGCATAAACATGCTACTTTTTAAAAATAATCGTGCAAACTGACATTAACGGAGTAAAATTGTGGTAAATTAGAATGTCAGTGATGTCTGTTACAGGATTCTAGTGCGATTTGTTTACGGCATATCGTATTTTGAAAAATTTACGCACCGACACTTTTTGTGCCATTCAAGCTGCATAACAGCTAGGTGCGATGTTGTTATGTTTGCTTACAATGTTTGTGTGTTCGTTGAGTGCACTGTCACTTGCTAGTCTGTTAGCGTGTTGCAGAAAAAAAAAAAATGGTTCAAATGGCTCTGAGCACTATGCGACTTAACTTCTGAGGTCATCAGTCGCCTAGAACTTAGAACTAATTAAACCTAACTAACCTAAGGACATCACACACAGCCATGCCCGAAGCAGGATTCGAACCTGCGATCGTAGCGGTCGCTCGGCTCCAGACTGTAGTGCCTAGAGCCGCACGGCCACTCCGGCCGGCAGTGTGTTGCACTCCAAGTGGTAGGTGTGAGTAGATATGTATGATAGTGAACCATCAGCTCAGATGCCCGTTTTGCATGGACGCAACACTGAGCCCACACAAGTATCGCAGCCTTCCGACAGACCATCTCCCAAGGATGCTAGAAGACTTTCATCTGCAGACTAGGAGGAACCTGTGGTACCAACATGATGTCCGTCCAGCCTATAATATACCAAGTACTACAGAATGTTTTCACGATTTTTTTCTGTCGTTGGATTTGGCGCTGAGGACTTGTACATTGCCTGGCCCGTTCCCCACATTTGACGCCTGTAGACTTTTTCACAAGACGAGGACGTATACTTGGAAAAGGCCAGGTGATACTGTAAGATTTCAGTTAGGTTACCAAGGGCCAAATATAGACTCAGGTCACAATGTAGTAATGAAGAATAGGCTGATGTTTAAAAGGTTGGTAAGGAAGAATCAATACTCAAGAAAGGGGTGTACGGAGGACATAAGGCTGCATATACAACAATAAAGACCGAGCGAGGTGGCGCAGTGGTTAGTACACTGGACTCGCTGTTGGGAGGATGACCGTTCAATCCTGCGTCCGGCCATCCTGATTTAGGTTTTCCGTGATTTCCCTAAATCGCTCTTGGCAAATGCTGGGATGGTTCCTATGAAAGGGCGTGGCTGACTTCCTTCAAGGTCCTTCCCTAATCCGATGAGACCGATGACCTCGCAGTTTTGTCTCTTCCACCAACCCAACATAACAACAATAAAGTATAGTCCAGTAGGCAGTAGAGTTGAAGAGGAGTGGACTTCTCTTGAAAGGGCAATCACAGATGCTGGAAGGAAAACATAGGTACAAAGCAGGTAACTGCAAAGAAACCATGGCTAACAGAAGAAATACTTCGGCTGCTCGATGAAAGAGGAAGGTACAAATATGTTCATGGAAATTCGGGAATACAGAAATACAAGTCGCTGAGGAATGAAATAAATAGGAAGTGCAGCAAAGCTAAGACTAAATGGCTGCATGAAAAATGTGAAGAAATCGAAAAAGAAATTATTTTCGGAAGGACTGACTTAATATATGGGAAAGTCAAAATATTTTCCGTGAAATTAGAAGGAAGGGAGTTTCACTGTTAAATGAAGACGAGAGAGAGGATAGGTGGAAAGACTACATCGAAGGTCTCTATGAGGGGGAAGATTTGTCTGATGTGATAGATGAAGGAACAGGAGTCGATTTAGAATAGATAGGGGATCCAATATTAGAATCAGAATTTAAGAGACCTTTGGAGGACTTAATATCAAATAAGGCAGAAAAAAAGCAGCACTCCGTCTTCAGGCTGCAAGCGGCCCATTGGGACCATCCAACGGCCGTTTCATCCTCAGCTGAGAAAGCGGATAGGATGGGCGTGTGGTCAACACACCGCTCTCCTGGTCGTTATGATGGTTTCTTTGACTGAAGCCGCGATTATTCGGTCGAGCAGCTCCTCAATTGGCATCACGAGGCTGAGTGCACCTCGAAAAATGGCAGCAGCCCATGGCGGACCAGATGGCCACCCATCCAAGTGTCGGCCATTCCCGACAGCGCTTAACTTCGGCGATCTGTAGGTGCCCCGGTGGTCCCGGTCACCTACGGTGTACTGGATGGGCGAGCGGTGACCTCTCCAGTTGTCAGGATGCCAGGAAATGGCTGTAGAAGCGTCAGAAACGCCAAAGAAACATTATTAATTCATAACACCTTTATTCCTGCCGAGTACAATGTGGCTTGGTGATATCAACGACCTTCCCCGAGTCCTCGCTGACTCGTAGCGATGACACCAGATCCGGGCCGCACAGTCTTGCTAGCGCAGCGCCGCGTGCTGTGACGTAGCGGAGGAATGTCCTTACTTCGGCCGCGCGTGGTTAGCTGTGCTCGGTTGAGCGGCAGGCTCGGCTGCGGACAGCAAGCTGCTGCAAGAGGCTCTGGGTTGGAGTCCCGACGCTGTCGGCACGAGAGGCGTTCTCGTAGTGTGGAGTGTACTCTATCCCACCCCGTCTTCTTCCCTGCTGCTTCTGGTGGCTCGTCTGCGGTGGACGGGCGGAACGGGCTGCAGTCCCCCAGCGTCGTCGGCTCACCTGGTTGTGACGTCAGATGCACAGGGCCTAGGTCACACACGATCTCGACGATGGCTCACTGATGTGGTCAGCATTTACAGTGAGCGAGTCTGCCGCGATGTCTGCTAATCCTGGGTTGATGATTGACAGCAGCAGCAGAGAGGACCGGAGCTGGTACTGTCCCCTAACGTCTGCTGCTGGATGGGCCGCCCTTACTGCAACATCTCCTTAATAAATATTAACATGTCGATCACCGAGCTGAGCGCTACACAGAGACCCAGTACACATCTAACTGCACATCTAACTGTGAGTGCGAGTGCCTTGTTGCTATCAAAGCTGGCGTATTTAATGGAAGCACGAGCGACGTCCTGACGTCATGCTCGTTTGTAATGACCGCATTCGTTCCACTTATACTGCTGATTCATCTGTCATACTCGCTCCATAGGTGTTCTTGCGACAGAGTTACGTGTTTTTGCGGCATACTTACGCGAAATTGTGAAATGCAGTACAGCTGACGCTATACCTCTGTCTTGCACTCTACGAAAGTCTCCGTCTAACACAAACCCGCGTGCTAAGCAATTCTCTCGCGCCTGTTGTGTGTAACCAGGCCATTGCCCCTGCGTGACGACACATTCCGATATATGTGCAATCCTCTTAGCTCTTGGCTAACCTACTGCCTCTGGCTCTCGGCATAGGCAACGAAACTTTGACAATATTCCACGTTTCCAACTCTTTACTGTTCCGCGACACTACAGATCTGACAGGAACCGGTGTATCCACAAACAAGGCAGAAATGAACGATAATATTCCATCAGAATGTCTAACGCCATTAGGGAAAAGGTAAGAAGATGATTATCCACGTTGGTGTGTAGAACGTATGAGTTTGGCAATATAACGTCTGACTTTCGGAAAAATATCGTCCACACACTTCCGAAGACTGCAAGGACTGACAAGTGCGAGAATTATCGGATAATCAGGTTAACAGCTCATGCAAACAAGTTACTGACAAGAACAGTCTACAGAAGAATCGAAAAGAAAATTTAGGGTGTGTTAAATGACGATCACTTTGGCTTTAGGAGAGGTACAGGTACCCGAGAGGCAATTCTGACGTTGCTGTTGATAATAGAAGCAAGACTAAAGAAAAATCGAGACACATTCACACGATTTGTCGACACAGAAAATGCGTTTGACAATGTAAAATGGTGCAAGATATTCGATATTCTGAGAAAAACTGGGGTAAGCTGTAGGTAGAGATGGGTAATATGCAATACGTACAAGAAGCAAGAGGGAATAATAAGAGTGGATCACCAAGAACTAAATGCTCGGATTTAAAAGGGTGTAAGACAGGGATGTAGCCTTTCGCCAATACTGTCCAAACCGTACATCGAAGAAGCAATGATGGAAATAGAAGAAAGGTCCAGGAGTGGAATTAAAATTCATGATCGAAGGGTATCAATGATACGATTCGCTTATCCTGAGTGAAAGTGAAGAAGAATTACATGATCTGCAGAATGGAATGGAGAGTCTAATGAGTAGAGAATATGCATTGAGAGTAAATCGAAGAAAGACGAAAGTAATATGAAGTAGCAGACATGAGAACAGCGAGAAACTTAACAACTGAATTGGTGGTCACGAAGTTGTTCAAGTTAAGAAATTCTGCTGCCTAGGCAGCAAAATAACTAATGACGGACGGAACAAGGAGGACATCAAAAGTAGCACTTGCAAAAAGGGCATTCGTGGCCAAGAGAAGTCTACTAGTGTCAAACATATGGCTCAATTTGAGGGAGAAATTTCTGAGATAGTACGTTTGGACCACAGCATTGTATGGTACAGAAACACGGACTGTGGGAAAACCGGAACGGAAGAGAATCGAAGCACTTGAAATGTGATGCTACAGACGAATGTTGAAAATCTGATAAGGTAAGGAATGAGGAGGTTCTGCACAGAATCAGAGAGGAAAGGAATATGTGGAAAACGCTGATAAGGAGGACACGATGATAGGTCATCTGTTAAGACATCAGGGAATGACCTCCATGGTATTAGAGGGGGCTCTTGAGGGCAAAAACTGTAGAGGTAGACACAGATTGGAATACATCCAGCAGATAACTGAGGAAGTAGATCGCAAATGCTACTCTGAGATGAAGAGTTTGGTGCAGGAGAGAAATTTGTGGCGGGCAGCATCAAACCAGTATGACGACTAAAAAACAAAGACTGTTTTTCTGTTGTAAAAGCTGAAAGTCGCTATCTACAAGAACTTACTACCTACACCGGACGATATGCGAAGTCTTTTACTACAGTCTGCTCGGACACCTCCTATCACGTGCGCAGCAGCCGTTCCATACCTGCGTTGAAGTATGTATGACCGCTACCGGTGGTCATTTTTAACACAACCTGTTGTCTCATTACCCGTCAAAATCCACATAACTAGTGCATGCACTTGTGCTGTTCTTTTGTGTGTGGTGCAACAGGTGTAGTACAGTTGACGGTGTGGGAACTTTTCAAAATACGATACTTCGCAAGCGACTCGCGTTAGAATCTTGCAGCCAATACCACTGACATTCTCATTTATTCTACTTTTAGTTTATTAATGTCAATGGACAGTGTTCCATTTAAAAAGTGTATGTTTTCTCAAAAATACACTTCCGATGTGTTATTACGAGTACCATCTTTTTACTGGCTGACAGTGCGAGCCTCTGACTACCAACCCATTTTGTAAAGACCACACATAAGTAGCACTTTCCATTTCCGCAATATTTGCGGTGCAATTTATACGTGATCCACCCTGTATGCTTCATCACAACCACACGTGACTTCAGCAACTCTTGCAGCTTGCAGGCCGTTGTAGCTACCGTTCAGTGCGGCTTGCTTTTCGCGAGAGCGCTTGTTCAGAGCGGCTTCTAAATACAAAACTGTATGTTGCTGAGTAAAACCAGATCTTCTGTAGGCATCCAAGAACAGAAGGCCGGCCTCACCCACCATCTTTAAGGTAAAACTGATTTTCGGATGAATGTAGTTTCGGAAATCGTGGAATCTTAGATTTTCCTCGTAGTGTAGCCATATGTCGCCCACATAGTGAACCGAACAAGATAGGTTTAGTTCCACGTTACTTCACAATAATTTGCTACATCAAAATGTCAGCTGGTGCAGGTGACAAAGGTGACTGTATAGCAAATAAAGGTGACAATGCATTACAAAAGTATCTAGCCATCGAGGGACACTAGTGGGATCCTGAAGGAGGACAGAAACGTCGAGCACTGCAGAAGTCTGAAGAGGATGATGACACGGCCTAAGTACTGAGGTATATGATATCACTAACAACGCATATGTAGACACAATCTAGTTGGTTTCTTCTTTTATGTACGAGGGTTATTCCAAAAGTAAGGTCCGATTGATTGCCAAATTGAAACCACAGTGAACATCAGAAATGTTTTACTTGTAACAATTAGCTACACCTTTCAGCTACTTCTCTACGTAGTCGCCGTTCTGACTTAGATTTTTGTCATAGCGTTGTACCAACTTTTCAATAGCCTCATCATAGAAGGCAGCCGCCAGTGCTTTCCGCCAATTCTCCACGCTGGCCTACACCTCGTTGTCTGTGTCAAAATGTTGTCTTCAAAGACAGCGGTTCATGTGACCAGAGATGAAACTCAGGGGGAGACAATTGCGGACTGTATTGTGGGTAATCTAACATTTCCATTTGAAAACGATGCAGGAGCATCTTCATTGCCCCTGCAGAATGCGGCTGAGAATTGTCGTGAAGACGAAACAGCACGACAGTTATGTAATGTTGGCTGCATAGCTTCAGGCGAAATTTCTCACCAGGCCCTCGTACTTGGCGGCAGACACTATTTTCTAGACATCTTTACGCACTCACTGCGAGCTCAGAAATGAGAAGAGCGACGTGATGCTAACTGGGGTTATACTAGAGACACTACCCAACACATCTGTGCAAAGCTTTATCGGATTTTCATAGTCGTTTCCATTTCGCGACCGATCGGACCTTACTTTTGGAATAACCCTCGTAGATTAGAACATCTAATTCTGTTTTGGACTGATCGCGAAATATTACATTTGGCTGCAATGATTTTCTTCAATTTTTTTGTACGTGACGTAAATCTGGAGTAGCACCATTAGTGCTGCGAATCCATGCTTATTAAATTTACTGTAACTTCAATATTCCCTACCGGCTTAACACGGGATTGCAAGCACACTGTTCTATAATTATGATAGGAGATTGTCTCAGATTTTTCGATCTTCAGAATACCTGCAAAAACCCTTTTTCAACTACTCGTGGCAATTGTCGTCGCACAGTATTTATGCAAACAAGACAAGATACACTTAATGGGTTGAAGTTGGAATTCCTTACAGCAACCTGAATAAAATTGCGAACCATAATCACAAGAATATACAGGGTGATTTCGTGATGAAGTTACAAACTCTGATGGACGATGGAGAAGGGTAAATGTATCAACTGAACGTAAGAAATCTTGGTCTGGAAACGACATAGTCGAAAGTTATAAGCGAAAATTGTTCTAACACCTCTGACAGTGGACCTGTTCTACCGAAAGCTCTTTGCTTTACATATTGTGGGAGGTGTTAGTATGAATCAAAACAAGAAAACATTCTCTTGCAAACGTGGTCTCTACAGTGCATACCTTAAGGGCTTCGAGCATTTGTTCAGTAGAAGAGATGTATTTGACTTAGCAAGGATCAACAACTGCTCTACGAGTGTGAGAACGTTAATGTTACCACTGATAGCATCATCGTTGCACAAGCGATTCAGCATGTCCAACTTTCTGACAATTCTCCGAAAGGACTATCCAGCCACTCGGAAGGCCACAATTTGACAGACTCGCTCAGTTGGCTGTAGGAAGTACAAGTGCTTCTGCGTTACAGTTTCTGGCTGCTTCACACGTTTTCAGGACACTGAGGCTTCGAGCTGTGAGCATTTCCTAATAAATGAAAGACGCAGATGGTACTCTGGTAGCTATGCCACTACGCTACGTGTTGGTGAACGACTTGGAAACCATTAACAGTACATCTTCTATTCCTCAGATGGCATATCCGTTGCCGGTCTTTTCAAGTGCACTAATTCTTTTCCTGCATTGTATGACGGGCGATCAAAAAGTTTCCGTCTGAAGTTGTTGCAGCAGTGTATACGCAACGGAACTCGACTCCAATGAAGTTCCGACATATAGGCAGAGAATTAGTATGGCAGTCGTGTCTTTCCAATGTGTGTGCAATAATTGCGAAACCGTGAAGTATGACGGCATTGTTACCAAATGCATCCATACAGGGTGAACGTGCGGTTGCTCCATTTTTGGCTGCATAAGGACAAACACCGGTAGTCATCCATCGGAGAGTAAAGAATGTGTATGGGGGCAGCATGTCTGTCGAAAACTATCGTTGTAGAATTGCCCGCCAAGTTTCGTGCTGGTCGCTTCGTAATGATGCACGTCCCGATATCGCAAATCTCGTAGCACAGGAATTGCGCCAACCCCAGTTTGAGACACTGGAGTAACAACTCTGTGGTCTTGATCCTTCCCCATGCGATTACCATGTCTTCAGTCCCTTAAAAAGTCCCTTGATGTGTTGGCCATTACTGTCGCACGAGGAAGTGCAGCAGGCAGTCCGGACCTTTTCACGCAGCAGGACATTTTATTTTACCAAAAGGGTATTTTTAACCTTGAGTGTTGGTGAATGATTGCCTCAATACTCAGGGCGATCTTGTCTTATTGATATACCGACTATGGACTGAACAGCCTTCGAACGGAAACATTTTCATCGCCCCTTACAGTTCATGTTGAACTCATTTTCTAAAGTGCAGAGGTATTCAGCATTAAGTACTCAATCACAACTTAGCACATTTAGTTTCCAGTGGTTACTGAACACGCGAATTCAGAGTACAGTTGTCCGAAAAATGTCAAACTGGGTGGTGCCCCATTTCTAAGGATCGAGCCATGTGCATTGCTTAAATCATTAAGAAACAATAAACTGGCCTAGCGAAACTAGGCGACGTCCATTAATGGTATGACACCTCTTTCCATCATTTCTTTGGATCATTGATGTATGATGAACACCTGTCGCTTTTTATGGTCCTTTGAGGGGGGACTTAAGAGATGTTGCAATACTTCGAAAAAACTAAAAATAAAACCACACACCATATGAAATCATATGTCTTCAGTTATAAACATTTGAAAATTTTCGAAACAATCTGTCAGACCGAAATTACTGTATATTTGCACAAACTTTATACACCATTATTACAAACATGGAACTAAATATAGAAAACTTCTTCAGTTAGATTTTTACAGCTCTCCAAATTCATGTACAAAAATAACCAAATCTTATGGCTTTTCTCTTATACAAGTAAACGAAGATTCCTTCAACATGACGTTTGACTGTAGTACTGACTAATAGCAAGCCAAGTTTGTAAACTAGTGTAAACCACATGCATTCTCCTCTTCATCCTCAAGCAGTCTTTTCTTTGCTTGTTCTCTTAGGTTGACGTGATTTTCTGTATGATTCACAGTAACGTCAGCGGCATCAGTTATCCTGTTATCGATTTCCTTCAATATCGACAGTGTGAAAGGTCCTGAATCAAATCCTAGCCTCTGTAGATTTCGTATTCTGCCAAGATTAGCACAGTTAAAAAATAATTAAGCATCGTACGCTGCAGCTTCATCAGCGTTTACAGAAACAAATTAAGTTTTTCGGAATGGTTTATCCATGCCCACACTTTTGTAGAAATTCTGGATTTGCTAAACACCGAAGTATTTCCCCTTATTGTGACTCTATAATACTGGCAGAAAACACCACAGGAATAAATAATTTGAGGAGATACAAAACAGCAAAGAGTCGTGGCACCATGCAAGGTTTTGTCGCTTGTTATTTTTATTACACTTAGGAGTGAAACTGGAAAGTAATATTCACGAATTGAAATTTCAAAACTGTTTAGTCACTGAAGATCGAATAAAATTTTTTTTCACAATTTCGTCGATTTATTTTAAGTTTCCCCCTTAATCTTAATTGCAGGTATCTGATGATGGCAGTTTTTGTGTTAATTAGGGACTTTTCTATGTAACTATAATAAATATCGTGTCACAATACTCAGAACATACGACTATTCCTATTCAACACATTCATTTATTTGTCATTAACTCCTTTATAAGTAAATAAATTTATTCGGGGATCAGAACGGTGTCATTCACAAAATACTCGCAACGTTAGCGGACTCAAACAGGGATTTTTTTCCTTTACAAATACCATCAAGATCCAAATAAAAGGGCTGCACGTTTTGGGGATTAGCCCATGAGAAACTTACTAGCAAGTATTAACCTTTGGGAAGTGAATTTTGATGATTGTGAGATAGCCATTGTGTAACAAAGATGCGGCCCTCCTACGGCCAAGTAGCGACAGTTTTAGTGGAGGCATGGGCTCTCCCTGCGCTGCTGATAAGCGACGCGTCGCAGCCACAGCTACGCACTGCGTGCCGTGCGGCTGACTGCGGCGCGGCTTAATCTGGAGGCGAGGGGCGTGGCCGGCGCCGGTCGCAATATTTCCCGGCCGGAAATGAACGCCGTTTATCAGAGTCGCATCGGCGCGACGCGGCCGCCTTCCTGCATCCATCAATTACCGCGGCGCACTCGTTAGCGGCCGCCTGGCGCGCCTGTCTGCCTCGCTAACACAGGCGGTCGCTGCACCGCCTCCACTCCGCAGGCGCGGCGTCGACAGACAGCTGGGGCGACCAGCTGCAGGCGGCGGTGTGCGCGGTGGACCTGACAAAGTCTGTTCCAGCCGGGCTTCCGATTTACGATATTTTACCCAATGTTGAGTCAGAACAAATAATAAGGTAATAATAGGGTATCTCTTGCAGACTACGTGGTATCGATCTGAGCCCCTATGATAACTTTAATAAATGCAAACCTAAATACCACTCACGCATTAGACATTAGGCCTGTTGCGATTGGCCGACAAACGCCTACAAGGCAGTACATGGAGCGATCTACGATCGTGGGAAATGAGATCAGCATGTCGCCTAACCCTCCAGCAGTTCTTTCCGCAAGATAATTCATCGTGATGCCATTACTTGTTTACTGAAGCAGCTCCTCAGGTGGCCGGAGTGGTCCTTGTTCCAGATGTCACTACCTCAGATAAGCCTGAAGGGGTACTGTAAACGATCTCAGGTCCTATCTCACTGAAGGCAGTTACACTAACTGGAAGGGTACATAGGCCTTGAAATCTCAGGCCTTGCGTGAGCTTAAAAAAGCTGGCCACCTTGAGGCGGTGCGCCGATTTCTGCAGTGCATACATGGTTGTTTTAGTTCATTAACAACAATGCAGGAGGAATAACTTACTCTAGTACAGATGATGTGTAGTTTAGTACTTTTATTCAAACTTTCCGTCTGCTACAAATATTAATTCTTTACTCCTGATAATTTCTCTATATTTTAAGTGGAGAGTATTTATCTACGTATGTATGTGTGTGTGTGTGTGTGTGTGTGTGTGTGTGTGTGTGTGTGTGCGTGTGTGTAATCTCCTCTCAAACTCCCAGATTGGTTTCAACCAACAGCAACAGCAGGTCTCATGAGTACAAGCACTGTGGGATTTATAACCTTCTAGCTCCAATGGCATGAGTGGAGATCAAAACAAAAACATGTTTTTTTCGAGCCCCTGGTGTACAGGCTGTCCTGCGTGACAGGCATTTTGTGTAGTAGCAGTAGTGGTTGCGTGATCAACCTGCTTTGCTGGGCTGCTGACATATCAGGGGCAAGAAACGGTTTCCAAATGCCCAACATGTAGGCTGCCCCACACGACAGGTGTGCTGTGATGGAGTAGTATCACCCTGTCTTGCCAACGTGCTTTTCATATATGACAGGTCTACTGCATTGGAGTAAGCCTGGATCAACAAATGGATAGAGAGAGAGGAAGGCAGTAAGGAATAGAGTGAAGGAGGAAGAAGGGAAGGGACAGAGACCAGAATTTGAGAGAAGGACAGGAAGTTGAGGGAGAAGGAGAAGGTAGATAATGATTGGGTGAAGAAAATGGCAGAGAGACAGGTGAAGAGAGGATGCACAGAGACAGCAGGATGAAGAAATGGTAGGAGTGAGAGGAGGGGGAGATAAACAGAGGGAAGAGGAGGAGATGAAGACAGATGGAGTGGACAGGAGGAGACAAAAATGAGAGGATGAAGTGGCCAGAGACAGAGCAAGAGATGACGACAAGGAGGGGGGAGGAGTTCGGTGCAGTATAGTGTCAAACACGTATGAGAGCAAAGCCAAGGGGAAAAGGCTAGGTATTATATATCGGTAAGCCTGGTAATTATGATGTGAACTTTGTTGTATTTTTAAATTCTGGAAATTAATACCGCTGCAAATAAGCATTTGAGATTTGGTGCTATAGAACAATCGTGATAATTAGTTGGACTGATAAGGAATGACGAGGCTCTCCACAGAATCTGTGAGGAAAGGGAAACATGGAAAACACAACACAGAGAAGGAATAGTATGGTAGGACATGTCTTGCGACATCAGGGAATGAGCACAATGTTACTGCAGGGAGCTCTCAAATATGTGGAGGAGGACAGAGATTGCAATATAGAACCGACTGAGAACAATGAGTGTAAGTGATACTCTGAGATGTAGAAATGGACATAAGATGCGAGTTCATGGTGAGCCAGCAGGCTGTACTGAGCCACTTAGAAGGATATGCAAAAATTAAAAAAGAAATAAAAAAAACACCTTATGCTCCAGCACAAAAGAACGGAGCACAAAAGAACACATGCCACTGTTGTTGTTTCATTGCTGATGCCATCCCAGATAGGCTGGTCAGCTGCAACATGGTAGCCTTGCAGTAATACTGCATGATGCAGGGTGGTGTCGAGTCAACATTGTGGGAATTTCGCCATGTGACGCTACCATCGCTAGCAACCAATTTACAAGTGCCCAGCTAGCCACGAGCATGTTCATGCCAGTGCTTGTAACTAGCCAGCTCCCATGCTTCTCACCTCCACCATCCACTGGACAGCAGTCGTGCAACTTCAGCTCGCCACACATATGTCGAAGTACAGAGTTTGAGATCGCCTGTGGCACGTGCCACCTTGTCACCGAATCACTCTTAGTGCTGCAGCTGGATTTTGGAGACGTCAGCGAATCGGGGGAGGGGGGGGGGGTGCATAACTAGTTGGCCACAGCCAGTCGGCTGCATCAGCTACGCCACGCTACCAGAAACTCTGAATGTGACACTTGAATCTGCCAGATGGGTGGCCAATAATTCGTCAGAGTATTGAAAAATTCGGTGTTCAACAATGAGTATTCCTCAGCTGCTGGTGCCTTGCTGACTGGTTCCCAACCTCCATAGAACCCCCCTGAGAACCGTTAGAATGACTCGCTGCCGTCCTTAATAAGTGTGACGATACAGATTCTCTCATTCCAATATTGCTTAGTTGTAGCTGAAATCGTTTCCTGTCGGTGAATCTCAGTCGTCTGAGTGAAACTATCTATGTGTGCTAAAACTACATATTTATAAGCAGGCAAGTATTCAGTGAACCAGTTGATACCATCTGCTGACATCTGCAGCAATGACTATTTTCTTTTCTTCATCCATGTGGTAAAGGACATATTGTTGTACAGTTATTAATAGAGACCAAAGTTGCAGTGCTGAGGCTGTAATAAAATGGGTACAATAAATAATGAAACAGTAGGATTAGATTCAAAAATCTTTCCAGTTTATACAATATAGAAGAGAGTAGAATGAATTGGAAGGATCATGTTACTAGAATTACAGAAAACAGATTGCCAAAAAAAAAAAAAGGTAATGAATTATCAGTCATCTGGAAAGAGAGAACTAGGTAGGGCTCATAACAGATAGACTGGTGTATGACAGAGACCGGAACAGGTGATTACAACACCTGATCCTTGGGAGGACATGATGATGATATTTTCGAACCTGAACTTATAACAGTTTTTTATTTACATAAGACTTTTTATGGTGCTAATAAGGCGTTTAAGAAAACTTTTTCTTTCCAGTATTTAGCACAAAGAGATCTTTTTACCTTATCAAAGACATTCTCAAATTCAATAAATGCCAAATTCATTTCTAAGCGTAATTATTTGTCTTGTTATAACAAAATTACATTACATGAACGTCCCATACCGAGCCATAATTATTCTTCTTAAATTATTACATCCACGATAGTCTGTAGACTTTGATTAACAATTTTCCCATAATTTTAAATCCTGCATTTAATAAACTTATTTCTCTATAATTTCGTGTGTCTTTCGTATTCCCTTTTCTAAATGTGGAGATAATTTTAGCCGGGTTCCAGCCTTCAGGTACTTCTTCCTGATACATGGTTAAAAAATGGAGGAAGCAAAATTTTAAGATGATACCTCCATATCTGAGTAATTCAGCTTATATCCCATCTCGGCCAGTACCTTTCCTATTTTTTTGTTACATTTAAGGCTGCTTCTAATTATTTTATGACTGTTTGGTATGCAGAGTTATTATCAGTTTTTATAGAATAACTTTCTTCACAGTCTCCCTCATACCATAAATATCTGTAAAGGTGATTGTTTTTCTGTTATTATAATAATGACTTCAGTATCTTTCTCAGTTTTACTCATATGATTCATAAGGTTAAATGCTATATTCTGTCTTCTGTGAATGCCATGTTCAACATTAGCAACGAAACTTTCCCAGGATTCACTATGGTATCTTTCACTAAGTTCTTCGTTTAGTTTCTTTCCCGTCTATTCATTTCCCAGGTTTAATTTGTTTGTGTTCGTAAAAAAGCATTACAAGCATTTTGATTTTATTTAATATTGTTAACTATTACAGCATTCTGTATTTTCAGACCCCTTTTCCGGTCTGATACTTCACTTTTCCCTCGTAGCTGACTTGCTTTTTTTGACTCTGCTGTTTTTAATGTTTTCCATTCTTCTTCAATATTGTCTTTAGTTTCAACAATGTGCTGTTCTTGTGTGAGGCTTTGTTGATATAAGTTCCTAATGCTTTCTTCCTGTGGAAGATGAACTTTATATTTCATGTTTTGACTTTGGTTTTCCATTACATTTTCTTTTTTTTTTTTTGTTTTCTTCATTTTGCCCACATTTCAATCTTCGAAGTAACTTTGAATGGAGACTGTGTCATTATCTCTAAACACATCTCGAATTTGACTGCTTGATTTTCTATTAGGTCCTGCAAAGCCAATTACTGAGAGAAAACCTCTTGCGTTACAGGTGTACTTATTTATGTATTTCTTTCTGCAGAAGGTTTTTTATAATTTTTAACTGATTAAATGCAGCAAAGACTCTTGAAGTCTTACCACTTTCATTTAAAGTTATTTCATCGAATGTGCCTACTGTATCTACTATTGCTACCTTTCCAGTTCTTGCATTTAAGTCACCTAATATTAAGAAATGACCAGCTTCATTATATTTATTTCCTTGCTTTTGCAGCTCTTTGTAAAATATTTCGGAATCTTCGTGTTTTCCTTCTTCAGGTGCATGTACTCGCCGGCCGGAGTGGCCGAGCGGTTCTCGGCGCTACAGTCTGTAACCGCGCGACCACTACGGTCGCAGGTTCGAATCCTGCCTCGGGCATGAGTGTGTGTGATGTCCTTAGGTTAGTTAGGTTTAAGTAGTTCTAAGTTCTGAGGGACTGATGACCTCAGAAGTTAAGACCCATAGTGCTCAGAGCCATTTGAACCATTTTGCATGTACTCATATAACACTCAAGTCTAGCTCCCCGCAACGACTCGAAGAGAGGAAGCGATTACCTTGTCTGTTGGGGTTCAAATAACAGAGAAGAAAAGGGGAAACAGATTTCTCAAGCACTTGTCGGTGCTCTACCTGGAATAAGGTACTCTGATTCAAAACGCGACCCTCAGGGAGAAGGGTGTGCGATGGGCTGGTTACCTACCCGTCATACCTCGTAAGTCTCTAAGGAATAAGCCAGATAGTTCTCAAAGTTGACACTGGCCTTTCTTTACTTAAAAACCTTTTTAAATTTATCCACTGAAGTTACATACGTGACACTAATATCGCTTGGAGAGCTGGCACAGTTGGGTTGGATTAGTATTCCATGAGAGCTGAAAATTATTGGCAGCTCATTAACGGATCGAGACGGGCGCGAGAGTGTCACACAGGGTGATTTTAATTGAACGTCTGCTATTTGAGAAGATCACAACAAAAACAAAAGCTCGTAGCACAATGAAACTTCCCGGAAACTTTTATAGGGGCAGAAGAGAAATAAACAAATTTTAATTTCCATACGAGAGGGTAACATTTGTCATCTGAGTACTGCGTTCACGTTCCTGGTTGCAAATGTTGCTCATTGCGAAGACCATTTGCCTCCACGACACCCTGGAATCGCACTAGAGATACCATTTCACACATCTTCGCAGTAAATTTCGTACGGTAGACCATGGAAGGTAAAGCTATCGTGACAAAAATCGTGAAGTACTTAAAGACGGCACATTACGTCCATTCTCAGTCATGGCAACAGCTGCTCCTTCAACAATTTGTGGCACAGTTGGCCTTCATCCTCTCCCAAGAGCAATTCCCATATCGTCAGTTATTTCGAACTGCCGAATCTTGGTCTTCAACCCCAGTGCACGAGAAAGACCTCTCCGTATTGGTTCAAATGGTTCAAATGGCTCTGAGCACTATGCGACTTAAGTTCTGAGGTCATCAGTCGCCTAGAACTTAGAACTAATTAAGCCTGACTAACCTAAGGACATCATACACACCAATACCCGAGGCAGGATTCGAACCTGCGACCGTAGCGCCTCTCCGTATTCCTTTAGTGCGTCAATACTCTAGAAGAGCAGCATCGCTATCTGTTCATTAGATAAAACAGCTTTACAAGTGAAGTTCTCCTCGCCTTGTGCAGATCCATGTTGACAGTCTGCAACTGTAACGCAGATTGATGCTTGCGTTTCAACCGTACGTCGACATACCAGTACCGGTGCCTAAGGGCAAGCCATGACCTTAAGCCCACAGTGTGAACATCACTCCCATGACGATGGATACATACATGATAAGGACTTCTCCATCTACAGTGGCTCACGTAGCGAAAGTTTAACTGTAATCAACGGAAGATTCAAAATAGAACAAATGAAGGAACAGAAATTGAGCTGTGAACACTAAATACAAGAGTACAATCCTTTTTATACATTTATTTAACATATAAAAATACCATCGGCGTTTTGGACTCTAGGAAGTTTTGTTGCTAAAGAGTTTATTTTAGCTGTATGTCTTAGCCACAGTGTTCGAGGAAAGGGATTGTTTCTTTTGTTGTACTTACGTTGCTGTTCGGTTCAATGCTTATTGTTGTGGAATGATGACAGTCTCAAATCCCGTACGAAATTCCTCAGATCAATCTTAAGTTTTGTTCTGTTACGTCTGTGTCTATGGGCTTGGGGATTCACTGACCTCAAAAGTATGTACAGTGGTAGCGAACACGAAGTGTGCACGATCGTGATGATGATGGGAGATAAACACCGAAAGTAGAAAATCCTACCGTGTTTAGAACCGACGGCTGGATCACAGAACAAGTTGCATTTGAATGTTAAGAAAGTACGTTTCTGGGTGAGCGACTAAAACCGAAAACTAGCGTAGCAGACTCGACATATGTTCTGTTGTGCATCGTCTGTGTTTGGAGTGGCAGAAGACAATACAATAAAAGTGGTACATATTTTCAATAAGAATCCAGATACGAAAAGTCGAAGCCGGCCGGGGTGACCGAGCGGTTCTAGGCTCTACAGTCTGGAACCGCACGACCGCTACGGTCGCAGGTTCGAATCCTGCCTCGGGCATGGTTGTGTTTGGCGTCCTTAGGTTAGTTAGGTTTAAGTAGTTCTAAGTTCTAAGGGACTGATGACCTCAGACGTTGAGTCCCATAGTGCTCAGTTTTTGAGAACTCGAAACAAATTGACTAGCCTGATTTAGCACTAAGCATATCAAATCTTGCAATATGGGGGCTGTGAGGGCACATAGTAAATTTAAAAAAAAAATAAGGAAAACATGTGATCCGAAGATCAGGCCCAGAAGACTTTACGATAGTTACATACGCCGTGTCATTATCTCCCATTTACCTTCATCTGAATGCAGCATGGAAGGGCATCGTGTCGGCACACACCTCCTCCGGCCGTTGTTAGTTTCTCATACCTGGAAGCCACTACTTCTCAATGTAGTAGCCCCTCAGTTGACTTTGAGGAGATGGGTTCCCGTCCTTCACAAAGCAAAGATTCCTGGCAGTAACGTGAATTCAACTCGAGACCTCCATGTGGCACTCAGACACAGTGATTTGTTAATTAAGGAGGTGGATTGTATTTAGTACAGAACTTTCCTTAAATTTGGGGGAAGACCAAAAAAACGTCATTAGCAGGGAAAAAATGAAGCAGTAGAGAGGATAGTTGAATATTTCCACACAGAAGCGAAGCACAAGACAACCGCATGCAAACTAGTGTCATTGCAACCTGCTTGTTTTGTCTGTAAACAGCAAACAACTGAGTGTCCTGAGTGTTCAGAGAAAACACCAGTAGTTAGAGTCGCCAGAATGAGAGGTCACGTCTAGAATGGCAACACGCGTTAAATCGTGTCGATGTGCCATTCACCACATAAACTACTGTAGGTAGTAATTTGCTAGATGGAGACAGGTCAAACACAAAGGTGGCTAAACACTATTCTGTTCATCTTTCTGATGTTCATAGTCCACGGAAAGAATTTCTGACCACAAGTTTGGCATACGCGTGTTTCACCCGCAAGCACACAAGATCTATGCGGTAGTACTGTGATACCTTAACTAAGGTCTGTACCAGATGCAGACACAAGTATAGTGCTCACCTCTTTTCAGAGAAGCAAGAATCCACGGTTGGTGGGTCATGTATGAAAGGAGAACCTAAAAGTAATCCTTCCCCGGACAAGGAGACATTTACAGTTCTGTTTTGAATAGCACTACCGTCTTATTCGAAACCAGCTGACCAACTTTCAGCCGTGGGGTACCGTCATTTAGATGAGCGTCCTCGTCTCTACAAATGCTGCTCTACGTGTCCGACGATTTATGCTTCATGATTTTCATACCCTACAAAAATAAAAATTCCGTTTTAAGATACTATTCTAAGGAACAGGAGCAAATCATATGCGCTACACATACCGTGGCTCTTGTGGGCGTGAAACCCACTCATTGTGAGTATAGCCACAAACAGTCTACTGCTTTACAGCGTACGGATGGAAGTGATGCCCTGATGAGAAAAGGAATACTCTCATAGTGACAGTGTAGTCCATCTTTTATTTCAATGACTCACACAATCAATTTAGCATTTAAAGGTAGTAATATGATACGTCTGGGAACAAAATCAGGCTGAAGCGCTCCCTTCAAAAATTAGAAACTAATTATTATTCTCAGATTATTTCTCGCCTGGTTTGTTTCCATCGACCCTAGAGATGAAGCAGCACTCCAATGGCTCGATTGTAGTTTACTTCTGAGTCATATTCATGGTGTCATGTCTCCTCACGTGTTTATTGATTTTTGACTAAATTTTTGAGAAAATGGAAGCGTAACTTCAGAACTTGAACTTCGGAAGAAAAGTGATAATCGATAATTCAAACTATAGCAACTTGAGTACCAACTCGTGAACTGAAAACATACAACCAGCTTCACTTCGGTAACCAATGAAAATTGGGCACATATGGCGTGGAAATCGAAATAATCTGTATTACCATTACCTCAAGTATTTATTATTATAAAAAAACTTAACCCTATGCTAACGAAGACGTATACATTCACTGAAAGCTACTCAGTAAACAACAGTCAGCAACTAACAGAAGAAATTATCATTATCCCCCTTTCAGACCAATTAATATCATGTATCTCAGACTCACTCAATATCATCACGTTGAACTTCATAAGACATAAAGAACCATCACTGCTTGAAACTGTTGAAATCATGGACATACTTGAACTAGCGTTGACCTAATCAGAGTATACCAAGTTTAGCTATCAATGTATGTATTAACCGCTTGTAGAAAAGGAAGCATTGCTCTAAAATGAACCATTAAAGATAAAGTTTTTTACTACAAGCTTTATGTTGATGACTCACTGCTCTTCGTGGATAGTGACATAAGTGATATTAACAACATATTCGATATACTCAGTAAAATAGTAGAAATATAGAACTAGGAAACACTGTCACTATAAATTTCCTAGAGTGAACATCAATAATGAAAAGAATTAACGTAATTTCAAAGGCTACAAAAAATAAGACGCCATCGTACACAGCTCATCATATCAACCTACGACACACAAACATGCTGCCTGCAGATCACAGGTTAACAGAGCCAGTAATATACCGATGGAAAGATATGCGAAGTAAGATGAACTCAACATAGTCAAAAAAATAGTTGCGGCAAATGGCTATTGTGACACAGTTATTGACAGTCTAGCCCATAAAAGTAAAAAAAAAACAATAATAAACCAAATGCTACACAGAAAATAAAGAAAACCATTGCTTGCATGTCATTCAAAGTTTCCTACAGAGCAGCCAACATTTTAATATTGCGTAACTTTAATACTGCTTTCACAAAAAATGACAAACTACCACACAAAACATACATAATCAGGCTTTTGCAACATAGTATGTAATACTGCAAAACCCTCTACATAGGACGAACTGAGAGAGGATTACAATAAAGATACAACGAAAGCATAAACCTCTACCACCCTAATAGTTATACTGAATCAGCAATAGTCACCTACATAAATGACACTTGCCACGTGATCCACGGCATCGCGAATGGTCCTTATCTATCGCATAAAATGGACAAGGAATACCAAAAGAACAATTAGAAATTCTTATTCCAGGCTCAGTACAGGTTGCTAAATCATAAGATAGAAAGCAACAATTTCGATTTCTTCAGAAACTTCTCCACTGTACAATGCTAATTTTATTAATGCAACAATCATCTTAACATTATTATATAACCAAGTAACAATTTCGATTTCTTCAGAAACTTCTCCACTGTACAATGCTAATTTTATTAATGCAACAATCGTCTTAACATTATTATATAACCAAGACATTGCAAATAGTTGTTCTATTTAGTATGCTTATACAGAAAAAAAATCATGTTCATAGTGTGTCCTGTCTTACGAATTGAGAATAGTTTATCTTTACAGATAAGAGTTTCTGGAATGATGTGAACAGCTGAATGTGAAAGTGTTTTGTAATGAGGGGTCTGTTGTTAGACAAATAAATTTCCACAAAAATTTAAGTGAAGACACCAATTAAATCACGTGAACATGCAACTCACTTACGGTATCCATTAAAACAAATATATCCATCTGTACAGGGCTAACCGAAATTTCGGTGATTGGGAGTGGAGGGCTGGACTTTTATGATATAACATAGAACAACCAATGAACCCTCATCACCAGTCACCAGCAGGTACAACACACTTAACACCAACCATCTAGTGGGCAATGCACCACCTTACTTGTACGGCTTTACGCGCTAGCCTCGCTACACGCCAAAGCATCAGCATTTGAAGAAATTCATGCGAAGCAATTGATTTCTCGCCCAGATGCGGATCAGCGACCCTAGTTCCCGCACCAGCAAGCAGACACTCGAATTCCAATCGCCGGATAAATGGACATCCGTTCACAAGGGTTCTAATACAAAACCTCACTTGCGCGTCCTGCAAGTGAACCTCATCACACTTCATTGAAATGCCCCTGATGATGGCAGCATGCTGCAGAAACGCTTGATGCAAATCAATATGAGAAAATTTGATTGAAGCCATTGAAATAAAAGAATCTTCCCTCATCTGTAGGTCATATTTGTTGCCTGGGACCGACTTTTAGGTTTTTTCATTACTTTTCAGTTTCGTCTACATTTTATGACGGTGGACCCACAATGACTTAATTTAACTTTATGTAGCAATGAAGAAGGACTGGAACGAAAGAAAGATAGTCCATTCACCAAGTTCAGCAAAAGTTTTCAACAATCAGATAGTTATGTTCTGACCTTCAATTTCCCATCTCATAGGGTCAAGTAAAGGCTACTGCTGCGTCCTTCACTGTTATGTAGCTTTCAAGACAGTGGTGGAAACGTTTTAACGATATAACCTTACAATTCCCAAACTTTAGGAATGCTCTTACTGCTCACCTTTTACAAGCCAGAGGCAATTTATTCGTCCTTACGTGTGGAAAATATTCCGCACCACTGCCTTTCACAACAATGTGTCTAACACTTACGTACATGGATTTAGAAATTGTGAGGAAATGCTTGTAGCACTTTGATATTTCGTGCAGTGTTAATCCATATTCGACAACAGTAGTTTCCTGGTGCTTCATTCAGCAACAGAATGAATGGTCCAGAATTAGCATATAGAAAACCGGTAACCTTATAAACGCAGCTAATGAGTGCATTTTCAACATGAATTAAACGTCTCTTGGTTAAGAAAGCAGTTACTGAAATAAGTAAAAATACAGACTGCACGTAATATGGGCGGTTTTTGTTCTTAACAACAAGTCAGTTATGGTTTTTAATTAACGTGTTCTAATTTAAAGCGTTACGTTAAAAACGAAGCGTATGCTTTTGACAGAAAGCAGTGAAATAATAATCCTAAGCAGCGCAGCAAGCAGAGGCACCAAAAGGTAATTATACGCTAGGAAAAAAGCGGAAAGGGGTGAAGCAGTTTTGGTTAATATCGTTTTTTGGCCCAGATATTTCACACTAGCTAAATTCACCTTGCAATGTGCGGCACATCGTGATGTGTTGTGGTATGTTATTATGTGGTCCTAACTGATATGCTAATGTTATGAAAGCTGTATATTTGAATGTGTAATTGTATCTTTCCTTGCTGGGCAATAAGCTGGAAAAGAATGTCCCTCACGAAATGGTTCTCGCAGAAAATGTGCGAAATTTCCGCTGGTGATGGGATCTTTTTGCCTTTATACACATAAAAGTTCCATAAAAACATTCCAAATGCATTCTGCCACAATATTCAGAATGTTGCAACAATAATTAACCGAGAATGCAAACAGATAACGTAAGAGAAGGTCCAGTAACAATAACTCATAAGCGTCGTGGAAGTCTGGAAACACCACACACTGAAGAATCTTCAGACGATATAGAAACTTGAAAAAAAGTTGCCAGCCTGCGTCATGGTCGTGAAAGAACGTAGTATCAGCACGTGACTAGCCTTATGTGTGACAACGGTGGATTTCATCGAAATATGTCTTTCCTACTGTATCTCTCCGTAACGAATAGAAAACACTGTTGCACGAGTGAAGACTGTGTAGGATCATTAAGACAGCAGTGCGTAAATGCAGCGGCGTGCGCTAGTGCAGATGCCGACAACAAACACTTGTGGAAATGGAAAGTATTACACCATGAAGGATCAGTCCAATAACTGTCAGCCTTTGATGAGTCACTCATCGTATAATGGGTATTAAGCTGCTGAACTGTAATGCCATTCGGAATTGAACACACACTCAACAAAACTGTGAGATATGAGCCCGATAGCCTAAATACAGTCTTGTATTCGTTGTGTCATGGAAGCCAAAACAATCGAATTGCTTGTTGTGACTCAAACAAATATCAGTTCACGAAAATTTCTTCGAGGAGGCTGGTATAAAAGTATACGTTTCTCCATCGTTTTCCTGGAATGGTGAATCTGTTATTATTCAGGGGTCCAGGCAGGACAGTCAGGGGTTTGTATGTTCCTGAAAGCGTTCATGGTGTGAATTGTAGTTTGTACAACCATCCAGCTGGCATATGCCTTTCGGTACCCTGATCGGGGAGGGAATGACAACAGCGTTGAGCATTCTCACCACATACGGCGAGCATTCAAACTTGCCTCAACTAACATCCACTCATTTGTGTTTTCATATCTAATAGATCGGCTAAACCAATGTTTGCAGGAGTTGGATAGGTAAGGATTTCGAGAATCCCTGGTTCCTGGATGTTGCCTACAGACACTTCGACGCTGTTCTGGCCGCCACAAACAAAAGCGAGACTCATCGTTGAAGACGACATCTGGAACAGCAGGGGCGACAATAGGTGGCTGCCAGCAGGCGCCTTGGACTGCTTTTCAGGTTGTGTCTGTACACTTTCATTTTTTAAATTCTCAGTGCAGGCGGAAGGGTGTCAACGAGAACTGAGCGCTTTGCCGAACGGGAGGGTCTCCGAGATTACGCCACACTAGGATGGGAAATAGAAGAATTGGAAAAGCATGAGCCCCCTCTGCTGCTTCGGATCATATTCAATTTCCGTCGAGTGGTTGTGATCGGTCCTTAGTGGTTCCAACGTATTCACAAGACCAAAAATTGCAGGCGCGCTACTGTCCAAAGAGTCAGATTACATATAATGGGGAAACTCAGCCATACCTCCAATGTCCTTAAAGAAGGGTTGAAACATACGGGTGTCACCAGTGTCGAAGATTGTCAAGTACGTCTTCTTGTTGCCTATCACACTGCAAACTGTTGTTTTCGACCGCGAAACGTGTGGGTAGGAACTCCTCGAGGAAAGGCCTGGTTTCATCAGCCCTTTACGCCACCACCTGGTGCCTGTTCGTGCCGATTCTACTCGTCGATGCGTCTACAATGTTTTCTTCGGGCAATGGTAAGAAAATCAAGTGATTTCAACGCTGGGCGTCGGCTTCTGACCTCCATTGCAGGCACATCAAAAGAAACGGTGAAATGTAAGTAAGAGACGCTGAGGCGACCTTTCCATCATGTGTCGCTTCCACAGTGACGTTGGAAAGAATGTTGGTGTACTTTGGCGCCAATCTGACATCATTAACTCATCACATACGTCAGTGAATATTGGAGTTGTCGCTTCTCGTATACGTCACAAATGGTCAGTTTGAAGCGTCGTCGAGCCCGAAGATGACGCCACAGGTCCCCACGCGTTTGCATCGTTAGGGGGATGGTTGTATGCACTTTTAAGCCAAATTTCAAAGCTATGCTTTGTAACAGCTGGCAACTACGGGGATTCGATGAAGTGATCCTTTAATTCTGTTTCGCAGTGTTCTTACAAAGTTTCTAGACATAGTATTAAGTGAGATATACAGGAATGTACTACAACCCATTATGTATCGTTCCCGTAGTGACTGTGAAAAACAAGATCAGACTAATTACACCGAGCACAGGGAATTAAAGCTAGCATTCTTCCGGCGAGACATACGCACATGGAGCGGGAAGAAAGCTTAATACGCCGTACAGTCTTAAGTACCCTCTCCCTGCACTTCACACTTTTTGCTGAGTGTAGATGCAGTTGTTGACCAATGAACCTTGATTAATCTTAATAGGCTGACAGAAAGATTAAGTTCTTTTGTTCATACGGCGCGGAAGTTCGTAGAAGAGTATGCGGAGCCAGACATCTGGTGTTTTCTCGAGAGAGAACTTCGCAGTGATCAGCCAAGGAACGCTATCTCTGGGTCAACATACATTGACATACCTTTGATATAGATACGAGACATGTCCCTGCAGCTGGCGCATTATGCCCCAGAAACTTTCAAATCGTTCAAATGGCTCTAAGCCCTATGGGATTTAAAATCCGAGGTAATCAGTCCTCTAGACTTAAAGCTCACTAATCTAAGGACATCACACACATCCATGCCCGAGGCAGGATTCGAACCTGCGACCGTAGCAGCAGTGTGGTTCCGGACTGAAGCGCCTAGAACCCCTCGGCCACAGCGGCCGGCCAAGAAACATTCTCAGCCAAGAAATCTAAAATTAGTGATTGGTTTGCAAAGTAGGCGCTAACCAATCACAAACACTTTAATCTTGCTCATAATGCCTGTACACTATCTGATTTACGATTTGCCTCGGAAATTAACACCTGAATTCTTTCAGTTAGCTCCCATAGTGGATGAATCCGAAAAAAGTCATACTTCCGATAAAATACCCGGTACATCAAATTGGTTATGTAAAAATTTCACAACAAAACAGGGTCATAAAATGCTTTTTTCGGGTTACTGAAGCAAGGAATTCCACAAGAGACAGCACAACTTTCGTGAGTAGTTTGATACGTGTTAAAATCCGTTGCTTTTGTATCTACCAAGACATTTAAGCACCAATAACTTTTATTCTTAATCAGTCATCGTTTACTTTAAAAGAAACAGGAATTACTTTAAGTGAGTGTATACCAATTTGACATGGATCAAAATATTAAAAAAAAACCTTGTTGTAGAAAACGAAGACTGACTTTACAGTGTAGTTTCACCTCTAATCGACTAAACGGTTTGTTTACCCATCTGAGCTTGCAGTCGAGAGCAAATTTGTCATATTTACCACACTTGCTTAGTGTGGAAATGTGTATTCAGACACGTTTATATTACTGTATGCTTTCTTAAAGGGTGGTCTACTATGACTAAGAATGTTTAAATTTCATAGTTCCTGTGTATTCTGTATATTCTAATTGTGCACTTTGCGTACTGTGCACTGTCGAAATACTATAAGAATGTTTTATATACGTTAGGAGTGGGACGTATTTTATGTGCTACAATGTAGTGATTCCTTCTTAGATGACCAACAATTGTTTGAAATAAAAGGATGGAATTCCATCGTAAGTTGCATTATGAAGTATCCTTTATTTATTGGCGGTGACTAGTTTCGGACGCTGTGCTCATTCTCAAATCACCTGTCTTCGTCAGTATTTGAGATACAGTCATATATGCATGTTTGCAACAGCCACAGCCCACAATCCATATAACAATGCGAAGGTTTTAACATACACTAGCCAATTCTCAGTGACTCTAACTTCCCTAGTATCTGTGTCTTCGTGGCAAATTTATCGCACTGTTCTCCGATACGGTGCCGTTGCACGGTCAGTTTTCTTCTGAAACTGTCGCGCAACATACCTCAGAATCTTGGATATTAATAACCGCTTCAGCTGTATTTTGGTCCTTAATACTGTACCACTACCGGTTCGTGGCGTTAATGCCACATCTTCGGGTGACATCTATATAGCAATAAGCCCAGAATGAATAACAACCCTGGCACATACACTAGTATGGTAAATTATTTTAAGATTTTACATGACTTTCTTGCCGTCAGTATGGCAGAGCAAAACGGCCGCGTCCCTGTACGCGGTTCCATATAGATTGGAGAAGCGGTAAGTGCGCTTTTCAGATTCTGATTTTCCGCCATTAGCTGCTTACCTGACGATTTTGTTTAGGCAGAGCATCACTCCACTGTGTGGCATCCACTTCTTGGTTTTACATTCTGGCCCAAAATCAGGTTTTAATTGTATTCGTTTGTTTTCATCTCACCGTTAGACCACTATGATTGATTTGTTTTGGACCCATCTACTACATTGGAATTTGACAGTGTTTAATCCATGACATACCGCCTTTACCGGTGTTTTGTATTTGACGGACAATGAATGTTTGGGAAAAAAGATTCCGAGCGTTTCCGTTCTAATGTTTGTATCATGTGGCTAATAACGTTTTGGTATTCACATGTAAAAGTTTTTAATATTTTTTTTTAAATCTTAAAACAATTTACCACACCTGTCTATGTGTAAGGGTTGTCTTTCCTTCTGGATTTATTGTTATACAGATGTCACCTGAAGATGCGGCTTCAACGCCACGAAAGCCGTAGTGCTACAGCAATAAAGGACCAAAATACAGTTGAAGCGGTTATGAATACCCAAAATGAATACTCATAGCTGTGGTTGTCCCGCCTACAACGTAGTCTGCATATTTCAGTATGTTTTATGCGCATTCCTTTGATCAAGAAGTCTAACTCTGACGCTGTGTACTAACTACAATAAAGATTCAGTACCACCAATGACTGCCAATTTAATTTCTTTCTTTCCCCTTCTCTTTTTAGTACTTCAAAGGGACTGCAGAGCTGAGCGCCTATGAACTGGCTACCAAACAACAAGAATCTTTAAAGGACGTGACTACAACAATAACGTTCAGAGTTCAAAGCTGAGTCTTAGTTCAGTAACATTTAGCTCCCCCACCTCCATATTCAATATGGAAGTTGGGACAACTGTTTCACAGAGAAAAACACAGCATTGTTCAAAGAATTTTTTGAGGAACATAAAGAATCAAGCAAGGTGTCACTTTCCAGAGGCTAATTTGTGAATTTCCGTTACCTCTGGAGCGACGTCACAAAATAACGTTCCATTTAAATTTGAGAATCCAGCATTCCGCTTGGTTTATTCTGTTATTTTCCTTATAGTACACACTTCCTCGTCTGTGCCTACATGTCGAGCGTCTCATAGCACTGCTCCGAGTCTGCAATGGAATGGGAGAGATCTGCCTGCCAACCCCCCCTCCCCCCTCCACTCCTCACAACCACCGCCCGTCCACCTGTCTACTGATTATGCATAGCATAAATTCACAAGAGTAGGAAATTGTTTAACATCTTTGCTTCAGTTTTACTGGACGAAACTCTCAATATCTGCCACGACTGGCTGTACAGTTTCAGGTTCTCCAAGCGACAGCAAAGTTTCAGAACGTCCGAAACCGGCAAACTGTCGTTTTCGTACCGGAATGACAGTGGGTGCTATGAGATGGTGGAGTAAAAACTTGTTACTCGATGAGACGAGCCTTGTAGCTACACAGAAGGATGTTTCTACTTGAGTACTGGGTAGTGAGAGAGAGCTGAATTCAGAGTACCCAGCAGGTACTGTCACTGCCTTTCGTATTTACGCCATATCTTGGTAACGTGGGCCAGCATTGCGTTCACCATTTCCATAGGAACAGAATATTAGTTCACTTCCTTCAAGAGCCAGTTTTTCCGTTTTAATGCTTCACAACCAGCTTCTTAGTTTTTAGTGTGCACTTTGGCGATTTTCCTGGAGTTCGAAAATATTTTTCCGTATTCTTCTTGTAATTTACTAATCGTGTTAACAGTCATTCGTCATGTTCATGTATTATTCGCATAATGTTTCTTTTATCGTTCCCACCTATGTGGGAAATGTCTGAGTTCGTGTTTACAACCCCATGTCCAAGTATAAAATGTTCAGCCGTATATCTCAGTGAGTAACTCATTTGCTTCACCATTCCATAATAAATCTGACTGATCTAGCGACCACTTATTTCTGTTCTAGATTGTATGATACATCCTATCATTAATATGTCTATGTGCATGGTGTGATAGTAATATTGTCATACTTGATTGGGCAGCCTCCATTAATTATGATTGAGTGAAACGTTTCCAGTCCCTGACATTGTTTCCTTCAATTATTCAGCAGCACTGTATGGGGTGCTTCCCTTTTCTGTAGGTCACCAGACGTCGCACTGTAGCATCGTAGGGGTATTTAAGACAGCAAAGCCGACGACAACCACTTCCTCGGTTACAGATTCACCCACCATACCAGCACCAACAGTTGGTCATCTTCCAAATCACTTACCTACGACAAAATGCACTCACAACTACGCAGATCACTGTTTTGGCAACAACTGGCAGTTAAAACATACTCAGGACATTGAACAGGTACTGTTCAGGGTCAAATACAAGAGAGCAACCTGCAGGCTTTGTTAGCATCGGCATTTATGTTCAAGCATGCATTTCTCGCACTGTTTCCACATATTTGTCCAACCTCTCTGTAAGTGCGAAAATGTTCAGAGTAAGACAGGAACAGATCATTGAAGTAATTTAGAAACAAAATAAGTAAGAGGAGCAAGGAAGCCATGGTAAACTAGCTGCAGGAAAAATATGAAGAAATTTAAAAAGAAATGGTTGTCAGAAGGAGTAGTTCTTCTAATAGAAAAGTCAAAACAACCTTCGGTGAATTTAAGATCAATAACGTCTACATTAACAACGTGATGGAATTCCACTGCTAAGGACAGAGATCGCATAGGCGGAGGTCGCACATTGAAAACCTCTCCGTAGAAGGGAACATGTCTGAAAAAGTGTTAGAAGAAATAATAGGCGTCGATGTTGAAGATATATGGTATCCAGTACTAGAGTCAGAGTTTAACAGAGATTTAGAAGGATTTCGATCAAATAAAGCACAAGGGATGGACAACATTCTTTCAGAAATCATCGGGGTAACTGTTAACCAACAGGGTGCCAAGTTATTGTGCAGAGCGTATGTGTGTGGAGACATGTCATCAGTTTCGGAAAAAAATCATCCACACAGTCTCGAAGAAAGTAAGGCCAGATAAGTGGGAGAAATACGCGCCCACCAGCTTAGAGCTCGTGCATCCCCGATGCTGACACAGTCTTCAATGAAGGGATTGCAGAACCTGTTGAATGGAACGAACAGTATAATGAGTAGAAAATTACGGTTGAGTGTAAACCGTAGGAAGAAGAAAGTTGTGAGCTGTAGGAGAAATGAGGTTACCGATGAGCTTCATCCGTGTCCTCGGTGGCTCAGATGGATAGGGCGTCTCCCATGTAAGCAGGAGATCCCGGGTTCCAGCCTCGGTCGGGGCACAAACTTTCAGCTGTCCCCATCAAGGTATGTCAACAACACCTGTCGGCAGCTGAGGGTTTTAATTAATTATTATTTATTCTAAAGAAGCTGCACGGTCATCAATGGTATGTGATCTTTCGAGAACAGCTACTATCTTCATATATAGTTTACTTTTCTATACGTGAAAGGTGCAGTTATAGGACTGTAATGGAACTCTGGAGGTGTAATGGAAAACCTCAAACTGTTAGGAAGTTGGAAGCACTATACAGGCAGATCTATTGTAGACAGTGCTGTAAATATTTCATGTAATATTGGAAAAGACCATCATACAAACTCAGCGATACTATTGAAAGAAGTTGACAGTAGACTTTGCACCCGTGGTCTAGGGGTACCGGCACGGTAGCTCAGCGTATTCGGTCAGAGAGGCGGTGGTCCTCTGTAATAAAAAAACTGAGTAAAGGAATCAACGATCAACTTGAACGGATGTCATGTGACGTCCGCCCAGGCCAAACGCAACGAACTATATCGAACAAAATGGAAAAAAAAGGAAATAGCGTCGTTGAGTGTTATTCAAAATGTTCTCGGTTTCAGGTTCGAAACCCGCTACCTCTTGTATTTTGATTAATAGTCAGCATGTGCGACTGAAGACTAGGAAGCACCCTCAACCTGACAACGGTCTTGTCAAAGAGGGTGGAGGTGCGGACAGTTCAGAGCACTCTGTTGGGGTAGGAGACTGTCCAAAGGTGGAAGAATCGGCAATGATCAACGGCATGAGGATGCAGAAGGCAACGGAAACCACTGCATTAAAGACATAACGTATATCCACAGGACATGTGGCCTGTAACTGAAAAAGTGTCATGATGATCTCTCTTTTAGCAAAATATTCCCGAATAGTCCCCTGTTCGGATCTCCATGAGGGGACGGCAAAAGTTTAGGTGAACTCGAGAAAAAGATTGACTAGCCAAGAAAGGATAACGTTCTACGAGTCGGGGCGTGGAATGTCAGGAGCTCGAACATAGTAGGGAAGTTATAAAATACAAAGGCTCAATCTAGATATAGTAGGCGTCAGTGAAGTGAAATGGAAAGAAGACAAGGATTTCTGGTCAGATGAATTTAGGGTAAAATCAACAGCAGCGGAAAATGGTACAACAGGAGTAGGATTCGTTATTAATATTAATGCAGGGCAGAGAGTGTGTTACTGTGAACAGTTCAGTGATAGGGTCGTTCTCATCAGAATCGACAGCAAACCAACACCGACAACAATAATTCAGGTGTATATGCCGACAACACTAGATGAAGATGAAAAGATAGAGAAAGTATATGAGGATACTGAAAGGATAATACAGTACCTAAAGGAAGATGAAAATCTAATGGTTATGGCGGAATGGAATACAGTTGTAGGGGAAGAAGTAGAAGAAAAGGTTACAGGAAATTCGCTTGGGACAGCGAACGAGAGAGGAGAAAGACTAATACAGCTCTGTAATAAATTTGAGCTTGTAATAGCAAATAGTCTGTTCAAGGTCACAAGAGGAGGAGGTGTTCTTGGAAAAGCCTGGGTTATACGGGAAGATTTCACTCAGATTACTTAATGGTCAGGCAGAGATTCCGAAATCAGATACTGGATTGTAAGACGTACACAGGGGCAGATGTAGACTCGCATCACATTGTAGTAGTGATGAAGAGTAGGATGAAGTTTAAGAGATTATTAAGGAAGGCTGGCCTCCGTGGCCGAGCGGTTCTAGGCGCTTCAGTCGGGAACCGCTCGTCCGCTACGGTCGCAGGTTCGAATCCTGCCTCGGGCATGGATGTGTGATGTCCTTAGGTTAGTTAGGTTTAAGTAGTTCTAACAAGGGAACATCCCCATCGCACCCCCCTCAGATTTAGTTATAAGTAGGCACAGTGGATAGGCCTTGAAAAACTGAACACAGATCAATGGAGAAAACAGGAAGAAGTTGCGTGGAACTAGGAAAAAAATAAGCATAATGTACAAACTGAGTAGTCCATGCGCAAGGTAGGCAGCATCAAGGATAGCGTGAGCTCGGGGGCGCCGTGGTCTCGTGGTTAGCGTGATTCAAGTCTTCCCAAGAGTGAAAATTTTATTTTTTTTATTTTCAGACAATTACCAAAGTTCAGGCAATCACACAAAATCAACTTCACTCTCCAAAATTCGAGGACATGTTCAGATTTGCTTGGACATATGCAGGATTTGACGGTTTACACACGGAAAAATTTGAAAACATTAAAAACATATTTTTTGACTGAGCACAGGGAAAACTGAGCGACTGTGAAACTGTTGCATTCATTTGTTGCAGTTTATGTGACAAACTCTTGTGTTTTCATCACTTTTTTGGGAGTGATTATCACATCCACAAGAAAACCTAAATCGGGCAAGGTAGAAGAATCTTTTTACCCATTCGGCAAGTGTACAAGTTAGATGGGTCGACAACGTATTCCTGTCATGTGACGCACATGCCGTCACGTGTCGTATAGAATATATCAGACGTGTTTTCCTGTGGAGGAATCGATTGACCTATGACCCTGCAATCAAATGTTTTCGGTTCCCATTGGAGGGGCACGTCCTTTCATCTACTAATCGCACGGTTTTGAGGTGCGGTCGCAAAACACAGGCACTAAACTTATTATAGTGAACAGAGACGTCAGTGAACGAACGGACAGATCATAACTTTGCGAAAATAAAGAAAGTAAAATTTTCACACGAGGGAAGACTTGAACCAAGAACCCTTTGTTCCGCAGCTGCTCACGCTAACCACGGGACCACGGCGATCCTGAGCTCACTTATCCTTGATGTTGCTTATCTTGCGGATGGACTAGTCAGTTTGTATATTTTGCTTAGTTTTGTCATAGCTCCATATAACTTCTTCCTGTTTTCTCGAGTGATCTGTGTTCAGTGTTTCAAGGACTATCCACTGTGCCAACTTATAACTAAATCTAAGGGGGGTGCGATGGGTAGGTTCCCTCGTAAGTTCTATGGGACTGATGACCACAGCAGTTAAGTCCCCTACTGCTCAGAGCCATTTGAACCACTTTCTTTATTAAGGAAGAATCAGTATGCAGTGAAGTGGGATATGGAAATACCAAGAAATGACGAGATATGCTTGAAGTTGTCTAAGGTAGTAGATACAACTACATAGCATAACTCGCCAGCCTCTACAAAGAGCAGTCACAGATGTTGAAAAGAGAATCACAGTAACAAAGAAGGTAACTGCGAAGAAGCCATTGGTAACAGAAGAAATATTTCAGCGGTCACCAACAGCAAACGCAGCCCGTCGGCAGTGCTAGAAACGTGCCTGCCGGTCATGGACCTAGTAGGGTACGCCATGAATCGGCCGCCATCGGTGAAAATAGCCGAAGCGGGCGCCGACGGAAGACGGAACGTCTGGCGACCAACCTTTACGGTCTCAGAGGGAGCGGACGGCGTAGGGAATGACAGACACCGTCCAGACATAAATATGAGACACGGTCAGCCTTTCGTTCAGTCACAGGAAGCACCTGATGAAGACGCCGAGGTGCGACGTCGAAAAATTGTGTTAGATAAACGCAGACCACCTCCAGTACACCCGATTCAACGAGATGTCACAAAATCGCCGGGAAAGTCTAAGAAATTACAGTGTCAGATAAATTACTCAGTTTATGCATCACGACAACGACTGTATTGTTTGCACCATCCACCCGACACGGTTTATATGTGATCCACTGCTAGTTCTGCCACCTGCTGTCTGTGAGTTGCACGTTGACTTCGAACATAGTCAGTGGTCATGTTTATGTGTGGTCCGTGAGTAGCCTTTTGCTCCCTGTATTTTATCATTGCTACCTTCAAAATTTAATACTGTCATCAAGGCAACACTGCTAAACCTTTCTGTAAACCTACAAATATTTTAAATGTAGGTTTGCCTTTCTTCAACCCATACAGTTCTCCAGAATGCAAAGTGATATCTCCAGATGTCAGCTTCTGTAAATAAATTGTGTCAGTATGTTGCTACTGTGAGTTACTAAACTCATGGTTCGATAGTTATTACATTCTTCTTGAATTCTAAGTGTCAAAACTGGTTCAAATGGCTCTGAGCACTATGGGACTTAACATCTGAGGTCATCAGTCCACTAGAATTTATAACTACTTAACCCATTACTGGTCATTGTTCCTTTTTTGGGACGCATATATTTTACTTATTTTTACGTAAGCAATCGAGCTTTTAGCCTTTATTGTTGCACTTGTAGGTTCAACTAACTGCTATAATGCCTGTAAACGTAAAATAAATAACTTTTTTGTAAGTACTTCGTCATGAAATTTATAAACTTGCCAATTTTTTGTTCTCGCACTTGGCAGCACTGTATGTCTGCTGGTAGTTCCTGGACGACAATGAGCTGTGATTCAGTTGTCTGGGCGTGTTTGTTATGAACATATGGATGTCCATGTAAGATTAAGTATAGTTCAGATTTTTTCAAGTAAGTGCAATATCGATATATTTTATGCGTCCCAATAATGGGACAGTGGCATGTTACACTATCATTTATTGTTGATGTGCCCTATTCTTGAATACACGTATTATACAGAGAAGAATTGCATTTTACGTTCTTTATACCTGCTTTTTTTCATGTTCTATTCGAATTTTAAGATTCCAACAGGATAAAAACATGCCGCGTGGACTTACACTTGAAGAAATTCTAGCAGAAATAGCGAACCATCAAGAGAGTGACGATGAAGATGATGTCGTAGAATTGGCGATTATTCCACCCGATGCAGATGTAGTAACAGATGAAGAAGACATTGACAAAAATGTATTAAACAATGAGTCTGTTGTACAAGATGCAGACGTAGAGAAGCTCTCACTTTTGGATGTCCGACAGAGAATAGTGACGTTTTACCTATCAAAGAAAACAGGATCAGTACCAAAACGCAGAGGACCACAAGGAAGCAAATTGATGGGAGGACGGGTGAGCACAGATGTACGACTAGATCCAGGAAATCATTTCCTTGTGTCAAGTAAAACACAGAAGAGAGTAAAACAGAGAAGAGATGTGCTTACTGCAAGAAAAAAAAAATTGTGATAGGTGCAATGTTGGTGTACACGACAAGTGTTTTGCTTCATTTCATACTGAATAGACATTCAATAATATTAAAACATTCTTTATTTATTGTTTGTGTTGCTTCTTACAATATTATGCATGGAGAATAAGGGTGTGAATTTGGATAGCGCATTTGTCCAATGTCCCAAAAATGGAACGGTCTGTAGTTTTTGTTCTAATAAATTGCAGCGGAATGTGCGCTGATATGAAACTTCCTGGCACATTAAAACTGTGTGCCCTACCAAGACTCGAACTCGGGACCTTTGCCATTCACGGGCAAGTGCTCTACCATCTGAGCTACCGAAGCACGACTCACGGCCGGTACTCACAGCTTTACTTCTGGCAGTATCTTGTCTCCTACCTTCCAAACTTTACAGAAGCTCTCCTGCGAGCATTGCAGAACTAGCACTCCTGAAAGAAAGGATACTGCGGACACATGGCTTAGCCACAGCTTGGGGGATGTTTCCAGAATGAGATTTTCACTCTGCAGCGGAGTGTGCGCTGATATGAAACTTCCTGGCACATTAAAACTGTGTGCCCGACCGAGACAGTTTTAATCTGCCAGGAAGTTTCAACTTTTTATTCAATTAATCACTCAATGTAACATATTTATGTATAAAAGTTTGCAAAAATGACCCGATAGAGTTTTGGCCAGTAATGGGTTAAACCCAACTAACGTAAGGACATCACACACATCCATGCCCAAGGCAGGATTCGAACCTGTGACCGTAGCGATCGCGCGTTTCCAGACTGAAGCGCCTAGAACCGCTCGGCCGCACCGGCCGGCTCTGAGTGTCAGTTCTCAGTCATTATCAGTAAGTAAGAAAATCGATACTGGCTGTCTTCGAGAATCGTTCTTGGCGCATTGACAGCAGGGGGCGGATGAGAGTTGGCCGGGCTGTCCGCCCAACTCTTGCCCGACTTCCTGCCCGTGTGGCACTAATGAACGTCAGGAGGCGACTGTAATTCTTCTGACTCGCCACAAATGCGCAGCAGATTGCGAACGGCCGCGAGTTACGCCGTCTCCCATGGCAGGCGGCGCTCAACTCTCGCCCAACTCAATAAGACGGCGGACGGTGGCTGGCCTCGCGGGGAGGGTGGGGGTGGACGGGGTGAAGCCTGGCAACCCTGTCGCGTTCCGTCTGCTTTTTACAGACTGTCGCCAGTCACACGCTGCAGCACAGCCAGAGGGAACCTTGCGAAAATACGCGTTACTATTTGAAAATTAGTATGTTATAACTTTATCACGGTACTCTCTTAACCTTTTAAGTGGGCCTGACAGATCTACCCTTTTACGACCTACTCGTTCTCAGTGGGTGCCTCGGACATATCCGTCCTCAGTGTTCTGTGGTTTCTAGCTAATGCGAATGACGAGTTTCACGTCGAAAGATGTCGTAATGCTATTAGCTAATTGCGGTATCTTAAGGTACGTTGTGCAAGACGCGACGCACACTAGCGACTGCGACGGGTCGTTACGTGACGTCAGAAGTTGCCTGCTGGCGCATGCGCAGTTCGAGTTGGGGATGCGACGCGCGACTGTTGCGGCAGCTGTCGCAGCACTGCACCAGTGAGCAGTGTTGCGACGGAAGTCGGACGACACAAAGACGTACGGCTGCCAGAAAGATGTCGAGCCAGTCAAGGAAAACTGAAATGAGCCACTCACAGGATGTGATGCTCTGTGAGCTGGTCTCGCAACATCCTTGCCTTTACGATTTGAAGAACCCTAAATATAGAGACACTATGTTCAGAGACAGAATTTGGGAAGAAATTGGTGCACAGTTGAAACTGGAAAGACGTACGGCTGCCAGAAAGATGTCGAGCCAGTCAAGGAAAACCGAAATGAGCCACTCACAGGATATGATGCTCTGTGAGCTGGTCTCGCAACATCCTTGCCTTTACGATTTGAAGAACCCTAAATATAGAGACACTATGTTCAGAGACAGAATTTGGGAAGAAATTCGTGCACAGATGAAACTGGCAAGTGAGTGAAATATATAATATTTTCCCATTAATGCAAATTTTTCAGGCCTGTTATGAAAATCAGTATAATCCATGCACATGTAGAATTAGAATGATGAAAATGAACTTGAAGGTCAATTTTCGCATTACTCTTTTTTGTGACGATAAAAATTGAAAACGGCAAGTACATTATAAAATGAACAATGTAAAGTACAACGAGAAAGTTACGTTTTACAATACCTTCACTTTGAAAGTAAACGGTAGATTGGTGTCTTGATGATACCTTCTAGTTGTAAAAAACCACCACCAGATTGTTGTACAGCTTTCTGTAATCAATAGATGTTCGTTTTTGAGGAAGGCGTTTCTCTACAGATTGCGCAAACAGTATGCTGCAATAAGTAATTTGTCACATTCACTTCAATTCATTGGTAGAAGATGGTGCTCAAAAAACTTGTGCCAAAAGTGCACTACTGTTTTACAAGGCCCTTCTGGTCTGACACAGTTCACAATTGAAATTCGTCTTCTGTAAATCCTGGAGTCATCTTTTGAGTGAAGCTTGGCAAGATTAAATGTTCATGTCATCCATAACGATGTATGCTGTCAGATTATAAGAATATGGAAGTTCATTTGGATGGGAATAAAGAGTCAGTCGGCTATGAAAGTTGCCTTAGCTTGTTCCAAAAATTTCTGCATGGGAGAAACTGACAAGTATAATTTGGGGAAATTTTGTGAACAAGTACGGACATTATTTCTTCCACATTTCTGCCAGTGTATACTGTAGACGTTCAGAATGAAAATTCTAGAGATGTTTAAGGTGTAACCGTATCTTATTGTCAAGAACTTGAAACAATGCAATGACGCTATCGTGCGCTTATTGTTAATAAACTTATTTTTCATTGGAATTTTAAAACAGATGGAGGAATATTCGGGACTCGTATCAGAGAAATAAACGAGAAAGAAAGCTTGGAACAGGTTCAGATGCCTCAGCAAAACCAAGAAAATGGGTTCTGCTTGATCACTTGGCTTTAAGAAACCTACATTTCGTGGCATTTTAAATGAAATTGTCAAGAGCATATGAAGAAATATTAGTAACTCATACCGGAGAAATATAGGACATAAAATGGTTTCATTAGGTCCAAATGTGTCAGCGAAACAAAACAAATGCATTCTCTATCGTGTGATGACCACACGATTCTAGTTGCGCGTCGACAGAACTGGCGGCTAGTCGCGACGCTCCCGGAGATATATGTGCCCAAATCTCGGAAACGGAGATCGATATCATTCTGATCTCAACTTTAAAAATAATTTCGATATGTTAGCTTCTTTTCATCGGCAACGATGTATGACCTAACGTGAACCATACGTAAAGTAGCCAGCGACCACATTTTTCACTGTACACAATTCAAATTTTATGCAGTAGGTCGCTTGTAAATTAAGTATCGGAATAACTGTGACGAATATCGGAAAAATAGACACCTCATTATCAAGCTGTGATGTGACACAGTAAGATACGCAAACATCAATTTTTTGTGCCTTTCACTTTCCTCACAATTGATAGAGAAGTAATATACAGCGAAAAGAACACGCAAAACCGGAAGAGATACTTTTGAATTTTTTAAAGTAAAAGGAGAATCTGTATCGAAAAACTAACTCTGGGAGCCGATGTAACTTTGTTGCATTAACATACAGTATTTTTTACAGCAAGAAAATCGGAATTCTTATTTTTCTTATGTATTTGAATCCGCCGCCGCCGACCGGAGCTTGGGAAACAGCGACGACTCCTGTCGCGTTGCGGCCGTGTCGCCGTCTGCCAGGGTGGGAAAAGAGGAGGGTGCAGCGTCGCAGTCGCAGCCAACTGTCGCGTCTTGCACAACGTAACTTTAGTACGGACCTCTGGACAATTCGGCTGTACCGCACCACATACAGCCTTCTGGCACAGCCCGGCTGTCGGGAAACATCTGCACGCAGTAAACATAAGCATATTTTCCAGCTAATTTATGGAGAGCACCGCACACCACTGCGGCACCAGTACCACTCCAGTCGGCACCACAATTACGAGCCTATTTACTAGGCTTGTCAAGTGCCGGTTGGAAACTGTTCATGTGTGCTTCCGCAAGCGTAGACAGAATCATCCTCCCGATATACACCCAGCTAGCCCTTCCATGTGTTGCAACTTGAGTCGTTCTGCAAACTCCGACACCTACCGTCCCTGCAGGCAGCCGAACCAGAAGCATCACCATTTGGAGCTAGAAGTACTTGGCCATCAGCACGCTTCCCAGTCTCTTCGCTGTCGCTCGGAGCGGCCGTTGCTTGCCACCGACGACTGCCTCGTGAGTCCAGCGCCCATTGCACGAGCCGCTACGACTCACAACGCAGCCGCCGCTCACACGCCGACCACCGCCTAGCTGGACGCAGCCTGCCTCACATCCTCCACCGGATCAGCTCTCACCAGGTGCTACCATCGCTCACCGTCGACTCTTACCGTTTGGGACTCATCATTTACGAACGCTGTGAGATAATCTTTCTTCAGTGATTAAACCTTAACTCTGACTGAACCTCCTTAGGAATGGATATAGTGTAACCTTAATTCTTGCTGACTAGAAGTGATTCTTTATTTCGTTCTTGTCATCAAGCAGTCACTTTTTAATTTCCTGTTACTCATGTTTCATATCGACTTAGTAAACTATTGTCCATCATTACCGGTGGCACATAAATAAGTGTTCTCCCCTTGTGGTCACAGATACAAAAATAATGCGTCCTCCACTAGATGCTACCTCTCATCAGTCATTCAAAACAATCTACTCTTGGCAAGTTATCACATTTTTCATTAAAACGCAGAAATCATGGCAGTCATTATCCCAGAGAAGCGGTCCCAACAACGAGGGCCACTGTGCTGGCCAGCATTTAATTTAGGCGATTTCTCAATCCGAGTAGGTGAATATTGGGCTAGTACCCACGTCCTGCCTTAGTTAAAAATTACGCAGATATTTAGAAAATATTCGCGCACTTTCACATGGGATAACACTAGACGTAGGCAGTTGGGATCCAAAAATCCCGTTATGAAAGAGAAATAGAATCAAGACTGCGCGTTCGAATCGCAAAAATCATGTCACTTTTGGAACTCCGAACAAATATGTAAAGCATTGAAACCTGAGCAACTAGTACTCATTAACAGGTCGCAAGTTTCTTTACGTACCGCTGAAGAAAGATTGATAATTTGATAGTACGATTTTTGATATTGCTTACCAAGTTTTCCAATGGTCCCTCGAGTTTTCAATGCCATCAAGCGTAGTTCATTCGTCTTCTAAGAAATGTGTTGTTTCTTTCATGCAAGTAGGTCCTCTAAGTGTGCATGTCATGGTACATAAACGTTACACATGTTTATCATCGTGGCAACATATGGGAGATAGTTGAATTGTTATAGTATTCTGAAAATATAAGGTTTGGTAAGATCGCTCGTTAATCTTTTATTGATTACCGGTTTCGACAGATCTGTGCTATCTTCAAGGGATCTTGTAACACGTTATTTACAGAGCTGTCGAAACTGGTAATCAATAAAAATATTTACCACCGACCTTGGAATACCCGATATTTCAGAATAAGGTATAAATGTAATTGTTTAATTTAGGAGATGCAGGGAGAATCAGTATGTGTGTGTGTGTTGTCTGTGAAACAAGAAACAGGATTAATTAGTTTACTCATACTGAGCATGAAGAGGCGACAATTGTTTACTTTCTTAGGAGAAGAAAAACATCTTAGCCAAGACAGCAATAAGCAACGTATTGTCGATTACGGTTTCGGTAAAACTATGTTACTATCATCAGATCTTCGTACTGGTTTGTAATTATCTGTACGAATATTTTATAATAACCTGTACGAAGATCTGACGATGGTAACATATTTTTCCGAAACCGGTCTTCCACAATACATTGTTTATTGCGATCATGGCATATGACTTCACAATCACTAAATCTAGACAGTTTCACTGTAGCTATAATATTATAAATTCAGTAAAAGCCTATAAAATAAAAATTTATGAAATCTGGAGAACCATACATACAGTTATTATCCATAACGCTTATCTGACATAGTTCATGGGACACTGCTGAGAGATTTACAAATTAGCCCACGACATCAGCGCACTGTCTGTTGATTGGAAACTATGCGCTGTCAATACAGTGCCCTTCGCCAGCGAATCCAGGGTACGAAAATTCCTTCCACCAGCGGTATTCGAACGGCTGCATCCTTGTCGAGTTCCACTGCAGTATCGAATTTTGCTGCCACTACACGCGGAGGCGAGTGCGTGTGTAAAACTACAGGCACTACAAGAACGTCAGCTATGACGATAATACCTGCTTATAATCTCAGTATATTCAACTATATTTGGTTGAAACAGCGCTGCTAGGAGAGATTTAATAAGTAGTATTCCTTCTTGAAATTGGCCACATCAAGCTACGCTGTAGTAAATAATTAAATGAAACACAAACCGCTTCAACTTGGACATCCATTGTAGAGATTCATATTGCTGTCATGTCATTGAGAACTGTTTCGTAAGGTAATAGTGACAGATACAAGTAGAAATGCTGGGATCACAAAAAATGGATATTTTTCACTCTAAACTAATATACTTCGATATATTTTCTAACTGACGTTAGGACAAGGAAACGCCGCAAGTTGCTTATTGTTTGCATAACTCGTGCGTACACAAATATTCTCGTAAGATCACGGTTCACAACTTACAGTACCTAATCAGTACCAACAAGACAACTAAGCTATTATCACAAGAGAACTGAACGAAGGCGGTTTTCTGGACAGTATAAAAGAATTCAGCTTGTCGATTTGTCAGCACTGGCGTACAAGCAAATAACCAGTCAAACTGAATCGATATTTTTCATCCAATGTTAACGAAACTCTATCCAAATATTGCTTTTATTATAAATATTTCGCTTTCAGTGTTTATGTTTCCTTCCCAAAGGGAAGAAAGGAACATATCGAAATGCCAGCCATTGGCCGTAGTGTGAAGGCAGTTAATAGGGTTTATAAGGTGCAAGTTCGAACTATTTTAGATATATCAAGTGGCGTCTATCTGCTACATAACAGAGATGTAATACTGCTTCTGAACGTTCGCAACATAATATGGACATAATTTTAGCCCGGTGGATGCGAATGTCTAGTAATGTTAAGGTATATATGAAGATACCAGCTGGAAGCTAAATTTATTTCTCGAGTACCACGGTGTCATCTTTGTGGTACAAAACGTAAGATACTCAGTACAAAATACAAGGCTTGTCAACAGAAGAACCGACCTTGGAGTATTTAAAACATTGGTAGGGTGATGTTCTATAGCTTACAGCGCCACTTTATTCTTGCAATATGTTTTCTTTAACAGTCGGAATAGTTACATCTGGAAACATGAATTCGCATATTATCTCTTTGAGACGTATCAAAGAATTTCCGGAGCGTGTAAGCTGAGATCGTTAGTGATTATGTCCTAGAACTTACTCAAAGTTCAAGCACGTGTAACCTTATCACCTAACACACCAATTTAGCACACCACATGTACGGAACTGTAGGAAACAGAACTGCTTACAGTGAGAAGCAGCTTCTAGTTCTAGCATGACGGAGCAAAGACACACGTAAATGTTCAAATGTGACTGCAGTCAGTTGTCGAATTTTCAAAAAATAAATAAAAAATAAAAAAAAAGAACTAGAGAGACTGAGCACTTCTCGCAAAATAACAAGAAGCTGTGATGAATGTGGCGCCAAATCACAGTCCACTGCGACAACTGCAGCTTGGGTTCTGCGACGGTACAGGTCACACTGCGCAGGAAAAGGACGTAGAAAACCTTCGACCGCAGCAGGCGTATTCATGGGAGTTCAGTGCGAATATTACTGAATTGCACAATGAAGGCTGTGATGTGTGCAAACGCGGGCCTAACACTACCGACTGCGACCAGCTGGGAGAGTGATACTAGCACAAGGACGGCAAATAAACGGTGCGTAATGAATGCCTCGACAATACTCCATTGTTTATGCATCATGGGCATGTAAAGTGTTGCCGCACAATAGCAGACGTTCGTAAGACCAAGCCCTCCTGCACGCGGGGGGCGAGTGAGTGTGTCACAGTGTACTTCGCAAATGGACCCAGCCGTCATAAAATATCTGAATATCGCTTCAATACAACGTCCTATCGTAATTGGCAGCGGTAGAATCTACGCAATGTGCATCATTCTGGATGCTATACAGGCATTCAGGTAGGCATACGCTACAAAGGATCAAGACTGCATAGGGAGCTGTGACTGATAATCATATGGGTAATTCTCAAAACTTAACGAAAGATGACTGCTGCTGTACGGCACGTTGGCGACATATAGGTGATTAGGTGATCCCAAGATGTAGGACACAGGGCACTCGTGCCAGATCTTTCTGGGGTAGCCTGCAACTAGTCTACCGTGGACTTGCGCACATTCACCACACTTCCAGCCCCTCTCCCATGAGCCGTGGTGGTGTCGAGGATCCGTGCGACTTCCGAGAACTAACCAGCAGCAGGAAGTGATATGCGAATGCACGATATCGGGAAGAGTAACAGCGTAAGGAGAGTGTTGACACCGTTTAATCGGTATCAGACTCTTTGCCGTGGACCAACGAACACGCGCTTCTAAAGAGCCGCCAAAGGACGCTGATGGAAAGGGCAGGGAAGCCCATCCGTTCTAAGACAGAATGGAGGAGGACATGGCGCACCATGTCAAACGTGCTGTCAAAATCTACGTCAAAAGTCGCCGCACGATTTCTGCACCCCTCTGCGAGCGCAATCGCGACATGACAGTCTCTAGTTGCTGTACAGACGTTAACTATGGCCCCTGGCGTAGTTTGCACGGTAGAGAGAACACGTGGTAAGCGGGGTCTGCAGCGCGCCACCAATAATCGCTCAAAAATCTTGTAATCATTATTTAATAAGGTGATAGGGTGGTAGTGGTCTGTAGTAATTCCAGGTTTCGGATTATGAACGGGAACAATAATGTCCTCCACAAAGCCTGGCGGAATCGAAGCTGCAGACGTAATCAGTTCATCTCCGTCCATCGAGCAGACATGAGACCACAAAACGTGCAATAAAATTCAGTAGGGGGTCTGTCGATGACTGGTGACTTGCATAGGGCTGCACTGAAGGTAACGGTAGTGACTTTCTCGGAACTGAAATGTTTCATTAACGTAAAATCCTCGACGAGCGTTAGGGTGCTATAAACGTCCACTGCGATAGGATCGTAGTCCAGGACGGCCCCATCATCGGCACAGTAGACTCGGTGATAATGTTCGACAAAGCAATCGACTTTGTCCGCTTGGCAGGTGACTCGCTGCGCACGATGATCTATGAGTTCGGTGACTAAGTTTTGGTTACGGCATTTGCGATCCGGCACAATATGAAGCGTGGACGGATTCTCTCGCCACACCACGCAAGGTCTACTACAGCGGCCTGTATTTTTCGGCGAGTAATCGCTAGTAGCTTCGCGTTAATCATGCTGCGTTCAGTTTGTACTTCTGGGTAAGGTGTCTGACCGTCAAGGTCATGGACGGCACTAAGTAGAAGTCTGTAGTGCGCCTGTACCAAGCGACCACCTCCCTGCTGTTAAGTGATGTACAGGGTGATCAAAAAGTCAGTATAAATTTGAAAACTTAATAAACCACGGAATAATGTAGATAGAGAGTTAAAAATTTACACACATGCTTGAAATGACATGGCGTTTTATTACAACAAAAAAAAAACAAAGTTCACAAAATGTCCGACAGATGCGCGTCGTTTAGTAATGATCGTGTGCTCAGCCGCCACTTTCGTCATGCTTGGCCTCCCAGGTCCCCAGACCTCAGTCGTGCGATTATTGGCTTTGGGGTTACCTGAACTCGCAAGTGTATCGTGATCGGCCGACATCTCTAGCGATGCTGAAAGACAACATCCGACGCCAATGCCTCACTATAAATCCGGACATGCTTTACAGTGCTGTTCACAACATTATTCCTCGACTACAGCTACTGTTGAGGAATGGTGTTTCCTGTAAAGAACATCATCTTTGCTTTGTCTTACTTTGTTATGTTAATTATTGCTATTCTGATCAGATGAAGCGCCATCTGTCGGACTTTTTCGAACTTTTGTATTTTTTTGGTTCTAATAAAACCCCATGTCATTCCAAGCATGTGTGTCAATTTTTACCTGTCTATCTACATTATTCCGTGATTTATTCAGTTTTCAAATTTATACTGACTTTTTGATCACCCGGTATGTGTGCCGGAGCATCGGTTTGGATTATTTCGCAAACTGTCCACGACGGAAACGCTGGATCGGAGACGCCGTGCGCATCATGTCCATGTCTCGGTGATACTTTGGCGACAATCAGGATCCTACAGATGCTCAATGTTGAATTTCCATGGTGTTCGACTCCTCCAAATCTCCTGGAAGAGAAGTATCATTGTGCGTCTGCATACGCAGTGATCAAAGAACACCAAGGGCCAGCGCTCTACGTCGAGCACTACATCAACCAATCTGCAGGAGGTATAAATGAATGATTCGCAAGAAACGTCAATCCCGGGTCGTCGGCGCGCCGTACCTCCCAAGTAACCCGTAGCGTTAGATCGCGAGCGGTGAGACGCAGCTCCTGTAAATTCGGTTACTGATCTTTCCGGTCGATTACGCAATTCAGGTCCCCTCCAAAGAGAGTTGTTCATTCCGAAGTAAGAACAGTGGTGCAACCTCTTCTGCATGAAATCGCGCTCTTTCAAGCCGAAGTACAATGCCAGAAGGCGCATAATGATAAGTATGGAGTGAATTGTAAAAGGCATACCCCTGGCAGACGGGAAATGCATGAGGTATTTAACCATCGCTTACACAGACCGCCCCTCCATGGCCAAAGTGATCGCCATGAGAGGCATAGAAGTCGTATCCTGCTATCCGGAGTAGAACTGCTAAATGCACCTTCTGTAACAATGCGATGACTAGTTCCGAAGCCCATATCATTTCTTTCAGCCGTTGGCACTCAGTGTGGAGTGACGAGTCACGGTACACAATATGGCTACCCGATGGCAGGGTGTGGGTACGGCGAATGCAGGCTGAGCGTCATCTGCCATCGTGTGTAGTTCCAACATTAAAATTCGGAGGCGGTGGCGTTATGGTGTGGTCGTGTTATTCATGGAGGGTGCTTGCATTCCTTGTTGTTTTGCGTGGAATTTTCAGAGCAGAGGCCTATTTAAGCACCTTCTTGCTTCCCACTGTTGAAGAGCAATTCGGATGAGGATTTCATCTTTCTACACGATCGAGCATCTGTTCATAATGCACGGCCTATGGGGGATTGGTTAGACGACAATAACATCCCTGTAATGGACTGGCCTGGACAGAGTCCTGACCTGAATCCTATAGAACAAATTTGGGATGTTTTGGAATGCCAACTTCGTGCCAGGCCTCACCGACCGCCATCGATACTCCGTAAGAATGGGCTGCCATCCCCAAGAAACCTACCAGCACCAGATTGAAAGTGTGCCTGCGAGAGTGGAAGCTGTCATCAAAGCTAAGGGTGGGCCAACACCATATTGAATTCCAGTATTACCGATGGAGGGCGCCACTAACTCGTAAGTCATTTTCAATCAGGTGTCCGGATACTTTTGATCACATAGCATACAAGCGAGTGAGTGAAACGAACTAAAGAGTTAATTTACAAAGAATAGTACAGCTTAATCATTCCTCCGTGACGTATAGAAAAAATGGAAGACTGGAAGGAGTGCGATTTTAAATAACAATTCTGTAAGACGAGAACAGCATTTAATGTCTAGGTGAGCATGCTGATGGCTGAACAAGAAGGACATTAGAATTACTTGGGTTTGGGTGGTTACAGTAGCTCACTGGAGGAGAAAAATCTAGTGATGACATTTGTGGAAGATCAACATGGATCACTCAGCAACATATATTATATTGGTTGATGATCTCATTGTAATTGTAGGAAGCCCGTCATCGTTATGAAAAGTCATCTATGTGACGAAGAACGTCTGCTGAACTCCTATTATCTTTGATTTCTGGTCATTGCTAACTGCTGATTGACATCGGTTTGTAATTTGTAATGAAACACTCAGCTACTCGCCTAACTATGACGCACGCTTAGATCCTGTCAGTCTTCGTTACGAACATTATTGAACAGAGACGCGCTCGGAAGTGCATTGTCACATTTAGTTGTACGACGAGTAACATCCGCAGAGAAGTGTAACACACACATTCATGTGCGTTTCACCCCTCAACACTATATTAATGGTATCGCTAATAGCTTTCGATCAGTACTGTTTTGACAGGACGCCCCAGAAGTGTATCATTATGATGCAAGCTATTGGGAATGTACTTATTTGTCCTTTGACATTTACAACTATGTCGTATGAATGTGAGTGGTCATTTGTAGAAGTCATTTTTCCAGTGATGGGTTGGACAGGAGTCATCGAGATGACGTCTTTCTACTCTTCCACTCATATAGTTTCCTGGTGCCAAAGTAAAATTTATAACCTTTAGCAGTTATTTCCATGCCCTGTACTACATCTTCTGTAGCAAAACTCTTGGAATATATGTTTCGTATTTAGGCATGCGTATCTAAAGGACATTGTAATGTAACGTAAGAAGCTGTGTAAATATAAATTTAGTATAAATCATAGGCATATATGCCTTGAGAGACTACAATCACGATAATAAAAGAAATTAAAACATTATCTTCCCCACTGCGAGCGTAGAAAATAAGTACAACATAATATATGTAAGTTTGGTCAGTCTTAAAGACGTGCACAGATAGCCGAAGTGGTTTCAGTCTGCCTCAGGCAGTGATGAGTCGATCACACTTTGTTTGCGTAGACGGTGGTGAGTCGAACACACTTTGTTTGCGTCTCGCCTGTTTTGCTGCTTGCGAGCGAGCGCGCATTTGTTTACTTCCGCGTAGCGGCTTGTCTTAAAGAGTCTGACTACATCGACCATCATGGTTTTCTTACCGTCAAGCCACAATTAAATTTAACTTTTCATTTGGACCGTGAATGACCGACGGCGTAAGAAGTAGAGCCGTTTATACGGGACAAAATGCGTCTCCCGCAACAAGATGTTCTCGGAATTAATATTTCGAGCCTCATCATTACTGTGTACTTAAAGCTGTCGAATGAAGGGGCTGTGCGCCAACGTTGTGCGGACTGTCATGATTAATCACGCTTCATTTCGCCTCCAAATGTTGAGGGTTTTCGAACTCCCGTTTGAGGTACCGTCGGACGCAGTGGTGGCCACCTTGCTGTCGTCATGTACGAAGGCCAGCCGTGCTGTTCTTCTGGTTGTCGCCAGGAATGTCTCCGACGAAGACTGGTTCAGACGCCGATCAGAGACGTCTGTCTTTCTACGGCACCCATTATGTTATCTCTATCTTACGCGTTCGCGGCGGCGCTGCCTACTGCGCCCTCTCTGAATCAGTCGGTACCAGCGTAGACTCCTCTCGACGAAGCTATGAATGTTTTGTTTTTCTCTCCCACACTGCTGCCAGAGGCAGTACAAACAAACGATGACTCTGCTCCGACCCCACAGTCTTTGATCATGGGGCGAATTTTTGAGTGGCATCGCGGTGGCCTGGTTATCTGACTGGTGTACCACGTCAATAGTTAGACTACGGGCGAATAGGAGTCCTTCACTTCATCAAGGTGTAGGGAGAGTTTGATTGGCGAAGGTCAATCCAGATAGAACAAGAGTTATCTTATTTGTCAGCAGCGAGCGGCGCAGACAGCAGTCATCGCAACTTACGGTATTGTGCGCTACAGCTCTTGCGAGCCCCATACTTCCTCCACAACAGTACATTTCACTGCATTTCACACGCGACAGCCTCGACCGTACCTAGCAACATTCTAACGGATAATTATTCAAGGTGAGTAGGCGCGGCTCTCAGCCATTCTACCAAGTCAATAACAATCTTAAACTTTGAATAGAAATTTCATTAGCGAATCCTATCGTTGAGAGGTAACTTCACATTCCGAAAAGAACCTGTAAATAACTTGTTCAGTTCATAACTAAAAGTGCCATTGTGATTTCGCAGAATTTTTGCAAAATAAATAATAATTTTCGTTAGTTTCATGTTTTTCTTACACTAGCTAGCACTACTCGAGTACCCAAGTTATGGTTATGGCGCCAGGAAGGTTTGTTTCATAAAAAAAAAAAAAAAAAAAAAAAAAAACGTTATTAAGGCGACCGAATACGATAAGTGGAACATTGAACATTTCAGTTCGAGTCCTGCCCAGACACAAATTTTCATATGTCACTAACACAATGCACAGGTGGTGTCAATATGTATTCCCAGTTAGTGAACCCATTTCGTAATATTTACAGCAGCTGTGCAGCGTCAAACAGTACGTGTGTGCATAGTCGCATTACATGTAAATTATCTAAAGATAACAGTATATTCTTTTTTTCAGCTGTCGTGGAATGTGTATGAAATTTAAGACTTTGTGTAAATCGTTCTAATTCTAGCTACGAAAACTCGCGAGAAACTTCACATTTCTTTGAAATTCCTGTTCTTTTTTTTTGGTAATCACACTTCCTTAGAATGCCACATAGTTGAAGAATACTCAGGAACCAACAGAACGACGAGCGACCTAACTCATGATAAAGGAGAGTTCCCTAGAATTCTTTCAATGAATCTGTCTAGTTTGTGCCTTTTTCGTACACAGATTTCTGTGGCTGTTCCTTCGTAAATCACTCCAGGTGTATAACTATACATATATTTTAAACTTGTCACTGATTTCTTGGTGTTTGGTAGAAAATCGTCACCATCTGCATTCCCGAAATGTCACTGAATATTCAGCATGGTGTGTAAATTTCCAGATTTCCACAAGATACCAAGTTTCCAACTAAATGTGGGCATTTGCGATCTACACACCATTCGTTGATTTTCAGTAGATCTTCACAAGTTTCGAATTGGGCACTAGTGCATAGCCTGCTAACGATATCTTGGAGCCATCTAGTATTATTTTGATTTACTTATTTCATCGGCACATTGTTACTGCCTTGGTGTGTATCTGACGTTTCTTTCATTTCTGGCTACTTCTTCTCTTTGCAAACAACAGAGATATACTTCAAATGAATTCTTCTACCCAATCATGTCCTGAACGTGGAATCGTTAATACATCGGCGAAATTTCTATGTTGTTGAACAAATGATGTCATATTGCTTTTAAAATACGTAGTCATATCTTGTATATCTTTTGTAATGTCCATGAATTATTGCCTCCTTTCAATTCATTAAGCACTCATTTTGTGTCGAACGTTCTTCGTTTAATTTTTCTCTTTTTGTAGTGTTGTAAGTCCGACTTTATTTTGTATTGCTCCTAGGCTATAAGAGAAAGAAACTTAAGAGTGGTTATGAGAACTTAATGTCATTACTGTATGCTCTTCCCACAAGCTCAGGTCCCATCCTGTGGCTAAATCGCAAGAGAAAAAAGGAAAATACTACTTGTTCCTTTTTCTTATGATAAATTTTTTGAGCAACTATGTAATGAAAGGGGTCTGTTTTCGTCCTATTTCATATTTATCTCAATTATCGTGTTTTTCTATGTTAATAAAACGACTCACAGGTGTTGTTCTGTGATCTGATTAAGAACGTTTTCAAAGAATATGTTGGAACGGATCGTCTTTTTAACTTACATTTTGATGTTTCTGTCTCCTTTCTTCACCTATCGCTGATAAATTATTGTAAAGGATGGATGCGTGTGTGAGTGAATTTAAATGGGTTGGCAGTGGTCAGAGAAGCTTCGTTGCCTCCGAGTACTGTAGTACCAATTTTAATAGCGCTTTCCATGCATACCCAGCAGTGCAGTTTGCTGTGGTCGTTGTTGTTCGTCGAATTCACTGCGTTTCCACCAAATTTTTCTTCAAGTTCCATTATCCTTTTAGTGCTCTGACTTCTGAAATGGCTATGCTCGTTCTACGGATTGGCTTGGTTGCACTTTAGGTTTGGGCACGTCCTCGACAAGTTTCAGAGAACGTAGTATCCGAGATACTAACAGATATTGAACTTCATCTATCCAGCTGTCAGGAGAGGGAGAGTGTGTACGCAAGTTGATCTCCGATTCAGATCTCTCCCGCTTCATTAGTTCATGCTGTTGGCTAGGTTCAGTAACGGAAAACACCCCCATACTCTTCCCTCAGACTACAAAAAGGGTTTTAGTCCCCAGTGGGCAACCGTTGTTGATTTTTAAGATACTTTTTTGATCTCTGTTGACCATGTGTATCCTTGTTTTTCGGTAGATCAGGTTCTTTTATTAATATTAAATTATTAAATGTTGATTTTTCTTTGAGAACTTATAGCTTGTCAATTGCGTGGTCATAAATATTCTTTTGTTTAAATGGCAGCATTATTTGATTCATCAAAACTCAGTGAAATGAGTGGACTTGTAATTATGCTTTCTTTCTCGGCCAGGCCCGACAAAGTGCCTTCATCACTTCTGTTTGTTAGCTTTAGTGATTTCTCACGAGCTTAATAATTAATACACTTCAGTTTATGAAGTGACAACGGCCTTGCCACGTTGATAATATCATTCCCGCTCGTCCACCTAAGTAAAGTAACAATGGGTTTGGTTAGTACTTGTTCCGTCCTGGGAAAATGGGGTGCCGTTGCCTGGAGCACCTGCAAGTCACTGAAATGGCATCCATTTGAACTAGCGTGGGGTCACACACGACATATTATTATTAGGTTGTAAAGTACTACATTCATTAGAGCGAGTGACTCTCTATAGTATGCAAGCCACTGTATGGTGCTTGGTAGAGGGTACCTTGTGTCACAGCTAGTCATTTCCCTAAAAAAAAAAGGTTCAGATGGCTCTGAACACTATGGGACTTAACATCTGTGGTCATCAGTCCCATAGACTTAGAACTACTTAAACCTAACTAACCTAAGGACATCACACACTTCCATTTCCATGCCCAAGGGAGGATTCGACCCTGCGACCGTAGCAGCAGCGCGGTTCCGGACTGAAGCGCCTAGAACCGCTCGGCCACAACGGCCGGCCATTTCCCTTCCTGATCCATTCACAAACAGCGCGAAGCAAAAGTGATTGTCTGTATGCATCCGTGCGAGCCCTAATTTCCCTTGTTATATTCGTGGTCCTTACGCGTAAATGACATTGGCGGCATTAGAATCGGTCTGCAGTCAGCTATTGTTTCTCATCAGTGTTCCTCGAAAAGAATGCCGTCTTTCGTCCAGAATTCCCATTTGAGTAGACGTGAGATATCTGCAATACTTGCATGTTGGTCGAACGTATAAGAAGCTAGCTTCTGTATTGCTTTGATGTCATCCTTGAATCGGACCAGGTGGGAATCCCAAACACTTGACAATAACTCAAGAATTTTTTTGCAGTAGGATGCTATACATTCTCCTAAAATTCTTCCAATAAACCGAAGAAGACCATTCGTCTTCCCCACTACAACCCTTACATGTTCGTTCTATTTCATATTGCTTTGCTACGTTATGCTCGGATGCTTAATCGACTTGACTGCGTCAAGCAGCGCGCTGCTAATATTGTGTGCGAATACTACATGATTGTTTTTCTTACTCATTTGCATTGACTTAATAGTTATAAATAACGGGCTGTTATCACACCAAACATAAACTGTGTCTAAGTAGTCATGTATCCTCCTACAGTCACTCAATGGCGACACCTTCCCCCACACCACAGCGTAATCAGCAAACAGCCGCAGACTGCTGCTCACTCTGTTTGTCAGACGTTTTATCTACAGGGTGGCTCAAAAAGAGCTCCGGTTTTGACACATCCAAGTCATGGAAGTTTATTGGTTTATTAGAAAGTACTATGTACCTAAGACGACCATAAAGAAAAGAAGTCACAAAGAGTTGAGTCACATTACCTTGGTCGCCATTGATGATCGGCTATGCGTGAAGTGAGGCGATCCGGGAACCGCTCATGGAGCAACTGGATTGTTTCGCAGGAAGTATGGCAGATGGCGCCATCCTGTTGAAAGTACAAATCACCAGTGTCCATCACTCGAAATGAGGCCACAAAAAGACTCTTATCATAGTACGGTAACGGTCTCCATATCGGTCTCCATTGACTGACGAAAGAGACAAGAGCCGATGACGCCACCCGACGAAAAACCACACCAAACTGTCACTCATTGTGGCTGCGTTTTCCTATATTGGATCACGCAAGGGTCTTCTGAACCCCAGATATGGCAGCTCTGACTACTCGCAAAGCCATTTGAGTCGACGTATGCTTCATCATTGAAGACGATTTTGTTTGAGAAGCAGTCGTCCTCTCTTTTGTAAAGGCCTCGTCGCTACTGCTGTGGAGGCCGAGATGCCACTGTTGTTACGGTAGGCCGAGATTGTGAGGTTCGTGAGACGATTTCTGGTGCAGTGCACCGCTAAGACAATATATCCCTGCCACTATTACTCAGCTATACCCAGGCTCAAGTAACGGGATAGGAGAACGAAGGTTCTACAACACTCCAACAAATTACTAACAAAGTCACACAAATCAGTTAAAAGGTTTTAGATATCTTTGTGACTTGTTGAACAATGAAGTTTGCAACACCGCTCGTAATATAACACAAATAAAAAGCCCTCAACGGCTAACTGCAAATAATCGTAGATAAACTTCACAGTAATTAGCAAACACAATTTACGAGGTCTATTCACTTCTAAGAGTTCACTAAACGACGTTCCCTGTCTAAGTCAGCCTTGGACGATTATCTATAACAAAGTGGGCGAGAGCTGGTGATCTGCATTCCGAGTAGGCATCTGTCCGTTGTCATACGGTCATTGGCGGATTGTACTCGTTCGACAGTTGGTCGAGGCGAAGCCGATGTCTTCATCCTCAGCGCCGCCCGTGGCGCTGGTGGAACTCGCGCGAGTGGCGAGTGTCTAAGGCACTGGCACCAGCTCACATCTCTGCGCCTGTCGTGTTTTTGCCCTGGCTGTGTCTTTTACGAATGACACAGCATTTACAGAACCTAGTCAACAAACTGTCGTCTCTTCTGGTCATCCGTCACTTTCAGCTGCTGCGTCTATTGAATTTCTTTAGGGCGGTAATGGAAATCATGCCGGAGATTTCTCCATACTGAAGAAAGGCTTAAGCCCAATTGTTGGGAACGGTGACGAATTGACTTCATTATTCTAATAGCCGCACAACATTGCGATGTTCTGCTCACTTCGGACTTTGTTTACTGTTGAAACCGCCTCAAAGGACTGTTTCATAAGTTTGCCAATTGTTGATTCATTCGGTGCCTCATAATCCCCTAGAATTGCACAAAGTCTCTTGAATGTTGGTGCATAACTTTCTTGATTCTGATAACACGTTTTCACTATCAGCACACGTTGCGCATATGTGAACTGCTCCATGGTTAGACACCGAAGGCAATTTGGTCCCTTCTCTCAAATCAACCCACCAACCACTTAGTGCGGGAAATTCAGCTTGAATCAACAACCGGAATGTTCTTGAAAATAGAAACGAATCAAAACCATGTCACCAATCGACAAATGAAAATTTAGCAGCCGTTTCATATCCGGCGTTCTTTTATGAAGCATCCTTTATATAAAGAATAGCAGTGGTCCTATCACACTTCTGGGGCACTCCTGGCGGTGCCCTTGTCTCAAATGAATACTTGCTGTCGAGCAAAATGTACTGGCTTTTGTTACTTAAGTTACTTAAGAGGTCTTCGAGCCGCTCACGTATGTAGGAACCTAAGTATAGCGTATGCTCGTATCTCCATCAAGAGTCCACAGTGGTGAACCATTTTAAACGCTTTTCGGGAATTTAGGAGTATCGAATATACCTGTTTCCTTTCATCCGTAGTTCGCAGGATATCATGTGAGAAAAGATCAAGCTGAGATTACTGGAGAGTTGATTTTTAAAATCGAGCTGATCTGTGGTAAGAAGCTTTCCTCGTCTCAACGAGGTTTCTTATATTCTAAAGCAGAACATGTTCAAGAATTCTGCAGAAGAAGCAGTGTTAAGGATATAGACCTGTAATTTTGCGGATCTGTTCTTTTACGCTTCTTATTCGCAGGAGATACCTGCGCTTTCTCCAGTCGCTTGGGACTTAGCGCTGGACAAAAGATCTACGATTAATGCAAGGTAAGTAAGGGACCAATGCCGTAGAGTAATGTCAGTAAAACCGAACTGAGGGTCCATTCAGACCTGATGAGTTATTTATTTTCAACTTTTCAGGCGTTTCTCTAAATCAAGGATGTCTGTTAGTATGTCCACCAAATGGCAGTCTGTGCGATGGGCGAACGACGGGAAGTCTGTACGATTCTCCCGCGCGAACAATTTCTTAAAAGCGAAATTTAAAACTTCGTCTTACCTATTATTGTTTTTCGATGCCACATAGAACTGATTAACGAGTGACTGCAATATTACATAAGACTAAACTTTTATTGGGTTCTCTGCAAGGTCTTTTGCTATGGTATGACAGTGGTTGTGGTTGTATGCTTTGTACACATATCTTTTAACAGACGCACAGACTAGCCTTTATCTGTCGTCATTTGCGAGTTATCTTTTGAACAGAGAGTACAACATTCCTTGCTTACTCAGTATTTTTCGACTTCTGTTGTTGAACCGTGATTGGTCATTTCCGTCCTTAATCCATTTACTCGGTACATACTTCTCCAGAGTACGATTCATAATGCTTTCAAACTCTGCCCTCTACATCGATCAGAATGGATCCAAATAAGGTCTATCAAATGTCTACGTTGGATGCTAACAACTGATTATCCATCAAATGATAGAGCACAGCAACCAGTCGTCCTTTACTACCAGGTTTAATTCACTAGTCTAGATATCGGTTTGTGCCAAGTCACACTAGACTAGTGCCTAGCCGATATCTAGATAGGCGAATTAAACCTGCCAGTAAAGGAAGACTGGTTGCTGTGCTCTATCATTTTAAAGTCATATCACAGTCTTTCAGTCCACCCATGTTCCTAGTGGAAGGTAACCTGAACTGCTTATGTGCTCTTTTCAGCAAAAATGCTCTCTTAGCCTCCATGATTGAGTTACTAACTTTGGTGACCATCGTCGCTATTATGACACCACGATCTTTATTCCCTGACTCTATGCTGACACCTTCGCTAAAGTCACGCCTGTATATAGTTATAAGGACTAATATCTTTCCATTGTGTGTGAGCTGTCAAACTAGTTGCTCAGGACAGTTTTCGGAAAACGTGGTCAAAACCATTTCGCAAGACCATGTGTCCGTACCCTTTGCAATAGATCAAGAGACGTCCCGGTCTATAATCAGGCGACTGAAGCCGCCTTCAACTAATATTGCATGATCTGGATATTGTCGCACTATTTACAACACAAAAACTCCGACGCCTACCAAATTTCTCCTTACTGTTTTACCTTTCAGTGAATTTTTCTGTGAATCAAAGTTTGTAAATAAATGTACTGACATTTTTAGGATTAAATGAAATATTTCCTTATTGTTAAGTTAAATAAATGTTAGTTGTAAGCTAGTATACGTAGACAGGCTCTCTTAGTCAGGGCCATATGATATTGTAGGAGAGTGTTGAGAGAGACAGTCGAATCGCCTCTCGTAGCGGATCTTTTGTTGAGAAATGGTCGTAACGCAATGTTTCTAAAACATGTAATGACTCGACGAATAATTTGATTTGGACGGGCGAAGTATTTGGCATTAAATGGACACCGTATAGTTATCGCAAGAGGCTGCAAATGAACATGAACTGTACTGTGAGCCCCATTTCTTTTGTTAAGGAGCTATAAGAAGAGCCTGTAACACACATTGCTAACGAACAATGCCTTACATTGCACAACAAAATCACAACCTGAAGTAAGATCCAGCTAATTACTTGGGTGATCTGTACACTGTTAGCCCGTGTCGTCGTTCATTTTTTGTTTGAATTATACCGAATTACACGGAAGTGTTGGCCTTCAGTTTTATCCAAGACGAAATACCTAAGCAGGATCCATCCTATCCATTACTGATGATCGGAGAAAGTCCTGATGATTGAGAAACTGTTGAACTGTTTCTTGAACGAAATGATAGTAATTCAAATTTCAGTAATTTTCAAGGTAACAACTAACAGAAGTGATCAACTCTAGTAAACAGTAATTTGAAAGGCAGTTCTTAACAGAGCGGGATTCAGTAAACTATATTTTTTGAGTATTTTTCTTGGATTAATTATTTATCAATTTTACGTCAGTTTGTTAACGTCTTGAGCAAATAATAGTAGTAATACCCCATAGTGATTAGCAGTAATTATTAATGACTAGTAATAAAACTTGAATTTGCGTGAAACCAATAAGTTAGTAAAATCATATAATGAACGTTGCCATTCTTTACAATCGAAATTTTGTCTTTGCAACTCACGCAACTGTAGCTCATAGGATAGTGATTACTGAATGACGCTATATCATTATAATAATATTCAAGCAGTATGACAGCGTTCAGTAATCAATAAACGTAAATAACTTTCTGGCGTAAAATTAAAGAGAGTAAGCATTACAGTGAGTGACGCCACGAAGTTCCTTCATTTGCATAACTGTTTTCTACTGATGAGATTTTGTAATTCTTTGATTATTACTAATTTCCATGAGTTGCTACATAACTGAAACTTTTCACAGTGACATATCCATCTGAAATTAGGGCGGGTCAATATTTATCAGCTTTGTGCTGTTGTACCTTTGCAACAAAACTCAATATTCTGACGAAAGCTACAGAATATTAATAATAGAGACAGTAAGTTCACTTATATAGTGAGCAGGGAACCGTTGATTCATCACGACATCCTTTTAAGCGAATCAGAATAGTCACTTCTGTGTAATGTGAAAAGTTCTGTCTCAATAAAAGAATACAGAAGCTGTCTCATCTACGTCTGCATTGACATGTATTCTTCTCAAGGCCTTTTATGGTGTTTGCCGGAGAATACTTCGTGTACGACTGTCACTTGTCCGTCTCCAATCTAGTAGCTAGCAAATGGTGCACTACAAGAACGATTGTTGGTATACCTGAGTATGAAATTGAATCATTGCAATTTAACCTTTACACAAATCGAGTCTGATGGTATTTGTTTCTGGGTAACGTCACTTTTAATGGTAGAAAACAGCGGTATAAATTATAGAGAACCGTGACAAACAGAAGCTTAGCAGTGCGAGCAGGCTCGACTATAAGTGAAGCACCAAGGAAGAGAGTAGGAGTTGAAGCTAAACTCACGGTGTTTCGGAGTATTTTACGTTATTTCAGTGACTGATAAATGGAGTCAGATAGTCAGTATGAGCCCCCGCACCAGTAAGACCTTACAACCTCCTCCCCCTCCCCCCCCCCCCCAGCCACGTTGTGGAAGCATATGCTGCTTTGTTTGCAAAGTATGTCATAAAGCCGTTCTATCCCTTCCTGAAGAAAGCTGACCCACAGTTTCTGTAACTCTTCCTTCATATATATATATATATATATATATATATATATATATATATATATATATATATATATATATATATATATATACTCTGTGTGTGTGTGTGCTGGTTCAAAATGGCTCTGAGCACTATGGGACTTAACTTCTGTGGTCATCAGTCCCCTAGAACTTAGAACTGCTTAAACCTAACTAACCTACGGACATCAAACACATCCATGCCCGAGACAGGATTCGAACCTGCGACTGTAGAGCCCAGAACCGCTCGGCCACCCCGGCCGGCCGTTAATGCTGGTCCCACTCATGTTTTATTGGGCACAGATATGGGGAACTTGCTGGCCTGTTAGTACCCCAACATCACGCAAAAAATTAATTAAGCCACGTGCTCTGTGTGGATGAGCATTCTCCGGTTGAGAAATGGCACCACGGCATTGTCGGGTAAGACGTAACACATAATGACGCAGGGTGTCCGTGACATACCGTTGCGCTAACAGTGTTTCCTGAACCATTGACCTGAAGCCATACCCGATGGCTCCCCACATCATGACACCAGCAGCAGAGTCACTGTTCATCTGCAAAACATTGGAAGAGTGGAACCTCTTCCGATGTCACCACCATACCCTCCGATGATGGTCATCCTTGGTAATGTAAGCCACAACGAGGTTAACCCCGGTGACATAACAACTCCAAACGCAGTCATTGGTGTTGTGTTATTAACGGCAACCTACGCACGGGACTGTAATTCCATAGTCTGGCTTATGCTAGTCTCCAACCAATTGTGTGGGATGACACAGAACGTGGCACGGAGATCATTATTTGTTCTGGGATGGCAGGCGCAATTGTGAAAGGGTTACGAAGTTCCTGGTGCACAAAACGGCTAGATTTGCTGGTGGGCAGATGTGGTCCACTGGAACCTTGACGGAGACGACTATGCCTACGCTCACGTTCCCATGCAGTCAAACATTGGACCACTGTCACATCCTAATGCCCCAGAAATTTACACGATTGGACCAGCCGATCAAATGAGTACCCACAATTAGGCCTTATTTTTAAACCCTGTCAATTTTTGATAACACGGTCTCACACGAGTATGCGGCTTCTCTCCATACTTAACAGTGACCATTCAACGTATGAAGCTCTTCGCGCAATACTGCACAGAAGACGACTTACATCACGAAGAGAATAACTCCCTTCAAAAATTTTTAGTTAAGGCACATCCATAATAATAAAACAGTTTAGCAACACAGATAAAATTAAAAGAAAACCCAAGGCTTGATCAGGAGAAGATTATTAATAAAATGGAAGGAAGTGATATTCAGTCACAATTGTACAAGAGAAGATATTTTAAAAAAAAATACATGTATGTAGAGAATTTTACTATAAAGTGGCAATACTGAAATTGCGTATCAGTCATCTTACAACGTAAAGAAATTATGTTACGGACATAAGGAACAGAAAACAAAACTAGTCACTAGTTTTGATTTCCCTTTCTTTTAAAAGGACAATGTAGATGTACCAAAGCTCGTGAACTGCCACGGTTCAGCGAGCAGAATGTTAAACACTTTCAGTAATTTCACGAGATTATCTGCTCTAGTAGCATCAGATTGAGTTGAGTGGCCTGACAGCAAAGCTCTCAGAAGAACAGTAATTACAGCCTAGAAAACAGTGGCAGTATTGCAAGAGATAAAACACAGGCTTAAATGGTTCAAATGGCTCTGAACACTATGGGACTTAACTTCTGAGGTCATCAGTCCCCTAGAGCTTAGAACTACTTAAACCTAACTAACCTATGAACATCACACACATCTATGCCCGAGAAAGGACTCGAACTTGCAACCGTAGCGGTCGCGCGGTTCCAGACTGTAGTGCCTAGAACCGCTCGGCCACTTCGGCCGGCCCACAGGCTTAAAATAAGAACTGTTATGTTGTAGAAAACAGTCACAAGTCGCATTTTGTATTTTTTAGTTTGACCTGTTTCGCTCTGCAGTTGAACAAGAGCATTATCAGAATATACAATGTTAAAGGTAAAATTGGGACAATATAGAAAACTTACATCGACATCACGTGAAGAATATAATTCCGTTCCCAGTGTGGTGACACGTTTAAGTTGTCTGACAACATTAATATTGCCTTTACAGTTGGCTGACTAACACTTGCCGTATCATCCCAAAAGAAGTATTTTTAGAAACTACAGTTTTGAATGCATTTTCGTATAGGCATCTCTAAATTTGTACCTTTTATAATCTAGTTTGAAAGATATTTTAATTTTTACAGACGTACTTGATTTTTAAACATATGCAGATTTGCATAGCTCTGCGATTTCTATACACAAGTACATAAAAGAGGCGATTAAAGAAACTTTCGTTTTCTGTAGTTGTAAATTATCTGTAGATAGACTATGCAATGGACGTTACAAGTAATGTTGTATAGTCAATTTTATCTTTGTCGCTATCAGTGTCAATGCGTACATTTACTACAGTCTTTAAACGCACTTTAAACCTAAGTTTAAGTACTATAGTACAAACACATTAATCCTTAGAGCTGTCAGGTAACTGCAAAGGCAATATTTAATGCTGTCAGCCAACTTTGAACGTACGTCACCACACTGGAAGCAGAATATGTATTTTACGTAATGTGAATGTAAGTTTTCCATATTGTCTCAATTTTTAATTTTTACAGTGTATTATGATGATGCTCTTGTTCATTTGAAGAACGAAACAGGTCATAATAAAAAATGTAAACTGCGATTTGTGGCAATTTTCGAAAACTTAGTTTTAAGAGTCGCTCCCCCTGTAGACGATAATTGCTCCCGGTAAAGCACTGTTAAATTTTACAGAATTAAGACAGCAAATCCGAACAAACATAATCCAGTTAACACACATAACCCTTATTAACTTGACCCAGGCGAAGATAGAATATTAGAATGACAGAACTGCAGGATTATTGTTGCTTTGGCCACTTATCTGTTTGATATTGAATGTGAATCAACTATTACTCCGATGACGGCAACTATAAATGTCTGACTTCCGAACATACAAACGAGGCTAATTAACCACCTTCCACATAACAGCGAGTACAATGTTCATAAACTAAACACTATGCTCTCTTTTCGGGGCGACAACCCGTCTACATTCGTTACTGGAGTTGCCCAGGGTGTCTTCCTTGACGCTTGAAAATCGACACCAACGTACACGCAGGTCGCCCGCGCGGCCACAGCCACACAGCCATCAGCCAAGCCGACTCCCGATGTTGTGACCAGGTAACAGCCACGAGGACAATTGTCCCCAGTCACTGCAGTCGGTGATTTCTCTCTACTCAACGGCGGAGCCGCTTAATTCGCCTTCCGAGGTCATGAATTCTCTCGGGCCGCCAGAGAAGTCATGGAATACTCTGGGAAAAATAGATGAGCTTAATGATCATCGATACGCTCACTTCCACTGATCACTAAGAAAGTGTAGGTCACCATATTTTAGGTGTTGGGAGCGGGCCTATTTTAATGCGTCATTTTATGCGATTCCAACTGAGAGCGTGTTTTTTGATGTGGTTTAACACTGATTTTTCCAGTTTAGGTACATCGTAGAGTGTGGCACCTCCAGCAACTCACATTGGCATCAGCTTTCTCGTACTTCTCTGTGTTTCTTAGTTGTAATTTGCATTTACAATATTTTCCCAAAAATTACATCCAAATATAAGAAACAGCTAATAAAATGTAGGTAAACATTAATTATTAGTTCTCGATATTCGGATAGTATTTTGAACTATCTTTCTTTTGAGCCATCGATCAGCTGTCTAAAAGTAATACATAAAATATTATAACTTTTCTAAATATAAGTGGTACTTCGTTGTTCTGTCTGCTAAATTAATTATGTTACAAGGTTCAGCGTGCCCCCATTTGTCTTGTCTAGAATTTATTTTGGTATGTATATCTCTTATCTAGCTATGGTTCGTCATGCACATGTTTTTATGATAGAGGTATCAAACCGTCCGTGAAGCGACAGCATCAGTCGGTACACACGCAAAAGAGCGGACCGCCTCTTCCCGGTGGAACTTGGCCATCTCCTGACGTGCTACTTTGACACGACTCTCCGTCGGCAGATCAATTCTGGATAGACACCTAATGGCTGTAACTGTAGCCGGGAGCCACTTCCTCGCACCTGCCGTATGGGCACAGTGGAACAAGTGTCCAGCGCCTAGCCTCCTCTTCGTGGACTAGGTGGGGGTTCGCTCGTGTGCTTCATTTCAATCTGTGCTCAGAGTGCTGTACTTTCACGGCATCGTCATATAACACAGTGGCTAGGTGATAGACTCACTTTCACTGTAGTCAGACCAGCCTGAAAGATTAACAAAATGGGAGACTATATTTCCTTAAAGAACCAGGATCCCAAGAGAAATGGCGACCCTGTTTCTCGATGACTGAACTGTCACAATCGACGTCGTAGTAGAAATGGTGAAAATCAGTTATGGATTTTGACCAGGGAAGTCGTTTTGCTCCACAATAACCCTCTAACTGATTCTTCACACAGATACATTTTGGAATTCTTTGGGCTACCTACACTGGCCGGTCCATTAATGAGATACCGACAGGGGTGTGGAACCATATCTGTTCCAATGTCGTGAACAATTGCGCCTGGTTTCTCAGTTGAGGATCGTTGGAGCTTACAGCCCGATCGAGGTGATCCCACAGACCCTCGATTGGGTTTAAATCCGGGGAGCTAGTGCTCCTCGAACCACGCACCTGCACGAGAGACGTGTGACACGTTGCGTTGTCCTGCTGGTAAATGATGTGGTGCCAAAGAAAAATAAACTGCACGCAGGGAAGGACATTGTCCTCAAGGATAGACTTATATTTGTGTTGGTCCATTGTGCCTTCCATAATGACGAGATTACCCAGGGAATGACATGACAACGTACTCCAGGCCGTAGCGCTCTTTCCTCCGGCCTGGACCACTCCGACGATCGTTGCAGGCAGTTTAAACGTGCAAATTACAGAACTCCTCACAGAATGAACAGCAGCCAGCTTGGGTGCATGAACCAAGCGCCTCCTGCAGATGCTCACAAGGTGCAACATTCGTTGAACGGTCGCTGAGGATACACTGTTCGTACCCCTTAGCTCATATGGGTGATCACTTGGTAAACGGTTGCTCCTCCATTCGCTCGTGCACACAAAGTTCACCACTGTCGTCTATGATCTGTGACGCACCGCAGTTGCCACGGCGATGTTTTTTGATAGCATCATTTTATCACGGACCGTATACTTCAACCACACAGCACGTGAACAGTTTACAAACATAGCCGTTTTGGAAATGCTTCCGCACTTGACCAAGAAGCCAATGATCATGCCCTTTTGGACGTCAGACATCCACTTTACGACAACGACTTTGCTATCTTCCACGTCCTCCCAGACACGCTTTATGTGCCCTCCACTGTTAATTCAACCTGACGTCATACATAGGCGGCGGTCACATTAATAGCACTCTACCGGGTATATTTGGCGCCCCTCCACTACCTCTCCTGAATTCTACTCTCCACGCCCATTCCCTCTTACCGATCGCCGCATTGTCGTCTTCTTTCAATTGAAGAAACCTTTGCATGTCAGCCACTTCCATAATGACGACGACGTGATTTTCTATGTGGAACGTTCCCTCAAGAAGCAGACTGCAGTCGTCTACAATTAACTTCCGCGAAGCCGACTGTCGTCAGGAAAAGCTGTTGCATCGAGGGATGCATTTTTAGGTAAGGAATGAAACCGTAATTGAGGTGGTAATTGCGGGCCGGGGTGGCCGAGTGGTTCTAGGCGCTTCAGTCTGGAACCGCGCGACCGCTAGAGTCGCAGGTTCGAATCCTGCCTCGGCCATGGATGTGTGTGATGTCCTTAGGTTAGTTAGGTCTAAGTAGTTCTAGGGAACTGATGACCTCAGACGTTAAGTCCCATAGTGCTCAGAGCTATTTGAACCATTTTTTTTGAGGTTGTAATTAAAGCTTGTTGACTATCCCTCGTAAGCTAAACTTCCATACTTTCCATACTTTTATCTGTGGAATATTCTTTCAGAATTAAATCACAAACAATTACCGAATTCTGAATAGGGTTTCAGGATGTTTCCCTTGGTTGTAAGGTAATGGCAGATCTTAAAACTCCCTACCAAATATTCCCAATTGGGACTCCTTCTTCGCGGTACTAGCTTACCTAGTATTTGTCTCAAACGACCCCGAATCTGTGAAGATTAGGGGATAGATATTGTAAAATAGTAAGTAACAAGGGATTGATGGATGGCTACACTGATGGCAGTTGTTCGAGGACAATGAAGACTTTTACATTTTTTTGGAATAAAATTAGAAAAGCAATCGGGCAGTTTCAATTTCTTGAACCTCTGATCTGTATATTTTGCAGAATCGCTACCTTATACGCGCCCGTGCCGTGCCGTCACCAACCTGCGTGAGGCGAGCGAGTCGGCAACCCGCCCTGAGATAATCTCGTCTTAACCAGATGTCCGTGGGCCGGCTGCTTTAAGCAGCATGATTCTGCCACTGGTGGCCACCGCACCTGTTGCTCGCACATCCATCACTCACGGTCATGTGGCCACTGCCCGGCTGCCACACTGTCATTATTCATTTGTTACCGAGCACAGCGTTTGCGCAAAGCGCTACAGCTGTCTCGCACAGCACCGTCATTTGTACTTGCGTGTCCAACAAAATGGAAATTGATGTAGTGGAGAGACATACAAGGAACCCAGTGTACAGTGTATCAAATGCTGCAGACACGTCTATTTGTATTTAACTCTGGTGGAGCACGAATGGCAGGATTATGCTATCTACAGAATGTGGATTAACTGCGTATAATTTGTACAGATTACGTTGATGACGTAAATGGATTCAGCTGCGAGTTAATCAGTGTAATTCTTTCCCAAAGTGATCTTAATGTGATATTTTCTTTCTGCTGAATCGTCATTTCTCCCACGTGTTATTCGTGAGCGAAACGGTAGACGAATAGTCTCAAAGTTGATAAAATTCTTCAGGGTGTGTGGTCGTATTGTGAATATGTGAAATACCCCGACTTTTCGGCCACTGTAGCGGACTGACAGTGCGGCCACATACCGTGAAGAATTTCATCAACAATGACAACGTCCGCAGGAGCCTAAGAATGCAGTCAGAGTGATGCCCGATGGAATCTCCGCCGAGCATTAACTGCTAATTGCGGAGTAGTCGTAACAGATGTAAAACCGATAATCGCATGCAGTACGCCTCACTCTTAACATATTTCGAACTCCAAAGTGATCACGTTGAAGTTTACGTTTAAGATATTTGATAAAGAAGAAATTCGACGCACAGTAAGGCTATTAAAAATGGAGTACAAGGTTAGACACGACAAGGATGTGAAAGGGAGTCTACAGTTTCATACAACAGGAAATGCAGCATTCTCTTAATCGATATGGAGACGGAAAGAAAGAATAAATCTGAATGACTTTAGTAAGATGTAAGACGTGCTTCTCCAAATGCCAGTCAAGTGTCTATGGACTAACGTTATGTTTCTGACGTTAAACTAAGATTTATATTTCGCAGTACCACATTCCTTGGTACACTTTATATCCCACCAGCACGACATCTGAAATCTATGAAACAATCCGTTTCATTTATCGACAGACAATTATTCTTTATTACTTTTTCTTCGCAGAGTTCGGCAGTAGCTACAATAGCAGAAATTGTGAACTTTATCGCCATGTGATGCTTCCTTGGTACGTTCTGTATGACGTAATTTTGAACGATATTTCTCCATACTTTTAACTTCCTCATTTCTACCTTTTTTCGTCAGCAACAAATAAAGCTATATGCTGATACACTCAAAGAATAATGTATTAGTGCAAATGAGCAGAAGTTTTTAAGGTTGTTTGGTGTACACGTAATTTGATGTTCTTAGTGTATTTGAATCCTCAAGTGCTTGAAATCAAAGACTCTAATGAATACTGCTTTGATCTTAAAAGGGACGCTATCCGACTTTTTTGTAGGAGATCGAAGTAAGCACTCATGTAAATTATTAAAATTTCAGAGTTACTGTCAGCACAATAGTTACTTTTATATGCAGTGTTTGCCGTAAGAATTGAAACAGGTTACGACATTCGATACTAGAAATAGAAACGTGAGATCAACTTTGGGTCCACAAACGAGTAATTCGAGAAACAGAGGAAGGAGCAGGAGATTAGAATTTAACGCCCCGTCGACAGCGAGGTCATTACAGACGGAGTGCAAGCTCGGATTGGGGAAGGACGGAGAAGGAAATCGGCCGTGCTCTCTCATAAGAACCATCCCGGCATTTGCCTGAAGCGATTTAGGGAAATCACGGAATGCCTGCATCTGGATGGGCGGACGCGGGTTTGAACCGTTGTCCTCCCGAATGCGAGGCCGGTGGGTTAACGACTGCTCTACCTCGCTCAGTAATTTGCGAAACGACTGTGAACTTGTTTTTTCGAGCAGCCACTGGCTTCAGTAGGAAATGTTATGTTAGTTAGCATCAGTTTATTAGAAATTTGAACTTTTAGATTTAATGCCCGTCAAATGGGGATCGAATTTCACCCACGGTCTACCTTCAAACATGCAACACTGTGGCAATAAGTTACATCTTAGCATTTAGTATACGCTCGTACTCTTTAGTGGAAGCGTACTACAGAGGAAGCAAATATCAATTTGAAAAATGCAGAGCCCACCCAAAATACGTTAGGACATAGAGATTTCCAACTTGAGAGCCATACCTATAACCGCAGAGGAGAGGAATAGAATGGACGACTAAAGTGTTAAAGACAAATGTTGAATCACAACATTCCGAGACTGAAGAAATTCGCGGAGAGCAATATCGACGACTGTAACTGAACCACCATCTCTGGGTTCAAATCCAATTTAAGCCATCCAGGGTTCCGTCTGCTCCTCAACGTGCAGATAATACAATGAATAAAGAGCGAAGAGATTCAGCGGAGTATCTGCTCAGCAAGCCTCTCTCCGAGGACATCATGGAAGAGGGCACATAATAGTGTCTTCGACAGGATATGCAGACAGAGTAGAAGGACTGTTACACTACCACCTTGTTTGGCCAGGACGAAGTCATGTTCGCTATCAGTATTCTTAAAAGAGAGATAGCTTCTCGTAAAGATAGCGTCTGACTCGAGGTTTAGAAAATTAACCACTGAGAAAAGTACCATTTTCAGTTCCTCTAATTAAGAACGGGGAAAGATACCGAATGTCTTTAGAAAAACAGTAAGCGCGAGAGGTTCAGATGAGGAACCGCTGTACATGAAAAACTAAAAACATTACAGACCAAACTCCAGGAAAGGTATCTGCGTAGCAGTTTACAAACACACACACAGAGCTCATAGAATTGACGAAGGAACAGTCAAATCCAACATGTCGACACCTGCCCTGAATTTTTTTATACAGGAAAAATACACTGAAAAAAACAAAATGTCAGACTTTCAGCTGTTAAGATACTCCACAACTATTTTTTATGTGTTGAATATTGCCAAATTAGTAACTCCCTATGTGGCTGGATAAATGTACACTCCTACATTGACTGTAGACGGCATACGTAACGTAGAAATCGTATAGTCTTCATTTAGAGCACATCGGTAAGTACATAACAGGAGCAATGTGATCGTAATTTGTAAAGTTTCATTGACTCAGTTGTTCACAGTCAGTATTCGCTCGACTTTTAAATTCATTTAATATCTATAAAAACAAGCCGTTACCTTTGCAGTGTCATCAAGTTTCTGCTTTCATGCTCGCAAACGACATCTGTCTTTATGCAGGTTCCAGAGTTTCACAGTAATGTGGCATCCAATTAATGTTTTCTACATCATAAGGGTAAAATAACAAGAATGAGGTATGCAGTCTCAATCATCTACTTCTCCATAAGCGTTATGTATGTGTTTTTTATTAGTTAATTCTTTGACATTCAATAGAATGATGTCGACATTTCGTTAGGAATTGTAGAAATATTGAAATAAAGAGGAAGTAACCTTTATGATTCCGTCAATTGTGGTTCGAACGATGATTGTTGTGCTAATTGAAGTACAGAGAAAAAAATAAAATACTCTCCTAACTTAAAGAAATCATGGAGAATAATAGCTTTCAATGACAAAGAAAGCCTGTAAATTTTTAGATTAAACGAAGGAGGGAGAAAATGCTTGAAGCTATGCTGTCTCAAAAGCCGGATTCGTTTCACAAAATCTGAACGTCAATTGTGTACATGAAGAAATAGGCTGGTTATACGAACTACAAATATGTGTCAAATGAAACTCACTAAAGGCAGAAAGAAAATCTGTTCCAAAGATTCAGAACTGCTCGTGAGAGTCAGTGCATTGTAACTGAGGGAGCCTAAAGGACTAGACCCTCTGAATTGCGAGTGAGATTTTCAGATTTCTTCGACATAGTTAAACAGATTCACCTAATTATACGGAAAGGGAAGTCGCAAAATTAGCAAGTTTACTTCAAATAAACGTGTAGAGGAGATCTCACTCACAATTAGTACTGTAGACAAAATCGCAGCTTTTTGCTATCCCCTGAAGTAATATGTATAGAGCCAATCAGTCAGATTTTGTATGAGAATTGCGTGCAAATAGCATTTTATCATTACGAGAGAAAAAAAAGCTATTGGACAATATAACTTCTGATAAGTCTTTGTCATTTCATGTTTATCATGAATGTATTGTTAAACTCCAGTCATTTCTACGTCATCAGTTTGTATCATCACGTTTTACGAATTGGATCAATAACGCCTTATACGCAGAACAATATGCAGAACAACAGCTTTCTTCACTACAATCCTGCCTAAATAAAACTAAGCAATTACTGTAAAGTGTCCCCGGAAAGCGTTAAGTCTTCTTTTATCAGGTGTGCCACGCATAAGGGAAATGTTTGTTTTCGTTATTCAATGCACGCACCGAATTTTTGAATACGGTGAACACTGCTTCATTGTTTATAAAATACACTTCATTCAAAAATTATGGTATGAACTGTGCCTCACGAATTTTTTTGTTGAATATTTTCTGTCAATGAATTTAAGTCCCGATTGATAGAAGTCGTCTGCAGTGTAACATAATAAACTGGTTTTGTTATGTTTTCTCTGCCAGTCACTTGTGTAGCAATTACGGTTGTAACGGTTAAGTTGCCAAAACGAACTACGAGTTATTCAAAACATTAACGGCTGAGAGACATTGTTGGGATGATTTAAACGCTTAAAATTCGAGTGTGTGTACTTTGGACTTGAGCTATGCGACGCTACGTTCTCTTGACGCGGTTGTGTCCTCTTACGAGCCGGATCGTTCGCTACGCGATAGGGGCTATTCAGGCAGCTGTTGTAATCAGTTCGTCGTGCATAAGAAGTGAGTAACTTTAAATAAAATTATAGGGTACCTTCCACCGCGGAATACATGGTGGCTTGCAGAGGATGTATGTAGATATAATCTTGACAGTGATTCACGTCAGCTTGTCTTCAAATTCGGTTGTTTTGTACAGAACTGCTACTGTTAATATGCAGTATTTAGTATTGGAACAGAGGTAAGCCGCAAGGTCTGATCACGAGTCGGGTATTGCCGAGACACGTGCCAGCCCGACTATGTCCAGAAGATGAGAGACAATGTTGTTACTGAATTTGCCACCCGCAACAAGGGTCTGACAAGACTGGAAGTTTTCCCGGCACAGACATGAAACCGTGAAAACATATAAAAGCTAGTATACAAATAAGCTTCAGTTCCTTATTTTTAGTTTGTGGTGGATTTATAGTAATTTAATATCATTTCATTACATAATGTTATGTTAAACGTTTCGTTTTGCTATAAATAAACTTGTGACTGCAGTGTGAACGATAACTGACTACAAGTAGTAGCACTTCTGTTATTTAATTACCTACAGTAGCGTGCTGGAGGACAGGTCTAGAAGAAATAGTAATAAATAAAGGAATAAAGAAAACGTGACACTTTACGAAGAATGGAAAACGCTGTTTCAGAAATAAAGAGAAAGATCTTCATTTTAAAGCAACCTTTCGTCTGTTACAGACATGAAATATGCTCCCATTATCGTCCATGGTGTTATCATATCTAAAGAACAGATTTACTACGGAGACTTTCAGCCACCGATAGACACGACTGTTTTCAGGAACGCAAACACCGTATAGTGTTGCAGACTCAATGTGACTCATTATCATTACTGGTATGCACGTGGCTGTGCATAACCATTACGTCTAATGATACATAAACCCAGAAAATACGGTATGTTAGCTGAACATTACGTTCTGGTGAAATAATTACCTGCGTGATTTACGACATGCGAAGCCAATAATAACGATCGTTCAGGAATGGCGCACCAAAATTCGCATAACCACTCGGGTGACTTGACATGCTGTAACTACAGATTCAGAATGTTTTTCCTTATAACGTAAGCCCCGGGTACTGGGAGTATTGATAAAGACACAGACGCGAAGATACAGGTACTTCCGTAGACGTGAGTTTTCAGTTTGGTGAAAAAATTAAGAATGAAGTAAATTAGAAACACCACATCGAGAATGGTAACTCTTTTGAGCGACACGGTGTGGACCAGCATGGAGGTAGAGAAAGAAATGAAAGTGCTATTTGAGAGCAATTTTCCCTCAGCTTTCGCTTTAATCAGAAAATTGAAGAAAATAATTAACATTGTAGTTTACGTAAAATCGTCCACGAGATATTCCACAATCCATCAATCACTTTCGTATTTCGACTGTTCCAGAGAAAGTTCACTGTTGGCTTAGGTCAAATAGTCATTGACGAATTTCAATATTCATTTTTATCCAGCTAACCCCTGCGTTACTCTCTCAGTTGGTAAATCGTGCGACAACACAGTACGAATACTAGAAGATTAACCTGTCAGTTTATCCGAAAATGGTTTCTTTCATATCGAGGGAGCGAAGGATGATTTAAAGTTTAACGCCCCAAGGTCATTTTAAGGCGGAGCACGAAGCCGTGATGAATGGGGAAGGAACTCGACGATGCCTTTACAAAGGAACCATCCCAGCATTTAGGGAAATCACAGAATGCCTAATTCTGGATGACTGGAAGAGGATTTGAACCCATTGTTTCATATCGTTTCCATCCGTGCGTCAACCAACTATTGTGGCTACGATATATCTAGATATTCTTCTCGTTGGAAGTAGTTGTTTTTGTAATGATAACTTGCACAAAACGAAATTTCACGTCACATGCCATGCTGTAACGCAGTATACTTGTACAAATAATTAACGCCGATGCACTTGGCGGCCCATATTCGAGAATTTCTCTTGGGCCTAATTTCAGAAGACTGGAAGTTTCAACTACTTCTTCTCTTTATTAAATAAAATCTCATCAGAGTTCTGTGAGATTCTGAGGCAGTTTCTTGATGAAATGTCTTAAAAAAAGACGGATCCTTGACTTACTTTCTTTGAGAAGATGTAATTTCGCCGTCGGAGGCTTTAAAATTTTAACTCCAGTTAGTAAAAGTTATGAGCGCGTAAGATGTGAGTGAACTTCATTACAGGTTTATGACAATGCTTTAAGACGTTTGGGGGAACAAATGAAATGCAAATACGGGGAATAAGTAATAGGGAAAATATACGAAATGATGATAAGTGGTCCAAGTGAAGCACTTCCATTCGTCAATCCGAGCTGTTATGATTTATGTTTATTTTTTACATTACTTGTTTTTAGATCATTCCTACTTCGCAAAAGACTCGTTATACTAGGGAGGTCAATGGCCAGTTCATTTCTTGTCGGATTACTTGCTTAGTGTTTGCTGTCGCCAGTGCCCATTAAGTCTTTACATCTGTGCACAAGATCCTCTGTCAGTGATTCCGGAAGTTAGCATGGCGTCACAGAGATGTGAGAGCAGAACACATGATATCGCAGACATACAGCTGAATCAGTGAAATTCCTATTTTAAATGTGCCTTCTGCATACAGAATACGTTTTATTAACCGCAGAGAGTATATTTTGTCCCGTGTTTGATGGCCGTCTGATCAGAATACTGTCCAAAATAATTATCACTACCAACTAAATTGTTACACTGGCGGATAAAAACGCGACACCAAAAAGAAATTAATTTAAAGTAATTAAATTTCCGAAATGCAATTCTCTAGATAACGTATTTAAGTGATTAACATTGTAAGATCACAGGTTAATTTAAGCGCGAGATAATCCATTGGAAATGTAATATGCTGTTACATTAATAACCAGGCTAATCGCCAAAGTATTGCACGCAAGCATGCAAACGTGCAGTTTGTGGGGTGGACTTCTAAGCTTGTTGCAGTTAGTTTGTCAACGTCGACGTCAAACGAGGTCCCAGAAGTTCTCGACTAGAGACAACTCTGATGATCGCGCAGGCCAAGACAACATGTCGACATTCTGCAGAGCATGTTGGGTTACAACAACGATTTGTAGAGGAGCGTTATCCCCTTGGAAAATATCCCGTCAAATACTGTTCGTCAATGGCAGCACAAGTCGAATAGCCAGACTGACGTACAAATTGGCAAGCAGGGTGCGTGGGATAGCCACGACAGTGCTCCTGCTATCATACGAAATAGCACCCAAAGCCATGATTCCAGGTGTAGGTTGCTTGCAGGCCCCCTTCTAACCAACACATGGCTATCACTGCCACCACTGAAACTGAAGTCGCAAATGGCAGCGATTTGGGGTCAGTGGAATGAACGCTTCAGGGCGTAGTACGATGTGCCAGAGCCGTTTATCCCGATCACGGTGGCCTTTCCTTTCGTTAAGTCATGTACCCGTTGAGAAACCAGTCTTCTTGCTACAGCACATTCTCGAGACCATTGCTGCCAGCAGTCATGCACAGTGGCTACGCTACGTTCCTGTAAAGTATCTTTCTGCATTATCGCAGAAGTAACATACAGCTTCTCATAGTCCTATTACACGACGGTTCAAAAGTGTTGATAATGGCGTTCTTGTTGCCTTAAAGGCGTTCTCGCCTAACATCAACTCACCACGTCCATTGTCGAAGATAATTACAGCGTGTGTTTAAAGCAAACCTGATTTGCGTCTCATAGCGGAGCTACGATTATGCAACTGGCATGAAATGCGAATAGACAACGTCTTTCAGAGGTAGAAACACGCCTACCAATTTTGGTTTATGTTGCACTGACCCTTCTTGGTGTTGCGATATTTTTCCGCCAGTGATATTGAATTTAACAATATGGTGGACACTCTTGAAAACAATGAGGAACCTTCTATAGGTTGTGACATAGGTTCTGACAAATAATAAACTGTTGCAGCAACATTTACCGCCTATTAATGCGTGTGAATTTATCTACCGTTTGCCGCGCGGGATTAGCCGAGCGGTCTACGGGCGCTGCAGTCATGGACTCTGCGGTTGGTCCCGACGGAGGTTCGAGTCAAATGGCTCTGAGCACTATGCGACTTAACTTCTGAGGTCATTAGTCGCCTAGAACTTAGAACTAATTAAACCTAACCAACCTAAGGACATCACACACTCCCATGCCCGAGGCAGGAATCGAACCTGCGACCGGAGCGGTCGCTCGGCTCCAGACTGTAGCGCCTAGAACCGCACGGCCACTCTTGCCGGCGGTGGTTCAAGTCCTCCCTCGGGCATGGGTGTGTGCGTTTGTCCATAGGATAATTTAAGTTAAGTAGTGTGTAAACTTAGGGACTGATGACCTTAGCAGTTAAGTCCCATAAGATTTCACACACATTTTTTTCAACTACCGTTTAAATAATAACAGAAAGCACAAGCAACTTCAGTAAGGGAATATTTCAGGCAATGCGATCGTGTTCGAATAACGCATTCTAAAATTTGTAGGCCACAGTACTTAGTGGTTTGCGACGCGTTCGATGTAGGGTGTCAGATATTCCCTATTTGAAACAGAACTTGTATTCATTTGATATGACTGAAGGTACGACTCGTGTCATGAATATGAAAGGAAATAAGTACCCAGAACGCATTCAGCAGCTAAATTAAAGAACGAAACACATACGAATGAAGGCTTTTGAATTCAGACGAAAGATGAAATTTGTTGGACAACAGTTTAGCGATTCGATGCAAGAACAGCTGTAGCTATCTTAAGTATTGTAGTAATTTACATGTTTAAGGAATGTAGCTAATTATAGTATAATTACTCAGGATTAGGCAGCTGAATCTCATGGCTTTGAGACATCATTTACCACACGGACAGCGAAGGATGGCCGTTGGCAGACGGAAACACGTGACCAGGTGCTGACAGACCGTGACCGTAACTACCAAAAGTTTTAGAAAAGGACAGTCCACGGTTACGATACGCTTCGACTACCAGTTACGCAAATTTCGGTCGATCAATGTAGCAACCAGAACGGTGAAATCTCGGAAAAATATGATGCTGACATCTATGAGAGGCGACACGCTAAGTTCTAATCAGTCAACGTAGTTGAAACCGTAATAAAATGTTTGTGCTATTTTCTTAGAGTATATGCTATATGTAAATATTATTTTTATGTGAATTTTCTAAGACTAATTATGAAACTAATTCATGCTCTGGACCTAATATGTAAAATATGTAACTAACTGCATCGACTGGGACTTGTAAGGGCAAAGAATTGCAAAGTAAGTTTGCTGAGTGTAGGTGGCCTTCCATAGTTCCTTGGAAACTGAACAGAAAGGCTACGAGGCATCTACTCCAACGGCATTCGCATGCTGATTCAGCTGAATAAGGCTAAAGACATTGTGACGGTCCGATTAAATTCATGTACAATCATGTTTTTGTTCCCTTGCGAGGTGTTAACTGTAAACTTGGCACTGAAGCGACCGCCTGAAAATGTTTACTGAGTTATGAGATAAGACCAGCAAGAGGGAAAAAATTCTGTTATTAATTGCTTAGACGAAATTTGTAGGAAACATGGAAACGAGAGAACAGTTAGCTGGACACCCGTCTTCGTAATTGACTGATGTAATTCTTTTATTGCGCTAGGTCTGGATAAATAGCAACGAAGTTTGTATTGATTACACTCAGAAAACGTTAGCTAGCTGATATTGGAGAACAAACTTAAGATGTTCAGTTCAACGAAAGCACTTTTATTGTATTCAGGGATATCAGTTACCATTTGATGATTATTTCCATTAATTACAGTACAGTATAGTTTTATTTTTATTTAATGTATGATATGTGACATGGGGAGAGTCATTTATTCCTTGACCGTAGCGGAACTTTATTCTGATAGGAAGGTCGACATTTAAATCAAAGTCAGATTTCATTTATTTAGACCACAGTATGACTACTGTACTGGAACGATGACACTATTCGGTTATTTTCATGTCAGGCTCCCTGTTACGTTCGGTTCACCTGAGCCCAATTTTCAGAACTGGTATTATCACGGAACTCTTGAGCTTGGGAACCTACGGCTTCCCGCAGTCAGGCACAATTATTCAGCATAAATAACAGAACTTCTGAAACAGAACTGCTAAAACATTTATTTGTTTAATTATAACTGGATGACGAGTAAGTCTACTACTTACGAACTAAAGAGACTATAACATTCTATCTATACTACTGTATACAGACAATTCGGTTTAGCAAATATCTTGAAAAGTTCTTGACACGTTTACTTCAAATATTTACACGATACACTTCTCTCGGACGGACATAATCCATAAATAGTTTTAATATACACAGCTTATAAACTTACGCATAATATATAAAGGGGGAAAGCTTTCAACACAATATTCTAATAAATATTCGGATGGACACAGACTACGTATTTACAAGTGGGTATATAATGTTCTTACCAAAAATTTCGAAAAGTTATCCGCCGATTTACTTCAGTCCTCTAATAAACACTCCGATGGACATTTTTAAGCTACAAGAAACTTGTTACAAAAATTAATAAAAGTTTGTGTCCAATTTCCTTCAAACTTCTTCATGTTCGTTTATCGGATATTGTGACAAACAGATAATAAATATTTTTCTAAACCATAATGTACAGGTTTGATATTACAAGTGACTGCGAGAAAGGAAATGCTGTGCTCTGCAGTGAAAATGTGTGGTTTCGTTTTCTTTCCTGCAATCTGTTTAAACAAAAACAGGAAAGTTGTACATGTTGTTAGACAGCTAAAGATTAGAAAATGCTGCAGAATCTGGCTCGTCCGACGCTTTCTAACACATAGAATAAAACTTTGTGACATGTTGCCATTGGAGCTACAATCATCACATATCCTGCAGCTGGAGAGGTGTCTCTCACACCGTGCACCAATGAGCCCACCCGATTTACCCAGACATTTTAAAAGACTGTTACGTAACCACAAATAATTCTCAAGATTTGAGATAGATGGGAAGAGATGGACAGAGAGGGGAGGGGAGGAAATGACTAGAGAGATGGAGGGAGAGAGAGGGTAGTAAAAGATGGACAGAGAGATGGAGAAGAAAGAGATTAGGACATATATATAATTCAAGTGCATATTTACCAACTGTGAAGCATTCCTGTGTTTGCGAATATTGTTTAATTTCATATTTGAATACAGTAGAAGACGATGGGTGGCTTTAAGAGATGAAACAGTGAAGGTAGCAGAGGATCAAGTAGCTAAAAGACAAGGCCTAGTCGTAATCTTCGGATAACACAAAAGAAATTTATTTATGAAAGGAGAAAGTTTAAAAATTTGGCAAATGAAGCAGGCAAAAGAGAATATAAACGTTTGATAAATGAGATTGACAGGAAGAGCGAATTTGCTGAGCAGGAATGGCTAGAGGTGAAATGTAAGGATTTAGAAGCAGATTTCAATATGGGGAGAGGTAAATACCACCTAAAGGAAAATTAAAGAGATTTGGGGAAAAGAGATGGATCTATACAAATATCACGAGCGCGGATGTTTAAACCAGTTCTAAACAAAGAAGCGAAAATTGGAAGGTGGAAGGAGTATATGGAGCGTCTCTACAAGGCATAGAGATGGGGGATATTATAATGCGAGTAAAATCTGACAAATCTCTGAAAGATCTAAGTTGAAACAAGGTCTCAGGAGTAGACGATATTCCGTCAGAACTACTGATAGCTTGAGAGAGCCAGTCATGATAAAACACTCCCATCTGGTGTGCAAGATGTATGCGACAGGCTAAATAACATCTGAGTTCAATAAGATTTCAATAATTCCAATTCCAAAGAAAACAGTTGCTGAAAGGTGTGAAAATGACCGAACTATCATTTTAATAAGTCTTCGCTGCAAAATACTGACACGAATTCTTTACAGAAGAATGGAAAATCTGGTAGAAGCCGAGCTTGGGAAAACAGTTAGGATCCCGGAGAAATGTTGGAACATGCGAGGCAATACTGACCCTACGACATTTCTTGGAAGATAGGTTAAGGAAAGGCATACCTACATTTATAGCGTTTGTAAGCTTGGAGAAAGCTTTTGACAATATTGACTGAAATACTCTCTTTAAGGGCTGGATGCATCAGGGGTATAATACACTTAGAGAAAGGCTGTTTACAACTTGTACAGAAATCATATGACATAAAAGTGGAGGTCCATGGAAAGGAGACAGTGGTTGAAAAGGGAGTGAGACAGGATTGTAGGCTATTCCTGTTGTTATTCAATATATACCTTCAACAAGCAGTGGAGGAAACCAATGAATGATTTGGAGTTGGAATTAATGTTCAGAGAAAATAAATAAATGTTTTCCGATGAGACTGTAAGTCTGAGGCAGACAGAGAAGGACTTGGAGGAGCCGTTGAGCGGAATATATTAATCATCCATCAATAATCGACTATAATAAAGACGGAGCCACAACTGATAAATTTTTCTCAGCATTCAAGTGTTATTTAAGATTCTTATAAAAGTGATAAGCTCAATGTCGGCTGGAAACAACAACCACTGTCAGAGGGCAGAATCAGTTTAGCATTTCCATGGGCAAGTAGACAAGTTGAGGGATCACTGGTTAAAGTGACTGCTGTTACGGTGTTAAATTACAGTCGTCTGTTCCGCAAAGGGAAAATACACACTGACTCGCCATTGTTCCAGTGCACATCGCTATCAGAAGCGAGAGCTTCACGTATTCAGGAGAGAGCTGTAGATACACACACATAAAAAACAGTTTTGCATCACCCCGGTTCCCACAACACATGAACACAGACGTTGACTGTGGTTACTGTATCACAGACATATTCACGTTGATTGTTCGGAGCCGGCCGGAGTGGCCGAGCGGTTCTAGACGCTTCAGTCTAGAACCGCGTGACCGCTAAGGTCGCAGGTTCGAATCCTGCCTCGGGCATGGATGTGTGTGATGTTCTTAGGTTAGTTAGGTTTAAGTAGTTCTAAGTTCTAGGGGACTGATGACCTCAGAAGTTAAGTCCCATAGTGCTCAGAGCCATTTGAACCATTTTTGATTGTTCAGGGATGTCACTAAACCCACCCAAAGATGTAAACAACCATGCATGAGCAGCGCCTATTAGACGGAGAGGGTCCGACAGCCGATCAGTTCCAGTCATTCCAACAGGAAGGAGATACACGACTCGTGATATCAGTTCGACCATGCCTAGACGGTCAATATCACGGCTCGCTCGCGTCCGCATTGTTACATTGTGCCGGGAGGGGCCATCAACAAGGGAAGTGTCCAGGCGTCTTGTAGTGAACCAAAGCGAGTTTGTTCGGACATGGAGGTGATACAGAGAGACAGGAACTGACGATGACATGCCTCGCTCAGGCCGCCCAAAGGCTACTACTGCAGTGGATGACAGCTACCGGCATATTATGGCTCGGAAGAACATTGACAGCAACGCCACCATGTTGAATAATGCTTTTCGTGCAACCGCAGGAATTCGTCTTACGACTCAAACTGGCGCAATAGGCTGCATGATGCGCAACTTCATTCCCGACGTCCATCGCGAGGTCCATCTTTGCAACCAAGACACCATGCACTGTGGTACAGATGGGCCCAACAACATGCCGAGTGGACCACTCAGAATTGGCATCACGTTCCCTTCACCGATGAGTGTTGCATATACCTTCAACCACAAATCGACAGGGACGTGTTTGGAGGTAATCTGGTCAGGCTGAACGCCTTTAACACACTGTCCAGAAAGTGCAGCAAGGTGGAGGTTCCCTGTTATTTTGGAGTAGCATAACGTGGGACCGACGTACGTCGCTGGTGGTCATAGAAGGATCTGTAACGACTGTACGAAACGTGAATCCCATCCTCCGAGCGATAGTGCAACCATATCGGCAGAATATTGGCTAGTCATTCGTCTTCATAAACGACAATTCACGCCCCCATCGAGCACATCTTCCGAATTTCTTCAGGAAAACATCGCTCAACTAGAGTGGCCAGCAGTTTTCCAGACATGAATCCCCGTACGTGCCTGGGATGGATTGGAAAGGACTGTTTATGGACGACGTGACCCACAAACCACCCTGAGGGATCTACGACGAATCGCCGTTGGGGAGTGGGACAGTCTGGACCAACAGTGCCTTGATGAACTTGTGGATAGTATGCCATGACGAATACATGCATCCATCAAGGCAAGAGGATGTGCTACTGGGTATTCGAGGTACCGGTGTGTACAGCAATCTGGAGCACCACCTCTGAAGGTCTCGCTATATGGTGGTACAACATGCAATGTGTGGTTTTCATGAGCAATAAAAACTGGAGGAAATGATGTTTATGTTGATCTGTATTCCAATTTCTTTACAGTTTCCGGAACTCTTGGAACCGAGGTGATACCAAATTATTTTATGCATGTATTTTAAAAGGGCGACAGGAGAAACAATCTTACGTTATAAAGAAATAAATATAATATCGCAATGCAGAATTGTGTTCATCTACCCGTGACACGGCGATAAGCTATGAAGGGTCAAGATATTGCTTTTGTGGACTCTATGGCCGTCGTCTGCGATACATCGCTGTACATATTGAAGGTAAGCAGAAGACTGGACCAACGCCGTTGTCGCAGTATAAATCCCTGCTGGAATAACGGGGGCAGCTGTAGAGGTGGAAGACAGACAGAGCGCACGTATCTGTGGGGATTTCTTGAGAAACGCGGAAGCTACCAGATTTTAACCGCACAACCAAATTATGACCTTCCGGACTCCAGATACTTTGTGCTAGACCCAGAGGCCATAAACCTGGGGTATGTGATTTTGAAGTAAAAGAAATTAATAAACGACTGAAATCTTAATTAATAATAAGTAAGTAGTCGTTAGTTAATAAATTTAATTACTGAGCCGTGGCAGGCTCATGCTGTGGGTTGGATTAAACCTTGGTTGCTATTCTATGTTTAGTCTCCCGCGGTTATGCTGTTATACTCTCTTTCCGCGGGTTGCAACGGCAGTGTGTATCGATATTCGCACCTTGGACTATCTTTGGCCTGGCGCTTATAGTTTCCGGCTGGGCAGGGTGTGGGTAGTTGGTTGGTTGGCGTGGAGCAGCGAAGAAATCTCCATGGTGCGTAGTTTTGGCCGGGCCCGCTGGCTGCCTCTATGCAGTGTCGGAGTGTGTGGTGCTGTTTCCATTGCTGCTAGGTTCGTGGCTCACCGATCCTGGACATGAAAGTTGAGTTTTGACTTAAGCTACCAGCAAGTCATGACTGTTCACACTGGGTCGTTTGGAGTTCGTTGTCGGCTGCTGGGATCTTCCCGCGAGCAACAACTTATGTTTTCAAGTTGGCAAATTTTAGCCACCCTCTGGTGGAGTTTAACTGTACTTGGTTATTTGAACTGAAGTGCACCAGCGGAATTCAAAAATGTTCAAATGTGTGTGAAATCTTATGGGACTTAACTGGTAAGGTCATTAGTCCCTAAGCTTACACACTACTTAACCTAAATTATCCTGAAGACAAACACCCATGCCTGAGGGAGGACTCGAACCTCCACCGGGAAAAGCGGAATTTTCTGCCTTGTGGCCGTTAACGTTCCGGTTACCTGCCCTGGCTGTTGGCATAAATTCAGGCAGTGTATTTTCCTCATTGTGGTGTCGCTGTCCAGCACGGTGTGTAGTTTGACAGCTCAATGTATAATTGGTTGTGGGCGCCAATACCTTCTACGTTGTTCCATTGAACTCCCTGTTGTGTGCTGGTCGGGTGAAGCGGAGGTTATCTTGTCGGTCGGTCCACTGACTGTCTGTCGGTTGGGTTGTCGTTGGATCGAAAATGGTTGCGCTGACTGCCTGTCTCACCTAAGCGAGCGTTAGTGTTTGAATTCCAGGCCGACCCTCGGAACTTCTGAGCGCCCTTGGGTGTACTGCCTTTTCTTGTTTGTTTTTGTTGTTTGTACTTGTATGGTTTCTAGCCGATTCTTAGATTAAGGTTCTTTTGCCCTTAAGGCGTCAGATGGTTAGAGCCTTCAGCCTAAATTAAGAACTGTTTTACGAAAGCCTTTGGCATTTCTAAAATTAATATTATTGAGTCTAATGTGTTGGGCCTGCAGCCGATTTTGATTTGTTTGCTCTGGAAGTGTGAGATTCTTTGGGCTCTCAGCCTAACTAAGGAAATGTTTTAAGATAAGACGTTGCCTTTTAAATTTCTGATTTTGGTTGAGCTTTAAGTTATTGGATTTCAGCCGTTTTTAAATTAAAATGGTCTTGCCCTTGAGGCATGAGATTGTACGGTCCATTCATCCGATAATTAAGTTCCAAAACTAAACCTGTGTTTCTTTCAAAAAAAAAAAATTTCTTGGCTCTCGTAATGTCTGATCAAATAAAGGTTGTATGTTCGAGTGTAACTGACAGCCCCTTATTCTGGGCCCCTTTCCACAACTTAAACTACCCGTCCTGTCCTGCGGGCTTAGCAGGGCGTTTCAGTTACTATGTAGTTTTATCTTATTAATTAATGATTTAACTAAGTTTTTTCGTTTTGACATATTTGTCGTTGTTGTTGTGGTCATCAGTACAAAGGTCGGATTGGTGCAGCTGTTCCACGCTACTCTATCCTGTGCGAGCCTCTTCACCTTCGAATAACTACTGCAACCTATCTGCTTGCTGTATCCATCTCTAGGACTCGCTCTATGACTTTTGCCCTCACACACATTCCTCCTGCGCTAAATTGGTGTTCGCTTGATGTCTCGATGTCTCAGAATGTGTCCTATCAACCCAACCCTTCACTTATTCACATTTAACCATAAATTACTTGTCTCCTCAAGTCTATCCAGTAGCCTCTCATTAGTTAAAAGTTCTATTCATCTAATCTTCAGCATTCTTCTGTAGTAACAGATTTCGAAATATTCCATTATCTTTTTATGTGAACTGTTTATTGTCCATGTTTGACTTACACAAATGGCTACACTCCAAATACCTAACACTTAAATTTATATTCGGTGTTACCAAATTTCTCTTCTTTGGAAGTGCTTTTCTTGCCATTGCCAGTCTACACGTTCTATCCTCTCTACTTATGCCGTCATCAGTTAGTTTCCTGCGCAAACAGCAAAAACCCCATCTAGTATGTTAAGTGTCTCGTTTCGTAATCTGATTCCCTTAGCACCACCTGATTTAATTCAATGGCTCCATCTGCAGCGTCCAGTGCTAGGTGAACTTAGACTCGCTGATTTTTATGGATGTCAGCTCTTTATACAAGGGACGTTTACGACACAGTCAAAACGCCTTAACCAGATGAACCACTTTCTTTTCTGCTTCCCTATCCCTGAGGTGGCCAGAAACACTTAACAGACAGGTCCAGTTAGGCAGTTCTCCACCTCTTCGGCTGAAAGCATTGTCTGCACACCGGTGCGAGAAATTCTTGGCACCGGCATTCTGTCGCCAGTAAGTGCTTTGAGATGTTCCTCTCCCTAACAGTTGTATGGGGCTTCCACGCCCCCAATGTCTACTGCAAGATTTAATATTAGATAACCAAACTGCATGCTTGTTCTCAACTCCATGAAATACTATTTGAAGGACAGCTACCATAAAGGTCTAGCGCGCATTACTAATGTACGTGCTCCCATCAATGCCTGGTCATATTGATAACTCCTGCCGTCTCACAAAAAATGAAACCTAGACTGTAATAACAACATTAAAGAGTACCCCTGAATGTGAAAATAACTGAGAGAGTGACTTGTGCTCTCTCAACTGCCCCTTAACTATTTGTTTGCTAACAGCTGGATTGATGCATAACTGTCGGTTATTTCTTCTTCATCGACATCTCAGATATATAGCTATGCATCACAATTCTTATGCATTCATCTTCATTCATAACTATTCAAAAACTGTCTGTTGTATGTGACTTCCCAAAATCTGTCTGATGTGTGCGTTTATTCGCTGACATTTCTATCGGCCATCTGCTGTCGATCCACGTACACCGAGCCAAATTGTTCAAGTGGGTCCGAGCGCTATGAGACTTAACATCTGAGGTCATCAGTCCCGTAGAACTTAGAACTACTTAAACCTAACTAACCTAAGGACAGCACACAAATCCATGCCCGAGGCAGGATTCGAACCTGCAACCGTAGCGTTCGCGCGGTTCCTGACTGAAGCACCTAGAACCGCTCGGCCACAACGGCCGGCCCACCTAGGCAGAAACATTTTCATGATAACCTGGTGGATTGTTAAAGACGTTCGTCATCAGACACCACCAAAATCTTAATGTCGACAATTTATAAGCAATATCGTTTAGAGTATTCAATGCGTGAAAGACAGTCCCAGAGTGTGTGTTAGTTAAATAATAACACCATTGTGGTATTATAATTGTAATTTTGTGGTATGTTTCATAATGACCCGGGATCGTGTACCTATTCCCAGTTATTAACGCGTGTCATTCGGTTAATTAAATAACCCGCACTGTCATCGTCAGTCAGAGCTACAAATTTTTTTTGCAGTAATAAATTAAAATTCACTCCATTTCTCATCACACTGGCTCGACAACTGAAGCATTTACTAAAGGCTGTCATTCAAAAAACCAGAAAGAATTAATTCCCCTATTAATAATTTTTCTTTTAAAATATTTTGATATTTTTCAATTTATTTAATGGGTCTTGTGAGTTTACTGAACAGATTTTATTGTGGCTTCGTATTCTGGCATTGAGTTATCATGGAGAGTACAACATTGTTCCACATTTTATTAAGAGAAGTTATGTTAATAGCTTACGTCAGGTTAGGCATTTCAGATGAGTACCGGCAGGCATATTGCGTCGAAACGTGTTTGCATATACCTGCACGGGTTGGCTGCGTAAAGCTAATTACAATACAAATTACAGTACTAGTTATTTAAGTAGTATGAAGGAATGTTTTCCTCTAGATGAAGGTCACTTAATTTTGAGTCGGTATGGGAAAATGTCGCTTTGTGCTGGCGTCACTTTTACGTCATAGAAAACACACGTTTGTTGATTGAACTACAAGATGCACTGTGGGGGTAACTATTAGTTACGCACTGAAATTGGATAATGAGTAGTGGCAGTTCCAGTACGTAAGCAGGACTGCATATCAAACACTTGGCCGCTTTTTAGACTGGAAAGTGACAGCTATCGTTAAGACATTTTGTAGATGAGCTCACTGTGTCTAGATTGGCCCATTGTATGAAAGCAGAAAATTTGCACCCCATTTAGTCAATAGTTAGTGTATTATTATTAAAAGTATGTTATGCAAAATGTTAGAAGAATTTCACATCCCATCGAAACACATCAGATTAATTGCTGTTTGCTACTCTCATTTAACTTGTTAAGTACGGTTCGGCAACCAGATATCGCCACCATTCATTATAAGAAATGGATTGAGACAAGAACATACATTTGTGCCAATACTTTAACTTGGCCTTGCAAAACGTAATCAGTTACAGTGATAGAATCAAAGAAACTGAGGTGGTGGGAGCAGACACAATTCTGGCACTTGCTGACGATTTTGTAATTATTGGTGCGCTGATACTTCCCGATTTCTCCACAATGTGAAGGAAATCTGGCTAGTGGTGAATGAGAATAAAACCAAACATATCGTTATACCACGCCGTCAAGTTCTCCTTCCTTTTATTGTTATCGATGGTTATACCTGTGAACGCGTTCAAGAGTTCAAGTATCTGTATTCCCAACTGACTAAGAAAAGTGAAGTGACGAAAGAAATGCATCAACGAATAATAAAACACAGTCACATTTTCTTTAGTGTGAATAGTTTATTCAATTTACCACTGACAGAAAAATAAGTTCCAAATGTACATGACACTAGAACGATACTTTTGTATGGTTGTGAAACTTGGGTGACATCAGCAACAATTAAAGAAGCAATTCGTGCCGTCGAGAGGAAGGTACTTCGAAAGATCTATGTACCTGCCTATAATATCCCATTTACTAAAGGAATCGAAGATCGAAAGAAGTACTGTACTAGCGGCTTTGAAAGCTAAATATTGGCTGAATTTTAGTGTACAAGAGGCTTCGAGCTGATAGATCCCTCCGATGCCAAGTCATCCATTCTGAACCTGCTGAAAAATACTCAAGCGGACGTCCAAACTGACGACTAAAGGATTGAATTGTAACTATCTAGAAGTAGAGTTGACTTCGATGCAAAATGAAGCTACAGACCGATAACGATGAACTGCTGTCTGTAGTAGATATCTCCTGTGTTGTGACTGACAGACTTACTTTTTATGTGCTTTTTTATGTGTTCTTTTACAATGTTTTATAGAGTGTCGGTTTTTGTCCTTTTGTAGCGTGGTTATATCATTTATTTTCTGCTGTTGGACTTAAAGGAGCCTTAAATGTAATAAATGACGATGATGATAATAATGATTTTAAGTAGCCTTTCAAAATTTATTATCTCACCTTCGGGTTGATTTTGTCATATAACAGCTGAGAGTGGACATCTAAATTGATGCTGTGTGTCTGTCATCGCCTAGCCATTGGAAACGTCACCCTCTCTCAAAGCTAAGCTGTTCCATAAATCAAATCGTAGATGATAATATGTACTTCACGATCAGGTATTAACCCTCAAAACGTGACTCCAAATCCCAGCAAGGATTAGACATATATTATGAAACACCAAGAGAAATCCATGCTTCAATATAAATGCAGATGTAAGGCCAACCTGCAGGTTGCACTGTTGTATGTGACCACGAACAGCGTGTATACAATACGTTGCCAGTGTCAGTCGTAGTCACAACAGTGTCGTATGTGGTTGTGAGCACGTTATTGTTGGTGTTCGCATTGTAACGTCGACTCGAATCTTCGGTCTTGGCTAACACTCAGCGGTAGGGCAATGAGATTGGTATTTCTTATGTATTGGTATCCACGTTACATACAGAACGTTGATGAACTGAACTCGAGACTTGTGCGAGATGTTTACTTCACCAAACGTCGTAATTAAATCATTTATAATCGACGATTTATCAGTTGCTATTTAAATATTAATGATAAGTTCATATTAGTTCCAGTGACATTCCCTAAAGAATGGTTGTAATCTCAATTCTATAATCAGTCGTAACAGTGTTATTATTTGCTAACGTCAAGGAGTTCCTATATAACCACCGAGCGCTTCAGTCAAATAATATCACAGCACGTTATCTCTATAAATAATGTTGTAAAACTTGAATGATAAATGCTGAATTGATACGATATGCTGGTTTATTACACAATATTAGTCACTTCCTAACAGAGCCGTGAGGAAGATTTCCCAGGTGTTGGGGAATTATAAATTATATGCTTGGTAACTATCGCCAAGTTCCAAAGTCCATTAGTTATTACGAATGAAATTATCTATCTGTGTTAACTTCCTAGATAGTGTTAACTTCAGGTTATCTAATTAAAAATCACTTCTGTCTAATACATGCAAGTCCTCTATCTGAATTCTAAATAACGTAATATTTGAAGTCAAAGTATCGTTTCACTGCAACATAGTAAAACGCAATAACCAATTCTGAAAAACAATCTAATTGTGCCTACATATACGACCATTCAAAAGTATGACCTGCTTCGGCTAACTCTCTCCTGATTCAATCACTGGTTAATATCCTAATACCCTAATAATAATGTTAACTTGAAATTTGTTTGCTTGTTCAAATTTCATGGAATTTGGAACCTGTTTTAGGGAAATCTTTGGGAATTTTGGAGCTAATTTTTGATTTTCATTTCTCGTCCAAGGAAGTTGCATTACATTTGCCCCCCGGACGATTATCAGTGAATTCCCTTTTTTATACACCAGTGGGTGCTTTGACTATCGGTCAAATTTGGGTACTAGTTGGTTTCTCGTGGCCAAATACATTATATGTCATCATAGAATACCATTTGTACAAATATTTTTAAAATGTGGGCCTAACAATAATGCCCTCTAAAAATTTCAACAATTCTAAACTAATAATTTAAATATTTCACCACTAATATTACATAGGACTAAGGAATTCATTTGTTTAAAAATTTCACCCTTAAATATTTCAAGCATAAAGTGATTTAGAACTAATATTTAATATTGTCATAGTCATGAAAAGCAAAAAAATTAATCTCATTGTATCATAAATATAAAATAGTTAATTTTTATAAATTTGTTCTTTCTTCGTGGCGACGTCCGTTGAGTGTGCCGACACGACGTCTGGAACGATAGTCTGCAAGTGATGATCAGCTCCCCATCAGGACGTTTAGCATGCAAGAGAGTTAAACCAGGTTGTGCGGGCAGGGATCACAGCCTGATCATCTGCTACCTCTGCTGCGTTCCAGTTGTATAGGCAACATGAACTCAAGCGACGTATCATTTCAGTATATGCTACCTCTTCATTAACAAGTAGCACACATAGATCTTCTTGCCTGCTGCTTCATCAGCTAGCAACAGACATATATTTTATTGTTGGCTGGCTCTTGAATGGCTAGCAATCGACACAGTTCTTCTAGTTGGCTGCCTCTTGAATGACTAGCAGTCGACACAATTCTTTTTGTTGGATGCCTCTTGAATGGCTAGCAGTCGACACAGTTCTTCTAGTCGAATAGACTATGAATGTGTTGAATGAACAGGTGAGCCTCCTCTGCTCACGGAGTCATCTTTTACGTGAGAAGTGGTCGTTAGACAGCGGCTCAAAGTTTCTGATGTTCACGAGAAGTAGCAGGAAGCAGCTATTTTTTTTTTCGAAAGTTGGCCGCATACTTCAGCGCCCCCCAGCAGTTTTACTTCCATTACCGGCAGGGTTGGCGTGACGTGAAAGCCACAGTGGTCATGTGACGGCTGCTATTGGTTTTCTGTACTCGAACAATTGACATGGAACAAAAATCTCATTAGTATACCCGATCAAATTTAGAACACACAACACTCAGGATATTTTCGGGTGGTTCATCTGTACGGGATTCAATTACAAGTTTATTAAATGATACTTTGGTTTCAGTACTTGGTATTAGTTCATAAGTACATACGTTTGTCTGGGGAGAGAACTTTGACTCGCCTACCATCGTGTTCCATTTCAATGGGATGACGTCTATCAGCGACTTGTATTTAAAGTTCGCCTACCTCAGTACGTCATATGAATTAACATACGACACTTTTCACTTACACGTGTTCTGCGATTGTAACAACTCAGCTTAATCAGTTTTCGTAATGAAAACATACCTACTCCTGCCATTCATTAGTGGTCAATCGTAACACGGAAATCGATGTACCATTAAATGTTCATAAAAAAGGTTTCATACAATCTCCGCTTACTAGTAGTTACATAAGTCATAAATAAGGTATATATGAATGTGTCTCTTAATTACATAGGAAATTACCCTTGAGCTCATAAGGGAAGTCATTAGTCATATAGCTCTATGAGATCATTCTATAGACTGAAACTTGTGCAACAAATAGAAACATCTAATAGTTCTTTTCTGATTTAATACTGAAACACTGTTATCAATCTTACTTAAATAAATTAATACTTACAACTATATCTATTATTTGTGTTTGCATAAATAAGTTTCATTTCAACAAACATAAAACATTCTAATAATTATTTCTTCAGCAACGTGGATAATATTCTGAATAACTTTTCTTTTTTATGCTATTTCTATTATTATTGGAAACAGACACATGAGAGGAGAACTAGTAACTAATATGGATGTCTTTTCTGGTATAGTTCATAAAATGTATCGAATAATCCACAAATAATGTGGTAATTGACACATGTTTATATATATATATATATATATATATATATATATATATATATATTTCAAGTCACATCTGTGACCAAAACCGTTTTAAATCTTGATGGCTAAACATTCGTTTGGTCGTCCCTTTTGTATTCGACAGAATATAAATTCCAGGATGAAGTATTTTTGTTATCCTGAAAGGACCCTCGTATTTTATTGCCATTCGTTTTATAGCTGATGACTTTGGATGAGATCTTAGAATAATGTTATCTCCTACTCGGTATTTAATAGACTTTGTTACGTGCTTATCATAATATGCTTTTCTTAAATGAGCGTAGTGCTGGATAGCAACACGTACTTGATTATGAAGTGTCGTTTTATTTGCTGGTATGGATTCATTTAAGGGAACCTGGAACCTAAAATATGATGAAATTTTGGGTTTTCAGTTTATTGTGAAATAAAATACTACAGACCTTCCTCTTTAAAATTACATATTAATCTTACCTGTAGCTCGACTCCAACTATTGAAAATATTATTTTTAATAATGTGCTGTAGAGGGCATGTCGCGACATTGAATTTCCATGGATACATGTTCATTGATAACATCGTTTTTCAAAACTTCCGGTCTTTCCAAAGACTTTATATTATGTTGGCAACACGATTTGATAGGCAATTGTTTTGTCTGCGTATTGTAGTCTTTGGATACTGTAGTTTACATTGAGCATTTGGTGTTTATTGCATGATTTGTGTTGAGTTTCTATTGCGTAACTGGAACTTATCAAATATGCCTCGATGTAGTAACAGAATTTACAAGAGGAAGAAGCCTCCTCCGAGGTACACTAGTGGAACTGACAAATTCTCTGACCTTGGGAAATGATTCTGAAAATGTGAGGTTACTCATGAAGTGAAATCTACTCCTGTCTCTAGCACAAGCAAGAAGTTGCATGGATCATCTGAAAAATACTGCAATTTATTGGAGAAGTGTAGTGAGGATAATGTGAACGAAATAATTAAATTTCATTGTTCTCAAAGGTGATTGACAGTTCAGTACTGCGTAAGGAATGTTGCAAATTGAGTATGTCGGTAAATGTTAAGCAACACATAGGACTTGCAGCAGAAATCTGTCTCCATTGTACTAGTTGTTATTACAGTGTTTCATTTTGGAACTCAGAATATGTCGAAATAGGCCAAGGTGAAACTGCTAATGAGAAAAGCAAGTACTATGGTGTAAATATTAGATGTGCTTATGCTCTAAGGTCAGTCGGTAAGGGATACTCTGCTGGTCAAATGTTTTGTGATATAATGAATCTACAACAACCACAAACGAAATTCTCAAAATATAACTCGATTGTTGGATTCTGTGTTGAAGATATTGCCCAAGAATCCATGAAAGAAGCAGTGGAGGAGGCTGTGGCGGTGAATGAAGAAATTCCAGATGTTCAGAATCCTCGGGACCTGACTGTCGCACTAGGTGGTACGTGGCAGAAGCGCGGGCACACTTCACATAATGGGGTAATAACGGCAACAAGTGCTGATACTACAAAAGTTATATATGTTGTAATTAAATCCAAGCACTGTAGGTGTTCTAAAAGAGTGAAGGATGAGCATGTGGAAAACTGTCGAAGGAATTACAGTGGGTCTAGTGGGGCCATGGAAGTTTCCAGTGTGAAAGACATTTTCAGTCCCTCTCTTCTGTGGTACAAGGTCAGATACCTATAGTTCCTGGGTGATAGTGATTCGAAGTCTTTTGCTGCTGTATCTGAGCTGAAACCTTACGGAAATGTTACCATTACTAAACAGGAGTGCATAGGTCACGTTCAGAAACGCATGGGAACAAGGCTGCGTCGACTGAAGACCACAATGGGTGGAGCTAAAAGACTGACAGACGAGGTAATCAACAGATTACAGAGAGACTATGAACTGGAAATAAGACAAAATACTCAGTGTTGATGCAAAGGAAAAGGCTGGAATGGCACTTTACTACCACACCTTATCGACTGACGAGGAATCACTACATGGACTATGCCCCAGGGACCCAATTCGTGGTGCAAGTACAACAAATATCAGGGATCTGAAGGTGCATACAAGCATCATCACAGTCTACCAGAAACTCTCATGAAGGCTATAAAACCAATTTTCAGAGATCTTTCTGCAACTGAACTTCTGTCGACATGTCTCCATGGACATACACAAAATCAAATTGAGAGTGTGAATAATGTAATTTGGACCAGAATCCCAAAAATGTGTTTGTGGAAATTCATACTATCCATTTTGGAGTATGATGCCATTGCTACGTACAACAAAGGTAACATTCTAAAGTGCAATGTGCTGCGGAAGTTGGATGTGATGCCCGGAAAGTACATGGAGAGTGCAATGTTGTCGATAGACAATGAGAGGAAACAGGATGCTGAAAGGAAAGAAAAGGAGAGGCAAGCCAGACAAAGAATGAAAGGTGTGAAAAGAAGGCTAGATTGGGAGATGTCTAGTGACAGTGTAAAACCCCTCTTATGGTGCTGGACTCCACTAAAATGTTAGTGAAACTTTGAAACTCGTTTTCCACAAGTTCACTCTGCAGCTTTACTGTATGGCTAAATGATGATGGCGTCTTCTTGAGTAAAATACTCCGGAGGTAAAATAGTCCCCCATTCGGATCTCCGGGCTGGGTCTACTCAAGAGGGTGTCGTTATCAAGAGAAAGAAAACTGGCGTTCTGCGGATCGGAGCGTGGAATTCAGATCCCTTAATCGGGCAGGTAGGTTAGAAAATTTAAAAAGGGAAATGGATAGGTTAAATTTAGATATAGTGGGAATTAGTGAAGTTCGGTGGCAGGAGGAACAAGACTTTTGGTCAGGTGAATACAGGGGTACAAATACCAATTCGAATAGGGGTAATGCAGGAGTAGGTTTAATAATGAATAGGAAAATAGGAGTGCGGGTAAGCTACTACAAACAACATAGTGAACGCATTATTGTGGCCAAGATAGACACGAAGCCCACGGCTACTACAGTAGTACAAGTTTATATGCCAAATAGCTCAGCAGATGACGAAGAAATTGAAGAAATGTATGATGAAATAAAAGAAATTATTCAGATAATGAAGGGTGCCGAAAATTTAATAGTCATGGGTGACTGGAATTCGGTAGTAGGAAAACGGAGGGAAGGAAATGTAGTAGGTGAATATGGATTGGGGCTAAGAAATGAAAGAGGAAGCCGTCTGGTAGAATTTTGCACAGAGCACATCATACCTAACACTTGGTTCAAGAATCATAAAAGATGGTTGTATACATGGAAGAATCCTGGAGATACTAAAAGGCATCAGATAGATTATATAATGGTAAGACAGAGATTTAGGAACCAGGTTTTAAATTGTAAGACATTACCAGGAGCAGATGTGGATTCTGACCACAATCTATTGGTTATGATCTGTAGATTAAAACTGAAGAAACTGCAAAAAGGTGGGAATTTAAGGAGATGGGACCTGGATAAACTGACTAAACCAGAGGTTGTACAGAGTTTCAGGGAGAGCATAAGGGAACAATTGACAGGAATGGGGGAAAGAAATACAGTAGAAGAAGAATGGGTAGCTCTGAGTGATGAAGTAGTGAAGGCAGCAGAGGATCAAGTAGGTAAAAAGACGAGAGCTAGTAGAAATCCTTGGGTAACAGAAGATATATTGAATTTAATTGATGAAAGGAGAAAATATAAAAATGCAGTAAATGAAGCAGGCAAAAAGGAATACAAACGTCTCAAAAATGAGATTGACGGGAAGTGGAAAATTGCTAAGCAGGGATGGCTAGAGGACAAATGTAAGGATGTAGAAGCGAGTGTCACTAGGGGTAAGATAGATACTGCCTACAGGAATATTAGAGAGACCTTTGGAGATAAGAGAACCACTTGCATTAAGATCAAAAGCTCAGATGGAAACCCAGTTCTAAGTAAAGAAGGGAGAGCAGAAAGGTGGAAGGAGTATATAGAGGGTCTATACAAGGGCGATGTACTTGAGGACAATATTAGGGAAGTGGAAGAGGATGTAGATGAGGATAAAATGGGAGGTATGATAGTGCGTGAAGTGTTTGACAGAGCACTGAAAGACATGAGACGAAACAAGGCCCCCAGAGTAGACATCATTGCATTAGAACTACTGACGGCATAGGGAGAGCCAGTCCTGACAAAACTCTACCATCTGGTGAGCAAGATGTATGAAACAGGGGAAATACCCTCAGGCTTCAAGAAGAATATAATAATTCCAATCCCAAAGAAAGCAGGTGTTGACAGATGTGAAAATTACCGAACTATCAGTTTAATAACAGCTGCAAAATGCTAACGCGAATTCTTTACAGACGAATGGAAAAACTGGTAGAAGCTGACCTCGGGGTAGATCAGTTTGGATTCCGTAGAAATGTTGGAACACGTGAGGCAATAATGACCCTACGACTTATCATAGAAGCTAGATTAAGGAAGGGCAAACCTACGTTTCTAGCATTTGTAGACTTACAGAAAGCTTTTGACAATGTTGAGTGGAATACTCTTTCAAATTCTGAAGGTAGCGGGGGTAAAATACAGGGAGCGAAAGGCTATTTACAATTTGTACAGAAACCAGATGGCAATTATAAGAGTCGAGGGACATGAAAGGGAAGCAGTGGTTGGGCAGGGAGTGAGACAGAGTTGTAGTCTCCCCGATGTTATTCAATCTGTATATTGAGCAAGCAGTGAAGGAAACAAAAGAAAAATTTGGAGTAGGTATTAAAATCCATGGAGATGATGACATTGTAATTCTGTCAGAGACAGCAAAGGTCTTGGAAGAGCAGTTGAACAGAATGGACAGTGTCTTGAAAGGAGGATATAACATGAACATCAACAAAAGCAAAACGAGGATAATGGAATGTAGTCGAATTAAGTCGGGTGATGCTGAGGAAATTAGATTAGGAAATGAGACACTTAAAGTAGGAAATGAGTTTTGCTATTGGGGGAGCAAAGTAACTAATGATGGTCAATGTAGAGGGGATATAAAATGCAGACTGGCAATGGCAAGGAATGCGTTTCCGAAGAAGAGAAATTTCTTAACATCGAGTATAGATTTAAGTGTCAGGAAGTCATTTTTGAAAGTGTTTGCATGGAGTGTAGCGATATATGGAAGTGAAACATGGACGATACATAGTTTGGACAAGAAGGGAATAGAAGCTTTTGAAATGTAGTGCTACAAAAGAATGCTGAAAATTAGATGGGTAGATCACATAACTAATGAGGAAGTATTGAATAGGATTGGGGAGAAGAGAAGTTTCTGGCACAGCTTGACTAGAAGAAGGAATCGGTTGGTAGGACATGTTCTGAGGCATCAAGCGACCACCAATTTAGTATTGGAGTGTAGCGCGGAGAGTAAAAATCCTAAAGGGAGACCAAGAGATGAATACACTAAGCAGATTCAGAAGGATGTAGGTTGCGGTATGTACTGGGAGATGAAGAAGCTTGCATGGGAGAGAGTAGCATGGAGAGCTGCATCAAACCAGTCTCAGGACTGAAGACCACAACAACACACTTTTTTGCCATATAAGGAACATTTTCTGCTAAACTATTAGAGATAAAGACTTAAAATTTTCAAGGAATGTAAACAGTGGCAAAATACACCTTGTGTCATAACCTTTTTGTGATACATAATTGATAACAGCTTTTATTTCCAAGATACTATGCCAAAAAGTGTGTCAATTATTTTCAGTAACATAATAATTAATATCTTCCCACTAAACGCCAATAAATTAAAATCCATATGGTACATGGTATTAAATACATGTAATATTATACTGTAAAGGTTTCATCATTCTGGTGTTAATAGTTCATAAGAAAATGTTCCTTACATTTAACATTGGAGGTATAGGACGTTCGGGGTCCCCTTGATTTAGGTAAATCTTCATTCCATTGGTTAGACTGACAACATCCAAAGAAAAGGTCATAAGGAGGAAATCCTGTGGATGAGTGTGGTAAGTGATTGTATATGTTTTCAAATTTTTGTGGATACTCAACCCAACGATAGTGTTGGTGAGAAGTATATGTACTCATAAATTGATTTAATTCACGAAACACCCGTTCAATAGGGCTACTCCTTGGATTAAACCTGGAAATCTGGATGTTCCCAACACCTTCCCCGCGTAGACACTCCTTCCAAGCCCTACACGAGAAATAGGCATTGTCCGTTAGTAAGGTGTTTGGTTTTCCATCTTGGACAACGTACTTTTCTTTCAAGATTCTCACCATGGGTTTCACTCTCACAGATTTCAATGGGTATATTTTCACTAGCTTACTAAATAAATTATAAAATGCTATCACGTATTTAAAGTTACCTTTGGAGGTTGGTAAAGGACCCATTACATCACATGACACTTGGTTAAGAAAATCCTGTACTCCTATGGGTCGAAGCTCGGCTTTAGTAGAATAATTGATAGGTTTCGTTTTCTGGCAAATCATACAAGCGCTTCAGTCAAATAATATCGCAGCACGTGATTGTGAAACCTGAATGATAAATGCGTGAATTGACACGATATGCTGGATTATTACACAATATTAGTCAATTCCTAACAGAGCCGTGAGGAAGAAGCTTTCCCAGGTGTTGGGGGGAATTATAAATTATATGCTTCGTAACTATCGCCAAGTTCCATAGGCCATTAGTTATTACAAATGAAATTGTCTATCTGTGTTCACTTCCTAAATAGTGTTAACTTCGGTTTACCTAGTTAAAAGTTACTTCTGTCTAATATATGCAAGGCCTCTATCTGAATTCTAAATAACGTAGTATTTGAAGTCAAAGTATCGTTTCACTGCATCATAGTAGATCGCAATAACCAATTCTGAAAAAACAATCTAATTGCCCTACATATACGAGCATTCAAAAGTATGACTTGCTTTGGCTAACTCTCGTAACGTAGTGACAATGGATTGAATTATCCTTAGCCATTACGCACGAATCTCAGAGTTTTCACACGGAGTATTCTTTGGGAACGTTGGTTCAACTTTGCGAACTTTAATTATAATGATTTTGCGATTTACTATGATTTAGAATTTTGAGTTTGATTTTACTGGAATCCTATCTTTCTTTTGTATGCTAATAAATTACTAAGTATTAGATTCCTGATTCAATTACTGGTTAATATCCAAATAATAATGTTAACTGGAAATTTCTTTGCTTGTTCATTTTTCGTGGAATTTGGAACTGTTTTTGGGGAAATCTTTGGGAATATTGGAGCTAATTTTTGATTTTCATTTCTCGTTCGAGGAGATGGCATTACAGCATGAAGTGTGCTTCTGTATCCAACGGAATCGAAGTGCAAGCGAAACGAAGTTTTCTTTTCCATTGTTAATCTTGTTATGAAGAAACCAGTATCGGCATTTCATTTTGCCATCTTCAGGCTCCATACGCTTTTATCCAAATAAACTAACTTGTCGCACAACGCCATAAATTACTGGATATGGTGAATTTCAATTTTTATGCAATTGCTTCATACGAAGACGTGACGTTGCTGTCACAGTTTAAGTGTCACGATGATCTGTCCATTGGCAAAAGATTCCAGACTAGTCCCCTATTCCGATTTCTGAGCGGGGGGCGTGGGGGGAGGAGGGGGGGGGGGGACTGCCGAGGGGGAGGTGACCATGAGAAAAAGATTGAATGACCTACGAAAGGATAACGTTCTACGAGTCAGAGACTTTAACGTGGTAAAGAAGCTAGAAAATTTGGAAAGCGAAATGCAAGGTGTACGAAATGCTGTGATAAACGGGGATAAGGTATAGATAAGATGGGTAGCGTACAATATCTACAGGAATAGTGATGTCCTGTACGTGACGTAAAGTAAGGCGGCTGTACTTGCCGGCCGGCCACGGTGGCCGAGCGGTTCTAGGCGCTTCAGTCCGGAACCGCGCGAATGCTACGGTCACAGTTTTGAATCGTCCCTCGGGCATAGATGAGTGTGATGTCCTTAGGTTATTTAGGTTTAAGTAGTTCTAAATTCTAGGGGACTGATGACCTCAGATGTTAAGTCCCATGGTGCTCAGAGCCATTTTTTGTACTTGCCGTAAACAACCGCCTCAGGGTTCTTCTGTCTCTACACTTGTAAGAACATAGGGTGACATGAACTGCTGCGAATCTGCTGAATTGTAATGAAAATACACTGAAGATGGCTATTTATAGCCGAAATCTGTATTTGCAGGAATAACAAAAACGCGGTTCCGACTGACTTCTCCTTACTTATAGTCTATGGTTGCTGAGTATTGCGGTTCATGATCGGATGAAAGTTGCTTAAAAAGGAATTTTTTCCATTCTCTGCTCCAAGGATCAGAATGAGCTGTTTGGGTCCATCATAAACTAATGCTTCTGGTCTATGAAATAACAGGAGAGCTGATTATAGCCTGGAGCGACTGCCGATTAAGAATAAATAAATGAAAGAGAATTACTATTTTCGGCGTATGCTTTACAAGAAATCTAAACCTCCCAAATCACTCTGCAGGTTGTACATCATCCCTTTTGCAATCATATGGAAGACAATATAGGAAGAGAGAAAGAAAAAGAGTCTGCGATCCATAAGAGCAGCCCCGAGAGTAAGAACAATGTAAAGCATAGAGCTTGTACGGAGACTGGTCACATACTCAAATCTCGAGCGGCTAGAGGGTATCAAGTCAGCCTACCTCAAAAGGATGTTATACGTTTCAAAATACACTCAGAACAGAACAATCTACATCATGTAAGGTGCAATACTCTTCATCGAAAACCTGATAGCAGCTCATAATGTGATCCACAATGCACAACGATCCTGGAAAATGGGCAGAAAAAAGCAAGAGACATAGATCACAGACTCTTCAGCGACCCCGAGATGACTAGTAGCGAATGGAAGGAAGACAACGTTCAGAATAATGTCACTGTCTTACTATTCAAGTTACTACAGTTAGCTAATTAACAACTTTTACATATTGATTCCAAAAAAACCTTACAAAGGGAAAACTTTGAATAAAAATTTGCAAAAAAAGAAATCACCCGAAAATTTTGTTCATTAATGGGGCATGGAAAGCGTTTCAACTTCATTGATTTCATTCTCAGACAATTTCACGCACAAAGTTAAAAGCATAGTGCATTTGTTTATGAGTATATAGCATAAAGTCGCTAATTCGATCGATATACTGCCTTTTTTTCCCTTATCTGAGAAATGAGCGAGTAGTTGAAGAACAAAATATATTATTTCCAGTTAGACATTCCAGTAGGCTGAGAGTGGAGTAGAGGGAATCGCAACTGGAAATATTTCGGTGGGAATTTACGGCTCGGTATTCGCCTGATAACCAAAGGTAACCTCACGAAAATGATTGTCGTAACTGGGGAATTGGGACTTTTAATTTATTTGTGGGAACGTGATATCAAATGTCCCAAACAACACTTACAAGTTTTGTACGTGTTGCGTTTGTGCACGTGTGTATGTTATGTATTCAACAAAATAAGGAATGAAAGTATAAAACGATAAAGTGAGATTCGCAAAGTTAATTGTTCGAGAGATGGGGTACATCGTATTGACGATAGGGAGAGCTTAGGATGGCCATGAGTAGACAGAACTTTTGCATCAGTGTTCATGTTGAAATCCAGCTACGTCCACTAAATAAGTTTACATGCGTTTTCAAACACTTCTGAAAGCCAGATTCAGATACCGTCATTGGAGAATGGAAAACCTTCGTGACGCACGACCGCATTAATATTAAATTTCAATGCAATAAATATTTTAACAAAAGCAGCGTAAATCTGACTCTGTAAAAGAAAGAATAGACTGCTGGTTCATCTTGTGAAAGACAAAATTGTACATCCGACAGCACGCTGATGTTACGTGATAAAGACATCACCAAAACGTTAACTTCCAATGGCTTTATTAGCTGGAACACACGAACTCAAACCTCTAATAATATTAGTAAGGGGAATGGGCTGCTTCGAAAATAAATGAAAATTTATTTAAGTTCATTATGTTTGTTATTAAAACTAATATAGAGAGGAAAAAATCATGTAGATCCTTTGCGGCTAGCGGTCCGAGACAACAGGATAGCGAGAAGAAGACTTAACTCATTATATTGTTTTTACAAAGCATAAGATGAACGAAAATTAAGCAAGGACATGTTTAATTTCACAGACAGATATTCTGCTGTTCCGATAGTTGACATTACGAATACAGTGATTCGTTGTATGTGGCGGTGTAGCTGCGGCTAGTTGTGTGTCCTTTTTGTGTTATTACTTTCATCCCTTACACACAAAATTAGAACCGGCTGTTCAGGTAATATTCCCCTGACGACTGGAGGACATTTGGGCCTAATACGTTTCAATCTTATAGTGAGGCAAAGGAATCGCAGTTGGGAGAACTGGAAAAGATGTATGTAGTTCAGGCATTAGCCTAACAACTAAGGGAAATCTCCCCAAGAACGTTGTTCAGATCCATGGAACAGAAACTAATTCAATTCTGCTATGATACGTCCTACGAAGAAAGTGTGAAGGAGACTGCATGTTTATGTATAGTTGTTCAGTGATTAATGAACTAAGTCGATGGCTTGATCGACATGAAAAAGTGTAGCTGATGTGGTTGTATGTGTGAATATACAGGGGACTGACAAAAATATGGGAATATCGAAAACACATTTCTATGCCTAACAAAGTGCTGGAAAACCTTTGGAGATAAAAACAGCAATCAGTCGTCTCGGAATGAATAAACACAGGTCCTGTATGGTTTTCAAGGAAATCTTATACCATTCTTCCTGCCAAATGCTGGCACGTTCAGATAACAACGATGGAGTTGGCTAACGATCACGCACCCTTCTCTCCGAAGTAGGCAATAAATGCTTGATAATATAGTGATCTTGTGACGATGGTGGTCCATTAATTTTCATGCTCACGAAACCAATCCTGAACGATAGGAGCTGTCTGAACAGGGATCCCGTCACCACTGAAGAACAAATGTTGTGCCATTGGATGGTCTTGATCAGGTAAAATTGTCACATGATCATCGGCAGTAAGTCGACCTTTCAGAGGATCCCATAAAATTGCAGAATATTGCTATCTACACTCCTGGAAATGGAAAAATGAACACATTGATACCGGTGTGTCAGACCCACCATACTTGCTCCGGACACTGCGAGAGGGCTGTACAAGCAATGATCACACGCACGGCACAGCGGACACACCAGGAACCGCGGTGTTGGCCGTCGAATGGCGCTAGCTGCGCAGCATTTGTGCACCGCCGCCGTCAGTGTCAGCCAGTTTGCCGTGGCATACGGAGCTCCATCACAGTCTTTAACACTGGTAGCATGCCGCGACAGCGTGGACGTGAACCGTATGTGCAGTTGACGGACTTTGAGCGAGGGCGTATAGTGGGCATGCGGGAGGCCGGGTGGACGTACCGCCGAATTGCTCAACACGTGGGGCGTGAGGTCTCCACAGTACATCGATGTTGTCGCCAGTGGTCGGCGGAAGGTGCACGTGCCCGTCGACCTGGGACCGGACCGCAGCGACGCACGGATGCACGCCAAGACCGTAGGATCCTACGCAGTGCCGTAGGGGACCGCACCGCCACTTCCCAGCAAATTAGGGACACTGTTGCTCCTGGGGTATCGGCGAGGACCATTCGCAACCGTCTCCATGAAGCTTGGCTACGGTTCCGCACACCGTTAGGCCGTCTTCCGCTCACGCCCCAACATCGTGCAGCCCGCCTCCAGTGGTGTCGCGACAGGCGTGAATGGAGGGACGAATGGAGACGTGTCGTCTTCAGCGATGAGAGTCGCTTCTGCCTTGGTGCCAATGATGGTCGTATGCGTGTTTGGCGCCGTGCAGGTGAGCGCCACAATCAGGACTGCATACGACCGAGGCACACAGGGCCAACACCCGGCATCATGGTGTGGGGAGCGATCTCCTACACTGGCCGTACACCACTGGTGATCGTCGAGGGGACACTGAATAGTGCACGGTACATCCAAACCGTCATCGAACCCATCGTTCTACCATTCCTAGACCGGCAAGGGAACTTGCTGTTCCAACAGGACAATGCACGTCCGCATGTATCCCGTGCCACCCAACGTGCTCTAGAAGGTGTAAGTCAACTACCCTGGCCAGCAAGATCTCCGGATCTGTCCCCCACTGAGCATATTTGGGACTGGATGAAGCGTCGTCTCACGCGGTCTGCACGTCCAGCACGAACGCTGGTCCAACTGAGGCGCCAGGTGGAAATGGCATGGCAAGCCGTTCCACAGGACTACATCCAGCATCTCTACGATCGTCTCCATGGGAGAATAGCAGCCTGCATTGCTGCGAAAGGTGGATATACACTGTACTAGTGCCGACATTGTGCATGCTCTGTTGCCTGTGTCTATGTGCCTGTGGTTCTTTCAGTGTGATCATGTGATGTATCTGACCCCAGGAATGTGTCAATAAAGTTTCCCCTTCCTGGGACAATGAATTCACGGTGTTCTTATTTCAGTTTCGGGGAGTGTATATCATCAGTGAATCCCCACTGTTTCACTCTTGAGAGGTAAAATCGGCCAGAAGCTGGAGGCAGTGTGGCACAACAATCATCCAACCAAACGAAATTCTTCCACTGCTCCATAACGGCGCGGGGTAGCCTCGCGGATTGAGGCGCCTTGCCACAGTTCGCGTGGCTCCCCCCGTCGGAGGTTCGAGTCCTCCCACGGGGATGATGTGTGTGTGTGTTTTCCTTAGCGTAAGTTAAAGATAAATGAAGTAGTGTGTAAGCCGAGGGACCTCAGCAATTTGATCCCATAGGAAAATACTACAAAATTGCTCCATAATGCAGGTTTCGTAGCTTCAGCACCATGTTTTCCTATTACGGCAATTTGCATCACTGATGAGTGAGCTCACCCTGCAAGTATCTGCTTCCGGAGCTCCCTCCATGTTGTTTTGATGCTGATGGGGTTCGTAAGTGCGACATTCAGTTGTGCAGTGACTCGTCCAGTTGTAGTCCTGTTTCTCGGCACAATCCTCTTCAATAACCTTCTGTTACACTCACACAACATTGACTTGCGTCCGTGTTGTGACTTAGAGGATGACGTTTTTAATATTCCCTCTATGCGATACAAATCATCGATTCAGTGCCCCTTGAAACACCAAACACTTCAGCTACCTTGGCTACGAAAGCCTCACCAACGAACTATAACAATTTGTCCGCATTTTAATGCATAGAGCTCCGACATAATGGACTCACAATTACATAGAACACTGCTAACACTGCTCTGAGCACGACTGAAACTTAGAAAATATTGAAGATATTGGACAGGCGCTGTTCGTGATCAAACACAACGTTGCATCCTGCCGGTTTCGCTAGTACCTGCATTTGTGTTTAAGCAAGCTTCTTTCTCGGTTTTTCCACATTTTTGTCCATCCTCCCGTACTTTGTAATGTCATGAGCGATTGCGAGAGCGTGATATAAACTGCGGTCTATTTTCTAACAAATACCTTTCTGTATTATCACTGTTTGGAAAACGGTGTTTGGCCACGTATAAACATTCGTGAAATGTTTGGTGCGTCCACGGTGCACACATAGCACCGAAATATACTTCCTGGATGACCCCTGTAAATCTGTGCCCCTAAGTTGCACTTTGAGCGTATTCTATTTGGTGCTGTTGACCTCATTGCAGAGTTTACGCAGATATTTTCTGCTGCGGGAATATTTCAGCGGAATGTCGCTTTAAGCATTCCTCTTGTCGGAAAGGAAACAAATGAAACGAGCAGTACATTTGCGACTGCACCAGTACTTCACCCTGGCCGGTGTGTCCCCTGGCGCAGAACGCCAGCGGGCAACAGCCTCACTGGCGACGCAAGACGCCGCGTACTTTAAATCACGAGCTGGCCTGGCCCTATTAGTGTGCCCAGGTTCGACCGCCGGCTCGCATTTCGCGCCGCGAAGAGTGGACTGCGTAGGGCGTGATGGATCGACTCATAAACAACGGCGCCGTGCAGGAATAATAGCGCACTGCTTATTTAAATGGGCCGCCCTACGTTATCTGGCAAGTCCAGTTGTCAGCCGGCGCCGCGGAATAACTCAGTCTGAATGTGCGCGGCACTCTGTAATGGGCGCGGCATGGAGAAAGTGTCCGCTTAAAAGCCGGTAAATTGCGGTGGCGCCGTCTTCATCTACCGGGGACAGTCATAAAGTCAAGTCAAAAGTGCTCCTCAGCTTGCCAACGAATAGCGCTTCTCCATCTTCAGTGCTGCAATTACTTGCAGACTCAGCACTATGAAGCTGAGTAGTGATCGCTACTAGCGGCAGTTCTGTCTGCAGGAAACTAACTTCGAGAGGAAAGTGTCGGAGTGTTAAACAGACTGCCCAAGGCATGTCAGGACATTCCAAAATTTTGAGATATTACGAAGAAGCGAAATAAAATAGTGATAAAGCCTGCTTGGAGCTTGTTTTAATCCTCAAAACACGTTGAGGCTGTGGACCCCACAAAAATAAAATTTTAAGATATAGAATATGGTGGACGCTGAAAGTGCATGGAAGACGTATTTGTTGGAAGGGTTCTTGTGAAGTAAGGAAATACCATAAGCGATTCTATTGTGTTTCTTAATCATTTGGTCTCTTTATCAAATCACGCGTGGCATCAACACTCGAATGATTTAAGAGACTCTCTGCTAGGATCGTAAGAAATCGTAACTGCCAGTAGGAGAACTTAACAGAGTTGTTCCGAGAATTTTAAAGTAGGTCTTTGGAGAAAGACAACGTACTGCCCGAGTAAACCTTTGGGGAAAATTTAAAGAACTGGTATTTGAGGCAGGTCATGCAGCACTTTGCGCGACAACTCGCTCTCCTCATGTTGGGATCATCAGAATAAAAGAAATTAGGTTGCACTGTAGAGGGATGCACACAACTATTTGCCCTTCGCCCAATAAGCAAACGTATTTGGGCAGAAAATCATTGAACAACGCTTGACGGTACACTGTAAAGCGGCCTGAGAAGTGTGTATGTAAATGGAAACGTACATCATGTAAACTGCCCAGTTAAAAGTATTGCAGATAAGTATGGTAACGACTTAAAAACACATTCCCTGTATCCTGTCGGTTGGAACAGCAACCAACACAATTAGAAAAACTTTTTGGCGTATAGCTCATATCCTTTTATTTTGGCATACTATGATCAAAAATACCATACGTAAATAGAATAATAATGCAGCGTGAAACTTAAAAAATATTTTTTCTGTACGATAGCAAATATATAGTATATGTTAGCCCAATCAAAAAAGACCGAGAAAGGTCGAACACGGGAAAAATTCCGTTAATTCTCGAGCGCTCGCGATGATTCACTTAGACAACAAGAGTTCATCATTTTGCACTGAATTCAAATTTCTCACTGTTTCACACCTGGCGGTTTTATCTACATTCGAGCTGAATCTCTGTCAGTCAGCCGGCCGGAGTGGCAGAGCGGTTCTAGGCGCTGCAGTCTGGAACCGCGCGATCGCTGCGGTCGCAGGTTCGAATCCTGCCTCGGGCATGGATGTGTGTGATGTCCCTAGGTTAGTTAGGTTTAAGTAGTTCTAAGTTCTAGGGACTGATGACCACGGAAGTTAAGTCCCATAGTGCTCAGAGCCATTTGAATCATTGTTTTTATGTCAGTCACATGTGTTGTTGACGGCCACTGGTAGGCAATAACCGCAAATTATTTTCGTCCGCTATGTATTTGGTATCCAAAATCAGTCGCGCGACAGGTTATGAAATTATAACGGTTTTATGTTAATTATCTATACCATAGTTCTCTGGGTAAAATCCTTTCCTTAGCAATTATATTTCGTTTTTATTTATACTTTTAGAGCCCTATTCTAAAAGGTGTTGTTGGGGGAGGAAACTGAAAAGCTTCTAAATAAAGATTCTGATGGTATCGAGCAAACACTAGTCAGTGATCATTACAGTCAATCAGAAATATAAAATGACTTTTATGTCTTGAAGAAGAAATGGAAGTCTGTGGTAAGTTCCTATGAGACCAAACTGCTGAGGTTGTCGGTCCCTAGCATTATACACTACTTAATCTAACTTAAACTAACTTCTGCTAAGAACGACACTAACACACATGCCCGAAGGAGGACACGGACCCCCGACCGGGGGAGACTCGCGAACCGTGACAAAACGCCTAAGACCGAGCGGCTAAGCCGCGTGGCTCTTTAAGAAGAGGAAACGCAACTTAATGAAGGAGAATAAGACAATGATGACGACAATTTTGATTTTATTTGGGGACAATTTTTTGGTAAAGATCGTAAAACTAAGTGACCGAAGGAAAGTGTAATAGCCAAAGCAGCGAACACCCTCAAAAAATATAACATAAATTCTTACTGATACAATGAGTTCCCCTTAGGGTATTAGGCAAAAAGTGATAGCATTCAACTGGGTTCTTAGTGAGGACATGATTAATTCACTTACGGAATACACCAGCTAGCATATCAGAAACATGTAATCACAAACAACTGTTCTAGAGATAGAGGTAAAGAAAGCTTCCAGGGATGAGATCTGGGCTCTCATTGGAACCATTGTTTTTTGTGGTTCGAGTGGCGGAACGGAATTAAAAAACAATGTTGAACAACTTTGGAGTAAAATTGCTTTAGTGTGATGAATCTTAGAGCTTATATGTCATCTGTAGGGTCCACATTTTTCCTCAGAAGTGTAAGATTTTTGGAATAATTGACAAGAGCACAAATGTGTGAGAAAGGTTAATTAGCAATAATCAGGTCATATTTTGATAAATTTACCATTAATTGTAAGGAGAGTAGGAAATAGTAGATGAGATTTTGACACATTTTAAAGGAAGATGTTCATTCATTCAATATGCATCAAACAAATCAGGCAATGACTTGAAATTCTTTGCTGCTTGTGATGTCAAAACGTTCTATGCAGCATAAGTTGATCTTTACTGAGGAAAACAACTCTGAAAGGAAACAATCGGAATCTTATTTTTGATAATTCATGTAACCAGGCAGTTATCAAGTGGCAATCCCACTATTCCAGTAAAATAACACTTGCATTGGAACTCTGAAAAAAAAAAGGAAAAGCGCTCCGGAACTCCTAGCACTGATGTCCAGAAATCAAAACATCTTGTTCTGGTTTTCACCATCCGTGCCTCGAATAACAAGAAGTTGCACAAATATTTTCGAAATAGCTTCCTGACAACTTGTTGAAGTTCATTTAGTTACAAGATGGCACATTCCAAAGCTTCCACATGGCCTTAAAATATTCTAACTCCTTATAAATCGGAAGGAACTCGAGAACTGAATGCATTCCAAACAAAAAGAAAGTTGCTGCGTTGTACGTGGCAGAAAAAAGGATTTGTGCTTATGTGTGAGATGTTTGTATGCAAAGAGCATTATGCCAAGTCTGTGAAATGTACGATGGATGGGTTGGAGGAACGGTATAAGTACGCTCTGTTTATACGTAATTGAGACGTTGCGAATGTGCGGGATCGATATTATACGTTAGAGCATCTTTTCTTTACTGACGAGACAGTGTTCACATGCCGTGTCCACACGGTGGTCGAGTTCGCACAGTCTTCGTGTGTTGGAGTGAGCTGTGACACTATCGCCGGTGATGGAAAAAGTGTGGTGGTACATTGCCACATTACTCTATATCGTGACCGATTGAGGAAGTTCTTCTTGGTGCCTTTTTGTCTCCTGTTCTTTTCCTGTGCGTTTCCAGCAGTCCATCCCCAGCTGCTTTCTTGTGAAGAGCCTTGGAAATCAAGTGGATTAAGTCTGGCACACGACGTCTCAGGACTGAATAGGGGACTCCAGGGGGATCAAAGAGGAAAATTGTATGACAAGAACTTTATGTTGAACATTTTTCTGTCATCACTTCGGATCTTACTCGACAATTCGCTCTGAACATATACCTTTCCCGCATGCCATGGCATATTTTAGTTGTGTATCTATAAGTATCATTTGAATGTTAGTGTGAGTAATGGCAGTTGCAATTGTTCGGCAGTATAAGCATGATCTTCCTCTGTGTCAGTCGTTAACTGTTGATTACCGTTTTTGTTTTCAATTTATTGCCTAAGCTGGGGTTTATTGTAATTACTTTTTTTAAGTTGCGATAATTTCGGGAGCGCCAAAGTAGAGCATCTATCACAAAGCGAAAAAAGTGGTCCAACTAAAACATTCACATTTCTTTATATACTACATGAATATGTAATAAGAAATGGGGGTTCCTATTTTAAAAAACGCTGTTGATATCCGTTTGAACTATGGCAGCGCCATCTAGCAGGCCAACCATAACGCCATCTGGTTTCCCCCATCAAGCTAGACAAGTTTCGTTCTTTGTAGTTTTTCCGTTTGACGCTTATTTCGTGAGATATTTGGCCCGGTCACGATCAATGGACCACCCTGCATATTTCGCTCCTGCTTACGAGCTTGTAAAATGTCACAAAACCGGTTACTCTCCGACACAAACGAAAAAGCAAGAACTGTGTCTAATAAATATTAAATTAACACGCAGAAATTCAAAACGTAAATTACTAAAGCGCACATGTAAGACTAAGTAAATCCATCAGACGGTTGGATCCCCTCATTCGAAGGCGCCAGATTGCAAAGCCTGGGCTACTCTCAGGTTGGAATCTCCGCTTTCGAAGATTGTGTCTGTCTGTCTGCCCGCCGCTTACTGCTGTAGCTGTTTGTTCGTTCGTCCGTCCGTCCGCCCGCCTGCTCGCTGTCCGTCTCCGCCGCTACCGCTGCTGCCTGCTGTCCGTCCGTCCGTCTGTTCGCCGCCGCCGCCGCCGCCGCCGCCAGCTGGTGCTCGTCGTCACCGTCGCCGCCGCCGCCGCCGCGCCGCCGCCGCCGTCGCCGTCCGACCCTGGTCTTCGGCCGTCCTCGTCTTCCTCCGTCTTTGTCTTCGTCTGTCCCCTGTTTGTGTCCTCTCCTTTTCGTTCTGTGCATTATTGTTTCTCCCTGACGTCATGTCCACCCCCACCACCACCGCCACCGCTACCACCACCGCCATAGTTTACACTTCCCCTTCCGCCGCCTCCACCACTATAACGTGGTGTGCCCAGTCCCACTCCCCTCCTTCCATCCCACCTCTTCTCACTCTCCCTCCGCCCCCGCTTTTTGTCGCCCCCTCTCCAGCTTCTTCCTCCCACTCCTCTCGATCTGATCCTCTCCCCCCCCTCCCCCCCCCCCAGGGGGTCCACAACTCTTTTGTGGACACGTGCGTAGCGAGCACGGGACCCCGAGCTAATGTGGCCCTCCTTCCTTTCCGGGCTGCATACCTTCCCTTCCCTTTCCGCATCCCTCCCCGTCCCCCATCTTCGCCCCCCACCTTCACCTCTGTCTCTTTCCTTCCCTTTCTCCCCCTCTGGGAGTATGGTTTGTGCCTACGTCCGGAGACGGACGCTCGAAACTGTTCCAAATTCCTTGCTTTTACACTTGCAAGTCCTCGTCCTTCCTCTGTCCTTCTCTTTTCCTTCCCTCTTCTCCTTGCCCTTTTCTCCGCTGCGGCGTTTGAGACCCCCTTTTCTTTCCTTTCCCTTTCTCTTTTTTCCTCCCTGTGCGTGTCTGAAGGCCGACCCACGCACTTCCATGCGTAGCCGGTGACGGGGTAACGCGTAATTCCCCGCCCCGGGTAGACAGGTAGGACACGTACGTACCCCCTGGTAACGGCCAGGCCCAGGGAGGGGTGATTACCCGAGCTGATACCTTCCGAAAGTGCCGATTGGTCCCTCCATCCGTTTGTCGGGAGGTGTGACCTGAGGTGTGAACAATCACCTAAGGCGGGTGTGCCCTCGGTGAGGGCCTCCACAAGGGAGGAGCGCGCCATCGGAGACGCCGGTAATCATGGGGGATTCTTCCGCAATGGTTTCCTCACCTTCCACTATGTCTGCTCACAAACGTAAGTTCACTGAGTCTCAGCCACAGACGGTTCTTCCATCGTTGCCACAGTTCCTTGTTGTTTCTCGGTCTGACGAAGGTCACGACTTTTCCACGGTCAACCCTTTCATTATTCAGAAAGGTGTCGACGCAATTGCGGGTCCTGTAAAGTCTTGTTCCAGATTACGGAATGGTACCCTGTTGTTAGAAACACACAGTGCCCTCCAGGCTCAAAAATTGCTGCGTACTTCTCTGCTCCACACCTTCCCTGTCCGGGTGGAACCGCACCGTACCTTAAATTCCTCGCGTGGAGTCGTTTATACACGCTCCCTCGATGGATTGTCTGACGAAGAAATTCAGCACTACCTGTCTGACCAGGGCGTCACCGCTGTTCATCGGGTTACGAAAAGGGTTGACTCGAACATCATTCCAACCCGCACTGTCTTCTTGACATTTGACAAAGTTCAACTCCCATCAAAAATCAAAGCAGGCTATGAGATAATTTCCGTTCGCCCTTATGTCCCAAACCCTACGCGTTGCTATCGATGTCAGCGGTTCAATCACACCAGCCAGTCCTGTTCCAATCCGGCCAAATGTGTTACGTGTGGCAAGGATGCCCATGAGGGTGCTTGTCCACCTCCATCCCCTCACTGCATCAACTGTATGGGTGACCACGCTGCTTCCTCTCGAGATTGCCCCGTTTTTAAGGATGAAAAGCTCATCCAGGAAATAAGAGTGAAGGAAAAGGTGTCGACCTTTGCTGCTCGAAAGTTACTCGCCAGTCGACAGCCCACCGTGCCTCAGAAAGGAAAATACAGCACTGTCCTTGCTTCTCCTCGGCCAACAAAGGAGGCGGCCACGCAGACTTGCGACCTCACATTTAGTACCACGGTCGTCAGATCGGCCAGCGCAAAGATCGCCCGTTCAACCTCACCACTTTCGCCTGCCCACTCTATGGCTCACCCTTCATCGGGTTCTGCTAAATCTCGAGCCCAAAAGTCAGACGCCAAGTCTTCGAAAAAAGAGCATTCTCGTGAAGAGTTTTTACGTACTGCAACTTCACAACCATCGGTTCCTCCTTCATCTAAACATCATACCTCCAAGAAGGCTACGAAGAAACACAGTTCCTCTCCTTCTCCGCCAAGGCGTGTCCCCACTACAGCACCACCAGGCGGAAATCGCCCTCGGCCATCTTCTGTGTCGCCGAGGCGCACTGCTGGTGGCCGGTCAACTGGCCGATCGTTGGTGGCAGGAGCTGCTCCTGACCAACCTATGGATCAGGATCTTCTGCCTTCGACTGAATGCCATTCCATGCTGTCGGTCGCAAGCTCTGAGCAGTCGTTGAGTTGACAGCACCCTTGGTCACGTTTCTCCATTTTCTGTTCACCCTATGTCCATTATCCACTGGAATATCCGCGGCATTCGCGCCAATCGGGATGAATTGTCGATCCTCTTACGATCCTACTCGCCGGTCATCTTCTGTCTTCAGGAAACAAAGCTGCGTCCCCATGACCGCTTTGTTCTCCCTCATTTTCAGTCCGTCCGATATGACCTCCCCTCTGTTGAAGGCACTCCAGCCCATGGAGGACTCATGATTCTGCTCCATGATACTCTCCATTATCACCCAATCCCGTTAAACTGTTCCTTCCAAGCTGTCGCCGTCCGTCTTTCCCTTTCTGGATACACGTTCTCTCTATGTACGGTATACATTCCATCGTCTACACCACTGGCACGAGCTGATCTCCTTCATCTTCTTGATCAGCTTCCACCCCCCCTATTTGCTGGTTGGGGACTTCAATGCCCACCACCCGCTTTGGGGATCTCCACATCCTTGTCCACGTGGCTCACTATTGCTAGACGTCTTCCACCAAGCGGATCTAGTCTGCCTCAACACTGGGGTCCCCACATTTTTGTCTGCCTCCACGGCAAATTTGTCTCATTTGGACCTTGCTGTCGGTACTGTTCCGCTAGCTCGGCGCTTCGAATGGTTCGCCCTTCATGATACACACTCGAGTGACCACTTTCCATGTGTTCTTCGACTGCAGCCTCAACTGCCATATATGCGCTCGCGACGCTGGAAGTTTGCCCAAGCCGATTGGATACTTTTTTCGTCTCTAGCGACATTCGATGACCGTCGCTTTCCCAGCGTCGACGATGAGGTCACACATTTTACCGACATTATTCTCACAGCTGCGGAACGTTCAATACCACGCACCTCCGCATTGCCCCGGCGCCCCCCAGTTCCTTGGTGGAACGAGGCATGCCGTGACGCAATACGTGAGCGGCGACGTGCTCTTCGCATTTTCCGTCACCATCCAACTTTGGCCAACTGTATCCGATATAAGCAGCTCCGTGCGCGATGCCGTCGCGTCATCCGCGATAGCAAGAAGGCAAGCTGGCAATTCTTTATTAGCTCATTTAACACCTTCACTCCCTCCTCGGAAGTTTGGAGTCGGCTTCGACGGTTCTCAGGCGCGCCTAGTTTCTCCCCGGTCTCTGGGCTCACTGTCGCGCATGATACCTTAGTGGACCCCGTCGCAATTTCTAACTCATTGGGTCAGCACTTTGCTGAGGTTTCGAGCTCTTCAAATTACCCGCCAGCGTTTCTCCCGAAGAAACGTGCAGCGGAAGTGCGACATCTTGCTTTCTCCTCTCAAAATCGCGAAAGCTACAATACAGTTTTCTCCATGCGCGAACTCCAACATGCACTCTCTTCTTCGCGCTCCTCCGCCCCAGGACCGGATGGTATCCATGTCCAAATGTTGCTGCATTTACCAACCCATAGCCTGCGTTACCTCCTTCGCCTTTATAATCGAATTTGGACCGACAGTACCTTTCCCAGGCGATGGCGGGAAGCTATTGTCGTCCCCGTTCCGAAACCTGGAAAGGACAAACATCTCCCCTCTAGCTATCGCCCAATTTCTCTCACGAGTAGTGTCTGTAAGGTTTTGGAGCGTATGGTGAATTACCGTTTAGCTTGGTGGCTGGAATCCCGCAGTCTTTTAACACCAGCCCAATGCGGATTCCGACAACATCGTTCTGCCGTTGACCATCTTGTTGCTCTCTCCACTTATATCATGAACAGTTTCCTCCGGAAACGCCAAACGGTAGCAATATTTTTTGATCTGGAGAGAGCATACGATACCTGTTGGAGGACAGGCATCCTCCGCACACTGTTCTCTTGGGGCTTTCGAGGCCGGCTGCCCCTTTTTCTTCGCGAATTTATGGCAGAGCGCACATTTAGGGTGCGGGTGAACACTACTCTCTCCCGTACTTTCTCCCAAGAAAACGGGGTACCCCAGGGCTCCGTGCTGAGTGTTGTACTGTTTGCCATCGCCATTAATCCAATTATGGATTGTCTCCTTCCTGATGTCTCGGGCTCCCTCTTTGTGGACGATTTTGCGATCTACTACAGCTCTCAACGGACCAGCCTTCTTGAAAGACGTCTTCAAGGATGTCTCGATCGCCTCCACTCGTGGAGCATCGAAACCGGCTTCCGTTTCTCACCCAGTAAGACCGTTTGTGTTAATTTTTGGCGACGTAAGGAGTTTCTTCCGCCCTCCTTACATCTAGGTCCTGTCAACCTTCCGTTTTCCGATGTCGCTAAATTCTTGGGTCTTATGTTTGACAGAAAACTGTGCTGGTCCTCCCACGTTTCCTATCTTTCGGCTCGCTGTCTGCGTTCCCTTAACACCCTCCGTGTCCTGAATGGCACCTCTCGGGGAGCGGACCGAGGGGTCCTTCTCCGCCTCTATCGCGCCTTAGTGCGCTCGAAATTGGATTATGGAAGCATCGTCTACTCCTCTGCTCGGCCGTCTATTCTTCGGCGTCTCGACTCTATCCACCACCGTGGATTACGTTTAGTGTCTGGAGCTTTTTACACCAGCCCTGTGGAAAGCCTTTATGCTGAGACTGCTGAACCTCCGCTATCCAATCGGCGGGCAGTCCTTCTGAGTCGTTATGCTAGCCATCTGTCTTCCATGCCTGCTAATCCAGCCCATGACCTTTTTTTCGACGCCTCCTTTGATGTCGGGTATGCAGGCCGCTCCTCCTCCCTACTACCCCCGGGAGTCCGCTTCCGTCAACTGCTTCATTCTCTTTCCTTCCGCTTCCCTAAAACCTTCTTGACAACTTGGGGTACAGCACCGCCTTGGCTCCGTCCCCGGATCGACTTGCTCAGAGACCTATGTCAATTTCCCAAGTATGGTACCCCTACACTTGTTTACCGTCGGGCATTTGCTGCTCTATGTGCACAAGTGACGGAAGCTACATTTATTTACACCGATGGCTCGAAAACATCGTTAGGTGTAGGGAGTGCCTATATTGTTGGCGACACCCCAAATCACTTTCGGCTTCCCGACCAGTGTTCGGTTTATACTGCGGAGCTTTACGCTATTCTCCAGGCTGTCCACTACATCCGCCGCCATCAGCGGATACAGTACGTAATCTGCTCAGATTCTCTCAGCTCTCACCTAAGTCTCCAAGCTCTTTACCCTGTGCACCCTCTGGTCCACCGGATTCAGGACTGTCTGCGCTTGCTCCACCTGGGGGGCGTCTCAGTGGCGTTCCTCTGGCTCCCGGGACACGCTGGTATCTGTGGAAATGAGGCGGCCGATATAGCGGCCAAGGCTGCAGTCTCTCTTCCTCGGCCAGCTATTCAGTCTCTTCCGTTTACCGATCTACGGAGCGGTTTATGTCGCCAAGTTGCTCATTTATGGCATGCGCATTGGTCAACACTTCCCCATAATAAATTGCGGGAAGTGAAAGCCCTTCCTTGCGCATGGACCTCTTCCTCCCGAACGCGTCGTCGGGAGGAGGTAATTTTAGCTAGACTCCGGATAGGGCACTGTCGTTTTAGCCATCGGCATCTTTTAAACGGTGATCTTCCCCCATTCTGTCCCCACTGCTCTCAGCCGTGGACGGTCAGACACCTTTTAATTGAATGCCCCTATTTTAATCCGTTACGCTCCCGTCTACAGCTATCGCCTGATCTATCGTCGATTTTAGCAGATGACACGCGCTCAGCTGACCGCGTTCTACAGTTTATTAGTGACAGTGAAATGACGTCAGTCATTTGAAGCCTTTTTTTGGGGGGACAACCACCCCCTTTCTATAGTGGATTTTTAAGCATTCCTTCTGCCTTTAGTTTCTCAAATTTTATGACTTTGTTCCCATTGCTGCTGATTTTAAATTTCGTTTTTTTCCTGTTTTCTACGTCACGGGCTGGGCGCTAATGACCATAGAAGTTTTGCGCCCTAAAACCACAAACAAAAAAAAAAAAAAAAAAAAAAAAAATGATCCTCTCCCCCCACTCCACTATCCTGTCACTGCAGCTCCGGCTAGGGTGGTGGCCCGTCGGGCCACTGTCCATGCCCAGCTCTCCCCATCGCCTTCGCCATCACCGCCACCACCGCCACCGTCATCGTCATCGTCATCGTCGCCGTCGCCTTCACCGTCACTGTCACCATCTCCGGCGCCGACTGCTGCGTCCACGCCGGGACCTGTCCCTTCCTGCCACCTCCCTATAGCTCCTGTCCCTCATATCACCACCCGCCCTTCTGCCGCCGTAAAACGCCCTAGTGGCACCACCACCTCCTCCGCTCCCAAAAAGGCCCCGCCCCTTCCTCTTTCCCCCCACACAGGGTGCCATGGATGTCTCGCCACCCGGCCCTGCTCCCTCCGCCTCCTCCTCCTCCTCCTCCTCTCCCCCTCTTTATACAAATACCTCCTCTCCCGTCCTGATCCTTCCCTTCTCGAGGCCCGGAATCTCTCCCTCCTCCTCCGCCAACACTTCCATGGTGCACCTATCTCTCTCCTCACTCCCAGACGGGATTCCGTTCTCATCTCCTCCCCCCGCCCAACCCTCCATACTGACATCCTCTCCCGCCTCCCCATCACCCATTTTGGCCCCAACACCTCCCTCACCCCTGCTCCTTCCCCGTCTCCTACCCGCCAACCCTAACCCCCACGTCGCCCGCTGACCCTCACCGCCGTGATCACTTGGCTCAGTCCGTCGATCACGGAGGAGGAGGTGTTGGCGGAGCTCAAGGCGGATCCCATGCTGGAGGTGCGGGCGGTCCGCCGCATTTTCAACTCGGCCGGCCCCACCCGCCTTATGCGGGTCTTCTCTGAGGACGCCCCCTCCATTGACCGTCTCCTGAAGGAGGGTGCCCTCCTCTTCAACCAGCATTACAGGGTCGACCCCTCCCATTCCCCTCCTCAATCCCTGCGCTGCCAGAGGTGTCTGCGCTATAACGCGCACCCCACTGCTGAGTGCCGTGAGGCCCCCACCTGCCCACATTGTAGGCAAGCGCACTTCCTCAGGCAGTGCCCTAACCTCCAATCCCCTCCTTCCTGCAATACCTGCAATCTTCCCCATCCCACCTACTCCCAAAAGTGTAAAGCCGGACCCCCTCCGACCACTCCTGAACTCACCGTCCCTGTCCATCCTCTGGACGCCCCCACCCCTCCTGGAAATTCCCTTCGTCCCCCCCCCCCCCCGCCGCTGAGGACATCATCCGGTTCCTCACCATCGTCCTCCAGAATGTCCATCCCTTTCAGCGCCCCCGCACCCTCCAGCAGATCTCCCTCGCCGCCCGTTCCATCTTCCAACTCAAGATGTACGCCACCTACACCAACAACCAGGCCCATTTCACCTTCTCCCGCCTTGACACCCTTGTCTAAATCCCTGTCATGGCGCGACAGCAACATATCCTTTTCAACAACATCCGCTCCCTTCCCGCCAACAAGAACCTCTTCCTGCACACCCTTGCCACCCACCGCGTGGATGCCTTCCTCCTTAATGAAACCTTCCTCCAACCCCACCACACCATCCACACTTCGCCCTATCTCCTCCACTGCTCCGATAATCCCCTCCCAATCGCGCGTGGCGGAGTTGCTATTGGTCACCGCCGCCAGATCCCCGTTCGGCTCCAACCTCTCCTTCCCGACCCCACTGAACACTTGATCCTTAGTCTCTTCTTCCCCGGCCTTACCGTTACCTGCGCCACCACGTATGTCCGCCCCAACACTCCTCTTCCCTTCAACTTCCTCTCCCACGTCGACCGTACCTTCTCGTCCTACGTGATCGCCGCCGACCTCAACATCCATTGTCGTTCCGCTGCCCAGTTACGGCGGTGGCATCGGTTCCTCTCCACCCTTCAAGGCGACCTCGTCCCCATCCCCCAGCACACCCGTCCCGAATCCAACTCCACTCCTGATGTTATTCTCTCCTCCCACAACCTACTCGGTCGCATAGCGGTGGATGTCCTGGAGCCTATTGGTAGTGACCATCTCCCTGTCCTCCTCACCATTTCAGACGCACGTCGCCCCCAACCCGACCCTCGTAATGACCCTCCCCCTAAGTACGTCCATGACTATTCCCGTGCCGACTGGAATGCCTACCGGGATACCCTATCCACCCAGGTCGATAGCCACCCTTTCACCTACCACCACCCCGATGTTGTCACCCATGCTGCCTCCTTTCTCCAGCAGACCTTGTCTGAGGCCGTGGAGGCCCACGTCCCTACTGTCGCCATCCACCCCCACCGACCTACCTTACCCCCACAGGCCGTCCTCCTCCTCCGTGAATCCCGCTGTCTCTACCGTGTCTTCCTCCACACGCGTGACCCGGACACACTACGACGCCACCGGCAACTCCAACGACACATTCGTAATTTGCTCGCGGCTAAGAAACGCCGGGACTGGCGACAGACATGCACCCGTTTAAATGCTACCCTACCAACCGACTCGTCCAAGTTCTGGTCAGCCTTCCGTCGCCTTACCGGAACTAAACCCTCCCCCTACTATCCTCTTCTCCATGATGATCACCCCTTCCCTGACACCCTTAGTAAGGCCAACCACTTTGCCTCCTACCTCTCCGATGTATTTTCCATCCCTGATGATCCCCAGTTCGATTACTCCCTCTTCCCGGATATCCGCGATCGAACTGACACCTCTGTCCCTCCCCTCGCTCCTGGTTTCCAGTACTTGGACAACATTACACACACGGAACCGAATGCCCCTATCACTACACAGGATCTCATTGATACACTTCGCATGAAACGCAACACCGCCCCTGGTCACGATCGTGTCACCTACCGTCACCTTAGTGAAGCTCCTGTCTCTTTCCTCTCCACCCTGGCCAGGCTCTACAATGTAGTCCTGTCCACTGGTTACTACCCCGACCTGTATAAAACCTCCCATATCCTCATGTTCCTTAAACCTGGCAAACCGCCATCCGCCGTCTCCTCCTACCGTCCCATCAGCCTTACCTTGGTCTTCAGCAAATTCCTGGAATCTATTCTCACCTGACGCATCCACCAGCATCTCCGCCAGCACCGCCTCCTTCCTGTTACCCACTGTGGCTTTCGGCCGTCCTTCTCTTCCGACGACCTTCTCCTTCACCTCAACCAGTGGTTGCTCAAGGTCAATCCCTCCAAAACCCAGGCGATCATTGTAGGCAAAACCACCCCTTCCTTTCGCCTCCTTGATTTCTATCTCACCATCTATGGCCGGCCTATCACCCTCACTCCCACGCTTAAGTACCTTGGCGTCACCCTCGACCGTCGCCTCTCCTGGACTCCCCACCGCCGGACAATCCAAGCCAAGGCACGCTCCCGACTCAGTCTCCTCAAGCTCCTCTCCGGCCGTACGTGGGGTCTGGACCCCTCCACCATTCTCCACACCTATAAATCCCTCATCCGCCCTATCCTTTGTTATGCCCATCCGGCTTGGATCTCTGCCCCCCCTACCTTTTATAAATCCCTCCAAATCCTTGAACGTCATGCTCTCCGCCTTGCCTATCGCATCCGTCTCCCCTCCCCCACGCGGATCCTGTACGATCTCATCCCCTTCCCCCACCTCCTCCTTTTCCTTGAAAGGATATGGATCCTGTACACCTCCCGCAAACTCGATCCTCCTCACCCGCTCGTCTCCCCGATCCTCTCCCACCCCCGCCCACTGCCGTGCCTGTATTCGCACGTCCCACCCGGTCTCCATCTCTCCACCCTCCTTACCCTCTCCCAAGGTGGCTTCTGCCAGCTCCCCCTCCCTGATGATGCCCTCCTCCCCTCCATCTACCCCTCCTACCAACTTTGATCCTCTCGCCCTCCTCCTGTGCTTGCTCCTCTGGGCACCCTCCCTCCCTTCTCTCCCCTTTTTCCCTCCCTCCTCCTTTTCTCCCCCCTTCTCCCCCGGGCCTCCCTTCCCCTGTCCCTCTCCTTCTGCCCCCGTCTCCTCCACCATTGGCATCCTTTTTCTCCCCTCTCCCCCACCTCACCCCTGTTTCCCCTCTTGGCAGGTCCCCGGACTCGCACACGCTACGTGGACATTCACGCGCCGGAGATCACCGCCGTCAGTGTTTCGTGTGTGCCGTCGTGTTTAGTGTTTAGTGTTCACCGTCACACTCCCTCGTTCACCAGTGCCATCGTCATCTTCAGTGTTTGTGCGTCGTCTCATCAGTTAGCAGTGTGGATTATCGACGAGTGTGAATGGCTCCGTGTTTGTCTCAATGTGTCTCCTGTTTAATTGCCCACCGTTCTGTAACTTCTGTGTCTTCTCCTGTTTTTGCTGCTTGTATATTCTATGGCTGAAGAGCAGCGTAGTGTGCTGCTGACAGCCTGCCTGTTGTACAGGCTTTAAAATAACAATAAAGCAAAAAAAAAAATCTAAGTATTTCGCTCTTTGTTAGGAATCGTATAATGTCACAAAATTGGTAACTTTCCGACACAAACGAAAACACGAGAACTCTGTGGTCCAATAAATATTAAATCAACACCCAGAAATTCAAAAACTAAACTACCAATGCACACAGATAAAACAACCTAAATCACCCTTGTTCCTTACGTCCAAAAAATAACCAGAATATAATACCGTAAGTGCAGTACGTGTAACATGTAATAAGAAACAAAACTACGTGTGATATAAGATTAGTACGTGTGTTAGGAAGTTATTGTTATATAATTGACTAGGACGCTTTCATTAGATTTTGTAACTACGCATTTAGAAGAAATAAAGTCAAATATTACCTTGTTTACAATAACAAGCATGTTAAGGCAGTATTTATCCTGCCTCAAAAGAGCACGATGGCTCGTTGACAGTCAGCCTCGTCACCACTGACGTTACAAATATTGGCGCGACCGCTCGAGGGTAGAACTACACAAAGTTTCCTACTAAGTTTTTCTGTAGGACTAATACTTACCGCATGGCAAGCGATGGAAAACCTGCAGATTATTATAATTGTACAAAATTACAGTTTACTATTAAATGAAGTAGGTTAAGGTTAAATATTAAATGTGTGTATCACGTGTCAGTGCAGTATGGCTCTGTTAAGGGATAAATGCTAGTCTGAGGGTGTAACGGGTTGGAGAGGGCAGGGGTGGAAGGTAGAAGCGGGAGGGAAGACAGTTCATGGTTTGTGGTCAAGCACTTTCCAACTTCACAGGTCTGCCAACCGAAGAGCAAGCTGGCGATCCCCCTCTCTGCAGAACAGACTAAGTCACAAGAAGCCGTTACATGGTGTTTCACGAAGTTATACAGACCTTTCACAGCGTGCTCTATGAATTACTAGCGACGCAGTGTGCAGACATGCCTCCGGAATGGTGACGGGGGGGAGGGGGGGCATGTGTTTGTTCCCCAGCGTATGGAAAAATCTACGTTAATGTCTGTACACTCTTTATGCACTACTACAGGAGAAATTGATTCCTAGTCATCCTGTAGGCTGCTGTTGCGTTCTCCTTGGAAGAGCAGTTTCCTCCTTCCTTTTCATTTTACGATTTCAGCAAGAAGCAGCCTGCAAATTAACCCGGAAGCAAACATTAGAAGTTCATTTCTGCCGAATAAATTGTGGAAAGTGACCGGATGAAATTCAAGAATATTGTGCGATTCTTCTTAGGTAGGTTAGTGACGAATGATGTTGTGATGAACGCGATGAACCCATCTTGCTTCAATAGCTGCATTAGAAGGTAGCCAAGAGAGCAAAAAGATCTTGATGTCGCCCAAGAAAAACCTCTCCGACAAATAAATGGGCGTAAAGAGATCAATATGACATGCATCAACGAAATCCGAAAAGAAAGTTGTTTTAACAAATCTCAAGAAAAATAAAGCTAAGACGCTTTGGCCTCATGGATAAGCGTCAAACAAACAGTCCGTACTGTCTCGTTGTGGTCATATACGCTTCAAGACGGAGGCTGACACAGAGGAAGCTCAAACGCTGATCCGTCCAGTATCTCTGTAGTCATGTGAATTTGTTCTTTCGAAATCATTTCATTCAGGACGACAGTACAACATTTTCTTCATTCAGACGTGGTCGAGGTATTGAAAATGAACTGAAATCGACCAAAAAAGGACACCAAGGGGTAGCACCAGCACAATTCTGTATACATCATGAGCAAAAATTTCCTGCAATTACATAGTCTATTCACCATAAGAACAATCCTGATGTAAACATTGCTCAGTGTATAGTTCCACGTTTGCTCTTACCTCTTTTGAATCGGTTTCTGTTACAATCAGTGGAAATATACTCATTTCTGGTGTTGGCAGATGCCCATTTCCTGTACGGAGTAGCAGATGGTAATGGTCAGTAGGACAGTCCCTTAGCACAAAAGGACGATTGAGAACACCAAAGTGTCTGTTCGCGTGATTGTTGAGAAGCCGTTGGCGGGGGTCAGGGGGTGGGGGGAGGTAGGGAGACTTCCCGCCTTTTTTCACTACTCAGAACGGGAGAGCTACTGTGCCCCCTCCTACGCCCTGGATGTTTCTCCATAATGAGGTATACAACTGAATGCCCTTGTATAGGAAGATCGCCACTTACAGATTGAGGCTGGCAGCGCATTGTCAAGAAAGGTTAATTTTCCTTCGCAGACTCCAATTACTCTCAAGTGTACAACTTAGGATGTCATTTCGATAAACATTAAAAACGAAAATTAGCCTACAGTGGAGTAGAATCTAAAATCTTGCGTATACGAGTCACTTACTATATCCACTACTCTGCCACAACAGCATCGATTTGGTGATATTTTTATGATCATAGTATACCACGTTTCTCAAATTTGTTAAAAATAACTTGAAAACCCATGTGTATTGGTATTTCATGTCTGAAGGAGAAACCGAGAGAATATTTACAAACCAAGCCCACATTTACCGATCAGAAGTAGCCGTAACTTCGTGCACAGAATTGTTCAAAGATAGCTACTCTGCCCTGAGATTTGAAGTACGAAATGCACGGCGAAAGCATTTAGCATTCTGATCGGCTAAATCAGTGCTGTCTGTTAACGCTTTAGAACGTCTTAATGTTTCATTAGCGGTAGCATAGTTCAAAATATTAAATATATTATTATGTTTTACTTCCAATGGCGTAATAAAACACGTGAACTTATACTATCGCGGCTGACTAATCGCGATGGTAATGTTCGTTTACATCAGGATCCTTCTTCCGATGAACAGAGTATAGGCGCAGTTTGTTGTAGGGCATTGAACCTGAGACATGAGATGAGGCATTCTGTACACTTACAAAGTAAGGTGTAAGAAGGAGCACTATATCATAAAGCCTAACCAGCCCAGTATAATCCAGTTTGCTTCATTCCTCCTACTGTGTAAGGCAGTGGCAACCGTTTTCTAAGACGTGCCTCGCCAGCGGCGGCGCAGCCGCGGCAGCTGCAGCCGCAACCGCAGCCGTTTGTCTGAGTTTGCCTCCTGATTGTGCTGTCAGAGTTGTCCGCCGCTACCTGCGCCGCGCTCCACAGCTCCCAATCTCGGCTAGTCGGGAGACATAGGCGCCCGATCTGCCGCCGACCGCCGTAAATACAGCGCCTCTCGCGGGAAGTAATGGACTCCCGGGATAACGCTTCCCCAGCGCTTATTAGGCTGCCTGCGGAGCAGCCCCGGCTGGCTCGTCCAGCCGCTATGTTCGGACAAGTACACGATGAAGTTGAGATTAACTCTCGGATACATAACAAGGGTCTCTTAGACCCGGCAACCTTACATTTTCCCAATAAATTGTCCCCAAATTAGTGTCTTTTAATTGATGTTCTGTGTAATCGTTAGAACAATATTGCCTTTCTTTGGAAAAAGAACATTCTTTGTTGTAGCACATCTGTGATACATGGCAGGGGTGTAAGGACTCATTAGCAAACAGTTAGTTTTTCCAGTGGTTTATTTGTTACTGATCTAAGTGACGTGTTAGAGCAGCAAGTTGCTGATAACAGTTAGTCTATCAGTTCTGCAGAGCTATACTCACTGTTGAGAATTCAGAAGTATTTTAAAAGCCGCAACTGATATCTCTTTTGGAGCTAAGCACATTGCTCATTTGTCAAAATACACTACTGGCCATTAAAATTGCTACACCAAGAAGAAATGCAGGTGATAAACGGGTATTCATTGAACAAATACATTATACTAGAACTGACATGTGATTACATTTTCATGCAATTTGGGTGCATAGATCCTGAGAAATCAGTACCCAGAACAACCACCTCTGGCCATAATAACGGCCTTGATACACCTGGGCATTGAGTCAGAGCTTGGATGGCGTGTACAGGTACAGCTGCCCATGCACCTTCAACACGATACCGCAGTTCATCAAGAATAGTGACTGGCGTCAGTTGCTCGGCCACCATTGACCAGACGTTTTCAATTGGTGAGAGATCTGGAAAATGTGCTGGCCAGGGCAGCAGTTGAACATTTTCTGTATCCAGAAAGGCCCGTACAGGACCTGCAACATGCCGTCGTGCTGAAATGTTGGGTTTTTCAGGGATCGAATGAAGGGTAACCAATGGCACCTCATACCATCACGCTGGGTGATATGCCAGTATGGCGATGACGAATACACGCTTCCAATGTGCATTCACTGCGATGTCGCCAAACACGGATACGACCATCATGATGCTGGAAACAGAAAATAGATTCATCCGAAAATATGACCTTTTGCCATTCGTGCACCCAGGTTCGTCGTTGGGTACACCATCGCAGGCGCTCCTGTCTGTGATGCAGCCATGGTCTCCGAGCTGATAGTCCATGCTGCTGCAAACGTCTTCGAGCTGTTCGAGCAGATGGTTGTTGTGTTGCAAACGTCCCCATCTGTTGACTCAGTGATCGAAACGTGGCTGCACGACCCGCTGCAGCTATGCGGGTAAAATGCCTGTCATCTCGACTGCTAGTGATACGAGGCCGTTGGGATCCAGCACGGCGTTCCGTATTACCCTCCTGAACCGACCGATTCCATATTCTGCTAACAGTCATTGGATCTCTACCAATGCGAGCAGCAATGTCACGATACGATATACCGCAATCACGATAGGCTACAATCCGACCTTTATCAAAGTCGGAAACGTGATGGTACGAATTTCTCCTCCTTACACGAGGCATCACAACAACGTTTCACCGGGCAACGCCGGTCAACTGCTGTTTCTATATGAGAAATCGGTTGGAAACTTTCCTCATGTCAGCACGTGGTAGGTGTCGCCACCGGCGCCAACCTTGTATGAATGCTCTGAAAAGCTAATCGTTTGCGTATCACAGCATCTTCCTCCTGTCGGCTAAATTTCGCATTTGTTGCACGCCATATTCGTGGTGTAACAATTTTAATGGCCAGTAATGTACTTCCAATGAGCTTAAGTTAAGTTTTACAAACAGAATAATAATGTAAGGCAATTTTCTTCTTTCCACAGAACATGGTACAGCACTACCTGCAATAAACAAAAGAAGATCCTCTGAAGTCGGCACAATTGGTGGAAATTTTGTATCAACTAGTACTGAATGGCTTGAGGAAGAAGCTCTCTTTCGTAAGAGAGATACCAGATATCGAGACGCTGATGGCCCGCACAACATTTATCTCGCGTTTTCTATCTCTCAGATGAAGTAACCACTGAAGACTGAGGTAATACAGATTATGCAGTTAGCGATTCCCTAGTCGGTGATAGTGTAACTCAATAGAGTATACCGCTGCCACCAATGAGCAGAATACGTATACACAGTATCATGAAAGTTCCTCCTGCTCCATTCAGAGATACTGTAACAAAACAATAAGGAAGTATCTCTGGAAGAGATGGCATTCACATCAAGAGAAGTTTTATCGTTGTCATTTTGGTTTGAAAGACAGTGTGGCCATTAGATTTTATGTAGTCAAGATGACCAGAATTTTGATACTGCTAGTCTCCTTCACCACGGCACCTCTGTAAATACAGGACATAGAAGTCGCTGAGTGAATGCTTTTCTATAACGAACGTAAATCACGAGATGGTCCTCTTGGCCAGATGGCACGTACAGTCAAGAAGATATTTTCTCTTCCAGATATATGTATTAGATGTATTGCCTATAAGTGCTTGCTGCTAATATTCACAGCAACTTATCATGTAGCTAAAGGCAGAACTAATATCAGGAGAATTTTTATCGTATGGGGAGGAGAAAGTTCTACAATTCACAACACGGCTCGTCAGTAGACGAAGATAGGAAAAAAAGCAGAAAATGACCATGATGCATGTGCCCACATAGATGAGACAAAGTTTTTTTAACATTCTACAGGTTATCAAAAAGTGTATTTTAAGTACACAGTCAAGTAATTTACAGAGTGTGTAATTTATTATCAGCAATAATACTACTCATATGGACCAATACAACTGAGAGTTAGTTATTCAATCCCAAGAAAGTTACAAGATATTTTGTAATACTGTACTCAAATAAAGCTCAAAGTATCGTAATAAACGGTTTCTTATTCATTCTCTTTCGGCAACCCTTCAAAATTTGATGACATTTCCGTTAATACCTAAATTTTGTATTCTTTCTAGGATAGGGGTCTGATAGATCATTTTCATGTATTTTTGAGTTTAAAGACTATTATGCATCCATTGGTTAACGATAAGAGCAATGTTAGCCGTGTAGCTGCGAAAAGAGCGAGCGGCTTCTTTCCGTAATCGATAATTGTTTGATTCCTTCGTCTATGCGGGTAACGGTAGGGTCCCAACGGTGTGGCTGCGGTATCTGATCCTGCTGCGTTTATAAAATACAACGCATAGTTTCCTGAAAATATTAAATATTTATCTATGAGGACTGGTTTTTCAATTCAGTATTTTCGGTATTCTGTTTCCATTCATTATTGTGACATGCCCCACACCCACCCCCGTTCATTTCTATACTACCTCACAATCCCTTCATTCCCAAGTAGTCATTTTCCCGATTTTCTATTAGAAACGAAACCTTATATGCACTCCTGTAGTAGACTCAGTGTGATATGATACCGGACGTTTTCTGTAAGCTAGACGCAGTTGCTTCGAGCGTCTGCACCGCGGTTTTGCAAAATATCTCATAGGCAACGCCTCTTCACACCTCTGTAGACTACTGTTGTTTTTGCCTACAACCGTTTGCGCTTCGCAGTTGACAGCTTTTGAAGACGCTGCATGGCGTCACGGATTTCTGTTGAGCTGTTCATTTATACCCTTAAGTCATAGTTCTTTTCTGATTTTTGCCTTCCTTATCTTGTCAGATAGTCTATAGGTTCCCTTCTTAACCCTAGGATTCATGAGTGGCTGGACTCTTAGGAACACGTTAGGAAGGTCTAAGCCCCTATCTGGAGCAAATGCAAAATGCTGTTTATTATAACAATATCTAAAGTTGTGACAGGTTAGCTGACACACAATAAATATGAAAGTATTTATTATGATAGTTTGATTTTAATTCTGGCACATACACTCCTGGAAATTGAAATAAGAACACCGTGAATTCATTGTCCCAGGAAGGGGAAACTTCACATTCCTGGGGTCAGATACATCACGTGATCACACTGAGAGAACCACAGGCACATAGACACAGGCAACAGAGCATGCACAATGTCGGCACTAGTACAGTGTATATCCACCTTTCGCAGCAATGCAGGCTGCTATTCTTCCATGGAGACGATCGTAGAGATGCTGGATGTAGTCCTGTGGAACGGCTTGCCATGCCATTTCCACCTGGCGCCTCAGTTGGACCAGCGTTCGTGCTGGACGTGCAGACCGCGTGAGACGACGCTTCATCCAGTCCCAAACATGCTCAATGGGGGACAGATCCGGAGATCTTGCTGGCCAGGGTAGTTGACTTACACCTTCTAGAGCACGTTGGGTGGCACGGGATACATGCGGACATGCATTGTCCTGTTGGAACAGCAAGTTCCCTTGCCGGTCTAGGAATGGTAGAACGATGGGTTCGATGACGGTTTGGATGTACCGTGCACTATTCAGTGTCCCCTCGACGATCACCAGTGGTGTACGGCCAGTGTAGGAGATCGCTCCCCACACCATGATGCCGGGTGTTGGCCCTGTGTGCCTCGGTCGTATGCAGTCCTGATTGTGGCGCTCACCTGCACGGCGCCAAACACGCATACGACCATCATTGGCACCAAGGCAGAAGCGACTCTCATCGCTGAAGACGACACGTCTCCATTCGTCCCTCCATTCACGCCTGTCGCGACACCACTGGAGGCGGGTTGCACGATGTTGGGGCGTGAGCGGAAGACGGCCTAACGGTGTGCGGGACCGTAGCCCAGCTTCATGGAGACGGTTGCGAATGGTCCTCGCTGATACCCCAGGAGCAACAGTGTCCCTAATTTGCTGGGAAGTGGCGGTGTGGTCCCCTACGGCACTGCGTAGGATCCTACGGTCTTGGCGTGCATCCGTGCGTCGCTGCGGTCCGGTCCCAGGTCGACGGGTACGCGCACCTTCCGCCGACCACTGGCGACAACATCGATGTACTGTGGAGACCTCACGCCCCACGTGTTGAGCAATTCGGCGGTACGTCCACCCGGCCTCCCGCATGCCAACTATACGCCCTCGCTCAAAGTCCGTCAACTGCACATACGGTTCACGTCCACGCTGTCGCGGCATGCTACCAGTGTTAAAGACTGCGATGGAGCTCCGTATGCCACGGCAAACTGGCTGACACTGACGGCGGCGGTGCACAAATGCTGCGCAGCTAGCGCCATTCGACGGCCAACACCGCGGTTCCTGGTGTGTCCGCTGTGCCGTGCGTGTGATCATTGCTTGTACAGCCCTCTCGCAGTGTCCGGAGCAAGTATGGTGGGTCTGACACACCGGTGTCAATGTGTTCTTTTTTCCATTTCCAGGAGTGTAGAATAAAATATAATAAATTACGTTAAAATTTATCTGAGGTTAAACAGCAAAATTTCAATTTCCTGGGCTAACACTAGTTGCTCTGCTCATGAAGAAACCTACTTTAAAAATAATTACACTTTTTTCAAGTATTTTTACTCATTTTCTATATGTTGGATCACGTTCTCTGTCTAATATACTTGGGCCAACGTTACATGTTCTTTATCATCTTTTTGCTGACCTCCATTTTCAGGAAATCTTCGGCGGTTGGAGAGGAACTCCACAATGTGCCACAACTTGGAGATCATTATTTTGGGGATGTGAACTGCTGACACATTTCTCCAGGCGAGAACGTATCGTTTCTTGTCGCAAGCTGCGATGAGTGGAAGGAGATCCCCGAATCAGATCCTCAGAAGACGACGGTGGAATGTGGAGGGGAGTGGGGGACGTGTGGCGGGGATAGATGAACAGGTAGCATGACACTGGCACGAAGTGGAATGCTCTGTAGGGGGTGGAACGATGCGTAGATCTTTGGGCGGATTTCGTGATGAGGTGGAGCCAGGCATTTAAAATTGCTGTGGGAGAGGATGCGGAGAGTCTGTAGGTGTAAGAGAGCCACGTTTCGTCGGTACAACGGGTTAGAGTGGAGGCGTTAATAATCGGAGAAGGTGGAGTTGCTGGTGTCAACTTTACGTCCAGTGTTGAGTATCCTAAGGTAAAGGGCGGGAGAGGAGAGGGGAGAACTCAATAACTTCATACAGGGTATGAATGCAGGATGGTAGACGAAGCCGCATATCGAGGCTGAACTCTTGACTTCCGAGGAATTGGAAGGAGTCGTAGAATTTTGGTGGATTGAGAATCCAGGTAACAATGGCATAGGAGACATTTGGTGTGTAGCGTGGCGTGTGAAGCTCTGATGTCGTGGCTGATAATGGGGACAAGGCTGAAGAAACGTCAAGACACGTTCATAGGATATGTCGACCCGTAAAAGCGTTCGACAACGACAAAAGGTGCCAGATGTTCTAAAATCTGAATAAAATTGGGGTAAGCTATAGGGAAGGGCGGGTAATATACAACACGTACAAGAACCAAGAGGGAACAATACGACTACAAGACCAACAACGAAGTACTCGGATTAAAAAGGGTGTAAGATAGGAATGTAGTCTTTCACCTCTGCTGTTTAATCTATACTTCTAAGAAGCGATGACGAAATAAAAGAAAAGTGCACGAGCGGGATTAAAATTAGAGAAGAAAGCATATGAATGATAAGATTCGTTAATGAGATTTCTCTCCTCAGTGAAGGCGAAGAACAATTACAGGATCTGTTGAACGGAATGAGCAACTCAGTGACTAGAGGAAAAGGACTGAGAGTAAATCGAAGAAAGGTAAAACTTATGAGAAGCAGTGGAAATGAGAACAGCGAGAAACTTAACATCAAAATTGGGGATCACCAAGCAGACGAGGTTAAGAAGTTCTATAACCAAGGCAGCAAAATAAAGCATCATGGAGGCAGCAAAGATGACATAGAAAGCTGACTAGCACTGACAAAAAGTAAATTCCTGGCGTAGATAAGTTTACTCGTCTCAAAAGAGGCTTTATTTGAGGGAGAAATTTCTGAGAGTGAACATTTGGCATTGTATGGCAGAGAAACATGGACTATGGGAAAACCGGAACAGAAATGAATCGAAGCATTTGAGATATGGTGCTACAGACGAATGTTGAAAATTAGGTGGACTCAGAAGGTAAGGGATTTTGAGATTCTTTGCAGGCCTCGGCGAGAAAAGGAATATATGGAAACACTGACAAGAAGAAGAAACCGGATGATTGGGCACCTGTTAAGAGATCAGGGAATAGCTTCCACGGTACTAGAGGGATCCGTAGAGGGTAAAAACTGTAGAGGAAGACAGAGATTGAAATACATTCATCAAATAATTTTGGACATACGAGGGTTGCAAGTGCTACTCTTGTGACAAGTTTCGCAAAGGTGAGGAATATGTGGTGGGCGGCATCAAACCAGTCACACGACTCTCTTAGATTCTTGCTAGATGGTTAGAGAAGCGGTATCAATGTCAATTTACTATCGGTGGTTAGTCCGTTAGTGTGTTAAGTAATCGGGTAGAACCTTTGGAAATAATTAGGTAGAAGTCATGGGTTGGGTGTACGCATTATTCACATAGCAGTGTGTGAATCGGACCACCGCTCTGAATCACATATAGCAAATCGGCAGCGGTATTAGCTTCGATAATCTTTCCGTTTTCGAGTATGGATATCCGAAGTATGACCGGAGAAGTAATTGTCAGGGCTTCATTGCCGAACCAGAAAGACACAAACTTTCACAGTTAAATTCATCTTATACAAATTTTGGAATTAAGTTAGAGTTACGTTGAAAATGTCACGAATACGCCGAAGTTTGTTTCTTTAGTAATATTTATAATGAGTTATATTGGATTCCGACAAACATAAGTGTTAAAGTTTCTACTGTCTGATTTGGTCTTGGTTAGTTGACACATTTACTGGTCGTGAAGTTGTTTTTCGTATGATAATGTGCAGTACCTGCGTCACTTACTGAATCATGCAGTAAGCAAAACATTCAACAATAGCATCTGGCACATAAACAGAATTTTGTATCTCTGTGGCTAATTTTCTACATTTAGCAAGTATTGCCATCCACCAAAGATACAAACGTACTCGTGATAACCTACTCTTATCATATTCTTTGTCAACATCTGACTCATGCCTTACGTTACGTTTTAACGAGTGGATGAGTTTGATAACCTTACATATCAAATTGTGTGGTTGCACCGTAATTTGCCAAAACATCGCAATTTGGAATGACTTCTTCCGTTTGATATTAGCAAGAAACAACACTGGAAATCAAAATGTTCCACGACCGTTTTGTTTTCAGCGACCAGCAACATTTTTATTTATGAACTTGTATTTAGCATCAACCAGTCCTTGCAAAACTATGCTTGTATTTTCTTCTAATATAGATATGTGGGCAGGGCAAATATTCTAAAGTGTTTTTAGTATATACTTCTTCAGAAAATAGAAATATTCCCATCACTGTAACAGTCATTCACCATTTCTCTGAAATCAGTTTCTGCACACTTCAGTTTTGATAATCTTATGAACTCTTGCGGCACCACGAAAAGAAAACCATTATCGTGTAAATGACTGATTGTCAAAGTACATGCAGTTCTTTTTCAGGCTGATATACATTATAGTTACGTAACGTGGCTTTCGAGAGGAAAGTTTTGTTAATAGGATACGTTTATCTTTTTTTGCTCTCCGAAAAATGAGAAATCTTGGGTAGTAAATTTAGGAATACTTGGTGTCCTTTCGAAGGTCGAAACAAATACCCTCCTCAGCAGTCAGCTCCATGCTATTATCATATCTCGGCTGTGAGCACCTCGTAAAAGCTAAGACCAATGCTTTGCTTCGTCTCTGCTCTCCCCTACAACCTCATCTCAGATGCTAAAGTACTTCACATGATCCTAGCAAAACTCGAAGCTTACTTACGTTATAGTAAAATCTGCTCCATACATCTCAAAAATTACACACGAGAATCGTCAATAAAATTCGATCTTTGGCAATAACATCCGACAGTCGGCAACACAAACCGAAACATGGTATCAAAACAAGTGTTCAGTTTCTAGTGCTGTGAAATGTGGAAAACAAGAACCCGGAGCGGCAATTACAAGAAGAGGAACAGCACCAAAAATGGAACAGAAACTTAATATGTAGAAAATCGTCCACGCAACCTGTAAGTAGAATTTAAAATACTAGTACGTCATAGCAAAAACCAACCAACATAACTATTTATAACCTATAGGTACACTAACCCAAAATGTAAACTGAATAGTAAAAATATGTACACATTCCAGGCCGCTGAAGAGGCCCTACAGGGAATAAAGGCGAAACGCGTATGGCACGGAAACTGTATGTCATTCCGTTATAGTTACACGGTCGAAATGTAAAAATTATCAGTATACCGTAATATTACACGCAACTGAGGAAGAGAGGACAACAAAAGTTGAAAACGTCATAGATGTAGCTTCAAAAATGCTTGTACAGTGAAGTATTTCCGTAAAAGTTTTCATCCCCCACTTCATCCCCATAGGATTAAATTTTCAAAAATGCTGAAACACGTACTTCTTTATTTCTGAGCGAGGAAATTATCCCAATTTTCCTAGGCCCAGCTTCAAAATGGTCTTGAATGCGATAATTTTCAAAAGAAACCTTCATCCCCTATTACACCCCCTTAGAGTTGGAATTTTGAAAAATCCTTTCTTAAAGACGTCCAAGTACAAGATTCACAGCTTCTCCAAATTTAAAGTTTCTATCCTTAGTGGTTTGGGCAGATCGATGATGAGTTAGTCTCTCGGTCAGTCAGTCAGTCAGGACATTGCCTTTTATATATAGAGGTAATAACAATTACCGATCCAGTGCTCGAAACTTGCATGAATTACCCCAGGATGATATTTGATAAACAGGGAAGCCGCAGGTTTGGGTATCGCTACAGAAAACTTGATCGTAGCTATGAATGGATAAGACTCATTTCAGTCTATTTTGAGGACTGCCACGCATACAATCGGATTATTCAACCGAGGGGATGAAAATAAAGCACAGAGATTAACCTCATTGATGTCGCTTTTGATAATTTTTCTTATTAATTTTCTATTAAATATGTTTCGTCGCGTACTCATAATCGTACTTCTGGTATTCTTGGTGACGTAGTAAACGTAGGTATTTCGGACACATTACGTTAGCAGTAACTGAAAACTTCATGGGAAATATAGCATTGCTACAGATAGTGTTTAGAAATTACAACATAACTTATTAAACGGGAATATCTTGTTTGCGTCGTGCATTGCATTTGCCTATATTGGAGGTTAGCTGCTAGTAACAGAGCGACGCTACGATCCTCTGTAGTTCTTCCTACATTTCCTTACAGTTTTATGGTTTTGAGAATTCCTGTGAACAACATCCTCATCCGCGAACAGCTGCTTTAACACTCTGTTTGGTTAAGAAAAATGTAAGTTGACAAATAATAATTTACCGCCATTAAGAAGAACGTGCGGCGTTCACTTTGTTGATAAGCCTTCAGTTAGATTACAAAATACTTTAAATATTATGTAAACTCGTTTTGCTTTCCAGTTCGCCTACCAGATCCCAAGAAAACAGCGTCACCTTCGATGACATGGACGAAAAGAACGACCAGCTGTCAACCGAATAGCTGTTTGTGGAACTAATATTGATTTCTACAGAACAGGTTTACAATCTCAGATACGTGTTGCACAGTTTTAAAAAGATTCACGTCATTGGTGTTAGTCTATATATTTTAATATGACTTAACTTCGTCAGTGAAACCTTGGGTAGTATTCCATTAACATGTTGTTGGTGGATAGTCCACGTAGCTCTTTTCAGCATAACACCTTGACAGATTATCGAACAACAGGGTATTATGGGCATTTGTTCGATGGCTCTTCTTAACTGAAATGGTCCGTCCATTTTATTTTCAATCTCTAAGTAGGCATCATTGCATCAGTGACCCGCAATAACCTGCAGCTAAAAGCGAAGCAAAATGTTACGTGTCATCTGCATACTATAGTGCTGCTATCTCATAACGTCTTTTCCTCTTTTTATGGACTTCAATTGAACTTTAAATCTGCCATCACAGTTGAATGAAAGAGCCACAGTACGGTTTTCGGCAGTGAAACAAACTCGGATGATCAAGCTCAGAAATTCAGCTCTCTCTGTGACAATATCCGTTCTTGTGTCCGGAAGATTGATGAGAGATTTCAGTGATGATAAATGTTCGCAAGACCAGAAACTATTACTTTTTCTTAACATCTGTGGGTAAAATATTTCTTTTGAATTTATTTTATTCTTGTCGCGCTGCCCCTCTCCAGCCCATTTTTGACAACAAGCCCATGGTTTTGGTTTAAATCTGTGGAGAACCTGCTTTTGCATAGCTATTAAGCTATTAAGTGTCCGTCAGGCTGCTCTCAACTTTGTTGGTTACATATCTGTGGCAACTTAGTTGGAAAATGAATGTGCCTAAGTTAACTTCAAATCAAGTGAGGTAATCTAATTAAAAATGAAACAGAGATGCGAAATAGAGATATGAGTTAATAGTAAATCGAGAAGTGAAAGGATTATTATTAGGACGATAAAGAAAGTACTATACGAGAATTCAATGGTATATTGAGAAGACATTAACGCTTCCGTGGAGAATGAGCTAACTTTGATTAAGCTATTCGATGTGTTATATCATATTAAATGTGCTTTGGGCTTGCCACTAATGTAGTATTGAATGTATCATACTATTCAGCATACGGAGGCTATTTAAATAAAACTGATTCGTTATTCCGAAATAGTATAATTAAGTGTGGCAGACGACAGTGGTATAGATGAAGTGAATTCACACAGTTGGGTGCGATATTTGCACTATAAAACATTGAAAGGTTAGCAGCGTAGTTAACATCAACACTCTGGAAACCTCTAAAATGCGTGGTACTGACGTGTCCTACGGTAGCACATGTTGTCGTGGTCTTCACTCTGAAGACTGTTTTAAAGTAACTCTTCACGTTAGTCTATCCTGTGCCGACCTCTTAATCTCTGCATTACTATTGCAATCAACATCGGTTTGAGCCTGTTTACTGTACCCAAGCCTTGGCTTGGCAACTCATTACAGTTCACTACTCTTCATTAGTTATCCACTCTTCACATATCAATCTTCAGCATTCTCTTATAGTACCGCATTTCAAAAAGGTTAAGGGATATACACCGAACAAATAAATAAGAAATGATGCAGATGCAACGTGGTAAAACAAAACATGTCAGAACACTGTTGTGGAAGCAACGAAAAAACTAAACGAAATTGAAAAGAATGCAGAATCATTAAGATTTCTTACTGGAGTTCGAAATTTAGTGCGGACTTTACCGAGAGATGCTATTAATATTTTCCGAAACGAAACTCTGGCAAGAAATATGGCAGAATATTCCGAGAGATTCTGGTCATACATACAGTACAAGAGCGGAAAGACAAAATCAACATTTTCACAGCACGAAAGCAATGGTAATGTGTTCTTATGATAGTACCAGTAAAGCTGATTGACTAAACATGGTTTTTCCGAAATTCCTTCCCCATGAAAAACGAAGTAACTAGTCCCGAATTAGAATCACGAACAGCTGGCAACATGGGTTGCTTATAAGTATTAGAAGTAGGTACCCTCGATGTAGTGCAGCACCTTTAATCACTAAACAAAGGCTGCGCTTCCGGACCAGATTGTATACCAGTTAAGTTCCTTTCGTAGTATGCTGATTACAAAAGCTCCATACTTCTGAATGATATAAAACCGCTCTAATAAAGACTGGGAAGTTGCCCAGGTCACACCAGTACTCAAGAAAGGGAATAGAAGTAATCCGCTGAATTACATATCCGTATCGCTAACGTCTATTTGCAGCAGGGTTTTGGGACATACACTGTCTTCGAACCATATGAATTACGTCGAAGAAAATGATCTATTGATAAGTAACCAACATAGACGAAGAAAATATTGTGCTTATGAAACACAATTGGCTCTTCACTCACACGGGGATTTCAAATTCACTCCACACTTTTGCAATTACAGAAGGCTTTTAGTACTGCTCTTCACAAGAGATTTTAGTGTCTATGATATATCGACCCAGTTGTTCTACTGGGTTCATTATTTCCTGTCAGAAAGCTCATAGTTCGCAATAACTGACGGACAGTGATGGAGTGAAACAGAAGTGACCTCTGGCGTCCCTCAGAAAGTGTTCTCGGCCCTCTGCTGTTCGTACTCTTCATGAACTATTTAGGTGACAATCTGAGCAGCCCTCTTAGACTGTTGTCATTTAAAGTCTTATAATGTCAGCAGATGATCAAAACCAACTGCAAAATGATTTATACAAGATAACTGTATTGTGACAAAACTCTGTATTCACTCTGAGCAATGAAACTTACGAAGTTATACACATCAGTATTGTACTAGATGGAATCAATTAAATTTCGCTATATCTCACGAATTTAAAGGCAGTCTGTTCTACTACATATTTAGGGATTTCAATTACTAATAACCTAAATTGAAGATCACATAGATTACGTTGGGGGGAGAGGCGTGGAGGGGGGGGGGGGTGGTAACCGAACCAAATACAATGAATTGTTGGTAGAACTCTTAGAAGTTGTAACTGGAATACTAAAGAGACTGTCTACACTGCGATTCTCTGTCCGCTTCTCGACTATTGCTCCGTGGTTCGGGATCCACATCAGATGGGACCGACGGAGGAACCCGGAAATCTCAATGAAGGCTGCTCGTTTTGTATTATCGCGAAGTAGGAAAGAGAGTACCATGAATATGATAAGCGAGTTTGGGTGCCAATCACTAAAACAAAAGAGTTTTCCTTTGCGACAGAGACTTCCAAGGAAATTTCATTTCTTGATTTTCTCCTCCAGTTGCCAAAATGTTTTATTGACTCCCACCTTTGTATGGAGAGAGACTCTGCATTTTATATCCCCTTTAATTCTACCATCATTTGTCAGTTTTCTGCCCCTATACTAAAACAGACATACTGTTTTCAGTATTTTCGTTTCTTAACTCCAAAGCAATATCAATCACAATCACCAGATGTAATTCAGCTGTATTCAATCAGCTTTGTTGTACTCTTGCTGATAATTATCTCATTATCACATTTCATGAGATAATCCATTCCATTCAGCTGATCTCCCAGGTCCTGTGCCGTCTCTGAACGAATAATAGTGTCATCCGCAAACCTGTAAGTTTTATTTCTTCACCGTTAACTTTAATTTCCTTCTGAAATATGTCTGCTATTTTATCACGATCCGATACGTGGCAAAATGAGAACCACAGTGAAAATCAAAAATGTTTTATTTGAATCAGTTACCTCTACATTCTAGCTGCGCCTTTAAATAGTCGCCACTCTGACTCAAACAGTTATAGCAGCTTTACACAAGCTTTACTATACCATCGTCATAGAAGGCAGCCACGTGTGGTTTCCGCCAATGCTGTAAGCTGGTCTGTATTTCGTTGTCTGTGCCAAAACGCTGTCCTTATAGCCAGCAGTTGATGAGAAGAAAGAGATGATCAAACACTTGACATCAAAAATCGCTGCAGGAACATCTATGTTGCATCTGCTGTGAGTCTGCGCCACACTGCCGCACTTTGTTGTAAAGCATGATATTTACGTTATTTGGGATGCATGAAATCAGGCGGAACCATCAGCGCATGACAGCACGTACTTCACACTTGGCGGGAGACTATCGTTGTAGGCATCTGTATTTGCTCGCCATGCGCTCAAAACTGAAAAGTGCAACATGACGCAGTAGACGAGTATACCAGAAGCACTGTGCAAGACATCTGCGCAAAACTTCATCCGATTTTTTCTGTGGTTTTAATTTCGCGGTCGATCAGAGCTTGCTAAAGAAAATAGCCGTCATATACATGTTGTATAACACAATCGATGAAACAACCCTGTTTCACACCTTTTTGAAGTATCGTTCCACTTTCATGACCTTCGAATCTCACAGCTTCAGTCTAGTTTCTTTATAAGTTGCAGATAATCTTTCGCCCATTGTATTTTATGCCTGTCACCTTCATTATTTGAAATAGTATATTCAACTGTCAGAGTTTAGTTTAAAACCAAGAAATACTACAAGAATAGGTTTCCATTACTGTTGCCTTTCTTGTGAGATAAGCGGTAAGGCAAGTATTGCACCATATATCTAATTATAACTGCTTTGCATCCATCAGCACCAAATATTTTTAGAGTTTATCTTTATTTCATGACTGTTGTTAGTAGTGCCTCCTTTGAACACTTACGTACTCCCACTCTCCCCCAATTATAGCCAATAATTTAATACCATTTCTGTTACGTTTGTTATTAATCTACACTCTTCACTGTCATTAGTGTTTTAGCAGCAGTGACCCTTGCAATACCATCAAAAGTTATGTCACCTGATAGAAACCTCCAGATTAATTTTGTGTCTGCAGTGGGAAAGGAGCCTGGGTCACTGCTGTTCGTGTATTGTACTCTTGTTGACTAAGCATTCAGGTAAATCTAATGCACGCATATACAGAAGCACCCCCACAGATTTTAGAAATTGACCATATTTCATCCCCTCCACACATATACTTTCGTCTTGAAGTGTAGTACCAGAGCACGTTCAGATTTATGGTTTTTTTTGTGTTATCCGTCATCTTACTAGTCTGTTGTGGTCCGCTTCGAATTGTTCTCCCATGTCAAACTCTTCATCTGAAAGTAGTTGTTACATCCAATCTCCATAAACATTTATTACACAAATTCCAGTATCTGTCTTCCCCTACTGTTTCTACTCTCTACAGCTCCCTACAATACCACGGAAATTATTCCTTGACGTCTTAATGTCCCATTGGCCTATCTCTTCTTCTTGTAAGTATTTGGACATATTTATTTCTTCACCGATTTCGCGGAGAACCTCCAACTTTCTCATCTTATTTTTCCAGCATACTTCTGTATAAACAGATCTCAAACCTTTCGATTCCAGTTTTCCCGCAGTGCGCATTAGAGTCAAACTTCCGTCTAAGCTCCGTGTCTACATACGTTTACTACCGTCTGCTTAGCCGCTCTAAAGTTTATTTTGCGTTCTTCGCTACGTTACCATCCTTACATGCCATTCCTCCGCTAATATTCTCCAATCCTTCACGATGTGTCAGTGAAGTTAATCATTGAAAGTTCTTTTTTGGTTGACATCATTAGTGCATTGAGTGGAGCCAGTAGCACTTATTTTTAATACGAGGTACATTGAAGTTCTAAGGCCCCCGATTTTTTTTCTCCGGACTGGAAAGAGATAGAAACATGCGCATTGTTTTAAAATGAGGCCGCGTTCATTGTCAATACGTCCCAGAGATGGCAGCACCATACCGCAGATGGAATTTTACCGCCAGAGGCGAGAATGAGAATTGTTCTAAATGCTTAAAATGGCGACGTTTTCCTTACTTGAACAGCGTGCAATCATTCGTTTTCTGAATTTGTGTGGTGTGAAACCAATTGAAATTCATCGACAGTTGAAGGAGACATGTGGTGATGGAGTTATGGATGTGTCGAAAGTGCGTTCGCGAGTGCGACAGTTTAATGAAGGCAGAACATCGTGTGACAACAAACCGAAGCAACGTCGGGCTAGCACAAGTCGGTCTGACGACATGATCGAGAAACTGGAGAGAATTGTTTTGGGGGATCGCCGAGTGACTGTTGAACAGATCGCCTCCAGACTGGCATTTCTATGGGTTCTGTGCACACAATGCTGCATGACGACCTGAAAATGCGAAAAATGTCATCCAGGTGGGTGCCACGAATGCTGACGGTCGACCACATGGCTGCCCGTGTGGCATGTTTCCAAGCAATGTTGACGCGCAACGACAGCATGAATGGGACTTTCTTTTCGTCGGTTGTGACAATGGATGAGATGTGGATGACATTTTTAAATCCAGAAACAAAGCGCCAGTCAGCTCAATGGAAGCACGCAGATTCACCGCCACCAAAAAAATTTCGGGTAACTGCCAGTGCTAAAAAAATGATGGTTTCCATGTTCTGGGACAGCGAGGGCGTAATCCTTACCCATTGCGTTCCAAAGGGCACTACGGTAACAGGCGCATCCTACGAAAATGTTTTAAAGAACAAATTCCTTCCTGCACTGCAACAAAAACGTCCGGGAAGGGCTGCGCGTGTGCTGTTTCACCAAGACAACGCACCCGCACATCGAGCTAACGTTACGCAACAGTTTCTTCGTGATAACAACTTTGAAGTGATTCCTCATGCTCCCTACTCACCTGACCTGGCTCCTAGTGACTTTTGGCTTTTTTCAACAATGAAAGACACTCTCCGTGGCCGCACATTCACCAGCCATGCTGCTATTGCCTCAGCGATTTTCCAGTGGTCAAAACAGACTCCTAAAGAAGCCTTCGCCGCTGCCATGGAATCATGGCGTCAGCGTTGTGAAAAATGTGTACGTCTGCAGGGCGATTACGTCGAGAAGTAACTCCAGTTTCATCGATCTCGGGTGAGTAGTTAATTAGAAAAAAAATCGGAGGCTTTAGAACTTGAATGCACCTCGTAGTTCCAGTTTAAAATTCTCAACCAGCTTGTGATGGATATGCGTAAATGAGTAGTTAAACTGGACAAGTCGCATAAAAAGTCATACAGCAGGTGAAGAATGACTTTATTGATCGCAGAGTATGCATGATGCGTTTTGGAATTATTTCCATCTTCAGAAATCCCCGTACAAAGGTAGTACAGGGACAAGGGATTTACCAGATGCGTGTGTAACGTGAGAAGATAACCACCGAAATATAATGGTTTCTGCAACCACCTGAAGTCCATCTACAAAACTTACGATTCTTTCTGATATGTGACTGGTACCAAAAGACTCATAAATTAGATGACAATATCTTTGTGCACATGATATTTTTCAAATGAATGTAAAAATGATAAGGGTGGGAGAGTGGATCGTAACAAGAAACTTTCACATAGCAACTTGTGTCCGCGTGTGCGGATAAAGCACACGATGATTCAGTAACTGCTAAACGTACAACCTTAGAGCCCAGACAACCTTTCCATCCGCCACCACAGAAGCACAGTGCAAGTGTGACCTTTACTCCCAAGAAAAGCGCTCCGTAAGGTATCAAACACAAGACTGTCTCCGTTGAATAACACACTGACGCAGAGCGAACCAGACTGCAGTGTGCACAGGTGACGCAATGGGTCCGACATCGCAACAGACAGACATCTGAAGTGCGAAATGCAACTCGTTCGGGTCCCAGCAAATGCCGGAAGAAAGTACAAAATGTGGCTCTGCCCGGAAGACCTGCTAACATTTCGACTAGGATTGGTCGCTGTAGGCCTACCTTCCAGCAGCGCGTGACACTGTTAAATGGCGCGCAACACCGAATGTTAAGGGATTTGTACATGGGTTGTTGTGCGAAAGTTGCTTGTTACGACCCACTGTACCAGCCCTCATTTCTTTCATTCATGTTAGAATCACCCTGTACAAGATTCCGTTATGTACGTATGCTTGTAATGTCCAAACTTTATAAACAAGTGAGCTTGAATGGAGATTATGTGCTCAAAACGCTTGTGCAATTTATCTTAAGGGCAAAGACGGAAATATAAAGGGACTGCTTTCTTGAGCCATATGCTAGTGTAGATTTATAATTAGAAATTTATTTGATACAACATTGACTAACACCAGCATCACCAAGTCATTACTAGACGTTGTCCATTATTGCATCCGTTTCACTTACGAGGCTTGTATTACTAAACGATAAGCAACGATTGTCCAGAAATTCTGTGTGTATGAGCCTGTGATTTTGTGGTTCAATTGTTATCTGTCTCTCAGGTGAAACGCAAAATAAAACACTACTGCAGCATAAGTATCTAATATCAAAATTGCCTGTTCTCAAATGAATAAAAGTGGTTAGAGAGAGAGAGGGGAGAGAGAGGGACAGAAAGAGAGAGAGAGAGAGAGAGAGAGAGAGAAAGAGAGAGAGAGAGAGAGAGAGAGAGAGATGAGAACTGAGAGAGCGAGATGAAAGAGATAGAGATACCGGGAGAAAAATTAAAAACATAGGAGCATTCGTGAAGGCAACCAAATTTGTAAATATGGTTCCTATGTTTTAGAAGATTTGTAATTTGGTAATTTAATTTTCCACTTATCCTTTCGCAAAAGTATTAGAACCACCAACTCAATATTACATATTACATTTTCTGTGCTTCTGCTAATTTTGCAACTCCTAATCGTTCACAGGATTCAGATGTTCATTCTTACAGAAGACTTCTGATCCCGACTTTTCAGCTTAAATTTTTATTTCTTCAACATTCTGCTGTCTATGTCCTTTTCAAGGTGTTTTTCTGGCTAGGAAATTCCTGACATCGACTTCGCTACTTCCTGTAATTCACATCTATTCTGTAACGTCCCAAAAAAACGTTTTCGAACTACTAGTTGGAATTGCGCTGAAGGGAAAATATACTTTCTACACATATATTTCTTGCTGTACCGTCACTTAAGTAAATATTTTCTTACCCATTGCTGTTGTTAGTTTCTTGCCCCATTCCTCCCTCTTAGGAAGCGCTTTTCAGTGTGTACCTAACATAGTAATTATTTCATATTGGCAGAAATCTAACTTTATGTATCTTTTAATTTCTTCGTAAATGAAAACATCTTATCTAAGCATTAAACAGCAACTAGTTTTTGCTCTTAGGTTTTGTGCGACAGCTTACATTGTTACTGAGCCCACAGTACTGAACCTTTAATGGTTTTAAACTTCTGCATAACCATTTGTTTCAATCTAATGATTTTCATCCATTCTCTCTTATTTTAAGTTACATATTTCATTTGCAACGTACGAAGAATTTCTTTTGCAGTAAGCGTATGGTCTCACTGACTAAAGTGAGAGTTTATCAAGGTCTTTCTCATTTAAAAAGTTAGCAACGAGTGAAACATTAACGTTAAAGGCGTATTTTAACAACGAAAGTGAAAGTCTGAAAAATGTTTTTTTTTATTTTTATTTTTTTTAAGCGAATATAATTCCAAAAGAAAATGTACTCTTCTCACCGTATTAATTGCTACACATACAACTTTCTGTTGGATTCTGTAGTTTAGTGCAGGGAAATGGCGTGGAAAAATTGTTTAGGGAGAAAATAAAAAGCTTGTATTTTATTAACACGTTACACATTTCACACATGTAGGCTACGCACAAGATCCCGTTGCCAATCAATAACCATAGGATGTTTAATGTTACTGATATGTTTTAAAAAAAGTTTTGTAATACTATATTAATCTCTTTTGCTAGTGGAAAATTTCTAAAATGGTGAAATGATGCATAGAAAAATTTTACCTGTAGATAATGAAATTATAAATTCCGCCATCCAGCATCAGATTCCCGTCAGACCGACGAGAACGTTGACCGACGGCATTGGTAAGATGCCAATGACCGATGTAAAAATTACGCAGTTTGCATAATTACATTGCCCAAACACCGATACAAAAGGCCAGCAAAAGAGGTCTCAGGGACGCTGAAATAAAAGTTTTATATAGAAATAGCCAATTGAACACTAGTAGCGTGCGGCTGTGGCCACCAAACAATTCGTCGGCAACTCTCCTTCGCTGTAGTCTGAAAAAGTTATAAAATGCAGTATAATAATTTAATATGTGGAATTAATGAAAAAGGAAAGTACAGTCTTAATTAAAACACGGCTTTTGAAATTAAATCATCGTAATTATTTGGCCAAACGTTAGAGATACTAAAGCGACACTTACATTTTGTGAAAAGCCATCGAAAACAAACGAGAGAGAGAGTTCTCATAGCTCCTGCTTTTGTATGATCGAAAAACAAATTACGGCGACTGCCTTCAACTTGCTTTACAGTCTCGATAGATAAACATTTCTCTGAATATTCTTTACCGGAACAGCAAAAGAATACATTCCTCATATTAAATCGTGAGCTTTTCTCCCTACTTTACAGATTTATTTATACAGAGAAAATTAATTCTTAATTATTTTAGTCTTAATTAAAAGACTGAGGCATATTCTATTAATTATTCAAAAAAAATCAACATTTCAGAAACCATTTTACAGAGGCCTGATGCACTCGGCACAATGTATTTTATGCGTAACTATACACATTGGAAAAAAGCTTTGTTCACAAGTCTCCAGCACTTTCTCGCATCCTTTCAACTCAACATTGAAGTCGCCAAATAATCTTTATCTGATTAGCTCTGAACAGCAGTGATTCACGATCATTCGCCCTGTACAATCGTCAATTAAGCTTACTGATAATAATGAAGTTGCATTAGCGTTGTCTATAGCGTGGAGAGCCGTAACAATAGTGAAAGACGCAGTTAAACCAAAGCAAACGTTCCAAATCCATGGTAACGTGTTGCTTTATCAGTGATTTCAAAGCAAATAGCGGACGTCCTCTGCGCTGACACAACAGCAAGGGACTGCTATTTGTGCACGCGCATTTCGGCGTAGTAACACTGTTTGCAAACCAGAGAGCGCGCGAGGGTCAGTGACAAATGAAAGCAATCCTGCCCCGACCGTTTAGACGTATTGTGTGTTCGGCGTGCCGCAGTGCATGCCAGCTTGGAGATTTGCGCAAAACTGGAAACGAAGTAAATCAAGCTAAGGTAAGGATGAATCGCTGTATTTTCTTTTAAAACATGTGTACAAAGTTTATGAAAAATGTATGAATAAATTAACTAAGTAGGACTACGAAACATTGATTTAACAGGTTGCTACAAATTTGTTCGTCCGATAAATTGCTTCACATCGCTACAAAGAGCTGAACATAAAATTTTCTAAACACCTTTGCAAACGTTGTAATTGAAACTGAATCTCATCACAGTGGTATAACCATAAGATATGAGTATTAGATTTTCATCTCCCTTTACGTACTGAATTATCCGTTCAATATCCTCATATACCCTCTCCGTCCATTCATCTTACGCTTGCGGCGTCGCCATGTCTACTTGAAATATAGTTGGCAGTGCCTGTGTGCCCTCGATTGCGATGAGAAAAACCGTCCCACAGAACTGTTCACGGTAACTCACTCTCCTCCCTATCTTCTAATTCATTACGAATCCTCCATCCGTTAACGATTTTCTGGTGCTATTGATATTACCCTACACTGAGCAGCAATCATGTTTCTTTACATTTCACTTCACTGACCCCCGATACATTTAGGGTGAGCCTTAACATTTCCCTTTTCAAACTTTTCAGCTTCCCTACCACGACCAGACTTCTGATATTCCACGCCGCGACTCGTAAAACGTTATCCCATCAATGGTTCTTACGCCTTTTTCTCATAGTTACCTCCTCCTTGACAATCCCCGCCCCCCCCCCCCCACCCACCAAAGATCAGAGTGAGGGAGTAATCCGGAATCTTTTGCCCACGGACAAATCATCATGGCACTTTTCCAATTGCAGCCCACAGGTCCACTGCTTTCTACAGCCTCTTGCCTTTGATCATTGTCGATTCTACCACCTTTTAGGGGGAGTTTTCCACCCCAAGGGCAAGAGAGTGCGTTTAACCTCTTTCTCAAGGCCGTTGGCAGATCGAGGGTGACTTCTTATGTTAAAAGTCTTCGGCGACGTTGCTGATGATTTTTATTCAAAATTTAAGCAGTGGCGAGATCCGATCCACGACCAAGCACATTTCGATTACTAATCAATGACCCTCATGGAAATGGTTAGGTCTGACTCGAGCATATTTTGTTGATATGAGAAATTTTGTGCTGAGAGCGTTTCAAGCGGTTGATATGGCCAAGAGTGCGGTGGCTCCTTTCAATCTTTTAATCGCTGTAACACTGGCTCACAGATTGAATGTTTGTTCCGTTATCACTCAGCCTGTTCCTGTGCTGTGTTCGACACTTACCCTCACGTTCAACACATCCACTCGGATCTGGAGAATTTCCAGTCCCTGTTATGGTGTCAACCGATGGCTTCGCATATACCCTTACCTCAGTCATTAACTTCCATAACGCACGTGTTTAGTTCAACGCTTCCTGTTCCAAACTTGTTAACTGCGTAGTACAGCACTCCACCACTGCCTTTTTACCTTTTGTCATTTCCTTCAGCCTTTCTATGGTGCTCTTTATGCTCATGGTGTCCCTTTCATTTGTAGATTCGTATATCATTTTTAACATCCTCCCCCTAGCTTCAAACCAACCTCCCTTGCGTCTCCGCAAGTTGTGCGGCACCACGACAGCTGCTAATTGCGTTTGTTCCAGTAATCGTTCGTAGAATTTTTTTCCACCTATCGTACTCTCTTGTTCTCCAGCCCCCCCCCCCCCTTTCTAACCATACGTCTTTGAATACACCTCTCTTCTTCGTTTCGCGTTACAATCCTACCAACACATATTCCAGTCTCCCAGCCTCGTATCCTGCCTTCCAGGCCTTCAGTGCCAGTCTCGGTGTCCGTCGCTGACTGGTGATAACCACATTCTCTTGCCTGGCAGAAAGCACTTCGTTGTCAAGTCGCTGTTCTTGTAGAGCCCCCACTCCACCGTTGGTGAAGAGATGAAGTACTGCCAAGACTGGAATCTCCTTCGTCTTGATTCTTGTTTGAAGAGACTTATGAAACAGAAGTTGATTGCTAAACCTTCTGTCACTTGCTGTTCAAAAATTCTAGTTTGTTGAGGTGCTTCTGGCACATCCCATCCTCATACCATCAGAAAGAAACGTCTTCGTATTACGTATGGAACTATACAGTAATAGACGTATTTGACCTATGATATTGTGCGTGCATCTGCAACTACTAACCATTTAGGGTTCTATAAGAACATTGCTGAAGTCTGTATGTGTTTTTTTCCTTCATTCTATACATTTCTTTCTTTCTCTGTTAACGTTACTTGCATTTAATTACTTTCTGAGTACAGATTCAACGTGATATGATATACAAAATCAATATAGTTTTTTTGTTATGTAATACTTTTTCCATGTATGTATGTAATTTCGTTATAATTTTAGGAGCTTCGGCCCAGAAGGAACGTTAGATATCTGTGCATAATATTGTGGATGGAGAGGCGGTCGAGGAGCATTGGTGTTCAAAGAGGGACGAGATCGCGCGTTAATGTTCTGGTAGTGCATAAGAGTAAAGGCGTGAAAGATTCGTTAACTCCCGAGAAATAGGAGAAGTTTTGTGAGGTTGTATTATCACTGAAGTTGTAGACGGAGAACGTCGTTACACAAAGAAATAGGTAGGGGAAGGAGAAGAGATATGATTGCAAGAAAGAAAACTCTGGAGATTTATCGTAGAAGAAATCAAAACGACTTAACGACGTATCAGAGCTACAGAACTCTTAGAAATCTTCAGAGGCAACAGTAAGCAAACTATGAAATTCTTCTATACTACGACTCATTATAAAATTCTATTGAAGATGTCCACCTGGTACCTGTAAGTATACGGAGAGTTTAAGCTACTCTGCGTTGCACCTACGAGTGAAATAAAGTAATTACGCTGAGAGTTCAAGTTTTGTTGCGTCGCACTCACGAGTGAAACGGACTGTCGTCATTTGGGGCAGCGAACTGTGTATTGTCTCACCCAGTATCCTCAAAATTCTATTTGTGTCTGTATGAGGGCTGAGATTTTAAGCAATTTTATTTTGTAATGTGCAAATGAACAGGCGTACCACACGGAAAATTTAATTTCACCTCGCTGTCCTCTGTTGTTCCTGAACATCAGTGTTCACAATACTCAGTTAACCCGATTTGTCCTGTCCCGTTTTGTTTTTAAGCAGTGAATATTTATTTTATGGTGTAACTAGACAATGTGACAAGTCAGAGCCAACGCAACGAGCATCTAGAAAACCACGGTTTATTTTCTCTTATTCAAGAGGTATCATTCGTCATGTTAGCACCGGGCCAGCTATCAACGAGACAATGGAGCGTTGCTAGCAGAGAAGTAATCATCTCAGCTAGGAACCTGCAAAACACACAGCAACAAATATTATTAGAGTGTGTTGCAAAGATTCAAATCAGTTTTCGATCTACCTCCTTTAAGTTCTGCTCCAAAAACTCATCAACTTAAAATTAGGTTTGCACTGCGAATTCTCTCTTAATATGTTGAATATAATTAGCATATTATGTTTAGTTTATGATTAATTCTATAATGTTCCACAGAATTCCAAGATGCGTCAGCAGAACCTGTAAACAGAGACTAATTTGTGGTCGGAAGGACTCTACAATGAACAATGCGGGCCCAGACAATAGAGCTAAGCAGATCTCGTTCTGGAGGTCGGAAATAGCGTCGACCGTGCTGCAGGCTCATCCACAGTATCCTGCTTCCTGTAGAATCCGTACCACCTGAAAATTTACTTTGTGATTTATAAAATGAGTGGATGATATAATTGGAGTCTCACCAGCGACTTCGTGATGACGACTTTGAATTTTATTGCCCTTTCTGTTCACAATTCAATATTGTACATACATTTACATAACACGATTTGGATTCGTGAAGTAACTCGCGTGCACAGAGTATCTACTATATCTGCCGTAGATATACCATCGTTGGTCAACTAATGTCGACCAATATACATAATTACCATAATTAACAAATCCTCACACGCACACACGCTGAATGGTCATTCCCGATAAGAAAATGGAACACTACACAGCCTTCCCCACCCTTTGCAGTGGGAACATACACTTGCACCTTGAAATTATTTGTGGTATGTGATAACTGGTTGAGTATGGAATGGGGCGGCGAGGTGGCAGCACTCTCACTCAGGTAGAGCTGGACTCCATGCACCTACACCATGAACATTGGTAGCTGACATGAAACAACTCAAGAGTCAGATGAGAAATAGAAAATACTGATTTGTTAAGAAATGTTGGAAGAAACAGCTTAATGTGGGTAATCATTCACTCGCTTTCAATTCACCTTAATTCAGGAGATATTCACATTGAAATTATTGGTGTTGCTTCATCAGGCACTAGTACAATTTGTAATATCTTCCTTCCACCACGATGGCAGTTAGCAGTTCAAGAGTTTAGTTGTTTCCTCATTACATGACACTACAACAGCATTCATGTAGAGATTTCGGCACACTTGATATTCGATGTATACTTTGCCCTGCTCATATAATGTTAATCACTCAACTCAGTAAATCCTCAGATAAATCACTGTTAGGTAACTGTTCAACTAAATGTCGCATTTAACTACTTAAATGGTGTATCTGTGGATATATTACACCAATAATCGAATCAACTGGAGATGAAATTAATTCTCATTCTCAAGGTCTTTAGAATTCAGTTCGCAACCAATCATTCGTCTTCTCGGTATTAAGGGTTCGTTAATTTACGAATCAGTTGGAACCTAAGCACTATGTACTTGTTTCCTAGAGTACAAAGACAAGAACGTGCATACACACACGTCATGACTTTTCACTAGTACCAAGTATTGGGTTTTGAAGCTTAATTAAGAAAAATTCATAACCATACAAACAGAAATCCTCAGACACCCTCATGTGACTAATTTTGCAGCCAGTAATTCATCATTATTATTATTTAATTCATATATAGATCACTGGTCAGGTAACTACATGAAAACTGGTTCTAGTTACTAAAAAAACAAACTGATTAAGAAAACATCAGCGTGCTTAATACGCTGTAAAAACCTAGCTAGGTAACTCATAATATTTTTCTTCTTTAAATTGTTCATTTTGTTTCTGTCTCTTACTCCAAAAAAACTCAATTAGTTGGTGACTTGTATCCATACATAACTATACATATACTGAGGAAACAGTCTCTTAAAAAAATAAAATCTTATGGATTAAGGCTAAATCTAAATACTAAATACATTACTGTAGAGGAAGATCATTGACCTAATACTCAAGCGCTGTAGCGCTTAAGTTCTTATGTGGTTAAAAGTCTTTAAATCGGTCACTCATTAGGTACGCTGAAAGTTAGGCAGCAGCCTGTAGCTTGTGTATTATTTCCAATGGTCTCATATAAGGTACTTGGCATTTCTTGTTCTGATTTCTTAGGAACTTAAAACTGGTACACTTACTAGATAACTTCGTCATATAGTCTGACGTTCTCTGAAAGTCAGAGTGATTATTGTTTTTTTGTTGCGATGACTTATTGTTAGTTGAAGCTCTTGGCAATCTGTTAAGACGTTCCTTCGTTTCCAGCCCTGTCAAGATCGAGTCAGACAGAGTTGTATTGCTACAAGTTTTTATCAAACCGTTGTAGTAGTGGATCCTATCGTTTGACGATGATGACAGTATTTTCTCATAAAATGGTTCATTTTACAGGATAGGTTTCCTGTTGCATTCGATTCAGGAAGGTATCATGACATCAGGATCGCTTAATACCAACTCCTCTTAGGAAATTTCGCTGCTTTATCAAATTACAATGCCTCAGGTTTACCTATGTACATAATGTTTCCCTAGTGAGCATTTTAATTATTGGGTGACATGTTGCCATTTTTAAGGCATACAGCTTGATGTACTTTGAAAATAAGCCATTAAAGCCTACAGTGTACTTCATCCCTATCCTTCCTTGTGGTAGGGGTCCGATCAAATCCAAACAGACAATCTGCAATCGCCTTTCAATTACCATAAAATGTAACAGACACCATGATCCTAGACTTGATGATTTCATCTTTTGTGACATGACTTCAGTATCTTCTGAACTTTCCTTCTAAAGTTGGGAACTTGATACTATATTTCTAGCGTCTCAGCACATCTAATAACATCACAGTGACCGTAAGCATGGAGTGAATATAAAACTAATTTATCTTCATATATTGCAGGAATACACATACACCAGTTTCCTAATTGTTTCTGACCCATATGAAATAACTGTCCTTTATAAATCTTATATCAGGAATTAATCCTGAGGTTCAGCTCCTATACCAGCTGTTCCATCACTCAGATCCAGGATCTAAAGCATGTCTTCTTTCTGTAAGCAGGCATATTGTCATATTTCTAAGTATTACTTCCAGTAGGTTGAATATTCCATTATAAGAATCTGAAATTCAAATGTATGCCCATCAACCTTTTCATTCTCGCTTAATCCTTCTAGAAAATGAGAAAATGCATCAGCAAACAGATTACCACGACCATTCATACAAGTAGTCTTAAATTCATATCCTTGAAGAATCATCGTCCATCTAGCTAGGCGAGGACTGAGTAATTTACATGTTGTAAAAAACTTAACACTTGGTGATCACAATATACAATTGTGTGATTATCAGTGATATAGTAATGGTACTTTCTAAATGACCAGACAATTGCTAGAGCCTCTAATTCAGCAGTGAAGTAAGTCTATTCACAGTCAGTTAAATGCAACTAGCAAATGAAATTGCACAAAGGACTGACACTGCATGTAGCTTGTGTACTTTAAAATGTCAGGAAGGTACCCTATAGGACAAAGCTTCTGTCATTAATCCAAAGTCATTATTCTTTAACAGCTGGTGCAATAATGGTGAGTTAATTAGAACTGTTTTGATCCTCTCAAACATCCAACTGACACCCACTAGTCTACTACTATAGGAAATTCCTTCTGAGCAAACTCAAGAGAGATTCTTCATTCTTAACTTCATCTAAGAGAAAACAACGGTAAAATGGGGCCAGTCCTAAGAATCTTGTAAGATGTTTACAGTTCTTTCGTAAAAGTGCATTCTGAATTGTGTTTATCATTTTATTATGAGGTAATGTACCATTAGAAAAGATTATATGACCTATAGGTTTTATTTGCAGCAAACCAAACTTTAACTTCTTAAGACTGGCAGTAACACTATAATGATAAAACTGGTTCAAAACTTTTCGCAAAATAGTGAGATATTCCTTCCAGATTCATGATACTATTAAGTCATCAGCAAATAAGGTAGCTTGTTGATGTATCTTTAGAGCTAATACATCATCCAAAGCTTATGCAAACATTCCACAGCTCACTTTCCATCGTAATTATAAGGCAGAAAATTGATAGCGTCTTCCAAAATATATGAATGCAGTAAATTTGTGAGATTCATTGTCTAGTGGTACCTACCAGTAGGAAGACCTAACACCTACACTGGTTAGGTACTTAACACCAGGAAAATATTGTATCAGCTCCTCGATGTTACATGGTCAGGGGCATACAGGTATAATTATTTTATTGATTTCTGATGCATCTAATACCAATTGAACACTGCGTCATCAGCAGAGGGCTAGAGTATGGACTATCTGATGGTTCAATAGTTCCCCTCCTAACATACTCTTGATCTCCGAGTCATTAGTAGTTCTTAGTGCCCATGGAGTCGCACAGTGGCTATATTAATACATAGAGTGAGGCTTTGCATTTAGATGGCAAACATATCCACTAATCATGCCTAGCAACTCCTCAAAAAATCTGAGTGTAATTCTGTAAAATTTCTAATAACTGACTCTCCTTTGAACATAATAAGGCAACTGATCCATCAATCTTGGCTTTAATCTGCTTGTGTATTGACAATGTCTCTGTGACTGCAAGCATTTGTTCAGACTTACCTATAGCTACTTGACTAATCTATCTAATGACTGATCCTAGGCAGTATTTTCCATGGATGCGTTCCTTTACCAGTAACTTAACTGTGGTTGTGATTCCTTCAATTGAAAATGTCAGTTTGCCTGAAGATAAGTCTATCATTGAGTCCCTTTCCTGCAGTGACTCTAGCTGCAGTATACAATCGACAACTAAATTCGACAGCACAAGGAATGTGCAAAATGTTGCCACATTGCCCAGTATTATTTTCATTTGTGTCTGCCATTTTACAGATCGAGAATGTCCTCAAACAGTTCCAACTATACAACATTTTATTACAGCAAAAGTTCGAATGCGGGACATTTCCTGAATCCTTTGGAATAATGTAATCGATATTGCATTAATGCATGCTACTGTGCTCAGTATAGCATTTACAATTAAACCTTCTATTTCGGTATGCATAACAGATTGAGGTACTTTAGTTGAGCTGACTTTACGTGGATGCAGATCCTGTACAAGTTCTTCATGTATGACATACCCATAATTGTACTATAACATCAATAAACTATTACTGCTATTGCCCCTATAATAATTCTTGAATAACACATTGAGGTGAGACGTAGTGGCATTTACTTTAACATTGGATGTGATCCAGAAGGAGGTATGGCATGACTCAGCTGCATCTAGTGCCCGAAGTGCACTATCGGCATATCAAAATCCACCAATCTTCTGTGATTCAGTGCACACTAGTGGCTATACACCTTTAAATGCACGAATAAAAACGACAGGATGAATTGTCTTCTGTTACGGATTGAACACGTGAAACTGCTAGTGTTTAATGAGTTTCTCTTTCATCAAAAGAGCAGCTAATTCGTTCTAGCCCCCCAAACTGTATGTGGCTGGGTTTCCAATTTCAGATCTCTAGGTATAGTTTGATACTGTGGAGCAAATGCCATGAAATGTTATCTGTTTGCATCTTTTCCCGATTTCTTTGCATGTATACTTCCATTTCACTAAATTTTTCCACATTTGTTTCTTTTAATGTGTGACAGGGTGCTGATGACCTCGACATTAAGCCTCCATAAGCCCCAACACACACACACACACACTCCTCTTTCGACATCACTTAAAACAGATTCATTAGTACACAATTTTCCCTTTGACCCAACTAATTCATGAATCATTACTTCTGGATGATGATTTATTTCTTTCCACCACTGGCCAAAATCATCTCCTATATGTGTTTTTACTTCCTTTAATCTTGAGTAATTTCTTTATACAAACTATCTTCATGCTATATATTTATCTCTACAGCTGAGTCGACTTTCTCCTGCACTTTGCCGATTACTTGATTATCCTTAAATCATAGCCAGGCTATCATCTAATTTCTCCTTCTGTGCAGTATTCATTTGGGTTAGAACATGGTCTTGCTCATGGAGCAACTGTGAAACATGGTTAGTTAATCCAGCAGCATTACAAAAAGTCTTTATGAACTTTCTTTAATTCCATCACTTCACCATGTAGATTACTAACCACTTCAGGAAGATCTTTGTGTGTGACTCTAAATTCAGTAATCTCATTAAGTAGAGAATAAAGAGACACTGAAAATTCCTGTATTCCAACCTGCAAGCCATTATGAGAATCTAATATCTGTTTCCAGAGTTTAGTTTGTGCTCCATTGATCTCTGTACATAAGGACGTCTTAATTCCTTGCGTTTTCGTGTATATTTCCTGCTTTAAACTCTCGGAAAGCATTGCTTTAAGGTTTGACAATGCACAAACAGTACCAGTTTATCATACTCAGATAAATTTTGTTTTAAAGTTTGCTGTTGCATGTAAAGTTCCTGCCTTAAACTATCAGATAAATCTTGTTTTAAGGTTTCCAATAATTATTCTTTCCGGTGTTTGAAAATTAGCTGCATCTTTTTAAAATTTGTGAAAAATGAACCAATGCCTTTTCCCTACTCACAGTCTGTTCCACACTGTTCTCTGCCTGCAGGATATTCGTTGCGTTTTGTTGTGCCAGTAAGACTACTACAAAACTTTAAATGGCCGGTCTACGGACTGTCTCATACCCTTACAGGACCCTGATATCACTGAAGCGTGGAGGCAACCCATTGTGCACACTTACTTAAGTTTAATTTTGAGAAGGTTTATATCAGCGATTTCTTTTTCTGCCTGACCAAACATACCACAATAAAACACCACTATCAGTATATTATACTAAATAACGGAATGTAATGGGAAAAATGTCTAATATTAATTCTATAATTTTCCTATTTCACAATGCGTCTTGTCTTCTTCTTGTTACAAAAATGAATTACCTCTCAGTATTTTGCCTGTTATTATGAATGTTAGATTTAGTTTATAATCCAGTCTACAATGCTTCGCAGAATTTCCAGATGCGTCAGCAGAAACTGTAAACAGTGACTAACTTGTTGTTGGATGGACTCCACAATGTGCATTGCAGGTTGCGATAGTGAAGATCGACAGCTAGCGTAGCGGAGGTGTAAAATAGCGTCGACCGTGCTACAGGTTCTTCCGCAGCGTCCAACTTCCTACAGAAGCCATATCACCTAAAAATTGGCTTCGTGATTAATAAAATGAGTAGCTGATGCAATTGACACATTACTTCATGATAGACACTGCTTCGGACTGGATTAAATAGGCAGGTGTGTACCATTTTAATCATAATAGTTTATGGGATGTTTTGGTGGTAGTTCTTACACAGAATCTTCACGTGTTTCGTATAGTGAATAGCTACCAAATTTTACAAGCTAACTGACAAGGTTGGGGGGAAAGTATCAGCTGCCTACTTGATTGTAGGACAATCCAATCAAATTTTTATAAATTAGTTTTAATCAAACTGTGGTGGTAATCGGAGTCAGTCAAAGTGTAAAAGAAGTTGAGCTCGTGTTAACGTGGGGCAGGCATCAGCATCAGTGCTCAACAGTTGAATAATCCTGCTGACGACTGACACACGTGACTCCACACTTTGTATGAAGAATTTTCTCTTTCATGCTCTGAAAATGGGCTGAGCTCGAATAACGTCAAAAAATTAGAATGTTTGAACAGCAAGTGACCTGTTTTATTTGCGGCCTAGTCAGCAGTGGTGTAAGTCTCCAAATTTACATTACGCTCACAAGCCTTCTGTGTGATCTCTTGTCACACCTTAAGCTCATCCCCGGTGCACAGCAGTATGTGAACTACAGTGAACTACAGTTACCCTTCTTCTAGCCTTTAGCAAGGCCATCTGACACTTGACCTATTACTTCCGCCTACACAACCGTATACTCTAGACAAAAACTACAATTGGGCACCCTCCCCGTCGCACCACGCTGCTCGCCATAATGACACCATGGTGCTCTCGATAATCACACCATGTGAACCTATAATTTTACCGAACATGATTCAAAATATAGACAACATTATTCGTCATTTCCTTGGATCTGATCTGTATGGTATTTCACTCAAAGATCGCACAATATCTTCACGCTGTCCCTTATGTCACATCTTTCTCTTCGCTACGGATGTTCATAAGAATGGCAATGAATCCGCAGCACCCTGAAATGGTCGTAAGTGTCCAATATGGACCATTGTCGATTTACTTGTCAACTGAAGCCTGATACTGAATAACGATTTTATCAGTTGGTACGGCCCCTGATACCTTGTCACAAACATTTGTGTTTTACCCTTAGGGGTTTAAAGTCTTAACAACATTAACTATTACGCTAAACTATACTATGGTCATTTCCCTGTGTGCTTCCTCACTACTTGTAGCCGTTGCAGGGGTTTGATATTCAGTTTCTGCTCATGCCCCCATACTTCCTCTAGAAAGATGCTAGACACAATGCTAATTCCCCATTGTGTCAATGGTTGGCCTGGTCACCTCAAATGTTGAGGGTGTCGTCTCATAAGACCCACCCCAGTACAAGTGTGAAACTTTGAGTTATGAGCTGCCTTGACAAATGTTCAGTACACATCCAAATCATTGTGGTGAGAGTTTAGATCATCTTACCAATACTATAATGCACGCTCCCCATTCTACCACTAGTTTGTGGGTGCAGTGGACTGGGTCATACAGAATGACACAGTTGTTCCATCAAGCCCAATATGAAATTTTTTCTTTTGTCTGTGGTTACCACCTCCGGTACACGAAAGCTAGGTAACCAGTGGTTGATCATGCCTCTTGCCACTGTAGCTGCGTGTTGGTTCGGGATGGTGATCATTTCTTCTTATCGTGAAAAGTGTTCATTAATCGTTAAAACGAAGTGGTTGCCCACTGGAGTCCAACTAAATGCATCGAGCACGTCAATAGCTATCATTTTGAATGGTTTTGTTGCTTATGCTAATAATTGTAATGGTACTTACTTATGACTCACACCCACTTGTTGTCCACTGTGTATGCAATTCTTTACGCATTGGTGCACGCATTCTTTCACCCGTTGCACCAGTGCCGTTCTGCTGCCCTCCGGTTCGCTGCCCTCTGACCTCTTTGCTCAGATGCATGGTCATGTAGTTCCTTTAACAGTTCTTCCCTGAGCTTAGGTGGCACCACCACACGTGGCCCTAACGTAATGGCTTACGGAACAGGTCATCACAAGTGCTAACTGCAGCTACATCAAGCTCAGCTTGTAGTCGGGGACAGAGACTTGGACTGCTTAACATTCAGCGAGGCCATGACCCAGTGCCTGTATGACTGCCACGATTCTGCTCAAACCACCCATATCGCCACACTTCCTGGCTGGCTTATGCACATCTCCATAAACAAATTCACTCAGCCTCAACTGCCACGCTTCCTGGCTGGCTTATTCACATCTCCATAAACAAATTCACACAACCTCAACTGCCGTCAAGTTGCAAAGCAATTCAGCGCAGCTTTATCTGTTGAATGTATCATGTATCTAATAAAATGACTCCAAGCAGAATTTAGATTTCCTTAGCACTTTTAGTGCAGACATGGGTTCAAAAATGAATGGCTACATTGGAAACTACTGACCTGCATAAATTACATGCAATTGTGACAGAAATTTAAATAAAGATAAACGTAATTTAGTGAAAAAACAAATAGCCTCAACAGAAAACTGAAGACGGTATCGACAGCTGAGAAAATTTGCCTGTATTAGGTGGTTATGTACGTGTTTGATATAATACAGATGTTTGTTAATGTATTATATGGAAAGTATTGTATGACACTGTTCAAAATGATGGACCAATGGCTAAAAAATTCGGCTTCCATTTTGGTCTGGACATTCCATCATCTGAGCTGGAGCAGAGTTCATGTGCATACATAAAAGAGGCGAGTAAATAGCGATCTGAAACTTTCGAAATTTTTCTAAGTACGAGATAGTGGACCTGTGAAATTTTCGCGTGTCTGTGGCGGGAACTTCCGAGATTTTGAGGAAAAGTTAACGTGGACTGGTAAATTTTCACGAGTTTGCGAGTGTTTTGAACGTGTAATAATTCTCGCAAGTTCGGCAGTGTTGAATACAGAACATTTATCATAGTCTACCAAAACTACATGATATTAATGTGATGCACTCCTGTGATTACTAAAGTATGGAAGCATTAGTTCTGTCGTCGTGATAATTCAACCACAAAGTCGATTCAATAAACTATATTTATTTTTAAACAAAACCAGAAGTGAGTTGAAAACTTCATTTAAATTTTTGTCACCGCACTTATAAATCATGATTCAATTTTTGTATCACATATTTACAATAGTACGATGGTTATTAGTGTGTTCCGACAGATGCGTTGGCTACCCTCTAGGTGATAGGCGAATTTAAACAAGCAGCCACACATCCTGAAACCATGAAAAGAGTTTTGTGGAAGGAAAACATATGTATCATCGCAGGCTCCAAAGAAGAGGAAGACCAAGGAACAGATGTCTGAAAGGAGTGGAGTTAGCAGAAAGAAGCGGAGGACTTTGAATGAATTGGCTCCTGAGCGGTGGTGTGAATATTTAGAAATAGAAGTTTATGTGCAAAACAGACCTGGCCAAATACCGATAAAGTTCCTGATGATGACTTAATCAACCGAAATAATTTCTAAAATGGAACTGCACATCGATCAATTCGTTATCGTTAGTAAGCTAAGTGCACTGTAAAGAATTATTTTTTCGAAAGACTTTAAAAACTTAATATGTGTTATCAACTATTTCTCCATTCTTGTGTGGGTATGTATGAGGGTGGACATTAAGTCATTAGTGGATGCTTCAGTTGATGAAAACACTGCGTGAAGAGTGCAAGGTTTCGAGCCATGTCCTGTTCCAGCAGACCAGTTTTAACTGCCAGGGAGCGTAGAAATAAAGTGTGAGATTTCCTTTTGGAACACATGTCTGTAAGAACAATTGTAGGAACATCCAAGGAACCTTCTGTTTCTATCTGCATTCTTACCCTAGGTAAACGCCGTTACTGTGTAACACAACAAAAGAAATCACAGATTCCATAAATGAACTAAATTTTCAAACATTCTTCAGAACTATAGTATGAAGGCTTGCACGACCGGATGACATATCTTCTGGTAAACCTTCCGGGATGTAAGGTCGTGGTCCATGAAACTTAGTGATATTTGGACAGTAGCACTACAGAATTGCTAGACAGTTTTATCCGTGACGAGATTACGATCGATAGTTAAGTTTTATCTCTGACAAAGGTTATCTCTGCATATCACGTGTAACTCTGGTCACGCCCACATAAGTCGCTCTCAGACGTCCGACCCGTCAGTCGGCAAGACTCACCGGAGGAGAAACACCCCTCTGAAGATGTCCAGCGCAGCTCTGGACGAAACGTTAGGAGCTGAAGAGTTTCATGGACCACGACCTTACATCCCGGAAGGTTTACCAGAAGATATGTCATCTGGTCGTGCAAGCCTTCATACTATGATCAGAAGACTCTACGGGGAGCAATTCTGAAAATCAGTTAGACGCCTGGAAATTTTACGTAAGAAGAGAGCACATTTAATTTGTACTTTAACTTTCTTGTTGCGTTGTAGGGATTCGTCTACCATACCGGATTTTCTAAAGTTGAAGAGGATGTTCCAGACAGCCCGTGTTAATCTGATATTTGATTATACAGAAGCAGCACTACTTCGAGAGAGGATACGTTATACAAGACGAGAGATGGATTCTGTTGACCGTAAGTTACTGCAGTTACATTTATTCCTTGCTAGTAAGATACAGAGAGACCTATGGAATAAAATAGATTGCCTTACATTTCGATCTATGGAAACCATGATGGAAACGACTACTAGAAGGCATAAGAAGAAGTTCGAAAAGTTACAAACTTATGCAGAATCTACAAATAATATAGTGATGTCCGAAACTGTTATTAATAAGTCAGACAGAGTTTTATCTCAAGACGAAATTTCAGTTCTTGCAAAAGGAGGAAACTACTCTATAACACCTCCGAAAGTTCCTGTTGAGGATATTATTGCAAATGTAGAAGCAGGTATACGTACTCTCCCCAAAGAAACTGCAAATGCAATCCGGATCGAAACCACCAGAGTATTATGCCGCAGTAAACCTCTGGAAAGTAATTTAACCAATAGCGAAAGAAAGGCTCTGAGAGATTTAAATGCAGATGAAGACATAGTGATTGTTCCTGCTGATAAAGGGAATGCTACGGTCGTTTTAAATACAGAAGATTATCAAAGCAAAATTTTGAATCTTTTAACGGCAGGGCAATACAAAAAACTTAAGAAAGATCCTACACCCAGTGTACTACGGAAAACAAATAATTTGATAAAATCGGCAACTTCTATTCAAAAAGAAGAAAAAAGAGCTTTATTGAAGACTGAAGCTATGTGTCCTAGACTCTATGGCCTACCCAAGGTACATAAGAAGGACCTACCTCTGAGACCGATTGTTAGTACTATCAATTCTCCTACGTACGAAATAGCAAGATATCTAACAACTCGCTTACAACCATATTTTGGAAAAACGGACTCATATATAAAGGACTCACGTCATTTTATAGAGAAAATTGAAGGTTTAATTCTGACTCCTGAAGATATTTTAGTAAGTTTCGATGTAGTATCTTTATTTACTATGATTCAAGTTAATGAAGTTATGGATTTTATAACGGATATTTTTCCAGAATATCTGACTGCTCTTTTCAGACACTGTCTTACTTCCAGTCATTTCCATTGGAATAATGAGTTTTACGAACAACTTAATGGCGTAGCAATGGGTAACCCATTGGGTCCTGCAGTAGCTAATTTCTACATGGAGAAATTCGAACAGTCAGCCTTGGAAAAAGCAGATAAGAAACCATCTCGCTGGTATCGGTATGTAGACGATACATTTGTGGTCTGGCCACATGGTAGAGAAGCCTTAGGCGAATTTTTTGATTACCTTAATAATATAAATCCAAGAATCCAGTTTACCATGGAGAGAGAAAATGATAACAAAATACCGTTTTTGGATGTTTTAGTTATGAGACAGACGGATGGAAGCTTGAAACAACAGATTTTTAGAAAAATAACGCACACAGACAGATACTTACATAAAAACTCTAACCACCATCCAAAACAAAAAAGAGGTGTGATTACAAGTCTCGTTGACAGAGCCAGACGGACTTGCACGCCGGAGTATCTAGACGACGAATTAAAACATCTGAAGCACGCTTTTGAGAAAAATGGCTACTCAAAGAAAGAAGTAAGCAGAATTCTGCACCCAAACAACAAAAAGCTTAAGGACAAGTCCGAAAAACAATGGAAGAATACAGTCTCTCTCCCTTTTATAAAGAAAGTAACGGATCAGATTGGAAAGATTTTAAGTAAACATGATATTAGACCTGTTTTTAGACCAACGAAGAAAATTTGTCATGTTCTTCGGTCTGTAAAAGATAAACGCGCTCCTCTATCAGCCAGTGGCGTATATAAAATTCCGTGTACATGTGGTAAAGTTTATGTTGGAACAACAAAAAGAAGTGTAAATACACGGTTAAGAGAACACAGAAGTCTTTGCGAATTAGGAAAAACAGATAAATCGGCTGTAGCAGAACACGCTTTTCGGCCAGGAAATCATCAAGTGAAGTTTTCCGAAACAAAAATTTTATCTACGACGAGGAACTATTACCCACGGCTTTGTAGAGAAGCAATTGAAATATATAAACATAGGGATAATTTTAATCGGAAAGAAGAGACCATGAAACTTAGTGATATTTGGACAGTAGCACTACAGAATTGCTAGACAGTTTTATCCGTGACGAGATTACGATCGATAGTTAAGTTTTATCTCTGACAAAGGTTATCTCTGCATATCACGTGTAACTCTGGTCACGCCCACTTTCTACGATACATAAGTCGGTCTCAGACGTCCGACCCGTCAGTCGGCAAGACTCACCGGAGGAGAAACACCCCTCTGAAGATGTCCAGCGCAGCTCTGGACGAAACGTTAGGAGCTGAAGAGTTTCATGGACCACGACCTTATATCCCGGAACGTTTACCAGAAGATATATTCTTCAGAACTGCCTAAAAGTTTATTGGGGGGTTCATATTCATCTCACGCACTCGTCGGATACCTCACCCACACAGACACACCCATTCTCGTACATACATACATACGTACACTAAGTGGTCTCTTTCATCTCCCTGTAGAATTAGTTTCATCGGTATCTTTACAAAAGTTGGTAAATGATCGCACCAAATCTCATTAATATTTGAGAGATGACGTAGACTTACCTTATATGCTTTTGCCCCCACATTTATCTTTTCCGACTGTGATTCGGGGAAATACTGATAATGTCCTGGAAACAGAAATGATTTTGAGTATTAAAAAGGAAATCTCTTTTCCCCAGCAGCCACTAACAAACCCTCCCTCACCCCCTTCCCGCATTCTGAAAATATTAAACCCATCCGTATTCGCTACTTTGTGACATGGCGGATATGTTATACAAATCAGTTGCTTCATTACGTACGTTATCTCAGCTACATTAATGAGGGAAGTTTCATATATCTGACATTGCCAGCCAACTCATGCCTGGAAATATGATGTACGATGGGCGTAGCTTTAACGAATACCAGAAACGGAGGATATAATAACACACATATCTACACACACACACACACACACACACACACACACACACACACATACACCTGATGTATAATATGACCAACTCAATCCTCCAAAGCCTAGAAGAGGCCAAAATTATATTAATGAACATTTCCTATCGTCTTAAATTTAGCGAATTAGGTAGATCCTATGAAATCCTCGTTTAATGATCCCTGCTGTCTTTAAGGACGACTATATTTTATTTCTTAATAAAATAATTGCTGCCCACTGACTGTAAGTTCTTATTACTCACTTATTTCACTGTGGCTCTTTCAGCTGTAGAGCTATTTGCAAGTGCAAGGTGAAAATTTCGTAGTTTGTGACACCACCTTAGTCTTCACAAAAGTATATTTAGGATTTACATCACTGAGCAGAGAGCAAGGCGACGTCAGAAGCAGCGAAACGAACGGTGGAGTTTCCACCTTGCACTTGAAAATGGCTCTACACTCGAAATCGCGACAGTGAAATAAATGAATATTAAAAACTTACAATGAAATGGTGGTGATGATTTCATTTAAAATGCATATAATAGCTGTGGTCAACAACCAGGGAAAAATCACCGACGATATTTTAGTTTTCGAGCCGTAAGTAACCATCGTCGTCTTCTAGGACCTCGCACTATTTAGTGGAGAAGCGTAAGTTGAATTGCGAGATCGGTTTCCTGAATAATGAGCAGATGTCGATCTCGTTGATCAACTCGCCGGCAGATCTTTGAGTGGTCGTTTTCCTAACAAATGGACAGGTTTTGAAGGGACAATGAATTGGCTTGCGCTAGTTTTGGATATTTAAACCTCAACTTATCATTTCGTTTTACATAGACTAATTTAACCCTTCCATTACCAAGAGGGTATTCTGACTATCTCAGGTTAATTTTTTCCTCATAATATATTTACCTGAAGGGCTATATTCTTTGGGGGGGGGGGGGGGGGGAGGGTCATGACTTTGTTCTAAAATCACTGAAATTGTGTTAATTCTCATGACGAAACCCAAAATTTCTGTTTTTTTTTTAGGTGTTATTGACGGTTAGAGGCTACCCCGCTTGATATGAAGTGTTTTATTTTCTTACTGTTAAACATGAAGATTTTACGAAATATTTCTCTCATTGATCTTCATTAATGAGTTTTACCTAAATCAATTTTTAACTCAAATATACGTTGTTTCCTATTATTTCAGGTTACTGTTACTAAACTGAATTAGACATTCACTGTTAGCTGAAATGAAGGGGGACCAGATTCCAACTGCAGCTAATGACGCTCAAATGACTTTCTAGAGAGGATACTTAGGAAATTCTAGATATTCCTATGTCAGTGAAGATGAAAATAAGTGTGACATTGAATGAATTGAATGACTATGTTGAACCTCTCGACAAAGACCATATCTCAGCATTAGATGAAGCTAATTATGAAATTTCAAATTATAATATACATTCACGTGAGCAAGTAGAGGAAGAAGATCAAGACGCTGTAAATATGTTTGTTTCTAGTACTGGGGTATAATTTTCCGGTGAATGACCGAAAGTTGGGCGTCGCCGACTTGAAAATATTTTGAACATAACATGTAACCCAGTGAATGACGGTAAATTAATCACAACAATGATGGTCATTTTCGTTGTTTATTTCACCAGAAATCGTGAGAACTACTGACGAGAAAATGAACGGGAAAGCAAATAAGTAATTTTGTGTTTGGAATACAACTCATTCGTCCAACAAAAAGACACGTAGGGATACAAATACAGCTAAAGAGTAAGCTGCATTAGGAATTCTAATAGTTACTGGTCGAACTCATGGACGTCTCACAAGTGCTTCAGATTTATAGGGAGGCATTGTAGCTTTACGGCAACCTTTCTTTTCCACTGACGTTTCAAGAAAGATTTTTGCCCATACTGAAATTCTTACGATTCGACAACAGAGGTACAAGATCACAAAGAACTGAAGACACTAAGCCAAGCTACGAGCCATCAGGATAGTGTCTGGCATACTTCGGTTTAGCTTACGTAACAACTCCTATCGTCATGAATATGTTACTGTTGATGAACGATTGGAAACATAACGAGGAAACTGCTCTTTTATGTTTTGTAAGAAGAGTAATCCTGGCAGGCGCTGCATTAAAATTTTGGTCTGTGCCGACGTGAAGATATCTTGCCTACTATGGCTCCATGTTTGAAAGGGGATGGTTGACAACGCCCGAGAAGGCAATAAAGGACAGGGAGTTGTTTTGTAACTGATGGAACGATTTCTGAATAATGATAATGGTGTGGAAACTGATAATTTTTTCCTTAGTTTCCCACTGGCTGTTGAACTACTAAAACTAAACATGACGTTGGTTCCTAGCCTGTGTTCCAGTAAGAAATACATTCCAACGACATCTTTGCCAGTCTGTAAGAAAGAAGTTCAATCTTCAGTGTTTACTTTCACAAATTATTTGACTGTAGCTTCTACCATCCAAAAAGGGGAATGCCGATGACCTTACTATCCACCCAGCATCATGAAAAAATTTAATACAAATTCGAAATCAGACTCCATTTCAACAAGCCAAATTTACTGTAGATAATGGAGGTAAAATGAAAAGAGAATACAACTATGTAATAACAACCAGAGGGTGGCCACGAAGTCTTTCCTTGGAGGTAGTTGATATTACAGCACGGAATACATATATTCTGTACAAATGAAGATTTTTTAAACGGCAGGAGAATAATCGGAGCTGATGGAAACTCTTCGTGACTGAATTGGCATTTGGACTCAGCAAAGGCAACATGGAGAAAACAGCTAGAAATGTCAGCAAACTTCATAATGGTGACAACATACATTGAAACAAGTGATACTGAAATACCGACAGCAATGATGCATTCCCAGTGTTTCAAGTTACCAACACCACCGCACTTTTTAGATTGCAAGAGAAACAATCAGAAAGTCAAGATTCTGTTTTGTAAAGTGCAAGACAGCTGTACACAGAGAAGAAACCGTTACTGTGAAGTGCATGTTGTGCAGAATTGTACTCGGCTGAACAGTTCGTTTATTAGTTTAAGGCAACTGATAATTTACTGAAGTGACTACGAAAATGTAAGTTTTTAATTTTGCACGTGACCAGTATTGAATTTTCTTGTGAATGATTTAAAATGTATTGTACTTAACATCTATGTTTAAGCTAAATATTTTTAATAATTTTAACACCTATTTTACAATACTAAATAAAGCTATTCGTTGAAAATAAAGGAATTTAAAAATAAAAATTACACTAACTTGCAGAGTTCTTTTGGGCAGTCAAAACACCGCTCTTGGTAAAATAAAGGTGTCGAAAAGTGAGTTAAGCATCAGTTACGCAGCTAAATACGTGTAGTTAATATGTGAGGCACGGAGTACATCTGGCAAATACGGCTTCACAATGAACACGGAATTTTTAACATGTGTAACGCAGTAAAGCCCAAGGCGTATTGAGACTCCTACTGTACCAGCGAACGTCGATGCCTCCTTTACAATAAGAGAAGCTCGTATAAAATCTATGTCAACTAAAATTAATTATTTATTGCTTAAAAATTTATAGATCATGTTTTCAGAACAATGTTAAAATTTAAAGGAAATATAATGAAATCAATTCTATTGTGTTTTTCTACATATGTGCCTATGATTGTCTCTGAGAGAGACGTAAACTCTTTGACTTCTCAGGTATCTTAGTATTTCTTCATTGCATATGGACTTAGTGGGCAATTGTGCTGAATTGTGCTCACTAGCGGGAAATGGTGGTGAATGGCGCTCAAGTCATTTTGTGAGGCAGCAGAAAGCAGACGCATTGAACGAAGTACTAGTTCAAATTGTGTCATCATGATGTGTGAATAGTTTCAGAATACAAGCTTTTAAAAATCGAGATACTTTACTTCAATTCGTAACTTGAGATTTACCATATTTTCAGAATCCTTTCGTAAGTTAATTTTCTACCGACTAGCCCAGCCTGCTGGCATGCCTCTATAAGAAGGAACGAAACCAACCTCAAGAAAATGATCTAAGTAATAACTGTGTATCTTAGTAAATGGATATGTCCTTTAATGCATCTCAATTCAAATGAATGAGAAACGTCTGAACTGAGTACAAGTCATGAATATCACTTATGAGCTGAATTACACTGCTACCCAGAAGCTTGAGTTTGATCTACAAAGAACTACCATAAGTACCACCACGTTTAGGTTGACTACGAAACACAATTTTCAGAGCAGAGATACGTTTCTATTTAATAGTAAACTAAGAAGCCCCATAATTTACTTTCTATGACAGTCAGACTACTCGTGATCGAGATCTATTGAGTGGTTTTTAAGGCAAATAAAAGATTATGTATAAAGTGAAGAAAGAAACTAATACGATTTCAAAATACAGATCAATAACTTTAGAGAAAAAAATCTGTGAAGACAAAATAAAATCACCGTAGACGTAATCAAGATGTGAGTGAGGGCTATAGTAAACCTGAATAGCAACAGAGTCAGGTGACACAACGCATCCAAATCAAATCATTGCGGAAGTTGCATATGAGATGAACGGAGCGCATTAACTCACAGAAGCGTGTCCTCACACCCGTGATAGGCTGATACACAAATATTAAATAAAGCTCCTAGTTCTAGTAATTACTACAGCGACAAATAGACGAGCAAATGTTCAACTGGTAATAGTTTTGCGCAAAATAATTTACACAGTATTCGACAACGTACTTTTTATGAGAGGCCAGTGCTGTTACGAATGTAGTCCACACACTTTGAAGAGCAATGATTTTAATTTGATTATTCAACATCAACAGTGAAGAAGTAGCACAATGAAAAAAGTAGTTTCAATCGAGAGTCATACGTATTACGCAGAAACAATGACTGATTCAGATTCGTAAGCAAGCTATGGCCTATCTGAATTATGCATATGTCCAGATATCGCGGAGTAACTGCAGGCGACACCTCCAATCCTGTAATTACACACAAGCGTCTTGAACTTACTTTTGTAACGGCCTTGCTAGGATTTACAGACAACCAAGTGTTTTATGTACGTTTATCCCATTGTTCGAACCAGAACACTTCAGCACGCCTGTTTCGGTTGAATACTGGTACGAAACTCCGTACATTCTGGATTTGCGTTGGGCTCGAGTGCCGAGCCTGAGTAGACATAGTAATGCATACTACACATCGAAGTGCTATAATACTTACATGATATTGTGTGTTACGGTTTTTTTTTTTTCAACCAGTAGATGGAAGACTGTTCATGACCAATATTTCGCAGGTAAGTGGAGGAGAATGATGGCGTACAGTTCCTCAATCATAAGAATCGGTGCCAATGTCCGTCACTGAATCTCAAATCTTCGTCTTTCAAGAAGCAAGGGAATCTGACAGTGTTGATAGTGCTCCATGTGTCAGATGAGGGAGCTACGCCCAGCAATCTCTTTGGCGGTATTCGAAAAGTGTACGTCATGTGCCAGCACTATAAAACTCAAACAAGGCACCAGACAGTACCTCAACTATTACATTGACCTAGCCATAACACACACTCTTCAGACGTAATACTCGTACATGCCATGGAAAAAAGTCATTGTGCAAGGAGGAAGTCAACCCTTTAGGACTAAGTGGCTGAATAACGCCTCGGGGATGCATAGCCAACAGTGGAACATGACACTCCTTTCTCTTCTCAGCCAGTACTTCCTGTTTTGCTACATCCTTCTATCTCATACCGTACACACCAACGAATCAACATTCGAATAACGGTTTATGTGTAGAGGCGACAACATAACTCACAAAATAAGCGACAGACAATAACCGCAACAAAACCGCCCATTCAAGGATGCAAATCTCTGCATCCACTGCATTTCAATGGAAGTAATAAATTAAGTTTCTGTTCTTAGTGTCGATACGAGCAGGAGAATGTGAAATGAGAACACCTAGTCACAGTTTAGTCAGTGCCACAGTAGCACATTTTGAGAGAACGCTGTAACGCGGTCTTCAGAATTTAGTATTTAATGGTCCTGTATTGTTCAGAAATGTGACTGTGAATGCCTCGGACTACTCAACGCTGCGTTGTAACAAAGTTTCAAGTACTTGCAGGGGTAATATTTCACATCTATTTGTACTCACTGATGGCTTTAAATCAGTAGGAAAAAAGACATTCATGCTAATTGGAATGCTGATGTAGGTTTGCTAATGATGTAACATACTGTGGCACTGAATCACAGAATAACTTGGCAGCGTAATAAATACGGAGGTTACCCACGCGACCGTACATACAAATTATACTGCTAACCATGAACTAAGAAGCATAAATATTTATCCAGATTAAACTGTGCAGTTAATAAATCTATTAATTTGCTGCTGTGGAGGAACAGTATATTTGTAAGAGACTTCATACTTTAGTGCTAAACTTCCATGAGAAGTGAAAATACTTTGTGAAAATAGGTTGCAAAAGAAGAGCCAATAAATGAAGCAGGTTATCGGCACCATATTCTTAAATTGTAGAATCAGAATGAAAACAGTTATCAGGACATTGCACATTACAAACAAACAGGACTTAGCTGGATTGTTGCTGTAGGTGTCATGTTTCAGTGGCAGATAAACAATTTTTATATTCTATGCCATTTCTTCTGTTGCAGTGTTATGTTAACTATTTCATAGTAGCCAAACTATTCTTCTTGAATATCATAGTTATCCTTGATCATCATAAAAACACATAGTTTGTACTCAGAGCACACAAAATAACAATCGATTGACACAGACTACCACTGTCAATGCTGTTACCATAGATAAAATCTTTGTATAATGCTTGCCATTTACTTATGACCATGATAAGATCAAAACAACACAATATGTGGAATTACTAGCTTGCTCATACGCAGAAATGACATTTATGAAAATAGTTCCTTATTCTAATAACGGATGCTGTTACTTCTTACATTTATGGAGTATTGGTGCACACTTAAGTAATGTTTGAAACTATTAACAAATAGATGAATGCCATTTATGCTGTAGGCCTACCTTCATATTTTGAAAGTATGTGTATTAAATGTATATTAATATTAGTAACTGATTGCCTTTACATGTGTATTTGACAACTAAAACGTTAATGGGATCTTTGTATTATAAGCAAAACATATCATTTAATTACATAATATCACTATCATATTCAGATTTGAAATGCATAAAGCAGAATTTGAAAACTATTAATAAAAAGCAAAGTGTAGGACTATTCTTCAAATGATTTTCAAATAAAAATAAATTTTTAGCTGTCTCATTCTAACATTCTTCATGATATTGAAATGCAAAATTATGTTTGTAATTTCCCAAATTAAAAAATGCTTGTTACTTAGTTTCAACAGGACTTGATCAAAAAATGGTTGAACTAGCTCTAAGCGCTATGGAACTTAACATCTGAGGCCATCAGTCCCCTATACTTAGAACCACGTAAACCTAACTGACGTAAGGACGTCACACACATCCATGCCCGAGGCAGGATTCGAACCTGCGACCATAGCAGCCGCATGGTTCCGGACTGAAGCTCCTAGAACCGCTCGACCACAGCGGCCGGCAAGGTCTTGATCCATCCATTCATGTCGCATCTAATAACAGACAATTCTTTCACTCTTCTGTAAATGAAATTATCCTCTGTATATTCACATCACTCTGGTGTCATTCAATAATTTCTCAGCATGGAGAAGGTGCATGAAACTACTTCTTGATGCCTCTTTGCAGCAGAGTGTATCTCATGCCCACTTCTTGTCTGAACCCTTTTGTTTTGTCTGCATCTGCTACTTTGTGCTTTACTGCAAAATATGCTTTGTATGTTAGTCATTTCGATTAATATATTATTTCACCTGGGGCAAGTTGACATCAGTAATCCCTGGAAAAAGTGTGCAATTAAAATTCCCTATTGCTGTTGGGTATATCTTCTGCACTTCAGTTATTCTTCATACACTGAACAGCCATTGCAGCATCAACTTACTATGAATTTAGTTCCACACCAAGTTTTTACAATATGTCAACTGATTGAGACACTAATATTTCCCATTCACGCTTTATGTATATTTGTACATATAGAAAACAAATTATCATATTGTGAAATAGTTAAAACCTTTTGGCTAGTCAGAATCATTATGCATAGCACATTTACGCTGACGTTTTTTTAAAGTCCTATATAGAATATGTATACTTTAACATATTCTAAATAGCAACTAACATAATTATATTCGAGTATCCTTCTAATTCTTCTGTAATCACCTCCTCCACTACAGTTTAATGGCAAGGTATATAATCAGGTACAGGACAAATTAACTTCTCTGAAATTAATCATTAACTGGCCTTGTACATTTTTGGCCTCATTCCGACACCATAAACTGACTCCATTTACCGATGCAAATGCGTACTAGGTGCACATACAAAATAGTCGCATCTTTCATCTTGAATTATATTAAAAAGACGACCAAAATGAATACTACAAAGTGTACAACTTTGCTTCCGCCATTTTCCCCCAACATTTGAGGCTTTAATGAAACAAATCTGCTACACATGTATCATTCGAAGTATATTCCACCGCTGGCCACTACTTTCTCCCATCTTTCGGGCAGTGTACGATTCCCGCGTCCAAAAATTTGTTCACCTTTCGAAGCGATCCACGAATCGATCCAATTTGTGACTTCATCGTGAGATCGGAAGTGTTGGTCACCAAGGTCGTGCGCCTTTGATCTAAACAGGTGATTGTCAGAGGGAGCAATGTCTGGAGAATACGGCGGATGAATTAGGACCGTCCGTTTTAACGTTTCCAAGTACGTTCTGACCTCTTTTGCAACGTTGGGGTTGAGCATTGTCGTGCTGCAAAATCACTTTATCATGGCTCTCGCTGTATTGCGGCCGTTTTTCTTTTAATGCTCTACTCAAACGCATAAATTGCGTTTGATAACGAGCACCTGTGATTGATTCACTTGGTCTTAACACATCGTAGTACACGACGCCGAGCTAGTCCCAGCATGATGTTGGAGCCGTGAAGACTTGGTTTGGCCGTCGCCGTGGAAGCATGGCCGGGATATCCCCATGATTTTTTGCGTTTAGAGTTATCGTAATGAACCCTGGACACAATACGATGCAGCAACCCCTTCTGTTCTTGCCTCTGAAGCAACTATTCACAAACACACAAACGCCGTTCAACGTCTCTTGCTTTCAGGTCACACGGGACCCAAGTTTCTTCTTTCTAAAACATGCCCATTGTCTTGAGACGTTTTGAAATGGCTTGCTGAGTCACTCCCACAAATTGTGCCAATTAAATTTGAGGTTGACGCGAGTCTTCACTCAGCAATGTCTCCAATTTTACATCTTCGAAAAAATTCTCTTTCCCACCACTATGCCGGTCTACGACGGTAAAATCAGCGTTCGTGAAGCGTTGAAACCACCGACGACATGTTCTTTCACTAACAGCGTCCTTACCATACTTGCTTCAAGCTTTCGATGAGACTCAGCCGCTGCTTTCTTCATATTTAAGAAAAACAGTAACACCTCCCGCAAATGACGAGAATTAGGCTCTTAAACTCACATTCTCAATCAAGAACAACTTGATGATGCAGACACAAATCGACTAATGTTTGAATGATGTTATGTTGACCGAGGTCCAAGCTCACTGTCTGACGTCCGCGAGCTGTTTCTTTAGACCGCTACTTACCGTTGTTGACACCTATCGGCAAACGGTGGAAGCAAAGTTTATACACCTTGTACTTCTCCTAGAGAAATTTGTATCATCCTGAGAAACTCAATGACATAAGACCGAGATCACATACTAGTAACATCTCAAAAACGTTGAATGCTTAATTAATCTCATAACACACCATAGTTAATACCTGTTAACATGAGACATAGCTATGAATGTGAAAGGTCATTTGAACAGATTGATGGACAGTAGAAGAAAAAATGCAGCATAGAAAAATGAAACTGACAAACAGCACTGGTTTGCTTGGAGCCCTCTCCTCTCCAAGCATATGATTCACAAAGAGTGCAAATCCTCCAGAAGTCAATTAACTTGGTCACCTTTCCATCTGTACCATTTCCAATCCATTACGTTTCTTACAACTAACAAGTATTTGGTTTTGTATTCATCTGAGATTCAAAATTCTTCAAACTCCCCAGTTCGTCAGAAAATACTCTGTTAATTTTAACCCATTTATAATGAAACTGAACACTTCGATATTCATTAACGTCTTGATTATCGTCTATCTTCTCCACAAAGAATTCCATCTAGACAGTAATTGTTTCTGTATGGTCTTCATAATCTTCTATCATATATTCATTAATAGGCACTCACTAGAACCATAGTCATCATCACGCAATATGTTTCATAGTCTGACTATATCATTTCTTCATGGAACTCTACTGATGCTTCAACATATTCACACAAAAGGTTTTTGTTCACATTTCATTAGCAGTTTTATCATTAAACTTACATGTAAAGTCCACCACTAAAATTACATTTAAACATGAATAAGTTGTCACTAAAGTTCATTTTCTATTTCACATCTCTCAGTCTCAGAAGTCAGCTAAACTTGTCTTCTTATTGCTGTGGTCAGCTTTGTTGAAGCACTGATTACTCTTCCTCCAGATACTGGCACCTATAGAAGCTTTTTCTCGAAACATTCCCGTAACGCGTCTGACAAAGCTGTGATTTCAGTCACAGTGTCTAGAAAAATCGTGTCCATTAAACCACAAATGTTAATCTGGTTGTGCATATGCCTGGAATGTCGACATCAATGCCGGCTGGGGCGGCCGAGCGGTTCTAGGCGCTTCAGTCTGGAACCGCGCGACCGCTACGGTCGCAGATTCGAATCCTGCCTCGGGAATGGATGTGTGTGATGTCCTTAGGTTAGTTACGTTTAATTAGTTCTAAGTTCTAGGGGACTGATGACCTTAGAAGCTAAGTCCCATAGAGCTCAGAGCCATTTGAACCATTTTTCATCAATATAGACATTGGACCTCACGGTCACTCAAAGATTGCTTCCCTTTTAATTTGTGTTGTGATGTATTTTAGGGGGAAGGATGTTATTAAACGTAGTAGTATCGTTACCAAACACTTTAATACCGATTTAAAACAATTTATTTTTTATTTTTGCCAAAAGCGTGTACGAAAAATGGAGATACACATAAATGAACTGCTATCAAAATAATGCACCCATTAAATGGAATATTTAGTTGAGACAATCTCAGAACACAGTAAGAGAATATTCAAGGCAAATGTGTTTCTTGCAGTTTTTCTGTTTTCGCTTTTGCAGTCCACACACCATCCTCATGAACTAGCAGTTACCTCCAATACAGGACTTTTCACACCAGAAAGTTCTCCAGTTCTCTCAGATACCTTTTTTGGCAAAGTTTTGGACTTTGCCCTATCCTGAAGAAGGTTTTGTAGAAGCGCAAAAGAACTATACCCAAAGAAATCTCTACTTCTCAGTTGTTCTTCCTTATTTGTTTTGAAAATAATAGTAGCTTGTATCACAGCTGTGTTCATTATGCTGTAAAATACAACCATTGGTAATATTATTGCAGTTCTAGCTGCATTATATGTTGCACTCATTCCACGTACATTCACTATTATTAAAGTCAATTAATGTGAACATTTGTGTTTCTTTACTCAGTCCCTGTAGGTTCGACAGCATTTCCATCGTGATGCATAGTAGGCAGAAGTCTTCTCGACACATAAGAAACCAAGGTTTAATTTTCCTGAGAGCCAAACAAACATGAGTTTTCTTGTTGATTTTTAGTGATAGTAAGTCCCAGTAGGACTTGCCTCTTTTTCTTAGAGTAACAACGACGGTCACCTTCCGTGTTGTCAGTGCATTTGCAAGCTCGTAACTTGTAAAATAATTGTTACAAGTTATGTTGTGGCCCGTGTTAATAATAGGTTAGCAATGTCTCTGAACAAATTCAGTTGGCCTGAGGTCTTGTTTGATTATATATCGAGGCTGTTGCCCAACATTCACTTCCACGTCAAATACGTAAGACACCCTGCCGTTCACTGCTGCAAAATATTTATTCCATATTTATTTGGATTAATTGATGAATTAGCGGAATCTGCATCTTCCACGGTATGCTTCTAATTTTTAATCAGCTGCATGAGCCTTGTGAGAGTTTTCGATAATTTGTTTGAAAATCGGTCTTTCCGCAACCATGTGAAATGTTTTCTCTCTCCCACAAATTGTTTCTTTTTCGCCGGTTGAGGCACCAAAGGAGAAAACGAATTCTGCTCATACCCAGGTGAGATGAAATATTTCATATCCTCTTGGCACCTGTTCGCCACAAATCTTGTGGACATAGTCAAGGGCACATATTACACCAGCGTAACACAAGTATCCCACTAAGTCTTCATTCCGCCTTTATTAGTTTACTGGGTAGCTCTCTCCGAAAAAGTGTTCCCCTGGATGGTTTGAATGTACCAACTAGTACAGTTAACAAGTTGTCGTATGTGCATAATTTGTTCATCAAAAACAGTTCTCAGCACTGTAAACGCTTATAGCTCTTTTTGCAGCTCTTCTCACACACAGTAAATGAGTTACAACGTCATGAAGAGGTTTGCACCAGGTATTTGGCGGGCCACATGACTTTCATATTGTTCCGTCTGTACCGACAAACACTTCACAGTCTGTACCGTAATCACTGTCTCCCATTTCATCAGCGGATTGTTCTTCTTTGTTGTCGGAATCAGTTATACATTCTTGATACAAGATTTCTCCCAAATTGAGTGCTTCATCTTCGGATTCATCAGCTTCACTTTCAGCCATCACTTCTATAACCAGCTGTCAAATTTTCCTCTCCTGCCCGGTAGAATATGCCATGATGTAGTGACACATACCTACAAGATAGTAAACATTAAACGATGGAAATACTGCACAAGCGATGGTAAGGATAAACTGAGACCATTGCACGTTGCCGGTGCGTGATAACCCTAGAGCTGTTTCTCGCAAGCAATCTGAGGGGCTATTATTAAGAAACAAGATACATCACAGCAAAAGACTAACACACAACTCATTTTGTGCTCACTTAAATGCGTGAGAAGATAGTTTATTGGATGGAGTCCTCACGTATTGTATCAATGTGAAAAAAGTCTCCTTGATCTCACAGACAACCTGCATTAACATATGGGTTAATCTTTGTCAGGGGTTACCCTTTTTTACATACAGTTCGCCTTCATTTTTCCCCCTTCAACAAATTCCGTTAAGTTTGGTCTGCTGTTCAAACAGATATCGTTAACTTATTAATATCCACAGTGGTATTTACACTTCTCTGTAAACCGTCTTCAAATTTCCCTTTGTTGATTCATCTCCCACAGCCTGCTTTCCCACAGACTCTGTACACTGACAATAGTTTTTCCACAAATGATCTTTTCTCTTCAAAACTCAGAATACATCGCTCTCATTACGCTGCATATCATTTGTATCTTGAACGGCTTGTATATTTACTTTATTGTCCTTCATCACTTTCACAAGTGCCAAAATAATCTACTTGACAATCCTACTTACCATACTCTTCAACATCATTTTCTGGTTTTTCTCCACATTTAATTCATCATCATCGCTCTGTACTCTACTTTACCTTTTTCACTACCCTCACTGTTGTCCATTAGACATGTTTCAGGCCTCCCTTTTCCTGCTTCTCGCTTTCCTTCTGAATTTCCTTAAGACTATTGCTTAACCTATCCATCTCTTCCACACCGTCATTACGCATCATCTCATAAGAGGAAATTTTTAGAATGGTACTTCATACATTTACATCTTAATCACAATGTATCTCATTTAAATTACTGGTCATTATACTCTTATGCTCAATTTTTCTATTGCTGTAAGCCAGTCCTCATGCAGATTAGCTCCTTTATTACATTGGCAAACTCTGTGAAAGTAGCACAAATTCCAGGTTACAACATTTTTGTTCCTTATTCCAGTCACTTTTGTTTCTATTGTTCCAACACTGACAACTTCTATCTTTATTCTCTATATTTACCACATATCTGTTGTTTATTGTAAAGGTTTTACTGTTAGCAGTTGATTGCCATTACCTGTGATCAGTGGACATGTATCATAACCCACACCAGATAGGCCCCTCACTGTTGCTGCAGATATTTCCACATTACCTCCATCACTATATGCCTCTACCTAATACATGTTTGTGCCCTTCCTCGGGCTCTTATCATTTCCTCCTCTTCTCCATCTATTTATTACAGTCATTTTTACACTGTAGCCTTGATTTTGGTTCCCTTGACTATACCACCCAGAAATATCACGAAAATTTCTGTCACCACGTTGGTTCCAGCTGTCTGTTTGCCTCAAATTAAAATCTGTCACACTAGTATGTGTCCTTATTTCCCATTGAAATTTCCTACGCGCAGTCATAAACAAATTTTATTCAGGGACTGGCACTTTAAAATGGTCTAATTCTCCATAGAGATATTCACAATACACCCTCATTTTCTTATCACTCCCAAATCTATGCGGAGGTGCGTCTAAAAATTCATTACACAGTCCCATCTGCCTGCTGTGTGACCAATTTTTTCTTATAACTTTTCCAAAAATTCTTCCAAAGTACTACATTCTAAATAGACCAGCTCCGAACGTCATCTTTAAGCCTCTATTCTGCAATTCTGATTTTGTCGTTTCTGGATATCCTTGCGAAAACCTCTCTATATATGACTCCACAAATAAAATCCCTAACTGGGGTAAAATTTTCAGGATCTATTCCTATACTCCCAACAGTCCCCTCTAAACGGAAAAATACTGATCTGTTGACAACAGTTCTCTAACATTGCATCATTTTCTGAACTTTTTGAAGTAATGGTTTTCAATTTTTCTACCTCTTGTACCTTCAGTTCGGGAAGTTACCTGTAGATGGACGCGTGCAATGATTTATTTCTTCCATCAGCATCTGTCCTCACTCCAGACACATTCCGCCCATGTTTCGGTTAACTCGTGTACTTCAGTTCTACATATTTTCATTAGTATTACTTTCTTCCAGCTCTACTGACTGAACAAGCACTGTGAGAACTTCGATTTTCTCTATTTTTTTGTCGTTCATCTACAGATTTCACTTAGCGATCAATCCTATTCTCCAACGAGTGCACTCTTTCTTACACAGTGTTCATATTTTTCTTTAACGTACCTCGTCTAAACCCCATGTAAAGTTTCCAAATTTTTTTTTAACAAAGATTGTGTTTTTCCACTTTGTGCGTCTATTTCACTGTTTCTTTCAGATCTTGTTGCTAACGTTACTCGCATCAGTTTACTGACGTCACTGTTTCGACCCCTTTCCAGTTCTGTCTTTACATTAATTACACGCTTATGATCCATCACTGAAAACATTACTTCTCGTTGATCAAGGTAGTTAATCTCCGGCCCTTTTTTACATTTGTAAGCACATAGTAGTCGCAATTTACCTTGTTAGAACTTCCTGTTTAATTAAAAATAGTGCTTGGAAATCAGTATATATTAGTATTTCTTCCCCACGTAGCTGTTCCGTTCTCGCTATGGTATTCTTCCGCGGCGGCCAGTTGTCAACATGCTAGACACTGTCGTGGCTACTAGATCAAATTTTCTGCCTGCTGGCACCATTTACAATTTATTGATGTGTAATTCCAAGGCTGAGGACAATTTTAATTTTTGTCGTGTCCTTACCGTCACCACAAATAAAGCGCCTGTTGGGATTTACTGTTTAATTACACCATTTTATTCAGGAATGTGACGGTAAATACATCGGACTACCCAACACCTTGTTATAACGAATTTTCAAGTACATACATGAATATTATTTCATTTTAATTTTTTCTCGCTGCTAATCTGAAATTGGAGTGATAAAAGACTTTTGTGATGGTTGGATGGTTGACATAGGTTTGCTAATGAAGTAATACACGTAAGCACTGAGTTAATAGCTTGGCGTCGTAATAAATGTGGTAATCACTGATGCGAACGTACATTCTAATTGTATTAATAACCATGAATCGAAAGTACATAAGTAATTACACTGATGAAATATGCATTTAATAAATCTATTAACCCTCTGCATTGGCGGAACTGTACGTGTGTAAAGAGACTTCATGTCGTAGTGCCAAACTTCGATTAGCAGAAAAAATACTTTTTGAAATAGGGTGACAAAAAACAGTCGATAACAAAAGACAAGTTTTCTGTGCCGTATTTATTTCTTGAGCAGAACGTGAACAAAAAGAGCTATCGAGAGACTGCAATTCAGAATGAAACAGGAATTAGCTGAAGAAAGAACTGACACATAAATATCAATATCTACAATTACTAACTTGTTTAGGCGGAAAAATTGCATTTGTGTGAATAGTTCCTCACGCTACTAACAGATGACGTTCGTTGTCACATTTATAGAATGTTGTCGCATGCCCTGATATATTTGAAATGTAATTATCAATTGAAATTAGTTTATACACTAATGGAAAATATGCTGTACCTCTACGTTTTCAAATTGCGTTTTAAAAGAATGTTAATTTCAGTAACTGACTGTCATGTGCAGTATATGTCTATATTATCAAAGTTGAGAAATCCACTTAAGAATGTGAACTTTTGAACGAAAAATATACATTAATATTCACCAATTTATTTACTAAAAGGAAATATTTACCGGATATTAATGCTGTTATTTAAGTTACGGAGTTTCGTAACCAACAAATTACTGAAAAATGTATTTAGTATGGTAATCTGGCAAGAGCTATAAGCATTTCTGTGAGTTGAGGTGACGACATATTTTACCATTAAAATGTTGAATCTATGGTTTCATTAGATAGGTACAAGTGACTATCACTGTTTTAAGGATTAGATAATGTTGCCTTGAATCTCTTAATGAAAATCAACATGAGAGCAAAAGTAAAAGCACTGAATGGTAGGTTGTGTCTTAAGAGCACTGGGAACACATAAAACGGAGAGCTGTTTCCGATACGGTCGTCAATCAAAATTACCTCTTCGGATACTTTAAAATTAATAAAATTATCAGGTATAACAATCTAAAGGGCAGTATCTACTTGACTGGTTATTTCGAGATGACATCGCAACGACTACGGAGATGTGTACGAGCGAACAAACATGCTACTAATATGTAAGAAACTAACAGCCTCGATTGCAGTAATGAAACCAAACTTTACCTATGTTTCACTCAAGATATTTAGCCTTCTTCAGAAGATATACCTGATTCTATAATATGTCTACGAGGGAATGGTCTAGAAATAAAACTAAAACAGGCTGTTTTAGTTGAATAGGCTGTTTTAGTTTTATTTCTAGACCATGCCCTCGTAGACATATTATAGAATCAGGTATATCTCCTGAAGAAGGCTCAATTACTTGTGCTGAAACCTAGGTAAAGGTTGGTTTCATTACCGCAATCGAGACTGTTAGTTTCTTATACAGGGTATTACAAAAAGGTACGGCCAAACTTTCAAGAAACATTCCTCACACACAAAGAAAGAAAATATGTTATGTGGACATGTGTCCGGAAACGCTTACTTTCCATGTTAGAGCTCATTTTATTACTTCTCTTCCAATCACATTAATCATGGAATGGAAACACACAGCAAGAGAACTTACCAGCGTGACTTCAAACACATTGTTACAGGAAATGTTCAACATGACCTCCGTTAGCGAGGATACATGCATCCACCCTCCGTCGCATGGAATCCCTGATGTGCTGATGCAGCCCTGGAGAATGGCGTATTGTATCACAGCCGTCCACAATACGAGCACGAAGAGTCTCTACATTTGGTACCGGGGTTGCGTAGACAAGAGCTTTCAAATGCCCCCATAAATGAAAGTGAAGAGGGTTGAGGTCAGGAGAGCGTGGAGGCCATGGAATTGGTCCGCCTCTACCTATCCATCGGTCACCGAATCTGTTGTTGAGAAGCGTACGAACACTTCGACTGAAATGTGCAGGAGCTCCATCCTGCATGAACCACACGTTCTGTCGTACTTGTAAAGGCACATGTTCTAGCAGCACAGGTAGAGTATCCCGTATGAAATCATGATAACGTGCTCCCTTGAGCGTAGGTGGAAGAACATGGGGCCCAATCAAGACATCACCAACAATGCCTGCCCAAACGTTCACAGAAAATGTGTGTTGATGACGTGATTGCACAATTGCGTGCGGATTCTCGTCAGCCCACACATGCTGATTGTGAAAATTTACAATTTGATCTCGCTGGAATGAAGCCTCATCCGTAAAGAGAGCATTTGCACTGAAATGAGGATAGACACACTGTTGGATGAACCATTCGCTGAAGTGTACCCGTGGAGGCCAATCAGCTACTGATAGTGCCTGCACACGCTGTACATGGTACGGAAACAACTGGTTCTCCCGTAGCACTCTCCATACAGTGACGCGGTCAAAGTTACGTTGTACAGCAGCAACTTCTCTGACGCTGACATTAGGGTCAACGTCACCGGCACAAAGAATTGCCTCGTCCATTGCTGGTGTCCTCGTCGTTCTAGGTCTTCCCCAGTCGCGAGTCATAGGCTGGAATGTTCCGTGCTCCGTGAGACGCCGATCAATTGCTTCGAACGTCTTCCTTCTGGAAATCTGTCTCGATACAAACGTACCGCGCCACGGCTATTGCCCCGTGCTAATCCATACATCAAATGGGCATCTGCCAACTCCACATTTGTAAACATTGCACTCACTGCAAAACCACGTACTGATGTACTTGATGCTAGTACTGTAGAGCAATGAGTCGCAAGTCAATACAGGCACCGAAGTCAACATTACCTCCATTCAATTGGGGCACCTGGCGGTGAATCGAGGAAGTACAGTACATACTGACGAAACTAAAATGAGCTCTAACATGGAAATCAAGCGTTTCCGGACGCATGTCCACATAACATTTTTTCTTTATTTGTGTGTGAGGAATGTTTCCTGAAAGTTTGGCCGTACCTTTTTGTAACACCCTGTATATTAGATTATCAAGATTGCTGACTGGGCTGCAATGTAGAAAGTACTAAAACATACAACTGTTTGGTTCAAATGGTTCAAATGGCTCTGAGCACTATGGGACTTAACATCTGTGGTCATCAGTCCCCTAAAGCTTAGAGCTACTTAAACCTAACTAACCTAAGGACATCACACACATCCATGCCCGAGGCAGGATTCGAACCTGCGACCGTAGCAGTCGCGCGGTTCCGGACCGAACGCCTGAACCGCTAGACCACCGCGGCCGGCTACAACTCTTTAGCAACTGATGAAAAAAGGGGGTACCAACAGCCTCTTCTCAAGGACCGTTCAGGGAATGTTGCTGCGCGTAGGTCACCACAGCAGGCGCCTGGTTCATGAACCCATGTTGACTGCTGTTTGTCAGCGACGAAACACTTTGCTCGCCAATACCGCAACCAGACGTCCAGTGAGTGGAAACCAGTGACCTCTTCAGATGAATAACGTTTTATGCTCTATCGGGCAGAGGGCCATTGGCATGTGCGGCGTGAAACGTCTGACAGCAAAATGCCATGCAAGTGGAGGGTCCAGACTGATGGAAGAAGCGTTGTAGTGTGGGGAACATTTCATAAGATTCCCTGGATAAAATGGGTCATTGTGAAACACACAATGGATCAAAACAAGCATGCACGTATCGTTGGGGACCATGCCCACCCCTACACGCAGTTCTTTTCTTCCTCTGCACGATGGAATCTACCGGAAGCACAATTCAAAACTTCACACTGCTCGCCGTTAGGTGCGTGGTACGAAGATCACCAGGATGGGTTTTCTCCATTCTGTCCTTGCCACCAAATTCCCCGTATTTAAATCCAATCGATAATCTGTGGGACCATATCGATCGGGCTGTTCGTGCAGTGGATGCTCAACCAAGAAACATAGCGCAATTGGTAATGGTACTTGAATCGGCATGGTTCCATATCCCGGTGGGTAGTTTCCAGAATATCACCGACTCTCTTGCTACACGTCTCGCATCGGTCTTCGCCGCAAAAGATGGTTATTTAGGCTTTTGAATGGTTCTCAAATTAATGTGGCTGGACAGTATTACTGGTGAATTTCGTTTCGTAATTTCGTGACTCTACCATCAGGTGAGCAAGATGTATGAGACAGGCGAAATTCCCTCAGACTTCAAGAAGAATATAATAATTCGAATCCCAATGAAAGCAGGTGTTGACAGATGTGAAAATGACCGAAGTATCAGTATAATAAGTCACAGCTACAAAATACTAACGCGAATTCTTTACAGACGAATGGAAAAACTAGTAGAAGCCGACCTCGGGGAAGATCAGTTTGGATTCCGTAGAAATGTTGGAACACGTGAGGGAATACTGACCCTACGACTTATCTTAGAAGAAAGATTAAGGAAAGGCAAACCTAAGTTCCTAGCATTTGTAGACTTAGAGAAAGCTTTTGAAAATGTTGACTGGAATACTCTCTCTCAAATTTTGAAGGTGGCAGGGGTAAAATACAGGGAGCGAAAGGCTATTTACAAAAAAAAAAAAAAAAAAATGGTTCAAATGGCTCTGAGCACTATGGGACTCAACTGCTGTGGTCATAAGTCCCCTAGAACTTAGAACTACTTAAACCTATCTAACCTAAGGACATCACACACATCCATGCCCAAGGCAGGATTCGAACCTGCGACCGTAGCGGTCTTGCGGTTCCGGACTGTAGCGCCTTTAACCGCCCGGCCACTCCGGCTGGCGGCTATTTACAATTTGTGCGGAAACCAGATGGCAGTTACAAGAGTCGAGGGGTATGAAAGGGAAGCAGTGGATGGGAAGGGAGTGAGACATGGTTGTAGCCTATCCCCGATGTTATTCAATCAGTATATTCAGCAAGCAATAAAGGAAACAAAAGAAATATTCGGAATAGGTATTAAAATCCATGGAGAAGAAATAAAAATGTTGAGGTTCTCCGATGACATTGTAATGTTGGAACACGTGAGGGAATACTGACCCTACGACTTATCTTAGAAGAAAGATTAAGGAAAGGCAAACCTAAGTTTCTAGTGGCAGGGGTAAAATACAGGGAGCGAAAGGCTATTTACAAAAAAAAAAAAAAAAAATGGTTCAAATGGCTCTGAGCACTATGGGACTCAACTGCTGTGGTCACAAGTCCCCTAGAACTACTTAAACTACTAAAACAAAGAAAAGCATACGATTACATAAAACATATATTCATTTTAACATATACATTACGATATAATTGACACTTACGTAACATTCTATTTAAATAATTGCGGATAATTCACAAATGAGAGCGACTCTCGTAACTGCCATCTGGTTTCCGCACAAATTGTAAATTGCCGCCGGCCGGAGTGGCCGAACGGTTAAAGGCGCTACAGTCCGGAACCGCACGACCGCTACTGTCGCAGGTTCGAATCCTGCCTCGGGCATTGATGTGTGTGATGCAGAGACAGCAAAGGACTTGGAAGAGCAGTTGAACGGAATGGACAGTCTCTTGAAAGGAGGGTATAAGATGAACATAAGCAAAAGTAAAACGAGGATAATGGAATGTAATCGAATTAAGTCGGGTGATGCTGAGGGAATTAGATTAGGAAATGAGATACTTAAAGTAGTAAATGAGTTTTGTTATTTGGGGAGTTTAAGGAACCATTTGCACTCGAGCACAGAGAATATTTAATTTAGTTAACTTAGATTATATGTATCGATTTTTCAAGACAAGAGAATGCAAAATAAAGCAATTAACACCGCTCTCTTGTCACAGCCAGTAGGCATCAACACTCTCATGTCATTCGTTGTCCTAGAAGAGCTTAACATTTTGTGCGGCTCCACAGTTAGCCATATTGATATTTATTTGCAGAATAGAGGCGCAGAATTAATAAGTCGCTCTCATTTGTGAATTATCTGCAATTATTTAGATAGAATTTTACGTAAGTGTCAATTATATCATAATGTATATGTTAAAATGAATATATGTTTTATTTAATCGTAAGCTTTTCTTTGTTTTAGTAGTTTAAGTCACTCCATTTTCATGATTGAAGCTGAGGTCAGATATGAGACTTTGTCTACAAAAAAAAAAAATACATAATGAGCCCTGGCTACGTTCCGTACATCTTCGCACGTGCGAAGCTCGATAAATTCACGGCGTAAAATTTTAATCCCTCAATTACTTATCCAAACAAACAATTATTATTATATTTTATTATTATTTTATTTTATATTTTTTATTTGATTCACTGGCGACTATGTGCCAGGACTCATTATTGTATCTATACTACAACTAATTGTTCTTTTTCATGTACATCCTGACCGGCAACAACATATGTTACGAGAATATTGAAGAAAAGGAATAAAATCTGGAGACAATTTGGACTGGAAATGCAATCTTTGCATCAAGACGACATGTACGGTAAGACGCAGCACTCGCGCATCCACAATTGATTCCAAGCACATATTTCATTCCTAATTATTTTTCTCAGCATTAAATTCAATATTCAGTTTCCATTTAGTAATTTTTTTCCAAATTCCGCGAAATCTCATTATTCAGACGATTACATTCCGATCCAACAATACGCAAGCTACATTGCACAATATGGCCGACATTGTACAAGATTCAAGCAACATGGCTAGTCACCATTAACACGTATGCTACTTTCGATCTTTAAAGTCATCTCTCAATCATTTTCAGTCATCTAAACACACACATAGGCAGTACATTTTCACACTACGCTCTTAAACAATTTTTTTCTTACACACAATTTATTCACGATATGGTAAAAACTCGACACCAGTACACAATGGAACAACAATCAAGTAATGCAAACATGGATACACAGACACGTTCAGACACAGAAATTAATACAGACACGCAAACACATCAAAATAACCCGATACATACACACACAAATGCCGAAAGGAGCAATTCAGAACCGAACCTGAGAGACCACGTCACGTCTAATGACGCGGCGGGGGCAAGTTCATTTTGCAATCAAAATTTTGCCGCTATACTGAATTCAATTTTGGAAGGCATATCCAATATTAAGCAAGATAATGACGAAAAATTCTCACAATTAATGACAGACAATGCAGCCTTCAGGAATGACATAAAATCAGACTTCGCCACACTGACTCAAAAGGTAGATGAAATTAATACACGTCTTTCCAAACAGGTCGACGATCTTACGAAAAAATTCGAAAATTTAGAGTTATGACAAAGCGACAATGCCAATCACATCCATGACTTGACAAAAACCGGTGAAGCTATTAATTGCAAATTAGAATCAAACTCGCACGCATGTGACGAAATTAATTTAAAGGTGAATACAAGAGAAACAAACGTAGCTGACATTCACAAACAGATTCACACAACAATACAGATAGAGGCTGAACCCCATTTGTCTCGCATTAATTCACAATTTAAAGAATGGACGGCACACAAAGACGAAATTTTTGAAGAACGTATACAAAACAAATTGCCACATATTGTGCACGATTCTGTAGTGGAATACATGAACAACAATAGACAAGTAATCGATGACGATATGCAAACAAAGACAACTCAATGCCAAGCACAACAAAATAGTACACCCACTACACATTTTTACATACACAGAAGAAAATCTAGATTCGTGAATGAACACACGTACGCACACGAATTTCAACACTCAAATACACAATACACTGACACGCGTAGCAACAGATACCCATCACCCGAAATACAATACAATTATCATTCTGATGAAGAACCATGTACACACAGGAAAGAATTCAATGATTGCACGGAAAGAAACAGGCGAACACGTAACAAGGAAGAAGAAAGTCTATTCAAGCACCGTAAATTTCAACCTTTTATACCAGGCAAAAACACTGTACACCCTGTCATCTTCTTAAAAGCTTTTAGGAACGCATTCCCACGGTCGTGGAGCGACCACAAACGCATTGCGTACGTTGTGGATTACATTCAAGGGGACGCTGCTGTCTGGGCTTACCATGAAAGCGACAGATGTGGAACATACGAGCAGTTTGAACGCGCCTTCTTGAATAAGTTTTGGTCACCCACTGTGCAGGAACGTATCCGCAAACAAGTCACTGAACCCGAACACTTCAATCCTAAAAACGGCAACCTGCGCAGATATTTCGAGAAGTACCTAAACATGACACACTTCCTTAATGAACCAGTGAAACCAAAAGATGTGATCGGATCACTGAAAGCAAGACTTCCTTTTAATATTAAAGAGAAATTACTGTACTTACCGGACGACGATCCTGAATATTTTTTGGAAAAGTTAGATGCTGTTGGTTTACTATATGAAGGACAAGTACCAATACACAACTCAGGCAGTAGGAATCAACATGTCTACATTGCTACTTTTCCAAACACGCAGCAAAATTCACAACATACAGTAAACATGCAAAACAATCACCACAACTCACAGCTGTACACAAACAACAACTGCAACTATACACAGGGAGATAACCCGTAAAAAAACGAAGAAACGACCATTTTAATTCAAGAAGGAATAATGGAAACAACAATGGACACAAAGCCAAACAGAAACACTGGCAAAGAAACAACAACACAGATTACATAAGAAATGGAACACTTACACCGCACTTTAACCAGAACGACAACCAGTATTATGTGAGACAGTGGCAAACACAGCAACCGCCACCACAAAATCATATTCAGATGCCACAAGGGAATTTTGCACAAACAAGCAACACAAACCAACAAGTGACTTCAGCCAACCGAAAACAGACAGGCGATTGGCAAAGACAATATCCTAATGTAAATATTATTGAGGTAGCTAGTGAAACTACAACTACACTTGCCAATGACCAGACAAACCAGGTAAACTAGAACCAGCCATTACTGAGCCCCAGGTCGTGACTGAGGAACATTTGGGGGCGAAACTTCAATTTAGAAACTATGTTTGAATACACACTTGCTAGTGAAACTGTGAAACAAGAAAAGTTAACATTTACACGCCAAGAGTTGCCTACACTATTCTTAAGATGTAATGAAAGTGGAAACTTAGCGGATGATCTGATAAATGACAACACACAATGTCACAATACATAGAAAAGATTTGCACTGTCTTCCACCTCAGGTATTGTAGGAGCTATACCTATTAACATAATTATTGATACAGGAGCTGCTGTCAGTGTGATTTCTCACAATTTTTATACTATGATGAAGAAAACTTCTAAGATACCAGAGTTTCCAGTTCAAAACTGTTCAATATTAACTACATTAGGTAATAAGTCAAGTAGAGTTAATAAGCAGGTATTTGTGACTGTTAATATGGGAAATGGAATTGTACAATGGCCTTTCCTTGTTGTCCAAAACCTTGCAGCCAATTGTATATTGGGCATTGATTTTCTTTGCGAGAAGAACTGCACTATAGACTTCTCCAAAGGCATTTGCTATTTTAAGTATGAAGGCAGAGACATAGTTTTGAACTTGGACACTCGACTAGTAGACCATAACAAGCACTGTTCTGGCTACAAAATACAGATTATAGACGAGACTGACGTAGATTCCACACAACAACCTGTATCACACAGTGAGGTGAATGATGTACTTACACAAATTAATTCTAAGTTATCAGAATGTGATGCTATTAATGAAGAGGAGAGATCCCAGCTTAAACATATTTTACGTAAGAATAAGGATGTTTTCACTAGTAAGCCAGGTAGGATCAACAAAAAATGGTTCTAATGGCTCTGAGCACTATGGGACTCAACTGCTGTGGTCATAAGTCCCCTAGAACTTAGAACTACTTAAACCTAACTAACCTAAGGACATCACACACATCCATGCCCGAGGCAGGATTCGAACCTGCGACCGTAGCGGTCGTGCGGTTCCAGACTGTAGCGCCTTTAAACGCTCGGCCACTCTGGCCGGCTTAGGATCAACACATATATGTATACGATTGAAGTCAAGCCTCACCAAATCTACTACCACAAGTCATACAATGTACCTCTAGCTCTGCGACCTGCATTTTGGGAAGAACTAAAGAAAATGATTACATGGAATATTATAGAACCATCAACATCTCCATATTGTAGCCCTTTGCATGTAGTGAAACGACAGATTGGAAGTATCAGGTTGGTATTAGATGCAAGAGCTATCAACCAAATTATCTTACCTGTGAGGACACAACCAGAAAATCTTGACGAACAACTTCAGAAATTCTTGAATGCAAAATATTTCTCTACAATAGACCTAAAAATTCGTTTTGGCAGGTGCCAATAAGCAAATAATCCAGAAAATATACAGCCTTTATGTTTGGTGGCAGAACTTATCAATTTTGTGTATTACCATTTGGCCTAAATGTAAGCTCAAGAGTATTCATTACTGCACTAAACTCTGTACTCGGTGATGATTTACTAGAAACTGTTACACACTATGTAGATGACATACTGATTGCCTCAAAAACCTGGAAGGAACACACTGATACCCTGAACACTTTACTATGCAGATTCACACAAGCTGGTATCACTGCCAATATTTGTAAATCTAGATTTGCTTGTTCTGAGATCAAATACATAGGACACATCATCAACACACAAGGCATTAAACCTGACCCTTCAAAATTAGATGCTATCAGACTTTTCCCCAGTCCCACTAATAAGAAACAGTTAAAATCATTTCTCGGTCTATGCTCATTTTTCAGACAATTCACACCTAAACAGTTACTCAATAGCAGATACTTACTAAACTTATTAAAAAAGAACCAGGTATGGATTTGGAACCAAGACTGTGAAAATGACTTTACTAAAATTAAAGAAGCCTTAGTAAATTCTAACATGCTGGAACATCCTGACTTCAATTAGAATTTTTGTATTGCTTGTGATGCATCAAACAGTGGTTTGGGATGTTGTTTGTTTCAACTTGTTAAAACAGGAACTTCAGAACATATTAAGATCATTGGTTTTGCCAGTCGGACTTTAACGGAATGTGAAAGATCTTACTCCACCACAGAATTGGAAACATTATCTATTATATGGGCATTTAAAAAGTTTAATTATTATCTGTATGGAAGACACACCATTATATACACTGACCATCAAGCACTTACCTTCCTTTTGTCATGTAAACTCATTCATCCTAGACTTACACGATGGGCACTTGCATTACAGAATTACTCTTTCGAAATCAAGCACATCAAGGGAAAAGACAACATAATAGCTGACACACTATCAAGACTACCACAAGGATTACACCATAAGAATACAGACTTTGAGAACACACATGATTACAGAATACTACTCATGCAAGACAAACAGTTTACACAATACTACATAGACCTATGGACGAACATGGCAACACTACAAGATTCAGATCCACACTTGTACAAAATAAAACAAATCATAGTACAACAACACAATGACACTTTACAAGACAGATACCTGTTACACAACAACATACTTTTCTACAAAAGACACACAAATGCTACTAACTGGTGCGTTTGTATACCACAAGATTCTGTACACAATCTCGTTGCACACACTCACACAGTTTGGGGACACTACGGAACAAAGAAATGTCTAAACAAGTTACATACATATTGCTATTTTCCAAACATGAGAAGAAAAATACATGATGTTATGAGCAAATGTCTCATATGTCAAAAATCCAAGCCACAAAATCAATCCACCAAAACAGATTTGCACTCTATCTTACCTACTGGACCTAGAGAGATACTTTGTACAGATGTTAGCGGACCTCATCCAACTAGCATCGGAGGTTGCAAATACATTCTAGCATTTTATGACATAGTTTCTAAGCACATCAAACTTTTTGCCATTAAGTCACCCACAGCAATCACCATCATCAGAAGATTCACAAATGATTACATGCCATACTGTGGAAAACCTAAAGCCATTCTATCAGATAACGCCACGTATTGTGTAGGTTTCACCTGGAGAAAATTTCTAAAGGACAATAACATTAAGAGTATCTTTATTCCAAAGTTTCATGCATCAGGCAACCCTTGTGAGAGAATTTTTAGAGAATTAAATAGATTCATGAGAACTTATACCTCAACACAGCACACAAACTGGATACATTACCTAGCACTTTTTGAGGAAATACACAACAATTTAAACATATACAACACACCCTATACTCCCAGAGAAATCATGTTTGACACAAAGGAAACTAATGAATGGAGCAACCCACTACCAAAATTTTCTGATACCAAACCTTCACACGAGGAAAAGGTAAGGGAAGTACTCATTGCAATTACTGAACAAGCTGACATTAGAAATAAGAACTATGGTGCTAATCTGAAAAGAAGGCAAAACTTTACAATAGGCATGCAACTTTTACTTAAGACCCACTAAAAATCGTCATCACCTCTAAGACGTAATGTTAAGTGGCGTCCATTATATGAAGGTCCTTACACAATCATTGATATACCACACCCTGGAGCATATCTTCTACAAAACCCCAAGAATAAGAGAATTTTAGGTTTGTACCCTCACAAAGATTTGAAAACTTTTAGCCCTTAGCAGAGTATGCTGATACAAAAACAAGGTAAGTCACATCTGGTACTTCAAGCTGGAAGTAGAAGAAGATATAAGCTATAATCTTAAGTATCTACATTTTACAGCACCAGCAATAACAGCAGCAGCAAGAAGATAAGACACAGGAAGAACTAACGATTTTCATGAAAAGCACAGCTACTCATTATATTTATTAATACCCTGCAGACAAGCTGACAGACTAAATGACCAGAGACAATTGCTGCCCTGAACCTGATATATTAATTGGCATGATAGACACTTGATTTGCTATTCACACTCACACCACAATCCACATGAACACAATATGCAAAAAAAACCACTCTACAGGAAATGACAAATGAGATTAATTGAGCAAGACTACATAATTTATTTTATTTGTAAATGATACTTTGTGCATGTGCTAATTTGGAATTGATTGTGGATGTGACATGTTGTGTCTTATTGTAATCATGACTTTTCAGGACAGATCATCTCAAATATGTTTTCTAACCTATTATGAAAGTTTATGTTGCAGGAAACATTTAATAAGGAAGAACACTTATTGTGTAGTACTGATGTAAATGAAAATATACTTAAAAGGAAAACTTTATTAAAAAGGGGAAGAGACCTATAAAAGAAAATGGATTTTCTCAATGTATCACAATACACTGAACCTATAAGATAATTTTTGTTATGTCTGACCCATATGTACTTGTAAATATCTAGTTTAATGCAATTGTAAAATATAAAATATGTATGTGTATTACCAAACAATGTAATGTAAATGTATAGATACATGTTTCACAGAAAATTTTTATATCTATGTAAATATGTAACAGAAAACTGTACTCAATGTGAAGTGATATTTGTTATGTTTTGTGCTCTGTTGTGAACGAACATTTTGTTTTGCAACGAACAGTGTATGAAAAAGTTGTGTGCAAATTTTTTGAAATAAACGGTTTACTGCACTCATGATGGGACACTATAGGTGACGTGAGTTGCAAAACTACGGTACACTTTTCGACGAAACGACGACACAATATCCAGGAGACGACATACGCCTTTCGGAAGACGACATTGGAGGTTATTGAGTAGATGTAACACGGACTGGTCAGTATGGAACCACTGACACCATGTATTCCTACCAAGACGAAACCACATTTTAACTACGTCTTCCAAAGCACGCTTCATTGCGGGACTGTTGATCTCCAACTCTTTTTCTTCAAGAACTTTCGTCTATACGTAAACAAAATGTGTGACACGTGATATTTATTTTAAAGTCAAAGACTTTAGCACGCTAGCACAGTATAAACCGTTTCTAACAAGTGACATTCTACACAGAATACGTTCACATATCTCTGAATATGCACAAAAACATTAATTAATTTTGTTTATCGAATGAACATTTGTAATAATATTTTGAAGTGAAAGAAAACAATGGACTATATACTCAACAATTTTTTACAAAGTGACTAAACACAAGTGAATAAGAACTGTGAAATGATTGCTACAGTCTATATATCCTAATTCATGAAACATAATGTGAAGAATGCGTCAGTAGCTACATGCTAGCGCACTCGACTTTGAGGCACAGGTGCGCGTGTTCAATTTCACATAGAATCAAATGCTTTTATTTCTTTTTTTCACTTTCAGTTACCTTGTATGTAAATATTATTTATGTATTTGTGTAGATGTATGACATTTTATCATATTTTTACGTATGTTGAATCTGTGAAACAAGATACGTAATAACTTATGATTCATGACATGACAAATAAAGAAAATACGTCAACAAATTGCTCAGCTGCAGGTGGTACACCTTTGGTCTCGCAATTTGTGGGGCAGTTTAAGGAACAGTTTGCACTCGAGCACAGAGAATATTTAATTTAGTTAACTTAGATTATATGTATCGATTTTTTAAGACAAGAGAATGCAAAATAAAGCAATTAACACCGCTCTCTTGTCACAGCCAGTAGGCATCAACACTCTCATGTCATTCGTTGTCCTAGAAGGGCTTAATATTTTGTGCGGCTCCACAGTTAGCCATATTGATATTTATTTGCAGAATAGAGGCGCAGAATTAACAAGTCGCTCTCATTTGTGAATTATCTGCAATTATTTAGATAGAATTTTACGTAAGTGTCAATTATATCGTAATGTATATGTTAAAATGAATATATGTTTTATTTAATCGTATGCTTTTCCATGTTTTAGTAGTTTTAGTCACTCCATTTTCATGATTGAAGCTGAGGTCAGATATGAGACTTTGTCTACAAAAAAAAAAAAAATACATAATGAGCCCTGGCTACGTTCCGTACATCTTCAGACGTGCGAAGCTCGATAAATTCACGGCGTAAAATTTTAATCCCCCAATTACTTATCCAAACAAACAATTATTACTATTACAAATTATTATTATATTTTATTACTATTTTATTTTATATTTTTTATTTGTTACAGGAGCAAAATAACTGATGATGGTCGAAGTAGAGAGGATATAAAATGTAGACCGGCAATGGCAAGGAAAAGCGTTTCTGAAGAAGAAAAATTTGTTAACATCGAGTATATATTTAAATGTCAGGAAGTCGTTTCTGAAAGTATTTGTATGGACTGTAGCCATGTATGGTAGTGAAATGTGGACGATAAATAGTTTATACAAGAAGAGAATAGAAGCTTTCGAAATGTGGTGCTACAGAAGAATGCTGAAGATTAGATGAGTAAATCACATAACTAATGAGGAGGTATTGAATAGAATTGGGGAGAAGAGGAGCTTGTGGCACAACTTGACTAGAAGAAGGGATCGGTTGGTAGGACATGTTCTGAGAAATCGAGGGATCACCAATTTAGTGTTGGAGGGCAGCGTGCAGGGTAAAAATCGTAGAGAGAGACCAAAAGATGAACACACTAAGCAGATTCTGAAGGATGTAGGCTGCAGTAGGTACTGGGAGATAAAGAAGCTTGCACAGGATAGAGTAGCATGGAGGGGTGCGTCAATCCAGTCTCAGGACTGAAGACCACAACAACAACAACAATTTCGTGACGGGATTGGTAATGTTGTAATTTTTTTCCTTCTATCTTTTCTACGTAATTCTGTAGCTCTCAATTCGTTCGAGCAATCAATCATTCATGATAGGAAACACAGTCATAGCTCAGTCACTCAAAATGACTCTGAAATTTTACTTGTTAGAATGAAATCAGGCGATGATTCTTCTTCTCTGCAGGCTCGTGCTTTGTGGCAGTCTGCTAATCTGTACAAATAAAATGCCTCGTAATTTTGGGAGCGTTGTATAATCAGTCGGGAAACCTCAAATCAAGCGGATATTTGGCTTTGATGAAGTTTAACCTTCCGAAGAAGTAATGGAGCTCTTGGATTATTAAATGCAGGTTCGTATCCAGTCTTTCGGAAGTTCCCTTCTGATTAACAACTACGCAATATATCGATAAATATCATTAATTCTCAATTTTCCAATGCACACCTTTTATTTGAAGGAGCAATCTATATATATTTCCTTTTTAATCCTACAGTTTCGTCTCAGCTATCTTCTGTCATAAATCTCAATAATCAGATTACAGTTCTTCCAAACCAAGCTCAGGCTAATCGGCACGAAGACAATCTCGGAAGCCCCCCTTTCTTTTTCTTTTTTTTCTAACAACCACCAGAGAGAGTACTACAAAGAATATTTATGCGCTCATGGCATAGCTATTGTATGAACTACTTTTCGCATGGATTCTGCGAGTATGAAAATAGAAAATTAGTAAACGTCATTCAAGGGTAGAATTGTATCTGAATAATTCATCGAATATAAAGAGATATTACAATGTAATAGACCTTTTAATGGAAAAGATGAATTCGATATGGAATAAATATGCTGAGCAGCGGCAAAGAATTAATTTATATACCCGTGATAGGGGTTAAGAGATAACATCTCAGACAAAATTTATTTCTGAATCAAAAGACAAAAACTTTCAATTGTTATGGTCCTGTTCTGTCTGTTAGAGTCCTTAGTGGAACGTCTTAGCGTAATCTATCAGACGCTCTACAATTATTTAGTTGGTAAAGTAAGTCATCAAAAGCATCGGTGTTTTATTTAAAATGACAGCATACCGAAGCTAACTGATTCGGTCATAAATAATTTGTATTTGTATAGTAATATTGCGCAGCAATCACCACGAAGATAATTGACGAAGAATGATGGCCGTTATGTAACATGTTATTAGCTGTCTCGTATTGTAATATGTGTCCTTTGAAACCAGCAACCAGTATCTTTTAAATATCGAAGTCTGATGTTTCCTTGCCCAGCGACCGTAAGTTGCAAAATAACATTTTAAATGTTTCCAATACGAGAGCCATTATTCCTTCGAAGCATTGTGGAAAATAACTAAAAAATAAGTCACCATAAAAGTCAAGAAAAGTAGGTTAGTTGAAATTGAATTTGGAAGACCGTATTCAAAGCTGTAACACGAATATTTGTATAATTTCACGAATAAGCCAACCCTTAGTAATTATTTAACATCGTCTAAGCTTTGTTATTTACGAAGTCATGCTTGTATTAGCCCACTTTCCCCAGTACTTTTAAGAGTTTCATAGGGATGAGGCTGTCCCGTTATTCGGCAACCTCATTATGAGTCGCGGGAGGAATGGAGGAAGAAAGGTTAGTATTAAACGTTCCATCGACATCGTGAACATTGGAGACCGAGCAAACGCTGGGAATATTTAAAAGATGGGAACGAAAACGGTCATGACCTGTCAATGGAACCGACCCGGCCTTTGCCTGAAGCAGTTTTTGGAAATGACGGAAAAGCTATATCTGAATGGTCGGACGTGGATTTGAACCCTCGTGCTCCCGAATGCGAGTCATTAGTCACGGTGCGCGGATATCAAATTACACTCATTTCTGCTCGTGCAGTTGGACAGCGATGGTGAGCTGGAAATATGACACTGCCTGTCCTCTTAGGAATGGACAGCGTGACTCTAGAAATGACGAAGTCTGTTGCTGGCCGTAGCATCAGTTGGTTAGCTGCGGTGGACGACTCTCTTGGTGCGAGTCGAAGTATGCAGCAAAGTCTCAGCGGACAACTTGGCCGTGCTGTGGCTTTGTTTGGAGATCGGTGTGTGAAGTGCATGCGATCGATTCCTGAGTTGATATTCAATACATGAGTGACACTTTGTCTTACTCCAGACACGAAACGTTTGAAATATTCCCTGAAAGTTTCGAATGGTTTCACAGGCTTCCAGGACACTTCGATTAAGAGTTTCTGCATCCAGACTGTCTGATGCGTACATCATCTGAGTAACGTGACCCCAGAGATAAAAATCCAAGTAAATGGGGTCGGGAAAAAGTGCAGGCCATGGAATTGGTCCTCCTCTACATCTATCTTGCATGGTAGACACCAACCAGTACATCTTGAACAGTATTCTGGAGCCCCTTCATGCATAAACCATACGCTTCCTGTTATTCACAGGAGCACATTTTCTACTACGTTTGGGAGAGTTTTCTGAATAAAGTACCTGTAGTACGTAGTACCTGCAAAATGTGCTGGAGGTCACATAGACCTTATAATGAATCATCCTCCTGTAACATTACTTTCTTTTTATAGAAATAATCGATTCCACGTGTACTATCGATTCTTGCATGGGTTAAAATTACCTCAACTGTTTCATTAAAAGATTTCATATGATTTTGTTTACGATGTATTATATTTCAGGCTAAAATGTGTAAAAAAGAAATTAATGTGTTACAATCGATTTGCATTAACAGTTCTCCTCTTAAGAATAATTAAAATTACAAAATTCCTGGCATACATAAAATTCATATTATTAATTTCACAATCTAACGCTAATTATTAAATTTGTTTATGGATTTATTTATGAAATAATCATATAATTTGATAAAGATTTTTGTCTTGTCGAAAATGTTTGTAAACTCTTTTGCTTTGTAAACTCTTCAGAAATTGTGAGTACCGCAGAATGTAAGTAGTAGTGGGCACGCCTCAGATGTCGGTAGACGTTTTTATAAGTTGTCACCAACAATGTAATTAATAGTTATTTGAATGTGGAAATTATAAAGTTGGTGTGATTTAGAAGAAGTGGTAATGGGCACGCCTCAGATGGCAGTAGACGTTTTTATAACTTGTCAGCAACAATATAATTAATGGTTTTTTGAATGTGGAAAATATAAAGTTGGTGTGATTTAGAAGAATGGGATAAAGTAAACAATTATTCATAGCAAAAGGCAACTCTTTATCGGTTATTTCGTCTGCAAGATCCCGCAACGTTAAATAAATATTTTCAGCACCAAGAATGTTCTTCTAGACACAACAAGGTTTTAAACCAGCAACAACAACGAGATAATCAAGATAATAAAAAAGCTCTTCTTTTGTAATCTTACTCCTCTCGAAATTTTCCAAATTTGTGCAAAGAACGAGAATTTTAATGGAAATGTGTGGGATGATAATATTACAACCTGCCAGATAGACACATACAAACTCAGCCCACATATTATTCTTTAATCGTTTCCAGGGTCAATCTTAAATAATAGCACGAGGATTTACTTCAGATCATACACGTTTGTTTCGGAATTTGCTATCTGTTCCCTTAAAACGTTGCCTTGTCTGTTAACTTGCATTAGTAATTACAAAATGAGTAATTTTTGAACATGTGTTTAGGTGGACATTTTTCTTTTTCTCGTATAAGTAAGCAGTTACCAAGATCTTAAAAATATTTTTTTAATCACCCTGTGTGTGTATACGTAAACAGGGTGTTCGGAAATTCTCGTTACAAGCTTCTGGGACTTGTAAAGGGGAGTGAGTACGTAGTATTTTGAATAGGAACTCATGTGCGGAAACACACCGTTTCACTTAAGATATGCCTGCTAAGGCAAAGAGAAAAGCTTCAGAGTTGCATGTCCTGATATCCAATAGGGTAAACAGGGTGGAGTGTGCTACGTCAGACGGTCCCTTGCACGGCCCACGGCTTGTGGGATCGTATAAAAATTTTAATTTACGAGATTAATGTAGAGTCAGAGGAAGAAGTGCTGGTACACTTTGTGGCCTCTGTACTAGAAATTAAAGAGACACTGGGTGGGATGCTAATAACACTGCTGGTCGCCACATCTATCTGTTGCTGTAATGCATAATAATATTCAGTACGTACAGTATGCTGGGATCCTTTATGTTCGGGAATAATGTAAACACATAATGTTTAAGTTTAATCAAAGCAATTGTGCTTGAGGGACAAATGGATCTTTCGTTATGTTTGCTCTCAAATTATGACCTAATAACTGCAGCACGCACAATCAATTCCTCAAGGATAAGTGGATGAGTTAAACATCTGAATTGAAACCACCATAGAACCGTTTCTGGAGATGTGTTCCTATTCAAAATATTACTTACTCATTCCCCTCCGCAAGTTCAAGAAGTCTGTAAAGGGAATCTCCGAACACCCTGTATACATTTACGTATAAATATTAAGAGGTCCGTGGCTAAACTTCGTGCACCTTGCGTTAGCATAAGATACAAGATATGAGATGCTAATCTGCACTAGGTCATTAAACGACAATGAGTCACCTTTCGACTTGTCACAGTTATGGACATTAAGCAACTGATCCCTGAAGACACCACCATTTAACTGTCCAATGACCACTCACCTTCAGATAAAACGCTGAGAAAGGAGAAGTACACAAGCAACAGAGCATGTGTTTAGCACCTGTTCTAGTTTGTCGTGTCAGGAACTTACACTCTTATATTGGCAGCTCAACTGAAAGCAAGAGGAGAAGAAAGAAGAATAAAAGCGAACTGCTCATGGACGGTATTATGTTGCCTGCTATAGCCATAGACAAATCCACAGCCCGTTCAATGGGACCAGTATATTCGCAGTGCGCGAATACAGCATTAAACTGTTACAAGAGGTTGCAAACAATGAAGAAAGCCTGTTACACACTGTTATATTCAATGCGTCACCTTATTCCTCTTATTCTGATGGTGCCACCAAGCTGCCCGCATATTACTGTGCTGTGCTGCTTGTCGATCTTCGGTATCTGGAGTCAAACCTGGTGGAGCACAACTGCAGTCCTTGGAGATTTGCAATTAGGTCATCACAGCACTTGTGAGAGGCTGTCAGGACGTCGGGGGGATCGTTGCTAAGGACCGAATTAGTTAAGAGGCACCTGAGGGGGATAATCGTATTTGCGGAACCCGAGTGCCCCATTGTTAGCAGGGAAGGAAATGTCCGACCGTTACGGCATATTGTGCTCTCCACAGGAGAGACAACCGCACGTGATTATATTCTCAATGCATAATGTTTGATCACTCCAAAATAACCTAACTATATCAATAAGGGAGTAGATTTGAGGAGGGATAGTTAATGCGCCTTTGTAACGCATCTCAAGTCGTAACTAAACAACATTTTTTCTTTTAAGTTTCACTTTTTGATCAAACAAATGGCATCATTACCGATATCAGCTACTCAGCAAGTCCTCATCGGAAGATCTATTTAGCATGTAACGTGGTCAAGTGTGTGTACTTATGTAAACAAGTTAACTGTATTTTGTAATTTAGATTCCTAACTTTACTGTCCAATTTTGTTTTTTTCTTTCTAAGCAGCTCATCTGATGATGACCCGTTAAGAGGTGCAAATCTGTATTGATTTGGATGACATGAGGCCGAAATTTATTGTCGAAAATGTTCGGTTAGAGATAAATTTTTGTTGGTTGGGTTTATTCTGGATGATTTTTTTCTATGTTTTTATATTTGTTTAATTGTAAGGATGAGGGGTCAGCGGTCATGGAGCTGGAGAATTTTGATGAGATCCAGGAATTTTATTTTGTTAGAATGTATGAGATCTGTGATGTAGTCTTAAATAGATAACTCACAGATTTAGTTGTGGTAAAAATTCATTTCCTTTTCAGAGGGAAAATCGTGTTTGTAGATTTCTTGCAAACTCTTTGTTAATGGTGAAAAATTCGAAGCGCCGATTGACTGGAAAAATTGGAAATTTGTGGTAAGGTCTTACGTTACCAAACTACTGAGGTCATCGGTCGCTAACCTTACGCACTACTTAATCCAACTTAAACTAACGTACTCTATGGACGACACACACACCCGTGCCCGAGGGAGGACTCGAACCTCCGACGGGGGGAGCTGCGCGAACCGTGACAAGACGCCCTTAGACCACGCGGCTACCCCGAGCTGCACTGATTGACTGAAGGCAAGTTTATATAAATGAGTCATAAGTGTAGACCCTTCTGTATAAGAGTTAAGTTTCACAAAAATGTTCTTCAGCTACTGGGAGACGAAAAAATTTATTTCAGTAATTTCCTGGAATAACGCTTGGACAGCACATATAGTTGCAGAAATAAGGGTGACAACTGGAACTGTACAACAAAAGTATCATTAAGAAAAGTTAAGGACACATGTGAATGGTTTAGTAAAGCAGACAAATGTTTCATTTCGCGTTTTAACTTTGTTTATAAATACAACATACAGTTGCGCAGAATATTATTTTAAATGGCCATGACTTCGTTTTATGCCAGATCACTGAACTTGTAAGTTAATGTCTAACAGTTTCAACTAGTTACATTGCTTAGAGGACATTTTGTTAAATGTTTTCTCACAGATTCCAATGAACGGATGCTTCAAAATATGCATGTCAGTTTTCTTTAGTTATCTCGCTCAATGCTGTTTACTTTTAGTCGTTCTTATTTTGTTTCAGTGAGGATATGAAAGAACATTAGAAATTAAGTCCGACCAAACTGGAAAACTTCGTGACAAATATTTTTTTGTATGTCGATAAAACAAACCTCATAAAACTGAACAATTTTTTAACAAAGTTATGAAATGAAATGACCGTATGGCATTGTAGGCCGGGAGGCCTCATTCGGGGAAGTTCGGCCGCCGTATTGCAAGTCCTTTTTAGTTGAGGCCACTTCGGCGACTTTCGACTCAATGATGATGAAAATGATGATGAAGGACACACAACACCCAGTGCTCGCCGGGAATCGAACCCGGGCCCCCTGAGTGGTATGTGATAACGTTACCGCTACGCTACGGAGGCGGACATGTGTCATAAGGAAACACTAGGTCGGCCGATCTTTTTGTGAAATAAATTTAACCACACTACTTTCGCTGCCAAAGGCTTCGTTATATTTTGACGTGAACAGGATTGTGGTGGGAGGGGGTGGGGGAGAAGGGTAACATTGTGACAATTAATATTCCATGTTCTGAATGCATCATTGCTCATAAATATCCGATTAAAAGCAAAATTAAAAAATAAAGTCTTTTAAGTTCCTAATATGCGGAAATTAAACGTGACAATACGTATTCACATAAGACTATGTCACAAAAACTGCTAAAAGTGCCACTCAAGCAGTTTGCCTGCTTCCAGTATTTTGATTATTCACCAGCACAATACTGAGAGGATGAACACATTTCTGCTTCATATTTTCATATTCTAAGAGGTTTGGTACTAAAAATTCTAAATACTGCAAGCAGAAAAAGCTTCAAAATCGGCAAACCAAGCACTCGTGTAGAGCGGATGTACAAATATTGTCGCTGATGAAGCCTTTCAGTTTACAAAGATGAGAAGCCCATGTCATGATGAAACTGGTTTTATTCATTGTTCCTAGACAAAACATATGAAAATTCTCCACGTAGCAGTATACGCAACTGAGGACGGATGGCAGAACAAAAGTCAAAAGTTAAAGACGTCATATACAGGGCAGTTTACACAGGCCACCCCAAATATCTACGGAACGATTGAATATATGTAAATTTGGGATTTTCGCCAAACTACACTCCTGGAAATGGAAAAAAGAACACATTGACACCGGTGTGTCAGACCCACCATACTTGCTCCGGACACTGCGAGAGGGCTGTACAAGCAATGATCACACGCACGGCACAGCGGACACACCAGGAACCGCGGTGTTGGCCGTCGAATGGCGCTAGCTGCGCAGCATTTGTGCACCGCCGCCGTCAGTGTCAGCCAGTTTGCCGTGGCATACGGAGCTCCATCGCAGTCTTTAACACTGGTAGCATGCCGCGACAGCGTGGACGTGAACCGTATGTGCAGTTGACGGACTTTGAGCGAGGGCGTATAGTGGGCACGCGGGAGGCCGGGTGGACGTACCGCCGAATTGCTCAACACGTGGGGCGTGAGGTCTCCACAGTACATCGATGTTGTCGCCAGTGGTCGGCGGAAGGTGCACGTGCCCGTCGACCTGGGACCGGACCGCAGCGACGCACGGATGCACGCCAAGACCGTAGGATCCTACGCAGTGCCTTAGGGGACCGCACCGCCACTTCCCAGCAAATTAGGGACACTGTTGCTCCTGGGGTATCGGCGAGGACCATTCGCAACCGTCTCCATGAAGCTGGGCTACCGTCCCGCACACCGTTAGGCCGTCTTCCGCTCACGCCCCAACATCGTGCAGCCCGCCTTCAGTGGTGTCGCGACAGGCGTGAATGGAGGGACGAATGGAGACGTGTCGTCTTCAGCGATGAGAGTCGCTTCTGCCTTGGTGCCAATGATGGTCATATGCGTGTTTGGCGCCGTGCAGGTGAGCGCCACAATCAGGACTGCATACGACCGAGGCACACAGGGCCAACACCCGGCATCATGGTGTGGGGAGCGATCTCCTACACTGGCCGTACACCACTGGTGATCGTCGAGGGGACACTTAATAGTGCACGGTACATCCAAACCGTCATCGAACCCTTCGTTCTACCATTCCTAGACCGGCAAGAGAACTTGCTGTTCCAACAGGACAATGCACGTCCGCATGTATCCCGTGCCACCCAACGTGCTCTAGAAGGTGTAAGTCAACTACCCTGGCCAGCAAGATCTCCGGATCTGTCCCCCATTGAGCATGTTTGGGACTGGATGAAGCGTCGTCTCACGCGGTCTGCACGTCCAGCACGAACGCTGGTCCAACTGAGGCGCCAGGTGGAAATGGCATGGCAAGCCGTTCCACAGGACTACATCCAGCATCTCTACGATCGTCTCCATGGGAGAATAGCAGCCTGCATTGCTCCGAAAGGTGGATATACACTGTACTAGTGCCGACATTGTGCATGCTCTGTTGCCTGTGCCTATGTGCCTGTGGTTCTGTCAGTGTGATCATGTGATGTATCTGACCCCAGGAATATGTCAATAAAGTTTCCCCTTCCTGGGACAATGAATTCACGGTGTTCTTATTTCAATTTCCAGGAGTGTATATTTGGCGAATACCCTGACGTCGAAAGTAACTTTTGTCGTTTGTAACCTCTGAGTTACAACACCGACTTTGTTATTTTATAATAGACCTGTTTATTGTTTTTTGTGGAATTTGAAAGATGCTTCTAAGAGAACTTCAGCATCATATCAAGTATGGGATCTGATGATACAGCATCAAGACAACGGCATCGAAAGCCACTCTCCCGCCGTCAGGAAAAGAAGTTCCGAAAACGTCTGTCCCATCATACCAAATGTAAGACAAACGTTAATTGAGGAAAGAGTCACATGTTTATTATCACAGCTATCATACCAAGTGCACAAAATGTTGACCTGTAAAATGATTCTGGAGAAACAATACTGCACACTGAATTTCATCTGGATTTATCGGCTGCACAGTCTTTGTTATGCAGCATTTTCTGCCTTCGGGAGTCGTCTGGGTTTCCTAGTACATCTACTGTTTCGATTTTCTCCACAGATATAAATATAAAAGTCTTAGGTTTGGCTAGTGTGCAGACAGTTTTGCGTTCTCTTAACGACCGTTACCATGCTAACCAAATGTCCTCTCAAGAGGGTCTCTTATTACACATGCGGAGTTGAGGGGACATTCGTCATTTTGGTATCACACTAACGGCGTTATGTCTGGTTGTATGTCTTCCAGCAACTGCGGAAGCAGCTTATTCTAGGACCTCGAGACGCTTGAGTCTATTTAAATTCACATCAACAAAATAGGACCAATGATGCGGGTCTTGAAAAAATACGTACATAGCGTTAATAGACCAAGAGCGATTTTTTATCCACTTCTTTGAGTAGGCTGCAATTTTCAGTTGACGGTTAGTGTATATTACAAAGATTGGCTTGCACATGATTTGGTAAACGATGCTTAGTTGCCGCATGGCTTTGCACTTTTCGTAGATTAGATCCGGAGAATAATAATTATTTTAGAAGTAATTGCCATGAAACCGTAAATGCAACGAAATGTGAACAGGATGAAATGCGATGGAAAGTAGTTTTCGCAGAATACTTGTTTGGCTGATACCTCTCGTACTTCCAAGATGCCTCTTAGTGACATGTGCATTTTTTGTTACTGATACTAAAATGTTCGTTCATTTCTTTCATTAGCTGCTCTTCTTTCACCATGGCTTATTTTATTCTCCACATTGCCAGTCTGTAGAACGCTTTTATAAGGTTTGTAATTATAGGTCGTGAGTGCGGAGATCTGGGTACACTTCTACAATAACACCACTGTTGCTCTAATAATTTGGCGATATTCGCCATAAACGATATTTACTGTTTCTACTGTCATATACATTCTGAATGTTCAATAGCTTTACATGCAAGTTTCGTGATTTCTACAACAGAGCGCAGACTGACGGGCTTCAAGAGCACAAGTAAATATAAGAAATGTACAGGAGTTACGAGTTAGCTTACGTTTGGTGTTACAGGGCAGAGGTCCGTGGAACCTCCTCTCCTGAGAGCGAGACAGTGATTTGCTGCACTATTTGACTGTAATTGATCAATTCCTGCCTTCTAAGAAGGTTCTTTCAAATGCTACAGAAATAAACTATACAGTTTCATTAAAGAAAAATAAAGATGGTGTCATTATTCGGTGGCTATAAAAGATAAAATTTCCTTGAGAACATCAGGAAATTTGCCTATGTCCGTTATGACTCGGCGGAAAACAGACAATGATATACTTATTCATTCTGCATATATCTGGTATGGCATGTCTTTGCTCCGTAAAGCGGTAGATAATCTTCTAACTTATTTTACAAACAAACGACGTACTTTCAGAAATAGGTTCTTTGTCAGATCTGCATGTACTAAGTCATCTCTACAAACCTTAGATGCCTTTAATAAGATTGGTGAAACACCCTATGAAAGCAAGAGGACTGATTAAGTTAAGTTGTTGTCTTGATCGTTAGACCATCGTGTTGATTTGATGCATTTCAGTGTACCTGTTGCACTCCACCTACCGTCTGCATCTCAGGATAAGTACTGCACTAACATCTTCCTTACATGTTAATACTAGCTGAGAAACCCATCACTGCCAAGGTATTTATTTTTACAATCTTCTATTAGCCCCTTGCCCACCTCTTTGTGACCATCTCCTCCCTCTCTATAGCACCTGCTCCCCTCTTCTCTACACATCTCCTACACCCCTCTTTATATCCACTTCCTTCTTAACCCTGCCTTTGTACATCTCCTCCTCCCAAACTTCGGTCTGTCCATCTTTTGCTCCCCATCCTTGCCCATCTCCTTCTCGCTCTTTTTATCTCCTCTGCCCTCCTGTCTGTATTGATCTCCTCACCACCCATCTCAACATTATATCCTCTTTCCACCTCCTTCCGGAAACTCTAGGCTTTCAGCTTGTATACCACCTGCAACTCATACCGATAATAACTGCACAACACGCCTGTCCCGCAAGAAGAGTTACTTTCTTTACCTCCACTTCTGTGGGAGGAAGGTGGTTTCAAAATGGTTCAAGTGGCTCTGAGCACTATGGGACTTAAATGCTGTGGTCATCAGTCCCCTAGAACTTAGAACTACGTAAACCTAACTAACCTAAGGACATCACAAACATCCATGCCCTAGGCAGGATTCTAACCTGCGACCGCAGAAGTCGCAGGTTTCCAGACTGTATCGCCTAGAACCGCTCGGCCACTCCAGCCGGCGAAGGTGATATAATCCCACACCGCTTCTTTCGATGCATTAAGTGGTATTTGTACCAGTCATGGTTGAAATTGAACCAGCGGTTTAGGAGATGAGGTACACGATACATACAGTTCTGTAATTCATAGAGCTTTACGAATTGCGAATCTTTCCATCCAACATCTTTTAAAAAGCAATTTGCACCAATAACTAACGTTTTAATTTGTGTCCAGCCATAATTTCTTTTGTCCGTTCATTAGCCTTCCCATGAAGTATATTGTACTGTCATTAACTTGTTGTATCACTCCTCCATATCTGTCTTGGCTAGACCATCTGATCCGCAAGAGTCTTCAGTAGCACTAAATTTTAATGCTTCTAATCGCCTCATTTCTGTCTGCTCCATAGCGCATGTTTCGAACACATGCCGAGCAACAGTACAGCTAAAACTGTTTATATTTTCTGGCTTCGAGGTTTACGATGATGTTGCACTGATAAATATACTTTGTTTCTGCAGATGCACGTATTGTGCCGGGCTCATTTCGCCCTTCCCGCGCTGCTTACTCGCGCTTTTCGTTGAAAAAAAAAAACTTCGCTACTGCAAAAAGAAAAAAAAGGATACTGAGTATAGTTGAGAGTAACAGAGGAAAAAGTTTCCTCTTTGTTTCAGGTTAGTACCAAACTGCTGCGTTTAAATAACGTAGAACAAGATCACGAACGTAATTAGATTATTTGCAGCTGAGTTGCCTGTTAATGTCGAAGATAATTAAAGCATATTACACTGAAGAATCATGAACACTGTGGCAAACACCGGAAACCGGATTCCGCGCACAATTATGCGCGGCTATTGGCGGCGAGATAAAGGCGCGTGTAGCAGCAGTGGGTGGAACGTAATCTGAGGCTGCAGCATCCGTGTTGTTGGGGCCTAATGAAGCGGGTGGGAGGCTGGGCCCGGCCCCGTTATTCGTTTCCATTCCTAGCCGGCGGCCTAAGTGCTGCGGGCCGCTTCCCGCCGGCTTTTAGGCTTCCAAAACGATATTTTCTCATCTTCTCGGACCGCGTAGTTTATTCACAGCGCTGGTAGAAAGTACGCTGAAGTTACACATGTTGTGCATGTTACCCTTTCACGTACAAGTTTCAAGATCATGTTTTCGCACTCACAGTATCAGTTCATAGTGCAAGTGGTCTTTTAAAACTAATATGCGCGTAAACTGTGGCCCTTCTTTTACTATTTTAATCGATTTTGCTATCTGAAGCCGTTATTACAGTTACGTTTGTCAAGTAAGATGTGCAAAGTGTTTGAGATATCATGAGATAGCATTATCATTTATCAAAGAAATGTAATCTGTTCCACAGATACTATTATTTACTTTCCACTGTCGCACCGAGATAGTTTTACCTTTAATGGATAAAAATTGATGATTCATGTTTCTGTAAGAGACACCTTCTCGCCCTTTTGCCCTTAATAATTGTATTACCTCACGTTTCATCTACATCTACACTGATATGACTACTCTACAAATCACAGTTAAGTGGCTGGCAGAGAGTTTATCGAACCACCTTCACAATAATTCTATACTATTCCACTCTCGAACATCACGTGGATAAACGAGCAAGTATATCCTTCCGTACGAGTTCTAATTTCGCTTATTTTATTATGATGATCGTTTCTTCTTATGTAGGTCGGTGTCAACAAAATATTTTCTCTTTCGGAGAAGAAATTTCGTGATTGAAATTTCTTGAGAAGATACTGCCGCAACGAGAAACGCATTTGTTTCAACGTTCCACTCCAGATCCTGTACCATGTCATTGACACTCTCTCCCGATTTCTCGACAATACAAAACGTGCTGCCATTTTTTGGACTTTTTCGATGTACTCCGTTATCCTATCTGGTAAGGATCCCACACCGTACGGCAGTACTTATAACGGCACTTTGCGGGCAGGCTGTCAGTTAGCATCATATTAATTAAAATCGGGGAAGAATTAAAAACGGGAAAGTAATACCAAACTTTAATAACTGCACAGTATTACTAAGAAGCAATATAATCAAAAGTAATAAAAAGCAAAGTAGCAAAGACCAAGCGGGACAGAAAGATATAGGGGCGCGTTTGTTTTTTAATACATATAAAAGAACATGTAACACATTATTGAGCTCTCTACCTTCAGTTATTGCAATCGGGCTAGTCGATGAAAAAGTGGTACGCGACTGCGAAATTCGTTAAGGAGATTATTTAAAGACTCTTCAAGCACGTTTAAGATACATTACGTGTGACGAAGTGATCAGAGACGTTTATTGTCGGGTGAAGTGAAAATGAATCCGACAACATAACTCGAACTTTGTGTTAGCTGGGAAGAATACTCTTGGGAAACTATAATGGTTGTGGAACCCACGAAAGTTGTGCGTAACAGAAAGCTATAGTTTACGTAATCCTGCATATTATAAAACGGTGAAACGCGTGTGCGCGGAACATTAATGGAATCTTATCCTTGAACGGTTGCGGGGTAACTGATACAAACAACGCGCCAGCATAAAAAATAATTCGCTTATTAACTACCATATATTAATTAACGGGGACCCAAAACACTAAAAAAGAAGGATACTATCATCACCTCCAATCCCGATTCATATTTCATATTTAATTAGTGAAAAGAAAAGTGTTAATAAACAAACTACATTTCAATTTTATCCACGATTTTGGCTTTATTGCGTAGACTTGACTACATGATAAACAATATCTGTGGAAGTTGCATGCAACGTATCGTCATAATATTTAGCCAACCAATTTTGTGGGACACCAAAATTGTAAATGCATGAAATTGTTCTTACAGCGGATGTATAATGTGTGAGTGCGACGAACTATATTGAGAAACTGAACATCCATTACGTACTTGCATGTTTATCTGCGAAAATGGTCCTTGTCGGTACATCGGCATAGAATTCGGATAGAATCGCTGGAACATTGCAAACCCTTGAGATTAATCGAACATCTAAATACGCATAATGCTGGTACCACCAGGATGTGTTCTTTCTCCTCACCCCCGTGGCAGCAATTGAATTAAGAGTCAGCAGGGAAATACATTTTAAATCTATTGACGACCATTGAGCTAGCGTCACGAATTTTCAAACGTCCACTGCCATGTATGAAGGAGAGTCACACCACGAGTGTTAACGTCGATCGAGGGGTGTCGTCGTGATCGTATTGAATGACAATGAGCGGCTACATACTCCAAAAGAGGATGGAAAAGCATAATGTAGGCAGTCTCTTTAGTAGGTCTGCTGAACCTTACAAGCTGTCTACCAATAAAACGCAATGTTTGATTCCGCTTCCCCACAACATTTTCTACGTGTTGTTTCCAATTTAAATTGTTAGAAATAGTAGGTCCTAGGTATTTAATTGAATTTAGGGTCTTTTATTTATTGATCGTGTAACCCAGGACTGACGTGTTCCTTTTAGCACTCAAGTGTGGACGAGCTCACTCTTTTCACTATTTACGGTCAACTGCCAATTCTCACACCATACTGATATCTTATCCGAATCATTTTGCAACTAGTTTTCGTTATAATGACTCTACTAGATGATGAACAACAGCATCATCTGCAAACAACCTAAGTCGGCTGCTCAGGTTGTCACCTAAATCGGTCACAAAGCTAATCACTTTTGTTTAACTTGAAAACATTCCGTCTATTTGTTTTACTCGAAAACATTCCGTCTATTACTAAGAACCGTGAACTTTCTGATATGGGACCACAAATACAGTCGCATAAGTGAGACGATATTCCATAAACGCGAATTTGATTAAAAGTCGCTTGTGAGGTACCGTGTCAAAAGCCTTTTGGAAATCTAGAAATACGGAATTAATTTCAAATCACTTCACGTGACTAAGGAGCTAGTTGTGTTAAACAAGAACGATGTTTTCTAAATCCGAGTTGACTCTGTGTCAGTAGACCGTTTCGAACAAATGTATGTTCCAAAATCATGCTGCATATCGACGTTAATGATATGGGCCTGTAATTCTGTGGATTACTCCTACTACCTTTTTTGAATGTTGGTGTGACCTGTGAAACTTTCCAGTCTTGGCTACGGATCTTTCGTCGAGCCAACGGTTGTGTATGATTGATAAGTATGGAGCTATTGCATCAGCATACTCTGAAAGAAACCTAACTGTTATGCAGTCTGGACCAGAAGAATCGCTTTTGTTGGGTGTTTAAGTTGCTTCGCTACTGCGAGAATATATACGTCTAGGTTAGTCGTGTTGGCAGCTGTTCTCGATTAGAATTCTAGAGTGTTTACTTCGTCTTCTATGGTGAAGGGATTTCGGAAGACTGTGTTTGGTAACGCTGCTTTATCAGCATTCTCATCGATAGTATTTCCATTGCTATCACGCAAAGAACGCAATGATTGTGTCTTGCCGCTAGCATACTTTACAATACGGCCGGAATCTCTTTCGATTTTCTGCCAGGATTTGAAACAAAGTTTTATTGTATAAACTACTATAAGCATCTCGTAATGAAGTCAACACTGAATTTCGAGCTTCTGTATTAAATTGAAAACCCTGGGGATTTTGCGTTCATTTCAATTTTGCATGTTTTTCCGTTGTTTCTGCAACAGTGTTCTGACTTTTTGTGTTACATGGGGTATCAGCTCCGTCTTTTGTTAATTTATTTGGTATAAATCTCTCAACTGTTGTTGATATTATTTCTCCCAGTTCAAGCCACATCCGGTCTATACGAACCATGGACTTTGCCGTTGGTGCTGAGGCTTACGTGCGTCAGCGATATAGACAGCCGTATTGTAGGTGTAACTACAACAGAGGGCTATATGTCGAGAGGCCAGACAAACTTAAGGTTCCTGAAGAGGGGCAGCAGCCTTTTCAATAGTTTCAGGGCAAATAGTCTGGATGATTGAATGTTCTGGTCTTCTAACATCAACCAAGACGGCCTTGCAGTGCTGGTACTGGAAACGGCTGGACGCAAGGGGAAAGTACAGACGTAATTTTTTCCTACGGCATGCAGCTCACCTGATTCACACTTATATTATTAATTTGGAAGTAGCGGAGATAGTCTCTCAGGAAGGCTCCATCGAATTTTATCTGATTTTTTGAATAGATACAATTTTCGATTATTTTCGCTGGATTTGGGAGTCATGGTATTCAGTCATGCTACGACAACCCTATGTTCATCAATCGTTGGATCAGTTTTGATGTTCGTTACTAGCTCAAGATTATTTGTTGCTAGGAGAAGAAATGTGTTTTCACAGCCGTTTACTATTCGAGTCGAATCAAAAACTTATTAGTCGAAATAATTTTCAGATAATATGTTCAGCACAGTTTCGGATGATGTTTTATGGGTACCTCCGGATTTAAACATTTATTTTCACCAACATATCAGTAATCAATCGAACGCACCTCCAACTATAATTTTATGAATCGGGTACTTGTTTGAAATGAAAGTCGTGTTTTCTTTGAATCTTTTCAGCACTAGTATCATCTGAGTTGGGAGGTCGGTAAATGGATCAAATTATTATTTTACTCCAGTTTCCAAGAAAGGTCTCTATCCGCGTAACTCACATGAGCTATATACCTCAATTTCGCTACAAGATAAATTACATCTAACAGCAACACGCACGTCACCAAAAACTGCATTTAGCCTATGCTTTCTGAACACCGTTAGGCCCTTAGCAAAAATTTTGACTAAACTCATCTCCGTCTTAGCCAGCTTTTATTAGCCTATAGTGATTTGAGCATTAGTGTTTTCTATTAGCGCTTGGAGCTCTAATACTTTCCCAACACAGCTTCGACAATTTACAAATATTATGCGGATGGTTCCTAGATCTACATCCTTCCTGTGGTCGATCTGCACCCTTTGAAACACTTTTTGTGTCTCCACGTGATCCTCTGAACTAAAAAGTCGTCCAGTCCACGCCACACAGCCCATGCCACTCTAGTAGTTACCTCCTGCGTGTAATGGACTCAGGAGTCCACAACCAAAGGGCAAAAATCAAGGAATCTGCAGCCTACACTGTCGCAGAACCAACTGAACTTCTGATTTAAGCCCTCCAGTTAGATCAGACCCTCCTCTTGGGTCAGTATTAGAGGTCTTGTCGACTACACTGTAAATAGTGGCAAGCACAACTGACACCCTTTGGACTGCAGATAGGCTTTGACACCAGAGAGAATCTCCTTCAATCCAAAGCAACACACATCAGTGGTACCGACGTGAGCCACCAGTATCTGCAAATGATACATATCTTTGTTCATTATTAGCTTACTAAGCCCGAAACTTGGGATACGTTTAATCTATCTCTTTATGCATTTCAACGATTTCTTAACGCAGGCACATAGGGAACATGTTATTCAGTGACCCTGCATTGAACCGAACTCAGATAAATAGTTGAAGCTAACCTGTTCAGAATTCAATTATCAGAAAATGCAGCATAAATGAATGTTTTCAGTGATCTGGAAAGGCAAATATCGTGCAAAATAAAAATTTCAGTTTTTTACCACTTTAAATTATATAACGTTCTCTCCCTTAGCATTAACCGAAAGCAATTATGGAATTTTTTGTATTTCACCAATGTAAGTACGTATTATGTAAGGGGAGAGTTATAAAACGCTGGCACGTGCAATTTCTTTCAGCAGTTAGGTCTTTTCCTGTCCTTATTTACGCTTAATTATTATCTCCATCTCTTTGACGTTTCTTTCTTTCTCTAGTATCATAGAAGTTGTGTAACTGAAAGAATGGAATACTAGCTCACTTCCTGACCGTACCATGATAAGATCCCTTTGCTGATATTTAGTTTCGGTAAGTGGGTGTATGAGTTAAAGAGTATATAACATCATGATTTAAGTTTCATTAATTCTCCCCTGTACAACAAACGGCAGTACATAACGTTTCCACATTACCACTTAGTGAGTTGGGAGTCCAACGTTAGGTGCAGTGTGGGGCCCCTTAGGTACATGGCTGTTAAGAAGGGAAAGACGAGCAATATGCACACCGTGTGCATACTGGGTGGAGTCATTCTAGATGTGGAACGGTCATCCCAGATGCCATGAAGAGCACAGGGTGCAGCCAACAGCAGGTGGTTGCTCACGTCGATACCCATGATGTGCGTCACTTTGGATCGGAAGAAATTCTCTCTGGTTTCGAGCAGCTAACAGAAGTCGTAAAGACTGCCAGTCTTGCTTGCAAGGTGAAGGAAGAGCTGACCATTTGCAGCATAGTCGGCAGGACCGATTGCGGACATCTGGCACAGAACCGAGTGGAGGGTCTGAATCAGAGGCTCAGACGGGTCTGCGCCCGTGTAGGCTGCAGATTCCTAGACTTGCCCCAAAGGGTGGTCGGGTTTCGGGTTCCGCTGAATAGATCAGGTGTCCATTATACGCAGGAGGCGGCTACACTGGTAGCTGGGGCTGTGTGGCGTGGAGTTGGCGATTTTTTTGTTATAGGATCTCGGGAAAACACAAGAAGGGCTTCAGTCACAAAGGGTGCAGGCCGAACGCAGGAACAGCGTGGATGCAGGAACTATCAGTATAACAGTTGTAAATTATCGTAGCTGTATTGGGACAGTACCAGAGCTCCAAGTAAGCACTTACGCTCAAATGGTTATAGGCACTCAAAGCTGGCTAAAGCCGGATATAAGCTCAGCTGAAATTTTTGCGAAGAACCTAACGGTGTTCCGAAAGGATAGGCTAAACACGGTTGGCGGTTTAGTGTTTGTCGCTGTTAGAAGTAGTTTATCTTGTCGCCAAATTGTGGTAGATACTTCCTGTGAGTTAGTATGGGCAGAGGTCATTGTTGAAGACCGGAACAAAATAATAATTGTTCAATGCGAGATGCTTACAGCAGTTTCAACAACGAAACTTTGTCTTTAATCCTGGCAGAAAATCCAAAGAGATTCTGATCTTATGTGAAGTATATTAGAGGCAAGAAACAATCAATGCCTTCTCTACGCGATAGCAATGGAGATACTATCGAAGCAGAGTTACTAAACACAACCTTCCGAAACGCTGTCACGAAAGAAGACGATGTATATTTTCGAGAATTAGAATCAAGAGCAGCTGCTAGCCTGACTAACGTAGAAGTAAATATCCTCGGAGTAGTGAAGCAACTTAAATCACTTCGTAAAAGCAAGTCTTCTGATCTTGGCCTTATACCAATTAGGTTTCTTTCAGAGTACGCTGGTGCATTTGCTCCATTCTTGACAATCATGTACAACCGTTCGCTCGACGGAAGTTCCGTACCCAAAGACTGGAATGTTGTACAGATCACACCAATATTCAAGAAAGGTTGTGGGAGTAACCCACTTAAAAAAAAAAAAAAAAAGGCTTTGGGATTCCCCTAAGCAATACTTGTATGTCCCCTTACTTTTCACTTTGCACGATGTCACAAAACAGTGTCACAGTGTAACAATACAATGATATCGGTTATAATGTAATTTTACTATTTTAATATTCTGACTACTTTCACGCACTTTGCTATTGCAGTATATTTCATATACACCTATTTTTAACATGTCGGTATCTTTTATTGTTTTATTGCAACATTTGTTCTATTATATTTCTTAATCTTACAGTTTCTTTTAATTTCCGACATTTTGAACCGTTATCTTATGTGGTATCATATATTTTCAGTTAAGGTGCAATGTAATCACTTTTACTTATTGCCTGTAACTACTTCTTATAGCCTTAGGACCAGATTAGTTAAGTTTTCCCGACACTTGCGCTTCGTAGCTGTACCCCTACCATCGCGGACATCGCGGTTCTCCCTTGCACTGTAGTATCAATGTGGCCGTATACTAGACCGTTTAGTCACCTGTTATACAGATTCATTCAATGTACGTGCAGCTCACCGCCGTGCTTCGCTTGGCGGCCTCACTGTTTTAAATTTTTTCCTTTACTTTATCTGTCTGAGACCTTTTCCCCCTCTCTAACCTTTATGTGTGGCTTCATACACCTACCACCGGTTTTATTTTTTTTTAAGTTTATGCACTATGTTTTGTTCCAATGTATCTTGTTCGACGGTTCTTCCTTCAGATACTTTGTTTCCATAGTTCTGACTATCTGCTATAGCGGCGGTGATTTGGAATGATTTGACAGCCTTTTGTGAAAATTCGTTAGCATTTTTAAATTTCCCAAAATAATTTTCAAAGTTTAGCGCAGCATAGAACAATTCCCCTTAACTGATGATTTTGTATAATTACATCTTTGCTTTTCTTTTTGTTTCAGAAAACCTTAGTAGGTCTTAAACAGGTGAGAGGCTTTATTTGTAATAAAAGTAAATTGGCAGCCGAGACTGTCTTTGTTCTATACTGACATACGCTGACGAAGTAGATCACTGACCACTGCCCGGAACGAGACTGAATACCGCCAGGTGATGTTGCCAGCACATGACGCAGTACGGGAAATATCTTAGGGGAACAGTGTCGAATGCGGTATCATTCCAACCACGACACGGGCTGCACGTGGGGATGTTCGTTAACATAAGCGACTTGGACAAAGGGCAGGATGTAGCGGCCCTGGGTAAAACCACCTCCTAAACGGCAAACCTGGTCTGCTGTTCACGTTCTAATGTTATGAACATCTGAGAAAAGAGACTGAAGGGTAACGAAACAACGAATGCATGATAAAGTGCTGCACATCCCCGCCTCATTACTGAACGTGGAGGTGGCTGCCTTGCCCACTCTCTAAAGCAGGATAGGAGGCAATCTGTAGAAAATATAGCGACAGAGGGTAGTGCAGGTGTAGGCACTGGTATTCCGGAGGACATCGTTCATGTTGAATATGAGGATCGCCAGCAGAAGACCACGGCCTGGTTCAGGCTGACCTAACGACATCAACGTTTTTAATAGTCAAGAGATTGATTGGGCAATGGATAAAAGAGAAAGTACTGCCATGTAGAATGAATCATTATTCTTGTTACACCAGATCGATGATCGTGTCTGGAAACACCGTCATCCAGATGAACCGTTAATCAAAGCATTCAGCACGCCATGGATGCTGGCCGCAGGAAACAGTTTTATGCTTGGGGGCAATTACCTTGGTATCCATGAGATTTGCCGTAATGATCGAAAGGAACATGACAGTCGTGAACTATACACTATGTGAGCAAAAGTATCCGGCCACCCTCTAAAACATACGTTTTTCATATTACATGCTGCCACATATTGCCAGGTACTCCACATCAGCGACCTTAGCAGTCATTAGACTTCGTGAGAGAGCCGAATGGGGCCCTTCGCGGGACTCACGGATTGCGAACATGGTCAGGTGATGGGGTGTCACTTATGTATATGTCAGTACGTGAGATTTCCACACTCTTAAACATCCCTAGGTCCACTGTTTGCGATGTGATAGTGACGTGGAAACGTGAACGGATACGTACAGCACAAAAGCGTACAGGCCGACCTTGTAATAGGCAGACATCTATCCAAACCGTCACACAGGAATTCCAAAACTGCATCAAAATCCCCAGCAAGTACTATGAAAGTTTGGCGGGAGGTGAGAAAACTTGGATTTCATGGTCTTGCGGCTGCTCATAAGCCACGCATGACGCCGGTAAATGCCATACGACGCTTCGCTTGGTGTAAGGAGCGTAAACAATGGACGATTGAGCACTGGAAAATAGTTTTGTGGAGTGACGAATCACGGTACACAATGTGACGATCCGATGGCAGGGTGTGGGTATGGCGAATTCCCGGTGAACATCATCTACCAGTGTGTGTAGTGCCAACAGTAAAACTCTGAGGCGGTAGTGTTATGGCGTGGTCGTGTTTCTCATGGAGGGGAATTGCATCCCTTATTGTTTTGCATGGCACTATCACAGCGCAGGCCTATATTGATGTTTTAAGCCCCTTCTTGCTTCCCACTGTTGAAGAGCAATTCAGGGATGGCGATTGCGTCTTTCAACACTATCGAGCACCTGTTCATAATGCACGGACTGTGGCGGAGTGGTTACACCACTGGCCTGCACAGAGTCCTGACTTGAATATTATATAACACCTTTGGGATCTTGTAGAATGCCGTCTTCGTGACAAGTCTCACCGACCGACATCGATACTTCTCCTCACTGCAGCACCCCGTGAATAATGGGCTGCCTTTCCCCAAGAAACCTTCCAGCATCTGACTGAACGGATCCATGCGAGAGAGGAAGCTCTCTTCAAGGCTGTGGGTGGGCCAACACCGTACTTAATTCCGGTATTACCGATGGAGGGCGCCACGAACTTGTAAGTAATTTTCAGCCATGTGACCGGATACTTTTGATCTTGTAGTATATGAACATTATTGACGACCACGACCATCGCTTCATGTCTGACGTCTTCCCCGATGGCGCGCGGTCTTCGAGCAGGATAATTGTTCGTGTCTTAAGGCCATAATCGTGTTACAGTGGTATGAGCATCATTGGAGCGAATTCGCTTTGATGTCTTGGCCACGAAATTAGCCTGATCTGTTCCCTATGGAATACATCTGGGAGGATGCCAGGTGCCAGCTCCGAGCTCTCAGATCGCCGACCTGTAATTTAAGGGAACTACATGACCTGTGCATAGACATCTGGTATCACTTACCTCCGGAATAAAAACAAAGACTTGTCATATTCACGCCACACAAATCTTCTGCTGTATTCCGTTCCAAAGTTAGACCAACGCGCATTTAAGATGGCGGTCATAATTTATATGGTCATTAGCTTATGCAGCCCTTCCTATTCTTTATAATAGTGCCACAAAAATATATTGACAAACATTATGGGTTTGCAGATAAAATGTTGAGATACAATTTGAGGGTAGGAACCCTGTTCCGAAAACGTCTTCCAATGAAGGTGCTTAACGTCGACATTTTAGGATCATCAAGTGTACTATCGGTACTGCTCGCTTCAGCATCGTGTTTGTTTCTCCAGCAGTGTTACTTGTTCGTTAACAGTGATACGCAGCACTGCGTTATTTAACGTGCAATCTAAGCGCTGTCTCCAGCTTGGGAACTTCCTTAGGCAGGCCCTAGTCAATGCATAATGCTTAGGCCCTGTGCTCGGACAGCGTGTAAAGTAGGATTTGAATTTCGCCAAGAACATTTACTCGTCGACTTGGACAGAAGTCCGAGAAATCCGTTGTGTTATTGAGCGCTTCACAAAGAGGTGTCAGTAGCATATGGCCACAGAATTGTGCAGAAATTGAAACTGAAACCAAGTGACTGCGAGGATGATGAATACGAAACTCGTCGAAACGTTGCGACAAGACGTCGCCATCACTCGGCTGATAACCGAGAAGAATTCATCTGTGGAATACGATGAGAAAGACTGGAATCGCATACAAGTGACTGCTTCGTCCAACCAACCCGACGACATCACTATATCTAGCCCTTGCAGTATATACAGGATGGTCCATTGATAGTGACCGGGCCAAATATCTCACGAAATAAGCATCAAACGAAAAAACTAAAAACAACTGAACTCGTCTAGCTTGAAGGGGGAGACCAGATGGCGCTATGGTTGGCCCGCTAGATGGCGCTGCCATGGGTCAAACGGATACCAACAGCGTTTTTTAAATAGGGACCCCCATTTCGTATTACATATTCGTGTAGTACGTAAAGAAATATGAATGTTTTAGTTGGACCACTTTTTCCCTTTGTGAGAGATGGCGCTGTAATTGTCACAAACGTATAAGTACGGAACATCCCGCCAGTGCGGACGGTATTTGCTTCGGGATGCATACCCCTGTTAAAATGAACCGTTACCAAATGCGGAAAAGATCTATATCGTGTTGATGTATGGCTATTGTGATCAAAACGCCCAACGGGCGTGTGCTATGTATTCTTCTCGGTATCCTGCACGACATCATCCAAGTGTCCGGACTGTTCCCCGGATAGTTACGTTATTTATGGAAGCAGGAAGTGTTCAGGCACATGTGAAACATCAACCACGACCTGCAACGAATGATGATGCCCAGGTAGGTGTTATAGCTGCTGTTGCGACTAATCCGCATATCAATAGCAGACAATTTGAGAGAGAATCGGGAGTCTCAAAAACGTCGGAATTGAGAATGCTACATCAACATCAGTTGCACCCTTACCATATTTCTATGCACCAGGAATTGCATGGCGACGACTTTGAATGGCTTGTACAGTTCTGCCACTGAGCATAAGAGAAATCACGGGACGACGACAGATTTTTTTTGCACGCGTTCTATTTAGCGACGAAGCGTCATTCACCAACAGCGGTAACGTGAATCGGCATAATATGCACTATTGGGCAACCTAAAATCCACGATGGCTGCGATAAATGGAACATCAGTGACCTTGGCGGGTTAATGTATGGTGCGGCATTATGGGAGGAACGATAATTGGCCCCCATTTTATCGATGGCGATCTAAATGGTGCAATGTATGCTGATTTCCTACGTAATGTTCTACCGATGTTACTACAAGATGTTTCAGTGTATGACAGAATGGCGATGTACTTCCGCATGATGGATGTCCGGCACATAGCTCGCGTGCGGTTGAAGCGGTATTGAATAGCATATTTCATGGCAGGTGGATTGGTCGTAGAAGCACCATACCATGGCCCGCACGTTCGCCGGATCTGACGTCCCCGGATTTCTTTCTGTGAGGAAAGTTGAAGGATATTTGCTATCGTGATCCACCGGCAACGCATGACAACATGCATCAGCGCATTGTCAATACATGTGCGAACATTACGAAAGGCGAAGTACTCGCTGTTGAGAGGAATGTCATTAAACGTATTGCCAAACGCAATGAGGTTGACAGACATCATTTTGAGTATTTATTGTATCAAATGGCTCTGAGCACTATGGGACTTAACTTCTGAGGCCATCAGTCCCCTAGAACGTAAAACTACTTAAACCTAACTAACCTAAGGACATCACACACATACATGCCAGAGGCAGGATTCAAACCTGCGACCGTGGCAGTCGCGCGGTTTTCAGACTGTAGTGCATTAATGTGGTATTTACAGGTAATCATGCTGTAACAGCATGCGTTCTCAGAAATGATAAGTTCATAAAGGTACATGTATCAAATTGGAACAACCGAAATTAAATGTTCAAACTTACGGTACCTACGTTCTGTATTTAAATTTAAAAAACCTACCTGTTACCAACTGTTCGTCTAAAATTGTGAGCCATATGTTTGTGACTATTACAGCGCCAACTGTCACAAAGCGAAAAAAGTGGTTCAACTAAAACGTTCATATTTCTATAGGTACTACACGAATATGTAATAAAAATGGGGATTTCTGTTTAAAAAAACGCAGTTGATATCCGTTTGACTCATGGCAGCGCCATTTGGTATCCCCCTTCAAGCTAGAGAAGTTTCGTTCTTTGTAGTTTTTTCGTTTGACGCTTATTTCGTGAGATATTTGGCTCGGTCACGATCAATGGACCACCCTGTATATGGTGAAGAGGATAATTATGAAATAATCTTATTTGTCTGTTACATCAATATTCTTTGCGTGGTGTGAAAGCCGGAAATTAGTGTAACGTCATTTATTGCACCCTTTTTCTTATCGAAAATAACTGTTGTTAGGTGAGTAAAGAATGTACTGCAATGTTTGTTCATAAAACTAACGTACAACGAAAAAACCTACAGTTATTTCACACAGAACAATCCACGAGCACTCACTGTCAACACACTTTCGACAATATTAAGTGATGTTTTCGGTATTTCGTTTGTAATCTTATTTTTTAGCTATTTTTCACATCTCAAGTCCCCTACCAATGATAGTTGAGCGATATGTTATAGGATAACACCTTGTTCCTTTCAGCCAAATAACAATATAAATGAAAATGGGGCATAGACGGTCCAAATAGAGTGAAATGTATGCGCTGCCTGAGCCACATGTACTGTTTATAAAGGGAGAGAAGACAGTGATGAAGAGAGAGTCAGAGAAAGAGGGGTCTGGGGCGGAGAGCGCTGGAGGCAGAGGTTACACATTGTTATTTCGTTTGGTCTTTCGCTTCTAGGCAGAATTGATGTTAATCGGCAGAATACCAGTAGTAATTGAAACTGCTGGGTGTGCGCACCTGTATTTCTGCCAGACAGAACGACGGTAATGCCCAGGATTATTCGGATCGGCTACAAGCGCTGCCGACTTTAATGCCGCCATATATATCTGCAGAACTCCGAACCGGCGTGCGCTGCGGACTGCAACCCAGCAGGCGCGCTGCTTCTCCGAAAGCGGATCTACGGCGCAGCCGAAGCCCTCCCCAGTGAACAAGTGGCGTCTACACGGAAGATACGGCCGTCCACACCTCTAGTGGCTCCGTCTCCTCTTAATGCCCTCTCGCGTGCTGATTTAGGGCTCGTCGTAGGAGGAAGCACTTGAGCAAACACACAGTGTATTAACCCTAGATCACCAAATCCTCCTAAAGTTTACGATTGCAGTCTGGACCCCATGAGCGATAAGCGCTCTTGAGTGAATTCTTGTAAACATTGTTGTAACAGTGACAGAATTATTTACTTCCTGACTCCAGCAATTTGCTGACACTGGTGTTCTTGTCCTAAATATTACGAACGTGTAATGTTTTATTGCTGTAAACTTGTCTTAGTGCGAAATTTTGGGTGAAATATCAAGGATTCACAGTTATAAGGGTATTAAAAAACTAAAAACACCTCGACTGCGAAGAAAGCGCGTAGTGTTAAGTGTTAACCCAGGTTTCTGCGTAGATAATTACACCTTCTTCAAAACAACAATAAAACCCACAAGTACCTAAGGAGACCTTTGTCAATGATTAAAAGAAAACCATAGCTATACATTTACAATCGAAAAATAAAAGTAAAACACAAATAGTACATATGTACAAAGTCAAAACCACTACTTAACTTAATGATGTACGCTCCACCTCACACCGGCCTATGTTCGATGGGCCATGACCCGCCATAAACTGCAGCTGCAAACGGTCGCTCACTTACAAGCCCGACCCGCTATCTATGCACATGCGCAAGACAAGGGAAGTTACTTGAATGGGCATGCGCATACGAATACGAAAAAGTTTATACATGGGTCGTGGCTAAATAGCCCATATATTCCGAACCGTGGATCAACGTATATCAAAAAATGAAATGGATAGAACAAGAGACGAGCTAAATAGGAGATGAAACCTAAAACTAACCGCACACGGTTGCTTATGCTAGTTAAGAAACTTATATATGAAGGTACCTATGACAACAGGAGGAACTCTTAAAAACTATACCTAAAGCCAGTAGTTAGCCTGGGGCGGGGGGGGGGGGGGGGGGGGCTCAGGGGCGTAATCTAAAGACGTCGCGGTAATAAAGATATAGCGATAAAATGTGAGGTGTTCAACGGGCTAAAATCACCTTCATCGTAAAAAGAAAATGAGGATAAAAAGAAAGAAGATGAACAGCTTCACTAACCGCGTTAGCCAATCAGCGCGCGCATGTGATAATCCCCAGATCATCAGATTTACAAGTATGAAGAACAAAGTAAAGGCGCGAAACCTTCAAAAAAATTTCTATTTCTTAGTAGGAGTTGGTCATTGAGGACATTGTCTTAAACATATCTTACATTTCCAGTAATATTATGAGCAGTAAAATTCTCATTGGCTATAAAAAGTACATTTTGCATGTATCGTACTATTGTAGATCTATTAATTATAACAAATTAGAACATAACCAATAAATTACAATTTCTTTTGAAAAGAAATTGCGGGAGTATAATTTACGATAATTTAGTAGCAATGTTATATTATTCTCCTTTAATTCTCTAGTGTTAATGTTTCTGCTCTGTTCCGCAGAGCCGTTAGTGTGTTTTCGCTAGGACAGTGTCATAAAAATGCACAAACAGCACCTAATGTGATCAGAGCTTTTCTTAAGACTGACTCTGATTTTCAACAGGAGTGTATGGACATCCAGTGACAGATTATCGTTTTCGTTGTATGCCTACAATAGTTGATTTTGTATTACGCTGACATCAAACATATGAAAAGCTTCATCCTGAAATACCACCGGGCCATTCCTGGAGCGAAACAGCAAGATGGTGTACAAAACCACAGAGTACTAGCTCTCTCTTTTTATACATTCTCTTCGTTTTCTAACTCGTAATAAAGTGCATAAGCAATTTTTATACTATTTCCTTTACATACGACTAGGACAGGGTCATATACCTATTTCATTACCCTGTTACCAATCTAGTAACTTCTTACATTTTAACGAAACTGCTGGCAGGTTTATGGTTCGTGAAATGCGTGAATGTCCTTAACGTGATCTGTGTTTTCTTCGGTAATGAAATTATTCAACCCTTGCTTAATAATGTGACAGACTAATAATTCTGCTTGGCGAAGAATGCACTAAGTCCGGCTCATCGCACTGCTGCTCAAAAATAAAGTCCTGACAACCTCTTCTGGATAGCTCTCCAAAGTGCACGAACCTGTAAAAGAATTATTTAAGTCGTTAAACATCAGGCTGCTCTTCTGAGCTATAATCAACTGTCGGAAACTTCTCTAGATTCCCAAATTTTTTTGCAGAAATGCTAGACACTGCCCATCAGCGCACATTTTTCTGTCGGTGCTAGCACAGACAACTCATAGGTCATTGTAGCCAGTCCTTTTAAATAGCTACAGCCTGTCACTGCAAACTCCCATAATATTACACATACACCTTAATTGAATCGAAACTACACATGTGAGCAGTTTACATGATTCATGCCTGCACGCCGATCTCTTTGAGTTCTTAAAAATGCCAATGTACGTGTTTATCACTAAATGTGACACAGTTTTTTGTTTATTCTACGTTAACTTCATAAAGAGCAGTTATTACATTAAACTTACACCTACTTCATTACCCATAAATTAGAAATAGACTTACTCCAGCTTCTCCGTGGTGATACTAGTTTGTGGGCTATTTGTGAAACTGTCAAAATAAGCGATATTTACTGTTATCTGTTTCCAACCTAAGCAGAATTATGCCTAGCTATCTAAGTCTGTTATGTAATACTACCGCCACACTTATTGCTTGCGATTTATTTTGTACATGAATTGGTTATTTAATTTTTGTAACTAACATTCCGGCTCGTAATCAAATTGTACTGTTGTAATAGAAATTATGAAGCTCATTCTCAGTAGTGCTGTTCGATATCCAAGAAACGACGCTTTGTTCGTTAAAACGCAGACGGTGTTTGGAAGTTCCAAAGTACGAAGTATATTTATATCATCGATCTACAGTATTAAACTACTATTACATCTTCAGAGTCGTTGTTCAGACTTCTTCCGCCACCAATTTTTCTCTTTGATGTGTGCCATTGCCTCTACCCTGCCATTATTAGTAAGGGTTTTCTGCATACGGCAGTCACGAAATAATTGCACGATTCCAGGCTTCTCAATGTTCCAATGGATCAAAATAAAAGGACTTAAATGAATATCTAAAATTTTAATTTTTGTGTTTTCGACCCTTCAGATATCATGTTACCTACATTTAATATCACTACTCTCCCTTGAACTATTAATTCCAGCTAAACATGTCTCCTTCCTAGAACAGCACAAAACTTGATTCGACTCCATTACTTAAAAAATTTCCGCGGAAGTACAAGGTTATGTTCGGCACAAAGAGATTTCAGTGGTTTACATCGTTGTTAAAGACATCGTTTCGATTGTTTGATACATAATTTTGTAAAACTTGTAAAAAATTAAGAATACGGTCGTCTTAACGCTTCAGAACTATCGTTATTACATAAAATATAAATACACTGAAGCGCCAAAGAAACTGGTAGACGCATGCATATTCAAACACAGAGATACGTAAACACGCGGAATACGGCGCTGTGGTCGGCAACGCCTATATAAGACCAGTGTCTGGTGCAGTTGTTAGATCGCTTACTGCTGCTACAATTGCAAGTTATCACGATTTAAGTGAGTTTGAACGTAGTCGGCGCACGAGCGAAGGGACACAGTACCTCCGAGGTAGCGATGAAGTGGGGATTTCCCCGTACGATCGTTTCACGAATGTAACGGGAATATCAGGAATCCCGTAAAACGTCAAATCTCCGAAATCACTGCTGCCACAAAAAGATGCTGCAAGGACGGGACCAACGATGACTGGAGAGAATCGTTCAATCGGAAGCGCAACCCTCTAGCAAATTGCTGCAGATTTCAACGCTGGGTCTTCAACAAGTGCCAGCTTGCGAACCATTCAACAAAACATCATCGATTTGGGCTTTAGGAGCTGAAGGCTCACTCGTGCACCCTTGATAACTGTAAGACACAAAGCTTTACTCCTCGCCTGGGCCTGTCAACACCTACATTGGTCTGTTGATGACTGGAAACATGTTGCTTGGTCGGACGAGTCTCATGTCAATTGTATCGAACAGATGGAGGTTTACTGGTAGGGAGCCAATCTCATGGATCCCTGAACTCTGCAGGCCGGCCGGAGTGGCCGAGCGGCTCTAGGCGCTACAGTCTGGAACCGCGCGACCGCTATGGTCACAGGTTCTAATCCTGCCTCGGATATGGATGTGTGTGATGTCCTTAGGTTAGTTAGGTTTAAGTAGTTCTAAGTTCTAGGGGACTGATGACCTCAGAAGTTAAGTCCCATGGTGCTCAGAGCCATTTGAACCATGAACTCTGCATGTCAGCAGGAGACTGTTCAAGTTGGTGGAGACGACGTATGGTGTAGGCCGTACGCAGTTTGAGTGATGTGGAAGCTCTGATACGTCTAGATACGACTCTGGCAGGTAACACGTACGTAAGCATCCTAATGACCTGCATCCATTCACGTCTATTGTGCATTCGACGGACTTGGGCAATCCCAGCAAGACAATGCGACACCCCACACGTCCAGAATTGCTACAGAGAGGTTCCAAGAACATTCTTCTTAGTTTAAACACTTCCGCTGGCCACCAAACTCCCCAGACATGAACATTATGGAGCACACCCGGGGTGCCTTGCAACGTGCTGTTCAGAAGACATTTCCACCACCTCGTACTCTTACGGATGCATGGACAGCCCTGGACGATTAATGGTTTTAGTTACCTCCAGCACTATTTAAGGCATTAGTGAAATCCATTCCACGTAGTGTTACGGCACTTCTGCCTGATCGCGGGGGTGGAGGGGGCGGGGAGAGCTACATGATATTAGGTTCTACTTATGAACGGAATAATTACTGACACCCACTGATATCGATTTCCTTAGAATGTGTATCAGGCTTGATTCGATCTCAGTGTGAAGATCTGCAACAGCCACTCACCGGTGGAAAACCATTGAGGCTAGTTTCTGTCCATCTGACAACTGGCTTAATTCGTGCTCCGTTCATTTCGCTAATAGCAGAGGCTCTGCCGGCACCTGCTGGTGAGGCAGACAACTCCAGCCGCTACTTCCTTCTGAGCTGTGCTCTCCTATGGCGAGATTCTCATCCGACCAGCGTGCGTCAAGCTGCGCCCATCTGCCATTTCATAGTGCGCCACCAACGTGGAGTGGACGTCTATTGAGATTTGCTGACAACATGCCATCACACATTTTATTCCATTTGGAACTTCAGAGTCGCAGTTGTCAAGTCTGTAGAAAATATTTGTGATACAGGTACGTTTTAAAAGAAAGCTACCACCTACAGTGTCATCATCGATAGCTTAGAGCAACGTAATTAAGAAGTGCACGGGTGGTGATGCAAAATAAAAGAATGTGTCCAAGTATTTTAAATCATTTGCATAGAAGAATTTAATAAGTTGCTATCGATGATAGGTAACTGAAGAATATCGACACGCGGACGACATGTTTGCAAACATGAAAACTCATCCCACGATAGATGCTTCCGCAAAACTACAAATTCGAAAAATGATGCCACAGTTGGACTGATGGAGGTCAGGGTTTAGCATCCCGCTTCCGAGAAGGTCATTCGAGACGGAGCACAAGTTCATACTTGTGGAGGATGAGGAAAGTGACAGGTCGTGTCCTATTCAGAGGCATAAGCCATGCGATTTAGGAAAACCACGGAAAATCTGAATCTGGATGGAACGAAGGTCATCTGAATTCCCGTTATCTCAAATGCGAAGCAAATGCTATAACCACCGTGCCACCTCTCTTGCTGCGGTTCTGAAGGCCTAGGCGCTAATATCAAATCCGACTTGTCACAAAGATCCGGTGTCGTACTCTGTGGACTTCTTTCCGTTTATGGTCAGATGTTTCAGTATTTACTATTGTCATCTCAGCATCATCAATATACTAACAAGTAAACTGGACCAAGAGTAGTGACACATCGTATTCTGTTTTGACTATCGTTTCAGGAAAGTATGATAATGGTCGCACAGGGCAGTGAGGCTGCAAATCTACTACCGAACTTTTTATCACATCTGTCCTTCGGACGCATGAAATCTCCATCATGAATGATCGTCTCTCCGCAGGAAGAAACTCAGGGAGGTTGAAGCCCTTCCAACAACTTGGGTAAACACCCCTCGTCCATCTCGTCACGAGAAGATAATTTAAACTAGATGACGTATCGTCCACCTAATTTCAGTCCATATAATTAGGTGCGCTTCTTTCTGACCCACTTTCGTCATCTGAGTCGTCCGATATTTTAGTAATGGTTCAAATGGCTCTGAGCACTATGGGACTTAACATCTATGGTCATCAGTCCCCTAGAACTTAGAACTACTTAAACCTAACTAACCTAAGGACATCACACAACACCCAGCCATCACGAGGCAGAGAAAATCCCTGACCCCGCCGGGAATCGAACCCGGGAACCCGGGCGTGGGAAGCGAGAACGCTACCGCACGACCACGAGATGCGAATATTTTAGTAGCACATGCAACACTGTAGAACACGCTACGCTCTTTTCTTGCTGTAAAACACGGTCATGAAGACTTAATTTTCGACTTTAAACACCGGTTGTCATAGAAAATCTTATTGAACGTTGTTTTGTATTTCCATTACGTTTGTGACTTTTTACCTAGTATTTCAGCCACGCTGTCTTTATCCATCACAGTTTACCGACAGAGTAATGCCGTGTAGACTCCTACGTAATAAATAACTTTGAGAACTACTGGGTGCTTTCACTAGGAAACAACCATTTTTGTCTTAATTGGACAGCTAATGACGTCAGCCGTTTAGCGTCCTTAAGTTCCTTTTTTTTTTACAGTCATCAGCCATCTGACTGGTTTGATGCGGCCAGCCATGACTTCTCTTCTGTGTCAACCTCCTCAACTCAGAGTAGCACTTGGAACCTACGTCCTCAATTATTTGCTGGATGTGTTCCAGTCTCTGTCTTCCTCTACAGTTTTTGACATTTTAACAGATGTCCTATAGTCTTGTCCCTTTTCCTTCTCAGTGTTTTCCACATATCCCTTTCCTCTCCGAATCTGCACAGGGTCTCCTCATTCCGTACTTTGTCAGTTACAACAAACAAATAAACAAACAAACTGGATTTAGTATCATGACAGACCACATAACGATATTGTGTATTATATAATTGGAAATATTATTATTACTTTGCTAATATTTTTATTATACATATTCTGGGAAAAAAGATAAAGGAATCAAACATGACATCTTTAATACTGCGTTCTCGCCTAAGCAACTACCTAAAGGGAATTATAATAAACGATCAAAAAGTTACCGTTCGAAGGCCAAACCGCCCAAATTCCGACATGTAGATGCTTATATAGGGGCACCAGACTCGCACCGAGCTGCATAAACGTTGCAACAACGCTTTCAAACAGAAACTTTTTGATCGCCCCTTATGGTTAGCATACGCGCAACGTGTAATATTTAATATATGTTTTCGAGCACTTATGATTCATAATAATTGTTAATCCGACACATAATCTTCTTAAGAGAGGGATTAATACTCTAAATTCCCGAACGCAAAAGAAAAGCAAATTCTGAAATCTGAATCACAAAATCGTCTCTCATTCACACAGTGGATACTGTGGAACTTAAGGCGTGAGTCGTAAACCTATAAAGGGATGGTTTCCTATTGAATTTCTTATCAGTCTGCGTACCCTGAAGTTTTGAATATTCTGTTCTATAAATTGCATTTCCCCCTTTACCATGCGCCGTAAGGGATCTGTGCCTCACGAATGAAAACCTTACGTCGAAACATAAAAACAACAACGAATTTTTAACGCGCCTTTGACGAGTAAATATTCGCTCTAACTTCGATTTGATAACGTCAGATATCTGGAAATTTCCACAAATTCCTCCCTCTCTGTCTCTCTCTGTCTCTCTCTCTCTCTCTTTGTCTCTCCCTCTCTCTCTCTCTCTCTCTCTCTCTCTCTCTCTCTCTCGGAACACGGGCGTCTCCCAGTGGAGCTGTTTCATAATGCAAAAAGAACTGTCGAAGGGATCACCGGATATTGATGTTTGAATTCGCTCCCGCATCAAAAGCGCACCGTTTGCCGCAACAATGGAAGATTAGACGTCGCTTTGATGTAGGACAGGCGCCTGCGGTTTCATTCGTTGCTTTCGCCGCCGGTTTCTTTGCCTCGCATGCAGACTTTGGAAATGAAGTTGTGAAGTCTCAGGCGGCGCGCTCGCCTTTGTAATGGAATTGCTCCCTTGATGGGCAGAACAACACGGCGACGGAGCGAATGTTTTCCGCGGACGTTTTATCGCAACTGTTTCTCGCCGGCCGCTAACGCGGCTTTTATTGCACGTCGCCGCACTGCGCAGCGCTTTCACCGAACACGGTTCTGGGCGGACGGACGGAACAATGTGATAACCGGTCATATTTTACGAGTCGCCCTGCCAGACTACCCCATTTAAATAAAAAGGCATTATTCGGGAGGCTGTAGTTTATGGGCTCGGCCGGGATGGGGAGTTTGCTTCAAATGACTATGAGCCTGCTGGTTCGCAGTCCCAGAGAAACAATTTCTCTCTTCGGTAACAATTGTGAATTGTGTATTAAAGTTTCCACACCAACATTTGGCAGTATACAACGGTGTCGCAAATACTGATTACTGATAGAAAATCCACTTACATAGTGACAAAGATGTAAGCAAAGCTCATGACATAAAAAGACGCCGAGTGATTCTGCAATCTTTGTTTTCGCTGATTTGGTTAAGATGGCGTGGTGTCTTTCTTGATTTTATGTGTATACATAGCCTGATAATTATTGTCGTTCCTGTGCAGAAAGTTGACCTCAGTCAAAAATATTTTCTGAACAGTACAAATAAATTCGAAGTAGTACGTGCGGAAATGTCCAAATGGAGCTAAAATATTCAATTCACTCACTACCGTCCGAAACAGGGGCATGATTCTTTAAAAGCAATTGGGTGTTCAACGCCTTTACAACCAGTTTCGTTTAGTAATCAATTATTGCCCACCGTGAGCCAGTACGAGCTACATCATTCCGTCGTCTGCTGTTCACACGACGGGAGCCCCACTATGCTCATAAATCAGGCACTGAATTTTTAACCACTTGTGTTAATACCTTTTTTTCTCTCTGTTTGTACAATTTTCCCTGTAACTGTTAATTCTTGGATCGTTGAAATCCTCACCTCTCCTACTGCACACGTCTAGAAAACCTCACGTCATTTTTTCTACCCACGGTGCTTTAGTTGTCCATTCTTTTGAGTTTACATAGATATTAATATGGGAATAACATTAATAAGTTTCGTGTGCACCGTGATGTGAAGGATTAGGCATCCTGCCGCTGGCCAACAGTACCACTTTGATGACATCTGGTTAACTGCACGAACTGTAGTTGATTCTATTGTACCACTCCTTCGATAATGATCTTCGTACAGTGCTCATACACAAAGACAATTTTTGTAGATAAGCAAAAATATTTGTTGCGGGTTCAACATTTGCGCAATCAGTACACTGTTTCTTCTCTTTTCAGGGGTCTGTTGCCCACAACATTGTCCTAATTCCGTCAGTCCTCACTCCAGTTTCTGACTTTTCCACAACACGTTTTTAGAGGCGATTATTTTTCTCTAGCGCAGTGCACGCTCCATCGGAATGAAACCCTTTAAAAACATTATTTAAGGCCCGACATTTCCCTCAGCACACTTGACTGAAGAAGAACATAATTTCATAATATGTTACGGGAATGTGTTAGTACACAATATTTTTTCCAGAATCAATTCCGAACAAAAGTACGCTATGCACAAAAAGGGACTTTTCACAACTATTTGTCCACTGCATTTTTCTCGTAATGGAAGAACAATAAAATACGAGAAAGAACGTCTTGTATGAATGTATGACGTACCAACGGCACAGAAAGCTTCCTTGCCGGCGAGAGAGTAAAATGAAATGAAACGCATTCCATGTGATCTTTGATGTCACGACTTGCGAAATATCTGGCACACCTCTAGAAAAGCAATATGCGACGTAGTTATTTCAAAGGTTTCTTCTTTTGCTATTCCACTGAAGCGCGAAGAATCGTCCAAATTGGGAATACTTGCAAATGTTTTCTATTGCTAAAATGATTTTAAATTTTTAACTGGTAACACAATTTCGAACCGCCTCTATCAGGATCTATGTAAGATAATTTAAATATTAACAATAAAGCAAATTTTACTGGTCCCTGGACTGTCAAACAGAAATATCGTGTGTTAAATGACGTGCATAAACCTTTGTTGTTCGCTTTTCTATTGCTCATCTGTCAAGTAAGCACATCGGACAAAAATTACTCACCTCCAGCGGGCATCATCCTGTGACATCACAGTTTGACACTGCCTTTAGTCTCAAGATAGCCTCGACCATGAAGAGAGTGCACTTGTTTCGGCAGATATGCCATATTCTGCTGAACCCCCTGACTCATGAAGGACAACGAAAATCTGGGGACCTTGATCCAAATAGTTTCCTACTGGATTAAGATACAGCGTTGTGGCCCGCCAGTCAAGGTTCGATAGTGTATCTGTACGTTTGTCGATTCAGGAACGTATTCGTGGAACACTTTTGACATTTTGAAATATGCAATTCTCCAAGGCACACTTTGTCACGGACAAAAAGTTCTGGCTCATTATCACCGTAGCTTGAATGCGTTAGTCCGACTTCTGAAATATGGTTGACATTCTTTCAGTCGTTTAACGAATACGGTATATCAATCTGAGATTATGAAAAATAAAACTTGTCTCGCAAAAACCTACCCAGATAATTTGTTCCAGCACCTTCAGTGCATCGGCTCACACTAAGAGGAAGTATGAAACATCTCCTTAGAAAAATTTATAACTGACAGTGCTAGTAAACCTCTACGTTTTTTGGTTTTCAAACAATTGAGCAAAACTGAACGTACTCAGGCATTTCTCTCTTTACTTATTCTGATCAACACTAAACTGACACACAATATTTTTAGCGTAACGCAATCTGACTTTCAATAATCCCTACAAAAGAATGGCCTTGACTAATAATAACCTATACCTTTCATGAATCACTTACCTCACAAAACTCTTCGTTACTCGAACTACTGCAATAAAATGGTTCAAATGGCTCTGAGCACTATGAGACTTAACATCTTAGGTCATCAATCCCCTAGAACTTAAAACTACTTAAACCTAAATAACCTAAGGACATCACACACATCCATGCCCGAGGCAGGATTCGAACCTGCGACCGTAGCAGTCGCGCGGTTCCGGACTGAGCGCCTAGAACCGCGAGACCACTGCGGCCGGCTACTGCAATAAAGCAAGTGCCAATACTGCCAGGTAAATAAAAGATTCAAACTACTGAAGGCACTAACTACTGAAAGGTATAGTTAGCAAATGAAAGATTTTGATGGAGAAGAAACAATGTATTTACTTTAATAGTGTTCAAAAGTCATTATATATCATGACATCCAGTCTTACAAATTTCCTTTTCTGACGGACACACGTCCAGATCGTTCGCTCTCAAAACTCTTGTCATCTCTCTCCCCACATCCACCACTGCTGGCGGCTCACCTCCAACTGCGCAACGCTACGTGCTGTTCACATCAAGCTGCACAACACTACAATACCGAATATTCCAACAATGCGCCAGCCACAGATTGCACACAGCAGTCAGTGATTTTTATATAGAGCGCTACGTGGCATTACCAACATAAAAGCCTAGACAGCCTACTTATATAGCCCCCATGCTCCCCACAAAAAATTTTACAAATTGTTTTGGGCAGTGCCCAATACAGATTTGAAAAAGTTTTTCATAATTACATTAACAAAGATATCAAATGCACACACTTACTGATACACTGTTGGTCAAAAGCAAAAATTGTTCTCATAAAGACAGTCCTAATGATTCGTCACAATAGTAATTGCATTTTTTAAAAATCTGAACAGTAAGAGGAAATGCACACAGAAGTAGTGGATTTCCATGCAGTCTTGAAGAAGTAGTGTTGTCCTTCCAACGAAAAGACAATGCTGACTCTTGACATGCAGACAGGCAATGAGCCACAACAGAGCAAACCCACAGCAAAGTCAGTCGAGGTTTTGAAGATTATTGGTAGGTAGATCATCATAGAGCAGACCCACTGTAGTCCTGGTAGAGATTATGATATTGGTGGGCCACCACAGGTGCAGACCCACTGCAGTCCTTGTAGATATAATGGTATTGGTGGTTCATCAAAGGTGCAGACCCACTGTAGTCCTTGTAGAGATGGTCAGCAGCCATCTGCTACGACTGTGCGGCTGCACAATCACCAGCGAAGAGTCTTGTGGATAATATAACAAGTCCATGAACCCCCACCTGCGCACTCACAAACTCTTTGGAATGTCTTTAGAACCAGCAATGCTGTTAATCAGTCCCTTTCTGAATTATCAACACGTGCAAACACTAACAGTCTTTTTTTTTTAGAACAAACAATGTATTTACCTTAATAGTGTTCAAAAGTCATGACATCCAGACTTACAAATTTCCTTTTTCTGACAGACAAACGTCCAGATCGTCCGCTCTCAAAACTCTGCCATCTCTCTCCCCACATCCACCACTGCTGGCGGCTCACCTCCAACTGCGCAACGCTACGCGCTTTTCACATTCATCTGCCCAACACTACAATACCGAAAATTCCAACAACGCGAACCAGCCACAGACTCCACAAAGCAGTCAGTGATTTTCATACAGATCCCTACGTGGCGTTACCAACATAAAAACCCCCACAGTCTACTTACGGAAAAATCTTACCAATACTCAGTTCTGTAATGTAATATCGAACAATCTACATATGGTGGCAAGTGGCAATCTAACAGGGTTGTTGGACTTAGTTCCGACACAGACCTAAAGACGGATGCTGCGTCTTTGCAGTCCAGTCCAGTCCAGTCACAGAAACTCGACCATTTTAGCTTACCTGTCCTTACCTACGTTGCAGCTGTCGTTACGCTCCTTTCCTTTCTTCCTTACTTATTGTGTACTTTTAAAGGCTTTTAAGGGCTTCTCCACTGTCCAGCTGTCACCTTGTATTAACGTTAGCCAGTTTTCACGATCAGGGCGGTCTTCTTCATCCAGATCTCTTTTCTTCAACATTGCAATTGCTCCGGCTTTCCATGTTAATCTTGGCCCTCCACGCTTCCTCCTTCCTGGCGGACGCAATTCCAGGATTACTTTTAGCCGTATTCCTTGCTCCGTTTTCCGCACATAGCCATACCATAGAAGAGCTCTGTTCCATATTCTTTGTAAGACAGGTTGTTCCATCCTTATTCCATCCATCTCTACTGCCTGCCGCTCCCCCAGGATCCACCCTTCTTCACCACATGTTGGTATGCTTTCCACTACTGTTTACATAATCCTCTTCTCTGTTTCGTTTGACAGTGACCGGCACCACAAAACTGCATTTAGCATTTTAATCGTTCCTCTTGTCTGCAGGATACTGCGTTCTACATCTGCTTCACTGTTTCCCGAGGAACAGATAATCCTTCCAAAGTATTTAAGCTGCTTTACAGCTTTAATAGTTCCTTGCGGTGGTATTATATCCCTTTCGGATTTCCTTCCACTACCTGATATTTGGTTTTTCTCACGTGTATTCCAAGTCCACATCGTGCAAATGCTTCCATTAAGGTTTTTATCATACAAATGCCATCCTCCCTACTTTGTGCTGTCAGTACTTCATTACTGGCAAATAATATTGAGTACGTAGTACCATAGATGTAGATAATACAATGCGTGACTGATTTAGCCGTTCCACTATACACTGCATATATATTTTAAACAGGTTCAGCGGCATACTGCAGCCCTGTCTGAGTCCTTTCGATGTTTGGAAAGTCTTACTCAACTTTCACCGTACTTTAATTACCGTGTACGATTACTGATATATTCTCAGAATTAGAGATGTTAGTTGTGCTTCTACACCTACATATTCATCATTTCTCATAGAGCGTTGATGTGATCTCTTCTTTTTTCTGCTAGAAGCTCCTCAAAGTGCTTTTTCCAATGCCGAAAAAATTGAGGTGAATTGTGGGTGTGCGATTGCTAGCCATTATCATCTTCCACACCTCTGCCGATCTCCTATATCCAAGCGAATGCTCTGTATCCCCATATACTATTCCCCATTCCTCTTCCTTACACTTCAATGCAATTGCTTGGGCCTCTTTTTATATACTTTGTAGCTATTCCAAGTGCTCTTCACTCCCGAAGTTTTACCACATGTGATATAGTTTCTTCTTTTCCTCAACCGCCTCCAAAAACTCTGTGGTCATTGGTTCAAATGGCTCTGAGCACTATGGGACTTAACATCTATGATCATCAGTCCCCTAGAACTTAGAACTACTTAAACCTAACTAACCTAAGGACATCACACAACACGCAGTCATCACGAGGCAGAGAATATCCCTGACGCCGCCGGGAATCGAACCCGGGAACCCGGGCGTGGGAAGCGTGAACGCTACCGCACGACCACGAGCTGCGGACTCTGTGGTCATTCATTCACTTCTTATTTTGCTCCCTCTTTTCATGATCTCCTCCACTGCTACCTTAATTGACTACTTCAGAAAGTCGTATAGCTCATTAACACTCCCATCCTCCTCTGCTGTATCCAATTTTAGCTCTATTCTTTACTCATCCAAACTTATTCTAACGAAATTCTACATGCATCTATATACGACTCTACCTTATTATTCGTCTACTTCTTCATTTTAATTTACTAACACGGAGTGCAGTGGGAATATGCATTCTAATAATCTACCACTGCCACGTGTCATGTTGGCTCCGAAACGTCCAAAAAACATTTCAGAACCACTTTTGGCTCGAAACACTTCCTGCAAACAAAGCAGGTTAAATGCCTCACTGAGCCGTGCGACCACTCGAAGACTGGTATAATCAGAAAAGATTTGGTAAAAATTTTATAAAGCCAAAAATCTCTTTATTTACAAACTACCAGTTTCGACAGACTTGGCTGCCATCTTCAGGTCTTCAAGAATTTTTATTTTATAAAATGTGTTCGTTGAGCGTTGGACTTCACACTAAGTTGTCATGTAGCTAAAATGTAGCACGTTATACTAAGGTTTATCATCAATTTCTCAAAAATTCAATCAATTATAAAAGAAGCATCGTCGTCAACACAGTACACTCTGCCAGTCAGTTACTGCAAAAAGAAAGACAACCTCATATACAGTGTACTCACTGGCACATCGAAACATGAAAGCTGCGGTCTGCCGTTCTGTAACGTCTCGGTGCCGACTCACCTTAATGCACTGACCCCATACAACCAACACCATTCCACTCATAGGACTTTCGTCAATGGTGGATGCTGACATGACAGTATGTTATCAGTTCTACATCATCACATGACGTGAAAAATGATGATACTAAAGCAGAGCAGTTGGTTTTCATCGTATTTACCGTTATAATAGAAGATAAACTACTGTGACTACATAAACTTACTTTGTCGTAATAGCAGTTTAATTGTATCTATTATAAAATTATTTCCGAAAGTTAGCAACTGAGAAATCAATTATTTCCATAAACTTAAAGAAACATTGTTCTTTCAAATACCTGGTCTTAATAATTATTTAACTCGTCTGGTATCTGATTATCAATAATATCTTCCTATCTTCCGTCGCCAAGAGCTGTTTTCCTTCTTTACTAAGTAAAGGCGTCCGAAATGTGTGAGAGCTCTTTCGTCGTTCTGATACTTCACTGCAATGGAAACAGCGGTAGTTTCTCCTTACTGTCCCATACTTATGTCGTGTGGGTTTCACCCTTTGTAATGAGTCACGTATGCTAGCCACACATGCACTATTCACTTCAATATATGCCGTAAAGAGAAGACTGTACAAATTTGACAAAGATTCAGTGTTAAAGATTTTCGAAGAACAAAGTTATTGTCTTCATCGTGTGAGAAATATTTCAAACATCAGTAAAAATCTTATTTCCACATATTACGTCATCATTACTTATTTCCACGTAGTACCATAGTTTTAAAATTGGGTTCTTTAAACACACAGTCGAAACAGAAAAACATACTAAGAAGTAACGTTGTTTCATGTTTCTCACGTAGCATTTGGTCTACATATTTCTTAATGAAATTCCATAGCATTTTCTGTTTTCTGAGTAATTCATTTTATTGCCTTCTTACGTATTTACATTACACTGAATCTAACAGCATGACACAGTTGTTCGCACACAGCTATTACCCTAAATTACCCTCTTTAAGACGTTATTAGGTAATAAAAGGAACATGTTCGGAAACTGAACCTGCAAGACCAGTTAATTAGTTAAACATCCTAAATTGTAGTGGCAAATTATTTCTTACTAAAAACCATAAAGACCGTAGTCCTGGTTTCCTTAGCTTCGGCAAGGATATACAACAGCATCAGCTCACGAGAATTTCATTCGAACACTTGTTTGTGTGTAAGTTTTGTTGTGACTCTATCGATCTACGAATCGTAAATCAGAGACGCTGTACTCCAACACCATCATTTACAGCTAGCTGGTAGCTCCATCTCTGAGACAACGAAAATACTTGGTGTTGTAAGAGTGAGAAGTCAGCAGGGATACACAACTTAGTCGAAGTCGTTGAGCCATTGCCGGGTATAATAGTACCTACACATATAGCTAGATAAATACTCCGCAAGCCACCGTATGGTGCGTGGTGGAGGGTACACTGCAACACTAATAGTTATTTCCTTTCCGGTACCACTCGGAAATATTGCTAGAGAGGAAGGTCTGTCTATATGCCTCCACGCGAGCCCTAATTTCTCTTACCTTATCTACGTGGTCCTTGCGGGAAATGTACGTTGGCCGCAGGAGAATCGGTCTGCAGTCACCTTCAAACGCTAGTTCTTTACATTTTCACAGTAGTCTCAATCGAAAAGAACGTCGCCTTCCCTCCAGGGATCCTCGTTTGAGTTCACAAAGCATCTAGATATTACTCGAGTGCAATCTCCTTCACACGTGAACCACACTTTACTAAATTCTCCCAATAAACTGAAGTCCACAATTCGCCTTCCCCACAACGGTCCTTATATCCTGGTTCACTGCACGTATCGGGATATCGGGAGGAACGATTATATAGGTTCAGTTGTAGGTAAAGTAAGTGACACTCTTTGGTTTCTTGCTTGGATATTAGCAAAAAAGCGATGAGTTCTGTAAAGGAAATGATTAAAAAACACTCGCATAACGAATCATAGAATGCTGAAATGAGTCAGATGTATAGCAAATAGGACTTTCAAAGGGTACTGAACATACAGAAAGAAAGGCTACGTGAGTAGTCATAGGTACGTTTGACCAATAGTTAAGAGAGACGATATAGATACCATTATGTTCAAAAATGGTTCAAATGGCTCTGAGCACTATGGGACTCAACTGCTGAGGTCATTAGTCCCCTAGAACTTAGAACTAGTTAAACCTAACTAACCTAAGGACATCACAAACATCCATGCCCGAGGCAGGATTCGAACCTGCGACCGCAGCGGTCTTGCGGTTCCAGACTGCAGCGCCTTTAACCGCCGATACCATTATGTCACCACCGACCCACAATCATACACTCCTGGAAATGGAAAAAAGAACACATTGACACCGGTATGTCAGACCCACCATACTTGCTCCGGACACTGCAAGAGGGCTGTACAAGCAATGATCACACGCACGGCACAGCGGACACACCAGGAACCGCGGTGTTGGCCGTCGAATGGCGCTAGCTGCGCAGCATTTGTGCACCGCCGCCGTCAGTGTCAGCCAGTTTGCCGTGGCATACGGAGCTCCATCGCAGTCTTTAACACTGGTAGCATGCCGCGACAGCGTGGACGTGAACCGTATGTGCAGTTGACGGACTTTGAGCGAGGGCGTATAGTGGGCATGCGGGAGGCCGGGTGGACGTACCGCCGAATTGCTCAACACGTGGGGCGTGAGGTCTCCACAGTACATCGATGTTGCCGCCAGTGGTCGGCGGAAGGTGCACGTGCCCGTCGACCTGGGACCGGACCGCAGCGACGCACGGATGCACGCCAAGACCGTAGGATCCTACGCAGTGCCGTAGGGGACCGCACCGCCACTTCCCAGCAAATTAGGGACACTGTTGCTCCTGGGGTATCGGCGAGGACCATTCGCAACCGTCTCCATGAAGCTGGGCTACGGTCCCGCACACCGTTAGGCCGTCTTCCGCTCACGCCCCAACATCGTGCAGCCCACCTCCAGTGGTGTCACGACAAGCGTGAATGGAGGGACGAATGGAGACGTGTCGTCTTCAGCGATGAGAGTCGCTTCTGCCTTGGTGCCAATGATGGTCGTATGCGTGTTTGGCGCCGTCCAGGTGAGCGCCACAATCAGGACTGCATACGACCGAGGCACACAGGGCCAACACCCGGCATCATGGTGTGGGGAGCGATCTCCTACACTGGCACTACACCACCGGTGATCGTCGAGGGGACACTGAATAGTGCACGGTACATCCAAACCGTCATCGAACCCTTCGTTCTACCATTCCTAGACCGGCAAGGGAACTTGCTGTTCCAACAGGACAATGCACGTCCGCATGTATCCCGTGCCACCCAACGTGCTCTAGAAGGTGTAAGTCAACTACCCTCGCCAGCAAGATCTCCGGATCTGTCCCCCATTGAGCATGTTTGGGACTGGATGAAGCGTCGTCTCACGCGGTCTGCACGTCCAGTGCGAACGCTGGTCCAGCTGAGGCGCCAGGTGGAAATGGCATGGCAAGCCGTTCCACAGGACTACATCCAGCATCTCTACGATCGTCTCCATGGGAGAATAGCAGCCTGCATTGCTGCGAAAGGTGGATATACACTGTACTAGTGCCGACATTGTGCATGCTCTGTTGCCTGTGTCTATGTGCCTGTGGTTCTGTCAGTGTGATCATGTGATGTATCTGACCCCCGGAATGTGTCAATAAAGTTTCCCCTTCCTGGGACAATGAATTCACGGTGTTCTTATTTCAATTTCCAGGAGTGTATATCTGGTGTAACCGTTATGAGAATAAAATAAGTGAGACTACGGGATGTACAGAGGCATACAGACATCATTCCTTTCTCAATAAACAAACGAGTGAAAATGGAAAGAAAATCGATAATAGTTGTATGATGAACCCTTCCGCCATGCACTTTGGACTGGCATGCAGAGTGTGCGTTTAGATGTAGATGTAGGATTTTTGATGACGATGTTGTTTTCTATAGCGGTTTCCAAACCAGTAGGCTGTAGCGAGTTGTAAGAATAACTGCAATGACTCCATGATTGTTGCAAGGACTGGGTATTAGACGTGAACGAAAATAAATATATGTATTTCCCATAAATAGGTGAAACTATCCACTACTCTTCGTTGTACTATTGGTGATACACGAGTGGAAACAGTAAAAGTCATATAATACCTAGGAGTAGCCGTCTGAACCAACCAAAAGTAGAATGATCACATAATACAACTTGTAGGATAATCAGCTATCATGCTGCGATTCATTCGAAGAAGCTTAAGGAAATGTAATTTCTTCATGAAAGAATACTTTTGGAGTACTACTCATCTGCCTTTATCAGACTGGATTTATAGGGGAGATAGAGAACATCGAGCGAAGAGATATATGGGCATGATCATTATGTAGAATGTAAACAAACTCCCATGGTAGATGTCATAAGATAGACGTTGCGCATCAAGGAGAGGAGCAGGGATGGTAGTTAAATGGTAGAAGTACACTTCGCCACACATTGCAACGTGGTGTACAGGTGATAAGCATCTGATTTTCGGTGCAGGCTTCACGTAGACAACAATGTCGTATGGGAAAATCTTTAAGGATAATACAATGCTATCTATTGCAAACATCAGAGACATCGTAAGTGCGGATTAAATAGAGTTGAGGATTAAATTTGGCTTGACTTTCTCTGAGGAATCAGTGAATTTTTTATATGGATTTTAGTAATTTATTTTCCAATAGTGGTGTCGGTCTACATAGCGACAGACTGGGGTTCAGGAAAGCTGTCTAACGGGATGGTACCGTTGTAAAGAGTTGGGATTTCCGTATAGAGAAGTCCAAACAAATCTCAAGCCAACGTCTGTACCGGAAAAATGGTCACAGATCCAGAATCCATGTCTCAGCCCTGCCATTGATGAGTTTCTTTGCAGCACGCTTGCATCGCAGTTAGCGATATCAACGTTTCCGCTCTCGGACTGAATGTGGCAAATATACAGATTTGACTTACTAAACAAGAAGTAAGTCATCGTCATACTTTTTTATCAAGATGGTGGCATTACTGCTTGTATAAGTAACGGAATCTGTGCTAGGGTGGCAATGCTACTTAAGTAATAAAACAGTGTAATTTATCTGCAGCTCTTGATTACTTACTGATATGGTGCTCTGTAATATGTAATTTTTTAATATGTTACGTACTTCAAGAGATTTACGTATGACACTAATCGCCAGACTCTTTTGCAGAACTGATGGGCGCAAGTGTTGGTTGTTAGCCCAAGGACACTTATCTGCTCTTGCCATGATGTGCTGGGTGGAGCGGACAGTTAATGTGTTTATCCAAGTGTATTGCAACCAGCTCCTCCAGACTGGAGCAGTGGTGCTGGCTGCGGCATTAAAGCTATGGAGTCTGTCGATCCTCCTAAGTCTGTTTCTCGTCGAGCTGCTGTTCGTTTCAGTTTTCACAAAAGTACGCGTCGTGTTCAACCTGGCTCTTTAGAAATTCAGGATTGGTTGGCTGATGTTATCCGTGTTACACCTGATCAGGTAGTTACTGCTTACTTTGATTATGATTTGTATGCATACTTTGTGAAGTTTTATGACCCGTTCAAGTAGAACGGCTTCTTTCTCGGGTTGGTTCTAAAGTGTTGTTTACACATCGAGATGTTTCCGTTAGTCAAGTTCTCCTTGAAAATGTGGCATTAGAGTGTACTCCGGTAAGAATTTATAACTTTCCTCCTGAAGTGGTCGATTCATTTTTTAAAACAGCGTTACTTCCGTTTGGAGTATTACGACATATCCGATGGGAACACTGATCATCACAACATCGCTTCCAGTGTCATAATGGTATCCGGACTGTGAACATGGGCGTTACAAACAGTTTTCCTTCCCACTTAACTGTTTATGGTTACCGGATCCATGTTACGTATGCAGGGCAAGAAGGAACATGTTTTCCCTGTAACGAAAGCGGTCATCTCAAATCTGATTGTCCACGCTGTACTACCGTTCTGACGTCGTCTTATCAAAAACGTCTTCCTTTAACATTAGCAGACATAGTGTCATCGCAGTCAACTGTCAATCAATATTCAGCTTTAAGTGACGTAGGGGCAACGTTACCCCCTACTCCTCGCGTATTTCCACCGTTCACAGCGCGCCCTCTGTCGATGAGGGAACGTAGGCTCCTGCTGCGCAAGTCAAACGCCAGCAGACTGAGGACGGTACAGATTTCGAGAACGCCTCACTCCAGTCTCGTTCTTTGATAGAGGGGGCGGTAATGAGTTGTCTACTGACGTTAACTGTGATTTCAGTATTACCAGAGATGATGTAGCTGCTTCTGTTGATGTTGAAATGTGTGTTGAATCTGTGTCCCCCACTTCACCCGTAGAGGTGACAGTTTTCGTGAGTTCAGATGTTCCCGCAGAGACGTTGCTTGCTGTCCAGTCTTTACAGTGTTCCAGTGAAATACCACCCCTCCTCCACGGTGAGACGGTGGAGCAACAATATTCTACGGGTTTTCCTTCCGATGATCAGGAGATGCCATCCGACACCAGCCTTGCATTACCTGTCTCTTCTATACCTGATGTTGCTTTTAGTCGTTCTGAGCTGTGCTCCCCGATTTCCGATGAGTACAGTGGCGATGGCTCCTCCATCAAATCGGAACCTGACGTGCCTCCAACGCTTCCACATCAAGAGTGTATGTTTTCACGGAGTGGTGTGAAACAGCGCTTTCAACCTGCACTTGCAGCGCCAGTTTATATACAATTCCCAAGCTGATATCGTGTGTTTACAAGAGGTATAATTTGATGTGTTTTGTCTTCCTGGATACTCTATGTTTTTCAATGTCGCGCCCGAAAATTCTACTGGTATGGCTTTGCTTTATCGAGCTGGAGTCCCGCTGAAGGACTTCTTAACACTAGATGATTGTCGCGGTATAGGCTGTAGTTTTTATGACCTCACCTTAATTTTTTTTTCGCTCCGTCTGGATCCGGTCGTTCATCCGATCACTCGCGTTTTTATAAGGAAAAAGTTGTTTACTTACTGCGACGGAACCTGCGCAAGGTTTTGTTTGGGGACGACTTTAAATGCGTCTTACGTCGTGTAAATCAGACGCCCAGTTATTCATTTTCTCGTGAACTTAATAATGCGGTGACGTTCTTGGATCTCCAAGATGCTTGAGTTTGCAGATATCCTACATTGCTGCGGGTTACCTTTTTCACAGCTACTTCAAGTAGCCGATTGGACAGCTTTTATTTATTTGCCCCCATATATAGTCAGCTTCTGTCGATTGATGTAATTCCTGCCAGTTTCACTGATCACTGTGCTGTTTCAATGACTTTTAACCACGTCCCGCAGCGCCCTTTATGGAAGCTAAACACTCTACATCTCACGGACCACTCTCTGGAAGGCATCATCGCAGACGTATGGCAGCGGAGAACTCAGTCCCAGGCACGTTATTCCTCACTTCTAGAATGGTGGGTTACCTTTGCTAAACCCAGGTTTCGAAATACACTCAAGCATTTTAGCGCTGAAAAAGCGGCTGAAAGACTTGCCGACGTCCACCGTGTGAAGGCAAAATCTCTATAACTCAAACGTAGGCAAATGGATGGTGTCCGATTGTTTTCCCAGCCTCGTTCAATCGTACAGGATGAGTTGACCTCTCTCTATCATCTTCTTCGTCTTCACAAGCGATCTAAAAGGAGGTGTCTTTCTACCATTCGTTCTGTAGATGGGCGTGAGTGGTCGTCCCAATCTAATATCATGCTTGAGTTTACCAGTACTTTTCCGAACTTTGTGGTGACATGGATTCAGACGGTCCACCGTCTGTTGATTTTACTTCCCTCCTTGACATTGTTGTTACGCCAGCTCTCCAGGAAGAGTTTTTCTCTGTATTCCCTCAAGATGATATACTTGATATTTTGGCTCGTTCTCCCTCCCACAAATCGACTGGCTGTGTTGACCTTCCCAAAGAATTTTATATTCGATTTTGGCCCCTGATAGGAGATATGATAACTTCCGTGGTGAATAAAGTATTCCACGGAGGCCTTCTCCCGCCCAGTTTTAAAGTTGCTAAAATTGTCCTGATCCTCAAAAGGCCGGGAAGTCTGCGTGTGGATCATGTCCACCCTATAACCCTCTTCAACTATGACTATAAAATGTGGCGCGAGCGGTAAATAGACGACTATCGGTATTGTTAGCTACCATCATCGCGAGCCATCAAAGTTGTCTTCCGGGTCGTAGTCTCCTGACTCCTGTTGCTGAATGTCGGGATTTAATATAGATTGCTTCCACCAGTCCCGTGCCAAGCACTTTGCTTTTATTTGATTTTCAGCACACGTTCGACGGCATTAATCGTGGATTCGTTACGCGAGTATTGAAGACTGTTGGTTTTAACGATGCTGCACGACGATTGTTTAGCCCTCTAATTATTAGAATTCGGGCTTCCATTGACGGCTTGGCTACAGTATCACGTGAAACGAAAATCCATTGAGGTTAGAGCAAACACGGAACAAACCATAGTACAATATTAACATAAGGTTTATTCTTACGATGAACAGATTATAGCAAAGAGGCCTCTTGCTAGACGACAGATAATACAGGACATCACTGATCGTTTCAGAGATTCCTTGGTCTTCTCCTGTAGTCTTCGTGGAGAATATGGACAGGACACGGTGTTTCTCTGTCAGTTCAAATGGTTCAAATGGGTCTGAGCACTACGGGACTTAACTTCTGAGGTCATCAGTCCCCTATAACTTAGAACTACTTAAACCTAACTAACCTAAGGACATCACAGACATCCATGCCTGAGGCAGGATTCGAACCTGCGACCGTAGCGGTGACGCGCCTAGAACCGCACGGCCACACGGGCCGGCTCTCTGTCAGTTATCGACGACTGGACAAAATCATGAGAAAAGATGTCTGTCTTCGTAACCTCTGACGACTTTTATGAAAGTTAATCCATTTGGTGTCTGTGACGCCATCTTCGAACCTATATTGAACAACCTGCATTTGCACCTTAGGTAGAGACGTGGCTTTGGTAAGTGCATGACAATTACATTTTCCGAAAATATCTGAAGAACGTCAAAGCTGCCTGATAATTGTTCTCAAGTGTGTTTAGACTGCAGGCCGCCGCCTGATTCCGAAAAGTGCCTCTTTGCTGCTGAATAAATAGAATTGTTAGGCATCTGTTGAAGGGAGTTCGTCTCATCCAGTTAAAATAAGAGCAGTCACAGGTTTTACAAATGTTTCTTTTCACTTCACGGGACTCAACGGTGACATTATCAGCGCATTGACGCATTTTTAATGAAAAGAATGTGGATAAAATCGAAAAAAAATGCACATGATCGCGATGAAACGTACAAAATAACACTCATGTACTCACTCCCACCTCACTCGCACACACACACACACACACACACACACACACACACACACACACACACACACACACACACAATCACTCTACCTCGGACCCCTTAACACAACGTATAAAGGTTGGAAGGTGCAATACCAGGGATTAAATCATAAGTAAAACAACGGGGGAGGTAGAACAACGGCACAGGAAAATGTGGCTGGCTGAGTACTTGGAAAAATCATGGTTGAGCCAGTCACTCTGTTAACACATGAAGACCACCTACGTAAGAACAATGGGAAACATGTTAGGTAATTGACAATACTTTAAAACTCTAACCACATTCGCTAGAAAGTAATTTAAAATAGAGCGCAAGACTGTCCGTGAATCTGTCGCTACCCTCTGGTTGAAAATGAAGCACACCTTAATAAGATGTGGAGCACAGTGTTCTTTATGCCGCAAGCACCACACATTGGAGGGTCCCCTCCCCAGAGCAGGAAATCATGCGCTATAAGGCTGTGACCTATACGAATACGAGTAAGGAGGACCTCATCCCATCGACATGGCTTGAAGGAGGTATGCCATGGTCGTGTTGCTTGTCACTTCCAGGCAATCTTCCTCCCATCAAGGCAAGACTTCGTGTCTCTACAGTGAGGTGATAACATACGAGGTGCGGCTAGAAAAAAACCGGACTGATGCTGGAAAAAACATTTATTTACAATTATTTGCAATTTCATGTTATCTCCTTCAATGTACTCTCTTCCTCGGCCTCTACACCGCTCCATACGAATTTTCCACTGTTCATAGCAATGCTGCAGATCATTTTCGGTAAGTCCATACATTACTTCCGTCGCTTTTTCTTTTACTGCTTCAACAGTCTCAAATCTAGTTCCTTTCAAAGCTGGCTTGACTTTAGGGAAAAGAAAAAAGTCACAGGGGGCCAAATCAGGTGAGTAGGGTGGATGATCTAAGATGGGAATGTTGTGTTTTGCCAAAAACGTCTTCACTGACAACGCACTGTGAGCTGGGGCATTGTCTTGGTGAAGGATCCATGACTTTTTTCTCCACAAATCGTTCCGTTTTCTCTGTACTCGCTCACGTAGGGTAGCCAGGACGCTAATGTAGTAATGCTGATTCACTGTTTGTCCCTCTGGTACCCAATCAATGTGCACAATCCCTTTGATGTAAAAAAAAAAAAACAATCATCATTGCCTTGAATTTCGATTTTGACATTCGTGCTTTTTTTGTCTTGGAGAACCAGGAGTTTTCCAATGCATCGACTGGCGTTTAGTTTCGGGATCGTAAATAAAAAACCACGATTCATCGCAAGTAATAACATTTTGTAAGAAGGTGGGACCACTTTCAATGTTTTCCAGGATGTCAGAACAAATCACTCTTCGGCGTTCCTTCTGTTCAATTGTGAGACACTTTGGAACCGTTTTTGAACACACTTTGTTCATGTTGAAACTTTCATGAAGAATCTGCCTAACACTTTCCTTGTCAACTCCTGTTAACTCAGACACTGCTCTGATTGTTAAACGGCGATCTTGTCGAACAAGTTTACCGATTTTTTCAATGTTTGCATCAGTTTTTGCTGACAATGGTCTGCCAGTGGGAGTGTCATCACTGGTGTCTTCGCGGCCATCTTTAAATCGTTTAAACCACTCAAACACTTGTGTTTGCGATAAACAATCATCGCCGTACACTTGTTGTAACATTACAAACGTTTCACTTGCAGATTTTCCTAGTTTGAAACAAAATTTGATGTTAACACGCTGTTCTTTCTGTACACTCAACATTTTCCGACGCACAGACAAAACGTCAACTACTTAAAACAGACGCTACGGGCAGACTGAGTGCAGGAGGCAGATGAAACTCGAACAGTAGACGGAGCGAGAGTCACGTGACAGGCCACGCGACTTTCAGCCTTATTGCATTTGTTTTATTGTTTCACCGGTACTAGTCCGGTTTTTTTCTAGCCACACCTCGTACAGTGGTATAGCACACCAGCCTAACTGAGGAACTGCAGCGGTGTTCAAACACAGTGAGTTGGCTGAACGGTGGCCAGTTATCCCTGCTGACTATCCAATTTGGTGGCTTCAGGTAACGTTCCATGCAGAAGGTGGATGAACAATGGGAAGTGGTCACTGCAATGAAGGTCACAGTTTCTTCCCACTGAGCTGAGTTTGTAAAGGCTGGAAAGCATAAAGAGAGGTCGATGGCTGAGGATGAGCCAGTAGTAGCAGAAAAATTAGTCGGACTGCCTACACTGAGGACGCACAGCTCCTGAGACATTATGAAGCTCTCCAAGACTCGACCTCTAGGGAAAGTGTAGCTCAGTCCCATAATACATTGTGGGCATTGAAACCACCCAAAAGGGAGAAACGGGTGAGGGAATTGTTCAATAATGTCCATGAGAGTCTCAGAGTCTATTGCATCCAATGGATGTAAGTACAGTGAGCAAATAGCAATCTTCTGACCCACATGAACTGCAACGGCTACTGCTTATTGGTCAGAATAAAGGAGTGAATAGAGGAGGGTTGGGGTTGTTTGGGAAGGAGACCAGACAGCGAGGTCATCGGTCTCATCGGATTAGGGAAGGATTGGGAAGGAAGTCGGCCGTGCCCTTTCAAAGGAACCATCCCGGCATTTGCCTGGAGCGATTTAGGGAAATCACGGAAAACCTAAATCAGGATGGCCGGACGCGGGATTGAACCGTCGTCCTCCCGAATGCGTGTCCAGTGTTTAACCACTACGCCACCTCGCTCGGTCAGTGAATAGAGGAAAGGAGCGTGGCAAACAAAGCAGGCCCTCCCTTGTGTCTGTCCCCAGTCAGGTCATCCTTTCGGCGAAGGGTATAGCCTCATAGCAAAGTGGCGTCAGTGGCCTTAAAATATGTTTCTTGAAAACACAAGCAGAGGGAGTGTGCCTGTGCTAGGAGTTCCAGTTCCTCCAATGTGACCTGAACCCATCAAGGGTGTATCACTTTTACATTGTCATTCCACCAGGTAAGAGAGCCTTTAGTAGTGGAGGCTCGGTCTTAGGGTGAGACGATTACCATAGTCCAACATCAAAATCATCGGCTATGAAGACGAAGCATGAGAAATTTAAAAGAGAGCGATGTCGACATCATCATATCGCTTACTTCCGGTCTCCAGTAGCGGCTGATTTTTTGTTTTTGATATTTTCTCTGGATCAGCTTCAGAGCCACGACTGCGGGTGTGGTTGTGGCAGCACTGAATGATGAACCATACACAACCTCTAGAGGAGCGGGGAGCTCTGCAACGTCAGCTACCATGGCCTTGTCTGATGTTCTCGGAGAAAGGATAGGCTTCGAAGCTACATTGAGAAACGTAGGTGGTAGTGCTGAAACTAGCAGCCTCTGCTTGTGTAGCAGCATCAGTCTTCCGAACCGCCTTTTACTGTAGTTGAAGGTGATATGGAGCTCAGTCTCAGTGGAACATTGCCGGAGGCCTTTGTGCTTCTACATATTTCTCACTTGGGAACGGAAACTTGAGGTTTTTACCAACAGCGCCCCATTCCTCTACCGCATTTTAATTTACCTGAAATTCCCTCTAAACCCGTTTGAATGTAAAAAGTGAGCTTTTCTTTCTTTTTGAATAAGAAAGATGCGTTCTGACTAGCAGCACGTATGTATAGAGACTCGAATCCTGAAGGATTCTGAGTCGGGAGTGTAACACCACAGCTCTTATGCTGTATGGATTTATTTTTGCTTTTGTTTTATTTAATGTCATATTGTTGATCTTTTGTAAATGTGTTTGAATCGATAACATAAAATTGTGTACTCTTTTCTTTGTCAATCTTTGATGTCATGATTTGATTGTATGCTGTGTAACGTATCTCTCGTTTAAATGCTTTGACCCATTTGGAGGGAACAATACTTACTGTATATGATTGTAATTTTGTGTGAATAATTTTTGTAGAAGTGTCAATATGTGAAAATGTTCTGTTTTATTTAATACATTTGGTTGCTATTATGTAAACTGCTGATCCTCACTTAGGGCTCTTAGTTATTCTGTATGTAAGAGGTAGTGTGGTTCCCCTCGGGAACGGAACTGTGTAGCGCGCGCAAATTGTGGTTGGCCTAGATGGAAAAGGTGGAACTGATAGTCAGTCGGAGGCGAGCTACGAGTCGGAGATGAGCTACCAAACTGTGCACTGCTATGCAAAGTGTGCATATTGTGCTGATTCCGAGAGAGGCTTTTCCTGCTTCTTTCCAAGGCCTCGGGTGGATGGATAAATAGCTGGAACTATTCTGGAGTTTGTATCTATCATCGCCACCAAGAAGTGACAGAGTCCAGCAATTCAGTCTGCGGTTCCACCTACCAACATGCAGTTGCCACCACGTTGCGCAATCACTGTAACGTAATACTATAATGATGTACAGTGAAGGATCAGCTTAATGGAGGTGTTATTGTGCGCAAATATAAGGTAATTTATATCTGAATTTATGTACCAACCTTGATTTTTCTCCTCATCATAACACCTTTCAGGTTCCTTTCCGTTTGAACTAAAGTAATCACCGAGTGTCCCTACTGAAAGAACTTTTATGACCAATGTTATGCTAATTAAAACCTCTTGAACTTAGTAAAAGGAAATTTAAAGTTAATGTGGCAATAGAATGAGTTAAAGTAAATGTTGTTTGCCGAAAATAATTTTCCTATTAAAACTGCTTATTAAAGTGCTGTCGCCGACTGCAAAATTAAAAGTTCTTAAGACTGAGGTTTCTAAAGTTTTGCTTAGCTATGATCACCTTGATATCTGTAGTAAATTCAAAAAGGTGAGTCAGTTTCTTGCAATTTTGTTAACATTGTGTCTCATGGTAGTAAAAGTGGAAAACTGCATAGTAGGAAATTATATGTTCATGATTACTAAGTGTTTGTCTCTTTTGTGTGCATATTAACAGTGTAAAGACCACTCAGTTTGTGTAAGCCTTGAAAGTGATAGTGTTTTTCTGTACGTGTTATAATTTTGCAAATAGTTTTTGGTGCTGCTCCAGTTGTTAGCTTCAATTTTAAAGCATATGTGTGTCAGAGTTCATTGCACTCGCGTGTGGCTAAGTCTAGGTTGTGTTTGTCCACTATAGTTACTTATACATACTTTCATAAACGAGAACGTTAATCTTTCTCTTGCCTAATTAGGCTGGCGACCGTTTCCCTTATTCTGTAAACAATATAGCTAGGCAAAATTTTGTTTGTTACTATTCCTATATTTACGTAATTTTGACTTTCATTTCCGATAAGCCACCTCCGTTAGGAACAACACGGTCAACTTAACAAAATTCCTCTCAGAGGGTAACACTGCTCTGTTGCTTTATACCATTATTAATCCAATAAAATAAATCTGTTTTACAAATTGCCTTTGGTTTTGTGGTTATGGCATAACAGTAGCAGAAAGGAGTGTTATAGGAGGACTGACTACACGAGTCCTCTCGTTTCACTGGGTGTTGGTACCGTCAAGCAACCACCCTTTCCGCTGGGAGGAGGAAAAGAAAATTTATCGGTCCCATGAGAAGCTATGGAAACAAAAGTCCTCCTAGACAGAGCCCCATACGCGGAGGTAAGTCTTACACAACTGTGGTGTGCCAAGTTCTCCACAGATTGCCCTCTAATGACTGATGCACCTCAACAGCCATGCATCTCATCACTGTGCAGCAGACCTTGAGATAGAAGGTTTTTTTTAGTAGAGTATTTACCATCCTCGCGATCTAGGCAGTCGAGTCAAGGTCCCCACTTCCTGTGACACACAATGTTCCACAAGTGCGCTGCTTGGTGGTCGCTGAAGAGTGCCCAGGGCTTACAGTGACAGTGGATTCGCGGCGCTTACCAGTCACCTGAGATCGCCAAGCGCGTACCCAGCTAATAAATGCTGAGCTCCTGACCGTCAAAATTTTATGACTTGTACATTCGTGATGTGGGAAGTTTTCTCGGAATTTGCCCGCACTACGGATTATTCAAAAAAGACTTCTGTACCAAGACATGTTCCTTGGAAGAACTGGTACACGGAGACGCCAAATTATCCACCAAAATGATCTATCCTTGTCCTTAAGGAGGCGCTAACATCTTCTCCAGTCTTAGCATTGTCCGACAAGAATGCTGAGACAGAATTTCGCACCGATTCTAACGATTATGGGATGGTTGAAGTTCTAGTACAAATCCAGGAAAGTGACGGAAAGATAAGTTGGCTCCGTCAGGATGACTGTAGAGATGAGATCTGATGATTCACGAGTGCACAACAACGATCACAGACACAAGGATACGGACTGCCTTAAAAATAAATAATTTGGCGGAACACAGCAGCACGGACAAAGACCCAGTCATCGCTGCATTAATTGCTTGTGACCAGAGGCAGGTTCCAGCATTGCTGAGAACCCTAGAAGCATTGTAGAAGGTGAAACTCACCAAAGAATAATTCAAGAATAATTCTACTTAATAGATAAACACAGCATTTTGTAAGAGGAACGATAATTGAGTCTGCAGATACAGTTGCTCGTCTTCCCGGCCCATCTACAACTAGCTATCCTGCTGTATATCCACGACGCTCCAAAGACTTCCTGCAGTTAGTCAAGAGTCGATTAGTGAAGACTCTAGATAGAATTAGGAACAGGTATAATTGATATGAAATGTGAAATGCTGAGGCTCAGTGTAGATGTAATGGGAGTCAGTGAAGTGAAATCAAAGGAAACAAGGATTTCTGCTCAGACGAGTATAGGCTAATATCGGCAACAACAGAATATGGTATAACGGTAGTAGGATTCATTATGAATTGGAGGGTAGTTCAATTAGAGTCAAAGACGGTAAAATCAGGAGATTAATCGTAATTTCGCTGTTAAAGGAGCAGATTGATGGGAAGTGTACACTGAAGGCATCTACGAGGCGGAGACTTGTCTGAGTGACGTCATAGAAGAAGAAACACGAGTCTGCAGGGAAGAGGTGTGGGAGCCAGTATTACAACCAGAATTGAAAACAGGTGTGGAAGACTTAAAATCAAAGCAAGCGAAGGGTATTTTGTAAAACAGTTGTGGGAAGTGGCAGTGTGAAGTGGCAGCAAAACGTATATTTACAATGGTGTGTAGGGTGTATGAAGCTGGTGATACACCATCAGATATTCAGAAAAACATCATGTAGGCAATTCCAAAGGTCGCAAGAGCCGAAAGTTCGAGAATTATCGTACAATCAGCTTAAAAGCCCACTTAACCATGTTCCTAACAAGATAATATACAGACGAATGGAAAAGAAAATTGAGGATTTGTTAGGCAACGATCAGTTTGGCCTTAGGATAGGTGTAGGCACTAGAGAGACGGTTCTGACCTAGCGGTTGATAATGGAAACAAGAATGAAGAAAAATGAAATTACGTTCACTGGATATGTCGACCTTAAAAAATCGTACGATAGTATCAAATGCTTCAAGACGTTCAAAATGTTGAGAAAAATAGAGGAAACGTATAGCGAAAGGTGGGTAATAGACATGATGTACGTGGGCCAAGAGGGATCAATGAGACTGGAAAACCAAGATCGATGTACTCGGATTAGAAAGGGTGTAACCTGGCAGTGCAGTCTTTCGGCCCCACTTTTCAGTCTATAAACTGAAGAAGCTATGAGGAAAGTAAAAGTTTCAACAGTAGAATTAAAATTCTTGGTGAAAGAATATCAATAACGAGATGCGGTGACAATATTACTGTCCTCAGGGAAAGTGACGAAGAATTACAGGACCAGTTAAATTGAATGAACGTTCTAGTAAATATAAAATATTGACAGAGTATTCGAAGAAAGACGAAAGTAATGAGAAGTAGCAAAAATTGGAACAGCGATAACCTTATCATCAGGATTAGTGATCATGAAGTGGATAAAGCTAAGGTATTCTGCTTTCTGGGTAGCAAAGTAACCCATAACGGACGGAACAAGAAGGACATAAAAAGCAGATAAGCACTGCAAAAAAGGCATTCCTGGCTAAGAGAAATCTGCTAATATGAAACAATATAGGTCTTAATTTGAGTAAGAAATTTCTGAGAATGTACGTTTGGAGCACAACAGTGTAAGGTTTTGAAACATTGATTGTGGGAAAACCGAAACAGAAGATAACTTAAGCCTTTGATCTGGTGCTACAGAAGAATGTTGAAAATTATATGCACTGGTAAAATAATAAATGAGGAGGTTCTCCGCAGAATCGGTGAGGAAAGGAACACTCGGAAATCACTGACAACAACAAGGAACAGGACGACAGGACATCTGTTAATACAGCACCGAATAACTTCCATTGTACTAGAGGGAGGTCTAGAGGGTAAAAACTGTAGAGGAAGAGATCTGAACACATTCAGCAAATAATTGAGGACGGAAGTTGCAACTGTTACTCTAAGATAAAAAGGTTGGCATAAAAGACGAATTTTTGGAGGGGCGCAATAAACTAACCAGAAGACTGATGACTAAAAATAATCATTGATCAGGACTCTACCGATCCATTAGACATTAAGTTATCCATTGTAAGTAATGTCAACGACGGAAGCAATTGCTGCAGTTGCTCCCTGTGCACATGGTACCATTCCCATCCGCATCAACCGAACTGGAATCGACCCACAGGGGAGATCCCGATGTCCAGAATGTAGTGCTAGTGTAACAGTTTGGGGCTCAAGTACCCAGCTGCACTGCAGCTGGCTGTAAGCGACGTTGATTTTACGCTTGGTGTCAAATAATTGATACCATTTCTCGTGTTCACTAAAATTCAGTTTACTTTTTCTATGTCCACTGTAAACTGTTAGTCTAGGTAAATTCCCATGTCATATTTGTATACAGGTAGTATTATTAAAATTGATTCATAGGTCGAAACTTCGTATATGAGTGGTTATTTTACTCAAATCGTGGCTTTTTCAAATTTACTTTCACGGGTAGTATGAATGTACGCTCACATACTTCAATCACTATCGGTTTCAGTATACATGACCATCTTCTAGAACAAAGGTAAAGATTCATGTATGTGTATCAGTAATACGTCAACGTCACAGGACACGCAAGATGGCTGTATACAGCCACAATCGAAGTAACATTGTGGAAATACAAGGAAGGTGTGACGTGGTGATAAAGATGTGGGAGCTGGCCTGGACTCCTACGGTTGCTGGATACAGTGGACTGTTCGGTTGCGTTTTTGACAGTGACATAAAAGTAGCGAAGGGGTTTTAGGAGGGAACTTTGTTGGCTTGTACAGGATAGAGATTGGTGGAGGTAAGTGGGTAAGGAATGCGAAGCGGAGCATTGGCGCTCACCGATTTGGAGGGAGTGGTAATGGTTTAGAGGGTTTGAGAACGATACAGCACTTGCATAAGAGAGTACGAGACAGGTTATGATGTCCAGTTACTTTAAACCAACAACACGGAATCCTACAGCCCTCAGCCAGTTTCGTACAAAGCAGTGAGGCTCATTAATGAGAACAGGGTACAATGTTGTACAAGTGAGCTAAAAGAGGTTGTATAGAATGAGACATATACGGAAAGAGATGCTAATGTCAAATTTAATTTATGTCACGATTTGAAAGTTGCTTCCCTAAAATTTATCCAGGACATCCGTTTATAAAACAAGTAAGCCATACATAACTAAGGGAATAAAATTTCATGAAAGAGGAATAGTTAAATGTATATAAAGATCACAATAATTCAAGATTCGAGATTACTTACATACAACAAAAATACTGTAATATTTTAAGGAAAGCCATTAAAATGTCATGAGACACATTAACAATACGTACAATAAAATTGAAACTAAAGGAGGTATAGTCAAACGAGAGAAAGCACCGCCAGTCAGTGTACATGATACCGTAACAGTTAAGCTAAATGGCAATGTTGCGACTATAATTCAAAAGTAGTTAGTACTTTTAATAATCACTATTTAGGTGTAGCACCAAAAATGAGTTTAAATATTTCAGTTGAAGGTTTGTGGAATGACATTTTTATTTATTCTCTTGCTTCTTCAACTAAACCCTTTAACCACATTTTTGCTGGTACACTTAGCCAGTGATTGTTGAAAGAACTTTTTTAAAGCTTTATATTCAGCTCTGTGCATGAAATACGGTCATACCAATGATTTAGGAAGAGCTTCTGCAAGACCCAGTAAATTTTTATTTAAAAACTAGTAACATGTAGAAAAAAAGAAGAAAAATCTATTTTTTATGTATTAAGTATGACTTCACATAAAACAGCAAGGGGAGGTGAGCTACAGAGTGGAGCGGTAACTGTCATTGCAGGAAATGAGCAAAAATGATGAGTGACCACGTTAACACAACAAACAGAAACTTAACTAAACTTGTATTTCTCCAAGTGTACGATGACTCGTTACAAATAATGTAGCAAGAGATGGAGCCCAAACTCGTAGAATGAGCAACGAGGATGAGGTTCTCTGGCCTATAACAAGTACATGGTGTAGGAGGCGCGACTATGTGTCATCTGCATAGCGAAATGGCTCAGAGTGCCAGTGAGACATGCTGCTCTCAGTGAACATCCTGTGTCATGACGGCAGAGGATGCTCGTAGTCCAGAGCTACTGGAACCGTGGCTCAGCAGGTGTGCACCATGAGGTCCGCCGAATCGCAAATGACCGCTATCATCATCTAACGGAAACTTGCAATTCTACAGCTAATGATTACCCATATTAACAACTGCAAATACATTTAACGTTTAATTCTGTTGCCAACTTGTTGACGCCAGTGGGGTGGTGTTGATACGTGATACGACAGAAAGTGCATTTACATGAGCGGGCGAAAAAATAGTGTGTGCATTAATGTTAACACTAACGACGTGTACATATCCAGTAAGCTGATGTGGTCCACAGCATTTTGGTAAAAGAATCGTTTAAATGGTCTATGGAGCATGTGAATAACTGAGTAGTGTAGTTAAGTATGACAGTAAAGAGGTTTAGTAGTTATGTGTGGCCTTTTAGTCTTAGTCTATCGTGGGCTTTCTTCTGGACGGTTAGCAAGCGGGATTGCAGATCAGCGTTTGATCGAGTATTTGTCGAAGTTGTAGGGATTCAGTGAGATGAAGAAGACAATTGCGCACTGTGAGGTACAATCGTTGCATGTCACTCGAGAGCCAGGTGCAGTTTTTCGAGTGGACCCCACTCCGGCGGCTTGCCTTTCCCTCACCCACCGCAGTAATCCGATCGAGAAAGGGGACTGAAAATACGCATGGTCCAACAGGAATTCCACGACCTTCCAGTTACGAGGCACGCACTTAACAACAAGGACACCATGGCCGTCATTGGTAGGTAAAAGTCTTGAGGACAGAAAGATCGGGTGATTTCTTCTGTAACTACAGCCTGGTTTTTGCTGGTTATATCAGGTTGTGTGGTCTGTGGGTGTATCTTGTTGGAAATTGAGTGCTATCGGCTGTTTTAAGCCCGGCCAATCTCCTGGGGTGTGGTAGGATCCCCGTGACACGCTGCTGGAAGCACTTAAGACGGAAACTGGAACTGCTCTCTGGTGGTTTTAACTATACGATGTCGACAACATCGCGGTTGGAGCTCATATCGACATCAGGCGCAGATTAGATTAGATTAGATTAATACTAGTTCCATGGATCATGAATACGATATTTCGTAATGATGTGGAACGAGTCGAATTTTCCAATACATGACATAATTAGGTTAATTTAACAATATACTTAAGTTAATATAACAACTTTATTTTTTGTGTTTCTTTGTTTTTATTTATTTATTTTTTATTTATTTATTTTTTTATTTTTTTCTTAATTTATATCTAAAAATTCCTCTATGGAGTAGAAGGAGTTGTCATTCAGAAATTCTTTTGATTTCTTCTTAAATACTTGTTGGTTATCTGTCAGACTTTTGATACTATTTGGTAAGTGACCAAAGACTTTAGTGCCAGTATAATTCACCCCTTTCTGTGCCAAAGTTGGATTTAATCTTGAATAGTGAAGATCGTCCTTTCTCCTAGTATTGTAGTTATGCACACTGCTATTACTTTTGAATTGGGTTTGGTTGTTAATAACAAATTTCATAAGAGAGTATATATACTGAGAAGCTACTGTGAATATCCCTAGATTCTTAAATAAATGTCTGCAGGATGATCTTGGGTGGACTCCAGCTATTATTCTGATTACACGCTTTGGTGCAATAAATACTTTATTCCTCAGTGATGAATTACCCCAAAATATGATGCCATATGAAAGCAATGAGTGAAAATAGGCGTAGTAAGCTAATTTACTAAGATGTTTATCACCAAAATTTGCAATGACCCTTATTGCATAAGTAGCTGAACTCAAACGTTTCAGCAGATCATCAATGTGTTTCTTCCAATTTAATCTCTCATCAATGCACATACCTAAAAATTTGGAATATTCTACCTTAGCTATATGCTTCTGATTAAGGTCTATATTTATTAATGGCGTCATACCATTCACTGTACGGAACTGTATGTACTGTGTCTTATCAGATAACGTTGATGTTACCTTTGACAGGCTATATGACTATGTGACCGGGTAAACTTAGGACGACAGGATGATAAGGAGCTCACCGATAACAATTACTATCATCTTGGCTGTGTCCGTCCCGCACTGCGTTTGGCAGCACGGTAAACAGAGACAAACCTCTCTACGGTTTTAGCTTGCAAATAGCAGACTGTGTTAAACTCGCCGCGAGGAACGCTGTGCATGCAGGAGGCGGTCGGCCGCAACAGGGCATAGAGGAGAGCCCTGCCGAATGACGTAACAAGAGAGCAGGGATTTGCCGTGAGCTGCAAATACTGTGAATTCCAGGTTTAATTAGCGAAACATCGAAACGACGGAAAAAATTGCACGCAGTGCAGAGTATCGGAATCCACGCACAAGCGCAGCTCGAGCCCTAACAACCTGCGCTGGTTCGTGTCGAAAGAATTTTAACTGGAAAACTTAATATATACTACCACTAAAAATTTTTGGTGAATTTCTGAGTACGTATTGTAACCGCCCAAAGATAGTGTGAGATCCTTGAATGGCATTAGATATATTCGTTTAGAGATCTCAACAGACGAAGAATATATGTATCTTAAATACACTCCTGGAAATGGAAAAAAGAACACATTGACACCGGTGTGTCAGACCCACCATACTTGCTCCGGACACTGCGAGAGGGCTGTACAAGCAATGATCACACGCACGGCACAGCGGACACACCAGGAACCGCGGTGTTGGCCGTCGAATGGCGCTAGCTGCGCAGCATTTGTGCACCGCCGCCGTCAGTGTCAGCCAGTTTGCCGTGGCATACGGACCTCCATCGCAGTCTTTAACACTGGTAGCATGCCGCGACAGCGTGGACGTGAACCGTATGTGCAGTTGACGGACTTTGAGCGAGGGCGTATAGTGGGCATGCGGGAGGCCGGGTGGACGTACCGCCGAATTGCTCAACACGTGGGGCGTGAGGTCTCCACAGTACATCGATGTTGTCGCCAGTGGTCGGCGGAAGGTGCACGTGCCCGTCGACCTGGGACCGGACCGCAGCGACGCACGGATGCACGCCAAGACCGTAGGATCCTACGCAGTGCCGTAGGGGACCGCACCGCCACTTCCCAGCAAATTAGGGACACTGTTGCTCCTGGGGTATCGGCGAGGACCATTCGCAACCGTCTCCATGAAGCTGGGCTACGGTCCCGCACACCGTTAGGCCGTCTTCCGCTCACGCCCCAACATCGTGCAGCCCGCCTCCAGTGGTGTCGCGACAAGCGTGAATGGAGGGACGAATGGAGACGTGTCGTCTTCAGCGATGAGAGTCGCTTCTGCCATGGTGCCAATGATGGTCGTATGCGTGTTTGGCGCCGTGCAGGTGAGCGCCACAATCAGGACTGCATACGACCGAGGCACACAGGGCCAACACCCGGCATCATGGTGTGGGCAGCGATCTCCTACACTGGCCGTACACCACTGGTGATCGTCGAGGGGACACTGAATAGTGCACGGTACATCCAAACCGCCATCGAACCCATCGTTCTACCATTCCTAGACCGGCAAGGGAACTTGCTGTTCCAACAGGACAATGCACGTCCGCATGTATCCCGTGCCACCCAACGTGCTCTAGAAGGTGTAAGTCAACTACCCTGGCCAGCAAGATCTCCGGATCTGTCCCCCATTGAGCATGTTTGGGACTGGATGAAGTGTCGTCTCACGCGGTCTGCACGTCCAGCACAAACGCTGGTCCAACTGAGGCGCCAGGTGGAAATGGCATGGCAAGCCGTTCCACAGGACTACATCCAGCATCTCTACGATCGTCTCCATGGGAGAATAGCAGCCTGCATTGCTGCGAAAGGTGGATATACACTGTACTAGTGCCGACATTGTGCATGCTCTGTTGCCTGTGTCTATGTGCCTGTGGTTCTGTCAGTGTGATCATGTGATGTATCTGACCCCAGGAATATGTCAATAAAGTTTCCCCTTCCTGGGACAATGAATTCACGGTGTTCTTATTTCAATTTCCAGGAGTGTATATGTATCTTATTTCTGTCAGGAAGAAATTAAGCACTTTGAATTAAGGTTGCTGTATTAGCTAAACGTGATCTTTACGTTTTTTCTTGACATCTCCAAAGATCGGTCAGTTGTCAATAAACATTTTCAGAGATTTTGTATGGCAGTGTCTTGTAGAAAAACGCTCTTTGATCTGCTATTACCCTATGTTCTGGCATTCACCAACCCTACAACATGTGCGAATACATGGTCTGCTGTCCTCTCTATGGTGACACATCCATGCATAAACAGTAAACATTGCTAGATCCCCGGAGGAGCGTGGCCGCGTTACGCGGGGAATATTAGCCGACTGCCTCTATTTTTATTCCTTCAACTTCTTCCCTTGATTTGATTTTACAAGCAACTTAAAAGAGAAATAGTTTTAGCCTCCTAATGTCCGGACAGTGAGAGTAGTAAGAGACCCCTAAATTTTGTGCCTTTTGGCGTCCATTGCTTCGCGTTGGAAGATTAAATGTGATGCGATATCATTTCCCACACCACATGATATGAACTCGAAACCTTGTTTCTCTATTAACATAGTGTCTAGGTGTCTCTTGAAGTTCCCATGGCCAGTCATTAAACTTTACATGAGTTCAATTAGCCTTCCATTCAGACCCAGGACTGCAGAACTTCAACTACTACACACATACACTATACGATCAAAAGTATTCAGACACCCACAAATCACACGTTATTATATTAGATGCATTGTGCTGCCACCTACTGCCAGGTAATCCATACCAGCAACCTCAGTAGTCATTAGACATCGTGAAGGGCAGAATGGGGCGCTCCACGGAACTCACGTACTTCGAACGTGGTCAGGTGATTGGGTGTCACGTGACATACGTCTGTACGCGAGATTTCCACACTCCTAAACACCCCTAGGTCCACTGTTTCCGATATGATAGTGAAGTGGAAACGTGAAGGGGACACGTACAGCGCAAAACCGTACAGGGCGACCTCGTCTGCTGACTGACAGAGACCGTCGACAGTTGATGAGGGTCGAATGTGTAATAGGTAGACATCTATCCAGACCACCACACAGGAATCCCAAACTGTATCAGGATCCGCTGCAAGTACTAGGACAGTTAAGCGGGTGAGAAAATTTGGATTTCATGGGCGAGCGGCTGCTCATAAGTCACACATCACGCCGGTAAATGCCGAACGACGCATCGCTTGGTGTAAGGAGCGTAAGCATTGGACGATTGAACAGTGGAGTGACGAATCACAGTACACAGTGTGTCGATCCGATGGCAGGGTGTGGGTACTGCGACTGCTCGGTGAACGTTATCTGTCATCGTGTGTAGTGCTAACAATGCAATACAGAGGCTGCAGTGTTATGGTGTGGTCGTGTTTCCCATGGAGGGCTTGCACCCCTTGTTGTTTTGCGTGGCACTATCACAGCAAAGGCCTAGAGATATGTTTTAAGCACCATCTTGGTTCACACTGTTGACGAGAAATTCGGGGTTGGCGATTACATCTTTCAACACTATCGAGTACCTGTTCATAATGCACGGCCCGTGGTGGTGGTCACAAGACAATAACATCCCTGTAATGGACTGGCCTGCACAGAGTCCTGCCCTGAATGCCATAGAACACCTTTGGGATGCTATGGAACGCCGATTTCGTGCCAGGCCTCACCGACTGAATTCGGTACCTCTCTTCAGTGCAGCACTCCATGAAGAACGGGCTGCCATTCCCCAAGAAACCTTCCAGCACCTGATTGGACGTATGCCTGCGTACTGAATTCCTGCATTACCGATGGATAGTGCCACCAACTTGTAAGTCATTTTCATCCAGGTGTCCGGATACTTTTGATCATATTTTGTACGTTGTGACCAATTTCCGTCAAAATCTGTCAGTTAAGTGACTGTCGACGAACGCCGAGCAGTTGGCAACAAACGGTTTGTTGAGCTACGATGGAAGTTAGCAGACAATGAAACTCTTGCCCGTCTACAGCGAAAACAAGTTCTATAAATGTGTCTGGCAGTGGAAGTAAAGTCAAAGGGCACGGACTAGCATGGCTTCTACCAAGACGGCGACCACTGCTATTCGGTAATGAGCTACATCTGCAACATTGGTCTCGTTGCTTTCCTGTCTGCCCTCGCACATGATATCCACTTCCCAGTGGAACACAGATTGCATCCGCAGTGAAATTGTCGTCCACTGATTCACATTTACATCTCATCAATACTCCACCAGCCATCTTATGTGTGGCGGAACGAACTTCCTCTCATATCTGCTCGAGTCGCGAATGGGACTCGAGAAAAACTATTGCTGGTAAGTGTCAGTGTGAGCTCGAATATCCGTAATTTGACCGCCACGATATTTTCGTGAGACATACTTCTGAGTAAATAACATATAGTATGAGTCTTCCAGGCACGTAGGCTTTCGGAAATTTAATAATAGACCACACCGTGATGCACTGCGCCTCTCATGCAGCATCTGCTTCTGAAGTTAAATGAGCATCTTTGTGACGCTTTCACGCTTGCTCAACTGATCTGCGTCGAAACATTGTGGTTTTTAGATGTTCTCTACATCTTTTATCAATCCTATCTTGTGCGGGTTCGAGACTGCCGAGCAATATTCCAGTAACAACGGAACGAAGATTTTGCAACTGTACTTCCTGAGAATTCTTCCATCTAACTCAAAGTCTTCCTTCTACCTTTCCTGCGTTTAACGTAACATGTTCGTTCCAGTTTAAATCGCTCCGTACGCATTTCTCCAGATATTCAAATCATGTGACTGCTCTCAATGATTTTTTTTAAAACCTGTAACCAGACAACAATAGATATTTTCGTCTCCTCTAGCGCGAAACTTTACATTTGTTTACCTTCAGGGTCAACTGACAATTTGTACAAAAAGTTCCGAACTCTGCGGGTCATCCTGCACTTAACTATAATGTTCTAATATAGCAGCCGGTCGTAGTGGCCGTGCGGTTCTAGGCGCTACAGTCTGGAACCGCGCGACCGCTACGGTCGCAAGTTCGAATCCTGCCTCGGGCATGGATGTGTGTGATGTCCTTAGGTTAGTTAGGTTTAAGTAGTTCTAAGTTCTAGGGGACTGATGACCCAAGTTAATTCCCATAGTGCTCAGAGCCATTTGAACCATTTTCTAATATAGCAGTCTTTCTATAAAGGGTAGTCCATTGATCGTGACCGGGTCAAATATCTCACTAAATAAGCCTCAAACGAAAAAATTACAAAGAATGAAACTTGTCTAGCTTGAAGAGGGAAACCAGATGGCGCTATGAATGCCCCTAGATGGCGCTGCCATTGGTACAACGGATATCAACTGCGTTTTTTTTAAAAAATAGGAATGCCCAATTTTAGAACATATTCGTGTAGTACGTAAAGCAATATGAATGTGTTAGCGGGACCACATTTTTCGATTTGTGATAGATGGCGCACATCAGTCACAAATATATGGCTCACAATTTTAGACGAACAGTTGGTAACAGGTAGGTTTTTTAAATTAAAATACAGAACGTAGGTACGTTTGAACATTTTATTTCGGTTGTTCAAATATGATACATGTACCTTTGTGAACTTATCATTTCTGAGAGTCCGCAGCTCGTGGTCTCGCGGTCGCGTTCTCGCTTCCCAAGCACGGTATCCCGGGTTCGATTCCCGGCGGGTTCAGGGATTTTCACCTGCCCCGAGATGAGTGGGTTTTTCTGTCGTCTTCATCATTTCATCATCATTCATGAATGTGGCGAGTTGGATTGAACAAGGGTTGGGAACTGGTACGGGCGCTGATAACCGCGCTGTTGAGCGCCCCCAAACCAAACATCATCATCATCATCATTTCTGAGAAAGCGTGATGTTACAGCGTGATTAGCTGTAAGTACCACATTAACCCAATAAATGCTCAAAATTATGTCCGTCAACCTCAGTGCACTAAGCAATACGTGTAACGACATTCCTCTCAACAGCGAGTAGTTCGCCTTCCGTAATATTCGCACATGCATTGACAATGCGCTGACGTATGTTGTCAGGCGTTGTCGGTGGATCACGACAGCAAACAGCCTTCAACCTTCTCCACAGAAAGAAATCCAGGGACGTCAGATCCGTCGAATGTGCGGGCCATGCTTCGACGACCAGTCCAACTGTCATGAAATATGCTGTTCAATACCGCTTCAACCGCACGCGAGCTATGTGCCGGACATCCATCATGTTGGAAGTACATCGTTATTCTGCCATGCAGTGAAACATCTTGTAGTAACATCGGTAGAACATTACGTAGGAAATCAGCATACGTTGCACCATTTAGACTGCCATCAATAAAATGGGGGACAATTATCCTTCCTCCCATAGTGACGCACCATACATTAACCCGCCAAAGTCGCTGATGTTCCACTTGTCACAGCCATCGTGCATTTTCCGTTGCCCAATAGTACATATTATGCCGGTTTACGTTACCGCTGTTGGTGAATGACGCTTCGTCGCTAAATAGAACGCATACGAGAAATCTGTCATCGTCCCGGAATTTCTCTTGTGACCAGTGGCAGAACTGTACACGACGTTCAAAGTCGACGCCTTGCAATTCCTGGTGCATAGAAATATGGTACGGGTGCAATCGATGTTGATGTAGCAGTCTCAACACCGAAGTTTTTGAGATTCCCGATTCCCGCGCAATTTTTCTGTTACTGATGTGCGGATTAGCCGGGCAGTAGCTAACACACCTACTTGGGCATCATCATTTGTTGCAGGTCGTGGTTGATGTTTCACACGTGGCTGAACGCTTCCTGTTTCCTTAAATAACGTAACTATCCGGTGAACGGTCCGGACACCTGGATGATGTCGTCCAGGATACCGAGCAGCTTACATAGCACACGCCCGCTGGGCATTTTGATCACAATAGCCATACATCAACACTATATCGACCTTTACCGCAGTTGGTAAACGGTCCATTTTAACAAGGGTAACGTATCACGAAGCAAATACCGTCCACACTGATGGAATGTAGCGTGATACCACGTACTTATAAAAATAAAAAATGGGGGTTCCTATTTTTAAAAAACGCAGTTGACATTCGTTTGACCTATGGCAGCGCCATCTAGCGGGCCAACCATAGCGCCATCTGGTTTCCTCCTTCAAGCTAGCGGGTTTCCTTCTTTGTAGTTTTTTTCGTTTGATGCTTATTTCGTGAGATATTTGGCCCGGTCACTATCAATGGACCACCATGTATACAACACACTACCCACGCTTAACCTCATGGAGAATCCGAGAATAATGGTCCAATAACACCTCAGAATTTACTCTTTTGGCTGAAGGTTTTTGCCTCGTTGAGAAGGACTTGCTACGATCTATTTACTAACAACATGGAAGTCATTTCTCGAATCTGGTCCGATAGTCAATACGATCATATTCTTCAGTAGACAACACTGTGGAGCTTCTTGAAACTCCTTTCGGAAGTCAAGCATCAACGTGGATGCCGGTAACTACCGCCATCTGGGTCTCGTCGACGAGATGAGCGAGCTGGGTTTCGTGCTGTCGTTGCTTTTACATAGTCCATATCCATTCCTACAGATGATATACTGGCTCTTCAGAAATGTCGTAACAAGTGAGCATAAAACATTTTCTAAAATCGTGCAAGAGCCTGACTTCAGTGATGTAGACATGTGGGAGTCTATTTTTCTTGACCAGCGGAATGAACTGCGCATTTTTCAAGTCATTAGGAATGCTTCGCTCATCGATTGACCTACGGTACACTGCTGTTATAAGTGGAGGAAGCACTTTTGCATTCTCAATGGAAAATCATATGGGCGTTGCATCACGTCCAGTCGCACTTCCTCTGTTGAGTGGGCTTAAGAGATTTTCTGTCTAGTAGATTCTTATTTCAACATGTGTCATTTTGACGTTCCTGCGACGACTCAAAACAGGAACCACTCAACATTCCTCTACAGTGAAACAATTTTGGAAAAAACTGTGTATTTTTGACTTTCTGTTTGTTTTCCACCATTTAGATGCCGAGAATCGCACAGAGTGTCTGTACAGATGGCTTCGTTCCGTTTACTGCTTGAACATAAGATAAAAACACATAGAGATATAGTACTTAGTCGAAGTACACTCGCATACAAGTATGTCTTAGTAATTTGAGCAATTTCGTTTTGTTGCCTGAATGTAATTGGTGAATGGGGTTTGGTGAGAAATATTTCAATTAGCTACATGTCTTGGAAACGCTTTACACAGCATCCCGCTAGACGATTGCGGGGTAGTGCGATGTGGCTTTAAAACGCTGTATTCACATCGGCAGATGGTCTTGTGACTTCCAGCAAATGTAAGAGTGAGTGAGACTTATGAGACAACGGGATAGTTGTTCGCATGTGGATTTGATGCCGCGGAGTTGACATAGTGTTACCTTGGACGGAAATTCGGCGGCAACATTTATATGAGATGTTCACAGGGTCGTTGCCATGTGAAGTGGAATTCGAGTTTTACTTTGGGTTCAACCTGAGCAGTAAGACGAAGGTGTTATGCTTGCCGTTTCGTCTAATTCACCGGCGAGATTACGTGTGTGTGCACCAGAATGGGCTGCCTGCCTTAGTTAAAGGACAACAGCAGCAACGTGTACGTCACAGCCTGCAGATTTTTGTCGTGGCAAGGGATGGCTCTCAAATGGCTCTGATCACTATGGGACTTAACATCTATGGTCATCAGTCCCCTAGAACTTAGAACTACTTAAACCTAACTAATCACACAACACCCAGCCATCACGAGGCAGAGAAAATCCCTGACCCCGCCGGGAATCGAACCCGGGAACCCGGGCGTGGGAAGCGAGAACGCTACCGCACGACCACGAGATGCGGGCTGTGGCAAGGGATGGAAAGCGGAAACGAATAATCGATGAGTGTTACACTTTGATACACAAAATTTGTCAGCTTCGGTTTTAATGTACGCCACCGATTAAGCTTATTTAAGAGTTTCATGGTGTCTGAGAGGATTCTCTTCATGTCCATATTGTGCATTGTAAACTCTGTGACCAGACGGTTCCATGATTCTACATTCTCGTTTCAGCTGGGTGGCGTTAAGTTTTGTGTACTAACTTTGATGGTTATTGGTCTAATATTTTTGAAATAATTGACATATATGCCTAAGCCCCTTGCCTTGCTAAAATAATTTACGTATAGGCCTATGAGCAAGCCACTTGCTCTGCTAAGTGTTTTTCCTGTGAGGTGTAAATATATTTTCGTTAAGTCGTGTTTGTTCTGCTGTACATGTCCGAGAGAACAGACATCACTTGTGATACAGTAACCGTGAATCAACTTTATTACCAGAAGTCAGGACTTCAGCCGCTCTTTTCCCTTTCTTCGTGAGTCGTCTTTTGACATGTTTGACATGGCGCGCCACAAATTCTTCCCCTGTGCTAACCTTTTCACTTCGGAGTAGCATTTACAACATATGTAGCTGGATATATTCCAATCTCTTCCTTCTCCCAGAGTTCTTACTTTCTGCAGCTCCCTATACTACCGTCGAAATTATTCCTTGCTGGCTTGACAGGCGACCTATCATCCTGTCCCTTTTTCATGTGGGTGTTTTCCAAATATTCTTTCCCTCACCGATTCTGCAAAGAAATTCCACATTTCTTACCTTATCAGTCCACCTAATTTTCAACACTCGTCGGTAGCACCACATCACAGATGCTTCGAGTCTCTTCTGCTGTTTTCCTCCAGTCCGAGCTCCAAACGTACAACCTCGCAGATTTGTTCCTCAAATGAAGGTCTGTATTTGATAGCAGACTTCTCTTAGCCAGGAATGTCCACTTTGCCAGTGCTAGTCTGCTTTAGATGTCATCGTTCCTCCGTCAGTGAAGGGTTATTTTGCTGCCTAGATAGCAGAATTCCTTGAGTTCATGATCCCCAATTCGTGATCGCCACTTATGATGTTAAATTTATCACAGTACTATTTTCTGCTACTTATCATCTCTTTCGTCTTTCTTTGATTTATTCTCAATCCATATCCCGTACTCATTAGGCTGTTCATTTTATTCAAAATAATCTGCAGTTGTCCTTCAATTTTACTGAGGATAACAATGTCACCAGCGAATCTTATCATTGGTGTCAGTTCAACTCGAATTTTAATTCCTCACCCTCTTTAATAGGAATACTTCGTACTTGGCCTCCTACTCTTATTGTTTCCTCCTTGTTCTTCTACGTATTATACGTATATTACCCTTCTTTACCTACAGCGTACCCCTACTTTCCTGAGAATTTCAAACATCTTGTAATACCATACATTGTCATATGTTTTTCACAGGTCGAAAAATAATATGGATACGTCCTGATTTTTCTTCAGTCTAGCGCCCATCGTCAGCCGCAAAGTCATAATTGCCTCTCTGGTGGCTTCTCCTTTCAAAAAAAATGGCTCTGAGCACTATGGGACTCAACTGCTGAGGTCATTAGTCCCCTAGAACTCAGAACTAGTTAAACCTAACTAACCTAAGGACATCACAAACATCCATGCCCGAGGCAGGATTCGAACCTGCGACCGTAGCGGTCTTGCGGTTCCAGACTGCAGCGCCTTTAACCGCACGGCCACTTCGGCCGGCCCTTCTCCTTTCCTAAAGCTAAACTGATCGTACAACATACCCTCAATTTCCTTTTCCATTCTGTATATTATTGTTGCGAACGACTTCGACAAATGATCTGTTAAACTGATTGTGCGACAGTTCTCACACTTGTCAGTAATTGTTATCTTCGGAATTGCGTGGAAGATATTTTTCTGAAACTTTGACGATATAGCGCGTAAAATACATACTACACTGCAACATAAGAAGTCGTTTTATTGCCACGTTCTCGAATGATTTTAGAAATTCCGATGGAATTTTACGTATTCCTTCTCTCATTTAGTCTTACGTTCTCCAGAGCTCTTAAATTCTAGCTAATTTCGAATCCTCTATCTCTTCCCTATAGACTTCTATTTCTTTTTCTATCACGTCATCAGCCAAGCCACCCCCTCGTAGAGGTATTCAATGTTTTCACATACCGGCACTTTCCTCTGCTTTTAACAGTGGAATTCCCTTTGCACTCTTAATGTTACACCCCTTGCTTTTAATTTCACCGATGGTTCCCTTCACTTTCCTATATGATGAGCCAATCCTTCCGACAGTCATTCCTTTTCCGATTTCTTCACATTTTTCGTGTAGCTATTCCACCCTAGCTGCCCTGCACTTATATCTCTGTATTCCTGAATTCCCCTGAACAGTTTTGTACTTCCTTCTGTCGTCCATCAGCTGAAGTATTATACTGCTACCTGTGGTTTCATCACCGAGCGAGATGGCCCAGTGGCAGCTGAGTTAATTGATCAACGATGAACATGAAAAAGCGTCATGGGACATCCGCCCCGAATAAATAGAACGAACAATCACGAACAAAATGAGATTAAAAAAATATGGTTAGCACACTGAACTGGCATTCAGGAGAACGGCGGTTCAAACCCGCGTCCGGCCATCCTGATTTAAGTTTTCCGTGCCTAAATCACTTCAGGTAAATTCCGGGACGGTTCCTGTGGAAGGGCACGGCTGACTTCCTTCCCACATCCTTTCCTAATCCGATGGGACCGATGACCGTGCTGATGGCCCCCTCGCCCGAATCAACCAACCAATCACCCGTGGTTGCATCACAGTTACCTTCTTTGGTCTATTATTTCTTCCCAGCTTGTCAGATTGCCCTCTGTAGAGTTATTCATTCCCCTTGAACTGAACTGCCTATTAAGCTGTTCGTTATCACACTATCTATAGCTTCAGAGAACTTCAAGCGTCTCTCTTCATTCTTTACTACTTCCAAATCCCAATCCTTTGCATATTGTTTCTTTCTGACTAGTCTCTTAAGCTTCAGCCTGTTCTTCATCATTACTAAATTGTGATCTGGGTCTGTATCTGCTCTTGGGTGCGCCTTCCGATCCAATACTTGAGTTCGGAATCTGCCTGACCATGATGTAATCTAACTCAAATCTTCCTCTATAAACCGGACTTTTGCAAGTATATCTCCTCCGCTTGAGATTCTTCAATAGAGTATCCGCAATTACTATCTGAGATTTATTGCAGAACTAAATTAGTCTTTCTCCTGACTCATTCCTACTAGCAAACCCATACTCTCCCTTGACTCTTTTCTCCTTCCCTTGAAACAGCTTTCGAATCTCCAATGATGATGACGTTTTTGTCTCCCTTTAATTACTAAATTAGCTGTTCAATATTCACATATACTTTCTCTGTCTCCTCATCTTCTACTTGCGACGACGGCATGTATACCCGAACTACTGTTCTCGGTGTTCATTTGCTGTCGATTATGGTGAGAACAGCTGCTCACAGGAACTCACTTTCTGACCTACCATTCTATTCATAATCATTCTTTACTACTGTTGATATTACCCTTTACTCATATGACAAGAAATTCTTGTCTTCTTTCCATTTCACTTCACTCACACATACTGTATCTATATAGATTATTTGCATTTCCCTTTTCAGATTTTACAACTTCCCGACCACGTTGAAACTTCTGACATACCACTTCCCCATCCGAAGAAAAGTATCCTTTCGTTAGTTATTCAATCTTTGTCATGGTCACCTCCCTTCTGTTAGGACCCTCCCGGAGACTAGTACGGAATCTTTTGCCGATGGAGAGTTCATTATGACACTTTTTCAGTTATAGGCCAAATGTCTTACGGATACACATAGTGTGTCTTTAATTCAGTGGTTTCCATCCTCATACCGTCAGTCATTGATGATTCTTCCACCAAAAATGGTTCAAATTACCCTAAGCACTATGGGACTTAACATCTGAGGTTATCAGTCCCCTAGACCTAGAACTACTTGAACCTAACTAACCTAACGACATCACACACATGCCCGAGGCAGGATTCGAACCTTCGACCGTAGCAGTAGCGCGGTTCCGGACTGAAGCGCCTAGAACCGCTCGCCCACAACGGCCGCGATTCCACCCTTTTGCCGAAGTTTCCCAACAGAAGTTTGGGACAATGTCCTGAATCTCTGTCCTCTCCCCATCCTTTTTGACAAGGCCGTTGGCCTAATGAGGGTGACCACTTATACCGGAAGTCTTTGACTTGATACAGATATTGAAACATATCTACAGTAGAGACTCGAAACTTTTCACGGACAGGGACACGGACACGGATGCTCTGCTTCTCTAGAGTGGTTGCCTTAATTGTGTGGGCCATCCTAACACGCTTCTTGTCAGTCCCCCATTCTCAAACTGTGCTCGTAGCATTCGCTAAGTATCGTAGGGGTTCGTACGAAATTGAAATTGTGAAACTGTTAAAAACCTGCAAGAAGATTAGAGAGTATTGTTTGGCAACACTGATTCAAAAATATTCTAAACCCGTATGTTCTACGTCAAATGTATCCACAATCAAACGCATTAAAGCAAGCATCATGCGTATAGTACATCACACCTGCGCTGATTTCAGAGTTCGTACCCGGGACTATGCTAACCGCATGTGTACCCAGCCAATCTTCGATTCCCCACGCGTTCTAAGTGACACGTCCAACCCTCTCTCTCACAATCACAACTATAGCAGCCACTATCAGAACACAATCCGCCAGGAAGTCTGGTACAAAAATTTTCATTGCATGGCACTACAGTGCTTTATATTCTACAGAAATTACAGACCTGGTATATATACAGCCATAGCTATGAGGCTCTCATCAGTTCACAAAGGCTATCAACAAACACAACAGAACCCTAACAACAAGATTTACAAGAGAGGCACTCAACATTAAAAACGGCACAACGGGGCAAATCGTCGGGTGTTAACAGACTACCGGTAGAGATTTTGGGATTGAGTACTGTGATTTGGTGACTGAAATCTGGTGGTATGATCGCACCCTGAAGCCATTAGTTAATAAGCTGTGTGAAGAAGTCGCCGAAGAGACGCCAGCAACGCACATTAATCTCTACCGGTAGTCGGTTCGCACCCGGAGATTTGCGCCGTGGAGCCGTTTTTAAAGTTGAATGCAGTTCCTCTCTTGCAAATCTTGTTGTTAGGGTTCTGTTATGTTTGTTGGTAACTATTATGAACTGATGAGATGCTCATAGCTATGGCTGTATGTATACGAGGTTTGTAATTTCAGTAGTGCTATGCAATGAAAATTTATTTACCATCCCACCTGCTGGACTGTGTTCCGATTTTATCTGCTATCATCGTGATTGTGCGAGAGACGGCTGGACGTGACACTTAAAACACGTGGGGAACCGAAGAGTGGCTGAGTACACATGCGGTTGGCGTAGTCCCGGGCATGAACTCTGAAATCGGCGGAGGTTTGACGTACTATACTCATGATCATTGCTTTAATTTATTTGACTACGGATATGTTTGACTCAGAGCGTACGGCTTTAGAATATCCCTGTATCAATGCCGGTGAACAATACTCTCTAGTCGTCTTGTAGGTTTTTAAATAGTTTTCAGTTTCAGCTTAGCATATCGTACGAAACCCTACGGTAATTAATGAATGCTACGAGCCGTGGCGTTAATGGAAGGGGGCGCTACTTGTGGGTGAGAGGTTGAGAATATGGGTTGGAAGCGAAGCGTATCTGAACGGCCCAGGCGAGCCGGCACGGTAGCTCAGCGTGTTCAGTCAGAGGGCTGGCTACCGTCTGTAATAAAAAAATGAGTAAAGTAATCAACGAAACTTCAACAGGTGTCAAGTGACGTCCAACCAGACCAAATGCAGCGAAAAGTCACATTCAAATAGAAAAGAAACGTGGTTAAGGAAAGCAGTCTAGAGAAGCGGAGCATCTGGGTTCGAGTTCCAGTTGGACACAAATTTTCACCCTGCAACTTTGATTTATTTCAATGCCTGTAATCTGCTGAAGTCCTGATTTCTTGTACCATCAGACATACATTTACTTTTAGAACAATTTAAAGGAGACACACTAAGGAAGGCAAGGGGGCTGCTCATAAGTGTACATTATTTTACAAACACGACTCCAATAAGCATCAAATTTAGTACATGAAACTTAACGGCACTCAGCCTAACCCAAGATGCTAAAGTTGGGAGCCGCCTGAGCATAAAGCGCACCACGCACGATATAGACATTAACAGAATGCTCCCAAACACGGCGAGACTCGTACACAACTTTAGTAGGTAGCCTACATTAATTCCGAAGCTGACCAATGTTTGTGTGTATCAGCCCATAGTGACGCTCACCATTTATCCGTTTCCACCATCCTTACCTTGTCTGAGTAAAATTCAAAGGCAAGATGGTGACATTCGCCCTAAATTAACATACGACACGAGCTATATAACACTTCCATGTCACGGTAACACGTAGTCGCCACTGACTGTTAATCGTGGCACTCAGCTCCCAGCCAGTGGTACAATGCGTTAAGATTACCGTCTTGATGGCAGCACTATCCAGAAACGACTGCCCCCACAGCACTGCGTTTGCTCAGGTTTATGACGACGCAACGCACATTCCCATCTATTTACCAAAGTTGCCCTCGGCTGTTATCTTCGCTAGCCGATTTGATCGGGGCTCATATTCCACGGGCCATTTGGAATGAATGGTTATACTGCGAGGAATTCTCGTAAAATAAAATGAAGGGATGGCTTTTCCCTACAATTTCAGTTTCCCTGTCCTGATGTAGTAGAAGACGGGCTAATTACCGTCGACATTTGTTGGAAAATAATCAGTAGCAGACGCGTAGAAAAATACGATAATTGTAAATAAGCAAAGCGGAATAATTGGGAAACGAACGTGGAAGGAATTCGGGAACACAAAGTAGTTACGTAGCTGGATTCTATTAAAAAGGAAACGTTCTCGACGTGAGAAGCAAATGTATTAACATGAAACAAACACAACACAAACTTTGCTATGCATAGAGTAAATTTCACTTAGAGCAAACTACGTGCTAAGGATTTAAAAAAGTGATTATGTGAACACCAGCATTTATTTATGGCATCCTTTAAATTTTCTGAGATTAGTAAGCAAAATGTAAATGAAAATCATATTGACAACAGTGTCCAAATGATATGGAATACGATATTTATAACCAGATTTCCGGATAAAATTGCTTCGCCTTTCTATACAACAAAAACATAGGCCTACTTTGGTAGTAAGAAAACATTTTCAGTTTTAAATCCGTCGTTTTTTGAGTGCTGTAGTATAGCAAAAACGAAAACAAATATAGTGGCACTCAAATATCGTGAATTTGCTTTAAAAGACGCCAGTGTATAGCAAAATAAGGTATCCCTTTCCATCCATTAATCTCATAAAAATGAATCTATTACAAGATAGACTGATGGTGAGAGTAGTAAACCACAATAGTGAACAATTTCAAAATGTTCAGAACAATTTTCTAGAAATTCCACCCTCAATTGCACTGCACATTTCTAATATTTTGTTCGGCTTAAATTCATCTACATTACTTTATGTTCAACCATTCAATTTGCTGCGTAGGTGTTTATATCTTGTGTGCATCTTTCTTCTGTTCAAGTCGATACTCATACAAGTAAGCCAAACTTTTGTTCGTTCTGGAGTTCTTCATATGCAAATAATGATACTAGCACAAACACCTCACCGTTTAGAAAAATATCGATTCTCACATGTATCTGTGTTTTGAGCGCAAAGTAATCTCCTGTGATTGATAATCTAAAGTAGTTTTAAATAGTTAAAAAGACAAAAAATTATATGGACAAGACATAAACTACCAAATATAAGCTAATATACTTGAAATGCGTTCTGCTTTATAACCAGTTCAGAATCACATGGGCGTTTATGTAAGGGTTTGCTTAAAATAGGCATTTCTGTCTCCACCCGGAATTTCAGATTCCCTGTTGGACATTACGATTTCGGTTCTCTTGGTGTCTCTAAATTGCTTAGTGTTGGGATGTTTTCTTTGAAAAGAACACTGTCAGCTCCTTCCTGATTTTTTCCAGATCGCGGATTGTACTTTGTCATATAACGCTAAAGCAGTATAATATTAACGTACCAAATTACACGAAGGATGAAAAAAGATTGTGGCTAACGCTCCATCGATAAAGAGACAGTTATAAACAAATTGTAACTCCTAATTCACAATCCGAAATTCAAAAACAAAAAGTTTTCAGAAAATATAACTCTTTGGTCAGATCGTTACACATTAATAGTAGCGTTTGATCTTTGGAAAAGACGGGAGATTCTGAAGAGCTCAGCAACATCACCCACCAGATGAAGAGTACCAGGATGAATTATCAAAAGAAGAAGAAGGATTGATGGATTTCAGTCCACTCATAAAATGCTTCACTTATACTCGAAAAATTAAAAACAGGATTGTAGCTCGTCCGTACAAAATAAATATAGAAATATTAAAATACAAAGGAATCTTAGTAGGACAAACGCTTCTGCAGGTTGTCACCCAAAGCTGATGAATAGGTAAAAAATGTCATACGTGGAAACAGCACAGTTAATATCTATGTTCAAAATAAGAAACAACAAAAATAATAAATACACTGACAAAAAAGTGATGCACCCAGGGGATATAATCAGATGATGTCAGTGTAACCTTGTACAAGTACACATCACTGGCAGGTATGTAAACGATCATTTACAATTCTGTGTCATAGGCAGAATGGCCACCAGTGCGCATTAGTTCTGTTCGCGTTGTGTTGTCTTCAGGCCTAATAGGGTACACAAGTGGCGTGAACAGCGACAAAAGTTACGTGATTACTGAGAAGAACACGGCGATGCCGCATACCCGTTATACGTCTTACTCATAAATTGCTAAAAAAATGGGGAAATTCTGTTGAGCGGTATGTCGTTATGGTGAAATTCTGACTTCATCAAAAACTAAAGCTTCGTATATTTACTAAAAAGCACTAAAATCAGCTCTAGACAAGCTACAGAAAATCTGACAACAACATTGAAACTGAAATTAAGAGACCAGTTGAATAAAATTATGACAAAATTTATACAAGTATTATGAAATTTATCCGTTTCCGTTTGTTTATTAAGAAATATGGGAACTGATATATGAATGGTAACTACTTGAATAAAGTAATGAGGAATGGGCCAGGGAGAATTAAGTCGCAAGTTTGAATAGTGATTGCTATTTCTGGCCGACCGAAGTGGCCGTGCGGTTCTAGGCGCTGCAGTCTGGAACAGCGAGACTCCTACGGTCGCAGGTTCTAATCCTGCCTCGGGCATGGATGTGTGTGATGTCCTTAGGTTTAACTAGTTCTAAGTTCTAGGGGACTAATGACCTGAGAATTTGAGTCCCATAGTGCTCAGAGCCATTTGAACCAATTTTTTTTTTTTCTATTTCTGTTATACGATGCACAAAACGTAACTTTAAATTGATCACATGGCACTATTTCACTTTAATGAAACGATATTGAAGTGCAGTTGTTCGAAAATACGTAATGTATGTATTTGAGATGTTTTCTTTTCAACAGGACATCTAACTCTAAATTACGTCAAGCTGAAGGGGCTGTGAATCGTTTGCGCTTGCATTCCACTTCCAAAGATTTCTTCTTAAGCGTCTAAGTACATCAGCTATGACTATAAGCCGCAATCGTACCTTAAAACCATAGTAGCAACCACTTACCTCCGTTGCTTCCCACTTTTGTTACTCCCACTGTAGATGTAGATTACCAATTTTCTAATGACGTCTTACTCTTGGAGTAATTCCATTTCATTGGTTGTGGGAGTGAAGTGTAGTATCTTCTATTGCGTCTTTCTAATATACATAGTTTGGAATCAAGTGATACACCACCATACTTACCTCATTTAGGTTATAGAGCTTCCGTTCGTACATGCTGTTTCAGATCTTCTGTCGATTTGTTTATGTTTCACCTCTCTATCTTCTGAGAGAAATTCCCGTTCAGTTACTTCTTTACTACAGGAACCTGGGGATTAGTATGGTGTGTGCGGTAGGAGTAAATCCTTAATTGTTTGCTCTTTGCAAAACTGCTACACACTCAACGTTATGCGTACACGAGCGTTGTCATGGTTAGTGATCTCCACAATTCTTGCTGTTTTGTCAACAGTGTCTCATGTTTCCGCTCATCAAACTATTTACTGCTGGTCGCACGAGGTATCTTCCGGTCAGATTTTTGGCTGTTTGCATCAAACCAACTTTTCTTTTAGTTTCTCGCTCAATTTTCGTCCTTCATTTCAGTGGAGTGCTCAAAGATGTCTCCCCTTATTCTGCAGAGGGAGAGGGACTGTTTTCGTTTCTATTTTCTCTACCACGTAACACAGCCTGATGTTAGTCTGTTTTTCTGTTATTACAGCAACTGCAAAATCGCCGAAGACGTGAAACAGTTTACGTGTACAAGCTGGCAGCCAGGGGAGGAATATTTTAGGGAGTTTGTTTAAAAATTAAAAAAAAGAAAACAAGCAGAACATGCAAGACTGACATTTGACTGAGGTCAGAATGTTGGCTAACGGCGTATGTGTACATTTCGTCTCCGGGGTCATAAAGGGACCGGTCTTTCGCCGTACCTAATGTCAAAGGTGTACCATACGTCCCTTGATTCAGAGAGAACTGTAGCTGCCACAGTCAGCCCTCGTGGGCGAAGACCTGTAGATGACTGGGTTCACCGCCATCTATCGTGGATAATTGAAAACAGACAAACAGGCCAGATATTTATACGAGGAGTTTCTGCTTTTGTATCTGGCGTGTTTTCTGTTAAATTTGTGGGTATAAGCTCAGCCTGTTATGCAAAACATTGTTTTTCATGTGACCCAAACATATTTCAGAACCTCCGTGCCATCATAAATGTATTTTCTTTATTAATATCTGTGAAATGCGAACATATTTTGAGTGATAACTAATCTACGAAAATTAGGCTTCAAGAGCACTTTTATTTTGTTTTCGTCGTTAACTTAATTTTACATTATACGCGTCTGCAGGACTGTTTGTTTATTATCAGGCACTGGCAGCATGTCATCTGCAACGAAATGATTTCGTTGTAATTTTGTTAGGTAACTAACATATCCGTTCATGTTTAAAAGTAAGATTGTTGTGCAAGGATGTTTCGCACATATGTTTGCTTTTACTGAGGTTTCGCATTTGAAGATTCGTTGTCGTTTGCATTGCCATGAGTTATTGAGAGGCACACTAAAATACTACACATTTATTGGAGAATTTTGTTTTAAACAAAATATTTCACTTCGCCAAAACACAGAGAAATATGTTGTTTCTGTGTGTTCTATCAAAGTTGGCGTTCACTTGTTCTCAAGTGAGTTTCATACTGAATTTCATTTTTTTTATTTCTTTGTCTCTTTCCCCGTGTATATATATATATATATATATATATATATATATATATATATATATATATATATATATATATATGTGTGTGTGTGTGTGTGTGTGTGTGTGTGTGCGTGCATGTGCGTGTGTACCCGTATGTGTGTTGTGTGTGGCTTTTAGGAGTCTGCGTTGTCATTCCTGTAAAGTTCCTTAAATATATGCAACAACGTGCTTCTGCGTAGTCTGGTGTATTCATTTATAGCCTGTTTGCCTTCTGTAAATGGAAATACTCAATCACTGTTAGTTTATGGAAGAGGCTGCTACTGGTTTTTAGTACGTTTAGATTTGTTTCTATTGTAGTTGTGCCATGGTTGTGGCTTTTACATGCTCAGGGCGAATGTGCAGTGGGATCTGTTGGTTTTTAAAGCTCTGAGTTGTTCTGAATATCTTGTTTTAAAGTTAATGCAAATTTATCCTACGTACATTGCCTGAAATGAGTTGCATGTGGGTCTCCTGAAATGTGTTGAAGTCAGTTCATATATGCCTGATCTGTTGAATTTATCAGTAGGTGTTACAGACATTGATGAAATAGGAACCACATTCACGACGATAACAGCACAAAATTACTTTGTATTCCACAAAGAATTTTATCCCCACCGTGATGGTCTGCCAATGGGACCACAAATTAGTGGTCTCCTAAGACACTCATGAACAATGTAGAGAACAAAATGTTCATACGATTGATAAAACCACAAACTACAAAGTTCTACATTGCTACCGTTGTGTCGATGACGTAATGTGACTGATCGGCGAACCACACGTACTCCTAAAACAACAACACAATGAAATGAAATGTTTACACTCAAAACTTCACTTCTCATTACAAACTGAAAAAGAAAACACGCCAAAATTTCTGAACCTCAATACACAAAAAACGAAAATATCCATGATTTCACAATATACAGGAAACCGACGACAACGAGCACCAACCGTTCACATTCTATCAAACCACGCACTGGCAAACAAGCAGGCAACCTTTCATGAAACTTCCTGGAAAATTAAAACTATGTGCCGGACCGAGATTCGAACTCGGGACCTTTGCCTTTCGCGGGCAAGTGCTCTACGAACATTTTTTTGCAATCTCATTTTGTTTGTTTTAGTTCGTTGCATCTGCTCGGGGCGGACGTCGAAAGACACCCGTTTCAGTTCGTCGTTGATCCGTTAAATGTTTTTTTTTTTTCTTTTTTACAGAGGGCAGCTAACCCTCTGACTGAACAGGCTGAAAACAACCGCGCCGGCTGCCAACTGAGCTACCCGTGCACAACTCACGCCCTGTCCTCACAGCTTTACTTCTGCCAGTACCTCGTATCCTACCTTCCAAACTTTACAGAAGCTCTCCTGCGAAGACGAGATACTGACAGAAGTAAAGCTGTGAGGAGGGGGCGTGAGTCGTGCTTGGGTACCTCAGTTGGTAGAGCACTTGCCCGTGAAAGGCTAAGGTCCCGGGTTAGAGTCTCGGTCCGGCACATAGTTTTAATCTGCCAGGAAGTTTCATATCATCACACACTCCGCTGAAAGGTGAAAATCTCATTCTGGTAACATCCCCCAGGCTGTCGCTAAGCCCTGCCCCCGCAATATGCTTTCTTTCAGGAGTGCTAGTTCTGCCAGGTTCGCAGGAGAGCTATGAGAGATGAAATACTGAAGGTAGTAGAGGATCAAGTAGGTAAAAAGACGAGGGCTAGTAGAAATCTCTGGGTAATAGAAGAGATATTAAACTTAATTGATGGAGGAGAAAATATAAAGATTTAGTAAGTGAAGCAGGCGAAAAGAAATACAAAAAAGTCTCAAAAATGAGATCGACAAGAAGTGCGAAGTGGCTAAGCTAGGATGGCTAGAGGACAAATGTAAGGAGGTAGAGGTATATATCACAAGGGATAAGATAGATACTTCCCACAGCAAAATTAAAGAGACCTTTGGAGAAAAGAGCTCAGATGGAAAACCAGTCCTAAGCAAAGACTGGAAAACAGAAAAGTGGAATCAGTATATAGTTGGTCAATACACGGGTGATGTATCTGAGGACAGTATTATGGAAATGGAAGAAGACGTAGATGAATATGAGATGGGAGATATGATACTGCGTGACGAATCTGACAGAGCACTGAAAGATCTAAGTCACAAAGGCTCCGGGAGTAGACAACATTCCATTAGAACTACTGATAGATCTGGAGAGCCAGCCACGCCAAATCTCTGCTATCTGGTGAACAGGATGTATAAGACAGGCGAAATACCCTCAGACTTCAAGGAGAATGTAGTAGTTCCAATACAAATAAAGCAGGTGTCGACAGGTGTGAAAATTATCGAAGTATCAGTTTAATAATTCATGGTTGCAAAATACTAACAGGAATCCTTCACAGCCGACCTTGGGGAAGATCAGTTTGGTTTCCGTAGAAATCTTGAAACACGCCACGCACTACTGAACCTATGGCTTATCTTACAAGATAGATTAAGGAAAGGCAAGCCTATGTTTCTAGCATTTATAGACTTGGAGAAAGCTTTTGATAATTTTGACTTGAATGCTCTCTTTAAAATTCTAAAGGTCGCTGGAGTAAAATATATGGAGCGAAAGGCTACTTGCAATTAAGTACAGAAACCAGATCGCAGCAATATGAGTAGAGGGGCATGAAAGGGAAGCAGTGGTTGAGAAGGGACTGAGACAGGTTTGTAGCCTATTCCGATGTTATTCAATCTGTATATTGAGCAAGCAGTAAAGGAAATAAAAGAAAACTTTGGAGTAGGAATTTAAATCCATGGGGAAGAAATAAAATCTTTGAGGTTTGCGGATGACATTGTAATTCTGTCAGAGTCAGCAAGGGACCTGGAAGAGCAGTTGAACAGAATGGACACTGTCTTGAAAGGACGACGTAAGATGAACATAAAAAGGAGCAAAACGTGAATAATGGAATGTAGTCGAATGGAATCAGATTATGCTGAGGGAATTAGATTAGGAAATGAGACACTTAAAGTGGTAGATTAATTTTGCTATTTGGGAAGGACAATAACTGAGGACGGTCGAAGTAGAGAGGATATAAAATGTAGACTGGCTATCAACGAGTATAGATTTAAGTGTCAAGAAGTCTTTTCTGAAAGTATTTGTATGGAATGTAGCCATGTATGGATGTGAAACATGGACGATAAATAGATTAGCCAAGAAGAGAATAGAAGCTTTCGAAATGTAGTGCTACAGAAGAATGCTGACGATTAGATGGGCAGATCACGTAACGTAAGAGGAGGTACTGAATAGATTTGAGGAGAAGAGGAAATTGTGGCACAATCTGACTAAAAGAAGGGACCGATAGGTATGACACATTCTGAAGCATCAAAGGATCACCAATTTAGTACTGGAGGGTATCCTGGAGGGTAAAAATCATAGGGGTAGACCAAGAGATGAATACACTAAGCAGATTCAGAAGGATGTAGGCTGCAGTTGATACACGGTGATGAAGAAGCTTGCACAGGGTATAGTAGCATGGAGAGTTGCATCAAACCAGTCTACGGATTGAAGACCACAACAACCACGTAGCGATTAATGACGTCTATAAATAACTCATTAATGGTAAGAGTATGTAAACACATCTGTTTTTAGGGTTCCGTACTTCAGTCGGTAAAAGGGAACTTTTGTTGCATCAGTTTTTTTTGGTCTGTCTGGTTGTCCGCCAATTCAAAATCTTTTCTCTCGGGAACGTATTGACACACCAAGTTGAAATCGATGTTACATACCAAGATCTACAGTCCCTCGGTGATGGAAGAAAGGTGAAGAATGTAAGTCAATACAATCAAAAGATGCGGCCATTTACGTCACTTACTCTGATGTTCCCAAACACACTCATCAAACCCAAAAGGGTACTTCCTGTTGACGTAGGATCACGAAAGTTTATGCGAAGCAAGGTTTCGGTCTTTGATCCCTTGTCGGTATAATAAGTGTTAGCTTCTAAGTCAATGCAATCGAAAGATACGGCCATTTCTGTCACCGTCCCGTTGACCTAGACTCATGAAATTTGGCAAGAAGCAAGGTTTCACAGTACAAAGAGCGGAAAAACCCGAAAATTGTCAATCTGTAATTATATCACACAAAACTATATCTCTTGTCATTCGTTATCCGACCTTATACTTTAAATGCATACAGTCTGGAAGTCTTGAAATGCACGGGACCGATATCACGCCAGTATAAATGTCAATAACAGGAAAATATGGTCTGTCTGTCTGTACACGTAATTAAATTTTATGGAACCTCAGTGCGCGAGTCTCACTCGCACCTGTCCATTTTTCCATATACTTTATAGGCGTTATGTGACTCCCTTTCTTCACACTAACAACATCTAAGCGACAATCCACTAGACGTGACACATTGTGAAACGCACGTCTGTGCAGCCACCGATTGTAAGCTCATTAGGAATGTGTCTTTTGAGTTTGTAACGCCGGAAATGCATATACTCCTATTTCCATCTATTGTACTATTATTTTTTTTCCTTGTTTTGTTACCTCAAGATATGACATTTCTGTCTCTTTATATATTGTAATTGTTTTACTGTTTGTATATATATATTTATGCACTCATGTCGATGTATAATTGGTTTGTTTCGTAAATATTATTTGTATTTTTACGCTGGGTCTTGCCTAGGGAAAACTGCTATCGAACGATTACGTCGATAGGTCGTGTGACGAATCAAAGTGTGTAGGATCTTTGGTAGTGTTAACTCTGCCGCGTGGAGCGCAGGCAGAACAGTGAGAGTCTGGCGGGAGTAGCGAGTGGAGCAATTGTCGTGTGACGCTCCCGCGAGTTGCCGCGCTTTCGGGGTTTGGCAGCAAGTAATTGCGCTCGACTCGCGATGATAGTTTCTGACATGGTGTCGCGGACGGGAAGCATTAGCTGGCGCACATCAAGAGCCCGTTTCGCCTGGTGACCGTGTCGAGAAGAAGGCGCGCCAACATCCAGCTACTGCAACAGCGACGGCCGACAATGAGTGACTGTCGCCACCTCCTCGATCGACGGCTTCAAACCTTCAATCAACCAACAAGGAAGACTAAAAGCACGTAAAGTTTCAGAACTGTATGGCAGACCTCAGCTTTCCAAATTGTTCCATTTGCCTCGCAAAATTACAGCAACTTAGCATGAACCTTGTTGCTCATTGTCCCAATTGCATTGCCAAGCAGGGTCCCTTCCTTTTCCGAAATGAACCCGAGTGTCGTTGAAATTCAAACGCCAGCATTAAAATAATATGATTAGATTTCACTGCTTTAATTTCAAAGTTCAGTAGCTGGCTACAATATTTAGGTTACACGGGCACAAATTTAGAGTGCGAGTTTTGTTAGCATATTTTAGCTTACCTGTGACTGCAGCTCAGCTTGGTACGTACTAAATTTTACTATTGTTAATAGTTCAGAATCATTAATTCAAGTTCAAAGTTAAATATCTTGTTTCTAAATTGCGTAGAGTCAAGTTGCGTTTGAAATGATTGTTGAGGTAGTCCAAGACTAACCGTATTTTACTGGATTTCGATGTGCTTCAGAAAGAAAGCTCACTATTAACTTCAGTCACTAAATTAATTTTCGATTTTCCGGTTTTATTAATTCTTTTGCTAAATTAAGTCAGAGTGTAGCGAAATTTATTACTTCTGACAAACTTTCAGTTTTCACTACACACGTGTCAACCTTCAGTTGCCACGCTTCTAGTGTTAATTATATGTGTAATAACCTTTCTTTTTCAGTTACTATAGTAATTGTCCTTAGGACTGGCGACCGTGATTTCCCCCAAATCTCAAATATCTAATTACCGCTAGTTAATTGTTAACGTAACGGCCGCACATTTACTTTCTTTATTAACTTTACCCCTTTTCAAAATTAATTTCCACCAGTTTCATTTGCATTTTTCCTTTCATTTAGATGTAACCCTTTCCTCCCTCTTTACCGATAGATTAACTTCGGTGACGATTGCTTTTCCCAAATTTCCATTAGGTACACACGGTTTAATTTTTCACTGTCATTAAGGTCGAGGTTACAAGTTCTGGATTTGTTGTCGGCAGACTAGGGAGATGGTTAATATCATTCACATAATTCCACAGAGGAAAATCTTTGAGTGTGGAAATCTAGATGGCCAAGAACAGAACACAACGTATACATGTCCCTTACAACCGAACCAACAATTCCGGAGATACTGATTCAAAAATGTGATCTAAAACGCGCGAATTCGCGTTGCAACGATGACAAAGTTTTCTCTGCACTGCAAGAACAGAATGATAATTTATGGAACGAAGAATTACGCATTATGCGAGACACCTTTTTTTCTGTTTTGTTTCACCCAGACATGTTTCAGCCATTTTTGGACTCTCTACAGTGTGGTTTCTTTATCATTCTCTAACTTACATGTTGCTATTGGACATTTATTTTGGTAGCTATTCTGCTACACAGTCTACATCGTCTCACGGTTTTGATATTGTAGTGTTTCTCACATGTTTCTGGCGAAGTGAATAGGCTGCTCTCGTGACCTATGGTCGATTGGCACTGCACTTTCTCCGATTTTTCAAAACATAGGCAGAGTTTTCGCCGCCATTACGTATGGAGTCTTGCATAAGGCGGAATTCCTCGTTCCATATTTTCGTAGCAAGCACGAATATAACAAGAAGAACTGCAACACCACAAGATGAGAACGATAATAGTCAAATTCTAACACACGCAAGGAAAAGCCACAAACATTCAAGTGACCCAGCAAGATGGAGGAAAAGCAATGAGGTTAGTAAAGAATAATAAGGCGCCAGGTGAAGATAAGATAATGGCAGTGGTGTTGAAGGCAGGAGGAGAAACACTTTTGAAAGAGCTGTACAATCTCATAAAACAAATATGAGAAAAAGAGGATATCCCAGAAGATTGGAAATCAGCCGTCGTTATCCCACTGCATAAAATGAACCGTAATAGAAAATGTAATAAATACATAGACATTTCTCTCCTAAGTGCACTGTATAAAGTTCTATCTTTAATAATACTTGAAATACTTAAGCCATTTCCAAAAGATGTTGTAGGAAAGTACCAGGCAGGCTCCCAGAAAGGACGATCGACCATCTATGAAATTTTCACCATGAGGCAAATCTCGGAAAAGCTCTGGGAACTAAACCATCGGATTCTGGTGACATTCGTGGACTTTTCAAAGGCTTATGACAGTATCCACAGATTATTGTATTCTATGTTAACCGGGGGCCTAGAAACGACAGAGAGGCTCCGTCCCTGCCGTAGCCGCAGTGGTCCACAACCCCACGACGACTACCGCAGTACACTTCACCTCTCCGCCGTCTCACACCGAACCACTCGTTCAGGGTTATTGTGCGGTTCGGCCCCCGGTGGATTCCCACCCCCACCCCCCCTCCAAGGGAACGTCTCACACCAGACGAGTGTAACCCATATGTTTTGTGTGGTTGAGTAGTGGTGGTGTACGTGTACGAAGAGAACTTGTTTGGGCAGCTGAGGCGGAATAAGGAGAACCAGCCCGCATTCGCCGAGGCAGATGGAAAACCGCCTAAAAACCATCCACAGACTGGCCGGCTCACCCAGCGCTCCTCCCCAATTCGGAAAGCCATGCGTTAGACCGCGTAACTAACCGGGCTCGCATCCACAGATTAAGTATGTACAGCATCCTGAGAGAGCTTGGTATACCAATGAAGTTAATAAGTATGGTTAAGGTATGCACAGCGGAGACAAAAACGAAAGTCAAATACCAAAGGGAGCTGTCCAAGGAATTCCATATCAGAACGGGTGTGAGACAAGGTGATGTTATTTCACCACTATAATTTAATCTGCTCCTAGAAAAAGTAATCTGAGGAATGAAAAGAGAAAACAAAAGGGTGACGCTAAATGGTAGAACAGATTTATCGGGTTACGCAGACGACGTCGCAGTTCTAGCAGAATCAGACGAAGAGATGGCAGAAACTGTAGAGGACGTACCACAAAATGTAATGGAGGTATCAAGAGAATCCCCTAAAGACATCCCATTGCAGTTATTAATACCGAAATCTGCTAAAGTGGAAAATTTTAAATTCCTTGGTAGATGGTTCAACAGGAAAAATAAAACAGGAAATAAACCAACGTATTGTGAATGGGTCTAAAACATATTTCATTCTAAAGCAGATAATGTCATCCAAGAATCCGTCAATTAAGGCCAAACTTAAAGTATACAATGCTTTGATAGTGCCAATATTGTTGTATGGGACACAAACCCTAAGCACAACAAAGAAGGATGAAGAAAAACTTTTTGGTCTTCGAAAGATAAATTATAAGAAGCATCTCTGGGACTGTCCAGGAAGGGAGCTCGTGGAAATGTAGAAAAAACCAAGAACTGTATGAGCTGAGGAGGCAACCGAACATCGTTAAAAAACTGAAAGCACGGAGAATAGGCTTCGCAGGCCACTTCGCTAGGAGACCACACACCTCTAAAAAATGGTTCAAATGGCTCTGAGCACTATGGGACTCAACTGCTGAGGTCATTAGTCCCCTAGAACTTAGAACTAGTTAAACTAAGGACATCACAAACATCCATGCCCGAGGCAGGATTCGAACCTGCGACCGTAGCGGGCATGCGGTTCCAGACTGCAGCGCCTTTAACCACACGGCCACTTCGGCCGGCCCACACACCTCCCGGGCAAAATCCGTACTTACGGGAAGACCTGATGGTACCCGTTCAATCGGAAGACCCAGAAAGGGATCCAAAGTGCCTAAGTTCGTCATCTATGGGGGAGCATTGTGAGGTTGCCGCGTGATCCACAAGATGCTCTATCGCCGATTTGATGATGATAACACGCAGAACGCCCTCTGTACGGGATCCACCAATTTCACTTATGAGGCAGAACTTCTCATCTCTGCGCATGCGCCGGCTTCCGATTCGTTGCGGTTGTGCAACGATCGAATTTTGGTATCTCTTTATAGTTCTCAGCACTTTTATCGATATTTTGCTATGTGTTATATAAGGTAATTGCAACCGTTTGTAATCGCTGTATTGTTTTTGTATTGTCATGTAATACTCAACAGCCTCAGAAATTTTCTGGGATGGAGTTCGAAATCACACCATACGTGAGTTTAACATCGCCATTCAATTTCCAGCATAATTTATTGCTCTCTTTATACCATTCATGTTCTGCATGGGGGATCACTTCATATTGATGAGGGTTGTGGCAAGTGATGAGTTAGTTGTTGTTAGAAAGTCCTCTTCAGTTACATTTTAAATAATTTTAATAACCCGAAGAGGTTCTGCGGGAAAGAAAGAAAGCGAGGAGCTACTGAGTAATGCGATGCGCCTCTCAACGAAGTGCCCACGGAGCCACTCTGCCCGGTGTGAGTGCCAGCCTCGCGACTGTCTCGCACTTAGCGCAGGGCTCCGCCGCTGCCGGCAATCGGCTAAGTGTCTGCGCGCCGGGCTTCAGCGACACCTCCGGCGCCAGCAGCTGTCACCTGCAACCACACTCCGGAGGCGCGCTGCGGCTTTCCTCCCGATGAGCTGCCTTCTCTCCGCAAGCGAGACACCCGCTAGCCGCGGAAGGTGCTTTTATGATGAACCGGCCACTGTAGTCTCCCTCATTGGGTTGTCCCTAAGTAAGTAACATACGAAATATCAGTATAAAACAACTCGTCTACAATGATTGCACAAATTAAGGTCTGTAGTGCAGTCCACTAGATGAGATTTTATAACACACACACAATCGTAATTTTATATGCTGGAAAACAGCGTGTGAAGTGACGCGGTAAGGGGTCGTCGATTAAATTAAGTACATGACTCCAAATGTTAATTCAGAAAACTCATTAATTAATGAATCGGAAAGCTTCATATCAAATGTATATATGATAGGGCTTGGTCGAAAGATGATAAATAGGTAATTATGATACATGCACTACTGGCCATTAAAGTTGCTACACAAAGAAGAAATGCAGAAGATAAACGGGTATTCATTGGACAAATATATTATTCTAGAACTGACATGTGGTTACATTTTCACGCAATTTGGGTGCATAGATCCTGAGAAATCAGTACCCAGAACAACCACCTCTGGCCGTAATAACGGCCTTGATACGGCTGGGCATTGAGTCAAACAGAGCTTGATGGCATGTAAAGGTACAGCTGCCCATGCAACTTCAACACGATACCACAGTTCATCAAGAGTAGTGACTGGCGTATTGTGACGAGCCAGTTGCTCGGCCACCACTGACCAGATGTTTTCAGTTGGTGAGAGATCCGGAGAATGTGCTGGCCAGGGCAACAGTCGAACATTTTCTTTATCCAGAAAGGCCCGTACAGGACTTGCAACTTGCGGTCCTGCATTATCTTGCTGAAATGTAGGGTTTCACAGGGATCGATGGAAGGTAGATCTAAGTGTCGTAACACATCTTAAATGTAATGTCCACTGTTCAAAGTGCCGTCAATGCGAACAAGAGGTGACCGAGCCGTGTAACCAGTGGCACCCCATACCATCACGCCGCGTGATACGCCAGTATGGCGATGACGAATACACACTTCCAATGTGCGTTCACCGTGATGTTGCCAAACACGGATGCGACTATAATGATGTTGTAAACAGAACCTGGATTCATCCGAAAAAATGACGTTTTGCCATCCGTGCACCCAGCTTTGTCGTTGAGTACATCATCGCAGGCGCTCCTGTCTGTGATGCAGGGTCAAGGGTAACTGCAGCCATGGTCTCCGAGCTGATAGTCCATGCTACTGCAAGCGTCGTCGAACTGTTCGTGCAGATGGTGGTTGTCATGCAAACGTCCCCGTCTGTTGACTCAGGGATCTATACGTGGCTGCACGATCCATTACAGTCATACAGATAAGATGCCTGTCATCTCGACTGCTAGTGATACGAGGCCGTTGGGATCCAGCACGGCGTTCCGTATTACCCTCCTGAACCCACCGATTCCATATTCTGCTAACAGTCATTGGATCTCGACCAACGCGAGCAGCAATGTCTGGATACGATAAACCGCAATCGTGATAGACTACAATCCGACATTTATCAAAGTCGGAAACGTGATGGTACGCATTTCTCCTCCTTACACGAAGCATCACAACAACGTTCCACCAGGCAGCGCCGGACAACTGTTGTTTGTGTATGAGAAATTGGTTTGAAACTTCCCTCATGTCACCACGTTGTAGGTGTCGCTTCCGGCGCCAAATTTTTGTGAATGCTCTGATAAGCTAATCATTCGCATATCACAGCATCTTCTTCCTGTCGGTTAAATTTCGGGTCTGTAGCAAGTCATCTTCGTGGTGTAGTAATTTTAATGCCAGTAGTGTAATTCAGAAACGTCATTGATTAATGAGTCGTAAGGCTTAATATCAAATGTATATATAATAGCGTTTGGTCCAAAGATGATAAATAGGTAATGATGATAAATAGATATAGAAATATTTTTCTTTAAGTGTTCTAAGTTTTAGCTTGTTGCACCAAAAAAATTGTAACAAAGGAAAAGTAGCGATTCCCCTTCAAACCAAGTCTTTGCAGGAACTTAGACCCTTCCGTGTGCAGGAATACATCTGCAGAATGTAGTTGTCCGTTACGAGGCTTCAGTAACTGGACGGTTAACATCCTAGAGTCGTCCTTCCACAAATTTTGGAAAATGTACAGTTAGGTTTAAAATGCCGATGTTTTCATACCAACTCCGAACATAATTGCTACACTTTCTGGTTTCTTACCACATCTGAAGTAAAGCCAAGTCAAACTAGTCTGTTGCTCTATCAAATGAATATCGCAGAAAAGTATGTTAACAATTAGTCAGAAGCCCCGTCGTTCTGAGTAAAAGATTTTCCTACCAAAATGGTGGATTCTGCTGTTCCTATATATCGGAGCTTATCGCGCGTACACACACACACAGTGCACACGCTCTCTCAATCATACTAAACATTAAGAAATTCAAATAATATACCATTAAATTAACAGATTAATTACGATTTATAGTATACTAGATGGTGCACAGATGAATGAATTTTTCTGATGTTCTTTCGGAGGATAGAGCACAGCAATCAGTCGTCCATTTCTTGCAAGCTTTAATCGCCAAATCTAGATTTACGCTAGTGCCTAGCCGTTATCAATGCACCATTTCGTATGTACTAGTACGGCAGTCCTCTGTTGTTTGGGCTTCTGTGACACATCTTTCAAGATTTCTGATGTTTTGTGTGTGTGTGTGTGTGTGTGTGTGTGTGTGTGTGTTTGTGTGTATGTGTGTGGAAAAATTAATTTTGGATACACTACTGCAAATAGTTCACTACATTCGGCTACGTAAGGAACTAAAAGGCAGAAAGTCTTCCACAATTAGAGCAATTAGTGTATAAAGACTCTTGATAACAGACGACTGCTAGAAGTAATTCCATTACAAACTCCGTATAAGGTACTTCAAAGCTAGTTGATACACATTAACTGTTTTTACACTGTTTTAGCTATCTGTGTAAAATAATAAATGATAACAATTCTATTAATTTTTAATAGTTTGTCAAATGTTTGATAAAGTACTTCCCTCGTCGCAAAAACTGATTGTCTACTTTACGTAACCTTCAACAGTTGATCAGTTACTATTTTTCTTTCTTTTCTTATATTTAATAGCGAATCATCTCCTTCTCGAAACAGAGTATGATTTATATTTTATTAACTTTAATTCTGAGTCTAGTTCTAATAAAGTTCATACTCGTAACTAAATAATTACGTGCATGTTGATCAACAGCTGCGCCGTAGTTTCTTGGACATTTGAAAATTTGTGGTACGTTCTTCTGGGATTAAACTGCTGAGGTGTGCTGTCTCTAAACTTACATTCTACTTAATCTAACTTAAACTAACTTAGCACTAAGGACAACACTCACATCCATGCCCGAGGAAGGACTCGAACTTCAGTCGCGGGAGCGGCGCGAACCGTGACCATGTGCCTTTGACCACGTGGCTACCCCGCGCGGCCTCGTTTCTCGTCATCGCCTACTTCCGTCAAAGATGAGAGAGACGTCAAGGAAGACATACCTCGGGGTAACATAGGCTCGCTGATACTGCAATAAAATTTGCGACTGGCGCTACACAAAGATAAAATTGACGATCCTTGCGATGCACGTGAAAAAATAAATTTAAATTTGTAACGTTTTGCGCTCGGGAGTCACCCACTCAACAGCTAGAGACGTGTTGAAATTCTCAGTAACCACGGAAGCATTCTGGTGTAGGAATATTACCTCTAATTAGGGTATAATGAAGTTAATACATTCAACAGTACACGTCTATTCCAAGTTTATTTTATCAGAGCATGGATATTTACTTTATTTATTACGCACAACAAGGAAGTGTACGCATGGTCATTAAAGGCACTCAGTTTTTCTCTCTCAGAAATTCACTTTGATGTGGAGACAAAGTCTACTGATTAAAATCTTAGTATCTTCTTGACATAGCGCTGAAGAGCAAATGTCAGTTACACACACTCAAAACCTGGACGATTCGAACGAACGCCTTCTGTATATGACACACCAGCATTGTAAGTCACTTGCTGACTCACAGTACATCACTACCCGCTCCTGTCTGCAGGACTGGCACATCTAGGCCTTTTTACATTTTTCCTTGATCTTTCGAACAGCAATTTCTCGCTCTTATTACTCTTTGCTCTTGCAGAATTCATTTGTTATTGTAGAGATCCAGTAAGTTCAAATAGATTTTTTAGCGGTATCTGCCTTTTATTCAAATGGCTCTGAGCACTATGGGACTTAACTACTGTGGTCATCAGGCCCCTAGAACTTAGAACTACTTAAACCTAACTAACCTAAGGACATCACACACATCCATGCCCGAAGCAGGATTCGAACCTGCGACCGTAGCAGTCGCGCGGTTCCGGACTGCGCGCCTAGAACCGCTAGACCACCGGGCCGGCTGCCTTTTATTCTTGTATATTGTGTTTCCAACTATTGTTGTTTTAAAATTTCCTTGCCTTGGGTATTAGTTAGGATGGCAATGCAAAATAGTGAGTAAACATGCCCTGCGGAACTGCGCAACTTGCCGAAACACCATTTTTAATTAGTTTTGAAACTGCAGTAGTAAATTTGAGGTTTTAGAATTGCAAAAATGTACCTTATGAAGTAGAATAATCTCCTGTAAATTAAAATATAATTATTTATTCTCAGTTCCAAAATGTATGCTCTCTAGGATGATGATGATGGTTTGTGGGGCGCTAAACTGCATCCAATTTTTACACAGTCCAATTTTTTTACATAGTCCAATCTAGTCACTGGGACGAATGATGATGATAAATTGATGAGAACAACACAAGAACCTAGTCCACGGGCAGAGAAAAATCCCCAACCCGACCGCGAATCCAACTCGGGACACCGTGATCCAGAGGCAGCAACGCTAGCCACTAGACCACGAGCTGCTGAGATGCACTGAAGGAGCTTCGATATTTGAGTAACAAAATTTGCATCCCTTGCACAAAAGCGCAGATATGCCCATCGCGCTAAGGCATTACCCAGCTGGTGCCGCGAAGTTTGTGAGAGCCATCAGTTGATGGCATTACTACTCTTCCATTGTCGGTAGTGCTCTAGCAAGAATGGTTCCCGAGACAAGTGCTCTGGCTAAACTTGCCCCCGGTACGGCTGCCCCGTTCTCTCCTACATCAAAATACATGATATTTTTTACAGTAAGATTAGCGAATTGATAAAAATATTACATAAGTGGAACAATGTTGAAACATTTATTCTAAAGTAATCGACATTTGGCTATAAAAAGTAGAGCCACTTTGTAAATTATTTTGATTGAGCACTGAAGTTTCAGATAGCACCCAAATCAAGAAATGTCCTCATGTGCCTTACGTTTTTTATCTCCGAAAAGAAAATGAAACAAAGCATTTCCGTCAAAATTACAGCCACCTTCAGAGCAACATGGGCATGAGAAGTAGACGCAGTGTTGTTGCGGTATGCATTAGTGCTGAAGCCTCACAAGATTAAAGAAGACTGCCGGAAGGAGCAAATTATTAAAACATATCGTTGCTCGATCGTGCGGATTTTTTGATGAATAGACATAACGGCGATGTTTCGAAAGTACGACCGCAAACGAACATCAAAGTCACTCATGCTGACGCATATGGCGGGATAGTGTTTCCGTCGTAGCAAAAGGTTTCCTGGAAGCGCTTTGCCGTTGTATTCCTGCGACCTGTTATGAAATAAAAAGTGTGTACCTGCGTCTGTGGATGACTGTCATGAACAGATCACCTGAAGAGCACAGTGCTGCGTCCGCGCTGCTATGGATGAAGGGAAGTAAGAGGGTGAAACCGCTGCCAGCACACAGACTACTCCTCTCGAATAGCACAAAGCGGATCGCCGATCTTAACATACTTATCCGAAGGGCAAATCACCGTCAGAAGTGTCAGATGCCCTCATTCCTATGAATTTTCGTACAGATGTTTGGAATCTAACAAAGGATATTGGCGTAAAGTCTTGTGATTATCAGCTGTATGTCACCGTCTCTGCTCCCCTTACCGGCTAAATACTAGGGATGAAAATTTTATCCACCACCAGGATTCGAACAGGTCACCTCCAAGTGAAGTTCAAATGGTTCAAATGGCCCTGGGCACTATGGGACTTAACATCGGAGGTCATCAGTCCCCTAGAACTTAGAACTACTTAAACCTAACTAACCTAAGGACATACATCCGTGCCCGAGGCAGGATTCGAACCTGCGACCGAAGCGGTCGCGGGGTTCCAGACTGAAGCACCTAGAACCGCTCGGCCACACAGGTCGGCCCAAGTGAAGTGTCATTACACATGCGTAAGGTACTGATCTCGGTGGGTCTGTGTTAAGTATAGGAGCTTTTTTCACATTGCATTCAACGTTCGTCGTAGCTAACTCTATAAGTACCACGCAGCTTCAGAATTCAAGTGACACAGTTAGTGTGCAAACATATCGTTACCAGAAGCTTTGCAAAGAACCACATAAAATGCTACTGCCCGACGCGATTACTTGCACGCTTGGCTGTGCCGGTGAATTCGCACCTAGCACTATCAAGAACGAGACGAACTTAATTAGAGGGGACCGCTGGCGCAGCAGCCATTCCGCAGACACGTATGAGGCGTCGCGACGCGGTAAGGGCCAGCCGTTAACGTTGTAACGATCAGTATTACAGCCGTGTTCCTTTTACGAGGCTATCACTTAGCGCCGTCAACGGCGCGACCGACCCCGCCAGGGGACTGGGTCGCAGTGACATTACACAGTATTAGGCCGGATGGCGGCGACAAATAAAGGAGCGGCCCGGCCGTGTCAGCGAGTCGTCGTCCGTGTGTGCCCCCGTGAACACGCTACACAGTGACGCAGAGTACCATCTTCGGAAGGGAGGAAGTTAAGACTTCAGCGTCGCGGAGACGACGATTTCGTTCCAGACACAACGGAATCTCGATTTGGATAGGGATGGGGAAGCAGATCAGCATGTCGAGGGAGCCGACCCGGCATTCACCTTAAGTGATTTACGAAAACCACATAAAACACAGATCAGCGAGACTACGGAATATGTGTCTGCTATCGTAACAACGCACAACGCCAATCAATCATACTTTCTAAGCACTGACTCTCACACATTTATGTCTGTCGACTGTTATTTACGACCACACTGTAAATAATGAGTTCATATACCCTTTCGAGGACATTCTCACATGAAAGCCGATGTGAGTCACCGTGATAAATGAGGGAAGTGGGCTCGTCCCCCACATCAACGCACATTTGCTCAACCCTCTAACGGTATGGTGAACTTTCCTGACATAAACGGTAAGGTGGGGTTAGATCAGACCCCACCCTCCAAATATCGATTTTTCGGGATAAAATAAAAAAACGAATAATGGGAAAAAGTTTTATTATCAATTAAACATATATAATATTTGTTATAACAAGTTTTTTATTTTTATAGTCAATAAGTAAGAATATAAAGTACTTTGGAAAAAAATAGGAACTTGATTACAAAAAAATACCTTAATAGAAATATTCTCTATAAAATTATTGAAAAAATAGTAAAAATCAATAGATTAAGTCATTAACTAGGAACTTGAGTGCTTTAGAAATTCTAAAGATAGGAACTAAATGAAAAAATCTCTTACTAATTGTAGAAAATAATTATAGTGTCAGCTGTTTCGAAATATAAAATTCTCAATAATAAATGTCCATGTATACATAATGTAATAGGAACAAATAATAAATGTTTAATGTTATCCTGGAAACGATTACATACAGCCCTGAAAGTACATATTTGGCACAATTTATCACATCTCAGTTTCTTTACAGCCAGGGCGTGTAATAACTTTATGCTCCCCACATATAGAATGATTACACTTACTACAGAAAGCATTCCCCTTCATATCTTTTGATCTGTCACAAAAATCACATCTTCTTTTCTTTAGTGGCTGTGCTTGGGTAGGTTTGTCTAATTCGATTGGTTCTTTTTCTAAAAGTTTTCCAATAGACGAACGGAGATCACGGGGAAGATGTGTGTTATTAAACCTCTTTTCCATAGGAGGTTTTGTGAAAGAGAGCGCATTTGTTGGCCCATATTGTCTCTAAGTCTTTACCTAGCTCAAAATTTCTCTCATCATATACATCTGACTGAGAATTATCAAACTCGACTGCTCCTGCCGCACAATGAAATACATCATCCTCGTTATCAGTATTAGATAATACATCATCACCGGTTTCTGAACAGTTTTCTGCATCGATATTGTCGCCATCCTCTGACTCAGTCTCTTGTCGGAGAAACTCGTTGCATATCTCCTCAGGAATTCTAAGGAGATGATGCACCATTTTAGTAAGATACTAGAAGAGAAAACAAAACTTAGATGTAATATAAACATCAATATGGGTTTGAATCCTCCACGCAAAAGAAACTAAAAGTGTGACGTAAACAGTAAGGTGGGGTCGGATCCAACCCGAGCACAGGTAATGTACGTTTCGGATAGAGAGAGTAGCTGCAGGTCACTCACCAGACTGACGTGGCCTCCTCGGCGTTCTCGGGACGACTGGCTGATAGGGTAGCTGAAACCACAGCGCTCTCAGAAAAGGGAGTGGGGAGTTATAAACAAAACAGACTCGCTGGGGTCGGATCCAAACCCAACCTTACCGTTAGAGGGTTAAAACATCTCGGTTAAGATAGCCGACTTTTAATGAAGCTTACCCCTTCGGTCACTAACTGCAAAAAGTCTTGAGTGATACCGCTCATGCTTTTTTTGATACTAGTGCTTTTTGGTGAATGAAAGAGTGTGTCCACATACACTGGTGTCCAAAAAATCCCCGTCGTATATTGCGTGATTTTTGTTCATGATCGGCCGCACGGCGGAAGACAAACGAGAAGACAAACGATCTCAGTAATTGGCCCATGGGATTCGCATTCGGAGGAGGGGAGTTCAAACTGCTGGCTGTCGTCATTCTCAGATATGATTCCAACGATTTCCTTAAATCAATAAAGGGAGTTGTTTTCAAATCGTTTGGATCTACGGCTTCCCCGATCTCAACATAAATAAACTATATTTTTGAGTAAATAAACTTAAGTTTCGAAAAAATTAAGAAGAATTGTTGACATAACATATTTTTATCAACTTTCAGTGTTATTGCATCTTGCTCTCGTAACGAAATCAATGGGAAAAATGCTCTAGGTTGTTCATCATCATTTCTTCAAAACTCGGTGCGAGAATGGAAATTGCGAATTTGCATTTTTATCTGTATACTCATTCGCGATGTATATTTCTTTTTGATGACTCCCAATACCGAAAAAGCAACTTCACATGTTATGTATCAAAAGTTATCAAAACTCGTAAGACTCTATTATCTATTTACGGCTTTTCCTGCTCCACTAAGCTAACAAGCTCAACAATTTATGGGGAAACGTACTTCGATTTCAGTTAGGAGTTCAAGTGGCCCCGAGCACTATGGGACTCAACTGCTGAGGTCATTAGTCCCCTAGAACTTAGAACTAGTTAAACCTAAGGACATCACAAACATCCATGCCCGAGGCAGGATTCGAACCTGCGACCGTAGCGGTCTTGCGGTTCCGGACTGCAGCGCCTTTAACCGCACGGCCACTTCGGCCGGCTCAGTTAGGAGTCTGAAGCTGTAAACTGCGTAGTGTATATTGAATACTGAAGCTGCGTGGTACCTATAAAGTTAGTTACGACGAACGTTGAATGCAATGTGAAAACGTCTCTTGCTCCTCGGTCGTAACTCTTGACGGGAGTTCTGTACTGAAAGTGTCTTTGCTCAATTTGTGGCGAGTAACTTCTTCTGGAAAGTATTTCAGTAATCACTGTCAGTGTCATTGTCTTCTAAAACCACGTGAAGAGCAGGAAAAGCGTAACATGTATCTTTATTACCCAATTTTTTCTTGCACAGTAGTAGTTTATGTCTGAAGGGTGAAATTTGGTTTGAGAGTTGCAGTATAGTCGGTTGGTGGATTTGGCGTAGGGGAACCAAACAGTGATGTCATCTGTCCCATCTGATTAGGGAAGATGGGGAAAGAAGTTGGCCGTGCCCTTTCAAACGAACTATCCCGGCATTTGTCTGAAGCGATTTAAGGAAATCACGGAAAACCTAAATCAAGATAGCCGGACGTGGGTTTGAACCACCGTCGTTCCGACTGCGAGTCCACTGTGCAAACCATTGCGTCACCTGACTCGGTGGTTGCAGAATACTGATCTCATTACTTTTAAGAAATAAATTAAATTCACTAAGTTTTTAACAGATGTCACAATGTTATACCAACTTGAAAACAAAATCATTATCAACTGAACTGTTTCTCTAAAACAAGTTAAGAATAAAGTTTGTTCACGAGTTTATACACCCTTTCAAGAACATTCTCGCGTGAAGGTCAGTGAGAGTTACCGCAATAAATTAGGGAAATGTGCTCATGACCCACATCAACGCACATTTGTTGAATACATCGCGATTAAAGTGGCTGACTTTTAATGAAGCTCACAATTTCGATAATTAGCTGCAGGAAGTCATGGACTATACCGCTCATGCTTTTTGACCCTAGTGCTTTTTGATGAATAAAAGAGCATGTCCAAGAAGTATGAGGAGCCTCTTCACTGATCAAACCTTGCAATCTGGCGTAAAAAGCTAGCAATACTACGACCTCCATCTGCATACTCACCTACACAATTCTTCCAGTCAATATCGTTTCCTCCCATAAATGAGTGCAAAATTTTTAAGAGGTACGTTGCTTCTGTTCCAAACGTTATTTTTCAGCAGAAATCAATGTCTTCAGCATAAGTTAAGTGAAAGCTTTTTGTTTAGTTCAATTTCCTTTAACTTAAGGTAAAAGTTTCCCCGTGCCTCGTTTCCTAAAGTACCGTGATTTAACTCTAAATGCCGATTCATTTTAACTGGGAGAATGCTTTCAGTACCTAAGACTTTGAACCAAATATATGCTGTGACCTTTCGTTATTTCCACTGGTAATACATGCAAAATCTAAATTCAAATAACTCTCGTCTTCCTTCTTGTATTTTCGTCACGTCTGCAGAACTGGATGATTATTTTGAAGTATGAACTATTGTATTTATATTTCGAAATTTCTCCATGGTGACTGAGAAACACAAATCACAGAAGACAAAGAACAAATGAAAACTATCTGTTTTCGACAAAATTAACCTTCAAATGTATTGTTACTATACAAATACAACAACCACGTAGCACTGCTCAGCTGCCATCATAGCACGCTGCCACAATAACAACCTTACTCGTCAGCCCGCTAGATGCTACAACTGGCGCACTCGTTTTGCTTTACACAGGAAGCTAATGAAGCAAATTACTATATTTATGAAGCCACATCGACGTCTCTACTGTAAGACAGGACGCCCCTGTGATCCGCGAAGCACGCTTTGAAAACCCTTGGATTAACGTGGATACCTGATGGATTCCTTCGAGAAGGTACGGGAGACTTTCTTCTTCATCCTTGCCCTGCCCTCCCTAATCACACAGGATGTTAGTCTATACTGTTATTTTTCCACTGCTAAGCATCATTATACCGCGCGTCTACTGCAGAAAGTTATAAAGAAAGCTCTTCCACAGCAGCACAGGGAAGATGCCTGGAGTGGTTGGACGCTGACTAACATTGGTGAGCGAACTTAAACTCATCGCAAAGTTTCTCTCCTGAATTCAAACACAATGAAGCATTTCCAAGTACATACCGTGATTAGTAAATAAGATTTACGGTTTCGGCGTCGACCAGTCTGTGAACTTAACATGCTGCTTCCTTTTACTATAGTACCTAGATTTTTCCTGTAATTTCAAGTCTATAAAATATGTCTTGATAAACTCCGTCCTTCTTCAAAGTATATAGTAACCACTGAATTTGGCAATCTATGAGGTGCGCATAACGTCGCTTTGCAGGGTTGCTGCACCGGACTATTGCACCACTGCTACAGAATTACATCAGTAGGTGGCCCGCATATCTTTTGAATGGTTGCAAAGGCCTGCTTGATACTCTCACCGAAATCTCCGAAACATAGAATGCTTGATGATACGTGTCCGTGGACGAAAGTGCACAGTACCAAAATGTTCCAAAAAGCTGCGCGCGATAATGCGACTTTTCGGGAGGTCATACCTCATGTTCTATTGAGCACTCAGATAAGGGATGAAGTGTTTTGGATAGACTTTGACGATACTGATACTGGATTTATTTTGTTCCTTTATTGACGATGGTGTCGCCAAATAATATCAAATCCCTTCTTATATAATAAGCATTCAAATGCATTTTTTCGTGTTGTCACCTGCGCCTATAATGTAAGCGTTTATCATCAATGGGTCCTGCTGCCATTTTGCAGTCATTTCTTGATGTTACCTTAAAGGCACTTTGAATGTATACTGTGTGTGTGTGTGTGTGTGTGTGTTTGTGTGTGTGTGTGTGTGTGTGTGTGTGTGTGTTTGTGTGTGTGTGTGCACACGGTAGTCTACCGTCCCTTCTCATAACGTCTGTCTAGTGACAGAATGACAGTGGCGTACCGGTTGCTGTATTAACGAGTCGTCAGTCCTATCGTATTCTTCGTTTGATATCTTACACCCGTGGAGCTTACCTAAGGGGCAGCAGTCCAAAGACGCCTCGATGATTTTCAGAAGTTGGGAAACATGCCGCCGGTGTGGCCGTGCGTTTCTAGGCGCTTCAGTCTGGAACCGCGTGACTGCTACGGTCGAAGGTTCGAATCTTGCCTGGGGCATGCATGTGTGTGATGTCCTTAGGTTAGTTAGGTTTAAGTAGTTCTAAGTTCTAGGGGACTGATGACTACAGGTGTTAAGTCCCATAGTGCTCAGAGCCATTTGAACCATTTTTGGGAAACATGGTGGCAAAACCGGTTCTCCTATCTGCTCCTAGTCGACAGAAGATATCTGTATTGAAAACATAATAATGTGGTAAATGTGACGTGTATCGCCCGATTTTATACGACACTACCTCTTCGCTGTATTACACAATTCATATTATTCCGTTTCACTTCGAACTGGAGAATGCACTGAGCAGACTAACCGAAGTGGTAATTCGCAAAATAAAACGAAATTGATTCATTACTGTCGTAATTAGCGTACTTGCATTTTCCATCCATCCTTCCTCTTTATCACCAATCACCAGTCATCATCGTGCCGTACTGTGCCCGACGGACACAGTCACTGTTACGGCGTATTCCCTTCTCCCTCCTCCTCTCCCACCATTCTCTCTCTCTCTCTCTCTCTCTCTCTCTCTCTCTCTCTCTCTTCTCTTTCGCTCTCTCTTTCACTCTTATTATCTCATGACATAAGTATTTTCCTTTATGATTCTTTGCACTGAAAGAGAAACAGAGATGCGGTTTTATAATATTGTAGTTCAGTAAAACAAACACAGCATTGCAAATAGGGGTAAAGTAGATATCATAGATTAAACACCGGAACTCTTCTGTAACAGGCGTGTTATGTTTTGCAGTTGGGTGAACTGGAATGCTATTTAGCAGATAGACACTTTTATGTCCCAATTTGGCAATTCAGAAATGGAAGTTCTAGTTATTTGTCAAACTTCAAGCAAGCGTTTTACCAAATAAATTGTTGACTACTCCATGACAGATATCTGTCTCTTTCTTTTATTATTTAGTATTCCCTTAAATAACGTGATAACCGTGGCATCTGAATATCTGTCATGCAATAGGCATTTTGACCACGCTAAATGTATCGCATTAAAAGCACACATTATATGAATGAAGTAACTAGAGTATCCAATTTTATCCTCCAATATAGACTTCAGAAAAGAATGTAGAGGAATATTGGTATCAGAACACTTGTCAATGGTCAGATACTATCTAAGCCCTTCTATTTCAGGGAAACATTCAAAACTGTCTGTCTTTGCACAGAGGATACTGCAATCTTCTAGGTTCTAGTCCATAGATACAAGAACACTTTACGTTAAATAAAGCATTCTAAATAACAATATGTAGCATGGATTTACAGTATAAACTGAAATCGAAATTTTATTGAACAATTCCATTTAAAACCAGTGTTAAAAACTACGGTTCACGTGAGATTATATCATGACGCATCAAAGTTGCTAAGTTTGCTTCTTTTCCCCCAACAAATGTTATACAGAAGCAAGCATACAGAATATTACAAGTTAGAAAACATAAGTGTGGTGTATAGACATCAACTGCAAGAATATTTTTATGAACAATACGAAAGACCGAAATGGGACAGACATATACTCCATTCGCAAGAAACGGCCAAATGTGTGTCATCAATAAAAGAGTAACACATTTTACCGCAACAGTCAGATGTATATAAACTGCGCACATGATGTGAGAGGAAGGAAGACGTCACTTTGACATCTCATCAATGACGAAGCAGTTAAGGACAGAATGAACGTACGGAATGGACAAGAAACGCACGGCTTCCTTTCTTTCTAAAGGAACTATGAGGCAGTTGCCCTTTACCGATTTAGTGAAGCAACGGTAGACCTGCATCATGATTTCCAGATAAGGACCTAAACTCTATTCCTCATGAACGCGAGTGCTGTATAATAACTACTGCATCATCTCAATGGCCGGTATCGAAGGAGTGATGGAAAGAAGGAGTGACAACGAACAGGTAGGGTGCTTGGGGTAACTGCAGCGTTACTGAATGATGGTACCTAGTCTCTGTTAGCGGCAGTTTACAAATTATAAAAGATACGGTTTGAGTGATCACGCCTAATATACAATGACAACTGGCAACATTATGTACTAGGCTTAAGATTTAAGTATGTCTTTTGCTGATTTATAACGATACACTTTAAGACTACACTAAAAAATAAACAGAAAAAACACTGTGTATTACTATCTTGATTTCATGAATCAGGCGAGACGAAATAGTGACCCGAAATGTAAAAAGAATACTGTGGTGAACGTGCCTACCCTACAGTACAAATGTCATAGCACATGAAAAGACTGCCAATTCAGATTTACGGCTAGGATATATAGAGTTATCATTGGCGAGTCATAAAAGTCATAACGCGTCCAAATATGATGTTTACTGATATTTATTTCTATACCTGAAAACTTTTACATGAAGTGAATACAAATATTGTGGCTAGAAAATATTTCATCACAACAGCATCGAAAACAATAACTTAAATCGAGTAGCACATAAAAAAACACATCAGTGTGTAGAGCGAATAACTTCAAATTTCTTGTGCATACAGCAAGAGTTTTGTTTAGCTTATAATTTGAAGTAATACTTTAAACATCTTTTTTTTATATCTTTTTGAAATCGTAGTGACGATGAACCAGTCACATAATGCCATAATGCCCAGTTTAGTTACGAGAAGGTGGCATCAAGAGAAAGAACGGGAAGGAAGATTTCGGTTTAACGTTCCGTAGATAACGAGGTCATTCGAGACGGAGATCAGGCTGGGATTGGGGAGAGATATTCGCTGTTCCCATTTCAAACAAATAAGACGAGCATTTGCTGAAGATATTTAGAGACATCACGGAAAAATTTAATTTGGACGGCCAGAGGAATATTTGAACCATCGATTTGCCGGAGGCGAGTCCATTCTGTCAAGGGCTCGCCACCTCGCTTGGTGATTTATTTACAAAATTTATCCGAGTCATGACATATAGAATAGCAATTTACTGTAAACATTGTCAACTGCGTTTTAAAATCTGTGTTCACTGGGTCCTGAATATTTGAGCCAGAACTGTCGACAGGACATAAAGAAACGAAGGATAACTGCTAATTCTGAAATAAGAAACAAGAGACGATCATCAAGGATGAGGTCACTGCAACCTTGAAACTGTTTGAGGATCAACGGAAATATTTCAATTTGCCCACAGGACTGGTGAAGGATGGCCTATAAGCCTTGGACGAAGGTCGTGTGTCAGACAAGACGCGGATGGTGTGACGTAATTCAGAGTGCAGTTGTGACTTTTAAATTCACATAACTTGCCCGGATTAGGACGTGGAACTTTAATTCACGATGTAAGATGCGACCTGGACCTTCATCAGCAGTCAAGTTATATTTTGAAACTGTTGACGTAAATGGGAACTCAGGACATTTCCATTAAACAGAATGTGGGTTGTACCAAGGGTAAATTAAATTTGGAAATTTAGTAATTTCATCTATGATGTAATATTTTGAAAGAATCTCTCATCATCGTTCTACACTGAGGTGACCAAAGCCATGGGAAACATCCAAATACCATGTCGGGCCTCCATTTGACCAGCGTCCTGCAGCAAGTCGACGTGGCATGGAAATCCCCTGCAAAAATATTGAGCTATGCTGCATCTATAACCGACAATAATTGCGAAGTGCTGCCAGTGCAGGTCTTTGCGCATGAAATGACCTCTGGGCTACGTCCGAAAAATGTTCGATGGGATTCATGTTGGACGAGCTGGGTGCAAAAATCATTCGCTCGAATAATCCATTCCAAATCAACACAGCCCAGCTTGTACAATGCCTTGTTGACAACCTGGCTCCATGGCTTCATGGGAACTGTCCTACACTCAAAACCCACTATCAGCTGTCACCAGTTCGGGACTCATCTGACCAGGGTTCAACCCATATGGTCACGAGCCCAAGAGAGGCACTGCAAGCTATGTCGTGCTATTAGCAGACACTTCCGTCGGTCATTTACTGCCACAGCCCATTAACGCCAAATTTCACCACACTGCCCTACATGATATGTTCGTGGTGCACCTACATTGCTTTCTGCGGTTATTTCACGTAGTGTTGTTTGTCTGTTAGCACTGACAAGTCAGCGCAAACACCGCTGGCGTCGGGCGTCAAGCGAAGGCTGTGGGCCACTGCTTTACCCATGGAGAAAGGTAATGCATGACCCTTGGTATTCTCGGCACGCTCTTGACTCTGTGGATCTCGGGAATGGAATGTTCCATGCATCTAGTTCCAACTACCATTCAGCTTCCAGTGTCTGCTAATTCCCGTCTCGCAAGCACAGCCTTGTCGGAAATATTATCACATGAATCTCGTGAGTGCAAATGACAGCTCAGACAGTGCGTTGCCCTTTTATAGCTTGTGTACGCCGTACTGTCAACTTCTGTGAAAATACGTATCGCTATCCCATGACTTTTGTCACCTCAGTGTTTCTCTTATATAGTTGAAGCAATAAATGTTGGCACGATATGCGCGCACTTGTCAGATTATGCCTTAGACTGCAAACAGCTGGCCGGGATGACCGAGAAGTTCTAGGCGCTACAGTCTAGAACCGCGCGACCGCTACGGTCGCAGGTTCGAATCCTGCTTCGGGCATGGATGTGTGTGATGTCCTTAAGTTAGTTAGGTTCAAGTAGTTCTACGTTCTAGGGGATTGATGACGTCAGAAGTTAAGTCCCATAGTGCTCAGAGCCATTTGAACCATTTGAGCTGCAAGCTGAACATTTAGGATATTCTAATGTCAGTACAATACGTATGAAATGTGCAGGTCTACAGCACCTTATTCACATTAGGTTACACAGTATTCGGGAATAGTAGTCACTTGATGCAACATGACTGATGTCTAAAAAACACAACATACGCCGTTTATTATATCGTATTGGAATTGTTGTACACGAATCCTTGTTCGGCGTGATATTCAAACATAACTTAGACCTAAAATAAATTACAACAATCAGATGTGGATTCCCAGCATGAATAACAGCGAGATGATGCAAGAGTGACATTCTATTGGAATCATAAGCAAAATTGTGCCGCTCTTCAGTTCATTCAGAAGTACTTACTACACCACCAAGCCTTAGCACAGTCCTCGGATTACAGAGCAGATGCTCTTGCAGCAAATGTATTCAAACATAAGTATTGATATCGTAAAGAAGCAATGGTTCCGAGTTCGAATCTTGGTCCGGCACACAGTTTTAATCTGCCAGGAAGTTTCATATCAGCGCACACTCCGCTGCATAGGGAAAATCTCATTCTGGAATAAACATCTACCTTGTATCTGTCATATTTCGTATGTATGAGAAGGAAGGCGTGTGGGGGAGGTGACACATGTCCCTCGGAAAAGGAGCAAAGTATAAAATGACGTGAAATTACATTCAGATAGGGGATACTCCACTCTTTACGGAAATAGTATAGAAAACTGAACACCATCTGACGCCCAGGCAGTCCGTTGATGCTAACAGACCTTGTAACATCCTCTCGTTGTAGCACCAGTCAGTTTAAGTACTGAGAAGTGCGTGGCTAGCACACACTTCTTCGGACTCCTTCACGGGTTTTCGTAATAGGACGGGAAACATAGTTCCAACGACTTCCCTGTTTTTCACGCGAGGTTGAGTACACTCCGTTTCAGTCATAAGTTCCACCAAGGAAACATTTTTCATGGTTCTAAGTATAATACCGAACCTACATTTTCAGTCACGCAAACTGGTTATTCAGCTCGGGGGAAGATTATACAATGAACAGATATATTTTGAAGTACTTGGTACTGTAGAAGCAACAATAAGGGCGTTAACCGACTATGAAGATCCATGTTACTATATGCGTGCAAATTCCGATACACATGTGCAGTGAGCGAAATATGTGTAAAAAATTTTTATTGAAGTTGATGACAAGAACTCAAAGGGAGTAGGAGGTAATAACAGAGATTCCAAAATACAAACTTTGTCTCTGTCAACGGTCTGTACGAACGAGCATCAGTTTTTTTCCTCCTCTGTCATTGGAAGTATCGGTCTCCAGTGATACAATCCCGTGCGGCACAAAACCCGTCGTGCGTAATCCTATTTGTCGTCTCAGCGTCGCTCTCGGCACGCCGGAGACGACGCACAGTGGCGAGGCCAGCGCCTGGCGGATATGCAGCCAGCAACTCGCTGCTCGCCGCCAGCACCCCGCGGTGCCCAGATAAGCCGCAGCTCCGCCGCAGGGAGCAGCCGGCGGCTTCCCCGCGGGCATCCGCAGCGCTAATTTGCCCAAGGCGCGGCGCGCACGGGCTATTCCTGAGCCGCGGCGATTTGTAATGTTGCCGTGGGGGGCCGGGCGCTAGGAAAACCACGGACCACCAGGGCGCCCAGTTTTACGAGAGGCGCAGCCTTCTGCTAAGATCGTTGTGACCTCCTCAATTGCGAATGATGCCCAGTTAAGTACACAATCTGAAACTGAGTGGTGTTGACCCGTTTACAAGTCGATGTATGAGAGGCATTATGTGTCAAATCGTGTTACATGCCAACCGGTAAACTCTCCGATTCTGTAAAAAAAATTGATTTGACTTGCATGCAACAGCTTCAGACGTCTGATTACCTAACAAACGAGTTGATGCGTTAAATATTTGTCAAGCACGTAAGTAAGAAAAAGTTTACAAAGGTTCGAAATTATGCTCTCATTACCGAACACTGCACGATTACAGTTTGTGTATTTTAGCATTACGTTTTAAGCAAAAGCTAGTTTTTCAGTTGTCACAATGTTTATGACCTCAAATCCTCTTAACTGTCGCCGTAAAATCATGTAATTTTGCTGGTACATCAAGTGGTATCCATAGCATGAATTGCGAATGTGGGAGAGACGATGCTGGGTTCAGAGACGTGGACACACTTTAAAATGTTTTATGTCTCCAATCATCTGAAATCCACAGTCCGAGAGAATGTGCACCCAGCTCCGAATTATGAGCGTACAATTATCCCACGAAATACTAAAACACACTCTTAACAGAATTAAACATTTCAACAATAAGTAAAAGCTTAAATATGAAAATAGGAAATTAGTCTTGCAAACTCCCACTTTTCATAACAGAAATGTGACAGATTCAGGCTGGTCAGGCTCCAGCTGCAGAACTCACAAATTAATATTTTTAAGTGGTTTAACAAACCAACAGCCCAAGTTTCACAACCTACACAAAGTTCAGTTCCAAAACACAAATGCTGGTCAAGCTCCAGCTTCAAATCCGATTTCCGCAAGTTACAAGGTTCCTGTCAAAGAATAATATATGCTTAACGCGGCTAACGATTAATTTCACAATTTTAAGAACAAACAGTATTCTGCCAAGCACGTCCAAATGATACATGTGTAAAGAGTAGTAAATACAAACACCAACGGCTCACAACAGATTACACAACTGGTCATTTACTGACACAGAATAGAGCACAAAATCGTCTGGTACATAAACGATGTTACGCTCTCTTATTCATAAGAAAACATGCAACTCATGGATCTGCTTCTCTCTCATTAGAACCAGTAGCACACATGAACACAGAACCCAATGCCGTCGGTTACGCCAGTTTGTGCGCAAGGCAAAAGTCAGGTATTTAATTACCCGCAAGAACAAGAACACTTCCTTGCAAACTGCGCTTACGCTGCGGGACACTCTTCTACAAACACGCCCCACTGATATGAAGAACAAATTTCACAACAGGTCAGCCATCACGAGTTAACGCCAGGACGTGAGAGAACAGAAATAAATCATTTCCGTACAACACCTTTTCGCTATGACCCACTCTGCCCAAGGAAAGAACCATCACGACTTAGAGCCACGGGATACTTGGATGTGCTCTTGTTATTCGAAATCCTCTCTCCTAACACTCACTCACCCATGAATACTCGATGGCAGCCAGTCCAGCTGGTGAAATTCAAACAGCGCCGACTTGCCACAGGCCACGCTGCCCCGCATGATTTCTGTGCTTGTAGGCGATGTTTTCCTTTCGTTGGCTGACCTCCAGCGCCTGTCACACAACCCACCCAAGCCCCCACGGCCACAACCGCATTTGTTCGACAGCCCATTGTTTGTTCTAAAGACACGATCGTCCTGCGTTGCGTCCGGAAGTGGGAGATACAAATGGACGCACATGTGGCGACAGCTGATACCGTCACAAGAATACCTCATGATAAGTAGATTATGACAAGATTTACAAATTTTAAATTCGGTCAATAATAATATGAATTATGGAAAATTAAATTTTTTTGCCATGGAATTCGTTGGGTAGGTACCATGAACAATGAACTGACAGTCTAATATTATAGGCTCCGTGTAACCGAGTGAGTTAGATGAAAAAGTCTTCATTTGTAATATGTTTCTGAGATTGTCAAAAAGCGTTTCATGGTAGTGAGTAATCAGGTCTGAATTTTAGTTTAGAAAGCACGTCTTATGTACATTAAATGTAGCGTGAGAGCATTTCATAGTGGTACAGAACTTCCATATGACAGACGAGTTTGTTGAAAGACATCTTGTTGTAGAGCATGAGCTGCACTTCACACGTATTTATCTGCCTGGACGTTATTGCAACATCAGTGGCATGTGAGACAGTGTATATGCAAACTAAAGCATACATATCAATGTTGATAACCTGAGCCAGAAATTGTTGGTTACCATTTTTACACAGGGATGACAAAAGTGATTCAATATTAACCTAAGTCCCAGTTTTAGAAACATGTATATCAACAGATAAATATGGAAGCCGTCAGAATTTTAAAACTATATTTCAAATAATTGTAACTGGCGTGATTACTGACGAAAGTAGTGTCACATAATCTACACTACCAAAATGAATACCGATGTCATCATGAACATCAGTTTTGAAAAGATTGTAATGGGTTTGTGAATACGTTATATGGATTATTTAATGTGTAAGATTTGTTATATTTAAGGTACGAGAGAACAGTGGTATTTGTGAACTCCAAAACTCTGTGCCTTAAAACTCCATTTTATTTCTCCCTAAACTCTGAAATATTCATTTTCTAAGTAATAAATATTGAAAAGACTTCGCACTGCGACAATAACAAGCAGTTTGCTTATAACCACTGTAGCTTATACAAAATTAAAACCGGCCTCAGGAGTGCGCCTTGATCTAAAATGGTTTTTGGGCTTACTCAGACATAACATTAAAAATTCTTGAAAATTCATGGCAAATGATTGGTTTTGTTCTATTTACAGTGATGGCTATGTTAATTATCCGTGAATAATAAGAACAGTTTTGGTCCCTAGATTCCATCAAGAATTTGCGGAGGAAGGAGAAAGATACGCACTAGACGAAGTTTCGGGTCCGTTGCTGAGGCGTGCACATTATATGCCATCGTTAATTTAATTTCTAATGATATTTTCAATAAAAATGTTTTCATAATTTACTCACTACTTATCCGGTTAGTACGTTTAACAAATATGGTTTTGAACAGTTCCCGTCCTGAGCAAACATGATTTTTTCCTCTACATTTCAGCTGGACATGACTGGAAATAGAGCTGTTACTCTTTTACAGTTTGTCACGTACAAGCATAGAAAACTTAACATAGAAAACGAATTTATATCTAAATTTACGACTTGGAAGTAATAATTTTGTAGTTTCTATAGTTTGTTTTATTACACATGAAAGACGTTCTCTCTCTCTCTCTGTCTCTCTCGCTGTGTGTGTGTGTGTGTGTGTGTGTGTGTGTGTGTGTGTGTGTGTGTGGGTGGGTGGGTGGGTGGGTGACTGTGTGTATTTCGGTATGTTTTCATGGATATGAGTCGTCTGACAGTTCGGGGGCAGAGAACAGTGTCACGCAGCAGAGTGCTGTCTATTTGTCTATTACTCCTTTTCATTCTGCTACAGCTTTCCCTGCATTTGAAAATATGTATGTCAGTCCTGATGCCTGCTAGTCTGTGGTGTATGGTACATAAAGCGGTCTGCGAATATAGAATGACAGCTACAACTCCTTAGTGCTCTTTTGTATTCTGTGTACCTTATGTTGAACTTTGTTGTTGTCTGTACAAGATGCAAGTGAGTCCGTTTGAAAACAGTTCGAAATCTTACATTTTTAATATACCAGATAAAACTAGTGTCAGAATATGAAACATCCCCAGCTGGTGGAAGCAACTTCTTAGTGCTCTTTTGTATTCTGTGTACCTTATGTTGAACTTTGTTGTTGTCTGTACAAGATGCAACTGAGTCCGTTTGAAAACAGTTCGAAATCTTACATTTTTAATATACCAGATAAAACTAGTGTCAGAATATGAAACCTCCCCAGCTGCTGGAAGAAATGTGAAGAAAATAAATCGCTTCAGTACAATGAGAATGAATAGAAACCACGAAAGAGGTGTTTCGAAACTTCGACAAGGGTCATGTTCATTTGTGATAATTGTGTTGCGTAATTCACAGGACGTTAACAGTTACTTTCGATCAGCCAGGTACAGGAATGAACATGTGCTAAGATGTTAATGAATACACAACTAATAAGTAATATTGTTGGTGAAGAAACTAAAAGAGACTGTTGTAGACAAACATTTTCAGTAAAGGCCCCTGTACCACCTAAGATGTTTTGAACACAGTCATGGTACCAAGTAGTAGTAGCGGATAATTCGATAGTCAACGCCAAGAAAGAAAGTCTAGTAGAAACTGAAAATTTTGCACCTCATACCGCAATGTAGTTGAGAAAAAGGAGTGGCCCTTATTAATATAAGATGTTACACACGGAAGTTAACTGAAGCTGTCTACTAACTAGAAAAGCTGCGTATGCCAACTGCGTGGCTTCCAAGCGTTCGTACTAAGGGCTTCTATGACTGCAAAACCATATGAATTTGAAAGCGCCAATACTTACCTAAGATTCCTGTTTAACGTATATGCGTTATTAAACTATAAATTCTTGGCCTATTCGAAATAGTTGATTCGGAAACTGTACACATGTTTTATGTAAGTGGTATCTAATCGATTGATATATTAATGTTAGCCTTAGAGTAAAAATATACAAACTGTAGTCTTAGGACTTATACTTCTCGAAAGTGTGGAATTGAAATTGTAGATCGTTCTGATTCAACAATAATATAATTGTTTTGTCAAAGGATGTAGTCTTCATACTCATCTGCAAACGACGGAAATAGATAACCAAAGTTGGTTTTGTTGGGAGACAAACGACAAAGCGGAAGTGATTTGATCGTGGGACGCGTCACAGCCGCGTAAACCAATACTCCGAAACTTTGATTATCGACTGGCAATCGACAATGGCTTTCTCTGTGTGTACAGGCACAAAGGTTACGCGGTTATCTTTGGTAAAAGGGCTGACCTCAGTATTGTAATCTCGTTGGGTCCTTTGAGGAGCCTCTATCACGGGTCGTTTTGTGGAAATTTATCAGCATTGAACGAGAAAGTGACGACACTATATTCTGGAACATGTGTTTTTAATATGACGTCGCCGAACCATGCAACAAGTAATTACATATTGACTGATTTCGTTCGTTGGATTGTTGTTAGTCCAAATAAGTGCCTCATTTAGATAACTCACAAAATATAAAACGAGAGTAGTTGTTTTCTGTTGACACTCAGAACGAACTGTCCGTTCATATCGAGTTCTTGGCTTGTGATGCGGTGACACTGAATTCTACTTCCAGTAGCAGTCCGAGAGCCACAAGACGTTGAACTCCCATAAGGCTACGTCTTATATTGAGAAAATTGTAAATAGAGTGTGGAAGATGCGGCTTTAAGGCCTGTCAATGTCTGGGATATTAGAGACAACGAAATATGGTGTCAAGTTTCAAAGAAAAAGATCCCTAGATCCGCCGTTTTCGATTTATGACGAACACGGAAAATCTAAATCTTATGAACAGAAGAATCCGTCCGCACCGAAAGAACGTCCACAACTTCACTGTCTCCCCCTCAGCAGCTAAAAAAAATCGTGGAGTATTCTCCTTCGATTGGAAATGAGCGGTTACTGCTGTGTATTTCCCCAATGAGTCGTAACGGCTGATTGTGGAGTCTCGTGAGTAAATCCATGTAGAGGTACATCGTGCAAAGTTTAGTTGTTGAGGGGTTCAATATAAATGTATGTCCAGAAAGCTTATTTCTGCATTTAACAGAAGTCAGAGTGAGCTGCATTTGGTAGTTAACCTGCCATAATATCTAAAGAACAGAAATTTTTTACCATTAGGCACATACATTTAAATTTATTATGGCCTGTTTCCGTTATTTCAACCATCACTGGAAGGCTGATAATGGCTGAAATAACCAAATCAGATAAGGAATACATTTAATATACACAACTGTTGGCAAAAAAATAATTTTCTTTAAATACCTTCCAGTTGTAACTAGTTACTTACACAAATAATTAATGCCATAATATCGATCCTAAATTGCAACCACAAAGGCCTGAAACACTACTGATCAGATACAGGTGCTGCCAATGGCATCCAACGGTAGTTATTGTAGGAAATCCCGGTCTATTGTCAATACGAGGCTATCACAAATAAAATCAACACAGCCTTTACGAAATAGCGTCGGCAAATTCCATATCTGCTCCTAATGGAGAGTAAAGTGACTGGCTGAAGTTCGATTGCACTAGACAACATTCTAGTGTATTATTTATATATTGCTTATTTAACCTGATCAGATTAGGGCCTTAAGGCTCTCTCGTACATCTGAATAGTCGTAACACCCGCAAAAAATATTATATAACAATCCTAATAATTATAATAAAAACACGCATTATAATACGAATAAAAATTGGCAAAAATAATAATAAAATAATAGTAGTAGCAGTGGTAGTAGTAGAAAAACTAATAATGATAATTAAACAGTGAGCGAGTTAAGAATGAAATTAATTAGTTGTTGCACAAAACTGAATAATTTGCATAAATAATAATTTTTATTAATAATGATAATAATAATAAAATAATGGAAGCATTAAGAATGATATTAATTAGTTCAGCACTTTTTAAGCCTTTCATTAGAAGAAGTGGAAGAGAAAATGAAAGAGAAGAGGATTGAAATGAAAGTGACAATGGTTCCTAGGAAAGAAGAGAATTTCCATCGAGAACTCTGTTGACAACGGGAGTCAAAAACTGTTAGGGATCAAGGGTTGATGAGACTGAGCTGCAAGAAGAGATAGGTATTGTGATAAAAGGTGAGCCATCAACTGTCTTTTGAATTTTGACAATATTCTGACTTATCTAATATTTTGAGAAAGATTGTTCCAAAGACGAGTCCCTGATACAGAAAATACCTAGGAAAAGACGTCAGTGTTGGGTAGTGGTACGAAGAGGTTTTTACTTTGTTGGGAACGATTATTCCTGCTGTGTTGTTCAGACAGTAGCATAAGGGTTTAAAGATAAATAGGAAGGAGTGCAATGTTTGGGAAGACGATAGAACAAACCCAGGGTACGATAATTTCTGCTCTTTTCGTCTCATAGCCATGATAATATTCATAGGCAGGAGTGATATGGTCGAAATAGCGTACATCACAAATATATATCATACAACCGCTAGTCACCAGTTCCAGCCGACGTGAGCTTTCATATGAAATTCCATGGAGAGTAGTATCAGCACAATCAAAGATGGGGAATATAAGTGACTCTACGAGTCCTTATTACACACTGTCGGCGGTAAAGTATGAGTGGAACCATTATACAGCACTTGAAGAAAAGTTTTGACTTTTTAGTTTAGCAAGTAGAATACCAATGTCGACAGTACCGAAATCTTTGCTGAAATCCAAAACGCACATAACAGTCGCCTCTTGTTGCTCATAGCTTGTTTCAATTCGTCAGTCACCTTAATATGATTAGTCAGCGAGCTGCGATTATTCCAGAAGACAGATTGGTATTTGAGGTTAAGTAAATGATACGCTGATGGTGAATTATGTATTCTAAAGCCTTATATATTGATGGTGGAATAGAAATGGGCGTGAAGTCAAAAGGTTCTTTGGCAGATTCCTTTTTTGTTAAGGCTTTACTAAGTACCTTTTTGCAGGCTATAGGGAAAATGCTGGAGGTCAGAGAATGGTTAAAAATTCACGTCGTTATCGGCAGCAATAGATGGATGAGGAAACTTATCAATTGTATTTGGCTTCCCGACTGATAAGGCTTACTGGTTACCGAAAACAATTTCGTTACATCAAATAGCAGATACTTCAAGGTATTGTATGGATTGCGTGCTTGAACGTTGATCAAATAGAGAGGCAGGTGTGGCGATGTACTCATTCAGATCCTCAACAGGGACGAGAGATTCAGTAGGAGATTAAGGTTTGTCTATTCCTAGTCCTCGTAGATTTTTCTACAAGACGGAATACTTGCGAAAATCCTCAGTTAAAGAGTGAGTGTTCCTGAGTTCTCACTGTCTGAGGAAGTCGGTTGTTGGTTCCGTTTGTATTTCCTCTGTGCAGCGTCTCTGATACTCATATGTTGTTTAAGTTGATCGATAAACCATGGTACAGGTTTTTCTCCTGACAAGTTCAGTTTTTATTGGAGCGTGTTAGTTTCACTGAATAATTCGTGAATATAACATCATGAGCAGATACGCCAGGTACAGAAATTTAATCAACGTGAATTACTCTATTTGGAGACTTGGTGGCGAAAATATCGACAGAGGTATGTTTGGAGTATGATAACTTTGTCCAAGTGGAAGCAATATAAGATTTGAGCAGGAAACTATACGCTTGAATTTTGAAACCTAGGATTGTGGCTCACAAAATTTATTTGTTCATGCAAACATTCAAACACTGTGGGTGCGAATAAAAGCTAGAGAGTTCTCCAGATTCGGGTGGATTGTATATTACACAGATAAAACACCTTTTGTTGACAGCTTTAATTGCAATGAATATATGTCGGGTCGTTTGCCCTCGTCTTTCGACGTGAGCACGAAACTGGGGAGTTTGCACCGCCAACTCTTCTGTTATACCTGCCATGTCTCAAAAGCAAATAGCCATCGAGGCTTAAAGAGCTGGAAGGCGTGCTTGGTTTAAGCCACCGCGCCAACAGTAGTAGGACATCAAAGATGAGGTCCTGGAACACTCATCATAAATCAGTCAAGTGGGCTGGTGACGGCTGCACGTTTGAATGCGCGAGTTGTAGTGTACAGTCGTCGCGAATCGTTTCCGCTTTAACGCTGTAAGCAGGGGCAGCAGCTGCCCTGTATTCTGACACAGTATATTTTTAGTTGGCTGTAAATAATCTACGTGACATCCTTCAGAATTACCACCGCGCAGTTTGTCTAATGAACCGGACGTCGAAGATACTTTAACATTTTGATCTTCAATCCGTCCTCAATCGTGCTTATTCTTTTTTGAAATAATTTCACTCTTCAGTGAACAACAACGTGGCATGTGTACTGTTAACGAAGTATGAAGTAGTTAACAAACACTCACGGCACAATGGAACAACAAAGGAGCTTTTAGCATAAATTAGACGAACATAAATTTCATCCGAGATCTACAGCTATGCTAAAACAAGGAATCAGTGTAAATATAAGCCTCCTTGTTGCAGGAAAGCGAGTCGTGCAGATGAAACTGCAGACTGGGTTCTCCAAGATCTAACGACAAGAAAATAATTCATCGAAATTCGAAGTATCGAAATATTACCTTCTGTAACACGCGACTTGAAGTTCACTCGAGGCGTTGTTTTATAACGACTTTTTAATTTACGTAAAGATATAGCGTTATTCATGGATGCGAAAGGAAAACGGGTGATAGAATTGGACGACCCACAGTGAATTTAAACCTATCGATTTTAACTGACGTAACGAAGCATCTGAATAGCTTGAATGTAGCTTTACAAGGTACAAATAAAATCGTTAGCGAAGTGTTTGACAGTATTTTGTCATTCAAGAGAAAACTGCTTTTGGGGGCAAAGGAACTGTCACAAATGTCAAGTGCGTTGCACTAGTCGTTAGTGAAAAGAATTTGGAACAGGAGAGGCTGAAAGAATATTTTGATGGGTTTGTAAAGGTGCTACAGTCTCTCGAATTCATTTTTGATAGTAGATTTGAGGATTTAAATCGACTGGAATGCGGTGTCAACCTTTCTGCGCCATGTGGGGTAGGCGCACGATCAGAGGCATCTTGTCACGGCCCGTGCGGCTCTCCCCGTCGGAGATTCGAGTCCTTCCTCGTAAATGGGTGTGTGTGTTGTCATTAGCGTAAGTTAGTGTAAGTTAGATTAAATAGCGTGTAAGGTTAGGGACCGATGTCCTCAGCAGTTTGATCCAATAAGACCTTACCACAAATTGTTTGAACCTTTCAGCGCCTCCTTATGCAGTTAACGCTGAAAATAAGCCTTCTGAAATTCAGTTGGGACTCATTGTCTTTCAATGCAATAGTGTGCTGAAGGAAAAGTTTCGCACTGCACCTTGGAAAGCTTCTACAAGTATTTCCTACGTGAACAGTTTCCACTGTTATTTATAATAGCTGGTCGTACGTGAATCCTTTTTGGAACAACATCTCTGTGCGAAAGTGTTTTCTGCATAATGAAACTGATAAAATCGGAGCTTAGGAGTAGTCTTACGGATGTTCATCTGGCTGGTGAAGTGCGCCTAATGACAAGTAATTTCACACCAAATATCGAGATGCTAGTTCAAAACCATTGTGAAAACATATAGGATGATGTCAATTAATGCCTGTGTCCTACTCGTACGTGGTGCCCCTTCTCTGAACTACACACTTCTGTGTAAATATAACGTAAGGTTTACAATACAAATGCGTTCGCTTCTTAATCCTTTACGTCTGTATCCTATTTGTGGCCATGAAAGGAGAGCGTGTTACAATGATTCGGAACTGTGTTTCATCCGTACATGGGCAACCGTTGTATGACAAAGGATACACAAACTTGGGGTAAGCACGTTTTACACTTACATCCCACACGAGCATGTTGTCCCACATATAATAGGCCTCCCGATAACCGTGTACCGGTGCCGTGTTCACAGACGCCGCATAACTGTGAAACGACCTCGGACGTACTTGTGTTCTGCCTGCACTACGTACCTTAGCTTGTCCATTCTCAACTATGCGCGCGAAGCGCTGTCACAGCGGCACGGTTGTCCCCGTGCAGTGTGCATACCCAAGCAGCCAGCTACATCGCACAGCTCTGCTACCCGCACTACGTGCCCTCACAGCTGCTCAGCGTTGCCATCGCGGCTCACGGCGCCTGCGGGCAACCATTCGGATAGCTCTCATGCCCACCCCTGGTGAACATGGAAAAGACTAACAACAAGAAGTCACGGGATGCGAGAACATCTGTTGGGACATCAGGGAATGACTTCCATTTTGCTAGAGGGAGCTGTAGAGGGTAAAAACTGTAAAGGAATTCAGAGATTTTGATATATCCAACAGATAATTAAGGACGTAGACTGCAGATGCTACACTGAGATTAAAAGGTAGGCACAGATGAGGAATTCGTGGCGGGCCGCATGAATCCAGTCAGCAGGCTGATGACTTACAAAATCTGTGTTTACATAAGAATAGCTTCTTTAGCTGCCGATTCTTTATAAATTATTACGTCTGTCATACAATGATGCAAAATCATGTACAGTTCTCAAATCTTATATTCATTAGACGTATAATGCCCAGGAAAACAGGATAACGAAATACACTCCTGGAAATGGAAAAAAGAACACATTGACACCGGTGTGTCAGACCCACCATACTTGCTCCAGACACTGCGAAAGGGCTGTACAAGCAATGATCACATGCACGGCACAGCGGACACACCAGGAACCGCGGTGTTGGCCGTCGAATGGCGCTAGCTGCGCAGCATTTGTGCACCGCCGCCGTCAGTGTCAGCCAGTTTGCCGTGGCATACGGAGCTTCATCGCAGTCTTTAACACTGGTAGCATGCCGCGACAGTGTTTACGTGAACCGTATGTGCAGTTGACGGACTTTGAGCGAGGGTGTACAGTGGGCATGCGGGAGGCCGGGTGGACGTGCCGCCGAATTGCTCAACACGTGGGGCGTGAGGTCTCCACAGTACATCGATGTTGTCGCCAGTGGTCGGCGGAAGGTGCACGTGCCCGTCGACCTGGGACCGGACCGCAGCGACGCACGGACGCACGCCAAGACCGTAGGATCCTACGCAGTGCCGTAGGGGACCGCACCGCCACTTCCCAGCAAATTAGGGACACTGTTGCTCCTGGGGTATCGGCGAGGACCACTTGCAACTGTCTCCATAAAGCTGGGCTACGGTCCCGCACACCGTTAGGCCGTCTTCCGCTCACGCCCCAACATCGTGCAGCCCGCCTCCAGTGGTGTCGCGACAGGCGTGAATGGAGGGACGAATGGAGACGGGTCGTCTTCAGCGATGAGAGTCGCTTCTGCCTTGGTGCCAATGATGGTCGTATGCGTGTTTGGCGCCGTGCAGGTGAGCGCCACAATCAGGACTGCATACGACCGAGGCACACAGGGCCAACACCCGGCATCATGGTGTGGGGAGCGATCTCCTACACTGGCCGTACACCACTGGTGATCGTCAAGGGGACACTGAATAGTGCACGGTACATCCAAACCGTCATCGAACCCATCGTTCTACCATTCCTAGACCGGCAAGGGAACTTGCTGTTCCAACAGGACAATGCACGTCCGCATGTATCCCGTGCCACCCAACGTGCTCTAGAAGGTGTAAGTCAACTACCCTGGCCAGCAAGATCTCCGGATCTGTCCCCCATTGAGCATGTTTGGGACTGGATGAAGCGTCGTCTCACGCGGTCTGCACGTCCAGCACGAACGCTGGTCCAACTGAGGCGCCAGGTGGAAATGGCATGGCAAGCCGTTCCACAGGACTACATCCAGCATCTCTACGATCGTCTCCATGGGAGAAAAGCAGCCTGCATTGCTGCGAAAGGTGGATATACACTGTACTAGTGCCGACATTGTGCATGCTCTGTTGCCTGTGTCTATGTGCCTGTGGTTCTGTCAGTGTGATCATGTGATGTATCTGACCCCAGGAATGTGTCAATAAAGTTTCCCCTTCCTGGGACAATGAATTCACGGTGTTCTTATTTCAATTTCCAGGAGTGTATTTTAATGTAAATGAACATTAGAATGTACTACGAATATAAAAAAAAAACTAAAGTTTTAATCTCTGAGCAACATAAAAGGCGCGCTTATGGCTGACTTTAATTTCCTTCCACAAGTCTAAGAAAATTGGTTACGGTCAGGTGCTTGCCTTTAAAGTTAATGTATAATCTAAAACTGTGGTGACAAAATTAGACCAGTTTTTGACGTCTCTCACTAAGGGATTGCCTGTACAAGACATTCTTCGTACTGCAGTTACTGCTAGAATACTCCAGGCATTATTAAGACCGGAAAATCTTGCACAGTTTCAGAAACGACAACTATGTACTTCCTCGTTACCACACCACTGTGTATATGATTCGGCACACTTTCTGGCAGTTTACGAATTCGCAACAGCAGAGATGAACGTCACTTACACGTCTCCGCACAAGGCTACTATTGGCTCTTCTCGTTATGTCCGCCACGCGGCGCAACAAGGTTATCCGAAGAAGTGGGAAAAGCTAATCCTGCTGTAGGTCCCCACACTGTATAATAAACTTCTTGAAAACTGACCATCATAGATACGATCCCCAGGAATATTACAGCTATTTCGAATAATATTTACATTATTAGTTATTCTATTACACTAATTACGTAATAATTACTTATACACCTTCATTTAGGTGGTTCCAAAGTTTCACACTATTACCAGGAGTAAAGTATCGATACTTTGATACAAAATGTTTCTCGAAAAAGTTTACGAATTTTAAGGTGTTCATTTGTTAGGTAAAGGTGTTACGTTACAACTACTCGTCTGACAATAGCAGTCGTCTATTGTCTGTATTATCTTGATTGTACCTACAGATTTCCAAAAACCATTTTATAACAGTTTCATTCGATACGTTATGAAACTTTTTAATCTTTAGTAATAATTTAGAATTTTATTTGAAAGTAATTTGATAATTAACTTGATATTATGGTTTCATTGGACTGATTTACTCATTCTGACTGTGTAATAGAATACGTATTAAATTAACTTTTAACAGATATTCATTGCCTTACTAACATTTTATCTAAACACATCTAGTTCTTGCTTGCAAATTACAGCTGAAATTCAACAATCATCATGTTAGATGAATCTTTGCATATGTACTACAATACAATACAAAACGTTATGGTCTCTCTTTGATTTTGGATAGTCATTAAGCAGACAGTTTAAGTGCTCTGCAACTTCTGTTTCTATTAGGAAGTTATTTGAGGCCTCTCAAGTTTGCTACTAAGGCGAAGACAAATTGTTATAAATTTAATTCTGACTGCAGGAGAAATGAAGATGGTTTCCCCATTTACCAACTGCTTTCGAATATTTGATCATGCTGTTTCTGTCCCAAAAGCGGTTAATAATAGAGATACCTTTATCTACGGCATCTGATGAGGGTGCTGTAGGACCTTCGGTGCAGTATTGTGAAGTGACATTGTATGTAACCGTTTTCGTTTATTGGCAGCGAAAGAAAATTAATCAACACAAAGAGATGTAACACTTCATGGGGCTTGGGACTGACCTTCTTAAGAGGTCTATAGGATTAACAAAAATTGTACCAGTATTTAAAAGAGCAGCTAGTTAGGTTGGAGAGTGGGACGCTGGGATCAGTTATGACCAAGTGCATTTGGTGAATCATTACACTTCTTTTCACAACAGAAACGTTGCAACAGAACATGAACAACTGAGAAACTGAAACAATTTAAGACTGGCTTCATAATAACTGGTAAATCAAACTTGGACTATCTTGGAATAAATGCCCTCGCCGGCCTCGGTGGCCAAGCGGTTCTAGGCACTTCAGTCCGGAAACGCTCGACTTCTACAGTCGCAGGTTCGCATACTGCCTCAGGCCTGGATGTGTGTGATGTCCTTAGGTTAGTTAGGTTTAAGAAGTTCTAAGTTCTAGGGGACTGATGAGCTCAGATGTTAAGTCCCATAGTGCTCAGAGCCATTTTTGAATAAATGCCCTCAAGAATGTCTGCTAGATTTCGTGATTAACTACATTTACAGTGGCGGTAAAATTAACTTTCGCCACAAAACATCTTCAAAGAACATGGAACAGAGATACAAAAAAAGTCAAAAACGATTGTAGAAGCGCTATGATAATGACAAATAGCATCACTCATTCTACTCTACGAGTTAATAAGCGACGGACCAAATACAATGGCCGGCCGAAATGGCCGTGCGGTTAAAGGCGCTGCAGTCTGGAACCGTAAGACCGCTACGGTCGCAGGTTCGAATCCTGCCTCGGGCATGGATGTTTGTGATGTCCTTAGGTTAGTTAGGTTTAACTAGTTCTAGGTTCTAGGGGACTAATGACCTCAGCAGTTGAGTCCCATAGTGCTCAGAGCCATTTGACCCATTTTTTTTTGAACCAAATACAATGTCCACGAGCAGAACTGCTTGCATGAACCCCGCACGCCCGCCTGCGTGGAGACTAGGGCTGTCCTAACAAGTCGGCATATCGACATTTTTTCAAAAAGTATCCATATATATTGACGATGTCATCCCCAACGATATATCTCTATCAAAATGGCAATATGGAGTGCCAATATTTTTATTTTATATTAAGTATTTTTCACAGTTTTCGGTAAATATTTGAAGGCGAACCTTACAAATTGTAGTAGAACATAATTTTTTCTTTCACTTTGTGAAGGAGTCTTACTTCTTTTTGAGCTTTCATCACATGCAACCTTTATCTTTGACTGAGTAAAGCAGGTATATGTGGCTCAAATGAAAAAGTTCGATTTCACTGGGGGAGGGGGGGGGGGGCGTGGTGGTGTGAGTGGAATAACAAGATTTCCCGTTTGAATAAGTAGAACACCAGTTGCGTTAAAAAAGTCATCATTCTTCGAAAACAGTTGATGAAAATGATGCACTGAAATCTTAATGACAAAATTGGTCTTTGAGGTGGCGCAGAGGGCAAATGCTGACGTATTCGGCTCTCGGCCCTACCAACAGAAACTGCAACGTTTAGCTTCACCACGCAGTTTTCACACTACTACAACTGCTACTTCGCTGGGGTTGGCAGAGACGAAAAAGTCAGGTAAGTCGGCATTAAGTGTTAAGTGACGAAAGCGAACGGCAGACCCATTGGACATCTATTGTTGTGCCACTTACATGCAGCTGCCATTGTTAGCAAAGTGGTTGTCGCCAAGTGTGAACGTGTATCGTTTTCCTTTCAATTCTTGCTGTAAGGGGGGATGGCAACGTGCTAACTTGTTGGTGTACCAGCAATATATTTACGATGTGCAGCCGATATATTTATAGGCTGGTATTTCGATATTTTTTCCGCCGACATATCGCTAGTGTTTGTTGATATATCGGCAGCTGATAATGACATTTTTTAAATATCGATATCTCGGACTCCCAATATTTTTAGAAACGTTGCTAGTCCTGATGGAGCCCAACAGCACGCACCAGTCATCACCTGCGTCATTGCTGCTTAGACCGAGTAGGTCCAGGCCGAGAGAGGAAAGGAGTGATCCACCGCCAGGTTGTTGTTGCAGGGCCGCGCGGGATTAGCCGAGCGGTCTTGGGCGCTGCAGTCACGGACTGTGAAGCTGATACGGGCGGAGGTTCGAGTCCTCCCCCGGGCATGGGTGTGTGTGTGCTTGTCTTTTGGATAATATAGGTTAAGTAGTGTGTAAGCTTAGGGACTGATGACCTTAGCAGTTAAGTCCCATAAGATTTCACACACATTTGAACATTTTGTTGTTGCAGGGCCAAAAACAATGTCTCCTCTCAGCAGTGCATTGCTCTCCACTCCTCAAGGAACAGGCAGTGCCCTCTTCACAGCTTGCAATCTCTGCGTAACTGGAGGACCAGCACAGCAGGCTGCTTTAAGTCAGCGGCCCGCGAATCCTAGCCAGTGTGCCGAATAACGGCACAAGATTTAAGAAAGCTTCAAAGATGTTTCATCTTTCGTTGTTATAGGTACACATTCTAGTACTCGGTTGTGAATGCCAGACGTCTCCGGCGGAGACACACACAAAAAAAGTGGACGTACGATATTCTAAATTTAAAGCTTACTGTATCATTCAAGAGTTGGTGTGGAGATAGTGTTTCAGCTTCTCACACTTGATCATGTTTTCTTTTTCATTTCCTAACGGTCGTATCTGTATCTCTTTCATTCTTAAGTCACTCTCTTTTTCGCATTTTCATTCTATTTTACTAAGAAAAGTAGTACCATAAAATTAATTAAATTTGTATGTCCACTGTTCCACAATCCACGACAATTGATAGGTGAGATCAGTAAAAATTTCTTACAATCACAAACATCACAGCGATTTTGTTTCTCTTATTAAGACATTCCAAAATATAAGTTTCTGTAAGTCATTAGAAAAACGAACACAAAATGCTATTCTAATTCCCATGTTGTTGATCTGTCCTTTCTCATTAAGTTTTAGATATTCTGTTAGATAGAAATATACAGATCACATAACTAAATTCTAATATGGTAATTAATATGTGGAATGTATGGTTTTTCTTGTTATGGGCTTTTTCAGTAATAATATAGCCGTATTGTTATATAATATGATATAAATTTAATGCTTTCTTTGTGACCTCTTATCTGTTACAACATTGCACCTATGTAATAAATACAAGATTTAATTTCATTACAACCACAGTTCGTCTAATCGTAGATTACTGTTTTTATCCGACTACAAATCTTACTACACAAAACACATAAATTAATAGCAAGAATATTACAGCTATTCTCATGATATGTGATTTTCTTTGGTGGCTTCTTAGCTAGCAAAGCAACAAAAGCCTCAATTTTTAAGTTCATTCTTGTGTCAAATGTGTCATCGCCAACAATAAATGCTTACATTGTGTTTTGATTGTCAGTTCTCTTTTGCGGGTTTAAAAGTCACTCCAAGAAAATATTTATTTGTTTGGCATGATGTGGAATGCTCTGAGTACTTGGCATTCCGTAATGTACATTGTATCGCCATTATTGGTCCATAAATAAACTCTCTTTTCACTACGTTATTCATTTAGCTTCATAAAACAAGCTCACACTTACAACAGAAAAAATTACTTACCTGTTTACATACCACAGGAGGCAGTTCAGTTGAAGGGGAATTGGCATCTCTAGAAACAGCAGTCATTGAAGTTAGACAAGACAAACACACTTATAAGGAAGCTGGCCGTGAAGAAATCTTAGGCACAGAAGAAATACTGCAACTAATTGACCAAAGAAAAAAGTAATTATACAAGATATGCAGGGAAGCTATGGTGAAACGGATGAAGGAAAAATATGAAGAAATCTAAATAGAAATGATAGCCATGACTAGTTCTGTACACTGAAAAGTCAAAACAACTGTCGGTGAAACTGAAAGCAAAGACGGCAAAACTAAAAGTGCAATGGGAATCCAAGTGTTAAACATGGAGGAGAGAGCGGATATGTGGAAATAATGTAATGAAAATCTTCCAGGCGTGAAGAGCTTGTCGCATTACGTGATATATGAAGAAATTGTGACGTGGCTCTCGTATTTAACCCTTTCTTGCCGACGTGGCTTACAACTACCGTTCACTGTCTACAGTCAAAAAAGCGTATTGTTGACTGGCTGCCGTGGTGTCCTGTCTGAACGTAAGGGACACTATTGTTGTTCGTTGCTTGTAATCTGGTTTCATATTGTTTCAGTTAGCGTAAACTAACATCACTAATGGAATATGTAAATAACTTGACAAGAGACAATGAATGTACCCTGACTGGAATCAATAGCCCCTCTTGTGTTTTGTAAATATAAAAAAATTTTAAGATGCACTAACCTGTTTTAGTTGTTTCTGTAATATTCACCCCAAATATTCAGTCCGTTAGTGATAAAGGTAGGAATAGAGTGGATACTGCCAGAGATAAGTTTATTTTACAGAAATATCCCACAGTAATTTATCCATAATTGTTAAACTCACAGTTTAAAATTTTCTTTCTCGAAAGATCAGTGGATAAACTTTCTAAAATTACTGAAGAAAATTCAAAAGAGGGTAACAGAGAACGCAGATGGTGTTTTAATACAGTCAAAAAAACTGTTTAAAAAATCAACAATAAGTGTCACAAATCACCGAAGAAAATTAAAAAAGAACGATAAAAGAAGATGCTGAAAGTGTTTTAAAACACAGCTACAAAAAAATTTAATTAGAAGATTAGCAGACAAGCTTCTTAAAATTACTGACGAAAATTCAAAACACGATAGAAAAATACACAAAAGATTATCAAAGAGTAAGAATGCAGAGGAATTTTTATAACTGTCACTATTTACCAAGATTGACCAGAAGGTGAATTACTGCGTTTAGAGAATAACAATGGTTCAAATGCCTCTGAGCACTATGGGACTTAACATCTGTGGTCATCAGTCCCCTAGAACTTAGAACTACTTAAACCTAACTAACCTAAGGACATCACACACATCCATGCCAGAGGCAGGATTTGAACCTGCGACCGTAGCGGTCACGCAGTTCCAGACTGAAGCGCCCAGAACCGCACGACCACACTGGCCGGCAGGGAATAACACATAAAATTTTTAGTCAAAGTGCATCCATAACAACCAACATAATTAACAAACACGCAAGCAAAATAGGAGAATATACTAAGACTGATCAGCTGATGGGTCAGTTAAATGGAAGGCTCTGTTATTAAATTCCTACTGCGCAAGGAATATTATTTCAAAATAAATATACATACAAGGCAATTTCGCTGAAAAGTGAGAGTACTCAAACGGCGCAGAAACTAACTTACAGAGTTAAGAAATTACGTTATGGACACATGGGATAAAACAGAAACACCAAATCTGACGAAATGCCGAATTACATGGAACTGAATGTTAAATTCCTTACATAAAATACAAATCGTGAAATTAATTTTATTCCAACTGCAAATACGTTCAATATCCAGTCACCATAGATTGCGTCTGCTTATTGGTGACAGTTCAAAATCTGCTTGGGACTATGTGACTCCCGACCAACAACCTTACAAGAGCTTATCCGCTCTACTAACATCAGATTACTTGCGCTTGAACGGCCTGACAATAAATCCCTCAAAACAACAAGTACAGGCCAGAGAACAGTAACGAGTACTACAACATATAAAACACAAAATTAACCACAGGTTTAAAACATACATTGTTAAACTCTACAAAATTAATTCGGCAAATCCGGGATGCACATATATCCATTGAGTACACGTAAGTCTTATTAACTCGGCCAGAAGAAAACAGTACTATCAGAATAGTTGAACTGCAGTGTAATGTTTTGCTTTAGCAACTTATCCACTAGATAATGAAAGTCAATCAACTATCATACCGGTAATAGCAACTACTACTGTCTGATATGTCGAATATTATAAATCAGCCATGTTGACCATCTTCTACAACACAGGGAGTATTCAGTTCACAAATTGCTCACCATGCGATCCATTATTGGCGACAACCTGTCCAAATTCGTTACAGACGTTGAGCAACATTAGTAAGTCCAGGCCGACTTTCTTTCTGCGAGACAATTACATGTAACTAGAGCCACTTGAAAAATCAACACCAATGTAGATCCAAGTCCGCCGCACGGCCTCACATAGAGTCACAGCCACACACGATGCTGTGACTAGCCAGCAGCCGCGTGGAAAACTGTCCACAGTCACTACAGTCGGTAAACTTCCGCACTACGCCGAAGGAGCCGCTTAAATCACTTTGCCCGGCCGTGACCTCTCTCATCTCTCTCGCCTCTCTCGGCCGGCCATAAGAGCCACAGATTTCTCTGAGCAAATATGTTTTTTTTTTGTTTTATGTGGTCTTCACTCCAGAGACTGATTAGATGTAGCTCTCCATGCTACTCGATCTTGTGCAACCTTCATCATTTCCGTGTGACTACTGCAACCTACATCCTTCTGAATCTACTTAATGTATACTCCTCTCGATCTCCCTCTACGAGTTTCATCCTCAACGCTTACCACCAATACTAAATTGGTATTATCTTGAAGCCTCAGAACTTGCCCTACTAACCGATCCCTTCTAGTCAAGTTGTGCCAAAAATTTTTCTTCTCCCCTATTCGATTCAGTACCTCCTCGTTCATTACGTGATCTACCCATCTAATCTTCAGCATTCTTCTGTAACACCACATCTCAAGAGCTTCTGCTCTATTCTTGTCTAAACTGTTCATATCCATGTTTCACTTCCATACATGGCTACACTCCAAACAAATACCTTCAGAAAGGGCTTCCTGACACATCTACACTCGATGTTAACAAAGGCCTCTTTTTCAGAAACGCTTTTGTTACCACAGCCAGTCTACATTTTCTATCCTCTCTTCTTCGCCCACCATCAGTTACTTTGCTTCTCAAATAGCAAACACTCATCTACTACTTTATGTGTCTCATTTCCTAACCTAATTCCGTCAGCATCACATTGCTTATTGCGACAGCATTCCTCTATTCTCATTTTGATTTTGCTTTTGTTGATGTTCATCTTATATCCTCCTTCCAACACACTGTTCATTCCGTGCAACTGCTCTCCCAGGTCCTTTGCTGTCTCTGTCAAAATTACAATGTCGTCGACAGACCTCAAAGTTTTTATTTCTTCTCCATAGATTTTAGTTCCCTCTCCACACTTCTCTTTTATTTCCTTTACTGCCTGCTCAGTGCACAAATTGAATAACATCGGGGATAGGCTACAACCCTGTCTCAATCCCTTCTTCGTCACTGTTTCCCTTTCGTGCCCCTCAACTCTTACAACTGCCATCTGCTTTCTGTAAAAAATTTAAATAACCATTTGCTCCCTGTATTTTACTCCTGCCATCTTCAGAATTTGAAAGAGAGTATTCCAGTAAACGTTGTCAAAAGCTTTCTCTTAGTCTACAAATGCTAGAAATGTAGATTTGCCCTTCCTCAACCTATCTTCTAAGATAAGTCGTAGAATCAGTATTGCCTCGCAGGTCCCAACATTTCTACGGAATCCAAACTGATCTTCACCGAGGTCGGCTTCTAGCAGTTATCCCATTCGTCTCTAAAGAATTTGTGTTAGTACTCGTATTCTGAAATCATGGCTTATTAAACTGATAGTTCAATAATTTTGAACATCTGCCAACACCTGCTTTCTTTGGGACTGAAGTCTGAGGGTATTATGCCTATCTCATACGTCTTGCTGACCAGATGAAAGAGTTTTGTCATAGTTGGTTTTCCCAAGGTGTCGGTAGTTCTAACACAATGTTGTCTACTTCCGGGGCCCTCAACTGCCTCGTCCTTGTATAGAGTCTCTACATACTCCTTCCACATTTCTGGGTTGGGTTGGGTTGTTTGGGGAAGGAGACCAGACAGCGAGCTCATCGGTCTCATCGGATTAGGGAAGGACGGGGAAGGAAGTCGGCCGTGCCCTTTGAAAGGAACCATCCCGGTATTTTCCTGGAGCGATTTAGGGAAATCACGGGAAACCTAAATCAGGATGGCGGGACGCTGGATTGAACCGTCGTCCTCCCGAATGCGAGCCACATTTCTGCTTTCCCTTCTTTGCTTAGGACTGGTTTTGCATCTCAGCTCTTGGTATTCATACAAGTGGTTCTCTTTTCTCCAAATACCTCTTTAATTTTCCTCTAGGTAGTATCTGTATAACCCCTAGTGATATATGCTTTTACATCCTTACGTTTGTGCTCTATCCATCCCTGCTTAGCTGTTTTGCACTTCCTGACGATCTCATTTATGAGACGTTTGTATACCTCTTTGCCTGGTACATGTACTGCATTTTTACATTTTCTTCCATTATTAATTAAATTCAGTATCTCTTCTGTTATCCAGAGATTTCTACTAGCCCTTGTCTTTTTACCTACTTGATCCTCTGTTGCCATCACTATTTAATCACTCAAAGCTACCCAATATTCTTCTACTTTATTTCTTTCCCCTGTTCGTGTCAATCGTTCGCTAATGCTCTCTTTGAAACTCTCTAGAACATCTGTTGCTTTCATTTTATCCAGCTGCCATCTCCTTAAATACCTAGCTATTTGCAGTTTCTTCAGTTTTAGTCTAGAGTTCATAAGCAATAAATTGTGGTCAGTATCCACATCTGCCCCTCGAAATGTCTTACAAATTAAAACCTGGTTCGTAAATCTCCGTCTTACCATTATATAATTTATCTGAAACATTCCGGTGTCTCCAGGTCTCTTCCATGTATACAACCTTCTTTCATGTTACTTAATCCAAGTGTTAGCTATGATTAAGTTATATTCTGTGCAAAATTCTATCAGGCGGCTTGCTCTTTCATGCCTTACCCGCAGTTCATATTCACCTACTACTTTTCTTTCTCTTCCTTTTCCTACTTCCGAATTCCAGTCCCTCATAGCTATTAAATTTTTGTCTCCCTTAACTACTGAATAATTTCTTTTATCGCATCATACATTTCTTCAGTCTCTTCGTCATCTACAGAGGTAGTTGGCACATAAACTCGTACTAGTGCGGTAGGCGTGGACTTCGCGCTTATCTTGCCTGCAATAGTACGTTCACTATGCTACTCATATAGCTTATCCGCGTGCCTATTTGTTTATTCATTATTAAACCTACTCCTGCATTACCCATAATTAATTTTATATTTATAAGCATGCTTTGATCTGACCAGAAGTCTTGTCCTTCTGCCACCGAACTTCACTAATACCCTCTATATCTAACTTTAACCTATCCATTTTTTTAATGTTTCTAATCTACCCGCGCGGTTAAGGGATCTGACATTCCACGCTCCTATCCGTAGAACGCCAGTTTCCTTTCTCCTGATAACGACGTTCTCCCGAATAGTCCCCGCTTGCATATCCGCATCGGGGACTATTTTACCTATGTAATATTTTACTCAAGATGACGCCATCACTATTTAACCATACAGTAAAGCTGCATGCCCTCGGGAAAAATAACGGCTGTAGTTTCCACTTGCTTCAGCCGTTCGCGGTACCAGCGCAGCAAGGCCGCTTTCGTTGATGATACAATGCCAGATCAGTCAATTCATCAAGACTGTTGCTCCTGCAAGCGCTGAAAAAGCTGCTGCCCCTCTTCAGGAACCACACGTTTGCCTCGCCTCTCAACAGATACCCTGAGACCTGATGTCCATTTTCCTGTCCTGCTGTCAAAGATTCTGCATTTTCCGTTGTAATACCTGTGGCACATTTGAATGGATTGTATCCTGCAGCCATCTGGCGGGAGAAACAGTCACTACGATCACTTGGCGCCAAGTAACAGCTTTGTTTACGACGTGTTACGATGGCAGGTGAGTTCTCAGTCATTATTGTGTATTTTTCGAAAGTTATTTTATGAAAAAAGGACCTATTGTAGACAGTATCTATAAGTAGTGGTTATACGACCTTTCTGTGCAATAAGGTTTGGTAGTACTGTGTATTTCCATAAATTGTCGTTGCAAAACAGTAATGTCCACTATAGTGGACGCTGGGACTTGCAGCCACATTTCTGAGCACTATTTCGTAGGCATTAGTGGTGATTACCTTCGCTAATTTCCAATACATTTCGTGTTGTGACTGTTGCTCAATGACATTATGTGATGCTCTACTATCATTATTTTCTGTAAGGAAAGTAGGCACTATGTTAAAACAATCCTTTTCTTAAAGGATACAGATCAAAGCTCAGTTCAGAAGAAATTTTAGAACTTCTTTTGAATGGAGACGTGTCAGATCTTGAGATCAGTGAGGAGGAGGATGGTGATTTTGATCTGGCAGATGATGCTGTGCAGCAATGCAATGTTCCTTCCCCAAGTGAACAGAGTAGCAGCTGCACTGATAATTCTGATGATGACGAGAGTTCTTCACAGAATCGCAGGATGTTTTGGGAGAAATGCGAAAGGTAAGTGTGATACCTTCTTGTAAATAATTTTCTATTATTCCTGGTATTTTCGATCTTTCCTTGATGCTTTGTTTCCAAATTTCAGGTTTGAGGGACTCCAGGCTACCTTCTCACCCACGGAAGTTGCAGAACATAATGAGAAGCAGATCATGGACTACTTTCAGCAATACTTTGACTGGACCTTTTTTAAGGATACTTCCGAACTTACCAATATGAGATATTTACAGCAGACTGGAAGGTCTTTAAAGCTGTCTGCCAAGGAATTGCAGTTATTTATTGGAGCAACAATACTAATGTCTTGTTTGAGATACCCTAGAGTTAGGATGTACTGGGGTAAAACAACAAGAGGTATTAGCATTACTGAAATTATGACTCGAGACCGATACTTCACCGTTAGAAGTAATTTGAAGGTGACAGACGATAATGCTGTAACAGAGGAAACTAGAAGGAAAGATAAGTCGTGGAAAATAAGGCCACTTTTACAACGTGTAAAGAGAGCATGCCTCAGTTTATCTCGATCTCTTGAAGTGGCAGTGGATGAACAAATGATCCCGTTTACTAGAGCATGTGCAATAAAACAATTCGTCAGGGGAAAGCCAAATCCTGAAGGGCTTAAAAATTTTGTGTTGGCTGCTCCTTCAGGACTAGTCCTTGACTTTGAGATTTATCAGGGTAAAAGAACATTCCCAGAAGCTATTGGTCAACAATTAAAACAAGGAATAGGAGCCTAAGTAGTTCTCAGGCTTTGCCAGAGCCTTCCAGAAGGAACACATGTGTTCTTTGATAGGTATTTTACCTCTGTTCCGTTACTGGAATCATTGGATGAAAAAAACTTGCCTGCCACTGGAACAACCATGAAGTCAAGAATACCCAGAGCAGTCCATCTGACAGCAGACAAGATCCTTGCAAATCAAGGACGTGGGTCTGTTGACCAGACAGTGAGAAAAGACAAACTCATCTCGTAAAATGGTATGACCAAAAGCCAGTCATAACTGCATCGACGAAGTTTGGGAAGAACCCTAAGGATCAATGTAAAAGGTGGTCGAAAAAAGATCGGAGATACATTGAGGTTCCCCGTCCAGCAGTAATCAGGTGCTACAATAAAAATATTGGTGGCGTAGACCTGATTGACAGAATGATGAGTTCTTACAGGATCTGCACCAGAACCAAAAACTGGACCGTAAAAACTATTTTTCACTTCATAGATCTGGGAATTGCAAATAGCTGAATTCAGTACAGAATTAACAGAATTAAGAACGACGAGCCAAAGAAGAATATGCTGCCGTACCTTGATTTCAAAATTAGAATTGCTGAGCATTTGTTAAGGAGCCAAGAGGAACAACATTCAGATGAAGATGATGAGGAGTCAACTCCTAAAAGGCGAAGATTATTGACGCCACAATCACCTTCACCTTCTGTAACCCATTTGCTAGAAATGACTGGGTTGAAAAATAGCATGAGGTGTAAGAACAGTGGCTGCACGAAGAAAACCAAAATAAGGTGCAAAGGTTGTTCAGTTTTTCTGTGTCTGACATCACAGAAAAACTGTTTCTCTGAGTATCATCAGAAATAAAACTGTCAAAATTCGTCATTTATTTTACTTTTTAAATTTATATTAATTATTTGAAATTAATAATCAGTGTATGATGCAAGTAATATCTGCATAATAAGACTGTATTTTGTTCAATAAACTACCAATAAAGTACTTTTTTTTTACATTTTCAACTTCCTTTCTAATGTTTACTTATACGTCTCCAAGACCCAGTGTCCATTGTAATGGACACTTTACTTCTTTTCTAATGTTTACTTACATGTCTCCAAGACCCAGTGTCCATTGTAATGGACACTTCAGAAAATCATGAATTTAAAAGAAAAAAAGAAAAACTTTTGTGAATCTTATTTCACTACCTTCTGTTTAACAGGTACAGAATATCTGTTTCCAAAAAAATCAGGACAATTGTCGCCAGGTCTCAGGAGGATGCACTTACGGTACGGCTATCTGTATCGTTGAGGCACGTAAGCCTCCCCACCAACGGCAAGGTAGATGGTTCTTTGGGGGTGGGGAAATCAAAGATAATGGAGAGTAATAACCATCGATCACTCAGAATAGCTGTTAGTAGGTGGGGTAAGGAAGGGTTAACATAAAGGACGTGAAGGCTGTAGCTTCAGTATGTCACCCAGTCTCCAGATGATCGAAACATATGTGTCCGAAATATCAATTCAGTAAATGGAATAAGAGCAGCTGCACACCAGATATCTAATGGAACGGTGACAATGACGTATGTCAGGGATCGTAAAATTATCGTAGAGGATGTCTTAGAGGTGGTTCAGATCTAACATTTGCCGTTTGCTTTCCGGCTTTCGCTTGGCGTCTCTCTCTCTCTCTCTCTCTCTCTCTCTCTCTCATACACACACACACACACGCACGCACACACACACAGAGAGAGAGAGAGAGAGAGAGAGAGACACTTTACACACACACTACGCAAAATAATATAATTTACCTCAATGTCTCTAGAGGAATGGTCACTTTGCAGTAATATGACAGGAGCTATTATTTGAGGCAAATATGCCTCCTAATCGTTGGTTCTAAAATGTGTACGTTAAAACAGCTATGATCACTTGAATGAAATTTTCACTGGGCGATGGACGTCTGCTGATGTGTAACTTCGTGGCAGAATGATACTGTGCACCGCACCGAGTCTTGATCTCGGGATTTTTGCATTTCGCGGCCAAATGGTCTACCAACTGATCTACATCTGCATGACTCACGAACATTCATCACAGCTTTACTTCTGTCAGTATCTCGTCTCCGACCTTCCAGACTTCACCGGTATTGCCGGAAGTACAGATGTGAGGACAGGTCGTAACTCGTGTTTGGGTAACTCAGTTGGTAGAGCACTTTCCCGCGAAAGGCAAAGGTCCAGAATTCAAGTCTCGATCCGCTACACAGTCTTAATCTGCCATTAAGTTTCAGCTCTGACTACTTCTTCACCTGTTATATTCTGAAACGAACCTCTTCTACTATAAATTCTGTCCCCTCCACAGTTTGAGAGGTGATAGTATAAAGCGAAACAAGAAAAAATTGTGTAGTAAATATGAGCTCTAAAATGCGTATCTCAGGATCTATGAGCCTTTGTTGTGAATCGCATATCTTCTGCTGGAAAAAGTACTCACAGTTCTTAACGCATGCATTTTAAAGTCCATGTATACTAGACATTTCTTGCTTCCAGTCATAGTCTCTGTAATATCCCTGAATATTGATCATGGGACGCTTTGTGTATACCCCACTGCGGTAAATAACTGAAAACAAACTTATTTTATGCCTCGTGATGACTGGGTGTTGTGTGATGTCCTTCGTTTAGTTACGTTTAACTAGTTCTAAGTTCTAGGGGACTGATGAGCATAGCTGTTAAGTCCCATAGTGCTCAGAGCCATTTGAACCAAACTTATTTTACAACGTCCCGCCCGACTCGCATGAGCAGCAAATGACAGATGCCAAATAAGTACATTTCTCAGACAGAGACCTTACATGCGCCTTTGTGTCGGCTGAAAGCATGTACACTGTTGTGGTAGGAGCCAGGAAGGATTGGTAATGTGCTGGACCAAAATTTCTTTGAAAATTTTTTCAAAAAATTATTTATTACACGAAGACTGAATTTTAATATTAAAGCTCAAATCTTAGTTTTCCTCTACAGTAATATTATAATTTCTAAGCACACCAAGCTATAAGAATAACAGCTTAACAGTTTGATGGCAACGCACATGAAGTCAAACTCAAATTATACGTATTGCAGACTGACTTCTACTAACGAAAAGATTTCGTAACTTATACAGATTTCACACAACTTAAGTAACAACTATACAAGTGGAAGCCTGAGTTGTGAAACGTAGCTGCACTTCCGCAAGTTTTGACGTAATCGAGTTCCAGAAAATGAATTGCAGTTTCCACATAAATTATTAAAACTTGTGATGGTCCTTATAGCAAAGTTCAGTGCAGTGATCAGTTTCTTAAAAGAGCAACAATAATTGTGTAACTTAACCTAGTGGACACCTCAGAATTTAAACTTGTATACACAAGTACCAGTCTCAGGTATAAAGTCTTTTCAAACAATATCTACACTGATGCTCCAAAGAAAATGGTATACGCGTGCGAGATACGTAAACAGGCAGAATACAGCGTTGCGGTCGGCAATGCCTATATAAGACAACAAGTGTCTGGCGCAGTTTTAGCATCGGTTGCTTCTGCTACAGTGGTAGGTTATCAAGATTTAAGTGAGTTTGAACGTGGTGTTATAGTCAGCGCAAGTGCGATAGGACACAGCATCCCCGAGGTAGAGATGAAGTTGGGATTTTCCCTTACGATCATTTCACGAATATCAGGAATCCCGTAAGACGCCAGACCTCCGAAATCACTGCGGCCGCAAAAATATGCTGCGAGAACGGGACTAACGATGACTGGAGAAAATCGTTCCATCGTGACGGAAGTGCAACCCTCCAGCAAATTGTTACAGATTTCAATGCTGGGCCATCACAAAGTGTCGGCGTGCAAAAAATTGAACGAAACAACATCGACGTAGGCTTTCGAAGCCGAAGGACCGCTCGTGTACTCTTGATGGCTGCACGACACAAACCTTTACGCCTTGCCGAGGCTCGTGAACACCGACGTTGGACTGCTGATGACTGCAAACATGTTGCCCGGTAGCGTGCTAGCGTGCTCGCGGGGTCCCTACACGATATCACGCACACGTGTAGCAGTTTCTTTGACTCTTCAGTGTATCTGTAAGAGCTTAACCATATGATCAGAAACGATCCAAGCAAACATTAGTGACAGCTTAGAATTAAATAGCGATTTTCTGGAACCACCATTGATTAGCTTACAGCACGACAACCTAAAACACTGACCGCTTTGTGGAGGACTCTCTAAAAGAAAGCAACTGACACGTAGCGTAGATCTCTATACCAACTAGAGTTAACCCGGTGGTGACAGGGTAACAGAGCAAGAATAATTGACAGGGCTGCCATAATAATCTGCCACAATGTCACCAGTTCGTTGTAGACTCCACAAGAGTATGCTTCACAGACTCCTGATCTATTCTCCACGATGCCAACAGAGCCCATCGAGACACTCGTGCCCCGGCAATGGCAAGCCGGACCGCGCTACTACAAAAGTAACAGCCACCTCAGACGCACTACAACTGTCTACCCCGGCGCCTGTATTAACAGTCCGCGTCATTCGCGGCACCTCACGGGAGCCGCTACACAAGCCACGGCGCCATTCTCGAAGCGAATACCACGGCAACTAGCCCTTATTACACAAGAAACCGTCACTCGACAAAATTTCGAGAGAACAACCGTTTTTTCCAGTAAGTCAGAAGATAGCGCAAAATCACCGCAACAGAAGCAAGCAAGCCAGACGGCTCACATATACACTCCTTGGTATTTCCGTGGGAGATTTATGTGGTCCTCAATGTTACTGAGAAGTTCCAAGATATCTTACAGTCTTACAAGTCAATGAGGTCTTATGAAGTGTAGTTGACGCCAAAAGAAAGAGGATCCGAAGCTTCTCTGTACAGCTACAATTTTTAAGCGTCCAACAAAGGTTTTATTGACGCGTGTGTCAATCAGTGTCACTCTCCTCAGGGATTACGCCACTGGAGGGCACGAAAAAAGGCGGTTGAAATAGTATAAACATCCTCTGACGCTTAGGATCGCACTCTAATTTCGTTGGTTGGTTTTGAACGGTCCCTAGTGGTTCCACCCTGTACACCAGAGAAAAAACTTCGGTCGCACTGTGTTTCAAATTGGTGCGACCATATTCAGTGAGGTTCATGGGTTACTATGCTCTTAGAGAAGTGATACATCTTCCGTTAGAGTGTCGGCAGTTTCAAAAGTTGGCAACAACGTTGTCCTGTTACTCATCGCACTGCGAACTGTCGTTTCAGACAGTGAAATCTATGCGAATAACAACATCGAGGGAAGGGGTGCTTCGATTGACGCCCTTCTTGCCATGTTTGCGGCCTTTTCTTGCCGATCCCGAGCGGCAGTGTGTCTGACATGTTTTCTCAGCCACGCATAAGAAAACCGCGTATTTCAGCACTGAGCTTCGCGATGCTGTTCTCCATTGCGGAGGCGATTTGTAAGAGGGGGGGGGGGGGGGGAGGCAGGTGAAACACGTCCACAGCGGTGTCGTGTTGAATCTTGGCGCTAGTGTGACATCAGTAACCAATCTTACATATTTGAGTTCTGGTCTCCTTTTCGCATGCGTCGACGCTTTGCTGTTTGAAACGTCGCCGATAAAGAGGGTGTCGTCGTAGGACACCGAGCCTTTGCACCATTGTAGCACCGTTGAGCCAGTGTTGAAACTTACGAATAGGAGACAATTATGGAGTTTTGAGAAAGTGAGCCTTTAATTGTCTCTCGTCGTGCAGCGGGATCGCTTAAGACGCAAGTAAAAATCCGCTGTAGAGAAAAAAATACAATTTTTACAGAACGCTAAAGTATAGTACAATATCAGAAACGTACGTAACACGGTAAAATGCAATATTAAACAGCAGTTTCCAGTTTGAACTAGGCAAAATGCTGGAAAAAAAGAAAAATATTTGTTGTCTGCAGCTGACAAGCTGTTCAAAACTCATAAAACCATCGGTATAAAATTTCTTATTTTTTTCATACTTAATTCTATGTCTCATTTTCAGCACATCATAAATGCATAACATTTCACGGCCCAGTTGTGTAATATTTGTGTTTACTACATATGTGTACCAACACAAAAATGTAACATCTAGTTATCGTTCCATCAGATACAAACTCTATGCCGAAGTACACATAGCCTGCACGTGATCTTATGACATCATAATAATTTTCATACATTGCAATAAACTAAAACTCACTGAAGGTAGCACAGAAGGTGCTTAATAAAACTCAACAGTCTCTTTCGTAAGAAACAGTTCTGTCCAATTCTTCTTTGCGACAACAGTAAGTAAAAGTGGCTATAACTATAAAAAATTATTACTGTAGTAGAAAATGAAAAATTAATAAAAAATATTTCAGACAACCTCGAATAAATGTAATAATTTTACAGAAAATTCACTAATGTTTATGCTTTGAATAGTCTAAGAACATGACCAATAGCATTAAGAATAGGTCCGTCTCCACGAACAAACTAAACATCTTGAAAACAACATTACGAGGAGCTAAAGGACAAAGAATATGATGCGTATTATCTTCGAATTAAGTTTAAGCAGCCAGACGGCAATGACTCACAAGGCCGCAAGTTCGATCTTCAGTAAGGCTCATTTGAAAATGTTGTGTTAACAATTACGATAGACAGGTCCGTCTTCATGAACAAACTAAACATCTTGGAAACAACATTACGAGGAGCTAAAGGACAAAGAATATGATGCGTATTATCTTCGAATTAAGTTTAAGCAGCCAGACAGCAATGACTCACAATGCCGCAAGTTCAATCTACAGTAAGGCTCATTTGAAAATGTTGTGTTAACAATTACGACAGAAACTAATTACCTGCTAATCACTCACTATGCGCATCAGTAGGATAACAGAAAATGAGTGTCCGGGAGGCGCTGAAATTAACCTTCTATGGGATATATGTGTTACAACCCCTCGAGCTCAAGAGCTGTAATATGTCAGAACGACGAAACATACGATTTGGGGAGGGAGGGTGACTCACACCGGAGCGTGCGGAGACCGGCAAGAGTGTCGTATTATTCATTTCATCGAAGGTACACAGCCGACCTTTCGCTGATTCAATCGAAGACGCCGAGCATCGTTCGTGCATGAGACAGTGCCAATGCCAATGCCGGAATCTGCAGCGTCGTCATCCGGTTGATCAGACTAGCGGACGTAGCGCTCTTATTCACGCCTCAGCTATGGGGGCAGCCGCGTGCGTTAGTTGCGGCGATAGCCTGCGACATAGCTGACTGCTCCCTCAATTGCAACTCGTGGACCCCACGCTGATGGGAGACAGCCATCCGCTGTCGTTGTAGTGAGATTTAGCAGCTTTGGCAGTCTGCCCAGGGCAGGTCGATCTGTGACCGCAGACAGCTCGCTACCCTGGAGGCGGCGTGTTCGCACCCCGGCCCCGCCCTTCCAGATGGCAGTTGCAGTCTGCTGGACGATATCACCCGGAGGCCAGTTGTCCTCTAGCTCCTTGCACCAGTGCAGCTCAAGTTGTGGCCGCCCTTGACGCATGTACGGCGCCTCTGTGCAGTGGAGGTTGGAGTTATTTTCAGCGGATCGGTTGGCCGCCGATATCCATCACCAGAACTGGTTGTGGTTGGCCTGCAGCTTAAACAATCGTCATTATTATCCGGTTCTAGACGCAGACAGAAAAATGACATGATTGACCTCTTTTAGCCTCCGAGTTCGCTTATTTATAGGTCTTCTCACTACGCATCTGACGTAGTTTCTCTGGAGGGGACAAGTAGACTGGTCTTTAGGAATTACCACTTCAGCTTCCTTCAACCCGCTTTGGTCCCTACACACAGGTCACTAGGCGCTACTGCAACTGCAACGTATGAGTTTCTCACAGCGCATCAGTGCCCGGTCCTGCCCTGGTTACTTCTCAAATGTATACAGTGTCTGTTGGGACGTACCTTCTCGCCTGTGAGCGGTGACGTAAACCAGCCTCACAGAATCGTTTGCTAAATATCAACATCACCAGCGCTATCAGCCTCGCCGTTGGTAGCCCATAAGATCCCCTCAACATCTACCGCGTCTGCCATCCGATTTGCCAATTTGTCCCTAACTACTACCTTCCAGGCGTAGCTGCGCGAAGTTTGCAAAAATTCTTCAGATCCAAACCTGTACTTATTCGTGGACCAGCATACATCCTCCCTTCCAAGAACATTCATCCTGAATCTTTAATATCGTGTTTCCATTCAACTACCTGAACTCTAATAATATACGTACTGAGGACAATCTCGTGTATTCCCCATACAGCTCTGCCGCTCACGCTTTTCTGCTCCCTGTACCCATTATCATATGTTACACACTAACTAAGACCTTAAGACGAATTGCTTCCCCACCAATGTTGGTCAGCCATTTTACTGGTAATTGGTGTGTTGCAACGTCCATAGCCTGTACCCTCTTGTGTCCTACCCAGAAATACAGTACGCAAAAGTCTGCTACGAACACGCCACAACTGGTGGCCGATACGCTCACCACTATACTTTCTGCTCTTGTTCTTCCCAGGAATGGTGTACATGCCGCCACGTTTGTTCCTTCGAAATTTCCTCTTGCTTGGACCCTGTTAACATGTTCAAGAATGGTAAAAGCTCTGGACTGAGTGTGTCATTTAAATATATTAAATTTTGTTTGGGTAATACCTTCACAGATCCTTCTCGCCAATAGAAATTATTCCGCAATAATGTCACAACGGTTGAGTCTTTAAGTGTAGTCTGAAGATGAAAATCCATCTTGACTATCTCACAAGTCGTTCCTTCTTCACAGCAATTCAACCATACAGTTTCCGGTTTGAATACGGAGTATAACCAGTGTGTACACACCCTCTGGAAGTACGTTTGGGCTTGCAGATGCACCGTCCCATATCTCGTCCCATTTACTCCCCACAGAAACAAACTCACATCACATGTTCAAATATCTATCCGTACTTGGCCCCAAGTACAGATCACAAATTACTTTCTTAACTTCTCCCTCTTTCGAGACGCAATCCAGATAAAACTATGAGTAATAGCAACATGAGAAACTAACAACACCAAATATCACTATGGAAAAAATACATATTACTTGATGTACAAAAAAGCTTAGAATTATACAACTTACGTACGCCACCTTAACCTATAGGTCACATCATGCACCTTACTTTAGCTCATCAATTGCAGGTTCCTTCTTTTTACCCCTTGTAACTTTCACCTCCTGGTTAGTTGAAGATAACTTTGGTATTACACCCTTCACCATTCCTTTACACGGTTTTATGCGACTGATGTGTATAACAGACTTCTTCGTGGTTAACTATACCTTCACAATGATTGAAGACACCATGTCCATGACCTGGTATGGTCCCTGGTATTTTGTTAATAATTTCTTCGTTTCCCGTTTTGACATATAAGGACTAGTGACCACTACCCATTGCTCCACGTGATATTATGGCAATTTGCCCATGCGTGTGTTCAGTTGTTCCTGGCGTTCTAGCGCTTTCGTGTTTACCTTTTGCAGATTCCTCCTAACTTCCTTAATTCTTCTGGCAAAATGTTTCACCGGCTCACCATCCGGTCCCAGTTTAGGAATCAAAACGTCGAAAAGCCAGATGAAATTTTCCTGCCGTACACCACCTCTAATGGCCACAAGCCCGTTACAGTATTATTCTTCGAATCAAATGCATACTGTAGACAAGGTAAATATGCGTACCAGTTGTCGTTCCTGCAACCTACGTAAGAGTTCAACATGTTTGCAATTGTCTTGTGTATTCATTTCGTTCTCACAATGGTCTGCGGATGAAACGGACTTACCTGTATCATTGGTTCATTAACTCCAAGACAGAATTCACATTTTGGTCCATAATTATGGTCTCAGGAACCTCAAACTTAAATATTCAGTTGCCTACTACCACCTGCGCTACTATACTGGCCCATTGGTCTGGCATTGGTACCATTACTAATAATATAGAAAAATAATCTACGATCATCAGAACGTACCTATTTCTTGCGGGTGATTTATGAAAAGGATAGAGGACATCCGACCCTAGCATAGAAAACGGACTGGACGCCTCCGGCAAACTTTGCAATGGCACCTTCCGATGGGTAACGTCGGCCTTCTTTGTGCCTGGCGCACAGTCCTTAATATACCACTCCTCATCATGCTTCCTGTTCCTCCACCAAAATTGCTCTGCTACATGTGGTTTGTCGCACGTCGCCCACCATGACCTGACAACATATAGTCGTGACGTTGCTGCAAAACGTAATTTCGAAAACACTCTGGAATCAACACACGTGGTCCACATCTCGTTGTTCTACACAACAAACCCTCATGCATAATGAAATGTGGCTCTGAGATAAATGCCTGGCACTCCTCGTCCCTTGCTATTCCTGCTGCCACTCTCCAATGCTCTTCCAAAGCGTACTTAACATCGCTATCCCGCAGGCTAACGGCTCCGGATCTGCGTGTGATCTCTCTGACTTACGGGTTACCCTATACTCGATTTCACTACGCTAAAGTGCCCACCGAGTCAGTCTAGTAGTTGGAGCTTTCAAACCAAGCAACCATTTCAATGAGGCATGGTGTATCTGACTCACGATTTAGTTCGAAATCTATCTCCCTCACGCCCTAAAACTACTCTGTTAACGCTTGCACTTGTCGAATTAAAGCAGAAACTTGATGTGCGCGACTTGTACGTGTTTCCACCGTTTTGAGAACTCAACTTCCAACTTAATTTTACTTACTCTTTTTCCATAAAGACAAAACACAAACTCCCATTTAACCTTACAAAAATGTAATCACAAATTAATTCCTCCGGCAAATCATAGTCCATCTACACTCAATACAACTACCAGACATATGACCAATATGCCTGCATATAGAAAAAAATAGCTACTACATCTCTCGTACACGGCATCTCGTGCCGAGACAAATGGCAAAATGAACACTTCGCTGGCACTAAACTATCACGTGCATCATTCCCTCTGATCAAAGGTAAGTCCACGGGTTCCTGAGCCTTCACAAAAGAAACTCTAAACATCGTGAACATTAGCTCGCACCACATACTCTGACGAGGAGAGTAAACAAAAAAAAAATAACGTAAATCAAACTTAGAATCACCGCACCACCATTGTGCTGAGCTGTTATCACCCAGACTACGTCAAATGCTACTGCCTCACTCACCACTTGCCAAAACCAGCTCTCTCACCAAAACGTAATACTGGACGTGGATGAACACTTTCCGTTGCAAAGTATTGGGTTTGAAAACGAAACGACCACTTTCTGGCACCAAATTGTACAACCCCTAGAGCTCAGGGGTTGTAATATGTCAGGACGACCGAGACGTATGGTTTGGAAAGAGAGAGGTGACTCACGCTGAAACGGGCAGAGAAATATCGGCAAGTGTGTCATTGACTTTATTGGATCGAAGGCACACAGCCGGCCTTTCGCTGATGCCGATGAAGGCGCCACACATCGTGAGTGCGTGGGTCAGCCCCAGTGCCAATGCCAGAACCTGCAGCGTCCAATTCAGGCCACAGCTATGTGACCGCCGTATGCGTCGGCTGCGACACAGCTGACTGATCCCTCAAGCGCAACTCATGAGCCCCATATAGAGCACCGACCTGAAACAGTCGTCCGCCGTTGTTTCAGTGAGACTTAGCAGCTCTGGCCGTCCGCCCAGGGCAGTTCTCCAGTGACCGCAGACAGCTCCGTACCCGGGAGTGGGACAAGTGGAATGCTCCTCAGCACGCTCCGGCCCTTACACACAGGTAGCTAGGCGCTGTTGTAACTGCAACGTATGGGTTCTTCACAGCACATCAGTGTCCTATGTTGCCCTGAATACTTCACACTTGCACACAGTGCCTGCCAGGGTGTGCCTTCCCGCTTGCGAGCGGTGTCATAAACAGGCGTCTCTGAATTGTTCGTTAAATACCAACTTCCCCGGCGCCTGCCATCTCTGCCATCCGATGAGCCCTTCACTGCTACCTTCCAGCCATACCGGAGCGAAATTTACAAGAAGTCCCCAGAATCACTCCTGTCCTTATTCGTGGCGCAGCATATGTATTACACTTCACAAAACGGACATCTTCGACATTCGATAAACGTTCAAAAGAAGCAATTCACTTTCAACATGAACGTAAAATGAGATATTGTGCCTTATAATGATCACTGTAGTTCGCACTATCAATATCGAAGGCAAACGCTTTGGGGGAATTTGAACGGTGCAGCACGTTCAGCTAGGTAACCACTCTTAAAGAATCACACTGGGGTACCGGAGTGATGAGTACTGATTGAATGCGATGGCATGCAACTGAATGTGAAACAGTCTATCGTGGAGCTTGGCGTGAAATTGGCTGTCTTTTAAGGCGTAGCTGTAGATAGTGCAATAGTATGTTTCATAGGCATGGAAATAACAATCGTCCAGAGGCTGAATTGGTCCAGTGGTTCCAGGTGCTATGAACTGAAATGTCACACAGTTTTCAGGAGGGATAGTTTGCTGTAAAGGAGTATGATTGTTATTTGTAGAACAGGACTCAAGCAAAAGCAAGTTATCTTCACCAGCTGCTGGCCAAAAGCAATGCTCATAACATAATATGCAGTTCTCTTACGCCCATTTAACGGCTCCTGCTTGCTATGACGTAGGTATCTCTACAGCCCTTGCAAGATCACGCACACAAAAATAATCGTAGCGGGCAGAGAACTTCAAACTTCTCGCGACACAGTCAATGACTTTCCAGACAACTTAACATCCAGATTAAGTCGGCATAATTGTGTACGAATGCGTTAATGCACTGGTTTTAGTGATTTTGATACAACCCTCTTGGTATCTCCAATTTGTTGAAACCTATCGCATGGATTTCATTTTCAATTCCCGATTGGTCGGAGTTGAAAACGAATTCCTCTCTAAGCGTTGAGATAAGTTTGTTTATCTCATCTACAAATTTTCTCGCCGATCCCGGTGATCGCTGAGCATCGGCAAATTGTCGCCTTGTCTGAAATTTCATTATCTGACGTCTTCCAATTCCGTAAAACTATTTGCAGTTATGCAGCCATCCACTGCTTGCCTTGAATTCACTGTCATTTATGTCGCTCGCAATTTGATGTTCATAACATAGTAGTTCACTATCATGCACATCCGTAAATTGTATCGAGCATCTGGAAACGCACAAACACCAGCTTTGGTAACAAACGGGCTTTGATTTGCCTTGAACATCCGTACTTTTTCTTATGCAGTGCACGGTCATAATGGTAGAAACTCATTCGAAATCGGTTCAAAATTATTTCTTTACTAAGCTGCAGATGATCTTCCACATACGTAATTACATGCAAAAGTGCCGCTCCTTGGACAACGATTACCCTTTTCTACGTTTCACTGGAGACGTGATTTGTGGCTCCCTGTCCAGTAAATATGATGAACTATATGACTCGATACCTGTCTCAGTATCAAAATGGTTCAAATGGCTCTAAGCACTATGGGGCTTAACATCTGAGGTAATCAGTCCCCTAGACTGAGAAATACTTAAACCTAACTAACGTAAGGACACCGCAAACACCCATGCCCGAGGCAGGATTCGAACCTGCGGCCGTAGCAGTTGTGCTGCGGCTATAACCGCTCGGCCATAGAGGCCGGCTGTCTCAGTATCACTTTCACTTGTTAAGCAAGTATCGTCAACATTGTACTCCTCATGTACATTGTCCGCCCAGTCAAACGTATACGACACCACACATTTCACTGACTCATCTTACACAAACGCCAATAATTCATCTGCCACTTTTTTCGCACTCTCTCAGGGAATGCCAACTTCGGCGACTGTTGTTTTAGATGTAATGCAATAATTCCTTTTTTCATGGTCGACATTGCTCTGCTTTGTATCAACTGTACTGTTGTGAGTTACACACTGACTAAGCAGTTCAACCACACACCGCAGCCTTAAACTGTGCTCATTACTGGATACCATTGCCGCCTTTAGCAGCCAGTATTGTAGTTGCATAGTAGGCAACATGTGGAGCGTCGAATGCCGTAAACAGCACTAGCCTTTACCGACCACGTAGTCAAGGGGTTCCTTGTCAGAGGTCGGTTACGTACTTTGTTTCACTAACAGTACTTCCTCATAGGTACACTATGTGATCAAAAGGATCCGGACACCCAAAAAACCATACGTTTTTCATAATAGGTGCTCTGTGCTGCCACCTACTGCCAGGTACTCCATATCAAAAATGGTTCACATGGCTCTGAGCACCATGGGACTTAACTTCTGAGGTCATCAGTCCCCTAGAACTCAGAACTATTTAAACCTAACTAACCTAAGGACGTCACACACATCCATGCCCGAGGCGGGATTCGAACCTGCGACCGTAGCGGTCGCGCAGTTCCAGACTGTAGCGCCTAGAACCGCTCGGCCTACTCCATATCAGCGACCTAGTAGTCATTAGACATTCTGAGAGAACAGAATGGGGCGCTCTGCGAAACTCACGGACTTCGAACGTAGTCAGGTGATTGGGTGTCACTTGTGTCATACGTTTGAACGCGAGATTTCCACACTGCTAAACACCCCTAAGTCCACTGTTTCCGCTGTGATAGTGAAGTGGAAACGTGAAGGGACACGTACAGCACAAAAGCGTACAAGCCGACCTCGTCTGTTAGCTGACAGAGACCGCGGACAGTTGAAGGTAGTAGGCAGACATCTATCCAGACCACCACACATGAATTCCCAACTGTATCAGGATCCACTGCAAGTACTATGAAGGTTAGGCGGGAGGTGAGAAAACTTCATGATCGAGCGGCTGCTCAAAAGCGACACAACACGCCGGTAGATGCCAAATGACGCCTCGCTTGGTGTACGGAGCTTAAACGTTGGACGACTGCACACTGGAAAAACGTTGTGTGGAGTGACGAATCACGGTACACAATGAGGCCACCCGATGGCAGGGTGTGGTTATGGCTAATGCACGGTGAACGCCATCTACTAGCGTGTGTAGTTCCAACAGTAAAATTCGGAGGCGGTGGTGTTATGGAGTGGTCGTGTTTTTCATGGAGGGGGCTTGCACCGCTTGTTATTTTGCGTGGCACTATCACAGCACAAGCCTACATTGATGTTTGAAGCACCTTCTTGCTTCCCAATATTGAAGAGCAATGCGGGGATGGCGACTGCATCTTTCAACACGATCGAGATCCTGTTCATAATGCACGGCCTGTGGCGGAGTGGTCACACGACAATAGCATCCCCGTAATGGACTGACCTGCACAGAGTCCTAACCTGAATTGCAAAGCACATCTTTGGGATGTTTTGGATCGTCGACGTCGCCTCACGCCTCACCGACCGACTTCGATATCACTCCCCATTCTCCAAGAAACCGTCCAGCACCTGATTGAACGGCTGCCTGTGAGAGTGGAAGCTGTAATCTAGGCTAAGGGTTGGTCAACACCATGTTGAATTCCAGAATTACCGTCGCAGGGTGCCACAAACTTGTAAGTCATTTTCAGCCAGGTGTCCGAATGCGTTTGATCACATAATGTACCTATAGGTATAGGCTGATGCTAGACCGCTATGCCTAGGTTTTGGATCCAGAAACGTGATATATTTTATAATACGTCTGCTGTGCACACTTCAAAAACAATATTACTGTAATTATAAAAAAATATATAAATTAGAGCGGCAAGCAACGCTTGTCTGCGGTTTACTATCACTATGTTCCCCTTAAGTATCGACATTAGCAAGGGATCGATGGAGCCTTTTTATTTACTTTTCCGTTTCCTGCTACAGCTGTTTTCTTTTTACAATTTTAATTTATTTTCTGTCCCTGTTCTGTCTTTCTTGGAAATTGTGTCCCAGAAGTTCTGTTTATGAATAATAACTTTTTACGAACCACATATCCGAAATCCAATTTGACAATCTTCGTGTTGCCTTCCCTCTCTCCATTGTGCTTGTATTTTCGACTTTCATTTCCTGACAACGCATAGGTTGTCTACGGTTTTTATAAATCGAATAAAATTTTGTTGTTTGGTTCGAAAATATTTAATTCATTAGCATCATTCGTGATGATAGGTTTATGGGTGTACTCCAGTTGGTATTCTTAGTGTGCATTTCTGCGATCCTTTGGTCAAGTGTCTCATCCAAATGACACCTGTTTGCTGCTCTGTTATCTGCACTGTGAACACAGATGATGTTTTTCGTCCCGCGTTTTTTATGTAAAGCGTCAGCGCCATTTCGATTAAGCGAGTTTGCCAGAAGCAGACAAAGTGTGTCGAGGCAACGAAGTTTGCCCGGAGCACGATGTGTTTTGCGGCGCGCCGCCGTGCAAAGGAATTCCAGGAGCAGCCGGAATAAATAAAGGGGCGCCGAGCAGCCCGAGACTTGGCCGCGATTTATGGCCGCTCGCTGCGACGGACGTGAGTCTGCCGCGCAAAAATCCCAAGGCGGCCCGCTCTGCGGCGAGAGAGGCACGCCGCCGGATTCTAACGACCTGGTAGCACTGCTAGGAAAATTTAATTTTGTTTCTCTACAGGATACGGACTAAAATCCTCTCAGTTCACTGAATGACTCGGAGGCGTGTTCCAAATGGTACGGCTAAAAAATCAGGGAAACTGTACCTTAAAACAAATAGATCAGAAGATACGAACACGATATTTCATTCAATTGCTCTTATTCGAGGTGATGTTTGCGGATGCTGTCCGTTCGATCAATAGTTTCTACTATAAAGATTATCATTCGGAGGCCACAAAGATTACCGAGTGATGTTGCGCAGTGGTTAGCATACGGGAGGACGACGGTTCAATTCCGCGTCCGCCCATCCTGATTTAGGTTTCCCGTGATTTCCCTAAATCCCTCAAGGCAAATGCCGGGATGGTTCCTTTGAAAGTGCACGGCCGACTTCCTTCCCCGTCCTTCCCTGATCCGATGAGACCGATGACCTCGCTATTGGTCTCCTCCCCCAAAACAACCCAAACCCAACCCCACAAAGATTTTATTTGTTGGCTACGCCGATATCGACTCCTTGCCCATTTTCAGTGGACATGTAAGTTATTTATGTGGGTGATCGCAACTTAACCTAAAAATAGTTAAGAGATCTCTTTAAAAAATTTTGTGGTGGAAGCCTAATCCCCATTTACTGTGTGATCAGTGTACAACCCGCTTTGCGATAGTGAATTGCATCTTCAGCTTAATTTGGCTGTATTACATTAAGTCATTAAGCCAACAGGATCTCCCAACGTTCTATAAGGCACGTTGTATAAGGAATATTTTCAGCAGCCCATAATGTTCTTGGCCAACAGCTGTTAAAATGCCACCTGCACAGCAAAGCTTCTGTAGGTAAAAATATTACGAGTCCGCACTTTATCTAGTTGTTGCTTCCTAGTAACTGATGCTGTTTTCAATTTCTATACATCTGAATCGTTTTATTATTTTATTTTTTTATTTTTTGCAGATAATGGACATTTTTATAGAACTGACAGAAACAATGTGTGAGACACCAGCGATTCTCGTTAACAGAGTCTTGTTAACACAGTAGCGAGATGTATTTACATCTACATCTACATCTGCATCTATATCTACATCTGTACCCTTCAGGGTACCTTATGGATAGTGGCACAGGGTACTTCTGGTACCAGTTTCGTATCTGTTCCTATTTGTTTCATTCACGAATTGTGCGTGCGTGGAATGAAGGTCGATAAGCGTGCGTATGAGGCCTAAACTCTGTTTTTTCTCGCCGTAATCATTCCGCAAGTAATATGTTGCCCAACTCTTCTTTGAACGAACGCTTTCGAGAATTCAGCTCGTGCATAAGGATCCTGTTTCATCCAAGTGAGTGCGAGGACGGAAGTCCAGTCTTTGGTAAACCTCATTTGAAAATGTTGTGTTAACAAATACGATGACTTGGTCGCAGTGGTAACACCCGTTCGCCTCAGATCACCGAATTTAAGCACGTCGAGGTGTACTAGCACTTGGATGGGCGACCGGTCTGCCAAACACTGTTGGCAAGTGGGGCACAGCCAGCCCTTGTGAGGCAAACTGAGGAGCAGACTGATTGAGAGTTAGGGTCTCTGATCTCGTAAACTGACTTAGTTGAGAGGAGGTCGACTCGAAGAGATTATCCAGGAGGTGCAGCGATCAACCTTCTGTGGAATGTATGCACTAAACATCGCAAAAGGGGTACCGTCGACATTAAAGAAATGTTCAATACAAGCCATTAACACCGAATGAAAAATAACGTGCCAGGATGACCACAAAAGTTCGCACTACCAAGATCAAAGACGAAATCCAGAGCTACAAACAGTGCAGGACGTTCGCCTAGATATCCACTCATAAAGAGTGCAGATGGGATCATACTGGCGTAACGATGTCATGAGAGATGATGGAACGTGATAGCATGCAAGGGAATGCGAAAAAATCTGTGACCGAGCTTACCGTGAAACTGGCTATCATTTAAGGCGTAGCTGGAGATGAAGCGATGATATGTTTTATAGTCTTGGAAAAAAAAAAAAACATCCAGAAGGTAAATTTGTCCAGCGGTTAAAGGTGCTATGAATTGCACTGTCACAGATTTTCGGGAGTGATAGTTTGCTGTAACGGAGTACAATTTTTACTCTCAGAGTAGAAATCAAGCAAAAGCAAGTTATTTTGATCAGTCGCTCTTATTACAGTATTATGTAAGAAATGAGAGACAAGATTAAAATCTCTAAATGCTCTCGTCTAGAAAACTGCTGGAAGGAACAAGCAAACTGCTGAGGCCATAAAAGACATAGTTTACAGGAAAAAAATTAGATGCGATTTGGAATTCAAGAACATTCCTTCTTTGTACCTGTCAAATTACTGCTTGAAGTAAGATTTAGAAGGGTCCAATGTAGATTTAAACTACAAGATGAAAATGAAGGTGGATGTTATTAAAACCACGCCAAGCAAAAAAAAAAAGTACACTTAAAAGACAAAGAAACTGGTACACCTGCTTAATGTCGTGTAGGGCCCCCGCGAGCATGCAGAGGTGCCGAAAAATGACGTGGCATGGACTCGACTAATGTCTGAAATAGTGCTGGAGGGAATTTTCATCATGAAGCCTTCAAGGCGGAACATAAGTTCGTCATCATTTCATCATCAGCATCATCATTGGTGACAGTGGCTAGATAAGACTGTCTAAAAATTGAACTGTGTAAAAACTGAGTCTTTGTATGGGTGCTGATGACCACGCAGTTGAGGGCCCCACAAACCGAACATCATCATCATAAATCCCTAAGAGTGCGAGGGGTTGGAGATATTTTCTGAACAGTTCGTTGCAAGGCATCCGAGATATGCTCAATAATGTCTGGAGAGTTTTGTGGCCGGCGAAAGTGTTTAAGCTCAGAAGATTGTTCCTGGAGCCACTCTGTAGGAATTCTGGACATGTGGAGTGTCGCATTCTCCTACTGGAATTGCCAAAGCCCGTCGGAATGCACAACAGAAACGAAAGAATGCAGGTGATCAGACAGGATGGTTATGTACATGTGACCTGTCAGACCTCTATCGAGACATATCAGGAGTCCCATACCACCCGAACTGCACCCACCGCTGATTATTACAGAGCCTCCACCGACTTGGCATGAAGGATCCATGCATTCAAGAGGTTGTCTCCATACCTGTACACCTCCATCTCCTCGATACAATTTGAAACGAGACTCGTCCGACTAGGCAACACGTTTACAGTCATCAACAGTGCAATGTCGGTGTTCACAGGCCCAGGTGAGGCGTAAAGCTTTGTGTCATGCAGTCATGAAGGGTACACGAGAAAACCTTTGGCTCTTAAAACGCATATCGATGATGTTTCCTTGGATGGGTCGCAAGCTGACACTTTTTGATGGCCGAGCATTGAAATCTGCTGTAGTTTGCAATTCAGTTACGTTGAATTCTCTCCAGTTGTCGTTGGTCCTGTTCTTACAGTATCTTTTTTCGGCCACAGCGATAACGGAGATTTGATGTTTTACTGGATTCCAGATATCCGCAGTGCACTCGTGAAATGGTCGTACGGAATTGCCGACTGCACCTCCGTATTCTGCCTGTTTACATATCTCTGTATTTGAATACCCATGCCTATACCAGTTTATATGGCGCTTCAGTGTATATGTAGAAGCCAATAAAGACATTGTATAAAAATATTAGTTTTCAGATTTTTCCAAAAAATACAAAGAAAAACAGTGCTATTTACGACATTCAGTTTGTATATGATGTATCCTGAAAAGTAGTTGAAACTAGGAATCTGAAAGCAAGGAGGGGAAGTTAAGGGAGGGAAGAGGTGGCAATAGGTGGGGTGGCGATGGGATGGGAGGGAATGGGAAGGGTAGAGTGGGGAGGGTAGTAGAGGAGAGGACTGGAGAGTGGAGTGGTGAGGCCCAAGAGGCCCCTCTGGTGGTGATGTGAAATAAGTAAACTTGTATATGGACCAGTAAAGGGGAAGGGAGGATAGGAGAGAGGAGGGGTGGTGTGGGAATGAGAGGGGGGAAGAGCAGCGGATATGGGAGGCAGATGAGAGGTAATGGGAGGGGAGGTGCTGGGAGGGAAGTAGGTAGGGAAGGTGAGGAGGATGGAGGGGCAGGGAGAGGACAGGATGTTGGAGGGAATGGAAGGGTAGCAGTGGGCTGGAGATGCTGGTAGGGAGGGGATGGGGTGGGTGGGGAGAGTATTAGAGGAGGCAAGATGAGAGGGGAGTGGATTGTGGGAGGACCAACAGCCTCCTCTAGTGGCATTGTTGTGAACTATGTCAGTTGGTTCCTGTACTTCAATGTGAACACACAAGATTTGGTATTCCCATCAATAAATTTGAATTTCCGACCATTTTCAATTTCCCACAAAAATGTACATTTCCAGTAATTTCCAGGAGTTTGGGTGGAGGGGGAGAGGGGAGGGGACGGGAATGGCAAGGGGCCCTAGTGTCGACTGGGGAAAATCTGTGACATGGGGGAGGGGTGGGGGGGTGCTGCTTCTAAATGTGTGCAACCTGCATGAACATAGTGGGGCAATATTGGCTTTATTGTACTACTGTTAGATTCTGCTGTTCCACATTCGCAACGCTGAACAAATCTACAGCATCGATGATGGCACTCTCCAAATTCTGCTGAGCATCTGGAACCGATGAAAACACCAGTTTATGCAAGTTCAGCAGCACAGAACTGCCATGTTGCTGATAGTATTGTCAATCTCATTACTTTTCTCACACTCTTCGTATCCTGGCATTAAACTCATGATGCCAATTTACTGTCTAACAGTCTTTATATCCTATTTCCCTTTGGATTTTTGGCAACCAACTTTCTCTCGAAACTTCTTCACAGAACAAAGTAGAACTGCTTCTGTAATTGGTGATTTATGTTAGTATACCACGACTTTAGTATCCCAATTGGTGTGCCATTCCAACCACACGTAGCCAAGAGTGACAAGCATCAGTTTTAAAAAAAAGTCTTTCGAATATTCTCCCTTTGCAACCAGACTCTTAGCTGAGCCAAGCTGAAGTGCTTCATCAGCCTGAATCTATATTTCCATATAACAAAACGAACTTCCTCGTACGACGGCAGCTTGCTTCATGGTCAAAACCGATATACTCTTAAGTTCAAAAAATTACAATTTCTCCGAATTAAGATTCAAACACCAAATAATTCGTCGCATTTACAGCTAAGTAACTAAGTAACTAACTCTGTCCGACCAGGTCTCAAACGACCCTGACGGTACTGACCGATAACCGTGTCATCCTCAGCCTATAGGCGGCAGTGGATGCGGATATGGAGGGGCGTGTTGGAAGCACACCGCCCTCCAGATGGCACTTTCGTGACCAGAGAACTAAAATACTAGCAAGAAAAATTGCTAGTATCGTTTGAAAAAAGCGAACTTTGTACCAATTTCTTTGTAATTAATGTAGCTATGAAAAGAGGCTATATGACCTTCGGTGCCTGTTACCACGTTCACATGGGTAGAAACAATTACCATTTGTTCAACTTTTACCATTTGTTCTAAGTTGTACAGATTGGTTTATCACCCTGTACATGTTTGTAAAATGCTTCACAAAATGTCTTTAGTCGCGTTTGTTATCATGGTCAGTTCATGTAATTACTCTCTCTCTCTCGCTCGCCATTCTAAGAACCGGTAGCTTTGAACTGCTATGTACATTTATTAACAGCGATTGCCATTTACGAGTCTGCGTAGCTAACTGCTGCTCGTAGTTGACCTGCAGTGTATGTTTCGCTATGAAAATACATTCCAGGCTTCCACTCTCATCGAGGATATAGATAGCACTATCTGTAACGAATTATGGTCGCGGTATTCGATTTTATATACACTACATAATTTCATGGTCTGAAGCAGGTTCTGGAAAGATATACACTTTGAACTCAACGCATACATGCATGGCCCTGAATGAGGTGCATATAGAACGTAGGTGTTTCACGAACAAGGGTGATTTCTTTTGTCAATATAGCTGAATTCCCAATCCCTCCAAGCTACTGTCACTATCGATAGGTCTTACAAAGACAGATGATACGCCTTTGTTTATTATGAATGCACATAAAAGATGGAATCTGGAACACAATTCTGGATCAAAATTGAGGAGTGTAAGTGAAAAAAATGTTTGGTCATACAAGATGATAAATGCAACAATCGTTTATTTCTCTGAATTCTTAATATAACTGACTGCGGATCTGACCCATGTGCACAACAATAACACCATCACAGTGAAAATAAGAGTCTCAGGCGTGCACCACTCTATGTTATGTGTTGTGGGTCGCCTAACCGTGGAAAACGGTAAACAACGTACAAAATCTAAGTCAAGACTGAGATTAACAAATGCATTGATGAAGAAAAAAATCGCAACACCAAGAAGAAGTTGTGCGACGTAATCGAAAGTTGATAGGTGTGTTTCTACATCTGAAAGATGATGTATGTTCAGATTTTGCACCATTCGCTTAGGAATGACTCTAGTAGCGCCACTATGAAAACGCAAATCAGGTTTACCTTAAACATACATTGCAACGGTCTCTAGCGATAGTTATCTTTGATACTAGGCTTGGTGCATTTCTGTTAGTCAAGAACGCATTTAAGGCAACAAAGACTCCATTTTCATCACCTCATTGATTTTGAACGTGGTCCTGTAGTAGGGCTATGGGAAGCTGGATATTTCTTCTGTCACAAAATTCCATAGAGTTCAGACAATGAGTAACTCTACTCATATTTAAATTACATTAATGGCAGTAGTGTGAGAAAGCTGATCCTGGCGCAATTTGTTTGTGTGGGTTGGATACACTGATTGGAAAATTTACATCCAGGGCAAATTGTACTCCTCCCCTCATCTTAATCTGTTATGTTAATTGATTTATGACACCCTGCGGTCGATTTATAACCTGCTGGAGATTGTTTCTCCCCTCTGCCTTCTTTACCCTCTCAGAAAAGGATCACTTTATTGTCTTCTCCACCCAGTTCATTTCAGAGTCACTTTTCCCTCTCATAGGAACTCCAAAAGTCCTCTCCACCACTTCCACCCTCCCCTGCCCCACAAGGAAAATGGCAGGAAAAAGTCTGTGCTGAGCTGCTGGAGAAGAAGTATACGAGATAGTTACTTATTTTTGAAAGTGTTGGATTGTCCTCCATACCCCGCCACCCTGCCCTTCCACTTTCTGCCCCCAGTTTCTGCCCCCACTTTCCGCCACCACTTTCCACCCCTACTTTCTGCCCCTCTCACCCTCGCCTTTTTCGATCCTGTGTGTATATGTTTTCCATGAAGTTTGAAGACAAATAGCTCTAGTCCAAAATACCACCACCAGAGGCTGCTTAAAACTCTTCTACAGCTATTCCCCCCCCCCTCCATCTCCTTATCCCCACCTGCTCCCACTTCTACCCTCCATGCCCAAGACTGAACTTGCGGGAGAGAGGTTGGAGTGGAAGGTACTGTCTTCATTTTTGGTAGGAAAATGTGTTAAATTGACGAGAACTTGGCACAGGAAGTTGGTATTGTACAGATAGGAGTTAAATAGGTGTATTACCAGGAAGCACACAGCTGAGGACTGAATCTATAGCCTCCTGCACAAGGGATGGAATGATGTTGTACTGGATAATTGTAGGGGGAACGCTATCCAACAGATAATGGGGATGTAGCGTGATGGACTGGACGTGCATTTCGCAACTCATGGAGAATACTGCAAAATATCACTGATGTGTAGGAAGGCCAATACATGCTACCACATAAAACGCTTCACTCCTCGAACTACACATCTAAATTATCCTATAAATCCCCCTGTAAATAACAGGTCATAAGACAACACATACACACTGGGAATTGAGAAAAATTATTATAATAACACAATTACTGCAAAAAACCGAACGTTTTATCTCCACAGGAAAAAGTGGCGTTAGCTGCACATGTGTTTGCCACAATGTACACACAAACCACCTTAGAATTAGTCTTACGTCCACTCCTACCTTTTCTCCTGCTCCTCCACCCTCCATCACACTCTTCTCCTCCTCCAATAGATAGGGATTCCGGTTTTCCAGGCCTCTTCTAGACTGGTGCTGATGGTACACAAAGCGGTCCAGGTGAAACTCTTTATAAATACATAATGTGTGAATACACAAGCACGCTCTTTCACTTGATGCCCATCGTCCATACCGCTGCCTTGCACTGACTGTGAGATTACAGCAATTGGGGTATCAAAAATAGCTAAAAATAGTCCATTTCCACTACCCTGTCAAATTAATTACATATTTAACAATCTACAGGAGTTAAACAGATGGCTTAAAACACTGATCATTACCTTACCTTACAATGATCTTCCAATGACATATATGAGGTCCTCAATTTGCGAATCACACACATACACTTTGCAAACTAAGTAATTAAATCTCCACCACAAATAGACCATAGTGCTAAATATATCCGAGATCTATATATCAACCGTCTTGTATGCACTTACATTTGAGAACACAAGCACACTCCCCCATCATAACGTTTCCACTAAACATATCTGGCGAAAAAGAAAAAAAAACTCTGATCACACACATTTGCGATTGCAAAGTGTGCATTGTCGGCCACTGCAGGAATACCAGGAGCAACAGCCATGCCAGCCATTTTACTTGTTTGTTTATTTGCAAGCCCATCTCCAGTTAACCACATGCCTGCCATATCAGATCCTCAGAGCCCGGAGTGAGTGTCAGTGTGCCCAGCCATCAACCAACCAATATACATGGGGGAATAATCGTCCAGCAAAGACAGTCGCCATATGGAATTTCCTCCAATTTCCACTTAAAACTCAGAGAATACACGCAATACACATGTCCACTTCTGTCGGTGCTCAATCTGCCTATTGACTAGTTCGCTATTCAGCCATCGAGAGGCTACTGCACGTGCCACCCTCTGAGACTTGCCCTGTGACTAGTCAGAGCCTTTATTTGTACCAGTCATTCATCAGTTGTACATGGATAAGTCGCAGCTTCCAGTTGGCTGAAGCCTCATGACCAGCGGTACACTGTGAGACAAGCAGGCGCTGCTTGGACATAACAGTTCTAACTGCAGTTCTAGCCCACCACTGACTCTACAGGTGATGTTCTTTTTGAGGAACACTACTGACAACCGACATTTGAATCAGGCTGCAGAAGGATTCTACTGTGGCCAGCACACAATTGTCATTAACACCAAGAGGATAAAATACAGGAAATTAATGGTCACATGGAGGCATATAGACACACTTTCTTTTTCATGCTCTGTTTGCGAGTGGTATAGGAAAGGTAATGCTTAATGTTGGTACAGGTTACCCCCCCCCCCCCCCGCAATGTACAGTAGCTTGCGAGGTATGCATGTACTTGCAAATGTAAGTTTAGCCTATCTATCACAATGTCAGTACATCCATTTATAGACACACAAAACTCACTGAAATTGTTGTCTCTTATTTCTGAAAAAATTGGTGGAACTTCTGCTGGTGATTATCTCTCAGCAGAAACCTTCACATAATGTCCTAATTTTCTCATTACAGTCACTTCGTGTGTCATATGTGAGAGATGGTAATATACTTGTCCACAACACTTAAAAGAAGCAGCATAGGTTTCACCTCTCAACTCCCCCTTACGAATTATCCAATCTTTGATACACAGCATTTGAACCCAGCTGATTTCGAGAAGTAAGAAATGTCGTATATTCACGCTAATTCTCCCGAAATCACATCACATTCCGACATCACGGTTCCACCTGTCACGGACTATATAGAGAGCTATGACAACGAGAAAAATAGCACACTAACGTACAGGAGGAAATGTACAATATTGTAGAGTATACATGGACTGCAAAAAGAGATTCATCGATATCGAACGGCTACAAATATTCCCCTGTGCGTGTCCTAGTTCCTTTATCAAATTCCGTGATGAGTATGCTAGAAATACGACACAGTAATGGTCAGAGACGTAATTGATAGCATATTGTTTCATGAGAAATACATCACCATTTTTTTTCAAATGGAGCATATCTTCATAATAAGAAGGGGGGGGGGGGGGTTGGTTGGGTTGGGTTGTTTGGGGGAGGAGACCAGACAGCGAGGTCATCGGTCTCATCGGATTAGGGAAGGACGGGGAAAGAAGTCGGCCGTGCCCTTTCTAAGGAACCATCTAGGCATTTGCTTAGAGCGATTTAGGGAAATCACGGAAAACCTAAATCAGGATGGCCAGACGCGGGATTGAACCGTCGTCCTCCCGAATGCGAGTCATAGTAAGAATCTGCCAGTCACAGAGCTCCCAATACACTACCCATTGACTCCTTTATATTGGTGCAACAGCCACACATGCATAATTCAGAGCTACTACAAGCTTAGGGGGAGATTTGGATTTAATCACAGAATTGCTTATTTTGTACCCACATGCCTATGTGTCTGAAGGACCTCCCTTTGTTCTCATACTGTGCTAGTTTTTCATTTAGAAGCAAACCCATATTTATATACTTATCCAACTATCATACATTAAGCATCGGTTAAGCAACAAGTATGAGCCAGACTAAGTTAGTGTCAATGTTTCCTCCTGCAACAGCAATGATCTTAGTATGTCTTACACATTGATCCGAATTGTAGTGCAACAGTTCCTACGTGAGATACTGACCGGATCTGCAGCACTTACCTTCTACACCATCATCTTAGTGGGCACATCGCACTGTCGTATTAAAAATCCATGCAAATGGATGGGCTGACATATTCTTCTGCTTTAGCTCACTGACTTGTCAGAGGCGCCTGAGTTGCTTTCCTTAAGACTCCAGCAAATAAATCCGAACCTGATGTATGAATTCCACTTCATCTCACTCCAGATGCTTACTGCTAGGCATTTTACACGAGTCAATGCTTCTGATGACAGTGTACAGGATTTGTAGTTCTATTAATGTGCAATAGATTTAATTATGCTCAAGTCATCTATCAGCTTCACCACAGGTCTTCCCACATGTTTGCAGGCACCTCAGTGACCTACAAACATCCAACATATGAAACAAATCTACTGCAAGCGGCTGAACAGTGCATGGTGGAGGATATATCGTACCAGGGTTATCAGTTACCCATCTATCCCATTCTCACAAGCTGATAGAGTAAAAAATTGCCTATGTTTTGCCATACATACCCTAATCCACCTCTATGCTTTGGGGAGAGGTGCATGGTCTTTCCCAGACACGGGAAAGAATTTTTTTGTCCATCATGTGACGTTATGGGCGAATTTTGGAGCCCTGAAAATATTCTAAGTTCAGAGTTTACATGGTCGCATGGGCCACTCAGCGGGCGAGGGCCGCACGGCAGGCGGACCACGTGGTTCCGGACGTTGGCCGAAGCAAGAGGGATGCAGCCTGATCACGTGGCTGGGAATTCCATGTTGATGCTGTGATGAGGACGGTGCTTTGTGTCGATGAAGGAGATGTCTATGCCGGGAGTGCCAAAGATAGCGGACTTTGTGAAACCATAATAGAAGACATTTCACAGTTTGCATAGGAATTAATAGTAGCCAGATGAATCATGATACCTCAAAAACATGTACATTGTCATTAATTGCACGACGATTCTGATGGTCTGTTCAGATTTTCAATATCTTTATTAGTTTAAAGTTCAGTATCCGACGGTAAGTTATACGAGTAACACCCAGCAATGAATTTCCAAAATCGAAACGATTCCGTCGATCGACGTGTCTGTAGAAAGCTATTAGTGTAAACCTAAATTGGTATGAACTGCAGGCATGTAACTTGATTAGTACATGAGTTATTGGAGGTCTAAGTGGCCGATTACTATCGATCGCGTCAGGCCATAAGTACTCCACAGTTACACGAAAAAACGGTAGCAGCATGCTTGCAAATATATTTATTCGTCCATGCCTTTGTTTATATCCGATATATACTATTCATGAACAAACTGGTTAAATATTTACTGTGTGTTAGAAAGCACAGAGACATTAGGCTCCTGGCCTACCTTTTGCTTCTTTTCTTTTGATATACGTATATTTAATTGTTTATTTATTTAATAATGTGTGTTAGAGCGTGTTTATGCTCGAGCCATAGGAATATTTATTTGATTTCAAGTTATTTAAATGTAACTTAAGTATTTCGTATGTGTTTAAATGTGTTTGTGAGTGTGCGTTGGCTTGAAGACAGGGCGTAAGCGCTCTAGCCAGTCACAGCGATAGTTGCCAAAAGGACACGTTGAGAGACTGTATGGACGTGGGGAGGAGCATCGTTTCTGGAGAAGACACAAGGCAGTTCTGGGCAGGACGGCACAGGACACGGGGAGTGCTGGACGTGAAGGCACGACATACGATCGCAGGAAAGACTTGGACAGTGGAGCAGTTTGTGCATGGCCGCGGACGATAGAAATATTTCGGAGTGCCGACCTGTGGCTTCTGCAGTGAAGACATAGTATGCATTCAGAAGAAAATATCTCACGAGCTATGTTGTTGTTAATAACTAATTACGTGAATTAGGAAGCTATTGTTTTCCTGTTATTCAACTTACATTTTATTTAATTGCTTTACCATCGACACCAATAAGTGTTTTGCAGAAATGTACTGCATTTTCAAAAGTACTTCTGCTATCGTACTCATCATTTAAAGTCGTTAGGACAGTACCTGCATATTTTATTTAATTGCAATCTTCCATTTATAAATTTATATATGACATTCACAATTGCCGAGTGATAGAAAGCTTCGACCATTCTATTCATGTGTATATTCTTATCGTGTACTGTAGACTCAGCAGTATTTGGCCTGTAATGCCGCAACTGTGTATCCAAGCCTCTAGACAACGAAACAAGCCAAAACTTTTAATATTTCAACTCTGAGTCCGAGGGCACGTAGTTGAGTACCACCATACCTCATTTCTTTCATTTTCTATTTAAAAGCCCGCCATAATCTATTCTATACGATCCTTGCAGCATCTATATGATGCTTCTGTTTCGCAGATCTGTCACAAACACAAACAGATGTGTGCTCACAGGATTGGTACACAGCGACTATGTAGCGTCCAGCTGTCAAATCGACGTTACTGTTCACCAGCACATATTTAAACACAAATGGGTCTATGTGTGTTGACGTCAGGACAGCAACTCGAAGTTGTAATGGTAAATGAGGATGTATAGTGAAGGCTGACTGAAATAGAGTGGGAAAAGCTGTGCAGAAAATTGACACATATATCAAGGGGCAGTTAATGCCTAAGTGTGACATCTTCTGTCTCATCATTCCCGCCTTCAACACCAGCAGTGTCGGTGCATCAATACTCACTGCGCTTGGTGTTGTTATTTTGAAAGTAAGAGCTCAAGAGGCATCACACCACGTATTTCCAAACCAACAAAGTGCCATAAACACACATGGTGTGCAAGAAGTAGAATAAACTGCATTGAAGCGATAGTATATTTGTGGCATTGTTTTGATTAAGACACTGAGAGAATTGAGATGAAGATGGGCAGTTTTTGATTTTGGTCACTCAATCATTCTAAGATCAATGGAAGTTCATTGTAAGATGGTATACCTACTCCAACTGGTTTTTTATACAATAAGTGTGGAATTCAACGCATCCAAAAAACAATTGTGCAATGACTACAGAGAGAAAATTATACAGTAATACGAGGGTTTTTACTGAAGGACACGATGGTACGTGTTCTTTCGGACATGTAGTTAAGACTCACCAGCCATTTGACCATCTTCTTCTGTGCAGATGCACAAACAGAGCCCGAACCCTTACAGGAATCAGCGGTAAAGCAGTGATTAATGAGTATGATGGGCAGGGGCACGATGAATACAGTGCGGACAGTAAGTCGCAAATGTAATAGTAGTAGTAGTAGTAGTAGTAGTAACTTTATTCATCTGTAGATCTCTTTTTACAAGATTATAGGACGTGTCAATGTATTTACAAATTTAGATCAATTGAAAATAAACTAATTCGTATACGCATATATTACAGACTTCTAGTTAGAGACAATCATTAGATTTATTCCTGGTATACAATACTTCGTTTTTACAAATAACTTATTAAATATTGCAATGCTACATTGTTCACTCATATCTCACTATCAGTCACTCTACACGCTTTAGGCACATTGTTTCATAACACTTCATTCACTACACACACACACACTGGTGATGTCAGGGCCATTTTCTGTATGATGCAACTTCCCATTTGCTGTCCTGAAAAACTGAGTCAACATTACTCCATAATGAGTGAGATGTTGAGCTCAGAAAGAGGAAGAGGTGTTAGTATTGTACTATGCCTAACTTGGGGGTAAGTATTTCTAGAAATGAAAAAAGGAGGAAAAACGTAAAGTGAAGGTGTTATGTATAATGTTGGATATTTTTAATCATTATTATTATTATTTAATTGTATAACATTTTTTATCAAACCCCTACTCTGTCTCAGCTAAGTAATCCTTCAATTTATAAAATGTATTGCATAACAGGTACTTTTTAGCTGCCTTTTAAATAAGTGTATTTTTGCAATTTCTTTAATCTCTTTTGGTAATTTATTGTACAGTTTCATTCCATGGTAGAAAATGCTGTTTTGAGTTTTATATTTATTTTTTCTTGATAAATGCAAGTTGAGTCTGTCTCTTGTTGCATGGTCATAGACAGAGCTGTTTGTGTAGTAATTACCGATGTTATTTTTGCCTTGTACCACTGACTGGTAAATGTATTCGCATGGAGCAGCAAAAATCCCCTTTGTTCTAAACTGATCTTTACAATGAGCTCGACTAGTATCTTTGGTTATTATTCTTATGGCTCCTTTCTGGAGTTTGAAAATTGTGTTCGTATTTTGTGCATTTGTTCCCCATAAAAGAATTCCTTAGCTAAGAACTGAGTGTACATATGAATAATATGTAAAAAAAAAGACGCTGCATGTTACACACTGATGACAGGATTCCAAGTGCATAACATGCTGATCACATTCTGTTTGCAAGCACCTTTCTGTGTTCATACCACTTCAACTGAGAATCAACATTCATTCCTAGAAACTTTGCATTTGTTACACAGTGTAGAGGTGCTATCTACATTTAATTTAACATTGTCACTTTTTCTCTTCAAACTGAAATTCATGAGAGTAGTTTTCTTTATGTTCAATGTCACTTTATTACTTATTGACCAATCATAAACTTCCTTGAGAGTTTTATTTGCTTTCTCGGCAAGGAATTGTCTTGTTTTCTCAGTGACTATAATATTGTTGTCATCATCGAAGAAGATTTTTTCAGCATGAGTAACACTACTGGGAAAGTCATTCATGGATATCAGGAACAGTATTGGTCCTAATATGCTACCTTGTGGACCGTGTATATTAATCTATTTGGTTCTGATAAGTGTTTTATTAAATGTTTGGATCAATTTGAAGTATGTGTTATCTCTACTCTTTGTACGCTATCTGTTAGGTATGATCGAAACCAGTCATTAGCTACCCATCTTTTTCCTAGTGCTTCTAATTTATTTAATACAATCTTGTGGTCGACTGTGATTCGCTTAAAAGATTGTGTTTATTCAGGTATTTCATTAATCTGTCCATAATAATAGCGTCTATTATTTTTGAGAATGCTGACAAGAGGGAAATGGGTCGGTAGTTTTCTGTGTCTTCTGCATTACCTTTCTTAAGCAAATATTCAACTCTTAGCTATTTTAACTGCCCATCCCTGTCCTAACTGTTACCCGCCCCACCCACTATCACTATAAGGTCGTCTTTTGTAAAGTCCATGCCGCGCGGGATTAGCCGAGCGGTCTATGCCGCTGCACTCATGAACTGTGCGGCTGATCCCGGCGGAGGTTCGAGTCCTTCTTCGGGCATGGGTGTGTGTGTTTGTCCTTAGGATAATTTAGGTTAAGTAGTGTGTAAGCTTAGGGACTGATGACTTTAGCAGTTAAGTCCCATAAGATTTCACACACATTTGAAACATTTTTTGTAAAGTCCTTACGTAAAGACCCTAGGTCCTCTATCACATGATTTAGCCCTGCATTTGACTTGAAGATACTGGTGGCCTGGTACGCTGCCCGTAAACTTTCCTGTAACTGAGGGCCTACACCTCGCCCATGGGTACCACCTAACAGCAGCACTTTCTTCTTCCTATCAATTTGTACATTCCTAGGCTTCTTGGCATCGGTTGAAGTGTGCTGGACATTTCCTGCTCTTCGTTCTACCTGAGGCTCTTCTCCACTTAACTCTGGCAGCGGTAGACACCTGTTTTTGGTGTTGATGATAAAACTAGCAGATCGCATTCCCTTTCTTCCTATCCTTCTACCAGCTGCCAGTTCCCAATCACCCTCACCTTCGTATATCTCCCCTGATCCTTATCAGTACCTTCCTTGCTTCCTCCAAATGTGCCTGAAGGGCACAGATTTTCCTTTCCTGTTCCCCAATCATAATGTTCCTACCGCATACTCTGCAGTTCCAGGAGAGAGCCTTCTCTGTTCTCCCAACATTCTCCACACGGCATCCCCCCAGTGAAAATATTTCCTACAAGATTGGCCACAAATCCCTCTACTCACTACCCGACAACGTTATCAGGCGGATTTGGTCACGTTTTTAAACGTTTATAATTCGGAAAATTTAGGCCTAGATCGCGTCTACCTAACTAGTAAACAATACGAAATGTGTTAGTTTAATATGATTTAGAAACGTTTAATTACACCTTTATTGTGACAACAGACACCGATGAAACTAGTAGCAGTCTTTTTTAATCGAATTTTGCACTATCAAGAAAACTTGAATAGAATTTTTTCTGTTTATGTCACGAAAATTTCGGGTTATGTCGCGATTATCTGGACTTCAGATAAAGAACAAGTTTTTTCAAGAACAAGCGCTGCTGGGACGCTAATATTCAGTTGTGTGACAAGAACGGACACTACAGCAAGTATACAAAACAAACCTGAATTTAAATTTTCCACTATTTCCTCTTCAATAACTTCGTTTAGCGCACGAAGGAAATACCTGTGACCTCACTCGGCGGCCGTCTTGTTTGTCTCACGCAGTGATCTCTATACAACCTGGATTTAGAAGTCTGGTCTCTGAGTGTAGAACTGCAAGGTGTCCGCCATGTTTTAGTTTCGCAAGAAAGTCTTCATCGGTATGTACGTGACGAAGATTAGCATAGTGGTATCTTGTTTTGAGCTGTATGTCAACATGTGATGTAATAGGCTGACTTGGGAGCGGAATCAAGAAGTATTTTCTTTTCGTATTCTAGTGACATTTCCCAGCAGCCATATTGTAGTTTGGCAAGAAACGAAATATGAGCATCTGTTGCTGGCACGATCAGATAGCTGAACATCCAGATAGTATAGAGATCATTGGTCTCACGGGAGGCGTACCAGTGATAAGTCCCTGCAATCCCACTATCCTCTGTGTCCTCGGTAAATTAGAGGGATAGAGCGTCTTCCATGTAAGCAGGAGATCCCAGGTTCGAGTCTCGGTCGGGGTATACATTTTCAACTGTCCCCGTTGAGTTATATCAACGCCTGTATGCAGCTAAGGGTATTCATTTCATTGTAATTTCCTTCTAACGAGCTGCATGGTCACCGATGGTATCTGTTCTTTCGGACAGTCGGACATGTCCAAAAGGACAGATACCATCTTCATAAATATATAAGGCTCACCGGCCATTTCACCATCTTCTTCTGTGCGGATGCACAAACAGAGCATCCCACGCGAGGCATTTCAGAGATAAGTCCCTGCAGTCACACTATTCTCTGTGTCTACAGTGGCTCAGATGGATAGAGCGTCTGCCATATAAACAGAAGATCCCGAGTTCGAGTCCCCGTCGGGGTATACATTTTCAACTCTCCCCGTTGATTTATAGCAACGCCTGTATGCAGCTAAGGGTATTCATTTCATTGTAATTTCATTCTAAAGGTAACATTCCGAGCGAAGCGATAGCTACGGACGACAGGCGACAGAGACATAACAACGGCATGTTGTTGCCATACCCAGCGCCAGACTCTACAGTGTGTCGTTCGAATTCGAAGACGACGGTTGTCCGCAAAATCATGTCGACTAGCGAAATTGTGCGTTTACTTTTTGAAAAGGAGGAAGATGATTTTTTTTTTTCTGTACCGATATTTAAACAGGAGACGCCCCGTTAACTCGATGTTCAAGGAACGATGCAAGAAAGGTTTCTACATGTTAGAAAAGCTTTTACGAAGTAATGAAGAAAAATTTAGATCTTATTGCAGATTAAATAAAAAAAATTATTTTATTTTGAATTTAATCCATGAAGAATTACGTTACAACCTAGAACTACAAGAGATGTTATTACAGTCGAAGAAGAATTATTCTTAAGGTTATAGTACTGTATGTGTATCGTTTCGTATATTATTTTGAATTTCTTGTACACTAAAATTATGCTGTTCGTGAACAGCTTGTAGTGTCAAAGCAGTAGGTTTTTGAGGCGAGTATGCATACATGGCAACGGAATTTTTGGAAACAGGAAGCTTAGAAATTATGTAATCAGGAGTGATCGCAGTTTGACTTGGGGAATTTGAGTGACATGAACTAGAGTTAAATGACACTTCGGTACTGAAGTGCTGAATAGAAGAATCAGGATTCGCAGCTGCCATCATTTGATAATTAATCGGTATGTTAAAAATTTCTTGCTTCGCTTTAAATTTGTAAATTTGTGATAGCGAGCCAAAAACATCTCCGACGTGATTGCGCAATTAATGTATTTCTATATCATGTTTTTGTGTTATTTTATTCAACAATGTCTGCCGACTGTCATCCCTTTTTTTTTAAGTAATTGAGAATGGTATCGTCTTTTTTGTTGCTGCGTAGCCTCAGTACTTGTTGTAGGTTGGTGGTCTGTAAGAGTTTCATCCGCAACTCCTTCCTCATTGATCTCCCTGTAAGCGACAATACTCTCACCTCCAGTTTGCTCAGCAGTATCTGTCCTGTCTTTCACCACGTTAGTGCCGCCATTGCTATGCTGAGATACGGTCTCAAGAATACTCAGCTGTTTATATATTTTCCATTTAGAGTTCTTAGGAGCAGCAGATCCTGCTCCTAATTTATTGTTGCGCTTGAATCTATTGTAGGAGTCTTTAATGTGTAGCCACCGTCTTTGACAATCCTCACCTGTAACGAAAATTATGACATGCATTTTACATGTTAACATTCAAATACTAATCACAGTTTCTTAGATATGTCGTGTACATTTACAAAACACATATTGCCTATATAAATAATAATCAGGAATTCTTTCTTTTCCCTTTTTTACAGATTCATGGCCACAAGAGAAACGTTTAAGTCATTGTCATATGCCTTTCGCATATCAGACGGCTATATCTCCCGGATCATTAAGAAAGTTTTTAACGTATTGAGAACAAAACTGATGCCAACAGCCTTGCCCTTGCCAAATGAAAATACTTTTAAGCACGTTGAACAAGATTTCTGGCAGAAATGGAATGTACCAAATTGTGTGAGCAGTATTGATGGCGAACATGTGCACATAAAAGCACCAAAAAACGGCGGAACTAGAAAAATTACTTTTCCATTGTTCTGCTTGCAATAGTTGATGCCAATTACAAATTCGTTGTTGTAAATGTTGGTTCTTATGGCAGAAAAGGTGACAGCCGTATTTTTCAAAAATCCGTGATGAGGAAAAAGATTGCCAGAAACAATTTTAATTTCCCTGCATCTAAATCCCAGGAATGATATTTTAATGCCGCACTTCATACTCGGCGATGAAGCATTTGCACTTAGTAATTACTTGATAAAGCCATACTCTCGAAGAGTTGCACGATTGGATTGGGAAAAAGAAATTTTTAACTACCGTTTGTGTCGTGCTCGCCGATTAGTAGAAAACGCCTTTGGGTTATTGTCTCAGTTGTTTAGAGTGTTTGATACACAAATTGCAATTTTACCAGAATCAGTTAATGACCTGATTATAACAGCTTGTTGCCTACATAATATTCTTATCTTGAAGATCAACCAATTCCCTTCTATCAATGTAAAACACTGACTCAGTCAACAAGTGTGACAGAATTGGCGCATAACGGAGGTTTTACAAATAGTGTTGGAATTGAGGTGAGAGACAAGCTTTAACGGTTTTTTTCTTCTAGTACACAGGGTGGAGCACCATGGCAAGATAACGCTGTAAATAATGGTAACTGATATCCGTTGAACTTCCGTAGTTAATTTGAATATTATTTACAAGAAACATACATAATGACATGTAAATATGTTTTTCAATTACGAAATTAATTTGATTATATACACTAATGGCGAGTAAAATTGCTACACCACGAAGATGACGTGCTACAAACGCGAAATTTAACCGACAGGAAGAAGATGTAGTGATATGCAAATCATTAGCTTTTCAGAGCATTCACACAAAGTATGCGCCGGTGGCGACACCTACAACATGCTGACATGAGGAAAGTTTCCAACCGAATTCACATACACAAACAGCAGTTGACCGGCGTTGCCTGGTGAAACGTTGTTGTGATGCCTCGTGTAAGGGGGAGAAATGCGTACCATCACGTTTCCGACTTTGATAAAGGTCGGACTGTAGCCCGTTGCGATTGCGGTATATCGTATCGCGACATTGCTGCTCGCGTTGGTCGAGATCCAATGATTGTTAGCAGAATATGGAATCAGTGGGTTCAGGAGAGTAATACGGAACGCCGTGCTGCATCCCAACGTCCTCGTATCACTAGCAGTCGAGATGACACTCATCTTATCCGCATGGCTGTAACGGATCGTGCAGCCATGTCTCGATCCCTGAGTCGACAGATGGGGACGTTTGCAAGACAACAACCATCTGCACGAACAGTTCGACGACGTTTGCAGCAGCAGCAAGGACTATCAGCTCGGAGACCATGGCTGCGGTTACCTTTGACGCTGCATCACAGACAGGAGCGCCTGCGATGGTGTACTCATCGACGAACCTGGGAGCACTAATGGCAAAACGTCATTTTTTCGGATGAATCCAGGTTATGTTTACAGCATCATAATGGTCGCGTCCGTGTTTGACAACATCGCGGTGAACGCACATTAGGAACGCGTATTCGTCATCGCGATACTGGCGTATCACCCGGCGTGATGGTATGGGGTGCCATTGGTTACACGTCTCGGCCGGCCGTGGTGGTCTCGCGGTTCTAGGCGCTCAGTCCGGAACTGCGCGACTGCTACGGTTGCAGGTTTGAATCCTGCCTCGGGCATGGATGTGTGTGATGTCCTTAGGTTAGTTCGGTTGAAGTAGTTCTAAGTTCTAGGGGACTGATGACCACAGATGTTAAGTCCCACAGTGCTCAGAGCCACTTGAACCATTTTTTACACGTCTCGGTCAACTCTTGTTCACATTGACAGCACTTTGAACAGTGGACGTTACATTTCAGATGTATTATGACCCGTGGCTCTACCCTTCATTCGATCCCTGCGAAACCCTACATTTCAGCAGGATAATGCACGACCGCATGTTGCAGGTCCTGTACAGGCCTTACTGGATACAGAAAATGATCGACTGCTGCCCTGGTCAACACATTCTCCAGATCTCTCACCAATTGAAAACGTCTGGTCAATGGTGGCCGAGCGTCTGGCTCGTCACAACACGCCAGTCACTACTCGTAATGAACTGTGGTATCGTGTTGAAGCTGGATGGTCAGCTGTACCTGTACGCGCCATCCAAGCACTGTTTGACTCAATGCCCAGGCATATCAAGGCCGTTATTACGGCCAGAGGTGGTTATTCTGGGTACTGATTTCTCAGGATCTATGCACCCAAACTGCGTGTAAATGTAATCACATGTCAGTTCTAGTATAATATATTTGTCCAATGAAAACCCGTTTATCATCTGCTTTTCTTCTTGGTGAAGCAATTTTAATGGCCAGTAGTGTATTTTTTTATTTATGAAATTAATTTGATTATATATCACGCTTGTACATACTGATATAAATGGGTGTACTTGGCAAATAAAATGTGTAGTTAAATAAATAATACTCACTGTTTTTATTAAGCTCCTTCCCTATATCTTTCCATATTTTTTCCTTCGCAAGTGTATTTTTGTATGCATCTAATTTGACGTCATGTAGCTAGGAGTTGACACAGACCAAGCTGATCAGTTTTTCGTCTTCTTCGTGAGTATAATCCACATATACGCTCGGCGACACGCGAGACTACTGGTATGGGTGCGCGTCAGGTACAGACAGGCGTGACGTGCAGCGCGACACTTGTCGCGTCCTGCGAACGCGCTCACATAAGTAATAATAGAAACCAGTAGTGTCGCTGTCGCCGGGCGACACTTCTCTCTGTCGCCTGTCTCTGTCGACAGTAGCTGTCGCTGCGCTTGGAATGTTTACCTTAAGACTACCCCACATTTTGATAAACTGCCCTGCCAGCAAACAACCGCTTTAGGAACACGACAGAGACACATTCACTCACTCTATGATTCAAAGACTGAAGGAATAGGAAAGGAGGGTAGTAATATGACGTCAACACAATTTAAATAATGTATTGGAGTAAAGGAAATCATAATTCCTTGATAACCTCCATACGCTGGTGACAAGAAACTATTTGCTAAGCTGATATGAATGCGTAATTTTTGAAATTTTTGACATCATGTATCATGCAGAAATAGCATTCTCGATAAAGGTGTTTTCAAAGTGGATTACAATCAGTCCCGACTGAAAAAACATTTAATTAGATAGTAACCGGTTTCGGTCACTATTTGACGATCCTCAGGTCGTCATACTGAAATATGAACACACAATGTAATTAGAGGGATGTCTGACAATAGTAGTTACACATAAAAAACTTCACATGTACATCAAATACTAAAAGAAGAAATTATACCCATCATGGCAGGCGGTGGTGACGTCTAGAGCGGGCGTTGTAACTAGATGAAAACGAGTGGCTAAAGAGATTAACAAAGTTGTTGCTTCAATACGCGATGCTCCACTCTCTGCATACTGAATTACGTCAGCGATAGCCACACAGGCAAAGAGGATGTAAAACAATGTTACAATAAGGTATATCTAGAATTCTTACACCTTATTGCTACAACTGTTTTCCATCCTGCATGTTTCTTTGGCTATCGTTGACTTAATTCTGTATGCAGTGGGAGGTGAATCAAATATTTAAACCACAACAGCGTTACTCTCCTTAGCATGTGACGTTCGTGGAGTTGTAACACCCACTCCATTCATCGCCTCCTTCTTCTTTTAGTATTTGTTATACACGATGTATTTTATATGTTATTACTATTACCTGACATCCCGCTATATCCATTCTGTGTTCATATTTCAGTATGACGTTTTATAATGGTCAAATAGCGATCGAAATAAATGTTTTTGCGCTCGAAACTGTTTGTAATCCGTTTCTAATGTTATGAATGTATGAACGTGTGAATTGCTGCTGAGAAATGCGCACCCAGCTAGTAGCTCGTTCTCCCTACCTGATTTATTAAATGCATCGAAAATGTGAAGTGCTCAACACTTGCGAAATGAATAAAGTTGCCTAAAACATTATGAAAGTGATCCCTGCGAAGCCAGCCGCTGGTAGCCGCGCGGTTCTGGGTGCTTCAGTCTGGAACCGCGAGACCGCTACGGTCGCAGGATCGAACCCTGCCTCGGGTATGGATGTGTGTGATGTCCTTAGGTTAGTTAGGTTTAAGTAGTTCTAAGTTCTAGAGGACTGATGACCTGAGATGTTAAGTCCCATAGTGCTCAGAGCCATTTGATCCCCGAGAAACCCTACATTTCAGCAGGATAATGTACGGCCGCATGTTGCAGGTCCTGTACGGGCCATTCTCGATACAAAAAATGTTCCAATGCTGCCCTGGCCAGCACATTTTCCAGATCTATCACCAATTGAAAACATCTGGTCAATGGTGGCCGAGCAACTGGCTCGTCGCTTCAGTCCGGAACTGCGCGGCTGCTACGGTTGTAGGTTCGAATCCTGCCTCGGGCATTGATGTGTGTGGTGTCCTTAGGTTAGTTCGATTTAAGTAGTTCTAAGTTCTAGAGGACTGATGACCTCAGGTGTTAAGTCCCATAGAACTCAGAGTCATTTTTGAACTGGCTCGTCACAATACGCCAGTCACTACTCTTGTTGAACTGTGGTATCGTGTTGAAGCTGCAGGGGCAGCTGTACCTGTAGACGCCATCCAAGCTCTGTTTGACTCAATGCCCCGGCTTTTAAAGGCCGTGGTTGTTCTGGGTACTGATTTCTCAGGATCTATGCACACAGATTGCGTGAAAATGTAATCACATGCCAGTTCTAGTATAATATATTTGCCCAATGAATACCCGTTTACCATATGCATTTCTTCTTGGTGTAGCAATTTTAATGGCCAGTAGTTTACTATAGGCATGTCTCAAGTTAGAAAATGTATGTCTATAAGTATCACTACGTAAAGTTAATAATTAATTTGCTCCATATGATAACTAAATGAAAGAGCGTCAGAAATAATCTCCTTACGAAATAGTATTGCAGCAGGGGCTTGTATTCACAGTCGCGGGCCTGTAGGACACCTTGTAAGGGAACATCTTATTTCCCTGTCTCCCGCTGGTGGGTTTGAGGCCATGAAAACATGTACACTTCATCGGCTAATAAGGATGCGAAGCTTTTTCTGTCTTCTGGTTTGCTGGAAGCTGAAGGTAAAAAGCCCCTGCTCCTCTGTAGAAATTCAAAATGGGTGACTAAGTTTGGCACTGGTAGGAGTAGCAGAAGTTTCTGGGTTCCTGAGAAGAAGACAGGTTAATACATACCGATGTTTACGTTGAGCGGAGTACAATAAAATTTCTATTGTGCATCTGTCAAGCCCATGCCAAGCAAGTCGCCACGTATAATTGTCTTATATGATTCATTTTCCACTGTAATTTATTAGAAAAATATTTTGGCATATTAAACGGTCAGTTGAATCACTGCCAAAAGCCATCTAGCACATCCTTCGTAGATACCAACGTAGCATCAAGGATGAGTGAACTGTGAGCCGAAGATCACATACTTCCTAATGCAGCATCAAGTGAAAAGTGGACGTGTATTGTAATTTTAACTATGTGACGTGCTCCTGGAGAGCTTATGTCCACCTGCGACAGCAAACGTAAACTGTAAAACTATCACAACCACCAAATTTACAGATCCTTTGCAGTAACGTCACTGGAGGTAACGTTCTTAGGAGACGTCGCATCTATCTTCCATTTACCCTGTCTTGACCGTAATGCACAATTAGCTTAGACAGCGGAAACAATCCCTAGTCCATACTACATCTACAAATATACCTTTAAGCGAGTACGGGGACGAAATGCAGGAGGCTTAAAAAGAGAATTTTAACAAACTCGAGGAACTCTTAAAATTCATTGTGAAACCTTCATGTCATTTATTTTGCACAGTTCTTTACTAGTATCCGTCAAATCTGAAGCTGAAAGTTTCGCGATAAATTTTAACAGTTATTGAATCTCCCCACCTGCACGCATACATAAACTAGAAGAAGCTTAGGTGCGTTAGATATGAAGAATGTTCCTCACTAATGAGCGGAACTCAAACTATCCTAGTTTTCCAATATCGACATACGTCCACGCCAGCACAAATAATCCAGGAGCCACCCTGCAGGAACATATTTGGAGGACGTGGTACGGTGACTGACGCACCTTGGAACGTACTATCTCGAAATTTTAAGAGTAAAGATGTCCGTAATACACAATTGTTCTGTTGTAGCACTCCCCACTGGAGTGTTTTTTAACAACACCGTGACACACAAGCGCTTGCTAACCCAATTTGTGTCGAAGTGCGGGGTTCTTTTCTGGATCACCTCTATCTCCGCTGTTCATCCGGTATGGCAGGGGCCCCACACTGCCTACAATAGTCCAGAAACTGTCGGATGTGTATTTTCTAATACACCTCTTTCTTCGATGTAATATATATCCTTTCATATCTTCCTCCGATTCCTGTACTGAAATCTGTTGTTTGATTCCTGGACTGAAATCTGTTGTTCCTAACTCTAGTTGTACGTGTTTATTGTACTTCAGATCATGGCGTTTGATTACTCGCAGATATTTTACAACTGTCACGGTTTCGAATGATTTATAACCAACAGTGTAATCGAGAGGAACGTGGTGTTTAGGAAGGTCGACTGCCAATTTTTGCACAAATCTTCTGAAGGATTTTGTGAATTACATTAAAGGTTTCTCACATTGCAAACTGCCCTATATGCATCTGCATCTACTTACTTAGTCCGCATCACGCAGTACGATGTATGGCGAAGTATACCTTGTGTTAATACGAGTCATTCCATTTACTTTACCACTAGCAATGAAAGCGAGCGAAGAGAAGCTGTATGCCTCCGTACGAGCCCTAATTTCTCCTGTCTTCGCTGTATTTACGCGAAATTTTCGTTGGTGGCAATAGAATCGTTCCGTAGTCACCCGTAAATACCAGCTCTCTAAATGTTCTCAACAGAATCTCAATAAAAGAACGTCGTCCTCCCTTTAAGGATTCCTACTTGAGTACACGATGCATGTACTTAATATTCGCGTGGGGATCGAACATGTCGGTAACAAATCGCATCCCACCAGAATTGCTTCGACGTCTTCCTTTAATCTGCCGTTGTGGGGATTCAGAACTTCCGAGCAGTACGGAAGTGTTCTGTGCGCTGTCTCCTTCATGGCTAAGCTATACTTTCCTAGAATTCCGCCACTACAGGTAAATCTTCCGTTCGCTTTCCATACCACAACCTCAAATGCTCATTCCATTTCAGATCGGTTTGCAGAGTATAAGCAGCACACCATTAATACTGCATACGTTCGTTGTAAGATGATTTTTCCTAATCATCTTGTATTATAGCACAGGCTGAAAATACCGCTTCAGTTATAAATTATTTTACTTTCACACGTCCGGTTTCAGACTGTTATAAGCCCATCCTCAGGTGTCGTAGCTGAGCTGTGGTCCCCGAGCGCCACGTGTATCAGGCGCGGTGTGCTCCCTGTTCTGCGCTCATAGGCAGCACACCGCTCCTGGTACAAGTGGCGCTCGGGGACCACAGCTCAGCTACGACACCTGAGGATGGGCTTATAACAGTCTGAAACCGGACGTGTGAAAATAAAGTAATTTACAATTGAAGCGGTATTTTCAGCCTGTGCTATAATTCTCAGTTGCAGATATTCTTCCGACAGGATTGTTTGCATCCTGTATTAATTTACCTTTTTCTACGTTGAGGCATGTTGCCATTCTCCACATCAAAGAAAAATTTCGTATAAGTCATCCCGTATCCTCCTACAGTCACTCAACGAATATTCTTTCCTGTCAAATACAGCGTAACTCTAATAGCGATACCATTCATGAGGATACTGTTGTCTCTGACCAAGCGAGGTGGCTCAGTGGTTACTCGAATGGATTCGATTCGGGAGGATGACACTTCAAATACGCCTCTTGCCGTCGCGATTTCCTCAAATATCTCCAGTCAAATGCCAAGATAGTTCCTTTGAAAGAGCATTGGATATTTCCTTCCCCATCCATGAAACACTCAGCTTGTGTTCCGTCTCCATCTACCTAGATGTCGGCGGAACTTTCATCCCTAATCTTCCTTCCTTTCTAACTTCCTTGTCTCTGAAGAAAACTAGCCGTCCAGAGCAACGTATGGCTTTCTTTTACTTAAGAAGATTTCGAGCAGCTCACATGTCTTGGAACATGCCCTGTGTGCTGGCATCTTCTTTAAGAGTCAGCAGTGGGGCACTGAGTCAAATGCTTTCAGGATATCCTGGAATATGAAATCTGCCTGTCGCAAGCGTGCGAGAAGAAGGCAAACAGAATTTAGCACGAGTGACACTTTCCAAATCCATGCCGATTTATGGACAAAAGCTTTCTCTGTCTCAAAGAAATTTGTATATTCAAACTTAAAATATGCTCAACAATTGAGCTCCAAGACGATGTTAGGGATATTGGTCGTCCGGCTAGCCGCGCGGTCTAACGCGCTGCTTCCCGAGCGAAAAGGGGTGCCAGTCACCGGCACCAACCCGCCCGGTGAATTAGTGTCAAGTTCCGGTGTGCCGGCGAGCCTGTGGTTGGTTTTTAAGGCGGTTTTCCATGTACCTCGACGAATGCTGCCAGGTTCCCCTCATTCTGCTGCGCAAACACCGATTCCACATATGTGTACACCATAGCTGTTCTACCACGCAAACAATTAGGGTTAGTCGTCTGGTATGTGAAGTTCCCGGTGGGGTCCACTGGGAGCCGAACCGCACAAGGGTTCGGTGTGGGGCGGCGGTGGGGTGGGTAGACTGCTATTTCCTGTTGTGCTACAACAGGACGAAGCCTCTCCGTCGTTTCTAGGTCCCCAGGTCCCCGGTTTCATACATACATACATAGGGATATTGGTCCGTAATTTTGTGGGTCCCTTATTTTAAGCTTCTTGTATACAGGAGACACCTGCGCTTTTTTCCCAGTACATTGGGACTTTGCGTTGGGCGAGATATTTGCGATAAGTGCAAGCAAAGTTAGGGGCCAACGCCAAAGAGTGCTCTCAATCCGCACCTGATGACTTATTTATTTTCAATTCAGTCAGTTGCTTCTCAACCTCAATGACACTTCTGTCCTCAATACATTTGCAAACGTCCAGCGATAGTGAGTCTCTACGATATTACTGTGTAAATTATTTTTCAAAGGCGAAGCTTAAAACTTCGGCTTTTCTTTCAATGTCTTCTACTGCTATACCAGGCTGGTCGTCGAGCGAGTATGTAGAAGCTTTCTACACGCTTAGTGATTCTACGTATGGCCAGAATTTTCTCTGGCTCTTGGTAACATCTTTCGCTAAGATATGACGGTGGACGTAGTATGATTCGCGCATCGTCATTTGTATAGACGCACAAATTTCTACTACCTTTGGGGGGCAACAGTAGAGGCCCAAGGAAGTTTCCGGAAAACGTGTTCAGAACTACTTCACAAGACTGCCTGTCAGCACCACATGCAGTGAAACGAAAGCCGTCACAGTCAATACTCGGTAGGTTATACTTCTCTCCTACATATATTGCATGACCGGGGTTTTCTGCGCTGCTGAGGTGGACTTCCTTTGAACGATTTTACAAATCTTATGGCAGAGAGGGGTGGCAGAACGTCCTTTGGTTAACTCGAATTCACCTAGATAGTTTACTGGATTATACATATCTACAATCAAAGTCCCACCTCGAATGACACACTACCTTTGTCGTTCTCCCTCCTATGGTTTCCAACCAGCGCTTCCTATATATGTTCCGTTCCTCGTTAAATATATAGGAGCTTTCTACTGCCGTTTTTATCAAGCTCTCGATTCCGAGTATAATTTCAGCTAGACAGCTTTGCTAGGGGGCGGTAAATTCAGGAATTCCTTACGAAAGCTTTGCCAGTTTGCTGTTAAAATTTTCAGATTCGAAATGATCTTGCTTTTTACGTGACTGTTACCAACTGTTCGTCTAAAATTGTAAGCCAAATGTTCGTGACTATTACAGCGCCATCTATCTAAAGCGAAAAAAGTGGTCCATCTAAAACATTCATATTTCTTTGCGTACTACACGAATATGTAATAAAAATGGGGGTTCCTACTTTTAAAAAAACGCAGTTGATATCCGTTTGACCTATGGCAGCGCCATCTAGCGGGCCAACCATAGCGCCATCTGGTTTTCCCTTTCAAGCTATATGAGTTTCATTCTGTGTAGTCTTTTCGTTTGATGCTTATTTCGTGAGATATTTGACCGGGTCACTATCAATGGACCGCCCTGTATACAATGTAAATGTCATATTTTATCTTCAAAATTACTGTAGTTTGATTTATTCGCAGTCGAAGATTACAATACTAAGCCAAATCTTTAAGTGGTTTAATAACGTGTATGTTCGACTTGATCATGCTGGAATGAGAAGTGGTTACACCAGAGGCATTCAGTAAATTCTGAAATATTCATTTGCTTTCATTGCACAGTAATAACCACAGCAGAATATATGGCAATATTTCAGGCTCCTAGTTGCGGTGGACGACCATCGATCACATGAGTAATGAATTTGGCGACGTGCAACACTCATGCCGCGCGAAGTGAAATTTCGGTGCCACGCGAAGAACGGCCGTCATCGTTCACCAGATCTCTGTGACGTACGTGCAACAAAAGAAAGCACAAAATGAAAACTTTGTAGTTTCGCGTTCGTAAACGTAAGGCAGTCATCAATTCGAAAACTATTTTGAACACAGCAGTGCTTTATTTGGCAGGTCCCGTTGGAAGTGGTGTGCTGTTGCCTTCTTCCGACTTGTAAATTGAGCTAGAACAGAGCTTGACTAACAGTTGTCTTACTAGGCGATTAACATCCAAAGATTCTAAGGAAGCAGTAATGAACTCACTGAGTGCAGTGCAATGAGAAACCTTGAAGCTATGGAAGAAATGTAGCCATTGGGCTATAATGAGAATCAGGTAGTTCGTGTGCTGCTACACAGAACAACAGCTTATTTTGTATATCAAAAAGTTAAATTCTTCCGTTTTTCTAGACACTTCTATCTGATTTGGACGGAATTCAAAATTTTTGCTAATCATTTTTCCGTAAAAAGACAGCAGAAGCAAAGAACTTCACTGCACCTTTTAACTGTGGTCCATATATCAGTGAAATTATCAGTTGAGAAGCTGTAAGGTTTCTTCTACATTTCTGGTACCCAATAAAACTGATGTGAACTCTAGTTTCATTCGATGTGTCGGTGACGCACTGTGTCATAATTTATATTTTTACACGAGATATTTTTCAGACAAAATCTCCAATATTCGATATGTTACGCCACGAAGGTTCTGAGTACAAACAGTCTGATCTTCGGTTGCCAGTAGCATTGTCGTTGACAGAAGCATTTGCAGTGAAGTAAAAGTGTGACTCGGGTGTTGGTCACGCTACTAAGTGGCCTGGTAATTGCTTTAGGGCACAAAGATGCAGAGGATGTTAATTTCTGGAAGTATGATTTTGTAAAGATTGATTTGAGAAGAGTTAAGATTTTACGACAATGTTGTCTCTGCATTGCTTGCTTGAGCGTGATTTATGATACGTTTAAAACAGGGAAGGTATTAGTGGGAGATTTCTTTATTTGTTCGGGATAGTTAATTTCGTTAATCAGGCATAATTAAACACAGTTGACTGCCAACTAATCACATGGTGGGGTAACATATTTTTATACAAGCGATTTTTGTAAAGTTGACTGCTGTTATTGAAAAATCAGAGGCTGAACACAATTTTTGAACACTATTCTCTCCTACATCGTTTAGTAAATGCAGTATCCTCCACCACTACGAAACATCGTCGTAAAAACTGAAGCAAGATTTGCTCAGCATAAATCACGTCATTGCACTGCACAACCAAAGACTTTAATTGCTTTTCGGGTCATTTGTTGCTGTGCTGCCTTTTAATGTTCACCACTTTCGAGCAGTACCGTATTTCCATTTCCAGAGATAAGACATGAAAATGTAATTTGGTTAACTAAACAACTGTTAGGAAACAATAAAGTCATTCACAGTTAATGCCTGCTTTTCAAAACTAATATCAAATTGAAATTAGTTTACGTTCAGGTCAAATTACAGTTCTTTGTCAGGCGGGCTTATTCTTACAGTGTATCGTTGCATTCGAGTCTATATTACTTAATGTTTAGAATTTTCTTTTCTCAGTTTGCTGAAGTAAATTAAAAGGACATTTTTTTAGAAAGGCATTTTGGACAAATTTCATTTTGCAATTATATGTTTAGCTTTTGTTCTGCTGGTTTTGTGTGTTGAAACTGCAAGTCAAACACTGTGACCTCGGGCATTGGAGCCCTGTCCATTGTACTGCGTAATACAGAATTTCACACGATAGTTTATTTAGTTTACAGTTCCAGGTTTACCAATTATTTTGATAAACGTTGATTCACATACATGTATATGATTTTAGATAGTTTTGATGACTCTTTTTTTCAAACAGCGTTTGTGTAATCATATTACTTTCATTATTCAGGTTCACATTCCACACAGACATACATAAAAGTTTTGTGAATAGGAAACCAGTCCATTTCAGTTCAATTTTAGTTCACAATATTCGAATAAATATATTTTTTTAAACGCGTTAGAAAGTTAATGACATTAGTTTAACGAATGTAGTAGAGAGCCCTGTATTCTAATATCTTCCACGATCAGTGTCAGTTCGAATTAAATTTGATACGGAATTAGGACAAGTAATTTTGAAACTAAAACCACCATTAAAACTGATATTTCGACCGTCTTTTCTGCTATCCTCCTCAGGGCCCCGAAAATCACAGGTGTAAAGTCGGCCGATACGTCGCTATTAACAGCGGTAGTAGCTTCTAAATGACGCGACCAAATGCCTAAACGGATTTTATTCATATTAATGGAAGTGGTACTTGTGCTTATCGTGTATACTGTCTTCTTAAACGTCGGAAAGAACCCTGTCAGTTGACGTTCACATTTCACGGTTACTAAACGTACTGAATATGATGTTCTCACACTCTTTGGATGAGGATTTTACGGAGGAGCAAACGTAATCTGGACGTATAAGAGCAATGTTGTTATTAGCTCTGGCTACGACATGTTTGGCTTTCGATTGCCGATAAAACATGCAACGTTCCTTTTATTGCCTTACAGTCACAGAGAGAATCTTTTGGGCGTCGGCGTGGGTCGTGTGCTTGCTACATAATAAGCACACACACACACATACACACATACACAGGAGAAAAGGGATGAAACGGAAAGCAGAACAAGGAATGAAAAACAGAAGGCAGTCTGCCGGAGTGGAAGGCTGCTAGTGTGCATTTGTCAGGCGGGTTGTCGTACACGGTAACGGCAGGCGCGCGGCACGACAGGAAACGAGTCGCAGCACTCGAGCGCCGACGTGAGTATTGTGCCCGTGCGCTAAAATATTGCGAAACCTGGACGGAGCAGAGAGTTTCACCGACGCTTAGATAGCGCTGATCCGAGAGGGTTCTCCGAGCAGAAAATGCTGTGATAACATGCTCTTCAATTCTTTTGTTGGCAGCTTACCCAAGAACTTTGAAATTTTAAATGACAACTTTCTTTTTAGATAAACTGATATTTTATAGAAAGCAGCAAATAAACTGCTCGTACCATTATACCTAAAGAAATGTAGTACGTTTTACTCCGTGATTCAACGAATGTAGGCAGTGGAAGCTTTCTGACGAGGGTGACAGCATTATGAAATCCATGAACATCAATCATAAATTCAGTACTGTCTCTTCATATGTAAATGATTTCCATCTAACACACAAAAATTACTTTTTTGTAACTGAAAGGAGAATTTTAGTTGTCATTGACATATGGTCACCGAGAAAGTACTATATATTTAAAGCCAAAAGGCTCTACTTCAGTTTAACGCAGCATACACACACTCCCACACACGTACACACGCACACACAAACACACACACACAGTGAAAGAAAGAGCGAGAGAACTATTTATTTATTCATTTATTTACTTATTATTCAAATATACAGCCCAGTGTCAAGGAAGCTAATATACGCCACACTAGTCATATTTTTGAGCGTACATTAATTAAAATTTATCGTACTTGAAAACATTAACAATGCTAAGCCTATAAAATCTCCAGTGCTAAAACTACTTTCTGCAGGGTGGCGCAAAATAGGTGCTGAAAGGTTTTTCTTTAGTATGACATAATATTGGGTGACTGATTTGTGTTACCATATTTGTGCTACAGCAGACAAACTGACATGAATTACAGAAGGTTTTCAGAATGATTTCCTTCTGCAGCAATAAGTGTTTAGAAACTTGAACTAAATTCTGTGATGGCTTTCTGGGGAACATCAGTTTCGACTGCACGAATCTCTCTGGAAATTTCAGTACCAAAATCCATATATACACTCCTGGAAATGGAAAAAAGAACACATTGACACCGGTGTGTCAGACCCACCATACTTGCTCCGGACACTGCGAGAGGGCTGTACAAGCAATGATCACACGCACGGCACAGCGGACACACCAGGAACCGCGGTGTTGGCCGTCGAATGGCGCTAGCTGCGCAGCATTTGTGCACCGCCGCCGTCAGTGTCAGCCAGTTTGCCGTGGCATACGGAGCTCCATCGCAGTCTTTAACACTGGTAGCATGCCGCGACAGCGTGGACGTGAACCGTATGTGCAGTTGACGGATTTTGAGCGAGGGCGTATAGTGGGCATGCGGGAGGCCGGGTGGACGTACCGCCGAATTGCTCAACACGTGGGGCGTGAGGTCTCCACAGTACATCGATGTTGTCGCCAGTGGTCGGCGGAAGGTGCACGTGCCCGTCGACCTGGGACCGGACCGCAGCGACGCACGGATGCACGCCAAGACCGTAGGATCCTACGCAGTGCCGTAGGGGACCGCACCGCCACTTCCCAGCAAATTAGGGACACTGTTGCTCCTGGGGTATCGGCGAGGACCATTCGCAACCGTCTCCATGAAGCTGGGCTATGGTCCCGCACACCGTTAGGCCGTCTTCCGCTCACGCCCCAACATCGTGCAGCCCGCCTCCAGTGGTGTCGCGACAGGCGTGAATGGAGGGACGAATGGAGACGGGTCGTCTTCAGCGATGAGAGTCGCTTCTGCCTTGGTGCCAATGATGGTCGTATGCGTGTTTGGCGCCGTGCAGGTGAGCGCCACAATCAGGACTGCATACGACCGAGGCACACAGGGCCAACACCCGGCATCATGGTGTGGGGAGCGATCTCCTACACTGGCCGTACACCACTGGTGATCGTCAAGGGGACACTGAATAGTGCACGGTACATCCAAACCGTCATCGAACCCATCGTTCTACCATTCCTAGACCGGCAAGGGAACTTGCTGTTCCAACAGGACAATGCACGTCCGCATGTATCCCGTGCCGCCCAACGTGCTCTAGAAGGTGTAAGTCAACTACCCTGGCCAGCAAGATCTCCGGATCTGTCCCCCATTGAGCATGTTTGGGACTGGATGAAGCGTCGTCTCACGCGGTCTGCACGTCCAGCACGAACGCTGGTCCAACTGAGGCGCCAGGTGGAAATGGCATGGCAAGCCGTTCCACAGGACTACATCCAGCATCTCTACGATCGTCTCCATGGGAGAAAAGCAGCCTGCATTGCTGCGAAAGGTGGATATACACTGTACTAGTGCCGACATTGTGCATGCTCTGTTGCCTGTGTCTATGTGCCTGTGGTTCTGTCAGTGTGATCATGTGATGTATCTGACCCCAGGAATGTGTCAATAAAGTTTCCCCTTCCTGGGACAATGAATTCACGGTGTTCTTATTTCAATTTCCAGGAGTGTATTTGTATATAGCGTTAACAGTTCTTGTTAAATGTTACTAGGTTCATGGGTCTCTGTCATTTTATTCCAAATTTGGAATTCTTCTTATCATCTGTTTTGGTTTATTTCTTGTATTGTGTATGCTTTGATGTCTGTATTGTAAGGTGACTTAATTACTCATGTAGCATTCCACTATACAATTTTTTCATGTTTTATCCCGCAATAATTCTTCACGCGTATATTAACATGATGAAAGGGTGATTGAGATCTTCACTTCATAATTCATATAACTATTTCTGAAATGCATATGCAATTCCGTATTTCACCTACGGTCAAGCTAGGAACTGACTTAGCTGGCTACGTCCAGTTATGAGAAGCTTTATATTTCCGTTTATTCAGCACAGCAGCCTATCAGAGAGAAACGGCGGAGGAGCACAAGCATTCGACCTTCGCCACAGCCATGAACGAGTAGCCTTAATTAGTCTTCAGGGCCGCGGTATCCTCCACCCACGCTGTGTTCCCTCCTGACTCGGAGATGGCTATGATAACACTGTGGGGTAATGCTCCAGGTGGCCAGAAAGGGCTCGTCCAAAAGATCGATACCTACGAGCAGGAATGTCTCCTTTACTTAAAGAAATCGGCGAATGGAAGTTCTCCGTGAGAATAGCAAGACAGGACCTCTCAACAGCTGCTCTGGAACACGGTTAGGAAGACATTTAGCTTCTGCCTATGCTCTTACCCACAACAAAAAAAAAATCTCACCCTTTCTGGCGTTTTGTCGAAATCTTCAAATTTAATTTGGACGGTAGTCGGAATCTCTGCAAAACTTGGCAAGTGACTGGACGGCACTTGGAATCATTACCGTCATTAGTGGATGACTTGGAACTCTTTGAAAACTTGAGAGAGGTTAGTATTTCTGTTTAGACAAGCTTTGCCTTCAGCCTCCATGAACGACCGTCTAGCTGGCATCCTCGCAAGCCGCACATGTGAAGATGGGTTAAGTGCGCTGTTGACTGCCGCTCACAGACAGCGCGCAAGCAACTGAGTACTGGAAGTTTACTAGATGGGATTCGGCCATCAGTGCCTTTCTGTATAATAGTTCAGGTGGCGCGGTATTTGTTAACTTTGCAGAGTTAGTATTGTCGTTAACTGCTGAACGCTCGTAGTTGTTTGATGTACAGGATGCATTTTGTGTCTATGAACGGTGTTTGTTCTTCTGAGTTCACTTTTCAGTAGCACTTTCTGCTATGCTTTTGGCTTGACCATCAGCAATATTCATTACATGTACGTGATCCTAAAATTGGTACCAAAGTCGAAATTAGACAGGCCGGCCGAAGTGGCCGTGCGGTTAAAGGCGCTGCAGTCTGGAACCGCAAGACCGCTACGGTCGCAGGTTCGAATCCTGCCTCGGGCATGGATGTTTGTGATGTCCTTAGGTTAGTTAGGTTTAACTAGTTCTAAGTTCTAGGGGACTAATGACCTCAGCAGTAGAGTCCCATAGTGCTCAGAGCCATTTTTGAAATTAGACATTACTGTCTCTTTAATTTTACAGTGAGTGTTATCTTGATGAAGTTTCTCCCACTTTATGCACGTCAAAGGAAATAAATAGCATCATCTATAACCGTGCAGCTTCATTTAATAGTAGATGCTGCTCTTAACTAAATGTGATGGTTGACCTGTGTACTTCACGGATGATACTCTTGAAAGATGACCCTACTCGTGTTAAATTCAAAATTAATAAGACGTTATCCTTTGCGTGACTTGTTTCATAAGGTGCTAAAGTAAATTTACATGAGTGCATAGGGAGTCTTAATTTTCCTTCTCAGGGGTATGCGCACCAGCCGCAACCACCCGGCCTCACACCACGCTTGTAGAAATCCTATACAGCCAGTTCAATATTTTCAAGACTCATTGACCGAGGCCAGCTGCTTATTGCATATTGTGAGCATTAAGGAACTATTTTGGTCAAATTATTTTGGTGCAGCTGGAGCACGTGATTAAGTCGTATGTATTTTTATGTATTTGTGACTGAAGCCTCATGGCAATAATATGATGTAAATTTTACGGTTGTTGTACAGCCCTATCTTTAATTAAAATGATTGTTTTTTCCAACCCAATATTTATTTTTGGGTGGCAACGTGCACTCCCTGCTCCTCTCTCTATATATCCTTCCATACACTGCCTGATGAAATCTACATGAACACATATTAGCAGACATCAATACGGAAAATGTACACACTTCACCTTTACGATGGCGTGAACTCTGCTGTGAACAGTTTCAGTGAGGTATCTGAATGTCTGTGGAGGAATGGCAGTCCATTCACCCTCAGGAGTCGACACTAGGAAAGGTAGTGAGTTGGACGATGGAGGTCTGGAGTGAAGTTGATGTTATGACTTATCCCCAAAGTGTTCCATTGGTTTCATTTTGCAACTCTGAGTCGGTCACCCCCTTTGACGCATGGTATTGTACACAGACTCCTAACTCCCAGATACTGCTTCATGACAGTGTGCATTGGCACACTAATAAAACAATCATAGTCTCTGTACTGTTTCTCCACTGTACGCAGCACACAATTCTGTAAAATTTGTTCGTAACCTTCCACAGCCAGCACGTTCTTAAGCGCAGCAAGGTGACTAAACGAAACCACGAGAGGCGCTGTAGTCATGGACTGAGCGGCTGGTCCCAGCGGAGGTTCGAGTCCTCCCTCGGGCATGGGTATGTGTATTTGTCCTGAAGATAATTTCGGTTAAGTAGTGTGTAAGCGTAGGGACTGATGACCTTAGCAGTTAAGTCCCATAAGTTCTCACACACATCTGAACATTTTCGAAACCACGAAAAACATCCCCCAATATGTTAACACCACCTCTCTGCATTTTAATGGCCAGGAATTCGGTGGACCCAAAGTATTCCATAGGATTGCGACAGAGCGTAGCGTCATTCATCACTCTAAATCACTCGTTTATAGGAATCAACTTCCCATGGCATAGCTCTTTACGTCTCAAGAGTCGCTTGGGGATTGACAACATGAATGTGTGGCTTTTGTGGAGCTGTCCGAATCCAGTACCTCATTCCTTTTAACTCACTACAAAAAGTCAGTTTTCTAGCTGGATTTCATCAGATTTTTTACGACCGCCCTCCTCAATTCTCGACCGTCTCTATCCTTCAGCACATAAGATCTGTCTGGTACTACTTTAGGTGTGGTTCTTCCTCCACGTTTCCACTTCACAATCACGTCACCAGCAGTTGAATAGTGGAGATTTAGAAGGATTGAAATGTCGCTAATTGATTTGTTACTCAGGTGACACCCAATGACTGGTCCTCGTCCGAAATCCCCGAGGTGACCTGAGCGATCATTAAGCTGTTACTGCTTCACTAAAAAATACACGCCGCCTCCTTTTCTGATGGCGTGCCAGCGTCCCGCGACATCCAGTAGTCAGTATTATATCAGGTAGATGTTTCCGAATATTTTTGATCAGATATTGTGCTCTGATGAGCCAAAGGATTGTGGCCACGTACTTAGTAGCTTCTTTGTCCGTCTTTGGAACGAAATACATCTCCGATTCTGAGTATCAGCGATTCGACTGTTTGTTAGTAGGTCTGTGGAGTATGTGACATTAGATGTTACGCACAGTCATTTAATTCGTGGTAAAAAACGAGGCGCCGACTGGCGTACGCGGTGATGGCATCCGATAGCGACCCAGTTGGGTTTCATAGGATTTACATCAGGCGAATTTGGCCGCCGAGGCACCAACGTAAGTTCATTATAATGCTCCTGAAACCGCTGCAGCACGGTTCTGGTTGGTTCAAATGGCTCTGAGCACTATGGGACTTAACTTCTAAGGTCATCAGTCCCCTAGAACTTAGAACTACTTAAACCTAACTAACCTAACTAACCTAAGGACATCACACACATCCATGCCCGAGGCAGGATTCGAACCTGCGACCGTAGTGGCCGCGCGGTTCCAGACTGTAGCGCCTTTAACCGCTTGGCCACCCCGGCCGGCAGCACGGTTCTGGCTGCGAGACGTAGACATTTATACTGCTGAAAGATAACATAGCCTTCGGGGAAGACATCAAATGTGAAGGGATGCTGGTGGTTCGCAGCCGTCAGCACTTCTTCGACTATTACCGCAGGTACCATTCAAGTGCAGGAGAATGTCTGCCATAGCATAATACTGCTCCAACGAGCCTGCGTCCGTTGCACGCTCCACGTTTCGAGCCGTCATTCCCCTCTATGACAGCTTTTATGGAGCCGACCAGTGACCTAGTGTAGCGAAAATGCGATTTGCCATAAGTGTCGACATGTTTCCATTGAAGACCCAAAAGAAGACCGCTGCAACCGTGGCCGAAACGTTGGTTTTTCTCCAACAACAGTAGTTCTATACGTTATGACGTGGTACCATACCCAGAAAACTTTTACGTCGACTGTCGCCGGTATGTCCCGTTCTGCGTTCTGTTACCTAGTTGTTGTAGTAGGCATTTGTTTCCTGTAGGCAATGATTCTGTTTGTGTCTTATTGACTCTGAGCACTATGGGACTCAACTGCTGTGGTCATCAGTCCCCTAGAACTTAGAACTACTTAAACCTAACTAACCTAAGGACATCACACACATCCATGCCCGAGGCAGGATTCGAACCTGCGACCGTAGCGGTCGCGCGGTTCCATACTGAAGCGCCTAGAACCGCTCGGCCACTCCGGCCGGCTGTTTGTGTCTTATTGCTTTTGTTACTTTCATATCCTGTGTTGGCAAATCTGTTTCCTGTGTTGGTTACCACACCATGCTCTTCTGTATCATACGTCACTTCTACCTCCGCCTGTGAAAGTCCTCTTCTGTTATACCACAAAGCTCTGCCAAAAACTGTTTTTCTGCTTTTTCGAAGGTACATGAAGTTCTGCTTCGGTAAGTGTTGCATGCTCTTTACCGTGGTACTTATTTGTTACTTTTTTCCAGAAGTTGCTCGTATTTTCGGCGCCCCTATTCCTCCTCGATGGTATTCTGTCTGTTTTATATATACTACAAATAGTTGTATAATTAAAATTTTCATTTTTCCTGTGCTATGAGATGCCTACCCACAATCCATTCATAAAATTTTGCTCGTTAAGTAGTTTTTATATTTGTGATATTCATATCGAATCCCCATGGCCTTTTTGCCCTACATTCACTTGGCGCACACCTCCGCCTCTCTGCTGTTATTTCAGTGTTACCTTGTGTTGTCTCTTCCTCACAGTGTCCAAAAACTGCTTCTTGTTTGTAAACATTAAATGTAGGAAGGGGAAGGAAAGAGAAAATGTTACGGCTAGCCGCTTAGGATATTGTGGTGATGCAATGGCGTATGTTCACAAATCCAGTTTAACGGTAGGACTTTTATATATGATGCTGGAAGGGAAAGGTAATTATAATTACATATAATGATGAACGAAGCTGCCGTTACAGGTATATCACAAATTAAACAGAAAAGGAATGGAACTGTGACATAACAAACTGCTGAAATGAGATACAAGTAATTTTTATATGGTATCAAAAACTGTCTAAATATTACTACTACCACATCCTATCGGAGCACAAAAAAGGTCAACATGCTCCTCTTTATTAAAAGACTCTGACTGAAGTGTGGGGTAGATGCTGGTTCATTCCTCATTCCTTAGCACCTTTAAAAGCTTTCGCAAAAACAGCGGCTTGCCAACATATTAGCGTTCCTTTTAACATGCAATTCACGTTTCGCCCCCATAAGCTGCCCTCGCTGTTACTCGCTCACACCAACTAGTTAGTCACTTAAGTCTCTCATGCCCATCCATTCTCAAATGCGCATTCTCACCCACTCATTCTGCCCAACTCTTTGTCACTATCTCTTTCTGGCTCTCCTACTGTCAGTGTCTCCTGTCTCAGAGCCATAGTCGCCTTGTTTTGTCCTACTCCTACTACTACTACTACTACTACTACTACTACTACTATCTTCTCCCACTGTCACTGTCTCGCTCTTGATCTCTACTAGTACTGTTATCACATTTCTTCCTTCCTACGCACTGCTGCTGTCTCTTCTCACTGTCACTATCTCTCTCTTCCTCGTTGTCACTGTCGTAGACAATCTCATTATCACTGGCTCTCACCCACTTCCACTTTCTCCTTCTCTTTATTCCTCTTCTACTAGCACTGTCTCCTTCACTCTTTTCCTTTCACTGTTCCCTCAGTGTCTACTTTGTTCCACTGTCACTGCGTCCGTCTCTTTCTCTCGCATTGCCATTGTCTACTTCTCACTTCCTATACCACAACCACTATCTTTCAGTATTTATTACTTCTCCGTCTCTTTCCCGCTGTACTGACTGCAATTATGTTCGCACGTCAATATCGTTGCGAAAATTTTAAAGGTGCTGAGGAAGGCAGAATTCGGCATCTGGTATCGTAGTTTTCAGTCAGCCTTTTGATAAAGAGTGACATATCCCAATTTTGTGCTCCAATAGGAAAATTTTTCCACTGGTTCCCTTCTTTTCTGTGCCACAACATGGCATGTTACTCATATGATAATAACCTGATGGGACAGTAACATTTTGTTAGTAAACTTATGTGAAATTGAAATAATGCTTAACTGATTTTACCCTTCAGACCGGATTTTACGGGCCCAAAAATTTTTCTGTGCTTCAGTATTGCAATGTAGAGTTCCCACAATTCCTGTGATGATAACGGAGACACTTTACATCATATTTCTCCATACTATGTCACTTTATTAACTACGTTTTCGTCTCACATCGCATTTTACATACCTATTTTAAGTGCTTTGGCGCTGTTTGCTATTGAAGGTAGTGCAGGCAAAAACAGCAGCGTTGAGCAGCACTCGGTAACAAAACTCCAAGGATTGACTCCTGGAAGCTGCCGAGACTCTGCCATATGCCATCATGGCTCGCGGGCGGGGGCTCTGTGCAGGACAGCCACGAGGACAATGCAGACCGGTAAGCGCCAAGGCGGCAGCGACACGAATACCAAGTCACCTCACTAAGCCGTCGACAGCCAGGAGACTCCAGAAGGGCAACATTTGTGTTCCAAACACCTCTTCCATACTACGCCCTCTGGTAATTGGTTGTGACGATGCGGGCATACGCTGCGTGATAGGAAAAAGCGACAGGCCGATTCTCCGCCAATAGGGTTCCTCCCACTACCGAGCGCGATATATGGAGACCTTCAAGGCGACAGGAAGATGTTTGGTGTAGTGTGCGAAACCGGGGCGGTAACCGTTAACGTGTTCCCACATATTCCCAAGGTGGAAGTGATCGACAATCATGGCAAGCTCTGCAGAAGGTGAATTACGTGGCTGCTGATCTTACGAGTGGATGATGGAGTTAAAATCACCACCCAGCACTAGGGCATCTTTCCGCCCCAAGGAGAGAGGTAAGGTCGCCTTCTCAAAGAAGGCTCAGCGTTTCCTTCGCCTTTTTTCGCCTGAAAGAGAGTAGACATTAATAATTCGCAAGCCGGAAGGTGTGACAGCCTTGCGTCTCGCATCCGGAAGGTATTGGACGTAGTCAACAGGTAACCCTTCACGGATTAGGACCGCCACACCATTACCGGAATCCGATGCGTGTGAGACGAAAGTTATATAACCAAATGGTTAAGAGAACAAACAACATGCACTTCTCGTAAGACGGCCTCGTCTACGTCGGCCACTCGAAGTGCATCTTCGAGCATAGTCAGTTTATGTGGCGCACGGATAGTGTTATCTTTAAATGTACCCAGGCGATGCGACTGTTTCGACACACCTGCTGTCGAGACGTAGTGTCCACCCATGGCATCCGGCGGTGGCAGACTGTGCAAGACTGTCGAAGCCGCGTCGTTCACTGCGATGAGGTAGCGGGGATCAAAACCGGTGGAACACCCCCGCCCACGAGATTCACAGGCCGTTAAGATTCCTCCTCTACATCGTCCGCCCGAGAAACGGCACAGGAGCACCTCGGCCCTGATTTGGATCATGTGATGAGGGTGTTCAGAAGAAAAGGGTATTCAGTCCATGATGCTAGGTCATCGCTGTTGAGAAAAGCAATGCCGTTCAACAAAGCTAGGAGGACCGAGAGATAGCGTGGCTTTTATTCTGTGACGCAGCAACTAGTAAGATAGAGTCTTAAACAGGCAGGGAATCATACCGGTGTTCCACCCACCCAAGAAAATTAAGGAAATTTTGCTATCTGTTGAGAATAATCTCGGCGCAAGATGCCGGAGATTATAATATTCCTCGCGAATGAAGCAGCAGTTGCTTGGGTTGGTCTATACGGACTTCCGCAGATCGCTGTGTTGAACATCAGCTTCTCTTGAAGTACAAGAAATTCGGCAAATCAGTGGTAGATGAGCACAGTTTTTTAAGTAAACACAGGGTTCTGTTCGAACATACAAGAATTCTAGTCGATGCTTCGAACTATTGGGACTTTGTGATTAGAGAAGCAGTGGAAATAAGTGTGATAAAAACGTCAGGGAAAGACATATTGTGTACTTAGCAACGCATGGAACGTGCACTTGAAAAAGAAAGAGTACAGAGAAAGACTTCTTGTAGGTCACTGCCCGTTGTAAGTGATGGAGCTGCATTGAGTGCACAAATACAATCTTTAGACATAGACGGTGCCGCCTTAGTGCGTGCCATTTTCGTAATGTCGTCGTGGCGCGATCCATCCAATCTGATGCCGTCCTCTGTGCATGAAAGCGTGAGTATCGATAGTTTTATGACAGTCAGACATAATACCTGAATAAGAGGATGAAGCGAATACCGAAAGAATTTGGCGGGGCAAGTTTACCGAGAGCTTTTTAACCGGTAGAGAAATTAGCTACGAAAGACGAAGGTTCCAAGTGCGAGTCCCAGTGTAGTACCATTTTTAATGTGCCATTCAAAGAACTTTTCCTTCAGACTCTGCATAATTACTGCTAACGGAGTCTGACGGATTTTTGCAGACTGAGGACTTTGCACTGTTGTGTTCCCTGACATATCGTTGGCCTTCTGACTGACTGCAGAAGTATTGGGAAGTTCATTCACCTGATTCGGTAAAAAATCCAGCTCTGACAATTTAGTGTTTGCAATATCTGCCTCAGTGTCGTCCCCTATACCGGAATCGACAGTCTGAGCAGATGGTTAGCTGGATGAAATCATACTGTCAGGAAACTGTACAGTATTTCGGGAAATGGAACTCACGTTATCTGTGGTGCTTTGTAACTGTTGCACCGCAGAGTTGTTACTATTATTCTCAGCATTGTTGTCCATAATCGGAAAATCGTCCAATTCGGTGCCTTTAATTGTAAGATTACGTGCCGGAACCTTGACACTTTTGCGCGGCATCGTAAATCAAATACAGAGTACAAATCTAAAGACAAAAATTCAACAAAATGGGAAAAAACAAGGTGGAGCATAAGAATGCCGATGAAATGTGGAAAAACTCTGTACAAGTTAGTAAACTGCGTTGCGCCAAATAATTTAACTACTATTATCACTACAGAGTGGCTGAGAGAATTATTGAATGAATGTGTATACAAACAAATATTTATACTGTCTTAAAATAAATTATTGAATCAATGCGTGTTTGGAATGGATACTAAACTCGAATTATCGTGCAGCTTGTTGTAAGCTCAAGTGGTGCACTTTATACGAACTAATTAAGCAATGCAACTCCCAATACCAATATAGAAATAAAGTCACTGCATAATACATGCAGCCACTTAGGCACTGAATCCTTTGGCCCTGTTCGCAAAATGGTGACTTTGATCCCTGTGCACATAACAAATAAATTAAATTGTCTTACCTCTAATGAGGTGGAATGCGATATATTCTGCTCTTTCATCAAACAACTAAAGTATGCTAGTTACTGGCTCAGCGATGTGTAATGCTGGCCGCAATACTTTGAAATTCACATGAAATCTTTTAGTTAATAAATGGAAGCATTTAAGAAAATCCTACTTGTTTGATAAACGTATGACCTGTGCTGGGAGGCGGTACTGATTGTGATGAATTACTAACAGTTAGGTTTTTAGTAAAATTATATTGAAAGCAATGTTTGGTTTTACAAAATCATCGGACAACTGAAGTTAACATTAGTCAGATGGTGCATCATATTTACCAATGCGATTTATATACCAAGTATAATGTCCGCCCTCGGTAGCTGAGTCGTCAGCGCGACGGAATGTCAGTCCTAAGCGCCCGGGTTCGATTCCCTGCTGGGTCGGAGATTTTCCCCGCTCACGGGCTGGGTGTTGTGTTGTCATAATCAACATCATTTCATCCCCATCGACGCTCAAGTCGCCGAAGTGGCGTCAAATCGAAAGACTTGCACCAGGCGAACGATCTACCCGACGGGAGCTCCTCGTCACACGACCAAGTATAATCTAACTTCACTAAACAAGCATAAAAACACATCATCATATCACATATACCCGTGTTAACAAATCTTAGAAACATTACAAAAGGGAAGTATCTAACTATCTGTTTCATCATATCGGCTTACGTGCATTCTGGGCTTACTCAAGAATTGACAATTATCAGCCAACTCATCTATACTAACGCGCAGGCAAACTGAGAGTCATAAATATTTAAAATCTTTACCTTGCTAGCGAGAAAACTTCTGCTTACATGTTCTCTTAATTCTTAATTAATCTAACACTTGATGGAGCACACCACAGAAACTGCCTACACCATCCCCTTTCGCTCACAGACAGCTACCTATAACAATGGGGCAAGCGCTCTCTTACTCCATCACTAAAATCTCAGATCAGAAACAGTATCTTTGGCTCTGCGATCGTGCACAGTCAGCATTCCGCTTTATAAGGCCAGTCAGTGATATAAATTGTTTATATTATCATAGTTCCTTTTTAGTTTACATTAATATTATTATTATTATATTCGGGTGCCACATAAAAGTGTGCCCCAGCAGACTCCTTTCAAACTCCTACAACCGAACAAACAAACGAATGACTCACTAAAACTTGGATAAGTAAGTCTAACGACAGATTTCAGGAAAACAATCGAGTTTTCCGCACGCCCAAACTCCAAACTGCCACCCATCTAACGACTGATGTGAAGAAGAGAGAGTGGTGGAGCATGGAAAGTCGCAATAGTACTTCAGAACAACAGAAGAAGATCCACATTTATGTCACACATCATCACTTCTATCTCTATGACTATTAACAGTAGTAAACAAGTTGACAAATACTTCGTATGACACCTGTCGTGGAGTCCTGGAGAGCGCTTCATTTAATAAGCTGTATTTTGTTTCACATCGAACTCAATTCGAAAATACAAAACAAAATTTATGTGAATGTATAACTTTACAATAAGGTGGCAAGAAGACTTACTTTTATCCTTTGTATTACTACAAACCATAGGTAGAAATTCATCAGTATGCTTAGGGAATTCATTGTTTTGGTGAAAATAGGTAACGTGCCATTTTTATAGACATACAACAGAATCTGTTATAGGAGTATTGTTAAGATAGTCAAATAAACGGAGGTGTTACCATAAACGTATGGTTTCAATTTCTTCGTAATTTCAGACTAATCGCCAGTATATATTTGTCAAGATATCACCACGAACGTATGATATATGTTTGCAATTTCAGGCTCTTCGCTGCTATACAGCTTCTCTGAAAAGCAATCAAAGTGTTTTTTGACGACGATTACAAATGATTTGAGAGTGTCCTTTCGGATTTCCCAATTTTGGTTTCCAATTAAAGCTTTTTCTACTGAACGCTGTACAGTATTTCAAATGCTGTATATAACAGATCGCCAAAAAATTTAAATTATCATCTAACCTAACTTTACGAGATACGGGAGTAACACACAGTACATTGCTCCCGTATCTGATACAGTTAGGTCAGATAATAATTTAAATTACTCCACGATTCTTATATAAATGTACATTTTTAATCATTAATTCTACTAACTGGATGGAACTTTCCTGATATAATACATTTTAATAAATTGAGCGAAATATTATGCATGCAGTGCTCGCAGTTGATAGCGATCTCAATCTCGCGTTGCGTAACACCGGCTGAGAGGATTTCTGTAACACGTTTCGGTAAACATGTGCAACTGGTCACAGTGCACGACAGGACCTGTGATGCAGAGACAAATCTGCCGTTTATAAAACATCCAGCAGTTAAAAGTACAAAATTATAAATTCGACATTAAAATAGTTTACTAAAGCAATGGAAGGTACCCAGCAACGTAGAGCGCTTTTTTCAGTTTGTTGATTTAAATTTTCGTCTGAAGTCTTTTATGACGTAATGTGTACTGGGTAAACTCGTCAGAACCTTCCAGTTTTTTTCAAGGCATAATTTCCAGCGTATTCATTTCCTCTTTCTCTGAATTCACCACAATGGGGAAACCCAAGATCTTGTTTGTTTAACGAAGTTTTGATTATATGGAAAAAAATTAACAGTTTTTGTTTTAAGAGAAAGCCATTAAGAGTTATAATTTCAGGCGGTTTTACAAAACAATTGAAATGTAATGACAGCTGATGACGTGGACACTGTTGTGACACAATGACAGAGCAAGAAGTGCATGATAACGATCATGTGCATAATGAAGGTCGAACGATGACTAGAACAGTGAGATCTTGTGTAATAACGCTAAATAACTGTTATTGAGGGGAAAGTAGGGGGGGGGGGGGGAACCAGAAGAGACGTTGTTCATTTAGGTTGAAATGAAGGCTATATTAAAGATTTTTACCATCGTTACGTAAGGGGAATTACTTGAAGTTCTGTGGGGGAGGGTGGATAAGGTTTCGAATGTTGGAGGATATAGGAATATTGGGTCTGAAGGTGGTCCAGGAAGGGAACAAGACGTAGGAAACGGATGATTTGGTAAAGAAAGCGGTTTCAAATACGTACGAGGATGCGATGGCTGTAACGATGTGCGTGTCTTTCAATGATTTCAAGTCCACATTATTTTCCCTAGCCAATAGAAACTGAATTAACACTCTCAGTAAGTTCAGGTGTTATTTGGTTTGTGTTTACTCGAGTTGAAATAAAAGCGAAGTGTTAGAATTTTTGGGAGTCTAAATTCAAAGCACTAAATTGTCTAAATTCAAAGCACTAAATTAATCTTTTTCTTATCTTATTTTCACTGTCCATTAATACTTAGTCTCGTACTTGCCACAGTTTCTGCTTTTGGCATGTTGGTCTTTCTTACAAACGCGGTTTTTGGGTTGGGTATATGCCAGTACACACCAGTAAATGAAATGACACAGGCCATATGTTTCACCTCAATAAAACATTTTATTAAAAATATTATTTCAAAAGTCACGTCCAAACGACCTGGAGCCCGTAACACCACACACTACATGAAAATGCCCCACATGGTATTACATTATCGCCATAACATTTTAAAGAAAAAGCTACAATACAAAATTGTTTTAGTAATTTCAAGGTTAACATCTGAACAGAAAACAATTTCCCTTACAACACATTTTTGATTTACCATTTCTGAACGTTGCAATAACCAACAATGAAAATAATAATAATACAGTTCTGACAGCGAAAATATATAGCAATTCAGAAGTAACCCTGTTTCACTATTTACACATGCATTGTTTAATCATAATATGTATGCGTCATATAAAAATATTCAAATTATAATTATAGGTATTTATAAAAATGTGTGAAGTAATATTGAACCGTGTAGTCCACTAAATAGTGTATAATATTTTTACAAAACAGTGAAAGTCAGAATTAACCAGCTGCATTACACAAAGGACTTGCAGAATTTACGGGTGTGGGAAATCAAGGCATAATTGGCTATGATGGGGAGGATGAGAGGTTTATGGTGCAGATAGTAGTAGAAGGATATAGACTTCAGGTTGGGACTGTTGGGGGCTTTAGTAATTTTAAAAAAATGTTCAAATGTGTGTGAAATCTTATGGGACAAAACTGCTAAGGTCATCAGTCCCTAAGCTTACACACAACCTAAATTATCTTAAGGACAAACACACACACCCATGTCCTAGGGAGGACTCGAACCTCCACCGGGACCAGCCGCACAGTCCATGACTTCAGCGTCCAGACTGCTCGGCTAATCCCACGCGGCTTAGTAATTTTAGTCAGTTTCTGCCCCTATGGCAGTTGTTCGAAAGGTGTGCTTTCCATGTTATTTTTCCTGTCAAATGTTAGTGCTAAATATTTTACTGTATTAGTGAGAGCAATGAGTTGATAGTAAATGAAGAAGTATGAAACATGGACGACGGAATCGCTGAGTGGTGTAGCCAAATATGGTGGTCTAATGCCTAAGCCATTAGAATTCATCTGCTTCTGCCAGTCCAGGATTTGTCCTTAAGGCTTGTTCCGCACTGACCATTTCTTCCTCCACCTTCCCAGACTACTTCTAATATGATTGTATTTCATCACTTGTCGACGGATTCTCTTAGCTGAGATAAGCAATACATGCTCTTTCCAATTGTGCTTTCGTTAGATTACTTTTTTGGTTAACGACTATACCCTCAGTCGTTTACTTATTTCTTTATTTCTTATTCTGGCTTCTCTTCTCTGTCTTTCTTTTATCCAAGGAACTTTGTATCAGAATTTTGAAGTTGTATTTGGTATTTTGATATTAATGTTTATCTTTCTGCTCCAAAGAGTACTTCATACATTTTCATTTGTGCTTCTCTTCTGGTTTTACCGTACAATATTCTTTTTATTGTGCCACAAACGTGTTGATTCACTTTCTTATTTGTGCCTTTCTCTCCTTCAGAAGTAATGTCACATCCTAAACAGTGAAAATGAGACACCTATTCTATTATTACGTTACTGGTGACTATCTTACTCCTTACGTGATATTTTCCTGAAAAGTCACTGTGTTTTGTTTTTGTTGCTGATATATTCAGACTATAATATAAGCCTACCCTTTTTAAGCTGTGTACCGTTATTTGTAATTCACCTTCACTGTCCTGTATGATTACATGCTCGTCGGTGAAAAGCAATGTATTTGGAAATTTATCTGTCCCAATTTTTGTGCCCTACCGTATTCTGCCGTCATCCGTTCCTGAGCAGATCGCAGTTGTATATGTTGAAGAATGTAGGTGACATACTTCAGCCTTGCCTTATTCCCTGCTGTATTTGATGTCAGTTCCCTGCCTACATATACTCTTATTTTGGTGTTTGCCATAAATCTTGACATCCATTTATCAGGTGCTCGAGGAAACCTACTCTTTTCTCCATTATTAAGCAGAGATTTTTTCTGTGGTTTCAATCAAAAACTTTTCCTTACTCGTTAACTCCTAGGCGTTTTTCCAAACAGAATTCTTGTTTCAGTGTGAAAGTATCGTCGGAACAGAATCTTTCTCTTCTAAAACGTGATTTCTGTTCTAATACAATTGAATCAGATGTTTTGAAGCCTTTCACTAACAACGCTTCTATAGCTCTTATACGATGCATTCAGAAGAGTATTTTCTGGAATTATTTGTCTTACTTCTGGCTCTTTTTATATACAGTAACATTTCCTTGGTGCGTCTCCATTCTTGTCGTATATCATTTGTTGTAAGTTATGAGTTAATTCCATGAAATCCAGGTGCTTTTATATTCATTGTTTCGTTGAAGGTTTGTTTTAATTTTGTCAGATCTATTAGATCCGTCCTTTCCTCTGCTTTTTCTCCACTTGGCTCTTCTGTAACTGGGTGATTCTACAGTTACTTATAGTGGTTCGTGGTATTATTATTGCAGTATTGTTATTGGTCCTTTTGAGTTGTCTGATGAGTTTTGCATGCCTTTTCATGCCTACCATGAATGCCATCAGCTTTGATTATAAATGTACCCTATTAAGATATAAATGTCTCTCTTACTACATTTAGCTTTCATTTATTGCGTTACTATATTTTTCTTTAGCTTTCTCAGTCTGTTTCTGCAATAGTTACCTAACGGGCTTTGTATTTCTTTTCTATAGCTTCCGCCATCACATAGTTTCAAATTTTAAGTCTTCTTTTTCAAGTCTTTTGCATTTTTCACTTAGTACTTCCTTAAATACCTGTATTGTGGTATTTTCAGTTTGTCCATTCGTCATTAAATCTTCACATCACAGAATTTTGTGGACTAGCTTAGTTAACCTGTACTGATGTAATTTCCTTATATCTCTTCTTGAAGTAAATACTCCTTAAAATTTTATTTGGGTTGCTTTCTCTTGCAATTTTTTTCTGTATTATCCACAGCTGTATCTCTGACTTATTGAGATAATGGTGCTTATTTACGTTTCTCCCCTTACTTAATTGTGTGTCTGGCACCCTTGAATCTGGATTTCTGTTTAATATTTTGTAATTAATAAGAGTTCTATAGCCTTGTGTATACCATGTGCACTTACATGTATACATTTCTTTTAAAATAATGCATTGGCTACTTTCAATTCCTTAAAAGCTACAAACTCTCTTAGTTTTGTTCCATTGTTATTACTGGTATCTTCTCCATTGCTGCCAATTAACGGGTGGAAGCGTTTCTTACCTACCGTTGTATTTAGGTCTGCTGTCAAAATAATATAGTCACTGTTATTATCCTTATTTAAGTTTTTCGCTAATTTTCCGTAGTACTGATGTGTTTGTTTCTTCTTTCCTTCCTCTGGTACAAAGGTTCCCACAACTGTTAGATGTCCTCAAACAAATTACAGTCTGACTGTAATAATTCTCTCACTTACTAGTGCGTATTGTCCTATGTTATCCTACCATTTTTCGTCTACTTCTTCTACAACAGATGCATTTTGCTTAGGTACTACTCCACTGAAAAACATGATGTAATCTTAGGGGGCGTCCATTAATGACGCAAAGATTTTTTTTCCAACAATAGGACTATCGCTTCCCTCACGTGAGGTTTGCCCCCAGTTGGGTAAGACACGCAAAATAATTTTTTTTATTTGTTTTAAACTGTTTAAAGTTCTTTACTAAAATGTTTTACTTGGAAAGCGTATTAAATGGCAGTTTTAACACTTGTTTAAACCCTTTCTTTAAGCATGGCAACCCTAAGCAGTATTCGGTCGGGCAGGCAGACAGAGACAGGCGGACAAAAAGGCTGAAAAAATAGTGTTAACCGTTTAGATGGATGCCTAAAACATTGACCAATTACTGCTATATTTCGTACATTAAAGACACTGAAACCTTAATTACTTTGCCTATTAAAGACAACATCTTTCGTCTCTTCCGTTGAACTGTGTGCTATACAGCTTTCCAATCTCTTGATTTATACGATCAATAAGAGAATTATCGTTGGTGAACTTCAGCTTAGTTTCCTTTCGCAAATCATTAACTTCTTGCCTGAACATTTTCTTCGGCCTGACACATGCTGCTTAACGCACGAGTTGTAAAGTTGTGATGGAAATTGATGTTGAACAGAATAACACCGACTTTATACGCATTGCACAATATCACTGATGAGTTGCTAACTGACCGGCGCGGCAGAAAACTCACAGAATGAAATCTGAGACTTGTACGGAACTTGTTTGGGATTGGGGAATCCCGAGCATTTACACGTTTAAGGAATTCACTTCACTTCACGTCATAGAGGCCGGAAAGAAAGTGAGAACAATGCTCGAGATTAATTTTGTAAAACTAAATGCTACCCGTTATAATGTATATTCGCAGAATTCAAAAGTTCATTGCTCTCGCCTTCCATTAAATGATAATTGGTGAGAGTTCTCCGGATTCCTACCTCCCATTCTGAACCCATGTAATTAATGTATGTCCCCTTAAAGATAGTTAGCACCTTTCACCTTCCTTTTGATTTCTGCATTTATTGTTATATTGATAGTATAAACTTTGAGTATTTTGTTAAGCTCTGTCTCATTAGTCCAGAGACCCCTTGCGTTCCTTGTGGCAACGATGAGTATGCCTTTTATTCCTTAATTCTTAAATTTTCCTTGTCGTGGCCGTCTTCCATTACTTCTGTTCTTTTTTCGGAGGCTTGTTTTGAGGCCTACGACTATGAAGGTTTATTACACAGATGGGTTACTGGCCTTATCGTATAAACCCCAACACTGAAGACCAAGCTTTTCTTAGAGGCTTATAGGCTCATAACGTAACACCGCAGGGGACGAAATAATAAGATTTGTCCAAGAGAGGGCGACAGGAAGGAAAACAGAAAAGGACTTTCGCAAGAAATTGGAAGCAAAGTCAGAGTAAGTTAGGACCCATGTGGTAGTCGCCCATTTTCTACTAAGAATGGAGCCCACTAGGGTGGTTACTTTTTAATGACCCATCAGGCACATGTGACCCTACCAGTAAAATGGCTCTCGCCAGCGTAGCTCTGTAAATCACTAAGCCACACATACCTTCTCATTACATTAAAGTAGTAACCCATGAAGATGGTAAGGTTCAATCAGTTCAATTAATAAGGCCGGAGGGTCTAAGACTGCAAGAATTTTGGGTGAAGTATCCTCTCACGTTGGCTCACATGGTACCTACACAATCTGAAGATGCACAGATTGCAGGAGAAAGATCAACAGTTACCATTAGCACACGTGCTTTTGGACGCTAGCAGCGATTTTATTGTTATAAAAACCATTGAGGAGTAAAGAGTAACAACACAGTGAGATGATTAAAACGCACTTAACTGAAACGAAATGAAGGTGAAAGTACAGTGCTTGAAATAGCTAACTCTTACCTTCGTATAAAAATTTCACACTATAGCAATATGAAACTGTCATGGGCTCAGGAACTGTCCCATTAACTGATCCAGGTTGTGCAATAACGGTTTCTCAATAGTTCAATTAATTACTTGTTCATTAGTTACCCGATCCACGTCCACTTTACTGAGTAAGGTAGGCTAGCGTTGTCAGACTTGCTTGAAATCTAAATAGAAGACATAATTTCATATGAATAAGTTTTCGTTGTAAATACTGAAGACCTATGTCCTTTTGCCTACAAATTCTAAATATAATACTACGTAAATGATGTTTATGCTTTCACTGAATTAATCTAAAGAATGTGCTGCATGACACAAATTTCGCATTCTTCACGTAAAAATGGGATCAGTACAAAAATGTATGCATCACATTAAAATAGCAACACATTTTCACAAATACACCTCTTCGTCCCCCCTGCAACAACACATTTCTCATCGTACCATGCCCTGCCTTTGTCTTGACGCTGAATCCAGTTATCAAGTTTTGCCGATATTGGATGGCTGTATTTAATCTTACAGAGTTCAAAAGATGTGTTATTATCGTCGTCTCTTTCTTCGAAGGATTCTGTTGAAATTGATCCTGATGATCGGGCTGTAGGTGCTGTCTGTTCGTAACCTGGTGATTCTTCAAACTGTCGAGCTGGGATGACATTTTTCTTTCCTTTTCAAATATTTTTTTGGCATTTATGTTGTCTGGGAGTATAATAAATAGTGCTTTCTGTTTCCTGCCAAATGATTTTGCTGTAGACTTCTTTGGAGACGGCAGCAAGTCGTGGAATCAAACAGAAGACCTTGACGTTTCATTGTTTGGCCTGCGATGAACTGGACTAGCGGAAGGAGACACACACTGAAGTTCTGTTTCCTTTGGTGTGTTTTCTCGGTTCGATGGTATACCAGCCAGTGAGAACTCGCGTTCAGCAACTGCGTTTTCATTCAACGTAAAAACGCCAGTTGAACAAAAACGTTTTCTGCAATCGCTAGTGTTGTCGGTCTCATTCAAGCAACCTTGAAAATATTTTCAGATGTGAGCTTGTTGATCTTCCTTCTTCCTCTTGTGTTACGAATGAAGTTCGTACATTTATTGTCGTAATACCATCTGAGTGGCTTAAAAAATTACCTGTCTAATGACTGCAGACGGTGAGTTGTGTGGCTTGGGAGGCATATCATTTCATGTTATTTTCTTCACAAAAATTGGACGCTTCTGAAGTTTTATGAGACTCATGACTATTCACAAGTGAAATGCAGTGCTCAAGAACCCGGTGTGACTGAAAATGTTTCAGCCAATTGAGGGACGCTTCTTCATTAATCCATCAGGAACCCACGTGGAAAACCGTCACGAAATTCAGGCAAAGTTTTTTAAATATGGCCATAGGAAGGATAAAGTTTCCTGCAGCATTAGCACAAACTAAGATGATGACAAGCTCTCCTCTTTCTACGTGCTTCATCTGCGTTATAAATCAGCTACGGTTTGTCCAGTAAATCAAGGTACTCCATAGCTTTCCTCAATATGGAAAAGAAGTCAGCTACATTCGTTTTAGTCAAAATACTGCCATCTGGATAGGGAAAGCCCTTCCGCTTTTCTCCATGCCAAATTTCGGTTTCGTTCCCTAAACTCTTTTAGCTAATCTTTACGTGTCATTTTGCTGGCGTCTGAAAGTGTATGCTCTATTTTGTAGAACTCTGCGAGCTCTGGGGCAGCCCTCCTTTCAGTATCTGAATCCAACGGCAAGCTACATGCACATAACCTCAGGATTCTTAAAACGATTTCTTTTTCTTTCTCCATATTAAATACTGTTTGACCACTTTTTACCTTTGCTGGAGAGTCTTTTTGACTTTGCAGTCGTCATTGTAGACAAAAATGCGGCACCCCAAACAATTCCGATGCATGCTGCTGAGTTCTATCCACCTAGTAATCTTTAATTGCATTTTGCATGTCATCCGCGGTTCACAAAGTAACAGAGTTTCTTATTTTCCCATCTACAGTATAAAACGAAAACAAAGTAATACAAAACGAAAAAAATGTAATAATTGCGAAGAATCGAAATAAAATTATTGACCTTTTTCACCCGGACTGTACAGCCTGATTTGCCCAAAATGTAGAATTTTTTCCCTACATTGGTAGTCGTGCACAAGCATATTTACTCGCCGTTAATACCACAACCTCTTCTCCAGTATATAAACTTCTTGTGTGACGAATAATTAGCAAATTACTAATTTGTTGGACCACTTTTTTATGGCATCTGTCTTCTGACTGCTTTGATGTGGCCCACTACGAATTCTTCTCCTGTGCCAACCTCATCATCTCAGCAACCTACATCCTCAGTCGTTTGCTGATGTATTCCCAACTCGGTTTTCCTCTGCAGTTTTACCCTCTACAGCTTACTGTCTACCATGGAAGTTATTACATTATTTCTTAACAGATGTCCTGCCATCCTGTTCTTTCTTCTTGTCAGTGTTTTCCATATATTCCTTTCATCACCGATTCTCTGGAGAACCTCCTTTCTATTCGTCATCTACTTCGTGATCTGCAGTTCTGATGATAAATTCTCCACTGTTCTATTTCTGCTCCTTGTCATTACTTTTGTCTTTCTTCGATTTACTCCCGATCCATATTCTGTACTCTTTAGACTGTTTATTCCATACACCAAATTCTGTAATTCTTCTTCACATTAAATGAGAATAGAAATTCATCCGTGAATGCTATCGTTTATAACCTTTGAAACTGAATTTTAATTCTATTGTGGAACCTTCCTTTTATTTCTATTATTGGCTCTTCGATGTATATACTGAACAGCAGGGTGAAAGACTACATCTCTGTCTTACATCCTTCTTGATAAGACCATTCGTTCTAATTGTTCCACTCTTATCGTCTCCTCTTTTTTCTTGTACACGTCCTATATTACCCGCCTTTCAAAATAGCTCACCCCCATTTTTCCCCGAGTTTCGAAAAACTAGCACGATTTGACACTCAAGGAAGCTTTTTCCAGGTCGACAAATCCTGTGAACGTGTCTCGATTTTTCTTCGGTCTTCCTTCCATTACCAACGGCAACTTCGGAAATGCCTCTCTGGTGCCCTCAGTTTGCTGAAGCCCAAGCCGGTCGGAATATTTTGCCGATGGAGGAATCTTCACAAGACTCTGTTTTAATTACGAGCCGCATGTCCTGGTAACACATATGATTCGTCTGCATCCTCATGCTGTCGATCACAGCTATTCTTTCGCCGTTAGTGGCAGTTTCCCATCACGAGGACAAGAGAGTACCCCGAACTTCTGACTGTTCGTCCGCTCTCTTTGACAAGGCCGGTGGCAGAATGAGGATGATATATTATGCAGAAAGTCATTGTCCGCTATTGCTGATGAGTGTTATTCAAAATTTAATCAGTGGCAGTGTTCGAAACTGGGACCGAGTACGTTTTTATTACTGATCAAAGACGATAACTCCCCTTTTTTTACCATTTCGCTACTCATTGTTCTTGGCCTTTGGTCTGGGGGGACGTCACAAGAACGCCTTTAAGTTGATCGTTCAATACGTAACTCAATTTTTTATTACAGATGCAGCCGAAGACGCTGCGGAACCCGTGCCGGCGCCCTTAGACCACGGATGCAGTTCTGTCTTACATACAAAACTGTAACTACTCTCTCTTTAAATTTGGGACGATACATTTCCAGAAAAACATTTAACCTATTTTCGAATTATGTGATGAGCAGCTGGTGGTTGCAGGATCTAACTGTGAAGTTCCACAGAGTCAGAAATTATTCGCTATCACTGGTGTCTCGTCGCTACTCTTTTAACTCATTAGACTATTACATTTTAATTGGAAGATCTGACTATCGAGTCTAGCACGTTGTTAAAAGATTAGAATACTGCGCCTCCTTGATGTAATTTCTGTAATAATGAAACAAATTGCAGTGAAAGCACACGAGTCCGCCTGCTATATCTGAACTACGGTCTGCTTCTTGCCATCAGTGGGAGTTACACAACGGATACAGCGGTGAACACACGACATCGGACAGCTCGCGTGTTCCCAGTAGATCGATGTGTATCAAGTAAGCTGCAGACGAGACAGAGGACGTTTCGACGTTAACTCAGGCATGTTGCAGCCTACACAACACTTGCAACATGGATAGCTTCCCGCAAACGGGCCGAAAATACTTGCGCGTAGGCTGCGGCAAGTACGCGAACTACTCGGGTTAGACAGACAGCAGTGTGCACGAATATATTTAAGAGACGTCTGCGGTTGTCTGTCTGGCCTGCATCCATTCGCCATGCGATTCTATTTGCGGTTGTATACTTGAATAATGGCCCGCTTACTGTAGCAGCCTTTTCTGAACGGCGTATTTTAAACATTTTTTGCCTTATTTCTTTCATGTGTAACCCTGTACCGTCTATAAGCACAATGTAATTTTCTCATGAACCCCTGGTAATTGTTGAATGAATATTTTTTTAATTCTTTCTCTATGTTAATCTCTGAACATGGTAAACACGTTAAGCTACGTAAAGTACGACAAGAGACTCTTGAGGAGATGGCTTATTCTTCCTACCTCAGAAGTGAGTAACGCCTATATGCAAACCCAACGAATCTGCCTACAGTCATCCAGAACGTAACTGGTAACTTACTTGTTTTATCAGAATTGTCATAGAATATAGGTTAGAAACCTTTACTCATCTAAAACACAATAAATCTTAGTCCCTCAGGAGGAACGTATTACTCCCCATTACAGACAATCTCTTCCACCCTTAACCCTAAACAGGACGGAAATAACCTTTTGTACTTTTGCAAAGCATTTAGAGATAATTTTCGTCCAGGCTAGACAACACAAACTGCAATCTGTAAGATAGGGTCAGTATCATTTTATTCACTGAAACGGCACTTACAAAGAAGCTTAAAAAGAAGTCGTAGATCACTTATGCTCTCCAACCTCGATTGCGATGACCGTATTCTCCACAGACTTTCGTGTAAGAGCCCACGTCGGTTGGAACTGACAATAAATGCTTGTGTACGTTTCATTTGTGATGTACGCTATTTCGATCATATCACTCTTGCCATTGAGCAATTGTCATGACTATGGGTTACGTGCCGATTCCACTTATTCCTATTCATTTTCAACCGTAACAACATTTTCTGAAAAACACAGCTGAAATACTAGTTATCAACAAAGTAAAATTCTCTCTGTACCGCTACACAACACTGTCTTGTTCTGTAAATTATATCCTGTATCAGGGAGCCGACTTTGGACCGATTCCCCTCAAAAGCTTCCATAAAATTAAAAACCTTTCAAACTTCAAAAGACAGCTATGGCCCACCTTACAGCACAATAGCTATCTCTTCTGCAGCTAATTCTCGTCAAACCTCCCTCCCGCAGCACTTTTCCCCCATCTTGCCTACAGAGTCCTCTATTAAAATTCTTTTCTTACCTAGCAGCCATTGCAACATTTCTTTCAATTTTCTGTTATTTTATTACTCCTTTCACTTCCTCTAACACTTACAAGGCTTCAAAAGTGCTGAACTAATCAATATCCACATTATGTTTCCCTAAAAATGTTAATTATTATTATTGAGTTTCTTATGTAATACCTAATCAATACCATTCTGAATTCTTTTAATATTTTGACATCATTATTAGTGTTACAATTATTATTGTTATTGCCGATTATTATCTTAGTTAATAATACAGATCATTATAGTTGTGACTGTTATGTAACATTTTTCTGTGAACGTTGTTCACGGTCTGTTGTAAGAGAGCACCCTAATGCACTAATCTGGTCAAACTAAGTAATAAATAAAAATAAACAAGATGCTAGAAGGACGTAACAGGATTGCGCAAGACAAAAGAGATATCTACAAAACAAACGACGGAGAAAATTCCAAAATATTTACCTATGGAACACAAAATAGTCACGTGTCGTGGCAGTGGGGAAGACAGAAGAATCGATTAGAAGTCTACAAAATGTAATGTTACAGGGTACCCTTGGCGATTAGATGCAATCATCGAAAGAAGAATGAGGACATCCTGTAAAGAAACAAGGAGAAAAAATGTAGATGTCTGACAAGGAATATTACAAATGGAGTAGTTACAGCGTTTGGGCATGTATTACTTCGGGAGTTGTTGCTTGATATGTAACCGAATGGACTGTGAAAGAAAATAATCTGTGAGACATGCCTAGATATATACAACGCAGTTCGTAGAAGATATAGGATGCAGTAGTTATGCTGAAATGAAGAACACACCAGAAAATTTAGAAGAACATAGAACCGATCCTATGTCTAGTGACAAACAACAAAACAATTTCGGTACTTGTTCAAAATTGCACGAGGACTCAGACTTAGCGTACAACGGATATATCTGTCTGACACACACAGATCTAAATCACCTCCAAAACTAAATTTATGTTCCGCTATGCCTACAGAACTGATTTACTTGGTCTCGAGGCTCAGTATTTATATCTTACTATTTCTTTCTTTTCAATGAATAATCCAGATATCAACCAATGACTTCTTCTGTGACAGTTAACGCAACAACAAAATATTCCTCACTGACCTGGACAGAGAGAAATTTTCAGAAACCCGTGAGCAATTTATATATCATACAGACTGTCACTGAAGTCAATAATCCAGCGCTGGAATTTGAGAGAGGTAGCATATTACTACCTGCTCGCCAACAGTGAAACGTATTACTTGTAACTGATAGGCTACTAATAACAGTTCGATATAAGCAGCCCATGGTAATACTGCATGTATGGACACATCATAGCAAGCACTGAATAATTCATTCGATTGTTCACTTGGACTTTCAAATTTTAAACTGATCGTTGCATCATGTTCTAAGCCAAAAAGTGCAGGATAAGTGACATGCAGGTCCTTCAGCTTCACAGCAATTGAACAAGACAGAGAAAAATCACTGTACCACTGAGGAGGACATGTTGAGTTTGAAGTAAGGCTTTAATTACTTCTGATGTCACCTGTGCGGTAAGAAATTTACTGTATTGATGGATCATGTGACATCTAAATGGTTATCAGATTTAAAGTATACATAGAGTAATTTTACATGGTGGGCATTATAACTGAGTGAGTTTGACTTTAAAGTGATTCACAGACTGCGAATAATGCAGATGGACTTTGTTATAAAATGGGCATAATGTGTGCAGTCGGGTGAAAGCGTAATGCAATGGAAAAACACACAAGTTGCTGCCGCAGACTGCAAGCTATTCACAACACAGATGCAGTTTGACATTTCTAACAGGTTGTTACGTAGAACAACAAGGCTTAGGCCTCATGTGGTAGCGCATGCTGTACTGCAAGTGTAAGTATCAAAGGAAGCATACGATCATGTGTTATGTTGGCATAGAGGGCATAGGATAACAGAGTGCAGGGCATCTGAGCATTATTGATGGAGAACGTGGGAGCACAGTGTAGAGCAGTATGTAAAGAACTGTGGGTCGTGTACAGTCCTCAACAATTGCTGCTACCGATGCTTTCAGAGATATTGAAACTCAACTAGATAATTGGAATTGATATTTTAGGTTATTTTAGCCAGACACCAGCAGGAGACCCTATGTACTGACTCTTACAGACCATTTAAAACCATTCTCATTTATTCTTCTGTCTTTGTTGCACACTTTTAATTACATTACATCTTTAAATCTTTCTGGATCATCTTCAGATCTAAGACACTGCATCAGAGTACTATAGATCATTTCTTACTATATGTTGCCTTGATTGCTATTCCAAACCAACTAGGAGACAGAGTAGCACATGCGATGGTAAGTGTCTAGTTGTTAAACTTTGATGAACTTGCAATACTGAGCACAGATCAGCGCACTTCATGTCAGATCTGATGGAGCAGTTGTGTAACTTTCACATATTCGTTAACTAAAAACTAGCCTATTACATCCACAGGCTATCAGAAGCACAGAACCTATTCAGTGGATAATAAGTAGGATACTGAACTACTATGTCAATAGCCATCTTAGTAACTGGGACTTTTTCTTACTGTTGTAGTAGATTCGAAAACCGAGTCTGTTGCCATGTGAGATGATTTATGGTAGGAAAGTGCTTGCACCTTTGTTGTAGTCAAGTCGAAGTAGGCTAAGGTTGGGAAATAGGTAACTAACTTTACTAAAATGTTGGAATACTTGTGGAAGCGGGTACAGAAAGCAAACACCAAATCCCTGGACAGCAGGAGTGAACGGGAAGGCATGGTATAAAATTACTAGAACATCGAATATGTTGACAAAACCGTATACTCCAAAGTATGAGACAAAGAAGTTCATAAATTGGTACTAGAGTCCACATCAAGATGTTTAAATGATGACTGGTAAATGTCAAATAGGAATTGCTTACCAGTGTAACTATAAGCAAGTGGGCGCCATTGTTCTTGATTCTTTGCTGCTGGTAACATAAACAATGCCTAAGGTGAGTGAAAAGGGAGAGAGACAGGGGAGCTGCAGACACTTGCACAAGCCATACACGAAATGTTATATGCACTAAAGTTGCGAATGCAGGGGTGGTGGCCGAGTAGAATTCATATTCTATGTAAAACGCATTCTTTGTGAAGGAGGCTTACATTATAGTTTTCGGCTTAGGAGTTTCACATGAGCGGTAATTATTTTGATTATGGGTACAGGAAGTACAGGACTCTTGCTAATATTTGTTAGTGGTTATACTTTGGTTTTACAGCTCTTTTTCTTTTGCTGGAATATTGATTTATTAATGTAGGGAGTTGAGACATTTTCATTTTCATTAGTTTTGTTAGCAGTATACACGAGATGGAGCTCATTTTTGTAACTGATGGAACAGCACAGGATTATAGTAAATTAATAGAAATTTTATTATGAAATTTACTGCGTATTTGTTGGTATGTATCACGGGCAGCAGTATGTATCACGAACAGTAGACCTTCCTGCAGCTTCCTTTCAACAAGTTGTGTCACCACCAAGTACCACCATGTTGTGCATCATACTTCTAGCAATGTTGCACATCTCCAGTAAGGAAGGGATAGGCTCACTGCAAGGTGGACGACTGGTGGAAGGACAATGAAGTTAACATCGAAGTCATGGGACGTGAGAAACGAAGTACGGGGGCTGGAAGAGGTGTTCTCGGAATTGTGCTTTGAGGTTGAGAAAGAGGGGCTGTTGGAAGAAGATCAGGGGAAGTACTAAGGATCATCTCTCTCCTACGAACGTCTAAGACTAAAATTACAGTGAAACGGTGCATGTGGTAATCCGTACATTGTAGCGACGTGGGAGAGATTGGTCAGATATAAGAGGTAGGCTGTTGAAGAAGGTATTTTAGATCGCAGACGCTGATAATATGCGTTAACTGAATGATACTCTGGGACAGCAGACAGAAATACAAAATGGTAAAAAGCTGTAACTGAGAACAGACTACGCAGTTGACAAACTTGGAACGGGGCTTTCTGAACACCACTTGAATGCTGTGAAAACAAAGAGGAGAATCGACGGGGATTCTGAAAAAGGCCGCAAGCGTTGTGAATGTTATCCAGACCCAGTTGGATTTATTGAACTATGGGGTAGATGTAGTAGTAGCTCGAGTAGAGGTTACAAGGTTGCGGCAGGCCATACATCATGTGGTACATGGGGCAGTAAGGTGTTTTTGCATAACACACAGCAATCGGATTATGTTGACACCATAGCAACAGTTTGTGAAAAGGCGAAATTAATACGCTGTGTAACTGTTTTGTTTTATTATCGTTTGTATGTTGTTGAATTGTAAGTAACATGTCTGTATGTTGGCAGCGCTACAGACGGTGTTAATATCGCTGATAGCGCTCTGCGCCCTCGGCAAGAGGTTCTGTGGTAAGATGGGCTAGCAGTTAGCGAGTGTATAAGGAAGTGTAGGGACACGATATTCTTAGTGGAGACTCTGTATTGGTAGGACATGCATTGTAAAGTGAGATGAAACGATGTATTTATAAGAAAATACGTAAGGAAGTGTATGAGGACGTATGCTTGTTGATAATCATTCCATGTAGGCTTTCACGGCCGACGTCTTTATCAGCAAACACTTCCGGGCTAAGTTGCCGTGGTCGATCTGTAGAACTTCTTCTCCCTGACGTTTCGTTCTCAACTACGGAGAACATCTTCCGAGGTGAGACGACTCACCTCGGAACTTGTTGATAATGTTTAGGTAGTGGAATTATTGACAACTATACAATTTTTAGAACTGGATGTCACATGAAGAAGGTAAAACTTTCTAAATACACTGTTTACTCTTTAACAAAATCTTTATTTTGCTGACCATATGCCTCCTAGTAGGTAGAGTCCATAGTAGTTAGAATCTTTTTATTTAGCTAGCTGTAGTAGCTGCATTCTGTAATTTCTGGAGTTGGTGTTATAAAGATTTTCTATGAGGTAAGTGAATTATGAAAAAGAATGGGGTTTCCGCTATCGGGATTCGTGACTGAAATGAGTTTAGGCACTTAACAGAGTTGGAGGTAGTTTCGTATTTCTTTAATTTCATGTTTTTTGGTTTCTGTTATTGATACGATTTCTTGCAATTCAGAGCCATTCTTTTGTGTTAATTATTGGAAGTCATGTTGTCAATGTATAGCAGTCAGATTGCGTTGGGCTTGTATGTTGTGAGTAATAAATAAATAGGTTAAGTTTGAGTTGTCTTTGTAAGGGAAAATTCTGTAGCTCAGTGTTTAACAAATAAAAATAAATAAAGAGGTAGTTTCAGTATATGTGACCTTGTTTCCTATTCTTAGTTTTCATGTATGTGTTGTAATACGAAACTGAACAATGAAAGCTGTGCTTACGCAATCACTTTCAGGCGAAATGAGCCAACAAATTCCACTGAATCTATAACTGTATTGCAATTAACTTTACCAAAAATAGTTAGAAATCGTAAAAAAATCTATACTAAACATGTTATCCAGTGAAATTCTGTACAGTGCAGTGTAGTGAACAGTGTTACAATGCTTCAAGTCTCAGTGCTCGTCTTACAGTTCCAACACACAAAACTAGCGGAATAAAAACGCTACCCAATATTACAAATTGAATTTTGTAACAATAAATGTCCAAAACGCTTGTGTAAAAATTCTCTGTAAATTTATTTACGCAAGTTGACCAAACAAGCTAACCAAATAAAGTCCCGAACACTAAATTTTACACAAACGCCTATGTAAAACTGCACTGTGAGAGTAAGATTGTTTTACAAAGTAAATGAGATCTGAACTAAACCTTACCTTAAGTGAACCCGATGGTATTTTTGTAACGGAATGCTTGGTTGTTAATGATTTTACTGTGTCCTGACTGTGACGTGAAACTGACCATAACAAATTTTTGTGAATTACATTGCAGCAAAGGAACCTCGGTATTGCTTGAAAGTCTTGAATGCTAACTTGCAGCACAGATGCGTACCAGCTAAAGAAAGTAAAACTCGTCCAAGTGCAGTGCAAAGAAATGCAACTATATTAAGCACGTCATGGTTTACTTTGAATGACTGTGTTCCACCAAGTACAAACCGGCGACACACGAATAAAACAGAGATCTTTAGTGAGGGGCACTGAAAAGAGTCTAGCGTCCAAAACTGTACTATGAAACTCGGATTCCTCAACAACTGCAACAGTCTGTACAACTTCACTTCTCGTTAGAAGTAATTAACTCTGCCATGAATTTAATTAAAAGAATGGCAAGGGAGTGGTGAATCTATAACTCTGAGAGTATGGCTTGTGAGCAGAGAATATCGCTTAATTTCGTCTCAACATTCGAACTGACTGACCAGAACCAATAAAGATAATTCATGTTAAAAGTATGCCTTTCTCTAAGACATCATGAATTAAGCCCGAGCAAGCAATGCAGCAACTGTTCTAAAATCAACCTTTACAAAATCATATTTCCAAAAAGCAACAGTCACTGCATTTGCACCTGTGTATTCCGTTGGTTATTTCCAGACCCCCCAGCAGCGTGCCGGCCGTTGTGACCATGCGGTTCTAGGCGCTGCAGTCTGGAACCGCGCGACTGCTACGGTCGCAGGTTCGAATCCTGCCTGGGGCATGGATGTTTGTGATGTCCTTAGGTTAGTTAGGTTTAAGTAGTTCTAAGTTCTAGGGGACTGATGACCTCAGATGTTAAGTCCTATAGTGCTCAGAGCCATTTGAACCATTTGAACCCAGCAGCGTGACGAACTCACGACTCTGTCATTTACTTCTCACAGAATTCCCCACTGGCAACGACAATACTACTGATCACCAAAAATCTCATTGCTTGAACTCAGAAACTTTGTGGTATAATGTAACGACTATTGAAGACTTCTGTTTCAAATTATCCAATGTGGAAATATGAAGTTTCGAATTAAAAGAGTGCTCTCATTACTTTAGTTGAACACCGAAATTAAGCTACAAGCCTTACAACTGATGCAGCACGTCCAGTGCCATGAAGCGGCTGACTCATCATAATGGATGTGGCAGTGATGCCATGGTTGCCCAAGCGCCACACTTTTCGCCTCAGTTCCGTTGTAGCTTCAGAGAGATCAGCACAATCATTTCAGATATAACAGCGGTCTGAGGTCGTACAAATACCACTCATTTTGGACAGATAGACCAGTGACCACTAGCAGGCAGTAACATGGAAAGTTCCATATCAGTCTGCGACTAGAAATGAGTTAAGAAACTACCACCCGTGCATGGTATCTCCACTAGTTGGGGGTCTGCTGCACGCGTGAAGTTCGAATATTGCTGAAGTGCCTTCCAACTGACACACCATTTCATCAACAAGTTTCATCCATCACTGTCCACCAACTACGGTATTCTAAGGTGTTGTGGGTTGCACAAAACACCATGGGCATGGTCAGCTGAATCGCCCTGTATAAATGGGAAACTTTCTTAGCAAAAGTCTCCAAAAGTTTTTAGAAATGTATTTAAAATTTTTTACACGTTGCTCTAATAAAGATTCAGATGCATATAAGCTATACGAGGGTTGGAACTTTAATAGTGGCAACTATTTAGTTACAGCTCGTACAAAACAGATACGAGTTTCAAAGTTTTACTGACCTTCCAAGTAGTCACCAGCATTGGTTATAACCCCTTGCCAGCGATGTGGAAGTCGTAGGATACTCTTAGCAGTGCCAGTTGTGTTGACAGTTCGAGCGCGCGGTCTTTTGCCCAACGAATTTGTAGCCGTTCTGAAGCGAATGCCGTGATGTGTTTCCTTCAGTTTAGAAACTGAGTTGAACTCACGAGGGCTTAAGCCAAGGGAGTGTAATAGGTGGTATAGCACTTAGCAGCCCCATCAGTCAAACAAATCAGTAACAGCTTGCACTGTACGTGCTTGAGTCTTGCCCTGCAAAATGTTGGTCAGGTCCTGCAGAAAGTGTCATCAGTTCTGTCTCTATGCTGTTCTTTTTGGAACACAACCTACGACCATTCCGTGATGCATTAACTGATGTCCTATCACGCTGACCCTTCTTCTTGTCAGTGTTTCTCGCATATTCCTTTCCTCTCCGGTTCTACAAAGCACTTTCTCATTCCTTAACTTACCAGTCTACAAAATTTTCCACATTCAGATGCTTCGATGCTTTTCTTTTGCGATTTTCCCACAGTCCGTGTATCACCACCACACAATGCAGTGCTCAAAACGTACAGTCACAGATATTTCTTCCCAAAATTAAGACCTATGTTTGATATTAGTAGACTTCTCTTGTTCAGGAATGCCCTTTTTGCCAGTGCTAGTTTGCTTTTGGTATTCCCTGTGTTCTGTCCGTCAGTGGTTATTTTTGTGTCTAGGTAGCAGAATTCCCTAATTTCGTCTACTTCGTGGCCATAAATCTTTATTTTAAGTCCCCCGCTCTTCTCATATCTGCTACTTCTCATTACTTTCGTCTTTCTTCGAGTTACATTCACTTAGTATTCTGTACTCATTCGACTCTTCATTCAGTTCAACATATCTTGTAATTCCTCTTCACTTTCAATGACCATAGTTGTCATCTGCGAATCTTAACACTGATAGATGCTTTCATATTGCATTTTAATTGGATTCTTGGGTCTTTCTTTAATTTCATCATTCGGCCTATAGATTGAACAGTAGGGGGTGAAGGCTACATCCCTGTTTACACCCATTTTCTCCGTTGTTGGTCTTCGGCTATAATTATTCCCTCTTGGCTCGTGTACATATTGTATCCTACCCGTCTCTCCCTATAGCTTACACCTATTTTCCTCTGGATTCCGAACATCTAGCACCATTTTACACTGTCGAACGCTTTCTCCTGGTCTACAAATCCAGTGAAGATATCTTGATTTGTCTTTAGTCTTGCTTCCATTGTCAACAGCAACGTCAGAACTGCCTCTCTGGCGCCTTTACCATTTCTAAAACCAAATTGATCGTCATCTAACACATCCGCAATTTTCTTTTCCCTTCATATATATGTTGTTTTTGTCAGAAACGTGGATGCATGAGCCGTTAAGCTGAGTATGAAGTAATTCTTCTATCATATCAAACTTTCCCCCTTCTAGAGGCCTTCAATGTATACTTTCTACCTATCCGCTCTCTCCTCTACTTTTAACGGTGGAATTCCCTTAATGTTACCACCCTTGCTTCTAATTTAACCGAAGGTTGTTGTGACTTTTTTATATGTTGAGGCAGTCCTTACGACAATAATTTCTTTTTCGATTTCTTCACACTTTTCATGCAGTTATTTCGTCTTAACTTCCCAGCACATTCCCGTATATCTGTACTTCTGAATTTCTCTGGACATATTTGTAGTTACTTCTCTCATCGATCAGCTGAAGAATTTCTTCTGTTACAAATGGTGTCTTCACAGTTACCTCCTACCTATGTCTTTCTTTCCAACTTTTCAGATATGACCATTCTTCTGCAAGTGAACTGCCTACTGACCTATTCCTTGTAAAATTATCTATAGCCTTAGACAACTTCAAGCGTATCCCACGTCTTTGAGAACTGATTCTTCCTGACTGATCTCTTAAACTTCAGCCTACTCTTCATCATTATTAAATTGTGGTCCGAGTCCATATCTGGTGCTGCGTAGGCATTGCAATCCAGTATCCGATAACGGAACCTCTGCCTGACCATGAAACAATCAACACGAAATGTTCCCGTTTCTCCCGGCCATTTTCAAATATACCTTTTACTCTCTGATTCTTGAACAGAGTAATTGCTGTTACTAGCTGAAATTTATTGCAGAACTCAATTATCCTTTCTCCTCTCTCATTCCTACTTCTAAGCCCATATTCTTCCGTAACCCTTTTTCTACTTCTTCTCCTACAACCGCGTTCCAGCCCTCTATGACTATTAGATTTTCATCTCTTTTTACGTACTGAATTACCCTCAAATAATTTCTCTATCTCTTTCTCTACAGCTTGTGACAACGCAATGTATTCCTGAACTATTTTTGTCGGTGTTTCCTTGCTGTTGATCTGGATGAGAACAACCCTAATACTGAACTGTTCACAGTAACACACTCTCTGCCCCACTTTCTCATTCGTGAGGAATCCTATTTCCGTTAAACCATTTTTTGGTTCTGCTGAGATTTTCCTATATTCATCAGACTAGAAATCCTTATCAAATACTTATCTTCCTCCCACTACACTTCACTAACCGTCACTATATCTAGACTGAAGTTTTGGATTCTCCTTTTCAATTTTTCTATCGTCTGTACCGCGTTGCCGGCCGGAGTGGCCGAGCGGTTCTAGGCGCTTCAGTCTGGACCCGCGCCACCGCTACGGTCGCAGGTTCGAATCCTGCCTCGGGCATGGATGTCTGTGATGTCCTTAGGTTAGTTAGGTTTAAGTAGTTCTAAGTTCTAGGGGACTGATGGCCTCCGCTGTTAAGTCCCATAATGCTCAGAGCCATTTGAACCATTTTGTACCGCGTTCAACTTCTGACATTCCTGTCCTCGACTAGTAGAACGTTATCCTTTTGTTGGTTATTCAGTATTTATCTCATGCTCACTTCCCACTTGGCAGTCGCCTCCCGGAGATCCGAATGGGGGACTATTCCGGATCTTTTTGCCAATGGAGGAATCATCGTGACACTTTTTCAATTACAGGCCCCATGTCTTGTGGAGACACGTAATGTGTCTTTAAGGTTGTGGTTCCCCTTGTCTTCTGCACCCTCACACCGTTGATAATTGGTGATTCTTCAGCCTTTGGAAGCAGTTGCTCATTCCAAGGGCAAGCAAGTGCTCCGAACCTCCGTCCGCTTCTCCGCCGTCTTTGACCAGGCTGTTGGCAGAATGAGGGCGACTTCCTATGCTCTGTGATGCCTATGTTCGGGACTGCTCTTCTATCCACCCTGGAAGGAACACACATCAAGGATTTACTGAATGATTTATTTGAGTCTGGGAAATGACGATGAGGAACCTCATGCTGCAGAAGAAGAAAATGTGCCTGCTGAACTGCTATGTGCTACTGGTAAAGACTGAATATCAATCCTCGTTCTATGAATGCTGTAATCTATGACTGCAATTATCTGTCATCTTATTTATGTAATTTCATTGTAAGCTAGCCATTTTTGTTAGTGTTTTGTGGAATAAAAAACAGCCTTCGGCCGCCAAAGCTGACTAACTACAACGTTGTAACAAGGAACACAGTTTAAACCACCACCGGGCGGTGATCTATATAAAAGTAGTAACTTGTCCTAACAAAACAAGGAATTTTGTTATCTTTTTCATGAGAAACGTCGTATAGAAAATTAAACTGCTACAAAAGTTTACAAAGTATGAATAATAAAATGAAGAACACCAGGTATTTACTGTTATATGACATATACCATAAACAAAAAAGGGTCAGAATAAAAATTTCAGAAGAATTACATAAATTCAAAACTTGATTAAAAATTATGTAAATAAAACAAGTGAAGGATATCAATTTAATAAGATACAATAAAATATAATTAAGAAAATGGAACATACTGTGGGTAATATAATATCTAAAAGAATTAAGCTAAGCGGCAACGCTTGAGAGTAAATCGAAAGAAGACGAAAGTAATGAGGAGTAGCAGAAATGAGAACAGCGAGAGACTTAGCATCAGGATTGATGGTGACGAAGTAAATGAAGTAAACGAATTCTGCTACTTGGCCAGCAAGATAACCGTGACGATGGAGCAAGGAGGACATCAAAAGCAGACTATCTCTGGTAAAACGTGCATTCTTGGCCAAGAAAAGTCTACTAGTATCAGTCATAGACCTTAATTTGAGGAAGAAATTTCTGAGGATTTACGCCTGCAGCACAACATCGTATGGTATTGAAAAATTGAGTGTGGGAAAACCGGAACAGAAGAGAATCGAAGTGTTACAGAGGAATGTGGACTCCTAAGGTTAGGAATGAGGAAGTTCTGCGCAGAATCGGACAGGACAGGAATATGTGGAATACACTGACAAGGAGAAGGGACAGCATGGTAGGACACCTGTTAAGACATCAGGGAATGACTTCCAAGGTACTAGAGGGAGCTGTAGAGGGCAGTAACTGCAAAGGAACACAGAGATTGGAATACATACAGCAAATAATTGAGGACGTAGGTTGCAAGTGCTACTCTGAGATGAAGAGGTTGGCACAATAGAGGAAATCGTGGCGGGCCGCATCAAACGAGCCACAAGACTGGAGATCAAAAAACAAAAACAAAATTAAAAAATGGGAAACGACAACCAATTCGGAAATTCAGTATAATATTGGATTTCAAGGATGCCGGGAACTGGAACCTTCAGAAAATACGAACAACAAAAGTGGTAAGTATGGGAGACAGATGCATGCAGGGATGGAGATGGAAATACGAAGAATGGGATAATAATACATGCGACAATGCTTGAAATAATAGGCGCAGTATTTCACTGAATATTTTAATGAACCACTTGGGTCTAAAAGACAGCAGGTCGTTCAAATTAAAGATAGGTTGCCCGATTGGTGTATAAAGATTTCTAATTCCTGTAACATACCCAGCTTACCTCTTCTGGCTCAACGTGGAGTATCTGCAGCCCTTTATCTATGGGTAACATCAGGTGCCCCTCCTATGATAAACGGCAACGAAATGATAAATTATTTTTAATAAGTGCATTCATTAAACCTAGTGACCAAGTTTCTATCAGTTCTACCCACGTAAATTAAATCACAGGAACCACGTTTACCCATGTAAATTAAATCACAGGAACCACATTTCATTCTGTAGACGCCTGAGATGTTACATTTCTCAGGTTTGGCATCAACAGAATTTTGCAACATAACACCCAGTTTCTTACGCATATGAAAACTATTCTGCAGTTTCACTTTCATAAAAACATGCGCAGTAGTGTCACTATGTAGTTTTGAATGAGAGACAGGACCATAAAGTGATTTTTCTGTGGTTACTTTACGATGAATAACTCTTTTACCGAAGACATTTATCTCAACGGCACGCATAAAGGAATTTAAATAACCATTGCCACGACCGACCTGCATGATAATATCAATTTCCTGATTCCAGCGTTCATTGTTCAGATCCAACGCTGAATGAAAATGTGCACGCTTATCTGCCAATGCATGATTAGAATCATTACTGATAATAATGATAGTGGCTGTTGATTTACGACAGATGTCTAATGTATGGGAGGCATCCTCTCTCGTTATCATAATATCTAGAAAGTTGACCCGGTTATTATTCTCAAATCCAACAATGACATAAATTTTAGGATGCACTTGCTTCGAACCACATCTGGGGGGGGGGGGGGGGGGAAGGGTGTACATTCTTATTTTAGGGGGAATCGGGTATACACAGTGTTGTAGGCTGTAATACCAATTGGGATAGTCAAAATTGGTTTTCGGAGCTCCCTTCTGGACTATTATGCTTTTTTTATTATACCGACGTCTTTTTTGTATACCTTAGTTTTTAATTTTTATTCACCCTGATTATTCTGGATATTAATTTCAGAACTTGATTAGAACTTTTCAGAACACTAGTAATTTATACACCAACTGTCATGGTTTGTTGTGATAACAAGATTTAGCAACTGAACACTATCAAAGCTCACAGCTAGCACCAGCCATCCGCCGAGAGCTGCGTGCACAAGTCTTCGAGGCCTTGTATGTTTCCATATTCAGCGTTACGTGTGCAACCAGAATACGCATTGCACCTCCGTTTGATCTGCAGTGCACTTTGCCACGTGTCGTATAAATTATGCTGCTTGCTTCTTATTTCTACTGTGGGTGGTCAATTTACAGACAAAGCAGATTACATACTTAAAAATAAGTTTCTTTCATTTTCCGTTTTATTCTATTTTAAAGGACACCGCACAACGCTTTTAAAGCTATCACAAGGGGTGTTTACCTGCTGTGATCCCATGTACCCGTCGTTACCAAATATCAGGGAGTTGTTCAACACTTTTCTGGTAATCCAGTCTCAATAACTGGGGTCGCACCACTATTATAACATTTTGTGTTTCTTCCTTAGACTAATCTGAAGATGCATAAATAAAGGTGAAACGCGTCATTGGAAAATAAAAACTTTAACACTGCAACCGAAACTGCTTGTTTCTTCATAATGTCACTGGTTTATCAGCTCGTGGAATCTTACTTAGTAACCAGTTCAGCAACTGTGCAGTACTCCCATTGATGAACTTAAGCTGTGATACCCCTCCGTAGCTTCTCTATGTGAAAAATCACATAGATGTCAGACACGTTTACTGAGCAGTCTCACTCACTCATTATAAAGACATTCGTTCATATTGGTTGAAATTGAGGTCGCTGTGTAAAGCAGTAAATCATCGCATTATTCTAGTCGTAATTAGACTGTCCATTACACACATCAAAAGAAGTTTTGCATACCTCGGATCCGAGAGTTCCGGAACATGTTCAGAAAATTGGAGTAGAGATCAACATAAACATCATTTCCGCCCTTTTTATTGCTCATGAAAACCACACAATGCTTGTTGTACCACCATACAGCGAGATCTTCAGAGGTGATGGTCCAGATTGCTGTACACAGCGGTACCTCTAATACCCAGTGGCACGTCCTCTTGCATTGATGAATGCCTGTTTTCATCGTGAAATACTATCCACAAGTTCATCAAGGCACTGTTGGTCCAGATTGACCCACTCAACGGCGATTGGGCGTAGATCCCTCAGAGTGGTTGGTGGATCGCATCGACCATAACAGCCCTTCTAAATCTATCCCAGGCATGTTTGAAAGGGTTCATGTCTGGAGGACATGCTGGCCACTCTAGTCGAGCGATGTCGTTATCCTGAGGAAGTCATACAAAAGATGTGCACGATGGAGGCGTGAATTGTCATCCATAAAGACGAATGCCTCGCCAATATGATGCTGATATGGTTGAACTATCGGTCGGAGGATGGCATTCGAGTATCATACAACCGATACGGCACCTCTCATACCCCCAGCGGCGTACATCGGCCCCACATAATGCCACCCCAAAACAGCATTAAACCACCACCTAGCTGAACTCGCTGGACAGTGTGTCTAAGGCGTTCAGCCTAACTTGGTTGCCTTCAAATATGTATCCGACGATTGTGTGGTTGAAGGCATATGCGACACTCTTCGGTGAAGAGAACGTGATGGCAATCCTGAGCGGTCCTTTAGGCATGTTGTTGGGCCCATCTGTACCGCGCTGCATGGTGTCGTGGTTGCAAAGATGGAGCTCGCCATGGACGTGGGCAGTGAAGTTGCGCATCATGCAGCCTCTGCGCACTGTTTGAGTTGTAACACGACGCCCTGTGGTCTCACGGTACGCATTGTTCAACATGGTGGCGTTGCTGTCAGGGTTCCTCCGGGCCATAATCCATAGGTAGCGGTCATCCACTGCAGTAGTAGCCCTTGAGCGGCCTGAGCGAGGCATGTCATCGAATCGACAGTTCCCTTTACTCTGTACCTCCTCCATGTCTCAAAAACATCGCGTCGGTTCACTCCTAGACGCCTGGACACTTCCCTTGATAAAAGCCCATTCTGGCACAAAGTAACAATGCCGACGCGATGGAACCGCGGTATTGACCGTATAGGAATGGTTGAACTATAGACAACAGGAACTATGTACCTCTTTCCTGGTGGAATGGCTGGTACTGATCGGCTGTTGGACCCCCTGCGTCTATTAGGCGCTGCTCATGGATGGTTGTTTACTTCTTTGGGCGGGTTTAGTGACATCTATGAACAGTCAAAGGGACTGTGTCTGTGATACAATATCCACAGTCAACGTCTGTCTCCAGGAAATCTGCTAACCGGGGTGATGCAAAACTTTTTTTGATGTGTGTAGCTTTTGTAGATCGGAGGATGCTTTTGACACGTTGTCTGCGTCACACTCTTATTCTGAAGGTACCAGGTGTAAAACACAGGGAGCGAAAGGGTATGTAAAACCTATATAGAAACCAGACGGAAGCTTACGAGTCGAGGGGCACGAAAGGGAAGGAGTGGTTGAGATTGGAATGAGAAAGGTTCGTAGCCATCCCCGATGTTAGTCAATCTGTAAACTGAGAGTGGAGTGCTGGAAACCGAAAAAAAATGGGAGAGGAATTAAAGTACAGGGAGAATAAAGAAAAGCTTTGAGGTTTGCTGATGACATTTCAATTCGCTCAGAGACAGCAAAGGTGTTAGAGGAACATTTGAATGGAATGCTCAGTGTCTTGAAAGGAGGATTTAAGAAGAGCATCAACAAGAGCAAAATGAGGGAAATCGAATGTTATCTAACTAAATCAGGTAATGCTGAGAGGATTAGATTAGGAAACGAAACTCTGAGAGTAGTATATGAGTTTTGCTATTTCACCAGCAAAGTAACTTTTTCTTTGATGAGCGTACAACAACAGAAGTTTTGTTGATTTCGGCATATAACACATACAGCCATTCACCACGACTTTTATTCAGGTGTCTTTGCTGGCACGTACTATACAAGAATAATAATGCAGAATAACTTCATCATATTATTGTAGTAGTTGTATAAATATGTTTAGTAAGATTATTTTGATCAACGTTAATCACTTGGTGAGTTATGCAGCTGAAACCATCATTCACTCTCTACTAAGAGGGTGTTCACGTGTCTGTGTACTATTAGATAACTTGTCACTAATAAAATCTCATGTTCATTGACAGTTTCTAAATGCCACGACTATCTACAGGAATTTCACTACCTCGCTTCTTTCCGAGGCAGCAGTAAAAAAATAGATTGAGGTCCTCTTTGTAGCCACAGCGACTATAGGGAAATAATTAATCGATATACAATGTCTGACAGAAAAAGCGAAGCGCGCTGAAGGGGAGGAGGAAACAAACGAAACTACACTGGTTGAGAATGTACGTGATGTTGTTTCGGTCGCAAAAAAATCTTGGCAAATTTTACAAAGAATTTGACAGTAGAAGCGATCTTATCAGTATGACGTTCCACTCCATATGACTTGTATGCATGTGCTAGTTCATTGTGAACGTAGATATAAAGACGCTGCACTCTCTTCTCAGGCAATCTTGCCCACAACTTTTGCAATTGGTACTGTTAATAGCGAATAGTGGCACTGGGGAGGAGTCGACATCTGTCAAGTTAGATTTAAGGATCTTACTGTCTACGAGACTCCCTCAACACTCAAATATTTCATAGGGACACGTTACGTATGTGGGCGAGCATTATCCTATTGAAAAGTGGCATCCGAATCACGCAAAAATTGGATATTGCACGATTCGATCTGCCAACGAAATGGAAACCCACAATGTGTCCCTTTCAGGCCCTGATAACGACTATTCAATATCTCCGCGTCCTTCATGGTGATCACCCAACATCTGACACTGTTCACGCCTCTTTTATACTCTACCAGGTCTGATAACAATACTAAACACGAACAAAAATAATGCTCTCTTGTGGCCATTCTGCCTGTCATTTGCAACTCTAATCATATACGTACCCGCCCATGGCGTTTATGCATGTGAAGGTGGCGTAACCTGTAGTGATTCTATGTAAGGCGCGGTAATGCCAGTTGGAAGTTTGTGTTGAAGTTACTTTTGTCGCTTCAAGGACGTTTTTGCTAATTAAAGACCACTAATCCATAATTTATTTTCTTACTGATTTGTAATTTGGCTCTGAATATCACAGGTAAATTACATATTGGTAGTTTGTCATGCATTTATTTATGCGGAGCATAGTGCTACGAACGAGCTCATCATTGAGCGGAAGATTAACAACAAAACAACAATGGCACTGGTCCGGTATGCGTTGGTTTCTGAATCGAAGGAATTTCGAAATCAGGTGCTGACTTCGCACCACTCCCGGAAAAAATATGATCATAAGTTCCTCTCATAAAATTTGAGAAAAAAATGAAAAATATCTTCTGAAAAAAGACGTAATTATTATTACCTTTATGCAGCATAGTATTTAATCGATTCCGCAAAGTAATGTGGTAATTTCACCAAGACGTATATTCAACAATAAGAAGCTTATGTTATAAACATCTTATATTATCGCTAGTATCAGTTAAGGTAAGAAGAATGTTCGCAGTTACGAGGTGCAATAGACCTGTAGTACGCCTAAAGGATAGGCAACCCTTCGGACGGTACTGCTTCTCATACATACCTCCAACGCGTCGCCCGCGAGGCCTTTGGGCACCGGCGACAATCACTTGGAAATCGGTACACGCCAGGGTCCTCATCGCTGGCGATCTGCCTCCCTCTGCCGAATCACGAGCGCGAAAATAGACCCACAAGCAGTGCCTCCGCGCACTTGCTATTTGAAGCGGCGCAGTTCCACTCATCGGCAGTTCTCCACCGACGTTACTGGACCAACCCATGTGCCGGCTGATCCCAGCCCTTCACTCGGAGCCCATTAGGAGCCACCGCAGCACGACTTCGGACCTCTCCAACATCGCCACCGTGAAGTATCTCCTTTCAGTTTCCGCCGAGTACACTCTACTCCTTCCGGAGGAAACGTCGTTGGAAAAATCTCTCCGTCCCTTCGCCTTTCCTGGCGTACACCTGACGGAAGCCTTAGAGAGTTTTGTATTAATTTTTATGATAAGACGTCTTTGTATTGTCAGTGTCCTATTGTCTTGTTAATAAACCTTTCTCTTGCTGATCTGGAAAGTGTGCTCTCTTAGGCATCCCAGTAAATGAGATGTAGTACTTGGACTATTGACAACGCTTCTGATCAAATATTCTGTAGAAGCCCTCGCTGTAGTTTGTAGTGTATATACTACTACTCCAAGAGGATGTCGTTTGTATTCCTCTTGCGCAATGATTAAAGCATTAAACGCGAACTTAGAGGGCTAAAATTCATGGACTTAACCTTCCATCCAGATTCAGGTTTTATGAAACTCTCTCCAGTCATAATGTGTCTTTAAACAGGGGTATGGTAGCTACTGTTCCTCTTCGGCGATCAATATGATGTGTTTATGCACATCTAATGACGTTATCATCGGCTGAACTTGATACTCTAGCCAACTTTTTGCAACAATTTGCAACCACAACTGTTACTTGTGACAATTAAAATTATTTACAATATACACATCTAATTATCCCAACTGCCCCCGGAGGTTTGATAAGCCGCGCCAGAGGGGGTTCGCACTCTTAAATAAGTTCGGCGGCCGGACCGTAAGATTCGCTGGGGAGCAGAGCCGGGGTGCGTCACAACCTTAGTCCGTGTTGATTGAAGTGGCCTCGTAGTCTGGGTTGGTGGTTAGTCGCTGAAGTTCTTCCTGGTGCACGCGGGGCGTGCTGGTCGCGGCGACTTTGACGGATGAGAGTGCGGGCGGCTGAGCGGAGCAAGCCACTTGGTGTTTATCACCGTAACGGCGTTCTCGTGGGCACCAGCCAGCAGCGAAGGAGTTCTACCACTGGGGAGAAAGCGGCTCTTTTACCGCAGCTCTAGCAGCTTGTTGCACATTTATTAAGGATGAGTACGTTTCAGAACCTTCCCTGTGGTTAAGTTGATCGTGTCGCACGTTGTGGCGGCAAGACACTTTGCTGTGCGACCCATTCTTCCAATTGTAAGAAAATTAAACGCCTACGGCCGTCCTTAAAATCTTATTTTTTGAGTACCTTCCAGTTTCTGCGCTTCAGTGCGCCATCTTCAGGCCCGTAGGCATAAACAGTAATGATAGCATTGTCAGCTGGTCAATAGTGCTGCATAAAGACAGATTAAGAACAGAATGAGAATCAAGGACAAGACTCTACAAGTGAATTTACAGTAAACATTTGATAGAACGAACATATACATCCATTGTCATATACCTAAAGTACACCATAACGAATTTCCACTCTATATTTTGTACGTCAATATTATTTACTAATAACTTCATTACATAACTATTCCATGATCTTTATTGGCCAGTCGGACTTACATAATCTGCACAACCCTGAAATAATCTACTGAAACACCAATAGTCGGCCAATGTGAACAGTCCCATACAGTCGGCTTGCCGCTCTAATGCATGAAACTGCGTGCCCTGCTGTCCCGTTAAATGTCATTGCAATTGAACCCGCTGTTTTAAGTGGGTCCCTTCTTGCCTAATGAACAATATAGTGGTCATCTACAGCTGTAATTATCCGTGGTCGACCACCTCCTCTCCTTAGCGTAGCAGTGCCTGTGATTCGGAATGCACGTTCTCTACGTGAAGCAGTACTGTGACCATAACCGAACGCCTGAGCTACACTAGTCACACATAGTACTTCTTCTAGTTTTCTTCCCTTTTTGATGTCATCCAAATGTTTTATCTTAGAAGTTGACCGTGCCTACTCCTCACCATCGATTTGGATGAGAATGAAAATAGCTGAAATGGGAGCTCCAGTGGCCCTAGCGTCTAAAAAAAATAGCATTTTTGGTGCAGGTAGTCCGATGCATGAGCCATTTACGATAGCTTACGTTCCAGGTGGTGGTTAGTGCAGTGGAAACAACATAGAATGATAATCCGGGGGTGCCACCGTAGATTCCCTATGCGAAAATATTTATCCTTGTTTTTTATGTTCAATTTTTACGTTACTTACACTTCATATAAACAATAACAATGCTCAATACACTATCTTTACTAATATTTTCGTACAAGGTATCGAAAGGAAAGGTCAATGAAATTTTTTGGTTTTCAAATAAATTTTCAGGTAGGGACATCAAGGCATATACGAGAACATCATATATAAAATTAGACGCTTTTATTATTTTACAGCTGATGATTCACACGTCATATCGATAGTAAAAACAAGTAAAGCACTAATTATCTTGGTATCTACCATACGTTATGAACTCCGATTTTTTTTACAGTTACAAGTTAATTTTAAGGTTTATACATAAACACAAACTTGGCTTACTGAGCCGTGGCTGGCTCATGCTATGCGGTGGATTGAACCTTTGTTGCGATTCTGTGTTTAGTCTCCCGCAGTTATCGCGATTACGCTGTTATCGTTTCCTTCCGCAGGTGGCAGCAGCGGTGTGTATCGATATTCGCACCTTGGACTATCTTTGACCTGGCGCATAAAGTCTCCTGCTGGGCGGTGTGCTAACAGTCGGTCGGTTGGCGTGGAGCAGCGAGGAATTCTCCGCGGGATGTAGTTTGGCTGGGGCTGCTGGCGGTCTCTACACGGTGTCGGAGTGTGTGGAGCTGTTGGCATTGCTACGAGGTCCGTGGCTCACCGACCCTGGACACGAAAGTTGAGTTTTGATTTATTCTACCAGCAAGTCAAGACTGTTCACATTGTGTCGTTTGGAGTTCGTTGTCGGCTATTGGGATATTCCAACGAGAAACAATGTGGTTTTCAAGTTGGAAAATTCTTGCCACCCTCCGGTGGAGTTTCACTTTATTTGGTTATTTGAACTGAAGTGTACCAGCGGAATCTTCAGCCTTGTGGCCGTTAACGTTCCGGTAACCTGCCATGGCCGTTGGCGTAAATTTCAGGCAGTTTAGTTTCCTCATCGTGTTGTTGCTGTCCAGCATGGTGTGTAGTTTAACAGCTCCGTGTATGATTGGTTGTGGGCGCCAATGTCTTCTACGTTGTTCCGTTGAACTTCCTGTTGTGCCCTGGTCGGGTGAAGTGGAAGTTATCTTATCGATGGGTCCGTTGACTGTCGGTCGGTTAGGTTGTCGTCGTGAATGGTTGGCCTGACTGCCTGTCTCACCTAAGCGAGCATTAGTGTTTGAATTCCAGGCCGACCCTCGAATATCTGAACGCCCTTGGGTGTGCTGCCTTTTTTTTATTTGTTCTTTTTGTTTGTGCTTGTGTGGCCTCTAGCCGGTTTTTTTTAAAATTAAGGTTGTTTTGCCCTTAAGGCGTAAGATTCTTTAGGCCTTCAGCCTAATTTAAAGAACAGTTTCACATAAGACCTTTGGCATTTTAAAGGTTTTAATGTCGTTGAATTTTAAGTGTTTGGTACTTCAGCCGATTTCGAGTTTGAGTTGTTTTGCTCTTAAGGACTTCTGTCTAAATTAAAGAATGTTTTTAGATAAGGCTTTGCGTTTTTAAATTTCTGTTTTTGTGGAGTTTTGCCTAATTAAGAACTGTTCTATGTAAGGCCTTTGTTTCTTATTTTTTAACTAATGTTGTTTAGCCTCAAGTGTTGGGCTTTCAGCCGATTTTGAATTCAAATTGCTCTGAAAATCTCAGATTCTTTGGGGCTTCAGCCTAAATAAAGAACTGTTGTAAGATAGGACTTGCCTTTTAAATTTCTACTTAGGTGTTTTAAGTTATTGGCCTTCAGCCGTTTTTAAATTAAAGTGGCTTTCAGCTGGTAAATGAGTCCCAAAGATTAAATCTGTGTGTTTAAAAAAAATTATTTTTTGGGCTGTTGTAATGTTTGATCAAATAATAAAGTTTTATGTTCGAGTATAACTGACAGCCCGTTATTCTGCCCCCTTCCCACAAATTAAACTACCTGTCCTGTCCTGCGGGTTAAGCTGGGCGTTTCACTCATATTCATAAAATTTCCTCTCGCATCGCAGCTTAGGTGATCGGGCTGTCTGTAACGCATCGTGTCAGAAAATAGTGGCAATGAAATGTATTTAGATTTGATCTTCAAGGAATGTGATTTTCTTTCTCTCTATGAGATAAGATCAGCTCTGTAGCTTTTTGATCAAGTCCTTACCTGACGACAGAAACAGACACCACAGCGTTGCACTAGCGACTGCACTTGAGGGAAATCACTTTTAATACTGCATGACGGCAATCCTCCTCCATCATTAAAAATCTCGTCGTGTAATTGTGGGCTTATTGTCCTTCCCCCCAGTCACTTAACAGAATAAATTTGTTTTCCTGCAGGTAAGATTTGAGCATGCAGGTCAACAAGTTATAGAATAATGTTGTTGTAAAGTTTCAAATTTTGATGAAGTAATGACGTCACTCCTATTATTTGCTGCGTACTCATCCACCTTATTTTCTTTACTTTATCTTTTCATACAATTTATGAAAATATTAATAAATATAATTATCAATATTTCGGGTGACTTGCAATGTAAGCAAAGTAAAAATTAAAAATAGAGAAATATGAAAGAATCTTGCTGCACACAGTCGTGACCCCACGACCCGCGAATGATCGTTACGTGCTCTCTCCGCTGCGTCAACGGCTGCCTGAAAGTGAAGTTAACATAAGTCATTTCTTGCTCTCACGCCTGGCCATCTGGAGCTCACACTTCGCCAGTTTCATTTCTGGCCAAGCCCTACATATGCCGTAAATCTGGACGAAATAAGTGATGACAAGTAGGCGCGGTACCCTTGTTAGTTACGTAATGATAATCAACACCACAGCGCACCGTAACTGCTCGTTGATTGGCACACACTGTCTCTTTTCCTTTTCCTTCAACTGGCTTGTGTTGCGAGGCCGGCTCCATTCGGCACGCTATGTTTCTGTGCACGAGGGGAGCCCTCTGGCAGCATCCACATGATGTAACATGTTCCTCTCACGATCTGAACCGAAACTGACTTTCCTATGTCAGATGACCAGATACCAACAGAGAAAATGAAACATGTCAGTGACTGGAGAATGACCTGCAGTGAGGTATGGACTTCTAGTAATGTATAGAATGCCTAGAGACATTAGTTAACGTTAAAAAAATTGTTACCATAATACTTACTGATAGAGCTGTAGGCTTCCATAAGCTGCTACTTTGTGTTGTTTTACAGTTTTTCTACTACTTACTCTGTCCAGTTGTCAGAAGACGTGCACGTTCCTCTCAATGGACTCTGAAATATATAAAAATGCTTTCAGAAGTAGAGAGATTGAGATGTACCGTGCAATGATTTAAATTTATTGTTTAACTGGAAATAAAGATTAACACTGTATTAGTTTGTTTTAATATTCGGGGATCCGTATTTTGATTGTTCTGAACGACCTCTGACGGCCTGGTGCCCACTAATCATTAAAACGGTTAATAGGATCGGTGGGACGCTCCGTAATTTGTTGACGAACTCTCATCCCGCAGAAGTGCCACTGAATAATTTGTCACACAACTTACAGCTAGCAAAGCAAACCGCAAAATTAATTGCACACTGCTATATCATTCTCGTTTGCCAATTTTATGAAGGCTTCTCGCAATCATTTGGATTTTCATGTGGGATGTGGAAGAGTTCGATTTACTTATGGAACACTATTTCCTCAGCAGTAGTGCTAATCGAGGCCACCACTCTAGACATCGTATTGTTATGTATATATAAATGTTTGCAGCCAATGTAATTGAATCATAATTTTAAGAGACACTGCATTCAGTTTCACTTTCCATTTGCCAAAGGCATTTAAAACTGTACCACGTACTAGCGTTCACGGTACTTAGGTCCCTGGGTGGAATCATTTTAAAAATCCACGATTTGGTGCATAGGGCACATTAGGTACCATTCATCACGGAGAAGTGCGGCTAACAAATCGTGAAGGAGACTATGAAGGTAGTTGTTGCTAAACAGTACTAAAATATCTGGCAGCAACGATGAAATATTAAAGAAAATTGACAAGCAAATGGTTTACAATTTTACTAGATTTGGGGTTAAGATGATGATAAGGCAGGTGGAAATTGTAGCAGGTAAGTCGCCATACTTTATTTAAGGAAACATAAAGACGTTCGTCACAACGACCTGGGGGTGACAGCGATGTGATCTGTTAACTGTTTATTAATTGACACTTAACTACGTCCCCTATGACTTGACAAACTGTGGGATCTGATATGACTTAAACTCAAGTAAACTGTTAATTGATAAACAATTTTTTTTGGCTCTTCTTTGTATGATTGATCATTATTCACTTACTTACATAAATAGATGTTGAGTCCCAAGTTTATGAAAATGAGAAGCTAAAAACTATGAAATAACAGACACTAAAGATAATTATTTGGGCATTAAAGAATATTAATAAAGATGTACGGTTAAATAATACTGTACTTGCAGCTCATTGTGGATTTTTACGATGTGGAAAACGTAGTCTCTAAGCAATCAATTCCGTCTCCTAAGCGCATAGTTTACCACTATCGACAAGCTCTCCATTGCATGTTGATGGTGGCGATGACAAGGCAAACAGACGGGATGTTGTAATCTGCTCAACTTGAAGAGGATTCGCCAGACAACCATGAAGTCCCAAGCGATCGCACCTGTCGCTGGGAGCCTTTGGAGCCATAATACGTCGCTGCCTGATGGTTAGAATATGTGTGTGTTACTGCTCTGCTGAACCCACGTCCCGGCGCTAGAAACTGTTAAAAATGAGAGAGGCCTTAATAGCATTCAGTAACATGTGGTGCGCCATTGGTCTTTAAAAAAGAAAATCAGCACAAAGAGGTTTAGTAAAAACCAAACTTATCAAGCTTCGTTACTGAGGTTAAATCTTTCAACTGTGCAGGCCAACAAATAAATGTTGCTGTGTATCACGGGTAGAGACAAGAAAGTTAGGGAAAACTTCTAATTAAGAAAAGAACTAATGACCTATACAGTTCATTAAATTATCTCTGTTTTTTTTTGTTTCTTTTTTTTTTTTTTTTTTTTTTTTTTTTTTTTTTTAAAGTATCGGTTATCCCACCTCTCAACTGAGGAGGACACAGTGCGACTTCTGACCACTTGATTCGTCAGAATTTACCTCCATCTCGGAAAGTACCTGTGGCCGTTGCAGTTTTGCACGGTATTTTCTTTGTAACAGTTCATCGGCGATTCTTGTTGCTTCTCCCTAAACGTTTCGCTGCCATGGAACCAAAAATCTTCAGATGCATGAGTGAATCTGCTTTAACCTGCTTTGCAAATCAATATTGTAGAGTATCGTTGCTTCAGAATTACTTGAAATTTGGACGGATCCTTAGACTAACGTCATCTCACACAGGTTTGTAGCCTGTTACAGGAACCATTGCACGATAATTCGTACACTATGTAGTGATGCTGTGACTGTTGGAGATACAAGCTGTCGATATCACTATAGGGTACGAAGAAACAGATGTAAACTATATGACTGGAGCCGCTCATACTTACATCAGTAGTTCTGTGTTAACATCTCTGCACGAAACTACCGTTTATGTGAACGTCGATTCAAATATGACAGCGGCACGCAAAGCACTTTCCACCACACATCAAAAGCAGGCTTCTGGAGAACAGAGACAAATGTGAGTACATCGCCTTATGCGGTCTTCGATTTAATAGTACCCTGCTGTTGGCGTATTCCATCATTTACCGCTGCTCATTACTCTAGGGGACATTTTTCCAGGATTAGTCAGTGTAATGGTATGCTAAACACTGTGTTCTTTTGCGTTCGGTAAGCAAATTCTGAGCACTTGCGGGTCTGGCCTCCGTGGTTCAGTCCGGGGAGATCGTTCTGTAAGGTATTCCTGCACACTGGTTGCTGTATCCCACCATCGAATTGGCGATGACTGAAGCACTGTCATCTGCCCTTGCGCTTTTACAGTGCTTGAAAGTGGAACATGATCCTAGAACTGGCACTTTATTGATATCGGTGGTAGATTCTGAAGGTGGTGCTTTTCCCACGATGGCACGTGGAAAGTTCTGCACGACCTTAGGAATACCATCGATTGGGCACCCACGATGTGACCGTGATTAAAGGTTCTGATATTGCGAGTTTTGTGCATCCCTCACCAGACCGTCCCGCCGATGGCCAGCGTAAGACGAGAAAGCACCTGAGTTGTGTGGAAAAATAACCATTCAATTTCCAGTGGTGACAGAGCCGTAGTGTCGCGGAATAGTAAAGAGTTGGAAACGTGGAATATTGTCAAAGTTTCGTTGCCTATGCCGAGAGCCAGAGGCAGTAGGTTAACCAAGAGGCAAGAGGATTGCACATGTATCGGAATGTGTCGTCACGCAGGGGCAGTGGCCTGGTTGCACACAACAGGCGAGAGAGAATTGCTTATCACGTGGGTTTGTGTTAGGCAGAGACTTTCGTAGAATGTAAGACAGAGGTATAGCGTCAGCTGTACTGCATTTCATAACTTCACATAAGTCTGCCGTAACAACATGTAAATCTGTCACAAGAATACCCAACGACAGATAAATCAGCAGTATAAGTGGAACGAATGCATTCATTACAAACGAGCATGAAATTAATACGTCGCTCGTGCTTCCTTTAAATACGCCAGCTTTGATAGCAACAAGGCACTCGTGGTTAGACTTGCAGTTAGATGTGTACTGGAACGCTGTGTAGCGCTCAGCTCGGTGATCGACATGTTAATCTTTATTAAGGAGATATTGCAGTGAGGGCAGCCCATCCAGCAGCAGACGTGAGGGGACAGTACCAGCTCTGGGCCTCCCTGCTGCTGCTATCAGTCATCAGCCCAGGATTAGCAGACATCACGGCAGACTTGCTCGCCGCCAATGCTGACCACATCAGTGAGCCGTCGTCGAGATCATGAGGGGCCTAGACCCTGTGCATCCGCCGTCAAAACCGGGTGAGCCGATGATGCTGGGGGACTGCAGCCCGTTCCACCCGTCCACCGCAGACGAGCCACCAGGAGGAGCAGGGTAGGAGTGGGATAGAGTACACTCAGCACTACAAAAGCGCTTCTCATGCCGACAGTGCTGGGACTCCAACCCAGAGCCTCCTACGTGCAGCAGCCTGCTGTTCGCCGCCGAACCGGCTGACCAGCCGGGCGCCGCCAGCCATGCGCAGCCGAAGTAAGGGCATTCCACCACTACGTCACAGCACGCGGCACTGCGCTAGCAAGACTGCTGCGGCCCAGAGCTGGTGTCATCGCTCCAAGTCAGCGAGGACTCAGGGAAGGTCGTTGATATCACCAAGCTGAGCCAGCTATGTACGCGGGCCACATTGTACTCAGCGGGAATAAAGATGTCACGAATTATTGTTGTTTCTTTGGCATTTCTGACACGTACACAGTCATTTCCTAGCATCCTGTCAACTGGAAAGGTCACCGCACGGCTTCCAGTCCACCGTAGGTGACCGAGACCGCCGAGGCGCCTACAGATTTGATGTCAGAAGTCCTAGCGCCCACCACGTGCAGATTTGGTATCAGAAGTCTTCGAACCAGCACTGGCCTGCAGATCTGGTATCTGGAATCGTCGACACCGCCACTGCAGGACTTACACCACAGAGTTGCGGTCAGAACTGTAGTCTCTACGCAGCCTTGTGGTAAGTACACGAGGCAAATTTTGTTAATAACTACGGATGCACATTCTTTGTTCGGAGTGCTCTTTTGGGACCTGCGGAAACAGCAAATTTATCTGAGTTTAAGGGAAACAGTTGGGAAACGTACTTGGTACCAGTCAGATGTACTGTGTGTAATTTAACAGCACATGGGGAGCCATGCGCGAAGTTTGTACCAGTAGAATGTTCAATTTGTAGACGGTTTGGTTATGCAGTGCACAGTTGTAGAGAGTGTCACTGAGCAATAACAAGGCGGAAGGATTAATTTTGTTTAGTTGTGCATTGTGAGTCTTATTTGTCTTCTTGTGTGTAAAGCTCAACTGTGACAGAGGAGTTGAGTAGCTAGTGTAGTTATTGTTTTGAGCATTAAATTCAATATAGCGTAAGTTGTTGGTAAGTTACACAAATCATGCCGGAAACAAGATCCGTTGATACTGAAGTGAGTATAGCTGCTCTGATGGAGCAAGTCTCAAAATTGATGAAGACCTTGCGTTCGGCGCAAGAGTCGCAAACGGGTTCAAGTGAGTGGAAGTCAGCAGCAATGTCCAACCTTGCAATATATCCTTCAGTACCTAACCTGATCACGCCTTTCTCGGGTGAATGACAGAGGATATCACAGCGTTCATTAATGATGTTTTGGCAACAGCTTGTAACAACAACGCTGTACTATTGTACATACAAAAAATATTTTTTTTCCATCTGATTTTCCGTTAAACTTGAGTAATTGATGTTCTGATTTCATTTGTTTTCTTGTTTCATGCCATTGTGTTAAGAAAACTGTAAACAATTTTCAATGTGAATATTAATGTTTATGTCAAATGTCAAACAATATTGTAATAGAATTGAAATGTAACAAATGTTGAAACTATTGTAAGATGTTTAAAATTGTAACTGTGCGTCTGGTCCATACGTAGGCAATGTGTTAGAATATGTAGAATGTAAAACCTTGGGTGAATACCCTGTCTGTAAGGGAGCGGTAAAAGGTGGATGGCAGGCGAGCGCGGGATAATGCACGCGGGCGCTGCACAGCACAACAGGCTCAGCAGTAGTAGTTGGAGTTTGTCATTGGTCTGAGCAACACGTTTTGGAGTGAGGAGGCTCTACTGGAAGACGTGTTTCATTGAGCCTCGGGTATGCCGTTCCAACGCCCATACAGCATGGCAAAATTCCATAGGCACTAAATGGAAAAGTATTGCGACGCTATGAAGAAATAAAGTGCCGATACGTCAAGAGCCATAGCTGTGGTTGTATGTGTGCTTTGTGCCTCGCCATCTCGCCGCCCACCAACCGCCGCATCGATACGAACAGGTTGAAACTTTTAGTACTGTATTCGTATGGACCAGTGTTACTTTTGTTCCATACTGTTCAATAACAACTTAAATTTTACCAGAACTTTCCTATCATTTAATTATCCTCACAACTAACCTAGATAGGGTCCTTTCCAAGTATTGTACAATCCGAGTGTCCTAAAATGAAAATTAAATTTTGTGTTAATAATAATTACTTGCAGACCTAACTATGTTAGAATGGTGTTTAAAGAACTGTTTTGTTGATGAACCAGTAAATGAATAACGGAAGTCTGACAAAGTTGGAAGATAACTTTAATATTGATTGAGTAATGAAGTTTAATTATTTCGAGACAGATATAAAGGTATTTAAATGAGTAGGAAATAAGATAAAGAGAGTAGTAACTCATATATTGGAAATCTTGAGCGCATAATGGTGTCAGTAATTAAATTTCTTAATACAGTGATCATAACAGTTTCAGGGTCCCCCCCTTTTTTTTTATTCATTTGAATTCTGAAGTGTTCTAAATTGATTTGACCAGCAAAAGTTAAAGTTAATATAAAAGCCAAAATTTATCAGTGTTTTATCTTTATTAAAATTGACATTTAGTTTGTGGCTTGAAATTACTATTTCTAGGGTAACCTATGCCCGATTTTAATCAGATCAATAGACAGTACGAAGTTCTGTAGTATACATTATAGTGTAGTGTTATGTATTTATGGTTTTTCCATATCAGTACAGAACGTGAAACTATCAGTTAAATAGATTTTCTGGTTCTAAAATTTACTATATTATGCAGTGTTACTACGTGTTGGTTTGTATGAATATCCACCAACTCAGTTAATGCCTAATTAGGCTGGCGACCATATTATTAACAAATTGGTAGCATCTTCTGTGTTGTTTCTTGTCCGTCCTGACGTGTAGTTGCATTTCGGACTTACTTGACGTATCATTGTTATTATAGAGTGGGTGTAAGTCTGATTTGCCACCATTCAGGTACACGCGGTCAATATCTATACAAAACTCCTGTCTCGTAAGGTGAACCCCACTCACTATAGTACAGGCTTTAATGAGTATTGTGTGCCCCACGTGCACTTTACAAGTGGCGACCGTGACAGCACATCCAGTTGTTGTCGGTCACAAATTAACGTGAATACCGAACAGTGGATGTTCAGTGGCACGAATTGCAATATTATTCTGTAAAGTAAATTGCAGTGAACGTCAAGTGCGGTGGTGAGGTGTAATTTGCGTTCAGTATGGACAAGAACGTAGACACAGTAGATGGGACGAGCGTAATGGAAAATGCGACTGGGAATGACAGGAGTGTACGTGGTCAGATAACCGATGGCGTTAGCGGAAGACAATTGGCGTACTTACAGTATCACGAACATGGTAACGAACAGACTGAAATGTCAAGATTGCCTAGAACACAGCAAGGAATAAAACAGGAAGTAGAGGATGACTTTGTAGATGATAGTGGGTACGTAAACGAATCCACTGACATGTTTGATTCACCACAGATAAAGAAAGAACCGAAAGAAAATTTTGAAATAGGATCAGAATGCGCCGATTCCGTAGAACAAAACAGTGTGAGAATTTTAAGCATGAACGACTTATTTGAACGCTTAACCAAACAAATGGCAGGACAGACTGAGCAGCTCAAAACACAGAATGATCAGCTTCAAAGACAAGTCAGTAATCAGGTTAGTCAGCTTAAAACACACGTTGACAAGCAACTTAAAACACAAAGTAATCAACTCAAAACACAGAATGATCAGCTTAAAACACACGTTGATGAGCAGCTTAAAAAATAAGTTGGTCAGCTTAAAGCACAGGTCGAAGAACAAGCAATTAAAATTAGTAAACAAATAGAACAGGTAGAACAAAAAGTGGGTAATTTAAATTCTGCAGTAAATAATATGAAGTCTGAAATTGATGCAATTAATAAAAATATGAACACTATGCAGGGGGAAATTGACAACATTAACAGTAGGCTTGATGTTGAAATTCTCAACATCCAAGAGAAAGTAGAACCTCTAGTTGAAACAAAAGTAGACGAAAAAGTTTTCAGTCTTAAAACTGAGATCGTAAACGAATGCCAACATGGAATATCACAGTTGAAAAAGGCAGTTTCAGACACTGAAAGAGATTTAGGCGAAAAAGTTACCGGATGTGTACAAAAGTGTGAACAAAATACATCGAAAATTCAAGGTAAAATTTTCGATCTCGAGAGTAAAATCAAAGACAGGCCTGGTGTTGTCTGTAATGGCACACCATTTACGAAGCTGTTGGAAGGTGAGGAACGTTTTGATCCCACAAGAGACATAATGGATGGCATCCATTGGAATTCATCAAAAATTGCGAGAGGATGTTTCCTGAACACTTGTCTGGTCAGGATAAGATAAACATAGTAATTAGTGCCTTAGCAGGTGACGCTAAGCGATGGGGAATTAACTTGAATACCGAACTAATGACGTTCGAAGAGTTTAAACAAAAGTTTACGGAAGAATACTGGTCCGAACAAAAACTGGATCATTTGTGGCGCAAGTTTATCATGGCCAAACTTCATGATAACAGGGGCAGGAATTCTTTGAAAGATTTCTGCGAATATTGGTACCGAAAGTTGACACATTTAAGAGGGAGAAGATCCGATTCTGAAATCATATGGGAGCTATATAAAAAGCTTCCAGAAGATTCGAAGAGATATGTGGGAAGCAATCATCACAGCTTCCAAGCGTTTCTCGAAAGGGTCGAAGACGAAGATCATTGGCGCGAGAGTTGTGCCAATTATCAAAATTTTAGTAACAGAAATAATCGCAATATTGACGAGAGAAATGACGGCGATGGATTTCGCGTCAACATGATTCAGAGAGGTAGAGGCAGAGGAAGAGGAAGAGGGAGTTAACCAGGTCGCGGTAGAGGGTACGCCGCGCAAGATAATAATGACGCGGGAAACTGATTTCCGCGAACGTTGCGGACCAAATTGAAGCGGACGAAACATACCGGCCCCGATTTAAGAAACATTACCGGACTGTCAGTGAAGTTATGAGACAGGTTAGGGACAGGCGTGGAACGACGCAGCGTGTTGTGGCGAAGCAAGCGTCAGGTGCGAGCGCAGGTGACTCATCTTCGCCATGCAGAGCGCTACATGTTAGCAAGCGAGAGGAGCATCAGAGGGCAACGGCCCAGCCTAGCAGAACAGCTGTTCAGAGAGAAGCCGCTAGCAAGGCGGCAGAATTAGGTACAAACATTGCCGTAAGAGCTGGTGAATACATTACGTGTGGTAATTCCGTGGCGAAGGAAATAGTAGATTGAACAGTGGATACACAGAGAGGTGCGGTTAGCAGTGTTAGTAATGAAGTAAATGGCGAGAATGAAGTAGCAGAAGTAACTGATTGGCGTGTGCATATCGATGATCTGTACAAGGGCCTCAAGCAATGTGAGTGGGAGGATTTTAAGAAGCAGTATGAGGCAAGGAGGTTAATTAGTGAAAAAGGAAATAGTAGGGACGTCGATAAGGTGACGTGGCCCAAATTTGAAGAGGTGAGAGTAAACAGCGCCGCGCAAAGTACGCGTGCTGCCGATAGGACGAAGGTTAAAGATAGAAAGGAATTGGAGTATGAAATCCTAAGCATTGACGAGGAAGTAACTTCAGTTAACGATCAGCCAATAGTACAAGCTGCTACCGAAAGGCACCGTGGGGAAGGGGCAGGTAATTACCTAAGAGTAACTGAAGTCCACGAGGATTACACTAAATATGAAGTAACAGTGGATGTGAGTAAAGCTGATAATGAGGTCGTTTCGCCAAAAGAGGATATTGAGTTAAAATCAAAGTCTAACGAAAATACAGGGGAAGAACTTAGTGCCTGTCTCAGAAAAGCTTTTATGTTGTAACCTGAAAGCGATCCAGAATGGTTGGATTCTGACGATAGTTCAGATGACGAGTATTTCGGTACTAGTGAAAATAATGGGAATACAGCTAATTGCCATATCGTACCTACTGATGACGAAGTTTCAAAACAAAACACAGATGTTGAGACTGAACACAGAAAGAAAGAGCCACCTGATGACTCGTGTGAATTTTGCAAAGAGTTCAAGTAAGCAAAGACTTTGAACGCCAGAAACCGAGAAAGCCACCAGATATAAATGATTCACAGGTTAGGAACGTATCTTGAGATGATGTCACAGCCGACCAAGGTGCGTTGTGGAAAAAAAAAACAGGAAGGGGCAAGATGTAGAGCCTGGGGCAGATTTATATTGGACTTTGAGAATGTCATGAACACAGTACATCATGAAACTACTGGGTTCCCACCGGAAAAAATTTTGTTAGGCAGCAGAAGTAAAAGTTTAATTGAGGAAAAACTAGAGTTTCCACCTTGTACAAGCTTGGGGTTGAGTCAAAAGAAAGAATTAGTCAGAAAAAGGGCAAAGCAAAAAGCTGAATCTAGATCTAAAAGACATGATAAAAACCTGAAAGTTTCAAAATTTAAAATTGGGGATTATGTTCTTTTAAAAACCCACGAAAAATCTAGTGAACTGAACCATGAAATTTCCAAATTTAAATACATTTACAATGGACCGTATATAATATAGAACATTCCACACAATAATGCTTACTGCTGGATCTACCCAAAATCCAAGAGGCCTTAAGGTGTAAGGAACGTTGTGGACCTGAAACTGTATGTTCCTAGGAGTGAGTGACCTAAGTACAATCAGAAAGCAATTTGCAGTAAATGTGTTGGATCTTATGCTGAAACTATTTTATTCTAAATCTAACAAATCTTTGTAAATGTATGTATACCAATGTCAGTGTGCTAATGTACTTATGTAAGTTTCAGATTACCAAATGTATTATAAATGTAGGGATGTATGGAGAAAAAGGCTGAAAAGAAAGAGTAAATGCTGCAAGCCAAATAAACGATGGGACTGCCAAAAACCAAAGAGGGCAGATAAATAGTCAAAGGAGAATTGTAAGTGTGGTACAAGTGTTGTGATAAAATGTTGCGAAATGTACTGCCCAATTCTGAATAATGGGCAGCAAATATTTGTAGTAATTTTTCTAAATAGTATTGTGTGTTTATTAGTAAATAAGGAAATGGACTGCCATTCAATACAAGCAGCAACAAATTGTTTTATAGTGTATATAGGTATTTGTATATGCTTTGTAGTTAAGTGTTTGTGTTTCAGCTTTTGAATTTAATTCTCTAGAAATTTAATAATAAGTAATTTGCTATTTAAATCATGTTCTGATAGGAGGTTGGACTGTGCCAAAGGCACTTAAGTAAATGATAGGTAAATGTTCTCGATATATTAAAAAATATAGACCTATATGAAGTGAGTGAAAGAAAGTTTTGTGGTATAAACTTTTACGATGGCACGTTCACGCAAAGATTCAGAACCCCTGTATCAATATAAAGTTCAGTGTTCCCATCAAATTTGCACTTAGTGAAATTTACTGGAAACATGGGCATTTGTAACAACAACAACGCTGTAATATTGTACATATAAAAAATATTTTTTTTCCATCTGATTTTCCGTTAAACTTGAGTAATTGATGTTCTGATTTCATTTGTTTTCTTGTTTCATGCCATTGTGTTAAGAAAACTGTAAACAATTTTCAATGTGAATATTAATGTTTATGTCAAATGTCAAACAATATTGTAATAGAATTGAAATGTAACAAATGTTGAAACTATTGTAAGATGTTTAAAATTGTAACTGTGCGTCTGGTCCATACGTAGGCAATGTGTTAGAATATGTAGAATGTAAAACCTTGGGTGAATACCCTGTCTGTAAGGGAGCGGTAAAAGGTGGATGGCAGGCGAGCGCGGGAAAATGCACGCGGGCGCTGCACAGCACAACGGGCTCAGCAGTAGTAGTTGGAGTTTGGCATTGGTCAGAGCAACACGTTCTGGAGCGTGGAGGCTCTCCTGGAAGACGTAGTTTCATTGAGCCTCGGGTATGCCGTTCCAACGCCCATACAGCATGGCAAAATTCCATAGGCACTAAATGGAAAAGTATTGCGACGCTATGAAGAAATAAAGTGAGAATACGTCAAGAGCCATAGCTGTGGTTGTATGTGTGCTTTGTGCCTCGCCATCTCGCCACCCGCCAACCGCCGCATCGATACGACCAGGTTGAAACTTTTAGTACTGTATTCGTATGGACCAGTGTTACTTTTGTTCCATACTGTTCAATAACAACTTAAATTTTACCAGAACTTTCCTATCATTTAATTATCCTCACAACTAACCTAATTAGGGTCCTTTCAAAATGTTGTGCAATCCGAGTGTCCCGAAATGAAAATTAAATTTTGTGTTAATAATAATTACTTTCAGACCTAACTATGTTAGAATGGTGTTTAAAGAACTGCTTTGTTGATGAACCAGTAAATGAATAACGGAAGTCTGATAAAGTTGGAAGATAACTTTAATATTGATTTAGTAATGAAGTTTAATTATTTCGAGACAGATATAAAGGTATTTAAATGAGTAGGAAATAAGATAAAGAGAGTGGTAACTCATATATTGGAAATCTTGAGCGCATAATGGTGTCAGTAATTAAATTTCTTAATACAGTGATCATAACAGTTTCAGGGTCCCCCCCTTTTTTTTTATTCATTTGAATTCTGAAGTGTTCTAAACTGATTTGACCAGCAAAAGTTAAAGTCAATATAAAAGCCAAAATTTATCAGTGTTTTATCTTTATTAAAATTGAAATTTTGTTTTTGGCTTGAAATTACTATTTCTGGGGTAACCTATGCCCGATTTTAATCAGATCAATAGACAGTACGAAGTTTTGTAGTATACATTATAGTGTAGTGTTATGTATTTATGGTTTTTCCATATCAGTACAGAACGTGAAACTATCAGTTAAATAGATTTTCTGGTTCTAAAATTTACTATATTATGCAGTGTTACTACGTGTTGGTTTGCATGAATATACACCAACTTGTACAGGAAAGAAACTCAGTTAATGCCTAATTAGGCTGGCGACCGTATTATTAACAAATTGGTAGCATCTTCTGTGTTGTTTCTTGTCCGTCCTGACGTGTAGTTGCATTTCGGACTTACTTGACGTATCATTGTTATTACAGAGTGGGTGTAAGTCTGATTTGCCACCATTCAGGTACACGCGGTCAATATCTATACAAAAATCCTGTCTCGTAAGGTGAACCCCACTCACCATAGTACAGGCTTTAATGAGTATTGTGTGCCCCACGCGCACGTTACAAGCTGCCATGAGCAATTAGTCGGACGTAACTACGTTACGTATGGCAAATTTGCGACTTGCAGAGGAAGCCAAGACGTTCGTGATGTACCATGAGACGCTTAGTAAGGCGAGCACGTTTGAAGAATTGGCATATGGGTTACGACAAAGATATCGTAAGCAGAAGAGTGCAAGATTTTTTAGGGCAAAGTTACCTAATTTGACACAGTGAGTCAATGAGACAGTGGAGTCTTGTTCAGATAGGATACGGAAAATTAATTCGCAGACCTATGAATTATCGGGTAATCCTGATGCGGGCCGTGTATTACTACGTGAGGCAGAAAACAGAGCCCTCGACGTATTCCTCAGGGGAATTCCTGCAGAATTATCTCGTAGGGTTAGGATGGAGAATCCTTCAGGTACAGGGAAGTTAGTTTGGTTGTCAAGAGGTACCGATGTACCACTGCAGAGACTATGTGTGGTGGAGCCACTGCACAGCAATGAAGCATTGGATGAAATGCATTGTTTTATTAGGAAGAGCGTTGCGTGCGTAACGGATATAAATTGGGAACTGATGATTCCGGTCAGTGTAGATAATTTTGGGGCAGATGAAGTGGATCTCCCAAAGGGTTTAGTGGTAGCAAGTTTGGAAATACTCGACAATGAGGATATAGGTGAATCCCAAGGTGATTATAACGTCAAGCAAACCGTCAAGGCATCTGTACTACGTGATAAGATTCGTCATTTGGAGAATGGTAATCGGAAAGCCATGGAAGCTTTGTTATTAGAGTTTTTAGGTTTGTTTAATTCAGAAGGTCCATTACCACCAACACCTATTACACAGCACCATATACAGACTGGCGATAGTCCGCAGGTCTATAGAAAACCATACAGGATAGCGAAACACCTACAACCACTAGTGGAATTTATTAATTAACAGCTAAGGGACGGTATTATTGAGAACAGTGAAAGCCCGTGGTCTGCCAACATAGTGATAGTTCCTAAGCAGTCCTTGGACGGTACTAAAAAGTATAGGTTTTGTTGTGACTATCGTTTTTTGAACGCACGAACTGTAACAGATGCGTATCCAATACCGAACATCACGGAAACATTGGACAACCTAGGTCGGTGTAAATATTTTTCGACACTAGATCTAAAGAGTGGGTACCATCAGATAGAAGTAAGTCCCGCGGATAGACCGAAGACGGCCTTTACAACAAGCCTTGCTCACTTTCAGTATCGCAGAATGCCATTTGGGTTGGAAAACACTCCTGCTACTTTCCAGCGTTTGTTAGATGGCGTGCTTTGAGGACTGAAACCGAAGATTGCTATGGTATACCTCTATGATATTGTTACTTTTTCGCGTAATATAGAAGAGCATGTGGAACGTCCGAACGCAGTATTTAGTAGGCTAAGAGCGGCAAATCTTACGCTTAATGTCATGAAATGTCAGTTAGCTCAGACGCAAGTGACTTACCTTGGGCATATTATCAGTCAGGATGGGGTAAGAACGGATCCTCGTCTAACGTCGGCTGTGCGTGGTTTTCCAGTACCACAGATCATTAAACAAGTTCAGCAATATGTCGGTATATGTAATTACTACAGACGATATGTAAAGGGGTTCGCGGAAATTGCGCGTCCATTAACGAGATTGTTAAAGAGAGCTGTTAAGTTAGAATGGACAGCACAGTGTCAGGATGCATTCGAGAAGCTAAATTCTTTCTCAGAGGGTTAATGGACATTAATATCCAGTGGCTTACGCCTCCATGCAACTGAATAAGGCCGAGAAGAATTATTCAGCAACTGAGTAAGAAATGTTAGCAATGATTTACGGTATCTCGTATTTTCGCTGTCACTTCTATGGGCGTAAATTCAAGGTGATTACAAATCACACAGCATTGAAGTGGTTGGTGGGGTTGAAAGATCCTTCGATTCGTTTAACGAGATAGGCACTGAATCTAAGTGAATTTGACTACGATGTAATTCACAAACCAAGGGTAAAATGTACGAATGCAGATGCCCTTAGTAGAAAAATAGCAGCTGTACAAGTTGTGGGCATAAGTGAGAAGGAGTGGATAAAGGCGCAAGCCACTGACAGAGAGTGTCAATTGTTCCGAACGCAACCGCAGTTTGAAATGCAGGATGGGTTACTTTGCAGGAAGATGAAGTGCGGACTACGCGTCGTAGTACTGGAGTCGCTGAGGGAAGAAGTGTTGAAACAAGCGCACAACCATGTATTGTCGGGTCTTGGTGGTAAAAGAACGACTGATAGACGGGTAGCTGAAAGGTTTTGGTGGAAGAGACGTCGCAATGAAGTAGAGCAGTATGTGCAAAATTGTATACCGAGTGCGCAGAGAACAGATTTAAGTCATCAGAAAATTCAGTTATAGAGACTACCTGAAGCGAATCGTCCATTCGCATTCATCGGATTAGACGTAATTGGAGCATTTAACAAGACCCAAGCAGGTAATCGATACGTATTAACAATATTAGATCATTTTTCCCGATACCTGGTAATGGTAGCTATTCCAGATCAGAAGGCAAACACTGTTGCGCAAACCTTAGTAAATAACTGGTTGCTGAAGTATGGTGTGCCTGATACTATAATTACAGATCAGGGTGGTAACTTTATGTCGGAGCTGATGAAGCAGTTACGCCGTTTATTGAAAGTTAAGAAATTGCAGACAAGCCCATCTCATCCTCAGTCGAATGGACGAACAGAACTGGTTCATAGGACGTTAGTTAAGATGATTAGTCATTACGTAAATTCAGAACATACGGATTGGGACGTGCATTTAAATCTGTTGACAAGCGCATAAAATGCTAAAATTTATACAGGAACGGGGCTCTCTCCGTATGACGTAATTTATGGTCGGAAAATGCCATCACCAATTGATGTGCTCAAACCTCAGGTAGGTTCACAGGATGAGTCAGTGAAGAATTTCGCCAAGAAATTTAGAGAGATTTGGCAAAGGGTACAGCGTGCTAATACTAAAACTTTGGAGAAAGAAGAGAGTATTGGGCAAAGAACAGGTAAACTGCCACAATACAGAATTGGTCAATGGGTATTGTTGGCTAATCCTTATGTTCCGAAGGGTAAAACGAAGAAGTTTTTCGCGAAATATTCTAGACCTTATCAGGTAAATGAAATAGTGTCTCCAGTGAACGTAAAGTTTCAGTTACCAACCAAGTCGTCAGTAGTTCATGTGAGTAGGATTAAGCCGTTGAAGGGGGCAGTGGATGCGTTATCGCAGATTACTCCAGCAGTAACAAAGAGTGTGAGGGTACCAAGGCTAAAAGAACAGCAGAGGAATGTTCCTTACGCACTTAGGTCTAGGGATAAGTAGATTAAGTGTCCTCGGGGAGGGACATGTCGTATTTATTGTTATTAGGTAATAGGGTATGTGTAGTTTTTACTTGTGACGTGGTAAGGAATGGAGCGATTGACATGGCTTCCATTTCCTTCAGGTGCCATGCCAGGATGTGGCCCGGAAAACTTTTCGTCAGTCTGGTACTGCTACACGGTTGCAGAGGAGAAGTGGTGCAGGTGATCCACTAGATAAGGGAAGTTTGCAAGACAATTAGATGTGGTATTGTGAAGCCGCAGGTGGACAATTGTGTTAATGTATAATATATGGGGAGTGAGGAATGATGTATGGACACTACAGGATAGGTTTACAGCGCTAATGGCGGCCATGGAGAAGGAGGAGTTGTTTCAAGACATACGGAACGAGTATCAGGAATTGAAGCTCTCATACGAAAAGCTGAGAAGACAGCCGCAACAAGTAACGGAAGTGGTCCCGCAAACGCTCGTTCGCAGGAAACGAGGGTGGTTGGATGCAGAGGGAAAACTGCTGAAAACAGTGTTTGGAACCACGGGCGAGGAAGATATAAGGAGCTTAAATAGTACGGTGTGGGAGATGCATGAGTTGGCGGAGGAGACAAAGTCGAAAGTGAATTGGTACATGACACGCACAGGTAACATGGAACAGGGGATATTGAATTTCACTAGAACAGTGCGGGAGTTGACGTCAGACCTGGAACGGTATGCAACAAATACCAGGAAACTGTCGAATAAGGATAAAGTGGCAATACAGGCGATATTGAGCCGAATAGACGGGAAAATACAAGTAGCTGCTTTATTGAGGGCATTAGCAGACAGGGTGCATGATGCGCATGTCGAATTGGAAGCGTTATATGAAGCAACGCATTACGCAGTGCATGCGCAATTCAGTGCCACTTTGTTATACAGTAGACCCGTATCCAATTAGATGGGGTGCACTTGGGAAGTGGGTGCAAGTACAAACTCAGGAAGTGTTGTTAGTGTCAAGACGGAGGAGTGCTCATGTGGTAATGTCTATGGAAGATTTGACAGACTGTTTCAGGGGAAGTGTTTTTATTTGTCCAGTAAAGGAGGTGGCAACCCACAATCATTCGTGTGAGATGCAGTTGTTCTTGGGGAATATGGAAACTTTAGAATGCGAAAAGAAGGTATTACTTCCGCGACCGAAATTTCGGAAAGTTGGGGAACACTGGATTTATTGTGTGTTCGAACTAGAGACTGTAGTTGCCACTTGTTACAGAAATGGTAGATTGACAGATATATCAAAGCTTGAATTGCGGGGCAGAGGTTATCGATTAATGGCACTGGATGTGAAATAGTGGGGAAGCATTTTCACCTACCAGATACTTTCATGGGTACAACAATGATTAACATGACGCAGCCTATCTTGTATTATCCAGAGGAACCACCACACATATTGCCTCGCCAGAACATAACGTTTAATAACGAGTCCTTGGATCCCTCATTGCTGCAATCTTTAGATAGCCTGATTATCTCAGAAAAAGAGCAGATCTCAGTTAATCAACTACTGCAGCATGTGCAGCAATATCGGGAGAAACGTAAGCAAAACCCAATTATATTTGGTGTGTCAATGACTAGCGTAATCTTAGTTCTAGTGTTTATTTGTGCAACATACTTTTGTATACAGGAAAAGGTGCCTCGTTCTGAAATAACAACCATACATCAAATACCTATGGGATGGATCAGGAATAGTGGAACGTAATATAAGTAGATAACCAATGATAAGTTTAAAATCAGTATTAAGTGTAAATAGGTTATTAGTGGATAAGAAAAGTTTGACAGTGTTGAAGGAGTAGCTGTAAGATATCTGTGGAGTATAAGGAAGTATGGCGTTCACAACCAGTAAGTCCAGAATTGTAAAATTCGGGAAGAATTTTCTTAAAAGAGGGGGATGTGTAGTGTCGCGAAATAGTAAAGAGTTGGAAACGTGGAATATTGTCAAAGTTTCGTTGCCTATGCCAAGGGCCAGAGGCAGTAGGTTAGCCAAGAGGCAAGAGGATTGCACATTTATCGGAATGTGTTGTCACGCAGGGGTAGTGGCCTGGTTACACACAACAGGCGAGAGAGAATTGCTTAGCACTGGGGTTTGTTTTTGACGGAGACTTTCGTAGAGTGTATAACAGAGGTATAGCGTCAGCTGTACTGCATTTCATAACTTCGCATAAGTCTGCCGTAACAACACGTAACTCTGTCACAAGAACACCCAAGGGGGGAGTATGACAGATAAATCAGCAGTATAAGTGGAATGAATGCTTCATTACAAACGAGCATGATGTCAGGACGTCGCTCGTGCTTCCTTTAAATACACCAGCTTCGATAGCAACAAGGCACTCGCAGTTAGACTTGCAGTTAGATGTGTACTGGGATGCTGCATAGCGCTCAGATCGGTGATCGACATGTTAATCTTTATTAAGGAGATGTTGCAGTGAGGACAGCCCATCCAGCAGCAGACGTGAGGGGACAGTACCAGCTCTGGTCCTCTCTGCTGCCGCTGTCAATCATCAACCCAGGATTAGAAGACATCGCGGCAAACTCGCTCGCCGCCAACGCTGACCACATCAGTGAAGCATCGTCGAGATCGTGCGGGGCCTAGGCCCTGTGCATCCGCCATCACAACCGGGTGAGCCGACGACCCTGGAGGACTCCAGCCCGTTCCGCCCATCCACCGAGGCCGGGCCACCAGGAGGAGCTGGGAAGAAGACGGGGTACTCTTTGCACTACGAGAACGCTTCTCGTGCCGACAGCACCGGGACTCCAGCCCGGAGCCTCGTACGTGCAGCGGCCTGCTGTCCGCCGACGAGCCGGCTGGCCAGCCGGGCGCCACCAGCCACGCGCGGCCGAAGTAAGGGCACTCCTACGCTACGTCACAGCACGCGCGCGGCGCTGCACTAGCAAGACTGGTGCGGCCCGGAGCTGGTGTCATCGCACCGAGTCACCGAGGACTCGGGGAAGGTCGTTGATATCACCAAGCTCAGCCAGCCTGTGTCATGCGGACCACATTGTGCTCGGCAGTAATAGAGGTGTCATGAATTAATATTGTTTCTTTGGCGTTTCTGACGCGACCACAGTCATTTCCTAGCATCCTGTCAGCTGGAGAGGTCACCGCTCGGCCTCCAGTCCACCGTAGGCGACCGGGACCACCGGGGCGCCTACAGAGCTTCTTCTCCAGTATAGCAGCTACCTGTAATTTAATTTGTCTACTGTATAGACGGCTTATGAAGTAATGGCCCTAGACTGTGATTAATTTTAAACAAATGAAAGTTACTAATCTCACATGTCAACATATGAAGTGTTAGCATAGTTGCTGCTAGACGCTGATAGAGCGCCGCCAGGCTGAAGTGAGAGTAAATGTATCAGTTCACAGCAAGTGTTTAAAAATCGAAGCTAAGACTAGTCTCAAATAACACATAGCCTTCTCTTCGTATACTAGGTGGTACCTAAAAGTACAAAGTATTGGACTACGTGGGATTCAGAGCCAGGTGAACGAATTTTAAAATCTAGTTTCTCTTTGCACTGCTCGTTTTCCGTAAGTTTTATGCCTTCTATTTTTTTCGTCCTATTGTAAAATTTTTGTATTTCTTGTGAGGTTCCACTTCTCTTCCTGTGTGTGGAGGTCAATGGGAAGTCTTGCAAGAAACGGTCTGAAAAGTCGGAGAGCACTTCCAAAATAGGGTAAAGAAAACGAGAAGGAAAGAAATTTATGAAAAAGGAACAGTAAAAAAGGAAGCAGATCGTTGCTATAGAGCACATTTCATTATAATCTGGTCACACACATACACACAGACACACACACATGTGGGACTGAGGAGCTCCTATGCACTAGAAGTTCAGTTGAATCTGTTTCGCTCTAATTCTCTCTTCCATCGTGATGACCTGAAAACGGTCGCTTTAACATTCCACTTCTCGGTTTGTCATCACGCTGACCTACTAGCAACTATTCTTTGGTCCATTCCAGTTGGCAGAATACATTTCCCTGAGGTTGCTACATGGATCCATTGTAACAAAGACATGTTGTCAACCAAAATACTCATGGAAATATCCTCAAATAAATCGACTAACAAGAACTTCAGTAAATCGATAGACGAGGTCATGTGAAATTCACTGCTCTTGAGTACCTCCAAGTGTTTAACAGATTGGCACATGATGCACCACTTTATTTTAGGTGTCTCACTTTAGTTTTTGGGCTAGTGATGTGCAGCTGCAAGGTACCACCATTTCCGAGTTGGTTATGATATCTTACGATCACATAGCTGCTTAATTCTTCAAACTGATCAGCTTGAGGTCAAGATTGGCAAAAATGTGTTTAAATGTTTGAAAGTAATCACGGTAATTGAGGAAACGTAATTAGTGATTTGAAGGAAAGTTGAATTACAGGTTATTTCAACAGCAATATTACAAAATATGGCATTGCCAAAACTATCGTTCGCTGCACCACGGCTCGGTTATTGGAGGAACGAATACAGTGTCTAGTTTATATTCATAGCCACTAGATTTCGGTAGTCTTCACTTTGCTTCGTTACTGTCACATGTTGCAAAATGGCTTCTCCGCAGATGAAGTCATTTTCAGTTATCTAGTTTTAAATGATTACAGCGCAAATACTTTTCAGGTTGAGGTACCAAACTAATCCTTGGAATGGGAAGAGTTCTGATCGCCTTCGTGTTTCCGTCGAAAATTTTGCACGAATCTAAACTGCTTTCGAATGTGGTCCTACAAAATCAACTCGTCGGGATTTACGACTGCTTACAACTACAATTTCGCGTGGTTTGGGATGTCGGTTGGTTATGAAACCGTATAAAAAAATGGTTCAAATGGCTCTGAGCACTATGGGACTTAATATCTGTGATCATCAGTCACCTAGAACTTAGAACTACTTAAACCGAACTAACCTAAGGACATCACACACATCCATGCCCGAGGCAGGATTCGAACCTGCGACAGTAGCAGTCGCGCGGTTCCGGACTGAGCGCCTAGAACCGCTGGACCACCGCGGCCGGCGAAACCGTATAAGTTACCGCTGTTACGTGCTCTAATTAATGACGCAAACGTGTGGCATATTCCGATGAGCTCCTGAATGCTATTCACAGTGATAACACTTCCGCACAACGCATCGTGTTCAGTGATAGAGTGACTTTGTTAAGCAGGAAAGGAAAAAATCCCAGTGTTCGAATTTGGGGCCAACAGAACACATATCCTCAAACTGAAAATGTACGATATTCAACCAAAATCAGTGACGGTCCTTTCTTCTTTGGTGGAAACACGGTCAAACGTTCAGCAATATCTTGCTGTTACAAAAGTGATTGTTTCCAATGTTGGACGAGGACAACGTCATTTTTCAACAAGAAGGGGTACCCCCTCAGTGAAGTTGCCAAGTGCGTAAATATTTGACCGAAACTCTACCGAGTCGTCAAACAGCCGGTGACTTAGCATTTAGCTGGCCCGCATGGTCACCGGATTTGACGACCTGTAACTTCTTCATGTGGGGCTTCATTAAGCACCATTTATGTATCAACACTCTTACACAGCCAAGAAAAGCTGAAGAAATGAATCTATATTGCCATAAAATCAATCACGATGGACATGGTTATCCGAGTATGGGTGGAATTCGAGTATCGATGTGATGTTGTTCGCGTCGCTGGTGGAGAAAATATTGAACATATTTAATTTAAATAGGAGGAATTCTTAAGTAAGTGTCCCAAGTTTCGTATGTGTCTTACAGTGTAATAAATATATGCGTTAGAAATACGCATATTCTTTTTGGAACAACCTGTATTTTACGCTGATAACTCAAATGCCTGTGAGTATTCGGAAGATGACTATCCGTTGTGCATAGTAAATATCACCGTACAAATGGGATCAGATCCACTGATTGACCGTAACTTATCCGATGGACATCCAGGACTGCGGTTTTGATGCGCATGAGCGATGTCTTAGTAACTTTAGGTGGTTCTGAATCGCTGTATAAAACTGAGAAATTTTTATATAGCCCCCTTTCAAGATATGGCATATTCGGTTTGGATCCAACATAGGTACAGATTTTCTTGGATACTGGCTGCTGCGTTTCACCCGTTGTTCTACGAGGAACGTTCAAAACAAAGGTACATAACGAAGCTGTGTGTGTAACTACTGCCTTTATTCAAAGGTAATCACCACAAACTTGAACACAACTATCCCACTGTTTCACGAGCTGAATGATTCTCTCTTCCCACAATTCCTGTGGCTGTGACAGGAGCCATTCTTTCACTGTAGCCTTCAGTTCGTAGTTCGAGTTGAAGCTCTTCCCTTTAATACTTTTTTTCGGACTAAACATATGGAAGTCACAGGGCGACATTTCCGGGCTATAGAGCCTTGAAAATGTGCGGACGCACGTTATCGTGGAGCTATTTGAGTAGTCCAGGCCGTTTGCTACCGATGGACTTGCATAGTCTGCGAAGTGTCTCCTAGTACATGTCACTGTTAATGTTTTTTTTTCTTTTCTTCCTTGAGGAATTCTATGAGAATCGGATCTCAGACGCCGAAAAGAACAGCGGCCATCATCTTGCCTGCTATGGGCACACAGCTTTGAATTTTTTAGGTCAAGTGACGGCATTACATTCGCGTTCCTAGATATCTTACTACATTACTCCAAAGCGCCATATGCAAATTTCAACAGGTTTGTTTGTTGCGACGTATCGTACCTTTTCATCTGAACATTCCCTATATTTAGTCCTAGTCACTTAACCACAGCTAGTCTGAACTAAAACCTTCGTAAACTAGGCCGCCGTACGCTTGACACTTCACTCACATGACAAAAATCAAAATCACGTATCGCCGCACTACAGTAACAATTCGAGTCGAGTCCACTACTGTCCAGTTTCCCTGTTGTTTCTTCTTCTGAAGACGTGCAGCTTTGTGTGCAACTGTGGGAAACGCCCTTTTACAAAGTAGCCGACTCCAAATGTTCATTGGAGGGGGTCCTTTCGCATGCTTTTTTCTGATACATTTTTCAATTTATCTTCCTTCACTAACAGCAACAATTTATGTCCGATTTGAGACCGATTGTCACTGAGAAGACGTTACACTCATTAACGATCACTACCGGTTAGGATTTTTTTTACTACCATTGTTGTTATGCATTGTTACAGGCACGTAAGTGGTACAATATTCCTTCAAGGTACGTTAGACAGTCCGCGTTAATTCGCAAACAAATCAGGCTGCTTCAATCACGGTGAAGTCATAGGCTTGTCCAGACACGGTACACCCTATTCGCTGTTCTGTAACGTCTCCGAACCGACACAACTTACTATTCTGGTTCAACACTGCCGGTTGGCACAAGTGAAACACTAGCACAACATAAACCAGCTGAGCAGATCCTTGCGACCGACTGGTACTAGTTCTACACAATTTACAGCGATCCCAGGCGAGAATTGTGCACTACTAAAGGGATGACTGAGATTTTGTTTGGTGAGCTTATTTGCACAGGTCTTTCCATAATAAGGGATACATTTACGGAACTTTCTCGTGGTATATTAGAGGTTCGTCAGATAATTTTTATTTTAATGACAAAATTAATCGAATATTGTTCTTGCGTTTTCGGTTTTTTAGAGGAACGTGATAATAGTAGGTAATTTGAAACTAGTAGAAAAAATTTCCTTACAAGTAGCCGCTTATCCTGGTCCTCACTAAATTTTATAAAATCCTTTCTCAGAAGCGGAGATCAATACGTTCGAGTCAAGGATTTACTTCAGGTTTGTACACTTTTAGTGGTCAATTAGGACGACAGAATGTGCAACTAGTAAGGCGTACTACCTAGACAATTTCAAGAAAATCAAAAAAGAAGTTTTACGCGTCAGAGATGTAACGATGCGACCGTGAGCACGAGATGTTGGCGGTCATGTGGTTAGCGTTCAATTGTCCTACTTGGTGGATTGCTGGATCGAGTCCTGCTGATCTCTTTAGTTTCAGTTTATATTTTTTGAGCACTATTCGTATTATTTCTTAGATATTACATTTGAAAGACAGTATGATGTAAAGACACGTGTATTTGCATGAACGTTTATTGAATTTCCAATATTATTTGCTGTTTTTCTAATTTTTACTATCACAACTACTATCGTGTTCATAATTACCGAGAAGTAGGCGACTGAACACATGAATTTTTGCCAAAGATGTACGCCTAACGTGCTTTCCAAAAACACTTATACGTACAATCGTGTAAGGTACGGAGAACTGTTTTGTACCTGAGCGCTTCCATCTGCAGATACATGCTTCAAACACAAGGAACGGATTTGGAAAGCCCAAGCTAATCACTGATAAAACAAAGGTGTAAATATCTTTATTCAATAAATATTCCAGAATATGAAGGTATTGTACGATTAGTCACCGGATGGGCTTTCGAAATTACAAGTTAAAATCTCTTATTTTTCATATAGACGAGCGAAACAAAGTTAAAGCTGCGTCTAATACATAGAATAAATGAACGAGGGTTGACTCAAAAGTTATTCCTCCACCATCGTAACTTTTCAACAGTTGGCACAAGTGATATGCGGCAAGTACTGGCTTGTTCCGTAGACTCTTCTCTTCAGCTCCAGTTGACGGGAAGCCTTAGCATTGAACGGTTGTCTTGTTACAATGAAAAGTATGGAACCCTGGGCAGACGGTCGATGAATGCGAGTCAAGCAACGTGCAGTCATTGAATCCTTGACAGCAGAAGGTGTCACCCCAAAGGAGATTCATCAGAGAATGAAAGCAGTTTATGGTGATTGTGTTGATGAGAGTGCTGTGTGTCGTTGGGCGAATAAGTTTAAAGATGATGAGGCGGGAACATCTGACCTGCGTGACAAACAAATAGTTGGACGTCCTGTGATAGCAACCACCGAGTTCCACAAGCAAAATGTTGACAGATTGATTCAGGACGGTCTTCGTATCACTCAGAGAGAAATTGCAAGCACAATCGGCATTTCACAAGAACGTGTGGATCACATTATTGCTTTGCTTGGCTATCGGAATATCTGTGCACGATGGGCACACGTACCACCACAGCAGAACTTCAGAGACTGAATCTCACCACCTTACTGCATCCTCCATACACTCCAGATTTAGCACAGTCTGACTTCCATTTCTTTCGATAGTGAAAGGCGATCTGCGGGGACATCATTATGCTTCTGATGAAGACTTTGAGAGAACTATGAGACTGTTGTTGCGGAAACAGGGTGTGGACTTCTTCCGTGACGGCTTCAGAAATCTTGTTCATCGCTGCCAGAAATGTATCCAATTGACTGGTGATTACGCGGAAAAGTGAATATTGGTAATTAAAGATCACAATCTGAAGATTATTTCTGCGTTTGATTTATTAAACTATTCCAATCCAAATCCAAGTAATGAAGTTGGAGGCATTACTTTTCATTCAACCCTCGTAATTTTCTCACATGCACCAGGAATCTTCGGATTTTCTAAGGAGGAAAAAACCTCGTTAGCACTTTGAAAACTTTCTCTTTCTTCTGACAACGTCGATGCGCAGCATCTGTAACGCAACATTTTCCTAAATATCGGTAACGAAAATTGGCGATGTATGAAGGCGCTTGATTATGTTTTTCAGTTGCGTATAGAAGTTAAAGTCGCATAATATCTGATATCTATTGTAATAATAAAAGTGAACAACAAAATTACACAGGAAATTCAGTAAATTTCAAGGAAAATATACACGTGTCTTTTCATCGTATTACCTTTCAAATACAATACGTACTAAAGAAGAAGACTAGTGTTGAAAAAAATATAAATTTAAAGAATAGCGGAACTCAATCCAATGATCTATTGACTACGGAGACTGAACGCTAACCACATGACCGCCACCTGCTCGTGCTCCTGGCCGCAACACAGCTGTACATTACTGACATTTTCTCGAAATCAACTTCGTTGTATTCCTTAGTACTTGTCCACTATATTCTCCTAATGCACTATTAAAACTGTACAGAGTTTTAGGTAAATCCGTGATCCGAACGTCGTGGCTTCCCCTTGCCAGATAAAATGTCCAGTGATTCACGGATTGCAATCACTCATTTGTAGTCCTAAAGGCTTTTTGATGCCCTGGTTCGTTTTCATGAGGAGCTACGTTACCATATTTTAGACCCTTAAAGAAAACAGTTTAGGCCTGAGAAATGTCTGTAAATAGCGGACATGAGCTATCCATCTGCTAGAGCGGTTTGTCTACGCTAGCCAGACCTTGTAAGCCAGGGAGACACGGGGTACAAAGGGGCTGTACATCTCCGCAGCTGACTGAGCAACTTGTTTAGCATAATCGACGCGCAGGCTGCTGCACGACGATAGAGGGCGTGATCAGCTGTCAACGCCTCGGCAAACAGACGGCATGTTGTAAGCGGCTTAGCTTACGGTGCCACCACAGGTTAGCCTGGCAGTCCCGGGCAGTTACTGTCGTAGCTTCGGTGTTCTAAATCCGCGATGCCACGCTGCTTGGCGGCTGTCAGCCACCGGTGCGACCACTGCGATCGAGACACTTCGGTTACCAAATACGTCAGTTCAGCTCACAGCCTTTAGATTTGTGTGATTTATAGTGCAACCAAAATTTAGCGGATTTCTTTTAGTATTCATGCGCATTATTTCCCACTTTCCACTATTTGGAGTCAATTGCCACTTTTCACCCCATACAGATGTCTTGTAGAAATCATTTTGCTATTAATTTTCATCTTCTGATGGCTTTACAGGTCGGTAAATGATACCATCATCTGCAAAAACATCTGACAGGGCTGCTCTGATTGTCTCCCAAATCGTTTGTGCAGATGAGAAACAGCAGATGTCGTATATCACTTGGTGAACGTCAGATGTCGCCTTTGTTTTATAGGATGACTTCCCACCAGTTACCACTAAGTGTTGCTCTTCTTCTAGGAGTCTTGAACCAAGTTGCACAACTGAAATGATACACCGTAGGCACGCAATTTTACTAGAAGTCTCTTGTGAGGAAGTTGGCAAAGGCCTTCTGTAAATCTAAAAATATTTCGCCCAAGATGACGTCCCCTGCCGACAACACTCATTACTTTGTCAGAAAAAGGAGTTAGTTGTGTTTCACAAGAATGAAATTTTCTTAGTCCTTGTTGGCTATTTGTCAATACAGTACTTCCTTATGCACTGATCAAACATACACCAAATAAATCAATAAGCGAGAGTATTGATCCGTTATGGTACATAAAAGTTGCGTCACATTGTTGCTGTAGCAACGAAAAAAGCATGCCAAATTTCAAAGTGCGCAACCCTCACCGCTCCCCTCCCCTCCCCCGCCCCCCCCCCCCCCCACCCAAGATTGGCGTGGTTTTACAGAAGTTTGAAATTTAGCACGGTCTACAAAGTCAGATGCTTTCAACAGTTTCCACAACGTAGCTCTGTCTTGATGAAGCGAACCGCCGAGGTTACTTTCCATATGAGGAGCACTGCTAATTTCTTGATTCTCAGGGTAGTTCGTCAATTACGGCATTAATACGTGATTCCTTAATCGTATCACACTTACACACCATATATTACATAACATAAAAGAAGAAGCGGGATGGAATCATTGTTGGTAATCACAATTTATAATTAAGACAGTTTATTAACATTACCCCCTTTAAAAAAATTGACAATTACAAATTGTGGTCGAGCCACTAGATATAACTTTGCAAATATAGTTAGAAACCCAACGGACTGAGTACTCTAACAAATAATTCCAAATTAAGAGAACAGGGTTACTGACAAACATGAGAACTTCAAACTCCCATATAGGACTTCCCTCAAAATAGGTAAAGGGTGACTTAATAACACTTGAAGACTAGTGACAAGCTAAGATGCCATTACATAACATGATAGAACCACTTAAATAAAAAGCTACAACAGAAACACTGATCTTTAAAAAACAAATGTTCACGTGCTCAGACTTGTTAATAAAAACCTACTAGAAAAAGCTGCACGACAAATTGCGCAGATGGCATGCAGTTTAATGTTCAGCCAGTTGCCAGTCCCTAATGTTTAAGAAACCAAGTTCATAAACAAACAGGTTACATACAATATATATACCTACCAGCTTAACCCGCCTTGACGGAAGGAAGATAAACACTAAACTTTGGAAGGCAATATGTGAACAATTCCGGTTGTGGCCAGGTTCTTAAACACTGCCAGGCCTAGACCACGGATAACATTTCACTCCCCGCCAAGGCACTGGCACAATCAAAGTTTCTGCCCGAATCACAAAGACATTCCAATAACTCTGAAATATAGAAACACTCGGCAGAACCTTTGACTCACTTACTAATGGACATCTGTATTAACAGAGGGCAGGCTTTAAAAACTGCAACACAAAATCGTTTGATTGCAAGAGACACAAAGCACTAGTAAAACTTCTGAGTAAATTGTCAAATAACGGCCACCATTTAACTAGGCCAACTGAACTCTTCCACACCGTCTTAAGGTACGACTATGAAAGTCTCACCATAATAAGTTTAAAATCACCTACTCTTCAATCTGTACATCGAGGAAGCAATGATGGAAATAAAAGAAAGGTTCAGGAAAGGAATTAAAATACAAGGTGAAAGGATATCAATGATACGATTCGCTGATGACATTGCTATCCTGAGTGAAAGTGAAGAAGAATTAAATGATCTGCTGAACGGAATGAACAGTCTAATGAGTACACAGTATGGTTTGAGAGTAAATCGGAGAAAGACGAAGGTAATGAGAAGTAGTAGAAATGAGAACAGCGAGAAACTTTACATCAGGATTGATGGTCACGAAGTCAATGAAGTTAAGGAATTCTGCTACCTAGGCAGTAAAATAACCAATGACGGACGGAGCAAGGAGGACATCAAAAGCAGACTCGCTATGGCAAAAAAGGCATTTCTGGCCAAGAGAAGTCTACTAATATCAAATACCGGCCTTATTTTGAGGAAGAAATTTCTGAGGATGTACGTCTGGAGTACAGCATTATATGGTAGTGAAACATGGACTGTGGGAAAACCGGAACTGAAGAGAATCGAAGCATTTGGGATGTGGTGCTATAGACGAATGTTGAAAATTAGGTGGACTGATAAGGTAAGGAATGAGGAGGTTGTATGCAGAATCGGAGAGGAAAGGAATATGTGGAAAACACTGATAAGGAGAAGGGACAGGATGATAGGACATCTGCTAAGACATGAGGGAATGACTTTCATGGTACTAGAGGGAGCTGTAGAGGGCAAAAACTGTAGAGGAAGACACAGATTGGAATACGTCAAGCAAATAATTGAGGACGTAGGTTGCAGGTGCTACTCATGAAACCAGTCTGTAGACTGATGACCAAAAAAAAAAAAAAAAAAAGTCAAGTCGACGCACGCTCCCCAACAGCGAACTCTTCGATGATGGCCGCACGCCGCCCTCCGGTGACAAGTGGCACTTGAGCCACACTGACCCGCCCTCCGCGACAGCGTAAGGTGTATGCTGGTGGGAGGAAGTCCTGTGAAGTAACCGGGACTCGACTCTTCTGCCTCTGGGCAGGAGTCGATAGTGCTGCTGGAAAGTATGGTCTGGCCCGCTGATAGCTAATTCCGAGTCCCTTACGAACTCAGAGAATAGAACCGTGGTCCCGCCACAGACTGGAGCTGTGTCCTCCTCCGGACGATTCATATGTTCTCCCGTATTGCATAGCACCGTCGTCCAAGAGAACTGTGACACTAAAGATACCACTTGGCTGGCCCCTACTTATATTCGCTAGTGCGCACATGTTTTGGTGCGCCTCTTCGAGCCAAATACTGACACAAATTAGGTTAGTGTCAGTGCGCTGGTTTCGATGGCGGCTTGCGTCAAGAATTACTGGCAGTCCAGCTGAACCCGTCGTTTCAGCTACTCTTGCAAGCATGTCGGCCCAACGTACTTAGCTACTTCATGTGCACATAGTTATTATCAACAAGCCCGCGCCTGCCTTACAGATACGGTTTCAACCCACGCAGTAAATACACACTAAATTAGCTTATGCAACGAAGTTTAGCCGTTTTATTTACATGAGCAGAAAATATGTCTGTTGGACCTAGACGGCTGGAGAACTGTAGCCTGGTCTGATGAGTCCCGATTTCATTTCGCAAGAGCTGAATGTGACGCAGGCCCCATATACCCACTGATACAATTTGTCTACAAGACACTGTGCATGCTGGTGGTGGCACCATAACGGTGAGGACTGTGTCTGCATGCAATGGACTGGGTCCTCTGATCCACCTGAACCGATCTTTGACTAGAAATCTTTATGTTCGGCTACTTGGAGACCACTTGCAGCCATTCTTAGACTTCATGTTCCAAAACAATGGTGGAATTTTTATGGATTGATATCACCGAGTCACAGTTGATCGCGATTGGACAACGTTCTCGACAACTCGAGTGCATAATTTGGTCGGCCAGATCACCCGACATGAAGCCCATCTAACATGTATGGGACATAATCGAGAGATGTGCAAAACTCCAGCATCGGCGCACTTTTGCAATTATCGACGGCTACAGAGATAGCATGAGTCAATTTTTCTACAGGGGACTTTCGACGACTTGCCAAGTCGAGTTGCCGCACTACGCAGAGAAAAATAGGTCCCACATATTAGCAGATATCGCTTGTCGTTCACCACTTCAGTGCAATGCATGTTTTTCCGTGTATTTTCAAAAATGGTTCAAATGGCTCTGATAACTATGGGACTGAACTGCTGTGGTCTTCAGTCCCCTAGAACATAGAACTACTTAAATTTAACTAACCTAAGGACATCACACACATCCATGCCCGAGGCAGCATTCGAACCTGCGACCGTAGCGGTCGCGTGGTTCCAGACTGTAGCGCCTAGAACCGCTCGGCCACTCCGGCCGGCTCCGTGTATTTTCATGTTTCCACAGTTAGCGTTTCTGATAGGAGATGGAGATGGCTGCATATGTTTGGAAAACCGCCTTAAGTGCACACTAACATCATATCGCCAACCATATCAGATATCATTAATCAAGTGCGCATATTCAATTTGTAATTGCCGAATTCCAAAGTTCCGCGATACATGACGCTAACAGAAAAACTACTTGCAAGCCATCGCTTTTGTCTACAACTACTACATTTGAAAACCACTTACAATCCGGTTGATCTTGACTTGAATAAATCACTGGTATGACATAAGTATTAGCGACCTGAAAATACTCCTCTGGTCATACAGAAATTTGATCCATGCATGGACACCAAAATTATCTGACTTTATACGTGTAATACTGGGTAACAGGCAAAACTTCCACAGCGCAGCCGAAAATGTGGAGGGGACTTCAAGTAATTCAGAATTACGACCAAGGCGATCAGACGTTCTAACAGAAACAAAGTGGGGAACGCATGTGTGGATTGCACTTTGAGTGCCCTAACACCTTCTCGTAAAACGCGTGAATCACAAACGCCGGTCTTAACATAATTCAAATCGCAGCACGTGACTCTAAGTTCAGTCCTACCATATGTTGGCTATAATATCCATGCACAAAATCAAAAATTTTGTCTGCCAATGGCAGTTTATTGCGTTATTAATTCTGCTGAAGGCTGGCGATTTTCACTGAATCGTGCTCCCATCAACTACGAACGTAGAAAATGGATAAGAGGGCTTAAAAATTCAACATGAAAGCCTTAAAGTCTTATAAAAAAATTATAGATAAAATATTTAAGGAAATATTTAAAATGAATTCCAGTTATTATTCGGTACATAAACATGAAAAGGCTCTAGCAGAGCTACATATAAATACAGGATGTATGTATAGCCACGGCGGTTGCACAAAATTATTGTCAAAAATGACCATTGTTTCAAGTTCACTAAGACAGTCTTCATCAAAATAAAAAATTGTATAGGATTACAAGTAATCACACCATAATTCAAAAACGTCTGAGGAAAAGTGCTCTCGTCAAATAGAAATTGTCTTTCACTCATGGTATGATTACATGTAATTGTATGTAATTTTTTATCCTGATGAAGATTGCCTTAGTGCAGTCGAAACCGTGGTCAATTTTGACGCTAATTTTGTGCAACCGAGGAGGCTATAAATGCATTCTGTTCTTAAGTAACTTAAGGTTGGTGGATCTGAACCGATATAAATGTTTGAAATTTCGATTTTACATATCTCCTCCGAGGGACCACCTAGGAACAAAATATCATGCATTATAAAAACCAAAACAGAATAACCCCACATATTCTGAAATCATTTCGATATTCTTACATGAGTGGGAAAAGCAACGAGAACCATGACATATACGGACACTTGACTTAATGGAAGACCAACATCAATTCCAACTCCACACTTACCTGACTGGTCAGAAGGACTCTGCGCTTTAAGTACACCAAGCACCAACGATTTTACCTTGGAGCCAAATATATGACTTCCCGGGCAGATGAGAGCGGTGACTAGATAGACTTTGCACTATACTAGGTAGTTACATCTTGTCATGAACCCCTCCCCACTTCCAGAATGAGATTTTCACTCTGCAGCGGAGTGTGCGCTGATATGAAACTTCCTGGCAGATTAAAACTGTGTGCCCGACGGAGACTCGAACTCGGGACGAGTTCGAGTCTCGGTCGGGCACACAGTTTTAACCTCCCCACTTATTAATATCGTCTGTTGTTCTCTCGTCGTTTTAGTTATAGCAATGCTAACTTTATTTATTCATTTTAAGCGCGAAGGAAGTTCGAGATAATACTTAAAAAATGTACTCTTTACGGTCATCTTAGATGTTGTCGAAACTATGACTCGTTCACCCTGTCTAGTAGGCATGATGGATTCGGTGCTTGACAAATTGGGACTCTGCTGCTCAACGATTTTTTATCCATTCTTTTTACCGTCTTCGTATTATATTTCAGTAAAATTTCATAATTTGGTTTCCATTCCTTAACGCCATCATTTCATGACATGTACTTCACAGTACTTTACGCCATTTCAGACTTCCAATCTACAGCACAGGTATCTCCCAACTACTTGCGCCATTAAACAGTACTATTGCTAAAGGCAGTATTCCAAAACTGACAGATACACAACTAATACTGCTCATTACACACAAGTCAACAAGTGCAACGATGTATAAAGTCCCATTTCAGAGATTATAATATATACTTACCTTTAACAATCATAGGTTCTCATGCAATTTATATACTTCTTTTACAGATGTTTACCAAATAAATCATACCAATACGAACGACGACAACAGATTAATATTATAATTACAGTTTTAAATTAATTAGGTAATAAACACTGTGTTGTTATTATATAGCAGTAATACTTATCAGAATAGGCCCGTCTTTTGGTTTTTAGATAGCAGAAATAATTTCTGTTGTATCGTGCCATAAATCTGAGTAACGTGTACTACGAAGAGAGAGGGAGAGAGAGGAGTACTGACCATTTCCATTACTAACTAGCGTAGTGAAGTTTAATATGAAAGACACGGATAATAAACTGTCGCTATATTTAGAAATCACAAAGGTTCGTTAAAAAACGTCTATTTAGCTGTCGTCTCTCATTCATTTGATACTCCACACACTCTACATCTAATCATCACAATATCATATTATTAGTAAGAACCTCGATTTGGGTAAAACACAGGGCTATTAATAAGTACCTCAAGGATTTCAAACGACGGTTGCGAGAAAACCAGACGCTATGCAGAAAATAGTAGTGGATAGTGCACTTTTTCAAGTTTTTCACTCACACTACAGGTGCTCAATGTGGGCCCCATTTATTTATTTATTTATTTAACCTGATCGGATTAGGGCCATCAGGCCCTCTCTTACATCGGACCAGTGTTCCACACATGCAGTGTTTCACACATCAGAGTTACCTCATGACAATAGTTTAAATGAGAAAATTAGAGTACTCTAGTGACAATATGAATAAAGAGTAGTGACTAAGACCTAATAAAGTAAATGCGTCAGCATTTTTACAACAGGTGCTATACATACCGATTATGATAAAAGCAACAATAATAACAGTAAAAAAAAAGTCAAGTAATAATGATAAACATGACTAAGATCTAATAAAGTAAATGCTGGCAGTATTTTACAACAGGTGCTATACATACAGATTATGATAAAAGCAATAATAATAACAGTAAAAAAAAGTCAAATAATAATGATAAACATGACTAAGACCTAATAAAGTAAATGGGTCAGTATTTTTACAACAGGTGCTATACATACAGATTATGATAAAAGCAATAATAATAACAGTAAAAAAAAAGTCAAATAATAATGATAAACATGACTAAGACCTAATAAAGTAAATGCTGGCAGTATTTTACAACAGGTGCTATACATACAGATCATGATAAAAGCAATAATAATAACAGTAAGAAAAATCTAATATTAATGATAAACATGAGAAAAATTGTCAGTAGTAATGAAGATTTGTGCAGATGCACATTAATATCTTGGTGTGTAAAGTGGATGTTTACTAGTGTAGCGAGTTTTGGGTTCAAAATGGTTCAAATGGTTCTGAGCACTATGCGACTTAACTTCTGAGGTCATCAGTCGCCTAGAACTTAGAACTAATTAAACCTAACTAACCTAAGGACATCACACACATCCATGCCCGAGGCAGGATTCCAACCTGCGACCGCAGCGGTCACGCGGTTCCAGACTGAAGCGTCTAAACCGCACGGCCACACCGGCCGGCGAGTTTTGGGGAAGGGAGATTTAAGGAGGGGGAAAGAGGGAAGTAAGGAGGTGAAGTGCATTCATGTACAGAGGAAGGCATTACTGTTGCTTAAGAAGATACGTCATTAACTGTTTTTTAGAGCCGGACATGTTTTTAAGTTCTCTAACATAACGAGGGAGGTTATTCCATAGTCGGGTTCCTGCTACTGTAAAGGACTTGGAGAAGGTGACTGAGCGATGCAGTGGAACAGAGAGGATTTTATTATAATGGGAACGTGTGTTTCTGTCATGTTGTTCCGACATGAGCGTTAGGGACGAGGAGAGATATGAGGGACAGTGTACATTTATAAGGCAGTAGATGACACAGAGTGTATGGAAATCTCTGCGTTTGTCTGCACGCAGCCAGGACAGGTATTTAGGGGGGAACACTATTCGCCAAGGAGCAATTAACAGCAGCTCCCTTTGCGTATCCGCTCAACGCGTTGCTCATGTGCAGGCGCGAACAAATTCGATGCGTCAGTGCAGAGCGGTTGATTTATGTTCACGTTCTGACACGCCTGTCTCTAGTGGAGCTACGAGACAGCGCGTGTTATGAATCGAAACTTAGACAGATACTTCCTCAATAAATACGTGTCATTTTCATGTATGTCTTATACTTTTCGCGCGGTCGTCTCCTGAAACCCCACAGGTATTTATGAATGACCCTCTCCATTAAGTCCGTTTTACACGAGCGACTTGCTGACGAAAGTCGAGTACTTTGAAGTGCGTGCATCGTTCGTGCCCGCGTGTAAATCAGCAACCAACCACAACGCGAGTGTGCCTGTGAAGACAATGATCTGTAGATTGTGTCGAGTATGGAGTTTCGTATTTCTGACTATGCTGAAGACTGTGCATACGCGGAAACAAGCGAACATAGCTGCGTCTGCCAACATCGGAAGTTCACTTATTCTACGATACTCCAGTGTCCGTGTTGTTCAAAACGATGCAGTGTACCTTCGGACACACGGAGCGAGGTGGCGCAATGGTTAGCACACTGGACTCGCATTCGGGAGGACGATGGTTCAATCCCGCGTTTGGAAACCCTGATTTAGGTTTTCCGTGATTTCCCTAATTGGCTCCAGGCCGATGCGTGGATGGTTCCTTTGAAAGGGCACGGCCGATATCCTTCCCCGTCCTTCCCTAATCCGATGAGACCGATTACCTCGCTGTTTGGTCTCCTTCCCCAAAACAACCCAACCCCATCCTTCGCACATTCATGCATTTTCGAAGGATCAGATACTGATCCGACAACAGCCTTATGAAACGCATAAAATGTACTCACAGTTGCGAATATGGACTACCATCAGCTACATAATGGAATGGAGACAGTGAGAATTTGTGCCGGACCGCAACACGAACCCGTATTTCCAGCTTATCGCGAACGGTTGCCTTACCTTGTGGCTACTCGCGCACGGCACACGGCCAGATCCACACTTCCGTACATCGTTAACCATATGTCTACAGCCTCTGCACATGCATGTCCAAAGGAACATTCCATCGTACTTCTGAACAACACAGGCACTGCAACATCGTACTTATCCGGTGATACCGGGAAGGCGACTTTCAAGTAAAATGTCTCTCCAGTATGGTAATACACATAATGCATGTACGAGTGCAGATTGTAGACACTTGGTTGACGCCAAATAGAAGTTCTAACGTGGCTTTGAAGCGAGCTCTGATAGCCTGCTGCAACGCCGCCACTCGCTAAAAGCGGGAAATCCGGGTTCGAGTCCCGATCTGGCATAAATTTTCATTGCTGTCATTCGATTAGACAACTGACGTTTGTCCATATTCGCTACTGCGAGTACATGTTATGTTTAAACTCATTCTGGCTGAGCTCTTATTAACCTTTATCGTGTTACTTATATTGTTTTCAGGACACATTGAAAGGTTGCACGGGATCCTGGTATTTTCTCTTACTACTGTTCTCCTACAAGAGAGTCGAAATGTCAAAAAACCTAGACTGAACATAAAATTGAAAATAAACAGATAAACGAGTTTTACTGAGAATTATCTCAACAATGAAAAAGTCAGAAGTAATTGAGGAGAAAACTATTTCGTTGTCATTCCGCAAAATGCAGAAGATACTGTAAAAAGGCGCTTTTAATTCTGTTTGATGTATTTGCAAATATACATTTTCTCGGGTAAATAAATGTATCTCTTCTGAAATGTTTGGATGACATCTTTCCCAGCCTTTCTGTTCTCAGAAGGGTAGAGAATTTACCACGCGGCCTTTGGTAAGAACATATGAAATTGCTTTGGTCATTAGTAGACTACAATTTCAATGCTTCTTCTTATGTTTTGTTACTATACTTCAATTTTTTCGTAAAGAGCATAGTCCTTCCTGCACAGCAGATAGCTCTCACAACAAACACAGTTTCTGCGATGACTTGAAAACGAAAATTACCATTCGAAACAGACGAGCATCAGTACAGGAATAAAACACCAGGGGCGCTGGAGAAAACTCAGTTCACTCGAGCAGTCAAGTAAGAAAAGGAAGTCGATCGCTTAATAGGGACTTTAGTCCATAAATATTTTGCAATGGAATACAAGAGAAATGGTTCAAGTGGCTCTAAGCCCTATGGGACTTAACATCTGAGGTCATTAGCCCCCTACACTTATACCTACTTAAACCTAACTAACCTAAGCACATCTCACACATCCACGCCCCGAGCAGGATTCGAACCTGCGACCGTAGCAGCAGCGCGGATCAAGACTGAAGCGCTTAGAACCGCTCGGCCACAGGAATACAAGAGAAACCTAATATGCAAAGATACATATTTTTCCAATATACCTTATATGGTCATGTGTAGTCTGTATTACCCCTGGAAACGAAAATAGCCTTTAGTTTCTGTACTGTTCTGAACTTGTACAATGAAGTGCAGGAAAGGTATATCATGGTCCAACTTGTCTAACGCAAATCAAGTAGAACAAAATAACTCCCTCGTGTGGTATCTCAAGGGAAATGTCACAATATTTTTTCGCAGCTTAGAGCAATGCCATTTTACGTTGAGAAATGGACTGTCCGCTCTCATGAAGATGCAGCTCTTGAGCAAGATATTGCCTGTGACTCCACGACCTCATCTGTATGCGCGCGTTCAACTTTGTGTCGCGAGTTCTATTCGAATAAGACCTCCACTTCGCGAAGTTAGCTGCAACTGCACCACTGTCAACCCCTCACGTGCACCGGCCGAACTTCTTTCAGCACGAAAGAACAAAGTGAACAGCAAAAAACTGCAGCGCAGGGCCTCTTGCAGGTTCTGCAATATTTGAGAAAACTACGAAGTGACGTTCGTCCCCTGCGCTCCAGTAAATACTCCTGGATAGAACAGTTGCGTGACCGGCGAAGTTGCGCACAGCTCTTCGGCCAGTATGCCGCTTTTTTATTATTCTTATCCCTTCTTGGTTCTTCGATTTATTTCGTTTTAGAACATTACTGCCTCATAGTTTCTGTGCATTTTACAGAACCATACGACATGGGCTGAAAAAAATACTTAGTCTCCATTAGTAAATCCTCATTAGAGAAAAATCTCTTCAGCGTCCTCTCACAATAACAAATTTTTAGATTACCGTCCATGACTGCCTCAAACATAGTGTTCAGCAGCTACTCTTTGACATACATCCCTGATTCTACACCAGAAAAATCGTAGAATTGTCTTATTAAAGCACCAAACGGATCGGTGTCTTCACTGAGAAACTTAAACAGATGGCGACACTATAACAGCGGTAAGTCAATGATTTGCATGGAGCATAGTTGGTAGCGTTTGTTGTTGTCACGACAAAGCTCATTGGTTTGCACAGATGACATTTTATCAAGTGTGACTCGTAACTTATTTTTTTGGATACGAAAGCCATATTGAGTATTCCAGGTCCAAAGAAGAATTGTGTTTTTCCCCAGCTTAGGATAGATTTAGATAATGATAAAAAGTAAGGTCTAGGATCTTATCCATGTTCCATTACCATGAAGTTTGCTCTATTTTTTCTCTAGTTTAATCGTAACCTCTAACGAGTCTCTGCGTAATAAACCTGAACAACAAATTTTTTGATTGAGTTCTCTAGAGAAAACCTTTTTACTTCGGTTACAGTTTCATCTTCACTAGCAGTCTGGTTGTTCGTGTCATTAGTTAATTGATAAACGATTTTCGCAGCATAATTACTTAACTGTTTTGCAGCAACTGCCATCTTCCTGAGATAAGTACTTGACACCAAAAACAATGCAATCAACCAATGCTCGCTTTACTCGAGTATCTCCGGTGCTTCCAGTAATTCTGCTCAGTATTTCATGAATTCCACTCTGAGAGAAACACCGAGATAATGTGAACAGCTGGCTGCTGTAGTGTAGCAGTTCCAGGTGATAATAAGCTAACGTTTAGTTGCGAACGCAATACAATTTGCTCTCCATATTTCATCAAGACTACCAGGGTAGGAGAATGCGCACTGCTTCGTTGCGAATGCGAGGTGCGAAATTTACGCACTACTGGTTAATGTATCCAATCACGATTACATTTAGAGGAATGGATGATAGCCTCTAGGTTTGCTACTGTATGTTTGAACGATTACTCTGCAACAAGGGACGTAATGCTGCCGAACATTTGATAACTAATAACGTTGCCGGCAATTTACTTTACATGATACGTCGGTTTCAGGAATGAGGAAACAGCATACTTTACAAGCTATAACGTTAACTGTTCTACATGACATTGTATGAATTGTCAATGAGAACACCAGTCCGCATCGACAACTGTATTAATACCATGTTTCTGGCATACTGTGTAGCTTATTTAATTTCGGATACTATATTCTGAAAACCTTAGAATGACTCTACAACAAAGTTCATATTGTTGATAGTTTGCTATGCTTAACTATTTTCATCTGGAGAGACTTTAAAAGATGTTCTTTTTATAGGTAGACAGATTTCTGAAGCAATCTTCCGAACTCAAACTGAGCCGGATTTTACCTCGAAAAACAAACAATATGCACGGAGAAGGATGTGACTCACTGCCAGAACACTGCCGAAGGACATCTACAAAGAATTACGAATTCCTTCACCGTTTAAGAAGAAATTCTGCATCCTTAATGTTGGCAGCCCTGCAGCCCTGCAGCCAGGCGACTAGCGCGTGTTTTGGTGTTCTCGTAAAGATAAGTCATTTTAGATTATATAACATATAGTTTACTACTGATTACTTCGTGTATTAGTATACCTTTTCAGTGTACCATTAAAGGTATCATTTTTCTTTAGGAAATATAGCATAAAACGCGAAAAGATCGTGCAGTCGTATTTTCTGTTTACGTTTTGCCGCAGAAAATCTATAGAATTTCGTTTAGTTGTTCTTTGCTCTCTCCAGCAATTTAACAGTAGCGTACCCCTTCATTATTTAACTAGCATTTCCGGAAACTAGCGTTAAGTTTAAATTGTTATTTCCGAAACTTTTCACTGTTGTTTTTGTTTACACACAGTTGCGTATAGGCCAAATTTGTGGAACCATATTTTCGTTTTTATCTGTAATTTAACTGACTTATTCTCAATAATCTATTACGTTTATCATGAGTGAAAAGTGCTTGACTTGCCGTAGAATTGTTAGGTCGGGGCTTAGGTGTGATGGGTGCTGTAGTTTTTTTCCATGTGGGTGGCTGTAGTGGGGTGGGAATAGGGGAAGTTAAATGAGACTCATCAGTGGTTTTGTAGGATTTGTAGTAGAGATAGGAAGATACTAGAACAGGAGGGGAAAACTGCCGTCCTTCAGGCTGAGTTAGACAAGGCCAGGGGAGATCTTGACAGGTTAAGTAGGGAGAAGGGTTAAGAGAGGTGGGAAGTGGCAACAGGTAACAGGAGGAACAGGCCTAGAACTTTGTCTGACAGATTCGTGGTGAATGTGGAAAATAGATTTCACCTCTTGCTTCAGTTAGAAGCTGATGAGGCTCAAACAGTTGCAGGTGTAGACAGGGCACAACAAACTTTCAGCAGCAAATTGAAAAGTAAGAATGTAGGGAAATCAGTGAAGAGAAAGAAAGTGTTGTTGTTAAGTAGTTCCCATGGAAGAGGTGTTGCCCAACTTTTGCAGGATTAATTAGGGTCAGAATACCAGGTCACCAATTTTTTTAAACCTAGTGCTGGTCTGGAGCAGGTGACAGAGGATTTAGGATCACTTTGCAAAGATTTCACTAAGGAAGACACCGTGGTTATTGTGGGTGGGCAGGTAATAGTATTGACAGAGATCCTGGGTACAGTATAGAGTGTGACCTGGCAAAGACTGCATCAGCATCAAAGCATACTAATGTTGAGTTTGTATCTGTTCTTGGGCGCCATGACCGACCTCATTTGAACTCTTCTGTCAAGAGAGTTAATTTGGAGTTGGGTCACACATTGGTGTGGTTCCTGTTGATTCCCTCAATAGGTGGGATTATACTAGGCATGGCCTTCACCTCAACAGGAAGTAAGAATGTAGGGAAATCAGTGAAGAGAAAGAAAGTGTTGTTGTTAAGTAGTTCCCATGGAAGAGGTGTTGCCCAACTTTTGCAGGATTAATTAGGGTCAGAATACCAGGTCACCAATTTTTTTAAACCTAGTGCTGGTCTGGAGCAGGTGACAGAGGATTTAGGATCACTTTGCAAAGATTTCACTAAGGAAGACACCGTGGTTATTGTGGGTGGGCAGGTAATAGTATTGACAGAGATCCTGGGTACAGTATAGAGTGTGACCTGGCAAAGACTGCATCAGCATCAAAGCATACTAATGTTGAGTTTGTATCTGTTCTTGGGCGCCATGACCGACCTCATTTGAACTCTTCTGTCAAGAGAGTTAATTTGGAGTTGGGTCACACATTGGTGTGGTTCCTGTTGATTCTCTCAATAGGTGGGATTATACTAGGCATGGCCTTCACCTCAACAGGAAGGGGAAGGGTAAACTGGCTGGGAAAATAGCAGGAAAGTTAAAGGGGGGACGCACTGTCATCAGTGACAAAATACTAGTGTTTATAGGGTTCAGAAAAGGCCCTCTTTTAGGGTAGCGAGGACAGAAAGAAACCAGATTTTAGGAGAGGTTAGGACTGGAAGAAACCAAAAAACATAAATCTAGCTTATTACATCAGCATAAACAGCTATTGGTTAAGAATTTTCAACAGTCAGCAGATATTTTAACTCTACTTAATTTTAACTCAGTCAATGTAAAATGTCAGCTATCTTTATTGCATCTAAATATTCGAGGACTGAGATATAAAATTAATGAATTAATTACCTGCATATATGAATTAGAGTCTTCAAACCAAGCTGGCATAATCTGCCTCTCTGAACATCATGTTCACTGGTATAGAACTTTTAAGTGTTACAGGGTTTAGGTTAGCATCTAACTTTCGTAGATCAGAAACGGAGAAATAAGGAGTTGCCACATTCATCAGGAACTGTCATAAATTTAAGAACATAGACATTCATAAATTTTGCCTAGAGCAGCATATGGAAGCATGTGCAACAGAAGTAGAATTTCAGAAAAAATCCTTCATAATATTAAGTGTATATTGAGCACCTGTTGGAAACTTAATCTGTTCGTAAACCATCTTGAAGCTGTACTGGCCCATTTAACAACCAAAAACAAAGAAATAGTGGTTTGCTAGTGATTTCAATGTAGATTTCCTTAAAGACTCTCCTAATAAGTACCCATTTGAGTTAGTAACACTATCATTCAACTTAATTCCCACTGTAAAGTTCCCCACTAGGGTAGCAAATTGCTCACAAACAGTCTTTGATAATATCTTTATAGAAAAGTCCAATGAACATAGGTACACTACAAAACCAATAGTCAATGGCCTCTCAGACCATGACATGCAGTTCCTTCTGTTAAATGTTAATACTGAACAGGATATAAAATATGTTAAATCTGAGGTCAAGAGGGTAATCAATAAGCCAAGAACTGATAATTTTAGGACACTCCTCAGAGACATTCACTGGACTGATGTTTACAGTGCTCATGGCATGAATGAAAAATATAAAACTTTTGCTAATAAAGTGCTTCCCTTATTCGAACACGGTTTTCCCCCAAAACTTACCAAAGTTAGAGCAAAGTCTACAAAGAAGCCATGGATTACTCAGGGAATAGGGGTATCTTGTAAAACAAAAAGAAAACTGTATCTGTCAATCCGAAACAGTTCCGAGGTTGATGCTATAGCTCATTACAATAAATACTGCAAAATATTGGAGCCTGTAATACGGACATCAAAGCAGATATATTACAAGGAAAAGATAGTCATATCAGACAACAAAATAAAGACGATATGGGATACAGTGAAGGAGGAGACCAGTAGAACCAGACATGAAGAGGGGCAAATAGCATTAAGAGTAAATGATACATTAGTGACAGACGTGTATAGTGTTGCAGAACTTTTTAACAAACATTTTATAACTGTTACTGACAAGATTTGGTAGCCAGGTTCTGTAGATGCTGCTATCGAATACCTCAGACCAGACATTTCAAGTAACTTCCACAATATTAATTTGACCCTCACTACCCCAGCAGAAATAATATCCATCACAAAATCTTTAAAATCAAAAACAGCTAGTGGATATGATGAAATATCAACAAAGTTAATTAAAGAATGTGATTCTGAGTTAAGTAACATTTTAAGCTATCTGTGTAACCAGTCATTTATCAGTGATATATTTCCTGAATGGTTGAAATATGCGAAAGTTAAGCCACTGTTTAAGAAGGGAGATAAAGAAATAGCATCCAATTTCTGTCGAATTTCACTTTTGCCAGCATTTTCAAAACTTTTAGAAAAAGTAATGTACAATCTTATCTCAAATAACATATTGTCAAAGTCATAGTTTGGATTTCTAAAGGGTTCTGATACTGAGAAGGCTATCTACACTTACAGTGAAAATGTGCTTAATTCATAAGACCAAAAATTGGAGGGAACTGGTATATTTTGTGATCTGTCAAAGGCATTAGACTGTGTAAACTACAATATCCTTTTAAGTAATTTAGAATATTATAGTGTAACATGAAGTGCTGCAAAATGGTTCAAATCTTATATCTCTGGCAGTAAACGAAGGGTGTTATTAGGAAAGAGACATGTATCAAGCTATCAGGCATCATCCTACTGGGAACTAATTACGTGTGGGGACCCACAAGGTTCCATTTTAGGGCCCTTACTTTTTCTTGTGTATATCAATGACCTTTCATCAATAACATTACCAGAAGCCAAGTTCGTTTTGTTTGCCGATGATACAAACATTGCAATAAATAGCAAATCAAGTGTAGTCTTAGAAAAGTGGGCTAATAAAATATTTGTGAACATTACTCACTGGTTCCTAGCCAATTATTTGTCACTTAACTTTGAAGAAACACACTACACACACTTCAGAACCTGTAAGGTGTCCCCCATGAAAATGTGCCTAACATACGATGACAAGCAGATAGACGAAGTGGACAGTGTTAACTTCTTGGGATTACAGCTTGATAATAAATTCAACTGGGAGGGGCACACCACAGAACTGCTGACGCATCTTAACAAATGCCTATTTGCAATGCGAATTGTATCAGACATAGGGGATATAAAAATGAAAAAGCTGACATACTATGGTTACTTTCATTCCATATTGTCATATGGGATTATTTTTTGGGGCAATTCATCAAACCAAGCTAAAGTTTTCTGGGCACAAATACGTGCAGTAAGAGTTATATGTAGTGTGAACTCAATAACATCCTGCAGAACCCTGTTTAGGGAACTAGGGATACTGACTACTGTTTCCCAATATATTTTTTCCCTAATGAATTTTGTTATTAAAAATATATCACTTTTTCAAACCAACAGCTCAATTCATGGAATCAATACTAGAAATAAGAATAATCTTCACAAGGATTTAAAGTCACTTAGTCTTGTACAAAAAGGTGTGCATTGTTAAGGAACACTCCTTTTCAATAACATGCCAGCAACCATAAAAAGCTTAACAACCAGTGAAATTCAGTTTAAAAGAAGCCTAAAGGATTTATTGGTGGCCAACTCCTTCTACTCCATTGACGAATTTTTCAGTAGAACCAACTGATTTTATATATATATAATCTTCTACACAAATTCAGTGCGGTAATGTGTTCATTCTAAATAAGTATTTAGTAATTCTATTACACGTTTATTACCTTATAAATAAATAAAAAACTTTTTTATTTTAAATTCAGTGCATTAGTATTTGCAAACTGATTCTTTCATATAGCGTACATTAAAAAATGACTTGGGACCTGTGAAATGGTACACTAGCTTATTTGTTTGAGTTGTAAATATTTGCCATGTATTATTGTTTTTCTGACATGTTCCACATCCTGGAGGACCTCCTCACTACGGATCAATTGGAATAAAAGTAAATCGAATCTAATCTAATCGTCACCCTCCGTCTGTGGAAGGTGAATGTACTTTTTTCTTTTATTTAATTATTGGCTTTCGGAACGTGGTCAAACAACAATCTCAACACAGGAAATGTTATATTACAGTTCGTTTTTAAAATTCATGTTAGACACTAGTTTAAATCGTACACTTGTATGAAGATACTTAGGCTTAACAAAGGGCTGATTCGACATGAGACAAGTTTTACAACACGGTCATAAAAAAACGATAAAACAAGACGAAAGTTTAATATAGTAATATGCTGCAAAAATCCCGCTGGCAACAGAATAAGAAATGACAAAGCCGCCCTCGGAACGCGTTTGGGGTATTCCCAATTCGCTTCATATTAATGATTATACAACTAAATTAACAATAAGATTACCTTTGTATGTCGTGTAAGAACTGTTTCAAAAGTTGCGGTTAGTGAATTCAATAACTATGCTGGTCTGTAAGGGCTACATAAATAGAACACGAGAACAGTTTACATGAAAAATATTTTTGTATTACGGCCTCACGTGTAGGTATACCAGTATTCGAACACATACATATAGGACGTGCATAGTGACTCAGGTTGAGCGTTCCATATTCGACACAGTAGTACGTTGGAATATAGTCAGCTAACTCAGCTTCTAATCTTCCCCTGGCATTCTAAGTGCCAAGAGTATTAGATTAACAGCGCAGAGAGCTACATCTTGATGCTGGCAGTGTTGAGGGACTCGTACAGTAGTTCATACCTTGCTATACCGTTGGATGCTAACAAGGGTTGGCTGCTTGGGAAATGATGACCAAGTGCCCGAAGACTACTCGCAAATACGTTTATGCGATAAAAGTTCGGTTTGGATCATCTTCCTTTCCGCAGTCAGAAAGTTGGGTGGTCCTCAGATTGAGCTGTAGAGACGTTTGTTGAACTTCCAATGGTGAAATTTCAGCCGTAACAAAACTGTCATGAAGCTCCTTGATATATGTGTCGTATTACACTATAGTACTCTTGGAAGCGTGCGATCGATTAGTGCGGAATGGCTGCCTTTGATTTTAGACGCACATGACCATTTCAGATGACAACCGCTTTCTGAGCATGGTATCATATTTACGAGAGGAAGTTTTATTTAAAATCTCCATGCAGAGATGCTTTTGTTGCTAGGACATCTGCTTGTTCATTTACAGATAACCCATAGTGGTATTTCAGCCGTACCGACACGATGTTGCGGCCAACTCCTCCGCGCCCGAATCACAACGTCGACAATTGATGCAACTATGGGGTCGGTACAACTATTTTGAAGATTTCTGATCAGTTGTAGAAATGATAAATTATCAGGGATTATGGCTATTGTGTCTAGTGTGGTCGGGTGTGCGATTATCAGGTCTTTCAAAATGACAATCACCTTGGCTGTCATAATAGTGAAGCATGGAACCTTTTTGTCCAAAGAAACTCGTACACCTGCCCAATATCATGTAGGGTCCCCGCGAGCACACTGAAGTGCACAACACGACGTTGCATGGACCCGCCTAATGTCTCAAGTAGTGCTGGAGAGAACTGATACCACGAATCCTGAAGGGCTGTCCATAAATCGATAAGAGTACGAGGGGGTGGTGATCTCTTGTAAAGAACACGTTGCAAGGCATTCCAGATATGCTCAGTAATGTTGGCGTCTGTGGAGTTTGGTGGTCAGCAGAAATGTTTAAATTCAGAAGAGGGTTCCTAGAGCCACTCTCTAGCAATTCTGGACGTGTGGGGTGTCGCACTGTGCTGCTGGAATTGGGCAAGTCGGTCGGAATGCACAATGAACATGAATGGATGCAGGTGGTCAGGCAGGATGCATAAGTACGTGTCACCTCTTAGAGTCGTATCCAGACGTATCAGGTGTCCCATATCACTCCAACTGCACACGCTCCACACCATTACAGAGCCTCCACCAGCTTCAAAAGTCCCCTGCTGACTTGCAGGGTCATGAGGTTGTCTCCATGTCCAACCAGGCAACATGTTTCCAGTCGTCAACAGTAGAATGTCGGTGGGCCCAGGCGAGGGGTAAGCTCTATGTCGTGCAGTCATCAAGAGTACAGTTGTGGGCCTTTGGCTCCAAAAGGCCACTTCGATGATGTTTCGTTGAATGGTTCGCACGCTGACATTGTTGATGGCCCAAAGTTGCAATCTGCAGCAATGTGCGGAAGGGTTGGACTTCCATTACATTGAAGGATTCTCTTCAGTCGTCGTTGGCCCCGTTCTTGCTCGATATTTTTCCGCGCAGCGATGTCGGAGATTTGATGTTTTACTGGATTTCTAACATATACCGTACAATCGTGAAACGGTCGTACAGGAATATCCCCGCTTCATCGCTACCTCGGAGATGCTGTGTCCCATCGCTCTGGCGCCGACTTTAGCTCCACGTTCAAACTCATTTAAATCTTGATAACCTGCCATTGTAGCAGAAGTAACCAATCTAGCAACTGCGCCAGACACTTATTGCCTTATATAGGCGCTGCCGACCTCAGCGTCATATTCTGCCTGCTTAAACGTCTCTGTATTTAAATACGCATGCCAATACCAATTTCTGTTGCGCTTCAGTGTATATACCTTGCCTTTTGCTCCGGGGCATCCAATAACTACTGCCGCAACTTCACTACATTTGGATCAGTCCTTACACCGTGACGTGACAAAAGCTATGCGATAGTAGCATCCATATATACAGATGGTGGTAGTGGGCCTACTCAAGGGATAAAAGAGTTGTCCACTGGCGGAGCTGTTATTTGTACTCGGGTAATTCACGTGAAAAGATTCCCGACGTGACTATGGTCAAACGACGAAATTAACAGACTTCGAACGTGAGACATTCCATTTCGGAAATCGTAAGAAAATCCAGTATTCCAAGATCCGCAATGTCAAGAGAATAACAAATTTCAGGTATTACCTCTCGCCACAGTCAACGCAATGGCCGACGGTTTTCGCCTACCGACCGACAACAGCGGCGTTTTGGTAGAGGTCTCAGTGCCAACAGACAAACAACACTGCTTGAAATAACTGAAGAAATCACTCTTGGACTTACATATCCATTAGCGCAGTGTGTCGAACTTTGGCGTTTAGGGGCTATGGCAGGAGACGATGGACGCGAGTGCCTTTGGTAACAGCATGACATCGCCTGTAACACCTCTCTTGGGCTCATGACTATATCGGTTGGACAGTAGACAACTGGAAAACAGTCACCTGGTCAAATGAGTCCCAATTTCAGTTCGTAGGAGTTGATGATATGGTTCGAGTGTGACACAGACCCCACGAATCCGTGAATGCAAGTAGTCAACAAGGCATTGTGGGAGCTGGTGGTGGCTCCATAATGGTGTGTGTTGTCTTTATGCAGAATGGACTGAGTCCTTTGGTCCAACTGAACCGATCATTACCGAAGTGGCTATGTTCGGCTACTTCGTTTGCAGCCATTCATGGACTTCATGCTTCCATACAGCCATGGAATTTATATGCATGACAGTGAGCCATATCACCGGGCCACGATTGTTCGCGATTGAGAACGTTCTTGGTAATTCTAGCAAATGATTTGGCCACTCAAATCACCCAACATGGAACATAATCGAGAGGTCAATTCAGGCATAAAATCCTCCATCGGCGACACTTTCGCTATTATGGGCTGCTGTAGAGGCAGTATGGCTCAATATTAGTGCAGTGGCTTCCAACTACTTGTTGAGTCCATGCAACGTAGAGTTGGCTACACTAGTCCATCAAAAGGAGATGCGACACGATATAAGAAAGTGTGCCATGACTTGTGTACCTCAGTGTATACTACACACGCATCGTGGTGATGAGACAGGAATTGCATTGGCGTTGCACTAGTTTGGTCCTGGGTTTTGAAATGTTAACGTGTTCCTGGCACCAACTTGCAGGCTCACCATTTCCTGTGGACCGTTGCACCGCTCCGTAAGACGACTTTTCCACTCCTTATGCCTGCAGCTCGATATATTCAGCAGCGTCGATTGGAAGTTGCTTATTTGTTCAATATCTTCTCCACACACAGTAGGATGTTAATTCCTGGATCTATTCGTTAAGGGGCACATTACTTCGAAATGTAGACGCAGGAGGAATTTCAAGGAGAGGAATATTAGTCGGAGCTTTAACCGTGGTTTGTTCGCTTCAACACTTAGGGCATTCGAGAGTTTTCACATGAACACGCCGGTAACAATACGCAAGGCTTTGTTGTCTGATGCTGATTCTTATCATAGGTGTCCGCAATCAAAGTGTGATCTTAGTAGGGACCGGAATGAAGTCATCGCCGTCAGCCCCATTACTGCAGTTGCAGCCCTGATGAAGTTGCATAGTTTGTCCCGGTTTCACTATTTGGAAAAGTGGAATCTTGTGATGGATCATTAGAGGAGACATGCTATGAGAGATTTCGAGGCCACTTTCTGTGCACCGTTCTTGCAGACGGTGAGAGCGGTTCGCGTGTTGAGATGAGTGGACTAAACAGTGCTGTCTTCGAAATATATGCGTATGCTGTCTGCGTATTGTAATAGATATCACGGGCAAAGAGCTCATTAAGGTCTACAGTATAGAGACTGAAGATAGAGGAGCCAAGACATCACTAAAGGAGTCCGACTGTCTTTCTATTGACCATAAAGCTGACAAAGTTAGGCACGAGTGATTTTAGGATCACTATCGCATAATTCTTCCGAGAGAAGTTTAGTCGAATTTCAGTAACTAACTGTACAAGGATTTCACTTCTCCTTTTTCCTTTTCAGAAACCAAGTTGTTTGTCTTGTTATATTTACTTGTTTTCATACCACCATTCTAAGCGCCTCTTAATAATCCTTGTCCTCAGCGAGTTGCTTTGATGTTTTGTGTCCGTAGGCCGTTGTAAATTTTGAGCAGCAACCAAAATGTTCAAATATGTGTGAAATCTTGTGGGACTTGGCTGCTAAAGTCATCAGTCCCTAAGCTTACACACTACTTAACCTTAATTGTCCTAAGGGCAAACACACACACCCATGCCCAAGGGAGGACTCGAACCTCCGCCGGGACCAGCCGGACAGTTTATGACTGCAGCGCCCTAGACCGCTCGGCTAATCCAGAGCGGCGAGCAGCAACAGCTTCCCTTTGTATGGGATATGTCGTAGCATTGGGCAGTCAATATAATGCGGGCAAGATGCAACTCCCTTCGCCTGAGAGAGTGTAATCGAGATTTTTTACAGTGAAAAATGTTGTGTGATAACATTGTTTTCCTCCCCGTCATCCGCCTCGTCTTCTCCGTGTATTACGTGAAATGGGTCTACCACACATAAGAACGACTGTAAAAGTTTGTTGGATGGTCTAGGTGCTCGCACGTCCCTTTTCAGACCGGTTTTTATGTTCCGTATTGCATTCATGAGCCTGGCTAATGGTGTTTCTTTGCAGACTGCAAAGCAAAAATTTTATCACAACTTTTTTTTAATACATAAAAATTTTCTTAGTTGTACTTTTGCCTTCCTAAGTGTAATAAAGTCCGTGCATTTAGAAATAATTCTGTATTTTCTTAATACATTTGTTCTTGATGACTGCATCGTAGCTTGAAGCCCACTTTCGCAATCGTGAACTGCTCAGTATTTGTGCCTCAGTATTTGTGCGGGGGCTTCAACGACTTATTGAGTCCATGCAACGTCGAGTTGCTGCACTAATCCAGTCAAAATGAGGTATGACACGGTGTTGGAAAGTAGCCCAGAATTCCGCATCCGTTGCGTTAGTTGGATCCTGGTTTTGAATCATTAAAGTGGTCCCGGCATCAACTTGCAGACTCAACATTTTGTGTGGCCCATTGTACCCACGCTATAAGAGGACTCTTCCACATCTTGTGGGCCGGTGATGGCTTACGATGAGTCTGCTTACGTCATTTTTGAGGCACTGAGACTTCCTCGCATCACCCTGTGAGCCATGCGCCGAGTTCTATAGCTCACGCCCGGCGAGCTGAGCAACATCCCTGCAGGTTAGAAGGCCTTTGGTTTAGCTCTGGGGGAAGAGAGGGGGTGGGTTGTGGAAAAGGGAAGATTATGGTGGATAGTGATAGTGTGTCCGGTGGAAGGTATACATTCTCAGAGCGGTGAAGGAGAACTGCCGAGCGCTGGAGGCGAAAGTGCCGTTCGAAACTGTAGTCTTCGCTCACTTCTTTTGTAAATATTAAGTGTGGCCGTCCACGTCCACACTTGCATGATGACCATCCAAAATAATCTACAATCACCTCTGCTTTCGTTAGTATCTATAACGAATTCCGCCGAAAATCCAGCAATTTATTTTCGCCTGTCTTGTTAACCATTTTTAACTTTCAGAGAAACATCATGAGTTCGGAATTTTTTGTAAAAACTACACATTTTTCTGGTTGCCAAGGCAAAATTTGCTTTTCTTTTTGCCAAAACAAAGCGGAATTTACACTGTGTCACCTCACTAACATGTCATGCAGACACAATTGCTACAGAATTCTCAAACAGTGGTTTATTGAGTTTATTAAGTGAAGAACTGAAGAAAAGTAGGGTCAGTAGTTTATCAAAAAGGACATCTTTGTTACAAAATAAACGTGTAATGTCTTCACTCAAGTTGCTCCAAAAGCTTCTGCATTTGTCATTTCGCCAGCTATCGATGGGCCTCAAAAATTACATTCCTTCACCGAAAAAGTCTGTAGTTTTTAGAACAACACGGTAGATATTGAAATTTTACGTAATAATGATATGATAAGATACTTTCCTATTTATGTGCTATCATTTGCCAAAATCTCAATTTGATATCTCAGACCGTTTATGAGATATGAGGAACGTTGTGGATATTTCGCTCTGGCTTTATCGCTGGCGCAGTGCGATCGCAAATGAGTGTGCTACATCAGATCAATTTTCTCAAGATTGGTGACACATAGATACTTCTACCCAAGCCCAAAGAAAAATTCAATATGTTAGCTACAATTCCTACTGAGCAAAACAGTTTTTTACTTTCATGTAAATATCGCAATAACTATGACCGGTAACGTAATGATGGGCACATCACCATGAACCTGACATATAAGGCTGTGAGTATAGCAAAATAATTTTCTTGCCTAATCGTTTCAGAAAGACTGCAGTGTGCGCCCTCGATTCTGTCATCGGTGACCGGCGGAAAGATGAAAAACACTTATCGGCCTCCCCTTCCGAACTAACGAATGAAGTCGCCTACCACTTTCGACGAAATCTGGTCACTGCGCATCGGCCACCGTATCCTGCGTCAGCTATTTTTTTTACAAGGGCTTCATAGAGAGCAACTGGTCAGTATTGCCCTCGACTGTTTCTCTGGTGTTGGCGTTGGCGGTCGGTGTTCTCCATGCAGGGCGGTGTGGCTACTGACGTGCCGAGCTGAGCCAGCCTAGCGCTGTGCTGGCCGTACTTGTTGGTGCAGTACCCGGGTTCCTCCCGGAGAATTTGGCGCGCCTCGGCAAAGCCCATTGCTTGTGCCTCTTTCTGCACCAGCTGTATGGAACGCTCTCACACAGTATTTTGCCAGGCACCGTGTTAACGGGTTAACGGGTTCCTTGGTCGAGGAAAGAGCCAGGTTCCGCTTCCTTACGCTTATGGTAGCGTCATTTGCATGTTCTCCAGTGACGTGTCTCCACTGCCTGCTGCCAGTCATGTCTCGGTTTTTCAACTTTTTGTTGTGTTACTCCGTCCTATTTTTATTTAATGTGATTTTGAAAGGGTTTGCGGCGAGTGCTCAACTCTCTCCCGTGGGGAAATTGGCTTACGTTTAAATATTATTAAAAGTTTTCGAGCGCCCAGTTTTAAGTAAAGTGACGATTGTTGTTTTGTTGATTTGATTTCTATTCCTCGAGGCCTGTGCTAATTCTGTCGCATCTTGTCACTATATTGGTGTTTAGAAAAGAGATCCACTTTATTTAGTGGCACTGAATTGTTTCTAGCAGTCAGTAAGATTTTTCCTTTACGTTTAGAGACCACAACAAGCTTTAAAGTAAATAAATGTGATTTTTTGTATGATGCTTAAATGACGCTTGTCTCTATTAAACTTTACGTAAATTATGCTGAAAATAATGTCGTGCGGCCAACTGAAGTTTGTTGATTAAGCTAATAATGAGCCATTAGCATTACTTCTGTTGTGGACGCTAGTTTGAAAGCTTTTTCTGCGTTTATTAATTTGTGGTAATATTGGTTCTACACTTATAAGATGCTACTAATTTTGATCCTCGTCCGGTTGCACTTCCGGCTTTAAGTGTGTATCTCACTTGAACCTGTTAACTTTAACTAGGACCACGAGGCGAGTTTATATTCAGTGCTGCTATAGTTTTCATATTGGTTACTAGATTTCTTTTAGACGGACGAAGGCTTTGGTTTCATCCAGCGTGTTCACTGCTTAAGTGGGCTTTCGTTTATGCTGACATAATCCTTTGCCCATGATCACAGTCTGCCAGAAAATAGAAAGTGCAGCAATAAAGCAACTTATAAAAAGTATCTATTTTCTTTATAATCTGTAGTAAATAGACTCCCAAGAGAGACTGAGTTGTAGAGAAGTAGAAAATCTGTTGCGCTCCTGCGTGCGGCACTCTGTGCTAAAACTTTCAATTTATCGGAATATTTATTACCGAAACCAAAAATATAGTCAGAAGCAAAAAAGACACAGAAGGCGCAAGAAAGCTCTTATATGGTATGGCAGGTTATCAGTATCGTTTAGTTCACTCTTCAAGGCGTCATGATGTAGCACACATGTACTTAAATTTCTTTACTTCTTCGTTCCTTCTACATACTTGTTATTGACATTGCTCGTATAGTTTTATAGCTCGCATTTAGGCTATTTTAATTAAAGCTCATTGCCCGTTATTCAATGGACACTTTGCGTCTGAGAATAATGTGCATGGTACTAGAGGAAACTGTATAGGGTAAAACCTGTATTGGGGAAACATAAACTGGAATACATCCAACAAATAATTGAGGACGTACAGTGCAAGTACTCCTCTGAGATGAACGGTTAGCGCAGGGGGAAAATTTGGCGGGCCGCATCAAATGAATCAGCACTTTGATGATAAAGAGAAGGACGTTATTCATTGAGCCACTCGCCAATTGAGGTTCAAAATGGTTCAAATGGCTCTGAGCACTATGGGACTTAACTGCTGGTGTTATCAGTCCCCTAGAACTTAGAACTACTTAAACCTAACTAACCTAAGGACATCACACACATCCATGCCCGAGGCAGGATTCGAACCTGCGACTGCAGTGGTTGCGTGGTTCCCGACTGTAGCGCCTAGAACCGCTCGGCCACTCCGGCCGGCGTCAATTGAGGTGCCCCTCAATATCACTCGTTTCTCGCCCTCTATACATACGACAGTTTTCTTTTCTTTTTTTCAGCATCGTCATTATGTTCTGGATGATGCTTGTGCGCCCAGGACAACACAGAAACGCATTTAAGGTGGAATGCTGTGGGTCATTTACGACTTTCAGAACCTCTCTTTCCAAAATATATTTAAGAAAAGAATAAGATCTCCGTGTTAACCGAAGAAATACCAATGAAGTGTTTCGATATCCTATCCGTAAATGGACCTCCTGTAACTAAATATGGCAAAGATGTGGACCTCGTGGATGCTCGTCAGCACTAATAACCCGACCCAAGGAACTGCTGCTATCCAATATACAGGGTGACACAGAAAAACGGGAACGTTTCCACAATCAAAACAACTAGAAGAGATGAAGGAAAGAATTTGCATTCATACTAATTGAAACCTTACTGAGCCGTGGTAAAAATTGCTGTTTTGAAGAGCGCTCCGCAGCCCATAGTGTGAAGCAGTCGCCCTCCGTTTCTGGCGGTGGCGCCGCTGTGGCAATCGCAGTTTTGGTGACTCCCTCAGGTGGGAAAGGGGAAAGGTTGCTTTTTCAGGTGCATTTAAGGGGCACTATGAGCTCGCCAGAGTCAGTCTGGGTCAGTCTCTCGTCCGCTTTGTTAGGCAATTAGTGTCTGTCTGTCGTTCGGAGCGCTAGTATGTCTGTCGTTCGGATCAACTTTAAAAGCCGGCAAAATGAGAGTCTTTCCACTCCGCCAGTAAGAGAACTCAGCGAGTGGTCGCCCGGTTGGGGCTGAGTTCCTGCATCTGAGTCTGCGCGTTAGGCCACCAGTCTGCTCGCCGCGCTGGATTAGCCCGGAGGTCTAAGGCGCTGCAGTCATGGACTGTGCGGCTGGTCCCAGCGGAGGTTCGAGTCCTCCCTCAGGCTTGGGTGTGTGTGTTTGTCCTTAGGATAATTTAGGTAAAGTAGTATATAAGCTTAGGGATTGATGGTCTTAGCAGTTAAGTCCCATAAGATTTCACACACATTTGAACATTTGAACACCAGCCTGCTCGAGTTTGCTCAGGCAACGGTCATTGGCGGTTGGATCGATCGGTTGGTCGGTCGCGCACTGAGACACAAGATGACGTGTCCGTCTTGAGCGTCGGCCACGTGAGGTTGCCACGTGAGTCCAGTGGGTCGCGGCGTATAGCGAGGGATAGTGACGTCGCGGTCGACACGAGAGCAACAGGAGTCAACCCACGACATCCGTGTGGCCGATGCGAGCCGCGACGCCGCGCCGTGAGACGGGAGATCGGCGCGCCATCCTGCGTCCGTTGAAGCGGCTGGCAGCGGACGTTTCGGGAGAGCGATTTCGGGGTGCTGGGGCCAGGTCTTCTCGAGAAATCGCAGTTTACTAGAAGTTAAGTGATTGGTGACATGTTGTTTGATTTACTCTTGTTAAATTCTACTTGTTTTCTTGGTGAGATCACCAGTCATTTTGCTTTGGGGTCGTCCCACCATTCTTCTCCATTTGCCCACCCGCGGGAAAGTGGTTGTTTATAAATTGGGTGGTCCGTTTTTCCCTTGTGTAGTAGGGGCGGGTTAGAGCAACCTGCAGTTCGGGTTATTCGGTAATCTCCCTATCAATCTACCGTACGTTAGTAGCTGCCTCTCTCATGTTTGTCGGATTTGGTGTGTTAACGAATTTATTGCTTGGAGTGTAACGGCCTAATACCTGAAATATGTTATGATCTTTGGAAACTTTGGTATTATTGCCTATGATCTTGAGAGGTGGTATCTGTGTACTGTAGAGCATCTTATCTATTGTTTGGCCAACCTTGTAGAATTTTATATGAGATTGCATTTTATGAGCTTTTGTTTAAATGATCATTTTAGTATGCAAAGTTGCCACCTTTTCACCATGAGACTTTTCTTAGAAGTTAAAATCAAGTTGCTCCTTCGGTGTTAAAGTTAATATTTTAATTGTTAGTGTTTTGTACCATTTCCATCCCTCCTATGGGGGGTGCTTAGTATGTGTGCTTGTGTAAAGTGTTAAAACACTTAGTTTAAAGTTATGTGGTGTGTTGCAGATTTGCACCAGTGTAGTCTTCAGTCTTTTGAGCGGTCGTAACTACGTCCGTGTCAAAAGGGAGCCGCAAGGTTCTCTGCCTGAAAGCTCATTCAGTCAAAACTTGTTTCTTTCTGCCTCTGAATAAATTGTAATATTGATATTTAGAGGGTGTTTTCTGATTATAATTTTAAATCTGTTTCTTTAAAAAAAATGATTTTAGGCACTATTAAAATGAATAAAATTCCAGTTTGTTAAAAGGAATTTGGTTATGATTTCATCAGTTACTCCCTGGCAACTACTTCCATGCTTACATAGTGTGATTAAATGTGTTAATATTCTTGTTGGATCGCTAGTAAATAAAATAAATTCTTAAGGATATTTTTTGAAAATAAATCACGGTTCACTTACGACTTTCCCATTTACGAAACATTGATGGCATTTATCATTTTTTTCAAATAACGTCCTTTTGGATAGCGTCCTCCTGTACGAATACATTCGTGAAATCTGCTGTTGATATTCTTCATTGACCGCTGCAACTTCTCAGCTGTGATACTGTGAATTCCATCACCAGTTCTCTGTTTAAACTCATCCAGGGTTCTTCTTCGACTCGTGTGGACTTGGCTCTTGCGGTAGCCCCACGTGAAAAAATCAGAAACTGATAAATCTGGCGATTTTGTGGGCCAGGCAATTTTACCGAATCCTGAGATCACATTGTTGCCAAACAAGTCTCGCACATATGCCATTGACTGCCGTGCAATAAGTGATGTCGCACCATCCTGTTAAAACCATGCTTCTTGAACGTTTGGAAAGTTGTTCAATGCAGGTGTAGCATCTCCATGTAACGATCAGCATTGACATCTATTGTGTTTCCCTGCTCATTTGCGAAAAAATATGGTCCGATAATCCCATGTGATCAGACATCACACCACACTGTCACTTCACTAGCGTGTAAAGGGCGCTCGTGAACGTCATTAGGATTTGTGTTCGCCCAGTAACGGTAGTTACGTTTATTCACGTAACCTGTGAGATGAAAATGTTCCTCATCTGACATCCACAACTTGTATAGAAATTCATCGTCATTGTTTATTTTTGTTATCATTTGTTAACAGAATCCCAATCGTAACCGGTAATCGTAGTTCTTCAATTGTTGCACCATCTGTAGTTTGAACGGATGAAATTTTAAATCAAGACGGAGCATTCAGCGAACAATCTCCCGGGACATTCCAACAACTGCTGCTTGCTTACGAATTGAACGCCTTAGGCTCCAAAAGACAGACTCGCGTACATCAGTGTTAGCTGCAGAACGCACATTTTTTGGTCGTCCTGTTCGTTTCTTCTTGAGGGCAGATCCAGTCTCTTCAGAGTTATTAATCCAACATTTTATCGCGTGTTTCGACGAAACATCATGATGTCCTAAATTATGAAAATGTTGAAACTCCCTCTGAGCCGCTACCATACTATCATTGCTTTTATAAAACACTTTTATGGCTAACGCACGCTGTCGTCCGCTCCACTGATCCGTGATAAGTGAAATGGCGGACTGTTCACTCGCTAACTGTCACGAACCCGCAGTGCTGCCACCTGATCATGGCTACCACTACTCATTTCAAATATGTTTTTATATCGAACTAAAGCTTCATACAAATTTTTTGCTTTTTAGCGTTAGTACTTAGCGCCACTTGTATTTATTTGAAACCGTATATTTAGAGAAACATATTCATCTGATCATTCTGAGATTCGACAGTATGAGCATTAATACACTGAAGCATATACGGACAAAGTTTGGAAAAGCTACTTCAATTTTTAATTTCATCCCTAGATTTTGGTAGAATACTTGTCTGCTAGGCACAGGCGCGTTTCGATGACGCGGCGCTAGTAGCAGTGAACTGGGGTATGTGCCGGCACGCTCGCCTCCAATGACACAGCGCTTGTTTCGCCACAGTTAAAAGGGCTGATTCAGCACTAAGAAAATTAAGGTCATCCTTCCGAGAATTTTAAAGCAAGGGCGTCAACATTAAGAGTGCAATGGGACTTCCACTGTTAAGCACAGAGGTGAGAATGGATAGGAGGAAAGTTTTTCTTTAGAATGTTGAAAAGACATTGTCGCAGCTTTTAACATACCTAACAAAATCTCTTCCTTTTCTTAGTCGTTAATAAATTCGCAGCGCCGATGTTCAATTTATTGAACTGTTGTGGCCTGGCTTGAGTCATTTACCACTATGATGCAGAGTTGAGTTCAGTGGAGCAAGCCAGCCGGTGCGCTGGACGCTAATGGCACAACAGTAGCGGAGCAAGATTTTATTTCATTAGTGTTCACAATTGTGAATTCTCAGGACTGTCGGCGCTCAGCCCGGCGGCGGTGCAGCACTCGATCTCGGAGCTTGCTGACACTGCCTCATCCAAACGAGGTGGACGGCGTCCTCGGCGTCCTCGGCGTCCGGCTCTAAGAACGGTGGGAGGCACACTGTGAGCGGAGGCAAGGCGTAGCTTCACATAATGGACACAGCGAATCACCAGAGCACTCTTGTTGAAAGAGTGTGCTTGCGTAATTTTTCAGTAGCTCTTCATGGTGTCATGTGGTCCACATCACACCCCTTGCACCAAGGAAGGATGGAGATGTCGTTGACCGATTGCGGCAACTAGTAGAAGTCAGCAGAGGTTAACGAACCTCCAGAATAATGCGACAAGTAAACAGTGTGTCAAGCACAATCAGTTCAGCTCAGCAAGCCACTGGTCTTCTCATGAGTGGTTGTGAGGTTGGCAGCTCACAGTGACCGAGCCTGGTAGACCAGACAGGTAGCAGTCTCTGGCGTGGAAGCCATCTTGGTGAACGGTACCAAATCATCGCAGGTTCACACTCATACCTGGCCTATTGTAACTTAAAACTGAGAAAAGCTTGGAAGCCTGAGAATTACTACTGTTATGTCGGGCCAGTGATGACCTAATGTGGCCTGCTCTCCTAGCTCATCAGCGGACTTCGCCGCTCTCTCTATCGTAACGACAGCTTTCAGGGCTTTAGATTGTTGTTTCTCCACCACAACAGCAGGCTGATGGGTGTTCTTGTGAAGTATTCTCTGTTATAAAATCCAGCTGTTCTTTACAATGACATGATGCCTCCTGCTCGCTTAGAAGATGTTGCTAAAGCCGGCCGCGGTGGCCGCGCGATTGCTATGGTCGCGGGTTCGAACCCTGCCTCGGGCATGGATGGGTGTGACGTCCTTAGGTTAGTTAGGTTTAAGTAGTTCTAAGTTTTAGGGGACTGATGACCTCTGATGTAAAGTCCCATAGTGCTCGGAGCCATTTGAACCATTCGTTGCTACATTTATGATTAGAGCTTCTTACTCATGCGAGGTGAATCAATCTCTTCTGGGTTTGTTCTGCTTTCTGCCTGTTTGTCGTTTTGATTGCATCTTGGAATGGTGGGTCTGGCTTGCCCTAGCTAAGTGGCTGGAGAGGGCTGGAAAAAACTTAACATTTGTGCATAACTCATTTCTCATATAAATTACAGGCAATTTGACCATGGGTCGATCTGCAGATTGTAACATTGGCAAAAGACGGGAGTATGACGTAATGTTGAAACGTATCTGATCCGGAGATGGCAGCGAAGTACTACTGATACCGGTCATCAGTTCAAAATAAATATTTTAAGTATACATTTATGCCGTGTAACAGAACATTCAGCAGTGTGAACAGGGTATCATATTTTATACGACGGTATAAAATAACCTTTGTATCCCCTTTCTTCTGCAGATTCATAGCAGTTAAGTGTTGACATTCAACTAGTCAAGGGATTCTGTAAAATACATGACACTAAAAAAGAAGAAGCAATTTATGAGAAAAATTGTTCTTCACCCTGTAAAATGAGTTACACGCATACTGCAATTTTTGTGAAGTGAAATTTTATAGGTGATTGTGAAGCGAGAAAATAATCTAAATATATCACACGGTGGCTGTCTGACTTTCGGGCGGCGAACACTAAATGGAATTAATATGTCTATCTGCACTTTCTCCCCATGATCGACGCTAAAAGAATATTAATTCCGGTATTCGTCAAATCACCCGCAATGGGGTAGTAAAATATATCCTCAGCCAACCTACATCTACATCTACATTTATACTCCACAAGCCACCCAACGGTGTGTGGCGGAGGGCACTTTACGTGCCACTGCATTACCTCCATTTCCTGTTCCAGTCGCGTATGGTTCGCGGGAAAAACGACTGCCGGAAAGCCTCCGTGGGCGCTTGAATCTCTCTAATTTTACATTCATGATCTCCTCGGGAGGTATCAGTAGGGGGAAGCAATTTATTCCATACCTCATCCAGAAACGCACCCTCTCGAAACCTGGACAGCAAGCTACACCCCGATGCATTGCGCCTCTCTTGAAGAGTCTGCGACTTGAGTTTGCTAAACATCTCCGTAACGCTATCACTCTTACCAAATAACCCTGTGACGAAACGCGCAACTCTTCTTTGGATCTTCTCTATCTCTTCTGTCAACCCGACCTGGTACGGATCCCACACTGATGAGCAATACACAAGTATAGGTCGAACGAGTGTTTTGTAAGCCACCTCCTTTGTTGATGGACTACGTGTACTAAGGACTCTCCCAGTGAATCTCAACCTGGCACCCGCCTTACCAACAATTAATTTTATATGATCATTCCACTTCAAATCGTTCCGTACGCATATTTCCAGACATTTTACAGAAGTAACTGCTACCAGTGTTTATTCCGCTATCATATAACTATTCAAATAAAGGATTCTTCTATGTATTCGCAATACATTACATTTCTCTATGTTAAGGGTCAGTTGCCACTACCTGCACCAAGTGCTTATCCGCTGCAAATCTTCCTGCATTTCGCTACAATTTTCTAATGCTGCAACTTCTCTGTATACTACAGCATCATCCGCGAAAAGCCGCATGGAATTTCCGTCACTATCTACTAGTTCATTTATATATATTGTGAAAAGCAATGGTCCCATAACACTCCCCTGTGGCACGCCAGAGGTTACTTTAAGGTCTGTAGACGTCTCTCCTATGATAACAACATGCTGTGTCCTGTTTGCTAAAAACTCTTCAATCCAACCACACAGCTGGTCTGATATTCCATAGGCTCTTACTTTGTTCATCAGGCGACAGTGCGGAACTGTATCGAACGCCTTCCGGAAGTCAAGGAATATAGCATCTACCTGCGAGAGTGTATCTAGTATTTTCTGGGTCTCATGAAAAAATAAAGCGAATTGGGTCTCACGCGATCGCTGTTTCCGGAATCCATGTTGATTCCTACAGAGTAGATTCTGGGTTTCCAGAAATGACATGATACGCGAGCAAACAACACGTTCTAAAATTCTACAACAGATCGATGTCAGAGATATAGGCCTATAGTTTTGCGAATCTGCTCGACGACCTTTCTTGAAGACTGGGACTGCCTGTGCTCTTTTCCAATCACTTGGAACCCTCCGTTCCTCTAGAGACGTGCGGTACACGACTGTTAGAAGGGGGGCAAGTTCTTTCGCGTATTCGGTGTATAATCGAATTGGTATCCCGTCAGGTCCAGTGGACTCTCCTCTGTTGAGTGATTTCAGTTGCTTTTCTATTCCTTGGACACTTATTTCGATGTCTGCCCTTTTTTTCCTTCGTGCGAGGATTTAGAGAAGGAACTGCAGTGCGGTCTTCCTCTGTGAAACAGCTTTGGAAAAAGGTGTTTAGTATTTCAGCTTTACACGTGTCATCCTCTGTTTCAATGCCATCATCATCCCAGAGTGTCTGGATATGCTGTTTCGATTCACTTACTGATTTAACGCAAGGTCAGAATTTCCTAGGATTTTCTGTCTAGTCGGTACATAGAATTTTACTTTCGAATTCACTGAACGCTTCACGCATAGCCCTCCTTACGCTAACGTTGACATCGTTTAGCTTCTGTTTGTCTGAGAGGTTTTGGCTGCGTTTAAACTTGGAGTGAAGCTCTCTTTGCTTTCGCAGTAGTTTCCTTACTTTGTTGTTGAACCACGGTGGGTTTTTCCCATCCCTCACGGTTTTACTCGGCACGTACCTGTCTAAAACGCATTTTACAATTGCCTTAAACTTTTTCCATAAACACTCAACATTGTCAGTGTCGGAACAGAAATTTTCGTTTTGATCTGTTAGGCAGTCTGAAATCTGCCTTCTATTACTCTTGCTAAACAGATAAACCTTCCTCCCTTTTTTTATATTCCTATTAACTTCCATATTCAGGGATGCTGCAACGGCCTTATGATCACTGATTCCCTGTTCTGCACATACAGAGTCGAAAAGTTCGGATCTGTTTGTTATCAGTAGGTCCAAGATGTTATCTGCACGAGTCGGTTCTCTGTTTAATTGCTCGAGGTAATTTTCGGATAGTGCTTTCAGTATAATGTCACTCATGCTCTGTCCCTACCACCCGTCCTAAACATCTGAGTGTCCCAGTCTATATCTGATAAATTGAAATCTCCACCTAAGACTATAATATGCTGAGAAAATTTATGTGAAATGTATTCCAAATTTTCTCTCAGTTGTTCTGCCACTAATGCTGCTGAGTTGGGAGGTCGGTAAAAGGAGCCAATTATTAACCTAGCTCGGTCGTTGAGTATAACCTCCACCCATAATAATTCACAGGAACTATCCACTTCTATTTCACTACAGGATAAACTACTACTAACAGCGACAAACACGCCACCACCAATTGCATGCAATCTATCCTTTCAAAACACCGTCTGTGCCTTTGTAAAAATTTCGGCAGAATTTATCTCTGGCTTCAGGCAGCTTTCCGTACCTATTACGATTTCAACTTCGGTGCTTTCTATCAGGGCTTGAAGTTCCGGTACTTTACCAACGCAGCTTCGACAGTTTACAACTACAATACCGATTGCTGCTTGGTCCCCGCATGTCCTGACTTTGCCCCGCACCCTTTGAGGCTGTTGCCCTTTCTGTACTTGCCCGAGGCCATCTAACCTAAAAAACCGCCCCACACAACCCCTGCTACCCGTGTAGCCGCCTGCTGTGAATGTGCATTGATTTATTAAATGATTGCCTGACTAACAGTCTTTTCATGTGACTGCGTAAAATTACAGTTCTTTGCTTCACGGGATTTCTATGGCCCCAAAGAGTAAACTTAATATCTTGTTCCTAATTAATTCTCCTCAATGATTTAAATAAAACTAAACTTCAAATAAGTAATCATTGAAACTCATTATCACTTAAGTTAATTTCTGATTACAAATGGATTCAAGTTAAGATGAAATTCATAAAATACAATTGGAGCCTTGGCCTGGTGCAATATTAAAAAGTCGCGCCAGTCGATTAAGAATGCACATGATGAATAAAATCTTCCGCAATGGCTGTCAAAATATTTTTATGAAAAGTCACGACCGTTTCACGTCAGTGGAGACTGATCTTCAGCTGCTAATTTTCGTTATTTTGTAAACAGTCATGGCTGCGGCAAAGTAAATGCTGTGAACCAATCCCCACCGTTCATCGTCAAGATTGAACCAATTGGGCGCTAAAAGCCGTCGTGTATTATCAAACTGTCTGGGAACAAGCCGCACTATGCCGTCGACATTATAGAAGTGCGCAGGGCATCAGCATAAACAGAATATGAGCAATCTTGATGGTAAATTATTTTAAAATATATTTCTTGTTCTGCGGCAGTGGCATCCTGACATTCTCTGGCTGTCGGTGTATTGTCACCCTGTGGTCGTTGCTTACGCAGCTGTGTGCCAACTAATTTCATCTCCCCAACACCTCGGGATACTGCGTGGCACGTTGCAATAAATATCTTCTGCAACACATTTTTGAAAACATTAGTATGGATAAGTGATCCAAATTGTAGTTTGGCTTGACCTCCAAGCAATACCGTTTTATCAGTACTCCTGTGTTTATGATGTGCACAAGGATTTAAATTATGTACTGACGGTCGTCATAGGGTACTGTGCACAAGCTTTTGTGACACTGCCATAAGAAATAGTACGCCATCACAATTGCCCTTAGGCGTTTAATGTCTAGCGCAGAGTACTATTTCTCCACTATCTTGCCACGAACAAAGATGAACTGTATAAGAAAATGACGACAGTGAAAAGCTGTGCCGGACCGAGAGTCGAACCCAGATTTCACGCTTTACGTGAGCCGTCGCCGTAAATACTTTGGCTGTCGGTACATGACTGACAGCTACACCCAAACTTCCATATGTCGCCATGTCTGCTTCACAACCTGTACCTGTACGCACATTATTAATTCTCGTACAAGGCAGGAGATGCATGCACATCCGAAGAAAAATTGCATCGTTCTTCTTAACATCACGCGTACTGCAATATCGTATAGCACTGCTTTTCCATTTACACATAATTCAATACAATGAAATAACGCTTAGGAAATTATTACAATCAATAGTTTCATGTGCCAAGAACCTGTCATAAGAAAAGGGGGAAGAAAAGTGTGAGAAAATATACACAATAATTCCCCCTCATTTTTGTACATGTGAAGTACAATAGATTTTCGCAACTTTATTCATCAGAAGGTCGGCATTATGTGCCACGTATGTACGATGAGCGTGACAATTGTCGCTGAATCTTGTTACGTGAAGCATGTTTCTGTACTCAAATTAAGGAGTAACAGAGGCTTTAGGTAGACAACAACTTTCACGTAGCTTCAGTTTCGTAAGCAGCGATCATGATTTGAAATAAGCAGCTCTAGCCACTCAAGAACTGAACTACATCTCTTTTTCGTCTAACTAGAACTAAACTGCAATATTACTGTCATCAAATCAAGTTCAACTCTTAACGAGGTAGAAGTCTGCCTGCAGGAAGTAGAACAATGAAATCATAATAGCACCGAAAATTCGATGGGATCCGATATAAATTAAAAACTAATTACCTCATGGAAAATTAAATAACTAATTGAAATTTTTCAGAACAAAAGTGTCACAATTAAGCCTTGAGCAACCTCTTCTAATATTTATACTCGATCTAAAATGTCATTAAGAAATTGTTTATGTATTTTTTAAATCTTAACATTTAACTGCGTTCCCTATTGAGTAATAATTAATAATGTTGATACAGTGCTTTGCGTGTGTGAAAAACAACGAATTACACAATATTAGAGTTATATATTCAGCTTTAAAATCATCTATAAGCGGCAAATTACAACAGGTGTAAGGTTAGAGCCTAGAAATAGTTTTAATTTTGTCATCCATAATTATGTAATTGTATAGCCCTTGTTATTATGATAAAAAGACACACATCAACAGAGAATGCTATATTTCGGAATTACGGATCTATTTCTGTGTGGTAGTGTACGAGGTCGGGTGAACGTTGATCTCAGGATTCAGAACATACCGACAAGCATAACATTCGTGATACGAACATCACTACAAGAACATAATATTTGTGTCTTTACAACTGAACGAAATCTAATATACGAAAAATATACCTCGATTCATAGTAATAGATGCCAGGTGACATCTATTCCACAATCAACACATATTTCTTTAGGATACAATTCACTACATTGAAACCTATCACATACAGAAAATATGACTAAAGATTTTTAGCGTGAAATTCGGATCTCATACTGTAAACAAACACAACTGGATTATAGTTTACCCTAAAGAAATCATTTTTAGTGCTGTTTGTGTCATTATTACTGAAACACCTTACTACAACCGTGACTCTTGATTTAATTTCATAATTTTCTGTCGCTATTGGAGACTTCTCATTTCATTTTTTGCGGAATTGCTGTCCATTTCACGATAGAGAGTCATGCATATGTTTCTGTGAATCTGAATGTATACATTATACATTTTGAACTCACTTCTAAAATGAAACCGTATTCATGCGACTTGCAGTGAGATCTATGATATAATATTTTCACTGACTATACTATAACGGTTGCGTTAGGTTTCCAATGAGGGTGTGGTACAAGTCGTTCAAATTCTCATTCACTTACTCGAGTTAAAATTTATTGATTTGACTGCAGCTGGAAATTGTGATCACAACAGATGTTCCAGCAATCTGCAGCAATACCACCTTCCATCAGCACTTCACGTATGATTTTAGAGCATCATTGTAGAAGACGTACCGGCCAAATCAAAGTTGAACTAAGATTGTTCAGAATTATAAGAGTAAAAACGGAAATTTTACTCTGAAATATATAATACAGTTGCTGAAAAAATAACAGCTGTCAGGTTCCTTTCACAGCACGCTGACGCGATAACTCAACACTTAACAGCCGTATAAAACCGCTACCTCGACGAAAGATCCGTATCCAGAGATTAGGAAGTTGCACTGGTCACACAAGTATCCCAGAAAGGCAATAGCATTAATCCACTACATTACAGGTCCATATAATTAAAGACGATTTGTTGCAGGATTTTGCAACGTACATTATGTTCTAACATTATGAATTACCTCGAAGAGGACGGTCTATTTATATACTCAATACGGATTTAGAAAACATCGTTCTCATGAAACTCAACTAGCTCTTTACTCACACGAAGTACTGAGTGATATCAAGAAGGGATTTCAAATTGATTCCGTATTTTTAGATTTCCAGACGGTTTTTGACACTGTACCTCACAAGCGGCCTGTAATCAGTTTGTGTGCTTATGGAATATCGTCGCAGTTATTCCTGATGTCCTCTCAGGGAGGTCACAGTTCGTAGTAATTGACTGGTCTGATGCAGCTCCACATGCTAGTCTATCCTGTGCAACCCTCTTCATCTCCGAATAACTACTGCAAACTATATAACTCTGAGGATGATTACTGTATTCATCTCTTGGTCCTTTCGTGCCCCTCGACTCTTAAACTACCGTCAGGTATCTACATAGGTTGTTAATAGCCTTTCAGTCCCTGTATTTTAGCCCTGGTAACTTCAGAACTAGGGAATGTATTCCAGACAAAACTGTAAAAAACATTCTCCAGATCTACAAAAGCTATAAACGTTGGTTTGCTTTCTCTTAACCTATTCTCAAAGATAAGTCATGGGATCAGTATTGCCTCAAGTGTTCCTAAATTACTCCAAACACATACTGTTTTTTTCTGAGGTCGTCGTCTACAGTTTCTTCCATTATTCTGTAAATAATTTGCATCAGGATGAGATTTTCACTCTGCAGCGGAGCGTGCGCTGATATGAAACTTCCTGGCAGATTAAAACTGTGTGCCCGACCGAGACTCGAACTCGGGACCTTTGCCTTTCGCGGGCAAGTGCTCTACCAACTGAGCTACCGAAGCACGACTCACGCCCGGTACTCACAGCTTTACTTCTGCCAGTAGAGCACTTGCCCGCGAAAGGCAAAGGTCCCGAGTTCAAGTCTCGGTCGGGCACACAGTTTTAATCTGCCAGGAAGTTTCAATTTGCGTCAGCATTTTGCATCCATGCCATGTAACTGATAGTTCGATAGTATTCACAACTGTTGACATTTGTCGTCTTCGGAATTGGAACTATTACATTTTTTTTTTTTTTAAGTCTGTAGGTATTTCGCCTGCCACATGTATCTTGCACACCACGTGGTGTAATTTGGTTTTGGCTGGCTCTCCCAAAGATGTCAGTAATTCTGACGGAATGTCATCTATTCCAGGGGTGTTGTTTCGATTTAGGACCTTCTGCGCTCTGTCAAATTCCCTATCGCAGTGTCATACCTACCATCTCATATTTATCTACATCCTCTTCTATTTCTATAATATTGCCTTAAAGTTCATTGTACAGCCCCTGTATGTACTCCTTCCACCTTCGAGCTCTGCCGTCTTTGCGTAGTACTGATTTTCAACCTGAGTTCTTGATATTCATAGTTTTTTTAGATGTCTATATTCCTGTTTCACTCGCTGTATTTCTGTATTTTCGCCTTTCGTTAGTTAAATTCTGTATCGTTCGTGAAATTTAAGTATTTCTACTTGACATTGCCTTTTTACTTATTTGATCCTTCTTAGGCTTCACTAGTTCATATCTGAAGGCTACCCGTTCGTCTTTTGCTGTATACCTTTTCCTCGTTTCCGACAATCATTGCCAAATTATCTCACTGAAACTCTAACAACCTCTGGTTCTTTCAACTTATCAGGCCTCTCTCCTTAATTTCCTACTTGTTGGAGATTCCGTCAGTTGTACTCTAAAATTCATAAGACAATGCTGATAGCGTGTTACAATTGTGTGTGTGTGTGTGTTTCTTTTGCGTTAGGAAATAGTGTGTGTACAGTGTGTGTAGCATTTGCCGTGACTGGTAGTGAGAAATGGATTAAGTGGTAAATAAATTCTTTACAAAACGGTATTTGTACACTGGGAATAAATCGAATGCGGGAGATTTGTATTCGAAAGGCCTTGTGTTCGGAACGATGGAGGATCCCGTGTTCATCCACACATCTAGATTTAGGTCTCCGTAGATTACTTCAGGGAAATGCTTCGTTGGTTCCTACTACAAGACTACAGACGATTAAGTGTCCTGTCCTTGTCAAATTGAACTTGTAAGTATATAATTGCCGTTGTATATGGACGATGTTACTATGTCGTTCTTAAAAGGTAATATTTCGGTACGTCCTATATTCTTGTACAAGTGATACGTGGATGATTAAGTCTACTACCAATATTTCGTCATGTTCTAATCCACTCGCCATGATGTCACAACTTTTAAAAAAGGATTATCCAAAATCAAATGCAAGCAGCCTATGAGTCAACCAAGAATATGCTTTTGCCATTCTGTACTAGACCGAAATTTGTTATTCTTCTGATATTGAATGTGGATTGGAGAGTCACTGACAAATGTAGCTTCAAGTATGGCCCAGGAAGAGTGCTCTGCTTTTGCTGTGCGTTTTGTATACTGATGCTGATAAATCTGTCTATAATGAAATATAATCTGAAGAAAAGCAGCGCAAATATCTATTCGGATCTTGATGGTAATTTTTCAACGTGGTACAAAGACTCGTGCCTTGTTGTAAATATTCATAGGTGTAAAATTGTACTCTTCACAATACATAGAAACTTAATATCTTGTGATTTGAATATCAGTGAGTCGCAGTTGAAATCAGTCATTTCAACAATTTGTGTGTGTGTATTTTTTTACGTTATGAGATAGTGTGTGTATAGTGTGTGTAGCATTTGCAGTGACTGGTAGTGAGAAATGGATTAAGTGTTAAATAAATTCTTTACATAACACTATTTGTACACTAGGCTCCAGTCACCACTTGACAATGGCCGAGGAGTACTCGGGCGACAGCTCGTGGATTTTAAAATACTTAACGCTGCTAGAAGCCCGTACATATCGACATGAAACTATGCACTACTATGAAAACTTCTTCATTTTTAATAGATTAAGTATCATTTATACTATTGCTAAACCTGTCTGATTAGAGATCGTGATTAAATACATTGAATAATGAAGATATAACAAGTTTCAAGACTTTGATGTAAATATCAATACAAGGTCTCTTAAATCTGTGATTCAGAGGTCATGTTCTTCTGTCGGTTCCGTTCTAAAAATTCTATACGGCAAAGTTTATATGTAGAAGAGTTAAATATTCTTCTGTGATTAAAGCCTACTTAACTCTATTCACACAAAAATTACGAAGATTCTAAATTATTACCCAACAGGGCTATAAAATATTGTGTGTCCGAGAAAGCGGCCATTTAGAGGCTACTACTGGGGCGTAGGGTTGGCATGTTTTCCCTTCGGCCGTCCACTGCGCCCATATATAAATACGGTCTGAGAGATACTGAACATTTCATTTCGCACCCAGCTACCACACGGTCCGCGTCAGTCAAACGCCTGCTTTTTACGCGCTGTCTCGTGTGACGTCACAGCCTGACTGCCACTAAACGTGTTATCAGTAACAATAGAAAGTGAACTCGTGAAGACTTTACTGCGTTCAAGATCTTTTAGATTTCTGAAAAACAATTCACTTCGCACCTAGCTACCCTACGGTCCGCATCAGTGAAACGTTAGCTTAAGTGCAGCCTTGGATGACGTCACACCCAGGATGCAACTAAACTCCAGTTTTTGGCACAAGTAGGAAGTGAACTCGTGAGGATGGTGCACCGTCCTAGATCGCTTAGGTTTCGCGGGAGTAACTGTTTGTACGCCGCCCGTAATGTTAACAAAACCGTGTGGCCAGTGGTGATTTTATTTTCGAATTTTATGGTGAGCAATTAACTTTGATTATCAGAAGGCAGAGAGAAAGACCATTTAACGGGAAGTTACCCGTAGAGGTCACCTCTGAACTTCCCATAATGCTGTTTATGATAGAAAAATCATCATTATTATTTTTAGCAGCAATATTACTATGTTGTGCGTGTGAAAATTTATCCAACATATCGATCAACTGGAACTCAAAACTTTCACTTATAATCATAGTTCCTGACCCGCTGAGTACATAGACATTAGAAACATTTCTTTCAGTGGGAAAGACAAGAACGTGGACTTGCAGACTGGAAACTATGGTCAGTATGTTCTCCATCGCTTTCTGGCTGACCACAAAAATAGTTTTCCGGCTCTCGTAAAAAGACGGAGCCGCAGCCCCACATAGCGACCATTTATTTTTCGACATCCTCACATTTTTGCAGTTAATCCGCCTTGGCTTCTCTGCACTTCTCCCTTTTTTCGTTCTTAAGTGACTAATGTTGGTGTATTCATGAGTTTGCCTGAACATTTTTCTTTTTCCTTCTTCCGTCTACCAATGATTTCTTGTTACCAAAGGTTCCTTTCCATTACCTGCCATGCCATGTTTACCGTCCAACTTCTATGAGTTTCCTTTTTAGGGATGTCCTTGCCTCTTCTACTGAACTGCCTACTGAAGAGTTCATTATTACAATATCTGTTACCTCAGAGATCTCCAGACGCATCCCGTACTTCCTCAGTACTCCAGCATCCTACTTCGTTGCACTTCCTTACACACTGCTTCTTCCGGATGAGTGTCTTGAAGCGCGTCCTGTTCTTCATCACTACTAATGTATGATACAATTCTTCATCTGCTCATGGGAGCATATTACGATAAAGTACCCGATTTTGGAATCTCTGTTATTCAATAAACTGGAGTCTTTCCGTCTCTCTTGGTCTTTCCCGAGTATACCTTCTCCTCTTGTGCTCCTCAAAGAGCTTATTCGATATCACTACATAAAAATGGCGGATATCATTTATTCTACTTTGTCCTTCATACTAACAGGCCCATTTTCACTGTTAATTCTTTCTTCTATGGGTCCTCCTGCTACCAGATTCCAAGTCTCCATCGTTATTAAAATATCATCTCTTTTTACATACTACCGATCAGTATCATCATACAGCCTCCTACATCCTATTTTATCTTTCGCTTGTGACATCGGCATACATGCTTCAACTATTACTGTTCTGATGACAAAATGCCTATCACTGAATTGTTCACAGTAACTTACTCTCTGCCGAACTTCGCTATTCATAACGAATCCAACTAGTGCTATATCATTTTCTGGTGCCTTTGATATTTCCCTGCATTCGTCTGACTAGAAATTATTATTTTCGGTGCCTCTCACTGACCTCCCCTATATCTTTACCAAGCCTTTGCATTTCCCTTTTTCTATCTAATTTCCACACCGCGTTCGAGCTTCAGATATACTACGTCCCATCTTATGGTATACCACTCTTTCATTCTTTTTTCCACATTTTTCTCATAGTTTCCTCCCCCTTTGCAGTAGCCTCAAGAAGATCCATATGGAGGCTAATAAGGAATCTTTTCCGACAATGAAGAGATCATCATGACAGTTGATCAGTTATCACATTTCTGGTGGTCTCTAATAAAACGGATACCGTTGCCTTCTGTATCCTCATGCCGTTTACCACTGCTGATTCTTCCGCCTTTAGGGGACGGTTTTTTACACTAAGGGCTCCGAGCGACTTACCCCGTCCGAGTTTCGAGTCCTCCCTCGGGCATGGTTGTGTGTGATGTCCTTATTGTAAGTTAGTTTAAGTTAAATTAAGTAGTCTGTAAGCTTAGGAACCGATGACTTCAGCAGTTTGGTCCCATAAGACCATACCACAAATTTTTACACTAACGGCAAGAGATTGACCAGTACCACTTGTAGGCCGAATTACGGTAACGCCTTATATCAGAAACCTTCAGCTGCTATTGCTGATGACTTTTATTCAAAGTATAAACAGAGCTGGGTTTGAAACCGAGATCCAAGACGTTTTGTTTACCATTCAGTAGCGCAACTTTTGGATCACGTCTTCATATACTTAATTATTATACGAAAATGTTAACACTTTTTCCATTGTTATCTTCGTCTTACTTCGGTTCAGCGTGACTGAACATAACACCAACGTATAGAAGATACTCACAGTTACCAAATAATTTATTTTGATATTCAAAATGCCATTCTACATATACTTACAGCAGAATTACTGATATTCGATGTGGTTACGTTTTGGACTAAAATACTTAAATGTTTCTACTGAGATAAACTGCCACAAACATGTCTGAATATTAAATTTTATAACATTCAAATCACTCGAGTGAAATGCCGCGCCGTTAGAGGCGCCATGTCACTGACTGCGTGACCCCTCCCGCCGGAGGTTAAGGTCCTCCCTTGGGCATGGGTATGTGTATGTGTGTGTGTGTGTGTGCGTTGTTCTTAGCACAAGTTAGTTTAAGTTAGTTTACGTAGTGTGTAAGTCTAGGACCGATGACCTCAGCAATTTGGTCCGTTGGGAATTCATATGCATTTAACATGTGATAACCCATGAACGGTGTATTAATGAAGCACAGCTGAACACCCCTACGGATCTGTCCATGAAGATGAATCACACTATGATTAACTGTAACAGCTTTTCGCTAGGGTGAGGGTAAAAAGATTTTTTTCTCTTTTAATTGTAACACAGAAAATCTAGTTTAAGCACGTCTCTTATACTACAGTATTTCATAATCTACCTTCAAGCATTGATTTTTTGCGAGAATAAATTTGTTGTGAATCGGTTACTCCAGATATGATTGCCGAAGGATTGTTTTGACACGAGACACTGCTCTGTGTCCAAGATCACACTGTCTCCCTCTGCCTTCAAAGGGCCACAATCACGATTCGAGACTGCTCCAAATTCATCTGATTTAAAGTGAATTTCCTTGGTCATTCTGTAGTTCTTTTGTTTGCTAGGAACATAGCGTTTCAGACGCGAAAGTAATCATTTCATGCAAAAAGTTTCTATTTTGACAACAATTAGTTGAGAGATGGAATGAAAATCTTGCCTATTCCCTGGACAATATATATGACCACCAAGTGAGTAGACTGATGAAGCAAGTGGTTAAAAATAATATTGCTTTTAGACTTTTAATACTGCCCTTATATCGTACACCAGAAACGAGAGAAGAAGAGAGCCAGCTGCAACAATGGGAAATTACGAACAGAAACACAAGATGTGACATTGTCAGGAATACAACAGTGAACCAGGAAGCGTAAAATCAGTTTCCTTTTTTCCGTCTGGGATTACAAACTTATTAGGGCGTCAGGCAATTTCTTCTGCTGTTTTCGGTCAGCAATGACCATCCTCAGATCTGAAACACAAATACATAAAGTTGATTATTTACAGCTCAAAACAATAAAATAGACCACAGTAAAAAAATATTGCTGACACCTGTGAAAATTATGCGCTTTAAATATGACGAGACGTACCTGTTTTAAAAATCTGTCCTAATGTAATGGAGCCATACGGCATCGTCAGAATACAAACATAAATCAGCTTAGCGTCGTCGCGCATGCATAAATTGAGGCATATAATTGTCATTTGTTAACTGCGCTATTATTCGCAACAAACTGCTGTACAGTAGCCACAAAATATTTGTGTCGTATGCCCGTTTAGCGTCACTACTGTAAGGGCACACACATTCTTCAATTATGTAATTGTACGATGTTGAATAAAAAGAAGAATACAATCGATGAAATCTGTAGCGGTCTTACCAGTGTATAAGTCGTTGCAGTAATAAAATCCAACTAAATAAAAACACGACGACAGCTGGATTGTTAAAAAGGAAATAGCTATGTCACAGTAATATTGATAAGCGCTAATGGAATATTTTAAATAAAAATATAATGACATGTATAAGAACAAACTTACGGATCTCACAGAACAATATAAATGATGAAATTGAGAGGGAAAGAGGCCAAATGAACGAAAACAGACTGTAGTGGACAATCAGCGTTCTCTGTTTGCGTGACCGACAGAATACCGCACAGGCGGGAAGAGGTCAGAGGTACATAACTGCCAGAGGGTCCCTCGTACGCTGCGCCACGCTGTTCCAAGAAAAACTGATAAAACACTCTAATAGTCAATTAAACAGATTATCTAATTGGATAAATATATTATACAAAACAGAGAAGGGACACGAACATAAAAGAGTAATACGCACGAAGAAAACGGAGTAAATATATAATGCACTCTGTACTAGATAAAGACAAAGGCAAGATATACAATGATCCAGTTGACAGCAGCGTCACGTGGCGAGGAATGACTTGCTGGTCAGACACATGCGCGATGCGTGTAGCAGAGTAGTGTTGAGTGACCCGCCACGCCCCACTCCGTGGCCGCGGACTTCCGCTGCCCGGCCGGCTTGTGGCTGACAGCTGCCTCAGCTTACTAAACTGGGCGTGCTGCGTGGCAGTGCCAGAAACGCTAGACGGATTGGTTGGTTTGGAGAGTAAAGGGACTAAGCTGCATAGTCATCAGTCTCATGGACACACCGTAGAAACACTTTGCACATGTCACTGGGTAGAGGAAGTTTCAAAGATTTATGTTCGCACAGACCATTCGCTCAACAAGAGCACCATGCATTGTTTGAGAAACGTCGAAACAGTGGTCCATTTCATACCAAAAACGAATCAACACGTCCCTGTTTATTGAATTGATTGCTTTCAACGATTTAATTTCTGTTTATTGAATTGACTGCCTTGAACAATTTAATTTCTCACGTGGTGAAGAGTACCTGCCAGAGGTGGTACAGATGACAGTGCCATTTATGCGCCCCACAGAAAAAAAATCGCAAAGAGGGAGGTCTGGTGACCTGCGAGGCCAGAAGCAATGAAAAACATCTGGATGTCCACCACTTACAATCCAATGCCGTTGGAAGCTGTTGCTAAGATAATGCCACACCTCAAGATGAATGTAAGGCTGGGCGCAGTCACGCATAATATTGAAATCATTAGAACCTTCGTTGAGTTGAGGATACAACCAATTTTGCAGCGGATCCAGGTATGACATTTTTGTCACAGTTCTCTCCGCAAAGAAGAATGGTCCATAAACTTTGTGAACAGGAAAGGCACGAAACACATTCAATTTCGGTGAGTCTCTTTCATGATCGGCGACGCCAGAATTTTGTGACCCTTAATTCTTACATTAAGTTGGGTAACCGTACAAGATAGATGAAACTAATTTGTCTGAAAAGATGAGCCAATCAGTAAATGTGTCCTCTGTCATATCCTGGAGAAGTGAAATGCTAAATTCGTACCTTCTATCACTGTCGCCAGAACGCAGTTGCTGCAGTAACTGCAACTTGTAAGGCTTCATATGCAGGCGTCGTTCCGGAACACGCTACAGTGTTGTTTGAGGAAGTTAAAGTTCCTGGCTGCCCGCCTTGTGAACTTCTGAGGCTCCGTGTGAATGCATTTCGGATGCGGTCGACATTTTAATCAGATGTGGGTGTCCGACTACTGCTCTTGCCTTTGCCTGTCCAACTAACTTCAAGAATTTTGTATGCTTCATAAATATATTCGTGCAGACTCGGCTCTTTGCTGAATCCACGGCAGAATGCCCGTTGCACTTGATCAAAGAACTGACTTCGAGCAAATTCCGACACATAAAATGATCTCTCTTGTGGTGCAGTTGCCATGTTTCTACGAACATAAGCACATATGTTCTAAACTTTGAACCTACCTCTGTCCAGTGGCATCCGCAATGTGTTTCGTCTGTTATAGTTCACTATATATATAGAATGGCTTTTGTAAATGTCATCTGGTTTAAACAGTAAACGTAAAAATTACATAATAACTGTCCTCGCTGTAACCAAGCAAAAGGTGCTTTTATTTTGTCTTTCTTTCCTTTTGACTCTTCTTTCTTCGTTTACAAACTTTGTTTAATAGAGAGAAGCCGGTCATTTACCGGTAACGACTCAATTCGAAATCCTGTACTCACTTACGACACAAAACGCTAAGTTTTTGTTGTACTGTACTTTGCAGTACCCTACCGAGGACGGCGAGACCGGTAAATGAAATTATAAATATTACCCCAAAGTAAACATATAACTGTTTAACCAAATAAAAAAAGTACTTCCGGCCACACACAAAATTCGAACCCGGAGCCTCAAGCGCTTTTGTCGTGTACGCAGGCCCGTGCATGCGCGGTGAGGTACGTCATCTGCTGACGTCTCGCGTTCGACGTTTGTCGTCAACTTTTCGTGTGTTTCCCGACATTTCCGACATTTGCGGCCGCATGTGTCTTACTATAAATTACTTGTCCTAGCGTCATAAATATATATACATATATATATATATATATATATATATATATATATATATATTAGAGAATCGAATTATATATTTTGTATGTACTAAATTTAAAACGTAATAAGTTGAGGCTCAAATAAGACATCCAATATTGCCCGTGCTCCTTACTCCTAATTTTGAAATAATCTGAGTTCCATTTCATTTCGAAAATTCAAAACTAATTTGAAGAACAATGTTCGTAAATCAGACACATGAAACAAAATGTGCAATTACCGAAAAGTTTTCAACAACAACAAACAACGGAATACGGAGCTTAATGTCGGAAAAGAGTTCAGCATACTTTTTTACTCACTTGTCTCAGACAGCTTTTATGAAGAACATCAACAATGTCCAAATGCGAAAGTGGCCGTGTTGCTTTGAGAATAACACCGGCAAAACTAAAATTTTCAGAAGCAGCACTAGATGCTTGCATGCACAATATTTTTCTGGCAACCTTCTGAAGAGTAGGGAAGTCTTGACCACTCGTTTTCCAGTAAGAAGCCACGTTTCCTACCGCAGTTTTGATTTAAACATGTTTCCAACTCATCTATTGGAGCAAGACTATCATCGACATCTGCACAGAAAGCAAACGTCTTTATTTTTGTCTGGTAGTGTAGTTTATGTGGTATTGCATGAAAGAATTCCCTCTTCGCAGCTCCTACGTTTCTCTTTCATCAAAGCGTTTTTTACCTGATTGCAAAAGTAAAAAAGTTCTTTAACACATCACTTTGTAAATTCACGCCAATATGGGCCCTACCCTGAATATGGAAGGACCAAATGTTCTATTTTTGAAGGTATTTGAACTATTATAATTCAGTTTTAGTGATCCACCAAGATCACTCACGAATTCGATCAGGCAATTTAATTAAGTATTCTCTTACATTCGGCTATTCTTTAAGGGAAGGAACATCGATCTAGGAATCCTATACTCAATTCTGTAGCCGAGCATAGTTTCGATTGAAAGTCATCAGTTCCTTTAGGAATTCGATACAGGGAAGCTATTAACATTGCAATAAACGAATTCTACGTCTTATCCCTACCTCTCAACTTCAGATATCATCTTCAAATGACGAAATGGTAGCCATAGAAGAGTTGCTACCTCATGGTACCACCGGACAATTAACGTTTCCTCAAACTATAATTTGAGGCGTGTATGTAAAATTCCTATTTCGGAGGCCTCTATGTTCAGGGGCGCCTGAGTCAAACGCTGTAATTCTGACATCTTGCGTGTCAACATAAGGTGCAGTGTAGGTGATTTCTCCAGTTCTGATTCCTCGGATGCGTCTTTGGAGGCCTTTAAAAACCCTCATGGCTTAAAAGCTATAACGTATAAGAATTACAGTAACAGAATAGCATACATACTGTGGGAAGAAAAATTAGTTCCTTCATCAGCATGATATCAGTTCTTTCAACTCGAGATATTTCTTCTTTTTCAGAGAGTTTATCGCACGAAGACGAATATTCGCTTTCTACCGATTCTTGAATTGTCAGCCGTGTATTCCAGCGAGTATCTTCGAAGTAGTAGTGAGAAGGCCGCTTTTCTTTGCGTGAGTGACGAGTTCTTACGCCCCAGTCAAAACTCCTTGAAACTATGGACAACTGACGCATATATATTCCGCATTAAAAGCATTTCGTAGTACTGCATTTCGCATATGGCTGAAACAATTCAATCGTGAACAATCGCGTAGTGCAGCAACAATGTTGGCACCTTGATTAACCGTAAAATGCATGTCTTTCAAAATGAGGCGTGGATACCAATGGACACAAATCGCCACACCAATTCACATCGAAATTTATCACCTGCCTTTGGTTCATCTGGAAACTGGGAGTAGCAGGGCAACAAGGATGTCGGTACAATTTTTGTGTGTTTGGGTTGCCTACATCAGGGGCTGGTATGCACTCAGGGGCAAACCTATTGTTCTCCTTTGATTGAAAAGTACTTAACCTACCGTTCTCCTTTGATTGACAGGTGCTTAACCTATTGCTCCCCCGACCCTTCGCTCCCACCCCCCCAAGGAAACCTCCTCTCACTGCTACAGGTACACTTTCAGGTCTGAGTTATTGGATAGCCTCCCTCACTCTCATCAATTTGATTCACTACTTAATTAACTTGATCAATTAATCAACCTCCCCCTCTGGTAAACACCCCCACCTCCCACTCTCCCTCCCGAATATTGGCTGGAAAAAGACTCAGTAGATCGATCATTTACACGGAATTCGAGTGAAGTGTATGGAATATTGTTTAAAAAATTTAGACATTGTGTGGAATATTGTTTATTTAAACAATTTAAGGGATTCAAGGCACTGTATGGAATATATGGAAATTGGTGGAGAGGAAGGATCTCATACCACGAAATGCAAGAGTATGTTGTTTATTTATAAGAAATTCAGTTTTTGGGGTTGGATTTTTGTTGCTCATCATTCTCTGCTGTTTGGAAACATGTAGGTCTTGTAAGAAGCAATTACATGGGGCAAACATGTTGCATAACCTGATGTTTGGCACTGTACTCTGGGTGTCTTAACCTAATGTTTGGGCCTTTGTTTGCACTTAACCTGTTGTTTTGTTAAGTTCAAATGGTTCAAATGGCTCTGAGCACTATGGGACTTAATATCTGAGGTCATCAGTCCCCTGGACTTAGAACTATTTAAACATAACTAATGTAAGGCCATTACACACATCCATGCCTGAGGCAAGATGCGAACCTGGGACCATGGCAGCAGTGTGGTTCTGAACTGAACTGCCTAGGATCCCTCAGCCACACTGGACCGCTTCTGTTAAGTGGTTTCCACGTCACCCTCATTTCCTTAAACAATTTTACCGCTTTTGATAACACATTAAGGAATTAGTTATGTCCTCCCAACATTTACTGGTGCACTTTTAGAATTTCACATGTTTTTGAACGCCATTTCTGGCGCATTCTTATTTGTCAACTACCCCCATAAAATTTTACATAAAATGTATGTAAATTAACCTACTGTTCTGCACTTAACCTGCTGTTCTGTCCCATGTAGCCCACTCATGCACACCATCCCCTTAACTACTGTACCCCTAACACCACGTTGATATTTAAAAAAAAAAAAAAACAAATTAATGAAATTGGTATTCTTCACATGTTCAGGGTAGACTTTCTTAACTGGCGGCATCCTATTATTTGGTGAAATCGATGGAACATAGTTTAAACAAAAGATAGCTAATAAAAAACACATATGGCCTCCACACGCCCGACATAGATGCCGGAGTTTGGGTGCATCCGTGGGTCCCACGAAGTGGCGACACAGCCGTCAGATGACAAGCGACATACAGGCGTCTGTTTGGGTCTGGCAAACATAAGGTAGTGGGATCCCTTTCATACTTGACACCTGAGCAATTTCTTTCGAATTACATGTTCACCTACACACTGTTGCTGGTGCGATGGCACATCGGTGTAGTGCGGATCCAGCATGGAGAGATGTTCCAATCCTTCCCAGAAAAGCACAGGGTTCCTAGCGATCCTAATGGGACAGACAGTTTGTCACTGAATTTAGCTGTAAAACTGCTGCTGCTGCAGGTGTGGGAGCACCATATGCCATGGATTTCTGCAGACGAGACTTCCAGCGGCAAAATTATTTTGTACAGACCGCAACGTTGCACTGATAGTTAAACCACGCAAAGGTTGTCTACAGAACATAAAAAACATACAAGACTCACAAGAGTATTGGGAGCCAGGAACACATTTACCTGTGTAACTGCAATGAAATATTACAATTCCTGCTGCAGTCTGACACCAATCGATGTGCAGTGTACGTCCTCTTGACGGCAGTGGTTCTGGAACGTATCTCAGTTTCTATAGCACACATAATTTTCCACATACATATCTCTCTCATAACCTCATTGTTATCAATGGGCTGAATCTATATGTCCCTTGTGGTGTCACCGCCAGACACCACACTTGCTAGGTGGTAGCCTTTAAATCGGCCGCGGTCCGGTAGTATACGTCGGACCCGCGTGTCGCCACTGTCAGTGATTGCAGACCGAGCGCCGCCACACGGCAGGTCGAGAGAGACGTCCTAGCACTCGCCCCAATCGTACAGCCGACTTTGCTAGCGATGGTTCACTGACAAATTACGCTCTCATTTACCGAGACGATAGTTAGCATAGCCTTCAGCTACGTCAATTGCTACGACCTAGCAAGGCGCCATTATCATTTGCTATTTATCTTGTGATGCATGTAACGTCAGACCGATGTTCACAAATTATGGATTAAAGTTAAGTATTCCATAAGCTCCGTATTTTTTTTACTAGACTCAATTCCTTTAACAGTTCCAGACCTCACGCCAGCCTGCGTGAGCTTAAACGCGTGCCTTTCGGCTATCTCCTAGTGGCTTGGCTGTCTTGCCAAGTCACAACATCCCTCACAATAGGACACACAGTAAATATCTCTGGTCATGCCATAACATAAGCCATAGTAACATTACACTACAATACATACACATTTTACACAAAGAGTTCAGTTATCTTTTACATCTCTACAGCATCCGAAAAATTTATGGTACGCCTACACTCACACTGGCTATATGTCTCGATTCTTCTTAGTTCTAGGAAGTTATCTGACAAGTCTTCGAATCAGAACTTCTGGAAGATGATGCATCCTGCCAAGATTCTCTCAAAGTAGAGTTATGAAGGACAAGTCTTCGGCACTACCTGATAATGAATACAGCATCCGCGGACGTAATGCTTGGAGCATTGAAATCGCAGTTCACCAGGTCCAATCTATAGTTCGATTATAACTAAAAATACATAATTTTCTTTTTTGTTTTTACGTGAATAGTAGGTTGACTACTTCCCACGAACATATGTCGGAAGCTATGGTACCTTTATGTTCAAGCAGCAGCATGTCCACCATGTGAAAGTATGTCCACCAACAATTAAACCTTGCAAAGTCGCCTACAGATCGTCGAACACGGAAAGACTCTTACTCAATTACACTGCTCTGCCACTGAGGACAGGAGTTTGAATATTTGAGCGTGAAATCCATCTCCAGCCCACGAAGATATCACCACATACCATGTCGATCTAGTAAATATACAATTTGTATCCTGTGTCATACAAAAATCGTCCTTTTTACATCATTTGTGTAGCTATCAACTACAAGACACTTGTACATATACCGCGAAGGGAAGAGTTCGGGCCGGCCGCGGTGGTCTCGCGGTTCTAGGCGCGCAGTCCGGAACCGTGCGACTGCTATGGTCGCAGGTTCGAATCCTGCCTCGGGCATGGATGTGTGTGATGTCCTTAGGTTAGTTAGGTTTAAGTAGTTCTAAGTTCTAGGGGACTGATGACCACAGCAGTTGAGTCCCATAGTGCTCAGAGCCATTTGAACCATTTTTTGAAGAGTTCGGCGGTGTAGTGGAGAGTTCCCAAACTGCTGTCCGAAAGTGATTGACGACCTCTATATTTAAACTCATCTGCCACAGTGACGGTATAGATGATGTCTGTGCATTCCATTTCGACTGATTCCGCATATAGCAGTCATCTACGCGGTCATTGTTTCGATAAGAATCACAGTTGATAGTGCAAACAATTTTAGCAATTTTACAACAATGTCAACACCAAACAATGATGCGACCGCGTGTTTCCCAATTGCAGTGTTATAGCAAAACGCCCGCTCTCTACTTTGCGAGTATAATTGCGAATGTAGATACATGTCTGTGCAGTACTGCCATTCATTGGTAATTCTCGAACACATATCTCATCAACATATTTCTAACACCTCGAACATAGTGCTTAATTTACTATCTGTCTGTATGCTGATGGGAGTCACAGATCATTCTAGGAGTATCAGGAAAAAATTTGAGACTGGAAGACCTCCCCCCCCACACACACACACACACAATCATTGACCAACCCACCCTGCAGCACTGTTACCGAATTAATCTGCATGCGACCAGAAGTAGACCACTACATTCCACGTATCGTGAATGAATGGCGCTTGCCGAGACCTCATCCATCTAAGTGCACAAGATTTCTCGAGATGTGTCCATGCCGAGGAGGTTAGCACTCCTTATCGATGTATAGTAACAGATTTGAAAGTGTTGTAATTTAATAGCAGACAGTTAAGAAGAACATGAAACGGGCGATTTTAAGTGCGATGGAGCTTCAAATGGATGGAGTTCGAAGCATTTTTATGTAAATCTACCAAGCTATCAATTTTAAAGTATTATTCCATAGTCTAGAATCAGTATCTGGAAGGTATTGGTAAGAGAGAACATAAACACAGCCACTCCTAAGGCTACAAATTTCCACACATAAAACAAGCTCTAACGTTAGATCGTTTGCGTTTCTGACCTATCAGTCGTATGGAATGTAGCACTGTTAATATTAAAATGTATGAAATATATTTCAGGTGCATGACATACATCCTTCTTCCCGGTTTCTCTACAGTAAACTATGTTATCGAAACGTAAAACGATAAAACTACTTCTTTGAAACATTGGTTCTGTGTGATACGACCACAATAATGCTTTCCAGAGATGTATAGCGTCCACTGTTCACATCTGATCACGGTTCAGAAATTATACTATGCCTGCATCAGCCCTATATGAAATGATCGTTAGTAACGGGGAATACCTCTCACTAGGAAACAGATAAACGCATAGCTGCCTCGTCCAACATGTGAATATTACAAGTCATTCCGCCACTAACTCTGTAAATAGCACATCTGTCTGGAAGATGTATACATGGGGACTGCAGTGCCAAAATGCTGCCAAACTCATCCAATTTCCTTATGTTGTAACTGTCTTTTATTTAAAATCATCCAGTGTGTGCGGCGTGTCATGGTAGCTGCAATAACAACGTCATTTACACTGTGGAACGTCTAGTTTTCTGCCAGAGGCAATGGATCAGAACGTGTTAATGTCAGTTTAGAACCTGACACAGACCTTGAAGTGGTGGCAGAAAAACAGTATGGCACTGTACAAAGTGTGTTACAGCAGAAGAAAAACAATGTTTCAAACAATGACACAGGGTCACAGGGAGCATCTCTTGCGACTTACAGTATATTTTGTGGGATACTGTAATTCTCCTACTGTAAAGGTGATGAAACTTTTCTGCAGTGGATCAATACCTCTATATTTAATAGGATTGACACATGTGTTCAGTTTTAGGACACATGCAGTATTTGTTTTTGATGTATGGGAGGAGAGGGATGCGGTAAAAATCTTTTCGAGTTCTCTATCGGTTGAAGCTAATTGAGCTTTTATAGTTCGTAATATTTCTCTCTGGTGGATGGTGCAGAATAACGATGATAGAATATTGGGGCGATAGATATGAATGGGCCCTGTAGTACCTGCTTGAAGTTTGAAGTTTGCAGAAGCACCACAATGCAGTAGCAAAATCCACATCCTTCTCCCAGTTCCCGTTCTGTCTTTTACAGTACCTCATGTTGCGGGAGCAGGCTTCGTTTCCGTCGAATGGTCAAAACATAGCGCTGTTGCAGTAACTCAGCTTCGCCTGTTTCTACACGGGCTGCAGAAGGTGATAGGTATAGCTTTCTCTGGCTTCTACTCAGTTCTGTCTTACACTGGAACGATCACATGTGTAAAGCTGCAAGCATGGTAGTGCGCAGTTTGAGGGGTAGTTGCAAGTTGCATAGGGGCTACCTGAAACCATGGTGAAATTTTACTGTAGCAGACAGGTTCGAGAAAGGTGTCTCGTTTCGAGATATGAGAGTGCCAGAAATATGATTCACTAGTGGCTGTAATCATAAAAGGACTTCTCCATAGGATCCAACGCAGGTGCGTGGTTGAATGGAAAGACTTGATTGCAAATCACAGGCATCATTTCTATCGAAAGCGTAGCACTTGAGAACTGAAAAGCTAGTGTACTTTTCTTACGACCTCAATCATCACACTATCTACTACTGTTTGTGATCCTTCTCAACCAATCACCGCCTACAACTCAGTGGATACATCGCAGAATCTCTGACATGGCATCGAGACAGAATACATTAAAAATACTGGAGAAATATCTAGTGGTGGAGCTGCAAATACCGGTGTCATACTACACTCCTTAGCGGAATCACTTACAAAATTCATTAATTTTATTTTGTGGGTGCACAATCGGCGACGTGTAACCGCATTGCTGGTTTATAATATACACTATGGTGGTCACCATCTACACTCAGTGTCACGGTATTTGTCTGGAAAAACCATGTCATTTGTATGTAATGCCATATGTGGATTTACAAAGCCGGTACAGCTTTTAACACGGATACTTGTGTGCACCTGTAGAACAAAGACCGCTTGTGATGGTAATATGGCGTTTTTTTTAAATATATAGCAGTTCGTGAGACCATTACAACTCTCTTTCTAAGACACGGTGGTAGCAATCGCAAGAAAAACTTAAGAGACATGTCCGCGCATCGTTGATTTATAGTCAGTATTATTTTGTATTGCCAGCAATCAGTTTTTGACGAAGTAGTAGTGGGTGCGTGATAGGTTCGCCTTGAGCATCAGGTTTATAAAGTACGTTTTTGTGTTTCGACATGTGCAAATAAATGACTATGTCCACTAGTAAGTAAGGTTTGGAATTGATGTTTGGTACTGTGATAGCAAAGGGAAGAGTTAGTCAAGACATAAGAATGCTACCGATATTTCTGTGTCCAGAGCCACAGCCGTCAGCATGGTATATTTCTGATACTTCACACATTGTCAAACGTCGTTCAACTGAGACTGCAGTCGTAAAGTTTAGTTGTAAGTACAGGGGTAAAATGTATATGAGGCCAGGATTTTTCCTGGTACAATTCTGGCTATGCGTGCTTGGCATGCAGCGCAGGTGACTTGTGGTTGGAATGATTTACATTTCTCATTAATGGTAGGAGCTGTCAGAATGGAGAGGCCTGTTGGTTTGTAGGAATGTAGCTGACCTAGCTTTGTTGTCCTCTAGACTGCCGAATAGTGAACTGGTACGTAGTACGTGTTGGACAGCTTCCATGATCATGTGGAAATTTCAGAAGATTCAATATGGACGTACGTTGGCACTGGACTGTTATTCCCTTCCATGTAAATTGCTCTGCTGACTGCTTCTGCACATTTCGCGCCTTTATTTAGTTGAGGGAACATCGATTGTGGTGTGTGCATATAGCAAGTGAAAGACACGTTTGCTGGTTCTCTAGACTTCAGAAACACCTTAGTTGACTCTGTAAATCATAGGGATGACTTGGAATCTGTTACATCACCGACATCGGTATTTGCTAACGGAAATATCAGTTTCCTCCATTTCTTTAGAGATGGGATAAGTTTCTAGTTTCTCAGTGGTTTACAGCACGTTCCACCTCGCTAAAGTCTCGGGTTTGTAGAAAAATAATTTCCATTGTATATCTTCAGAATTACGTTGTGCGAGCGATAGGATACTGCGAAGTGCTTGATATCGAGAAGTACCGCAAAAATGGTATAATATTATGGCAAACCATGCGGAAATACATGTGTTCTTGTAATCACAGAGTCTGGAAATAGGTGTAGAAAAGTAAGCAAACAAGCAAGCAGGTCCAGACTAGAGACAGTAACGCATTTCTTCCGAGGGGAAACGAGCCCTAATTTGTAGAAAAGTTCCTGAAAGTGACTTCGATCTGCTGAGGGCACTCTGGTCATATGTCAGGAGTGGATGACTTGTGACCATCAGATGCGGGAAAATATCTTGTGCTGCGAGGAGTATAAAAGGGGGGACCCAAAAATAACCGGAATTTCCTTCTAGAAAGCATATAATTTATTGAAACTTGCTGGATATAATTTATTGTTTTCAAATACAACCTTAATCTCCTTCGAAGTGCTCTCCATTAGCATTTATACACTTGCCCAAACGTTCATTCCAGTGGTTGAAGAACCTTTTAAATTCGTCCTCTTTGATACCTGCTGGCACTTTCATGAAATTGCGTTTTACGTCTTCCACATCCGCAAAAGGCTTCCCTCTCAAGTCTCCTTTCATCCTCTGGAATAGGAAGACGTCCGAGGGTACTAAATCCGGCGAATAGGGCGCGTGGGTCAAGGTAGTCGTGCTTGTTGAGGCCAAAAACTGGCGAACGCTGAGAGCCGTGTGCGCGGGAGAATTGTCCTGATGACGGAACCACACGCCATAATCCCACAAAGCTGGACGTTTTCGCGACAAACTTCTGCGAAGCTGTTTCATAACCTCCAAATAGAATTGTTAGTTTACTGTCTGATTTTCAGGGACAAATTCAGAATGAACGATCCCTTTGATGTAAAAAAAAAAGAAGATCAACATCGTTTTCACATTCGATTTCACTTGTCGAGCTTTTTTTTGGTCGAGGTGAGAAGGTGACTTCGATTGTGATGACTGTTGTTTACATTCTGGATCGTACCCATAGCACCATGACTCATAACCTGTAATGATTTTATTGAAAAAATGTGGATCATCTTTGAACAAGTCCTTCATTTTGAGTCAGGCTTGATCGCGACGATACCTTTGATCTCCGGTAAGAAGCTTTGGCACTAATTTTGCTGCCACTCTTTGCATCCCCAAATCGATGGTCAAGATGCGCTGAACTGCGCTCCAGGACGACCCGGACAAGTTCTCGAGTTGGTCGATTGTCCTACGTCGATCTTCACTGATGAGATCATGGGTTTTGTCCATTTTGTTTCGCTTCGAGCAGTTGAAGTTCGACCGGAACGAGGCTGATCTTCAACCACCATTCCTCCCTTTTTAAGCCGAGAAAACCATTTGTACACTTGCGTTTTACTAAGAGCATGGTCTTTGTAGGCTGTCTGAATCATCACAACAGTTTCTGCTGCGTTCTTGCCAAGTAAGAAACAAAACTTCACTGCCGCACGTTGTTCATAAGAACCCATTTCCTCATGTCATGTGTACACTGTAGGCACACTCAAAGAACTGCCAAAGAAACCACACTTCTCACTATTGGGTGACGCGACATGGCAGAATGACTCAGCAGTGCTCCTATTGCAGCCCTCTGTCGGCGCAACCTGCTACTACAAGTACACGATGTGCAGCATTAGGATTCCAGTTACTTTTAGCATTACGATTCCAGTTACTTTTGGGTCCCCCCTCGTATATAGTGCTGTCTGTCTTCGCGGTATATGTATGAGCGTCTGGTGGTCGATAGCTATACGAATGATGTAAAAGGGACGATTTTTGTATGACAAAGCATACTAATTGTATGTTTACTACGCTGGCCGCGGTGGTGTAGCGGTTCTAGGCGCTCAGTCCGGAGTCGCGCGACTGCTACGGTCGCAGGTTCGAATCCTGCCTCGGGCATGGATGTGTGTGATGTCCTTAGTTTAGTTAGGTTTAAGTATTTCTAAGTTCTAGGGGACTGATGACCATAGATGTTAAGTCCCATAGTGTTCAGAGCCATTTGAACCATTTTTTTATGTTTACTACATGGACATTGTATGCAGTGATATCTTGCTGGGTTGGAGATGGGTTTCACGCTGTAATATTCAAGCTCCTGTCCTCAGTGGCAGGGCAGCGTAACTGAGTTATGAGTATCTCTGTATTTGACGATCTGTAGGCTGCTTCACAAGGTTTGATTGTTGGTGCACATGCTGCTGCTTGAAGATAAAGGTACCGTCGCTTATGTTCTGATACACATTTGTGGGAAGTAATCAAACTACTATTCTCGTAAAAACAAAAATAAATTATGTATGCGTAGACTTCATGGAAGGATAGATTGGAAATGAACTGTGATTTGAGTGCACTAAGAATATATCCAAACGTAAGTGTTGATTGATTCATTTCGTAAACAGCTGCACAATATAACAATGCAAGTGTTCAATTTGACCTGGTGTAGTGTACAAAAAGGACGGGCAATATGGCTGTAACAATACATCCATTCATCGGCACCCCTAAGTGTACCCTTGCATTTTACTTGTTGTTCTATCGATAGTGATGTTGATTACAGTAAACCAAAATGCATCCATGATGTATTTCCAAGCATTACGTTCACAGGTGCTGTATTCATTATCACATAGTGTCGGACGCCTGTCCTTCATAACACTTGTTCGAGAGAATTTTGGCAGCATGCATCACCTTCCAGAAGCGCTGATTCAACGATATTGTCAGATAATTTTCTTGGACTGAGGAGAATCAATACATATAGCCAATGTAAGTGTAGGCATACCATAATTTTTCCAGCTGCTGTACAGATATAAAAGATAACTGAACTGTTTGTGTAAAATGTGTATGTATTGTAGTGTAATGTTACTGTGGCTTATGTTGTGGCATGACCAGAGAAATTTACTGTGTGTCCTATCGTGAGGGACATATAGACTCAGTCCATAGATAACCGTGAGGTTATGAGAGAGATTTTTACGTAGAAAATTATGTGTGCAATAGACACTGGCATATATTCCAGAACCACTGCCGTCAAGGCGACATACACTGTACATCGATCAGTGTCAGATTGCAGCAGCGATCATAATACTTCATTGTAGTTAGACAGGTCAATGTGTTCCAGGCTCCCAATATTCTTGTGAGTCTTGTACGTTTTTTACACTCTGTAGAGAACTTTTGCGGTGTTTTAGTGTCAGTATAAAGTAGCGATCTGTGCGAAATAATTTTGCCGCTGGAAGTCTCGTCTGCAGAAGTCCATGAAATATGGTGCTCCACACCTGCAGCAGCAGCAGTTTGACAGCTAAATTCAGTGTGTAGGTGAACATGTATTTCGAAAAAAATTGCTGAGGTGTCAAGTATGAAAGGGACGCCACTGCCGCATGCTTGCAGGCCCGAACAGACATATGGGGGTCACTTCATATCTCACGACTGCATCGCCACTTTGCGGGGTTCGCCAATTCACCAGGACTCTGGTGTGTGTTGGGTGGCCAGATGTTTTTCTTATTAACGATCCTTTGTTTAAACTATATTCCATCGATTTAACCAACCAATAGGTTGCTGTGAAAAACTACCCTATACGTGTGAAGAACATTGACTTAATTGGTTTGCATGATTTTTTTATGTCAACGCGGTATTAGTGCTAAAATAGTAAAGGGACGGGTGTGTGTGAGTCGGCTACATGGAGCAGAACAGCTGGTTAAGTACAGAACAATATGTTAATTTGCATAATTTTTATGTAAAACACAGTACAATAGCTCAAGGGAGTGGGTGACAATGAAGAATGCGACAGAAAGTGCATTCAAATGCATGTGAAATTCGAAAAGTGTACTAGAAAATGGTGGGAAGACATAACTAATTACTGAATTTGGTATGAAAGGCGGTAAAATAGTTTAAGGAAATGGTGGGGGGAGGGATATGGAAAACCAATTAACAGAACAATAGTCCAAGTGCCGACAAAGTCCCAAGCATTAGGTTAAGACACATAGAGTACAGCGCCAAACATTAGGTTAAGCGTGTAATTGCTTCTTACAAGATCTACATGTTTCTAAACAGCAGAGAATGATGAGCAAGAGAAATCCAACCCCCAAACTGAATTTTTTTATAAATAAACAATATATTTCCTGTTATGAGATTCTTCCTCTGCACCAATTTCCATATATTGAATACGTTGCCTTTGAAGCCCCTAAATTGTTCAAATAAATAGTATTCCACACAACGTCTAAATCGTTTAAACAATATTCCATACACTACACCCGACTTCCCTGCAAATGATGGATCAACTGAGTCTTTCTCCCGCCAGTTTCGAGGTGGGAGGTTGGGAAGGGAGGGGGTTAACCAGAGGGGAGGTAGTTTAATTAATTGATAAACGTAATTAAGTAGTGAACCAAACTGATAAGAGTGAGGGGCGTTATCCAATAACACCTGAAATTGTACCTGCAGCAGTGATAGGTGTGGTTTCCTCAGCGGGTGGGGGGAGGTTGGGGGAGCAATAGGTTAAGTGCCTGTCAATCAAAAGGAAGGATTCTTTTAGCAGAACAATAGGTCAAGTACCTGTCAATCAAAGGAGAACAGTAGGTTAAGTACCTGTCAATCTAAGCAGAACAATAGGTTTGCCCTTGAGGGAAAATCTGCCCTGATGTAGGCAACCTGCACTAAGAAAATGCACTGACATCCCTGTAGCCCCCCTACAAGTGGATTGTTAACGGAACATGAGGTCTGAGAGTCCAGTCAACAAAATAGGAGACAGTTTATGTCTGACAGTGGATGGTTCTTGCACTGCATGTCCACTTGTTTGTGTGTGTGTGTGTGTGTGTGTGTGTGTGTGTGTGTGTGTGTGTGTGTATGTGTGTTTCTTTGTGTGTGTGGATTTCTAAGGGACCAATCTGCTGAGGTGATCGGTCCCTAGACTTACACACGACTTAAACAAACTTATGCTAAGAACAACACACACACCCATGCCCAATGGAGGACTCGAACCTCCGGCGGGAGGGGTCGCGCAATCGGTGTCATGGCGCCTCTGACTGCGCGGCCATTGCAAGTGGCCATGTCCACATGTCTGTAGTTGCTGAGCATTCAATTCTGTCTCTTAGGCTTTTAGCACTTTTTGCCACGTACTGCAACACAGTTGTAGGATGAGGTAGAATACCCTTTGCAGGTACTTTTCTGTAAGTCGCTCCAGCATCGATTAACATCTGAACAAGGCATAGAAAAAATTTGGAAATTTGGAAATTTGTGGTAAGGTCTTATGAGACCAAACTGCTGAGGTCATCGGTCCCCAAGCTTACACACTACTTGCTCTAACTTAAACTTCCTTACGCTAAGGACGACAAACACGCCTAAGCCCGATGGAGGATTCAAATCTCCGACCGGGGGAAATAGAAAAACTTTACGTCCTATAGTTCCATGTACCTTACGTCTTGTGCATACATAGCACTTACCTTTATCTACAGTCATCTCTTGAGCACGTTTCGGAAGCCGTTTCTCGTCCACACGAGACCCTTGTTTATTAGACACCCATGGATGGAGAGATATGTGCGATGTGCCACTTGATACTTTACCATGAGCGTAAATTTCACTGCACTGCGAACAGTAAATAAATTTAACGTTTTCCCCATCGCCATCCACTATAGGCTTAAACAATGTCCAGGTAGGACTACTAAGATTCGTTTCAGGTAGTGTGGTTCAATGTTAACCATCAGTTAGTTTTATTTTACGTTATCTTGGCACGGGCTCTTTCCTCTGCAGAACTACGTTTACTTCCCGCGTTCATTTTGAGTGTAAAAAAAAAAAAAAATTGGAGAAATCCCACCACTTCACTAAGCACCACTCCACTCGCCATTCGTGGACTGTTGCTCGCAACTGCTGCCAGTGCTACCACCAGCCCTTAGGCCGCAGCAGAGCAATGCTTGCGCACGGCACTGGCCGGCCCGTGCAGTGTGTCGTTACATGCTCGCACAGTGCGGCCGCGGCCCGAGGGCTGCGCCTCTATACGAGACTCGGCGGAGCCTGTAGCACAGCGGTGCTTTCGTACAGTGCACGACGCGAGCACTGACGTCATGGACTCGAGACCGAGGCCCACGAGAACAACAGGCCGCGGCACGTACGTCACGAAGGTAGTCCTGAACTCGTGCACTCACTCAGCTCAGCAGACAAAGTGCGTTTCTAAACCTGTTAACTCGCAGCTGGGCGTGTAAGTACTAACGAGAATTTCATCTTCCACTGAAATGTGCTATTAAGAATTCTTACTGTTTAACAGTACTACAGCAAAATTTAATTTAAGCTCATTACTCGATACAAATGGTATAACAGCTTGTTTATAGCATTTAGTCTCTTCTGCTTAACAGTACTCATTACATGCTGGAAGTGGTGCCTTATGCAAATGATAATCGTTTTATTACGATGTTATTTTATTGTACGCCAGTACAGCCGTAACAATGCCCATGGACTTCCCATCATTATAGGACGGATAACAGTAAGATTAAATAATAGCGGATTCCAGAAGAAGATTCAGTTTGAACGGCCACGCCTAGTTGCGAGTTAACAGGTGTAGAAACGTAGCTTGTTTGCTGATTTGAGCGAGCGACCGAGCGCAGGACTACCTTCGTGACGTACGCGCCGCGGCCTGTCTTTCTCGTAGGCCTCGCCCGAGACTATTGTTGTCCAGTGCGGCCGCAGCCCACGGGACGGACCTCCGTGCACGATTCTGGCATGTATATTACCTGTAGCGGCTAGTGGGTATACATTCTGGGTGCTCACAAGTTTTTAGATTCAGATAAATTTGAGAGTGTGAAATTAATAGCGTCTGCTGTATAACAATTATGCGTATCAAGGAGTGTATACAACAACAGCCACTGCCAATAATAACAAAAAATAGCTCTAAGTCCCCTAGACTTAGAACTACTTAAAACCTAACCAACCTAAGGATATCACACACATCCACGCCCGAAGCAGGATTCGAACCTGCGACCGTAGCAGCAGTGCAGTTCCGGACAGAAGCGCATAGGATCTCTTGGCCACAACGGGCGGCACCAATAATAACAAAACCAATAATAATAATAGTAATAATAGCAATAGCAAGGTCCTTACAATGTTCTGACAAAAGAAAGAATTGCTTTGTAGAATTTTATTGCTTTGTAATTAAATACTTTTGTGTAAGTGGGAGTTCGTGCTTTTCCATTTTGTCGGTCAAATGTACAAGATCGTTAACTGATGTATTAGTTCACGAATTTCCTGATGGGACGAGAATCAGGTTTCTTACGCTACATCCACGAAACAAGGGCGCTAACTGTGCACTTCCTTGTTAAATTTTCGCTTGTAGTCACGCTTATTTGATTTCGTCAGTCTCTCAATCAAAGAATCTGTTCTCGGAGGCCCTACTTTCTGTGCGGTTAATTTTCCTGGTAAATTGCTTTTCTGTTCCCAGATTGATATTTTCACTCTGCAGCCGCCTGCGTGCAGATATGAAACTTCTTGGCAGGATCATGCTGTGTGCCAGGCAGAGACTCGAACTCGGGACCGTTGCCTTTCGAGGCAAGTCCCCTCCCGACTAAAATACCCAAGGGTGACTCACGAACTGTCCTCACAGCTTTACTTTTCTTCAGCGTTTAAAACAGATTCAACATAGTTCATGTTTAAACAGCACACAAAGCCAAATCACGCACAGTAAACAACCAACTCCAAATACAAAGTGCTGTTTGAGGAAATGATTACACCAAGCAGTAATGTGTGCCAACATGGCCACTTGACTAGAATACAAATGAGGCACCGAGATCCATAAGTGCTTAAAGCCCGCTGCCATCGATCCTACATTTAAGTGAATATCAGAGAAACCAGTGACAGACCTTTTCGTGAAATTTCATATTTACAGTGTGGGCCTACAGCACAGGTAAACCTGACTCACCATAAGATCAACAGATTTCAGAAGCATGAATAAATGCTACAATCTCACAATGACGGTGATGTGCTTTAGCCTCTTATGACTCTCAGAGCGTCAAATGGATTATTGTGTGACAAAATTCGTAACTTAATATACTATAAATGGTTCAAATGGCTCTGAGCACTATGGGACTTAACTTCTGAGGTCGTCAGTCCCCTAGAACCTACGACTACTTAAACCTAACTAACCTAAGGACATCACACACATTCATGCCCGAGGCAGAATTCGAACCTGCGACCGTAGCGGTCTCGCGGTTCCACACTGTAACGCCTAGAACCGCTCGTCCACCCCGGCCGGCTAATATACTATAACTCATTCAGAAATCCACAAAATAGGTTTACCTTCAGCGCAAGTTTAACATATACCGACCTAATTTTGCTACAGTATGTAATGAGCGAATCAGCATACTGACGAATGTGCTACCATCTAGCAGAATTTACGCCGAGCGAACGGGGATAAAAGTCTGTCGCAGTTGCTACCACTTACCACTCGGTGCCACTTATGTTAAGTTCCAGTTGAGTGGCAACTACTATCTCTGCTAATCGCAAACCGCGCACGTTGTTTATCAAATTCGCATGTATATGGGCCCTCAGGCAAAAGCGTCACGCGATTTGCGCATGCACAAAAGCTCCTTAAACCCAGCAACACTGAAGGTGTGCTCGCGACCCTGATGCCAAATTTAAAAAAGTGTAGAGGAGCAGTAGCGCGGTAGATTTAAGTGCCATATCTTTCACATTGCAGCATCTATGTTACGTTTAACAGCCCTCAAAGAAAAATAGCCAATAAATCCCCAAGGTATCGAAAGGGCTCTTACACAGCCGTCGTCACTGTGTATTCCGTTTAAAATTAGTTGATACTTGACGTCTGTCTCTTGTAGCGACAGTATTGCCACATAAACTACCAGCTGGAGCTCTGTTACAGACGACATACGGCGTGTCACTTCCCAAGTGCTTTTAACGTGCCTGCACACGATCTTTAGCTATTGACAATACTAGTTTTTCATTCCCTTAAAATATTAAAGCGATCCTCACACCGTCAATTGTATTGTCAGTATCGTCATTGGGCAATGCGATTTTACAGTGTTATATATGCTTGATATTATTCCATTCTGGGGGCGATTTATATTGGTATGAAGATAGAAGTGCAAACTTCAAACTACCACGATCTCTTTAGAAGAGCGTTTATTCGGATTACCGCTTTCGGCAAAATATGTTGCCATAATCTGAATAAATGTTCTGCTAAAACGGTGGTGGGATTTTGAAAAATGGTTCAAATGGCTCTGAGCACTATGGGACTTAACTATCGTGGTCATCAGTCCCCTAGAACTTAGAACTACTTAAACCTAACCAACCTAAGGACATCACACACATCCATGCCCGAGGCAGGATTCGAACCTGCGACCGTAGCAGTCGCGCGGTTCCGGACTGCGCGCCTAGAACCGCTAGACCACCGCGGCCGGCGGGATTTTGAAGTTCGTTATTTCTATTTTCATCATTTTACAGGGTTAAGATGTCAAACATCCAAAAGAAAGCGTGTGCGGAAATTATTTTAGCTGTACCTGATAAACAACAGAACAACGAAAATGGGTCAATATTCCGAGAGCGGTTGAAAAAGAAGCTACTTGTCGTATGTTAATTTACCGAATAAAATCTTAAGCATGGAAACAAGAGATGTTAAACCAATTTCGTATGAGTCCTTCACCTTATGACACATTATTAACGTTGATACGAATTAAAATAGAAAAACAAAATTCGTCAGTGGGAGAGGCAATCGCAGTCGACGAGATTACGGGTAACTGTGATTTCAGACAGGTCATTCGAATGCTTGATATTTAGTGCTCTAATATCATCAACGAAGGCGGGAAGATTTGTCTGATGTGATATAAGAAGAAACAGGAGTCGATAGGGAAGAGAATTGGGGTTCCAGTATTAGAATCAGAATTTAAAATAGCTGTGAAATATTTATGATCAGATAGGGCAGAAGGGATAGATAACATTCCATCGCAATTCCTAAAATTATTGGGGGAAGTGGCAACAAAACCATTATTCACGTTGGTGTGTAGAATGTAAGAGTCTGGCGACATACCATCTGATTTTCGGAAAAATATCATCCACAGGATTCCGAAGACTGCAAGAGCAGACAGGTGCGAGAATTATCGCACAATCAGCTTAACAACTCATGCATCACACTTACTTACAAGAATAATACACAGAAGAATGAAAAGAAAAGTAAGGATGTGTTAGTTGGCGATGAGTTTGGTTTTACGAAAGGTAATGGCACCAGAGAGGCAATTCTGACGCTGCGGTTATTAATGCAAGCAAGATTAAAGAAAAATCAAGACACGTTCATAGGTTTTGTCGGCCTGGAAAAAGCGTTCGGCAATGTAAAGTGGTGCAAAATGCTTGAGATTCTGAGAAAAATATGGGTATGCTAGAGGGAAAGATAGGTAATTGCAATATGTACAAAAGCCAAGAGGGAATAACAAGAGTGGACGACCAAGAAAGAAGTGCTCGGATTGAAAAGGATGTAAGACTAGGACGTAGTCTTTCACCCCCAAAGCTCAATCTGTACACTGAAGAAGCAATGATGGAAATAAAAGGAAGGTTCAGCAGTCGGATTAAAAGTCAAGGTGAAAGGATGTAAATGATACGATTCGCTGATGACATTGCTTTCCTGAGCGGAAGTGAAGAAGAGTTACATTAACTGCTGAATGAAATGAACAGTCTGATGAGTACTGAATATGGATTGAAAGTAACGACTGGTGGAAGACGGAACACTTCAAAAGCAGACTATCACTGGCAATAAGGGCATTCCTGTCAAAGAGAAATTTTGTAGTATCAAACATAGGCCTTAATTTGAGGAAGATATTTTTGATAATATACGTTTTGAGCAAAGCATTGTATGGTAGTGAAACATGGACTGTAGGAAAACCGGAACAAAGGAGAATCGAATCATTTCAGATTTGGTGCTACAGACGAGTGCTCAAAATTATGTGGACTGATAAGGCAAGGTATGAGGAGGTTTCTTGCAGAATCGCAGAGGAAAGGAATGTGTGGAAAACACTGACAAGGAGAAGGGACAGGATGACAGGGCTTCTGTTAAGACATCAGGGACTGACTTTCATGGTACTAGAGGGAACTGTAGAGGGCAGAAACTATAGTTACTGAAACCTGTGAAATAATTATATTTGTACTGCAATGATATATTTGGTAATTAACGTAAATAATGTGACGAAGCTGATACGTATTTCGTAGGCGAAGCTCTCCAACACCTGAATGGAGAATACTGTCAAATCGTCAGTGCTCCACCCCACAAGCTCCGGTATGCATTGAGAATATTTTTGGGGTCATTGATACTGCTCGTCAGTATTTCTGATATTGACTATACGTTAACACGCACCCTCAGGCGGCCAATATAATGACGGATTGCTATCATTATTGAACGTGTTAGGTCCCCTTGCGTTACACGTAATGCGAAGGGATTTTGGCAGTGGCCGTTTTGAGGTATGATGGAAAACTGAGATGATCTGTTAACAGCTGATTTTAAGTGACTGAAATGCTAAAATAACCACAGTATCGTGATATGCAATGTATCCGAGGAGACGGCGATCAAGAAATTGTGACAGGACTATTCATCACGCTCGCTTTGTTTACAGCGATTAAAACTAACCTCTGTGAACAAACTCAAGAGAGAAATCAGTGCCAAAAGCAAACAGTAATTTCTCGCTTTCATTGGTGACGTGGAAATATCCTCACACTGGATTCATGAGCTGACGTGTTACACGTCACAGGCCACACAGGCACAGCAGATAGAAATAATGCACGCTGTTTAAAAATAAGGAAACTTTTCTGTGTAGTTGCTTCCACCGATTGCTAGCTGCAGGCAGCTGCGTTGTCCAAAAGAGGGTGGATACCACTTATGTTAGAGGCACTGGAACTTTCTCTAAGTGGATGAGCACCTGGAAGTAATAAGTTCCGTAAAACTATCCCACACCTCGTCAGTTACTCGCTTCGTATGCCTCACAATATACCTCCAGTCCATTTCGGAGAAATTTTCCATGTCCATTGTAGTCAGTTTCTCAACTTCACTCACAGTAATATTTTTATTTTTTCATTTTGGCGAACAAAGCATATCCTTTCACTTGCACCCAAATAAGTTCACTAGCATTAAAATGGCAGTGATAAGGTGCTAGTCTTATGATTCTATGTCCACATTTATAAGCTACCTCGTCCATGACAAAGGCTGGATACTGTGGCTAATGAAGTGGCAGTAGTTTTAATAATTCTAATTTTTCAAATGAATCATCCGCAGTAACTGTTTTGACGTAACCACTGAATAATGTCTTTATTTCGAGAGGACAGGGGTGGGTCCTTGTCGTTTAAAACCGAATGGTATGGGGCATTGTCGATGACAATTACTGACGGGTTTTCTAAACTAGGTGGCAACGTATTTTCGAATCAATTTAAAAATGTTTCATGATTCTTTTTTTCATGGTACTCAGATGTTTTCTTTGATCTGAAAAGCATTTGAAGGCCGGGAATAAAGCCGTGGTAGGTACCAGCATGCAAAAGAAAATTTCTACTTCCTTTTCGAGCTGGGAGTGCCATACCTTCACCTTTGTCGTCACTCCAAATTTTCATAACAGTATCACCTGCTTTCACCCATGTTTCATCTGTAAGATTGAGCCAGACAGTAGGGGATTTTACTTCATTATATGAGCTTTCAAACGGTAACTTCATTTTTCTTGTTACGGCCAAGCCTCGGCCAGCAGCGTCGGCTGCCTGTAAATTTTCTCGTCTAGCAAAAGGAAGTCAGCACCAAGTCAGGCAATCTCGGCCACGCGCCTCCCTCGTGAGCTGACGAAGTAACGCCGTCCCAGGCGTCGCTGACCAAGCCACGCTCAGAAAAGTTCCATTGCCGCCCCTGCGGTTTTCTCGGTCCTGACCCATCAGGGTGGAGGATGCCGCGTGGCCGTTCTGGAAGTACTCGGCCGTCCGCCGCCGGGTCCTCTCTCTTGGACGTGAGCCCTGTAGCAGTGAACATCTTCCACTTCTCCCGGTGCTGCGGCGCTGTGGACTTAGTTTTCGCAGCCGGCATGCCACTCGAACTTACCCGATGGACAGACACAACTTTCTTTATCTTCGCCAACTATGTTTTGCCAAACTCTACGCTCTGGCTCACCCCCCGCCTGGCTATGTGACCCCTTTTTAACATGCTTCGCCAATAAATAGCCTTTGTCGAAATACTATCCTGATGACTTACTTACGCCCGCCGCATTCCCATCTGTCCATCCTGTACACATCGATCAAAACAATGTCCTCGGAATTAGTATATTTAATTTCATGCAAAAATCTGCATCGTCAGGCGCCTATGTCTTCTCTTTCTATTAACATTTTATAGCCTGAAATATTTTTGTATTTGACTCCGGGGCTCTGCAGAACCTGTCGCAACGACGATTTCCTGCCTTCAAAATGTCAGCCTTCACGCAGTGTTGTAACAAGCTTATCTAATGTGGGCCAATCTCTTTTATGATAATAACTATACCAGTGCGCCGGATCGCTTCTTGTGCGAAAGAATCCAGATTTGTTGCGCGTTTCTGCATACTTCTTTGCTTGCCTGGAGTAGGAAGACAAGAGGGTCCTGCTTCGCTTCTCTCATTTTCGTATTTCTCTTTATGAATACGAAGTACGGTCGGTTCACTAATCCTAACCGCTGCTGCTTTTCGCGCGACTACTTTGGAAAATCATTTTCCACCTCTCTCTGAAAGTATTCCCGCGCATTGCACACGAGTTGTTGCGATTGTCCTTTAAACGCAATTACTAGACCGGCTTTCTTTTCTGATGTGTTTGCATCCCGTAGCCTTGGTCTGCCCTTTTTCTTTCGGATATCATCAGACACGATAAATTGCACGAAAAACACAAGCACAATGACGGTAACGGGATACGCATGTTTGATACATAAATCTGTACAAACAATAGAAGTCAGTTAAGTATATGTTGTGGCAGTTTACAAATGCCGGATGGTGTGGGCGTAACTTCGAGCACTCTCATTGGACGAAACCAGCTCCAGCTCGTGAAGTGTCAAGTAATTTAAAACAGACAGTAGATCAGTGCGCGTGTTGTCCGTGTGTAGAATGGGGAAGGCGCGCGGTCTGTCTGAGTTTGACCGAGGGCAGATTGTGATGGCCCGAAGGCTCTGCACGACCATTTCCGAAACTGCAACAATTTTTGGGTGTTCGACGAGTGCTGAGACGAGTGTCTTCAACACGTGGCAAAACCAAGGTAATACCACGTCCAGACATCGTGAGGTTGGGCAGCGACCCTTCATTACGGAGGTCGAACATCATAGGCTGGACAGACTGGTAAAACAAGACTGGCGGCGAACTGTGGTAGAAATAAAATCATATTTTAGTGCCGGGCAGAATCCAAGTGTGTCTGAACAAACAGTGCATCGAACACTCCTAGCGATGGCCCTCCGAGTCCGTCCCAGTGTTAACACCACGAGGTCGGCAGTGATCGTGGGCAGTGGATGTTGGCGCAGTGGAAGAGCGTTGCATGGTCGGATGAAACCCGATACGTTCTTCACCATGCCGATGGGAGAGCGTGAAGCCGTCGTCGTCTTCCGGCGAACAGCTTCTTGACACCTGTACTGCGGGAAGGAGATAAGCTGGCGGCGACTCCATTATATTCTGGGAAACATTGAAGTGGGCATCCATGGGTCCAGCGCAGCTCGTGTAAGGCATCATGACGGGCAGGGAGTACCGTACATTGATTACAGGCTACGTACACTCCTTCATGATGACCCTGTTTCCAGCCAGCCGCTGCGGCCGAGAGGTTCTAGGCGCTTCAGTCTGGAACCGCGCGACCTCTACAGTCGCAGGTTCGAATCCAGCCGCGGGCATGGATGTGTGTGGTGTCCTTAGGTTAGTTAGGTATAAGTAGTTCTTAGTTATAGGGGACTGATGACCTAAGATGTTAAGTCCCATAGTGCTCAGACCCATTTGAACCGTTTGAACCGTGTTTCCCCACGCCTTGACATTTTTCAAGATAATGCGGCATGTCACAGGGGAAGGAGTGTGATGGGGGAACACAGTGGCGAGATTCAGTTGATGTGCTGGCCCCCAAACTCTCCGGATCTGAACCAGATCGAACACTTCTGGGATGTGATTGAACGTGGCGCCTCCCTCCCAAGAATTTACAGGTTAGGTGACTTGTGAGTGTAGATGTGGTGCCGACTACCTCCAGCGACCTACCAAGGCCTCATTGGTTCCATAACATGACGCGTCGCCGCTCTTATCTGTACCAAAAGAGGACATACTGGCTATTAGGCAGGTGGCCATAATGTTCTGGCTTATCAGTGTATTTAGGAGAGGCGTTCAGTAATTCCAGCAGAACATTGTCAAACAAAACAAAGTAGGTACTGGGTACGAAATCGCTCTATCCATTGAGCACTTTGCTGGATCTTGTTTTTTCGCTTTATCAATTTCAACCTCTGCTGACCTAACAAGTTTATGATCATAGTCGGAAAAAAAGATTCCTTCTAGAAACGCTTTATAAATTTCATCCTCTGATGGCCTAACAAGTTTATGATCATAGACGGAAATAAAGATTCCTTCTAGAAACAGAACGTTTCGAGATTTTACCTTCGTGTAATGGAATTTTGCATATGGCTCAGTCGCCGTTCCATGTCTGCAGCACGGCTGGATCCGGTTGCGTGTGTACCACTTCAGACAAGCAAAAAAATGCGTCTTTCCTGCCGTATACGTGTCGACATAAAACGTCAGCCTCAGAAGACTGGGTAGCGCTCCCTGTAGTTTGAGTCATGCAATACATTTCCTGCAATACTCTTAAGACTTGTTTTTACAAGAATATGAAGCTGTGGGATTGCATGTGGTGGTGTCATAAACATTACTTTTCTGCCGTGCCTATGAATATCAGAATTTTATCCAAGAACTTCGTATTCATTCACTCCTAGATTAGATTTTCGTCGGTGAAGATCATCAGCTATCTACAATGTTCCTACAGTGCCGTAAAACTTAACGCTATACTTTGTGAATTAGAATTACTCCACATGTTAAGCAGTATGAAACATGAGTGTCACTAAAACAGTGTCACTAATTGTACAAATTTCCTTCTGCACAACAAAAATTCTGAGCACTGTCAATATTTTATGAAGTAAAAAATAAACAACGCAGTTTTGTAGTCCATTTGGAGGTATTTTTTTTATTTTCTACGTAATGTAAAAATAATGATCCTTTATTTGTCTTCGAGGATAAATGAAGTTATTTACTCAATTACGACGTCTAAATGGGGCACGCAGTGATTACTACTATTGAGTCGAACTGCTGCTGAATAAAATCCAAACTCCCGGAAGGCTGATTTAGTTTTTCCTTTGTTGCTCTAAATCATGTTAATGCTGTCCGCTGTAATTTTAGTGCTCGAATTCGTGGACCGTGAATGGAAAGAGAGACTTTGTCTATATTTAGATAAGTGAATAATGAACTTTTCACGTGTTCTGTTTTACTGTAGGTTGCTATTGAAGTAATTACACTCCAAAGAAAGAAAAGACACACTACGAAAGAGTTATGCAAATTGGTCACGAACTAATATTCATACAGGTATTGACGGAAATGCAAAACTGTAGCCATCAGGTGTGGCCGAGCGGATCTAGGCACTTCAGTAGAAACCGCGCGGCCGCTACGGTTGCTGGTTCGAATCCTGCCTCGGGCATGCATGTATGTGATGTCAGGTTAGTTATGTTTAAGTGGTTCTAAGTTCTATAGGACTGATGACCTCAGATGTTAAGTGCCACAGTGCTCAGAGCCATGTGAACCATTTGCCAAATTGTAAACTCTAGCTACTGATGTATGAAAGTAGCCCAGTTTCAGCGCGCAACTGGCAAAGGGTACATGTCGATACTAAGGCATAAAGTCTTTCCGGATTTCATTCCGTGAATTTGGCTGGACAGTAATTGGGCCTGGCAGACAGGCGACTGAGCAACATATGCCTGCATTTGAGAGAGGACTTGTAGCTGGGCTCAAAGAAGCTGGTAGAAGGAACCGGCGAATCACTCGACATTTGGATAGGAGCGTTGTCTTTAATCGATGATGTTGGCAGGGATTGGAAAACTATGGTCGAACACAGGATCGAGAGGGGGGCAGTCAACCTAGAGAGACGACAGAGCGCTGGGATCGAGAATTCGTCAGAGAGGCAATCGGGGCCCCAGATTGATCATTATCAATCGATCTGACGTGCAGCTCGTGCTTCAGTGACCACAATTCATAGGCGGGTCACAGAAGGGAGCTGGGGTCACTGCGCCACTTGCGCCGACTGCCATTGAACTCTTTAATCCAACAAGTCTATTTTCAGTGGTGTCCGGCATATGCGGCATGGAATCTCATTGACTGAAGCAGAATGGTCGTCAGTGATGAGCTCCGCTTTGAACCGAGCCCCGATTACCAGCAGAGGTGTCTGGAGACGCGCCGGACAGCTATGGGATACCAACCTGACTGGCGCACGCCATACAGCCTGACAACCAATAGTAATGGATTGGGGGTGCTATTTCATTTCTTATTAGGACTCATTCGGTTATCACCCGCGGCGCCCACACAGCCCCGCGGTACGTCGACGATATTCCACGCCCCTTTTCCTTGCCCTTCTTGGCAAGCCATCATGGTCTTACATTTCTGCAAGATATTGCCCACGCAAAGGCGGCGAGAGTTTCTACTGTTTGTCTTCGTGCTTCCCAAAACCCGCCTTGGCCAGCCAGGTCGCAGGATCTTACCATCTTACCCTAATTGGAGCATTATGTACATGGCCATCCAACCAGCTCTGGATTTCCACGATCTAACGCGCCAATTGGCCAAAATCCAGCACGATATCCCTCAGAAATCGGAGAGGCCAAGCCGAATAACGCTTGCATGAGGCCAGAGGTTGACAAACGTGTCACTGAGCAGCTCAATTTGCGAAGCTCCTTCTCCTGAATAAACGATCCAATTTTTTTTCTGAAATAGTAATTCATTTGTCTCTACATGCTACATCACATTCGGATAGTACCTTCGCGATGCATCGCTTTCTTTTTCTTATAGTATAGCCGCTGACATCTTTAAGATTTACTTGAATAATAGCAAAATGTTATCGGATTCTTATTCAGAAGATACATTATAGTGGAGTTCATTGTTCTGTGTGATTACTGACATAAAACGAAAACCGTATGTTTGCTAAAGTTGAGTTCCCATTCTATCTCCTTCCCTTGAGGACGTGTAATCTGAAGTCAGTAACAGTCAGCATCAAAGTAAAATGAATTGTCGTCTAGTTTAAATTATATCAACGTATGCATAACACGAACTCCTTTCGCTCATGATCTGGTAACGTCTCTTTGGAAACAAATGGATTAAAGGTACGTTATTGTTTAATTACTCTGAAATAAAATGAAATTGAGTTCGTTTAAACACAATACAGTTAAATAAATTCAATTAACTCCGCAGTGAGTCATTAGATAACATTAATTACAGGTAATTGATTATAATATGTGATGCTGCCTGCTGCCAGTTAGTTACGCCTGATTGAAGGACCGCGTTTCAAAGCATTACCCGTTTCTGTAATGTCAAAGTGCGTTAAGTTCTGTGAATCCTTATCTTTCAGCAACAATGATACATAACAAAAGATTTTCTTTAACTGGAAGTTGCTGCCTATTTAAAGAAATCTTCTGTTCTTTTGTTTTTTTTTCATTCGCACCACATTTACTGAATCACACACTTTCGACGTCACTGTATAGCTGCTATAACGTACAACTCCTAGATACCTTTCAGTAATAGAGTAAATCCCGTTTTTGTTATTTGCTGTTGTAAATCTCATGTCCAGAGCAAATACATGTGTTACTGGATTAAACTAAACAGCCTTGTCGCAAAAAAATCCAACACACTACGGCGGTAGATAATTTCATATCACTCCCTTTCATTTGCCAACAAGACATGATGTCTCGGATACAGTACCGAAATTATGACAGTTCTACGTGTAGAAATCGTTACATTCATGTTGGGAAGGAAATCATCATTTATCAAGTCTCAGATGTCATTATTCTCCAGATACCACTGCAAAGCAAAAATTGCAGTCCTGAAAGAAAAATTTAACACCAATAAATCATCGCAAAATATTTTTTCACATTTGTAAATAAAGGAAGACGTAAGTTATTTCATGTAAAACTTCGTCTGTCGTTTATATTCTTGCGTAGTCTTTAATCCGGCTTCTTGTCTGTGTTCGTGTGGTACACAATCTAAAGATAAATGCCTGGCAAACTAGGACGAGTCTGAAAAAGACATGAGATTAGTATCACCTCTCAGCTGCCTACAAAAATTAAATATATGTAATGTAGTCATGGCTTTGGAGTCACTGGTGTTAACAGTATTACGTGTCTATGTGGAAGTATCTTCTGGGACAGTTTATTCAAACGGTTTCACAGCACAGTCCGCTCATGAGTTACATATAAAGTGCAGTCATATAGAAATACCGCCGTTGGCCAGTAGACTTACGAATAAACTCAAGATCTTTTTTGAGAAAGGACGAGTTACAACCTACATTACACTATTTGGAGTTTGAATGACTGTGAAATTTAATATAGCTATGCATTCAAGCGGTAAGATGATACCAACATACTACATTTTTTCTCTCTAGCTGAAGACTAACTGAGATCCAGCCCATTACTGAGCATCTGACACTTACAAAAAAAGTCGGGTAGCCCAAGTGGGATACAAAGTTACACAACTGGGAATATTTTGGATGGGATTATTAATTCCGTTATTTGCCTTACAATTGTGAGAAATCCCCAGAAATATTTATTTCTGGGACGAAGTTGAACACTGTTTTGTGCAAGCAGATCTTGTTTTTGAGGTTTCATTCTCCACTCTAAGAGCAAAGCCAGCTATTTCTTGCCCTTTATAGAACCCCAGTTGTTTTCAGCCAATTAGTAGGCGAGCCGCTGGTGAGACAGAGCGGTTCCCGACTGGGAATAAATGGGACTTAGTCATAAGTTTCGTCATTTAACTCATTAACAAGGAAAACCTTCCCAAAACTTTGAACGGAACCAGGTGACTGGAATTATCTTCATCCGCTTTTGTGACAAATTTCTCCAGTATCTCACACAAAAATTAAAATTATATTTACATGTGTATGCTATTACGGGTATTGTGTGGGTGTACACTGAAGTACGCCCCGCCATCATCTTCACTTACAGGAATTAGGCCAACTACCAGTCTCTCCTTCAAAGGTTATCGTTGAGCTCAACTTATTTGGGGCCCACTAGGGTTTCTTCTTCCCCTCGGTCTATATCTCAACAGTTGTATCGCCAGTCATTCTTCTGATATTCTGCTCACATGTCCTTTTCATTTGTTTGCATGCTTCCCTATTGTATTGTTTACCTCTTCAACATTAATTTTATCTCTAATTTGTTCATTCAAATTGTCGTATGCCACCTTTCGCTGTTCTTAGAAATCTCATTTCAGGTGCCAGTATTTTGTGCTCGTAGCTCTTTGTGAGAAATCAAGTTGCACTCCAATACCTGATCTGACTAGTGCCACCAGCCTCTCTCCTACATCGGACCAGGGTTTCACACTGACAGTGTCTTTCTTAACTCATAGATTCCTACGAAATAACAATAATAATATGGCAAATTGTATTAATATGGTTTGAATGTCTAAAGTGGCAATGTGACTAAATGATACTGACTATGAAATAATAAAGCTAATGCTGGCAGTACTTGTACTACTGCAGCTGCTACCACTAACAGTGTTAACAGTAATAGTGATGGTGATGATGATGGTGATGGCGATGGTGATGGTGATGACAATAACAACAATAGCGATATCGGTAGATATAAAAAGATTTTATAGGTTTACAATATATACAGAAATGAAAAGTTTGCATCATCAAAAAATAATGATATAGAGTGATGAAATTTGAGGAATACATTCGTTTACGTAGCATATTTAAGTGATTAGCATTACAAGATCAAAGGTAACATAAGCGGGAAATAAACCATTACAAATATGAAATTCTGCTACATCAGTAACCTGTGTAACCACCAGAACGTTGAACGAAACCACACAAATGTGCATGCCTTGTGTTGTACAGGTGTCGGGTGTCAGTTTGCGGGATGGAGTTCTATTCCTGTTGCACTTGGTCAGCCAATACAGGGACGGTTAATGCTGGTTGTGGATGACGCTGGAGTTGTCTCCGGATTATGTCCCATATGTGCTCTATTGGAGACACACCTGATGATCGAGCAGGCCGAGGCAACAACACAACACTCTGTAGAGCCTGTTGAGTTACACCAAGGGTTATCCTGTTGAAAACACCTCCTTGGAATGCCGTTTATGAATGACAGCACGACAAGTCGAATCATCAGATTGATGTACAAATTTGCGTTCAAGGTGAATGGGATAACCAGGAAAGTGCTCTTGCTGTCATACGAAATCACATCTCAGAGGCAGGTCCAGGGGTCTAGAACTCAGCCAAGTTGGTTGCAGGCCATCAATTGACATCCTTCTAACCAACACACGACCATCGCTGGCAACCAGGCAGAAGCAGCTTCCATCAGGAAACACAACAGACCTCCACTCTTCCCTTCAATGAGCTCTCGCTTGACACCACTGAAGTCTCAAATGACGGTGATTTGGGTTCAGTGGAGTGCACACTAGAAGACGTCTGGCTCGGAGGGCTCGGAGCTGTCCTTGAAGTAACAGATTTGTAACAGTTCTTTATGCCACTGTGGTGCCAACCGTTGCTGAAATTGCTGCTATAGATGCAGTACGTTGCCCCAAAGCCATTAACCGAACAAGATGGTCTTCCCTTTTCATAAGGCCAAGTGGCCGTTCGGAGATCGATCTCTTTGCCACCTACATTCCCGTGGTCATCGCTGCCACCAGTCATGTACAGTGGCCACAGTCCTGCCATGTATTTCTGCAGTAGACCCTATCGCAGAAGGAACATCCAGGTTTCTGTTACTGTGTGTATTTAAAGCAGATCTGACTTGCATCCTCATAATGGTGCTAGTAGGGCCACTCTTATGCGACTGACCCGAAATTTCAATCGACATCATCTTTCAGATGTAAAAACACAACTACCAACTTTCGTTCATGTCTCACAGCTCCTTCTTGGTGCTGTGATGTTCTTTCTGTCAGTGTAGATGTTTTCTGATCCAGCGAGTTCTCAGGAAAGAAAATTTAAGGAGTCTGTATCAGCCAAGATTACAGTGAAAAGAGGAAGATATGGTTGGGAAGAAAGATGTACAAGGGTAATGATTGCGTACAGATACAATGGTAATCATTGTCGTTCCTTTAGTTTATACGTAATTAACTGTCTTCTGAAGCTGGAAATTTTATTCATTTCTCTAATATAATGCGGGAGGTTACGACAGAGTCGGGTTCGTGCTGCGGAGAATGACTTCGAGAAAGTGGTTGAACGATGAAGTGGGACAGAAACCATTTTCCTCTGATGAGAAGGGGTGTTTCCGCAATGTTGTTCAGATAGGAGAAGAGATATGAGGGACTGTCTTTCTTATTGGGGGTATGCAAATTTCAAAACTTTCCTTGAGACATCTTACGATTAAGTGGAGTAATGGCGTCGAAATATCGTGTTGGGAGGGACACGAACCACCGGCAGAGCATCCAATCTCAACGAAAATAGCGTATCACCGGGAAATCTAAGAGATTACACTTCAACGCTTGTCGACACGTAACCGTCATAGCTGAGTATTTGATGGTGAAATATGGCCAAAGAGTCGAATATCACAGTTATAATAAACACAGGCATTCATAACCGGTACCAGGTACCACAAACTTTCCCGAGAAACGACTTGCTGAATAACATCGCTGTAATGAATAATTGAGAGTATATGTGTACAAGTACCTTATTCAGTTCAAGAGAGGATAGCGTTTTATAGTTTTGTGGGGCGTGGAGAGATGCTGATGCCTTCTTGCTCATCGCAGTTACGTGCTCAGTCCCATCTCAGATTAAAGATGGTAGGGATTCCCAATATTTCGTGCTAATGTTTCTAGAATGACCAACCAGTTCCGATTGGTCTTGGATAGGTTGAGCTTTAATGTCATATCCTGCGTCCATCTTATAACGCACGCAGGTCGGTAATGACACTCTCTAGAGTAGTCCTCAGGTTTGTTAATTTTGCACGTAGGCACAACTATTCCTAAATAATTAAATCTGTTACTAATAAAAACTTATATCTAATTGGAACATCTCATCTACGAGCTTTCACTTTCGATTTATGAATTACATTTCCCATATTGTATTTTTTGCCTAGACGGTACAACTTATGTATGACATACTGCAATTTCTTTTCATCGCCAAACACAAGAAACTGGTCGTCTGCAAAAAGGCAGGTGTTTGGTTCCTTTCCGCGACATCTGTAACCCAGGATGTACTTCTTGTTGCCATTACTTTCGTAAGATATCATCGATGTATGTATTAAATACTGTCGTTGATAAAGAGTACCCTTCTGTGACATTCTGATTCTCATTTATCATAGCTGAAGTTCTACATTGTGATGGAAACAAAGTAGCTGCGAGAAATGCTTCATTGTTGTCGCCAATATAATACAGTGGTCGCAGTGCGTACTATACTGTTATCTATTTGAGACATTGACTGTTAAAGTGGTGTTGTTCAGCGTCTTATTTAAGTTTTCGCACAGTCGAGCTTAATTACTCTGAATGCCTTGCCCTTGTAAGAATATTTTTAAATTACCATATTTTACGTGAGGAAGTATTTGTAAATCAGGGTTTTATTGTGCCACTGTGAATTCCTTCTTTGTCTGTTACACAACGAAGGCATATTGGAGTGTAATTTAACTTTGGTGTCTTGAGGCAATACCTTACTCCTTATGTGTTCACGCACGGGGTCATTAAGCTACTATTTCGATGTATTGTTTACTGTGTTGCGCTTGGGCAGTATTTGCTTGATTTGGGTCTTGTAGCCTCAGCACTGTCGGGTCTCTTTGGGGCTGATATCTTTCTTAAACTGTTTTAATATAGTGTTAACTGTGTTTAAAATTATTTACTGCGTATTAAAAAAAGGCGGAGATCTGAATACTCGTCAGGTTGCCCACTTTGTAAGGCGTTCCGATGTTTTCTTTTGGGCTGACGTCATGGTGTTGCTGTTTCGGCTGATTCTTTCAAGCGCAACTGCGGGGCAGCGGGGAGTTAGTTCTATTATTATCTCCCATGGGAGAAACTTGAAAATTTATTTTTAAATCATCTAAATTATCATTCCGCATTTAATTGCTGGATTTGATTAATATGATTCCATTTGAAATTATTTTTAGCCTCAAAATTAAGCATTTAAATCTTGTCATTTTTACATTAACGTAACTGCTTTAATTGTAATACTTAAGAGTTCACCAGATGTTGACATATGTAAACCTTACCACTGACGTTGTTTCCCTTATGGCCAAGCCATTCCTTCCAGAGCAACCAAACCGCAAAAAGCGCGTCACACCGATCACGGAAAATGGTTTATATTGTTAATCGCTCTTGGCCAACTTTGGCCTTCAATAGAACGATAGACCGAGTCTGACGAGGCATTGCTACGAATGTAGAAAGTTTCCTTTCGTAGGTAATACTCGATGATGTTTCGGGACTATAGCCAGTTACTACCACCGAAGATTTTTCGTCTCAGAACATTCCAAGCATCGTTAGGCGATAGGTCGATATTTCACATGAAGATGTCTGTCTCGTGGTGACGAAGTATTATGCGCGGTTTTAAATGACCACCGGCAGCACTCCCGGAACATCATCGAGCATGGCTTTAGTTTTTAACCATCTGAAGCTACTTTCAGTCTTCTGCCGATGACCAATGGCGACCGATAAGTGCTTTATGTTATTGCATCAAAGAAAGTATTATGTGCACAATAAAAAAGTCAGTTACTATATGTAGGAAAAAATGGAATTTTTTCCGAGTATCTTTTTAAATTGGATGCTGTCTAAGAAGGCAGGTCGAAAGCCATCATAATTCATATTTTGTCTGCTTACATGGCGCTCTCCATCTGATGCTACAATGGAAACAAATACTTTCCCATTCTGCAACCACATGAGCCCACTGCATCGCATGTTCCAGATTTCTTGAGAAGAGCTAAACGAACTGTCTTTCAAGACTGGAACATAAAAAAATGTAATATACTCACAAATGTCTTGTGAGCCTAACATTGGCAGACAAAATAGAAAACGCATCACCCTTCACTTCATCGTTTTCGATAAGAGTGATTTCCTTTTGTTTTGGTAATGTCTGCTCCTGCTTTCCTTGGACTGATTTGTGATTGGTGTGGTCAGTATAATGTGTTCAATTAAACTTTTCAGTGCGAGGGTCGTGCTTTTAATTCCGATGAACTACGAGGTGCCCATAAACCACACATGGTAATAACTCCAAGAATTTATGCGGATGCCAATGCGCGTGTAACTGCATTTCTGCTTTAATACATTCAACATGAACCATGGACCTTGCCGTTGGTGGGGAGATTTGCGTGCCTCAGGGATACAGATAGACGTACCGTAGGTGCAACCACAACGGAGGGGTATCTGTTGAGAGGCCAGACAAACGTGTGGTTCCTGAAGAGGGGCAGCAGCCTTTTCAGTAGTTGCAGGGGCAACAGTCTGGGTGATTGACTGATCTGGCCTTGTAACACTAACCAAAACGGCCTTGCCGTGCTGGTACTGCGAACGGCTGAAAGCAAGGGGAAACTACGGCCGTAATTTTTCCCGAGGGCATGCAGCTTCACTGCATGGTTAAATGATGATGGCATCCTCTTGGGTAAAATATTCCGGAGGTAAAATAGTCCCCCATTCGGATCTCCTGGCGGGGGCTACTCAGGAGGACGTCGTTATCAGGAGAAAGAAAACTGGTGTTCTACGGATCGGAGCGTGGAATGTCAGATCCTTTATCTGGCAGATAGGTTAGAAAATTTAAAAAGGGAAATGGATAAGTTAAAGTTGGATATAGTAGGAATTAGTAAAGTTCGGTGGCAGGAGGAACAAGACTTTTTGCCAGGCAAATACAGGGTTATAAATACAAAATTAAATAGGGGTAATTCAGGAGTAGGCTTAATAATGAATAAAAAAATAGGAGTGCTGGTAAGCTACTACAAACAGCATAGTGAACGCATTATTGTGGCCAAGATAGACACGAAGCCCACGCCTACCACAGTAGTACATGTTTATATGCCAACTAGCTCTGCAGATGACGAAGAAATTGAAGAAATGTATGATGAAATAAAAGAAATTATTCAGATAGTGAAGGGAGACGAAAATTTAATAGTTATGGGTGACTGGAATTCGGTAGTAGGAAAAGGGAGAGAAGGAAACGTAGTAGGTGAATATGGATTGGGGGTAAGAAATGTAAGAGGAAGCCACCTGGTAGAATTTTGCACAGAGCACAACTTAATCATAGCTAAGAATCATAAAAGAAGGTTGTATACATGGAAGAAGCCTGGAGATACTGACGGGTTTCAGATAGATTATATAATGGTAAGACAGAGATTTAGGAACCAGGTTTTAAATTGTAAGACATTTCCAGGGGCAAATGTGGACTCTGATCACCATCTATTGATTATGAACTGTAGATTAAAACTGAAGAAACTGCAAAAAGGTGGGAATTTAAGGAGATGGTACCTGGATAAACTGAAAGAACCAGAGGTTGTAGTGAGTTTCAAGGAGAGCATAACGGAATAATTGATAGAAATGAGGGAAAGAAATATAGTAGAAGAAGAATGCGTAGCTTTGAGGGATGAAGTAGTGAAGGCAGCAGAGGATTAATCAGGTAAAAAGACGAGGGCTGCTAGAAATCCTTTGGCGACAGAAGAAATATTGAACTTAATTGAAGAAAGGAGAAAATATAAAAATGCAGTAAATGAAGCAGGCAAAAAGGAATACAAACGTCTCAAAAATGAGATCGACAGGAAGTGCAAAATGGCTAAGCAGGGATGGCTAGAGGACAAATGTAAGGCTTGTCTCACCAGGGGTAAGATAGATACTGCCTACAGGAAAATTAAAGAGACCTTTGGAGAAAAGAGAACCACTTGTATGAATATCAAGAGCTCAGATGGAAACCCAGTTCTAAGCAAAGAAGGGAAAGCAGAAATATGGAAGGAGTATATAGAGGGTCTATACAAGGGCGATGTACTTGAGAACAATATTATGGATATGGAAGAGGATGTAGAAGAAGATGAAATGGGAGCTATGATACTGCGTGAAGAGTTTGGCAGAGCACTGAAGGACCTGAGTCGAAACAAGGCCCCGGGAGTAGACAACATTCCATCAGAACTACTGACAGCCTTTGGAGAGCCAGCCCATACAAAACTATACCATCTGGTGAGCAAGATATATGAGACAGGCGAAATACCCTCAGACTTCAAGAAGAATATAATAACTCCAATCCCAAAGAAAGCAAGTGTTGACAGATGTGAAAATTACCGAACTATCAGTTTAATAAGTCACGGCTGCAAAATACTAACGCGAATTCTTTACAGACGAATGAAAAAACTAGTAGAAGGCGACCTCGGGGAAGATCAGTTTGGATTCCGTAGAAATATTGGAACACATGAGGCAATACTGACCCTACGACTTATCTTAAAAGAAGGATTAAGGGAAGGCAAACCTACGTTTCTAGCATTTGTAGACTTAGAGAAAGCTTTTGACAATGTTGATTAGAATTCTCTCTTTCAAATTCTGAAGGTGGCAGGGGTAAAATACAGGGAGCGAAAGCCTATTTACAATTTGTACAGAAACCAGATGGCAGTTATAAGAGTCGAGGGACACGAAAGGGAAGCAGTAGTTGGGAAGGGAGTGAGACAGGGTTGCCTCTCCCCGATGTTATTCATTTTGTATATTGAGCAAGCAGTGACGGAAACAAAAGAAAAGTTCGGAGTAGGCATTAAAAGCCATCGAGAAGAAATAAAAACTTTGAGGTTTGCCGATGACATTGTAATTCTGTCAGAGACATCAAAGGACTTGGAAGAGCAGTTGAACGCAATGGATAGTGTTTTGAAAGGAGGGTATAAGATGAACATCAACAAAAGTAAAACGAGGATAATGGAATGTAGTCGAATTAAGTCGGGTGATGCTGAGGGAATTAGATTAGGAAATGAGACACTTAAAGTAATAAAGGAGTTTTGCTATTCGGGGAGCAAAATAACTGATGATGGTCGAAGTAGAGAGGATATAAAATGTAGACTGGCAATGGCAAGGAAAGCGTTTCTGAAGAAGAGAAATTTGTTAACATCGAGTATAGATTTAAGTGTCAGGAAGTTGTTTCTGAAAGTATTTGTATGGAATGTAGCCATGTATGGAAGTGAAACATGGACGATAAATAGTTTGAACAAGAAGAGAATAGAAGCTTTCGAAATGTGGTGCTACAGAAGAATGCTGAAGATTAGATGGGTAGATCACATAACTAATGAGGAGGTATTGAATAGGATTGGGGAGAAGAGAAATTTGTGGCACAACTTGACTAGAAGAAGGGATCGGTTGGTAGGACATGTTCTGAGGCATCAAGGGATCACCAATTTAGTATTGGAGGGCAGCGTGGAGGGTAAAAATCGTAGAGGGAGACCAAGAGATGAATACACTAAGCAGATTCAGAAGGATGTAGGCTGCAGTAGTTACTGGGAGATGAAGAAGCTTACACAGGATAGAGTAGCATGGAGAGCTGCATCAAACCAGTCTCAGGACTGAAGACCACAACAACAACAACAACAACAACAACAACATTCAAAGACAAAAACGTGGAGACACCTTGAAGGAATTATCGGAATGGGGCCAGAAATTGGTAGATGCGATGTAAATTACCCAGAAAAGTCTACATTTTCAGAAAAATCTATGGTTTATTCAAAACAAATAACTTCACGAATTGAGCAAATCAATACTGCATTTGTCGATCTGTGGCCCTTTTGCACGTAGTTATTAGACTAGGCGTTAATTGACAGATTTGTTGGATGTCCTCTTGAGGGATAACTTGTCATATTCTGTCCAACTGGCTCGTTGGATCGTCAAAATCCTGAGCTGATTGGAGGGACCTGCCCATAATGTTCCAAACGTTCTCAACTGGGGAGACGTCCGGTGACCTTGCTGGCCAAGATAGGATTTGGCAAGCAGGAAGAAGACAAGCAGTAAAAACACCCGTCGTGTGCGAGGGGGCATTGTCTTTCTGAAAAGTAAGCTCACGATGGCTTGCTATGAAGAGCAGAAAACGGGGCGTAGAATATCTCCGACGTATCGCTGAACCTTAGGTTTGACGCAGATAACAATGAAAGGTGTTCTGCTTTGAAAAGAAAGTGCACCCCACCGTCAGGTGGGTATCTCATCGCTGTATAAGGCAACTGTGCACAAGGGTACCTGCAGCTCAACCTAAAACGACATACGTTTTTCATATTATGCGTCTCATACAGGTGACTCACGAGAAGGAAGAGTAGCTACGACGTTAAGAGACCAGTGAAGGCCCAGAGAGAAGTGGTTACCAAAATCAATGCTTTATTTTCACCACGTACATCAGGACTGTTCAGTAAATCTCTGGGATACAGAAATACGTCATTTAGGAACGAAATAAAAAGTAAGTGCAGGGAAGTTAAGGTCAAATATGAAGAAATCATGAAAGAAATGATTTTCGGAAGGACTGAATCAGCATACAAAAGAGTGAGAGACAATCTTAAGTGAAAATAAGAGCAAGGGCGGTAACATTAAGAAATCAATGGGAATTCCAACGTTAGATGCAGAGCAGAGCGCAGATAGGCGGAAACAGCACATTTAAGTTCTCACGTTCTCTAGAGGTAGGGGGGGGGGGGAGTGACATATCTGATTACTTAAAGCAGGAAAAAACACGAGTCGACACGTAAGAGATAGGGGTGCACTATTAGAACTGCAATTTAGAAGAGCTGTGGAAGACGTAAAATCAGAGAAGGCAGAAAGATAGATAACATGCGATCAGAATTTCTGAAACCCTTGGAGGAAGTGGCAACATAACGGTTATTCACGTTGGTATGTATGATGTATCAGACTTGTGATATGCCATCAGACTTCCGTCAAAAAATCGTCCACACAATTCTCGAGGTTGCAAGAGCCGACAAGTGTGAGATTTATCACAGAATCGTCTTATAAGCTTATGCGTCCAAGTTGCTGACAAGAATAATATACAAAGGAAGGGGAAAGGAAATTGCTGAAATGTTATATGACGATCGGTTTGGCTTAGAGAGGCATTTCTGACCATGCGGTTGATAATGGGAGCAAAACAGAAGAAAAATCAAGAGACGTTCGTAGGATTTGTCGACCCGGAAAAAGAGTTCGACAACGTAAAATGATACAAGATGTTCGAAATCCTGAGAAAAATAGGGGTAAGCTATAGGGAAAGAAGTGTAATACACAATATGTACAGGGAAGAAGAGGGAACAATAAGAGTGGAAGATAATGGAGGAACTGCACAAATTAAAATGAATTTAAGACAGGAATGTAGTTTTCTAGTAGTGGAATGGAACTCGAACTCGTAAGTGCTTCTGGTCACTGCCTTATTCAACGTTTCCCCCCACGTCCTAGTCCACGTGTGCTGCAGATGAAACTGCTGAAAAAATTGTAGCTGTTCGTACAAGGCAGCAGAGCGTCTGCTCTTAGTCACCTACTTGGAAACACTACCGAAACCCACTGCTGGAAAAATCACCTTGCCTGTACTGAGAGAACCGTGTCTTACCGCTGCACTGACAAGTTATACCCAATGCGTCTGGCCCGTCAACTGCTCGGTTTCTATAACGGAAATGACAACACCCTGCACCTGCCAAGTACCAGTGGCTGCTGCGATGCTCCCCCACATATTGTCACTGATTTGCTCCTGAAACGATAGCGCCACTGCACTCTTGTGAAGCACTGACTACCAGCATTTATGTCGCCACTCAGTGTCATACGACCCAGTACTACAAATGTGGTCACATATTTCCTTCAGCATAGCATCAAATATCGAGTCTGCGGAAAAAAAATAATCTGCTCGTATGGATGCTACAAGTAGTCTGTTTTGGCAACAAAAATGTACAAGTGACAGACAGCAGGTTTTGGGACTAGTGTTCCATATGCTTGTCAGTTTCATGCAGGATATACGCAGCAAACAGACAATGCACAAGATATTCCTGTTGAACCAAACCTTGAGAGCTATTCTAAAATTCGTATGTTATGTGAAGGAAGTAATTATCTGATTCGGTATATCTCTTGCTCGGTCGTACTTACTTGTTCTGCTTGAAGCCAATGAACTGTGGATGTCTTGGTAGGGAAGACGACGCTTGTTGTCTTCGTTTGAGAGCGACAAAGGTAGAACTAGCTTCATGAGTGCCTCAGGGAAGTGTGTTGGGACACTTGGTGTTCATGCTGTATGCTAACTACAGCGCAGGCAGTATTAAAAGTATGACCTCTTACTTCTCGCAGACGCATTTATCTGTAATGGAGTACAATTGAAGAAAAGTTGCACAGATATTCGGTCAGATCTTGATAAGATTTCCGAGTGATACACATATTGGCAACTTCCTTTAAATATTCACAAATCTAAAATTTTGCACTTTACAAAACATATTATCATATTACTACAAAATCAACGAGTCACAAATGGAATCGTTCAACTCATACACATACACATACTTGAGTGTACAGAAGGGAGTGCTTGTAAAATAGCTCTCACCACCCGTCCTAGAACATAGCTCAAGTCTGTGGGACACGTAGCCAGCAGGACTGAGAGGAGATGCTGAACGTACACAGAAAAGAGCATTGCGAATGGCCACATGTTGTTTGATCGGTGGAAGAGTTTCATGGAGGTGTTGAAGTAACTGAACTGGCAGACACACGAAAAAAGACGCAAACCATCCCGAAAAAGCCTCCTCATAACGTTTCAAGAAAATGATAAATCTAGGAATATATTACAACTCCCCTACTTGTCTCGAGGATAGTGTCACATTAATTACAACACTCACATTGGTCCAGAATGAGATTTTCACTCTGCAGCGGAGTGTGCGCTGATATGAAACTTCCTGGCAGAATGAAACTGTGTGCCGGACCGAGACTCGAACTCGGAACCTTTGCCTTTCGCGGGCAAATGCTCTACCAACTGAGCCACCCAAGCATGACTCACGGCCCGTCCTCACAACTTTACTTCTGCCAGTATCTCGTCTTCTATCTTCCAAACTTTACAGAAGCTCTCTTGCGAATCTTGCAGAACTAGCACTCCTGAAAGAAAGGATATTGCGGAGACATGGCTTAGCCACAGCCTGGGGGATGTTTCCAGAATGAGATTTTCACTCTGCAGTGGGGTTTGCGCTGATATGAAACTTCCTGGCAGATTAAAACTGTGTGCCAGACCGAGACTCGAACTCGGGACCTTTGCCTTTCGCGGGTAAGTGCTCTACCAACTGATCTACCCAAGCACGACTCATGCCCCGTCCTCACAACCTGGTGTTTAAATAGTCGCTCCTCCCGGTCTTCATAGTGAATGGAACGAAAAGAAACCCTAATAACTGATACAATGGTAAGATCCGTCTACCACTAACTCAATAGTGATTTTTATGGTATAAATGTAGATGTTGAAGTAGGTATAGATGTAGAACGTCGAATTTCAACTGCCAATATTTACAAGCATCTTTATCTTGCTTCATCTTGAGTTAAAGATATTTGCAATACACTTAATGCCTGAAAATTTTCTGAAGGTCGAAACCCGTTGTAAGGAAAGAATTACTGATCAGAAGCTCTTGACGATTATCGTTTGACGTTTTTGGGCTGTGGGGCACGGCCTGCATAAAACATGTTGAAGCCGGTAAGGGAGGCCACAAGAGCGATCCTGCCGAAGGTCAGCCTGCGGCATCGCGCGGGGTTTTAGGTCTCAGCCGCAGGCTCTGCCGACGCACTTTATGGGTTTTAAAGGTTAATTGGTGACTCTCAGGAGCCCGCCAGCAGACCAGCCGATACGCTGCAGGCGCCTCTCGAGCTGGCTGTAAAATTACCTTAGTGCAAGCCCCTTAGGAGACACTTACAACAAATCTGCAGAGGACATTAAATTCGAACTCATGTTGGCAGCTTTCGGCGTGTTTGTACAGCACGGAAACATTTCTCTAATAATGACCTGCTTATGAGAGACGTAATGGCTGTCAACGAGTTTATTAGTAACTCGGGTGTACCTGTTTATCATTTCATTGCAAGGATGGCATAAACTTTTTATCACTGAGATCCATTAATGTTAGCATCCATTTTATTACGCTTTCTATACACCTGACAACAGTAAAACGTGTATGTCGTATGGAGCGTCAAAATATCTTCTCAGTATTTCTTGAAATTTTTTCGGAGGATCGAAAGTTCCATCACTTTTCGGCTTGCTTTGTCACCATCAGTCTTACCTCTGACGAATTAAACGTTTACTTCGCAGTCTGTAAAGCAATTTAAAAGCTTGCGAGTCACACTGAGAACGGCCGAAAGGTTGTGAGCCGTAATAACGGAACATGTATTAAAATATCCCAGATGCGCGCCCGAAATGTTTGGAATGTCTTCCCCGTAATTTAATCATAAAACAGCAACAGGCGATTTATGTTGTATTACTTATTACAGAGGTGCAGGTGAATTATACATATAGAAAGGTACAAAATGACAAATAAATTTACAATGTAAGCAATTATGTTTGTAGAAAATAAGCGCTGTAATCGGAACACAAAGCGCAGCTCAAGTACCACATGTCAGTTGCATAAACCTTATAAGTGAAGTATCTGACAGGTGTTTGTACCCATTGTGCGCAGAAAATGTATTGAAGAATACGTCCACTTCAAACGTATGTGAAAGTAATTACTTTTTTCCTGTCTCTGATTTAACGTAATTCATCTGCACTGGTTATCAAGCGTGTTGGTAACGTGGAAAAAATGTAGCTGTTCTGTTTTCCAACATCGTAGCAGTCTAGCTGTTGACTAGCATATAGTAATGCGTAACGTAGCGTTTGGATGTCTGTTACATGTTTCTGTTTGTAATTGCATCATTATAGATTAATAAAAATGGTTCAAATGGCTCTGAGCACTATGGGACTCAACTGCTGAGGTCATTAGTCCCCTAGAACTTAGAACTAGTTAAACCTAACTAACCTAAGGACATCACAAACATCCATGCTCGAGGATGGATTCGAACCTGCGACCGTAGCGGTCTTGCGGTTCCAGACTGCAGCGCCTTTAACCGCACGGCCACTTCGGCCGGCATAGATTAATAACAAATTAATGAAAAGGGAATAAAGGCTGTTACCAACACGTAAGCTCTTACTCTTGATCACCACAGTTAAATACATCGAAGTTAACAATGTAACTCAACAAATAAAAAAGATGGTATGGCTTCTGGCCAGGTGATAGTTCGTCGCAACGACGACATTTCGCCGATTTGCGTGCCATTGTTACAGCATATTTTTTTCAAATAGTTTCTCCATCGGCGTATCAAAGTTCTGAAGCTTTCGTTTCACAGACAAGAAAAATACTGCTTGGTCACCTGGAATTGAATCCGTATTTTCCCCGTTGGTCAGTGCTGTTAAACTTTGACCACGTTACAACGATTTGAAGCTGAGGGACCACCATCAACTGCCTCTTATGGCCATGGTTGAGGAGCCACTGTAGAAGAACTGACAACTACGCTATGTGATCGAAAGTATCCGGACACCCCCGAAAACAATTTTTTTTTCATATTAGGTGCATTCTGCTGCAACCTACTGCCAGGTACTCCATATCAGTGACCTCAGTAGTCACCAGACATCGTGGGAGAGCAGAATGGGACGCTCCGCGGAACTCACGGACGTGGTCAGGTGATTTGGTGTCACTTTTGTCATACATCTGTACGCGATATTTCCACACTCCTAAACATACCTAGGTGCACTGTTTCTAACGTGATAGTGAAATGGAAACGTGAAGGGACACGTACAGGCCGACTTCGTCTGTTGACTGACACAGACGGCCGGCAGTTTAGGAGGGTCGTAATGTGCAGTAGGCAGACATCTATCCAGACCGTCAACCAGGAATCTGAAACTGTATCAGGATCCACTGCAAGTACTATGATAGTTAGGCAGGAGGTGAGAAAACTTGGATTTCATGGTCGAGCGGCTGCTCGTAAGCCACACATCACGCCGGTAACTGCCAAACAACATCTCTCTTAGAGTAAGGAACATAAACACTGGACGATTGAACAGTGGAAAAGCGTTATGTTGAGTGACGAATCACGGTACACAATATGGCGACCCGATGGCAGGGTGTGGATATTTCTAATGACCGGTAAACGTCATCTGCCAGCAAGTGTAGTGCCAACAGAAAAATTCGGAGGCGGTGGTGTTATGGTGCGGTAGTGTTTTTCATGGAAGGGCTTGCACTCATTGTTGTTTTGCGCGGTAGAATCACAGCACAGGTCTACATTGATGTTTTAATCACCTTCTTGCTTTCTACTGTTGAAGAGCAATTTGGGGATGGCGACTGCATCTTTCAACACGATCGAGCATCTTTTCATAACGCACGGCCTGTGGCGGTGTGGTTACACGACAATAAGATCCCTGTAATGGACATCCCCTGCGCAGAGTGCTGACCATAATCCTACAGAACACCTTTGGGATGTTTTGGAACGCCGAATTCGGGCCAGACCTCACCGACCGACATGGATACCTCTCCTCAGTGCAGCACTCTGTGAAGAATGGGGTGCCATTCCCCAAGAAACCTTCCACCGCCTGACTGAACGTATACCTACGAGAGTGGAAGCTGCCAGCTCCATATCGAATTCCAACATTACCGATCGAGGGCTTCACGAACTTGTAAGTCATTTCCAGCCAGATGTTCGGATACTTTTCATAACGTAGTGTAATATGTGACTGGAAAATACTATGTAGTGATTACTAACAATAGGCAGGTATACCCCCTACAGTGTTGTCAAATTTCGTTAACAGTCTTACATTCTTCTCTTACTAAAATAATTCAAACGTGATGTGGATGTGCATTGCCTTCTTGATGCAACATCGCTTGCAGTTAGACACTTGCTAATGGGTGTCTTTAGTCATTGGATTTTCTGGGTTTGTTAGGAGTGAGAGGCAGTAGCAGACGTATCTGGATACGTACACACACACACACACACACACACACACACACACACACACACACCTCCTACTACCAACGTCCATCTCTTCCTCCCTCTGTCTGTCCACCTAATACTCCTACTGATAGCTCCTCCTCCCCATTCTCCCTGTCTCGTCACCTCCTGCTCCACCTCTCTTGGTCCATTTCTTCTACTCCCTCTCTTTGGCCCCCTTCATCTGATCATATTCCCCTCGCCTTCTTTCTTTCTACCTCCATATGCCCTCTTCCTATTCCACCCACCCACTACCCGAACTTCTACCTGCCTCATACATCTCTCTCTCCTCTTCACATTTTGTCATTTCCTCCTCAGAGTCGCTCTGTCACAACCTTACGCAGCAATGCTCACTAGATCATTTAGTCGCTGCAACATAGTTCAATGAAGCAGTTGGTGTTATTCCCACAACATACCCGTCATGCAGGGCAGGCCATATGTCAGAGACACGCAATTCATTTATTTGCTCCTGACATACAAGCTGTGAGGCAGAGCAGGTCGATACTATTCCAGTATAATACCCCTGTCATGCTGGGTAACCTACATGTTATTGCTTGGAAGGTTGTTTCTTGTACCAGATGCATAGGCTGTCCAGCAAGTCAGCTGGGTTTGGCAGGCTGATACTGTCCCCACACAACATGCGGGACAGTCTGTACGCCAGTGGCTGGGGAAAACACCTTTCTTATCATATCTCTGCTCCTGCTTGAGCCAGATTTGGTTGAAATCCATACATGTACTTGTGAGGAGGACGTACACACTTACATGCACTCTTCTTCTTGTAAATATATACTTGAAACGTTTTATAATTAACATCTGGACAAACAGTTATTTAGGGTGGTCAAGATATATATATATACATGTAAAAATTAGGAGGAATAACTTATGATAACAATATACAAGCCACGCGCACTACACAGTAGACTCAAGCAGGCATTCCACCAAGTAGCACTGTGAACGTGCGTTTCAACAAAACGAACAAGACGAGATGAAGTTGTCAAAGTTGCGTAACAACGATATCATACACAATTACAGAAAGTTAAAAGCAATTAGGTACAGCAGATCTGACTCAGATTTATAAACACATCTGTTAAAACACGAAAACAAAGAAGCTATAGGACGATAGACTCAGAGACATCATTCTCCGATACGTAACATGATTAGAGCATGAGAAGAAGAAATCCATCACCTTTCCCACAACGGAAGGAGCAGACAGAACAGTACAGAAGGCAAATAAACTGCTCACGGATTTTTAAAAAGTAAGTGACTTGCTATGTGAAGTGTACACAGAAAGATCGGTACCTCTGGAAATATACCACACGTTTGCAGACATCTTGCGAGCCCATGGACGAATTGAATTCGAGCCCCAATTCCCATCACCGCATGGTTACATTCGTACACACATTCGTACACACTTCCCATAATGTTCTTAAAAATTCTACAGATTAATGCAATAAGAAATTCCTTAGTAATCGCTGAACTAAGAAAAAGTGCAGAAGAAAAGGGAGCTGCCCTGTTGTTCATTCATGGACGATATCTGAAAAACGGGAAACTTTTCCCCCAGTTACCAGCGAAGTCCTTGGATCAGCAAATACAAAGTCAATTATTGTACTTATAAACAAAGTCATAACGATCAAAGAAATCTTAGAAATGTGAAGCGAACATTCGGCTTTAATTGCTTTCCGACACCAAAACAGTTAATGGATTCTACCAAATGTATATGGTGACTGATTTAATTTGAGACAACCAAATATCTCGAAGACTACGCATTGTACGAAAAAAATGTTGTTGGTGAAAAGTTAACAAAAGTAGAGCGGAATCCTGTGTGGTCAGCGTCAGCTTTGTACTTTCAAACGGAAACCGTCATTTTTATTACACATTCGGATTCTACGCCAAAACATACGTACGGTTTACTCAAACTATTGCTTTCCATTCATGGTAGTTGGTGTTATAATCGTCAGATATCAAGGTGTTAGTTTTGTCAATTACAAAGCGACCGCATTTAATTCTACATTTCATTCATTATGTAAATGTAGACCCTCGTGTTGTAACGACTGATATTTATGTTAGAAATTTACTTTCGTATTGCAAACTTTATTGTACATTACATATGGTTAGCCATTTCAGTGTCTAGTTGGAAACAACGTCTAATGTGGTCCACTAATAACGGTATGGATGTAGTAGTTTTCTGTTCCCATCGGGATGGTTGATATTGGTGGGTAGCCTTGCCTCTCGCCTAAACTGTTGTTCCCTTCTTTTTTTCAGTATTTAACACATATTCCTTTTCTCTCCTTGCCTGCGTAGAACCTCCTCATTCCTTACTTTAGCAGTCAACGTAATTTTCAACATTCGAATGTAGCACTACATTTTATATGCTTCGATTCCATTCTGTTTTCCACTACCCATGTTTGACTACCAAACAATACTGTGCTCCAAACATTCATTCTCAGAAGTTTCTTCCCCAAATTAAGAGCTCTGTTTTATACAGAGCAGTCTTCTTTTGCCGGCCGAAGTGGCCGTGCGGTTAAAGGCGCTGTAGTCTGGAACCGCAAGACCGCTACGTTCGCAGGTTCGAATCCTGCCTCGGGCATGGATGTTTGTGATGTCCTTTGGTTAGTTAGGTTTAACTAGTTCTCAGTTCTAGGGGACTAATGACCTCAGAAGTTGAGTCCCATAGTGCTCAGAGCCATTTGAACCATTTTTGAGTCTTCTTTTGAGCAGGAATACTCTTTCTGCCAGTGCTAGTCTGCTTTTGATGTCCTCCATGCTCCGTCCATCATTTGCCATTTTGCTGCTTAGAAAATAGAATCCCTTAACTTCATCCACTTCGTGACCCTCAATCCTGATGTTAAGTTTCTCCCTGTTCTCATGTCTGCTACTTCTCATTGCCTTCGTCTTTCTTCAATTTACTCCCAATAAATATTCTGTACTCATTAGACTGTTCACCCCATTCAGCAGATTTTGTAACTTTTCTTCACATTTACTGAGGATAGCAACGTCATCAGCGATTTATATCATTGGTATCCTTCCACCTTGAATACTAATTCACTACTGGCCTTTCCTTTTATTTCCATCAATGCTTCTTCATGTATAGACTGAACAGTATTATTAATCGCTCTTTACTCTTGTGCAAGTTGTACATAACCCGTCTCTCCCTACAGCTTACCGCTAATTTCCTCAGAATTTGCAACAATCGCACCAGTTGATATTGTCGAACGCTTTTTCCAGGTCGACAAATCTGTAGTTCAGTAGTCTTCCTTCCATTATCAACCGTAACGTCGGGATTGCCTCTCTGGTGGCTTTACCTTTCCTAAGGCCAAATATGTCGTCATACACATCGTCAATTTTCTTTTCCATTCTCCCGTCTATTTTTCCTGTCAGCAACTTGGGTGCACGAACTGTGAAGCTGATAGACCGATAATTCTCGTACTTGTCAGCTCTTGCAGTCTTCGGAATCGTGTAAATGATATTTTTCCGAAAGTCAGATAGTATATCGCCAGACTCACACATTCTACACACCAATGTGAGTAGTCGTTTTGGTGCCACTTGCCCCAATGATTGTAGAAATTCTGATGGCTTGTCATCTATCCCTTCAGCCTTTTTTGATCTTAAGTCCTCGAAAGCTTTCTTAAATAATGATTCCAATACCGGACCCCTACCTCTTCTAAATTAACTCCTGTTTCTTCCTCTGTCATATCAGACAAATCTTCCCCCTCATAGAGGCCTTCAGTGTTCTCTTTCCACCTATTCACTCTATCCACGGCATTTAACAGCGGTAATCCCGTTGCAGTCTTAACGTTAACAAAAAAAAAAAAAAAAAATGGCTCTGAGCGCTATGGGACTCAACTGCTGTGGTCATCAGTCCCCTAGAACTTAGAACTACTTAAACCTAACTAACCTAAGTACATCACACACACCCATGCCCGAGGCAGGATTCGAACCTGCGACCGTAGCAGCAGCGCGGTTCCGAACTGGAGTGCCTAGAACCGCACGCCACCGCGGCCGGCTTAACGTTAACAACCCAGCTTTCAATTGCAATGAAGATTGTTGTGACTTTCCTATATGTTGAGTCAGTCCTTCCGACCATCATTTCTTTTTTGATTTCTTTACATTTTTCGTTCAGCCATTTCCCTTTAGCTTCCGTGCACTTCCTATTTATTTCATTCTTCAGTGACCTGTATTTCTGTATTCTTGAATTTCTGTGAACATTTTTTTTACTTCCTTCCTTCATCGATCAACAGAAGTATGTCTTCTGTTTACTCATTGTTTCTTTGAAGTTACATTCTTTGTACCTATGGCTCTCTTTTCAACTTCTGCGAGTCCCCTTTTTATATATGTCCATTGCCTTTCAATTTTACTGCCTACTGAGCCATTCCTTGTTGCAATATCTGTATCCTTAGAGAACTTCAAGTGCATCTCTTCGTTCCTTAGTACTTCCGAATCCCACTTTTTTGCGTATTGACTGTTCCTGACTTAGCTCTTAAACTTTAGCACTCTCTTCACCGGTACTATATTGTAATCTGAGTCTATATCTGCTCCTAGGTATGCCTTACAATCCAGTACCTGATTTCGGAATCTCCGACAGTAATATTAACAGGAAAAATAAGTATATGCCTTAGTATTAACAGGAAAAATAAGTATACATCTTAGTATTACATATTGGTGCACACGTGGCTGCCTGATATTTGAAGTACAGCTTTAATAATTGCAATGACGTACGTCGTCTGCTATTAATAAGCGTTTATAAATATTTCGTCGCGTTATTTGCAAAATTTTAAGCCATGAAGTTAGCGATCTCTTTTTGCTTAATGCCTTTTTTCTTTCTCGTTTTTATTTATTTACCTATTTTTTGAATTTTAGCACTACTTTCAGTAAGTGATGTTGTGTCGCAAAAAAAAAAAAAAAAGTTTCTCAGCTATTCTCTTTGATCGGCGCTTTTAAGATGCAGCACATGTCTTCGATAAATGTGTTCAAGTATATACTGACTGTGAAATGAACAGGGAGGGGGGCGGACTACGTATGTAAATGTGTGTAGGTGCCGCGTTTTCAAGCTTCTAGAGGATGGCTGAGTGGAGTTACCTAACACATGCTGTTTCACTGTTTTTGTGGTGTTTACTTGTTCCGCCATCTTTTTCTGTGTGTTCTGCGCGGGAGTTTTGAATTTCGCAGCGCTACTGAGCTTTTATTTTGTTGGCTTGTGTGTACGCAATTTAAATTGGACAAAGAAGTACAAATTTTAACATCAGAGACACTAAACTTAAGGCTAACAGCATCATTTAATATTTGCTTGTCACTTGGTCAACAGGAACCGTAAAACAATAGTTATAAATAAGGACTTAAGAATTCTTAAATGCTGTAGTAGCTCTCCACAGGAACTTATAATAGAAGAGAATTACCATGCACAAAAAAAACCATAATGAGAGGGAAAGAAGTAATGGATAAACACACAGCACTACGCAACTGAAACCTACTCTCGGCCCTAAGACAACTATCAGAAGATCAGGACAAACAATACGAACACACACACACACACACACACACACACACACACACACACACACCGAACCTCCAAAGCCGAATGTCACTGCAAACTTTCTCGCCCAGAACATACAGAACAAGTTGGCGGAACAAGTGAACATCACACAAATAGTGAAACAGCGTGTGTTAAGAACTCCACACACCAACTCTGTAGAAGCATTGAAGTGAAACATCTGCACAAAGTAAGTATACACCTTTTCATACATAGTGCGCCAACCGCTCCCTCATACATAGGGTGATCATATTTTCCTCGGACAAAAGTGGAACTTTCATACATTTTCTTGGCCAAAAAGTGGGACAATTTTTATTTCTCGTTAAATATCACTTTTAATGCTAACATTTCTTCTTCCTCAGCAAATATAGCCTTCACTGATATTTGTGTGTGTGCGTGTGTGTGTGTGTGTGTGTGTGTGTTTGTGTGTGTGTGTGTGTACAAAACCAAATAAAGAATGGAAAGACTGGAAAGAAGTACATTTCAAGTTTTCAGAAATTTACTTATTAAGAAATGTATCATTTATAACACAGAATGTAGAAAGACATACAGTAACAATCACTACAAAAAAGTTCTTAGTGAACACAGGGATTTTATGGTTTTGTGGATTCCACTCCGCAATCTTATTTCTTCGAAGATGAAATTTCATTCAGCAACTCAGGTTTGCCTAATAGGTATGAATAGAAGTCAGTGCAACTGTATTTACTGAAGTTTAAACTGGTTAGTAAAATACACTTAACGCTCCTCACCGTAAATCTATTCCTCTCATCTGTCCACTGTGACGATACTAAGCAGAAAACTCTTTCAACATTTGCATTGTGGGCAGGGAGTGAAGCGAAGTACAGCGCTATATTAAGCGATTCTCTAAACTGTTCATTAAACTGGCAAGATATGAAAATCCTACACCATTTTTGATGTGCCATTAACTGATTCCGTTGTTCACTGTCTGTTTCCACTTGTTGTTTTACAAATGACTGAATATGAACTATTTCATCAAATAACAGGCTGTCATTTACTATAATGCCCTTTCCATTTAGCCACATTAAAGTATTTTCAATTACTGACCATTCTGGTGTTTCTGTGAGCATCATCCATGAGAATACAGAAAACTCAGCTTTTCCCTGTAACCATGAGGATAAATAGTTTACTGAAGCATCATAAAACGTTGATACTGCTATGTCAAATTTCTTAAGAGACTGGTCATCACAATCATTCAGCAGCTTTTTTACACTTAGTGGTACAAAATGTTCATGTTTCCTTGAATTTAGACTTGTCAAAGCTTTATTTAAGACTGCTAATACTTCACATGTGGAATGACTCTGTTTCTCAATGCTCAGAATGGATTGTTGGAACACACTCATTTGTGAATGTACAAAAAGTAAATAACATTCATTTATAGGATCACTGAAAAAACTCTTTAAGACGGTAGGGCACTTTGAGTTAGACCGTGACAAAAAGTAAGATTTCAAAGGTTCATACATTTTCGAGATCCTTTCTATGAAAGCCACCATGTTTTGGAAAAGGAAAGTAAATTTTTGTAAGTGACACCAACAAATTCACAGAATTCAGTGAGTTGTTCAACACGAATAGAAAAAATATAAAAATGGTTGTACAACTTCATGACAATGCATTCAGTGTCAACAGGTAGAACATCACAAGCACTTTGAAGTGTGTTATGAACAACACGTGCTGGACAACCTATGCCAACAATTTTAGAGTTTTTTAATTTTTCTTTCAGATGTGTGAAAACATTATTACCGTCTTTCTTCATTAACCCCCAAAGTTACAGTTAGTATTGTCTGCACCAAATGCAACACATTTTGAGATGATACTGAATGACTGTATAATATGAGAAAGATAATTGGAAATTGTTTCGGACTTTTCGTTCTGCAATTCATCAAGATCAAACAATTTCGTCTGCAGTCCACTCTCACATACAGAAAAATACTGAACTATCACAAGAAAAATTTTCTGAGGCCCATGGTTGCTAGCATCAGTAGATATTGAAAAGTATTTTGTACTGTTTACAGCAGCTATTACCTGTTACTGGGAATGTGGAGCTATAACATTGTTGATAATTGCTTCACACTTTGTTCTTCCACACGAAACATTTTCTGCAATCTCAGAATCAGGGAAAAAATTTTTGTTACTTGAACACTGCAGTCATTAGAACGATAGCTTTGGTGGCGTTGAACAACATGGAATGACGGGGTTCCTTCTGCTGCAGCTACGTTTTTCTGTTCCTGTGTATTTGAAGTTACAAAATATCTCGTCATTTTTTGCGAGGAACTTGCCGATCGAAGATTCTTCCTATGTTTCTCTGATTCCATATGATGCTTGAGATCTGCAGCACCACCATGAGACACGGATACAGCACAGTTACTTACGTTACATTTTGCTGAACAGTCATTGTCTGTAGCAGTGAAGCAAGGAAATTTCCTCTGAAGCTCTTCCGAAAACTTTGATTTTCGTTTCAGCATCGCCACGACGTGCTAGCACTTCACGAAACTGATACTGAGTGCTGACGACAATGGCAAGCAAAAGCAAAGAAAATAAGAGTACGCAACAATTATAGTGCTTAAGCTGTAAATTATCAGGGGGTACCAACGTACGGAATGTCAGTTTCAATTGATAGTTTATAAAATCTACACTCAGAAAATATTTTAACCACTTTGTAAATGTCTGAAAATAATCCTTGAAAATCGGGACAAATTGCTTGTTTAAAAAAAAATTCGGAACAAATTTTTGAGCCTCAAAAAATGGGACAATCCCGATTAATCGAGACGTATGGTCACCCTACTCATAGAGCCTATTTACAATCGACATGTACTTCAACACTTTTTCCAAAACAAGTACTGTAACCTGAAACCTAAAAAAGAGAGAAATCATCAAACTTTGTTTACAACACAACATAATGTATTGTCCAATCTCAATTAATGTGACCACCTGTCAAAAGTTTGAATAGGCACTTTTTGCAACGTGGATCCCATCGAAACGTACAGAATGAGAGTCAGTGAGGTTCTGGGAAGTATCGACAAGGATTTGAAGCCATACCGGCAACAGTGCCAAGGCCAGCAGCACTAGGTTTCTGGATTGAGGCCCCATGGTACATACAGCGTGGTCGAGATGGTCCCATACAGTCTCGATTGATCTTACACCTGAGGAGTTCAGAGGAATTCGGTAGACTCACCCTGGTACTCTTCGAACCAAGCACGTACACTGTGAACTGTGCAACATGTTGCATTATCCTGTTTGTAGATGCAATTGTTCCTAGAAAATTGAAGCGCATGTAGGGATGGGCATGATTTACAAGGAAAGATGCGTACTTGTGCTGATCGACTATGCTTTCCACAATGACGAGATCACCCAGGAACGTCACGAAAACACTACCCCGACCATAACGCTTCCTCCGACCTGCCCCTTCCGACGGCTGTTGCAGGGTGTTTTCTTTCAGACGTTTCACGCTGTACATTCCAACAGCCATCGGTCTGTTGGAGCGTAATACGTGAACGTCTAGTTGCAGCACTGGCATGAAAATTCCAGGCTTCGTCGCCTGTATACAGCGGTCAGCAAGGTTGCATGATGTGGAAGCCAGCACTCAGCAAAGTTCACTGAATGGTTGTTGAGAAGACACTTTTGGTAGCCCCGTGCTTCATTTGGGTGGTAAGCTGCTCAATAGATGCTCGTCTTTTCGCCCACAGACATCTCTGCATCCGTTTTGCACCCCAGTGCAACACAGTTGCCTTGGAACAGGTTATGGATTGCGCCATTTTGCCAGGTATATTGTAGTTTAATCACGGTGACACATAAAAGGTTTACAAACTTAACCGTTTCGGAAATGCTTCCACTTCTGGCTCGGAAACCAATGATCGTCCCCTTTTGAATGACAGACAAAAGACTGCACTACTTTTCGCATTCCTCTGACACGTTTTATATACCGTCCACGCAAGTACTGCTTCCTGTTGTCACAGCAGCCCATAGACGTCCCTCTACGCGGATGTGGAGGGGCGTATGGTCAGTGCACTGCACTCCTGGCCGTTGTCAGTTTACGAGCTGAAGCCGCTACTTCTCAGTCAAGTAGCTCCTCAATTGGCCTCACAGGGACTGAGCGCTATCCGCTTGCCAACAGCACTCGGCAGACCGGGACGGTCAGCCATCTAAGCCAGACAACACTTCAGCAATCTGGTTGAAACTGGTATTACCACTATGGCAAGGCCGTTTCCATTAATGTAGCTCCTATAAGTAATCCTATAACCTCAAAAACTGTTGTGTGTTACAATGCATACATTCTTCATATGTTATTTAACAGAGAGTAAATGAACCAACTAAAGATGGAAAAACTTCTCCAAACCCTGTTTTGGTAGCGAAACTTGTAAAACTGTGGTTGCTCAAGGTAAAACCAGATTGCCTTATTCTGCAAGTAAATTTAAATTGAAGACCACTCCTCGCTTCTGTTCGTATGTACTGGCTAATCACAGCAACTAATGCTGGGAGTTTGAACCGGTTTAGAGTAATAGATAGACTCACTCACAAACAAGGTCTCGTATGTCATTCTATAAATATTTCGTATAAATTGGTTGAACTCTGATGAATTACGGTCAGACTCCGCTGTGAAAAGGATGGCATTGCCACCTAGCGGTACAGCATCAGCAGCTCCTGACAACACCGAAGATGGTTCAAATGGCTCTGAGTACTATGGGACTTAACTTCTGAGCTCATCAGTCCCCTAGAACTTAGAACTACTTAAACCTAACTAAGCTAAGGACATCACATACATCCATGCCCGAGGCAGGATTCGAACCTGCGACCGTAGCGGTCCAACACCGAAGATTTCGCCGCAAAACCGAAAGATCCCGGCATGGAATCCGTATTGGCCCACGGAGTTTTCACTGTCTTTTAACCTATCATTCACCTCTCAGTGATGTGAATATTTGCCAGAAGCAGGAAGTTTTCCTTGTTAAACTGTTGGTAATCGTTTTCAAGAATACGATCACTGTCGGCCTTGGTGGTCTGGTGGTAATGCCTCTGGCTGCGGCTGTCGGGTTGTGAGTACCTTCTGTGTTTTCTTCCCAATGGTGGTTGGACGAGACAAACACATCGCAGAGAGTACTGAGGCTAAGTGATTCGACGGCAGCATCTATGCCAGCGGAGCACCTACTGAACACGGAAGAACTTCAGAGGGATACAATCAGATTTGGCTTCCCATGTGGTTGCAGCAAACTGCGGATAGCCTAGTCGGATTATTGGCTTATTGTTTAACAGGGTTTACCTGCAGAAGATAGATATGGAGTCATGGGCCGAGCCGAGGTCGATACATCGGTTCCCGTCGAATCACCAAAGTTACACATCAATTGGGTGTGGACGGTACTTGGGTGATGTTGACATTTCCCTCTTTGCCTTTAAGGTAGAGGGAACACGAGTGGTAATGGCGTGAAGCCATCACTAACCTTTGCGCCAAACGTCCTGGATTCAATTCCAAAACCCTCCACAGTGTTTCATTAAGTGAGGGCATGGAACACTGTTGACGGCGATCAGTCTGTCGGATGATGACGTTAAGTTCAGACGTCCCCTAGGTGCTCTTCGGCAGGAGTAAACTATGTGCTGGCACTGGGTCTACCTTCTCTCATCATCTCCAACACAAAGACCACACTACACAAACATCCATCACAGTCATTAACAGATACACTTACGCTCACAGCTCTCATAGTTATTGAAGAAAAGGTGCCTGTGGGCGCGAACGATAGCGAAATCTTTCCTTAGACAACTCACTCTACCCTTCGGGTTCTCCCAGCCATTTATGCCACACGACTTAATTTTATAGATACGTATTCCAATTTTTTTACTTCAAACGCAGTTTTTGTTAAAGTCGACTCAGAACTAACACGTCAGTGATTCATGGACAATACCAATGGAGAGGCCAATTTTGTGATTCTTTCGATCTAAATTATCAAGGTGTCAAAATCATTGGCGGGTCAGGATACATGGTTGGTGTGCACGGTCAGGGTACGTAACGTTCACTTCCAAACGCCGGACGAAAGCAATCAGTCGATATTGACGGCTTGCGATAGGTTTCTCCATATCAAACAACAGACGTTATTGATGGATAATTTTACGTCTAGTCTTGCGAGGTGGCAAGAACAACTCGTAAATAAGTCGGTCCGCGGATTATAATGAAATAACACTTTTGTTTTAACACACCAATTAGTTGTGGGCGAATACTTGGTGTCAAAAAGGCGTACTAATATTTTCAAACATTTATTGAAGCTAAACATTAATTTCACTTTTCTAAAACTTTACGTCCATGCAGACGAATTACAAAAGAGAATATAATTAAAAGTAAATGCACCCTTGTTCTTTTTGCACCATAGGGTTATCATTTAAACAAACTCCGTAAGTAATCGAACCGTATTAGATAATAAATTTTTAAGATACCATTTGCTCACCTTGAAAGGAAGTAAATATTCAGTACTTATGCTACACTCAAACACAAATAACACAGAACATTACAGTCGCAGATGTGAAGGTCTTACGATGTGCTTGGGGTACAGTACGGAGAGTCCTCTTGTGGTGTTCAGGCGTGGTGACGACGAGTATGACTGCCCTTACGTCCATAAGCCATCCAACATCGGGCCACTGTCATATCTGTTTGCTTAAAAATCTGGTTATTTGCCTGCTTTGCTGGGTGGTAACGTGATTGCTTCCCATGCAAGCGGGCCCGGGTTCGATTCCCGGCCGGGTTGGAGATTTTCTCAATTCGTGGACTGGGTGTTGTATTGCTCTCATCATTTCATCCTCATCACCTCCGCGCAAGTCGCACACAGATACAAGATTCCTCCCAACTACGATAGTTCCCTCCGGGCGAACCTCGGTTTACACATTCAAGTGGCCCCAGTCTTCTGCGAGTCCGGTATTCCTAACAGCAGTACCTCCCCTGTAAGCATGAACTGACAGCCGATCATTTCAAACCAGAAATTTACTGAACCACCAATGTCCAACCACCATCTCTTAAATCACGCAACACTTTGAAAGCAAAAGGCTTACAACTTATAACCGCTGCAAGAGTCAAGACAACTTCAATGACAGCGTCAGCAATAATTTCCTTATTCTCGATTTTATTCACCAAAGTGTTCATACCACGGTGTTCACGAGTAGTTAAACACTCACACAACATTAGTACCTATGAGTAAGCCCGTACACATGTGACATACATTATTAAATCAACTCCCACGGGTCACAGCAGCAATCCTTTACAAATTTCTGCTTCCTCATGGAAATACGTAACTAGTACAAGTTTTCGAACTCACCTTTTCCTACACACAGTAGCGTATCCGTATCAGATCAACACATGTAGGCAATAGTATGAAATTCAAAAATAATACGGCAATGTGAGAACATATTGGGTGGTACAGAATCACATCACTCAATGTCAATTACTCGAAACCACCGCGGCCATCATACAGTGAATAATTTCTTCACTGGTGTATCTCAAGCCACTTAATGCTAGACGTTTATCAACAAAGCAGAATTATTTAATGTAGGGCTGTACAAGATAACGTACCCCAGTTCAATCTTTTGCTGGCTACGAATATAGTATCTCCTTTGATGAATCTTAATAATCTTCTCCGTCTAAATTCACTACTGTATGACATCTCCACAAGCAGAGTAAGCCACCAATCCGGGCAAGCACTGCCATAGTCCAGAATCCGAACCATCGCTAGTCGTTACACAATTACTTTAACAAGCTAACAGTGTTCGTATACCGGGACATCACTTTGTTGCTGCACTGGCCTCCACTACTCGACTACGTAGTGCCTTCGCGCCATTTCGCTTTATGACTCCCGATGGCACCATCAATGCGTGTGGATAATTTGCAAATGTGCCACTCATCGGTTGGTCGAAATCCCTTGAACGTGCTTGGTCGACATCCGATCGATGATCGCTGCCGCTGGATGAGCTTCATGGGGCAGCCAGCAATGGGATCGGAGCGAAGGCAAGTGCTTAGCTGGTTGCTGTGCGGCGCCTTAAGTATTATGGCGCACGGATTTTCACTCGGGTCACTTGAGATGCGTGCGCGTATTACGTGGCAAGCGGACTAAATTTACTGCCGCCATTTGCAACACCGCAGGCAGCTGCGCGCGCTGCTGACGGGAGGTGATGGTGCCCATCGCGGAGCCCACTGAGTCTCGCATGTACACAGAACGTTTGTATTACTGTTCTCCTCTCACGTGTGTTAGCCAGCAACAGTATTTTTGCACCTGGGACTGAGGAAGCTTCGGTCAGTTTGTAGTGAGCTTTCAGTAGTATAGCACAACTGACTTGAAATTATTCAGAGAGCGATGCGCTTTCCTTAGTCACCACTGTGTTTATATTTTGACTAAAGTTCAGTCTTGATCACACCATTTATGCTTCAATGATATAGGTAACCGGTTTCGGTTATTTTTACATAACCATCATCAGACCTGTGGATTAATTTTAGGAAATACTAGAAACCAATCTTTTAATAAAATGAAAGTGTCTAATAACGTCAAAATTTAACAAGATAAAACAAAATTAATTATACACGTGGCTTCCTTTAGGATGGTAGGCGGAGCTCTCCTCAGCTGCTACGAAATCAACTGATGGTTATGAGTGTTGCGCACGAGCTTAAATATGCAGAGGCTCCGCCTACTTCCTGTCACATTACTTCATAACTGCCAATCAGCGTTCATAATATGACGCTATCGTCAAAGTATAAAAGTTGGAAATACACTAATAACATAAAATTGATTCATTTAAAATGTCTGATTAACAGATGGTTAGTATGTGTACAGCTTGAAACTTCCTGGCAGATTAAAACTGTGTGCCCGACCGAGACTCGAACTCGGGACCTTTGCCGTTCGCGGGCAAGTGCTCTACCAACTGAGCTACCGAAGCACGACTCACGCCCGTTACTCACAGCTTTACTTCTGCCAGTACCTCGTCTCCTATCTTCCAAACTTTACAGAAGCTCTCCTGCGAACCTAGCAGAACTAGCACTCCTGAAAGAAAGAATATTGCGGAGACATGGCTTAGCCACAGCCTGGGGGATGTTTCCAGAATGAGATTTTCACTCTGCAGCGGAGTGTGCGCTGAAATGTGTACAACTTATTTATATTTTACATAAAGACAGTTAGCTACGATGTGTGATAGTTGTGCCCTCTATGGGCAACCTTAATACTATTACAGTGTCAGTTACATCAAAGATGTGAAAGTCCTTGGAGTTGTGGTATATATCGATAATACCGAGTCGCCTACATCACAATTGCATCTTTGTTGGACGCTGCAGAATGCTCAATGAACAATTAGATTTTCGCGAAAAATATTTTTACGACCTTTTTGATGAAATTTTATAATAAAAGCACCTACTCTTTTGTTTTAAAATATAAGACTAGCTATACCCATGACAAAAGCTATGTATGTAAAATATGCTGTACAACATACAAAAATTTTATTAAACTGACATTGATTATTATTAAAACTATTAGAGCGATGCGTTCTAAAAATTTATTTCAGCGGTCTCACCAGTTATTCAGACATACATAATGCGGAACGTACTCTTGGCTGCTACCCTACTGCTATAAAGAATATTGCTATGAAAACTACAGTTAAAGTAATACGATTCTGCAGCATCCAACAAAGATGCAATTGTGATGTAGGCGACTCAGTATAATCGCTATATACCACAACTCCAAGGACTTTCTCATCTTTGATGTAACTGACACTGTAATAGTATTAAGGTTGCCCATAGAGGGCACAACTATCACACATCGTAGTTTACTGTCTTTATGTAAAATATAAATAAGCTGTTCACATACTAACCATCTATTAATCGGACATTTTAAATGAATCAATTTTATGTTATTAGTGTATTTCCTACTTTTATACTTTGACGATGGTGTCATATTATGAACGCTGATTGGCAGTTGTGAAGTAGTGTGACAGGAAGTAGGCGGAGCCTCCGCATATTGAAGCTCGTGCTCAGCACTCATAACCATCAGTTAACTTCGTAGCAGCTGAGGAGAGCTCCGCCTACCATCCTAAGGGAGCCATGGGTATAATTAATTTTACTTTATCTTGTTAAATTTTGACGTTATTAGACACTTTCATTTTATTTAAAGATTGGTTTCTAGTATTTCCTAAAATTAATCCACAGGTCTGATGATGGTTATGTAAAAATAACCGAAACCGGTTACCTATATCATTGAAACACAAATGGTGTGATCAAGACTGAACTTTAGTCAAAATATAACAATCTATTGATCACTGTATTCCAAAAATGTTTACCAAAATTGTACCACTGTGTTTGTTTACTGTAATATCACCACGTATTTCCAACAACTGCTACGGGATGCCTAGAGCAATAATATCGTGTCCGGGTAGTCCACAGTGGAAACTGTTGCTGTGGTAGTGTGGCATATACACATCGCGATGTGTACGACCAGAGTTAGGATTGCCGCGTGTCTCTGGCTTCGGTAGAGGACGCCTAGTGGTGCGGCAGCCCGCCAGCTACGGATGTGTTCCGTGGTGATATGTGACCAGGCGAGTCGCCGGGTACTACAATGTTTGTGTTTCTTCATTATCTACACTCCTGGAAATTGAAATAAGAACACCGTGAATTCATTGTCCCAGGAAGGGGAAACTTTATTGACACATTCCTGGGGTCAGATACATCACATGATCACATTGACAGAACCACAGGCACATAGACACAGGCAACAGAGCATGCACAATGTCGGCACTAGTACAGTGTATATCCACCTTTCGCTGCAATGCAGGCTGCTATTCTCCCATGGAGTCGATCGTAGAGATGCTGGATGTAGTCCTGTGGAACGGCTTGCCATGCCATTTCCACCTGGCGCCTCAGTTGGACCAGCGTTCGTGATGGACGTGCAGACCGCGTGAGACGACGCTTCATCCAGTCCCAAACATGCTCAATGGGGGACAGATCCGGAGATCTTGCTGGCCAGGGTAGTTGACTTACACCTTCTAGAGCACGTTGGGTGGCATGGGATACATGCGGACGTGCATTGTCCTGTTGGAACAGCAAGTTCCCTTGCCGGTCTAGGAATGGTAGAACGATGGGTTCGATGACGGTTTGGATGTACCGTGCACTATTCAGTGTCCCCTCGACGATCACCAGCGGTGTACGGCCAGTGTAGGAGATCGCTCCCCACACCATGATGCCGGGTGTTGGCCCTGTGTGCCTCGGTCGTATGCAGTCCTGATTGTGGCGCTCACCTGCACGGCGCCAAACACGCATACGACCATCATTGGCACCAAGGCAGAAGCGACTCTCATCGCTGAAGACGACACGTCTCCATTCGTCCCTCCATTCACGCCTGTCGCGACACCACTGGAGGCGGGCTGCACGATGTTGGGGCGTGAGCGGAAGACGGCCTAACGGTGTGCGGGACCGTAGCCCAGCTTCATGGAGACGGTTGCGAATGGTCCTCGCCGATACCCCAGGAGCAACAGTGTCCCTAATTTGCTGGGAAGTGGCGGTGCGGTCCCCTACGGCACTGCGTAGGATCCTACGGTCTTGGCGTGCATCCGTGCGTCGCTGCGGTCCGGTCCCAGGTCGACGGGCACGTGCACCTTCCGCCGACCACTGGCGACAACATCGATGTACTGTGGAGACCTCACGCCCCACGTGTTGAGCAATTCGGCGGTACGTCCACCCGGCCTCCCGCATGCCCACTATACGCCCTCGCTCAAAGTCCGTCAACTGCACATACGGTTCACGTCCACGCTGTCGCGGCATGCTACCAGTGTTAAAGACTGCGATGGAGCTCCGTATGCCACGGCAAACTGGCTGACACTGACGGCGGCGTCGCACAAACGCTGCGCAGCTAGCGCCGTTCGACGGCCAACACCGCGGTTCCTGGTGTGTCCGCTGTGCCGTGCGTGTGATCATTGCTTGTACAGCCCTCTCGCAGTGTCCGGAGCAAGTATGGTGGGTCTGACACACCGGTGTCAATGTGTTCTTTTTTCCATTTCCAGGAGTGTATATCTTACAACGCCCTTTAGACAGGCATCGAGAATAGATATTTTCTGACGATTGCAGCTGTGCCAAACATCATGAAATGAATGAGTGTTTTGCGAATCTGGATTGATGCCATCAGTTGGTGACACATCAAAATTTGTGCCGGATCGGGACTCTAACCCCGATTTCCCGCTTGTCGTGAGCTGTCGTTTTAACACGTCACCAGTACCGATGAGAACTTCCGTATGTCGCGGAGTGCACAATCCGCACGCTTGCACATTTTGTGATTCCTGAATAAAGAAGGACAAATGTTTTCTCGTCATTGTAACCCGTATGGAATGGTAGGAGCTATTAAGCAGTGGTAAGGTGACGGACTAACATGAATTCAGACATCCTTAAAACAAATTTATTAACATACAATTCTTAGGCAACAGTTATTAGAAAACATGTTGTCCGATCTCCTTATTTTTTTGAAATGATTACCCATTACAAGGCTTACTCTTAATTAATAATATTTAAACCCATCCAACGTCAAGGGTAAATTACCGGTAATAAGTAGTGCCAAATTTGAGCTCAAAGCAAATATAACATCGATTGAAATGTTCAACTCGAGTTCGATAACTATTTTTAATAAAAGGTTTAAAATGCCCATAGCTATTTCAAACATGCATTTAATAAATTTTAAACGATATTGTAATAAAAATGTGATAGAAATTAAAACCTATAAACAGTATTCAGATAAATCCAATTTAACAAACAGTTGAAATACACAACAAATTACAGCGTGATCACTTTATCACAAGTTGCGTACGCGCCAGTTTTTCCCGCGCCAAAATTCAGAATTTGCTCATTTACTGTACAGGAGTACCGAACAATTTCAAACAACTTTTGGTGTAAACTTCTTGAGACGAACTCCAAATCAAAAAGCGTGAATAGTTTAGTTACAAAAGCTAATTACTTCACTCACGAACAAATCTATACATTTTAATTCATCCGCTTCTGCCTGAGTGGGTTTACAGAGACGTAATCTTGCCATCTTATTTTATTTTACACGTCAGTCTTGCTCATACTTCCCAGCAGCGCATGACACATATTATTAAATTGGCGTGATAAAATGTGAAACATAAATCAGTTTCCTCTGCTCCCTCATATGTATACAAATAATGGACTCCCCAGGAAAAACTCAATGACAACCTTGTAACATGAACAGTTGTAACAGATAAATAACCAGTCTCGAAATGGTGGAACTAAGGGCGCGCCACAAAAGCAGACTCAATTACAATTTGGAAGATGAACAAGTAAAACACACAGACGAGCAAGTACTCAATAAGAAGGTTCGCTCGAAGTTATCAGTACTCGTGATTCAACACAACCATGGTGCAGTGTCAGTATGGTGACGGCCGTAGACAAATCCAACCGTTGCTTTAACTGCCGATCTCCTTCGTGTGACACCAGTATTTTGCAACTGAAATGCTCTTGCATGCAAAAGGGGACCTCCTTTCTAAATTAATGCTTCCCAAAAACCGGTTCCCACCTACAACTAGGCCGCATTATCACTCCAGGTGCGGCCAAGTCGTTTTCGGCACATACATGGACTGCTCCCAGTACAGGGGCGCCGCTCGCCATCTTCCTCGTGCCGCTGCTAACTCAAGACTCCTATCACTGCCCGTCACACCGTGCCTAGCTGACCACATTCGCACCACAACCGTCTCTGGCAAAGAGATTCTACACAACCAGCGATTCCACCAGGGAGACACAAAGTCTAAAAATACCAAACGTTGACGAATGTTTCGACGCATGGTACACCGTCAATGCATGATACATTGTTATGTTTATACAATTCCTGTATCTTCAAATTTCAACGTATACATACCTCGGTGGGTTAAAATGACCCATGCGGGAATTACGAATTGGAAATTGCGAAATGTGTGAACGTAGGTGTTGTATGTGACATACGGGAGATTTGATCGGTCATGCAGATGTGCTCGGACAGCCAAAGTCCTTAAGGCGAACGCTCGCGATTACCGGGAAATATCGGTTCCATTCCCGGTGTGGCACAAATTTCCATGTTTCACGAACAGCTGACGTCAATCCACATTCAGAAAATGCGAATTGAGTTTGTAATATCAAACAAGAGGAATCACAACGAATATCAGCTTGAATGTTTTGAACCGTGTTCGACCAGTCCGTACTGATTTAGAAAAACATGTCCATTATTATATTAATGTGAAATGTCCTCGGGCCGTGGCCGCATGTGAAGGTCAGTCCAAAAAGTGTGCTGCATGTGGACAAGTTGGTCACTTCTGGGATCAATGTACTCGCTTTTGCAGAGCACTTCAATCACCAAGAGACAGAAACGTGTAAGACACCCGCAGCATGATAACGCAACAACGTATGCTGCCGTCTTATCAGTTCGGTCCACCTAGTGAATCCGGCTAGCGATACAGCATATCACACACTAATCACAAAGACACCCAAGCGAAAAACATTTAGAACAACCCGACAGTATGACTGTCGAGCCATTTGGTGTACAGGCGAACGAATCGCTTATACAACCACCTTCGTTCCCTACGCAAAAGCAGTCTTAACCGGGAGACTGTCAACGCAGAACGGAAGGCACATCCTTTTGTGACGCCGACATGGTTCTTACTGAGCCACCAACTACAGATAAGTTCTCAATAACTACTGAAACTCAGAAGGGTGCAATCCCGCCAACATATAAAACGAAGACATTAGGCAATCTCTACATGCTACGTACTTCTCGCAACCGGATAAAAACTAGAGACAATCGATATCTAAAGAGCTCTGGGATCGAAACAAGAGGTTACTTCCACAAAAATAGACAGAAAACAACAAAAAATTACGAAACCAAGTAAACAACAGACTGGAGAACATCTGATATGAGGGAAATGCTACCAAAATGAATGCAACTGTGAATACGCGTTCACAAGCTGACCCACAACCGAAGAATGTAATTACACTCCCGGACTTGCAATACAACCCAAAGATTCGATGGTATGAAGACATATCTGCTTAGGTGACAATCACGAACACAGACATATACACTACTGGCCATTAAAATTGCTACACCATGAAGATGACGTGCTACCGACGCGAAATTTAAACGACAGAAAGAAGAAGCTGTGATATGCAAATGATTAGCTTTTCAGAGCATTCACACAAGGTTGGCGCCGGTGGCGACACCTACAACGTGCAGACATGAGGAAAGATTTCAACCGATTTCTCATACACAAACAACAGTTGACCGGTGTTGCCTCTTGAAACGTTGTTGTAATGCCTCGTGTAAGGAGGAGAAATGCGTACCACCACGTTTCCAACAATGCGGTTTATCGCATCGCAACATTGCTGCTCGCGTTGGTCGAGATCCAACGACTGTTAGCAGAATATGGAATCGGTGGGTTTAGGAGAGTAATACGGAACGCCGTACTGGATCCCAACGGCCTCGTATCACTAGCAGTCGAGATGACAGGCATCTTATCTGCATGGCTGTAACGGATCGTGCAGCCACATTTCGATCCCTGAGTCAACAGATGGGGACGTTTGCAAGACAATAATCATCTGCACGAACAGTTCGACGACGTTTGCAGCAGCATGGACTATCAGCTCGGAGACGGTGGTTGCGGTTACCCTTGACACTGCACCACAGACAGTAGCGCCTGCGATGGTGTACTCAACGACGAACCTGGGTGCACGAATAGCAAATGTCATTATTTCAGATGAATCCAGGTTCTGTTTACAGCATCATGATGGTCGCATCCGTGTTTGGCGACATCGCGGTGAACGCACATTGGAAGCGTGTATTCGTCATCGCCATTCTGGAATATCACCCGGCGTGATGGTATGGGGTGCAGTTGGTTACACATTTCGGTCACCTCTTGTTCGCATTGACGGCACGTTGAACAGTAGACGATACATTTCAGATGTGTTACGACCCGTGGCTCTACCCTTCATTCGATCCCTGCGAAACCCTACATTTCAGCAGGATAATGCACAACCGCATGTTGTAGGTCCTGTACGGACCTTTCTGGATACAGAAAATGTTCCACTGCTGCCCTGGCCAGCACATTCTCCAGAACTCTCACCAACTGAAAACGTCTGGTCAAAGGTGGCCGAGCAACTGGCTCGTCACAATACGCCAGTCACTACTCTTGATGAACTGTTGTATCGTGTTGAAGCTGCATGGGCAACTGTACCTGTACACGCCATCCAAGCTCTGTTTGACTCAATGCGAAGGCGCATCAGGGCCGTTAATACGGCCAGAGGTGGTTGTTCTGGGTACTGATTTCTCAGGATCTATGCACCCAAATTGCGTGAAAATGTAATCACATCTCATTCCTAGTGTAATATACTTGTCCAATGAATACTTGTTTACCATCTGCATTTCTTCTTGGTGTAGCAATTTTAATGACCAGTAGTGTAGTTTAGCTACTATAACTGTAATCAAGATGTCTTCTGCCACCAAATTGCTTGAGTTATGGATGCATTTACGGTAAACAGATGTCGATGTCACCTTGTTTCAGGATGTGTGCTCTCTCGATGCTGCAAACGCTATCCGACTGGACTCAGTTATTAGTGTCGAATCAGAAGCCGGTACAGCGTTCCTGTTCAAGCACTAAATACCGTGCACACTTACAGGTTTGCTCCAATTTGGTAGAAGCATCATTTGGCAGCTCTGTGACACAAACTGCAAATATTTTATGCCCCGTCAGGGGCGGAAATTTGGAAAGAGAGAAAAGAATTATTTAAAGGGCAACTGCCCCAACTTCTCATAAATTTCGTAGGATTACGATTATACTGAGCGATTTTAATTGTGTGATCGAATTCTAATTTTAATCTCAGCACCCAACTGCTACAAATCGCTGACAGACTACAATTGGTGGATGAATCGCGCCAATAGCACCCATTACATTCGGCCATCACCTTTGTCACAGCTACTGCTATTAGCGTCTAGATAGAATATACTTTTACACGCAGATGCTGCCGCATGCAATACAGCTAAGAAATACTGCCACTTGGCTTCACGGATCACTCCACCTGTCACTTTCTGTTTGCGTCATAAGCGAAAACTTATGTACAAAGCCATGATTTCATGGCGGCTAAACCCAAGCTGCCAGACAGACGGAGAACGGCACGATGAGAGATTAACACTTTGGGCCAAATGCTTTTTCTTCCAGCTCGAAATAGAAGAGCAGAATTGCTTATGGACTCAACTGTGCCAAGCAATAATCATTCAGTTTTTAAATCTTTATGCTTGAGCAATGGTTCAATGGTCTCCATCTACTCAGGAGTATTATTCTACAGCGTTCAGAGAACTATATGATGACTGACCACCTACTAGATAACCTATAACGCATCAAACAATACAAGGCTAACAATCCCCAGTTTAGTAACGTAGCCGTATAAGGATATGTAGTTAGGTCGAGGACTACAGCGGATAAGTTCAATCAGACTAAAGCCATATACCGTGTAATCAGATAATACAGTTTAACAAAACAAATCATCGCAATCTTTGTGTACCCGCAGGACGAAGATCATAATACGCGAAAAGCGGTTAAAGGCTAAATAACACAGCTTTATCAGGAACTCCACATAACACAGCATTATCAAGAAAGCCACCAACACTATTTTCCCTGCAATATAGGTTCCGACATGGCTTGCTCGAACTCAGCATTGAGTGTCCATCAACTCCAAACTAAGCTCCTAAGCAAACACTATCCCTACATAAAAGATTTTAGTACCTACTGGGACCTCCAGAGGATCTTTAATGAAGTTTTAAATAGTATACAGTTTTTGATAATTTTACTGAGTAAATCACCGTCGTCATAGCTAAGCAAGTCAAATCAACAATGTTACAGCATTATCGACCTATCACTTGCCTTAATGCTGACTTCAAGCTGTACATCCGGGCACTCGCACGAAAACGGCCCGTCATCCCGCTAATTCTGAGAGAGTATCAGCCTAGCGCGGTTCCGGGTCGATACATAGGGGAGGTTCTCGCGGTATACAGAGACGTATCAATGGCGTGGCATGTCAACACTTCCGTGCTCTTTACATTTTTAGAATTTAAAAATGCACACTGGCGGCAGCAGCCCGTCGACAAAAAAGCGGACGCGCAGTCTCTGATGCAAGGCTCGCTTTATTAGCGGGTTTCCGTCGGGTAGTGGGCTCACGGCATTAGCTAGTGGTGTGTGCTGCTTAAATCGTTGAAATCATTTGTAAGTTATGATATTCAGCTACCTACCGTTGTTCTCTGTTTTTTAATTACAACTTTACGCAACATCCCTTAAACAAATTTACCGCTACGTCGTAGATACTGTGCGAAGCCGTGGCTGGTGGCTTGATCGTACATAAACGCACTACTAGAGCTATTGATGCAAAGTACATTCATGAATATATATATCTCGTTTTAAGTATTTTATTATTATTATCATTATTGTCAACAACATTATCATCATCACCATTTTTACAGTCACTATTATTATTACTATCAATTTTCCTACTCCTATAATTACGCTGAGGTATGCCTCTGGCGTTCTACGGATCGGAGCGTGGAATGTCAGATCCCTTAATCGGGCAGGTAGGTTAGAAAATTTAAAAAGGGAAATGGATAGGTTGAAGTTAGATATAGTGGGAATTAGTGAAGTTCGGTGGCAGGAGGAACAAGACTTCTGGTCAGGTGACTACAGGGGTATAAACACAAAGTCAAATAGGGGGAATGCAGGAGTAGGTTTAATAATGAATAGAAAAATAGGAATGCGGGTAAGCTACTACAAACAGCATAGTGAACGCATTATTGTGGCCAAGATAGATACGAAGCCCACACCTCCTACAGTAGTACAAGTTTATATGCCAACTAGCTCTGCAGATGACGAAAAAGCTGAAGAAATGTATGATGAAATAAAAGAAATTATTCAGATTGTGAAAGGAGACGAAAATTTAATAGTCATGGGTGACTGGAATTCGAGTGTAGGAAAAGGGAGAGAAGGAAACATAGTAGGTGAATATGGATTGGGGGACAGAAATGAAAGAGGAAGCCGCCTGGTAGAATTTTGCACAGAGCACAACATAATCATAACTGACACTTGGTTTAAGAATCATGAAAGAAGGTTGTATACATGGAAGAACCCTGTAGATACTAAAAGGTATCAGATAGATTATATAATGGTAAGACAGAGATTTAGGAACCAGGTTTTAAATTGTAAGACATTTCCAGGGGCAGATGTGGACTCTGACCACAATCTATTGGTTATGACCTGTAGATTAAAACTGAAGAAACTGCAAAAAGGTGGGAATTTAAGGAGATGGGACCTGGATAAACTGAAAGAACCAGAGGTTGTACAGAGATTCAGGGAGAGCATAAGGGAGCAATTGACAGGAATGGGGGAAATAAATACAGTAGAAGAAGAATGGGTAGCTTTGAGGGATGAAGTAGTGAAGGCAGCAGAGGATCAAGTAGGTAAAAAGACGAGGGCTAGTAGAAATCCTTGGGTAACAGAAGAAATATTGAATTTAATTGATGAAAGGAGAAAATATAAAAATGCAGTAAGTGAAACAGGCAAAAAGGAATACAAACGTCTCAAAAATGAGATCGACAGGAAGTGCAAAATGGCTAAGCAGGGATGGCTAGAGGACAAATGTAAGGATGTAGAGGCCTATCTCACTAGGGGTAAGATAGATACCGCCTACAGGAAAATTAAAGAGACCTTTGGAGATAAGAGAACGACTGGTATGAATATCAAGAGCTCAGATGGAAACCCAGTTCTAAGCAAAGAAGGGAAAGCAGAAAGGTGGAAGGAGTATATAGAGGGTCTATACAAGGGCGATGTACTTGAGGACAATATTATGGAAATGGAAGGGGATGTAGATAAAGATGAAATGGGAGATACGATACTGCGTGAAGAGTTTGACAGAGCACTGAAAGACCGGAGTCGAAACAAGGCCCCCGAAGTAGACAATATTCCATTGGAACTACTGACGGCCGTGGGAGAGCCAGTCCTGACAAAACTCTACCATCTGGTGAGCAAGATGTATGAAACAGGCGAAATACCCTCAGACTTCAAGAAGAATATAATAATTCCAATCCCAAAGAAAGCAGGTGTTGACAGATGTGAAAATTACCGAACTATCAGCTTAATAAGTCACAGCTGCAAAATACTAACACGAATTCTTTACAGACGAATGGAAAAACTAGTAGAAGCCAACCTCGGGGAAGATCAGTTTGGATTCCGTAGAAACACTGGAACACGTGAGGCATACTGACCTTACGACTTATCTTAGAAGAAAGATTAAGGAAAGGCAAACCTACGTTTCTAGCATTTGTAGACTTAGAGAAAGCTTTTGACAATGTTGACTGGAATACTCTCTTTCAAATTCTGAAGGTGGCAGGGGTAAAATACAGGGAGCGAAAGGCTATTTACAATTTGTACAGAAACCAGATGGCAGTTATAAGAGTCGAGAGACATGAAAGGGAAGCAGCGGTTGGGAAGGGAGTAAGACAGGGTTGTAGCCTCTCCCCGATGTTGTTCAATCTGTATATTGAGCAAGCAGTAAAGGAAACAAAAGAAAAGTTCGGAGTAGGCATTAAAAGCCATAGAGAAGAAATAAAAACTTTGAGGTTCGCCGATGGCATTGTAATTCTGTCAGAGACAGCAAAGGACTTGGAAGAGCAGTTGAATGGAATGGACAGTGTCTTGAAAGGAGAATATAAGATGAACATCAACAAAAGCAAAACAAGGATAATGGAATGTAGTCTAATTAAGTCGGGTGATGCTGAGGGAATTAGATTAGGAAATGAGGTACTTAAAGTAGTAAAGGAGTTTTGCTATTTGGGGAGCAAAATAACTGATGATGGTCGAAGTAGAGAGGATATAAAATGTAGGCTGGCAATGGCAAGGAAAGCGTTTCTGAAGAAGAGAAATTTGTTAACATCCAGTATTGATTTAAGTGTCAGGAAGTCATTTCTGAAAGTATTCGTATGGAGTGTAGCCATGTATATAAGTGAAACATGGACGATAAATAGTTTGGACAAGAAGAGAATAGAAGCTTTCGAAATGTGGTGCTACAAAAGAATGCTGAAGATTAGATGGGTAGATCACATAACTAATGAGGAAGTATTGAATAGGATTGGGGAGAAGAGAAGTTTGTGGCACAACTTGACCAGAAGAAGGGATCGGTTGGTAGGACATGTTCTGAGGCATCAAGGGATCACCAATTTAGTATTGGAGGGCAGCGTGGAGGGTAAAAATCGTAGAGGGAGACCAAGAGATGAATACACTAAGCAGATTCAGAAGGATGTAGGTTGCAGTAGGTACTGTGAGATGAAAAAGCTTGCATAGGATAGAGTGGCATGGAGAGCTGCATCAAACCAGTCTCAGGACTGAAGACCACAACAACAAACATATGCCTTTGCGATCAATCAAAACATGTAATAACTTCAAAAAATTTTGAAACACGAACTATTATATACAGAGGGAGAGCAGGTCTAAAGGAAGCAATAAAATAAACAAATGTTTAGTTTTGTAAGTGTGTGAGAGACACCTTTCAATCGACATCAAAGTTTTATGAGATTACATCAGAAACAAGTGGTTAATTTCGGGTGTATTTCAGTTTTTATTCGCTAGTATACTACTTTCTCCTACGTATATCTCGCAAAAAGACAGTGAAGCTAAAAATTAGAAAGATCAGAGCTCATCCGGAGGCTTACCAGAAAGCGTTCTTATTCGAAACATTCATAAGTGGGATAGAAAAAATAGGAAATGTCAGTGGTACACAAAGAAACCAACGCAACATTCCACACAAGAAAGCGCGCTGTATGGTATTGTCATCAAGTTCTGAGCCATTTTAGAAATTATAGGTCTCTAGCTCTGGGGGAAGACAGAAAAACAAGAGTACCCTAAACCCCATGTAATCGAAGATAAAGAGTTAATACTGAATTATCATCCACTTCTGAGCTATGTTGAAAGTTTCAAGTCTCTAGCTCATCGAGATTTTAGTTTAGAATAAATAAAATTTGTTGTGATCTTACAAACAGACACCAAAACAGCGTATCCTCCTCCACGCACCAGACGCAAAAGCGACTTACTATTGCATTATCATCCAGTTGTGAGTTATGTTGGAACTTGCAAGTCTCTAGCTCATCGGGAAGTTGGTTTCGAATAATAACGAGATTTGTTAGAACAGACGAAGAGAAAAAAAGCAATGTACCCTTGTCGCCATACCAGACACTAAAGAGAGTTTATATTCCATTGTCATTCATCATTAAGCCATTTTGAAAGTTTCATGTCCCTAATTCGTCGAGAGGTTAGTTTAAAATCAGTTACAAAATTTGACCTGAACAGACAGAAAATTAAAGTACCCTTAGCCACAGACCCAACATGAAAGAGAGTAAATATTAACTATGTTGACAGTTTATTTGGCTCTTCGGGAAGAATCAATTGTAAAATTTGCAGCGAATAGACAAAGCGACGTTATTGAAACTTTTTAAAATCGATGTTAGGTAAGTTTTCCGTGAGCACACAGCCGTCGCCCACAATCTCCGGGATCTGATCCTGGAGAAAAGATGTATAATATCGATTAATTGTACACATATAAGGTGCATCTGGGGAAGGGCCCGGTAGCCCCGAAATCGATAATGCCGTAATAAAGAAACTGAAGACCATTTTAGCTGCCAGAGACTATTTTATTTATTTATCATGCTATCGCGTTCCGGTCTTCTATCCGGATGTAAATAAATCTTAGCATACCTACTTGACCTACACCCGTCGAAGACTCTACATGCACAACCGTACGTTTCTTCCACCTAAAAGAAATCACTAGTACAGTAAGAAATTTCGTTTGATGAGCCATACGATTGTACTTTGGTTTGCTGCCTAGTCAAATCATTGGTTTGCTACTTAGTCAAATAGTTCTCTAAAATCAACCAATGTTGATTGCCTTGACTAATAGATTTCAGGATGTCATGTTGGAAAAGCTCGTGTTAGCTTTCGGTGACTTATTTTGGCATCCCTTCATTCCGGTGTGGAGGTGCTTATTCTGTAGAAGTGTAGTTGCTTCCCTGTAGTTTCAATGTATTTAAACAATTTTGTATTTATCTACTCTGATGCGCCAAAGAAACTGGTATAGGCATGCATCTTCAAATACAGAGATATGCAAACGGGCAAAATACGGAGCTGCGGTTGGCAAAGCCTGTAGGAAAACAAGTGTCTGGCGCAGTTGTTAGATCATACTCTGCTGCTACAATGGCAGATTATCAAGATTTAAGTGAGTTTGATCGTGGTGTTACAGGCGGTGCACAAGCGATGGGATACAACATCTTCGAGGTAGTGATTAAGTGGGGATTTTCCCGTGCGACCAGTTCACGGTTGTACTGTGAACATCAGGAATCCAGTAAAACATCAAATCTCCGACATCACTGCTGCCAGAAAAAGATCGTACAAGAACGGGTCCAGCGACGACTGAAGAGAATCGTTCAATGTGAGAGAAGTGCAACCCTTCCGCACATTGCTGCAGATTTCAATGCTGGGCCATCAACAAGCGTCAGCGTGCGAACCATTCAACGAAACATCACCGATATAGGCTTTCGGAGCCAAAGGTCTTCTCGTGTACCCTTGACGACTGTACGACGCAAAGCTTTATCCCTTGCCAGGGCCTATCAACTCCGACATTGGAGTGTTGATGACTGGAAACATGTTCCCTGGTCGGACGAGTCTCGTTTCAAATTGTATCAAGCGGATGAACGTGCCCGGGTATGGTTTCAACTTCATGAATCCATGGACGCCGCATGTCAGTAGAGGACTGTAATGGTGTGGGGCGTGTGCAGTTGGAGTGATATGGAACTCCTGATACGTCTAGATACGACTCTGCCAGGTGACGCGTAAGTAAGCATCCTGTCTGATGACCTGCATCCATTCGTGTTCATTGTGCATGCCGACGGACTTGGACAATTCCAACAGGCTCCAGGAACACTAACGAGCTTGACCATTTCCACTGGCCACCAAACTTCCCAGACATGAACATTATTGAACTTATCTGTGATGCCTTGCAACGTGTTGTTGAGAGAAGATCTCCACCCCCTCGTACTCTTAGTGATTTATGGATAACCCTGTAAGAGTCACGGTGTCATTTCCCTCCAGCACCACTTCAGACATTAGTCGAGTGCTTGCCACGTCGTGCTGCTGCACTTCGATATTAGGCAGTTGTACCAGTTCCTTTGACTCTTCAGCGTATTTACGCACCGCCAAGAGCCACTGACAAAAGAAACCTTTACTCGCTAGCGGTTACGGTATAAATAAATATCATAAGGAAATATCCGTCATTAGGTTTTGTTGCTCTTGTATTGGCTGTGTTTGCAGATAAAAGTTGCTGTATATATAGTCCTCCTGTTACTAAGAATATTGTTCTTCAGACAGACCCGAACTTGTTTCAGCACCTTTGTGACACTCACCATGGGTTTTCTTATTTAAGTCTGTAAAATGTGAACAGGTTTTATAGAAGAATTATTTATGTGTGAAGATCACATATAAACGAATTTTTTTATTGCTGCCATTACCTTAGTTTTATAAGTTACACAGGACCCTCGTACATTATCAGGTACTGGTAGCTTGTTTTCTGCCACTAAACGATGTTAATGTGAATTTCTTTGGCGAGTTAACACATCACTTTATATCGAAACAGGAAAAAAATATATTTTGACACAACAAAGTTACCTTTAGTTATAAAGAGATTAGTTAACTCGCTAACCAAATTCCCATTAACATAATTTATCTGGAGATGACTAGCTACCAACACACGGTAATGTACAGAGGAGTCCTACATAAGCCTATGACGTAGAGTTGAAGTAATTACAACAGCTAACAAACTGTTTTATGTTTCATTATTGTAGATTAATTATCACTTAAAACCTTTTAAAATTTTACGTATTTAAATACGCAAATTCACTAAGGATAGCAGCAAGGTGTTGAAACATGCTAGGGTCTATTTGGAAAATAGTGTTTTGCGTAACATGCTGACTTATTTGCAGTAATAACTATCATCAGGCAAGTACGTTACACTTACTTTAGTATAAGTAAAAATAATATTATTTATAATTATGACACTAAATATTAAGTACTTCGAATACCACATTACGCTTAAACTTAGAATCGATCAGATTATTGTTTTCTGAGTCTGAGATGAATTATGGTCAGGAAGGCAAGGATAACTCGACAATAAATTCTGTAATGAATGTGTCAGGGTTTCCATCGGGTGTTGTTCCGATTTCTCGTTTTCAGAAGATTCTCACTGCTACTGACTCCAACAGTTACTCCCTCTGGCAGAAACGTGAAGCATCCAGAAGAGAAGGGGTAAACGAAATGAAACTTCAGCCATTGATTGTGTGATGCTACTTCAGTGGTTGTAAATTGGAGTCAAATTCACGAAAAACCTGGCAATGTCTGTCATTTATGGGTATGATGTTGCATCCCCTCTGGACTGGATGCATGCAATGATATGGTTGCGAAGGGTGGCCCACAGCTGTTATAAGTGAAATGATATTTAAATCAAGACCCTACGCTGCCGACAGGCGTTGATTTACATCAACGGGGACAGTTTAAAACGCGTGCCCCGACCGGGATTCTAACCTGGGATCACCTGCTTACATGATAGACGCTGTATCAATCTGAGCCACCGAGGGCACAGAGGATATTGCGACTGCAGGGACTTATCCCTTGCATGCTCCCCGTGAGACCCGCATTCCCAACTTAATGTCCACACACTGATATCCTGGATACTGGCACTGGGACGGAGTTGGCGTCCCAGCTGGTCCCTCAAATGTTCCATCGGGAACAGATCTGGGTATCTTGTAGACCAGAGCAATACCTCAGCACAGAGCAGACAGTTGACAGAGGTATGTGCCATGTGTGGACGGGCATGGTCCTATTGAAAAACGGAGCTACGATACTGTTGCATGTCAGGTAACACATGAGGTTCAAATGGTTCAAATGGCTCTGAGCACTATGCGACTTAACTTCTGAGGTCATCAGTCGCCTAGAACTTAGAACTAATTAAACCTAACTAACCTAAGGACATCACACACATCCACGCCCGAGGCAGGATTCGAACCTGCGACCGTAGCGGTCACGCGGTTCCAGACTGAAGCGCCTTTAACCGCACGGCCACGCCGGCCGGCCAACACATGAGGAAGCAGGATGTCATCGACGTGCTATGGTGCCATCAGAGTGACATGTACCGATACCACGCGACTCCCTACATCATGACCGCTGTGCCTCTCCAAAGCAATGCAAGAATCGTACATCTCCCTAGGTCGCCGCCATACTAGCCGAATACAGTCATCCACGATGGTGTAGAGCAGCTATTCATCGCTGGACACAATGTGAAGACACTCGTCAGCACTCCATGCTTCCCGGGCATAGCACCACTCCGAACGCAGCTGCTTGTGTCGTTGCGTTGATTGTAGCATACGCATGGGATGGTAATTCCCTTTTCCGGCTGCTGCTGGTCGCCGACCGGTGGTGCGCAATGACACAGAACATTGCAGAGAGTTCATTACTTGTTCCAGGATGGCAGTCGCAAATGTGAAGAGCTTACGATGTGCTTGGGGTACAGTACGGAGAGTTCTCTTGTGGTGTCCAGACATGGTGACCACGAGTATGACTGCCCTTACGTTCATAAGCCATCCAACATCGGGCCACTGTCATATCTGAGCACTTCAAAAATCTGGATATTCACCTGCTTGGCTGGGTGGTAACGTGCTTGCTTCACATGCAAGTGGGCCCGGGTTCTATTCCCAGCCGCGTTGGAGATTTTCTCCTCTCGTGGGTAGGGTGTTGTGTTGTCCTCATCATTTCATCCTCATCACCGGCGCACAAGATGCCCATTGTGGCGTCGAATGAAATAAGACTTGCTCTTGGCGGATGAACTTCCCAAAATGAGGCCCCTCGCCGAACGATGCCACTCGCTCATTTCATTTTTTATCTGTATATTGTACTATTTCAGCAGGTGGTCAAATATAAACCCAAAATCAGGCCACTTTCTACCACTGTCATATTCTAGTAATGCTGTCTCACCAGAGTACGCGCTATCTTTGTATCGCTCGCAATTATTTATCGCTGGGTACAGTGTGAAGTCATGTGGCGCTGTTCACGGCTCATACATACCCTACCATAGCTGGCAACGACACTAAACACAAACAACACTAAGGCATTCTAATGGCCGTTCGGCCAGTCGCAAGGAAATGCTAAGTACCCGCCGATGGTATGTATGTGTATGAAACTAGATTGGCATCTGACAGTGCTATACTTTTCTTTTCAGTGGATAACACGCACCGTTTTGGTGTGGCAGATTTCAATTGGACAGTATTCCTGGATTTTTCTTTGTAAAATAACACCTGAAAACTGATTTCAGCATTTCTGCTTTTGTTTTTGTACCCTCTGTTTTGGGTTGTTGTGACAGCCATGAGTCACGAGCCCCGGACACCATTGCCACTGATATACGCAGCAGGCACAGCCTTTCTGGCCTCAGACGGGCCAGTCGGAAGTGAACGAACGTGGTGTCATCTTCTGTCAATCGCTTAATGGGATGCGATATGAATGGATGCACGTCGGCACACTTTTCTCCGGTCGTTGTGAGTTTCCCAGACCTGGTGCTGATACCACTCGATCAAGTAGCTGCTCAACTCCCACTACGTGACTGAATGCACCCTATTCTTGTTCTCCCACCAAGGAAAAATCCATGGCAGTACCGAGAATGGAGACCGAGTCCCCCGCAAGGCAGTTACCTATGGTCACCACTCAAATATAGAGGGACAAATGCTACTGAAAAGTCCAACATATTTCAATAAAAAATGGTTCAAATGGCTCGGAGCACTATGGGACTTAACATCTGAGGTCATCAGTCCCCTAGAACTTAGAACTACTTAAACCTAACTAACCTAAGTACATCACACACATCCATGGCCGTGGCAGGATTCGAACCTGCGACCGCAGCGGTCGCGCGGTTCCAGACTGAAGCGCCTAGAACCACTCGGCCACAACGGCCGGCTATATTTCAATATTATCACAGCGTTTTTTTGATAGATCTTTCAATGAAATTTTTCTGCGGTAGTCAGTGAAGGCTTCACGCATTACCTTTTTGACAGCCGAAAGCATTTCATTTACCCTCTCTTTATACACACACCTACTCTTTGTTTTACGCCTATGGTGACGCTGTCGCAGTTTACTTCGAAGTTTCTTGGTAGAGCTGCATACGATGGTCAGTCCCTCTCATGAAATTTTCCATTAGACGCAAATTTACCCAATGCTCAGTAAACAATTCTTTAAAAACTAGGCCAAAGGTCCTCCACATTTTTCGGCCTAAGGATTAGTTCCTCCTCCGCGTATGACGATAGTGCCTCTTAGCTAGATATTGAAATTGTAAGGTTTCTTTCAGCGAACCTTTCAGCATTTGTCACCATTGGCAGACGTGTGTGGTTAGCCGACAACGACTCTTTCCGTCCACCTGTGTCGTTGGCTGCATCAGTTGACTCTAGACAGCTCTTTCCCCAACTTGAGGTACTCATACACAACATGAGCTCCGTAGCATTTCCGTGCAAGGAGACATTCACACACCTTCCATAAAGACTTCCAAACGCTTTTTCCCATGTCCATCAGCACGGTATTTGTCGCCGTCTCCAGATTGTCATTTTGGGTGTAGTGTCGCGCTGGAGTCGCGAGAGGGCGCACGGCAAGGACGCATGATTGCTGTGAGCGCCGCAGTGGCAGAGCTGATGCGGTGTGGTCCGTCACTTGCAGCACATGAAACCAGCAATATCTTCCAGAGGACAGTGCCGTTGCCCTGCCGGTAGCGGTGGACAAGCCTTCGACAAGTGGCCAGGGGCTGGGTTGGCGCGACGTCCGAGTTGTCCGTGGGGCCGTCGGCATACGGACCGTGCTTTCGAACGTCAGCCGGCCACTGTGGCCGAGCAGTTCAAGGCGATTCAACTGGAAACACGCGGCTGCTACGGTCGCAGGTCGGAATCCTGCCTCGGGCATGGATGTGTGTGATGTCCTTAGGTTAGTTAGGTTTAAGTAGTTCCAGGTCTAGGGGACTGATGACCTCGCACAGTGCTTAGAGCCATTTGAACCATTTGAATCGAGCGTCAGTGGTGACCGTGCCGAGTTGTACGTACTGCCCAACGTTCGAGCGACGATATTGGGCTGTAATCTGCTTCTAAAATCGCATTGTTTACGAAATGGACGGACGTAAAATTAATACGTTGGCCCTACTAAAACGTACATTTCCTCCCATGTCCATAGGCTAGTCCTGTTGTTCTGTCTTCAGTACCGGTATACATAAATAAAAACTTTCATGTTAATAAAGATGTAATATGGCAGTAGGGAAAGTAACACGTCCAGTCAGTAAGGGCATCGACTTATAAAAATTTCATTACAAATAGTGTGATATAAATTTACAATAGTTCTCCACATTAGATGAAAATAACTTCATGGCCCGCACTTTTTAAAAAAATATCTTAGTAAAATTTCTTACTGTAAGTGCTGCAAGTTGTTTTTTAAGTGAAGCCAATCGAAGAAACTCACTCTTCAGAAAGAGCGCGCTTATATTTACATAACATCAAATATTATAGAATATTTCTTTTAACTTACAAACTATCAGAACCTATCATAAGACGTGCAGGTTAGTAAAAAAAAAAAGATGGTTGTGATACAGTGGTACGCCAACCAGCATCACACCACCATTTACGCGTACTTTAGAAACCTGTGATTGTACTCATTACGCTATACCGATTGTGATGGTCTGTGATTATGCTTTTCATCTTACCTCTTTCTGAAAGCTTTAATAGTAGATACGTAATTAAATGACATTTAATTATACCAAAGTGTACGAAGAGCAATGCGTTTTTGATGGTTCCTCAATGTGCCGTCGCCTTGAAATGGCATATTTTCGTAATACGCGAGTTAAATTTTTCTTTACACACTAGTGTGACGTTTCCCGTCATTTTATTGCAACTGATCATGCAATTGACAATGGTTTTTCTAGAGATCCTTAATGTGCTGGTGCTCAGAAACGCCACACATGGGCCTCAAATGAAAGCCATTTTGATAACTCGCGACTGTGAACTTAAGTGAGAAGGCGTGCATATGACGTAGGTGGCGGTCTTGGATCTCACTGGTCTGTGCTCAACCGCACGTTCAAAAATTCAAAATACTTCCCAAAGTGCTTTTCTCAAGCTTCCAAACTATGACGTCTGCAACTCAGTACTCTCAACGCTCAACGTTCGAATGCACGGTCTGTGTCCCGACGGCTTAACGGCGGACAGAGCCTGAAGATGTTGGAGTGTAGGCAGTCGTTGCACTCAGACAAAACAGGCGAGTCCTGTGCAGAGCCAAGAGCAAGAGACTCGACAAACTGGTCCACTGCAGTATAGCGCGAGCAAAATGCTCTGGCCGCCAGATGCAAAGTCGGCTGGGAATGCGCGGGGAGAGCGGCAGTGGTGGTGGGTAGCTCACAAAGCTGTACGGGAAATGGCGGCTGCTGGAAGGGAAAGCCGTACGAAGCTGAAGGCTACGTTCACAATATTTGTAAATATTAATTGGGGCCCATCTACACCCATACTTTCAAGGTGACCATTCAAATAGATTTGTCACCTCTGCTTTCGTTAGCGTCAAAAAAGAAATCTGCCGAAAATGCAGCGATTTATTTTCTCCTAACTAGTTAACCATTTGCAACATACAGAGAAGGAACATGGGTGGCGAATTTGAGGAAAACCTATGCATTTCTCTGGCTGCCATGAGAAAATTTGCTTCTTTCTCCAAAACAGAGTTTACAGTCTTATCTCACTAACATGTTGTGCAGATACAATTGCGAGAGAATTGTCAAAAAGTAATTTATTAAGTGAAGAAGTGAGAAAAATTAAAGGCAGTAGCTCACAAAAAAGCACATCCCCACCACAAAAAAGGGTAATGTCTAAACATATGTTATTCAAAAATTCATAGCGTTTCTTGTTCTCCAGCTATCGATGCCCCTTGAAAATTACATTCTTTCACCGAAAAGGTCTGTTCTTATTGGAATAACAGATAGAAATGAAGTTTTAATAATAACGATATGGTAAAATGCTCTCCTCTATGGATGCTATCATTTGCCAAAATCTCATTTCAGTATCTGGAACAGTTTAGGAAATATTAGGAATCTTGTGTATCATTCTGGCCTTATCAATGGCGCGGCGCGATCGCAAATCAGTGTGCTACAAATGATTCAAATGGCTCTGAGCACTATGGGACTTAACTTCTGAGGTCATTAGTCCCCTAGAACTTAAAACTACTTAAACGTAACTAACCTAAGGACATCACACACATCCATGGCCGAGGCAGGATTCGAAGCCGCGACCGTAGCGGTCGCGCGGTTCCAGACTGTACCGCCTAGAAGCGCTCGGCTACACCGGCCGGCTCAGTGTGCTACATCAGATCAATTTTCACACTATTGGTGACAGATCGATACCTCTACCCAAGTCAAAAGAAAACGATATGTTATCTAAATTTCATATGGAACACTATATTATGTAATATACACCAAACGCAAAATGATAGCGACCTCTGTTTCTCATTGCACACTTTCCTGAATTTCTCGTAGTGTCTTAATTTCACGTAAATATCACAATAACTATGGCCATTAACGAAATGATAGGCGCATCATCATGAACCTGACATATAAAGGGCTATGAGTAAAGCAAAAATGAAATTGCCTTACTGAATAGTTTCTGTAAAATTGTTTGCTAAAGATTGAAGGGTGCGCTCCTTGATCCTGTCATCACTGACCCGCCGAAAGATGGAAAACACTTCCGGACTCCCTTCCGAACAAACGAAATAACTCGTTCGGCGCTTTGGACGAAAACTGGTCACTGCGCATTGACCATGACATCCTGCGCGAGCTGTACCATCCGGGGCCAACGGGATATAGAGGCGCTGCAACGAGGTCCCCGTGAAAGAGAGGTTGCGGCCCGTATTTCACGAAGGAGGGCCTGAACTCCCTCGCTCGCTCAGCTTAGAAGACAAAATGCTTTTCTAAATCTCTTACCTCGCAGCTGGGCGTGTACGTACTAACGAGAATTGCATCTTCTACTGTCATCTGCTATTATGAAGTCTTACTGGTTAACAGTACAGTACAATTTAAGATCAATACTCCGTATAAATGGTATAACGGCTTGTTTACAGAATTTAGTCTCTTCTGCTTAACAGTCCTCTTTTCTTACTAGAAGCCGTGCCTTGGGCAACAGATAATCTTTTTTGCATGACTTTAATTTTATTCTATCCCAGTGCAGCAGTAACAAATTATAAGTAGGCCTATGGACTTACGATCGTTGTAGGACTAACATCAGTAAGACTTCGTAATAGCAGATTCCAGTAGAAGATACAATTTTCGTTTCTACCACACACACAGTTGCGAGTTAACAGATGTAGAAAAGTACAGTAGTTTGTATGCTGGGTTGTGCGAGCGAGCGAGCTCAGATTGGCTCAAACCTACTTTCGTGACGTACATGTTCTGGCTTGTCTTTATCGTAGGCCTATCGCTGAAGCTTGTGACGTCACACTAGTCGCCTTTCCCGCCACACTTCGCACGCTCAGCACTGTGCAGGGCCCTTGGGAAATCAATATGTATTTGAACAGTTACCAACTAAGCGTCTTATCTTTGTCGTGAACTATTTAGAAATTGGCTTCATTTCAACGTGCAGTTGAGAATTATTAAACTCGTCTTCAACAGTTAGCCGCTCACCGCCGGAGACGCCTGCTAACACTCGAAAGACCTGCAGGGTCACGTGCTGTGAAGTACGCGCGGTGGCCTGACTTTCACAAGGGCTTCGAGTACTATCAGGTTGATGTCACTGCAGCCAGCACTTTGTGACTACAGCAGCGTTTTGGAGCGTTTGGTACCTTTTTCCCAGCTGGACGAGCAGCTATACCATTGCAGGTGAAGAATGGAGTTTCTGCTTGTGAAGGAGAGCACTACCTGAGTGCTTTAACAGTTGATGGTTGCACCCTCGTGGTTTTGTGGTAGAAACAGTGCACTGTATCGTGTATGTGAGGAGCTATGGTTGTTGGCTCTAGTAACAACATTCTCCATGTAATGCTGTGGTGATCTTACGTTGGGTTGTAAGGGGCGTTCATTAAGTAATGCAACACAAATTTCGGTTGAAAAAATGTAGCCTCTCCTGTGGCATATTCTCACCTCAGGCCTTATAATTTCATGATGTTCCGACAGTTGGCTCGGTGTAGCCTTCAAAATAGTGTTTGCAACTGAGATGAGTTGCAAGCTGAGAACTGCCACTGAGTTTCTTTTATTTGAGAACCAGGGCATCGTAGATATTCATAGGTGCTTACAGAATGTCTATTGAGACGTGACAGTGAAAAAGTAGACAGAAAGTCATTGCGCGAGGCGTCCACCATCATCACAACAAGGTCGCGCAAGCCTGCCTGATCCCACGCATGCCAGCCGGCCGCACTCAGCTGTGAAGCCATCAGTGTGTTCGTCCACACAAAAATTCAAACGAACTTCTCCTTCTCCATGAGCACGCAACGCCTCACACAAGTCAGCGGATATGAGAGGAGCTCACAAAACTTTGTGGACAGCTATGCACTTACAGATTGTTGTGTGTTGCCCTGTTCTCTACCTTACACTAAAGCTGGACTTCAATCTTGTTTGTTATACAGAACATATTTTATGGTATTGATTGTTTGAGCGCTGCTTAAGGTTGCTGCAGAGGGATGTATAAACATGACGAAGTTGTATTACAGTTTTGTTACCCAGAAGTATTTTATCTTTAATAAATTAACAGTTGAGTTAAATTGCTTAGTAACTTTATTGTCTGCTCATCTTCATAACCACTGAAAGTTAGTACTGCATTATAGAAACTCTCTGTAGAAGATCCAGAAGAGAGGTGGAACAAAAATTTCTTAGACAGTGCAGGAGAAAACTACATTCGACGATGATAACACCACCAAAAGTTGTGAATAGATAAAACGGCAGCGAATATATTCTTATAAAAGCCGAAAGAAAGCAACAAAGAAAGAAAGCTATTTGCGAAAGTTTCTACTTTGGGAAATCTTGCAGCGCTGGAGACCATCTGTTAATGAGCAGCACGCGAGGTTAAGAGCTAATACTTTTGGATTCACTGTGAGACGTAGTTGAATTTCCTAGTAGCTCATAGACAGATGGCAAGATTGTGCTGTTGTATGGCGTGTGAAAGAGACGAGGGTATCACAGATAGTTATGTGAAACGTAATCCTAAACACTATGATGCATGGGAGGTTCGAAATACGTGGGTGGAAGGAAGCTTGTTGGGAGGACTAACAACTACACAAAACAGATAGCTGTGTTTCGAGATGGTGGTTTAATATATCCCGCAGCATTGTCGATTCTCGATAACTAAGTGCAGAAGCTGAGTTTCCGATGATATCCAAATGACCACCCGTCATCAATAACTAATTGCACTGCGTATTCCAATTGAATTCTGTTGCTGGCCAATTCATGCGTTAAATTTGCTTCATCACACCTTCAGTAAATTTGGCCCCTGAGACTGTAAATAAAATGTGCAATAAGTTTGTTCAGTACGAATTTCTTATAAGAATGTAACTGTAAGAGTAGCGTATCAGTGGTATTGTTTTTTGCATTAGTAGTAGTTAACTGTAATAAAATTCAACCATGGAAACAATAATTTAAGAACAAACAAAGACAGCTGTAATTCATGTACATCACATCGCTGCAGGTAGCAAACTTCATCCTACCAAGTTTAAAAGTGCTGCAGTCATACTAAATACATGTACTAAATAAATTCTGAATTAATAAACATCTAATTTGATCATCCCAATTTAACCTAAAGAGCCATAGATGCCAACCACCACAAAGTGGAATTAAATATTCAATAGAAGTGTCATATGTAGAAAAGCTTTAAGATGACAGTGAAATTCTGAAATCAGTCTTGATACATTATATATATATATATATATATATATATATATATATATATATATATATATACAACTTACATGTATTCGTTAAGACATATCACTGAAATAGAAAACCTTTATAGTCCATTGTCCCAACAGCATTTCTTACATAATTTGCTCATTCACTTATGTTGATGAAATGAATGTCTTCATTAAGTGTGAACAAGAAAATAGTACACAATACTTTAGGGATGCTCCAGTGTATTTTTATTTCCAAACAAAAATCACAGTGAGAGTTCTGACAATCAGTTTTCAATGTTAAACAATTTAGATGATTTTCCAACAAATTGGTTCATGGTCATAAAATATGAATTTCTTAACAATTTTAATAAGATCAAAAGAATGTTAAATACATGGCATTTTCGAGTAATAAAATATTTCTGTTCAGGACTTACTAATAATAAATACACACACACACACACACACATATTTACATACTTACATCTATTTGGTAGTAAAATAATGTCTTCACTGTTGCACACTACATTAGTTTAAAATATATTTCATTACTGTGACTGTATATAGAATTCATCTGTAACTTATATCTTCTTTAGGAAATATCATGCTTTTCTTGGGGTTGCAAAATATGTGGGCATATTTCTTTCATGAGTGCCAAGAGGGTTAGGGACTCTATGTTATGTAGAGTGCTCATAGTTCTGATATTAATTTGGTATAAAATTACTGATTTCTAATTAAAAATAAGCACATAACTCTTGATAACTATTTGAGAGTTAATCACAACAAGAATGCCGAAAATTCACCCTGGTGGCTCCAAGTGCCTCAATAAACTACACAAAAATTCCCAATAACGTTTTAAAATGTTTCATGATTTAATAGTTCTGTATATTTGCAAAATATTTAATAATGATATTACAGTTTTGTTTACAGTCGTTTCTTCATTTGGGTTACAAAACAGTTTTTACAAAAATATATATAAATTGTAGTATACCAACTTACACACAGTCTGTAACTACTTACTCCCTCAAATCATGCAAGCCCAAAAATGTAATCACCGAAAGAGTTCACTTCCTTTGCGAATGGATAGTCTTGTACTGGTTATATGACAGTGATATCATTCATACAAAGATAAATTTATGCTCAACGAACAACAAGTAATAAAACTTCACCTCCTGCTCTACGCTTTCAGTACACATTTCATGAAGAAAATACTTGAAAATTCATCATTTTCTGATTTGTTATAAACATGTCTGTTCAAGGTAAACTACGTACTTTCTCCGCGCTCGTTCATGTTTCTTCACAATCAAATCCATAAACGTTGTTATTGTTCTTGACTTCCAACACCTCAGCACTGTTCCATTACACTGGTAACTACAATTCTTCCTGTATGTCTTTTATATTGCTAGTTAGGTTAGTGTTTCATACTGCCACAAATTTCTCCTAAACCAGTACCAGTAAGTAACACTGCCAATGGCTGATTCGAGTTTAACTGCCAAAGAATGAACAGTTTTCAGGACAGTATCTTAAGTGTGAAACTGATGATGGAAATCATTATATCAAATGTAACCATCATTTTTCTCATTCCAAACATCGGTATGATCTGAAACTCCATCAGAGAAAAAGAGCCTAAAATCTATCCACAATTACTATTACGAAATGAATTGCAACATTGAACAATAAAGTTTCATTATCTAGGCAATGCACGTTGTTGTTTGGTAGACTGGCATTAAACTGCTACTTATGAAAGACCAATTGCCATTTGAGGCCAACTGATGCCAGGTGCTACCATGAACAGTTTGACAGCTGGGAACTATTAAAAATGCTATTGTAAAATCCAAGAGGTTCTGCTTACCACAGAAACTGTATGCTTGTCGATAAAATTAGCGATTGTGGTTACAGGTACCACAAAATCTGTATGCTTGTCTAGAAAATTAGCATGTTGGTTACAGATATCAAATAACAGTATTGAAAAACTGAAGTCCAATCAATGTTTTATATTGATATAGAACAGAAACATTTTTGTCCCATCAAAAGGGTTCAGTCCAAATCCTACCTAGGTCATAAAATTTAAAAACTCAATATTAATTAAGAGCAATTGCACTTATGTTAAAATAGAAAAAATACACTGATATAAAGCAAATAGGTGAAATATGAAAACCCATTAATGCTGTATCCTGTAGCAAATATATGTTATTAATAATTAATTACACGATATGTGTGTTAGCTGATTGAATGTGGCAAGCTGAGACTATATGACAGTTAGGCGATCCAGTCGAACAGCTGTTTCTCAGCAGCAGTGTTATAATAAACGATTCACACTTTTTCATGGCACAGGCTGACTCGAATTACATCTCTTCGAAGATCTGTTCAGGTTCACCCATGATACTGTGGAGCTTGCTTCCTTTGGTAAATGGATATAGATAAGAGCTTCAGAAAGTCGTTATTTCAGCATTGTAACTGACATTTTACTTTGATGCGATACCAAACAAAAGTGTACAATCGACTAAATGTGTCTCCTATCAGTTCATATCCAGCTGCTGTTGTTAACGCGAACGCTCTCCGCTACGCATTTGAGCTGCTGGTCCCGCAGAGGTGTGAAAGTATTTTCCAAGTTAGATAGTGATTTAATGGACCCAAAGAGGAGTTGAACCATTAAAATGCCTGTGAGAGGCCAGTGTAATTAGAACTCTCTTTAGATATAGTTACTATATTTCCTGTAGTGATGTCATGAGCTTTGGAGAGCCCATAGATGTTTCTCTAACATACTACAATTAGTCAATTCGTGCAGCAGAAACTTATCTTCAAATAAAAAACACCCAGAATGGAACAGCCATCACCGATATTTGTTGGTGCACTCGTCAAAAAGTTTGATTAATTTGTAGTAGAATTGTATCAATACTGGTAGAAGTACATCTAAGTGCTATTCAAATGAATCAGCTAGTATACAGAGTAGATTTTAACTAAAAAAGTGGCTATGTTGCAAAAATTTCAGTTTGTTTGGTCCAACACTGCATTGCTGCACAGAAACGAAACATCTACCTTACCTTGCAAAAATTTTCTAAGATTTAGAATTAACATCAACAAAGTAGCTTATGGTACAGACGCGTTTCAGGCATCAGACACACATCACCTCCATCGCAGAATAGCTTCTGTTGTCGTTTAGTTGTAACGATGGTATTTCTTCTCTGATACGTCATTATCCGTTGCTTCTGTGGTTCGTGAGTTTTAATATGTCATTTTGAAACGGACTAAGTATTGTATATACCTATTCAAACAGTCTGCATACACCGCTTTTCAGTGGTTTTGTTGTAAGCATCATCAGTCTGGTACTTGATCGAATACTCACGCGATATGCGACGCAGAACCGCTATGGTGTTAGAACTTCACTGGGGAAAGCAGCTGCATTCCACGGGTATGAGTGGTGACGACCACTTCATTCACTCGTTTCACTTCACCGGACGTAGCGCCAGTTACTAAATACGCAGTGTGTGTGTGACATGGCACCTAGTCCACGATCTTCGTGAGAGGCACATTGTTTATGGGCACAGAACACTGACCACTGTGCGTGGCGACCGTGCCAGGATCCACTGTTGGCGCGGCCGCCTAGCAGCGCGTCTCCAGGACGTCGCTGAAGCGCACCGCTCAGGCGGTGCCGTTGCGCATGCCGGCCGCTGCGGCTGCGGCGGCGGCTTCCTTACTGATGGTCGCGACCGAGGCGAGCGGCTTCTCTGCGGCGACCAGGGCGCACTTGACGTCGCCGTTGGTGTGCAGCGCCGCCGGGTTCTCGAAGACGTCGTCGACGTCGGTGATGCCGGCGGCCGCCGCTGCCGCCGCGCGCCGCTCCTCGCGCGTGTAGTAGTGGGCCGCGTGGTGACGTGTGTACGCCAGGCCCGCCAGCAGCACCGCTCCTGCGACAGGCCAGAAAGAGAGGAAAATAAGTGTTTAACGTCCAGACGACGACGTGGAGCGGTCGAGCTCTGTAGGAGGAATGCCAGGGACTTACATGTAATTCAAATAATCCGTACATATTATAATAAAGTATGTAAGATTGCACCTATGTAAATAACTACGTATATCTGAATCATTCACGTCACCACCTAAATCACTGGACCGATTCAAACACACTTGGTGCAGTTATTACTTATTGTCTGGGAAGAATCGCTGTGGAACTAGGAACCGCTATACCTATCAAAGCGACAGGGATGGAAAAGCGGTGTAGCTGACGATGCGCGAAGACCCATATTTTATTCAAGCAGTATGTGAGATGTGAGCACTTAGTTACATGCAAAAACCCTTACACATAATTTCAAACGTTTAAAAAACTTTTTATCGTTGACACCTTCCCCGAACTAATAAAAGAAAAAAAAGCTTATGACTAACTACTTTTTCGCTGTTTATGTAGCAAAACTGCCGCATTAAGGAGGAGGTTTTAATTTACTACTTGTTTACTAGTAATTGTATCCACAATATATTTCGCAGACAGTATCGACATATATCGCTGGGTCTACATCCAAAATGTGTCACTGTATAATTCATAGTTCAGGTGATCTGAGGTCATAAACGTTCACCGCACGAATGGCGACATTGGTAGAGATACAGGTGAAATACGTGTATATAGTACGTTAGGTATATGTAAAATGTATGGGACACGTACGCATGTGGGCAAAGTCATGGGTAAAATGGTCCTGCTAAAAGCCTGGATCGATTTAAGCAAATTTGGTACACATATTACTTACTATCTCACTGTTGTCGTAAGAACCAGAACTTTCTGTTGAGGAGGCGATGACAATTTGGAGAAATAAAGGCGGAGGTGGAAGTGGACAGACAGAGAAGGGGGAGGAGGAGATCAGCACAGATAGGAAGGAGGACGAGATGGAGAGAAAGAGGGGGAGGGGGATATGAACAGGGAAAGACAGAGAGGGGGGAGATGGGGAGATTGGTAGGGAAAGAGGAGCAGGTGGATGGAGACAAGAATAGGAAGAGGTGGGAAGTGAGGAATGTGAGGAAGAGTTGTAAGAGAGAGGAGCAAAAGTTAAAGGACAGCGAAATAGAAGGATAATGGGCAGACAGAAGGGAGAGGAGGACATGGACAGAGAAAGGAAAGAAGAGGAGATGGACAGAGAGAGGTGGGAAGGGGAGATGGACAGAGAGATAAGGAGGAGGAGGAGATGGACAGAGAAAGGAGAGAGGAGGAGATGGACAGAGAGAGGAGGGAAGGGGAGTTAGACAGAGAGATGGAGAGGAGGGAATGGACAGAGAAAGGAAAGAAGAGGAGATCGACAGAGAGAGGAGGGAGGAGGAGATGAACATCCGATAGGGAAGGAGGAAATGGACAGCAATACAGGGCGCAGGAGATGACATTATGGTGAGATGGAGAGATAGAGGGGGAGAGGGATATGAACAGGGGAGGAGATGGACAGAGAGGGGGAGAGATGAGGAGATTGGTAGGGAAAGAGGAGCAGATTGACGGAGACAAGAATAGGAAGAGGTGGGAAGAGAGGGATGTGAGGAAGAGTTGTAAGTGAGAGGGGCAAGAGTTAAAGGACGGAGAAAGAGAAGGAGATGGGCAGACACAGGGGAGAGGAGGGAATGGACAGAGAAAGAAAAGAAGAGGAGATTGACAGAGAAAGGAGGAGGGAGAAGGATATGAACATCCGAAGGGGGAAGGAGGAGATGGACAACAATACAGGGAGCAGGAGATGACTTTGTGGTGAGGAGCAGATAGACAAAGATAGTGAAGAGGAGGAAATAGAGGGTGAAGGAGACGATGGAAAGAGGGAGAAGGAGCTGATGGACGGAGAAGGGAAGAGTAGATGAGCAGAGGGGCGGAGGAGGAGATGGACAGAGAGGGAGATAGGAGCAGACGGTCATGGATTGGAGGGTGGAGGTGATGGACCGAGAGAGGAAGTGGAGAAGATGAACTGTGAGGTGAGGAAAGAGGAGATGGTCAGAGAGACGGTATGGACTAATAAATATCCAGAGACTCAGCTTTTTACAGCGAAATTGGACATTATCAAATTGGAGCAATCTACATATTTTTGAAAATACTTTTTTACTCCACTCTTAAGAGTCACCATCTTAAGTAAAATGTACAGAATGAATAACACAGAACTTTGCTGTTAAACATTACAACTCAAGAATGTGAAAGATAAATAGAAAAATAAAAATATACACAGTATACTGTTACAAATGAAACCTATCGAACAGTCACCTAGTAGCTATCCGTGTCACATGACATCAGCTGCCGTGGCTACTCATCCATCGTTCCTTTAAAATGCAACAGCTGGATAAAAATAGCTTGAGCATATTAAATAAACACTTCCAGAAAGTAGAATTGAGTAACAAACCTGTGTTTAGAAAACTACGATGTAATGATTACTTGTCATGTTTCTAAACATACTCAGCCGTAATAAAAAAAGTAAAATCTATTAGCTTCACAGCGCGGTCCATTAGTCAGATAAAACGAAATCTACATATCTGTTCACTTTCGTAATTAGGTTTCAAGCAAAATTACAAAAATCAGAGTAACGAAACATAAGTAAAAAACCCACGACTATTACAGACACACTTATTCTACGTTTTACGGTCCTTTCATGGCAAAATAAATGTATCTTTTATTTTAACATTCCCTGGTTTCTGTAACTCTATATCTACCCTAATTACAGTAGTTAACAAAATCATTCAGTTATTTTACCCAACCAGTGGACCCTGTAGTGCCAGTAACTATTTGCCTTAGTTTCTTAAAATACCCTAAACTGCCGTTTAATATACTTCTAGATACAAAAAATAGCGTCCTATTTAAGCCAAAAATGCTCACGCGACTGCTACACAAACATGGATTCTTTGTTTCTCTTGAGCACGAAAGGCAATTGACATCAAATGACCGAGATAGGCACTAAGCGACCGTCTCACGTGTTACTTTTATAATAAGGAGATGCAGTATATATTTTTAATATTTCTCTTTAGGTTTAACCCTTCAGTTTCCGGTATTTAATAGTAATTATGACTTTCGTCTCTTCTGCGTTTTTTAAATTCTGACGATGACTCATAAGAGACGGAAATGGGAAAGTGTTGTAAGTAAATCGTCTGATAGAAGCAATAACAATGTCAGTTTATTATGTTAAGATCGCGTAATTACTAAAAATCTTCAATTTACCAGTATCAACATATTAATGCCATCTTCAGATGTGTGATAATAATCCAACAACAGTTTCCATATGACGTATATGCGCAAGCCACATCATGAAAAGGTATAAAACATGTCAAAGAAATGTGCATCGTGCCGTCACATCGAAAAAGTGACATTTTCCGCGATCATCAGTATATTTGATGACTAGCGTCTGTACGCTATGTCATCAGAAGTATCCGGTCATCTCTATGTAATACCGATTTGGCTACTAGATGTCAAGTGAGGCTGACCTGCGTCTATAAGAGGAGGAAGGGGGTATTACGCTGTCGGTGGAAGAGCAGTACCACCAGATAGGGTCGGCCAAGAGAGCTCGGTGATTTCCAGTGTGGACTAGTCATTGGAGGTCACCTGAGTGACAGATCCATCAGAGCCGGCTCAAGGCTCCTAACGCTGGCGCCGTCGACTGTTGGTGACGTGAATCTGGACTCGCACTTCGAAGGAACATCCACGTCGCGCATTTCAAACGGGTGGTTGCAAGAAGTCCCATGAAATCAGCGGAAGGCATCAGTCGGGAGTTCCAAAGAGCTATCAGCGGTCGTTCTAATACGATGACTGCATTTAAGGACTTAGAAACAATCATCGGTCAACCAGCTCCTCTAGCGCCACACTTGTCTGTGGTCAATGGTGAGCAACATTTGAGATAGTTTTTGAAATGTATAATCGCCATTTGAGTATACAACAGTTTTCATTCCACATTGCCAATTGTTAACAGCATTTAAAGCCTTTAGACTAGCACAGAACATAAATGGAAACATGTATCTTCGGTTATACACAAAAATTTTGTCAAAAGTAAGAGTGAGAATATTAGTGTAATAGGCTAATTTCCAGTAAATTAGCCTATTACACAAATGTTCTCACATTCCTTCTTACAAAATTTGTTTATGTAAGCGAAGATACATGTTTTCACGATGACGTATGTTCTACGTACAATGACTTTTAATACCTGCAGCAGTTGATAATGGCCTAAGGTCGAAATGTACACTACTGGCCATTAAAATTGCTACACCACGAAGATGACGTGCTACAGACGCGAAATATAATCGACAGGAAGAAGATGCTGTGATATGCAAATGATTAGCTTTTCAGAGCATCCACACAGGGTTGGCACTGGTGGCGACATCTACAACGTGCTGACATGAGGAAAGTTTCAAATCGATTTCTCATACACAAACAGCAGGTGACCAGCGTTGCCTGGTGAAACGTTATTGTGATGCCTCGTATAAGGTGTAGAAATGCGTTCCATCACGTTTCCGACTTTGACAAAGGTCGGATTGTAGACTACTGCGATTGCGGTTTATCGTATCGCGACATTGCTGCTCGCGTTGGTCGAGATCCAATGACTGTTATCAGCATATGGAATCGGTGGGTTCAGGAGGGTAATACGGAACGCCGTGGTGGATCCCAACGGCCTCGTATCACCAGCAGTCGAGATGACAGGCATCTTATCCGCATGGCTGTAACGGATCGTGCAGCCACGTCTCGATCCCTGAGTCAACCGGTCGGGACGTTTACAAGACAACCATCTGCACGAACAGTTCCACGACGTTTGCAGCAGCATGGACTATCAGCTCGGAGACATGGCTGCGGTTGCCCTTGACGCTGCATCACAGACGGGATCGCCTGCGATGTGGTACTCAGTGACGAACCTGGGTGCACGAATGGCAAAACGTCACTTTTTCGGATGAATCCAGGTTCTGTTTACAGCATCATGATGGTCGCATCCGTGTTTGGCGACATTGCGGTGATCGCACATTGGAAGCGTGTATTCGTCATCACCATACTGGCGTATCGCCCGGGGTGATGGTATGGGGTGCCATTGGTTACACGTCTCTGTCACCTCTTGTTCGCATTGACGGCACTTTGAACAGTGGACGTTACTTTTCAGATGTGTTACGAACCGTGGCTCTAGCCTCAATTCGTTCCCTGCGAAATCCTACATTTCAGCAGGATAATGCATGAACGGATGTTGCAGGTCCCGTACGGGACTTTGTGGATACAGAAAATGTTCGATGCTGCCCTGGCCAGCACATTCCCAACATCTCTCACCAATTGAAAACGTCTGGTCAATGGTGGGCGAGTAACTGGCTCGTCACAATACGCCAGTCACTACTCTTGATGAACTGTGGTACCGTGTTGAAGCTGCATAGGCAGCTGTACATGTACACGCCATTCAAGCTCTGTTTGTCTCAATGTCCAGGCGTATCAAGGCCGTTATTTCGGGCAGAGGTGGTTGTCTGGGTACTGATTTTTCATTATCTATGCACGCAAATTGCGTGAAAATGTAATCACATGTCAGTTCTAGTATAATACATTTGTCCAATGAATACCCGTTTATCATCTGCATTTGTTCTCGGTGTAGCAATTTTAACGGCCATTTGTGTAGATTGTGGAACAAAACCTATTTTACAGTCAAGTGGCGGTTATACGTTTCAAAATGTTTTAGATGACTGCGGCTCCACACAAAAGTAAAATCATTACTTCAGATGGGGTAAAGAGCGGCGCCTCTGGGCAGCGGATGACTGGAAACTAGTCATTCGGAGTGGAATGCGAGCAACGAAGCGTGATGGAAGTGGTAGCGTATAGCTAATGCCTGGAGAATGTTACCTGCCATCGTGTACCGTCAGTGATGTAAAGAGAAAGTGGTGTTACGATACAGGGGTTTCTTGCAGTTAGGGTGTGGTCCCCTACTGCGCTTAATAAACCTCTCAATGCGGAACGAAATTAACACATTTATGACATTATGTAATGTGTAATATAGAGGAACGTTTCAGAGACGATAATTATTTATATCAGCGTGACAATGTATCCTGTGATAAAAGAGCACTTGTTAAGCGCTGTTTTCAGGACGCTAAAGGTCTAAGGCGCTGCAGTTATGGACTGTGCGGCTGGTCCCGCCGGTGGAGGTTCGAGTCCTCCCTCAAGCATGGGTGTGTGTGTTTGTCCTTAGGATAATTTACGTTAAGTAGTGTGTAAGCTTAGGGACTGATGACCTTAGCAGTTAAGTCCCATAAGATTTCACACACATTTGAACATTTTCTGAACAGGACGCTAAAATCTTCTCGGATTACAAGCCACGTCATTTCAAATAAAACAGTCAAGCCTTCGATGGCAGTCTCCGCCACCACTGTCAGAAGTAAAAGACCCCTAACTGCTGGGCCTGCCACTCTTTACCGCTTATTTGGGCACGACTGCAGCACCTGACACCAGTCATACGAGGCCCAAGGGGTGCATACCTGGAAGAGGATTTCTGCAGCTAGCAGCAGCTCTTGCCCGCCGCGGGACCAGTTACGGAATTACGCTGGGAACTCTCGGTCTCACCTCGCTACAAGTGTCTAGCATTCGTCTTTGTTTTCTTTCCATATCCAAAGCCCTGTAAAAACTGGCAGAAGTCGACCTCGGGGAAGATCAGTTTGGATTCCGTAGAAATATTGGAACACGTGAGGCAATACTGACCCTACGACTTATCTTAGAAGCTAGATTAAGGAAAGGCAAACCTACGTTTCTAGCATTTGTAGATTTACAGACAGCTTTTGACAATGTTGACTGGAATACTCTCTTTCAAATTCTGAAGGTAGCTGGAGTAAAATACAGGGAGCGAAAGGCTATTTACAATTTGTACAGAAACCAGATCGCAGTTATAAGAGTCGAGGGCGTGAAAGGGAAGCAGTTGTTGGGAAGGGAGTGAGACAGGGTTGTAGCCTCTCCTCGATGTTATTCAATCTGTATATTGAGCAGCAGTGAAGGAAACAAAAGAAAAATTCGGAGTAGGTATTAAAATCCATGGAGAAGAAATAAAAACCTTGAGGTTCGCCGCTGACATTGTAATTCTGTCAGAGACAGCAATGGACTTGGAAGGGCAGTTGAACGGAATGGATAGCGTCTTGAAAGCAGGATATAAGATGAACATCAACAAAAGCAAATCAAGGATAATGGACGAATTAACTCGGGTGATGCTGAGGGAATTAGATTAGGAAATGAGACACTTAAAGTAGTAAAGGAGATTTGCTATTTGGGGAGCAAAATAACTGATGATGGTCGAAGTAGAGAGGGTATAAAATGTAGACTGGCAATGGCAAGGAAAGCGTTTCTGAAGAAGAGAAATTTGTTAACATCGAGTATTGATTTAAGTGTCAGGAAGTCGTTTCTGAGAGTATTTGTATGGAGTGTAGCCATGTATGGAAGTGAAACATGGACGATAAATAGTTTAGACAAGAAGAGAATAGAAGCTTTCGAAATGTGGTGCTACAGAAGAATGTTGAAGATTAGGTGGGTAGATCACATAACTAATGATGAGGTATTGAGTAGAATTGGGGAGAAGAGGAGTTTGCGGCACAACTTGACTAGAAGAAGAGATCGGTTGGTAGGACATGTTCTGAGGCATCAAGGGATCACCAATTTAGTACTGGAGGGCAGCGTGGAGGGTAAAAATCGTAGAGGGAGACCAAGAGATGAATATACTAAACAGATACAGAAGGATGTAGGTTGCAGTAGGTAATGGGAGATGAAGAAGCTTGCACAGGATAGAGTAGCATGGAGAGCTGCATCAAACCAGTCTCAGGACTGAAGACCACAACAACAACATGCAAAGTCGTCTCCCACGCTCTACTTAGTGTGTACCCCTGATAAAGAAAGATATTTATATATATCTTTCGTTTCAGTGGGGACCAGTTAGTGAGTGTGGTGACGTACCCGTGAGTAGCAGCAGCAGCACGGCGCCGCCGACGGCGATGAAGCCGAGCCGCGACTCGTCGCCGAGCAGCACGCCGGCGGAGCCCGCGCCGGTCACGTCGGGGACGCCGCCGCCGTCGTAGTCGGCGTCGGCGGCGCAGGGCGGCAGCGCGTGGAGGCGCGCCACCTCGGGCAGGCGGCGGCCGCGCAGGGCGGCGGGGGCGGCGCACTGGCCCGCTCCCTCCGCCGCCAGCGGGCCGTCGGCCGGCGCCTGCAGGCGCAGCAGCGCGGGCGCGTGGCACGCGTCGCACACCCAGGGGTTGCCGTGGGCGCGCAGCCGGCGCAGCTGCAGCAGCCGCGCCACCGTGCCCTCCTGCACGCCCCGCAGCAGGTTGTGCGACACGTCCAGCTCCAGCAGCGCCGCGGGCAGCGGCGGCGGCGCCGGCAGCTGTGTCAGCCGGTTGCCCGAGGCGTTCAGGCGCCGCAGCTGCGCCAGCGCGCCCACCACCGCGGGCACCGACTGCAGCTGCAGGTGCGCGATCGACAGGTTCTGCAGGTTCGGCAGCTCCTGCAACCACCGGTACGCGCGGTGCTTTTAACCAATATTAACACACTAACAGTTTACATACATGTACAAAATCTGTACCTATAATAAAAGGTGAAACATCCCCTTCGAAAAATTAATGAATTACTGTGCTGATAAACCTCTTACGTTATTTGATTTTCGCCGGCCGGAGTAGCCGAGCGGTTCTAGGCGCTACAGTCTGGAGCCGCACCGCCGCTACGGTCGCAGGTTCGAATTCTGCCTCTGGCATGGATGGGTGTGATGTCCTTAGGTTAGTTAGGTTTAAGTAGTTCTAAGTTCTAGGGGACTGATGACCTCAGCAGTTAAGTCCCATACTGCTCAGACCCATTTGAACCATATTTGATTTTCAAACAGCTGAGCGGAACTGAACGTACTCAGACATTTCTCTTTTTACTTATTCTGATCATCCCTAAACTGACACACAATATTTTTTAGCGCAACGCAATCTGACTTTCAATAATCCTTAAGACGCCGTGACTAACAATAACCTACACCTTTTATCAATCACTCACCTCACAAAAATCTTCGTTACTCGAACTACTGCAATACAGTGAGCGCCAATACTGCGAGCTAAATAAAAGATACTAACTACTGAAGGCACTAACTACTGATAGGCATACTTAGCAAATGAAAGATTTTGATAGAGAATAAACAATGTATTTACCTTAGTAATATTCAAAAATGGTTCAAATGGCTCTGAGCACTATGAGACTCAACTGCTGAGATCATTAGTCCCCTAGAACTTAGAACTAGTTAAACCTAACTAACCTAAGGACATCACAAACATCCATGCCCGAGGCAGAATTCGAACCTGCGACCGTAGCGGTCTTGCGGTTCCAGACTGCAGCGCCTTTAACCGCACGGCCATAATAATATTCAAAATTCATCATGTATACACAGGGTGTTACAAAAAGGTACGGCCAAACTTTCAGGAAACATTCCCCACACACAAAGAAAGAAAATATGTTATGTGGACATCTGTCCGGAAACGCATACTTTCCATGTTTGAGCTCATTTTATTACTTCTCTTCAAATCACATTAATCACGGAATGGAAACCCACAGCAACAGAACGTACCAGCGTGACTTCAAACACTTTGTTACAGGAAATGTTCAAAATGTCCTCCGTTATCGAGGATACATGCATCGACCTTCCGTCGCATGGAATCCCTGATGCGTTGATGCAGCCCTGGAGAATGGCGTATTGTATCTCAGCCGTCCACAATACGAGCACGAAGAGTCTCTACATTCGGTACCGGGGTTGCGTAGACAAGAGCTTTCAAATGCCCCCATAAATGAAAGTCAAGAGGGTTGAGGTCAGGAGAACGTGGAGGCCATGGAATTGGTCCGCCTCTACCAATCCATCGGTCACCGAATCTGTTGTTGAGAAGCGTACGAACACTTCGACTGAAATGTGCAGGAGCTCTATCGTGCATGAACCACATGTTGTGTCGTACTTGTAAAGGCACATGTTCTAGCAGTACAGGTAGAGTATCTCGTATGAAATCATGATAACGTGCTCCATTGAGAGTAGGTGGAAGAACATACTGACGTAACTAAAATGAGCTCTAATATGGAAATTAAGTATTTCCGGACACATGTCCACATAACATCTTTTCTTTATTTGTTTGTGAGGAATGTTTCCTGAAAGTTTGGCCGTACCTTTTTGTAACACCCTATATATATATATATATATATATATATATATCAGTTCATGATATACAGTATTACAAATTTACTCTTTCTGATGGACACACATCCAGATCGTCCGCTCTCAAAATTCTGCCATCTCTCTCCCCACATCCACCACTGCTGGCGGCTCACCTCCAACTGCGCAATGCCACGCGCTGTTCATATCCAACTACCCAACTCTATAATAGCGAATATTCCAACAATGCCAAACAGCCACAGACTGCACATAGCACAGCCACTGATTTTCATACAGAGCGCTACGTGACGTTACCAACATAAAAACCTAAACAGCCAATAGTTAAAGAGAGAAATTGGTCTCGGGAAAAACTGTTAGTAGTGCAAATAAGTACTTTTAAGGCTTTAAGTTAGCATCACAGGGATGAGCCCTGATCAGCTGATGCATCAGCATTGGTCTGTTTATAACCTCAAACATACGTTTCAAGATGGTCAGTCCGCTTGAAACGTCCACATAACTTGAGTACGTTCTGTTATTCGTTTTTTACTTGCTGAAGGCGAGAAACCAGGGAATATATACTGTAGAATGTCTAAAGTTTATGGAGAAGGTTGTATGAATCGTGCAAATTCTTCCAAGTGGGTACAGCGATTCAAAAATCATCGCAGCTCGGTGACTGACGAACACCGTTCTGGCTGACCAGTTGCATTTTTCACTCCCTCACTTGAGAGTCGAATTGACGACATTATTAGTGCCTTCCGCCATGTGACTGTGGAATTGGTAGTTGATAAGGTTCAAGTTAATACTGGTACAGTTCATAACATTATCTATAACGAGCTGAAGTCCTGCAAAGCATGTGCAAGATGGGTCCCAAAGGAGTTGATGCGGCTACACAAGGAAACAAGGTTTAGAGTCTGCACAGAGCTAAAGGAACATTATGAAACATAAGGTGAGCTTTTCATCAACAAAATTTTATCTTGTGATGAAACTTAGGTTCACTATTATGAGCCAGAATCAAAAAGACAAAGCAGGGAATGGAAGCGCACCAACTCACCTACCAAGAAAAAATTCAAAAGCAATGCATCAGCAGGAAAAGTCATGTTGACGGTGTTTTGGGATGCTGAAAGTCCAGCTTTTTATTATTATCTCGAAGAGCAACATACAATGAACAGCCAATGATATTCAGATCTGCTTTTAAACAAGGTGAAGCCAGCCATGAGAGAGAGACGTCGTGGATCTCCGAGGAGAGGTGTGATTCTCCAGCAAGACAACACACATACTCATATTGCTCATCTAACCCGTGAAACTATCAACAAAATGGGCTGGGAAGTACTGCCTCATCCCCCTTACAGTCCTGGTTTAGCACCTAGTGATTTCCGTTTGTTTGGTGCACTGAAAGAGGTATTACGTGGGAAGAGGTTCCAGGACAACGAGGGCGTCAAAAAGTTTGTGGGAAATTGGTTCAAACATCAAGGTAAAGAGTTCTTTGCAGCCGGAATAACAACGCTTGTAGTCCGTTGGAACAAGTGCATAAATGTTCAAGGGGATTATGTTGACAAATAGAAGAAGCATTGTTTTGTAAAAATACTTACTTTTTTTCCGGACCAGTTTGTCACTTTAAACTACTGAATGACTCTCGTAAAAGTGGATGTACTCCTCCTAAAGCATTGGACCAATTTCAACCACACTTCGTACACGTATCACTTCCTGTCTGGACAGTACCCCTGTGCAGGTAAGAACAGCCTTCCTACCGAAGAGGTGGAGGAGAGGGTGCAAAATCAGTGTCACACACGACACTTGAATACCCACAACTCATTCATCCTCTATTTGAGAATCACAGCACTTAGTGACTTGCAACCAAATTTTCACGTAATTTCAAACCATTATGCAACTTTTCTTAGCTGAAAATCACAAAAAATGATGAAATCTGAATTACAGTAAAACTGCCGCATGAAGCATATCGTTTTAATGTAGCATCAAAATTATATCACTGTGCGAGACATAGTTCGGCAGATATGACGTTAAAAACCCTCAGGTGCCTGCCACATCAAGCATCAGATTAAAATTTATTACTTATTCCCTACTAACTATATTCATGGCAAACTTCGATAACAGTGGCCAGTGGATGTGCCTGTAAAATTCTGTAATAGTACGACACATAATTTAGAAGGTACGACGTGATAAACGTTGAGCTGCTTGAAATGAAACTGCATGGCGAAATTCGCTAGAGACACAGGTGAAATACCGGGTGATAAATTTGAAAACTTAATAAACCACGGAATAATGAAGATAGAGAGGTAAAAATTGACACACATACTTGGAATGACATGGGGTTTTATTAGAACCAAAAAAACCAAACTTCACAAAATGTCCGACAAATGGTGCTGGACAGCAAAACGTCAATGACTGCGCATGACAATCACGTATAAAAGGAGCTGTAATGAGAGAGAGAACGGGTAAAATCCGTTGACAAATGCAGCCGTGGCGAGAATGATTTCGAAGTTCGAAGCCACCGGTTGTTTAGACGATAGACCCCTTACTGGCCGACCGAGCACAAGGCGTAAAGCTGCTGAGACAGTTCACGCTCCGAGGGTCTGTCAACGCCCACAACTGCAGAATTTGGGCTACCGAAAATCCCAGAACTGTCGTGAAACTCCATTGCACGACAAAAAAAGTCACGGTATGGGTTGGATTTACCACATCTACCGTTATTGGGCCCTTTATCTTCGAGGAAATGCGTAATTCTGGTTTTGTAACTGCTACCGTGACGGGTGAGAGGTATGCCGATATGTTACAGAATCGCATTATCCTCAGCCTGGCTGATAAACACCTGCTGGAACGTACGATGTTTATGCAGGATGGCGCTCCACCCCATATTGTTAGACGCGTGAAAGATCTCTTGCGCGCGTCGTTTGGTGGTGATCGCGTGCTCAGCCGCCACTTTCGTCATGCTTGGCCTCCCATGTCCCCACACCTCACACCGTGCGATTATTGGCTTTGGGGTTACATGAAGTCGCAAGTGTATCGTGATCGACCGACATCTCTAGGGAAGCTGAAAGACAACATCCGACGCCAATGCCTCACCATAACTCCGGACATGCTTTACAGTGCTGTTTACAACATTATTTCTCGACTACAGCTATTGTTGAGGAATAACGGTGGACATATTGAGCATTTCCTGTAAAGAACATCATCTTTGCTTTGTCTTACTTTGTTATGCTAATTATTTCTATTCTGATCAGATGAAGCGCCTTCTGTCGAACATTTTTTGAACTTTTGTATTTTTTTTTTTTTTTTGGTTCTAATAAAACCCCATGTCATTCCAAGCGTGTGTGTCAATTTGTACCTCTCTATCTACATTATTCCGTGATTTATTCAGTTTTCAGATTTATACTGACTTTTTGATCACACAGTATGTGAGCAAATAGTGTGAAGTATGTTAAACACATTGCTGGAAAATGAAAATTAGTGCACCTGGAAAGATGATGTCGATTTTGACCCGGTGACGGCATATGCCACCTGGGGGATAGCAGATGTACTGATAAAGGTTTCAATGTCGATCGCCAACAGATAGCGTAGCGCCGCAGCTACCAAAGGACCAATTGTGTCTACCCTTTAACAAGGAATGCTCACAGACAGAAGGCTCAATGTAGCATAAACGTGTGAAGCAACCAAGCCGCCATGCCACGGAAACGTCATCGTGCTGCCTGTAGCCAAATAATGTTTACAACAAACACTATAGACAATAAGGGAATCGAGGACTTTGAAACGTGGTGCTAGAAGATCAGAAGAATGGAGAAGTTTTTGTATTTACTGTCAGCCTGTACTTTATATCCTGTTAGCTTCCGCAGTCGTCAGCAGTTTTATTGTCTAAATGACAAAACTCGCCTATTACCTTCATCGTCTCATTGTCTGCTGCAATAGCTTTAGCATCAGTTAACTTCATTCGATTGCGTTGCATTCCCCAGTGTACTTAACGAGTAAAAAAATCTTGCGAAGGTTTTACATAAAAAGCAAGCAGGTTTTCTGAAAATGTGTGTACCTCACAATAGGAACATGTTTTGAAACTTGTCTGCCGGGATGGGGAAGTAATCGCGTTCATATCAGTGACAATTACAATTATTCGGCTAAGAATAAAGGGAATTCTTCGTTTTAGTGCCCAAAATATTACAAGACAAAACGGTTCGTCGGTATTTCATATGTCTCTAGTGTGGTCTATGGATAATAATGCTACACTGTGTCAGGTACTTCTAAGAATTTTCAGCAGGGAATGAATTCTGAAGAGAAGTAGCGGAATAGTTTCCGAATTCATATAGTGACCGTAACAGAAGAGAATTGAAACGTTTGGAATGTAATGACACAGAAAATGTTGAAAATCAGATGCGCTGATAAGAAACGTGGAGGTTCTCCGAAAACTTAGCGAAGAAAGAAACACGGAAAACATTACCAAGAAACATTACCAGGATGACAGGACAAGTGTTAACGCGTCAGAAAATAAAATATTGTAGGGGCAAACATTGGAATATATCTAGAAGTTAACTGAACTGAGGACGCACGCTGCTACTTCCCAAGATAAAGACGTTGACGCAGAAGAATAATTCATGGCGGACTGCATCAAACCAGTCAGAAGACTGTCGATTCAAATAAAAGAAGGTGACAGCCCTAAAGTTTGTATTCTTGTCACACATCCACTATGTGGGTTACTGACACCACAGGCTATGAAGATCAGATAGTCAATTCGTCTGGGAGAGGCTGGTACCTACGTTATACGCTGGTTAGGAGTTTACAGCAATTAGTGACCGAATGGTTGCTAGAAATTTCCGCATAAGGTACAATGCGTCGTTGTTCATAGAGGTATGATGCGTGAGATACGCGGACATTCCTCGCAAACCTCGTGTGATCAGTAAAATCCCTAAGTTTAGAAGGCTTTAATTCGGTGCATCGGAACGTCATTCAGCATGAGTACATCCACCTTTATTGCTGCCTCATGCTGTACAAATTATTGTTTCGGTTTTTTAATTTTTTAATTTTTATTCTTTTAGTTATGTGACTCCACACGATGACAGTTGCCATCACCCTCAAGGATCGTCTGATCTTTGCGAAGATGGGAGTTTTAAGTGTTGAGCTGAGATAGTTCTTAGTACAGGCTCTTACAGTCTGTGGTTTTGGACGACTGTAAGCCAGTAAGTAGCTCTCAAATAGACCAAAATAGACGGCCTCGTATGTCGAAATACGTGCACCCTGACCGTAGAGATAATGTCACATTTTACACAAGTTGACTGCACAACATCATGTAATTGTTATTATCAACATATAAATTTATTCATTTAAATTGTTGTACAGAGAAATGCCTTAAAGATCTGAAAGTACTACGAGAATCAAACCATAATAATCATTTGTGACAATGGGCTTCTCGTGTTATACTTTTTTTGGTACTAATGGGCAAGAAGGTATGTTAGAACTGTAGGACGATTGTAAAGCTCGGATGTCTTTGCAGTATCTTAGTGAGAAAAGTCCGCCAATTAAAAATATCTGCGAGCTCTTCAGGGGATTTCCAGCTGCAAAATTTGCCTTATAACTGAAGAAAAGTCTCCATATACTTTGTTTTCAAATGGGTAACTGGAACGAATTTAAGTTGTTGCCAGGACATCTCCGTCCCAGTTACAAATACCTTAGTGCCTGTATTCTCTAGTTGTTTAAAGACGGGATGGTAATAATTAAACTTTCGCTAGATGAGAGGGCTGCCATGAAAAACTGTGATTGCAGGAGAATGAAAGTTTGTGGAGGAGATGCGGACGTGAATTAACGAATAAACCACTTAAAGCACCCCAATTTAATTTCCACATGGGAAAGAAACATTTGTTAATTGCATACTATGTTTAAGAGCCAGATTACGAACGTTACTCAATGTGACGACCATCTGCATCCACGACGGCTGTGAAGCCCACTGCAGATACCATTTCACGATTGTTCGTGGCATTTTTCGAACAGTGGATCATGGAGTGTTCAGCTGTTGTGACACGGCTCGTTCATCGTCTGAAGATCGCAAATTACACCCAGCATTCTAAACTATGCCAACATTAACTTCTTCAACAATTTGTAGCACAACTGCCCGTCGGCCATTGCCAGGAGCAGTTGTCACCCGTTAATTCGACTTTAGATTCACGTCCTTCAGCCCCAGCGGTAACAGGACCTCTCCGTATTCCTTTAACATTTCGATATCCGCGAAGAACAGCAGAACTATTGCTGTTGTTTTATCAAAACATGTTTACGAGTAAAGCCCTGACCACTTTATCCGGACCCTTTTTGTCTGTCTGCAACTGTAATGCACACTGATGTTTAACCCTAGGGCGTCGTTCCAGTACCGGCGCCTAATGGCAGGCCATGACACTAACACTGCTAACAATGCATATCCTGCAGAGCACAACCTGAATGTCATTCCTCTAAAGATGGGTACCCAGACGGTAAATAGTTCTCTGTCTACACTGGGTCACGTAGTGACAGTTTAATTAGAACCAACCCGTATGTCAAAATATAGCTTGTTCAACATGTACTGATGTGCGCCTACCTCGTCACATAATGTGCAGCTAACGCATGATTATTCTCCGTCAACGTAAGAAAAGTTCCTGAGCCGTGGCGGGACTGGCGCCAGTCGTATCTCTGACATGAGGACGATCGATTTCCTAGTGCAGGGGTTTGTCTTTGGGGTTGGGCCGACTCGAGATGTAAGGGAGTGCCGATCGCGAGTAGAGTGAGAGGGCACAACGCTTTGAGAGCGGAACGCGGCGGTGCGCTAGTCGGCGATTGGCTGGCGGACAGGGGCGAAAACGGCGTGCCTGTGGCGGGGTGGTGGTTGTCACGTGGTTGTACTGGAGTCGGCGGTAGTGCATTCTCCGGCAACCTCGTGAGCAGTGCATGTGCCAGCTTCCTTGGAGAGACACGCTGTTATGGTCTCGTGAAGTGATGGTCTGACCTTTTCGCAAAATCGCCCAAGCATCAAGACACCCAGTTACGTACCCCAATTACTAAGAGCGCTTAGTTAACTGTGGTTGTTATCGCTCTTGGAACAGTAATACGTTGCAAGACGTGTGATGTTATGTTTGTTCGAACTCATTTGAGGCCTCTTACTAAGAGTGTGCTTTGCTACAGCATAATACTGATGTATTTGCAGATGTGTGTCCTAAAGTTCTAGTGAGTGTGCGTTCTCGGGAGACAATTCATTTCCCTTTCTTAGTGTTTGTTTATCAAGAACAGTTTCACTTAAAAGAAGCAGTTGCAAATGAAATTAGTTGTTGTTTAGCCTTGATTTTATAGAGTTAATTTACTGGTCAATCTTGAATGTCAAAGTTAAGGGAACTTATTCTGCCTCCTGATGTCCGGTGTGGTCTGTGTTTCAGTGAGCTGAGACAGTGGGCAACCGAAGCACTGTGCTTCCGTTTAGATTACAAGTTTGTCTTACGGGCGGTGGACTTCGCCTGAGCTCGTGTGTTCCTCTTCGCTAGCATTTGCTTGGTTCACATTTTGGTGGCCTACTCGACGTGGGGTTGCAAACGGACCACGTCTTGGTTCGAAGTATTATTCCATCATTCGGTTCCACTGTTCGTGGTTAAACTTCGGCTTTACAAGCTTGGACCTTGCTTTGGTTGTTACACATTTATCATTGTACAGAGTTGTAACTTTCTATGCCAGAAATGTCCATCTTACAAGTCAATGGGTATTTGAATAATTTCTGGTTCACCCTGCAAGATTGCCCAGCTTACGTTTAATAAATATGTTTTAATTATTCGTGTTAAAGTTGAAATTGAAAGGGTCTTAAATAATGTCTTAGCTAGAGTTGTTTGTTAAAGTTATAATTAAAGTCAGCCTTAGTGGGTTCTGTCAATTTTGGTGGGAGATCGTGGGAGATGATTTATGAACTTGTTTATGATTTTATGTAATGAGAGTTTCTTAAATATTTTGCCTGACCGGCGATCCTCAATGTTTATAGGAGATGATTTATTAATGTGCTTATGATTTTATGTAATATAAGTCTCTTAAATAATCTTGCCCGAGTGGCGCCTGTCAAATTTTATGTGATTGTTTTGGGTAGGTAGTAAACCCATTGGAACTGAAATGTTCACTTTATTATGTCACCCTTCCACCCCTTTTAGAGTTAAAGGATAAATAAACAGGTATTAAGTAACTACGTACCAATTCCTTTTCTGTCGTTAGCTTTACACGGTTGTCAATGCCAGTTCTTACACTGAAATTAGATTCCAGCGATGCGTTTCAAATATTTCTTTTTTGGCCAGATTGTCATATGAAAATTTAAATGGCGTATCAGACATCATGAAATACAACATCAATGCGTAGATATGTAGCGATGGTTACGTATATTCGAAATGCTGTTAAAATTCAGGCCATACACCAGCCATTTAATTTGCTGAGGAGCAGTGAAACTAATTATGTAAGTGACATTTAACAAGAAACAATAAATTCATTCTATATGAGTTATACTAAAACAAAAAACGAAGGGCAACTCACATAGAAGATAACATACCAAATAGTGAAAAATTTCAGCGATTGTTCTTCCATATCACCTTGATATAATTAATTCGAAATTGTAATTATTTGTTGAAGCAGTACACTGAAAAACATGACAGGTAGTATCCCCGTTTCTTCCAGAGCCATTTTGTCTTATCAGAAATTGTGACCAATGTAGTTTTTGCGAGTGACAGTTAAGTTTGCTCGTAGATATGTAATATAGGACCGTTTTCCTATTGGATTCCTCTTTATACAGAAATTGACGAGGAATAGTGGTAGCAGACTTTTATTTTCTCGCTTCATCGGTTCGTGTTCCGTGATAGAAAACCATAACTATTATGCTTGGCACTGTGCCATTAACCCCGTTTTCCCACAGAACATTGTTTGCGTTTGCACTAAGCGGAAATCGTGGATGTAAATCGTTGTAGTTAGCCTTCTGACTGAAATTGCCTTCGATTACAGCTGGCTCTTTAAGAGTCAGAGCTGGAACCAGCAGGAGAAACTTGTCGAAAGAGTTCAACACGGCTTGTAATTCCGGCATTTAATTCACTTTAATCAGTTTTTGTTTCAGGAGCTGTAATCCGTTTTTAATAAAGGGGACGGAAGTTTTCGCGCGAACTTCAACTACTTTGCTCTCTTTCCGTTTCGTTCTTTCAACATTGGATATCTCTTTTCTTTTCGCCTTAGCAGACGAATCACGACGGGCCACGAAATAACACTTCACTGTGCAACTTTTCGTGCTGCCCTAGGACACCTTTAGAGTCTTTCTGAAGCAGCGCTGTTAGGTTCTCAATATTCGAGAAAACTGCATCTTACAAATTATCCCCTTTAATTGTTTAAATGGCAGCAGTACGGAAGTATCTTGTACCATGGTTCTGAAAAATAAGAACTTCTAACATTATCGTTAGTACCGAGTGAAGTGGCGCAATGGTTAAGACAATGAACGTACTTGTATATGCGAGAACAATGGATTCAAACCATGCTCCCGTACTAAAAAATATTTTGTGTCTGACGTAAATTGTTACAGTTTTTATGGTCCGAATGGTCTGAGGCAGTTTTCCACACTAGTCTATTTTGTGCAAATCTCTTAATCTCTGCACAATTACTACCACACACATCCATTTGAATCTGCATTCTGTAGTTAAAATCTGTCTAATGAAAGTCAGTGCCCGATTTCACACCATACTCTAAACTTTCTCTCTTTTCTGATTATTGTTATGAAAGGAAGTTTCATTTCTGAGAAAATATGTAGAGTTTTAACATGTCACAATAAACAAATTTTCTTTGTATCGATAGCTACCGTTTGCACACTACCATGAGGCTGTATAAGTAATTAGCTCTCAGCAACATGTGCACCAATGGGAATTCAGTTTTTCAATTATATCCTAGATAATGGAATACAAAATTACAAATATTTTAAAAACTTTCTAGGCAACTTTTAAAAATTTTGGGAATTCTGGTATGTGTTGTCTCAGTCACTTTTTTAACATTACAAAAAATTTTACACAGTGATTACCAGTTTCGGTAGCTTAACTATCGTTGCCACTGATACCCGTAACAAGTTACTATTAACATTACGGTAAAATAAATGCAACTAGCAGTGTACAGCACGTCTGTATCGCCCAGAACACTAAAATTTTAAAATCTCCATGCAAAATCTGAATTTAAAAAAATTACAATACTGATAGTCTCTATGTTTCAATTGCTACCAAAAATAACGTGGTACCCTCAATTAATTACCCTTCCTTCTAAATAAATAGTATCTTACTCGTTGGTCCGTACTTAATTTATTTTTTTGCCCTTTTGTTCGTTTCAGGCTGAATATAACACATTTTACCTGAAGGTTTAAAATGAGAATGTTATGGACGATGTAACGGCGTTTTACCCTGCTACTTACATTTATAATACTGCTTGTGATATGATAATTCCATGCAGATTTCTTAAACGTAAGCCAATAGCAACTCCTACATAACTTATTCTTCTGGTTTGTCTGTTCTCACTACTGCGTGAAATGGGCAGGGAAAGGGGAGAAGAGGAGATGGACAAAGAAAGGCAAGAGGAGCAGTTTGACAGGGGGATGAAGAGATGGGCATAGAAAAGACATGACATAGAGAGAAGAGGGCAGAGGAGACGAACCGTGAGTGGTGGACGGAGTAGACAGACAGGTAGAGGGGGGAGGGGGAGATCGATAGAGGAGGGGAGAGAATAAATGTGAGTGGGAGGAGGAGATGGAATTAGAAGTGGGGAGGAGAAAATGGAACGAGGTGAAGGAGCAGACTGACATGACAGAGTGTGTGTGTGTGGAGGGGGGGGGGAAGCTGATGGACAGAGGGAAGGTAGGGTGAGATGGGTGGAGTTAGGGGCAAGAGGAGATGGAGAGTGGGAGGTGGACAGATAGAGGAGGAGGAGGTGAATTAATAGGAGATTGGAATAAATGCATACCCTTGCAAGGCCAGGTACTCAGCTAGTACCGTGAAACAGAACTGTGTGCATCTCTGTTTTGGTAATAAGTTGTGACTTCCGTATATCAATTTGGATATTTTTGCCACATTAACAGTGTGTACTAAGTACACTGTTAACAAAATGTGTTTCGACAAGTTATTTTACTGTAATTTTGGATGAAAAATCGATCATTTACTGCTTTAATGTAATCTCCATGGTGCTGAACATAACTAATATTTATAGAAATGAAGGGGAAGGGAGTTTGGTAACACACTATTACTTTTCGTAGGCTTTGTTAGTTACGGAGGAACGTGAATTTCACGCTGACAGCAAATTACTACGAGGGACATCAGAGAAGCTACGATCGTTCATTATGTGTCTGCTTAATTGACTGTGGTAAGACCTACGTTGAAATATCTCGAATACGCACTTAGTCCTGCAAACTGTCAACAAGCAAGTAAGGTGAATCCTTAACCGCTAATATACTCACAACCATTAAAGTAACTTTTCATCAGAAACAATTGGGGGGGGGGGGGCTGTATGAAAAGGTCTGTATTTAAAATGAGAAAAGATAAATAACATTTAGTTAATAGCAGAAAGAATAGAAGTTATGTGCCTTTGTACGTTTTTTAGTAAGCCAAAGATAATAAATCAGTGCTAGTGCTCGTTTGTAACTAGCTCTATAGCTCTCGGTTTGGTGTCAGGCACTACACGTTGTTAGTCATGCATCCTCTCTTGCCTTTACTTTAACTGTTGCCGCAGGTAAAAATCCTACCCTTACACTTGCAAATTGTACTGAATAGATTTGGTATTGCTAAATCTTTGTTAGTAATGACAAATACTTGGTATCTACATGTCTTCAAAATGGTGTCGGCCGCTATATTGTCTTCGCAGCATCCAGTAATTAGCATTTTTGATGAAATTGCCATCTTAAAATAACGGTTCACCGACTGAAAATGGCCTTATTACCTTGACATCTTGGCATTCAGTTTTCTATTAAACACACCAGCAAAACAATTGGTAATAGAAAATATTACTGATGGCCAACAGTTAAAACTAAACGAGTAGTTTAAAAAGAAAAAAAAGCAGATGAATATAAATGTACGAAAAAGTGAAAGAGTTCTTAAAACGGCAGTTAACATGCGTTTAAATAAAATGAATCATAGACTTTCCACACCGAAACTGTTCAAAATTTAGGGTTGCTCAGTGAGTAGTGCAGAGATGTATGCCGAGATTAACTTGTGAATGTAAAATAACTCGTTCTTCATTACTATGACCTAGCGTGCAAAGTGCTCCATAGAAACTAGCTAACTAGCAGGCAGAGAGAGAGAGAGAGAGAGAGAGAGAGAGAGAGAGGAAATCAACCGACGAAGTCTTTTGTTGGATTCAGCGTAATTAAAAAAAATTAAATAAATTAATAAAATGTGACGACCGTCCAGTGAATATAAAGTATCGTGTCTGGACATGCCCATGTAATGTAGGATTACCCTCTCGTTATCACTAGAACCGCCAATATAATACGAGGCGGTGAATATTGTTCCGCCAGTAAAGCAGCAGTAACAAAGGAATGGTTGACTTAGAAGAAGTCACTGACTTTCGAAAGTGGACAAGTCATCGGATGTCACCTGAGTAACAGATCCATCAGGGACGTTTCAATCCTTCTAAATCTGCCCAAGGCGGCTGTTGGTGACGTGGTTGTGAAGTGGAAACCCGAAGGAAGGTCTCATGTACTGAGTGACAGTGACCGTCGAGCACTGCGGTAGCTATTAATAGAAAATTGCATGAAATCAGCGGAAGGCATCATTCGTGAGTTGCACTGTGCTACCAGCTGTCCAGCCAGCACAGTGGCTTTCCGTACGGAGTTAAAAATAATCGTACAATAGTCCAGCAGCTCCTTGAAAAGTACACATTTCTGTAGTCAGTTCTCAGTGACTCTTGAAGAGGTGTAAAGAATGACGCCACTGGACACTGGATGACTGGAAACGAGTAATTACGAGTGATGAACCACGTTATATCCTGTGCAAGTCCGATGGAAGGGTTTGGGTTTAACGAACCCTGGGGAACATCACCTGTGTTCACGTGTAGTGCTAACAGTGATATACACAGGACGTGTTGTTATGGTGTAGGTTCTCTTGTGGTTATTGTGTGATTCGCTTATTCCGCTTAAGGAAACGCTAAATGCGGAAGGATACGAATGTATTTTATAAAGTTCGTTACTATGTGCAGTAGAGGAACATTTGGAACACGATGACTGTAGTATGACAACGTACCGTGTCATACTCGTAAAGCAGCATCTTTGCCCCAATGATTTGTGTATAATAACATTCCTGAAATGGACTAGCCGGCCGAGAGTCCCGAATGAACCCTATGGAACACCTCTGGCATGCGTTAGAACGTCGACATCACTCTGGACCTCAGCGTCCTACATCGCTATCTTCTCTGGTTTTGACTCTTAAGGAAGTATGGGCTGAAATTCCTCCCCAGACATTTGGAAATACCATTGAAAATGTCTCCACAGAGATCGTGTCGTGCTAAACGTAAAGGGTAGACATCCATTAATAACTGTCAGGATACTTTTGATGAGGTAGTGTACATGTTCGTAGATCACACTAGAAAACATGCAAGAGTAGCATGTGTGTTAATCGTTGAAAGCATAATGGATGGAAAGGTCTCGAAGAGATTTTTGTCCAGCAGTGGATGCTGCTTGTTGTGACGATTAGGATGACGATGATGGTCTAATAAATTTTAATATTACAAAATAGGGACAGTAGATAATACTTTTTTTCTAACATTAGCAGTCAGGAGTAAATGATAACGGCTGAGTTTTGTTTTTATCCATTACAAAATTTGATTTTATCTCCGCCTTTCTAAATAGGTAATTGTATTCCTCTCCAGAAAAAGGTAGGAATCACTGATTTAACTAAATCACTATATGCCTAAATCTTCAGCACAGCATCCGAAGCTATTCCTGGTATTACAGGTCCATAAACCAGTACGCCAAATCCCTCACGCTGATGAGCAGAGGTTTTTCCAGAGCTGCCAGAGGCGTCCCTGTAGCCGCCTTTCCGCCCGACTCGCTGCCTTTGTTCGCAGCTTTGCTGCCGGCGTTGTCGCGCCCCTGCATCCCCCCCTGCGGACTCACCTGCAGCACGTAGTGCACGTTCTCCTCAGAGAGCGCGTTGCCCGCTATGTCCAGCTCCCTGAGGGACTGCGTCAGCGGCACGAACGACGCGGGCTCCAGACGGTCCAGCTTGTTCCAGCCCAAGTCAAGGCTCCTGAAACACGCAGCACACAATATGCCGAGGACCTAATGGTGATTGCAGTGAGCTGCTTCTCAGCAGTGGCTCATACCAGTACTGATTACACATTTGAAAAAGTTCATGACCACAACTGATGAAATCTCAGGAATCTGAAATAAATCATAGTTTTTTTTGTTTTTTTTTGTTTTTTTTTTTTTTAGAATACACCACCACCCGACAGTATATTTTTGTATATTTCTCTGTCTACAGTGTAGTTTCCGGCTTTCGCGCCATTATCGAACACAATGTTCTTAGACCATTAACGTCATTTTGCTGTGTACTGTGCCGGATGACAATACACACTTCACATTGGCTTAACATGATATAAATGGTCAAATTAACGTTCTGTAGGGATGCAGCACATCATCGTACAAGCACATGATGTCTGGGGAAGTCAGCCCAAAGTAGATAAAAACAAGACTCAAGAACATAGTCTTGCGTTTACGTGCTTTATGCTGACTTTCCCAGACATGTTGCTCTTATTCGATAATGTGCTACATTCCTACACGACGTTAATTTGACCATTTATATTAGGTTAAGCAAATTCGTTGACGTTGTAACCTCCCCACCGCAATTTTTTAAAGGATATATGACAATACTTAATAGAAATGGGAGCCAAGTGTAATGTCCCCACAATAATTTTTGAAAACGTATGGGCAATATTATTTAAGAATGCTAATTGACACTGCTCTAAGCGTAACCTGCCCACAATGAAATGTACTGACAATGGCAACAAAAATGTGAAATACGCAATCTGACTCGAATGTAAATCCTTCAAAAAAATTAAAGTCCATTCAGTGATAAGAAAATTCAATTAAACCGAAATATCGGTCTTTGGCCCTGTGTAAAACAATCAGAATTAAAGTCTTACCTCAGAATAAATGGATGTCACATATCTGCTCTTGTTGTTGCGCACCGCTTGGAGGAACTGCATTGCAAATAATAATATTCTCTTTTTTTGTGATTTTAGTGAAATTTTTCTTCAAAAGAAGTGGAATGAAATGGGAAGTGCAACGAAATCTTTAGTTCAAAAAAAATTAAAATTTTGAAAAATGCTTTTGAAATAAAAATTATTATTGTGGAACTTGTTGGAGAATAATTACAATAAATAAATTTTTTACATTATCTAATGATCATATTAATTAATAGTATACCTTATTCCTCATCTTGACCAGTGTTGCCGACCGCCTACATCACACAACCGCACTGGGCTGCTACTACTGACCGACCGCTCTGCATGACGACTACAGACTGAGTACTGCTCTCAACTAGACAGAGCTACAGACTCGCAACGACTGAACTGACAGACTCGCAACGACAGACTCGCAACGACAGACTAACTGCTACTGACTGCTCGCAACACTCGCGCGGTCAAGCGCATACTCTCTGGTCACAGATGCTACAATGCCTCGCCATCGCTGCTATGTTACATACGTGTTTCAACGTGTGTATTATCATCCTGCACAGTACACAGCAATATGACGTTAATGGTCTAAGACCATTGTACTCGATAATGGCGTGAAAGCTGAAATCTAGATTGTACACAGGAAATACACAAAAATCTACAGTCAGAAGGCGGTGCATCCTTTCAAAAAATACTGCATGACTGTGGCTCAGCACCATCGAAACAAAAATCTTAGATAATTTGTAGCCTCCCAAGGGGCAACAAGAAGGATTATTTTAACAGTAATATTTACATCTTCTGAGCTCTGCAGCCTCGGTAATGTTAAAGTACTTATATTGAATAGAACTGGGGAGAAGAGAAGTTTGTGGCACAACTTGACAAGAAGAAGGGACCGGTTGGTAGGACATGTTCTGAGGCATCAAGGGATCACAAATTTAGCATTGGAGGGCAGCGTGGAGGGTAAAAATCGTAGAGGGAGACCAAGAGATGAGTACACTAAGCAGATTCAGAAGGATGTAGGTTGCAGTAAGTACTGGGAGATGAAGATGCTTGCACAGGATAGAGTAGCATGGAGAACTGCATCAAACCAGTCTCAGGACTGAAGACAAAAACAACAACAGTTTCCACCCGTCTACTATTCTTCAAAATACATACTTTATTAAGTCATACTAGCTAGTGACGAACCAGGCAAGAGGATATAAAAAGAAGATTTTCATAGTAAAGACGATACCTCTGGCCAAAATAAGCCCACCAGTATCAACCAATGGCCTTAATTCGAACAAAAAAATTCTGTTAATGTTCATCTGGAGCTTAGCATTGTAAGGCAGCGAATCATGGACAGTGGGAAAACTGGAACAGCACATCATCGAAACATTTTAGATGTGGTGCCGTAGAGGGACTGATCAGGTAAGGGATGAGACGTTTTCTTGAAAATTGGCGAAGGAACGAACACTGACAAAAGAAAGTGGTTAGAATACAAAAGTTTATTTAAGTGGCATCCGCAAACGAAAAACTTAATGTTGAATAAAAACACCACTGCATCTGTATGGTTACTTTACTTCAAAAGCACTACCGGTTTCGTAAGGGTAGATACATAATCAGGTGATAATTACAACACGATGCTGTTGCACATTTGATATTAAACTTTTCCTTAAATTCCTAGAATTTCACTACATTTTAAAAATAAAGTTGTGCCCCACTATAAAGAAATGTAGAAGGACGGCCATGTTACAGTGAATCAGACACGTGGTGTACGAAGCAGCGCCGCGACTCAGTGGGATGCAACATGATTTATAGAATGCAGTAAAATTCTAGGAATCGGGAGAAAAGTTTAACATCAAAAGTACTCCACGAAACCAGTCGTGATTTTGAAATAATGTAACCATACACCTGAAGCGGTGTTTTTATTCAAAATAAGTGATTTGAGTTACAATTCTCTGTGATAGGTAGAACGGTCGCTATGGTGTATTAATTTGTTCATGGTTTGTGATGTTACCATCCCTGGTAGTGTATACAAGGGCCGTGAACACCATCATACGTTTTCTGGTGACTGTGACGGACACGGAGATGTCGCAGCGTTGTCAATATCTGACAAAGTATGAAAGGGGTTTTCATATTGGTCCCCATTTGGCCGGCTGGTCGAATCAAGCTGTACTCAGATTTTTGGGGCATTAGGACGTCAGAGTGACTGGATGTTGGACTGTGTGGGAAGATGAGCCCTCATCTTCCCATCTTCGTCAAGGTTCCAGTGGAGCATATCCGAACACCGCTAGGGAAGATAGCTGTATTGTCCACTAAGTACTTCGTAAACCATTCACATCTATGTCTGCCATCCGAGAACAAATAATGGACTTCCTGCATCAGTCTGTGTTTTCCCGCAACATTGGTCGTAGTCTAGCAACAGCTGGACTAGAGGATTACCGTCCTAGGTGTAAGCTGCTGCGAACGCCTCAACATAAACGGCTGAGTTTGGACCGGAGATTGTCCACACATGTCATATGTGTCTATGAACGGTATGCATGATTCTGAGGTACTTATGTGGTCAGCAAAATCCCCAGATCACTTCCCAGTGGAACACGTATGGGACCATCTCGAACGTGAGTTCCGTCCCAATGCCTGCATCCAGGATATTAGAAATAACAGACGTGGTCCAGGTGGGCGAGACAACAGCTTTGAGATTCCCTTCCCAACCGAACCAGCAGTTACGTGCAGGTTATATGGGGTACAACGGCATCCTGATAAGCGGCCTCACCCTGCACACATAATTGAAACACGTCTCAGGTTTGCGATAAGCAGAATAATGTGTCCTACTCTCCTAACTCGTGAAGTTTCGTTTCGTTTTGCCTTTGTCTTCTGGGTGCTTCACTTTTTTTGGTCAATGTAACTGAGGACTTTGTGTAAAAGTGCTGCTTTGAGAGGAAGGGGTTAGAGCAGGAGAGGAACTCATTAAAGGACGCATCAGAGAAGTCAGTAGGCCGATGATACAACACTAAACCTAGTTTCGAGTGCTGTTCATTCTAAAGGGACCATTAGATGTGAATAGATGATCCTTGTATGGTGTAAGAAACAGCACTGGCGTGCCACGCACGTTTAGGCAGAGCGTTAGGACACTTATACTACACATATACTACACATACCTACAACTGTTTGCAGCTCCATCATGGATATGTATTTTACAATAATAGTTCGGTGGAAATGATGTCGTTCTTTTGACAAAAGCTGTGTCATTTAAAATATAAGGTTGCTTTTTGGCAGGGTACTGCATAAAAATATACATTAAGCCTATCACACACACATTTAACTAAAGGGTATATTTCGTTTTAATGCGTGGAGTTTTGTTAATGGTCGATTAATACAAAGAAATTACGTTCAGCTGCACTGCATCGCTTTGTAGAACTTGTCAGAAGGATCCCTTAACATTTACTAAAGCGACTACCTCAAAATCGGTAATGTGAATACATGAAAATGAAATAAAACAGCATCCTAACGGTGTCTGCGTAATTATTATTCATTGTCTTCAAATTACTCGAAGACTTCGATAAATCTGAGATAAGAACAAAATATCAATAAAATCCTTCTGGCTGCTCTGGAGCTACATGTTATAAAGTAACACAACAGGTATTAAAAAAAACTACAATGTAAGTGCAATTTCAGCATCGAGTGGTACTGTTTTACCATCGCCGACACGAACTAGGCGACTTAGTGGCTTTACAAGTAGCCACATAAGCATCCTGTTATGTTACCTGTGTGGAGCTGGGAAGGGTGTAGATCCACTAGAACGTGTGTAGATCCATTAGAACGCACCAGTGCGGTCACGGTAGGAGGGATTTCGTGCTATAGTACTTACCTGAGGGTGGAGAGCCCATGGAACGCCTGAGCTGTGACCTTGGCGAGGCGGTTGCGCGCAAGCGACAGGTGTTCGAGGTCGTGCTGCTGCTGGAAGCTGTTCTCGAGCACGACCGGCAGCTGGTTGCCGTCGAGCAGCAGTGTGCGCAGGCGCCGCAGGTCGCTGAACTCGTCGGCCGCCACGTACTTGAACTCGTTGTCGCCCAGATCGAGCAGCGTCAGGTCGGGCAGCAGGCGGTACACCATGGTGTTCATGTTGGACAGCGCGCAGCCGCGGCAGCGCAGCACGCGCAGCCTCTGCACAGCACGGGAACACCGTCAAGCACGTCTAACACTACTTGTACATTTACCTCTGTAGGTTGTAAACGATGAACTCTTACGACGTCCACAATGGTGTATGGGGCGACGAAACGGACAATTTGACAGACCTATTAGACACGTGGTCTACCAAGCTGGGAAACAACTTCAAACACCATGCGCTAATAGGAGCGGGAGAGAGCTTGTTTGGAATATTTGTTGAATTACACAGCCGGAAAAAGAATGAGAACATCTGGAATGATGATGATTTCGATCCGACGACGGGTATGTTACCTTGGGGATAGTAGACGCACTAACGTTTAACGTTGTCCATCAACAAGTAATGTATTGGCATAGCTACCACAGCGCCATATGTGTTTACTATTTAACAGGGCATGCTCATAGCTAGAAGGCTCAGTGTGGTGCAAACGTGTGAAACAAGCAGGCACCCGTACCATCAAGACACACTCGTGCTTCCTATGGCCAAATGAGCGAGTTTGAAAGGTGTAAAATTGTAGCCTTCCGAGTGGCAGAAAGGTCCTTTCGGAGAGCTGCCATACGAGTTGAACGAGATCCGTCAGTTTTACAACGATGCTGCAGTCAGTGGTCACGTGAACATTCTCACGCCCGTGGACGAGGTTCTGGACATCCACACAGCACAGACGTCCGTCAGGATCGTCGTGTTGTAAGGGCAGCAGTGGCAGATCTTACAGCTATCAAAGCGTAGATAAGGGGGCTTAAGAGCCTTGAAGTGTCAACACGAACTGTTGCGAACCGTTTACAAGCAGAGGGACTACGGGAACGCACACCTCTGGCCCATCTCCCACTCACGCCACAACATCTACGTTCAAGGCTCGGCTGGTGCTGTCAGAGGATTACTTGGAAGATGGAATGGCGCGCCATGGTCTGTAACGAAGAAAGCAGACTCTGCCTGCACGCAAGTGATGGTCGACGTAGACCCAGTAAGCAAAAAAATGGTTCAAGTGGCTCTGAGCACTATGCGACTTAACTTCTCAGGTCATCAGTCGCCTGGAACTTAGAACTAATTAAACCTAACTAACCTAAGTACATCACACACATCCATGCCCGAGGCAGGATTCGAACCTGCGACCGTAGTGGTCGCTCGGTTCCAGACTGTAGCGCCTAGAACCGCACGGCCAGTCCGGCCGGCCCCAGTCAGCACTGTCTCGTAGAATGTTTTCGTCCAAGGCAGACTGTCCCCATGCCAAGCCTTATGGTCTGTTGTGTGATAAGTTACAACCCTCGTTCACCTTTCGTGTTTCTAGAGGGGAACCTAACCAGCGCTCGGTATGTACAGAATGTTGTTCCAACAGAATAATGCTCGTCTACACACTGCCCATGAAATTCAAAGCGCTCTGCAAGACGTGCAGCATCTTCTTTGTCCAGCACGATCTCTGGACTTGTCTGCAATCGTGGAAGTGTGGGGTGTGATGGGATAAGAAGCGACTCGTGCAAGTCGTCAACGAAGAAGTCGGTCAGCCGTTTCATAACGTATCCCAGGGCAGTATTCTCCATCTATACGATCGCCTGGATGCCAGAATCAGCGCTTGTATTGCTTCTCGTGTAGACTACACCACGTATTAATAAAGGGGTTTCAGAATGGGTACCACAGAAACGCTCTTACTTCTGATCTGTTAATCTGCTCAGTTTATGTACTTCATGTATTCATAAAGCTCGAGTGAACTGCAAACGTGTAGTAGGATGTACAAATATTTTTTTCCGGCAGTGTATTTATAATGTGGAAATAAATGAAAATTATTTGACATACAACAATGCTCTATGGTGTAAGACAAAATATTTTAGCAAAAGTAATGACTTTACGTATATCTAAAAAAAATGATGACCATTTTGTTAAAATAATAAACTCTTTCACAGCGCATAATATTTAGAAAAGCATCATTAAATGTATATTAATTCTTTGTGGTACCTTTTTTCAAACGACATTAAGCGTGAATTTTATGTAGTTGTACTACATCACCCAAATCCTAAAGAGCTCGTGATTTGTAGGGTGTTGGACCACCTTTGGAACGCAATTCAACCGCGATTCTGCCTTGCACGGATCTAATAAATCCATGGTAGGTTTTCGGCGGTATGTAGCTCCAGACGTCTGCTCACAGGTCAAACAATTCACGTAAATATGGGGCGGTGGTTCTTAGCCGTAGATTTGGCACCCGACACTATCCCAGGCGTCCTCCATCGGGTTCAGATCAGGCACATTCGTAGGCCAACACATAGACATGAATTCTCCTTATTGCTCCTCAAAACATCGTAAACAAATCTGGCCATGCGACATAGACAGTTATCCTGCTGGAAAATGCCGCCGCTGTGGGGAAAAAATCAGGCATGGAGGGATGCAGATGATCCACCACAATGTGTAAAAAATCAGCAGCTGCCACAAATTCCATGAAAGATCAAGTGAATGTCGTCCATTGTATAATAGTGGCCGGCCGTTGGTGGCCGAGCGGTTCTTGGCGCTACAGTCTGGAACCGTGCGACAGCTACGGTCGCGGGTTCGAATCCTGCCTCGGGCATGGATGTGTGTGATGTCCTTAGGATAGTTAGGTTTAAATAGTTCTAAGTTCTAGGAGACTGATGACCTCAGAAGTTGAGTCACACAGTGCTCAGAGCCATTTGAATCATAATAGTGCCCTCGCTGACCTATGTTCAAGAAGTGGTGCAAGTTTCTACCAGCTGTTCACTTGGATGATGGCTTATTCGTACACATCGACATTGTGTAACAAGACTCGCATTCATCCGAACAAGCTACACGTTCCCATTAATCCACGGACAAATCGGTATGATCTCTTGATCCCTATCAGGTAACACGTTTCTATTGTCCACGGTTCTATCTTGATAGTTCTATACCCACTGTTTTCGTAAACGAAGATGTCACTGAGTCACCATTTGAGTTTGTAGGAGCTGCCTGCTGCCGAGAGCGATGTCTAACATTTGCACTGAACGGTGTACTCCGAAAAATTTGTGCCTGCACCAGTACACTATCGTCAGATCTCACACAAGTCGTCATCTATCTTAGTTTGACGAGCAGGAAAGCCTTCGACTGTTGTACGTTGCAAGTATGAGCACAATTTATTGATTTCACAAAACACACAGAGGGTTAAATCGAGTACATGCAGGGGTGAACTGACACTAAGGAAATACAGTCAGTCGAATGAAGTCCATGAAAGTCTAGGGTCGTAGCCAGTTGTCGCCGTAATATAACATGTCGGTGTGCGACTGGTTCCACTAGCACGATCTCGGTAGAAGTGATCGACACCGTCTGAGAAGCTCCGTTAAACACAGCCAGCGATCACAGGGTCCGGTCACGTGGCGTGAGGTGTGGCTCAGGTGAGTGGTGTATGCCGGTGACGCCACTTGCTGTCAACTCGCGTCGATTGCGACGCCGTCTCGGGTCAGGGATACGAACGATGCTCAGGCTGCGATTGCTGCTATAATTTCGGACCGTTGCAGGAGTCGGTGATAGCCTTGACTTCCAAGCTCCTTGATGAGATGTCAACGCACTAAACCTTATCGCCTACTCATTGTTTCACCGTCCTTCAGTCACTTTCCATAGACGATCACAACAGAAGCAAGCTCACAGTCGACCAGTTTCACTGTTATCGACATGCTTGTTCCCGGACTCCGGACCATAACAATCTGTTCTTCGTCAAACTCGTGTATATCTGTGTAGCCTAGTGATTGTCAAAATTCGACCCACTGGTCGCATCCTGCCCGAATCCAGTTTTCGTGCCGTTCACATGTATTGGCATTATAATAATCGTCATCACAATGGTTCATCATTGTTCACTGCTGCTCGTATTTACAGCGTCACGCGTCCAACGCCCACAGGTGGCATTCAGTCCCGCAGTTGGAAACGGTCGTGTTCTGGCTCATCAGCGTACCTATCACTGTTCTGTAACCTCTCGTTATGTGTCCTACTCAGTGGCGAACACGCCCTTAGCTTTCATTTGTTTCATTTCTAACTGTCCTCAGCAACGACGACATCTGTGTCTGTGCATTTGACTCTGACAAAATCTCCGATCAAACGTCATTGGATATCGACGCATGACAATAGATTTTACCCTGCACGTTACACTTTCAGACGGTTATTTCTTGTCTCCTCTCCTGCAAGTGAAAAGTACGTCACGTAGAAAATTTTATACGAAAAGATGTTATTCTTGCCTTCTACCTTGAAATACTCAAGGGCACGTCATAATTCCTCAGACGCTTACGCGCAGAGCGTAAAAGTTTTCTTTTCCTATCGTTATATGCTAAGTGAAATAAAATAATTGAGACGTCGATGTTAAAATGTATGTAAGTCACAAAAGCCAGCTTTTATAGGAGAAACGATCAACTATTGTGGGCATCTTAGAAAGGAATTTGAGCTGTATAAATTCGTTGCAGACCATAGAGAACTCTTGTGATACGATCTAATGTGCCACTAACCTATTAAACGTTTCCCAGCACCACCAATATGGAGGAAGAGGTTGTATTTGGACAACTCCCTTATGTGAAACATATTACAGCAGGTCTACATTGGCCTATCACCTGCTCCATGTCCATAGAAGGTGTGTAGATGGCAGCTGAAGGCAGGATGTACTGTTGTCATAGGGGGGGGGGGGGGGGGGTTCTTGTTGCGCTAGTCCAGATGTTGGGGTTTGGTCGGTGCAGCATGCTTCGTATAAATTATAACACCGTTACGTCTGGAACTCACACGACTCATCGGCATGAGGCTGAATCCTGATGCTCGGCCATATCCTTTGGCGACATAGTTGAAGAAACAGTTAACTACGAGGTCACTTATTACAATATCACATAACATCGCTCGTATTCATTCTACCCGTCAGTTACTTGACGCTATCCATAGTTTGTACTCCTCATTCTAATAGAAAATTATTCACTCTGCAGTGCAATACACACTGCTTTGAAACTTCCTGGCAGTAACAGTGTGTGAGACCCGCAGTACTTTGCCTTCCATGAACAATGGTGTCACCGACATAGCTACGCAGATACGTCTCACAGCCCTCCCTTACAAGTTACGTCCAGGAGTGCTAGCCCCGTAACATATGCAGGAGAGCCTCTGAGATGTCTGAAACGTAGAAGAGAGAAATTGGCGGAAGTGTGTATGTGAGTTCGAGTTTTAAATCTTACTTGTATATCTTAGTAGGTAACAGGATTTCCCAAGTAAAATCAAGGTCCGATACTGCCCGATTATTGCCTTTTTATTGGAGAAGGACACAAATTTTTAGTTTGATGATTCTGTATTTCCAACAATATTACAGGGAGAGAAAATAAAACTGGTTCGGAAAATACAGTACTTGAAAAACTATTGAAGCACCCAGAAGATATTGTGCGACGGGAACGTAACATTGTACACGCGCACACCATCAGAGCGTAGGTATGTTATTAGAGTGGCAATTCTCTGTGACTCATGGAACGGTCATCGGAACGCAATGGTGTTGTTGGTGTTTAGTTTTGTTACCAGAGCTGCTAATGTACATAAGAGGCATGAACAGCGTCAGATGCTGAATGATCGTTGCGAAGGGTGAAGAGAGGGACTGTACTCGCACGGTTATCAGGACCTAACAGAGTTTGTGTGTCTCTGTTTGGTCGATTGGTGAATTATCCAAAACTTTGGGGAATCCGCATGTGACAACGGCCCCGATATTGGACTGCATAGAAAGGTGAAAGAAGGTACATTCACCGACAATCGGATGCGAGCACGTCGTGCAATCTTCAAATCTGCGCTGGGCATTCGAGAACATGGGATACAACATTCTGTGCCATCCGGCAACGTTGATCGGAGACTGTCAGCAGTTGGACTAGGGAAGTACCGCACTATGAGCAGACTTCCCTTAACACAGAATTTGGACTGATGCTATGACAGTGAAGCGAGTAGTAGTGATGAATGGTTTCACAGTGCGTTTGGCGATGAATCGTGGTCCTGCGCCACCCAGGACGACCATCGTCGACTAGTAAGGCGGAGATGTGGGAAAGCTCCCGTTCTTTCAATGTTTTAGAGAGAGTCATTCTTATTACAATTAGCGTCACGGTGTGGGGAGCCATTGGGTGTGACTTCAAATTATAGCTGGTAGTGACTCAGAGAGTTCAGACGGCACAATGGTACGTCACGGACACCTGCTCCTCGTGTATTATGTCTCATGCGATAGCATCGTGGTACCACTTTCCAGCTGGACAATGTTCGTCCACACACAGAATTGTCTGCGTGTTGTTGCTGTATTCCCGTGGCTTGCAAAATCCCCAGAACTGTCCCAGATAGATCGAGTCTGACGTTAGGTCCACCCCCGTGCTACCATCCACGATATCAACAAATGTGGGCTGGGTTGCCTCAGAATAAGATACAAGGGCTTTATTGCACCCTTCCAGTCCAGGCCAGAGCGGGTGCAAAGTAATGCTGTCAAATACTTTTCTAATTTGACTTGACTCTGTAATCACTGGAATAACATCACGTACCCTCTCAAACCGTGAAGTTTAATTTTTTTTTCGTCCTCGCCTTGTGGGTGCTCTACTTTTTTTGTTAGGCAATGTATTCATAACACTGATGCAGGAAAGACCCTCGTTAACGAACTGGAGACATGGCCGTCACAGAAAATGCCGGAAGCTGTGATTTCATTGCACAAGTCGCGTTTTCCCGGGACTGCATCTCACGCGCACTCTGGCCCGATTACTTTTCTGTGTAACTACATTTGAGTGAGGAAGAGCTTCAGACGCGTTTAGCGAGCAGTTGAATGCAGTACAAAATGATGCTCAAGGTGAAACAGTGCATGTTTTTCTTGTAGAGTGTTATGTTAAGCACAGTTAGGTGGAAACGTGCGCGGAACTGTGTTCACATGAGTGTAAAACCGGAGTTGTACTGGCAAAATCTCCAATAAAATCTCCAATGCAAAACGTAGCGACAAAATGATGCGAAACCAACTCTGTAGCGAATAAAACTTTACCTATTCAAAAAGAGTTCGAGTACCAGAAAACAGCAGGAACTGTTTAATCCATTTAAGCAATCCAGAAGGAAAAACTAATATACCGATATTTTCAGCAAGAGGGACCAACAGCGCATGAGGTCTCTCTCGCCACGCCATTCACCTGAACTTCCTCCCAGTGCGGCAAATTGAAGGGCCAGATGTACTTCAATAACGCTACTTTGCTATATCTCAAGCAGAGATGCTACGCTTGTGTCACAGCGTCATAAATCGAGCACAGCGCTGCATCGACGTGGATGATGAATATTTTTAGCAATTTTTGTGATGTCCATTAACAAGGGTAAGTCTGGAATCAGTTCTGTTGAAAATACTTTCCGATACAGTTTTACTTTTCTGTTTCCTGTATTAAAACAATCATTTTCTTATATACTTTATTCGCGTGACAGTGCTATTAAAGGCAGTCGAGCACAGGTCAAGATGGTATTCTTGTCTAAAGTAGGTCTAGTATCAAACTTACGCCTTAACTTGAGGAATAAATTTAGGCAGTTCTAGAGAACAACTTTGTATGGACATGAACCACTGTTTGAAACCAAAAAATAATAGAATCGAAGCATTTTAGAAGTGATGCTCACAGTATTCTATGGGTGGTAAATATAATCGAAGACAAGGGCAATGTGCTATACTGTGTCACCAGTCGCCCGAAATTTCGACGACGTTTTCGTGCCCACATGTGGTCAGAGAAACGCCTGCCAGAGGACATGGGTGGAGTGACTGAAGCATCTGCCGCCAAAACACTGTACCCTGAAATTTCACTGTGATCATAAAATCATTTTATTGCACGTATCTTCAGTGGAAGGGTTCAAGAAGTAAAGGCTATCTTATATTAAGAAAAACTGACACTAAATTTATTAGAGCATCCAAGACCAAACGAAAGACGGAAAATGAATTAAAAAAGATACGATGGCGGGTGTCGGTAACGAGTCAGTGCTTTGCTTCCTTGACGTCAGAGGCAGGCAGCCAAGAGAACTAAGCCTGTGGGGCGTCCTGTACACCTGGAGAGAGACTGCGCTGCTCAGAAGCGACCACTACCAGTAAAACTATAATTTTATCTGGATTTCCACAGCAAAGGATCTGGTTGCCATGCCAGTGACAACTGAACGGGTTCTGTAAAATAAGAAAGTCATCCTGAACACGACTGTAGAAATATACTGGTGTCCTGTGTGCTTAAAAAACAACGGGTACGACTACAATGTGTTAGTCACTCATTATTAACAATGACAGGCGCGTCTAATAACAATCCTAGCTTGCATCCATTACATGACAGCAACCGAGTTGCTCCGTTCCCATAAATCCGTTTCAGAGGTTAGTGATGGTGGCAAATTTTTGCTAAAAGACAGATTTTTGAGAAGCAGCTGGCAACATAGGTCCAAATATTACTTGATGACCGACTGAAGAGTCTAAATTCTTTGGATAGACAGATGTCACGTAGCTGGGATATGCCTTGAAGCTTGTGACGTATCTGGGCAGTATGTGATTATTTCCTAGGAGACTAGATAACAGTTCTCATTTTTATTAAAAGTGAAACTCCTCCAGTTGTACTTAAGATTTAATATTTATTTCGCTACTAGTTTCGACGTTGAGTCAACGCCGTCTTCAGGCCCGTGCACTTTGATATCAGTTGTGTGTGGCTGAGTAATAGAAGTCTTTGGTGAGACCAATACGTGCTCCACATGGAAGGCGGGCAGTAACTAGTGTCACCAGTTACTGCACGTATTAGTCTCACCGCGGACTTCTAGTACTCAGCCACACACAATTGATGTCATCAAAGTGTACGGGCCCGAAGATGGCGTTGGCGCAACGTCGAAAATAGTAGCCAAATAAATATGAAATCTTAAGTACAGCTGGAGGAGTTTCATTTTTAATAAAAATTATACCAGTTGATGTCCAACCATCATCCAATTCAAATATGGATGCACGAAGAGATAACAGTTCGATCACAGTTGACTAATGCCGTTCCCAGTAACCCACACGATTCCACAGAATACATTTGCAGGAAGCGCGCTGGAAAAATAAAACATTTTGTTCCATATTCTTTGAATATTTTTACACTGGGCACTTCCATTAATGTCATTAGCAATAATTATGTTTTCTGTAAACTACATGTGTTGTGGTTTTCTGACATTTCCTGTAGTGTCAATTCGTATTTTAGCGGTAGAAGTATAAATACGCTGCACATGCATTCCATTTTGCAGACGGGGTGAGTGTGGGAAGCTGTTTGTTTACTATCAGTCGACTTTATTAAAAGTAGTAAATTTCAAAGCTAGAAACAGAACGAATATTTCAGTAAGCTGTGTTTAGTGCGGTGAGGCAAAGGAAACGTGAGTAAGCGTATTTATTAATTGATGGTCCACCGCTGTGGATTAAGTCTTCCTGAAAGCAAATGCGGGTCCACAGGGAGCTGCCCGTTCAGTGCCGGAGGTAGGCAGGTGAACCACTTGTCCTTCTGAAACAGAGAATGCGCCTCACTGCCAGACAAGGAGGAGGACATTTGGCTTTTAATGAGCAACCGCTTTCCAAATTTCGCATGGAGTTGGTGCCGTAACTGAGACATAGCTACATCGGTAATCAGTACCTGCTGGAAGAACCAGCGACGAAGTGTAAAGAAGCGGTGCTGGGGCACCATAAGACACGATGAAACCGTGCTGCGTTATTGCCTTTTATTTTTGGTAAGTAAGAGGTAAACACACGAGACTGTAGGAAGTAGCGTCAGTGAGCAGATGTGCTATAACTAGACAGCTCATTCATTGGAGTCATTAGAAGTATCGCATGCTATAGAAGCATGTTGAAAGTTAAGTAGACAGATAAGATTGAAAACAAGTAGGTTCCCTGCAGAATTGCCGAGGCGAGGAGGATGTGGCAACAATTGATGCGATGGAGGGACAAGGTGGTAGGGCAGTATGAAATAACATCCATAGAACTCGAGAGAACTGTGCAGGTTACAAACTTCGGGGCATACAGGCATATGTGGAAGATTACACTACAGGCCATTAATACTGCTACACCAAGAAGAAATGCAGATGATAAGCGGGTATTCATTGGACAAATATATTATACTAGAACTGACATGTGATTACATTTTCACGCAATTTGGGTGCATAGATCCTGAGAAATCAGTACCCTGAACAATCACCTCTGGCCGTAATAACGACCTTGATACGCCAGGGCATTGAGTCAAACAGAGCTTGGATGGCGTGTACAGGTACAGCTGCCCATGCAGCTTCAACACGATACCACAGTCCACCAAAAGTAGTGACTGTCGTATGGTGACGAGCCAGTTGCTCGGCCACCATTGACCATACGTTTTCAGTTGGTGAGAGACCTGGAGAATGTGGTGGTCAGGGCAGCAGTCGAACATTCTCTGTATCCAGAAAGGCCCGTACAGGACACGCAACATGCGGACGTGCATTATCCTGCTGAAATGCAGGGTTTCGCAGGGATCGAATGAAGGGTAGAGACACGAGTCGTAACACATCTGAAATGTAGCGTCCACTGTTCAAAGTGCCGTCAATGGGAACAAGAGGTGACCGACACGTGTAAGCAATGGCACCCCATATCATCATGCCGGCTGATACGCCAGTATGGCGATGAGGACTACTCGCTTCCAATGTGCTTTCACCGTGATGTCGCCAAACACGGATGCGACCATCATGATGCCGTAAACAGAACCTCGATTCATCCGAAAAAATGACGTTTTGCCATTCGTGCACCCAGGTTCGTCGTTGTGTACACCATCGCAGGCCCTCGTGTCTGTGGTGCAGCTTCAAGTGTAACCGCAGCCATAATCTCCGAGCTGATAGTCCATGCTGCTACAAACGTCGTCGAACTGTTCGTGCAGATGGTTGTTGCCTTGTAAACATCCCCATCTGTTGTCTCAGTTATCGAGACGTGGCTGCACGATCCGTTACAGCCATGCGGATAACATGCCTGTCATCTCGACTGCTAGTGATGCGAGGCCGTTGGGATCCAGCACGGCGTTCGTATTACCTTCCTGAACCCACACATTCCATATTCTGCTAACAGTCACTGGATCTCGACCAACGCGAGCAGCAATGCCGCGATAGGCTACAATCCGACCTTTATCAAAGTCGGAAACGTGACGGTACGCATTTCTCCTTACACGAAGCAACACAACAACGTTTCACCCGGCAACGCCGGTCAACTGCTGTTTGTGTATGAGAAATCGGTTGGAAACTTTCCTCATGTCAGCACGTTGTAGGCGTCGCCACCGGCGCTAGCCTTGTGTGAATGCTCTGAAAAGCTAATCATCTTCTTCCTGTCGGTTAAATTTTGCGTCTGTACCACGTCATCTTTGTGGTGTAGGAATTTTAATGGCCAGTAATGTAATTGAGGACACTGGTTGTAAGTGACCCTCTGAGAGGAAGTGGCTGGCACATGAGAGGAAGTCTTGGCGATTCGCATCAGATCAGTCAGAATACTGATTAAAGTAAAAATGGCGATTCTTGCTGCAGGACAGGCACCACAAGAACTCTCCGACGAACGGGAAACACTGCAACGTACCAACTTGGACGCGACTGGTACTTACCTGGACGTCCTTGAAGACTTCAGGATTGAGATCTCCGAGCCGGTTGCCGCTGAGGTCGAGCTCTGTGAGCTTGCCGAGCATGAGGAAGAGGCGCGGGCCCAGCTCGGCGAAGCGGTTCCTGGCCAGCGTAAGCACGCGCAGCTCCTGCAGGTGGCGGAACGTGCCGCTCGGCATCGACTCGATGCGGTTGTCGTCCAGGTGCAGCGCCTGCAGCTCGGCCAGCCCGCGGAAGTTGTGGTCCAGCACGTGCGAGATGTTGTTCTCCGTCAGGTTCAGCACCTGCGCACACGCACATCTCACACCTCGAACACGGTGCCCCGGATTTCAAACGATTATAGGGGAAGAGGTACAAAGTGTGTGAAAATAAACTGCTAAAAACGAAAAAAAGAGCAACTGCATTACGTATACAATGTTCGAATAACTTACGGGAATGTAGCAAGATGGCGCCGTTGTCGGCAATCGTCGATATTTCAACAAACGGACAGAGTTAAATCTACTTCAGTCGTTGCTTAGCTATGTTCACTATCGATAACTCCTGGCGTCGGCCATCTGTGGCCGTTGTGGTGGCGCTAGTGTTTACAGTGTGTGTGTGTGTGTGTGTGTGTGTGTGTGTGTGTGTGTGTGTGTCTTATCTTTCCGGAACTGGGCTGCAAACCAATGTTGTAAATTTTCTTGCACACTGCTCTCCTGCTACAGTTTCGCCTTCAAAATGACAAGATGATCTCCTGCCGAAATTTCGGCAGTTGTCGACGACGTCAGCCCACTGTATTCCTGTAAGTCACTTGTACATATTTCGTATTGCAAGTTCTGCAGCTACCATCTACGCCAGAACCATACGTGGCACGATGATGAAAAATATTAAATTTATGGCTCTAGTAGCTAAGCTCTTATGATAACCAGCAGCCCACACAGTGGGACGTTGCTCACTTCGACGCTAGTCATCCTGTACTATACGTTCATTTCTGCAACCTACATTCACTTCAACCTCTCTGACTAGAAATTTTGCCCTCTCACTCTTCTCTCTATTACCAAATAAGCTAATAGTTAATGCCCCAGGACCTAGAATTATGAACTATTTAAAGCACAGATAATGTTGAGGGGAAGGCGAACTACAGACGACGTTTTATTTGCAGAGCACTTTCAACATGCAACATGTCTACCATTGAGTCCACCTACAATACGCTTGCCCGTCCTCCTCTGCATTACTGTTGTTCTGTATGGGATTCGTACCAAATAAAAGTAACGGAGGACATCGAAAGGTTCAAAGAAACAGATCTTGTTTTGCAATATCACGTAATAATGGGAAGACTGTCACCGATAAGAGCAGTGAGTTGGTTTGGTAATCCATAAAACAAAGGCGTTTTCCGTTGGGGCCAGATTGTTCCACGAAACTTCAGTCAACAGCTTTCTCCTCAGAAGCCACAAACATTTTGTTACCACTAACCGAATTACGAAGGAGTTATCATAGTAATAAAATTAGGGTAATCAGGTCAAGCACGGAAAAATTTAAATGTTCGTTTTCCCAGCTCACTGTTCCAGAGTGGAACAGTAAAGAAATCGTCCGAAGGTAGCTCCATGAATCCTCTGCATGGTAGTCAAGTTTGAATTGCAGAATAGTCAAGCAGATGTATATGTAGAGTAGATGTGGATGTATGCTATCAGTGTATCCATAATTTTAGTGCTGCTCTGCTATAAAAGTCTTTTGCCCCTAATTCGATGCTGCAGGTCTTCAATTATTGTTATTATTGAATCTACCCAATCCATCTTCCCCATTCTTTTGTAACAGTACATTTTTAAATCTCTAATTGTCCTCTTATCCGTGGTGTTTATTGCCCCATTTCAGTTCAGTACGAGGGTACAGCTCACATCATGATAAAACAGTCAGAGGACGTATTATATTAGACTCCAGTCTACAGCAAAAAGACGAACAACTATTCCACAATAGTGCAGTACGTCATTCAGCCAGTACACGACTACGTTTCTCCATCTCTACGCTAGTGCCAGTGTCACAAATTCCCAGTCGTACTGGAGCTTGTAAATTGTTGCACTTTTACTGTAACAACTATCTTCACTTACTCAGTAATGTATATTGCTATTCTGTCTACCAACAACCTGTCTTTGCTGCAAGATTTTCCAGAACCCTTGCTCTCTCCTGTTTTTCAATGTTATATTCGTGTTAACAACTCCAGTGAATCCTATGATTAGAGACAGATTTTACACTACATTGGTTTTTTTTCAAGCTGTATGCTTTGGGGATTAATTAATGCCAAGCAGCTTGTTATTAATCACTGACTGCTTATGTAACCCTTTCGACATACTGTTCTATAAATACTCTCTTATATCCTCACTATTTCTAATTTTCGGACTCTTGCGTAGTACATTAACCTATGTGGAAATAGTAAGATGAAGTACGTGCTTAGTGTCTTCATTTATTTCTGTCAAAGCATATTCAAGAACTATTTCTGTACTGAAATTGCCTGTCAAATGAGAACTTTGTGTCAGACCGAGACTCGAACTCGAGACCCTTGCCTTTCGCGTGCAAATGTTCCGCCGACTGAGCTATCCAGGCACGACGCGATGAACTAAGGTCACTGTTGGAGTCCCGGGCACCAACAGCGCACACTCCGCAGTAGGGTGAAAATTTCATTGCGAATTTAGCTTTCCATTTTGCAGCTTTCAATTTCGGGATTCCTGTTTTCAGCAAGCTGTTATGAACGACTGTTGTGCATTTTTCTGTCTTAATATTTGATCTATGTTTCGTATAGTATGGCAAGTATTTTACCTCGGAACGATTTTCAGACTACCACCCCCAGCCATCCCTGTAATAGATGTTTAACGCATTTCGTTATTCCATTCTGAAATGACAGAATTCACTTTATTAGTACTGCAATCTTCTTCTGAAATTACGAAACTTACTGCGGGAGAGTGAGATTTTTTCCAAACGTGGAAAACTGTCAAGGTACAACGTCGTCATGTACCAGCAAACAAATATTCTGTTCAAATTTTTAGCGTTGCAACCAAGAAACGAGAGAATCTTGTTGATACGGTATTCAATAATCAATGTCTTACATTAATAATCTATCACGCAGCAAAGTCAGTGAGTGAAATCAAATGAAGAACAACGTTACCAGAAACTAGTCACAAGCGAAAAACACTTTGAAACAAAAGATTTTGAGAACATTTGGGAAATTTTCTTTTTCAAGACAGCAAAAGTAGTTAAGTCACTGAAGACACTCAGTCCACTCCAAATATCACGTTTTCCATGGTAGAGAACCTCTACAAGGTACAAAATGGTAAGTTACCAAAAATATAGGGCTTAACATTCCACAAGTTAGGGGCCTATCTAATTAGTTTTAAAAATGTACTCAGTTTTACTCACCATAGGATTATATGACTTTAATCTTTAATACAGTTATACAGCACTTGAATAATACGAAGCTGTGGTAGTATTTACAAAGGCTGAAGAGTACACAATCTCACGTCTCACTACAATAAAAGGAGTAGAAAATGGCGGGACCTGCTTATTGCAGTCTCTGGTGCGCATTCCCTCACGCGATTCTAATTGGTCATTAGATTGAGACGCAGACAATGATATACCATGTGTTCCTAGGTACACTATCCTCTAGGAACAACTCTCTCCTCAGCTAAGAAAAATTTTTCATTATGTATCCACTACGTCAGGCATTCATTACCGCAAAATATTTTATTGTAGTTGCGCCAACCTTCATTTCTAAATCCTGCTGTAGCCAATAATCAAAAGAAATTTATTTTGAAGGTGTATTTACAATCGCTAAAAATGAATGAATCCTTCCGTAGTAAACTTACACGAAATTATTCAATTACTTACAATATTTTTTAGAATTCAATAATATTATTCGCTTGAAATAGAAAAGCCATCGTTAAGTGCTTTCAGACCAAAAATTGTAGACAATTGCCTATTTCAGCTACTTCGTCAGATGTACAGAAGATTCATACCAATACCAACATAGTACCGTAAGTACATGCAAGCCATTTATTTGGAGAGTTGTAAGGCATAACCTCTCGAAGGAGCGTATATGAATATCATACAGTCCGAAACGCAGCGGTTCACGTTTTGGCAATCTGTAATCTATGGTATTTACTGACAACCATATCGTATGTTCTCCAAGCAAGCTCGACGTGCAATATCCTGTAAGCGATATCTTATCATGGAGGGGCAGTTTATGAAATTTAGTCAGATCAATCGTGGAAAGTAATCTTAGACCCTCAGCAACCTGATGGAAGAATATGGAAATGGGCCAAAACTGGTTCGTTGATTGATCACAAATCTGCATATAAATCAAACCATAACAAGGGGGAAAAACAAGGGAGGCTATATGGCCAAGGGCACAAACGAAAACATAATACGGCATTGTTTTCCTCTTATTCGAATTCAATATGTATGCAGAATCCTTAACCTGCATATCCCAGTAAAATTTAATTAAATCATCACAAGTGATGCACTCCAATAATTGAAATGTCAGGTAGAAATAAACAACTGATGGTCGTTTACAGTGAAGTTTCACAACTCTACATACTGTTAACACAAATAATCTGTTAAATAATAGTTTCATCGGTTTGCAGCCGGCAAACAAAAATTATACGAAAATGGAAATCATCCCACCCACCGCACAATTAAGAGGTCGCACTTAACAGTGAATGAAATACAAGCAACAATTAGCACCTGTTCACCTAATGTTAAAAGACAGGCGCACGTCATTTAACTAACAGTACATCGCTACCACATACGAAATACCTCTGTCTAAGCAAAAACCAGTACTAAGCGATTACACGTAACTGATCGGGAAAGTTTGAGATGACTTTTCACATACGCATAAAATACGACACGCGATTTTTTCAGGGGTACCATAGATAGCTAAAGCTACAACAAAAAATTCGTGAAGTACTAGGAATCGAACCTAGGCTTTATGCTTTACGCAGGCAATCACCTTACCAACTGCTTATCCTAGAACGGTTCCCAGGCCAATCTTAACTCTCAGTTTCACTATGCCAAACACTAACATGCGTATTGGGAGTGGCACAACCACAAGGGGACCGAGGCTCATTGACTGAGAGGGCAACTGCAGCTCATGTCATATTCCTGTTTATTTCATATTAGAGAAAGTGTTATGCTACAGAAAACATTCATCTAGACATCCACTAGTCCCATGGTAGTAATAGGAGCCACCATGACATCTAGTCTGTATTTGACAGACTAGGGCAGAACCAGCACAGAGTCCATAATAGTCAGATTTACCCACTCCTCACTCCGACTCCTCTACGACTGTATGCAAAGTTGCCAGATTTCTCTCTACCCTCACACTTATGCCTCTGCCATACGAAAATAAGTCTATGTATAAAATGGAAGGAAAGTCAAAAAATGGAGGAAATTCAAAATTCAGTGGGGAATTCAAAAATAGCACAATTGTTCCGTTGATCCCCCCCCCCCCCCCCCCCTCCGACCCAAGACCCCTATGGTGTCACTCTGGAAGTAGAGCTGTTGTCCTAATGGATTTCAAGATGGCGGATCACGGATACTGGTGCAGTCTGCATTGTTGCCAGGTTTCCTATGACATCACTCCCCTGCAGTTACTACTTAGACAACAGATGAGTTTCTCCTGCCACTGTGAATCTGTAGTTCTCGACAGAAAGCATTGTCTCCCAAGGTCATCCACCCTCCCCCTGTGCTGTTTCCAGGACAAAGGGAATTGACCCATATGAAAGAAATGATTTAGCACTCAACAATTACAATTTATGTCAGTAATAATCTAGAAATATGAATATAATACTAGTTTGGACATCAGATCACTTTCAGTTTACAGGAAGAATAATAATTCAACGTTTCATCTGCATTAGTATCAAATTTCCATCAAATCAAGTTACACCTACAGTGGAAATGAGTGTTAGTCAAAGAAAAATACTGTGATCTGTCAAAAAGTGTGTGGTCACTGATGTTCAGCTATCTGAGAACTTACTACTACAGGTTTCTGGGGACTTGTTTCAATGTACAGTACGAATTTATTGCTACATATCTAACTGTTTGAATCCAGGACAGAAAGAAAGGTCCGCATCGATCGCAATGTCATGACACTTTTTTAATACACTGCTGATGTAGATTTCAACTGACTGCGCTGCCATCATCTGTGCATCATAATTAGTCATGTAGATTGAAGGTAATCATGACGATACATTTTCCAACCCAACTCAGGCAAGTAGAAGCGTTAGTCCAACTCAACCGTTTGAATACACTGAATGAATGTACTACAGCATCGCTAGTACTCTATTAACTGCATCATACGAACTACACGTCTTTAAGAAGTATTATATCGAATTTTCCTGCATAAAAGATCTTACAGCAGATGGTTCAGATGGCTCTTAGCACTATGGGACTTGACTTCTGAGGTCATCAGACCCCTAGAACTTAGAACTACTTAAACCTAACTAACCTAAGGACATCACACATATCCATGCCCGAGGCAGGATTCGAACCTGCGACCGTAGCGGTCACCGGGTTCCACACTGTAGCGCCTAGAACCACTCGGCCACGTCGGCCGGCACTTTACAGCGGACTCTCGAGTTCTGACTCGTGACTATCCATACTACCCACCCTACTTCACCTAGCCTCCTAACTGACGTCGCATTAACACTTCACTGTTATATAATAAGGATTAATTTATGGTACATACTGTACTTTTCTTAAGCTTGATGAAGTGAGCGCTGGCTACAATGCTCTGGTGGCCTTTTAGAATGTTTGATGAGTATTTTGTGCCTGTAGAACGTGAGGAGTCAACTCATAAGGTGTATACTACGTTGTTAATATTGGTTAAATTAACGGAAACGCCCTTCTACATACAATACTTAGAAATCCTCTTCCAGCGGTCACAAGCAGCAATGAACACACATAGGGGGCAACTCTATTGTCATGCATGAGTTCTTTTCTCCTTCAGTTGCATATCAGATGTCCAAAGTGCATGGGCTGTTAAATTTTGTTCTGTGCGTTCCTTCGTGTTTCAGTGAAGGATTCTGAAGTGGGTGATAACCAAAAAACCAGTACTGACTATGGATCAGAAACTATGTGCTGTAATGTGACTTGATTCTGGAGTAGCATCCAAAACAATTGCTTTGGAATTGAGAAGGAAAAGTACTATTGAGACTGAATGTTTGCAGTAGTCAAAAGGGAATTTACAGATATGAGGCCTTTCTTGCTTTTTGTTATGTGGTTGCTTGACCTTCCGCCACATTGGGCTGGACACAGGAGAGTCTACAGTAAGCAACTGTGATATAAGATTCAATCGCGCTACAGTGGTTTGAGGAGGAATGTTGATGATTTACTCATCAAGTTCGTCTTATCTGAATGCATCTGAAACGCAATTTGCAGGAGTTGTGTAAATATATCTGTGAGATACCTCTAGAAGGAACTGCTGAATATGATTCGTTTGCATGCTAGATCTGCTGACAAGCGTAAACCAGCTTGCGGAATGTAGATTAAGTTGTGGCAGCAGACCTCACTATCACGACCATACACAACCGTCGTCAGCAAAAGACTTCCGAGACAAGCCTTTGCTCACGGAAACATAATTGCGCTCATCCGAAATAATTTGGTAATTATGTGAAAGTATACAGTGTCCCTGTCTAACAATTAACTCGATACAGCTTCAGAATAGGTGTCGTAATACAAGGGCTTAATCGTGCTACATTGGTTTGAAGGTGTGTGTAGAGTAGTTCACTATGATTGTAGTCTAATACATAAATATGTGGGACTTCTCCGACATGCTACCTTAACTGTATGCTATTTGGTGCAGTGTGCTGGAGTTAGGTACAGAGAAACATCAGGGATTTCCATTCTGTGCAAAGTTTCAGCAATAGATAAATATGTAAACTAGTACATAATTCACTTGAGAGATATAGTGCCGGTAAAACTGTGAAATTGCATGAATCATGTTAAATCATTATCATTTGATCATGGACACTTTTCGCAAATACAGTGTAATCGTTCTTGGACTTCGTAAGTTACAGGAAGCAAATCGAAGACACATTGTTGGAACGATACTCAGAAAACACCATGTGCTGCAAAGGGAAATCATCACAGAAGAGCAAATATATTCCGCACCATTTCCAAGAACTTTCATTCCAAAAAACATTAACAAGCCGTTATATCACTGCACTCCTTTCAAATTTTACCTGGGTTCTAGCTAATGTATACACGACACAAGATCCCTTGTTGAGAAAAACTTATTCATATCGTTGTAAATTATTTAGAAACCTTGGGGAAACCTCTGATGTCGGTACTAACATCAATATTTGTCAAAACCTGTGGAACGCTCAGTTCCTTACTTTTTGTGGTTTTGAGTCCACCACAGTAATGGAAAAGCATTAATGTTGCAACCCAATGCCTTTGTTCTGCCTCATATCAGATTTATACCTATTAATTTCTACATGTTCTGCTACCTATGTTGTTCTCTCAGAAACAAACCAGTTCTTGAATTTGTCGAGGTTATTGTGAATTGTCTGAATGAAAAGATCGCTGAACTGGAAAGGGATGCAGTTTTCGTAATAACAAGATCCTCTATGTCACCCAGCAAACATATCGAAGACTTGCCTCCTGCAGAATCTACGAGTAATACAAGTAACAGCACGGCGCAAAAGTAGTGAGATAGTGTGCTCCCGTTGCCTTGCCATGTGTACTCAGGCATGTGATGTGCATCGTCAAGCTAATGCGTCGTTATGGAACTGCGACATACAATTCACTTTAGTGCTGAAGGTTCTCTCCTCAGCTGCGACACTGTGGTGTGCAACAGTAATGGTTGTATCAATTCCTGCAGTGCTTTTAAAACTGAGGCGTGTTTAAGACTTAAGAAATACATATAAAAGTGATGGATTACGGGAACAAAGTGTGCAGTTATGGTTAGCCTTGCTCTATTTGGGAATTCGTGTAGTCTGCTATGGTGGGATATTCAGCTCGCACTGGACAGCAGATGCTTTCCTACGTGCCAAACGGGAGGCACAATTGCATTATCACAGGACTTCTGCCTGCCTGTCTGCCAGGAGACTGCATGACATCATGTGGACTGTTCTACACAATAACTGCACTGACTTGAATTGAGGCAGTCTACCTAAGTGTGTACATCTCACCAGAGGTGGCAGACCAGTGCTTGTACAGGCACCCCCAGCCCAGTCGGATGGTCCTCAAGAGGCTTGATGGCTGATGATCACAGAAACCTCAACACCGGAGCGACGTGTCTTGGAGTCAGCGGAGCGGCAATACCAGGCTCGGCACATTAAACAGGTCAACTGGCAATCGACATGTCGTGAGACAGCATGGGAAATACCTAACAGGCGCTAATGTAAGTTAAGTTCTGAGTGTAAACCTCTCCTATTCCTGTCCCACATTCTCAACAATTCTAGGTGCCTGGAAACCCTATATGCTGTGCAAAGAAGCTATACAGAGTTCAAAGTTGGGATTAATGGTATAGTTCTGATAACCATAAGCTTTACCATCATTTCAACCTTAAGGTATGTGAATTTCTCACCATATTAAGTGTAGGAACTGAAAGTAGGTTAGCAGGAAAATCTGGGCTGGTTACTACCTGTAGGGTGAAGAATATAGCTATGTAGCCAATAGGATAATACTGACAGGCTTGGAACTGCATGAGAAAGTCACTGTTTCTTATGATTGTGGTTAGCAGTCTAGTATCTCACCAGGAAAAGTCCAGACTTGTTATTGCATGTAGGGTGAACAGTATGTTTAGGTTTCCACAGGCTTTGACTTACTTCCTTATTCCAACAGAGAGGTTTGGACCTGCCGGGGAACTGGCTTAGAATTACATGGTGGAAAAATACCCTTCCTCTCAGGTGAGGCAATGCCCTTTGTTCTTTCAAAGGGGGAGGGGAATGACCTTGTGACCTTGGGAGACAGCGCTCGTCGTCCCAGAAACATTGGCTCACAGGGGCAGGAGAAAAACATCTTTTGTTTAACAGGCAGGCTTGGACCTGCAGGGGAAACAAACTTATTTGTCTCAGGTGAGTAACATCAGGGGAAATCTGGCAACAATGCAGACTGTCCACTATCCTGAATTCCAGTAGAACAAGATACCATCTTGGCTATCCCACCAATTTAATCTTTGGGCAACTGACCTATTTCCACAGTGGCATCATAGGACTGAGATGAAAACTCACTAGCACAATTTGGCTACTTTTTAAATCTCCTGACATATTACTTAATTTTCAGCTACTTTTTAGATACTGATAGTTTTCATTTAATTAAAGGGGGAAGGGAGGAAACGAGGGAGGGAAGGAGAGGGAGAATTCATTGCTTATTTGTTCTGGTTGTGTTTCACATTTCTGTTGTTGTTTTGTGGCTTTTTCATGGAAAGAGCTCTTTGTACATGAAAGCTTTTGTTGTACTTCTTCACTGTAATAATTTTCGTGTCATGTTCCATGTTGGAAGGCTCATGCTAGCAGTACTGCATACTGTAAACACACACGTGTCTAACACACAATGAAAAATGCAAGTGAAATGTTGTAAAGAATGTGGGTTAAAAAAAGTAAATAAAACGTTGGAAATCGCCCATCTGGAATATGGAGACCGAGCAAACACATCTCCAGAGCCACACAGCCAAACACGTGGTCTAGCAAAATTGAAAGTTGCAAGTGAAGCCAACTATAATTTAACGAAACTTGCGCTGCAGAAGTTGTTTCTAACCAGAAAAACGATCTGAAGACACGAGAAAACGTAATACAGTAAAATACTCATCACTACCACATAATTCATTTATTATACGTGTAAAAAATATATTGCAGACCACTGAAGACGCTTCATAAATAAAAGGAGCGAAACGCGTACAGCAGAAAACCAAGTGCCTTTCTGTTAGTTGCAAAGGTGGAACTTATCTCCCTGTATTTTGAGGGAACTAAGGAACGACGAAAATGTTTAATTGTGGGAGGCAGTGTCGTGGAATCTATTGAGAGACATGTGTTGTGAACTAGTTTTCTGTGGAATTTATGACTTCAGAAGATTCAATGAAGAAATTGTTTTATTTGATATTTACATCATCATTAACTCGACAGATCTGAAAACATTATATTTATTTGTACAGCCAATTATGGATACCTAAGTGACACCGTTAAAAGTAGACAATAAGGCCAATTTCAAGAGGATCGGATAATCAAATTTATTTTATATTTTACTGAAGTGAACATGCCGTTCAGTGGACACAATGTGCATACGTTATTGAATACAGGCGTGTTACGGTATTCCTAACTGAAATGTAAATACGTATTAAGTCCTTAATTAAATCAGCCCTTAAGCTGCTCACAATGTTCTCTGTTTAAAATTACTTATAATCTTCTTTACTTTAGCTAGTGACCTTCATCCATTGGTAACCATATATCCTGTTATGTAAAACAAAGAAAAATTGACTGATCTCCGTGTAACACCACGAAACATGTTAGGAAACATTGAACTATGGGACATCTGTTATGCTGAAGGCAGAATTATTCAAGAAAGCACATTGGACGTAGTATTACGCTTTCAAGGGACACAAATTTCGTTACTTTCATTTCCTTAGAACTTTCACCTTCCATTACGACGTACTACAGATGTCAAGTACTCCTCACCTTGGGCCAAATACACACCAGGTAAGATACTCCGTTTGATCGTATCTTCAGTGGAAGTCAACGATATGTCAGATGGGATCAGCAACATTGTAAGATGCTACTGCGTACAGTACGGTGTCACTGCTGAACCGCCTTACGGTAATCCACAGGGACTTTACGCTAGATTGAACGAATTGTGAATCTCTTCAAATGGAGGTAAACGTCGGGTAATAACCGTAGTAAAGCGATAGAAACTGATAATGTGAGGTACAGGATTTGTGGTCAACATCTAGAACACGTTGAATCGGCGGTAATACTAAAAAATATATGAAATACAGCGATCACTTAAAGTCAGTATTTGGGATGGCACATGGAAGGCAAATCGTTGGAATAGCAGTGCGGGGGTAGGACAAGACAAGTCAAACACAGTGAGAAATGCTGATGCTAACCAAGCCTGCAGGTCGCGCTGCTGTATTTGGCCACCGAAGTCACCTGTGCATTGCCTTCAATGCATTGAAAGTGTCAGTCGTGATCAGAACAGTATTTTACGTTTACCTGAGAGACGTATGTCAGACCTAAGCGAACGCGAACGTTGACAAACTGTTGGTGCTCCAATGACGAATACTCCCTCAACCAATGTAGACGAAGCGTTCGGTGTTTTGAGAGGCACCGTACCGAAGATTAAGTCACATTGTGGATGAAAGTGTGTACTGAGTGTTGAACGACCGTGACGTACGGTCATTGAAGAGGACCGTGACGAAAAAACTGCTAAAGTCACTGCGGAACTTAATGTCGCACTCCCGAACCCTATCAAGCACCAAAACGACATTAAGGGCCGTCGTAACAAGAAAAAGGGGTACCGAAACCATAAAACTTGGGCCATGGAGCGATGTAAGAGAGTTATTTGGTTGTATGAGTCTTTTTTCACACTATTTCCGACTTCTGACCGAGATTACGTCCCAAAAGTGAAACATCGCGGAGGCTGGGAGTCCATATCGTGAAATTACATGGGCCGCATGGTTACTCTGAAAATTCACATTACTGCCAAGGATTATGTAAATCCAACTCATATTACAATGTTTGATCCTTAATGGTGATGCTGTGTTGCAAAACGATAGGTTCCTTGTTGAGACAGCTGGCTTGTGAGCACGAGTGCACAACTGGCCATTAAAATTTCTGCACCACGAAGATGACGTGCTAGAGACGCGAAATTTAAACGACAGGAAAAAGATGCTGTGATATGCAAATGATTAGCTTTACCGAGCATTCACACAAGGCTGGCGCCGTTGGCGACACCTACAACATGCTGACATGAGGAAAGTTTCCAACCGATTTCTCATACACAAACAGCAGTTGACCGGCGTTGCCTGGTGAAACGTTATTGTGATGCCTCGTGTAAGGAGGAGAAATGTGTATCATCACGTTTCAGACTTTGATAAAGGTCGGATTGTAGCCAATCACGATTGGGGTTTATCGTATGGCGACATTGCTGATCGCGACGGTCGAGATCCAATGACTATTAGCATAATGCGGAATCGGTGGGTTCAGGAGGGTCATACGGAACGCCGTGCTGGATCCCAACGGCCTCGTATCACTAGCAGTCGAGATGACAGGCATCTTCTCCGCATGACTGTAACGGATCGTGCAGCCACGTCTCGATCCCTGAGTCAACAGATGGGGACGTTTCCAAGACAACCACCATCTGAACGAACAGTTCGACGACGTTTGCAGCAGCATGGACTATGAGCTCGGAGACCATGTCTACTGTTACCCTTGACGCTGCATCACAGACAGGAGCGCTTGCGATGGTGTACTCAACGACGAACCTGGGTGCACGAATGGCAAAACGTTATTTTTTCGGATGAATCCAGGTTCTGTTTACGGCATCATGATGGTCGCATCCGTGTTTGGCGACATCGCGGTGAACGCACATTGGAAGCTTGTAATCGCCATTGCCATACTGGCATATCAACCGGCGTGATGGTATGGGGTGCCACTGATTACACGTCTCGGTCACCTCTTGTTCGCACTGACGGCACTTTGAACAGTGGACGTTACATTTCAGATGTGTTACGACCCGTGGCTCTACCCTTCATTCGATCCCTGCGAAAACCTACATTTCAGCAGGATAATGCTCGACCGCATATTGCAGGTCCTGTACGGGTCTTTTTGTATACAGAAAATGTTCGACTGCTGCCGTGGCCAGCACGTTCTTCAGATATCTAACCAATCTAAAACGTCTGGTCAATGATGGCCCGCCGGCCGCGGTGGCCGTGCGGTTCTGGCGCTGCAGTCCGGAACCGCGGGACTGCTGCGGTCGCAGGTTCGAATCCTGCCTCGGGCATGGGTGTGTGTGATGTCCTTAGGTTAGTTAGGTTAAAGTAGTTCTAAGTTCTAGGGGACTTATGACCTAAGATGTTGAGTCCCATAGTGCTCAGAGCCAGTTGAACCAGTTGAATGATGGCCGAGCAACTGTCTCGTCACAATACGCCAGTCACTACTCTTAATGAACTGTGGTATCGTGCTGAAGCCGCATGGGCAGCTGTACCTGTACACGCCATCCAAGCTCTGTTTGACTCAATGCCCAGACGTATCAAGGCCTTTATTACGGCCAGAGGTGGTTGCTTTTGGGTACTGATTTCTCAGGATCTATGCACCCAAATTGCGTGAAAATGTAATCACCTGTCATTTCTAGTATAATATATTTGTCCAATGAATACCAGTTTATCATCTACATTTCTTCTTAGTGCAGCAATTTTAATGGCCAGTAGCGTATGAATTGTCGCATCTGTCCTGACCACCGCAGTCACCAGATCTCAAAATTATTCAGTCTTTCTGATCTCTTTTGGAGATAAGGGTGCGTGATCACCGTCCACCTGCATGATGTTTCATAGAAACAAAGTCCAGTACATAAGGACTTTGTTCTTATGAAATAGATCTGATGATGGTCATTAAAGACCGAAACCGGTAATCTGTTAAACAAAGAGATTGTGACCATAGACGTAAATTAAAGGAAACTTAATACACATACGGGTTACTGTGTTTTTTCGCGACGATGTCGCAGCTTGTGAAATGTATAACCCACGTTGGAAAAGTACTACAAATAATTCTTACTGCTGTGTAGGCACTATTCTGATAAATCTTACATAATCCTTCTGTGGCGAGTGCATAGATACAAAACAGAATTCCTCATCAGCGCAGTACGTTCCTTGCTATCATATTACATATTCAATTCCCTGAAGTAGAGAGTGCATCTCAGCACTGCAGACCACCAGCGTACTGCGTCAACTCCGAGAAACGAAAAACGCCACTGGCAACACAACCAATACTCGACTAAAAATCTGGGTTCCCCATTGATCACGGACAGGCGACTCGTAATTTAAGTTGGCGTGAGAGGACCGAATCTGACACGCGCTGTGCCAGAGGCGGACACGGCGAGCCGTCTGTTCGGCCCCCGAGATCCATCAAAGCGAACGCGCATCGATCGGATGCTGGCTACTAATCCCTGCCCGCGTTCGATGACGTTATCTGAGCATTGATTCACGTCCAGGGGACCAGAGGGTTGTTTAATGCATTTCCAATTTAAATGCGAGTGACGTCATCCCGCGTCCGTCTGCAGTCCCTCACGGCGCGCAGCGAAAGGGGTGGCAGGAGCACGTGGTGCCAGTCGAAACCCTTTGCGGGCGCCGGCCCCTCGCTAGGGGAGGATCAACTTCATTAGTGCACGCTCTGCGAGGTAAGCCTATCCTTTTTGCCCGGGAAACTCTTCTGAGCGAAGAAGTTCGAACTGAAGGGAACTGCCATTTTTGAAGATGCAACTCTGTAGACATACATCAAAACCTATCCGTACCAAAGGGAAGGTTTCTGTTGGAGCTGTGATAAATTACGTCTATGACAGTAGCATATAATAAAATGCACATTTATTAGCTTTGATGAGTGATTTATTACGCAGCTTCGACGAAAGCGTGGACCTGTGTGTTGAGCAGTGTCTTTGCTTCGCTTTTCGAAGGGAAGCCATGGTATTTTAAAGTTCATCATATACGCATTTCCATTTACTTCTGGCTGCGTTTCCAACAGTCCTAACGTTGGGCGATTAATAATAGTTATAAATACACAATAAATTGGAAAAAACTGCATTTTCTTTCCTGAATTCCGATTTGCTTTCAGAATTGAGCCTAGTGGTCAGTCATTTAGCTGTCTTTACGTTTTCTTTTCGTTCGAGTTGCTACAGTACCGAAACCCGCAAGAGCAGTTTGTATGGGAAGATGGTAAAAATTTAAAATTCCAGATGTCGATGTTTCTGATCGAATTAAAATATGACTACTACAATGTTCGGAATTTCCTTAACTGCTTACGAAGTGCAAACGTAAAACATCTTTAAATTATTTGTTCTGCCTGTTCTACCTCTTTTTGTTAAATAAATACAAACGTCAATGTGCTACCGTGTTACAAGCACTGCCTGATACTAATTAAAATTTCATAACGTGCTGGCGATTACAAAGAAAACAGAGATAGTAGAATATTTAGATCCTACCCTTGTTTCTGCATTTGCCTTAGGAAAAACCCAAAATTCTTTTGCCAGTGCTTTAAGGCTAAAATGTAATATAACCTTTTCTTGTAATAGGCAATGAAACTTACCCACTTTTACCCAGTTTGTTAAAATCTTACGGAAGGCATCAGTTAGATGCTAAAAAATAACACTTCAATAGTAATTTTATCACGAACACGAGGAAATGGAAAAAGGGTTTTCGAAATAATAGAGGGTGACGCAGGTACGAAAGACCACACCAGATACATCAAGAATTCATAAATATTTCGAGGTGCGGTTTCTGCCAAAATGGACAATATGGCGAATTTTCTGACGCTCGGAAGTAATTTTTGTCAATTATAGTCGCCGAATTACGACGCCGACTTTTTTCTTAATGGAGCCAGAGGTATACGAGTATGCTTTGTCTGTGGCATTTGGAAAAAGCTGCTAAGAGAACTTCGGCGACATAATTTGTTTGGGACTTGATCAAATTGTATAAAGTTAACAGCGCCGCAAACTACTGTCCCTCCGTCAAGAGAAGAGTTCCCACAAACGTTGCCCTGTTATACGAAATGGAAGCAAGCACTTAACTCTCGTACGATTCACGTGTTTATTATTACTGCAGTCATACCAAGTGTTCAAAACTTTGACCTTGGACATTGCTACACGCTGTGGAGTGATTCTGGAGAAACAATACTACACTTACATTTCATCTGGAGCTAGCGGCAGCAAAGGCACGAGTATCACTCATCTGATGCCTCTGGGAGTCGTCGGTGCTACGAGATAGTGTGCAGACCGTTTTGCGCTTCCTAAACGATCTTTCCATACTCTCCAAATGTTCTCTTACGGCGGTCTGTCATTACACGTGCGGAACGGGAGGGACATCCGTCATGTTGGTACCACACTGATGTTCAGGGGGATACCTTCCAATAACTGCGACAGTTCTTAGGAACTCGAGGTACTTGAGCGTATTTAAATTCTCATCAATAAAACAGAGACCAATGATGCAGCTCTTGAAAACATGCGTGAAACGTTGATAAAATAAGAGCGTACATTTTAGCACTTCCCTCAGACAGATTGTATTTGCAGCTGATGATTCGTGCATTTTCCGAAGATTGACTTGCCCGTGGTTTGTTGACGATGCTGCTATCTTAAACAAAATTTTGCATACATATGCCGCTTCACTTTGGCTTTCCCTAGATATCATTCGGAGAATTTAACAGCATTGTAAATCATTGTCATGAAGCCGTAGATGCACCGAAACGCGAAGAATATGAGAATGCAGTGGAATTTAGGGTATATGGACCATTCGGTTGGTTGATTCCTCTCTTACTTCCGAGATGGTTCTTAGTGACATTTGGAGTGTGTGTTCTCCTGACAAAATGTCAGTTTCATTTCCTTCACCTATTTCATTCTCTACACTTCTAGTTTCTAAAACTTTTTTATAATGTTTGCAAAGACAGATCGCACGTGCTTGATCAGAACTGGATTCACACAACCGCACAGCTGCTCTAATAGCTTGGAGACATTCACCGTAAACGACATCCACTTTTCAACTTGTATGCACTGTGATTGTCTCAGTACCTTAACGAGCAAATTCCTTATTACTACAGTAGCAGAACACTGTCTAATGGGCTTCAAGTGCGCAGGTAAGGGCCAGAACCATACCTGAATTACGTGTTTCTTTCTATTTGCTATAACAGGGCAAACGTTTGTGGAATCACTGAAATCTCTTCTCGTCACGGCGAGTCAGTGGTTTGCGGCGATGTCATTTTTATATTATTTGATCAAGGTTCATACATGTTAAGCCGTTGAAAATCTCTTAGAAGCTTCTTGCAGGTGCCACAGAAACAAATATAGAGTTCCAATAGGAAAAAATAAACGAAGTCGATGTCATAATTCCGCGACTCCGAACAATAAACATACTTGCGATAATCAAGAAATTCGCCGCCTTATAGTCCTCTATAACTTGGCGAAAACCACAAATCGATATATTTGTTCATTTTGAATATATCTGGGGTGGCCTGTCTTAGCTGCATTACCCTTTCTCTTCTAAGTGGAGAATATGAGCCACAGCAATGTAAGCATTTGTTTATGTGGCAGATGATAATTTTATATGTATTTTCTTACTGCATAGTTAAATAATAACTGACAGAGAACACAGATCGAAGATTATTTTACAGTGAAGACACTTTCACAACTAATGTGATGTCAGCTAACTAAGCTTTTTCCGAAAGGCGACGTCAACCAGCTGCAAAAATTCGTGATCTCTTCAAAACTTGTCTTTGTCAGAATCCAATGTGAATATACCTTACTTCTTATAACATCGGTTTAGTTACGTGAAAACAAGTTATTGTTTCTGTATTGTTTTCAGTTTGGCTGTCACATTATAAATTTTCAGTTTTTCTTGGCACTCTGAACCACATAGCTATAACACAGTCTTTCGTTATACCATAGTTTAACTGGCAAGCAAAGGGATACACAAGGGAATGAGTTTCATCCTGATATGCTGAAGCAATTGTAATATAACGAACTACTGTTTGATAAGACGACGCCAGAATTATATCATTGTTTATCCACGCAGTGATAGACATATATTGGTACTTTTCGTTATCACATTGTTTATATTTTTGCATCGTAAGCCTAGTAAATATACGTGCTATGTTAGATATTGAATGTCAATATTTATGCGCATCGGAATTTGTATACGTGTCCGTGTTTTATCATCTGATTGCGTTAATATGTGTAATATGACTTCAAGGAAAATTATTCAACACTCTGCGACAGGAATCTGACAACAGGAAAAATTGTGTACGACTGTAAGTCGGTAAAAGTTCTCTATCGTGTTGTTCGTCTGCCTAAAAGTTCAACACACATGCAGTAGCGTCCACTTTTTAAGCTGGAGAAGTGGCGGCGCCGCAATACGTTTCTTCTATCCTTTCTTACGTTATCTTCGTTGGTGAATAACTGATTGAAGTAGTTGGCACGTATACACGTTTTTTTTATATCATGAATTATTATTTCGAGGGATATTTGTTCGACACCATTTTAATTACATTGCCCCAGTCTGTGCACACTACTTAGCACTCTGCAAAAATTTAACTGATTTAAATACTCTTCTGAGCAATATTCTGCACCGTATGAGTACAGTTAACTATATCATTCTGTCTTCACAGAACCCAATAACATTTCTCTCACCTCCACTTCCTCGTCGGCGTCCAGCCATCCAGATTTAGGTTTTGCATGATTTCTCTAAACCGCTTAGAGCAAATCCTGGGAGGTTACCTACAATAAAGCACGGCTGATTTCCTTCCCTATCCTTCCATAATAAGAGCTAGTGTTTCGTCTCTAATGACCTAGTTGTCGACGGGGCTTTAAACGCTGATCTTAATTCTTCTTTTCTCGCTATCGTCTCCTGTCTCCCCTCGGGCGCCCGACTTGTTCTCCTGTATACGTCTGGAATCTCCCCGTGATTGACATCGCCCTGGACAGTATACCCGTTCGTTTGACGCCTGTGGTAGCACCCCTTCTTCACTTACTTTGCTTGCCACGTAGTCCACCATGTTCCTACATATGATGCGATCATGACTGCATCACTCTTCCAATGATTTCCTTCCATGAGTGGTGCTGTGCTCTAATTAAACTACTAGAAACTCTACGGTTCGAGTTCAAGGTTATCTCACAACTACAAAGTTTAATTATTTTTCACTGTATCAATTGATGATGCTTTGTAATTAACAGTGAAGCGCGTCCAGTTTAAATCTCTTAAATCGCAATAAGCGCAAGATGGAATAAATAGCAAATAATAGGTAATAGCTACTGTGGAAGAAGGCCATCCAAATAAGTGTATGATGGCTTGAGTGTTTATGGTCCGACAATGTGACCCGGCAAGAACTTCATCAGCCAAACTCTCGACATCCGTACTCTATATCGACGAAGAAAACACAGGTTGGGGTTATCGGCACTCTTGTAACTGCTCAGTTGCTACTCTGCAAGACGGACTGGTTACCTGGCCATAGAGAGAAATAACTCGATCACATGACTACGTATAGTTACGTGCAAACTACCTTCGTAGGAAGTCACAACAACTTGCTCTTATCCTCATTAATTTAACTGAGAACGAGAAATGTCTGAGAGTGCCTACAGAGGAGACGACAGAAGCAAATTTTGACAAGCAAAGGTTAAAGTAAGCCAACGGTGTGGAAACTACTGACTGGAGGGATTTGAAGCCGAGCGGAGCAGGATTCAGATATCTGACCCAGAAGGGGGGTAGGTAAAACGCATACGATACATCATTTGTGATAGAGATAAAAGTCTTATTAGACAGCAGTTTCTGCAATATTATGAATAACCAAAGAAAATACCATTCTTGCTAAAACGTCGCAGCTTTTGTAATGCAGAGCTGGAATTCCAGGCTAGCAAAGGCACTCGAAAGTAAACTGGTCCACTTTGATTTTAAAAACTGTCACAATAAATAAATCATTGCGTGCAGGCGAGAGAAAAGATTTGGAAACACAGTGTACTGAATTAAGCTTTTTACGAGAAAACGAAGCATCAGAATTATAGTGGCCAGCTATTTATCCAGACGAATGAAGGATGAATGCACACTTCACTGTGAATAAATGCTTCGAGGTGAGGCCGTGAAAAGATCATTGTCCAGTAAGAGTGCCAGACAACGTTTCATTTCTGTGAATACAGAGTTTCTTTTCGTGTTCACATCTCTTCTGAGACTACAACAAGAAGACTTTCGACAGTCACGTAGAAATGAACAGAAGAAAAAGATATGCAAGTAATAAGGAACGCAAGGCTTTTGGCATTAAGTCAGGAGCACATATTTCTCCCGTTTATTCTACAAATGAAATTTTTCAAGAAATTGATTACCATCTCAGTGCCGCCGTACTATGTAGGCCCATATCTGTAGACTCGGACTGACACATTGCGATGAATAAAATCCACAGTCGTAATGCGTCAAGCATGTCACTCTCTTAGCCGAAATAATAAGGTGTGATACTTTTGCTACTAATAAATAAACTTTCTGTCTGCTAGCCTGGTGCAAGCCTTCCGACCTAAAACGCTGTTTCGGCGACTTTGGCATCAATATCGCTGCTTTCCAGTTGGTTTCCCAATGCTTTTCCACCGGATAAAAATTTTATGTTGTCACCGGGACCTCGGCATTATTAGCCATTAATTCTAACCACAACAGCAAGCGGTAACTTTTCTTTTGCAATTGTCTCATTACCTTCTACTACTGTGACATTAGGAGAGTAGAAAGGGTGTGTATCAGGCCAAAACAGTGTTTGATGATACTCTGACGAATGAGGAAACTGAAATGTAATAAAATGTGTTGGTATAAACCTTTTAAGTGCGTAGTGCTTTGAAGTTTACATATATCGAAGAAAAAATATTTTTTTTTAAATATTTAACACCGAAGCTGCTGTTTATTTATTGACGGATTACCTTGTATTAGTGCCGGACTAGGCTACAGATGCACCTGAAATCAAAGCAAAGAGTGATGAAAATGGGCAAAGCCCAAAACTGGTCAGGCCCCTTTGATATTAAACATTCAAAAATGTCTTTTCTTTAAGTTCAATTGGCGAAATTGAAAGTGTGGGCTTTATCATTCGTAACTGAAAGAACGAACACAGCTGTGGAAGAGAGCTACGTGAGCGGCTAGAGTGAGATATGCTGTCCGTCCGCTTCTCATTGTACGTGGGCTTCCTTCTGTGGCGTGAAGACTTGCAGTGTGTGTCAGCGCGCCTCTTGTGAAGGTATAGTACTGTACATCATCACTGCCTCTCCCTCCCTGCTTGTCGGGCGTAAACCTACGGTGCTCGCATCCTGACAAGGCAACCAGTTCGCTTTGCCGCGTATTGATAACAATACAAACGTTCTCTCACCGATTTAGTTCATTTTGAAATGGTGTTCGGGACATGACTACGATTTTATCGTATTTGAACAGGAAGATGCAACTCTCGGACGTTTTCCTGAAAATCGAGTTTGAAATGCCGGCACGGTAGCTCAGCGTGTTCGGTCAGAGAGCTGGTAGGCCTCTGTAATAAAAAACTGCGTGGAAGGATCCACAAACGAACTTTAACGGATGTCATGTGACGTCCACAATGACCAAACACAACGATCAACAACGAACAAAAAGAATCTCACTGTCTAATCTCGCTTTTTTCCTTCCCACGTAATTCCTGCAACAGATTTATTATAACCGCGCAAATTATTAATATTTAATCATTGGATATTGTTTTCCTGGTCTTCGTCTTGAAAAAAAGGAGAAAGGTTTTTTAAGGAAACTGGAAATAAAAATGTATACACAAGAGCTTTGAGTCAGATGAGTGTGGTCATTTCGTTTATGTTATGGTTCAAATGGCTCTAAGCACTATGGGGCTTAACATCTGAAGTCATCAGTCCACTAGACTTAGAACTACTTAAACCTAACTAACCTAAGGACATCACACACATCCATGCCTGAGGCAGGATTCGAACCTGCGACCGTAGCAGCAGCGCGGTATCGTACTGAAGAGCCTAGAACCGCTCGGCCACAGCTGCCGGCTCATTTATGTTATTGTACCAACGTTTCTGACAGGTATAATATGTAACGAACGGAGATCTACACGAATCAGGATGATACTTATCGAAGAGATTCTGTGAAGAGATCTGGCTCTTATGGCACTAAGCGCTTAGCCGCTCAGCTGCCGACTCGTTGCATATTTGTGAGAAATGCAAAGTATATAAGCTCGCCTAAAATTTTCAAACACAGTTCTCTTGAAAACGATTGACAGCTGCGTCACCCTATTTATGCTGCTCGTGCCACGCACACTCTATTAATATGAACAAAATCGGTGAGGGGAAGACTGTCTGATCCCCATGTAAGTGCGGCTCGGAGCGACCCTCCAATATAAAGTCTGCTATTGGAATGTCGTTCACAGTTTTAGATGGTACGGAATTACGGTTACTCTTGTCTTATTTCACAGTTGTAATATAAACGAAACCTAATGTAGCAATGATTTCACTAAACTCTGCATTCCTTCCATTAGATGAATACCTCAGATAAAAGTGTGATTCCCAAATTAATGTAGTTTGGCACATACCTGCACGCATTTTGCTATTGCTCTCATGATACACATGTGAAACAGAAGATTGTATTATTCTTCGACTGGTTTCAGAAAAGTTTCTTTTCAGATATGCATTGCAACTCACAACTCCATAGGGAACAATAGTAACAATGTTTCTGTCTTTCTCGATTTCTCTTACATTCAAGAATAGGCGGCGTTGTCTGCTTCACATTAGCCATTCAAGCATATGAAGAACAATACCAAGGCCATACTAATGATAGATCGAATTTTTAATTTCTATGGTGCTACTTCACAGTTATGACTATTAAATATCTAAGCCTAACGTTCCAAAGCGATATGTCGTCGAATCAGCGTGTAAGGACTGTAGTGGGGTAAACGAATGGTCGACTTAGAAATTTCATGAGAATTTTAGGGAAGTGAACCTCATCTGTAAAGGAGAGCATCTATAGACCACTAATGCGATTCATTCTTGAGTGCTGCTCGAGTGTTCGGAGTATCCTTCAGTTCGGATTAGAGGAAGACATCAAAGTAATTCAGAGGCGTGATGCTAGATTTATTACCATTAGGTTCGATCAACACGTGAATGTTACGGAAATGCTCTACGAACACAAATGGGAATCTCTGGACAGAAGCCCATGATTTTTTTTTGCAAAACACTATTGAGAACTTGAGATGCAGCATTTGCTACTGACTGACTGACGGCAACGCACATGTCGCGTAAGGGTCACGAAGGTAAGCGAGATACTCCTACGGAGGCTTATAGATGGTTGCTTTTCCTCGCTCTATTTGCGAGCGGAACATGAAAGGAAATGATTAGTGGTGGTACAAGGAACCATCCACCACGCAACAGATGGTGACTCGCGGAGTATGTGTCTAGATTCAGAGGTAAGAGAACAAGCCGTTGTACATTAAGTAGCAATTAGCAACTTTCATTTGGTCTTTCATTCTTAGCACTGTATTTGAAGGAATTTTATGTAACATGCTACTGATCGGCCTATAAAATCAGTTTAGGTATTCGCTTCAGTAGTATAAAACCCAATTTTAGTTGCAAAAGAGGCAACTGTTTACGAAATACCAAGTTCGTACTGCTGACTACATCTCGAGGCGTTGAAACGGAGTAATTTCTCCTGGTGCGGTCACAGGATGAAAATGCAATGCGTCGTATGTCTTCTGCCTCACGTCTGACAGGTTTCCGATACTAAATGCGTTCAAACCACTGCTCTATAACATTGTACTAAATTTCAACAAACTCTAATCCAAACAAGCAGAGCTTCATCTTCCCGGGCGAGAAAGAAAGTATCAACGACGCAGCGAAACACTCATAACTTTCCTACAATATTTTAAGCTGTTGATGAAATATTACGTGTGACACATTATAAAGTTGTATCATTACCGCTAGTTAAAAATAATATGACTGAATGTATGCGATAGTCGATGGAAACATGTTACAGCAAACTTGGGTCCGCAGACAAGTCGTTTGCGCGATAATTGCCAATTTATAGTTACGAACCACCACTGACTTCGGTATGAAATATCGCCCTAGTGAGTTAGCACTAACATGCTTGAAACGTTAACTTTTCGATCACGTACCCAACGTAACTGGGCTCAATTTCAGCCAACGGCTCATGGTTAGGAACGTGGTGCATGCGTGATGGGTTATCTCGTGCTGATGTAAGACTTAGTTTTCGGTGTTGATTATAATACATCCCATAGAGATAGAGAGAGAGAGAGAGAGAGAGAGAGAGAGAGAGAGAGAGAGTGTGTGTGTAATGGTACAGAGCAGCGGTAGTCTAACGTCGTAGGCCAAAATATAGACATCATCCACAACTCAATTTATAGAAAATGTCTACAAATTGCAAGAGGTGGAGATGGATACGAGTGAGGCTAGATCAGTGGTCGTCAAACTGCCATCTGAATCAAGTATACGTTTGAGTCGCGGTTCCCACCTATTTTTATAACAATATGCATCTAGCAACTAACAGCTGGATTCCAAAACGTCCACTAACTTTACGAGCCTCTTAAGACTGCAGTTTTCGTGCTCAGTAGTAAACAAAAAATACTTAAAGATAACATAATATTTTAAGAAGGATTAAATTTTAATTGACGTTGAAGAATCCGGCTGTGAGCTAAGTAAATTTGGCCGCGTACCTCAGAGCCAGAAGGCCATGCAGAGCGGTCATTCGCATTTAGAGGATGTGAGGGGGTGAATGTTTTATGGTTTGTCTCCTAGTATTGGCAACCCACAGGCTTGCGCGAGTCATACCGGTCAGCTGATATGATATAAATTTCAAACGGAATTAGCACGGGTTCGTGAATGCGCATTACAGAGAGAGTAATTTTTAAATACGTTGTATATCTGTAACAAGGAATGTGAAGTTAGATTAAGGCCATTGTAATACAACGCAGAGAGTAGACGATATATGACATTCGAAATATTCAGTAAATATCTGCAGCTGTAAGTCATGTTCCACAATCCATTAAATGTAAGTAGAAGCCGGCCGGTGTGGTCGAGCGGTTCTAGGCGCTTCAGTCTGGAACCGCACGACCGCTACGGTCGCAGGTTCGAATCCTGGCTCGGGCATGGACTGTGTGATATCCCTAGGTTAGTTTGGTTTAAGTAGTTCACAGTTATTAATCAGATAATCATTCACCCACACAGACATCACAAAACACTTCGTCAGGCAAATTATCGTTTGCTTGTTGTTGCTATTTTACTGGGTTTTCGTAACATAGTTATTTAAGTAGGTTAACAATTAATAATAAGATCGGTTCACATGCGGTCCAGAGTGCTGCCCGACTACATCAGTATACCAGAATGAAGTTTTCACTCTGCAGCGCAGTGTATGCTGATATGGAACTTCCCGGCAGATTAAAACTGTGTGCCAGACCGAGACTAGAACTCGGGACCTTTGCTTTTCACGGGCAAGTGCTCTACCAGTTTTATATCAGTATTGGTCCTTGAGCACAAACGTTTGACGACCACTCCGCTAGATAAAAGCTAAATTATGTTGCTAGTATTCATTTAAACCAAGCAAGGAGAAAACTTGTGTTGATAGAAGATAACATCATTTTAAAATTAAAAAAGCTCCACGATTTTTTGGATCACTTTCAAATAGTCATCAAGTTTCGTTCAGGTACTCTACAAAAAACGCTTCATGCTTCTAATGACCTAATGAACGTGTCTTTCAGAGAACATCTATAAGTTTTGAGGAGCATAACCGCAAATCTCCTTGCCTCTTTAGGGTTGAATCGACTGAGAACACTTGAGTAAACTTAATAGTGTTGAAACTGATGGGCAGCGCCATACATCACGAGTCATGTTTTCCAACACGCATGGTACTGTCGGCTGAAAAATGGTCTTGGAACAGATGTCGCGAATGCTGCAGTACCTATCCCATCCCATTTCCGGTCTCCAAACAAAGTGAGGCATTCTTAATCACCATGAGAAGCTTAAACCGGAAGTTACTATTGATAATAGCAAGTGGTTTTAATATTGTGACTTGGCAATGTTTGTATAGGTCTTGAATGAGACAAGAATTGGTGTTTTGTATACATTCTATCGTACTTCGATCATTGTTATATTCAAGTTATTAACAAGCGTACGCTTAGTAATTAATTTTCCACATTACCACATAAAACCCCTGTCTTCACACGTTAAGTGAAGCGAACATTTCTGAAAGTTCTCAGTCACAAGCGACGACACTCGACGTACCGTAAATAGAGCCAGCGAGTGGCATCACGTTAGCCTAGTACATTTGAAACTACCCAGAAGCAAAAAAACGATTATGTACCGAATCAAAACACCCTTAGAAGTTTTAATGACATGGTCAGTTCAACCAATTTATGTAACTAGTAACTGTAAATGTGTTATAGATCCGAACACTTTCTAGATGCAGTCGAAAAGGACAGATTGGGATTTTCCACTGTTTCAGGAAACTTGACACCAAATGCCTAATCGTTTTGTTCTTTATTTCCAACCCTCAAACCCTGTCGCACACATGCCAGCAGATTAACTTGTATCTATTCACTCTATACGTCTTATCCCAACATAACTTTAGTCATCTGCAACTGCTTAACGACGAAATTTCATTTGTAGTCCCACCGATCTTTCTATATTTAACAGAAAAAGCCTTTTTCTCTCCATGTCAGAGCTTTACTCTTCTCACACCTTTCTTAGCATCACACAGGTTCTGGGTCCACTTCCACAAATAAAGAAATCCTACGTCATCCATCCATCACCTCCGACAGTCGCAGAACACACCAACAATGCATAACACCACTGAAGAATAAACTGAAGAGTCAAAGAAACTGGTACACGTGCCTAATATCGTGCAGGGCCCCCGCGAGCACGCAGAAGTGACGCAGTACGACCTGGTATGGACTAGACTAATGCCTGAAGTAGCGCTAGAAGGAACTCAAACCATGAATCCTACAGGGCTGTTCATAAATCCGAGGGGATGGAGACCTCTGTTGAACAGCACGTTGCAAGGGATCCCAGGTAAGCTCAATACTGTTCATGTCTGGCGAATTTGGTGGCCAGTGGAAGTGTTTAAACTCAGAAGAGTGTTCCTGGAGCCACTCTGTAGCAGTTCTCGACTTGTGGGATGCCGCAATGTACTTCTGCAGTTGCCCAAGTTGTCGGAATGCACAGTGGACATGAATGGATGCAGGTGATCAGTCAGGATGTATACGTACGTATCACCTGTCAAAGTGTATCTAGACGTATCTGGGGCCCCATACCACTCCAACTGCATACGCCCCACACCATTACAGAGCATTCACCACCTTGAGCAGTCCCAGCTGACATCCAGCGCCCATGAGGTGGTGTCCATACCAGTACACGTCCATCCGCTGGATACAATTTGAAACGAGATTTGTCCAACCAGGCGACATGTCTCCAGCCATCAATAGTCCAATGTCGGTGTTGACGGGCCCAGGTGATGTCTAAAACTTCGTGTCGTGCAGGCATCAACGTTACAAGGGTAGACCTTCGGCCCCGAAAGCCCATATCGATGATGTTTCGTTGAATAGTTCGCACGCTGACACTTGTGGATGGCCCGGCACTGAAATCTGCAGCAATTTGTCTAAGGGTTGCACTTCTGTCACGTTGAATAATTCTTTCCAATTGTCGTTGGTCCCGTTGTTGCAGGATCGGAGATTTGATGTTTTATCGTATTTATGATATTCACGGTACACATCTGAAATAGTCACACTGGAAAATCCCCACTTCATCGCTACCTCGGAGATGCTGTGTCCCATCGCTCGTGCACCTGCTATAACAACACATTCAAACTCATTTAAATCTTGATGACTTGGCATTATAGCGGCAGTAACCGATTTAAAAACTGTGCCAGACACTTATTGTATTACATAGGCGCCGCCAACGGCAGCACGGTATCTACCTTTCCACATATATCTGTATTTGAATACGCATGCCTATACCAATTTCTTCGGCGCTTCAGTGTGCCTCTTTCTGTATAATTTTCGAGAAAATTCTTCTATCTCAATACCATCTCAAAGAGAGTCGTGGCTATTTCCTTTTATGAAACACATGCAATATATTTCGTATGTATCAGAAATTGCTCTGGGTGAAGAGCGTATTTTGCTGACCCCTACACCAAAAGTTTTGTAAAGGGAATGGACAAGGAACAGTAAAGGAATAACGATCGTCCCTAATAGACAATGTACATTTTAAAATAAAGATAGATACTGATGTACGTTCGTTATCATTCCGTACTAACAGCGCAGAAAAGTAGTGTTTTGTATTTAATTCAGCTTCTCAGATTTACAAGCATATTTTAATTTCAACAAAATGGCTCTGAGCACTATGGGACTTAACATCTGAGGTGAGGTCATCAGTCCCCTAGAACTCAGAACTACTTAAACCTAACTAACCTAAGGACATACACACATCCATGCCCGAGGCAGGATTCGAACCTGCGACCGTAGCGGTCGCGCGGTTCCAGACTGAAGCGCCTAGATCCACTCGGCCACACCGGCCGGCCATATTTTAATTAATTAACAGTTTTAAAAATTACGCCCATCGTTTATTTTCATACAAATAGCAGCCCACATCTACGCGAAATTGTTCGACACTAATTTACGCAGCATAAGAGTTATCTTGCTCCATGGTTCGGTCCTAATAAATACATATATATGCATGAAGTAATCAACAGTAGTTCAAAGCGCTAATGCCGTTATACGAAAGTAAGAGTATTTCGTATTGTATAAGTAAAGTTAGCCGCTCTGACCTTTCAAATTGCGATTTACCGTTTCTGGTAATTCCTGCGGTAGCTTTGTGTTCCAAGAGAGCAAATGTTATCTAAGAGTTGTCGCTATCTTTCATAGTCGTCTTCCGTACAGCCTCCACTTCCAGACCGTTAATCAAAATTATCCAAGTTGGTTGCCTTGATGCAAAAATCCTTTGCCCTCTCTGACGTGAGACGACTCACGATTAATCCGCCTGTTTCTCGGAAGGAGCCTTCATTAATCACTTTCCTAATTGTTCTCTTCTTTGTGTCATCGCTTGTACTTTAACACCCAGTCAAAACTTAAATATTTTTGCGAATTAAGAACTTCGTAAATGTAATAGTTGATAGGTGATGTTTTCGTAATTTCTTTTTATTACTTCTTTCCTTTGATATTTTAGTTCGTTTTAATTGATAAAATGATATTACTATTGAATTACAAAGACGGCAGATCAACTGCCACGAATATCTTCCCAAAACTTTTCCTATTTTTACAAACCTGTACCCCTTACATCTATAAACAGCGTGACTTCATGAATGATGTAGTTAAGTGAAAGCTATAGTGTGTCTTCGGTTAGCAGTAGTGATTTCAGTTACACCTGTGTTAAACTAAATAACCACCATGCTGTTAGCGACGAACGGCTGCTTATCACAGGTCGTTTGCGAACTGCTGAGTACGAAGAACACTACTCAGCATACTTGTTTGGTGGTTTATGTATCATAAGCCTTATGTAACTTTCTACGTTTAAAACACTTGGCAACAGAAATAACGAAACACGCCAGCGGGAGTATGACAAAAGCGTTTTCCATAGTGCTATGGTTAAGTTTCGAAACACTTGCAGAAAATTTACTTGTGCGATAAATAGTCGTGTGCCGTTGTTTTCGCCGGCCGGTGTGGCCGAGAGGTTGTAGGCGCTACAGTCTGGAACCGCGCGACCGCTACGGTCGCAGGTCCGAATCCTGCCGTGGGCATGGATGTGTGTGATGCCCTTAGGTTAGTTATGTTTAAGTAGTTTTAAGTTCTAGGGGACTGATGACCTCAGATGTTAAGTCCCATAGTGCTCAGAGCCATTTGAATTTGAACCTAGTCAGGAGGAGACTCGCTCTGCTGTCAGCCTGAATTGCCGGTTCTCTAAATTTTTTCAATAGTGCTCCTAGGAAAGAACGTTGCCGTCCATTTGAGCCACTATTTTGCCGTTGTTTTCAGGAGCCTCTGGTTGTACGTATGGACATTGATGAGCATTATCTAGCTTTATAAAACTTTTTTTTTTTTTAGTTCCCATGTCCGAAAGAACGGAGACGACAGATTTATATAACTGATTCGCCTAGATGGGCAATGGGTCCACCTTCTTCAGTGCGGTTGCACAAGCACGTCCTACCTCCTGCGGAAATCTCAGAGTAGCGGGGATGGAGGAAACGGACAGGGACTACGGGTAGGGAATGTGGGTTGGCTATGAAGCGTGCCAAGACAGTTTGCGCAGTTGCGATAACACTGCGTTCCGGATGGCGCTGTGGTTAACGGACCTCCCTAGTACGCGGGAAATCCAGGGTTCGAAACCGATGCGGCACACATCTTCGCTCCTCGCCACCGATTCCTCATAATGTCCCGATACAGCTTACATCACTAATCCCTTCCCTTTCGTTTCCTTTCTCTCCCCTCCACCATCAATTTACATCTACTGAAAAGAGTTAATGCTCCACAAGATTTCGGGATTGCAGCCGGATCTCATCGACTTCTTTCCACGATATTTCGGCTGACAACCTTACAGCCATCTTAAGGCGAGTGTTTGACACTGGAGATTGCTAGTTTTTTTTTTACTTTATTGTTATTGTAAAGCCTGTACAAATCAGGTAGGCTGGCAGCGGCACACTACGTCGCTCTTCAGCCATAGCGTTTACAATAGTAGAAGAAACGGAGCATGATAATGACACAAAGTGACGGGCAACAGAGAGAGGTCACAGAGACACAAAAAACATGGAGTGGTTCACACGTGACGATAACAACACTGAAAACACGTTGGCACGGCGCACAGAACACTGACGAATCCGACAGCACAAGTGAACGTAGTAGTGGGACGGCGGACACCAAAAACACTAAACGACGTCACACACACGAGACACAGAAGGCGATGATCTCCGGCGCGCGAATGTTCACTTGCGTGTGCGAGTCCGGGGACCTGCCAAGAGAGGAGGAGGAGGAAGGGGAGTGGGAGAGCGAGAGGGGAGAGCAGAGATGCCACGGGCAGAAGAGATAGGGGGGAGGGAGGAAGAGGGTGAGGAAGCCCGGGGGAAGAGGGGGGAGGGAGGGGACTGGGAAAAGGAAAAAGAAGGGAAGGGAAGAGAAGAGAAGGAAGGGAGGGTGCCGAAAGGAAAGGACACCGGAAGTGGGGGGCGGGGCAGGGTCAAAGTTGATAGGAGGGGACGAGGACATGATCAGGGAGAGATTGCTAGTGCAAGTCGCTCTATTTATACGTAAAAGTGGCGCAAGACGCGCATGCGCAAGTTACCGTAGCATGCGCGCCACCTGTCGATTCCAAGGCCCTCTACAATATTACTGCAACTATGGAGCGCAAACGAATGCGTGAAACAAGTAAAACATGCACGCAGACGTGTCCAAAACAATAAAATGCAAAATTTCAATATTAAAATTACTTGTCGCTCGACATGTCAGAAGCCATAAAAAGTTTTCTTTTGGTTGATATTAAAGAAATCCATCTGCATCCATAGATGCAGTAATATTGTAGAGGGCCTTGGAATCGACAGGTGGCGCGCGTGCCACAGTAACTTGCGCATGCGCGTCTTGCGCCACTTTTACGTATAAATAGAGCGACTTGCAGTAGCAATCTCCAATGTCAAACACTCGCCTGAAGATGGCTGTAAGGTTGTCAGCCAAAATATCGTAGAAAGAAGTCGATGAGATCCGGCTGCAATCCCGAAATCTTGTGGAATATTCGATACGCCGGGAAAACTTCAAGAGTCACAGAGTTAATGCTACTTGCTCGCCGTTGGTAATATCCACTGTCGATAACTTTTGGCATTAATGAAACTTGGTTGTCTGATGGCACTGGTTATGTGCGTTCATGCTTGCGCGCGCGCGCGCGCTTGTGTATGTGTATGTGTGTGTGTGTGTTACCTCTTCCGGCTGCGTTCCTGTGAGTTGTTTGAATAAACACACGACCAGTCTTGTAGCCATATCAAGTCACGAGAGATATATCAATCAAGTATGTAAGTTCCGTATTTGATTAAAAACACAGGGGCGTAACGTAGACGTTTGTTATACCGCAAGTGGTTCCGGTTGGTCGACCTTGCTTCGAGTAACTTATTTCCAAATTTGCTCGAACAGTCCACGGGTAAACTGTCGGTTCATAATGTCCAACGGGCATAATATTTCGGCGATCAGACGTGTTGCCATCGTCAGGTGCGCTGACGAACTGAGCTGCTGAGGGCGGGCGGCCGATTTAAATCCCCTCCCCCCGCGGGCCGCTCTCTTCGGCGTCCGCACCCGCGCCCGCGCGCCCACGTCTTCGCGTCCGCCGGCGCGCGGGCGAGGGCGCGGGCGGCCTAGAGAGCGGCCCGCGGGGGGAGGGGATTTAAATCGGCCGCCCGCCCTCAGCAGCTCAGTTCGTCAGCGCACCTGACGATGGCGACATGTCTGATCGCCGAAATATTGTGCCCGAGCCACCTGGTGAGAAGAGCATTGTACGCAAAAACCTTGTAGATCCAAAAAACTTATTCCTACCATCTCTACATATAAAGTTAGGCCTAATGAAACAGCTTGTAAAGGCTTTGCTTAAAGACTGACCATGTTTCAGGTATCTGTGCCAAACGTTTCCACACCTTTCAGAAGCTAAACAAACAGAAGGCATCTTTGTCCAACCTGCCATTAGAAAATCGATGTTTGATGTTAACTTTGAATACACAATGACCTTAAATGTGAAAGAAGCACTGGTATCATTCAAGCAACCGACAGTGTACCCGTGGAATGTTCGAGCAGCAAATACGCCGGGAGAAACTGGAGAATCTATTTCCAAATTGATCGTTAACTACACTCCTGGAAATGGAAAAAAGAACACATTGACACCGGTGTGTCAGACCCACCATACTTGCTCCGGACACTGCGAGAGGGCTGTACAAGCAATGATCACACGCACGGCACAGCGGACACACCAGGAACCGCGGTGTTGGCCGTCGAATGGCGCTAGCTGCGCAGCATTTGTGCACCGCCGCCGTCAGTGTCAGCCAGTTTGCCGTGGCATACGGAGCTCCATCGCAGTCTTTAACACTGGTAGCATGCCGCGACAGCGTGGACGTGAACCGTATGTGCAGTTGACGGACTTTGAGCGAGGGCGTATAGTGGGCATGCGGGAGGCCGGGTGGACGTACCGCCGAATTGCTCAACACGTGGGGCGTGAGGTCTCCACAGTACATCGATGTTGTCGCCAGTGGTCGGCGGAAGGTGCACGTGCCCGTCGACCTGGGACCGGACCGCAGCAACGCACGGATGCACGCCAAGACCGTAGGATCCTACGCAGTGCCGTAGGGGACCGCACCGCCACTTCCCAGCAAATTAGGGACACTGTTGCTCCTGGGGTATCGGCGAGGACCATTCGCAACCGTCTCCATGAAGCTGGGCTACGGTCCCGCACACCGTTAGGCCGTCTTCCGCTCACGCCCCAACATCGTGCAGCCCACCTCCAGTGGTGTCGCGACAGGCGTGAATGGAGGGACGAATGGAGACGTGTCGTCTTCAGCGATGAGAGTCGCTTCTGCCTTGGTGCCAATGATGGTCTTATGCGTGTTTGGCGCCGTGCAGGTGAGCGCCACAATCAGGACTGCATACGACCGAGGCACACAGGGCCAACACCCGGCATCATGGTGTGGGGAGCGATCTCCTACACTGGCCGTACACCACTGGTGATCGTCGAGGGGACACTGAATAGTGCACGGTACATCCAAACCGTCATCGAACCCATCGTTCTACCATTCCTAGACCGGCAAGGGAACTAGCTGTTCCAACAGGACAATGCACGTCCGCATGTATCCCGTGCCACCCTACGTGCTCTAGAAGGTGTAAGTCAACTACCCTGGCCAGCAAGATCTCCGGATCTGTCCCCCATTGAGCATGTTTGGGACTGGATGAAGCGTCGCCTCACGCGTTCTGCACGTCCAGCACGAACGCTGGTCCAACTGAGGCGCCAGGTGGAAATGGCATGGCAAGCCGTTCCACAGGACTACATCCAGCATCTCTACGATCGTCTCCATGGGAGAATAGCAGCCTGCATTGCTGCGAAAGGTGGATATACACTGTACTAGTGCCGACATTGTGCGTGCTCTGTTGCCTGTGTCTATGTGCCTGTGGTTCTGTCAGTGTGATCATGTGATGTATCTGACCCCAGGAATGTGTCAATAAAGTTTCCCCTTCCTGGGACAACGAATTCACGGTGTTCTTATTTCAATTTCCAGGAGTGTATTCACCCTACCGATGTGGCTCCGAAATATTAAAATGCTTGATAAGGGAAGAGGGTTACTACTCGAATTTTACCGACGTGGAGCTACGAAAACTAACAATCTACAATTTGTGGAATTAAGACAGCTCGACTCACCCTGAGAGAGGGCACTCCCCAGAAGGAGTGCTTGCCGATGGCGGGCACGCGAGAGCGCGTGATGTGCAGCTCCTCGAGGCGCAGGAAGTGCTGGAAGATGGGCCCGATGGTGAGCGTGTTGGGATGGTTCGGCGGCGCCGAGATGCGCAGCACCTCGACGCGCGGCGGGTCCATGTCGGCGGTGGGCACCGGGCCGTCCATGCCGCCCCGCAGGCACGACACCTCGCGGCGGCCGCGCGCGTCCAGCGAGCACTCGCACGCCTCGGGGCACACCGACCACGCGCCGCGCCCCGCCGCCGGCGCCGGCGCCGCCGCCACGGCCGCGCACCACAACACCCACGCAGCCAGCAGCTGCATCTGCAACACACGCCGAACCGCCGCAAAATAAACATACATCTCAACCCTACATTACTAGACACTCGTATTATTTACGACTGCGTACGGTACCAATACGCGGTTTGCGCTAATCTCGTACAGTCAGTATTGTATAGGGTGATCAAAAAGTCTGTATAAGTTTGAAAACTTAATAAACCACGGAGTAATGTAGATAGATAGGTAAAAATTGACACACATGCTTGGAATGCATGTGGTTTGATTAGAACAAAAAAAAAAAAAAAACTGCACAAAATGTCCGACAGATGGCGCTGGACAGCAAAACGCCAGTAACTGTTACCGTGACGGGTAAGAGGTACGCCGATATTTTACAGAATCGCATCATCCCCAGCCTGGCTGATAAACACCTGCTGGAACGTACGATGTTTATGCAGGATGGCGCTCCACCCCATATTGCTAGACGCGTGAAAGATGTCTTCCACGCGTCGTTTGGTGATGATCGTGTCCTCAGCTGCCACTTTCGTCATGCTTGGCCTCCCAGGTCCCCAGACCTCAGTCAGTGCGATTATTGACTTTGGGGTTACCTGAACTCGCGAGTGTATCGTGATCGACCGACATCTCTAGGGATGCTGAAAGACAACATCCGACGCCAATGCCTCACCATAACTCCGGACATGCTTTACAGTGATGGAGCATTTCCTGTAAAGAACATCATCTTTCCTTTGTCTTACTTTGTTACGCTAATTATTGTTATTCTGATCAGATGAAGCGCCATCTGTGGGACATTTTTGAACTTTTGTATTTCTTTGGTTTTAATAAAACCCTATGTCATTCCAAGCAAGTCCGTCAATTTGTACCTCTTTATCTACATTACTCCGTGGTTTATTCAGTTTTCAAATTTGTACTGACTTTTTGATCACCCAGTAAAACAGGACATTTTGTACTTATTTTGTATGCTACATACCACTGGATACCCTGTGCGTAAACTAGAACCATACTTCTACTGCTACTGATGACTTTCTCGAACGTGTCCGACAGCATTCAACACAACCTATAATGACAGTCCCACCGATCGTTTCATGAATTCAACAAGCCTCTAGACAGCATGAAACCAAGAAAACCACCTTGACCTGACGGCATCCCCCCTCGAGATAATTCCAAAGGGGTGGCTTGACTCTAAAATGTATCCTCTTCTCCCTCTTTCTTTTAATGTGGGAATCCTATAAGGTGCCACCTGACATGAAGAACTCGACAGTTATCACCATCTTTAAAAAAACGCGACCGAAGCATATGTGGTAACTATCGTGGATTTTCCTTGCTTTCTTGTAGCTGGTAAAATTTTTGTTACAATTCTCATGAATCACCTCCAGACTCTTTCCAACACTATACTTCCTGAATCTCAGTGCGTATTTCGCCCCTACAAAGTAACTATTGATACGATATTCTTCCCAAGACAACTGAAGGAGAACTGCAAGGCAGAACATTAGCCTTTACTGTTTGTGTTCTATGACGTAGAAAAAGCCTTTGATACGGTGGACAGAGAAGCTATGTGGAAGGTCTTAAAACGTTTTGGCTGCTCTGAACACTTTAGTTAAACTGATTCAAGCTTTCCATGATGATAAGTCTGAGAGTAGTACAATGTAAGCTTTCACGGCCGGTGTTGTCTTCCGTTGAAACTTCCGGGCTGAGAGGCCGTGGTCGATGTATAAGATTTCCACCTAACGTTTCGCCTCCATCTGCGGGAGACCTCAGAAGATGTTTAAGAGTGAGCTGAAATGCTCCTTCCAACGTTTCAAGATGTAGTGACTGTCAGTTACGATGATCCTGCTGTCGGCAGCTTCCAGGGTTCCTGATGAGGAACGAAAAGACCCATCTATTTCTTTTATTCCAGAATTAAAACTCCGCAAGTTCCTAACATCTGACGCGCTTTGGAGTTACTTGGATTTTTTTTTTTTTTTGCCACAACTTGTTCTTGATTGTTCTTATTTCAGTCTGACATTTCTGCTTGAGCTCTTGAAAGTGTAGAGAGGATTGATCTTGAGCAAGAGATCGGTAAGCATCCTTCTTGACACTTAGGAGGTTCTTAATCACTTCGTAGATGTCATCAAACCAGTCACTTTTCTTCCTTGCATCGAAACCAATGATCTCCTCTACAGTCTTATTGATGGTGTTTTTCTTTTTAAAAGTGGACCATTCTTGTTCAATAACCGTTGTGTTAACTGGGGCATTGCTAAGTCCATCCAAAAGTGTGTGTTGCAAGAGAGGGCAAACAATTTCGTTTTGTAGGCCATTGATGTTGAATTTTCTTCTTGAACGATCTGAGAAGTAGGATAGTGGTTTACGGTGGACGAGGACCTTCAGATGGCTAGTCAACAGTTTGTGATCAGTCTAGCAACCATTGATGTTTCGAGGTGTGATCAGCACTTCTTTCGTGTCACGCTGCCAAGAGATGGCATAGTCAATAAGAGCTAGAGCGTGGATGTGTCTATGTGGTCGTATAACGATTAGGTAAGCGGAACTGCGGTTTGGTGATAAAAAGCTCGTGCTCAGCAAGGAGACCTAGAAATAGCAGCCCATTTGCATTGCAGTTTCCCACACCTTGATCGCCCATGATGATATTCTTCCAACTGTAGCACTGAAGTCGCCCAGTAATAAGAGTTTCTCTTGACGAGGACTTTGCTCAGTTGATGGTAGAACTGATTCTTTGTATCCTCCTCACAGCTTATAGTATAAGCGTAGGCAGAGACGACGGTGACAAAGCTATCTCCAGCGAGGGGAATTCGGGGAGTCATAATTCTTTCATTGACAGTAATAGGGCTAAACGATGTTGTTTCACTATTTTGTGTTAAATCCATATCCTACGTGACGGGTGCGTGGTTCTCTTTCACCATCTTCTTTAGAGAGGTTGGTATATCCTGACGTCCCTCACCGGTGTATCATTCGCCTTATAGTCTGGCTTCACATCAGGCAGCAGCACCTATACCTAATCTAGCTATATCGTAAGTGATGAGAGCTGTTCTTCTTTTTGGTCTATTACCATTTAGGTCCAGAAGAGTTCTCACATTCCGTATTCCAGTAGTCATAATCACATAGTTCTTTCTTGGTTTTCATTCACAAATTAGAAGTGACCATCTGGGTGCAGATTCCCAGCCAGGTACAAGTATGGCTATCGATATTTAGTACACCTTTTCTAGGACTTCCCCATTTCAGAGTGGGCAGCGGTTATCCTAAAAGGCCTGCCAAGCTACAGATGCAGGACCAGATCCCTGAGTAGTCACAAAGGCCTTTGTCGGTGGCATGGTGAATACTTATGTTATGCAAATATTTTGTTCTTTGGACTCATGTTATAATTTTATGTAGACAAGAGCCTTTACCAGTGGGAAAATACGGTTGTGCATTGGTTCTGACTTATGCTGAGTGTAATTGGCTGCTGTCTTAAGTCATGGCTTGTGATGTTCCTGGTTTTATGTATGACCAGAGCAGCTCGGCTTCGGCTAATGTAATTTCCAACCATGTGATGTATCAAGGACCACTCCTTCTGAGGAAGATATTTTTATAAATATCAAAGAACAGCTCAAGGACTACATAAATCTTTGGTTTGGAATCTGTTCACTGTTTTTTTCTACATCTTTAAGGTGTTATTCTCTGTGACTAACGAAATAATATCAGAAAGAAATACATCTTGGATAAGTGTTATTTTTATATGTTTCCTCTAGAGTTTTAAGAAACCTTTCACCCCATGTTATGGTTGATCTCAGTGAACTGTAAGGTTGTACATTCGCACTCCACATAACTTACAAAGATGAGGAATTGCCATCTGCACGACGAAAGCTCTATCAATAGCTAAGACTCGCATTCGAAAATTGGCAGACAGGGTTATGCTAATCTAATTTAGAACGGCTTGTAACACCATAGCTCTAATGCTGTGCTGATTTATTTTGCTTTTGTTTCATTTAATGTTACATTGCTGTGCTTCTGTAAATGTGTTTGTTTGAATGGGTAACACAAAACTGTATACTCCTTTCTTTGTTAAAACTTTGGTGTCATGATTTGATTGTATGCTGTGTAGCATATCTCTCGTTTAAATGCTTTGTCCCATTTGGAGGGAACAAAACTTACTGTATATAATTGTAATTTTGTGTGAATAATTTTTTGTAGAGATGTCAATATGTGTAAATGTTTTGTTTTATTTAATGCATTTGGTTACTGTTATGTAAATTGCTGATCCTCACTTAGGGTTCTTAGTTAGTTTGTATGTAAATGGTGTAGCGGTTCCCCTCTGGAACGGAACTGGGTAGCTCGCGCAAATTGTGGTTGGCCTAGGTGGAAAAGGTGGAACTGATAGTCAGTCGGAGACGAGCTACGAGTCCGTGCACGTCCTTGTAAAAGATGCATATTGTGCTGATTCCGAGAGAGGCTTTTCCTGCTTCTTCCAAAGGCCTCGGATGGATCGAGAAATAGCTGGAACTATTCTGGAATTTGTATCTGTCGTCGCCACCAAGAAATGACAGAGTCCAGCAATTCAGTCTGCGAATCCACCTACCAACATGCAGTTGCCACCACGTTGCGCAATCACTGTAATGTAATACTATAATCATGTACAGTGAAGGATCAGCTTGATGGATGTGCTAATGTGCTGAAATATTAGGTAATTTATATCTGAATTTGTGTACCTACCTTGACTTTTCTCCTCATCATAACACCGAGTGTCCTTACTGAAAGTACGTTAAAACCCAGTTTTCTAATTAGTGCCTTTTGAACATAGTAAAGTGAAAGTTAAAGTTAATGTGGCAAGAGAGTGAGTTAGAGTTAATGTTGCTTGCTGAAAATAATTTTCTTAGTAAAAATGCTTATTAATGTGTTGTTGCCAACTTCAAAATTAAAAGTTCTTAAGACTGAGACTTACAACGCAAATGATCACATTACTGTCTGTAGTAAATTCTAAAAGGTGAGTCAGTTTCTTGCAATTTGGTCAGTATTGTGTTTCGCTGTAGTAAAAGTGAGAAAGCTGCAGTTGTGAAACATTATATATTCATGTTTGCTAAGTGTTTGTGTATTAGAAGTGCATGTTAATAGTAATGTTATAAAGACCACTCAATTTGTGTAAGCCCTGAAAGTGATAGTGTTTTTCTGTACCTGTTATAATTTTGCAAATAGTTTGTGCTGCTCCAACTGTTAGTTTCAATCTTACCGTAAACATATGAGTGTGTCAGAGTTCATTGCACTCGCGTGTGGCCAAGTATAGGTTGTATTTATCCATTAAAGTTACTAATAACTATTTTCTTGAACGAGAATGTTAATAATTCTCTCGCCTAGTTAGGCTGGCGACCGTTTTCTTTATCAATTGAACAGTGCAGATAAGCAAAATTTTGTTCGTCCTGTTCAAATATTTACGTAATTCCGACTTTCACTTCCGATAAGCCACCTCCGTTAGGTACAACACGGTCAACATAACAAAATTCCTCTCAGAGGGTAACACTGCTCTGTTGCTTTGTACCATAGTTGCTTTTACAAAAAAGTTTTATGCCACAACCTGTTTCTAGCATTGAGGTTATGTTACAGTAGTAGCAGACGGGAGTGTTATACGTTTCTTTTCCGTGACAGGACTATTTTGTTCTGTTGGGGCATAATACGTAATAAACCAAACTTGGTATTTCATAGTATTAGCTACGTAAATACGCTGTTGTAGTGTTATAGGCTGTGGTCCCCGAACATTAGCGGGGGCTTTCTAGTTAATGGCCTGACTATGCTGGTACTCCGGTTGTTACGACGCCTACGTAGAGAGGACGTTAATGCCTTTGTGGTCAGAAAAGACAATCAGTTACCAGGACAGTCGAACGGATGCAGAACGGGGCTCTTCATTGATGATGCTGGGCATGATTAATCAATCAGAATCCCAAATTAGACGATATTCAAAAGATATCATTATCTTTGTTGATTAGTAACTGGTCTGGATAGCAGGATGGAACTGTTCGGAGTTTCCATGCATGTGAAGTAATGACTGTTAGTGTCGCTGAAGAAATGTGGGAGAAATTGCATCTTTGGGCCCTGCCTTGGAAAAAGTTTTTCTGGAATTGCTGGCAGCATCAACCCAAGACTCAGGTTTACTTCGGATGCGAAAGAAAAGATACTTGTAGTGTATGAAGACATGTGTGACTATGATTTTACCGAAAAGAAAGAAAATGTTAATCTCCTTATTCATCACTTGGTATTTTTTGGTAAACTCATTCCTTTTATATGATGCTGGTATCTGTACAGATACCACTGGTAATCTTACAGTTCTCGAAGAATTATATCATAATGAAATCCAGACCTTTAGCTGCTTACGGGCATTGTTAAATATCAGTGGGAACAGTTGAAAAATGCATGCCCAGACTGGGACTCGAACCCAGGATCTCCTACTTGCATAGCAGACGTTCTACACGACTGAGCCACCAAGAACACAGAGAATACTTCGACTGCAGGGACTTATCTTTGACACACTGCAAGTGAGACCCGCACTTTCCAACTTTCTGTCCGCACACTACATTTGTAGTGCCCCTGCCCACCATACTCATAAACCGCGGTAGTCAATCTACCGATTCCCGTAAGAGTTCGGGCAATGTGAGTGCATCTGCACTGAAGAAGATCATTGGCCGGTAAGCCTTATCTATATGAACATTGTATCTGCTCTTTCGGACATGTTCTGGGCGCCCTTTTTTAACTGTCCCCGTTGATATTCATCAACGCCTGTAAGCAGCTAAGGGTCTGGTTTTCATTATAATTTCATTCCTTTTATGGAATTAGACTAATTAACTTTTAACATTACGGTAGGACCTATACTTCACGACACTTGAGATCTTCTCAGTTTTATTCACTGTAGTTGAACCCTCAGAACGACGGCAGTAAAACCACTAATGACTATTAAATAACTGGTAAAAAAAACAACTTCATTACGCCATTCATCATTCGAAAATCGCCTGTGATGTACTCCCATGTAGTGTGGGCCATGACAAAAACGGCATTTATTAACTTAGCCCAGTTTTTAAAAATAATTCGTTCGTAATAATGTACGTTCTATAGTTTAAATTTAATCGATAGTGTGTAAAGACAGGCTGAAATGCCCTTATCTTCGAACTATATGACTGTGTACAGAAATCATGAACCTGTAAGTCACGACGTGAAAAATACCTTTTTCAATACTGCGTTGGGCTAGTGATTGTCATATGGCATTGTCTTCACGTTCACGTGAATTTAGTGTGCTCTCTATCTGATATAACTATGTTGACTTACAAGATCTACTCGTCTGTTTCTTTCTAGTTCCGTGTTCGTCACATGCATATGCCTAACAAGATTTACTCTATTAAAAAAAAATACTCGTGTTTATGGGATTTGTAAGTGCTCTCACAACTTATTTTAAATGGTGATGCTGTGTGTATCGTGGTGAGTGTGTGTTTCTATTATGTATACGTTGGAGGTTTGTAGGCGTCACCTGAAAATATACAAAAGGAAGAATCTAGCTAGGTGCTACGAAATAGTAAACTAAGTTACTGAAATATTAATCAACTTATGGGATGAAATAGTTTTAACCTACGTAAGATTTGTGGAGGCTGTCGGATTCAGCAATACAAACCGAAAGAAATTAATGACACGTTGGAGATAAATTTAAAAAAAATGAATGCCTCGGTTCATAAAAACTGCGTAAGGGTAATAATTATAAGTCTCCATAGCTATAGGTTGATCTCCGGATTAAAATATCGCGTGAATTTTTAAATGCTTTCTCGGTTGTCATTGTTTCTCAGTCCTGTTGTAAATATGTAAATCGAATTATGAGTCGTCATCCAGCACTGATAACTAACAGTCGCACTACCTACACTGCCGCTGCATATGTTAAGCTGTTCCTGGTGTTGCAAACCGTCTGACGTTCTGAGTGGAACAAGTTCGCTGAGTTCCTTCTTTTACTGTCTCGGGTTCCAACTAAATTGCGTTAAATGGGAAGTAATTGTCGCGGTATAAACGCACTCGCTATAGGAGCCGTGAATGGCCAACTATCGGCCGTAATTGCCAGAGCAGTATGGATGTCGGGGCGACTGCTAAAGCTGCGTTAATGTTGCACGATGGAGCATTCTGGCTCAAAGGACCCGGCGGTGCGTGTCCCCGGCTGTGGTGACGTGCTTGCGTTCGTCTGTGTGTGTGTGTGTGTGTGTGTGTGTGTGTGTGTGTGTGTGTGGGGCCCGGATTGTGCTGCGCCGGAGCGTGTCAGAGCAGTGGCTGCCTGCTGCCTGTCTGTGTGTTCAGTGGTGGCCGCGCCTCCTGTTGTCCTGTCCTGTCCTGTGCCGCGCTGTCGTGTCACGTCGTATCCAGACGGGAGCCGCGGCGGCTGTCAAACTAGCGACGGATGTCCAGCTGAGCCACGCCACGTCACGGCCTGTGTGTGTTCTGGCAGGAGGCCGGCTACGAGCACAGTGTTCGCCTGACAGCTCGCGCTCTGCTCAGAGTCACTCGCGGGAAAGCGTTAATCCACTTCCGTCAGTACTTCCGACCAGCCGGACGTTAGGTAGACAAATTGGTGAGGCATTTCATAAGCGATTACATATGCCCAGAGAGTTTTTGATTGAAACTCATATTCTCGATGCCCCTCTTTCACCGATTTTTGTTGTGTTGTCGTCGCCTTGTTCAGCTAACGAGCTGAACACCCGACTTCCCAGAAATTTCTCTCGCAGGAAGGGGACTCAAAATAAGCGAACACGTACCTCAGCTTATCCGCAGACACGCGACCGCTTGTGAGAAAACGAGAATCAAAGTTGTCGACGTAATTTACATCACTTACAGCGCGCAGTAATCCCAGCCGAAATTGTGACACAGTGGCTAACGATGCAGCCTATCACCTTTGCTCTTCGTGGTCGAAACCGTATTATCGTTTTTATTTTATTTATTTATTTATTTTTCATTTATCTACGCGTGTCCGTAGAAGATTACTACACGAATTTCTCATCAAATTAGAGGATACAAGCGCGCTATATAGACTGCAAAGATGCGAATGGGTTTCTCAAGTACCATACGTTTATTATATTACGTATGTGTGTATGGTATTTCCAGAGGATACAATCCTTTTAAGGTCTCATCTTCTTATATTTCATTCTTATTTCAATCCTTATATTTTATTCTTACGTTTCTTCTCCAGAAAAATTTGGTGCTTGCTCTTGTATGATGCCGGCCGGAGTGGCCGAGTGGTTAAAGGCGCTACAGTCTGGAACCGCACGACCGCTACGGTCGCAGGTTCGAATCCTGCCTCGGGCATAGATGTGTGTGATGTCCTTAGGTTAGTTAGGTTTAAGTAGTTCTACGTTCTATGGGACTTATGACCACAGCAGTTGAGTCCCATAGTGCTCAGAACCATTTGAACCATTTTTTTTCTTGTATGATACCGATCGTACAGACATTCGAAACACAGAAATTCCGAACACCGAGAGCATGGCGTGAAGACAGGCTTGCCACAGTGACATTGCTTCGTATGAATCTCACTCGGGAAAGGAACGTCCTTGCCACTGGTGAAGATTTCATGCGTTAGCAATAACTTTGCCCAAAATACTCATAACGAAACACTTTAGCGAATTCTGGCCCTTGTAACTCATTGTAAATCAATATACACTACAGGAATTTCTGCGGAAACAGTTCCATACAATTTTCTCATGTATTCCTTTTTTTTTTTTTAATACTGTCACCAGATATAAAATTAGGAGACGAATAAAGACAACGATATTTCATATTGACTGCAAAATATTCGCGTAATAATTTTCTACCGACGTGGGTAGATAAATGAAGGGTATAAATAATAATCAGGTTACGAAAATGGGACACAGAAGTGTGAAGCAGAGGCCCTAGACACTGCGCCACCACCTCAGATGAACTGTTTACTCGCTAAAAGTCACATAAACTACCTCGAAAACTTTGACCGTTGTTTTCTCAGAAATATGTGAGTAATCTAAAGATAAGCACGACATTCGTTCCATAACTTTGACTTATCTTCCACTGAGCGAAGTTTCTCGAAAATCGGGTTATGGCATTTGCCCTCGAAAGTACTAAGCTTATTCCGATCGTACAGGCATAATTTAATAGAAGAATTATTTTTTTCTGTTTGGTAGCAGTATCGTTTCTTCTACCGGCTATCGAACATGGCATATCCCATCAGATCTTGCGATGATTAATAGATGTGCCGCGATGGACACAACAACGCTCCGCGGCTGCTAGCTGTCTTAATTTCGAATTTCGCAGCGGTCGCGCCGACTGCCACATTGGCGGTAGGGGGCGCACGAAGACTGCGTACTGTGTAACAGCGAGGCATTCGGCGACAGAAATTTTTGTTGGTGTCGAACTGAAATATGATACTGCATTGCCTGTGTGATTCTGACTTACAATGCAATGTTTCTCCGGACATGGATTATACAGGGTCTACAGCCGTTATGAAACACATTAGTATTCGCAGTTACGAATATGGACAAACATCAGCTGTATAATGGAATGACGTCACGAAAATTTGTGCCGAACTGGGATTCTAACCTGGAATTCCCGCTTTCCATTATAGAGCTGATGGATGTCCATATTCGCAATTGCGAATGCATTTAATGTATTTCATATCGGCTATAGTGACCGCAATGTCTGTTCTTCCGGACATGCTTGCATGTCCGAAGGAACTTTGCATCGTAATTCAGAATAAAACGGGCACTGCAATATCGTATTTATCCGCCGACATCAGGCAAGCGCAGAATTCTTGCTGTTACTTCCGGGAATTCGGTACATACTTTCTTATTCTGGAACAATTACAGTAAGAAATAACACAGCAACAGTAATAACATCGCATCTTGTTACAGCCAGAGACAAAGGACACCACCACTTCAGGCGCTACTCTACCCGACAGGTGGCGTTCTAATCGAGGACAGAAGCAACAGCCAGCCAGTGCGGAACAATGATTTCGCATAGTTACTAAATTCAAGCAGTAATTATTGTTATAGTACCTGCTGTGTCTCACTCAAATTCATATTTTAAAATTTTTTCTTAGGTGAGCACTGGGCCTAATTATTATCGACGTCTCTTTTTTCTGTTCTGGCCTCAAGAAATAATTAAATTTTGTTATGACTTGTTGGTTTGGATAAGAATTATTAAAAATAGGCCATTTAATCACCCAGACCTTCCACTTTCCTGTCACTCTGTTACAGTAGGAAGGAACTGGACGTCTAAATGACTATTCTGCAATTCATCTAAGGGTTTGGCAGACATTTCTATCGGCTCACTGTCGGATATCGCATGGGAAAAACGAACAATTTTTTTCAGATCGACTTGTGAGTTCTATTACTTATTACGATGGTCATTTCTACTTATGTAGTGCCGACCGCGGTGGCTACGCGGCTCTAGGCGCTGCAGTCCGGAAACGCGCGACTGCTACGGTCGCAGGTTCGAATCCTGCCTCGGGCATGGATGTGTGTGATATCCTTGGGTTAGTTAGGTTTAAGTAGTTCTAAGTTCTAGGGGACTGATGACCTCAGATGTTAAGTCCCATTGTGCTCAGAGCCATTTGAACCAACTTATGTAGGGGGAATCAAGAAAATATCATCACAGTAAGAGGGGAAAGCTGGTGACAGAAATTTCTTGGAAACATTTCGCAGCAGCGGGAGAATATCTGTTTTTAATGATTTGCACCCCAACTCGCATATCATATACATGACACTCTCTCCAATTTCTCAATAGTAGAAAAAAAGCAACCATTCTTCGAACTTTTTCAAAGTCTTTTGCTAAATCCTATCTAGGAAAGATTCCATAATGCATAGGAGTAATCCAGATGAGGACGGACATACTAACGGTAGACAGTCTCTTCGGTAGGTATGTTGCATCTTCTAAGTGTTTTGCCAATGTAACGCAGTTTCTGATTCACCTTCCCCGCAACATTTTCTATGACATGGCTACAATTTAAGTTGTCTGTTAGCTGTAATTCTACGTATTTACTTGAATCGACAACCTTTTAATTATTTTCTCCATGTAGGATCTTGTGAATTCCACTTCCATTAATGATTGGTGTTGAACAAGGCAACAAGCCACAAATCTTTTAAAAAGTTTTGTTTACATGCCGTGGCTGGATTCAAGCTACCATGCCCGTCCTCAGGTGGTTAACATTTCCATTTACAATTTGGGACAGCATCACGAAGTCTACTTTTGCATTGCACAAGAATATTTAGAGCAACTTTATGTGTTATTTCATTAATAAAAACCTGCTATTGTACCTGCGTTTATTTAGATGTAAGGTGAAACAGATGTATACACTTACGTATGTTCCAGTGGATAACGACATGCTGCAGACAAATAAAGCAAATCGCCACCCACTGGAACATTTGTACTGCATGTGACTTCCTAACGCTACGTATAAATAAATTCATGCTCATTAGCATGTTTTTATCAATAAAGTAATATATAAACTTCTTCCAAATATTCTTCTGCATTGCAGGAAAAGGCGATATGCTGCTGACTAAAATATCAATGTAAATGGAAATATTAGCCACCTGAAGACCGGCGGGGTAGCCCGAAACCGGTGGCATTTAAATAAACGTATTTGTGCCTGGATTCGTTGTTTACTTACAATCTCTAAATTTGTTGATTTGTGGAGTAACGGAAATTGACAATTTTCTCACCATACAGATAACTAAGCTAAATCGTTTTGCACTCGGACTTGTTCTTCTGAGCCGGCCACAGTGGCCAAGCGGTTCTAGGCGCTTCAGTCCGGAACCGCGCTGCTGCTACGGTCGCAGGTTCGAATCCTGCCTCGGGCATAGATGTGTGTGATGTCCTTAGGTTGGTTAGGTTTAGGTAGCTCTAAGTCTAGGGGACTGATGACCTCAGATGTTAAGTCCCATAATGCTTAGAGCCATTTGTATTTGATCATCTGATGACTTTACTAGACGACAAACGACAGAATCATCTGAAAATAGTCTAAGATGTCTACCCAGATTGTCCCCTACTTCGTTTACGTTGACTAGGAACTTCGTTGCTGAACAGCCCATATCATTTCTGACTCTCCGTCACTTATTACGAATTGTACCGTTTCTGATAAGAAATCACGAATTGAGTTACATTACCGTAACGATACTGCACAAGTAAGCAGTTTGATTCGACGCCCTTTGTGAGGAACTGTGTCAAAAGCCGCAATAAATCTAAACATATGGAATCAATTTGAGATCTCCTCTCAATAACACTCGATGCTTCGTGATACATCGGTTGTTGACTTCTGAATCCAACGCGGTACATTCGTTTCCGTATAGTCCCGGTAGAAATGGGTTCCTGTTGCCCCCCATTCAAACTGATTGCAGTATGATTCACAGTCGATCGTATGGATTTACGGCAAAATGACGTTCGTCCTCAACCACTTGTCGTCTTGTGCGGCGGTGTACGAGGTTTGAAACACTGTACGATACTGAAGTTATTCCCAAGACACTGCTGACCTCAGAAGCTAAAATTCTTGCTGTTATTAGAGGAATTCGGTAAATGCACGTGAAATAGCAGTACACTAAAAATGATATTTTTTTACTGAGGAATAATTACAAAAATGGTTCAAATGGCTCTGAGCACTATGGGACTTAACATCTGAGGTCATAAGTCCCCTAGAACTTAGAACTACTTAAACCTAACTAACCTAAGGACATCACACACATCCATGCACGAGGCAGGATTCGAACCTGCGACAGAAGCAGCAGCGCGGTTCCAGACTGAAGCGCCTAGAACCGCTCGGCCAGAACAATTACAGAAATAAATAACACTACAGGTTACTGCACACGTTTGATGTGAGTCACAGGAAGAAATTGTCAAGTAACATCACTGAAAGGTTTATGATGAAGTCCTAAACCAGTGAGTCGTGGCATGAAGGCTAGGGTCTGCAAGTCAGTGTCAGTTATGGTAAGGTCCGTCCAGCAACGGTGACGATCGGTGCTAGTCGCAAGTCACTGTAAATGAGGAACCACAATCAGGGGTGTTGTCTGATGTACCTCCCGGCGACGAATGGCTTATCAATGGCTGTTCATTGGAAAAATACTCCTCAGGCGGAGGTACACAGCGCAGACTATTTTCAATCATATGAAATAGTCCCGCACTGGCTGCTCCTCCAGTCCTTGATTAGAAGGCCGCCTGTGTGCGAGAGTTGCGTCTACAGAGGTGGTGTCCTGGGTTCCCGGCTATAACAAGCTTCGACATTATTGCTGTTGTTGTGTTAGTTTGCTACCAGAAAATTGTTGTGGTCGTAGCTGGTCTGCATTTGCTTGTGCAGGAAGTCGACGACGCCTAAAGGCAGGCCACCTGCGGAACGCGGGTGTGCGTGTAGTAGCTGTCCGATCCGATTGTAGGTACGCATACTGTATCCGTTCTTCCTTGGGAAAAGATGGAAGACCCATCTTGCTCGTAGCCGAAGATTCTGCACTTGTATATCCTCCGATTTGTAATAAACCACACGTCTTGGACCAGTTATCATTCCACACTGAAAGTCAGTTACCTCTCGACGTTCAGTGAATGGCTGTCTGCAAGAAGCTGCTCAGATACCGTGTCTACACTTGCACCACACGCTGTTTCTAGCTCCAACATTTGGCACGTAAGTAAATTGGAGAACCCTTCCCTTGATTTTTTTTAATTTGTTGGCTTTTGGGACGCGCCCATATAACCCTATCAATAGTATAGTATCAGTTATGACGACATTAACGTAAGGTCATCACAAGACCTAGTCCCCGAGTGGAGAATATCTCCAACCACACCGGGAATCGAACCCGAGCCCCATCAGTTAGCAATCAGCCGCACAGATCGCACAGCTGTCGAGCTGACTTCCCATATATTTTGACCACTGTCATTACTTTATAAGTAATCAGGTTGGCTCTTCATAGGTGTCCATTGACTGCTCCCTGCTTTCGTGTTTATACAGGGCGTTTCAAAAAGAAAGAGCAGTTTTCAAACATTTATTTCTCAAAAACTACAAATGATAGAAACACAATTCAAACGTTTCTTGTCAGAGAAAGGTTCAAAGTTTTTCAATGGTCCGCGCAGAAGTTCCATGCAAATCCGCAGTGGCGCTGGCGTTTGTTTGTAGGAAAATGGCGACGACACCACAGGAACGATCATTTTGTGTGCTGCAATTTGCAAAGTTAGAGTCCATTGTTGGTGTGCAACGTGCACGTGGGGGTACATAAAGGACTGTGTTTATGTCCCACCTATGCCCGCTACTCTTCAAGAGGTACGACATCGAATTGTTGCGGCCGTGAATTCGGTAACTAAAGACCAGTTGCGTCGTGTGTGGCAAGAAATGAGATACCGGTTTGATATTTGTCGTGTAACAAATGGTGCTCATATTGAGGTACAGTTTTGATATTTGTTGTGTAACATTTGGTACTCATATTGAGTGAAGGACCGTTGGAATTGTGTTTCTATCATTTGTAGTTTTTGAGAAATAAATGTTTGAAATCTGCTCTTTCTTTTTGAAACGCCCTGTATAAGGGGTGATCAAGAAGTTTTCGTTGCTGCAGCAAATATGCAACGTAGCGCGACTCCGATGTGGGTATAAAAACACCAACACATAGGCAGTGAATTATTGGGGCGTTCGAGTTTTTTCGACGTGCTTGTTGTAAATGCGGAAACGTGAGCTATGGTGTAGTTATTACCAAATGCGTCGAAAGAGGATCAACAATCTGTTATTATTTTCTAGTCTGTCGAAGCACAAACACCGGTAGACATCAATCAGAGAACGTAGAATGTGTATGGGGCAGCATGTCTGATGAAAACTACAATTGTAGAACGGTGTGCGAGAATGGATGCTGCTGCTTCATGGTGACGCACGTTCCCTCATTGCAAATGTCGTAACGTATAAGTTACACCAATTCCAGTGGAGCACACGCGAACAGCCGCCCTATGGTCCTGATCTCTCCTCAAGCTATTATCATGGTTTCAATTCCCTAATAAAGGCCCTGAAGAGTCGGCGACTCCTGTGTAACGAGGATGCGCAGCATCTTTACGCGACGGGACAGGGTTTCTTACCAAATGGGTATCTTCAATCTGGTGAGTCGGTGCGATGCTTGCCTAAAGCCAAGGTGATTTTGCTTCACTAGCATACCGATTCTAAACTGTACGGCCTTCGAATGGAAAATGTCTGATTGCCCCTTATAACTTGGCGTTGTAGGAAGTCGCGCGTATTTGATCAGGTATTTAATGTTCGCTTCAGCTTTTAACATTCTTCACTATTCTGTATCTGCATGTATGTAAATAATGCGCATGCTGCTGCACAGACCATACCGAAGCATTCATCATACCGTTATTATGGATTTTCTGTCCTATTTTATTACCGTATGGGGCGAACGAGAAATGACTGCCTATATGCCGATTTACACGCCCCACGCTCTCTTCTCTCATTTGTACGACCCGTGCGGGAGATACGCGATGATGACAGCTTAAAGGTCGCCCATCCTCCTCGAATACAGGCTCTCAGAAGTTATACACGAGGAATTCTTGAGAACTACGTCGCCTTTCATGCAGAGTTTTCAGTTGCGTCCCTGAGCGTCTCTTTTTCCAATTTCATATGGGCTATACCGTTTTTAGCAGTGCTTATTCGAATTCGTACGGAGTCTGTTAACGTGACTACCTGGTAAGTACTTCAGACGCTGGAATAACTAGAACCGCTCATATTTCTGACCTGTAGTCGATTTCCTTGCGGATGCACAGAACTCTTTCAATAAATCTGTCTTCCGTTCGGCATCGTTCAATTTCATAAGGATTTTCAGTGCAACATTTTACAATAAACTGGTTTTACCATTAGTCTTGTTACTCTGTTCCGTTTCTTATATGGCCTGCTCTTGTTTAATGACTGCTCCCACGAAGAAAAAAGCTGTAACTCGTTTAATGTGGCGGTGCTAAGAGTATAGCAGGATAAAATCGCAGTCCCTTGTGGAACAGAATGTACATAACCATACTGTGAAGTAGGAAGTCATGGAAATGACGATGTAACACGGAGAAAAATCCACACATTATATGCCACACGTTTGTATTTCAGTGCAATACGTTTGTTACTGTCTATGGTGTTACCCTGTTGTACTCCACCATTACAATTTGTTGTTAGCGCTCAACTTGTAATGCACTTCTCCGACCCTTCTAAGGGTATTTTTCGGAATTAGTTCGATGCAGTTCTCGTTTTCTACAAATACAGTACGAATTGGACTATCCTTTCCTACAAAACGTTAATGGTTGTGTCACACGGTTCCTTTCATATTTTCTGCCATTTCTTCAACTTGCATAACAATAAAAATAGCTAGTCCATTGGTAATAGAATACATCGGAACAAATTGGGCCATCCTTCCTGGTAAATTTTTAAGGATTGATTCACACGCCTTCTGTCATACTTTCTACCATCTCTTTAAATTGCATAATAATAAAAAATATTTAATTTTGTGGTCATAGAATACATACAGTCATTTCGACTTCGTGTGGTAAACAGTGGACTGCTTAGGAACAGAAACGATACATATTACAGCTTATTAAAAGGTTTTAAAAAGCTGCAATCTAGTGGTTTTGCTGAAATTTGTGTGTGAAATTCCCCAGATTGTAGAACTGAAGCCATGGACCAGGAGCCAACTGTGTGGATTAAAAAGGAGGGAACAGATGAATTACCAACTGAGTTAGGCTCCATGATACTTGAAAATGGCGTAAGGCCGAAATTCTAGAATCGTACAGGAATAAAGAGAATGGTAGCTGAAGGCTACAAGAAATCTTTCAGAAAAGAGACAGGTCTTTTCCAAATTTTCACTCTCCGTCAAACTGTGCTGTCATCTGTGATTATGGGGGCAGTTAATTCGATCGTAGAATAAATTTCAGTTATAAAAACGTGGCTGTACCTAGTAGGGGTGGGGTCACCATTCATGCAATTTCTTACAGCCAGTATTGCAGTATGAAGACTTCACGACGAATCTTTGATGGTGACAACACTCAAGACGTGGGCAGGTTGCACAGGGCTCTGTTTGAGGTGGCTTGGGAGGATGACAACGCCGTTGACGATCTTCCTGATACTGGCACTGAAAATGATATTGAAGAACGTGTTGAAAATTTGGAATCTGAACAAGGCTGTGAAGAAATGGATGACGATGAAGAGTGCAACGATAATTTATACTACACGGCGAAACGAATGAGCAACAACAAGGAACTGGCTTGATCCAATGGAATGAAAGTCATCTACCGAACAGTAGAAACACGAGAAGTAAAATTTACTTATTCATGTTCCTGGTGTGAAACGTGAAGCCAGACATGGTGGATTCTTTTCGACGGGTCATTTCTGAACTCACTCGTTAATGGACGACACTGAAAAAGTGAGACCAGCTCCCACACGTCCTAGGAATGCTCGTATAACGAAGCTGGGAGAAATAAAGCCTTTTATTGGATTGTTATATCTTTCTGGTGTCTATCACGTGTCGCGCCTAATTTGGAAGAGTTGTGGGATAGCAGCGAGGTCGGGGTGCGTAATTTCAATTTTTGATGAGGTGCATTCCATTTAGCGGCAACGAGTTGCGAGCTGATGGGAAAACGACCGACCGACTTGCTCCAAGAAGTGAAATATTTGAAATACTTGTTGGTGACTGCAAGAAATGTTACTCTTCAGGAGAGTACGTTCCACCCGATGAAAGGCTGGAAGCTTCCGTGGTCATTGCTGTGTCCGTCAGTACATCCCGTTTAAGCCAGGTAAGTATGTCGTGAAGATGCTTTCCCTTATTGACACAGAAATGTTCTACAACTGCGAGAGGAAAACGTATGCTGGCAAGCAACCGGAGGAGTAGGGTCGTGTCAGTAATCATTCTTCTGACGTCGTTCGTAGAAAGATAACGCCAGTAATCAACACAGGCCGTAATCTGACCAGTGACAACTGGTTCGGCGATGTCCCCCTAATGAAATAACTGACAGATAAAAGACTTTCAGTCGTTGCCACCTTGAAGAAGAATATATGGTAAATGTGTCAAGAAGAAGCGAATATTCCAGCATTTTTGGTTTCAAGAGAGAGAGTAGGATGGTTTCGTACATTCCCCGTAAAAAGCAAAATGTGATTTTGTTATCAAGTCTCCACTTCGACGGCATGATCGACGACACAAATGGGCCCATGAACAAACCTAAAATTCTTATTTTACAACCATATGAAAGGGTGCGTTGATACAGTTGATAGCACAACCTATGATGTGGCTAAAAACACATTGCGATATCCAACGGTTATTTTTTTCTGTTCTCAACGTAGTCGGTATAAAAGCTAGGATTATATATATACTGGAAACGGCTATGACCCGGACAGCCGGAGGGCCTTCGAGCGTCACTTGCTCGGAAAATGGAAATTTGTGCTAAGATCTTATGGGACCAAACTGCTGAGGTCATCGGTCCCTAAGCTTAGACACTACTTAACCTAATTTAAACTAACTTACGCTAAGGATAACAAACACCCATGCCTGAGGGAGGACTCGAACCTCCGACGGGGGGAGCCGCGCGAACCGTGACAAGGCGACTCAGAGCGCGTGGCTACACCTCACGGCACTTGGTCAGAGGGCTGATAATTGACGACATGGTACGACGAAGAAACGATGAGACACCTCTGCCCACACAGCTAGGGCTACGGTTGGTACAGGTCACGCCGATATCGCAGGAAGGCGTCAACTGCAGGAAATAATTGTGTGCGCCTTGTTACCAGAGGAAACTGCGCAAAAGCACCAAAGTATTCTTGCGTTGCTTGTGAAAATTACTTTCTGTCACATAACTACAATTTTGTAACAAATGTCATGCTACTCAAAATACAGTGCAGGGTAGCAATGAAGCGTCTGACAGTTCCTGAAATAGTTTATTAGCATCTGCCCGAGGAACCAAGGGAAATTTATGCTGTGATAATGTGGTATGTAATTACCTGTTACCTGATATTTGAAATGTTGTTTATTTTACTGAGTTCTGTGATTTTGTGGTGAGTAAATTTTGAAAATAGTACTATTCCTAAGATTTTCTTCGTGAAGGTTGCCGCGCGGGATTAGCCGAGCGGTCAGGCGCTGCAGTCATGGACTGTGCGGCTGGTCCCGGTGGAGGTTCGAGTCCTCCCTCGGGCATGGGTGTGTGTGTTTGTCCTTAGGATAATTTAGGTTAAGTAGTGTGTAAGCTTAGGGACTGATGACCTTAGCAGTTAAGTCCGATATGATTTCACACACATTTGAACAATTTTGAACTACTTAATTGTCAGCATCAGAACTTTTTTTGTCTCTAATGTTGTAACGAATTCGGCTTCTGACTTCGATTTATATCACAAGGGAAGTACTAGACGTACACTCCGTAAGTCATAAGAGATTACGTGTACACTGCATACAGAGATTTGTACTAGAATCAAATAAAAATTCAAAAAGTAAATTAAATTGCAACTGAGTGCCGCTGACGGATATCACACGCAAATAAATTTCATGAGTAGCTGATATATTGATTTAGAGCATAATAGGTACAATCGGGCACAGCCGATGCACTAGGTCCAGCGAACGACGGATGCTCACGCACGTTGTAACGATATCTGATGCAGCCTGACAGGTTATCCCCCGGGGCTGCGTCAGCTCGCAGGCTGGACACCTTTGCTGCTGACAGTCTGTAATTGGACGCCCCGACCTGACGCGGTAATTTGTGGAGCATCCCTTATCTCCCCCTGACACCGCTCCCCTCCCTCCCCCCTCCTCGCCGCCGCCTACCGACACACCCACGCACGCCAGCGCTCCTTTCAGCGAGCGCCACAGGTCAAGTACCTGCCCGCCTACCATCAATACCGATCGTTACAAGGTTGGGCCGTTTCTGTGGGAGTGGCCACTTAAGCTAATGTGACAACTGTTTGCAATACAGCGCCGTTAAGCTACAATTTCGATTCAGTACTAAAGAAGGAAACGAGATGAGGGTTTGACGTCTCGTTGATGGCCAGGTCGTAGGACGCGAGGCTTGCATGGATAACATGAAAAATACTTTTCATAAAGATCAATATTAGCAGCCGATTTCCTGTGACTGTCATATTGCTAATACTCTAGAATTTTCTGAAACTCAAAGTAAAGCGCGAAGGGCGGAAGAATCAGCGGTAGATTGAGCGCGCTTTCGAGACTGCCGGCCGGTGACTAGCGTAAGAGTCAAGGGTGACAGAGCGCGGACAAAAGTTAAATACTGAAGTATAATTAAGTCTGAAAGCGACGAGGAGAAGTACTCGAGTCCTATGTTTGGCTGAATATTCATGGGAATTAATTTTGTAAGACAACAGTGTTTAGAAACAACGGTATAACGGAATGACGACACTGGAAATTTGTGGCGGATCGGGACTCGAACCCGAATTTCCCACTTTAAGCGAGCGGCTACTGTGGCATGGCTCACGGAGAGACGAAAACTTCTGAATTTCGTCGTTCCTGCGTCACAACCAGTACTCGTTTACACGTAGACATGCTACGTAATTCCCGTACGGCGGAGACATCTTAATTGAAAGTCGCTGCCTCGAATAGGTGGATAAATACAATATTGCCATGCTTGTGCTGTTAATATCACATGCACTGTTGTTGTTGTTGTGGTCTTCAGTCCTGAGACTGGTTTGATGCAGCTCTCCATGCTACTCTATCCTGTGCAAGCTTCTTCATCTTCCAGTACTTACTGCAACCTACATCCTTCTGAATCTCTTTAGCGTATTCATCTCTTGGTCTCCCTCTACGATTTTTACCCTCCACGCTGCCCTCCAATGCTAAATTTGTGATCCCTTGATGCCTCAGAATATGTCCTACCAACCGGTCCTTTCTTCTTGTCAAGTTGTGCCACAAAAACAGGCACTACAATATCGTAAATAATGTAAAAGTGTTTAGAATCGTGAGTTTTGAGTGGTTTCAATATTGCCGAATGACACGTGTATGGCAGCCATAAATAGCACATAACAGAATAATCTCTTAGGCGACCGTGTACAAAAGTTGAATATCAAAGGATGCCTTGAACAGTTTAGGGAGAAGTAACTAAGTAATTCAAATATTCGTGATGTGAAATTGTTGAAAGAACTGAGTTATGTGGCTAAGGGAGATGACTGATGTTGGACTGAGCCGGACCATCAACTGGCTACAAGTGAAACAATGGGCTGTGCTTAATTTGAGTGCCTTTTGTCGTTTCAAAAAACTTGTTGTAGTTCCCTATGTATGAAGGATACAGAACGCAGGATGGTACCCACACGGTTCAGTTGAATAGCCCCTGTGTATCTAATGCAAAGAACTTGTCCGATTGTCGCAAACTTGAGCGGATACGACAACGATGGAAAAGAAAACTAATGTACTCAAAAGTACCATGACAGCATTGACAACCTAAATATGAATGTCAGGAAGAATTCGAACCTATTCTTCCTGAATGTGAATCCAATGTGTTACATACCGTTGAACCTCCCTCTGTGATTCAGTGCCAATCCTCTGATGTGATGGGGAGTACACGTTAGCAATACTCCGACTCCATTAGATGATGGTGTGGGGTCTGAAAATGTGTCTACAGCAAGCGGAGGAATGTTTTTCCTCACAAACCGTGTTAGTTTGTACAATAACGGCTTGTAAATAAGTATTCGATATCACGAGGTAGTTGAGGATGTTAAGCAATATCAACATCGAGGACCGTGTGGTACGTTACCTTTTTGTCCACACTTACACCAGAAACGTTACTCCCAACAACGCCAACAATATGAAAGTTCCTGGCAGATTAAAACTGTGCGCCGCTGCGGGATACGAACATGAGACCTTAGCCTTACGCGGGAAAGTGCTCGACCGACGGATCTATCCATGCACTACTGACGAATTGTTTTAACCTTTCAGAAAGTTTCAAATCAGCCGACATACCACTGCAGACTCCAAAATCATTCTGGAGACACCAACAATGCCACCTACAATGCGAACGGCGAACGGTACACGTTTCAAGTACCAGTCGTAGCCACAAAAGTGCTCTGCGTGATTGTGATTGTGTTATGTCGGAGCTATGTGATTTTAGCGTGGGCAAGTTGTTGGTGGTCGTACATAGGGTGCTTCTATAAGCAAAGCATCCGAAGTGTTTGGTGTCTCAATGGGCAGCGTACCGAAGATTTATAGCGCATACTGGTAGAGCCGAAAAATATCATCCGTTACGTCACAACGGAACTGTATGTCGAGTGATAGTGGCAGCCGGTCATCGAAGAGTATTATGACGACAAATAAGACAGCAGCCGGCGACACGCCTCCGTTGATTTCCTGTCCAGTCTTGATGTTTACTGCCCCACTGCAGTCGTAATTGACGAAATCGTTGGGTCCACATGGCGACACGTAAGGTTGTCTGCTGTGGAACCCTATGTTCAGCTATGGGCGGTGAACATTTTGATCTATACCAGATATGAACTGTGTTGTCAGATGTGCTACAATCGCCGCGTCTCCTTTTGAACAGAGCGTACAAGCTTCCAGCTCCACGCTCCGTGATGACGTGCGGACGTTCCACACCTTGTCGCCTGCTCGCAGTTTCACCTCCGTTCTAACAGATTCCATACATGCTCATCACTAGTATCTGAACAGCCGACTAGCCTCTCCTTTTTCGGGTTGCTTGTTCCAAGGGCCGGAATACGAGAGACGTTAAATTTTTCTCTGAAATCGTGTTGGCGCTATTCAGGATTACAATACACAATTCAATTCCCCATTCTTTTGGCTACAAAATCCTGTTTGTCAACATAATCTCCGTCCAGTGCTACGGCCTTACGCCACATTATGGACAGGATCGTTATGCCTGCATGGTACCATTCGTTCTCATTGAGAAGGACCGGTCAGTTTGTATTGTTGTGCCTACGAACACGCTGAAGTCGTTTCTTCAATTTCCTAACGGTTGAACGTTGCACCATGAGGGAGGACGTCAGACTATGACGGCCAGTTGAGCACCTTGGATGAGAGTGTCCGTACGTTCCGACATTGCATGAGTCACAACTGTGTGCAGCTGAACTTGAACTTCAAGTTGTAAATCGATTAATTGCGTAACCTCTTAAAAAGGTTGCCTATCGGATGGCTAAGCTTTGGGTTTATACACCGTAAGGCGAGCGTCGAAAGTGTCAAAGCTCATGCCCAATAAAATACTTACGAAACGAGAGCAAATCACTGGTAATTAGAACACATACGACAGAAGCAACGATAATAGACACCGTGTTAGCCGCATAAAGTTTCCTTCATTAGGCAACAAAACGGTCACACTTCGTTGTAGGTGCATCTTCAGGTGGTAGCTGTTAACATATAGTGTATTGTAGCGAAAAAAATGAACAGGTTTCTCCTCACAAAATTTCACTTCATAAGGCTAGAAACGATGTGCAATATCCCAACGTACTAGTTGTAAACCGATTCATTGTGTAACCTCTTGAAAGTTGATCACTGAGTGGCTAAACATGGAATTTATACACCGCAAGGTGGACGTCGAAATCGTCAAAACTGATCCTCCAAGGGAATACCTAGGGACAAGATTAGATCACTCCAAATTAGAACATATAGGGCAGAAACAGTGATAATGGACACTCATGTTCCAAAAATATACGTAGAAACGAGAGCAAATCGCTGAAGATTAACACGCACAGGCCAAAAAAGTGGTAACGGACACCATGTAGTGAAAGACTACAGTAGCCAAAGCTGTGTTATAATAGACACTAGAGCTTAAAGTTGGCTGATTATTAAACATAGTGCTAAAGTGCAATCTATATTAGAAGAGCAGTTAGCATATTCAACCATTCGTCTGGTGGGTAAAACCATAGTTAAGTAGATCACCTACAGACAAACAAGAACCGACAAAATTTCAACCGACTATCGTCGAGAATATACAGGGAAAAATGGAACAGCACCAGAACACTTGTGAACCGAGAAGAACTGATAAGAAAAACCTTTTTGGGAAGTTATCAATAAAACTGCGCTGACGCATACCGTACAAGAAGGATTCTCAATAGCCTGGTGGAAGAACGTATCACCGGATGACCGCTTTAAACTTCCATAGTTCCTTCACAACCGTCTGTTCTTCTTTGTCTGTAGGTGTTCTACATGAGCTATTGTTTTAGACACCTGCCAGATCTTGTATGTGCTAACTGCACTCCTCCTTTAATGTGGAGTGCATTTACGCAATATGTTTAGTAATGAGTCAACTTTTTAGTCCTTGAGTCTACTATAGCACTGCTTTGGCAAGTGCAATCTTTCACTACACGGTGTCTTATTATTGGTTCTTCTGCCGTATGTGTCCTAATTACCAGTGATTTTCTCTCGTTTCGTAAGTATTTTATTGGGGCATGAGTTTTGACACTTTCGACGTTCCCCTTACGGTGTATAAACCCAAAGTTTGGCCATCCGATGGTCAGCCTTTTTAAGAGGTTACGCAATTAATCGATTTACAACTTGAACGTTGGGGCATCAAACAGTCTCTCTATCCTAATGAAATGAAAAGTTGTGAGCAAAAACCTTTTCCTCTTTCTCGCTAATTTACACTTTGTATCAACAGCGTTTATAAAAAAAACCGTTTGTATTCGGTACAGGTTATCACCTGAGGACGGACCTATTATGGTGTGAAACCGATTCTGTTGTCTAATAAAGGAACCTGTGTACAGCCAAAGCAGACTTGAAATATTTTCATTTATTTCCAGAAAATTATTTAAAGGGATTTTTAAGATCATTCTGGAGAGGTTTAGGAAATTTCTTTACAGCAACAATGTTTAATCTAAGCTGTGGTTGTTCTAACTACAAAATAGTTTTCTGAGACTTTACCGGCTGTTAAACAAAAGGGGAAAAACAATTTGTTTGTAATCTGAAGGAGGATTCAAAGGCGGAAAATAACCTCTGTTATTGATTCGGTGTCTAATATCCATGCTACTGGCATCACAATAAAAGGACACGCCTCTTAATAAATATCAACACGATATAAAATGGTTCAAATGACTCAGAGCACTATGGGACTTAACTTCTGAGGTCATCAGTCCCCTAGAACTTAGAACTACTTAAACCTAACTAACCTAAGGACATCACACACATCCATGCCCGAGGCAGGATTCGAACCAGCGACCGCGCGGTCGCGCGGCTCCAGACTGTAGCGCCTAGAACCGCTCGGCCACCCCGGCCGGCTCAACACGATATACTCCGCTAGGCGTATGGCTTATACAGCGACTAATCTAAGCCCTTATATACACTTTGCCGGCAACATGCAAGTCCTGTGCGGCTATAAGCTAAGCAGACAATTTATTATTTTGATATACCGTAGAATTTCGTCCCACAACTGAGTCCACGAATTAATCTCGTAGTGAATTACACTTGGTACGTAGTACAGCCCTACTACTAATGTTCACTGTGTCTTGGAACGTCGGAAAATGGTTTAAATATTACTTATGTGGTTGTTTGACCTGTTTCAATGAATTCATCAGTTTTACTACGCACGACAGGTTGCGAACGATAGTTTCCTGCCAGCGCACTAGACCTTTCATACAAGGCTGAAGATCAGGGTTTAACGTCCTATCGGCTATGTCCTCACCTAGAGACTCGGAATAGGAAAGGATGACGAAGTAATTCGGCCGTATTCTGTCTTTATGGACCTTTCTGGTATTTATCTTAAGCATTTATTCGGAAACGATCGGAAAGCTAAATCTATGTTCGTTGGGTGAGGATCTTAACCGCCTTTCTCCCTAACACGTGTCCATTGCCTTAACCGACTCACTCTGTAAATTTCACCAAATCTATACATTCAGTTCACAATGAATGTGTGGACAGGAGTGAGACACGTGGAACTATGCATTCACATGTAACTATGCATTTCTATTGAACCTCGTGAATATTCCAATAGAAATACGAAAATTTCGATTTATGGGAAAGGTTTCCATACATCACTTTTCCCACTATCTATTACACTTCGATCTCGGATACTACTTGCGCTATCATTTCTCCATCGTTCGTGTCTTTCGAACTTAATAACAGAACTCATTCTCGTAAGCAAAACCGAGCGAGTTGGTGCAGTTGTTAGCACAATGGTTTCGCACTGAGGAGGAAGACGGTTCAGATCCTCGTCCTGCCATCCATATGTCGGTTTACCGTGATTTCCTTTAATTGTTCAAGGAAAATGTTCAGAATTTCCTTTGTAAACGGAACGGCGGATTTCCCTCCCCCTCCTTTCATAATCTGATCTTGTGCTCCGTCTCTAATTACCGCGCTGTCGACGAGACGTTAATCTCAAAGTCATATTGAAAGCTTCATTGTTTCTTGAATTCATTTCGGAAATGATTTCCCGGTTTCATTTTCGCTTAATTAAGGGGTTAAAAATTCCCCACTAAAAATTCCGTCAGGAAACCAATAGATAGGTGAGATAATAAATTCTTTATTTCAGTGCTATTATACATTTTTTAGAGTTTCATTGGTTCAGCGTACCTTGTTTGTTACAAGTACTAAGTACGAAAGGCGAGAAGGTGATGCGCACTTTAAATTCATTCAAATATTGGCATCTGGTGCCTTTTAGTAACTGACGGCGGTGCTAATGATAATCTTTTTTTCATTGATGTACTGTTTTGTAGCGTGAATGTTCGGCGCTATCACTGAACCTTTTGCGGCCAATATCTCATCCAATAAAAAACGCACTGAACCCACGCAGGTAGCAGTGTAACATACGACTGTTTGTAAAAGATCATCAGCATGTCTACAGAGAACATATTAATACGCGGAAACTTTTTAGAGAGAAGTTCTGTCGACAACAATTACCAACTGCGATTGCGACGTTCATATTAAATGTGAAATGTTTATTACTCGAATCGTCGACAGCGTCGTGCTCCTGGTCGCCGTATACAGTATTTGCGCAGTGTCAAATTTGCTCCCCTGAACACGATTAGAGACTCAAAAACTGATGGGAATTAAAGAACATTAAAAATATGCATGCCGTTTCCAGCCATACTATCTGAAAGCAGCACGACAAACAAAATCTCATCGTACAGTCATGTGCATTTTTATCGCCAAACATTTCAACAGATTTTATTACCGGACACAGTTTATCACCCCTGCTCGTAATCTGTGAAATAAAAAAAAAGTGATGTGTACAAAAAGCAGTAATTACACATGTTACATTTTCGCTCTTACTCTGACAGCGCCAAGTGTTCTTGTTATATGCATTCCACTGTAAGCATAACTAATGATTATTCATCGGCCAGTACGTAAAATGTCAATACTTTACATATATGACTTCCGACAATCGTTTTAATCAGTACCACTCCAAAGCTTATTTAAAGGAAAAGCAAAAAGAAAAGAAATAGGGACCAGATTCGTGATATACTGGTAGTGAAGGTGCAAGTCGTTCTCACCGATGGATGGTTATTGGCAGATGTCGATGTAGCCGGAAGTTTGCCTTAGACAAGTCATCACTGCTGTTTACCTTGTACATTAAGTACCAGGATGACAGTATTAATGGTAACTACAGACTTCTTGGAGAAGATAGAATTATTTTTAATGAAGTACCATCTGAAAAGAAAAGCGGGTAAAATATCCACTCAGATCTTGATAAGAGTTCACAGCGCTACAGATATTGGCAGCTTGCTTTAAATATCCAGAAATGTGAAACTGCGCACCTCAGAGAACGCAAAGTAGAAATATACTATATCTGCAATTTCAAAGATTCATCGCAGAATCAGTTAAATCATATAAATACCTGGATGGAACAACCTATGGGATATGAAATGGGCTCAATCGTAGATAGAGCTGGTGTCAGACATTGTTACATGAGTAGCACACTGGGAAAATTCAGGCAATTTACAAATAATACTGCTTAAAAGAAGAGTGCATCCCATCCCTGAATATTACACAAGTGCGTGGGACCAATACCAAATAGGACTAAAAGCTGTACCGAGCTACAAAAGGAGGGCAGCACGAATGGTTCAGTGGCAGCAACAGCTGCAACACTTCTGAAAGTTATTTGTATCAATGGTATCGTTACCTAAAACATGAATGTTCTCCGTAATTTAGGTAGATATTTCTCGTGTAATGGAAGTACAAGTAGCGTTATTCTGGCAATCAACACTCTTTTTCATGAACATCGTCAATCTGGGAAGCTAACAATAAAGAAATGCAAGCAAAACTGCGAGAAACACTTTCCTTCATTGCGAGTAATGTCAAGCACCATTGTTTTAGTTTTCAGAGTATACTGCTTTATATACGTATGGGTCAGGACCTTATCAAAGAAATTCTCAAATAGCTCAGCAAGACTGAAATCGTTCTCTGAAATTAAAAAGAATTCAAAGTCTTATTGAATCAGCAAAGAAGTGAGGGACCACCTCCTTCGTAAACAGCTCGCGATTTTTTTTTTTAATCCCATTACTTTGTGTTACAGGTCAGTGGGCCTTATGAAAGATTTATTAATTTCTTTCAACTAATTATTGTTTGCAGACGGTTCTCCATTAGCTGACAATCTTCAGTTTCACCAAAGAAATTTTTTTAGAGTATTTGTTTTGAATTTGCTCTGCTTTTAATTCAACTTTTAATGTGTGTTATTTCAAAGAGAGATGGTTAATATTTTCCTTTTCTTCATTGTCGTCGTCTTCATCCGGCATATCTTCATTTTGTGTAGACGTTGCAGACCGCTGCATTGCGCAACTGACATGCATGCGCTGCAGTTATAATTAGTTATTAATCTTAAGTGTACCAGAAATAGAAAAACAATAAGGTACTTCAAGACCGCTGTTTTTCTTTTCTTTTTCTTTGTTCTCCTACGCCAGTGGTACCAATGCTTAAGAAATCTAGAGTATGACATACATTTCTATATGAACGTTTACTCCTATTATTCATCCAACCGCCCACACATTAAATTCTGATGAGCACCAAAAAGCAAATGTCCTCCCACGTGTGGGTGTGTGGATGTTAAGAATGGGGGTGACGGCTGCGGGGGGTTGGGGTGGGGGTCTCACGTGGCTTTGGAATAACACACAACAACTTTGCTCTGTCCTGTGCCAACCTCTTCATCTCAGAGTAACACTTTTGACCTACGTCCTAAATTATTTCTGGACGTATTCCAATCTCCGTCTTCCTCTACAGTTTTTGCCCTCTACAGCTCCCTCTCATACGATGGAAGTCATCCCCTGATGTCCTAAGAGATGTCCTATCATCCTGTCCCTTCTGATTATCAGTGTCTTCCACAGATTCCTTTTCTTTCCGATTCTGCGCAAAATCTCCTCATTCCTTACCTTATCGGCCAACTACTTTTCAACATTCGCCTGTAGCACCACATCTCAAATGCTTCGATTCTCATCTCTTCCGGACCTTCCTTGCTCCGTGTCTCACTACCATACAATTCTGTGTTCCAGAAGCACGTTCTCAGAAATTTCTTCCTTAAATTAAGGCTTATGTTGCATACTAGTGGACCTGGCCAGGAATACCATTTTTGCCAGTGCTAGTCTGCTTTTGATGTCCTCCTTCCTCAGTCCGTCATTGGTTGTTTTGCTGTCTAGGTAGTGGAATTTCTTAATCCTGATGTTACGTTTCCTGCTGCTGCTACTTCTCGTAACTTTCGTTTCCCTTCGATTTACTCTCAATCCATATTCTGTACTCATTATGCTGTTCATTCTCTCAGCAGATCATGTAATTATTCTTTATTTTCACTCAGTGTAGTGATGTCATCAGCGAATCGTACTACCGATATCCTTTTACCTTCAATTTTAATTCCACTCCTGAACCTTTCTTTTATTTCCATCAGTGCTTCTTGGATCTCCAACTGAACCATGACACAATCACGTTTCAAATATCGCATTTTTTCATAATGCACCCTTTACTAGAAACTTTTAAAAAGTGGAACAAAAATCCTAATAGTCTTAACGGAAACATAGTACGTAACCTTGAGCTATACTGCCGAATTTGCTCAAATACTTTTAAACAAGAACAGACATATTTCTCTGGGTTCTCGTGAGAACCACATCGAACGGCAGATCTTCTTTGATTACTCATTAAGTTAGTGACTTTCTTTTAATCGGTACTTCATCATATATCTGTCCTCCAAAATGCATTTTGTTATGATTACTGAACAATAAGGTCAGCGTTCCACTGACTGATTCTCTGTTACAGTCTTCATTCGAAGTTCACATGTATTGTCAGCTGAAATTACTTCGTGATTTGATGCATAAACACCGTTCGGGACGGTCGTGCGATAAAGTGGTGATCGCACAGAGCTGGCTTCTGCTCGCTGTTCATTCCCGCACAGACTGCCTTTGGAGAGGAGATCAAACTAACGGATACGAGACACGTAGATCTCTGCATGTCACCGATTACAGAGAAATCGTGTATGGTCTGGACTCACGAGTTTTCTACTTCGCCATGATCACTGCAATTTCAGCTCACCTTAACTGAGGTGGTCTGTGTAACGAGAATCTGTTCACTCATGTTCCAAGCTGCTAATGCAGTCACAACAACAGTGCTGAGCATCTGAAAATTGACTGCACGACACAACCTGTCAGGTTTGAATCAAATCCGCTGTGTTGAAGTCACTGGAACCTATGTGGTGCTCGCGAGGTTACATTTTGTCCCACACTCTAAAACACAACAGACTGCATTAGTATCTAAAAACGTAAGGATGAAAGTAACTTTCGCATGATGCGTCACTGCCAATTAATACAGGCTAACTGGGACTTAACATGGAACTGGCTACGGCAGCATAGAACAGAAGGTAGCTGAAAGAAATACGCAATGAGGCGAACAGATATGACATCTTTATTCTAAGACAATAATTACACTGAAGTCATTGCGATTTGTGGTAGTGTCCTGGAAATTAAAAATATGTAATATGCTGTGTGACCTCACGGACGACAGTGCGTGCTCTGCAAAGTGCTCTCATGCTGGCCACAAGGTTGTCAAGAAGTTCGTGTGGTAGGGCTTTCAAATGGCTCCACCAAGGCGGTTAACAATTTCTGGATGTGGACGTGCTACAATACGACCCCCCCACCCCGTAAGCACATCAAACGTGCTCGATGCGACTTAAATCGGAGAAATGGGGAGGCCAGTCCAATCGCCGAATATTCTCTCGCTTGAAGAACTCTTCACCACTTTAGTACGGTTCGAATAGATTGCATATTATCGTCCCTAAACTGAAGCCAGGGCCTAATACAACCACGAAAAGAGGCACGTGTAGAAGTTGTACAGTGCCACAGTAACGTTTAGCAGTGAGCGTGCCGTGTTCAAGGATTTTGAGGTCAGTATTCCCATACAGCACTGTGCCTCCCAAATTACATGTTTTCACATCTCGTCGTATGACGCTAAGGCCAGAACTGTCGAACATGGTCGTTTTGGTAGTCCAAATGTTATGGTGTGGGGAGGCATAATGATGCACTGGAATACTATCTTTGAACACGATACACTCATTGGTCACAGTTACTGTGATACTGTACGCCTTTTATTTTGCCAATTTTAAGGGGTCCATTAGGCCCCGACTTCTTTTATGCAGGACAACACATGACCACATCTAAATGCGCGTGTGGAGGAACTCTTGTAGCGGTACACTATTCGGTGAATGGGATGGCTTGCAAGTTCCTCCGAGTTAAATCAATTCGAGCAGGTGTGGGTAGACCTACTGCATCAGGTCCACATGCACCAACGACCATCAATCAGTTGTCAGTCGCGCTGATACAGGAAAAGCAAGACCTGCCACGAGAATACTTATTGTCTTTGAATAGAGGTGTTGTTTTTGTACGTCTCAATGTGTATTTCTCTCAGTTACCTTCTGTAATATTATGAAACAGTTCATTCTGCGTGGCCCATGCTTCATGATGCTATGTTACTTGGCAGTGACACATCACGTGAAAGTTACTTTCGTGCTTAAGTTCCTCACACCAGTGCAGATTGACAGCAAGAATGAAAACCCATGACGGAGCTAGGATCCCTGTTCAAGAGGAGATAAAAGCTCTATCTTTTATCATTGGCGTAGCTTCTTTCTCTATGCTTTCCTCATTCCTTTCTGATTTGTCATTTCTATCTCATCCACTTATCGCATTCCTCGCTCTTCGTATTTCCAGTTAACTTCTTCTCCAAATTCATTCCTTATACACTGTTGTGATGTGTTTCAGTTCAGTGTGATTGCTCACATTCGAAAAGATCATACCGAATAACAACAACGTACACATTTTTCCCTGATAATATCTTTCTGTTAATACTGTTATTAACGTACATACCATAATCTCAAAAGTTGTTATGTATAATGATGCAAAAAATCTTTGTACGTTATTTGAGAAACTTCTCCAAAACTCATCTGGATACTGAAATATACATAATTTGTATTTGCTCAACCATTTTTCCTTATTATATTTTACAAAGCAAACATTGACATAAAGAGATCTTCAGTTCAAAGAATATGTAACGTGAAAATTCTTTAATGGTAACACAACTGACATTTGTCAAATTCCACATTTTCATTGTAAGCACATACTGCTTTGTACTGTACAAATTGTAATATTTACTGGCTGAGAAAGTCTGTTGAGATGTAAAAGAGGGCCTGGGGGCTCTGATTTTACCAGGTGAAATAAAGGCATAAATAAATAAAAAATAAATAATGTAGTGGCAACTTGGGCCACCGAATTATCAGGATGACCAAATGTAATGGGAAGAGGTAGAAGTCACCATATTAAATCTCGGCTAGAACTTTCGAAGTGATTTATTGTTTTCAACTACAGTGCCCTCGTTCCTCTTGGTCTGCATCATAGGGCTCCGCAATGCTGAGGAAGCACCCCAGTGGCCCCTGAAACACAATGCTGTGTTGTGCCAGCCTTGGACAGCCGCAGAATTGTGACGGCGTCAAGGTGCCGACAGTTGGCTCAGTGGCCTGCGTCCCTGCCAACTCAGCGCTGCTCGGTGTGAGCTGCAGGCGGCCAGCTGCTGCTTCTTCTCGCTGGAATGGCTCAGATCGCAGTGACGACAAGTGCCCATGATCCGGCGTCTGAATCTGCGGCCCTCGCCTCGGGATGCCTCCGGCGTGAGTTGGAATACAGGCAACTGCCCACGGTAGTGATCTGTGGAGTGTGCCGCTGTTGGCTGGCTGACTACAGACCCCGCATGAGCCTCAGCGGTCGATCCGCATTTGACTGGAACCCTGGCGCCCCATCTGCTGCTGTGTGTAGCCAGTGGTGTGACACGCCCCGCCGTCCAGGAGAGCTGCCACACTTGAAATGAATCTCGTTAGAAACCCTCACCTATTTATACGCGGCTGTGTGCCTCTGTTTCACTAACGTGCCACTTCGTGTCACGTTCACATAACATTTAGGTTGGCCAGTGGCCCCCTTCTGCCTGACTGGTGCCATGCAAACTGCTGGGTGTGCATTCTCCGGCAGTTCTACACCCCTGTGGTCTCTATTTGCCTTCGCAACTGCCGGTATGCGTAACCCACTACAATCCGGCCCACACCAGGCTGTAACTTGTGCTCAGAGCATTGCACAAAATTATCTTTCCCTATGCTAAACGGTGGTGTCGCGTCAATAAATAATGACTCCTTCCACATGCGCCACGTAAGGAAACGGGAGCGGCTGTTAATAGACGGCAGCTACCCCATTGCACAAGCAGTAACTGATAACAATAGTGTATCGCACTCTACTTTTGATTTGTATATATTAAGTGTAAAAAAAATACACTCAAAATGTATTTAACGTAGAAATTCTAAACAAGTTAATGTTTTATCGTCTCGATACATTAGCAGTAGGTTTGAAAAGGTCCAAATACTGATACTAATATGCTCCCGGAAGGCAGCATATTGACCAGACAAGGAGTTGAAGGAAACTGTATTTTCACTTATTATCATTAGGCAACATCTCCAGTTTCTTGGAAGTCTGCTACAACATTTCCAATCCTTGTAGAGCTGTTCCTTATAGACCCGTGCCAAAGGAGGCCGTTTTCGGTGCGTCCTTCCTAAGTATCTCGATCCATCTTCTCCTCCATCGTTCAGCGTGATCTCCCATTTTTAGTCATTTCAGGAAATTCTTGGCTATCCTGGTTTATTCCACTCGTTTCACATCACCGAGCTACCTCAATCAAGACTTGCGTAATTTTTCGGGTACACTTGTTGTAATTTTACTCAAAGATCTAACAAAATTCATTTCAGAGTCCTGGATATGATTATCCTCCCCCTTCGTCAGAGAAGGCTAGAGATCTCCACTAGTAGATCTAAATGGGCATATAACACGTACTGGTGATGGTTTCCTTTGCCATTTGCCATCTGTTATCCAAAGGATTGTAAAACTGGGCAGCCTGATGGGTACGGCTTAGAAATTCACTTCCAGTTAAGTTTTCACAATCTGTCAAACTCTCCAAACATGGGACACGTTCCGCATTCTCCAGAATTCTTCCACTCAGCTGTAACTGGGGCTGTTCTCCTTGACTTATCTTCGAGGCTACAGCCTTTGATTTACTGACTTTGAGAACGAACTCGTCAAACATGATTGACCAGACATGGAGTAGTACGAAACTGTATGTTCATGTCTTTAGTTTTTCTTGGACTTCCTTAGTATCTCCAGAAATACTATGGCACATAATTGATTCTCATTGAATTTGTGTGTGATTTTTGTGTTAAACAGAACCATAAATGATCTGACGGAGTTATATCTTTCTGGCGAAAGCGTAAGGATAGAAGCTGAAGCAACTAGTTAATAATTGTGCCACAGCCAGGACTTGAACCAAGCTTTCCTGCTTAATAGGGAGATGTGCTGCCCACTACACCCAAGCCGAGTGAGACCACCACAGCAGCATGGAGTATCCTAGCCTAAGGCCCTCCCTAACACAGATTTCCAATTCACGTCTGTAGCCCATTTTCCTCCCGTTCAATCGTCAGTATTGCCAAGGCTCTTCGATAGTGGAATAGCACCCCAGCTTTGTACGTAATGCGGAAATCCTGCCTGTACCTCAGGTGAAAGTGAGCGACTGATATGATAGACTTACACTTTCCTGGAGACATATGTGTCTCAGCTTTATCTTCGATTAGGATAGGCAGGATATCCCCATAACGTACTACGCCGGGATCCTATTCCACTGTCGGAGAGCCTCTGAAGTACTGACGTTCTAAAGACGGAAAAGGGGCTGCAGATGTGAACTGAAGATTATGATAGGAAGGGCGTTAGCGTTAGACTAGGGAAGTCCGTGCAGCAGTGGTAGCCACAACGCTACAGTGATGTAATGGATCGCGCATCTGACTAGTAAGCAGACTGATAAATGACAGTAAACTTATGAAGTTTCGTTCATAGCATGCTAACCATTAACTTCTGAGTTTCTTTTTAACGTTCGGTAACTATTCACTTCTACGTTTCTTTCAAATGATAATTTAACCATGCTGAATTTCTTGAAACCCGTGCCCATTAATGATTGCTGGAGAATGGAAACAGACAAATATTTTAAAGAAGCTTTTGCAGTAACAAGTTTCGGGTATGATGTCCATCCTCAGATATTCAACGTTTCCGATTGCATTAATGTTTGCATAGGCAGAATGTCGTTCACTAGAATATACTACAGGAGCGTACGACTTGTAGTGGTGGATACATTAATTTAATCGTAAGTGTTATCCATCTGAAGATGGCCAGCATAGTACAAAACCGATTAAGACATGGAAATAAAAAATCTTAGAAATATTTTTCACTGTTTAAGTCGTTCACCAACTTCCATTTTATTGTTCAAGACGTATTTTAGGCGAAATAATCAAGAGCTTTTTTATAATAACTTCATTTACGTTGCTATGATGTGCCAGAGAGAAACATACATGAAGCGGTATTAATTTACCACCTACGACAAGGATTTCTCGCAGAAATGCTTTGTGATCATTAAATCAGTTGATGTTGAGGGAATTACATTAAGTAGTGAGACACTTAAAGTAGTAGAGCAGTTTTGCTATTTGGGTGCTAAAATAACTGATATTGGTCGAAGTAGCGAGGATATAAAATGTAGACTCGCAATGGCAAGAGAAGCATTTCTTAAGGAGAGAAATTTGTTAACATCAAATATAGCAGATTTAAGAGTCAGGAAGTCCTTTACGAAAGTATTTGTACGGAATGTATGGAAGTGAAACATCGACATAAACAGTTTGGACAAGAAGAGAACAGAAGCTTTTGAAATGTGATGCTACAGAAGAATGCTGAAGATTGGATGAGTAGATCACATAACTAATGAGGAGGTACTGAGTAGAACTGGAGACACAAGAAATTTGTGGGACAAATTGATCAAAAGAAGGGATCGGTTGGCACGACACATTCCAAGGCATCAAAATATCACCAATCTAGTACTGAAGGCAGGCGTCGGGGTAAAAATGGTAGACGGAGACCAAGAGATGAATACAGTAAGCAGATTCAGAAGAATGTAAGTTGGGTAATTAATCGGAGATGAAGAGGCTTGCCCAGGATATAGTAGCATGGAAAGCTGTATTAAACCAGTCTTTGGACTGAAGGTCACAACAACAAAAACGAAATCACCGAAGACCCATTACGGTGCATCCAATAGAACACAAAACTTTCAGAAGAATTTTTGAAAAAAAGAGCGTTTCATAATTATGTTCTATGCTGTTTCCATTTCACATCTATGAAATTTCTCCTTTAACGTAATTGAGCACTGCATACGAACAAACTAGTTTCTCTGAGATTCACCTGCAAGAAGTTTGTCCTGGTAAAGACAATATTATGATTTTGAAAATTCAGTTACTAAAATGTCCGCCTGACGCCTGTATGACCTCATATTTCTAATATCTTGTGAATGCAGGGCTTATAAGTCGTGAGGGAAACGGTTACCAGTATTAAGTTTTGCAAACGAATTCTATCTTGTGACTGTATGTAAGGAGGACCTTTTAAGCCCCGTTTAAGGAAATGAACAGCGTGCGTAGCACAGAGTATGGATTACAGATAAAGAAAGCACAGGCGATGGAGGGGAAGCGTGGTGGAAAGGAGAGTGTAGACTTGCTTAAAGTCAAAAATGGGAACAACACAGTAGTGGCAGAAAAGAAATGATTCTCCTGTTTAGGAACCAAGATTACGTAGAATAGAACGATACCATAAGTAAACTGGCACGGGCAAAGAAAGCTTTTTCGAGTTAAAGATATCTACTGGCATCAGAGATCGATACAGGAATGAGCAGGCAGTTCCAGGAAATGGAAATCTGGAGCACATCATTATGTAGAAGTGTGACATGAACCATCCAAAATCCGGAGGGGAAGTAACTACAAGTACCTTGAGGATTATTAAAAATTAAGTGGGCAGATTAAGTAATAAGTGAAAATTTACCAAAAATAATACGCTAGGAAAGGCTTTCACGGGAAACCTAGGAAGAAGATGAGTCAGGTTGGTGGGAAAGTTGCTACGGCATCCACGGCTACACTACTAGATCAAATATGTCCAGACACCTATATGAATAGCGGTACTGACCTCTAGATGTCACGAAAGGTAGACCCGCCAGCGTAAAGTATTGTATTGTCATTAGAGAAGCAGTAACACAATGAGTCGGCCAAGAGAGTTCGGTGACCTCGAACGTGCACTAGGCATCGTTACCTGAGTAACAGATCCATCAGGGCGACTTCAACCCTTCTAAAGCTAGCCATGTTGACTGTAGGTGATGTGATATTGGACGCAAAACGCGGAGGAACAAGACCAGGCAGGCCTGATGTGCTGACGGATAGAGATCATCGAACATTGCTGAGGATGGTTGTGAAAAACCGCATAATATGAACGCAATGAATCGTTCGTGATTCCCTAAGCGCTCCCAGGTAGCCAGCTAGCACAGTTGCTGTGCGTAGGGAGTGAAATGGAATGGGGGATAGTGGTCGAGCAGCCCCTCATTTCTGTAGACAATGGTAAGCGACGCTTGTGGTGGTATAAACAGCAACGCCATTAGACAGTGGATGGCTGGAGACTAGTGACGTGGAGTGGTGAACCATACTGTACCCCGTGGCAATCCGATCGACAAGTTTGGGTTAGGTGAATTTCTAGAGATTATTGCCTGCCGTCACGTGTAGTCCCAACAATAACGTTCGGAGAAGGGGATGTTCCAGTATGTTTTTTGTGGTTAGGTTGTGGCATACTCAAAAAAAAAAAAAAACCTAGATGCAGGAGGGCATCAACATGTTTCTTAGTGCATTGTGCACCGCGTACAGTAGAGGAACGATTGGGAGGCGATGACTGTTCGTAATATGAAAACGTACACTGTCTTAAAACATCTTTAGAGAAACAATGGCCGGCCGGAGTGGCCGAGCGATTCTAGGCGCTGGAGTCTGGAACAGCGCGACCGCTACGGTCGCAGGTTCGAATCCTGCCTCGGGCATGGATGTGTGTGTTGTCCTTAGGTTAGTTATGTTTAAGTAGTTCGAAGTTCTAGGGGACTGATGACCTCAGAAGTTAAGTCCGATTGTGCTCAGAGCCATTTGAACCATTTGAACCAAGAGAAGCAATGGTTTGTAAACAACAACATTCTGGGAGATGTGAACCTACTGGAACAACTTTTGGATGACTTAGCTCCAGATATAGACTTCCACCGTCATTACCTTCCCTGTTTCCGGCTCTTGGTGAAAAGCCTGCCTGATAGTCTCCGCAGATGTGAGGATAATTTTGGTCGGATAATATAGTTAACTTGAGATGGACGTATAATTGATAAAGTAGTAGAAACAGACGAGGATCAGGGTATGTCAAATAGATTGCAGAGAGCGCAGAGATGGAAAGATTAGTAAAAGACAGGAAAAGATGAAGGACAGTATCAAACCAGATAAAAGACTGATGACTTAGGAAACCGACGTCATGTCGATCGCCCCATTAGTGAAACCACAAGGGCGCATGACATTTCATCACTACTCTGCCCTCTATATTCTCGATGCGCCTCTGTATTGGTTTACAACATATCTACAATGGAAGTCAGTCACAACTCGCAGCGGATATATTCTGTGCAACAAAATTATATAGTCACTTTTCTGGAAACACCTTAATTCTTTCTTTGCGACACATAAGGTCGAAATTTGGATCAGAAGTGTCTATAACCTACCTTTGCAATTGTGCAAAAGAGTGTCGCCCTGCAATGTCATCCTTGGGCACGGCGCCGCTTCAGAAAGCAAGGTGAGAATTGACACGAAAATACCACAGGAAGTGGATAAGGAAACTCAAGTAAACCACCCATTTCCCTAGTGCGTTTTTCCCCACACATTATGGGGTAAAAACCACAATTCTCAGTGCGATGAGCGATGAGAAAATGTTCTTGACTGATTTTTTACACTACTGACCCCTTACTAGGTAGGCAAACCGCACACAAAAGATGTCGAATAGGTTGTCTAAACCTCAGGGGCTGGAGAAGCCGCCACGCTGATTTGGTGTCGAAATTCCTGAATGTACAATTTTAATGGGCTCAATAAAGGTGAGTGGGTGGCACCGAGGGTTTTGCTGAACTGTGGGGTCTTAGAACGACCCTTTGCCGTTTTATTCACGCGTATGTTAAAGTTGAATTCCCGCTTGATCACACCACAGAAAGGCGCAAAACGGGAGGGCTGTAAATCATAAGTACAATTCGTTGCTTCAGATGAAATACAAATGCCGTCGAAAGGTTCTGAACGGTTCCATGCCTACACACGGGAGCAAAAATGGCGGTTGTGCTGCACTCCACAACGGTTGGAATCACGCTCAATGGGGATGTAGACCTACATTGTCCTCAGAGACGGGCTGGTAAGTCCGAGGGCGTCAGCAGTGTTAAAGGATGCTAAGAACGTCTTCCTGTTGCTCTTCGCACAACGAATTGTCATTTTCGCCTGCGAGATGTGTGAGAATAAACGCCACAGGGAAATGGGTGGTTTCATTGACGCCCTTCATGCCACCCCATGAGGCCTTTTCGTGTTGATTTTGAGCGGCGGTGGGTCTGAAATGTTGCCCTCGGCCACCCATGGGAAAACCGTGTGGTTTCAGCTCTGAGTACTGAGGTTTTGATCTCCATTGCAGAGACGTCTAAAGAAGGGGTGAAATGTGGGTAAGAGGGGCTCTGACGACCCTCTCGTCGTATGAAACGTCCAGGGTGGCTTTGAACAGAGATGTGATGAAATTTGGTTTCAATATGACTTCATTAACCCACCTTACAGCTCACATGAATTTCCAAGCTGTGGCTTTTTTTTTTTTCGAGTGTGTCGACATCTTGCTGTTTGAAGCGTCACCGAGTCCCACGGTGACGTCACAGGGTGCCACGTTATTTCACCATTGTAACCGAAGGTTGTAAGCACTTTCAGCCGAATTTCAAACTCATTCGTCTCAATGGGAGGCCATTACGGTGTTTCGAAAATGTGATCCTTTAATTCAAAATGGTTCAAATGGCTCTGAGCACTGTGGGACTTAACATCTGAGGTCATGAGTCGCCTAGAACTTAGAACTACTTAAACCTAACTAACCTAAGGACACCACTCACGTCCATGCACGAGGCAGGATTCGAACCTGCAACCGTAGCGGTCGAGCGGTTCCAGACTGTAGAGCCTAGAACCACACGGCCACTCCGGTCGGCGATCCTTTAATTCTCGTCCGCAGTGCATTTCAGCACATTGTCTGTGGATCGACAACGAAGCAGCCAGACAAGAAAAATTACGTCACCTCAAACATGCAATACTAGAAAATGTTCCATGAACTTCTCCAGCGACTACGTTAGTACATCTTGATCACTGAAAATGGCGTAGAGTCTTTCGCGATACTGTTACAACAATGATCTCCATTTTCAGTTCACTCGTAGTCTCAATATATTTTTTCCCAGAGAAAGCAGCGATAGCGGTAAAGGGTGTAGGCTACTGAAGAAGAATGCTAAAAGTCACGTACCGAAAAACAAGCGCTGATAGAAAGCACCGAAGCTGACATCGTTATAGGTACGGAAAGCTGTCTGAAGCCAGAGATAAACTCTGCCGAAATTTTTACAAAGGCACAGACGGTGTTTAGAAAGAATAGATTGCATGCAACCGGTGGTGGCGTGTTTGTCGCTGTTAGCAGTAGTTTATCCTGTAGTGAAATAGAAGTCGATAGTTCCAAAAATGGTTCAAACGGCTCTGAGCACTATGGGACTTAACATTTGTGGTCATCAGTCCCCTAGAACTTAGAACTACTTACACCTAACTAACCTAAGGGCATCACACACATCCATGCCCGAGGCAGGATTCGAACCTGCGACCGTAGCGGTCCCTCGGCTCCAGACTGCAGCGCCTAGAACCTCACGGCCATTCCGGCCGGTGACTCGTGGAGATAACATCTTGGACCTACTGATAACAAACAGACCCGAACTTTTCGACTCTGTAAGCGCAGAACAGAGAATCAGTGATCATAAGGCCGTTAATATGGAAGTAAATAGGAATATTAAAAAAGGGAGGAAGGTTTATCTGTTTAGCAAGAGTAATAGAAGGCAGATTTCAGACTACCTAACACATCAAAACGAAAATTTCTCTTCCGACGCTGACAATGTAGAGTGTTTATGGAAAAAGTTGAAGGCAATCGTAAAATGCGTTTTAGACAGGTACGCGCCTAGTAAAACTGTGAGGGACGGGAAAAACCCATCGTGGTTCAACAACAAAGTTAGGAAACTACTGCGAAAGCACAGAGAGCTTCACTGCAAGTTTAAACGCAGCCAAAACCTCTCAGACAAACAGAAGCTAAACGATGTGAAAGTTAGCGTAAGGAGGGCTATGCGTGAAGCGTTCAGTGAACTCGAAAGTAAAATTCTATGTACCGACTTGACAGAAAATCCTGTAACAAAGTGTTTGAAGTCACGCTGGTACGTTCTGTTGCTGTGTGTTTCCATTCCATGATTAATGTGATTTGAAGAGAAGTAATAAAATGAGCTCTAACATGGAAATTAAGCGTTTCCGGACACATGTCCACATAACATCTTTTCTTTATTTGTGTGTGAGGAATGTTTCCTGAAAGTTTGGCCGTACCTTTTTGTAACACCCTGTATATAAATGACCTAGTACATATTGTCGGAAGTTCCATGCGGCTTTTCGCGGATGATGCTGTAGTATACAGAGAAGCTGCAGAAACTGAAAATTGTAGCGAAATGCAGGAAGATATGCAGCTGATAGGCACTTGGTGCAATGAGTGGCAACTGACCCTTAACATAGACAAATGTAAACTAACCCTTAACATAGACAAATGTAATGTATTGGGAATACATAGAAAGATGGGTCCTTTATTGTATGATTATATGATAGCGGAACAAACACTGGTAGCAGTTACTTCTGTAAAATATCTGAGAGTATGCGTGCGGAACGGTTTGAAGTGGAATGATCAGATAAAATTGATTGTTGGTAAGGCGGGTACCAGGTTGAGATTCATTGGGAGAGTCCTTGGAAAATGTAGTCCATGAACAAAGGAGGTGGCTTACAAAACACTCGTTCGACTTTTACTTGAGTATTGCTCATCAGTGTGGGATCCGTACCAGATCGGTTTGACGGAGGAGAGCGGCGCGTTTCGTCACAGGGTTATTTGGTAAGCGTGATAGCGTTACGGAGATGTTTAGCAAGCTCAAGTGGCAGACTCTTCAAGAGAGGCGCTCTGCATCGCGGTGTAGCTTGCTGTCCAGGTTTCGAGAGGGTGCGTTTCTGGATGAGGTATCGAATATATTGCTTCCCCCTACGTATACCTGCCGGCCGCGGTGGTCTAGCGGTTCTAGGCGCTCAGTCCGGAACTGCGCGACTGCTACGGTCACAGGTTCGAATCCTGCCTCGGGCATGGATGTGTGTGATGTCCTTAGGTTAGTCAGGTTTAAGTAGTTCTAAGTTCTAGGGGACTGATGAACACAGATGTTAAGTCCCATAGTGCTCAGAGCCATTCCTACGTATACCTCCCGAGGAGATCACGAATGTAAAGTTAGAGAGATTCGAGCGCGCACGGAGGCTTTTCGGCAGTCGTTCTTCCCGCAAACCATACGCGACTGGAAGAGGGAAGGGGGGTAATTACAGTGGCACGTAAAGTGCCCTCCGCCACACACCGTTGGGTGGCTTGAGGAGTATAAATGTAGATGTAGATGTAGGTGTAGAGTTGTTCAACAGCGAGTGTCGTTCCGAGCGCGTAGGGAATGGGTAAGAAATCCAATTCGGAAAGAACTGAAACGTAATTATCGTTAATTAAATGTATTTGTGGTGTTTGAAAAAATATATCGGACCGTAGTTAAGCAATGTTTAAGACAATGAGCCATGAAACAAAGCAAAATGAAACATTAAGTGGTCTAGACAATTGAGGTATGTAACTTTTTGATTCTATCAATAATATTAATTATGTATACGGGCTGTTTAAAGGCTGTGAACAGTGCCACGCGCACTGTGAGATTGTAATCTGAACAAAGTCAATATTTACTCCACTCGATACAATGCTATCTGCCTACCACAAACCACTAATTTAGTTTAGTAATTATGCTATGTTGAATGGGGTGTGTGCTAAACATTGGGTGACCTGCTTTCCGGCTATACAAGCACGTATAATGGTATAGTGAGGGACAAAAGCCCTGATTAGTCGTGTAAAATCGCATTTGGAGTCACTGTGAGTACAAAACAGGACAGTAGCTCCGCCACTTACTGAACCGGTTAATACAACGCTGTAATACATTTTTATGGAATGTTCCTTGTCAGGAATGGACAAAATTGAAACAAAAAAATGGTTCAAATGGCTCTGAGCACTATGGGACTTAACATCTGTGGTCATCAGTCCCCTAGAACTTAGAACTACTTAAACCTAACTAACCTAAGGACATCACACACATCCATGCCCGAGGCAGGATTCGAACCTGCGACCGTAGCAGTCGCGCGGTTCCGGACTGAGCGCCTAGAACCGCTAGACCACCGCGGCCGGCAAAACTGAAACACCTTGACCCAAGTCAGGGCATTGTAGACTCATCCTGACCATTTGTCTATGGCAAACGGCATTCACAAATGTGTGACTGTGGACACATTACAACAGTTAGTCCACTTTGGGTAGACATTAGGAAGGAAAATTCTTTTGATGGTTTTTACAGCCTTCGAAGAGACTCAAAACTATGTTCTTCAATGGACACAACTGCACACAGTGTTTTGAAAACAGTTTCATAACATCCTCGCTCGACGCCTCGCCAGTGAAATGTGTTAGCTCAAACTTAATAACGAAATTATGTCGCAGTTGCGAATATTTTCGACATCGTTTGTATTATGTGTGAAAATCAGACCTATTGGTGCCGCATGAACATTTGTGCTGGACTGAGATTCTAACACGTATTTGCCGCATATCGCGAGCAGTCGCCTCAACTAGTTCAAGATATTCGTGTACGCTTCCACGACCAATTCAAACCTCCAGGTACCACAATGTCTACGCCCCCATCGCTCGCAGCTTACCTGGATCCCGAAACAAGATTAGTAAGACAACCATGTTCAACGCTGGTATCATAGTCGTTTTGCCTGTCTAGACTGAAATACTTGTTATTACAATGTCTGTTCCTTCAGACGTACAAGCAATATTACAGTCTAGACAAGCAAAGTAAGTAATACTAACGTAGTACTGCTTGCTTGTCTGAAGGGGCAGACATTGTAATAAAAAGCATTACAGCCTAGACAGGCAAATCGACGATAATTCCCATGTTGAACAAGTGTGTCTCATTAACGTTGTTGCCGGAATCAGCCAAGTTGCGGTCAGTGGGGCGTAGACGCTGTGACATATGGAAGTTTGGATCGATCCTAGAAGTGCGCACGGACGGCCGAGATTGTTAAGGTGACCATCCGCGGTAAGCGAGAAATCCGCGTTGGAGTTCCTACCCTGCACAAATTTTCATTCGCCACCAATAGGTATGATCTCCATGTCTAATACAGCTGATGTCAAAAATATTCGCAACTGCGGCAGAAGTTCGTAATACTATCAGATTTTATATCGTCACCAATGCTGTAATTGTAATAATAAGTTTTACTAAATCGTTATAAGTACGTATACTGTTGTTTTGCACAGTGTTACGTAGGTATTGTTTAGTATCTGGTATCAGAATTAGAGCAGCGGAAATCCGCTGAGGACTTACGAAGATCTGAGTGATGTCAAGACAAGTAAAAGCCGGAGAGACAGCCGGAGAATACCGCGTAGACTAAGTGCAGTACAGTTACTTCATTTACAATGCACGATGCGGTCAGATAACGCTTGAAGTCGTTTCGAGGTAGCCATGAAACTTTGAGTGTTTGTGGAATAAAACAAACAGATGTACGTACACTGAAGAGCCAAAGGAACTGGTACACCTGTCTGATTTCGTTTAGGGCCCCACGATCACGCAGATCTGCTGCAACACGACGTCGGGTGGACTCGACTAATGTCTGAAGTAGTGCTGGAGGGAATTGACACCATGAGTCCTGCACGGCTGTCCATAAATCACTAAGAGTATGAGGAGATGGAGATCTCTTGTGAACAGCACTTTGCGAGGATACCAGGTATGCTCGATAATGTTATATCTGGGGAGTTTGGTTACCAATGGAGATATTTAAACTAATAAGAGTATTCCTGGAACCACTCTATAGCAATTATGAATGTGTGGGGTGTCGCATTGTCCTGCTGGAATTGAGCAAGTCCGTCGGAAAGCACAATGGATATGAATGGATGCAGGTGATCAGACAGGATGCTTGTCACCTGTCAGAGTCGTATCTAGACGTATCAGGGGTCACATATCACTCCAACTGCACACGCCCACACCATTACAGAGCCTCCACCGTCTTGAACATTCCTTTCTCACATGCAGGGCCCATGGATTCAAGAGGTTGTCTTTATACCCGTACCCGTCCATCCGCTTGATACAATTTGAAACAAGACTCGCCCATCCAGGGAACAAGATTCCAGTCATTAACAGCATGATGTCGGTGCTGACGGGCCCAGGCGAGGCTTAAAGCTTTGTGTCGTGCAGTTATCAAGGGTACACGAGTGGGCCTTTGGCTCCGAAAGCCCATATCGATGATGTTTCGTGAAGTGGTTCGCACGCTGACACTTGTTCGTGGCCCAGTACTGAAATCTGCAGCAAATTGCGTAAGGGTTACACTTCTGCCACACTGAACGATTCTCTTCAGTCATCGTTGGTCCCATTCTTTTGGGATCTTCTTCCGGCCGCAGCGGTGTAGAAGATTTTATGTTTTACCGGATTCCAGATATTCACGATACACTCAAATGATCGTATGGGAAAATCCCCACTTCATCGCTACCTCGTAGATGTTGTGTCCTATCGCTCGTGCGCCGACTGTAGCACCACGTTCAAACTCACTTAAATCTTGATAACCTGCTGTTGTAGCAGCAGCAACTGATCTAACAATGCGCCAAACACCTGCTGTGTTACATAGGCGTTGCCGACAGCAACGCCGTACTCTGCCTTTTTACATGTCTCTGTAAATGAATATCCATGCCTGTATCAGTTTGTTTGGCGCTTCAGTGTATATGTGGTGTCCTTTTTTGTATATTGAGTTGGTACTGGGTTATGACCAGCTTGTATAGCATACCGCCTAGGACGCTAGCCTCCAAGGGAAATAAATATGCCATAACAGGTATTCATTTCGGTGTCGTTACATAGTCGGAGAAAAAAATGGGAGTATGAGATAAATCCCGTCGCTGTTAGCTGAGAGTCGGTGCCGGACAGTTTGTACCTGGCTCAGACGCGCTTCGACGGTGGCCACCAGTGAACACGTCATTTCTCTGACACGCTTCCTGTTGGCTATCGAGAACGGGTGATCAGTGAGCATGCTGTCAACAAATCGAGTTCCACAGGAACAAGCAACCCTTACTGATGCGAGGATCATAATCGGTACGAAGGCCCAACGAAATGTATTTTGACATTGTAGGAGAATATTAAAGTGAAAATGTAGAATTAAAATAAACATTTGGAAACCTGTTAGATAGGTTTCACGAAATCCACATCTGGATACAGAAACAGATAAAATACAATTAAACAGGTAAAAAACGTACATAACGTGCAGACTGGAGGCGAATGCTTCTTGCTAGTCAACATCCTGAAAAAATTTAAATAAGACTAATTTCTCAAAATACTAAAGCATTGGGCCGTGTAGAGCGTGATAAACGCTACGAACGGCAGAGAGGTGATAAGCTTATAGACATTTCATTTTATTTTATTGTACTCATTATGTTAAACACTTCGATTTTCCTGCAAATGACTTTATTATATATAACTTTATGATGGGTTGTGATATGCACAACAGAACAAATAAGGATACTCCCACCAACCTTCAAGCTAACACCGTGAAACAGGACTTTCTGAGGAGTTTCTGTTAATGGTACACCATGTGATCAAAAGTATCCGGTCACCTGGCTGAAAACAACTTAAAAGTTCGAGGCGCCCTCCATCGGTAATGCTGGAATTAAAAATGGTGTTGGCCCACCCTTAACCTTAATGATAGCTTCCATTCTCGCAGGCATACTTTCAAACTGGTGCTGGAAGGTTTCTTGGGGAATGGCACCCCATTCTTCATGGAGTGCTGCAAATGAGTAGAGGTATCGATGTCGGTTGGTGAGGCCTGGCAGGAAGTTGGCGTTCAAAAACATCCCAGTGGTGTTCTACAGGATTCAGGTCAGGACTCCGTGCCGGTCAGTCCATTACAGGGATGTTATTGTCGTGCATTATGAAAAGGGTGCTCGATCGTGTTGAAAGATGCAATTGCCATCCCCGAATCACTCTTCAACAGTGGGAAGCAAAAAGGTGCTTAAAACATCAACATAGGCCTTTGCTGTGATAGTGCCACGCAAAAGAACAACGGATGCAAGCCGCCTCCATGAAAAACACGACCACACCATAACACCATCGCCTCCGAATTTTACTGCTCGCACTAGATACGCTGGCAGATGAGGCTCACCGGGCATTCGCCATACCCATACCTGCCATCGGATCGCCACGTTGTGTACCGTCATTCATCACTCCGCACAACGTTTTCCAGTGTTTCCGCTCGTTACAACGAGGGAGGCGTCGTTTGGCATTTACCGGTGTGATGTGTTGCTTATGAGCAGCCGCTCGACCATGATATCCAAGTTTTCTCACATCCCACCTAACTGTCATAGTACTTGCAGCAGGTCCTGATGCAGTTTGTAATTCCTGTGTGATGGTGTGGGTAGATGTCTGCCTATTAAACATTACGACCCTCTTCAACTGTCGGCGGTGTTTGTCACTCAACAGACGAGGTCGACCTGCACGCTTTTGTGCTGTACGTGTCCCTTAACGTTTCCATTGCACTATCACATCGGAAAAAGTTTACCTATGGATGTTTACGAATGTGGAAATCTCGCGTACTGGCGTACCTGACCTCGTTCGAAGTCCATGAGTGCCCCATGCCCGGAGTGCCCCATTCTGCTCTCTCACGATGTGTAATGACTATTGAGGTCGCTGATACGGAGTATCTGGCAGTAGGTGGGAATGAAATGAAAAACGTATATTTCTGGGGGTGTCCGGATACTTTTGATCATATAGTGTATCAGTTCGTTGAGGAAGTGGCTCAACGGGTTTCGTCAGATACGCCGTATCTATCTGAAGGCATTTAATGATGGTTAGACCTTGTACATCTACAAAACTGCGGGGCACTGTTTACTACGCCACACATGCCGTTGAATATAGTCCCAGATACTTCATATGAGATTAAGGTTGGGTAACTTAAAGGGAAAGTCGGGAAGCGGTAGAGCGTCTGTTAGCTTCAAAGGCAGACCATCACAAGAATGCAGAAGAGACACAACAGTTTGTGAGTCGTGAATTATACATCCCACTTCATGTTCAAGATAAACTGAGTTATTTGCCGCACGTCATGTTTCGGAAAACAACAGCATATAACCCTCTTTGGCCCGAAACAAAGCCTCGACACACTTGAGCTAAACGCCTCCTTTGGCCACTGGTGCACTCTACAGCTTGTATCACCGCGTTCGCTGTCTGGTCACGATGCGTGCGAACACCATAGCTCGTTTATGCCAATCTGTCATGTCTCCGCATATACACATCTTGCAAGCGTATTTTCATATCGCTGGCTTGGTTACGGAGTATCTTTGAGAGCGGCCGCGTTTTTTCAGAGTCGAGCACGGGACACGAAACTGTTGTGTTGTGGTTAGCTCTGCATGTGAGATTCATTGCTATTATGGAAGTTCAAGTGTTACTACAAGTGCTATTACAGTAAGGTGATTCAGAGGGAAGTGCGTAATGTAATTAAAAATGAGCAGAGCAACCGATAACGTATTTGTGTATCTTCCTGTTGCGTGTCACATAGCATCAATCATCCGCGCCGTGTTCGGTCTCTCAGAATGAACTAATGTGAATCAGTAAAAATTAGTTACCATAAAAGTGCCAGTGTTTTGTAGCAAGCTTGAGAACGTGCGTTCGGTCATTGCGTTTCCGCATCATCAACAATCTGCTGCGCCGCGACGGTTACGCGCACGCTCGTACAATTATGAACTGAAAACTGAAAAATTAACTCTATGAATAGTGTCATATCATTACTAATGTCAAGGAGGACTGGTACCAAATATCTGTGTATGCGTGACGAGCGTGAGAACTTTCGTTCGATCATTCGGCTTCCACATCATTAAAAATCACCCGCGTCGCGTCGGTTACGCGTACGCTCGTCCAAGTGATATTGTGGACAGATAATCAAGAATGTTAATTGGGGTAAGCTGTTATGACCTAGAATGTAAACAGTGCAACCTGTGATTTCTTGTGGTTTCAGAATATAGATGTTCATACCAGATGTAGGACAGTGTTGTCCTTAACGTTCAGTGGATCCCCTAAACCCGCTTGCATATTTAGACCATTATTTTCGGGCAAGCCAGCAGCAGTGTGGAGCATAACAGTACGACCGCTGCGGGATTATCAGGTACGTGGTGTGGACAGGGCGTGCGGTCACGAAACGAGAAGCAGAAGTGAGATTCCAGTTTAAGGGACCCCCGCCATTTGTACCCCCGGGCGTGTTACAATCTTGCTGCCCTGATTCAATACAACTGACTAACACACACACACACCAGTTCAGTATCTTGACTCATGTCAGCTGTGGATGGTCACATGCCCACCTGGTAGCTATTACAGACTGTCTAACAGCACTCCATCTTCGGGCTACGAGTGGCCTACCGGGACCATCCGACCGCCGTGTCATCCTCGGATGAGGATGCGGATAGGAGAGGCGTGGGGTCAGCACATCGCTCTCCCGGTCGTTATGATGGTATTCCTGACCGAAGCCGCTACTGTTCGGTCGAGTAGCTCCTCAGTTGGCCTCACGAGGCTGAGTGCACCCCGATAAATTGCAACAGCGCATGGCGGCTGGATGGTCACCCATCCAAGTGGCGGCCACGCCCAACAGCGCTTAACTTTGGTGATCTCACGGGAACCGGTGTATCCACTGCGGCAAAGCCGTTGCCACAGACTGTCTAACGCCGTGATAGTAAAACTGTAGCTCGCAGGCCGCATGCGGTCCTAATAGTGCATTCGTGGTGTTCGCTGTTCTCAGCCGTATTTTATAGTACTATCCATCTAGCAACTAACAGGAGAATCCCAAAATTAAGTAACTTTAGAAGCTTTTGAGGAGTGGAGTTTCCTTTCCCAGTAAGAAACAAAAATACAGAGACAGTAATATTTTAAAAAGTGCTTTATTTTAATTGAATTTGGAGCATTCTGCTGTAAGGTAAGTGAAGCTGGCCGTTTACCTCAGAGGCAGACAGCTAAGTAGCGCAGCCATTGTGGGCTTAGCGGATGTCACAGGAGGAATATTTTATTATCTTTCTTTCAATGCTGACAACTTTCATACGTGTGGGAATCGAATCGATCAGACGCTTTGGTACTAATGTTGACAGAGAAGTAACATGGATTCGTCAATACGCATTATAGAGACTGTTGTAATGCAATGCAATGACTAAAAGAAAAAAAAATCCAACGTTTAGTGAACAGTTGTGATCGTGTTATATATTTCTTAATGCATTTAAAGATACAGGTGTTGGGTGGAAAAGTGGGAACACCAAAAACACAACATATTACTATGCGTAAAACGACGTAGAAAACCTGTTAGCATTCGAAGCCATTCTTTCCGCAAAATAGGTGCAAGTTAGGCAACGACGATGGAGGCTGATAACGATCACGGACACATCTTTCTAAAGAAGGCCACCAAGGGTCAGTAAAATTGAGATATAGTGTCCGTGGTGGTCATAGGAGATACGACAGTTCATCCTCGTCCTCACAAAATGAAACGTGGACAATGCGAGAGAGAAACATGAGCCCTGTCGTCTTGGACCAGAGCATCACCATTGGGGAACAAACACTGCACCAAGGGATGGACCTGATCAGCCAAAACGGTCACATAATCCTTGGCAGCAATCGGCCATGGAGAGTAACAATGGCGTCCATTGGAATATCACGATATGGCTACCCAAATCATCACCGAGGCCCCATCATGTTTTACTCTTTGGACGTAAACTTGGCCCGAAGTTGGAAACAGTGTAAAATAAGACTGATGGCTACCAAAATCAGGTTTTATGACTTTGGCCAGACATCTTCCTGTTACCGGAACTTGCATCACTGATGAGTGGTTTTTGAATTATTTTTTTTTTTTTTTTTACATTTTTCGTTGCAATACTCTTTAATGATCGTGTGTCACGATCACTCATTACATACTTTCGTCTTAGTTGTGACTTTCTCTTGCCCTGTACGCGGTATGAATGTTCGACACAGTGCTTCTTGAAACACAAAACACTTCGGCTATCCTGGTTACGGAAGCAGCCACGATATGAGCACCAACAATTTACACACGTTCTAATTCACTTACCTCCAACTCAATGCACTCTTAACGACACAGAACAAACCTCTCATTGTCGGGGACTTTCCTACTGAATCTTAACATGCAAATGGCATTATAAGCTCACCAGACAAAATTCTAGTCACTCCCTCAACATTACACAGTAGTACCTTTGGAACGATCTAGATCTTTGGTCATCAAATTTTTGAGCTCCAAGCGCTCAAAAATTTTACGACCAATGATCTAGAGCGTTCCAAAGTGACTACAGTGGAAGTTTGAGGGGGTGACTAAAATTTTGTCTGGTGAGCTTACAATGCCATTTGCGTGTTAAGATTCAGTAGGGACGACCAGTATGAAGTGCTGTTATGATCTAAGGCTTGTTTTATACCCCTCTCCAAGCTAGTCTATCATGCGCAAGTCAGTTCATCATTCGCAACCTGCGAATATAACCATTTTGACCTCCTTACTGCCTTGGTCTCGCTCTACAATTTTTACCTTTCCCTACCCCTCATTAACTACTCTACCTACCCATCAAACTTTCATTTTTCTTGTGTACCACCACATATCAAAAGTGTGTCTTATTTTCTTTTCTAAATTGCTTATCGTCCACTTTTGACTTCCGTTCAAAATGGCTCTGAGCACTATGGGACTCAACTGCTGAGGTCATTAGTTCCCTAGAACTTAGAACTAGTTAAACCTAACTAACCTAAGGACATCACAAACATCCATGCCCGAGGCAGGATTCGAACCTGCGACCGTAGCGGTCTTGCGGTTCCAGACTGCAGCGCCTTTAACCGCACGGCCACTTCGGACGGCTTTGACTTCCGTACAAGGCTACATTCGATACAAATAAATATCTTCAAGAAAACAATACCTAATGCTAAAACATATAGTAAATTTTTATGAATTTCGCTTTTTGAGGAATTTTTCTTCTGCTATTGCCTGTCTGAATTTCATATCCTTATCAGCCTCCATCGTCGTTACATCAACTTGCCCCTATTTTGCAGAAAGAATGACTTCGAATGCCAACGGGTTTTCTACGGCATTTTACGCATAGTAATGCGTTGCGTTTCCACTTTTTCACCCAACACCTGCATTATGAAATATATAACACGATCACAACTGTTAACTTAGTGTTTTCTTTTAGTCATTGCTGAGGAGCTAAGGACGCGGATAGGAGGGGCAGGTGGTCAGCACACCCATCTCCTAGTCTTTACGACGGTTCTGTTTGACCAGAGCCGCTACTATTCGGTCGAGTAGCTCCTCAATTGGCATCACGAAGCTGAGTGCACCCCGAAAAATGGCAACAGCGCATGGCGGCCCGGATGGTCACCCATCCAAGTGCGGGCCACGACCGACAGCGCTTAATTTCTGATCTGATCTGACGGGAACCGATGTATCCACTCCTTAACACTATCGTTAAATATATTAGCATAATGATTAAAGATCAGAGAAATCACGAGATTGGACTGTCGCCGGTCCCTGTGTGCCCGATGGGCCAACTATGTAATCGCTTTGGCCGTTTTATTCGTTTCCGTTTTGACGCTACTGTAGCTCTCGCATTCGCTCAGCAATGAACTTTCAGGTTTTATGAATTGCCTTCGACACGTGCTTTCCCTAGATGTACGTTTTCTATGGTTCTGAATACGTTTACGGGCCTTATGGGACGACATCTTTGATTATTTTATTTTTTTTTAAAATTTAATACTGATTTCACTTATACTCCATGTAATATTTTTATTCTCTCGCTTTGAGTCTTAGCAGTTCTAAGCAGTCTCTTCACAATGACTTCCGAATCAATATTCTAGCTAAATGTGTTTCACGCTACACCAATTAACAACATTACACAAAGCTAATTCGTAAGAAAATTGTATGGAGAAATCAATGAGGAAGCAAGTGGCATGCTAAAGAACTGAGTAGTGGTGACACGCATGTGAAGTTCGCTACTGCGATACGGAATACCACACTAGGCATTGACATTGAAGAGGAATGAACATTTTTAAAAAAGATAGGAATACAGCAATATAAATCCTCAGGAAACAAATAAATAGGAAGTTTAGGGAAATGGCTGCAGAAAAAATGTGAAGAAATCAAAAAACAAACGATCGCTGGAAGCACTGACCATACAGAAAAGATACAACAAGGAGAAATTAAAAGCAATGGCGACAACATTGAGAATGCAGTGGTAATTCCACTGTTAAAAGCAGGAGACAGAGAGCGAAGGGGTGGAAAGGGTACGATGAAGGCCTCCATGAGTAGAGAAACTATCCGATGACTTGATGGAAGAAGAAATCGGAATCGATAGGGAAGACATAGGGGATCCAGTAATAGAGTCCAAATTTAAAACAGCTCTGAAAGACTGAAAATCAAATAAGGCAGAAGTGTTAGATAACACACTATCGGAATTTCTGAAATCATTGTTGGTGATGGGAATCAAGCGACTATTCAAGCTGGTGAGTAGGAGCTATAAGACTTAAGGAAAATATCATCCATTCAGTTCTGAAGATACCAAGTGCAGTTAAGTACAAGAGCTATCGGACAATCATCTCATTGCTCCCAGTTGCTGGCGAGAACAGTACACAGAAGAATGGAAAAGGAAACTGTTAGATGACTATTAGTTTGAATTTAGAAAAAGTAAACGCGGCACAAAGGCAGTCATGATGTTTCGCTTAATAATGCAAGCAAGACATGTTCATACGGTTTGTCCACATGGAAAAAACATTTGACGATGTAATATGGTGCAATATGTTGGAAATTCTCAAAAAAGCTATAGGGAAAGTCGGCTAATTTACAATATGTACAATAACCAAGAGAAAAAAGATTTGAAGACTATGAACGAAGTGCTCGGATTGAAAAAGGTAAGAGGCAAGGATATACTCTTTCAATCCATCTGTTCAGTCTGCACATCGTAGAAGCAGCGATGGAAATGAGTGAAGTGGTGTAATGACTGCAGAATATGGATGGAGAGTAAACCGAAGAAAGACGCAAGTAATGAAAAGCAACAGAAATGAGAATAGCGAGAAACTTAATATTAGAAATGGTGATCACAAAGCTGACAAGAATTCTGGTACCCTGTGAGCAAAATAATCTGTAACGAATGAAGCAAGGGGAGTATAAAACTCAGGCTATCGCTGGCAAAGAGGCCATTCTTGATCAAAAGAATTCTCCTTGTGCCAAAGATAGGCCCCAATCTTAGGAAAAAATATCTGAGAATGTACACTTGGAGCTCATCATTCTATGGTACTGATTCATGAAATGTAGGAAAAGCAGAAGAAGAGAGAATCCATGCGTCTGAGACATATTGCTATGGAAGAATTTTGAGAATTAGGTGGGTGATAAGGTGAGAAATCTGCAGGTTCTCCTCAGGCTCAGCGAAGAAAGGAACTTCTGCGTATTACTGACAAGAAAAAGGTACGTGATGATAGATCATGCGTTACGACCTTACGGAATAGCCTCCATGATGCCAGCGGGAGCTGTAGATGGTTAAAACTGTGGAGGAAGACTGCGATTGGAATATGTCCGACCAACAACTGAGGACGTAGGTTTCAAGTCCTATTCTGAGATGAAGAGGATGGCACAGCAGAGAAATTCATGTCGAGCCGCTTCATACCAGTCAGAAGACTGATCACTCGAAAAAGAAAAATAGAGAAAAGCCTCCGCTCCCGCACTGGTACAATGAGCCATAGGTAGAGTTGCGCTGTATCAAGACAACGGGTCGGCAATTTTGGTACAGTAAATAAATGACTCTGTAAATGGTAGAGTTACCAGTACTATCGCCAGCATTGGTTGCAAAACAAACATAAATGCTTGCGTGAGAGACAAACTGGGAGCCGACGAACTCTCCTTGTTTGTGTTGCACATAATTAGAGCAGCATATTGCTCAGTGACAGACTATTGTAAAGGTTCAAAATCTTTTAAAAATATAAATTGCATTTTACAAGTAAAATAAATTACCTGATAGCACAACTTCTGCGCTTTTATGCACTTTTCATGAAATTGCAGTTTACACGCACAAAGCGTAAAAAAAGGCAATATTTTTATTTTTTATTTTGACTCAGTAGAGTGCTCTCACCATGATGAAAGACAAGTGTTTCCTGTTATTGTCGATAAGTGCGAAAATTGTTTATAAATAATATAGCACGTTATATAAAAGCTCGAGGAAGTAATAAAGAGACGTTTGATAGGTTTTAGTTTCGTATTTCTTTTTTTACTTTCACCTTTTTTTTGATAAAATTGGGTTTTCTAGCGCTAAGCGATAAATCTGTACGTTTTCTGTACGTTTTAGCTACGTCTACTACAAAGTCCCTCTGTTTCACGTTAAAGTCAATAATTTTCGAATAAAACCGGAATTTAAAAAAAAATGGTTCAAATGGCTCTGAGCACTATGGGACTTAACTACTGTGGTCATCAGTCCCCTAGAACTTAGAAGTACTTAAACCTAACTAACCTAAGGACATTACACACATCCATGCCCGAGGCAGGATTCGACCCTGCGACCGTAGCAGTCGCGCGGTTCCGGAATGCGCGCCTAGAACCGCTAGACCACCGCGGCCGGCGGAATTAATCATTGACATATACTATTATGCCATAAACACTGGTTATTTTTAAGTAACGTATAGGAAGATAGGTACGTAAAATAAAATTTTTATATGGGTTACACAGCTATTTATGTATCCACTCGTTTTCTAGACTATTCAGCAATTTCGGTTTCCAATGCTATCTATTAAGGCACCGATCGCAAACGCAAACAAAGCGATTGAAAGGGGATAACGTCCGACAGGTATGCAACACACCTAACGTGCAGGTAACGCGTTTACGATCGTAACTGACCAAGGCTACTAGGGAAACGCATAGTTAACAATAGACTACGGTAGCCTACGGTAGTTTTACAGCTCTAGTCACGGGCAAACAAACATCGCACTCCAAACATGTACTGACATGATCTATTCATTGTGGGTTTACTACTGTTTACGCATTAATAGTCTGGTAGTTATTAGCAGTTCAAATATGACTCCATTTTGTAATACAAGATATTTCGACGGACAAGCGAAAAGATGTTTTTCCATCATTAAAATTATCTTCGTTGTCGAGTTGTAGGGCATTTGTCATACAAACGTCGTCGCTTAGCATCCGATCACAACTGGCAGTTTATTTTCCAGCAGGCTACCAGAGGCAGCGAGAGGGCGAAGCTAACCAGACGGGAGCAAGTTCGCCCTCGTCAGATCAGCGAGCCGTTCAGAGGTGAGCCGAAGCAGCAGGCAAAATATTCTCGTCCGGTCCCCGGAACCAGCGAGCGGCGTCCCAGCCGCCGCCGCCGCAGCTCGCGTGCTGCGCGCCGCGACAAGGTCCCGCCTGCTTCCAGAGCCGGCGTCGGCATGGGCGGCGTCGGCGTCGGGCGGCGCTTGCCGGCAAACACATCAATCTCCCGCTCACCGGCGCGTTAGCAACTTTTGCCGCCACGGCCTCCATTTATCATCCCGTGGTGCGGCGCAGCGCGGCGCTGCTGGCTGGCCTCGCCGTGACTTCTGTCAGCTCCGCCCCAATTCGGCAGCCGGTTGACACGGGAGGACAGGCTCGTCCTACGAGTCTATCCCCCACCCCTCTCCCACGCCCATCCACCACCTTTCCTCGCAGAGGTCCTCCTCCTGTCCTGCCACCGCACCCTCGGGGACAATACACGCGGATTACGGCCGTTGTTTGTCTACGGGAGCGTGCTTTTGCCCGTGCCGTTCTGGGCCAACTATTTTTCATGGGGGAAGGACCGCACTTTACGATGGTAGTTAACTATTATGGGACCTTCCTACGCGGTCGTAAAGTGTGTTACTCGGCGCACAGTGCGCGGCATAACAACGCATTCACCGCTTTCCATCCGGGGCTGGATATGCAGCGCATGTCTCCGTCTGCGAACAGCTGGAAGCGGCTGTATCTGCTATTGTGACTCCTCAGGGAATGTGCTCTTGAAGAAACAAGGCTACTTATTTCGTCAGTGCATAGCTTCAGACACTTACAGAACAAAATAAAAAATCTTCAGGCTAAAGTTATAAACCGGAGAGAAACATTGCACACCAACGCCTCCCTTCGAAAAAGGTTCATTTTCATGTCTTGTTTAAATTTGCAAGGTTTTTACTTATATCTTGGTCTTGTAGATAACTTACTGCTGTATGCTATATATTTAAAACTTCTTACTGGTTCTATAAACCTCTCATAAATGTCAGATTTTCATCTTATACATCTCCGATTCCTCTAAATGTAAATAATGTGTTACATTACTTATTGAACGCCCCTCGCAATTTAAATTCTGTCTTTATCATGACTGGATTAGCTGGTGTGTTGGAAAGCACCTGTTTTGTCCAAAAAAAATTAGCACACTTTTCACTGTCCAATTTGAAGCACAGATGCTCGGAAGGTCATTTCGTTGTTACATAGTACATCTAGACCGTCAATTCTGTTATATTAGTTTCTGTACACTTCCAAAGTGCTGATAAACGTTTCAGACCTACCGGGAACATTGGGAGAATAAAAATATAGTCAGTGGATGTATTATAATATACGGACGTTCCCTGTAGAGATCGATAGCAACGGCAGAGTTCAATATTCACTGCCACATTTTTCTTTTCTGGAACTCTACAGTCCTCCAACTGTTTTAAAACTTTCCACATTTATAACCTTCCAGGTTCCTCCATCTCTTTTATTAAAGAGTCAATGCACGTAATACTCCTATACAGAAAAATGGTTCAAATGGCTCTGAGCACTATGGGACTCAACTGCTGAGGTCATTAGTCCCCTAGAACTTAGAACTAGTTAAACCTAACTAACCTAAGGACATCACAAACATCAATGCCCGAGGCAGGATTCGAACCGGCGACCGTAGCGGTCTTGCGGTTCCAGACTGCAGCGCCTTTAACCGCACGGCCACTTCGACCGGCACTCCTATACAGAGATACGTGGTATTCGGAGATATAAATAACATCGCTTGCGTACTTCTATTATGGTAAATTTTCTGATAACATTCCTTGCTTGCTTCTATGATGGTAAATTTTCTGAGAGGTTACAGATTTGAAATTTCCATTAATGTTCTGCAAACTTCATTAACACATTAATATAGCAAAGATTTATTTACTACTGCAGTTCGTTACTTAAATGACCGTATGTGACATATATATGTTATAGTCATTACAAATGGAAACCTTAACGATTTATTCAGGTACATGAACGTCACCGTCACTGACCGACCTTCACTTAATGTGACCGCTTCTCTTGCCAGTAAAAACCCATATGACGCAACTCAATTTCAACAACAACGTGAATCACTGACGTGCCAGTAACTTAATAAAAATCAGACTGAAGAACGTTTCGTTGCTATTTTCGTTACGTGTTCGCCTGGTCAGAGAAGATTTGGTGTGTAATCATGAAACAGCACAGACTATTCGTGAAAGGTACCGTAGCCTTCCAAATAGTTTGTTAGGAATGACTTACTTTAACAGCGATTTAAGAATATAAAGTTACGATCAGAAAAGCCTCATATAATCTGCTTAAACCTAGGCTGGCCCCAGTGCGGAATGACCGACACGCTACGAGAGGAACTGCTACATTCGTTTTATAAGCGCGTCGGAAGGAGTGTGGGAACTTCAGTAACAATAATGTGTCAATTTCCGTATCTAGTCCCTCAGCATCGCGTGATTTAATTCAATAAGTTCCGTTACCTTTGTTTTATTTTCGTTGATGTTAGTCTTATACCCTCCTTTCAAGACACTGTCCATTCCGTTCAACTACTCTTCCAAGTCCTTTGCTATCTCTGACAGAATTCTCAATGTACGGATTGAATAACATCGGGGTTAGGTTACAGCCCTGTCTCATTCCCTTCTCAAACACTGCGTCTCCTTCAAGCCCCTCGCGTCACCAGTTTTTCCACTCTTCTGTAAAGAATTCGTGTTAGTATTTTGCAAGCATATCTTACGAATATGATAGTCCGGTATATTCACACTTCTCAGCGCCTGATTTCTTTGGAATTATAATTACTACATTCTTCTTGAAGCCTGAGGGTATTTAGCCCGTGTTGTTCCAGATGAAATAGTTTGCTTACCCACCATCACTCATCTCCACACACGCTCGCGCGGCATCACGGTTTCCCGGAGCAGCGTTGGCGCAATGTTGACCGCTGTTACCTCTTCCTAGTTACCAGAACCGAAGCGTTTTCAGTGATCGACAGTGTAATCCCGATGGTCCCGTGCTCACTGCAATGGTAATTATTGATGTCGAAACAGCTAGTTTTACATAACGATGATTTATTTACGATGACGTTTACATGCAGCACACCAGGTTACTGCACTCGTAAATAGCGCACAATGACAAATCGAAATGTACTTTTCGACCTCCCACAGACTCACACATATCGCAGTCTCTCACTTCACTCTCTTCTCTTCCACTAATAAATTTGTTGCGTCAGATTGATGAGAATCTTGCCTAGCCAAGCAAACACATCGAACTATACAGAATGGCAACAATGTGAAATATTTATTTTGTACTTCCGGAGGTACTAAAGCACCTTTTTAAGCTCCCTCTATTGACGTAACACCTTTATTTTGTATGATTATCACAGCCTCTTATTTTTTCACTGTGTTGTTTACTTTTACTGTTTCATTGTATGGTACACATTTTGTGTCCCCACTCTGGCTTTGTAATTTTACTTTCTGTAGCAATATTGTAAAAACCCACCAGACAACAATGTATTTTACTCGTAGTTTTGTCATTAGACTAGTTAATTAGCTTAGAATTAAATTAAGTCATCTGCAAATAAAAATTCACAAGTAAAAATTGTATGTATGTACGTATGTATGTAAGTATGTGTGAATCGATGTTCCATATCTCTTACTAAACCAGTAAAGCGGTTTCAACCAAACTTCGTACGCATATCACATACTACCTGAAAGAATCGCTGTGGGAGTAAGAATCACCTATCTATCCAAGGGAGGGAGTGGATGTGAAATGAAGTTTAATCAACGGCGTGCGAATACGCAGAATTTATGCATCCACCAATTGAGAATGAGAGCACTTAGCCACTTTCAAAAAATCTCGTACATAATTTCAAATCCTTACAGATTTTTTTCTTGCTGGCAGCCCCCATAAATGATGAAAGGAAAAAGGCATAACGTTTTAATTTTCTACTTCCTTACTACTAACTGTATTCGCGACACAGGTTGCAGACAGTATCACCGTGTACCGCTATATGTACATGCAAAATAGTATCATCATACGACACGTAATTCAGAAGATTTGACGTCATAAACATTGAAATTCGTTGAAATGTAACTGCTGAGCAAATTTCCCTGGATATCACAGGTGATCTATGTGTACAAATACACCTGAAAAATGTTAAATGTGTGTGAATAATACGCGACATGTGCGTACACCATGGGTAAAATGCTCCTGCTAAGCCCCTGGACCGCTTTCAAACACATTTGGTACACGTTTTACCTCTCCCTCTTTCTCTCTTCTCAGTGGTCACAGGTCCTGTAGACCACGCGCTGCGTCAACTATCTGCTTCCACCGCCTTCTATCTCTCCACCCTGCGGGAATTCCTAATGCTGTGATGTCCTTCTCTATGTCATCTTTCCACCTTGTACGGGGTCGGCCCAATGGTCTTATCTGGAGAGCTCCTTCAAGTGCTTTCTAGGTGATTCTGTTGTTTTCCATTCGATCCTCATGTCCAGCCCATTGCAGTCTCCTACTTTTTAATTTCAGAATGATAGTGGTTTGCTTCTTTAACTGATAAACTTCATTGTTCTTTCTAATTCTCCACACACCATTCTCCAACATAGGTCCCCAGATTTTTCTCATTACTTTTCTTTCGGAAACATTCAGTTTTTCTCTTTCAATCTTCGTAAGCGTGCAGCTTTCTGAACCGTACAGTACAATGGGGCAGATGATAGTGTTGTATATCTTCATCTTTGTGGTCATTGACAAAGCTTTAGTTTTGAGTGGGTTGCTTAGTGAGTACAGACATCTTGACCCTGAGGCTATTCTTTCATTTATATCCACTGTTATGATATTTTTACTGTTGAAACGTGATCCAAGGTATTTAAACTGGATAACTTTTCTGAACTTAGAAATCTGGTCAATTTCAAAATAAGGATTTGGGTTTATGACTCTGTTTCCATACATTCGGTTTTTTCTTGGTTAATCAAAAGCCCCATTTTGCTGGCACTGTGCCTGAAATATATATATATATATATATATATATATATATATCTTTCAGTTCTTCTTCAGTTTCACTCAGCAACACTATATCATCTGCATAAGCCAGGAGCTTTACTTCACTGTGTAGGAATCGGAGACCATTGTATGGATGTAAATTACTCTCCCGAACCACTTTCTCTAATGCAAGGTTGAAGAGGACACATGAAAGAGCGTGCCCCTGTCGTAAGCCTGTTTTAATTAGAAAGGTGGGGGATGTGAATCCTCTGAATTTCACTGCTGCCTGCGAGCCATCCATGCACAGTTGTATCATCCTAATGATTTTACTGGGTATACTAAATTCTTCTACTGTGTTGTATTTCTCAAAGATCTGCCGTATAGTAAACAAATTATCAGTTGTGGAACGGTTTGTTCGAAATCCAGCCTGGTAATCTTGAATAGTGTTTTCTGCGTAAGGTTTAAGTTTTTCCAGAGTGAGAATTGAGAGGATTTTGTATTTTATATTTAGCAAACTGATTCCTCTATCATTTCCACATTCCACTCTGTTTCCTTTCTGGTGTATTGGACAAATTATTGCAGTTTTCCAATCTTCCGACTGTGTTTCAGTTTTCCAGATCATTGTGATGTTATAAATTTCTTTGTGTAGTTTGCTTCCGCTCTCTTTTAACATCTCTGCTGATATCTGGTCCTCGCCTGCTGCCTTGTTGGTTTTGACCTAGTGAATGGTGTGGGTCACTTCCTGTTCAGTGATTCTACATTCGTCATTATTAAACACATGTTACTTACTATCTGAAAAGAAGTACTGTCCGGGTAAGAACCAACAGCTTCGTATTGTTGACGGACCAATAGCGTGAAGAGGTAAGGGAGCAAGAGGAGATGGACAGAGAGAGTGTGAAAGAGGTTATGGGCTTAGAGGGGACGTGGAGCAGATAGAGAAACGGAGGAAATGGATTTAAAAGAGGAGATAGAGATGAACAGTGGGAGGAGAAGCAGATGAAGATACTGGAGTGGAGCAGATGGACAAAGATACGAAAGAGGAGGAGATGGACAGAGACAGGGTGAAGAAGAGATGGGCAGAGAGAGAGGTAGGAGGAGATGCACAGGGAGGGAGAGGGGAGGATGAAATGGTCAAACAAAGGAAGGAGAAGGAAATAGACAAAGAGAAGGGAGGAAGAGACGGACGGGTAGAGCAGGAGGAGGAGATGGCCGGAAAGAGAGGGCAGAAGCAGATGGACGAAGAGGGGAAGAGGAGAAAGAGGGGTGAGGAGGACTTATAGTTTCTGGAGGTCCCTACGTGGATCTTGTGTGTTAATCACTGTGAGGTTCGTTCTCAAAAACAGAGCGCTTTACGCATGAGTTTTCCGACATTTACACGGGACGGATACTCTGTAGTGTCTGGAAGCGAGAACTGTCTCCTGCACAGGTCTGGGCGGTGTGTGTCTCTGTGAAGAGCCTCGTAAGGAGAGACGGCGACTACTAAGCAGGAAGGAGCCCATCACGGGCAGCAGTTAACCGCAGGGGCCGCTTTCTCGTTAACCGAGTCGTCCTGCGTGCTTCGCAGTCCAGACATCGCGGTTACACATCTTGGTAGTTTCACACAGCTTTAAATACCGTTATGCAACCACAGTGAGAAGACTGCTTCTCAAGTAGTACCTGTTGTGATAAAAATTATCTCTGGAAGTGAAAACATTGCGTACCCAAACAACAACTACAGACTTTTGGAAGTGGTTCTCAGGGATATTTCTGCGTACTTCGGTGTAAGGAAACAGTTGTTTCGGTGTGTCGGTACACTGTAATTTAATTTCATTCGGTTTCCTACCATCATTATCTTTGCATGTGTATTGCACTGTAAATTTCTGTAAATAGAGCATGTCCCACCACGGCAAGAAAACTGACACACGTCGAAAAACGGCAGTTTTTACTTTATGTCACTGAGAAATACTTGTGACGTGTCCCAATCGGCACTAAAAACTCACACATCTAACTTATAATATTTGCACTTGAAGGCAGCTACTACATGATTCGCCACTGCAAGAACAGTGTCGTTTCAGTGTAGCTATTGTAATTCTGTCAGAGACAGCAAAGGACTTGGAAGAGCAGTTGAACGAAATGGATAGTGTCTTGAAAGGAGGGTATAAGATGAACTCAATAAAAGCAAAACGAGGATAATGGAATGTAGTCGAATTAAGTCGGGTGATTCTGAGGGAATTAGATTACCTAATGAGACGCTTAAAGTAGTAAAGGAGTTTTGCTACTTGGGGAGCAAAATAACTGATGATGGTCGAAGTAGAGAGGATATAAAATGTAGACTGGCAATGGCAAGGAAAGCGTTGTTGAAGAAGAGAAATTTGTTAACATCGAGTATTGATTTAAGTGTCAGGAAGTCGTTTATGAAAGTATTTGTATGTAGGGTAGCCATGTATGGAAGTGAAACAAGGACGATAAATAGTTTAGACAAGAAGAGAATAGAAGCTTTCAAAATGTGGTGCTACAGAAGAATGCTGAAGATTAGATGGGTAGATCATATAACTACTGAGGAGGTACTGAACAGAACTGGGGAGAAGAGGAGTTTGTGGCACAACTTGATTAGAAGAAGGGATCGGTTGGTAGGACATGTTCTGAGGCATCAAGGGATCACCAATTTAGTACTGGAGGGCAGCGTGGAGGGTAAAAATCGTAGAGGGAGACAAAGAGATGAATACACTAAGCAGATTCAAAAGGATGTAGGTTGCGGTAGGTACTGGGAGATAAAGAAGCTTGCACAGGATAGAGTAGCATGGAGAGCTGCATCAAACCAGTTTCAGGACTGAAGACCACAACAACAACAACAACAACAATGAACAGGTATGCCTGCGTCTTCCAAGAAGACCGACGTGCGAGTATTCTGAGTTGTGTCACTTTCTACGTATAAGGTAAGTTGGAGGTAGTTATTAGTATCACCGATAATTGCAGTTTCTGTGTTTGTAAAGTGTCTGTATCTTACATTACAATGTCCTTCAGACATGCATATATGTTTCAAGAAATTGGCAGTTCAAAATGGTTCAAATGGCTCTGAGTACTATGGGACTCAACTGCTATGGTCAGTAGTCCCCTAGAACTTAGAACTACTTAAACCTAACTAACCTAAGGACATCACACACACCCATGCCCGAGGTAAAATTCGAACCTGCGACGCGGCTCCGGACTGGAGCGGCTAGAACCGCACGGCCACCGCGGCCGGCGAAATTGGCAGTGTTTTGACGATAACAGTTGTTGTAAGTATTAAGAAATTTAGTGCGTTACAGCGTAGAAGAAAAAAATGAAAATTTCTGTACATAAAAAAGTTAATATTGGGTCCTTTTCCTCAGCGAAAGGTATTCCTACAATATGTACGCCCATTTATGATTATATGTTCTCGTAAACTGAGTTCCTTAAATTGAATCTAATTTATGATCCTTATAAAATTCTATTAATTTTGATAAATTAGAATTTTGTATCTTGTATGTTTCTGTTAAAATAATTTCGATTCGTTTTTCATTTCTTGGTCTAATTTAAGTACTAATTTTTCCTGATGAAGGTTTGAATGTCGTGTTCTGTAACAGTAAGTGAAAGTAATGTATATTATCTGACGTGGACAGTTGTAAAAAGTATTAAATGATGGGTCATAACAAAAACGAAAAACCTTTTAGATAAACAAAAAAGTGACAACTCAAGGAAATAATTAATAATTATCTGTTGACACCTCACATTCGACAAGAAAGCAGCCGCATCTCCGTATTACTGTTTTATAGAATCTAACGGAATTTACTGCCAAAAATACTTACTTCACATTTTAACGAAGCTTATATAGTTTAATACAAGGTTCATTGAATTCTTTAACTCGATTTTTCCCAAATATTGCATTTTGGAATTGTGTCATTGCTCTTTCCGGTGTGCTGTAAGTCGACGGTATGTGTGTTTCGTTTGGAAACAGACTTGTTTCACTCATTCACAGTACTTGCTGTTTACAATAGTAATATATCCTTCGACCTCAGGAACGTATTCAGTACCGCTTGATTTGTGTCGGGTTCTTTTATCCTGTAGTACCGTACGTTAACAGTGATACGTAGCGGTAAACATAGGTTTACAGTTCAATAGATGTCTGATATGCACTTCATGCTCAGGTTCCCAGAATGCAGCGGCTGCACGACCAACGGAAACCACCAGTTTCTTGTACCAAAACGCTCAGAAAAATATCCCTGAACGATTTCTGAAATGCACTCTATGAGCTTTATGCAGGGTATACAATGTTCAGTGATGATGATGATGATGCTAATGATCCGTGGTTTAGGGCCTTAAACGAGTAGTCTTTAATCGACAAACATGAGCTGCCACGTAAGTATATGGTCATATTCAAAGATGGTAATCGATAGTTTTCGTACTGAACTGTTTCCTGCAGTTACATTTTCCTTCTTATGCGTCAGTGTACTCCTAAGTACAGTGTTCGTAAAAAATTGTCCAAAATAGTTCTAATGAATACTGAAGCCCTGCAGTTATTGCTACGTGAATACATTAACCATGACGGTCATTGCGAGAATGGGCAGGACAATGTGATATCTGTTTCGCTTTTGACATCGAACAACAATAAAGCGCATTGCACTACAGCCCTCGCTTTACTAATCCGTCGTCAGAATTAGCTCTATTGTTACAAGGAACAACGGACGCTGCCATCTGTTTAAGCATAATAGCTGTTGCTGTAAACACGTTAAATCGTAGTAATATGACCAGTGTTCGTGCTAAGTAACCATATTTCCTCATTGTTTAACAGGACTCGTAACCAACCGGGCATGTTTTAGAGTTTTGCGTGAATTGACGACACAAGTGTATTATATTACCTAGGAGCAATCCGAAAGAGATACCAACCGTAAGTGTATATGTGCAGCGTTTTTAAGAATCTTGTGTAACGTTTTAGACGAGAAGAAACGAAACGGCGAGATTTTAAATTGAGATGGATTTTGTATACAATGAAAATAACTGCATAAGAAAAGAACCAAAAAACGGATGGCCTGGGTAAGGGTTCAAGTAACCTTTCTGCTTCCATGGGACACTGTACTTACTCAACACCAAACCCATCAATCTTCAGGATGAATTGGGCTTTCTTAATTTTCCAGCTGCAACTCAACATTTACGTTTGGCTATGCCAGTCATTTGACGAGCATTAATTTTTCTCACTTCCTGTCTCTTTCGACTGCACACAATGTACTTGTAGTTCTCCTTATTGTTTGGGGAGGATATTCAGTCTTTGCCGTAAGCACATATTTCGACAAGCAAGCCGAGACACTCTGCGAAGTTATAGTTACTGGTAGCAAAGAATTAGTTCCATTTTTGTTGTTTTCGGTAACGTGGTGTCACACTAGGCTAAAGTTTCTCAAATAGAGTCCCGATAAATATCTTATTGTAATGTAAAATGTGATTTTGTACATGAGTGGAAGTAATCTGGTGTCTTAATAAGAAAGAGAAGAGATTCACCTGAGTTTTTTGGGTCATCAGTCTTCTGACTGATCTGATGCAGCCCGCCACGAATTCCTCTCCTGTACCAGACATTTCATCTCAGAGTATCACTTGCAAACCCACGTCCTCATTTATTTGGTGGATGTATTCCAATCTCTGTCTTTCTCTTCAGTTTTTGCCCTCTACAGTTCTCTCTAGTACCATGGAAGTCATTCCTTCATGTCTTAACAGATGTCCTTTCATCCTGTCTCTTCCTCTTATCAATGGTATCCACATATTCCTTTCCTCTCCGATTCTGCGCAGAATCTCCTTAACTTATCAGTCCAACTAATTTTCTACATTCGTCTGTAGCCCCACATCTCAAATGCTTCTATTCTTTTGTGTTCCGGTTTTTCCACAGTCCATGTTTCACTACCATACAGTGCTGTACTCCAGACATACGCTCTTAGAAATTTCTTACTCAAATTAAAGCCTATGTTTGACACTAGACTTCTCTTGGCCAGGAATGCCCTTTTTGCCATTGTCGTCTGCTTTTTATGTCCTCCTTGCTCCGTCCGTCATTGGTTATTTTACTGCCAAGGTGTCAGAATTCCTTAACTTCATCTACTTCGTGACCATCAATCCTGATGTTAAGTTTTTCGCTGTTCTCTTTTCTGGTGTTCTCATATCACCTGATAGTGCAAGCAATTTCACTAACTTCTAGTACAATATGTTCAGAAAAATGCTATTTGTTAAATGAAAACTTTATGTGATGTTTGTACTATCGAAAATATCCTTAAAAAGTTTTTTTAAATCACAGCTGCGTTTTTTAACGGTACTGGTATAAGTAATATAACAGTTCCATGAAATCGAACGTATTAGGCACTTGAGTGATTCCCGGCCTTTTGTACCATGTGGAATTGTATGAATCGCTTATACTACTCTCATCAATATGTGGGATCACTTAACGTTTGCAGCACTTCAAGTTGTCGAAAAACTGTTTGATTTTTTCCTTTTTAATTTGTGATAAGCTCCTATGGGACCAAACTGTTGAGGTCATCGGACCCTAGACTTACACACTACGCAATCTAACTTAAGCTTACGGTAAGGACAACACACACACCCATGCCCGACGAGGACTCGAACCTCCTTGGGGGCAGCTGCGCGAACCGTGGCAATACGCCCTAGACCGTGACGCTACCCCGCGAGGCCCGTTTGATTCCTAAGAGTCTGTGTGCCAGTGTAATGTCGGAAGCACTTACGAATGCAGTGAGAGAAGCAAACCCTCGTAATGGATTAAAATTGATTTCGGAACGCCGCCCATTACAAGGCCGACAATGCTCTGCCAATCTAGACATGATTCACCATAACACACACGTATGTCATCTTGCAGTACTCTCCCCCACTTCCTAAACTGCACTGTAGAAACGACTGGTACGTACATAACACTTCACTGCCATGACTTACGTTGCTAGTATGAGTGACTGATAGCATTTGTACAACATCTACAGTACTCGAAAATGGGCCAGTTTGCTTTCTCAGCGGTGTTAACTAACATATAGTCGGGTGAACCTAACACTGTACAGCCCAACAGAAAGATTCATTACACGAAATTCCCTACACTTCGGAAGCGCATCAACGCAATGCAGCAGCGAATGATGGTGGCATTTCCATCAGCTGAAACGGATTGAACGGAGCAGAATTATGGCGAATATATACCGCTTTGAAAGGCTCTCAGGGAAAAAGTAGGGAACCAGCTGCCGCAATCCACATTTTGCCTTTCTCACCAAAAATTTTGGCATAGAAACTCCCTCAAATTCTCTTAGCACAGAAAATTCCAAATTTTTCACTCAGTCTCTCTTTGTAATTTAAGCCTTCACACTCAGCATCTCTTACTGTCTCTAATTTCGTCCATTTATTTACAGTATATACCACTGCCACTGTCACGCTGTCATTGTGTCTATCTTTCCTACTTTCACGGTTTCGAACATGTCTCGACATCTAAAAAGTTCTGGGAGATGGGGGTGGGAGGGCAAATTATTTGTTCATCTACATCTGTATCTATATGCTTACTCCGCAAGTCACTGTACCGTGCATGGCGGAAGGTATCCTGTACCACAGCTAGTCGTTTCCTTTCCTGTTCCACTCGTAGGTAAAGCAATGGAAAGATGACTATCTACTGCATGTGCCTCCGCATGAGCCCTAATTTCTCGTATCTTTCCTTTGTGGTCCCTACGCGAAATGTACATTGGCAGCAGTTGGATCGTTCTACAGTCAGCTTCAAATGCCGGTTCTCTAATCTTTCCCAGTAGTGTTCTTCGGAATGAATGCCTTCTTCCCTCCAGGGATTTCCACATGATCCCCCGAAGCACACCCGTAACACTCGCATGCTGATCGAACCTAGCAGCTCGGCTCTGAAATGCTTTGATGACTTCTTTCAATCCGACCTGGTGCGGATCCCAAACACTCGAGCAGAACTCAAGAATAGGTAGCACTATATTTGTATATACGTAATGTGCTCATTTACAGAGACAGCGGATCAAGTTGTATTGGTGAAAAAAGACTAAAATCATTTTTCCTCTTATACACAATTGTTTAAAATTTCAATGAAGAAAGCACTCTCCTCTATAAACATGTGTTAAAGCTCGCTGGGAGACTCCAGAGCCTTCAAGCCTATGTATGGTCTCCACTCATCTGTACTTTTCATTTCCACCATCAGCTCTCTCTCTTGCTCCCACTGCTTCTGTCCCATTCACCTCTCTTTCCCTTTCACTAACACTATCTCTCACTGACCATACACAATTCCTCTCTCTTTGGTGTCCACTGCTGTTGTCTCCATCTCTCTTTCTATTTCGCTGCCACTTTCTCTCTCCCACCATCACTGCGTCTTCTCTCTTTCTCTCCCACTGATCCTGTCTCCTCTCTCTTCTAGTGCCATTGTCTTTCAGCGAGAAAAAGCGCGTATTTATTCGCATGACAAAATTTTTATTGAGGAAGGCGGAATGAGGATTGAAACGCATGGTTCCACACTTTTCTGTTAGCGTCTGTTAAAGAGGAACATATTCGCCATTGTTATTCTCCGACAGGAGAATTTTTCGGCTAGCGCCCTTCTTTCCCTCCTACAGTAGCTTGTCCTGCTTATATAAAAGGAATTCTTTGGGTCGCAAAGTATTGACATTTTGTTTATGTACTTTGACGCATTTATATACTTTAACACATATAATCAAAAAATACGTACGCGTAATAGAAGGTTAACACAAAGTCGTTTGCTTTACAGTTTTTTCTGGACACTTGCCTCATCGATCGCAATTCATCGGAAACGCCTGTGTCATTATTATTAGAAATATTTTACCAATTTGCAGTCTTCCCTATTTTTCATGATTTCTGGCTGTTATTTTAAATTCATTCCAGGCATATTATGGTACTTTCTAGCCCATTTTATTCAACGCAGCATCACTTGGGGCCTATCTGTATAGACATGTGGGCCCATTTACAAAGACAGCCCGTCATCAAGTTTTATTGGTGACCTCAGAATCTTTGAGATGAATCTGTTCAGTACGTCAGTTACAGCTATATTTAGGCCACAAAAAGTATATTACGTGCATATTTTATGTGCATAACTATAGTAACTTGAACCTCTCGGTCTTTGTATCGGCTAGTACCGCTCTTGAACAAATGACGCTTCCATAAAACACCTTATGTCCACCCTATACCATACCGAATGAAAAAGAATCAACCGATTTTCCCAATTTTCAGCGGCTGCTGGAAGTGCCCAATGTTTATATTTTGACCCCATGCTCTATGATAGCTACAGTATGCCCGTTCTTCCGGTAGCTATATAAATGATCGCTAGGGCTACACAACCCATAAAACGCGAAATAAGGTCCCTAAAAATCGCTTTTTCACATGCGACTTTTTGGAACATATGAGTATTGGTATCAACAGGTTGAAAAACGACCTGACGCACAAACTTGAATCCGGGCTAAAATTACATTTCCACGTTTCAACAGAGTTAATCCAATGCGAGGTGCTCTCTGAAACTGTTTCTAGCCACTATCGTCATGGCCGATAGCCGTCTTTACTAATTATGTTGAAAGACGTAAGTCATTTTCGTATCTTTTCGATAATGTTGTCTTCTGCGGATTTGTTACTGTTCTACACTTTTTTTTCTATCAAGGTCATATTCCTTTTACATGCCGATGCCTGGAGGATGAATTCTGTAAGACATTTTATTTTATAGTCATTTGTGATCAGTAGCTTCATGCCTCCCCATATACTAACTCCTGTGGTAGCAACCTGCAGAAATGGGAATAAGGCTGTGCAGCTCCAGGTCACTGGAGATTTACTTTCTTTCATTCTCTGGGAGGCTAGGAAGAATTCGTTTGACTTTCCTTTCAAACTTAGTGGGCAGGCCAAGTCTTAATGGAATTGCCTAAATTTCCCACCGCCTTTAAGATCTTATTGTTTAATTGATCCTGCAATTTGCCGCGTAACATTTCGGGGACATTCAGGAAGCTTTATCTGCTCTGGAAGTACAGAGGCCAACGAACACCCGCACTTTTTCAGCCTCTATTACTGGCTTAGCACATCACGCTTTCGGTGGGTGTTGGATATTAGTCAGTTACCCACACACTCCACAGACAACTGACGACTAGGTTGCGTCTATGGGCGGCCAGCAGAAGATTCAGAGGGCACTCTGCTTTGGGGACACCCTGTTGCAGCGTGGAAATGTAATTTTAATCCGGTTATGTCTTGTGTGTTTCATTATGTTTCAGCCTCTTGGTTTCAGCACCTTCAGGCACAGGGAGTGACTGTATGCGTGTGAAATTTTGTTATTTCGATTGACCCTTAGAGTCATGCATTCATTATGTCGTAGGGACTTTTAACCGTTTGCGAAGACGTTCAGTGCTCGCCATGAGTAGATTTGTGCAGATCTTTTCTTTATAAGGCCATTAAATTCTGCTAAACTTGCGGAACATTAATTCAGTTTTATTCCTGTCCAACTTTGAGTGAGTTCCTAAGATATCACTATGGTACGGAACGTCACGTCGTCAACCATCGTTGTTATTTACTCTACTGGCCATTAAAATTGCTACACCAAGAAGAAATGCAGATGATAAACGGGTATTCATTGGACAAATATATTACACTAGAACTGACATGTGATTACATTTTCACGCAATTTGGGTTCATAGATCCTGAGAAATCAGTACCCAGAACAACTATCTCTGGCCGTAATAACGGCCTTGATACGCCTGAGTCAAACAGAGCTTGGATGGAGTGTACAGGTAGAGCTACCAATGCAGCTTCAACTCGATAACACAGTTCATTAAGAGTAGTGACTGGCGTATTGTGACGAGCCAGTTGCTCGGCCATCATTGACCAGACGTTTTCAATTGGTGAGGGATCTGGAGAATGCGCTGGCCAGGGCAGCAGTCTAACATTTTCTGTATCCAAAAAGGTCCGTACAGGACCTATAACATGCGGTCATGCATTAACCGGCTGAAATGTAGCGTTTCGCAGGGATCGAATGAAGGATAGAGCCACGGATCGTAACACATCTGAAATGTAACGTCCGCTGTGCAAAGTGCCGTCAATGCGAACAAGATGTGACGGAGACGTGTAACCAATGGCACCCCATACCATCACGCCGGGTGATACGCCAGTATGGTGATGACGGATACATGCTTCCAACGTGCGATCACCGCGATGGCACCAAACACGGATGCGACCATCATGATGCTGTAAACAGAACCTGGATTCATCCGAAAAAATGACGTTTTGCCATTCGTGCACCCAGGTTCGTCGTTGAGTACACCATCGCAGGCTCTGAGCACTATGGGACTTAACATCTATGGTCATCAGTCCCCTAGAACTTCTTAAACCTAACTAACCTAAGGACATCACACAACACCCAGTCATCACGAGGCAGAGAAAATCCCCGACCCCGTCGGGAATCGAACCCGGGAACCCGGACGCGGGAAGCGAGAACGCTACCTCACGACCATTTTTTTTTTTTTACCCCGCCGGGAATCGAAACCGGGAACCCGGGCGTGGGAAGCGAGAACGCTACCGCACGACCATTTTTTTTTTTCGATAGAAAACAAAGACTCCGATTATACTGGTTTCTCCTTCCAGTAAACAAAAATGAGTCTCCGTCTTGTTGGCGAAGAAGCAATCCTTTGGAACAAAAAAAAGTTTCTCAAAGCCAAAATCAAATTTCTTTTTCCTTTAAGAACAAACTATGAGGAAGAAATAAAGAAAAGCTTTGACCACGAGCTGCGGACACCATCGCAGGCGCTCCTGTCTGTGATGCAGGGTCAAGGGTAATCGTAGCCATGGTCACCGAGTTGATAGTCCATGCTGCTGCGAACACCGTCGAACTGTTAGTGCAGATGGTTGTTGTCTTGCAAACGTCCCCATCTGTTGACTCAGGGATCGAGACGTGGCTGCACGATCCGTTACAGCCATGCGAATAAGATGCCTGTCATCTCGACTGCTAGTGATACGAGGCCGTTGGGATCTAGCACGGCGTTCCGTACTACCCTCCTGAACCCACCGATTCCATATTCTGCTAAAAGTCATTGGATCGTGACCAACGCAAGCAGCAATGTCGCGAAACGATAAACCGCAATCGCGATAGGCTATAACCCGATCTTTATCAACGTTGGAAACGTGACGGTACGTATTTCTCCTCCTTACACGAGGCATCACAACATCGTTGCACCAGGTAACGCCGGTCAACTGCTATTTGTGTGTGAGAAATCGGTTGGAAACTTTCCTCATGTCAGCACGTTGTAGGTGTCGCCCCCGGCGCCATCCATGTGTGCATTCTCTGAAATGCTAATCATTTGCATAACACAGCATCTTCTTCCTGTCGGTTAAATTTCGCGTCTGTAGCACGTCATCTTCGTGGTGTAGCAATTTTAATGGCCAGTAGTGTAGTTACCGGCTACTTCAGATGGAGAAATTTCGGACCCGTCAATCTAATGAATTCCACCATTCGGTATTAAACTAATCCTTCTCGAATTTTTATTAACAATGCAAGTCACAGTTTTCCTTTCTTGCATTTCAGTGTTGACCTGATAGGTAGACGCTAATGTGTGACGATACACCCATCTTCAAGTAGATCATAATTCTTGTGCATAAAGATGCTTTGCAATGCTCATCGTTATACAAATTGACTTCAATCCTGCATCTAGTGTGGAAGTATGGGGCTATAGTCTATGCAGTTAATCAGTAAGTAGTAGAGACAGTGTTCCATTATGATAACAAGGCAATACAAACAAATCGAGGTCTTTGAAGATATGTTAACAGAAGACCTAACTACAATGGGACAGTACATTCGTAAACTGGGCTTCAACCGAACCCTGACGAAACTGAATCCACTTCCTTTCATCTGAGTAATATCCTAAGCAACCGTGAACGCACATATATACCCCTGGTAACTGAATGGTCCATAACAAATATCCACGTTAACTTTGAGTCATACTTGACATAACACTGTAAATTCAACAGCAACTAAAGAAATCTGCAACTAAATTGACATCAAGAAATAATATTCAGCACAAGTAATGTGACATAACATGGGGTGCTGCTGCTTAGAAATTACGATCATCTATCCTTGGCCTTGTTTACTCAGCGGCAGAATATGCAGCCCTGTCTGGATAAGCAGTAGGCACACGAAACTGGTAGAAGCAAGACCAAATCAGACAACTCGGAATGTTACTGGCACAATCCATTCGACTCCCGTACCGGCCCACCTGCCGTGAACCGCATTCTACGTTTAACCTTAAAAGAACGAACAACCTTCTTAGGAACTGTAGTGAAATCTTCAACAACCAGCAGATGCAAACTCATGAAGACATGTCTGTTATCCGAAGCAACTGACTTTTCTCCAGACATTACACACTCAGAACAGCTAGAAATCCGGTCGATCATAACGTCAATCTTCACGACGCTTGGACGCAAGAATAATATCATAACACTCCACTACAGCTCCGTAGATTTCTCCAAGCCAACAACAACCAACAGGAACTAGATCTGTCCGAGACATGGGTACGCTCAACAGGATACGGATCAACAGTGTGAGTTGCGGCGACTTACTGTACATTACGTGGCGCACTCAGCCTCATCATGCCAATTAAGGAGCTACTCGATAGAATAGTAGCGGCTTCGGTCAAAGAAAATCATCATAACGACCGGTAAAGCGGTGTGCTGACCACACGCCCCTTCTACCCGCTTCCTCATCTGAGGATGACACGGCGGTCAGACAGTCCCAATGGGCCACTTGTGACCTGAGGACGGAGTGCTTTTTCTTTTTTACTCTACATTAGGTGAAAGACTACCACTGCGGAGGGGACCTATGGCTCTCCAAGACAGACACATTGTTGAAGAGTGCCCTCGTAATTCGTACTCTGCAAACCCTTCAAACTTCATGGACACTATATAGCAGACGTGATAAATTGCATAATAATATACCCATCAATATATAACTATGAATACATTTTATTTGTATTTCTAAAGTGTTGTAACACTGTCATACAGCTCATAATAATAATAATAATAATAATAATAATAATAATAATGTTCGATGTTAACCACTGTCAATAAAAACATGAATTAGACTGAGGAATGCTAAATTCTTTGTCAATCAAGATAAGTAGATAACTCCGAATCCCTTTCCTTTTATAAGAGAGCTGCTGAAAAAATATTATATTTTTATTTTTAAAAATCAATCTTCATTCATATACAATAGTTTGACACCAGTCACCTTAAAAGCCCCTTTCGGCTTCAACACCTCTCTCCCACGCTGCAGCCGCTACTAGAATCGTCACCGATAAGCCACTGGTGGTACGGCGCAGCTGCTCCGTTGAACTCTGCATGCCTTCCCCTGTTTTGGATCTAGTTCTTTCCAGAGAGGTTTTCAGTTTATGGAAAGCCAGAAGTCAAGGAAGCAGGGCCGCTGGATCAAGGAAATAGAAACGCGAACAAACCACAACCTTGTTGTGTTTGAACAAAGAAGAAAAATCTCTGAATTAACTAAGAACGATAAATGAGTGCGTTATCGTGGTGAACGTGCCAAATGCCCGCTGACCCAAAGTCAGGACGTTTGCGTCTCACTGCTTCATGAAGGACACGCTTTTTTGGGTCTCAGGGATGGTGGAGACATCCACTGTGATGAATGGAATCTTGTTTCTGGGTCGTACCCATGACCTCAGGACTCATCAACAGTGCTCACAGTATTAAGGAATTTCGGATTAATGTTCACAGTATCCAGCTTGTCCTGTGCGATCTCCGAACGATGTTGCTTCTGCCCAGTTGTAGGCAACTTCTGCATAGATTTTGCTAGGATCCTCATGAGGTGACCGAACGAGGTGGCGCAGTGGTTAGACACTGGACTCGCATTCGGGAGGACGACGGTTCAATCCCGCGTCCGGCCATCCTGATTTAGGTTTTCCGTGATTTCCCAAAATCGCTCCAGGCAAATGCCGGGATGGTTCCTTTCAAAGGGCACGGCCGACTTCCTTCCCCGTCCTTCCCTAATCCGATGAGACCGATGACCACGCTGTCTGGTCTCCTTCCCCAAACCCAAACAACCAACCAACCTCATGAGGTCGAAATGTTCCGTTACAGTGGAATGAATGGATCCAATACTAATGTCACACCCGTCTGCAAGTTCTGTGGCCGTGATTCGTCTACCTTGCATCAGAGTCCTTACGTGACAATAACGACCTCATCTGCAGATTTTAAGGGCCTACCAGAACGTGCTTCACTCTTCTCTGATGAACGGCCATCTTTGAAGGGGTTGAACAACTACTTTATCTGTGTGGTTCCCATTATTTCGTCCCGAGACGCTTATCAAATGTTGGGGATTGTTTCAGCTTGAGAATCGCCGACGTTAAAGCAACATCTGATGCTACAACGTTGTTCCACTTGTTCTCTCATTTTGCCCACAACACACGATGACTAACTCTTACACTTCACTTGCCACCGGCTAGCCAGGGACCGATTGTTTCAGCAGACGTGACAAACATCAGGCATCAGGCATGTGCACTTCGTATATTCCTACAAACAACATAGGCAGCGGGAGCATCTAAATACCATTTTTGGTTTTAACAATAAAGAAAAGGTCAGCTACGTCTTTAACAACCATCTTAGAGGAAACATGTTAAATACTTGCCTCACTATTAACGCAAGCCGAAGTAAAGAAAGTACATGATCATTCCGCATTTTAGCGTTTCTTTGCGTTTACTTTGTCCGTTCAGATCTACCAAAATCATAGAGCTTAAATGGTTCATAATCTAATCATAATCCGTTATGATCCTGCACGTGTAGTGAAAGAATAATTGATAAAGCATGTTATAGCATCTGTTTACCTAGGGTGTCATTTAACGACCACTACCACGATAGTTAGTCAAAGTATAGATAAGACAAATACGCGCACCCGTTAAAGTCCTCGTTTAAAATGGCACCCGGTTCTTGAAGAAGGAACAAGAAAATAATTTTTTCCGCCAGTTGCTGGACGAGCTGCGAGGCTACGGTCTGGAGATTGCTCTGCGCTCTCGGACTGGCAGCAGCCATGGCCTGCCGGGCCCCGCGGCAGTCCGGCGCAGCCGCTGCCGCCCCCAGAACTCAATTCCGCGGCGCCCAGCGCCCAAGGCCGGCACACTACGCCGGCAGTCGCGCCGCGCCGCTCTCCCGCGATCGCTCCCGCTCTCGGCCTACGACGCACCACTTTGCGTGGTGGCCGGGAGCGCCTTGCTCTTCCTCGCAGGTACAAGCACGAGCACGTCCGAGCTGATCGTTGCAGGCTTCCAAAGCTACTATTTATAGCACACAAGCAGAGACTCACAATTAAAATAAATAAAAGACTTGAAAACTCACAACAAATATCATTTCACACAAAAACACACGCACATAATATATATTGTTGCGGTCTTCAGTCCTGAGACTGGTTTGATGCAGCTCTCCATGCTACTCTATCCTGTGCAAGCTTCTTCATCTCCCAGTACCTACTGCAACCTACATCCTTCTGAATCTGCTTAGTGTATTCATCTCTTGGTCTCAAAATGGTTCAAATGGCTCTGAGCACTATAGGACTTAACTTCTAAGGTCATCAGTCCCCTAGAACTTAGAACTACTTAAACCTAACTAACCTAAGGACATCACACACATCCATGCCCGAGGCAGGATTCGAACCTGCGACTGTAGCGGTCGCGCAGTTCCAGACTGTAGTGCCTTTAACCGCTTGGCCACCCCGGCCGGCTCTTGGTCTCCCTCTACGATTTTTACCTTCCACGCTGCCCTCCAGTACTAAATTGGTGATCCCTTGATGCCTCAGAACATGTCCTACCAACCGATTCCTGCTTCTAGTCAAGTTGTGCCACAAACTTCTCCCCAATCCTATTCAATACCTCCTCATTAGTTATGTGATCTGCCCTTCTGATCTTCAGCGTTTTTCTGTAGCACCACATTTCGAAAGCTTCTATTCTTTTCTTGTCCAAACTATTATCGTCCATGTTTCACTTCCATACATGGCTACACTTCATACAAATACTTTCAGAAACGACTTCCTGACACTTCAATTTATACTTCACGTTAACAAATTTCTCTTCTTAAGAAACGCTTTCTTTGCCATTACCAGTCGACATTTTATATTCTCTCTACTTCGACCATTATTATATATATATGCCCTAACTCGTATCTATACAGGTCCGAACATTGAAAAGTGTTGTAACTGACCGAGACTGCATTACCTTGGCTGACGAGAGGTGCCATCTAATGGAGGAACTATTGACTAATAGCGTAACAGCTGTGAGCGTGGAACTTGTGACTACAATTAGTTGCAAGCCAAAAAATACTGAGGAACTCTTCGAGAAGGAGCGAGCCATGGGAGGATAAATCTGTCATGCAAGTTTAATGAGTGAAGCATTTTCAACAGTAACGGTATAACCGTTATAATGGTGCACTTCTCGGTGAGGAGTTTCAGTTAGAGTTATACATATGTGGAAGGATGGGGGAGGAGGATGGTTACAAGGCTCTCCAAATCCTTGAACGCCATGCGCTCCGCCTTGCCTTCCGTATCCGCCTTCCTTCCCCCACACGGCTCCTGTATGAGCTGATCCCCTTCCCCCACCTCCTCTTGTTCCTCCAACATCTCCGCATCCTTTACATTGTTCGCAGGGTTGATCCCCCCCACCCTCTGGTTTCCTCCTTCCTCTCCACCCCTCGCCCGTTGCCGCGCCTCTATCGCTGTATCCCTCCCTCTCTCCACCTCCACACCCTCCATCTCCTTCATCAGGGCAATTTCCAACGCCTCCCCCTCCCGGATGACGAACTTCGCCGTGACATATACCCTTCCTTCCAACTATAACCCGGCCTTGTTCCCCCCCCCCTCCCCAGGGCCCCCTTCTCCTCTTTCCTCCTTCTCCCAGAGCGGATTCTCCTCCATCCCCCCCTCCCCTGAGACCCTGCACCCCATACTTGCCTCTCTCCTTCCCACATCCCTCCCTACCTGGCCCTCTTCCGAGCGACCCCCATTCCCCTCCCCCATCTCTTCCCCTCCCTCCCTTCTTCAGGTCTCCCTCATCTCCTTGAACCTGGCAGATCCTCTGTATTGATCATCATCAGTGTGCCACGTCAGTGTTGTGTTTCGTGCTATTTCTCGTGTGCGTCCAGAGGTGTGATTTTAATTGTGTACTGCCTTGAGGTTCGCCGTCAGTGTGCTATGCCATCCGTCAACACCTTCATGCTCCAGTCATACTGTGCCTTGTGTTCTTTTAATCGTCGCAGAGTGTGGCTTTTTGTGTGTGCTACTTTTAAACAGTTTTTTTTTTTATCTCCATTTTACAGTCACCCCGTTTTTTTGTATATTGCCTTCCATGATGTTCTCCCTTTTGTATATCTATGTTCGCCTTCTTCTCTCCTTTGCTGTTTTTAAATGTCTTCTATTGTTTTGTTCTATGTCTTTCGGCTGAAGAGCAGCGCATATGCTGCTGCCAGCCCGCCCCGATGGGGAATTGAAATACAATAAAGAAAAAAAAAAAAAAAAAAAAAAGGAGGAGGATGGGAGCAAGAGGGGCACTTGATCACCCCCTTCACAATCCTTGAATCTGTAGTACAGGTTTTTTTATTAATAACAAAATCTCCCTATAGCAAATACTTAGTGGAGAAACATGACATCTCCGAGAAATAATACGTTTTTTGTGTCATCTGGTACGTTTCGAAACTGACCATATTGATTATGTAAAGAAATGACCATTTTACAGTCTTGCTGTCCACCCCTCCCTCCGCCAATACTTTCCGGAAAAATTTTTGCAGACCCCTATGGTTAATGCCATTGAAGTTCGACTTATTTTTAATAACCTATAGTAGCGAGAATTTTGATGCGCTTGATGTTATTGTATAAAATGGTTCAGTGGAGATTGAATCATTATTAAAATAGTCGCAACTCGTCCTACACCTCTGATATACATTGACGTTACTCCATGAAGTCTCTTGACGGACCCCTTCCTACAACGCGCCCGCTCTACTAACCCACACTGTCGTTCCGCGAAAACAGTGCACAAACTCGTACACGGAAAACCACCGGAGAAGAAAATGAATGAGCCGACCACAATATTATTGCACCTGGGAGTGAGAATGCTTCGGTCGGCTTCTTGTAACTTTTTATTGTGATATTACTTGAGGATATGCTGAACCACCTGATGGCATATGCACAAATGGTCCTGAACGCACTGGCAGTGTGAAGCCTTTTCTTTAGTCACCACTGCAGTTGTTTACTGTAACGTCACCAGTTGGATCCAACAATGGCGTGGGACGCCATGTGCAATAATACCGTGCTTGAATAGTACACCGCCTGGGATAAGCATAAGCGTTAAGTGGTGTGTTTACTCAGCACAGAGATATTTATTGGACGAAGCAGTGCGAACCATGAATCAGTTGTGCCTGATGATATTACGTCGAGGCCACAGCTGTGGGTTTGCTTTCACAGGGAACCACACTTTTCTTTATAGGACATTTATGACAAGGAGTAATAGGTTGCCCATTTTTAGTGCTCCCTGTAGGTGCGGTCGGAATAAAACAGGTCGTAGCCCGGAAGGTGGCAGATGTTACCCGACGTGTTGAATGGATCGGTGCAGGCGGGGCGACACGTGGAGAGGACCGGTAGCGCACGTGCATCGGGCTCGAGGCATCTGGCGGCAGCGGCGGCGGCGGCGGCGGCCCCTGCCCTCTGGGCTGGGCTGTGCTGGGCTGAGCTTTTTATCCCCTTTATCCGCCCTGTTGGAGGGTGCCGGTCCCACTGGCAGCTGCAGGTTTGCGCCGTGCGTGCGCCCGCACTTTTCGAATGAACGTAAAAGAATTAACGTTGCTATTTTGGTCAGCTGATAGCTGTATTATGTTTCCTTGCGAATAACAGAAGAGCACAACGTGATAGACTTAGCTGACGTTACTGTCACAGCAACAACTGCAGACGCGTAGAGCTGTGTCGTTCTTGCCTTTCGCTATATGATCTGAGCAACTGCACTTACTTTCATACACAGTAATGAACGGGATTTGTTTTATTGTGTGGCATTATCGACACATGTCGTTACGTAACACTGATTCATTTTTGCCGCCATTTAATTTTGTTTAGAGTGTACTGAGCACATGTACTAGGAGAACTATGCAATTTTCTCAAAGGAAGGTGTTATGCCGATGTGGTCTCTGTGTCCTCTACGCCGGCTGGAGGTGGTCAGTGAATCTCATTACGAAGAATGAAGGTCACCTGAGAGCTGGGTACTTTTTGTAGAAGTAAGGCTGCGACCTACTTCGTGTTTTTATCGTTAGAGCCGGTGCCTCTACTAGTCCTGCGCCACTACCACACACAGTAAATAACTGAGCACGACTTTTTTCCCTTTCCATTCGGACATCAAAGAACGAGACATCGACCCATCGTCCGACCAGCATCGGAAGGTTCGTTGCTTTTACCCCATAGTTTGTTGTACCCGATCAGAATGAGTCACCTCATCACAGCCTTTGGCGCAGAGAAGTCGACCAATCGATGTAGCACAGCTCCATCCCACTACCAACCTCTTATTTGTTACAAGTGCCTTTTGTGTGCCAGGAGCTGGAAGTTTGTGCACTGTTCCCCTGTTTTTTTTTTTTTTTTCATGAAATAAGCGATATTCGCGTCTGTCACATTGGCAACACCACTGAATCGTCCTCTCCATACAAAACGTATTTAGTATTGGTAATGGAGGGGAATCTATGTTTGGTGGTCATGCAGTCACTGCCGGCCGTGAGGGTCACTCATCTTCCGACTGGAACTGAGGGGCACATTGTTTGCTGATTTTACGGAAATGTGTCATAACTGCTGTATTACAATTCATATTCTGAGCAGTTCACTGATTATTTACTTTGCCACCCGATTTGTATTGCTTAATTTACTTGTAATTGAAGGCATTTTGTTGTATTGTTAACTTTTACTTCGCAGGCGGCCGAGCGGTTCTAGGCGCTACAGTCTGGAACCGCGAGACCACTACGGTCGCAGGTTCGAACCCTGCCTCGGGCATGGATGTGTGTGATGTCTTTATGTTAGTTAGGTTTGAGCAGTTCTAAGTTCTAGGGGGCTGATGACCTCAAAAGTTAAGTCCCATAGTGCTCAGAGTCATTTGAACCATTTTTTTTTAGTTTTGCCTAATCAAGAACTGTTTTACCTAAGGCCTTTGTTTTCTTTTTAAATTAACGTTGTTTAGCCTTACGTGATGGGCTTTCAGCCGATTTTGAATTCAATTTTTTTGCTGTGAAAATCTTAGATTCTTTGGTTCAAATGGCTCTGAGCACTATGGGACTTAACTGCTGAGGTCATCAGTCCCATAGAACTTTGAACTACTTAAACCTAACTAACCTACGGACATCACACATATCCCTGTCCGAGGCAGGATTCGAACCTGCGACCGTTGCGGTCACGCGGTTCCAGACTGTAGCGCCTAGAACCGCTCGGCCACCACGACCGGCTCAGATTATTTGGGCCTTCAGCCTAAATGAAGAGCTGTCGTAAGATAAGTGTTGCCTTTTAAATTTCTGATTATGCTTGCGTTTTAAGTTATTGGTCTTCAGCCGTTTTGAAATTAAAGTGTAATTAAGTCCCAAAGATTAAAGCTGTATGTTTAAAACAAACTGTTTATGGCCTCTTGTAATGTTTGATCAAATAATGAAGTTGTATGTTCGAGTGTAACTGACAGACCCTTATTTTGGCCCCTTTCCACAATTTAAACTACCTGTCCTGTCCTGCGGGTTAAACTGGTCCTTTTAATCTGTTAATCTCAGTGTTGACTTAGAATACCAGATCCTTTTCGTTGCCCGAAAACTTTTCCACAGTTACGTGACCCACTAAAAATAAATGGAAACTGGTGCACACCAAAGCTTCTTATTCTCACTGTAAGGGGGTATCGTTGTGCGCAGTGGTGAAATTTACTGTCAGTTGTATTACGAATTCAGAGAAAAGGCCGAGTGTTGCACTCGCTCGACTTGTACGATCAAATATTTGCTTTGTAAGGAACAATACACTTACGCTCTTCCATTTTTATCAAGAACTGGGACCCAACTTTCAGTCACGCGAATAGCTGCTTGACGGCATTAGCTGGAGTAGCCTCTTGAAGACGTTGGTAGATGTAGTTACAGACCTGAAGTCAGAAGGCAGATTAAGGAACTACACACAAGACAAAGATGGTATTTAAGAACGGCGATGGGGGAACTGATTTGATAGGTATAGCAGAGTTTTCAAACAACTATGTTGTTTGTCACCAACACATTCAATTTATATGCTCAGAGGCTAATAAAGAAAGTAGTAAAAAATGTAAAAGGAATAATCGTATGAAGAGAAAGAAGAAAGACAAGTATTAACACGAACGAGTGATGTAGTCTGAATCAGAGGGTAAAGTACAGCTTATGATGGGTCAGATAAAGTGAAAAACATTATGGCACGCGGATAAACGAAGGGATGGCCAAAGACGTGAGAATCAGCAAATATGAAAGTTCTGTCATGTTACCCCAAGGTAAAAAATTTAAAAAAATAAAATCTTTTAGATACCTATGCATTTTAAACTAAACTGTAAACTCCTCCCGCACAGGCCATGAAGGCTCAAAGGTACCGACTGGCCGCCGTGTCATCCTCGGCCCACAGGCGTCATTGGATGCGCATATGGAGGGGCATGTGGTCAGTTCACCGCTCTCCCGGCCGTGTGTCAGTTTCCGAGACCGGAGCCGCTACTTCTCAATCAAGTAGCTCCTCAGTTTGCCTCACAAGGGCTGAGTGCATCCCGCTTGCCAACAGCGCTCGGCAGACCGGATGGTCATCCATCCAAGTTCTAACCCAGCCCGAGAGCGCTTAACTTCGGTGATCTGACGGGAACCGGTGTTACCACTCCGGCAAGATCGTTGGCACTTATGCATTTTAGTGACTTAAAATTCAAAATAAGTTCAGAAAAAAAGAGAAATTGAGTATCCAGGGGTGAGAGACCTTTTGTAAACTTGAAAGGGTTTTTTACGACAAAAACAATTCTGATAAATTAAGCAGTAGATTCAATAAGTAATTTTATCTTGAGTATTAAATACAAATGAATCATGGAAAGTCAGACAGTTGGTCAGTTTTTAAATGTGCGTTCACAGACTAGTGTTAGAAGCGAACTGAAAGAATGACGAATGAATAAGTACTTGTAAGACTACCAGAGGAAACAAAACTAATGGAAATGATAAACATGTGAAAAATACATTGCTTAACATTAAAACGAAGCACTGACAGGACATGGTTGGTTGTCAGTGTAACTTCGTAGACGTCCACACCACCAGCGGATATGTAAATGAATAGAGTGGCAATACTATGTGAGAGACAGAAAGGCAACCTGAGTGCATTAGTGTTGTTCGTTTTTAGCGTTGTTAACAGGCCTGGTAGGCTACGTTACGAGCATGGACAGCGTTGAGTGATCATTGTGTAAGACACGGAAATGCCGAATTAACAGCGCTTAACAGAGTTTGAAACGGCCTCGTTGTGGGTCTCCATTTGGCAGGCAGGTCGAGCTGTGCAGCATACAGATCCGTGGGACATATGTGACAGTACCCTAGTGCTGTCCTGCACGGGAATGTGAGAGCGAGCATACTCGTAGTCAAGGTTTTGGTCCACCACATCTGACCGCCACAAGGCAGGAGCACTGTATAGTGCATCAACTACATCGTAACCCCTTCGGGACCTCGCCTGCTGTCAGAGAGCACGTAATAGACTCGCTGCAACGCTGTGTGTCATCCTGCACCATTGATCGGAGATTAGCAACAGCTTGAACAAGGAATCACCATCGCATGCGTGGGCAACGGTTAACACCACAATGTCCGCCCCTTGTAGCTGAGTGGTCAGAGCGACGGAATTTCATACCTAACGGCCCGGGTTCGATTCCCGTCTGGGTCGGGGATTTTCTACGCTCAGGGATTGGGTGTTATGTTGTCCTTATCATCATCATTTCATCCCCATCGACACGCAAGTCGCCGAAGTGGCGTCAACTCGAAAGACTTGCACCAGGTGAACGGTCTACCCGAAGGGAGGACCTAGCCACATGGCATTTCCAACACCACAATATAAAAGGCTGCTTTTGGAGTGGTACTGCGACCGGGAAACATGGACTGCTGGTAAACGGTGTCTCATTGTGTACAACTATGAAATGCTGTTCTGCATTACCTGTATGACCATTGTCGGGGAGTATGGCAGCAACCTGCGGTGAGGCTCCATTCTTCCTGTGCTTTGGGGAGGTACAGCAGTGTTACTACTAGCGTCATGGTGTGGATAGTGTCGTGTCCTGTCCACTCGTCTAATACAGGGCACCTAAGGAAACTGTTTTCTCGGATAGCTGAACAACGTTCAAACAAATATTATTAATGGAGTTTATTTTAGTAAGTTAAACTGACAATACTTAACTTTGCATATTTACAAAGATGGGTCGCAAGCAAACGGCGACATGCAAATAATCTAAGTCCTTCGATATATACAATTTCCATGTAAGTAAATAATACAGTTCGCAAGTCACTGCTGCAGTGCTTATATCACGGCTCGTCCTCCAGTGGAACCACCGCTAGTAGATTCAATAAGTATTTTATCTGGAGTATTAAATACAAATTAATCATGGAAAGTCAGACAGTTGGTCAGTTTTTAAATGTGCGTGCACAGACTAGTGTTAGAAGCGAACTGAAAGAATGACGAATGAATAAGTACTTCGCTTGTATAGGAGCCGCTACTGACTTGGTGACGTCCTAGTCGGCATACTATAGGCTGACGTCGTCTCACAGCCCTCGCTGCAGTAACGTTCCAGGCCGACGTGATGGCGCTTGATGTTACGCCGTGAAAGGTAGCCATAGGATATTATGTCAAGTAACGACTGTTAGTTGATGGTGTTGAGACAGCAACCAACTACAAATTTATTTTAAGTTCCTTTATTCAAAAGGGACCGTTACCAGTTTCGGATCATTACAATTCATCATCAGACGGCTTTCATGCTTTAATTAGAACATGCGCTACGTTTTTTTATTGATTATTTGTCGTGTTTGAATCACGACAGACGGCTTTCATGCTCTCATAATAAAAAAAAGCGCACCACATGCTTTAATGAAAGCATGAAAGTCGTCTGACGATGAACTGTAAGGAACGAAACCAGTAATGGTACCATTGTAATAAGGAACTTAAAATAGATTTCTGGCTGGTTGCTATCTCAACAACATCAACATTTGTTTTCAAATAACAGACACGGTCTCCAACCATGTCATCATATGACAAAATTCCACGACTTCTAGCAACACTTATGGCACAACGGTATTTCATGGATATCCTGTGTCCTCACGTGCTACCTCTCATGTGAGAGTATCGCAGCGCCGCTTTTCAACATGACAATGCTCTCTGTACTGTCTGCATGATGTTGAGTTACACCCGTTGTCATCAAGACCTGTCCCTCACAGAACGTGCTGGATTAGCTCGGACGTCAACTCCGGCCCATTATCACTACCGAGGCTACCAAGGACTACTTGCAAAACTCGTGGACCAGCTCGCCTCAGGAGGGGACTCAACAGTTTTATTTCAATCTTCACAAAAGAATCAGTGCACGCTTCCGGTCCAGTGAAGGTGCAGCGTCATACTGACAAGTGGTCTCATTCTCCAAGTTGTTCGCATTTATGACTCGATTTTGTGATCACTGAAAGAAATTCATATATCCTCTAAACAATTAGTTTTATTTCGTTTCCGCTTTCCTTTCTGCTTACGTCACTGTATTATCAGCCAGTATGTTGGGCGGAACACACGTATTGCAAAAGAATGTGCCTGTACGTGATGAAGAGTCACTGAAGAAAATATAGCAGAGAATAGATTATGAGGAAGGTTAATATTTGTAACTCTGGATAACATTTGAAGTGGAGGACATTACGACAAGAGGGAGGGCAGAGGAAGGTGGAGAGCTCCAGCCGATACCCGCTGTAAGTGAAGACACATATACCAAAGAAAAGGACGAGTGAGTTGAAGACACGGCCACAATCTTTCCGAGGTAGGATAAGCTGCGTGGCTTTTAAGTGATCGGTAGGGAGTAAAATGTGTTTCATAGAATAAAAGTATGGAACATAAGACATGTATGAGAAACTAGCAGAACATTCGACAGTCGGTACAAAGAACGTATCGCAGCATGGAAATATGGAACAAGCCGCTCGACGTTTTCAGAACATGTACGACAAAATAATAACAAACTTACTACAAGAATGAAAAACATGAAAATAGTTACAATAAATAATGAAAGACATCTCCTAACCTTACAAGAAAATAGCTACATAAACAAAACAACAGCTGAAAAGAAGCCACTATGAAAGTAAAACCTGAGAACGTTGGTGACACTTAAAGAAACGATTGACACTATACACGCAGAAAATGGCAGTTACAGTGCTATATTTCCAAAACAGCGACCACGAGGAAATGTTGAAGCTTTCAAATAGTTTTCCACATGAGAGTAATGCATAGACGCTGATCCGTAAGCACTTTATCATATTATTATGAAAAATTTAATGATGTGTTTTAAACCTATGGCCTGTATGTGTAAACATTTCAGGCCACTCACTGAAGTTGCCTTCTAACTAAGGTGAAACGTGATTGGTTGCACAAAATAAATTTAAAAAAATAAAAAATAAACATAATGTGCCGTATGCTAACTTCAGTCTTACTGTGCAGTCTTACTTTTGAACTGTTTCAATCTATAGAATAATTTATTAATTACTTAATTTATTTATACTTATTGTTAATAGCAGCTGTTACAAGAGATATCTCACTTGTGTAATGTTATAGTACCTTTGTCTACATCCTCTCTCAAGCACAGGTTGGCAAAATTAAGCTCCTTCCAACAATATTAATCTTTTCCTTCCTCTTAATGTATTCGATTCCTATGTTCGAACCATTTTTATATTACTAAATGACAAATTCTTTGGTTTTCACAGGATTCGCAAATATCTCACTATCTTCCATACTATAAGTAATGTTTCTTCAAAAGTAAATTTTCAGCTATCAATAGCTCCCATGAAAATGAAAAGAATAACATCTTGTATAAACAGAACGCTGATTTTTACAACAGAATTACGGCCAACATTCTGGCATCTGACTTTCAGTACCATTCTTGTAGACTCGCTGAATTCCACTCTACAGCAAGCACGCCAAACGGCAGCGTTTATAGAGACAGGGTTTTAGGGATACAGGAATTAACCATATACACTGACAGATAGGATGAACAGAACAGCAATCAGGGAGTGTTTCCGATGCTGCTGCAGTGGCCGGGGAAGTGTCGTCGTTGAGTGACTGTGGGAGGGTGCTACTTGACTTGTACATAATTTCTATTTAGCGGAATGAATGGCAGCTGCTCTACATACGAAAAAATTAAAGTTAATGGAGACGAGTAGGAAAAATAAACCTATAAGGTTGAAACAAAATATTTGTGATGTTCTGCTGACACAGTCACGTCGATTAAATTTCTGTGTGAAACATTTCAAAGCGGTACGTGTACTGCCCGAGTGTTTTGGATCACCACCAGATTGGATTACAGGAAGACATCGAAGCAATTCAGAGCCAGATTTTATTTTGGAAAAACTGCTTCTCAGTGGGAACCCATGTGAAATCTTCATGTCACCGCACTATGCTTGGTAAACAAAGGAAAAGTCCAAGCCACATTAATATTATAAATCTGATAGAGGAAAAAATAGTGTTATACGATACTTACTCTACGAGACGGTATGTTAAAGAACTTGTATACATGACAAAATCAAAAATACTGCCTCACATACGCTTTCACATATATTTACATAAGAAACGAGAACACACAGACACCGACTAAGAAACACTGTATTTTGCCTCGCAAATGATTAAAACAGTGAAAAACCTTGTTTTCCCATAGTATCGATAATCGTGTTTAGCTTCGTATTTCTAGAACTTCCTGGAACCGGAGGTTAGCACACTTTGGAATAGCTGAATATCTTTTACTAGTTGACATTCTGATCATGAGGGGAACATTCTCTCCGTCTTTCGGCGGTGGGTTGCAAGGTTCATAAGATATTCTTCATTTCGTGGATAAAGGTGCTACACTGCCGACGAAGAGGTAAGTGGGACTCAGGAGACGTTACACATCATTGTGAATTCCTACAATACATATAAATCGTGTACATGTTGTCTCACAATAAAGTAAATACTGATGCACTTAAGACACCGCATCCAAAATATTACTACGCTTCTCTTCTTTTTTGCTCGAAGACAGCTCGGTGGCAGTTCATGAGTTTGATTCACCATTCAGTTTTCAGTTATCAGCCTCATCTCCGGCAGAAAATTAATGTGACTTATTTCTTATTCCTGATTAGTTCAGACAACGAGTATTGTACTACGAGGTGCGGCGATAAAACAATGGGATTATTGCTGTACAACATTTTATTTCTGAAACATACACATTTAGTTATTGTCACCCTCAATACACTCCCCGCCTCTCTACCCACGACGCTCCCAGCGGTTTTTCAATTGAGGTGACACAGTATGTCCTATGCCGCCAATGTTAAATTATCGAATTTTGTGACCCATTATCTTGGTAACTTTTTAAGACACCAATTTACTATTTTCCATAATTATTGAATGCACCTTTCTAGATACACTGAACTAGAATTATTTCTAAAAATGTGGCATGTTATCTTTTTTCTCAAACACTCCATGTTTTGACAGAATTTTGAAAGTAAATGAACATAATACAAAACAACTCAGGATATTTTAATTATTCTAGTTCCACATGTGTTGAGTCTCACACTTGGCATGCTGTGAAAATTTCATGTCTCTACCATCATTCCTTTCTTAGAAAACGGGCCATTTATTGCAAAAAAAGTAGTTCAGAGATACTGAGGTTTAAAACTTTTTTTTATAACAAATTCTTATACAGACTTGCTTCCTCCTTTTCTTTCTTGCTTCTTTTGTCATTTGCTGAGCAGCTAACTCTGCTTCACATACACGAAGCTCAACCAGTTCCCATAGTCCTTTAGCTAACTGCTCCAGAATCTTAAGTCTTTCACAGTTCTCACCATTAAAAGTTATTACAGCATCAGACACTGCTAACTTTAGAGTCATAAGGCCAACAAATTCATTTTTAGCCATACATCACCACACAACGTTATTAAAAGACTCATTCACATTCTGGCTATTCCCTTGTAAACACTTCTTTAGTAGCTCAGGATTTGCCAAATCTCTGTAAATAGGTTTGCTTGCCTCTATTACTGCCAAAGGGAGAGAATGTTCATGTGTAAATTCATGCAGGGTGCCAGAAAATTCAGCCTGCCTAGATTTGCACCAAGTATTTGGTGGAGGTGGACACAAAGCATGACATGGCTTTTCATCGGTTGATATTCGATGAAAGAAAGTGTTCCACACGGCTCTTTTTATCTTCTCTAAATTGTCAGAGTTATCACTAATTGCCTTCCCATAATATTCCTGTAATATATCAATTACCTTGTCCATTAGTCTTCCAGCACGTTTTATTGTCTTGCCATCAGACAGTTTTGTGCTACCCAACATTATTTTTAGGTTACACAAACGTGTTCCCATCCTTTTCTTGACAAGTCCTACACACTCAAGTTTATATATAGGAACATCATATTGCTTACTGTTTTGTACTGCAGTGAAAGCCTTGCTGTCTGCATCACCTAAGTAATTCACACATATATCACCTCTCTCCTTCTGCGTACGCTGGAAAATGTTAACTGCTCCTTTTACCTCAATTCCTCCACTTGTACCATCATAATTTTTGTAAACTGGTGCTTATGAAGTACTCCGTTCTTCTGGTTCACTGTACAACCTTGGCAGTACTTACTGAGAACTTCAAAATCCAAAACTTTTCCAGTGGCAATACTTATTGCAGATGTAAAACCATTTTTAAAACTAAACCCACGCTTTTGTGAGGATCCATCCACAGCAGTGCTGATGTCTGCGTCGCCCTCATTTTGTTCAACACCTTGTGATGTAGCAGCAACCATTGAATCTTCAGCCACAGCATTTACAGAGTCCCCAATCGCTGTTACATATATCGTATACCTAGAAGGTGGTTTTGGCAAATTCAACAGAGTGCGGAGAACATTACCAGCCCTTGCACCTTAACCAATGCATTGAAAGCCATAGAACAGCCTCATATTAATTTCATACAATTCGTTACCTGAACACTTTGATGAAGTATGAAATGCTTTTTTCGTTTTTGCACTCCCGACATTTAATAATTAATTTAAACACGACACCTATTCTAGCTCCAATATCCGTATAAAGTTAAATTTCACCACCACAAAGACAGAAAGAGACAGTTTCAGAAAGAACTTGTGCAAGGATTTGCAGATCAGTTATGAGGTTGTCCATAATATCATTACTTTTGCCACTGTCACCCGTCTTTAAATATACTTTCCTTTCCGATGCACTAGGGGGCGTGGTCGCTTCAGAAACATTATCTTGGTTTCCTCCATTGCTATTGTTTTCAAATACTTTAGAAGAAAATGCAGGTCTCACGTATCTGTTACCCGCAAATTTGCGTTTCGTGAATTTACTTCTACGCTTTTACTCATTTTACTTACGTATAAAAAGCAATAAAAGTTAGCTTACTACAAAAATAGGCAATAATCACTCTACTTTCAACGATAACTGGTATTAGAAACAAAAGACTGGCTTGTTTATTCGTAATGCCAACCGCTGAGACGTAGCAGTAGGCCAGGGGTTCCCAACAGGTGGTCCGCGGACCCCCAGGGGTCCGCGAGCTATGCCAGAGGGGTCCGCAAGATGCTTTTAGAATAAAAAATATTTTAAATATACTTCGCATGATAACAGATTTTTTGTTTTGGCCGCTTCCTACATGAGCAGAGCTTTAACGACGCTAACTTCTGAGTCTAGCGTCTACCTAGAGTCAACTGATACTAGCACACTAACGCAAAACCAGAATTAGATTAGGCAAATAGTTCTGCTGTATGCCGTTAGACTGCGCGCGCTGCCTCTTTGCAGCTGATTTTTCAATAATGAATAGGTCAATTTTTTTTAAGTACCAAAAATAGAAAAAGCGTATAAAATGACTCTTAATTTGGCTTTTTTAGGTACTTAATACTGTGATATGACAAGGTACCAATCATGCTCGATGAGGGGGTCCTCGAGAAAATTTTGTTAGGAACCCCTGCAGTAGGCACAAAACAAAGCAATTCACAGACTTCTAGACTGTGTAGTTCCCAAGATATGGCTGCCCAATTGTTGCAGTATATGCGTAGCTGCGAAATTTTACAGTCACATGCCAACATTCAAAATATTATTTGAAGGTCTCACAATTGTCTGGTTTTAATGTATTGTACACCTAAATGTTCAAGAAAATCCAAAGTACATTATCTAGTAGAAAACAGAAAATGTAAAATTTCAAAGAATTTCACGTACAATGTCCACTTGATGGGAAACATTGCTGGAGGTCTTCATCTGTGAGCTCCTTGATGACGCATCCTGCTTTTCCTTTCGCTGCTTTAGTGGACTGAAATCTTGTTCCTCTTAATGGAAACAAATAAAATTCACATAATGTTACGTCAGATGAAGAATGTGGGTGGTCTAACACAGGGATGTTGCACTCGGCTAGAAACCTCTTAACAGGCAATGTGGTATGAGAAAGTGCTTTGTCTTCATGCAGAATCAACGATTTGCTATTCTGCAGCTCGGGTCTAAGATTCTTCGCATGTCATTACTTTCTCCAAGACAATATGATCATTTTCAGCGCTATTCAAATCGCCAGTACAAAGATTTTCACGAGCTGCTTTTTGTTCGATCGTGAGAATTTTCGGTACCAGTTGCGCACAAACTTGTCTCAAGTTAAATTAGCTATGTAAAATTAGCCTTATTAATTCTTTGTCAATTCTTACAGTTTCAGCAATCGATCGAATACTCAACCGACGGTCATATCGAATCAGATTACCTGCTTTTCATTTGGTTTTAATGTTGAAGGGCCTTCCCGGCGTGAGTCATCTTCCACGTCTTCATGGCCACCTTGCAATCGCTTGTACCACATAAAATATCGGGTAGGTTCTGAAAAGTATTCGCCATTCTCTTCTTTAGTAGAAGGCAGAGCTCAGATACCGTCTTACCGTTTCATATGAGACTTATGACAATTCGTTGCTCTCTTATTACCCTTATCACTTGAAACCTGGTAGCCAAGGGAAGGCAAGATTCGGTTACGACTGTGGACGGGGCCGTAATCAGTTACTATTGGTTGCCTTTTAGTCACACAATTTATTTTAATCCAGTAATTCCAGACTCAAGAATAAATAAAAATAACACACGTTATTAACGAAGGAATAAACAACTGTATAAATAATAGTTTATTCAGTTGGTTACAATTTAACAAATCACTATAAAATACAGATACAGCAGATAATGTTTTAAAAGCAAGCCTCTGTGACATGGGCAGAAGGCCTTACACGCCAGGAATGGCAATAAATTAAGAACTGTTTAAAATTCACTGCAGCTTACAAATTAGGTATTGAAATATTAGAGGCAAGTCGCCACAAACACAGCAGAAGGCATCAGGCTCCAAGAGTGGCAGTAAATAAGGTTTTAAGGCGTACTGCTAAACTACAAATACAAAAGTAGAATTTTAAGGCAAATGACCACAATCACGGCTGAAGGCTTTGCACGCCAGGAACTTCAATAATACCCAAAAAATTAGCAAAGGTTAATTAAAAAGAAAAAGCAAATGATCAACAAACGGGTGAAATAAGATTATGATTAGCTTTGTAACACAAACCTTAACATCCACTGAACACTACACTGCTAGATTTATTCCAGAAGGCGACCATAACTATTAACTAGACATATATAACCTTTAATATAGGTATTGTAATAAATAATACAATAATAAAACCCAAGGACCAGTACATAAGTTCCTTAAAGGGTACTGAGGCAGATTATACCCGCAGAAGGCGTGGACTGAAGGAGCGTTAGACTGAACTACGGGCCATCAGACTTCCATTTAGAACACACATGTCTTACAAGAACCAAGGGGCCACAGATGGTGCTCCAGGAATCGACCTCTGAGAAAGTCCAGCAACAAACACTTTCGCGGGTTATGAGATACGCAGCCAAGAGTTGCATTCACTTCAAAGCTGGTACCTCAGATTAGTGGCAGTCTAACGAATGACTAATGATAATCTTGCTGAAGTTACCTTACATCCGGTAAACCAAATGCAACGATGGAACAATACGCCAAAGCCGGTACCGCCGGTCTGCACTACGTACCCAGAATACTGTGTTTAGAGCGCCTGGAACGATAAAGGAACCACTACCACCAGAGTAGAAGAATCGCCAACCCACCTACAATCAAGGACGCTGTCATAACTACACGCCTTACCGGATAGCAGCGGCAAGGCGAGAAAACTTACACTACCGTTACGTACACTTACCCCCCAGGGCAGGTAACTGGGGCGTTAGCGGCCACCAGGCAAGAAAATTTACCGCTGGTTGAACCTAACACATTGTAACAAGTTGAACGCAGTAAATACTAATAAGAAGTCGAGGAAAGCTAATCAGATGCGCCTTTCCCAAGCACTCCATTCGCTGCTCTTCGCCTCGGCGACACTACGAGCAGCAACACGAACCCAAGTCACTAGAGATGGTTCAAATGGCTCTGATCACTATGCGACTTAACTGCTGAGGTCATCAGTCGCCTAGAACTTAGAACTAAATAATCCTAAGTAAGGGCTGTGGTCACGAGGGCGTACGACCTCGTCGTAAACCGGATCCAGCAAGCTTTAAAATGAGTGCAATTTATTCCAGGTAGAGAAACCTCCACCACTGTGATATCTCGCAATTCTCCAGTGACTCGCTACGGTCGCAGGTTCGAATCCTGCCTCGGGCATGGATGTGTGTGATGTCCTTAGGTTAGTTAGGTTTAATTAGTTCTAAGTTCTAGGCGACTGATGACCTCAGAAGTTGAGTGGTATAGTGCTCAGAGCCATTTGAACCATTTGATAACAGCCGCTGCCTGCCACTAGCGGACAGTCAACGCTTGCGAAACCGAGTGGCGCCAGTCAACACGAGAAGAAGACAAACAACCGCAACCATGCAAACTATCTGATACCGTCTGGCCTCCAACAGAGAGCGGAAACCTACAAATAGCACCAACGCGAGCCGCAGCACAGCTCATCACATATCCGGCAAAACAAAATAACAAATCTTAAACAAACGAAGGCACCGGCCACACAGAGTTTTTTCCACAGACACCAGGTGTACAGACCGCATTCGACTGAGAAGGTTTCACGCTTCACTGCTATTGGTCGTTCAGCTTTGGCGCATGCGTACAACTCTGTGACAGCATCAGTCGCTCTCTTTTGTAGCCACATCTCACACTGTGTGCAGCTGGTATCTGTTGATGAAGAATTCTTTATCTCTCTGTGGTAGATAAAAATGTCTATACAGGTAGAACTTTGTACCAAGTTTTATGTAGAATATTAGGTGCTACCGCCGGAATTCACGTTCGCCATGAGGTTGACACATCGTGAATAAAAACCATATCCTGTTTTGTAAAATTACAGTACAGTCAATAGGAGTAGTATCAAATCAGAAAATAGGTTTGTCTTGCTGACAGACTTCTTAAGGGGATCAAAAATTTATCACTCAAGCCAGTAATATACTAGATAGCAGCGTACTCATAGTATCCCGCAACTTTTTATACGAGGTTTCAGTTGAATAACACCCGTTTCATCCAAGTAGCCCGTAGTACTAGCAACGTAGCGAGTAGTTTGCGTGACGGAGCGCTGTCTGTCTAAGTAACAGACGCCGTAAATCTGACGGACTGCAGCAAAACCTGTTATGTAAATCAGGCGTTTGTGCGTTGGACAATTACTATTCAACACGCGCGTGTTTCAGCGAAGCCGCAGTTCTCGGATGCCTTTGGTACTAACACAGCGAAAAAACGGAAAATAAAAATCACATCTTTTTTTCGAATAAAGATGGCAGCTTAAACAAATGTGGTGAGATCTGTGATTTGGGTCAGAGTGAGCAACCGTATTACCGATGTGTGCGCTTCGCGCGCTGCCTATCGCCCGGCTTGCTTAGGTATTCCAGTCTCCTCAATGCGGCTTTTGTACACCCGAGAAACAACATAACATATCGGCAGAGACGCTTTGAATCAGAATGTAGACTCGTATGGGTACAAAATCCCATCCAGCTATACAGATTCAGTTCATGAATGGGCAAGGTGAACGCCAGAATTATTACATTAAAGAAGTCGCTGCCGACTTTTCTTTCCATCTTTGCCCAAATGAACTGTTACACTGTCTCCAGGAATCTCGATGTTAACAGTACATTAATAAAATGTGGTGCAAGATACACATCGTGTTCCTGGCACTGACTTGATAAACATATTGTTGAAACATCATAACCGAACACCCTCTTTATATAATGTATTTCTTAATAACTACAGGCAACCCACAACCAACTCTTTCCCGTCGAAACAGAATTAATTCACCAAGCCTGATTCACTGCCGCCTCTTGCAGGGGTCTCAAGACTGATAAACCACGAGGGAAATATACGACGTTTAGTATCTCATCGGGGGCCGTTAATTATAGAATGAAATAATAAATTAATTTATTGTTGTAGCACACAAACACAATATTCAGTGAAGACCTCATGTACATACACCTTATTACTCTTTAGTACACTTAGCGAGAGGTATGAAATTTGTCTTTTGAATTTAAAAATATTTGAACCAGTGTCTCTGTCTGTTGTATGAGTTAAAGAGCTCGTAAATATTCGTCACTGGCATTACTTCTGCATTTAGATTTCTTAAAATTTTTGGAAAGAAAATGTTTGTCCGTACCTGTAGGCAGTGCTAAATGCAAATAAATCTATTGCTAAATCTCTTGAGATAGTTTCCTTATGGAAGAAACTTGTAAAAGTGGACGAGACTTCCTTATTTACACTTGCCTTTCATGGTGCTATCAGCTTACAGATCACTGATTTCTATTTTCAGTGCATATGATCATCATCAATTATTGTTTATCCTGCCGTTCTCGGTTGCGTGTCATATTATCTTTATAATAATTATATCTATAGATCTCGCTTAATCACAACCGCACAAAACAAATTTTTCTTGCCATACGTGTTTCGCCCTTATCAAGAGATCTTCAATGGCAACAATCGATTATGCTGGTCTACATGTGCTCTTTTTTTTTCATTTAAAACAGTTGTTCCCCTTTCTGCCATACGAAATTTCGTTTTCACAGCACCAAGAAAAATTATCTTCAACTCGAAGCGCCACTGTATTTTTTGCAAGAGTAACTGCTTTTCATTGTTTGATTTCGGTGAGACGCAGTTGTTTCGCTGTAATTAAAATGCATCTCATTATGTAATCAACTTCGGCGAATGACTACGCTTGTTTGGCGATTTCTTTTTCAATTCGTAAACTTACTTTCGTAATGACTTCACTTTTCTGACAGCATGCCTCTAAAACCATTTAACTGAAAACGAAGTTCATGTTTACGTATTTGGAGTTTACGTTCACGCAGCTTGTCCCTGGATTTATAAAACTGTTCCCTCTGCTGCTTTCGCAGTGGTGACGAATACTGTATTCCACAATAGCTTCGTTATATATGAAAGCAATGGTTCGTTGTCCTTCTCTGTAACGAAACATTAGCGACCAAAATAGTTTTAAAGCTAGGACACACGGTATCCCCGTTTCTCTTTTTCGTTTAATCATGCATACCGCTTACGTATTCATAAGAAAAAGAAATTTAAATAACAACGGAGTACACAACCAGGGAGTCACAGGCAGCTGCAGGATGAGCGCTTCTCGAGGTATCTGTCACAGTGTTATATATGAACAAGTGAAGGTAATGCTACCAGCGGCCTCTCTTTGAAATTAAACGAGCTAAAAGAACCGTGCGCTAACTTTAAAAAAAATTCCGCTCAAGTGCGGGTCGTAGTTTGGAGACCCCTGGCCTAGTGTGAAGTCCTCACTAAATTTAAGGATAAAAGCCATTCTTGTACTACACTGAATAAAACACCATACTTTCGTACGTTTCAGAAGCAAGGAGTACAGCTACAGCAAACTGTTGCAGAAGATTATCTACTGCGCGGCTCCTCCCGCCGGAGGTTCGAGTCCTCCCTCGGGCATGGGTGTGTGTGTATGTGTGTTTTGTTCCTAGCATAAGTTGGTTAAAGTTAGTTTACGTAGTGTGTAGGCCTAGGGACCGGTACCTTCTGCAGTTTGGTCCCTTAAGAACTCACAGACACATCTGATTTTCTACTCCCTCTCGAGTTATCTCGCTGTCGACAACATCCTACAACGCAGTTTGAAATAAAAGAAAGAAAACGGCAGCAGTTTTCAGCTTTTTAGCGAACAAAATAATGATTGTTACAAGTCACAGAAAAAACTAAACAAAATATAAGCACTGAAAAATCAACATCCTGTCGAATGAATTTGAATCTCACGATATAAGCGGACTTGTGTTGTAGGACTCAGAAAGGTCGATGTAACGTAGAGTGCGAAAGCTCTGCGCTGTGTGAGAAATAAAATCTAAGGTGTAGTTGCTTTAAATGAAATGACTGAAGTATATTATAATGGGAGTACCAGTAAAAACTTGTCGTTTCAAACGCACGTGTCCTTACGTTCCATTTTAACGAAACGATGTTATGTGCCTTTCGCGATAAAATATTCCAAACTGTCATCAGAAATACAGCTGACAAGGAGACAGCGCTTACTCGTCATCACCGATTTCATTCAGATTTATGGTGAATACAGTCCTTGGCCAGAAATGAAAGTGACAGAGGCGGGTGATCCAGATGGCCAAGCGTTTAGGAAAAAATAGTATTTTTGTCCCGTTCTGGCGAGGCACGAGCTATTTACGTTAATGTAGTTTTCAGGTAGTGGTTGGTGCCGTGGGTAACTACAGAACCGTAAACCGAAGGACATAACGTTGAGTCCCTATGCTGAATTTTTTTTTAATTTTAATTTTCAGTTTTTACTTAACTTACACTGCCGATAAACGGAAACAATGTTCAGTATACTGTACTTACTAAAACTTTCATAAAAGGCATGAGAAAGAACGGCAAAAAAAGTGGGATTGCAAATAAATTTCCAGAAAGGGACTGTAAGACGTACACAAGAATTTCGTATTCAAAATTACGTACTTTATTATTTTACAGTTGGTGATTTACCTGTGCTGATGTGTTATTTGTCATAAAAACAGGTGAGCAGTAATTTTCTCGGCGTCTTGCCGCATTTTCGCAGTTACTTGGTTGTTTTAAACTTTCTATAGAAAAACAGTACTCTCACGCACTAATCGCAGTTCCTTCTTCTAATGTCATTTTCAGAGTCGTCATGGACGCTCTATACAACGGTTTTTTGGAATTTATTTGCAATTCCAAACTTTTATTCGTCTTTCCTTTTCCTGCCTTTTATGAAAATGTTAATAAATATAAAATATTGACAATTATTTCGGTCTCTTTACTATGTAAGAGCCGTTAAAAATTGAAAATAAGAAATAATTGCACATAGTGAATCGAACCCGGGACCATGGGATTACCATTTGGGAGTGTCCTCACTGCGCCAACCGCTGCCTGAAACAACTCTCACATAAGCGGCCCATGATTCAACCAACCAGTGGCCAAAATGGTATTTTCCCCAAATACTTTGCCATCTGGAACTTACACTTCCGTCACTTTCATTTTTGGCCAAGCCCTCCATACGCCATAAATTTGGACGAAATTGACGATGACGAGCAGACGCGGATCCCTTGTGAGCATAATAACGTGTGCAAACACAGCTTGTAACAAGACTTTGAAGATGATTTTTTTAGATATAGTCTATTTCCTAGTTTCATGTATCACCACTGTACGGAAATGTGATGAGCAGGAGGAAGTACAAAATGACTGATGCACTGTACTTATGGTCACACACATCTAGAGTACAACGAATTCACTTCAACAAATCGAGTTATACAAAAGAATCGGCGGCGAAGACAGGTCTGAACATTAAACATGACTTTATTCTCCATATCGTTTACAAAATTGTGATATTTCTGGCTTTGGCCGCCAGTATTGTATCTTGCTAGAAGCTCGGCTTGATGCAGCTTATTACTCGTGAAGTAGCATATGGAAGAAAAGTGGAATGAGGTACAAGCAGCAGATGGTACAGTATGTACCACTCCCGTGGGAGAGTCCGCCAATTTTACAGAACTTGCTTCTGGTTGGTCGGCACATTCGGGTGCTAGGCGCCAAAACACCTATCTTCTCTTATTAACTATTTACATACTTTTCATTGCATAGTATGGCAGTCTCTCATGGTTATCCTACGAGTCTACCATTTTTGTTTATTAAATTTCACTTGTTTTGAGAAACATAAGAGTAATGATATTACGCCTAAGTGCTTAGGATACCTTCGGGTCGCTTAGGCGCGCCTGTGAGACGAAGTATTTCGGCTGCGCTAGTCACTCTGTTTCGGGTGTTCTGCAGAGCCAGACGTGTATCTCTGTTTCGGACGGACACGTCGTAATCTACATCGGAAGTTGTCAGAACAGTTACCGTACTGTTAAGAAAGCTATGTCGAGTGTTGTAGAAGATAATGTAAAAAGTGGTATTTTAAAGTATAAACAAACAGGATACAAATCTTTAGCATCATACAGCGCGTCAGCAACCGTACATGTATAGAAAATAAACAATTTTTTCAGCCTTCAGTTGCAAGGTAATTTTTACTCGTTTACCTAGGTTTCGATTCCAGTAATGTAATCTTCTTCAGAACCTATGAATTAAACCACATACGGACATATATTACACACTGAAATGCATCATCAGTCTTATGATTGAATAATAAAGAAATCGTGATACTTACAAAAAATTAAATTATTTTGAGAGCCAAACACTGGCCATGTCACAGATTAAAAATTAAAACAATAAAGACGCATAATCATAAGATTATGTCTGCCAAGATATACGAGTAAAAATTACCTTGCAACTGAAGGCTGAAAAAATTGTTTATTTTCTAAACAGGATACATTAATGAAAGGTGTCAACTACGATCATTGTCAGTACCAAAAACGTTTAGGGACTCTTATTAAATCTCTACAGATCTCTCCAGCTTCCAGATCTGACTTCCAAAACGACAACGTATAATTTATAATATGCTGCTATGCCACGACGATATTCATAGATGTCTGCAAAATTAATTTGCCCTTGAACTACAATAACTTTGCATGGATGTATATGAAATTCGTATACAACATTATAAGATAGTACGTAATCAACTACTTAAAGGATTTTGCTAGCAATTATTAGTTTTACTACACTATTTTTAGGCTATGCCGAAACTTACATACGAAGAACAGGGGCATTCATGTTAGCTTAACACGTTCAGGTCGGCGCTGATAAGTGTGTTTCCTGCTATGAGACTACACGCATATTCATGTTTCCTTTCATCTGGCGGCGCTGCTGTTCGTATTTCTCGCCTTGGGACGGTGATCGTATTCAAATGCTCTAAGCTACTAGTTCAACATACTGACCTCCGTATAAGTCCATTCTTTGAAAACAACATATAAAATAATTTTACACTAAATTAATAACAAAATGTGTGATACCTATTTGTTCAGAAAGCTTTTTCGTTTAAAGGTCCCACAAAATTACATTTACACTCATATTCAGAAAAAATAGAGCACCTTCAATGACTAGAGATAGCACGTTCATATTCACAGGACATGTACGTACGTACGTTCTGTAGAAATGATTAGCATTTCAGTCACCTCGGTTCAGCATGTGCCCTGTTGCCTGGTAAGCTCAGGGTCCGCCATGGACCCTGATAACGTGTTTCATGTGTGATGCCATCGACGCGTATCAGACGCAAATGGCGGCCTGTGGTATAGCCATTCACGCTGCATTCACCTGGTTCCAAAGTTCATTTGTGGCGGTTGGCATTGGGTCGCAGCACTACACCGGTCGTTTCATCATATCCCACACATTATCGACTGGTGACAAGCCTGGTTATCTGACGAGACAGGGCAAATGCCTGACGTCCTGTAACACCAAGAAGGCACGTGTTCTTGCAGCAACATGTTATCGTGCATTGTCTTGCTGAAAAATGGCGTTTGGGGTGTTGTGCACAGAGGGTATGGCTACGGGTCGCAGGATGTCTTCACATAAGTTGTACTGGTCACAGTTCCCTGGACACGCACCACCTGTGACTTATGATTGCACCCAATAGCACCCCACAGCAATAGGCCTTGAGTTGGCGCTATATGTCTTGTGCGAATGCAGTCACATGCCGCTAACCCCTATCTGCGGCAAACCAAAGCGTGGGCATCATTTTCACGCGAACAGAACCTGGATTCTCCGAAAACACTGATTCCCTTCCTGTCCCCGGACACATTGTTCCACACAACATTGCCGTCTAGCATGTTTCTGCAGATTCGTCAAAGGCAGCCGGAGAAGTGCAAGACACGCACATAACCCATGCCGTAATAAATGGCGAAGGAATTTCACCTCTGATCGTTGCACTGCCGGAACACTTGTCCCACACGAGCAGCAATTTCCCAGATGAATTCATCGCATTCTCTCACGCCAATAATGCGCTCCCTTTCAAACTCACTGATTTGACGATACGGTTCACGCAAACGTCTGCGAGGCATCCTGCACGTCTGCTTACGTCACACTGATCCATTACCTTCGGTTTATAGCGACAGCGAGAGCCGCAGGCACAGTTCACTGGTAGGTGACGTGGTTCAAATCCTAATCATTTTTGCAGAAAACCCTAACGTACATTTCCTGTGAATATGAACGTCCTATCTCTAGTCGTTCGAGGTGTTCTGTTTTTACTGAACTTGAGTGTACAGTTCTTCGTTCCTCCTGGTTGATGGATAATACATCATATGTTAAAGTATTGGAAGTAGCATAACTGGTAAAGTCGAGCGTAAACCATAGATGGTACACACAGCTCGATGGGAGGGTCTAGCGTGAGCCACCGGTGGTTCATGCTGCTTCGTCGGAAGGTCTAGCATGCGCCTCGAGTGGTTCATACCGGCGTGAACATGTTAAATCGACTTCCTACATATGTTCAGCTATAAAACTGATTCCTACCCGTTTTGAGACTTGATACTGGAGAGGAGTAATACTGGTATACTCTGTGCCAAAGAAGTCAATTACATTGATTGACCGCGTTAGTGCGAAAAGCCACATGCTACCAATTTAACGGTACAGGGATCTTCGTTTCGAATATCTTCCACGCAAAGAATAGTGACCTGTCTGGCACATCCTGCATATATCTTTAGTCTGAATACAAGCTTCTATCATGGATTTGAACTCCTTAGAGATGTACTAAGTTAGAAGAAGATTAAGACTGAAAATGAAGTGCATCAGGTAATCGATTAAAGAATAATGCAGTAGATAAAAACGGTGCTTTTAATGTAGGATTCATGTTTTCTTAAACATTGAGCACTTTCACTTATCGGAGTACAGACTGTGTTGGAAAATGATAAATACGTTCTAAGCAGTTTTGTACACGTCACATATCCAGAAGAAATGGTAAAATTGCTTTTGTATTTGCTGAACCCTTACACTATCTTTTCACAATATTACTAAAGCGCACTCTACACCGTGGCGCGATGGTTCGCAGTCTGGACTCTGATTTGGAACGACAGGTGTTCCAGTCTCCATCTGTCCATCGAGATTTACGCATGTGATGCTTCTCTAAACCTTTACGCGAGATGTTCCTGTCGAAAAGACACGACAGATTTTAGTCTCAATCGCTTGCTCTACCGGTCTTATGATCCGTTTCACGTCACCTGGTCGTCGACGGGCTATTAAAAACTAATGCGATTTCCTGCTGCCGCTATTGCACTTAGAGGTGTGATCGTAGAACGAATCATTTTGTAAGTTATTGCTGTTGTCTGGTCCAGCGTTCTGCTTCAAAGCAAATATTTACCACCTAAATGCATTCTCTTTTCGCTTTCTTTTCACTAGCATTAAGAGTCTCAGGGGGATATTTTCATCGGTGGTGCCAGGCAGCGACAAGATGTCTGAGGTCAGACGGAACTGCCTTTGTGTTTTCATCTGCGATACTTTTGAGTTCTTGTAGCGGCGCACAGCACGCGATAACTTCTATTCATAAATGAACAAAAACTTTTTATCTCGATTCGCACGCTGTTTTCTCTGTTCAAAGTAAAGAAACTGGTTTATAGAAAGGTCTTCTTAATGTGCTGACAATGAGGCTATGTAGAGTGTCTCGATAGATAAAATCATTAGACATTGCCATGATAGAAGAGTTTGATATAATTTTTGTTTACATCATCTCTTCCTGGATACGAGAATCAGCGACTCGTATGTACTACATATTTTCAGTCAATGAATTTGACGTGTTAGCCTTATAATAAATTCGGGTATGAGATAGAGATCGTACAACAGTAATGATTTACACACGTCATAAATATTTTATGCCTCCCTTTTTGATTCTATATTTTGATTTAAAAAGAAACAGAAATAAAGGGTACGTGGAGAAATGTTGAGACAACATAGATAAAAACGGGAATGTCTTTCGAAGACGTTGCGTAGGATGTACCTACACGATAAAATCCTTGATTCTTAGTGTGGGCAAGGCAGAAAGGGCCCAGTGAAATGACGGTAGAATTCAACCTGGCAATCCGAGTGTGCACTCGAGAACGACGGGCTTCCAAGACATCGGGCGTCGGCAGTGTCGAAGGCCATGGGTCGACGACGGTTTCTCTAAGTGGGATGACGAGCTCCGGGACATCGGGCGTCGGCGGCTGTTCGAGAGTATGGCTCCGTGATGATAGTTGGCTGTGCGACGACAATGTTTCCGACACATCAGGCGTCGACGGGTGCCGGAGACGGTGGTTCGATGACGGCGGTCGCCGGTGAGACGACCTGCGGCGAAGCGTGGCACATACGAGCGACAGACAGCGGTGCTGCGTTACGTCAGCGATAGGTGCTCACGGCGAGGGCCATAAATCTGATCGGTGTGTTGCTGGGGCAGCCTGAGTGAAAGCCAAGAATGGTAACGGCCGCAACCGCTGCTCCTATCGTTCTCGTATCTTTCTTGGGGCGAAGAATGTGAGACGGTGTTTATCCTTAGATATTTACTGCGACAATCGTGTGTATTACTGTTCATTTATTTAATTAGTGGATGCATATACAGCCACTTCGGTAGCACAAAATTTACGTCAGTTGACCATTGTTTCGATTGCACTACGGCGACTTTCTTCAGAATAAAAAGTTAACATGCAATACCTACAAAATATAATGACATAGCTTGAAATAAGATACACTTAATAGTATTACTTCCATAAATTACGTACGAACAGAATGTATTTACATGTAATCAAACCATCTTTTAAAAACTTCTGAGCAAAAGTGCTCTCGTCAAGGAAATGTCTTAGGAATAAAAACTAAAATTTAAAAATATAACATGACTGCCAACTAGATAAAGTATTTCACGGAATACAGTGATAGCCGCAAGGTAGCTTAGGGCCAAGAGCGGCATCACACAGCCGCTGCCATCAGACTAAAGGGCTGACACGCCGAGGCATCCACAAGGTGGTCACGAAAACAGATTCGCGCCATCTGGTAGGAAGTAATCGAATTACAAACAACTTAAGTGCAAATGAGGCATTGCAAGGACAATTTGAAGTATTATTGGTAACAAACAGGAACCAGCGTATGAAAGTTACAACATCACGTTACACTCCTTTTTACAAAGGAAAATACAATTCAGATAGTATGCAGAGAAAACATAAAATTGGAAGGAAAAGCGATGTTTAGAAGGTTACATTGAGAAGAGTATAGCTAATCAGACAATTTTAAGTAGCGGCTCTATACGCAGCATAATGTTTTTTCAAGGTATAGAGCCGCTAATTAAAATGGTTCAAATGGTTCGAATGGCTCTGAGGACTATGGAACTTAACATCTGAGGTCATCAGTCCCCTAGAACTTAGAACTACTTGAACCTAACTAACCTAAGAACATCACACACATCCATGTCCGAGGCAGGATTCGAACCTGCGACCGTAGCGGTTGCGCGGTTCCAGACAGAAGCGCCTAGAACCGCTCCGCCACAGAGGCTGGCAATCAAAATTGTCTCAGTGACGAAACTCTCCTCCCAAGAGTCACCAAAGACTCGCAAAACCTGCCCCCATTTCATGATCACAATGCGCCGAAGATTCAGTAGCTCAAAATAGTTCAGAGTTCAACATAATGATTCATAAATTAACACACGCAAGACAACAATAGTAACTCATTCTGCGTATGATCTCAGTTGTGTAAATCAAGAGTCTTCGCTGGACCATATTCAGACCTCTCGGAATATAAAGTCCCGTGAGAAATTAAAGTAGGGTAGCGGCTGTTCACCGCACAGAATCAAGCACCTATACGACCCAATCACGTAAGTTACCTCAGACAGGTCTGCCTTCTACAAGATTCCGACATAAAGTGTCACGAATCGCTCCCTTGAGCTCTTCACTGGAAAAGTCCCAGCACTGTTCCGTACTCTCCATCTCTTATTTCCTGAAGGCCACCCCCAACAAAAAAAGCATCGTCCTTAGGTCCTACAGACATGATTTAACTTCAGCTTGGTCCCTTTCCCGCGCTTAAATAATATATTAGAACAAAATTTAAGTAAAAGAAATGTTATAAATATTCGGTTACAATCAGACCATGTACAATGATTAGAAATAAAGGTTTTTGCAGAAATAAATAAGTTAGTATTTTTGCGCAAGTGTTCTCACGTTAAATGACAGCGAATGTTCGTTAAATTTTGATCAAACAGTTATTTATGCCTTCTTGACGGAAGCACCCTTTGGTTCTCTTTACAGTTGTGCTGTCCGCTAACTCTTGCGATTCCCCACTTTTAAATTAGCACAGTTTTCTAATAGCATATCAACATTTGAATCAAGTTGCTGTCAAAATAAACTGTTCGCTAAATAAATACAAAAGTATGATAAAGTATAAAGTATTGATTCTGTGTTCTTTTTCTGTGTAAATGTGGAGAATACAATGTTATAACAAACATTTGCGGATTGAAAAAGATCCCAAAGACGTCGTAAATCACTAAATGAAATAGATACAAGTATGTAGTTTCACGGATGACAGTTACAATGCCTTGCTATCATCTGAGATATCATTTGTTGAAATTATCAACCTTTGTTGTTTTAAAGGTATCGAAATTGTTGTGGCATTGGCCGTGCCTCATTTTCCTGAAATTGCAGATTTATTCACAATTTCTTTAATTTGTAACTGTGATTTATTGTCTAAGTGCGGAGAACTGTAACTTAGTCATCTTTATTATCACACAGTCTGCCATTTCTTGGTTCACTGTCTGTCTTCCAAAGGGACAGTACGTCCCCAAAATTCTCCGTACTGTGATTAACCCACATCTGGTCCTTTGCGCACACACACTTGGTTCGCCTGGAGCGGCCGCGGCTGGCCGCCCGCCGCCACCACGCACTCTCGACCCTGGAGCGGCACAGCTTCGCTAATAAATTCACCTTAGCTTGTACCAGTTCTAGGCAGTCCATTAGCTCGCCTACATTCGCGTAACGTTGCACAGTGACGCTTGTTACCAGGCGCCGTGCCTCAAAAAAGGACACTTTGTGAAAACGACTTGTTTTAGTGGATTTCCCCATGTGGGACCCGCATCGTCACTACAGTGGTCCCACATCACCCCCCCCCCCCCCCCTCGTTTGGGAATCTCCCTACCGAATCAAGTGCCCCAACATCACCATGTGCCTCTCAATCTCCGGTAAGAAGTGGTCATCTTATTTTGGTTCATCAGTGGATATTTGTTAGGATTTTATTTATAATGTGAAATACGCTGTCCCTAAATGAACCCAAGACCTTGAAATGATACATAACTGTAAAAAAACATTGCCTGAAATGTAAGTTACTGCCGGCCGGGGTGGCCAAGCGGTTCTAGGCGCTATAGTCTGGAACCGCACGACCGCTACGGTCGCAGGTTCGAAACCTGCCTCGGGCATAGATGTGTGTGATGTTCTTAGGTTGGTTAGGTTTAAGTAGTTCTATGTTCTAGGGGCTGATGACCTCAGCAGTTAAGTCCCGTAGTGCTCAGAGCCATTTGAACCATTTTTTGTCAGTTACTCTGAGACGTTCACTTTAAAATCTGCCATATCTGTTCTAGTCATAAGGTGGTAATATCATTTTGATTTTTGTATGTTGTCGATATGCTTGTCAGAGACAGAGAGCAAGTTATGTTACTGTTAAACAATCTTCGATCTTGTCGTGGCACGGTCTTTGCCTCTGCGCAGTCTGATGTATTTGTAGTTGAAGTGTGGTAGGTGACGGATGTACCGGGTGATCAAAAAGTCAGTATAAATTTGAAGACTTAATAAACCACGGAATAACGCAGATAGAGAGGTAAAATTTGACACACATGCTTGGAATGACATGGGGTTTTACTAAAACAAAAAAAAAACAACGTTCACAGAATGTCCGACAGATGCGCGTCGTTTGGTGATGATCGTGTGCTCAGCCACCACTTCCGTCATGCTTGGCTTCCCAGGCCCCCAGACCTCAGTCCGTGCGATTATTGGCTTTGGGGTTACCTGAAGTTGCAAGTGTATCGTGATCGACCGACATTTCTAATGATGTTGAAAGACAACATCCGACGCCAATGCCTCACCATAACTCCGGACATGCTTTACAGTGCTGTTCACAACATTATTCCCCGACCTCAGCTATTGTTGAGGAATGACGGTGGACATATTGAGCATTTCCTGTAAAGAACGTCATCTTTGCTTTGTCTTACTTTGTTATGGTAATTATTTCCTTTTAATTAGATGAAGCGCCATCTGTCGTACATGTTTTAACTTTTGTATTTTTTTGGTTCTAATAAAACCCCATGTCATTCCCAGCATGTACCTCTCTATCTACATTATTCCGTGATTTATTCAGTTTTCAAATTTATACTGACTTTTTGATCACCCTGTATTTACTACTGCTGTGTGGACTTGTAATTGCATCTCTTAGCTGAAGAAAGGACAGCACAGATGAGTATGATGGGTATACTGATAGGCGAAAGGAATGATAATTATGTCATTCTTTTTGAAAAGAAGAAGTTTGAGGTATAACTGCAGCACTCCGCAGCTAGGAACGATTACAGTGAGCTACGGACTTGGTCGAAGCTGAAAGAAAATCCACCCCACTTCCGTGAGTCATGGATTTACATACTAACTGATTAAGCTCTTTGATTTTTATAGATATTCTCTGTTAATTTTGTAACTTATTATTAAATTATTATTAAATCATTTCTCACCTTGTTAAGCTTAGCACTGTTCAAGCCAATGTTAGGTGTGAAGATCACGTAAAATTTCACTCTTTCTTTTTGAAGATATATTTCATTCTAAAATCGTTGTCTTGGAATATCATTTCATATGAATACTTACTGTCCCCATTCCACTGTTTATCATTATGCATTACCACTTGACACAGTTAGAATATGTATTTAGAAATAAAAAACCTAGTTTAGCCGCTGCCTGCTTGCTGCTGTGCTTTCGAGAAATCTTCAACAATGCTGTCAAGACTCGAGGTAAGTGGGAATCTTAATTAGGGCCAGATAATTGTTTTACATCCGTTGCTCATTTAATAAAAAGTAATGCTGCAATCAGATCAGTTACAGTTACAGTTCACTTCATATTATCTTCTGTGAAGTTGGGCTAAGTTTCAAACAGAAAAAAAAGATACAGAGAGCAACTTACAAAGTTTGGATCTGTATTTCATTTATATGGTGTGCCGTGATCTGTTTCCGCTACCCATAACTAACATTTTTTAAAAATGAAACTATATGTTTCCAGAGACCTTTTCAAGTCTCAGACATGCATGGTGTATTTATGCAGAATGAAGCAACGAATGAAAATTTGCACCAAGGCTTTTACATATTTTCACTTGTCATTTCGGTCTGAGACTTGAAAAAGTCTCTGGAACCATATGCTTTCATTTGATTGAAGCACCTAAGCCTGGGTTTCAGGCAGTATCCTCCGTTTCATTCGGCGCTGAGGCGCTACCGAAATGGAGTTGGAGAGGCTCTACAATGTTGTTCGAGCTTAGGGGGAATATTAAGGAGGCTGAGGCGTGATTGGGAAGTCGGATCGAGAGAGGCCGTGCCAGGGTAGTCCGTGCAGTCATGCAAACCCGTTTGTACCAGTGTGGCGTAGTGGTTAGCGCACCTGCCTAGTGATCAGAAGACTCGGGTTCATATACTAGCATTCACACAAATTTGTATTCGTCGCTTCAATTTGCATACATACATCATTCTTTTTTCTTTTAGAAGTAGCCTCGCATTAACTTTTCCTGTGTCTCAGAAATAATGTAGCATCTGTCACCTAAAGGAGCAAACGTAAATTAAGGTTTATATTCTACTTTGCTTTTTCCCTATTTATACAACAGTGTAAATACAGCAATATTATATGGATGTTGTAGCTAATACTGATCGATAAATCGAATTTTCGGTCAACCTCCATGATTTGTACATGTGCGGGGTGGTGCAGCAGGCTATCATAGGAAGGAACAGTTCTTCTGAGAGGGGGCACTGATCACCACAACTATCTCACTCCCAACATTGCGTGGTGCACGAGTACTAGGAGTATTTGGTTCGCATACATATCGATTGCAAATTTGACGCAAGGCGGGGTTCCTTTGTTTTTAATTTGAAGCTGACTTAAATGCTCGCAAGCCGTTTTCTTATGTCTCACACATGTGAAGTTTTTTCGGTAGGAGAATGCACAGAATACTGTTACCAGCTACATCAGATGATATTCAGTATTTTCTCGCAAAACTGGAAACGTAGTTTCAGCCAAGGAACACATTCTCAACTAGTCTTGTGCGAATACCCATCCGTCAGTGCTATGGACAAGTATAGTGTTAGTTATGACTCAAAAGAGGGAGGGCGGGGTAATGGTAATAATGACCAAACGTCGTGAATTATCTGCATTAGTAGAGCACAGTGGTCCAAATCAGATGTACGCACAGTCCACCGCCTCCCTGCACGTTCGTCTGTCTGAGAGGACCCATGATCACACAAACGGCAGACAAGGGTTTGGAATATTGCGTGATGTGGTTGATGTCTGGGAAGGTATTTGTTTTGGTATACCCGTGCTGAATCTCGACCGTTTCCATTTGCTTGGCCGTACCCAAACACCATCTTGGTTTGTTACCGACATGAATACCGGATCACTTTGATGCTTACTGTACGCTGCGTCAGTCACACAGCCTGCAACACATATGGAACGCCTACCGAGTTGTCAGAGAAACTTTAATTCTTCAACGCCATCTACCGTGGCAACGATGCATTTCGAGACATATATTCATAGGATCTCTTTTCTTTCATTTCCAGTCAGGAATCCGTTCCTGCAGTTCGTCTGTTGTATGAATGTTTCCTCTGTATGTTTTGCTGGACCCTTTTATTTAAATTGAGGTTCTGGCACACTCTGTTCGAAGGTCCTTTTTCAGTGATCGCTAACTTAATATTTAAACTATGTGAGAGTGCTAAGTTCTGCTATTCTTTTAAGGGAGTATTGTCGTCAGGTTACTTCTTTGATTTTTTTCTCGCCTTATTCGTATTTCGTAAATTGTGAAAACGTTGCGGAATTCCCTAAGCAATGGTAATTTGTATTTTTAAAAAAATTGTACATTCTGTGAGTTATTGTGCTGTTACAACATTTCTAGGGGTTACTATTTGTTTGTTTTAAATTATCATGTATTTTAGTGGTCTTGTATATGCTTATTTTTGAAATTGTAATTCTTTGGGTCACCACTTGTTTAGGTATTTGCTTTAATGCTTGGAATTTTGTTTCATTTAATAAGAAAACGGTTAACTGTGGACAGTTGTTACGGATAACTCTCGAGCCCAGAATCACCATTCCCTGTACAGTCACAAAGTCCTCAAGTAACTGGGCGCCAGTTTCACCTATACAAGTTACTGGACACTTGTAGTTACTGAGTGGGATGTCCCATGTGTTGTTCTCTTAATTGTATGTAATACTGTATTCGCCTCTGCAGTGAGCTACCAATTCTTCAGAAACCTCCGGATCATGTCGTAAATCTAGACAAGAGTGTACCATTAGCTGCTCCAAGCACTAAATCACATCAACAGGAATGCTGTACAGTTCACACCTGAGACGACCACAGTTAAAAAAGTTTAAATTTCAAAAAAATTCAAATCTGAAATTTTCCTTCTTTATAGTACACATTCACCAGTGTCAGATTTCGCTGCTTGTTATGATAAGTCTAAGTATCAACGTTAATTTTCTATTTGAAGACTCTCGTTGTAATGTGATGTCTACGACAGTGCAAAACGAGTAGCAGCAAGTGAATATCAGTACAGCTTCTAGTGCCAAGAACAATTTAAGTATTGCTCTACCATGATAACCAATCGAGTGTCCATACCACGTATCTGTCCCGTAACCAAGAGTGGATGTGCGACTTTCCAAGAAATAACATAAGGTCGTCCCACCAAATAAGACGATTACAACGACGTCCTTGCAGAATATGTGTGACTTACGTAATCATCGTACTACATTGTGGTGAATATCAGGGCGGCAAGCGACCACCTACGTAGTTACAAGTAGCAAACCGATTCAACTTTAATTCCCCTAACGGCAAGACGAAGACACCAGTTTACGGGAGCCTGAAGTTTGAGCTCCAGCTTTGTTGGTGCCGCCTTTCGATATGAATGCCGCACAGCCTGACACGAAAAGTGTTGCCAGGCGGGACCGCGTTGCGGCGAGCCATTGTGGGTCACGCGCGGGCGAGAAATATGAATCCAGTGTCGGACCGCCGCAGCCGCCGCCTCCAGAGTGTATTGTCCGCTCCAGCGGGCGCGGGGGCGTAAATCATGGCACGCTCCAGCAGCTCGGCCCCCGGGCATTCAGGAGCTGGACCACCCTGCGGCCAGCCTGCGCCCCGGGACCCCAACTTTGGTAATAGTATGGTAATGGAGTCACAACAGGCCGCACGCCTGCACTTGTGCATTCGGCAAACTGACTACTCCGGCTGACCGTCCCCCGTTCCGCGTCCTCCATTCCGAACTGCTGACTCTGACGCCAGTTAGCCCAGCACTGGGAGCATTTTTTTCCCTGTTCCAGCTTCTGTCTCTGTAATTTATGGATCAATGGAAATGTATGCGGAACAGGAAGTTGTGAGGTACTTAAAAGCCGTGCTTAGAACAGCGGCAGGTCAACCACAAACAAGCTTTCTGCCCCCTGTCTCTCTCTCTCTCTCTCTCTCTCCCCATCTATTCCGCTCCCTCATCTGCAAATTTAGGTACTGTGGGAAGCTTTATTAAACTTGCAGGAAGACAACGAGAACTAGAAGGCGGGAAATGTACCCAGCTTCGACGCTCCACTTCTTGGCTTCCAGATAGACTTCGCTTACTGGGAAACATTATGAAATTATTCCAATAGGATGTGGCAGGGGTAAAATACAGGGAGCGAAAGGCTATTTACAATCTGTACAGAAACCAGATGGCAGTTATAAGTGTCGAGGGACACGAAAGGGAAGTAGTGGTTGGGAAGGGAGTGAGACAGGGTGGTAGCCTCTCCCCTATGCAATTCAATCTGTATATTGAGCAAGCAGTAAAGGAAACAAAAGAAAAGTTCGGAGTAGGTATTACAATCCATGGAGAAGAAATAAAAATTTTGAAGTTTGCCGATGACATTATAATTCTGTCAGAGACAGCAAAGGAGTTGGAAGAGCAGTTGAACGGAATGGACAGTGGACAGTGTCTTGAAAGCAGGATATAAGATGAACATCAACAAAAGCAAAACCAGAATAATGGAATGTAGTCGAATTAAATCGGGTGATGCTGAGGGAATTAGATTAGGATATGAGACACTTAAAGTAGTAAAGGAGTTTTGCTATTCGAGGAGCAAAATAACTGATGATGGTCGAAGTAGAGAGGATGTAAAATGTAGACTGGCAATGGCAAGGAAAGCGTTTCTGAAGAAGAGAAATTTGTTAACATCGAGTATTGATTTAGGTGTCAGGAAGTCGTTTCTGAAAGTATTTCTATGGAGTGTAGCCATGTATGGAACTGAAACATGGACGGTAAATAGTTTAGACAAGAAGAGAATAGAAGCTTTCGAAATGTGGTGCTACAGAAGAATGCTGAAGATTAGATGGGTAGGTATTGAATAAAATTGGGGAGAAGAGGAGTTTGTGGCACAACTTGACTAGAAGAAGGGATCGGTTGGTAGGACATGTTCTGAGGCATCAAGGGATCACCAATTTAGTACTGGAGGGCTGCGTGGAGGGTAAAAATCGTAGAAGGAGACCAAGAGATGAATACACTAAGCAGATTCAGAAGTATGTAGGCTACAGTAGGTACTGGGAGATGAAGCTTGCACAGGATAGAATAGCATGGAGAGCTGCATCAAACCAGTCTCAGGACTGAAGACCACAACAACAACAATGTACGAAACATCACGAATTCGGCCGTGGAAAAGCTTTCGCTTCAAATTATGAGGTAGCATATTCAAATTAGGACTGTTGATATTTTTAAAAATATCGGGAATCCCATACACCGATATTTAAAACATGTCATTATCGGCCCCCGACATAAAAATATCGGATGTACTGCCCGTCTTGGAGCTGCATATTTAAGTATTGATTTATTATTAGATATTCGGTACATCAACAAGCTAGCAGCCTGTTTATCCCCCCCCCCCCCCCCTTAGAGCAAGAACTGAAAGGAAAACGATGCACGTTCGTGCTGGGCAGTAACCACTTTGCTAACAATGGTAACTGGATGTAAGTGTCCGATGGGCCCGTCGTTCGGTTTAGTCACATTTTGTATTTGTGTGCAACACTTCAACTCCCATGTTTTTCATTTCTGCAAACGCCAGCGACCTAACAGCTGTAGTGTCAAAATTTCGCGATGAAGTTAAACGTTGCACTTTCTGTTGGTAGCGCCGATTACGTCAGCATTTACCCGCAAACGTCTCCGCCCACGACAAAGAGCAGTCCTGGCATTTAGATGTTCGTTCATCAGTTTCAGCAACTGTTTTTGTTGAATGCCGATATGAAGAAGTAGCACACTTGTTTAGTTAAAAATTGTTTTTTAACGCAACTGCCGTGCTATTTCTTCACATCGTATATCTTGTTATTCCATTCACACCCCCTCCCCCACCCCCCCACCTCACCCAGTGCAAGCGGACTTCTTATTTGTGCCATCTATACTTGGTTCACACAGTCGAAGAGAAAGACGACGTGATGAAAGATCAAGAAGTAGTAAGACTTTGTAAGACTTTCACACAGCGAAAGTAAAATTATGTTCTACTACAATTTCAAATATATACCAAAAATTGAGAAAAAAATGTGAAATTAAAATATCGGCACTTGATATTGCCATTTCGATATATGTATATCGGCCCAAATATAGGGGAGTTATATATCGATACTTTGTGGCGAATAATCGATATATCGATGTTTTATCTATAGCCCTTCCAAACACTCGGAAAGCTTGGTTGGGTACCGTGACGGTAAAACGAAAAAACAAAAAAAGATTGGGCTTTCTTGGATGCATACAGAATGTTGCTGTTCCGGCCTGTCATCTGTGAACAGTACAGGAATGACAGGAAATTGTACTGTTGTACAACATACCCTTCTTCATACATTGTTCCCTCGATTGTGGTGTAGATAGATAAATATGCATGCAAATAGAAATCCATTTCTGAATGGTGGTTTGTACGGTAATACCATTACTTACTAATTATTGCCTTAAAAAAAACATAAAAACAACGCCACCTGTTTTCTAACAAGCGAAGGTGACCGTGGTTCTCTCAGAGAACAGAACATAACAATTTTCGTTTCTTTACTGACTAGTAAGAAAAACTCTCTGTAAAGTTTTAGCTGCTATGCTGCTATGCTGCACGGGTATTGGTAGGGGAGGGAGGATTAGGTGGAGCAGTAATAGGTTTTCACTCTCACTAAGCCCCTCCAGTTAAGTACTGCTCTGCAAGCCGCGCAGTGGTCGCAATACATGAGATGGGTTTTAGTTTGCTGCTAGAGTACAGCAGATTAGCTTCGTGGTATTGAAGAGTTGGTTAGTTGTTTTGGGGAAGGAGACCAGACAGCGAGGTCATCAGCCTCATCGGATTAGGGAAGGACGGGGAAGGAAGTCGGCCGTGTCCTTTGAAAGGAACCATCCCGGCATTTGCCTGGAGCGATTTAGGGAAATCACGGAAAACCTAAATCAGGATGGCCGGATGCGGGATTGAACCGTCGTCCTCCCGAATGCGATATTGAAGAGTGTTTACACAGTTAGTAAGTGTTTCACCCTGGAAAATGAGACAGGCAGTAATTGTGAAAGTGTTGGTACAGCTTCGGTATTGCGGAAGACGTACGTACAAGAGAAAGGCGCGTGTTTTTATTAACAAAGGCAGCAACAGTTGACACAAGAAAATGCTAAAATAACGAAGGCTACTACACTTTTAATAGATGGAGAGGCATCAGATCAAGGAAGTGAAAGTGCCATGGCAGTAAGGAATGAAGCAATGTCAGCAGTGGTGTATTTCCTGGAAGGAGCAAATCAGCTTATTAGCCATCGCCTCCAAGAAAACGAACGAAGTTTCCAGAAGTATATCCGGCGGATGTGTACTAGATATGGAGAAAACAATAATGGCTAAAACCTGAAAATTTTGATCCTCCCTGTCTGTTTTGTGCTGGATTAACAACTGATATGACGCCGTGCCAGACAATCACGACAGTGTTGGCGCAGAAAAGGAACACAAAGAGGAAGACTATGTTACAGAACTTTGAAAACAGGCTAAAACAGCGGCTTTCGTCAAAGCCAAAAATTCTGCAGGGTATGATTAACTGTGAACTCCATGATCGTTTTATTATAAAGATACAGCAAAACGCAGTAATATATGACCGCAAAATGTGACTTTGGGTACTATAGAGGAGGAAAAGAACTGAACCTCACATTTCGCTGCACTTCAAAACTTCCAACTCGCAGGTAAAGATTAAGACTGTCTGTCGCAAAATAACCCATAAAGTTAGCAAGTGATTGGGTGAAGGGATGCCGATATTCATTGAAAAGCTTATAAGTTAGTGAGAGAAATCAGGTTTCTCATTGAAGAAACCGGTCTGTCTCCAGATTATTGCCGACCAATCAAGATTTGGAAAAGAGTTACGATCTGGATGGACTCTTGCAGGGGGGGAGAAGCAAGTTTGTCTTTGGTGTGACTGGATCCATAGCGGCAACCATTCACTCTTATTTGATAATACTTGTGACTGTGATGGATGACACCTTGATACCCTATTTGTATGTTCCTGTTCCTTTCCTCCCCTATTCTGCAGAGAACCTCGTTTCTTACCTTATCAATCCACCTAATTTTTAACATTCTTCTGTAGCACCACATCTCAAAGGCTTTGATTATCTTCTGGTTTTCGCAGAGTCCATGTCTCACTGCCATATAGTGCTGTGTTCCAAACGTATATTCTTAGAAATTTCTTTCTCAAGCTAAAACCTATGTTTGATACTAGCAGACCTCTCTTGGCCAGGAATGCCTTTTTCACCAGTGCTAGTCTGACTTTTGCGTTCGCCTTTCTTCCGCCCGTCGTCGGTTATTTTGCTGCCTCTGTAGCAGAATTCCTTAACTTCGTGATTCCCAATTGTAATGTTGAGTTTCTCGCTGTTCTCATTTCAGCTACTTCTCATTACTTTCGTCTTTCTTCGATTTACTCCCAATCGTTATTCTGTACACATCTGACTGTTCATTCCGTTCATCGCATCCTGCAATCCTTCTTCACTTTCACTGAGAATAGCAATGTCATCAGCGAATCTTATCGTTGACATCCTTCCACTCTGAATTTTAATTCCACTCTCGAATACTTTTTTTATTGCTCTCATAGCGACTTCGATGTATGGACTGAACTGTAGCGGCGAAAGACTACACCCCTGTCCCACGCCTTTCTTAATTCGAGCGTTTCGTTCTTTGTCTTCAAATCTTATTGTTCACTCTTTGTTTTTGTACATATTGTATACCACCCGCCTTTCCCTATAGCTTACCCCTATTTTTCTCAAAATGTCGAACATCTTGCACTATTTTACACAGTCGAACGCTTTTTCCAGGTTGACAAATCCTGTGAACGTGTCTTGAGTTTTATTCATTCTTGTTTGCATAATCAACCGAAATGGCAGGACTGCCTCTCTGATACCTTTACCCTTCCTAAAATCAAGCTCATCGTCATCTGACAGATTCTATATTTCCTTTTCCATTCTTTTGTATATTATTCTTGTCAGCAACCTGGATGTATGAGCTGTTAAGCTGATTGTGCGATAATCTATCACATGTCATCTTTTGCCATCTTCGGAATTGTGTGGTCGATGTTTTTTCCGAAAATCTAATCGTGTATCTCCAGTCTGACACATTCTACACACCAATGTGAATGGTCATTTTGTTGCCACAACCGCCAATGAGTTTCGAAATTCTGGTAGAATGTGATCCATCACTTCTGCCTTATTTGATTTTAAGTCTTCCAAAGCTCTTTCAAATTGTGATTCTAATATTGGATCCCCTACCTCTGCCCTTCCCCTAATTTGTTTGTCATTAATTATTCCACTTTTTCCAGGGCATCCTACAGTGAAGCCACGAAAACAATATCGTTTGCCAGGGTAGCGACGAACTCAGAAAGGTTGAAAACATAATGCGTCAGAAAGAATGGTCTACCACTCGTAGCCATGTACCACATCATAACAATAGTCCCTAATCAAGAGTGGCCGAATGGCAGTTACACATTTGTGAGTAACAATCGGTTTCAAACGCGACAGGAAATGCTGCTGTCAGTGAGTGCACGTCCATGTCAGTCACTTTCCTATCAAATATAATTATGGAAACTGCATGCAGTGGATATTTGGAGCCAGGTACCACGCAAAAGTACCTTCTCAGTGACACGTACAACTGCACTTCTTCAGTAAGTGAAAGAACTCAGACTCGAGACGTGTAGTGGGGTCTGACGAGTCGACACTTGGCCTATTGGGAAATGGCGTCGGCAGTAATAGACCGACAGCGACATGGAGCTGTCCCACCTGTCGGAAAGAGATCCCTACCATCGGTGGGTCCACAATCCACAAGCTGTCACCGCAAGATTCGCGCTTTGGGAAAACGCCATGGCCCCGGAGCTATCGTCACGTCACCCGTGGCTTCCGATCGAGTATAACCGTGCGCCTGCCTCGCAGAGGACTCACTCCCTTATGTACTCGCTTAGTGAAATGCTCGCTCTACCGGCCACTTTCTATTGACAACTTTTGCCTTTATCTTGGACTACTTGTGGACATTAATACTGGACGTCTCTTTACTACTAGGTGGCTAAAAAATTTGGAAATTTTGTGGTAAGTTCTATGGGACCAAACTACTAAGGTCATCGGTCCTTAGGCTTACATACTACTTAATGTAACTTTAACTTATGCTAACGACAACAAACACGCCCATGCCCAAGAAAGGACTCGAACCTCCGACCGGGGAGCCGCGCGAACCGTGACAAGGCGCCTGAGACCGCACGGTTACCCCGCGCGGCTTTAGGCGGCTATCTTCTGTTTATGTGCCATCGAATTCACCTTATTGTCTTCACAGTGCATTTATACTTTGTCACTGTAATAAGCCGAGTAAAATAGTGCTCCTAGATCTAGATCCTACAGCTTTGAGTGCACCGACGGCCCAATGGGGCGCTTAAAACGAAGTGTGTAGATTGTGTAGTTCAGACTGGAAGGGGTGTTTCTGTGCCATAAATTGGGATGATTTATTCAGATAACCGTGAACATGAACCAAGATGTTTCTGTCAACTCTCTCGTTGACCAAGTGTTACCCTTTCCTCTACATCTGCGTAACGAATATACTGCGGACGCTCTGATCTTCCACGGCGACAACAATCATGTTCACAGGGCTGCACGTATACGTTCCTGGGTTGTGACATACTCGGTCACAATGTCTCACCCAGATTGGCCGTTAAATCAGCCGATTTTATCCCTTGGAAAATGTCTGGGACTATTTGCAAGAGCAGGTGAAACGTTGCAGTCAACACTCCCGCAGCTCAGTAGCTTATCGGGATCTAATGGTGGAAGCGTGTCTTCGGCTGGATATGGCGGACGGGAAGAGACCTGTGGGCTCATGTATGCAGTTTGACTGCTCTAAGAGATTGGTTCAAATGGCTCTGAGCACTATGGGACTCAACTGCTGAGGTCATTAGTCCCCTAGAACTTAGAACTAGTTAAGCCTAACTAACCTAAGGACATCACAAACATCCATGCCCGAGGCAGGATTCGAACCTGCGACCGTAGCGGTCTTGCGGTTCCAGACTGCAGCGCCTTTAACCGCACGGCCACTCGGCCGGCTCTAAGAGATTAATGAGTGGCTTCCGCTGGTTGTGGAATGTCTCAGGAATCTTGTACACTCTCTTCCTCGTCGAACGGAGAGTACTGTCAAGGCTAGAGGCGGTTATAATGAACATTTTCTCTGTCACTGCGTAATTAATGCATTTTCAATCTTTGAATAATATTGCAAATCTTCATACATCCTTTTCCCTTTTCTTAATTTTCTGTTCAAGTGAAAATGAAACTTAATATTTTACTTAAAAGTGTTGACATGTTTTATGTAACCTTAACTGCATAGCATTCATATTCAAAGAAACGCTTTGGTCCAGTAGGGAAAGTTGTATGTGTGCAAAATTTTGGTAACGAGAAAGTGACAAGCGAACGGAGTCTGTTGTGTTGCGACTGTATACGGGCGAGGACGTGTCGTTAATCGATGGAAAAAGGTGGTACTTCACGGAAGGAGAGGTAGATTTATTGGCATTAAAGTCATAAGATGATATGCTGGAGGGAGAATAGCAGTTGTGAACTATAGGAAGCATTTTGGACACTCAGAAACGAGCGCAATGCTGAAGCTTCCAGGGGACTGCCGTAACGGCATTGTGACAATGGAGGACGAAGGATCCAGAAGAAATACAATTCTATATTATGAATGGAGGAGAGGAATCTCAAGAGAGGAAGATTACAAATCACAAGACTGAAGACAGAGGAATTATCAAGAAATTAGAGCGGGAGACAATGGGAGATCAAAACTGACAATACGCAGGGAAGAAGAGAACTATAATCGGTTTATTCACGAAAATGCGAGTATATTGTGATTTAATTGAGGGAGTGTACTGGACAGTTATCAGCTTTATCTTAGTTGAGTAGTGATCGTGTATATCCTCAATGCTATGGACTACATTATGAAAAGTGACTGTTTAGCAGTATTTTGTGTTTAGCTTTTCTGGACTGTCACTGGTCTTTCTGTTGTAGAACTAGCTCTTGTAAGGATCAAACCACACATTACCTGAAATGTGAGAATTCAGAAATAAAGCCGACGCCACGCATTTTAATACATCGCTACACAGGCGCCCAACGTTATGTGTGGAAAACAATGTCCATACTTCAGTCCCAGATTATCCCAGTCCCGTAAAATTTATACAATAATTTAAAGAATACTGACACTGAGAGTTCTACGATAGGGTGGAGCATGGCATTGGCGACGATAATCTATTTTGAACCTCTTAATTTAAATTTATCATGACAAAAAAGCGTCCGCCATCTAGCACTTTTCCACTGGATCGCCGAACATCTGCCAGACGACGACGCCAGCGATTGTCAGTTGCAGCAGCGGCCTTAAAGTGTTGCATCTCTGGCGCTGAATATAGTTTTGCATCTCCGTAAACAACGGGTGGCGCGGTTAAAATAGCGCTCTTCCCATCTGAATGCGAATGCAATAGAGTAAACACCTACAACAGTGGACAGTTTTATGTAAAAATCGATTGTCAGCACTTTTTGTTAGCATTTCAGTTTATTTCATCAGTGAAATTAGACTTTTTTCTTGGCACCTGCAAAATATCTTTCTCGGCAGGAGAAAGAATTGAAATTGTGGGAGCATAAGTGAAAACAGATTTGATTAAGGAAACTCGCGAAATTTTCGGGGTCAAGTATCAGGATACATTACTAGCGGACTACCAGCAAAGAGTCTGTATAAAAATTGGTGCACCTAAGGATCTGTGCAAAATGTAAAACGACAAAGAATTCCTTCAATTCGCACACCAGAAGTTATTGCAGATATTCGCCGAAGAATTATTCAGAGCCCAAAGAATTCTAAACGTAAACTGGCCCAGCAGGCGTATGTAAATAGGAGGAGCTGCAGCGAACATTGAAAAGTCTTAGTTTAACGCCATATCGTCTGATTGTTGTGCAGAAACTATGGGAGAAAGACAGTCAGAAGCGTGTAGATTACTGCACGTGGCTTCTGAATAACATCAACGATGGTTTGTGAGGCCCTTTGCATTACATCATGATTGATGAAGCATGATTTCTTCTTTCCGGTCAAGAGAAATCACAGAAGACGAGGCACCGTGCAACGGAGAACCCTAAAATTGTGTGTCAGCAAGCACTCCACGATGAAAACATCAGCGTTTGGTTCGGTGTAAAGAACACGCGGCATTGGACCGATATTTTTTTGATACTATCCTCAACATGGTTACATATATGAAAATTTTTGTTACATATTGTGCTCAACTCAATACGAAAGATAAGCCACACGTCTAACGTATCTTTGGAACGAGACCATGATGTCTTCGCCGAGGAACAAACTGTCAGCAAATACGTATGGCCAACACGTTCGCCGGATCTAACAACACGTGATTATTTCCTGTGGGGACACTTGAAGAGCAAAGTCTATGAAACAGATTCACACACAATAAAAGAACTGAAAGACGTCAGCCGTGAAGATGCCGCCATCGATATCTGAACTTAACGCCCGGTGTATCTGAGTATGCTTGGACGTGCACAGCTGTTGATTGATGTTCGGGGGGTCATTGTCAGCATCTTATACAGTTGTAATTATTGTTGTATTTTTCATTGTAATTAAATGGTAAGTCTATTTCAGCTCTTCGTTTCTGTAATTTTATTGCACTTTCCTTAGACGGTCTACTTTTATCTGTGCCACCCCTTAGTAGCAGACTTTTATGTGAACAATAATTATAGTTAGACGAATGTAAAGGACAGCGAAAAATCAAAGACAGTTCATAGTTAAGCTAAATATATTTTATTTCTCGACTCAAACTCAGATTTTTTCGCAGTTTAGAACTGTTGTCACACTAGTTAGTTGACTGTGAAAGCATAAAAGCTTGTAAAGAAAGTAACAAAGTAGAGAAGTAAGCAATGAATAACACTGAAGTAAAGAAGAAGTAACCACTGAGTAACATTTTACGCAGTACTGTTGGTCATGCCGCGCGCCGTAGCCGCGGGATCTATGGCGCCTTGCCACGGTTCGCGCGGCTCATCCCGTCGGTGGTTCGAGTTCTCCCTCGGGCACGGGGGTGTGTGTTGTCGGAAGTTAGTTTGAGTTAGATTAAGTAGTGTTTAAGCTTAGGGACCGATGACCTCAGCAGTTTCGTTCCATAGGAACTTACCTCAAATGTCCAGCTGCCGGTCACGCATGCATGGTGATAAAAGACTGTGACTAACTCACATTCATTACAACGAAAATGTAGTATTTTTCCGTTACGGTTCGACAAAACTGAACAAATGCATGAGTCGCTAGTATTCTACTACTGTAGTATGCCCCCTATACATCATGATAACACACACTGACTGATAAAATCCCATACGGTACGGCAAGACTAGCGTAACAAAAAAATGGTTCAAATGGCTCTGAGTACTATGGGACTTAACATCTGTGGTCGTCAGTCCCCTAGAACTTAGAACTACTTAAACCTAACTAACCTAAGGACATCACACACATCCATGCCCGAGGCAGGATTCGAACCTGCGACCGTAGTAGTCGCGCGGTTCCGGACTGAGCGCCTGAACCGAGTAGCGTAACAGACATTTCACGTTACCGTTTGTTTCTGGTCGATAAAATTAAACAAGTACACCACTGGATAATATTCTACTTACTGCCATAGGCCACCTATATATCAGGACAACACACTCTGACCAACAAAATCCCATAGAGTAAGAAAGAGAATCGTAACAGACATTTCACGCTACCGTTTGTTTTCGATCTATAATTTTAAAAGAAAATAGTTCAGTCAATTTCTCTAATTCACAGCAATTTATACATCAGTGAAATTATTACAGGAGAGCCAGATTCATTAATACCAACATTTCGTCTGATAGCCCATACTTCTGGTCTCAGTCAGATTGTAGTATAACATAAGAAATCACTTCGTAAATTAACTTACGTCCGTACTGTAAAAGACTTGAGAAATATATTCATATGCAACATTACAGAATACTCCAAAGAACAGTTTATCTTTCAAAGTACACATACCTGATACCTAATTGTGAATCCTAGCTTGTTCCTGTCTTCATGTAACTGTGGAAGTATGGCTGGGTGTATATTACATTACAAGTCATAGAAAAAAGCAGGAGACAGTTGAGCGGCGTCTAGGTTCAACAGAATTATTAATCTTATATTGAATTATTTTGGTCAAATGTGGCGCCGGCCGGGGTGGCCGAGCGGTTCTAGGCGCTACAGTCTGGAACCGCGCGACCGCTACGGTCGCATGTTTGAATCCTGCCTCGGGCATGGATGTGTGTGATGTCCTTAAGTTAGTTAGGTTTAAGTAGTCCTAAGTTAAGTCCCATACTGCTTAGAGCCATTTTTTTCAAATGTGGCGAACGAAGAGGTAGAAATTAGGCTGATTGTTACTGCCAGTGGCAGCAGGTAGCTATTCTCGCATACGTCGGAGGTATTCAAGCGTTCGAGAGTAGTAGTGCTGGATGCTTCAGCAGCCAGTCGTTGCAGGACATCATATTATTATCAAAGTCAATACATCATATTATTATCAGACTGTAACCGATACGTTCGTTAGCGACGGTGACAAAGACAGCAAGTGGTCACTTATACGAGATTCAGTAGTATTAGAGTGACCGTTAGCTACGAGTTTTTCATGTTACTTGGTGCCGGTATTATTTAAAAGACAATGTAAATTCATAAGGTTTCAACTAACAATTAAGTCATATTATATCAAATCATCGTGAATATCGTCATATTAGCGTTATTAAAATGTATGAGTAGAACCGTTTTACGGTTTTACATTGTATCATCTTGATATCTGCAGAGGACGTTCATAAAGCTCTGACCACTGTGCTTGTATTGTAGCGAATCGCGAATAGTGACACTGAGGCGACCTACAGCTCAGTAGCGACGCTGTCCTAACGGTAACGTCTGCATGCGTCGGTCAAGCAGAAGACGCTAGGTCCCGAGAAATGCTGCTATCTTCCCGACACAGCACGCGCCCAGGCGCCTGGCCGGCTATCTCTGGGCCACGGGTCTGGCGTGTTGTTGTTGTTTTGCTTCTTCCCTGCGTAGACAACACCAGACCAGGGCCCCATCCGACCTGACCCACGCACCCCTCCGTATCGTAATCCTAATGGAAAGCTTCGTCGCCGTTTCTGCCTGATTGACGGTCCGTGATACGTGCTGCTATACATTCGGTGCCACATCTCGTTGTAAGTGCCGTTGCTCTCTGATTTAATTACTTGTTCCTTGTCTCATTAGTGTGATGAATAGCGACAACGTAGAACCAGTGGCTCTTATGCTTGTTTACTGCAATTCACGTTTGAATATTCCTCCCATTTGTACATCAATTTAGTAACTGCATTAAGCATTAAGCATTTAGCTTAACAAAAGACTTAGCAATGTAATTACCTTTCGACAACGTAATCTGTAAGTTCATAAAAAAACGTCCTCTGTCGAATAGAACCCACACACAATTCTTTTCTCTTCCTATCTATAGGGCTTTTTAAGTCCAAGCAGCAGATAAAGGATTTCAGTACCAGAATTGTTCAGACCTTTCTCGATTAAAGCAAAAATTTATGAGGAATACTGAAAGCAAATTTTTCATTTGCTATTGGTCTTTTGGGTCTAGATGTACATACATACACCGCAAGCAAACGTATCGTGGGTGGCGGAGGATACTATGTACCACTACCGGCCATTTCCTTTTCTGTTCCACTCGCAAATAGAGCGAAGGAAAAACTACTGTCTATATATCTCCGTACGAGCCCTAATTTCCGTAATTCTAGCGTTTTGTTCGAACCTACCGGTAACAAATCTAGCAGCCCGCCTCTGAGCTGCTTCGATGTCTTCCTTTAATTCGACCTAGTGCCGATTCCAAACATTAGAACAGCACTTAACAATGGGCCGCACTAGCGTCCTACATGCGGCCTCCTTTACAAACGATCAACACTTTTCTAAAATTCTCGCAACAAACCGAAATCGACCATTCGCCTCCCCTACTACAGTCTTCACATGTTCATTCCATTTAATATTGCTTTACAAGGTTAATATATTTAATCCCCGTTACGGTCTCAAGCAGCATACTACTGACATTATGTGTTTGTTTTACGCACTTATAAATTATAGACTAAATTAAAGATGATTCATTGTTCGTTCCTATCTGTAGAGGGTAAAGCAAAACAAATTTCATGAGCAGTGTACAAATTTTGTGGCTAGAGTAAATTACATAAACTGTGAAACAAAGTAGAAGAAGATGAAGAGGCAAGCTGCCGGCGGTATGAAGAGGGGAAGGGGGGAGGTTCTGGGTAGAGGACTTGAGGTCTCAGATTATATTTCCGTAAAATATTACTTAAGGAAAATAAAAGAAGTAAACATGTTGGTTTCTTATTCTCCGAGGTTTTTATGAACTGCGAAAACCCTGCCGCCTTTAAGACTTAAGAAATTAAGTTGTGCAAGTATCAATTTCGATGATATCACTTCAAGAAAATGAGGTCTCGTGTTCGTACTACGCTGTGCGTGAATTTCAAACATCACAAAGTTTCAGATGTTGGCTGACACGTCTTTTTCGTCTGTTTATAATTGTTCATTTTTAAAAAATCCTTGCTCTTAGGAGTATCTCACAAAGTATACATTCAAGCGCTGTCGGAGCCTCTTAAGCTTCTTAACTTGACTCCCCACAGTTTGGCTGCAACCATGAAAGTTAAATACGTTAATATCTCTGATAATGACAGTTTTATGGGGGACTTTACTCACACGACGATTTCTGTTTCTTAGTATAAATAATTTACAGAAGCTGCCCACATCATGCCGATTGATACACTGAGGTGATAAAAGTCATGAGATGCCTCACAATATCGTATCAGACCTCCATTTGTCCGGCGTACTGCAGCAACTCTATGTGGCATGGACTCAACAAGTCGTTGGGAGTACCCTGAAGAAGTATTGAGCCGTGTTGCCCCTAAAGCCGTCCATAATGGCGAAAGTAATACCGGTGCAGGATTGTTACACGAACAGACCTCTCCATTATGTCCCATAAACGTTCGATGGGATCGTACGATCTAAGTGGCCAAATCTTTCACTCGAATGGTCCACAATGTACTTCAAACCAATTACTAACAACTGTGGCCCGGTGACACGGAGCGTTATCGTCCACAAAAATTCCATCGTTGCTTGGAAAATAAAGTCCATGAACGGCTGCAAATGGTCTCCAAGTACCTGAACATAAGGACGTAAACATAGACGGCAGTATTATGGAGCCGCAGTACGATGGCTTCGTGGGGTCTGCGTCATACCCTAACACTACCAGCAGCTCTTACCAACAAAAATCGGGACTCACCTGACCAGGCCGCGGTTTTACAGTCGTGTAGGGTTCAACTGATATGGTCATGAGTCCAGATGTGGCGCTGCAGATGACGTTGTGCTCTTAGCAAAGGTACTCGCGTCAGTTGTCTACTTCCACAGGCCACTGGCACCAAATCCGTTCGTCGTACGTCCTACACTGATTTCTGCGGTTATTTCACCCAATGTTGCTTGTTTGTCAGCACTGACAACTCTGCGCAGACGCCGCTGCTCTCAGTCGTAACGTGAGGGCCGCCGGCCACTGCTTTGTCCGTGGTGAGATAAAATGCGTGAAATTTGGTATTCTCGGCATACGCTTGGTACTGCGGATCTAGGAATACAGAATTCCCTAACAATTTCCGAAATGGAATATCGCATGCATCTAGCTCCAACTACCATTCCGCGTTGAAAGTCTGTTAATTCGCGTCGTGCGGCCGTAATCACGTCGGAAACTCTTTCAAATTAGTTACATGAGTGCAAATGACATCTCTGCCAATACGCTACACTTTTATACATTGCGAAGCGATACTACTGCCGCCTGTACATGTACATATCGCTGTCCCACGACTTTTTCAGCTCAGTTTAATATATCGTGTTGGCTTACGTGAACGACCATGTCACTGCCACACACAGTGCATTGAAAGCTAACAAACGATCATGCTCCAGCTCTTCCTCCGTCGGTCGCAAGACGTTCCTCTCCCAGAAACTGTATGGATGTTTTATTTGTGATATCATTCTTCTGTTTTCTGGTTTCTACTGATTTCACTTGTCAAAAAATTCACGTACACTCAAGTTCATTTTCTAATTAACTTTAACACCCTCTCTCCTGGAGAGATTTTTTAAGTAACTCTGAAAGAGATTTATGTTAATTTATGCCGTCCCTTCCTTTCGGTTTTAAAGTTGTTCAGTATCTTATTAATCCAGACAACCTGCTGTATTATGCAAAATTAGGAGTAGGCGAGTTACGCAATGTCCTGGGACAAGTTACGTGCGACTGTGTTACTAGGAACTTCATTCTTCATGTCATGCATCCAGCGAGCAGATGCAAAGTAGAAGAAAAGTTTAATCAGGCTTACGGGAACAAAGGAGAGAGAAGAAAGACAAGAGTAAATGTTCACTGTCAGGGGGAATATTTTAAAATTCACTTTAATTTATGTTCTGCTGTGTTCTTTAATATCTTCTACCTTCCATTTCTGCTGATAGGCGAACCACATTTCACTACAAAAATAGTCTTGGCAAGGGCTACCTGCTACTCATTTTAAAGTCTTCTTTATGAAAAAAACGATGAACACCCGTTTATCAATCGACCAATCACTTGAAAAGTTTGGACTGATGTTGAGATACCTGTCCGGAAATGAAACCCAAAATTCGAGGACGATGGTGACTCGATGGAATTTCAACTTTTGCTCCCTAGCTAGGTTTTACAAATGAAATCGGGCACGTCCCAAGAACGGCGAAGACTCATCTTATGCTCTGTCACGTAGGCAGCTTTAGTGGAACAATACAAAGGCAAACCACACTAAATTGAAGGTTCCAGTAGTTGGTTTACAAGTTAACGAAGTGGTGTGGACATATTTCTGTCTCGTGAATTTATAGCAGTGACAATCAAGATTTCGCGGGTGTACCACTAGAGAATCATATCAGTTATTCCCACAAAACCTCACTGTAAAATCATCACATCACATGTGCGCTCTGCCGAAATGCTCTGCGGAAGAGAAATTTTCAGTGAGCATTTTCCCCTCGTTAGTTATTTGAAATACGCCAATCACAGATAACTGTACCAACTTTCACTCCGGATGTACTAATGTGTTAACAGATAGTTACTTTTCGTTAATGGAATCGATTTTCTACTCTGACTGTTCAAATGGCTCTGAGCACTATGGGACTTAACATCTATGGTCATCAGTCCCCTAGAACTTAGAACTACTTAAACCTAACTAACCTAAGGACAGCATACAACACCCAGCAATCACGAGGCAGAGAAAATCCGTGACCCCGCCGGGAATCGAACCCGGGAACCTGGGCGTGGGAAGCGAGAACGCTACCGCACGACCACGAGATGCGGGCTACTCTGACTAAGTATTAATGTGTTACGTGATATAGTGCAACAGTACGTAATGATGGTCATAATGATTTGGCTCATAATTATATATTGCAATGTAGGACAACAGCGATTTCGCCTAGCATGGATTCGACAACTCCTTGGTAGGTATGTGGTACAGGTGTCTACGCACTCCGATACCGCACCACGTGTGTTTCATCGGGCTCAGGTCAGGACAGTTTGGTCACCAAGACATCAACGTGAGCTCACTAACATGTGCCTAAAGCCACCATTGCATGAAACCGGCCTTGTGACACAGACAGTTATGGCGGTGGAAGATGCCAGCAATTTGGGGCAGATAGCAAGCATGACGGGATGCAGGTGTTTCGCAACAATGTTCACATAGTCCACAGCTGTCATTGTGCTTTCGATTACTATCGCAGCTCAACCGGAAACACAAATGAATTTCCCTTGACATTACACTGCCCCTACCGACGTGCACACGTGACATGGTGCATGTTTCGAACAGCCTCTCGATATCCGAACACGACAATCGATCTTGTGTCAGACGAAACGTTCTTCTTTTGACAGGGTGACAAGTTTCCATTGACCTACAATCACTTTATATCTCTGAAACAAGTAAGATAGATCAATGAAACCAATATTCACTGAAGGCAAATACAGTTTCATTCATTATGTAATCGTCAGTATATACATCTACATCTTCAGAGATACTCTACAAATCACATTTAAGTGCCTGGCAGAGGGTTCATCGAACCACCTTCACAATTCTCTATTAATCCAATCTCGTACAGCTCGCGGAAAGAACAAACACCTATATCTTTGCGTACGAGCTCTGATTTCCCTTATTTTATCGTGGTGATCGTTCCTCCCTATGTAGGTCTTTGTCAACAAAATATTTTCGCATTCGGAGGAGAAAGTTGGTGACTGGAATTTCGTGAGAAGATTCCGTCGCAACGAGAAACGCCTTTCTTTTAATGATGTCCAGCCCAAATCCTGTATCGTTTCAGTGACACTCTCTCCCCTATTTCGCGATAATACAAAACGTGTTGCCTTTCTTTGAACTTTCTCGATGTTCTCCGTCAGACGTATCTGGTAAGGATCCCACACGGCGCAGCAGTATTGTAAAAGAGGACGGACAAGCGTAGTGTAGGCATTCTCCTTAGTAGATCTGTTACATTTCCTAAGTGTTCTGCCAATAAAACGCAGTCTTTGGTTAGCCTTCCTCACAACATTTTCCATGTGTTCCTTGCAATTTAAGTTGTTCGTAATTGTAATTCCTAGATATTTAGTTCAATTTACGGCCTTTATATTTGACTGATTTATCGTGTAACCAAAGTCCAACGGATTACTTTTAGCATTCATGTGGATGACCTCACACTTTTCGTTATTTAGAGTCAAATGCCAATTTTCGCACCATCCAGACATCTTTTCTAAATCGTTTTGCCATTTGTTTTGCTCTTCTGATGGCTTTATTAGTCGATATAGTCGATAAACAACAGCGTCATCTGCAAAAAACCTAAGACGGCTGCTCAGATTGTCTCCCAAATCGTTTATATAGATAAGGAACAGCAAAGGGCCTATAACACTACCTTGGGGAACGCCCGGAGTCACTCCTGTTTTACTCGATGACTTTCCGTCAATTACTACGAACTGTGACCTTACTGACACGAAGTAACAAATCCAGTCACATAACTGAGACGATATTTCATAAGCACACACGATTAACTAAAAAACGTTTTAGATACGAAATATACAAATACAGACGTAAAATGCAACAGTAAATTAAAACTTTTTCGGCCTAATACTGAAAAACTTAGGGAATGCGCTTTAGACAACTTTTCTCCAGCAATTGTATTTCATCCCTTATTTGTTATTCTCGTAGGTGTAAACAATACCCAGTTACAGTTAACGTAACCTTTTTCGACTCAAAAGTGTTTCTAGAGATAAATGTTTTATATGTGGAAAAGGTAGAGGTTGCAGCTAAATTTGATGAATAACTGGGATGTTTCGCCAAGCTGCGTATTAAATTGTTCAACCTACTTGTTACCTCTGCGCAGCTGTGGGCGGGTGCTACGTCATGATGATAGTTTGCCGGCCGCGGTGGTCTAGCGGTTCTGGCGCTGCAGTCCGGAACCGCGGGACTGCTACGGTCGCAGGTTCGAATCCTGCCTCGGGTATGGGTGTGTGTGATGTCCTTAGGTTAGTTAGGTTTAAGTAGTTCTAAGTTCTAGGGGACTTATGACCTAAGATGTTGAGTTCCATAGTGCTCAGAGCCATTTGAACCATTTGATGATAGTTTATCCTTTTATTTTGCATTCCATGTCTATTTCGCGTTCTTTTTCAAGCTGTAAATCGAGAAAAAATGTACTGGCTGCCCCTTCCGAAGGTATTCAATACTCCGAATTCGTCTTTCATCCGAAGCAATACTGAACATAGCCTTCCAGGCAGATAAAAGCAGATTCTCCGTTTTGATACAGGTCCCCGTCCTTAGAGCCAACAACAGTAACAAAATGGCGCATGGAATTAGCACAGTTACTATACAAACCAATCAAATAATTTTTGAGATATTCATTATCAAGTTTGCTTTAGATCAGCGTTCAACTAAAGCAGCATCACCTAGCACAAATCATTTTGATACCGTAATATTTATTCTGCTATGCCTAGGACCATAACTACTACGTATACCTCTTTTCACTCACAGAAAAATTCCATACTGTGCACTTTGTAGTTGGTTGTTGTAGTTTCCAGAATAGCATTACGCGTGTCAACTATCGTTCAGACGTCCTAGTGTTGGTAAAGTAGCACACTTCCTATAAACCTTCACTAAATGTGGATGAATTTCCGTTGGCAATATGCAGTTCAAAACGATGAATTTTATTATATAAAGTGAGATTTGTCTAAATTTTATATCAAAATTTTGTGAATTTCGACAGCTTAAAAATAACAATTAAATCGTTTTGTAATTTTTGAGAAAAATTCTCGTGGAGAATATTATGGGTCTCGACAAAATATTTTAAAATTGAATTAAAAAGTGTCTTGACCGCAATAAAATGTTTATTGGCAATGGTAACCGGTTTCGGTCAAATTGCGCAGACCATATACGTAATTCTGGCAGGCGGTGGCGGTAAACGGAGCAGGTGCCGTGGATCGACTGATTAAGGTGTATGTGGTCTTAAGACGATTACATTTTGACCGAAACAGTTTACCATTGCCAATCAACATTTTATTGTGGCCAAGACTATTTTTAATTCAGTTTATAAATTGTTTTGTTCCGCTGGCCTCCTAACTACGGGAGTATTATGTCTGTAAGGGTTAAACTTAGTACGAAATAATTTTTGAATAATTTTACAAAAATCATTCCCCCCATTAACCTCACGGGAAAGGTTGCATTACTAACCGTAAGGGGGAAAAAAAAATATTCAAAAATCTGACCGACTAGTGTAAGACGGCGAGAAGATATTCAAAACATCGCTCGGTGAACATGCGCTGTAGCATGTGCTTTGTGGATCAGTTTGAGGTTGTTTCCCGTCGCGGTAGACCACACATGTACTACGTCAAACTTTTCGTTCCGATTTCCCCTTCCTCACTGTACAACGTTGTAAATAGTTATCGTTTGCATCCTGTAATAGTACTGTACGACAGACGTGCCGTTTACGCGTTGATGGCCACACTTTTTTTGCGGAGAAAGGAAGGCCCAATGCTGTCATGCAATTCACTTATGATACGCAGCAATCCGGCTCAGAGGCTGAAATACTGGACTCGTAACTGGAACATCCTAATTTCAAAATGCTGTTCGGTCATGCTAATTCAGGTTTTAGCTGGATTCCCTTTATATCTTCTATATAAATGCCGAGATGGCTCCTTTAACAAGCTCACGGCCGTTACCTTCTCCTTGACCTCGTCTATAGGAATGCTCTTCATCAAATGATTGCGGCGTCGACAGCCTTCCTTCTTTTGCTTGTTACTCATTTCGAACACATGTAATTTGTTGGTTCTCATATGTTCCAGTGAACCATATAACAATACACGCTCTCACAATATCATTTGTTCTCGATCTAAAAATTTCACAACGCACAACTTTCGGCCTTGGACTGAGTAAGGGTTACCCTTGCATTAAGCCATCGATCATAAATTATCTATGTGATTATTAAGATGATTATTCTTGTTGGGATGGAGTATCATTTACAGGAATTACTGGAACTATCATGGATCTGTCGTAAAGATAAATGTAATATAAATTAGGTTCATGATAGAAGTACAAGTATTTTGCGTTCCATGGCTAGGCAGTATAGAAAGTGACGTTTGAAAATGTATAGAAATGTCGAAGGCACAAAATACAGTAAGTTACAGGTGAAAATGTCCCTTCCATTTGTTCTTGTTCGGTGCATAGTTTAGTGGATAGTTAACAGCAAAGTTTTTTTCTTTTACGTGGACGACTTTTTGAATCTTCCTGTGGCTAACACTAGCCGCCACTTGTGGATGCTGGAAAAAGTAGCAGCGCTGATAATGCGGGACGAATACATACTAGTAAACGTGTGTCACAGTCACTCGACGAAATTCCCTAATTTGTCCTGGCAGGAAAGCTTGGAGGAAATGTAGTGTTTCCAAACTTATTATTCTGTTTTGCTTGACTCAGTCCTCAAGCATTTCATGTATTTTAAGACCAATGTGATTCGTGAGGACAAAGCAGCTCTATGGACCCTTCGTAATTTGTTTATTTTAAGAATGAGTTAGTTAGTTTTATATTCCTGTGACTTGTAGTTTGTGAGCTACAGAAAATTAGAGATAACTCTATAAATATTTGTCTGAGTGAAAAATTGTGTCTAAATTAACGATTTGAAGAGTCTTCGTGTATATAGTGGTGTTCAGTGGGAGTGGAATGGGTGACTGGGATTCAGGGCTAATTTTTAAAACACCACCTACGTGATCCGAAGCTTCTACGTCGTCCAATCACAATTTATTTAAGAGTAATACATACTGGACAGTGATTGCAAGCTGCATCAAATCCTTTCTATAAACATCCCAGGCTTCTTTGTCAGAAAACATTTTGTCTCTACTTCCTATTGCTAGGATTATTCTTCATATAGGCTATCAATTTCAGGAACGTAAGAGAAAAAACTTCATTTCCACACGTAAGTGTGCTGTCCCAAGCAAGTTAAAGCACTTTTAAGAGTCCGTCCGTGGACTGCCTCAACGTAACATGAGAAGTCATGGCAAGGAAGTTCTGCCGCCAACGTGTACACCGCATGTCCACTGATGCCATCCATGCAATATAAACATTTGTTCTAGGGTAATGTTAATAGAGATGCTAAGTCTCAGACGTCCGCAATTATACAATGACAGGATATAACTTGGAACGTGCTGTCCTAGAGGCCAAGAATCTTCTTGCTTCTGTAACAAATAAGCCTTACTACCTCTCACTGGGAAACACCTTCCTTTGTTTCACTTAAGTCATTTGTTTTCAAAATCCGAAGTACATCGAGAGCCTTAGGGGCGGAGATTTTTCTCATTTGGTCACGGAGGGAGTGGAAAATAGGCAACGCAATCTGTAAAATTCATTTTGTGATTAACCTAAAGAGTTTTAAAAAAAACGAAAAACCGAAATTTCGATGTCTCTATGCGAATATGAAGTTAATTTTGTCACGAATAGTCCCTAGTACGATTGGCACTTAAGACAATAACATTACGGTTTACCTAATCAGTTTTCGTCCTATCTTCTGCTTCTCTGACGTTTTTCCTTTCGACGGGAAGTTAAAGGACAGGAACAACCAATATCTATGTGTTAACTGTTAAAATGTAATGCGATTATCTGGTAAAATAATTACTGATAAAAAAGAGCTAAAATGTATGTAACAAATCAATGACAACACCACTGAGACTACAGGGGAAAGTTCCCTGTTTTGTGGAGCTTCCCAATTTGAGGAGGTCATGTATTTCTGTCACGTAGGTGATGCCATCACACAATGGAAATTGGAACTAGAGAACAGACATTTGACTGATCTTGAAAGCCCACATTTTTAGTAGAGTGAAAATGTATTGTGTTGCTACAAGCAGGAAAGCATTGTTCGCGTTCCTGAAGGTTTTTTCATTTTCAGAAAACGGGACATACATTATAGGAGGTGACTATATAATTAAATAATTATAAATACATTAAATCTACACCCCTTTCGGTTTGCAATGATATAAATAGTTCACGAACTGCGAAGTGCACTAATGGAACACGTTTTCTAGCACGTGCAGGTTTCTCAATTTGGGGGCGTCTGGGATTCCTAATATGCGGCTCCCCAAGTTGCAACTTTAAGTTCGTCTGTACAGGGTGTTACAAAAAGATACGGCCAAACTTTCAGGAAACATTTCTCACACACAAAGAAAGAAAATACATTATGTGGACATGTGTCCGGAAACGCTTACTTTCCATGTTAGAGCTCATTTTATTACTTCTCTTCAAATCATATTAATCATGGAATGGAATCACACAGCAACAGAACGTACCAGCGCGACTTCAAACACTTTGTTACAGGAAATCTTCAAAATGTCCTCCGTTAGCTAGGATACATGCATCCACCCTCCGTCGCATGGAATCCCTGATGCGCTGATGCAGCCCTGGAGAATGGCGTATTGTATCACAGCCGTCCACAATACGAGCACGAAGAGTCTCTACATTTGGTACCGGGGTTGCGTAGACAAGAGCTTTCAAATGCCCCCATAAATGAAAGTCAAGAGGGTTGAGGTCAGGAGAGCGTTTAGGCCATGGAATTGGTCCGCCTCTACCAATCCATCGGTCACCGAATCTGTCGTTGAGAAGCGTACGAACACTTCGACTGAAATGTGCAGGAGCTCCTTCGTGCATGAACCACATGTTGTGTTGTACTTGTAAAGGCACATGTTCTAGCAGCACAGGTGGAGTATCCCGTATGAAATCATGATAACGTGCTCCATTGAGCGTAGGTGGACGACGAAACTAAAATGAGCTCTAACATGGAAATTAAGCGTTTCCGGACACATGTCCACGTAACATCTTTTCTTTTTTTGTGTGTGAGGGATGTTTCCTGAAAGTTTGGCCATACCTTTTTGTAACACCCTGTATACATATTTACTAACATCTGCGTTCTGCAAAATTCATTTTAGATGAATCCTACTTATACATCTGTAAACATGTTTTCATTTTGTATGCTGAATGCTATAGCAAAGGAAATATATTTTAGGAAACTGAGAAAGAGTCCCTAACAGTAGTATATGATTCTTTTGTGGTTGGGACCCAGAAAACGTCGGTATCCCAACGAATAAAGGTTGTCATTTTAGTTATTCGAAGTAAACGAATATGGAGCTATAAAGCATCTCACATCTTCGGTGTCCCTCAAACGACATTGGAACACCCTGTTAAAGACAGCAAATTCTCAGATGAATCTATGAACACCAAAATAGGAAGGAAACCTCTTTTCGTCGAGAACTGAAAGAGGGAGTTGAAGAATTACTGCATCCAGATGGAAAAGCGATTCTATCACCTCTCTAGAAAAGATGTCCGAAGACTTTCCTATCAGCTTGCTATAAGAAATAGCACGAGAAACCCATTTTCAAAAGAAAAACTGAAAGCTGGTAAAAAAATGGTTTCGCAACTTCCTATAAAGGAATCCCGAAAACTCTGCTAGATCTCCCCAAGGTCTTTCATTGGCCGGAGCTAAGGGTTTCACAGCCACTGCTGTCAGCATGTTTTTCGACATTTGTGAGCTGACCTTAGCTTCAATCAAGAGTAACCCAGCCAGGTTGATTAAATGTGACGAAACTGGTATCGCAGTTCTGCAGTATAAGCACACTAAAATTGTTGTATTGAAGAGGAAACAGCAAATCGCTTCCCTACATGACGCTCAAAGGGAAACAGTCATTACTGTAGTGATATGTGAGCCATTCGGGACACATTATACGACCTCCGATGATCTTCCCACCGAAGAAAATGAAGATGGAATTAATGGATGGTGCCCCTCTAGGTTCCGTTTATGCACGCTATCCTTCACCGTGGATTCAAACAGATATTTTTACTCAATGATTTCTCCAATTCTTGCTCCATGTGAAACAAACGAAAGATGATCCTGCAGGTCTCGTCGTGGATGGACATTTCAACTATGTCAGAAATACTGACGTGATTAATTTGACCAGGAATAAACGCGTCTGCATTGTGTCTCTGCCGCCTCATAGCACCCATAAAATGCAGCCACTCCACGTTTCTTTTACGGGGCTATTGAAGACATTTTATGCTCAAGAGATTGGGAGCTGGATCAGGTGCCTTGTTGGTAACGTTGTAACTGTGTACCACGTAAACAACATTTTTCGAAAATCTTACGTACAGTCAGCGACAGCAGAAATAGCAGAAAACGGTTTCCTGAAGACAGATCTGCTCCCATGCAAACGTCAGAATTTCCGACACCATGAATTTGCTGTTATAAAGAACTGGCTCATCCTCTCGAGAACAGTCCATCAGCAAATGAGGATCCACAAGAAGGAAGTTCGTGGAGATCTCAGAAATATGTCGTTCCACAAACACTGAAATATGAAGAAAATGCTGTTCCCCAAATTCCAAGATCCATATTTGTCATGACAACTGACATCAGTCCTCTTCCAAACATGATAGGTTCCAGAAGATTCCACATTGGTTCTGCTCAACTGAACTCTGGGTCTACATATAAGCATCGGTTAGCGGACGCAAGACCAAGGGTAATAACACAGAAGCAAGGTGGGAATGCAAGACGTGGTAAGCGTGCAGCATCAAACCAGGTACATGGACGTGGACAGCCAAATGGTAAGAAATGGTGGATCATTCAATCTTCATCGTTGTCTGAAGAGGATGAAACTGGACTGTCCGATGAAAGTGAAGATAGCGACGACAATGAAGAAATGGAGTGCAGTATTGTGCAGGGCTCTTCTCGAACGATTACAATGGAGAGAACTGGATCCGGTGCTCAAAATGCATGAAATGGACACATACATCATGTGTTGCTCTTCAAGCAAGAATATATATGCAAAAGGTGTCACTGACGGTGCTGCAGTTGCAAAATATCTAATTACTTGGTTTATATACAACGGTCATAAGACCTCCCCAAATTAGAGACTGTAATAGTCATCATCATTCGAACGTATTAGATAAAGTATGTTCAGTTTTTGGGTTAAAATGCATTGTTTCCATTTTCTTCTATAAGGTACTTTTAAAAAAATTAGGAGATTTTTCCCCTACCAGTTGAGGATAAAGAGTGTGTAACATGTACTAGACGTTTCGGGAAGTGCGAAAAGTAACCTGTTTACCTCGAAGGCGATGATTCTCATGATGGCGGAGATGAAATTTCTATTATCCCCTGCGAATGAAGTATAAAGAGCAAGGACACCAGTGTTTCTGAGGAAACTAGTACACCTTAACATGTAGCGATTGAGCGTCTCGGACGAAAACACAAAGTTGATGTAAAGGCAAAGTGTTTAGGAGGATTTTGTAAGATGCTATACGTGACAGAGAAGTATGTGAATGTCAGAACAGACTATTAGAAACATATACTTGCACAGAGCCACAGATTTATTTTAATCTTCACAGAGCAACAGAGCCGGCCAATGTGGCCGAGCGGTTCTAGGTGCTTCAGTCCGGAACCGCGCTGCTGCTACGTTTCCGGGTTCGAATCCTGCCTCGGTCATGGATGTGTGTGATGTCCTTAGGTTAGTTAGGTTTAAGTAGTTCTAAGTCTAGGGGACTGATGACCTCAGATGTTAAGTCCCATAGTGCTTAGAGCACCATAGTGCACTACTGACGAGAAACTGCTGGCAACAGTATCTACGGTAAAATACCTAAAGTAACAAACAACATAACACAATTAACAGGAAAAGCGGATTCCAGAATGAGATTCCTAGGAAGAATATTAAAGAAATGTAACTCATCCACGAAAGAAGTTGCTTATAAGACACTCGTTCGACCAATTCTTGAGTATCGTTCATCAGTATGGATTCCTTACCATGTAAGGCTGATAGAGGAGATAGAGAACGGCGGGGTTCGTCACGCGATCGTTTAGTCGGTTGGGAGACGTAACCGAGATGCTCAACGACTCCAGTGGCAGACATTACAAGAGAAGCATCATGGACCGCCGAGGGGTTTACTATTGAAATTTGGAGAGATCACTTTACGGGAAGAGTTAGACCACATATTAATTCCTCCCACATCCATCTCGTGTAATGCTCACTGTGAGAAAATTCGATAAAATAGAGCCAATACCGAGTCTTACCGACAATCATTCTTCCCACGTTCTGGTCGCGAGTGGAACAGGGTAGAAGGGATGAGATACTGGATCCAGAATTACTCTGTGCCACACATCGCTAGGTGGCTTGCGGTGTATTATGTAGATATACATGTAGGCAACACTACTGTTCTGTATTTTATTTTATACAAAACAGGCAAATCAGTTTTTAAAATTACCTCCACATATAGTCTAGGAATCCCAAGCTGTGCTGCTGTTTTCCTTGTTGATTTCACTGGACTTCTCTGTAATGCTCTTCTGACATGCCGTTCGCTCTTCCTTTCAAGCACTGAGCCATTATTATTAACCGTTTGTTAAATTCTGCTTATTGTTTTAAATTGAGACCGACCATCGAGTTTTAAAATGTGCGCCTTCTCTATGAAGAGACCACACTTTTTCGTTTCGTGCAAAAATAGCACAGCTGTAATGCAGTGTTCAATAGTCAGTCTTCATTTGTCAGCCATCTTGCAACAATACACGAACAGTGTACTCGGAATTTAAAGAACCTAATCTCCTTCAGCTACTCTCACTTCCGTAAACTTGACACACAATACCAATTCACAAAATAAAAAATTTGGATCGTTTGGTTCACAACCCAGTATGTTCAGTATGTCTATAAGATTGACATAACACCATACACTGAGGGATATCTCCTAACATCGTGTCAGGCCTCCTGTTGCCCGGCATAGTGCATTAGCTCAACGTGGCATAGGCTCAACAAGTTGCTGAAAGTCCACGACTGCGATGGTGTTGCCAGTCCAGGAGTTTCTGCGCCAACTGACCTCCCGACTATGTCCGACATGAATCAGGAGGACTTATGTCGGACAATCTGGTTGGACATTCGCCTGAATTGTCCAGAATGTTGTTTAGTTTGTAATCATGAAGTCCATTAATGGCTGTAGATGGTCTCCAAGTAGCCGAAGATAACGTTTCAAGTTAATGACCGGTTCAGCTGGGCCAGAGGACCCAGTCCATTCCCTGAACCCCCCCGTTATGGAACAGTCAGCAGTTTGAACTCTGCCTCACTAACAACTTGGGTGCATGGCTTCCTGTGCCATATTCGTGCCGTACCATCAGCTCATACCAGCTGAAATCTGGATTCATCCGACCAGACCACGGATTTTTATCGTCTAGGATCCGGCTGACACAGTCATAAGCCTGGGAGAGACGCTGCAGGCGATGACATGTTGTTAGCAAAGGCACTCGCGTCGCCGGCCACTGTGGCCGAGCGATTCTAGGCGCTTGAGTCCGGAACCGCACTGCTGCTACGGTCGCAGGTTCGAATCCTGCCTCGGGCATGGATGTGTGTTACGTCCTTAGGTTAGCTAGGTTTAAGTAGTTCTAAGTTTAGGGGACTGATGACCTCAGATGTTAAGTCCCATCGTGCTTAGAACCGTTTGAACCATTTGAGCACTCGCGTCGGTCGTCTGCTGCCACAGATCAATAACGCCAAATAGCGGACACGTTCGTCGTAAGTCCCACATACATTTGTGAGGTTGCTTGTCTGTTAGCACTGGCAACTCTAAGCAAATGCCGTTTCTCTCGGTAGCTACGTGAAGGCCGTCGGCCACTGCGTTGTCCATGGTGGGAGGAAATGCGTGAAATTTGGTATTCTCGGCACACTCTTAACACAGTGGATCTCAGAATACAGAATTCCCTAACGACTTTCGAAATGAAATGTCCCATCCGTGCAGCTCCAACTACCATTCCGCGTTGAAAGTCTGCTAATTACCGCCGGAACACTTAAGTACAAATGACAGCTGCGCCAGTGCACTGCCTTTCATACGGCGTACACGCGACACTGCCGCCACCTGTACATGTGCATATCACGACCACATGGCTGTTGTCACCCCAGTGTATTCGGAACAACAGTTAAAATATGTCTCTAACGTTTGTTAGAGAAGCTTGGAAGTGGAGTTTACAGATAGGGGCTAACAACGAAAATTTACTCGCGAAAGATAGGAGTATTAACCCGTGCAGGTGTTTTCTGAGTACTCACGCGGGATCTAGTTTAAGCACGTGATGCTGCGGTGCAGGACCCTCTGCCCCCGCGCGGCAGCACCGAAAAAACAACGGCGTGCCCGCCTGGCGCCATTATCGGAGGGTATGCGCTGGCGTGCGCGCGTGCTGGCGTCGCTTCGCAGGCACGGCGCTGCTGGTGGCGCGTTGATAGCCCGTGTTATCGTTGGGCCAGGAAGCGCGCTGCCGACTCTGCTGCGCCAGCCCCTCCCACTGGCCCCTCCCACCCCCACGCTCCGCCCCATCCCTCTCATTGCTCCCCCCCCCCCCCCCCGGGTTAACACCCCCTCTCCGCCAGACACCGGAGGAAGGCGCCGTTCTGCGAGATTTCTAGCCGCGGGACGAGCATCTTCCAGAAGGACCAAGTTCTGTGAAGACTTCTCCGTAATTACACTCTGGCTTATTACCGCAGGTCTGATTTCAAGTATTTCTACTACTTCCAAATATTAGGACTGCTCGACTGCTTTTCAATGACACTAATTTGGGAGAAAGAGTAGGTACCTGGGTACGTAAGTGGAACGGATGGATCAATCATTGAGATACGACACATTCTCTGACAATGAAATTACAACTTATATGCAGCTCCCAGCGGCGTGTGTCTGAGGGAATGGTGCTTCCTCATCGCATCAGCCCAACTAGGGTATGGTAGTGACGTCCATGTTCTTACGAATCTTGCTCCGTCCACCGCCATCAGTCGCCATCATGGCCTGAAGATGGTCTAAATTATAGAAAAATCTGGTTGGCCACCAAAATAAATATCCTTTGAGAACGTAACTGTTTTTACTGAATTTTTAATTTCCATTATTCTTACTTCTCCCTGGAATAGACAGGCTTGTTAATTGCTTTCGGCTACTAGATGGAACCATTTTCATTGTGCTAAGCGGAGTAACTAAACGAAAATGTGAAGAGTAAAAGTACTTCCACCGTTTGTATTGAGATTTTGTTTTGGGTTTTTATTTCAGATAATTCTGTATCCGAATAGTTGCAGTCAGGGTAGCACAGTCTGTTCAGTTAGGGCCTAGCCTCCGTTTGCAGTAAAAAACAATTGCCAATACCATCAACACAATTCGAAAGATTCCAAAATATGCTACTCCAGGCGGCTGTAAAATGAATGTGAGCAACGGAAAATAATAAACGCTAAAATGATGATTTGGTCCTGTCTGACTACCCGCTGAAGCAGATCTTAGGATCTCTTAATTCCAAAAATTACAATCTAAACATTAAAGAATGCTGAAGGCAACTAACACTACTAAATGATGAACGTTGTTTCTTATTGTACGTTTATTGGAGATTAAAGAAAAAACACCCTTTCTGATAAATATCTACATTTCCTAAGTAAAATTATTAATCAATTGTCCAACTCTGCCCCATTTTTATGACCACGCGACGTAACATAAATAACGCGAAATGACTGACATTATCTACGTACCAAACACTACAAGACACTACTTTCAAAGATGATCTACAATGGTGTGCAGCCTCAGTGGAAATAAACCAACGTGATCACAGTTGTTTAGCTTTATAGCCCTAACAAGCCGAAGTAATTTGCTATATCACCGTATGTACTGCATATGGTGCATCGGCGTGCTGGTTCTCGTACACGTCTGCGGCGATGGAAGAACTCCAGCCACAAATTAAAACTCTTTCAAACACTAGAACGACAGAAGGCGGTCTTCTGACTAATATACTCTAATACTGTCTCCTCCTCTTGGTGTTCTACAGACAAGAAACGCGAACTCCCAACCACAAGGATGGAGTTCTAATAACGTCTCAACGTAAGTATAGGCAGAAGAAGTGCTCTCAATCACTGAAGGTGTTTACTCAACGACGACTTCCAACCCGGACGAGCCAGCCGGGGTAGCCAAGCGGTTCTAGGCACTACAGTCCGGAACCGCGCGACCACTACGGTCACAGGTTCGAATCCTGCATCGGGCATGGATGTGTGTGATGTCCTTAGGTTAGTTAGGTTTAAGTAGTTCTAAGTTCTAGGGGACTGATGACCTTAGAAGTTAAGTCCCATAGTGCTCAGAGCCATTTTCAACCAACCCAGAGGCGAAGTCCAGAATCGTATAAGTTCGCAACAGTACAGTGCCCAACTGTTCTAACAATAAACTCTACTGAGAGCAAAGACAGCAAGTCCGTCTGTCTCAACAAAGCTGATATCGAGTGACCGTCACACACGGGCGCTCACAACAGAAGACCTCGTCTCTCCAGCGCTGGCTTCCCGGCAAGGCTTGGCTCCACACCATCGTAATCCCGAAAACGAATCATAATCCCGAAACCACGGAATATTCTCCCTCTCTACAGATTCTTCCGAAATCCGAGCAACCATATTTTAGTCTTTTGTCGTCCAGCGCGGAAAGTTTGCGAGGAAAAACCTACACTACTACAATGGTATGCTTCTGAGTAAAAATCCTTGGAAATAACCCAGCCTGCGTGGTTTCTGAGGTGCCGCTTCTTCGTTCCTCTCACCTGCGTCCAGGATTTTCAGCGTTCGGATGCATTATCCGGTTATCCTTCCGGCCTATACTACAATAACGGTCGGCCGTCACCCTATTGTGCTCCAGAGATCAGGTGCTACGACGTCTGACTAGCTACTTCCTGTGTTCAAGCAGGACCAACACCTGTGCGGGCCTTCCACCCAGAGCTTGAGTTCTGCCTGCTGTATCATCTTCACTGGCATTCCAACCTCTACTAGTATCGGCAATCATTCATTACGCCGTTTTTATAATAAAGACGCTCTGTCACCTTTCATTCAATAAGCGTAAACAATTATTTATAAGACGTCGTGATAATGTCAGTCTCCTTTATATATTCATATATACGATGTAAAACCTGTCACATGATACCTAATTGTGTTTGTAGATAACAGCAAAGTATGTGGATGAGTTCTTGTAAGGTGCGAAATTATAGCCACCTTACAAGATATCATGCGGTCTAGAAAGAACCACTCACGACATGACAGCGAAGAAAGAGACGTACAAGAAAGTAGACCAATAAAAAAGTAAACGTCTCCGCATTTGGTGCGGAAGGACATGGGTTGGATTCCAAGAACCTCACCAGATTTTTGTCTATGGTAGGAAGGTCTAGAGAGGGGTCTACTCGGTCTCGTTACGCCAAATGAGAAACTGTTTGAATAAAGAAGCAATAGCACCAACACGATTCATAATAACAGCTAGTGGGACTGTCGTCTTGCTGACGGTCTGTCCCAGAATCATAGATCGCTGCTCATACTCCGATGTAGGCAGTAATCTGCCAGTCCGAACAGGCCTAAGGCCTAATCCGACAGTGGTGTTGTAATGTTACATCGAATCGCATTTTCGAGCGAACGCTCCATCACCAATTTCTCAAGGCTTTTGGTGAATCTGTCGCACATTGGACATAGCTTGGAGATGCTATAAACTCTATACAAAATAAATTTTAAAATATTCGGTACCAGTAACTATTTTCATTCGGATTTACTTAAGTTCTGTTAGTAGGAAGAAAAATATGGTCCTCTACAGTTATGTTTATTTCCTCATCTTTCATATCTACATAGTTGAGCTCTAGAGCGATCTCTGCTCATAGCCGATATTTATTTTCAGTGTTTCATAATTCAGTTTGTTGACGTTGTTTGTGAAACGAAAACCCAACAACTTACAAATTTTTCGCCATGGGCCACAAGTGAAGCAGATTGCCGCAAAAGGGAGCTGTTTTATGGTCCCCCAGATCGTTTTCTTACTTGGAATCACATTTTTTTCCCGTATAACGTCCTTCAGATGTTACTGCTTCATTAGACCACGATAAGAAGTCTCAAGTTATACCTGGAACTTGGAGCTTTCGATCTCAAACATGAACTGCGAATAAAAATCTAAAAAACCGAACTACAGTGAATGCCATGCGAAATAATTATTGATTCATAAAATGAATATCTTTTCTATTTATTACAACGTTGCGTTGCTCAGTAATGAACAACCAAAAAAGGGATTGCGTTGTTGTACCATATAAAACAGAACTGCTGAAAAGAGTATCTCTTACTTCACTATAAAGTCGTATTGAACTCAAGAAGCTGGCCGGCGTGGCCGTGCGGTTCTAGGCGCTTCACTCCGTTACGGTCGCAGGTTCGTCTCCTGCCTCGGGCATGGATGTGTGTGATGTCCTTAGGTTAGTTAGGTTTAGGTAGTTCTAAGTTCTAGGGGACTGGTGACCTTAGAAGTTAAGTCCCATAGTGCTCAGAGCCATATTTTCAGTTGGGGAGAGATCCGGTGACCTTACTGGCAAAGGTACGGTTTGGTAAGCACGAAGACAAGCAGTAGAAACCATCGCCGTGTGCGGGTGAGTATTATCTTGCTGAAATGTAAGTCCGGGATGGTTATGTAATGAAGAACAACAAAACAGGTCGTTGAATATCGTCGACGTACCGCTGTGCCCTAAGAGTGCTGAGGATGACAGTCTGCTACCGACAGAAGTGGCACGTCACACCTTTGCTCCTAGGGTGTTGGGCAGTAAGATGGGAAACAGTCAGGCTGAAATCACCCCCCACCCCCCTCTGTCCGGGGCTTGTCCAGACACGTCTTTGACCTGGAATCTCATTGGCTGGAGCAGAATTGTCTTCACTGATGAGTGCCGCGTTCAACTAAGCTCCAATGACCAGCAAAGTAGTGTCTGGAGACGAAACGAGGAGCGCTGGGACACCAGTCTGACTGTCACCCACTATAAGGCCCGACAGCCAGTAACGACAGTCTGGGATGAATCTTATTTTTTGCGTAGCAGTATCTCTTTGGTTGTTCAAATGGTTCAAATGGCTCTGAGCACTATGGGACTTAACATCTGAGGTCATCAGTCCCCTAGAACTTAGAACTACTTAAACCTAACTAACCTAAGGGCATCGCACACATCCATGCCCGAGGCAGGATTCGAACCTGCGATCGTAGCAGTCGCACGGTTCCGGACTGAAGTGCCTAGAACCGCTCGGCCACCACGGCCGGTCCTTTGGTTGTCATTCACGGCACCAATACATCACAACGCCTTTCAAAGCAACTAATATATTAATAGTGATAACGAATTCCACCTAGGCGTTCGAAGCCAATACGAACTTAACGAATAGTGCTTACTATATCGCTTATTAGTTGTTACTTTTATATGTGACATACTCCATCAACTCCGATCTTCAGACTGAAACTTACAAATGATTAGTGATCCTCTTCAGCGTAGGTAGCTACGGGTGGAGAACTTGTTTATAATATATAGTGTGCTACGGTCGCAGGTTCGAATCCGGCCTCGGGCATGGATGTGCGTGGTGTCCTTAGTTTAGATAGCTCTACGTAGTTCTAAGTCTAGGGGACTGATGACCTCAGATGTAAAGCCCCATAGTGCTTAATGCCATTTGAATATATAGTGATAAACACAACACTTCCTCGTGAATCAGTCTGCCTGTTAGTGAAAACCGTATCGAAATTGCTACTGTAGTTTCTGAGATTAACCTTAACACACTAACAGAAAAACGGGTCATCGTTGTCACACGAAGTCACTCCAAACGCCAGTTAATTGTGGAACAAAAAGCAACACATATATTACATGCTTATTATTACTATGTTCAAACCATAACTCATATTCGTGAACCTTCCTTGTGAACCAGTCTCTCTATTATTGAACACAGTATCAAAATCCTTACAGTAGTTTCTGAGATTAGCCTTCACACACAGACAGAACGAAGTACTATAGGAATTAATGGTCAGCGTCAAAGGACAGTACATCGTATCGGGACGAATAATACCACTTTCAGTTAGAAAGTTCCGAGCCGAATTCACAATTGACACTTCAGTACGGCTATTTTCTGTATACCAGTTATGAACCTTAGTTTGCAACCCATCGTGACTGTGACCGAAACGTAACATACGAAATAATGTACCAATTAAAAATAATTATTGAAATATCTACGCTGTGTTACTGTTAAGTTACTGATAGCTTCTGTGTAGTAGTTAAAGTGCGCACCAACAATGACAGTCGTCTGAGGTTGACGTCTTCAGATCACGTCTGGCCGGCGACGTGCCAGTCGAGCGAATGATGGGCAAGTTGCGTGCTATTATCGTTTCATTTGATCAAGTGCAGAACTCTGGTACCCCTAACTGGGGAACTCCGTCTCCAAGGTCTTGTGAGAAATGTGCTTCTCGCGTGGCATCAGTTCTAAAACGAACCATGGATATCCCGATTTGAAGAAAATCTCCAACAGCTCAATGAAATACCGAATGCGACAACGATTTGAACAGGTGTCGAGATAACACAACCGAACGAGACCATGCTCGGAAAACGTTTTTAAATGGACGCGGAAAGAAATAGTTCTGTGTTTAACTGATCAAAGGAGAAGGTAGTTACGAAAGTGACGTGTGTCAGGTGTAGAAACTTGATACTCCACCCAACCAAATGACTGCCATGTGCTGACTATGGTGTGGGGCATTTATGGTACATAGTTCTAACACTCACTATATATAAATACGTATTGCTCTACGCGTTAAGTACATTATGATCTTAAATTTAGGACTCGCCCCGTACTTCTCTGTGTATTCCACTAGATATAAGACACTCGTCGCACAGTGTTACCAGGTTTCGTATTACTGTGTTATAGAAAATTTGCCTCGTAGGTTTGCAAAGCCTGTGTGAAAAACGTATGCCCCTCGTTGTCCTTCTGACACTGAGTAATGTCTGAGAAAGCATTATCACGACTATAGCATGGATGCTCGAACACCATCTAAAAGCAAATTGTGAGGATTAATGCGTTGCACAGTGAGTACCTCCTGTTCTTAATGGTCCGAACAGTTGTCGCTGTATTTCGTAGTACCGTTCACCTTCATCTCTGCACATGAAGTCAGTATGCACAAAACCCATTCTGTTTTTCATTATCACGGACGTCATTCAGAGTGCGTAATGTACCGATGACAGTTCTCATCTACATATTCCACAACAGACTCAATATCTTATTTCTCTCTTCGATATCTATGTCTATCTACAGCGGAAAAGATTCCATGCCCTTTACTATTTTCACAGTGATGAAGAACTCCTGACTGCTACATTGCACTGGGTACAGTTTCAGGTGGCAAACTTCGATGATAGAAGACTTTTTCTTACGGCGTGACTAGTGTGTCAGTTTTGACGATGAGAGCAGCCGAATAATTGCTGTATCTATTCCAACAATCTTGTCCGTTTGCCTTTGTTTACTTTTTGTTCAGAGTCTGACGTAATTTTATTTTCTGGATAACTCTTGTGCACATCTGATTCAAAATGTCATGACTACCTCCCAGATGTGATGTCAGCAGTGTGTAGCTCAGTTAAAAGCATCTCAAGTAATGCGCATCGGCGGAGAAAATACGGGGAGCGACACAATGTGTATACACATTTCGCGGATTTATGTAACGGCAACAGGATGTGAATTATCTGATTTGGGTAAAGGGGCGGTAAACAGCTTTCGCTCAAAACTGAAAAGTATTTCACAACCCGCGAAACTGTTCGTATGCTTCTGCGGCCCAACTGTACGATTAATATACAACGGCATCATTGTCAACAATAGCTGTAAAGGGACAAAAGGATAAAAAACATAGTACTCGGCGTTATCTCTATTATGAAGAGAGTGATACTAAACAGAATGATATATAAATGGGATAGTGCTAAAACAAATTATAATACTTAATATACGAATTTTACTATTTCTATGTCCCTCTTGTACCTCTTACAATAATTTGCTTCTTGTTAAATCTGTTGATTACATTCTTTCTTTCCAGTCACTTCGGAATAACATAATAAATGAACTATGATGTGTGAACGTTTTGCTCACCTTCACCAATTAATTCCGATGTGGCCAAGAATTCAACGTATACACTCATTTAATCAGTTACACGCGGTTGGATATTCCTGTTTGTAATGAGCAGTTACACATGATTCGAAACCAATGAGCTTATTGTAATGAGGTAAAGTTCAACCGAGAATACCTCCACAAAGGTATTTGGTTCACAGTCAACTGTATGTACGTAGTACGGTCGTTACTTGTAGATGTTTGTGACTTGTGTACAGCCCAGCATCCTAACACTCAATGACAAAGCGCTCGATGTGCATTAACTTAAATGAGCAGATAACGAAGAAAGACATGGACAACTGCTAAAAGAACCACTCCTATAACATTATAGGAACGGTTTTCATTACTGAACTCAAGTGTAACACAGAGCACTTTAGAGAGCGTTGACCTAGGAAACGTAGAAGAGAAATTCAATCTGTTACGATTCACTCAAGAGAATAATCGCGTTGGTGATTCTCACGATGAAAGATATCCTCTGGCACTCGTTATACGTCATTTGCTGTACATACATGTTCCTCAAAACTGACCAATTTTTAGAAGTATCGGTTTACGGTAATAGTACTTAATTCGAATTAAATATTTGTCTAAGACATGTAACGCACCGCTCTACGGTTATGACGTATTGGTCACAATTGATTTACGGCGTTGTTTTCTCGTGTTTCCTATTTCTAGTACCTTCTTAATTAGTTGTAACAGGATTGAGAAGATATTCAAAACTTGTGGCTTTCAGGACATTGCACAGTCCTACGCTGTATGTTAGTTCTCAGAAATCATGTTTGAAATAAATAGTGACTGAGGTGTACCAGAAAACCCTTACACTATGCGATTCCCTGTCGCTAATTCGGTGGTTTCTGTAGAGAGTTAATTTTTCATTTTCCATTTTTAAAAGTAGCTAGTTACGTGGCGTCTGTAAAACGGAAAACTTCGTAATTTCTGTGGCTCAAAGAGAGTGCCTTTCAGCTCAGCTGAAAGCGATATTAAATCGAAATTTCAGAGACGACGGTGCAAAGAAATATGCCAGAAATGTATCGTTTAACATTCAGATGAAATGTGATTAAATTCTTTCTATTTCATAGCGATATTATCCTTTTAAACTCATTCACGAAGGAAGCTTCAGTGTTTAAAGCGTATTCGGGGGAAAGTCACAGGAGTTCTATCGCTCCGGGCCGGAATTAATTGAGTTTATACAGAAGTCTGCCACGTCAGCTGGTACCACTTCAAAGGAATTCGCGCCTCGATAGCTGAAAAGAAACAACGTGAGCAGCGCTACAACTTTTAATCCGATGCAGCGCGGGGAATCTTCTGGTGTTTCTGTGACAGGTACAGGGCCGATGGGCTTCCGCTGGTTGCACTACTGTATACGTCACCGCTTTGATGCGCCCAGCTGTTATTCAGTTGAATTGAAATTTCGCTGGAAAGAAGCAGTGTTCGTCCAACCCTCCTGGAGTGACAACTACGATGTTTCAAAGTATTGAATTCTGCAGCTATCGCAGCGGAGCAAGGCTGAAAAAAAAAATGGTTCAATTGGCTCTGAGCACTATGGGACTTAACATCTTACGCCATTAGTACCCTAGAACTTAGAACTACTTAAACCTAACTAACCTAAGGACATCACACACATCCATGCCCAAGGCAGGATTTGAACCTACGACCGTAACGGTCGCGCGGTTCTGAACTGAAGCGCCTAGAACCGCTCGGCCACCGTGGGCGGCAGCAAGACTGAAATATAGATGTTTTTCCTGGAAAGGTTGAAAGTTTCTTATTTACGTTTCCGCAAGTACATGGTACGTCATTAAATAGTCTAGCGCTAGTAACGAAAGTGGCATTTTTAGGTTACCAAATTAATCTGACTGGTCAAAGTAACGGAATGGTTAGTCCCATATGAAAACGTTGCATCATCTCACTAGAGACTTTTACCGGGAACGTGATGGTGTGGTCTGGTTGAGTGGATCAGATGTTTGCCGTTGGACGTTTAAGTTGGACACGCTACACTTCTAACACACGTCGTTGTGTTCCTTACACAGAAGACATCAAGCCGTCGTAGGTCCACCTGCAACACCCCTTTTATTGCAATGAGGAATACTATGATTCTAGAACGAAATTTTCACTCTACAGCGGAGTGTGCGCTGATATGAAACTTCCTGGCAGACCAAAACTGTGCGCCGGACCGAGACTCGAACTCGGGACCTTTGCCTTTCGCGGGCAAGCGCTTGGAAGGTAGGAGACGAGGTACTGGCGGAAGTAAAGCTGTGAGGACGGGGCGTGAATCGTGCTTGGGTGGCTCAGCCGGTGGAGCGTTTGCCCGCCCGAGTTCGAGTCTCGGTCCGGCACACAGTTTTGGTCTGCCAGGAAATTTCAATACTATGATTGTCTGCTGAGCTATTGTCAACGAGTAATGAAGCTTTCTTAGGAATGCCGTAATACTTTCATTAATGGCCGTTGTGCAAGGTATATCACATTTTTACAACAAGCACTATGGAAATAATTGCACACAATTGAAAGCAGAATACGCAATAAAAGTATACACACTTTAAGGAATGGAAAATATTATTATTATTACAAATCTGTTTTACACTTAAATACTGATCACACGTATACTACTGCCTACAGTTAAGCACAAAGTTAGATTACAGGTTCAAAACAACAGTCGCTGGCACCCAGACACATAGCGGAACGACGAGCGGTCGCCACAGCTTCATCGATCAATGTTTCAATGGAAGTCGCTTTACATGCCGCTGTAGCCTTGTGGCGAATGTCCCGAAGTGCGCGTCTTACGTCGGTAGAGTTCACCACAAGTAAACGTCCGTAGGGGATACATCTGGTGCCGGCCGCGGTGGTCTCGCGGTTCTAGGCGCTCAGTCCGGAACCGCGCGACTGCTACGGTCGCAGGTTCGAATCCTGCTTTGGGGATGGATGTGTGTGATGTCCTTAGGTTAGTTAGTTTTAAGTAGTTCTAAGTTCTAGGGGACTGATGACCACAGATGTTGAGTCCCATAGTGCTCAGAGCCATTTGAACCATTTGATACATCTGGTGTCCGTTGGTGTGTGTGTGTGTGTGTGTGTGTGTGCGTGTGTGTGTGCGTGTGTGTGCGTGTGTGTGTGTGTGTGTGTGTGTGAGAGAGAGAGAGAGAGAGAGAGAGAGAGAGAGAGAGAGAGAGAGGGAGGGAGGGAGGGATCTCAAAAGTTTCGTCTACGTCCAATTCAATGTTCTTGCAGATTGTCATCCAGGAAAGCTCGTACGGCAAGGTGGTAGTGTGGTGGCTCCCCGTCGTGGTGGTAGACCTCGTCAAAGAACGCGTATCTTTATTGGTGGGCTCTGTAGAATAAAACGTTCTCTCAATCTACGCCTTTCTTTCGCCCTCAAACTGACACCACCTCATCGTACCAGTCCGAGAGTGGAACGCTAGAGAAACAGCTTGAAAGTGATTCGATGAACCCTCTGCCAGCCACTTGAATGTAAACTGCGGAGTAATCATTTAGATGTACACAGTAAAATATGTGGCGTACAACGACCGAATGTTGCAACTGGATGTAGTGTTTGGTACAATGGTAGACAAGCAGTTTGTTACAGGCAAGCGTGTAATTAACATCGCAACATATCCAGGAAGCTACCGAGCACTTGCGAGATCCATGCCACGCATAATCGCTGCTGTAGACTAACACACTCTTTACATGATCGCTATGTTTTGTCTCGTCAGGTTATGATGTGGAAATGAGAAGCACAAATTACGTTTTTATTCTCTCGAGTCATTTCATAGGAGCGTTTTTTTTAAAAAAAAAAAAAAAAAACTTGACGATCGCATTTCAAGTTCGTTTACCGACTTCGGTAACTTACCAGCAACTCTGTTTCCTTCGATCTCAGTTGACGAACAAAGGACGGGGACTATTAATAATTCTCAGATGATGGTAGAATAATCGCGATAGTACCCCTCCCCCCACCCCTCCTCCCACCAGAGTCAGTAAAATTAAGCTTCAACTTGATAACAAGAGCGAGTCGCGTCAGATGGTGCATTTACGAAATGACAAATAAATAGAAGCAAGATGTACTGCCGTGATAACTCTATCAATAGGTCGTGTCAATTGTCGATATTTGTTTGAAATGATTCGATGAATCTTTGAATCACTGATGATTTTTGAAAACTGCTACTGTATTAAATACTCCGAAGTCCAAGAGAAACAAAGAATTCTGAAGCAACAATATTCATCCTCTTTGATACGAATAATTCCTTAGTAAATGGTCAGTGAAACGTAAGAAAAGTGGTAGTAACACAGAAAAGTCGATCCTTCGCGTATACCGATAAAAAATTCCTCATTATCATATGATCCGTCGAATTTAGGAAACTTGAACCAAAGGCGCTAGCAGTGCCAGTCAGTAGTAATCTCGCGTTCTCAATGACAGGAAATCATGTGCTGTAGACTGGAATATTCGCAACCATTAAGTTTTCTTTGGGTTTGTTTTTGCTTTTCTATCAGAATTCGTATCAGAAACCCTTCACCTTAACGGGTTCAGTAGTGGAATGTTGCTCGTAAAATGCAACTGACAGCTTAACGCAAGCTGAATGTGAGAATGTGTGAACAAGCTTCGTTTATAGAATAGCTAATAATAAAATTACCTTAACGACTAAATGTAACAGGGTCAACAATAACGATGCCAAATTTTATCCCTCCTCTTCCTCTGCCTCGCGTTCATGTATCAGGCACCTGTTCCTGGGACCGGGTGATCTACCCGATGAAATATATTTTCAGAATTTTAACTGGAGGAATACCGCACACACCATTTATCTATAAGCTGTATTAATTAGGTAATGATTAAACTGTTGGTGTGCTTTATTTATTAGCCGGTATGGAGAATCCGTTCCCGATACGTACACTTGCGAGCACTAGAATGGAATTACGCTCGGATACCACATCCAAACTGGCCCATCTATCATTCCAATGGACGTGAATACAGTGGCAAGAAATGACGTAGGTCTGTTCAGCCGCTTTATTTAAAAAATTCAACAACCTGATGTAGAATATTAGTTCTGCAGCTGTGACGTATAAATCGACATAATGCGAACAAACATTCAGTTTCATTCAATTTGTGTATTATTGGCAATTTCTGCTTTGTGAAAAATCAAACATCGCTCCATTGTCGTACACCTAAACAGCAGAATTGAGACATTTATGCAATGAGGATCATTAGTGTGGCTTTCACTTTAGCACACAGATCTAATATCTGTAGTAATAATATCAAAACATGTACAACAATGTGAGAGAATTCTTTACTCGTGGCAAAGGAAACCTCTGATTTCAGTATCCGTACTGGAATATACAGGGTGTTCAAAAATATTCGACCGATTTCAGAAGACCTTAACTTCTGAAAACATAAGGCCATGCATTTGAGGTTGATGTTAACTGCAAAGGATAGAATGCATTTATTTTAAAACATACGATTTTATAAGTAAGATGGCTATTTCTTTCAAGATCCTGTAGATTGCAAAATCAAAACCATAGTAAAAATGTGATGAAGCTTTGCGGAAATGTATTGTTCAGTGTCTCTAGTACGCCCATCGATAGTCACTTTTCAGTTCTGAGCGTAAAATATCTAGAACAATAGACTCTTCCGCTAAGTGTGTGAAGTGCGTGCTGTCTCGATTTCTTCGTGCTGAGGGGTTCTGTCTCGTACCATGCAGCCCTCGTAACTGTTATGTGTGCCAGAAAATTGTGGCAATGGTGCAGGAACTTTAAAGCCGGTCGTACATACGTCTTGATTCAGCCGGTCAGGGAAGGAAGCGACAGCCAGCCGACGACCTTGTTCAGTGATCAAGCTAGACGGAAAATAGTCTACGAAGAACAATTCAGAACAAGCAAAGAGAAATGTTGCCCTCAGTCATTGTCCTCCTCCACGATTGTGCTCGGCCGCACACTGCAGCTGCAACAAAGACGCTCGCGCAGCGCTTTCGATAGGAATTGTTTCACCACCAACCATAGAGTCCGGACTTGACTCCCTCTGATTTTCGTCTCTTTGCTCACATGAACCGCTGGCTATGAACATAACATTTTGGCACTGACAATGAGCTTCAAGACCAGCCTAGAGAACTGGCGGAATTCACAGGCGGCTGTCTTCTGTGACGAGGGATTCGGAAAGTTGGTACAACGATACGACAGATGTCTAAGTCGGAGAGCCGACTATGTGAGGAAATATCTACAAGATGTAGCTAAACGCTGTAAATAAAACTATTTCGATTTTCATTGTAGTTTCCATTACACGACCAATTGGACCTAATTTGGGATAAAAATTTTCATCTACCTTCCATAATTGTTCAATGCGATCTCCACCGTATGCCTGACAAACCTCTAGAAAATAGTTAAACTTGTCTCATATTTTTTACGACGATGTGTGGAATAACTACAGTTGTTATTCGTTGTCGTAGGCCATCCAGAATTGGTGGACATGGAAGTATGTTGACGGAGTTTTCCACAAGAGTCACATACTGCACCCTTGGAAGCCAGTTGTGCAATGCGAGGTGCCGTCGTCGAATACTCCAAGCTGTTGGGTGTGGAGCACCTTGCTCTCGATGATAATCACACTGCACAATTGTAAATGAATTGTATCCGTTGACAAGGAGTTCGCAGGAAGCATTTTTGTTGCAGTTTCATTGCTATCGATTCGATGCACATATCTTATTGAACGGATCGATCTAGCTGCTAATGTGGGATCAATTCGAGCTACTAAGTTAACCAGCAAATTATAACTGATAGCAAGATAAATACTTAGTTTGTATGAGTACTGTACGTTGAAATCCAACCCAGTCTTCTGTCTACATTCGAGTGTTTACACCTCTTGCAACATGTAACGATGACTTTACTTAAATACTGAAAGACCTTTAGGGTAACCGAGCGAGGTGGCGCAGTGGTTAGACACTGGACTCGCATTCGGGAGGACGACGGTTCAATCCCGCGCCCGGCAATACTGACTTAGGTTTCCCGTGATTTCCCTAAATCGCCCCAGGCAAATGCCGGGATGGTTCCTTTCAAAGGGCACGGCCGACTTCCTTCCCCGTCCTTCCATAATCCGATGATACCGATGACCTCGCTGTCTGGTCTCCTTCCCCAAACCAATCAACCAACCAACCTTTAGGGTAAGGAGCTGTCATGAAGGCTAAAGAGAAATTTCGTTGAACGGTGCAACAACTTCATAGAATTATACCTAGTAATCAGACATATTATAACTCATAATACATTACTGCCTCTACCTAGTCTAGGTGTAGGCTCATTGCCAGGTAAGAGAAAGGAACAGTTCCGGGCATCATCAACGCTGTAGACGTACGTTCTGCTGTGCTGTTACAGTGTAGTATAGCCGTCAGATGATCAGACAATGGCAGAAACGAGCATTTTTCTCTACCGACCCGAATATAAGCAGCACTTTTTTCCCAAAATTCTACCACGAAAAGGCAGATTCAGGATTACCTAGATGGTCCTATAAATACAGGTATATTTTAAAATCATAGAAATTTTAACAGGATTACCAGTTCCTCAGTTAGGAATGGTGCAGCAGTATCGCTAGTGTTCGGAAATTAATCCCTGTGTATCAGGTCTTCCACTGTTGACATTCAGTTATCGTGATCACAGTTAAGCTGTTTTACACGACACGACGTGTACAATATCTTTCTCTAACGAAAGAGTAAAAGTATGGACGTCACCAATGAGCGGTAACGTCGGAGGAAAGTCAATTAACATCGGAATTTGGCCTAGTTATCATGCAAATTTGGAACTCGCGATTATTCTTTATGTGGAAAATACGTCTAATTGAGATGCTTTCAAAAAACTTAGTTCACGAAGTGCTGGGTGTCCAATGCACTTGTTGCTAGCGGGGTAGACGTACTTTGGAAGGAGAGGGACGAAAATACAGAGAGTGAAGCAACAAAAACTGCCACTGAGGAGCCGGCCAGTGTGGCCGAGCGGTTCTAGGCGCTTCAGTCTGGCATCGCGCGACCGCTACGGTCGCAGGTTCGAATCCCGCCTTGGGCATGGATGTGTGTGACGTCCTTAGGTTAGTTAGGTTTAAGTAGTTCTAAGTTCTAGGGGACTGATGACCTCAGATGTTAAGTCCCATAGTGCTCAGTGCCATTTGAACCATTTTGCCACTGAGGTTAACAATGACCTTGGTGTAAAATGTGATTCGCGGGATGGTATTTCTGTGAAATTTATCTGCATCATAACATTAAAAATATGCTTAACTATAGCCTTATTATGAACAGTCTTTGTTAGTAAGAAATGTGACAAAGATTTCTTTCCACTGAGTCTCCGTCTCTCGCCCACACCCCCTCAATTTCAGAATGAACGGTGCGGCTTATATTCTGAACAGTACAGGTTGGACGTATAACTATCGTTCAAGCTCCGTCCACAGCTCTCGGAGATTGGCCTGTGCTTCTGAGTTCGAGACATTTACATCTCCACGATGGTGTATCAGTTGTTCTCAACAAGACTTAGGTCACATGACGGAACACAAAAGCAATGTCTTGTCCAAAGAATGTTTGTGAAATTGGATGCATTCGAGTGGCCCGTTGTCTTGGTGAAAGTAGAGGTCTCCTGCGGGAGGAAGACAGGGAGACTGGGATTTAATGTCCACCAATGATGGTGGACGTGATGAGAACAGTGCTCATGATCGGATAAGTCGGCTGCAGAGAATCGGTAGCATGTATACCGATGGCCTCATTCCACCCTGCATAAATATTCTGCACATAACAGCACCATCACCGTCAGCCTGAATGATAGCTTGTTGCCAAATAGGTTGAGTAGCCTCATACGGTTTCCGACAGTATCCTACGTTTCCGGCTCGTACAAAAGTATAACGTGGCTCACTGTTATGCAGACTTTTTCCAAGTTCGGGAATTTTGATCTAGAGGCAAAACCATGATGACATCTCGCGTCTTCTTCATTCTACGCTACATTGTCACGCAGACGGCGCGTACAGACTTAATGACGTTCCACTCAATTATTGCATTCGTCGTTGGGGCAGGAAAGTACGCTCTCCACTCACAACAACAGCGTTTACTATTCATATAGCTACAGTAACACAGGAGAAGACGACAGAAACCTTGTTTCGTGATAAAAATAGCGATAGCGAAGAAAATACGACCTTTAACATATCTAGAATGACAGGAAACAAGAACAAAGGATTGGAAGCCACGACAGGCTGCAGAATATATGGTAAACAAAAAACTGCCGGTGTAAAGTAACTGACACCATCGAGTGGGACAGAATAATAAACTATAACCCATTGAAGATAGCAGAGAATGTGCTGAAACATCTTTTCGTAAAGCAAAACTAAACAAACCTTGTTTTGCATACGCTTGAATTTCCTCCAAATTTTTCTTAACGAATTGCTTAAGACTCTGTACATATACTATAGGATCCATATGCATACAAGAATAATGGTTTAAATAAAATAACGATGTATCGCCGGTAATATCAACTCAGTTATTTCATACAGAAAGCCAAACACGTTGCTTCTACATTTCGAGTGCGGTTTTTGGGACGTCAAGTACTATAGATAACATTCCGCGCAGAATGAACAAATAAGTCTCCGGGTCGCTGAACTCTAGCACTTCTATTCCACTCAGTATCTGTTCTTCACATTAAAGTGCTCAGGAAAGGACTATTCTGATGTAACCAGTTTAATAAGAGAATCCGGCTCCCAGAACACATTTTCACCTTGTTGCGAAAGGTGCGCTACATTCAAACTTCCGGGACTCCATGGCGGTGTCTTTGATTTTTGTGGGCGAATGCTACGCTACCTGAGCTATCCACGCACGACTTACGACCGGGCCTCACTGATTTACTCCACCCAGTAATTCTTTCCTATTTTTCAAACTTCACAGTACCTGTTCTGATTACCTTGCGGGACTAGTACTTCTGGACTAAAGGATACTGCGAAGAAATGGCTTAGCCACTGCCTAGGAGACAGTTTTTAGAATAGATTTTCACTCTGCGGTGACGTGTGTGCCGATTTCAAACTTTGTGGCAGATTAAAGCTACGTGCTGGAACGTGAAACGACCCCGAAACCTTTGCCTTTGGTGGAAAAGTGCTCTACCTATATATCTATCAGGCATAATACACGTCCACCGCTCACAGCTTGATTTCCGCCTGTACCTCTCTCCTACTTTATAACTCTCGCAGACGTTCTCCTAAATACCTAGCGGCACTAGCTATGCCACAGAACAGGATATCGTCGAGAAATGGCTTTATCGAAGCTTAAGGGGTTTGCTCCCAGAATGAATTTTCACACTGCAGCGGGGTGTGCGCCGATTTTAAACTTCCTGCCAGACTTGTCCACGAAAGGCAAAGGTTACGGTCTCGAATCCCGGTCTGGCACACAGTTTTAATCTGCAATGAATTTCCAGCATCAAACCGAAGAAGACTTAACTGCGAAAAAGGCAGTAAAGTGACAATCACCCACTCGGCAGTGTACATGAAAATGAAACTTCACCTATTCGGGTATAATACGAGTATGCCACGACTGACTACTGGCAGAAGTAAAGCCTGTACCCGTTGCCTGTTTTCCAGTACACCGCCAAGATAAATGAAGCAGACAGTAAAGTGTGCAATAATTAAGTCTGAGACAGGTCAGCTTTAAAAGTGCTCCAGCTATATTTTATCCGCAGACCTCATTACTCAGGGGCTGTTACGGCCCATGGTTTGTGTTTCCCTGCGCGGTGCGTGCACCTGTCGGCAGTCCTTTGTTTGGCCTTTGTCCTGACAAGCCGTCCAGCGTTGTCTACCATCACAAAGCCGCGCTGATAGGCAGTGTATCACGCGAAATTTCGCTGACCCACGTCTGCCGCCCGTGCCCGAGCGGCTTCACCTGAATTGGTCAATGTGAACACACGAAAATTAAATAAACGGCTTTGCAACACTGCTGCTATTCTTCTGTGACACTCGAGTGCGTAAATTACGGTGTTAAATATTACTGAGTTGCGAAAAACGCTTGAATAATTGGCTAACGTTTTTAAATATTAATATGACTTCCGATCGGCGAATAATGCGTTAAAACGTTGCGCCTGATATATTTATGGGTCTCAAAAAGCCATCCATTACCGTGATTGGTCGACGTGCCTGGTGACGTGCGGTGCAATCCGTCGCTAGTTGTTCACTGACTGCTACTTGCAGAAACCGTACGGGAGCATAGCTTGAAGTAGTCTTTTTCGACATGCCAGCTAAGTTTGGCACGTAACTTCTTGAATACTACAATCAGCAGTCTTGCGGAAGTGTTCCTCAGCTGCTAAGACAAATACGCAACTGAAAAACGACGAGTCTTCACGTAAATTAATTTTACCAACTACCAAGTAAAATAATTTCTCTGATTTTCTGGGCCTTGAGTGATAAAGTATGAGCTGAATTCAGAGTCAGTGTAAAGTCCGCTACAATCCACTTTGTTACGCGCTGCAATTTTTGGTATTTACATATTACAGGCTTTTCCACTGTTTTGAAGGTGGTGGTTGTTCTGTGGTCTTCAGTCTGAAGACTGGTTTGTCACAGGTTTCCACACTAGTCTATCCTGTGAAAGCCTCTTCGACTCTGAATATCTACTGTAAATGTGCATTCATTTGAAACTAAGCACTGCTTTCATGCCTATGTCTCCCCTTACAATTTTTATCCCCCTCCACCTCCACAATTCCTTCATTAGCAAAATTACTGTTGCATGGTGCATCAGGATGTTTTCTATAAAACGATGCCTTCTTTTAGCCAAGTAACACCATACACTTACTATTTTCTCATTTTTATGTACACACTCATTAGTTAGTAGATTTACCCATTTAATGTCCAGCATACATTTGTAGCACCACATATCAAAATCTTCTATCCACTTCTTGTCTGAACTACATGTCGTTCACGTTTCACTTCCGTAGAAGTGATAAATACCCTCAGAAAACATTTGCTAACACTTAAATTTATCTTAAATGTTAACAAATTCCTATTTTCATAACCATTTTTCTCTAACCATTCTGCATCGGCCATCACCAGTCATTTTGCTGTCCAAACAGCAAAACTGATACATTACTTTTAGAATCTCATTTCCTAATCTAAGTCCCTTAGCGTTGCCTAGCTTAATTCGACTACATTGATTACCGTCGATTTACATTGGTTGACACTCACCTCAGACCCTCTTTTCAAGTCATTAAATCCATCAACTGCTCTTCCAAGTCCTGTACCATCTCTGACGGAATTGTAAATTCATCGACAAACCACACAGTTTTTACTTCTGCTCCCTGCACTTGAATTCCCTTTCGAAATTTATGCTTTGTATCCTTTGCTCTTACATTTTGTTTACTGCTTACTGCGAAAATTTTATAACGTTGGGGATAGGATTCTGCACTGTCTTCCTGCGTTTTCAACCACCCATCCCTTTCATGTCCTTCGACAGCTACATAACTCCAGTCTGGTTTCTGTACCAGAAGTAAATAACCTTCTGTTCCCTTTATTTTCTGTCTGGTAACTTCAAAATTTCAAACAGTGTTGCGATGGTATTTTCACAGAAAGGAAGGTAATTGTAGTACCAAAAAAAAGTAATAATTACATGAAATGTATTTGCAGTCGTGAATACGAAAGACCATCAACTGTATAAGAGAATGACGACAGTGAAAATTTGTGCTGGACAGGGATACGAACCCGGATTTCCCGCTTTATGCGAACGGTCGCCTTAACTGCTTTGGCTATCCGGTACACGACTTACGGTCAGACTCAAACCTCCATATGGCGCCGTTCCTGTTTCACAACCGTACCCGTATACACTATTTAATTCCCGTACCTGTGAGGACATTCTAATTCAAATTTGCTGCCTGTATTTGGCGGAAAAATACTATTACAGTGCATGTCTTTATGTATTAAAATTCCTCTCCAGTATGGGAATTACATAAAGTGCGTATGAGTACAGTCTGTTACGCAGGACCGACGGCACATGGAAGTTTGGTTTTGACCATACGTCGTGCACCGGATAGCCAAAGTGTTTAAGGCAACCGCTCGTGTTAATCCGGTTTCGAGTCCCGGCCCGGCACAAATTTTCATTGCCGTCATTCCCATATATGTTCCCTTATATAGCGAATACATTCATGTATTTCATAACGACTGTAGTCGCTGCAGTATCTGTTCCTTTGGAAATGCAAGCATCTCCCAAGGAACATTGCATTGTTCTCCTTAGGAACACAGGCACTCCAATAGCGTAACGATAATTACAGTCTTATTCTGTGACGAGTTACCGGAGACTGGTCGCTTCCGCCAAAATACTGAAACAATCCCTAAATTTTACAGCTTTATTCCGGTTTCAATCTGAGTAATACAATTGTTACAACAATACTACCGTTCAATGAAGGCGCTGTATGCCGTTCACGAGACATTCTGCAAATCGTAAGAAGGTATGTAATTAATACGTCTTTGATTTATTACAGCAGAAACGCAGTTATGCGGCTTCACTGAGTATTGACTTTCGCGTAACTTTTTGAAGTTCGTACGATGTGTGACTTATAGGCACCACTTCGTTCACTGGCAATAAACTTATAACCCTCGTACTAGAAGGTCTTAAATGAATGCTTTCAGTTGACCACATAAATCACTAACTCTTCTACAGAAAGCAGGAGTAAAACTTAGCAACACAAAAGGTATCACTCGTATCGAAAAGGATGTGATGACCAGGAATACACGGTGGCTGGGCTTGTAGGACTCAAAGTGGTCGGGACCGGTGTCACGGACACGCCCGACCGTCCGAGGTCATGTCTTCCGTGGTTTTCCTACATCATGTCTGACGAAGGTTGGCATGATTCCTAGAGTAAAGACTACATCCGATTTTCTATTCCCTCTTTGTGCATTATCTACCCTGGTTCTAATGAAGTTCACTTCAACGAGACTTTAAATCATCGACTTCCGTCAGTGAATGTGGTTCTTATACAGGGTTTTTCACACAGGCTGTTCGCAACGAAACGGGCCCGTAAAATGATTTCCGCATCTCATCAAAACGTTGTTTAAACATCAACGTCATGGTTACCAAACAGTCGGAAACGATTTCGAACGCTAACAAACACTGCTCGTGTTCATAGATGTCTGCGGAACTGCATAACAAAATCGCAACGATGGTGAGCTGTGCTAGTGGAAATCATCGTGTCAGAACATTGTCGAAAACGAACAGCGTCTTAATCGTCTGTGGTGCATGGGGATAACCCTCCTGACCAACACGTCCGTGTTCCTATCTGCCAGTGGTTTGTAAATGAAATTATTCTGATCCTCACTTTTGATTTCGTGACGTGAACTCTTCTTCGGTTGTCTCCGGGTATGTGAATTCTTATTCGTTATAAAATCTTCGTCGGTCGTTCTAATAGCCTATGCGTAATGTTTGGAATGGTGTTTGGTGCGGAACCTCACGAATACTTCTGTTTTGACCATCATCTATTACTTTAAGCAGTCCCCGACAATGCAGATGTTAGTGTCAGACCAAAGCATTTCACTTCATGAAAATTCTTTCTGTACACCGTTGCAGTGGTTGTGAATGGGTCGCGTGTTCCACAGGCTGCGGGCCAGCGCAGCGGGCCCGGGTTTTGCAGTGTCCACCCCTGGCGCCTCCCACGCGGCACTGCAGTTGCCAATTATTCGGGGACTCCCCGGGGCTGCAGCTGCAAGCCCCCGCTGCCCTGATTAACCCTTTTGTAGCGTGTTGCAGGGGAGAGGGCCATCTGCCGTCAGAGGGGCAGTGCGCTGCGTGGAGGGTTCCACTAACCGTACTCAGCATCCCGGGCCTACTGGTGCTGCCACAGTCCATGCTCCAATGCCGCTAATGCGTAACCTCTCCATCTTCGCTCATCGAATAAACCGGGCTGAAGCAGTTGGACCACAGGTAGCATCTTCTTACACTGGAGTGACAAAAGTCATGGGATACCTTCTAAAATCTTGTTGCTCCTACTTTTCCCCAGTGCAGTGCAGCAACTCGGTGGGCTATGGACTCAACAAGTCATTGGATGTCCCCTACAGAAATATTGAGCCACGTTGCCTCTATAGGGGTCCATAATTGCGAAAGCGTAGCCGACATACGACTTTGTGCACGAACTGACCTTCCATTGTGTCTCACAGTGTTCGTAGCGTGGCCAAATCGTTTGCTCGAACTGCCCACAATGTTCTTCAAACCAAATGTGAACAACTGTGGCGTGGTGGCTTGGCGCATTGTCATCCACAAAAATTCCATCGATCTTCACGATCATCAAGTCCTTGAATGGCTCCAAATGGTCTCCAAGTAACCGAACATCAACATTTCTAGTCAATGATCGGTTCAGATGGACCAGAAGACTCACTTCATTCCATGAACACCCAGCCCACATCGTTATGGAGCCACTACCAGCTTGCACAGTGCCTTGTAGACAGCATGGGTCCATGGCTTCGTGGGACCTGCGCAAAACTCGAAACCTACCATCAGTTCCTACCAACTGAAATCGGGACTCATCTCATTAGACCACGCTTTTCTACTCATCTAGGAACCAACCGATATCATCACGAACACAGGAGAGGTGCTACAGGCGATGTCGTGTTGTCAGCGAAGGCACCCACGTCGGGCGTCTGCAGCCATAGCCCATTAACGTCAAATTTCGCCGCTTTGTCCTAAAAGATAAGTTCGTCGGACGTCCCACATTTGTTTGTGCTGCTGTTTCAATCAGCGTCGCTTGTCTGTTAGCACTGACAACTCTATGGAAACGCCGCTGCTATCGATCGTTAAGCCAAGGCCGTCGGCCATTGCGTCGTCCATGTTGATGTCTAATGTTTGGTACTTTCGGCACACTCCTGATACTGTGGATCCCTGAATACTGATTTTTTTCTAACGATTTCCGAATTGAAGTGTCCCATGCATCTAGCTCCAACTACCATTCCGCGTTCAAAGTCTGATAATTGCCGTTGTGCGGCCATAATCAGGTTGGAAGCCTTTTCACACGAATCACCTTAGTGAAAATGACAGCTCCGCCAATGCACTGGGCTTTTATACCTTCTGTGTGCGGCACAGTCGCCATCTGTATGAGTGGATATCACTATCCTATGACTTCTGTCATGTGATGTGATGTATGGGAAAAAATTTATGCTTGTTCAGTACACTTTTATATCCTTATGACGGCCTCCTGGGAAAGATTATGCGTACCCCAACTCTCTGTGTCCAGTGTTAATAACGTGGCAGTTTGCGAATCGTGTAACAGAGGCGGGACTTGGGTATCAGCCGAGTATTCACCTAGTAGGATGTGGGAAACTGCCTAAAAGAGATCTCTCATGTGTCCAACACATTGATCCTCATCGTTAATCTGGCGGATGGTTTCGATCCTGGGTCGGCGCACTTTGCCATTCGGAAAGCGGCGCTTTATGACTAGCGTTTCTTGGGGCTCATTACTGAAGACAATTCTACTCCAGACAATGAGATTCCAGTAGTGGAGGTCTTTCTCTTGAATAAATCATCCTATTTTCAAGAAATTTTGATGATTTGTTTGTTGTACATTTACGTCCGATACGGATAATTCCTTCTTGGTGCATCGTTTTATTGTCTTAGAGTATATTTTCAGTGTAATACAGGTACAAAGGCAAATAGGTGTAAGAAATCGAACGAAATCCTAATACTTTGCAACGAGCCACTTGGGAGAAAGAGTACCTTACACCATACTAGAAACCATCGCTAAACAGCCTCTGACTTTTTAGGTGTCATTCGGGAGCACCGTGTATAATAACATCTCAACTCATACTCCTCGCTCGCAGAGCAGCACTTTGAGAGCTCCAAAAATGGTTCAAATGGCTCTGAGCACTATGGGACTTAACTTCTGAGGTCATCAGTCCCTTAGAACTTAGAACTGCTTAAACCTAACTAACCTAAGAACGTCACACATATCCATGCCCGAGGCAGGATTCGAACCTGCAACCGTAGCGGTCGCGTGGTTCCAGACTGAAGCGCCTAGAACCGCTCGGCCACTCCGGCCAGCTGAGAGCTCCAGATATTTGGGAAGTTCTCTGGGAAGTTATTCAGTTCATTATGCACTTTGCCCTAACACTCCCTCGATGCGGTTTCCAGATCGCGAGATCCGTCCTACAGCCATGTTCTGCGTAATACGTGTCCCAAGAGCATTATAAGCGTTCTCTATGGGTTTTATGTTTGGCAGATACACACAACTCGCATTTCGCGTGAAATTCTGAACCTCCACGGACTGAGAAATTCCCTTCGATACAATACAATATAACGGTTGACTCTTACAGAGAAGAAAATGGCAACCAGTAACATTTTATAATGAGATTTATTTATTTAAATAGCACCGTTACCGGTTTCGAACAGACAGATTCATCATCAGACGACTTGTTCAAGTGTTCATACAGTCTTCGCCACTGCAAGAAAACAAGAAATGAACACTGGACCGTAATAACGCGGATTTTTCAATGGGACCATCACCATAACGAAATTTCATCATTTAGGAAAACAAAAAAATTAAAGCTTCTGTAGAATGTATCTTAACGAACAAGCCGTCTAATGATGAACCTGTCAGGTCGAAACCGGTAACGGCGCTGTTTAAATAAATAAATAGCGTTATTAAAAGAGACTGGTTGCTGTTATCTTCCATGTAAGAGATAACCTCTATTTTGGAGACGGCCACGGACTCAGAATACCAGTTTTCGACAAAATAACAGTACCATATCTGGACCATCTGTGCTGCAAAGGTAACCTCCAGTGATATTCCATAAGGAAGAGCTGGCTAGAGCTCCGAATTGGGAATGTTTGAGAATTAATATTCTCTTTTCTTTTCATAGGAACTTTAATATCCCTGTCAACGGCCCGTATCTATCGCTACTCAGAGGCGCTACAGATCATGCTAGACGATCGTCACCTGTGACGTGCGTAGCAGTTCGCTTGGACCGAGCTACTCACAGCCACGGAGCAAGGAAAGCAGTAGTGATTCACACTAGTACAGTCATTTGCATTAGCTACTACCTGTCACGCCGTTTTGCTTATTGGATTGCGACAATGCATTATACCTGTACTTTCTTGTTTAAGTTAGTGATTTTCGCTCCCCGTTCAGCTCTCGACGGCCTTGGTTTCGTTTGTGGATTATGCATTAATATTTGGAGAGTGGGCAGAAAACAAACCATTCTAGGATTAGCCTTAGGTGGGTCATGGGAACCGTGGAAAACATAAATAAGGAAAATTAAAAATCTTAGTTAAGAAACAGTTTTGACCACATAAAGTGATTTATTTATATTTTAAATGGGGCTTGTTTTGACCGGTGTGAGATCAACTTCAGACCAGTGACTCCTTGATGACTTTTGGAAAAACCGGCCGTCGTTTGAAATATAAATAAATCACTTTATGCAGTCAGTACTAATTTCAGTAAAAATTTTTAATAGCGGCTTTGACAGCTGCAGTTCCCATTTTTAAATCAGGGTGGTTGGACGAGTATATGAACGGCCACACTACCCAATCTGAGTCCATCTCCTTTAACACTGCCTCATCTTGCTCTGCTGTGTATTACATCATCGTTATCAGCCAAAACTACTACAAGTCGATTTTAATCCTTACTGTCAAGAGTTTTCAAGTGTCGTAACGTGCCCAATGACTTCTCCTGCACTCCTTCTAGTGTACAGAATCGATTACACCTGAACAGCAATCTGAGAACGTCAAATTTGTTGTATCTCGTAATTACGCTATTGAGCAGTGAAATTAAAATGCCTTCAAAAGCTTTAAAATTACTAAAATCTTTAAATGGAGATTAGAATAAAAGAAGATACATCTGTAACGAACTTGAAGGCTGTTTTGAGCACTACAGTTTTTACAATTACTATAACATCAAGATCTGTTTGCAGAATTAAGGATCTGAAACGCTACATTCCTAAATGACTCAAAAGAAAAGTACTGGCATATATTGACCTACGTAGCGAATAGGTGAAGTTGTGCTTTTTAACGAAGTTAAGAATCACAGAAAATCTGATTAGAAGTCAGAGGGAATCCTGTCGATCCCGAATTGAGTAAATGATCAACAGGACGTCTGTAGATCAAACTGGTGTTCTATGTTCCTAGTAACCAATATCATAGGAAAACCACACCCCGATGGTGCGAACCACTACTTGTTGAATATTCCATTGAAGAATATTGATACCCATGAGTTAGACACCCATGATACAAGTGAAGTAGAATAATCGAGCTAATGGTCCATAATTATGTAATAGTTCTCACAACAAAAGATGTTTTAATATGTTATAATTTTTCTTTTTTACTAACTTTGTCTTGTCCAATAACTAACTCTCATATAATTTTAAAAGTTGTGGTATCTAAGTTGATTTGACTGTAAAGAGAGTACTTATCACTGCTTAAATGAGACATCACAACGCCCGTGTCAGTCTAAAAGCATAAAGCGTTCAGTGACTAAATAAGAAAGTCGCGTTTTAGTTAACGTAGTTGCCAGACAGGGAAACCAAATTGCGAGTCTCAGCACTCAGCCTAATTCACATACGTCCAATTACAAATTTTGAAGCCGCAAATCACTGAATTTATAATAAAGTTCATTTAATATTATGATAGTCACTTGTTCTCCCCGAAATTAACTTATGATCTTAGACACTGCACACAATACTCATTGTCATTTATAATCATATTGCATGGACCCAAAGATATTAATTAAAATTTAGCTTTAAGGTCAAAAAAGTTTCCGGAAAGTAACGAATGAAATTCACTAGACATAAATGTTAAATCTGGGGTCTTCAAGAAACTTTTTCCAAAGCTCTCTGTCACATGATGTAGGTTTTCGATATGCGTCTAAAATACGAAGAATTGGGATGAAAGAATTTGCTATCTTGCTATTGACGGTCAAACTACAACAGCAGTAGCAAAAGTAATTTAATTCATTATGGACAACGGGAGGTGCAGGAACCATTACAGTGCCCAAAGAAACTTTACACAGCTTATAGGAAAATTACAGTATGAAATAAGGTGCAAAACATCTTAGCAAACAGTTAGAAAGGAAAACATCATTGATAACTGTATTATCACAGTAAATTTTTATTTTTCTGGATTTACAAGAGTGAGAAAAGTTTAAACATATAACACGTCAGCCTCAGTTGCAAATAGAAACCAATCTTTACCTAGGTTTCAGCCAAATTCATTTGACCTTCTTCAGAAACTATTGACACAAAACTATTGCATGCAAAAGTTCGGCCGTGTCAAGTATAAAACTTCGGCATGCAATAGCTTGGTGTCAATAGCTTCTGAAGAAGGCCAAATTAATTTGGCTAAAACCTGGGTAAATACTGCTTTATATTTGCAACTGAGGCTGACGTGTTATATGTTTAATTATCACAGTTGCTGGCGGGGCTGCACGATGTAAAAAATTGTTGAGAAAAGTTTCGATAAAAGCTTTAAAGTTGGGAGAAGCGTTTCAAACGTCAGACTTCGACAGTTTTCAGGTCGAAACTTCTTCCCTGCACTGATATTACTGGAACGGACAAGCTGTAGAGCTACAAAAAGTTTTTGGAGTTGCTCGGCGGCAGGGGAGCAGACACTTGGCTGGCGACCACCGGGGGTGGCTCAACTGTGTGTGGCAGCTGTTGGCAGCAGGGAGGGTCAGGCACTGTGAGACTGGCGCAGCACCTAGCGCAGGCGGCCGCCGCTGACCCGGAATTGTCGCCCCGGGCGACGTCTACTGTTGGAGGGGATGGGGGAGGCGGAGGAGGAAGACGGATGGCGACCGGTCCCTCATCCCTCCAAGAGCGGGGACACACTTGTCTGTTGCACGACGGAAGAGTCCTACGGAGTCGTGTGGCCAGGTGCTAAGACACTGGACTCGCATTCGGAAGGAACAGAACTCATGATTTTTTAAGTCGGTTCTGAACTGCTGCGCGGGCAATTTCTGTTGTTTACTCGGCTCCGTATCTCTGACTTCATAGCAGTTGGAAGAATTCGAGCAGTTTGCATTTTGTTTCCAGTCGCTGCCAACCTTGGCCTGCTACAAATGTGATGTGCCTTAGAAATCGCTTTAAATGTTCGGTTTCAAAACACTGTACAGTGTTTGGGTATAAGAGCGTACGTTTCCACGACTACCATCAATTCGAACTGAAGTTTCTTGGGAGTTAGTGCGAATCATTACGAAACACTATAGTAACAATAACACCGACTTACTCCGCAAGCCACCGTATGGTGACTGGTCGAGAGTACCGTGCTCCACCACTGCTAATCATTCCCCTTCCTGTTCACCCCCAAAAGGAGCGAGCAAAAAACAGCCGCCTATATGCTTCCGTACGAGCATTTATTACAAGAGATGAACATTGGTGGAAGTAGAACTGAGCCGGCCGTTGTGGCCGAGCGGTTCTAGGCGCTACAGTCTGGAACCGCGTGACTGCTACGGTCGCAAGTTCGAGTCCGGCCTCGGGCATGGATGTGTGTGATGTCCTTAAGTTAGCTAGGTTTAAGTAGTTCTAAGTCCTAGGGGTCTGATGACATCAGAAGTTAAGTCCCATAGTGCTAAGAGCCATTTCAACCTTTTAGTAGAATTGCTCCGCACATTGTCACTAGCGGTTCTCTAACCGTTCTCAACAGCGTATAATTGGAAGAACGTTGTATTTCGCTCAGGGACTCCCGTTTCATTTTACGTACCACTTCGTTCATACTCGCGCCTTCTTCGAGCATATCCATAACAAGTCTAACAGCGTGGCTCTGAATTGCTGCTATATCTTCCTTTAATGCCACCTGGTCGGTTCCAGAATACTCGAGCGGCACTCTAGAATGAGTCACACGAGTGATTTGTACACCGTGTCCTTCATAGTAAGGTACACTTTCGTAGAATTGTTCCAATAAACCGAAGTCGACCATTCGCCTTCACTAAAAGCGACGTTAGATTGTCATTCGATTTCACGTCGCTCTGCAGCGGTACATCTGCATAATTTACCATGGTGCTGGCACAGAGCATCAATGACCACACTTAATTTCAGTACAGAGTTATCAGCCAACGCTCAGATATAGCTCTTATTGGCTTAACAGGTTTCGACATGTCTTTGCCAAGAACCCACTGAACTTATTAGCCGATTGCTACATCGTTGCGTAGGAGGAGTGTGTATCTCCTCAGGGCTCATATTAGAAGACTCTAGTAATAGGGGGCCCCCTAGTACTAGTAATAGGGGCCCCCTAGTACTAGTAAGAGGGGGCCCCTAGTACTAGTAAGAGGGGGCCCCTAGTACTAGTAAGAGGGGGCCCCTAGTACTAGTAAGAGGGGGCCCCTAGTAAGAGGGGGACCCTAGTAAGAGGGGGACCCTAGTAAGAGGGGTACCCTAGTAAGAGGGGGACCCTAGTAAGAGGGGGACCCTAGTAAGAGGGGGACCCTAGTAAGAGGGGGACCCTAGTAAGAGGGGTACCCTAGTAAGAGGGGGACCCTAGTAAGAGGGGGACCCTAGTAAGAGGGGGACCCTAGTAAGAGGGGGACTCTAGAGGGACACCTAAGGAGATGCATACTCCCCCTACACACTGACACACACAGTGGGTAATAAGTTGCTCAATCTGCTGAGAATGACAAAAATGTCGAAACTGGCTTAGGAAATAAGCATTTTAGACTGTTATGTCGTCAGTGAAGCGTATCATGGAAGTTCTCGTCACACGAATGTATGTGTAGGCAACATACAGTTAGGTGAAGAATTCTGACATTATACATGTGACGAATTTTGAATGATAAGAAATTCCGGAGTGTGTAATTAATTCAGTTGTAATTAGTAAAGTGATTACTTAACGAATCTTACGTATTGTTCTCATAGTCGTATATAGTCTGCCGAAGCAATGCTGCATTGGATGCCGTGAAAGACAGTTGGCCGACAGACTGTGTTTTAATCACGTTCCATTGTATCACGCGGTGGAGAGTGTCTTAGCGTCTGTCGGCATTAATGAGAACAGACCGACAAAAAAGGACGAAAATGAGACACGCTCCAAGAGAGCCGGAGAAATGAGTCGCTATCTAATTGGAAGGTGTCCCATTACCAGGATTCCTTTAACCTGTAGATTCGTATTTGCATTGCAACTCATGTGTTGTTCCTGTGTTATATTTTTGTGATATTTCTCTCAAAAATCAGAAACTTTTAAATAAAAGATGAACTGTGGTATCGTGTTGAAGCTGCGTGGGCAACTGTACTTGTACACACCACCAAGCTCTGTTTGACTCAATGCCCAGGCGCATCAAGGCCGTTATTACGGTCAGGGGTGGTTGTTCTGGGTACAGATTTCTCATAATCTATACACCCAAACTGCGTGAAAATGTAATCATATGTCAGTTCTAGTACAATGTATTTGCCCAATCAATACCCGTTTATCATCTGCATTTCTTCTTGGTGTAGCAATTTTAATGGCCAGTAATGTATTAATTTGGGGTAGGAATTTATGGGGTCGTTCCTCTGGACCACAGAGCTGTACAGCGGTATGTCATGGATCATGGGAAAATCGAAAAGCAAGAGAAGTGAAGCGTTTCATATATAGTGCTACAAGCTGAAAATTAAGTGACTGATAAGATAGGAAATGATGAGGTATTTGAGAATGGGCGAAGACAGGTATTTGTGGGAAACAGCGACTAGAAGAAGGGACAGGATGATACGACATTTGTTGAGACATCAGGGAATAAGCTCCGGACTACAAGAGGGCGCAGCAGAGGGCAAAACTGTAGGGTAAGTGAGAGAAAGGAATTCATCCAAAAAATAAACTTGGACGGTTTGTTTAAGTGTGTAACGAATCATTGCCACATTTTCTTTCTACAATTTTTTTTCTTCGACTACACACTCGGTGAAAAATAATGTTTCTACATTGATGTTGCAAAATTAATTATGAAATTTATACTATATTTCGAACTTGTAAAATACGTATACGTGCTTATACACTGGGGCTTGTCAACGCGTATAACTGTAAAGTAGAACACTAATGGGTGGTCTCCCGAAGTTTCTTGGAAGCAGAACAAAAGGGCTATACGATACCCACTCATACGCTCTTCAATTATCGTTTTTGAGTACGTGGCTATGGACGAGTAGCGCTCGCCAGTGGGTGGGAGGTGCTCTTGGATAACTTCGAATAGGACAGTATTCGCGTTTAAAGACATCTCTGTGGCCAACAGCGAGCAAGCAGCAGTCTGGCGTAATTGAAGGCGATCGTCATCCGGTGCCCCGCAATCAAGATTTGCGATTTAGACTGTTTTGTACGTAAAAGTCTGTCCCGGTGCTTATGTTGGTTAATTGACAACAACACAACTGTGTTACCGCAAAATATAGAGGAACAATAAAATTTATTTACTGTAGTTACCTTAAAACAGATTTACTGCTATTTGAACTGGATCAGATATCAGTCTTTTCTAAAGACCTTGAGACTTAAGTTTGAAAAGCAATCTGTACCATTAAATCACATTAATTACCTTTCTGATACGAATATTTCGTCTCTTCTTTAATGTGTAACCGAATTGACCTTATTGTGGATTGGCATTCACTACTTTGGCGTTAGACGGTCATTTTCAGTGCAAAGTTGTTTCATTTGTTGTTCAGGAAAGTTATCTTAATAGTTTCGGTCAGATTAGATTGTGCAAACTTATGCCTGTAGGCGTCATTGTGTTGCGAAGCGCTTACATTGTAGCATGCATGTTACGTGAGTCACAGTAATTGCAAGAATTAATTTAAGTACTAGGCTTTCTTTCAAAATTTGTCATAAAATGTAGTTCTTTAAGTCAAAGTAACTTTTTGAATCGAATATGGGAGGTTTCGCTTCGTACTCGTCAAGCATTTGCATGATATTACACGCGACTGTTTGGCTAAATTACAAGATCCATTACTGGAGTAACTAATATGTTACTCAGTGGAATCATTCGAACCAGCCTGGGGACCACACTGATTTATTTTTATTTTGGTGAATAGTGAGCGCTTATTCCGTTTCAGACTGATTGCTAAATGCACTACATGTATCAGAATTACAGTGTAATTTAATTTGAGTTGAGCGAGAGAAGAGACTGTCATTTTCGGCTTAAGATGCACATTTCCCCGCATCGTTTAGGTTTTTCTTCGGAACAGATTGCCGAACGGTTCAACTGACGAACACACAGTTATTGCGATTTTAGCGTTTGGGGTGTGTGGTGTTGCAATTGCTGTTCTGAAATAAAGAATTAAACAGAGATTAAGTCTTTGGGGGGGGGGGGGAGGGGGGGCGTCGCATCAAACTCGGCTGGAAAAAAAATTGCTTAAGAAACTTCCAGTACTGCATAGCAAAGGCAAGGTTCAAACGCCAAACGTCAATGTACCGTATACTCCACCGGAGAGTGAAAGATTCGTGCCGAATCCATAGGATGTTTATAAATTAGTTACACAAAGCTAACTTTAATTGTGGAATGGGCAGATAACTTACAGAAAACTTTGCTACCGTACTGAATGAAATATATCTTCAAGTCTTATTGCCGTCTGGAAACTGTTATTTCCCGACGTTCCCGCTGTATGAAATGAGCGAATGAGTTATTCTAACAGTCTTCATGAAGTTATATTACGGTGCAGAGCGCACTCAATCTTGTTTATGGTTTCCTGAATCCAAATCCGCTACTACAGTTCGGAGACTGTTGAGCGCTAAGTGTTCTGATACGGGGTGAGCAGAAACCACGTCACGTAATTGAACATCAATGGGACTCGTCTAACGTAAATGGTTTTTTTGCACTGTAAGCCGTAACAAGATGCACGGTCCTTTCTGTTATTTTGCCGAGTCAGCTTCAGTTGGCCCATCTTACATGAGACGCTTGAACATAATTTAATGCCTCAGTTACAACAGGACATGGGCACAGAATTTGTTTTCCAGCAAGATGGCACGACACCACATTATCATCGTGAAGTTGTCGGGTGCCTCCGGAGTAATGTGACGAGTTTCATTGTACCTGGTGGAACAGTATATTGGCCACAACGGTGACCTGACATAACCCCAATGTACCTATCTGTGTGGTATTGCATTAAAGACAGTGTGTCTGTTTCTCCGCTTCTGGGGAACGTCGACGAGCTGCGACAACGGATAGCACAAGCATTTGCCACCACACAAGACTTGCTTTATAGGATTTGGCAGAAAACTGATAACAGATGGGACATTTATGGTTTTACGAAAGCCAGCCACTACAGGAAGGCACGAGTAATATACAATATGTACAAGAACCAAGAGGGAGTGATAAGAGTGGACGACCAAGAACGATGCGCTCGTATTAAAAAGGGTGTAAGACAGGGATGCAGTCGTTCGCTCCTACTGTTCAACCAGTGAATCGAAGAAGCAATGATGGAAATAAAAGAAAGGTTCAGGAGTGGCATTAAAATTCACGGTTAAAGGATATCAATGAAACGATTCGCTGATGACATTGCATGCTATTCTGAATGGAATGAACAGTCTAATGAGTACAGAATATGGACTGAGAGTATATCTAAGAAAGACGAAAGTAATGACAAGTAGCAGAAATGAGAACAGTTAGAAACTTAACGTCAGGATTGATTGGCACAAACTTTATGAAGTTAAGGGATCCTGTCACGTAGGCAGCAAAATAACCAATGACGGACAGAGCAAGAAGGAAACTCAAATGGCTGTAAGCACTATTGGACTTAACACCTGAGGTCATCAGTCCGCATTATTTACATTAGTAAACTTTTGATTTCTGCTTATTGTCTGTAGCTCGTGGTGGAGTCACAATTTCGACTCCGGTGGGAACCAAATGGACAGAATGTTTTGTGTGTTAACGTCTGCCTAGCCAGTAAAGTCGACTTGGTGAAGCAGCGAACAATCCGAAACGGAAGAGGGATTCATTCTGTCTCGCGGGTTTTTGCCTGTCAGCCCACTGTGTACATTCGTGCGTCACAGCACTCGCTGACGTCACGCAGCGCTCTACTTGAATGAGGGAACGCCACAAAACAATCCGTGCTTCCCGTCTCGGCGTGTCTTCTGGTACCCGCTACAGCTGTTAGAGAATAATATTGCGTAATACCCTACACACAGTACCACATTAACACCGACGTGCCAGTAGGAGAGAATTTTTCTGTGTCTGATTCAGCCTCTAGGCGACATATAAGAATTTTCCCTAGTATAGAGTGACAGGGTTGATGGAAACTTTATCCCTTTTTGTATAAACAGAGCCATCGAAGTTTGATATTGGTCTGTGTAAATTGATTAATCATAGTGAACATATTCCCACAGTTGTTTGTCTGCTGCTGACAAGTGTTGTTGTGGTGGTACGCTTCTTCTCAGCAGATCATTTTCATAAATTGAACACAGCTGTACTTGGTATCTTAGCGAGAATCTGTCATTAAGCATTTTAAAGTGTCCTTGTGTTTTCACCAAATGAAAGAACAGAAAAATAATGTTATCTCTAAATATTAATTAGGGATTTAAAAATAGACAGTGTTGTAAAAGTTTAGTTTTCTTAGTTTTAGTGGATTTATACATTGTTGAGAATTTCTCGGGTATTCAGCCGGGTAGCGTCGCCCAAAAGGCGAGATATTTCGGCAAGCCGACTTACTGCCATCTTCAGGCGTTCTTGGACGCCTAAAGATTGCAAGAAGTTGGCTTGCCGAAATATTGCGCCTTTTGGACGACGCTACCCGGCTGAATACCCGAGAAATTTTCAAGGTTTCTGTACGCCGGGGAAACCTCAGATCACACGATTTATACACTATTTACTTGAATTAATTTTTGACTTGGTTTGTGTGCTGGTCTATGCTTACTGGCGTTTTTCATAATTTTTTATGCTGTCATTAAAAAGTTGGACCAAAACATGAATATGTTCGTTCCCATTTTCAAGGCCTTCATACCAGTGTAATGTCTAGATCGTGAAACTTACTGGCTTGGAAACAGTCTAGAAGTAAACCCTACATGGCAGCTGTGGGACAAATATAGATGCAGTCTTCGAAGAAAATCATCCACGCAAGAGAAATCAGCTAATTGCGCGCATTCAGGAGGAACTAAATTTAGTGACCATTGAAGAGATAACATTGCTCTTGGAGAGTTTTCTCAAATGAGCTGAAGAATGTCTTCACAACCAGGAATGCAATATAAAATAGCTGAAAATGGAAGTTATGACTGCCCAATCATAAAAACCCTTGAGGCTGAAAATTTCCGTCCACCCTGTACAAATATGTTCGAAGCTTCCGTGACGGTAACAATACTAAAAAGAGACCATTGAGGGGTCACAACTTGCAAAAAATCACTCAAATAACATACACGTACTGGGTAAGTGGTAGAATTTTGATTTAAGTACAATTCCGATCAACATAATGTTTCCCGTCATTTTTCGGTTTCCTAGTGTTGGTAGCACTTGCCTTTGTATGAGGTTACAGTGCGGAAGGTTTCTGCAGCTCGTCCTGGATTTTGCCTGACTACACCAGTTTGTGCTACAGAAATACAAATTTTATTTTGTTGAAAGGTCAGTGAAGTTACTCAGTTTTATGCGCTCTAATAAACTGACTAGTTTTCAGGTGCTTGTAAACTCTATATTAGTGAAATTAAAGACTTGTTTTCGTACCCGGTTGTTCTGAGGCATCCACAGAGAAAGACTGTCTGACTTGTACTGACATCTCTTGGCGCGGTTCAGAACTATTTACTCTTGAATTTATTATTTGCCAATAGTACTTTCTCGATCAGAAAAATGTACAATTTCGATATTCTGCTACGATTTCGATCAATACAGTTCTTTAGATTAGTCTGTCAAGACCGGTTACTCTAGACACTTTACACACAATTACTACAAATAAATTATGTATATTTAAACATATTGTTTCTCGCGAGTATCTAAAGCAAATCCTTAGTTTTTTTGTCTTAGATGCGCCAGAAACTACCAGGAAAGAAAATCTACAATAAATAGAGACCAGTTATATTACGTGCCGCAATAAAGAGTGTAATGGATGGACATTTGAGCCTTCAAGCTGCATTAAAACTATACGACATTCCTTTCAACACTATGTATTTTAAAGTACAAATTAAAAAGAAAACTCATGCTGGATTACCTCTAACTATAGAAAACAGAATTGGTCTGTTCCGAAATGGAAGATGCTTTGATCCAGAGAATTCTATTACTAAATTAACTAGAATTACGTCTAACACCACTCCAATTAAGAAGAGCTGCATTTAGGTTGGCTGAGAAGTTTGATTCGAAACCTCCATGGAACTTAGGAAACAAGATCGCTACACTCTATTGGTTTTAGAGCAATAGCCTGCAAAAACCCGAGGGTCTTTCTCGAGCCTGAACTTAAGGCTTCAATAAAGCGGAAGTAAGCAAATATTTACAGAATTTGGAAGAAATGTTAAGGAAATACGATTCGTTTGAAAAACCAAAGTGTGCTTATAATATGGATGAATTCGGATTTTCTTCGACGCTTCAAGAAACACAAAAAAGTTCTTATTATTGACAACCACGACAGCCATACTAGCTTGTATGCTGTATAGTACTGTAGGGAAAATGGGATGAAACTTTTGGGTTTGTCTCCACACAGCACATATGTACTACAGCCATTAAACAGAACGTTATTCTAGTCTCTAAAGGTTCGTTATCACAGAATTCAAGTGAGCTGATTCATCGTAGCCCCAATGAAAACATTACAAAACAAAGATTCTTTACTATTTCCTGCATTAACACCAGCATTCAGTACCATTTATCAGCACGATGTTGTCAAGGACATTTTGACAACACCAAAGAAAAAGGGCTTGTCTAGGAAAAGGAAAACACAGACATCCGTTCGACTCACATCAGATGAAAACCTGGAAAACCTGCAGGCGGCCAGCGTGGCCGAGCGGTTCTAGGCGCTTCAGTCTGGCACTGCGCGACCGCTACGGTCGCAGGTTCGAATCCTGCCTCGGGCATGGATGTTTGTGATGTCCTTAGGTTAGTTAGGTTTAAATAGTTCTACGTTCTAGGAGACTGATGACCTCAGATGTTAAGTCCCATAGTGCTGAGAGCCATTTGACCCATTTCACCTTGCCAGCCTGCTCACATTTGTTTAGCTATAATAGACAGAGAACTGTTTGGCTCTATGCGAAGTGTACACAGTTTTACAACGTTTGTTATACTGTTCTGAATCAAAGGTTCACTATACCATAGAAAAATCAGAAAGAGAGCACGAAACCTTCTGCAATAACGTTGTCTATCCAGGAAATCTCATTCTGGTAAAATGTGAAGTAATTCTTCAGAGACGTCATTAACTAGAAACCAACAAAAGTGATTCATAACATTGTAGTTATTTACCGGATTCAATGATATGCAATGTGGCAATCTCGAAGTTTTATCGTCTCCTGAAAAAAGAATGTGATGACGACGTCTTTCAAGTGTTATAGCTTTACAAACCATACTGCTATAATTTTTAGGACTGATGACATCTCGAGTCGCGATAAATTTTAGGTGTCCACTTTGATACGCAGCAGGTTGATGAACTGTTACAAATCGCTCTATCTGTATTGATTCGACAGTTCTTGAAGAAATTTTTCACTGTGAATCAATACCGAGAATTTTCTAGAGTTATTCCTCTCTGTCGATAAAGGCTAGAGAGTTTTCCCTGTTCTGGTGAATCCTCTTCATCGCTGAAATTTTTCTTCTTAATGATTGGAAAGCATGCATCAGTCTCGGACTGCTGAGAACCAACAAACGAGCGTTTGCGACCACCACCAGCACTGCTGTGATATCCGGATTTTTCGCCATGAGCAGTGCACGCCTACTAAATGGTCCACTCTCATATGTGACGGCGCAGCCCATGATAACTAAGCCCGTTGCTTTTAACGTTATTTGCCCTGTCTTTCTTCAGTTGAAATACTTTGCATACTCTATTTGCTAATCGGATGTAAGTAAAGATTTTCCATTGGCGACTCTAGATAGCTAACACTTAACTGGGGAAAAAGTAGTTGAAGCTGTTTCACATCTGACGAAATGTGTTACTCCACGCAGCACGTACAGTTTTCATAAAACATGAAGTTATGCACCTTAAGCATTTACTTATACAATGTAAAGAAATCCAACAACGCCCATTAGATTTATTTAAAAATTATTTCTTGGATAGCAATGAAGCTGTGCTGTCCAATTATGATTCGGAGAATCGCCTTATTAAACTGCCATGAATGATCGGTGAGAGGTTGTTTTATATTTGTATTACATTCGTTGAACTAAGAAAATTGCATTTTACTTTGCGCAGAATGAGTAGTTTCGCTTGAATTTTGATAACGCGTGGCTGATAGATCAACGAGTTCAGCTATATACAAGATTGATTATTCCACTTTACGTTGTATGCTGCACAATGAGCATATTATCTTGCTGTAGTTTTTTGCAGTCTCGTTCAATGCGGAAGAAGGTTATTTGAAATATCTGCATTGCTGTCAGAGATAGTGACGAAACTATGATTTTATAACGATGAGATAGTATGTTTCTTCTGACCCTTTTATATATCTCGGCTAAAGGTCCAGAAAACTACTGCCGATGTGAGAGACGAAAGATTTTATTTTATTCATGGACACCTTTTACAGGCACGTTTGGGAAACTACAAAAGACATGAAGTGTTGTTTTCTGAAAGATCGTTGGCCAATAAAACATTTAAGATGTCCTTGTGACTTCCATAAATCACTAGAAGACAGTCATGACCGATTTACACTCCCGTATTCATACAGTCTACTTCTACATCTTGATCCATTCTACGTAAACTATTGTGACGCGCATGGAAGGCAGTAACTATCATTATAATAAATAGTAGGCCTTCTACCTGTTGCATTCACTTTCGGAACTGCGAAAGGAGGTGCTGTTTAAATGCAAGCGTGCACGCTGTAAGTAAACTAATCTTTTCTTCGTGTTCTCTACGAAAGGGATACATAGAAGGCTCTATTAAATTCTTAGATTCCTCACTTTCTTCCGGTTCCTGGAACTTCGTATGCAAGCTTTCACGTGATAGACTTCAACTATCTTCAACCGCATGCCAGTTTGCGCTTTCAGCATTTGCGTAGCAATCAAACGAACCTGTCCTCGTGCTGCCCTTTTTTGTACACATTCAGTATCTCGTGTTGGTCCTAATTAGTTTGTGTCCCACACACTTCAGAATTATTCCAGGACGCGAGAGCGTAGCAACTGGATTATACTAATATCCACTTGCCTACCTTACGATTTAATCCAAGTGATCAAACCATTTAAGAGACTGTACTTCATTGAACTCTACATTAACAGTACTACTTCTTCACCACACTGATACGCGTCACGTTAACACATCACGCGGTTACCCATTACACATCACCGACATCCCCCCCACAACTACTCACATATGCATATGTGGACACATGTTCGTCGCGTAAGCCACATTTTCTCACTGGCCCACACAACACACAACGAAAAAACTACTACTTACCAGCGAACTAGTACCTCAGTTCTCACGCGCTGCTCGTAAACAGATGTCTAAAAATAACGTTGTGGAACTGGTATCAGCCAGCGCGTATTTAACAGACAGATAAAATATACAGCGGCGCCTTTCGTCGCGCAGTTTCTTTCTGAGGCAATAAACTCGGCGCCAGTGAAGACAACCAGTACGGGTGCACCTCCGCCTGGAGGAAAGACCCCATAAATTTACGTACTTTAAAATACTAAATTTTTCCTCGGTAGCTTGACGAAACCGCTTTTATTCCGTACATGCAGCCCTGTGAATACATCCGTACCTCTCCACGTTCTAAATTCGCTTTTGAAGTGAAATGCTGTCAGCACACGGAACGTGTCCAGAAGAGGCTAGAGGACACCGCCATCTGTGTAAACAAACTTTTCTTAGCGTCAAGTCTGCTTGCGGCGGAGGTGTACCGGTAGCGAAGACAAAAGACGTCCTGCTCGGAGTATCTGTTGCAAGCCGACAAACAGTGGCTGTTCGTCTGCCTCTGAGTATTGTGAACGCACTGAATATATTTCGGTCATTACCCACAGTTACGAAACAATAGATCTTGTTGCATTTAAGGGTACTTAATATTTTCGATGAATTTATCAGAAGTATCTTAAGCTGTGTCACACTGACATGCAAACTATTCCGTCGGTATACTGTGCCTACACAGGCAGCGCTAAATAGCACACTGGCTGACGATGTTAAACGTGACTGTATCGAAGTGAAATTGTAATTTGTATCATCTGTGTTCTCGCTGGTGTAATTGTTTAATAAAGTCATATCTTATTTTGAGTTGCATAAAACGAACCTGTTTTAACTTCTTCGTTTTTTATGAGGGTACCTTTTAATAATCCCAATAATTAGCTTGATAATTTCCAGAAAGTCGTATTTGACTTGATAAAGTGTAGGCTATTTTTAAGAGTAGTTACTGTACTACCGATCAGTACTAATTGCTTTCAAGGTTTTTTTTCCTAGTGGGTCACTGAAAGATATTAGTGCAGGTCTTCCTTAGGAGCACCATATGCGTTTCTTCCACCTAAAATTAGTTTATGATAAATAAATGGTGTATTCTCACATGTGCAGACCATTGTACAAACATTGGACAGCTCCATCCGCTTCCATACTACAAATCAGGATGTCTGAGTAATTATTTGAATTGCATTTATTGAATGATAGGCAAGCACAGAGAGAAAGAGTGAAGGAGGGGTAGACGGAAAATGTTAGAGAGAGGAAGAGTGAGTAGGAGAAGGAGATTGAGTAAGAGTAGGAGGAAAGAGAAAAGGAGAGTGGGCTGAGGAAGGATGAAGAGGGACAGTTGTAGGAGGGGGAGAGGCGGTGGAAGAGAGGGTGGAGAAGGGTTTGGAGGACTGGCACAGGGGAAGCGGCAGATAGAGGGGTAGTAAGAAGGGGACAGGTATGAGCGCCATGTGCGTTATGCTGCAACATGGTGGTTATCTGAGGTCCATATTGGTGGATGAAAACACTATCCACACTATCCAGCAGTTGCAGGAAATTGAGAGTGAGTTGACCTCGCATGCATCTTAAACTTCTTCAGCCACGACTCAAAACTAAAATAGTCGGAACAGGTCCTACATCCACGGTCAACCTACACTGATGAGCCAAAGCACCGTGCCCTCTGCCCACCATCATATCAAATGCTGTGTGGTGACGTTGTGCGACATGTGAAACGATAACGAACGTATGTAAGCGGACAGAGAGGACTGGAGATTCATTCTGGAGACGATACACCTGAACGTGCATATCCACTGACATAAACGACTCTGATGAAGGGGAGATTGTGAAGGCCCGGCATCTGGGAACCAACATCTCAAATATGATGAAGTTGGTCGGCTTTCTCACTGTTATTGTGGTGATCATCGGTGGAAAGTTGTTGAAGGACGGTGAAACTACGAGTAGACGACAAGGTGCTGAACTTTCACGACTCATCATCAAACGAGTAGATCGGAGTTAGTCTGTACTGTGAAGCAAGATAGGCGGTGGTCTGTGGCATATCTGAAAGAGCAAAATGTAGATGCAACGTACATGTTTCGAGCACACTTTTCAGCGCACATCTTCGAACACGTGACTCCTCAGTAGACTGGACCGCGGATCAATGGAAACGCGTCGTCTCGCCCAATTAAGTGCCTTTCTTTCAACAACAGGTCGGTGGTCGTGTCCGGGTACGCCACCATCTGGGCGAACAGCACCTCGAAACACGCTACGACGGTGGGGACAGTATCTTGCCATGGTGGATACTCACTTGAAATTCCAGGGGACACGTAGTAGTAACGGAAGGCGCCATGACTGCTGTAGACTACAAGGGCATTATTGCGGACTATATGTTTCCGATCATTCTTGATGTCTTCCCCTAACACCGACGCCATCGTCCAGCAGGAGCCACAAGACCACAATCGCGCTACATTGGTTTGAGGAGTACGATAGTAGACTCACGTGGATGTGTTAGCTACCAAATTCGCTGGATCCGAACCCAATGAAGCACACGTGGGATACTGTCGGACGCCATTTCCGCGCCCACAGCCCAACTGTCCGTATTTTACTCGAATTGCATGACCTGTGGGTAGATCGCAGGTGCGACATACCTGTCCAGTCCTTGCCACCCAGAATTGCGATGTACTGCGTTCCAGAGGAGTACCGATACGCTACTAATCAGATGTCACAATATTTTGGCTCATCAGTGTAATTAAGTGTTAAGCTAAAAGACAATCTCTGTTACCCAACACACTTTCAGAAAACAACATTTCACACCATTTCGACTCTCCAAAACGCTCTTCCAGAAAAGGTGTACATAATGGAATACGGTGCATAAAAGATTATCAATAACCATTGTAAGTAGTCTGTTTAGACATCTTCAACTTTTATAGTCCTGTCTTCCTCAGTTGCGTGGTTGAGCCGCCAGCAGTTGTGGATGTGGAGAGAGAGAGAGAGGCCATGGTTTTGAGAGGATACTATAAGCGGACGATCTGGACGTGTGTCCGCCAGAAAAAGGAAATTTGTAAAGATGTAGGTCATGAATTGATGACTTTTGAACACTATTAAGGAAAATACATTGTTTGTTCTCTATCAAAATCTTTCATTTGCTAATTATGCCTATCAGTAGTTAGTGCCTTCAGTAGTTAGAATCTTTTATTTAGCTGGCAGTATTGGCGCTCGCTCTCTTGCAGTAGTTGCAGAAAAAACGAATTTTGTGAGGTAAGCGATTCATGAAAGGTATAGGTTATTGTTAGTGAGGGCCATTCTTTTGCAGGCATTATTGAAAGTCAGATTGCGTTGCGCTAAAAATATTGTGTGTCAGTTGTCAGTTTAGTGATGATCAGAATAAGTAAAGGGAGAACTGCCTGAGTACGTTCAGTTTTACTCAGCTGTCTCTGTACCAAATAGCGTAATAACGTAGAAGTTTACCAGCACAGTAATTCATAATTTTCAAAGGGGACGTTTCATCATTGTCAGTCAACGTAATAAAATCTTTGATCTCCCACATCGGTACTGTTATTCCAGATCTTTAGCAAAACGTATCGAAGGGCCATAAGAAATGTACATATCACATCGTAATAAAACCAAAGTTTCGTCATTGTGTCTGTAGATAAAGAAGCTCATCTCTCTCGTTAGTAGCATGTGCCAAGAATTGTACTTTGATCACTCGATCCGTTTTCAGGTATCCTGAGCATTTTTCTTACGGGGTATTTACCTTTATCTTAACATAATCTAGAACTGCAGTAAGTAAAACAGGAAAAAGTGAAGTATAAACTAACGATTTAGGCCATCAAATAAGCGGAATTTGTTTATAAGGGGCTATTAAATAGTTCCGTTTTAGGGCGTTGCTGCAGCGTGTACACAACCACGTGTGACTGCGATGCGGGTATATAAGCACCGACTTGTACGCAAGGAATCAGTGTGGCAATCGTGTCTTCCGAGGTGCATGCGTTAAATCTGGAAGCGTAACTGTGGCGACGTTATTACCAAATGCGCCTAACAGGACTAGCGTGATGTTAATCTTTCCTTCGCTGCCGAAGAGCAAACACGTTGAGATATTCCTAGGACAATGAAGAATGTGTGTTGGGTTGCACGTCTGTCCATAACCACCGTTGTGTATTTGTGCGCTAAAGGCTCCCAATACTTCGTTATAACGCACGTACCCATATCGCAAATGTCGTAACGAGAAGTTGCACCAACTGAAGCAGGAGACACTCGAGAACCCGGCCTGATCTCTCATGCGATTATCGCGCCTTCGGTCCTCTATAAAAGGCTCTGAAGGGTCGATGATTCCTGTCGGACGAGGATGAGCGGCATACAGTTAAGGAGTTCGTCACGCAGCAAAGCACGACGTTTTACCAAACGAGTATCTTCAAGCTGGTGCGTCGGTGGGGTGATTCTCCCAGTGTTCAAGGCGATTTTGGCTCTTTGGCATACCGGTTCTGGACTGTACGGCCTTCAAACGGAAGCGTTTAGAGCGCTCTTCGCATAAATTGCATGCCAGATATAAACGGGTTAAGAGATGAAACATATATGCGAAACATATTTCATACATGATGATAAGGCAGTGAAGTAAATCATTTACTTAGGAAGTGAGCTCTCCACAGACGCTTCTGAACTAACATTCACGGCCTAGCCAGCCTAGTCAGTGTGTCAGTAGAGGTGGTTTGTTCACACCTTCCTCAAAATTGACGTGATTGTTTCCATGACGGATGATAAAACTCTGTGAATGTGTCTAAAATGCAGCGACCAATCGCTATTACTTGGTGATGTTGCTGGAATTCTTTCCGCACTTACTTAAATTTCAAGTACTATCAGCACTGTGTGAGCGACACCAAAGAATGATTTCCCAACATCGTGTTAGTGCTCTTTTAAATATGGATCGCCAACAATTAATCGTACGCATACGACAGATGGATCGCCAACAACAGTTAGTGTCACATACTCTCTCTCTGGTATTTTTTTTTTTTTTACAAATAAAGCCGCTTCGGTGATCCACACTACCTTAATCGCAAAAAATTGTAATGACTGCAGTTACGTGTAGGGACTTTATCTCTTTTGTTAATATGTACATTACTCGTTACTTCCCTGAACATAGCGGCCGGCCGGTGTGGCCGAGCAGTTCTAGGCGCTTGTCTGGAACCGCGCGACCGCTACGGTCGCATGTTCGAATCTTGCCTCGGGCAAGAACTACTTAGAACTAGGTTAGTTAGGTTTGAGTAGTTCTAAGTTTTAGGGAACTGATGTCCTCAGATGTTAAGTCCCACAGTGCTCAGAGCCATTTGAACCATTTTTTAACACAGCGTTGATGCTCGAGTTTAACCCAGGGCGATGGGATAAAGTCAAATGATGAGAAACATCACGCCAGCATTTTTTATTCTCTGGAAATAAAATGCTTCGCATGAAAAGTTTGTTTCACTGCCAGGATGCGACCTGATGAGCTTGGAATCAAGAGCAGTTGTGTAACCGGAAATTGGCAGTCTCGGATGCGGAGACGAGTTTCTTCCAAAACTGAGTACAGCACATTCTGTTTTCCGCTGTGTCGATCGTGGCCCGCGGCTAAGCGCGGCGCGTCCTGTCATTCTGCAGCGGACGCCCCATCTGTTCCGGCGGGGACGCACAAAGCCATAGCACACGAGTATTAAACAGCGGGGACGGTGTAAACAAAGGGGAGTGCCGAGCCAGTAAACGGCGGCGACGGCCACGGCGTGTTTGTGTCGACGGCGATCACAACACGAGCTGTGTATGTCACGTGTCCCCACGTGGGACGCCCGCTCCGGCCGCACACGCTGCGGAAGCGCGCGCCTCTTCGTCTGGCCCAGCACCGGCTGAACTACCAGTTGCTCACATCACTTGTCACTTACATTCAGAATTTGCCCTTTGTTCCTGTAGGTAGAGGCTGACTGTGGCTTGCAATAATACTGTACAAGGTGTTTGTAAAATAGCTATGTAAAAGTACTTTTAACTGTAAAAAAGGTAGATAACTTGCAGAAATTTTTGGTACACCACTGAATGTAGTATATCTTGAAGTTTTATTTACAATTGTTCAATTTTTTGTTTGTTTGTTTGTTTGGCTCATCAGTCTTATGACTGGTTTGATGCGGCCCGCCAAGAATTCCTCTCCTGTACCAACCTCTTCATCTCAGAGTAGCACTTGCAGCTTACTTCCTCTATTATTTGCTAGATGTATTCCAATCCCTGTGTTTCTCTAAAGTTTTTTCCCTCTACAGCTCCCTCTAGATCCACGGGTGTCATTTCCTGATGCCTTGACAGATTTACTATCATCCTGTCCCCTCTCCTTGTCAGTGTTTCCCACATATTCCTTTTGAGGCGCGACGGCGTAAATCGCTCCTGTCTAGAGCCTGTGAATCGGGAGAATGACTCATGCGTGCACAGTGACAGATGGTCCGAAGACCATTTTTGTAGGTGTTGTTACCTATTCAAAAACTCAATGACATGATGTTACTGTTGGCGTACTGCTAGGAGACCTTTTCCTGCAGAGCTGATAATTACTTGAGCAACGTTTCCAAATAATTAAACTATTTCGGCCGGCCGCCGTGGCCGAGCGGTTCTAGGCGCTTCAGTCTGGAACCGCGTGACTGCTACGGTCGCAGGTTCGAATCGTGCCTCGGGCATGGGTGGTTGTGATGTCCTTAGGTTAGTTAGGTTTAAGTAGTTCTAAGTTCTAGGAGACTGATGAACTCAGATGTTAAGTCCCATAGTACTCAGAGCCATTTGAACCAGTTGGAACTACACTCCTGGAAATGGAAAAAGAACACATTGACACCGGTGTGTCAGACCCACCATACTTGCTCCGGACACTGCGAGAGGGCTGTACAAGCAATGATCACACGCACGGCACAGCGGACACACCAGGAACCGCGGTGTTGGCCGTCGAATGGCGCTAGCTGCGCAGCATTTGTGCACCGCCGCCGTCAGTGTCAGCCAGTTTGCCGTGGCATACGGAGCTCCATCGCAGTCTTTAACACTGGTAGCATGCTGCGACAGCGTGGACGTGAACCGTATGTGCAGCTGACGGACTTTGAGCGAGGGCGTATAGTGGGCATGCGGGAGGCCGGGTGGACGTACCGCCGAATTTCTCAACACGTGGGGCGTGAGGTCTCCACAGTACATCGATGTTGTCGCCAGTGGTCGGCGGTAGGTGCACGTGCCCGTCGACCTGGGACCGGACCGCAGTGACGCACGGATGCACGCCAAGACCGTAGGATCCTACGCAGTGCCGTAGGGGTCCGCACCGCCACTTCCCAGCAAATTAGGGACACTGTTGCTCCTGGGGTATCGGCGAGGACCATTCGCAACCGTCTCCATGAAGCTGAGCTACGGTCCCGCACACCGTTAGGCCGTCTTCCGCTCACGCCCCAACATCGTGCAGCCCGCCTCCAGTGGTGTCACGACAGGCGTGAATGGAGGGACGAACGGAGACGTGTCGTCTTCAGCGATGAGAGTCGCTTCTGCCTTGGTGCCAATGATGGTCGTATGCGTGTTTGGCGCCGTGCAGGTGAGCGCCACAATCAGGACTGCATACGACCGAGGCACACAGGGCCAACACCCGGCATCATGGTGTGGGGAGCGATCACCTACACTGGCCGTACACCACTGGTGATCGTCGAGGGGACACTGAGTAGTGCACGGTACATCCAAACCGTCATCGAACCCATCGTTCTACCATTCCTAGACCGGCAAGGGAACTTGCTGTTCCAACAGGACAATGCACGTCCGCATGTATCCCGTGCCACCCAACGTGCTCTAGAAGGTGTAAGTCAACTACCCTGGCCAGCAAGATCTCCGGATCTGTCCCCCATTGAGCATGTTTGGGACTGGATGAAGCGTCGTCTCACGCGGTCTGCACGTCCAGCACGAACGCTGGTCCAACTGAGGCGCCAGGTGGAAATGGCATGGCAAGCCGTTCCACAGGACTACATCCAGCATCTCTACGATCGTCTCCATGGGAGAATAGCAGCCTGCATTGCTGCGAAAGGTGGATATACACTGTACTAGTGCCGACATTGTGCATGCTCTGTTGCCTGTGTCTATGTGTCTGTGGTTCTGTCAGTGTGATCATGTGATGTATCTGACCCCAGGAATGTGTCAATAAAGTTTCCCCTTCCTGGGACAATGAATTCACGGTGTTCTTATTTCAATTTCCAGGAGCGTATTTCGTGAGAATAAAGTGTACCTGACGCCTTCATTGCTCAGAATTTCAAATGGCTGTAAGTAGAAATACCGTCTTCTGCCTCCGAAATCCGTTTACTTGAAGTAATGTGTGACAACATTTCTATTCCTTTTCTGATGTTTTTGATTTTATAGCACCAAATATAACATTTTAAGCGATTTATGACTTCTGTTTAAGAAAACGTAGGTCTGTTGAGTAGAGTATCTGTAAAAGTATAACAACAAAATGTTACTGTTCAGGATAAAGCTATCCCTTTCAGATGCGACAATGTGAAATGCAAGTTGCATTTCACGGAGTTTAAACTAATGAAACAATCGTTTAACGAATTTTCTTGCACAGAAGCGTCTACATTCAGGTACAATGTCTGTTCGTACTATGTGACGTAGTTACCGCGACTATGCAACATACATGTGGTTGCCTGAACTTAATAAAACTTGGTGGTACACGCTTCAAAAATGTGGATGGATGACAGAAGTTGCTTTTATGAAGTGTCATATAGGGGGTTCAGCTGCTCCTATCAATGTCGTTTATACAATCCACGGTGTTATATATAGCCTTCAAAACCACACGCTAGATTTTCATATTCTCTCACTCACTACGAACAAACTATTGATCCTGCGGAAGAATGAACAGAACCTTTTTGTTAGAAATTGAAATTAGTTAGTAATGAGATACGTTTTTGCTGGACGCCGTAATTTTCGAGTTATTCAAGCAAAACGTACAAAAGTAACTTTAAACGCACCGCCATTCCCGCACTCATCCTCCACCAGTCAAGATATGTAACATGTTGTTCTTGACACTCCGTCCTGCCGCTGAACCAAAATTGGCGACTGCACGAATTACCTCCCACATTGGACTTTCGTTAGTCTTTATTGAATGGTTACGATACCGGTTTAGTTAAGGAGTTACAAATGGTAAGACTGACGGCTGTGTAAATTTTATGAATTTTAACAAGATGAAATAAACAATTACATCGCTGTATTCGTCAGGCCCTCTGACTACGAAGCTATTGTCCTTGCAAGGGCTAGGTTTAGATCGAATTGTGAATGTAATTAGTTTCAGCATACCATTTATATGTGGAGTTTTTCTTTCATTAACCACACGTCCACGTTTAAATTAGTAATGTGAATGAAATAGCCGACCATGCTTGTAGTGTAATAGCCCAATCAATAGACACCAAAAATAGTCGAATATTGCAAATAGTTCGTGCAGTCGGAAATTTTAGTACAGTGGTAGGAAGGAGAGCCACGAGAAACATACTAAAAAGCCTGACTGGCGACGGAAGAATGTGCGAGTGCAGGTGCATTTGAAAGTCACTTTCGTATATTTTTCTTGAATAACTCGGAAACCGTGGCCTCTAGCGGAAACGTATCCTAGTACAAAATTTAACTACATTATATTTACTACAAAACGTTCCTTTTTCCTTTACTTGCTTCACGACCATCAGTTAGCGCGTAGTAAGTGGGAGAATATGAAAATCTCGCGAGTTTTTTTTTTTTTTTTTGTTTTTTTTTTTTTTTTTAAGGTCGGATATAATATTGCGGGTTGCATAAGACATCAGTAGGGGCAGCTTAATCACCCTGTATACGTCATAACCTACTACACAGCTGGCTTGTACTAATCCCAGTGATAGTAATAACGACAGCTTAAACACAACGAATACAAAAATTTATTACTTTTGGCGGAATTATTTCATTGTCAGGAGACGAATTTTTCTTAATCGGATTTTAATTTCATTCAGTTAGTACTGAGATTTGACGTAAAATTCATTGCTCATTCATTAACCTCGTGACCGCAGTATTTCTATACGTATTCACGTTCACATATCTCAAATAAAGTAACACTGTGATTACTAACTACAAAACGGGTAAAATGCGAGCACATTTTGATCGGATAAGTAATATGATTGGCTGTAAATTGGCCCTTACCAGTCAACTAGCTGAAAGGTCAATCGAAATTATTTTAATAGAATTATAGTTTGAAGAACTGAATCATATTTTAATAATATTTGCTGACTTACATTAAACATGAAAATTTTCTGAACAGAATTTTTTAAAGTGTCAGATAATATTTACTTCCTACATTATGACGAATTCACGTTTATAAATAGAAATATTATATCAAATTTTTCTGGCATTAATATCACATATCTACTACTGAAGTTGAATTGTGGACATTTTAAAGGCATTGTGCCACCTGTTGGTTATCTGTAGTGTAAAGTTGGCTAGTCATGTACAGCCATGTGGGATATTATATTTAAAATGACTAAATTAGCTATTTAATATGTATGACGAAAATATTAGTATCAGTTTGACCACGATAGTTAAGGTCGAGTTCCACGTCTGTAAATTAAATCGCTATTTTTCTTCGAAGTAGAGTATTAAAAAATTTCTGAACATTTTACTTGAAGAAATACAGCAACAAGTACCTTTATGAAAGTGATTTATATGAAGATGCATTTCGGACTTTTGACACTCGTTAACTGCAGTTCTACAGTCCTGTGCGCTCCTCGAGAGCGGAATGGAAGAGAAATGGCATGAAGGTGTTTCGATTAACCCTTTGTCAGGAACATAACTGTGGATTGCATAGCAATCTGATGGAAGTAGCTGCAGATTTTCACTATGAGAATGTATACTGAATGCTGGAGCTATCCGGCAGTAGCTCCTTGTTTCAGTATTAGGCCCTATGCACACATCACATTGTATAAAGGCGTGTGTAAGGGTTTATATGAAATGTGGAGCCTCTTCACGCCCACGTTTGCATGGTGACGTTCACATAAAGCTCTACAGATAACACCGCGAAAGCGTTGGTAATTCTATCGAGGACTAACAGGTTACGAAAATTTGATGCTGTCCGTAAGTGCGTGTGAGATCGCCCAATAATGAGGTTCCATCAAGGAGACAGAAAGCGGTAGACGCGTAGCGGTTTTAGCGCAGAGAGAAGAAATAACACGGCAAGCACCGTCAACAGAAAAGAAAAACACGAAGGAAACGTTACTAGAAGGTAAGTTACCATTGTTGCTGCGCACCAGCGATGTCCCCTATGCCAGCTTCAGCGTCAGCGTACCTGTAACATGCCAAAGTCATCATCGGAGGGGTCAATTTGAACATAAAATTATGTAGTTTCTGCTATTCAAGCCTAGAAAACTTATTTTGTAAGGGACGTTTTATCATTATTACCGGTCGTCGATCTCCTTTTAGTTGTTGCTAACTGCAAATTGCTCAAATTTTCGTTTCCTACTTGGCTGCTAATTATCTATGAAATTTCTTTAAACATTTTCACATCAATTACGAGTAGGCTGCAAGAATCTCATGGGAACAATTATTATGTGTAGCCATACCTTACTTCACTGATAAAACTAGTAAAAAAATTGAATATTTTTTCTGTACCTGGTTTATAAGAGAGCGTTACATCTAATTTTGAGGTACTGATTTCAGTCAAATTCCCTCAATGACGTCATATGTCTGAGATTCAAAATAATGATAAAATCCTATTCATTTTATTTGCAATATTTGATGAACTTTAACAAAATTACATTATGATACACTTAACCTGAAAATTATTAAAGCACCTGAAACACTGACACAATCAACATACTATACAAAAACTGAGGTACATTAAGAGAACAGTAATCATAATTGGAAATCTTAATGTACTGCAAATCTGTCGTAAATTGATGACTGAAAGCGTAGAATAGCGTACCCTAGACTGGATTCCCCGGCCAAAGAGAACCCCTGGTCTCCTGCATCTGCATTCTCCTGAATTCCAGTGGGATCAGGTGCAAACAGTATTCGGGCCTCTGGTACTCTGCAGAGGGGTGCACACGTCGCCTGTCTCACTTGTTGCGTGTCAGTTCGCCATTATATGTTCCGACAGAGTAAAAAGTTACACAGTGTGCTACATTTTCCGTTATTTCTCCTAGAAATTGCGAGGGAAGCCATTCAACCTTCACGTGTTCCTCAGTTGTAAGATTTAAAGTTAATGCTTATGGTTAAAGCGAGTCATTTAGGTGTTTGGTTAAAAATGTATTGGGTAAAAAATATGTAGGCTATAATCACGTACATTTTCAGTTACTTAAACTACACCCCTCATTTTTTATGTGTGAACTCTTAATTTGTTGGAATTTTCTTGCGAATTGCAGATAAATAACGGGGAAGGTTGATCAAAGAAACTGAAGCCCGTGTAAAATGACTAAAGCTATTGATCCAGTTCACAAAAATACGGGCAGATAAGCCAGTCAACCTTTATGTGCTCCTGAAAAGAAAAGTTTAAAGTTTATACTGTTGGTTAACCGTTTCATTTAGATTTTTGCTTAAGACTTAGAGGGTTGATAAGATGTAAGTCACGTAAACTGGAATTTCAAACTTTACGTTTTCTTCAATAGGTAGATTCAATATAAGTAGACACTTTAATGTTCCTAAAACAACATTTATTAGGTTTTCCAATACGAAGTATGGCATACCTGAGGAAGCAGCAAAAACAAAAAAAGGGGCAGACCTACAAATTTGGGTAAAGTTCTTGTAGAACAGCTTATTTGCTGTTGTCTCGCAATGGAAGCTCCGTTCTTTGGGCTTACTCTTTATCACTTTGCGAAGGACTGCCGTGGAGACGGTAGAGAAAAATAACAATGAATAGCCTCTCAAAGACGAACTATTTTAGTAAAAAGTGGGTAATTCTTTTTCTAAACCGCCTCAAAAAAAAAAAAACTGTCTGAAAGAATTTATGCGAGAACATCGTACAGCAGAGCTCTTGTGGTCAGCAAAGGAAACAAAGAGAAGGTAAGATGTTTAATGTAACGTTAAAATCAGTCCTGACAGAATTTACAATGTCAATGAGAGTTGCAGTACTCTGGTGCAATTTGAAGTGACAAAAGTGACTGGTCTTGAGGGTAAAAAAGAAAAAAGAAACAGATAGCCGCATTCACTCCAGGAAGAAGTAGTTCCCCGACAGTGACTGTTGCTTATTCGTGCCTCCTTTACTAGTTGTTTGGCGGTAAAATATGAGGAAACAGCTGAAAAAAAGCCTCGAGTGGGAACAATCCTTGCAGCACACCATTCCGGTTGGACTCAAATCGGTTTCTTCACTCATTGGTTTTGACCCTTCACCGAGTTTGCCAGTCCTACAAACGAAGGATGTATGTTGTTGATCTTGGATGGCCACTTTAACCACACATAGTATATTAATGTGATCGATTTGGGCGGAAAAAAATCACGTTCTCATTGTGTCACTCCAGACAGAAATGTCCATGTTTCCATGTTTCACTACCATGCACTCAGCGTGATAGATTGCCATCCTACGGGCCTGGGTTCGATTCCCGGCTGGGTCGAAGATTTTCTCCGCTCAGGGACTGGGTGTCGTGTTGCCTTCATCATCATTTCATCCCCATCCGCCGCGCAGGTCGCCCGACGTGGCGTCGAATGTAATAAGACCTGCACCAAGGCAGCCGGACCTGCCCCGTAAAGGGCCTCCCGGCCAACGACGCCAAACGCTCAATTCCACTACCAACACTGCTCTGCTCCAAACGTTAATTCTCAGAAATTCCTTCCTTAAGTCCTATGTTTGATACTAGCAGACTTCTCTTGGTCAGGAATGCCTTTCCCTTCACTGCTAGTCTGCTTCTTACGTCCTCCTTGCTCCGTCTGTCATGGGCTATTTTGCTGCCTAGGCAGCAGAATTCCTTAACTTTACCTCCTTTGTGATCTCCTATTGTGACGTTTAAGTTTCTCCCTGTTCTCATTTCTGCTGCTTCTCATTACTTTGTTCTTTCTTCGATTTACTCTCAATACGTATTCTGAACTCATTATATTGTTCACTCCATTCAGCACAACCTGTAATTCTTCTTCACTTTCATAGAGGTTAGCAATGTACTCAGCGAATCTTACCACTGATATCCTTTAATCCTCCATTTTAATTCCACTTTTGAAACTTTCTTTTATTTCCCTCATTACTTCTTCGATATTTGGATTGAACTTAGGGACGAAAGACTACATTCCTGTCTTACACCATTTTTAAACCGAGCACTTTGTTCTTGGTCTTCCACTCTTATTCATCCGTCTTCGTTCTTGTATATGCTATATATTACCCGCCTTTTCCTATAGCTCAACCCTATTTTTCTCACAATATCGAGCGTATTGCACCATTTAAAACTGTCTAACACTTTTTCCAGGTCGACAAGTCCTATGAACGTATCTGACTTTTTTTCAATCTGGATTCTATTATCAACCTCAATGTCACAACTGCCTCCCTAGTTTACTGTTCCTAAAGCCAAACTGATGGTCATCTAACAGAACTTCATTTTTCTTTTGCTCTCTTCTATATATTATTCTTGTCAGCAACTTGGATGCATGAACTTTTAAACTGATCGTGCGATAGTTTTCACACTTGTCCACTCATGCTATCTTCGGAACTGTGTGGATGATGATCTTCTAAAATTCTGACGGTATAGCGTCCGTCTCACGCATTCTACGCACCAACATGAGTAGTGGTTTTGTTGTCACTTCCCTCAATATTTTTCGAAATTTGGAAGGAATGTTATCTAGTCCTTTTGCCTTCTGTAATCTTAAATCTTCCACAGCTGTTTTAAATTCTGATTCTAATACTGGATTCCCTATCTCTTCCCTGTCGACTACTGTTTCTTCTTCTATCATGTCATCAGAGTAGTCTTTCCCCTCATAGAGAGCTTCAATGGACTCATTCCACCTATCCGCTCTCTCCTCTGCATTTAACAGTGGAATTCCCACAGAACTCTTAATGTTATTGCCCTTGCTTTTAATATGACCAAAGGTTGTTTTTACTCTGCTATACGTTGAATCCGTACTTTAGACAATCATCTCCTCTTCATTTCTGCACATCTTTCTTGCAGCCATTTTTCCTTAGCTTCCCCGCACTAGCTATTTATTTCGTTCCTAAGTCACTTGCATTTCTGTGTTCCTGAACTTTCCTTAACATTTCTACTTCCTTCTTCCGTCGATCAGCTGAAGTATTTCATCTGTTATCCACGTTTTTTTCGCAGTTGTCTTCCTTGTACCTACGGTTTTCTTTCCAACCTCTGTTTTTGTCCTCTATAGAAGAGCCCGTACCTTTCCTACTGTACTGCCTACTGAGCTACTCATTATCACAGTACCTATAGCCTCAAATGTCTCTCTTCATCTCCTAGTACTTCCGTATCTCACATCGCTGCGCACTGATTCTTCCTGACTAGCCACTTAAACTTCAGTTTTCTCATCATTATTACAATGTGATCTCTGTCTGCATCTGTTCCTGGGTACGCCTCCCAATCCAGTATCCGATTTCGGAATCTCTGTCTGACCATGAAGTAATCCAACAGAAATCTTTCCCTATTTCCCGACCGTTTCCAAGCCTACCTCCACCTCTTGTAAGTCTTGAACAGCGTATTCGTAATTACTAGCTGACATTTATTACAGAACTCAATTAGTCTTTCTCATCTATCGTTTGTACTACCACGCCCACGTTCCCCCGTATTATTTTCTCCTACTCCTTCTCCTATAGCCGCATTCCAGTCCCCCATGACTATTAGATTTTCATATACCATTAAGATCTGAATTTGCCGTTCAATAACCTCATATACATTCTCTATCTTTTCATCTTCGGCTTGCGACGTCGGCATGTACGCCCGAAATATTGTTGCTGGTGTTCGTCTACTGTCGATTCTGATGAGAATAGACCTATCACCGAACTGTTCAGAGTAGTTCACTCTCTGAACTACCCTCCTATTCTTAATTAATCCTACTCCCGTAATATCACTCTCTGCAGCTGTTGATTCTACCCTCTACTCGTCTCACCAGAAATACTAATCTTCCTTCCATTTCATTTCACTGACCACCACTATATCTAGATTGAGCCGCATCATTTCCCTTTACAGATTTTCTACTTTGTTCAAACTTGTGACATCCCACGCCCCGACTCGTGTAACGTTATTCTTTCGTTGGTTATTCATTCTTTTTTTAGTGCCCCCTCGCCCCCCCCCCCCCCTCCACACACACACACACCTGGCAGTTCCCTCCTCGAGATTCGATGGAGGAGTATTCCGGAAACTTTTGCCAGTGGAGAGATCATCATGACACTTCTTCAATCAGAGGCCACATGTTTGTTAGTTGCAGATTGTACCTTTAGTGCAGTAGTTTCCATTGCCTTCCGCATCATCATAAGGTTGATCATGGCTAATTCTTCCGCCTTAAGGGCAGTTTCCTACTCCTGAATGTGAAATGGTCTACGGGTCTACGGCACCCATTACTCAGACTGACACAGATCCCCAGGAAAGCAAAACTCATATTTGCGATGGTATAAATCGCATAATTCGACGCCACGAAGACAAGTAATAATCTCTGCCGCTGCAAAACGGTACGTGCCTTCAATGCACCTAAATTTCCATCAACTGTGCACACGACGACACTACTGAAATTAACCGTCTATAGTTCTGTACACAAGCTGTGTTGGCCGGCCGGTGTGCCCAAGCGGTTAAAGGCGCTTCAGTCTGGAACCGCGCGACCGCTACGGTCGCTGGTTCGAATCCTGCCTCGGGCATGGATGTGTGTGATGTCCTTAGGTTAGTTAGGTTTAAGTAGTTCTAAGTTATAAGGGACTGATGACCTTAGATGTTAAGTCCCATAGTGCTCAGAGCCAGTATACAAGCTGTGTTGACAAGTTTTCAATTGTTTTGTTTAATAATCATTTAATAGTTTTTTTAACGCAAAAGTACTCATTTAACCTAAAGTGTTTCAAGTAGGGATTCTTTCCTATACTAAAGAGAATGAAACCGAGAATCCATTGGTGTGAAACATTACTGCGCAACTGAGTGTTTTCTTTCAAAGTAAATTGAAATTATCATTCAAGAGCAGCAATTAAAGTAAATGTGGAGAATTGTAGCTTTTGCAATCATTTCGATACTAACAAAAGTGTCGTAAAAATATTTCTTGTGTATAATGCATGTTTTCAGAGGCAGTGTTGCTGATTTTACCTTCAGAAACGTAAGTAGGCATTATTGTCGTTCCGGCGTTGTTTCCGTGGACCAAAGCTTTGTAAGTGCGTGTGTGTGAGCAATGCTGAAAGCAGACATTATTCCGCTATCTACGGGTATTAGGCCGTTCCTTCAGTGATAGATATTATTAAAAGAGAAAAAGTTTTATTAAGAACCAACATATAGTATAGACCAAATTTGGTGAATTTGTTGAATAACGCAAATCGATTCGTCATTTTGCCTGGCGACCGTGTTTTTCAGTATTGTTATCACTCGCAAGAAGTAGTTTGACAAAAAAGAAAAGCTGCAACCAAGACCATACGATAACTTCACATTTGACCGAGCTTTATCCATTGCGTGGCATCTGTGGTCACTAGAGGTTGTTAAGGAGGTAGTTGTGTTTAAGTGCTACAAGCTAGAATAACATCTGAAGTACTAAACGTAATTGCAAGAGTAGAAACCTGAGTGTTGTAAGAGGCCTTTAGACAGGACTAGAACATTGCCTATGTCAACATACTATCGTTATATATGTCTTAAAGAGACAGAACTGCACTTACATCGCCATGCCAACCGCTGTAGACTGACTACGAGGGCGTGCTGAGAAGTAATACTTCCGAATTTATGTAAAACTCTTAAAGCTTTCTAATAAAAAAAACGTTACTAACATTCTACATCTTTATTTTTCGTGTCTGCATATTTGCAGCCATCTGCCTCTAGAGGGCTTGGCATAGTGACGTGTAACATGGCATTGTGTAACGTAAGTATTCCGTAAACAGCGTGCTATGTTCGAGTTTCGAATTCGAAGAGTTCGTCCACACATGGAGCACCTCCTGCTTTAGCATGACAATGCCAGACCACGGACGAGCTCTTCGACATCTGCAACAATCCGACGCCTTGGGTTCGCCGTCATCGATCATCGTCCATACAGCCCTGACCTGGCCCTATCCGACTGCCATTGGTTTCCAAACATAAAGAGCGCCTTCGAGAACTTCACTTTGGTAGTGATGAAGCGGTGCAAGCAGAATTGAGGTTATGGCTCTGTCAACAGATTAAACGTTCTACGGTGATGGTATTAACAAATTGGGCTCCCGTTCGGAGAAATGTGTTCGTCGCCGGGGTGACCGTACAGAAATAAATAGACAGATATGGAGAACAAAAACGTGGAATGTTAAAACGTTTTGTTTCATTTGAAAAACTTTAAGAGTTGTAACGTAAAAAATTCGAAGGCATTAATTTTCAGCAGACCCGCGTCTATTATAACGCGTGCACGATGTTAAGAGAGTACGATCTCAGCCATACTCAACTGACTGAACGATCTGAGGCACCTTATACACTGAAGCGCCAGAGAAACTGAATGCGTATTCAAATACAGAGATATGTAAGCAGTTAGAATATGGCGCTGCGGTCGGCATCGCCTATATAAGACAAGTGTCTGGCGCAGTTGTTAGATCGGTTACTGCTGCTACAATGGCAAGTTCTCAAGATTTAAGTGAGTCTCACGGGCGATGCGACACAGCATCTCCGCGGTAGCGATGAAGTCGGGATTTTGCTGTACGATCATTTCACGAGTGTACCGTGAATTTCAGGAATCCGGTAAAATATAAAATCTCCGACATCGCTGAGACCGGAAAAATATCCTGCAAAAACGGGACTGAAGAGAATCGTTCAAGGTGACAGAAATGCAACCCTTCCGCATAATTGCTGCATATTTCAGTGCTGGGCCATCAACAAGTGTCAGCGTGCTAACCATTCAACGAAACATCATCGATATGCGCTTTCGGAGCCAGAGGTCCACTCGTGTACCCTTGATAATTGCACTCCACAAAGCTTTACGTCTCGCCTGGGACCGTCAGCACTGACATTGGACTCTTGATGACTCGAAATACGTTGCCTGGTCGGACGAGTCTCGTTTCAAATTGTACTGAGTGGATGGACGTGTACGGGCATAGAGACAATCTCATGAATGCATGTACCCTGCATGTCATCAGGGGACTGTTCAGGCTGGTTGAGGTTCTGTAATGGTGTGGAGCGTGTGCAGTTGGAGTGATATGGGAGCCCTGATACGTCAAGATATGACTCTGACAGGTGACACGTACGTTAACATCCTGTCTCATCACCTCCATCCATTCATGTCCATTGTGCACTCCGATGGACTTTCCAATTCAGCACGACAATGTGATACCCCATACGTGCAGAATTTGCTACAGAGTGGCTCCAGGAACACTCTTCTGGGTTTAAACACTCCCCAGACATGAACATTATTGAGCATATCTGGGATCTCTTGCAACGTGCTGTTCAGAAGAGATGTCCACCCCCTCATATTCTTACGGATTTATGGACAGCCCTGCAGGATTCATGTGGTCATTTCCCTCCAGCACAACTTCAGACATTCGTTGAGTCCATGCCAGGTCGTTCTGAGGCACTTCTGCGAGCTCGAGGAGGCCCTGCACGATATTAGGCAGCTGTGCCACTTTCTTTGGCCCTTCAGTGTATTTTAACGAGACCAATGCCGTACATAACTTCAGCCGTGTTGGCCTCCCAGACGAGAAAAATGTAACAGTGTTGCATAAGATACGAGTGTCTTAGAATACGAAAAAAACTGAAAAATATCAGCACTGTAATACGGCCACAAGACGAAATATATAAAACCAACATTGTACACTTCAAGGATTGACGGAGGGCGACCATTCGCCTTCGCGTAACGCTTGTAACGTGCTCGTGTATTATTCTTACTGGTCAACGCATTGTATTATGTTATGCAACATCTACTGCTTGTATACACAACTAAGCTTACACTTTATAGATCACCCACCCGTCCACACGCTTGTTGCGCTAATCTAGCCCCAATACTTACTTTTAATTGTACTCAGTAATCCTGCTAAGATTTCCTCCTATCATATGAATGACTCTACTTCTAAGTTAAAATTCTCGCAAGCGACGCTATAAACACAGCTGCCGTGGTATTTTAGAGGCGGAACTGAGGACCGGTAGCGAGGATCGGAGAGCGATCATGGTCAGGAACCGCGATCAGGAAGGAAAAGGCACACTTGGTTTGCTGCTGGATGTCACAGTGTGGAAACTGCCTTTCTTCAGTGACGGTGATGAAAATACACATGTTCATCAGATCACTACAAAATGCATAATAGGGGCCTTTTTTTTTTTTTTTTACAGTATTCGTGTGTTAGGACAGTGCGATGTATGAGTATGTTTAGGCCTCAGGTCTCAGTACATGCTGTTATAAATAAAATTTATGTTCACAATCTCTGGAGAAGCTGGAAGAAGGGATTTTTATAATATTACCTAAAATCATACAAATTTTCTATGTATGAGATGTACGAGGCATTTTTCTGTGACGATCCACCAGTGGAGATTTTTCAGCATTTAAAGAGGTCCGTACCATACTACCTGCTCTCATTGTTTACGCGGTCGATATTCCGCGTTACTCTGTCCCGGTATGGATAAGTCACACCAATCAGAATTACAGTACAGCTCATACAAGTTATTGTTAGTGATGTTTTTCATGAAGAAAAAAGAGGACAACTATAAATGACCATGGCTTTTCAAAGCCTTCTCGGATTTTCAAAAATACTGCATGTGCAAATATGATTGATGGATGGCACGAATAGAACCTTAAACTTTCCGAGTCTGCATTGTGCCCAACAGGTGGCGTTACTTGTGCACTGACTTCTTGACAAAATGGTGACAAGCAAGAAAAAAGCATTTGTGTGCTGGAATATGCAAGAAGCTTATCTGTTCACAACAGTGAAGCGCGCATTCGGATGGAATTACGGAAAAGAATCGACATGTAAACAGAGCACAGAGCGTTAAGCGTTGGTACGGCCTGTTTAAGGAGGGTGGTTTTCTCTGTAAACACAAAAGTACCGGAGCAAATGTGCCAGAGGAGAAAAAAAAAGCCTTCCACCCAAACCAAAAATCTGGAATATTGCACCAAGCTGTGTGGAAGATTTTGTGACGGCAGCAACACTTTAAACCGTATCGTCTGCAGCTCGTGCATCATTTAAAACCGGAAGATTATGGCCGGTGCCCTCAGTCTAGCATCACAATGCGTGAACCACTTGAGGATGAAAATGTCGCCTCCAAGGAGATATTCAGTGACGAAGCAACCTTATATGTAGTGGTTGCTTATTAACGAGATTCGTCGAAAGTTAACGTTTTCTGTGCAATAACACAGACGAAGCTGTATGGGCTGGTTTTCTTCTGTGGAAAGACTGTGACGGGTAACTCTTACGTTGATATATTGTGGTTGTTTCCACAACTGGCTGCTGATTACGAGACCTCTATCTTCCAACAAGACGGGGCACCCCGTCATTGGGCATCGATGTGCGTCGCTTCTTAAACGACGAACTTCCGCATCGCAGGATTGGGCGTTGCGATTAAGATGTTTTGGATCCGTTCTCTTGATCCTCTGCCTGTCCCGTCCCAGGTCACCTGACCTAACACGTTCTCGCTTTTTCCTACGGGGGTACACTAAGGACAGTGTTCACCCTACCCAACTTCCAAGGATACAGGGATAGCTCAGAGAAAACATTAGAGCTACTGTGATGACCACTGTCAGGATGTTGCTACGCACGGTGTGGAACGAACTTGAAAAACGCTCGTGTAACCATTGATCCACTCATAGCACATCTGTAGGACGCAAAATGTAATTTATTTCTATTCATGCATCAATCATATTTGTACATATAATACTTCGTAAAATATAGAGTTTTCAAAACGAATGAATCATTTATATAATAAGTAGTTATATGAATACGAGATAGAAGAAAAAAGTATGTAAATTATTAATTAATTCAAAAATATTCACCCTAACTCTTATGAGTGAGACTGTGAGACAAGACGGTCAATGCCTTCATAGAAAGATGTTTGCGGCTCCCTCTGAAACCATGATTTGTACCCAGGTCTGTGCACCTCTTCGTCCGAAGTAAATAAATACGTCGATGGTTGTCCATAATCACAACTGCGAGTACGTTTCATGCAGACATTTCATGAAGTAAATAAACGTCACGAATGTCTTACTTGAGGACTTCAAAGGTACGGCAGTCACATGGGGAGAGATCGGTACTATATGGAGAATGTGTAAGATCAGATTAGATTCGATTAATGATTGTTCCATAGATCATGACTAGGTCACTTCTTGACGATGTGGAACGTGTCAATTTAACAAACAGGCGCTTTAAATGTCATGATTCAGGTTTTTTAACGACCGTGTTTACGTACCCTCACTTCAATGAACAATGAATCAGCTGAGAGAACGCATCAATGCTACTGTCATGAGCATTTAAAGCGCCTGTTTGTTATATATATATATATATATATATATATATATATATATATATATATATATATATATAATAAAGATGTGTAACCTTCCCGAACAGAAAATTTAAAAAAAGATATTTAAATATGGATAATTAAATTCTGCCATATGAAAACTGCTAAATCTTAACTCATGAAAATTGATAAATTTACAACATGGCCCTGTGAAATCAATCTGAATCTGTCCGTGAGAAATAAACTGAAAATTTCATACCTCGTGATGGTGTTGCCGGATAACGCTGTCTACATATTTGCTCGGAAATGGCACAGCTTAGTGCAATGCTGGCCTATCTATTAATACGGGATAACATTTGTCTGAGATCTGATTTACTAGAAAAACTGACTTTACTTAGTGACACAGCTTCACAGTTGGTCGTCTGATTACTAATGGGCCCATGACCATGATATGACAAAAATTCTGAAATATTTTAATTTAGATAAATGATTGGATCAGGACTGGCAGTGACTTAAGGGGAAATTAGACTTTTGTAGTTGACTGGTAAAAACAATTATATTCTGAAAATTTTTTACTTTATTGATAAAGATCTACAATCCATTACACGGGAAAACTGAATATATTACAAATTTGGGTCTACTGGTGCTGACGAATCACAAAAGAAAAGATTGAAACAAATTCATATTAACATCTCAGACAAGTGGCTTAATTACGCGCATGCCAATAAAAATAATAACATTTACCTTACAATAGATGGTTGACTTAATTACACTGTTGATTTTTCATTATACCAACAATTATTCATTTGTTCGTCATCATCTCATTCCATGGTCTCATTTACCTCTGCGGCTGATCACAATTATTGCTCATTTCCAGATAACAAAATTTTACAGTTTGTTCTGCACTGTGACTTTAACAACTACTAACTATAAACTGCGCTCTACCTGCGACAGACTACAACTACACTGTAGCAGCGAGCGACTGCATTTGCCGCAGAGACTGCTCTGACCTGCGACTCTATTGCAGCTCTCTTTTGACGGGGGCAAAGATATTTTATGTTTCAGGCAGCGCCTATGAATTGTCTCCTAGCAAGTGAGCAACACATCAAGCTTACATTTGCTCCAGCAGGGTGGTGAACCCCTTACGCAGCTATGGCGATTACTTCTGAAACAATAAAGTTTAGTTACTTTGACCAATCCGTTTCACTGCCTCTTATAGCAGCCCTATATGGTTTACATTTCCTGGCTGGTTAAAACCATGTGCCATGCTGGGAGTCGCAACTGGGACGTTTGCCTTTCGCCGGCCAGTGCTCTACCGATTGGCCGGTCAGGGTGGCCGAGCGGTTCTAGGCGCTACAGTCTGGAACCGCGCGATCGCTACGGTCGCAGGTTCGAATCCTGCCTCGGGCATGGATGTGTGTGATGTCCTTAGGTTAGTTAGGTTTAAGTAGTTATAAGTTCTAGGGTATTGATGACCTTTGAAGTTAAGTCCCATAGTGCTCAGAGCCATTTGAACCATTTTCCTACCGACTGAGCTAGCACAACTCTGGACCCTCCGTAAGTCGTGCTTTGATATCTCAGTCGGTAGAGCACTGACCAGCCAAAGGCAAAAGTCCCAACTTTGCCTCCCAGCCTGGTACACATTTTTAATCTGTAGGGAAGTTTCGTATCAGCACACACACTATCGCAGACCGAAAATTCATTCTGGAAAATACAGTTTTACAGTACCCGCTAAACATTGAAGGCTTTATCCGCAGTTGGGCTAGTCAAAATCATCATCAGGAGCTGCAGCAGCAGCAGCAGCAGGAGAAACATCATGAGTTGGCACAAGTTTTCCACCGCTAAACAAAGAATTACTACATATTTCTCTCTTGATTGTGGTCCTCAGCTATAGTCATTCAATATCCTACTCCATGTTCTCTTAAGCCAGCTACTCACCTTGGACTTTTTATGTCTCTCGAAAACCAGTAACAAATGCCCTTCGTTCATCTGTCAACCATTTACCCGGTTGCACGTCCAGCCATCCTTCATTTAATTTTTTAAATTTATAGTTACGTATAACGCTCGAGTATTTACCCTCGTCCATATATTGAGGTCCCCGTCTCTCACCGTAATACTCACCATGCGTCTCGACATTTCTAGCTGACCATCCCACTGTACTGGCGTGGTCTGAATACTTAAAAGTAATTTATCACTGCCGTAGCTCAAAACTGTACCTTTTCACAATATGTCAGAAATTATGTTTGAAAATCCAGTGTAGTTTACATAAATTGTTCCAGTTCGGTTTTACTCTTGTATTTCATCCAGTTGTAGTCCTCAATTCCTCTAAATACAAAAGCTCATTAGCTGGTTCCTATGACATCAGTCAAAATTTGTACTACTTTTTGCTGTAAATTAGCTGTTCATTATTTTTTCTTAACGTAATTGAGACTTGTGTCTACATTCTTGGTTGCTGTATGAAGTCGTTCAGCTCGTTACCAAAGTTTGTGTGTCACTAGAGGTAATAATATGTTATCATCCACTAAATAATTAGAGCAAACACGTGATAACATTAGCACGTGTTTCTTCTTCTCTTTTCCTGTTCTGAAAAGTTTCTCTAGGACAGCTCAAAACCGTTTTAATCATACGAAATCTCCTTTCATGATAACTTTAATTTATGTCACCGTATACTGCAACCGACAGGTATTTGTTTGTGACTTGGTATGACTCCAGCTGTAAGCCAACGTAGAGCCCAGTAACAAATGGCCACAGTATTTTATCAAAAAAATGGTTCAAATGGTTCTGAGCACTATGGGACTCAACTGCTGAGGTCATTAGTCCCCTAGAACTTAGAACTAGTTAAACCTAACTAACCTAAGGACATCACAAACATCCATGCCCGAGGCAGGATTCGAACCTGCGACCGTAGCAGTCTTGCGGTTCCAGACTGCAGCGCCTTTAACCGCACGGCCACTTCGGCCGGCAGTATTTTATCGATTCATGAAGCATAGATGATGCGAAAACTCGCCAAGTTTTAAAGAGACCGGCAAGACTTATCACACGCTCGTGAAGAGGCGACGCTCCACTGATAAGAGTTAAGCACAGCCGGCAAGTGTAAAACACTGAATTCATATGGAAAGGAAATATTACAAGTAGAAGAGAAAGTGCGAATATATCTGGCGACAAGTATGTCGTAGTACAAACAAACAACGTCAGGATTCGTTCATGTGTTATTTCTTCGTGGAGTACTTCGTCATTATTTTCGGCGCCAGTGACAGGCATCGTAAAGAGAATGGACGTGGTAGCACGGTTCGCAGCTGGGAGGCCATCGTGCTGGTTGTATCGGCTGTCCATCGCGCCCCGTCTCTCTCGCAGTAGCCGAGCACTGTGCGCTGGAGCGCGGAGCGGCGCAGCTCTCTGTGAATCCCCGCAAATCTCGTTACTGGCCGGCGGGGAGTCCCCGAGATGGCGGGGAGCCGGCGGCTCAGGCCAGCCCGGCGCGGGCCAGCGCGAGGGATAATGCGCGCCGCCGTCGGCGCCTGAATGCGAGATCAGGCGCGGCGCTGCCGACCGGAAAATCCCGCCGCCGCGGCGCCGCACTTAGCGCCGCCACCGCCGCCCCTCTTTGTCATCCCCTTTTGTGTTATGCGGGAGAAAGCGCGCCGTTCTGCTCAGGAATGTTGTTACCCTCGTGTGTCAGGCCAACTGTTGCAGCGTAACTGAAACGCGCAGTCAGTGTCGTTTACAGACCCCTTTCAAATTTTGGTCTGCTGAGTACTAAAACTGTAATTCCATTACTTCAGGAATGATTAATCCCACTGTGGTGTGTTTTGCCAAAACCAACTCGGTCTCACATCCGCTTCAGGTGGTTGAATTTTGTTCCGGATACTCCACAGTCTTTTGTCAAACAGTTACTGACTTCCCTGAGGCTGAAGGCAATTGGTAGGACTCCCTCCAAGCAAAGAAATAAGATCTGCATTTAATATACCATTAAAGGCTTGAAAAGAGAGCGGATTGCCTACTAAACCAAGTTTGTTTGAAACGTCTCTGTGAAGTCGTTTCATAAGACGCTTGTCGAATTCGGTACAACCTATTCATTTTACTACCTGATTTTAGCTGGTTGGTTGGTTGGTTGGTTTGGGGAAGGAGACCAGACAGCGTGGTCATCGGTCTCATCGGATTAGGGAAGGATTAGGAAGGAAGTCGGCCGTGCCCTTTCAGAGGAACCATCCCGGCATTTGCCTGGAGTGATTTAGGGAAATCACAGAAAACCTAAATCAGGATGGCCGGACGCGGGATTGAACCGTCGTCCTTCCGAATGCGAGTCCAGTGTCTAACCACTGCGCCACCCCGCTCGGTGATTTTAGCTCAATTCATGAACTCTTCCAGAAAGACTGAGCACTCAAATAAAGCCTATTGAATATTATATGTGTGTTTTAATGTGGGTTTCAGTTTTGTTTTGTGGGAATCGCTGAATTAGTCATCGTCTGCTGGGAGCAGACGACGTTGCTTCTCGTTCAAAGGAGAGCACAGGATGACCAACTTAGGTTTCCAAAACCTGAACAGAGAGGTTTACTTATCTTAGTCGAAGGCTGTTTTTGTGTGTGAGGTTGGTGACGGAGGGCTACCCCTCTGGTAGCTTCCGCTGCACGGGGAGCTAGGTGATCTCTAAAGAGAAAGGGGCACTTATCGGTGAACGCTTGGTGAGTACGGATCGTAGCTCTTAAGGGGGGTTTCAGGTGATAGGAATCAGGTTGAGTTAGGACTTCGTTATGTTTAACTGGTGAAATACTTAAGAAATGTAGTTTATCTGAAGCGTGTGAAGCGAGTTATTTTTTTAAATGATTTTTAATTTTATATTTTGTGGAAATTGCTGTTGTCTTTGTGTGTCGATTTTGTGCCACGTGTTTGGTAATTAATGACCCTTCTGGTTCACCACGGCACCGCAACAGGCTTTATTTCAACAGTTTGCTTGTTTAATGAGCTACAATTTCTGCAAGAATATCTGTTCTTTCGTGCGCTTTCTACAAAGCAGCACAACACTTTGAGCCAGTATGCACCACGTGCTCTAGTTCGGCCGTTTGCAAGCAGCAGACGCAGTTAGTATGTTACATAATTATCGCACACCCTTGTGTATTGATTGAACCTCTGTCCAGAATAGAGCATGCGTAGAATCATAATGCAAATCTCACTTAGATATTTTTATGGTATTAATGCAAAGGAGATGATAGCATAATGGTCTCCCAACCCCGTCTTCTGTGTTTCTTCTTGCTGTAGTTAAATTGTGCTATGTTTCATTTTCACGTAATTCTTACTTAAATATTTCGAGTGAGGCACCAGTTATGTGTAGTTAGGATGTGCAACCAGATCTTTAGTTACAATAAATAATTTACGTGAAAGATAAATTCTTTGGTGTCGATCTTACCCCCTTACTCTGATTTCCATTACTGAATTAATCAAGTTGCTTCATGCGCGAGATGGAGTGCTATTTATCAGGGTGCTTAAAGAAATTTGCGTATTTGTAATTAAATTATTAAAGTAATTAAACTAATAATTTTCCAGCTCCGTTTTTTCTTAATGGTTAGGAAGAGATTGGGCTGGTGGGGACCCTGAATTTCTGAATTTTTATCATTATTTGTTTGAGAGAAGCAGCTAGAAATGCGAGATAACGTATATGGCTAGATGAGCAACGTCGTAAACTTATTAATAACTTACACGTTCCAAAAATAATACGTAAACTCTTACGGAAATATTAAAAACAAAATTGAAAAGAAGTGCTTTGTCATCATGATGCAGTACGCTATTTCGTTACCCTAGGCGATGTTTAATTTCTGCAGCTGTTAATTGGCTGCAAACAGAGTATCCTCGTGGCATACCACACAAAACAAGTAACTGAGGCAATAGTAGATTCGTTTATGCCTGTGCAAAATTCCATTGCGAAAACTGTAAGTATGGTAATGAAATTTTAAAAGATGTTTCACAAATAGTACATTCCTGGTAATTTATTCAGTTGGACATAGGTGTTAATTGCTTCTGCTTATTTTACATTCATCTAAGACTTGAGATTCTTCCATACGATTATATATCTATAGTAAATAGATTTCGATCAACGGTAGCATGGTGCAAGGTATATGATAATTTGATGTGATTTGTATAATTTAGCCAACCAGTTGCATCAAGATTTAACATGAACTGGTTACGACACTGACTATGGATGTCTTCATCAGAAAAAAATCCAAAAACAGTTATCTCTAAAAGATATCAAAACCGTTAATACAGAAGGAAAACCAAGAATAGATGGTTATAATACTATACAGATTTATGAGGTGACTGTATTCAAATGTCACAGTCGAAAACAGATTCACGAACAAAATACTCTCGTCATATAAAATAATTTCTTAAAATCGTATATAAAACCATATAAAAATTACGGGTATTGGAATGGACATAACAATGGTACTTGTTAGTAAACGTTATAGCTGCATGACGTAGCACGCTGTATGCTGCTAAGGGCTGTACAAGAAAACATGTTAACAATCGATGATATAATCTGTTTACAGCGACAAAAGTATTTCGAATAGCATATAAGTGTTCATCTCGCAAGTCAACAGCCAATGTTATGCAAAACAGAAATTTATACAGGGCGATGCAATAGCAAATATACGTTTTATGTGAAAACGTATTACAATGTAATAAATGAAAAGGAGAGAGGTAGACGGGATTTTAGAGTCTACAATGAGAAAAATGATGAGTCAGTTTAAGGAGTTTCTAAGTAAGGGCTTTACAGCATTAAAAAAAATTTTTATTACGTACCTGCAACTACTGTTCATTGAGAATGAAACTGTCCTTAAGACAAAAATGTTCCAAAATTTATATTCCTTCAAGGACTTCAAGTAATTTGAACCTACTTCCTTCTGAATTGAGTCCATTACGTCGAACATCACCTTCTTCAGTATTAAATGCTGTGTGTGGTACACATATCATATCACTAATTAAATGGATTGTGCTTTTGTTGTTATATTTTATTATTTTGTTGGTAATCTTCAGATTTTTGTTTTCACGTACAGTGGTCAATTAATTCTTCATGGGTACATAGTACACTGCCATCATATACTTACTAAACACTTCAGAATCTTTAACTACCTGCTGTTCCACGAAAAAAAAAATTAGAAATAAAGCTGTACAGAATTCGATATAGCAGCTGTTCGATTACTTCGTCACTAATCTGTAGTTACAGCCAGCCACAAACTAGGAGTGTTGACCTGTAGGAATTTAAGGTTGAAGGAGCAAATTGTAATGTGCAGGACATAGATACATGACTAATTGGACGAATCTTACAGGAGAGTAGTTAATCGGCGAACGAGGTTTTCTATTGAAGAAGAAATTTTTGAAAATTCGTGGTACGGTCTTATGGGACCGAATTGCTAAGGTCATCGGTCCCTAAGCTTACGCACTATTTAATCTAACTTAAACTAACCCACGTTAAGAACAACACACACACCCATGCCCGAGGGAGGACTCGAACCTCCGACGGGGGCATCTGCGCGAACCGTGACAAGGCGCCTTAGAGCTCTCGGCTGCCCCGCGCGGCTGTTAAAGAAGATTTCTGAGTATTGTGACCAGTCTGAGAATCATGTAAATATACTGAATGAGGTACACAGGATTCAAAGCAGTGCTGCGGAATTCGATACAGCTTTATTTGAGGGAAACAATCACAGATGCCACTGGTAGCCGTTAAGAGAAAGACGTCATACGTTGTGGAGAATCTTTTCACATCGACGACTTTAACAGAGAGGTTTTTTATGTGAGATATCCGTTGAAGACAAGCCAATAATCAACTTATATCTTTTTACGTACAGTGTGGTCGCAAATAACCTTTCGCTATTTGAGCCAGTGTAGACGGAAAACTATTTACCGTCTGGGTATCTAACTTACAGGAATGATGTTCACACTGTGCGCTGTAGGACATGCGTTGTTAGTAGTGTCAGGGTCATGACTAGCCGTTAGGCACCGGTATTGGTAGTGTGGCGTAAACACAAGCATCAGTGTACGGAGTCAACAAAGGTCTGGACAAGGTGAGCAGGGCTTTACCCCTGAAGCCGCCTTATCAAAATAACGGAAACGTGCTGCTAATCTTCGCAAGTAAAGAAGCACTAAAGGAGAACCGAGATATCCTCTCTCCGCACTGGGGCTGAAGAATATCACTCGGAAATCGAATTAACTGGCGATTTGGGAATTGCTCCTGGGAAGGCCGACGGCCAGTTGTGCCACAAATTGTTGAAGAAGTTACTGTTGACATGGCTTAAAATGGTGGACGGAATGTGCAACGTTGAAGCAGTGCTCCAGATGTGTCGCAATTCAAGATTCCATGGTCCACCGTTCTATAGTGCTGTTCCTGGCTGTCGTCTTATCGCGCAACGTTTATAACATGGGACGTAAACATGGTACGCAGTTAATGCTACCCTCATGTGGAAATTAAAAAAGTGTTATTTCCGTGGTTTATTCGTTATTTCTCTTCCACGTGTCCTTACAAATGTTGCCACAAAGTTTCATTGCTCTACGACATCTCGCTTTGCACGGGGCTCTCTCAAGTAATGAAAGCTTAATTATAATCACCCTGTACCGTTAACTTAAAGAAAATCTTGATTATATGGAGGTATGCAGTCCGCGGATGGAATAAGAGTTTATAAGAATTATATTGGTGCACATTGGGCTCTCTGCTTCGCATATTGCCGTCACTTGCGGATTACGTATATGCTAGTACAACAAACAAGACAACTGTTAAAAGAATAAAAGGTCCTAATGCTACCTCCGCCAGATTTACAGCCCTGACAAGCAGTCGGCACCTGTTTTGGCAGATACGGTAGTTTTCGACACTTCCCGGGAACACTTGGACAATGGTGTCGGAGCGCGCTATCTGGCCCGAGGGGTGGTAGAGAGATTGGGGGAAGGGGGGGGGGGTGAGGAGGCGTGCTGATGGTGCCGAGGCGCTAATTGGCAACATTATCTGCCGGCGCGTCGTCGCCAGACCAAACAGTTTGCCGGCAGTGGGTTGCTGCACCAAGCGGAGGGCAGGAGGGCAGAGGTCTTTATGTAGTCCTGCTGCTCTCGTGCGTCGTGTTGTGTGCGGGCCCGGGTGCGTAGGCCACAATGGCTGTGCGCTCGTGCGTACACGTTCGGCGGACTGCAGAAAACAAGAGGGAGGAAGTCTCGTGAACTCTCCCCAGTTACCACAGAGGCTACAGAAGGCCTGTGTCTCAAATGAAGGCACTGAAACTGACGACAATGGGAGCAAAAGGTAAATGCAGCCAGCGATACAAGTAAAATTACTCGCGGCAAAGAATCCAAGATAAGAGTTAGGAGAGACATCAGTAGTGTTGTGCCTGAAGATGACTCGAGCTGTTTGAGCAATTGGCGTCACAACTCGGGAAACCTCGGGATTTTCTCGAGTTCTCTATCACCGCACGATCTAGCGAATTTGTTGGTACTGTTTCCATGTCGTATCACAGCGAATTAATATATTTAGGATTTTAATCATAAAAGTAACTGTAAAACACATATTGCAGTACCACACAGAATGTTTGTCACACGTAAACTCGTCCTACGATGTAGTGACGTAAGTTGGTACTATTAGCATAAAGGGTCTTACTACCGTTATTTACCCCCGCGATCGCATTTATAGTCACTTTAATTTCATTTGTTTCCTCTATTAGACATTCAATTTCTAATTCATTTTTTTTCCTTGAATGTTACCGTCTTGTTTTGAAGCTGCATAAAAACTGAAAAATATTTTCGCCTTATTCTAATCAGTGGGATCCGTAGGTTACAATGTGCATAGGGGAGAAAGCTTTTACCCTACCTCACGTCTTTCATATATTGGTTTCTACAGTACAATTTTAGTACGTGGTCAGTGTTATAATCATAAAAAATCCTAAAAGTATAATTATAGTGAAACCAATTTTTACATTCCCAGATTTTGTTTTCTCACCATTCACGTTATTATTCGTTGGTACTTTCGTAAGCACTGTTCTGTCAACTAATTATTTGCTTGCCGTACAAAATTTCCAACTGATAACATTTCCCACATTTTGGGCTTTTGAACCACTACCACAAACTTCGACAGCGATTTTCAATTTTATTTATGTGAGTACTACATCGTGTTCCGCTCACGCACATAATGCGTAACATAAAACTGTACGATTTGTTTCAGAAACTAAATCTTTTTAATTTTGTGAGAAATATAGGTGGTGGCACTTCCTCCGCCATATGAACCATGAACCTTGCCGATGGTGGGAAGACTTACGTGCCTCAGGGACACAGATAGCCGTAGCGCAGGTGCAACCACAACGGAGGGATATCTTTTGAGAGGCCGAACAAACGTGCGGTTGCCTAAAGAGGAGCAGCAGCCTTTTCAGTAGTTGCAGGGGCAACAATCTAGATGACTGACTGGAATGGCCATGTAACATAAACCAGAACGGCGTTGTTGTGCTGATAATGCGAACGGTTAGAACCAAGGAGAAATTACAGCCGTAATTTTTCCCGAGGGTATGCTGTTCTATTGTATGGTTAAATGAAGATGGCATCCTTTTGGGTAAAATATTCCGGAGGTAAAACTGTCCCACTTTCCGATCTCCACGCGGGTCTGCTCAGGAGGATACCGTCATCAGGAGAAACAAAACTGGTGTTCCATGGATTAAAGCGTGGAATGCTAGTTCCCTTAATGAGGCAGGTAGGTTAGAAAATTTAAAAATGGAAACAGATAAGTTAAAATTAGATATGGTGTAGATTGATGACGTTCGAGGGCAAGAGGGACAGGACTTCTGGTCAGGTGATTCCATGGTTGTAAATACAAAATCAAATAGGGACACTGCAGGAGTACGTTTAACAGTAAATAAAAAGATAGGAATGCGGGTAAGCTACTATGAATAGTATATTGAACGCATTATTGTAGGTAAGACCGGCACAAAGTCAGCATCCTTCACAGTAGTACAAGTTTATATGCCAACAAGCTCCGCAGATGATGACGAGAAAAGAAATTACACAAACATTTAATTGTGATGGGCTACTGGAAATCAATAGACGAACAGGAAGAGAAGGAAAAATAATAGGTGAACGTGGACTGGGGGAAGGAATGAAAGACAAAGCTGCCTGGTAGAATTTTGCGCAGTGCATAACATAATCATCCCGAACACTTGGTTTCAGAATCATGAAAGTGGGTTGTATACGTAGAAGGGACCTGGACACACAGGCAAGTTTCACCCTGATTACATAATGACTGACAGAGATTTCGAAACCATATTTCAAATCGTAAGACATTTCCAGGAACAGATATGAACACTGACCACAGTTTATTGGCTATGAACTGTGGATTAAAACGGAAGAAGTTGCAAAAAGGTATGAAATTAAGGAGATGGGTCCTCGGTGGGTTGAAAGAACCAGAGATTACTGATGGTTTCAGAGGCAGCATTGGGCAACGATTGACAGGAGCAGGAAAAGAATGCAATAGAAGCAAATGGATAGCTTTGAGAGACGAAATAGTGAAGGCAGCTAAAGACCAAATAGGTAAAAAGGCAAGACCTATCAGAAGTCCTTGGATAACACAGGAGATATTGAATTTAACTGATGACAGGAGAAAATAAAAAAAAAAACAAATAATGAAGCAGCAAAAGGGAATACAAAAGTTTAAAAAATGAGGCTGACAGGAAAAGCAAAATGACTAAACAGGAATGGCAGGAGGGCAAAAATAAGTATTTAGAACCGTATATCACTAGGGGAAGGATAGATCCCACATACAGGAAAACTAAAGAGACCTTTGGAGAAAAGAGAAGCAGCTCTTTGAATATCAGTAGCTCAGATGGAAAGTTTCATGCTCAGATGTCGAGCTTATTTGCAGGAGTGATTGTGAAATTAAAGAAATGAAGACTGCTGTTCAACAATTACTCAATTAATGGTAACGATTGTTATATGACATAGGTTTACAGTAGTTCCAGTGGCAACGTACAAGAACCAATCAGTGGAAACACAGTTCAAATGAACACCCTTTCAGCAAATGAAAGAAATATGGCACTATATACTGTTTTAAAACAGAGACTGACAGTCGTTAAACATTATTTGAATTTTGAAGAAGTAAGCTTTTCTTGAGTGTGTTTTTTCATGCAACAGTTTTGTTACATCAACAGCCATTTGAAGTTTATGACGATGTGCAGAACTAGTGACGTGAGAATTGGGAGGGTGACGTTCTCCTCCTTAGGAAGATAACATTTTCGAGACTGAACTCTCACCATGGATGCTCTTATTTATGGGACCGTGTACGCATGTAGATGATTCGTCAAGCGTTCTTCCGGCGGCTTCGTTTCATTTTATTGTAAATTATTAGCAATCCCCGGAATTTGTCGACGTGCTATATTTATTTCCTCATATGCTACGCATTGTACACAAGTGCTACAATCCAGAATATTTTGGCTGTAGAATGGTAGAAGTTTTCGAGGATGGTGTCATTTTTTAAGATTTTACTTCATTTTGTACACCTTGTGTTTAACATCCATTTACGACACAGCAGCTAATTCTTTTAACGTTGGCAGGAACCAAACCCGCTTGGGTAGCCGTGCGTGTTAATGCACCGCTTCCGGGACTGGGAGATACGCCGGTTCCGGTTGGAAACCACCCGGCGGATTAACGACGAGAGCCGGTGTACCGGTCAAACTGTATGTGCCTTTTAGGAGGTTTGCCACATCCCAGTAGGTGAATACCGGGCTGGTAGCCAAGTCCCGCGTCAGTTACGTGACTTTAGAACATTTTCGTTCACTTTCACAAGAGTATTACTACACGCATACAGATGGGGTACACATATTCCGTCCCAGGGCCTAACGAGGTGGCGATAGGGAGGTCATCCGGCCATCCCTCAAGTTAACCATGCAAAATCCGTAAATAATCGACGCTGGACAAAGGCATAAAAAAAATGTTGGCAAGAACGAGCAATGCACGTGCCTCAAGTAAAAACGCAACATTGTTGCTCAAAATGTGTTGGTACATGTTGAACATAAATTTGTGGGCCATCTGTTTATTGTAAAGAGACCCACCCGGATAGCTGCGCGTGTTAGCAAGCCGCTACCGGGATTGGGGGTGGCACGCCGGCCTTGAATCGGATTCGCCCGGCGGATTAACGACAAAGCCCGGTATCCCGGCAAGCCTGGATATCGGTCTTGGGCTCTTTCCCGCATCTGACTAGGTCAATAATGGGCTGGCACCCATGTCTCGCTTCTCTTACACGACTCACAAACATTTCACAAACATTCCTACAATTTAACTCTGAACAGACGGGGTGTACGAATTCCATCCCATGGTGCGGGGGTGGGAGAGGGGGGGGGGATGGTGGTAGGAGAGGAGTGGTATCCCGTCACCCACCAACACTAACATTGCCAATGCAACATTAACATGTTGACCCCGTGCAGACACGTTATAAGGTTTGAAATCCGAACATGATCTGCTTATTATCATTGTCGTGTCACTTACTGTTGTTACCTTGTACCAGGTGTGAATAGTGAAAGAAAACTATCGTTATTTTGTATCGATATTGTACAAAACCGTAACAACCGTTTGTGAAAAATCTGCATTCGTCTGTTGATTATTTAGATTCATTTTCGAAATTAAAGGAACGTGTAATGTACACGCCCTTGTCTTTTCAGCAGATGTCGAAAGATTTTTCTAACTACGTGCAAGCACGTTATGCCCGTCAACAGAAGCCTCTCACATTCGAGAACCTCTGCATGCTGGCTGCAATACGCTGCAATAGCTCTAAAGCCGTTATACAACTATTTTCGAACATCGTCAAAGAATGAGCTTTCTTAAAGAAGAACATACTGATTTTTAAAGTAATTATCGTTTTTTTCAGTTTCAGTTCCAACGACCCATGAACATTTCCATTACTCTAGTTCATTAAATAACTCGATTTACATAATTATATTGTTGGTTGATTTGTGGGAGGGGACCAACCAGTGAGGTCATTGGTCATATCGGATTAGGGAAGGATGGGGAAGGAAGTCGGCCCTTCCCTGTCAAAGAAACCATCCCGGCATTTGTCTGAAGCGATTTAGGGAAGTCGCGGAAAACCTAAATGAGGATGGCCTGACACGGATTTGAACCGTCGTCCTCCTGAATGCGAGTCCAGTGTGCTAACAGTGCGCCATTACGCTGATAGCTAAAATTATGTAAACGTGACTTACAATTACGTTTTATGTCACTCTTGCGTAATTTTATCCATATTTTCAGGTCATTTTAGAGATCATTTCCCAGGTATTTTAAGTCTTAAAAACTCGAGCCTTGTGGTTACAGGTCTTTTTTCATATTCGTACGCCAAACATGTTCTCACTAGGGCGGCCTATCTCCACTGCCATCGCCCCTCCCCCTTCCCCCACCTCCTTTGCTGGCGTCCCTTATTCTAATTCGTGATGTAATTCAAATGTTCACTTAGGACTCAACCTGGTAAATTATTGTACCCACTAATAAAGAAATAAAACATTGTATTTGGTCAGAATCGAGTAATATTTTTGAAGGAGGGAAGTTTTAGCTTTACATGACAAAAGACGAACAGCGAACTCTTCTGTATTTACTCTATTTACGCAACCAACGTTCATGTTCAACTGCTTCATTTCCCGGCCCCTTGACCACACTATACTGGAAAGAATGCAATTTCGTGAGCAGTCATAACATGACGCTATATTAAGTAACCGGTGTTCGTAGATATCTGGTTTACACGATCCTATGTCTTCGTTCATCAACCGACGATTGGCAGGATAACATGAATTCTTACTATCAACTAGCTCAGATACAAATAGAGTTTCTTGATGGTAGGATTTATTACAATTGCCACCTGTGTTTCACGAAACTGTCAAACTTCAAGCAGAGTTATAGCTTCTTCTCCTAACAAACATTTAGCTTCTCGCAATCACTTGCTCTCACGCCGCGTGAATCACGTGATTGCTTGAGAACCACTGTATCGAGCTCTGCGGCGTAGCGGGAAACGTCGACCTCGTTGGAACGCGAATATCGTTTGTCCAGCCGTAGACATCTACATCTATCTACATTTATACTCCGCAAGCCACCCAACGGTGTGTGGCGGAGGGAACTTTATGTGCCACTGTCATTACCTCCCTTTTCTGTTCCAGTCGCGTATGGTTCGCGGGCAGAAAGACTGTCTGAAAGCCTCCCTGCGCGCTCGAATCTCTCTAATTTTACATTCGTGATCTCCTCGGGAGGTATTAGTAGGGGGAAGCAATATATTCGATACCTCATCCAGAAACGCACCCTCTCGAAACCTGGCGAGCAAGCTACACCGCGATGCAGAGTTATCACGGGTACCAAATATCCCTGTGACGAAACGCGCCGCTCTTCTTTGGATCTTCTCTATCTCCTCCGTTAACCCGATCTGGTAAGGATCCCACACTGATGAGCAAACCTCAAGTATAGGTCGAACGAGTGTTTTGTAAGCCACCTCCTTTGTTGATGGACTACATTTTCTAAGGACTCTCCCAATGAATGTCAACCTGATACCCGCCTTACCAACAATTAATTTTATATGATCATTCCACTTCAAATCGTTCCGCACGCATACTCCCAGATATTTTACAGAAGTAACTGCTACCAGTGTTTGTTCCGCTATCATATAATCATACAATAAAGGATCCTTCTTTCTATGTATTCGCAATACATTACATTTGTCTATGTTAAGGGTCAGTTGCCACTCCCTGCACCAAGTGCCTATCCGCTGCAGATCTTCCTGCATTTCGCTCCAATTTTCTAATGCTGCAGCTTCTCTGTATACTACCGCATCATCCGCGAAAAGCCGCATGGAACTTCCGACACTATCTACTAGTTCATTTACATATATTGTGAAAAGCAATGGTCCCGTAACACTCCCCTGTGGCACGCCAGAGGTTACTTTAACGTCTGTAGACGTCTCTCCATTGATAACAACATGCTGTGTTCTGTTTGCTAAAAACTCTTCAATCCAGCCACACAGCTGTTCTGATATTCCGTAGGCTCTTACTTTGTTTATCAGGCGACAGTGCGGAACTGTATCGAACGCTTTCCGGAAGGGTTTAACGTCCCGATAACTACAAAGTAATTAGAGACGGAGCATAAGTTCGGATAGGAAAAGTAATTCGGTGTGTCCTTTTCAAAGGAATCGTCTCGGACTGTGCTTTGAGCAATTTAGGGAAACAACAACCAACCTAAATCTGATTAGCCGGACGACGAGTTAAATACCGAACCTCAGTGTCCAGAGCCCCGCACTACACGAGGGATTTCCTGGTCAAAATCGCCTACTTGTGGGCGGTGAGCGTCACATGCCTGCTAATAAATCAGACATCAACCACACCACATGTGGATTAGTGACGTTAATGATAAATCGCATGTGCGCAGCATAGTGCTCTAAAATCCTGAATGTGCTGAAAACTACGTATGCGCAGAGATAATGAGCAGTGGCGTCGTTTCCTAACAGCGGTAGTCAAGCAGTTTCCACTGTGCTGTTATGGGGAAGTAATTTTCATCTGCCTGACTTTTATGTGGATTATATTCCTTTCGTGCTAACGTTGCATGAGGAGTTAATATTTTTTCTCTAAGTGTTTTCGCATGTAAGACATCAAATACCTGAAAGGAAAAAGGAATTTAGGTTTTACATCGCCTCGTATTCCGTAGTATGAATATGATGTGGTCGTGTTTCTCATGGAGGAGGCTTGCATCCCTTCTTGTTTTGCATGGCAGTATCACAGCACAGGCCTACATTGATGTTTTAAGTACCTTCTTGCTTCCCACTGTTGAATAACAATTCGAGGATGGCGATTGAATCTTTCAGCACGATCGTGCACCTGTCCATAATGCACGACCTATGGCGGAGTGGTTACATGACAATAAAATCCCTCTAATGGACTGGTCTGCACAGAGTCCTGACCTGAATCCAATAGAAAACCTTTGAGATGTTTTGGAACGCCGACTTCGTGCCAGGCCTCACTGACCGACATCAATACCTCCCCTCAGTACAGCACTCCGTGAAGAATGGGCTGCCATTCCCCTAGAACCTTCCAGCACCTGACTGAACGTATGCCAGCGAGAGTGGAGGCTGTCATCAAGGCCAACAACGTATTTAATTCCAGCATTACCGATGAGAAAGAATGGTACGCTAGACTATACAGAGATGTATCCACGCTGAACAAGAATGCGAGAAGAAATCGGGAGTTACAACATGAAAGACGTCGTCATAGGCACTGCCCGAAGAGCTATCAGTAAACAATGGAAACATAAACCAATATGTGTGCGAATCCGCTGTGTAAATATCTCCCTCTGTCTGTCTAAGAGTATGTTACATTTGACATTCTTCAGTTTTACGCCAAGCAGTGAAAACTGTAGACCTAGACCTGCACAAGAGGCGGCCGGAGTGACCGAGCGGTTCTATGCGCTTCAGTCTGAAACCGCGCGACCGCTATCTTTGCAGGTTCGAATCCTGCCTCGGGCATGGATGTGTGTGATGTCCTTAGGTTAGTTGGGTTTAAGTAGTTCTAAGTTCTAGGGGACTGATGACCTCAGAAGTTAAGTCCCATAGTGCTCAGAGCCATTTGAAACATTTGAACCTGCACAAGAAACGTGGCTTTAGGAATTTAAATAGCACTTGTACTGATGCAGTGACATAATACATATTTGCTTAATAAATGTGAAGGTTCATTACATCACAGAATGAAATTTCCATCCACTCCTCCTATAACAGGAACAGTTGTCATTAAGGAGGTGTAATTTCAGAGATATGTAGCTCAGCTATGTATTTAATGGTAAATAATGTAACCACATTAATACAATCCAAAGGCTGTTTGTTACAACACTTATGATGCGAATAAACTGTGCAAGAATCTTCTGTAAGAGACAGGTCTGAACTCGAGTTGCAACGTCGGTTCTTGTGTAGTTACACGCGTCGTCGCAGTTACATGCGTCGTCCTTCTGTATGGCATGCCAGTTAAAAGCGTTCCGTCACGCGATGTAGCCTATGAATATTTAATATACCGAAAGCGTGCTTAGTTGACACACTCACAACAGTAAACAGTTTCGGCGTTACGAGGGAGGAGGTCAAAGATTAGCGTTCCACCGACGTCAAGGTCATTGCAGTCAGGAAACATGTTCGGACATGAAACGAATAAGGAAGTACGTCGACCACGTAGAACTTGAGCCAAAAGGTACGCTGCAACTTCTATGTTTTATAGCCCCCGAACTAATTAACATATTCCCAGCATGTTTGGCTTTTGTGACAGGCGAACTCAAAAAGTTTAGTTTGTGTGTTTTCCAGGTTGTAGTGAGTGCAGCATAATGACAACGGTTCAAGAAAAGGTTCAGTGTGTGGAATGGTTTGTTCAGACCGAATCATACACATAGGTTCAAAGGAACTTCCAAACACGGTATAGGAAGCAAGCACCCTCGCGGACATCGTTACGCCGGTGGTACAGAAATTTAATGCAGACAGGAAGCGCTCATGTGGAGCATCGAAAAACTTTTGGAAATTTGTGGTAAGGTCTTACGGGACCAAACTGCTGAGGTCATCGGTCGCTAAGCTTACGCACCACTTAATCTAACTTCAACTAACTTACGCTAAGGACAACACACACACCCATGCCCGAGCGAGGACTCGAACCTCCGATGGAGGGAGCCGCGCAGACCGTGACAAGACGCCCCAGCATCGTACTCGACGACCTAAAACAAATGAAGGTAATATAGAACGGATGCAGTTAGACTTTCAACGTTCAGCGCAGGAGTCTGTTAGCAGGGCGTCGCAGGAGCTGCAAATCCTTTTGGCGATTTTGCAACTGGTCCTTCGGAAACGTTTACAGATGTATCCATATAGACTGCGGCTGTTGCACGCATTGAAACCAGGCGACAAGCCACAACCTATGCAATTTTCCGTAGACATTCTTTACCGTTCAGAGCAGGATGGAAATTTTCTAAACAACCTAGTATTTTCTGACGAAGCAACATTCTACGCGTGTGGGAGGGCAAACAAACACAATGTTCGGATCTGGAGCGCAACCATCTGCATAATGTGACGTAAGAGGCAGGTGAAAGACTGGAAGCCAAGGTGTGGTGGTGATGGACTGCTGACAGCGTTGTGGGACCGTTTCTTCTCAGAAAAAAAAGTTAATTCTGACAGTTACCTTGATGGGCTACAGCTGTTTGCGTTCCCACAACTGGCTGATCGCCACGGTCGTTTTCCAACAAGATGGGGCACCGTCACATTGCGCTCAGACTGTGCGAGTGTTTCCAGGTCGGTGGATTGACAGGGATGGTCCAGTTCCCTAGCCTCCTAGTTTGCCTGATTTCACACTGATCGAATTCTTTTTTGGGTATGTCTAGGACAGAGTCTACCAAACACCTGACAAGCACATCAAAGATTTTAAAAATAGAATCATTGCTGCTATTGCCAAAGTTTCTGGGGTTATGTTGAGCGTAGTGTGGTGGGAGCTTGACTACAGATTGGATGTTGTCCGTGCCTCCAGAGCTGCACACGCTGAATCTGACTGAAAGGCATAGGAACTTTGTGAGGTAGTGTGTCACATAAGCCAAACGTGGTGTCAATACCTTAATTAGTTCGGTTGCTGTAACACGTTAAATTTGTACTTTGCCTTTAGTGACACCCTGTACTTTTCAAAGAACTGTACCGATATTCACCTTAACCATTTTAGGGAAACAACGAGAAAATTAAATTAGGACTACAATGCGAATCCAGTGCTTTGCGATAAGAGCAAGTGCCAACTAATGTGATACAAAAGTCTTTAAGTTAATTCTTTGTGCACAGTTTCATTCACTGAAATCTTAGAGGATAATACTGTAAACTTAGGTAGAAATTATTCTTCGTGCCGAAGTAAGTAATTAGAATTATATGTAGGAGTCACACACGTGCTTATCGCGAACATCTCTTTAGATAGCAGGGAAGATTAACTACAGCCTCAAAGTACATTCATTGGGTTTAGAAATTAACTATCAACAATCCATATGGGTTTGAGAGGAAGAGAGAACACCAGAAAAAAGTGATGTGCATTAGATGTAACGAATGTAACCTCGCCAAGAAAGGGGTTAAATATACAGCTATAACATTCTTTGAAAATCTACCGATGGAGATGAAGATAGTAGAACTGTTTTAAAATGCAGAATAGAGATTATTTTCCTTAACCACTCCTCCTATCCGCAGAGAAATTCTTGAATAGGAACTATTAGTCGTTTAAGTAGAAAAACCTGTGAATGCTCAATCAGCTTGTAGTCATAAAAATATTTTTCATGTTTTAGAAAATGCGTTTTGTATGTTTGCTCCATTAACATGTTCCACATCATAACGTATATCGTGAATTTACTCTATGGAACAGGCACTAACTAGCACCAAATCGTTCCCTATATTGTATTCGAGTTCAGGCGGTGCAACTCAAACTGTCTTCTAAATACGTTTATGTGTGTAGTAACATCACTAAGCAAACCTTTTAGTTTCAAATTTGGTCGTAATTAATTTTTAATTTAGTAAAATTTGTTTTATAACGTTTGTCGCATACAAGTTTGACTTTCTAGTGCGGTTTCCAGCATTGCATTGACTACCATAAATTATTCAGACCCAGAAGTACAAAACAACGAAAAGAGGAAGAATAACGTATTGTATTTTACTGCAGGTAACTTGTTTTATGCCAAATCATGAAAGGCGCTTTACCATCGATTTTGTAGTATAGTGAATGGAAATTGTTTCCCAGCCTTACTCGGTATATTTTCATTAATTTCTGAAATCACGAGCCGGCTGCTGTGGCCGAGCGGTTCTAGGCGCTTTACTGTGGAACCGCGCGACCGTTATGGTAGCAGGTTCGAATCCTGTCGTGGGCATGGATGTGTGTGATGTCCTTAGGTTAGTTAGGTATAAGTAGTTCTAAGTTCTAGGGGACTAATGACCTTAGATGTTAAGTCCCATAGTGCTCAGAGCCATTTTTTGAATTCACGAATAATTTCAGTAGGCCCGAAAGATCAAGGCAAACATTAATTTTGATACATTTTGGTGTCGTGATGATACGACGCAATACATATCCTGGTAAAAAATCCTAGAACATTTAAACGTATATGAAGCTTCTAATTTTTCATTACGAATGAAGTTCCCTTACATTCGATGGAAATTACGTGACACTTCGAACTACAGTAATGCGGAGTTCATATTTCTGTAAGACGGCCTCCGTTCCTATTACATGGCGTAAATCTGCAAGTCATACATTGCTTGGCGAGACACCTGCTGAAAAGGTATGTTGGCTGGGGCACAGTCAAATTATCAGTCAGTGCCCGCGTAAGAAAGTGAAACCAACAGGAGGAAATTACCTTGCGTGAGGAAAGAATTCTGTCGCAATCCACAATTTATCTGCGATGAAATTAACCAGATTAAAAGTTTGCACTGGACCATCACCAAAAGAGGACTGCTAATTTTCGCGCGCTTTGCTCGAGCCAATTGGCTACCTCAGCTTCTCACAAGTGTCGTCCCAAAGCTCCTACCTGTCGTAATTTTTCTCCTACTCTCTAAAATAATATTAGATTTTTCGCCAACAGAGAGATTTTGCTCTAGAGCCGTTCCTACACCGTAACGAACTATTCTATTCTACATTCACCTGAGTGGCACTAATCGTAGCAGGTTAGTGCAAGATTATGTAAGATGACTGTAATAATAAGAAGAATTTAGTGACAGATGAGAGCTTGCCTTCAGTTTAAGTCAGGCTATTCGGAAGGACAGGTGGTCCTACAGTATATCAAAAGTGTTTTTTTTCATCCTGATTCGATCATATTTACGTCAGCCAACAAAGCTAACCTTTATTTTCTCCAATAGTGAGAAAGGGAACGATGTTTATGAGAATGTAGGATCAGGACATTTTGGTCGAAGAAAAATATCCATTTGCTAGTAGAAACTGCAAATAACAACGATAAACCGAAGGAAATGGGCCCGTTTTAATTGCGGCTGGATGGGTGACGAGAAGGAAGAGCGGAATCGTTTGGGGTGTTACGTCTCGTCGAAGAAGAGGCCGTTGAGGACGAAGGTGGAATAAAATTTTACAAGAACAAGATAGTAAGTTGGTAGTCGTGGTTTCATAGTAACTATCTCGGTACTGGGCTGAAGGGATTGAGGGCAAAATGAAACTGAATAATATAAAATGTATTTACTTAACAGTTCTGACACACACCGTCAACGTCGGATGAGAGAAGTTGCTACGTCATCAAGAAATAAGGAGAGATAAATGTTTAGACTGTCCTATTATGCCGGTCGGTGTGGCCGTGCGGTTCTAGGCGCTTCAGTCTGGAACCGCGTGACCGCTACGGTCGCAGGTTCGAATCCTGCCTCGGGCATGGATGTGTGTGCTGTCCTTAGGTTAGTTAGGTTTAAGTAGTTCTAAGTTCTAGGGGACTAATGACCACAGATGTTAAGTCCCATAGTGTTCAGAGCCATTTGAACCATTTTTGTCCTATTATGACGTAACAGTGATCAAGTGAATGATTCATTTCTCAGAGTGAAAGCATGAAACCATATCGACGTAGTTAATATTTTCACAGGATCTGACGAAATAAAATTAGGTATCTTACACGTAGTTGTAGCAATGTTGCTTGATGACAAAACGCATGTCTATCATTTGTATCGCTAGTAATGGTATACTGCACAGTTCCTATATTTTTCTCAAGATTCTTTCAGAGAACTCCAAAAACATTAGACCTGTGTTCTGCACCTGTATTCGAGCACGGCACTTGCTTTTGTAGGAGACATTTTGATAGTTGGAAAATAGAAGAACAATACCGGCAGTTTTAAGCTATGGGGCAGTTCTTTGTTTGCACTTCGAGGGTCAGTCTCTAAGAGCACTGCCCAGGAAGGGGTTTAAGTGCTGTTCTAGCACCTTGCTTGAAAGTGCCAAAATTTTTTTCACAGTTCTCAGATTATTACAAAATTAAAGATTATTTTGGGGCATTTTGGTTTCTTTTCACCTGTGTGTGCTGAAAGCGTCAAATTTGTAGCGTGATTCTTTGTTCATTATACAATATGACGCAAGACCCCCTTGTTAGTGAGTGAGTTCGTTGATTGCTTTGGGACTGCAAGGTCATGTCAATCCTTATAGGACGAAGCTTAGTAAAGTTCTGGGACGGTGAGACTAATCTACAGTTTTGATGTTTACTTCTACGTTCGTTCTCTAATGATGTTACTTTATTTTGTGAAACACAAAAGGATGGCTGAAATACAACCTTTTAAATTTAGTAGCCCCTACCAAATGCATTTATTTTCCTCGCCCAGCTTCCACCGCACGTACGAGTGCACAATACGAACTTCGTCGCTATTTGTACCTGAAACCTCCTCTGGCATGATATTCGCCTTTACAGGGGAGTATAATCAAAGGCCGCAGGCAAGTGCCGCCATCAGTAAGCAGTGTAGCGTGCACCAGTGCGTGAGTCCGTGACGTGTGAGGTAATGACAGCGCAACAGCGCTTTGTGGTTTTACGTTTGGGGTGGGGAGTGCGAGAGAGAGACCTGGGCGAAGAATTACAAACAACTATCCGATAACACAGAGGCCTGAATTCCACGAACATTTCCACCCCTCACCCCCCCCCCCCCCCCCCGCACTGCCTTTTCGCAAAATAAAATTCCTACCAGTGGCGCTCTCTCTCTCTCTCTCTCTCTCTCTCTCTAACACACACACAAAAGCACACGCACGCGCACGTATGCACACCTACACAAATGAGAACGCATTCGGACTGGCCGATGAAGAGTCGGGAAAGAGGGTGCTGGGGATGGTGGTAGAGGAATGGAAAGACAACGCCGATGCTAAACGGGAATGTGAAGTATGGAGAGGCCCATAACAAAATGGACTCGAAAGGTTTAATCACCAATGTCCGATGTAGCGATGGCGTTCGTTATGTGCCGTCAGAATTGGATATACTGCTAAACGACTCTTTATTATTATCTTTTTTAACAGTACCAAATGATCCCTCGATAAAGTGGAAAAACTGCACGTTCCATTTTGGAGGAAGATAATATCTGTCACTGTTAGCAATATTGCTGACGCTCAATTCTGTTAGCTGCAGTGTTGGGTGAGCGGCTTTTGAAAATACTACTTACAGTACTAGTGCCAGTCATTTCTGTGTCAGGTAACAGTAAGAATCTGTGAACGATGTAGCTGTGCTAGCAATTTCTGTCACCTTCAATAGTACCTATAATGCTAAACTTCAGTAAATTTCTACCATTACTTGTTTTCTAGAACGTATAAAGATCAACCGGCAACAGTTTCTAATTCTAAAGCTAAAGCTACGTTTATGGATCAAATGGCTCTCAGCACTATGGGACTTAACATCGGAGGTCATCAGTCCCCTGGAACTTAGAACTACTTAAACCTAACTAACCTAAGGACGACACACACATCCATGCCCGAGGCAGGATTCGAACCTGCTACAGTAGCCGTCGCTCGGTTCCAGACTGAAGCGCCTAGAACCGCTCGGCCACTCTGTCCGGCCTACGTTTATGAATTCACAATCCAAAGAGGGCGGTAACACGTCATAGCTGTTGGAACAGTGATACTACCAGTTACTGCAGGTATCTGTCACACTAGCCTAGGCTGCATACGTGACGTATTTGTTCTTTTTCCAATCTACCAAACACACCGTAAAGGTCAACACAACGCCAGTCCAAAGCCATCACAAGTGGAATACTTAGTGTCTGAGCAATAGGTGGCAATTCATAGAAGTTTTGCGGTGAATGATCATAGTTTTGACATTCCGCAAGAAACTACTTTGGGTTTACTTGCTGCAGCTCAATATCCAATACATGGTTGGCTTTCTCCAAGCCTCTGTTGAACTGAAATGTCTGTCTCTCTGTAAGCTCTTTTTGTGAAAACTTTATTCCTAAAACGCCGTGAGAGCTAACAAAACGAGCGACGGGGGTATCTTTTACCGCATGTGGGTAGCAACAGGGGCTCAGAGCTGAGTGCTCAGCATGGCGTATTGTGCGGCCTAGCAATAGCTCCGCGGGAAGCCGAGGACTAGCTGGGACGTCGGGGGTGGCGTCTTGCGTCCACGCGCTGCTTCGGCACGGGCCGCCTACATAGCTGAATGCATTGGAGGCAGGTCAGAAGAGAAAGTAGCAGTGTTACGCACCTGAGCAGTTTTTTAAAGTCGTACGCTGGCCGGTGATCTCTAAGGAGGGCTGCGTGTCTCGAAACGCGGTGCGAAAGTGATCATTGTTCTCTTTCTTACTAAACGGATTGGTTGGAAAAGTGGCAGGCACTATTAGTTACCAGCTGCTTGTTTTCCCACCAAAAGGAGAAACTCTTACGCACTGCAGGGTTGCGGAGCACTTCCAAAGCGCGTGTTTTAAAAAGGGTTTTCAAAGGGACTTTGTCTTCTCACACATTCCACGCGGTCACCCAATTTCTCTGTCCATGGGGGGAAAGCTGGCTGTGTGTGTTAGTTACCTGGGTTACTGCTTGCGTGTTTATTATGTGCCGTAGGGGAGACGGCAGACAGTGGTTCAGCCTGCCTTATGTCGCTTGCGAAAGATCCACTGTGTATATTGTTGCCTCTGGTCGAGACCGACCACCCACGTAAAGTTAAGAAATGTCGGCAGAACTGCATTAGACTGGCATTTCCCTCCTGTTTCAATCTACTGTTTTATCAGACTGAAACATGAATGGCAGTGTTTATCGGTGAAATATGGCGAACTTATGTGTACTGAATTCTATGACAAAATTAACACATGGTAAAAGAATGATCCAAGATAATGTAAGTTTCATCAGATATTAGACGCAGTATGTACAGTGTTTGGTGTAATTAAGATCATATTTTAAGCGTGATTTAAAATGCAAATTTTGTTTCATTATAGTTGCTCAGGCTGGCCAATTTGTTCACACTTGTACAACTTCGTGTGTTATTGCCTGGCTCTACGACAAAATGATATGGTGGGGGAGGCACAGAGACAGTCCACCAATAGCAGACGAACAGAACGACATGGATGCGGTGCTGAACGTTTTGTTGAGAGCTAGTGTTGAAAGGATTAGGAGACTTGAGTCTGGAACTCCAGAGACTGAAACGTCGTTGTTTCGGATTACTACTGAAATTCGGTCTGGGACTCCATTCAGTCAAGACGTTTTCGTGATCGTTCCCGGTCGATCGAATTGGGGAGTTTGGTCGGCGACTCGAGAGCCCTGACGTATCTGGCGGTAAAGATCTGTCTTTCCGGAATTGCGTTGGTTTTGAACTTTGCCTTTATAGAGAGTATACCGTGATTACGAAGATTTACGGTGGATGAACTGTTACACCTTTGAGCGTTCACTGGGTTTATGTCGGCTTGAACTACTTATCCCAGTGCTATTATGTCCGAGCTGTAAATTTGTGCTGGGACGTGTGGTCGAACTTAGGAATAGTTACAACAGTTTTTCGCAAATTGTGGGCGAGACATTCAGAGTGTCTGGTAAAATGGCTAACTACTGCTGTGACTTAATTAGTACAACTAACAAACTTTTTTCATTAAATAAATAAGAGCAGCTTTAAATAAGTATTTTGTGTCACCCAGTTTCGTTGGTGAAATCCAACTAGAGCTACTAAATGTAATTAGAACACAGCTAGCAAGTGTGCTAGGACATTACAAATTTTAGTTCATCCTACAGGGAACTGTTTTGCAGCGGTGTGTGTTTGGTCGCTAGCCAAAGTTTGACGAGTCAAATTTCAGGTAAAATCTAACCACACATTTAAGTTTCACTTCCAAGAAAGTAGTTCTAAACAATGGGTATTAGCTCGAAGCCCCCTTGCTCATCGCTCAGTACACTCTCGGACGCAACAAGAAAGGAAGAACGATTAGTGATTTATTTCCGGTCGACGACGTCGTCATTAAGAAGTTAGCACTAGACCGCTGCACAGACACCCAGCTAACTCAGTGATATTCATCACACTCAGATCAGATGAACGATATGGTTATAATTTTATATCTACACACACTAAAAAAAGGTTTGCATCATCTCGGTTCCAAGAGTACCGGAATCTGTACAAAGAATAGGAATAGAGATCAACATAAACATAATTTCCGCCCGTTTTATTGCTCATGAAAACCACACATTGCATGTTATACCACCATACAGCGAGACCTTCAGAGGTTGCAGTCCAGATTGCTGTACGCACCGGTACCTCTAATACCCAGAAGGACGTCCTCTTGCATTGATGCACGCCTGTATTCGTCGTGGCATACTATCTGCAAGTTCATCAAGGCACTGTTGTTCCAGATTCTCCCACTCCTCAAGGGCGATTCGGCGTAGATCCCTCAGAGTGGTTGGTGGGTCACGTTGTCTATATACGGGCCCCTTTAGATCTACCCCAGACATGTTCGGTAGAGTTAGTGTCTGAAGAACATGCTGGACACTCTAGTCGAACGATGCGGTTATCCTGAAGGAAGTCATTCATCAGCGAGATACGTCGGCCCAACATGCCGCCATCCCAAAACATAAGGGAAACCTCCACCTTCCTGCACTTGCTGGACAGTGTGGCTAAGGCGTTCAGCCTGACCGGGTTGCCTCCAAACACATCTCCGACGATTGTCTGGTTGAAGGCATATGCGACACTCATCGGTGAAGAGAACATGATGCCAGTCCCGAGCTGCCCATTCGGCATGTTGCTGGGCCCATCTGTACCGCGCTGCATGGTGTCGTGGTTACAAAAAAAAAAAAGAAAAGGACCTCGCCATGGACGTCGGAAGTGAAGTTGCGCATCATGCAGCCTGATGCGCATAGTTTGAGTCGTAACACGACGTCCTGTGGCTGCACGAAAAGCATTATTCAACATGGTGTCGTTGCTCTCAGTGTTCCTCCGAGCCATAATCCGTAGGTAGCGTTCATCCACTGTTTAGAAATGTCACTAAACCCGCTCAAAGATGTAAACAACCTTGCATGAGCAGCGCTATTAGACGGAGGGGGTCCACCAACCGATCAGTTTCAGTCACTCCACCAGAAAGGAAGCACACGGCTCGTGTTGTCTGTAGTTCGACCACGCCTAGACTGTCAATGCGCGGTTCGACTGCGTCTGCATTGTTACTTTGTGCCAAGAAGGACTCTCAACAAGGAAAGTGTCCAGGCGTCTTGGAGTGAACCAAAGTGATGTTGTTCGAACATGGAGGATATACAGAGTGAAAGGAACTGTCGATGACATGCCTCACTCAGGCCGCACAAGGGTTACTACTGCAATGGATGACCGCTACTCACGGATTATGGCTCGGAGGAACCCTGACACAACGCCACCATGTTGACATTGCTTTTCGTGCTGTCACAGGACGTCGTGTTACGACTCAAACTGTGCGCAATAGGCTACATGATGCACAACTTCACTGCCGACGTCCATGGCGAGGTCCATTTTTGTAACCACGACACCATGCAGTGCGATACAGATGGGACCGACAACATGCCGAGTAGACCATTCAGGATTGGCATCACGTTCTCTTCACCGATGAGTGTCGCATTGGAGGCAACCCGGTCAGGCTGAACGTCTTAGACACACTGCCCAGCGAGTGCAGAAAGGTGGAGGTTCTCTGCTGTTTTGGAGTGGCATTATGTGGGGCCGACGTACGCCGCTTTTGAGTGACTTCCTTCAGGATAACAGCATCACTCGACTAGAGTGGCCAGCATGTTCTCCAGACACTAACCCTATCGAACATGTCTGTGATAGATCGAAAAGTGCTGTTTATGAACGCCGTGACCCACCAACCACTCTGAGGGAGCTACGCCGAATCGCCATTGAGGAGTGCGACAATTTGAGCCAACATTGCATTGTTGAACTTGTGAGTAATATGCCACGACGGATACAGGCATGCATCAATACAAGAGGACGTGCTACTGGGTATTAGAGGTACCTGTGTGTATAGCAATCTGGACCACCACCTCTGAAAGTCTCGCTGCAAGGTGGTACAACACCCAATGTGTGGTTTTCATGAGGAATAAAAATGGCGGAAATGATGTTTATGTTGATCTCCATTACAATTTTCTGTACAGATTCAGGAACTCTTGGAACCGAGGTGACGCAAAACTTTTTTTGATGTTTATACATATACAGATCTGGCAACTATCTTAAAAGATCTTATGTAATGGAAGCAAGTTCAATACTCTCAATATTCCTGAAGAAATTCTGATCTCGAACCAATGCTGAAAGGTCAGCTGGATCTGTGACAGAGACTCATTCTATCGAATTTCGAGTATTTATGTCCTCCTTTATGAGTAGTCCATTCACATTAACAGTTGCAGTATATCATATTCACTGCATTTTGACTTTAGGCTCTCATTCATCTTGTTTTAGTACACATTCCTTGTAGCGAGATAGCCTGGTCAGTTTTGCTATTTTCCTTATTTAACTTCAACAACAATCATTAATGTAATTTAAAGTATTCGTTGCTTGCAGAAAATGCCAATTTTAGTAACTCTTACTTTAATAAGTTGTAACTTTTAATCAGTGGGATTTGTACAAAAAATAAAACAAGTAAACATACCACCCAGAATTTTTCCATTGTGTTTAAAGTGTTAGTAACGTTACCAACGGCAAGAACAACTCTTACTACTGTTTTATTTATCTACACTCGTCAATTTAATTTTTAAAACGAGTCCCGCCTGTTGGAATATGCGGTATTACAGTCTTACACAACCCTCATGCCCTCTGTCGGCACCTGCTAGCACTTGTGCTGCAGTATTACCCATCTCCCATATCAGTTTACGCTACGACCTACTAGCGGCTGCTGCGGCACACAGTGTTATCATTTCTTCATGAGACCAGAGACAAAATGGTTCAAATGGCTCTGAGCACTATGGGACTCAACTGCTGAGGTCATTAGTCCCCTAGAACTTAGAACTAGTTAAACCTAACTAACCTAAGGACATCACAAACATCCATGCCCGAGGCAGGATTCGAACCTGCGACCGTAGCGGTCTTGGAGTTCCAGACTGCAGCGCCTTTAACCGCGCGGCCACTTCGTCCAGCAGACCAGAGACATCTGTTTTTCAGTTTTTCTACGTACTATCAGGAGTTCATCACTGGTAAGTTATTATCGTACTACATTCATAGGAGTCTAATGCCATACTTACTTATTCTTCCGCTAATCCACTCTATTTTTCGGCTCTAAATTATTTTTTTCCCTCAGTGGTGACCAGTAATTATCTAAATTTTTTACGGATCTTTCAATACACATTGCATCTGACGATGCCAGGGCCTTATCGAACTTTGGAGGATCGTATTGATTTAATGGCACAATGTAATCCAGATAAGTGAGTATTTTTCTGTATTCTTCATCTTAGACTTTCAGTTCTTTCACTTAGCGGCGTCTAATTCCTGTGAATAATGCAGTAGATTTGACCTGAGGATGCGATTCAATATCGTGAAAGCGGTTGTACCTTGATTCTTTAATACGCGAGGATTGGCAGCTACAAGGGGGATTCTACAATTTTTTTTGAATATTTGAAACAAAAATTTTTAAAAAAGAGAAGATTTTTAACCAAGCATAAATTAAACTGCAGTTTTCCACACAGAAGACTTTTGTATCACATATTATCATGTCTGCGCTAACCCACGATTTTTGCTGTAAGTTTAAGCTTTGGCTTTTTTCCAAGTTTTCTTGCCTTATTTTAATCCACCATGACAAGATAATTGTCTTTCACAGCTAGCTGAAATCGGAATTGAAGTAGCATGATGAAATAATATTGTTGTGTCGTCTCAGGACACTCCATTTAAGAGATGGGGAAACTTCAGCCTCCGGATTTACTCTAAAGAAATGCAGAATTTAATCTTCTTAAGGTATTGCTATTAAGATATAATTAGTTATCACTTGGTACATAATGAAACCTGGAAGTGAGTCCTCCCTTATCCAGAGCACGGCCTCAGATTAGTAAATCCAGAGATATCTCATTTTATTTATGTCTAAACGTCAGAAAAGACTGAATTCAAATTTGAAAAGTTAAATGAAATTTTAATCCATTCCTTTGCCGCAGGCTTATCTTCTCTACAGCAGCTGCGGTTTCTGCTAGAAGAAATAAGCATTTCGCTTCAGTCAGCAGAAATTTGTTAACCGGCAGTACAAAAGCGAGGGATATTCCTATCATTGTTTCTTCAGTTCAAGGCTAAACTCTGGAAGGATTAGCTAAATTAATACCTTTACTTCTACTAGGAATCAAGATATTGCAATAAATCTGTCTTTATTAAAGCTAAAAGACATAACTATACAAGAAGATGTCTAATGTCACGGCGGAATCACAACTGATAGGATCGTCATTTTAGTTTTCCACGGCATCCCTAAATCGTTTCAGCAATATACTAGAATACACCCTTTACAAGGTCACTATACAAACACCGCAACTAGTACAACTAAGATATCGTACTTAGTATGAAAATATTGTTTCCGAAATACTGTCAAGGAGAAAGAAGTTTAATTAGTAGAGAGTCAGAAACTATATGATGTAGTTGATTAAAGTACTTTGTTACAATCATACAACGAAATACGTTTAACTTTCTGTTCGCATATAATTTCCAAAATCAGACTGACGTTGTTGAAAACGCTTCATATAAATTCTGTCATCTCTACGATGTATTGCAAGATGTAATAGTTTGATTAACTGAGTATTCAATTCAATTGGTGTAATCTGGCGCATGGGTCTGACATTTGCCAAGAACGAAGAGAAAGGTTTCTGGCAGTCAGAACTCTAATTTCCTTCGATATATTTGGCTAACTCAACATTTTTCTTCTGACTTATTTTTATGTAATACAGCAATTCAAAAAGGAGAGGACTGAAAGAGACGCAGATGAAAGACGGAAAACTTCTGAAGTGCTAGAAACGCTGAGTGCCTGTTGCCTTTCGTCTCAGGATATTTGGACGAATGGTTCGGGTTGTTGGAGATTCCCCCTCTATTGTTGGTGGGCAATAGAAGTAAAGAGGGTGAATCTTTGACAATGATGGCCACTTATGCTGCTAAACTACAGAAAAATAATCAAACAAATGCTGGACGAAGACCCTAAGGCGAAAGTTAACAGGGAATGCGTCAATATACGTTCATGAAAGATGCAAGAATTTCGTAACTTTCATTCCATCACTAGTACCAGTATCCGAGTATGTCAGAGATGTGCTGTTTCTGAGCACCAAGATATGGTGTAAAATATAACTTAAATTCCGGTTCTTTTCATTTGCATGTACTTGTACGCAAGGTTCGAATCACCTACAGCAGGTACAGAAGTTTATCATTTACGAGAAGCGTTACTTCGTAAATGACTGAGTCTTACATAAACAATACCAATTTTGCGGACTCTGAGAACCTGTTAAAATTGCCATTTCCATTCATTTCCTTTTCATTTTCCGGCTACCACTCCTTCAGTTTAGTTAAATGAGGTTTATTCAAGTACCTCATATAACACAAACTTGAAATTAAACCGCGAAGACAATCGAAATTCATTCAGTGCTTCTGCATAATGCTTACAACGAAAATCAGAGTTTAATAGCTGATGTTACATTGGACTTTGCTTGTTAAAACAGGAAAGACCTGCCTGCTTTCAACCAAACAGAGAATTTAATACGTTTGTTTCCTTCAAAACCCCTTCGAGGATCATTACTTTATTGAATACGAGTAAAATGAGGATTTCTTTGAAAAGTAATATTAATAAATTTCTTTTATAAGTGTTCTACGTTGCTAGCATGCAAAGAGGAACTTTAGAGTGTCTTTGGTGCACTGACATGGAATACAGTTGATGTGTTCCTCTTATTGATCACTCACAATAGAGCAACTAGGAACTGTTGATCGCTAGTAAGTAACAATTGCTGCGTTTCTCTGGAAAATATACACACATGAAATAATAGTTTAGAGAACCAATTCAGTAGTGAATCATATAGTGAATGGTCTGGAAATATTAATTTGCTACAGGGAATTTTATTTATTTCTGTTTATTTAAAATTACACGAAATTTGTTTTAAATGAATTCCATTACTTGATATAATTTGTTTTTCCATTGCATGTCACATGAAAATTAAATTACTAATCATTTTCTGTGAAAGAGAATCATGTAACAACAGAAACACTGCATACAGTCTTACACAGCTCACATATTAAAAGCACATTTAATCTGTGCGTGATTTTTATAGTTTGCTGTCCATAATTTTATCGTTCCGGTAAGCTAACCAGAGTAACATTACCTTTATTGACAATATTTACCATTTTTAATTCATAGATGTCAATTATAATATTTTAACCACAGAGCTTCCATATAACTAACTTCACTATTATGTAAATTCATAGCATTAGAAACTTGCTGTATAGATTTCCGAAGATATTTACCCACTGCCTCGACTGACTTATTTTTCTATACAATTTTAGAATATTTCATTGATGTCTAGGTGTCAGTTTTTCGAAGCCCGTCAGTATCACTTACGAACGTCAGATTTGCAGTCTAGCATTCTTCAAAATTTTAGAGAAAGACGATATTACAACCATTCACCTCATTAAATCTCTAACGCTACGCAGTTCAAGAAAAATAATATAAAATACTATTATAAACATGATTCTTCTGAAACAAACGTGGCTGTAGGGATATTAAAATGTTATTTAGAAAATCTAATATTATGGTGACTCATAATCATTTATTAAATACCACTCTTTATTTATTAGTGATTTCGACAATACTACCTATGTGATTATGTTTAGTTGTGGTCCTCTGTGCGCAATTAAATGCCCACATTACTTGCCAGTTACGAAGGTTTTGAAGATCCTTATAAAATCGACGTACGGATCTCGGGTTATATTTTTACTTAGAGATGTGGAAAAGTAAGATACTAGATTACTAGTTGTTAAGCCCGACGAGCAGCCACGTCGTATGTACCTTCTTTAAGCAGAGATAGATAAACATTTCGTAAGTTCGTCCCAGGTATTTCAATAATGTAAATATTGTCATTTCTCGTAAATCTGTCACTAAACTGGTTGAATCACGCTATACTAACGAAGCTGAATTTACGGTAGCTAACCAGTCTGAAACTGCAAGATAAGATATGCTCTTGGAATCACATAACCAAGAGGACCAACGATATAGCATCAATGTAGCGACAATACCTTTCCCATTTTGTTACTTCATTTACTTATGCTTAAGTTACAGGTACAAAGAAACAATATTCAATATAACCTAAGTACTTCAAAAATTTGTTTTCTTTGATATGTTGTATTTGTTGCGCGTTATTTTTCTTTCCTCTTAAAAGTCATTATTTTTTCTATATTCAACGTAAATAACAGTTCTATACAACTCCCAGCTTATGCAATGAGGAAATTTATTCGAGTATTTCGCATGTCTTGAGTGTGTGGCTGAGGAATGGCATTTAATGGGGTATATAAATCAATTGAAAGATGGAAACTGACAGTAACATAATGGAGCAGGTTAGCAAGTTTTTGTATGCTTTATTTCATATGAGCACACACAAATGAAATTGCATAAAGTATTTGCGTGCGTTTGCTGTTGTATAATCGTGAGAGCTGGCCTTTGAAGATAAACGAGAAGAGCAATGCAACAGCAGAAATGAAATTTCTAAAAAAACGTCTGGATGTTCATGTATTCTTCGAGACGACATAGGTTGCGGTAGCATCAGATAGGAATTAAAAACACGAAGTATTAAGGATAATGAAGCTCAAAGTCCGCAGCGTCAGTTATATCACAAGAAAGTTTACAAACAGCAGGTGAAGGGCACAAACCAAATGTGCTACGTACATCGACTCTTGTTCTAAGCTTCTTAATATCTTCAAAGCAGAATACGAACACCAGTGCAGCACGCCTCCCCTTACTACAAGCAAGTAGACACTGCTCTATATGTGACAAGCCGCATCATATCAGGGGGCCTACGCGCAACACCAGATGACAAAATGCAGTATTTTGTAGGCAGCACGCTCTCGGATGAGAGACAAAAATCAGAGGTAGAGACTTGAAAAAAATAATCCCATATATTCCATGTGAAACACGTGTTCCCAGACAGAACTCAAGAATTTGTTATCTCCGAACAACTGAAGCAACTGCATCATCACCTTCCGCTCACCCAGTAGTACTGTGTCGAAAGGAAACACCTGGAGCCCATATGTTGTTTATTCAAGAAAGTCGATAGTGGGAACACAGCCTTAATGATTAGTAATTAAAAGTGAAATAACCTCTGGTCGAATTATGTTATATATATGGCAGATTTTGGGAACTCCATTGCTATCTTCAGTTGCACTATCCATCGTAGTAGATAATAAAGATATATATGTATTTCACACCAGAAATTCGAACTGTACCCATCTGCGTTTGAAGATAGCAATGTATTTACCGAAATCAATCATGTAATAAGAAAGTTAGAAAAGCATGCTGCAGCCAGAGGCTATTCCTTCTATAATTACTTGGGGCACCCACCCAAAATCTAAAGGTAGAGAATACTGTTTTTCCCGACTACGTGTCAGGTGCGGAGAATCTCGAATGGATTGGAAACTGTAGTGATACATTGGAAACAGAACCTGAAGTGGTAGGATACGTTAGGGGAAATACAACATAGAATAGTCGGACTTGGCGGTTCCAGTAGTAATATAAGAGCATGGAAAACGAAAGGTTACAATGGAGTCTCTGTCAGACAGTCCGCCTTTACACTTGCCTAAACCTCTCAATGATGTGAAGATACGACAGGAGCGACACGTGGTTCGGATTCCTGTTCAAACTGTGGGTCCCCTTTTCCACTGTGCCGAGATTTGGCACCATCGTGAAATATTGTCGTTAGTTACTTCTGGGCAGTAACATCGTACTTTTGTCCCTCTCTACTGAGGCGGCTGAGTGATGGTGTCTGAGTCACCTATGTTCAGATATATCTGCTGAAAAGAGTTATTGCTGAGTAGTTGGACGTAATGGTAGACGCGCTTGATTGGAGTGGCTGTGCTGTTATTTACATGAGTCACCTATGTTTCAGAACTGACTGAGGTACGGAGTGCTAGCATGCCACAGCTCTTCCGGGTGGAAACAGTATGATAGCCACACGAACGGCAGGCATGCTCATCGTGTTAGCCATTGAGCTGACCTTTATGAGCCTCCGTCGAGTATAAAGGGCTGATGAGTCGTGCGACAGTTGTGGTGAGCTCCAGACAGACGCACGCTGTGGTTTGACTAAACGTGACTCCTTATCTTCATTTTAAGTTCTGTATGTTAAGCATTGCGGGCAATTTATTGGTGTATCTTCTCCCGTAGGGGTTGTGGGCTCTTCCTGCATGGATGCTGCTTTGCTAGATTATTTTTTACAAATGGGATTGTTACATGACATTCGTGGCTTTATTCTCACTGTGGCGAGCAGTAAGTGAGGTACGAATTTGTTGAAGATATTTGTTGTTAAATATGTGTTGTGCCTGTATATAAACCAATCATTTTAATTATCCCGGAAATAATTGTGCTTCAGGGAATATTTTGTTGTTTAAGTAAGAAAGTAATATTGTTTGTGAGTATCAGGGGTAAGTCCTTGGGCCCGCTTTCTTGTCGACATGTATTACCGAAAGTAATAAGTTCCAACCTGTTCAGCCTGCAAAGTTAAATTCGGAGTAATTGCAGTAAGAAGAGCTACTACGGATTGGGTACTTATGTGGTTCACTTCTATATGTATTACGTTTCAAATATTATAATTTTAAATTTCTTCTGGAGGGTTGCGTTTTAATTGAAAGGTTTAGTTTAAAAGTCTTTGGTCAGAATAAGTATCACGAGTGCAAATGCCATATGCCAGGCTTACCTTCTGTTTTTCCTCTTGAGGGACTCCGAGTCAGTTATGCCATACAACTTTTACTTTTCTAACATGCAAATGTGAAGAACTGTAATCTGCAGAACACCTCTTGGTCTGTCCGAAGCTACTCGTAAATAACATTTGGCTGCCCTTGTTTCAGAAAATATCCGAAACAGACTGTAAAATCGTAAGACAACTTGCCAAAAGAAGGGATTGATTGATAGGACACATTCTGAGATATCAAGGGATCACCAATTTAGTACTGGAGGGATGTTTGGGGGGGCAGGGGGCGGAGGGGTGAGGGGGCAGGGGGTAAAATTGTAGAGGAAGACCAAGAGATGAATATAGTAAGTAGATTCCCGAAGGATGTAGGTTGCAGGAGTTATTCGTAGACGAAGAGGCTCGCAAAAGATGGCGTAGTATGGAGAGCTGAATCAAACCAGTCTTCGGAGTGAATACCAAAACAACAACTACTGGTTATGAAAAAAAAATAGTAAAAATACCAGTGAAAAGATAGAAAACAAAAACAAAACCTGTACAAACACCTGTTACGAACGTACCACGAAACTCTTGTGTAAATCTTTATCTCTATGATCCAACTGATAGGAGAAATGTTGGACTCTCGAACAACATATGAAAAAATGACCTTGAATACCTAATTGAAGAGAGTAAACTGCATGCTTCAACACGAATACGATGTTTCTGGTAAAGCACTACTAGACACACAGACCACATTTAAAGATTTTAGGGAACACACAGAACACAGTTTAAGTTTTTGGTGTTACCAGAAGCCCCACGAACGATCAAGTATTGAGAGCGAAACTTCTTTAAGAAGAACACCTTTTTAGTTGTAAGGTCTTTTCGGGAGACGTCTACATCATCCTTTTGTTTTGCTCCTTTCGGATAGGTCAGAACTTGTGCACTCACTCGCCTCGCTGGTTTCCGAAGCATATCATGAACCCTTGGCAGCGACGTCGGGGCCAGCCCCTTTAATTGAAGCTGCGGAACAAACAGAGCGAGGTTTTTTTGCCCGCCGCCGCGCCCTTCCAGCCGCTGAGCGGCGGCTTGGCCTTGCTGTTAGTGAAATTTAGAGCGACGCTGATGAAGCGGGTAGCCCGGGTAGGCAACCCGCACTGTGCTGCTGCTGCTGGTGCCGGCCCGGAACCTCCCGGCTGTCTCGTAAAACATCCCTCCCTGCCCCGCCCGGCGCACTCCCACCCGTACCACCACAGAAAACCTGCAGCAGAAACGTGCGGCGGACCTGCCGCGCCCTTTATCGAGGGGTCTAGTGCTAGAGCCAGCAGCTGTTCCTCCGGAGTCTCTCCTCAGATCTCGCCAAACGATCAGTGGCTCGTCACCCAGAGAAGGACGTGGGCCGCGTACAGTAGGGGGTACGACGGAATTTTCCCATGTTGAGACATTCAGAAGCTGCATCTACATTCAGGACTCCGGGTATCCTCCTACATGTCATACTTAACAACTACAAATTCCCGCTTTGAAATTGTTCAGATTATCCCATTCAGAGATTAGTGCAGTTATTCCCACTTTTTTGACCTCATTACTCCTGATCAATAACACACCTCAGTCACTATCTCAAATAAAGTTTATTGGCGAACTATAATAAAAGGCCCTACTGTTTTTTAGCAACGGAAGGTAAATAATATGTAGTAAGTGGTGAAATAAAACTTCAGATGATTGTGTGTGCTCATTTTTAGATGAAGAGATAATGAGTTATTGTTGGTGTTCATATTTCATAATTTAACTATTTCTTTTACATTGATAGCAGTGGAGAATAATACACCATGAAGCATCATTCCGAAATTTATGGGGAGAGTTTCTTGTAACAGGTATTAAATGATCAAACTTTCATTCCATTTAGAATTGATCACCATTATCATCAGTAAGAGTTGTGAATCCCACATGCACACATGTACTTTGTGTTTGTTGTGGAACGCAAGCAAACCACCACTGAATGCAATCTCGAGAAATATCTTGTCATGCCTGAAATACTTGATGTTTCCCTTCATGAACGTCGCTAGAGGGTGATATGATGGAATGTCTCTCCAGCCCACTCAGGACATGTAATATGGGTGACAGATAAAGAGATTGTAGTGGTCATTCAAGAACACCCGCATTCATCAAGGCATTTGTGGTATGAACTGCAGTGTAGGGCCTTATACTATCGTGCTCGAATATGCCATTTAGTTCATTGGTCGTAAAGGCTGTGACAATAGCACTGGTCGTGAAGGCTATGAAAACAAGGTTTACCGTCATAGTCACATACTGCCTAGCAAGTATCTCTTCTTCAACGACTGCCAAATTACTTCTGTTAGCATATCCAATACCTCCCCATACCAGGAACTGGACAGGTATGGGTCTCGATAACCGTTGTCTTTCTGTGGCCTTGCTCTAGGACGTCTACAGACACATTGACACCCATCTGATGACTGCATCAGAAGCGAGATCCATCACTGAACACTAAAAATTCTATTCACAGGAGAAGTTTCCACGGGTGGGATAGTGTGTTTATAACTATATATGTGGTGATGCACGTTAGGGTACCTGGTACCTCATTCTGCAGCCACTCACACTAGTGGTCCCTCATTTGTGAGTAATCGACGAAAAAAAATTCGTAATTTTGCATGTTATTCTTGAGTCTTCCGTTTCACTGTAATTCCTACATCGGCACTGTATCGTATTAGATATCATAAGAGACGGATGTGCAGAAGCTGGCAGGTTCTAATCGTGTGAGGTGCTTCAAATATTTTTATTTTTAAGTCTTTATCGAAATGACTTCCATTATTATTGTTATTCATTTAATTGGCTTAAATAAAATTTTTAAAATTTCTAATCTTTTGTCACGTAATTTTAATCATCGTAATAATTTTTTCATTTGCTGTTATTTTTTCTGTCTATCTTTCTCTTCATTTGGGATCTTTGTGCATTTTATTTGTTGTTGTTGTTGTTGTGGTCTTCAGTCCTGAGACTGGTTTGATGCAGCTCTCCATGCTACTATGTCCTGTGCAGGCTTCTCATCTCCCAGTACCTACTGCAACCTACATCCTTCTGAATCTGCTTGGTGTATTCATCTCTTAGTCTCCCTCTACGATTTTTACCCTGCACGCTGCCCTCCAATGCTAAATTGGTGATCCTTTGATGCCTCAGAAGATGTCCTACCAATCGATCCCTTCTTCTAGTCAAGTTGTGCCACAAACTTCTCTTCTCCCCAATCCTATTCAATACCTCCTCATTAGTTATGTGATCAACCCATCTAACCTTCAGCATTCTTCTGTAGCACCACATTTCGAAAGCTTCTATTCTCTTCTTGTCTAAACTATTTATCGTCCATGTTTCACTTCCATACATGGCTACACTCCATACAAATACTTTCAGAAATGACTTCCTGACACTTAAATCTATACTCGATGTTAACAAATTTCTCTTCTTCAGAAACGCTTTCCTTGCCATTGCCAGTCTACATTTTATATCCTCTCTACTTCGACCATCATCAGTTATTTTGCTCCTCAAATAGCAAAACTCCTTTACTACTTTAAGTGTCTCATTTCATAATCTAATTCCCTCACCATCACTCGACTTAACTCGACTGCATTTCATTATCGTCGTTTTGCTTTTGTTAATGTTCATCTTATACCCTCCTTTGAAGACACTGTCCATTCCGTTCAATTGCTCTTCCAAGTCCTTTGCTGTCTCTGACAATTACAATGTCATCGGCGAACCTCCAGGTTTTTAATTCTTCTCCATGGATTTTAATATCTACTCCGAATTTTTCTTTTGTTTCCTTCACTGCTTGCTCAATATACAGATTGAATAATATCGGGGAGAGGCTACAACCCTGTCTCACTCCCTTCCCAACCACTGCTTCCCTTTCATGTCCCTTGACTCTTATAACTTTCATCTGGTTTCTGTACAAATTGTAAATAGCCTTTCGCTCCCTGTATTTTACCCCTGCCACCTTCAGAATCTGAAAGAGAGTATTCCAGTCAACATTGTCGAAAGCTTTCTCTAAGTCTACAAATGCTAGAAACGCAGGTTTGCCTTTCCTTAATCTAGCTTCCAAGATAAGTCGTAGGGTCAGTATTGCCTCACATGTTCCAATATTTCTACGGAATCCAAACTGATCTTCCCCGAGGTCACACAAGAAAGTACAACAGAATTGCTCAAATGGTATAGAACGTAGCAATAGGCATCATCAAAAAAGAACCGAATGCATAAATGTTAAATGGAACCCGTTCATGCACTTCTTAAAAGCAACACATTAAAAAATAATATTGTGTGAACGCGTGTATCATTAAAATGAACGAACGTTTTGTAAACTAAATAATGTTGAAAATCAACTTGTCAATAAACACTATAATAACACAGATACTGTATGAAGTCAGTTACAGTCTGGGAAATTGTCATGTCATCTGAGCTTACACGTCAGGCATCCTCAGAAGCCACAGGACGACTGCTTAAAAATGCCTGCCAGACGTTGTACTTAATTAGAGGAGAGCTAAGTGACAAGCAGGGCCTCTATGGGGCAGGTAGGTAAAGAGGCCAAGACCATGATAAGATACAAACTGAAAGTGCTTTAAAAGTTAAGTAAGACAGAAAACAAATATGTAATTTAAAAGACTGACATGGATGCACAATAAAAATACATATAATAAGTATTATTATGAAAAGAGGATGAGGTGACACACAGAGGCCCTATGATGAACGGGAAGTCGACATGGAAACCAACGATGGTAATCAAACGGAAACAATAAAGGATATCTCTGCATGCAAGCACGATGTTAATACAACATGTAACCATGATGAACTGAGCGTAGTCTGCTGTTTACAAAAAATGGGCCTGCTGTACTATGTAATGAAACTCAACAGCACTAAAATTAATTACGTTATAATACATCAGACATATCCAGAAAGATATCCAGAAAAGAAATATGCTTCAGAATTTTCTGTTCGCTAATAATTTCGTCATTATTGTAAATTTTAATTTCCCCAAAGATTTCCATACGGGTACCTTTCTCCATTTTATGAACACTTTGAGGTTATTGGCCATATGAGGTAACTCGTCCCTACTTCTTCATGCTCTTTGAGTGCAGTTTAAAAATTTCTGCCTGTCTGACAGGGAACAGTGTGCACTATACACTACATGCTGTACATTACTATACTCCAGGCAGTCTCCGGCTGAAGTGACGTAAGAGAAAGAGCAAGTGGATTTATAAGTGCCAGCGACGACGAGGTAATTGTGCCATGGGGACAAGCTCGTATTGGCGAAGGATGGAGAAAGAAATCGACGGTGAGCATTTTCGTTTCAAATAATTCACCACGTCATTTGATTTGTACGTTTTACGTAAACCATGGAAAGTGTAAACCTGGGTGGATACATCAGCTAAGTCCGGACAAATAATTTGCTCTCGTCGGAAGTTAGTGAGACCCAACATGTAGTTAGGTGAACTTACCGCAACTAACACCAAAGCTCGGAATGTTTTTTGGAGGTGACGTACTTCAAAGAGAAATTAAAAGACTTTGTCGGTACCTTACAGATGGGTGAACGAAAGAGTCTATTAAATGAGGAATTTGTACTCTGGTGTTCTTATTATTTTGTCCATCCTAAGAAAACAAACCATAAAGCAAGTGTGGGTGCTCAGGAGAAGATAATTGAAATTAGGAAGGTAAGTTTATTTTCATCAAGCAGGCCAGTAACTCGAATTTTCAAACTCGCCCGTGCAACTGGCAGGCGACAAGAATACTTATTGCTAGGACTGACGGGGTCTCATAACTTTCGTTCTAACCTCTCTTTGGAACGATTACAGAGTACAAAAAGCCTGGAAGCTGAACTAGGCAATATTTGTGCACGGTGTTACGTGGCAGTGGCGTAGGAGAACAGATACTGATTCCGCAACGTACTGCGATCGAAGGTAGCCGCGCTAGGATCTTCAACCTTCCAATGTTGCCTACAATGGAGTGAGACAGATACGGAAAGGCCGGGAAAACCTATGCTTCTTCCCACAAAAAGCGAGCAGTCCCAGTTACCACAACTGTAGCCATTCAATAACTATGAAGTTGCATCAGTAAACAAAATGTTCATGACTTAAATAATGAACCATGAGAGCTCTTGAGTCTTCTGAAGCACAGCACGACAGGTTTTCAGATTTATACTCTTTATAAAACGCAAAGATTTACATTAGTATTTACTGTGACGTTTGCTTGTGTGTTGTTCTTCCTCCCTTGCCATGCAGTAGAGTTTTTACGGTTTTAATAAATTCGAAAAATCAGAAAATATAATAATTTTTATTTTTTGACGTAGTAATTTTAGAAAATAGTAGTTTTTATCTTTCTGCTTGCAGGTACTGTGCCTCTTTTACTGCACAGGCAAAAAAATTGGTATTTTGTAACATCATCATGTGAAAAATAATAATTGCAAATAATACTGCAGAACAACATACACGCCAAAATATATTCTCGAAAGGCTTCGTCTACTTTTGAAAAAACGTAGCTGGTGGAGTGTTTAGTTATTTAAATCATGAATGACACAGACGCAAGCTATCTAAAAGTTTCGATTACGTAGAATGAAATTAAAATGTTTATGCATTCCCCTTCACATAATTACGAAATGCACTCAATCAAGTTTTCAATTAATTTAGACCACAGTTCTCCCGCAGTGACATTATTTTAATCGTGTTCTCGACTGGTTTATGGGTGTTCTTAACTGTCTATCGCACTGTCAACCATTAAATTTTTGTAACAGAGGATGATATTTCAGAATCTGTCAATAATCTGCGTTAACGAAATGGTGTAACTTGGGAGAAAACATGTTTTTTCCTTCTTTTAGCTGTCAAACCGAATTCCTAATGTCGTTCCTTCCTGAAAATAGCTGTAGAAAAGTAATCCTGCACAACACAGTAGACTACGGGGATGCAACGAAAGCAATTTAAAAGCTTCCCTTTTCCCCAGTTACGCTCCTCTCCCAGACCGTACAGCGTCCCCGTCAGTACGGTCCATTCGTTGCCTCGCGCAACTTTCAGAAAAAAACGTTCGCAGAAGTTTAATTTAGAGGTATCGACTCTTCTTGCAGCTTGGTTGTTCGCATAGACATATTGATTCAGCGTGGAATTTCAGAGCGGCGCGAACGACTTCAAAGTTCTACTGCAGAAGTCAAAGGAGAAAGAGGGGATGGAAAGAATAAGCTGAGATTGCAGGGAAATGGAAGTGAGATTAGATGGGGGCAGCTTCCGTGGCGTCGCTTTCTCTCTAGATTAACGTCCAAAGATAAACGACAAGCGTGGAATTACGAAACCGGAGTGAAAGAAGGTAATAAACCTGTCCCTGCAGCACTGTCAACTAGAGCTACATTTTTACATGTATTTTAAATTTCGATTAGAGTCAGCGGTAGGCAAAAGTTTCATGATATTGTAAAAATACACAGGACAGGAAACTTGCCGTGAAAAGACGTAAGAAATACACCGCAGATTCTGTGCCCAGCTGTAAGAAACAGAGATTGCGCACGGATTTGCTATTTAGAAGTCAATGTCTAAATGCGAAATTGGTATTGGGCTGTATTTCAGAACGCTCCACAAATCTAATTTATGTCGTCTGATCAGGGGACAATACCAAATTCCCTAAATTTAGACTACTTAGCAGAAGCTGCGTATACACCTTCCCGGCTATCCACGTAAGTTAGAGCTTTAAGAACAGGAAGATAACTTCATCTCTTGACGAACATGTACAAAACGATCGACCTCTCCGGAACGCATTATTACTACGACACTGAAGAAGGTGCGATCAGAAGAATGTGAAAGCTAATGAATGATCGATCAGGTTATTCTACTTACTGCAGTTATGTAGATAACAACAGAAAGAAAAATGGAGTTACTCACTTAGTGTTTTCAGACCGCTTTAGCTTCTCTGTTGGCTATGTTTATAATGAAGAAGAAATGACTAAACGGAAAAAAAAATATTAATTGAAACGAAAGTGAAGGGCAACAGATAGAAATGTTACGGTTCTCAGGTAAGATCACCCATTTGGACGAAAGCAAGTCAGACATGAATGAGTTAAATAATGGAATGGGCAGCGTACTTGACGCTTAAGTGTAAGCAAAGCCCAGGTGAACAATTGTTATCATGTGAAGACGGCTGTAATTGCTACATTTTGACATGTTTTCTTTATGTCGCTTTCTTCCCTGTTCGCTACAAATTTTCAGTTGATCTACATCTACATCGATATTCTGCAAATCACACTTAGCAGCCTCGCAGGGAGTTCATCGAACCAGCTTCGTAATAATTCTCTATTATTCCAATCTCGAACAGCGCACGGATAAAACGAACACTGGTATCTTTCCGTGCATCTGATTTACCTAACTTTATTATGGTGATCGTTTATTCCTACGTAGGTAGCGTCAAAAAATATTTTCGCGTTCGAAGGAGAATTTTGGTGATTTAAATTTCCTGTGAAAGTGCCGCCGCAACGAGAAACACCTTTGCTTTAATAATGACCACCCCAAAACCTGTATCATGTCCGTGACACTCTCTCCCGTATCTCTTGATAATACTAAATGGGCTGTCCCACTTTCAACTTTCTAGATGTCCTGCTTAATGCTGTCTGGTAAGGATCCCACACCGCGCAGCAGCTTTGCAAAAGAGGACGGACAACAGTTGTATAGGCAGTCTCTTTAGTAGATCTGTTGCATCTTCTAGATGTTCTACCAATAAAACGTAGTCTCTGGTTCGCCTTGCCCAAAACAATTTCTATGTGTCCTTCACAATTTAAGTTGTTCGTAATTGTAATTTCTACGAATTTAATAAACTCATACTGCCTTTAGATTTGACTGATTTATCGTGTAATCTAAGTTTAACGGATTCCTTTTAGCACTCATGTGTATTACCTCACACTTTTCATTATTTATGGTCAACTGCCAATTTACGCACCATTCATATATCATTTCTAAATCGTTTCGCAATTTGTTTTGATCTTCTTACGGGTTACTAAACGATAAACGACAGCATCATCTGCAAACAACCTAGGACGGTTGCTCAGATTGTCTCCAAAATCATTTATATAGTAAAGGAACATCAGAGGAACTATAACACATCCTGAGGAAGTCTAGAAATCACTTCTGTTTTACTAGATGACCTTCCGTCTATTACTACGAACTGTGACTCTCTGACAGGAAATCATGAATCAAGTCACATAACTGAGACGGAATTTCATAAGCACGTAATTTGACTACAAGTCGCTTGTAAGGTACAGTGTCAAAAGCTTTCTGGAAATATAGAAATGTGGAAAAAATTTGAAATCCCTTGAAAGTATCACTCAGCACTTCGTGTGGGTAAATAACTAGTTTTATGTGACTTCTGAAACTTTCCCGGCGTATTTCTTGTTCTAATAATTTCCGGGTATGCAGCCGGATCCCGTCGACATTCTGCCACGATATTTCGGCCCAGAGACGTCCGGCCATCATCAGGTGAGTACACAACTACTGAAGAGCCCAGGTGCAGTCGCGGTATTTATGCCGAATCTCGCGCGAGATTCGGCATAAATACCGCGACTGCACCTGGGCTCTTCAGTAGTAGTGTACTCACCTGATGATGGCCGGACGTCTCTGGGCCGAAATATCGTGGCAGAATGTCGACGGGATCCGGCTGCATACCCGGAAATTATTAGAACTAGTTCTGTTTCGCAATAAGGATGTTTTCTAAATCCATGGTGATTCGATGTCGATTCACCGTTCTCTCTGAGGTGATTCATAACGTTAGACCACAATATACGTTCAAACTGCTGCTGTAAATCAACGTTAATGATATGAGCCTGTAGTTTACCGGGTTACTCCTACTGCCTTTCTTGAATATTGGTGTGACGTTTGCAATTTTGCAATCTTTGGGTATGGATCTGTCGTCGATTGAGCAGTTGTGTATGACTGTTAAGTATGGAGCTATTGCATCAGCATGCTGAGAAAGAAAACTAATTTGTATACAGTCTGGACCAGAAGACTTGCTGTTATTAAGTGATTTAAGATGCTTCACTACTCCGAGGACATCTAAATTACTCATACTGGCAGCTGTTCTTGACCTGAATTCTGGAATATTTACTTCGTCTTCTTTGGTGAAGGAATTTCGGAAGGGTATGTTCAGTAACTCTGCATTAGCAGCACTGTCATCGATAGCATTTCCATTGCCATTGCGCAGAAATGGCATTGATAGTGTTTTGCCACTAGCATGCTTTACGTATGACCAGACTCTCTTTGGATTTCCTGCCAGGTTTCGAGACAAGGCTTCCTTGTGGAAACTGTAGTAAGCATCTCGCATTGAAGTCAGCCCTAAATTTCGAGCTTCCGTAAACGATCGCCAATCTTGGTGATTTTGTGTTCGTTTAAATTTGGTATTCTATTTCGCTGTTTCTGCAACCGTTTTCCGGCTCGTTTTGTGTACCAAGGAGGATCAGCTCCGTCGTCAGTTAATTTTTTTGGTTTAAATATCTCAATTGCTGTCGATACTATTTCTTTTAATTCAAGACACATCTGGTCTACACTTACATGTACATTGTTAATCCGGAAGGAGTTGAGATTGTCTCTCAGCAAGGCGTCAAGTGAATTTTTATCTGATTTTTCGAATAGGTATATTTTTAGTTTATTTTGGGAGGATTTGGGAGCTACAGTATTCAGTCTCGCTACGACAACTACCCATAGATCAGTTTTGATGCTCGTTATTAGCCAAGGAGTATTTGTTACTAAGAGGACAAGTGTGTTTCCACAATCGTTTACTATTCGAGTGAGCTCATGAACTAACTGCTCGAAATAATTTTCAGAGAATTTATTTATCACAGTTTCGTACGATGTCTTATGCGTTGATTTTAAACTACCTTCCTAATGAGCTAGAGATTTGAAACTTTCAACATACGTCATAACTGCATGTTATTGCATTATTAACTCGATTTCATGTCTATTCTGCCGCAGAGGGTACTTTCTTTATCATTTTCCGATGAGTAGAGACTTGAAAGTTTCAATATATCACAGAGCTGGATGGTATTGTAACATTAACTCGCTTGCTTGTCTGACGGTGGCGGAAGGTACTCTGTGAACCACTGCTGTTTCCCTCGTTTCCAGTTCCACTTGCAAATGCTTCGTGGTAAGAATGGTTACTGGTAAGTCCTCATGTCAGATCGGTTGTCTCGAATTTTTACTTTCGAGGTCTTTTCGTGAGATAAGCGCAGGAAGAATCGAAGTATTGGTTGACTCAGGTGAAGAGAAAGGGAAATGTACAACATGTCTATCTTGTAATCTCATCAAAATGTTTGGAATCAATTGAAAAACTGACACACGCATGACTAAATATCAGAAAATAATTATAAAACAAAAACATTTTTAATCTAATGCGTTTTTAAAACGGATTGAAAAGTGTAAAATATTTTTTCTTAACGCCATAGAGATTCCTAATCATATACATAGAGTCCCTAATATTTGTGTTTGTGAATTTTTAGTAGATATAAAAATACTTCTAGAATTTAAAGCAAAAAACGTGGGGTACATGCGAAACATAAGAGATCCGTGAATAGTTAATCTGCTTAGTATTATCTGTTGCATGGACACCGTATTTGTCGTTTCAGTTTCTACAAGTACATTCAAAGCTTTTAAAATTCACAAGCACAAATTTTCACGACTTTCAGTATAGGGTTAGGAATCTGTTAGGGGCTATGAGAAAATATTTTATACATTTTACTCCGTTTCAAAGACGTATTATATTACAGTGTTTTTATCTAAATAATTTTTAAAATCAGATTTATTTTCAGATTACTGGTTTCAGCCGTGACAATCTGTCACCCTAAGATAAACGTGCAGCACTTGGGTTTATACTGTAGGCGATGTTACACTGGAAGCCATAGAAAGTAAAGTATCTGATGCAGATTAGTACAGATCTCGATTTAGCAGCTCCAGGTCTGCAAACACAGGTGTGTTTTTATGCATGCAGGGACTTCACGAAAACCGAAGAGAAATAATAGTAGTATCATTTCAGATATGTAGAAACAAAAAAGTTGTTAAAGAACGAAGAAAATATCCTAGGGAGAATTGCGAACGAAAGATAACCAAGGAAAATCCTTACTAGAAGGAGAAAGAGTTTTGTGAGATATTTGTTAAAGCATGTAGGAACAGTTAAGTCGGCGCTCTACGACACAGTTGATTGTAGGAGTTTCAGGTGGCAGTACATACTCGAATATGCGAAACAAACTATTGATGGAATGGGTGTAGTAGTTATGTAAAGAAGAAAACATTATCACAGGAGAGAAAGCAATGGAGGATCAACACTCACGGATCTAAAGACGAATGGTATTGCAGTAACTCTAGCAGACTGACACTACCGATTCTGTTCCGCAACGAATTTTTTTGCTCTGTGTTCGGTAAAATCGAAAGTAGTGCCGTGTTAAACTCGTGGACAATATATGCTTCCTTCGTAATCCGTTATTTTTTAATTTAAAACATTTAAAATACATGAAATGCATTTTCTGACTGCAGCCACAAAAGAAGTAAACGAAGAGAGAATTTTGCATGTATCTGACGTGGATCTATCTGAATATTTACAACATATGGAAGTTGAGTGGGCAAACATGGGAAAGAAAAATAGTCGCCCTTGTTGTGGTGTCACCGCCAGACACCACACTTGCTAGGTGGTAGCCTTTAAATCGGCCGCGGTCCGTTAGTATACGTCGGACCCGCGTGTCACCACTATCAATGATTGCAGACCGAGTGCCGCCACACGGCAGGTCTAGTCTAGAGAGACTTCCTAGCACTCGTCCCAGTTGTAGAGCCGACTTTGCTACCGATGGTTCACTGTCTACATACGCTCTCATTTGCAGAGACGACAGTTTAGCAAAGCCTTCAGCTACGTCATTCTCTACGACCTAGCAAGGCGCCATATTCAGTTACTATAATTACTATCTTGAAGAATGTATTCTGAAAAGATAATATTGTGAATCATGTACCGTCAAGAGCGACGTTCATCATTAACGGATTAAAGTTAAGTATCAAACTAATTACGTCCGCTTTCTGAATTCTCATTCCTTGTCATGTTTCAGACCTCACGTCAGTATAGTTCTTCCCTCCTCACGCCAGCCTGCGTGAGCTAAAACGCGAGCATTTCGGCCTCCACTCGTAACACGGTGTTGGCTCTTCCGCTAACACAAAACTTGTTATTACAGAACTATCTCGGCACTCGCCTCGAACAATTTATCAAAGCGAATGAGAAGATAAATTAGGACGAGCGAGCAAAGATCTGAAACCCATACCTCCTGAATAGGAGTCGAGTGACTTAACTGTTTTGTGACCACGCTCATTACATTACAGTGTGCCTCGTGGGCCACCCTGCAATGACATGACGGCACGGTGTGCCCTACACGTTGATGGAGTTGAGGTAGGTATATTTCTCTGTCAAATCTCTGCTAATGTTAAGCAGTATACTACTGCCTCTCTCGATGGATATAGACCATATTTTATGCTAATGATCAATACTGAAAGATAAGAAAACAAGAAGCAGTTTTCTGCCTAAAACTAAGCTGATCTCCTATGGAGTTGGGGTAGTGATGCCCTCTCAGTGGCGGCTTTCTGATAAGGCGAAGTACTCATATTTAGGCGGGCTGAGCAAGGCTCCCATGAGATTTCGCCTTTGTGCGAGTAGTAACTCCCGAACCTTATCAGCCCCGTCGTTCTCCAATAACGACTCGGCTTATCTCTGTGTGCCTGCTTCCCCCCGACCCCATCCTCGATACATCTGCGCTCCAATATCGGCAACATGTTCTTTTGTAGGTCACTTACGCACGACGATATCGTTCGCTATAGACGTGCGGCCAATGGCAGCTATTCGAAGTATACAGAATGTACGGACATAAAAATTATGCCCCCAGTGTCAGTCATAAATGGGCATACTTTCTGAGCGCTTCAAAATCGCCCGTGACACCTCTACTTCTTCCATCTGCAGGTAGTAAAAATAAAACAGCACAATGACGTTAGTGCCACTGGTGCTGCCTCTAGTATCTGATATCCGGACTCATAGTAGTCATTGATATTATCTGCTCAGTTCCTTATGTAACAGAGTGCCGTTACATCACGGTATAATGTGTTCAAGAGAGTGTGTAACGTCCCCTTAGAAAAATTAATGAATTACTGTGCTGATAAACCCCTACGTTATTTGATTTTCGAACAGCTGAGCAAAACTGAACGTGACACACAATATTTTTTGCGCAACGCAGTCTGAATTTCAGTAATCCCTACAAAAGAATGGCCTTGACTAACAATAACGTATACCTTTCATGAATTCTTACCTCACAAAAATCTTCGTTACTCGAACTACTGCAATACAGCGAGCGCCAATATATATATATATATATATATATATATATATATATATATATATATATATATATATATATATATATATATCTCAGTTCATGATATCCAGTCTTATAAATTTACTGACTCTGATGGACACACGTCCAGATCATCCGCTCTCAAAACTCCGCCATCCCTCTCCCCACATCCAACACTGCTGGCGGCTCACCTCCAACTGCGCAACGCTACGCGCTGTTAACATCCAGCTGCCCAACACTTCAATAGCAAACAACAATGCAAACCAGCCACAGACTGCACACAGCACTGCCAGTGATTTTCATACAGCGCGCTACGTGGCGTTACCAATAAAAAAACCTAAACGGCCTACTTACAAGTGTTACGATCATAGCGGGTTATTTGCAGACAGGATCGCTTAGAAAGAGAAATGGGGCAGATTGTGACAAGTACTTAATTTAGTGAAATCATAGAAGAGTGGCATACAATCCAAAACCTGGTGCGCTAGTGACACCACACTATGTGCGTACCAGAATAATTAAACATCTACAAGCACAATAGAAGTCATCGACAGTATTCCAAACAGGGTTCAAATGAGTCTGAAAGGAAACCACTTGTTTCTTTCAGGGTACAGAAATGTAGTAATTATAACCGTTTATTGTATTCCTCAATTCCGCTGAACTGGACGCGATACGTTGCTACACGTACAGAAAATCCGAGGAAGCGAAATGCGGGAACGCAGCCGCATCATCCTTTAATTACAGCACTAAATTCGTATTTGAACGTAACGAGAAAGAAATACCCAACCCGTTCGCTTTGTTTTGGTTTTCCGTGACTTACCTGTAGCGAATGCTGTAATAAGAACACTGCCATTTACTGTCCCTTATCGTCAGAGTTTCTGCTGTCTCTAATAACCTCAATGTCGCAGAGGCGTTGGAATATAAAATTCATTATTTACGAAAGGCTATGCGGAAATTATTACCATTACTTTTCCAACAGTACTGAAGCGAGTGACTTTGAGAGACCTCCGTTTTTATGAATGAGAAATTTACCACCTAAATATCTACTTACGGATTCTTCGCTACAAGAGTATAATTGTAAACTCTTGCAGTGTATGTGACATATAGCGTGTGCATGTGTGGATGTTTAATGTTGTCTTTTCAATGGAAATCTCGTGCCTACAAAATGTTTAAAACCACCGTGCTACTGACCAACTACACCTAGTGATTTCCGTGAAATGAAGTATCGTGTTGTGGCTTTACTTCAGTTTAATACATCAAACCAAACATTCCCACAGGGAAGCCACTAGAGTTAATCAGAACTTTACACCGTAAATTATTTATTCTCAAAAAACTGGTAGAATGCAAAAAAGTTGTATAAATCTGAAGTACACAATGTCGAATACTACCCTACACGCAATTTGGAGGCTGGTAGAACATATGATTGACTTTATTTAGACCGCGCCTCCCTGTTATTAGACGGACATAAAGTTGATTGATACTGATTAGAGGCGAGAAACAGAAGACCTACATCCTGACTAGCACTTGAAGAAAGAAATTTAGTGGACGAGTTAATGGAACTCAATACATTTACAATGACTGATTCCCTATCTACCAAATCTGTAGTCTGCAAGTCACCTGTTGAAGTACAGACAGCAGTTGTACTGCATCGATGATCTGTTCGATGGGCCGTTGGCACTGTGCAGATGATGTACGTGGCATACCTGTCATTCTCTGCCTACACAGTGGACGTAATATTCTGTCTGCAAACTTCTAGGACTGAAATTACCGCAGTACAGGCAGAAAACGAGACAAGATTTCTGTTTGCTTCCAGCAACAGAAATTCGACTCAAGTATTCTCCCTTAAAGAAGCACTTTAGTTTGTGTCAGACTCCACAGAGAGCTAAAGTATCATTACTCGAGTCAACAGAATCAACACTGTTAACAAAGAAACGATTTCAAGTGCTCCTTTTGTTGCAAGCAATTCTTCTAAAAATATGCCTGCCATATTGTGGGCTGGGACTCTCGCCAGCGAACACTTTAGGTTGATCCCCGGAGGCCTTCGATCGATTCCCGCAGCGAAGTGCCTTCGATAGATCCCCGGAGGAAGTGTCCCTCCACGTACCATACCCTAACGCTATGTCTACCTTTATGCTCAGGCCACGAATCCTAGTGGCCATTACAGAAACATTACCTCCCACTACATGGTTCATAAATCTGCCAGCAAATCAAATGAAGCTCATACACCTTCCAGAAGATTTTTTGGAAGTTTCCATTTCCCCTCCTATAGCCTTAGCACTCCGTCAATCAAATAAGCACCTCCCATCTTACCTTGAGAAGATTCTCCGGAGTCAGTTTGCGACCATCCTTTGTGACCCCCAAGCATTCCTTCGCGCTAAAAGGATGTCTTTTCGCCTTGTTCTGTCCCCGACGCTGTTTCTCCACGTACGCTTTCCTGATATTTTTTTTTTTTTGTTCCATCCGACTGCAGCCTCCCGTCCACACTGGTCCATGCTATGAGGTTTCCAGTTCTGTAAGCCCCCACCTCGTCACTTTGCTGACTCTCAGGGCAATAAATGTCCATCCCCTGCAGGATATGACAAGCCTCCTCACAGCTGCTCTTTAGCCATTAGCGGCTCCTGAGGGTGACGTTGCCCACATCGCCCTTCCTGTCAGTGCTCAGAGTAATTAACTCCCAGACATGCAATATTTCAGAAATTGTTAGCGTGTGGTGCTAGCCACTATCAGCCAGTGAAATGATTAGTAATCTGACTGTGCATCAAAACAACGATCTAATACAAATATAAAAGAATATACAGATGATTAAATGTATGGTGGGAAAAGCTTGGCGCCTGACATGGTGATACGCAGTCAGAAGTATTAGAACACGTTCTTTTTTTTTTTTTCAAATTGCTGATGTAAATACGTTCCATAATTCATCCTCAGTGTTTGCGACGATTTTCCAGAAGAATGTGTCAGTTAAAATTGTCAACTTCATGTTTTACGATTATACTGACATAAGTTTTCTTTTCTCTTTCTCTGTCGTTATATTAACAGACGAACAGTACAGTACATACTTTTGAATAAATGATGCGATTATGTGAGAGGTGCAACGAATCAACGTAACTAATTCGATATACTGCGGGTTCAGATCAACCACGTTGTTTGACAAGCATATTACACGTTTACAAAGTTTGAGACACGTATATGATCTGGATGAGCCCAGTAGATCGATGCTAACGGTGAGTCATCGTCGGTGTAGTCATCAGTGGCCTCTACTTCCTAACGAAAGACTCAGATACCATCACACAGGCTCTTTCTTTGGTGACTCAGGAACCCCATGCGAGAGCCTACTTGGCGCCCAGGTGTGGAGCAAGAGAACATCACACCAAAAGAGGGGTTCGTCGGAGGTGCCATTCTACACGCTCGTTTCTCGGCTAAGTTGCTGATGCAGGCGCCGTCGTGAAAGTTGCTGGCAGCCTTGATGAGATTGCTCCATCTGATGCCGTCTTCGGCGAGCTCCTCCAATTTGTCACTGTCACTGTTAAAGGCATTCATATTGCACTTGACGCAGTCTTCCAGGGGATCTCTTGGCAAGTATTATCTCACCATGTGGTGTGTGTCGGGGAAGACGTGACTGTCCTATACCGCAAGCGACGTTCCTGGAGATGGTGGTGATAGTAGTTTCGCAGTTATCATGATGAACTCATTTGTCACATGATCCCTCCGTGTTATGCCCAGAATGTTTCGAAGCACCGCAGAAGAAGGTGCTAAGCTTACGTCCTTGTTTCGCGTATGGTGTCCGGTTCTCAGCAGCGTATAAGAGCGTCCTCAGCATGAATGCTTGATAAGCGAGCATTTTTTTGTCTCATGCTCCTGTGTGAGATACCCGAAATTGTTCACTACTTTGCCAATTTTTGGGTTTATTTTGTCGTCTAGAGGAAGATCTTACCATGCTATGAACCGAGGTACTAAAATTCGTCAGTCACATTCAACAAGGGACCATCTAATCTTATGGCAGGCATATCTGTCTATCCTTACGCCATAATCATGGTATTCCTTCTACTGACAGACATGGAGAAGAGCTTGCTGGCAGCCACCAAATTTGTCCGTAAGCCTTTGTAGGTCTTCTTGATGATGTGCTATGAATGCTGCGTCATTAGCGAATAAAAGGTTACTTATTAAGAAGTCATCTCTATTGCGCTTGGGTTTTAGTAGTGACATATTGTAAAATTTCTCATCAGTTCTGGTACGTAGATGAATGCCCACGTTTGTTTTGCCGGAAGCAACTATAAGAAGTACCCTAGTGAGAAGAATATACCAACCAAAGACACTGGACTCGCATTCGGGAGGACGACGGTTCAATCCCGCGTCCGGCCATCCTGATTTAGGTTTTCCGTGATTTCCCTAAATCGCTCCAGGCAAATGCCGGGATGGTTCCTCTGAAAGGGCACGGCCGACTTCCTTCCCCATCCTCCCCTAATCCGATGAGACCGATGACCACGCTGTCTGGTCTCCTTCCCCAAACAACCAACCAACTATACCAACCAAGGCAGAGCCAATACACAGTCTTGACGAAATCCTCTTTGTAGAAGAAACGGATCTGATGTGTTTCCTTCTAATATCACAGCACCCTCCATATCGCCGTGCAAATTCTTGACCATCTTCAAAAATTTCGTGGCACAACCTATTCGCTAGTAAAGTGTGCAGTCCCGCCTTGCTGTCTGTGTCAAATGCCTCATTTAGATCGAAAAAGCAATGAACAGTGGTATCTTCCGCTCGCGGCATTTTGCCTGAATTTGTCGAAATGTGAAGATCATATCAATAGCAGATCACAGGTCTCGTAACTCAGATTGAGACTCAGGGTGGACACGATAGGCAAGCTTCTCCAACCCGCCCAGCACCAGACAAGCAAATGGTTTTCCGATACCAAGCAGTGAAATTCCGCTGCAGCATCTGCAATCACCAAGATTGCCTTTACTTTTGCAAAGAGTGACTATGTTGACATCGCGCATATCCTGTGGCGCAGTGCAGTAGCATTCTGTGTATCTCAAGGCAATGTGGAAGGCCATGAAATTCTTCAAGACGTATTGCGAGTATCGTAATTAAATAGAATATTGACACGACTGAAACTATACGTTAACCAGCGAAAAATTCTCCTATCACAGCACAAGAGAGGCGGATATGTTCCTGTTGGTTCAAATGACTATGACTAAAAGTGGGGTACCAGCCTCCACATTCTTTCCTCCTCAGCACCTTTTAATGGTTCAAACGGCTCTAAGCACTATGGGACTTTACATCTAAGGTCATCAGTTCGCTAGACGTAGAACTACTTAAACCTAACTAACCTAAGGACATCACACACATCCATGCCCGAGGCAGGATTTGAACTTGGGACCGCAGCAGCAGCGCGGTTCCGGACTGAAGCGCCTAGAATCGCTCGTCCACAGCGGCCGGCCCGCACATTTAAAAGTTTTCCCAAAAATTATGGCACGCGAACACATTCGCCCTCTTTGTAACATGCAACTTACCTCTAACTCCCACAAGCTTCGCAAACAGTAACTGTCTCACACACATTAGTCCTCTGCTGTAAGTCACTCATACCATCCACTCTCACTTGCCCATTCTCAGTCAATTAGTCAGCCCAACTCAATCTCATTATCTCTTTGTGTCCCTCTAATTGTTACTGTCTCCTGCATCACAGCCAGTTTCTTATGTTCTGTTCCACTGCAACAGTATCCTCTTACTGTCACTGTCTCTCATTTTCTCCCCCTTACTGTTACTAGCTCATTTAATTCCTTCCCATTGCTGCTGTCTCATCTCATTGTCAATCTTTCCCCTCCTGCTAGTAATTGTTATAGACTCTGTCTCTCAGCCACATCCGCTTTCCCCTTCTCTTTATTTCTCTCCCTCTGGCACTATCTCCTCAACTCTTTCTCCTTGCACTATTCTCTCACTGTCAACTATGTTCCGCTGTCAATGTGTCCCTCACTTTCCCTCTCACTGCTGATGCCCCTTCGATCTTTCTATACCACAAACACTGTCTACTATCTTCCAGTTTTCATTACTGTACGGTCTCTTTGCTACTGCACTGTCTTCTTCTCTCTCAACATAAAAAAAAATCGCAAATTTATTCGCACGCCAAAATTTTTGGATAGTTTTAAAAGTTCTGAGGAAGGTAGAATAAGCACCTGGTATCCCAGTTCCCAGTCAGAGTCGTTTAAATAAACAAGAACGTATTCGAATTATTTTTGTGGTTCGATAGGAGCAGTATTTCTCTGGTTCCCTTTTTTCCCTTTTGCAGCGGGGCATAACACTCATATGAAAAGCAATGTATTAGTCAGTAAAATTTTGATAGTGTTGAAATAACGGAAAACTACTTATACACCACGAATCGGATTTATACGGAAAAAAGTTGTACATGTGCTTCAGTACTGCAACATGGCGTTCAATAAAACACCATGTTTTCGTCTCACACCGAATTTTACTTGTGTATCTTACATGAACAAGAACCCGCCCGGGTTGCCGAGAGTGATAATGCGCTGCTTCCTGGACTCAGGTAGGCGTGCCGGCTCCAGATCGAATCCGCCCAGCGGATTAACAACGAGGGCTGGTATGCCGGACAGCCTGGATGTGGTTTTTAGCCGGTTTTCCACATCCTGCTACGTGAATGCCCGACTGGTCCCCGCATTCCGTCTCAGTCACACGACTCGCACACATCTGTAACACGTTCACATTATTCCATGGCTTACATAGACGCAGACAGCTGGGGTACACTAATTCCGTCACGGGGGGTTCAGGGTGGCGGCACGAAGGGTATCCCTCTACCCTCTGCAACTACCACTGCCAAATCAATAGTAACAATGGGCTGGGTTGTTTCTGGGAGAAGACCAAACAGCGAGGTCATCGGTCTCATCGGATTAGGGAAGGACGGGGAAGGAAGTCGACCGTGCCCTTTCAAAGGAACCATCCCGGCATTTGCCTAGAGCGATTTAGGGAAATCACGAAAAACCTAAATCAGGATGTCCGGACGCGGGATTGAACCGTCTTCCTCCCGAATGCGAGTCCAGTGTGCTAGCCACTGCGCCACCTCGTTTGGTCATAGTAACAAGACCGGCCCCGCATTGAAACGGGAATGAGGCCTCCAGAACCTAAACAAGTAGGATAACTTTCACCTCTCTATCTGGGGCAGGGATAAGGATACAAGAAAATGTTCAAGCCTGTACGAAACCCGGATCTTAGGAACATATAAAAATGTAGGTTATTTTCGGCGCATGGCCGTCTTCGAATCCACGGCTCTTATTTCATACGAAAATTGTTAAAAAGACAATTACACTCCTGGAAATGGAAAAAAGAACACATTGACACCGGTGTGTCAGACCCACCATACTTGCTCCGGACACTGCGAGAGGGCTGTACAAGCAATGATCACACGCACGGCACAGCGGACACACCAGGAACCGCGGTGTTGGCCGTCGAATGGCGCTAGCTGCGCAGCATTTGTGCACCGCCGCCGTCAGTGTCAGCCAGTTTGCCGTGGCATACGGAGCTCCATCGCAGTCTTTAACACTGGTAGCATGCCGCGACAGCGTGGACGTGAACCGTATGTGCAGTTGACGGACTTTGAGCGAGGGCGTATAGTGGGCATGCGGGAGGCCAAGTGGACGTACCGCCGAATTGCTCAACACGTGGGGCGTGAGGTCTCCACAGTACATCGATGTTGTCGCCAGTGGTCGGCGGAAGGCGCACGTGCCCGTCGACCTGGGACCGGACCGCAGCGACGCACGGATGCACGCCAAGACCGTAGGATCCTACGCAGTGCCGTAGGGGACCGCACCGCCACTTCCCAGCAAATTATGGACACTGTTGCTCCTGGGGTATCGGCGAGGACCATTCGCAACCGTCTCCATGAAGCTGGGCTACGGTCCCGCACACCGTTAGGCCGTCTTCCGCTCACGCCCCAACATCGTGCAGCCCGCCTCCAGTGGTGTCGCGACAGGCGTGAATGGAGGGACGAATGGAGACGTGTCGTCTTCAGCGATGAGAGTCGCTTCTGCCTTGGTGCCAATGATGGTCGTATGTGTGTTTGGCGCCGTGCAGGTGAGCGCCACAATCAGGACTGCATACGACCGAGGCACACAGGGCCAACACCCGGCATCATGGTGTGGGGAGCGATCTCCTACACTGGCCGTACACCACTGGTGATCGTCGAGGGGACACTGAATAGTGCACGGTACATCCAAACCGTCATCGAACCCATCGTTCTACCATTCCTAGACCGGCAAGGGAACTTGCTGTTCCAACAGGACAATGCACGTCCGCATGTATCCCGTGCCACCCAACGTGCTCTAGAAGGTGTAAGTCAACTACCCTGGCCAGCAAGATCTCCGGATCTGTCCCCCATTGAGCTTGTTTGGGACTGGATGAAGCGTCGTCTCACGCGGTCTGCACGTCCAGCACGAACGCTGGTCCAACTGAGGCGCCAGGTGGAAATGGCATGGCAAGCCGTTCCACAGGACTACATCCAGCATCTCTACGATCGTCTCCATGCTCTGTTGCCTGTGTCTATGTGCCTGTGGTTCTGTCAGTGTGATCATGTGATGTATCTGACCCCTGGAATGTGTCAATAAAGTTTCCCCTTCCTGGGACAATGAATTCATGGTGTTCTTATTTCAATTTCCAGGAGTGTATTTTGCGGGGGTGCTTGTTAGTAACTGCCCGTGAATTAATGGTTCCTCTATAAATCCCATAATGTCCACCGTAGATCACATCAAATGCAGAAAAACCAACCGATTTGTTCCATTTGCCTAAACTGGAGGAAATGTTTAATACTCATAATTTGTCTGTATAGTGTACAATAGTAACATTGAGACGGTCCTTCTGTTGGTTATACAAATTTTCTCTAGCCAAAGGGCTATCTAAAACGGTTGGCCCTTCCTGACTATCATCTATAGAGCCCAAGGTATGAGCCCCGGAAAATACCAGTTTTTACGCCTTCTGGAACACTTTGGTAAGCATGTTGTTGCATGCGTTCCAATACGGGCAGAAACATCCAGTAAAAGAGTGCGTACACAATTCGTTTGTGAGATAATTGAGAATGTGTGACGAATTTAATATTGTGCTAGTTAGTACAAGTGTATCTTCAATCTAAGTTTTTCGATTAAGTACACATTATATTGAGTTCTACTTTCACCCACGGCCCTTGGTTGAGGAATGTGGTACATACATATTTGGATGGCGGCAAGTTTTTCTGCTGATTTACACGTAAGACGATATCCAGTGCGCCAATATGTTCCACCATCGGCAGGTGGAGGGTGGCCTGAACCACAACCTGAAAGGCCACCAGGAGTCAACTGTGTTGATTCGTCTATCTGGGGTCATCTGAAGAGGTAAATGTGTAGCACTCCCTTTGATACGGTTGAAGAACTAGAGCAGTGAACGATTTGAGAGACGTATTTGAAATAATTCGTGATTCACTGAAAGCACGGATGCACTATTCCGTTCAAAGGAGAGAATGACACGTGGAACACCTTCACCAACAGTGACGATTGTACCATAAATCGTAACGTGCCAAGAAAGCCTACAGCCAGTTCAGGTAAGTCATGGGTGAAATTTGAGCTCAGTTAGATGCAGGCTTAGTTTTCTCTATTATATATGATACACATTGTCTTCAAACGATCTGAGAGAAGTCTCTTCCTCGTTTAGGCTGCTCGTGTGTAACACGACTGAACATTAATTTACCAAAGATGATTAAACGCAGCTAAATACAAAAAGGACACATCATTCAAAAATGCTTGTAAAATTCTGGAAGATCTTAAGATTATCAAATATTGGCTCAAGGACTGGCAGCTGACCGCCAGTTTCATAAGTGTAATGTGATACTTGTATATCACCGAAAGCACCCGATACCATTCTTCTTTCCTATCTGCGAGCGATCAACGCTGTCAGCCACAACTATTAATTAAGTAGCAGTATCTTTTTGGGGAAACATAATGTAGAACGATCAAGTAGAAACAGACGTGGGAAAGGCCGACGCAAGACTGCGAGTAACTGGAAGAATTCTAAAAAAGTGGGTTTCATTCATGACAGTGGTAACTTACAAACATCTCCTTCCAATAATTCCCAAGTGCTGACACGATCATAACTTCTTCTTCTTCTTTACTTTGAATGACCCCGATTTACTATTGGTTTCCGCGTAAAAAAGTTCATGAAAAATTTTCAAGGACTGTCATTCGCCCACATGTTCTATTATACTTTACATAATGTCCTCCAAGTAAATATGCAGCTGATACCATCCCCTGCCATAGAAGTTTGAAGTGTTTTACTGAACGTAACATATAGAGCGCCTGTAGCAAAACTTTCACCGAAACGGCTCCTAAAGTCATGGAATTGAAGCGCTGTACATCTGTCCATTTAATCCAACCCCTAGACAATCTGTTTCACATCCTGAACTAATGTGTATGTGACATTATCTGTAGACTGCGTCTATCACTAACAATGGTTGACTGAGATCACAGATATACGACCCAAGGGCACTTCAATCACATGTAAAATACATATAACTAAGTCATATAATCAGGTAAAATATCCAAAAATATTACAAAGCAAGAGTTTCTGTAACAATAACTAATTCTGGGTTACTCTTTGCCATTGAAGATGGATATGCAGGTAGAAAGTGTAACGTTGTTGAAAGAAAATGTCCTTCACAAAAGTAGTAAATTTGGTGCACATTGGCTTATTATTGTCATCAACTTAGATCTGTTACATTCCAGCACGTTCATGATGGGAAACTAAACATATTAAACGCTGCAATCAACAAAACTGTAAATTATCCCTGATTGGATTGAAGTTAATGTCAGCACTGAAGAGTAAGTGATGACCTGGCTTGAAATGAGGCGGTTGAAAACAGTTTCGACTTTAAGTAGTTGTTATTTGATTATAAATGCCTCTATTTTTTCTTTAATAATGTGAGTTCATAGCACCAGTTGTTCAGTCTTTATTCCTAGCGTGTTTAAATATCGAAAGCTAAATTATAACCGTTAGGTCAACACAGTTTGTTACGCGACAACTATGTCAAGTTTTGACATTGAAACTGCCTGTAACGGTACGAATGTAACTTTAATTTGAGATGTCACCGAGGAGAAATGTTCAATCGTAAACTGAAAATTGACATGAACTGTGAACACTCATTAGCGATATTTGTCTACGGTAATATATTTGTATTGATATTCCGTCGGAATGAAATGTCGGTTGACAGTTGACAGTGTGACTGGAGAGATGTGCGTTCTGCAGCATCATACCTGAGACGACTGCTGCAAGGTCTCTGGTGCCGATGCTCCGTTGTCTCGCCGATCAGGCCGTCAGAATACACCATAAACATAACCTCACGGTCCAAAAGCAGAACGGGACAAGGCGATTCGAGCTAATTTCTTAGCAATAACGCAGATTTCCAGAAAAAAGAGTGGGCGGCCAGCCAGGTATCAACCACGACCCGCAGTCCGCCCGTTTATGTAGCACTTTACCAAAATTAAACCGTTCAGGAGCTCGGCCTTCTCGCAGATTCCAATGCAGTTTTAGCTTACCAATCCACACTGTAGACAGCGGACTGATCCAAACGAATACAGCCCGTTTCACTCGTTAAGATTCAGCTTAATTCGTAGTTGCAACGCAGTGTAGCTCACCATCGCTCATCAACTGTCTCTTCGTGACATCACCCACAGATATTAATATTTCTAACGAGCCGTAGCTCCTTAAATTACAACGAAATTATATACGCTCATAGGATTAACATAACACGGCAAGTAAGTGTACTGATTCTATGTAATACATTACATTGTATATGTACATACAAACTTATCACAATCCAAGATAAGAAAATAGAAGAAGAAAAAGGACAAAGAAAGAAAAATATTCATGCTGACTTCATAACGTTTTACGGAACTCTACTATTAGTACTAGTAGATGTGAAATATAATAAAGTTAGCCGATAAAGCATGTTAGAGTACTTTTTGTCGCGGTAAGACTCAGGTTGGGATAAATGAAGACACAGATAAGATACAAAGAAGAGGGGCGCATTTTCTGACGAGCTGGGACACTACAGGAGAGGCTCGCTCTCACAAGTCTGAGATTAGACGTTCTTTCATAAGTCTCTACATACGGTACTTTCCCAACCTACATGTCACGGACTGACTATAGGCAAAAAATTAACTTGAAGAGTACAGATGTAGCTGTAATTTGATTCTAACTATTGTCGTCTCTCCTACGTATAAAACTATAATCCCTACGTCAGGACTAGCATCTAGTTAGTTTCCCTGATAACCACCTGGTGAAAAAATTAAACGTCCCCAAGCGCGGTAATACCGCTAACCATGTAAGACCGCCACTAATCTTGACAACGGACTCAATTTTCAGGAATGCCACATTCAGTTGAAGCAACCTAATGATGCTGATGTTGAATAAGTGTATAAGGGGCCAAGCAGCGAAGGTCACCAGTCTTCTATTCCCCCCCCCCCCCCCCCCCGACCAAGACGAAAGTAGTGTAACCAAAGTAATCTGACTGCATGTACAGCTTATTCTAAGTGCAAGTACGAGAAAGTGTTCTAAATCTTTGCGTGGTACGTTTCTGAGGCGGAACATGAGAACCAGCTGGGTATACGTGTATTACGATATGGAAAACCATCTGTAAACCATGTTCAGGTTGGTACATGGGGCCGTTAACGTAAATCCTCCAGGCGCTTTCGATCCGGGAGCTCCATACCTCCCCGTCTCAGAAGCAGTCGCGTTAACCCACACGGCTACCCAGGCGAGCACTCAATAAAAAATATGGAGTGACCTCCCAAGTCCTCTGAATGTAGTCCAGTGGAGCTAGTATTTAATGAGTTGAGACGACGATCCGAAAATGGGTAATCATATGTGGGACACAGTTGTGAGAGGTCCTACAGCCAGAATGGAGACTAATTCCAACTGAAACATCGCCAAAACTGACCTGTCGCATGCAGCGTGTATCCAAGGCAATGATTAAGGCAATTGTTAGCTATTTTGAAGAATCTATATTTTAATAGCTGCATTTGCCTGTGTATTAATTGCATGAGTTAAATCAACATTTAGAAAACAATGAAATGTAATTTAATAAAGTATTTTCTTTACATTGTCCATAATCACTTGGTGTTTCCAAACTTATGGAGGGTGTGACTGCAGGCATGTGAACACAGTTGTCAAGTTGGAAGTCGTGAGCGTCCACATTATACCCGACATGGAGATCTAGAACAAAGGAAGACATTTACTCAGCGAGACTGTTGAAATACTCGTAAATACCCCAGTTCATGCTCACAGTAATCTGAATGTGAAGATCGAAGTCATGGTAGGAAAAACTGCCAAAAACCATCAAGGAACCATCTCCGGTGCTAACTACACCCTGCACACAATGAGGGAAAACTGCTTACTGGTCCGTCGTTCCGTTCGACGCCTTACATCACTTGAAACGAGCCAAAGTCGCAACTCGTTGGACCGCACTACACGCTTCCATCCAGTTACTGCCAGATTCAGTGTTGTACGCTCATGAAAAGCACCTGTAGCTGTTTGCACTGCCGTGAACAGTGGCCTTCCGAGCAGTAAGCGATCTCAAACGGGAAACTGGTTGAAATGGACCTGCATCCAGTAACAGCAGCAATTTCTGGTGGATTTTAATCGGATTTTCATCGACAAGACGCAGCACTCGTCTCCGGTCCCTGTTGGATCTTTTTACGACGGCTGTTTCTGTCCCGTGTTGCATGGCTGCGAATGGTACACCATTCCTCGTCAATGCGTTCGACAGTTCGAATTGATAGACCAACGACTTGGGCAACGTCAGCCACATCTGTAGTCATAGGCACGTCCAAATACGACTTATCCTTTATACCATTCTGCCACGACTCCTTGTTGGCTCGTCTTACTACATTGTTTCCAAACAACTGACAAATTCATACACAGTACTTCACTTGCCACGAAATACACTATGTGATCAAAAGTATCCGGACAGCTAGCTAAAAATGACTTCCAAGTGCGTGGGGCCCTCCATCGGTAATGCTGGAATTCAGGTGTTGGCCCACCCTAACCCTTGATGACAGCTTCCACTCTCTCAGACATAGGTTCAGTTAGGTGCTGGAAGGTTTCTTGGGGAATGGCTGAACTTTCATCACGGAGTGCTGCACTGAGGAGAGGTATCGATGTCCGTCTATGAGGCCTGGCACGAAGTCAGCGTTTAAAGACATCCCAAAGGTGTTCAGTAGGATTCAGGTCAGGACTTTGTGCAGGCCAGTCCATTACAGGGATATTATTGCGGTGTAACCTCCCTGCCAAAGGCTGTGTATTATGAACACGTGCACCATCGTGCTGAAAGATTCAGTCGCCATCCCCGAATTGTTCTTCAACAGTGGGAAGCAAGAAGATGCTTAAAACATCAATGAAGGCCTGCTGTGATGGTGCCACGCAAAACAGCAAGGGGTGCAAGTCCCCTCCATGAAAAACGCGACGACAACGTAATACCATCGCCTCCGAATTTTACTGTTGGCAGTACACACGCTGGCATTAGACGTTCACCAGACGTTCTCCATACCCACACCCTGCCATTGGATCGCCACATTGTGTACCGTGATTCGTCACTCCGCACAACGTTTTTTCACTGTCCAAGCGTCCAACGTTTACGCTCCTTACAGTAAGCGAGGCGTCATTGGGCATTTACCGGCGTGATGTGTAGCTTATGAGCAGCCGCTCGACCATTAAATCCAAGTTTCTCACCTCCCGCCTAACTGTCATAGTACTTGGAGTGGATCCTGATGCAGTTTGGAATTCCTTTGTGATGATCTGGTTAGATGTCTGCCTATTACACATTACGATCTGCTTCAACTATCGGCGGTCTCTGTCAGTCAACAGACGAGGTCGGCCTGTACGCTCTTGTGCTGTACGTGTCCCTTCACGTTTCCACTTCACTATCACATCGGAGAAAGTTGACCTAGGGTTGTTTAGAAGAGTGGAAACCTCGCGTACAGACGTGTGACACAAGTGACACCCAATCACCTGACAACGTTCGAAGTCCGTGAGTTCCGCAGAGCTCCCCATTGGGATTTCTCACGATGTCTAACGACTACTGACGTCGCTAATATGGAGTACCTGGCAGTAGGTGGCAGTACAATGCAACTAATATGAAGAACGTATGTTTTTGGGGTGTCCGGTTACTTTTGATCACATAGTGTACGTTAGAACCGAAGAGTCACATGACCGCTGGTATCAGTCCTACACCATCTAATGCGCCTAAAGCGATCGGATTGCTCTCTTAAGTGTGTGACTGACATATTGTCTGGTAAGCTTGTTCTATTATAACTGTTTAATTGCGATAAGGGTCAAAATGACAATGGTTTACTGTTTGACGATTAAATCTATAACTGACTGTCGGAGTGAAGCTCTACATTACTAACTTCCAATCAAAAAATATTGCAACCAAATACACTACTGGTAGAAAAGATGAAATGTATTGGCAGTTACGAATACGAACAATCATCGACTGTGTAATGGAATGACGACAGTGGAAATTAGTACAGGAGTTGCATCATGCGTGCACGTAGAACGACGGCATAAGGAAATTTGCTTCTGGCTGTGAAACGTACACGGAGAGCACGATGAGAAGGCGACCGGTACTGATAACCGGGTTCGAGACCCGATCTGCCACCAATTCTCATTGTCGTCACTACCTCCCACAACTGATCGTTGTCCATATTCGCAACTGCGAATACATTTAATGTTCTTTGTAAGGGCTGTAGTCGCTTTAGAGCCTGTTCCTTCGGACACGCACGCAAGTCCGAAGGAACATTGCATCGTACTTCTGAACATTACAGACATTGCAATATTTTATATACTTGCCGACACCCAGAAAGCGACTTTCAATTAAAATGTCGACCCTTTACAGGAATATGCATAATGAATGTACGAGTGCAGGTTGTGTAAACACATGGCTGACGACATATGGAAGCCTGTACCTGGTCTTGAGTGGTGCTCAGATAGCTTAACCGTGAGGCGACCGCTCGCGATAATCGGGACATCCAGGTTGGAGTTCCGGTCCGGCACACATTTTCATTGTCGTCATTCCATTATACAGCTGACGCCTGTCCATATTCGCCGGGCGGGGTCGGCCGAGCGGTTCTAGGCGCTACAGTCTGGAACCGCGCGACCGCTACGAACGCAGGTTCTAATCGTGCCTCGGGCATGGGTACGTGTGATGTCCTTAGGTTAGTTAGGTTTAAGTAGTTCTAAGTTCTAGGTGACTGATGACCTCAGAAGTTAAGTCCCATAGTGCTCAGAGCCATTTGAACCATTTGAACCTGTCCGTATTCGCAACTGCGGAGACATTTCATGTATTTCGTAATGGATGTAGTCATCGCAGTGCCTGTCCCTTAGGACAATACATCGTACTTTGGACCAACGCAGGCACTGCAGTACCGTATGAAAGAAAAGTATCTATATACACCTGTATTTCAACCGACGAGGAATTTGAATGTCAATGAAATATAATTATATCCTGAGCTGTCTAATTTGACAAATTATATGAGTCTGAATGAAACAGAGAGATTCGTATATATTTAACACAAATGGCTGAAACATCTGCAAGCAACTTCTGGTACACAAATGTTCATTAAATGCTTATCTGTAAATTATAAAGGTAAACAGGTTCCCAACTGACACCATGCACCATATTGTCTAGTACAAAATCCAATCTGAACTATCAGAGAAGTCTAAGCTCGCTTCCACTTTTTCGATGGTTTGCGATATGCAGATAAAGTCGTACAGAGATAATATTTAAAAAAAGCAGTAGTTGACGCGCACGGTGCTCTCAATTTATTTCCTTGTATTTAACATGTGGACAGTTATTTCATTGTACGTTATGTTGTAATCTATAGGTAAGTCTTACCCATTTGATTAGTCCATCTCTCAAGTATTTACAACTTTTAATTTTCTTAATTGATGTTTGACATAATGCAAATTTAGAAATTTTCTCTTAATATTTTAGTTATGAGTTACAATAATACCGGCAACGGACTGTGGACGCATATGAACACGACAGGTAAAGAGGACGAGTAGTGCACTGTGTTCCGCGAATCAGTTTGCTTTATGCTTCACAGAACCAATGCGTCAGAAGTTGGAATGGGCAAGTATTTCAGATAGAGCTTTTACAAACAAAGAGGCACACGTCCGTCGGGACATTGATAGGAAAGAGTAGCAGAAGCGAGTGAGGAGGCAGATTCCCTTCTGTGTGCCGGTTCCGGTATACGTATGCCGCTTTGGGGTACCTGATTGGCGGAGAGCAGTGGAGTCTGGGCATTGTATCAATAAGCTTCTAACGATGCTTTCAGACCTCGTTGTGCACCTATATCGGTTCTACCTGTCCTTCCTCTCGCTACGCAGTACGTTCGGTCGCTCTACGCTGTCAGTAAATTTAGTCCAAGATACTGAGATTTGTAGGGCCGTTGTATTAAATCAGTTGTACGAGCAAGAAAGAACGAACTGTCTTGATTATTTCCAAGGACTCATCACGCAATTCGCCATTACTAGTATAACTCCATTTCTAAAAAGTTCAAACCAAGTAAAAAAGCAAAGCATTGGAATTTGTTCGTGAGCGTGCGCTTGTTGCAATCAAAAAACTCAGGTCTGTCGTGAAGATAATGGAAATTCTTAGCTTCACCGTACTAGAGCTATATCAATTGCAATGGACACGCGAAATTAGTAGTAGGAAAAACGAATAGAATATCAGATTCGTTGGGACGAATCTGGGTAAGAAGGGTGTATGTTTAAGGGACACTGCGTTCAAGTCACTAGTCTAACCTGCTCTACTTTTCCAGTGTTTGTAGACCTTATTAAGTAGAAACAACAACATACATCGAAATAATACAGAGCCGCGGAGCTAAGTTTGTAATAGGTCAGTACTGCTCTCTGTAAAACTCCGTAATAGTTTTCCGACCCTGTTAATTTAAAAAAGTAGTCTAAAGTTAGTTTGTGACCGTGACTTGTGAACAAGGACGATCGGCAGATAAAGTGTCACTAGAAGCCTTCCTAAGAGACAATCTCCATTCCTTCCGAACTGACTATGCAAATGTAGACGAGATGTGGCTCAAATTCAAAGATATAGTAGCAACAGCAATTGAGAGATTCATACTTCATAAATTGGTAAGAGATGGAACTGATCGAACATCTGCTACCATAAGTGTCTTAGAAGTAGATACCTTAGGGGCTGCGAAGCAACTCAAATTGCTTGATACGGGCAAGTCTTCAGATCCCGACTGTATAGCGATTAGGTTCCTTTCAGATTACGCTGATACAATAGCTCCCTACTTAGCAATCATATACAACCCCTCGCTCACCGATAGATCTGTACCTACAGATTGGAAAATTGCGCAGGTCGCACCAGTGTTTAAGAAGGGTAGTAGGAGTAATCCATCGAACTACAGACCTATATCATTGACGTCGGTTTGCAGTAGGGCTTTGCAGCATGTACTGTATTCAAAAATTATGAATCACCTCGAAGGGAACGATCTATTGATACGCAATCATCATGGTTTCAGAAAACATCGTTCTTGTGCAACGAAGCTAGCTCTTTATTTGCACGAAGTAATGGCCGCTATCGACAGGGGATCTCAAGTTGATTTCGTATTTCTAGATTTCCGGAAAGCTTTTGACACCGTTCCTCATAAGCGACTTCTACTCAAGCTGCGGGCCTATGGGGTATCGTCTCAGTTGTGCGACTGGATTCGTGATTTCATGTCAGGAAGGTTGCAGTTCATAGTAATAGACGGCAAATAATCGAGTAAAACTGAAGTGATATCAGGTGTTCCCCAGGGAAGCGTCCTGGGACCTCTGCTGTTCCTGATCTATATAAATGACCTGGGTGACAATCTGAGCAGTTCTCGTAGGTTGTTCGCAGATGATGCTGTAATTTACCGTCTAGTAAGGTCATCCGAAGACCAGTATCAGTTGCAAAGCGATTTAGAAAAGATTGCTGTATGGTGTGGCAGGTGGCAGTTGACGCTAAATAACGAAAAGTGTGAGGTGATTCACACGAGTTCCAAAAGAGATCCGTTGGAATTCCATTATTCGATAAATAGTACAATTCTCAAGGCTGTCAATTCAACTAAATACCTGGTTGTTAAAATTACGAACAACTTCAATTGGAAAGACCACATAGATAATAGTGTGGGGAAGGCGAGCCAAAGGTTGCATTTCATTGGCGACAAGTCCACTAAAGAGACAGCTTACACTACACTCGTTTGTCCTCTGATAGAATATTGCTGCGCGGTGTGCGATCCTTACCAGGTGGGATTGACGGAGGACATCGAAAGGGTGCAAAAAAGGGCTGCTCGTTTTGCTTTATCGCGTAATAGGGGAGAGTGTGTGGCAGATATGATACGCGAGTTGGAATGGAAGTCATTAAAGCAAAGACGTTTTTCGTCGCGGCGAGATCTATTTACGAAATTTCAGTCACCAACTTTCTCTTCCGAATGCGAAAATATTTTGTTGAGTCCAACCTACATAGGTAGGAATGATCATCAAAATAAAATAAGAGAAATCAGAGCTCGAACAGAAAGGTTTAGGTGTTAGTTTTTCCTGCGCGCTGTTCGGGGGTGGAATGGTAGAGAGATAGTATGATTGTGGTTCGATTAACCCTCTGCCAAGCACTTAAATGTGAATTGCCGAGTAATCATGTAGATGTAGAAGGCAGATGTTACAGCAGTATTCAGTGTTGCATACTCACAGTGCAATGAACTGAGGTTCTACTGCAGTCAAAGTCAGAACAGAATTTAATCATAAACAAATGTGTTCTCATCCATTCGTCTCGCAAACTCATGATGGTTAATTTACATACAGGCAAAGAGTGCAATACTAAATGTACTCTGATGACACATGTACTGTTTATCCACAACTGCAGTGCAACACTCACAGCAATCTAGTTGGACTGGCTTGACATAAGCGAAAACTGTCACAATACAGACGCGAAAACTGTCATAACATCACTAATATGAAATCCACACAAATCTTCTGTATCTCTCACAATAAAAATATGCTTTCTTGCTAACACATGCAAATACAGTTACTTTCAGCAATCTGCTCGCAGCTGAAGGTACACGCTTAACCATTACCTATTAACCACAATAACTGGAAGAACCAAAAACACTAACACCGATGGTATATCGTTCTCGGCACATCAAAACAGACAAAATATCATTTACAGTTAGTGGGTCAGTGGTCAAGCTAGACAACCTTGACCCCGACCCAGAGGTCATTGGGGTTATCAGGCAAATGTGTTTGTTAAATTTCACTGACATCAGCAACGCCGTATGTGGTCACATGAAAAGACCATGAACAGGGAAGGAAGGCCACTTCCCCGCCTTCCATGCACACATCCCCCACAACCCCGCCTGGCAGTCAATGGCGTGCCATTTTTAACTTGCATATGTGTTGTCATATGCTGTCCAGCATGGGGCACCTCTCTACACCCCCACACCTTTGTATGTATCTATCACAGCACTGGTATGGTTGCTGGGATTGTGTTTTTGTGGGACTCAGAGTCGACTGTAGTTTGCACCTGCAGCCCAACGCACTCATGTGTGGTTGCATGTACTGCTGAGTGCTTGATATCCAATGCGCCTGGACATCTTTGTACATACCTCTGAGTACCCAGAACACAACGTGTGCCTGCTTCCGCACCTGCAGTCGGTAGCCACCTATAGAGAATGTGTGATATGGTGACATCACGCACTGCATGTTGTCACAACTAATGTGTAGCAAAAAATCACTTTTTCTTTCGAACAATCTGATGATGCATCACATGAACGTGCATAATTTCTCGAGCAAGATGCATGGCACTGTCATTTCATCACCGTCTTTATGTATGTCTATGTCCCATGTGTTCAAGTGATGAGACGCTTGCTTTGAGCAAAGAAGAATTTGACAAGTCTGTTTGTTGTAAACATCAATCAGAAAAATGTGCTCACTGCTTTCTGCGTTAACAGTTGGAAAGCATGGTAGCAGAGAAGTGTAAGGAGGAATATTGTTCAACAAACTACGGCTATGCAGCAGAATGGCTAAATATACATTATGTGACTGAGTTCACCAACATATTCTGCTGTATGTGCTGGAACTGTTTAGTATTTTAAAAATGTCTATCCAGTTTCCCACCACACGAGAAGCATAAACAACTGCGGTAGGTATTCATCTATCTATAATCGTTATTAATAATACGTTTCTATGACTTTATATTTAAGGATTTTTTGTTATTATTAAAGTGTTAGTGGAGATGTTCACAGTAGCATTTGCAGTAGCAATCAGAAGGAGAATTCTAAATAAATATGTCTTACAAGAAGCCATGCCGTTATGTAACAAATAATAAATGCTTAAATAAGTGTGTATGATTTCTATTGCTCATGGAAAGTACTAGTGTTCACAGCAGCAGCACCAGCAGTTAGGAGGAATATTGTACATAAATATATCCTACCAAAAAAAATCTGTTTTATTTTCAACACACACACGTGCAGTTTTTAAGCTGAGCACAGCCAAGCAGCAATGATATGCAGCGCATCATAACTGCAGATGCAACTTCAGCCTGGAACACCTTTCTAAATGTTTTAACCACTCATACGTAGGAATGGGTAACTGTAAATTTAGTACCAAAGATAATAATAATGGCAGGAGAGGTCACGAATAGCATATATACTTAAGGCGATCGATAAATTGTTCACCCATTTGTGAGAGAAATGTAAAAGTGTAAAGATGTCAAGACGTATATCAACAATCCCTGCTATGAGGCAATGTAGTAACACTGATGATGATGAATAGGAAGGAAAACTAAATATATACAAGTGATAGTTCCTTATGCCTTGCATGTGAGGTGAATTCACTGCAGCAGCAACCACCTGACGTGGGCATAATGATGTGTAATCAAACTTTCTTTTTAAACGCCAGTGGCTGCAAACATTTCAGTGTCGGTATGATATCAAATCAGGAGTTTTACCCAGTGGTATTATTGCAAAACCTACGATTTAGTGACATCTGTGCGATGTTATCCACGGATGAATGGCATCAAGTTTGCGATGTGTCAGTGCAGATTTTGGGCTTGTTCCATTGAAATATTTACTCTTCGTTGGTGCTACTGAATGAACATACAACCTCTGTAGGGGTCTTCCATGGAACAGTTAAAAATTGTACAAGAGGTTGCGTACTTATATAGGAGCAACTTCTAAGAGTTTAATGCTTACCAGCTATGCAATACAGCATGAGCTGGAGCGTCGACAAAAGTGGCAGTCACATGTCTACAGATTCTGTGGGACATTGTGAAGTATTATGCTAGAGTTTAATGCTTACCAGCTATGCAATACAGCATGAGCTGGAGCGTCGACAAAAGTGGCAGTCACATGTCTACAGATTCTGTGGGACATTGTGAAGTATTATGCTGGATTTAGATCACCAGATGCGGGCACTGAACTTCGTAAGTTCGTTTATATACCGTTTAAGCGCCATACATGTGCCATTTTTTCCCTATGAAACCCCCCTGAATCCTAACGTAAATGAACTATTAAACTATGAGTTACTGGATGAAACAACCTCACCATACGGGTCTTGTAGCAAGCGACTGGTCCTGCAATGAAAATGCTGGAAACCAGAAGTAGCGGTCGAATTCATCACTAATTCCTGGTAACTTACGTGTTTTGATTATTGTCCTACATGTCCTACAGACTGTGGGATAACTAATCTTGTTCTACCACTGTCAACACATCCCGAGGGAGTCTGCTTCGAGGATGTATATATTTTTTCGAAAATCTTGCTTCATTCAAAACATCAATTATTGCAGGAGATTTTTCACGGCAGTGAGGCCAGATGTTCAGCAAAAGTAGTGATATTACACTGCCTAAAAAATCAAAGCCAAACAGCGTATTAATATTTGACAATGTCGCAGTGGGAAATCAGGATGAGGTCTGGAGATACTTCTGCTTTGGCTGTCACATGCAAGTCAATACATTTAATTTGAGCAAAACGTATTCAAGTATCTTGATGCAGTTGGTTTGGGATAATGTGAACCTTATTCTGAATTTAAAGCATATTTACCGAGGATATGTAGGAATCAAGATATAATCCAAGGAATTCATTACCATATGCGGAGTTTATTGACATAAGTCGCAGTATGGCTTTCTAATTGTAGATAAAACTAAGGAACTGAATGAGGTGTGATGTACAAGAAACTTCGCTGAGGTTCTACATAAAAGGCAGTGTACCAAAACGCTACTATATCAATGTACTACAGACTAAGGAAAAATTTACACATGTGTTACACACTGTTTCAGAGGTTGCAAAGCACGTGCTCTATACGTTGACAGAAAAATTCAGGCAATCAGCGCTAAATTAATGGAACTGGAAAGTCTTCTTAAGGAGGTGGCTACAAATGGCGACGTGATGATTGCTAGAATACAGCGATGTGAATTATATCCTAGTTAGATAATAGGAGATATCAACACAAAACTGACCGATAAGGGTCGATATGTAGCTAAGACACTTGACTCATTTCTTTATCAGTAGTTTTAGAACGTATGTAAGTTGTACGCAACCTAAAAAAACGGCTTAATACAGAGTGGCAAGTGATCGAAAAAGTGCAAAATTATTAAAGTGTGGATGCCTGTTCACAGAAATTACTATTGTTAAAGTTAGTGCAGTAGCATTGTGATCATTATCTCTTGGAAACTTTTAAGCCAGTAACCGACAGTTTGAAAAGGCTGTTACACATTATCGATGGAGGCAGAAAAGAAGGAGAGGAAGAAGAAGAGGAAGTATATGCTATTATTGACTTCATTAACCATTACAGTGACGCTGCTGAGTTAGACATAACACACGGGGTTAGCAGGAAAAAACCATATATGTTAGGTAAGCTCCCAATACGTTGAACTGCCAATGCAATACTAATTGAGAATAAGGATTTTGAAGGTACCCTACAAGAGATAAAAGCGTATGGTGAATTATTACACATAACTAACGCACGTAGGAAGGGCAACACCACAAAAGGACGAATGAAAACCTCAGAGAGTAACAAAAAACAAAAAAGAATACAGCTAACCCAGCGTTAACAGCTGCACATAGAGGAGGCAAAACGGTTGAAGTTTAGGGTAAAAGACAGAAAAATCTACCTCTGGAGTTTACATATTATGATGACCCAAACGAAATTATAGACCGATTACTAACAGCATCAGCTGCCACAGGGAATACAGGTCATACAAAAGAAATTATATTTCTTGGATAAAAATGTGCTTGATAAATATGTGATTCCACACGGACCAACTCAAAGCCATTGTTCTCAACAAGAGAGCCAGTGCATAAAGACTCTATATCCAGGCTTCGACGCCAAACATAAGGAGTGCACGAATAAATCCTTCGCACGTTTACAGTGTGGTGCTGATCAACACAACGGGCTGGGCATTCACTCCTTGTAGAGGGCAAAAAAAATTTAGATCTGTTAGGTGACGATGACTTTGGCACCAGGAAAAGATAAACACCCCAAAAAGGCAGTTGTGATGTTTCTTTAGATAAGGGAAGCAATACATAAGGAAAAATCAAGATACGTTCTCAGGATTTGTCTACCGAGAAAAAAACAGTTAGACAATGTAAAAAAGTGCAATATAATCGAAATTCTCAGGAAAGCAAGTGTACGTTACAGGGTAAAAGGAGGGACATAAGATATGTTCACGAATCAAGAGCGAAAAAGAGAACGAACGGCTCAGATTAGAAAGCGTACAGTACCTGGATTGAGTCTGTCGCCACTAGTGATCGATTTGTACATGAAAGAAAAAAATGATGAAAATAAAGTAAAGGTTCAGGAGTGGAATTAAATACTAGACGAAAGAATATCAATGACAAGATTAGCAGATGACATTGCTAACCTCGATGGAATCTAAGAATAATTACAGGACCTGCTAAATTGAATGAGCAATCTAATGTGCACAAACTATGGTTTGAGAGTAAAAGAAATTAAGATTTAAGTAATGACGAGTATCACAAATGAGATTATCCATAAACGTAACATGAAAACTGGTTACCATGAAGCAGAGAAAGTGAAGAAACTACGTGGGAAGCAAAATAATACATGACAGACGAAGTGAGGAGGACATACATAGCCGACTCTAACAGGCCAAAGAAGTCGACTAGTATCAACCATTTGGGGATTAACTTGGAGAAATTCATCATAATATGTGCTTGGAGCATGGACTGTAGGAAAAATCCGAATAGAAGTTAATCACGAAAGTCTGAGATGTGGTTTATAGAAGGAGCTGAAAGTTTGGTGGATTGATAAGATAAGAAATGATGAAGTTCTGCGGAAAGTGGGCGAGGAGATGAACACGTGGAACATTTTGACAAAGAGAAGGGACAGGAGGATAGGACATGTGTTATGACATCAAAGAATAACTTTTGTACTTGAGGAAGCTGTGGAGGGTGAAATTGTAAGGGAAGTCAGAGAGCGGAATATATCCAACAATTAATTGAGGATTTTGGGTGCCAATGCTACAAAGAGACGAAAATGTTGGGAAAGGAGAGGAATTCGTGTCGGGCCACATTAAACCATAGCATTTCTTCTTAAGTTTTCAAACCTGAGATTGGTTTGCAGTAGTACGCCATTTGTCATTCCGTCTGCCTTCCTATCTTTGGACGCCACAGGTGATTCTTTCTCACAATAGGTCCTTCTGTTATTGCCCCAATGATGTTATTGTGTCTAAAAATGTGCCCGACGAATTTGTACCTCCTTGTTTGGCTGTGCAGAGAGATCTTGTTTCCTGAATCGTTCTCAGCACCTCTTGATTGGTAACTCTACCCCTCTAGCTGTCTTCCACATCTTTCTATAGCACCAATGTCCTGTGCTTATTACAGTCTTGTCTCTTGTTTTCCTATTGTCCAAATTTCAGCTCCGTATAGGGACATCCTCCAAACAATACATTTATGATCCGGTTCCTTATTTCCCGACTGAAGTTTATTGCTATTCAGTAAGTTGTTCCTCGTATTAAATGCAATTTATTTTTCACAATTTGAATCCTGCTTCTACCGAAACCTATAATCTTGCTTCTCAGGTAGTTAAATCACTGCCGCTTTTAAGTCAGCTCCTGTTCTCATTCTTAAGGTTCATATTCTTCTTTAGTACTGCAGGCAATCAGTTTGGTATTTCTCTTTTTATTCTCAACCCATACTGACTTTAAAATTCTTCAGTCCCCGTGATCATAGCAACATCATTTGCATATCGTAGCATTCGTGTTTTCTGTTTATTGATTTTGATCCCGGCTTAGTTATTTCGCGAGCTTGATCTACAGCTTTCTGGATGCAAGCAAAATTCTGATGGACGAAAACTGCAGCAGCCGGAAGCAGAATTATGTGGCATAAAAACAATATCGCCACCACTCTTCGAGTCTATTTCTGTACTGTTGGAGGGGCGGAATGTTATATGAAGAAGAGGATACACTGTTATTAGAAAGCTTAAGGGAGGACGTGTTAGAAAATACAGAGGTACGTATAAGGTCTAGTAACTTCACCTGTTTGAGAGATAACTGAGCCGTAGTTTGCAATGGTATGTTATTGGCTATAGCCAAGACTTTTCATTTTTTGCCAAATAATTTAATCAATACTTGCAGGATTCTTTCAGAACACATACTATAACATAGGAACATTTTCTGAAATGTTACTTTACTTATCACTTTCAAAATGTGGTAGGTTATTATTTGCATATTTATAAAACTGTGTTCCAGTTTTTTAATATCAATTTTAGAACTCTTGAGACAGTTTTTAATTGATGAATATGATGCACCGCAGTTTTTACTTCACAAACATGTAAATAAATTTGACAGTAATGCACTTCGAAAGAGTTGTGTCACTGGAGATCGTGTTACAGTACGCAAAAGGTCTGTATTAAATTTCACCTTTTCATCTGCAACCATTCAAAGGAAATGTTCCCTACACCTTGGAAAATGAAAGTTGTGGGAAATACAGAAAAAGTATTTATTAGCAAGTATGCCAGAAAAAGTACCTTAATATTGGCCGTAAGTACACAATTGGTCCTTCTAGTCTGATCCTGCTGGCGTGATCTACGGCAATATCCTTGAATTACATTTTAGAACTAGCAATATGTACATCATCAGTCTTCTCCAATAAGTTTGAGTAAAGCAATCTGCCTCAGATGCTACTCTGATAAGGATCGCGATTCTTCCAGTGTAACCACTATTTAAAAACAGGCATGGTGAGCAAAATTTTGTCTTGGGTGTGTCTCTTCTGAATGAGGTTATTTAAGCTAGCGTTCGGGTTGTGTATTCCACTACGTGTGCATTAATAAATCGTAATTAATCGCATTGTAAGGGAGCTCAGCCTCGTACACGCCACAGTTGTCGTCCCTAATCGCAGGAAATAGTAAAACATCGCAAACAAGGAAAGAGTCGCGTAGAAAAGAGGCGTGGCACTGCGCATTGCTTGAAACAAGATGGCCTTTATATTAATTTTTAGCTCGAATTAAACTCTGAATATTGGAGACAATATTTCTAACATGCTACAGAACTATCTGGCGGCAAGAAAATTTTTCAGCATTTCCGACCAATTTTACATACATTGCCCCTTAAAGCTAGATGTAGAGACAGGAGTGGAACTGTGGGTGTGCTGATGTCAGCAATGAATACCGGAGTGGGAGAGGATTATTCAGTCTTATTTACTCTACTCTTGCATATGCAGTCGTAAACCACAGCAGCCATTTATCATAAGTGAACTAAAAATTCCGTGAAACTGTTTAATTGCTGTGTGAGTGGCGCGCGCCATCTCTGATGCAGTCGGCATTACATTCCAAGCGCTCGCCCCGCTGGCCAGCTCGCGCGCTATTAGGGCAGCACAGTGGCGTGCCCGGCTCCGCTAAGTGCCGGCCGGCAAAGCAGACCGCACCAGCGCGCGCTAGCCGGCACCACCGGCGAACGTAATTTGCGCGCGTGCGACGGAGAGCGGCGACTTCCGAAGGCCGCACCGTTTAATGAATAATTCATACAGTTTTAATAACAATCCAGATTTATTATGCGCCGGCGCGGCGAGGGTCGGCGGTTGGCCGAGCTCCGTGGCTCGAGGCGCCGTCTGCCCGGACGCACAGTGGCGGTGTCAAGCGATGCAGATTGCGCAGATGTAATTAACGCCATCGCCGGGATTCCACTTCCTACCTCACCCCAGAACACTCCCCCCTCCCCCTGTACCCACCCCAGCCCCTCCCCCGCAGCCGCAGGCGCTCTTGGCGGCTCGTAAACACGCGAACGACACTCCCAGCCATCAGGCGGCAGAGTGGCAACGCCTATCGGCTCCGCAGCCTACACCGACGCATTTTACGGCTGGCTGCAACTGCTGTGGCGCCGCCGGCTGAGCCAAAGCGTCGTGTTTATCTCTGTTAGTCGTCCTTCCTACTCAACGATTCTCATCTATTGCGCTGAAACGTCCTCGCCTACTAGACCGTTGCTCCTTCTCTACCCTTGCCATCATACATATACTCTCTCTCTCTCTCTCTCTCTGTCTTATAGTTAATTAACAAACGGACATTTGAACTAACGGAAATCCGGCAACAAACAACGTTAGCAGTTAAATGACCTTGTAAAGTGCTAGTCTTTGTACTGATTATCTACATACTGGGGCAATGGCCTTGAATGCGTATCATCATTATGGCACTGGTGAGAAATTTAAAAACACAGGGTGGCAGTGATGAGAACTGTGAGATGGTGTACCTTGTCCAATTGTGGTAAGCTTAAAATGATGGGCAATTAAAAAGAAAAATCTGTTGTTGTTGTTGTGGTCTTCAGTCCTGAGACTGGTTTGATGCAGCTCTCCATGCTACTCTATCCTGTGCAAGCTTTTTCATCTCCCAGTACCTACTGCAACCTACATCCTTCTGAATCTGCTTGGTGTATTCATCTCTTGGTCTCCCTCTACGATTTTTACCCTCCACGCTGCCCTCCAATACTAAATTGGTGATCCCTTGATGCCTGAGAACATGTCCTACCAACCGATCCCTTCTTCTGGTCAAGTTGTGCCACAAACTTCTCTCCTCCCCAATCCTATTCAGTACCTCCTCATTAGTTATGTGATCTACCCATCTAATCTTCAGCATTCTTCTGTAGCACCACATTTCGAAAGCTTCTATTCTCTTCTTGTCCAAACTATTTATCGTCCATGTTTCACTTCCATACATGGCTACACTCCATACGAATACTTTCAGAAATGACTTCCTGACACTTAAATCAATACTGGATGTTAACAAATTTCTCTTCTTCAGAAACGCTTTCCTTGCCATTGCCAGCCTACATTTTATATCCTCCCTACTTCGACCATCATCAGTTATTTTGCTCCCCAAATAGCAAAACTCCTTTACTTCTTTAAGTGCCTCATTTCCTAATCTAATTCCCTCAGCATCACTCGACTTAATTAGACTACATTCCATTATCCTTGTTTTGCTTTTGTTGATGTTCATCTTATATCCTCCTTTCAAGACACTGTCCATTCCATTCAACTGCTCTTCCAAGTCCTTTGCTGTCTCTGACAGAATTACAATGTCATCGGCGAACCTCAAAGTTTTTATTTCTTCTCCATGAATTTAATACCTACCCCGAATTTTTCTTTTGTTTCCTTTACTGCTTGCTCAATATACAGATTGAACAACATCGGGGAGAGGCTACAACCCTGTATTACTCCCTTCCCAACCACTGCTTCCCTTTCATGTCCCTCGACTCTTATAACTGCCATCTGGTTTCTGTACAAATTGTAAATAGCCTTTCGCTCCCTGTATTTTACCCCTGCCACCTTTAGAATTTGAAAGAGAGTATTCCAGTCAACATTGTCAAAAGCTTTCTCTAAGTCTACAAATGCTAGAAACGTAGGTTTGCCTTTCCTTAATCTTTCTTCTAAGATAAGTCGTAAGGTCAGTATTGCCTCACGTGTTCCAGTGTTTCTACGGAATCCAAACCGATCTTCCCCGAGGTTGGCTTCTACTAGTTTTTCCATTCGTCTGTAAAGAATTCGTGTTAGTATTTTGCAGCTGTGACTTATTAAGCTGATAGTTCGGTTGGAATTATTATATTCTTCTTGAAGTCTTAGGGTATTTCGCCTGTTTCATACATCTTGCTCACCAGATGGTAGAGTTCTGTCATGACTGGCTCTCCCACGGCCGTCAGTAGTTCCAATGGAATATTGTCTACTCCGGGGGCCTTGTTTCGACTCAGGTCTTTCAGTGCTCTGTCAAACTCTTCACGCAGTTTCGTATCTCCCATTTGATCTTCATCTACATCCTCTTCCATTTCCATAATATTGTCCTCAAGTACATCGCCCTTGTATAGACCCTCTATATACTCCTTCCACCTTTGTGCTTTCCCTTCTTTGCTTAGAACTGGGTTTCCATCTGAGCTCTTGATATTCATACAAGTCGTTCTCTTATCTCCAAAGGTCTCTTTAATTTTCCTGTAGGCGTTATCTATCTTACCCCTAGTGAGATAGGCCTCTACATCCTTACATTTGTCCTCTAGCCATCCCTGCTTTGCCATTTTGCACTTCCTGTCGATCTCAGTTTTGAGACGTTTGTATTCCTTTTTGCCTGTTTCACTTACTGCATTTTTATATTTTCTCCTTTCATCAATTAAATTCAATATTTCTTCTGTTACCCAAGGATTTCTACTAGCCCTCGTCTTTTTACCTACTTGATCCTCTGCTGCCTTCACTACTTCATCCCTCAAAGCTACCCATTCTTCTTCTACTGTATTTATTTCCCCCATTCCTGTCAATTGCTCCCTTATGCTCTCCCTGAATCTCTGTACAACCCCTGGTTCTTTTAGTTTATCCAGGTCCCATCTCCTTAAATTCCCACCTTTTTGCAGTTTCTTCAGTTTTAATCTACAGGTCATAACCAATAGATTATGGTCAGAGTCCACATCTGCCCCCGGAAATGTCTTACAATTTAAAACCTGGTTCCTAAATCTCTGTCTTACCATTATATAATCTATCTGATACCTTTTAGTATCTCCAGGGTTCATCCATGTATACAACTTTCTTTCACGATTCTTAAACCAAGTGTTAGTTATGATTATGTTGTGCTCTGTGCAAAATTCTACCAGGCGGCTTCCTCTTTCATTTCTGTCCCCCAATCCATATTCACCTACTATGTTTCCTTCTCTCCGTTTTCCTACACTCGAATTCCAGTCACCCATGACTATTAAATTTTCGTCTCCCTTCACAATATGAATAAATTCTTTTATTTCATCATACATTTCTTCAATTTCTTCGTCATCTGCAGAGCTAGTTGGCATATAAACTTGTACTACTGTAGTAGGTGTGCGCTTCGTGTCTATCTTGGCCACAATAATGCGTTCACTATGCTGTTTGTAGTAGCTTACCCGCAATCCTATTTTCCTATTCATTATTAAACCTACTCCTGCATTACCCCTATTTGATTTTGTGTTTATAACCCTGTAGTCACCTGACCAGAAGTCTTGTTCCTCCTGCCACCGAACTTCACTAATTCCCACTATATATAACTTCAACCTATCCATTTCCCTTTTTAAATTTTCTAACCTACCTGCCCGATTAAGGGATCTGACATTCCACGCTCCGATCCGTAGAACGGCAGTTTTCTTTCTCCTGATAACGACATCCTCTTGAGTAGTCCCCGCCCGGAGATCCGAATGGGGGACTATTTTACCTCCGGAATATTTTACCCAAGAGGACGCCATCATCATGTAATCATACAGTAAAACTGCATGCCCTCGGGAAAAATTACGGCTGTATTTTCCCCTTGCTTTCAGCCGTTCGCAGTACCAGCACAGCAAGGCCGTTTTGGTTATTGTTACAAGGCCAGATCAGTCAATCATCCAGACTGTCGCCCTTGGAACTACTGAAAAGGCTGCTGCCCCTCTTCAGGAACCACACGTTTGTCTGGCCTCTCAACAGATACCCCTCCGTTGTGGTTGCACCTACGGTACGGCTATCTGTATCGCTGAGGCACGCAAGCCTCCCCTCCAACGGCAAGGTCCATGGTTCATGGGGGGAAGAAAAATCTAAGATGGTAGAACTACCTCAGAATTTCTTTCTTAGTTTCCACGTTACCATCCTTTTTCTTCTTTTTAGATTTCCCACTATCACCAACTTTAATTATTAAATTTCCTTCCACCACGACCTTGGAGATGTCATTCGTCGAACGTCATCGAAGAGGTCATCGTCCCTGGCAGATAGGTAAGTTACTCTAACAATTTTTTTTTTTTTTTACATTTTATATGAGCCACAGATTTCGTTGGCGTTGTTTCGTAAAAATGCATCCCCTGCTATCCTGTTGAAACAGGATAGCCTTTGTAATATCCAATGTCGTCAGCCATGTTCAAAACAAAAATGGGGACTGAAATGAAGACTTCCTGCGCTGTGGACTGTGGTACTTGAAGTTAAGCTGCCCTTTTTTTTCCAAGAGATTTCACAGTCACATTTCCTCTCGCGTTTTCCTACGTCAGCAATGCGCCTTGATTTTTTAGCTCTGCCTGAAACGAATCGATATTGTTTCCCACTGAGTAGGGTTCTTTACGAAATGGGGCCTTGACGAAGCCATCTCTAAACGCACTCACTATCCCTGTTACTGCCTCCTCTGTTTGTGGACACTTGTGCTCACACACACACACACACACACACACACACACACACACACACACACAGGCCAGCAATCTCTCCTCGACAGTGTAGCTGTGTCCGCTCACAACAGGCTTCACAAATGAAACAACGCTATACTGAAACAAACCAATACAATAATGTAACAATGTTTCCATCAGAAGGGTACCTCTATTTATTTCCCCAATTGTACTGAGTCAAGAGTGGTTCGGAGACTTTTCGGACTCACTGTACGTTAAAGGAATTACAGCTAAAGATTGCTGCAATTTGTTATTTAGGTAAATAATTTTATTTTTCTGCAACTAATTTCGAGCTATTCTGGGCTCAGCTTCAGGTAAAGAGTGCAGAGTTTGCAATAGTGATTGTTACTCTACACAACCACAGAGAGGAAAATTTTATGTTGCTGCTAAACCATCGTAAAGTTTACTGCACCAGAATTTATTCAGAGGAATTCGTAACTAACAGGTTATGCATTAGTTATTTAGCAATATTAGACCTTCAGTAGTATGTTACGCCGCAAATTAAGTACAAAATATCCTGTTTTATACGCTACTGCAATGACAGATTTTACGTGGGATTAGTAATCTTGGGTTAAATCATAATGCTGGGCACTCTTTGCTGTTTCATTGTGAAAACAGACAGCCGGTCGTTGTGGCCGAGCGGTTCTAGGCGCTTCAGCCCGGACCCGCGCTGCTGCTACGGTCGCAGGTTCGAATCCTGCCTCGGACATGGAAATGTGTGATGTCCTTAGGTTAGTTAGGTTTAAGTAGTTCTACGTCTAGGGGACTGATGATCTCAGATGTTAAGTCCCCATAGTGCTCAAAGCCATTTGAAAACAGACACAAAACAATTTTGTAACCTCGAAGAACGTTCCAGTGAACAGCATTATGCTGCAGATATGTTAACTTCTGCACTCCATATCAATATGAGTGTGAAAAAGCTCGTTTATACTTCTAAGCAGCAGATTCAGCTAATCACTGGCACAGAAAGAGGCTTTAAGTCTTTTCTACGCTTAGTGCCAACATTTCCTTTTCTTGCAAGATATTACAGGATATGTCAGATGCTATCCCAGTATGTTATGTAGTTCGTTTGCTTAAGCTCGACATGAAGCCTGTATCAGCACGCGACAGGTAAAGGGGAAGGGAAAAAAACAGAAAGAAGCAGATTTGGCTGGCAAGCCCCCGGGGGGAGGGGGGGGGGGGGGGTTGATTCAGTCTCATAATTGGAAATGTTTCCTTTGTATGAGTACAATGACATCTTTCCTTCTCAAAAAGATTTCTGTCTTAAACTTATTTGCTAAATCTAGATGATAGTAATGGTTACTGTGAGGGTACAGACTTATATGGTTGAAAACCAAAACTTAAAAAAAGCAGACTCGTTTGTTCGTGCGTGAGTGTTATTGGGTCGGGAGAGAAAGAAGCACGACTGTTTGGTTAGGTTAGGTTAGGACTGGCTGGCACAGAGCCTGTGTCGCTCACACCAGGCCGAACTCAAGCGGCCATCCACGCCAGGTTTGCAGTCTTCGCCAAAATGTGGTGGCAGGACTCAAACAACTGTAGTCGTTACACGACGCAGGAGGGCAGCATGTACACTCGCACTTTGGCTCGGCACTGGGAAAGCTGGGTGTGCACATCAGTTGGCGAGGGCATCGATGGGGTATCCGCTACGGCGTAACTAAGTGGTCTGATCGCCAAATAAATAGAAATGATTTTAGTAAAAGCCGATCGAAAACGATTACTGAAAAACCAGTAACAACTTTACAAAGAGAAAATCAAGAGGTGTGTGACTGTGAAAACGCGCCCTCGATAAAAGAAGTAGATTTTAAATTGCAGAATAAGATTTTCACTCTGCAGCGGAGTGTGCGCTGATATGAAACTTCCTGGCAGATTAAAACTGTGTGCTGGACCGAGACTCGAACACTTGCCCGCGAAAGGCAAAGGTCTCGAGTTCGAGTCTCTGTCCGCAACACAGTTTTAATCTGCCAGGAAGTTTCATATCAGCGCACACTCCGCTGCAGAGTTAAATTCTCATTCTGGAAACATCCCCCAGGCTGTGGCTAAGCCATGTCTCCGCAATATCCCTTCTTTCAGGAGTGCTAGTTCTGCAGGGTTCGCAGGAGAGCTTGTGTAAAGTTTGAAAGGTAGGAGACGAGATACTGGCAGAAGTAAAGCTGTGAGGAGGGGGCGTGAGTCATGCTTGGGTAGCTTAGTTAGTAGAGCACATGCCCGCGGAAGGCAAAGGTACCGATTTCGAGTCTCGGTCCGGCACATAGTTTTAATCTGCCAGGAAGTTTCAGTTTTTAAATTATTCATCGTCAAAAGTTTTCGATTTAAAATAAACTTCCTAAGACATTGCATGACTTTTGTAAACCAAATGTACATGGATATGGTTCGAGAAGCTCTATCAGAACACACTATTAGAATTGTTATAAACCTTATAAATTTTAAGCTCCACAACAGAATACGTACAGAAAGTAAATTTTCAGCAAAATCGTTAATAATACAGGGTGATTCTCGAAGATATGGAAATTTTTTAATATGTTATTCTACAAGTAAAACTAAAGAAAAAACTTCGTATAAACATAGGTCCGCAAATGTTTAATTATGGAGTTACGTCTAATAAAAGTTTTGCCTGAAATTTAGCAGCTTCGATAAGATGAAGCCATCGCAAAACTGTACGAGGTTAAGGTAAACCACGATTTCAATATATTTTGTTCTTAATGATCTGGTGAATCTAATAAAACATGTCCCACACGTGTATATGCAGTAGTTTGCCAGAACATCCAGAGAAGCTAAGATTATTATACAAGTAAATTTGTTTACTTTTCATTAAGAACGTAGAAACGTTTATGTCATTGTTGACAACCATTAGTGAGTTGTAAAGTCGTTTGCTAACCTTGAAAATTAGTTTTCTGTATTTTTCAGTGGAAGAACATAGTAACAACAGTGTTTTCAAGTGAAACCACATAGTAACTGCTGTAGTTTGTACATTATTTATGAAATAGGGATGCTTTCAAATTTGCGACAGATGAATACGCCGATATGGTTATTTATGGCAAATGTGATGCTAATGCTACGGCTGCAGTTAACTCAGAGGATTCCGAAAGCACGAAGCATTAGTGGAGTATTTCGGATGTTACGAGAGACAGGTTCTCTACCTAAGTGTTCATAATCAGTACGAGCGCTCGATAAGTGAAGACAGTGATGAGGATGTTATGAATGCTGTTCAATGTAGCCTGGACACCAGAACACGACGTACGTCTCAACGATCAGGCATTTCACAATCGAAGGTATGGTGTACAGTGAAGTACAGTAATATGTATCCTTACCATAAACAAAACGTGAATCATTTACATCCGGGACATCTTACTCTTTGCTTGGAGTTGTGGAACTGTTAAATACTAACCGGCTGTTACACAAACACATTTTATTTACTGATGAGGCACAGCTTACTCTAGATGGTATAATATCTGTATAGGGATAGATGAAAGACATAGTTTATGAGGACAAACTCAATACACGTGAGGCATTACTTGCTCGCATTATGAATGCAATAGGCAAAATTAAGATCAACCCTGTGAAACTGAAACGAGCAATAAAATCTGTTCATACACATGCTGCTAAATGCATTGAACTCGGTGGAGACATTTTTGAACATTTATTGTCAATGTATTGTGAAATTGTATGTACACTGTACAATTTCCTTAACACCGAGCTTTGTTTTTTTCCGATTTAACACGAATTCACTTGTGCTATGGTATTAATAAAAGCAGATTATCTTACACATTTATACAGTTTCAGCTAACGTTATTACCATAATTTTTTCAAAATTAAATTCTCTGCAACTTCCGCTGAAAACTTTGTGCAATTGTCTAGAATTTAAAGAGTAAATTGTGCCAAGTAGTTAATAAATTAAAAATTTTACGAAATTATTTCTTTGCTTCTCTGGATGTTCCGGAAAACTACTGCAGATACACGTCTGGGACATGTTTTATTAGATTCGCCAGATCCATAACAACGAAATATATAGAAATCGTGCTTTACTTCAACCTCATACAGTTTTGCGATGGCTTCATATTAACGAAGCTGCTAAATTTCAGGCAAAATCGTCTATTAGCCGTAACTCCTTCACTAAACATTTGCAGACCTACGTTTATATGAACTTTTTTCTACACTTTTCCTTGTAGAATAACATATTAAAATATTTTCATATCTTTGTCAGTCACCCTGTATAATGAAAGTAGCTGGAGAATATAGATTTATACTTAGGTATTTATGTACAAATGTATTTAGTTTTATTTGTTTCTGATTTATTAATGGCAAAGTAGCGTTTGGACATACAAACCCTTAATTATTGTGAAAACTAAGGAACTTAGCAAAAACCTATCGATAGCACTAGAAAGCTGAGAAACTTTCCATCTAATGTGATTTTTGTACGTTTGCATAGAGTATGATTTTTAATTTTTAAGTGTCTATGGAAAACGGAATTATGTGAATTTTCGTAACGACAGACGAGTACATAAACAGTAAGCAACTAGTTTGTCCCTGGGCAGTCGTGTACCAGAGCTGGAGCGCGTAAAACGTGTGTAGTAGTATGTATCAGTGAAGGTTAGCTCGCGTTTCTGAAGAGCTCAGAAAGTTTAAAATTACGTCTCGAAGGCGATTACTTAGAAAATCTACATTTATACACTGCAAACATAGATAAAACCGACAAACTGCAGGAACAGATTCTTGATTGGAAATAAAGGAAAAAGGGTCTAGTGAACACATGTCTGTAAATGGACGATGTGTAAGCAGCGACAACAAATTGTCGCGGAACACAGTACAAGGCTGCATGACATCCGCGTCACAACAGATGTCAAAGTTGCCTCCATGGGATCCAGTGCACGCGTTCACACGTCACACCATGGATTGCTGCACTCTTTTGAATCTTCCAGACTTTCTCCGAGTAGCATAACAGGCGTCGGGAACATGCTGTTGAAGGGTGTGCACATCAGGAACCAGTTCAGTAAATACAACGCTTTTCAGATGCTCCCAGTGGTAAAGGTCGGGTGATTTAGTAGGCCATGTTACAGGGGCTTCGTGTCCTATCCAGAGTCCAGGGAAGATGATGCTGAGCAGTCAGTGAACAGTAATGTGGATGCGGGGTGTGCTCCATCATATAGAAACCCCAGGAGCCTTCGTATAGTCAAAGGTACATTGTCAAGCAGCCCTGGCAGAGTATTCCACAGGAAGCTCATGTACGTTCCTTCATTGAGGCAGTGCGGAATAATAACAGGTCCACGCATTCATACTGAACTGACGCTGACGAGGAACACGAATTATTCCCTGAGGATTGTCTGTAGCCTACAGATGATGGTTAGGCAGATTGATGATGCCAGTTCGCTCAAGGTTGCTTCGTCAGAAAAGAGGAATGATGACAGAAATCACATAATTGTGATGGTTTGGTGCAGAAACCATCGACAAAATTCTTCCCTTAGGGGGAAATTCGCTGCTGACAATCGTTGCACTTGTTGCAAGTGAAAGGAATAGTAGCGGTTGTCATGCAGGATACTCATAACTGTGCCTTACACCTTGTTGGTGTGCCACTTGCCTGGAGCCTGTACTATGGTTCATCTCAATGTCTTGTAGAACCCGGTCCCCCAAATCTGGTGTAAGCACAGTCCACCACCTCGAGCATGGTTGTGAGACGCCTCTGATCGTGCGGTATTATTTGAAAGGCTGCAAGCGACTGCAAGCTTACACCCTGACAGCAGTCACTTTAGCTTGTCAACATTCCACTTGTCTACCTGGACATAAGTCTGCTAAATTGATTCTGCCATCTGATAGTGGTTGCTGTCGCTAGCCTGCACTGGAAGTAATCACTTTTGTCAGAATATTTACTAGAGCTTGACTGCTGAAATAATTTAACGAAATGGTGGCTATTGATGGGTGATCAATAAATCAACACAGGAGTAATCTCTATAAGAGATGTCAAAAGTTTATCGATCATAAAATAGGACAAACAACACAAGTTAAGCGAGATGAAAGATAAATCATGAACTGTTGGCAATACAAATAAAAGCAACAAATAATTAACACTTCACTAGATGATGTTTGGTTTGCAAAGACAATGGCTTATCTGTCTAATCTATTTACTCTGGCTCCAATCATGGGTAACGCAATCTGAAATTATCTAATTCTGAACAGACTTTGCCGGCCGAAGTGGCCGCGCGGTTCTGCCGCTGCAGTCTGGAACCGCGAGACCGCTACGGTCGCAGGTTCGAATCCTGCCTCGGGCATGGATGTGTGTGATGTCCTTAGGTTAGTTAGGTTTAACTAGTTCTAAGTTCTAGGGGACTGATGACCTCAGCAGTTGAGTCCCATAGTGCTCAGAGCCATTTGAACCATTTTTGAACAGACTTTCATTGATTTGTGCTACGCAGAAGTTATACTACGTTGGTGCAACTGAGAACAAGTAGCGAGACTGTGATTCTCTTTGCCCTGTCAAGATGGAGCAGCAATATTATGCCCCTTTCTCGATTCTTGGTGCTGTATCAGGTGATGGTCGTGGTGCAAGTGTCTCTAGAGTAGCGATATGCAGCGTCTATAATTCGTTATTGCGGGTGTGAAATATGCAAAGACATGGGCTGGCGATCTAGTAGACAGATCACAATTATTTTTTGATGGAGTCCTGAAACCTTGGCAGATTCCATCGTGTGACACTCCCATTCGCCAGTCATACCATGGATAAATATGACTCACTCATTCAAGGGGATCAAATGTCAACATTGTCCTCAGCACAGCAAGTTGTCCGAGATGACTGAGGTCTGAACTGTCAGCACAGCTAAGAATTCACCAAAGGTTTCCCAGTGCAACTCAGGTGCAACTCAGTTATAACAAGAGTCAAGACCAGAATCTCTTTTCCAGACTGGAGTCTGAATCGTAAGCCCCATTTCTCCGCTCCTCCCTTTCCATCAAACCTGGGTAAACTCGAAAAAAGTCCACGAGCGCCATGTCTTCCCTCTAACTCGTCTGCTCTACTTTCCAGCCAATCCTAACCTTAGTTAATGGTATACTTTACCCTGCTGGAGTCGCTGTCAGTCTCTCATTGGCCGGCCACTGTGGCCGAGTGGTTATAGGTGCTTTAGTCCGGAACCGCGCTGCTGCTAAGGTAGCAGGTTCGAATCCTGCCTCGGGCATGGATGTGTGTGCTGTCCTTAGGTTAGCTACGTTTAAGTAGTTCTAAGTCCAGGGGACTGATGACCTCAGATGTTAAGTCCCATAGTGCTTAGAGCCATTTAAACCATTTTAAACAATCTCTCACTCGTAAATTTCTGTGCAGAGAGAAGAAGACTTATGCTTCCAAACTGTTTTTTTTTTCCCCATGACCACTAAGGCAGCATGTCTTGAGTTTTTGTTTAGGCCCAAAGTGGACTACAAATGTATAGCAGAGACCATTATCTTGATGTGTGAACATTACAGCATGTCCTACCAGGGCCTCTGTCAAGCTAAGAGAGATGCTTTTCTGTCTGAACGCAGACCATTTCAGAATCGCCACGTTTTGCATTTCATCCTTAAATTTTTCTGAATCCGTGAGACTTTCCAAAAAGCTCAGCAGGCAGAGGGACGACACCATCTGATGGTTCTATCAATAGCGTCCTATCTAGGTGAACATGGAAACTTGCAGATTTTTATGGACGCCATTCTTTTACACAATAACCTCTTACGATACCGTCGAAATGCCTTGGATGGGCAACCCACTTCTCCCCTGCGCTCCTGTCCCTGCTGTGGCTACAAACGCCTGACAGGTAGATAAAGTTTGGCAGCTTTTCGCCTCTTCGGCCGAAAGCATTGTCTGCACACTTGTGTGATAAATTCTCGGGACCAGCGTTCTGTCCATGGAAAGTGCTCTGAGATGTTCCTCTCCCTACACCTGCATGTGTCTTCCAACCCCCAAATGTTCAATGCAACATTCATGTTAAATAATCAAACCACATACTAGTTATAGTCCAGAAAACATGATTTGAAGGAGAGCTACCATAAAGATCTGGCTTGCATTATCTGTATACAAGCTCCCATCTATGACTGCTCACGTTGATAGTTTCATGTCATCTCACAAAAATGATGACTGGGGTATAGTAATACCACTAAAGAATAGCCGTGACTATGAAAATAAACAGCTGTTCTGCCGCTCGACTGTTTTCTTCTGCTTGGCTGTACACAAACACCATCAAGGCTTACTCATATTATGAATAGTGGACCATTCTGCTGCTTACAGTATACTTCGTCGATCACGTAGCCTGCAACACAGAAGGGATAAACGGCAGGTGATCAAAGGAACTGTCATTCGTCAGTGCCACCTGCTATGTCGACAATGCTCTTCGGACACATGTTCATATGACCCTATTTCCTCCGCTTCCAGTCAGGAATCCGTCAATGGAGTTCGTCGGTTTTATCATTATTCATCTTGTATGGTCGTGAGGATATGGAAAGATTTCGGCGATTTAGCTAGTGTGTGCACCTAGAATTGTAAGATAATAAGATTAGAGATCTGAAACAGTTTTGCGAGATTGTGAACGCTGTGGACTCGTAATTTTAACTGTTTTGCCAGTGTGGAACTTTAGTCTTCAACACTCACGACTGAACTTAGAACCATTTGAGTAGCTTGTCTTTAAGTTAAGTCTTTAGCACTGTCGTTACGTGTGTTGCCTACTATTTTGCACACAACAGCAGAATGGAAAGGTGGGCTACATAGTGGTGCAGCAGCTGCCGTCGTGGGGAAGCTGGACAGGGGCAGAAACCATTAGCGAACGCGAAATAGACGTTTTACTTAACTTATAGCTTTCTCGAAGAGTTGCGAAGAAATCCTTGCAAAAGAACAAACAGCAATAAAGTCCAACGGTTACAGGCAGCCATCTGTAGAGTGCCACGCAGTGTCAAGCTCATGCTGCTAATACACGGCCGAACTGTATAAGGCTGACTAAGACTGAAGACTGTCAAGAACTGCGATTGGTACTGGACCGTGTACCTGCCGCTAGCCATCCTATTCGTGGCAGCAGATGACGCTCATACGCGGAGCTACTGAAGACGTGGTTCAGTGGGCGCGCATCATTGGATCCACCGGGTTCCCTTGCGGCTAGATCAGCGTCTGTCGGTATTGTTGTTGTTGTTGTTGATGATGATGATGATTACGATGATGTTTGGTTTGTGAAACGCTCAACTGCGCGGTCAGCAGCGAGTCCCAGTGTTTACGCATTCCTATCTAGCCACTTTCACGAATGATGATAAAATGATGAGAACAGAAATACCCAGTCCCCGGGCGGAGAAAAACCCAAATCGGCCTCGGAATCAAACTCTGGCCCTCGTGGTCCAGAGGCAGCAGTGTCTGTCGGAAACAAACGTTTCCGTTGTTCCGTTGCCAACCAAGAGACGTCAGTGAGAGTGATATTGATCTACGATACCACAACATGGATTCGAATTTGGGAAGGAAACGACATAAATTACTTCTTTTATTCAAAACTGGAGTGAGTTGTGAACATCATTTACTTTTCAGCATGCAGAAAAATCCTGCATGTATACTCTTTTTATCACAAAACTTTTGTCTGACTAATCATCAGGGAAATGCGACGAATGTGTTTTGTTCGCCCCTAGACATTAACGTAAACAAAAAGTTAACACCAACCACGCATTCCAAAATTTTCAGTAATGATTTAAACCAGTTTTCATCTAATTAACTATTATTTCAATTTATAAACTGCACCATCGCCCAAGGGGCTCTCGTAACAACAATTTTCAGCAAGAAAATTTCATTAATTGAAGAAAGTACGCCGGATATGGTTGGTCTCGTCGAAGACCGAGACTCGGCTGGTTGTGTTAGATCTTTCTATTGTTTTGAAGGACTTGGGTTGTTTTGGGGGAAGAGATCAAACTGCGAGGTCATCGGTCTCATCGGTTTAGGGATGGACGGGAAAGGAGGTCGGCCGTGCCCTTTCAAACGAACCATCCCGGCATTTGCCTGGAGCGATTTAGGGAAATCACGGAAAACCTAAATCAGGACGGCCGGACGCGGGACTGAACCGTCGTCCTCCCGAATGCGAGTCCAGTGTCTAATCATTGCGCCACCTCGCGTTTTGAACGACTGTTTGTGATGTGTGTCTACGGTTTACCGTTGTGCGTGTTACACTTAATACAGTGAAATAATTTCCTATCGTTAAAGCTTAGTATTGTTTCAGGGTTACCCCTCATTCAACACAAAGGTGTGCTTTTTCGAATTTGCTACACTTTAGGTGTTAGGGAATAGCTTACCAACAAGTGACATTTACTATAGATTTGAAAACACTAGAAATCATTATACATCTGAAAAATAACGAACGTACAAGGTATATTTACGTATCTGAAGCCACACATATCTCCTTGTGTTCCTCAAAACATTATTGCTCAAAACATTTATGCACGTCGGTTTCCGCCAACTGCGCGGAAGCTGGATCTTAGCCTTCTAGAGGAGGGGATGAATCAGTCCACTGCCATTAACTCCCGACGGGTAGCCTACCTGCCCTGGCGAGAAAGGTCACGATAGCAATTGGTCTCGTGTAATTGCTATTAAGACGTCTGGGAGTCTGCACCGTACTTAATTGACTTCTGCTATCTTCCGTAATACTGTGATCGAGTACATTATTAAGTACAGTTCATTGATGATTATCTTAAAGCACACAGTTAATTCACATAATTGTGATGATAAACGCATACTCTAATGTTACCAGAAGATGCGAAATACAAACTTCTCTCTGCGTAAGGTGAACATTTATATCACATTTCATGGATTCATATGACTGTCTCTTACCACAGAAAGGCGGACACAGAAGCATTCAACTTAAAATTTTAATCAATGTCCATATGTTTCTTCTTCTCATCAAGTTTGACGCGTAGATTAAGTTACTCAGTATGCCTAAAATTTTGTTGGTAGGCAATGCATTCGATTTATAGGTGAAATACTCCACGTCATACGAAGGACCAGAAGCTATAGAGGTTGCGTGATACGTAAAATGCGCTTGGAAATTTAAAGTTAGAAGCTGTCTGATAAAAGAAATGACAGTTTGATGTAATTGCAATGAAATGTTTATATAGTTTGGGAGTCACCATAATATAATCTTTATAGGTGACGTAGCATATAAAGAGGAGAGAGTTTACTGTCAATACTACGACAATAACGCTGTATCTGTCAACTCAACCAGCATATTGAACGATTCTGAACAGCAGAAATCGTGTGCTTGTAACCTCCCAGTTCTTAAAAGCGTTCGGGTGTGCCATAACATCTGATATGTCACACTGATTCTCTTTCCCTCTGCAGCATTCTAAAAACTTGCGCTTGGGTGTCATGATAGTTTTAGATGCCGTGTCTTCTTATTCTCCCAAACAACCAATTATTATTATCCCTATTACATGATATCCGTTCTACGGAAAATTATGCATTTTCGCTTACCATCGTAAAGTGATGCACCGCAGCAAAAATGTTGCTACTGTTGCTATGTACCAGGCGGAAGTGGTATGAATCCCGAGAGAGGTTTAGATTTTTTACAGTTCTGATAATGCACTGCGAATAACAGAAGAGTTATTTACAATTATTCATACTGTGTTAGTGAAAATGTAAAATGATATTTTAGTTTCAGACGACACAGAAGACAAGCTATAATTCACTATTCATAAAAGGATTCAGATTTGCTCTAACTACAATTTGTTCATATCAAAAAATTAAACTAAAACAATGGCAAGTTCGTTGGTATAGTCATTTTTCGTAGTAAGTGTACAAATGTTCCTTTTATAAATTCCTTCCTATAGTACAAAATTTATCCATTTTCCAGACGCCTTTCGCCGTTATTTTTATATAAAAAGCATCTACAGTGGATAATGTTTCTGGAGTATTACAATATTGTGTCCAGTCCCAAGAAAAAAAATTTAATGAGTAATACTTGTCAGATCAATTGAGAGGAGACTGCGCCAAAACGCACAATCCCTGACGCTAAAGAAAGCTTTCCAGTATACGTAAGTGGTAACATCGAGTGGAAACCTATAAAAGAAATCGATCATTTAAGTGTTTTCGTGTCGATGGAGCCGGCTGATGGAAATATCCCGAACGGCTATTATAGAAGGTCAGCCTCGACTCAGAACGGTGTAATTCAAATGGCTCTGAGCACTATGGGACTTAACATCTGTGGTCATAAGTCCCCTAGAACTTAGAACTACTTAAACATAACTAACCTAAGGACATCACACACATCCATGCCCGAGGCAGGATTCGAACCTGCGACCGTAGCAGTCCCGCGGTTCCGGACTGAGCGCCTAGAACCGCTAGACAACCGCGGCAGGCAGAACGGTGTAGAAGCAAGAGATTCTGACAGAGGATTCAGAGAGAGCTGTGGTGGCCGCTTTGAGGAGCCACCGTGCAGATACGCCAGGCAGCAGCAGCAGCAGCAGCAGCAGCACAAGGATGCAGAAGTAATATTCTCAGCTAGAAGTCAGTGATCAGATCTGGTGACACGGCACATCAGCTGCAAGATAAGTAATCATTATCTATTCTGAGGAACAGCTTTGAACACAGAGGATCTGTCTGTCTCAAGGAATAGACAGCATTTGTAGTTTCGTAATTAACAAGAACAATTGACGGAACAGTAATTGCCTCTTGTAAGCTTAGGTGAGTGGCCTGTTGATAAGAATAATTTGAGTCTGGCATTTATTAAAGAAGGGGTTAGGAACTGGCACCTCTTTTTATAAGTTATCAAAGAATGAATTACTTAAATAAATAGCTGAACTCTTCAGCATACCTATCCTGCCATTAATCCCAAAAGATTACCAGTGCAACCAATAACCACAGTTCTACCTCGGAGAGCTTTCTCCCTCTCATCTCCGACAACAAAGGTGGACACCCCAACAACCCTCAGATTGTCGCCAACGTCCCTGTTGCGCTGCAAAACTGTGCTGGGACGCGACAACTGTTTCTACATATTGTAATTATAGAATGTAAACTGTCCACATTATTGTTTTTAGTACCGGGTGATCAAAAAGTCAGTATAAATTTGAAAACTGAATAAATCACGGAATAATATAGATAGAAAGGTACAAATTGACACACATGCTTGGAATGACATTGGGTTTTATTAGAATCAAAAAAATACAAAAGTTCAAAAAATGTCCAACAGATGGCGCTTCATCTGATCAGAATAGCAATACTTAGCATAACAAAGTAAGACAAAGCAAAGATGATGTTCTTTACAGGAAATGCTCAATATGTCCACCATCATTCCTCAATAATATCTGTAGTCGAGGAATAATGTTGTGAATAGCACTGTAAAGAGTGTCCGGAGTTATGGTGAGGCATTGGCGTCGGATGTTGTCTTTCAGCATCGCTAGAGATGTCGGTCGATCACGATACACCTACGACTTCAGGTAACCCCAAAGTCAATAATCGTTCGGACTGAGGTCTGGGGACCTGGGAGACCAAGCATGACGAAAGTGGAGACTGAGCACACGATCATCACCAAACGACGAACGCGCGCAAGAGATCTTTCACGCGTCTGGCAATATGGGGTGGAGCGCCTTCCTGCATAAACTTCGTACGTTCCAGCAGGTGTTTATCAGCCAGCCTCGGGATGATGCGATTCTGTAACATATCGGCGTACCTCTGACCCGTCACGGTAGCAGTTACAAAACCAGAATCATGCACTTCCTCGAAGAAAAAAGGCCCGATAACGGCAGATATGGTAAATCTAGCCCATACCGTGACTTTCTCGTCGTGCAATGGAGTTTCCACGACAGTTCTAGGATTTTCGGTAGCCCAAATTCTGCAGTTGTGGGCGTTCACAGACCCTCGGAGCGTGAAATGAGCTTCGTCGGTCCACAACACGTTAGTCAACCAATCGTCTTCTTCCACCATCTTTTGAAACGCCCACACCGCAAATGCCCTCCGCTTCACTAAATCGCGAAGTAACAGTTCATGATGCCGATGGATTTTGTACGGATAGCATCGGAGGGTACGCCTAAGTGCCAACCAAACAGTAGTGTATGGAATGTCGGTGCGACGTGCGACTGCACGAGCGCTGACTTCCCCGTGCATAGACAAACCCGCTACAGTCTTCAATTCTTCCTGAACTGTCTCAGCAGCCTTGTGCTCGGTCGGCCACTATGGGGTCCATCGTCTAAACAACCCGTAGCTTCAAACTTCGAAATCATTCTCGCCACAGCTGCATTTGTCAACGGACCATTACCCGTTCGAATCCAATTCCTATGGCGATAGGATCGTAACGTTGAACTAGCACATTCCCTGTTCTGATAATACAGCTTCATAAAAAGCGCCTTTTCAGGTAACGTCAACATGCTGCGACTGCTGGCGCATCTGATTCTCTCTGTCATTACAGCTCCCTTTATACATGATTGTCATGCGCAGTCACTGACGTTCTGCTGTCCAGCGCCATCTGTCGAACATTTTATGAACTTCGTTTTTTCTTTTTGTTCTTATAAAACCCCAGGTCATTCCAAGCAAGTGTGTCATTTTTTACCTCTCTATGTACATTAATCCATGGTTTATTAAGTTTTCAAATTTATACTGACTTTTTGATCACCCGGTACATAAAATGTTATTTACAGTCACACAGAGACACTAGGGAACATTATATCCATGTAAAAATTATGGTGCTATCGTTTTCGAATTTCTAAGTACTATACGTAGAAGTAAAATATTATCTTTTAAGAAAGAAAAACATTGGACACACCTTTATAATAAAGAGGCGAAACGCCTTTGAAAAGGTGATAATTATTAGATTGCAGTAAGAAAAGCGCATTTGAATTAATGAAAGGAGAAAAGAAATGGCACTCATAGGAAATTACCCGTGTACGTAAGAAATAAGTATCAATCTAATCTACCATGTGCCATTTAGATTGCGGTATCAGTTATAAACGTGTCAACGACAAATGGATAGAACTAAACATACTGTCTACTTAACACACGAGACTGAGAAGCCAGTTTAACGGCTGCACCCCACGGGATGGCCTAATGATGGTAATTTGCATCGAAGCAGGTAACCAGTAGGTGATATAAAAATGAAGTGCCAAAATAGAATAAAACAAACCATTTTCTCAGATTTCAACGTCTCTGCGGAACAGTTAAACACATTCTGGAAGAAATAAACACAAATTTTATAGATTTACGGCTGTCCCAGTACTGCTCCATGGAAACGAAACGTCGTTATTTTCGAAAAAAACAAACATCAAACACATGTCGCAGCGATGAGATTCTTTCTGGTATTTTAGATTCTGGAAAAGATTGTTAACGATGTAACCAGAGAAGAGCTTAAATTTTTAGTATCAGCGATAAAAGACGACGGAAAGAAGTGGAAGCAGCAATTAGATATGTTTAGATGCAACGGAATATCGAAAACATGACATAACTACAAGCCAGTTGGTCAAAAGAGGATTAGAGGTTCCAGAAAAAGATGAGAAGTGTTGGAGAAGGAAAGAAGGAAAGTAGGAAAGTGTCATACGATCTAAAGCTCCTTCAAAGAGTAGAAGAAGCAGAAAATGAATAAAGCTTACGTCAACGGTGTCTTAGACCTGATCATTTTCACTTCGTCAGAACGTCACAACGCGGTAGAAGTAACTGACAAAAGTAATGTATGTTTGCTATAGGATATAATTACGTTATAAGTGCTTGTTCTGCACCCAAAATCTGAAGCATGCTATATGCTGTTGCTGTTGACAGTATCAAGGTTCAAATGGGTCTGAGCACTATGGGACTTAACATCTGTGGTCATCAGTCCCCTAGAACTTAGAACTACTTAAACCTAACAAACCTAAGGACATCACACACATCCATGCCCGAGGCAGGATTCGAACCTGCGACCGTAGCAGTCGCGCAGTTCCGGACTGAGCGCCTAGAACCGCGAGACCACCGCGGCCGGCGACAGCATCAAGGGCAAAGTGGTAATTTAAGTCAATTAATAGAGGCTTGCTGATCCTGTGAACATTTAGTAAACGTCACTTCAAAGTCGATTTGTTTTTGTCCTGTTGGCAAACATCATACACAAAAGATCAAAAAGCGACGACTGTTTATCAGCTGTGAATTGCGAAAGGTTTACACGAAACGTCTTTAGGTACAACCATTTTCGCCTAAACAGATGCCGAATGTCTACTTGCTCAGTGACGAATTACCAACTGGTGTGATGTTTACTGCCGCACGTTTGCTCATCAGTGTCAATAAACCAAAAGGTAAAGGTTATTCCTGTCCTTCAGGTCTTTTACTCATGAACACACTCTTTTTGATATTCTGGTTTGATTCTGTTCTCCTTTCTTGAAGTACTGAGGTTAGTAGACGCACTAATTCCCAAGTTTGTGATAAAATGTTATTAAGCTTTAATTTACGCAATAGATAGCGTATCATACGTTTTGTGTCCATGTCAACTGCAAAAGTCGCGCAAACATAAGCATGTATGGATCTTCCCTGCAGATTAAAACTGTTATGCCGGAACAGTATGCTAATCCGGATACTCGTCATTCGCAGGCAGTGTTCTTTCCAACTTAGCTACCTGGTAGTACCTCTCTTGTCCTTTTAAAATGTCTTGGAAGTTCTCTGCATAAGAGCTTAACGAGCGGATGGTGAAGTCCTGGGATCGAGTTCCTAACCAGCACCCAGTTTTAATTTCCCAGGAAGTTTGAAAACGGTGCAAACTCCGCTGCAGAGTGAAAAATTTGTTCCATAAGCAAGCATTCCGGACTCAGAGACACAATACCCACATCACGGATGCCCTGTTTACAAATTATAGCCTCATACAGGTATTTGTTTAAATATGCTGTAATATCTTTGCAAATAACAGAAAATTTGGGTTCACCGAACTGTGTCAGTTGGAATCTCCCAAATTAAATTGATTAACTGAAGTAACTAATTCCTTAATGACACATACTATTCTTTATTTAGCACATGAGGGACTACCGCAGAACACAGATGTTTGCGTAACACTGACAGGCATTACTTTCATGCGATGATATGAAACGATAGCGTACATGAACTTTGTCGTTAGGCAGTTATGCACTAATCACACGCACACAATGGAACTTTCATATGTGGATGTCATGTGGCGTCGCTAAACTCAGTGGTTCAGTTCTAAATGACTAGTACATGAGCAGGCAATAATTATTTATAATTCCAATACCTATACACGTCTTTCAGCGTTGGGAACACAGCCATAGTTACATGACTGGACTATAAGCCACGAAAGCAGCGCCTGGTTGAAATGCTTTCTGCTGGGAATAATCGCACAGAAGGTGAAGACCGAATCGGAAAACTCAATGCAGAGAATAAATACCGAGATCATGCGTCGTAGTTAAAATATTTTAATTATGATGGCTGCATTCCTAACTTTATAACGACACTATCAAGCAAAATCCGAAGCGAAATCGTAAGTAGTATTAATGTTGGCAAGATAACATCACTGAAGCATTTGTGACCATTTCATGCAGGAAATTATCTACAGTATGGAATAAAAGAAGGTCAACGCTCTACCCGAAAATTACACGCGTAACCGTGAATGAGGTGTATGTAAAAACGGAGGTACAAAAAGAGTATACCGTTGTGTTCATTGATATAGCTCAGTACCTAACTGTGAAATCTGAATTATTCTTAGTGAAGGCTAGCTATCCTTTCCATATTGGAGATGTCAATTCTTCTTTTTTTTTACGCTTCAGAGTGCCTGTACAAAAAGAAAACTCATCGAGTTAATAGTCATTTCACTAGCGCAACTCTATTAAAGCTTTTGATAAAAATTTGGCTTGGACTCCCACGGTAAGAAACGCTCCACTTCATAGAAAAAAATTAGTTATAAGTACACTGATTAACCAATTAAGATATGTATCATCAAGTTGAGCAACCTAATTCTTTCGAGACCAGATTTAATATACAAAAAAAATAACCATATGCTTTCAGCGTCGTACAAGTAAGAGGCTGAAACCTTGGCTCTGTTCGATATTCGAATCAGGATCCCGTTTCTCGCTGTCATTACTGAACCACCTGAAATATCCATCCACTCCACATGGTTCCACACAAAGTTTCAATTCAACTTTGGTTTATCTCCATTCCTGTCAAGTTTTAGAGTCCCTTTCTGACGTCCAGTTAAGATAAGGGATATTTCCACGAACCATTTTTCGATTAGTGTGAATTCTTTAACTGAAACAGAACTTCCTTATTGAAGTCAGGCAACAAATATGTCATTTGTTTGTTTCATGTAACAACGTAAAATTGCCTACCAGACTGGAACTAGACACACAACTTGCAATTCTAGGGTAGTGTCCCACAAGCTGAGCTATCGGAGCACTCTTCGCAGATGGACTCAAACCATTCCAGTAGCAAGTCACTATCCCCGCTACGTCCACACTCTTTAAGTTAGTAAGTCCACAGCAACACCAAAAAGTTTTCGCCGAATCTGAAGGCAGAGAAACGTACCCAGTGGTTTCACTGTGCTCGTGAAGTGTGTTCTAGTGTTCCTACCTGCCAACGCAAGGTAGGTATTCGGGTTAGAATCTTGCCCAAGGATGTAGTTTCATAGTGAGCATACAATCGACATATGATATGTTTCCTTCCTTGTGCATAAAAACCTACATATCACCCAGCATGACGAAGTTTCCATTCTGCATCCAAGCTGTTGTAAGGCTATGGATGTTTTGAGGCATAGTAACATCAGGGAGACAAGTGAATTACAAAAAGGGAACATATAACAAATTTAAGTGGGCCACATAATGGCTATTTACAACTTGTACAGAAACCAGATGGCAGTTATAAGAGTTGAGGGACATGAAAGGGAAGCAGTGATTGGGAAGGGAGTAAGACAGGGTTGTAGCCTCTCCCCGATGTTATTCAATCTCTATTTTGAGCAAGCAGTAAAGGAAGCTAAAGAAAAATTTGGAGTAGGTATTAAAATCCATGGAGAAGAAATAAAAACTTTGAGGTTCGCCGATGACATTGTAATTCTGGCAGAGACAGTAAAGGACTTGGAAGAGCAGTTGAACGGAATGGATGGTGTCTTGAAGGGAGGATATAAGATGAACATCAACAAAAGCAAAACGAGGATAATGGAATGCAGTCGAGTTAAGTCGGGTGATGCTGAGGGTATTAGATTAGGAAATGAGACACTTAAAGTAGTAAAGGAGTTTTGCTATTTGGGGAGCAAAATAACTGATGATGGACGAAGTAGAGAGGATATAAAATGTAGACTGGCAATGGCAAGGAAAGCGTTTCTGAAGAAGAGAAATTTGTTAACATCGAGTATAGATTTAAGTGTCAGGAAGTTATTTCTGAAAGTATTTGTATTGAGTGTAGCCATGTATGGAAGTGAAACATGGACGGTAAATAGTTTGGACAAGAAGAGAATAGAAGCTTTTGAAATGTGGTGCTACAGAAGAATGCTGAAGATTAGATGGGTAGATCACATAACTAATGGGGAAGTATTGAATAGGTTTGGGGAGAAGAGAAGTTTGTGGCACAACTTGACCAGAAGAAGGGATCGGTTGGTGGGACATGTTCTGAGGCATCAAGGGATCACCAATTTAGTATTGGAGGGCAGCGTGGAGGGTAAAAATCATAGGGGGAGACCAAGAGATGAATACACTAAGCAGATTCAGAAGGATGTAGGTTGCAGTAGGTACTGGAAGATGAAGAAGCTTGCACAGGATAGAGTAGCATGGAGAGCTGCATCAAACCAGTCTCAGGACTGAAGACCACAACAACAACAACATAATTTGAAACAGTTTCAAAGGCATTTTGTTACAGGTCAATCAGACTCTTTACTTTTAATGAGCCCCAACAGGTAAACCTAAACTCTGGCAATAAAATGGAACGTAGAAAAAGAAGTGTCTCAACACTGCTACGTGGGTTACTTTTTTCCACGAGCATTCTGAGAAATCATTTTATTTAAAAGATACTAATAGCAACTAATATATAAATTAACTAGTGCATATGTATCGCTAAAGTCTCGTTACTTTAATTAATTTAACTACTGGAAATTTCACCTAGGCAAGCTCATCTCTTAATATCTACACCAACAAACATATTTTCGTGCTTGCCTTGCGACTTACCTGCTTTCCAACTGACATAACTGGATACTAACACGTTCCTTTCTTCACCGGCACCTCTCCATACATTTTTGACTTCTCGGTATGTTGAGTCAGTGCTCTCGACGATCGTTTCTTTCTCGAGTTCTTCATATCATTCCTGCAGCTATTTCGTCTTGACTGAATCATGTAGCGTCTTATTCTATAAGGGGAATCCAAAAAGGGTGGACGCAAAATTAAAACAGCTGAGGGCATCATACTGTCGTAGTATAATGAGTAATGTGGGATCTCTACACGAGCTCTGGCGTCCCAAACATGCGGCTCGAGGGGCATGGACGCACACTAACGTGATAAGAGTGCGAGCACGTGCACTGTTCGACCGTCCACCACCGTCAATAGTGCAGAAAGCAGAAATATGGAGATTCAAAAGAAGAGCAAAATGGAACGGAAATTCATCGAAGAATGGCATAATTATATAGAGACCATTGCGCATCCTGTGCAAGGATCAAGTTGTGGCACAACCGATTCAGGGAAGGAGTGATGTAACTGGCCGATGACGCACGATCCGAGAAGCAACACCACATTACCGATACCACTGCCAGCAAGTGGATACACTCACTACTGAAGACTGGCGAATCACTGTGTCAGCCACAGCCCCAGATTGTACGTCGGAATTGCAATGTTCAGTCTGTGCTCTCCGTACAGATGCACTACATCCCTTTGCTCTTCTCGACTGTTTTGGCTCCATTTCTCTGTTATCAGCACTACGACGGTCGACGAGCACACACTCGCTCTGTTGTCACTTCGGTGTGCATACGTATCCCTCTACCTGTCAGTGTGGGACCTCTGAGCTCTTATACGGACCACACGTCATCCCGTAGGCAATAACATTAAGATCCCTTCGATGATTTTCATTTTACAGTCTTCGACTCGTTTTATTATGAATGCATCTTACAGATCTTCTGGCAGTTCTCCTCAGAACTCATACTAGTCATCTCGTATACCCGAATCAAAGTCCACTTCCATCGAGGAACAGGGGTGAGATACCAAACATCTTCGTTGCTCATGTCGCCTTTTCAGTCTATGTAGCCTTATGTTTAAGAATGCTCTTACCTCACTGTCGACTTTTTATGCGCAGTGCGTTGCATTTATTTACGTTCGGAATCAATTGCCAGATCCTTTACCAATCACTGTTCCTCAGCGGGTCTTCCTATAACCTGCAACTGTCTTCTGGTGTTGCCACTTTCCTGTGGACAACTGCGTCTTCTGCGAAAACTGCCATGCAGCTTCTTACGTCATCCATTCGATCATTTATTTATTTTTAAAGCAATAACAGTCCTATCCCAATTCCTTCGGTTACTCCAGGAATTACCTTTACATCAGCCAGTTTTGTTACGTTAAGGTCGGCGTCTTCATACAACCCACCACTACCGCACTGTCTGAAGAAAAACGTGAAACACCCAGCAGAAATATTCGAATGACATTGTGACCTCACATACGCACATATCTTCGGCGCAGTTGCCTCAGGTTTAAAAGAATAGTTGACCATGTACTGTATAGATATGTACCCATCGAACAGTTCGTAATGGGAGGGACCGTCCGTGTTACACAGTCACTGTAAACAAACTTTTAATGAAACGAAAACTACTGCATGCCAGCTGTAAAACAAAGCATAGGACTACATATAGAGCGATGCTGAGTAAAATGCGTTTGGCTTTTAAGAGAGTAATGCGTGAAGCATTCAGTGACTACCGTAGCTGAATACGATCCTTCACAAAACCTAAAGAAATTCTTGTCATATGTAACAGCTGTTAGTAGCAGCAGACATACTGTCCTGTCCCTAGCGAATGGGACAGGGATCGTAACTGAGGACAAAAAAAGGCTGAAATACTTAATTCCGTATTCAAATGTCCCTTTAAAAAGAAAAACCCAGGAGAAATGTCCCAATTTAATCCTCGTACCATGATGAAAAAGACGAATGAAATAAGTATTAGTGTCAGTGGTGTTAACAAAAGCTGAAATCGTAAAAGTTAATGAAGCTCCAGAGCTCGATGGAATCCGTCTCCGGTTTTATACTGAACTGCCGGTGAGTTAGCGCCTCTTCCAACTAAAATTTACTGTCGATTCCTCGTTCGTAAAATCTATGCCACGTCCTTAGAAGAAATCGCGGGACACGCCTGTTCATAGGAAGGGTAGTAAAAGTGATCCACAAAACCACCGTTCAGGTCCTTGACATCGATTGGTTGTAGAATCTTATAACAGTTTCTGAGCTCAAACACGAAGGTTAGAACTTAAATAGTGGCAACACTGCTGTGGAGACGCTATGCAATGAAATCTACTATTTTTGCTGATAGCACACGTTTTTGATATACCCACCTTATCACCGAGCAAATTGTCTCGCCCGTCCCACGTCTCCGGCGTGCGTACAATCGAGGGGTACACAGCCAGCAGTCTAAAGTAACGGTGACATTAAGTTTTCGAAACAGGAACAACGGAGTTGGATCAAGATTGAAGGTCGTAGAGCATGACAGTGTCATCAAAGTCTTCAAAGAGGAGTGCGGGGAATCGGCATTGCCGTACGGAACAGTGGCACGTTGGGTAAAAGCCTTCAACGAAGTTCGGCAAACTGGCAGATATGCGTCGGGAAGGTCGTCCTAACGTCTGTGGAGAAGAAGTGCATGCTCTTCTTGCGTTAGTGGACCGTAGTCGACGCCATATGATTCGTGAGCTCGCCCACGAAACCGGATTAGCGCATACGACTGTGCTTCTCATCCTAAAGGAACGCCTGGGCATGCGAATAATTGCATCACGATGGGTTCCTCATAACTTGACGAAAATGCAGAAATGGATGCATTACGACGTTACTCAGACGCACTTGGAGCGCTAAGTGCGCGAAGGAGAGGCTTTCTTATGCCGTATCGTAACACTGGATGAGACATGGGCCATATCGTACGAGCCAAAACTGAAACGCCAATCCAACGAATGGCGTTATTATGGGTAGCCGCAAAAGTCGAAAGTGCGTCAGCATCACCTGCAACCAACTTTGTAAAAGAAGCGAAGACATTTTCTGCGCAACCCACCCAGTATTTTGCACGATAATGCGCGGGCTCATACAGCGCAAGCTGTGGCTGCTCTCTTCGGTCGATGGGACTGGGAAGTACTGTACCATCCACCATACTCCCCGGACTTAAGTCCGAAGATGAAGGAAACACTTCGTGGCATTCGCTTCAGAACTGTTCCATAGACTCGACAGGCAGTAGACCGTTCCACTCGCACCATCAACAGAACGCACTCTGTTAACGGCATACTACGCCTTCCGCATCGCTGGCAACGAGTTCTTCACAACGCTGGTGACCACTTTGAAAGACAGTAACAGGTGCAAACATGTAACTCTTTTGTATCGGTTGTGAATAAATAGTTACCACTATTTTAAGTTCCAACCTTCGTATAATGAGTATCTCGAACAGAATGACCTCCTCCAGGACAACCAGCATGGATTCCGAAAACATCCACCATGTGATGCCCAACCCACACCTTTCTGACAAAACATACAGAGGGCTTTCGATGAAGGCTGTCCGGAAGGTGCAGTAATTCTGGATTTCGAAGAAAGTATTTGTCTCAGTACCACACCTATGCTTAACGTCAAAAGTATGATCATGTGCGTGTCAAGTGAAATTTGTGGCTGAATTGCGCACTTTTGGGTAGGGAGGACTCAGCATGTAATCTCAGACGGAGACCCATCGTCAGATGTAGATGTAACCTCGGGGGTGCGCCGGCGAAGTGTGTGTGGATCCTTGTTTGTGTTGTATATTAATGAGCTTACGGACAATGTGGATAGTACTTCAGGCTTTTCGCATGTGGTGTAGTTACCTATAATGAAGTACTGTCTGAAAGAAATGCATAAATGTTCATTGAGGTATTAATAAGATTTCAAAGTGGTGAACAGACTGGTAACTTGATTTAAATATTCATAAATGTAAAATCGTATGCTTCAAAATACGAAAACGACTATAACATCAATGAGTCACTGTTGGAATTCGCCAACTTGTACAAATACCTGGGCGATACACTTAGGGATATGAAATGGAATGATTACTCAGACTCAGTCGTGGGTAAAGTAGATGATAGACTTCGATTTATTGATGGAATAATGGGGAAGTAAAATCAGTCTACAAAGGAAATTGCTTACAAGTCACTCGTTTAACGAACTGCTACGTCGAAAATAAAAATAAACTAACATGATCTTTGACTTTGACACAGATAAGACAGGTACTGCCTTTAAAGCCTCTTTCGATTTTTTGCCTAGATGCATAGATTTAAAAAAAATTGTTTGCCTGTCTAATGTAAAAATTCTGTGAAAAAATTAACTATAGGTAAAATACGTTTTTTCCGTGGCTGCTGTAAGCAGAGAACGGGTTAGGTAGAGGATGATTTGGCGGTCGAAGGTTTCCATTTCTTCGTTTACCAGAGAACGCCAGGCAGAGTCGGAGAAAACTGCTACAACTCGGGATGAAAACTCCGTCTCTCGGACAGCTAAAGACTCACAGTCGCCGTAAGATTTTCTGGAAACACTCTCAGAATGAGAAGGTTGAACAACAGTGGCAGAATGATATCTTCTTACTAACAAACTGGTCGCTTAGGGAGCGTCTTCAACACACAAGCTGACTGCGCCGTTCGCCCAGGATTGTTAATTTGCGAAGAAATCAATCTGCACTGGATTGCTAAACACACTAATCGTTTTATGAAGTTTCGGGGATAAATAATCGAATTAAAGTTCGTGGACGATATTTACCTTCTTTTTCATAAATAAATATTTTTATTCTTGATAACTGCGGTTAGAAGTTGTATCTCCCCTGCACTTCAAATTACGTCTATATGCCAACTTATCTGACCCCAAAAAACAATGTCCAATCGGCATTCCCTATCTCCAACAATTACAAAAACCATAGGTACTCTTTTTTCGTAGCAAAGAGCGTTGTCGTTTCAATTAGGGTAGAACATCATCGCTACCACTCGCAGTCCAAATATTAGAAGAATATTACATTAAGTAGGAACATAGAGTTAGGAGACGTAATACAGTTTTACTTAAATCTATAGATTCAGGCTGATTATGGTTCTATGATATTGAATGAATGCAGATAAGGGCATCGCCAGTAGTTACTCGTTTGTGTGACTGTTGAGAGAGTGCAGCCGAACTACAGAAGAAAATGGACTCATGGAGACAGAACTAAGAGAGAGAAGCTGTCAGCGAATCATTCTTACCCCACTCTCTACATGAATGGAACGAGAAGAATCCCTAATAAATGATACATGTAGGTGTACCCCTTGCCATGAACTTCACGGTGGTTTTGCAGGGTATACATGTAGACTCAGACGTAGATAAGATGTAAATAACTAGACTGCAGTTCTCCAGTTCTCCGTGACGGGAAGAACTGGCACCAGTGTGCGTTAGTGTTGTTTTTAGCAGGCTTGGTAGGGTTTATAAGGGTCATGCACAGCATGAGGGCTGAGTGATCTCTGTGAAAGTCACGGAGACGCCGCATACTTGTGTGAGATAGGGTTATCAGCATCTGACAGAGTTTGAAGGAGGCATCATTGTGAGTCTCCATTTGGCCAGCTGGTCAAATCATACTTTATCCAGATTTGTGGGGTAACTGGATGAGTTAACGCCCTGATGTTGGACTGCATGGAAACGTGAGGGTATGCACACTCCTCGACAAGGTTCCAGTCGACAATGTCTGATCACCAGCCCAACGTAGCTCCTTCACAGCTGCACCTTCCATCCGAGGTCAAGCAGTGGACTCTTTGCAACATACAGTGTCTTCTTGTACCACAGATCGGAGACTAGAAGCAGCAGTACTGGGGAATTACCATTCCACGAGCAGGCTGTCGTTAACACCACTCCACGAACAGCTGGTTTGGAGTGGTGTCTGGCCAGAAAGTATGAACTGCTGTTGAATGGCGTCACATTGAGTTCAGTGATGAATCGCGGTTCTGCAGTGTCCCAGATGTCCAATATCGGCGCGTATGACGATCTGAAGAGAGATCATACTCTTCCAGTGTTCTGAAGAGGCACAGCATTGTTACTCTTGGTGTTATGGTGAAGGTAGCCATCGGATATGATTTCAGGCCACAGCTGGTATTGATTGAGGGAACTATGACACGGCCGGCCGGAGTGGCCGAGCGGTTAAAGGCGCTACAGTCTGGAACCGCACGACCGCTACGGTCGCAGGTTCGAATCCTGCCTCGGGCATGGATGTGTGTGATGTCCTTAGGTTAGTTAGGTTTAAGTAGTTCTAAGTTCTAGGGGACTTATGACCACAGCAGTTGAGTCCCATAGTGCTCAGAGCCATTTGAACCATTTGAACTATGACAGCACAACGCTACGTCACGAAAATTCAGCGTCCTCTCACGCTACAGTATCGTGGTGCCATTTTTGAACACAATGCTCGTTCAGACCTGGTGGCTATGATTAAAATGCAGCTACCCACGAAGGTCCAGTATGGGCTATAGTTATCGTACTGAAGTGAAACTTGGTAGATGTGCTAATGCGGAATCGATTTATGCTGAAAAAGAAATTGGTTCTAATTTTGGCCCCCAAGTGCAAATATGTCGCTGTGCGGAATATCGTCGACATCGTCGGTGCTCGTGTTGAGGAAACTCTGTAAGGAGCGGTTAATAATAAAATCAACATAAAGCCTTTCTCACTTGTTTGATCTTTCTGCCCACGTTCCATCCGTAATCCATTACATATGGAAACATTTCCGTACGTTTTACTTGCATTCACAGCGCCTGACTTACAGCTGATGGCCAAGACTCGAAAAAATTTTATTTCCAGCGTAAATCAGTTCCGCATTAACACATTAGAATATCTAGCCAGTTTCGCTTCTACACGATAACTACAGCCATCTCTGGATCTCTCTGAGTAGCTTTACTTTAATTATAACAATCCGGCACGTGTCTCTTCGAATTGTCTGCATGATGTTGATATCCTCCCAAAGGCCTGTAAAATCCCCCGATCCGTCCCCGGTAGAACACATGTGGGACCACATTCGCCGTGAACTGCGTCCCAGCGCCAGTGTTCACGACGTCAACGATCAGTTACAACAATTGTGGTCCCTCTTTCCTCAGGAGAGGATACAGCGACTTTATGGTACCCTCCCCAACAGATTAGTGTATCCATCTAGCCCAGAGAGACTGGGTTCAAACTGTCCAGTTCTTTATAAATTTTGCTCGAGTCTGTAATCACTCCAGTAGCATCACGTACCCTCTCAACTCGTGAAATTTCCTATTCGTTTCGTAATCCACTTTTCAGTGCTTCAGTCTTTTTTTTTTTTTTTTTTTTTTTTGTCAGGCAGTCTATTTTATTTCACATTTAACCTAACTTGAGTGCAAAATCCGTTTCCAGCTGAAATGCCATCATCAGTGCGACAAGCTTCACGAGGAAATCACGAGAAGATAGATTGCGGAAATGCAACAACATGTAGTTCGACAAGTCTATGAAGCGCATAGTTAGCGTCCCCTGATCCCCAAATCGCAAAAAGCCGTTTGGCAAAGGTCTGTGTCCCTATGACGAGTATCTTCTTTCAGAATCACCGATATACATAAGTGTGCTACTAGCTCTTAATATTCTCCGGCCTCATCGCCCGACCGGTAGGCAATTCGAGGCGTGGGCGCCGTGAAATCGAAATGACGGCCGCCGGAAATGCGATTTATCGTGCGGGATGCGGCGGGCCAAGTTGAGATTCCTGAGCACGAAGGTGGCGCTCTATAAATAATTCCAGCTGAGCTGAGGGAGGAGGGAGGGAGAGAAGGGCGAGGCGCGCCGAATAAATTCCTGCGGGCCGCGCGCAAGTGCAGCCTGGCACGCTACTGGGGCGTGCTACAGTGCAGGCGCTGACAGCCTGAGAAGCGACGAAGGACCCAAGCGCGGGGATAGTTGAGGTACTTAAGAGGCCTGTCGCTGTAGCCAGCAGAAGAGGGCAGTAGTGCTATGGATCTCCTTGCACCTTTGTATACTTGTATTCTTAATACACGCTACCAGACAAACCTAATCCGCTGAATTATAGGCCCGTGTCATACACAAGGGTTTGAGGAAAGATTTTTGGAACATTTACTGTGTTCCAACATTATACACTGTCCAATTTCATTAACGTGACCACCTGTAAAAAGCCTCAATGACTACCTGTTGGAGCACGGACAACTGCAAGATAAGCATGAAATGAGTCAATGAGATTGTAAAAGGTACCGACGGGGATGTAGAGCTATGACGACTCCTGTGCCACTGTCAGCTGTGCTATGTCTATCAGTTGAGAATCCATGTCGCAGACAGACCGATCGATGTGGTTCTACAGATTCTCGAGTGAGCTTAAATTCGGAAAGTTAGTTGGTGGGGGACTACAGTAGACTCGTCCTAGAGCTCTGCGAGCTGTGTGGCACCTGGCATTGTCCTGGTGGTATATACCATCTCGCGGAGGGAAAACAAACTGCATATGGCGATGGACATAGTTCCCGTAAACGGATGTATACCTGTATTGATCCACTGTGCCTTTCACAGTGCCGAAATTTCTCAGGAAATGCCACGAAAATATCCCCCAGAGCATAACACATACAAGGTATTTACTTTCAGACGCTTCACGCTGCACACGCACACGGCCATGTATCCTATGCTGCATTAAACTTTAGTTATCTCAAAAGACCACCTGTTGTCATTTGGCGGCCCTCCAGTTGCTCTAGTGGCGTGTAAATTCTAGCCTTCATCGCCGATCAACAGCAGTCAGCATGGGTGCATGAACCAGGAGCCTGCGCAGCAACGTTCACTAACGGTCTTGGGGAGACACTGTTGGTAGCCCCTTGGTTCATCTGGGCAATTAGTTGCTCAACAGTTGCACGTCTATTTGCCCGTACACGTCTCAGCAGCCGACGTTCACCCAAGACATCTATGGCTCTTAGTGTACCACAGTTGCCTCTGCGCCGGGTTTGAATAGCACCGTTTTCCTATGCATGGTATACTTTAACAACGGTGCCAGGCGAATACTTCCAACTGCGGCCCGAAAGCCAACAATTACGCAAATTTATTCTTCACATAAATCTCTGTGTTTTCGCATTACGACACCGACTGCAGTGTTGTGTCCCCCTCCCCTCAATTGCTAATGTTGTCACCTGCCGTTGTAGGCGGAGGTGATATTAATGTCACTGGATTGTACATTATGTAATCAGCAAGAATTCATGAAATACCGTTCTTGTGAAACACAACTGGCTCTATTTTTGCTTGTTGTTAACGATATTTTTTCAAGAGTCCATATTCCTTAGTCTTAAGTTGTTCATTAAACACCCTTAATACATTTGAGGTGATGTTTCTAATAATGTCAACGTTTATGCAATAAACGTTGAAAATTTGCCTTGACCCATTCTGTCCCGTGAATGAGGAGAACGGGAAGTATGCAAGCATTTTTCTGAAAAATATAAAAAAAGAAAAATACGCAAAATGCAATTTTAAGTAGTTTTCAAGTAAGGTACTTTAGGTAATGCAAAATGGTAATTAGTCATGCCTTTAAGACGTGTTTTCTTGGGTTTCTTTATTTTATAAGAATTCGTAATCATTAAGTATCCCATTTCACTCCGAGTTCCCCTACAGTTAAATTACTCTTTAAGTTTGTGGAGCCCATACTAAATAGGACTAACGGGCTATATTGGGCGTATTTAAAGAAGAGCTATACGAACTGTCGCAGGTTTGTTTTACCCCTTGAGGGAGTGTCACGGAGTTGCTGAAGAAACTAAAGTATCAGACGCTTGAAGATAGGAGCAAACTATCCTGTGAATTCCTACCTATGAAGTATCAGGAACAGCTTTAAGTATTGATTGTAGAAATACGTTACAATCTTCTTGAGTGGCAACCATGGGGTCGCAAGGATTACATTAATTACAGCACTCACCAGGCCATGTAAACAAACATTCTCCACCAAGTTCCATGCGTGAGTGGAACGGGATGAGACCCTAATAACTGGTACAATGGGAAGTAACCTCAGCGATCCATTTCACAGTGGTTTGTAGAGAGTGGATGTACTTGTGGGTGTAGAATACACTCGTTGAAATTCTGAAGATGGGAGGCGTAAAGTATACACAACGGAAGTTTAACTGTATCTTGCACAGAAATCAGACAGCAGTTGTAAGAGTCGAAGGATATGAAAGGGTAGCATCAGTCGGGAGGGCAGCGAGGAAGGATTATACACAATCTACGAAGTTATTCAGTTTATACATTAATCGAACAGTAAACAAACCAAGAAGAAAACTAATAATAATTCTGTCAGAGATGTAGAATGCCATGTAAGTTCAGATTAACAGAATGAATAGTCTCTTGAAAAGAGGATATTTGCGGAACATAAACAAAACTTGAGTAATGCAGTAAAAGCAAGCTGGGTGAAACTGAGTAAATTATATTAGGAAATGAGCCGTTCGCTATTGCAACTAAATTCATCTAGGACTGTAGTCTAATTAAGTAGTTTTATGTCACATTTTAATCACACTAACGTATAGCTGATGAATAGCATTGCTTTCCTTCACAACTTGTGCTTAGAGGAGATAAAACTGAGAAAATCACGGCACATTTTGAGCTTACTACGTAACCCAAACCTCATTTTCTATTCATGATGTAGTGTACACCATGACAAGAATATTTGTGCTTTCTCGCTTCCCTTAAAAAAGTAATAATCATATAATTTATTTGAAATAATTCAGCTGAAATTCAGTCAGAATGGCACCGGAATAAAGGATATGTTTAATTACAATGTAAATAAAACAAGTGTATTTCAAATAGGAGGACCGCAAGATGCACCACCTGCTAAACGTTTATACATACGATGACATGGAATAGATCTGTTTACGTGCATAGAAAGAAGATATTTTCTTCACTAGAAACATAATTCACACGAAATTGTTTAAGACCTTAACAATATATGTTACTGTCAGCTAACAATAATGTCATTAATAAAGACTAGTTTTTGTATATAACATTTTACTTGAGCCTTAATCAACAGCCGGTCGGAGTGGCCGAGCGGTTCTAGGCGCTACAGTCTGGAACCGCGCGACCGCTCCGGTCGCAGGTTCGAATCCTGCCTCGGACGTGGATGTGTGTGATGTCCATAGGTTAGTTAGGCTTAAGTAGTTCTGAGTTCTAGGGGACTGATGACCACAGCAGTTAAGTCCCATAGTGCTCAGAGCCATTTGAACCAACCCATAGTGCTCAGAGCCATTTGAACCATTTGAACCTTAATCAACAACCAGTTCAGCCGTAGATCGAAGCGAAATGTTGCAAGAGAAGTGTACTTTAAAGGTACATTGGAAACGGAAATGAAGTCCCATGCTTCTTTACAGAGCGTAGGGGAACGATGCGGGAGACCCGCACCGCCTTACTAGGCAAGGTCCTAATGGAGGTGGTTTGCCGTTGCCTTCCTCCGACCGTAATGTGAATGAATGATGATGATGAAGACGACACAACAACACCCAGTCATCTCGAGGCAGGAAAAATTCCTGACCCCGCCGGGAATCGAACCCGGAACCCCGTGCTCGGGAAACGAGAACGCTACCGCGAGACCACGAGGGGCGGACAAAGGTACATTACAAATGGATAAATGGTGTCAAGATATGACATATAAGCCGAGGAAGCATCGAAGTTGGTAAAAACTTATTTGTTATTTGTTCTGCTGGGTTTGAAGTAATATTATCGCTGGAAAAATCAATTTTTATGTAACCACTATTACTTTTAGAAAATAATTCCTATTTAAAACTATAACAAAAGGTCAGTAGAAAATCGCATTCGTTTGGCTGAACAATCTTTTGAATTTTTCCTTTGTGACGTCCATGCTAGAGACATTTGACAGATGGTTTTTTTGTCTATGTAGTGTTTGTCACCATCACAGGTCGCAGAACGCATTAAAAATCTCTCAATTAACGGGTACTCATGAGATGTTATTAAAAAGTGGAGAAAATTATGCAACTTCCAATCGGATAATAAAACAGATGATTGAGATAAGTAAAAAATATTCTGACATCTGCTGTGTATCGTTTAAGTGTTTTAACTGTGTTAAACTATTTTAAGTTGTGTCAAGGGGGTATAATATTTTTAAAATGTACGTGCGCAAGAATGTTAGAACGTTGTGGAGATACAAAGCATACGGATGTTGAGTTACCTTACCTTAAATGCTGGGAGCCAACCCCTGGTGATCGCGGTTGCTGAAGCGAAGATCGAATTGGTGCTCCACTCCTGAAAAATAGGGTTTATGCATATAGCGTCCCGTAAAGAAATACACCACTATAAGCATTTACTTGATTTGATTTCTCGTGCCGGTTCCTTTTATTAGTCAGAGCCAGCTACAAATCAAGTTTAGCAAATAATTCTTTTAAAAACGAAATATGTCTATAAACTGCTACTTGCATTTCTTATTTTTACATTATTTACTTTACCTTGCCTATTTACTGTTGTTATACAAAGATAGCTGACTCTCGTTTCACTTGGACTGAGGTTAAGGACGTACGCGTAAATGACTTTGAATACTGAAAAGCGATCACAAGAAGGTATGAGTAATTTGAGTGGAACCGAAGCCCTTATCAATGTATTGTTGAATGAATGTCACTAGCCGCTATGACGGATATGATACCCTTAGCAGTAACAGCACACATTCCCGTGAGTACTGATATAATGCGTTACATCGCTACATGAAATGACTGAAGTAAGTAAGACTTTTACTGTACTTATATCCTTTCCGATAATGTTGTAGAGTTGTTCTAATTTTGCAGTTTGCAGGATTGCTTAAAACGTTTTACCTACTACAGTATCTGTTCACACGCTCCATACCTTGGGCGCTCAAGGAATAATATAATCGCCGGCCGGGGTGGCCGAGCGGTTCTAGGCGCTACAGTCTGGAACCGCGCGACCGCTACGGTCGCATGTTCGAATCCTGCCTCGGGCATGGATGTGTGTGATGTCCTTAGGTTAGTTAGGTTTAAGTAGTTCTAAGTTCTAGGGGACTGATGACCGTAGAAGTTAAGTCCCATAGTGCTCAGAGCCATTTGAACCATTTGAATAATATAATCCCGATCCAGGCGCAGCCATCCGCAACACGGGCTTTGTATTAAAATCATCAGAATATTCGCAAAGGCTTATTAACTTGAAATGTCCAAATTATGCCCTGTCTGTACAACAGACTATGTGTTTAAATCACTTCTTCCCTATGTGAACCTAAAATTCGACTTCCCTAAGAGACTGTACCGCTCCCAATGAAAAAATGTCTGCACTATTTTTACGAAACTATTTTCTAAATGAAGTTAAATGCCGCAATGACTATTACTCACCATTCAGGCTCACAGCTATTGACCAATACACAGACATCTCCAAGCTGCAAATCAGAACAATTAAATTGCTGTAATACACATGAAATATATTGTCGAAAAATTGCTACGCTCACTGCGCCTTGTATTTCCATATCTCTCTTCGTCAAATATTCCAACGTTAATTAGACATTCCACGCAATAAAAAAGTCTGATGTGGTGCAACGCTGTCCTCGAATTATACCGGCTGCTTACAGTTAAGCTTTCCCCATTTGACACCCTGTAACACGGAAACTAACTACCTTACGATTAGCAAACTTGATAGCAGTAATGTCCAGAGTATGGGGCGCATGATATCCATGCGTCACGGCGCCACCGTCCAGTTCCAGCTGTGACCACCAGGTGCCGTGATCAGTCTTTGTGATTCATAGTCTCACACACCTGACCATTCTCTATGCAGTTGTTGACGTGTCAACATGAGCTTGGACAAAAGGAGTAGGGCATTATTGGTGAAGTTCTATTATCAAAACAACAATAACGCTGCAGCTGCACTTCGATAATATCGCCAGCTGAAAGGATTGCGGAAGGGTTCGCTTTCTCCACTTGCTGTACGGAGCGTGACGAAGACGTTCGAATCAACTGGAGAACTGGGTGTCGCTCCGGGAAGAAGCCGACGACCGGTTGCACCACAGCTGGTTGATGAAATCGCTGTTGCTGTGGCAGACAATGCTGCGCGCAATTCCCGATCGTCAGGCAGTGTGCGTGCTGTGTCACGACAGTTGAACATCCCGTGGTCCACTGTACGGAAAGTGCTTCGAACCATTCTCAAATAGCATCCGTACAAGATCCATATCGTACAGCAGCTCGCACCACAGGACAAACAACAACGTGTTGATTTCGCTTTCCGCTTTCTCGCAAAGACTGAAGTTGAGGAAGGCTGGCCCTTGACCATCCTATGGATAGACGAAGCTAATTCTTCTGTGACGAGTGAGGTGAACTCACAGAATTGCCGAGTGTGGGAAGCTTCACCTCCAGTGCACATGAAGTTCCTCTGTCAGGTGAACGTGTCACCGCATGCTGTGCCTTCACAGCTACGTTCATCACTGGCCCATTCTTTTTTCAACAGATTGGCGCTCAAGGACCAAAGACGTGCAGTGTGACTAGCCAGCATTACTGCGATGTGCTTCTCCAGCAAGTCATACCCGCACTACAGGAGAGACACGCAGTGAACGCAACAGTTTTTATGCAAGATGGGTCTCCATCCCACATCGTTCGTGAATTTCACCTGCTTCTCCGAAACAAAAAAAAAAAAGGTTCAGACGGCTCTGAGCACTACAAGACTTAACTTCTGAGGTCATCAGTCCCCTAGAACGTAGAACTACTTAAACATAACTAGCCTAAGGACATCACACACATCTATGCCCGAGGCAGGATTCGAACCTGCGACCTTAGCGGTCACGCAGTTCCAGACTGTAGCGCCTAGAACCGCTCGGCCACTCCGGCCCGTTCCATTGAATAAATGAATGAAATAAGTATTAGTGTCAGTGGTGTTAAGAAAAGCTGAAATCGTTAAAAGTGAATAAAGATCCAGAGCTCGATGGAATCCGTCTCAGATGTTATACTGAACTGCGGGTGAGTTAGCGCCTCTTCCAACTAAAATTTATCGTCGATCCCTCGACCACAAAACCCATGCCACATCCTTGGAAGAAAGCGCAGGACACACCTCTTCATAGTAAGGGTAGTAAAAGTGATCCACAAAACTCTCCTTATTGCTGTCTCCTATCAGTACTGCAAGCTACTATTGTCTACACTTACAGTCTACGAAAGTTTACACAATTTGTCTGAGCGACAAGCCAACCAATAATCTTCTCTAAATTCCATCAGAAGTAACTGGGAAGCGTTCCGCACACCAGTTACACTAATAGCCTGCCGATAAAGAGAACACTACTGCGTTGGAGTGTAACAAAATGGCCCTGAGCACTATGGGACTTAACATCTGAGGTCATCAGTCCATTAGAACTTAGAACTACTTAAACCTAACTAACCTAAGGACATCACACACACCCATGCCCGAGGCAGGATTCGAACCTGCGACCGTAGCAGTCGCGCGGTTCCGGACTGAGCGCCTAGGAGTGTAACAGATGCATCTCGCACAGAAGGGTGTCAGTAGCAGTGAGCGTAAGAGGAAACTAAGTTCATCAGTTGGCGGTCCCAAGCAACAGACTGTATAAATAATTATAGGCTAAGATAAAAGAAAAAAGGTGTACCACGAAGGAATCAGCCGAATGAGACGGAAATCGGTATATGTGATGAACATGGACAGGCAAATAAATGGTTACAGTTTCATAAGAAACTGGGTGATTTATTAAAGAGAAAGTGCTTCACGAACTGAGCGAGTCAATAACGCAGTGCTCCACCTCTATCCCTTATGAGAGCGATTACTTGGCTTGGCATTCGCTGACGTAGAATTGTTGGATATCTTCTTGAGGGATATCGTGCCGAATTCTGTTTAATTGGCGCTTTAGATCGACAAAATCCCGAAGGCCCTGTCCATAATGCTCCGAACGTTCTGAACTGGGAAGGGATCCAGCGACCTTGCTGATCAAAGCAAGGTTTGGCAAGCACGAAGACAAGCAGAAGAAGCGCTTCGAACTGAGTTCTGATGACAAGAGTAGACGCGATTAGAGACGCCCCAGACTTTGGTGGGATACAACCAGAAATGATGGAGGAGTTATGTTCTGGGGTGCGATTTCAGTTCATCGTAGGATCGGTTTGGTTATCATTCGTGGCAACCTTATAGCGTAGCGGCACGTCGACGATATTCTACGTCCCATTTCGTGGCGCTTCATGTCAAGCCATCGTAAGCTTACGTTTCAGGACCTACTGCTTTTCTTCGTGCTTTCCCAACCCTACCTTGGCCAGGAGGCTCCCGAGATCTCCGCCCAACTGAGATGTTCAGAGCACTATGGGCAGGGCCTTCGGATTTTGACGTCCTAACAGACCAATTGGACAGAATATGTCACGATATCCCTCAGTATAACATCCAACAACTCTGTCGATAAACTACCGATCTCCATTCGATTCGAATAATTGATTCGTGGTGCGTAGTTCTTTCTGTCTGAGAGGGCACTGCGACATAGCTAGTCTCACAAGGCTAGAAAGGAAATGCTATAATATGGACACCATTTGTTATTGTGGGTGTGTTTGCAAGTACTCCCCGTTTGAAATTAAAGCAGCAGGGGGGAAGTATGATTATAACTACTGCTTTCAACTTTTTCTGCGTTTCCATTTCAGAAACTGTCGGCAGCATGTGGAACTAATACTGCGCGTGTGTTCAACTCTTTGCCAGCAGTTTCCTGCTTCGAAGTTTCGACCCCCTCCCACGCTGCCAGCCGCGTCAGCAGAGTGCAAGCCATTACACGGCGGTGGCTACTCTCCTCGCAAACGATAATTACTCGCAGTTATCTCTGTTGTTTAATGCTGGCTTTATCTTGAGCTGATGAAATTCCGGCTCGTGAGAGCGTGTAGCGCCACTAGCTTTTTGGAGGGGAGCGTTACTTCTTTCTCTCTCTTTTTGCAGCGGCGGCCAGCCCCTGTAAGCTAACGCGGTGGGAAAGCAGCGACAATTACGCCTCCTCTCCGCTCCCCGGCCGCTCTTAGCACAGCAGCCAGCGCTGGCCACTTGTCAACACGCGCGCCGCGGCCGTGTGGCGTACGCCGACCGCCGCCGCTTGCGCACGCTGCGGTGCGGCAGGGGCCTGTTTTGCCAGCGGGCTCGTTACCGCTCCGCTCCCGTATCCGGAAACTAATTAGCGCGCGCGCGGGGACCATTAAGGAGCAAAGACCGGTCAGTGGCGGCCAGCGCAAAACTGAATACGGCTACGCGAACTGGCAGCGCGCTTTGACAGGCGCTGGTGATAGATGTGGCGCGTAATCGCTGCTCCACTCACTTACTCACTCTGCGTGTGTTTACGTTTGAATGGATGTTTATATTTGGCTATTGCTGTCAGCGGCAGCTACGCAGAGGTTCAAGTGAAAATAGCGTGTTTTGAATCAGAAATTACGTTTGAACGACGTTTATCTGTTTGGTCTCTCCGCGTCTGCCACGCCGAATTTCTGTCACTAATGACTACCAGTGGTTTTCACATTTAGAAAGCTGCTGTTCATTTATCTAATTAGATCCTTTTTTCATCGAATTATTGCACTATAGGCATATAGAGATAGTTACATCAATTACAATGAGCTGCCGAAAGTCATGAAATAGCAATATGCACATATATAGATGACAGTAGTATCACGTACACAAGGTATAAAATGGCAGTGCATTGGCAGATCTTCATTTGTACTTAGGTGGCACATGTGAAAAGATTTCCGAAGAGATGACAGCACGAAGTCATTAACAGACTTCGAACGCGGAATGGTAGTTGGAGCAAGACGCATGGGACATTTAACTTAGGAAATCGTTAGGGAATCCAATATTCTGAGGTACAGTGTTAAGAGAATTCCCAGAAAACCAAATTTTAGGCATTATTTCTCACCAAGGACAACGCAGTGGCCGACGGCCTACTCTTAACGACTGAGAACAGCGGCATTTACGTAGCATTTTCTCTGAGTAACACAGCGTGAAATAATCGCAAAAATCAATGTGGAACGAATGAAAAATGTATCCGTTTGCACAGAGCGGCGAAATTTGGCGTTAATGGGCTATGGCAGCTGGCGATCGACGCGAGTGCCTTTGCTAACAGCACAGAATCGCCTGAGTGGCACTTCTCTTAGGCTCGTGACCAAATCGGCTGCGCCCTCGGAAAACAGAGGTCCGGTCATATGGATTCCGATTTCAATTGATTAAGAGCGGATGGTACGGTTCGAGTCTGGCGCAGACTCCAGTATGCCACAGAACCAAATTGTGAATAAGGCACTGTGCAAGCTGGGGGTGCCTCCATAATGATATATGCTGTTTTTACATAGAATGGACTGGGTCCTCTGGTCCAACGCAACCGATCATTGTCTGGAAATGTTTATGTTCGGCTACTTTGAGACCATTTACTGCGATTCATGGACTTCATGTTCCAAAACAACGATGGAATTCTTAAGGATGACAATGCGCTATGTCATCGGACCAGAAATGTTCGATGCTGGGTTCAAGAACATTCTGGACAGTTCGAGCTAATGATTTGGCCACCCAGACCGCCCATCACAAATCCCATTGCACATTTATGGGATATAGCCGAGAGGTGAATTCGATCACATAATCGTGCACCGGCAACACCTTCGCAGTTACTGAAAACTACAGAGGCAGCATGGCTCAGTATTTCTGCAGCGGGCTCCCAACGAATTATTAAGTCCATGTCTCGTAGAGTTGCTGCACCACGACACTATACTGGGCGGTATATGGGCAACGGCCTTGCCGCAGTGGATACACCGGTTCCCATGAGATCGCCGAATTTAAGCGCTGTCGGCACTTTGATGGGTTACCATCCAGGCCGCCATGCACTGTTGCCATTTTTCGGGGTGCACTCAGCCTCGTGACGCCAAATGAGGAGCTACTCGATTGACTAGTAGAGGCTTCGGTCAAGAATACCATCATAACGACCGGGAGAACGGTGTGCTGACCCCACGCCCCTCCTATCCACATCCTCCAATGAGGATGACACGGCGGTCGGATGATCCCGATAGGCCTCTCGTGGCCTGGCAACGGAGTGCTAAAAAAAATGTGTGTTTGTGTGAAATCTTATGGGACTTAACTGCTAAGGTCATCAGTCCCTAAGCTTACACACAACTTAACCTAAATTATCCTAAGGACAAACACACACACCCATGCCAGGGGGAGGACTCGAACCTCCACCGGGACCAGCCGCACAGTCCATGACTGCAGCGCCTTAGACCGCTCGGCTAATCCATCGCGGCGAGTGCTGAAAAAATAAATATTGGGTGGTATCCCATAACTTTTGTCAACGCAGTGTATTGAGAGTATTACATCTACGTATTTGGATATCAATTTAATTGGGCCAAAGAACAACGTTATCATATATTCTGATTTTACAATTACACCTGTATGCCACGCTCCATCTTATGAATTTGACCGCGCAGTTCCACCAAATTGCGCTAATGCTGCTGTCGGGGTTTTAAACGCTGTTCTAACATGTCCCGCAGATTTTCTATGGGGTCAGAGTCTGATGATTTGGCAGGCCAATCGAGCTGTAACAGAGTAGGGGAGTTGTTTAGAAAACCAGTCACAAATTCTATCAGTCTAATGAACTTTTATATTGTCGTCTTTATGTGCCTGGGTGGACAACACCTCATCCGATGGTCCTCAGACGAGTATACTTCGATTACTATGATGAGGGATCTTAATGTTTTGTATATATCCGACATCCATGAAAGTCTTTCAACTGAATGCGAACAACCAGACACTAGTTAGAATGGAGCTTCTTGCACGCGGACATGCCTGGTTGCAGGAACCCTACACCAGGAATGGCAGGCTAGTAGCTTTTAACCACAAACAAATCATCATAATAGGTACATCCAATGCGAAGGCTGCAGTCATTGTCAAAAATAGAAACTTTACAGTTACTCAGATAGCTTACCTATGTAACGAACAGCTCGCAACAGTGGAAATAGTGCATGAAGGCGATAAGTGGATTATTGTGCTGTTATAGGCGCAGTACTCGCACTCCATTATACATACGTACATCAGTTACATCAGCGATGCTATCGAATATGCCAATAACAAAAGCTTACTTATAGCTGCTAAATGCAAGGTCGACTATATGGCACTCTGAGACGGGGGAACCAAGTCCATGAGGTACTAAATGAATACATCCTCTACATCGTCAACAGTCCGAATCAGCCACCCACCTACTTAGCGCCATCGGGAGCTAGCAGCCGGATTGACACAACAATTGCAAATGCAAATGCACTGCCACTTACAACGGAGCGGGAGATCATGGATGGCGCTACTCACAGCTGTCACAACGCTTTCGTCACGAACATAGACACACAGATATACCTACCTACACAGGACAGACATCAGCGATTGCTATTTCATGGGATAAAGTAAGAGAGATGAATAGGCCTTCCCCCTACATGCAGTTGAGCGGTCAGTGGAGTATAAAGCACATATTTTGTGTGGTGTCACCGCCAGACACCACACTTGCTAGGTGGTAGCTTTAAATCGGCCGCGGTCCATTAGTACATGTAGGACCCGCGTGTCGCCACTTTCAGTGTTAGCAGACCGAGCGCCACCACACGGCAAGTCTAGAGAGACGTACTAGCACTCGCCCCAGTTGTACGGACGACGTAGCTAGCGATGCACACTGACGAAGCCTCACTCATTTGCAGGGCAGATAGTTAGAATAGCCTTCAGCTAAGTCAATGGCTACGACCTAGCAGGGCGCCATTAGTAACATTGCTTGTATCTAAAGAGTCTCACTTGTATCGCCACAATCTCCAGATGTACCACAAGGATGGATTAAAGTTAAGTATTCCAGCAGCTACGTACTTTTCTTTATAGCATTCATTACGTATCCTGTTTCAGACCTCACGCCATCCTGCTTTAGCTTAGCGCGTGCCTTTCGGCTTCCTCGCATTGTGTCTAGGCTGTCTTGCCTAGACACAACATTTTGACTGACATGAAACTTAAACATATCAAAGACTAGAAGATTAACGAGGTTATGCAAAGAAGTAAGAAACGTAACGAGGTTATGCAAAGAAGCAAGGAACAAACGGAAATGGTATCAAAGAGCACCAACGGAAAGGGACATAAATAACAGACTCATACAGTTCAGGGAAGCAAAACATTGCTAAAAACAAGAGTTACAAGAAACACGAGAAGAACACTGGAACACACACCTGCAGAAGCAGCTCAAAACCAACATTTGCAGGAACGCTTCAAAATACAAACGAAGCTTCTGAAGACGCCACTAGTCTTAGAAATGCGGACACGAGGTGACGGTGCTATAATAGGGAGATGGAGAAGTTCGCGGAATTCCCCTAAACAAACTCTTATCCGATGACGAGCAAGAGTCGGATGAACAGATTCATACTGGACAGCGAACCTTAATGAACTCTTGCTATGAAAATGGCACGGCCTTTAGTCCCTCCTCATGTGAGGAAGTCGCTTGCGATTGCTAAACAAAAGAGCAAGAAAGCCCCCGGGCAAGATGGTATGCATTCCGAGACACTGAAAATTGTCATTCGACAGATTATTCCATACATGACGGATTTACTCAACGATCCGCCACAGCTGGGACGGGTGCCTGCGGTCCGGAAAACAGCAAATCCCGTCATAAATAAAAAATCAGAAGACAAGGATTCCTCAAATTCAAAAACGTATAGCCCTATATGCTTAATTAACACCTTGGTTAAGGTCAACAAACGACTTCTGTGCGATCGCTTGCAGTCGCACTGGAACCTCCTTGACATTGATCAACACCAGTTCGGTTTCAGGGCAGGAAAATCAATAGATTACTTACTAAATGATGTACTAATCACTGTTAATAACGTAAAAAGTAAACTCACAGTTGCTATTCTTATAAACATTCCGCTCGCCACTGATAATCTCTGGTGGTCCGCAATGTTTCCAAGACTCAGAGAGATGCAGGTACTTGAAGCCTTATACGATAGCCTCTCTGATTACTGTACAACAGGGAGGTTGAATTGTGCGCGGGAAGTCAGGAGGTGACCGAAAGAATCACCAAAGGTTGATCGCAAGGATCAGTCTGGGCCCCGTCTTTTGGGATATCGCCTTTCAATCTCTGCTACATCAACTGGATGCGGATAACAATGCGAACGCGCCGATAGCATTCGCAGATGACCTCCTGCTGGTGGTCTCTGCAGACTGAAATGCACAACTCGAACACTGGTCAACAAACTTAACAAGCATCAGCCAGTGGTACGAACCTAATAAACTTCAGACGGCTCTACACAAAACAGTTTTTATAATCTTTCAAAGAACACTACAAAGTAATCAAACCATAAAAGTACATGACATTAGCATACACAGACAACGGAAAACGCGATCTCTTGGTGCGAAACTCGATGAAACGACTATTATTTGACGAACACATCAGAACAGCGACTGACAGCGTTCCCAAGATTATGCACAAGCTGATCAGACTCAACATAACACATTTCGGGGTACTATTACACACAATGAGAACTTACCGTTGTGCGCTCTTAGAGTCTGTCGTCTGTTTTGCAGCCAATACATAGGCCCATCGAATACGTCTGGTGACGAATAGGAACACCGTGCTGCGAGGGCAGACAAGTGCCGTGGCGAGGCTGTCAGGAGCGCAACGCTGCGTCAGTTGAATCACTATGCGTGGTGCTTGGAACCTTCCCTATCGACATAACCATTCGGTTTCAGGCTGTAATGTCCTGGCTGAGGAGGGGGAGACAGCATAAGGTAATCGAGTTTACCGGACAGGACATCATTCAGAAGCGCCAACTCGTTAAATAACGAGTGGGTACCTGGCAAAGGGTATTGGAGTTAAGCGATAAGGGCAGTAGTGTACATCATTTCTTCCTGGGCATCAGGGCACGTCCTGAGAACGAGCCATATCAGTACCACGCGGGGTATGGTTCAATTTCTTACAGGTCGTGGCCCTTACACTGCTACTTACACTGCATACACCGCAGCCATAGTGCTATTTATACACTCCAGGAAATTGAAATAAGAACACCGTGAATTCATTGTCCCAGGAAGGGGAAACTTTATTGACACATTCCTGGGGTCAGATACATCACATGATCATACTGACAGAACCACAGGCACATAGACACAGGCAACAGAGCACGCACAATGTCGGCACTAGTACAGTGTATATCCACCTTTCGCAGCAATGCAGGCTGCTATTCTCCCATGGAGACGATCGTAGAGATGCTGGATGTAGTCCTGTGGAACGGCTTGCCATGCCATTTCCACCTGGCGCCTCAGTTGGACCAGCGTTCGTGCTGGACGTGCAGACCGCGTGAGACGACGCTTCATCCAGTCCCAAACATGCTCAATGGGGGACAGATCCGGAGATCTTGCTGGCCAGGGTAGTTGACTTACACCTTCTAGAGCACGTTGGGTGGCACGGGATACATGCGGACGTGCATTGTCCTGTTGGAACAGCAAGTTCCCTTGCCGGTCTAGGAATGGTAGAACGATGGGTTCGATGTCGGTTTGGATGTACCGTGCACTATTCAGTGTCCCCTCGACGATCACCAGTGGTGTACGGCCAGTGTAGGAGATCGCTCCCCACACCATGATGCCGGGTGTTGGCCCTGTGTGCCTCGGTCGTATGCAGTCCTGATTGTGGCGCTCACCTGCACGGCGCCAAACACGCATACGACCATCATTGGCACCAAGGCAGAAGCGACTCTCATCGCTGAAGACGACACGTCTCCATTCGTCCCTCCATTCACGCCTGTCGCGACACCACTGGAGGCGGGCTGCACGATGTTGGGGCGTGAGCGGAAGACGGCCTAACGGTGTGCGGGACCGTAGCCCAGCTTCATGGAGACGGTTGCGAATGGTCCTCGCCGATACCCCAGGAGCAACAGTGTCCCTAATTTGCTGGGAAGTGGCGGTGCGGTCCCCTACGGCACTGCGTAGGATCCTACGGTCTTGGCGTGCATCCGTGCGTCGCTGCGGTCCGGTCCCAGGTCGACGGTCACGTGCACCTTCCGCCGACCACTGGCGACAACATCGATGTACTGTGAAGACCTCACGCCCCACGTGTTGAGCAATTCGGCGGTACGTCCACCCGGCCTCTCGCATGCCCACTATACCCCCTCGCTCAAAGTCCGTCAACTGCACATACGGTTCACGTCCACGCTGTCGCGGCATGCTACCAGTGTTAAAGACTGCGATGGAGCTCCGTATGCCACGGCAAACTGGCTGACACTGACGACGGCGGTGCACAGATGCTGCGCAGCTAGCGCCATTCGACGGCCAACACCGCGGTTCGTGGTGTGTCCGCTGTGCCGTGCGTGTGATCATTGCTTGTACAGCCCTCTCGCAGTGTCCGGAGCAAGTATGGTGGGTCTGACACACCGGTGTCAATGTGTTCTTTTTTCCATTTCCAGGAGTGTATATGTGGAAATTGGGAAAAAGGATCCCCAGAACACATACTTTTTCACTGTCACCGGTACAGAGCAATACACCAGACACCACCGCAACACAACAATGACATGATACGGGAAATAAGAGACACAGACGAGTGGGAGACAATAGATAGAAACGCTGATGATGTCTCAAAGACATCCATGACGAATATAGACACGACCATATAACAGAATACTGCAACACACACGAAACACGTAAGACAGCAATTTCAATTCGTACACCTACACAGACAGCAGTATCGAAACACACACTCACTCAAATAGTGAACACTTTCATCAACACGTACCGTAGTCAACCTTACACATCATCTAGAATAATTAAGTTTTATTAGAAAAAAACAGTGTAACGCAATGAACCCTGTTCTAGCTTAAGTATTACCAGCAGGCGTATCCATACCGCGGTCATCATACAACTGTTGGGATGTATCACTTGTAACTGAACATGTAATATATAAGCCATATAACAGGTAAAATTCGAGACTCATAATATAGGATAATTAGTACCCTCAAGAAATAAAATACTTGACGCTCACACACCACTGTGCTTTCCGCAATGTACATAAGAGTTACAGTGTTTTTAAATAGTGTTTACAAATATTAACCTGCATATTAAACTATAGCGAACCGGGACTGCAAGGCTCGAAGTAGTTCCGAGGCTTTTAGACCAGGCTGGCTCAGCTAGGGTAACATTGCTCTCTCTCTTTCTATCCAATTCTTTCCTATCAGCTATCACCATATCTTCTTAAAATCTGATTACTTTTTTTTTCTTTCAATCTCTAAAGTATTTTTAAATTACTATTATTTCCCTTGTAATTGCTGAAACTATTACTTTCTGTTTGTAATATGGAATATATTTTGTAATCTACATGAAAAACTTTAAAATGAACTTCCTGTTATAAAAAGGAAAGAAACAGATATCTAAATGAGCAATAAATCAAATCAAAACAAATCAAATCTTCCGAGGTGGCCGACTCTAAATGTTCATTGCATGCAGTTCCCTTCGCAATGTTCTCTCACTAGAAGGTGCAGATGCTACTTCATTCACTGGCTGCAGCAACTGCTGTCGGGTTTGGAAGCGATTTTGATTCAAAAACACATGACTTCATCGTTGCGCCATCTGTAACCTCTTAATGATTCGTCTGGGCCTGCGCATCGGGGTGACTATTTTTTTGTCCGGTGAGCTTAAGTACTTCTGGAGCTTCAGAAGGTAACTGTGCGAAGACTACGAGAGACACAAAAAGCAGACACATATCGGTGGATAGCGCATCTCACATTAAAGGTTCTCAATATAGGCACATATAGTTCATTGAAATCTCTGCTGCTGCTCACGAAGGCCAACGATATCAGCCCATTTTGCACGTCTCCTCATTAGGCTGGCTATCTGCAGGTGCGAACTAAAGCGATGCGACAATAGACGCTGCGCGATCTGAAATGAAAGTCCCTGGATGGAAGGCGACTTTCTGAGTGGGGAACGATAGTGAGTAAATTTAGGTATCCGACATCTGAAGCTGACTATATAACGACCCTACTCCCCTCAACTTACATTTCACGTTAGGATGACGAACATAAGACGAATTAGGGCTCGTACGGTGGCCTATAGACATTTGCAACAGCAAGGGAAATGGCTAGCAGTGGTACGATGTACCCTCCACCACTCGCCGAACGGTGATTTGCGGAGCTTGTATGTAGATGCAGACGATAGTGGATGATTTTTATATATTTTTGACACACCTGCGCTATAATGACGTGCTCTGCAACTACGCCAAATGGCGTATTACGATTCGAGTCTTGGAGGGATGCTCTATCCACTAAATGTGTAATTTATAGGTTTCCGTAGCCTACCTTAATCTCTAAGAACGAGACGCTTGTGCGATCACTTAGTTGTCCATCTGCCTATCCGTCTGTTAAGTCTCCTTTTACTCAGGAACGAGTAAAGGTATCAAAATGAAATGTATGTCAAATACTAGGTGTACAGTCTCGCGGAGGAGTAATTTTTTAAGTCATCAGTATCCTGAGTGGCTTGATGCGGCTTACCACTGATTTCTCTCCTGTGCCAACCTTACCATCTCAGATTACCACCTGCAACCTGTGTCCTCAAGGGCTCACCAATTTAGTATGGGAGGGCAGCGTGGAGGGCAAAAACGCAGAGGGAGACCAAGAGATGAATACACTAAGCAGATTCAGAAGGATGTAGGTTGCAGTAGGTACTGGGAGATGAAGAAGCTTGCACGGGATAGAGTAGCATGGAGAGCTGCAGCAAACCGGTCTCTGGACTGAAGATCACAACAACAACATGCAAATCTCTGTCTTTCTCGACAGTTATTTCCTTCCTAAGTTCCTCTTGTGGCATGGAACTTTTTCCCTGTTGTCTTAACAGATACCATATCATCCTGTACCTTCTTCTTGTCAGTGTTTTCCTTATTTTTTTCCCTCAACGATTCTGCGGAGAACCTTCCCATTCCTTCATTATCAGTCCTCCTGATTTTCAGCATTCTTCTATAGCACCACACTACAAATACATCGATTCTCTTCTGTTCTTGTATTTCCATAGTTTCACAGTCGTACGAAGCTGTTCCCCAAACGGACATTCACAGAAATTTATTCCTCAAATTAAGATCTGTGTTTGATACTGGTAGACTTTTCTAGCCCAGGAAAGCCCTTTCTCCCAGTACTAGTCTTCTTTTTATATTCTCCTTACTCCGTCCGTCGTAGATTATCTTGCTGCCTAGGTAGAAGAATTCATAACGTCGTCTACTTCGCAATCATCAATTCCGATGTTAAGTTTCTCGCTGTTCTCATTCTTGATACTTCTCACTATTTCTGACTTTCTACGATTTACTCACAGTCCATATTATGTACTCATTAGACTGTTCATTCCGTTCAAGAGATCATGTAATGCTTCTTCACTTTCACGGACAACATCAATGTCATCAGCGAATGTTATCATTGATGTCTTTTCACCTTAAATTTTAATCCTACTTTTGAAAATCTCTTTTATTTTCATCATTGCTTCTTTGATGTGTACATTGAACAGTAGGGGCGAAAGATTAAATTCCTGTGTTAAACACTTTTTAATTCGAGTTCTTCTTACTTGGTCTTCGAGTCTTATTGTTCCCTCTTGGTTGTTGCACACAATGTATCCCACCCGTCTTTCCTTAGACTTACCCCTACTGTTTTCAGAATTCAGTACATTTTGCACCATTTTACATTGTCGAACGCTTTCTTAAGGTCGACAAATCCTACGAAGATGTCTTGGCTCCTCTTCAGCTTTTGCTTCCATTATCACGTGCATTATCAGGACTGCTGCTCTGGTGCGTTTAGCTTTCCTAAAGACAAGCTAATTGTCATCCAATAGATCTTTAGTTTTCTTTTGCATTATGCTCTTTGTTATCCTTGTCTATGTCTTTGTTGTTAGTATACATCTGTCTGCTTCAATTGTGATGACAGATGGATACTAACAACAGAAGCCGCCAATTCTGTCGCAGTAGGTACAAAATTTTGGATCCAAATCGACAGCCAAACAATATTCATGGCGATGCATTAAAGCATGTTGCATCTTCCTGTCACAAAGCCAGCACCCAGCATTATGCTTCAAATATCTATGTATCTTCTGGAAAACCATCTAAAGATGAGACTGAAAAAGTTCGAAAGCCGGTTCATGGAATGAATAAATAACTATTTAAAAAAAAGTGACTGGTTGGATTTTTATGAATTTACATTGAATAAACAGTCGCGGGTTCTAAAACATCCTTAATGGATAAGCTAGCTCCTTGTACAATCCGTCACGATCATGAAAACTGATATTAAAGTAATTCCACTAAAGAAATAGTTCTATACTGTTGCTTACTGTACAACACTTTTATTGCAAGTTTTGGCTATCTGTTCTATGCTGAATAACTTCGAGGTCGGAGCAGCAACTGTGGATGGACAAGGACAGTTAAAGAAAGAGGCCATTGCCTCTCATTCGTGTGACGTATTTTGTGAAAATATGGGAAATGTATATCGGAAGTTCCTGAACAGGTAATGCCAACAGTGTCGTAATCACTGAATCACCTTGCCACTGAACTAGCTTGCTCGGTTAGAGAGGGGGAAAGAGAGAGGAAGAGAGATGTGGCGTGTAAGATGCAGAGGCAGGGGTTAGGAGGAAGGCGAAATCAGGAAAAGGAAGAAATGGAGGGACTAAGGGTAGAAAATATCGATTGTAGGAAAGAAATCTAAAGAACGAAACCATTTTTTAACAATGATCTATAACGTACGTAACGAGTTTGTGCCACATCATATCTAGTGGTACTTTGAGAACATCAGAAATTGTTGCAGCAGTGACACTTCTTGAAATGTCAGATATACTTCACAAGCTTGTAAAATAGAACGATTAATATTTGTTAACGTACCGACCGGGTACAGGAGGCTTCACACAGTCATCACAAATGCGTGTGTTTGAGGTGGAAGCCGCATTTAAAATCAACACGTTACACGCGAATGAAAGAATAATTTAAACCAGGAGGCTGATAAATGTGATGAGGCTAGTATCTACAAAACTCATTGTAGTAGCTATAAGGCGAACGACATCGGTCAGACCGGTAAGACTTTCACGTTGCGGTACAAGGACGACAGCGACGCTTTTCGCCTTAGTATTTTCGAAAAGTTGGCCGTGGCCATGCACGTCCATGAAACTGGCCATCCTTTCTTGGGAAATGAAGAATACCTCGCAGTTTTGCTTATATAGGATAGAGACAGGAAACTGGAATAGCCGGGGATTACAAGACATTGGGGAAAACTGGAAATACGTTACATGAACAGATTACACAAGAAGAAACCTTTTTTCAAAAATTGTAACTCTTAATATATCGGTCTATAAGGTTGCCATTATAGTGACACTTTTGACATATAATGTGTCAGCAGATTAGATCTCCCAGGTATTTTCGGATGGATGTGCACCATCTCTGATTATTGGTGAGAATGTGTGTGATATGATTATTCAAGTGAAGTACAGAGCCGTGCTGCGTACGTGTTGTATCCGTTTCTTGCTCGGAGGAACGCGGACCATGGAATCTAATAGCTGTTGCCTTGACAGTGCCTACGTTCACAAACTGCATACGCGAATTTTTTTTATTTCTTTTACTGACGGGATGAATGATGAATCACATTTTAAGAAGTCACTTTTACTAGGAAAGTAACCACAGAATCTTTGTATATTTTTATTTATGTTTTATTTTTGTCACTTTTATAAGATTCTTGCTATTCTTCTTCTCCTCCCCCTACTTTTCCTTTACTGTATTTTCATTGGCTCACCATGATAATTTGGACTTAACGATGTTATTTGGGAAGGTATACGGGTATCGTTTCTTCCAGAATGAAACTGGTCTAATTCATCTCTCTGCATCGAGCATTATCCTTTGTAAAAGTGTGGGAACATTTTCTAAATATTTGCGAATCGTGTGACTGAGGTGAGACGTAGGTGTCAGCCTGGTATTCAGCTAGTCCGATGTGGAAAGCCGCCTAAAACCAGCGTCAGGGCTGGCTGGCACACAGGGCCTTATTGTTAATCCGACGGGCGGATTCGATTCGATGTCGGAGTATCTGCACGAATCCCAGGAGTGCCGTCGTAAGGTGCACGGCTGCCCGGGCGGCAGCAACCGAATTCGCACGGATGACTGGACGTCGAGGAGATATTGCGAAACGAAACAGAATGGCAGATCCATGAGAACATTGCCGACTATATTTCAAGAAAATCTTGCGTAGCGCATTATCTTTTAAACCAACCCTGTCTACTGCACTGCGAAAGGTTATGACAGAAGATCGAGAAGCAACTCAGGGAAGGCAGCGGAAGTCTACAGTTGCGACAAAACTACAGCCAACATCGTATGCGCGATCAGCGTACCACCACCAGAGAGAAACGCCGCCGTGGGCCGTGTCTCACACCGACGGAACTACGAGGGACGTTCATTAAGTAATGCAACACTTTTCTTCTGGAAACAAGTTGGTTTCATTCAGTACTCCAATATACCATATTATTCCGCACTCTTTTGCTACAAAACCCTATGTTGTTGTTGTGGTCTTCAGTCCTGAGACTGGTTTGATGCTGCTCTCCATGCTACTCTATCCTGTACAAGCCTCTTCATCTCCCAGTACCTACCGCAACCTACGTCCTTCTGAATCTGCTTAGTGTATTCATCTCTTGGTCTCCCACCACGATTTTTACCCTCCACGCTGCCCTCCAATACTAAATTGGTGATCCCTTGATGCCTCAGAACATGTCCTACCAACCGATCCCTTCTTCTAGTCAAGTTGTGCCACAAACTTCTCTTCTCCCCAATCCTATTCAATACTTCCTCATTAGTTATGTGATCTACCCATCTAATCTTCAACATTCTTCTATAGCACCACATTTCAAAAGCTTCTGTTCTCTTCTTGTCCAACAAAACCCTATGTTTCAGCATAATCTCCGCTCACTGCGACGGCCCTACGCCACCTTACTGGGGTGGGCCGTACACCCTCGTGGTACCAATCTACTGGTTGACGTCGGAGCCATCATCTTGCTGCACCAATAACCTCCACATCACCTACGTTCTGCTTCCCGCGGTGTGGATTCTTAATTGGGCCAAACAGATGAAAGTCGGAACGTGCGAGATCCGAGCCGTGGGGTGGATGAAGAACAGTCCAACGAAGTTTTGTGAGCTTCTGTATGGTACGCTGACTTGTGTGAGGCCTTGCGCAGTCATGGAAAAGGTAAGTTCGTTTTCATTTTTGTGGCGACAGACACGAATAAGTCGTTCATTCAGTTTAATAAGGGTGGCACAATACACTTCAAAGTTGGTCGTTGCAGTATGAGGGAGAATATCAAATAGAATAACCCCATCAGAGTCCCAGCAGACCGTGGCCAGGACTTTTAAGGCTGATGATGGGGCTTACAACTTTCCTCCAGAGGAGAGGCGGTGTGGTGCGAATCCAATGACAACTATTTTGTTTCCGTTTAGAAGTTATGAGCCCATGTTTTATCGCCTGTGACAATGTTCGACAAAAAATTGTCACGGGCAGCACCATTACGTGTGAGCAATTCCGCACAGACGGTCCTTCGTTGCTCTTTATGGTCTCTTGCTAGGTGGCGAGGAAGCCAGCGAGCATACACCTTTGAGTACCCCAGCTAGTTGAAGAGTGTCTCACCACTACCAACAGAGACGTCCAGTTCTGGAGTGACGTGTTTGATTGTGATCCATCGATCACCGCGAGCGATAACGTCGGCACGTTCCAGGATTGCAGTAGTCAGCTGTGTGCGGCCGTCCGTCACGCGGGAGATGGGTCAAGTTTGGACGACCTTTTTTCGATGATGATAGATGCCTCGCCCAACGCCTCACCGTGATTTTGTTTACCGCCAGGTCTCTGTACGCATTCTGCAAGCGCGTATGAATACCTGCAATATACAGAAAAATATCAGCTCCAGCTCCCTGCTTGGAATGCACTTTCATTACAGACGCCATTTTGAAGGCTACGTATACCAGCGCCACTTCTTGGAAATTCATGAAACTGTAGTGGCTGAAGAGAGAATATTCCGCTTTTTTTTTCAACCGAAATTGGTGGATAAAAGAAAATGTGTTGCATTATTTATTGAACGCCCCATCTAGAAACGGAGCGACGTGGATCGGCATGTGGCTGCGCTCCTTGCCACAACAACGATGCTCCCAAGAAACAGGGTAATAATTCCCTCACACCAGGGAGATAACAAAGAATGGAAGAGGAAGATGCAACTACAACGTCCTCCACAGCGCCCATGGAAGCGGCAGCGCATGCCGACAGACAGGGCATCGATGGAGTGTATTGCGGAATTTGACAGACAACAACTGACGTATTTTAACAGTAGTAGACATAGTTAGATTTTGTAGTAGGTGTAGTGTATATTTATAGTGGAAATAGTTTTTTCTAACTATAATTATTATAAATAGTTGAAATAGTAATGGTGATGAGAGGTAGTATTTTGATAGGGTAATATTGTACAATGCATAATTTGTGTAAGAATTTGCACAAGTTTCAATACAGCCTGTGATTAAATATTAAATTTCAGCTAACAACCCACAATTGAATAAATAAATAACTCCCTGGGTGAGCTCACTTTTATAAGATTCGTGTACATTTATTCCAATGAAGGCTTACTCCTTCGAAACATGGAAATTCTAGTGCTTTCATGTGAAAGCCTGGATTTTAACAGTGCGTTCAGCAACTAAGACCTCGCATCCATCAAGGATAAAATCAAAGCAGTAATTCATAACACAGAGATCGAGTGAGGTGGTGCAGCGGCTGGCACACTGGACTCACATTCGGGAGGACGACGGTTCAATCCCGCGTCCGGCCATCCTGATTTAGGTTTTCCGTGATTTCCCTAAATCGCTCCAGGCAGATGCCGGGATGGTTCCTTTGAAAGGGCTCGGCCGACTTCCTTCCCTGTCCTTCCCTAATCCGATGAGACCGTTGACCTCGCTGTCTGGTCTCCTCCCCGAAAGAACCCAACCCATAACACAGAATGATATTACACTGTGCAGTGTAGGGTGTTCTGAATAGAAACTTCCTTTCAGATGAAAACTGGGTGTTCAACTGAATTGCTCTACCTCCTGAGATATTCAGGCACGTGTCACCAACCGTCAACGAAACTCCACTTCCGAAGTCTGGAAAGTAGAACAAATTTCCTGATGGAAGAGACTCACCTGGTCTGTCACTAACTGGATGGAGGTCGAGCGATAATCCACCTGCAGCTGAAAGGGAAAAACACCACACGCGTCGCGGTTCTATTGAACTGGTTCCCGACGGCAGTTACGTTGACGGGAGGAGACATGCTACTGTCGGGAGCGGTTTAGCGTAGGGCCTACGAGCGCGCGAGAGGTCTGGAGTACAGTGGCTGTACCAGCGCGGTCCTCCCTGCAGCAGCAGATGCGCGGAGCGAGGGAGAGGGCGGCTCCGGCAGCTGCCGCGGCGTGTTTCCGCTTTTTTATTCCGCCTGACTTCTCCTCTCCTCACTCTCCTCGGCCCCCCTCCCGCCCCTGCCCCCTTTTCGCGGGTGTGTCAGTCGCGCAGGGTGTGTGAGTGGTGGGGGGCAGTGATCACTCACCGACAGCCGCCCCCGGCCCGCTTGCAGACAGCTGACGTCGCGACACGGCGCCGACCGCCGCGCCGCTCAGCGCTGCTGAACCGCCGCCAACCCCCTGCCCTAGCAGCACGGCGCTGCCCGCGTCAGGGGTCAGCCGAGGGTGGGGGAAAACCCGTTCTGCACGTACCTCGATATTGCATCCGTCAGAAATTACAGTTAGGCAATACAACACGCCATAAAAATGAATACAATACACTGTTCCCCGACTAGGGAAAGGCTTTTCGCTATCAGTTTATTATTGGTTCGGCGATATCGATACCGATACCGCACTAGACAATCTCATATCAGATATCCATATGCGTTATGGAAACCTAAATACACTGCTAAGCCAAAACAACTGCCCCCTCCCCCTCCTCACGACACTGAATGTCCCGTGGGAGCATTGTAAGCACGAAATGAAAGTATACAGCGTGTTTCGCAGCATTCACATCAGACTTCTAGGAGCGATAGACCACGGCCTGGGGCACAACTTTGCCGCCTCCTTCTGTTAAACAATGACAGAAATAAGAAAATTCAAAAGAGGGATAAAAATTCAAGGTAAAACAATACCAATGATAAGATTGGCTAAAAACATGGCTATCATCAGTGACAGTATCTGTTGGAGGAATGACCAGTCTGATGATGATGATGAAGTCTCATACTCCGCAACAGAGCGTAGGGGACGATAAAGGAGACCCGCACCACCGTACTAGGCAAGGACCTAGTGGAGGAGGTTTGCCATTGCCTTCCTCCGACCGTAATGGGGATAAATGATGATGATGAAGACGGCACAACAACACTCTGTCATCTCGAGGCAGGTGAAAATCCCTAACCCCGTCGGGAATCGAACCCGGGACCCCGTGCTCAGGAAGCGACAACGCTACTGCGAGACCACGAGCTGCGGACAATAAACTGTCTAATGGGTACCGAATATGGATTGAGAGTAAATCGAAGAAAGGCGAAGTAATGAGAGAAATGCGAATAGTGAGAAACTTAATATCAGAATTGGTGATCACCAAGCAGATGAAGTTACAGACTTCTGTTTCCTAGTAGCAAAGGATCAAGGGGTTAGGTGCAAGGAGAACACAACAGGCAGTCTAGCACTGGGAAAAGGGCATCCCGGGCCAAGACAAGTCTGCTAGTATGAAACGTAGGTCTTGACTGGATGAAGAAAATTCTGATAATTTACGGTTGAAGTACAGCAATGTATGGTCGCGAGACGTGAAATGTGGGAAAACCGAAGAGAGTCGAAGCATTTGAGATGTGGCGCTACAGACGAATGTTGAAAACTTGGTGGACTGGTAAGGTAAGGAATGAGGAGGTTCTCCCCAGAATCGGCAAAACTAATACACTGAAGCCACTGACAAGAGGAAGGGACAGTATGATAAAACATGTGTTAAGAAGTCAGAGAGGTAAAATTGTTGGTAAGAATTGTAGAGAAAGTCAGAGATTGGAATGCGTCCAGAAAATAATTTAGGACGCAGGTAGCAGTTGCCAGTGTGTTCCTCTGAGATGAAAATGATGGCACAGGTCACAGGTCCACATAAACAAGTCAGAAAACTTTTGAATAACAATAATAATAAAAAAGGGACAATAATGTAATTAATAAGTACCGGTTTTTGTGGTTCGTACTCGATAGTTTTAGGTGGAGTGTTTCGCGGAATGTTTCATGAGCTTAAATCGTATTTTGCATATGGAGCTGCTCTGTTTGTGACCTTGTCAAGACAGCAGTCTTCGATCTACGGTACAGAGTCGCATTTTTTAAATCTTTCCGAATAGTAGAGCATTTAAATTCGTCACCCTACCAGCTAATGAGTTTTCATGTTTTGTAGCTTATTGCACCCCGGCTTAACTGAACTTCGGAAATAATTATATGCTATTTTATTCAAACATTCTGTAATTGGATTTTTTAGACATGACATTCCTGTTCAGACTAATTTACCCTGAATGGTACTTTGCAGTTAGCACAGTCGCATTTGATATACAATTAAGTTTACCATCAGCAAAGACAATTTCTCCTCTGTTAAACTGTTTGTGTAAACAATAACCAGCTGTTCAGCAGTCAAGGTGAACACTACGCATCGTGCTTTTATGTTTTGATTTTCAGAAGAAAAGGTAATTGACGGAAAAGACGGTAGTAGCAGAGCTCCAGTTCATGATTTCTTGTACAGTGTGATTATTTTATGTCTTATAATTGTGATCTATGATAATAATCCCTGTACATAATTCCTGTTGCAACCAGCGGGGCTATAAGCATCGTTGTTTACACGTTTCTCATGTAAATTCAGAGGCTTGCTAAGGCTAATTAGGCTCACACACTGAATTAAGTACAGTACTGGCCATTAAAATTGCTACACCACGAAGATGACGTGCTACAGACGCGAAATTTAACCGACAGGAAGAAGATGCTGTGATATGCAAATGATTAGTTTTTCAGAGCATTCACACAAGGTTGACGCCGGTGGCGACACCTACAACGTGCTGACAAGAGGAAAGTTTCCAACCGATTTCTCATACACAAACACCAGTTGACCGGCGTTGCCTGGTGAAACGTTGTTGTGATGCCTCGTGTAAGGAGGAGAAATGCGTACCATCACGTTCCGACTTTGATAAAGGTCGGATTGCAGCCTATCGCGATTGCGGTTTATCGTATCGGGACATTGCTGCCTGCGTTGGTCGAAATCCAATGACTGTTAGCAGAATATGGAATCGGTGGGTTCAGGAGGGTAATACGGATTGTCGTACTGGATCCCAAAGGCCTCGTATCAGTAGTAGTCGAGATGACAGGCGTCTTATCCGCATGGCTGTAACGGATCGTGCAGGCACGTATCGATCCCTGAGTCAACAGATGGAAACGTTTGCAAGACAACAACCATCTGCACGAACAGTTCGACGATGTTTGCAGCAGCATGGTCTATCAGCTCGGAGACCATGGCTGCGTTTACCCTTGACGCTGCTTCACTGACAGGAGCGCTTGCGATGGTATACTCAGTGACGAACTTGGGTGCACGAATGGCGAAACGTCATTTTTTCGGATGAATCCAGGTTCTGTTTACAGCATCATGATGGTCGTATCCGTGTCTGGCGACATCGCGGTGAACGCACATTGGAAGCGTGTATTCGTCATCGCCATACTGGCGTATCACCCGGCGTGATGGTATGGGGTGCCATTGATTACACGTCTCGGTCACCTCTTGTTCGCATTGACGGCACTTTGAACAGTGGACGTTACATTTCAGATGTGTTACGACCCGTGGGTCTACCCTTCATTCGATCCCTGCGAAACCCTACATTTCAGCGGGATAATGCACGACCGCATGTTGCAGGTCCTGTATGGGCCTTTCTGGATACAGAAAATGTTGGACTGCTGCCCTGGCCAGCACATTCTCCAGATCTCTCACCAATTGGAAACGTCTGGTCAATGGTGGCCGAGCAAGTGGCTCGTCACAATACGCCAGTCACTACTCTTGATAAACTGTGGTATCGCGTTGAAGCAGCATGAGCAACTGTACATGTACCTGCCATCCAAGCTCTGTTTGACTCAATGCCCAGGCGTATCAAAACCGTTATTACGGCCAGAGGTGGTTGTTCTGGGTACTGATTTCTCAGGATCTATGCACCCAAATTGCCTGAAAATGTAATCACATGTCATTTCTAGTATAATATATTTATCCAATGAATACCCCTTTATCATCTGCATTTCTTCTTGGTGTAGCAATTTTAATGACCAGTTGTGTATTTGCTACGGCCATTATAAACACGTTGTTCTAAGCAAGTCTCTCCTGTTCTAGATCACCGTTCCAAATATTCAGTTAATATCTAAATTTGTGGCTCTAAGCTTTCTGTATGAGCGGGCACTTCACTTTAGGACAGATTTCGGAATTATTATTATAGGCAATCTGTTTTCAAATCTATATCGTACGCTTTTGGCCTTTGCTCCCACTCTTCCTCTTTTATTCTTCCTCTACAAGCTGCTGGCTTTCTCTTCTTCTGCTGACGTGCATATAAAGCTCATACCGTGATCTGATGCTTTCAGAGACTCGATGAACGCTTCTCACGCGCATATTACGCGGATCATAGCCTCGTTTGCAGGCGTGCGGTCCTCATAAAGCGGCGAGACGCGGCACCGCTCGCGCAGTCTGGAGACGGCGGGAGGCGTCGAATACATTCTGTAGGAGCGAGCCGTTTCCCCGTGATAGGGCCGGCTGCGTCGTATTTCCTCGCAGCCGAGAACCTCCGGTGTCTGTGCCTGGCACTGGCTGCGCTCAGGAATAGCGCCGTCTGCGCTCGGTTCGGCTATACTGCGGTGCGGTTAGACCGTCGACCCTGTGGCTTCAAGTGGCCCATACGCAGTCGACCAGGCACCAGCGCCGCCGCCCCCGCATGCACTTGACATTTCTTGTGCCGCGAGGAGGCTCTGGCCGCGTCGCAGTTCGGGAGCTCAGCGGAGACGTCTCACATCCAACAGGGATTTGGGGACCCCCGGCGGCAGGGCACGGAGCCTGGATCTCTATTCCGGCGAAAAATCCCCGGTGGAAGGGAAGAGAGCGCCTGTGCTCATACTGATACCTCGCTCTTGCCGCCAGACTGACTGTAGAAGAGAGGAGGGAAAAAGAGAATGTCTAAATCGCAGTATGTCTCAAGGAGACGAGTACAGTAGATTAGAAAAATTGGCGAAAGGCAGACTTAGGCAAGTGGAGAGGCTTTACAGTACTCCAGGGAGAAATGCTGAAGTGCAAGGCACCTATAGTACCGCACACCTCACAGAATTTTAACATACTGCGTGTCGATTGTGATTCAAATGGTTCAAATGGCTCTGAGCGCTATGGGACTTAACTTCTGAGGTCATCAGTCCCCCAGAATTTAGAAATACTTAAACCTAACTAACCTAAGAACATCACACACATCCATGCCCGAGGCAGGATTCGAACCTGTGACCGCAGCGGTCACGCGGTTAGAGACTGTAGCGTCTAGAACCGCTCGGTCACCCCGCCCGGCGAATTGATTGTGGAATCGTAGCTCGAAGGCAGACAGGTCTGTACGACAATGGCGTTTCCTTCCTGGTATATAAAGTTAATTCGGCACGAATTATATGTAAACTCAATATGACGGGTAACAGCGAAGCGGTTTAACAAAATGATCAATTTGAGCTAGCTGCATAAAGTGAATTGCGGAGAATGATGGTAGTGTTTCCGCACTGTATGCCATTTCCGCCTTGAATATTCCAAAGTCACGTAAATAGAGACAGAGATACCTCCTAGTGGACACGGTTGCTGTAGCGAGACCAGGAACTTTCTTCAAAGACATTTTACAAGTACATTTTTTATCATTCTGTTGAGGTAATATATTTATTTCTTGACTCCGATTTCTACTTGTTGTTCGTCACCCTGATTTGAGTTTTGTGAGGTTTTTCCATCTTATCCTCTGTGCCCATTTCTTCCTCTTCTTCTCTCTGCTCACTTCCTACTCCCTCCTCTCACTCTCTCCATCTTCTCCCCTCTCATTTCTCTCTGCCCATGCAACTTTCGTAACGCTATCGTATATTTCATGACTTGTTTGATCGGAATTTAAACATAAAAAACTGAGATTTTCTACAGCAGATCAGTACTTCACAAAAATTGGGAAACAGAATATATGGCCAATAAAACTAACTACCTCTGCTTATTTTTCATTCATAAGATAAGCAACCAGCGACTATGCGGAGATATACTAGCCCAAATATACTCGTGAGAGTTCTCTTTCATATGTCTGACGGTGTATATGAATGGCGCATTTGTTCATAAACGACATTAATGCAGTTCCACATGTACAGATTGACATTATGGGCGGTAAGTGCGGCACTGGGCATTTACTATATTATCGTCACGCTTTTTGTAATAATTTAGTTGTTTCTATTACTCTTACTCTCTTCGTGTTGCAATTTTTAACATTTACCGATTTTCAATGGCCGGCCGCTGTGGCCGAGTGGTTCTAGGCGCTTCAGTCCGGAACCGCTCTGCTGCTACGGTCGCAGGTTCGAATCCTGCCTCGGGCATGGCTGTGTGTGATGTCATTAGGCTGGTTAGGTTTAATTAGCTCTAAGTCTAGGGGACTTAGTCCCACGGTGCATAGAGCCATTTGAACCATTTTTGATTTTCAATGAAGAAATAACACTGCCAAACGGTTGCAAATAATTGTTTAATACCTTTACCCAGCTTTCGACAGCTCTGAGGATGTCTTCATCATAATGCAAATTTAAGAGCCTTATAAAATAACACAAGAAATATAGGTTTGGCTTCAGATGGTTGAAATGGCTCTGAGCACTATGGGACGTAACAGCTGAGGTCACCAGTACCCTAGAACTTAGAACTACTTAAATCTAACTACGCTATGGACATCACACACATCCATGCCCGAGGCAGGATTCGAACCTTCGACCGTAGCGGTCGCGAGGTTCCAGACTGAAGCGACTAGAACCGCTCGGCCACTGCTGCCGGCAAAAATAAGTTTGACAGATATGTTAACCAACATGAAGAAAGTCATAACATAGAAATTGCGAGAAGGCAATATTCAGAGGTTAGAGCAGATACGATCATGTCACTAATTAAAAATTAAAAGCATACCAGTCATTGGAACGTACACCTTGCAAATAACATCAGACTGAGCGGGTCAGTGGCTTACATTGCTGCTACAAACAAGATACAAGTTGCACTGCCTATCTGACGCGCAGTGACATTCCCCATTTGAGACATTACAACAGAAACAAGCGAATTTAACAACAGTTAATTATTTTTAAAAAATTCAAATAATGATAGCTTAATGAATTTTTTCAAAATACAAAGTAGAGGAGTAAATGAAGTACAACTGAGAGCCATCTACTAGGCTTTACTGAAATTCCCGTTACGTAAAGTACAGAGTTTTGTTGAATATTTAACAAAGATCTGCACAGTTCAGAAACATCTGCATGAAGGAAACTTTAGTAGTACACATCTATATGAGATCTGAGGAAAAAGATGTTTTGGAGCCAGAGGCAGGAAACCATAACAAAAATTAAAAGAATAAAAAATCCGGCAGTAGTGATAAACGCCATTTAAAAATCTTTTGTTGTGTAATTATAACTGTTCGTTGAGGATGAGGGCATCGTTCTTAGAAATATGCTTGAAAATTTCAAGCTATTCGAGTCGTTGAGCCTGTGATCTTTCTTTTCCGTAAGTAAAATGGAAATTTCTTCGACACTTCTCGTTTTCTGACGGGAAATTAACAGATGTTCCGCAAAAGTGTCTCTTTCTCACAGTAATTGCTCCTTATACCCGGAACTGAAAGATCCTGCAGTTTGTTCAATATAAAAGCAGGACAAATATCACTAGTGATTTTATAAATGGATGCTGTGTATAGGAGTAACTGTGGACTTGTGTTGCTGAATAAAATTTTTCTGCAAGGTATTGTTAGTAGAAAATCCAACTCAGCATCCGTATTTTTTAACTAGAAGGCGACCGATTTGTTCGTGCAGAATTTCATTTCCTAACTCGAAATCCAACGTGATCAGTCTACTGCAAAAGCTAGATTTTGTTTCTAGCATTTCAGATTTGATTGGAAGGGAAAAATCTATATCAGGTGTTCATCATCAGGAAACCGCACATTTGAGTTGCAACAAATAATATACTTTAACTATTTGGGATCTGTGATGTGAAAACACAGTTCTTCGATTCTCTGGAGTGTGGAACAGAAAGTCGCACTTTCTTCTTTATTTTAAATCGCCTCCGGTTGCGGTCCTCAAAGCGACTGTCTAGTCGTATAATTATAGAAAGGCGTCCTGAGAGGACACAGGACACTTTCGATCGCCGAGGCTATTCTCTCTTAGTACATGTCAGGTGTCCTGTGAAAATACAGGACGTTCTTTCAGGACGCCTGACATAATGATATACGGATAATGGCCTTGGGGACCGAAATCGGTCGTGATTTAAAACAAAAAAGAGTGCAACTGGTGCTGACATTTTGACCAAAGCCGTTAACACAGTTGCGGAATCGTCACCATGATTTTCCACGTGCTGGACAAGATATTAAAAAAAACTATTGTGATAATATTGTTTTGCGATAAGCACTAAGCTGTACATAGTACACTCAATTCGCTGCTGTATTGTGATCCTAGGTAAGCCAATAATGGAAGACAAACCTCGTCTCAACCAATTTTTATGTATATCCAGAGTATCGGTTTCACCTCTTGCCACAGCACTGACTTCAAATACAAAACTAATGAAAGAGTGCAAAGCTGGCCATAATACGACAAAAAGTTATATGTAGCGTCAGATGGATAAAAACGGAACCTTAGGTTAGTCATAACTAATTATTGTGAATCGCAGTTCGTCACCTTCGAGAAACTTTTGTTATAACTACGGAAATTGTGCAAACTGAACCATAAGAAAATTTATACATAATGTCACGTGTTTGAAGACGTACTCCTCAACAAAGATCGGGAATACCATTTCCAAGAACCAGGCCTTCGTGGTTGACTTCGTCGCACAACTTTGTGATTTCAGATATCGCCTCTCCTGGCGTTGCATGGCGTATCAGTGAAATATTACACGTGAATGGTGGAATTAACTTTTTCTCATATCTCACCCGGCATGCAAGACGAAATACTAGCATAATGTGTAGTGTAGAGGAGTCGTACAAGAGATAATACCGCTTCGGCAAATCTAGAGATTCGGGAGTTTGATTCCTCCATCATACCTGTATTCTGGCGGCAATTAGGCGATCAATTATACAGCAGTGAGTCAGTAAATATATTCGGGCTGAGAGAGAGGGACATATGCTCTGATGAGTTGTTGGGTTGTTGTTTTGGGGGGAGGAGACCAAACTGCGAGGTGATCGGTCTCATCGGATTAGGGAAGTATGTGTAACGAAGTCGGCCGTGCCCTTTTCAAAGGAACCATCCCCGAATTTGCCTGAAGAGATTAAGGGAAATCATGGAAAACCTAAATCAGGACGGCCGGAAGCGGGATTGAACCGTCATCCTCCCGAATGCGAGTACAGTGCGCTAACCACTGCGCCACCTCGCTCGGTACACGCTCTGATGATGGGTCAAATGGCTCTGAGCACTATGGGACTCAACTGCTGAGGTCATTAGTCCCCTAGAACTTAGAACTAGTTAAACCTAACTAACCTAAGGACATCACAAACATCCATGCCCGAGGCAGGATTCGAACCTGCGACCGTAGCGGTCTTGCGGTTCCAGACTGCAGCGCCTTTAACCGCACGGCCACTTCGGCCGGCACGCTCTGATGACTATCGAGTGTTAGTGAAATATAAATGGAAGCTACAAGATGTGGTAACCTGTCAATAGGGAAGTCACTACTAATAATGCAATAATGCAAGTGTGTGTCACAAGACTGCCGAGGAGACAGTCACGAGGTTCGGGTGCTACTAACTGAATTCTTACAACGTGGGTATGAGTATTTTTTTTTTTTTTCAGCTATAAGTCTTCAGACTGGTTTGATGCGGCGCGCCACGAATTCCCCTCCTGTGCCAATCTCTTCATCTCAGAGTAGCACTTGCATCCTACGTCCTCAGTTGGCTGCTGGATGTATTGCGATCTCTGACTTCCTCTACCGTTTTTACCCACTGCGGCTCTCTTTTTCTTGTCAGTGCTTTCCGTATGTTCCTTTCCTCGTCGATTCTTGGGAGAACCTCCTCATGCCTTACTTTATCGGTCCACCTAATTTTCATCATTCGTCTCTAGCACCGTATCTCAAATGCTTCGATTCTCTTCTGTTTCGGTTTTTCCACAGTCCATGTCTCGCTACCATATAATGCTGTGCTCCAAACGTACATTCTCAAACGTACTTTCCTTCTTCCTCAAATTAAGACCTACGTTTGATAGTAGCAGCCTTCTCTTGGCCACAAATGCCCTTTTTGCCAGTGTTAGACAGCTTCTTTTTTTTTTTTTTTTTTTTTTTTTTTTTTTTTTTTTTTTTTTTTTTTTTTCAAACTTGCTCCGTCCATCGTGTATTATCTTGCTGCCTAGGTCCTGATGTTAAATTACTCGCTGTTCTCATTTCTGCTACTTCTCATTACTTTCGTCTTTCTTCGTCTTTACGCTCAATCGATCTTCTCTACCCATTAGTTTGTTCATTCCATCCAGCAGATCAAGTAATTCTTCCTAACTTTCATTCAGGATAGCAATAGCATCAGCGAATTGTATCACTGATATCCTTTGACCTTGAATTTTAACCTACTCTTGAACCTTTTTTTTTATTACCATCACTGCTTCTTGTGTGTACAGACTGAACATTAGGGCCGAAAGACAACATCCCTGCCTTACACTCTTTTCGATCGGAACGCTTAATTCTTGGCTTTCTACTCTTATTATTCCCTCTTGGTCCTTGTACATGTCGTACATTACCCATCACTCTCTATAATCTTACTCCCGTTTTCCTCAAAATTTCGAACATCATCTGACGAATCTGCACTACTAGCCGCTAAATCTACGTCACTAGGCAAGATATTAAAAAACGAAACGTATTGCTTATTGTAAGCATACAGTACAGAGGGAAGGATACATAATCACATTTATAAGTGGTTTAGCATGCATACTGGGTGCGATACTTAACACATCTGATAATTATCATTTATTCTTCGGTCTCAATTGCGAATTTTTAATTAGATTTCATGTTTCGATCACTAAGGATCACAGAATACGCTGGTACGTGATTCTGAGCAGACATGACGGGTTGCTGATGCAACTACTGTGATCTGAAGATGATAGTGAGTGATTTAAACCTAATTAAAATGCGAGAATGAGACTGAACAATAAATGAGAATTATCTCAAACATCAGTACAGTTGCTAACTCTCTCAAGACGAATATATTGGCTATAGTTTACCAAAACTGTAACGGGCTGGGCATCGAGTCGAAACTGAACTTGTGTGAACATGTCGGTACGTCGTTTTACAACACATTTCATCAATTCCAGTAGCTCTCGAGTGGTGACGTAACAGACCCTCCGCAACGCATGATTAGATGTTTTCAACGGAAGAGATATCTGATGGACTTACTGGTCACGTCAGTAACTGAACACTACCTGTATCGAAGTAGGCCGAGAAAGCACGAGCAAAATGCAGTCTTGCATTAACTTGTCGAAAAATAACGTCACGAAGACCTCCAAAGTAGAGAACAGCCGTCCACCTTAACACGTTAGAAACGTAACGACTGCCGTCCAAATTAAAGCCTATGTGAACAAGAGACGAACCCTTGTGTGCCGAAAGGAAGCCAATACCAAAACACCAATCTAGTAACGTTCGCTCTCCTCGGAGCCCCCACACAAGAATACGTCAATCGTGATACAGTACGCAAAATCGGATGCTTGTGTGCCGAAAGGAAGCCAATACCAAAACACCAATCTAGTAACGTTCGCTCTCCTCGGAGCCCCCACACAAGAATACGTCAATCGTGATACAGTACGCAAAATCGGATGCTGTCAGAAAAGGCCTCTCGCTCTGCTCAAGGCAAGCCGCAACCATAGTCAACATGCTGACAAACCGTGTCGTTGGCGCACTTTCGATATGGATACTTGTCTTGCCGCAAACTAGGCATTTTCTTACTTAATCGTTGATGCACTTGTCCACTGCAGTAGACAGATGTTATTGTCCCTTCTTTGGTGTTTCCAGTCAGTCCTGAGACTGCAAATGAACGCGGCCCATTCCAGAGCACCCTCCCTACTGGTACTGCGACCTGTGTACATTAGCAGCATCACGATTGATTGGAAACTCCAAAGACACAAACATTAACAGCTGTCCACTGCAATGGACATGTACCCCACAGAGTTGAGTTACGTAACGTGGCTATACGATCATGCACAGCCGAGCACGCATGTGTATCCTCTCCGGTGCTAGTCGCTTGTGGCCGTTGACGTCGTGCATAGTTTCAAATAAGGCCCTCCTGAATCCACATTCATATGATAGTCATGGGATCTCAATTAACGCGAGCAGAAAAATGGTGGAAAGTGAATCGCGTTCTAGGAAGATCACCATACTACCGCTGTCGTCTTTCGAGTCTTCCCGGTAGGCGTTTCCCTTCCTATTCTCACAAACAGTCAATATTCAATCTTGATTTGTGAATGAGAAACCAAGAGCGTAATCTTTTCTTGTGCCTGAAGAGACTACGTAATATGCAGTTTATCCCTAGACAATACCAAAAGTGGTCCCGCTAGTATAAAATGTCGCTGGGATTACTGTCTTTTTCGTAGGGAAACAGAAACAGCAGAACATGTCGGTTAGGAGGACTCACTGACTTCGAACGAGGACTAGTCATTGGATGTCACGAGAGCAACGGATCCATCAGAAGCATTTCAACCCTTCTAAGGCTCCCCATGTCGACTTTTGGTGATGTGATGGAGGAACAGCCCAGCGAGACCAAGACAGCATGCACTTCATGACGAGGAGTGTCGAGCTTTGCAAGCGGTGGTTCTAAAAACTCGCATGAAATCAATGATAGCAAACACTCGTGAAATCCATTGTGCTACCAACAGTCTAACTGGTAGAACGAGTGTGTGTAGCGCGTCAAAACCAATGGGGTACAGCAGTCGAGCAGCTCTTCGTGAGCCAGGCATATCTGTAGTCAGTGCTAAGTGACGCTTGAGCTGGTGTAAACAGAGACGCCACTGGACAGTGCACAAATGGGAACGGGTGATTTGGATTGTGAAATCACCCGATGGAAGGATTTGGCTTTGGAGAACGTCGGGTAACTGTTAACTGACATTATTTGCGATGCCAACAGTGAAGTACGGAAGAGGTGGTGTTGCGGCTTGGGGATATATTTCGTAGACAGGGTGTGGCTCACTTCTTGTGCTCAAGAAAACACGAAATGAGGCAGATGATGTATATATTTTACAGTACTGTGTACTGCGTACTGTAGATCAATAGTTCGGACACGGTGATTGTTTGTATCAAAATGCACCCTGTCAGAAAGTAACATCTGTGAGGCAATGGATTGCGGCCAATAACATTTACTAAATGGACTCGCCTTCTTCCAGCACCTATTTGAACTTAACGGAATATCTCTGGGATACGTTAAACGTTGACATGTACCAGCGAGTAACATCTCTATCTTCTCTGGTTTCGGCTCCATCCTCCATAGACATCCAGACACCTGACTGAAAGCGTCCCAAGCAAATTTCAAAAGGTGATAAACGTCCACGGTGGACGCACCCCATATTAATGTCCAGTAATAGATATCTGGATACATTTGATCAGAATAGCGAAACTTTTAGCTATTTTCCGCGGTTGCGCTGAAATGCTAATCATTTGCCCGTAGTACACTTGAATTTAAAACTCTTATGTGTATACTTACGTGCTACTTCGTCATCCTGACAAGTTTTTCCTGCCCTGCTCAGCACCTGGATCATTTCGTCTTAACCAATATCAACGACTCCTTATAATGGGCTGGTATTAAATCATACATGTATTAAATCATACTTAAAGAAGAATGTAATAATTCCAATCCCAAAAAAAGCAGGTGTTGACAGATGTGAAAATTACCGAACTATCAGTTTAATAAGTCACAGCTGCAAAATACTAACGCGAATTCCTTACAGACGAACTGAAAAACTGGTAGAAGCGGACCTCGGAGAAGATCAGTTTGGATTCCGTAGAAATATAGGAACACGTGAGGCAATACTGACCCTTCGACTTATCTTAGAAGAAAGATTATGGAAAGGCAAACCTACGCTTCTAGCATTTGTAGACTTAGAGAAAACTTTTGACAATGTTGAATGGAACACTCTCTTTCAAATTCTGAAGGTCGCAGGGGTAAAATACAGGGAGCGGAAGGCTATTTACAATTTGTACAGAAACCAGATGGCAGTTATAAGAGTCGAGGGGCATGAAAGGGAAGCAGTGGTTGGGAAGGGAGTGAGACAGGGTTGTAGCCTATCCCCGATGTTATTCAATCTAAATATTGAGCAAGCAGTAAAGGAAACAAAAGAAAAATTCGGAGTAGGAATTAAAATCTATGGAGAAGAAATAAAAACTTTGAGGTTCGCCGATGACACTGTAATTCTGTCAGAGACAGCAAATGACTTGGAAGAGGCAGTTGAATGGAATGGACAGTGTCTTGAAAGGAGGATATAAGATGAGCATCAACAAAAGCAAAACGAGGATAATGGAATGTAGTCGAATTAAGTCGGGTGATGCTGAAGGCATTAGATTAGGATATGATAAACTTAAAGTAGTAAAGGAGTTTTGCTATTTGGGGAGCAAAATAACTGATGATGGTCAAAGTAGAGAAGATATAAAATGTAGACTGGCAATGGCAAGGAAAGCGTTTTTGAAGAAGAGAAATTTGTAAACATCGAGTATAGATTTAAGTGTCAGGAAGTCGTTTCTGAAAGTATTTGTATGTAGTGTAACCATGTATGGAAGTGAAACGTGGACGATAAATAGTTTGGACAAGAAGAGAATAGAAGCTTTCGAAATGTTGTGCTACAGAAGAATGCTGAAGATTAGATGGGCATATCACATAACTAATGAGGAGGTATTAAATAGAAATGGGGAGAAGAGGAGTTTGTGGCACAACTTGACTAGAAGAAGAGATCAGTTAGTAGGACATGTTCTGAGGCATCAAGGGATCACCAGTTTAGTATTGGATGGCAGTTTGGAAGGCAAAAATCATAGAGGGAGACAGAGAGGTGAATACACTAAGCAGATTCAGAAGGATGTAGGTTGCAGTAGGTACTGGGAGATGAAGAAGCTTGCATCAAACCAGTCTCAGGACTGAAGACCACAACAACAACAACATTAAATCATAAATATTCTTTTTTGTGTGATATTGTACTGCAGAACAACAAGACGAGCCCGCTAGTTATGTGCCAGCACCACGTTGTGCTATCCACTTTACTCACTTTCCATCTTGCTTCACTGCTTGCCGAGCTCTAATTTTGTCGGGCTTGGAAGCAATGTAGACAATAGCGAGCTGAGCAAACACGAGGCTGCTAATGACGCAGTACCCCCCTCGGCAGCCTGCTGCACCCTCCGAGAGGGTTAGGCCACCCTCCACTGCAGCCACGCAGCGTTTGAAAGCAGCTTGCATGTCGCCCCTCCCCTGGTCTGGTAATCCAGTGGTTCCTCCGGCAACGCCGCTGGCCAGTGCAGTACCTTCTCATAATGGTGTGTCCGTCGGCGGATCAAAGGGGCGCACTGCTGTGTGGGCATCGCATGATAATACTTGTGGCTGGCCTGAGGGGAAAGTCTAGCAAAATGTTACAGCCTCTCCGCCCCCTTGTAGTTTCCGATATTGCGCGGAAGACAATCACCGCATATGAGCCTGTTTTCCCGAAACAGTGTTCTACCACGTATAGAAAACGCATCTGTCTTTCATATCAGAAAAACAACCGGATAGCCACCATCTAGTCACTTACCACTGCTGTGTCAGGGACGCAAAGAATCTAATAAAACGAATAATCCTGTCGCTTACGTGGAGCATAGTCAATCACCTGTCGCAATAACAATATTTTACAAGAATAGACAATGGTATAATTTTTTCATTAGAATTTTTAAGTATAGTGTTTGTGCAAACATTAATCTATTTGTTTATCAGATAAGTTATTTAATATCTTGGTACTAATAAAAGAGTCATGAAATACGTGTTGTTCTTTGAAACATGTAGTGTTATCTTTGAAAACTGTGCATCCTCATATAGCATTGTCAACTAAACGAAGAAGTGACGTCATTTTGCTGTCACAAATAAAAGAAATCAGCAGAACTGGCTGGTACGCCATGCGTTTAAAAAAATTATACATAAATTCTCGTCTAATTATTTATATGGCCCAAGACAATCTCGCATATCTACGTTTAAGAGTACACGATAAGCCCGATAGGTACGCGTTTCTGGCGTTTTGACAACTCACTGAAAGTCCTGACTATATAAAACCTCCAAATCTATGACCGTGATGCAGCAACCGTATTATATTCTCAGTAGGAAAAAGTAGTCTAGGTTGCAAAAACGTCATAACCATTATTGACGCATCTTGCCTTTTTGAGGCATCTTCAGAATTCTTATGGGAATTGAGGGTGTCGAATTAGTCAAGTAGTCAAAATTTTGATGTGGATCTTCGGCTAAGGCATGCAGCTATCCTTAGATAGGGTCATACTTCTAATCATGACTAAAATATTGGCATTAACATCTACTACAATTTCTATACCAGTATTTGTGTCAAGATTAGAAGTTTGTCCCTATCGAAACAAAGCTGCATGCCTTCGCCGAAGACGTATACCAAAATTTTCCCTACTTATGACAGATGCGATTCCCGCAGTTACCATACGAATTCTGAAGATGCCTCAAAAAGGCGAAACGCGTCAATAAAATTTATGCTGTTTTTCAACCTAGACTGTTTTTTTCACACTCAAGGTCCTTGTTATTTTATCCCGCATTAACAACAACTGTGACTTCGAGTTGTAGCTTATGGCCCCACCACATGTTGAAGCCCGGTATGGGACCTATGTGTCATCGGCTGATGGACTCCTGGACAGGCCGGTCACCAGGTCTACACCGTGCATGTGCAGGTCCACCACTCGCGTACAGACTGAACCCTCTCCCTTCATTACAGACAACAGAGCGCGATTCCGCTCTCCAATCGACTCTTCCAGGACGTCAGTGTAACCGTGCTTGGCAGTGTCGTGGTATCAGTGGTAGACTGGCTAGAAACACACGGGATCTTAGTTCTGCTGCAAGCACGCGGTTCCCAATGGTCCTCGGTGACACAGCAGGTGCGATATGAATCCAGTTCTTTTCCTGGATTCTTTTCGGTCGGTCACCGCTGCTCGCAAAATGCGTCGACCCTAATATGCATCTGTACAACGTGGACGTCCAGAAATTGGTCTACATGTGCCTGAAATTTTCTTATCCACTGCTGGAAGCATTGGCTTGCCACCTACACACAGTGTCCTACATGTGCAGCAGTCATTCGATAATGTCCATTCAGCTTCCCGCAGGCCCATAATGCGAACCCGTTCAAATGGCTGAAGTTATTCAACCTGACTAGACCTACATATTCGGGGTCAGGTCATGTTTGTATCCTAGAAAGGATGTTCCAAATACTGTTCACCTTTAAACTCTTCACAGTTACTGCGCAAGGAGACAAAACAGAGGGCGCACAGATGGGCCTCCTGAGCACAGTCTAAAATCCACTGACCAAGACAAACGAATCATCAACGTTACTACCCCTCAGTATCCATAAATTACAATCTGGTGCCGCTGAACACTGTCCTTGAGGGTGCAGAATTTTTTTCCAGCAGTGTATTAATACAGAAACCTAACTATTGACGCTACTATGTACTCGTCATTGGCCCGCTCAGTGATACATTACATAGACTGAATTTCATTAACAGGGCTGTACAGTTAAAGAGTGGTCTGATTCTGTCATACTAATTGTGTATCACTAAATGTCAACAAGCACGGAAGAGCGATTTCAAATTTTGTCAATGCGCATATTGTCATTTTACGGCAAGCATAGTAAACTACTCGCCTATTTGCTGTACACCACAGTGAAGAATTCGAACATTTGACCACCATAGTCAGACGCAAAACGTGGAAGATCTTTCTTGTTGTGATTGCCTCCGATCGAAAACTTTAGATGAGTATTGTTACATATTTTCTGTGAATTGTAGGTAGCCGGAGGAGAACGCAACACAACTGCGCATTGCCTTCGTCGTGCAAGTAGAGGGTATGGATGGGCACGTGCCGACCCACACAGTACGCAACCGTACCAACACGATTAATTTGGAATCTAGATGTCCATTACGAACCACAGTAGAGAGCCCTAGCACTGAAGCACGCGAAGACGGTGAGCAGGTGAACTTATAGAACCTGGATCAATGGCGTCGGGATCTCTTCAGCGACGAGTGCAACACTTGCCCGATGATCATCGCCAATATCAATGGCTATCTGAGGATTGCGCCGTATCGGTGCATGGTCCTCCAATATTATGTTCGTCTTTCAAGATGATGATGCAATGGTGAGTCTCACTATGGTGGTCCAATGTTCGAATCCTTCGCTGTGGTGTACGACAAACAGGTGAGTAGCTTACCACGCTCGAGGCAAAGTGACAACGTGCGCATTGTCAAAATTTGAAATCACTCTGCCGTGCTGATAGGAGGCAGTAATAAACTGAACAGAATGATCCGGATCCGCTGTAACTTGTGCGGTGCTTTAGACCCTCCTCAGAGACTGGATGACCTCAGGGCGGTCGCCGTTGAAGATCGTGCCGGCTTCAGCAGGAATGTCTAGATCACACTATGGAAAATATACTGTGTAGGATCCAAGCATTCTGTATTCGATGGAGTGGAAACAACACGTTATTGGCTGGCATTCAGTAGTAGACTTTGATTTCGCAGATGTGCATTTTAGGAAAGGTTGCGCTATATCGGAGATCCATGCAGGGGGGGGGGGGGGGGGAGGTCAACGCCACGGGCACGAATGCAGTCTACATGGCCTTTGGACGCCTCAGCATCTCGAGTTCCCCATGTCATGTCACAGTCACTGCCGGAAACAGGCGGCGGTACTATCGCTGGCTTCCGATTGACATATTGACATCCCCACATAACGCGTGACAAGAAAATACACTGAAGAGCCAGAGCCAAAGAATCTGATACACCAGCCTATATCGTGTAGCCGCCCCCACCCCTCGAGCATGCAAAAGTGCCGCAACTCGACGTGGCATGCGTGGCATGGACTCGACGAATTCCCCTGAAGAAGTGGCGCAGGGAACTGACACCATTCATCCTGCAGTGCTGACTATAAATCGAAGGGAGTGGAGATCTCTTCTGAACAGCACTTTGCAATGCATCCCAGATATTTCCAATAATGTTCATGTCTGGGGAGTTTGGTGGCCAGCGGAAGTGTTTAAACTCAAAAGTGTTCCTGGAGCCACTCTGTAGCAATTCTGGACTTGTGGGGTGTCGCATTGTCCTTCTGGAATTGCCCAAGTCGGTCGCAATGCACAATGGACATGAATTGATACAGGTGATCAGACAGGATGGTTACGTTCGTGTCACCTGTCAGAGTCGTATCTAGACGTATCAGTGGTCCCATATCACTCCAACTGCACACGCTCCACACCGTTACAGAACCTTCACCATCTTGGACAGTCCCCTGCTGACATGCATGGTCCATGGATTCATGAGGTTGTCTCCACACCTTCACACGTCCATATGCATCATACAAATTGAAACGAGACTCTTCCAGTCAGGCAACATGTTTCCAGTCATCAACAGTTCAACTTCGTGTTGACTGGCCCAGGCGAGGCCTAAAGCTTTGTGTCGTGCACTCATCAAGGTCATAGGAGTGTTACTTCGGCTCCGAAAGCGCGTTTCGATGATGTTCTGCTGAATGGTTCGCACGCTGACACTTGATGGCGCAGCATAGAAATCTGCAGCGGATGGGTTGCACTTCTGTCGTGTTGAACGCTTGTCTTCAGTCGTCGTCGATCCCGTTCTTGTAGGATCTTTTTCCGGCCGCAACGGTGTCGGAGATTTGATATTTTACCGGATTCCTGATATTCACGGTACAGTCGTGATATGATCGTACGGAAAAATCTCCACTTCATAGCTACCCGGAGATGCTGCGTCCCATCGGTCGTGCGCTGACTATAACACCGCGTTCAAACTCAATTAAATCTTTATAACCTGCCGTTGTAGCAGCAGTGAACTGTCTAACTGCGCCAGACACTTGTCTTATAATGGCGTTGTCTACAGCAGCGCCGTATTCTACCTATTTACATAGTACTTTATTTGAATACGCATGGCTATACCAGTTTCTTTGGCACTTCATTGTAGTATCGTGAGTATTCCGCCACCGGCAGGTATAAAGGCCGGCGCGTGGGCTGCACGAGCCAGTGCATCCTGCTTCGAGAGCCTCTCCTGACCTTTGGGCGGATGCTACTCCCATCATCGCCTCAGGATGCTCTCGAAGCACATCACTGGGGCCGACATAGCAGTTCTCAGCTTCCATCGTTGTTTGCTCTGTGGACTTAGTCTGTATTAAGGACAGATTTTACTGTACTTGTGTTAGACCTAATCAGGAGGGCATTCTCGGGACTTGGATTATTTCCCTGCAAGTCAGTCAGGCGATCTTGTGTAGCAGCTCTATCAAGCCTCTGTATCCGTATCTAGTGAGACGCTGTAGTTTGTGCCTTTCGTTCTGACAATCGAAGCAGACGTACTATATTGTCAGTAAACTGAGTAAGGCCTGACTCCTGTTTTCCCTGTGTCCCCGTGAGGGACACTTCAGGTTTTCTTTATTTTGTTCATTGTTTTGATTGTATTTCACACATATGTTGTAATTTTAGTTTCTTAAACCTTATTCTTTCGTTCTCTGCCCATTCTGAATCGACACCCATACACATTTGTAGATTTGCATGTTTGGTCATTTTGAAGCACTTTAGAAATGTTCGAGACAAACTATCATTTTCAGATTAAAAAATGTATTAAGGTTATGAGACAACAGCAGTGACACTGTATGTCTAGGTGGCTATAATTCTGGGCTACAGCAAATAAGCCTACATTCTGCATAAAACTTTACCAAAGTTCAATTCGTCATTGTTTCAAAATACGGAGATAGTCGAGTGCTAGTTCATCCCCTTGAGGTGCTGGCAACAGCTGAAAAATTCCCTTCGTCTACAAGACGTTATTCAAATAATAAATGGGGACAAAACACAAGAACATTTTCAGATCGAGATTCCTTTAGAGAATCAAATGTATGACAAATGACGTTCTTTGTTACAGGATTAAATCACAAAAACATTAATATCACTTATCTAGGCAAAAATGTAAAAAATGTGAACTACTACATATACGTCTTTAGAAACTGCTGCGGCACTATTATATGGGCGAAATGTTAAACTCCTCTGGGGACAACTGGAAGAGGAAGTGCAGCACGTTACAGTACCAGTAATTAATTACGCCATCAGTATCATGTTTTAAGAGTACAGCAGTTTGCCGATTCGAGCCGTTTTTCTGTGTAAAAAGTAATTATAGGAATGATGAATTGTGCAGTATTCAGTTTTAGTGAGCGCTTTTTATTTTTGCAATAAAATTGTGTATCAGGTTATTCATTGCAGCGGGAAATAACGAATATTTAATGCGCGCACAACAACCGCCGCTACTGTTTTTGCATTTTAGAAAAAAGTTCTTTAACTCGTTGCTGTAAAATTTAGGTAATAGCTCTTTATTTAATCTGAATAATGTGCTTACTCTGAATATCGGTGGATTAATAAATCAGGCTTTTATATCTATCTCGGGAGAATGGAAAGCTTTATACATGTTATTTAAACGATACCACACCTGCCACGTATAGAAGACAAGGCGCTTCGTTTTGTTCGATACTATACAGAGGTATGTTCAAAGGGGAGTCAATAAGGAATGAAACACATTCGTTTTTCTCTCGGCTAACTTCTATTGAAAAAATGCAGCATTTGTTGTGGGACATCGTGGAATATTCCCGCTCCAACCACTATAGTTTCATGAAGTTCTGGTAAGTGGCGGGGCTATATGGAGCCATCAAACCGGCATTTATAACGGAGGTGCTTTCCAAGCAGAGAACTGTCACTGAGTTTCTTTTGCCGGAAAACCAGAACATTGAAGATGTTCATAGACGCTTGCTGAATTTCTACGAAGACACGGCAGCGAAAAAAAGCCCGGCGAGTCGTTGGGCGAAGCATGTTCATCGCCGCAACAAGGTCGCGGAAACCTGTCCGACATCCCCCGTGCTGGCCGGCCGCATATATATGTGACACCGGCAGTGCAGACACGTTCATTCGAGATGATTGAGGGTCACAATCAGACACGTCGCTGTACAGCCTGACATCTCGGTTTGTGTTGACACATCGTAGCCATTTTGGGTACTCAAAGGTGAGTCTACAGGTTTCCTCACCGACTAACAGAAGACCATAAACAGCAACGAAGGACCACGCGTGCGAAATTGGTTGCACGTTACGAGGCTGATAATCATATCGTCTTGTCGAACATCGTCACACTCCATGAAACATGGGTTCAACACTTCGAACTGGAGGCAAAACGGGAATCAACTGAGCCGCACCACACCTCCACTCCTCCGAAGAAAGAGTTCAAAATCGCACCCTCACCGGTGAAATCATTCTGTCTGATGTCCTCCCTCTAGGTGCAACGATCAACTCTGAAGTGCATTATGCTACCCTCAGGAAACTGAAGAGACGGCTTCAGCGTGTTCGTCGGCACAAAAATGCAAACGAACTTCTCCGTCTCCGTGACAACCAAACACCTTATACAAGTCTGCGTATCCGAGAGGAGCTCACAAAACGTCACTGGACTGTCCGTCCTCATTCACTCTAGAGTCCGGATCTCGCACCTTTCAGTAAGGTGGCGTAAGTACGTCCCACTGAGCGGATTATTATGTTGGGGAAGAGGGTTTTGTAGCCAAAAGACTGCGGAGCAGTGCGGTGTTTTGGAATCCCGAATAAAACCAACCTGCTTTTTTAAAAATCTGTTGCACATTACATATTGAGCACCCTATGCATTGTTCGTAATTTTACCAACGGAATTTATTTTAAAAATCTATGTTGCAAACTACCGGCAGAAGTTTTCATGTCTAAGATTTTTTTTTTTTTCTATTGAGCAATAAACGCTGCAGTTAATTTCACTAGCAGTCGCAGACTTACTTTTCGTTAGGTGCGGTCGTTTACGTCAGTAAATGTCATTTATCTACACTTAAGAATCGCTCAATCATGGGTCATTAGAGCCTTTTTTGTGCATTTACACACTTCTAAGTGAAGTATTAATAGAGCATTGTGTAACATACTTAGTGAAAATACTGAAACATTCTTACTCACCCTCAGTCGTGAATGAAGGAAATAGATGCGACAAAGCATCCGAATAGCCATACTCCCTTATCTTATTTGTACGGTTCGTCGAAAATCGATTCCAGCTTTTCTTTCCAAAGAATATCCTTTACGTTTTCATATCAGAAATACCACCACAATGCGAGTCTAGAGGCATCACCCATTTCCTTAAACGGCTTTTTTCAGGCACATATGTTGGGAAGCACTGATACTGTACTAATACCCTACAATCGGTCGCACAAGATTTATATGTGCATCTATTTCAACAGACTTACTGCACTTTCGTAGGATTCTACGAACGTAACAAATTTTCGATTCGCCATTCCTACCACGCCTTTCACGTGTTCTTTATATGCTATAATTATCTCTTCGCCATTGTACTTCTGTGTATTTAAACTTCAGCTGCGTACCACTAACGTTGTTATGTGATCTACTGACTCTGACGTATGTTTACGCTGATTATTTTACATACAACTATTCGTGGAAACATTGCCCTCAGATAATTGCTAGAAGCTGTTGCTATACTATGTGACAGGCCATTACCACTCAGGTAATACTTAATAACATTCCTTGAGTCATTTTAATATTCGTACGGCGTTAGTGGGGTTCGCGTCATTCATGTCTAACATAAACTCTCGCTTCCCCATTCTCTTCTCTCTTACGATATTGGAAATCATAGTATTCATTGTGAAGCATTCAATCCCAAGGCTGATATGCCATAGTCATTCTTCTCTGCTACTTGCTATTCACCGCCATTCTTTTTAACTAGCGCAAGGGCTGACTTTACAAAGTCTGTCATGTTAGCCACCTACAGAACCTTCTATTAACGTCTGACAAATCTATTTGTTGAAATATACGAATTTGTTGAAACATATAACCCACTCAGGAATTTCGTAAGCATGTCACTCTACTTATATTCGTCTAAAGAAGGAGGGAAGATTACAGTTTAACTTCACGTGGGCATTTATATTACCAAAAACGGCGAATAAATTTGCAGAGTAACAGAATAAGCAAAACAGTAAATGTTTCCGCAATTACAAATGTGGATAACCATGGCTGTAAAATGGAATTGTGACAATGAAAATTTGTGGAGGACCCGGATTCGGACACGGATTTCCCTCTTATCGCGGTCGCCGTACCATTCGGCTATCCGTGCACGACGCAGAACAAGACACAAACTACCGTATGTCGTCGTTCCTGCGTCACAGCCTGTACTCGTAAACGCATTATGTAATTCCCGTACACAGGAGAATATTTTAACTGAAAGTGGCTGTCCAGTATCGGAGGATAAATACGATATTGCAGTGTCTATGGTGTTAAGAAGAACGATGCCTTGTTCCTTCGGATATGCGTCTCGCCCTACGACCAGGGGTGACTGTCTTGGGTGCCGTTTCTTTTCATATCAGGACCACTTGGTTGTCATCCGCGGCACCCTGACAGCACAGTGGTCGCGTTTTGTCGCCCATCATGACAAGCCATCCTGGACTTAACATTTAAGCAAGATAACGCCCGCCTGCACGTGGCGAGAGCTTCTACTACTTGTCTTCGTGCTTGCCGAACGCTGCCTTGGCCAGCAAGACGGCCGGACCTCTCTCCAGTTGAGAACTTCTGAAGCATTATGGGCAGGGCCCTTTGCCAGATCGGCATTTTGAGGATCTAACACGCCAGTTGAATAACGCGCCAGTTGGATAGAATTTGGCACGATTTCCCTCAGAAGACATCGACCAACTCTATCAATCAATGGCCGCGCGGGATTAGCCGAGCGGTCTGGCCGCTGCAGTCATGGACTGTGCGGCTGGTCCCGGCGGAGGTTCGAGTCCTCCCTCGGGCATAGGTGTGTGTGTGTTTGTCCTTAGGATAATTTAGGTTAAGTAGTGTGTAAGCTTAGGGACTGATGACCTTAGCAGTTAAGTCCCATGAGATTTCACACACATTTTTATCAATCAATGCCAAGCCGAATAACTGCTTGCATACGGCCAGAGGTGGATCAACGCATTATGGACTTTCTCAATTTGTGAAGCTTTTTGTCTTGTAAAAGTCATCAAATTTTTCTGAAATTATGACCATCTGTTTGTCCGTCCATGTACATATGTAGACAAATGTAATGTATTGCCAATACATAGAAAGAAGAATCCTTTATTGTATGATTATGGATCGTGCAACAAACACTGGTAGCAGTTACTTCTGTAAAATATCTGGGAGTATGCGTACGGAACGATTTGTAGTGGAATTATCTTATAAAATTATTTGCGGGTAAGGCGGGTGCCAGGTTGAGATTCATTAGGATAGTCCTTACAAAATGTAGCGCATCAACAAAGGAGGTGGCTTACAAAACACTCGTTCGGCCTATACTTTTGTATTGCTCATCGGTGTGGGATCCGTACCATGTCGGGTTGACAGAGGAGATGGAGAAGATCCAAAGAATAGGGGCGCGTTTCGTCACAGGGTTATTTGGTAAGCGTGATAGCGTTACGGGAGATGTATAGCAAACTCAAGTGGCAGACTCTTCAAGAGAGGCGCTCTGTATCGCGGTGTAGCTTGCTGTCCAGGTTTCGAGAGGGTGCGTATCTGGATGAGGTATCGAATATATTGCTTCCCACTACTTATACTTCGCGAGGAGATCACGAATGTAAAATTAGAGAGATTCGAGCGCACACGGAGGCTTTCCGGCAGTCGTTCTTCCCGCGAACCATACGCGAGTGGAGCAGGAAAAGGAGGTAATGACAGTGGCACGTAAAGTGCCCTCCGCCACACACCGTTGAGTGGCTTGCGGAGTATAAATGTAGATGTAGATGTAGATGTACATCACATCTACGATTGCCGCCCCATTCTGATAATTCTGTCGTGGTGCGTTGTTATTTCCTTTCCTCTTAGATTCTACTCAGATGACGATAGGTATGCAAGAAACTTAGCACTTTCCGTGTTGTCAGACAGCACCAGGTTCTTTCTCTTTGTCACGGCTATTGTTTTACATGCATCAACATCCACTCAAACTGATGCAACATTATCGCATAAACCACTGACGTCACACAGCAGATTTTCCCAGTAATACTTCTACAAATGCGAAGGAACAACCAACAGTGTAAACAAGCGAGTAATAAAGACGACTTTATACATAATGTCCATTATGGTAAGCAGAGCGCAAGTACTGTCGTATTTGCAGAAGGCCTTGCAATCAGTTGATGCTTTGTCTGTATAATGCTACATCCGCTATCAGCAAACCTATATTAATAATACGTAGTCCTGCTGCGCTGATGTAAGTTTCTGGTTTTCACTCGGCCCAATTCGCCCGACTCCTCCTCTACACAGACAGCTGCCTCCTTGTCCTACAGTAGTCGCAATTCTAAATTAAAGATGTCTGTTTGCATTTGCCAGTGGAGGCCGAAACGCAATTTCCTCTTCGACATATACGGCACTGTTTACATTTTGTTGAATTTCTTGACATTTAATCGGCAAATGCAAAGCGGTCTCCGAAAACTTCTTTTCAGTGTTTGTTTGTTCCAATAAAATGTGAAGCGTCCTCTACTGCGATACAGTTCATGCAATAAAAAGCGAGAGGTATGGCGCGATTAAACGGAAGAATTGCGCCCAGCTATACAGCACACAGTCTGTTATATGTCCCGCGTCGCGCTTTAATTTTCATAAAATTTAACTGAATATGTTTCTCTTGGTTATTACTAACTTTGAGAAATGGAGTCCGTAAATTTTAAGCGAATGTATCCCGGATGGAAGCAAGAGCCTTCACTGTTTCATTTAATTTGAGTAATGGTGGACTTAGAGTTTCCCTTTTGTAACCCTTTTCAAAGTGAAGTGAATTAAAACCATAAACCGATATCAAGAAGAAAACGACCACGATCTTTCCATTTTAGAATTGATTTCATTTTTATTATTTTTTTACGAATTATTTCGTACTGCAGGGGACATGCTACGTGTTTCCCATTTGCTTTTGTATATCAGTACTGAATAACGTAAACCCGTAAGGTTATTGCTTGGTACACACAACAAGCTTTTCTTGATTCACTTATTTATTACACAATTTTCCCACTGCCTTTTCTTTGATTTTCTGATACTTAGTAACTGGCTAAAAAGACAACTGAGGCTCTTGCACATACTGCGTGTCCCAGACAAATCGTACAAACAATATCGCTCGAAAATGTCGCAGTCTGAACTTTTGCCTTCAAAATTCGTTCAACATATCTTCAAAGACGAATTCGGAGTCGAATCTAAAATTCCTCATATACGCATGAAAACATAACTCATGAGAATATTTTTCTGGTGCTGTCTAACTGAGAAACCTACGAACAAATGTAGAAAAAATCTTTTTACGGTATAATAACGTGTGCAAAATTACTTTACTGACTTTTGCATTGAACAATAATCTGCTCCAATGCTAAGATACGAATAAACGTTTTTCGCAAACTGGAATGTAATGAATGACATAGTTGAGGATGCTACACACTCTTTAAATAAATGTACTTTTAGTTTTGAAAAGTCGAAACTTCATGATCCTCTAGCTAGAAAAACTGTTCTTGTTTGGAAATTAATCTTGAAGAAAACATTTTGCTGCCATAGTTTGTTGCAAGACGTGTTCAAAATACTTTGCTTGTTCCAAGTAGAGCTACAGTTCCATAAATTCTTCGTACTTTCTGGGTACGATGCAATACTTTTGCAGCTTATAACCACTGACAGGTTTCTCCAGATTCGATCTTTCACGTGATTTATCGTTGAACGAACGTTGACTAACTGGCTGAAGTTATTACATACTCTGACTACTCCGGACAATGAGCTTCGTTCCATTGTAATGACTTGTGGCGGCGATTTGCGGAACACGCTTTTTCACAGAAGTTGGTTTTTGAGAGGTAACCCCTTTTAATATGTCCAGAAATGTAAATTGTCGGCGTATATCTGTTTAGGTGAATCACGAATTTGTTCCACATAATCGTCTGGTTCTTCAGTGCTAAAATTTTCGTGCCGTTTGCCGTTCTTTTTTTTTGCGGTGAATCTTGCGACAATTACCGTGATCTTCGACATGATGCAGCAATGGTTTGTGCCACAATTACAGCAATCCAGCCGATACTACGTTTTGCAACAAGACCCTACTCCACAACATTTTTCTTTCAGACGTCTCTATTGCCAATGAATCTGGAACATTGGTAAGAAAAGATAATTACTGTGATTACTGATATCGATCACGACATGTGAAGACGTATTATACCAAGAGCTTGGCTATCTATTGCGTGCCTTGTCACAAGCGGTGCCTATATTGAATACATGCAATGCGATTTAAAAACTTGGAGATATGCTCTATACGAGATAGAGGGGCTTGACAAAAATATGGAAACACCGCAAGAAATCGATGCTTGAACGTAAATATACACTGATGCTCCACAGGAACTAGTATAGGCATGTGTATTCAAATACAGTGATATGAAAACTGGCAAAACAAGGCGCTGCGGTCGGCAACGCCTATGTAAGACAACAAGTGTCTGGCGCATTTTCTGATCGGTTATTGCTGCTAAAATGGATGGTTATCACGATTTAAGTGAGTTTGTAAGTGGTGTTACAGTCGGTGCACGAGTGATGGGACACAGAATCTCCGATGTACCTATGAAGTTGTGATTTTCCCGTACGACCATTTCACGACTTTACCGTGAATATCAGGAATCCGTAAAACATTAAATCTCTAACATAGCTGCTGCCGGAAAAAGATTATGCAAGAACGGGACCAACGATGACTGAAGACAATCGTTCAACGTGAAAGAAGTGCAACCCTTCGGCAAAATTACTGCAGATTTCGAAGCAGGGTCATCAACAAGTGTCAGCGTGAGAACCATTCAACGAAATATCATCGTTATGGGCCTTCGGAGCCGAAGGCCCACTCGTGTACCCTTGATGACTGCACGACACAAAGCTTACGCCTCGCCGGGGCCCCTCAACACCGAAATTGGACTGTTGATGACTGGAATCTCGTTTCAAATTGTATCGAGCGGATGGATGTGTGCTACTGTGGAGGCAACCTGATGAATCCATGGACCCTGCATTTCAGCAGGGGCTGTTCAAGGTGGTGGAGACTCTGTAGTGGTGTGGGGCGTGTGCAGTTGCAATGGTATGGGACCTCTGATACGTCTAGATACGACTCTGACAAGTGACATGCACATAAGCATCCTGTCGGATCACCTGCATCCGTTCATGTTCATTGTGCTTTCTGGCGGGCTTGGTTAATTCAAGCAATGTGACACCCCACAGATCCTGAATTGCTACAGATTGGCTCCAGGAACACTATTCTGAATTTTAACACCTCGGTTAGCCTCCAAACTCCTAAGACATGAAAATTGTTGAGCATATCTGGGATGCCTTCCAACGTGCTGCTCAGGGGAGATCTCCATCCCCCGGTACTGTTACGGATTTATGGACAGCCCTGCAGGATTCATGGTTTCTTTACCCTCCAGCATTATTTCAGACATTGGTTGAGTCCATGGCACGTCGGGTTGCGGCACTTCTGCGTGCTCGCGGGGGCCCTACACGATATTAGGCAGGCGTATCAGTTTCTTTGGCTCTTCAGGGTACATTCTAGTGAAGCCTACAAATTGTACTGATGTATTTGACAATAGATAGCACCAGTACAATGTCATCAGTAAGTTGCAAGTGTCATGGTCAAAACAGTTTTCTTTGTAGTTGTGAGTGCATTATGTAGGAGCTAAGAGATCGAACATGGTCGCATTGATGGTGGTCTCACCAAGGTAGCCGAAGTGTTTGGTGTTTCAAGTGGCACCGTATCAAAGATTTAAATCGCATAGAAGGAATTCGGAGAAACACTACGCGATAAGACACAACGCAGACAAAAGTTTGAGTTGAATGCTAGTGACGGAAGCTCACTGAAGAAAACTGTGACGAAAAATAAAAGAACGACGGCTGCAAAAGTCACTGCAGAAAGCAATGTGGCACTCGCGAATCCTTTAGCTAGTAACTGCATGGGGAGCTGGAAATCCACAGTTGAATCTCAGTGACCCAAATGCCGGTAATGGGAAAAGCCGAAGCATAAAACATGGACTATGGAACAATAGAAGAAGGTAATTTGGTCGGATGAGTTTTGCTGTTCATTGTTCGCAACTTCTGAGCGAGTTTACAGCAGTGGAAGAAAAGCTTATGGTTGGACGAGTCTTCTTGCGCTCAGTTTGCAACACCTGGCGGTGTTTATATTGCAAGAGTAAAATAAACCGGAGACTCGGTGATGATTTCGGCAGCCTCATCGTGGTTTTACACAGACACCATGGTTACTATTCAAGGTTGCTCTACTTCGAAGCATTATGCTACCATTTTGGCTGATTAGTTCCAGCGTCTAGATCAAAATGTGTGTGAAATCTTATGGAACTTAACTGCTAAGGTCATCAGTCCCTAAGCTTGCACACTACTTAACCTAAATTATCCTAAGGACAAACATACACACCCATGCCCGAGGGGGGACTCGAACCTCCGACGGTACCAGCCGCACAGTCTATGACTGCAGTGCCTGAGACCGCTCGGCTAATCAAAAAAAAAAAAAAAAATGGCTCTGAGCACTATGGGACTCAACTGCTGAGGTCATTAGTCCCCTAGAACTTAGAACTAGCTAAACCTAACTAACCTAAGGACACCACAAACATCCATGCCCGAGGCAGGATTCGAACCTGCGACCGTAGCGGTCTTGCGGTTCCGGACTGCAGCGCCTTTAACCGCACGGCCACTTCGGCCGGCGCTCGGCTAATCCCAGCGTTTAGTATAATGTCTGTTCCCCAATGGTGTTGCTGTGTTCCAAGATGACCAAGCCCCTTTTCACACTGGTCGTATCGTTCAGGATTGGTTTTTGTGAGCACGAGGACAAATTATAGCGTCTTCCATGGCGACTACAGTCACTTGATCTCAATATTATTAAAGCTTCGTGGTCGTATTCGGAGATAAGTGGGCTTAGTCGCTACCCACCTACAATCATCGTAATTTGGTCTTGCCTATTTTTCAGGATGAATGACAACAGATTCCCTTGCAAACCATACAGGACCTGTATTTATCCATAACGAAATGACTGGAATCTGTTTTGGATGCCATATTAGTCATTGTAATGTGTGGTGTTTTTGGTGTTTCCATATTTTTCCACCTCTTTTATGTGTCTTTTTGCTGAGCGTCTTGTAATTTTCGTGCAGTCATCTTCTGAAATACCGTGTTGTTGTTGTGGTCTTCAGTCCTGAGACTGGTTTGATGCAACTGTCCATGCTACTCTATCCTGTGCAAGCTTCTTCATCTCCCAGTACCTACTGCAGCCTACATCCTTTTGAATCTCCTTAGTGTGTTCATCTCTTGGTCTCCCTCTTCGATTTTTACCCTCCACGCTGCCCTCCAGTACTAAATTGGTGATCCCTCGATGTCTCAGAACATGTCCTACCAACCGATCCCTTCTTCTAGTCAAGTTGTGCCACAAGCTCCTCTTCTCCCCAATTTTATTCCGTAGATACTTATAAATAATCTGGTATTAACGGCGACGGGGCCGATGATTTCTTCAAATGACGACGTACACCACCTCTCCTCTTCCTTCCGACTGGAAGTTGAAATTTGAAAGCTATTCCTCAGTCAAGATCAGAAAAGTAGGTGGGGTGACATTGCACTAGCGCACGTCAGCTATCTCAGCTAAGTGGACAAGTCTATTGACAGTGCTGTCTCCGGTACTCCGAGCAGCGCTCCGCACTTTGGCTGGTAGCTACTTAATGAACATTGATCCACCTGCAGTAGGCGCGGATCGCGCGAGGCATTGTCAGCAGAGTTTGCCGGTGTCTGTACACCGCAGACGGCAGACAAAGGCGTGTAGCGAGCGCGCGCGCCGCGCCGTTCCCTGGGCGACGCCCCGCGGACTGCGCTCTGCTCGGGCGAAGACAATGCGACGCGCGGACGCTTTCTCCGGCCGCCTCTCCAACAGGCGCGCCACACACCGACGCCGATGCCGCGAGATGCGCGCCTCCATAGGCGGGCGTTGCCAGGCGTGAAACAACAATGAAGTGTGCACTTGGCGTCGAGGGCGCTCCTGGGCCCCGTCTGCGCTGCTGCCGCACTCCCCCGGTAGGGGGAAGAAACAGCGCGCGCAGCTGAGGCGGACACGGTCGCTGGAGAAGCCATCACCTGTGCTGCTGTATTTTTGCACGACTCTTATCCTCCGAGATCACTAGAGGAGGAGGGATTATTTGTAGCGTCTTCGTTCCTAAATAGTCATAATTTCTGGTCTGAGGCGATCAACGTCGCTGCTTCTACCATCGTTACTAGGAAGAGGACCATACGAACTTGCCCTCGACGATTTTATTCATACTGACAGGCCGTGTAGTGCATTATTATAAATTCAACGTAGGTAAACAGAAAGACGCAATTATCGATGATTTTCGAGAAATTGGGTCCCCAACCGATGATATTGAGGTCGGATGGAGATGCATTTTTATTGTGTTGTGGACATACCAATAACGTAACTCATAGTAACTGTTCCAAGTGATGACCGCCAGTCTCAGTGCATGCATGGCAACCTTGTATAAAGTTCTGCCCCTATCTGTCAAAGATCCCTTAAGTCTGTTGTACCGGGAGACCCAACTCGCTTTATTTGTTCATGAGACCCAGAAAATATTAGATAGGGGCTCCTAGGTAGATGCTATTTTCCTTGACTTCCGGAAGGCGTTCGCTATATTTCCCCACTGTCGCCTGATAAACAAAGAAAGAGCCTACAGGAAATCAGACCAGCTGTGTGGCTGGATTGAAGAGTTTTTAGCAAACAGAACACAGCATGTTGTTCTCAATGGAGAGACGTCTACAGACCTTAAAGTAATCTCTGGCGTGCCACAGGGGAGTGTTATGGGACCATTGCTTTTCACAATATATATAAATGACCTAGTAGATAGTGTCGGAAGTTCCATGCGGCTTTTCGCGGATGATGCTTTAGTATACAGAGAAAATGCAGCATTAGAAAATTGCAGCGAAATGCAGGAAGATCTGCAGCGGATAGGCACTTGGTGATGGGAGTGGCAACTGACCCTTAACATAGACAAATATAATGTATTGCGAATACATAGAAAGAAGGCTTCTTTATTGTATGATTATATGACAGCAGAACAAACACTGGTAGCAGATATTTCTGTAAAATATCTGGGAGTATGCGTGCGGAACGATTTGAAGTGGAATGATCATATAAAATTAATTTTTGGTAAGGCGGGTGCCAGTTTGATGGTTCAAGAGGTCATCAGTCCCCTAGAACTTAGAACTATTTAAACCTAACTAACATAAGGACACCACACACATCAATGCCCGAGGCAGGATTCGAACCTGCGACCGTAGCAGTCACGCGGCTCCAGACTGAAGCGCCTAGAACCGCACGGCCACACCGGCCGGCGTGCCAGGTTGAGATTCATTGGGAGAGTCCTTAGAAAATGTAGTCCCTCAACAAAGGAGGTGGCTTACAAAACACTCGTTCGGCGTATACTTCAGTGTTGCTCATCAGTGTGGGATCCGTACCAGGTCGGGTTGACAGAGGAGATAGAGAAGATCCAAAGAAGAGCGGCGCGTTTCGCCACAGGGTTATTTGGTATGCGTATTAGCGCTACGGAGATGTTTAGCAAACTCAAGTGGCAGACTCTTCAAGAGAGGCGCTATGCATCGCGGTGTAGCTTGCTGTCCAGGTTTCGATAGGGTGAGTTTCTGGATGAGGTATCGAATATATTGCTTCCCCCCTACTTATAACTCCCGATGAGATCACGAATGTAAAATTAGAGAGGTTCGAGCGGGCACGGAGCCTTTCCGGCAGTCATTCTTCCCTCGAACCATACGCGACTGGAACAGGAAAGGGAGGCAATGACAGTGGCACGTAAAGTGCTCTCAGCCACACACCTTTGGGTGGCTTGCGGAGTATAAATGTAGATGTAGATGTAGGAGACAGGTAGCTTGACCCCTAGAAAGCAAGTCTTCATCCGTTTACGGTGTTTCATACACCAACGTCTTAAAATAACCCCAGAGGATAAGTCCAGAGGAGTGAGCTCCGGCGACTGCGCTGGCCGTGGGACAGTAGCTCCCCTTCCAGCCCAAAGATGAGGGTACGTGTTGTTCAGGTGCTCTAGGACATCAATGTCGAAGTGGGCTGGTGCACCGTCGTGCTGAACTCGCATCTTTTCGCGGACAACAAGGTATATAGTCCCCAAGAGTCCGTTGGTCCCAGTGCTTGCAAACGTTCTATATGACAGGGTACCACGAATATTCTCCACGTCGAATTCTTCGAAGTGTGCGTTTCACAGGCACGTTGAGGGATGTTTCTCGCGTTGTGGTCGGCCACACGATCCAACACTATATTTTCAAAGTCTAGTGTTCAGACATGTCTTTGGCGGGAACCTTAACCTGCTTTACGTGGAGTGAACGACCCCGTCTCTCAAAAGCTAGCATCCACGAAGATAAACTCCTTCCAGTTAGGATGACGCCTTCTGAGAAAGCTTTAACTGTACATTCGTACTGGTTTACAGGCACTACATCCTGCCGCACCGTACATTAAATGCATGTCTCCCAACTCTCGTGATGAGTAACGTCCCATTTTTAACTAAGTGTCATGCACTGTACACAGTGACACACCTCGCAGTGGACATTTCACAAGCTGTCTGATGCAATAGACAACTGACATGAGCGACTGTGTTGTGCGTGCGGCACAGGTCAGTGGGAGAGGGCGATGCACATGGTCGTCACATGACACACGGGCTATGAAACAGACACCCGGGATGTCTGCGAGAGTGCGGCAGAACTGTACGCGCCGTTGCAATTCATGCATTGAGACGGGCGGTTGGCATTTTGATCAATTACTATGACCTACGTCGTTGTTATCCGGTGTACGCTGTGTGTATGTCCATAACACAATAAATAATTTCCGACCACTGGTTCCCTGTCTCGATATAATAGGTTTCGGACTCACTGTCACATGTTTCTGTTTGACCCAGATGGTTTGAGACACTCTTTGTATGGCCGCTGGTATTCAAGGAGTCCGTGGCCAAACGAGCAAGAGCTTAGTTACATAAGCAGGACGTCTCTGGCTCGAATCTTGCTTCTGCTACTATTTTTTCATTTCCATGCAGATCCAACAACAGATTTACTACGACTATGCAAATTATCGATATGTAATGACTCATTTATTATTTCCATAACTTTTATGCTAACAAAAGGAGAAAAAATTTCGCAAGGAGATTAGAAATAAAACGAACTATACACGAAACTTTCAGTCTGATCAATACACCTATTTCATTTATGCGAAATGTTTAAAAGCAATGCCGCCGAATTTTTTCTTCCGTTCTCACTATTGGCTGAGGCATTACATGTCATGGTTATTACTCGGTCGACTTCTTCTTTCGCTGACGCAAGGTGCAACCCTGTGCCGCAAGAGGACTCCAAATTACAGCATATAAACACTGTCTGTAACGGTACTATTTTGGTGCCTGACAAACAGTGTGCTGTAATCCCCCAGAAAACTAAAATCACGAATTCGAAGAGTTCGTCCACTCATGGACCACCCTCTCCTTCAGCATAACGATGCCAGACCTCACACGAGATCTGCAACAATCCGACGCCTAGGGTTCACTGTCAGCGATCGCCCTCCACACTATCCGGATTTGGCTCCCTCCCAATTTCATCTTTTTGCAGAACTTAAAACACATATTCGAAGAGTTCACTTTTATGGTGATGGAGCGGTGCAGGCGGAAGTGAGGTTGTGGCTCCGTCAAAAAGAAAGTCAGACATTTTGCAGTGATGGTATCAACAAACTAGTCTCTCGTTGGGAAAATATGCTCTTCGCCAGGGTGACTATATTGACAAATAAGTATGCAGACAAAAAGAATAAAGATGTTGAATGTTAATATAGTTTTTTCATTTAAAACGCTTTAAGCGTTTTCGCACAAAATATTTGTTAGCTTTATTTTTCAGCATGATCTCGTTTTATCGTATCCACATTTCTCGCAAGTGTTATGTGTAACCTATGGATCACTGCACGAAGCTGGACGATACTGGCCGTAGAAGTGCCGGGAAGACAGTTTCATGATGTGTCGGGACGCGCCTGCAGTAATAGGGTTATAGTGGCAAACTAATTCCAAAATTTTAAGAAACATCCGATTTTTCAGGGCAAAGATTATGAACATAATAAATGATTCAGTATATAATTGATAATTCGAACACTGATAATAAATCTATTAAAATTACGTGGGAATGTAAAAAGGTACCAGCACCGAGATTCTATTTGGAGACCTCACACTTACCAAACTAAACGCTTACTTGTTCCTCTCTTGACGCCTCTAATACTAGCGAGCATACCAAGTATGTAAGCACGTCTAAAGTTTTCATCGTTGATTTTCTCAAAAACAGTTGAGAGTAGCGTTACCTGCTTATACGTGTTAAAATACGTAGGTTGGAACTTAAATAGTGCCAGCACTGCTGTGGAGACACTATGCAATGGAATCTACTATTGTCGCTGATAGCACACGTTGTTGACATACCTACCTCACCTCACTGTCACTTGTGAGCGAGCGGTCTAACGTAACGGTGCCACTATGTTTTCGAAACAGGAACAACGGAGCTGGAACAAGATTGAATGTGCCAGAGGTCGTACGACACGACAGTGTCATCAAGTTCTTCAAGGGGCATGCGGGGAATCGCCATTGCCGTACAGAACAGTGGCACGTTGGGTAAAAGCTTTCAACGAAGGTCGGCAAACTGTGGCAGACATGCATCGGTCAGATCGTCCTCGTGTCTCTGATGTTGCCGCGTTAGTGGATAGTGATCGACGCCGTACGATTCGTGAGCTCGCCCACGAAACCGGATTAGGACATAAGACTGTGCTTCACATCCTGAAGGAACCCCTGGGCATGCGAAACATTGCATCACGAAGGGTTTAGGATGAATTGACGGAAACGCAGAAATCGATGCGTTGCGACGGTGCTCAAACGCACTTGGAGCGCTATGAGCGCGAAGGAGAGGCTTCCTTAGGCCGTATCGTAACACTGGATAAGACATATGCCATACGTACTAACCAAAACTGAAACGCCAATCCAACGAATGATATCATTATGGGTCGCCCCGGAAGTCGAAACTGCGTCAGAGCCCCAGTGTGGTGAAAGTTATGGCGACTCTCGTGTACGACTGTGATGGTGTTATCCTAATGCATTACGTTCCTCCACGGCAGACCGTCAATGAACAGTACTGCTGTTCGTTTTTGGAGCATCACCTGCGACTAGCTTTGCGAAAGAATCGGCGACCCTTTCTGGGCAATCCACCCATCATTTTGTACGACAATGCGCGGGCACATCAGCGCAAGCTGTAGCTGCTCTGTTCCGTCGATGGGACTGGGAAGTACTGTACCATCCACCTTAGTCCGCAGACTTAAGTCCTTGTGACTTTGATTTGATTCCGAAGGTGAAGAAATCACTTCATGGCATTCGTTTCGGAACTGTCCCAGAGATTCGACAGGCAGTAGACCGTTCCATTCACAGCATCAACAGAATAGGCTGTGCTAACGGTAGACTACGCCTGCCACATCGCTGGAAACGGGTTATACACAACGCTGGTGACTACTTTGAAGGACAGTAGCAGGGGCAAACATGCAATTCTTTTGTAGCGGTTGTGAATAAATAGTTTCCGCTATTCAAGTTCCAACCCTCAATAATGTTCATGTCTGAGGAGTTTGGAGGCCAGCGTAGGTGTTAAAACTCAGAAAAGTGCTCCTGGAGTCACTCTGTAGCAGTTCTGGACGTGTAGGGTGTCGCATTGTCCTGCTGGAATTGACCAAGTCCGCCGGAAAGCAAAAAGAACATGAATGGATGCAGGTGATCAGACAGGATGCTTACGTACGTGTCACATGTCGGAGCCATATCTAGACGTATCAGAGGTCTCATATCACTCCAACTGCACACGCCCCACAGGATTACAGAGTCTCCACCAGCTTGAACAGCTCCTGCTGAAATGCGGGGTCCATGGGTTCATTAGGTTGTCTCCACACCAGTACACATCCATCCACTCGATTCAATTTGAAACGAAATTCCAGTCATCAACAGTCCAATTTCGGTGTTGACGGGCCCAGGCGAGGCGTAGAGCTTGTGTCGTCATCAAGAGTACACGAGTGGGCATTCGGCTCCGAAAGCCCATATCGATGATGTTTCGTTGAACGGTTCGCACGCTGACACGTGTTGATGGCCCTGCTTCGAAATCAGCAGCAATTTTGTGGAAGGCTTGCACTTTTGTCACGTTGAACGATTGTCTTCAGTCTTCGGTGGTCCCGTTCTGCCGGCCGTTGTGGCTGAGCGGTTCTAGGCGCTACAGTCTGGAACCGGGCGACCGCAACGGTCGCAGGTTAGAATCCTGCCTCGGGCATGGATGTGTGTGCTGTCCATAGGTTAGTTAGGTTTAAGTAGTTCTAAGTTCTAGGGGACTGATGACCTCAGATGTTAAGTCCCATAGTGCTCAGAGCCATTTGAATGATTTTTTGGTCCAGTTCATGCAGGACATTTTTCCGGCCGCAGCGATGCCATTGATTCGATGTTTTACCGGATTCCTTATATTCACGGTACAGTCGTGAAGTTGTCGTACGGGAAAATCCCAACTTCTTCGGTGCTGTGTCCCATGGCTCGTGCGCCGACTGTAACACCACTTTCAAACTCACTTCAATCGTGATAACCTGCCATTGTGGCAGCAATACACGATCTAACAACTAGGCCATACATGTGTTGTCTTATATAGACTTTGTCGACAGCAGCGCCATATTCTGCCTGTTTACGTATTTATGTATTTGAATACGCATGCCTATACCAGTTTCTTTGGCGCATCAGTGTATATCTCCGTAGATGGAGTGGTAACGATTCTTGCGACCGGGGTAAACGGTAATAAAATGTACCAAAGAATAAAATGTCGAGTCATTAAAGTGAGGCTCTCAAATCACTCAAATAACATACGGGTAAGCCATCAATCAGGAAAACCATCTAAAATTTTCTAGTCAGCAATTAAATATAGGTGCATAGTCTGACACAATAGAGCGTGTTCCAGAAATGTTGTGCTAAATTTCTAATGGTTGTAAGGGGTGCTTTCAGGAAGAAATCGAGGGTAGGAAGTGCCATCCAACGACGCTACAGTGCGTCGAAGTTATAGGCGCCGGCACCTGCCCCTGGGCCATCCCTTTTACAGCAAACGTGACTTTGTCAAACGTGACTTTGTACGCTGACAGGAGCGAATCGATGTCTTTCTGTGCGGGCGGGGCGGCGGAGAGGTGGTGATGTCAAAACTGAGCTGAAAATGTGATCGATAATGTCGGCTGGTACAGGGAGGGGTGAGAATGGGCTAACAGTCCTCGGGAGTCTTTGTGGGTGCAGTGGAATATAAATCACAAGACAGGGAATGGATGCTATGGCTAATGCTGGTATACTGGGTAAACACTGTTTTCGACTTCGGGATTAGGAATAGGGAGCCTCTTGAAGTTTCTATATGAGAGGATTTGAAGGGAATGGATAATGCTGGTACAGACGTTAAGGTATCTCGGGATTGGCGGAAGTTTATAAGATGTGCAGGGCTTTTGAAAATTTTTGGAGAGTGATATGCAAGAGTGAAGAAAGAATTAGAAGGTCGAGTACGTTAGGAATGCTAAATGCGGAGGTATGAAAGTCCAGGCTGCATCGGTGGAGGTGAGGTGGAGTCATATAATGCTTTGGCAGATGTAAAGGATGATCAACAGGTAAAATCCTCTTATCTAGCCTGTTTGTAATTTTAGACTAATGTGAGCAGCTTTTGGATGGTTGGTAGATGTTGGCGACAGTTTAGGTTTTGGTCGAGTGTTTGTCCAAGTTATTTTAATGTGTTGGTAGCTTGGCTCAGATGATTATGAATGGTGAGTTGGAAACGATGGGTAATGCATGCTGTAATGTAGGCTGGACTTTGGTAGAATGATTATGACGTGTCACATGTTACACCAGGAGGTAAAGCTACTGTGGTAGGTGTGGAGGCTAAATGGAGGGCAAGGGAGGTAGCATTGTCGGCATAATGGAGTAAGTGGATGATGATAGGTGGCTGGGATATATCACCTGTGCAGAGGAGACAGAGAAACGGGATTAGAAACAATACTTGGAGCATTTCTGCGGATAGAAGGTACAAGCAAAAGAGGGGAATCGTGCCAGAATGGAAGGGATAGGACGGAGATAAGTGATTGTTCATCATCTGGTTTTGCTGTTCTTGCCACTGGCCATATTTTCAAGTAATAGTTACTGTATATACGTCTGCCTGTTATGCGAAAACCTGTTTTTTTTTAAATATATATAGTCCCAAACCAGTTACAATTAAATCCGTTACATCTGAATATGTTTAATGTGATAATTTAAGAAAATTAAGTCTAAAACTGTTTTTATTTGTTGTTTGTACCTTAATTTCTTTGACATTATAGGGTTATGCAGAACTCTTTGGCAATATCGTGCAGGTGACAAGCTACAAGTATACGCTAATGTACAGTGGGTCCTGCGTACCCCTATAAAGTAATAAAAACAAGAGTACGGTAACAAGTACCAAAATCTGTTACAAGCTTAATTTTATTAGATTAGTTATCATATAAAACATATTCAAATATTAAATATTTAACTGAAACAGGTTTGGGTCTATATCAAATAACAGAGTTTGCAAAAAAGGTGGACTTTATATCCAATAATAAAAGCTCATTGTATTTCATTAGTCTTACGGTTTAAAAAGTAAAATGGAATGCTGTACGAAGTCATAGGTTTTCCAAGCTGTAGGCACACAAACGTAACGAAATGAAACTAGGGAACTGGTGGTCTGCGAAATACTTCGGATGGTAGCGACACCGGGTATTATGACAGCGTAGCTACGGTTCTACGTGTGCTTTCTCCAGTGACGTCCTATACGTACATTCCTTTCTTAAGCTCAAACATAATTATTCCTTGCTGAAAAAAGTCTGTTGTTGTTTGGAAATACAGGATACTTGTTAATAGTATAACACCAGCAGTCATACACTGTTACATTTAATGTTAAGAACAGAAAATTTTCAGATTACGAGATTCTGCGGTTCATTCTGAGGCAACAATACCCAGGATCTTAAGAAACGTATCCTGCTGTGTGTGAATGACGCTTTGACGTTCCGAAACTGTGATGTCACTACTTCATACACAACTAGTAAATAAAAAAAAAATATTTGTGTTAATCTACTTTTCAGTAAGACACGACCTGTAAATCCACTCTATTTACGTCGCCAATGAGACAAACGCAAGCATATAGGCGAAAGCACAATGATTCATAGAGATTGAAAGATGAGAAAATACAAATAATATCCTACTCATTTCTCTTTTGGTATCAAAGGAAATCGCTGCATACATTTCACGTAAATTTCTGCAGTTAACTACTACTTACAAGTATGTGACTTGTCGATGCTGTCATTTCTGACACTCGTAGCATATACGAGGGGTGCCCAGAAAGTAATGCACCGCCTTTTCTTTTATCAGCCGAAAACAAGAATGCTAAACGTACGTATATATTATTTGAAGTCACCTCAGTGAGCGCGCCACTTCCGACTGATAGCGTAGCTGCAGGACAGTTTCAAAATGGCGTTTGTAGGTGATGTACGTTACAAGCAACATGCCGTCATTGAATTTCCCACTGAAGAGAAAGAAGCTGTTGGGAATATTCACAAACGCTTGTGCAAATTTCTGGAGCATCTGGTGTCGACAGAAGCAGAGTTAGTCGCTGCGCACGGAAGGTGAGGACATCCAGAAGGCGGTTCGGCGGAGCTCCACGATTTGCAGCGGTGGTCGGGAAGACCATCCACGGCTGTCACACCTGACATGCTGCACCGAGCTGATGTTGCCATTCACGAGGATGGACGCATTACGACTCGGAAGTTGGCACTGCACCTGTGAATCATCAAAGGAAGTGTGGATGCAACTATCCGCACTCTTGGATACTCAAAAGTGTGACAAGACGGGTCCCACGGTGTCAAGAGATGGATAGCAAATCACACAAAAAAAAAAAAAAAAAACGTTTGTCTTGATTTGTTGCAAAGTTTTGAAGCTGAGGGAGGGCTTTTTGTCCCGGACTGTGACAAGTGATGAAACCTAGGTTCATCACTTTGAGCCAGAAGCAAAACGACAGTCACTGAAGGAAAAATTCAAAGCAACTGCTTCGGCCGGTAAGGTCATGATCATTGAGTTCTGGGGCACTGAAGGTGTGATTCTTATTGATGTGATGCCGAGAGATGGTACCATTAATTCAGAAGCATATGTCATCATGTTAACAAAACTCAAGACTAGCTTCCGGCGACTTCGGTGCCACAGCAACCTAGGAGATATTTTGCTGCAACACGATAACGCTCGACCCCACACAAGTCTGAGGACTGCTGAACACATCGCAAAACAGGGTTGGTCAGTGTTACGGTATGCATCCTACAACCCTGACCTAGACCCCTCGGACTTCCACTTTTTTGCACCATTACAGGATGCCATTCGTGGTAGAAATTTTGAAGAGGATGGGGAGGTGATTTACACAGTGAATCACTGGCTCCTTCACCAGGACAAGGATTGGTACCGACGAGGCATACACGCCATTGTTTTGCGCTGGAAGAAGGCCACAGAACAGGATAGAGATTACGTGGAAAAATAGTGTTCGTAGATAAAACGTCATTCTTTCATGTGTGTAATTCTCATTATGTTCAATAAATAACTGTTGAAGAAAAAAATGCGATGCATTACTTTTTCGGCAACCCTCGTGCCGTGCTCGAATAACTTCCTCAGTTTACAGTCAGATATTTATACCTATGTGACTAACAACTCTACTGACTAAAGAAACACGAGACGAATCGTGCAAGCTTTACTTTGAGTGTTTTGTATTCCTTCCGTTAGCCTGGTAACTGTTGAATATTGACGAAAAATTCTCTAAAATTCATCGAACTAGTGTTTGGTAATCAACCTATCTGTATGTGAATGTGTGAACTGCACTTCATTAGGATTCTTCAAAGAATGTGCTCGACAACTACCTTCTGGTTAACTAGATTTATAAAACCATTCATCCTTAAATCATCCAGGACAGAATGGTTTGGTTCAGTTGCACGACCTCTTAAACTTACATCTATATGGAAAGGATGCTTTTCAGAAAATATCGAATAAGTGATTGAAAAAGAAGATGAGAAAAGGAGGGCAGACATGATTTAATACCTCACAGACCATGAGGTCAACAGATACCGAAGGCTGTTGCAGCCAGCGATGTAGGTAAGATGAAATGAGCGTGACTACCTACAGAACCTTCCCGGTTCTTACTAAAGGCGACTGAGAAAAACCACTGGAAAACTATACGGCTCTAAGCAGTATGGTTTGTGCCTGCTGCTTTTGAAAAGGTATCCCTTGTTTGGAGTACATTAGAATCTGCATGTAATCAAGTGCTTATCATCTCTTCCTGCTGATGTGGAAGTCTCGGGTCCGACTGTTAGTGACTCACCTAATTTTGCCCGTATGGGAAGATTGCAGTCTCTGCCATTTCAGCCTCGAGAGTTCAAATGATACGCTGCTTGAACTTTTCGACTGACTGGCAGCCATACAACATTCTCTCTGTTATTCAGTACTATGTCACCACGTTCATTCAAAGAAAACTAGCACAAAAGCCCCTTACATGTACAATGCTCACAAGCGGCGGCCCACGTCGAGGCGGTTGGTTCAGTGGGGGGACTGGGGAAGGCCGGCTGGAGAGGACACCTGCGCACGTGGCGAGCACGTGGCCGCTACCTGGCGTCGCGGCTGATCTCCATTCCATGCAGAGGCAGCCACTTCCTGCGGACCACTTCCGCAGGGACGAGCAGTCTTCCGCGGGTCGCCGCTTCCGCATCCGGCCGTAACGAAAAACTCCGCCATCTTCTGCTCCGTGTCACGGACAGAAGGCTGAGCACCTAAAGGCGGGATCCCACCGAGGTAGCACTAGGCGGCACCTTGTCACAAACCGCTTGCTGCGTGTTGTCTATTAAACCAAAGTTCTGATGTGCGACACCTATCAGTGTTACAAAATTGGCGATGCCAAGAAAAACGTATTGTCTGACGTCGCATGCTACAAGTTGTCCGTATTTTGTAGCATACACTTCAGTCAATTCCCTTGGAGAAATATCAGAAAATGGTTCAAATGGCTCTGAGCACTATGGGACTTAACATCTGAGGTCATCAGTCCCCTAGAACTTAGAACTGCTTAAACCTAACCAACCTAAGGACATCACACACATCCATGCCCGAGGCAGGATTCGAACCTGCGCCGTAGCAGTCTCGTGGTTCCGGACTGAAGCGCCTAGAACATCAGAATAGAGTATCATACCTTTGCAAACGGTAGCAGCAGCTTCGTTCCAGGACGTAACCTTGAGTAACATAAGGGGGAAAATAGAGGAAAAGAGAAATGTTGGGCAAGAGAATTATTTGTTGGAAGTTAGGGAACTCCCAATTATTTCCTTGGACAGTTGTGGTTGACGATGAAGTACTAGTAGAAAAAAATGTACACCAATGGGTTTGGGTTTCAGGTACTTGCTGCACAAGATCATGTCACTCGTAAGAAAATGAGACACGAACAGTCGTGAGGCAAAACCGGCTGACGGCTGATTGCTAGTAACAATGAGATATTTAGCTATAGGTTACAGTAATCCATTACTGATATACCTGGTAGGGAACTCTAAATTTAACAAATATTATTCTAGAATGTAAATGTTCTCCTAAATCATTTATATAGGTTAGGAACAACAGAGAGCCCATAGCATTGCCCTATGGTTCGCCAGATATCATTTCTGTGTTATTGAATGACTTTCAGTCAATTACTACGAACTGTGGCCTTTCTGACAGGAAGTCACGTATGTAGTTACACAACTGAGGTGACGCTGCATGGATAGGAAATTTTGTTGGGCGCCGCTTGTTAGGAACGGTACCAAGAACCTTCCGTAAATCTATAAATATAAAACGAATTTCAGGCCCCTGTCGATAGCAATCATTACTTCGCGTGAATAAAGTGCTAACTGTGTCTCACAAGAATGACACTTTCTGAACGTGTGCTGACTATGTGTCAGTAGATAGTTTCCCTCGAGATAATTCATGATGTTCGAACACAGTATATGTCCCAGAATCAAACTGTAGATTGACTTCGCGCGATATGAGTCTTTAATTTAGCGGATTATTTCTATACCTTTCTTGACTATTGTTGTGACCTGCGTAAATTTTCCGTCTTTTAGTACAGATCTGTCATCGAGAGAGCGGTTGTATATAATTACGTAGAATTAGCATAATCTGATAGGAATCTAATTGGAATACAATTTGGGCCGAGAGATTTGCTTTTTTTATTTAACCTCTCTCTTGGCAGCTGTTCTTGATTTTAATTCAGGAATATTTATTACGTCTTTTCTGGTGCAGGGATTTCGAAAAACCGTATTTAGTAATCGGCTTTCGTGGTACTGTATTCTAGAACAGTACCATCGCTATCGCACAGTGATGGCACAATTGTGCCTTGCCGATAGTGTACTTTACGTACGAGCAGAATCTCTTCGTGTCTGCAATGCAAAAAATGTTTTGGCTTCTGGAGTTTTCTACATTCACAATGGAATTCTGTTCGTAAATTTTTTAAAATCACAAACAGGAATCTGGCTGTAATCTGACGAAAACATCACTATTGTTCCCTTAGCCATAACGTGATTTAAGCTAAATAAAAATAGCGATCTTCTTAACACCCCCTTATGATGGAAAATGTTAAAACACTACAATCATACTTATGGCAAGATGTCAAAGCTTATAGTTTCTCAAGCTAATATATCTGTAAATAAACAGCTCATGTGAATTTTGACATCCTCCATAAATGAAGTCGTTTTTTTCAGTCCTCCAAGTCACGTCGCATAAGACAATGCACACAGACCCACTGACTGATGTGTATCTGGTGACGAATTGCCACATGTCGTTTCTTGGCAACAAGTGGCGCATGAGGGTGGGAGCAATTTCGAAAGAGTGGCGAGCTACAGCGCCGCATGCAGAATGTTGCCTGTGTCCCCCCTGGTCGAAATCTTCCAAGTAGCATGCGGCTTAGCCGCATATCACGTACAGTCGAGGCATTGCCTCACTGAAATTGCGCCTTCAGAACAAGTGAAGTCCACGACATGCTCACTACACTTGCAAACTTCCTAAAAGGCTGTCCTATTTGGGTAAGGCTTCAAGTGTTAAGTTTCCCTCTGCGGCTGATCAGCTGCCATAGAAACCTATTCAACCAACAGCACCCCAGTGTTTGATGTAATGGGAAAATCCCGCATGAACTTCAGGCGTAGGTGATATACAAACATCAGAAAAAGTTTTGCATCACCTCGGCTCCGAGAGGTCCGGAACATGTAGAGAAAATTGGATTAGAGATCAACATAAACATCATTTCCGCCCTTTTATTGCTCATGAAAACCACACATTGCATGTTGTACCACCACACAGCAAGACCTTCAGAGGTGGTCGTCCAGATTGCTGTACACGCCGGTACCTCTGATACCCAGTAGCACATCCTCTTGCATTGATGCATGCTTGTATTTGTCGTCGCATACTATCCACAAGTTCATCAAGGCACTGTTGGTCCATATTGTCTCACTCCTCAACGGCGATTTGGCTTAGATCCCTCGGAGTGGTTGGTGGGTCACGGTGTCCATAAACAGCCATTTTCAATCTATCCCAGGTATGTTCGATAGGGTTTATGTCTGCAGAACATGCTGGCCACTGTAGTCGAGCGATGTTGTTATCCTGAAGGAAGTCATTCATAAGACGTGCACGATGTGGGCGCGAATTGTTATCCATGAAGACGAATGCCTCGCCAACATGCTGCCGATATGGCTGCACTGTCGGTCGGAGGATGGCATTCACGTATCGTACTGCCGTTACGGTGCCATCCGTGGCAACTAGCGGCGCACGTCGGCGCCACTTAATGCCACCCCAAAACAGCAGGGAACCTCCACCCTGCTTCACTCGCTGGACAGTGTGTCTAATTCGTTCAGCCAGACCGGGTTGCCTCGAAACACATCTCCGACGATTGCCTGATTGAAGGCATATTTGAGACTCATCGGTGAAGAGAATGTAATGCCAATCCTGAGAGGTCCATTTGGCATGTTGTTGGGCCCATCTGTACCGCGCTGCATGGTGTCGTGGTAGCCAAGATGGACCTCCCCATGGACATCAGGAGTAAAGTTGCGCATCATGCAGCCTATTGCGCACAGTTTGTGTCGTAATAGGACGTCCTGTGGCTTCACGAAAAGCATTATTCAACATGGTGGCGTTGCTGTCAGGGTTCCTCCGAGACGTAATTCGTATGTAGCGGTCTTCAACTGCAGTAGTAGCCCTTGAGCGGCCTGAGCGAGGCATGTTATCGACAGTTCCTGTTTCTCTGTATCTCCTCCATGTCCGAAGAACATCGCTTTGGTTCACTCCGAGACGTCTGGACACTTCCCTTGTTGAGAGCCCTTCCTGGCCGAAAGTAACACTGCGGACGCGATCGAACGGCGGTATTGGCAGTCTAGGCATGGTTCAACGACAGACAACACGAGCCGTGTACCTCCTTCCTAGAGGAATGACTGGAACTGATCGACTGTCAGACCCCCTCCGTCTAATAGGCGTTCTCATGTATCTTTGTATCTTCAACTCACGTCTTTAGTTTATTTTCCCCTCCTTAGGTCTAAGGAGGGGAAAATCAGCTCAAGACATTAACTGAAGTTTGTGTTAGGTAGGGATTTGCACAAGGGTAGTGCATGCAGCTCTTTTAGCTATACCGCTGTCGTGGTGTTAGGTCTAACACACCTGCCTAATAAGCAAAGAGACACGGGTTTAAGTCCAGGCCGTGGCAAAACCTTTAACTGATTTCTTGAGCTTCTATCATTACCATAAATCAGATTTAGTTAAATGGAGAAGTAGCAACAGTTCCGAATAGGAAATCCGGCATCAACGGAGGCAAATTAGTCTCCTATAGTTCCATCTACACGTGTCTTCCAAAACAGAATGTAACTTCTACGGCAAATGTTACATAGCGCACCAGAGTCATTCCCTCACATTCCTGTTTCATACGAGAGTGGTATCGGCGAAGAATAGTGTTTTCGACTCTTTAGGCACCTGCGTGTCTCTAGCCTTCTGCAGAGGATGTCTGACTGTGCGCAAGTATTTGAAAAACATATTACAACTGCTGCTGCTGAAAAATAATTCTTTATTTACAGCTCGTTTCAATCTTCAGAACAAGTGCAGTTATCTTCAAGAGTTATTACCATAGCCTACATTAACAACTGACCAGTAGGCTGTCGCAAATAACTTGACGTTACGTGAACATGGTATGAAGAGCTAACCAGTTGGAATTATTTATTGGTGATACTTGGTGACACACACGTTTACGAAATATCTGTTTTTACCTTTGTTGTAAGTATTTTTCCGAAAGTAATGCGTCTTATGACGTTATGGAACTTGAGTTCATCTAATTTGGAGAGTATGGCTCGCCACGCGGAGCTACACCTTTCCTGACATACATTCCGTTAATTAGGTAATGGTCAAAGATCGATGGACAATATTTAAGAACAGATTGAGAGAGGCTTTCCAAAGCGATCTCCAGCGAATATGAACTGCATCTTCTAATAACTATAGTTATAGATTTCTGTAGTCTCTTCGCACAGATACTCCTGCATAACTGATGGTGGTGAATCGTGATGGAGACATCGCTTGCAACGTGATGTGAAGTCCGGATTTCATGAGCCATTATATTCTGCATGAAGTCACAGGTTCCATCGGATATAAAATAAACGATAACCTTGTTAGTTAAGTGGGATGATGTGGACTGAAATTCGTTTAAAAGTTACACGAGGAAATATGTATGTCTCTGCCCTGTGATTTTGTGTTTTACGTCTCAAGCGCTTAAAGGGAGCAAATTACATATCATATGATGGTCATTCGTTAAAGTCATCCTGAATAATCCCAAGATCGCTGATCAGCCTCTAGAAGATTTGCCACACTGTATTTCAGAACTGTTCTTGCAATTAAAACAAGCAGTGTTCGTGGCGTATCTCCCAACTTCCTTCCTCTCTAAGAGACTGTAAGTGTTGCTAGTCTCTTAGTGGTTAAGTAAATTTTAAATTACAGCCATTGCTATGTAAATATATTTACAATTGTTTCTTGATAGATTAAGCAGCTATTTACGATAGCAAATCCTGTTTCCAGAACACTTTAGTCAATATGTTTTGAAGTGTAACGACATTGATTCCTATATACTTGCACAAAACTCCTGAGATGATCTGTAGCGGACGTCTTAGCCATGCACTCCGAAATTGTAAAAGGAGTAACACGAAATGTGTAATGTTTGTGTCCTTACAACCCACGGCACCACCCCGCGTCTTACGTGAACCACACCAATCGACCGACCCCTGATGGAGCGGGCTGTCATTATAAGTTTCAGCCGTACTGCAGATAACTCGCTGTAACTACTGGCTGTCTACAAGGGGTTTTGCCAGGGCAGAATGATCCAAAGAGAAACGGCAGTAACAAGCACCCAACTCAGATCTGGAGTTTGTAACATTGCGGAAAGAAGAGTTAGCCACAGAAAGAGAGGGACCGACGGCTGGTGTAGAACAAGAGAAAGACGACCCTCCAAAGCCCACAGCCACAGCATGTACTCGACACAAGTTTCCGTAGAGTCTCATTAGAAATAGTGCGTTGAAGTGAATGCTACGTATCATAGCTGCAGAAGTTTTAACATTACTTGAAGTGCCCTTGCATGTGGGCATTTTGCCGTCTCGAGAAACATTACTAAGCCGCAAGAGAAATAGCAGCCTCGAAGTAGCCGTGGCGATATCTGAACAAGTGGTGGCACTTTTCTGCAAAATTAATTGTAATTGTTTGGTACTAGGTAATTAGCTTTAACTGATGTACAGGGAGTTATAGATAAGTGTGTAAGGGTCGTTACAGCATTGCAGCGAAACCTTACAAACGTCATTTATAATCTTAAAGGCTGGAAAAACATTAAATATATCTATGGAGAGAGTATAATAATTTTTTCAAGAGCTGTACAGAAGTACCATCGATTTCATGAATGCTCGGACTGCAACGTCTAATTATAGTTTCAGGCACGTGTTCAAATGTATTGTCGTGGAATGTCTTGAACACCGGCCGTCATTTGAGTAATGAGTATGATACGCACAAATCCATTCACACTACACAAATGTTGAAAAATCTAATGAAATTTGAAGGTGCGTACCTTTCAAAAAAAGTGTTTAAGGCCTGTTTACAAATGTTTTGTGTAATATTTAGAACACTGACCGTCACTAGAGTGAAGAATGTGATATAAGCAAGTCTATTCAAACAACATCGATGTTGAAAAATCTAATGAAAATTACAGTCAGGAATCTTGTCGCAGAAGTGATCTTAGGCACACTTTCCATCTGCCAGTATAAATGCGAGTTATGTAAACCAATAACCATTTTCTTCTTGTTGTTGTGGTCTTTAGTCCAGAGACTGGTAGGGTGCAGTTCTAAATGCTACTCTGTCCTCAAGCCTCTTCATCTCCCAGTACCTACTGCAACCTACATCCTTCCGAATCTGCTTAGTGTGCTCATCTCTTGGTCTCCCTCTACGACTTTTACGCTCCACGCTTCCCTCCAGTACTAAATTCCCGATCCCTTGATGCCTCAGAGCGTTTCCTACCAACCGATCCCTTCTTCTAATCAAATTGTGCCACAAATAAATCTTCTCCCCAATTATAGTCAGTACCTCCTCATTAGCTATATGATCCACCCATCTAATCTTCGGCATTTTTCTGTAACACCACATTTCAAAAGTTTATATTCTCTTGTTGTCTAAACCCGTTATCGTCCATGTTTCACTTCCATACATGCTTACACTCCATACAAATACTTTCAAAGAAGACTTCCTAACGCTTAAAACCATACTCAGTATTAACAAATTTCTCTTCTTCATAAACGCGATCCTTGCCATAGCCAGTCTACATTTTATATCTTCTCTACTTCGACAATCATAAGTTATTTTGTTGCCAAAATAGCAAAACTCATCTACTTCTTTACGTGTCTCAGTTCCTAATATAATTCCCTTAGTATCACTTGATTTAATTAGATTACGTTCCATTATCCTCGTTTTGTTTTATCTTTCTTAAGGCCAAACTGATTGTCATCTAACACATCCTCAGTTCTGTTTTCCATTCTCCTATATATTATTCTGTTAAGCAGTCTGGATGCATGAGCTCTTAAACTAACTGTGAGATAATTCTCGCACTTGTCGGGTCTGGAAGTCTTCGGAAATATACAGACGATATTTTTCCGAAAGTCTGGTGGTATGTCGCCTGTCCCGTACATTCTACGTTCCAGCATGAACAGTCGTTTGGTTATCATTTTCCCAGTGATATTGTAAACTCCAGCGGAATGTTATATACCCTTCTGCCTTATTTTATCTGAAGTCTTCCATAACTCTTTTAAATTCTGACACTAACACTCGATCCCACATCTCTGCCATATCAACTCGTGTTCCATGTCATCAGACAATTTCTGCATCTCATGTAGACCTTCGGTGCACTCCTTCCACCTATCTGCTCAATTCTCTGCGTATAACTGTGGGATTCCCATTGCGCTCTTAATGTTTCCCCCTTGCTCTTAATTTCACCGAAGGTTGTTTCGACTTTTGTATATGCTGAGTCAGTTCCTCCGACAATCATTTCTTTTTCGATTCCTTCATGTATTCATAAAGCCATTTCACCTTAGCTTCCCTGCACTTCCTGTTCGCTTCATTCCTAAGTGACTTGTATTTCTCTTTTTCTTAATTTCCCTGAACATTTTGGCACTTGCTGCTTCCGTCAATCAACTGAAGTAATTCTCCTGTTACCCATGGTTTTTCGCAGTTACCTTCCTTGTACTTATGTCTTTCTTTCCAAATTCTGTGACTGCCCTTTACTGAGATGTCCATTCATCTTCAACTGAACTGCCTACTTAGCTTCACTATCGCAATACGTATAACCTCACGAGGTGGTCGAGCGGTTCTAGGCGCTACAGTCTGGAACCGCGCGACCGCTACGGTCGCAGGTTCGAATCCTGCCTCGGGCATGGATGTGTGTGATGTCCTTAGGCTAGTTAGGTTTAATTAGTTCTAAGTTCTAGGGGACTGATGACCGCAGAAGTTAAGTCCCATAGTGCTCAGAGCCATTTGAAGTCGATTTTCTTAACTTGCAGTTTACTTTTCATCGTTACTGAATTTGATTTTAATCTGTATCTATTCCTGGGTACTCCTTACAGTCAGACTCTTGATTTCGAAATCTTGTGACACTCTAATGTAAAGCAGCAGGAATCCTCCAGTGTCTCCACTCCTTTTCGAAGTATATCTCCTCCTTTTGTGATTCTTGAGTAGAGTATACCGTATTAACACCTGAAACTTACTGCAGAACTCAAACAGTATTTCTCTCCTATCATACCTACGACCAAGTCCACATTCTACCGTAACCCTTGTGAGGTGCCGGGGCTAGCAGTGTATTTAACACTACATTCTTCTAGAATCTTCATATGGAAATGATGCTCTAAGCCCCCTCTTTTCTAACACCGACTTTTGCTGTTGCACATGGATTAAGAAGAAACGCGAACTGACTGTAATCGACCCTGCAAGTGGAGTAGAAAAAAGTTTGGCACCTGCAACACCGATTAACAGAATGAAAGTTCTGTCCAAAATAACAATTTGATTTATTATGACTAAACTTAAAATAGTAAACAAAACACATGAAACATTTACAATACATCAAAATTCGATAATCCAATAAATGCTGTGAAGGTGAGGTTGTCCAAATACTAGATTGCGACATTTATGACCAAGTGGTATGTGGAGCCAATTCCTTGCAACTCAAATCTTTGCTTTTATGGTAGTGACAACTCAGGCAATGAACATCCAAGACAGAACCACGTAAGAAAAGACAGGAACAGGGGCGCTCTGCTGAGCTCTGATTATAACAGAGCAAATTCCCTAATCTTCCGGTGCTGCGGACATATATTACTGAAAGGACACGATCTGGCGTACCGGAAGCGATGGCTGGTTGCTTCGACGTCCCGTCCTGATGATGATAATGTCGCGAGTATAGCCCGAAACAAATTATCCTGGTCTGGTTGTTCCAGACTAAATACTTCCTATCAACATAAATGCGCCTTTGAGGGAGACAAAGAAGGCTCGCCACACGATCACAGACGGTACGGTACAGTGATTGATTTAACAAATGAAGTCACACAGTAACCCCGATACAGTCAACTTTAGCCAAAACTGCTCAAGACGGACAACATAGGCCGCAGAACGCTCAATTGCCAACTGTAATCGGAATGTTACGTTGAAGTCGAAACTTCAGCAACTTCGTCAAACAGTTACAATTAAAAGTGAAAGTATATTAGACAGCCAACGGAAGGCAGGCTGTCCAGAGCAGTGAGAGCTCAGTCTTGTAACCTACCCCGACCGAAAGGCGAGAGCCGACTCTCTCTAGAGCACCCATACAAGCCGAACACAGAACATTCCCGCCCCCACGACAGTGGCCATGGTTAAACGTTCCAATAAGCAACTCGAAAACCGGCGGAAAATTCCATTCTATTGCCGAAGCACCACCACTCCACCAATGGAGATTCTTGGCGCCAATTTCTGCTCCGATTTTGCTACGTCACGGAGCTATGCTCTGAGCAAGCCAATCACAGTTACGATTTTGCAGAAAACGCGGGAATTTGCCCGCCAAGACTGCCTAGGAACACAAGTCATTCCCACGCCTCGCTAGTAGCCCGCCAGAAAGTGTTTTCCCTAAGTCTCTGCGAAGTAACGGAATCTCTAGCCCAGCCGCTCCGTCAGGCCCCTGTGAGCGTGTTGCTCCGGCTCTTATGACAATGTTGGCGTCTGGAAAGTATCCACTAGACTCCCTCACACCCGTCGGCTTAACCCTTTCAAGATCAGAAGAGCCCGCCTGTCACTGGACCACCCAGGTGACGAGAGACGGCGCGTGGGAAGTTAACGTGTGAAGGAATAGCAACTTTCACCGCATGCAATTAAAGAGGAAAATCGAATTACTCAGAGTAAGATAGAAATATGAGAGGGAGCTCATGCCACCTCTCACCCTTTCTCCTTCTTTCTCACTGCAATGGCATTGCAATTCCCCATGTGCATTAGATTATCATCACATGGTACATAATGAATTACTCGTTCAATATGTATATATACTTGCTCTTTCTCTTCACTTCCACCTGCGACGTGCTTGTGTATACCTGAACTACGGTTGTCAGCATTGATTTGCTGTCGGATCTGATGAGAACAACCCATCCGCAGAAATGTTCACAATTGTACACACAAAATCTACTGTGTCACTTTGAAAGAGAGGGGGATTATCACATCGTATGAATGTTATGATGGGGACTATTTCTAAAAGAGAACCAAATGCGGAAACTTGAATCGCATGTTAAAAGCTAAAAAGTAAGTGCATGTAAAATGACTGGCATGGAAAGTGACGGATAATTTGAAACAATTTTATGTATTGCCCGAAAGTGTTAAGTGAAATCTGAGCCAACTTCCACTACGTGAAAGAGTAGTTTATGATGCACATAGGACTTTCCTTCTGAAGCAATCCATTTGGTATATTTGTAATAGTAGAAATCAATGTTTGATTTACGCAAACGACGGAGAATTCAGTACTATGTATAACAGTGGTATGGCCTTTGAAACCTTGCTCGCCCATAATACGATTAGCGACATGTTGCGCATGTAAAGAGCGAACTGTGTTTCTTTTGACTGATGCTTCCGAAATCCATGCTGATATTTGCGGAGATACTACGACCACGTCAGAGAGCACATTTGCAGAGCGCAAAACTGAGTTGTAGCGACGTGTACGTCGCCGTAATTTATCAATGGAGGTGCGGCAGCTGTGTGAGAGAGCGAGGGCATGCGGAAGCGCCCGAGTGCAGTTCAGTGCAGCCTGGCGCCTTGGAGAAGCAAACAGAGTCCCGTCTCGGCCTCGTCTCGTCGCGCCACGACAAGTGGTTTCGGGCTGGCCGCGCTCATTCAGCTGTGCGCCCTCCGAGAAATCCAATTATGCGCCGCTTCAGCGGAAGAGCTGCCTGTCGCTGTCGGCGCCAAGTGAAAGCCCGACACCATACCAGGGGCGCCACGGGGAGTCCCAAGTTCAATGGGGACGGTAGGGAGCGTCTCGTGCTTAGCTGCCGATAGCGCGTCTGCCGGCTTAGCGGAACGAACGGTCGCGAATGCCCCGAAATGAAAAGCACCAGCAGTCCGCGAGAAATATATTTCAATTTATTACCAGTCCACCGTTTCGCATGCAATTTATATTACTCTGGCGCACATTAAAGAGCAGTTTACGCTCGTATGCTAGTAGATCGACGCGTCGAGTTATGCAATTTACGAAATCGGAATTACGTTCCGTGATTTCTCTCTCAGATCTCAATAGCTTCCTGAATGGAGCTCGATAAGGGCTTGGAATGAACACTTCATTTAAGTTCCGAGCGGAAGGCGGAAGGTAGGCTTGCTCCAAAACTCTTGTTACCTCAGTCGCTGTACTCTCATACACTTTACGGAGCACAGGGACGAAGCGGAACATTTCACAGTGTGATAGCACTGTCCTACGGGTGGCAGTTTGCCATTATTTCCATCTGTAAATTAAATAAAAGGGCTCACGCTAAAGTCCACAATATTGGCAGGCTCGCTACCTCCAACAATCGGGTAGCTGTCACAAGGGGAGGCCACGACGTTTGGAACGCGGATTTACTTCAAACTTCGTACACTCGTAGTACTCCATTAGGACAACAAAAAGCGTAAGCAGTAGCCCGTACTTCTCAAGCGTTATTGAGATAATCGCAAGATAATTTCGGTCGTCAAATATATACCTGTGCGTGGCCATCTTTACCACAAAGCGCCGGCAGCCGTGTGGTTGACGGCACGGTAGCTCAGCGTGTTCGGTCAGAGGGCTAGCTGCCCTCTGTAATACAAAAACTGAGTTAATCGGTCAACAACGAACTTAAACGGGTGTCTTATGACGTCCGCCCCGAGCAGATTCAACGAACAAAAGCGAACAAAATGAGATTAAAAAAAAAAAAAGTGGTTAGCTTTCAAGACCCGTAATCACTGGGTCGCTGCATCGAGTCCTGCTAGTCAGGTCTTTTTTTTTTTTAATTTCTAACACACTCATTTTCTTTACTATTTATATTACAATTGGTGTAATGGGAAAAATACGCGTAGTCGGATGAACTTTTATTAAGTTTACAATGTTATTTGGCAGTCTACAATTTTTTATTATCAAAAATAACATAATATTCATAACTACCGACTAGTAAACGACCAAACGCATAAAGTGATACTCAAAATTCATTCTCGTGAAGATGTTATTAAAATACACTCGATACTGCGTGGCCAATGATCAGCGCCGATATTTAAGGAAATGTTGCGTTATGCATGGTTTGCTTACAAATTATCGGCTAAAAGAGAGATTTTTGAAAATGTTAACGAGATTTGTTTTTCCACGGAAAACCTCAAAAGATCTTGCGTGTGCGGAAACAGCATTTATTCAATGCAGCTGGTGCCATTTAACTTTTTTTTCATGTTTTTACGAAAAAAACCATCGCGGAACTTGTACTCGTAATGTCGAAAGCGACGATTAATTGTACATCTTCCGAAAGCCGTCTGTGCTGGACAAAATTTGGAGGTAACAAGTCGTTTCGTGCTCCTTCCAGGTATAAGGGATTTCTCAAATCACGGACAAGCATATATTTTCAGTATCACTTTATGCGTCTGGCCCTTTAATAGTCGGTAGTTATGAATTTTATATTATTTGTGATAATAAAAATTTGTAGACTGCCAAATAACATTGTAAATTTAATACAAGTTCATCCGATTACGCGTATTTTTTCCCATTACATCAGTTGTAATATAAGTAGTAAAGAAAATGACTGTGTTAGAAATTAAAAAAAAAAAAAACAAAAACTGACGAGCGGGACTCGATCCAGCGACCCAGCGATTACGGGGCTTGAACGCTAACCACTTTTTTTTAAAATTTTGTTCATTGTCGATCGTTGTATTTGGTCGTTGCGGACGTTCGTTTGTTGATCCTTCCACTCAGTTTTTTTTTATTACGGAGACCAGCCAGCTCTCTGACCGTACACGCTGAGCTACCGTGCCGTCAAAGTAAAAATGGCCACCCACAGATATATATTTGACGATCGAAATTATCTTGCAATTTTCTCCATAACGCTTGAGAAGTACGCGCTACTGCTTGCACATTTTGTTGTCCTCGTGGAGTACCACTAGTGTACGAACGTCGTGGCCTCCCCTTGTTAATACTCCAGCTGGCGCTAATAAAAATCTACAGGCCGTCTACGTTCGGCCCAACGGAGCGCTCACACATCACAGGTAATGCCGACCCTCCAACTCCCACACTACTGCCACCAAATCCCTTTTCTTCTATTTGCCGTGCACTCCCCTATATCCCCATCCGCCGCTGCTCGCGCTCCCTCTTGCAGCCTGGCGTCCTCCAGTTTCTCAGCAACGGGACAGACATACACAGGGCATATACTATCGATAACTGAGTGTCACGCACGTCACGCACACACTGTTGTAACTGGTTCTTGGTATTCCGAATACTGGCCCTGGACGGAGTTGATGTCCAGACTGGTTCCAAGCATGAGATGATGTCCAAACTGGTTCCACACATGTTCTATCAGGAACGTATCTGGGGGCCTTCCTGATCATTGAAGTATCTCAACATGACGCATACAAGTGATAGAGAGACATCCCATCTGTGCATGTGTGTAAACCATTGTGCAGTGATGAGCTGGTAAGCACTGATACATGTGATAACGGAAACGGCCAAAAGCATTGCCGCAGTGATAAAGGACAGGAAGTCAGATCACCAAAGATAAGCGCTGCCAGGCTGAGCTAGCACTTGGATGGGCGACCATACGGTCTGCTGAGAGCTGTTGACAACGGGATACACTCAGCCCTTGTGAGCAAATTGATGAGCTACTTGACTGAGAAGTAGCGGCTCCGGCCTCGTAAAAAGATATACGACCGGGAGAGCGGTGTGCTGACCAGATGCCCCTCCATATCTGCATCCAGTGACGCTTGTGGGTTGAGGATGACACGGCGGCCAGTCGGCCTTCATGGCCTGTTCGGGAGGCGTTTAGTTTTTGGATAACGGAAACGATTGGGTGGGGAGAAGGGGAGATCCATTTCCAGATGATTGCTGCCCTCAAATCTAACCAGATGACGTAGTTCAGGATCCTATTAGAGGGGTGGACCATCAACAACCATCTCCCATGCCATCATTCCAAGAAACACCAAAGAGGGGTTTATAGAGAATGCGAGTTTCATTCTGCAGCGGAGTGTGCGCTGGTATGAAACTTCTTGGCAGTTTAAAACTGTGTGCCAGACCGAGACTCAAACTCTGGACCTTTGCCTTTCGTGGGAAACTGCTCTACCGACTGAGCTAAGCAAGCACGACTCACGACGTGTCCTCAAAGCTTCAATTCGACCAGTACCTCTTCTCCTACCTTTCGAACTTCACAGGAGCTCTTCTGGGAACCTTGCAGAAATAGTACTCCTGGAAGAAGGGATTTGCAGAGACACGACTTAGCCACAGCCTGGGGGATCTTCCAGAATGAGATTTTCACTCTGCAGTGGAGTGTGCGCTGATGAAACCTCCTGGCAGATTAAAACTGTGTGCCGGACCGAGACTCGAACTCGGGACCTTTGCATTTCGCAGGCACGTGCTCTACCGACTGAGCTAGAGCTAGGCCAGGAGCGCTAGTTCCGTAAGGTTCGCAGAAGAGCTTCTGTGAAGTTTGGAAAGTAGCAGAAGAGGTAGTCAGAATTGAAGCTGTGAGGACGGGTTGCGAATCGTGATTGGGTAGCTCAGTCGGTAGAGCACTTGCCAGCATAAGGTAAATGTCTCGAGCTCGAGGGGATTATAATTTAGTCCTGGATAATTACGTGCAGTCTGGTGATGACTTTCCTGACCGCTGTCTTCAGCTCAGCTTTGTTCTCTTTCGAGTGATGCTGAGTTCGCGAAGTTGGTTTCAAACGTCGCTGGTTATCAAATGTACCGAGCAGACATAAGCTACATTCCATTTATATTGTAGGGAAAAAACTACGAACGTATTACTGAGAAGCTGTTGCTAGCGGCATTTTCCCGTGGAATTGCGTGTTTTGTCTAAATTATTTAATTTGAACATCTAGTTCAGGGTTTCTCAAACAGCGCTCCACGGAAAGTTGGTGTTCCATGAGAAGTGAATGAGTGCTGCACGAAAAACTATTGACAACATGGCTTGTTTTTTCGATATTTTGACGATACTTATTACTTTATTTGTTTCTTATTTCAAACTGATGTAATCACTGAATGAAACAATTTTCCTTAATTTTTAAAGTGCTATTAACCTTTCTGTAGCGTCGCAAGTTGTTCCGAACGAACGTTTGTTTTACGATAGCTTGCTGTATGTAACTTCGGGGGTTGACATCTAGCGGCCTATCGGGGAGACACACGTGGTTGGGTTGGGTTGTTTATCTTTCCCCTAACAAAAGAAATAAAACAAAATCATAGCCATCCCTACGGGGCACCGTCACTTGTGTCCCTGCCAAACAAAAATGAACTCTTACCTCTTCAGGCGTTGCCTTCCTACCTATATGTAACCACCCCCCTCCCCCGCCCCCATCGAAAATGTGAAGAAACTATAGTATACGGGACGAACGTGTGTGCATCAGCCCACAAAAACACGATGAAAGGAATGGGGGAAGGGTATTTCTAGCAGGGTGCGGAAGGCATTTTTCTTAATTATTTGTTTTATTGTTTGTTTTTATTTTTATTTTTTTTATTTTTTTCATTTTTTTATTTTTATAGATATCAATGTGCGAACAGTCATAGTTAATCAAGCCTGGAAAACTAAAACAGAATGAAGACACCATCGAATATAGTAAACATAAATAACATGAAAATAAAGCCACCACTTCGTAGTTAGGCTTCCCAGCGACTGCGCCCACTGATAAGGATTGTTCAATATATGATCGTTTGCAGTTCGTTCTGACCTCATCTACCACTGCCTGGAACATTCTAGCTACACGGCGGGCTGTGAAAGGCACTCCAGAGGTAGTTTGCGAAGCATTGTCGATATCTGGTATGCCCGGAAATAGCATGATGCCTTTCTTGCAAATAGAGCCAGAAGTCAAGTACGTTCCTGTGTCCGTCACGACAGAGGTAATGGACCGCATGTCCACGTATCCAGGTGACAGAGTTGGTTCGAGTCGTAGGGTAAAATGTCTCATCCGGAAAACAATAACGTGCGTGCAGATATATGCTCCGGCATAACTCGCAAGAGATAAGCCAGCATCTCGCGCACAAGGTGCCAAATCGGTTCCGCCTCTCCACAGCTGAGGCGGTGCTCGTCAGAATCTACTGTATTGCAACCCACACAATTGGGAGATTCTGCCATGTGGATATTGTTGAGACTTTCTTGCGTCACCAGCTTCCCATTAACGACTACGTAACATTGGGAAACAACATCGGAATCAGGCATGGGATCGTGTACAGTGTTCCACACCACGCGCCATCTTACGTCAGGGTATTTTAGTTCGACTACATTTTGGGGGCGGCGTTGCAGCATGTCGTGATATAGGCGTCGAGTTGTGGCTATTCGCGGTGTCGTAAGGGCTACACTGCAATAGCTTTGTTCTAAATAGAAACGTCCTATATAAAAGGGGGCGGTGGAACGTCCTGTAATGGCACTGGCGCTCTTAGTGAAGCAGGTCGTAGTGCCGTCAGAAGCAGACTCGTGAGGCTCGTAGGACAACGGCGCAGCAGACATAAATGTGAGCTAACATAGAGGGCAATGGCCCTATCATGGACGTTAACTAGGCCGAGACCACCTTTTTCCTTGGGGAGGGTAAGAGATACGTATCTGATCTTCAGTAACATACCAGCGGTGACGAAGTATCCCAGCGCTGCCGTAATGCTACGAGCCAAGGGTTTCGGAATGGGTAGCGTTTGGGCGACATGCGGTGTGCGGGACGCAAGGTATACATTGGCATAATACGCCCGCTGTACGATGTTGAGGGATCGCAAGCGCTGATTTGTAATTCCGGCCCTAATTTGGTTAAGAAGGCGTCGATAAATGAACGTCGTCGCGCGTCGCATGTCGTTCATGAAATCTAAGCCCAAGCAGCGTACAGTATCACTGAAGCGTAAGGGGGCAATGTGTTCCTGCGGTAGCCCAATCCCGATGCTCAAGGCGACGGACTTGTCAACGTTGATTTGGCTACCAGAAGCTGTACCGTAGGTTGCAATCCAGTCCAAAGCCGCGGCCTTGTCGTCAGCTTCACGAATGACGATCATCAAATCATCCGCATATGCAGTGCAACGGCCGTGAGGAAAGTGTGGTCCACACGGTCAAAAGCCTGGCTAAAGTCGATAGACGCCAGGGCTGCCGGCAAACGTCTCACCTGTGCAAGGAAGATGAGATCTCTGTAACGATATAACGCAGTTCTGATGTTGTTGGGTCCCCCCAAGGAAGTCTGAACGCTGGGCAGGACGTGCAATAGTGTGCCGCGAATACGTTCTGATAGCAGCCTCGAAAAGATCTTGAAGTCACTGTTCAATAACGTTAAGGGGCGATAATCGCGGACATGATTCCGTCCCTTCGGCTTATGGATGGGGACAAACAGACCTTCCAAGAACGGTGCAGGCAATGTTATACCCGGGGACATCAATTCCTGACAAATTTCAATCAAACACGGTACCAACAGTTGTTTAAAGGTTCGATAGAACTCTAGTGGTAATCCATCGATTCCTGGTGATTTATGGGGAGACCTTTACCAATGGCGTCGAGCACTTCCTCTTCTGTCACTTCTCCCAGTAAAGGCCGGTACCATGTCTGGTGGAACTGTACCGTGGACATGTGCTGAAACGGTGTCTACCGTCGCCGTATCAGGGAGCACTGCTGAATAAAGTTGAGTATAATGCCCATAGAAGGCTTCTGCTATATCTGCTTGTTCTACCACGTGTCGACCGTCGTCCGTTACCAGTGTCCTACGGCGCCTCCTGCGCTCTAGGAGCACGTGGTGCATAGATGTCCTTTCTGATTGTATCATGTCTGGAGCACGCGACCGTAAAACAGCGCCCTGTAAATGACGGCGTGCTAAGAAGACGAGCTGCTCTTTCGCGCGATTAACTATGATTTGCCTATCTGGTGAGGGCTCCGTAGCAAGACATTCCCGTAGGACGGTGTAATAAAAGTTTTCCGTGCTCCTCCTTCATGCCGCTGCTTCCCGGTCGTAAGCCATGAAGGTGCGCCTAAGAGCAGGCTTCGCACATTCAGTCCACCAACTGAGGGTCGATCGGTAACGACCACGACGCTGTAAGGACGCTTCCTCGACTTTTCGATAGCACCTTTACATGCCAGCTCGTCCAGATGGGCGACGTTCAGTTTTCAGGGGTGGCTACTGCGCCACACACGTGCAAGTTGGAGTGCAATGGTGCAAATATAGGCTGTGTGGTCGGTGAATGCAGTGGGCCAGAGCTCTGCTCCTCTCGTCGCCGTCGAAAGGGTGCTTGTGACGTAAATCCTGTCTAACCGACTTGATGAATGACTTGTATAATGGGTGTAACCAGGAGCTGGGCCATGGATGTGGCGCCACGTGTCGATCAGGTGGAGAACACGTACTAGCATTTCCAATTCCGCACACGGGGTGTGATGTGGCTGCTGATCAGACGGAGATAATGTACAGTTAAAATCTCCTCCGATCACCATATCGTCTATGCGCCCAATAAATAGAGGCGTAATATCTTCCGAAAAAAAGCGGGCCCGATCTCTCCGTCTCCCTGATCCTGAAGGGGGATATACATTGATGAGGCATACACCGTTGACAGTTACTGCTATGGCTCTTGCACTTGGTAAGTACAGTACGTCCGTAGCCGCCAAGCCGTCCCGTAGCAGGACAGCCACACCACAATCGGTAGAAGAGGCGTGGGAGATGTGGGCGGTATATCCGTAGAAGTCAGGGAAACTAGCGACACATACTTCCTGCAAGAGGGCTAAATCGATGTCCGCCGCATCGAGCATGCGTTGTAGCATTGTCAGTTTGTGTGGTGCCCTTATCTCGTTGATATTGATTGTGGCGAGGCGAAAGGTGTGCTGCCTAGCCTCTTCTCCTAGGGTAGACGCCATTGCAATCGAAGATAACCGCAAGAGATGCCGGACCCACCGAACCCGTTACAAATCATGAGTCTTTCACGCTAGGAGTGGCATCCCCAATGCCACCCCCTCCCCTGTCACCCGTGCCCTCTCCAGGAAGTTCCTTGGCATCGTCCGACCACAGTGGGTGCAAAACGATGCTGTGTAGCTGATCGGCACCTAAATCTCTCTCACGCACGTCGTCTTTGGTAGAGGTAGACGGAGCGCCATCCATCGACGCGACCTGCTACATCTGTGGTGCAAGGAGTAACTGGGCACTCGTAGTATGGGCTAGTGAACCGTCTACACCACTTAGATCCTCAGCAGGCGCAGCACCCATGCCGTCTGACGAGATGTCACCTTCTTGACCGGCCGTGTGTAGGAGGCAATCGTCAGAAGTGGTCCGCCGACGTCACTTGCGTCGGCGAGGCGAACGTTGCTTTCAAACGTGGACATCCGTATCCGAATGTGGGAGGCAATCCAGCGTCGTATCACCTTCTGCTAGGAAAGCCGCGGTCGGGACAATGTTCGCGTCCACGTCCATCTCGTTCTGATTGTTATGTTGCGTCTGGATTCCGTGTGACTGTTGCTGCTGTTGTTGCTGCGGAGTAGGCGACATATGGGTTGGCATCTGGGTTCCTTCCTCTTCCTCCCTTGGTCCTTCTGACGTCGATGGATGTGCCCGATAGCCCGTGTCGTCCTCAACTATGGTGCGCATCGTCGTCTGAGCGTACGTGAGGGGCAGGATTGTCGTCCCCGTTGGGGAAACAGAGTCTCCCACTGGTGTCTGCGTAATTCTACGTTGTAAGCAGCACGATCGAACATGGCCTTCCTGCCCACATCCGGAACAGGTACGCGGTTGACCGTCGTACATTATTATTGCACGACAGCCACCGATGTTCAATTAGGACGGCACATGTTTCTTGAGCTCAAGTTTAATTTGGCGCACACCATTGTAGACCTTATACGTCCAGAAAGTTTGCCACTTTTCTGCAACGTGACTGATGACATTGCCATATGGTCGGAAGGCGTCCTTGACAACTTCCTCTGGGACCTTGAAGGGGAGCTCAAAAACCCTTACAGTCCTTAGGCCCATGCCTGCATGATCCACCGTCACTGCACCGGTATGCCCGTCAGAATGTTTGAATCTGAGAGAGTTCGAGTATTTAGACACCACTGTCACGCAGACCTCTGCACTGGTCATTTTAACATAAACCACGCTGGCCGTTATAGAAAAATGCATTCCGACGACAGTCGCCGGATCTAAACGTAGATCGTCGAGTATGAACTCTTCTATTTCATAGGCTCGAGGACGTGCGTGATCTGGTTGGAAAGTAATTTTGATCGTATCGTGGCGCCATGTGTGTGCCATAGTTGCACTGAACTTGGAACAAATACAACTCGCGCCGCGAGAAGGTAAACACAAGCAAGCGCTCACGGTCGCTCACGGCGGGGCGCAGCGGACGTTCTCGCCTCACCGCAGCCGAAAGCAGACTGTGGTTGTTTGGGGGAAGAGACCAAACAGCGAGGTCATCGGTCTCATCGGATTAGGGAAGGACGGGGAAGGAAGTCGGCTGTGCCCTTTCAAAGGAGCCTTCCCGGCATTTGCGCGAGTCCAGTGTGCTAACCATTGCGCCACTTCGCTCGGTAGACACACGTGCATCTGTCACTGCCTGCCATCGGAAAGCTATTCAGTGTCTCTTACTGAAGGCGTACATTCACCAACTATTAGAATCTAAATGAACGGTAGTAGTTTCTGTGTAATCGCTTTCAAAATTTGTATACAGCACTTTGTTGTCAATAGAAAGGTATTGTGAAAATCTCAGCTTCCTAGCGGGCATATTTTCGGAGATAGATAAACTTACTATAATGTTAGAAAAACTACACTTAAGAAAGGAAATTCACCTAGGAACATTTATGACTTGTTTTTGGTTGTCAATTGAAATACTCACCTGACGTATCAGGGTATAGAATTATTTAATTGAAATTTAATTTAAAAATTTCAGATACCTTACATTTTCGTAGTATGAAATCTAGAATAACTTCAGAAAGAACTAATAAAATCAGCATTTATTCTATTATGTGTTATGTGAGTCTGTGAGTAAATAAGAGTGTATATGTGGGACATTCGTCAAATTTCAATATTGTATTATATACCGTCTTAAGTAACCAGCAAGAGTTACACAAGCCTGTCGTGGGAAAATGATGCTATGGGATTTACCCACTTTGCTGATGACGTATGTCTAGGTGTGATTGATACTGTAACAGAGCAGCCAGAAAGTCAGTTGGAGTAAAATCTGTATCTACAGAATATTTCCAGAATTATTGTCTTTTCGGTTATTAAACATTACTGTAATATATGTATGTCAGATTGCCGTTGATGCGTCTGTATGTAAGGATTGGTGCAGACCAGTTTTGGCGCGAGTGTGGTCAAGAGCGAGTATTCTGATTGGCAGCCAGCATGCTCAGCCAATCAGAATTGATACGGTTCCCGCTCGTTACCTGATAGATATACTGGAAGTGACTTTGGAAGAAAAGAGTCGCTCGCTAGCTTTGAACGCGGACGTTTATGTTACTAGTACCAGTAAAAATAATGTGTAAGATGAAGAATTACTTAGTGTTTGAGTTATTGGCGAGCTAAGTCGATAGCAGTTGTTGTTGAGGGCTGCTTGGCGAAATTTCAGAGGTTTTGACTAAATCTGTTGAACAGATGTCCGCGTGTGAAATATTGGCCTTCGTAGAATCCGCATTGTATGTTTCAGTATTCAACAACTGTGCATTTTTGGTAAGCAGTTTCTATTTTAGAAATCCACAAGAAGGACTGAATGTAATAACTCGTATTAGTGGTGAAATTAATGACTTTGAAAATGTTGTTTAATTTGGGTCCGGTATGGACAGACTTCTGACTGCTGTGCGTGTGAAATTTGTGTATGAATCGTGAACTGGAATGAAATAGCCAGTAGTATAAATGTTGACTGAATAGTACTTTTCTTTGGTTATCAAGGACAAAATAAACATTTTTGTTTGAAAATTTCTAGCATTATTGACCAGAAGCCAATGCATTTTCTTACTGCCCGATAAAATTGGATGACAGTATTTCTACAGAACTTCCTTTCATAACTAGAGTTGCGCGGCCTCAGTAACTGTAGATATTAGGTAGTGTTATAATCAACGCTGCTTTTACATAATCTTGTAAGTATCTATGATGCCGAGTGAAGGGACACTGAGCAGACGCCATTCTGAGGTAGGTGAATTTCAATTTGCAGGCTGCACAGTGACAACGACGAATAGACACGAGAAATTAAACCCCGAGCCGCCGCATTTTCCCATAATCAAAGTGTTCGATGAAAATACCAAGATTCTCAATGTGTTCCACAGAGATCATAGAACTCTATATTCCTTTGCATCTCTTGCACTCACCAAACATTATTGAACTGTGAAATGAGTGCAAATACGGTTACAATAGTGCATTACAATCATGCAAGTAGGATCGAATTGATGCCCTTTGATCCAGAGCACTTTTATTTACATTAACTTGCGTGGCTACTCTCTCATAGGATTCGAGGAGAGATATTAATCTGACGCCAGTATTAACAGATCGTAGCCGTGACTTATACCAGGCGGGATAACTGAAAAGTAAAGTTCATTTGCGCAAATTTACTTTCACTAACAAACTTTGAAATAATTTAATGTGAGTTAATGACAGATAAATATGCAGTAATACGCTCTCTCGTTAGGGTAAATCAGTGAAAAATTACAACATAAAATTTGGTTCTACAAAACGCGAAGAAGAGTCATCTACATTTTACTTTCCTTTTTACTGCTTTATGTAAATTTTGTCACCGATTTAATGGGCCCACATCGCAAATAAATTAAACTATTTTTCATTAGACAGGAGGGAAATATTAACTTAACAAGCATAGAATTCACGATGCTGTAGATGGCATAGGATGTATATCACATACAAACTAATAAACTAAAACCTGCTAGGTGTAACGGATATAAGTGTAGATATTTTATATTTGTTACCTTAATCTGCACACATTTCATTGTGTTCACTGTTTTTTCTTTGCATCAAACAGTCTATCCAAAAACACGTCACAATCTTTACGACCTGGGGGTTACTGCACAGTCGTACTGTGCCAGTAAGTGGACTATGACTGTCAGTATAGACTAATATTTTTGCGTCCACGCAGTCATGCTTGAACTGACCTGCTGCCCTGGGGAAAATAAGCATTAATTGTTTGCTCTTTCCACATGTACTTGCAGCTACTAAAGAACCTGAAAGCAGAGGACTTACAATAGCTCTAATTATTAGTCTACAAATGACCTAAATACTGATGTAATGATGTTCAGTACACCACCCTCAGTCACCAATAGAAACATCTGCACTTACATTTGTACAACCTTCGTATATAAATCTACAGGTAAGATAGTTCAATTCTGTTTCCTGGCTAATACAAATATCTACAGTAAACAGTGACTCTTCGGAGACGATAATTGCTGTTATTACGAGTACATGAAAAATTAAAAATATTAACATCTGTGAGTTTACCGTCCTGTTGTCTTCTACTGATACTAGCGATGATTTATTATTTTTATGATGTTGGTCTTACGACTCTTTTGCTTTCATCCGCCAAATTTTTCTTATATAGGTGCTAATCTGTCCACCTCTACACGAATGCTGCAGCCAATAACGTCTATAATATGTTTTGCATATTCCAGTTATTCTTACTATTTTCATCTACTTCTCTATCTACACACCGCAAACCACCTTACGATGTGTGGCGTAGTTTACTTCTGCTGTCATCATTTCCTTCACATTTCCCTGCCAAGTGCCAAGTGACAAGTGACACCTCAATACCGAATTCGGTGTATATAGATGCTAATTCCTCAACGACCTCGAAAATTAGATTAAGACGTCGAGCTACTATGTTCAAATGTACAAATGTGTGTGAATTCTTAAGGGAGCAAACTGCTGAGGTCATCGGTCCCTAAGCCTACACACTACTTAACCTAACGTAAACTAACTTACGCTAAGGACAACGCACAAACCCATGCCCGAGGGAGGACTCGAACCTCCGACGGGGGCAGCTGCCCGGACCGTGGCAAGACGCCCAAGACCGCGCGGCTAACCCGTGCTGTCCGCAGCTCGTGGTCGTGCGGTAGCGTTCTCGCTTCCCACGCCCGGATTCCCGGGTTCGATTCCCGGCGGGGTCAGGGATTTTCTCTGCCTCGTGATGACTGAGTGTTGTGTGATGTCCTTAGGTTAGTTAGGTTTAAGTAGTTCTAAATTCTAGGGGACTGATGACCATAGATGTTAAGTCCCATAGTGCTCAGAGCCATTTTTTTTTTTACCCGTGCTGGCTACATTGTACCTACGGTCCAATCTGGGAATGGCGAAGTACGGTTTTGACTTGCCCCTCTGACGCCTGAGTACGTATAGGGTACTCCAAGAAGGGAAGGCGACAGTATCACAAACCTGCTGACAGTAGTACTGCCCCATAGCTCCGGCAGCAGGAATTGAGCTGTCACGCTCGGCGGCCCCCCGCCAGCTGTGATAATGGACGGCGCAGCAGCTGCCCGGCTGTGTTCTAGCCAGCAGAGGCCCGGGCACCAATCTGACCTCTGGCGTACCTTACGTCTCTCTAATGTCAGCGCCCTCGACATAATCAGCTCTGAGGTCAGAACTGACTTCTGAAGTTACACCACCACGAAATATCAGATAAATGTACTGTGCCTCGTAAGCAGGCCGGAGTGGCCGAGCGTTTCTAGGCGCTACAGTCTGGAACCGCGCGACGGCTACGGTCGCAGGTTCGAATCCTGCCTCGGGCATGGATGTGTCTGATGTCCTTAGGTTAGTTAGGTTTAAGAAGTTCTAAGTTCTAGGGTACTTATGACCTCAGAAGTTGAGTCCCATACTGCTCAGAGCCATTTGAACCATTTTTTTACTGTGCCTTGCAAAATACCGATACAAACGGTACAGTTCAGCTACAGGCGAAAGTTGCCACCTCCTGCTTTCTGCTGTTCTCTAATAAACGTCTTTGCAGAAATAATGGAAGAAGTACACCAGTCTCTCCAATTTCAAGAAGTCTTTCTTATACAGTTACCCGCACGGTTTTGGTTCTGCTGGCAAACATCGGTGGGTAATGATTAAACTCACTGTCTCAGTGGCTGTTTGTATTTGATACCGGAACAGTAATTCATTTCGCCCAGACAAAAGTCATATCAGGCTTCCCATACAAAACGAATGAGTGGTTCAAATGGTTCAAATCGCTCTGAGTACTATGGGACTTGACATCTGAGGTCATCAATCCCGTAGAACTTAGAACTACTTAAACCTAACTAACCTAAGGAAATCACACACATCCATTCCCGAGGCGTGATTCGAACCTGCGACCGTAGCGGTCGCGCGGCTCCAGACTGAAGCGCCTAGAACCACTCGGCTACTACGGCCGGCAAACGAATGAGTGTCCTACAACCAAAAACAAATGGCAACACAGAATAAAAGAAAATCGATGACAACTGATATGGGCACAAAGGGGATGAAACATGTAATGGACGTATTTTAAACAAAAACTGATAGACTATTCACATTTTTTCCTAATAATTGGTATGGTGCAACGGGTAACACAGCACACATTCGGAGGGATCGAGATCCTGTTCTCTGCAACTTATTTCAGTTTTTTTCTTTTTATCTTAAATTAGAAGGCGTAGAAAATTGTTAAAAAAGTCCTGGGCGGTTCCTTGGCTCTAAAAGTATTCAGCGACGATAATGACCTAACGTGGAATGGAAATGAAACTTTGTCGTTCTTTTTCTTTCTCCGGTCGCCAGTGTTAGTGTAGTAGTGCAAGGGGACTCGCGGTGGTCCCTACTGTTGCAGACATCATTACTCCAGTCTCAGCCAGTGGGTATGATACTGAAGTGGACAGAACAACTTTAAGTATTTACAGTACGCCAACGGTAGATAGATGGAAACTGTTTGCTGATCCGTGTCTTTCGACGGAAAACACTCTTACTGTCTGGGGATTCTAAGGCAAACGCCTGGGTTCGAGTAGTGGAACAGCAGAATTAAATATTTCTGGAGAGTTTCTGTAAGCTGTAGTCAGCCCGCCCGGTTAGCGGTGCGGTCTAACGAACGGATTTCCGGGCGGGAAGTAGCGCCCGGTTCCCGGCACGAATCCGCCCGGCGGATTTGTGTCGAGGTCCGGTGAACCGGCCAGTCTGTGGATGGTGTTTAGGCCGTTTTCCATTTGGCGAATGCGGGCTGGTTTCCCTTGTTCCGCCTCAGATACATTATCTCGGCGATTGCTTCGCAAACATGTTCTCCACGTACGCGTACACCACGATTACTCTACCACGCAAACATAGGGGTTACACTCGTCTGGTGTGAGACGTTCGATGGGGGGGGGGGGGGGGGTCCAGGGGTCCACCAGGGGCCGAACCGCATGATAACCCTGGGTTCGGTGTGGGGCGGCGGAGGGGTGAAGTGGACTGCGGTAATTGTCGTGGGGTTGTGGACCACTGCGGCTGCGTCGGGGACGGAGCCTCTCCGTCGTTTCTAGGTCCCCGGTTAACATACAATACAATACAAGCTGTAGTCAAACCATTCTCCGTAACACCACCTCTCAGGAGAGGCAGTCCGGAGCAGAGGGCAAGAAGTTTCAGTGATGTTTCGTATGGGGCCGTTAGGCGACTAACGTTCCCCAAACTGTAGAGGTTTTCCGGCCATAAAAATTACTCTTCAACTTGCGATGTGCAAAAGTTTTGATCTGTGAGTACTGTTGAATTCTGTAGTACAAGTCATTCTGCAACCCAGACAAGTTCGCCACTGGCAACTTATTCATGATAACAGCGCGAGATGTGCGCTCAGTCTATCAATAATCAGAAGAAGAATTCACAAACTGCAAATGCGATTGGATATCAGTTGTACAGCTTGTTAATGAGGTATTAAATTTGTGCCGTGCAAGGACTCGATCTTCCGATTATCGTGAGTGGTTGCCTTAAATACTTCGGCTATCCGTGCACGCGTCCCGGACCGCTCCAAACTTCCATACGTCACCGTAGCCATGTCTTGTACTCGCACAATTGCTCTGATTCTTCCACACGGAAAGACTCTATTATTACTGCCTGACCTATTTAGGCATTGAATATTACTTTTAGTGTTGGTATTTTACCGTTTACTATGAAATGTACGTTGCATACTATCCATACCTGTCTGAAATAGGGGATGTATTTGCAAATTACGTACACGGTTAGAAATCTGCTGTACAGTTTGTTAGTGACAGACGAAAATTTGTGCCGGACTTGGATTAACCACTCAGCCACACATGCACACCTCCTAGACTGTACCAAACCTCCACATGTCACAGCGTCCAAGCTCTGTGCACGCATGCATGGGCGTCTGAAGGACATTGCATCGCGCATCGTTAAATATTATACTCCCAGACAGGCTGCGCCAATAATAATATAGTCTCTCCCTCTGCAAGAATCACAGCAAGTAAGTGAATACTGGACGTGGGTACGATCACATACCGTGGTTTGGATTGGTCCAGGACGCGTGCACGTATAGCCAAAGTGCTTAAAGCGACCTCTCGTGATAAGAGGGAAGTCCAGGTTCCAGCGCCCGTCCGACACAAATTTTTAGGTGTCACTAATAAATTGTACAGCTGATGTCTAATCATATTCGCAATTTGCGAATACATCTACCATTTTAGATCATCTGCAGTGCCTGCTGCTTCAAACGTGCATACGTGTCTGAGACAGATTGCATAGTACTCTGTAAACCACATGCACTACAAAATAGTATTTCCTAGTTATTTTGCTTAAATTACTTAATTTCTGCAACATATTTCGACGTATGGCTTCATCGTTAGGCAAATAAGGCAACACAGAAAAATGTTTTATAGAGACCTTTACATAGTTTTTTGTTACGTTCTAGTGCCGCCAATTTTGCCTCACGGTGAGGTCATATCTTGAAACATATTGTAGATATAAAATAATTTAAGCATGAGAGTAAGGAACGATAAAGAAGCAGCCTCAGTTTTGATTATAAATTTAAGGAGATGTCAGTCATTAATTTACGAAACGTTGTCGCTTACCAACATACTGAATATAAAGATTGCAGTATATATAGCGGAAAGAGTGATACAGCGGAACAGCGGTCGGCGTGCTGCAAATAGTGTACGTTTATACACATACAATGAAAATAGTAAAAGTATATTTGTAATTACTTGATGCCTACTGTTATCTGTTGCACCCATCGTGCCAAAGTGCGTATAGAACACTGATGAATAAACAAAAAGAGCCATTCGATTTCTAGTCCAAAGTTGTCACATTTGTATGCAATAAGAGAAGTGTGTAGCTTGAAGAAAAGACACCTCAGTTAAAACTACATGAAGCTTGTAACTTCCGTCAGTTCTTGTTTAGTCGCTGCACTGTCCTAGTTGTTTCGTCAAAGTATTGTGAAAATACGGTTCGCCTTCTTTATCACGCAGCGGGGAACAGATTACTGGATAGCCTCGACACTGCAATTAAAATGCTTCAGAACAGCAGTAAACAGAACGGTTGGCCAGTTAAACCTCGTCCTTGGCCTCGTTTTCTGACTCCCTACTGCTGTAAACATTACTGCTCTCCGAGTCCGCTGTAATAAACTTCATAAATAGCTCAGTTGTTCTTTCCCTCTATACAACCAATGACTTCAAACGTCACTGCCTTTCCAAGTAATCGCCCACTTTACTGGTTTATGGTATGGAAACATAAAACATGTTCAATTATCTGTAAAATCTCTTACGTCAACTATATAAAATGCATAAAAATTTTTACATGTTCAGTGGCACTAGTGGAAGAGCAAACGGTAGTGTACCTAATGTAAGCACTCATTTTATGTATAACATTTCTACCGTGTGGCTGTACGACTTCCTTGCAGATGCGCATCATAAAAAACGGACATCAAGGAGAAATCCAATAAGGCGAGCAGACTGGAAGAGTTCTATTTTCTTAAACAAAACTGGCAAGCAGTGAGTGACTTTTCTAGCTCTGTAGTGCAGCTCACTGACGAATTCATATGATGCCAGAAATTAATTTGTTAGGTAGCTGATGACGTGAATTCCAGTGATACAAAAGAAGCTATCAAAATTCGGTCGTTTTCAATACGCTCTACGGTTACCGGTCATAAAAATAGGAAATCTCAGATTCAAAGTTTTCTATTTACCCCTGGAAAACTGATATTTTCTACGTTCAACTCTGTAGAACAGATCACTGACGAACTTATATAATGCTAATGATTATTGGCTTAAGAAGCTGAAAATGTGCATTGCAGTGACGCAACCGAAATAGCCCGATTTCGGTCAATTTTACTATGTAAAAGCAATAAGGCAGTGTTACGCAAAACAAGAGAAATAACACGCAAATATTTTCACTAACTAATACTGCTTTGCACAAAATGGTTCAAATGGCTCTGAGCACTATGGGACTCAACTGCTGAGGACATTAGTCCCCTAGAACTTAGAACTAGTTAAACCTAACTAACCTAAGGACATCACAAACATCCATGTCCGAGGCAGGATTCGAACCTGCGACCGTAGCGGTCTTGCGGTTCCAGACTGCAGCGCCTTTAACCGCACGGCCACTTCGGCCGGCGCTTTTCACGTTATCCCTAACACAGTGAGTACAGGTAGCTGTACCTGGGAAACCATTTTGATTACAGTGTATTTCATACGATATTTTCCTTGAGAAGGATTGAAAACGTGTTTTCATGGTGTATTCCCGTTTCCTCTTTTCTCTATAAATTTGTTAAACTGTTCCGGCTTCTTTGTTCTTCCGTAACACCTGCACAATCGTTCAAAAATAAGAAAATCGGTTCATTCTCTTGTTTTTATCTTTCTCCTATAGGTCTACGTTTGCATTCAATCTGAAGCACAAATGTCGTGTTATGTCCTAGCCAGTAATGCCACCCGAGCCCGCTGCCAAAAGGTTGGCAGCATCAAAGTCCGGACGCCGTCCGCATAAGCAGCGCCAGCGAGACAGCAAATCGCCGCAAGTCTGCGCGCGCCACCGCTGGCTTCTGGGTTCTTAAGCGCTGGAGTCGCGAGCGCTAGGACAGTTCTGTATTCGCCGCTCAGTTGTATACTCGCCACCGAATTGTGTACTTGCTATTCAGTTGTGTGTTCATCGCAGCAGAGTTGTTGTTTGTAGTCAGCCGACGCTGACCTATCCGCTTCGACTCGAACTAGACAGATTTCCGTAGACACGGAGTTCACGACCTTGTTTCTGTATCTCGTGAATAAAGATAAGTACCGACTTTTATTTAATCTGAGTGTTTGGGCTTTCATCTTTCTGTTCACTGTTCCAGCGGACCGGTCGGCCCGCTATTAAAAGTGTGGCGGTGACTTCGTAAGCCATTTCTACAGCCAAGTGTTTGTCGCTACGAACACCGCCACAAAATGTCGAGTTAAAGTTCATAAGAAATTTCGTATTTAATTTTTCTATTTCGTTTGTTTATATATTTTCTTACCAACAGTCTTGTAATCTGTGTATTGTCTTGACCATAAGCAAGGAGTTCTGGCTCGCAAGCTTCAACGGAATGTGATAAATACAAAAATTAATTGGCAAGTGGCCAATGGGGAATTGCACAATGTTTCAAACAGCTACATTTCTAAAAAATGTTGGAAATAGATTACAGGGTTACACGATATTTTTCCTGCGTAACAATTCGTACAATCACCTCTTCACGTGTTATTGCGTCTTCTTGAAACATCTTTTTGCTGAAAGGTACATGGTGGTTTAGTCCCGTTTCTTAATTATGCTCGAGAAGAAGCACCTAGCGGAATTCAAAATCCTCTGAGCGACAGTACTTGTAACGCGAATAGCAAACTGATTTGGGCTCTAATATGGAATTTCTTAAGGACCTTCCAGTAATTTTCCTGATTCTGCTGAAAGAAGCCAATCATCACTACCATGTGCAATATGACGAAAATGGCATTTCAGCATAGTTCCTCTTGAACGTCGAATGTTGTTTGTCACTGCAGCACCCTGCTCGATTTAAAAAGCACTCCGTATACACTTTAACTGTTTCAGAGAAAATTACAAACCGATATCAGCAAAGACGGGCACAAACGTCGTTAAGCTTTGGATAAGATCCACAGACTGTTGTGATCATTTCTTCACATACGACGTGGCAATGAGCTTTTGAAAGACCGTCACTATTGCAATGTACAAATGGGTAACAAATCAAAGAGATTCAGTGATCATGATGAACACGCAATTGACGTCATTCAAATTTCAAGCTTAAGTTAAACAGCGAGTAGAAGTAGGAACATCTGTTCTCACATATGTATGACTTTAAACGTGTTTCAGACCAAAAAATTGTAGAGCACGAGCTACATAGAAACTGCGACAACGCTAATAATTTTTTAAGATTGTTTGTGTTGCGGTTTACAAATAACGAAACAAGAACTTCGTATCGAATTCCGTGGTCTAAAACTGTCCACAAGCCACCAGCGACTGATGCTAAGACGAGAGCTTATTCTAAAAATAAGCGAAGGTTCTAAAGTTACAGCATTCAAATGAATTTAATCATTGGCTCCAGTAAAGCACTAAACCATATTGGAGTATCTGCTCATAGCGACGTTTGCTGGAACCACGACATTAAAGTAGTGGAAGAGGGATTTGCAACCTTTCGTCGCTGATTCGTTTAATCATCACGACAGCGTCACAGAACTGCTCTATGAGCTCCACTGGCTGAAGCTACAAGTGGAGGGCCGAACGTTGCCGATTGCCTTGCTCTGAAAATTCCAAGAGCTCACGTTTCAACAGCAGTCAGCAATCGGACTATTTTCTGTAGATTGTATTTCGAGTTCATGCAGGTACGTTCCGTCTTTGCAACTAAATGAAACGCAGTTTGTTATTTGCTATACGCGTTTCGCTTCTTTTATCTATAAACCATCTACAATGGCCTGTAATACATTTTTGTTTATGGGCATATATAATAAACGCTTTATGTAGTGGTTACAGATAAGTCACTACGTTACATTTTCTTACGTTTTTGTGTTGTTTTTTAGATTAGAAACAATTTGTGCAGCACAAGTTTTGAGAGATTAAATTATCGTTTGATGTTACTATTTCCAATAGCGCCAGAGCATGTGTTTGATTCTAGAAATGTGTTCGTTCGATCTCCAGACTACAGATGGCTAATTATGTACATTTAATTGTCGTCCTCATGTATTACAGCACATCTCTTGCACTTTTCATTGCGTGTTCAGCATGTGTGTTTACTGCGTGTGGCGTTGCCAACTCTCACTGTGTGTTTACCTTTACTCTGTTGCTTGTGTAGTGTGTGTGTGTTTGATATGGTTCCTTTTCGTGTGTGTGTGTGTGTGTGTGTGTGTGTGTGTTTGTATTGTTACGTGAGAATTTGCCATTCGTTGTGAAGTTTTTTTTTAAAAAAAAGGAAGTTATGGATGTGTTATTCCTTAGGTGAGTGGATACTTGTGTGTGTGTGTGTGTGAGAGAGAGAGAGAAAGAGGATGTGGAGGAAGGGTCATTAATTATTCGTTCTGGTTATGTTTCACATTTCAGTTTGTTATTCTTTTAGTGACTAGCGTGATCAATGATTTACTGCATATACTGATTTAATCATTAGTTACTCTCCGTTCCGTTGGAAGGACTCTTTCTGTATGAAAGTTTTCCTGTAATGTCAAGAGCGTTTTGCCGTAATTGTTCACTATAATAATTTTTATCTCTTTTTCCGTGTTGGATAATTCAAGTCCATGATTTATCTGGTGTTCAACAAAGACTGTATGGAGCTAGCCATTCTACCTTTCCTGAACAGCTGATGAAACACGAACATGAATCATCCAACATGAAACAAGACATGAAAATTATTAGAGTGAACAATTACAACGAGTAACTCCTGAAATTACAGGAAAGTATTCATATACAAAGAGCCCGTGCAAGGAAAAAGAAAGTGATAAATGACGAAATCAATATAAGCAGTGAATCACTGATCATGTTAGCCGCTAAAACAATAACAAACAGAAATATGAAAACTAACGGGAACAAATAATCAATTAATCTTTCCACCTTTCTCTCTCTCTCTCTCTCTCTCTCTCTCTCTCTCTCATATATATATATATATATATATATATATATATATATATATATCGGGGCGGTTAGTAGACCCGCAACCGAGCGCCTCCCCAGGTGGCGGATAGGGGAATGCCTCCTAGATATAGGTGGTACCGAGGAAATGAAATAATGAAATACTCGGGGCGGACCAAAACTACTAGTAGCGTCTGTTCCCACAGTGGGCGGCTACAAAAGGCGTCTGCCCCACATGTCAGTGGCGGACTCAACCAACCTCCTGGTCTGGAAAGTCAGGTTGTAGTCGGCAGCATGCCATACATCCAACTACTAAACCTCATGATGGTACAACGAGAAAAATCTCATTGCCCTGGGCCTCAGTTAATAGACTGGGATCGTCGTGAGCATCGGATTCCGGGGGGTCACGGACATCATGAGAAGAATCAGAGCTTCTCAAACTCCCTCAAGACCAAACGCAAACACTACATCGGCACACTCAACGTGAACACACTGATGAAGACAGGAAAGATCAAACAACTGACAGACACTCTCACCAAACGAAAGAATCAGCACCATCACAGTGAAATCAGCCAACAAATCCTACACAATAATCAACGCACATGCACCAACTAATGACTACAACAGGAAAAACCCGGACGAAATTGATGACTTCCGGACGACAATGGAAGAAACTATCAGAAAAATTCCTGCACATAGAGTCAAAATAATAATGGGAGACTTCAACGCTAAACTCGGAGAAGAAAAGATATACAGACATACCACAGGAAAACATACTCCACACAAGGACACCAACATCGACCACATAATAGTCCAGAAAGACCCACAAAACGGAATTTTGAACATAGACACACGTAAAGGCTACTTCGACTCCCACCTACTACAGATCAGGATTCGTCTTTTGCCCAAGAAAAAGCTCCAGAAGAACAAAATTGTTAGACCAGATCCAGAATACCTTACTTTAAACCAGACACAAATATTGCACACAATTAAAATGCAGAAAACGACAGACTGGACACAACTTTCACGAAGAATCCGAGAAGCTATGAAACTAGCACAAGTACCACGCACAAGGAAACACCGTTGGTGGAACCATACATGTGACCAAGCTATTGACCAACGAATCAGTGCATGGAAAAAATTTAGTAGCCATAAATCCCAAGAGAATTGATGAACTTCTTGAAAACACAGAAGCAATCAAGCAAAATCATTCGCAGTGGAAAACGACAGTATAATAAACGGCGACTGACGGAGATCGAATCGGATTTCATGAAGAACAATACAAGAAACTTCAACAGAACGTTAAGAGAAAATATGACTGGATATCAACCAACCAACTTATGCTTCAGAAGACCGGATGGAACCCTAGAAACCAATACCAAAAACAATTGTGACATTCTGGCAAAGTACTTTGAAAAACTTTGCAACACGGACCCCTCCCCCCCCCCACCCCACCCCCTATGGAAGGAATTATGACAGAAACGAGCACGTACAATCCAGATAGTGAACCTCCAACTCTAGAAGATGTTAAAGAAATAATCAAGTCACTCAAGAATCGTAGAGACCAGGAGAAGACGGCATCATCGCGGAAATCTGGAAGTTACTAGACCCAGAACTCACCAAAGACATTCAAGGGATCTTGGAAGATGTCTGGAAGACCATGAAAATTCCTGACGACTGGAAAACTACCCTGATACCCCCACTACACAAAAAAGGTGACAAGACTGACCCGAATAACTACAGAGGAATATCCCTACTACCGGTCACATACAACATCCTCTCTAAAGCTTTAATGAACAGACTAGAATGCCAGACCGACCACTTGATTGTGGAATACCAAGCAGGCTTCCGTAAAGGGCGGTCTTGTGAGGAAAAAATTTGGAACCTGAAAATGATTTTACAACACAAACAGAACCTGATCATTACCTTTGTCGACTTCAAAACGGCGTACAACTCTCTCTTAAAATTCTAGCAGAATACAAAGTAGACAACAAAACACGGGCTATCATAGAGCAAACTATAACCAACACGACCTCCAAAGTAAAGTTCTGTGGGGAGCTATCAGAGCCCTTTGAAATTCGCACAGGTGTCCGACTAGGCGATGGCCTCTCACCTCTCCTTTTCAATCTGGTGTTAGATAAGGTAATAAAAGAATGGGAAACATCACAACAGGGGATAACCTTAGGAAACCTACAAATTAAATGCCTGGCTTTTGCAGACGATTTGGCGATTTTTACGAAAGGTATAAAGGAAACAAAAGATGCTATTGAAAAACTGCACGAAATCGCTTCCAAAACTGGACTACAGATCCCTTACACAGTTTATGAGCACAAAGAAACTCTCATCTCTGAACACAAATTATGGCACGATTTACAAAACGGTAAACTTCAAATACCTAGGTGAAACACTACAAATGAGTGGACATAACAGAGACTCAAACGAAGAAAGAAAGACTAAACTGGACAAGGCATACAAAGTAGTATGGAATCATTACAACAAGAAGTCTATCTCACAAAAAGCCAAATTACGCCACTACGACACGGTGGTGCTCCCCGAGGCACTCTATGTAGCAGAGACCACACTAATCCTAGGTCATACACGAATCAGACAACTAGAAAAAGTAGAACGGAAAATATTTGGGAAAATATTTGGCGCAACTAACTACAATGGAATATGGATCAAGAAACCTACAGAGGAACTATACAAACATACGGAGACAATCACAGAAAAGATTGGAAAACGCAGACTACAATTCTATGGACACCTATACAGACTGCCATCACACAGGCTGACCAAACAGATCTTTGACTGGGTAACCACTAGAAACAACAAATGGGTGGCAGACGTAAAAAACGACCTGAACCAACTCAACATAACAGCAGGCACAATAAACGATAGAATAAAATTCAGAAACATCATTAAGAAAAGTAACTTATATGAGATACAATGTGACAAACGAACTGGCGAAAAATGGACCGAAGAACGTAAGCTAGATCACAGCCGGAAGATGAAAGAAATATGGGCAACCAAAAAGGCCATCAAGATGAAGCCGAAGACACAAAGCCGACAAGAAGCATGGACAGAGGACCGGAAACAGAAACACAGCGAGCGAATGAGGGAAGTTTGGGCAGCAAGGAAGGCAGCAAATGGAACTGGCCATGTAGTTTAGTCCAAATGCGCTCTTTAAGGGAAAAACACGAACAATAATACACAAATGTCCACTCACCTAAAGAATAACACATTCACAATTTTTTAAAAGGAGCCCTCTCGCAAGAAATGACACATCATTCTCACGTAACAAAATACACACACACACACACACAAAACGAAAAATATCAAACCACACACACTACACGAATACGGTAAAGATAAACACCCAACGACAGCTGGCAATACTAGACACTATAAACACTCACATGTTTAACACTCAATGAAAAGTGCAGGTGATGTGCTCTAATAAATGCGGGTGAAGAAAACAACGACGGAAATCTGCCAGCTGGAGTATGCGGACCGAATGGACACATCTTTAGGACCACACACATGCAATAGCAACACTGGAAATCGTAAAAACACCAAACGATAGTTTAAAATCACGAAACTTGTGCTACAGGATTTGTTTCTAATGTGAAAAGCAAGAGAAAAACACGAGAAAACGCAGCATAGTAACGTATTTGTAGCCACTAAAAACGCGTTTATTACATTTACAGAAACAAACATGTATTACAGGCCTCTGAAGATGGTTCATAAATAAAAGAAGCGTGTGAAAAAGAAAATGATTTTTTATTTAGCTGCAAAGGCAGAACATGCCTCCATCAATTTTGAAGCAATAAAGGAACGACGGGAAACGGAAAGGAAACAAAAAAATTAACATATATGTCCCACGTAATTATCTCGTTTGTAAATTTAAAAACTTTTAAAATGTTTACGGAGAGGTTATGACAATTTTTTTCCTATTAATGAAACAAGTAACTGGGGTTGGGGGCGGGATATAATTTTGGTATATCATGTTCGTCCCTCCCCTCCCCTCCTATCTCCGCACTCACGCACCCTCACACAAAACATGGAGTACATATAGATGACAAATCCATTGAACTTGGTGCAGTTGAAAAAGGTGTTTTCTTTCAATAGGGCGTGGAAGACATTCCCATTTGTCGTCTCTCAGTGTCCATTTTAGGAGTAATGGTTTCCGGCTAGGTGACCATGCTTTCTGGTGGCACTGACTGCTTTACGGTCAGCTCGACGTACACTGTAAATTACTGCATAAATTACTGAACTATGGAAGAAGAAATACACGAAAATAAGTCGCAGACAATCCACTAGCAGTGTTCGTAAATCCCTGAAGAGATTCTTCGGGCAGTGCAGGCAAAGAAAGATGAGATTTTTAATAAATGTCGCCTATATAATGATATTATCTATGAACGGCGATTTGTAAAATATCTTTTATGGTACATATGTCATTAGAATTTCTCGTCTTTCGTAATGTGAGAATCACCTTGTCAACAATCAAAATGTAAACACACGCACTGAAATTACCGTTATATTTTACAACCGTCGTACTTCCCAGAACTTATTTTTATCAAAGTGAGTAAAATTCTCACATAACATGTTTCGCACCTTCTGATTTACGAGCTTCGCATTAAAAGATGGAAGGAAGCGTTTAACGTGCCCACGGGTTCGAAAACTTGAAATACGGAGAACAAGCTCGGATTGTTTCAAGCATGAGGAAGGAAATCGGCCGCGCCCTTTCAAATGAACCATTCCGGCATTTGTGTGGAGTGATTTAGGAAAATCGCGAACTTACATCTGTATGTTCGGGAGCGAGTGGAACCAGTCGTCCTCCTGAACGCGAATCAACTGTGCTTACCACCGCGCCACCTCGCTCGACAGAACTGAAAGAAGAAAATTTAATTGACCTCTGGTTATTAGACTAACAGGTACTAAGAAGATGAAAAATAACTTGAACTAGCTCCTTATTTGTTCGTGAAATAAAATATATCGACACTGAACGAGTAGAACGGTGCTCAGTAACAGTTGCAAGTTGCTGTTCGACGGCTTCCAGAAAAAAAAAACTGATTTTCAGTATTCCAAATATTTATTAGCCGAATTCGAAAATGTATAACGCTGTCAATATCTACTCATTAAGAGGTTACCTAATCTTACGTTCAAGATTTTACAAATTAAGTATTAAAGATAGACACTGTGTATAAGCTGCGTGAGGCAGCGTAACTCACCCAGACTATATTCGTCCACAATTTGGGAATGAGAGAGAGCACTTACCGACATCCAACAGATAATTTCAAACCTTTTCCGAACTTTTTCTCGCTGATTTATCCACAAAGTAATGAAAGAATAAACGTTTATCCGTGCAGCATAGATCATGAAAGGTGTTTCCGCTTACGCTATCCAGAAAAACTAGCTGTGGCGGAACATTCTCTGGAAAACGGGCACCAAATAGCATTCGACAAGACCAACGGCTTCTGAGATAGCCCAATAAACGACGCAATAGAGATCAAAATATCGAACAACAGCATCAATAAAGACAACGCAAATGGATTGCAGCTGAATACGGCCTAGGATTATGTGATAGGGGAGGTCGCGTCACCAGATCTTTGCCGTATATGGTGCGGGACAGAGCATCAATGACGTCACCGGCGAAGGTGCCGCTATATAAGCGTGGAAAGCGGCATCCACACGAGTCAGCCACCTGGCAATCGAAGAGGAACTTCTTGCAGAAAGCTTGGTGGCAGTTAACCACTTGACATGACTGAAAACACGAAAATATTTTATTGATGGATATCATCGTGAGAGCACGCATTTGTACACAAAAGTTTATCCCTTACTAAATTTTCGTTCAGTACAATTTTCGCATCAGGCGCGACGCTTTGGTTTATTACTACTTTAATACTACTTCTATTCGTAATAGATTATGCAGACGGTACCCAAATGTACCACTGAACGCATATGCAAAATAATATCATTCTTATACATATACACTTCTGGAAATTGAAATAAGAACACCGTGAATTCATTGTCCCAGGAAGGGGAAACTTTATTGACACATTCCTGGGGTCAGATACATCACATGATCACACTGACAGAACCACAGGCAGATAGACACAGGCAACAGAGCATGCACAATGTCGGCACTAGTACAGTGTATATCCACCTTTCGCAGCAATGTAGGCTGCTATTCTCCCATGGAGACGATCGTAGAGATGCTGGATGTAGTCCTGTGGAACGGCTTGCCATGCCATTTCCACCTGGCGCCTCAGTTGGACCAGCGTTCGTGCTGGACGTGCAGACCGCGTGAGACGACGCTTCATCCACGCCCAAACATGCTCAATGGGGGACAGATCCGGAGATCTTGCTGGCCAGGGTAGTTGACTTACACCTTCTAGAGCACGTTGGGTGACACGGGATACATGCGGACGTGCACTGTCCTGTTGGAACAGCAAGTTCCCTTGCCGGTCTAGGAATGGTAGAACGATGGGTTCGATGACGGTTTGGATGTACCGTGCACTATTCAGTGTCCCCTCGACGATCACCTGTGGTGTACGGCCAGTGTAGGAGATCGCTCCCCACACCATGATGCCGGGTGTTGGCCCTGTGTGCCTCGGTCGTATGCAGTCCTGATTGTGGTGCTCACCTGCACGGCGCCAAACACGCATGCGACCATCATTGGCACAAAGGCAGAAGCGACTCTCATCGCTGAAGACGACACGTCTCCATTCGTCCCTCCATTCACGCCTGTCGCGACACCACTGGAGGCGGGCTGCACGATGTTGGGGCGTGAGCGGAAGACGGCCTAACGGTGTGCGGGACCGTAGCCCAGCTTCATGGAGACGGTTGCGAATGGTCCTCGCCGATACCCCAGGAGCAACAGTGTCCCTAATTTGCTGGGAAGTGGCGGTGCGTAGGATCCTACGGTCTTGGCGTGCATCCGTGCGTCGCTGCGGTCCGGTCCCAGGTCGACGAGCACGTGCACCTCCGCCGACCACTGGCGACAACATCGATGTACTGTGGAGACCTCACGCCCCACGTGTTGAGCAATTCGGCGGTACGTCCACCCGGCCTTCCGCATGCCCACTATACGTCCTCGCTCAAAGTCCGTCAACTGCACATACGGTTCACGTCCACGCTGTCGCGGCATGCTACCAGTGTTAAAGACTGCGATGGAGCTCCGTATGCCAGGCAAACTGGCTGACACTGACGGCGGCGGTGCACAAATGCTGCGCAGCTAGCGCCATTCGACGGCCAACACCGCGGTTCCTGGTGTGTCCGCTGTGCCGTGCGTGTGATCATTGCTTGTACAGCCCTCTCGCAGTGTCCGGAGCAAGTATGGTGGGTCTGACACACCGGTGTCAATGTGTTCTTTTTTCCATTTCCAGGAGTGTAGTTCAGAAGATATTACGTGATAAACATGAGATGAGTGGAAGACGAGCCTTTCTCAAAACGGAGTTCTATTCTTAAAAGAATCAGGGGTGGGGAGGTTACTAGTTAATACAGGGCGACATCAGTTCATCATCATGCGTAATGGTGTGTATTTTGTAAATTCACATAAGCTGGGGCTCTAAGTGTTCCGACAGCATTTCATTACAAAAATCACTGGTATTGCTGAAGACACCCTGGTCTGGAAGCTCTAATTCACGCACATATTCGTAAGGAATAATCTGACGCGACGATCTTTTACTTTCCGTTGATACATCTAGCTGGCGCACAGTGGGCCAGATTCTTGAAAACGTGGCCAAAAAGGAAAAAAAAAGTTTAAAGATGGTGATTTTAGACTATCAGGTTGGCAACAGCAATGCTGGGACAACTGAATGCCGGCTGTGCGGACGACCAGATGTTCATTTGTTCGGTAATATCTCAGGTCAAATGCGGCAGTTCATTGTTAGCGTGCGCGCAGCTGGCCAGGCTACAAAAACAGTCGAGTTGTTGAAGGAAGTTATTTATGTTTTGTGCAAGTGAAACCAATACTTTCAATATGGAATTATTCCAGGAGGTATGTACTAGTGAAAAAACACTTATATCACTATTAAATCATCAATTATGCACGTTTATATTTCAATTAACGTACTACAGGGAAATGAATGACAAAATCGTAAAATGCGCTTAAAAAATAGAGATAAGTTACGAATTCCACGTCATTCCGCTTTCTTTTGTGCTGTGTACGCAAGTATATATTATTACCTTTGTAAATTAAGCTTCAAATCCTGCGACTAGTTGCGACTCTGGCTTTGAGCCACGTTTTAAGCGACACTTGCAAAATGTCATTGTTCAGACATCTTCAAAAATTATAGTAGAATCAATTAATTATGAGTTTTACTTGTACAATTTAAATTACAATCGACACGTAGAAGCATTGTAAAGAATAAAATACTTAGAAAAATGACGAAAAGTGTAACACAGTTTTTTTTTTTTAATTTCAGTTTCATCTGATCCAGCGTATTCCAGAATCGGATTTTCGAGGAAAGATATTTTTCTAATAACAAAAGAGTATTTGTCAAATGATTTGGAAGGGATCATAGAACATTTGGAAAGGTCGTTGAGAGAAAAAAGTGGACATACAATTAAAATTTCCTATGACATGAGGCCGACCATTTCGATTTTGTTAACAAAGTTAAGAAGCAGGTATAAGGAAGCAACTCGGTGACAAGGATATTTTTTCAAGAAGAACGAAACCTTGTTAAATACAATAGTATATATTCCGATTGATTCGAAACCTGCAAGTGTGACTAAATCAACAGGCCGACCTGCCACAAAATTTGAAACATTATCTGATAGGTCTAAAAGAAGGAGAACTGAGGAGATTCGTACGAAGTTAAGTCCCGTCGAATTATCGTTCGCCGCGCAAATGAGTCTTCGATCTTCGGGGAACCCAGGTGCTGCGAAGATTGTGAAAGACGTCACACTCTCAAGTCCATCCAATGTGAAAAAATACAAGGCAGGCTTGCGATTTTCAACATCATCGCCATCCTCATATGATGCAAATGAAGGTCTAGCACTCCTTTTCGACTTGAAATTGTCAAAAGAATCTTACCAGCATTTGAGAAATGGGGCTAAAGGAAAAGGCTTAACCACACTATATCCACCGTATTTAGCTATTTTGGTAGCAAAAAAAGCTTGCTGCCCTCCAGACGTAACCCTCACTTTTACCGAATCAAATGCTGAGGTACGGTTGCAAGCTTTGTTAGACCACACTGTTCAATGTGTTCTACTGCTGAAACGAGACGATATTTTACATATGAGTGATTCGGAAATGTCTAATATGGGCCTTATTTGTAAGTGGGGCTTTGACGGAACCTCCGGGCAAAGCATGTATAAAATGAAGTTTTCAGATTCGACTATTTCAGATGCAACTATATTTTTCACTTCGCTTGTTCCACTGAAACTTGCAGGTGTAAATGAAGAAACTAAAGAAGAAAAGATCTTATGGATTAATCCGAAGCCGTCTTCAACCCTCTTTTGCAGATCACTGAAGTTATAATTTACAAAGGAAACAGAGCAAACGCCTTTAAATGAGAAAGCGTCTTACGACAAACAGATCGAACAACTGCAGTCATTCGAAACAGTTATTCAATGGAAAGACATTTCCATTAAATACAATTTAAGCATGACCATAGTAGATGGTAAAGTGTGCAATGCTATCACCAACACGAAATCTGCGCAACGGTGCTATCTCTGCAAGGCTACGTCTGCCCAATTTAATAACATTGACGATGTTTTGAAAAAACAAGTTACCGCCGATTATCTGCATTATGGACTATCAACTCTTCACACCTGGATTCGATGTTTAGAATGCTGTATTCATTTGGCATACCAAATGAAAACAAAATTGGCAGGCACGTAAAGCAGAAGATCAAGAGGAAAAAGCATTACTGAAAGCCAACATTCAAAAAGCTTTCAAAGAGCAGCTTGGAATTGTAATTGACATGCCGAAACAAGGGTTTGGCAGTACGAATGACGGAAACACCGCTCGACGTTTTTTTGAAAACACTCCAACATCAGCGCTGATAACTGGAGTTTCCGAAGAACTAATCCACCGTTTCCATATAATTTTGCAGACGATTTCGAGCGGACGACAGATCGACGTTGTAAAGTTTCGAGCATACGCCTTAGCAACTGCCAGGCACTACGTGAAAGAATACCCCTGGTACAACATGCCAACAGCAGTCCATAGATTGTTGATTCACGGTCCAGACATTATTTCTTCGGCCATTTTACCCATCGGTCAACTATCGGAGGATGCTCAGGAATCAACCAATAAGTTGATAAAGCAATATCGCCTGAGTTTTTCTCGAAAGTTTTCAAGAGTTAAGACTATGGAAGACGTGTTCAGGAGAGTGTTGGCAATGACAGACCCCTACGTTTCTTCCTTACGCAAATCTTCGCCGAAGAAACTGAAGAGTTTGTCGCCAGAAGCCGTTGCCCTCTTAGTTCCTGTGGCAGAAGACTATGAAGATTCAGATGCAGATGCAGATAATGAGGAAACAGTGTTTGAGGATGATGACGATTCAGTTGAAGCAGAAGATGAAAAAGAATAAGAAAATGAAAACTTATAAATTAAGTTATAAAAAATTTACAAAATAAATAATTGTAATTAAAATGAAATAATTTTTTATAATATTTTAAACCATCTTGTAACCTATATTTGGTCCTTTCTTCGAGTTTCCACTTTTTTGGTTTATTTTTTAAGCATTAACTACAATAACCCCTAAATACCGACTTTTATATGAATAAACATATGTAAATACAAATAAATAAAAAGACATAGATTTTGACCGCCATCTTGGATCCACCATTTTTAAATTTTTTGAACTCTGTCATCATCAGTAACCTCGATAATTCCCTAAAAATTACTTTTATACGTAAAAAATGATAGTAGTATACATAGAGCCTGCCATCTTGGGTCCACCATTTTGTTTTTTTTTTCACTTTTTGATATCATATTCTTAATCAGAAACTCCGTAAACCCTTACATACTAAGTTTGGTATAAATTGAACAACTACTTATATTTTGACCAGCTTTTTGGGATTCTGACCCACTGTGCGGCGTCGTGATTTTGTCAGACTTTTCACTTGACTGATGTTTTCTGATTCATGGACTAATTTGGGATATATTCCTAAGGGCGCTTTTGTTATTCATAATGCGTTGTTTATTACGCCGTTTCTATATTTACATGATTTTTTTCAAAGTACTCCTCTCCTACTTGAATGCTCTTTTTATAGCGTCTCTGCCAGTCCTGGAACAGATGGTGTAGGCCGTTCTTTGTCGGGTCGTTGAGATTCTCCTCACTTTCTTGAACAGTGCTTCAATGTTTTCGAATGGAATGCCCAGAAGCTTTGTCTATAGCGATGGAAATAAAAAAATCGCAGGGTGCAAAATCGAGACTATAAGGCGGTGGTTGTACACAGGTAGTGTTGAATTCAGCCAGAAACTGCATGACTTGATTTGCGGCGTGAGACCGAGAAAGTTCTGGTCGTTTCCTTGCGCTGTGCTTTCTCACTTTAGCCAGTACTATCGTGTAGTATGCTGCTGTAACAGAGGTGTGACGGGGAACCGCACACTGGTAAATCATTCCTTGACTGTCAAAACATGTGATAACCATCACCTTCCCTGCAGCTATAACAACTTTCACCTTTTTTGGTGTTATAGAAACTGGAAATTTCCACATTGTGCTGGCTCGTTTCCTTTCGGATCATAATGATGCAACCATGATTCGTCGCCGGTGATAATACATTCCAGAAACTCATCCGCTCCGACAGGAAAGAGACGCAGCACTCCACGGCTTGTCACCAATCGCACAGCACAGTCAACAGAAGTTGCAACCAACGGGCACAAACACAGGTCAGAAGGAGACGTCCTTGCATAATCAAAAAGACACTACCATACAAAATTCTCAAAACTTCACTAAAGCTACGTAATGCTATCCGCCGATCCTCACGAACAATCGCAGCTAGTACGTTGATGTTGACTTCAGTCGCCCCAGAAGCCGAAACACCAGGCCTACCTTGCTTAACACAGGCAAGTCCTTTAACCACCTAAACATTGTCGCACGAGGTAGTGCATCTTCACCTTGCGCCTGATGCAGCTTTTCGTGGGTTTAACTGCCTGTATGATTTAAACGAACACTGCTCCTCCTGCGTCATCTCCGTTGTTTGGTATGAGTAGTGCAAAGTGTGTCTACAAAACAGAGCATTACTACCAACCCACCGATACGAGAGTGCTGCCGCCTATGGACATTATACATAAAATTTAGCTCTTTTCAAATATTCAGGGTACAGATAGGAAACTATCACGAAAGCTACAGGAAAATGTTAGTCTCAGTCTTCGTTGAGCGGCCCTCATATATGACACACCTACATGGGAAAGCGAGCTTGGGAACTGCGCGCCTGACTTAAGGGGTTGCCTATCGTTTAAGGTTGCAATATACAGGGTGAGGCACTAACTATTGCTGCCTAGAATAACTCTGGAAGTGAGACAAATGTATGAAAAATGTTGCATGTGACAAAGGAGGCCATAATATGACGTTGGTTTTTTGTTGCTAGGTGGGTCGCTTAAGAAAGATGGTCAACTTTGTTTTTTTTTTAAATGGGATGCTATAATTTAATACCTATTTTCTAATAGCGGCTATCGAGACGAATCCAATGATGTGTAACAGTAAGGTCTTTGAAGAACAACGAAGGTCACAAAGGAGGCATGAACGTCCATTTACAGAAGGCATTCGAAGTGATGACCATTGGTATGAATGCTGTGCTGCAATATTCTTATCATAGATTGAGTGGTATTCCTTATCACTTCGACACTCATCGAAGCACATGCTCTGAGAATTCTCTTTCGCATATCTTCACGTGTAGTTGGAATGTCTTTATAAACAATGTCTTATACGAATCCCCACAAGAAACAGTCCAGAGGCGTCAAGTCTGACGAATGAGTCGGTCACGACACATCTCCTCCGTGTCCAATCCAACGATTTGGGAATTGTCTCAGTAAATCATTTCTAGCCATCGTGTTGATACCATATTCTGTTCCTTGTTCCTAAAGGTATTTCTTCAAATTAAATACCTAATATGTAGTGTAAATCCTGCTATTAAGGTTTCCTTTGATGAAATAGTGGCCTATAATTCTGTCCTCCAGAATCCCAAACCATACATTCACCGACCATGGTTTTTGGTGTGCATCTTAAATCAGCCAGTATGGATTTTCAGTTGCCCAGCAACGCATGTTACGCAAATTAACACTTCCATGGTTCGTGAATGTAGCCACATCAGTAAACAATATCAAATTAATAAATGTGTCATCCCTCTGAATCTCAAGTTGAGCCCATCGGCAGAATTCAATGCGAAGCATACAATCCGAATCTGTTCATTTTTGGTGGAGACTGATATAGTATGGGTGTCATTTATGGCGATGCAGAACACGAACCGCACTACTTTAGGATCTCTAACCACATTGGCAAGAGTACCAATTTCCGTTTCCTCTATGTTTCCGATGCGTTAAAGATCCAGTTGTTCTCATTTTATCATGCACATATTTAAATGTACGACTTGCAGGGTGAGTACATTGAGGATATCTTTCAGCGTACATGTCTCTAGCTCTCACTGAATTTCCTTGGCATTCTCCGTAAATGAGAAGCATATCGACTTGTAGGAATACATCATTCACATTTGTGATTCGACGATGCTAGTCTTACCGTTCCTATTAGTGTTGAATTGTTAAATCGTCGAATGGTGTTTATACGTCAATGGCAAGTTAGATGGATGTGCCCTATTCGGGGGAAATTTACTATTTGCACGATATACGAGAGAGAAACGTCAGAGCATGTACTTTGATAAGCGCCGAAGTGATAAGGAATACCACTCAAACCATGATAAGAAGATTGCAGCCCTGCACTGATACCAATGTTCATCAGTTCGAATACCTTTTGTAAATGGACGTTCATGCCTCCTTTGTGACCTTCGTTGACCTTCAAAGGCCTTACTATTACACATTATTGGAATCGTCTCGAAAGCCGCTATCAGAAAATGAGTACCAAACTGTAGCATCCCATTTAAAAAAACAAATCTGACCTTCATATTTCTGAAGCGACCCCACCTAGCAACAAAAAGCCAACGTCACATTACGGCCTCCGTTGTTCCGTGCAACATCTGTCCCACAAGCTTTTCAGCTCCTATCATATTTTCGGAGTTATTCTAGGTCGCAATAGTTAGTGACTCATCCTGTACACCATATGTGAGCTGACACTGAGGAAAACAAAATTGTAAATGTTTCTTAAAGTATGTTGTAACTATGTACTGAAAGTTTTTGATAGTGATGAGCTGATGCTGGTGCTCGATTCACAAAGCAGTAGTCATTAGACAAAATAAAAATGCAACAATACACTGAAGCAAATCCTTTTTTCTGATAAATCTTAATCGATGGCCGCAGATTCGAGATCCGGTCCCCCCGAATGACAGTCTTCTATCTTCACCAGTTTGCCACTTCGCTCCGGTCCTCATTCAGAGGAAAGAGAATTGAGTGGAATACAATGAGAATGGAGTGGAATACAATGTGCTGTATATTTCTTCCTGGATATTAAACGGATAATTACTCTTCACTTCTCGATTACTGTGCTGCAAAGTACAGCCCGTACTTCTTGTGTTGTGTGAGCCCTGAGGCGAATGAAATACAGGAACAGAAAGAACTGTCCATTTCTACAAAGCCGTTGATTTTTTTTTTTTTTTTTTTTTTACCGTTGAAATATGACACTAACAAGTTCACAGATGAGTTGAGCGCTGAACAATGAGCTGGTCGCATGTGTAGTTTTTCATGTCTCTGAAATACGAAACACAGGCACATAAAGCGCACTTCCAGGCGAAGCAATTTCCCCGACGACGAGATGGCTCTCCTGTTTAATATTCAGAGCTTCGAGCCGAGTGCGAGTGAAGTCAGCTGTCACCGCGTCTCGAGGCAGAAGACTCACAGTACCGGGAGATCATGCGGCAGGTCTGCGACCAGGCTTATTGAACATCCTTCACATCGCCTAGCTCACTGTGGTGACAGAGGAGAAGGACGAGTTTTCTGCACTTGAGACTATTGTTCTCACGAACGTAAAGGCATGAATAATTTCTGATATATAAATCATAACAGCTATTTTCCCTCTGTTTCTAGTTAAAAACTGTTTACTTCGAAGATAAGAAGTCTTCTGTTACAAATTATATATACCAGATTCTCTCTCTCTCTCTCTCTCTCTCTCTCTGTGTGTGTGTGCTTTGTAGTAGTAATAGAGTATTTTAGTGACCTGTTACGAAAACGCGCCATATACAAATAATTTGTAAGCCACATGTAAGGAGACTGTTGTGCACTGAAATAAGGAATTTTTCCAGAATGAGATATTCACTCTGCAGCGGAGTGTGCGCTGATATGAAACTTCCTGGCAGATTAAAACTGTGTGCCCGACCGAGACTCGAACTCGGGACCTTTGCCTTTCGCGGGCAAGTGCTCTACCAACTGAGCTACCGAAGCACGACTCACGCCCGGTACTCACAGCTTTACTTCTGCCAGTACCTCGTCTCCTACCTTCCAAACTTTACAGAAGCTCTCCTGCGAACCTTGCAGAACTAGCACTCCTGAAAGAAAGGATATTGCGGAGACATGGCTTAGCCACAGCCTGGGGGATGTTTCCAGAATGAGATATTCACTCTGCAGCGGAGTGTGCGCTGATATGAAACTTCCTGGCAGATTAAAACTGTGTGCCCGACCGAGACTCGAACTCGGGACCTTTGCCTTTCGCGGGCAAGTGCTCTACCAACTGAGCTACCGAAGCACGACTCACGCCCGGTACTCACAGCTTTACTTCTGCCAGTACCTCGTCTCCTACCTTCCAAACTTTACAGAAGCTCTCCTGCGAACCTTGCAGAACTAGCACTCCTGAAAGAAAGGATATTGCGGAGACATGGCTTAGCCACAGCCTGGGGGATGTTTCCAGAATGAGATATTCACTCTGCAGCGGAGTGTGCGCTGATATGAAACTTCCTGGCAGATTAAAACTGTGTGCCCGACCGAGACTCGAACTCGGGACCTTTGCCTTTCGCGGGCAAGTGCTCTACCAACTGAACTACCGAAGCACGACTCACGCCCGGTACTCACAGCTTTACTTCTGCCAGTACCTCGTCTCCTACCTTCCAAACTTTACAGAAGCTCTCCTGCGAACCTTGCAGAACTAGCACTCCTGAAAGAAAGGATATTGCGGAGACATGGCTTAGCCACAGCCTGGGGGATGTTTCCAGAATGAGATATTCACTCTGCAGCGGAGTGTGCTTATATGAAACTTCCTGGCAGATTAAAACTGTGTGCCCGACCGAGACTCGAACTCGGGACCTTTCAGGAGTGCTAGTTCTGCAAGGTTCGCAGGAGAGCTTCCGTAAAGTTTGGAAGGTAGGAGACGAGGTACTGGCAGAAGTAAAGCTGTGAGTACCGGGCGTGAGTCGTGCTTCGGTAGCTCAGTTGGTAGAGCACTTGCCCGCGAAAGGCAAAGGTCCCGAGTTCGAGTCTCGGTCGGGCACACAGTTTTAATCTGCCAGGAAGTTTCAAGGAATTTTTCATCTGAAAGTTCTTCGCGGATGAGTAGTTGGACGTATAGCACGAATGCCTGCTGTGTACATTCATTACTGGAGACAAATTCCCTGACACGTTCGAAGAACATCGGCACTAGTCCTCATACAACGAAGAAAGCAAAGCGAATTTGCCTAACAGTGCTCGCTTAGCTCTGGTTACAGATTTTTATAAAATCGTGCATTCTTTTTGAATTAGACTGTTAATCAAGATAGACTGTTTCAAAAATACGAAAAAGTTTTCTATAATCCGGTACCAGTCACAAGAATTGTTGACTACAGATATTATATAATGAAACAACTTGTTGAGATACAGACCTAACCTTCATAATACAGTGGAAATACAAAAAGATTTTTAAAAACAGAAATAGATATTAAAGTTATTCTGCACAGTCATGGCATGCTCTGTGAGCATCCTGTGGGGAAAGAGACTGACCACGGCACATGCAAAAACTGTACAGAATAACTATAATTTCTGTCCTTACATTAAATTATTGACATTGTAGCCTGAGTATGAGGTTCATACTTCAAGAAATGTTCCTTTATTAAACAATTTCTGTTAGCAAGTTTTGCGACTGCTCGTAGTTTCTGAAATGCCTTTTCATGTTATGCATTCGTGCTGAAGTGAGCTGCCAGAGCAAATGTGGCCAAAGCAGTGCCAGATTGAAGACAAACGGCATTATACAGAGTGATTCAGCTGCCACTACCATTGGGTTGTATGCAAGACACAACACCTTCAAATACAGCATGCAGTATTTCCATATTCTCTCACCTCATATGTGCAAACTATTAGGAACGGTAGTTTTTTGTAGAAAATTTAAAGAAAAATTTTGTACTGAGATACATTTTCGCTGGGGGCCACAGCTTTCAAATTGTTCAAGAAAATGTCACTTTTGTACAGTTCTCTTGAATAATTCGTCGACTGTCGCCTCTAGCAAAAACGCACCCTAGTACAAAATTTGACTACATTGAATTTATTACAAAAAGGTCGTGTTCATTTCTTCTGTAGGTCCAATTATTTGTGCGTAGTGAGGGATTGGACACGTATATCTTGCGTGTAGAATTAGAAAACGTTGCAGGTTGCATAAAACCTAGCGCTGGGGGCAGCTGAATTACCCCATATATGGAGAGCGGGCAATCGGTATTAGGCAATAAGCAACGACTTTGCAGCGCTGGCGTGCTGTAATGTGGGACGCAGGTGCTTCGATTGGCACTGGAGCTGGCACCTACGTCACCGGTCGGCATGTGCTTTACTCTGGTCACAGGGCGGCGCGGACGACCTTTATGGCGGAATTTATGAACGACATCCCTCCGGTATAGCCGACCGTATCGGGCCCTGGAATGTGGAGCGCTGGTAAGGGGGACTGGGTTTGGAATACTTTACTGCGCAGCCCCTACTGCTGCACACATCAAACTTCCACGTGATGCTTATGGCTAATTTCGGATAGCAGAATTTTATAGATGTGTGATAAATCATAATTTGTAACTCAGAATTTTAATTGAAGCCTAATTATAAGAAGAAGTAGCGGGTCGTTAGATTTAGTTACTGGCATATTCCAGGATTAGTTACACAGGGTGAGTCACCTAACGTTACCGCTGGATATATTTCGTAAACCACATCAAATACTGACGAACCGATTCCACAGACCGAACGTGAGGAGAGGGGCTAGTGTAATTGGTTAATACAAACCATACAAAAATGCACGGAAGTATGTTTTTTAACACAAACCTACGTTTTTTTAAAATAGAACCACGTTAGTTTTGTTAGCACATCTGAACATATAAACAAATACGTAATCAGTGCCGTTTGTTGCATTGTAAAATGTTAATTACATCCGGAGATATTGTAACCTAAAGTTGACGCTTGAAACCTCCGACGTTCAGTTGAGTGTCGTAACAAACACGGGCCACGGTCGGCGAGCAGCATTTGCAGGGACATGTTTACGATGACGACCGTGTTTACGAGTGTGGCTGTAGTGCACTGTTGTGGTTTGGTCCAGCTGTCGCACTGTCCGCATGTAGCGCTTGCTGCTATTGTTATTCTGCATTCGTCTCCGCACGCAGACCAACTGTAGTACACCGTGTTACCAGACGTCTGTGATAGTGTAGTGTTGTAGGAACTGTGACCAGGGTGTATTCGAACTCTGAAAAGGCGGAGATGATACTCATCTATGGCGAATGTCGACGAAATGCAGCTGAAGCCTGCAGGGTGTATGCAGAACGGTACCCGGTCAGAGAGCATCCAACGTGCCGCACATTGCAAAACGTCTACTGCCAACTGTATGCAACAGGTATGGTCGTAGCACGCAAACGGGTCCGTAACAGGCCCGTCACAGGAGAAGCGGGTGCAGTTGGTGTGTTACCTGCTGTTGCCATGAACCCACACATGAGTACACGGGACATTGCGAGAGCCGGTGGACTGAGTCAAAGTAGTGTCATGCGCATACTGCATCGTCACCGCTTTCACCCGTTTCATGTGTCGCTACATCAGCAATTACGTGGTGATGACTTTAATCATTGAGTGCAATTCTGTCAATGGGCATTAACAGAGAATTTGTTGCAGTTCTACCTGTTTACCGATGAAGCGGGTTTCACAAACCACGGGGCAGTGAATCTACGGAACATCCATTACTGGTCCGTGGACAATCCTCGCTGGCTCAGACAGGTAGAGCGACAGCGACCGTGGACCGTAAATGTATGGTGCGGTATCATTGGTGACCACCTCATTGGTCCTCACTTCATTGCAGGGGCCCAAACAACTGCAACATTCATCGCGTTTCAACAGAATGATCTGCCAACGTTGCTCAAAAATGTCCGACTGGAAACGCGTCGACGTATATGGTTTCAGCATGATGGTGCACCTGCACATTTCGCAATTAACACTAGGCTGACCCTTGACAGGATGTTCGACGGGCGTTTCATAGGACGTGGAGGACGCATAAATTGGCCAGCCCGTTCTCCTGATCTTACACCTCTGGACTTCTTTCTGTGGGGTACGTTAAAGGAGAATGTGTACCGTGATGTGCCTACAACCGCAGAGGATATGAAACAACGTATTGTGGCAGCCTGCGACGACATTACACCAGATGAACTGCGGCGTGTACGACATTCATTACGCCAGAGATTGCAATTGTGTGCAGCAAATGATGGCCACCACATTGAACATCTATTGGCCTGACATGTCGGGACACACTCTATTCCACTCCGTAATTGAAAACGGAAACCACCCACGTGTGTACGTGTACCTCACCCCTCATGGTAATGTACATGTGCGTCAGTGAAAAAGACCAATAAAAAGGTGTTAGCATGTGGACGTAATGTGCTGTTCCAGTCTCTTCTGTACCTAAGGTCCATCACCGTTCCTTTTGGATCCCTACGTAATTCGGTGCTCTCCGATACACACGATCGAACAGCGGAGGAGTGGTACTCAAGCGTCAACTTTAGGTTACAATATCTCCGGATGTAATTAACATTTTACAATGCAACAAACGGCACTGATTACGTATTTGTTTATATGTTCAGATGTGCTAACAAAACTAACAGGGTTCCATTTAAAAAAACGTAGGTCTGTGTTAAAAAACATACTTCCGTGCATTTTTGTATGGTTTGTATTAACCAATTACACTAGCCCCTCTCCTCACGTTCGGTCTGTGGAATCGATTCGTCAGTATTTGATGTGATATACGAAATATATCCAGCGGTAATGTTAGGTGACTCACCCTGTATAGTCTGTGAAGTGTTGGCAGAAGAGCCAACACTGTGTTGCTAGAGGAGGCCGAAATGCACGCTTTTAAACTCACGCAGGCTGGCGTGAGGTCTGGAACATTACAAGGAAATGAGAACTTAGAAAAACGGACGCAGTTGCTGTAATACTTAACTTTAATCCATAATTGTAGAACATCTCTCTTGACTGTACATGCTTCAAGATAAATATACACTGGTAATGGCGCCTTGCTAGGTCGTAGCAAATGATGTAGCTGAAGGCTATGATAACTATCGTCTCGGCAAATGAGAGCGTATTTGTCAGTGAACCATTCCTAGCAACGTCGGCTGTACAACTGGGGCGAGTGCTAGTACGTCTCTCTAGACCTGCAGTGTGGTGGCGCTCGGTCTGCAATCACTGACAGTGGCGACACGCGGGTCCGACGTATACTAACGGACCGCGGCCGATTTAAAGGCTACCACCTAGCAAGTGTGGTGTCTGGCGGTGACACCACAGTCTTTCCTATTAAAGCGCCGGTTATTGACACGAAATTTTGAATTATATAAATGTTTTTTGATATATAGGAGAGTCTTATTGTTGTCTGAAGTTTTCTTACACGTTTAATTGGCGTTGGAAGCCGTTGTACTGTGCCAACCTTTAGATACCATTAACGCCAACTTTGTACTACGTTTCCCTTTAGATCCCATTAACTCATAGGAGATGTACTGTATGAACAGGCATTCACAGCACTTCAATACTTAGGTGAAAAGCAACGTCAGATAAGGTAGCTCATTCTCGTAACACTATAAGTTGCCCTGCAAAGACCTAGCCTACAATCAACGACGTAATCTGTGTGACTTCAAACAATCGTCAGTACTAAAACAGTAACGTCACGTAAGATTTTATATTCAGCTTCTCAAGCTATAAATTACACTACCGCTCGCTACGGAATCACTACGTACGAGAGGATGGACACCATAACACTTTCCGTGGTATAATGGGGTCAGTGGTAGCTATCTGAATATTAATTACAACAACGCATCTATCAGGGTTCACAAGGTTCGAAAGGTAAACTGCCACCAAAGCTAGTATCAGTCACCAGTAAAATACTAAAATCGAGAGTCTAAGGGGAGTATAATGATTAATTTACTTCACCAATAACAGAAACCTACAGTGAAGCTTACTTTGTGTACTCTGACAACACAACTAAACTTTCTCAATATCGTAGGTACCGGAAACGGTAGCTTTCTTATATAATTGATGAATACGTCATATAGATCCGTTGCCTCTTGTAATTATTCCACTTTTAAAGCTTCGACGAAGAATCGTATATACACTCAATCAGTGTGAACGTTATAAATTTGTACCTAAATCGGAGACTACGTCCACAAGGTAAAGACATCATCTTATACTTTTTATGTCTCGTTGTCAATCAACGATAACTTCTATAAGTAGCGCCTTGCTACAACAATATCCTCGACTCTGTTGAAATTTTATCATAATAAACTACTTCGCTAATCTCAACCTTTCACAATTAACTGGAATAACTTTTCATTTATAATTAATCACTTTTCCATAACACGCAAACTTGCTTTCCCTGTGTAAAGATTAATTTATCTTTCTTTTCATTTAAAGACTTTCAAATAAACCTTTGATTATTTTACTATATTGCTACGGTCACGCCGAAGTCACACAATGCATCCTAACTAAATATCGCTAAGTCACTACCACTCAGTACTTGTGCATACATATACAACCAAAATAACACAACGCAAGCTACTAACCCTTGTGCGAGCTTTAATCTTCAGTCATAGAATAACTGAACGACTTCACATGAACACGTCTCTTCACATACACCATCCAACGGAAAATCTCACAAAAATGTTGAAATACGGTTGGCCGACCATGGCGTGGCTATTGAACAGCACAACGCACCATTAATTACAACAAGGAGAAATTAATCTAACACGTAAATAAATCGGAACTTTTTCCTATACCTGGCGAGTCTACGCTCTAACAAAATCGGCGAAATAATCATTTTCTACAAAAGCCGATAATCTTCTCAAAGTATCTTTGTAAACGACCTAGAACTGCTTCGGTCTCACTTGCTGTACGTGTGAGCCGATCTTATCACACTCTTGAGATAATCCCTCTCGAGGCTAACTACTCGAACAATACTCTGACGCTACTACTGAAATTCTAAAAGGACAAGCCAAGAACCATTCTCTGCGAACAAACATATCACGTAAATTCTCTCTTTAACAATAACTGTTACTTCTTTGCAGTCGCCGGCAGAAGCGTTCGTAGAGGCCAGCTTATCTTTGCCGCACTCCGCGATTCCATAATCGGCTGGCCTTTGCAAACTCGCTGACTTGACAGGACACAGCTTTTCTCGCCCTTCAAGTGTCACATACTTACAACATTACAACAAAAAAATTTAAGAAAACTATATAAAGAACTTAATCTCTTCATTTTTTAAGACATAAAAATCGATAGTAAGTTTAGGCGATACAAACAAGTGAAGGTCTTTTTACGGGCTAAAGACGATTTGGTGAATTACACCGTGTTAATACGGCCACGCAAATTGTTTATAGCGCGTTGGAAAAACAAACATTTTTCCGAGCGAGACCTGAATGACGATCATTTCTCCCTATGTAGCAGGGCGCAAACAAAATATTTTCGCATTCAGACGAGAAAGATAGTGATTGAAAGCTCACGAAAATATTATGCCGCAACAACAACGCCTTTGTTTTAAAGACTCGCACACCAATTCGTGTATCATGTCCGTTGCACTCTATCTCCTATTTAGCGATATTACAAAATGAGCTACCTTTCTTTGAACTTCTTGGATCACTTGGGTCAGTCGCATCTGATGCGGATCGCATACCGTGCGGCGTTACTCCAGAAGAGGACGGACAAGCGTAGTGTAGACAGTCTCTTTAGTAGATCTGTTGTATTTCCTAAGTGTTCAGGAAAAAAAATCGCAGTCTTTGGTTCGCCTTCCCCACAATATTTTTATATGATCCTTCCAATTTAAGTTATTTTTAATTATAAACACTTAGTATTAAGTTGAATTCAACACCTTTAAATTTGTGTAATTTACAGAGTAACAAATATTTAGCGGAGTTCTTTTATTACTCATGTGGGTGACTTCACAATTTCATTATTAAGAGTCGATTCGCACTATACGCGTATCTTGTCTAAATCATTTTTCAATTTGTTTTGATCATCTGCTGACCTTACACGATGGTAAATGATAGTAAGACCTGCGAACAATCTAAGATGGCTGCTCATATTGTCTCCTAAATCGTCTACGTGGATCAGGAACATCAAAGGGCCTATAACACTTCCTTGGGGACGCCAGATAACACATCTGTTTTACTCCATGACTTTCCGTAAGTAACTATCAACTGTGATCACGAATCCAATTCCACAACTGAGACGATACTCCGTAGGCACGCAGTCTGATTAGAAGTCGCCTGTGAGGAAAGCACAGTGTAGGTACTTATTGCATATTTCCGCTGTTATGCTCTGCATATGACCAGAATCCCTACTGACAAATTTAAGAGACAGTGTTTCGTTGGCGATACTATTAAAAGCATCTCGAATTGAAGGTCGCGCTAAATTTCGAGCTTCTGTAAAACTTCTCCAATCTTTTGGTTTTTGATTTCCACATCATCAACCATTTGATACCTGTTGCTGGATTTATGTGTCTTCTAAACTTTTCTGTACATTACGGTACTCAGGTGTAAGAGGTATTCATGATGTTGCTGTATGTTTTCCGTCATCAACGCTCCTTCTATTAGGTGGTTTCCTCGGCCTTTTATTACCACGAAAGAACGTCCTTGGACCATCTATCATACATTCACTTCATTTGCCCTAGAGTCATAAATACAACTTATCTGAACCATTTTTTGCTCTTGAAGAAAAGAAGTACCGATAGTAGTGATTTTGTGGATTATTTTATATGACTATCAGTTTCGATGCTTCATTGGCACCATCTTCGGGCCTCTATGTACATAACTAGATACGTCATCTAAACGTCTGTGCTATTATAGGGATCACTAATTTTAACTGGCTACCGTAGATTCCTAAAACGTCTCTGTAGACGTGTGCTCTGCGCACCTCTAACTATCGGTTGACTGGATACATGGCTCTGAGCACTATGGGACTTAACATCTGTGGTCATCAGTCACCTAGAACTTAGAACTATTTAAACCTACCTAACCTAACGACATCCCAAACATCCATGCCCGTGGCAGGATTCGAACCTGCGACCGTAGCAGTCGCGCGGATCCGGACTGAGCGAACTGGATACATCCTGAAGCATCAAGACATCGTAAAATTGGTAATGGAGGGGAACGTGGGGGGAGACCAGGGCTTTACTGCAGTTGTCACGCTCGAAAGGATGTGAGTTTCGTTAGTTATGTAGAAATGAACACGCTTGTACAGGATAAACTAAGTGGAGGGATGCATCAATACAACAATACTACATAAATAATACATACAAGCGTCTCTTTAAGATGTGCAATTAGTACACAAAATCTGTCATTACACTGCTGTTATAGTCGTGAAGACAGAGAAAAAATTTCATACACGACTTATAGACTCACTAACCGTGACATCCGTCCCACTTCTGGCATAATGCCCGATGAAGAAAGAAAGGAAGGACGGGAGATTAGGATTTAAAGTCACGTCAATGCATAAATCAGAATAACACGAGCACCATCTCGGATGGCAAGGAACTACACTAAAATCATACAAAATATCGTTTCTCCTCGCCTTTATCACGCAAATTCACGGGGTCGGCATGTTAATTTAATGGATTTGGGTAATGATTGTGGTAGTGGAGAAGGTATTTTTTTTTGGTCATCAGTCTACTGACTGGTTTGATGCGTCCCGCCACGAATTCCTTTCCAGTGCTAACCTCTTCATCTCAGAGTAGCACTTGCAACCTACGTCCTCAATTATTTGCTTGACATATTCCAATCTCTGTCTTCCTCTACAGTTTTTGCCCTCTACAGCTCCCTCTAGTACCATGGAAGTCATTCCCTCATGTCTTAGCAGATGTCCTATCATCCTGTCCCCTCTTCTTATCAGTGTTTTCCACATATTCCTTTCCTCTCCGATTCTGAGTAGAACCTCCTCATTCCTTACCTTATCAGTCCACCTAATTTTCAACATTCGTCTATAGCACCACATCTCAAATGCTTCGATTCTCTTCTGTTCCGGTTTTCCCACAGTCCATGTTTCACTACCATACAATGCTGTACTCCAGACGTACATCCTCAGAAATTTCTTCCTCAAATTAAGGCCGGTATTTGGTATTAGTAGACTTCTCTTGGCCAGAAATGCCTTTTTTGCCATAGCGAGTCTGCTTTTGATGTCCTCCTTGCTCCGTCCGTCATTGGTTATTTTACTGCCTAGGTAGCAGAATTCCTTAACTCCATCGGCTTCGTGACCATCAATCCTGATGTTAAGTTTCTCGCTTTTCTCATTTCTACTACTTCTCATTACCTTCGTCTTTCTCCGATTTACTCTCAAACCATACTGGGTACTCATTAGACGGTTCATTCCGTTCAGCAGATCATATAATTCTTCTTCACTTTCACTCAGGATAGCAATGTCATCAGCGAATCGTATCATTGATATCCTTTCACCTTGTATTTTAATTCCACTCCTGAACCTTTCTTTTATTTCTATCATTGCTTCCTCGATGTACAGATTGAAGAGTAGGGGTGAAAGGCTACAGCCTTGTCTTACACCCTTCTTAATACGAGCACTTCGTTCTTGATCGTCCACTCTTATTGTTTCCTCTTGGTTGTTGTACATATTGTACATGACCCGTCTCTCCCTATAGCTTACCCCTCCTTTTTTCAGAATCTCTAACAGCTTGCACCATTTTATATTGTCGAACGCTTTTTCCAGGTCGACAAATCCTATGAAAGTGTCCTGATTTTTCTTTAGTCTTGCTTACATTATTAGCCGTAACGTCAGAATTGCCTTCTCGTCCCTTTACTTTTCCTAAAGCCAAACTGATCGTCACCTAGCGCATTCTCAATTTTCTTTTCCATTCTTCTGTATATTATTCTTGTAAGCAGCTTCGATGCATGAGCTGTTAAGCTGATTGTGCGATAATTTTCGTATTTGTTAGCTCTTGCCGTCTTCGGAATTGTGTGGATGATGCTTTTCCGAAAGTCAGATGGTATGTCGCCAGACTCATATATTCTACACACCAACGTGAATAGTCGTTTTGTTGCCACTTCCCCCAAGTGATTTTAGAAATTCTGATGGAATGTTACCTATCCCTTCTGCCTTATTTGACCGTAAGTTCTCCAAGGCTCTTTTAAATTCTGATTCTAATACTGGATCCCCTATCTCTTCTAAATCGACTCCTGTTTCTTCTTCTACCACATCAGACAAATCTTCACCCTCATAGAGGCTTTCAATGTATTCTTTCCACCTATCTGCTCTCTCATCTGCATTTATCAGTGGAATTCCCGTTGCACTCTTAATGTCACCACCGTTGCTTTTAATGTCACCAAAGGTTGTTTTGACTATCCTGTATGCTGAGTCTGTCCTTCCGACAATCATATCTTTTTCGATGTGTTCACATTTTTCCTGCAGCCATTTCGTCTTAGCTTCCCTGCACTTCCTATTTATTTCATTCCTCAGCGACTTGTATTTCTGTATTCCTGATTTTCCCGGAACATGTTTGTACTTCCTCCTTTGATCAACCAACTGAAGTATTTCTTCTGTTACCCATGGTTTCTTCGCAGCTACCTTCTTTGTACCTACGTTTTCCTTCCCAACTTCTGTGATGGACCTTTTTAGAGATGTCCATTCCTCTTCAACTGTACTACCTACTGCGCTATTCCTTATTGCTGTATCTATAGCGTTAGAGAACTTCAAACGTATCTCGTCATTCCTTAGTACTTCCGTATCCCACTTCTTGATTCTTCCTTACTAATGTCTTGAACTTCAGCCTACTCTTCATCACTACTATATTGTGATCTGAGTCTATATCTGCTCCTGGGTACGCCTTGCAATCCAGTATCTGATTTCGGAATCTCTGTCTGACCATGATGTAATCTAATTGAAATCTTCCCGCATCTCCCGGCCTTTTCCTAGTATACCTCCTCCTCTTGTGATTCTTGAACAGGGTATTCGCTATTACTAGCTGAATCTGGTTACAGAACTCAATTAGTCTTTCTCCTCTTTCATTCCTTGTCCCAAGCCCATATTCTCCTGTAACCTTTTCTTCTACTCCTTCCCCTACAACTGCATTCCAGTCGCCCATGACTATTAGACTTTCGTCCCCCTTTACATACTGCATTACCCTTTCTATATCCTCATACACTTTCTCTATCTGTTCATCTTCAGCTTGCGACGTCGGCATATATACTTGAACTATCGTTGTCGATGTTGGTCTGCTGTCGAATCTGATTAGAACAACCTGGTCACTAAACCATTCACAGTAACACACCCTCTGCCCTTCCTATTCATAACGAATCCTACACCTGTTATACCATTTTCTGCTGCTGTTGATATTACCCGATACTCATCTGACAAGAAATCCTTGTCTTCCTTCCACTTCACTTCACTGACCCCTACTATATCTAGATTGAGCCTTTGCATTTCCCTTTTCAGATTTTCTAGTTTCCCTACCACGTTCAAGCTTCTGACATTCCACGCCCCGACTCGTAGAACGTTATCCTTTCGTTGATTATTCAATCTTTTTCTCATGGTAACCTCCCCCTAGGCAGTCCCCTCCCGGAGATCCGAATGGGGGACTATCCCGGAATCTTTTGCCAAAGGAGAGATCATCATGACACTTCTTCAATTACAGGCCACATGTCCTGTGGATACACGTTACGTGTCTTTAATGCAGTGGTTTCCATTGCCTTCTGCATCCTCATGTCGTTGATCATTGCTGATTCTTCCTTTAGGGGCAATTTCCCACCCCTAGGACAAGAGAGTGCCCTGAACCTCTATCCGCTCCTCCGCCCTCTTTGACAAGGCCGTTGGCAGAATGAGGCTGACTTCTTATGCCGGAAGTCTTCGGCCGCCAATGCTGATTATTTATCAATATTTAGGCAGTGGCGGGGATCGAGCCCGGGATCGAAGACATTTTGATTATGAATCGAAGACGCTACCCCTAGACCACGGGAACCAACCGTAGCAGAGGGTATAAACTCTAGAGGAAGACAGAGACTGTAATTGATCCAGTAAATAATTGAGGACGTAGACTGCTGCTCTGAGATGAAAAGGCTGACAAAGTAAAGAAATTTTTGAATGCCCTTACTGTCGCTACGTGTCCCTCGCCACCCTTCCGCCTCCTCCCCCCTCTTTGCTCACGGACTTAATTTCTGCTGCTCCCCCTATCCCAGGGATTGAATTTGTGTTCCCGTATGTCTGCGCCTGGTGTAAGCCCTTGTGAAAGTTTTCAAAATGTTTGCAAATCGTGTATCTGAGGCCCGATTTTGGTACCACCCCTGTATTCACCGTCCGATGTGGGAAACTGCCAAAAACCTCAGGTAGGATTGCCGGCACACCGCCGCTAGCCGTTAATCCACCGGGCGGATACAATCCGGGTCCGTCGCGTCTCCCCGAATCCAGGAAGGGGTATTCCACACCTTTTCAAAAAGACTGATGCCGCAGTTTACCTTTAGGGATTTAAAAGACCACTGTTAATGTTAAACTATGTGGCCGGAAGGAGATCTGAACCGCCGTGGTCTCTCATTGTGCCTTTTTATACTGACCATCGAATTTATGGCCACAATCGAGCTGCTAGGTGCTTCGATGTACATGCAAAGCTACAAGACGCAATTACTAAGTCCAGATAAATATGTCTAAACATCATCCTAGAAACGCAACACTTGTTTAGAAACGTGTACAAAACGTGCCCTGGACTGCTTTACTAAGCGCCCAAAGCTCGGTGCAGTATTAAGTGGTGATTTATCAGTCCGACAAAAGAACGGCCCTCTCGAATCGCGAGTAAAGACTCGCACAAATGGCGGAAGAAGTCTATTAACAATGGCCGAACAAGGGTCGCTCGAAGGCAGTGTTTAATTATGCGCCACCCGCGGAAGGGGAATTCGCTATAATTAAAAACGATTTCGGCGCCTGATTCAGGGGGCGGTCTTTATCGGGGCGTTATTAAGGAGACCCGTTGTCGCCGGCGGACGCCTCGGCCGCCGGTGGCCGTTTTAATTGAACGGATCCAGCAGCCGGTGTCCGCCGGCTGACACCCATTGTCCGCCTAACAGACGGACAATGGCGGCGTCTTCCTTTCTGCGGCCTCCCGTCACGGCCGGAAGCCGTTCGTTACCGGTTCGCCCACCTTCAGCCATCCGAGACCCCAAAAGTTCTCCGTTCGCCTCGGTGGAGCCACCACCACCTCTTCGGGTTTCTCAACCACTAGAGTGACGCCCGAGTTCCAAAGTTCAGTGTATCCACATCCTTCTGCATTCTTGATGTCTGTCCTGTTCATTAAAATCGTTCATCACCAATCAGTCACTTTTGTCTAATCTGCATCTTTCTTTCTTGGTTAAAACTAATGCACATACAAAAGTCCTCATTCTATGAAACACACACACACACACACACACACACACACGAACGCGCGCAATCATGCTCAAATACACACTCAGGCACACGCAAACGCACACGCACACGCACACATACATACAACATACATACATACACACGCGCACACGTACAACTGATTCGAGCGCAGACATCCAGTCTTCCTCGTCAGTCATCTTGCTGTTACATTATCAGTAACACCTTCTGCCGTGACCCGGAGATTTCCAGTCAGGACTATTTGTTCAATGAAATTGGTGATTGTCAGAAAGGAGCACACGATCTATTTTGAAAACACTTTTTATTCATGATTCTCTTTACTGCATTTATTGAACTTGAGATATTACCAGTTTCGACACTTACGCTTCACCATCAGAGCCAGTATCTCCTGGCGAAAGGAACATATTAGTCATCTAGCGAGCGCTATGAAAACTATAAATCAAATAAATTTATTTCTAACGACCTCAGCCCGCGCGTGGTATCTGTGTGGTCTGAGGCGCCTTTTCACGGTTCGTGCGGCTCCCCTAGTTGGAGCTTCGAGTCCTCCGACGGATATGGGTGTGTGTGTTGTCCTTAGCGTGAGTTACCTTAAGCTATTTTAATTAGTGTGTAAGCCTAGGGACCGATGAACTCAGCAGTTTGGTCCAACAGAACCTTACATAAAAAATAAAAATAAGAAATAAATTAATGAACTCAGTGGGTGGTGGATGGCTACTTGACGTATTACTTTCGAAAAAATAACGTTCTGGCTCTGGTAAACTGTCTTAAGTCCATCAAACGTTAACGAAACAATTGTGGAGAAAAAATATTGAATGAATTGTTCCACACTTGTGCTGGGTACAGGATACAAATTCTCGTCTCCCGGTTTCTGTGCCTGCAATGTGCAGCTGCAATTTACGATTTTCATCAGCCATGCAACCGACGTCTACTCATCCACGGCTCATGACATATTTTTAACGAATAATGGAACGTACCTGAGCTGTATTATTACGTATCTGTAGTACTGCGATCGATTTTGTTCTTAGATAATCCTCAGGTTGCCCGCAGCTAAACAAAACAGCAAATTAGCATAAAAACACAGCATTTTAACGAATGAAATCAGCAACTCACGGAAACAGAGATTTTTTTTTCCTTCTTTATTCGTGACTTAATAAATTCAGTTATTAACTGACACGTAAAATATAATTGCGTGCTAATCACTTGCGTTGTGGCATCAATAAAAATAATAACTGCGGCCAAAATTGGACTTTGACTTAGTTATTAATTTCTACCTTTAATGAAAGTGTAAAATACTGAAAATGTTTTTTCAAAACAGTAGCGTCTCACCGTTTACTTGGAAACAATTAATTTGGTTTAATTCCCTGACCGCGTAATATTGGCTTTAACCCAGGGAAACTCAAACTTCGAAAATATGATCGGATTTCGAAACTAGGGAAAATGATTGCAGGTTCTATGGCAATTAATGATTCAAAAATAAAATTCTCGAGGTTGGTAAATATAATTAATTCCTGTACAAAGCGAATAGCTTCCTCTTTAAATATTTCACTTTTTTTCTATTATGAACTTTTTTCTTTAATAAAATGGAAACGTACTGTTGAAGGAAGTAATCGTACTTAACATGTGCACTTAAACTATTTTAAACACTGACATACACGGTAAAGTTTTACAACTCACATGAATTAGCAATCTCGACAGCAAAGCAAAAATCACTTGAGAGACAACGGCCGATTTCGCCATTGTGTCAGCTTTATATAACACGTCATACATGAGGATCTATGAGCTCTTTGTTTCCATTACGATCAAGTAAGTACAACGTTTATAAAGATCACTGGTCTTGCACAGACGAGAAATATTTTATGTATGAATTATTATTTCGCTTCGTGCGTACATGAACCTTTCACTTTAATAATTTGAATAAAAAATGGGGAAATGCCTTTACTTTTGGCTGTAGCGCTATAAACAGTCTTATACTAATTCCTCCCCAGGTTGTGCTAAAAGCATGGAGTAAATCGTCTTGTTGTCGTATATAATTTTAAAGCCCAAAATCATTAATAACGATCAAAAATATTCCGCCGACCACTCTACGGAAGTATGGCGAACAGGCTCGCTGCGTACAGTAATAGTACGGTCGCAGGTTCGAATCCTGCCTCGGGCATGGATGTGTGTGATGTCCTTGGGTTAGTTAGGTTTAAGTAGTTCTAAGTTCTAGGGGACTGATGACCTCGGATGTTGAGTCCCATAATGCTCAGAGCCATTTGAACCATTTTTTCGTACAGTAATATGTACAGACAGGGCCGTTCAACGAGAGAGGTAAACATTTTGCATGAAAATGCTATGGGACAATGCACCCATTTGGAAGCATTTTTGATAACTATTCTTCTGTCTTGAGTACACCTTTATTTTTCCGCCAACTTCACGCGTTTCGACTTAACGTTATTTTCAGAGGCAGTGTTCTGTCAGTTATATAAAATTGTTCATTAGCTACATAGTATTACGTCGACATTCCCAGACTTTAAACGTACCTCGTGATCGAGAATGTTGACATGATGCAATGATCTAATAAATAATTTTATAACTGACAGAACACTGCCTCTGAAAGTGACGTAAATTTGAAACGCGTAAGGTTGTTGGAAAAATAAAAGTGTAGTCAAGGCAAAAGAAAACTTATTAAAAGAGGTAAACATGTAAACATTATATTAGGGGTCTGTCGATTGCTTCAGTCGACTGTGATAGCCTTATCGTTACAAGCAAAGACAAAACATTAAATAAAAATCTGACATTAAAGAGCACATGACTACACAATTAAAGAGGACAACTGAGAAATAGAAACGAACAGAGGTTAACAGCACAATCATACACAATAACACAAGAACAGGAGAGATAGTACATCACTTCATTTCGAGCTACTTTTACAGCGACTTCCATATCTTTGAATCTCGGTCGGGTTAGATTACACAGGCTCTTGCGCCCGTAGTGCGAACATTACTGCAGTCATTTGCATTCTATTCGCTGACTACTGGTAAAAATAAAAGACATAACCGTCATTTTAAAATCCTAACTTTTGTGATAGAGTTTTCTTGCGCCTTATTTCAAGATTAGAGCTTATTGAGTCGATCAGATAACAGCTATGTAGAAAACTATTTTGTACCGAACGTTCAATTTATCATTGCAAAGTAGCTATGCGGAATGCGTTCTGAGGTGGCGTAAATTTAACGTGAATAGATGCATAGAAAATTGCTGTTAACTACACAAGTGAAATTTATATTTATCCTCATCACCGAATTCCTTAGCAAAGAGAAAAAGAATCTGATTTAGAAAAAGATGGTTAACTTAAATCATAACGAGCAGGTTTTCGTAATCTTATCTGGGAGGCTAGATTTTATATGTCATTCTTCGATGAACCTGCTACACGTTCGATGTTAAGGATCCAGATTATTCAGTTAAGGCCTACAGTAAAGTAAATGTTTATATAATGCCAACGGTCACCAGATAAGACGGGAGTTATTATCGTACTGAATATCAGCACTCGAAACTAAATCAGAATTACCGCCACCCTCGTGGTAATCGAGTATTTGCAATATTGCCTGCAAGCGCTGTCATAAATGCTTACACCAAACTGCATTATCATTTGACAGATGTGACAGTAAGTGAATAATCATAAATTGAATTTGCAAAGTAATTACAATCTATATATGCCGCTTTATTTTTTCATTCTCGGTTTCACTTGGAAAAGTGTTCAGATGTGTGTGAAATCTTGCGGGACTTAACTGCTAAGGTTATCAGTCCCTAAGCTTACACACTACTTAACCTACATTATCCTAAAGACAAACACACACACCCATGCCCGAGAGAGGACTCGAACCTCCGCCGGGACCAGCCACACAGTCGCGTGGAAAAGATTACAAGCCTGAACAACGTAGATACTGTGACGTCATGAGACTTCAGTACATGCAATATCACAGAAAATGGTTGCAGCTTTGTGATCTGTCGCCAATAAAACTAAAATACAGGCATATAACGCAATGATAGTTTCTATGGTTCTACATAGAATTGAGGTTTCGACTACCACAAAAGTGTGTCGTGTCAACTATCAATTTTTCAGTGTTAAATCTTGAGGACTACACAAGGGACTATGTTCATCAGCTTATGACACATTAACGGTTGTGCAAGGGACACGAACCAGAGCGCTCTCCTGATGTCCAGCTCGATTCCATCGCAATGCCACATGGACAATGCCTCAACGTTTAAACATTCTCCCAGTGACCTGTGGAGAAGTTTGCGTACCCTGTAAAGAGTAGCAACAACCGTTTGTCAATACAGAGTCTGGTTTATGGACAGCTGCTGGACATTGGAACTCAAATTTAAAACATTTCTCACATCGAGTCACAGTAGTGACTAATTTGTTATTTTCATCGGATGTTTATCACTTTATCAGAAAGATCTTTCAAATAACGGACAAAAGTTGCATAGTAGACAAGCTTCAGTTTGTGAATGTGGACATCATTCATTTTTCCTGTTGCAATGAAAGTATTACTATTGCAGCAGTATACCTTGATGACGGCAGAATCATCTTATTTCAACATTTTCCGAACATTTCATTTTGATGTTCAAACGGACACGCAAGTTCGTCCAGTAGATAAACAGATTCAAATAAAAAGGAAGTCTTTGGAGTTACGTGGGTAAACCCTGCCTCTGCATGCTCTTCAAGGTCAGATCATTTGAAGATGATTGTTGCCATAAGAAATAAATGTTCCGACCAGTGTTTACGGGGAATAGCGCTGAGGTGACGTTACGTAAGTATCAGTACCGTGAATGTGGACGCAGGGTACACGATCAGCAGACCTACCAGCTGTCGAGCCGAGCTCAAGGCGTCCATTTCTCGTGGAACACGTGGTGTTTGTAGCTGAGCGCTAGTGTTGGTGCTGATGAATCGCCGCCACCGACACTCCCCGTTGGCTTTACCGGTAATTTCGGCTGCCAAGCAACGCCCCATAATCTCAAACGAGGAGGCGTTGGCCTACTTTATGGGTATATTCCGTACGGTCGGCTCTGAGGTTACCATGTGCTACCGTATTCCACTGAATCAAACTAATCCTGCGGCCCATTACTTCTAATAACTGGTCTACCATGTTCATGTTTTGGATCTACAGCTCTCGTCCTTTCTTTCCACATTTGCAGTTGAATAACAGGATATGGGTTCCGCTTTTTTAGAAACATACTGCTTTTTCTTTTTATACAAACGTGTTTCAGCTCCTCTGTGCCCTCATCAGTGGGTTTTTTGTTTGTTGAAAACGGTAAAAAATGAAAATATTTTAGATTATAATTTATTTAAAAAAGTGAGGCCTAAAGAAAGTTATTGTTAGTTTTTCTTCTTACAGTGATTTTACATTATGTGGTTTTGTAGGACCAACTGATAGCCTGTCATCAGCAAACCATGCGTGGTCTAGAATGCACTAAAAAGTATATGAAAAGCCTGGCGATCCATGGAATTCCCAGAAATGGTCTCCGTGGCCTCTGTCATTCTGCTTGCGAGACCTGTTGGCAGTCTGTCTATTACAGTTTGTGGCGCCGGCCGGTGTGGCCGTGCTGTTCTAGGCGCTTCAGTCTGGAACCGCGTGACCGCTACGGCCGCAGGTTCGAATCCTGCCTCGGGCATGGATGTGTGTGATGTCCTTAGGTTAGTTAGGTTTAAGTAGTTCTAAGTTCTAGGGGACCGATGACCATAGATGTTAAGTCCCATAGCGCTCAGAGCCATTTGAATCATTTTTGCACAGTTTGTGGTGTTTGGCAAACGCAGCCATCCCCCACCCGCATAGTCGTGCGCTTGGACGCGGTTGCTTCCAGTTGAGTCTGCCCGGCGGATTATCGACGGGGGTCAGGGTGCCAGAGAGCCTGTATGTGGTCTTAGGCAGTTTTCCACATCCAACTAGTTAAATACACCATGTTCCAACGTCCCATCTGAGATAAGCGACACGCAAACACTTCAAAACTCTCTCACACTTGAAAACATGATTCGCTCAAGACGCAAACAGAAGGACCACACGGATTTCCTCACTTGGAGAAACGGTGGCGTCAGGAAGGGCAACCGGCCGTGAACTACCACTAAGTGAATAACATTTCCGCCATTTGACAACATATTATGAACAGCACCGTGTAAGCCGTATTAAGTGCTTTTGGTCTGTAGTAATGTAGTGCAGTATGACGACTGGTTTATAAGATAAATTGTGTGTTCAGGCATGGCGGACATTTTGTGATATTTTACCTTACACTTGATAATGGTTGTAATACCGAAATGGCGATTGCATGAAATAAATTAATGGTAATATGCAGTCAAATGGCGAGGACTTCATTCGAAAATTTCTACATAAATGTGGTCTCCAACGAAGGAAAGACTACTAACTACCACTAAAATTGCTACATCCGAAATAATATGCGGGAAAAAGGCAAAGGAGCAAGATGATGAAGCTTGATTTGTGGGGTGCTCAACTGCGTGGTTGTCAGCCCCCGTATAAATTCCCAACCTTTGCTCAGTCCAAACTCGCCACTTTCATGAATGATGATGAAGACAACACAAACACCCAGTTGTCTCGAGGCAGGTGAAAATCGCTGACCCCGCCGGGAATCGAAACCGGGACCCCGTGCTCGAGAAGCGAGAACGCGATCGTGAGACCACGAGCTGTGGACAAAGGAAGAAAAGGAAGAGGAGGAAGGGAAGAGCAAACGAGACACCAGCTGCAACGAACACAGCCATCGTCGACAGTTAATGTACAGATAAATCACCAACAGAGTGAATATTATTTACTGTATTGCTAGTTTCATGCATGAGATCGTTTCAGATATTCAAAGCTCTGACTGCAACACGTTGAAGATTCAGAGTTACGCTAGCATCATCGTCAACAGAAAACCGTATACGTTGGACATGGTATTCGATGTACCATTCATCACAAACAGACGTAGCACATCTCAAATATGAGACCTAATTTTGGAAAGCATTATTCTATAGATGTTAAGCGTAGGGTGATATTTCATATGGAATGAAACGGTAGTGGAAAGCAGCGGAAAGGGATAAACCAATGAAAAATAAAACATGGAATACTTTAATAGGTCTTGGGTTAAGGAATGCAGGACAATTTAAGTCGATGATCAGCAGAGAGAAAAACTTGCGGTACAGACAAAACGTAGATAAACATGTTATAGAGATCGTTTGGAGTAATAATTGTGAAGAGAATAAGAGACTGGAATATTAGAGGATGCACTCGAACTATTGGAAACATTGAGTGCTGTACTTAAAAGAAGAAGGTGTAACTGCTAACATTGATTTAATAGCTGTCAGCTTCATCAAAATGAGCATCACAGTATTTTTTCTTAAAGGGAGGCGTAAAAAAAGATAATTTAGCCATGTCGATACAGTAGGTTGATTGGAGAATCACTCCACGATAGTATTTCTTGTTTTGGCAGATAAAGTTAGAGTGAAAATCAGAACTGCTGAGAAGGGGCTCCTGATTCAAGTAAAGAAAAACAATAATTTTCAACGATAATTACTCCCACCAAGTCCTCAAAAACAGTGTGAATTGCTATTACCCAAGAGTGTACTGTCGACAGTAGGTAGTACAGGGTGGAACCAATCGCAGCACGTACCAGAATACTCTCGAATAGCACCAAAAGATCCATCAAGCCTGACGGCTCATACAAGAGAACCACCATCATAAACATAGTCTGACACGGCAGCGAAGACATTGGCTTAATTTCAGATCTAGTTATCGTACTCAATTAACCTTTTTACGACCGAATTCCAGTGACGAAAATTTGCCCCCCCCCTCCACCCCCACGTTTCGTGCCAAGCGTAATCTTGGTCAAGACTACGAAGGAGTGTTACACTACCGGATCTAAACAATGACGCGTTCCGCCTGTCGGACGGTTGCCTACGAGGCATTTGAAGCGTGACTAGTGATCAGGGAGCAGGAAGTGGTGCTTCCCTCCACTGCTCGCCGCCCCCCCCCCCCCCACCCCTCCCACTACAGCTGCCGCAGTCACCATATGTCTCATGAACCAGCCGATTGTCACTCTGCATCCTCAGCGAAAAAGATGGAAATGGGGAGTGTATAGTTGTCAGTTATGTTAACATGTTAGTGGGAAACGAAAAATAGGAACTTCTAAATACGTGACAAAGAATAGGCAACATATGTCTCAAGAACCAACCTACTGTCACCCCGCGTCCTAAGTGAAAAATCTTCCCACATTCCGGAAATGGGGGACAGTACAGTTGTCAGTTACGTTAACTCATTAGTGGAAAATGAAAAATGGGGACTTCTAAATATCTGACAAAGAAATATAATGTTTCAGTTCAAATGGTTCAAATGGCTCTGAGCACTATGGGACTTAACTGCTGAGGTCATCAGTCCCCTAGAACTTAGAACTACTTGAACCTAACTAACGTAAGGACGTCACACACATCCATGCCCGAGGCAGGACTCGAACCCTCGACCGTAGCAGTCGCGCGGTTCAGGACGGAAGCGCCTAGAACCGCTCGGCCACGGCGGCAGGCCAAAATGTCTCTCCCGTACACGATTATACATAATGGATGTACGAGTACAGGTTTTGGGCGCATGGCTGACGAAGTATAAAAGTCTGGCTGCTCGGGCAGCCAAATTGTAAGACGACCGCTCGCGATAAGCTGGAAATTCAGATTCGAGGCCCTGTCTGGCACCAACTTCCATTGTCGTCATTCCATTTTATAGCTGATGGTAATCCATAGTCGCAACTGCGACTGAATTTCGTGTATTTCGTGACAGATGTAGTCGCATGCATGTCCGAAGAGCTTTACTTCGTAATTCGTAATAACACAGCCACTGCAATACCAGATTCACAACAGCTCTCTCATGCGGAGCAGGAGCCTAAGGTCATATACGTAAACAATTAGTACATCATAAAAAGTGACATTTGATGTTTCATTACATGTCTGTTACACAGAGCGCGGCGACAAAATCTCCTAATTTCAAAACACTATGATATACATTTTATGAATCGGCATTTTTTATTTTTTTAATAATGCAGATACGTATCTAAACTTTAGTTTTACACAGTTCTGAAAATCGTATCAGATAGGTGGTGCCTCCCATTTTCCGGGTGCGGCAATGCAACTTCCTTGTTCGATATGTGCGCCATTCAGGCTGTGGCGGTCGTACAGGGAGGGTGTGATCTGCTTCGACAGGCATAGTTCTAAAGTGTTTTTCTCTTCCAGGTCGAATGCCACCATGTGTTGGAACAGGGAGGGGCATGCGCCTGCCGTCGAGGTCTACTTTTCGAATGGATGGTCTGTGATCACAACCCGGCATGCCTTTTGAAATCGCTTCAATACATCCCCGTTCCATCGTATCCCAGACCGGAAATCAATCGTTCCATCGGTCACTATGTTCAGACGAACCGCGAGTACGACAAGAGGAAGAACTAGAGTCTCTCGGCACGTCGTATCACGCGATATCACTGAGACAGAGAGAGATACAGTCTTACAATCCCCACGGCGTTTAGAGCGTAGGCATGCGTGTGCCCTTGTACTCCGCAATCGTTCCATGTGGCGAATTTATCACGAACACCTTCATCAACATCCGTACAAAATGGCGATTGTGCAGAAACTCTAGGGATGGGACAATGCGTTTTCAGTTCTTGGAGGAAAGCATGTGAGGCACTTCTCGAAAACGTACCCGAGTACCCAACTTTTTTTTTCTTTTGAATGATGAAGCCCAGTTTCACTTGAGTGGAGGCGTCAACAAATAGATAACACGCTACGGGGCCGACACCAATCCCTGAGATTTACATCAAAGGCCTCTGCAGTCATCTAAAGTTACAGCGTGGTGTGTTTATGTCAACCCTCCAAGGACCCCTATAACACCTGAAGGCTAACATCTGGACAGAAATTTCCATCATACCCACCGTCATGTTGGTAAAGCTTACGAGAAATGGCAGAAATTGGCTTATTCAGTGTACAGACAACGGGGAACGTCACCTACCAGATTTTCAAAACTGTGTAAAACAAAACTTCAGATACGTACTTACATTATTTAAAAAATGAAAAAATCTGATTCATGGAACGGGATTTTATTGCGTTTTGAAATCAGTAAGTTATGTTGCAAATACGATAAATATGATAAAATGAAACTTCCTGGCAGATTAAAACTATGTGCCGGACCGAGACTGGAACTCAGGACTTTTGCCTTTCGCAGGCATAACTCCCTCATCTCAAATTCCAAGTCTGTAGCACACTAATAGCGTAACGTCACCCACCCATGAATCCCCCACTCGTCAATTTGAATTTGCGCATCCGCATTTCTCGTCGCAACTTACTGATGCATACATTTGGTTAAAAACCTCTACAAAGCAGCGTAAATTATCTACGGAAATTAAGGTAAACCGAGTGTTCAATCGGACAGAATATGAAACATTACGTACGGCGCTTGTGGATTAGACTGATTCGCTTAATACTTAGTTCCTTTCCCTGTAGTTGCGTGTACAGAGAGATAATGAAATCCTGAGGAGGAAGTCACACATTAGTAACAGGAAATCAGAGACGATAAGGATGTGTTTGCTTCACTTCAAGTATGCACGCGTACGACAAGAGGAAGAACTAGAGTCTCTCGGCACGTCGTATCACGCGATATCACTGAGACAGAGAGAGATCCAGTCTTACAATCCCCACGGCGTTTAGAGCGTAGGCCGGAGTGGCAATGCGGTTCTAGGCTCTACAGTCTGGAACCGCGCGACTGCTACGGTCACAGGTTCGAATCCTGCCTCGGGCATGGATGTGTGTGATGTCCTTAGGTTAGTTAGGTTTAACTAGTTCTAAGTTCTAGGGGACTGATGACCTTAGAAGTTAAGTCCCATAGTGCTCAGAGCCATTTGCACCATTTTTGAATACCGAGGACGCTAAAGCAGCTTCTCTTATCGGAAGAGGCGAAATGGCCTGCTCCTTGAAAGCCCAAGAAGAATTAGAAAAAGAAGGCGAAGAATAACGCAAAATTGATTTTTCCTTCATGTGGAGCCACAGTCATACAACTTTGCAAAAACAGACATAATGTCTGGTACGATAGCCGCAATCAGTGATTTTACGATGTTACGTATAATCCGTCTTGATTGCAAAATGTTTATTCATATGACCGGTTTCGGTTCCTCTAGAACCATCTTCGGATCTGATATTTCGGTTATAGGAGTAACCCGTCCAAATACAGCAACTTGCACATGCTGCGTCACATGCTGCGTCGCGCTGTGCTTGGACGGGTTACTCCTGTAACCAAAATATCTTATCTGAAGATGGTTCTAGAGGAAGCGAAACCGGTCATATGAATAAACATTTTGCAATCAAGACGGATTCTACGTAACATTGTACAGTCATATCAAACTTACGGAAAGATATAACCGCCATTTGACTGTACGATATGCTTTAATTATACGATCTTGATTTCAAATCTTATCACATGTCCAAAATCATTAAAAAAAGTATCTTTGGCTATATAAACCTAATGTTTCGTAAGTAAAAGCGAGAACATTTTCGTGATATGTTAATTGTTTGGCGACTAACAATGTAAAAGATTAAGCATTTTTATAAATGATTATCACATAACTTGTGTGTCGTAAGCTTGGTATGCAGTATTTAGGCGACTCATTAGCTTCCAAAAGACGCGGCACAGCATGGTTGTAACTTAAGAGTACAGACAGCACGGTTGTTTACTGCCTCCGCGTGACGTGGCCGCAGGCGCTTGCGTCACAGCGCACAGTGGCGGAGGAAGCCGCAGGACGCCACCTCCTCGCAGCGGCTGATCACCTGGCCGTCAGATACGCCGACGCTGCGCTGCTGTCGCGTTTGACGCGAGCGGCGACAACTGACGTCACGTCACCCACCCACCATTGCAGACGCACGGAATATAAAGCCTCTTGCGACTGATACGAAGACATTAATGCGTGGACATTAATGAAGAAAATATTGAAACATATCCACTTTTTCGGTTTATTTAAAACTTGAATTGATTAGGTTTTAAAAGAGCAAATGACTGACTACATCTGACTAAGGAACTGTCAGCAGAGACATTCAGAAAAAAAGTCAACGGAATCCGCACAGTGTCATGCAGAAAACTCAGCACGTCAGAGCTCTTAAATACACTATTGGCCATTCAAATTGCTACACCACAAATATGAATTGCTACAGACGCGACATTTAACCGACAGGGAGAAGATCCTGTGATATGCAAATGATGAGCTTTCCAGAGCATTCACACAAGGTTGGCGCCGGTGGCGACACCTACAACGTGCTGACATGACGAAAGTTTCCAACCGATTTCTCGTACACAAAGAGCAGTAGACCGGCGTTGCCTGGTGAAACGTTGTTGTGATGCCTCGTGTAAGGAGGAGAAATGCGTACCATCACGTTTCCGACTTTGATAGAGGTCGGATTGTAGCCTATCGCGATTGCGGTTTATCGTATCGCGACATTGCTGCTGGCGTTGGTCGAGATCCAATGACTGTTAGCAGAATATGGAATCGGTGGGTTCAGGAGGGTAGTACGGAACGCAGTGCTGGATCCCAACGGCCTCGTATCACTAGCAGTCGAGATGACAGGAATCTTATCCGCATGGCTGTAACGGATCGTGCAGCCACGTATCGATCCCTGAGTCAACAGATAGGGTCGTTTGCAAGACAACAATCATCTGCACGAGCAGTTCGACGACTTTTGCAGCAACATGGATCATCAGCCCGGAGATCATGGCTGCGGTTACCCTTCACGCAGCATCACAGACAGGAGCGCCTGCGACGGTGTACTCAACGACGAACCTGGGTGCATGAATGGCGAAACGTAATTTTTTCGGATGAATCCACGTTCTGTTTACAGCATCATGATGGTCGCATCCGTGTTTGGTGACATCGCGGTGAACGCACATTGGAAGCGTGTATTCGTCATCGCCATACTGGCCTATCACCCGGCGTGATGGTTTGGGGTGCCATTGGTTACAGGTCTCGGTCACTTCTTGTTCGTATTGATGGCACTTTGAACAGTGGACGTTACGTTTCAGATGTGTTACGACCCGTGGCTCTACCCTTCATTCGATTCCTGTGAAACCATACATTTCAGCCGGATAATGCACGACCGCATGTTGCAGGTCCTGTAGGGACCTTTCTGGATACAGAAAATGTTCGACTGCTGCCCTGGCCAGCACATTCTCCAGATCTCTCACCAACTGAAAATGTCTGGTCAGTTGTGGCCGAGCAACTGGCTCGTCGCAATACGCCAGTCACTACTGCTGATGAACTGTGGTATCGTATTGAAGCTGCATGGGCAGCTGTACCTGTACACGCCATCGAAGCTCTGTTTGACTCAATGCCCAGGCATATCAAGGCCGTTATTACGGCCAGAGGTGGTAGTTCTGGGCACTGATTTATCAGGATCTATGAACTCAAATTGCGTGCAAATGTAATCACATGTCAGTTCTAGTATAATATATCTGTCCAATGAATAACCGTTTATCATCTGCATTTCTTCTTGGTGTGTTGTTGTTGTGGTCTTCAGTCCTGAGACTGGTTTGATGCAGCTCTCCATGCTACTCTATCCTGTGCAAGCTTTTTCATCTCCCAGTACCTACTGCAACCTACATCCTTCTGAATCTGCTTAGTGTATTCATCTCTTGGTCTCCCTCTACGATTTTTACCCTCCACGCTGCCCTCCAATACTAAATTGGTGATCCCTTGATGCCTCAGAACATATCCTACCAACCGATCCCTTCTTCTGGTCAAGTTGTGCCACAAACTTCTCCCCAATCCTATTCAATACTTCCTCATTAGTTATGTGATCTACCCATAATTTTAATGGCCAGTAGTGTAAATATGCTAGTAAGACCGTCTGCTGCGCACTAAATGTTATTACCTGTACCCCATTGTGTATGCAAATTCCAGATAACTGAAATTATGCTTTACAAGTTGAAACGTGCAGATTACGAATATGCCATTGCGTAATATTTAGTCGACACGGATACTTCTCACATAGTAGAGCAGGTATTCCCAGACGTTTTCTCTGGTGAAACACCTGTAGAATCCTGGTACTTTGATGGAACGTGTTGATTATTTCGATGGCTAGAAAAAACTTCAAAATTCAGAAAAACTTGCTTTTTTTAGTGGTTAAATCACAACTAATAACACAGATACTATAATAAAAAAATTAGCATCTACAAAATGCCGGAAAAAACCGCCACGTTATTAATAATTTTTCGCTAAGCACTTATTCACTTCCCACGGAACATCAGTGTTACGTGGAATTTATTCCGTGGAATGTACAATTTGGGAAAACCTGCAGTCTACTACAAGCACTTAAATAGTTACCGACGTTTCTATTATGACCCAAATGTCATTCTTTCCAAAAACTTCCTAATTAAATCACCCTGTCATTTCTCGCATATTTTGTTCTCTTTAATGGACCAATGTCATAATAAACCGACATAGAAGTTTTCTGGGTATGTTACCACGTTATAATGTATAAAACTAATGGTGTTGGAAAAAAAAGAACCGAACGTTTCCGCCACGGTTGCAGCGGCCTCCCACTGGGTTTAATGGTCTTATGACGCGGTACCATACACAGAAAACTTTTATGTCGACTGACTCTGGCCGCGGAAGCCTATGCAGTCATAATAATTGTTCTGTAGTTGGAGAGGTGGGTGGTGGATCTGATTACGATAATGGAAATAGTACATAGAAAGAGAGTGTGAAAAGAATAGAAGGATGGTCTTAAAACTAAGACGTTAATTATAACGCTTTCAGCCGCTCAAGCAGTGTTAAATGAAATATTCATTCACTAAGGAAAAATATGGAGAGAATAAGACCTTCCCATTTTTATCAAAATCTGTAGAAATTATGTAACTTAAGAGAAATTTAGAGCAAGATAAAACATTCTTCATGAAACTGAAAACAGGTTTTGTGTTTATTTTATGACCGCTTTCGATATGTTATCATCAGGTACGTCTGCCCACCGAAACTAATAAACAAAAGGGAAAATTTTGCAAAGACTGTTTTGTTTTAAGTCTAAAAATTTTGAATATTGGATCACTGTTACTCCCATACGATTGTGTGAAATTTCATCGAAAATTTCTTTTTAGTTATTTCAGTCTCTCGCACGTTTCATAATTTAGGGTGTAAAATTGAATATCTTAGTGACAGCAATGTTTTGGCATATAAACGGAAAGAATTTCACAGTGATCTCCGAAAAGTAAAGTTTAATACAAAAATTGCGTTCTGCAGAAATGCTGATCCGTCAGTATTAATGAATGGATACGGAGATGAATGAACGGATGTCTGGATGCAAAATAGAAACAGCAGAAGTACTTATGTTCATGAAATATGAAATATCTTGCACAAGATTTTTGTAGTAAACAAAACATAAAACTATTAGCTGGGACAATAGCAGAGACAGATTGTAAACATAAACCGAAATGGAGAAGAAACAACAGAAGGGACTGGTGACAATCGGTAGGCATCGGCTTTCTGAGCAGCTAAGACGTGTGCAACAAATTTGGCAACAGTTGACGTATTGAAAGCTACTGTGACTTTCTGGTAAATAAAAATTGTAATAAATTTGCCACCTAGTAAACATAAACGTTAACAAATTAATTATATTTGTGACTAACGACACCATTACACTAGTTTTCTTTATACGAGGCCTGTTCAGAAAGTAAGCTCCGATTGATTGCCAAATCGAAACCACAGTGAACATCAGAAATGTTTTACTTGTAACAATTAGCTACACCTTTCAGCTACTTCTCTACGTAGTCGCCGTTCTGACTTAGACTTTTGTCATAGCGTTGTACCAACTTTTCAATAGCCTCATCATAGAAGGCAGCCGCCAGTGCTTTCCGCCAATTCTCCACGCTGGCCTACACCTCGTTGTCTGTGTCAAAATGTTGTCTTCAAAGACAGCGGTTCATGTGACCAGAGATGAAACTCAGGGGGAGACAATTGCGGACTGTATTGTGGGTAATCTCACATTTCCATTTGAAAACGATGCAGGAGCATCTTCATTGCGCCTGCAGAATGCGGATGAGAATTGTCTTGAAGAAGAAACAGCACGACAGTTATGTAATGTTAGCTGCATAGCTTCAGGCGAAATTTCTCACCAGGCCCTCGTACTTGGCGGCAGACACTATTTTCTAGACATCTTTACGCACTCACTGCGAGCTCAGAAATGGGAAGAGCGACGTGATGCTAACTGGGGTTATACTAGAGACACTACCCAACACATCTGTGCAAAGCTTTATCGGATTTTCATAGTCGTTTCCATCTCGCGACCGATCGGAGCTTACTTTCTGAACGCCCCTCGTAGATCCGAAACCTGGTCATTCACAGAAAAGGAAGAACGTAAGTTAAGGAAATGTAAATTCTCCAATATTAGTTGGTAGGAGAAAACTACAGAATGATGAATTTTTTAACTTAAACAAACACAGTGACAATAACTACAGCCAAAATATTTGGACAAATAAGCCATGTCTTCAGACCACCAACAAATACGACCGTCAAGAGAAGGAAACTACTTGCAGGCCTATGTAGCAGATTATCTGACAGTGTTGAAGTGATGTAAGAAATTAAAACAGAGTGTACACCGGAAAACTGCTTGTGATGACAGAGCAAAGAGCTTCAGTATTGTGCTTTCAAGAGCCTTCATAGCCCGTTAGTGATCACCTCAGTACCGAGACAGAGTATATAGAAATAACGAACCGTTCGTGTTTGGGGAACGTGTAGAAATAACTAACCGCTCGTGTCCGCATTCTAATACCCTGAAAAATGCAGTTTCTTGTGTATATCCATGTTTCGGGGCTTTATGGATTTCGATAAGGGTAAGCTACTGAAAATTAACAGCGGCACCAGGAAAAGAAACACGTACTTATCAGAGATGGTTCAAATGGCTCTGAGCTCTATGGGACTTAACATCTGTGGTCATCAGTCCCCTAGAACTTAGAACTACTTAAACCTAACTAACTTAAGGACATCACACACATCCATGCCCGAGGCAGGATTCGAACCTGCGACCGTAGCGGTCGCGCGGTTCCAGACTAAAGCGCCTAGAACCGCTCGACCACACCGGCCGGCACTTACCAGAGAGTTTTGCCAATCTAGTCCAGGTAATGAGGTAATCTGTGGTATATGAAATAAATGAAACAACAAGACTGATCAGATAAAACCAGTAAAATGTTATACTCGTAGCGAGCAGCCGACAGAGTACGATACTACCAACTTCAGCAGAGTCAAGTACTCGTAGATAAAATGTAGATTGCGACAATAGCTAAGTAACGAAACCCCAGACAGGGAACCGAAATAAAGTAACGCAAACTTTGAGTAATCCATGAATAAGCATAATGTGATGTTGTTCTCATATATAAATACTATGAAAAAAAATTTCCTAACGTACTATCTATGGAGATGGAGTTTGGGAAACTAAATTGAGCTAAGCCTTGTTTATGGAACCACTCGAAGATCCAGCCGTTACAAAATTATTACACCTAGTATGCAACATGTATCAGACAGGCGAAATATCCTTAGACGTCATGAGGAAAGGAATAATTCCTGTTCATAAGTAAACAGTATGAAACGTCCCCTTTCAGCAATTATACATGACACACAATATTTTTAGCGCAACGCAATCTGACTTTCAAAAATCCCTACAAAAAAATGGCCCTGTTGACATTAACCTATACCTTTCACAAATCACTTACCTCACAAAAATCTTCGTTACTCGAACTACTGCAATACAGCGAGCGCCACTACTGCCAGCTAAATAAAAGATTCAAACTACGGAAGGCACTAACTATTGATAGGCATAGTTAGCAAATGAAAGATTTTAATAGAGAACAAACAATGTATTTACCTTAATAGCGTTGAAAACTCATAATATACATAGCAGTTCATGACATCCAGTCTTACAAATTTCAAAACTCCGCCATGTCTCTCCCCACATCCACCACTGCTGGCGGCTCACCTCCAACTGCGCAACGCTACGCGCTGTTCACATCCAGCTGCCCAACACTACAATGGCAGACAACAATGCAAACTAGCCACAGACTGCACACAGCACAGCCAGTGATTTACATACAGAGCACTACGTAACGTTGCCAATAAGAAAACATAAACAGCCTACTTACAACAGGTGCTCAAAGATGTATTAACGAACTATCAGTTAGAAAGTCTTCGATGCAAGATTCTGAAACGAATTATTTACAGAAGAAAGGAAGAACACTGGTTGAAACCGACTAGGAAAGCATCATTTTGCAACCCAGAGAACTGTAAGGTAACGCGAGACCATACTTAACCTTCGACTCAGAAGACAGACCGAGCAGAAGCGATGCCACGATTATAGTTCCAGATTTAAAGAAAGCTTTTGATAAAAGTTGACTGGAATACATTCTTTAAGATCCTGAAAGTAATGGGGGTAAGATACAGGCAGCGAAAAGTTATCTACAACTTCCACAGATATCAGACTGCACTTGCAAGAGTCGAAGGACGTGAAAGTGCAGCAGTAGTTCACAACGGATTGAGAAAGGTTTGTAGCCGATGTCCCATGTCACTCAATTTATATGTTGAGCAAGAAACAGGAAACAAAGGAAAAATTTAGAAAGGGGATCAAAGTGCCGGGAGAAGAATTTGAGGACCGTTTTTTCAAAACTGGACATCTACAAAATTTTATATTTCAACCTATGAACGATTTCGTATATCTTAAAATAAGAAGAGTCGATCGCGTTAGTTAGCATAAGCAAATTCTTACATGAACCACATAATAAACACGCGCGAAATGCTGCACATTTTTTGCATACTTAACATATGTTGAAAGAGAAATTTTCCAAAACTTAACTTGCCCATAAAAAATTATTTTGCATTCGTTTTAAAGACGAATTACCATTCTTAATAAGTGAAGCCTCGTAAGTTCCATGATATTACTGAACTAAAAGAATCATAGACAATCAGAGTATGTTTTGTTTGCGCCAGAACCACCGCCTTTCAAGTCAATGAGGAAACATTTTACTAGCTATAGATCTGCTTATATAACTGTACACTAATAGAATTAATGGAGAACACTAAAAATACTTGCCTTTACACAAGGATCGAAACGAAACTACCACTTCGAACCACTGAAATTGCTTCTGCTGTAAGAGATTTTTTTAATAAATTTGTAAAAGGAACTTCAAGAAGGGAAGAATCAAAGGCTGACGGTATAAATTCTTTCAGAAATGCTCCTCGAAAAACAAGAATTCAGAGTAATGGCTATACTACTTCGAAAGTTTCCACTAAAATCTTGCTTTATTTTCCAATCAGAAGGCACAGTTATATGCCTCCTGGTAGGGGACTCAGAAACAAGTGAGAAAATTGGAAATTATCAAACTGCCATCGTAATACTATGATCTGTTAACTCAACATGGCACTTGTATGGTATTTGAAAGAAACTGGCAATTTCGCAATATGAACTCCACAAACAAAAAGTCATTAATAAATAGTACTATTTCAAAATAAGCGAAGCAACAGTTCTCACGTACTAGAAGGCTGGAAAAAATCGTGTTCTGTGCAAAGAAACAAACATGTATTTTGAACATTCAGTTTCGGCTGAGGTGCTGAAAAATGTCAACAACTTCAGAGAAAGGGACAATGCTTCATCACTAAGATTGGAAAATTAAGTCTGTGTTAAGAAGGCTGAAGGAGTACAGAAGCTACTGAAGGATTTTGACAACTCTTTGGACGACGCAAAAATATTTTGTGTAGAAGCTCTTCAACGTTGCCATAACAGCGATTTGTCAACGATGACGCTGAATATGATAATGAACCAATGTATTAGAAGAATTACATAACTTAAAGTTATTAACAAATAATCGACTACTTGTCATTTCAATGAATCGTCACACAGTAGTTTTCAATTTTGCAAGACGCCCTATCATTTAAATGAACGGAATATTTACATGAAATTATTATTTGGATGTAACTACTTTTTATGTCTAGTAGTGAAGAAAAAGTATAATCCATTTCTAATTTCTGTTTCATATATTTATTAACTTCTTCAATAAAACGTGTTTCCTGAAAATATTACTTTTTGTAGAACTCAGTTTTCAAAAGCGGTCATCAGTTTAAAACTTTGTGGTTTTCATGCAACATTGTAATTCTGTTAAAGATAGTAAATGTCTTGGAAGTGCAGCTGAACTGAATGGATAGTGTCTTGAAAAGCGATTATAAGCTGAATATGAATATAGTTTTACTCGCCGACAGTCTTGTATTACTCTCACATTTCTTGTGTCAGTTCTGGGTAAAAACTCGACCTCGATGGTACTGTTAGGAACTGATTCAGTGGCGAAAACGATGGTGACGATCGTCGAAAGCTTGAGGTTTCGCCTAGAACTGACGCATCAAGAAATACGAGAATGTTTAATGCAATAAACTAGGTAACGAAGGTAGAATTCAGATCAAGAAAAGTTGCACTAATTTTAAATAGTACGTGAGTTTTGCTATTTTGGCACCAAAACAACTGATGACAGTATATAAAATTCGGACTGGCAATAATAAGAAAAGCGTTTCTGAGAGAGAAACATTTAAGTGAAACTTACTGGCACATTAGGACTTTGTGCTGGACCGCGACTGGAAACCTAGACCTTTGCCTTTCGCGGGCATGTGCTCTACCAACTGAGCTACCCGAGTGCGACTCGCAACCCGTACTCACAGCATTACTTCCGCCAGTAACTCACCTCCTGCCTTCCAGTTTTTGTGAAGTGTCAGGCGTTGCTGCTTCCTTACTCTTTGACCACTGTTCTGCCGCAGTGATTAGTAAGTAATAGAAAGGAATGTTTTCCGTGTGCAAAATGGTTCAAATGGCTCTGAGCACTATGGGACTTCACATCTCAGGTCATCAGTCCCCTATAACTTAGAACTACTTAAACCTAACTAATCTAAGGACATCACACACATCCATGCCCGAGGCAGGATTCGAGCCTGCGACCGAAGCGGTAGCGTGGTTCCAGACTGAAGCACCTAGAACCGCTCGGCCACCAGCGGCATCAGCGATGAATGCGAGAGAGTAACATTTTTCCTTTATCACAAACGGCTACCTCAATGCCCCCGCCCCAAATTCCCAATCGATGTTGTTTTTCGACATTTTAACTGAATCTTAAGGTCTTGCGTGTAAAGGGGACTATTCGTCCTTGTCGATGCAAAAGTTGTAATTGTAACTGCAAACTGCGTGTTGAACCATTTGACGCTGTGTTAAACATAAAAGTTTATCATTGTAGATTATGGAAGCGTTTATGCAGTAGGATCCCGAACATTTTTCAGATTTTTTTCCGCTTTAAAGCTTCAATTGTTATGTGTCTAATTACTGAACGTAGCGTGTGATGACAAAGACACGAGAGGTTCAGTAATTAATCACATCGAAACTAACAGTTGTGCAATGTGTCTGAATGCCACATGCGCTCCGCCAAGCCACTCTCCAACTCCTGTTTGCTTGTAACTCGTTACTCCATTGAGCGAAGTAAGACAACCATCCTAATCACTAAGGCAATAGTCAAGGAAGCTGAAGTGAGGGAGCAAAGCAAAAGCAAAGAGGTAATTCAAAGTTAACAAAAGTGTTTCATAACGTGACTTCCGGTGGAAAAGAAAGAACGTGGCATCCTTTGGCGCTAAGACTTCACACATAAACAGAGAAGTCGAGGAAGTGCAAAGGAAACATATGAAGGTTCCTGGAACAACGACGCTAAAGTGTGTTGGGTGTCTCGCGGGCGGAAAAGCACAGCCGGAAAAAGAAATAAAAATTAAATTTTTCCTAAAAGCAAATAGGAATACGCCAGTTCAATATTAGATAAGAAAATCACTCCAAAATACAGTTGTTTTGGTAAGAAAACAATATCAGAACTTCTTTCTCAGAAAAGGCACGGAATTGTCTTCCCTTGAGTCAGCAAATGGTTTATGCTTCTGAGGGAGGGGAAAAAAGTAATTCGACATCAAAGCGCCACGCAGGCCGAAGTAATTTGTATGCTGACAGAAGAACATGACGGGAGAGAGTTTGCAGGGAATTTCGAACAGGGGGCGGTACACGCGTGGAGTGAGTAAGTAAAAGGCTGGGGGTGTCGTGGTGACGTTTGGCAAATGTGGGCGAGAGGGGAGTTGCTGGTGGGAGAGTAAAGACAGGCGGAAAGGGCGGGCAGAGGAGTTTCGCGCGAGGGGGGGGGGGGGGGGGGGGAGTGAAGCGTTCTGTCACGAGAGTACTGATGATATCTGAGAGAACAAGTGTTACCGCTCCACACAGACTTTTGTGGCGGTGTTCGTAGCGACAAACACTTGGCTGTAGAAATGGCTTACGAAGTCACCGCCACACTTTTAATAGCGGGCCGACCGGTCCGCTGGAACAGTGAACAGAAAGATGAAAAACCAAACACTCTGATTAAATAAAAGTCGGTACTTATCTTTATTGATGAAGATACAGAAACACAATAGTGAACTCCGTGTCTACAGAGATCTGTCTAGTTCGAGTCGGAGCGGCTAGGTCAGCGTCGGCTGACGACAAACAACAACTCTGCCGCGATGAACACACAACTGACTAGCAAGTACACAATTCGGTGGCGAGTATACAACTGAGCGGCGAATACAGAACTGTCCTAGCGCTCGCGACTCCTGCGCTTAAGAAAACCAGAAGCCAGCGGTGGCTCGCGCAGACTTGCGGCGATTTGCTGTCTCGCTGGCGCTGCTTATGCGGACGGCGTCCGGACTTTGATGCTGCCAACCTTTTGGCAGCGGGCTCGGGTGGCATTACTGGCTAGGACATAACACAGACAGTGTCTCGTACACGTAGACTACTTCCTTCTCCTTGTGCCACCAGTAGAGAAATGTTACACATACTTCCAATGTGGCCTCGTATGCGGTTATTTGACCGTGACTGCACCTTGAATGTAAAATTCGCGAGTAAACAGATAATAAAAAATTTTAATTAATCATGACAAGCTCGCGGGAAGTCTATATATATATATATATATATATATATATATATATATATATATATATATATATATATAGTTTTAACTCTTGCAGACGAGTTAAAATACGAGTGTGTTGACTTAGCCTCCGAAAACCACCGTGGCAAATAAATAAATTTTTTTTATAATACTGATCGTATTAGTTTTGTTAAATTTACACATATCATTTATTGGTATGAAGAAGTAGGCAATTAGAAGAGTTGTAATTGAGGACACACTCTCATGTAAAGAGTAATGTGTATACTGGTTTACGTAAGACATTTAAGACGTGTGTGTTCACAAGGACGGGACGTAGTATGTTTGTCCGTCAACACTGATTCCTATCCATATCATTAGTTCCATTATTGTTAAGTATTATTTGCACACAACCTTTTTTCTTTTCAGAGTATTCTACGCTCTTTATTCATGTCGTCTCTAATGCTCGACACTAATGACAATTTGAATGGAAGTACTGTTTTATAAGAGAATTACGAGCCTATTGTCAGAGATGATAGTCGGTTGACTACTGTTGGCAAGAAAGAGAAACACTGTATACTAACGCCGCGCGGGGTATCCGCGTGGCCTAGGGCTCCCTGAAACGGTTCGCGTGGCTCCCTACGTCGGAGGTTCGAGTCCTCCCTCGGGCATGGGCGTGTGTGTGTTGTCCTAAGCGTAAGTTTGTTTAAGTTAGATTAAGTAGTGTGTAAACTTAGGGTTCGATGACCTCAGCAGTTTGGTCACTTACCACGACCACCGTATACTAACCCCAATTTACTATTTTGCGTACTTTTTGTCACGTAACACTAGAAAATCTGAGAAAGCATGATTTACAGAACCGGAGGTGTTGGCAGCGAAGTTTTACCAACTGATAATATAACAGGGCGGCCAATGCTGGGTCAGTATTAAGTAATCAGGTTAACCGTACTGTAATATAATATCATGTAACTAGCTTTGTTGATAAATTTTGCACTTCAGTGTTAAATGAAGACGCGAAGCACTAAAAGTCGAAATACTTCGCTGTGAATTATTTTTTGTTAGTTTTGTAAAAGTTAAACGCACTTACCTGTTGCGATCAGCTGCGAACGCCTATGTCGGGTTTAACCTGAAATAAAAAGAATACAGTAATTGTGTGACATACTGTAATCATGTGAGAGATTAGCCTGAAACAAAAGAAGACTTTCTACGTTTTGCTTCGTATTGTTAATTTAGGACATAATAGTAAAGAATAAAAATAAAATTTTTGTAGTTACAAATTTATATCAGTCTCCGCAACATGTTTATGTGAAGTAATTAGCTGTTAAGATCGAAGCTTGCCTGTTCAACAGAGTCTTTTGCAAATGAAATCTACCCTTTTCATACTCCCTTTTCGCTTTCTCGTTCTGACTTAACGTTTCTACTGTCTTTTCAGATGTTTAACACTGTTTTCCGTTAACTCATGGGAGAGTCCTGTACCACTCGAAATTTACGTTAGTGGGAATATGACTAAAGTTTCGTTATGTAGTATTCACTTGGTGTTAGATAGGGCCGTTATTAATTGCATGTTGAGTCTACGCGACGCTCCCTGGAAGCAGACAAGCCTTCAAAGTCATCCTGAGGAACGATAATCCTGACAGTTTCTCACACAAACCAATGTTCAGGTACATTGCTCTTGAAACTGCTTCCTAGAGTCTGTCGACAATATTCCAGAAATATTCAGTGGTTTACAAGTCAGATGAATTGGAGGGAAATGGTGCAGTAGTAGGCCTGTTTGCACTGTTTGACACAACAGGTCTTGTAATTTCCCAGCACTGTGTTGCTAATTGTACCGCATCCATTGTGGTAGGCTCTGAAGGACGAAAGAGACATTCATTAGGCGTTGAAGAAGCTCGCGTGCGGAATTTTTATTTATATACTTAGCACTAGCTGCAGTGCCAGGTGTTGCCCGGGATGTTTAATATCTGTCACACAAAGTGAGTGGGTCTGTGCCTAGCGAATGCAAGCTGCATGGGAAACTGCAATCCCTTTCACTCGAAGAGCATATTTAAATAATTTAGTGTCAACGGAATGCCACGAATGAATACCGCTTCACCTGAGCCATTCATAAATATCGGGTTCTTGCCATCCGGTAGTGACTTTCACAAATATACACCGATATCAAACCCAAAGTTTAGTAACAACAATTACGTCACATATTATGATTTGATTCCTTTTTAAAATAAAAGTTAAACCAATACAATGATCATCCAGAACATTATGACCATCGACCTACTACCGATATAAACCCGTGCAGGTGATAGCAGAGTCACCTGGCGAGGAATAACTGCTACTCAGACACACGCGCAATGTTTGTAGTGCTAGTGAGCGTGTGTTAAATGGGACAGGCGCGCGATCTCAGAATGGGGAAGGCTGAGTTTGACAGAGGGCAGATTGTGATGGCACGGAGGCTGCACCACTTGTTATGTGCTCGGAGAATGCAATGGTATCTAACACTTGATGAAAGCAAGGTGAAACCACGTCCAGACGTCGTGGAGGGTTAGGCGGCGACCCGATGTTACTGACGTCGGACGTCGTAGTCTGGGCAGACTGGTAAGACGGTGGCGGAACTAGCATCAGAGTTTACTGCTCGGCTCAGTACAAGTGTGTCTGAACACAAAGTACGCACAAGTCTCCTAATGATGAGCCTCCGCAGCCGAAGGGAGGGCGCGAATCCATCATCTTCCAGGGGAACAGGTTCTTGACACCTGTACTGCGGGACGAAGCTCGCGGTGGCTCCAATATTCTCTGGAGCATTCACGTTGGCGTCAAAAGGTTTAGTGGAGCTCATGCAAGGACCATGTCGGCTCCTTATATCGTATCGTACTCTGGTTGCAGACCACGTACACCTCCTCACGAGGCATTTTTCAATATGATAATGAGGCTTATTTGAACAAGATAACACGCAATGTCGCAAGGCTAAGAGTGTGACAGAGTGGTTCCAGGAACACAGTGCTGAATTCCAACTGATGTGGTGGCACCCCCAACTTGCCGGATTTGAAGCCGATAGAACACATCTGGGATGTGATAGATCGTGGCGTCAGAGTTCATCGAGCCCCTCCACGGAGTTTACGGAAGTTAGGTGAGTTGAGTGTGCGCGTATGTCGTGCCAGCTCTGTCAAGGGACCTACGAAGGCCTCATTGCTTCCATGCCACGAAGCGTCACCAGTGTTGTCAGTGTCAAAGTGGTTATTATTAATTAAGTAATATTAATCAGGTGGCCATAATGTTCTGCCTAACAGCGTGTATCTGTTTCCCATAATATACCTAAAATCAAACTGTAAAATACATACTTTTATCATTTCAATACTGCTCATTCTCTGCAGGAAACATTTTGACTCAATAAAGTATGTGCATACATAAACAAATCATCACTTAAAGTACGAAAATTTAGCAGTTATAAAGCAACATGACCTAGCTTACACATCGTAATTCAAGCTAACAGCCACGATTTTCTAACGACCACACTAAACAACAGACAATTAAGAAATGGATGTAGATGACTTTAAGACTATCGCTTCCGGAGAAAGTTGCATTGTGATTTGTTGTCGGTATTCGACAATGGGAACATTAATATATCTGTTAAACTTCTATGGGAACTACATGTTTTTCTACAGGAATGAGAAACTAAACGATTTTCTGATAACATTTCCAATTAATTTCTTTAAGCAGATTTTTACAAACTTCGCATTTTCCCTGTATGGAAAGATGAATTGTTGCGCCATCTATTGTTACATTTTGCTGTAAGTATCTAATTGTGTTTCTGGAGAATTTGTCTGCTATTGTTTCAGCTCTTTTTGCGCTTTTTCAAGTAGGTTGGTGATTGAGCCCGACTCAGATTGTTCGACCAGATTGTTCGATCGGCTCGCGATCTGGTGATTTATTTAATCTATTTGCACAACCTTCTTTAGCGTTTGTATGGCACTGTGGATTTTAATAGTTAAACATAACCGCGAAACATGGACTAAAATATCTTCTAAGGTTTATGTCATATATAACAACAGTAAATAGTCAACAAATAAGTGAACAATCATGTTTCTGTCTAATTCTCGAGCTTCCGCTCTCCCCAGATTAGCTAGCATCTGATAATACTATGGCCGGCCGCTGTGACCGAGAGGTTCTAGGCGCTTCAGTCCGGAACCGCATGCCTGCTATGGTCGCATGTTCGAATCCTGCCTCGGGCATGGATGTGTGTGATGTCCTTAGGTTAGATAGGTTTAAGTAGTTTTAAGCCTAAGGAACTGATGACCTCCCATAGTGCTTAGAGTCATTTGAACCATCTGATAAAAGTATCTCCAAGACGGCTATTCTCACTGTACTTTATTCTCGTTATACGAATGACAATCAATTTACCACGACACGTTTCGTTTCTCAGGCTTTTAACTTTTCGTTAATTCTACTCATTGTTTCACCGGAATGTTGAAATTTAAAATAAATCGGCCAATAGCTTTGTAGTAAATTGGCCAAATACTTTCCGAGATGTTTGGTAACATATATATGTTATATGTTGTGTATATTAACAAATGCATAGCCTATGTCCGTCCTAATGTTCAGTAGGGGATCATGTAGGAACTTGAAGTAAATCGGCCAAGAACCTTTAGAATTTTTTTTAACAATCTTCCCCCTCTACGTGTTACATACATAAAGGTTACAAGTCAGATTATGAAATCTGTGTAGACAGTCATATTCCTCCTGTCTTGAAGGTAAGCGTCCAAAATCTCGTCAAGATCGGAATAAAATTCTAGATTTGTATGAATTACAACAAACAAACAAACGGACACTCCTTAGGTTGATTGTAATGGGAACAGTGGAGTTACATGCAGCAGATGTCGATATGGAATAGCACAGCGTAGATATTGACTATTGCCGAGAAGCGTGGTAAAAGGAAATAATACGTGTGATGATATTGTGACAGGAAGTTATTAAACAAGTAACGCTGTGATAACCAGTGAGTCAAACAGTTAACGTAAAAATGTAAAAGTAGTGTGGCAACGTTGGCTAAGTCATCCCACGAGGTTTGTCCAGCCGACTGTGAGGAAGGGTGTTGTAAGTCATCCCACGAGGTTTGTCCAGCCGACTGTGGGGAAGGGTGTTGTCCCTCCGCGCACATTAGCTCCTTTCCTTACGGATGTTTGAGAGCTGCGTCGTACGTGCGTTAGCGACCTCGTTTACGGAGGCAGGCACTAAGGTTAAAAATAGAATAAGAAACGATTATCTGTTATATATGATGAGAAAACTAAATCTCGTGGGTTTAATGGTACGTATTCAAATCAGAGTGAAACATAAACGTTTATAAAAGGTATCAGAAATTTATTCATCTTCGCTGTAGATTGCTTTCCAATAATAGAGAGCATGCAAATGTGGACTTGAGCTGTTGGGTTTGAGATTTCACACCTGTGAAAGATTGTAATGCATGAATGTATTGCATAATATAATAACCGGTATTTCCATTAATATGACTGATGACCAAACTACATTTAAGTTAAAATAAGACGGAAGATGCAAGATGACAGTGTGAATGAGCACCTTAACTAAAACTACACGTGAGCATTCAGAGAAGGAATCACTGCGAGGTCGTCTTCTTTCTCGATGACATGCTTACTGCTGGAGAATCCGGAATCGTTAGCTTCTGAGGCTTTCATCGTGTCCAGTGGTTTCCCGGAAGAATAGATCTCATGGTTCACTGCTCGAATTTACGGTTTCTCCGTTTGCGCTGACTTACACATATTTATAGCTGTAGCAGCCGTGGCACTTACGGTTTGCACTTTAACGGCACAAAACACTAGTTTCACGTGGCCTAACCAATAGCTCACTAGTTAACTTTGTGATTAGGCTTTGGCGATGTTTATTGCTGGCAATGGACAGTATCGCTCATGCATCTTTACTGTGTTTAAAAACGATGCATGAACTTCAGTACTTAACCCGCTGACAGTGCTTTTAGAAACTTCATCGACTTCTTCACTTTTTATATCAGGCGTCTTACTGCGTAAGTTAACATCTTCAGTACTAATACGCTACGATTAACAGTCTTGTGAGAAGTTAACACTGTGCGCAAGCAATTGTTCTATAAGCTGCATGTTATACAGACCAATTCAAAACATATATTTGTTTTGTTCGAAGTCTTATAGACAACCTCGTGCTATGCTGGTGGAGTACCACTGCGAGAAGAAAGAAAATAGTAGAGGCTCTAGGTTAAGGGCCGGCTTGTTCATAAAAAACTAGTTAGTTAGTTACTAAGAAATTTCTTAGATCATTTGAACCATTTCTTATGGAAATGACGTAGTACGAATCAGTTTAAGGGATATATATAGATTATTAGTGTCAACATTAATGTACGCATTATAATTTTACTCGTACTCATGCAGGTGCACTTAAAAACAATTGTCTTGTGACAGCCAGAGCGAGAGCACCAGCAGCAGCGAGTACTGTTTGTATAAAGCGTTTATTTTGCATTTTGTTTACGACCTTCCACTAAGGAAGGGATTCTATTTGTGTTTATCTGCTCTGCATAGTAACTAACAGTTCTTGATAAAACTTTACGTAGTTTTTGTGTTAGATTTCTTAGTGTTTTCTTGATCGTTTAGAACAGAAAGCGCCCTAAAACCGTCTTTTGTTTGTTTCGCGGCCGTTAGCCACTAGTCACTTGAATCAGCAGTTGTCTTGTGACAGCCAGAGCGAGAGCACCAGCAGCAGCGAGTACTGTTTGTATAAAGCGTTTTTGTACTTATTTGCTGCGCTTAGCTTTTAAATAGTTTTTCTGGGAAAACCTAGCGTAGTTTTCGCGTCTCGTATTTCAGTGAGTGTTTCTTGATTATCAGAGTAGCTCATCAGAAGATTATCTTGGGAATTTGTCACCGTATAGAGTAGGGTAAACATAGTCATGTGTAGGGACTGTGGTTGTTGTGAGCGGACGCAAGGAGAATTGGCCACTCTTCGGGGGCAGGTGGAGGCTTTGTCTGTTAGGCTCATCGAGCTCGAGGCGCAGGCGTCGGCTCGTAGTGGCGTTGGGGCAACTGTGGTGAGACCTGTGCCTACTTCGGTGGCCTTGGAATCACATGGAACCCCTGATGTCGCTGCGTCTTCCGGCAGTGAGCATCTTACCGGTCAGCCATCACTCCAGGGTGAATGGCGGACAGTGGTGGGCTCGCGCGTGCCTGGCCGAAAGGCGAAGGTGGGATCTGGCCGCGTGGCAGCTGCCTTACCCCTTTCCAACAGGTACGGGGTGCTTCCTAGTGGTGATGACATCGTTTCCGAGCCACCACAGGATGCCTCGCCTGTTGGGCCAGTGGCCGATTCTCCGGCAAGGTCCCGACAGTCACAAAGGTCGGGCCTATTAGTTATAGGGAGCTCCAACGTTAGGCGGGTTATGGAGCCCCTCAGGAAAATAGCGGGTAGGTCGGGGAAGAATGCCAGTGTGCACTCGGTGTGCTTGCCGGGGGGTCTCGTCCGTAATGTGGAGGAGGCCCTTCCGGCAGCTATTGAACGCACTGGGTGTGACCGGCTGCAGATAGTAGCACATGTCGGAACGAATGACGCCTGCCGCTTGGGTTCTGAGGCCATCCTTGGTTCCTTCCGGCGGCTGGCTGATTTGGTGAAGACAACCAGCATCGCACGCGGAGTGCAAACTGAGCTTAATATCTGCAGCATAGTGCCCAGAGTCGATCGCGGTCCTCTGGTTTGGAGCCGTGTGGAGGGTCTAAACCAGAGGCTCAGACGTCTCTGCGACTATAATGGTTGCAAATTCATCGACCTCCGTTATTTGGTGGAGAACTGTAGGGCCCCCCTAGACAGGTCAGGCGTGCACTACACACCGGAAGCAGCTACTAGGGTAGCAGAGTACGTGTGGCGTGCACACGGGGGTTTTTTTAGGTTAGAGGGACCCCCCCCCTTGGGCGAAACGATAAAATACCTGACGGCTCACCAGAGAGGACATTATCATCGTTGATAAAGAACGTCCGTCCTCAGAGACCAAAAACAGGAAAAGTTAACGTAATATTGGTAAACTGCAGGAGTATCCAGGGCAAGGTTCCTGAATTAGTATCTCTTATTGAAGGAAATAGTGCGCATATAGTATTAGGAACGGAAAGTTGGTTAAAACCGGAAGTGAACAGTAACGAAATCCTAGACACAGAATGGAATATATACCGCAAGGATAGGATAAACGCCAATGGTGGAGGAGTATTTATAGCAGTAAAGAATTCAATAATATCCAGTGAAGTTATTAGCGAATGCGAATGTGAAATAATCTGGGTTAAGTTAAGTATCAAAGGTGGGTCAGATATGATAGTCGGATGCTTCTATAGACCACCTGCATCAGCAACCGTAGTAGTTGAGCGCCTCAGAGAGAACCTGCAGAACGTCGTGAAGAAGTTTCGTGATCATACTATTGTAATAGGGGGAGACTTCAATCTACCAGGTATAGAATGGGGTAGTCACACAATCAGAACTGGAGCCAGGGACAGAGACTCTTGTGACATTATCCTGACTGCCTTGTCCGAGAATTACTTCGAGCAGATAGTTAGAGAACCAACTCGTGAAGCTAACGTTTTAGACCTCATAGCAACAAATAGACCGGAACTTTTCGACTCCGTGAATGTAGAAGATGGTATCAGTGATCATAAGTCAGTGGTTGCATCAATGACTACAAGTGTAATAAGAAATGCCAAGAAAGGAAGGAAAATATATTTGCTTAACAAGAGTGATAGGGCACAAATCGCAGAATATCTGAGTGACCACCATCAAACGTTCATTTCTGAGGAAGAGGATGTGGAACAAAAATGGAAAAAATTCAGAAACATCGTCCAGTACGCCTTAGATAAGTTCGTACCGACTAAGGTCCAAAGCGAGGGGAAAGATCCAAAGTGGTATAACATTCATGTACGAAAGGTACTACGGAAACAAAGAAAGCTTCATCATAGGTTTAAGAGTAGTCGAATCATAGCTGATAAAGAAAAGCTGAACGAAGCGAAAAAGAGCGTAAAGAGAGCAATTGAAGAAGCATTCAACGAATTCGAACATAAAACATTGGCAAACAATCTAAACAAGAACCCTAAAAAGTTTTGGTCATATGTAAAATCGGTAAGCGGATCTAAATCCCCTATTCAGTCACTCGTTGACCACGATGGCACCGAAACAGAGGACGACCGAAGAAAGGCAGAAATACTGAATTCAGTGTTCCGAAACTGTTTCACTGCGGAAAATCGTAACACGGTCCCTGACTTCAGCCGTCGCACGGACGCCAAAATGGAAAATATTGAAATAAACCATATCGGAATTGAAAAACAACTGCTATCACTTAGTAGCGGAAAAGCATCCGGACCTGACGAGATACCCTTAAGATTCTACAGTGATTATGCTAAAGAACTTGCCCCCTTTCTATCAGCAATTTATCGTAGATCGCTGGAAGAACGTAAAGTACCTAGCGACTGGAAGAAAGCGCAGGTCGTTCCCATTTTCAAGAAGGGTCATAAATCGGATGCGAATAATTATAGGCCTATTTCGCTTACGTCAATCTGTTGTAGAATAATGGAACATGTTTTGTGTTCTCGTATTATGACGTTCTTAGATAATACAAATCTCCTTCATCATAACCAACATGGATTCCACAAACAGAGATCATGTGAAACTCAGCTCGCCCTATTTGCCCAAGAAATTCACAGTGCCGTAGACACTGGCGTGCAGATTGATGCCGTATTCCTGGACTTCAGGAAGGCATTTGATACGGTTCCGAGCTTACGGAATATCGGACCAGGTTTGTGATTGGATTCAGGATTTCCTAGAAGAAAGAACACAACATGTCATTCTTAACGGTTCAAAATCTGCAGATGTAGAGGTAATTTCGGGAGTACCGCAGGGAAGCGTGATAGGACCTTTATTGTTTACAATATACATAAATGACTTAGTTGACAACATCGGTAGCTCCGTGAGGCTATTTGCAGATGACACGGTTGTCTACAAGAAAGTAGCAACATCAGAAGACTCGTACGTACTCCAGGAGGACCTGCAGAGGATTAATGCATGGTGCGACAGCTGGCAGCTTTCCCTAAACGTAGATAAATGTAATATAATGCGCATACATAGGGGCAGAAATCCATTCCAGTACGATTATGCCATAGGTGGTAAATCATTGGAAGCGGTAACGACCGTAAAATACTTAGGAGTTACTATCCGGAGCGATCTGAAGTGGAATGATCACATAAAACAAATAGTGGGAAAAGCAGGCGCCAGGTTGAGATTCATAGGAAGAATTCTAAGAAAATGTGACTCATCGACGAAAGAAGTAGCTTACAAAACGCTTGTTCGTCCGATTCTTGAGTATTGCTCATCAGTATGGGACCCTTACCAGGTTGGATTAATAGAAGAGATAGACATGATCCAGCGAAAAGCAGCGCGATTCGTCATGGGGACATTTAGTCAGCGCGAGAGCGTTACGGAGATGCTGAACAAGCTCCAGTGGCGGACACTTCAAGAAAGGCGTTACGCAATACGGAGAGGTTTATTATCGAAATTACGAGAGAGCACATTCCGGGAAGAGATGGGCAACATATTACTACCGCCCACATATATCTCGCGTAATGATCACAACGAAAAGATCCGAGAAATTAGAGCAAATACGGAGACTTACAAGCAGTCGTTCTTCCCACGCACAATTCGTGAATGGAACAGGGAAGGGGGGATCAGATAGTGGTACAATAAGTACCCTCCGCCACACACCGTAAGGTGGCTCGCGGAGTATAGATGTAGATGTAGATGTAGATGTTTTTTTGCTGTCTATCAGTTTTCAAGTACAAATTTGACAATGGAGTAGAAGGACTTCTCTAGGAGAAATTGTTTTAGAATAGATTTAAAACTTGCTTCTCTACCTGTCAGACGTGATGAAAATATTTTTTTCTTTTTTCTTTTTTTTTTTTGCTGCATATAACTCCTCTCTGAGCCACTGACAGCTTTAATAATGGGCAACCAAAGTCGTTTTTCGTCTAGTGTTGTAGGTGCGTTCATCACTGTTCTTCTCATATTGCGATGGATTATTTATGACGAATTTCAGCAGGGAAATTATCTATTGGGACGGCGCCGTCGAAATATCTAGCTCGTTAAAGCTACCTACACGACGTCCTTGGGTGACGACACATATTATTCCTACTGCTCGATTCTATGCAATCAATTCCTCCTTTCTAAGTAATAAGTTATTCTTTACGACATTGCTGAGTGGGAATATGCAGAGTGTGTTAGGAGGCTGATACGTTTTTTTTTTTCAAGCTTAGCAGTTACACGAAGAGTACAAGCATTTGAGCTTAATAGTTTGAGAAGCTCAATAATATGCTTCTTCCAGTTCAAGTTTTCAGCAATATGTACACCCTTAAGTTTGAAGCATTCTACCCTACGTACTGACTGCTGCTCATGTGCTACATCACCTGTTGTTGTTACTCTATTTGTTGCACAGAACTGAACGCAGTGTTTTTTTTTTTTTAGAATTTGGAGTAGTCCATTTTCAGATAATCACTTAATAATGCACTGTGAAACGTCATTTACTAACTCTTCTGTTGCTTTTTCTCTACTCGACTTATTATAACACTAGTATCGTTTGCAAAAAGTACCAATTTCGCTTGTTGAATGTTAAGTGGAAGGTAATTCACCTACACAAGGAATAAGAGTGGATGCGAAATTGAACCCTTTGGTCTTTGTAATTTTTTACTCCAGTAACTAAAATTTTCTAGGTTTGCAACATTGTCTGAATTACTCAGCACAACCTTTTGCATTGTGTTTATCAAGTATGACTCCTACTAGCTGTTTGTAAAGCCAGCAGTTACATAAAACTTGAGTTTTGCTAAAAGAGTATCATGATATACACAATCGAAGACCTTGGAGAGATCACAAAAAATACCAACAGGAGATATATTATTATTTAAGGCTTCTAGTATTTAATGAGTGAATGTATAAACAGCATTCACAGACGAAAAATAATTTTGGAATCCAAACTGTGATGTGCTTAGTAAATTGTTTTCAGTTAAGTCTGTAACTATTCTTATGTACATTAGTTTTTCGAATATTTTGGACATAGGTATTAGTGAGGAATCTGGACTTGTAACCTTTCTTATGATGTGGTTTAATAATTGCATGTTTTAACCTGTCTGGAAAGAATCCCTCTGCCAGTGACGCATTGCATATATCACTAAGGGCATTACTTATTAAGTTGTAACAAACTTCCAGAACCCTTTCTGAAACATCATAAAACCCACAAGATTTTTAGAATTGTATTAATTTCAAAGGAGGATGTTGCTGCTACTTCTACTGCTTAAAGTTGTGTGGAATAACACTTTTAATATACTCCCTTGTTTATTCAACTGAACCATTTAATCCTATATTTGCTACTGCTGTACGACATAGCTTTAATCTTATTATGTGGTTTGCTTATTGTCTGCTTTGGTATACATGCATTAATTCATCGTTTCGCTTTCGAAATAAATATTTTAATGTCTGCTTGACAGTTTTTTCATTTCATTTTATATATCTCTGTAGTTAATCGAATTTCTTCTGATTTCTTATAATCTTTTTGCATGATGGACACATGATATTCGATTTTGTGTGTCATAATACAGACATCAGCAACTTTTAAAAATTGCACCTCTAAATTTTGATTATAGATTCAGTGTTTGTTGTGTCAAAAGCGTCACTCACGTACAGCAACGTCAGCAGCAAATAATAAAATTTTAAACGCTTCTCTTTTCAGATGCGTGTCAAAATCTCCATAAGTTACTTAAAGAGAGTTTTCTTTGCTCTCTATGCCCTTATGGTCGTTATGGAGTATATCAACACCTGCTCAATTAAGAGCTTTTACTTGTTCTAGATATTTTAATTTTGTTTTCCGTTACAGGACAGATCACAATTAAATTTAAGTGGCTAACTAATCTTTATACTTCCTACATCACTTCTACTCATTTTTACACTCTTCATTCCTGTCTTGAATTACGCAGTCTCTTCCTTGCCTTCTTTGTTTCACTTATTAAACGATCATATTAATTTAGTGTTTGCTTTATTACGTTTTACAATTTCCCTTCGGCGTAGGATTTTTACCTCTGAAAGCCATGGATTTAGTTTTCTTGGGGGATAGCTCCATATTAAAAAAAAGGTACACATATTGAAAGAGGAGCATATGAAATGACAAGTTGAAAAGCGTGGCCTACACTGAGAGGTCTCATTTTCGTGGAAATACTCATAATATCAGTGCAGATTCTTTTTGTTTTTGTTTTTTTAATGAGAACGGATGTTTCTCTGGTTATCGATTTAGTTAAAACGCCGCCAGCGGGTGAAAAGTTTAATAGTGCTGGCAGTAAATTTCGCTTTACAAATTTCTGGGAATATGCATTTTGCTATCACCAGTATTTTCGAGTATTTATTTTCCGCAGTGTCGGTTACTTTCAGCCAACCGGTAACTATAAAACAGGCAGAAAACAAGAAGTTGTTCTGTGCTATCGCTCTGTACGTTTAATTTCTATCGTTTACACTCACGTCCCTTTCAGATACCCATAAGCCACCTATTCATGAAAAATTACCTTTTCGTGGAAAGCTCCGTAAACAAACTCGTTGTTGTTTAGTATCTAGACCTATGAAGGTAGTTCTGACCTATCGGCAACAGCATGCATCACGGCTCTGTTAACAGAAACAGGGCAAATGCATGTAATTTTTTCCAGCTTTGGTACCGTCTATAAGAGCTCAACTGATATACGTCTGCTCTTTTCACGCCAGGGTTTTCTTTTTTCTTAACCTTTGCGCTCACCTATCATCCTGTCAGGCCCTACAACGGGGCTGATGTGTTCACACAATGGAGTCTTCCATTAGACTGATTAAGCTCTAACTTATTGCAACAAGAAGAAAAGTAGCTCTTAGTGATCAGAAAGACAAGGGTCTGCTTTAGAATTAGGGTCCTACACTAAATTGAATAGCTACGGTGTCAAACATCAGCTCTAATTAACGAAGTGTGAAGAAGTTCAGTACCTCCTCAATACAGGTGTACACATATACTGCGCAAACCACCACATGGTATGTGTCGGAGGGTACTTGTGGTATTTGACCTGTTTTCTGTCCCACTCACGAATCGTACGTTGGAAGAGCGATTGGCGTTGAACCTCCGTGAGAGTTATAGTTTCTCTGATTTTCTCATTGTGGTCATTTCGCGAGACGTTTCCGAGAGGAAGTAAGAAGTTTAAGGACTGCGCTTGGAAGTTACGCTCTCGGAATCTCAATAACGTAACTCTCTGTGATGGATGACACTTTTTCTGTAGAGTCGACCGCGCCACTGGCGTTTGTTGACAATTCGTTCTGCCTGCTATCCCAGACCAATAGGTGGTACTCGATAATCATCCGAACGAGTGTTTTGCAAGCCACTTCTTTGATGAGTGGATCGTGGGCCTACGTACTATTATTTCAAAAGTTATCGCCGTAACTGTTAATACATTCATACAGCGTCAGACACGGTCAATGTTTTGAAGGAAAAAAGATTGCGGTTGCCTAGGAAACATGATTTTATACAAGTGCGGAGCAAACCGACGGCCACGAATGTCTTCCTTCAGAACTCCAAAAATATGGAAATCGCGTTGAGAGAGTTCAGAATTGTGCAGAGGATTTGAAGGGTTCAAATGGCTCTAAGCACTATGGGACTTAACATCTGAGGTCATCAGTCCCCTAGACTTAGAACTAAGTAAACCTAACTAACCTAAGGACATCACACACAGCCATGAGCAGGGCAGAATTCGAACCTGCGACAATAGCAGCAGCGCGGTTCCGGACTGAAGCGCCTAGAACCGCTCGGTCACAGCGGCCGGCGATGTGAAGGGCTTCCAATCGAAACTTAAGCAGCTTAGTCGAAACAACAGGCATGCCAGCTCCGGGAAAGTCATGATGATCATTTTATTTGACTGCAAGGGCCCGCTGTTGATTGACTTTTTGGAACAGGGCTCCACGATTAACGCACAGCGGTGCGTGGGCACTTTCCAGAAGCTGAAGCACGCCGTGAAGTCCGAACTCTCAGAAACGTTGACAGATGACTTCCTTCTCTTTCAGTGTAGTCCCCACTCATTTGTTGCCTAGATTCTCTTAACTAAGCTGCAGAAGTTTCGCTGCGAAGCCCTTACACATCCTCCATAAAGTCTTGATCTCTCTCCATGCGATTTTCATATTTTGGAGACCTGAAGAAAGACATACGTGGCACTGATTTGCTTCACGCCTGGGTTAAATCATGGCTCCGTAGGCAACACCAAACATTTTTTCCCGTCGCAGCAATGACCGTCTTGACTCACTGTGGAATACTGTAGCAAGCAGTTATAGCGATTACTTTTCAAATAATAAAGAAATTATTTACTTTTTTTCATCTGGCACTTTTTCATTTGACTGCCCCTTACACATTTCCTCTAGACTTTGTCCACTGAAACTTAGTCTGACATACCCATTCCATACAACGTTTTAGTTGCTCTTTTATTTTAAGTCGCTTCGGACACTTAACCTGGTCCAGTACCGGTTACGATCGTAAATTGGTCACTAAATGAAACTGTTGTTCTGCATCGATTGTTTCCAGTAAGTGAAAGACCACGCCATCAACCAGGGCGTAGTTTCGTACATTGTCTCTAAAACTCAAGGGCGATCAGAGAGTGATACATTTCTCTATATCTATGTTTGCGGAATATATATTGATTCTTATACATTCGGAATCAGAAGTAACAAACTTCAAAATGCCACAATCGCTGTAGTATTCAGGTAAGCAATTTCGGCAAACTATGTTTCCATCCTCGAATCTTATGCACCACATTCCAAAGTATCTCGTCGGTGTGTACAATAACTTGTGACACATGATAAATGGACTCTCCAAGATCAAGCACGGCATGCAGCCAGTACGCGGCTTTAAGCGTGTATATTAGTCCACTGTGTATGATGTTGTATACTGACTGTTTTACTGTTGAAATGCACATATACTGTACCATGCTTGTTCTTGCAGTGTCTATTTATTATGTAACACAGATTATTGTACACATCGATGAGATTCTTTAACGTAAGATCAGAAACCGATGATCTGAATAAAAGCTCTACTAAAGCGATCATGGCATTTTGAAGTTTGTTACTTTCAATTTCAGGTCAATGTAGATCGCCCCCGGAGTGGAATAGTGTCAAGCATATTTTGTACATTTTACTTTTCCGGGAATATCATAACACGAAAATATAAAATATGTTCTCCAATTCAGTGGCACTGGCTTACGAGTGTGCATTTATCCGACAACCCTTGTAGAAGACGCGAATGGCCTGCGCCTTTTACCAACTTTTTGGTCCTCTTTGTGGCTCCAATGATCTACGATAGTCTGATTCCAGAAGTGGAGAAAGCTCACTCGCATTTTCTACGTAGACTTCCAGAGGTATCCCATGCTGTCCAAGGATCTCTACACTGTTTCGCGATTTCAGCTGATTTTCTATTCCGCAGTCTCACAGTATCTGCCATTTTGCTTCGTCTGCTGACTGAAAAGAGGAACCGTATTACGAACTCCAGCAGTAATACAGTGTAAGAAGACCGTATTCTGCGATTCGGCCTTCTGTCACCTTCCGTTAACGTACCAGTAAGGTCATCGGCCAGCTAAATGATTTAAATCAGCTTATTTGCTCTATAATATGACAGGATTGTCATAAGGAGCGTGACTGAAATATAATTTATAAGTTTATTTGACACTACAATAGTGAAGCCATAGTCACAGTATATAAAACTTTTTCTTTAAAAAAAAGGGTTAAATTACCGGTTTCAACGAACTACGTCGTCATTTTCAAATGCAAAAACATCAGTTGGAGAGAATATAATGGGAAATGCGACCATAAATACGAGAAATAATGAGACCAGGCAACTGAGGCAGTGGTAACACAACCAAGTCATTACAAGTTGTGCCTACGCATTTTTGGGGGCATTTTACATTAGACCTTAGACGTGTATGTTGCAAGCAGAGATGGAAAGTACGAAGTTACTGTCACAGGTTTAAGAGAGACAAAATATGAACGCCAAACGTTTTTCAAATAAATTTTCAGCTTGTTTTTTTTAATTTAGATCCGTTCACATAATTTTACTTCCACGGTGATTTAATGCACCTTGTATGACCCTGCTAATGGTTATTTCTGCTTCGTTCAGATTCTGTCTCTCTTAAATCTGTGACAGTAACTTCTTACTTTCCATCTCTACTTGGAGCGTACATGTCTAAGGTCTATTGTAAAATGCCCTCAAAAATCAAAATCAATTAACTACTCGAAGTATTTTTCGGAAACAAACTTCAGTGCTGTGTTACAGGAATTTCTTTCTTTCCAGCAGTTTAAATCTCACGATGGTCTCAGTGAATATCTGTCAAACTGATATCACTTTCTACTACAACAATATGAACAATAAACTTTAGTTATTGTAAAAGTGTTCTCTGAAGTGTTTTGCCGGCTTCTGTCGCCGAGCGGTTCTAGGCGCTTCAGTCCGGAACCGCGCTGCTGCTACGGTCGCAGGTTCGAATACTGCCTCGGGCATGGATGTGTGTGATGTCCTTAGAATTGTTAGGTTTAATTAGTTCTAACTCTAGGGGACTGATGGCCTCAGATGTTAAGTCCCATGGTGCTTAGAGCCATTTGACTTTTGAAGTGTTTTGCCAGTACAGCTTCTGACGGAGGTGGTCTATAAAATCATTATTTTTTCTCACGTTCTGGTACTTGCATTCACCTAGATTATGTCACATCTAGTGAGTTGTTTGTAGAAATAAATATACTGAGTTGAAGGAAATTACTAATTCCCTAATGCGTAAACTTCAGTCTGTGCATACATTTCTCCGTTTTGTTGAAATGAACAAACATGCAGATGTTGTTAGGTTGTTTATCTTACTGCTTGTTTCAAGCGACGAATAATAACTTAATTTCACTGGTAAATACCTTCTCTTTTTTAATCTCCTCGCATTAAGCTAATAGCAATTGTTTAATTGACGATTTGCACTGTAATGCTACTGTTTCCAGTGGATAATTAGCACTGTAACGTGCCAAATTTTGTGTGTAACGGATGGCACTCACAGTGTTAACTGAGGAAGTTTGGAATTCACCTGAAATTAGATCTTTGTATTACGGATTGTTGTAAGCGTGTTTCACAAAAGGGGAAAAAGAGAAGGAATTACCGAAGCCGGACAACTTCGCACACCATATTAGAGAAATTAATATCGGCTCCACTGATTAACAGAAAGCGTATAGTGTAGGGGTTCCTTTGACTGAAAGCAATCAGCGCTGACAGGTAATTTTTATCTACGCCGACGAAAATGACATGCTTTGTACCGAACGTTAATCGCTCCTCGCTACAAACCAATTCGAGTCAGACTTTTATCCACAAAACCTCTCAGTAACGGTGGAAACTGAATCAGGGTCGTTTTACGTTATTCAGAACAATAACGACAGCAGTTAAGCGTTTCTGATACTCCTGAAGAAAACTGTATGCCTCTTGGGTTATCTGGCCACTGATCGCTTTGCAGTCGAACTTCCGTAAGAGAAGAGAGATCTTTCCGTATGCCTGGACTCATCGAGTACACGTTTGATTTGTTGTTTATTCTGCCGGTGGTGAAAATTAACTGCACGAAGGAGATCACGGGCCATCTATGTAAGACCAAGGAGCATTGTAAATTGCGCGCAGAATTTTGGGACGTAATTTTATTTCTGACGAGTCAGTTCTAACAACGACCACGTTTAAATCGGGAGGGACGCCGTCGCATGTACATCACAAACAAAGCTATGAATGAAACACGGTTTTCGCGGTGGTATTGGAACACAACGACAGTATCATTCAATGCAACACAAAATGATTGCACAACACCTCTCGATGTCCAGCCTAAATTTAGCATTTTCTTTCGCACGTTCTGAAAGTGTAATGGGATTCCCAATTCGTGCACTAAGAGCGTTATATTAATATTTCAAATTCTTCGTTACAGCGAGATGCTACAGGGAGATCATTCATGGAAATTTACAGTATGCTCTCTGAATTCATTCAGAGATGACTGTGAGGGTTGGCAGAATGCTGAGATACCGACACGTAATCGGATAATTGGGCTTAAATGTTCAGCTCAATTTAAGTTCCCCAAAATCGTATAAAGAGAGTATCGCATCATCGATGGAATCTTAATCCATAATTTAATTTTATGAGATATATGGAAAAACACTGTGTGTATCGGAAAAATGCTGTAAAATATTACGAATAGTATTATATTAAAATAAATGACTGCCGCCTTTCAGTATTTGCTTTAGATGTCTGTTTTACGGAGTATGGGAGCACAGCGAAATAATTGGGATAATCAAGACTGAGATACTGAACGGATGTGTGAACTGACGAGAAGAAAACCCAGAATGTTAAACGGAAGGACTCAAGTGTAACATCATGTAACTGATATTAAAACGCAAAATTATCAAGACAGGAGTGAGAACTACTTTTTTGATAAACAAAGTATTTTTAATTCCTTTCTTCAGGCTCGTTTGTGCAGTAATGTGCCATCTATTCTGCCACCGAGTATCAAGCACAGTATTAAATATCTGAGCAGTAGGTTTATTGTAATATCTCTAGATGTTAACAGCAGCAGAATAGAGATTATTATTTTTAAAAATATCATGATTCCGCAAGATGAGTTCCCTCAGAACAATCCAGACTAGATTCAGGATTCAGACGTTGAAATACTTGGAAAATTCCTCTGACCATTATGCTACGATAAATATGTATCTAGTAAAATATGGAGGAACAGCGTTTCAGTGTCAGGAAAACGAATTTGTTGGAGCAGGTACTTGGCACAGTGCAGAAATTCTTACCTAGGGTGAGAGCCCAACCGGTCGTAAAGAGCTTTAAGTAAAAGCACTATATCGTTATAATTCCCCGGAGAGCGCGGCTTAGCGAAGTTTTACGCCCTGACGAAGTGCAGGTCGGCAGCAGCAGCAGCAGCAGCCGGCAAACATAACGGTGCCCCGCTGTAACTCTCACCGCCTTAACCCCTGGCTGCCTTCGCGGAACTGCGAGCCGAAATTATTTCAGGGTCGGAGCCAACCAAGGTCCCAGCGCTCTGCATGACGATGGGGATTGTCGAGTGCTGCGCAAAGTGTTTGTCGCCGAGGTCTCCTCAGCAGAGCAAGCAACCCTCCACATCGCCGTATCACTGCTAATTAGATCTTATTACGACTTGTATATCTGAGAAATCACGTTTCCGGCTAATTGCAACGCATAACGTGTCACTTGGTTTGTTTGCACTGTCTTCGATTTATTTTCCTTATCTTCCGTGCAGCTGCATTTGACGTTACTCCTCGCGTAGCGATCAGAATTTAGCGATCTAGAATGATATGAATTTAGAATTAACAAACTTCAAAATTCCACAATTGTTTCAGTAGAGCATTTAGTCAGATTATTGGATGCGGCAAACTATGCCTCCATCTTCGGATCTTATGCATTACACTTCAAAGGATCTCGTCGATGTGTACAATAATTTCTGTCATATAATAAATAAACATTCCAAGAACATTCATGTCATAGTATATCAGCACGTAAATATAAAAACCGTAATTATATAAAATATCATAAACAGAGCAGCAATGAACATCTTCATACTTGCTTAAAAGCCGTACATAGACTATAGTCTGTATGCGGCTTTTAAGCAAGCATGAGGTTGTATATAGGTGGACTGTGTGTGATATTTTATATTACGAAAATTTTACTTTTGACGTGGCGATATACTGTATTATGCGTGTTCTTCGAATGTCTACTTATTATGCGATACAAATTATTGTACACATCAACGAGATTCTTTGAACTGTAGCGCATAAGATCCGAAGATGGAGGCGTAGTTTGCTGAAACCGGAATCTGAATAAATGCTCTACTAAAGCAATGGTTATATTGTGAAGTTTGTTACTTGTAATTGCGAACGTATAAAAATCAATATAGATTCCGGAAGCACAGATTTACTTAAATTCACATCTCTCTGACCGTCTGTGAGGTTCCAAGACAATCTAGAAATCGCGCCTTGATGAAACTGTGTTCCTCTACTTACGGAAGGCGTTCCATGCAGTACGGTGGTTCCGTTTAGTAAGCAAATTACGATCGTGGCGAGTAATGGACCGGAGTAACCCTTCTTAGACAAAAAGAAAACTATAGAAATCTTGAAGCTGTGCTCCGCAGCTTTTATGAAAGGCATTTTTATTTATAATCACCACGAAGGTGCTAAAATATAAGTAGTGCTGCGACTAGTTTTGGCAATATGTCATTATCTAAGGTTTTATAATTGTAAAATTATGTGTGCCACGTGTCAATTATTTTAAAGTATGTTGTATATACATCTTTAAAGCTGTGAAAGGTGAATGAGGTTGGAGTATGGCACGATGTCATATAGTCTGATAGCAAAAAGCTAGATAAAAATATCGTACGGTACTGGGGCTGGGAAATCCATTAAGGGTTCAGCCAAAATAATCTGAAACATTTATACTGGCCAAAATCATTCTATACTTTTTTTTCTTATGTAAAACTGCTTCAAGTAGGTGACTAACGAATGCGTATAGAGACGGAAGTGGTTATGCTGTGATCTTAAATGTAATTGTCGTGGGACTAGGGCGTCCCATGGGGTAGACCGTTCGCCGGCTGCAAGTCTTTCGATTTGACGCCACTTCGGTGACTTGTGCGTCGTTGTGAATGAAAATGATGATGATCAGGACAACACAACACCCAGTCTCTGGGCGGAGAAAATCTCCGACACAGCCGGGGATCGAACCCGGGCCCTTAGGATTGACATTCTGTCGCAATGAGGATTTTTTTTTTTTGTTCTATATAGTTCGTTGCGTTTGGTGTGGGCGGACATCACAAGACATCCGTTCAAGTTGATTGTTGCTGTCTTGACTCAGTTATTTTATTACAGAGAGCAATCAGCCCTCTGACCGAACACGCTGAGCTACCGTGCCGGCGTGGGGGACCGACACTGCAGTGGAGATGACAGGCAAAAGAAGAGAAATTAAGAAACTAAGGAACATTGGAGTAGGTTTTTCAGAACGGCTCATAATTGTAGTCCTGTACCGCAGACATCAATGTGTGTTGGAATTTTGAAAGGTTTCCTATGTTTCCAGGTATCATGATCTTCCAGTAGCACGAAAACCTAACCATTGGAACAGAAAAAGAGAAAATTACAGTGGTACCTAAAGTACCTCCGTCACTAACCTGAAGGTGCCAAGTGCAATAATGATGTAGCTTTAGACATAGATATAAATACACACTACTAGCATTAAAATTGCTACACCACGAAGATGACGTGCAACAGACGCATAATTTAACCGACAGGAAGAACAAGCTGTAAGATGCAAATGATTACCTTTTCAGAGCATTCACATAAGGTTAGCGCCGGTGGCGACACCTACAACGTGCTGACATGAGGAAAGCTGCCAACCGATTTCTCATACACAAACAGTAGTTGACCAGCGTTGCCTGGTGAAACGTTGTTGTGATGCCTCGTGTAAGGAGGACAAATGCGTGCCATCACGTTTCCGACTTTGGTAAAGACCGGATTGTAGCCTATCGCGATTGCGGTTTATCGTATAGCGACAGTGCTGTTCGCATTGGTCGGGTTTCCAATGACTGTTAGCAGAATATGGAATCGGTGGGTTCAGGAGGGTAATACGGAACGCCGTGCTGGATCCCAACGGCCTCGTATCACTAGCAGTCGAGATGACAGGCATCTTATCCGCATGGCTTTGACGGATCGTGCAGCCACGTCTCGATTTTTGAGTCAACAGATGGGGACGTTTGCAAGACAACAACCATCTACACGAACAGTTCGACGACGTTTGCAGCAGCATGGACTAACAGCTCGGAGGCCATGGCTGCGGTTACCCTTGACGCTGCATCACAGACAGGAGCGCCTGCGATGGTGCACTCAACGAATGTCAAATCGCCATTTTTTCTGCTGAATCCAGGTTCCGTTTACAGCATCATGATGGTCACATCCGTGTTTGGCGACATAGCGGTGAACGCACATTTGAAGCGTGTATTCGTCATCGCCATACTGGCGTACCACCCGGCGTGATGGTATGGGGTGCCATTTGTTACACGTCTCGGTCATCTCTTGTTCGCATTGACGGCACTTTGAACAGTGGACGTTACATTTCAGATGTGGCTCTACCCTTCATTCGATCCCATGCGAAACCCTACATTTCGGCAGGATAATGCACGACCGCATGTTGCAGGTCCTGTACGGGCCTTTCTGAATACAGACAATGTTCGACTGCTGCCCTGGCCATCACATTCTCCAGATCTCTCACCAATTGAAAACGTCTGGTCAATGGTGGCCGAGCAACTGGCTCGTCACAATACGCCAGACACTACTCTTGAGGAAATGTGGTATCTTGTTGAAGCTGCATGGGCAGCTGTACCTGTACATGCCATCCAAGTTTTATTTGACTCAATGCCCGTGCGTATCAAGGCCGTTATTACGGCCAGAGGCGGTTGTTCTGGCTACTGATATCTCAGGATATATGCACCCAAATTGTGTGAAAATGTAATCACATGTCCGTTCTAGGACATTATATTTGTTCAATGAATACCCATTTATGATCTGCATTTCTTCTTGGTGTAGCAATTTTAATGGCCAGTAGTGTAGATATAGATGTAGATGTTGGCTCTAATAGGGCACTACATTTAACTGGCTGCTGCAAATGGGCAGTTGACCTTAATGTCTCCATCCAATATACAGATCCAACATCAATAGACTCATATTCATTCTCTTTTGAGAAGACGTGTTTTCCATTGGCCATATGTACTCAGACTGATATTGACTGATACAAGAGCTAAAAGAACGTGTCTCGACAATACGGTACGCGTAAGCACTAAGTCTACTAAATAGTTCTATCTGTTGCATGTGATCGGTGCTTCGTGCCAATGGCACACCTTCCTCTAACCTGTGTTTAATATCCATGACACATGGGTAATTTCGATGAGTATAACGAGGTGGTGATTCATGCAATGTTTTCGTTCCGCCATGGTTGGGTACAATTCTGTGGAGGTGAATCTGGGTAGCTATTGGTTTCACGTCTTCATTTGACAGACAAATGGCCATCGACCCTATCTACTTAAACATATATCCTCTGGTAGACGCTGTTTAGTTTTTAACTTTTTTGCTTCTTCTCTCTCTAACGTTAAATGCCTCACTTTACTAATTTACTCATTTCCCGCATCAGATACAGATTCACACTGCCACCTAATGAACAAAATACAAGCCTATGGAAACGCAAAACCCCAGGAAATGAAGAGTTTCCAGCAAACAAAACACAGCATATCGTTCTCATTGGAGAGAACTCCTGTAAATTTTATTTCGGGCGTATCCTATGAAGTGTTATAGGACCAATAGTTGTCACAGTATATATAAATGACCTGGAAGGTAAAATTTTAAGATGCACGAGGCTTTTCGCGGATGATTCTGCTGTATACAAAAGGTCGAAACGCAGGAAAATTGTAGTGAAATGCAAGAATACCTCTTGGTGTAGGGGGTGCAATTTAGCATCGACATAAATGAATGTAATGTATTGCGTATGCATAGAAAGACCAATTATTGTATGACTATGCGATGGTGAACAATCACTAAAAACAGTTACTTCCATAAAATATCTAAGAAAATGCTTACGGAACGATTTAAATTGGAACGACCATACAAAATTTGGGATGTCAGCTTGAGATTCATTGGAAGTATCCTCAGAAAATGGAGTTCATCGATGAAGGAGGTAGCCTGCAAAACGGTCATTCCTTGGCACTCTGGAATCCTTACCAGACAGGACTGAAACAGAGAAGATCCAAAGAAGAGCAGCACGTTTCGTCAGAGGTTCATTTAGTAACTACAAAAGCAACACAGAGGTGCTCAGCTATTACAGTGGCAGACGCTGCAGAAGGGCCGCTCTGCATCACGGTGTGACTTGCTTTTAAAATTCCGACAGCGTGCTTTTCTAGGAGAGTCAAACAATATGTTGCTTCCTCTGACGTACACCTTGCGAAAAGGCTAAGAAGATAGAGAGGTTAGAGCCTACACAACTTTCTTTCCTCCAACCATTCAGGACTGGAACAGGGAGAGAGGGAAGTGACACTGGTACACAAAGTATCTTCCTCTACAAACCGTAAGGTACAGATGTACAGATGTAGACTGAGATGTAGATATGCTATAGTTAACCACTTAGTAAGCTATATGACGATTCTGCAAAGAGTATAAAAGTTTCTATACACGCTATCCAAGCGTCCGTGACAGCTTAGTCTGTTGTCCCCCCCGCTGTTATTCTGTGACAGAGGCAATGACGTTGCAGTGCGACGAGCTCATCTCACTTATTATGAAAGTTCTAAGCCAGTCTCACCCTAATGTAACGCTGTCACAAGCGTACTTAGTCTTTCCGGTGTCTATCTGCAGCTTCTTGTCAAATAATACAGGCACTACCACAGCAGGTAAAATAACTGTGTAAAATAAAACGGTCCCCATATTTGCACTTTGTTAAAAGTCCACAAGACAATTCTCAGTTATCTGTCATACGCCGTAGAGCCTTGATATACCTGCTTTTAGAAACCATCTACTCCCTACGTGGAAAACCTGTAGACAATGTAATTTCCTTTGCTGGTTCGCTTTCTTTTAGATCAACACTGCCTTAGGATTAATGAGCGGCTTTCACCAATTCAGCGTGCCAGTGGCTATAAGAAGTTACCAGTTTGATTTTACGAAACACAGTGACGAGAGCTAACTCTCTCTTCCCGAATATTCGTGAATAGGTACAAATGCACCATACCAAGCCCCATCGATGCATGGTATAATTCTAACAGAACACAAACATCATGCTACTCATCTTAAACGACTCAAAGACAGGGAAAGAATGAACGACAGAATCGCAGTCTTTCCTTGCGTATTATTTAACACAATTGGGAAAAACCTTCTGTTTCCATATGATCTATTCACGTCTGTGAGAGACTCCTAAAAGAGATGTCCAATCAAAGATCAAAGAAAAAAAGTGTTGTCTCCATACCTAGTGCGGGTAAGATATTTAGGCTGAGACAGCAGCTAGCACGAAACAAGAACTGAGCACATCACTGTTTTACTAGGTTGCTGATCACTTGTTGTTAATAATTATGTTTCCTGAAGCTTTCCGGGCATAGACCACCATCAGAATGTTTTACAAAGAAAAAAAAATGGCTCTGAGCACTATGAGACTTAACTTCTGAGGTCATCAGTCCCCTAGAACTTAGAACTACTTAAACCTAACCAACCCAAGGACATCACACACACCCATGCCCGAGGCAGGATTCGAACCTGCGACCGTAGCGGTCGCGCGGTTCCAGACTGTAGTGCCTAGAACCGCTCTGCATCACGTCTTACAAATGACACACAATGGACACGAAAGTAGTAGCATAGCACATACACGAATAAATGTTTTTAAAAGTATTAGTTTTACGTATCATGTTAGTTCAAATATCATGTACACTGAAGCGCCAAAGAAGCTGGTATAGGCGTACGTATTCAAATACAGAGATATGTAAACTGGCAGAATAAGGCGCTGTGGTCGGCAACGCCTATAAAAGACGCATAGTGTCTGGCGCAGTTTTCAAATCGGTTACTGCTGCTACAATGGCAAGTTATCAAGATTTAAGTGAGTTTGAACGTGGTGTTGTAGACGGCGCACTAGCGATGGGACACAGCATCTCCGAGGTAGCGATGAAGTGGGGATTTTCCCGTGACACCATTTCACGAGTCCGGTGAAATATCAAAGCTGCGACATCACTGCAGCTGGAAAAAGATACTGCAAGAACGGGACCAACGACTACTGGAGAGAATCTCTCAACGTGACACAAGTGCAACAGTTCCGCAAATTGTTGCAGATTTCAGTGTTGGTAACAAGTGTCAGTGTGCGAACCATTCATCATCGATGTGGGCTTTCGGAGCCGAAGGCACACTCGCGAGCCCTTAATGACTGCACGACATAAAGCCTTAAACCTCGCCTGGGCCCGTCAACATCGACACTGGACTGTTGCTGAAGGGAAACATGTTGCCTGGTCGGACGAGTCAGCAGTGAACTGTCCAAGCTGGTAGTGGCTGTGTAATGCTGTGAGGCGTGTGCAGTTGGAGTGGTATGGGACCCTTGGTACGTGTAGATACGACTCTGACAGGTGCCACGTACGTAAGCATCCTGTCTGATCACCTGCATCCATTGTGCGCTCCGACGGACTTGGGCAATTCCAGCAGGACAATGCGACATCCCACACGTCAGAATTGCTACAGAGTGGCTCCAGGAACAGTCTTCTGAATTTAAACGCTTCCGTTGGCCACCAAACTCCCCAGACACGCACATTATTTAGCAAGTCTGCTATGCTATTCAGGAGAGATCTCCACCCCCTCGTACTCTTACGAATTTATGGCTAGTCCTGTGGGATTCACGGCGTCAGTTTCCTCCAGCACTACTTCAGACATTAGGTGAGTCCATGCCACATCTTATTGCGGTAGGTCTACGTGCTCGCGGGGGCCCTACACCATATTAGGCAGATGTACCAGTTTCTTTGGCTATTCAGTGTAAAGTGCCATAATACATAGTATTACAATTTCAGCATCGGTGCTCAACTGATGGCCGGCTGCTGCTTTGAAATCTATCAATACATGCCACCAAGTGTCATAGTTGTATGGTTGTAAAGAAGTTAAAAGCATGCAAATATAATAGACAGACAAAATAATAACGAAAATAGTAATACGAAAACAGGTATAGATAAGAGGAACGAACACCTACAAGAAAAAAAACGGGTACGCAAAAGTATAAACAACAGCACTTAAGTAAATTACTTGATTCATTTGAAGGCTGGAGAGATACGAATGACAGTGGTAGAGAGAGGGAGACAAATGGAACAGTCACCAACCAATTACAATTAATACAAATCGTTGCCTATATCATACAGCACAGTCGATTCCAACATCGGAGAACAAAGAAGCACCAACCGTCCTTTGCGAAATGTACATGAACCAGAGTAGGTAAAAGGAGGGAAGGCATCAGATATAGGAAAAAGTACCTTTATTTATTTACGTTGCTACTGTAAAGACAAAATTGCCACAAGAATGAACTATCTAAAATTTTTAGCTAGTACTTGCACCTACAAACGTCATTAAAAATGCTGACAACATTAAGCCTACAATGAAAGTAAGGAGCGGACTGTCACTGTGGTTTCGTTAGGTAAAGCGTCACATGTATAAAGGGAAAATTTAAATTATTTTATCATTACGAGAGAAGGGAGCGCGGACGGAAACGCACCAAACCTGGGATGAGGGGATGGGGGACGGCATAAGACTCGATGTCAAACATCATTGTTGATTTAAATTCCGTTACACGAACTGGGACGATATACGGTACATAGACTTAAAAGAATTTATAAAAAATATTTACAAAGAACAAATAGTAATGAAAAAGACACAAGGTTTAACAAGTCTTATATTATAGAATAGAAGAGTACAGGGAAATTACGTTCATCTGTTAATGTTAGAAAGTATGCTAACATTAAAAAAAAGTCTCATGTTTATCTAAGACATTTATTCAAAAACCAAAGAGGGTAAAAAACGGAAGGTGCTTCAATTTAATTCGAAAGGTCCTAAACGTTTTAGGATCAAAGGGATCTATGAGGATTAGATGAGGACGCAATAAGTTGCTTAATTTGAGGTTGTAGAAGACGCAGGCCAGATATTGTTCTGTGATGTTTTGGAGTTGCTCTTCAGACCATACTTGGGCCCAGTCCTTCAGATTCCGGTGAACATGAACCAGAATATTTACTTCAACATTATCGGTAACCAAATGTCATTCCTCCTTTTTTATTTTCCTGATAAGTATTCTGCGGACATTCCCGTCTTCCAGTATGGCAACAGCAGTTTTCTCGGGGATGCACGCTTACGATACTGGTTTGATGTAATCTCAGGCCTCATATAGAAAATGTAGGATGATGCGTTAAATCACCAAATCCTAGTCCAACTGAAAAATCTAGGACCGTTTGGAACCATGTGAAATGTAGCAATCTACACCCGTTCCATTTGGTAACTCTGTAGTTGGCTTGCATTGTTGGTTGGTTGCATATTACGTGCCGGAAGAAACTTGCAGACTCTTTCCGTTGACGAAATATGGCTAAAGCTACAGGCGGGTTTACAAGGTATTAGTAATGTCTGCTAGGGGGTGAACAAATTTGGACCCTTTTGCTGATCTGTCTTATGGATGTACACTGAGTGTCAACAGTCATGGGATTCTTCCAAATATCGAGTCCGTCCTCCTTTTGTACGGCGTAGTGCAGCAACTAGATATAACATGGACTCAACAAGTCGTTGGAAGTCTCCTATAGAAATACTGAGCCTTTCTGCCTCTAAAGTGTTGCCGGTGCAGGATTTTGTGCACGAAATGACGTTTCGGTTACACTGCATAATTGTTCGTTGGGTTTGGCATTGGGCGATCTGGGTGGCCAAATCATTCGTTCGAGTTGGCCAATAACGTTCCTGAAATCAGCCACGAACAACTGTGGCCTGGTGACATGAAATCGTCGTTTAGAACCATAAAGTCAATGAATCGCTGTAAATGGTATCCAAGTAGACGAACAAAACCATTTCCAGTCAATGATCGATTCAGTTGAACCAGAGGACCCAGTCCATTCCATACAAACACAGCCCACACCATTTTGGAACCTCCACCAGATTTCATAGTGACAACTTGGAAGCCGGCAGTTGTGGCCGAGCGGTTCTAGGCGCTTCAATTCGGAACCGCGCTGCTGGTTCGAATCCTGCCTCTGGCATGGGTGTGTGTGATGTCCTTATGTTAGTTAGTTTTAAGTAGTTCTAACTCTAGGGACTGATGACCTCAGATGTTGAGTCCGATAGTGCTCAGAGCCATTTGAACCACTTTGACAACTTGGGTCCACGGCTTCGTGTGGTCTGAGCCACACTCGAACCCTACCATCAGTTCTTGGCAACTGATATCGCGATTCATCTGACCAGATCACTGTTTTATAGTCGTCTAGAATGGTCACGAGCCCAGAAGAGGCGCTGCAGGCCATGTCGTGCTATTAGCAATGGCTCTCGCATCGGTGGTCTGCTGCTATGGCCCATTAACAGCAGATTTGGCCGCCGTTTCCTAACGGATACGGTCGTCGTAAGTCCCACATTGATTTGTCGCGGTTATGTCACGCCGTGTTGTCTGTCTGTTAGCAGTGATAACACTACACAAACGCCTCCGCTCTCGGTCGTTAAGCGAAGGCCATCGGCCACTGCCTTGCCCGTGGTGAGAGGTAATGCCTGAAATTTGGTATTCTCGCCACTACCTTGACACTGTGGGTTTTGGAATACTGAATTCCCTAACGATTTCGGAAATGGAATGTTCCAAGCGTCTAGCTCCATCTTCTATTCCGCGTTCAAAGTCTGTTAATTCCAGTCGTGCGGCCGTAATCACATCGGTGACCTTTTCACATGAGTCACCTGGGCAAACGACAGCTCCACCCATGCACTGCTCTTTTATACCACGTGATGCGACAGTGCTGCCATCTGTATATGTGCATATCGCTATTCGTTGACTTTTGTCACCTCAGTGTAAGTCTTGTGTGTTGCCAAAGTGCGAGCTTTGTGATACCAGTCCTTGCATTCGAAGTCTGGACTCCGGTTCTGGGACGGAAAACCCGAGCCAGCGACTGCTGCGCCGCCTTAGTTCGCTGGCGAGCGGGAACAGCGTCGCCGTCGGGTCAGCTGCCCGCTGGCGAGGTCGCCACTGTACGAAGCACCGCAGCAGCTCCCCGGCCCGTTGACTCTGCTCCCCATACCTCCTCCTCCTTCCCATGTCTTCGATTGTCTGAGGCATCCTACCGGAAATTTCCCGCCCCCTTTGCGCTGACGCTTCTTCTGCCGCACCGCGCCGCGCTGTTCTGCCGACTTTTCTCCGGGTAGCTAATGCAAGGAAAGAAACAATTTATTGCAGCGTAACTTCGCTAGAAACCCAACTCCATAACGTTCGGCGTCATTCTGTATAAAGTTGTGCCTCGTTCAACGTCCATCCTATTCGTGGCGTTAGGAAGCTTTCTTGCTGGCAGATGTTACTTCTAGGCTATCGATTTGTGTATCTTTGTGTTGAGCACGGCAAACATCCAACGAGGCGTTCCTTCTGCTGCTTCTCGTTAGTTTCTCGTTTTCCAATAGTTGCATGTGCTTTAGCAGCAGGTCTCTGTCGAATAAATACTACTACCACCAAGGTTCAGTTTTTATGGGTTTATTTTGTTATTTTAGATAGCAACTTGACAACGCATAACACTTTTGGAACAAATCCAACTGTAACTTCACAGGCGATCCGTGTACTAACTACATACTGATGTCTTGACTTAGTAAAGCGCCTAACTAACAAGATATCGGTATGCGTAACACTGAACCGCGCCAGGGAATCTTCCTTTACGACGCCATTTGACAGCACAAGGAAAGGGGAAAATTCTGAACGATATAAAGCAAATAGCATCAAATTTCGTAATATTGAAATCAAAATGTTTCTTTCCATTTAATATTAGAAATATAATGATTTAAATTTAACAATGAAAGAAAATAGTAAGAAAATCTAGACTTCGAGGAATTTTTACTAGAAATAATTTTAACATCCTGTTAGTTTCGATGATAGTCACAATAATATTTGTTATTCTTTTGAGATACTCATTAAAAACGAAATTTTCCAGCTTCCGACGGCAGGTCCATTCGCAATACACACCAGAACAGAATGAAATAGTAACTTAACATTCAGCAGCACTGATGAGTCATTTCTTCGTTACAGTGTAAAACAGACTTTTTTTTCTTTTCAAAATGCTGCTTTGTGAATACAATCTCTGAAATGTAATAGAAACCATCTTTCCAACGTAAGTCTAATCTTTGACTGGGAGTAGGTAATGCGTAACCGCTTTATGATTGTTACCTTTCGCCTCTTCTCTTTATCTGCAGCAATAAACTCCTCCGAGGAATTTGTTGAACCTGTAAAATAACACTATGGACACAGAACGGTAGAAGAGCCAACTACTGGCAACACAACGGTGGATACAGCGTTAAACTACTACTACAAGTCAGATGAAAATAGAAATTAATCTCGTATTACTTGTATTACGCTAGAAACAATGAGACTCTTAACCAGTTCCTTACGTCTTCAACAACCCTGTTCCTTGTAGTTTTCTGTCCCCTGTGATAGTTATCTTCAAATCAGACTCATATCTGTTCAGCAAATTTTCTCTGTCCGTACGTTTGGTTTGTGCACTATACATAAGTTTTTTTGTGGTGAACGGGCAGCCAGTCACGGACTATAAAGAGCGCATAATTACTCCACTGAAACTGTTTGCAAATATACTTCTTGGACGTATCGAAGGTTAACGACTTAGTACAGTACGAAGCTCACATTTACGATCACACTGGCTTACTACCACAAACTACTCTGTTTAAGAATCGTCTAGGGCCAGAATTACCTCCAACCTAAAATTTGAGATATCCTTCCGAAGTTGGTTGAAAATCGTACGAAAACTACATCAACTGCATTTTATTTAGCACACAGCATGAGACTCTGAATAAGTTATCATGATCTGTAATTAAGTGATTAATTAACGGGAAGTCTGAATTTCTTGTCACAGAACGATTTTTAGTCATCCCATCACGTGGAATATTTTGTCTACTAGCGTGAAGCCCTCGACTCAGAAACTTCATCTCAGCTAACGTAAATTTTATTCTGTGTTCCTTCGACAGTTCCACTTCTCGCTTTCATGTAATACTATCGACAGGGCTGTTATTTTTATAAAACCTCAGTTTTTTTTCCTTTCCGGCTTTATGAATTGTTCCACACACACATTTAAATTTGTAAAGTTTTGTTTTTACATCGTTGTTATTGAGGACATTTCAAGTCCAATATTTTGACCGTTATATCAGTTTTGGTTCTCATCGATTTTTCCCAAGAAATGTCTTTACTTCTGTAGCCACATTTGTAATCTGTCTTCTATCCGTTGCACGTAAAAACATCCATTGCATGTAAAATACTACTCGATTTATACTATGGTGAGAAACCTTTTTTGATCAAAATTTCCCAGAGCTCGTCAATATTATGACTGACAAATGCCTTTTCACAATAGATGAAGACAATGTGAGTTTCCGAACTGAATTCCCTTCTTTCCCCAATCATTTGTTTCACTTCGGAAAAGGACATCCACAGTTGAGTGGCTCCACCCAAATCCCACCCATTATCGCCAAAGATAGTTTATTTTACGAGTGTGTCCTAAGGCTACTCTTGATTATCCTCAAGCGTATTTAAAAAGTGGCATTCTCTACGCCGAATAGTAGAACTGGCTGTTAGGGATATGACCCACTCTAGAGACACACCTTTTACAGCTCAGGTCCTAGCAAGGTAGTTGTGCCCAGAGTAAATCCAGTTTGGAATATTTCGGAGAGGTTTTCAAGTTCAAGCGTTAATTTAGAACCATGGAAATTTCTCACGAAGATTTTGCTCGAAGCTGAGGGTTTAGAGGTGTTTTTCGATTACTTATGGTACCTTATGCTTCTGTCAAAAAATTGTAAGTGTACTTTGTTTGCTTGTTCGGAGTAAAGTCGATGATTTTCTAGGCATGTGAAGTGTACCTATGTCATTGATGACCGCTGGTGATGCTGCAGACGGTGAATCTTGAGATCCTGAAAATGATCCTAAATTATCTATCTATTAGTGTCCGTCTCCGTTTGATGGCGGTATGAAAATTCAAGACTACTAGTCAAAGGTACAGTCCCGGTGTACAGAGCACATTATATAAAATAATAGCTAACTGTCGTGGCGGAGCAAAGAGCAACAGATGATCACAGACCCATACAGCTTGACAGAAGCTAAATGGCTGGGCTTTCCCGTACGTCAGCTACTAAGAAAGCACGTGCACGCACCACAGAAAGGTCACAATACAAGCAACACGTGATATCAAAGTAGCAACGATGTGAAGCCTAGTAACATCTGTGTATAGATACCTCAGGTTAACTTGGATCATAAAATTGTGTAGCAAATACAAATGTTAAGATTCGTGTTACAATACGTATTCGATAGCTGAACGTCTGTTACAAATATTACAGGCATAAATTACAAAGACATATAGTTTGAGGACGAAGTGAAATTAACAGTGGAATGAAGTGCATGAAGGCGAAGGGAAAATATGAGGGATGGGGAAGAAAAGAGTGGTGATAGGGTTAAAGTGTATGTCACATAGCATAAAGACACACAACCAGCCACCGAGCGAGGTGGCGCAGTGGTTAGCCCACTGGACTCGCATTCGGGAGGACGACGGTTCAATCCCGTCTCCAGCCATCCTGATTTAGGTTTCCAGTGATTTCCCTAAATCGTTTCAGGCAAATGCCGGGATGGTTCCTTTGAAAGGGCACGGCCGATTTCCTTCCCAGTCCTTCCCTAACCCGAGCTTGCGCTCCGTCTCTAATGACCTCGTTGTCGACGGGACGTTAAACACTAACCACCACCACCACCACAACCAGCCGACAGAGTACATAGCATAGAAAGTTTATATTACCGGTGTACTATAAAACATCGGAAAGAAAGATTAGGTTTGAATGTACCATCAATAACGAGGTCATTAGAGATGGAGCACAAGCTCGGATAGGAGAATGACGGGGAAGGAAAACTAGTTTTCGTTTATCCATCATGTAGATGTGAATGGGACACTGCGGCTGGTAGATAACTACTAGAAAACGGATACTAACAGTTGTACATCTTCTTAAGTACTTCATTGTTTAAGCAATCAGTTTCGAAGCTTCATTAGGGTCATCAACAAGCCACGATGCGGGAAACAAATAGAGACATCCAAACACTGATGCACGCAAAATAGGTACCACATATAAATCGAAATTGAATATATGTATGGTATCTATTCTATGTTCGTGTTTTGATACCTCAGTTCGTTTTTGGCATTGGAGCCTGAAGATGCCCTAATGAAGTGTCCAAAATGGTTGCTTAAATAATAAAGCTTTTAGGAAGAATTATGGGTCTTGTTATGCTTTTTCTACAAGTTAAGCGAGGGAAGGAAATCGTTCGTGACCTTTTCGAAGGAACAATCTGTGCATGCAGTCTTTCCAATGTAGGGAAACAACGGAAAACCTACATCTGTTTGGACGATCGTGTTTTAACTGCCGTTCTCCCAAAACCTTCCAGGGGCTTACCACTGCGCCATCTCGCTTGGTATTAGACACCAGAAAGACCGAAGAAGGTCGCTGGTGCGGGAGGGGGGGGGGGGGGGGGAGCGGTGAGGAAGGGGGAGGAGGGAGAAGGGAGAGGGGAGCGAAGAGATAGATAAGTGTGGGATGGGGGAAGATACGAAGGATAGTGAGGACAGAGAGAATCCAACCATTAATAATCACTTGTGGCAGTACACGAAATATATTTTTCGTGTTGATAACGGCTTAACTGCTCAAACTGTCCACAGCAACAAAGCAGCCAGTTGTGGAACGTATCCTGGGCCATGTGTCCCCCACGAACGCCAGACGCTTGGCTAGCTGTGGTATGTGTGATAGGTAAACAAACACGGTGCCTGCCTGTATCTCCAGGCACCGGACAAGGCGCCTTTTCCAGCATCTGGAAGCACTTGCCGCCGTCGCCAGTTCTGCGAGACTTTGGAGCGGTCGCCATTGGCGACCCTGAAAACGATCCGCTGGCACTCAGGGCTCCCCAGTCTCTCTTTTTTTTTGTTGTTGTCGGCCGCGTCGGATGACACTCCAGACCGCGAGAATGTTCCGGGAACTGTTAAACCAGACGCACGCCGACAGCCTAATCTTAACAGGTCCTCTCTCTGGTATTTCTTTCTTTCTGCGAGAAGATCTTCGGGCGAGGCTCTCGTAGCTTCCGTAAGGCATCAGAATCAAGTGTGGAACTAGAACTAGTGGCAACGCTGCCAGTAATTATGACGCGCCACTACTATTTATTTCACAAAAATCCAAATCCACGCAGTTAGAGAGTACTCGCTGCATTAGTAACAAGTAAAATGCTAGTAGTCACATAGACAGCTAGTAGGACAACTAAGGAAGAATGACTTCGGCCTTGAGAATCACACTAAAGCATCTCGACGAACCAGTTACGGATTCAATATCAACACCAAATTGTAGGTTCGAGTGCCGCGATAATATTCCGGGGTGACACGGGCTTCGAACGCTAACATTGACGTACAACGTGTGCAGGTTACGAGTCGTGGCTTGGAATGTTCACTTTGGTCATATTTACAGATGTGACACATTTTTCGAACTTGTGGGACAATGTGAAGCAATATCCCCGTCTATTTTATATGCAGGATCGAGCAGACGCCACGCAATATCGCATATAACGAACTCAAAATGCTAAAATAATTGCTATTTCAACTAAAACTTGCGTGCAGTGAAAATATGTTGTTTATCAGGACCAGACTGTTAAGGATTTATCTAAGATTTTTGTCCCTAGTATGATTCGTTTTAATAAAATGTGGTATCTTGCGACGGTACATAATGGTTACTGCTGGTGAGTTGCGACTCTACCGGTGGTTTAAGTACTGGGGCTATGCAAGGCTCTGTTTAAAAAAAGTAGCTCGGTTTAGTCGTAGGGTCGAGCCGCCCACGTCTGCTTTCATGCCCCGCAACTCGCTGCAGATAACAGCCTGTAGCTGTGGTCCTGTAGTGAAATACTCTGTGCATTCGCCAGAACTGCAAATCGCTAAAATACACAGAAATATAAAATATAAGATAAGACATAAGTGAATAATTAAATAACATATGCTCTATTCTGACGTCTGTAACTGAATAATATTTATTCAAGAAATGACATCTCAAACAAACCGGAAGTGGCTCCATGATACTCAGTTAAAATAAAGACAGAAAATACCTTTATCAAAATAACTCAAATGGCTCTGAGCACTATGTGACTTAACTTCTGAGGTCATCACTCCCCTAGAACTTAGAACTACTTAAACCTAACCAACCTAAGGACCTCACACACATCCACGCCCGAGACAGGATTCGAACCTGCGACCGTAGCGGTCGTGCGGTTTCAGACTGTAGCGCCTAGAACCGCTCGGCCACCCAGGCCGGCCCTTTATCAATCGCAGTAAAGTTACGTTCATAGCGATATGAGAATAGCAGTAAAATCCCGAAACTAAATAGTCATCCCTATCGTGATCACAATACACGAACATTCACCAGCTCAAACCGGTTCAGAGTTCAACACAATGATTCACAAATTTATACAAGCGATGCGAAGAGTAGCAACCCATACATACTTTGTTCTCAGTTCCGTAAATCAAGCAGAAACAGAGTCCTCCTCTGCAGCATGTTCAAACCTTTAGAAAGGTACTTCTCTTCAGAAGTTACAGTATGATAGCGACCGTACATCGTCCGGAATTAATCACCTTCACAATAGAGTACCACTCCTTACCATAGGCAGGTCTGCCTCCTTCCAGAACTCACGTAAAAGTCCATAATCGCTCCCTTGAGCTCGTCACTGAAAAGTCCCCGTCTCTACCTGATTCTAGCAGCGTTCTGCCGCTGTCCAACTCTCATAGGCTGAAGGCTGTCCGCACCAAAAATATTCTCAAACTATACAGACATGACCAATCTAATGTGAAACACTGAAATAAATAAATGTTATAACCATTCTGTCACACTCAGATAGTTTACAGTAATGGGTTTGATTATAAATAAATCTTCCGCTACCAGTCTCGATTTTCTGTATTTCCTTTTCACACGACAAGTTTCGGGATGTGATTCCCGTTTTCAAGTGTGTTTTTTGTGTGTATAATGACATGTCTGTGTGATATTGACGATGTGTGAGAGTCTGCTTCATTTCGTTGCCGTTACTGCAATATATACGTAACACGCAATTTTTTAATTGGCTATAGATCTTTTGGTGAAGCTAACGGCGAAATTTAGAATAATTTGTACTTAGTTTTCTAATGGTGCAGAGACTCACCCACACTAAACATCACACACAACTTGCTGTACACTTCAAACATCGAAAATATGTTACATAAACAAAACAGTCATAAAGATGTTCTTACAAGTAGTCCACAGAGAGAACATTGTAGGTTTTCCGTAGAGTATGATATGTATTTGTACAGAGTTTACTTATCTTAACAATTTGGATCGTACTTTACTTATATCGATTTTACAGTTGTAAAGTAATTTATGGTCCAAATTGTTAAGATAAATAACTTCTGCACCAAAACATACCATGCTCCGTGGGAGACCTATAATGTTATCTTTGTGGACTACTTGTAAGAACATCTTTGTAACTGTTTTGTTCGTGTAAGATATTTTGGACGTTTAAAGTGTACAGCAAGTTGTGTGTGATGTTTGGTGTGTGTGACTCTGCACAAACAGACCATTAGAAGACTTGAAGTTAGAAGACTTGAAGTGAAAATTCTTACAAACTTCACCACTAACTTCACAAAAAGATCGATAACCAACTAAAAACTCGCCTGTTTCTTATATATTACAGTAAAGCCAACGAAATGACTCTCACGCATCGACAACATCACACAGAACTGGCATAATAATCACAAAAAACGCACTTGAAAATGAGAATCATTTCCCGACACGCGTCGTGTTAAAACTAAATAAAGAAGATCATTACTGGTAGCAGAAGATTTATTTATAAACAAACCTACTGTTTTCACAGTCGCTGGCTTTCAAAACCATTTTAATGGATAAAATCAGATAATTTATAATAATTCTAAATAAAGCTTTGTTCATAAATAAATAAGCCAGTATTCATGTGCAAGTGCGCTCACGTTGAATGACTACAGATCACCGCTCATTGTTTTTTAAACAATTATTTATGCCTTCTGGACAGAAATATCTTTGGGGTCTTTTGATTGGCCAGTTTTAAACTAGCACAGTTTTTAATAGCACTTGTGATCAACATTTAAATAAAGTGACTGACAAAATACTTAAAACTGTTCAGTAAATAAATAAACAAGTATGACAAAATTTGAGGTATTCACTCACATTCATTTGCTCTGTAAATGTGGAGAATATTGTGTTCTAACGAACATTTGTACGATGAAAAAGATGTATAAGACGCCGTAAATCAATAAATAAAATACAGATACGCAACTTTCAGGGATGACGGTTATCGTTAAATGCTATCATCTGAGATAACGTCTGTTGAAATTGCACGAAGCGATTAAAAGTTAATTCAGAGGGTCATTGTGAAAACGTTTATTTTATGTGAGGTATCAACTTCTGCGATTTTAAAGATATTGAGGTATTGTTGTGTCTCTGAATGCACCTTAGTTTTCTTAAGATCGCGAATGTATTCATACTTGCATTAATATTTGATTTGGGTTATTGTTGAATCTCAAAAGACAGGCCAGGATAGCCGAGAGCGCTAACGCGCTGCTTCCTGGACTCGGGTCGGCGCGCCGGCCCCGGATCGAATCCACCCAGCGGATTAACGACGACGGCCGGTGAGCCGGCCTGCCTGGATGTGGTTTTTAGGCGGTTTTCCACATCCTACTAGTGAATACGGGGCTGGTCCCCACGTCCCGCCTCAGTTACACGACTCACAGATATTTAAAACACATTCACACTATTTCACGATTTACACTCTACGCAGACAGGTGGGGTACACTAATTCCGTCCCGGGGAGTATTGGGTGGCGGCAGGAAGGGCATCCGGCCACCCTTTAAAATTAACATGCCAAATCTGGTAACCATGGCCGACCGCGCGGGACAAGGCGCAAGCGATAGAATTGTTGAATCTCAAAGGGCTGTAATTTGGCTATCTTTAAGAGTGTCTGACACTCTGCCGTTTCCTGGAGCATATGCTGCACAAAGGCAATGCGAGTATCAGCCGTCCAAATTTCCAGCTCTGGGATTTACCCGTTTCCGGCGACGTGCTCATTGTCTCTCTACACCTGGCTGGCCGGAAACATTCAACTACTGGGACTGGCCATGGCGCTCCCTGTGCCCTGGGCCCGCTAGCATTCAGCCATGCGTCAAATTCACACCTCGTAGCAATTCTAGGCTGACGATTATTTCGCCTAGATACGTGTAACGTTACGATATGATACGGTGATAAAGGCAATGTTGTCATAACTTTTGAATTCGAAGGTATGAATGGGAACAGAACCTTCTCTATAATTTCTTCCGAAACGGTAGCTGATCTGGTTTCCACTGACCAAGTGTGGAAAAGAATTGCTTGATCGGGGAGAAAATAGAATACGTTACCTTTAATTGCAATCACCTACTTTCCCCTCCGAATGCGAAAATATTTTGTTGACAGCGGACTACAATCGGGAGAAACGATCACCGTGATAAAATAAGGGAAATCAGAGCTTGGACGGAAAGATATAGGTGTTTGTTCTCTCCGCCTGCTGTACGAGATCCGAAAAATAGAGAATTGTGAAGGTGCTTCGATTAACACTCTGCCAGGCACGGGTAGCGGTGCATGGAGGCGTTGGTGGAGACCTGGTGGTGTGTTGTGTTGTGGCCGATGTAGATGTAGAATACTTTAATCCATCCACATGTCAACACCCTTATCACAGATTTCCTCCTCCTAAATTCGACAGTAGTTTATGAATGTTACGAATTATTTCCGGAATGGGTAGTTTCTAGAACTTGAATTTTGAATGGTCCGCGTGCCCAATATAGCCGACAATTTCCGTTGGTAAGCGTTACGGAAGCAGATCCTGCGTTCTACCAGGTCTTTGATAAGTGTTCACTAACTACGTTAGAAATTACATTTAAGCGTTGCACCGTGAAGGCTCCTACGGGGTGAAGAGTACTTTAAAGCTCGCTGAAATCCGTCGATACCGCGAGCAGTGAGTATTGGAGTGAGTTGGTGCCCGCGCTGTGACGAGGTAACGCGGAGGATAAAATCGTCGCAAGTTCAGCGCGTGCTGTTGAGAAATATACATAAAATTTCTGAAATTAATGATTCTTAAAGCATTGCCTGTGGAATGTAAAACAGACGGATTGATGGACGGGGTTCTGCAATTACAGGGGTAACAGTGAAAGTTAAAAATTATACAAATTATGGTTACACCAAAGAAAGATGAAAGTAATGAGAAGCAGCAGTAATGGTAGTAACAATATACTTAATATCGAAACTGGTGATCACCGAATACACGAGGAGGATATATACACTACTGGCCATTAAAATTGCTACACCAAGAAGAAATTCAGATGATAAATGGGTATTCATTGACAAACCATGGACCTTGTCGTTGGTGGGGAGGCTTGCGTGCCTCAACGTTACAGATAGCCGTACCGTAGGTGCAACCACAACGTAGGGGTATCTGTTGAGAGGCCAGACAAACGTGTGGTTCCTGAAGAGGGGCAGCAGCCTTTTCAGTAGTTGCAGGGGCAACAGTCTGGATGATTGACTGATCCGGCCTTGTAACACTAACCAAAATGGCCTTGCTGTTGTGGTACTGCGAACGGCTGAAAGCAAGTGGAAACTACAGCCGTAATTTTTCCTGAGGGCATGCAGCTTTACTGTATGATTAAATGATGATGGCGTCCTCTTGGGTAAAATATTCCGGAGGTAAAATAGTCCCCCATTCGGATCTCCGAGTGGGGACTACTTAAGAAGACGTATTTATCAGGAGAAAAAGAAACTGGCATTCTACGGATCGGAGCGTGGAATGTCAGATCCCTTAATCGAGTAGGTAGGTTAGAAAATTTAAAAAGGAAATGGATAGGTTAAAGTTAGATACAGTGGGAATTAGTGAAGTACGGTGGCAGGAGGAACAAGACTTTTGGTCAGGCGAATACAGGATTATAAATACAAAATCAAATAGGGGTAATGCTGGAGTAGGTTTAATAATGAATAAGAAAATAGAGGAGTACGGGTAAGCTACTACAAACAGCATAGTGAACGCATTATTGTGGCCAAGATAGACGCGAAGCCCATGCCTATTACAGTAGTACAAGTTTATATGCCAACTAGCTCTGCAGATGACGAAAATTGATGAAATGTATGATGAGATAAAAGAAATTATTCAGACACTGAAGGGAGACGAAAATTTAATAGTCATGGGTGACTGGAATTCGACAGTAGGAAAAGGGAGAGAAGGAAACATAGTAGGTGAATATGGATTGGGGCTAAGAAGTGAAAGAGGAAGCCGCTGGTAGAATTTTGCGCAGAGCTTAACATAATCATAGCTAACACTTGGTTCAAGAATCATGAAAGAAGGTTGTATACAAGGAAGAACCCTGGAGACACTAAAAGGTATCAGATAGATTATATAATGGTAAGACAGAGATTTAGGAACCAGGTTTTAAGTTGTAAGACATTTCCAGGGGCAGATGTGGTCTCTGACCACAATCTATTGGTTATGAACTGTAGATTAAAACTGAAGAAACTGCAAAAAGGTGGGAATTTAAGGAGACAGGACCTGAATAAACTGAAAGAACCAGAAATTATACAGAGTTTCAGGGAGAGCATAAGGGAACAATTGACAGGAATCGGGGAAAGAGGTACAGTAGAAGAAGAATGGGTAGCTTTGAGGGATGAAATAGTGGCAGCAGACGATCAAATTGGTAAAAAGACGAGGGCTAGTAGAAACCCTTGGGTAACAGAAGAAATATTGAGTTTAATTGATGAAAGGAAAAAATATAAAACTGCAGTAAATGAAGCAAGCAAGAAGGAATACAAACGTCACGAAAATGAGATCGACAGGAAGTGCAAAATGGTTAAGCAGGGATGGTTAGAGGACAAATATAAGGATGTAGAGGCTTATCTCACTAGGGGTAAGATAGATACTGCCTACAGGAAAATTAAAGAGACCTTTGGAGAAAAGAGAACCACTTGCATGAATATCAAGCGCTTTGATGGAAACCCAGTTCTAAGCAAAGAAGGGAAAGCAGAAAGGTGGAAGGAGTATATAGAGAGTCTATACACGGACGATGTACTTCAGGACAATATTATGGAAATGGAAGAGGATGTAGATGAAGATGAAATGGGATATATGATACTGTGTGAAGAGTTTGACAGAGCACTGAAAGACCTGAGTCAAAAGAAGGCGCCGGGAGTAGACAACATTCCATTTGAACTACTGACAGCCTTGGGAGTACCAATCCTGGCAAAACTCTACCATCTGGTGAGCAAGATGTATGAGACAGGCTAAATACCCTCAGACTTAAAGAAGAATATAATAATTCCAATTCCAAAGAAAGCTGTTGTTGACAGACGTGAAAATTACCGAACTATCAGTTTAATACTAACGTGAATTCTATACAGACGAATGCAAAAACTGATAGAAGTCAACCTCGGAGAAGATCAGTTTGGATTTCGTAGAAATGTTGGAACACGTGAGGCAATACTGACCCTACGACTTATCTTGGAAAAAAGATTAAGGAAAGGCAAACCTACGTTTCTAGCATTTGTAGACTTAGAGAAAGCTTTTGACAATGTTGATTGGAATACTCTCTTTCAAATTCTGAAGGTGGGAGGGGTAAAATACAGGGAGCGAAAGGCTATTTACAATTTGTACAGAAACCTGATGGCAGTTATAAGAGTCGAGGGGCGTGGAAGGGAAGCAGTAGTTGGGAATGGAGTGAGACAGGGTTGTAGCCTATCCCCGATGTTATTGAATCTGTATATTGAGCAAGCAGTAGTTGGGAATGGAGTGAGACAGGGTTGTAGCCTATCCCCGATGTTATTGAATCTGTATATTGAGCAAGCAATAAAGAAAAGTTCGGAATAGGTATTAAAATCTATGGAGAAGAAATAAAAACTTTAAGGTTCGCCGATGACATTGTGATTCTGTCAGAGACAGCAAATTACTTGGAAGAGCAGTTGAACGGAATGGACAGTGTCTTGAAAGGAGGGTATAAGATGAACATTAACAAAAGCAAAACGAGGATAATGGAATGTAGTCGAGTTAAGTCGGGTGATGGTGAGGGAATTAGATTATGAAATGAGACACTTAAAGTAGTAAAGGAGTTTTGCTATTTGGGGAGAAAAATAACCGATGATGGCCGAAGTAGAGAGGATATAAAATGTAGACTGGCAATGGCAAGGAAAGCGTTTATGAGGACGAAAAATTTGTTAACATCGAGTATAGATTAAAATGTCAGGAAGTCGTTTCTGAAAGTATTTGTATGGAGTTTAGCCATGTATGGAACTCAAACGTGGACGATAAATAGTTTAGACAAGAAGCGAATAGATGCTTTCGAAATGTGGTGCTATAGAAGAATGCTGAAGATTAGATGGGTAGATCATATAACTAATGATGTGGTATTGAATAGAATTGGGGAGAAGAGGAGCTTGTGGCACAACTTGACTAGAAGAAAGGATCGGTTGGTAGGATATGTTCTGAGACTTCCAGTCTCAGGACTGAAGACCACAACAACTACATTGACAGATATACAGGGTGATTCAAAAAGAATACCACAACTTTAGGAATTTAAAACTCTGCAACGACAAAAGGCAGAGCTAAGCACTATCTGTCGGCGAATTAAGGGAGCTATAAAGTTTCATTTAGTTGTACATTTGTTCGCTTGAGGCGCTGTTGACTAAAGTTTTTGGTCCCTTTTTCTTCGAAAGTGCTACTGTATTTGGACTACAGTATCGGGAGATGTTAGAGAATTGGCTGTTCCCTCAGCTCGAACAAGAAGCACAACAATTCATATTTCAGCAGGATGGAACGCCACCACATTGGCACTTATCTGTAACTACCTGAACGTCCACTACCCGAGGCGATGGATCGGCCGCCAGGCAGCCCGTGACAGAGCACTTCATCACTGGCCTCCAAGAAGCCTTGATCTTACCCCCTGCGATTTTTTCTTATGGGGGTATGTTAAGGATATGGTGTTTCGGCCACCTCTCCCAGCCACCATTGATGATTTGAAACGAGAAATAACAGCAGCTATCCAAACTGTTACGCCTGATATGCTACAGAGAGTGTGGAACGAGTTGGAGTATCGGGTTGATATTGCTCGTGTGTCTGGAGGGGGCCATATTGAACATCTCTGAACTTGTTTTAGAGTGAAAAAAAAACCTTTTTAAATATTCTTTGTAATGATGTATAACAGAAGGTTATATTATGTTTCTTTCATTAAATACACATTTTTAAAGTTGTGGTATTCTTTTTGAAACACCCTGTATTATACTGCAACTAACATGTGATTACATCTTCACGCAATTTGGGTGCATAGATCCTGAGAAATCAGTACTCAGAACAACCACCTCTGGCTGTATTAACGGCCTTGCTGGGCATTGAGTCAAACAGAGCTTGAATGACGTGTACAGATACAGCTGCCAATGCAGCTTCAACACGATACCACACTTCATCAAGAGTAGTGACTTGTGTATTGTGACGGCCACCATTGACCAGTCGCTTTCAGTTGGTGAGAGATCTGGAGAATGTGGTGGCCAGGGCAGCAGTCGAACATTCTCTGTATCCAGAAAGGCCCGTACAGGCCCTGCAACATGCGGTCGTGCATTATCCTGCTGAAATGTAGGATTTCGCAGGGATGGAATGACGGGTAGAGGCCGGCCAGAGTGGCCGAGCGGTTATAGGCGCTTCAGTCTGTAATCGCGCGACCACTACGGTCGCAGGTTCGAATCCTGCCTCGGGCATGGATGTGTGATGTCCTTAGGTTAGTTAAGTTTAAGTAGTTCTAAGTTCTAGGGGACTGATGACCTCAGAAGTTAAGTCTCATAGTGCTCAGAGTCATTTGAACCATTTGAAGGATAGAGTCACGGGTCGTAACACATCTGAAATGTAATGCCCACTCTTCAAAGTGCCGTCAGTGCGAACAAGAGGTGACCGAGACGTGTAACAAATGGCACCCCATACCATCACGTCGTGTGCTACGGCAGTATGGCGATGACGAATACACGATTTCAATGTGCGTTCACCGCGATGTCACCAAACACGGATGCGAGCATCATGATGCTGTAAACAGAACCTGGATTCATCCGAAAAAAATGACGTTTTGCCATTCGTGCCCCCAGGTGCTCCTGGCTGTGATGCAGCGTGAAGGGAACCGCAGCCATAGTCTCCGAGCTGATCGACCATGCTGCAGCAAACGTCGTCGAACTGTGCGTGCAGATGGTAGTTGTCTTGCAAACGTCCCCATCTGTTGACTCAGGGATCGAGACGTGGCTGCACGATCCGTGACAACTATGCGGATAAAATGCCTGTCATCTCGACTGATAGTGATACGAGGCCGTTGGGATCCAGCTCGGCGTTCCGTAGTACCGTCCTGAACCCACCGATTCCATATTCTGCTAACAGTCATTGGATTTCGACCAACGCGAGCAGCAATGTCGCGATACGATAAAAAGCAATCGCGATAGGCTACAATTCGACCTTCATCAAAGTCGGAAACGTGGTGGTACGCATTTCTCCTCCTTACACGAGGCATCACAACAACGTTTCACCATGCAACGCCGATCAACTGCTGTTAGTGAATGCCAGCGATAATTATCACCCAAGATGAGGAGGACCCCATTTCTGACAGACAAGTCCGGGCAGTGGTGCCAGTAAACCTGGACATCTGGCTGCAGCAGCTGGTGACAGTCTGATGGCCACCCACGCTGAATATGGTTCATCAGCACCTGGAGGGTCGGGTCATCGGTCGTGTGACATGCGACTAGCTTGGCATCGAGTGGCAAATCAGTGACTGCCTGGGCAGTGGCGCTATCGTGGTGGAAACAGGCGGCGAGGCCAGCATCAAACTCTAAGTCAGCGCCCACTGAGAGATGAGAGACAGCATGGAGAGCTGTGGCCCGAAAACGAATGTCATAGGGACATTCCGCAAGGAACAATTCCCAGTGTTGGAGGTGGCGAGCAGTCCTCCTAAGGGTGGCGGCAGTAGCACTAATCAGCGAGACCAGAGGCTTGTGATCAGTGTATACGGTGAAGCGATGGCCATAGATGAAATCTTGGAATTTCTTAAACCCAAAGATGATGGCCAAGGCCTCCTCCTAAATTGTGCTGTAGCTGCGCTGAGCCAGGGAAAGCGATTTGGAGATGAAGGCGACCGGGCGCTCAACTCCGTCCATGAAGTGGAACAAGACAGCCCCCTTACCATAGTCTGATGCATCGGCAGCCAAGAGCCAAGATGATATTCTTCATGGGGTCATAAGGGACAATGCTAGCAAGCGCCAGAAGAGAAGACTTCAGATGGTAGAATGTCCTATCACAAGCTGGCGACCAGTCCCAGGGAATGTTCTTAAGGAGGAGGTAGAAAGGTGGTTCCAGAGCTGCGGCATGTGGGATGAAACGACGGTAATAATTGAGTTGACCCAGAACTGACTTGAGCAGGGAGATGTCCTTCATTGTCAGTAGCTGCTGAATAGCCTCGACATACTGGGGCTTCAGTCGAACGCCATTAGCGCTTAAAACATGGCTGAGTTAGGTCAACCCAGGAACAAGAAAAAAGACATTTCTCCTTGTTGCAATGTAAGTCGGCTCCCTGAAGAACCTGAAAGAGGCACCAGAGGTTCCAGGCCAAGTCCAGGATGGAGACGCCAGTGACTAAGTTGTCATCAAGGTAGTTAGCCATCCCTGAAACGTCTCTCATCAACGTTTCCACATATCACTGGAAGGTGGCTGGGAAGCTGACAACCATAAAAGGGAGATGCTTGTAACAGAAGTGCCCAAAAGGGATATTGATTGCCAAGATCACTTTCGACGACTCATCCAAAAGCAGCTAGAGGTAGGTGTCCCACAGATCAATTTTGGTAAAACACCTTGCTACAAGCCAGCTGGGTCAGGATGTCATCAACCTGGGGTATGGGATAGGAATCAATAACAGACTGAGCATCGACAGTGGCCTTAAAATCCCCACAAACGTGAAGAGATCCATTTGGCTTCTGAAGGAGCACAATGAGTGTAGCCCAATGACTATGGTGGACTGGGGTCCGGATTCCCTCAGCCTCCAGGCGACAAAGCTCCTCCTGTAGTTTGTCATGCACGGCATCATGAGGGGAGGAGTTCGATATGGACTTCGAACCCAGAGACCCTGAGAGATGTGGAAGAGAACACATCTGGGAAATCACGCAGGAGCTGCTGCAAGTGATCGTCTGCTGACAACGACTGGATGGCCGGGCACGAGACTTGTATCTCGAGGCCCAGTAAGAGAAAAAGATCCATTCCCAATGAGCTTGTGGCCTTGGGGGCGCGAGGACGAAGACCCAGACTGTGACAACGTGAGTGAGTGCTGGACTCGAGCCAAGAACCATCCCTGTAGTGGTATGACATCGTTCCTGTTGTTATTCAGACAAGAATGGAACAGACGAAGCGGCAGTGAACCGAACTGACGGTGGGAATCCCCACTGATGAAGGTCGTAGAGGAACCCATATCCACTTGAAAAGGGAGAGGAGACCTGTTCAACTGCACAGTCAGAGTGTGTGGAAAAACCGACTGAACGAAGGAAACTGGTGGCAGTGGATCTGTCTCATCCACCATGGAGCCATAGGCGTCGACAGCAGTGTGGTCCATGGCCATCAACGACGACGACCGACAGACCTCGGCTCAGTGACCCTTCTTTCTGCAGGCCAAACAGGTCACACTCCAGAATTGGCAATTTTGCCTCTGTGTGAGAAAGCATTGACTACAGGAGGGCAACCGTTGTTACTGCTGCTGCTGCCGTTGCGGCCGGCGTTGGCTCAGGTGGGGACCGCTGACCTGATCCTGGAGGGTGGGCGCGACCTAAGAGGGGGCCCCCGGCGCCACTGCAGCGGCTGCGGTGATGAGAACTGGCGACGCGGGGAGCCGGCGGCCAAGACCAGCGCCAGGGACTGCTGCATAGAAGCAGAGGGAAAAAACTATTCATAAGCTTGGATAAGGGATATACAGGTGTCTAAAGAAGCGTCTTTCAGCTTCAGAAGATCAGTAAATGTGGGAAACTCGTAAGCCAACTCATCGCCACTAAAGTATCTGCGCTAGCAGAACAGAAATTCGGAAAACACAAGTCCAAAAATAAATCATTGGACTCACCAAAACGGAACAATAATACAATATCCATAAGAACAACCGACTCGATCCCAGCTGCGGATCGACACAAATACAAAATGACAAATAATAATAATAATAATAATAATAATAAAGACCCGTGTCTTGACGGGGAGCGAACACAAACAGTTCTTCAACGTCAAGAGGTTCGTCGACTATACCACGATATCTGCCAGCTATAAGAAGCCTCTGGCCATGGCTGCCGGGGCCGTGCGTAGAATTCCTTTTTGCTAGCAGTGCTCCGCCTTATAATGCACGTTGGCGGATGTATCTGCTGGAACTACTTACGATCACATGCCTGGCTTAGCAAAGTAGTTCCTAGGGTAGCTGATACCTCTGCCGTTGGTGAAGACCTGGTGTTGTGTTGTGGCTGGGCTGGCGTTTTTTTTTTTTTTTTTTTTTTTTTTTTTTTTTTTTTTGGCAACGCAGACTACGCAGGTTTTCCTGGTGAATATACACCCTGTGATGCAGGCATCCCGTGATGGTTGGACGTAAAGTGGTATGCCAATGCAGTAGGCGCTACGATGTCCGAAGTGTGCAGCCACAGCAGTGTGTGTGTGTGTGTGTGTGTGTGTGTGTGTGTGTGCGTGCGTGTGCGTGTGCGTGTGCGTGTGTGTGTGTGTGTGTGTGAGTGTTAATGAAAAAAAAAGACAATCTCTTGCTGAAATGGCATTCCTATCCAAGAGAAATGAACTAGTATCAAACATAGGTCTTAATTTGAGAAAGAAATTTCTTAGATGTATGTGCTCAGCACAGCATTGTATAGGACTGGATGACAGGATATGTATTAAAAATTGTAGAGGAAGACTGGAATACAGCCAACAACTAACTGACGACGTAGGTTGCAAGTGGTGCTCTGAGATGAAGATGTTAGCGTGGAAGAGGAATTCGCAGTGGGCCGCATCAAACCTATCGGAAGACGTATAACAGAAAAAGCTAATGTTTGTCAGTCACTCAAGAAAATCATTTGTATGATTAACTAAGCCTTTCAAGGTTACTGTATTATCTCTTCATATTTTCTTTAGTCCTTCCAGAGAAGTTTAAACAAGCAGCAAATATGCTGTTGCCGCTGTGACCATTTTTAGAACTGTGATAACAGATACGTGAAATTATGGCACTCTGTGAAACGAAGTCATCTTATGCCCGTTTTTACAACTAGGTTCGTATGTAGGTTCAGTGTCAACCAGTAGCGCCACTGAAATTAAGTATATATCATCCAGAAAAGTATTGCAATTTTCAACACTACCGTCAGCTGTAATTTCATCATCAATTTATTGAATTTATTGGCAATGGGTTTCGACACTGCACTTTATCACCAGCCCTCTAAAACCGGTTGACAATGATATGATAATGAACTTAGAGCTGAGGATAGTGTTGAAAATCGTAATATTACTATTGGTTGTCCTCTTCTCCTCCTGTCTAACACGGACAGATATGCTGAAATTAAAAATAATAGTCTACGAGGGTCATTTACGTCTCAGAAGAGCGACTAGAAAGAAGGAGAGGAAATCAAAGCTAACCTCGCGTTGGTATCCAAACAATCAGGGACTGATCCCTGGTTGAAATGGACCAATCCGCCTTTCGCCTGAAATGCTGTAAAGAAAGTGTAGAATACCGAGGGCAGAGCAGCCGGTCTTGAACTTGAGACCGACTTCTCGCAAATACAATACCTAAACAACTTTCTTAGTTTACAGTCGTATATATATATACCTATGTGACTTACTACTCTACTGATAAAGAAATTCGTAATGTATCGTGCAAGCTATTCTTTGAGTGTTTTTTATTCCTTCCGTTGGTTGGGTAACGTTTGCATATTGACGAAAAATTCTCTAGAGTTCATCGAATGAGTATGTGGTAATCGACCTAACCGTGTGTCATTTTGTGAACTGCACTTCTTAGGATTCTTTAAAAAATATGTCCGACAACTACCTTCTTGAAACTTCCTGGCAGATTAAAACAGTGTGCCCGACCGAGACTCGAACTCGGGACCTTTGCCTTTCGCTGGCAAGTGCTCTACCAACTGAGCTACCGAAGCACGACTCACGCCCGGTACTCACAGCTTTACATCTGCCAGTACCTCGTCTCCTCTTGTTAGCTAGATTAATACAAACATTCATTATTAAATCATCCATGACAGAATTATTTGGTCCATTTACGTCATAGTATTGAGAAGTTTATTAACTGATGGCGTAAATACACTACAGGCCATTAAAATTGCTACACCACGAAGATGACGTGCTACAGACGCGAAATTTAACCGGCAGGAAGAAGATTCTGTGATATGCAAATGATAGCTTTTCAGAGCATTCACACAAGGTTGGCGCCGATGGCGACACCTACAACGTGCTGATATGAGGAAAGGTTCCAACCAATTTCTCATACACAAACAGCAGTTGATCGGCGTTGCCTGGTGAAACGTCGTTGTGATGCCTCGTGTAAGGAGGATAAATGCTTACCATCACGTTTCCGACTTTGATAAAGGTCGGATTGTATCCTGTCGCGATTGCGGTTTATCGTATAGCGACACTGCTGCTCGCGTTGGTAGGGTTTCCAATGACTGTTAGCAGAATATGGAATCGGTGGGTTCAGGAGGGTAATACGGAACGCCGTGCTGGATCCCAACGGCCTCGTATCACTAGCAGTCGAGATGACAGGCATCTTATCTCCATGGCTGTAACGAATCGTGCAGCCACGTCTCGATCCCTGAGTCAACAGATGGGGACGTTTCCAAGACAACAACCATCTGCACGAACAGTTCGATGACGTTTGCAACAGCATGGAATATCAGTCGGAGACTATGGCTACGGTTACTCTTGACGCTGCATCACAGACAGGAGCGCCTGCGATGATGTACTCAACGACGGACCTGGGTACACGAATGGAAAAACGTCATTTTTTTCGGATGAATCCAGGTTCTGTTTACAGCATCTTGATGGTCGCATCCGAGTTTGGCGGCATCGCACAGAACGCACATTCTAAGCATGTATTCGTCATCGTCATACTGGCGTATCACCCGGCGTGATTGTATGGGGTGCCATTGGTTACACGTCTCAGTCACCTCTTGTTCGCATTGACGGCACTTTGAACAGTGAACGCTACGTTTCAGATGTGTTAAAACCCGTGACTCTATCCTTCAAATTCCTCTGAGCACTATGGGACTTAACATTTGAGATCATCAGTCCCCTAGAACTTAGAACTACTTAAATCTAACTAACCTAAGGACATCACACACATCCATGCCCTAGGCAGGATTCGAACCTGCGGCCGTAGAGGTCGCGCGGTTTCAAACTGTAGCGCCTAGAACTGCTCGGTCACTACGGCCGGCCTCTACCCGTCATTCCATCTCTGCGAAACCCTACATTTCAGCAGGATTATGCACGACCGCATGTTGCAGGTCCTGTAGCGGTCTTTCTAGATACAGAAAATGTTCGACTGCTGCCCTGGCACATTCTCCAGATCTCTCACCAATTGAAAACGTCTGGTCAATGGTGGCCGAGCAACTGGCTCGTCACAATACGCCAGTCACTACTCTTGATGAACTGTGGTATCGTGTTGAAGCTGCATGGACAGCTTCTCCTGTACACGCCATCCAAACTCTGTTTGACTCAATGCCCAGGCGTATCAAGCCCGTTATTACGGCCAGAGGTGGTGGTTCTGGATACTGAAAATGTAATCACATGTCAGTTCTAGTCTAATATATTTGTCCAATGAATACCCGATTATCATCTGCATTTGTTCTTGGTGTAGCAATATTAATTGCCAAGCTAGTACGAAATTTCATGTCATTGTCGAAAGCTGTATGCTAGCTAATAGTATCAGAAAGGTACCAACGTCTCAAGTGTAGCGTTTCACACTCATACATGTGATGTTTCCATTTTTCCCAGTAAGAGAACTGCTGTAAGAAGCCTAAGGACTGCTGGCTGATGCGGGGACCCGACTAAATATTTCTGGGAGCGGAGTTCGCAGGGACACGGCATGCGTTTTAGCAAGGCACGCGCACGCGCAATACATGTCATGGCGACACGGCGCGCACACACACATACACACACACACACACACTCACAGACACACACATGCACACACACACATACACACACACACACACACACACACACACACACACACACACACACACACACACACACACATACACTTACACACGCGTGCGCACGCTTCGCCTGTCTTTCTGCTGCCACATTGCTGCCGAGAGCGGGAACGGAAAGCGCGCTCCGAACGCGGAGATGCCAGGCCACCTGTTCGAGGACCAGTATTTTCTGGAATAATGATATAACCTTTAGACACGACCACAATTTATGATGAGGTATCAGAATGTAATATCTTCGAGTAGCGTCTAACCAGTAGTACGGAGTCCATTGTTTTTCATTATTTGACATATTTATTATGTTAAATCTGTGACCGGATGTCCTTTTTGTCCCCAAAGTCGTCAGTTCACTTAAGGGAGGTACTCGGGTGCTCTATTTGTGAATCGTGTGTAAACTTCATTCTGTCTTATCTATTGTAAACTGTATTATAATTCCAGTACGGAGATTGTGACGCATCAGTTGCCCATGTGTGTGATTTCTTTTTGAAAAATACATGGCCACTATAAATTATTCATTCGTTTTCAAAACTCTCTGTTTTCCAAAGTAATACATGCACAAATACGATTGATGCGTAAATAGAACCGTACACTAACCAAGTTCGCATTTTGAACCCAAGTGTGTCCCTCTAGTCACATGAGGTACATCCAAGTGGTAGTGAAATTCGTTCCCTGCCTTACGTACCAACATCCTGAAATGGTTACAGCAGTACTGATGTGTTCTCTGAACTTTCCAATGTTCTTGCAGAGGGAATACGTAAACACGGCCCTTAAATGGTTCAAATGGCTCTGAGCACTATGGGAGTTAACAGCGGAGGTCATCAGTCCCCTAGAACTTGTAACTACTTAAACCTAACGAACCTAAAGACATCACACACATCCATGCCCGAGGTAGGATTCGAATCTGCGACCGTAGCGGTCGCGCGATTCCACACTTAAGCCCCTAGAACCGCTCGGCGACTCTGGCCGGCAAACACGGTCTTTAATTTACCTCCAAAGGAAGAAGTGACAACGCTGTAGGTCAGACGCCCTGCGGAGCCTAAGGTGAAGAGCTACATCATCTTCACCACCACGCCAAACCTAGCGGAGGTGAAGTTCGTCGTTTAGGTAGCGGCAAACATCGATGCTCAAAGAGAGTGTGCTCCATCTTGTCGGAAATGAAATTCTCGGAATCAACAGTCAATCCCAACTGCGACATATCAAGGTAAGAGATAACGGCCACTGTGTTCTCACAGAAGAAAAACGACACATAAATCTATACCTGTGACATTACACACACATCATTAACTTCCGGCGAATCACGTTCATGGGCCACAATTTCATGAGTATTCTCGGTGCCCCACATTCTCACATTATGGCAATTAACTTTTCCATAAAAATTAAAGGTTGCTTGGTCGCTGAATGCGAGCTAGGAGGCGAAATGTCCAAGTGCTCTCTGCAGGGTGATGGGAAACTGAAGGCGTAAATCAAACTGGTGGGCACAATGCAACTCGCTGAGTATACGATTCGGTTCATGCATCAGTAATATTTATGGACGCAATACTTTAGAAAATATGGAGCTCTGAAAACGAATTACTCATTTATGGTAGCCTTGTATGTGTTTCGAGAATACGTTATCCCATTATCATCAACTTTGTAAAGGCAACCTTGCCAAATTTTGATTGTGCCTGATGGCATAACATTTTTGTGAATTCGATAATGAGATCAAGTCTTTCCGAACTATGAAGTATTTTTCAATTTAAAGAAATCACACGTTAAGACAACCAGTGACTCAAACGCTCCGTAGGATTTTTTTGTGTTATCGTATTTTAACTATTTGAGTATTTGAGTATTTCCTGAGGAGTAAATTGAGGACCAGCCCAGCATTTGCTTAAACGAACGTGTTAAACGCAGAAAAGCAACATTCAGGCTGGCCAGTGTGCCGTACCAAAGTTCATGAATCAGCAGAGTGGATTAAACCCATATCCGGCTAACTTTACTATCTCACAATCTGCTGCTTTGCGCATTAGGCTATATCAGCAGTTCAGATACTAAGAGGAACAATGGCCGAAAAACGTATGTGAAACACTCATTACAGGAGAAGAAGGGATGCCAGAACATTGGCAAGGACATCCAGGAATCGATCTGGAAAGTAAGTATGGAACAAGGAACGGTAGAGATTCATGGAGATTAGAATAGGCCTACGCAAAACGGAATGTTGGCGAAACTAAGTGTAGTACGGATGTACACATGTAAAGACGAAATCAAATAGGAGGACGTATATGTCATCAAAACGAGAAATTTTCGAATCAGTGACAAACCGAAGCTTATAAACGATACCCGACCATGAAGAGAATTAAAAGAAAATTGTGACTGGATTATTTTTTGGTAGAGACGACGTTATTTTCACATGTATCTAGGTAATTTTAGGCGTACCCTAATGAAGTGTGTTGTGACTTTTTCTGTTCATGCTGTGCATTAGTGAGGCGGAAAATATTAAGAGTAATTTCAGAGATCTTGGAGAGGATGCATTTACCGATAGCGAAGTTCTATCCGAGAATAGAACTACATCTATATCTAGATACAGATAAGATGTGGGACAGCTAATTGGAAACTTGCTTTTAAAGTGTAGAAATGTGAAACTGTCCACCTAAGAAAACAGTAGTTTCTAACGAATAAGAAGTCACTCAGTCACGACTACAATCAGCCAAATCGTATAAATACGTGCATATAACAATTTACAATGATATCTACTTCTAAGTGACTACACTGAAATTCACTTTTTTGCTTGCTTAATAGAACAACATTCATATTTTTTCTCGATCTTTCTTTTCTTGGACAGGACGTGGGTATAATTTAAAACTAAATATTTCCGTGAAGGTTACAATCCCTCCTGTTTTGGTAGGTTGTCACTTTTCCCATTGTAGGTGGGAACCAATAAAATACTTTCGCATTCGGAGGAGGAAGCTAGTGACTGACATCTCGTGAAAAGATCTCACCGCATCGAAACATGCCTTTGTTTTGATGCTTTGCATCCCAACTCGAGTATCATATCCGTGTCAATTGCTCCCCTACTTTGCCATAATATGAAGCGTGTTGCCCTTTTTTTTAAAAAAAAAAAAAAAAAAACACATTCGAGCCCTTCATTAGTCCTATCTGGTAAAGGTCCAACATAAAGCAATAATACTCTGGAAGTTGAGGGACAAGCGTATTGTGGGCAGCCTCTTTAGTAAATCTGTTGCATCTGCTACATTTTATGGCAAAAAAATAATCGCAGTCTTTGGTTCGTCTCGCCCACGACATTTCCTATGTTAAGACTCCAATTATAGTCGTTGGTAACTGGAATGACAACCTATTAATTTTCGTGATTTATCGTGTAACCAAAAGTTAACGGGTTTTCGTGGTACTCATCTCGAGGACCTATCATGTTGTTTGCCGGCCGGAGTGGCCGAGCGTTTCTAGGCGCTACCGTCTGGAACCCCGCGACCGCTACTGTCGCAGGATCGAATCCTGCCTCGGGCATTGATGTGTGTCATGTCCTTAGGTTAGTTAGGTTTAAGTAGTTCTAAGTTCTAGGGGACTGATGACCTCAGATGTTAAGTCCCATAGTGCTCAGAGCCATTTATCATGTTGTTTATGGTCGTCACTATCTGCACCATACACAGGTATCCTTTATAATTTTTCAATTCGTTTTTAATCTTCAAATGACTTTACTAGACGGTAAAAGACAGCATCATGAGCAAACAATATAATAGGACTGCTTAGTTTGTCTCGTAAGTTGTTGACACTTGCTTGGGGAACCCCAGATACCACTTCGTTTTCTCTAGAGTGACTTCCTACCGATTACTAAGAACTGTGGCCTTTGTGACAGGAAATCATGGATCTAGTAACACAACTGAGACAGTACTCCATAGGTGCGCAAATTCATTAGAACGAATTGATTGAAGACCGGTGTCACAAGGCTGGATATCTAAAAATATAAAATTAATTTGAGATCCCCTGTCGATAGCACTAATTACCTCGTGTGAATAACGAGCTAGTTGTGTTTCATAAGAACGATTTCACCTGAATCCGTGCAGGTTGAATGCCAACGGATCGTTTTCTGTGAGGTATTGCACCATATACAAACACAGTATATGTTGCATAATCGTACTGCAGATCGATGTCAATGATGAGTCCGTAGTTCGGTGGATCTCTTTCCTTTCCTGTCCATTGGTGTGATTTGTACTGCTCGCCAATCTTTAGATAAGGATCTTTCACAGAGCGAGCACTTGTCGACGACTGCTAAAAATGGGTCTATTGCGTCAGTGTACTCCGGAAGGAAATTAACTGACACACACTCTGGACAGTAAGACTTGTATTTGAGTGTCCTAAGTTTCTTTGCTACACCGTGGGTATTTACGGCTAAATTACTCATTGTTGGCAGCTGTTCTGTGTTCTAATTCTGCAATATTTACTGTATCTTCTTTGGTGGAGGAACTTCAGGAAAACCGTGTTTAGTAACTTCATTTTATTGTCTCTATCTTCGATAACAATGACATCATCTTTCACTGAAGTCAACGTTAAGTTCAGAGCTTCTGTCAAACATCGTCAGTATTGGAGACTTTATGATCTTTTTGATCTGCGAAGCTTTTCTCGCTGCTTCTGCAACAGTCTCCATACCTGGTCTATGTTCCATGGGGATACTTTGTCGTCTATTCTTAATCAATGAAATGGAATGATCCCATAGGATCAGTTGTACGTAAGGCTGGTGGGTTAATTTGACTCACTGGTAGAATTCTGGAAAAAATGTTGTTGGTCCGCAGAGGAGATTGCTCACAAAACAATGTGCATAATTGTAGAATACGGCTCAAGTGCGAGGGACCCACGCCAAATAGAATCGTCAGGGGATATTGAAATAAAATAAAAATCCGCTAAAAGGTTGATCTTGTAAGAGCTGCAGCATATTATGTTGTTCAGAAATGGGAAAACAAACACATCAAACTTATCGAGTAACTATAGATTCAAAATTTGTAACTGCGTATAATATCTGTTCATGATTAAACTAACATTAGCATTACTCCACCAGTGCAAAAAGACATCTGATCATCTCCTCTGGAAGGAAGGAAAGCTAAACCCAAGTCCGGTTAGGAGAAGGATGGAGAAGGAAATTAGGAACCTAGAGGCAATTTTCCGCTAGAGAGTTGAGATACCACGGAAAAAAAAACAGGAAACAGAACACCTGTCCTCTCCAGTATTAATTATCTCCACGAGGACGTGTCTCTCCACCTCCGGCCGCTGAAGAATCATTACCAGCGCTTACCCTCCGTATAATCTTAACTTTAAGTCAATCCAACTTGTGAATGAGGATGCTATGACCAGTGAAATGACTGCTACGAAATCAGTGGCACAAAGACTGTCCGTATTTATTAAAACATTACTTATTCCATGTGTGTTTAGTCGATTTGTGCATCGTAACGGGGATCATTTTCATATATACACTCCTGGAAATTGAAATAAGAACACCGTGAATTCATTGTCCCAGGAAGGGGAAACTTTATTGACACATTCCTGGGGTCAGATACATCACATGATCACACTGACAGAACCACAGGCACATAGACACAGGCAACAGAGCATGCACAATGTCGGCACTAGTACAGTGTATATCCACCTTTCGCAGCAATGCAGGCTGCTATTCTCCCATGGAGACGATCGTAGAGATGCTGGATGTAGTCCTGTGGAACGGCTTGCCATGCCATTTCCACCTGGCGCCTCAGTTGGACCATCGTTCGTGCTGGACGTGCAGACCGCGTGAGACGAAGCTTCATCCAGTCCCAAACATACTCAATGGGGGACAGATCCGGAGATCTTGCTGGCCAGGGTAGTTGACTTACACCTTCTAGAGCACGTTGGGTGGCACGGGATACATGCGGACGTGCATTGTCCTGTTGTAACAGCAAGTTCCCTTGCCGGTCTAGGAATGGTAGAACGATGGGTTCGATGACGGTCTGGATGTACCGTGCACTATTCAGTGTCCCCTCGACGATCACCAGTGGTGTACGGCCAGTGTAGGAGATCGCTCCCCACACCATGATGCCGGGTGTTGGCCCTGTGTGCCTCGGTCGTATGCAGTCCTGATTGTGGCGCTCACCTGCACGGCGCCAAACACGCATACGACCATCATTGGCACCGAGGCAGAAGCGACTCTCATCGCTGAAGACGACACGTCTCCATTCGTCCCTCCATTCACGCCTGTCGCGACACCACTGGAGGCGGGCTGCACGATGTTGGGGCGTGTGCGGAAGACGGCCTAACGGTGTGCGGGACCGTAGCCCAGCTTCATGGAGACGGTTGCGAATGGTCCTCGCCGATACCCCAGGAGCAACAGTGTCCCTAATTTGCTGGGAAGTGGCGGTGCGGTCCCCTACGGCACTGTGTAGGATCCTACGGTCTTGGCGTGCATCCGTGCGTCGCTGCGGTCCGGTCCCAGGTCGACGGGCACGTGCACCTTCCGCCGACCACTGGCGACAACATCGATGTACTGTGGAGACCTCACGCCCCACGTGTTGAGCAATTCGGCGGTACGTCCACCCGGCCTCCCGCATGCCCACTATACGCCCTCGCTCAAAGTCCGTCAACTGCACATACGGTTCACGTCCACGCTGTCGCGGCATGCTACCAGTGTTAAAGACTGCGATGGAGCTCCGTATGCCACGGCAAACTGGCTGACACTGACGGCGGCGGTGCACAAATGCTGCGCAGCTAGCGCCATTCGACGGCCAACACCGCGGTTCCTGGTGTGTCCGCTGTGCCGTGCGTGTGATCATTGCTTGTACAGCCCTCTCGCAGTGTCCGGAGCAAGTATGGTGGGCCTGACACACCGGTGTCAATGTGTTCTTTTTTCCATTTCCAGGAGTGTAGTTTCCTTATTTTTATGTAAATGTGTGTAAATTCCTATGGGACCAAACTGCCGAAGTAATCGGTCCCTAGACTTACACACTACTTAAACTAACCTATGCTAAGAAACACACACACCCATTGCCCGAGGAAGGATCCGAACCTCCGGCGGGAAAGGCCGCGCCATCAGTAACATGGCACCTCTAACCGCGCGGCCACACCGCGTGGCTATTTTATGTAAGGTAAATCTGTACCACAGTTGAGTGTCATAGACTGTTAAAGTCAAAAAGTAAATGATTTCACGGTTTGACATAATCCAGGACAGCGTCTACACCGATCTGTGCATAGAGAATGAAATATGCATTCATGGAATACATGAAAATGCTACTTACTTTTGCAACAACGTTACATTATACTTTCACGTTTCACTCTTAAATGAAAATTAAGTAAATTAGAAACAACAAAACAGTTCTATGTTATTGAAGATGTGGCCGGTGAAGCAATTAAATAAAAGGCGGTTTTTATGTCTCCCCTGCATTTACAAAGAATTCTCAGTGGCTTATAGTGCATTTTGTTGTATGCATATAATAAATACGTTGTGCAACGTTTCTAGATTTATTGCTGTATTACAGTATTTTTACTGTTCTCATTTGTTTACGTAAGAAGCAAAGTTTACAGAGTAATTTTTGTAGGTACAAAATTACTGCATGGTTTTAGTTACTTTTGATCAGACATATGTCACCCTGAAATCCTACCTCGTGGTCTTCTGCACACAGGGATTCCGATTTTAGAAGTTTTGGATCACATTTTACATAAATGCTTCACTTTCACTGGGTAACTATTTAAAAAATCTGCTAGTGCAGTACATTTACTGTTATTTACATTACTGTTGTTTACATTTACTGTGTTGCCAACTACCGCTCTGTGTCTTTCAGTCGTCCTTTGTGTAGTGGTGTTTGAATTTAGTTGATACTCATTTTTTTGCTGTATACATGCATTTATTATTTTGTTGGGGGCGAGGATGTTCTGTGCAAAGAAGGTATTTCGAGAGGATGGATTCGCATTTTTTAAAAGAAGTGTCCATGGTGGAGTTATTGAATCACATGATGTTTTATCTGGTTCCAGAGAACTTCTCAAGTTGATGCATCATAGATACTTGAAAAGGTCTTTAGAATCATAAGTATCATTTGATAAAAGTACCTATGCCCGTGCTGCAGGCAGGATCCCTTGTTTCATTCGATGCTGAGATATTCCAGCACAGTTGGGGAGCCTCTGCGGTACTGTTTAAGTGTCGGGGGAATAAAAGTGGGATGAGGCGTGAATGGGAATCTGGACCGTGAAAGGAGGCGTGCTAGTGTAGTCTGCGCAGTTATGCAAAGCCTCTGTGCCATTGCGGCGCAGTGGTTGGACCACCTGCGTAATGAGCAGGAGACGCGGAATCGAATAATGGCCTAGGCACAAATTTTCATCCGTCGCTTCAGTCTGCATGCACACATCATTGTCTGGTTATATTTTACGTCTCGATGTTTCACAGGTTCACATGATCAGTGAGGACTTACTTTTTTTTTTTAAATTTGGTCACTTATAACTTTCCTATCCACTTAAAAGTCTGTGTGTTAAAATTTGGCTTTTAATGTTGAGAGTTTTGTGCATCGATTGTTTATTTTAATAATTTTCATGTCCTGTTCAACGATGGATGGTTCATGACCATACTAGTTTCATACCCCTATCTTTTTATGTGTTTTTCCTATCTGGATTTGAAATTTCTGTTGTCAACTCCCGATACAATGAATTGCACTCTTGACATTCTGTTATTTACTGGCCCCTTTACATTCGTCTGGTTTTTCTATCATTGTACATATAGTGACTGGAGTGTGTCCTTTGTTCTGTGTGCCATGTATGATCGTAATTTGTTCAATATATTTGCTACCTTGTGTGTTGATATGTGCGTGTATGTTAACGTGTACCGTTTATTTTTGCTATTCAAATGGATCAAATGGCTCTGAGCACTATGGGACTTAACATCTATGGTCATCAGTCCCCTAGAACCTAACTAACCTAAGGACATCACACAACACCCAGTCATCACGAGGCAGAGAAAATCCCTGACCCCGCCGGAAATCGAACCAGGGAACCCGGGCGCGGGAAGCGAGAACGCTACCGCACGACCACGAGCTGCGGACCTTTTTTTTTCTATTAACATCATAATTGTTTCTGTTCTGTGTGTTCCGTTTGAGGTGCTGGTATATTCTGAATGTACATTTTAAACTGAGATTTAGGCAACGTGAACATTTGCTTATGACGGCAATAAAAAGTGTGCGTTTCCGCATAAAAAGTATAATCGAGGGAAAAGCAGTAGCCGATGGCGCTACTTGCAAATTTATGGGGAGAGCTGCGGAAGAAGAAATGTCTGAAGCTAGGCCTGGAATAACAGTGCTCGCCTGTGACAAGAACTGCCGGGAGAGGACACGAATAGCTGGATCGAGGCCAAACGGCGCCCTTTCCTCCCCTGCTATCGACCTGTATTCGACTATCGACAGCGCGGCCGCCAGGAAGAGCGTGCGACCCAACTTGTGAGCATTCAGATGTAACATTCCTTATCTGATTTACTGCCACATCCCACTAACGCTTACGCCTTCCTCGTGTCCGAATTTTTACGTCTATGTAGGGAATATGTCCTGAAGCAAATACAGCTCTGCTGTGGAGGTTATACCAACATTTCATTAAACGACCAAAATCTTTCTCAGTGGAACGGTTCCTGGTATGTGACCGCGACGTCACGTTTTCACACAGACCAACGTTCTGCCCACGTGATGTAGTTACATCACTGGTGAATATAGGGCTCTGATGGAGTTCGCTAATGAGAATAAGAACCGAATGAGATTGCGCCGTGCTAATACAATGGACTGGCATTTGAATTGTCGACGGTCCAAATATTTGTTCGACCATACCGATTTAGAATTCATGCAATTTCACTAAATCGCATGAGGTAAGTGTCGAACCCTTTCACAAGGACACGAAGGACATCCTTCCCCACCCATCGTTGACGTGACTTCATACCCCTCTGTAATTTCCACCCTCAAACCGCTCCCATTACCCCTCTTTTTTTTCGAAACGTTCGTCTGCGTAGTAACATGACGATGGAATTACAATTATTGAAGATGAGAACGACCCCCGAATCTATCGCAAGAACAGTAAAAGTACTAGAATTTACTATTATTTCTTTAAATTCAGTATCGCCATTAGACTGTTTTTTATTTGCAGTGTTACATTTACACGATCTTGACTGATGGTATACTCAGTGATAAAGAAAGCAGTAGGCTTTTACGAGAAATATTGACACTTAGACAATGTGTCTAATAGTGTATTTTCAATAAGATGATACGCCATCTTAGGCACTGCATAACATTAAAACACGTAATAATGGCTCTGTAAAGCCAAAATCATGATCGTGTAAATGTAATACTGCGAAAGAAAAACAGTCCAATGGCGGTACTGACTTTAAAGAAATATATTATGACTGTGGCCCTACATTTTGAAAAAAAAATATTATTTCTCCTTTCAGGAGAGAGGAACGCAATAGTGTAATCTGAAACAACCTAAGTTTTCAGTTCTCAACTGCTAACATGCGGTTGGATGGAAATACGAAGTTGGACACCCATCTGTTAGCACCACAGAATCAAAGACGGCAAGTAGAACTACATCGGATAACACAGTACTGATAATGAAAGCAAGAATGAAAAAATTCAATTTATCGACCTGGAAAAGGCGTTCCACAATGTAAAATGGTGCCAGATGTTCGAAATCCCCAGGAAAACACGGGTGAGTTATACTAAAGATGGGTAATGTACAACATGGAACAATGAGATTTAAAGACCAAGAACGCCCCTACTATTGAATCTGTACATCGAAGAAGCAATGATGGAAGTAAAAGGAAAGTTCAAGAATGAAATTAAAATCCAAGGGGAAAGGACAACAGTGTTGAGATTCGCGGTCTCAGTGCAGGTAAGGAAGAATCACAGGCTCTACTGAATGGAATGGTCTAGTGTGTACAGAATATGTATTTAGAGTAAGTCGAAGAAAGACGAAAGTAATTAGGAGAAGTAGAAATGAGAACAGCAAGAAACTTAACATCACAATTGGTGATCACGAAGTCTGGGGTCTGAATCAGAGGCTGAGACGGTTCTGCGACCGTGTGGGCTCCAGATTCCTCGACTTGCCCCATAGGGTGGTGGGGTTTCGGGTTCCGCTGGATAGGTCAGGAGTCCACTACACGCAGCAAGTGGCTACACAGGTAGCAGGGGTTGTGTGGCGTGGACTGGGCGGTTTTTTAGGTTAGATGGCCTCGGGCAAGTACAGAAAGGGCAACAGCCTCAAAGGGTGCGGGGCAAAGTCAGGACATGCGGGTACCAAGCAGCAATCGGTATTGTAATTGTAAACTGTCGAAGCTGCATTGGTTAAGTTCCGGAACTTCAAGGGCTGATAGAAAGCACCGAAGCTGAAATCGTTATAGGTACAGAAAGCTGGCTGAAGCCAGAGATAAATTCTGCCGAAATTTTTACAAAGGCACAGACGGTGTTTAGAAAGGATAGATTGCATGCAACCGGTGGTGGCGTGTTTGTCGCTGTTAGTAGTAGTTTATCCTGTAGTGAAGTAGAAGTGGATAGTTCCTGTGAAGTATTATGGGTGGAGGTTACACTCAACAACCGAGCTAGGTTAATAATTGGATCCTTTTACCGACCTCCCGACTCAGCAGCATTAGTGGCAGAACAACTGAGAGAAAATTTGGAATAAGTTTCATATAAATTTTCTCAGCATGTTATAGTCTTTCAATTTATCAGATATAGATAGGACACTCAGATGTTTAGGACGGGTGGTAGGGACAGAGCATCGAGTGACATTATACAGAGTGCACTATCCGAAAATTACCTCGAGAAATTGAACAGAGAACCGACTCGTGGAGATAACATCTTGGACCTACTGATAACAAATAGATCCGAACTTTTAGACTCTGTAAGTGCAGAACAGGGAATCAGTGATCATAAGGCCATTGCAGCATCCCTGAATATGGAAGTTAATAGGAATATAAGAAAAGGGAGGAAGATTTATCTGTTTAGCAAGAGTAATAGAAGGCGGATTTCAGACTACCTAACAGATCAAAACGAAAATTTCTGTTCCGACATTGACAATGTTGAGTATTTATGGAAAAAGTTTAAGGCAATTGTAAAATGCGTTTTAGACAGGTACGTGCCGAGTAAAACTGTGAGGGATGGGAAAAACCCACCGTGGTTCAACAACAAAGTTAGGGAACTACTGCGAAAGCAAAGAGAGCTTCACTCCAAGTTTAAACGCAGCCAAAACCTCTCAGACAAACAGAAGCTAAACGATGTCAATGTTAGCGTAAGGAGAGCTATGCGTGAAGCGTTCAGTGAATTCGAAAGTAAAATTCTATGTACCGACTTGACAGAAAATCCTAGGAAGTTCTGGTCTTACGTTAAATGAGTAAGTGGCTCGAAACAGCATATCCAGACACTCCGGGATGATGACGGCATTAAAACAGAGGATGACATGCGTAAAGCTGAAATACTAAACACCTTCCTTCCAAAGCTGTTTCACAGAGGAAGACCGCACTGCAGTTCCTTCTCTAAATCCTCGCACAAACGGAAAAATGGCTGACATCGAAATAAGTGTCCAAGGAATAGAAAAGCAACTGGAATCACTCAACAGAGGAAAGTCCACTGGACCTGACGACATACCAATTCGATTCTACACAGAGTACGTGAAAGAACTTGCGCCCCTTCTAACAGCCGTGTACCGCATGTCTCTAGAGGAACGGAAGATTCCAAATGATTGGAAAAGAGCACAGGTAGTCCCAGTCCTCAAGAAGGGTCGTCGAGCAGATGCGCAAAACTATAGACCTATATCTCTGACGTCGACCTGTTGTAGAATTTTAGAACATGTTTTTTGCTCGCGTATCATGTCGTTTTTGGAAACCCAGAATCTGCTCTGTAGGAATCAACATGGATTCCGGAAACAGCTATCGTGTGAGACTCAACTCGCTTTATTTGTTCATGAGACCCAGAAAATATTAGACACAGGCTCACAGGTAGATGCTATTTTCCTTGACTTCCGGAAGGCGTTCGATACAGTTCCGCACTGTCGCCTGATAAACAAAGTAAGAGCCTACGGAATATCAGACCGGCTGTGTGGCTGGATTGAAGAGTTTTTAGCAGACAGAACACAGCATGTTGTTATCAATGGAGAGACGTCTACAGACGTTAAAGTAACCTCTGGCGTGCCACATGGGAGTGTTTTGGGACCATTGCTTTTCACAATATATATAAATGACCTAGTAGATAGTGTCGGAAGTTCCATGCAGCTTTTCGCGGATGATGCTGTAGTATACAGAGAAGTTGCAGCATTAGAAAATTGTAGCGAAATGCAGGAAGATCTGCAGCGGATAGGCACTTGGTGCAGGGAGTGGCAACTGAGTGACTCTTAACATAGACAAATGTAATGTATTGCGAATACATAGAAAGAAGAATCCTTTATTGTATGATTATATGATAGCGGAACAAACACTGGTAGCAGTTACTTCTGTAAAATATCTGGGAGTATGCGTGCGGAACGATTTGAAGTGGAATGATCATATAAAATTAATTGATGGTAAGGCGGGTACCAGGTTGAGATTCATTGGGAGAGTCCTTAGAAAATGTAGTCCATCAACAAAAGAGGAGGCTTACAAAACACTCGTTCGACCTATATTTGAGTATTGCTCATCAGTGTGGGATCCGTACCAGGTCGGGTTGACAGAGGAGATAGAGAAGATCCAAAGAAGAGCGGCGCGTTTCGTCACAGGGTTATTTGGTAACCGTGATAGCGTTACGGAGATGTTTAGCAAACTCAAGTGGCAGACTCTGCAAGAGAGGCGCTCGCCAGGTTTCGATAGGGTGCGTTTCTGGATGAGGTATCGAATATATTGCTTCCCCCTACTTATACCTCCCGAGGAGATCACGAATGTAAAATTAGAGAGATTCGAGCGCGCACGGAGGCTTTCAGACAGACGTTCTTCCCGCGAACCATACGCGACTGGAACAGAAAAGAAGGTAATGACAGTGGCACGTAAGGTGCCCTCCGCCACACACCGTTGGGTGGCTTGCGGAGTATAGATGTAGATGTAGATATGAAGTTAAGGCATTCTGTTGCCTAGGCAGCTAAATAACTCATGACGGAAGGAAGAAGGAGGACATAAACAGCAGACTAGCACTGGCAAACAGGGCATTCGTTGCCAAGGAGACGTCAGTTAGTATCAAATATAGGCCTTAGTTTGAGGAGGATATTTCTGAGAATGTACGTATGGAGCATAGCATTGTATGGTAGCGAGACACAAAGTGTGGGAAAACGTGTAGAAGAGTATAGAAGCATCTGAGATGTGGAGTTACAGAATGGAAAATTAAGTGGGCGCATGAGGTAAGGACTGAAGAGGTTCTCAGCAGAATCGGAGCAATCGAATCTATGGAAAACACTGACAAGAAGAGTGGACAGGATGATAGGCTATCTCTTAAGATATCACAGAATAACTTCCAAGATACTATAGTGGTTGTAGAAGGCAAAAATTGTAGAGGGAGGCAGAGGTTGAAATACATCCAGCAAATAATTGAGGACGTAGGTCGCAATTGCTACTCTGAGATAAAAAGGTTGGCACACGTGAGGCATTCGTCAGTTTGTCAGAAGGCAGGGTGGTAGACACCAACGTGACCGTAAGTGACCTCGTGCACGGTCACAGAAAGCAGCGATTCTCGAGGCCCATGCAAGTCGTGGAATCATGATGTGAGGAGATATTTGTTATGAGAACATGACTATTGCAATTGTCGAAGGAAGCCTGAATGCTTGCTACTACTTGGCAAGAGCGGTTACTCCTGTTGTCATATCCCTGGTGCCCGGGACACCTACTTCAGGAGCACAGCGAGGGGGACACGGCAAGTGCCATAATCTGAGTTCCTAGAAACTTCACCCAGTGGACGAGGAGTCAAAATAAGTAAACACGTGTCACGGGTTATCCGTAGGTACTCGACTATTTCTGAGAGACGACAGTCGAACTTTTTGATGTAATTTAGATGCCTTTACCACGCGAAAATGTCAGCCAAAATGGTGGCTCGGTGGCTAGCGCCGCTGCCTCTCACTTCCGCGCCCCGTCTTCGAAACTCGATTATTGTTTTATTTATTTTATCTATTGTTTTTAATTTATACACTCATGTTCGTTATTAAACGAATGTCACTTCTCAAGTTAGGGGATGCAAGAACGTTATATTAGTTGTAAAATTGCAACTGGATATCACATTGTCATATACTTGTTACATAATACGAGTACATGTCTATAACGTAATATCAAGGGTTACTATCTATTTAAATTCTCAAATTCTTACATTTCATTCTTACATCAATTCGTAAATGAATAATTAAATTTTTCCTTATTTTCAATCTTCAGGAAACTTAATACATCTCTTGGATGGTAACGATCGTAGAAACATTCGAAACACAGAAATTCCGAACACGACGAGCATCGCGAAGGCAGGTTCGCCCCAGTGACATTTCTTCGCAAGAATCTCACACAGGAAAGGAATGTCGTTAACGACGATGACGATTCCTTGCGTTGGCATGAAGGATCACATTTCCGAAAACTGCCGCTTGCAACTGATTATGAATAAAGATAATTTCAGGAATCTCACAGTATTTGAAACACTTCTCTCGTTCATTTATTGTTTTACTAGTAAGTGAATGAAGAAAACGTTATTTCAATCTACACTGCAAAACACTCGTTTAATAATCTTCTACGGAAGTGGGTAAATCAATAAAACAAAAATAATAATCGTGTTTCGAATACGGGTAGCAAAAGCGTTAAGCATTAAGCTATCCACTGTGCCACCTCTTCGGTTGCACTATTTATTCGCTACGGAGCACAAAAAGTGCCGAAACTTGGACCCTCGTTTACTCACAAACAATTGAGTATCTACAGATAACCCGAGACACAGCTTAGTTTATTTTCAACACACTTCCACTAAGTTTCTGTAAATCGGATTTTGGCACTAGCAATATCCTCTTCATGAGGATCACGCTCAACTCCTTTGAGGAATGTACGATTCTTTAACTGGACTGCTAAGGCCCATAGAGTTGTATGGAATGCAATGGAAAAATTTCACACCAGCCTCCAGTCAGCAATCTTTATCAACCGGCACTGCACGTGTAGAAGAAATTCTTCGAGATGACATTCGGAATTTGTTTTCTTTCATGCCACGACGTAGACAGTGGTGTATTTCTAATTGTGAGGGTCATACCTCGCGCTGATCATGATGGCCATGAGTTCTAAATCCAATGAAAGTTTAATCATTCAGTGCTCCTCACATTCTGAACTTCTCCACAGAGTTTAGTCATTATCGAACGGGTGCTTCATGTATTAACATTTTTTCATGTCAATCAGCGTAGAAATTAAGTAATGTGGCAGTCTATTCTCACTAGCATCCTCTAATTACGTCCTCCATGTGTTTTTTTAATTAGCTTCCATTGACTGTTTCCTACGTTAAATTACTTTGTTTAATGTGCAAACTCTGCTAGACTATTGCGAACAACTTCTTAAATTGAGTACTTAGCTACAGGTCAGATCTTTGAAGACCTTCTTACTGCACTGTTATCTGTTACAGTATTACTGAGATGGTAGGAAATGATGCATATGGGTTTTCAACTAAAATTTGTTTACGCTGCAATAGTCTATTTCCGCGTTTTGAATTGTGGTAGATGTGCAGAGACTCAAGGCTTTGCTCTTGACACTGACTTATTTACGAGCTTACTATTTCAGGTTGTACCGCTCACAAACAAACATTCTTCGGAAGCGGTAGAAGCGGTTTGTTAGTGTAAGAAACGGAAGTCAAACATCCGCCGTTGATGCATTACACGGTCACTCACGAGATTACCCTAGTGGCTTCCTGACAAGGTGACCTACGTCGGAGATTTACCAATCTCTTCCATCTTTTTGGAACAGTTGTAGTGTGAAATGCCAAGATCGCTCACCGCTACCGAGTGTCGCCTTATGAATATTGCTCTTGTTGCTTTCTCTGTCTCTTAAAAATCGTGAACTGATGGCTAGCGTCTGTCGACAGGATCTTTCAAAAAATATGGTTTTTATTTAGTATAGTGAAATCATGGCAACTGGTAAGGACTGTCGGAAAAAAACTAGTCACAAAAGCAGGTAACGTAGTTTCCAATAATTTGTCTTTCTTACACCTTTAGACAAAACCACAGCAGAAGGAGGTCAGTGTCGATGACTGAAGACCCATTACAGTCACTGCACCTCACACAAACGTTGAGAGGTTTTTGCTTTAATGTTACTAATTTAAATGTGCTAACAACGTTGAGCATTAGTATGACTACACTCAGAATGATACTAATATTGCGCACAGTATTTAGATTGGTTACAAAGAGAGTAGAAGTAAGTAGGTCACAGGAGTGAATAAACACGGTCTCCGGCAACTTCCGAAGTATTTAAACTTTGATGTTGGAGTTCATAGCGAACAGGGAGCATAAACAGGTAGGTCACGAGAGTAATGAAACAGTACCTTCAACGTCTCTGGTAAGTATTTAGCCACTGACGTCAGACTTTGTAGCGAACGGAAATAAATACCACGAAAGATGTTACTTGCAAACTTCCTGGAGTAATATCCCAGAACTGTCGTCATCGTATTTTGTACGTTAATTATTTAAGATAGTAGGCATGTATTTATGTATATTCAGTGCAGCATTTACAAGGCTGGTAAGTGAACGGAAGTTATTTCCTTGAAAGAGATTCTGGTAACAAGGCAACATGTAAAACATACACTACGTTCGGAAGAGTCTATTTGTGTCGAGGTTTATAAATTACTGTATTATTTACTGGGATTAGCTGCGTGGGAAACATTTAATTGCGTATATTTTTAAAACGCGGAGTAAAAGCACGAAAAAACTGGAAATGTGTTTCTGTAGACATGTTTAAGGAACTTAGTTTGAGACACCCATTCAACAAGGAACGAATAATTAGACAATTATTTAATTCCTGCTTGTAAAATCAGTACTATTAACAAACTACAGTGTATAAATTGAACTACCTTTTGTCATCAAAGATGATAAGATGCGGTCTTACATACTCTTCTGCAAAGTACGCGCGTGTCAGTTTGCAAACAAGCATTTATTTATTTTGAACAGTCTGACAATACACACATCAAAAAAATATTTGCATCACCTTGGTTCCGAGAGTTCCGCAACCTGTACAGAAAATCGGAATGGAGACCGACATAAACATCATTTCCTCCCTTTTTATTGCTATGAAAACTAAACATTGCATGTTGTATGACCGTACAGCGAGACCTTCAGAGGTAGTTATTCAGATTGCTGTGAGACCGACATAAACATCATTTCCTCCCTTTTTATTGCTATGAAAACTAAACATTGCATGTTGTATGACCGTACAACGAGACCTTCAGAGGTAGTTATTCAGATTGCTGTACACACCGGTATCTCTAATACCCAGTAGCACGTCCTCTTTCATTGACGCATGCCTGTATACGTCGTGGCATGCTATCCACAAGTTCATCGAGGATGTGTTGGTCCAGATTTTCTCGCTCCTCAAAGGCGATTCGCTGTAGATCCCTCAGAGTGGTTGGTGGGTCACGTCGCCCATAAACAGCCTTTTTCAATCTATCCCAGGCACGTGCAATAGGCATCATGTCTGGATAACGTGCTGGTCAGTCCAGTCGAGCGATGTCGTTATCCTGAACGAAGAGCACAAGGTGTGCACGATGGGGGCGCGAATTGTCGTCCCATGAAGACGAATGCCTCGCCAATATGCTGCCGATATGGTCGCACCATCGCTCGTAGGATGGCATTCACGTATCGTACAGCCGTTACGGCGCCTTCCGTGACCACCAGCGGCGTGTGTCGTCCCCACATCATGTCACTCCAAAACATCACGGAACCTCCACCTTGCTTCAATCGCTGGACAGTCTGCAATCAGCCTGACCGGGTTGCCTCCAAACACGTCTCCCACCGTTGTCTGGTTGAAGGCATATGTTACACTCATCGTTGAAGAGAACGTGATGCCAATACCGAGCGGTCCATTCGGCATGTTGTTGGGCCCAACTGTACCGCGCTGCATGGTGTCGTGGTTGCAAAGATGGACCTCGCCATGGACGTCGGGAGTGAATTAGCACATCACACAACCTATTGCGCGCAGTTTGAGTCGTAACACGACGCCCTGTGCTGCACGAAAAGCATCATACAACATGGTGGCGTTGCTGTCAGGGTTCCTCCGAGGCATAATCCGCAGGTAGCTGTCATCCACTGCGTTAGTAGCCCTTTGGCGGCCTGAGCGAGCCGTGTCATCGACAGTTCCTGTCTCTCTGTATCTCCTCCATGTCCGGACAACATCGCTTTGGTTCACTCCGAGACGCCTGAACACTTCCCTTGTTGAGATCCCTTTCTGGCACAAAGTAAAAATGTGGACGCGATCGAACCGCGTTATTGACCAGCTAGGTATGGTTGAACTACAGACAATACGAGCCGTGTATCTCCTTCCTAGTAGAATGACTGGAAAATATGGCATTTCAAAGCTATTACTCACGTATTATGTTTTAATTTTCTCTTCTCCTGAGTATGTTTCCCTTTTGCACAGTCGTGGGCAATGTGGATTATTGAACAGTCATTTTCCCTTCTAATGAATACATAGATATCATGTATGAGAAGACACGTTATACAGTTTACAGTAAAAGGACTCTGCATATGCTGACACCACGGAAAATACTTCTGCCTGATAAGGAATTGAACCTCACTCATTGGGAGAAAATCGCAGCACCAAAAAATAATTAATGAAGAGAAATGAAATTTCGGGAATACATTTGCCTATGTCACATTTGTAAGTGATTAATAGTGCAATGTCACAAGTTAATGTAAGAGCGAGATAAGTCACTGAAAAAGAGGAGTATTGGTACATTAATAACCGGTGTAACCACAAGAGAGTCGAATGCTACCCTGCACACCTGCCTGAATTGTGTTGTACAGGTGCCGGATGTCAGTTTGTGGGATGGAGTTCCATGCATTTTCCACTGGTCGATTAATACAGGGATGATTAATTCTGGCTGTGGATGACACGAAATAACAACAGACATCGTCTTTCAGAAGTAGAAACACCCCTTCCGTTCATGTCTTCCTTAATGTTACGTTTTCCGTCAGTGTCAAGCTGAGATAATTTTTCTTCCCTTCTTGTTTTGCCATCTGCCTCCTTATAATTTATTTATCTTTTTAGTCTGAACTAATTACCATTAACATACGCGAGTATAAACTGCATTTTCATGTAAGAGGAAGGTTGGCCCTTAGTTTTAAAGAATTTATGACCAGAACCAATTTTTTGCTTACTTTTATGTATGTAATTGATTTTCTAATTTATTTTGACTATTCCTAGTTAGTATATTTTGTTATAGGGTGAAATCAATAATTATTTAGTATCTTAAATTCTATTGTTGACATATAAACAAATATAAATTCGGTACTAATTATAAACATTTGGAAGACGAAATACTAGTAATCTTAAAATATCTTTTTGGCTCTATTCAAAAACATGTTATCGAAGCCAAACCTTGATTAATTTCAAAGTAATTAACAGTTTTGTCAAAAGTATTGTTTACGTACCTATATACGTTAATTTCAAGATTTAAACAAATAATTCGGCCTAACCCTTGTAGTAGAAGAAACTGTTAATTAGAACCAATTTTTCGATGTAGTCAGTTAATTTAATGCGCTAAGTTTTAATTGTAATTTCTGTAAATTTAACTTCGAACAATGTGTAGTTACAGTACCTACTATTGTGATGATATATGCGGGCCACATTTTTGGTCACGAGGCAGCCAGTCCACGGCCGAGTTTCAGACAAGGAACCTGTCTTGGTCATAACAGAAACAATGCTTCAACTTACCAGTGTAATACGTGTTACACAATTAGGCTGTGTGTTAAAACAGTGACAGTGTCTGCTCCACACGTACGTTTCTATTATTGAAGAACTGTGAACTTCGTTAGGCTTTTACTGCTCGTAGACGTTCAACAGTAAACTATTGTAGGAGTATGTGGATGGTTCGTCTGCTAACTCATAATGAGGCTTATAGGAAGCTAGAACAGTAGTGCACTGGCCATATATAACTGTGTATTATTGGTGGGTTGTGAAAAGTGAAAGTAAAAGACTGTGAAACGCAAATGTGCATCTGGTGGCTACATTATTTACCGTCGTCAGTGTCCAAATTACAAATCCCATTTTTCAGTCAGTGTAGCAACGCAGTACGTCGACACCGAGAGCAACAAATGAGGAAATAAATAAAGCAGGCGGCAGAACTGCTACAAGGTGATAACGTTCTTATACAAGGTATTCATTACAGTTGGAGCAGAAGTGCTTTTCAAAGGAACCATCTCAATATTAGTCCAACTCGACTGATAGGAACAACGTAAAGCTAAATCTCTATTGTGTCAGAAGGTCTATTGAATACGGGTCCAGTCTCTTAATAACTGCTGCTCTGTTGGTAATTGTAATTTTACGGTAAATAATTGTCGAATTTACCAATTAATATATTTCACTAGCTAAGTATAATGCAACATCGTGCGCAGCTAAAATTAGAAAGATATTAGAAAAGCGTTCATTATTGGCTATGAGCATACAAAACTGACTCTTGCGGAATGTCGTTTATGCTGGGTTAAGTGAAAAATGTCTTGTACTTTATCGAAAACTTTGTTTGCTGAAAGCTGTGTTACTACTATTACTACTACTGGTAGCTACGAAGTCTGTAACCAGTCAACAAGACTTCTTTTAGAGCTTTTTGAATCCACTTCACACATTAACGGTGCATTATGCTTTTCGGCCTTTTGGCCATACCTGTTACCGTCAACATAAGCCAAATTTTTCCTGTTTTCTCTAATATTACCCCTACAGTTTCTAAAAATGACAAAAATCTCCAATAACTGTCACATGCTATAATGAATCACCCTCCTCTAACATTACTTTTTTTATACAGAGATAACTGATACCATGTATACTATCGATTCTTGCATAGGTCAAAATTATCTCAGCTGTTTCATTAAAACAATTCGTATGTTTTTATATACAATTTATTATATTTCAGCTTAAAATTTATACAAAGGAAATTAATGTGTTACAATCGATATGCACTAACAGTTAAAATTACTCTTGTTTCAAAAATGTTTGAAATTACGAAATTTCTGTCATACTTAAAATTCACATAATTAATTGCACATTCTAACGCTAATTATTACATTTACTTCTACATTTATGTGCAAATTAATGATATATTTTAGCAAAGATTCCTCTTTGGTAAAGAAAGTTTGTAAACTCTACTGCTTTGTAAACTATTTGGAATAATGTGAGTACCGCAGAATGTAAGTAGTCGTGGGTATGCCGCTGGTGGAAGTAGACGTTTTTTAAGTTTGTCACCAAAAATGTCATTATTGGTTTTTTAATGTGGAAAATGTAAAAACTGTGATGTTGAAAGATGTGACAAAGAATAAAATTCAAGAATAATACAGGCAAATCTTCATCAGTTATTTAGTCTTCAAGAAGCTACAAAGTCGAAATTTCAGTTGCGAGACTGTATGTTTAGACAAGACTTTCAGCCATCGACAGTAACAACGAGATAATGAAGGTAAGTAAAAATTTATTCTTTTCTATATCTTAAGCCTCTCGAAACTTTCAAAATTTGTGTGAAGAATGAGAATTTTGATACTGATGTGTGGTAGGGTAAGATTACAAAGCACTTTACATCTGCAGCGAAATTTATCGCAGGCGAACTAGATTCACTCAGAAAAGGAATAGCTCAAGGCAACAGAAACTGAAGGAAGCGAACATCATGGAGGGTTTTTGTAAATGATACATCCTCTGAAAAACGAACTGAATCCCTGAAACACTTTGCACTGCCTAAAGAATGAAACAACTGTCTCCTCCTCCTCCTCCTTCATTATCAGATAGAGCTATCGAAAATAGCAGCGATCCAAGAGTTCACTTAAAAACTGAGGCTAGGAAGTTCGGCGTCTTTCTCTGAGGGCGCCTCCAGGCGTCCGGCAGAGTGCGAGTTATGGAATGGGAGCGAAGCGACAGATCCAGAAAGCAGCAGTGGAGCGGTCTTCTGGAGAGATGTCTTCCGTGACCCCCGCTGCTTATCGGCGGACACCAGGCGCCGTTCAGGAGCTATGCCCGCGGCCACTCCCCCCTTCTCCAGCCCACTCGTCCACTGTCCCCCTCCCCCCCCCCCCCCCTCCCCGACGCGAACTCCCATCACGGCCTTGGCCAGCACCGCTTCATTCAGCACGAGGGCCTTCTTCCTGTGGCGTCTGCTGTCGCCCGCACAGTAGCGATCGCTCCCGCAAAAAGTCGTCCCGGGTGCGGGCGTCCCGCACGGTTTAGTTTTTGTGCCACTCTTGCCGGGCCATTAGCTAGCTGGTGCGCGCGTCATCAGCAGGTCGACCTTTTTCGTGTTTCTTGTTCAGGAGTGTTCTCCCACTTTATTTCCTTTAATAGATAGACTAATCATCAAATCAGCTGCACACCCTCTCTTTGTGTGCCTCGTGCAACGGGTTAAGCTAGTCTCAGAGGCCTCATTTCAACAAATTTGGGGAGTCATTCTTCACTGAACTCAGAATTTAGTAGTTACACAACATAAAAAAATTAGACAAACTGTTATAAGCTTTTTAACGCGTACTGCGCGGATGCACTGTAGCATATACGTGTTAAAAAAGGCGATAGGCAGAAACGCGGTTTGGCGGGAGGGGGGGGGGGATTTATACACGGATGCTATTTGTGCTAGGAACATGAGGTGAAAAGTTTTTCGTTTAGCCTGAACCAGCTGCATATATACAGACCTTCGAACATCTGTCTTACTGTAAACGTGTTCCAGTGTATTAAGTAAGGTTGAAAGACGAACTGGAGCTGCCGTCTGCCAAACTGTGCGAGTCGATTAATTCTTTTTGCCAAAGCTGAAATTAATGTTCAGCAAACGGAATAATTTGTATGTGCACTGTTTAGATTTTATAGGCAAAAAGAAAAAAAAAAATCAAATGGGTCTGAGCACTATGGAACTTAACATCTGAGGTCGTCAGTCCCCTAGACTTAGAACTAATTAAACCTAACTAACCTACGGACATCACACATATCCATGCCAGAGGCAGGATTAGAACCTGCGACCGTGGCGGTCGCGCGGTTCCAGACAAGCGCCTAGAACCGCTCGGCCACTCTGGCCGGCAGGTGAAAACAGTCACCCTCGAATAACTCCGGACCAGAACTAGACCGGTGTCAGATGTCGTCCTCCGGTCTGTCGGAGCTTGGTCTAAGGTAGTTTGAAAAATATCTTGCATCGTTCGCATTTTGCGTGCAGAAAACACATTTTATGCGATTTTTTTGAACCACGCCACTTCTATACTTAATCGTTCAGACTTTATAACGAGGTAAATAAATGGATAAAGTCAAAACGAACTTTTTTACCCAGTAATCATTAACTGTTGTCGAGATACGATGATTTAAAGTCGAGCTAACCGCTGGGCGTAAAATCCGTTCTTACATAAATTGAAAACGCTGAAACGCTTTAAAGTAGAGAGGTACGTTTTCTTAGAATTCTCCCAATATAACGAAGTCAATCAGTTGTCTTCCTTACAACCGACGCTCGTTCCCCTTCGTTTCGGCTTGCAGCGTTGCAATTCGACGCGACGGTGTCCAGCAACACATTGTTAGGATCGTGTTTCAACAATATGGTGAAAGGCTACAGTACCGCCCGACATTGAAAATAGGTACAACATTCTTCCTTATTCTTGTCAGAACAACGTATTTTTTGTAATAATAACTCAATTTCACTTAATACACCGCAGCTGGATACCAGTGTAGGAAAGAAGGACAATATATTTATTTAATTGATCACATGTGCACTCCCACAAAATAAATCCCTACGTCCAATTTGATGAGATCTGTGAAATGAATGAATGTATGGTCGTCTGCTAACCGCAGATAGTGAATGTGCAATATATGATCATCTTTGAGGCGATCCTTTAGTCACCTTTGGTGGAACCAAAGAGATGAAATTTACCCAATACGGTAGCATGGTGCTCCCCCACGTCGGCGTAGGTGCGAGATGACCTGAAGAACGGCCATGTTTCAGCACTCTGGCGCTGGATCTTGTGTTGGTAAGACCTGTCTTAGGTGTGCTCCGTAAAGACAAAAGAGTGGAGAGAATGGTATGCATGTGAAATACTTAAGAGTAGTTTGGAATAATTATTTCTCTATTTCGGGAACTTTTTGGGGTAGAATTAAATGACATGCAGGTAATATTAAGGGGATCATAGTAATCTTCGGAAGTGACCAACGGTCACAACGAAACCACGTGTAGCAATAAGTTGAAATACTTGCGAGTGCTAGTACTAAGTTAAATACTTCCGAGTGTTAAAGTTAAGCTTAATTACTGGCATGTGTACTATAAGTTGGAAATATTTAAGAAATGGCGTGTGCAGGACTTGAAATTAGAGACGAGCACTTCCACGTGGTGAGTACTGTGTGAGTCTCTATCTGTGTATGAGACAAAGGATAAAGAGAAGTACTCGTCCAAGGTATCAGTTGAGGACTCGCGTGTGTGACGACCATGATCTTAATATTACTTTGCGTGTTATGTTTCCGTGTGATTCTGGATTCAAACTGTAATATTCTGAGTGAGAAGCAAGGTGAGTCAGCCGTCTATCCAGCAACGCCACTTGGCTTGCACTGCACAGGAAGACATGCACATATCCTCCAGAATTCGTAGTAGGAAAGAAAAGTTACGAAGTGGGGCAGTGTCGTGTGAAACTGGGATGAATACTAATTGAAGTGGGAAAGCTGAAAGTGAAGTGATGCTAACGTTGTGACTATTCTTTGTGATGTATTCTATGTTCCCAGTGTGATGTATTTCATGTAATTTAAGTATGTGTAGTTTGTATGGGAGAATAGGTTCAGAGGCAGTGGGTTATGCATGTTCCTTTTTTGTACCGCTCGGTGTGGAGTAAATTTTCGTGATGATGGGTGTGAGAGTCGAAGTGTGAGATATAGCAAAAGATACACCATCCTATCCAGAAAGTGCATTGTAGCGTTAGATAATTACGAGACCAGAAGATAGAGAATCACCCATGTAAAGCCATGCCCCAATGGGCGGAGTTTCTCATGTGTAATTGTTGTATAAAATGTAATGGTGTGTTTAGGTTCTCTCTGAACCATAATAGATTTTATCGGAATAAAAAGGATAGTGAAAAGAAAAAGATTGGTGGTTTTGTTCTTCGAATAGTGTGTAGTCATTATATCCAGAATTTATAATGTGTGCACCATTCATATTCAGTACGATGGCCATGTGTTGATCAAAGCCGTTGGGTAAGAAAAAAAATGTGGTATTGCCAGAGAGTAGTGAACAATCAGAGTTGCGTAAACTCCTAATAGTCAGACGTGCGTTATCCGTTTCCGTTGTGTAATATTCAAACAGGAGAATAGTTTGTAGCTTCATTGTGGGTACTAGAGCTCATAAACTGTCATTGATGTTACTCGAGAAATAAGAATAAATCCACCCACTTCGCAGACCACTCATCTTGCGAGCCTGCCTGCTTGGTGCCACAGTATGAGCAAGGCAAGTGGGTGCCTCTCAATGGGATTGTCTTTCCTACTCATCTGCAGTATCTTAGATTTTTCTGTGTAATATAGCAAGCTGCCATTCAGCATATCAAACAAGAATTCTAAATTATCTTGAATCATTCTTCTGTCATTCAGTGACGATGTTTCTCTTACACTACGTCGTCATCAGAAAACACTCGCAGAATGCTGCTCACTCTCTGCGTCATATCGTTTACGTATATAGAGAGACAAGATCTTCGAGCTATCTTTGAGACACTCACGTATCTGTGAGCCTACTTCGTATGCTCAGACCTTAGCTGACACACTGCGCGGGGCTCTACATGAAACACTTTCCTCAAATAAAAAATCTGCCTGTTTCCAGTTATCCATAGTTCCCAGGATATCGTTCGAGAAAAGGACAAGTTGAGTTTCGCACAAGCAATATTTTCCACAGGACAAAAATTATTGAACTATATGGAATGACATCGTCATAACTTCTGAACGATTTGCGTTAGAACGTTCAAATTGCACGACTGGTCGCCGGGCATGATCGGAACTAGTATATGAATAAGGTTTGGTTCAGTGACGAAGTCCGTTTTCATTCGGATGGGTCCGTCAGTAAGGAAAATTGGCGCATTTGGGGGACTGAGAAACCGCATTTCACGATCGAGAAGTCTTTTCACCCTCAACTTGTGGTGTGCAATGTCCAGTCGTGGAATAATCGGTGCTGTATTCCTTAATGGCACGGTGACTACCGAAGCGTACTTGAAGGTTCTGGAAGATAATTTAACCCCATTATCCAAAGTGACACTGAGTTTGGCAAGATGTGGTTCACGCAAGACGGAGCTCGACCCATCGAAGGTGGAGAGTGCTTGATGTCCTGGAGATCATTGGGGACCGCATTCTGGCTCTGGGGTACCAAGAGGCCACTGGTGTGGGCCTCGATTTGCCACCATGTTCTCCGGATCTGAACACATGCAACTCTTTTTTGTGGGGCTATATTACAGACAAGGTGTACAGCAATAACACCAAAACCACTGCTGAGTTGAAAAAAGTCATTCAGGTCATCGACAACATCGATGTTCCAGCTCTTCAGCGGGTCATACAGAATGTCGGTATTCGTCTGAGCCACGACATCGAGGCATACCGAACATGTCATAACCTAAATCCGAATATCTGTAGTGACGTTTACGTATAGAATAAACTGTGTGCACACGGTGGTTTGTAACTAATTTTATTTTTTTTTTCATATAGTTCAATAATTGTCACCCTGTAGAACAGTGCTGATTTATGGATAGAAGGTTTTCTGCTTTATGAAATTCGAGCTTAAGATATGTGCAAGAAATCTGCAGCAAAACGGCGCTACACTATTCATTAAAGGGCTGGATATCGGTCTGTAGCTTTGGAGATGTGCTGTATTTCCACATGGTGAAACATCCAACTGCCAGTGACGTTTACATGTAGAATAAACTGTGTGTACACGGTGGTTTGTAACTAATTTTAGTTTTTTTTTCATATAGTTCAATAATTGTCACCCTGTAGAACAGTGCTGATTTATGGATAGAAGGTTTCCTGCCTTTATGAAATTCGAGCTTAAGATATGTACAAGAAATCTGCAGCAAAACGACGCTACACTATTCATTAAAGGGCTGGATATCGGTCTGTAGCTTTGGAGATCTACTGTATTTCCACATGGTGAAACATTCAACTGCCAGTGACGTTTACATTTAGAATAAACTGTGTGTACACGGTGGTTTGTAACTAATTTTAGTTTTTTTTTCATATAGTTCAATAATTGTCACCCTGCAGAACAGTGCTGATTTATGGATAGAAGGTTTTCTGCCTCTATGAAATTCGAACTTAAAATATGTACAAGAATTCTGCAGCAAACCGACGCTACACTATTCATTAAAGGGTTGGATATCGGACTGTAGCTTTGGAGGTTTGCTGCATTTGCACAGGATGAAACATTCAACTGCCACCCTCTCCTTGCAAACGGGTCTATGGTTAGTAAGCAACTTATTTTTGTCCTGTAGTCACATCGCGTGTAAAAGTTCATTGGCTGTAACTACTGCGACTTCACGCTGTCGTTCGGCGTCTTAAGCCACTAAATCCAGAAGCGGGCCACAGTACTGTGTTCGCGGAAACTGTTTTCTATTCTTCATTTTAGTTAATGACGAATGGAAGGTGACATTTTACTGTGTTTTTCTGCAGCCAGGTATCATTTCCGTACTTGTTACGGTATTTAGGTCAGTAGAGGTTCACATTTAAAGACATTGCTCTGCAAAACTACAGGACGAGATAGATAAAGTAAAATAACACGTTAACAGCTCGGTGGAATTGAATGAAACTGCGGGAGTATGTTGCCAGAGGTCTCCCAGACTTGCACAGAAAGCTGGACGCCACATGGACTGAGGTCAGCATCAGCCCCAACTGCGGCTGGCCCTGAAACACGGAGCAGTTGAAGGAATGGGAAAAGAGCATCCGTGCTTGCGTGTGTGTGTCATTCAGCAAGCAGATGTGGTGCACTATGTCGTGTTCTTCGCTAGAAAATGACCCAGAGAATACAGTTGGATGACTTCACAAGGAGAGGAATTATAGGGAAACTGGAAGAAGGGCAGAGTGCGACGAGTGTAGCCCTGGAAGTTAGAACTGGTCACAGCATTATTTCACGTTCATGGAGATAATTGTGCACCACAGCCACTGCTGCCGGAAGGAGACGAAGTGGTGGACCACGCCCAACTATAGCAGCAGATGACCGCTACATTGTGCAACAGGAGAGAACCGCGGGTGAAATTGTAACCACATTTAACAGGACCGCAAGGCACGCAATGCCAACCTGCACAGTGACACAGGTACTGCATGAGTTTGGTCTCCTTGGCCGCCGATCAGTACGTTGTGCTTCACTGGCACCCGCACTTCGGAGGCATCTTTCGCGATGGTGCCAAGAGTATAGGGACTGGACCAGCGACGTGTGGCGTAGCGTGCTCTTCTCGGTTTAGGGTAGATTCAATCGGAATATTTATTCTGGACATAACCTCATTGTCGAACTTGGCTCATTTGGTGAACTAGCTGTTACGGTGTGGGAAAGCATAGTGTTCCACGGGCACACTGTCCTCCAAGACGCTGAATAAATGTTCGCTTTTTCTAGTTTGCATTCGGCCCTGACTTCATTCTTATTGATACCAATCCGCAAACGCATCGAAAAGCACAGGTGGAGAAACTCTTGGGACGAGACGTTATTCGTGTGGCATCCGCGCGATCTAAGGCGCCTTTTCACAGCCCGCGCGGCTACCCCTGTCGGAGGTTCGAGTCCTCCCTCGGGCATGGGTGTGTGTGTTGTCCTTAGCGTAAGTTGGATTAAGTAGTGCGTAAGCTTAGGGACCGCTGACCTCAGCAGCTTGGTCCCACAAGACCTTACCACAAGCTTCCAATTTCCGAGACGTTATTCATGGACTGGCCTTTTCAGTCTCCCAACTTAAATCGCGATAAGCACGTGTGTGATGAGTTGGGGACACGAATTGCAACACATTCACAAGGACAAATAACCGTCGTGCAGTTAAAACGACGCTCGTGAGGAAATGAAACGCTCTACCGCAAGAAATCATTCCAGCCTCAATGGCCAGCATAGGAGCACGTTGCAGGTCATGCAACGTCGTCCGTTGTGATCATACACTACGTTCCGCCTCTCGTTACGGGACCATCATAAATTTCGGTGACTTCAATGTAATTATTATCTTTGAATGACAGTGTCATTTCTGTTCGTATCTTTGCTCATTTATTCGAACTATTTTCTGTATTAGACTGTATCAGTTCTTTCTATATAGATTCCAAGCTTCATCGAGTAGGTCATTTGGCAGAGACACATCATGAGAAAGTTACTTTCGTCCTTAAGTTATGTACACCGGTGTATTTTGGAGTAAAGCTCCTACCTGGTCTAAGCTGTCTTTGTAGTAGTAGATAAGCTTGGAGATATAACCACTTAGGGAATTTGTTGGGAGAGTTGACTGCTGTCCGCCAGCAGCTAGAAGCTGCGGTGGCAACTGTCGACCGGCTTCATGTGTTCGCTGCAACTAAGTTCGAAGCAACACTTTCCGCCGATTGTGTGCAGAGTCACTGTGCCTTGCCTTACCCACTCGGTTAGCGGTTGTGCAGCTTGACGATTCTACGTGTGGTGACAGCAAACAGGGAAAGATCATTACTGTAAAAGAAGCAACCTAATGTGTATGCGGTGTTTACCTTTGATGGAATCGCTGCCTAGTGGAAGTGGATACATCGTAAGGAATCGAAACACGGGTTGCAATTACGTAGTTGCAGACTGCCGTTCACGTTGACGCCAATGACGTCCCACCGTTGGATATTGTGATAAGTCTCGGCTTACTCCAGGACAGGCGAAGCAGTGAAGGCAAGACGCTCTACCAGTCATGCCTCAGCTTTGCCCTGAGTGGTCTTCGGGCACCTCTAGTTCACAGGCAAGTGGTAGTTCTAAGCCAGAGGCAACGAATGTTTTGCGACGGACTCAGCTGTACTATCCTTCACCTGGGGTGGAGTACACCGGCAAACATGGCAATGCTAGCAATTACTAAATAGGTATGAGAATCGCATATAAATCCTAAATTCTTTACCTCCCTCTCTCTACCCGTCTTCTCATCACCCCTCCCCCTCTCTCCACACAGCCCCTCCTCCCTCACTTCTCCGTACATAACCTACATCCCCCCCTCCATCCCCCCCCCTCTCTCTCTCTCTCTCTCTCTCTCTCTCTCTCTCTCTGTCTGTCTGTCTCTGTCCGCAGCTCGTGGTCGTGTGGTAGCGTTCTCGCTTCCCACACCCGGGTTCCCAGGTTCGATTCCCGGCGGGGTCAGGGATTTTCTCTGCCTCGTGATGACCGGGTGTTGTGTGATGTCCTTAGGTTAGTTAAGTTTAAGTAGTTCTAAGTTCTAGGGGACTAATGACCATAGCTGTTAAGTCCCATAGTGCTCAGAGCCATCTGAACCATTTTGAATCTCTCTCTCTCTCTCTCTCTCTCTCTCTCTCTATCTATCTCTGTCTCCTCCTTCTCCCACTCTCTGTACATTTCCGTCTGAATGTTCAGTAGAGTATCATGTAAAAATCTGAAGTAAATACGTAAGGATCTGTTCGAGATATTTGGGAACAACGTTTCCCCTTTTATATGTTACACATATATTTATATGTGTACTATATTATTCGAGTTTTGTGATAGCAACACTTTCCCATTTGTGTATTTCATGTATGTATACAGGGTGTTACAAAAAGGTATCGCCAAACTTTCACCGGCCGCGGTGGTCTCGCGGTTCTAGGCGCGCAGTCCGGAACCGCGCGACTGCTACGGTCACAGGTTCGAATCCTGCCTCGGGCATGGATGTGTGTGATGTCCTTAGTTTAGTTAGGTTTAAGTAGTTCTAAGTTCTAGGGGACTGATGACCACAGCTGTTAAGTCCCATAGTGCTCCGAGCCATTTGAACCATTTGAGCCAAACTTTCAGGAAACATTCCTCACACACAAATAAAGAAAAGATGTTGTGTGGACATGTGTCCGGAAACGCTTAATTTCCATGTTAGAGCTCATTTTAGTTTCGTCAGTATACACTGTACTTCCTCGATTCACCGCCAGTTGGCCCAATTGAAGGAAGGTAATGTTGACTTCGGTGCTTGTGTTGACATGCGACTCATTGCTCTACAGTACTAGCATCAAGCACATCAGTACGTAGCATCAACAGGTTAGTGTTCATCATGAACGTGGTTTTGCAGTCAGTGCAATGTTTACAAATGCGGAGTTGGCAAATGCCCATTTGATGTATGGATTAGCACGGGGCAATAGCCGTGGCGCGGTACGTTTGTATCGAGACAGGTTTCCGGAACGAAGGTGTCCCGACAGGAAGACGTTCGAGGCAATTTATCGGCGTCTTAGGGACCACGGAACATTCCAGCCTACGACTCGCGACTGGGGAAGACATACAACGACGAGGCAATTCTTCGTGCAGTTGACGATAACCCTAATGTCAGCGTCAGAGAAGTTGCTGATGTACAAGATAACGTTGACCACGTCACTGTATGGAGAGTGCTACGGGAGAAACAGTTGTTTCCGTACCATGTACAGCGTGTGCAGGCACTATCAGCAGCTGATTTTCCTCCACGGGTACACTTCTGCGAATGGTTCATCCAACAATATGTCAATCCTCATTTCAGTGCAAATGTTCTCTTTACGGATGAGGCTTCATTCAACGTGATCAAATTGTAAATTTTCACAATCAACATCTGTGGGCTGACGAGAATCCGCACGCAATTGCGCAATCACGTCATCAACACTGTGAACATTTGGGCAGTCATTGTTGGTGATGTCTTGATTGGGCGCCATGTTCTTCCACCTACGTTCAATGGAGCACGTTATCATGATTTCATACGGGATACTCTACATGTGCTGCTAGAACACGTGCCTTTACAAGTACGACACAACATGTGGTTCATGCACGATGGAGCTCCTGCACATTTCAGTCTAAGTGTTCGTACGCTTCTCAACAACAGATTCGGTGACCGATGGATTGGTAGAGGCGGACCAATTCCATGGCCTCCACGCTCTCCTGACGTCAACCCTCTTGACTTTCCCTTATGGGGGCATTTGAAAGCTCTTGTCTACGCAACCCCGGTACCAAATGTAGAGACTCTTCATGCTCGTGTTGTGGACGGCTGTGATACAATACGCCATTCTCCAGGACTGCATAAGTTCATCAGGGATTCCATGCGACGGAGGGTGGATGTATGTATCCTCGCTAACGGAGAACTTTTTGAACATTTCCTGTAACAAAGTGTTTGAAGTCACGCTGGTACGTTCTGTTGCTGTGTGTTTCCATTCCATGATTAATGTGATTTGAAGAGAAGTAATAAAATGAGCTCTAACATGGAAAGTAAGCGTTTTCGGACACATGTCTACATAATATATTTTCTTTCTTTGTGTGTGAGGAATGTTTCCTGAAAGTTTGGCCGTACATTTTTGTAACACCCTGTATATTACACGTATTGCATAGTTATGTAGTCAGTCTGCCTATGCGCGTCTGACTGTTGCAGCATCGTGTACAAATTTGAAGTAAAACGGTCAAGAACTTTTTGAGATTTGTGGTAACTAAGCTTCCCCTTCATATATTGTAAATGTATGTGTATATTATACATATTACAAAAATTTCATCATAAACTTTAGGTCCCTACACTCACGGCTACGTGAGCCGGTCCCTGGTTGGAGTCTTGCAACAGGACCATGTCGAGCAAAAAATGCGGGTTCACTAACAACTTTAATTAATCTATATATCTATTTAACACTCCTACGGTAGGTAAAGGACGATAGGACAATAGTAATTTGAATAGTGATCCACATTCATTCTGAAGAGAAGCATTCCTGACCGTCCGCAGCTCGTGGTCGTGCGGTAGCGTTCTCGCTTCCCGCGCCCGGGTTCCCGGGTTCGATTCCCGGCGGGGTCAGGGATTTACTCTGCCTCGTGATGACTGGGTGTTGTGTGATGTCCTTAGGATGGTTAGGTTTAAGTAGTTCTAAGTTATAGGGGACTGATGACCTCAGATGTAAAGTCCCATAGTGCTCAGAGCCATTTGAACCATTCCTGACCGACAAGATCAAACATATAAACAAATTCCTCATAACTGCGTATGCTTGGTGAACAACGTTAAGTATTAAAGGTAACTCTGGTAACTCTACATTGCGATGAAGTATGGTGGTAACATTGTCCAGTACTAAGGTACACGTGAAACATAAGCACACATCAGCTCTTCTTCAACAGATGATCCTTATCTTCTTCCATCGCCATAACAGCTCTTAGCACTGACCAGTGTTGCCACATTAACCTGTAGCTTAGTAAGGAGTAATTGTATTGCTACAGTTTCTTCAGTCGGGAAGTATCATAGGTACAACTGGTGATGTGCAACTGGAACGGCCCAGTCGGTGTCATTCCGTAATTGGGAAGGTACCTAAGCTCCTGTTAATCCGTATCCAAAGATTAATGTTATATGCAGAGATATCCTTGTTGTGGCTGTAAATCCAGTTTAGTTGGTGGTTACCTGACTGTGTCCTGCGTTCGAATCCAACCTTTGTTAGAAATCTGTATTCGTCATTTCACTCTGTATTGGTACATCATAGATGTTTGAAACTTTGAAATGTCTGTGGAACCTTATAGCTTTTGATTAAAGAACCCATGCCTGGGTTTAGTCAGGATCATCCATTTCGTTCGATGCTGAGATTCAGTTTCATTAGATTTGGATAGCCTCTGCAGTGCAGTTTGAGGTTAGGGGGGAGGCGTGAATGGGAGTTTGGACTGAAGAGGAAGGGAGGGGTGCTAGGGTATTTCGTGCAGTTGTCCAAAGCCATTGCGCCAACGTGGCGTAGTGGTCACCATGTATTCACAATGAGCAGGAGACCTGGGTTTTAACGCCGACCTTGGTACAAATTTTCATCTGTTGCTTTAGTCTACATATGCACATCGCATATGTTTGAGACGTGGACCTGTCTGCGGAAGCATATAGTATCATATCATTAAAGAACCTATGTCTGGATTTCACGCAGGATACCCTGTTTCATTGGGTACTGAGACGGAATTCCAAAACAGTTGGGAAGCCTCTACAACGATGTTCGAGGTTAACGGCATTACCAAGTGTGCTGAAGCGTGAAAGGGAATGTGAATTATGGAGGGAGGTGTGTTGTGGTAGTCTCTGATGTTATGCAAAGTTACTATGCTTTGCGTAAGGGTTAGCACATATGCCTAATAAGCAGGAGACATGGGTTCGAATTCCTGCACTGGTGGAAATTTTCATTCGTCGCTTCATCCTGCGTAAATACATCACAGATGTTTAAGACTTTCTCAGGAACTGTGTAGTTCATCTGATTAAAGAACATGTGCCTAGGTTCCAAGCAGGGTTCCTCATGTCGGTCGAAGTTGAGGTGCTATTCCAATACAGTTGGAGAACCTCTGCGATGCTATTCTAGTCTACGGGGAGTACCAAGTGGGCGTGAATGGGCATTTGAGGAGGGAGGCATGCTAGGATAGTCCGTGCAGATGTGCAAAGCCACTGTGTCAGGGTGCCGTAGGGGTTAGCGCATATCCCTATTGAGCAGAGGACTTGGATTCTAATCCCGTTTTTCCTACAAATTTTCATTCGCTGCTTCAGTCTGCATACAGAAATCACAGATAACTGAGAATTTAATGCTTTCTGGGACCGTATAGTTTCATTCGATACAACAAATGTGACAATTGGAGCTGCTCTAAAGGGGTAGTTCGAGAGCTCCTGAGGAAATGGTCTTGTCACTTTAATGCTCTTCTCCTAGTCCAACACTTTCAAACGTCCACAGGTGTTAGATCACGTAGTGGGGAATGAATTATGTTAGACGGGAAATATTTGATGACGATTACTGGCGACGCAGGGAGTTCTTTTGTATTTGCCGTCCCTAGGACAATGAGATTTCACTAAACTACAGGATTCTCCTAACCAAATGTGCTGCATAGCAATTACGTCAGTAAATCGATAGACTTTCAGCAAGAAAATTTTAAGAATGAGTCCTCCTAAACGAAGAAAGTTACACCGAAGAGCCATCTGCCTAATATTGTGTAGGGCCCCAGCGTGCACGCAGAAATGCCGTACCACGACGTGGCATGGACACGACGAATGTCTGAAGAAGTGCTGGAGGAAACTGACACCATGAATTTTGCAGGGCTGTCCATAAATCCGTAAGAGTATGAGGGGGTGGACGTCTCCTCTGAACAGCACGTTGCAAGGCATGCCAGATATGCTCGATAATCTTCGTGTCTCGAGAGTCTGGTGGCCAGCGGAAGTGTTTAAACTCAGAAGAGTGTTCCTGGAGCCACTCTCTAGCAATTCTGGACGTCTGGGGTGTCACATTGTCCTGCTAGAATTGCCGAAGTCCGTCGGAATGCACAATGGATATGAATGGATGCAAGTGATCAGACAGCATGCCTACGTACTTGTCACCTATCAGAGTCATATCTAGACGTATTAGGGGTCCCACATCACTCCAACTGCACACGCCCCACACCATTAAAGAGCCTCCACCAGCTTGAACAGTCCCCCGCTGACATGCAGGGTCCATGGATTCATGAAGTTGTCTCCATACTCGTACACGTCTATCCGCTCAATACAATTTGAAACAATCATGTCTGACCAGGCAACATGTTTACAGTCTCAACTGCCCAATGTCAGTGATGACGGGCCCAGGCGAGGAGTAAAGCTTTGCCTTGTGCAGTCATTAAAGGTACACGAGTGGGCCTTCAGCTCCGAAAGCCCATATCAATGATCTTTTGTTGAATGTTTCGCACGTTACACTTGTTGATGGCCCAGTATTGAAATCTGTAGCAATTTGCGGAAGGGTTGCACTTCTGCAATGCTGAACTATTCTCTTCAGTCGTCGTTGGTCCCGTCGTCGCAGGATATTTTTCCGGCCGCAGCGATGCCGGAGAATTGATGTTTTACCGGATTCCTGATATTCACCGGCCACTCGTACTCGTGAAATGTTCATACGGGAAAATCCCTACTCCATCGCTACCTCGGAAACGCTGCTCCCCATTTGTTGTCTTTTACAGGCGCTGCCGACAGCAGAACCGTATTCTGCTTGCTTACATATCTCTGTATTTTAATGCGCATGCTTATACTTTTTTGGGGATTCAGTATATTTTACAAGCGCGACAGGAACTCGAATCGGCTCGGAGTATCCCATTTCACTTGAAAATAGGCAACACCCACTGCATACGCAGAGCGCCTACACGTTGCCGCCTCTCAGGTCAACTACCACTACAAAGGGACATCTAGCGTCGCTGGTAAGCGACAGGTAACATCTTGCCTAAGATAAAAATGTTTCCCCATGGCGTGATATATCAGCCCTAGACGTTTGATGCAAACACCATGAAACACCCTGTATGTTAGGAGAACTTAACTTTCATTTTTTCCACTTTTTACATGTGCTCCATCAACATAATTACATACTGCTTGAATATCAGCTATATGCCACAAAAATTTCACACTTAAATTGTAACTCAGTCCAGTTTCCTTACGCAACTAACTAACGAATGAATATTCAACCGTACAATGTGTCATTGCACATGACTCACTCACATCTCAACCGACTGCCAACTCACTACTTCTGATTGCATTTTATGGCCCACTACAACTAACGACTCACATTCACTGTGCGAACAACAAAGATGGTATATGGATGAATGGTCTGGCGGTGATACGAATTAATAAAATCTTCTTGGGCTTACAGCCGCGTCAGATGCCCACATCCTACGAGCTTTAGACTGATCTCTCCTCGGTCAATGTCAGGTTGTAAATGACGCCGTGTCACCAAGGCCTCGCTGCTATGTATACCCGCTGCTGGTTGTGATATCACTGGTACTAGCTTCCTCATCAGATACGATAATCTTTTCGGGTTCCAGACTGTGATGAGTTGCAAACCGCAGTTCTTATTGCCTGTGTTTACATATATCTGTATTTTATTCCTTTTTTATAGCGTTTTGCATAATACGTTCGTCCTCATAATGATAAAACTGTCATCGCCGAGGAAGCCAGCCCCAGTAACGTTGCATCCAGCAGATCCGCTATATAAGGGCACGACCACGGGAAACGGCAGTCGTCAACCATCTGACAATGACCGAGGAGAACTCGGCCGAAAGCTCGTGGGAATTTAACCACCTGACGCTGTTGGAAGTGCAAAAAGATTTTATCAAAAATGATAAAACTCCAAGTTTTGTCACAGGCAAAGGTCACATTTCAGCTCAAGCTCTGACATGATCTCTGGTTAAAACAGTGATGCAGGAAGTGTAGAATAAATTGTTTTTCTTTCTCTATGAACACAAAACGTTTGGTCTTTAGACTACCGGTATCGGTCAGCAATGACCGTCTTCAGATCTGGAGCAAAATATGGGACATGAAGTACAAGTAATGGACAGATTACAACTTAAAGTTATAATATGTGTCACAGAGAGAAGCTATTACTTTCATGAACGTGCAAACATGCACTTAAATATGACGAGACTTACCTATTTTATGTTGCTGTTGTGGTCTTCAGTCCTGAGACTGGTATGATGCAGCTCTCCATGCTACTCTATCCTGTGCAAGCTTGTTCATCTCCCAGTACGTACTGCAACCTACATCCTTCTGAATCTGCTTAGTGTATTCATCTCTTGGTCTCCTCCTACGATTTTTCCCCTTCACGCTGCCCTCCAATGCTAAATTTGTGATCCCATGATGCCTCAGAACCAACCGGTCCCTCCTTCTTGTCAAGTTGTGCCACAAACTCCTCTTCTCCCCAATTCTATTCAATACCTCCCCATTAGTGATGTGATCTACCCATCAAATCTTCAGCATTCTTCTGTAGCACCAGAAAGCTTCTATTCTCTTCTTGTCCCAACTATTTATCGTCCACGTTTCGCTTCCATACACGGCTCCACTCCATACAAGTACTTTCAGAAACAACTTCCTGACACTTTAATCTATACTCGATGTTAACAAATTTCTCTTCTTCAGAAACGCTTTCCTTGCCATTGCGTCTACATTTTATATCTCCTCTACTTCATCTTATATCCTCCATTAAAGACACTGTCCATTCCGTTCAACTGCTCTTCCAAGTCCTTTATTGTCTCTGAAAGAATTACAATGTCATCGGCGAACCTCAAAGTTTTTATTTCTTCTCCATAGATTTTAATTCCTGCTCCAAATTTTTCTTTTGTTTCCTTTACTGCCTGCTCAATATACAGATTGAATAACATCGGGGAGAGGCTACATCCCTGTCTCACTCCCTTCCAAACCATTGCTTCCCTTTCATGCCCCTCGACTCTTATAACTGCCATCTGGTTCCTGTACAAATTGTAAATAGCCTTTCGCTCCCTGTATTTTACACCTGCCACCTTTAGAATTTATTTTATAACATGTTCTAAAATAATAGCCGTGGTGGCATCGTAGAAAATATACCCATAGGCAGCTTAACATCATCGCTCTTTTTTAAAACAAAGTGTAGATTAGGCCACTGTGGCGGCGGAGTCCTAATGTGAATAGCGCTACTGTTCATAACAAGCTGCAGCACAATAGCCACAATATACGTTTGTTGTGTAGCCTCGATATAAGTCGCTACTGTAAGTCTACATATATTAGTCAATCTTAAAATTATACAGAATGCAATAAATGAAGACTGCAATAGGTAAAGTCTATAGTGGGCTTGCCAGCTGTGTTTTACTACACTGATAAAATGTGTTAATTAGAACGTGAATCAAGTTAAATTTAAACCAATTAAAACGAAAATAGGAAAGTCACATTATATGATTATGAGATGCTCTTGGTCTCAGATTAAAATAGTAAAACACAAGAATTAGCTATGGAGGTAATAGAGTAATATATAGTTGATACAATAACAAGGGAAGAAACGAAAAGAATGAAAAGAAAAGATTAAAACAAGTAATCACCGATATCTGCTGTCGCAACCGCCAGAATGCAGCGTAGGTGAGAAGTCGGAGGAACTTGCAAGGCTACACTCGACTTTTGGTATGTTTTGGAAAGCGACAGGCGACTATGAGTTACCGCCCTGCGAGCAAACACTTTAACTAGTAAACCTCCCCTATGGATTTGCTAAATTTATTTCGCCCTTTGCCAGTGTTTGTTGTTGATAGTGTGCTTCAGAGGTTATCACATTCATAATAATCTAAATGAACTTGAATTCTGAAGTAACAGTAATGAAACGGTGGCCCTTTCAAAACTTTAGTGAACTGTTGATGGGTGATTAATACATCAACACGGGTCGACCTCTTGTAAAAGTTATGGTACAAGTTTATTGATTATAAAATAGGACAAAAAGATACCTGTTAAGCGTAATGGCAAAATAAAACATGAACTGATGACAGCACGAATATGCAACAAACAGTTAAAACTCCCCTTGTTTGCCTGGTTGGCAAAGATCAAGGTTTGTTTGATTGAAATATTTACCATGGTTCAAAATATTGACAACACAATCTGCAATTATCTAACACTAAATAAAATTTTATGAATTTTTTCTACGCAGAAGTTATACTGCGTTGGTGAAGCTGAGAGCAAATTGTGATATTGTGATCCTGTTTGCCCCAACAAGCCGGAGCAGCGATACAATGCCCTTTTTTCGATGTGTGGCACTGTCTCAGGTGACGTTCGTGGTTCAAATGTCTGCACAGCATCGATGTGCGGCGCCTGTAATCTCTTATCAAAGGCATGAAACATTCAAAGTTGCGGCTGGTGATCTTTTAGACAGATCTCAATTACTCTTTAAAGGAGCCCAGAAATCTCTACAGATTCCAGTGTGTGACGCTCCCTTTCACTAGTAGTACCATGGAGCAATTTGCATCCCTTATATAACAGGATGCATAAGGAGCTCCAATGTCAAGGCGGCATACCTCTGCCAAATAAAATTACCCTCAGCACAGCAAGATGTCCGAGACATATCACGTATGAACTATTGGTACAGCTAGGTCCTTACCTCAGGCTCCCCAGTCAAGACTATTGCTAGTGCGAAGTAACGCTCAGGATAAATGCCCAAGTGCAAGTCACTTGTAACAAAAGTCAAGACCAGAATCCTCTCCAGACCAGAGTCCCAATCAGAAGTCCCTCCAGACTGGAGTCTGAAGCAAAAGATGCAATTTCCCCTTTCCTCAAGTTCCATCAAATCTCAGCAAACTGCACAAAAGCACTCCTGCTACCACCCCCTCAAGGGTTTTCTGCCAATCCCTCCACGAGCTCCATGTCTCACATCTAACTTATCTGCTGTACCCATCAGCCAATCCTGATCAAAGTTAACAATATTCTTCTCTTTTCAGGAGAAGCAACAAATCCCTGACTCGCAAATTCCCGTACAGAGAGAAGGAGATATTGTGCTCCCGGATTGTTTTCCCATGGTCACTTTAGGCAGCATCTTATATTGAGTTTACATATAGCTCTAAAGTAAAAAACACATTAATCACGGAGATCTTTATCTGGACGACCCGAACATTACCGCATGTCTGACCAGAGACCCTGCCTAAGCTAAGAGAAGTGATTTTGTGTCCCAACATAGACCATTTCAGACTCACCATAAATGTTGCATTTTGAAGGCCTGAGGCTTCCCAAACTGACTCTGCAGGCAGAGGGACGACACTATCTGATGGCTCTCAATGGTGTCCGGCCCACAGAGTACGTGGAAACTCGCGAATTTTTATGGCCGCCATCCCGGTTCACAAAGGGGATTTTACAGACCCTATCATAATGCATTGGCTGGATGACCTAGATTTATTTCATGCCCCCCTGATCCTGCTACGGCAAGAGGCACCTAACAGAACAGATGTGGCCATTTTCTCACCTCTTCTAGCGAACACATTGTCTGCAGACTGTTGGAAGAAATTCTTGGGCCATACGTTCTGTCTCTAGTCAGTGCTTCTGGATATTTTTTTTCCTAGTAGTTGAAAATGTCTTTCAAGCCCCAAATGTCCATTGTAAGGTTTACTGTTAAATGACCAATCTGCTTGCTTGTTCTCAACTCCAGAAAAATACTTTTCAAAGGAGTGCCACCATAAAGATCCCACATGCCTTGACAAGGTTCATGCTCCCATCAGTGCCTCCTGAAACTGATCACTTCCTGGCGTCTGACAAAAACGATGTCTTCCGTAGAAAGTCAACATTAAATTATACTCTTGAATATGGATAGCAGCGAGAGAGTGACTCATCCTCTCTCAATCTTAACAACCCAAGGGCCTCTCATAATCTGCAACACACCATTCCAAGGGAAGTATAATAAAATATTGCACGTCACTTAATAAAATGATCTTGTTAAGAAAATGTATTATATAAAGAGAGAGGTGATAATCAAACGTGAAAGTAAGACGACAGTATGACTCCGCTGACAGTGAGACGTACACTATGTGGTCAAATGTATCCGGACAGCCCCAAAAACATATGTTTTTCATATTAGGTGCATTTTTATGTCACCAGCTGCCAGGTACTCCATATCAACGACCTCAGTAACCATTAGGCATCGTGAGAGACCAGAATGGGGCGCTCCGCGGAACTCACGTACTTCGAACGTGCTCAGGTGATTGGGTGTCACTTGTGTCATACGTCTGTACGCGAGATTTTCACACTCCTAAACATCCCTAGGTCCACTGTTTCCGATGTGATAGTGAAGTGGGCCGCCGACAGTTGAAGAGGGTGGTAATGTTTAGTAGGCAGACATCTATCCAGACCATCGCACCGGAATTCCAAACTGTATCAGGATCCACTGCAAGTACTATGACAGGTGGGAGGTGAGAAAACTTAGAAATCATGGTCGAGCGGCTGATCGTAAGCCACAAATCAAGCCAGTAAATGCCTAACGACGCCTCGCTTGGTGTAAGGAGCGTAAACATTGGATGATTGAACAGTGGAAAAACGTTGTGTGGAGTGACGAATCACTGTACACAAGGTGGAGATCCGATGACAGCGAATGGGTATGGCGAATGCCCGGTGAACGTCATCTGCCAGCGTGTGTAGTGCCAACAGTAAAATTCGGAGGGGACGGTGCTATGGTGTGGCCGTGTTTTCCATGGAGGGGGCTTGCACCGCTTGTTGTTTTGCGTGGCACTGTCAAAGGGCCTCCATTGATGCTTTAAGCACATTCTCGCTTCCCACTGTTGAAGAGATATTCGGGGATGGCGATAGCATCTTTCAACACGATCGAGCACGTGTTCATAATGCACGGCCTGTGGCATAGTGGTTACACGACACTAAAGTCCCTGTAATGGACTGGCCTGCACAGAGTCCTGAACTGAACCCACTAGAACATCTTTGGGATGTTTTGGAACGCCGACTTCGTGCCAGGCCTCACCGACCGACATTGATACCACTCCTCAGTGCACCACTCCGTGAAGAATGGGCTGCCATTCCCCAAGAAACCTTCCATCACCTGATTGAACGTATGCCTATGAGAGTGGAAGCTGTCATCAAGGCTAAGGGTTGGCCAAAACCTTTTTGAATTCCAGCATTACCGATGGAGGGCGCCATAAACTTGTAAGTCATTTTTAGCCAAGTGTCCGGGTACTTTTGACCACATGGTGTAGTTTACACCATGTTTCAAACATGTGGGACTATGCTAAGCTACTTTTATGTATATCTTGTGACGATTCCCATACGGCTCTATTACATTAGAACTTTTTATAAAACAGGTACGTTTCGTCATATTCGAAAGGCATATTTCCACATCCATTAAAGTATTAGATTTCGTTCAGCAATTTTGTTTTAAATTTTAATATGTCCATTACTTGTATTCATGTCCTATATTTGGTTGCACATGTGAAGATGGTCACTGCTGACCAAAACCAGTAGTCTGAGGACCAAATGCTTTTTTATCAACGACATAATCAAAAGAAACATTTTAGCATTGCGAAGGGATGTGCTATGTGGTTACCGATACATCTACCAGGTGTACCGGAATGAAATGAGATTTTTTTGTGAAAATGAAACACTAATTTTGAATTGAAAAGTAGAAACCTTTTATTCAAAGTACTGACCATTGCTTTCTATACATTTTGACCACCTTTCTGGCAATTTGTGGACACCACGCCAATAGAAATGTTCGTATTTTGAAGCAGACCAATCAGACACCCAATTTTCGACTTCTTCGTAGGAATCGAAGTGTTCCTCAGCCAATGCGTGTCCCATTGATGAAAACAAATGGTAGTCGGAAGGGGCCCAGTCTGGTGAATACGGCGGGTGGGGTAGCAGCTCCCAGCCAAGTGTTTTGATTGTATCCTGAACCAGTTTTGCTTTATGTGCAGGTGCATTGTCGTGTAGAAAAAAATTACTTTGCCATGTCTTCTGGCCCATTATAGTCTTTTTCGGTCAATGCATTGTTCAAATTGATCATTTGTTGTCTGTAGGGATTATTATTCACAGTTTCACCGGTGTTTAGAAGCTCAAGATACACCACACCTTTCTGATCCCACCAAACACAGAGAGAGCATTGTCTTCTCCCCCAATCGATCTGGTTTTGCAGTCGATGTTGATGGTTGTCCCGGATTAACCCATGATTTTTCCCGTTTAGGATTCTTAAAATAAATCCATTTTTCATCGCCAGTAACAATTCGATGCAAAATTGATTTTCTTTCATGTATTTCATGCAAAATTTGACAAATAGTTTTTCGGTTTTCCATCTGTCTTTCATTCAGTTCATGTGGCACCCATTTTCCACACTTTTGGATCTTTTCCATAGCTTTCAAACGGTCAGAAATTGAAAGTTTCTTCGGGTTTACTGCCGGATCCTAAAATCAACTTGACTCGATATTTAGGCGCTCCAACTGGTCGCCATCTTCAGGAAACTGCTGCTTCTGGCGATGAGTCCCGCTGAGAACTCAGTGGGACTCATCAGCAGAAGCAGCATTTTCCTGAATATGGCGACCAGTTGGACCGCCGAAATATCGAGTCAAGTTGATTTTAGGATCCGGCAGCAAACCCGAAGAGACTTTCAAGACTTATTACGCCGGGAAAGCCTACGCAATCACGGTCAGAAATTGTTTGTTGTGCAACATTTAGCATTGCTGCCATTTGCTTCTGACTCAAAGCCTCATCTTCATCCAATATTGCTTGCAATTCGGCGTCTTCGAACTTTTTTGGTGGTCTTCCACGTTCTTCATTTCTTACATCAAAATCATTGTTTCTGAACCGTTGAAACCATATTTTGCATGTTGCTTCTGATAGAGCATGATCACCATATGCCTCGACTAGCATTCGATGCGACTCCGCAGCACTTTTTTTTTCAAATGAAAACAAAAAATTAATGCTTTCCGCACACCATCGCTTTCTGGTACAAAATTCGACATTGTTAACACGATGAAAACATGTGATGTTGTTTGTTCCATGATTTGACGTATACTAAATATCTTTGACGGATGTGATACCAACCAAACAAAAAAGAAAAAAATTAATGCTCGTTCACAACAAATGTTCCCTATAGACACACATGTATCTTAACGCTCATTTCATAACGGTACACCTGGTAGATACATGCAGCCAGAGGAATGAATTACGACAGTAATGAAGATGACAGCATTGTCACAAGTTAGGTACTCAGCCCCAGTAGCCTTGCGAGAGAAGTCGGGGATCCGCGCGCTGTCTCGCAGTGGCTCGCGCTGAGTTGCCATGCGCCCTGAGCGGCTCTGTCGTCCGGGGCGTGCGTGACACGTGTGAGCCAGCTGTGTCAAGCGGCGCGGCCTGCAGGTCCCACTGCCACAGCCAGCGAGGGGACAAAGGCGAGCGGGCGGCGCTGCAGTGGCGACAGCAGCGGCCGCAGGCGCCGTGCCACTGCAGCTGCTGGAGAAGCCGGGGACGAGGACGCCCCACCCCCACTGCAAAGTGGTGGAGAGGGCAGTGCGCTGCGGAACTTCCGCCTGCTGTAAAGCCGTCCTCTCACGGGCCGTGAAAAGGCGCGTGGGCGAGGACATGGTGACGTTGATTTCTATGTACCTCTACACTGTGGGTTTTCTTTCTCATCGTGTCTTGGTATGAATATAAGCTCTTTCGAGATATCAGCAAATTAAGGTTATCTTGAAAACAGGTCGTTTCAGGGACTATTTTTTACAATAAAGTGATAGGAAGCTACATGTGGGTAAGTTAAGGCCTTCTATAGTTGATGTTTTTAGTGTTATAACTAGTGTGCTACAAAAGTATATCGTTTCATTGCTACAGCACAATGATGATCTATCAAAAAAATGAAAATGTTCAGATGTTTGTTAATTCTTAAGGGACCAAACTGCTGAGGTCGTCGATCCCTAGACTTACACACTACGAGGTGCATTCGAGTTCTAAGGCCTCCGATTTTTTTCTAATTAACTACTCACCCGAAATCGATGAAACTGGCGTTACTTCTCGACGTAATCGCCCTGCAGACGTACACATTATTCACAACGCTGACGTCATGATTCCATGGCAGCGGCGGAGGCTTCTTTAGGAGTCTGTTTTGACCACTGGAAAATCGCTGAGGCAATAGCAGCACTGCTGGTGAATGTGCGGCCACGGAGAGTGTCTTTCATTGTTGGAAAAAGCCAAAAGTCACTAGAAGCCAGGTCAGGTGAGTAGGGAGCATGAAGAATCACTTCAAAGTTGTTATCACGAAGAAACTGTTGCGTAACGTTAGCTCGATGTGCGGATGCGTTGTCTTGGTGAAACAGCACACATGCAGCCCTTCCCGGACGTCTTTGTTACAGTGCAGGAAGGAATTTGTTCTTCAAAACATTTTCGTAGGATGCACCTGTTACCGTAGTGCCCTTTGGAACGCAATGGGTAAGGATTACGCCCTCGCTGTCCCAGAACATGGACACCATCATTTTTTCAGCACTGGCGGTTACCCGAAATTTTTTTGGTGGCGGTGAATCTGTGTGCCTCCATTGAACTGACTGGCGCTTTGTTTCTGGGTTGAAAAATGGCATCCACGTCTCATCCATTGTCACAACCGACGAAAAGAAAGTCCCATTAATGCTGTCGTTGCACGCCAACATTGCTTAGCAGCATGCCACACGGGCAGCCATGTGGTCGTCCGTCAGTATTCGTGGCACCCACCTGGATGACACTTTTCGCATTTTCAGGTCGTCATGCAGGATTGTGTGCACAGAACCCACAGAAATGCCAACTCTGGAGGCGGTCTGTTCAACAGTCATTCGGTGATCCCCCAAAACAATTCTCTCCACTTTCTCGATCATGTAATCAGACCGGCTTGTGCGAACCCGAGGTTGTTTCGGTTTGTTGTCACACGATGTTCTGCCTTTTAAACTGTCGCACCCACGAACGCACTTTCAACACATCCATAACTCCATCACCACATGTCTCCTTCAACTGCCGATGAATTTCAGTTGGTTTTACACTACTGTCAGTAGCGAGCCAGTGGGTGTGTTGGACCTTCCATTGAGCTACGGACCCCCTTGAAGATGTCTCCCGCAGTCGGAGACGAAACGTTGGGAATCGACACAGAATTCATCAACCGACCACGGCATAACAGTCCGGATATTTATAATGGACATGATATTTACGGCCGTGAAAGTCTACATTTTAGTATCAGAAATCTTATCGTGACTGCCTGTCTATAACTGAAAGGAAACACAAGTCACACTCTGGCAGTTTTTGCTATTATGACCTTCCTGTAATATATTATCAATCTCTAGGTCTACGGACCTGACCACATTTTTACCTTGCTGGTAAATATCTTTTTCAGTGATGGAGAGCAACTTCGAAAAAAATCTTCTCTTCCATTTGAACGAAATTATGGAGCGTACCTCGATCTTGAAATGTTTGTGACGAAGTGCGTTATTACGGAGTGTTGGTAGTAAATACAACATCGAGAATATGTATGTTATGCACTCGCAGACTGACATTAGGTACTATACATTAACTATATCCAGTTTAAATCAAAAGTAGGATGAAAATTCTTTTGAATTATCGAATGAATTTTGCTAGTATGTTGTACGGCATTATGTAGTGTTCCTCTGCCAGCAGTTCGCTGTTCAAGCCATCGACGAGTCAAGAATTTTCTTCTCAATTTTGTCCGCTCTTCTTCGACACAAGCTAACAAAGTGAACAATGCTATTTTACGAGGGCTGCTCGGAAAGTAATCCACCGCACTTTTTTCCTCAGCTGAAAGCAATGCTACGAATGCGAAACGTTACGAATGTATTATTTGAAGTCTCCTGTGTGAGCGCGACAAGTTTCTTTCTCTTCCAACAGATAGCGTAGCTGCAGGACAGTTTCAAAATGGCGTCTGTAGGGGATGTACGTTACAAGCAACGTGCTTGCAGGGAAAGAGACTGTTGGGAGTATTTACAAACGCTTGTGCAAAGTTTACGGAGCATCTGGTTCGTTATGCACGAAGGGTGAGGTAATCAGAAAGCGGATCGGCGGAGCTCCACGATTTACAGCGGTCGGGGAGACCATCCACGGCGGTCACACTTGACATGTAGCAGCGAGATGATGTCATTCACGATGACAGACGCATTACGACTCGGCACTTGGCGCTGCATCTGTCAGTCAGTCAGAAAAGTAAGTGTGGATGCAATTATCCTCACTTTTGGACATTCAAAAGTACGTGCAAGCTGGGTCCCGCGGTGTCTAACGGTGGATCACAAATCGCAGAGAAAGAACATTGGTCTTGATTTGTTGCAATGTTTAGAAGCTTAGGGCGACACCTTCTTGTCACGGATTGTGGCAGGTAATCCAGGAGATGATAACGCTCGGTCCCACACAAGTCCGAGGACTGCTGGACACATCGCAAAACAGGACTGGACAGTGTTACCTCATCCACCCTACAGCTCTGACCTAGCCCTTCGGACTTCCACTTGTTTGGGCCATTAAAGCGTGCCATTCGTGAAAGACATTTTGCCAACGATGAGGAGGTGATTCACACAGTGATGTACTGGCTCCGCCACCAGGACAATGATTGGTACTGACAGGGCATACGCGCCCTTGTTTCCCTCTGGAGGAAGACCATAGAACGGGATGGATATTACGTGGAAAAATAGCGTGTGTGGATAATACAGCATACTCTTTATGTTCCAGAAAGATCTGTTGAAGAAAAAAATGCGGTTCCTTACTTTCTGGGCAACCCTCGTACATGCGTCCACTATCGTAAAGAAACTGCGTGGTTTGGGAGCAAAAAAGCCTACAACGGGTGCTGGAGAGCGTTGAGAACGCAAAACACGTTATCCAGCTCGTCCCGTGTGCCGATCGTCTGTCTCTACTGAGGTCGGGTGTCTCGTCCGCCTCCACGTCAATACTAGCTGCTCCATCCCGATTGAGTTAATACGAGAGCATGCACCGCCTGCGGAATTTGACTGTGAGGATCAAGAGACCGTGAATCTGTGTCGCACCGTGTTATCAGTGGCGGTTCATCGATGCAGCACACGTAGTACATGCTACGCATCCCGCGCTGACAAGGGCTCCGTATGTTTGAGTCACCCTGTTCCAGTCAGCACCTACAATGGCGGGCAACTGTTAGTTCTGCTTGCCACTAATATGAGCGATATTAAAAAAAAAAAAAAAAAAAAACAAAAAAAACAAAAAAACCTGCAGCAGTGTCACCTTACTCTTTCCATTTTTAAGGGTAGTGTGTAACCACGAACACTCAGAATGGCACGAAAATTTGCTTAAGACGCTCTTCCTACGAACAGTGGTATCTGTCATTCATCTGCAAAACCTAACTGCTGTCTGCTAGTGACATTCGACGGTAGCACGCTATGTTGCACTAACAAGTGCTTCCTGTCATTGCGTGAATAGTGTAGTGGCAGTTCCGAAAGTACGATGGCTGCTGGAAAATACGAAAAATTTTAAAGCTTTTTACGTCGAACAGACGTTATTAACATTCTACGTCTGCACATTTACAGCCCTCTGCCCCTACCCTCTAACATGGCGGTGTGTAACGTAGCTATGCCTCCGCGTGCGGAACAAAGTGCTGCAATCAAGTTTCGAATTCCGTAAGTTCGTCCTCACATGCAGCAGTGTCTCCTTTAGCATGACAATGCCAGGCCATATACAAGCTTTACGACATTTGCAACAATACGACACCTAGAGTTCACTGTTATTGATCATCCTCCTTAAAGTTCCGGCTTGGTCCCATACGTTTTTCATCTCTTTCAAATCTTGAAGAACACCTTCGACGACTTCACTTTGATAGAGATAAAAGGTTACAAGTCAAACATTCTACACTACCGGTATCAACGAACTAGTCTCTCGTTAGGAGAAACGTGTTTGTCACCAGGGTGACTATGTTAAGAAATACATATGTAGAATAAAGATGTAGAACGTTAACATCTTTTGTTTTACATTAAAAGCTTTAAGAGTTTTAATACAAAAATCGGAAGAATTATTTATCAATACACCTTCTTGGAGAGGACGGAATTGGCGTCATAGTTAACCGAACCACCAGTTTTAAACAGAAATAGAGTTCGTTAGGCATTTCCAATCGTTTATTCGCAATCAGTTACAGTCAGCTTTTTGCTTGAGATCTACTTTGAGAGTGGTTACACTAAAACGCATTTCGTAAACAGCATTATAAATTGGCAGTTATCACAGCAACTAAGTGTTCAGCCAGGTTAATTGCTCAGTCACAAGCACTTAGCAAATAACATTGTTATTAGGCAAAGTTTTCAATTTCTGTTAATTGCTCAGTCTTCTTGTTAAGATGATCTTATGTTAAACTAAACCTAAAGTTTTTCTTTAAAGAAAATAAACAATTTCTGCCATTTCAGTTACATCTATAAACAAATAACAATAATCTGTAGTTAAGTATTAATATTTCTCATTTCAACCAACTATACAAGGATATTATTTTTGCTAACATCATTTCGCGAAGCTCTTGACAGGATAATTTTCAATTACACAACACCATCATTGCGAATGTGTCGGTTTGAAGTTTATTACGTTCCTTTCTCATTGGGCGTTTAGGAATTTTAACATCCTTGAGACTTTGAGATTATGCCTAGGAAATGTAAGGTGTTATTCTGCCAATATTAATAACTACGAACAAAATTAATTATTCTTTAATTTGGAACAAGTTATTCATTTTTCATGAGCAATAACCTTTTTGAGTGCAGAGTTCTCTTTTTTTGTTTGTTTGTTCCATAAATTACGGGTAATTTTTCCACTGATGAAAGACATTTACGTTTTCCAATGAATAGCACCAGCTGCTATATATATACATCCTGGTTGTACGTCTCGTTATTGCTACTCATACTGATTCCTCGTGCTAACGTCATTAGCCTGGTACGGACATTACTTGTTCGCTACCTAATTCATCGTTAAATGCCTAAAAAAAGCCAGACATGCTGGACATGTACATATTTGGCCGGACACGACAGCGTAAAACCAGACACCTGACAACCCTTGCTGCACTAGGAACCCGTGCTTTCGAATCTGCGATTGTGGATTACAGTGTAAAGAGTGTGTTTGTTATCCTTAGATGATTTAAGACCATGAAGGTAACCAAATATTAGGGGCAATTTATGATATATTATGTATCACAAATGAAGTTACAGGATCGTCATACTTACTCTGCGTAATGTAGTCAATTTCCTGCGCCACAGTACAAGTCTTCTTACACCAAGTTTGACACTGACATTCCAATATCAACGATTTAAAATGTAATCAGTGTATCTTTTGATATGGGACTGTCCAAATCTGAAATCATGCTGGAAATGAAAAAGTGGCTTCAGACAGATGGGCCCATTGCTCTAGACAAATTTTCTTTGACCATTTCGCTACGGTCGCAGGTTCGAATCCTACCTCGGGCATGGATGTGTGTGATGTCCTTAGGTTAGTCAGGTTTAAGTAGTTCTACGTTCTAGGGGACTGATGACCTCAGAAGTTAAGTCCCACAGTGCTCAGTGTCATTTGAACCATTTTTTGACCATTTCATTGCAATCCGGTACCTGTACTTTGAAGACTATATATCTGTGCAAAACCACCATCTCATTCGAGAAAAGTTTGTTGTTCAAGTAACGTAATTATTTCAGAGCAAAAAGCCCTGATTTTAAATATGGCCGGTTTTGCCCCATTTTATCGAGACCTTTTTCATCGTGTTACTAGAGTTACTGTCTTAAATTAACAAATTATAACTGAGATGTCTCTCGTGGTGAGATAGTGTACGCAGTTTTCCGTGTGAGCAGCTCACAGTATTAATGTAGAAGTGTTTCTGTACTCTCTTTTGTAAAGCGTAAGTTTAGGGGAAACGGCTATTCGGCCTATCAGTGCCCAGATGAATGCCGGTAACTATGTGAAAGCTACACTGTGGCTGAACACGAGAAACTAACAAGAGCGTCCTCAGGTTTAATTGCGTGAGTATTCGCTCTCACAATCCGACTTACCGGAAAGCGACTCCGGCGTTTTAACCATTTTCGTATTGGGAAAGGACCAAATGACTGAGTGAAATTTAACGATTTTCTTGAGTAAGGAAAGGCCTTTTCTTTCTACGTGAATGTATTTATTAATTGTTTTGGTTTTTATTCGCATAACGGTTCCGAAAACAATATGCATGCAAAAATTGTTAGCCCTGAAATCAGTGAAAAAGAAATTATTAAATGTTACCATTACAAATCGTATGGGAGTAAAATAACGCGTTTAAAAATTACTCACTTATTGCTGATTGTAGCCCCACAATTGATCAGTGCTACGGGAACCTCGTAACATTAAAATGGACCTAGATATTTCACGTGTGTTGCTACTGCACGAAATCTTTCATTACTGAGAAATACCCCAATATCAATAGTGTGTTTGTGCAACCAGTCTCTCATAACATGGAATGACAGTTACATAAAAATTGTCATGATGCCATCAAAAGGTTTTATTCCAAATATAAAGAAGCTCCGACCATGAAACTTCATGATGGTGTTGATACTGCTTAACGTACTCACATACGCGCCACATCTTTTTCCAATGGTGAATGAATTCACTGAGATTTCGCCACGAAACTCTACATTTTGGTAGTTTAGGCAATGTCACACCTCGATATTGGTCTTCTTCATTCTTGATACGCCATCGAGGCCATAGTTTCTTCGTAAGAGCGAACAGAAACAAGTCATTTGGTTGGGGATGTGGAGGTGAGGATAAGTGTGGAGGCAAAATTTGATACTCCAAAGGAGAAGCATGTGTGTGTGAACGGGTGTGAGCAGTCCTGGTTAGGTTAGGTTCGTGTTGTTTAACGTCCCATCGACAACGAGGTCATTAGAGACGGAGCGCTAGCTCGGATTAGGGAAGGATGGGGAAGGAAATCGGCTGTGCCCTTTGAAAAGAACCATCCCAGCATTTGCCTGAAACGATTTAGGGAAATCACGGAAAACCTAAATCAGGATGCTGGAGACGGGAGTGAACCGTCGTCCTCCCGAATGCGAGTCCAGTGTGCTAACCACTGAGCCACCTCGCTCGGTAGCAGTCCTGGAACACAGTAGTCGTGGAGTGCTGAAGTCATGGGATAGTGATAAACATATATTCATATGGCCGTAGTATAACAAGCATAAGGTAGAAAAAGACAGTGCATTGGCGTAGTTGTCATTTGCATTCAGGTGATTCATATGAGAAGGTTTCCGACGTGACTATGACCTCTCGAGAGGCATTGCCCGAATTTGAACGCGGAATGGTGGTTGGGCCTAGGCGCACGGGACATTCCGTTTCGGGAATCGTTTGGGATTTCAATATACCGAGATCCAAAGTGTCAAGGGTGCGTCGATAACATCATATTTCAGAAATTTCCAACGGTTTCTACTTGACGACGAGAGCAGCGGCGTTTGGATGGAGCTGTCAGTGCTTCAAAACAAGCAAAACTGCATGAAATAACTGCAATAATCAATGGGGAACGTACGACGAAAGTGTCTGTTAGGACAGTGCGGCGAAATTTGGGTTAATGGGCTGTGTCAGAAGACGACCAATGCAAGTGTCTATGCTAAAAGCACGACATCGCCTGCAGCGCCTCTCCTAGGATCGTGACCGTATCAGTTGAACCATAGGCGACTTGAATGGATACCGTGACCTGGTCAGATGAGTCCTGGATTCAGTAGGTAAGAATTGATGGTAGCGTTCGAGTGTGGCGTAGACCTCGTGAAGCTAAGGAGCCCAGTTGTCAACAAGGCACTGTGCAATTTCGCGATGTGGGCTGTATTTAAATGGAATAGACTGGGTCCTCTGGTCCATCTGAACCCAACATTGACTGGGAATGGTTACTTTCGGCTACTTGGAGACCATGTGCAACCATTCGAAGACTTCATGTTCCCAAACAACGATGTAATTTAGAACATTCGAGGGAATGATTTGGTCACCGGTATCGCCGGATGTAAATACCGTGGAACATTTATGAGTCAATCGAGAGGTCAGTTTGTGAACAAAATCCTGCACCGGAAACACTTTCGAAATTATGGATGGCTATAGAGGCAGCAAGGCTCAATATTTCTGCAGGGGACTTCCAATGACCTGTTGAATCAATGCCACGTCGAGTTGCTGCGCTACGGAGATCAAAAGCAGGTCCTAAACGATATTAAGATATATCCGAAGACTTTTGTCATCACATTGTATTGTTTAGTAGGCCATACAGAATACTGAAATATAGACATGCCAGGATAACCGAGAGCGCTAACGCGCTGCTTCCTGGACTCGGGTAGGCGCGCCAGCCCCGGATCGAATCCGCTCGGCGGATTAACGACGACGGCCGGTGTGCCGGCCAGCCTGGATATGGTTTTTAGGCGGTTTTCCACATCCTACTAGGTAAATACCGGGCTGGCCCCCCCCATCTCGCCTCAGTTACATGGCTCACAGATATTTGAAACACATTCACACTATTTCACGATCTACACTCGAAGCAGACAGTTGGGGTACACTAATTCCGTCCTGGGGGGTACGGGGTGGCGGCAGGAAGGGCATCCGGCCACCCCTTAAAATTAACATACCAAATCCGGTTAACCATGGTCGACCCTGCGTAACTGCAGGACAAGGCACAAGCGATAGATAGAACACAATATTGAAATATGCTCCCGTTACTGATTTCCACTTTTTGCACGATGGCCTCGATTGTAATACGCCAGTATCTTCTTCTCAGAGAGCATCGAGTACAGTCATTTGGATTTGTCTGACGACACTGGAAGTGTCTGTGACTCTGTATGTCACTTGATGGTGTACAGTTGTCGTACACTTTTAGCAATTCAGCATGGACGCTAACAGGATTTTCATCTTCTTCAGACGCAGAAACTGAATTACGACACGATACTCCACTTTATGGACGGGCTGCGCTTTGGTTTCTGTAGCAGCATGCTGTGGTACTGCGGCGCTGGAATTTCAGTGTGTGCCAGGACTGAGACATGTAATTGCAAACGAACAAACAATTAAATAAAAAACTTTATTTTTTTGAGGTGGTAATCAAAACTGTATGACTACCCCCCTGTACACGTAACACAAACTGAAAGTAAATACAGGGGGTGGACAATTCTCGCGCTAAACTTGCAGCATTAGCACTCGTGGAAGAAAGGACTGGGGGATCTTTCCAGAATGGATGTCACAGTCTGAATCGGAATGCGCGCTGCTATGTAACTTCGTGGCGGATTAAAACTGTTGTGGCGTAACAAGCTAGTTACGCCACACTGAGAAGGGAGCCGAATGGCACGCGTACACACACGCCGACTGGTGTCAAGTCTGAAACAGGATACGTTATGACTGCTATCAAGAAAATACGTAGCTTTGGAATATACTTAACTTTATTCTTTGTTGGTTTACAACGTTCTTCTTGAGACATTTATACGATAACTCTCAAACTAGGTAAGGCTAATGGCGCCTTGCTAGGTCGTAGCCATGGACTTAGCAGAAGGCTATTCTGTCTCTCGGCAAATGAGAGGAAGGCTTCGTCCGTATTGTCGCTAGCAATGTCGTCCGTACAACTGGGCGAGTGCTCGTCCGTATCTCGAGACCTGCCTTGTGGTGGCGCTCGGTCTGCGATGACACAGTGGCGACACGCGGGTCCGACATGTACTAAATGGACCGCGGCCGATTTAAGCTACCACCTAGCAAGTGTGGTGTCTGGCGGTGACACCACAAAAACTGTCTGCCGGACCGGGACTCAAAATGGGGATCTTTGTCTTCCTCTGAAAGTGCTCTACTGTCTGAGCTACCCATCCTCGCAGCTTTACTTTCGGCAATACATCGTCTCCTAATCTGACAGGTACTTTCATAACAGCGCACACTCTGCTGCACAGTAAGACATTCATTCTGGGAAACTTAGTACGTATTTATAAGTTGTTCTTGGTTATTGAAATAGACGATGCTGAAGCTAGGACGCGAGAGTAAAGCATCAGCGTTTACCTTCATTACTGTTTGCCGACAATCTAACACTTAAGGCTCTGCACAAGAATGATGCCATGTATCAAATTAGAGAGTTAATGGTTGCTTATAAACAATAGAGACCAACAATCGATGTGTTGTTGGATGTGGGCAAGGTGAAGATATTGAGTTTGAACTTGGCCAGGTAAGAAATCCAGAAGTGTTCAAGTATCTGGCTTCAGTGGCCAGTATGAACTGTTTATATCCCATAGGATACGCCTAGTGAAGATAGCTATTACATCATTAAGTGGTATCTTTTGAAGTCGGCCCGTATCCAGACTAACAAAGAAAGTAGTCAAAGCATTCTGACATTTGGCTCACTGAAAGAGAGGCAAAGGGTAAATTCTGAGGCTGTCGAATTAGTCGGGTTACGGTGGAGCATAAGAGCAGTCCCCTTCAATCGACCGGGGAATGAATATGTAAGTGTGGGTGTGGTGGAGCCAGTCATAAAAATGACTATTGCTCGAGTACTGAGACGGTATGGACATGTCCGACTGATGGAAGAACAACGATGGCCGCAGTGTTTACTCAACTTATCTCCGCCAGGGAGAAGGAACCCAGGGTGAACGAGGGCAACGTGTAGGTGAATCATAGCCAAAACCATGGAAAGGAGAAGGCTATCGTTAGAAGATTGACGGGATAGAAGTTTGTGATGTCTGAGAACAGACTCGTTATAAGTGGAAGCGCTTGCTGAAGTTAAAGTAACTAAGAACGTCCCCTCACACGGGGTACAGAAGAGCCACCCCAGTCGAGTATCTTTGCTCGCCACCATCATAGGAAAAAGGACTAGTAGATACATCGGAACATCGTCCTTGAAAGTTCGAAGCACGGAGAAAGACTCCTGGACAAATGAGACCTGGTGCATGTTGGTACATGCATACATCAGGGCACGAGTGTGTCGCAGACTACATGATACGCTTGCCTAAAGGAAAGCGGCGTAGGAATTATCGTGGGCCAAGTATTTGTAAGGAATGAAGACGGGCTCCTGAAATGTCTGCCGCCATCTGTCACTGGTGAATGGAACAGGACTGTAACAGTGGAACTACGTAGTGTTACTCCTTCGTATCGCAATAACATTTCTTTATTAACCGGTTTCGGCTTATATAAAATCCATCTTTACAATGTTTTTGCCCTGCAAGGGTAGGAAGCAAAGTTACGAACTGTACTGTTACATATCGTCTTAAAATAAGATACAGAAATGCTGTAGTAAAAATTACAGGCAGTACTACTGTATATGGCGTTAAAAGTAGTGAAAGGTTATAGCGTTTACCCCAGTGGCTGGTACTGGCGGCTCCTCAGATTTTTCGTCATACCACGATCGTACACTGACTGATGGGTTAAATAGTGTGCAATTTGCGCTCCGACTATAGCTCACGTCATCACCAGCAAATGGCAAACGCTTCACAAGCGCTGTATGCAATTTGCACAGTAATTTCTCGTAACCCACGTACGAATACATTGGATGTTAAAACATTATCAAGCATAAGGCATGTAGTCATTTATGTTAAAATAAAATGAACAAACTTACAAAAGGACACAAGCAGCAGTGTTATCTGCTGGCACTGGTGTAAAAGGCAAACACATCGTTCTTACAGTGTTTTGTCGATAAAACGAGGTGGTAATTATATGCACTTAGATATTACGTAAATAGATAATGAGAGGTAAAAATATATTAAAAGATTCAACATTTAAAATATATGCACGCCATGTATATTTACTAGGCAGTACCCTCTGGTAAGAATTTGAAACGACGCCGTTGCCTAGACAATGTGAAGGTTGAGATGGCCGCCATGGGATCATAGAAGTGTTTACTGAATAAGGATGCCGTTGTCATGGTAACGTAACGGCTCAAGTGGCAATCGAGAAACCAAAGAAGTGCGCCAAATTAAAAGAGGGAAAGCAGCATCGTTGGGTTCAAATTCTATTCTGAAAAAGTGCAAAATATGGTATATCCTGAAAATCTGCGTGTCCATTAAGGAGGAGGGATGGATCGTTTCTTTGGAGGACAAAAATCGAAAGTTCTTCCGAGGGATCTAATAGAAAGCCTTTTAACAATATGTAGGTTTTCATGTCTTGTTCTGTATCACATTATGGATAGTTAGTACTCGTCAGATGTTATCCAAATGCATTTTTTCTGCGGGCTGTACCCTCCATATGCTCATTGAATCCTGTTTGAAAACTCCTACAATTCTGTCCAACCTATATCTTATGGCAGTCCTTTCTTGTTAATTTATATATTCCAGATTTTGAGAATAGATATTTTTTAATTTCCGATAGTGTGTTTCAGTTTATCTGCAAGTTCATTTGTGATACAGAAACCTAGCGTAACGACAGTATTAGAAAAAAGTTCTGAAGATGGTTTGTAGATAAGAAGAAACGGGTTACCAGAGAATTATTATTGTGATCTCGATTGTTCATTTTTGAATATAGAATCAGATCACTGCTCTCCGTGGACTATGTTGTCAAAATTTTTTTACTAACTAGATTGTTATTAGGTACAAATCTTCATGATAAAATTAGTATGCTTCTGATAAGTGGTGATATGGTGAGGGATAGTCTTGTAGGGGTCCCGTACGTGGGAGCTCTAAGAGTAATCACTCTGCTCATACACTTGTGTTTCCACAGATTTGGTCTTGGATCCATATGATAGTTAACTATTTTCAAGTCTATCAGCTGAATGACAAGGATGTAGACATTCACGCTTGTGTAAGTCTTCCTCCGCGTTCTAAGTTGATTAGTTATTTACTAGTAGCGTTTCACTTGGTATTGATGTAGCTGGTTGGCACGACAGTGATCCTACGAGTATTTCTAGATTCCTGGCTACAACCAAAGAATGGCCATATCAGATGTAAGTTTAATAAACCATGTCTAGTAAGTGAAGTATATACGCAATATGTATTTTATACTTTATATTTCCAGAGGTTTTGTCACGATATTTACTATAGGAAGCAAATGGAGGACTCAGTCTCTGCACGAAAGAACCCTACATTGTGTACACAGCTCCAATATTTCATAGCAGTCGAACATGCATCAGTTTTTGCTGTAGTTTTTCTCGAGCAATTTTCAGTATTTTGCCCGCTGAATTAGAGGTACAAGATAACAGTGAATGGAGACGCTGCTGAGGATCTTCTATTGCGTCGTACTAGAATTGAAGTATCAACGAAGACCAAGGGCGATCGCAAACTATACGGAACTGTAAGAATATTTCTTTTTATTCACCGTGAATTTTATTTTCCTCTGTTAACAGTTTCTTCGATAGTGACGTAAACAAAATTTAATTTAAAACCGGAATTGAGGAACTAAAGGACATAAAGAACCAAAACACTTTCTCAGGTTATTTGACGAATGAAAGAAAATGAACATAAGGAAAGAGAATACATTGGAACTGTTATTGTTTAAAGACTAATTCCCACATAAACCTAGAATCCCACCTCTTTAACAGGTACCATTTCAACACCAGAGTGAACATTACAATCATTATATTTCTACTTGCGTCTGACGGGGTTATTGGTATCTTACAGATACGTGGTAATAGACGCTGAGATACGCTCTTAGCATCCTACTTGTGCAGGACAATATCTTCAGTGAAACTTCCTGGCAGATTAAAACTGTGTTTCGGACCGAGACTCGAACTCGGGACAATCGCCTTTTGCGGGCAAGTGCTCTACCGACTGAGCTACCCAAGCACGACTCACAACCCGTCCTCACAGCTTCAATTCCGCCAGTACCTCGTCTCCTACCTTCCATACTTCACAGAAGCACTCCTGCGAACCTTGCAGAACTAGTACTCCTGGAATAAAGGATATTGCGGAGACATGGCTTAGCCACAGCCTGGAGCATGTTTCCAGAATGAAATTTTCACCCCGCAGTGGAGTGTAGGGAGCTGTGAGGATGGGTCGTGAGTCGTCGTTGGTTAGCTCAGTCGGTAAAGCACTTGCCCGCGAAAGGCAAAGTTCCCGAGTTCGAGTCTCGGTCCGGCACACAGTTTTAATCTGCCAGGAAGTTTCATATCAGCGCACACTCCGCTGCAGAGTGAAAATTTCATTCTGGAATATCTTCAGTATTATTCGTTCAACAAGTTAGGTGGTGCTGTAAGGCTGCCTGTCTTGACCAAATGTCTTGGGTTAAACTCAAACATGTGACAGGACGCTGCGTCACCATGTTGATGGTAATCCGACCGTCGAATGTAGATGTTATCTGAGCCGCTTCTTGCTGCTGTTTGTATTGTTTATATGCCAGCAGTTGATTAAAGATTTGACTCTCACGCTTAATTTCGTTCCGTATTGATCTCTAGAAATTCAGTCGCTCCACGTCTTTAACAAATATTCGTCACCATCATCGGTCCACGACTTCTTAAAAGTTTGGAGGAAGGGAAAGGCAAACCGCCTATTCAAGGATTTTTGCTCAGGATAGTGGGTATCGTAAATTTTCCAGAGTGTTATTTCGAGTATGAGACAGGATACACAGGTAATTGAGTAATCTGAATCATGAGGGCTTCACGGAATTTGGAGCTCCATGCCAATTAGCTCATTACGTTTCAATCACAATAATTGCTTGCTTCCCTGCTGTCAGTATTGCAGGACAAAAATATTTATGAAACATATTCATACATAAACAGTGGTATAGCAATTTATGGATATTTTTAAAAATTAACGACTGTTTCAGCCGTAGCTTGTATGCGTGTCATCGACAGTAACGACCTTTAATAGCTGTTACAGGTAATTAATGCTACATAATTTATTAAATATTGGTTCATTTGAAGGGGAACAGCCTGTAGCTGTTTTATGTTATTGTTTGACGGCGCAGAGAATAACGTAGGTGGCATTACAATGCTAGTCAAGCGAGCACTAGCTCGGTATTTCGTTTACGACGGAGCAAATGAATCCGAAAAACAGGTAAATTGGAAAATAAGATTGTAACAAGGAAGCGAATCGGTATAATTTTAATTGTGGGTTTCACAACACGATCACTATAAAAAAACAAGAACTGTAATGAAACAACTGAAATAGAATCTGAGCATTTATGGCATTGTCGACAAGACCATTAGACACACAGTAGAAGTATGTATTTGGGAAAGTTTGAGAAGGAAACTGGTGATGGTCTCTCAAAGGAAGAGTCCAATTCAGTGCAGATTACTAGTTAAATCATACTTCTGTGGTTTTAATGAAAGGTAAAGCCAGCCAACTGGATGTACAAATGTTATTACGTCGACCTGGTTTCGAGACCATTACGGGTATCTTTATCAGAATAAGTTACAATTAACTACAAAACAATTTTGTTCAACATAGGACAGTAACAACCACATAAAAACCCTTAAAAGCACTAGGAGTATTAAAAACAGAAAAAGTATTACTTTGATTCACGTTACATGGAGATATAATAAAAACATAAGTGCTCGAGTCAAGTAAGTAAAAGTTATCTTCTGAATTCAACATCAAAACCACCGGTACAGCAAACTGCTAGGTACGACATCAGAGGGGAAAGTTTGTCAACCGATTTCTCTGGTACGTGGAAGCAGCACTTTGAGCGTCAGATACGGGACGCTAGTAGCATAGAGTGGCACAAATTGACAAACCAGTTAAATTATATACAAAAATACTTATAACAAGGGACCAAGTTTAATAACATAAGTATTAAGATAGGTAATAAATGAAATACAGAGGAAAATGCTGTAAAATAAAACAGGAGCTGCGCGCTCCATCTGTCTACTATTAATGTGCTAAAAATGAAGAAAATGAACATGGACGTAACAGCTGTGGGATACTACAGAAACAATTAAAAAAGGAGGAAAATGATATTTGACGACTGTGTGTAAAGTCCATCAGTCAACGAACGACAGTGTGTCAACTACTTGCGGATAGTGGTTTACAGCCGCTAAAGAAATTCTTATTTCGCAGTTGTAGCTGTTCACCACAGAGAATGAGACCATCACTAAAAGATACACGCTTAAAAATTTCCAGTTCAAGAACATCAAGCTTTTAAGCTTTCTTTTCCTTATGGCGGTTATTAACTTCATCGACTCCCTTCGGTTTGTGGCCTGTACTTAGCAAATGATCCATGGAGGACAAATTATAAATATTAATATCCTTTATTCATAAAAAATGCTCTTTATATCTGATACTGATGGTTCATTTAGTCCGACCCATGCAATAGACTGGACAAATGTTACACGTGATTGAATAAACCCCTGTATTACGCAAAGGAGTAAATTTGAATTAGATGTTGCTACAAACACTTATTAGAGGTTAGTGAATGGTAGACATCCAGCAATGTAAAAATTCGGTTCTGAAATACGAAGACATGTTCACATAGGAACAGTCTCGGATTCACTGATGATTATGGTGCAGAATTATGCCAAATATTGTTCGCAAAGTGTTTGGGATTACGTATTGCGTGAAACGAAGGTAAGTAATAGGGTAAGTTTCTGACCATTTTGTGTATATTAGCTAACGAGATAAGGACATCACACACGAAAAAGTAAAAATTCGAAATATTGGATCTCGTCAAAATAATCCATTACAGCAACAACAATTAACTCTCATGGTACGAATATGACCCCATAAACACACTGGAAATATATATCTGCCTTGTTTTAAAAACCTAAATTTTCAAATATATGACGTTTCCACCTGAGTCAATTGTACCCAATGACATTTCGTTCATTTTTATATTTACGTCACACTAAAACTTATTCATTGTTTCTGCAAAGGCCATCACTGGTGTCAGTGTGATCCCAATTTAAATTGTTAGTTTGTTTCTTGAATGAAACATTTATGAAAATAGAATGATGAACGTTATGTTGAAGACTCATTATACGAAACACTTGCAACAATGAAATTATTAGTTATCACCTATTTTTGGACCCATTCTTAGAGTTTCTTGTATAAGCTTTTGTTATACGATTTATAGTACCACTGGAGTCAATATGATAACAGTGTAATTTTGTTTTTGTTTCTTGAAAGTAATATTTATAAAATTAGAATCATTACTGTTACATTGAACTACTAATGTACGTTTTTATGTTAGTTCATTAAAATATTGCCAGTATATCGGATGTAAATTATTTGGGGCTCTATGTGACCCTAGTCGTACTCAGACAGAAAAACCCTAGTAGTTAAGAGTTAAGCAGGAGGACCTTGACAGTAACTGCGCACAAAATTTCCCTGCTCCTTCTCTTGAATGGGCGAGTAAAATTCTGCTTTCGTTTTCCGTTGACGCTGGGCGTCTCAGTAAACATAAACAGTATTGCAAAACGAATCTGGTGATACACCAGAGAAAATGCATATGACGTCTCTTATGGCAGGAGCCCTGTTCGTACCACTTGTTCATAAAATCAAGTGTGGCACGTATTCAGAAGCAAAGATAAGACCAAACTAGTGTATCGTTGAATAAAATTAGATTCATGCTGACAGTCATTATCAAAGAATAGTGCTACATGTGTAATTATGAGTCATTATTACAGTTGTCCGGTATACTGGAGAAACACATGATTATCTCCATATCCCTGGAAGTATTGATTACGCCAGAGTAATGCAGTGGCAAGGTGAGATTTAATGCTACTTGTAACGTATTAATGACTCAGTTCGCGTTCGCTAGAGTGTGCAGATGCACACTCCGGTGTGGCCAAGGCAGTGTTATGTATGAATCAAGACGTCCGTGTTGGTCTGAGAGAAGTGCTAATAACACAAATCACGCACGTGTGCCATCTGAGTTATATTGCGATGCTAATAATATCGACTTACTGGCCATTGCCAAGTGGCGCTACTGTTTATTAATAGTCTTCATCTAACCGTCTGACAATTCGGGATTAATATGGAGTGTTAATTTAAACAGGGTGGTCCGTTGATAGTGACCGTGCCAAATATCTCACAAAATAACCATCAAACGAAAATACTACAAAGAACGAAACTCGTCTAGCTTGAAGGGGGAAACCAGATGTCGCTATGGTTGGCCCGCTAGCTGGCGCTGCCATAGGTCAAACGGGTATCAACTGCGTATTTTAAAATAGGAACCACCATTTTTATTACATATTCGTGTAGTACGTAAAGAAATATGACTTTCAGTTGGACCACTTTTTTTGCTTTGTGATAGATGGCGCTGTAATGGTCACAAACGTATAAGTACGTGGTATCACGTAACATCCCGCCAGTGCGGACGGTATGAGTTTCGCCGGCTGGAGTGGCCGAGCGGTTCTAGGCGCTACAGTCTGGAACCGCAATACCGCTACGGTCGCAGGTTCGAATTCTGCCTCGGGCATGGATGTGTGTGATGTCCTTTGGTTAGTTAGGTTTAAGTAGTCCTAACTTCTAGGGGACTGATGATCTCAGAAGTTAAGTCCCATAGTGCTCAGAGCCATTTGAACCATTTTTTTGGTATGAGTTTCGTGATACATTACCCGTGTTAAAATGGAGCGTTTACCAATTGCGGAAAAGGTCGATATAGTCTTGATGTATGGCTATTGTGATCAAAATGCCCAAGGGGCGTGCGCTATGTATGCTGCTCGGTATCCTGGTCGACATCATCCAAGTGTCATGACCGTTCGTCGGATAGTTACGTTATTTAAGGAAACAGGAAGTGTTCAGCCACATGTGAAAAGCCAGCCACGACCTGCAACAAATTATGAAGCCCAAGTAGGTGTTTTAGCTGCTATCGCGGCTAATCGGCACATCAGTAGCAGAGAAATTGCGCGAGAATCGGGAATTTCAAAAACGCCGGTGTTGAGAATGCTACATCAACATCGATTGCACCCGTACCATATTTCTATGCACCAGGAATTGCATGGCGACGACTTTGAATGTCGTGTACAGTTCTGCCACTGGGCACAAGAGAAATTGCGGGACGATGACATATTTTTTGCACGCGTTCTATTTAGCGACGAAGCGTCATTCACACACAGCGGTAAGGTAAACTGGCATAATATGCACTATTGGGCAACGGAAAATCCACGATGGCTGCGACAAGTGAAACATGAGTGACCTTGGCGGCTTAGTGTATGGTGCGGCATTATGGGAGGAAGGATAAATGGCCTCCATTTTACCGATAGCAAGCTAAATGTTGCATTGTATGCTGATTTACTACGTAATGTTCTACCGATGTTACTACAAGATGTTTCACTGCATGACAGAATGGAGATGATGGATGTCCAGCACATAGCTCGCTTGCGGTTGAAGCGGTATTGAATAGCATATTTCATGACAGGTGGATTGGTCGTCGAAGCACCATACCATGGCCTGCACGTTCACCGGATGTGACGTCCCCGGATCTCTTTCTGTGGGGAAAGTTGAAGGATATTTGCTATCGTGATCCAGCGACAACGCCTGACAACATGCATCAGCGCATTGTGAATGCATGTGCAAACATTACGGAAGGGGAACTACTCGCTGTTGAGAGGAATGTCGTTACACGTATTACCAAATGCATTGAGGTCGACGGACATCATTTTGAGCATTTATTGCATTAATGTGGTATTTACAGGTAATCACGCTGTAACAGCATGCGTTCTCAGAAATGATAAGTTCACAATGGTACATGTACCACATTGGAACAACCGAAATAAAACGTTCAAACGTACCTACGTTCTGTATTTTAATTTAAATAACCTACCTGTTACCAACTGTTCGTCTAAAATTGTGAGCCATATGTTTGTGACTATTACAGCGCCATCTCTCAGAAAGCGAAAAAAGTGGTCCACCTGAAACATTCATATTTATTTACGTACTACACGAATATGTCATAAAAAATGGGCGTTTCTGTTTTAGAAAAAATTCAGTAGATATCCGTTTGACCTATGGCAGGGCCATCTAGCGGGCCAACCATAGCGCCATCTGGTTCCTCCCTTCAAGCTAGACAAGTTTCGTCTTTGTATTTTTTTCGTTTGACGCTTATTTCGTGAGATATTTGGTTCGGTCACGGTCAATGGACCACCATGTATGCTGTACAACACAATTAACACGTCACTTTCTCAAACGCCGTAATTGTCTCCCATTCCGAAGCAGAAAATTTGAAATTTGGCTCAAAGGTGCCTATAACTTTGTAACGGTGCAAAAGCGTGGAGAACTGCGACGTCACCCTCGGTTTCGGCGGCGATTCAGGTGTCAATACGTGAAAAAATGCACAGAGCTCCGAATTTCATATGAGGTGCAAAGTGAGTTAAGTGAGTTAATGATGTTACATTGGTATCAAATTTGACCACGACTCTGCTCAATGCTACCGTTCACGTGTATCTTGATAGGAACGTCGTCACATCCTTCTTACCCACATTTCACCCCTTCTTTCGACTCCTCTGCGATGGAGGTCAAAACTGCGACGCCCCACAATTAAATCACTGGGTTTTTTATCAGCAGCCTAAGAAAGTGTGGATACGAAAAGGCCTCGGAAGGTGGCATAACAAACATCAATGAAACCACCCCTTCCCTCGATGTAATTATTTACACACATTTCGACCGTTGCAAACCACAGTCTGCAGTAATATGAGCAATAATACAACATTGTTGACAACCTTTTCATACTGCTGACATCATCTGACGAGTGAACCCTTTTGTAAAGGGATTACGAATCTATTTAATGTTACTGCTGCCTTTTGGAGTCAAGCGGGAGAGCAATTTTTGCTCTACTGTACAGGTTGGAACCACTAAGTACCATTCGATGAAATTTCAGCATGATCCGAAGCAGCAAAAGGCGTTTATGCTTTTTCAGCACTCATATCTCGCATCCTCTCCTGCGGCATGAATAAAACTGAAGACCCCCCCCCCCCCCCGCCTCAATCCCCCCCATCCCCGCAGTTAGGCAGCAGTATCGTTTTAGGCATTATGAAGATGTTCCAGCTCAGAGACATGCAGTCATTAGTCATTATTTTCTAGGTGTCTACAGGATAGGCATGACTTTCGGCACGTCTTAGATTCCGCATGCGTCCAGTAGGTGCTAGTTCCGAGACATGGCGCCACTCAGCTCAGGGATGACACACTGTTTGCCTGCCACACCAGTGTCTACGAATTAATGACAGAACGTCTCTGAATAGACGCATTTTTTAAGTGCTCAAAAAAGGGGCGTTTGGCACCGAGGGTGTTGTCGAATGGAAGGGGGGTGTATCGTTAGAGGTACCATTTGCTCATTTATTTATGTATGTGTCAATATCACTTCAATATCACTCCCCCTCCATCTTCCGTCATCCATGCCAAGGAGGCCCCGAAACAGGAGAGCTGCCAAAGCATAGACCCTCTTTGCTGCTTCTGCTCACGTTCAAATTTTGTCGAATGGTTTTGAACCGTCGCTTGTGGCTCCACCGTGAACACCAGAGTAAAATTCGCGATGGCACTACACTTAAAGCTGGTTGCGATCACTCTCAATGGGGGTTGCTATAGAGAAGGGTCGAATCATCCCGGGGGTGAGAGAGGGGGGGGGGGGGGGCGCAACAAAGGTTGTCAAGAACATCGTCCTGTTGCCGATCGTACGATAAACTGTTCTTTCGACCTCGAAATGTGTCGAAATCGACGCCCAAGTGAGGGGGTGGTTTCATTGACGCCCTTTAAGCCACCCCTTGAGGCCTTTTCGCGTCGATACTACGGCGGCGTGTCTGACATACTTTCCTCTGTCACTCATAAGAAATCCGCCTGATTTCAACGCTGGGCATCACGGTTCTGATCTCAATCGCAGAGGCATCGAGATAAGGGGGCGAAATGTGAGAAAGAGGAAGAGAGTGCTTGACACGTCCACGGTTGCGTTGGGCAGATTTGTAGTGAAATTTGCTGCCAAAAATGATGTAATTAACCCCTCTTCACATCTCACATGACGTTCTAACTTCTGGCCTTTTTTTCGCCAGTGTCGACACCTTGCTACTTAAAAGAGACGTAGCAGAGCGAGACGCTTTTGCACAGTTACAGAGGATGGTTGTAGAAACCCTTGTCTTAAAAACTTCTGCGTTTCAATGCGAGATAATTAAGGCATTTCGAGGAAATGGTCCTTCAGTTGTGTTGCGCAGTATATGTTAACTTTTGTATCTTCAATTTGTTAACCTCGGAGTATGTTTCTACGTTTGTAAATACTGTTATTGACAAGAAAACATTTGTAAGAAAATGTATCGAGTGCGTAAGAGATCATCGAAACAATTCTGTCTGTGTGATACCAAGACACTTGTTGTGCAAAGTTGGCTCTCCAACAAATATTAAAGACTTTGTAAGGTGTGACTTCTTTGGGAAGGAATGACAAATTCTATTGGCGTAAGAGTTTCTAAGGTGTCCTGTGAAGCAGAAAGACATCGGAGATTAATCTGGTAGTAATAAACGCGAGCTATGAGAGATATTATTGCAGTTTTGATGAAGACAGAATGGCTTAATGAAGGCAGCGTGACCAAATTTCAAGGTTGTCGTTCCAAGTGGTCATAGGCGTAATTATATTGTCACCAATGAAAGCTAATGTGTACCTGGTACGTGTGCATGCTTGTGTGACTTCTACAGTATGTACAAAAGGAGATGAACGAATTCTGAATGTGGGGGGAGCAGGGAAAACAAGCTCCACACATCGACACCCTGCACATTGGTTGCAGAGTGGTGAAGGGCGGTGTGGGGAAAAATCCAAAGTTACATCACTCAGTGCTTGCACCATACTTGCATTCAAATATCAATTTGTGCTCCAAGCGGTGTCTACTGGCCACTAGCGAAACTGACAACTGATACGTAATGCGCATCTACGAAGGTAAATAATGAGACAGGGGCTTAACAAAAGATCATAGAATTCGTGAAATCGAAATTGATGTTGTATATTGGGGCTTGTTGCTGCCAATTTGGTATCAGTTCTCGTAAACAATCAGTTCTAATAGACAATTCGAAATTTAAAAACATAGATATGGAAAAGAATCAGTTGTGTACCCTACACTGCGGCAGTAAAAAGAATGATAGTAATCGTCAACGTTCATTAACGTGTGTCAACCCGAATTGTAGATACACACAAACTCACCAAAGGCTTTTTTTATTACTGCAAAATGAGGGCCCACTATGGTAACCTACACAACTGAATACGATGTCTCAAAAAATCGATGCCATCCATGGGGTCTTCTCCTTGTAAGAGAAAGGTTACCGGGACTTCCTACAACAATTAATGGCATATTTACACAAACAACCAAAATTGCTATTGTAAAGCAATTCAGAGGAAGTGACGGTAGTTTCAAAGAACTGTCGAAATGAAAAAAATGAGCTGAAAATACATCTTTTTCCTGGAGTTCCTGGTGATTTCTCAGGACTGTATGAAAAAGTTCCAAATTCTTCTCATAGGACTGAAGCTTCCTAATGTATAAATCATGTCACGGGCAGAGAAAGGGTGGAGCAACGCATTTGTATTGTTCCGTACCAAAACAGGTAAAAACAGAACCCTTAAATGAGCACTTCGTTGTCCATCTGTCTACCCGTTTGTTAAGACTTTTTTTTCCTCAGAAACGAGTGGATGTGTCAATTGTGATTTATGTCAAATACTGAGGTCTACGGTCCCATGGTGGATTAAAAAATTTAATCTAAGTAAATTCTGTCAAAAGATACGCCTATTAATGTCACATATTTGATACTCGAAACCTCACATTATAATCTATTTGTTCAGAAACTTCGGGGCGCGACTCCTTCTCACACTTGTCAGGCGTTTTCGCTCTTCTGCTCCCAGCATTTAGCGATCTAATAGATTTTCTAGGTCTGTTCCGTACGGTAGAAGGGGCAGTCAAATGAAAACGAGACAGATGGGAAAAAAGTAAGTTTGTTGTCTCAAAAGTAATCGCTTTGTGGGATAGGACGGTCGTTACGATTAAGATGTGTGCGGCTGCCTACGGATCCAAGATAGTCAGGCGTTGACCACTCCGTCGGAAGCAAATCCACGGTTGCGAATTTCTTTCTTCAGGGCTCCGTAAATATGAAAATTAGATGGAGAGAGATCATAAGGAGGATGTGAAAGGGATCCCCAGTGCAGATTCTGCAGTGTAATCTAAACAGCCTTGTCAATATTTGGAGGCAATATATGGGCCACATATGGGCTGGCCGTGATTGGTCAACGCTTCGCCAACTTGAAGAGATGTATAGATCTGCGATGCAACACAACACGACATAATAGTAATGGTCGCATACGTAAAAGTCTGCATTAGATCGCTGGGATTGATAGTAGCCCCACACAAAGAATATGACTGAACCGAAGACGACCGACTCTACGGATTTTCTGTTGACCCAGAAGAAGAGGCCCTCGTTCGTCCCTCTGTTGACTCCTTTGTGGGAAGACTTTAGAGGTGCCTAAAGTGGACTATGGTAAACAGTGACATGAACTGCAAGTTACTTAATCAATTTACATAGCTCTTGCCTCTCAGGAATGTGTTTATAGGAATTACAATAAAACGTACTAATATAGAATCTTTTCAGTTCACAATAGAAAATTTAACTGTATCATGTCTTTCGTGGTAAAATAGTTGATTAGTGTGGATAACAATTACAGTGGCTTTCTACAACACTAAAGCTGGCTAACAATTAAGACATATGATAGAGTACTGGAACGAACAGGTACTGCGATTGTTTAGAAATGTAGTTATTGGAATCTCATCGAAGTAATCAGAATTCGTGGCCGAGTGGTTCTAGGCGCTACAGTCTGGAACCGCGCGAGCGCTACGGTCGCAGGTTCGAATCCTGCCTCGGGCATGGATGTTGTGTGTGATGTTGGTTAGGTTTAAGTAGTTCTAAGTTCTAGGGGACTGATGACCACAGCAGTTAAGTCCCATAGTGCTCAGAGCCATTTGAACCATTGGAATAATCAGAATTGTGGACGAGTTCAGTGTCATCTGAGGTGACGTATAAGTGCAGTGTGGTTAACTTTTCAAGTATCTCAATTTGTTTCTAAGAGACAACCCATCTATATGCGTCTAGTGATGAGCTTTCAAAAAAGTGTTTGTGTTTTTGTTGATTATTATAGAGACACGAAATATATTCATTTTACACACTGCAACACTCGCCGTGGTGGTATATGGATTATACTTACGCCCGAATCTGCGGTTTAGAAATTCAAATAACATGTAAGAGACTCAACTGCTACGGTACCATGTCTTTAGTGATTGTTATGTAAAGTACTCATTGACCAGAAGAGGTAGCACATGTTAAACTGACATCACGTTTTGAGAATTGATTTCATTCGGGAGTACTGGAGTGTTAAATATTTTGGTTCTGTGAGTGGTTGTAGTGTCAAGGCTGCACACTTCGCTGTTTACGCAAATGACTTTTAATAACTTAAACTAATTCGTTAAATCTGTGTGACAAAGTATCACCGACCCAAGTCATAGGCCGATGACTTAGAGTTTACAGGATCACATTTGTTATTCGAAGTATACTAATAATTTCTGAACAACATTCAATTATTTTGCAGTTTTTTGTTATACTGCGCACCGGGGTAAAGTCCGGGATGGGTCGTTGCAAACGTTAGTCATTTTTGTTAAACTCATCCCAGAGAGGAAACAAATGACGTTTCTCTACGATTCATCGATATTTAAGGAACAACTTATTTGATTAAAGCCTTAACGCTATGTCCGATGTCGATGTCTTGCAGGATAGACTCACCAAAGTGTAGTATCACATCTCTGCTAGGAGAAAGTGTCAGTACTTCCGTAGTTTTTGTAAATACTCTTCGTCATAATAATTGCCTAATGTGACAGCCATCGCAGGAGACGAATCAAGCTCGAGAAACATACAAAACATAGGTTGAACAATTACTAAAAGTAACGGCTTACGCATTCCTTTCGGGACTTCCTTTTTTGGTTACGTTATTCCTTCTCTGCACCACCACGCCTCTGGAATAACATTTACAGTCGTTTTGGAGTGATAATTTTAATTCTACGCGTGTTACTGTGCACAATGGAACCCGATCCGAGGGACCACTTGTGGGTGAAATAGTGGTGCTGGTGGAAACAAATTGCTTGTGTTGTTAGCGAACATGGACCCTGCACAAATCGCTGCAGCGCCAGTGGGTCAGATTGTTAATATTGAAGCTACAGTGTTGTGTTTTGGTTCGGAGCAGAAAAATTTACATGCCGGTCTATTCAGTCCGCATGATTACGCCACAAATATATACTCGTGACATCAGTATTTCACAAAACAGATTGCAAAGTTTTAACGCTCCTTGATGGTAAAGTGTCTTTCACAGATAAATGAATATATATAATTAAACCAACAATTTGAGTACTGAGTGTTTCTGTATAATAATACCAGAACATGTTTACTTTGCTGGATAACTTTTGCACTGTTTAGCGTAAAAGTAAGTCAGACGCAATTAACTTCCGACTAAGGCATCTTCTTCAGAAAAAGTGAACGGATAGTACAGATTGCCCCAGTTAGGTAATCATCGAGGAAACTACTCATAAGCATTGATTTAGTTGATTTCATTGTTGAGGAAACACTTTCACATAAGTATGTTGTCCCAAACATATTGCAGGTTCGAGCAGCTATTCGAAACAACTACAGAGCAGTTCTCTAAATAAGTTCTTGTAAACGATACCAATATTTTCTGGAATGGGAAACCTTTCCCTGAGTACACGGCTACACTGAAAGTCACAATTTCAGGAGTCGCACTTCCAGCAGGAGTTGCAAAAATATTTAACTCAAGCTGATATCGATTTAACCCTTTATTTGGCACACACACAAAAAACATTGTAAAATAAAGTATTAAGTTACTTAAACTTGATGTTTATCGTCATGTGACCAACTTTACATACATTGTTTCAAAATGGATTAATTTACAGTCAACTATTTCTGAAGGCAGAGTCCACAACTTCTATTTTGACCCATACTTAGGCCAATGATCAAAACTATCGTATCACGTATGACTCACTGGAACAGAAGCTGATATTTTCTTCTTCTTCTGCTCTTCTTGCCAATGCTCACGAAAGGCACGTAGGTGCTACAATAAAAGTTTGCAAATTCTGAATCTTCGGCTGAAAATAAGATTGCATTTTGCACTACTGCATGTGAAATGTCTTAAAACTATTCCTTATTGCTACCAAGGACAGAACAGTTTCCAATTTTTCTTAATTAACAGTCAACTATTTCTGAAGGCAGAGTCCACAACTTCTTTTTTGACCCATACTTAGGCCAATGATCAAAACTATCGTATCACGTATGACTCACTGGAACAGAAGCTGATATTTTCTTCTTCTTCTGCTCTTCTTGCCATCAAATACTCAAAGTTAGGCTTTCTATTTCCAAAACAGATAAGTCAATTTGCAATGTCCCATGTAAGAATTCGCTAACACGGTTGTATGTGAGAGCTTAAATGTTGCTTGCAACCACCATTACCCATTCAACGACGAAACTTGAAACTGTGTGCAGTTTTGACGTTGCCTGAGTGCAACATCGCCAAATAAAGGGTTAAATAACTAAATCTACTGTCAAAGTGAGTGCCCAAATAACCAATCTCAAAGCTGCTTTAACCACAAAAGCAATGACGCCACTTATTGTGGCACATTTTTCCAGGACATCAAAGCGCTGCACGACGCAATGTATCTCTGATATTACTCCCCTGAGTACCAACTTATTTCACCTTTTTTCTTATCATAGCAATGATACCTGACTTTTGCCCAATCATTGCAGGAGCTCCGTCTATTGCTGTCGGATCATATTTATCAGTAATGTTGTCGAAGCAACAACGTATCTCGTCGACCGTAGTTACATTGTTGCACTGGCTCTAAATCAAGGCGTTCCTCCGTCACGTTGAACTCAGCCTCAACACCTATCCCCAATACAGCTAGCTGAGGAACGTCCGTTACATCCTTAATTTCATCCGGTGTCGAAGAAAAAAATAAAAAATAAAATCTGTACACTTAGTTTCAATTGCATTTCCACGTCGTTTGCCATTTCTTGCATTCTCTGCAAACTGTTCTCCATCAAAGAGGAACTGTTTCGAAAACAGAAAGAGTCGATGGACCCAAGATTATTGCGGCAGCGACGAAACACTCATTAACAAAATTTTCCAGCGTTGAAAGGAAGGGCTCTTTTGGTCACTTTAAGAGCTATGTGATAGCTCAATCTCAATGTACGAGCATCATTGTGAATGACATGGTTCGTACCTTTAAATACGTTACAAGGAAGAGGTAAAATCGAGAACACAACATAATGCTTTATAAACAATAGCAACATTTTCAAGAAATGACATATATCTATACGAACCTGTTTCTTTCTCTCTTCTGTTTTAGCTCGAGAAATGTAGCACTCCTTTCCTCAGTACCCAAATTGTTCACCAGTTTCCCATGCTGAAATTACAATGTCGCTTCACCTTGTACTTCCTCAGTGTCTATAAAGTAGCATTACAAAAGAGAGACTGATTTCAATAAAAGAAATTATCATCTTCCCACTGTGGATGGAAGCGCAGGTATCCGATCCATTTTCGTATTTCAATAAGAAAGTAAACATCTGCCCATTGCGGCTCGAAGTGTAGGTAGCCAACATATTTTCGTGTTGAGGACCGTAACTCTTCCTCAGCCACTTTCCTTTCACTAACTCTGTCCTAGAACGAGCGCAAAAGAGACTTCGATACCGACAACTCAAACGACACGAAATAAACACGCACCTCATGGAGCACGTGCATCGGCAACACAAGAACGATTTCAACAGAGAGAAGTTGCCCACACATAGGAAACGAAATCCCCTACTGTAGAGCTACACTATTGAAGACAAACAGCTGGAGACATCGTCTCCCGTAAAATATCTAGGCGTAACAATCCAGAGTGACCGTAAGTGGAATGACCATGTAAAACAGATAGTGAGAAAAGCAGACACCAGATTCAGTTTCATCGGAGGAATCTTAAGGGAATGTAACTCATCCACGAAAGAAATGGCTTATAAGGCGCTTCGTCGCCCGCTTCTTGAATACTGTTCACCTATCTGGGATCGCTATCAGATGGGACTGCTAGAGGAGACAGAGAAGATCCAACGAAGAGCGGCGCGTTTCGTCACGAGATCGTTTAGCTGGCGAGAGAACGTTACGGAGATGTTAAACAAACTCCACTGGCAGACGTTACAAGAGAGGCATTGTGCATCACGGAGAGATTTACTATTGAAATTTCGGGACAGCACTTTTCAGGAGGAGTCAGACAACGTATTACTTCCCCCAACATACATTTGGCTCATTGACCACGAGGAGAAAATTCGAGAAATTACAGTCAGTACAGATGCTTACCGACAATCATTCCTCCCACGCACTATTCGCGAGTGGAACAGGGTTGGAGGGATCAGATAGTGGTACCGAAATTACCGTCCGCCGCGCGCCATTAGGTGGCTTGCGGAGTATGATGTAGATGTAGATGTAGAAGTGGAGAGGGACTGCCACCTGACAGCGCTCGCGGGAAAGAAGTATCGGCACTCAGGGGCGCACGAAGTTTGAGACCATAAATTTTTTTGAACAATACGTATCTGATCAAGATTCTCTTCGTCGTTTCAAATTTCAATATTCACCACACTTTTGCTGCTTGGCTCTAACTTTTTAGCTGCTTATTTTATATCTAAGATTTGCTGCTGTAGGTCAGTACCAGTAGTTCTATAAATAGACTAACCTAAACATACAGAGCATATCAACGATTATCAAAAAATTGGGAATTGGGGGCGGGAGAGAGAGTGGGGGGTGAGGGTGGTCCGGATTTCTCTGTTAAACGACAATTAAGAATCGTTATTGGACATATGAAACAAGGTAACACTGAATTAACATAAAATTAGAGATACTTATTTCGAACCACTGTTGTTACAAATAACACAGACAAATAGCATAGCATATTATGAAATTTCAAAACGGTCACAGTAGGCCTACGGTTAACGAAATCTTTCTTTTTTCTCGCAAATTCTCGTAAGCGTTGTAAAGAGTGCATCTGGACAGCATCACATTCTTGTTTAGCTTTCGTAGTGGAGGCCGTTTTTCCAATAAGGTCGTTGTCGCTAGGCTCATCCAAGGTGTTGAAAGAGCCTTTGTCGTCGACGACACTGGTAATTATTTCGTAGTGCATCAACACTTGTTACTTCAACACCACATTCAGGTTATTAGTGAGTATTTTCTTACATTGTTTTCTTCACATCATGATAAATCTCTGTTTTTGTTGTTGTTGCCACAATCACTTCAGATTCAAAACGATTGGAGAGACTGCAGCAGTGATACTCTCATCTGATGGAAGGAGGTTATCCTAAACTTTTGCTACTGTTATGCCCAACATTGTGGTGCCAGATGCTTTCATCTGCTACGGTCGCAGGTTCGAATCCTGCCTCGGGCATGGATGTGTGTGACGTCCTTAGGTTAGTTAGGTTTAAGTAGTTCTAAGTCTAGGGGACTGATGACCTCAGATGTAAAGTCCCATAGTGCTTAGAGCCATTTGAACCATTTTTGAACCAGCTGCTGCACAGGAAAACTGACTGGAAGGATCCCTTTTTCAAGTGAACGTTTTGAAAAGTGGGAGGTGGACAGTCAACAACAAAACATTTTCAGAATTCCCATTTGCGAACAGATGATGTTGACTTGAGGTGTAAATACAATGTTTTATCACTTTATAAAAAGTTGAATTTGCCGAGTGGAACGATTTCGGGCAACCGGTGTCTCTGTTGGTCGGTATTTTGGTAATCGATTCTCTGGTCAAGTCAGGATTTAGCTCTGGCACAAAGGGGGAAAAAAAACACGTGTGTGCATTCACTGCGGGATGAAAAGTTGCTTCACGCGAAAGGCCACGACGCAGTAAAGCTTGACAGCCTGCGATGTAGGCAAATCTGCAACGCAAGTCATTTGCTGCTTCGTCTGTCTCAGGCTGACTACACAGCTGTAGTACACAGCAGGCTATTAAAGCGCCCATAATTAGTGACAACAAGCTCTTTCCAATTTGAGTGGGTGATTTACGGCGACACAGTAGTGTTTGCTGTCCACAACGGGAAATTAACATCACAGCCTGTCACCATATGACAGGCTGCGCCTCTCTCAACAAGAGCGGAATGTAGAAAATGTTGATCAAATTTTTTCAAGTGTATCGACACTATTAAAGCGATAAAACTGCATTTTTAGGGACATTTTGAACAAATAGCTACAGCCAAAACACAAGAAGGATCTGAAATAATGTACCTGCTTCCATTTAGAGGTGTGCATGATGAGTCAGAATACACTTTGAACTACAGTCAAGATTATCTCGCAGGTTCTCAGAAGATACAAAGGAATTGACTAAGATATTTTTTATGAATAATCGCGTCAATTTTCTTAAGAGGCAACCACAGAACTAAACAGTCAACGTTTCGTAAACTTGCCATAGCCTGCTGATATAAGCTATAGGATCATTCACTTATATTCAAAAGAACTATCACTTCTACGAAGTTTGACAAAGTGTTCATAACAAAAATTCTGTTCTAACATATTACCAAAAAAGTAGCGAATAATATTTCAGTCAGCTGATAAACGTATTGTCGAACAGGCTGTTGGCTAACCGCAGGCATTTTCCTTGCTGCAGTAGATAGCGCATGTACCCTTCCCTCAACTTACAATACGTACATTTTCAAATATAGTAAATAAAAGGAATAAGTGGTGGATACGGATGCCAAAACAAACGTTTGAGATTGCGGAATTATTACTCTCGGGTAGTTATGAATCGTGAAAACGAGTTTTCATAGGCAATTAGATTATTAATCATAAATTAATGACATGAAATATACTGTTTTTGATAACGTATATATTTTACTTTTCTTTCTTTTAATGCACTCTTACGCAGATGTGTTACTTCGATAAATTTTGCAGTGGATATTTCCTTTCCAAAACATCTGAGAAATTTAATGGGAATATGTTTACAAAATGCTATGTACTTAAACTATTCTTTAGAGAAATTGTTTACGTAGTGGAGCTGATGAAAGACAACCTGTTGAATTCTTCCATACTTTCGCTGAACATGTTTCCAGAAATAAGAACAATCACACGGTTTGAGAAGGACTGGGCTGCAGCAGATTGTAGTCGCTTTGTGAGAGATGTGATTATCGACACCTGTCGTGCCGGACGAACCAGTAACGACGTATCACCTTCATCGACAGCGATTTTACTCCATAAAATTTTTATCTCCAGAGATATTCACAACAAATGAGTGTGTGGTAAGGAGATCTAAGAGTTTTTAATTAATAGCAACTAGCACCGCAGAACATTTTCGTAATAGTATAATAACGCTTTGTCGCCTGTGTGATGTCCTTTCAGAAGTCATGGAGCTGTGTTCGAGGGCGTATAAGCTTATGTAGTGGAAATTTATTTAAAAGGTAGTGACTCTTACGTCGCAAATCAGAATCAGTTCCGCCAGTAGTTCAATGTGGATCGAAGAAGTCTTGCTCCGACGCTTAACACAATTTTGTTGTTGATGATAAACTTCAGAGAAACGGATTCAATTCTAAAGCGAAAGTCGATAGGTCGTCCATTGTCAGTCATCACACGTAGAATCACCGATCGAACAAAACACGCTGTGGAGACGAGACCGTACCGGCAAACAACTTCTAAACATCCCTCTGACGGCGCCTACATTCACATCTGTGCTGTGCAAACCTGTGAAGGGCATGCCAGAGAGTTCCATTTTACCACTTTCGGCCTCTTCCCGTTACATTCATCCAACGCAGGAAGAATAACGCCTCCATGCGCGTTGTAAGTAGTTTAATCTTTCCTACGTGGTCTCTACTAAAGCGACACTTCGAGGGTCGTAGCATGTTTTTAGATTCCTCCCTCACAGCTGATTCTTGACCCTTTGTAAGTATGCTTTGACGGCGTAGTTTACATCTATCTTCCAGCTTCTGCAGCATCTCTGAGACGCTTTGCTATGGATGGGGCAAACTTTTGTCAACTCGCGCCGTTTATCTATGTTCTGCATCCCCTGTTAGTCCAATAGGTGGTGGACAATATATATAATCACCAAATGGTGGAAAAGCGTTGTCACGTCAAAACAGCTTCCAGTCGGCTCGAAATGGCTAAATACAGCTCCTCTACAGTCACAGTACGGTGTTGCAGTGATCAATGATAAATATTTCTTTTATTTTAAATTCAGAGAAGTTTTTCAGCCAGGTTGTTAATTTCCGTCAACGATGATCATCTTCGTTCCTGAGTAGATGCAGTATACTACAAGTAACATGTCTTTAGATGTAAAGGTGGTTAGAAACAGTGTGAAATCTTGTAAGGGTGTTAAAGGGGACGTTGTGCTGAGAACTGTTAAGACAAAATTCGATACTTGCTCCGTTTCTGAGTTATTCGGCATTGAAATTTGGCTATTAGATCGTGGCGAGCGCAAATCCAAGCAGCCTACAAGAGGCGGTACCGCCAAACCTGTTCTTCATTTGGTTTCCTCGAACCAAACAAAAATAACTTTTGCTGAACTACTTTAAATTTAACATTTCCGAAACAGGCATATTTTGACTGGTAATGAGCATGTCAACGAGAGCTAACTCACAGATCCATAGCTGTGTGTTCACTACAGCATTTTAGCGCGTTCAAGTGCTTGAATTTTCGTGCACAGTGACCTTATTGGCTTATTTCAATGCTAAATAAATCGGTGCAACGTGTAGTTTTTTTTCTGAACAATTATTTCGCAGCGCGATCTTCCCCTACAACACCCATGCAACCTTTCCAGATTCCTTCTGACCATCCGAGATAGATGTCACAGTGACAGTAATTAGCCAGTCAGGCTTCGCCATAAGGTTACCACCTTACACCATTATTCCTGTAAAATAGTGGCAAGTCCAGGAAACGACGATGAGGGTAATTAGCTATCACGCAGCCTACTCTCTAAATCAGAACATGTAGGTTCAAAAATATTGAGCGATGGTGGCTGTGGTGGCCAGGAACGATGCTAAAGTTCCTCCTCAGCCTCACAAAACCAGTTCTTGAGCGTCATCAGTGGCGTAGAAACGTACCGTGGTATGAACCCGATCAGCCAAACTGGTCACATTTTCCTCGGCAGTAAAGCGACTTGCAGAATATCCGTTGGGCCCACGGATTACCATGATATGGCTGCCCAAATCGTTGCAGAACCCCCGCCATATTTCAGTCTCGGGAAGTAAACTCAGCTACAATATGAGAACAGCGTGAAACTAGACTCATCCGACCAGATGACATTTGAACAAATGTCATCGTACATAGTACAGGTATGAATTTAGGAAATGTATTCGCAGCTGGGAAAAGAAACCACCATCGGTTGCATTGGAATAATGACAGTAAAAATTTGTGTCAGACCGGGTTGGAGCCCCGATATCCCGCTTTACATGAGTAGCCGCCTTAACCACTTCGGTTATCCACACACGAATCACGACCAGACCCAATCTTCCAAATGTCGTCGTCTATGTGTCACAATCTGCACTTGTAAATTATCTATATTCCCGTCCTGAATGACATATTTATTGAGAGTCGAGGGCCTGGTATTCACAAATAAATAAGAAATAACAGTGCCTGTGCTATTAAGAAGTTGTATGCAGTTTTTCTTAGGACACCCATACAACAGTGTAGCCTGCGGGTTTGGGTAGCAACTAATTTTACATTCAAGTATGCATTTCTCGCAGTGTTTCCATTCTTTCGTTCAACTCCCAACATTGGTACGAGTCCCACACTGTTAATCAGTATTCCAGGATGAGCTGTACGACTGTATTGTATGGAATCTGTTTTGTAGACACGTTGACGACTTTTTGTCCCGCCTAATTGACCTACGACTGTGTCTCCATTGCACTTCCGTACAAGCAGCTACACCGAGGCATGAGTTCCGAAATATAACTCAGTGGTAATGTATTCATAAGATGAAACTTCCTGGGAGATTAAAACTGTGTGCCCGACCGAGACTCGAACTCGGGACCTTTGCCTTTCGCGGGTAATATCCTTTCTTTCAGGAGTGCTAGTTCTGCAAGGTTCGCAGGAGAGCTTCTGTAAAGTTTGGAAGGTAAGAGACGAAGTACTGGCAGAAGTAAAGCTGTGAGTACCGGGCGTGAGTCGTGCTTCGGTAGCTCAGATGGTAGAGCATCTGCCCGAGAAAGGCAAAGGTCCCGAGTTCGAGTCTCGGTCGGGCACACAGTTTTAATCTGCCAGGAAGTTTCATATCAGCGCACACTCCGCTGCAGAGTGAAAATCTCATTCTAGTCATAAGATACTTGGTTTGTTTCCGCGTGTTGTGAAGTTCGCAATTTTATATTCCTAAATATTTAAAGCAATCTGCCTCTCCTTACAGCACTTTCAAGTCCGTCAGCGTATCTGTGCAACACGTTCCAAGCAGTACAACACCTGTAAAAATCTGGGGGCCATGCGGGGTAGCCGAGCGATCTAGGGTTCCTTGTGGCGGTCTGCGCGGCTCCCTCCCGTCGGAGATTCGAGCCTCCTTCGGGCATGGGTTGTCTGTTGTCCTTTGCGTAAGTTAGTTTAAGTTAAATTAAATAGTGTTTAAGCTTAGGGTCCGATGGTTTCAGCAGTTTGGTCCCACAAAACCTTACCTCAAATTTCCAAATTTCCAAAATCTGGGGTTACTATTAAAAATTTGATTCAGGTTTTTAATACACGATATCAACAGCAAAGAGTCGAACAAAGTTTTCTGTGGCACGCTTCGTGCTACATCTGTAGGAAATTCTGCATCATTGTAATTTGCTCTTCAAACCTTATAAAGCTGTCTAGGGTGGAAAATTAATTCCTCAAGGTGACACAAAAGGTGTAAGATTTTCAGAACAATTGCTTGAAGTCTGACAAATTGGTCCACATGAGGAAGTTCAATGCTATGCATTCGGTTATGTTAACAATGGAACACCAATTATTGGTTAGATAAAAATCCTAATGACAAGAGCCACTTATAGTGACAAAAAAGAAGTGTGATGTGAAGTTTTGGAGAACTGTGTGATTGAACCATACTTCTTTGAGGAAAGTACGGACATATCGTTACTGTGCAGCAGAGTGTTACCTGTTGAGCCTTAGAATTTCCTGACACCTGAACTGAGAAGAACGCGTCAAAGTCGCAGCCTAATGTGGTTCCATCGGTGGAACAACTGATCTCATAGCAACAGCGGGATGAACTGTGACTTCGTAAGCTTGCCTGGTCTCCTCGAGTTTAGTGGCATATCCCAAAATCAATAAGATATTTCGGCCATCCATCTGTCAGCCATTTAAGGAGAACGCTGCTGCTGCTGAGTCCCGCAGTTTTCGGTTGGGCTCGGCTGCAGCAGCGTTCTCCTTAAATGGCTGACAGATGGTAGGCCGAAATATCGACTTATGTTGTCTTCGCGATCCGGCAGAAAATCCGAGGAGAAAATCAATGGGATGAAATCTTAAGAGTTGTCATTCCCTGGTCATCTAATCTGGGAAAGTTTGGCATTACTTGGTGAGCATTTTCCCAAAATATCACCATGTGTGGAATACCTTTTGTTGTCATGGTATCTCAAATCGCGTATTTTGTGCCAACTTGAAGGGGTCACATTCCAGGAAATTTCTGACATGCAAAATCAAGTATTTTATATAGTATCGGCAGGAGACGTGAAGTGTGCGTAGCCAAAAATAGGCACCATTCATAAAAAGAACGATGAAGGAATTCGTGGAGCATCGTATGTACTACAAGTTAGGTAGTAGGGTAGTAGACACTTGTTACTTTCTCTGCATTACTCCTCTCCATTGCGGTACTTGTTTGACCTCTACACCGCAACCCCACTTAAAATCAAGTAAGTTCAGTTGCATGCCCTATACTTACTGGTTGTAAATTACTTGATTACTGCACTCCTTAGTTCTGGAATAGCAGAAATTGGACAACTTCAGGCTGTTAATGCTTTGTTCCTAAACACTCTAATAATAATAATAATAATAATAATAATAATAATAATAATAGCCCTTTTGTAGTTACTGCTGGATCGCGCTGTAAGCTAATTCCTTTATCAGTTTCGAAATGAGTGTTCACCACTAACTGTTAAAGGAAAGCAATTCTAGGAACGATTAATTATTCCGTGATGTTTTTGCTTTGTTTCCGTATAGAATGCCCTATAAGTAAAACAAATCGGGATCTATTTAAGCCGGCCGTAGTGGCCGACGGTTCTAGGCGCTACAGTCTGGAACTGCGCGACCGCTACGGTCGCAGGTGCGAATCCTGCCTCGGGCATGGATGTTGTGATGTCCTTAGGTTAGTTAGGTTTAAGTAGTTCTAAGTTCTAGGGGACCGATGACCTCAGAAGTTAAGTCCCATAGTACTCAGAACCATTTGATCTATCTAAGAGTCTGAAAAAACAAAACATGAAGTGAATGGGAGCGAACTACAGAAAGACGTAATGCTGTAATACTTAACCTTCGGTCTGTCCTTGGTTGTGAGGAGGTGACAGTGGTAAACGTTGCGTTCTTCGTAATATTCTTACTCTAGTGCTAAAGGGAACAGACGTAAGGTCAGCTGCCCTCACGTACACGGCTACCCGTCTCATCAACCGCAACGTAGCCGAGGGGCTGATCTGAGCTTACTATGCTGGCGGCTGCTCGCATCATCAGATCGCTAAGTCCCCCTATACGAGGTGAATCCTTGCCGGTAAGTCGCCTCAGTTCAACGAGCTGCCGCAAACTGCGTCGTCGCTGCTGTCGCACCACCGTAGAGAACTGGGCGAAGGGTTTACTGGCCGACGTGCACCGTCTAGTGACGCTATTTGAGAAGCACGCCTCTGACACGATGTACTCTTAAGATCATGTTATCAGTTTCTGTCTCCACAGAGCGCCACGTTTACAGTTAGAACTTTTCTGAAGATAACGGAGAGAGTGCCACGGCTGCTGGTCATAAAACTATGTCTGAAGTTACACTGTACGGCGGGGACCAAAAGAAAACGAACAGTGTGATAAATATGTAAATATTTTTCCCAAAGATAAAACAGCATTTACTCTCATCGCTTTGCTCGCGAGACGTTTTTTAGGACATGAGCTCAATGTTGGAAACACCAAGTTTATCGACCCCTTTCTTAGCTTCAGGAACAGCAAGGAGTGAACGGAAAGCTACTATAAGTTTGTAATGGGACATAAATCTTATATGGGGCTCAGTGTGCGTGAAACATTTCTTACGTTTTCTGTAACGAATGTATAACTGACAGTGACACTGACATATTCCTCTACTTAAAACAAATGTACTTGATTTTTTGGAGGAAAGAATTGGATTTTGATCAAGCGAAGATACAAAGGTACCTCAGAAGTGGATGCGGATGAGTGGATCATAATAAGTAAGTCGAGAATAAAATTAAACAGCCGTGCGGCGTAGCTGCGTGGTTTAGGGTGCCTTATCACGGTTCGAGCGGCTCCCCATACCGCAAATTTCTGAAAAAAAACTAGTTAATATACACTTATGAGCCAGAACATTATGACCACCAACCTACTATCGATACAAAAGCGTCTAGGCGGTAGCAGCGTTACCTGGCGAAGAATGTTGCTGGTCAGACACAAGCACGTGCATGTGGTATCAGTGAGTCTGCTGTCCGTGTGTAGAATGGGGAAGACGCGAAATCCGTCTGAGTTCGACCAAGGGCAGTTTGTGATGCACCGGTAGCCCGGAACGAACATTTTGGAAACAGCACGATTTGTCGGATGTTCGAAGAGAGCAGTAGTGAGTGCCTTCAACTCTTGCCGAAATAAGATGAAACCATGTCCAGACGTCGAGGGCTTGGGCGGCGTCTCTTATTACAGACGTCGGACATCGTACGCTGGCAGACTGGTAAAACGGGACAGGTGACGAACTGTGGCGGAAGCGTTACCAGACTTTAGCTCTGGGCAGAGTACAAGTGTGTATGACCACAAAGTGCACCGAACATTCCTAACGATGAGCCTCCGCAGCCGACATCCCAAAAATACGCCAATCTTAACACCACGACATCGGCAACAACGCGTGAGCATCGGCACTGGACGTTGAGTAAGTGGCAGAGCGTTGCATGGTCTGATGGATACCGATACCTTTTTCATCATGCCGATGGAAGGGCGCGAATCCGTTGTCTTCCAGGGTAACAGATCCTTAAGACCTTCACTGCGGGAGGGAGACAAGCTGGCAGTGGCTCCATTACGAGTATGTTCTGGGGAACATTGACGTGGCTATCGATGGGTCCAGTGCGCCCGTGCAAGGCACCGTGACGGTTAAGGAATATCGTACATTGGTTGCAGATCGCGTACACCCCTCCATAACGATCATGTTTCGCGACGGCTGTTGCATTTTTCAGCAAGATAATGCACCATGCCATAAGGCCAGTTGTTAAAATTGATGTGCTGGTCCAACAACTTGCTAGATCTGAATCCGAACGAACACATGTGTGATGTGATTGAACGTGTCATCAGAGTTCATGGCCTTCCTACCCGGAATTTACGGGATTTGAGTGAGTTGTGTGTGCAGATGTGGTCCCATCTACCTCCAGCGACCTAACACGGCCTTATTACTTCCATGCCACGACACGTCGCAGCTGTTAACCGTGCCAAAAGTGGACACACCGGATATTAGGTAAGTGGTCATTATGTGCTGGCTGATCACTGTAAATATGGTTCAGGTTCTACAAAATCTGTGTGATGTGCCCCTGATATGCAGAACACTGAGTGAGCCCATGTCACAATACGAACAAGCTTCTGTTACATTTCGCGGGAAACAGAGAGCAGAAGAGCTCATACGAAGGACTTCGAATGATTGGCACTAATGCAGAAAGCCGTTAAGAAAACTTCTAGATCCTTGAACTGGAAAGAGACGAAGAACGAGTGCGTACAAAAGGAAATTATTAGTTGCACCATCCTCCAGATACTTCCACAATACACAGATGAGGAGCTGAAGAAAAAGAGCAGCTGGGACACAAATGACATACGAGGGAAGCATAAGAAACAAGTAAGTGTGAGTGCTACAACAACATTACAGTCAGCTTTCGCGGCATATACCAATTCTTCTTTATTCTTTTTTAATTTTTTCTAAAAGTAAATGAACGAACACGTTCCCTACTGTGGTCTATTTCTGTAAAGTTCGTATGAATATTCCACAGTGCCATCATTGCTATAAATATAACGCCTTCATAGAATTAAGGTTTTGTTACCAGCAGTCTTTACCTAAATGATAGCTGGACGGACAGTGAGTGTAAAACAACCGCGACGTTACTAAAGGTATTTACATTCTTATGCTGTCGCGTTTCCAGAAGAATGCTGTTGAATTTTGAAGTAAATGTAATGACTATCCATGGATCTATAGATCCGGCTACAGTACCATGGAAGGTAAATGGAAACGATGAACAAATGAGGACATGTACCAGCAGTTTGAAAAGTCATTTATTGGCTGAACATTGGGCCAGAAGAGACTATAGTGGCTTAGCGGCATCCTTCGAGGTGATGGATTCCTTCCATACCGGGCCGTCCATTCTCAACCTTCAGGATAAGGCGCAAGAGGACTTCCAAGCACCCGATGGAATCCTTAAAGAAGTGGGGCCGACAGCGGTGGAAGGAGAAGCTAGAGATCCGGCAGTAGATATCTCCTCTATTATGACTGAATAACTTCCTTTATTATCACGCTTTTTGTAATGTGTTTTTTATAATTTTTATAGTGTGCTGAATATTTGTCTGTAGTGTGGATATATCCTTCGTTTTTTTTCAGCTGTATGCGTTGAAGTTCGTTAATACAATAAATGATAATGATTATGACGGTAATATCAATCCACAATCCCTGTAATAATGGAGATATTCTACTCACCCTCTTCAGACAGAATGGAAGGAATGAATTAATCGAATCCACGACTGAAAGAAAGTCTCCAGAGCTATTTGTCAAAAAAGATCGCTCCATGGCTTAACCATTCGTGCGTAAATGTAAATTAAATCACTAATAAGATTATTTCTGTAACGTGTGTAATATGTGTTTAGGAAAAGGGTATGAAACACTGCTTATAAATTGTGGAGTATCTTCTGAAAGTGTGAATTCAACCAGCTTTGGCGCACAGAGTCCAGCATTACCGTAAGCTACTTAGAGAAATTTAGATAGGACCTACTTAACAATCTGTAGCTTCTGGAGCGCGTATTGCAGCTTTCAAGTTACTGTACTGGAAGCATGAAGCGACGTGATATTTAACGAATTCGCAGCGAAGAAGCAGTAGCCGTTTCTTCAGTATGGAGATCGCCAGCGCGGAAACCCTGTGACTCATCAGTCAGCCTGCGCAAATTTATCACGCGTGTTTACTCACAGTTGACGTCTGAGCCGCAGATGGACACCCCGACAGGAGAGCACGAAGTACACCTCCCGGATGTATTAGACCCAAGCATACTGCCGGCGAACTGTCTCGAGAAGACTTACACTTTTTTTTTTTCAATCAATCTTCCTTGAGGATCACCTCTTCTGTGAGAGTAGAGGTTCTGCTTGTCTTATTTGCAGTGGTTTGGTTAAATAATATTATCGCAAATAGCTTAACATCCCTTGTTGCTAAAAGGAGTCGAGAGACATGTGTAATTCCCCGTCATCGACCGTATCACCTACGATGGTCAACGAAGTGCATAAGTGTATGCACATGTCGATAAAGTTATCGAATTTACTGCATACTTACACTACGGATTCGTGTTTTTGTCTGCGACATACAGTGGGAATATTAAAATAAAAATAGTTTACATCCCACAGTTTCGATCAAAGTTTTTCGGAAGTGTGCCTTCCAAGGCAAATGACATAACTGAAAGTTCCCTCCCAATAACGGCACACCTGTAACCTTCTCTCATGGCCGAGGAGAAGCTGTAAATCGCGTTTTCCACTTCAGTACTCAGCAACAGTACCTGCTAGACTATGGAGGTCGATTGGTCCAGTGTTTATCTTTCCTTTTTGTTATTGCCGTTTTCAAGATTTTCTCTTGAGGGACAGTCATCAGTCTTCAAAAATGGTTCAAATGGCTCTGAGCACTATGGGACTTAACTTCTAAGGGCATCAGTCCCCTAGAACTTAGAACTACTTAAACCTAACTAACCTAAGGACATCACACACATCCATGCCCGAAGCAGGAGTCGAACCTGCGACCGTAGCGGTCGCGCGGTTCCAGACTGTAGCGCCTAGAACCGCTCGGCCACACGGCCGGCTCATCAGTCTTGTAAGGGTATCATCAGACCTGTATACTTTGATGAGTCTTAGATATGTTGTATAGGGGCCTGCCCAGTGCTCCTGGCTAATGGTTTTCCATGCGACGGAATCCAGTTTCCGAGAAATCAATGTTGAATTTTTTTCCTTATGGTCTATACTTTTAATATTAGTCACGTTTCAGCTAAGCGAGTGTAGCACAGAGGCTAGGTTAATGCTTACCACGCTCTCGGTACAGGTTCAAATGCTGATGTGTGCTTTTCTTCCAATTTAAACATATAGAATATTATCAAACAGTATACGCGATGCAAAATTATGGAAACATAGTCGTTTTCGCTGTGGTAATATCATTAATAAATCAATCATTACGGCAAGGTTTCTTCAGATTTGTTTTCGTGTTGTCACTTACATCACTTTCTGTGCTGGAACAGAAGGCTGGACAGTATTTGTCGTAGAAGCAACCGAAACACAAATTCGTGGGACACCACGCACATGTATAAGCATGATTTGCATAGAAGTTAGTCGAAGACACAACAATCTTTTATAGCTTTTTAAAATCGTATGCCAGCAAAGTAGTAGATTTTATCCAATGTGCGTGGTGTACTATGAATTTGTGTTTCGGATGCTTCTACGACAAATACCATCCAGGATTCTGTTCTTGCACAGGAAGTGATTTAAGCGATATCACGGAAAACACATGTGAAGAAATTTTGCTGTAATGATTAATTTATTAATGATATTACTACAGTAAAAATGACTGTTTCAATAATTCCACATTACGTATACTTTTTCAGCTTATAGTTTTTCTTCTAAACAAGTCAAAGCATTTTGAATTCTTTGTCTACGTCTGACGTGACTGTAAAAAATTACATCATTGTGGTGGTACGGTGGAGTACATTTGAGTGGGGATAATTTTTAGAGTCTATGACACTGCTATCAAAGGAGGCGCTGTCCAGTTGCGTTCATCTGAATACCTGTCTGAAGACTGAACACCCATCTTTTGCAGAGCAGACATGCATGAAGAGAGTCAGTGAGGTTCTGGAAATACCGACAGGAAATGGAACTATGACGACTCCGGTTTCATGGCCAGCTGCACTAAGTTTCCCGGTTGAGGATGCATGGCTTGAACAGCTCGGTTGAGTTGGTCCCACAGATTCTCGATTGGATTTAAAACCCGTGAATTTGTTGGCCAGGGGAGTACGATAAACTCATCCCGGTGCTCTTCCAACCAAGAACGTGCACTGTGAGCTGTGTGACACATTGCATTGTACTGCTGATGTCGGTCCTTGGCAGCCAGGGACTGTGGTCTAGTGTGTGTGAGATGCGTTTGCAAGTGTGTGTGTGTGTGTGTGTGTGTGTGTGTGTGTGTGTGTGTGTGTGTGTGTGTTGACTATTCTCATGAAGGTCTGTCTGACCGAAAGCATTGTTTGACAGTCTTTTTGTTGTGCGTATCTGCAACTTACCATCTCCACTATATAGTGCATAAAGGGGGACGAAAATCTAATAGTCATGGGCGAATGGAATGCAGTTGTAGGGGAAGGAGTAGAAGAAAAGGTTACAGGAGAATATGGGATTGGAACAAGGAATGAAAGAGGAGAAAGACTAATTGAGTTCTGTAACAAGTTTCAGCTAGTAATAGCGAATACCCTGTTCAAGAATCACAAGAGGAGGAGGTATACTTGCAAAAGGCCGGGAGATACGGGAAGATTTCAATTAGATTACATCATGGTCAAATAGAGATTCCGAAATCTGATACTGGATTGCAAGGCGTACCCAGGAGCAGATATAGACTCAGATCACAATATAGTAGTGATGAAGAGTAGGCTGAAGTTCAAGACATTAGTCAGGAAGAATCAATACGCAAAGAAGTGGGATACGGAAGTACTAAGGAATGACGAGATACGTTTGAAGTCCTCTAACGCTATAGATACAGCAATAAGGAATAGCGCAGTAGGCAGTACAGTTCAAGAGGAATGGACATCTCTAAAAAGGGCCATCACAGAAGTTGGGAAGGAAAACATAGGTACAAAGAAGGTAGCTGCGAAGAAACCATGGGTAACAGAAGAAATACTTCAGTTGACTGATGAAAGGAGGAAGTACAAACATGTTCCGGGAAAATCAGGAATACAGCAATACAAGTCGCTGAGGAATGAAATAAATAGGAAGTGCAGGGAAGCTAAGACGAAATGGCTGCAGGAAAAATGTGAAGACATCGAAAAAGATATGATTGTCGGAAGGACAGACTCAGCATACAGGAAAGTCAAAACAACCTTTGGTAACATTAAAAGCAACGGTGGTAACATTAAGAGTGCAACGGGAATTCCACTGTTAAATGCAGAGGAGAGAGCAGACAGGTGGAAAGCATACATTGAAAGCCCCTATGAGGGTGAAGATTTGTCTGATGTGATAGAAGAAAAAACAGGAGTCGATTTAGAAGAGATAGGGGATCCAGTATTAGAATCGGAATTTAAAAGAGCTTTGGAGGACTTACGGTCAAATAAGGCAGAAGGAATAGATAACATTCCATCAGAATTTCTAAAATCACTTGGGGGAAGTGGCAACAAAACGACTATTCACGTTGGTGTGTAGAATATATGAGTCTGGCGACATACCATCAGACTTTCGGAAAAGCATCATCCACACAATTCAGAAGACGGCAAGAGCTGACAAGTGCGAGAATTATCGCACAATCAGCTTAACAGCTCATGCATCGAAGCTGCTTACAAGAATAATATACAGAAGAATGGAAAAGAAAATTGAGAATGCGCTAGGTGACGATCAGTTTGGCTTTAGGAAAAGTAAAGGGACGAGAGAGGTAATTCTGACGTTACGGCTAATAATGGAAGCAAGGCTAAAGAAAAATCAAGACACTTTCATAGGATTTGTCGACCTGGAAAAAGCGTTCGACAATATAAAATGGTGCAAGCTGTTCGAGATTCTGAAAAAAGGAGTAAGCAATAGGGAGAGACGGGTCATATACAATATGTTCAACAACCAAGAGGGAATAATAAGAGTGGACGATCAAGAACGAAGTGCTCGTATTAAGAAGGGTGTAAGACAAGGCTGTAGCCTTTCGCCCCTACTCTTCAATCTGTACATCGAGGAAGCAATGATGGAAATAAAAGAAAGGGTCAGGAGTGGAATTAAAATACAAGGTGAATGGATATCAATGATACGATTCGCTGATGACATTGCTATCCTGAGTGAAAGTGAAGAAGAATTAAATGATCTGCTGAACGGAATGAACAGTCTAATGAGTACACAGTATGGTTTGAGAGTAAATCGGAGAAAGACGAAGGTATTGAGAAGTAGTAGAAATGAGAACCGCGAGAAACTTAACATCAGGATTGATGGTCACGAAGTCAATGAAGTTAAGAAATTCTCCTACCTAGGCAGTAAAATAACCAATGACGGACGGAGCAAGGAGGACATCAAAAGCAGACTCGCTATGGCAAAAAAGGCATATCTGGCCAAGAGAGGTCTACTAATATCAAATACCGGCCTTAATTTGAGGAAGAAATTTCTGAGGATGTATGTCTGGAGTACAGCATTGTATGGTAGTGAAACATGGACTGTGAGAAAACCGGAACAGAAGATAATCGTAGCATTTGAGATGTGGTGCTATAGACGAATGTTGAAAATTAGGTGGACTGATAAGGTAAGGAATGAGGAGGTTCTACGCAGAATCGGAGAGGAAAGGAATATGTGGAAAACACTGATAAGGAGAAGGGACAGGATGATAGGACATCTGCTAAGACATGAGGAAATGACTTCCACGGTACTAGAGGGAGTTGTAGAGTTCAAAAACTGTAGAGGAAGACAGAGATTGGAATGCGTCAAGCAAATAATTGAGGACGTAGGTTGCAAGTGCTACTCTGAGATGAAGAGGTTAGCACAGGAAAGGAATTCGTGGCGGGCCGGATCAAACCAGTCAGTAGACTGATGACAAAAAGAAGTGCATAGCAACATCCTATACGTAATATTGTCTAACTGCATGAAGAGTGAACGTAGTCCCCGAGGTCCGATGCATACTTGTGTTATTCCGTTGTGCCTTCCAGAATAATGAAATCTCCCAGGGAATGCCACGAAAACATTCCCCAACGTATAATGCTCCCTCTTCCGACTTGGACCTTTCGGAAGATTGTTGCAGGATCGTACACGTCAATGGCCATCTGTCCGACGCAACACAGCACGTCATTCATCTGGAGAGGCCACCTGTTGCCAATAGTGGACGTCCAGTTGTGGTATTCGTCGACGATGAACAGCAGTAAGCAGCGATGCATGGACCAGGCGCCTCCTGCAGCATAGTTGCCTCGGCCCTTGTTTTGGATAGCGCCATTTTGCCATGCACGGTGTGGTGGAGCTCTGACGGCAGGCGAACAGATTACAAACATAGCCGTTTCGGAAATGCTTCCACCCATGGCACGTAAGCTAATGACATTCCTCTTTTGCACATCAGATAAATCGCTCCGTTTCCGCATTAGGACAACGACTGCACTGTTTTCCACGTCCCCCATACACGGTTTATATACCCTTCATTGCTAGTGCTGCCACGTGCCAACTCTGAGTGTTTATTACACGCTTACCTCGAACACAGGTGGTGGTCACATTAATTGAGTGGACCGTGTACTACCCAAATACGATATTATTGTATTTTTACTCCGGTAGTCGTTATCGGAAATATGCAGTGACATTACGGTAAACAAGTACAGTGGTGACCCAGGTCATCTTTGTATGTGGTATCTAGCGGCTCAGCGTGTACTCGTGGAAAGCGATCTGTAGTGCAGTGTTGCGTTTTCCATAACCTAGTTTATCCCTGATAGTGAATAACAGAGGAACATGCCACCAAATTTGGGGCATCAGGTGGAAAAGAGATTATATTTAGAGTTATACAACTTTCCCAGCATGAGAAAAAGCAGAATTAAGTAATGATACACCTACTGAAAGCAATATTGCGGGAGGAAAAAGTGGTATGGAAGTCAGAAGCAACAAAAAATGCATTTTGGAAGAATTTAAGAAAGAGAAAGAAACAGGGAAAAAAGTTGTTAGAAGAAGACGAAACAGTTCTAGTTTCTCTAGACGACTTCACTAAAGCACTTATTCCAAGAAAATGTTTGGAGCATTACGACAAGAAGAAGAAGAAACTGCCAACGTAGAGAAAACTCCTTGTAATTACAAAAACGGAGGCAAATTTTCAGGCGGTGTGGAGGGACGGAAACACTTCGGAAAACATCTTAAGGAACGCTACGACATTGCTGCCAAGAGAGTGCAGTGCTTGAGAACAATCATAAACAATGAATAGGGGCCAAATAAAACAATGTTATTCACGGACAAAACGCGGGTGCATATGCATTATAAGATGAAACAGTGCTGGCAGCATGCAGAAGTTCCTGATATATTGAGTAATAATAGTGCAGGCCAAAGTGTTATGGGTTTCATAGAACGAGCAGAGTTAAATTAAGATTCAAAATCTAAATCCCAAGATTATTACGATAATATGAATTGGGATAATCATCACAAACGGTTAGAAGAATTACTGATTCCTAATATCTCAGCTGGTAATACTGTCCTGTATTGCTCAGACAGCAAAACACCCATTACCGCAAGCCGCAAAAAGGGCATAAGTGAATGCCTCATTCAGAAACAATTTTGAACTGAGGTTAATAGAAATGAGATTTCGCAATTTGGTCGTTATAGCGTAAAGTCTGTCTTTAAAGCGGATGAATTTTAAATCGAAGGGATGTACTGTTCTCAGGCTCCCGCCGTACCACTGAGATTTGAAACTCAATTGCAGAAAAAAACCTTTCCTCCATTAATTTAACTACATTAAAGAGAATCTGACATTACCCTACATTAATCTTTAAAAGCTTGGGAACATTTAACAGGATTGAAAATGAATATTGACGCAGAGATGAGTTAATTGAAGTAGAATCAGACTTTATATAATAATGAATGCTGGTGTGGAGAGTGAAGATGAATGTGAATCCCATGACGACTACAGTGATGTGCGAACCGACACGTAGGATGAAGCTGGAACGGATTCATGTGAAACAGCTACAGAAGATTAAGAATTTGACGTTTACGCTTTGTATAGTGGACTAGCAACTTCGTAACTATAATTATCAAGTTTTTCGCCGGCCGAAGTGGCCGTGCGGTTCTAGGCGCTGCAGACTGGAACCGCGAGACCGCTACGGTCGCAGGTTCGAATCCTGCGTCGGGCATGGATGTGTGTGATGTCCTTAGGTTAGTTAGGTTTAACTAGTTCTATGTTCTAGGGGACTAATGACCTCAGAAGTTGAGTCCCATAGTGCTCAGAGCCATTCGAACCATTTAAAATTTGAACCAAGTTTTTCGTTGCATGACGAACTGTACCGTCCCTCGTGCCTTCCGCAACCAAGATGATGCTCTGACTCACAATAAGCTGACCGAAGCGCCCTCACTCTCGTCTGGAATAATATTGTGGCCGACTAATATACTCTGAAATTGTTTATCTTGAGTTCCATCGAAACTTCTTGATGAAACAAAAGGACGACTACGTTAATTCTGCTAGACTTATAAAAAATCTCTTCTATCATACGGTTTACATATTTTAGTATAACTTTTTTACACAGTACACCTTTAGGCCTTAAGGAACGAAAACAAATATTTAAATTCCATCATCCAATGAGACATATCAAACAACTCATGAGGTCCTGAGCAGCAGAGCACTCAAATTTGGAATCACGATCAAATTCTTAAAGACGAATGAGTGGAAGTTTGTACTTCGTGATTTAAAATCTTTGTCCACTTTGCCTGACAAATTTCTCTGCCCGTGTACACTAACGAGCACCGTGCTAGGCTATAAAATAGGAATGTAAGCCACTTCGTGTCATCACGCCCTGTAAAACTCTGGCTTGATACACCTATCCCCATAAGAGTCTAAGGTTGTGTCCCACACCAATACGGGCAAACTCTAGTCAATTTCCATTCTTCGCCTCAGGAACATAATACAGCTAAAACTCAAAAAGTCATGAAATATTACTTAAACAAATGAAGTAAACAACGTTTCGTTCACAGAAAGATGCCTTCTGATCACCGTAAATTACTGATATAAGGTTTAAGACTGGTGAGTGTCTTTCATGTAAGGACCATAAATGTGCGGAGAAGGAGAAGAGGTCAGGTGTGCACCAACTGGTGAACAGTCTTGGCAGGTAATAATGCTACGTTGGGGAAAGGTGAAGGTACACTGTAAGAAAATAAAACGGCCCACGAAGGAGTTAGGCAAAATAGTCAGAATGTGTCACAGATTTATTCATCGGCCTCCAAAATTCACAGGCTGCAGCGCTGTTTTACATCGCAGCTAGCAAGAATAATAAACATGGGACATGTCAACAACAGGGCATAAAGTCTTCGCGAATTTCATTCCGTGTACTCAGTTGGACAGTAACTATGCCTCGCAGACAGGCGCGCGTACAGCATACGCAGATACTAGCATTTGAGGGAGGACGAGTAGTTGGCCTCAAAGACGCCAGCTGGAGTAATCGACAAATCGCTCGACATGTGGACAGGAGCGATGCCACACTTCGACAGTGTTGGCAGCATCGGGTGAACCACTACCGAACACAACGTCCAGATGGAAGTGGTTGACCTAGAGAGGCAACAAAACGTGAGGAGCGAGCAATCGCCAGAGTGGCAGCTGTTTCATCATTAAGACCCTAAATAGGTGGCTCACAGAAATGTGCCTGAGCTCACGGCGCTCCCTGCGCCGGCTGGAACTGTTCTCTGTACGCCAACAAGCCCGTTTGCCGTGGTGTCGGCCACATTCGACGTGGAATCCCATTGACTGAAGTTCAATTGTCTTCAGTGATGAGTCCCACTTCGAACTGAGCCCTGATGAACTCTGGACACACCCCTGGTGGCAGTTGGGTACCAACTTGACTGTAGTCCACCTTACGGCCCACCACAAAGAGTGATTGTCTGACATACCATTTCATTTCATAGCAGGTCTACTGTGGTTGTCATCTGCAGCACCCTTACATGGCAGCTGCTCGCTTGCTATATTCTACCAAAATGGTTGAAATGGCTCTGAGCACTATGGGAATTATCTTCGGAGGTCATCAGTCCCCTAGAACTTAGAACTACTTAAACCTAACTAACCTAAGGACATCACACACATCCATACCCGAGGCAGGATTCGAGCCTGCGACCATAGCGTTCGTGCGGTTCCCGACTGTAGCGCCTAGAACCGCTCGGCTACTCCGGCCGGCTACGCTTCGTTTTGTAGCCCTTCAAGGAAAGCCATTTTGGGCTTATATTTCGGAAGGATAATGCCCGCCCGCACACAATGGGAGCTTCTACTCCTTGTCTCCGTGCTTGCCAAAGCCCACCTTGGCCAGTAAGGTCACCTGATCTCTCCCCAGCTAAGAATATTTAGAGCATTATGAGTAGGGCCTTCCAACCAACTTTTGACGATCTAATGGAGCAATGGGATAGACTTTGGCTCTATACTCCTCAGGAGGACATTCAACAAATCTGTCAATCAATGCCAAGCCGAATAACTGCATGCATAATGGTCAGAAGTGGACCAATGCGTTATTGACTTACTCAGTTTGTGAAGTTCTTTCTCTTGAATAAATCATCCAACTTTTTTCTGAAATTGTAATTGTCCGTTTCTTTGTACACGTCCACCACATCTGCCGATTTCCGTCCTATTCGGATAATTCCTTTGTAGTACGCCTTTTTTTCTATTTTCTGAGCTGGAGTGCGTTCGATACATACAAATAATCAGTTGTAAAATACAGAATTTTTGTTATCTACATAATAAGACATAATTGTTCTACTCAAATCAGTGGAGATGTTCAAAAGTTTCCCATTTCTTACATAAAAATCATGGCTGTGCAACACGTTGAGACTTTCGTCTCACACAGTCTTATGGGTCTTATAATTACGTCATAATACACAGCGTCGTTTAATCTAATGCAGTCAACAGTCTTTTTTCTTTTTTTGCGAAGAACGCCTTCTACATAGTTTATGTTTTTAATTTATTGCCGCGTTGCGGTTACTGCCGTCATCAGATTTTTAATTTTTTTATTTTGATCTCAGTATACAGTTTATTTCCCGCTCAGGCATATGCATTACTGCAGCTGACACTGAACTTTGTGCTCTAAGCTTTGGTGGTCGAATTGTTATTTATGTTGATAGCTGACTTAACCTTAATCACAAGACTCAGGGTTCCAGTACCGAAACATCGTAACGAATGAAAGTGCAATAAGCTGCTCAGATAGAATTAATCGTAAAAAATTAATAATCTCCGAAGAATGCAAGATATACGTTGCCTTTACTAATGAAGGGGTAGATGTACCTTGTAAAGAGTTAGCACCAGATTCAGGCATTATCCACACTAAATCTTTGTATATTTGCTCAGTACCGGAGATTCCTGCTAACGAATAAAAATCAGTGTTATTGCATCGGTCACGTCTCTAATATTACAAAGTGGCAGCCACTGTCGGCGCGAAGGAAAAGTAAACGTCTCTCCTTTTGAATGGACAAGCGTCAAGCAAACGACTTGTAGCTGTGGGTTTCTAATCATACGCAGCTATCGTCTCCTTAACCAACAGGATCTTAACACTACCAGCGACATAAACCATGTCTTTCTCAAGTTTTATCCAGTGTTTCGGATTCGAGTCCCGATACGGCAAACTATGGTTTTTTGTACAGATACATGCGGCGTCTATGCTATGTCCAAACAGAAGAAATTACTCCATCTCGAGTCCTGTATTTAGACTATATAACGGAAGTGATGATCATTGATTGGTGCAACGGAATGGCGTCTTTCCGTTACACGGAAGAATGTGTGTGGGTAATTCACGAATAATCGATATCATTGCCTGTGATGTTTTGTCAAAATTTAGCAATGTTGAGGCGAGACCACAACACACAAGAACTTATACAACAACCTTAACTTCAATCATTATACGGAAATTCGTATTGCAGTCATAAATTACATATGCCATCAAACAAAAATTTCCATTTTATCGTGGAAGAATGGTACAGAAAATGGTTTTGAATAGTTTATTTTATTTTTTATTCTGAAATATTCCGTCAGTGCCGGCCGATGTGGCCGTGCGGCTCTAGGCGCTTCAGTTTGGAACCGCGTGACCGCTACGGTCGCAGGTTCGAATCCTGCCTCGGGAATGGATGTGTGTGATGTCCTTAGATTAGTTTGGTTTAAGTAGTTATAAGTTCTAGGGGACTGATGACCATAGATGTTAAGTCCCATAGTGCTCAGAGCCATTTGAACCATTTATTCCGTCAGTGTCAGAAATTTTTCTATTACTGTACAAGCTGAATATTAGACTCACATGCCAGTTGTCTACTTACGTACAGCTTTAAAAGAAATAATAAGTTTACTGTTACCAGTAATTATTTATTTATCTCTACGAGACTTTTCAAAGGTTGAAACCTCCATCATCAGGAGGATTTACATTCGTTAGTGTGTGTGTGTGTGTGTGTGTGTGTGTGTGTGTGTGTGTGTGTGTGTGTGTTAGCGTGTGCTATATTTTGTAAACAAAACATGACAGTATACATGTGATGTGGTACGGTAGTGAAAGGAATCTGTGGCCGCTGGAGATATTGTCACAATTTCCTCCTAAAAAGTCTTAACACAGCGCACACACACACACACACACACACACACACACACACACACACACCTCATACTAACAAATGTAAATCCACCTGATGATGGAGGTTTAAACCTTTGAATGTGTCGTGGAGATAAATAAACAGTGACTGGTAACAGTAAATTTATTCTTTCATTTACTGTCAATAACAGTCATGGTAAAGCCGCATCTAAGATGTTCGCATTTAAGATACGTACTCCGTTCTTGCACTCTGTAAGGCGCCAGTTATCCGGCACCTCGTCTCAACTGCCAGCACCTTCTCCGGGCTACCGGCGGCCGGACGCCTGCTTCTCCGTCAGCAGAGGAACTGATAGCCACTGTGCAGAGCGCCTGCGCTATCTGTTGACGAGACAGCTATGTGCGTCGACAGCTAGAGTGGCCGTCTTGGGTTATACGTCTCTTCACGACGCTCTGTCCTACTGATGTTACCAATTTTGCAAGTCCTGTTATTCACAGCTTGTTACGTCACCGACAAGGAATTTACTTACGGTACTCAAGAAGAGCTAACCCTTGAAAATAAGACAAAGAAAATAGCTATGTGACATCTTCAATGTGAGGTGGTAATACTGACCACCGTATACGTATACTGTCAACTGTGAGTCCGGTAAAGGACGAAAAAATAGACCTATGCTACGTGATGTTGTAGCTATGTTTTATTCTCCCATTTCATACTTTTATCATCGCATGTTTCTTTTTTATTTGTTCAGACCTCCCTTGAAATGTATTCGGAGATGCGAATATAGACAACCATCAGCTGTATAATGGAATGACTACAGTGATAATTTGTTCCGGGCCGGTACTCGAACCTGCCTATCACGAGCGGTCGCGTTGCATTAATCTATCAGAGCACGATTCACAACCATACCCAAACTTCTATATCATGTGTCTGCAGCCTGCACTCGTACATTCGTTGTGTACATTCCCGTACAGGGGAAACACATTAATAGAAAATCACTTGACTGTTGTCGGCGGAATATGATTTTGCAGTGCCTGTGTTGTTTATAAGTACGATGCATCGTGGTTCTACACAGCACAGGAGCTGCAATATCGTACTCTTCTCTCGTATCTTGAAATTTAATCTTGAACGAACTGTAACAGATCGATCTTTGTACACTTTTTTATGCTGTGTGTACCTAACTTTCTTCAAGTCTTCCAACCCATCACGATGTTTGCTTCTTTTCACGGAGTTTCTTAAAGGTTTGTTTCGTTAATGTTTTGAGTACACTAGTCGTGTTCGTATCGCTGTTCAAACGACACAAACATAGGTCATACTGCACGGAAATGTCCTGTGGTCGCCGCAATTGTCGGATTTATTTACTGACAGGAAACTGTTATGAGCATGTTGCTTGTTACTCCAAAGTACATGCGAACACGTACACGTTTTAGGAAGGGGTATGACAGACGTGCCTGTTCGACGATTCATCTTTGATATATCATTTTGTCCTTTTGGTTACTGTTAACTGAAACCGCTCGAGCCTAAAAATGTCTAAATATAGTTGAAGTCGTATTGCGAGTAGGCGCTACATACTCATTGATGATGGAATCTTCTAACCGGTTGACGTTGACATAAGTATATATCAAACCGTCCTATTATAAACATAACCGTCACTGGCAGAAAGTAACTACACCAATTAAAGAAGTAGGAAATGTCCTTGTCAGTTTCAGAGGAAAATACACCGTTGCCTCTGCCGCTGATTTTTCTTTCTCCGACAAGCATATTACCGTGATGCAGGAGAACACTAATATGACATCAGTGTTTTCATTTGAGAAAAAACTATGTAGTATGTTGGCAAGCCTAAACGTATTCTGTGAATAACACTGAATAATATTGGCTTCGGCGTACCGATAGTGTACACTGATAACTGCTGTATCACACTTTCGAGAGCATGTGTAATTTTGCTACACTAGAATCCAAAACACAATCAATAAAATAAAATCAACGAAACATTTATGAGCGGACAAATCGCTTTAAATGTGCACATGTACATGTGTGCGGCGAAGGAATTTCGAGTAGACCATCCACTTCTAAAACGGACATTAACATCAGCACCGCCTAACGAGCGGTCCGTGATGATCGTCGTGCTAGTACTCAAAATATCACGCACTTGTTGAACACTGGATACATCTAGCTTTTGCCGCCGACCATGAATCTAAATTATCTCCACGTGGAGTACCGGCACCATCAACAGACAGATCCAAATGATACCACTTAGAAACGTCGAAATTCATTTTAAGGTTTTTTTCGAAGACGTCACGTAGTTATCTTTCATTATACCAACTACCAATTACAGATCGCGTAACAGCGCATGATACTGAAACATCAACTCTCGTCAACAGAAACAGAGAATCAAAAACGAAGCTTCTACAGAAAAGCATTTGTTAACAGTGTTCTGGGAAATGGAACATTCATTCCTGATTCATTTACTACTAAAGATTCAACTATGAAAAGTGACAGCTACTGTGATCTCCTGCGAAATAAAATAATGAAAACGAAGAGAAGAGGTAAGTTTATAGAAAAGTATCATTTTGTTTGAGGATGATGCCCGCTCTCGTGCAACTGACTAAATAATTATCGAATTGGCCCGACGCTAAGCATCACGATTTATCCAGATTTCACCCTCTAAAAGTTGGTGTGAGCTCATATCCGTTTATTTGGCATTTTACATATCCTTGCTGTAAAAAAATTGTGCTCATTTGCAACATCTAGCATCTGTAAGCGAAACTGATGGCAAGCCACTTTGGCCGGCCTATGTGGCCGAGCGGTCCTACGCGCTTCAGTCTAGAACCGCGCGACCGCTGTGGTCGTAGGTTACAGATATTTTATTGGTGTTAACATTTTGTAGATCTATCAAAATTGTTTCGTTAACTTACAACTCAGTTTCAGTTGGATACTGATAAGAAAGCCTGATTTATGTTGATATGAATGGCTATTTAGAGTGAAAAGCAACGTAGAATCACTTACTATGCAAGCTATTAATTTAAAGTTGTCCATTATGCTTCACGCAAAAACAACAAAGGCCAGATTAAAGTATGGACTGAACAAATTAAACGTATGACGTCGGGTTTTTTCAGAAGAAAAAATGTAAGATGGCAGTTTCAACGAGAAAGTCTTTCAGGGGACTGAAATGTGTCAAATACCTGGAAATTGAAGCTATGTGCGAGGTAAGAGGTAAGATGAGTTGCCTATCTCACGAGAATTAATTAGATTGTAGGTGCAAGTGTCTTAATCATAACACAATGTGAATACCACACGAGCGTTGGTTGGTATGGCTTTGCTGTCCGAGGACATACTACTCTAGCACAGAAGATGCTAGCAGATTTCATGTAGGAACTGGTTAACTTTCAGCATTACGCTATCCAGGTTCGAAAGTGTCACTCACGCACTTTTCATTAGATCGGGAATAATGACGAAATGCCAATACTTTCTGACATGCCGAGCAATACAGCAGGAGATATTAAAGGGGCAAAATGTATCACATTAAGGGGAACAAGGAACGAAAAAAAAATTGAATAACTGTGATGTTAGCTGGTGTCGTCAATAGGGGAAAATTTCTAGGAGAAAACATTCCTAAGGCTGAGTGATTCGCTACCTAGACAGGGACTAGATGACAACGCTACTGTTTATGACTGGATGTCTACTGTTTGGAATCGCAGATCTGGGCTACTACTTGCTAAAGAGCCGTGTTGATTTTGTAAGTTTTTGAGGGACAAAGAACCACCCTACCCTGGGGGTAGCATCTTTGACTAGTAATCAAAATGCTGTGGGTCCTGGGTTCTAATCTCGCCAGTTCTTAAATTTTGCATAAAAATCATGAGCAACAGCAGCCGAAGACTCTCGGAATAAGAAGTTACACTAGTTCTGCCAGAGGTCTTGTCAAAGAGGCCGGAGGAGCGGACAGATATTCAGGGCATTCTCTTGCCGACGGAGTGGGAACCTGCCACTAAAAGGCGGAAGAATCAGCACTGATTAAGGCACGTGGATACATGAGGCACTGGATCCCACTGCATTAAACATGCATGATGTGTAACCACTGGGGATGTGGCCTGTAACTGAAAAAGCGTCATGATGACGTAAGAGATTCCCCCATTCAGATCTCCGAGAGGGATTGTCTAGAGGCAGGTGAACACGAAAAAAATCCAGTAATCAACGAAGGGGTAAGGTCTGGAATGTCAGAAGTCTGAATGTGGTAAGGAAACCGTGGGTAACTGAAGAAATATTTAATCTGATAACGAAAGAAGAAAGTACAAAATTTTTCAAGGAAGTTCAGGAATACAGAAATACAAGTGAATTAGTAATGAAATACATAGGAACTACATTGCAGCTAAGGTGAGATGCCTGCCCGAAAAATGTGAAGAAAACGAAAAAGAAATGATCGTCAGAAGGACTGACTCAGCATACAGAAAAATCAAAACAATCATGAAAGCGAGGTTGGTAACATTAAGAGCGCAATGCGAATTGCAATGTTAAATGCAGAGTAGAGAGCAGGTAGGTGGAAAGATTATGTTGAAGGCCTCTAGCAGGGAAGGAAGTGCCCGACGAGGCGGTAGTAGAAGAAAAATTAATCGATGTGGAAGAGGGAGGAGATCCAGTATTAAAATCGGAATTTATAAGAGCTGTGGAAAAGACAGATAACATTCCATTGCAGTTTCTAAAATCGAGGTTGGGAAGTGCCTACAAAACGGCTGCCCACGTTGATGTGTAGAATATATGAGACTAGCGATTTACCATCACACTTTTGGAGAAACGTCAGCCTCAAGTTCGAAGACAGCAAGAGCCAAAAAGCGTGAGAATTACCACGCTCATCATAACGGTTCATGCATCCAAGTTGCAGACAAGAATAACGTGCGGAAGAATGGAAACGAAAGTTGAAGGTCTGTTAGATGACGGTCTGTTTAGCTTTAGAAAAGGTAAAGGCACTAGAGAGGCAGTTCAGCTGATAATGGAGCAAGACTGAAGAAATATCAAGACACATTCATAGGGTTCGTTGACCAGGAAACACCGTTAGACAATGTAATATGGTGCAAGATGTTCGAAATTGTGAGAAAATAGGAAAATCTGTAGTGAAAGACGCGTAATGTACAATAAGTACTGGGAGGAAACAATAAGTCCGAAATAGCAAGAACGAAGTACTTAGATTAAAAAGTGAGTAAGACAGGGACGTAGTCTTTCGCACCTACTGTTCAATCTATACATTGAAGAAGCAATGATGTAAGTAAAAAAAAGGTTCAAGAGTGTGATTAAAATTCATGGTAAAATGATATCAATGACAAGAATCGATGATCACATTGCTATTCTCAAGGAACGTGAAGATGAGTTACAGGATCTGTTGAATGGAATGAACAATCTAGGCTTACATAATATGAACTGAGAGTAAACCGAAGTAATACGAGAATAATGAGAAGCAGCAGAATTGAGAACAGCGAGAATCTTATGAGAAACGGGTATCAGGGACGAAGTTAAGGAGCCCTGCTATCGAGGCAGCAAAATTAGCCTCGATGGACAGAGCAATAAGGAAATGAAAGGCAGACTATCACTGGTAAAAAGGGCGTTCCCGGGAAAAGAAGTCTACTAGTGTCTTCTTAATTTGAGGAAGAAAGTTTTGAGTAAGTATGTCTGGAGTACAGTATAGTATGTTAGTGAAACATGGACTGTGGGGAAACCGGAACTGGCGATAACAGAAGCATTTGAGATGGGTTGCTACTAAAGAATATTGAAAATCAGGTGGGCTGGTCGGGTGAGGAAAGAGGTGGCTCTCCGCAGGATTTGCGAGGAAAGGAATATAGGGGAAAAACTGAGAAAAAGAAGGGACGAGATGATAGGACATCAGTTAGGACTTCAGGGAATAACTTCCATGGCACTAGAGCGAGCTGTACAGGGTGAAACTGTAGAGGAAGACAGAAACTTGAATACATCCAGCAAATTATTGAGGACGTAAGTCGCGAGTGCTACTCCAGCATGAAAAGTTTGACACAGGAATTGGTGGCGCGCCGCATCAAACCAGTCAGAAGACTGATAAAGGGACATAAAATTTCTGAAGCAAAAGACAACTTTGCTGCACAAAAGACACCTTTTTGCAATTCCAGGATGGGAATAGCATATTTAAAAACCATATATGCTACATTAGGATGTAAATGAGCCGTTCTAGGACGACAGCTGTGAAAGTATTTGTATGTGTTTCTGCAAGAAGACTATGGTTTCACACCGTGTGGTAAGAGAACGAAGCCATCAGTCACCCTTCTGTGTGAATGATACTTGATCATGGTGCATATCATCAGAGGCCATCATCAAGCGGTTCAAGAAGTGCTGCATATGCAATGCGCACTGGATGGCAGCGAGGAACATGTACCGCGGAAAGAGAAGAAAAGGGTGAGAGTAAGAGTGATGAATACCGGTACCTCTAGGGATGTCAGTGAATAAGACAGAATATGGTACTGGTGTGTTAGATGCCACTGTGTTGTGCTGGATCGTTTCTTAAAACAAATGTTCAAATTTTTACTGTATATACCTACGTCTTACAAGGAGAAGTACATTTATGGTAATTTTTCTCCTCTCAACCAATCTGCGGCTTGTTTCCTATGTCCTATTCCAGCCGTCCTTCATGATTAACTGAATTCCCACTTGCCTTATAATGCGTGGTGCAAAATTTTTATTTTAAGCACTGTCGTTATTATTTACGATATTCCTCAATATTTTAATTTTTCTTTGCTGTAGCACTAATCCATGTTCTGTGTTCAGTAAACTTAATTTCGTTCAGCATGACCTGTGAATCTTCCTCATTTTCGCTTAGTATAGCAAAACTATCACGATGATTTCCGTGACATCCATTTAACTTGAATTTTACTCAGACTTCTGATACATTTTGTCATTCTACCGATCTATCATTTGAATAAATGGAAATACCAACAGAGCATCGTACGTGAAAATGGATATTTGAGCTGCAAGGTACGCTCGCGAATCACACAGATCCAGCTCCTTCGAAATGGGAGAAATTCTCTCTGAGATGTCTTCCACAGAACAAGACAGGCGCGGTGCTGCATTTAATGGTCGGATGATTTACTTGTCTGGTGGGGGGATTGGGAGGGAGGTGGCTGGGAGGGCGAGGAACCTGGAGCCTGGAGTCCGCCCCACTCCCCACTGCTCCTGTACGGCCCGTGGCTTGCAGGAATTCAAGGCACTCAGAGCCCTTTAGGCATGGAATGCTCCCGCAGGTTCTTGGCAATGCACGGCCAACTCCGGAACTACTATGCTCCACTCAGACGATTATGCAGAACCTGTAAGGTGCGTCTTGAATGTATCTTGCTTACTGAGAAGAATTTATCGCACATATGTGAATTATTAGCTACAGTGTTCTACATACTCTGGCGAGAAAACATGATGACCACCTACTTAATAGCCTGTTTGTTCGTCTTTGGTACAAAATACGTCACTGATTCTGCGTATCAGGGATCCTATAGTATGTCGGTAGGCTTGTGGAGATAGCTGTCGTTAAATGTCTATGCACAGGTCATGTAATTCGCGTAAAGAACGGGAAGCTGATTTGAGTATATGATGAAGGTGCCATATCGGTTCCACAGGATTTACATCAGGCGGATTTGGTAACCAAGACATCAACGCCAGTCCACTGTAATGCTCCTCAGACCGCTGTAGCACGGTTCTGGCTCCGAGACACGGATATTTATACTGCTGGAACAAGACATCGCCATCTGGAAGGAAATCAAGCATGAATGGACGCTGGTGGTTCGCAAATGTCAGCGTGTCTTCGATTATTACGACAAGTCCCATGCAAGCACTGAAGAAGGTTTCCCGTAGCATACTACTGCTTCCACCAGCTTGAGTCCATGGTGCGCTGCATGTTTCGAACCGCCGTTTACCCTGATAATAGCGTTTGTGGAGGCGACCATCGACCTAGTGTAGCAAAAATATGATTCACCAGAGAGATGATCCATTGCTAGATTATCGAATTCCAGTGGTCCCGTGCGCACTGCAATCGTAATTGACGATGTCGTTGAATCAACTTGTGAACACGAAGGAGTGGTCTACTGCCGAGCTGCATGTTCAACAACATACGATGAACAGTGTGCTCCGAAAGACTTTTGCGTGCACCAGTATTGTGCTCTTTCGGCAGAGATACCGCAGATAATCATATGTCATACTCCACAGAGTAGTAAACATGATTCGAACCTCCAGCTCAGTGAAGATTCGTGGACGTCCAACCATTTAGCGTATAGTGGTAGTTTCACTGTCGTCCTTCCTCTTCCCGTACATGCTCACGACAGTAGCACGTGAACATTCGACCAACTTCGCCGTTTTAGAGATACTCGTCCACAGGCTCTGCGTAATACTAATCTGCTCTTTGTCAAGGTAGCCTATTTCAATGGATTTCTCCATTCACAGCCCATATCTTCGCTTGGATGGTCCCTCGTCCGAGTCTCCTTCCCTTACCTACTTTTGCTAGTGGTGTACCACCTCCAGAGCGATCTTGCCCCGTATAGCAAGGTGGTGTTAAGGCCAACTTTCTGGTTAACCACAGCTTTTCTTTGTTCCCTTCTAATTAGATCAAAATCTTACTTCTGGATCAAATAAACATGCCGTCTACATTCTTTCCAATAGCCAGTTAGTGCAGTGGACCTTTAAAAATGAAGTACTGCAAGAGTAGGAGAGAATACACTACAGTCATATTCCTGCCTTATTTACACACAGCTATTTTTCCACTCACTCTCTCTCTTCCCCTATTTTCCAAGATGCTACCGCCATTTGACCCTAGTAATTTTTATTTTATTGTTATACGAACCATATTTCGCTCTTTGGTCATTTTGAAGTACAAAAACTTATTTTTATGTCAAAAGACATCAGACTGGTATGAAACACAAGCTCTTGTCGAAAAAGTTTTCTGGTATTTTGAAGCAGAAATAGTTATTTTCATGTCAAAAGACATCAGACTGATATGAAACACAAACCCTTGTCGAAAAAGTATGTCTGGTCATATAGGCTAAACCTGTCATCAGTAAACATGAGAAGATCTCTAAAACGCCTAAATATATTGCAAATGTTTATTTATGGACTAATAGCACAGCTCTTATATGAAACTGCTAACCAATAAATGGGTATGGCTGTTTACTGGTTGTCAGTTTCAAATAACAGCTCTGTGTTTTGCGTATATCTGTGTAACGCTTATCAGCTTCATGCAATAGCTGTGCTGTAGCATCCTGAAAAGTACGTCTCCAATATATTTAGGCCTTTCAGAGCAGTTCTCACTTTTACTAATCAGACATCTGGCCTATATGACCAGATATACCTTTCCGACAAGAACTTTTAGCCATCAATTTCTTCAACACTGCCTACGAAAAGGAAGAGAGTTTATGTTATAACGTTTCGTCAAATATGGCGTTGTTAGAGGCAGAATACGAGCTCGGACGGGGGGGGGGGGGGATGTTGACTGTGTACTTTCCACAGGAAAGATCTTGTAATTTGCCTCAGGCGATTTAGGAAAACCGCGGGGAATTTAAATCTCTTGACCAAAAGGGAATTTGAACCGTCGTCCTTCGGAAAGCGAAGCTATTTTTCTAAATATTGCCCAGACTCGCTAAGTTTAACTTATGAAGTTTCTAATCAAACAATAGTACTGATGTTAGACTTTTGACGTCATTTAACGTGTGTTATGGTGTCTCAGGGTAGTAATCTCTGCTTTTGCAGAGATATACAGCTACCAAAAAGCTATCACTTGGCGTTGTGACACTTTAATTGCCCTCGATTTGTAAACGAGGGAAATGTACGAAAACTCATGGTTTATTATGTTTACGTAATAGACAGAGATAAAGCGGCAAATGCTTTCCCTCACATAGGAACATTACTATTGGTCAGAATACTTTCAGCCAATGATATTCGACACGAGACGGAAGATTATCATTATCAGCCTCCGACTTTCTCGATCCGAGAGAACTGACGTTGCGGTGTTGCTGAGTAGGAGAGCCACATTCAGGCTACAGATTTAACAACAACTGACTACTTGGATATCACAGCAGCTCATCAATGAAGGCTGAAATGATCATGGGACAACTTTAGATTTGGTTGATGCCAGTTGTACAGGATTTCGTAAGTGATCGTAGATACTACTTGTGCAGATCAAATTCACCGAACATATTCTGTACACTTTTTCAACACTGAAACTTACCGCCGATATTTAGACTGCGCTGAGACATTGATCGTCTGCGAAGCAGAAGAGATGAAACTACTTCCAGCTTGTTCCAGTGCACGCACAGGACTTCGCTTTGTATACGAAATGAGGAGCGGTGGAAAATGAACATGTTGTTGATGTGGTCCGTACCCCGAGAACATTCAGTAGTTTATAACTTTTACCACTTGAAGTCTTTGTACGTTTCTGCTGCAATAGCACAAAGTTATAAATTATTTGGCCATATTTTAACATGTGCCTTTTCTGCAAACGGTATGAAAGTTTTGATAGTCCGTGATGTCGATGGTAGAAGCACAATCAGGTAGCATAATAATACCAGGACATATCAATTCTCTGACTAAGAATTAGTGCGTATGAGTACTACACCAACCTTCTGTATAAAGATCGCGTATGATTAGAGCGCAGTCCTTAATGTCCGGTCATAAAGTTTGTACTTAAATTCAAGGCAGGACATGTCGTCACGCAAGAGGTATGTCCCCATTTTGTGGAATTTAAAATGTTCAACAGTTCTGATATGGATGCTGAATTAATATTTAATAGTCACTACATGTAAGGCGACTGCTTTACTGACATGTTTCGAATACTGACGCTTTCCGAAAAATGACGTGTTTCGAATATACTCATAATCAGAACATCTGGAAAAGATTCCAAAATTCAAGAGTAGTACAGTGGTGATAGCTAAAAGACTAACGTGAAAATTGAATGAAGAGTGCATGAAAAACAAATATCAAATTAGGAAGAACTTCATACGACCAGTATGGGATCATGTGAATATGACATATTCCGAAACGTAGCTGATAACTACGTGACCAATAAGTGGCGCTAGAGATATCATATCGTAGTGATGGACACATGTGAAAAATATATAGTTTAAAATACGGGGACAACGTAAAAGAATGATCGAACATATGATGAACCACATCAACACAAAGAAAATGTAAAAATATACGAGGCAGGACATTGCTCGTGTAATATTGCTAAATCAGTGTAGCCAACGTAATTGAAGGTAGTGATATAGGAAGGAGGAGGGGGGGGGGGGGGGAGGTCAGAGGGATGCAACGTCAGTGCAGATAACAACAAAGTAAAAAAGTAAAATCTTGTTTGGAAACAAAGCTATGTTGTGTATAGAAATGCAGTAATAGTAAGCCTAAAATGTGACATCATCGCCGGCTAGTGTGGCCGAGCGGTTCTAAGCGCTACAGTATGGAACCGTGCGACCGCTACGATCGTAGGTTCGAATCCTGCCTCGGGCATGGATGTGTGTGATGTCCTTAGGTTAGTTAGGTTTAAGTAGTTCTAAGCTCTAGGGGACTGATGACCTCAGATGTTAAGTCCCATAGTGCTCAGAGCCATTTGAACCAGTTTTTGGTGACATCATCCGAATCACACTGAAAGACAGTGCATGTTTGGCATTGGTTGCTGTAGAGAGGTAGCAGGCTTACAAACAAGTATAACAAATTACTTTTATATTGTAGCGTAAGTACAGCATGAAGAAGCAAGAGCTCACCCAAGCCATTAGTCATCTTATGTATCGCGGAAAGAAGTACATAGGCAAAGCTTTCATATTACACTGCTGATAATTAGCAATTAATCTCACTATTTTCACACGTACTTTTGTTTTTAATTACATATACACTTTAATTTACTTTATTGTTATCAGCTCTGCAATAAAATAAATTTATCCTTCTACACTCATGTTTCATCCCCTCTCGTTTCTTTCCCCTCACCCAAACTCTACCACCAGTTACATGGACTGTATTGCTTTAGCTACATTATACGAACAGTGTCCTTTTTTTTATTTCTACATTTTATTTGTGTTGCTGTGGTTTTTCATATGTACGACCATTCTTTAATGTCTTTCAGTATTTTAAATTATGAATTTTTGAAGCCTTTAACGCTACGGTATTATACCGCTACGGCTACCTATTGGGCAGTTTATCTTAGACGTTATGTCATGAATTATTGGCTTAGCTATGTTGTGGAATGTGTCACGGTCATATGATCATATGATCCCATACTGCCTGCATGAAGTTCTTCTCCCTGACGTTATGAGTTTTTCCTGCACCCTCCGTAGTACTTTCTTGTTCATCTTTTAGCTGCAATCACTGTGTGACTCTTGATTTCTGTAACATTTTCCAGATATTCTGAAAATGAATCTATTCGAAACGGGTGAATAAAGCAGTTGCCTTGCATCTAGTGACTATGAAATACACTCCTGGAAATGGAAAAAAGAACACATTGACACCGGTGTGTCAGACCCACCATACTTGCTCCGGACACTGCGAGAGGGCTGTACAAGCAATGATCACACGCACGGCACAGCGGACACACCAGGAAGCGCGGTGTTGGCCGTCGAATGGCGCTAGCTGCGCAGCATTTGTGCACTGCCGCCGTCAGTGTCAGGCAGTTTGACGTGGCATACGGAGCTCCACCGCAGTCTTTAACACTGGTAGCATGCCGAGACAGCGTGGACGTGAACCGTATGTGCAGTTGACGGACTTTGAGCGAGGGCGTATAGTGGGCATGCGGGAGGCCGGGTGGACGTACCGCCGAATTGCTCAACACGTGGGGCGTGAGGTCTCCACAGTACATCGATGTTGTCGCCAGTGGTCGGCGGAAGGTGCACGTGCCCGTCGACCTGGGACCGGACCGCAGCGACGCACGGATGCACGCCAAGACCGTAGGATCCTACGCAGTGCCGTAGGGGACCGCACCGCCACTTCCCAGCAAATTAGGGACACTGTTGCTCCTGGGGTATCGGCGAGGACCATTCGCAACCGTCTCCATGAAGCTGGGCTACGGTCCCGCACACCGTTAGGCCATCTTCCGCTCACGCCCCAACATCGTGCAGCCCGCCTCCAGTGGTGTCGCGACAGGCGTGAATGGAGGGACGAATGGAGACGTGTCGTCTTCAGCGATGAGAGTCGCTTATGCCTTGGTGCCAATGATGGTCGTATGCGTGTTTGGCGCCGTGCAGGTGAGCGCCACAATCAGGACTGCATACGACCGAGGCACACAGGGCCAACACCCGGCATCATGGTGTGGGGAGCGATCTCCTACACTGGCCGTACACCACTGGTGATCGCCGAGGGGACACTGAATAGTGCACGGTACATCCAAACCGTCATCGAACACATCGTTCTACCATTCCTAGACCGGCAAGAGAACTTGCTGTTCCAACAGGACAATGCACGTCCGCATGTATCCCGTGCCACCCAACGTGCTCTAGAAGGTGTAAGTCAACTACCCTGGCCAGCAAGATCTCCGGATCTGTCCCCCATTGAGCATGTTTGGGACTGGATGAAGCGTCGTCTCACGCGGTCTGCACGTCCAGCACGAACGCTGGTCCAACTGAGGCGCCAGGTGGAAATGGCATGGCAAGCCGTTCCACAGGACTACATCCAGCATCTCTACGATCGTCTCCATGGGAGAATAGCAGCCTGCGTTGCTGCGAAAGGTGGATATACACTGTACTAGTGCCGACATTGTGCATGCTCTGTTGCCTGTGTCCATGTGCCTGTGGTTCTGTCAGTGTGATCATGTGATGTATCTGACCCCAGGAATGTGTCAATAAAGTTTCCCCTTCCTGGGACAATGAATTCACGGTGTTCTTATTTCAATTTCCAGGAGTTTATTTATACGGTGTCCATATCAGCACTGTTCAACATTTGTACTTAGGATTTAGTGTCGCACAGTATTGTCCACGACCGAGCGAAATAGTGCAGATTCGCTTTCACGAGGATGGCAGCTCAGAGCCCCGTACGCCAAAAGAGGTTTAGGTTTTCCGTGAGTTCCCTACACATTAAGGTTTACTTTTGAAAGGACACGGCCTTCACATTCATCCGCAATCTGGTGCTCTGCCTACAATCATCATATCATCGACGAAATGCTACACCCTAATGCCCGTTCCTTCCCAGCAAAGATCAAGAGCTGAATGTATTGAAAGAAAAGTTTAAAAGGCCCATTTCATGGGACATATTGGAATAAAATTGTAGCAGTTTGAGGGGCTTTTTCTTGCTGCATTAGTCCAAACACCGAAAATGCGGATTTTTCACGTGTCGCAGCAACAGATGATGGACACAGCTCGCTACGAGCATATGCCGCCGGAAAGCATAAATAAGACAAATGCTGCCGATAATGCATTTCATCCATCATGCAACACTTCATCCATCACGGAGCTCTCCATCCATCACGCCCCGCATCTGCCTTGCATACTCTGTGGCCAGATGCTCCGCCACCAGCAGCACCACGGGCCATCCGTTTGTTCTCAGCGACCGCCTCCCGAACCATCGAAAGGAGACTCCTGTAAGGCAGGCGCGAAGGCTTCTGTGTGGGCGTGGGAGAGAAACACATGTTGCACACGCTGTCATTAAAGTAGAATTCGCTACGACCAGCGTTTTCAACGGGAGATACGTACTTATAAAAAACATACAATGTAGCCAGCAAGTGGTAAGTCTCATGATTACAACGAACATATGTAGGTACTTTTGATGACTTTTCTTTTGTCTTGACCACACTTTTATTTTTGCAACAACTTTACATCATTCTCAAAGGCAGTGTTATGTCAGTCACATAACACTGTTCATTAGATACAATGTATCACGTCAACATTCTCGATCACAATACAAGTGCAAACTCTTGATCGAGAATGATGACGTGATTCAATGTATGTAATGAACAGTTTACATGACTAACGTACCACTGCCTTTGAAAAGGACGCAAAGTCAAAACGCGTAAGGTTGATTCAAAAATAAAAGTTTGGTAAAGACATAAGAAAAGTACATGAAAATGGCAGCGTAATCTCACAGCAATTTAATGCAAATCGCAGCTTATGTAAATACCCTTAGGAAAACACGCAATAGCCGACAAGAGATCACACTAAGATAACATGGAAACAAGCAACAAGTAATTTTTCTACCATTTAGCAGAAATTAGTTTATAAGAGAGATAGCGACATTGTCTCTTGAATACCAAAAAATGGGTGTGAAATATTATGGGACTTAACTGCTAAGGTCATCAGTCCCTAAACGTACACACGACTTAACCTAAATTACGCCGCGCATCAGTCTAGAACCCAGCGACCACTACGGTCGCAGGTTCGAGTCCTGCCTCGGGCATGGATGCGTGTGATGTCCTTAGGTTACTTAGGTTTAATTAGTTCTAAGTTCTAGGCGACTGATGACCTCAGACTTTAAGTCGCATAGTGCTCAGAGCCATTGTGAACCTAAATTATCCTAAGGACAAACACACACACACAGCCATGTCCGAAGGAGGACTCAAAACTCCGCCACGACCAGCCGCACAGTCCATTACTGCAGCGCCCTAGACCGCTCGGCTAATCCCGTGCGGCTCTTGAATATCCAACGGCTTACGAAGCATAAGCAAAACGCACTGCACTGTCACCTGACACAGGGCCCATAATTTCCATTATACTTCGCAAGCCACCTGGTGATTTACGGCGGAGGGTACTTCTAATAGCACCAGCTGGTTCCACCCTATCCTCTTCCACTCGCGTATGGCGCTTGGCAAGAATGACTGCCGGTAAGCCTCTGTATTGGCTCTAATTTCTCGAATTTTCTCGTAGTGGTCATTATGCGAAACGGATGTAGTGGGGAGTAATATGCTGTCAACTCTTCCCGGAAAGTTCTGTCTCGAAATTTCAATATCCAACCTCTCCGCGATGTCATCTCGGTACCGCTCTCGCGCCGACTAAAAGAGCCCGTGACGAAATTGCTCCGCTCTTTGTTGGATTTTCTCTCTCTCTCTCTCTCTCTCTCTCTCTCCTCTATCAGTCCTACGTTGTAAGGATCCCAGATCGATGAACAATACTCAACAATCGGTTAAACGAGCACCTTATAAGCCACTTCCTTCGTGGATGAAATAAATTTCCTTAGAATTATTCCTGTGAATCTCAGTCTGGCATCTACATTTCTTGTTTTATATGGTCACTGTTTGTTTTATATGGCAATTCCACTTAAGGTCGCTCTGTATAGTTACTCCTAGATATTTTAAGGGAGATACTCTTTCCGCCAGTTTCTCATAGATTGTGTAGTTGTACAATAGTGGATTTCTTTTCCTATATATGCTCAATATGTTACATTTATATATTTTCAGGACAACTTCCAGAGCCTGCAACATTCAACTATACTCTGCAAGTCATTTTGCAAATCGATAGTGTCTTCTGGCATTGCTACTTTCTTATAGATTACCACATCATCTGCGAACAGTCTTGAAGAGCATCCGACGCTTTCTGCTACATCATTTACATACTCCGGAAACAAAGATCCCATCACACTTCCTTGAAGGAACCCGGAAATCATCTTTACATCTGTCCATTTTGTGAATTTTTATTTGCAAGGAAGTCTTCAATCCGGTCCCAAAACTAGTCCCATACTCGATAAGCTCGTGTTCTTTCACTAAACGGCAATGCTAGACGGTGCCAAATGCCTTCCTGAAGTCAAGGAACATGGCATTAACTTGTGCGACGTTGTTTACAGGGCTATGGATCTCATGGAGCGAGCTGAATTTCGCAAGATCTCTGATTTCGGAATTTTAGTTCTCCAAACACTTCATAACATATTCCACAATTCTACAACAGACAATATAGGTCAATAAGTGTGTGCTTCGGTTCTAGGGCCCTTCTTGAAAACTGGAATAACCTGCGCTTTTTTTCCAGTCGCTATGTACCGTTCCTTGCTCCACCGACTTACGATAAACTGCTGCTAGAAGGGGAGGAAGTTCCCTGTCGTCACCTTCAGGCGCAAGTAAGTGTCTATGGATGCAGTTCTTCCGCATAATCTTTGTAGAATCTCATAACTACGAGGCCTATTCGGAAAATAAGTAACTGTCGGTCACCAAGTTAAAACTAACAGTGGAAATCAAAACTGTTTTATTTTTAATAATTAACTATACCTTCCAGCTGCTTCTCTACGTAGTGGCTTCTCCGACTTAACGACAAATGTCGTAGCTTTGTAATAACTTTCCAATACTCTCGTCAGAGAAGGTAGCCTGCTGTACTTTCCGACAATTTCCTACACTGGACTGCAGATCGTTGTCTGTGTCAAAAATGATCTTCTCACACAGCGATTCATCTGAGCAGAGATGAAAATCAGAGGGTGCCAAATCCAGACTGTACAGGGGTGACCAAACAATTACCATCGAAGACGCTGCAGGAGCGTCATTGTCCCCGCAGTCATCGGCCGAGAACTGTCGTGTAGAAGGAACTGTATGACAGTTAACGTTATGTGAGGTTGCGTGAAATGAAGTAAAATCTCTCGGCAGGCATTCTTACTTGTCGGGAGACACTACTGATCTGGGCATCTTTACGTGCTCACTGTGCGTTCGGAACTGAGAAGAGCAACATAACGTGATCTACGGGCATGAGAGAGATACTACCGCATACATCTGTTCAAGGCTTCAGTACATTTTTACCCTGGTTTCCTTTTCACAACCGATCGTTTCTTACTTTCCAAACAGCCCTTGCATCTTATCTGGTCCTGATGTTATCTTCCGCTTCGGTGCAAGTTTGATCATTGAGTGAACGAATACAGGATTTCGAACCGCTTACTAATTTTACTCGAAATCAAAACCTCTAAGCGTTTTTAGACAGATCGGTTGATAAAGTTTGCCTTTCAAAGCCACTGAACGCTTCTCTTATTGCTCTCCTTAGGCTCAGTTTTGCTTCGTTCAGCTTTTGTTTATCATCTAAGTTTTCACTTCTCTTGAATGTTAGATAAAGCGCTCTTTGTTTACAGAGCAGTTCTCTAAAATGCCTATTAAACCACGGTAGTTCTTTCCCATACCTTAAAACCTGGCTCGGAACACACTTGTCTAAGACATACTGAATGATGCTTTTGAATTTCTTCCATTTTTACTCCTCGTATACGCCCTCATCACTGAATGTTTTATGCTAATTTCTCAGAATGCAATTTGTGTCCTGTCACTCCTTCTAAGCAAAAATATCTTTCTACCTTTCTTAACATACCTTGTAAAACCTGTAGTTATGGGTCATAATTTTCGTGGGAACAGAAACTTCATGAAATGTAAATTTTCCTACGTGGCTGTAGTGGTAACGTTAGTAGGAAATTGTCGGTGGTGACGTGTGGAGGTCAGGTGTTTCTGATTAATATTGACACTCCTTCCCTGAAATGCTTACAGCAACTGTTTTCAATAGCAGAGGAATTCAAACCATTTTCTGTTAACAAGACTACGTTTGAATCTCTTGACAGTTTCTTACGTAGGCTGAGAAAGAGGAAAGGTCAAATTTTCTTATATTCAGACCTTATACACATGCTCTGCTGCCAACACTGCAGCAGAGAGAAAAGCGACGAGCTCTTCCTGACGAGGTCTCAGATACTGTACCATAGAGGAAGGAAGAAAAAAATTCGTTTGTTTGCAATGCGCGAGATTTCAGCGCTGATGAAAAATTATTAATTAAAGCTCGCTCCAACGGGCTTTTCGAATATGCGCGCTGCCTGCTAAAAGAATGAATTCATCAATAAGTTACTAAACGATGGAACAATCGAACTTCTGATTAAAATTTGCACCGCTGCAATCAGCGTGAAAGGACAAGCACACTGCCCGTCCACCCACGTGAAAATACACACACACACACACACACACACACACACACACGTCTTTCTTTCTCTTAGGCAAATGAACAAAACATCAACGGGAAGGTAGGGAGGGGCCATGAGTCGGTTTCATCGGCCACCCTAAAGGTAAACAAGTTCGTGGAATCAGAAATGCAGATGAGAAACCACCGGGAAAGCAAAAGATGGAAACCACAAACAAGGGAAGGAGAGGGGCTTCCGTAAGACCTTGGTCTCATTCCTTCGCAGAAAATTTCCCATTGGTCTCGTAAAAGCTGCCAGCCACGTAAAGTCTCGTGTTGTTTCGACTGCATTCTGATGAGCCTTGCTCATCGTCTTTCTTATTGTGCTGTAAGTTCTGTCACTGCTGACGTGTGAGTTGTATGTAGGCTTGACATTCCCCGTCCGATGAACACATTTTTATACTTATACGTCCCGATCAATCGCCTGTGTCATGCACCCGAGGCTCAGTACGGTAATCACACACTTGCAGGCCAATAGAGAGACCACTTGCAGGCGCTAGACAAACTTAGTATAGTGTATAGTATAGTGTATAGTGTAGCGACAGCTTAACGGTAAAGTAAAGTGACTATATGGATGAAAGAAAGGCGTAAATGAAAAGAATAGTTTAACTGACTTTGAAAAGTTACTGACTTTAAAAGTAGTCCCACGAAATTATTTCTTCGATACATCACACGAACTTGACTGGTGTACGAATATCAGTTAAAATATTGTTTCAATGCAGTAATAGCAAGTGTCTTGCTTTTCAGCTGGTACCTTATACCAGATTAGACTTTTCTTTCAGATGCTAAATACATTAAATTTTATGTAGCATTCTCTATATTTTATCGTGTTTGAAATGTAGCAAATATTTGAAGGAAGTTAAATTTATTACACTGTATGTTCTACGAGTGACAACTGGAGCCATAAGCAGACATAATACACGCTTGGCTGCTCTTGTAAACAATGTAACATACGGTTTCGTAGCGTCGAAGCTTCGTCATCAGCTTAAATGAAGGGCTTATTTCAATAGTGGTACAATTCCATTTCTGTTCATTCTGAGACACAGAGTCCTAAAGTTAAATGAGCGCTGAAGAATCTGCAGTTGAGATACCAGAAATATTCAAGTATATGTACTTGATTATATATTCAAGTATATGTACTTGAATATTTCTGGTATCTCAACTGCAGATATTTCAGCGCTCATTTAACTTAAAGACTCTGTATCGCGGAATGAACAAAAATGAACTTGTAACACTATTGAAATTAAGCCCTTCATTTAAGCTGATGAAGTTTCGACGCTACGAAACCGTATGTTACATTGTTTACAAGAGCAGCCAAGCGGTTCTTACTCAAGAGTTACAATTAAGTACCACCAATTGCTGTTTATAAAACAAATAATTTGCTGTTTTGATTGAAACTTTGTCATCAGGGAGCATAAATCTGAAACAGCATCTTAACATGTCTCTTTCGTACTGTGGCGTCAATAGAAATGAAACAGTAATGTTGCCAGGGATAAAACCTTTTTATAGAATTAAGTAATATTAGTACACCATATTCATCATTATGGGTCAACTACCGCGTCTTCAGAGTAAAAGAAATGGTTTATCTTAAGGACAATGGAACATTGAAAGAGCATAAAGTATATGTCGATCCTACATACAGCACGCGCCAAAGAGCTCATTGTTATAGTTCAATGAATAATGGTGCCACTCTAAGTGTATTCTATTAAATTACGTACCATTCCCCGTGAAATAAATGTCTCAGATCGCTTGAAATGACGAAGAAGGAAAGATCTTTTGATTTGGTTTTCAACAATCGCTCGATATTACGTAAATACAGCAGGCCAGCTAAGTTATTTCATGATGATCTTCAGACTAATTTCAAGACACCTAATTTTTCGTAGGAATTCCGAGTCTGAAGTAATGTCTGCGCCAATAAATAAATATAGCACCTAAAGTAACTTCAAACACAATGTATGATCAGTGGCTTAACTCTCATTAAAGTGTGTGACCCACGACAGGCGTGCGAAGGCGGCGTGATGTAGCGAGGACGCATTCTACAGGTATTCCCTGAAGATTGCAAGGCACGCTGTCGAAATATCGTGTTACTCGTATGAAAACGACTGCATCCATAGACACTTACTTGCGCCTGAAGATGACGACAGGGACCTACAAAAACAGCAACGTATGTACACACACACACACATTATGAGTGTCCAAACCAATGAAAGAATTGGGAACGAATTTTATCTTTATATGATGGGTTTATTACAGACCAAAAGTCAAAAATGAGTGCCACACCAGTACTCTAACAGAATCTCTGCGTCGCAGATTACGTCTCGTGCAATTGTCCCACAGGCCGACAGAAAGTTTATACTTGTCCCAAGCTCCTTCTCTTCACCTTCCAGACTTTGCATTGTTATGAGACTACCATTGCCTGACAGAGAGGATGTTGAAACTAGGCAGAAACCACCGATCTACTCTTTCAGCAAGTCCGAGAATCCGACATGACGGCCAATCGACACGTCAACAGTAGGTTCGCGGAGGTACTAATTTCACAGAATAAATGTACATACACTGAAGAGCCAAATAAACCGGTACACCTGCCTAATATCGTGTACAGCTCCCGCGAGCACGCAGAAGTTCGGCAACACGACGTGGTATGGACTCGACAAATGTCTGAAGTAGTCCTGGAGGGAATTGATATCATGAATTGTGCAGGGCTGTCCATAAATCTGTGAGAGCACGAAGAGGTGGAGATTTCTTCTGGACAGCACGTTTCAAGGCATTCCAAATATCCTCAATAATGTTCATGTCTGGCGAGTACAGTGCCCAGGGGAAGTGTTACTGGAGCCACTCTGTAACAGTTCTGGACGTGTGGGGTGTCTCATTCTCCTGCTCGAATTTCCCGTGTCAAACGGAATGCACAATGGACATGAATGGATGCATGTGATCTGATAGGATGCTTACGTACGTGTCACCTGTCACAGTCGTATATACACGTATAAGGGGTCCCATATCACTCTAACACGCCCCACACCATTACAGAGCCTCCACCAGCTTGAACAGTCCCCTGCTGACATATAGTGTCCATGAATTCATGATGTTGTCTCCATACCCGTCTTCATACACGTAAATCCACTCGATACAATTTGAAACGAGACTCGTCTGACCAGGCAACATGTTTCCAGTCATCAACAGTCCAGTGTCGGTGCTGACGGGCATAGTCGAGGCGTAAAGCTTTGAGCTGTGCACTCGTCAAGGGTACACGAGTGGGCTTCCGGCTCCGAAAGCCATTATCGAAGATGTTTCGATGAAAGCGGCCTTCGGCACCGAAAGCCCATATTGATGATATTTCGTTGAATGGATCGCACGCTGACACTTGTTGATGGCCCAGCACTGAAATCTTCATCAATTTGCCATTGTAGCAGCAGTAACCCAGCTAACTGCCCCGGACACTTGTCGCCTTATAAAGGCGTTGCCGACCGCAGCGCCGTATTCTGCCTGTTTACATATCTCTGCGTTTGAATACGCATGCCGATAACAGTTTGTTTGGCGCTTCAGCGTTTATTGTAGCAAAAGGCGAAAAAGAAATACAAATACGCTGCTTCACAAATCAATCATAAAATAAGGATCAGAAATCGTTCATACTAGGATCTTCGCATTATTTTGTCACATTCGTATCACCTTCGCATTAATTTGAAAATTTGTTTGAGTGAAGAAAGTATAAACCGAACATACACTTTATTTGTCTAGATCGAATGTTTATAAAATGATATGGCCGGTTCAAATGGTGCCAGCAATGGTCCTCAGATCATAAAATATCGTTACAGATCTTAGCACGTCACATGTTGCACAACCAACAATAGTTTTAATGACTCAATCCTGGATTGTTCATTATGATTGTGACATGCCTCACTCTGTACCAATATCATAACACGTTATTATCAGGTCATTTTCTTGGGTGTCTGGTACAGATAGCTTCCCAATGAAGTAGAGATCTGAAACTTTCAACACAGTTCAGAACCGGATTACAATGCAATGTTAACTCGCTTTCTTGTCTAGTGGGTATGGTGGTGGATACTGCGTATGACACTGCCATTCCGACTTTTCATGTCGCAGTCGTGAATGGTGGAAAGAACGATTGCTGCTAATCCTTCATGTGAGTGCTAAAACAGTTCAAAGGCCATTATCGCATTAAATATTTCTTTATGTCAGACAACCACTTCCAACAGACTTTACTGTCGTCTTCAGGTCTTAAAAACAGCACCGTCTACTGAAATCTGTTGTCTTAAACAAAGAAATATTTTATGCGAACTTGTCTGTTGAATGGTTTTTAGTAGTCACAAGAATCGCCCTTCAGTACTCTCAAAATGACAAAATTCAACCTCCATGTGATCTCGAATCTCTTCAAGTTTTACGTTCACTGTCTTTTTCCAAGATATGCGTAAAAGGAATCAAGGTATTGGTTGACTCAGGCATTGAGACACGAAAATAAACTGGAAACTTACCAAATCTCTCTGTTGCAATCTCATCAAAATGTCTGAAGTCGATTGAAATATTTCACACACACACAAGTTCAAAAAAGCAGAATATAATTGTTTAAATAAAAACAATATTTAATATACAATGTATTTAAATCGAACTAAAAGGTATAAACTTCTCCCAGCCCCATGGAGGTTCTTAAGCCCCTACAGAATGCCCTGAAAATCTGTGACTATAAATTTGTAACAGCTGTGATAGTACTTGTAAAAATTAAAACGAAAAACGTGGGGTTAATGCAATAGATACAAGTAAGAAGTAAGGAGGTGAACTATTCATACACCATTTATGTATTCCAGTCGTACTACGTTTTTCGTTTCTGAACTTATATACTTGTAAATTCATCGCTGTTAAAAATTTCCAATCACAAATTATCAGGACTGTCTACATGAGTTTAGGAAATTGCATGGGTCTACGAGAAAATGTTTTATACTTTTTCGCCCTACCTAAAATCGCGATACATTAAAAACCGATTTTTATTTAAATAATATTTTAATGGTCTAAGATGATTGCTACTACAACGAAACCGGTCGTATCATCTTAAAAACTTACGATCCGACGTACATATTTGATATTGAAAAGTAAGATCGTTTTTCACATTCTGGACCTTATAAATTTAAGATTTCAATAAGTTTAAAGCAGGTGCGGAGTTTGCACAGACGATAAATGTGAAAGAAAAACAAAATGACTGCTATTCATTCGCATGAAGAGAGATCAACTTCCCGCTGTACGGGTATGCTCTTTGACGGGAAGATGAAGAAACCAAGTTAGCTTTAGGTTTAGTGTACTGCTTGTATGTAGTATCAGAAGCTAATCTGGTCATTTTAATTTAACGAATGGTACGCACCAGCGTATTAGCTTCATGTACATCATCAACGTCACAGGCTGAAGGTGCATACTGTGTTCTTCTTGAGACGCTCCGAGGAAGAAACGCAATGCCGTTACAAATTTGTAGTATGTGATGAAGTTCGTAACGTTGACGGTGGTGGCGTAAAATTTCTGTCTGTGACTCGTTCACTCAGTCGTTTCTGCTGAAGAGTTTACTCTCAGTACTGTGGCTACTGACATGAATTTAATTTCCAAGGTGAAGGAACGATGTGGTGGCATTTTGTTAAGCATTGTGCCTCTAAGTAGAGTACAGTGGAGGGGGACGATGAGTGCCAAAGAAAGCTTCTGGTACTTTAAATCTGCTTATAGACCAGGCACAAAGTTTTAATTCTCTGCGATGTTCGTGACTCAAGGAAAATGGAGGCTGCTGCCACTTCAGCTCGTAGCGCAATATTTGGCAGCAGGATTTCTAACTAATAGTACCTATGTCGAAAGACAGAAAATTTTCAACCTTACAGTAATCTCATTGTTTATCGTAGGTTATTAGTATGCACCATCGAAGTAAGAGGTCTGACATTTCCTTCACCAATTAATTCCATAAATCGTGGCATTTGCACAAAAATGTTCCTTTGAGAATGAGCAACAATAACTTTTGGAACTACGATTTCAAACTGCATACTAATAAACAACTTGAACCCGAATCAATTCCTGTCTTGCTTAATTGTGTCACTAATGAAACTGTCCAAACACGCTCAATGTCTCGATCAGAGCATCAGGTTTGTAATATCTGTCTCTCAATTTCCTAGCTCCATAGAGCTTTTATGGTTTACGTGTGGGACAAACGATATCGTGGAGAAGTTACTTGGAGTTCTGAAAACAGGTTCCGACAGGTGGAAGATATTTGGTGGGTGGTAAGGCGTGCCACGATAGCTCCGTCAGCTGGTACGTTTCATGGTTAAGGTAAAGACTGAAGTTACTGACAGCTACTTAGCTTTAATTTCTCGGCGTTTACTCCGATTCAAAGTGAAAAAGTCATTAACGAATCTTTATCAGCAACGTTTGATTTTATGTAGCACAGTCAGACAGCATACGGAAATTTTTTCATGAGTCCTCAGGCTTCTGACTGGTTTTAACGGCCCGCCATGAATTCCTTTTCTGTGTCAAACTCTTCATCGTAAAATAGTACTTGCAACCTACGTACTCAAGTATATTTCAAATCTCTGTCTTCCTCTACGGTTTGCACCCTCTAAAGCTTCCTCTAGTACCATGGGAGTTATTCCGTGATGTCTGAACAGACGTCTTACCATCCTGTCCCTTCTTCTCGTCAGCGTTTTCCATATATCCCTTTCCTTGCCGGTTCTCCGGAGAACCTCCTCGTTCATTACCTTATCAGTCCACCTAATTTTCAACATACTTCCGTTGCACCATATTTCAGATGGTTCGACTCTCACTTTTTCCGATTTTTCCACAGTCCATGTTTCACTACCATAGATTACTGTGCTCCAAACACACATACTCATTAAGGCCTATGTTAAACTAGTACACTTCTCTTGGACAATAATGCCCTTTTTACCAGTGCCAGTCTGCTTTTTATGTCCCCCTTGCTACGTCCGACATGAGTTATTTTGCTGCCTTGGCAGCAGAATGCCTTAACTTCATCTACTTCGTGACCACTAATCCTGACGTTACTTTTCTCGCCGTTATCATTTCTGCTACTTCTCATTACTTTCATCTTTCTTCGACTCACTCTCAATCCTTATTCCACACTCATTGGACTGCTCATTCCACTCAGCGGATCATATAATTCTTCTTCAATTTCACTGACGACAGCAATGTCATCAGCCAATCTTATCGTTGATATCCTCTCTCCCTGAATATTAATTCTACGTTTGAATCGTTCTTTTATTTTCGTCGTTACTTCTTCGACGTGTAGATTGAACAGTAGCGTCTAAAGACTACATCAATGTCTTACACTGTCCGAGCACTTCGTTGTTGGTCTTCCATTCATATTGTTGCCTCTTGGTTCTTGTACACATTGTTTATTGCTTGATTTTCCGTATAGCTTTTTTTCTCAAAATTTCGAACATCTTGCACCGTTTTATACTGTCAAAGGCTTTTTCCTGGTCGACAAATACTCTGAACGTATCTTGGTTTGCCGGACGGTGCGGCCGAGTGGTTCTAGGCACTTCAGTCTGGAACCGTGCGACCACTACGGTCGCAGGTTCGAATCCTGCCTCGGGCATGGATGTGTGTGATGTCCTTAGGTTAGTTAGGTTTAAGTAGTTCTAAGTTCTAGGGGACTGATGACAAATGGTTCAAATGGCTCTGAGCACTATGGGACTCAACATCTATGGTCATCAGTCCCCTAGAACTTAGAACTACTTAAACCTAACTAACCTAAGGACAACACACAACACCCAGTCATCACGAGGCAGAGAAAATCCCTGACCCCGCCAGGAATCGAACCCGGGAACCCGGACGTGGGAGGGACTGATGACCTCAGATGTTAAGTCCCATAGTGCTCAGAGCCATTTGAACTATTCGTATCTTGGTTTTGCTTTACACTTGCTTCCAATATCAACCCCAGCGTCACAATTGTCTCTATGGTGCTTTTACCTTTCCTATAATGTCATAATTAATTCATAGAATAATCAAATGAGCCATCTACCGCCGATAATGATCAGACGCATTGTGACGAGTTCTGTATTCGAGCTGAGGCACTGTAATATGAAACAACGACTTAGGCTACTAAAGCCATTACTGATCTTACCTCCTGTTTAGATGAAAAGAAAAAAAAATTAAGTTGAATAGAGCAACTTAGTCACATCAAGACACTATCCTTTCCTACCTCATACTGTTGTCTTAACTGAGTTGAGCTCTGATTCCATGATCGATATATTTACGTCGTGGCGATGTACACGGAATTGTTGTGTTAACGGAGGAAAGAACTTTAATTTGCCTTTGGTTAACAAAGTGGTAGACTTGGCAATATGCTGTTTACAAGCTACAACTTCTTCATTAACGTTCTCGGTCCAGTGCTGTAATTGTTCAGTTATTAACAGAGCTCACTGAAAGACGTTTCTGAAGAACATCGTTGGTTGTACACAAGACACCCCTTTAGTTCATTTACTCCACTGTTTTTTGAAAGATAAAGTCGCCTACCTACCAAAGAAGTTTACTTTATTTCCTTCATCATTTTGATCACATCGACTTTTTATAATACATTCACCTTCCCTACCATTATTTGTTCAGCTTCACACTACTTCGTTAAATTAGCCATAGATGTTGCTTATCTTCAAAATGCATTGACATACTTTTTTGTGCTATGAGCGTAATACTGGCGTATAATAACAATGTCACCCTTTCAATCAGTAATTACACCGGCTCGCTAATACGTCGACCATCAAAGTAACCATTTACTCCAAAGGCCTTGGTCTCATGAACAACATTACTCTGAAGTTGTGCGCAGGCGGATGCAGTCCTTTGAAGCAAGACATGCTGTAATTTTCGATCTACCAGCACCTCTCTATAAACACAACAGCTATGCCATACGTATCCATGAGTAGAAGGTAGTGGGAGGTTGGGGGCTGGGAAGGGGGCCGGTTGTGGACAAGCAGCCAAATTAACAGGAGGGTCTTTAGTGGCTGGGAAGAAACGTGTGACAAGAGCCTTAATGAAACTGTCAGTGGACGCTCGGTATAAAAGGTGTCTCCGCCTAAAGAGCGGCCAAGTAGAGCGGAATGAGCCGTAGGCAGTCGTTCGCTGGAACCACACAGCCACGGGGAAACTGAGCTGTTCCGTGTACGTACGCCGGTCCCAATTGAGACAGATCTACACTGTTATTGCTCCAGTTAATAACTCAGGTGTATGACTGAAAGATGTTGCAGATCATCGAAACACTGAATGGGTTGCCAACAATGTGGGGACTAAAAGTGAGTGATCAACAGTTGACACCTGTAACAGAGATACAGTAACATAAAATAACTGAAAATTGCCACGGGACACAGTTGACAGTATATGTGGCGTCTGTCTTCAGGACGTAAATACGAAGACGAGCCCCTTACATGGCAACAAAGGTTACAGAAATGTTGAACAGATTGCTGAGCATAGCTGGTGGTAAAGGCCCCCACTTCAGAGTAAGTGTGTTCACTAAGTTAGCTATAATCGCCGAATAATAACCACAGAAAGGCACTGTGTGGATCAAAAGTAGTGCCATATCTGCTGGAATGTGGCCGTTAGTAGGGACCATCATATCGGTTCAGCAAGACGTACAGCCCCTTACTTGCTTTGAGTTTACTACGCCCATCGTCGAGCAACAGAGCTTCAAGGGCGCCAGTACCAATGGTAAAAGGGGGGCTGGAGCGGAAGTTAAAAGCAAAAATGTTTCTGATTCCTCCGATAGTAGAATACATGCACCGGTATTTTTGTTGCACTGGTGCTGTTGTTGTTAAGAGTGTAGTGTAGGCAACTCTCTGACGTTGTTGCATGAACCAAAAGAAGAAAAAAAGTTTCTAGCATTTGTTCATCTTCGATACTGTGAAACGCATCTCTTCTACTGAATTAGTGTTCATAGCTCTTACGATACGCATTTTAGAACCTGTATTAAGTGGACTTCCTTTATTTTGGTACATACTACCTCCTTGTAAGAAATGGAAAGCAAAGAGTTTGCAGTAGAAGAGATGTGTTTCACACAATCGAAGATGGATAAGTGATCATAGTTCTTAAGGTGCATATTTCAGCGCCCATGGTTACTAGGAATTTTTTTCTTGTTTTAGTCTGAACTACCACTTCTGAAAGTTGTTTACCCTACATTCTTAGCAACAACAATATCGGTACAAGTATTCCACTGTCGCCCGCCCGTTTAGCCGTGCGGTCTAACACACTGCTTGAATTGCCCCGACGGATTAGTGTCGAGGACCGAGGTGACGTCCAGTCTGTGGATGGTTTTTAAGGCGGTTTTCCACCTGCCTCGGCGAATGCGGGCTGGTTCTCCTTATTCCGCCTGAGTTACACTTCGCAAATATTTTCTCTACGTACGCGTACACCATAATTACTCTAACACGCAACCATTGAGGTTACACTCGTTTGGTGTGAGACGTACCCGGTGATGGTGGGGGGGAAGGGGGAGGGGGAGAGGGGTCCACTGGGGGCCGAACCGCACAATAACCGTGGGTTCGATGTGGTGGGGCAGCGGTGGGGTCCGTGGACTGCTGTAGCCTGTTGTGGGGTTGTGTACCGCTGCAGGCTACGGCGGGGACGAAGACTCTCTGTCGTTTCTAGGTTCCCATTTCCATACAATACCATACGATATAAATGCATTGTCAAAAGTACCAGAAAAACTTTCTATAATAATTTTCGTATGGGTCGTTTAGCCTTCTAAATCACCCCTAAAAGTCTGCATCATCAGCACGGACTCAGCCTGTAATACTGAAATAAAAGATCATGAATGAAGCAGAAATTACAGGTAGTAACAATAGTAAAAGTGAAATTATAAATTTAGAAGCTTTACAATACAGTAAAGATAAGAGCAACAAGGACAGAAGACTAGAAAAGGCAACACAAGAAGAAGATGAAGTGTACTGGAAAAGAAAGAAGAGGAACTGAGTAATTACGTGACCTTAGTTCAGCAATATGAAGTTAAAAATAGTGTTTAATTTTAAGTTGTTTCTGTGTGTATGATTTACATAACTGGAAAAGATAGTTTAGTGTTAGAGAGCTAAATAATGCTGAAAATATCAATCTATCCTTTATTTATGAATAACACAGACGTGGTTGCGAAAATATTGCTTTAATGACCGGTTCGTCTTTGTAGGCATCATCAGATTACCTAGGCACATGTACCTGTTGGACAACCTTGTATGATGGGACTATACCCTAAGTATTATTTTTCTTTTTGTAGATAAAGTGATGATGCCTTACAAGGGCGAAACACATCATTAAAGTAATATTTTCGAAACCAAGACCATTTTATTCGTATATGATCTTGTATAGTTGTTTTTCAGTCTGCCAGATGTAGTACGAGATGTTTTGTTCTTCATTTGATATTTGGATCGATTACACGAAAATCCCCATCCACTGCCCTTCGAAACACCGCATGGGACAATGTTAACAATTTCGACAGGTACACGCTTGGCTCAGTCATCCATACAGAGGCAAGTTTCAAACCTGTTTAACGCTAGGTATTTATTATTGTCCTTATCGTGGTGGTGGAAGATTCTGCCGCTAAGATAACTCCTAGCATTGCCCAGGGTACGCCTGATAGTCTGTGCTACCAGATACTAAATTTAACTCAGCATGTACAGAATGGGTACGAGTCAGAGAGAGCAGATTACAGGCGCGGAATTCGTGGACGTAACGGTGGCGCAGGACATAGTTAAAATGGTTCAAATGGCTCTGAGCACTATAGGACTTAACATCTATGGTCATCAGTCCCCTAGAACTTAGAACTACTTAAACCTAACTAACCTAAGGACAGCACACAACACCCAGTCATCACGAGGCAGAGAAAATCCCTGACCCCACCGCGAATCGAACCCGGGGACCCGGGCGCGGGAAGGACATACTAAATCTTAACAAACTCGTGGGGTTCCCGGGTTCGACTCCCGGCGGGGTCAGGGATTTTCTCTGCCTCGTGATGACTGGGTGTTGTGTGATGTCCTTAGGTAGTTATAAGTTCTAGGGGACTGATGACCATAGACGTTAAGTCCCATAGTGCTCAGAGCCATTTGAACCATTTTTGAAAACTCGTGAGGAAGGTGTATACAATCACAGACAACTACCGATTAACGCATTTTATCCAAAGCCTACTACCACACAGATTGTTCTTTGCCACTCCGAACAACAAGAAAAGTCGACGAAACAGTCTTTCTCAAGGCAACTGTGTTACAACCGCTGCTGCACAATACCTGGACCAATGACCAGCGTGTCGGAACAGACACAAGGGCATTGATTTATGACGATGACACAGATTTGCAGGTCAAGGATGAACGTTCGAGTGGGTAGAAATGAAACTGACCGCAGCCCCAGAAGAGCTGACAGAATTCTATGACACTATCCACCTACAGCCTGACGCTTCCAAAGAAAAGGAAAAGATGTGTGCGTTTCACTTGAGAAATAGACAGCTAGGAAACAACTGCACTGGACGTAACTTGGAGAGGAAAACAGCTACAACACAAGACACCCCAACATACCTCGGAGTAAATTTCGACCGCACATTTACTTTTAAAGACCATTGCCTGAACATGAAGCTCAGAGTCTCCAACGGAAATAATATTATACACAGCAAATAAGGGGGCTCAAACAAATGTTTCAATTACATCTCCTCCAGCTTTGTGTTTCTCTATGGCAAAACATATTGCACCAGTTTGGCAGAAATCTGCACACATCAGGCACGTTGACACCGCTTTTAACGAAACAGGCCGGACTATAACTGTTTATCCACGACCAACTCCAGTTAACAAAATCTGACATCTTACAGGGAGAGCACCTCCGAATATTAGATGAAGAACAGCTGTAGAGAGTGAGAAGAGGAAACAGGAAAATGAACCGCGTGACTGCTACGGTCGCAGGTTCGAATCCTGCCTCGGGCATGGATGTGTGTGATGTCCTTAGGTTAGTCAGCTTTAAGTAGTTCTAAGTTCTAGGAGATTGATGACCTCAGATGTTAAGTCCCATAGTGCTCAGATCCAATTGAACCAACTGAACCAGGAAAATGATCCCAGGCATCCCATGTTTGGAAGCGAAGGAACAAGTACTAAAGGCGAGAGAGAGCTTCCTTCGGACAACTGAAGCCATTGTATCATCAACTTCCGCTCGCCAAGTAGAACTGTGGCGAAACAAGGCAACTGTAACTAATCACCAAAATTTACGAAAGAGCCCGCTGCAGGTTTCCAGCTACCCTAAAAGACTTGGAAGGCTTTTAACAGACTGTGAAATGAAGTGGCACGGTGGAAACAAAACTTCAGACTGTAGGGCAACATTACTGGCGATGCAACCCACTAATGTGGAGACCTTCAAGGTGCTGAACACTTATTGGTTTCCTCGAAAGTATGTGAAGTCTGCACGCTGGAGGACCTGGTTTCAGTAACTGTTCCAGTAATTAAAACTTCCAAATTTTTGACCTCAAATTCAAATTGACATGAAAAAATTTTTGTGTGTATATTGTATATGTGTTTTGCCTTTGTAAAGAATTGTGTAACTGTACAGTACTATCCTGGATAAGATAAGAGTAACAATAAGCGGCAGATGACATTTGTCCAGGCAGCAAACCACATTTTCATACCGCCTAACACTCTGTGGTGAAACTGAGACTGAATTTCCACATTCACTTCTAATGTATTTGTGTTTCGAATAATTTATAGTTTTGTACACTACTGGCCATTAAAATTGCTACAAAACGAAGATTACGTGCTAAAGACGCGAAATTTCACGGACAGGAAGAAGATGCTGTGATATGCAAATGATTAGCTTCTCAGAACATTCACACAAGGTTGGTGATGGCGACACCTACAACGTGCTGACATGAGGAAAGTTTCCAACCGGTATCTCTACACAAACAGCAGTTGACCGGCGTTGCCTGGTGAAACGTTGCTGTGAGGCTTCGTGTAAGGAGGACAAATGTGTACCATCACATTACCTCCTTTGATAAAGGTCGGATTGTAGCCTATCGTGATTGCGGTTTATCGTATCGCGTCATTGCAGCTCGCTTTGGTCGAGATCCAATGACTGTTAGCAGAATATGGCATCGGTGGGTTCAGGAGGGTAATACGGAACACCGTGCTGGATCCCAACGGCCTCGTATCACTAGCAGTCGAGATGACAGGCATCTTATCCGCATGGCTGTAACGGATCGTGCAGCCACGTCTCGATACCTGAGTCAACAGATGGGGACGTTTGCAAGACAACAACCATCTGCACGGACAGTTCGACGACGTTTGGCGCAGCACGGACTATGAGCTCGGAGACAATGGCTGCGGTTACCCTTGCCGCTGCATCACAGACAGGAGCGCCTGCGATGGTGTACTCAACGACGAACCTGGGTGCACGAATGGCAAAATGTCATTTTTTCTGCTGAATCCATGTTCTGTTTACAGCATCATGATGGTCGCATCCGAGTTTGGTTACATTGCGGTGAACGCACATTGGAAGCCTGTATTCGTCATCGCCGTACCGGCGTATCACCCGGCGTGATGGTATGGGGTGCCATTGGTTACACGTCTCGGTCACCTCTGCTTCGCATTGACGGCACTCTGAACAGTGGACGTTACATTTCAGATGTGTTACGACCCGTGGCTCTACCCTTCATTCGATCCCTGCGGAACCCTACATTTCAGCAGGATAATGCACGACCTCATGTTACAGGTCCTGTCGGGCCTTTCTGGATACAGAAAATGTTTGTCTGCTGCCCTGGCCAGCACAATCTCTAGATCTCACACCAATTGAAAACGGCTGGTCAATGGTGGCCGAGCAACTGGCTCGTCACAGTACACCAGTCACTACTCTTTGTGAACTGTGGTATCGTGTTGAAGCTGCATGGGCAGCCGTACCTGTACACGCCATCCAAGCTCTGTTTGACTCAATGCCCAGGCATATCCAGGCCGTTATTGCTGCCAGAGCTGGTTGTTCTGGGTACTGATTTCTCAGGATCTCTGCACCCAAATTGCGTGAAAATGTAATCACATGTCAGGTCCAGAATAATATATTTGTCCAATGAATACCCGTTTATCATTTGCATTTCTTCTTGGTGTAGCAATTTTAACGGCCAGTAGTGCATTTTCGACCAGCAACAGACACTAATACATTCATATCCAGTGTAATGCCAACGGCTTGTTGCTGTATTGCGATTAAATGATGTGAATAGGAAAACAACATATGCGAGAAGTATGCCCTTTAGGCGGCAGTCGTTTCTGACTGCGTCACGGTATGCGAGTTTAACAGCGAGACGTCAGCGAGGCGCCGATACGATGGCCTGGCGCGCAAGTGCGCAGCGGGGGCGATGTTTGATGGTTCGTCATTTGTGGCTGTCGGAGGGGTGACTGGGGCGCGGCTGCGGAGCGCTTTTAGCGGACTTAAACGCAGCCGCGGGCAAGAGCGGCACTTAGCGCGTTGTGTAAGCACTGCTGTCTGCTGCCTGCTGTTTATTTGGACACCAAGGCAGCGCACAGTGGCACCTTGACTGTTACGGCCCGTAGTATCGAATGGCACTGCAGCATCCTGTATCCCAGTAAAGCTACCTGCTCACTTGCGAGAAGAAAGAGCCTGCGGCCATCTTCTACGTAGGGGTTCTCTACCAACAGAACGCTGTCGTCGTTTAGTACATGACACACGATTATTATTACGCCGGTGAAGATCTGACTATAGTGAGAGTGTTGAGAATGTAACGCTATATAAAGCATTATATGAATTAGGGCCTATTATTTCATTCGCAGCTGTTACTTTTCAATAACTATAGTATAAAATTTAGAATAAAACTCAATCGTCAATTGCACAGATACTTTTATTTAACTTTACCGGTTTCAACAAACAAATTTGTCATCTTCGAAAACTAAGTATCTCTGCAGCAGAAACAAGTTTATCGGTGCAATACACGACTGAAATGGCTCTGAGCACTATGGGACTTAACTTCTGAGATCATCAGTATCCTAGAACTTAGAACTACTTAAACCTAACTAACCTAAGGACATCACACACATCCATGCCCAAGGTAAGATTCGAACCTGCGACCGTAGCGGTCGCGCGGTTCCAGACTGTAGCGCCTAGAACCGCTCGGCCACCCTGGCCGGCTTTCACGACTGAATTTTATTGTGATATATACATTACAGTTGCTGAAAAATAATAGCTGTCGTGGCATTATCCTTCTCTGAAGAAGATGCTGACATCTGCTAACCCAATGGGATGATGAGGAATTGATTTGCTGAAGCCGGTAAATTGAAATAAGAATGTCTGTGCCACTGACGACTGAATTTCATTCTGTAAAGTTATTCGATTGATACCCTTCTTCAACCTAGAGGTTGCTGATAATTTCAAATGACTGTTTAGAATAGGGGAAAGGATTACTGTAGAAGGCGCATGGGTGGCTTTGAGAAATGCAATAGTGAAGGCCGCTGAGTATCAAATACTTAAAATGACGAGGCCTAGTAGACGTTGGATATCACAGGAGATATTGAATTTAATTGATGGAAGTAAAAATATAAAAATGTAACAAATGAAGGAGGCGAGAAGGAATACAAAAGTCTAAAAAATGAAATTGACAGGAGTAGCAAAACGGCTAGAGGACAAACATAAGGATTTAGAAGTATATTTCACTAGGCCAAAGGTCGATACCGCCCACAGGGAACTTGAAGTGTTTGGAGAAATGAGAGTTAGCTTTATGAATATCAAGAGCACAGATGGAAAACCTGTACCCAGCAAGCAAAGGAAAGCTGAAAGGTCGAAAGAGTACATAGAGGGTCTATATAAGGGAGATGAAATTGCAGGCGATATTACAGAAACAGAAGAGGACATACATGACGACGATATGGAATTTGACAGAGCACTCAAGTCCAAACAAGGACCCTGGAGTTGACGCCATTCCGTCGGAACTACTGCGAGGGCCATCTATGACGAAGATATTCTATGTGGTGTGCAAGCTGTATGAGACACCCTCAGACTTCAAGAAGAATGTAACTATTCCATTCCAAAGAAAGCAGATGCTGACAAGTGTGAATATTATCGAACTATACCTTTAATTAAGTTATGGTTGCAAAATACCCACACGAATTATTTACAGAAGAATGGAAAAACTGATAGAAGCTGACCTCTGGAAAGATCATTTTGCATTTCGGAGAAATGTAGGAACACACGAGGCAATACTGACCCTACAAATCGTCTTAGAAGGTAGGTTAAGGAAAGGCAAACGTACGCTTATAAAATTTGTAGACTTAGAGAAAACTTTTGACAATGTCGACTAGAATACTCTCTTTGAAATTATGAAGGTAGCAGGCGTAAAATACTGGGAGCGAAAGGTTATTTACTACTTCTACTGAAACCAGCCGGCAGTAATAAGAGTTTAGGGGCACGAAAGGGAAGCAGCGATTGAGAAGGGAGTGAGACAAAAAACATGGTTCAAATAGCACTGAGGACTATGCGACTTAACTTCTGAGGTCATCAGTCGCCTAGAACTAAGAACTAATTAAACCTAACCAACCTAAGAACATCACACACATCCCTGCCCGAGGCAGGATTCGAACCTGCGACCGCAGCGGTCGCTCGATTCCAGACTGTAGCGCCTAGAACCGCACAGCCACTCCGGCCGGCGGAGTGAGACAGTTTTGTAAACTATACCTGATGTTATTCAATCTGTACACTGATGCTGAGGGAACCCAAAGAAAAAGTTATAGAAGGAATTAAAGTTCAGAAGAAATGAAATCCGTTAGATTTACCGATGAGACCGTAATTCTGTCAGAGACAGTAAAGGACATGTAAGAGCAGTTGCACGGAATGGACAGAGTCTGAAAAGGAAGATATAAAATGAACATCAACAAAAGCAACAAAAGCAAAGTCAAATTAAATCAGGTGATGCTGAGTCATTTGGAACTGAGACAATAAAAGTAGTAGATGAGTTTTGCAGTGTGGCCAATAAAATAGCTTGCGATGGCCGAAGTAGAGAAGATATGAAATATGGACTGGAAGTGGCAAAAAGCGTTTCAGAAGAAGAGTAATTGTTAACACCGAATATAAACTCAAGTGTTGGTAAGTGTTTTATGCAGGTATGTGTCTGGAGTGTAGCCATATATGGAAGTGGAACGTGGACGACAAACTGTTTAGATGTGTCACGCGCACTGCAAGTGGACATGAACACTTCAGATACGTGTCACATATGTTCTTCCCACTAACCTCGCGTCCTCTATAGCTGCGTTCTTTAGGGGGAAGACATTGCACAGTGATAGGTTCGCCGACAGTACTCACCTTAACTGCAGTGATGATTGCTAGAAATGACTAACAAGTTGCTTGACTACTGAGAACAAGTATTCAAAGTTTTTTTAATGAATGAAATCACACTTATCATTTATCTCCAGAACTATCTTTGTGGAATGTGCATCGCATGTATTCAATACTACTTGCAGCACCAGCCAGCACTACATATGTTTTTCTAGCCACTCTCATATGTGGCGGTTCTAGAGTCGCTCATCTTGAATTCTACCCACTCAGCTACTGGCAAGAATAATACAAAGAACGGGAAAGAAAACAGAGGATGTGTTAGATGACCGTCAGATTGGCAGGAAAGCTAAAAGCACCAGCGAGGCAGTCCAGACGTTGCACTTGATAATGGACGAAAAACTGAAGAAAAATCAAGACACGTTCACAGGATTTTCGACCCAGAAGAAGAGCTACGCATTGTAAAATGATGAAAGATCTTCGAAATTCTGAGTAAAGAGCCGTAACCTACAGGGAAAGACTCGTACTACGCAATGTGTACGAGAAACAACTGGGAGCAATAAGAACGGAAGATGAAGAGCAAACTCGTCGGCGTAGAAAGGGCGTAAGAGAGGGTTGCAGTCCAGTTTACGATTCGAGGAAGCGATGACGAAATAAAGGAAAGGTTCAAAACTGGGATTAAATTTCAGGGTGAAAGGGTATGAATGACAAGATTTGTTGTTGGCATTCCTATCCTCAATAAAAGTGAAGAAGAATTACACAATTTGTTGAATGGAAAGAACGTTCAAATAAGTATTGAATATGGATTGCGAATAAACTGCGAAAAAAGGAAAGTTATGAGAAGTATCAGAAATGAGAATAGCGAGAAACGTAGCATCAAAATTAGGAATCACTAAGTAGATGAAGTTACGGAATTCTGTTACCTTGTAAGCAAAATAAGCCATGAAGGACGAAGGAAGGAGGATGTAAGAAGCGTACCAACACAGATAAAAAAGAGGGCATTCCTGGCCAAGAGAAGTCTACCGTTAACAAACATTGGCCTTAATCTGAGGAAGAAATTTCTGAAAATCTACGTCTGGAACACAACATTTTATGGTAATGAATCATGGACAGTAGGAAAACCGGAGTAGATGAGATTCGACGCATTTAAGATGCGGTGCAACAGAAGAATGTTGAGTATTAGTGATAAGATTTGGAATGAGAATACTCCCCGCAAAATCGGTGAAAAAAGGAACTTATGGAAAACAGTTCAATGTACTAGAGGGAACTGTCCGAAAAGTAACTGAGGAAGTAGGGTGCAAACAAATGCCACTCTGAGACGAAGATGTTGGCACAAGAGATGAGCAGTCAGTCATCTAATGTCACGTACACAGCTGGTAACGTTGTTGTCCTTGTGCTACCTTTGCCCCTGGATTTCTGAAGATGAAAATAATTCCGTAACGTGTCATGCATACTTTTTGATCAATTAAGTCATTCTTCACCTGCTGTACTACTTTTTACACGATCCAGACAGCTTAACTACAGATCTACGCATATTTAGAAGAGATGAATTCGTGGCGATCCGCATCAAACCAGCCAGCAGACTGATGAACCTCCCTCTAACCCTCCCGTCCCCTCCCCCCCCCCACCCCCCCACAAAAAGCAATTAGTGGTTAGAAACAGCAACACTCCCTTACGAGAGCGTCCTCTGCATAGTCAGTGAGAGATGAGACACTATTTTCCATTTATTTCAAGTCTTCGACCATGAATCCGAGCCGGCCGCGGTGGTCTAGCGGTTCTGGAGCTGCAGTCCGGAACCGCGGGACTGCTACGGTAGCAGGTTCGAATCCTGCCTCGGGCATGGGTGTGTGTGATGTCCTTAGGTTAGTTAGGTTTAAGTAGTTCTAAGTTCTAGGGGACTTATGACCTAAGATGTTGAGTCCCATAGTGGTCAGAGCCAGCCATGAAGCCGATGCTCTTGCAATCCAGTAGGTGTTGCACTCAGTCAGCTAATCTGATACTAAATACACGCCGCAGCTTCGCATGGGTAGTCCTACGTATCTTTTGCCAGATTCATCTGGTGTAGCTGTTAATTTGTTTACGCATCACTGATTAGAGTTATGCGTAAAATTCAGATACCAGTGTTAGGCAACTGAATAACACCAGCTTCATATAATTGAAATGACTGAGGCAGTGGATGCCAGGGGACTTCATAGGGGGCATGAATGTTATATGAATCACGTGTAATTGGCGTTTGAAGCGACCTTTTCGGGCAATGGTGACAGAATATTATGATTTATTTATATGTTTACAACCAATGTAAATATTCTATGCGATGTGTGTGTGTGTGTGTGTGTGTGTGTGTGTGTGTGTGTGTGTGAATGGATATTTTTTTGAATTTGTAGCACATAATTTTACTGAGGCTACTTGAGAGGATAATGTTGGAAGGCCACAGATACAGGAAAATGAAACGGGAGGAAACATGCCTGATTTAGATGTGGTGGCACTCCTCTTGTAAACCTTAGTACACACCGATTTGTTGTTCCACCACATTTCCACAATTCCTTTTCGAAGACTCTTCGTGGCGGATGCAATGAATCGTACCTGGATCTAGGTTTGATTCAAGGCAAGCAGAAAACTGGAAGTTGAGTCAGCTACTTCGCCACCGAAAAAACTTTTTATCTAAAGGAATCAAAGATACATCCCTTGGTGGAGTAATATTTCAGAAAATATTTTACATTTTTGCATAAAAAATTAAAAAACACAGGTTTTGCATTCCCATGCTTTTATCGCGTTGCAGTTATTCTCAGATGATTACTTACGGTACTTCGAAGTTAAGCAACACTCTGAACATTTTTCGAAGAATTTGGAATGAATTGTAAGTGCGACTTCTGACTGCAGTGTGAGGGAAGTAATTTTTCTTCTTTTTTTTTTTTTTTTAAGGTATCAATTACATCGTGTCCATGTCAGTTTCACTTCTTTACGAAGCTCATGATTCCATCGACGAATATGAACAGTCCTAATAGCTATTGGTTCGTGGAATTTAAGTTATACATTGATGAGTCAAAACATATAACATGTATGTAGTTCCTCATGTTGTGGGTAGATCAAACGAATCAGGGCGTTAGAGCGCACTCAGTTTGGCCGGGGCTATTTTGAACCGCCCAGAGCTGTAAATCCTAAGAGTTCTGCCACTCGTCGCTAGATAGCAATGGCATCATTTTCACAGCAGCGGTTGACATATTATCATAGCTCAGATAATTTTCGTGACGTATGTTTAAATATACTTCTGGTCATTAAAATTGCTACACCAAGAATAAATGCAGATGATAAACAGGTATTCATTAGACAAATATAGTATACTAGATCTGACATGTGATTACACTTTCACGCAATTTGGGTGCATAGATCCTGAGAAATCAGTACCCAAAACAACTACCTCTGGCCGTAATAACGGCCTTGATACGCCTGGGCATTGGACGGTGTGTACGGCTAGAGCTGCCCGTGCAGCTTCAACACGATACCACAGTTCATAAAGAGTAGTGATTGACGTATTGTGACGAGCCAGTTGCTCGGCACCATTGATTAGACGTTTTCAATTGGTGAGAGATCTGGAGATTGTGCTGGCCAGGGCAGCAGTCGAAGATTTTCTGTATCCAGAAAGGCCCGTACAGGACCTGCAACATACGGTAGTGCAATATCCTGCTGAAATGTAGGGTTTCGCAGGGATCGAATGAAGGGTAGAGTCGGGTCGGAACACATCTGAAATATAACGTCCACAGTTCAAAGCGCCGTCAATGCGAACAAGAGTGACCGAGACGTGTAACCTATGGCACCCCATACCATCACACCGGATGATATGCCAGTATGGCGATGACGAATACACGCTTCCAATGTGCGTTCACCGCGATGTCGCCAAACACGGATACGACCATCATGATGCTGTAAACAGAACCTGGATTCACCCGAAAAAATGGCGTTTTTCCATTGGTGCACACAGGTTCGACGTTGAGTACACCATCGCAGGTGCTCCTGTCTGTGATGCAGCGTCAAGGGTAACCGCAGCCATGGTCTCCGAACTCATAGTCCATGCTGCTGCAACGTCGTCAAACTGTTGGTGCAGATGGTTGTTGTCTTGCAAACGTCCCCATCTGTTGCCCCAGGGATCGAGACTTGGCTGCACGATCCGTTACAGCCATGCGGATAAGATGCCTGTCATCTCGACTGCTAGTTATACGAGGCCGTTGGGATCCAGCACGGCGTTCCGTATTACCCTCCTGAACCCACCGATTCCAAATTGTGCTAACAGTCATTGGATTTCGACCAACGCGAGCAGCAATGTCGCGATACGATTAACCGCATTCGCGATAGGCTGCAATCCGACCTTCATCAAAGTCTGAAACGTGATAGTACGCATTTCTCCTCCTTACACGAGGCATCACAACAACGTTTCACCAAGCAACGCCGGTCAACTGCTGTTTGTGTATGAGAAATCGGTTGGAAACTTTTCTCATGTCAGCATGTTGTAGGTGTCGCCATCGCCGCCAACCTTGTGTGAATGCTCTGAAAACCTAATAATTTGCATAACAAAGCATCTTCTACCTGTCGGTTAAATTTCTCTCCTGTAGCACATCATCTTCGTGGTGTAGCAATTTTAATGGCCAGTAGTGTAATATAGCTAGCTCATAAATCAGTAAACCTCCTAGTAAAGACCAAAGACCAGTCACAACAGTACTACCTGATATTAGCCCGAATAAACACAAAGACGCGAGCAGGGGCTTTTATATATAGAGAAGAAGAGATTGGACAAAGTTACTGTTTCCATTCACAGCATTTGTGAGTTCTAGCATAGAGCTAATTAGCCGTATGCCTTACACGCGGCTAAGAAGCTTCCTGTATGAGCTGTTAGTAGGCAGTGGTACCATGCAGTCGACCTCATGTGTACGTAGTAGAAATCGTCACAATGCTGTGGCCTCTGAAAGGCATGGAACTGAACGGATCTCAAGTTCCTGAAAACCAAGCGCATTAGCCCTCAGTAAACCTAAGATGATGACGATGATCATGCTGATGTTCGTTTCTTGGGCGCACAACATCGTTGTCATCAGGGCGTACAAGTTCCAAATCTTTCCATTTCCAGTCTCGGCACTTCCCGAACGATGATGAGATGATGAGGACAACGCAGACATCCAGTCCGCGGGCGGAGGAAATCGCCGCCCCGGCCGGGAAACGAGCCCAATACCCCGAAATCCAGAGGCTGCGACGAAAGCCACTAGACCACGAGCTGTGGACTCAATAAATCTAAGGGACCTCACCCCCTCTACCCCGCCCCCCCCCCCCCCTCAGTCCACTCCACAACTACCCTTCCACCCCAATCAGACTACACGTAATATTTATCGAAAAGAAGCAAATGAAAGGACTCAACAAAGAAGTAGACCAACACAGCGGGTTTATTTTGGCGGCCTGGAGGTTCGACGTTCATCACTTAAGCATACGACACACTCAACGACGAATCAACGTTAATAAGCATAAGTGTACAATGAATTTATGTAATAATTCCTGTTTTATTTACAGGACAATGACTTAAGTAACCAATTACATAATAATTTTTTATATAATAGCGGAACAACAGCGACTGTGTTTGACAGTGTAACAGAAACAGTCAGTCAAGATCGCGACAGCTAGTTGTTTATTAATTGTGATAACCGGTTTTAGTCAAAGCGATCGTCTTCAGACCAGCTCCTTCACGTGTGGAGACGGTTCGCAGAGCGCGTTGGGCTTACTGGAAAATATACTTGTCGAATGGTACTTTTGGTATGCGCTCCAGCTGTACGAAGCGGCTCGATACGTCAAGGAACTTGCTGTCTGAAGGTGGTCAGACTGAAATCGGTCAGTATAATTAATAGGTAAATAATGTATTGAGTAAAAATTTTATTATAAAAACTTTTAAGGACGGACCGCAATGTCCAGTATGTAGTTAACGCGCATGACTAATTTCGGTTGTTTTCTGCAGCCAACTTCAGATCTGTAAACAAATAGAAGGAAAGTGGTCTTTGAAAATTTGGTTGAATAGAGCAGGATATAGATAAATGTGTAACAGCTGTACAAATTGTATAAGGAGAGCCAACCCTGATAGTAAAAGTGAGCATATAACAAATGCACTTAACAGTGTTGTGTAAGTAATGTGTCGTCTTAAAAGCATTATTGTAGTAGTTATACATTAATGTTCAGTGGATATGTTAGCCGGCCGAAGTGGCCGTGCGGTTAAAGGCGCTGTAGTCTGGAACCGCAAGACCGCTACGGTCGCAGGTTCGAATCCTGCCTCGGGCATGGATGTGTGTGATGTCCTTAGGTTAGTTAGGTTTAATTAGTTCTAAGTTCTAGGGGACTGATGACCACAGCAGTTGAGTCCCATAGTGCTCAGAGCCATTTGAACCATTTGGATATGTTACATGTTCCTTTCTACTATTGCAGTTGCTTCTAATTGTATAATTGGTTCAGCTGTTTTGTATCCTACTGTATCGTATACAATTTTCTTAGACTACTTTTCCTTCATATTTTACATAACTGAAGACTGTTGTAGGAATCAACAGAAACTAGTCATCGTGCCTTAACCGTATACTGCAAATGGCACTCTAGGGGTTAAAGGATTTTTTATAATAGAAGAATTTATTTAATACATTACTTATACCGCCGTCTCCCCCTTGACAATGTCAAACTTCAGAAATAAATAATCGTTGCGACGTCTATTGACGTTTCCTATTATACTACGAATTATACTGTGCGTAGGCCCTGACTCAAGTCTTAACAGCTGCATACCTGTTATACAATTACTGACTATAAGCAAGTGACTGCTTCCTTGGCCGTTTTATGAGACAGCGAGGGAGCCAGGAGTGCACTGAACGTTCCTTCGCACTTGCACAAAGTAAGTTTGTTCTGGGAAATTTCCAGACTAGTTCCGTGGCGGCCGTTCGAACTTCGATAACAGTGGTCGCTGATTAGCACAGAATTCGCGCGCTTGAGTAGTTCGACCGCAAAGCAGTGCTGAGGTGCTGTTACGCCGCTGTCTCCCTTGTCTCGTAGCTGAATGGGAAGGAAGAAAGCGTTAATTTGGGCGTCGAACGTGGCTGTTTCCATTGGCCCTATGGCATTTGAAAACTTTTCATCTTTTGCTACCACGTGCTAAGTTTTAGTTCTGCAGTGCAATTAATCAGTTATCATTTAGACGCTTACAAATCCCTTCCCTCTAGTTGAACGCTGCTGCGTTTTCAGACTAATGTTCACATCATCATCTCGTCGTCCGCTGATTACCTGATAGGCGATCTCACTTCAGTACGCAGTTCAATAATACACTCCTGGAAATGGAAAAAAGAACACATTGACACCGGTGTGTCAGACCCACCATACTTGCTCCGGACACTGCGAGAGGGCTGTACAAGCAATGATCACACGCACGGCACAGCGGACACACCAGGAACCGCGTTGTTGGCCGTCGAATGGCGCTAGCTGCGCAGCATTTGTGCACCGCCGCCGTCAGTGTCAGCCAGTTTGCCGTGGCATACGGAGCTCCATCGCAGTCTTTAACACTGGTAGCATGCCACGACAGCGTGGACGTGAACCGTATGTGCAGTTGACGGACTTTGAGCGAGGGCGTATAGTGGGCATGCGGGAGGCCGGGTGGACGTACCGCCGAATTGCTCAACACGTGGGGCGTGAGGTCTCCACAGTACATCGATGTTGTCGCCAGTGGTCGGCGGAAGGTGCACGTGCCCGTCGACCTGGGACCGGACCGCAGCGACGCACGGATGCACGCCAAGACCGTAGGATCCTACGCAGTGCCGTAGGGGACCGCACCGCCACTTCCCAGCAAATTAGGGACACTGTTGCTCCTGGGGTATCGGCGAGGACCATTCGCAACCGTCTCCATGAAGCTGGGCTACGGTCCCGCACACCGTTAGGCCGTCTTCCGCTCACGCCCCAACATCGTGCAGCCCGCCTCCAGTGGTGTCGCGACAGGCGTGAATGGAGACGTGTCGTCTTCAGCGATGAGAGTCGCTTCTGCCTTGGTGCCAATGATGGTCGTATGCGTGTTTGGCGCCGTGCAGGTGAGCGCCACAATCAGGACTGCATACGACCGAGGCACACAGGGCCAACACCCGGCATCATGGTGTGGGGAGCGATCTCCTACACTGGCCGTACACCACTGGTGATCGTCGAGGGGACACTGAATAGTGCACGGTACATCCAAACCGTCATCGAACCCATCGTTCTACCATTCCTAGACCGGCAAGGGAACTTGCTGTTCCAACAGGACAATGCACGTCCGCATGTATCCCGTGCCACCCAACGTGCTCTAGAAGGTGTAAGTCAACTACCCTGGCCAGCAAGATCTCCGGATCTGTCCCCCATTGAGCATGTTTGGGACTGGATGAAGCGTCGTCTCACGCGGTCTGCACGTCCAGCACGAACGCTGGTCCAACTGAGGCGCCAGGTGGAAATGGCATGGCAAGCCGTTCCACAGGACTACATCCAGCATCTCTACGATCGTCTCCATGGGAGAATAGCAGCCTGCATTGCTGCGAAAGGTGGATATACACTGTACTAGTGCCGACATTGTGCATGCTTTGTTGCCTGTGTGTATGTGCCTGTGGTTCTGTCAGTGTGATCATGTGATGTATCTGACCCCAGGAATGCGTCAATAAAGTTTCCCCTTCCTGGGACAATGAATTCACGGTGTTCTTATTTCAATTTCCAGGAGTGTAGATATTGTCTTACGTAGTCAACGAAGAAACATCATACGAAGTACAAAACTAAAACAGAACACTCAGAATCGTCAACAACAGGGGAAAACAGGCTGAAGGCGTGACTGAAATTTGTGTTAGGCAGGGCATTGGACTGAGGTAGTCCATGCAACTTTATTACCTATACTGCTAAGGTGGTGAACTGGCTAATACATCTACCTAATAAGCAGAAGACCCGCGTTCAAGTACCAGCTCCTTCACAAATCTTAGTTGATTGCTGTAGCTTCCCATTATCGTAGATAAAGTTGAGACTCATAATTGTCAAGGGAAGTTGAATTACATCAGATCATTGAACTCTGCTTAGCTACTGTAACCTACATGCACCTCAGCATGCTTGCTGTAGTTGTCCCTTAACTATTTTTACCCTCCATATTTTCTCTCATAACTAAATTGACAAAACCTTCATGTGCAGAATATATCCTGTCAACCGACCCCTTTTTTCAGCCAATCGGTATTATACCGTTCTTTTTTTATCATTTCGATTAAGTAGCTCTTAATTTGTTATTCGATGTACGCAACTAATTTTCAGCATTCTTGAGTAGCAATACATTTAAAAAGCTACTGTTTCTTCCTTTATTTATTGGTTACTTTCCAAAGATAGGTTGACTCACTTATAAGATTAGTCGCAAAGATGTACAGTGAATCGAACTGCATTCATATGCATTCCTGCATTCTGACCATTTTAAAGTATGCGGAGATTTTCTTGGTGTTATAATTCTAGCTGATCTGATTGGGATTGCTGCCCAGTTGTAAAATCACCTGGACTCAAAATTTCGGTAATCCCTCTGTCTGCCATCTTCACAAGCGACACTTCTGCTGCTGACTCCCTCCAAAGACTGATGCCAAAGTTGCAAACAGCCGTTCTATGTAGGCCCCTTTAATGTGCGTGGTGCATGCTCCCCTCCACAGGTGCTGCCCAAGGATTCGGCCTGTCACTCGGTGCATAGCAGCTCATCCTCTCCAACGATGTGGTGCTGTCGAAGACCATCTTCAAAAACTTGGTCCGGCTGCACCAGAGAATAATGAGCTGTGGTGGGCAATAGTACAGTGTTCAATAACTTGCAAAGGAGGGAATCCTAGCTTCTGTTAATCAACTTGACTGCCTATAAACTTAAGTTACGACCTTGTCGGTATGTATGCGACAACATGCTTCCCAATATGCTCCAAAACGCCGCGCATAAAATCAGGATATTTGGTGTTCATACTTTGGGCCTGGGGTTCTATTGGCAATAAAAACGTAGGGTCCAATGTTTTGGGTAGTCCTTGGGCTAGGGAGCATTTGCATACCCAACAGAACGATCATCTTAGTGTCACCATTGTACAGTACAGGATTTAAGTTTGAATACTACTTACATCCTCCTGCTTAGGCAAATGGAGCATTTCTGTTGGTTCTTTTTGCACTGATGTTGTCTATGGTGGGCTTGATTGGCCTTATGGAGATCCCATTAGATAAAAGCCAATTCCTAGGAAAACCCCCATAAAAGTTTTTAGTTTTTATTTCATTTCATTAATTTTTTTTTCTCCTTGTCGCCAGCAGTGGACCAAACCCCAGCTCTGCGTATTCCACCACAGCTGCATATTCCACTGCAGCTGCGTATTCCAACGCGACTATGCACAGCGAATGGCTGTAATTTTCCCGATATATTCCTAGGATACCGGTCTGGAACAACCCTTAAAATTTTCTAGTTAGCTATATCCATTTCCGAGGTACAGAGGTTCAAATTTAACGTACGTGTGCACGTAAGACACGCACGTAAAATGCGGTGTGAAGCGAAGAAGTGGTTTATAAAGTGTGTCTCCCTTATCATCAGAAAAGTTTCGGGAATTCCATTTTGTAGTACTAAAGCACATGTAAAACTCCTGTGCTCGTGAAATTCGGTCTGAAGTGTAATTCAATTTCACACAAGTAAACTATCAATATTTTACTGACCCATCAAGTAATGCTGTGGCAGGAAAAGATGGGAACCAGCGGAAAGGTGCTGCTTTCGGAGCACAAGAGAAGGCGAACATGCTCCTCTTCATTAAAAGACCTTGACTGAAAATTGAGATACCAGCTGCCTCATTCTAACTTCCTCAGTTCCTTTAAAATTCTCGCAAAAATTTTGGTTTGCGAACGTATTCGCCATTCTTTATGCTGAAAGGGAAGGAGCCGGTGCTAGTGTGAAACAGAAGGAAAAGTAATAAATATTGGAAGATAGTGGTTGTTGTATAGAAAGAGCGAAGGAGGTAAGGCAGTGTGAGAGAAAGAGAGGGATACAGTGGTAATGGAACCAGACAGTGAAAGAAGAACTCTGTGAAAAGAGTGAAGGAGACAGTGCTTGTGGGAGAGGAATAAACAGAAAGATAAAATGGAAGTGGGCGATAGCTGTTGACAACGAGAGACAAAGTCTATGGCATTCAGGAGGAGAAAGATGTGGTGTCACCGCCAGACACCACACTTGCTAGGTGGTAGCCTTTAAATCGGCCGCGGTCCATTAGTATACGCCGGACCCGCGTGTCGCCACTGTCAGTGATAGCAGACCGAGCGCCACCACACGGCAGGTCTAGAGAGACGTACTAGCACTCGCCCCAGTTGTAAAGCCGACGTTGCTAGGAAAGGTTCACTGACAAATACGCTCTCATTTGCCGAGACGATAGTTAGCGTAGCCTTCAGCTACATCTGCTACGACCTAGCAAGGCGCCATAATCCTTTGCTATATATATTGTGGTTATAACATGTACCGTCAAGAGAGATGTTCTACAATTGTGGATTAAAGTTAAGTATTACATCATCAACGTACTTTATTTGCAATTCTCAAGATATTGTCCTGTTCCAGACCTCACGGCAGTCAGCGTGTAATTAAACGCGTGCATTTCGGCCTCCTGTAGAAACACAGTGTTGGCTCTTCTGCCAACACTACAAAAGATATGGTGACAAAGGCAAGCGACAGCAATAGTGTGGAGGAATGAATGAGATAGTAGCAGTAAGAACAAGAGTGAGACATTGACAGTGACAGGAGAATGTTGGAGAGCCACAAAGAAATAATGAAATTGAGTTGGGCCAAATGAGTGAGTGAGGATGTAGAGGGAGGTGAGTTGCATGTTAAAAAGAGTGCGAATATGTTAGCATGTCAATATTTTGCAAAAATTGTTAAAGGTAGTGAGGAAAGTCGAATGACGCACTTGGTATCCCACTTTTCAGTCACCTACATCTAAATGGATACTCTGCAAATCACATTTAAGTGTCTGGCAGAGGGTTCATCGAACCACCTGCACAATTCTCTATTATTCCAATCTCGAATAGCGCGCGGAAAAAATGAACGCCTATATGTATCCGTACTAGTTCTGATTCCCCTTCTTTTATCTTGGTGATCGTTTCTCCCTATGTAGGTTGCTGTAAACAAAATATATCACATTCGGAGGAGAAAGTTGGTGATTGGAATTTCGTGAGAAGATTCCGTCGCAACGAAAAACGCCTTCCTTTTAAGGATGTCCAGCCCAAATCCTGTATCATTTTTGTGACTCTTTCCCGTATTTCGCGATAGTACAAAACGTGCTGCTTGTCTTTGAACTTTATCGATGTACTCCGTCAGTACTATCTGGTAAGGATCCCACACCGCGCAGCATTATTCTAAAAGAGGGCGAACAAGTGTAGTGTACGCAGTCTCCTTAGTAGTTCTGTTACATTTTCTAAGTGTCCTGCTAATAAAACGCAGTCCGTTAATGAAGAGCAGCATATTCACATTTCTTGTGCCCCGATAGGAACATTTTCCGCTGTCCCAAAAAACTTGACCTACCGGAAACTATCAACTTATTGTAAAATTTGTCTCCCGTTGTCTGCCAGCTATTTTTCAGGCCGCTGTAGCCTCGTATGACGCCGTATGTTCCATGCAAATGTCATGACTTGTGTCAATCATCGGGCCTATGTAAGCGTAACCACAGTGACACAGAATTTTGTATTTGCAAGGCTTCATAAGCACAAGAAACAAAAGGCACATATCTATGCTCTTCTTCATACATCTTCGGGTACGGTCCACACTCGAAAGCCTGACGAATATGCCTCTCGGAGTATTCACTTACCTTAAACACAGAAGGGGTACACGTCAGCGCATTACAACTATACTTTGAACTAAAGAAATGAGTCTACAGTGACGGTGTTGGAGAAAAGTTTAAATTTTGCTCCAACTCCCAAGAGATTTTGCGGTTACGGAATTTCTGTTCTGTAGAACATGCAGTAAACAGCCTGAGGACTTAGCAGAAGAAATTAGGCACTAAGTGCCCCACGCCTTTCGTCTGGCTCGCCCGAGGCGGAACAATATCTCTTCTGCAGAGAGAGTGGCTACTCTTTCCCTTAGGAATGGTGATTAAGTAGTAATTTTACCAGCTGGCAGGTACATGCCACGGTTGTTTTGGTATGGAATGAGAGTCTTATTCAGTTGTCATCTGAAATCATAAGACTACAACACAGGGGTCAGAAGGTGGATTACTGAAGAAAATTGTGGAAGAAGATCAAGTGGCCTAATCACCGAGAAAGCTCTGCCTTCCTTATTGTTGATTTGATGTATTCGTTCCATCTCACATTCCATCGTAGTATTGCCTTCAAATATTCAATGTGACAGAGTACAAATGTATAGTGCTGACTTTGTAATCAAATTCTATCGACTCTTGGTCTTGTAGTTATAACAATGAAGGAGAGCTTCCCTTAGTGAAAATTCTGACATTATTCTGTAATTTCTATAGTCAACGACAGGAGCCACATACCTGTAGACTAAAGCATAATTAATGAACAATCTGAGGGTACTGGAGGCAGTAGAGGATAAATATTTTATGTATGAAGTGGAGAAAAATAGCTGATAAGGAAGAGAGTGATAACAGACATTGAATCAGTTAAAACTTTTCCAGGTAACCGTAGGTAAAAAACGCATCGTTTTGGATATACGGCCATAAAATGACAGCCACTCAGCGAAGGGCATGTGGAGGAGTTTTCATTTAAACTAATTTTCACCAGATGATGTCTGTTACGCTGTAGACTACAGTTACTAATGGAATTAGCAGAAGATGCTGGTTTCAGCTGAATGGTCGAAGTTAGCCAAAGTTTAAAATATATTCAATGGCTTGTTACTTTAGACGCGAAATTTCTGTGATGTTTCTTTCATAAGGCTTGACGATTAAATCAGCTACGCCAAAGGCATTGTAATGTCGTAGCCTAACTGCAACATTGTCAGGCAGAACCACACTGATAGAAAGACCCAAACACGTTTGCCTGCCTTGCTCATAGCTGAATGCTTTTCGTTTTAAAACAGCTACAGAAAAGTGCGTTTCCAGTCTGTTGATATTTGGAAAATTGTACTCGGCCCGAAGTCCACTAACCTGCTCCGATCTTATCTGTTTATTTTTCTGCACTCTATATACAACCTCAGCTTCCCTATTACGCTTCCTTGGGGTACAGTGAGTCAAATTTTCGCTCCTAGTGAACACTCGTCGTCCAGTGTGATGGTTCAAATGGCTTATGTCAGTCAAAGATTCATCTAGTGAGCTACATTAGTCAGGATACACCATACGAGTCTGGTTCCTTTGGCATCTTCGTCTTACAGTTTTAACAATGAAACAGAGCTACTTTCCAACACACTACGTGAAATTTTTTCAGTCATGGAGTGATGAAACGTCCCTGTAAACTCCAGCATATTTAATGAACTATATGGTGGTGCTGGAGGCCCCGTCTGACAAATCTTTTGTATACAGGGTAGAGAAAAAGAAGGAGATAATTCGTTAAAAGCGCGGTGGAGAACATCGAATGGAGCAAAAATTATTCAGATAATCGTAGTCAGTCGAGAACATGGTGCAGAATCGATATCCTTCCATAAATCTAGGAACGCAAAATCCGCTTCCTCACATGCTAGATATCCTGTGAGGAAAGAACGAGCTGTTTCAAAAAAATGCATTTTCCTTTAAGAGCCATGTATCGGATCGTGTCGACTGAGTTTGCCCCCTATCATTATCTGTGACGAACCTAACAATAAGTCCGGTGGTACAGCACTAGAGCGAACGACATGATCCGCCTGCGGCTTTTTAAGAGTGCTCTCCAAGCAGACCCACCTCTAAGTTCAAATGGTTCAAATGGCTGTAAGCACTATGGGACTTAACATCTGTGGTCATCAGTCCCCTAGAACTTAGAACTACTTAAACGTAACTAACCTAAAGACGTCACACACATCAATGCCCGAGGCAGGATTCGAACCTGCGACCGTAGCGGTCACGCGGTTCCAGACTGAAGCGCCTAGAACCGCACGGCCACACCGGCCGGCCACCTCTAAGTGTTTAGAGTTTTCGTGCACCAGTTGGCCAGTGCAACGGTTCCCTAAATAAGAGCCGCGATTCGTCCGATATTCACATCTGCCTGTTGGAATTTCGAAGGCTCCAATGAGAACCAGACAGTGGCCGGCACCACCAGCGGATCCCCAAGGTCAGTTAATGTGGAGAGGTGCCCCTCAGGATGAAATTTCCTGGCAGATTAAAGCTTTGTGCCAGACCGAGTCTCGGACTCAGAACCTTTGCCTTTCGCGGGCAAGTACTATAGCAACTGAGCTATCCAAGCACAATTCTGGCCTCCCAGAATATTTTTATATTCAACAGCCAGTGACCCATGTCTTTGTAGCAGACGAACCTTAACTAAATTTATTTTGTTGCAAGACTTCGTCGGCTTCTGCAGCGTTAGAGCAGCGCAGTCTACTCTAGTGGTGTGCGGTATTACTTGTAAAATTGCAAAGCAAATCTAATTGGATTTTTTGTGTTGTGCTAAGGAGTTTGGTATCGTCTTTCGTTTTGGCGTGTTCTATGTTTTCTTAAGGTTTAACCCCTTCGTGGTTGATGGGATTCGTATGTCCCCCCTACAGTAATATGCAGTTTTGAGCGTTGGGTCTTCTAAATCTCATTTGCATCTAGTCATGGCATATAGCAAGAGCTTTCGAAATTGGAGAAGAATGTTACGGACCTAGGGTTGCATATACAGACGACTTGAGCGATCAAATGAGGTGGTATATGTATCTAGGTGGCACAGTGCACTTGCTTCACGAAAATCAGTTCGATTCATCATTTTCTCGATTCCAAGAATGTCTGGAACAACTAATTTTGCTTTCTTACACACCACGGAAATTGTTTTGAAACATTACTACACACTTCAGTGGCTCTACTGGTTTATATATAATATTATGCACTGGGCCGTATATGCCCCAGAAAACTTCATAGAATGTAGGAAACACTGGTGTGTGTCACGTCAAAGCTATCTTCAAATGGTATGTCGGAAACTTGTGCCATATTTCACGTATTTCGTTTTCAGAAGGATAAATGTGTTTCGGTCCTGATTGGCTATACTTCCTCTACAATTGTCATTGCAATAAAACCATTCTAAAATTAAATATTTAATTCTGAAAATCCTAGTTCACATGAAAATATTGATCTAGCGTGGTTTTTGGGTCACGTGTGTCCCACTTTAGCGATTTTCAGAATCTGTCAGCTTAAATTTTGTTTGGTTATGGAAGTGAATTATTTTCTCACAAAGGAAGACAGTTTTTGACCTTTTATTTTTATTTTTTGGCTACGTGCAAAATAAATTTTAGCTGTGAATGGGTTAATAATTCTTTTATTAAATATTATCGTTTTTTATCAAAATGGTTATCTTCAGAGCTCTGAAGGGTTTCGGGTTTAAATGTTCATGAAGGCGTCTGATATCTTCTCATCGTGTAATCTTGTTCGTTGCCATGTATTAATATAAGGTCGGCTCTTGCTTGACTCACGTTGCATTACTTTTCTGGTGTCAGTTTGACACGTAAGTAATTCATTGTTTTATGGTTAAGCTTCACAACCATAAAAGTATGTAATCCACAAGTATTATAAAAATAGTCTTATGCAAGTGTGTATATTCTATGTCTCCTCCTAAACTACTGCAAACTGGTGCTTTTTATTTATTACTTCACCGATTTGAACAAAACTTGGTACAGAAAACTCTTACTGTCAGGCAACAATCGCTGTGGGGAGAAGAACCACCTACCTATCATAGTTGAGGAGGTATGACATCAAAATACTGAAATGCGTGAAAAACTTCCGCATTTTGCATGACGTTTAAATTTAGTACTTCTGTTCTACTAACTATATTCATCCCGCGTCCGGCCATCCTCATTTAGGTTTTCAGTGATTTCCCTAAATCGCTCCAGGCAAATGCCGGGATGGCTCCTTTGAAAGGGCACGCCCGACTTCCTTCCCCGTCCTTCCCTAATCCTCCCCCAAAAACAACAACTGTATTCGCAAAAAGTTTCGCAGACGTTATCCACATATTCAGCTAAATTCACCTACTAAATTATATGTTTGGACCACATGTAGTTCATAAACCCTGCGGTGCGCAGAAAACTGCTGAATTGTGCATGACATTTGATTCTACTACTTCTTTCCTACTAACAATATTCGCAACAGATTTTGCAGACAGTATCCACGTATGCCGCTGGATGCACCTGCACACATATATCATTGTATGGAACATAGTCTACGAGATATGACGTCATAAACACTGAGATTAGTGAAAAAATGCCACATCGAGATTTAATGTATGTATTCTTTACTACTAAGGTACTCCTACAGTCGAGTCAACTTAAGGAAATCCGTGACACTTGGCAGCGCTTTTGACATCTTTCAGCTAAGAAGCGCCAAGGTTGTAGGTGAAAACTTGAGCCGTCTACAGAGTTACGAACAGACGTTGCCACAGAAGCTATTTTTCTTAGGAGTGGCCTTCATGAGTAAAATAAGTTGTTCCTGAGGCATAATTTTTTCTTAGTATAACCTTTTCAGTACCAGCTCCCAGTTTTCCTACCTTTCACTGGACCCGTGTTAGTTACTCGGGAGAAATGTGTTTTCCTAGATCGATGACAAACCAGATTTTATCGTAGATGTTGTTGATATAAGACCACCAAATGCAAACTGCCGTTGTCTCCGACATATAATTTCAGTGCACCTCTCGCAGTATAATTACTCTTGCCACACTGGCACGACTGCATTGAGTGCCAGTGGCTATGAGAGCAACGCATCATGCCCGGAACGCTGCAGGTTTGATGCTGAAAGGCAGGAATGTTAATGTGCTCCTGCCACGGTAACACCCCACGTCAGAGTACAAAACGGCAATTGCGCCGAGCATTTCGCGCAATTGACGCTGCGCCGGGGATTAATGCGTACGTCTGTGTACACGGGGCTGGAATGGAGCAGTCCGCCCGATGGCTGATCCACGGGGCTGGCCCGGCGATCCATACCACTTTGGCCATCAGGTAATGCGGCGTGCGCCGGCTTTCACGGAGAACTGAGCTAGCCGCGCCCCGATGCCGCCGGGTCGCAACCCTATTAGCCGCATTATTACCTGCGGGACCCCTGCACTCACTCCCATTCTGCCCGCCCTCTACTAGGCACGCACGCCAGTAAAGAGGCCCTGTTCCCCTTTTTATCAGAACGGCGAACCGACGCTACTCTCTGTTTGCCGGAAATTTAGGCCCTGGCCATCAGCAAGTAGTCCACATGCTATACCAGGTCTTCTCACTATGGGAGCATTGTAATTTCTGAGGGGGTATGCCATGTTCACAACAAATGCATATATAAATTTCGTTTTCACACAACTACTTCGAGCTCCCTTTGACAATTTGCATGCAAGCAGCTGCTCTTATACGAGTACTTACACCAAGTGATCATACTCAAGCAATCGTCCAACATGAAAAAAATGGTTCTGAGCACTATGGGACTTAATATCTGTGGTCATCAGTCCCCTAGAACTTAGAACTACTTAAACCTAACTAACAAAAGGACATCACACACATCCATGCCCTAGGCAGGATTCGAACCTGCGACCGTAGCGGCCGCGTGATTCCAAACGTCCAACATAAATTTACACATCATACTGGTGGATGCCCTGTAGGCTGACAGAGTTATGGCAAACCACTTCACATACGTATATTGAGAAAGATTTAATCAAACACAATCTAAGACAAATAATGCACTATGACGGAATTATCCGACTGGGACGGAGGTAAGTAGATGTTATGTAGATGTACAAACAGACAAATGATTACAATTTCATAAAAATGTAATGATTTATTCAAGAGAAAGAGCTACACTGAATAGGTCAATAACGCAGTGGTCCACTTCTGGCTCTAATGCTAGCAGCTATTCAGCTTGGCATTGATTGATAGTGTTTTTGGGTGTCCTCCTGAGGAAACACGTGCAAAATTCTTTCCAACTGGCGCCTTAGATGGTCAAAATTCAGAGTTGGTTGGTCGTGCTCACAATGATCCAAACGTTCTCAGTTGGGGAGGTATCCAGTGAAGTTGCTGGCCAAGATTGTGTTTGACAAGCTCGAAGAGAAGCAGAGGAAACTCTCGCTGTGTGTGGACAGGCATTATCTTGCTGAAATGTAAGCCCAGGAAGGTTTGCCACGAAGGGCAGAAAAACGGGGCTTGCAATATCGTTGACATACCGCTGTGCTGTTACAGTGCCGCCGATGACAACCGAAGGGGTCCAGCTTCGAAAACAAGTGGTATCCCAGGTCATCACTACTGGTTGTCCGGGAGTATAGCGGGCGACTGTCGGGTTGGTAGCCCACTGCTATCTGTGAAACCTTCAGACACGTCTCCGCTGGTAGGACTCAGTTCCAAGCGGGACTTTTCGCTGAAGACAATTATACCCCAGTCAGTGAGACTCCAGGCCGAACGTTTGTCTGGAGATGTCCTGGAAAGTGGAGGGCTTCCAATCTGACTGTCGCCCGCCATTAAGCCAGACAACCTGGGGTACCATTTCTGTACATAGCAAGACTCCTTTGGTTGTCATCCGCGGCACCTATACAGCACAACCGTAAGTCAACGATATTCTAAGCCACGTTTTGTTGCCCTTCACGGCAAGTCTTTCTGGGCTTACATTTCAGAAAGGTAACGCCTTCCTACATACGACGAGGGTTTCTACTGCTCGTCTTCGTGTTTGCCAAATACTGCCTTGGCCATTTCGGTCCCACCGGGCCTATTTCCTATTGAGAACGTTGGGAGCATTATGGGCAGAAGCTCTTTCTCCTGAAAAAGTCATTCCGGTTTTTTGAAATCGTAGTCGTCTGTTTCTCTGTACATGGACATACATTTACCGATTTCCGTCACATTCAAGGAAATCCCTGTAGTGACTCTTGATTGCGTAAAGTCACTGAAATGTGGGCTTTTACTCAATTTTTTGTTTACATTTTGTCACGGCATTTGTTTGGCTTTGTCTCATTATTGTTTGATCTGTTGTACGGTAAGTTCAGCCAGAACACATCATAACGATATAATCATTGTCTGAATTAATGGATAACCACGTTATGTACGGCCTAGCAGATGGAAACGCAATCGCAGCACGTCAATTTCTTGCTGAACGTTAGCCTGGGACGCAGTTATCTTGTGCGTGTGCGTTTCTACAACATCACGAACGCCTGCGAGAGACAAGCTGACAGTGAGATACAGGTTGTTCGCACTGTGGCTGAAGCTCTGAACTATCACAAGGAGAACTGCGAGAAAGGAGGGTGTTAATCATTTGACGAGCAGGATCATTCTGCGTGAAAATAATCTTTACGTGTATCACCTTCAACGCTTACAAGAATTAAATAGGCAGACTTACAGTCAAGAATAATTCTGTCAGCTTATGTTAGGGGATCTTTCTACATTTTTGCAGCTCCTAGCACGTACCTCATTTAACAATGAAGCTTACTTTTCACGTGATGACATCTACCATTATCGAAACAACCACGTCTGGAATTATGAAGTGCGACGAGACAGACACCAAGAGATGTTTAGCCTCAAAAATATGGGGCAAAGAATTCGATGATGATCGAACTGACCCCTACGTCTTTCCGCAATGTCTTACTGGATATACATAGATGCAATTTCTCGGAGATGAGTTGATTCATTTACTTGATGTACCTCTACACGTTATTCAACGAATATGGCTCATGTACGATGGAGTTCCACTTCAATTTACACGAAAAATTCGCAAGTATCTGAAAAACAGTTTCCCAAAAGGTGACTTGGTCGAAACGTATCCATTGCATGGCCTCCCCAATCGCCAGATTGGAGTTCAAAGAACTTTTTCATTCGAAGACTTAAATTCTAGGTGTATCCAACTCACATACCTAATGTCTCTGTTCTGAAGGAGCGTAACAAAAATTAATTCGGTCAAGCACGGAACACATCAACAGTTTTCATTCAGATACAGCGAAGTATGGAATACAGGCTCACGGCGAGCATGGGAGCACCAGAGCGTCACTAAGAGCAATTTATATAAATGAAAATATGTTTCGTGAGTTTATCATTTTCCTGCCATGAGTAACAATTCCTTTCATACTTCCCTAAAAAAGGATTTTCGGACTGATGTTCATATGAACTTCTCATAAAATTTGATGTCAGGAATAGATCCCTAAATTCTTTGACAAGCTTTTCTGTTACATGTCCTGCTAGAATCTGAAGTCTGAAAAAAACTCCAAGTTGCAACGCTCACACCTACTGCCAATTCTTTCAAAAGGCCTCTACATAACCCTGTAGAGACGATCCAGAAATAATTCAGAATTATAATTATATATTAATACCTTCAGCTGCTGACGGGCGTTGATATGTATCAACGGGGACAGGTGAAAATGTGTATCCGGACCGGGATTCGAACCCGGGATTTCCTGTTTACATGACAGACGCTCTCTCCATCTGAGCCCCCGAAGGCACAGAGAATAGCGCGACTGCAGGGACTATCTCGCGCACGCCTCACGCGATACCCACATTCTCGCCTTATATGTCCACACACTACATTAGTGTACCTACCCAACACACTCATTACACGTGGAAGACATTCTTACCAAATCCCGTAAGAGTTCGGGTAATATGTGTGCATCCGCACAGAAGAAGAAGGTCATTGCCAGAACTATATATACTTATATGGATATGGTGTCTGTTCTTTCGGACATCACCGAAAATACTCCGAAAGAACAGACCACCAAATCCGTATAAGTGTACAAATAATTCGTGGTACATCTTTTTGAACTAGGAAAATTTTAGCGTTGATTGATGATATACCACAAAAAAAAAAAGAAAAAAAGACAAGTCCACATGACACTGAAAGGGTCACTGACATCCACCAATGTGCAAATTGTAAGAATCGAACTTACTTTCGCATGATGCGTCCCTGCATGTGACACAGCTTGATGAAATTTGAACCATAAATAGAAAAAGTGCATAAGGTATGGCCGAACTGAAAGAAATACACAATGAGGCAAAAAATAATGGTACTTTTACTGAAAAAAGTCACACCACACTCACCGCGATCTATGATGGTCACCTGTACATTACAAAAGATGAAACATTGTTTTTCATAGGGCTAATGATTACCAGGAACGGCAGTGGTTTCTGTGCAACTTCCTCTCATGTTGGCCACAAGACTGGTAAGGAGTTCTTGTGAAAGAGCGGTCCATCCTACCGCCAGTGTGGCTGAGAAGTGTTGGATTGTCGCAATACCAAGGCGTCCCACACTTTCTTAAGGGAACGAGCAGGTCAGTACGTTCAGCGAATATCCTCACATTACAAGAGCTCCTTCACCTGCTCTGTTCGATGCAGTCGCGCATTGTCATCCGTAAATATGAAATCAGTGCCTGATGCACCCTTGAAAAAGCACAATGTGTCATAATGAAGTTCGCCAGAGAGTGTACCACGGTCAAAGATCTGGAGGTCAGTATGCCCGCAACATAGCAAATGGACCACCATAACGATTGTGTTCGCCAATGTTTCTGGGTGCGTTATGTGTTCCCACCTCTGGTCACATAGAGTACGTCTTCAATGCAAGTGATGTCTCTGTTTCTCTCTTTGCGCATTGTTTTCAGCTGACTTCTGTTCTCTGCTTTAGCAATTATATCTATGTATGGTCCAAGTTTCATCGAGCTATGTTGCTTGCTGTGACGCATCATGAGAAAGTTACTTCCGTCCTTAAGTGTTGAACACCAGTGCAATAAAGCTTTGTGTACTAATGAAAAAATTCAAAGCAGTTTCGCTAAGTTTATGGCTTCTTGCAAAAAGTGTGACAAGAACAATCAAATTTGTGTAAGAATCAGTAATAGCAGGAAAACTGTTTTAGAACGAAGTGGACACCTTCTAAAATCATGGAATTAAAATAAGAGTTGGATGATAGCTTTTCTGCACTACTGGCCCTTTAAATTGCTACACCATGAAGATGGCGTGCTACAGACGTTAAATTTAACCGACAGGAAGAAGATGCTGTGATATGCAAATGATTAGCTTTTCAGAGCATTCACACAAGGTTGGCGCCGGTGGCGACACCTACAACGTGCTGACAGGAGGAAAGTTTCCAACCGATTTCTCATATGCAAACAGCATTTGACCGGCGTTGGCTGGTGCAACGTTGTTGTGATGCCTCGTGTAAGGAGGAGAAATGCTTAAAATCACGTTACCGACTTTGATAAAGGTCGGATTGTAGCCTATCTCGATTGCGGTTTATCGTATCGCGACATTGCTGCTCGCGTTGGTCGAGATCCAATGCCTGTTAGCAGAATATGGAATAGGGAGGTTCAGGAGGGTAATACGGAATGCCGTGCTGGATCCCAACGGCCTCGTATCACTAGCAGTCGAGATGACAGAAATTTTATCCGCATGGCTATAACGGAGCGTGCAGCCACGTCTCGATACCTGAGTCAACAGAGGGGGACGTTTGCAACACAACAACCATCGGCATGCACAGTTCGACGACGATTGCAGCAACATGGACTATCAGCTCGGAGACCATGGCTGCGGTTACCCTTGACGCTACGTCAGACAGAATGGTTCAAATGGCTCTGAGCACTATGGGACTCAACTGCTGAGGTCATTAGTCCCCTAGAACTTAGAACTAGTTAAACCTAACTAACCTAAGGACATCACAAACATCCATGCCCGAGGCAGGATTCGAACCTGCGACCGTAGCGATCTTGCAGTTCCAGACTGCAGCGCCTTTAACCGCACGGCCACTTCGGCCGGCCCTACGTCAGACAGGAGCGCCTGCGATGGTGTACTCAACGACGAATCTGGGTGCACGAATGGCAAAACGTCATGTTTTCGGATGAATCCGGGTTGTGTTTACAGCATCATAATGATCCCATCCGTGTTTGGCGACATTGCGATGAACGCACATTGGAAGCGTGTTTTCGTCATCGCCATACTGGAGTATCACCCGGCGTGATGGCATGGGGTGCCACAGGTTGCACGTCTCTGTCACTTCTTGTTCGCATTGACGGCACTTTGAACAGTGGACGTTACATTTCAGATGTGTTACGAGCCGTGGCTCTACCCTTCATTCGATCCCTGCGGGACCCTACATTTCAGCAGGATAATGCACGACCGCATGTTGCAGGTCCTGTGCGGGCCTTTCTGCAGACATAAAATGTTCGACTGCTGCCCTGGCCAGCAAATTCTCCAGATCTCTCACCAATTGAAAACGTCTGGTCAATGATGGCCGAGCAACTGGCTCGTCACAATACGCCAGTCACTACTCTTGATAAACTGTGATTCCGTGTTGAAGATGCATGGGCAGTTGTACCTGTACACGCCATCCAAGCTTTGTTTGACTCAATACCCAGGCGTATCAAGGCCGTTATTACGTCCAGAGGTGGTTGTTCTGGGTACTGATTTCTCAGGATCTATGCACCCAAATTGCGTGAAAATGTAATCACTTGTCAGTTCCAGTATAATATATTTGTCCAATGAATACAGGTTTATCATCTGCATTTCTTCTTGGTGTAGCAATTTTAATGGCCAGTAGTGTATTTGTGTATCGCCTATGCCCGACAACGTCCGCATTGCAAATAAATATTTGCTTCTGTGATATGCTTCTCTCAGCTAATTCTCAATAATTAAACACTACCAACCCCCTTTAAATGGTTGTCATAACTTAGCGTTAAACTAGAGAGAAACCTCTCACAACTTCCGAGTTGCATTTACACTGTGGTTACTTATTGTTTAATGACAGCAACTATCTAGGAGCCATTTATTAATGTCCAAGGAAATTTCATTGTCAGGAGTACGGTCATTCATTGACAAGAAAGTTATTTCTCCCAGTACTGTTTATAAAAAATCATAGATGCTTTCCATTCCGTGGGCACTGATTCTTGTTCCGGTGATTCCCCATTTTCGTGGTGAATTTCGCTGTGTGTTGAATGTGCGAACGTCCAGTAGGCAAAGTCCCTGAATTATATTCTAGAGTGAAGCAGCTAGTGCGTTGGTGGTGTTAAGTTTACGAAACGGTCTGCGCGAAATTTAACTGAAGCCAATAAATTACACTTTTTCACGAGATACTTGAAGTGTGGTGCTGTTTTGATTAGGCCTTTTTGCCTACTGACTTTGAACTTTTATCCGGTTTTATTTTTGGCGGATGTGGGTAGAAGGTATTTGGGGGCAGTGTACATGGTGCAAAAATTGTGAAAGTAGTTGTAATTCTAAAGGCAGGTGATTGGTGACTATTTTAACCCTGCCTTGTGTGTGAAAGCGAGGCTGGTAACCTTTATATAGGTTCGTTAATATGAGTCAGCCAGCATACGTCTCCAAGTTACTCTGTGCAGCAGTATATGAGATAACTGTTGTCGTCCGCTCCACATCATCGCACATCGCCACATATCGCTCGGATTCAGGCAGCGTTCTTGCTCGGAGATCGTTCGGAAAAAAAAAGTTTCTTCCTGTCACGCTCTTATCGTTCCCGTTGCAACAACTGCTCGGCAGATGTTGCAGGTAACACCCTCAGGTTGCACCACTATTACAGCATAATAAGAAGATGGGTGAGTCTGGTAACAAGTCTGATCCGCGGAGAGAGCAAACATGTTCTATAAACATGTTGTATACTTCTCGTGTGACGAACTAATTTTGAGTATGGGGCATTTTTCCGCTGTGTTAGCGCAGGAAACATTCATTTCCTTGAAGGCAGCACAACTGGCTAGATAATACTCTGAATGTATTCTTCTGTGTTCTACTCTGTAGTCCTCTTCGACACGGTTTTCACCGTTTCCTGTCCGCCGCCGACGTACCAAGTGATTTCTCGTTGTAGACGCATCCTGCCATCGTACCCTGTGCTCCCCGAGACTGGACATTGTGATCTATTATGAATCCTCTCACTCTGAAGCGTCATTGATCTTTGTATAGAAACTGATGGGAGTTGCATAGAGTGCAACATAAGTTTTCTTATTAGAAGCTGACTTCGTGACTCTCTCCTAACTGCTGCGTTCTGATGGAAAAACGTGAAACCTTACAATTTTTTTATTCCTTCCTGTGTGGCTCCCAAGTTCGAAGATATACTAAAGGTCTGGTGGATAACGTTGAAACTTTATGGGGCTATTCACAGATGTAGTTAATGAGTAGTACTGCCCATAAATTGTAGAGAAATACAACTTGCTCAGGATCGATCAACTGCTGATTTAGTCATTTACTAAAGAATACAATCGTTGGTTATTTAGGATGAGTACAAGTGAAAGTATAACATAAAACTGTAGAAAAATAAGTATAACAGAAAGAGATCTATTTGAAAAATCTTAGGGAAATGTAATCCACTTACCAATGGGGTAACCCACACAAGCCTCTCCCATTGACTAATGAGCACTGTTTGTTACTGTGGTTCACAGTTAAGGATGGAATGATAGATCAGACAGAGAAGATCCCAAAAATATCGTTCATCTACAGTGTGTTGTGTGTCACGGTTAAGTTTAATGATGAAATTCCCAAGGGCAAATGTTCCGCGAAGGCTTAAGAACATATTACGTCATCCGACACACATCCCGCACGTCAAGTACGAAAGTTCTGATGGTTTCCGTGCAAAGTTAGTGGGCTAATGGCAGATGCTGCAAATTCGCCATGCTAGAGAACTGTAGCTCAGAATCGATTCTAAGTGCATGGGTTGGCACCATTCTTATATAGAGACTTTTTTTTTCGCGCAAACGTCAGTGTCACTTGTGATGTATAGGTATTCCGTGTGCAATGTGTGATCAGTAGAAACCAGATAATAGTCTTTCTGATTACTGTTTCCTTCACCATAACGCCCAGTATTCGTCATACATCACGCTGGATGACATACGCCTGTAATTTGCTACTTCTTGTGAGATTGTTCTATCAGCAGTTGTTCTCATCATTAAATATAACTTCGCTTAACTCCTTCCTCCTGTTGCATGCGACGCTACACCATGAGAGGCAACTTGTACAGTGGTGAGGTTGCCCGGAGAGGAGCTTCCAGCAAACTGCCGATTCCTCGTGACCCTAGTTTAGATTCACGTCGCCACTTCGGCCGTAATTTCTGCAGCGGTCGCTGTTCGATCAGCAGTGGAGGCCCATCTGATGAGGCGGATATGGCGAGAATCTGCAGGCTGCAGCTCAGCAGTCCGGAACTACGAAAACGCGTGTTTTCTTCTACCCTTGAGCTTCAACTTCAACACTCATATACAGGTGACACCTCACGTCTCGGCCTACATCTACACTATTACTCTGCAATTACCGTCTATTTCTTTGATAGGGAGTTCATAGAATCACTTTCGGACTATTTCGCTACCGCTCCACTATCGAATAGTATGTAGGAAAACTGAACACCTAGAGCTTCCCGTGCGAGCTCTGATTTCGCTTATTTTATCGAGACAATCATTTCTCCCTTTTTCCGTGCCAGTCAGCAAGATTTTCAGCATTCGTTAGGGAAGGTAGCGACTGGTGCTGATTGAAATTGCATAAAAAGATCTCGCCGCAATGAAAAATAACTATTTTACTGATTACCACATCAACTCTCTTACAATATCTGTGACACTCTCTCAGCTATGTCGTGATAACACAAAAAGGACCTGCCCTGCTTTAAGCTTTTCGATTCCTCCGCCATTACTCAAACGGTAACGATCCCTTATCGATCAGATAGATATTCTTCGGAGAGCCCATTTAAAAGCATCGCAGCCCGAAACACGATCCAGGTGAAGTTTATAAAGGGCCACCAGAAGTGCGATAGTTATAAAAACATATTAATCTCTGAGATAGTTAAAAACTTAGTGAATTTGCGCTTTCACGCTCAATACCTTGTTCTTGCACTGTCTGCTAACAGCAGAGTAAGTCGTATGATGTTAGGTTAGTTCATCACCAATTCATCAATTATACATAATAAGTAAAATGTTTCCAGGACAGCAACTTCAGTGTCTTGCGTTAGAAATGAAAAACACTCACCGCTGCAGTTGAGCTACCGGAGTTTGCGACCGATTTCCACCTAAAAACATAGAAAAACGTATTAGGATCAAAGTATTAGGATTCCAAGAGGACAAATAAAGTTAAATTATTTGAAATGTAATTAGTATGCCCATAAACTTTGTTTGTCTTGATAGTACAAATAAAAGTGACGATCGGTATCGATTTTTCGAGCAGTCGCAATCAAATCATTAAAATATCGATACAATGAGCAATTCGTCACATACAGTCCAAACACATACTAAGTTATTTAAAACTACTGTGTGTAATTAGTTGTGTAGTCTATGAAATCCGTTTTCGTAAGTAAAAGTACTGAACTGGTGAAATTATCACATGAATTCTTCATATTCCACCTTTCTTACATAGTTTTCCGCTCACTGTAAGTTAAAAAATAGTCTGTCGTTTCCTACATTAAAATTCTAATTTCCCTCAGCATCTTACTACATTCACAGATTTCTCCTGCTTATCACCCGTAGTGTGTCAAATAGCCATTGACGTTTGTAGGACAGGTGAAGTGCCTCAGTTCAACCTGCTGTGCAGGAGTCGATTATTTACTAGCATCAGATTCCACTGTCTTCCAAACTTTTATTCAACAACAGCAGAAACGGTTCGACGCCTCTGCTAGCAATGTCAAAGTGACCCGCAATAAAACAATTGCACTTGCGTCCAATTCGTATTACTCTAACGGAGTCATTGACATGAGGTTTCCGTCAGCTCGTGAGGCAAAAGAAGTAAAAAATATAATAATAATAACCTAAAAGTACTACAAATGTCCATCATGACATTGGACCCTGATAACTTGCAGACGATCAGTATTAGGGAACATTGAATAATAAAGTACCACCAGAAGCCTCCACATGCTGCAATCATACCCTTCAATCCATAAGAATCTATCCCGTCTCAGTTTAAAAGCCTGAAAAACTGAAAGGCAGCGAAATGCTGGATAATGGCCAATCATTGCAGTGGTACGTGTCATTCCACATAGAAGACTTGCACAGTATTCCTTGGACGCCAGTGACCTTTAAGGTGAAGTAGTGTGAAAGCATTTCATTAGGAAATATCTTCCATATTACTCATCCTTGCGCTAACTATAAGTCGCAGTCGAGGTGCAAAGAGACTATGTGCACTGGTTTCGTCTGTTAAGAAAGCCACAATCCTTGGTTACAATGCGAAAGACTCTCTAAAGGCTGTACTCTGGAGGCAGCAACTGACTGAGCAGAGCTGTGCCAGCGTGCGCATGTAAACGGTCCGAAACAGCACACTTATGTTTTCCGGACCTCAAAGACTATTTGCATTGGGTGGACGCTGCCTGCACTTTTCATGGCTCTAATTCGATGGCTTGTCTCATGTATCATTGTCATGGACATTGTTACACGGCAACTTACAGCAGTGTACGGTGAGAACGTTGCCTGCAAACATGCTGGGGCAAAATATTTGGTCCATATAAAAATTGTCCTCATTCTGTTCTGGCCAGTTGGGATATATTACATGAGATCACCATTTGGTGCTACCGAAACAACGCACTAGTCACCAGACGAATCCCGAAATACTTGACAGGGTCAAAGTAAACTAACTACAACATCGTGCCCCAGTGTTACACTGTTGTTAATCTACGTGCTTCAATCAGTAAATCATCCTGTCATGAATATACTTTTGATCTAGAAAATAATATCATGATGATTAACGTATATAATATCATCTTCTTGAAGAGTAAAAAGAATATTAATACGGTTTACACCAATACGGTCATCTCCTTCCATTGAACGTGGTCTCTTGTTTGTAAGTCAATAAATGTAATCGTCAACTGTGTGTGTGTGTGTGTGTGTGTGTGTGTGTGTGTGTGTGTGTGTACAGGGAAAATAGCCTAAAACTTGCATCACAAATATTACGGAAATGGAAAGTGAAAGTGTTGTTGATGTGTGGTTTGCACAGAATGGATTGGTAGTCAGGAACTCGTATTGTTAGCCAGTCAACAGATTGTAATAAAACTTAGAACACGTAGTTTTGTGAAAACGTTCACATTTTAAATTCTAAGAACGGCTATTGAAATTACTGGAAGTAGGGTAAACTGAAATGTCAGTGGTTTTTGTTGCATGATTCAAGCGCGAGTCGTTTACAAGATATCGTATTTTGAAAAGTTCCCACACCGACACTTGTACAATATCTCTGGTAGCATACCTCAAAAGAACAGCACAAGCGCATACATTAGTTATTTGTATTTGACCAGTAACGGGACACTTGACCATCACAGTTTCCGTTCAATCAAAATGACTACCGGCAGCGGCAGTACACGCATCCAATATGGTGTGGAATGACTGCTGCACAATTGCTAACATTTCTGCGGATATGTCCGATCAGGCTACAGTAATACGTAGTTGCATATCGTCGGGTGTAGTTTGTGTGTTCTAGCGGACAGCGTCTTTCAGTTTTCCCAGCAGAAAAAAAAGTCTACAGACGTTAAATCCGGGGAACGGGCCAGCCAAGGTAAAGGCACTCTGCGTCCAGTCGAATGATTTGGAAACATTTCGTGAAGGCAGTGTGTAGCATTTCGTGTGATATGGGCTGGACAGCAATCATGTTGGTACCACAGGTTGCTCCTAGTCTGTAGAGGAACGTCTTCTAGCATCCGCGGAGGATGGTCTGTGGGGAAACTGCGAAACTTGCGTGCGTTCAGTGTTCCGTACATGAAAAACGGGCCTGTAAACTATTGGTTAATTATCCAACACCACACGTTTACGCTCCATGGACGCTGACGCTCCACCTGATGAAGCCAAACCAACTCTGCATACTTCGGCAATTCATCTGGCCATGTTTGGTAAACGTGACTTCATCATTAAACAAGGTACATTATACATCTGGAGTATCCTGTTTTAATGCCGATGTACAGAAGTTAATACGATTCTCATCACCGTTTCCATGCATTTATTCATGGAGAGAGCTGTGACAGGGATGGAACCTATGTCGATGAACAATTCATAGGACACTTCCCTGATTCAAGCAAATTCCCCGTGTAACTGCGCGGAAGCTTAGGTGCGGATCAACTGCAATAGCAGCGAGAACATTAATTTGTCCCTTTTGTCGTCACTTGTTTCCTTCTGTTACGCTATGTGTTACACTACCACTTTTACTCAATTGTTAGAAGAGGTTCATACATAATTGCCAAGTGGTTAACGTATATTGGGGCATCTTGAATCATATCCCAAACAAGAACGAACAGCATTCTTCCTAAACTCTCCATACATAGTGAACATGTCACTTTTCTGCATTAGTAAGTCTCGTCGTCTGCTCACGACCTACTGTTTGCAGTGCGACGTACTAACTGACCAGAAAGTAGAAATGACTCAAGGAACATACAGGCCATCGGTAAATAAACTTAACAACATAGTACCTGGCAACTACGCAGGTTGAGTGGTACAAACAAGTGTCGGTGTGGAAACTTTTCAAAATACGTCTCGTAAACAAATTGCTCTAGAATCCTGCAACAAACAGCACTGTCATTCTAACTTACTCAACCCTACTTTTAGTTTGTTAATGTAAACAGGCATTGTTCCATTTAAATAAGTTTAGCTTTGCACAAAAATTCACTTTCCAAATGTTAATACAATCCGTTTATTTGCTAACGATAAGAACCTATGACTACCAATTCATTCGATGAAAACCGCACATCAATAGCACTTCCCATTTCCGAAATATTTGCAGTGCAGTTTTTAGGTGATTCACCCTGTATATACAGGGTGTCCCACCCAACTTTGCAGCCTCATATATTCCAGAAATCAAACAAAATGTGAAATATGCAAATGGACGGTGATGATATGTTAGGTGCTCAGACAGTGGGAAGGAACGCACAATCTTTACAAGTAAATAAACACCAACTTCAACACAAAGTCATGTATTCTTTAAATTTTAAATAATGTTTTGCTACGGAAATGAAGGTACAAGACTCCACTGTTCTAAACGTCATACATTCTGGAATAGATAAACTTAAAATAATGAAGACGGTGCCATTGTTTCTATACTAACGCTGTAATGCCGCAATGTGGGTTGTCTGCGCTGTCCGGAAGCTTGTGCAGTCAGCCTTGCTCTGCACATTGCGGCACAAAATGTGTCGCCGTTTCCCTCCTTCAGAGTCTACACGTTTCGGAAAGTTTGAGGTTTACAACTGTAAAAACAAGCCTGTCGTCAGTAACTGTACCTCTAGTCACCCTTTCCGTACGAAAACATACATGTGCCATAAAAAAAGAGTAACTTGAAAATGATGTTTTTTTTACATTTAAGGGCTGTGCGTCCTTACCGACTGAGTGTGCCCCTGACATAGGCGCATCCATAGCCTACTGCATTTTCACATTTAGTTTTCGTCACGGAAATATATGAGGTCGCAGAATTACGAGGGACACCCTGTATATCTACTAGCTCAGTATCCAACTTTGCCTGGGAATGTCTTTATTCCAGTTCTCTTATTCACTCTCCTGCTTCCCTCCGCCACGCTCTATGTCCATCTCCTTCACTGCCCACTTTCTGTCCATTTTTCAAATATATGTGAGTGGATTACTAAGAGACCAAACTGTTGAGGTCATTGGTCCCTAGACTTACACAATACTTAAACTAACTTATGCTAAGAACAATACACACACCCGTGCCCGAGGGAGGACTCGCACCGCCGGCGGGAGCGGCCGCGCCCCAAAATGTCCTCCTGCCTCCCTCTGTCCATCTCCTACCCTTCTCTAAAAATGGCTCTGAGCACTATGCGACTTAACTTCTGAGGTCATCAGTCGCCTAGAACTTAGAATTAATTAAACCTAACCAACCTAAGGACATCACACACATCCATGCCCGAGGCAGGATTCGAACCTGCGACCGCAGCGGTCGCTCGGTTCCAGACTGCAGCGCCTAGAACCGCACGGCCACTTTGGCCGTCCTACCCTTCTCTCAGTCTACCTTTTCCTCCTCCTCTTCACTTTATTTTTTGCATCTCTTCCTACCCTCATTCTGCCATTCGCTTCCTCCTCCCATATAAGTGTTCATCTTCCCCTTCTCTATCCACCTCTTCCTCCCCCTGTTCTCTCCCTCTACGGCAATAGGAGGTTAACCTATGTATCCCCACATAATTTGTTTCTAGACAGTAAGTAATATGTGACCACATCTGGATGAAATTGATCCAGAGATCAATTAAATTTTTTCTGGGTTGTGACTGTATTGTCGGTATATGAAACTACCAACGTTTCGGCCACTGTTGCAAGTGACCTTCTTCAGGTTGTTTTTGTTTGCTGCTGAACAAGAAAACTTTGTTTCTTATATACCTGCAGACGTGGCTGTTATATAAGAGGTTATACAAGATGTATATAAGAAACAAAGTTTTCTCATTCAGCAGTAGACACAAACACTTTGAAGGAGGTCCCTTGCAACATGGACCGAAACGCCGGTAGTTTCAGGTATTGACAGTGTGGTCACAAACCCAGAAAAATTTTATTGACTGTGACAATGGCCGCGGAAGCCTGTGTTTATATTTGATCCAGGGGGTTTAGGACGAGTTCTTTTATCTTTTTTATCCACAGCTTCGCCCACGTACGTACAAGCCATATATATGTAACACATTTCGCTTAAGGTTTTACATATATCACCTGTACCTCCAGTGAATTTCGCCCTGCAGTGTCGTTTTCATTCAACTCAATGTTTATCACTTCGTATTTCTTGACCGACGTGTCGTACAATGATTAAATTTTGTAGATACACATATCGGCATATGTGGACGCTAATTTGTGAAATCTCTTGCTAATAGTGGTAATAGCAAAGAAGTAAGAAATTTAAACGCCATGCATTATGCGACAGTTTATCACGCACCCCAGCGTTTTTTGGTATCATATCTCCTGAACTACGTGTCGTACTGTGATAACTGTGATATAATTTTTCAGGTACATCCAGTGGTACATGTGAACACTGTCTTGAAAGTGGGCAACGAATAAAATTACCAGCAAAGATGTAATAAATTAAAATATGATGTACTAGTTTTACTGCACGATCAGCGAAAGTGTAATAAGTGAGAAACCGTTCTTTTTATCATTTTGTTGGGCTTACCATTGAAGAAAGTTTCCTAAAGATTTGGGATTATGTGTAAAGTTTGTTGCAAGTCATTAAGTGCTCTCATTCTCTAATAGTGGACGAATAAATTCTGAGTATTAGCACGTCTCGCACCACATCTTATTTTCACCACCATCGCCACCTCTTTGATAGGTACGTGGTTCCTACCCTCAAAAAGATCCTTACCATACAGTAAGTGACATGTGTATCAAGTTTGGTAGAAATCGGCCAACTCATTTAGGAGGCGATACGGAACATTCATACTTAAAGGCGTACTCTGAAGTCGCTCTAACTGAGGAAGTGAAATCCTATCAATGATTGAGGACAATGTGACTTCACATGATCCGTTTTGTGACCAACCACTCCTCGGCTATGTAATTTCCGGAGATATTCGCGTTGGTCGATTGAAACGAGTCAAAATAAAGAAAAAGTCACACGCGATTTGTGAGTACCGTGCGATTTTAATTTATGCATTATTACGTCCTTTCTGGGCTGTACCCATGTGGCTCTGGCTCTGAGCACTATGGGGCTTAACATCTATTGTCATCAGTCCCCTAGATCTTAGAACTACTTAAACCTAACTAACCTAAGGACATCACACAACACCCAGTCATCACGAGGCAGAGAACATTCCTGACCCCTCCGGGAATCGATCCCGGGAACCTGGGCGTGGAAAGCGAGAACGCTACCGCACAATCACGAGCTGCTGTACCCATGTGATCACTTGTTGTTTATCTCGACATTTGATGGGAGGAGACATTCAGCCTTTGGCTGAATCGTTACTCAAACAAGTTGCCATCGGCAGGAATAGTTTTAATTTGTTTGGATGTATTTTACAGCAAGTGTAAGGTTGGTCTATGTTTCTGTGAACTTGTAGAATTCCTGCTTATCTTGAATATGCTCTGAGTGACAACTGTGATTCATATTTATGGAAGACAGGTATGGGGGAAATAAATACAGTAGAAGAAGAATGGGTAGCTTTGAGGGATGAAGTAGTGAAGGCAGCAGAGGATCAAGTAGGTAAAAAGACGAGGGCTAGTAGAAATCCTTGGGTAACAGAAGAAATATTGAATTTAATTGATGAAAGGAGAAAATATAAAAATGCAGTAAGTGAAACAGGCAAAAAGGAATACAAACGTCTCAAAAATGAGATCGACAGGAAGTGCAAAATGGCTAAGCAGGGATGGCTAGAGGACAAATGTAAGGATGTAGAGGCCTATCTCGCTAGGGGTAAGATAGATACCGCCTACAGGAAAATTAAAGAGACCTTTGGAGATAAGAGAACGACTTGTATGAATATCAAGAGCTCAGATGGAAACCCAGTTCTAAGCAAAGAAGGGAAAGCAGAAAGGTGGAAGGAGTATATAGAGGGTCTATACAAGGGCGATGTACTTGAGGACAATATTATGGAAATGGAAGAGGATGTAGATGAAGATGAAATGGGAGATATGATACTGCGTGAAGAGTTTGACAGAGCACTGAAAGACCTGAGTCGAAACAAGGCCCCCGGAGTAGACAATATTCCATTGGAACTACTGACGGCCGTGGGAGAGCCAGTCCTGACAAAACTCTACCATCTGGTGAGCAAGATGTATGAAACAGGCGAAATACCCTCAGACTTCAAGAAGAATATAATAATTCCAATCCCAAAGAAAGCAGGTGTTGACAGATGTGAAAATTACCGAACTATCAGCTTAATAAGTCACAGCTGCAAAATACTAACACGAATTCTTTACAGACGAATGGAAAAACTAGTAGAAGCCAACCGCGGGGAAGATCAGTTTGGATTCCGTAGAAACACTGGAACACGTGAGGCAATACTGACCTTACGACTTATCTTAGAAGAAAGATTAAGGAAAGGCAAACCTACGTTTCTAGCATTTGTAGACTTAGAGAAAGCTTTTGACAATGTTGACTGGAATACCCTCTTTCAAATTCTAAAGGTGGCAGGGGTAAAATACAGGGAGCGAAAGGCTATTTACAATTTGTACAGAAACCAGATGGCAGTTATAAGAGTCGAGGGACATAAAAGGGAAGCAGTGGTTGGGAAGGGAGTAAGACAGTGTTGTAGCCTCTCCCCGATGTTGTTCAATCTGTATATTGAGCAAGCAGTAAAGGAAACAAAAGAAAAATTCGGAGTAGGTATTAAAATTCATGGAGAAGAAATAAAAACTTTGAGGTTCGCCGATGACATTGTAATTCTGTCAGAGACAGCAAAGGACTTGGAAGAGCAGTTGAATGGAATGGACAGTGTCTTGAAAGGAGGATATAAGATGAACATCAACAAAAGCAAAACAGGGATAATGGAATGTAGTCTAATTAATTCGGGTGATGCTGAGGGAATTAGATTAGGAAATGAGGCACTTAAAGTAGTAAAGGAGTTTTGCTATTTGGGGAGCAAAATAACTGATGATGGTCGAAGTAGAGAGGATATAAAATGTAGGCTGGCAATGGCAAGGAAAGCGTTTCTGAAGAAGAGAAATTTGTTAACATCCAGTATAGATTTAAGTGTCAGGAAGTCATTTCTGAAAGTATTCGTATGGAGTGTAGCCATGTATGGAAGTGAAACATGGACGATAAATAGTTTGGACAAGAAGAGAATAGAAGCTTTCGAAATGTGGTGCTACAGAAGAATGCTGAAGATTAGATGGGTAGATCACATAACTAATGAGGAAGTATTGAATAGGATTGGGGAGAAGAGAAGTTTGTGGCACAACTTGACCAGAAGAAGGGATCGGTTGGTAGGACATGTTCTGAGGCATCAAGGGATCACCAATTTAGTATTGGAGGGCAGCGTGGAGGGTAAAAATCGTAGAGGGAGACCAAGAGATGAATACACTAAGCAGATTCAGAAGGATGTAGGTTGCAGTAGGTACTGGGAGATGAAAAAGCTTGCACAGGATAGAGTAGCATGGAGAGCTGCATCAAACCAGTCTCAGGACTGAAGACCACAACAACAACAACAGGTATTAGACAGCACAATGTTGTGTCTCACAGCCTCACTCTAAGTATTCTCTCTATAAGAGAGAATGCTATGTTCTTTCAGGTCGTACTAGTTGGTTTGAGTGTCATGATAATAATCCTGCAAAAACATTCATAACATTTTCAACGTCCCCTTATTATCACTGCACTCTTAATGTCCTTCCGCCTTCTAAACGTATCATCAGTTCAAGTCAGGACACATTATTTACCACACATTGGTCAAAATTTTGTATAAAATTTACACTCAGTTCATAGTGTTTCTGTATTCGGCTGACGTTGGAGGCTGCCAAGTGTGATAATGTGTTATATTCAATGGTGCTCCATCCACTCAACAATTTAAGCTGCAAGACTGGTCACCACATAAGTGTCTTGCTCATAGACAAGATCACTGGAGAACACGTTGAAGTACTGCTCGACGGAAAGCGAACGGTTTGTCACTAAGGACAAGAGCAACGTCACTCACGTACCCGTAGCAATGTGATACTTCTGTCGTTCCAGATTCTGAAAGCTTTGCACGTGCCATCAGTGAAGCCCGCAGTAAAGTGCATCGTCTATGAACAGGGGTGCTCAACCGTTCATTGTTCAAGCGTCGAGATAGCGTTTTCGACCTCGAACAATGAACGGATTTACTACCACGTGGCATCACGTTTGTTGCAATCATACACTGAAGCGCCAAAGGAAATGATATAAAACGCATATTCAAATACAGAGATAAGTAAACAAGCAGAATACGTCGCTGCGGTCAGTAACGCCTACATAAGACAACAAGTGTCTGGCGCCGTTGTTAGAACCGTTCCTGCTGCTACCATGGCAGGTTATCAAGATTTAATTGCGTTTGAGTCGGCGCATGAGCGATTGGACACTGCACCTCCAAGGTAGCGGTGAAAGGGGGGGGGGGGGGAGGGTTGCTGCACGACCATTTCACGGGTGTACCGTGAATATCAACAATCCGGTAAAACATCAAATCTCAGACGTCGCTGCGACCGGAAAAAAATCCTGCAAGAACGAGACCAACGACGACTGAAGAGAACCGTTCAACATGACAGAAGTGCAAGCCTTCCGCAGACTGCTGCAGATTTCAATGCTGGGTTACCAAGAAGTCTCAGCGTGCGAACCATTCAACTAAACGTCTACGATATGGGCTTTCGGAGCCGAAGGCCCATTCGTACCCATGATGACTGCACGACACAAGGCCTAACGCCTCGCCTTGATCCGTCATCACCGATACTGGAGTGTTGATGATTGGAAACATGTTGCCTGGTTGGACGAGCCCCGTTTCAAATTGTATCGAGCGGATGGGCATGTACGGCTATGGAGACAACCTCATGAATCCGTGGATCCTGCATGTCAGCAGGGGACTTTTCAAGCTGGCGGAGGGCCTGCAAATGTGTGGGGCGTGTGCAGTAGGAGTGATAGGGGTCCTGATACGTCTAGATCCGACTCTGACAGGTGACAGTATGTAAGCATCCTGTCTGATCGCCTGCATCCATTCATGTCCACTGTGCATTGCGACGTTCTTGGCCAATTCCAGCAGGACGATGCTACAACGCACACGTGCAGAATTGCTACAGATTGTTTACAGTGGCTGCACGAACACTCTTCAGACTTTAAACACTTCCGCTGGGCACCAAACTCCCCAGACACGAACATTATTGAACATGAAGGTCTATGAGAGGTAATATGAATAGCATCTAAGACGGGACCGAAGAGCTCCCTTTTTAAGAACTTCCATCTCAGTTGAGCACCAGCTGAAAAACGTTTCCCTAATTAGAAGCAGTCTTTTCTGTTCGTAAGCTATGGATTACCGTTTCATTATTGGACATATCTGCGATGCCTTGCAACGTGCTATACAGAAAAGATCTCCATCCCTTGTACCCTTACGGATTTATGGACAGCCTCTCAGGATTTATGGTGTCAGTTCCCTCTAGCACTACTTAAGGCATTAGTCGGGACCATGCCAGATCGTCTTGTGGCACTTATGCATGCTCTCGGGGGCCCTACATTATATTAGGCAGATGTACCAGATCTTTTCGCTCTTGAGTGTATGAATGTACTGTGATAATATTATGTGGTCCACTATCTGATAGTTGACGAGTATGTTATTCTTCCCACACTGGTTCCAAGCAGTCGCCGAAGCACTGCCTGTACGATACGATGGCGAACATGGTGAAATCATTTTGCACGGTTTGAACTAGCGTTATATTGTCGTTTCGTTTCACGCTTTCCCTTCGTTTTGTGGCATTTTATTGCCTGAACCACGTGTCCCCATGGTGGACCCTGCAATGCGGACGCTGATGTACCCACATTTCCAGAATCACGAATTAGTTTTATTTACTTATTATTAGTACACGATTTTACACATTCTCAGAATTTGGATGTGTGGTGTCGATTTCTTATGTGGATTGATATTTTCAAGAACTTCAGTTTATCAACAGCATTATTATAGATACAGATCTTTGTAGGTCTGACATTTAAAGGATACTTCGTAAAACTGCCAGGTGGGATGAGGGGACGACTTCTGATAGCTTTTCGAGCTTCAGAGGATTCTAAAAAGGTTCTATAAGAGGTAGTATGAATAGCATCTAAGACGGGACCGAAGAGCTCCCTTTTTAAGAACTTCCATCTCAGTTGAGCACCAGTTGAAAAACGTTTCCCTAATCAGAAGCAGTCTTTTCTGTTCGTAAGCTATGGATTACCGTTGTCCTACGCCTCATTAAATTCGTCTGCCAGACGCGGTATGGTTATTCTTTGAGTTTACTCAATTAGTGACTCATTACTGTGTCGTCGGTTAAAAGCAGGTATTTCCCCAAATGTGAAAAGCAAATCCGTTTTGGTTGATTTCTTATACAGCTCTTCCACATCGGATATCGACTGAAATATTATTCTTCCCATACTTCTTACATTATCTAATTAACATTCATTCCAAAGCGGTATGATGTTTAAGAAAAGGCGTTGGACGGTTCTGCTGTTAAGTGAAACAGGGCCATGATAATAGACGTCTACATGTATCACAAATTAAACGTCGTTAGACTATCTGACACACCTTATAATTATAGTATTTCTATTTCCCTTACATACGAATGAATGAACGACTTCTTCATTAAAAACGTATTGTAGGACTCTGAATTTCTCGACAAGTAAAAGGAATTAATTAATTAACGGACACATCACCGACTGAAACCGTACAAATAAATAACCAAATTTTATGTTCTTGAGTGTGGAGAGTTTCAGTTGTAACGAAGAAAACTGGGATAAAGTTGCGAGCAAAAATAGCTTTGAGAGATAACTACAATTAATTTAAACTGCAATAATGTCATAAGGACCTTGTATATCTCTCATTATTTCTTCCTGAAGAAACAAACTTTTATGTCCCATATTTCGATAATACGTAACTGTTTCATGAAAATAAGGTCCATTAAAGATCAGAACTGCGCTTTTCATCTGCTATGTAAACATGAACTCGTGCAGTAGGCGCAGTATGCACGATAATTTATGTAAATCTTGTTTCATTATTGACATACCAATGCCCCACGTACGGCTGTTCGTGTAGTGACATATTAAGACTTGATACGATGTACTGTATATGTATTGAGATATATTTGCACAAAATCCGATGACAGAAAATTAGTTTTACCGAAACTTGTAATCAAAAATAAAATTATAAGTGGCACTCTTGTCGGTTGACGTTTTTTCATCTACTTTTCATATTACTGTATCTCACCTCCATACTTGACTGGTGTCAAGCATATATATCTTACACGATATTGCAGTGTCTGTGTTTTTCAGAATTACGAAGCAGCGTTCTTTCAAAGAACAGACACTGCAGTGACTATAGCCATTATGTAATAAATGAAATGTATTCGCAGTTGCGAATATGGACAACTGTCAGCTGTATAGTAGAATGGCGACAGTCAAAATTTGTGCTGGACGAGGACTTGAACCCGGTTTCTCCGCTTATCGCGAGATCGCGTCATTCTATTATACAGCTGATGGTTGTCCATATACGCAACTGCGAATACATTTCATATATGTAAACCATATGTTGTGCTTGAATTTCACTTTTCCAGAGCAGTGCGACAACACTTGAGGGTAAGATTTTACAAATATGCATCGACAGCCAGCTCAGCGGGAGACAAGGTTACGGCCGCAGAATGCCAGAATGCGTCGTAAAGGGGAATCAGCTGTTAGTGACAAAGTAAACAACAGACGTTGACAATCAGAGCTAACCATTTTACAGATCGAGTGTAAAACTTTCGCGAAGGTTTGGAAATGGAACATCGGCTATTTCGATTGTTGCAAGATCTGGACAAAGCGAACCTCTTTGAGATAATGGTTTTCACGATAAAGCTACCTTTAGTAATGAACCAGTCTTCTTTGCAAATGAGTGGTATAATTAACGGGATGTGCGAATACAGAGCAATGAACGTCTATACTTCATTGTTTATATGTTCCATCGATGTCATAGTTTAAAGTTTACAATCCGTCTTTCTTCTTCTAACATACCATTGTCAAACATATACAACTGGACACAAGGGTATACTGGATAGTGGTTGCGTTGTGATCTTCAGTCCAAATATTGGATTCATGCAGACCTCCATGCTATTCTGTACTGTGAAAGCCTCTTCGTCTCCGAGTAACTATTGCAGCCTACGTCCTACTGAATCTGCTTATTGTAGTATTCTCTTGGTCTCCCTCTAGGACTTTAACTTCCACGCGTTACTCCAACACTAAGTTCGTGATTCCTTGATGCCTCAGAACGTGTCCTACCAACCTACCTCTTCTAGTCAAGTTGTGCCACACATACCTCTTCTTCCCAATTCTGTTCAGCACTTCCTCATTAGTTATATGATCTACCCATCTAATCTTCAGTATTCATCAGTAACACCGTATTTCTAAAGCTTCTATTCTCTTTGTATCTAAATCATATATCGTCCATGTTTCACTTCCATACATGGCTGCACTCCACACAAATCCTTCCAAAAAATGCTTCCTGACACCTAAATCTATACTCGATGATAAAAAGCTTTTTTTCTTCAGAATCTTTTTCCTTACCATCGCCAGTCTACATTTTATATCCTCCCTACTTTGACCATTATAAATTATTTTGCTGCTCAAAAATCAAAACTCATCAACTAGCTGCAGTGTCTAATTTCATAATGTAATTCCCTCAGCTTCACGTGATTTAATTCGACTACATTCCATTATCCTCGTTTTGCTTTTGTTGATGTACATCTTGTCTCCTCCTTTCAGGACACTATCTATGCCTTTCAACGGCTCTTCCAAGTCCTTTGCTGTCTCTGACAGAATTACAATGTCATCGGCAAACCTCAAAGTTTTTATTTCTTCTCACTGGACTTTAATTCCTAGTCTTTCTTTTGTTTCGTGTACTGCTTCCTCAATATACAGGTTGAATAACATCTGGGGTAGGCTACAACTCTGTCTCCCTCACTTTTCAGCTACTGTTTTCCTTTCCTGCCCCTCGATTCTTATAATTGCCTTCTGGTTTCTGCATTAATTTTAAATAGCCTTTCGCTCCCTGTATTTTACCCCGCCACCTTCAGCATTTGAAAGACAATATTCCAGTCAACACTGTCAAAAGCATTCTCTAAGTCCACAAACGCTATAAACGTAGGTTTGCGCTTCCTTGACCTATCGTCTAAGTCGTCTAAGTGTTCCAATGTTTCTATGGAATCCAAACTCATCTTTCCCGAGGTCGGCTTCTAGCAGTTTTCCCATTCCTCTATAAAGAATTCGTGTTAGTATTTTGCAAGCGTGACTTACTAAATTGCTAGTTCTATAATTTTCACACCTGTGGGCACCTGCTTTCCTTGGAATTGGAATTATTATATTCTTTCTTAAGTCTGAGCGTATTTCGCCTGTCTGATACATCTTGCTCCTCAGATGGGTGAGTTTTGTCATGGCTGGCTATCCCAAGGGTGCCAGTAGTTGTCTACTCCCGGGGCCGGGTTTCCACTAAGCTCCATTAGTGCTCTGTCAGATTCTTCACGCAGTGCCATATCTTCTTTCTCATCTTCATCCATGTCCTCTTCCATTTCCTTAATATTACCCTCAAATACATCGCCCTTGTATATAGACCCGCTATATACTCCTTCCACCTTTCTGCTTTCCCTTCTTAACTTAGGACTGGTTTTTCATCTGAGCTCTTCTCATTTATACAGGTGGATCTCTTTTTTCCAAAGGCCTCTTTAATTTTCCTGTAAGCGGCATCTATCTTACTCCGAGTGACATATATTTGTACATACTTACACTTGTCCTCTAGCCATTCCTGCTTAGCCATCTTGCACTTACTATCAATCTCATTTTTGAGACGTTTGGAGGCCTTTTCACCTGCCTTATTTATTGCATTTTTATACTTTCTCCTATCATCAGTTATATTCAATATCTCTTGTGTTACCGAAGGATTTCTATGAACTCTCGTCATTTTACCTACTTGATCCTCTACCATCTTCACTATTTCATCTCTCAAAGCTACCCATTCTTCATCTACTGTATTCCTTTTCCCTGTACTTGTCAATCGTTCCCTAATGCCCTAATGCTGCGTCTAAAATTCTCTAAGACCTCTTGTTCTTTTATTTTATCCAGTTTCCATCTCTTTAAATTCCTGCCTTTTTGCAGTGTTTTCAGTTTTAATCTACAACTCATTACTAATAAATTGTGGTTGGAGTCCACATCTGCCCCAGGAAATGCCTTACAATTTAGTACAATTCTGTATTACGATCACTTACTACGTGTCAAGTTGCTATTATTTCTCGATGAACTCGATGCATTTCCTTATCTGTCTGCGTGCAGTGAAGTACTCGTAGTATTACCGAAGGACTCAGTAATTTTTCGTATCTTGCGTTTCCGAGCTTAAGGAGGTGTAAATTTGTATCTAAAAGACGAAGGGGTTGGAATTTTAGTGTTTGCATGGATAGACGGTGTTTTCGCTGTGTACAAATTTAGGAGGAGCCAGCCACAGTTCGTGAATCACTGAAGACGGTTAGCCATCTTCAGGCTGCAGCCTGGGAGTCCAGCAGCAGTGGGGAAACTGGCACGTTACATGAGGCACCTCTCCTGCGCTTGTTGTGGGCTTAGGTTCTGCTGCCGAGGCACATGCCAGCGTATCCAACATGGAGGAATAGATCTCACTGCAAAGTGAGCGGCAGATTGTCGCCAGTTCCTGTAACTCGAGAAGGAGAGTGACACTTCGATTGGTTCGCCGGCGCGTCGCCCTCTCAATCTGCAACTGTACGACTAGCCCTTCCTTCTGCAGCGTCTGAACAACAACAGAAATGGAGGTGTTTGCTAGTGATCATGAGTTCCAACGTTAGGCGCGTTATAGAGCTCGTTAAGGAAATAATGTCTTTCAGGACTCTTGATCCGAGATGTGGAGGAGGCCATGGCTACGACTGTCGAGGGCGCAGGGTACAGTCATGTGCAAGTTGTGGCTCATGTTGGTAGTTACAACGCTTGTCACTAGGCCAACCTCATCTCATAAACAATGGGCTCATGTCTGACAGAATGACGGCTCAAATCCGCGTCGGGACATCCCACTACAGATCTCCCGTGAATCTCCAAAATCAGTCCAAGCAAATCAACATGGTTCTTCTGAACGGGCACGTCCGTTTTCCTTCCCGTCCTTGCAACAGTCTGAGTTTGCGCTCCGTCTCTACTGACTTCATGTCGGTGGAACGTTAAACCCTAATCTTCCTTCCATCCTTCCACACATCATGTGTTTCTTTCCAAGGTAACAGTATTCCTACACTCAGCGCAATGCGTAATGCCTAATTTTGATGCTGTGTTGCTAAATTTCATATATGCTGTTTGGTAATACTTTCATTCTTTGATGTAAACTCAATCCAGTTTCTGTGTTCAGTAGCCTCTCCTTCCGTTTAGCAGGTCCCTTAGTTATTCCCCACTTTCACGGATGGCAGCAGTATCATCAGCGAATTTTGTAACTGATATCCGTGGAAGGATTGCTGTCATCAGGGAACGTGAACTAGAATTACAGGATCTTCTGAATGAATTGAATGGGCTACTGAACACAGAATGGGTATTGAGTTTATATCAAAGAATGAAAATATTAAGACACAGGAGAAATGAAATCAGCAACATAGTATCAAAATTAAGCATTAAGCATTGGACTACGTGAAAAAATTTTGCTACCTTGGAAACAAACGCATGGCTGACGAACCAAGGACGTCATAAGAAACAAGATAGCACCGACAAACGGAGCATCCCTCTCCAAATTACGTCTGATCGTATCTCAGAGGACGTAATTTCAGAAATAAATCAATGAGAATGTACGTCATATACGTCTGCAACTCACTATTTAACAAAGAGTAAAATTGGAAACTTGTAGTAAGATCTTATGGGACCAAACTGCTGAGGTCATCGGTCCCTAAGCTCACACACTCCTTAAACTAACTTACATTAAGAACGACACATACACCCATGCCCGAGGGAGAACTCGAACCTCCGACTGGGGAAGCCGCGCGGACCGAGACAAGACGCTCAACCCGCGAGGCTACCCCGCTCTGCACAAAGATGAAAGAAAGGTGAGAAACGTAGTAAGACATGCAGCTATTTTGACCAGTATTGATGACATGTGATCTCGGGATATCTTATTAGAAATATATCGGTGAGTTTCAAGTATATATACTAACGGAGTTAAGTATTATTAAACAACTTAAAGAAAGAGTTTTCATGGATAGTGCATGGATAGTGCCTTCGACAAGAGCATTATACGCGTTAATTTAGTAACCAAATACATTTAATCCCTTTAGTGAAAGCAGAAATTGCTATTTTTTCATCTAATTGGCAACACTACACGAAAATAGACGAAAATAATTAATGATACAGAAATTTTACACCTGAAATGATTTGGAAAACTTTCAAACACAAAAACAAGATGTCAAGGCATGCGTGGCTTGGGTGATAAGCAGAACCTTCAAAAATACACGATATCTGAAGAAATGAACAAGTATGTGATATTTCGGGGTATTTATTGATAACATAGGAAAAGAATGTACGGTTTTCTTTTTTCTTGTTAGAAACAACAGCTCCATGACGTTTGAATTAGACAAGCTATTGTAGTTCGTATCAAGATAATTCTAAATACAGCCTATTCATACGTTTTCTACACAAATCGACCAAATGAGAGCTACTGTTCTCATCTCGTTCCGTTTTCTCCAGGGACGGTCCCTCGATGGGATTAGACACTGTAAACTATACACTTGCCATAGGTGTAACTTGGCTAGCTTACGGTCTGACAGAGCCAGTGAATTTGATGTTGGCGCTCTTCTGTGCAGATGGAACGAGGGGAAGATGTTATTGGGAGCAGGCTTTGTCCAACAGCGACCGCCGAGGCCGTTGCAAGCTAGCTACAGTCACACACTTCCCGGAGCCCCTTGCGGCCTAGCAGCAGGTGTATTACACGCAGGAGGGTCGACGTACGCCTTACGCGTGTGAGCCGGGTGGCGCACGACAGTTCCCGTCTCGGTGTTCGCAGCAGCGATCGCTCTGCTCGCATTCAGCAATCTGGGGGTTTAATGGCGCCAGTAATTAGTCGCGGCACGTCCCGTAGATAGCCGTAATTGGCCCGCTAATGGTCACGTAGCTGGCGCCAGTGTGGAACGGACCTCCATTCTGCCGTTGGACACTTGCTCGTGCTTCGGTAATCTCGCTCACGGGCCTCTCCTTAGTTCACCATCTTCTGAAAACGGCTACTGGATCACGAATAGTGGTACAGTGCCGTGAATGGGGGCTTAACACCGTGGCTGCATTTCAGACGCTAATCAGACCATTTCGATACAGCGGCTGACGAACGCCACAGCACAATTATTCTTACACGAACGTGGAAATATTACGTACCACTCTCTGAAATTGTAAGGTCGAAATTCGTCCTCGTATGGTTAAGAAGAGGTAATGAAAATAATTACATAAATTGCATATACCTAAAAAGCAGCAAGTTAACAAAAGATTCTTATTTGAGACTGGATAAGTTTAAGAAGAATCTTATTGAAAATTCCACTTTATCCATCGTTATCTTTCCTGTTACATAAACACATTAAGGAAACAGAAAAACATACAATACTTGAAAAAAAAACTATTTGCGCAACCAACGACAGGTTATAAAGCTATTAAAAGTCTAAAGCGAGGTTGCAACCATTTTTCATAAAGGCTGTGTAGGGAAGCAGCCTACTCCCGCCGTATATAATTCACATCAGTCTTTCCATTGGGTGCCAGCCAGTCCGCTGTAACTAGCTCTGACGTCATAAATGTTGCGCAATACTTTAAAAATCAAGTAAATAACCTGAAACGTTTCTAGCATGTCAGGTGTAATACTAAATCAATATGTGTTGAATATCAGTTCAATAACTTTAACCATTTTCGAAATTTGGATGTTTTTCTGTAAAAATCATTGGCGTAACAGAAAAGAGATAGAAACTTAAAAATTTATATTTGGATTCCTTTTGCATAATAATTTAGTAGAAACAGTATTCTGGATCTCACAAATTAAAATTTTAGTTGAAATTCATGATTTCTGGTTTTTGTCTTAGAAATTAAGGAAGCAAGATAAATTAAGTAGGCGAATAAATAAAGCTAGGATGTTTAAATTTAAGTAGAAGGAAGATCCGCTATAATCATAAAAATTTGAGAAGTTTCAACAGAATAACTATAAAACTATAGCGATCGCGTATCTCCAAAGGGCACGTTCAGAGCTCGCCTACTGTGTGTAGTGTAATTAAATTAATTCTCTCGCCTAAAATATTTGACTTAGCCATGTCAGACTTTTATGATTACTTACTTGTGTGCTGATTGCACAATTAAACTGAAATTTTCATCGGCCATCAGCAAAGGGAGCAACGATTTATTCGATAACTTAAAGTGGTGCATTACTAGCCCAGCGGCTAGTCGGAAGAGCAGATTTGATCAGGCATTCCCTTAGCCGTCCGCACCGTGGCTTTATATGTAAGAACGCTGCATGAGAAAAGGAAGGCCCCAGTTCTCTCCAGACGCTGATTGGCGCACCACCTGTGCTGGGAGTCGCGTCGCGTCGGTATCGTTGATATAAACAGCCTCGGATGCAGTAATAAGTTACTCGGGATACGCGTAACCATGAAATCGTTTTCGAGTGAAGTGTTAATTTTGGGATGACGTTAATGATCTATCTTTAGTTTGCGTATGTCGTGTTTTCACGTGCCGCCGCAAGACAGACATTCTTCCATTATTAGCGTGGCGTTTGATGAACAATATCATCAAATTATGGCGAGCATTCACTTAAACATTTAATTTGAAAAGTTATAGTTGCATCAGCACATTAGACTTAGAACTGCTCTGGTAGATCGATTGTGTGGATTCATTTTGGTCTGTGACTTTCAGAATATATGAACATTTTAGGGAGAATGGGTTTTGATTATGAATCCCAGACAATCTCCTAATTCCTCAGAGCTATAAGCTGTAGCTATAAATGTATTTCTCAGATGAAGTGGTCACTAGGAATTCTAATTACAGGCTTCACATTTTGCTAATCACTTTCCGGTTCCCAGTATTGTAGTTAGAGAGCCAGTGTTGAGAACGGCAAACAACAGCATTAAATAAATAATAGGAAAATTTAACAATTGTTCCACCCGCCACCCCACATATGGTGCCAATTGGCCGGGAAAGAAACTGAGTAAAAGTGAAAGTGATTTTTAAATATTCGGATTCAGGAGTGAAATGCGACACGCAACTGAGTAATATAACAGTGATAGTGTTACGTGTGCATGTGGACGACGCTATTGGATTAACAACGCATCTGGATTGATGGAGCCGACACTGAGTCTAGTGGCACTGCCGGCTTCGCGAGAAGCCAGTTTCGCCTCACCGCAGTCGTCTGCCAGAGCAACCGGAGCCGCACCTGCAGTTGCAGGCCACGCAAACACACAGCAGCCATCGAAGTGCCGTCTGCAGTTCAACGCGCCGTGTCGCATCAGTAATCATGGTATGCCGCGCCAGCAACGCCATATGTCGTGGAGAAGGAACTAAGTTAAATGAGAAGCTGTTAAAATTTATACTAACCTGCACTAAAAGACTGTCGGCGATGGAACCACCAGAAGAAACTGAGATTAAACTTAAATCAGAACCTATGTCTGTTGAGGGAACTGTATATCCAGACAACGGTTCAAGTGTAAATATGCATGAAAATAGTAATGTTAAAGTGAAATATGAAGTATTGTTTCCTAACAGTAGTGTGAAAAGGGGCAATGATTCAATAATAGAGACCCCTGTAGTAAAGCAGAAATCAGAAATTGTTAATTTATTGGATGATAGTTTATCTGATGAGTTAAAAACGGAACAGTCATTAGAGGTGGTAGAGTTTAAAAAAGATAAGTTAGATTTGACTGATCAATCAGATGTTTCATTTCGTTTTGATGATTCTGGTATTGGAGCTAGTCCTTCGTCACCTGAGTGTGATAAAAAACAAGCTAGTGAGCAACCCAAAGATACTGGGGCTATTGATTTAAATGTTATATTACAAGCAAAAGCTACCAGTAATGCTAAAATGACAGCTGAATTAAAGTCCGAAATAACTAAGGTTAAAAGCAGTGATGCTGAATTAAAGTATGAGATTGTGGCCAGCCAAACTAATTTTAATAAACGATTGGAGGTAATGGACAATACCATCAAGGCTGGTTGCAATAAGTTGAAGGAGGATCTGGACAGTTTGAATTATAAAATTGGTTACAATCAGGAGGATATTAAGAAAAAGGTTGCTCAACAATTTTCTAAAATGTATAAAACAGTGAAATCCGAAGTTTCTGAGGTTCGCAAAGACTTCCAAATGGAAGATGCGAAGCTGGAGCACAAGTTAACAGAAAAGATCGAGGCTGAATCCGAACTGTGCTCAGATAGGTTTAACGATGTTAATATAAAAGTAAACATATGTCATGCAGAAGTAGATGCAATCAAAACTGATACTGCTCATATTGTGCAAAGAGTAGATAATGTTGAAATGAGAGTAGAAAATATTAGTATTAACATTGCTAACATTGAGAGTAAAGTAGCTTCAGTAACTTCTGGTAATGGTAATATGCAACAAGTTGTAGCTGCAAACGCCGCTTTTATTGGGTGTCGGCAGTTCTTGCGGTTCGATCCAGATAAAAATATCCACCCGCTAGATTTCTGGAACGATTTTGAAGATGTGATTCCACCAACCTGGTCTGAACGAGAGAAAATCTCATTTATTAGAAGCCACTTAGCGGGTGACGCCATGCGTTCGTCAGCTGGTGTTATGTTGAAGTGTAAAACATTAGCGGAATTTAAAACAGCTTTCATTAATGAGTATTGGTCTAGCAATAAGCAAAATGAAGTGTTGAGAGAATTTTGGAGTGGAAAACGCTTCAATGCAGGCAAGGAATCTATCAAAGAGTTTTCTAGGTCATGGATTTCACGTTTGTTACATTTGGCGGAAAAGCTGAAACCTGAAATGATAATACTAGGTCTTGAAGCCAAACTGCCATGGTATTGGCAAACTAGAATTGTATCTGCCCCTAGACACAATCTTGATCGTTTCACTGAGTATTTGGAACGTGTAGAGCATGTTGCTGCCGATGAGGAGCAAGCAAGTAATAACAGAAATGGTAATAACACTAGTAGTAATTTTAAGAACGAGCAGAATGGCAATGTAAACATCAGAACAGTAGGTGTTCGCCATCCTAAGAGAGGTAGGAATTGGAAAAATAATTATCAGAACCAACAATGGCATCCAAATGATAGTAATTTTGTTCCGAGCAAAATTATGCAAGTAAACAACAGTGCGGAAAGCAATGCTGTGCCAGTTAATTATAATGGAAATAAAGGAAACAGTAGTAGGCCGAGGCAAGAAAACTAGTTCCCGTCTATGAGGACACTGGCGCTCACCAGGCGGTTACTTTTCCTAAGTCAGTAATTACAGTAATTAGTATGACAGATCAGAAAACTCAAACTGAGGATTCGGATGATGGGTCGGTAGCATCCAATGATACTGCAGAAATATTAAACCACTCACAGTATTTGATAGATACCGTGTTAGAGATGCTTTCTAAGTGGGAAGAGAAAGAGAAGGCGCAGCAGTGTAACGGTAGGGAAGAGCTACAAAATACTGAATTGTCACGTGAAGAAGCAGAAGAAATTCATGCTTATATTTACGATGAGGATGATGTGCTCTTATCTAAAGTGCCTGTGCAGGATGTTGATACTGTACTGATAGATTTAGGACAGGAGGTAAGTGAGAATGTAGAGGATAGCCTGTTGTGGGTCGATGAACCCAGTAACTGTGACCAGTTGTCACTTGAGAAGGAACCCGACGATAATAGCGAAAGTGGTTTAGCTGTAACTAGTGTTATGCCCGGTCTGGAGGCGCAGAATCGCTCAGACTACAGTAATTTGGGTCATGTTCAGCAAACTAAATGTAATGCAGTCGTGCGGTGTTTCGATTAAAAATTAATAGACCGACTGGAAAAGGCAGCTGAAAATGTAATTCAGGAAACCCCTACACACTTTGACCTAAATGTAATGAAGACAGATGTCGATCACTTTAGTTGGAGACAAATCCAAAAGGAACTATTGGATGAGTTTGAGGAAACACCTGTACAACCTACAAAAAGCCACCCTATAATAATAGTGAATATGTTGGTTATCAATGTACGTTGTCTCTTAGACAGTGGAAGTGAGGTGGTCCTTCTTTGATGCATTACCTAGTAAAGACAAGCTTACCGTAATTAGGGTATCAGGAATAAGAATAATTGGTGCTACTGGCAAGGTGTCAAAAACGGTAAAACAAGAAGCTTTGCTGCCTTTTAGCATTAATGGTAATTTAATTGATCGTCCAAGCTTAATTGAAAATAATCTCAGTATTCAGGTTTTAATTGGCATAGATTTCTTGTCAAAATATCAGGGTGTTGTTGACTTTGAAAGAAGCCAGTTAAAAATGGTCTTGCTGATAACCGGAGTAATTACGGTACCTTTTATTGATGAACGTGTAGTAACTAATGATGAAACTAGGGAGCTGCCTATACGAGTTCTGGAAAATGGGAGATATTGGGACGAAGGTGTTAATCTTAATAAAAGTAAGCTAAAGACAGAAGAAGAAGAAGCAATTAATTTGGACAAGATAGGAGCTAAATTGCAGGAAATCGATAAAATTTCAGCTAATCAGAAGGAAGAACTGAGACAGGTTTTAAAAGGGCATCATAAAGGTATTTTCAAATCGACATGGCGTGGTCAAAAGTTATGAATGTCAATTAAAGGTGAAACCTGGCCAAGTGCTTTTCAGGAAGCCATACCAGATACATGTAGCTAGGAAGGAGGCGGTTCGAAAGGAGATACGGAGAATGCTAGAGGGGGGTGTGATTGAAAAAGCAGTCAGTCAGTACAATAATCCTCTTGTTGTTGTACCAAAAAGAGACGGGAGTGTCAGATTGGTCTTGGACGCTCGTTGGTTGAATGAAATAGAGGTTAGGGAAAGTGATAGACCGCAGAACATGGATGAGTTATTGCAAAAGTTCCGGGGAGTAAAATTCTTAACTTCTATGGACATCACGTGTGGATATAGGAATTTGCCACTGGCGGAAAGTTCAAGGAAGTACACAGCTTTCTTGTACGAATGCCGTGTGGTACCTTTCGGACTTAATATCTCTGTTTGTGTCTTCGTACGTGTGATGTGCCATGTTTTAGGACAAGCCTTAATTAATAAAATCACAGTCTACGTAGATGATCTGTTAATAGCAACTCCTACCTGGGAAGAACACTTAGTTGTATTAGAGGAAGTGTTAGAGGCTACTGGGAGATGTGGCATGAAAGTAAAGAATGAAAAGACAGAGTGCGTTAAAAAGGAAATAGGTTTCTTGGGATATATGATAAGTGGAAAAGGTATTCTGCCTGACCCAGGCAAGCTAGCAGTCATTGAAAAATTTGAGGCTCCCAGAAACAAGAAGCAGCTGAGATCGATGTTCGGTCTTTTCGGCTGCTATTCGCGTTTTGTTAGTGATCAGGCTTTTAATGCGCCCTGTCTTCACCTCCTGCTGAAAAAAATAGCCCTTGGGTTTGGACAGCAGAATGCCAACAGGCGTACGAGGTGCTTCTGTAGGGAGGAGAGTGTTCTGTAACATCTACACAGTGTGGCAGCTGTGCAGTCCCATTTCAGGTCTCACTCTATCTACATCTTTCCTATCCACCAAAGTTTCGACTCTTTCTTTGCAATACAAAAATTTTCCGTCATGGCTATCAAGCCATGAGTTCTGTAACCATTCTATCCACCGATTAGTGAAGAAAATTCCTAATGTGACAAACCTAACAGTGACATAAACAACAGAGAAGTATGATGTAATCTAGATACAAAGGTATTTGAGTAACAAGTATGTATAGAACCCTGGTAATATTATAAGTATAAAGTTGTTGTGTTATTGGAAATGGTCCACCAACAGTAATTTAAAAAGATATACAAATTCGTTTACAAGCAGGATCTGACGTGGCAATGAAACCTATTGTATGCTGTAGAGCTAACTAATTAATAGTAAAAGAGATTGCTTAGCGTTATGAAAAATATGCAGATAAGTTATAAGAATGAACTCAACTTGTGTAGCAATGAATGGCAGTGTTATAGAATTGAACAATGTTTGTGGTTGAGACGTGAAGGACACGTCCCTGAAGTATTTATAAGGTTGGAGCTGGCCATTATTTTGGTGTTGGGTGTGCGGTGACACACCTACATGTATTGAGGTTATGAGTTGGAGGTGTGAATGCGACCATGGGTACCCTTATTAGATGAGACAGAGCAGCTCATGGTGTCCTATAGGTTTAAGGAAATTAGTATTACGCTCGTCCATAGTTACTTACTGAACTTTAGTGGTAGGTCGAGAGAGACTACCAGTGGTTTCAGCGTCCGATCGAGCGGAAATGGATTGCCACGTGAGCAAACTGATCAGCTGCAATACACTATAGATATGAAATAAATGTGCTATTCTATGCTTTAAATTTTAATGGAGTGAGTATTACTTAAGTTCATACACTAGCAAAGTAAGTAAGTACACAATTGCAGACGTGGAACTGACACAGCAGCAGAAAACCAATAAGTGGATTTAGTAGTCAACTAAACGTAGTGTGTTTTGAACACACAGAACTGTACTATTACCACAAGTTACTCACATGTACAAAGAAGCTGAGAAGACAACTAATAATCAAATATACTCATACTATCTCTAACAATAAGGTAATCGAAGATGAGTCAGCTAAGTAAATAAAATACAGATTTGGCAGGAATGTACCGAGCATTGGTTCAGTATTCCGGCCCAGAAATAATAAATTGAGATTAAATAGGATTTATGATTGTATGCCTTGAGCATAAATTTTCTCTAGTACGTGACTTCCGGCGTTTTGAGCCATTTGTTTACCGATTTTATGACAGTTAAGTAACCGCAAGAGTAAAATTGAAAAACTTCTGTTAACTTTGTTCCAGTAACATATTGAAAGATAAAATGTATATATCCCCATTTCATTATGACCCACCCTTAGATATTAAGTGAACAGAGTCTGAGGTACTCTTTTTGTTTGTTCTAGAGGACAAACCAGATAATGGCACCCTGGTAGCTGCGTGAAAGCGTGGAGTGGCTTGGACATAACTCACAGTGAGCCCTCCCCTTTGCCCATGCAATTTAGAGTGAACGTGAAGGACGCACACCATAGCAACTTCCCCTCCTCTACCCTTGTGAATGGAAGTGTAGAACGCCAGCCAAAGCGTCTACACCCACGTGTGTAAAAATGAAATTGTCATGATTTGTGAAATTTTCTGTCAGGTTTAGAAAAGACTACTAAGATAAAATTATCTGTTTATGTATCATGAATAACTGTGTTATTTTCTCTGAATTTGTGTATGTAAAAATATTTACAGACAATTTAATGGAGTTAAGATTATCATAATTTTACATATTTTTATATGTTTGTCTGTCTAAGGCAATATGTATGCCAAAGTGTTTCATTAACTTTGCTTAAATTTTGAGTGATAATGTTGCTTAAGAGGCAGTGAACATGCCAGCAATTTAAATAATTGAAGTACGTAATAAGTTTTCTTTTAATATTTCTATATGTTTACATTTCAATTTTAATTTTTTATAGGAAGTTAAGCTGTACTCTTGCTTCCCTTTTTGTAATTAATTTTTTTTATTTACATTCAAAAAAATTAAGTAGAGGGTGATGTAGGGAAGCAGCCTACTCACGCCATATAAAATTCAAATCAGTCTTTCCATTGGGTGCCAGCCAGTCCGCTGTAACTAGCTCTGATGTCATAAATGTTGCGCAATACTTTAAAAATCAAGTAAATAACCTGAAACGTTTCTAGCATGTCAGGAGTAATACTAAATCAATATGTGTTGAACATCAGTTCAATAACTTTAACCATTTTCGAAATTTGGACTTTTTATGTAAAAATCATTGGCGTAACAGAAAAGAGTTAGAAACTTAAAAATTTATATTTAGATTCCTTTTGCATAATAATTTAGTAGAGAGAGTATTCTGGATCTCACAAATTAAAATTTTAGTTGAAATTCATGATTTTCTGGTTTTTGTCTTGGAAATTAAAGAAGCAAGATAGATTGAGTAGGCCAATAAATAAAGCTAGGATGTTTTAATTTAACTAGAAAGGAGATCCGCTATAATCATTAAAATCTGAGAAGTTTCATCAGAATAACTATAAAACTATAGCGATCGCGTATCTCCAAAGGGCAAGTTCAGAGCTCGTCTACTGCGTGTAGTGTAATTAAATTTCCCTTAGCCGTCCGCACCGCGGCTTTATATGTAAGAACACTGCGCGAGAAAAGGAAGGCCCCAGTTCTCTCCAGACGCTGATTAGCGCGCCACCTGTGCTGGGAGTCGCGTCGTGTCGGTATCGTTGATATAAACAGCCTCGTATGCAGTAATAAGTTACTCTGGATACACGTAACCATGAAATCGTTTTCGAGTGAAGTGTTAATTTTGGGATGACGTTAATGATCTATCTTTAGTTTGCGTATGTCGTGTTTTCACGTGCCGCCGCAAGACAGACATTCTTCCATTATTAGCGTGGCGTTTGATGAACAATATCATCAAATTATGGCGAGCATTCACTTAAACATTTAATTTGAAAAGTTATAGTTGCATCAGCACATTAGACTTAGAACTGCTCTGGTAGATCGATTGTGTGGATTCTTTTTGGTCTGTGACTTTCAGAATATAGTGAACATTTTAGAGAGAATAGTTTCTGATTATGAATCCCAGACAATCTCCTAATTCCTCAGAGCTATAAGCTGTAGCTATAAATGTATTTCTCAGATGAAGTGGGCACTAGGAATTCTAATTACAGGCTTCACGTTTTACTAATCACTTTCTGGTTCCCAATATTGTAGTTAAAGAGCCAGTGTTGCGAACACCAAACAATAGCATTAAATAAATAATAGGAACATTATAATTATTCCACCCACAGCCCCACAGCTGGCATTTTTTAGTAGAGGAGATGATGAAAATCAGCTAGTAACGAGTAAAAATTTGTCAAAATCTGCTCAGAAACTAGATTTATGTCTTAACGTTGTGGGGAGGTAACGAATAGCGACATCTTTCCACTTGCTACATGTAGTTATTCGATACAGTCGTAAACAAAAGTACAGAACAGTCAGCAGTTCTGTAATAATGAACTGTGAGGTTTTTATTATAAGTGTCTGCTTGGCGTAATCACAGAGACATAACGAGTACATAACCCACCGACGTTGCATAGTGGCTTAGATGGAGGAGGAGTATCCTAGACAACCATGGCTCTAATGTCCCTCCAGCTATCAAAGTAAATGCGACTGTTTCCTATGTAATGGACACTAATATCTCAACTCAACTCTTATTCTACTTGAGCATGAGCGTTATCTCTAATGACTCTGTTGTTGACAGGACATTACATCCTGTTTTTCCTTCAACTTCTAGTACATGGGAATTTCAGAAGGTGTCTTTAAAATACATTGGCCGGCCGCGGCGGACAAGCGGTTCTAGGCGCTCAGTCCGGAACCGCGCGACTGCTGCGGCCACAGGTTCGAATCCTGCCTCGGGCATGGATGTGTGTGATATCCTTCGGATAGTTAGGTTTAAGTAGTTCTAACTTCTAGGGGACTGATGACCACAGATGTTAAGTCCCATAGTGCTCAGAGCCATTTCAACATATTTTTTTTAAATACATAGCTTGGTAGGTGACAACACAGGAAATTGTCCTCAGAAACTGACCAATACGTCCATTACATTGCTACACATAGAGATCGAATGAAACGACTTTTTACTAGATTGTCTTCCGCGATTAGGTAAGACCTCTTAGACAGATAACCAGTGCTTGGATGTAAGACGATCAGTAGTCTCTTATCTGCTTACTTCTACGCTACGTCAAAAAGACACAGGGGAATGGTTCAAGAAAACGACGGTACCTAACCATTTCGGGGGAATACATATTAATGGCCAAAATATTATGACCACTAACTCCTGCGACTTTGAATGGAACCTGTCGGCTTGATGGCGATAAGGGAAGTACATAAACAGAGAAGACACGAATGGGGAATCTTTCTACTGTCAACAAGGGCCTCGAATGGGGATATCCCAGATTACTTTGGTCCACCGCCTCGGAACAAACATCTCGGAAATGGCGAAGCTGGTCGTTTGTTCGCGTGCTACTGTCGTGAACAGCTATGGAAAATGGTTCAATGACGGTGAAACCACGGGTAGGCAACAAGAAATTGGACGTCCACACCTCATTAAAGAACGCTCCCTACAGAAGACAGTACAATGCTGTGATGGCACGTTTCGGAGCTTATCGATCGGCGCTCATTGTTGAACGTGTGGTTTACCACAGACTGTCCTTTCTCCTGATAAGGGTATTTCATATGCTTGTTTCGACACCTATACTATTTACTGTATCTTCGTTTTCTACTTTACTTCTATACCACTGCATTTCAGATACTTCCATCGCCTTCTTTTCAGGCACAACGGTACATATTGCACTTCCATACAATGCTTATTCTTTCAGAACTTTTCAATATCTGATAACAGTAGAACTCTTTTACTTCAGGCGTGCTGTTTAATCTTACATCATGCAATGTAAAATTCTTTATCTTCCACTGCCTCATCGATCTCAGTTTTAGTGCCATGCCGAAAGTAATCTCCTTTCTGTTAATCCTCGTCATCGCTGGCCGCTGTGGCCGAGCGGTTCAAGGCGCTTCAGTCCGGAACCGCGCTACTGCAACGGTCGCAGGATCGAATTCTGCCTCGGTCATGGATGTGTGTGATGTCATTAGGTTAGTTAGGTTTAAGTAGTTCTAGGTGCAGGGGAATGATGACCTCAGATGTTAAGTCCCAAAGTGCTTAGAGCCATTTGAACCATCCTTGTCATCGCTGTCAGTGCTCTGTTCATCCTTAAGTTGTATTTTAAGTATGTTGTCTATCAGTTTTGGTAGGTCTTTTAAGTCTCCTTTGAAACCTGCAAATACGCTATGTCGCATCCGAAACAGAGCAATTGTTTCCTTACAACGTGCACATATTTCCTCAACAGCTATAGTTTTCCACTTCCGCCTCTGCTTCTTTGTCCTAAAAATTTAAGAAAAGTGGTGATACGCTACAATTCTTCTCTCCACACTTCTTAATAAGAGCTACTGTTTCTTGTACTTACACTTTTAAATTCCAACTTGGGAGTGGAAAATAAGCGCACACAGCTGATTCCTGTGCTTCCCCTTCTTTGTGTTCTGTATCTAGACCTGACCTGACGGGGGAGAGGGTCAGTCACGAAATAAATAGAAAATAAATGAAGCTAAATATTTAGCTTTACAGACGTTTCGCAGATTTTGAGATGCTACTCTAGTATCAAAGATGCCACAGTGAAAACAAGCCATATCAAAACTTCCGAAGGTGTTAACGCCATTAAGTTTAAATTGGCTGTATATCTTAAAAATATCTGTCGAATTTTGTACATAGTTCTAGTGTTTACTGATTGCTATACTCACAATATCCTTCAGACACAATGTCGCTGGCGGTTTGGTGCAGTACACCATTCTTGTGTATCTGGAAAGTCCTCATTACCTTCTTATTCATTCTCCAGTAAAGACTTCCGGTGTGCTGTCAGTGATTTTTATTGGAATTCTCAAACGTTTTAGGGCAACTGCCCCCCTAAGCTTAACTGAAAACATAAATCGTCTTCTCGGTAATACTTTAACAATTTTATTGGAGAAAGTCGGAGTCTTAGACTAAACTATCAAATTAGAAAGGTACGACAGAAAGACAGATAAGAATTTTCGAAGTTGTGGCTGCATCGGCAGCAATCCTAAGCGAGCTTAAGACAGAACACCTGAAATGCCACGGCGATGTGTAGTTGGAGAGTGTCACACCGACAAGGGAGACCAGTCACTTGTAGTGGCGTCAGTCGGGTAGTGAGCCTCATGGTGGCAGTTCAACCTGGAGTGCAAGTACTGTGCAAGTTTGCTTCAACGATCCGTTTATTTCTCAAAGTACAATCGTAACGGTATTCACTAGAAACAATTGCAGAATTATGTAATGCAAAATCTGACTTCTCCTTAACGCCTCCCTCCAGTAGCAGATAAACTGGGTAAGTCGCTTTAATTTCAAACGTATTGTAGGCGTAGAAGAAATTCGGAAGAAAAATGTGACCGAAGAATACTGAATTTACTATGACGATGGAGTCACCTTTCACGGACGACAAAGCTCTAGTTTAGTGGCGTATACGGGTAGTTCTATGTTACAAAATCTTATTACATAAACTGCCTCAAAGACAATGGTTACCAAAAAAAAAAAGGACCTGTAAGTTCCGTCACAAGAGACAGCTGGTCTTGATTAGTTTTAAAAAAGAATAGAATTACTGATGGAGGTAATGAAGTGTGTCGTTAGTATTGAAATATGATTGGGATAGAAGATCTTAGTCCTTCATTCTACCTGGAGAATTGATTGCGAATACTTCAGCGATAAACTCCAATCCAGCTGGCTTGAGATAGAACAAGGATGTGATTCTCTTGTGTTCAGGAGGGATGATATTAACCTTGTTTCTAAAGCAGGTTTCACTACTACTTCCTCTTTGATGGCTGCCTCACCTTTCACGGATGACAAACCTCTCAGGTCGACGCAATGCGGCCACAAAATGTCAAGACATCGAGCTGTGAATTCTCAAGCCTGGCTTTCTTAGTCACATAAGAAAGAAATGCATGGCAGGGGAATTATTCGAAAAAAAATCTACACAAATATTCGCTACTGACAACCTGATGAAATGTTACTAACTTCGTAATACCGTTTAGCTACAGCTGTACGTACTCTGTAGTTGTAACAAATGATTTGAAGATAGGCAGCTGGCCCCAAATCTATCACATGGAAATATAGAAAGGCGATCTGGAGACTGAATTTAGACACTTTCCCCTAATTGAAGTCTGCCTGCCTAGGTGGGTGGTAACGTGCTTGCCTCCCATGCACTGAGCCCGTGTTCTATTCCCGGTCGGGTTGGGGATTTTCTCCGCTCAGGGACTGGGTGTTGTGTTGTCATCATCATTTCATCCTCGTCATCGGCTGCAAGTTGCCCGATGTGGCGCCCACTGAATTTAGATTTGTACTTGGCGGCTGAACCTGAATGGGACCTCCCGGCCAACAATGCCATACGATCATCTCAATTTTTCGTAATTAACGATCGCGATAATTACATGAAGACGAATACGCCTCGTTGTGGTGTTCCCGTTTGTATTCATCTTTCTGTTTGGAACTGTTTATCTTATCAAATTTTCACTGTACCTTGTGATATCCTTTTCATGTTGTCTTATGTTCCATGGGGCTCAAATTTTCACGTTTTCGTGTATCTTGCCCGATTTAAGTGTTGCTTTCATATTTATACAGTTATTGTCTTGTACTGTACCGTCACCGTAATTTCCAAATTCATGATATTAGTTACTTGAATGAGGACACCACTGTATGAATTGCTTTGTGAATCATGTGGAAGTGATACTGAAGGGAAGTTTATGAATCTCTGATACTCCATGTGATACAGCTGTAAACTGTCAGTTTCAATATATATATAGGACTTGACAACATTATTTCTATCACCAAAATCTGTCATGTTTGAGAAGGAAAGCCGTCCATAAAATGTTTATTCCGCCAGACTGATTTAAATGTTTTAACCCTATACAGTATTTAGCTAATCAATTTCTCAAGAAAATTATAGTATTTTGTCACTATATCTATTTTAATAGTCGTTCCACTTGTAATTCCCTTAATGGATTAAGTGTTAATTCCTACCAAACTTCTTACGTTGTCCGCCAGGCTCCCCACTATTTTCTGCCATTTTGAAACCTTAAAAACGGCGATACTCAACAGCAGACATGCCTGCAGCAGCGTGCACGTCGCGTTGGCGCCGCACTGAAATTGCTGCTGAGTTGTGACGAATCCAGCAATTTTGCTCTGTCGTGTTAATCCCGTCAACTGTAGCTACCCTCTAAATACAGAAACAATTGTTTTCGTTTAACAAATACTACTCTTGGTTTTTGCTTCCAGTTTAATTCTTTTTTACTCCTCCTCAAAGTAACAAGTTAACTTTTTGAAGTTGTACGCCAAGTCAACTACTATTAGCTAATGTCAAAACGCCTACTCCAAGTTCTGGTTCATATACTCCTATTTCAAGGTAAGTCAGCCTTTTCTGTTTCGAGCGACGTGAATTCTTCCCGCTACGGCAATTATTACTAGTTTAGTGAAAGAGCTATTTCTGGGTCAGAGGAAGTAAATTTTACTTAACAGTCCAATTCAAATATTTTTGTATTCTGACATGTAACAAACTGTTTGCAAATTATGATTTATAATTTGTTTAACTTAATGCTTGCGTCCTCTTGGGTAAAATATTCCGGAGGTAAAATAGTCCCCCATTCGGATCTCCGGGCGGGGACTACTCAAGAAGACGTCGTTATCAGGAGAAAGAAAACTGGCGTTCTACGGATCGGAGCGTGGAATGTCAGATCCCTTAATCGGGCAGGTAGGTTAGAAAATTTAAAATGGGAAATGGATAGGTTAAAGCTAGATATAGTGGGAATTAGTGAAGTTCGGTGGCAGGAGGAACAAGACTTTTGGTCAGGTGAATACAGGGTTATAAATACAAAATCAAATAGGGGTAATGCAGGAGTAGGTTTAATAATGAACTAAAAAAATAGGAGTGCGGGTAAGCTGCTACAAACAGCATAGTGAACGAGTTATTGTGGCCAAGATAGATACGAAGCCCATGCCTACCACAGTAGTAAAATGTTTATATGCCAAGTAGCTCTGTAGATGATGAAGAAATTGATGAAATGTATGATGAGATAAAAGGAATTATTCAGGTAGTGAAGGGGGCCGAAAATTTAATAGTCATGGGTGACTGGAATTCGAGAGTAGGAAAAGGGAGAGAGGGAAACATAGTGGGTGAATATGGATTGGGGGAGAGAAATGAAAGAGGAAGCCATCTGGTAGAATTTTGCACAGAGCATAACTTAATCATAACAACCACTTGGTTCAAGAATCATAAAAGAAGGTTGTATACATGGAAGAATCCTAGAGATACTAGAAGGTATTAGATAGAGTATATAATGGTAAGGCAAAGATTTAGGAACCAGGTTTTAAGTTGTAAGACATTTCCAGGGGCAGATGTGGACTCTGACCACAATATATTGGTTATGAACTGTAGATTAAAACTGAAGAAACTGCAAAAAGGTGAGAATTTAAGGAGATGGGACCAGGATAAACTGACTAAACCAGAGGTTGTACAGAGTTACAGGAAGAGCATAAGGGAACAATTGACAGGAATGGGGGAAAGAAATACAGTATAAGAAGAATGGGTAACTCTGAGAGATGAAAAGGTGAAGGCAGTAGAGGATCAAGTAGGTAAAAAGACGAAGGATAGTAGAAACACTTGGGTAACAAAAGAAATATTGAATTTAATTGATGAAAGGAGAAAATATAAAAACGCAGTAAATGAAGCAGGCAAAAAGGAATACAAACGTCTCAAAAATGTGATCGACAGGAAGTGCAAAATGGCTAAGCAGGGATGGCTAGAGGACAAATGTAAGGATGTAGAGGCTTAACTCACTAGGGGCAAGATAGATACTGCCTACAGGAAAATGAAAGAGGCCTTTGGAGAAAAGTATCGGGTAATATCAAAAGCAGCAGCGAACGGTATAACAGGTGTAGGATTCGTTATGAATAGGAAGGTAGGCCAGAGGGTGTGTTACTGTGAACAGTTCAGTGACCGGGTTGTTCTAATCAGAATCGACAGCAGACCAACGTCGCAAGCTGAAGATGAACAGATAGAGAAAGTGTATGAGGATATTGAAAGGGTAATGCAGTATGTAAAGGGGGACGAAAATCTAATAGTCATGGGCGACTGGAATGCAGTTGTAGGGGAGGGAGTAGAAGAAAAGGTTACAGCAGAATATGGCCTTGGGACAAGGAATGAAAGAGGAGAAAGAAAAAATGGCTCTGAGCACTATGAGACTCAACTGCTGAGGTCATTAGTCCCCTAGAACTTAGAACTAGTTAAACCTACGGACATCACAAACATCCATGCCCGAGGCAGGTTTCGAACCTGCGACCGTAGCGGTCTTGCGGTTCCAGACTGCAGCGCCTTTAACCGCACGGCCACTTCGGCCGGCGAGGAGAAAGACTAATTGAGTTCTGTAACAAGTTTCAGCTAACAATAGCGAATACCCTGTTCAAGAATCACAAGAGGAGGAGGTATACTTGGAAAAGGCCGGGAGATACGGGAAGATTTCAATTAGATTACATCATGGTCAGACAGAGATTCCGAAATCAGATACAGGATTGTAAGGCGTACCCAGGAGCAGATATAGACTCGGATCACAATGTAGTAGTGATGAAGAGTAGGCTGAAGTTCAAGACATTAGTCAGGAAGAATCAATACGCAAAGAAGTTCTAAGGAATGACGAGATACGTTTGAAGTTCTCTAACGCTATAGATACAGCAATAAGGAATAGCGCAGTAGGCAGTACAGTTGAAGAGGAATGGACATCTCTAAAAAGGGCCATCACAGAAGTTGGGAAGGGAAACATAGGTACAAAGAAGGTAGCTGCGAAGAAACCATGGATAACAGAAGAAATACTTCAGTTGATTGGTGAAAGGAGGAAGTACAAACATGTTCCGGGAAAATCAGGAATACAGTAATACAAGTCGCTGAGGAATGAAATAAATAGGAAGTGCAGGGAAGCTAAGACGAAATGGCTGCAGGAAAAATGTGAAGACATCGAAAAAGATATGATTGTCGGAAGGACAGACTCAGCATACAGGAAAGTCAAAACAACCTTTGGTGACATTAAAAGCAACGGTGGTAACATTAAGAGTGCAACGGGAATTCCACTGTTAAATGCAGAGGAGAGAGCAGATAGGTGGAAAGAATACACTGAATGCCTCTATGAGGGTGAAGATTTGTCTGATGTGATAGAAGAAGAAACAGGAGTCGATTTAGAAGAGATAGGGGATCCAGTATTAGAATCAGAATTTAAAAGAGCTTTGGAGGACTTACGGTCAAATAAGGCAGAAGGGATAGATAACATTCCATCTGAATTTCTAAAATCATTGGGGGAAGTGGCGACAAAACGACTATTCACGTTGGTGTGTAGAATATATGAGTCTGGCGATATATCATCTGACTTTCGGAAAAGCATCATCCACACAATTCCGAAGACGGCAAGAGCTGACAAGTGCAACAATTATCGCACAATCAGCTTGACAGTTCATGCATCGAAGCTGCTTACAAGAATAATAATGGGAGCAAGGCTAAAGAAAAATCAAGACACTTTCATAGGATTTGTCGACCTGGAAAATGGTGCAAGCTGTTCGAGATTCTGAAAAAAAGTAGGGGTAAGCTATAGGGAGAGACGGGTATTATACAATATGTACAACAACCAAGAGGGAATAATAAGAGTGGACGATCAAGAACGAAGTGCTCGTATTAAGAAGGGTGTAAGACAAGGCTGTAGCCTCTCGCCCCTACTCTTCAATCTGTACATCGAGGAAGCAATGATGGAAATAAAAGAAAGGTTCAGATGTGGAATTAAAATACAAGGTGAAAGGATATCAATGATACGATTAGCTGACGACATTGCTATTCTGAGTGAAAGTGAAGAAGAATTAAATGATCTGCTGAACGGAATGAACAGTCTGATGAGTACACAGTATGGTTTGAGAGTAAATCGAAGAAAGACGAAGGTAATGAGAAGTAGTAGAAATGAGAACAGCGAGAAACTTAACATCAGGATTGATGGTCACGAAGTCAATGAAGTTAAGGAATTCTGCTACCTAGGCAGTAAAATAACCAATGACGGACGAAGCAAGGAGGACATCAAAAGCAGACTCACTATGGCAAAAAAGGCATTTATGGCCAAGAGAAGTCTACTAATATCAAACACCGACCTTAATTTGAGGAAGAAATTTCTGAGGATGTACGTCTGGAGTACAGCATTGTATGGTAGTGAAACATGGACTGTGGGAAACCGGAACAGAAGAGAATTGAAGCATTTGAGATGTGGTGCTATAGACGAATGTTGAAAATTAGGTGGACTGATAAGGTAAGGAATGAGGAGGTTCTACGCAGAACCGGAGAGGAAAGGAATATGTGGAAAACACTGATAAGGAGAAGGGACAGGATGATAGGACATCTGCTAACACATGAGGGAATGACTTCCATGATACTAGAGGGAGCTGTAGAGGGCAAAAACTGTAGAGGAAGACAGAGATTGGAATACGTCAAGCAAATAATTGGGAACGTAGGTTGCAAGTGCTACACTGAGATGCAGAGGTTAGCACAGGAAAGGAATTCGTGGCGGGCCGCATCAAACCAGTCAGTAGACTGATGACAAAAAAAAGAAGCTGATTCTAAGTGAAGAACTACTAGTTAAGGCTATTCTACACCAAGTCAACCAATAGTGCTTAGTCGAGTAATTCCTACTTCAGGTCAAGATTATAGCAAATTTGTGTGTGTGTGGGGGCGGGGGGGGGGGAATTAATTATTGCTTACTCCAGCCAAGTCAGCTACTCTGAATATCGATTAACGGAACTGTTTGCAGCTTCTTACTTCTCTTCATCGTCTACGACAGGCCACGATTGAAATGTCTTAAGTTTCAACCAAGTCAAGTTCCTTTAATATGACAATTCAACTATTCCTGAGTCAGTGACTCCCAGCTCTGTATCTCAGAATCTCCTGTTTCTTTTCATATATATTTTTTTCTTATTTCGATTAAACCATTCATTGCTGTAAAGTAAGCATTTTAGACATTTGCGTGTCATTTATAGTTCTTCAATCGACAGGAACTACATGTGATACGATAGAGTAAATACAGCTGCGAAACGGTATTAAAATTAATGCGGAACACAAACGCCAAAGAATGAAGAATTAGATATTGGTAATAATTACTGTTACTTTCTTGAGGAGCAGAAAATAGTCGGTATTCTAATTACGACGAGGACTTAATTAGCGTTGTGTATAATGGAACCCTTCGTCGGCAGAGGGATTTAAGGTACTGAAGCTTAGCTCAGGAAGAGTGTTACTGATCGATTCAGATCGCATCAAAATGTTTCGACGTCAGGCAGTAGACACAAAAGGGGAATGGTTTATTCGCTTAGCCCTTAAAGCAACATATCGCTGGTGAAACGCAGATCCTCTGGTGTCTGCTGTTCAACTAACGTGAGACTAGTTCAGACATTGATACCAACGAGAAGGTACAGCTTATAGTGAAATTCTCTTAGTACAGTTTCGATTCGGTAGAAAATTTTTCTGCGTGACTGCTAGAAGAAAAGCAGCCCTAAAAATGTTAAAGGCCAGGCGCTACCGACACTGACACCGGTGGATAAAGAAAAATGCAGTCGGCCTCCATCCACGCGATGCTATTTACGAGGCATAAAGTCGTGACCGTTTATGTTCGACTTTTATAGCTCACGAGGTTATTGAAAAAACGTGCTGATGCATGAAATGAATATCCCAGTAAACCGAGCGAACTCTCTGAACACGTACTAGCCTGGCACATGGGAGCCAGTATCTAAGCAAAAGCACGTTCAAAGCGTTATGGATGTGCATTTGTACACAAGTATATTGCATTTCCCTAAGACAAGCGATTTTTAGGGTAACGTTCACTAAACTGGTGGAAGGTAGCTCGAGCGCGACTTGTTTACAAAAGACGAGTACAATAAACGTTCGAGTGGATCATTTGGTTCAAATCGTTCAAATGGCTCTGAGCACTGTGGGACTTAACATCTGAGGTCATCAGTCCCCTAGAACTTAGGACTACTTAAACATAACTAACCTAAGGACATCACACACATCCATGCCCGAGGCAGGATTCGAACCTGCGACCGTAGCAGTCACGCTGTTCCAGACTGTAGCGCCTAGAACCGCTCGGCCACTACCAAGGGGATCATTTCACATAAGCTATATCCAAATGCAAACATGCTGCCACACTTATGAAATTGTGAATTTCTGTTTATTCTATGGCAAGTCACTTGAAAAATAATTTGATGAAAACATGGAAGCTGTCTGTCGATGTAAGGGTGAATTCAAACCAATTTAGGGTGCTGTTTCGCCTAACTAAACACAAACCAAAATGAAGCTGGTTGTTGGTGATTGTACAAACATTCCATACCACATAACAGCCACGGTTCTCCAAAAAGTAATTACTTGAAGAAATAGTGTTAGACTGGAAAACTGACCTTCTGCATCTGTGAATTAGTTATCTATAAGGTTTCCAGACAAATCTTAGTGTAAGTTCTCCTTCCCAACACCTACGTTTCTGCGGTAATTTCACCTTAAATCATTCAGGATATATACTGGTGTATAGTTAACGAGTCTCGAAGAATCCCGTGATTGTCCGTAGATAGCACTGAAATACGAAGTTCCAGTTTACTTCGTGCGATTGTACACATTCAATTACATTCATTTATGTTGCCACCACACATACAAACACATTATATATATATATATATATATATATATATATATATATATATATATATATGCAACATTTCTATAGTCTTGTCGGTCAGGCATGATTCCTTCAGTGCGGATGCCCACTAGGTGTAGTTTCAAATGGCTCTGAGCACTATGGGACTTAACTTCTGTGGTCATCAGTCCCCTAGAACTTAGGACTACTTAAACCTAACAAACCTAAGGACATCACACACATCCATGCCCGAGGCTGGATTCGAACCTGCGACCGTATTGGTCGCGCGGTTCCAGACTGTAGCGCCTAGAACCGCTCGGCCACCCCGGCCGGCGGTGTCGTTTCATCTCGCGAGAATATAGGTCGTCCTGCGAGCAACAGGTACAAAGACTGTGTGCACTGAGGAGAGATGGAACTGGAAGAAACACACGGAAGATCTGCTGAAATCGTTAGGTACAGCTACTTATGCTGTTACGGTCATTGCAAATTTTGGTAATATACGTATCAGTAAATTAGCCTACTATGCCTGTTTTCATTCAGTGCTTTCATATGGCATCATATTTTGCGGTAATTCATCATTAAGAGAAAAAGTATTCATTGCACAAAAGCTTGTAATGAGAGTAATAGCTGCAGCCGACCCGAGATCACCTTGCAGACATTTATGTGAGGAAATCGGGATATTCACAGTACCTTCGGAATATATATATATATATATATATATATATATATATATATATATATATATATATATATATATATATATGGGGGCAGAGGATTTAACTGTCGCATATAGGCAGCGTTCAATCCATAAGTGTTCAGAACATGATAATTACTAGATGCTGAAATACTACAATATGGCAAACAGTCCGATGCCTCTCAGAATATCTTTAGCTTTGCATTAATATATCAACAAACCACAAATAACACTAGAAGCAGCAAGGGAATGACAAGAAATGAATAAAATAATTAAATACTACCTCAGGAAGAAGTATACAAAAAGTATTCCAACATATCAAAACTCCAAATTAATACTTATATAATCAGTTAACAGGAGGAACAGTAAATAGATAGTAAATAAAACCACGCTACCCACTGCTCATCACAGGCCACAAAAAATGTCGTTAATTATTTGCTGCCGCCTGCACTAAAATATAGAAGATGAAAATTCATTGAGTGCTATTAACAATGGAACACAGATCTTTCAGGATTTAACACACTAGGCCCTGCAGCGCCATCCCTTTATGTCAATATAATAACTTACAAGACTTCGAAAACAGAGCGCACAACTTCTTGTAACACTGTCGTGGCCAACACGAAGGAATTATCCGAATAGGACGGGGCTCCGTTCGAAGCGGGATCATCACTGAAGATAGTTCGACTCCACTCAATGAGATTCCAGGCCAAAGACGCTTGTAGAGACACCCCGGAGAGCGGTGGGATGCCAACCCAACTGACGCCCGCCATACGGCCTGTCTTCTAGGAGTGATGGTCTGGGGTGCCCTTTCTTTTCACATCAGGAACCATTCGGTTGTCATCACCGGCACTCTTACAGCACATCGCTACGTCGACGATATTCTACGTCCAGTTTTGTTGCCCTTCATAGCAAGCCCGCCTGAGCTTACATTTCAGCAAGACAGTGGCCACCAGCACACGGCCAGAGATTCTACTGCTGGTCTTTGTGCTTGATAACAGCTATCTTGACCATAAATGTCGCTGGATCTCTCCCCGAGTGCGAACATTAGGAACATTATGGGCAGGACCCTCCAACCAGCTCGGGATTTTCACTATTAACGCTCCAGAGGGACAATTTGGCACGACATTTCTCAGGAAAACCCCCAGCAGCTGTAACAGTCAATGCCAGCCGAATGGCTGCTGGGATAAGGCCAGAAGTGAACCAATGCGTTACTGACTTGAGCAATTTGTGAAGCTCCTTCTCTAGGCAAATTATCCATTTTTTCTGAAATTGTAATAATTTATTTGCCTGTACATGTACATCATATGAACCGCTTTCCTCTCATTCGGATACTTCCTTCGTGTTGCTTTGTTTCTTTGTCTTGAAGAGTACCAACTTGAGTCTCTTGCACCCTTTGCTGGATCAACAATGTCAAGCCGCCGGCCGTTTCCCCAGAAAGGAACTAATGCCCCATCTTGATAGCAGGGCGCTGCAAGCCCCGGCACCAGATGCCATCAGGCAGCCTCCACTGCTTTGCTGCACGCACTTCCCCGTCCACCTCATCCAGTTGATTAACTTTTCAGATACTCGCTTCCTGTAGTGACTTCGTGCTGCCGACTTGACACTGTCACATCTCCACTGTGGCTCCTCACCATCCTTTGGACCTACGGGCAGCAGCAAAGCGCCACATGTCGCCCCGTTTCCAACTGCTTTCCCACTCGCCCACCAACTCCCTGAGCCAGTTACACCCGTACATGAAGGTGATCGGATGGCGCGCCAACCATGTCCCAGCAAAACACTTGAAGTCCCGCTGCTGTTCAGAGCCCCCAGTGTTGACTAAGTAGATGGCGCTTCCCTGTTCCATCATTGACTGTCTGCTGTCACTCCACAGCACTCCTCCCGTCGCCGTGTGACTGTATTCAACGAATTTGCAGTCGCAGGTACACTCTTCCTCGTTAGGAATGAAACATAAGTGCTCGAGCCAACTGACAGGTGCGACGAGACCTCAACTGTGTCATGAAAAGCTACTTCATGCCACACAGTAATAAGCTATATACACAAACTTTCTCCGTGAATCAGTACATTTATTATTGAAACCATATCAGTATACTTATAGTTTCTGAGATTCGCGTTCACTTAAGGGTGAGAGAACTTCAATTCATAATATTTGTGGAAGATAAAAGACGGAGATGTATATTAAAGTATAGTTTCTGGCCACGTTTTTCTGCTCTATGCAGCAATAGTGGCTATATATTACTACTATTTTTTGCTCTCTGACTGCCTCATCAGTACCTAACAAGCCCTTAGCTTCTGCCATAACTACGAAATGTCACACCAAACGCAAATGAAATATGGAAGCAATAACAATAGATATACCACATATCACTAAAATTTTAAACGATAATCATAGACCTTCTTCGTAAATCAGTGTGTAATTCAAAACCGAATCAAAATCTCTACACTAGTTTATGATATTAACCTTCACATGTAGACAGATAAACGCGATGGGTAGTTTTGTAGGTCGGCTTGAAGTACTTTGTCATCTGGATAGACCGCAAGTGCTATACCAAACTGCTCATCTTCCTTTGTTCTACACTACAGTTGTACAATGTAAACATTGAAAATATCTAAATAATACAGAAAATTATACAAATTTACATTAAATATGTTCTATCTCATATAGCATTCGGTATAGGCCATATGTCCATATGACCGGCCGGTGTGGCCGTGCGGTTCTAGGCGCTTCAGTCTGGAACCGCGTGACCGCTACGGTTGCAGGTTCGAATCCTGCCTCGGGCATGGATGTGAGTGATGTCCTTAGGTTTAAGTAGCTCTAAGTTCTAGGGGACTGATGACCACAGATGTTAAGTCCCATAGTGCTCAGAGCCATTTGAACCATTTGAATCATATGTCCGTATGAGGTTATTTGTTCAGAATCACTAACACTATCGCCACTCATAGCATGTACCTTCCCTCCTGATTCATCCTGTATATGCCATCTGTGCAACAGTTATAATTGCAGATGTTCCAATTGGGGCCGAGGATGCTGTCTGGACATTATATCAGTATTTACGCCACCTGCAGACTAATAATTACTGTCTTTAGTCCTGTGGTACTTCTATGTACATGTGGCACAAAATGGCTCTGAGCACTATGGGACTTAACATCTGAGGTCATCAGTCCCATCGAACTTAGAACTACTTAAAACTATCTAACTTAAGGACATCACATACATCCCTAACCGAGGCAAGATTCGAGCCTGGGACCGTAGTGGTCGCGCGGTTCCAGACTGAAGCGCTTAGAACCGCTCGGCCACACCGGACGGTACATGTGGCGCAAGCAAGCCATTAATGCTAATTTTCCCCTGGGCACCAGGTCAGGTTTTGAAGTGTGGAAGTGTTTACGCAAAACGTTAGTCTATACTGACAGGGGTAGTCCTCTTAGCGGTGCAGTTACAACCGTGCAGAAAAATCAGGTAGTAAATTTTGTAACGTGTTCGCGGGAAGACTGTTCGACACACACAGAAATCACCTAGCAGAATCAAGTTGTTACATACTGAAGTACTACATAGGGCCTATAAAAATATCCACATTTAGACCTTTTATATAAAAGGAAACATGTATCAGTGCATATATTTTTATAGGGTATATGTAGTGCTTTAACATATCACATCAGTGTGGTAGTTGTTTCTTCTGCATGTCTAAGTCTTCCTATTGAGTGTCCACACATCTGCCCTTGAGCACTTGACCTGGTGCCCGGAGGGGTAGTAAGCATTACTGGCTCGCTTGTGCAATAATAAAAATTAAGCAGGATTCTGGCAGAATGATGTGGAAGGATCAGGGTTGTTGTAGGGAAGGCGAGTGAGTGGGGGAAGAGCAGGAGAGCAGGGACATGAGACAAACATGCTAAAGTTATCGAGAACGTTGTATATACAAGGTTACTGGAGCACTTAAATTCACATAATTTGCTGTCAAATGTAGAGTTTGGTTTTAGAAATGGTCTAACAACTGATAATGCTACATTCTATTTTCTCTGTGAGGTTCTGGATGGATTAAATAAAAGGATGCGAGCGCTAGGTGTTTTCTTTGATTTAACGAAGGCTTTTGACTGTGTTGACCACAAAATATTACTGCAGAAGTAGGACCATTATGGAGTAAGGGGAGTAGCTTACAATTGGTTCGCCTCTTACTTTAAGAACAGAAAGCAAAAGCTAATTCTCCGCAAAATTGAGAGTAGTATTGATGTTCAGTCCCAATGGGGCACTGTTAAGTGGGGTTTTCCCCAAGGGTCGGTGCTGGGGCCACTGCTGTTTCTTATTTATATAAATGATATGCCTTCTAGCATTACAGGTGATTCAAAAACATTTCTGTTTGCTGACGACAAGAGCTTGGTTGTGAAGGAACTTGTGTGTAATATTGAAACAGTATCAAATAATGTAGTTCATGATATAAGTTCGTGGCTTGTGGAAAATAATTTGATGCTAAATCACAGTAAGACTCAGTGTTTACAGTTTCTAACTCACAATTCAACAAGGACCGATATTTTGATCACACAGAATGGGCATATTATAAACGAGACGGAACAGTTCAAGTTCCTAGGCGTTCGGATAGGTAGTAAGCTGTTGTGGAAAGCCCATGTCCAGGATCTTGTTCAGAAACTAAATGCTGCTTTATTTACCATTAGAACAGTATCTGAAATAAGTGACAGTTCAACACGAAAAGTAGTCTACTTCACATATTTTCATACGCTCATGTCGTACGGTATTATTTTTTTTAGGTTATTCTTCTGATTCAAAAAAAATATTTTCTGCTCAAAAACGGGCTGTTCGAGCTGTATGTAGTGTAAGTTCGAGAACCTCTTGTCGACCCCTATTCAATAGTCTGGGAATTCTGACATTGCCCTCACAGTATATATTTTCTTTAATGTCGTTTGTTGTTAGCAATATTAGCCTATTCCCAATAGTTATCAGCTTTCACTCAGTTAATACTAGGCAGAAATCAAATCTGCATGTGGAATGCACTTCCTTGACTCTTGTGCAGAATGGAGTGCAGTACTCTGCTGCATCCATTTTCAATAAGCTGCCACAATAACTCAAAAATCTTAGCAGTAGACCAAACTCTTTTAAGTCTAAACTGAAGAGTTTCCTCATGGCTCACTCCTTCTATTCTGTCGAGGAGCTCCTGGAAGAGCTAAAAAATTAAGCAAATTCCAGTGTTACATTGTTGATTTTCTTTATTTAAAATTAAGACATGTCGCCTGAATATATTTTTTTATATTTCATTTTATCTGTTTCTAGTATCGTGTTGTAATTTCGTGTATTGACTCGATCCATGACCATGGAGACTTCTCCTTAATTTGGTCCCACGGACAATAAATAAATAAATAAATAAATAAAATAATTGCAGGGGGAGGGGGGGGGAGGGCACGGGGATGCAGTGTCAAGGACAGAAGTAGAATCTTATTCTTGTATCTAATGTTACGTTCTGGGCTCCGATAACTTAAAAAAAAGTTGTGTGACAAGTAATCGTAGTCTTTCGTAAGCGCCATTTTGAGCTATTGTCTCGTAAAATTGTCATATTTGTTAGAAATACTCGTATACGGTAGATTTGAAGCCCTAGCGCAGCTCAGACTGTCTGTGTTGAATGCCCCTCCGGCTCGCAGCAACACGTCCCCCGCCAGCCGCGTACACTAGTGGAGTGCGGCAGGTAGCGACAGTATTCTGTTTCGCCGTGTATCGAGTGGCGCCGCTGCCTCCCAGCGACACGGATCACGGGTTCCCGGCGGCCGCGGCGGACAGCCACCCACCACGCTAACAGGTTGCGACACCTACTAGCGTTACCTCGGCTGCACATTCCTAGGCGCCTCAAGAGCCCCCAAGAAACGTACAGGGTGCATCGATAACAGTAATCGATACACAGGAATTGTTTTGAAGACATAGTAGTAAACAGACAATGACTGAGGGAAGCTAAAATTAGTGTAAGGAGACCGAAGCTCGAAGCGTTCAACGAACTCGAAAGTAAAATTCCTTCTACAGACTATAACAGTACCTTTTTCATTTCGTATTATTATTATTGTTCTCTGAACATTTTCTTCATTAAATATCCAATTATTACTGTTTCTCAATCATTCCTGTCTCATTTAAGTCTACTAAATGCTTGTTTTTGATTGATGCACATCTAACAAAAGGAATTTAGTTGTAATGACACACAATAAATTATTTTAGAGCAAAGCTCCTGTCAAGGTTGCCAGTTGAAATGTGCCTTTAAGTTAGTGTAAATTACATAAAAGGAAAGGTCCTCTAGTTATGCGACTTTTAAAGATGCTAGTAATTCGAAAAACTTCCATACATATTTATCCGTGACACGGAAGCACATTTCAACAGCGATGGAATTGCTTCCCATTATCTGTGTAGTCGCTGATAAAAATAAAAACTATCTAATATTGTTGTAAATAAGTTAATCTCTTTTCTCCCCTCTTTGAATGTCCAGGACAATGCGTTGTGGGTAGCTTCCGTCATTGCCCGCTGGCTTCTTTAACTTGAAATTTGGATACAATTTCTGGTTTGTGAGGCGCTCAACTTCGCGGGCATCAGCGGATATTATTTACACACCACGAAAGTGCAACAAACGGAAGGAAATTAAATTATTAGACTTCATCTCTACAAAGACAGGGTCTTCCTTTGAAGCATAATTTTCGACAAAACAGCCCATATGAGGCCTAGATCGTTTGATCTCAGCAGTCGTAATCCTGTTGAAATCGGCCTCCTGTGAAATAATAACTTACGATCTTGATTAGTTGAGGGTATACAAATATGTGGCTTCAAATATGTCTGCTACATTGACACCTATGCACAATTAATTAAGTAATTATTCAAAAAATGCTGTTACATAAGCAACACTTGCAATACGTTACCAGCCGAAATGAAGACAGTATCAAGTGTCAAAAATCTTGCCGTGACAGAAGAGGGAGAGTAGTCTTTTGTTGTTTTAAACGATTAATGATAAAGACATGCAAGCAACATCTTAGAATGCAAAAGCTAATCTCTGCATTAAAATTTCTTGATATTACCTGATAGAATAGCCATTGGTTTGTTCTACATACATTTTTTTATTATTTTGTAAACGACGACAGAAAATCCTAGGAGATTTTGATGTAAATAGATCGAAACCATCTGTCCAGACACACTGTGACCATAAGGGTACCGATAAGATGAGTCACTGGGATAAGGTTGAAAAACTAAACGTCTTTTTTCCAGATATGTTATACTGAAGAGGTTCGAACTGCAGTGCGTTCTTTAAATTATAGCACGAACGTCAGGATAACAAATATGAAGTAAGCGACCATGCAGCATAAAGGTGGCTGAAATCACTCAACAGTGCGAAGACCACGGGACACCATTACGATTCTACATATAATATGCTAAAGAACTAGCTCCTATTTTATTAGCTGTGTATTTTAGGTTGCTGAAAGAGTAGGGCGTTGCTAGTGATTGGAAATTAACGCTGTACGCGTAAAGCGAATGAGTGCATCTACACGTAAAAAATTAAGAATGCGTATCGATAGAGTTGTCCCTTCAAAATGTTAACATCCCACACGTTTCCACAACAAAGAAGTTAATCTCTAGTCTGCTTGGATCAGTAACGTTACTGCTTTTCTCAGTACCTAAGATACTGCTACTATAGTACTACTATTAGTATACTGATCACTAAAATTAGTACTGAAATACGAATAATACAACAGTTATTCCTTAGATTTTGTGTGATCTTTTATCTAAAAATTAATGTTTCCCAGAAACATAATATCCTAGTCTGAAGAGATGAAAGATGTCTCATCTTTAAGCTGCAACATCGGTGTTTGTCAGATTCATTTCCGTAACTCGTAGAAACAATCGACTAGCACGTAATGAAGTAGGTTCATTTTCTCATTAGATCCACTGTATGAATTTCTTGCATTTAAATTTGTTTCAGTAACGTTGCTATTAAACAGCGAAAATCAAGAATAAGTTCAACAGTGATTGAAGGAATGAAAGCAGCAAAGTTTCGTTACAACTGTTCCTTTTTTTTTTTTTTTGTAGATATATTTTTATGAGTGTATGGTATGTACTTCCCTTACCATGGCTTCCACTGTTCTTGCTTCCAGAAAGGAAGTCCAACAACTCCATACAATCGATCCCATAGCTACTGCAAAACCGTATCAGCGTGATGTATTATGTCTGAGGTCGTAAGACGGTTTGGTGGTAGTCGATTCTGGGAATCGCGGAACGGTGCGCTTCCTCGGCAATAATCGATGTGAGGTGTCACTCAGTTAACAGACGTGCCGCCAGGTTTTCCACCGTGCAGTGCTTCCCAGGTCTGCGACGTATCTGACAGAAAAGGATAATGGAAAGTCAGGTCGACCGTCACCGTCCATAGGCGTGCTGTCACACAGTATGGAAATTATAAATGGCGAAGGACGTCTCGCTTTTGGCATGATACATGCACTTTCTGCTGCCACTGCTGTCACAAAACAATTTGTAGCCTTATGTCGAGTGATAATGAACTCCCATCTTACGTTAGCTTGCGTTTTATAAGACCTCAAGGCTCCCTGGTTACTCTAGATAAACATGATTCATTTTCTTAGTGTATATATATATATATATATATATATATATATATATATATATATATATATATATATATAATGTCATCAGACTTCTGACTGGTCTGATGCGGCCCACCACGAACCACGAATTCCTCTCCTGTGCCAATCTCTGTATCTCAGGGTAGCACTTGGAACCAACGTCCTCAATTATCTGCTGGATGCATTCCACTCTCTGTCTTCCTCTACAGTTTTTGCCCTCTACAGATCCTTCTAGTACCATGGAAGTCGTGCTCTATGTCTTAACAGATGTCCTATGATCCTGTCCTTCTTGTCAGTGTTTTCCAGGTATCCCTATCCTCTCCGATTCTGCGAGAACCTCCTTATTCCTTACCTTACCCGTCCAATCGTCCGTAGCGCCACATCTCAAATGCTTCGATTCTTTTCCGTTCCGTTCTTCCCACAGTCCAAGTTTTGCTACCATAGAATGCTGTGCTCAAAACATACAACCTCACAAATTTCTCCATCAAATTAAGGCCTATGTTCGATACTAGCAGACTTCTCTTGGCCACGAATGCCCGTTTTGCTAGTGATAATCTGCTTTTGATGTCATTCTTACTTCGTCCGTCATTAGTTGTTTTGCTGCCAGGCTAACAGAATTCCTTAACTTCATCTACTTCGTGACCATCAATCCTGATGTTAAGTTTCTCGCTGCTCTCATTTCTGCTACTTCTCAATTCTTTCGTCTTTCTTCCATTTACTCTCAATCCATATTCTGTGCACATTAGACTGTTCATTCCATTCAGAGGGTCATGTAAGTCTTCTTCATTTTCGCTCAGCATAGGAATGTCATCAGCGAATCGTATCATTGATATACTTTCACCCTGAATCTTAATCCCACTCCTGAATCTTTCTTTTACCTATGTCATTGCTTCTTCGATGTACAGATTGAACAGTAGGGGCGAAAGGCTACATACCTTTCTTACACCCTTTCTAATCCGGGCAGTTCGTACTTCGTCCTCCACTCTCATCATTCCCTCTTGGCTTTTGTACATATTGTATAATACCCGTCACTCCCTATACCTTATCCCTATTTTTCTCAGAATTTGGAACGCCTTGCACCTATTTACACTGTACAACGCCTTTTCCAGGTCGACAAATCCTATGAACAGTTCTTGATTTCCCTTTAGGCTCGCTTCCACTTTTAACAGCGAAGTATATGGATACCTAAATGTATAGGCCTTGTATATAATATTATTAAAGTGTAATATAATGGAGAACACCTGTCACTGTATAAATGAAATATGAAAACGCTTTGTCAGAAAAGGAATTAATGCACGATCTTCAAAGACGGTTAAAACATCAGAAAAGTAGCGGCGTTTTTGTATATGACATCTCCGAACATCGACAGGCTATCTACGGGTGGGCAACTGGGTTTCCCACGGGCCAGATCCGGCCTGCTACTCGTTGCAATCCGGCCCGAGAAACAAATTCATGAGAGAGAGAGAGAGAGAGGCGCTCCTATCGTAATCCGCCTGTGAAGTATTTTCGGATATTCGCCATTCTGTTGTGCGTACTTCTCCAGTTTGTCTTGGTATGATACAGCTGATATGTGATATTTAAGCGGTTACGGTCTTTAAACTTTGTAAAATGAACCAAGAAATGATGGCTTAATTTATTCAGTGTTACAGAAACAGTCCATGGCTATGCGATCAGTCATGAAAAACATTTTAGGACAAATATTTGAAATAAACTCTGTATATTCCTTGGCTAACAAAGTGCAAAATCTTCATATTCATAATTAACAACAATACAAGGACAAATTTAATGGTTCTGCGGTATGAAGGATCGATTGCACTGAATGAGACGCAGCATACATTCTACAAACAGACAGGTTGTTTAAGACGAGATTCGGCGAACATTTGTTAAACACAAAAAGAGGTCAGGTCATAACCGACATCTGCTAAACGTTTGAAACCCAGCCTCCACCATCCTCAGCCCTCAAGTAATTTCAAAATACTTCACTCGGAAAAATATGGGAAAATTGAAATTACTTGAAGAGATGGAAATTACACTTAAGTTTTAATAATTGTAGGCTTCTAAATGATGAGTTGGTCGGTAAGAATCAGGCTTTTTGTGATGTCATGTTACCTGTTTTAAACCAGAGCTCGTAAGTTACTAGCTCGTTCCCATGCCTTACATCTACTATTTATTATTCTGCCACTTTATCGCATATCCCCTTTTGATTAAATTTATTCATATATACGCATTTTGAAATCTTTAATACCATTAATGATTTTTAAACCACCATGTAGCCTGTCATATTTGTTTATTTCAACGTTTTTGATACTCGGTATTTCTCTATTTGTATCTTAGGCGCCCTTATTTAGCTCTTCAAATAGTGCTATCTAGTCTCATGTTTCATTTGTCTTATGCGATTTTTGCACATTAGTAATTTTATGATATGTTTTTAATGAATTTTACCTCTTACTTTTGTCGACTTTTTTTCTATCGTTTTATACCTAGCTTAGTCGATGATTTTTGGACATATGCACACTCTGTGGTCATTCTGTTTTACTATCGTGGCCCACATTTGTTTATTTCGCATTCTGTGGCCGCACTGTAGGCGGTGTACTTATCCGATTTTCGGGTTATGTGATGTACGTGTGGCTTTACGCTGCGCTTCTCTCGGTGGTGTTGACAATTTCCAAGGTAACGCTCCGTTACTTCAGTCGAAGGCCTTTCACTTACTATACAAATTTCTCTGGTTTATTCCTATTACCGACCTACGCACGGCCTTGTGTCGCTGGATTTAAACTTGGAGAAATGTCTTAGAATGTTTGTTCACCATCAGTTCTGACAAAGCATCTTCCCCGCCAGTGATACGAAATGGTCTTGACAGGATTTCGTGAACGTTTATTTGTCCCCACGTTTATGAAAAAAATTTAAATTGTTTTCAGCGCATCTTGGAATCACCCTCTCGGATTATACTTTTGTACTCGCTTTTCCTTTCCTTTCAGACACGAAATGTAATGAAGCCTCAGTCAGGCGAATTGCATTATTAGTAATAGAAATAATATTGCAGCTGAGACTCTTTCCTTATACAATTTACAATAATGCTTCCTAATAACGATCTGCCCGTGGGCAAAAATCGCGAATTTTTATGAATGACAATGCACCATGTCACTGGTCCACAATTGTTCGCCATGGGTATGAAGAATATTCTGGACATAATTGAGAGGTCAGTACGAGCACAAAATCTTGCACCGACAACACTTTCGCAACTATGGACGGCTATAGAGGAAGCGTGATTTAATATTTCTGTATGAGACTTCCAACGACTTTTTACGTTCGTTCCAAGTCGAGTAGCTGCACTGCGCTGGGAAAAAGGAGGTCTGGCACGATATTAGGAGGTATCCCACTACTTTAGTCAACTCAATGTATAATGAATTAGCTGCAGTCAGATTCTTTCAAAATGGTTCAAACGGCTCTGAGCACTATGGGACTTAATTTCTCAGGTCATCAGTCCCCTAGAACTTAGAACTACTTGAACCTAACTAACCTAAGGACATCACACACATCCATGTCCGAGGCAGGATTCGAACCTGCGACCGTAGCGGTCACGCGGTTCCAAACTGAAGCGCTTAGAACCGCACGGCCACACAGGCCGGCTAGATTCTTTCATACGTTTCAATTATTCTATGATAAAATTTCAAGAGTCTTGGCACCCCATCTTCAGATGTTTACATTTACTGACGTGTCATGAACAGTGTTTCTGTACTAGCAACATAGCAGAATTTTACAGTGGAATCTTTTAAGAAAGATAATGAAAATCGTCATAAGTAAAGAAAACAATGATCACGACACGTAAATAAATGTAAACATCTGAAGACAGGGTGAACATAAAATGAACGTGGGTGATCTGATGTCCGCAGCTCGTGGTCGTGCGGTAGCGTTCTCGCTTCCCACACCCGAGTTCCCGGGTTCGATTCCCGGCGGGGTCAGGGATTTTCTCTGCCTCGTGATGACTGGGTGTTGTGTGATGTCCTTACGTTAGTTAGGTTTAAGTAGTTCTAAGTTCTACGGGACTGATAACCATAGATGTTAAGTCCCATAGTGCTCAGAGCCATTTGAACCATTTGGTGATTTGATAAGTCTAGTAAATTTTAATGAAAGATTGAAACACTTTCGTTGCGCTTTCATGGTTTGTACGCTTGATTATTGTTGACAGCCGTCTAAATTGGTCAGTGTGTCGACTTCGATTGAAAGCGGAGAAAATCGAGTTTCGTGCTGTTATTAAACATTGTTATTTGAAGGACTGAATTGCTACACAAATCAAAACTGAATTTGATGAAGTTTACGCGGACTCTGTACTATCACTGAAGGCCACTTACTTTTGGATTAATAAATTTAAACGTGGTCTCACAAGCACCAAAGACGGAGCTCTATCTCGCCGTTCATCCAATTGCAGTCTTAGAAAGGAAACAGTTGACAAATCGATGATATGGTACTGCAAGACCGCTGAATAAAACTTCTTGAGATTGCTAAGACTGTACACATCTCAAATGAGCGAGTGCATAATTTTCTGCACGGGGAATTGTCTATGAAGAAGCCATGTGCAAAGTGGGTGCCGTGTTTGCTCACAGCAGGCCAAAAACGCACAACGTTTCAACACAAAGTCTGACGACGTTTAATCGCAATCCCAAAGACTGTTTGTGCCTATTTGTAACTGTTGATGAAATCTGGAACCATCATTACGCAACAAAAAGGCAAAACAAACGATGGACATAGCCTGGTGGAATTGCACAGAAGTGGCCCAAGGCCACGGTTTTTTGGGATTATCAAGAAATAATATTACTAAGGAAAAAGCAGAACCACAATTTTATATTATTATGCTTTATTGTTGGATCGTTAGAAACTTGTGTTGGCACGCAAATAACTGCTCTTTCACCACGATAATGCACCACCTCACACTTCTGTGTTAACAATGGCGAAAGTGCATGAAGTGGCCTTTGAATTGCTTCCTCATCCGCCCTATTCACCAAACTTACCGCCAAGAGACTATTTCTTGTTCTCTGACTTGAAACTTTGTCTTGCTGGGAAGAAATTTTCATAAAAAGAGCCGTTATAGTTGCAGTCAACTAGTATTTTGCAGAGTTCGACAGAATCTATTTTTCCGATGCGAGGATCCCTGGACCAATTCTATGTCTCTCAAAGGAGACTACGTCGAGAAGTAAGGTGAGTTGTATACAAAAAAAAAAAAAATTATTTGCTTTTTTACCAGACTTATCAAATTACCCCCGTATGTACTCTCAAAAACTTGAGTTTTAAGGTCATTCGTATCGGTGTGTAACCCCATAAGCATTAACGTCACCGGTTCTAGGCGCTCAGTCCGGAACCGCGCGACTGCTACTGTCGCAGGTTCGAATCCTGCCTCGGGCATGGATGTGTGTGATGTCCTTAGGTTAGTTAGGTTTAATTAGTTCTAAGTTCTAGGGGACTGATGACCACAGATGTTAAGTCCCATAGTGCTCAGAGCCATTTGAACCATTAACGTCACCGTTGCTGTGGTTTCGACTAGGAGCGCTGCTGTTACGTCGTGAGACAACATGCCCCGCGAGCTTAAGTAAGTGTGTGAATCAGGGCCTTGGGTCACCAAAGGTTACTCATGATTGCGCTATACACGATATTCTCTTCCAAGACTGTTATTATCGTGATGGGGAGTTGGAAAAGCTGGTTAGAAGCAGCTTCACGTCTTTCAATGGCACAGCAATTATCAGATTAGAGTGGGGCGCTCGAGTTTAACTGTGCTCATTTCCTTGCTAAAGAAGATACTCGTCCCCGAGGTGTTTCCCTTGTATCGGATAAAGCTGTATTCGAAGACAGATAGTTCCACCGGATTGTTTTAAAACAGTATGTTGTGGTGCTCATCCTCAAGAAGTTGATAAAATCATGGATGTACAAAGGCTCCCGGAATTTTTAGAAACCTTGGACGATTACCGTTCGTTCCTGATTTGCTTCCTTGCATTTAGTTACATCCGACTGTACTTTCATTTCTATGCGTCGAACGCGTAGGGAGATCGCTGTCAGACTCTATTCACATGCTTTCCAATGGGGACATTTACTTTTGCTACCTTCCTAGATTTAATGGTTGGGATTTCATAAAAGGGGGTCGGTGCAAAATACAAACTGTTAATCTATGCACAACGGATAACACATGGTAGGGCTCAAGCAAACGAGGAACCTAGTGGATATTTGACTTATAGGCAGACGCAATCTATCTTTCATTGACGTTACCAAAATTGATTTATCATAATTCATCAATTGTGGTAATTAATCAGGATTCCTATGAGGAGTGATTTTGAAGTTGAAAGTATTAGGCTATGAAAACACAAATTTTCAGCTAAACATTCAATTTATTGCGGCTTGCAAGCCACGATTGATTTAATAAAACAACGCTATTTATCGTCTTTTTCGCGCTGATGGCGCCTCTCTCTCACGTAGAGGTCTCGCAATTTGAAATATGTATGGGAACACGGAAGGAATATCATGTGGCTACTGTTCTTTGTGTACCGCTCTCACATAATCCTCATGTTCGTCATTGACTCTCATTCTTTTCGAAATTCTTTGACTTAAATAGCAACTGAGCTTAGTTACTGACAATATTTAATGTTGGCGGGAAACACGCGATGAAATACAATGCGTGGGATATGGGATTAAGCATACAAATGATGGTGCAAGCAGACTGAAACGTGCATAGTCTGCATGTTGGAATTTTCCAAAAAAAAAACGCTCACAACACTTGTTAATTTTTATCCGGTTTTTCTGAGCCACACATAGTTTTCGCCTTATCTGAGAACAGAAGAAAACTATGTTTTGAACGGCTTGCGAACATCTCTGATGTTAGTTTACGAATCCAAAGGCCATGTAAGTGCATTTAGGAATTAAATATTTAATACCTCCTGCTTACAACACTTCTTCATTAGTGGTATCTCTTATTTATCAGGGGACTGATGACCTCAGTGCTCATAGTGCTTGGAGCCATTTGATTTTCGTGTGCATCTGCCCGTTTATATTAAGCCAACTGAAACATTCCTACCGCCCTAATCCAGCCTGTATAGGATCACTAATATATTTCAACAATACCTTACAACAGAAGTATCACCACCAGAAATGTAATCTCAGAAACGAATAAACCATCGAAAGCAATGTATTGTCATATGAATTATACATGGAAATGTATCCAAGTAAAAGTACCTTAAATAAACCGTTATGGGTAAGCTCTAGTGCTTAATGCATTTTTCAAACCTTTTGTGCACGATCACGGAAATCTTTACTTTACTGTTATTATATCGATACTTCTTTGAAGTTAATCTTCGGTTCATCAGTTCCCACATCGTTTCTTTATCTAAATTTCTGACATCAGTGAGAAATTGTTTTTGCAGGCAGTAACTATCGCGCTTAGGTAATGGTATGAAAAGATTTTACACATATTGCAAACGGAGAAAATTTTTACTAAGATCTGTCAATTTCATTTTACTAGCTAAATCACAAAACTTTTCCGCAGCCGTACATGGCCATTTATAAATACTGTGTCTGTACTGAAACATACTGCGATGGGTCTTTACATTTTTTACAGACGGGCAGCTATCTTCAATGTGTTCTTGCAAAGATCTACAGAACGTCGAAATTTTTCAGTACCGTGTACAGACACTCTCTATACGTGACATGACAGTATAGCTCTGTTGTTGTTGTGGTCTTCAGTCCTGAGACTGGTTTGATGCAGCTCTCCATGCTACTCTATCCTGTGCAAGCTTTTTCATCTCCCAGTACCTACTGCAACCTACATCCTTCTGAATCTGCTTAGTGTATTCATCTCTTGGTCTCCCCCTACGATTTTTACCCTCCACGCTGCCCTCCAATACTAAATTGGTGATCCCTTGATGCCTCAGAACATGTCCTACCAACCGATCCCTTCTTCTGGTCAAGTTGTGCCACAAATTTCTCTTCTCCCCAATTCTATTCAATACTTCCTCATTAGTTATGTGATCTACCCATCTAATCTTCAGCATTCTTCTGTAGCACCACATTTCGAAAGCTTCTATTCTCTTCTTGTCCAAACTATTTATCGTCCATGTTTCACTTCCATACATGGCTACACTCCATACGAATACTTTCAGAAATGACTTCCTGACACTTAAATCAATACTGGATGTTAACAAATTTCTCTTCTTCAGAAACGCTTTCCTTGCCATTGCCAGCCTACATTTTATATCCTCTCTACTTCGACCATCATCAGTTATTTTACTCCCCAAATAGCAAAACTCCTTTACTACTTTAAGTGCCTCATTTCCTAATCTAATTCCCTCAGCATCACCCGACTTAATTAGACTACACTCCATTATCCTTGTTTTGCTTTTGTTGATGTTCATCTTATACCCTCCTTTCAAGACACTGTCCATTCCATTCAACTGCTCTTCCAAGTCCTTTGCTGTCTCTGACAGAATTACAATGTCATCGGCGAACCTCAAAGTTTTTATTTCTTCTCCATGAATTTTAATACCTACTACGAATTTTTCTTTTGTTTCCTTTACTGCTTGCTCAATATACAGATTGAACAACACCGGGGACAGGCTACAACCCTGTCTTACTCCCTTCCCAACCACTGCTTCCCTTTCATGTCCCTCGACTCTTATAACTGCCATCTGGTTTCTGTACAAATTGTAAATAGCCTTTCGCTCCCTGTATTTTACCCCTGCCACCTTTAGAATTTGAAAGAGAGTATTCCAGTCAACATTGTCAAAAGCTTTCTCTAAGTCTACAAATGCTAGAAACGTAGGTTTGCCTTTCCTTAATCTTTCTTCTAAGATAAGTCGTAAGGTCAGTATTGCCTCACGTGTTCCAGTGTTTCTACGGAATCCAAACTGATCTTCCCCGAGGTTGGCTTCTACTAGTTTTTCCATTCGTCTGTAAAGAATTCGTGTTAGTATTTTGCAGCTGTGGTTTATTAAACTGATTGTTCGGTAATTTTCACATCTGTCAACACCTGCTTTCTTTGGGATTGGAATTATTATATTCTTCTTGAAGTCTGAGGGTATTTCACCTGTTTCATACACCTTGCTCACCAGATGGTAGAGTTTTGTCAGGACTGGCTCTCCCAAGGCCGTCAGTAGTTCCAATGGAATATTGTCTACTCCTGGGGCCTTGTTTCGACTCAGGTCTTTCAGTGCTCTGTCAAACTCTTCACGCAGTATCGTATCTCCCATTTCATCTTCATCTACATCCTCTTCCATTTCCATAATATTGTCCTCAAGTACATCGCCCTTGTATAGACCCTCTATATACTCCTTCCACCTCTCTGCTTTCCCTTCTTTGCTTAGAACTGGGTTTCCATCTGAGCTCTTGATATTCATACAAGTCGTTCTCTTATCTCCAAAGGTCTCTTTAATTTTCCTGTAGGCGGTAGCTATCTTACCCCTAGTGAGATAGGCCTCTACATCCTTACATTTGTCCTCTAGCCATCCCTGCTTAGCCATTTTGCACTTCCTGTCGATCTCATTTTTGAGACGTTTGTATTCCTTTTTGCCTGTTTCGCTTACTGCATTTTTATATTTTCTCCTTTCATCAATTAAATTCAATATTTCTTCTGTTACCCAAGGATTTCTACTAGCCCTCGTCTTTTTACCTACTTGATCCTCTGCTGCCTTCACTACTTCATCCCTCAAAGCTACCCATTCTTCTTCTACTGTATTTATTTCCCCTATTCCTGTCAATTGCTCCCTTATGCTCTCCCTGAATCTCTGTACAACCTCTGGTTCTTTTAGTTTATCCAGGTCCCATCTCCTTAAATTCCCACCTTTTTGCAGTTTCTTCAGTTTTAATCTACAGGTCATAACCAATAGATTGTGGTCAGAGTCCACATCTGCCCCTGGAAATGTCTTACAATTTAAAACCTGGTTCCTAAATCTCTGTCTTACCATTATATAATCTATCTGATAGCTCTATGTTTTGTTATTGTTCTGTCTCAGCCTCGTTTGTCCTGTGTATAGTTCAACAGTTTTTCGGTACGCCGATATGAAATTTCTCTTAGAGATAATGAACTGAAACACATTACTACCATCTACAACGTGCTTTCAAGTTACTGATAACTGCCTATTATAAATGCAAGGAAACCGTCACCACTGTAAATAGATATGGCTACTTTAAGTAACATATCACCCAAGAGCTAAAACCTCCGTTCAAAGTGCACAAAACATACTTGCTACGCAAAATATGTAACATAAGTGTTTCAGCAGCTGACGACTACAACTCGTAAGTTTAAACATGCACTAATAGAGCACACAGACGCAATAAAGCAGAAGTAAAGGTCTCAGAGTGCTATTAGTAGGCTCCACGTTAAAACCTTTGTGGTTAATGTGAAATCAGTCTTTTCAAAGTATTAATGGTGACCTGCTCACTCTAAACGTTCGTGACTGTGGACAAAAAAAAGTGTCAACTGAATCAATGACTTATACGTACAAAAAATGTACTTTTGAGGAACAAACAAGGACAATTTTATTGGTACTATGACACTAAATATTCAAGAGCTGACTATTAGTTCCTGATGTAAGCGCACTACACGCATCTGATGAACATAATGTTCGAAGCCGGCAGTAGCAAGCAGCAAAGAAATATTTAATAAGTACACTGCTGGCCTTTACATCGCCAAAACAGTGAAGGCGTCATGCAACAGAATTCAGATTGGCATGTAGTGCACTACATGCTTGAACATGCATTTAATTAGCATTTCAGTGCTACCGTACAATCGAAGTAGAAGCAACAGCATCAAAGGTTATGAAACGGGTTTTTCATTCAGAAATTGCAGTCGGATGTTGTTTCTTTGTGAGGGAATCGCTTTATGCCTGTTGACGGGCGAGTGACGGTACCTCACCGCTGTCTGGGGCGTCTCGAGACTTGTCACTCCTGGTCATTGGGGAACAGTTCGAAGCGGGACTCATCAATGAAGGCAGTTCTATTCCACTGAATCAGTGAATGCAATGAATAAGATTCTTCGGCCCGATGGCAAGTCAACGCGTGTATGGAGACGCCACGAACACTGTTGGGACACCAACCTGAATGTCGCCCTCCATATGACGCTACAACCACGAGTGATGCTTTGGGATGCCATTTCTTTTCGGAACAGGACCACTTTGTTTGTCATCTGTGGCACCCTTACAGCACGGCGGTACGTGACGTTTTTCTACGCCCCGTTTCGTTGCCCTTCATGCCAAGTTATCCTTAACTGACATTTCAGCAAGATAATGGCCGACCGCACACGTCGAGAGTTTGTGCTGCTTGTCTTCGTGGTTACCAATCCTGCCTTGGCCAGCAAGATCACCGAATTTCTGCCCAGTTTAAATGTTTGTAACATTATGGGCAGCGCCGTCGAAATAGCTCGAGATTTTGACGATCTAACACGCCCATTGGACAAAATTTGGCACGATATCCCTCAGGAAGACATCCAGCAACTCTGTCAATCAATGCCAAGTCAAACAACTGCCTCCATGAGAGCCGAAGGCGAGTTATTGTTTGTTCTATTTGTGGTTCTCTTTCTCCCGAATAGATCATCCAGTCTGAAACGTCCCCTTCGAAAATTTATGAATGACTGTGCTGGAAAACCTCTTACGTTATTTGATTTTCAAACAGCTGAGCAGAACTGAACGTACTCAGACATTTCTCTTTTTACTTATTCTGATCAACACTAAACTGACACACAATATTTTTTGCGCACTGCAATCTGAATTTCAATAATCCCTACAAAAGAATGGCCCTGACTAACAATAACCTATACCTTTCATCAATCACTTACCTCACAAAAATCTTCGTTACTCAAACTACTGCAATACAGCGTGCGCCAATACTGCCAGCTGAATAAAAGATTCTAACTACTGAAGGCACTAACTACTGATACGCATAGTTAGCAAATGAAAGATTTTGATAGAGAGCAAACAATGTATTTACTTTAATAGTGATCAAAAGTTATAATATATATATTAGTTCATGACACCCAGTCTTACAAATTCACTCTTGCTGTGGCCACACGTCCAGAACGTCCGCTCTCAAAATTCTGCCATCTCTCTCCCCACATCCACCACTGCTGGCGGCTCACCTCCAACTGCGCAGCGCTACGTGCTGTTCACATCGAACTGCCCACCACTACAATAGTGGAATTTCCAACAATGCCAACCAGCCACAGACTGCACACATCACAGCCAGTGATTTTCATACAGAGAGCTACGTAACGTTATCAACATAAAAACCAAAACCGCCTACCTACAAGTTTTCGGAAATCGTAATCATTTGTTTCCCGGTGCATGTACGTCACATCTACCGTTATTGGTCAATTCGAACAATTCCTTCGCGGTGAGTCGGTTTGTTTGTCCGAGAGTGCAGCCTGTCGACAGTGCGGTTAATAAATCCGTCCGTGATTTTGCTGCCATTGTTAGTGGGTGTCTCATATCTTAAGTGAATCTACATCTACATCCATTCTCCGCAAGCCACCTGACGGTGTGTGGCGGAGGGTACCTTGAGTACCTCTATCGGTTCTCCCTTCTATTTCAGTCTCGTATTGTTCGTGGAAAGAAGGATTGTCGGTATGCCTCTGTGTGGGCTCTAATCTCTCTGATTTTATCCTCATGGTCTCTTCGCGAAATATACGTAGGAGGGAGTAATATACTGCTTGACTCTTCGGTGAAGGTATGTTCTCGAAACTTCAACAAAAGCCCGTACCGAGCTACTGAGCGTATCTCCTGCAGAGTCTTCCACTGGAGTTTATCTATCATCTCCGTAACGCTTTCACGATTACTAAATGATCCTGTAAGGAAGCGCGCTGCTCTCCGTTGGATCTTCTATATCTCTTCTACCAACCCTATCTGGTACGGATCCCACACTGCTGAGCAGTATTCAAGCAGTGGGCGAACAAGCGTACTGTAACCTACTTCCTTTGTTTTCGGATTGCATTTCCTTAGGATTCTTCCAATGAATCTCAGTCTGGCATCTGCTTTACCAACGATCAACTTTATATGATCATTCCATTTTAAATCACTGCTAATGCCTACTCCCATATAATTTATGGAATTAACTGCTCCCAGTTGCTGACCTGCAACTGATGGCTTCAAGAGGACTATTCTCAACGCCTTACAGGGTCTCAACTGTCCCAAGCGTCCTGCAGTCGGGAGGTCGGACAATGTTCGCACGGCCATGTCACGTACCTTGAGTCGGAAGGTGGGCTTGTTTGTTGCAAGATTAGTATCCATAAGGACAGCATGACAACTTCACGAGCAGCGGGGACTGTCAGTGTGGCGACCATTGTTGCGGATACCCCTGGCACAAAGAGAGACGCTCCGACAGTGGTGCGCCCAACGGCAGCAGTGAACATGGCAGCTGCACAACGTCGTCTTCCAGAGCTTTTATTTTGTATATAGCACCATGTCGGAAGTACTTGTCTCCGAGGAGATCAAACATAGCAAGACTGCATTCGATAAACGTCGTACGTACCCAGTAATTGGCAAATGACATAGGGTACCAGCACGACCGCCCCCAGTTCACAAAGGGGATAATTTGAACTATTAAGGTTATCTTTCGACAACGTATGACCGGATGTTGCCCGTGCACACCAGAACAATCTCAAGATAGAGCGTGTTACCGTGACCAGTACGGTCACCTGAACTCTCACCGACTGAAAACATATTATTATGGACTTCCGGGGGTCTGGCATATCAACAATTAGCTAGCTACGTACTACGACTGATGAACTCTAAAGTTGAAGCGGCGTGGCGTGGTGAATGATTATCTGTCATCCAAATTGATTTCGAATAGAATCCCAGTCGCGAAAGAGCCATTGCTATTGTCAAAGGAGCAAGTTTTGTGTGCAAAATTTTTGACTGTGTACCCCAAATTTGCGTACAAAGTTAATCATGTGTTCTTGCTAGTATACCATTCAGCACAAAAAGTACAAGTTGTAGTTTGACATTCTTCACGGCGAAACTTTCTGCAAGATTAAAACCGCGTGACGGACCGGGACTCGAACTCGGGACCTTGGCCTTCGCAGGCAAGGGCTCCAACAGTTGGACTACCAAAGTATTCGAGCCCCATCAGCACAGCTTTACTTCCTCCAGTACCTCATCTGCTACCTTCCAAACTTCACAGAATTTCTGCAAAACTTGAGGGACTAGCACTCCTGGAAGAAAGGATAATGCGGATTTGTGGCAGAGCGACAGCTTAAGACATGTTTTCTCAGAATGAATATGCACTCTTGCACTCTTCAGCGGAGTGTGTACTGGTATGTCAGATTAAAACTATGTGCCGGAGCGGGAATCAAACTCGGGACCTTGCTGGAAGGTAAGAGATGACGTCCTGAAGAAAGTAAAGCTGTGAGGGAGGACGTGAGTCGTGCTTCGGTGACAGTTGGCAGAGCACTTGGCTGGGAAAGTCGAAGGTCCCACATTTGAGCCGGCATACGTTTCTAATCTGCCACGAATTTTTAACACTGAAAACTGCTACATTGCGGAAAAATATGATGGTAACACTGTCCATTGCTAAGCTACCCTTGAAACTTAAGCACATGTCGGCCTTTAGTTAATAAATGAAGCGTATCTTGGCTAAACCATGTCTGCAAAATGTCCTTTCTTTCAGCAGTGCTGGTCTTGTCAGTTTCGCAGGAGAACTTCTGAGAAGTTTGGAAGGTGGTAGATAAGCGATAGGATCGAGTTATCAGCCGTGCTTGGTTAGTTCAGTTGGTACAGCCCTTACCTGCGGAAGTCAAACGTCTCGAACCCGAAAGTCGGTCCTCCAAAATATTGATCTTCCAGGAAGTTTCCTGTCAGCGAACACTCCACTTCAGATTGAAAATACATTCTGGATACTTCATGGTGCTTATCACCAATTCTAATGGCCACCTGTCATATAACCTATTTAGTTAATAGTAGTATAAAACATATTTACACGTAATCTTGGAATCCACAAAATTATTAAGCATATAGCTTTTTAGAGGTAATTTTTGAGGATCATTAGTAATAATGACATCGTTATTGTAAGATTACATCGGACTGAATGAAAAATAAAGCTAGCGAAATAGTTGACAGCTAGATTAAAGCTGAATTGTAAAAGATGTAAAGACAGCGGAAGGTGAAAGAAAGAAGCCAAGTTACCGAATTAACAGTGTGTCTCCAGCCACGCTTCCGTCCTGAAAAATGTTCTCGGCGTTCTCCTTTGCAGGGCCACGTTGCAGTCCTTTTTCTCCGTCATTTAGTTCCCTCCTCAGCAGCAGAGAAAGAGGCCACAGTCGCTGCCGCCGCAGAATGAGGACGCGGGCTGCACGTCACGGTTGCGGAGAAAATATTTGTCGTGGTGCTCGTTCGTTTCCGCACAGGCACGTTTGAAGTTGTAGTACGAAAATTTCTGGCAAAGCTACTGGCTCTGTGCCGTCTGCAGAACCGTGCGCCAGCGGCCGTCAAAAGGGCATCGAGTCTACAAAACGCGGCTGGTTCTCTTACAGCGTTACTTATCGCAATACGTAACTGCTCTGTGCGGCGTAACAATCTCTTTCAATAATACTTACAGTTTGCATTAGCTCCTCGAATAGTTTCGCGTAGTGTATCTCGCTCCTTCACATTCTCGTACACCATATTAATTTTCAGCTGATCGGACGAGAAATTCCCTTAAAAGGGCACACTGACTACTCCGGAGCACTAAAAACGATGTAGAACTGGTACCAGACAATCATGTGTCCCTCTATCGCTGCTTTTTGTCAGTGAAGTGGCATGTACGCGCCAGTCGGTTGTATGCGGAATTGTGAAACTACCGTAAGCTCCCACAGACCTAGCATAGGCGTAGGCAATGCTAGTTTTATGGCAGTTTTGGTCAAATGAGATCGCTACTGCATTAACTGTATGTTAGGTGTATGGCATGTCTGTATATGCCATCAGTATGCCATCAGTATTTTACTATATTCTCCTAGAAACCGGAAGCGGTGAACTGTCTAAATACTGAGTTAGGATACGGAAATGGCCGCGTTGTAAACTGAATATTTTTGTTCTATGTCTGTCTATTACTTAAAAACAAACAGCATTTATAGCAAAATTGAAATTGTCAATGATTACTTCAGGTTTTATTAGAAAATTATTAATTTGTAATATGAAACCACCGGGTGTTGTAGTTCAAATGAAACAAATTATATAGCGGTAGAAAACGTACAGTAATTTACTCAATAGAAGGTGGAAAAAAAGAAACGCAAAGCGAACAACATATCAAACACCGCTTCAATATTTCGTTGACCACACATAAAAATTTTTCTGTCATTCATAAAGAACTTCTAAACTTATCAGTAACAATGCGAAACACTTGCCTTTGATCATGATGAACAATGCCCTATTGAGAACAAACTAACAGCAATAACTATACAGATTTTTTATGTTTGTGGAAGTAAACTGTACTTGTATCAAAAGTAATTGCTTTGGTTACATGAAAGCGCAGGAGTTATGCAATCAACTAACTTTTACTACTAATAAAATTCAGTTTACATTTTATAAGGGTATAAAATACAAAACAGACTAACCCCGAACGATTTGCATCTTTAATTATGTGCAAAACAAACACAAAACAAAGAGAAGTCGTCGGCTTCCAATCTCTCTCTCACACTTTCATTTATGTACCACTGAGGTGACAAGTCATGGGATAATGATTCGCACACATACACATGGCGCTGATATCGCGTACAGAAGGTACATTGGCGGAGTTGTCATTTGTGCTCAGGGTGATTCATCTGAAATGGTTTCCGACCTGATTATGGACGCACGACGGGACTTAAAACTTTAAACGAGGAATGGTACTTGGTGCTAAGACGCATGAGAACTCCATTTCGGAGATCGTTAGGGAATTCAATATTCCGAGGTTCACAGTGTCAAGAATGGGTTGAGAATACCATATTTCAGGCATTACGTCTCAAGACGGACAATGCGGTGGACGACATCTTTCACTTGAGAACCAGGAGTCGAAGCGTTTCATAGAGTTCTCACTGCTAATAGACAAGAAATCTGCGTGAAATAACCGCAAACGTCAGGTTGGGACGTTCGACAAACGAGTTATGGAAGCAGACAACTGACCCAAGTGCCTTTGCTAAGAGCACGACATCGCCTGCAGTGCCTTTCTTGAGCTCGTGATCACATTGGTTGGACCCTAGGCGAATGGAAACCTTGGCCGTGGTGGATGCGTCCCGATTTCAGTTGGTAAGAGCTGACGGTAGGGTTCAAGAGTGGCGCAGACCACAAGAAGACCTCGACGCAAGTTGTCAAAAAAGGTCTGTGGAAGCTGCTGGTGGCTTCGTAATGGTGTAGGTTGTGTTCACATGGAATCTGAAGCGATGATTGACTAAAAATGTTTAAGTGCGGATACTTGGAGACAATTTTCAGACATTCACGGACTTCATGTTCCCAAACAACAATGGATTTTTATGAACGACAGTGCGCCATGTCACCGAGCCACTGTTGTTCGCAATTGGTTTGAAGAACATTCTGGACAATTCCAGTGAATGATATAGCCCCCAGATCATCCGACATGAATTCCTTCGAGCATTTATGGGGCATAATTGAGAGATCAGTTCGTGCACGTCATCCTGTACCCGCAACACGTTCGCATTTACAGAAGGCAACATGGTTCAGTATTTCTACGGGGGCTTCCAACGACCTGAGTCCATGCCACGTCGAGTTGCTGCACTACTACACCCGGCAAAAAGAAGTCAGAAACAGTTTTAGGACGCATCCCATGACTTTTGTCCCCTCAATGTGTCAGTTCTTTTCTACATATACGAAAGAACAGAGAGTATATTTAAGTAACTAAGGGGAGGACGGCCAGTGATACTATCAGTGCAAATATACACGAAGGTCTAACTTTCACATGAATCGGCGGAATGCCGCGAGTAATGAGGATAATGGACAAGGCGCACTACATCAGCAGTGCGTGGATAATTCGAGAATTTGGGTCTGACGGGAGACGTACTAGTATAGACAGCACAGTTGCTATGACCATACCATCCGGATAGCGTAGTGGTCAGCGCATGTGTGTACTAAGTAGGAGACAAGTCCGAATCACAGACCAGCACAGATTTTAAACTTTCCCCACTAAACAACAGAAAATCCTAGATTGACTTATAATGATATGAAAAGTATAAATTGCTACTCAGCATATAGTCAAGATGTTGAGTTGCAGACAGACACAACAAAAAGACGCCTGTACAAGTAAGCTTACGGCCAAAAGGCCTTCTTCTGAATTAGACAACACACACACACACATTCACGCAAATGCAGCTCATACGAACACGATTACTGTCTCTGGCTGCCGAGTCTAGCATGTGTGTGTGTGTGTGTGTGTGTGTGTGTGTGTGTGTGTGTGTGTGTGTGTGTGTCGCCTGAATCAGAAGGCCTTTTGGGCGAAAGCTTCCTTGTGTAGCAGTCTCTTTTTTGTGTATGCGACTCAACATCTTCACAATATACGACAGTGCAGTCCCTGTGTTATTCTGCATTACGACACAAAGTTCCTTTGGACATGTATGCATGTCCTAATGATCTTTGCATCGTAATTCAGAATAACACAGGCATTGCATCATATTTATCCGCCGACACAGGGCACGCGATTTTCAAGTAAAATGTCTCACCTGTACGAGAATATACATAATGGACGTACGAGTTCAGGTTCGAGACGCATGGCTGACTACGTATAGAAGTATGGGTCTCTCCATAAGTCGTCCAGGGATAGCAAGATGGTAAAGTGACAGCTCGCAATAAGCGGGACATTCAGGTTCGAGTCCCAATCCCACACAAACTTTCACTGTCGTCATTCCCTCCCACGGTTGATGGTTACCCATATTCGCAGTTGCGAATACATATAATGTATCTCCAGCATATGGTGAGTGGCAATCTGTCCTTTTCATAATATTGTCAACTTTCCCCAATGATATAAATCAATGCCCACTCTTTCTTCCTACATTCACTGATATGTGTCTTCCTCCCAATACTACAGCTAATCCTACAATTTGCTATGTCATTTATATACTTCACCAACTCCGCCGATGCGTAGTTTTACCAAGGCGCACCGATAGTTGTCAGGCATATCAAGACAGAATGTCGTCCAGACATTACAGAATGGCAGATGACCAACTGTGCTAAAAGTAATGGTGTACGACAATGAGATACGTAATAGCAGTCTTCGTAAAAAGAATGTAGAAATCTGGTTTCGCAGGACAGAGCGGATCAGGTCGCGGAAAGGGGCCAAGGTCAATTACGGTTAGTATTACAAGAACACACACAACTTTATTCCTCAAACCAATGCGCAGTTTTCTCTTTAAAACAGCAAAGATCATTCACGGCTGTGGGCCCAAGTAACTTCTCCAGAATAATTAAAGGCAACCTTAAGATAAACATTTACAGAACATGGCTGAAGGCCGTTTCAAGAATTCAAGATAATTAAGGAGAACTTTACAGACAAGGATTTACATATTAAAGCCACACATTTTGGAACAAACTCGGCTGAAGGCCTAAATACAGAGCAACAAGAATTTCTAATGAAATACGGATGAAAGCCTAATCTTAAAATAAATGTCATGAAGTTCGGCTGAAGGCCATATACTAAACATAAACCAGACTATACTAATACGCGGCTGAAGGCGTGGCACAGTACCTTCGACGAAATAAAATGACAGTCACAAACAACAACACTGGTGCTCAGAAGTGTTTCAAGGGTCGGCCTGGGGAAGAACCTCTAAGCACAGTTTAGGTGAGACAGGCAGCCAAGCGTAACACTAAACTATCGGGTGGCAACACGACCTAGGGACGGCTGAAGAACCAACCAAGAGTCTAATAAATTCCCTTCCACCCCACACACTCGCTGCTGTATTTCAACCGACCGACTGTCTACTCCAGTAAGCAGACAGCACTGATCTGCTCAGTGGAAATCACAAAAACTACACACGGTTCCACGTAAACACACTTGCACATGAACTCGAGTAATAGTAAAAGCAGTCGCTGAGGAACAATGAGGACGAATCAGGTCGACACACAGAGAGTTTCCACAAGCGGTCGGCGACCAAATACACGTCGTCCGATGAGACGACCGACCGAAAGACAAAACTAGATCGTTCCCATTGAAGTTACATGTGTCGGCCACGGTCGGACGAGTCTTGGCTGTCCGAAGCTGACTGCAGCTCCAACCCGACTCAACTCCATGTCCGTTCGGAATTCGGAGACACGGAGACCCGGGCACACTGGGTCGGACCCAGCCATGCAGAGGTAACTCTTGCCCATGGACCACGACATCTCTGCACCAGGAAGCAACCGGCCCACGTCAGGCAAGGTGAGAAACTGACGAGGCCCAGAAACGGTCAAAATACTAAATACAAGTCGCCCGATGAGACGACAAACCGAACGACCAACCAATGCTCGTCCCACTCCAGTCTCCTTCCGTCGGACAGTGCATGTGTGTCGCCAGCGGTCGGCGAGCACTGGCTGTCCGCACCTCACTGGCGCTCCAACCCGACTTCACTGCCGCTGCGTCCCGACTGGTCTTCCGTCCTGCTCCGTCCCGACTGCCTTCCAGACATACGACGACACGGAAATACTATCGGTCGCTCCAGAGATGGCGCAGTAACTGTTATAGTGACTGAGGCCTCCGCAGCGGGTTACGTGCCATCGTCGTCATGCAGATGGTGAAAACTGTAATTATGACCCGTAACTAAGAGGGCGAAACCGATCAGAAGTTAACGTCGGCGGCGATGTTTTTAAAATAATTTTATGACAATGAAGATCGCTGCTCTCCAACAATGTTATATAAAAGTAAGCGTTTATTTCTCTAACTGTTTATGCATCCTTGCTAACTGGCAGACTCCGTTGTTTGTATTCTTCCTTCAGCTTCCGCAGCCTTTTGGTTGCTTCGGCCTTACGTCAAACTACAATGACTTGATGCGTAAATGTTTAAAAAATATTTACTACGTACATCTTATCGTGCTTAGCAGTTACCACAGTTCCTATAGCGTACCTAGTCTATTCATCTGCTTACATGTCCCCCTAAACCACAGTATCAGCTACGAGCCTACGTTTATGCTAAACGTGATACACACAGTGTGACTATGGCTGGTATCCGTCAAAGGACGCAACCGTAACTGTAGACGACGTGATTAATCATGGGGTTTCGTTAACTTTTCGGAAAGTCCCAGGACGTGGGAATCCGTATCCACTGTAATCCACGGGATTAGTTGTTACCAAGGTGGCAAAAGTTCCACAGATATCACAACTCACGAGACTAGGTAACGTGTACTGAGTGATGGCTACGGGGAATCTTGGCATGCATGTGGGACTTATACAGCGCCATTGACAGATGTGCACTAGGACACTCAATGCATAATATGTGGCGGTGTTATTAATGTGTAATTGATAGAGCTGTATTGCCATTAAGCTAAGAACATCAACAAATAAGTAATGAAAAGAACACGTTATGACAAAATTCATTAATAATATTTGAAATTTATTAGAAAATTACTAAAAAAACATATATATATATAAATATATATATATATATATATATATATATATATATATATATATATATATATATATATACAAATTAACTTCACTAACTGCAGGCGGCAGATACCCCTGTCTTTATACTCCTGCTTACAATTAGCATTCTCACGAAGCGAAGAGTTGCAGTGGTAAGGTACTTGAATCCCATTCGGGAAAACGGTGGTTCAGATCTCTGTCCAGTCCACAGATTTCAAGTTATCTTTGCTCCTCCTTAGAGCGTAAGACAAATGAAAAGGAAACGCAGCATGAAGTCAAGGCAACCACAACCTGGATATATCAGTTTGAAAAGGTAGGACTACCTGAACTGTAAATTCTTTATTTACAGGCCGTTCAGTTCGCAGCAGTTAGCCTGCATCATCAGGTGCAATAAAATAAAGTCACGTTCAGATCGAGAAAAGAGAATGAGATGAGCCAATGTTCAAGGTCAGCCATTTTTGACGTCCGCTACATAGCCAAAAGTTGCTGATGATGAACGCAGGATCTTTTCTCTTTTTTCGATAGAAACGTGACTTGACTTTATTGCACATGAAGATGTAACTAAATTGCTGCAAAACTGGGCGTGCCTATAAATAAGGGACGTGCATCTAAAGCTGTCTTACCTTTTCAAAATGAAAAAGAAACGGATTACTTTCCCGTTCCGTTCCGTGTTCGTGTTCCATACGTCACGATCTTGTCGTGGTCGGGACTTTAATTCCATAATCTTCCTTCATACCTACTCTCATTCACAACGAATGCCTTATCCTTCTAGAACTCAGTACCTGAATTTTGTGCAAGATTTCTGAAAAATCATGACCTGGCTCAAAAATCGCTAGGTCACTTTAACAGGACTATTAGATAAAACAACAGACAATCCTCTGAAAAGACGGCACTAATTATGGGATAGGCAACCAATTACGATCATTTATATGTTGATAAAATTTGTACTTCAACAACATCAAAATTGTAGAATGAAATGAAGGGCCTGATTTATACATTAAGCACTATATTAACAGAGCGAAGCACAAACGCAAAAGATTGTAGATATACTTCACCGTGTTAACATGTCCCCTGATGTATAAATCGGGTAGTTTAGTCCATTCTGTAATTCTGATGCATTTACCTTATAAATTTGACCTACATACAAACGATCATCATTTGATGTTTCTTCTATAATTAACTTCATCTTTCTATTCCTGAGGGTGGTCTGTTGTTTGACCGAAACTAGTTGTTTTATTAAATTGACATACAGCAGTAATGTCAGATGGGCTGGCCGGGGTGGCCGAGCGGTTGTAGGCGCTTCAGTCTGGAACCGTGCGACCGCTACGGTCGCAGGTTCGAATCCTGCCTCGGGCATGGATGTGTGTGATGTCCTTAGGTAAGTTAGGTTTAAGTAGTTCTAAGTTCTAGGGGACTGATGACCTCAGATGTTGAGTCCCATAATACTCAGAGCCATTTGAACCATTTGTCAGATCAAAATATTTCAGGCTCATTGAAAAGCTGTAATCCCTCGCCTTTTAAATGTTACCTTTCATAAAATAATTATACTATAATTCAGTGATTACATTTGATTGACTAACGGACGGCGATGGGCCTCGCACTGTGCAGGACTCGTCCTGTTACTCGTCAAGTATGGTGAGTTATCTTGCACCACAAGCTACCCGGGAAGGCATTTTTCGATCTGTTGCTTTTAAGCTTCAGCAGATTCTGTGATTTAACACGCGGTCAGGATGTCGAGGGCTCATCCATTACCGAACTGTGTTTGTCATTTGCACACGGGTATCATACGTCTTTCTGGCATGGGCCAATCATTGCATGCCCATCCGACCACGGTTATGCTTTTTCGAGATGTCTTGTTGAGACGACGGTCACTTCCGTCGCACTTGCTCGTTGCGGGCTTTGCCAAAATATCCTTGCTCTGAGTGAATTCCGTTTCAATGCAGTTCCTTTTGCTTTGCAATTTTATTGCTTTGTAATTTTATTGCTCACGTAAATACGTAGTTATTGGCGTCTTATTTATGTATTTCTTTTCTAGGAGAAATTTTAATAAATTAGGGTTACATTAGGGCAAGAACTAGGTATCCCTTCCAATTTCTCAAACAAACAGTTAACTAACACGCGGAGCTCATGTAGAAAGGCAACTCCATTTGTGTTAAAATTCATTGTGAAACCTTCAGCTGTCATTTAATTTTCACAATTCGGTCAATAACCATTATGAAGCCGAAAATAGTAGCGAATTGTGAAAAATAAATGAGTGCTGAAGGTTTCACCAAGAATTTTAAGAACTATTTTGTGTCTGAGTATCCCCACCTGCAAATATATACTCCATCATTATCGTTCACTCCGTTCACTTATTTTTGTATCGGGGTTCATGGAAAGTGATCTGTCTCCCGGACGGCCCACCCGGTGCGATCATTACAGCATCCAAAAGGCTAGTGTCCTACACGGTATCAAATAATCCATCTAATGAGTTTTGGAATTATGGGGATGTTCTATGTTCAAAACACTCTCACGTGCTCATAACTAGCCATAAATTTATCGATCTGTTCCTGTTTCGGCTTGGTCACGGGGCACCTTCAACTGCATATAAGAACTTATACAGGGTAGTCCACTGATCATAACCCGGCCAAATATCTCACGAAATAAGCGTCAAGCGAAAAAACCACAAAGAACGAAATTTGTCTAGTTTGAAGGGGGAAACCAGACGGCGCTTTGGTTGGCCCGCTAGATGGCGCTGCCATAGGCCAAACGGATATCAACTGCGGTTTTTAAATAGGAACCCCCATTTTTTATTACATATTCGTGTAGTACGAAAACAAATATGAATGTTTTAGTTGGACCACTTTTTTCGCTTTGTGATAGATGGCGCTGTAATAGTCACAAACAAATGGCTCACAATTTTAGACGAACAGTTGGTAACAGGTACGTTTTTTAAAATAAAATACAGAACGTAGGTACGTTTGAACATTTTATTGCGGTTGTTCTAATGTGATACATGTACCTTTGTGAACTTATCATAACTGAGAACGCATGCTGATACAGCGTGATTACCTGTAAATACCACATTAATGCAATAAATGCTCGAAATGATGTCCATCAACCTCAATGCATTTGACAATACGTGTAACGACATTCCTCTCAACAGCGAGTAGTTCGTCTTCCGTAATGTTCGCACATGCAATGACAATGCACTAACGCATGTTGTCAGGCGTTGTCGGAGCCTCACGACAGCAAATATCCTTCAACTTTCCCCACAGAAAGAAATTCGGGGACGTCAGATCTAATGAATGTGCTTCGACGACGAATCCACCTGTCATGAAATATGCTATTCAATACCACTTCAACCGCGCGCGAGCTATGTGCCGGACATTCATAATGTTGGAAGTTCATCGCCATTCTGTCATGCAGTGAAACATATTGTAGTAGCATCGATAGAACATTACGTAGTAAATCAGCATACATTGCACTATTTAGATTGCCATCGATAAAACAGGGGGCCAATTATCCTTCCTCTCATAATGCCGCACCATACATTAACCCGCCAAGGTCACGGATGTTCCACTTGTCGCAGCCATCGAGGATTATCCGTTGCCCAGCAGTGCATATTATGCCGTTTTACGTTACCGCTGCTGGTGAATGACGCTTCGTCGCTAAATAGAACACTTGCAAAAAATCTGTCATCGTCCCGTAATTTCTCATGTGCCCAGTGGCAGAACTGTACACGATGTTCAAAGTCGTCGCCATCTAATTCCTGGTGCGTAGAAATATGGTACGAAAGCAATCGATGATGATGTAGCATTCTCAACGCCGACGTTTTTGAAATTCCCGATTCTCGCGCAATTTGTCTGCTACTGATGTGCGGATTAGCCGCGACAGCAGCTAAAACACCTACTTGGGCATCATCATTCGTTGCAGGTCGTGGTTGTCTTTTCATATGTGGCTGAACAATTCCCGTTTCCTTAAGTAACATAACTATCCGGCGAACGGTCCGGACACTTGGATGATGTCGTCCAGGATACCGAGCAGCACACATAGCACACGCCCGTTGGGCATTTTGATCACAATATCCATACATCAACACGATATCGACCTTTTCCGCAATAGGTAAGCGGTCCATTTCAACACAGGTAATGTATCACGAAGAAAATACCGCCCTCATTGGCGGAATGTTACGTGATACCACGCGCTTACAGCGCTATTTATCACAAAGCGAAAAGAAGTGGTCCAACTAAAACATTCATATTTCTTTATGTACTACACGAATATGTAATAAAAATGGGGGTTCCCATTTAAAATACGCAGATGATATTCGTTTGACGTATGGCAGCGCCATTTAGCGGGCCAACCATAGCGCCATCTGGTTTCCCCCTTCAAGCTAGACGCGTTTTTTTGTTTGATGCTTATTTCGTGAGATATTTGGCCCTTTCACTATCAATGGACCACCCTGTATACTTCGGAGTCGTGCTACGTTGTCTATAAGCTACAGCAACGCCCTCGTGCGGAAAGTTTTTCATCTTCGCTTATACTTCTTGTCGAGGTTGGTCATGGCTGAAATTGGAACCCAACTGGATGGAGACTTAACCGAAAAGATTATATTTCAGATTCATTTTAATAAAGTAGGGCAAATATCAAACTGAACTCTGTGTTCACTCCTAGCCACAAGCCTGCAATTATCTCGCAAATGATGCTTTTGCGCGTCCATCTTTTCTGGAACGTTTGTACTCCAGGTATTGACTGTTTACACCCATACCAGTTTTCGCTATTGATCATGATACACCCTGTGTTGTGTACTATGACTGGATTTAGAGGCGAACAACAGTGCTGACGTATTGGCTCTAAAGCTTTAAAACCGGAAAGTTAAGCCAAAAAAGTAACAGGAAATGTTTCCGTCTGTCGGATATGGCGTGTCTTCAGGTGGTGACGACATCCGACCGTGTGGAAAGTGTGTCTGAAAAACAGAGAGGGGAGGGGGTGGGGGGACAGCAGAAGGGAGACGGGGGCGGGGCTACGGATTGTGCAGGCAGCGTGTCTCAGCACCCCTACCCAGCCAGCCCTACAGGAAGTACTCCACGCCGCTAGAGCGAGCAGGGACCCTCCTGTAACAAGCCGGCGCCCCTGTGCGGCGTACGACACAGTCGAGAGAGCGTTGGTCCACGTAACTCGAGGACTTCCGTTTTGTCTCCCGCCATCCACTCGGATATTAAAGGCTGCAGCCGGCGATACAGGGCGCCCTCATCCTCCACAGGTCCCATCCCACCTCCACTTCGCCACTAACCAATTGGTAGAGAGAGATATCAATTTAGAGCATTATATGTAATGAAGATGGTCATCCTCTCAAAGTACTCTGTCCCTACAGCAGAGTAGCTCAAACATTCCGCACACTGGTCGAGTGAGGGTGTGAAAACTCCATTAGCTCAGTTTTCTTTCTTGGGTGCGTATCAGACTCTCTTTTTGTTGCCTGCTGGGTAGCAGTAATGAAGGAATGAAGACAACGAACAAGCTTAAATTCACTGTGTACAAGCGCCCTCCTCTCTTCTCTCTCTCACTCTCACTCTCACTCTCTCTCTCTCTCTCTCTCTCTCTCTCTCTCTCTCTCTCTCTCTTCCCCTCCACACACACACACACACACACACACACACACACACACACACACGGGGAGACTTCAAAAAATAAGTTACTTATTATCATGGCGAGACAAGTAACTTCTATTGAATGGTGCACTAAACGTCATTGTGAAATAAAAATCGTCACCATTGTGCAACATAGTCATTAAGTCTATGATTAACGATTGGAACACTTACTAGTCTGTCTATTCCCTCGATGATAGAAATTCTCTCCTTATCCATGGACCCATTCGAGAACCGCAGGTGACATCATTCGAAAATCAGCGACTGCAAACGAATCAGTTCTTCGATTACCTGGACAATGTGGTCGATGTCGATGGCCTTCCTTCCCGATCAGCATCACAAATATCTGCACGGCCTTGCTCCAGTATTTAACTACTGATGGACCGAACATTGCACCTTATTCTTACATCGCCGAAATTCATAGTGTATCTGTGTGCAGATTAAACATTTTGGCTAGGAGAATCCTACTGCACTGGCGTACGATTCTAGTTGCTGGGTCACTTCAGTCGCATACTGTGGTGTATTTGTGTATGGAGGAAACCCAGGACATGCACTCCCTTCTAACAAAGCGGCACTGTTGTTGCGCAGTGGCCTTAGCGCAGGATAATCTGAGCAAATTTCCTTTTTTTATAAAAAAGCATTATTGGTCGCTAGATCCCTTCTGAGGTTGTTCGACCGCCTGGTGCAAAGCTTTCTAGTTGACGCGTCGATGAAGATGATGTGAAATAATGACAACGCAGCCAACCAGTACCCTAATTAAGAAAATCTACCACATGGCCAGGAATCGACATGAGAACGCGCAATATAAAGGCGGTGACTACGAGGTGTCGACATAGTCAAGTAAAACAAAAAAATCGCTGCCAGAACGGATTTTTCACTCTCCAGTGGAGAGTGTACTGAAATGAAACTTCCTGGAAGATTAAAATTGTATGCTGATACGAGACTCGAACTCGGGACATTTGCATTTCGCCGGCAGGTGCTCCACCAATTGCCCTACCCAAGCACGACCCACAGCCAATTCTCACAGCTTTACTTTGGTAAGTACTTCATCTCCTACCTTCCAAACTTCATACTGGAAACATCTCCAGGCTGTGGCAAATCCATATCTCCGAGAAAACCTTCCTTCCAGGAGTGCTAGGACCGCAGGTTTCACAGGATAACTTCCGTGAAGTCTGGAAGGCAGCAGATTGGGGACTGGAGGAAGTATATGAGTACGGATCATATGCCGTGCTTGGATAGCTCATTCGGTGTACTTGTTTGCAAAATCCAAAGCTCCGGAGTTCAAGTCTCGCTCAGGCACACAAATTTAATTTGCCAGGAAGTTTCGCCGTGTCGCTGGTTTAGTAAAGCGCATTAGGACCGATCAGATTATGTGATTTAGTACAGTCTCTGTCGCTGAATAAGATTGTGAGGAAGTATTATCCACTTCACATATCGTATGGTAGTGCTACTTGGTCCTTGGACCTTTTCTCCTCTCCCTCTGAACGAAATCACGTGGAGAAAGATGGTAAGTTTATAGTCCAGCTAACCAAGGACATCTGTAAATATAAAGACTATAGGATGATGGTGGCGCAGGAAGTGAGGGCGGTGATGCTGGTGAGGGGGGGGGGGGGGGGGGGGAGGTGTGGATGGCTAAAAATGTGAAACGGTCACACAGCCGCAGATAGAGGTTGCCTATCTAATGGCATCATGGTATCTAGGTCCAACAACAGTTTTGTTTCAATTATTTCATATGGTTATTTACCGAATTTAAAAATTTTAAAATGCTGTCGTAATGCAGTCAGTGAGAGGTACAATCTGATGTTAAGGGTTTAATCCTATAATTTTAACCGTTTAATACTGTAAGTCAAGTATCAAAGTTAGAAAACACGTATATATGTCTTCAGGCATCATTACTCATCGCACGCAAAATATCCAGTACTTGAGAAAGAGAGCACTTATCAGTTTCCCGCAAACTTTCAACATAAACTTTCTCGAGACTTTTTCTCGCTGATATTTCCGCAAAATAATGAGAGGAAAAAGTGACTATCGCTTAGTACAATTTCGCTGCTCATGGAGTGAAACTTCTTCATCGGACATAACATTTTATTACTTCTTTACTGCAACCTCAATTCGCAACATACACTTCTGGCCATTAAAATTGCTACACCAAGAAGAAATGCAGATGATAAACGGGTATTCATTGAACAAATATATCATACTAGAATTAACATGTGATTACATTTTCATGCAATTTGGGTGCATAGATCCTGAGAAATCAGTACCCAGAACAACCACGTCTGGCCATAATAACGGCTTTGATACGCCTGGGCGTTGAGTCAAACAGAGCTTGGATGGTGTTTACCGGTACAGCTGCCCATGCAGCTTCAACACGATACCACAGTTCATCACGAGTAGTGACTGGCGTATTGTGACGAGCCAGTTGCACGGCCACCATTGACCAGGCGTTCTCAATTGGTGAGAGATCTGGAGAATGTGCTGGCCAGGGCAGCAGTCGAACGTTTTATGTATCCAGAAATGCCAGTACAGGACCTGCAATAAGCGGTCGCGCATTATCCTGCTGAAATGTAGGGTTTCGCAGGGATCTAAAGGGTAGAGCCACGGGTCATAACACATCTGAAATGTAACGTCCACTGTTCAAAGTGCCGTAAATGCGAACAAGAGGTGACCGAGACGTGTAACCAATGGAACCCCATACCATCACCGCGGGTGATACGCCAGAATGGCGATGACGAATACAAGCTTCCAATGTACGTTCACCGCGATGTCGCCAAACACGGATGCGACCATCATGATGCTGTAAACAGAACCTGGATTCATCCGAAAAAATGACATTTTGCCATTCGTGCAACCAGGTTCTTGGTTGAGTACACGATCGCAGGCCCTCCTATCTGTGATACAGCGTCAAGGGTAACCGCAGCCATGGTCTCCGAGCTGATAGTCCATGCTGCTGCAAACGTCGTCGAACTGTTCGTGCAGATGGTTGTTGTGTTGTAAATGTCCCCATCTGTTGACTCAGGGATCGAGACGTGGCTGCACGATCTGTTACAGCTATGCAGATAAGATGCCTGTCATCTTGACTGGTAGTGATATGAGGCCGTTGGGATCCAGCAAGGCGTTCCGTATTACGCTCCTGAACCCACCGATTCCATATTCTGCTAACAGTCATTGGATCTCGACCAACGCGAGCAGCAATGTGGCGATACGATAAATCGCAAAGGCGATAGGTTACAATCCGACCTTCATCAAAGTCGGAAACGTGATGGTACGCATTTCTCCTCCTTACACGAGGCATCACAACAACTTTTCACCAGGCAACGCCGGTCAACTGCTGTTTGTGTATGTGAAATTGGTTCCTCATGTCAGCACGTTGTAGGTGTCGCCACCGGTGCCAACCTTGTGTGAATGCTCTGAAAAGCTAATCATTTGCATATCGCAGCATGTCATTTTCGTGGTGTAGCAATTTTAATGGCCAGTAGTGTATTCTGCAGCTAGTATGCAAATGCACCACTGAATGTACCTGTCAAATTGGGGCAAGTTACGTGAAGATCAGTAGGTACGAAGTAATAAAGACTGAGATGCGTGAAAAACTAGCTTATTTTGCAACGGAATGGTTTTTTTTTTTTCACCAGTTTGTTGATTGGTTTGATGCGACTCACTACAAATTCCTCTCCTGTGCCAACCTTTTCATCTCGGAGTATCACTTGCAATTTGGAATTTACGTTCTCATTTATTTAGTGGATGTATTCCAATCTCTGTCTTGCCCTACAATTTTTGGCCTTTATTGCTCCCTCTGTTTCCAATGAGATTATTCCCCGATGTCTTAACACGTCCTTCTACCGTGTTCCTTCTTTCTGTCAGTGTTTTCCTGGCATTTCTTCTTCGCAGTCTCTGGGGAGATCGTTATTATTCCTTGTCTTATCATACCACCTAACCCTCGACATTATTCTGTAGCGCCACTTGCCAGAGGCTTACATTCTCTTCTGTTACGGTTTTCCCACTGTCCATGATCCACTGCCACACAGTTCTGTAATCCACTGTGCTCCAAACTTACAGTATTATAGATTTCTTCCTGAGTTTATGAGCTATGTTTGATACCAGTACACTTCTCTTGGGCAGGAAATCTCTCTTTACCTGTGTTAGTCTGTTTCATGTGTACTTGCTTCGTCCGTCATGGTTTAGTTTGCTTCCAAAATAGCAGAATTTCTGAACTTCTTCTACTTCGTGATCACCAACTTTAACTTTCTCGCTGTTCTAGTTTCTGCTACTTGTCATTACTTCCCTGTTACTTTGATTTACATTCATTCTGCAGTCTGCACTCGTTATAATTATTTTTTTTTCATTTTCACTAAGGTTAGAAATGTCATCAGCGAATTTTATCACTGATATCTGTTCTCCGTTAACTTTAATCCCACAATTGAAGCTTTCATTTTTCCGTCATTGATTCTTCGATGTTTAGATTCAACAGTAAAGGCGAAAGGCTTTATATTACAAGTACTTCGTTCTTGATCACCCAGTATTACTGTTCGTTTTTGGTTCTTGCACATACTGTATATTAACCATCTTTCCTTACAGGTTACTCCTACTTTTCTCGTCCCACTTTACGTTTTCTAGATCGATAAATCGAATGAGCGTTGTGACGGTACAAACCCCCGTTACTAGATGAATATTTCTAGTATGCAAGGATTGCTTTGTGGAGAGCGAGTGCGCTACATGGTGCGTGATTCGCGGAAGCAGGTGGCGCGCCGCGCGGGATTTGCAACGGTCGGTCTCCGCGGCCGGGCGACCACGTCGCCTGCTGCTTGGGGCATTGCTTGGTTTTTCGCGCATTACGCGAAAATTATGTAACCTACGGTGAAGAGCGATGCGGCAGTGGATTGTCGTCAGCAATATGCTACTTCTGAAAGATCGATCTTTATTTCAAGTCACGAGACGCAAAAGTTATAGCAACCTCAAAATCGGTTAATATCACGAACACTGAAAGATTAATACAATAGTAAATACCAACTTACAGGGATGAGCGAGCACTCATTAAAAACGTTTCGTCATAGCGGATCGAGTGCCGCAGTCATATGTTAAGATTCATAAATAATTAAGCCCGTAAAGAGCAATAAACAAAGTTTGAGGGAAAATAGTTTATAAAATCAATAGAAAATTCATGACGTAAAGAGCGGCACCATATAATATTTTGGGTGGTATCACACGTATTTTAAACTAGTTAATTTATACTATACACTTAACTTGCAATAGTTTTCATTGTTTGCAATTTATTATTAACATTTATCGCCCACAATTACTTAATTATTATAGATATGAAGATTTTGAGCAGCGCAATATGTAGATCGCTATAGATTACGTCCAAAAACGGTGCTATATGCAGTTCTATGTTAAAACTTTGCAGCACAGATGTCAACAAAGAAATTTGCGCTAAGTGGCGAAATTTTGCAAAAACTCAAACTTGATTTGCGGGTGACAAAATAATCCTAGAAATTAATGTAACATAGTAGATGAGATGTACTTTTTAGCGCGGTTCCGATGGTGTACTTATTTCTGTCGAGAGATGTATGTAAGAATATTTGTAACCTTAACTGGTGAGATTGGTACCTGCATAACCAGGGGGTTGACCTCCGAGCCTATATACGCGAGCGGCCATCTTGGCCAGGGGTCAGTTGTTGGTCAGTCGTTTTGGAGGGTGGGTGGCGAACAAGCCCACTTGAGGGTGGCCCATGTGGTCGTTTCAGAATTGCTTTTCGCGCTGATTTATTTCGACAAAGAGTATTGTTTAAAAGTGCAAGTGTGCAAGCATATATTTGGTGAACTGTAAGTGCTACTATTATCTGTGTGAGTACGATTTACGAGGTATACTTCGTCGTAAGTAAACATGTGGCCATCTGCGTAAGAACTGTAAGAACAAAGAGCACAGTGGGACTTGTGGTTCTGTTCGAATTATTTGAATAAGTTTCGGTTATAGCAGCCTACATTACTGCTACTGGGGGCTCGGAGTCAAATTATTATTAAAGAAAAACTCTAAACCATTTCACCAGTGCTAATTTCATTGTGTGAAAGAAAAGGACAACTGCAATAAATTGTGATTGAACTGTGTGGTGAAAAACTGATTTTATTATAATAATCGCCTAATTCTTGTTCCCTAGCATAAACTGTACTTATATCTGAGTGAATAATTGATTCAAAACTATAACAAATGCGCTGGTGTGGAAGTGTACTAATGCACAAAGTGTGGTAATCATCGCCTGAGACTCGTGTGAGAGCCAAAATTTGCAAACTTCCGGCCGCGGTGGTCGTGCGGTTCTAGGCGCTGCAGTCCGGAACCGCGGGACTGCGACGGTCGCAGGTTCGAATCCTGCCTCGGGCATAGATGTGTGTGATGTCCTTAGGTTAGTTAGGTTTAAGTAGTTCTAAGTTCTAGGGGACTGATGACCTAAGATGTTAAGTCCCATAGTGCTCAGAGCCATTTGAACCATTTTTTCTCTGCAAATGCACTTCTTCATTATTTTACGGCCCCGTCGCAGCGTGTCTTTTTTTTTTTTCTTCAATCTTGCTTCCATTACCAGAAGTAACATCAGAACTGCCTCTCTGATGTCTTTCGTAAAGCCAAATTGTTCGTTGTCTAACAGATCCTGAGTTTTCTTTCCCGTTCTTCTATATATATTATTCTTCTTATCAACTTGGACGCATGAGCTGTTAAGCTGAGTGTGTGATATTTTTCGCACTTATCTGCACTTATTGTTTCCCAAATGATGCGTTTTTTAGGTAATTATGCGGTACCGTACCCAGAAAACTTTTATGTTAACAGGCTCAGTTCAAGAAAGCCTACGCCGTTATACAGGGTGTTTCAAAAATGTTCGGCCAAACTTTCAGGAAACATTCCTCACACACAAAGAAAGAAAATATGTTATGTGGACATGTGTCCGGAAACGCTTAGTTTCCATGTTAGATCTCATTTTAGTTTCGTCAGTATGTACTGTACTTCCTCGATTCACCGCCAGTTGGCCCAGTTGAAGGAAGGTAATGTTGACTTCGGTGCTGTGTGTTTCCATTCCATGATTAATGTGATTTGAAGAGAAGTAATAAACTGAGCTCTAACATGGAAATTAAGCGTTTCCGGACACATGTCCACACAACATCTTTTCTTTATTTGTCTGTGAGGAATGTTTCCTGAAAGTTTGGCCATACCTTATTGTAACACCCTGTATAGGTTCCCTATCTCGAAAGATTCGGTTTACTAAAAGTTTTGGACATTCTGTATGTGTAACCCATCTTCGGATATTCTCCTAGATAAAGTTCAAACGTGTTCACCACTTCATTCCGTCATTCGCTACTGTGTTTCGTATTTACCATTAAGGTGTAAGGCATTCGAGCTGTTGTTGTTCAGGCAGACTGCCTACGGAAGCAGTTTGCAGTTCGCACCGAAGCTGGAGCAAACGAGCTCGTCGCCTGGCAGCCGCCCTGCATCGAAACGCAGAACTCTGTCGGGCCAGCGATAATTGGTAATTAGTGCGAGTAAACGCATGCTCATTTGCGCCAACAAATGCCGGCACGCGAGAGCGGCCGTGGCGCCACCTGTCAGCTACCTGTCACGCAGGCAGCCCACACCCCAGCGAGCGGCGCGCCGCTGCGCGACAAGTTGAGTCCCGATAGCGCAGCCAGCAGCAGGGACTTCCTGCGCAAACAGATTCTGCATGATTCATCGCGTGCTATGCCGCGCCCCGTGTTTGCACTTATTGTTTGATCTGCTCGTGCCGAATGAGAGCTTTGTTTTCCGTGCTCTGTTAACGTGGCGAAGAGCTGGTGACACGGTTTGAAAAGGATATTCGTTACACAGGTACCAATATCACCATTTATACATTACCAGTTTCAGACTACGGTTATTTATTTATCGTATGGCTTTACCAGTGCAAGTGCGGTATTGATATCGTAAATTTACATAACATAACATATAAATACAAATATACCGGATGATCAAAAAGTCAGTATAAATTTGAAAACTGAATAAATCACGGAATAATGCAGATAGAGAGGTATAAATTGACACACATGCTTGGAATGACATGGGGTTTTATTAGAACCACAAAAACACAAAAGTTCAAAAAATGTCCGATAGATGGCGCTCTATCTGATCAGAATAGCAATAATTAGCATAACAAAGTAAGACAAAGCAAAGATGATGTTCTTTACAGGAAATGCTCAATATGTCCACCATCATTCCTCAACAATAGTAGTAGTCGAGTAATAATGTTGTGAACAGCACTGTAAACCATGTCCGAAGCTATGGTGAGGCAGTGGCGTCGGATATTGTCTTTCAGCATCCCCAGAGATGTCGGTCGATCACGATACACTTGCGACTTCAGGTAACCCCAAAGCCAATAATCGCAAGGTCTGGGGACCTGGGAGGCCAAGCATGACGAAACTGGTGGCTAAGCGCACAATCATCACCAAACGACGTGCGCAAGAGATCTTTCACGCGTCTAGCAATATGGGGTGGAGCGCCATCCTGCATAAACATCGTACGTTCCAGCAGGTGTTTATCAGCCAGGCTGGGGATGATGCGATTCTGTAACATTTCGGCGTACCTCTCACCCGTCACGGTAGCAGTCACTGACAAAGCTGTCCAGTGCCATCTGTCGGACATTTTTTGAACTTCGTTTTTTTGTTTTGTTCTAATAAAACCCCACGTCATTTCAAGCACGCGTGTCAATTTTTACCTCTCTATCTACATTATTCCGTGGTTTATTAAGTTTTCAAATTTATACTGACTTTTTGATCACCCGGTACATATACACACATACATAATAATATAAACCGAGTGAGGTGGCGCAGTGGTTAGACATTGGACTCGCATTCGGGAGGACGACGGTTCAATCCCGCGTCCGGCCGTCCTGATTTACGTTTTCCGTGATTTTCCTAAATCGCTCCAGGTAAATGCCGGGATGGTTCCTTTGAAATGGCACGGCCGACTTCCTTCCCTAATCCGATGAGATCAATGACCTCGCTGTCTGGTCTCCTTCCCCAAACATCCCAACCCCAACCGTAATATAAACAGAACAAACACCAGTCATTATTAAATCTGAGCAAAGTTGAAATATAATCACAGCTAGAATTCGTCAAAAAGTAATGTCCAAATGTGACAGCCATTTAACGGCAGCAGGGTTGGCCTCCACGAAGTCTCTCCACTCACCACAGAATCTTCGCAGTGGGCAATTCTGCACTAGATGTTGTAATGTTTGTTCATCAGTTTCACAGTCACACATTGGGCTATCATTGGCGCCTGGCGCCCCATTTGTACAGTATGGATTTACTTCTCGCGTATCCAGTTCTCACACTTTTAAGCTGGCACCAGATTTTACGAGGAAGCTGCATTCCTGGGAGTTGTTGGCTGGGGTCGGTTAATGTCACTATTGTTCCATCTGATGGCCTTAACTCGTATGGGCCGTGTTGTAGATCCGATGTAGACATGCTTGTAGAATTGTGTTCATTTGTTTGACTCACTATACTGAACTTCACCTCATGTTTTCCGTAATTACTTTTGTAAGCTTACTGTAAAAAATTGTCACAACGTGACAAAACTGAATATATCCGTTTCAGTAACTTTCTCATGTCCGATGTACTTCCGATATCATATTCAGCTGCTGAGTAAAGCTGACTGTTAGTTGGTCCTGCGTCGCGCATGTGGACAGTGTCGTGAATTCAAATTGTAAACTTCATGAAATGCAAAATTTAAAATAAAGAAAATATGTCTAATAAATTTCAAAAGAAACTAGTTGCGTGTTCAATGAAAACTGTATAACTAAAACTCAATAGTGAAGTGCATTATGGACGGTGCGTGATATGAAGTACAATGTATGACTTGGAATGTCCACAAAAATAAATAACTGCTCTGCTCGGAAGAAAAGAAATTTTTGAAGTCAATAATACTGTTCACTGAAAATTAATGTGTTTCTAGCACGACACCTGACAATCCCGATTACACACTGTTTGTTCGAGAATGCAAGGTGAGATCTGCCATGAAATAAAAGTGACTTACCTCTTGCTCAGCATGCTCCTTTCGTGTCTTTAGTGCTGACGTTCTCGAGTGCAAATACAAATCATCAGATGCAGCAGCTTGTCAGCTTTTCGCTTGTCAGACACAACCTGTGACTTCGCGTGGCGTAAGGTGCAATGTACACACGAGTAAATATTCATTACTTTACTGTGAATCATGGAGATTTGTTTTACTTTAAAGGAAATCGTTCTTAAGAAATCAAACTCTGATTATTGACAAAACGATTGCAGAACATAAGAAGATTCTAACGATTACAAAGTTTTCTCATCACAAAATTTACAAACATTACAATCAGTTGCGTTATTTGTGACATAATGAAAGACAAAGAGATCAAATTGACACTAATCACGTAAGGTATTAGCCGCGTGTGGTAGCCGTGCGGTCGAGGGTGCCTTGTCACGGTTCGCGTGGCTGCCCCCATCGGAGGTTCGAGCCCTCCCTCGGGCAAGGGTGTGTGTGGTCGTTAGCGTAAGTTAGGGTACGTTAGACTGAGTAGTGTGTAAGCTTAGGGACCGATGACCTAAGCAGATAGGTAAAAAATAAAGTAAGTTATTAGCTATCTATGAGACAAAGATTCCCTTCAATTAACAGTTCTGACAAACATTTCGTTCATGCACATTGCCTTCGTTAACCTTTAAAATTCCTCCAATATCTCTCTCATTAATAGAAAGAACTAGAAGGTATTATAAATGAGTTTTCATCTCCATAATAAAAATTTCAGATAGTTTCTCCGAAAAATTCAACTGCTCCCTGCTACAGTTCAAATAAGAATGCCCCAGCGCTACACAATTGACTGGCTAGCAAGGCACCCATACATAAAAGTAAACACAGTGTCAAGGATCTTATTGACTACTTATGCAGCGCGCTCAGTCATCTTTGTTGCGGTACAGTAAAGGTGAATTATTTACCGTAGCATAAAACATATGATAACCTTACAGTCTTACACATTTTTTTTAAATTTTTTGTCTTTGCAGATGAAACAAGCGCTAACGCGAAAATCGTGGAATGCAATGAAAAGATGTATTTTATCACTTTGGACAAGTCTCCCAAGAGACCTGCGATTATCTATAGCACTGAATGATAATGTAATACACTTACTTTGTTCAACAATATTAATGTACAAGTCTGAAAGAACAGGCAGTGTTGACGATACACAGCTGTAGGAAATACTTCTGAATCAACTCGCTTACTGTGAATTGTTTAGGTATAGATCTACTACCCAATAGAGACATTAGAAAATTTGTGCCTATGCCGGCTTACGACGGTAATATTGGCCTCGATTACTTGTTGTCTCATTTTCCGTGCTGTGAGGGTCCAAGTAATGTTTGGAGCATTACGTGATGAAATTAGTTGAATACGATATAAGATTGTGGACAGTGTGCCATGTGAATGTTTGGGTCGCACCGGGCAGGCGCACGGATAGCCGAAGTGGTTTTCCGATAAGCTAGCTAACTGTTTTCGGCCAGGGGACTGAAATAAAAAACTGTTTTCAACGACAAATTGCGAAAGACGTCACCCGACATCCGGAAAGAACCACTGACGATATGAAAACGAAGAAACAGATCGGAAAACGAAAAACGTGGTAAGGTGGCCGCTAGCGAAAAGCGGAAAGTCCATGATGGAGTCCGGGTCCTGCACAAATTTTCATATGTCGCTATTGGGTAGCAGATCTATACCTGACACAGATTCTCTCAAGGAATTCGTAGACAGAAAATTAATTTGTAACTAATTTGTTTAGTTACCTCATTTTATTTATCATCCGATTTCTAGTTGAAGTTTGTACTTTGTACTGATTGTGGTATGACTGATGGTGAAGTTATGCCAAAACCCGTAATGAGATGATAAAGCAAAATTATATCGATGACCAAGACAAGTGTATTACCATTCACTAATGATGCATGTAGTATGGTAAGCGCCGGCCGCTATAGCCGAGTGGTTCTAGGCGCTTCATTCCGGAACCGCGCTGCTGCTACGGTCGCAGATTCGAATCCTGCCTCGGGCATGAATGTTGTGATGTCCTTAGGTAAGTTAGGCTTAAGTAGTTCTAAGTCAAGGGGACTGATGACCTCAGATGTTCAGTCCCATAGTGCTCAGAGCCATTTGAACGCTTTTAAGTAGGGTAAGAGGTAACATTAGTACATCAGTTTCAGAAACCAGATTAATTCTTAAATGCAACAAATAGAAGTGCTTACAGTATCTGACATGGAAGTCTTGCAGAAACAAAATTTGCTTTCCGAAGGTATTCAGTCGGTGACTATTTTAAATTCTTCGTACGGATGGTATTTTGAAGCCTTGATTGGAAGTGTCAAGCTGAACATAAACTCTGCATCGTAATTCAGAATAACATAGGCACTGCAATATTGTATCTATCCACCGATACCGGGCAAGCGACTTTCAAGTAAAATGTCTTACCTGCACGGGAATATACATAATGGATGTACGAGTACAGGTAATAGACACATTGTTGACGACATATGGAAGTTTGGGTCTTGCCGCAACTCCTGCACGGATAGCCAAATGGTAAGACGCCCGCTCACGATAAGAGGGAAATTCGGATTCGAATCCAGGTCCAGCAGAGATTTTCATTCTCGTCATTTCATTCTACAACTGATGGTTGCCCATACTCACAACTGCGAATACATTTGATATATTAAGAATAATATGCACTGATCTGGCTCAGAAACGCGACGCGTTGTTTACTTTGCTTGCATTCATTCTATTCCCTTGAATGAATCTTCACTTTGAGGTTGAGAATTCACCAAGAATATTCTCAGCCTAGAAAAAGGCAGTCAGGCAGATCTGTGGTGTCAGTTCGAGAATTGTGTAGGCCGTTCTTCAGGCGTTTCGCAACACCAACTCGGTTACTGCATGGGATTTTTTGCTGACAATATTGACTCATTCAGACGAAACTGTAATATTCATTCAGTGAACAATAGGAGGAAAAACCACATGAAGTATGATAACACTTCGTGAAGCATTGTGCAGCAACGTGTGCCCCATTCAGTAGGCGTTATTTTCATTAGGATTCCAGTAAAACTGAAACAACTGCGTGATAAACCCAAGTTCCATGTCTTAGTTGAAAAGTTCGTCGCTGTAGCTTAGAACTTTTCTCTGAAATGTGTCTTTTGAATGGTTTCATGAGGCCCGCCACGCATTGCTCTTCGATGCTATGTTCTTCATTTCAGAGTACCACTTGCAACCTACGTCCTCAAATATTTGTTAGCTGTATCTCAATATCTGGCTTGCTCTACAGGTTTTACTCCGTACAGCTTGTCCTACTGCCGTGGAAGTCTTAACAGATGTGATATCATCCCGTCCTAAAGTATTGTCAGTGTTTTCCATATATTCCTTTCTTTAGCGATTCTGCGGAGAAAGACCAGACCACATTCCTTACCTTTACAATCCAGAGGTTTCAATATTCCTCTAAAGCACCATATCTCAAATGCTTCTGTTCTCTCCTTTTTCCGTTTTTCCTATAGTACACGTTTCACTGTCATACAATGTCGTGCTCCAAACGTTCATTCTCAGAAATTTCTTCCTTAAACTGAGACTTGTGTTTGATTCTAGCAGACTTTTATTGACAAGGAATGCTCTTTTTTCCATTGCTATCTGGCTTGTTATGTCCTCATTGCTCCGTCCGTCATGAGTTATTTTGCTGCCTAGATAGCAGATTTCCTTAACTTTATCTACTTCCTGTGCACCAATTACGGTGTCAAGTTTCTCACTGTTCTCTTTTCTGATGCTTCTCATTACTTTCGATTTTCTTCTATTTACTCTCAGTCTATATTCAATACTCATTACACGGTTCATTCCAGTCAATAAATATTAGTTCTCTTCACTTTCACTGTAGATAGCAATGTCATCAGCGAATCTTATTGTTGACATTCTTTCATCTTGAATTTTAATTCTACTCTTGAACCTTCCTTTTATTTATATCATTGCTTCTACGGTGTATAGATTGAAGAACAGGGGCGAAAGACTACATTTCTGTCTTAGTCCGTTTTAAATCCGTGCTCTTCGTTCTTGGCCTTCCTTTTTTATTGTTCCCTCTTGGTTCTTGTGTATATTTTATATTACCCACCTTTCCCTGTAGCTTACCCCTATTTTCCTCAAAATTTCGAACATCTTGCACCATTTTCTCTCGCTACACGATAGGAATCGAGGAAGCCGAAGTTTGCTTATTAAATGTCGCCAGTAATTTTTCACACTGCTATAGTGATATATACTGAGACAACTCTAAAGCCCTTAGAACAGTGATTCCCAATCCGGGGGCAATTATCGCCTGAGGGTTAAAATGAAATTGTCTGAGGGGCAAAACCAAATGCCGTGAACTGTGCCTCTGTCATAAAACTACGTTTTTAAAAAAGATCATTAACATTAGCACTATTTTGGAACGCTGTAATACTGATTACATAAGTGATCGAATTGTTCTTTCAGATACCGACATTAACACATCACACGATGGAGTGTAGGATGCAGCATATGAAACAACGACTTCCTCACCTAGTCCACCCACTACACACGTACTAGGTACGTTTTCATATATCTAAGACCATAAAAATGAAACATATACATCACATGAGGTTAAGTATCTCATGAAAATGATTTCTCCGAGTTATAGGTACTTCCCATAATAAACCAGAAATTGCTTCACTACTCACTTTGCAACAATAGACACCTAACTGAAAGCATAACACAAAAGTAACTATGTAATGTCTACTACACTGTTTTCGGGCACACACAGAGATATTACTATTACTAGTGGCAGTGAACGGACACAAAGTGTTGGCGACCTGAAGTCTCCCTACTTCTGCCACTCCAGAAGTAAGGAGTCCAGCAGTCAGTTGATATACCGACAGTAATTACAGCGCACTCGTTTTAACTCGTTTCATGTTAAATGAGTGTGCAGGGTGCGGATGAAGCAAGTGTCACTAGCGAGACGAGTGGTGAAGAGGAAGCATGTATTGTAATAAGTGTCTACCCTTAAAACCCATAGTTACCTTTCTTTCCCGAAAAGATGATGTAGGCAGCACTCGCCAATCACTGAGAACTGATTCGTCGTTCTATAAAAGTAGTTCTTAACAGCCTATCAATCAAATCATTGATTGATTAGTTCATTGTTTAATAAAGTACCTACAACAACTAAATATCATTTACATTTCGTCAATTTAAAATAAAAAATGTTCAAGGAAAATTGTTTTTCATTATAAATTTAATTAGACGCTAATGTCCATGGTGGGGGAGGGAGGGGCTACGCGCTAATATCTGACTGCACTCATAGGTAATAGTATCAGAGAAGTAGGGAACCACTGCTTTAGAACGGTTTTATTTGTATGGCAACTAATTAGGTTTCATTATTTCTTACAGCTTTGTTTTTATGCGGCAGCATATTTTTTACAATTATACCTTCCCGGTCGAGACGGTCCTTCGATATTTTGAAATAATTTTTAAAGTGAACATTGTACTGTAACTTGAACCACGTGTCACATATTGTGCTGATTTATGAATCTTCCTCTTTGCAAGCCTTCCTTCTTGAATTTTCTGATTTTGCAGTCAACTCCAATACTTTTCTGGGCTTTATAATTTAGGCTGGAAGAGAACTAAATATATGAGACTGTCGTTGATATCGTATCTGTAAGGTGCTTTTTCGGGCTTACAGGTGTGGCTGCACGTTGCGTAGGGTACATCAGGTTTCATTAATGGGACAGCCTGTGAACGTTACGGTGTTTGCCTACTTCCGCCGCCATTGGTATGGTCGGTGGGCGATGTTTACCTGCAGAGGTACATCCGCATATTCAGTTTCGTCCATATTTCTAAGCTATGAATCCTCTATGTTTTTGGCGCAATGCGGAAGAAAGAATTGTGTGTTTTGGAAATCTGAAGATCTCTAGTTCGTTTGAGAGGTACTGATTGTTGAAGGCAAGAAAAACTGTTGTCCCCCGGTGACAGACACGTAGGTTGGCGTGTGAGTAATATCGAACGCGTCTCTGAAATCAATGTTATTAAACGTGGCTAATTCTAGAGCTCTTCCCCGTCTATGCTATTCAGGGCAGGATCGATCCGAGGATGGAAGTTGTCGTTCACAATTATCACAGATAGCAATAGCAGAGGCACAGGATTCGACAGAATGAGGCCAACTGTATTTGATGCATTTCATCTAGGACCGGCATTGTTTGCTGACGTTCCCATTTCGGAGGCAATTAAAGAACTGCCTGACAGTTTGCATACAAAGGTCTAAAGAACATCTACACAAGTCAAAAAACGATTTGCATTACCGCAGCTCCCAGAACTCCTGAAGACAGATGTTGACTGTGGATATTGTACCACATACACAGTCCCTCTGACTCTGAGATGTCACTAAACCCGCCCAAAGATTAAATGGTTCTGAGCACTATGGGACTTAACTACTGAGGTCATCAGTCCCCTAGAACTTAGAACTACTTAAACCTAACTAACCTAAGGACATCACACACATCCATGCCCGAGGCAGCATTCGAACCTGCGACCGTAGCGGTCACGCGGTTCCAAACTGACGCGCTTAGAACCGCACGGCCACACCGGCCGGCTGTCCGCCCAAAGATGTAAACAACCATGAATGAGCAGCGCCTATTAGACGGAGGGGGTAAGACGATCAGTTCCAGTCATTCCAGTAGGAAAGAGTTAAACGGCTCGTGTTGTCTGTAGTTCAACCATGCCTTGACGGTCACTACCGCGGTTCGATCGCGTCTGAATAGTTACTTTGTGCCAGAACGGGCTCTCAACAAGGGAAGTGTCCAGGCGCCTCGGAGTGAACCAAAGCGATATTGCTTGGACATGGAGGAGATACAGAGAGACAGGAACTGCCTCGCTCAGGCCGCCTAAGGGCTACTACTGCAGTGGATGACCGCTACCTACGGATTATGGCTCAGAGGAATCCTGACAGCAACGCCACCATGTTGAATACTGCTTTTCGTGCAGCCACAGGACGTCGTGTTACGACTCGAACTGTGCGCAATTTCCTCCTGACGTCCATGACGAGATCCATCATTGTAACTACGACACCATGCAGAACGGTACAGATGGGCCCAACAACACGCCGAATGGACCGCTCAAGGATTGGCATCACGTTCTCTTCACCGATGAGTGTCGCGTGCGCCTTCAACCAGACAATCGTCGGATACGTGGGTGGAGGCAACCCGGTCAGACTGAACGCCTTAGACACACTGTCCAGCGAGTGCAGCAAGGTGGAGGTTCCCTGCTGATTTTGGGGAGCCATTATGTGAGGCCGACGTACGTCGCCGGTGGTCATGGAAGGCACGTTACGGCAGTATGATATATGAATGGCATCCTCCGAGCGATGGTGAAACCATACCGGCAGCATATTGGCGAGGAATTGGTCTTCATGGACTACAATTCGAGCCCCCATCGTGCGCATCTTGTGAATGACTTCCTTCAGGATAACGACATCGCTCGACTAGAGTGGCCAGCACGTTCTCCAGATATGAATCCTAACGAAATGCCTGGGATAGATTGAAAACGGATCTGTATGGACGACGTGACCCACCAACCACTCTGAGGGATCTACGTCGAATCGCCATTGAGGAATGGGACAATCTGGACCGACAGTGCCTTGATGACGTGTGGATAGTATGCCACGATGAATACAGGCAAGCATCAATGCTACTGGGTATTAGAAGTACCGGTGTGTACAGCGATCTGGACCACCACCTCTGAAGGTCTCGTTGTATGGTGGTACAACATGCAATGTGCGGTTTTCATGACCAACAAAGGTTGCGGAACTCTCGGAACCGAGGTGATGCAAAACTTCTTTTGATGTGTGTAGTTTCCTGAATATACAAAACGTCTGATAAAGTTTGAGAATTGAAAGTTAACAAACAGTTGTGCAGTTTGTCATTTCGTGCCTTACCGCGTCTTAAATATTGCTTATTGTACCGTATAATACCTACATCTGGGAATACAGACAGCAAGACCTCCAAAATGCCTGTGTCTTCATCTTTTAAATTAACTTTTCTTGTTATATCGTGCTTGTTGATAACTGAAGAAGGAACGTAAGCTTTTATATTTTCAGATCGTAACATATCGATCTTAGCTATGAAACTGACCTTTCTGGAGTTTTTAATTCAATTTTCTTCTAGGTTCTTCCAACCGAAAAAAGAAAAAGCTAAGGAAATAGCGCTACTATACCCTGAAGAACACGCGATACTCGACCGACCGCCGTGTCATTCTGAGTCTTTCATCATAGACTGGAAATATATCAATTACAACATTCTTGACACGTAGGAGGGAAAGATGCAAGACTGTCTCTTAAGGTATAGCTTGTAGATGTCGTATGCTTCAGCCAGTCTCTCCATATGAACTACGTATGGACCACTATCTGTTTGTCTGAAGAAGTCAGTAGGATCCCTTAGTGATCGTAAGAAGTAGCCACATTTGGAAAGGGATCAGTTATATTTGAAACATTACAAGCAGGTGATATATGTCTAGCTTCACCAAAGAATATTTTTGGGTCACTGGAGTCATCTGAGGATCTCATTGATGCTTTCGCGCTTACTGATTGAAACCGTAACAAGACTCACTGCACGTTTACAGAGCTGTCCCATTTTCGTCCATCAGCTGTACTTGCCATGCATCACAAACTATGGCGCAAGATTCAGCTACTAATGGAATAACCTGTGCGACGGCATCTCTCACTTTTCGTATCTCGTGGACGAACAGAGCAGTTTGAGTGTCACACGATCGTTTGCGAAACTTACGTTGGTTCTTTTTATCACGATTTCTGACTCCAAAAACGTCAGAAATTTCACAATACGTGCTCATAAAACCCGTTTCAAAATTTTACAATAAAGTGTGCGATACAAGTCTATAGCTGTGTGTTCGATGAGACTTTAGGGTGAGGATGTAGTCTGCTTTAATGGGGATGAGGGCAGTTCATTCCAGTGAGTCATCGATAGTGACCGACAGAGAAATGGGATGTGCTATTATGTCAAGAGATGCCACACTGCCCAAAAAATCGCTGTTCTTCTACGAATTGCAGGATTCAGTCGTACTTTAACAGTAACAGCAGTGAAGTCTCCACGCAAGGGGAATGTTACATACGCTTTCAGGGATTGTTGCTTAAACAGAATTTCGAGAACTGATGTTGGATGTACGGTTAGTTCATCTTTCCCTCTGAGTTTCTGTCACTTTGTGAATATCGTGGTGATACATGAAGTGTAACAGTGCTGCTATAGATGAATGTTATCAGCCGTTTCGCAGTGTTTTGCTTGAGTATTTTAAGAGATATCATTTCAGGTTGCACGAAGCAAACGAGATGTACACATCGTTAAACTATTAGAGCTAATGTGCTAATGTCCAGATCGGATGTGATGAAGAAAAAAAATCGGAAGCAAAATCAAAGCGCAGCTCGAACAGATACTAATGTTAAGGTTCGCAAGCGATACAGCCCTTACGAGCGGTTGTGAAGAAGACAGATCTGTCGAATTAAATGGACCCAATGAATGTGGGTAAGGGTGAAAAATGTAAAAAACGAAGTTGATAAAGACTAGTGGAAGGAAAAATAACGATCTCATTAACATTAAAATTTCGTGTGACGTAGTCGCGGAAGGCGTGAAATAATTCTCGAATCTAGAAAAGTTTACGCGGGGTGATGGAAGCACGTGAGATGTCAAAAGTAAAATCTCAAGAAGGTTCTGGAAGTGTGGTACTATGGAACGATGTTCAAAGAATAAGAGGACAGATAATGGATGAAGTATGAAGTATTGTGGAAAACTGGTGAGGAGACCCTTAGGAGAAGAATGGACAAGGCAGTGGGAGATGTGCTATGGCAATTAGGAATAGTTAACCTGGTATTGGAAAGAGCAGTAGTGAGGAAAAATAGTACAAGCAGACAAAAACAAGAGTGTGCGAAACTGATTATAAAGGATATAGGGTGAAGTAGCTGCGTACGGAAGAAACGATTAGGACAAGTTAGGAGCAGATGGAAGAAAGCATCAAACTTAACGAAAGAACGATGACCCAGGAAAAGCATCGTTCCAGCGTTATATCTACACGCCAGTTTTTCATTGACAGTTTCTTCTGGCGATAAAATGCAGCAGCTGTTCATACGTTGCCAGTAATGTTTTACGGACTTGACTCTCACTTATCACTTCTTTGCTCCTGAGGGGCGAGACCAGTCTATTGAGTCCAGAACCAAACCTGAGTTGTTGATACGAGTTTATTCAGCGACTACAGCTGCCAGGACTTTTGACGAGAAACAGTAAATGCTCTTCAAGTCAGTACACCTTGAAAATGTTTCAGAAAAAGGTGGACATCTCTTCAAGAAAATTTTTGTCAACTGCGAGTACAAGTAACCTTGATACACATCATTTTCGGCAGAAATATGCTTATTTATGTTATCACATTACAAACCTCCCAGAGGAATACATTAATCCTGTCTTTGCCTGTATCCATGAAAAACGGCGCTCTCATTTTAATGAAGGTCGGCGTGTTTTGTGCCGAAACCATTTATCCTACAGCAACAAAATAATTTTCCTCGACACCCGTCAAATGCAGCGAATTAAAAGAGATTATATCGGAACTTACTCTCAGTCAGTGACATTCATTACGCAGCTTCACACAGAAATTTTATTTAGGAGCCGGCCGGAGTGGCCAAGCGGTTCTAGGCGCTACAGTCAGGAACCGCGCGACCGCTGCAGTCACAGGTTCGAATCCTGCCTCGGGAATGGATGTGTGTGATGTCCTTAGGTTAGTTAGGTTTAAGTAGTTCTAAGTGCTAGGAGACCGATGACCTGAAAAGTTAAGTTCCACAGTGCTCAGAGCCATTTGAACAATTTTTTGTATTATGGTGTGGGTTCCTGTAGTCATGTCCTAGTTCATGAACCACGGGCAACGTATGAGTGGCCAAGTAAGTGGTCCCGGCAGTCGGGATACCAGTTACTTTGGAATAAGGCTGGGCATCTCTGACATATTCTGAGTCGTGGTCACCTTTGTGCTCATACGGCAAAGACTACCAAATCCACCGGTTAGTCCCTCAGCCGTTAGGGGTAAAACCCAATGGGACTCGGGGCAAGTAAGGCTAGCAACCTGCTTCCCTGGTACTTTAAATATGATGCTGGCAACAATCAGAGCAAAAGGCCTCGGACCTTTGGAGGTGACGGAGTCCCACCTCTAACTGACAAACCAGGGACTCCTAAGATACGACTTGGCAAACAAATGGTAATGAGATGGGGAGCTATTAATATCAATGGGGGCTACTCTTGGAAGAAGGTAGAGCTGGCAGAGGCTGCAAGTAAGATGGGGCTGGACGTTTTAGCTGTTAGTGACATTCGGGTAAGGGGTGAGAAAGAAGAAGAAGTGGGAGAATACAAGGTCTACTTGTCAGGAGTCAAAGCAGGAATAGCACAATGGGGTGTAGGGCTTTACATCAGGAAAGAAATGGAACCCAGCGTAGTTGCAATAAGGTATGTAAACGAACGACTGATGTGGATAGATTTGACAGTGTCTAGCAAGAAAATTAGGATTGTGTCAGTATATTCGCATTGTGAAGGGACTGATCAAGATAAGATGGATAGTTTTTATGAGGCACTCAGTGATGTAGTTGTTAGAGTAAAGGACAAGGACAGTGTTCTGCTCATGGGTGATTTTAACGCCAGGATTGGAAATCGAACAGAAGGGTACGAAAAGGTTATGGGTAAATTTGGAGAGGATATGGAGGCCAACACGAACGGGCAGCAACTCTTGGATTTCTGTGCCAGTATGGGCTTAGTAATCACAAACTCCTTTTTTAAACATAAGAACATTCACCGGTATACTTGGGAAAGCAGGGGAACCAGATCTGTCATTGACTATATAATAACAGATCAGGAATTCAGGAAGGCTGTGAGGGACACACGTGTATTCAGGGTATTCTTTGATGACACTGATCATTATTTAATCTGCAGTGAAATTGGGATTGCGAGGCCGAAAGTGCAGGAGGTCAGGTCCATATGTAGGAGGATAAGAGTGGAGAAACTTCAGGATAAGGAAATCAGGCACAAGTACATAACAGCGATCTCAGAAAGGTACCAGTTAGTTGAATGTAGTCAATTACAGTCATTGGAAAAGGAATGGACAAGGTACAGGGACACAGTACTAGAAGTGGCTAAAGAATGTCTTGGAACAGTAGTGTGTAAAAGTAGGAGGAAGCAAACAGTTTGGTGGAATGACACAGTCAAGGCAGCCTGTAAAAGGAAAAAGAAGGCGTATAAAAAATGGCTACATACTAGAACTCAGGTAGACAGAGAAAGTTATGTTGAAGAAAGAAACAAAGCCAAACAGATAATTGCATCATCCAAGAAGAAATCTTGGGAAGACTTTGGAAACAGGTTGGAGACATTGGGTCAAGCTGCTGGAAAACCGTTCTGGAGTGTAATTAGCAGTCTTCGAAAGGGAGGTAAGAAGGAAATGACAAGTATTTTGGACAGGTCAGGAAAACTGCTGGTGAATCCTGTGGATGCCTTGGGCAGATGGAGGGAATATTTTGAAGAGTTGCTCAATGTAGGTGAAAATACGATCAGTAATGTTTCAGATTTCGAGGTAAAATGGGATAGGAATGATGATGGAAATAGGATCACGTTTGAGGAAGTGGAGAAAATGGTCAATAGATTGCAGTGCAATAAAGCAGCTGGGGTGGATGAAATTAAGTCGGAGCTCATCAAGTACAGTGGAATGTCAGGTCTTAAATGGCTACACAGGATAATTGAAATGGCCTGGGAGTCGGCACAGGTTCCATCAGACTGGACAAAAGCAGTAATCACACCAATCTTTAAACATGGAAACAGAAAAGATTGTAACAACTACAGAGGTATCTCTTTAATCAGCGTTGTGGGTAAAATCTTCTCAGGTATTGTTGAAAGGAAAGTGCGAGTATTAGTTGAGGAGCAATCGGATGAAAATCAGTGTGGGTTTAGGCCTCTTAGAGGTTGTCAGGACCAGATCTTTAGCTTACGACCAATAATGGAGAAGTGTTATGAGTGGAACAGGGAATTGTATCTATGCTTTATAGATCTAGAAAAGGCATATGACCGGGTTCCTAGGAGGAAGTTATTGTCTGTTCTACGAGATTATGGAATAGGAGGCAAACTTTTGCAAGCAATTAAAGGTCTTTACATGGATAGTCAGGCAGCAGTTAGAGTTGACGGTAAACTGAGTTCATGGTTCAGAGTAGTTTCAGGGGTAAGACAAGGCTGCAACCTGTCTCCACTGTTGTTCATATTATTTATGGATCATATGTTGAAAACAATAGACTGGCTGGGTGAGATTAAGATATGTGAACACAAAATAAGCAGTCTTGCATATGCGGATGACTTAGTTGTGATGGCAGATTCGATTGAAAGTTTGCAGAGTAATATTTCAGAGCTAGATCAGAAATGTAAGGACCATGGTATGAAGATTAGCATCTCCAAAACGAAAGTAATGTCAGTGGGAAAGAAATATAAACGGATTGAGTGCCAAATAGGAGGAACAAAGTTAGAACAGGTGGACGGTTTCAAGTACTTAGGATGCATATTCTCACAGGATGGCAACATAGTGAAAGAACTGGAAGCGAGGTGTAGCAAGGCTAATGCAGTGAGTGCTCAGCTACGATCTACTCTCTTCTGCAAGAAGGAAGTCAGTACCAAGACTAAGCTATCTGTGCACCGTTCAATCTTTCGACCAACTTTGTTGTATGGGAGCGAAAGCTGGGTGGATTCAGGTTACCTTATCAATAAGGTTGAGGTTACAGATATGAAAGTAGCTAGGATGATTGCAGGTACTAGTAGATGGGAACAATGGCAGGAGGGTGTCCACAATGAGGAAATCAAAGAAAAACTGGGAATGAACTCTATAGATGTAGCAGTCAGGGCGAACAGGCTTAGATGGTGGGGTCATGTTACACGCATGGGAGAAGCAAGGTTACCCAAGAGACTCATGGGTTCAGCAGTAGAGGGTAGGAGGAGTCGGGGCAGACCAAGGAGAAGGTACCTGGATTCGGTTAAGAATGATTTTGAAGTAATAGGTTTAACATCAGAAGAGGCACAAATGTTAGCACTGAATAGGGGATCATGGAGGAATTTTATAAGGGGGGCTACGCTCCAGACTGAACGCTGAAAGGCATAATCAGTCTTAAATGATGATGATGATGATGATGATGATGAGAAAAACAGACAGACACATACTTACAGAGATTTTGACGAATATGATTCAACTTCTCCGCGCAGTGCGTAACCGTTTGTAATTATGTGTGTTCCGCTGCTAGGTCGGGCTCTATCAAAAAAGGTGCCCTGCCTGATACAGAAAGTGAAGTGCGTAAAAAGCATCGTTGAGTGTCAGGGTAATTTCTTGCACTTGCACACCATCGGCAAATACACGTAAATCGTTAGAGTTGCGACGCTCTCTGACAGATAGAACGAGCACCAGAATACATTAGTGTTGTTCAGTTTGGTATTTTTACCTGGCCTGATTGCGCAAATAAGGGCCTGAACAGCGTCACATGTTGAGTGATCATTGTGAAGGGTCAGGGAGATACCGCTTACTCGTGTGAGACAGCGCTATCAGCACCTGACGGAGTTTCAAGGGGGCCTCTTTGCGGATCTCCAGTAATTAAATGGCCAGTCGATTCATGCAATATCCGGACTTGTGGACAATTGTGGTGTGACAGTGGTTCGATGTCGGACTGCATAGGAACACTAGGGCAGGCGTACTTATAAACTTTCCGGTCGATCACGTCTGACGTCCATAATGGAGAATCGCAGTATTGTGCACCAAGCACTTTCACGTCTACGCCTGTCTTCCCAGAACAAATAATAGACTCCCTGCAATATTCTGTATTATCCTGCATCGCTGGTCAGAAGTTAGCAACGTAAGGACTGTGGTATTACCGTTCCATGCGTGGTGTAGTGACGGATTTGGGTGAAGTATGGTTCGGTCTGGGAAGCTATGTAGACATGACGTTCAGTTTAAGAATTATTTTACTGAGCACCCAAACTTCAAGTAAAAGAATAGAAAACTACTGATGATGAAACAGATTTTGAGAAGCACTGAATCAACCAGAACCACATTTATCCATGTAACAATAATTAAATAAATTAGTATCCAGAACAAATTCAATCTTATCCTATACGTACTAAGAAGATCCGGCCGACAACATAGCAATTTAGTGTCTACATCTACATACACACTCTGCAAGTCTCCGTTCGGTGCGTGCCGGAGAGTATTCGGCCATAACGAGAAGTAATAACTTTAAAACTTACAATGCAATACAACGCACAACTACACTTAGATCTATTCTTGTTACCATCACCAGAGCAGTAAAACATTAGCTACCTGCAACATTCCCAAGCCACCCACGCTTATACTTAAATATGTAATAGCTCAAAATAAAAATGCCATAACAAAAAAAAGAAAAGAAAAAGAACTTTAACGCAACAAGAGTGAGCCATAAGCTCAATCACATAACAACACAATAAACTCTTAAAATCAAAGGAGTAATCAGTACTTTACGTTCACAGCGATAAACAGTCAATTGCCTCTTGGTACAATCAATATAATTGTGCCTTCTCTGCCACACAGCACACACCGTCGCACACCCAGTTCGTCATAAATAACATACAAACATTCATTTCCGCAATGCTCCCGTGTGGTTCGAATGCATCGGCAACAAACCTAGTAGCCTGTCTCTGAATTGCTTCTACATCTTCCTTTAAGCCGACCTGTTTGGAAGCCCAAGCACTCGAGAGTCAGTCAAGAATGGGTCGCGCGAGAGTTCTGTATACGGTCTCCTCTCCTTTACAGATGAACCACACATTCCAAAAATTTGACCAATAAATGGAAATCGAGCATTCACCTTTCCTACTACCGTCACCGCTTGCTCGTTCCATTTCATATCGCTTTGCAAGATTACGCCCAAATACTTAATCAACGCGACTGTCTCAAGTAGCATCCTACTAATGCTGTGTTCAAACATTACGGAATTTGATGTGCCAAAATCGATTTTGCTTGACCACGATCGATTCCAAAGACATCGCTGCCCTGGCGGGCGTTCTTTCCTTAAGCATCGCGCTACAGAGAGAACGGAGAGGTCATCCGAAAGAGGCGCGGGGTCCTGCGGCAGACTGTGGTGCGGGCAGTGGCTGTGTGCCAGCGCGGAGGAAGTGCGACATACGACCACTAAGCGGGCACTGCGCCCCAGACGAGACAACAGATACTGCAGGTCATTCTGCCATTTTCATTGCGAAATTGCCGGCTTATTCATGTCTGGGGTAATAATAGAGGGCTGTTTGCCTGGGTTGTCTGCTAGTGTAGTGAAAGGTGTTAGCTACTGCATGGGAGGTCTGTTTGGTGAGATGGAGTACGTGGTCGCGCACGTTCTATACGAGGCGTTCTGTAGCAGCCTTGTAAGACAGTCAATAAGTCTGGTTGTACTCTGTGCATTGTAAAATATGTTTGTCAGCTGTTTCGCCGTTTATTTCCTGGGGTGGTGCAGAATTATCCTACTAAATTTACTCGATAATAACAGTATTTTGTTATTTCGATAAACATCCCGAATGATCGTCACATAAGTGGTGACATAAAGGTAGAAAATTCATTTTTTTTAGTCCAGAAAGCTCTATGCAACAGATACTGCAGGTCATTCTGCCATTTTCATTGCGAAATTGCCGGCTTATTCATGTCTGGGGTAATAATAGAGGGCTGTTTGCCTGGGTTGTCTGCTAGTGTAGTGAAAGGTGTTAGCTACTGCACGGGAGGTCTGGTTTGTTTTCGGTTCTAATCTTGATGGAGGCAGATAGACTATTAGTAAAGCCATTTTAAGAAATTCTCGCGCCTCCAATGAGTTTTATTGCTACTTTTATTCTGTATCAGCGCTCTGTGGATGTCAGTATGAAACTCTTGTAGAATTTCATACTTCTTACTGCCTACTTTTTTCGCTTCTGTCAATCATTGAATTGACTTAAGTGTGGCACTGAATGATTTTTAACTGAATTTCGTTATGAATCTTCACGCTTTGCTAAATTTGCACACTTTCATTGTAGTTCCACAACGGTAATACAATGTGACTGGTCTGAACGATGACACAGACCGTTTCGTGGCCGAATGCGCGTAATATTTTACTAATTCGTAGCGATGTGGGGTACTTTGTCTTACTAAAACAGTTGTGTTATCTCGATAAGCTGAAATTCATTTTTATTAGTACATTTCATACTAATTAGAGTTTCATCTTTCATTTATATCTTATATTTACGTGCTTAACACACTAATCAGCGTTAATATAGTCTTACACATGATTAAAGCAGTCTGACAAAGTTCGGGTAGTTTTTCAATTTCACGCCTGTGCATAGTATGTTGGTAGCACTTCGTCGCCTTGCCTGTTATGCTGTGTAGCAGACGTTAAAGCTGTGCGGATCAGCATAACGCAAAGGCGAGGTGTCTCGCTCGTTTTGTCCACGACTGTACATATAGAATGGCCTCCCTAATACGTGACTGGCTCCAAGACTTTTTAAGAACCCAGCACGTATTCCTCGTCGGCGAGTGTTCATGAGAGAGAGGAGTGACATCAGTAGTGCCCTTGGAGAGTGTGATAGGCCCCTTGATATTTTTTAGTATTTAAAGCGACAAACTCTGGGAGGTTGTAGGGGACATCAAAACAAATACTTTTCTCTAATGTAATTTTTTCCTATGAGGATTATTTAAACCGGTGGAGGCCGTATTACGCTCTTCAGTTGTTGGAGGCCGTATTACGCTCTTCAGTTGTAGGCAACTGTTGTCCACCAGTGTAGTAGTGCATTGTCTTTGTTTACTAATGTAGCGATATACCTGGAGTGATAATTATAGTCAATAAGATAATTCTAAATCCAATTATAAATAAATTAATGTTAAATAGGTGGAATCATTTTGTTAATGCTGATACGGTTGGTGCGTACTACGCAGCGCACCACAACGGACGAGCCGCACAACGGGTTTATCAACAAAAATATCCTAATCGCCGTATCCCGCATCATATGACCATTGCTGCTGTGTACCAACGTCTGCGTGAGACCGGGTCATTTAGCACATTACCTGGACAGGGACACCGTCGCACGGTAAGAACGCTGCAATTTGAGGAAGCTGTCTTGCAGGATGTGGAGCGGGATCCTTCAATCAGCACTCGTGCAATTGCACGTAACATGGGGACGAATCAGACGAATGTAAGAACAGTCCTTCGAGAGAAATTGTTCCCGCCATTTCACTAATAGCGTGTCCACAACCTGGAATCAATTGATTATCCACCCATAGCACGGTTTTCGAAGTGGTACCTGGAACAGTGTGAAATGCATCCTACATTTCCATCCTCTGTGTTGTTTATCGATGAAGCAATGTTCGGGAGTGATGGAGTTTTAAACATGCACAATTCGCATGTTTGGAGAGAGGATAACCCATATGCTACAATTACTAGCGCCCATCAAGTGCGGTTCTTCGTTAATGTGTTGGTCGGCGCTGTTGGGGACTGTTTAATTGGGCCGTATCTGCTACCTAGGCCATTGAATGGCAGGCACTATTACAATTTTCTCTCCAGAGCATTGCCAGATTGCTGGAAGACGTCCCGCTCCCTACAAGACAACGCATGTGGTTCCAACATGACGGGAAGCCGGCAAATTTCAGTCGTCGTGAGCGTCGATTCCTGGACCGACGGTTCCCAGAAAGGTGGATTGGCAGAGGTGGTCCTGTACCATGGCCTGCTCAATCCCCAGATATGCCCCTCTGGACATTTTTGTGTGGGGAGAGATGTGCCACCTTGTTTACGCAACTCCTGTTGCATCAGAAGAGGATCTGTTTGCCCAGATAGTAGCAGCAGCAGGAACAATTCAGGATATTCCTGGGGTTTTTGCCCGTGTCAGACGGAACATGATCCGACGGTGTAACTTTTGTTTACATGTCAATGGAGGCATTTTTTAAAATCTACTGTAATTGAAATTGGGTTGTGTTAATGTGTTGTCTCTTGGTCATAAAAAATGGAAAAGTGTTTGTTGGTTTAATTAATTTGCCGCCAGAGAAATCTTCCTCTACTGGTTTAAATACTTCTCATAGGAAAAAATGACATTAGGGAAAAATATTTGTTTTGATGTCCCCTACAACCTCCCAGACTTTGTCGGTTTAAATACTTTTCACCCTGTATTTCTGGTCAGATGAGTATCGGGTAATAACAGCAGCAGAAAATGGTGTAACAGGTGTAGGATTCGTTATGAACAGGAAGGTATGGCAGAGGGTGTGTTTCTGTGAACTGTTCAGTGACCGGGTTGTTCTAATCGGAATCGACAGCAGACCAACACCGACAACGATAGTTCAGGTATACATGCCGACGTCGCATGCTGAAGATGAACAGATAGAGAAAGTGTATGAGGATATTGAAAGGGTAATGCAGTATGTAAACAGGAACAAAAATCTAATAATCATGGGCGACTGGAATGCAGTTATAGGGGAAAGAGTAGAAGAAAAGGTTACAGGAGAACATGGGCTTGGGACAAGGAATGAAAGAGGAGAAAGACTAATTGAGTTCTGTAACAAGTTTCAGCTAGTAATCGCGAATACCCTGTTCAAGAATCGCAAGAGGAGGAGGAATACTCGGAAAAGGCCGGGAGATACGGGAAGATTTCAATTAGATTACATCATGGTCAGACAGAGATACTGGATTGTAAGGCGTAGCCAGGAGCAGATATAGACTCAGATCACAATATAGTAGTGATGAACAGTAGGCTAAAGTTCAAGACATTAGTCAGGAAGAATCAATACGCAAAGAAGTGGGATATGGAAGTACTAAGGAATGACGAGATACGTTTGAAGTTCTATAACGCTATAGATACAGCAATAGGGAGCAGCGCAGTGGGCAGTACAGTTGAAGAGGAATGGACATCTCTAAAACGGGCCATCATAGAAGTTGGGAAGGAAAACATAGGTACATAGAAGGTAGCTGCGAAGAATCCGTGGGTAACAAGAAATACGTCAGTTGATTGATGAAAGGAAGAAGTACAAACATGTTCCGGGAAAATCAGGAATACAGAAATACAAGTCGCTGAGGAATGAAATAAATAGGAAGTGCAGGGAAGCTAAGACGAAATGGCTGCAGGAAAAATGTGAAGACATCGAAAAAGATATGATTGTCGGAAGGACAGGCTCAGCATACAGGAAAGTCAAAACAACCTTTGGTGACATTAAAAGCAACGGTGGTAACATTAAGAGTGCAACGGGAATTCCACTGTTAAATGCAGAGGAGAGAGCAGATAGGTGGAAAGAATACATTGAAAGCCTCTATGAGGGTGAAGATTTGTCTGATGTGATAGAAGATGAAACAGGAATTGATTTAGAAGAGATAGGGGATCCAGTATTAGAATCGGAATTTAAAAGAACTTTGGAGGACTTACGTTCAAATAAGGCAGAAGGGATACATAACATTACATCAGAATTTCTAAAATCATTGGGGGAAGTGGCAACAAAACGACTATTCACGTTGGTGTTTAGAATGTATGAGTCTGGCGATATACCATCTGACTTTCGGAAAAGCATCATTTACACAATTCCGAAGACGGCAAGAGCTGACAAGTGCGAGAATTATCGCACAATCAGCTTAACAGCTCAGGCATCGAAGCTCCTTACAAGAATAATTTACAGAAGAATGGAAAAGAAAATTGAGAATGCGCTAGGTGATGATCAGTTTGGCTTTAGGAAAAGTAAAGGGACGAGAGAGGCAATTCTGACGTTACGGCTAATAATGGAAGCAAGGCTTAAGAAAAATCAAGACACTTTCATAGGTTTTGTCGTTCTGGAAAAAGCGTTCGACAATATAAAATGGTGCAAGCTGTTCGAGATTCTGAAAAAAAAGTAGGGGTAAGCTATAGGGAGAGACGGGTCATATACAATACGTACAACAACCAAGATGGAATAATAAGAGTGGACGATCAAGAACGAAGTGCTCGTATTAAGAAGGGTGTAAGACAAGGCTGTAGCCATTCGCCCCTACTCTTCAATCTGTACATCGAGGAAGCAATGATGGAAATAAAAGAAAGGTTCAGGAGTGGAATTAAAATAAAAGGGGAAAGGATATCAATGATACGATTCGCTGATGACATTGCTATCCTGAGTGAAAGTGAAGAAGAATTAAATGATCTGCTGAACGGAATGAACCGTCTAATGAGTACTCAGTATGGTTTAAGAGTAATCGGAGAAAGCGGAAGGTAATGAGAAGTAGTAGAAATGAGAACAGCGAGAAACTGAACGTCAGGATTGATTGTCACGAAGTCAATGAAGTTAAGGAATTCTGCTACCTAGGCAGTAAAATAACCAATGACGGACGGAGCAAGGACGACATCAAAAGCAGACTCGCTATGGCAAAAAAGGCATTTCTGGCCAAGAGAAGTCTACTAATATCAAATACCGGCCTTAATTTGAGGACGAAATTTCTGAGGATGTACGTCTGGAGTACAGCATTGTATGGTAGTGAAACATGGATTGTGGGAAAACCGGAACAGAAGAGAATCGAAGCATTTCAGATGTGGTACTATAGACGAATGTTGAAAATTAGGTGGACTGATAAGGTAAGGAATGAGGAGGTTCTACGCAGAATCGGTGAGGAAAGGAATATGTGGAAAACACTGTTAAGGAGAAGGGACAGGATGATAGGACGTCTGCTAAGACATGAGGGAATGACTTCCATGGTACTAGAGGGAGCTGTAGAGGGCAAAAACTGTAGAGGAAGACAGAGATTGGAATACGTGAAGCAAATAGTTGAGGACGTAGGTTGCAAGTGCTACTCTGAGATGAGGAGGTTAGCACAGGAAAGGAATTCGTGGCGGGCCGCATCGAACCAGTCAGTAGACTGATGACAAAAAAAAAAAAAATTGTATACTTGAAGGATCTGGCAGGCATGGTGATAGCAATCTGTGATTGTTCGCTGATGATGCTGTGGCGTACAGGAAGGTATCATACATAAGTGACTGAAGGCTGATACAAGAGGACCTAGAAAAAATTTCTAGTTGGTGTGATGAATCGCACCTGCCTCTTAATTAGAAAAATGTAAGTTCATGTGTATGAGTAGGAAAAGCAAAGCCGTTATGTTCGGATGCAGCACTAGCAGTGTCCTGCTTGACAAACGTCGTTTAAATATCTGGGAGTATCGTTTCGAAGCGATATGAAATGGGACGAGCGTAGGGGAGGTGAATGGTGGAGTTTGGTTTATTTTTATAATTTTAGGAAAGAGTGGTTCACCTGTAAAAGATGCGCATATAGGACGCTGGTGCGACCTATTCTTGAGTACTGCTCGAGTGTTTGAATTCCATACCAGGCCGGTTTGAAAGAAGCCATCGAAGCCCTTCAGAGGAGAGCTGCTAGATTTGTCGTCAGAATGCGTTAAGGATGTGCTTCGGGACCTTATATGGGAATCCCTGGAGGGAAGATGACATTCATTTCGAAGAACACTGAGAAAGTTTAGCGAACCGGAATTGGAAGCTGACTGCAGAACAATCCTCTTGCCGCCAACGTACATTTCGCGAAGGGATCACGAAGATAAGTTATGAGAAATTAGGGCTCATACGGAGGCATATGGATAGTCGTGTTTCCCTCGCTTTATCTGCGAGTGGAATAAGAAACGACTAGTTTTGATACAGGATACCCGCCGCCACGCACTGTACGGTCGCTTGCGGAGTATGCATGTAGATGTAGATGCAGAAGAACAGATGTGATTTTATTACCAGGTAAAGACTCCTACAAAAATGTTGTGAATTATTTGCTGTAACTGGTAAGAAACTATGGAATCTGCGCAAAGGCAAATGCTATTACCTAGCACATACTAAGAAAACCCAAAGAAAATTAATTCAGTTTTATCTCCACCATTATTTTATGATACCGCAATCAACTGCTAATTATTATGGATATTAAATGCGTTGCAGATTCAAGCGAATAGTAAGTGCGAACCATTGCGTCACAGAAACTACGAAATCTGAAATTCACTTTACCAATAACAATTGAGCTGTGCCGTGTTATCTGTTTACCGATTTGCCGCCAACCTATACGCCCTCCACTCTGCGCATGCGCTGTCTGCCGCAGCTACGGCAGGGGCACACATACTTCTGGCCGTCTGGTGAGCTACGAATTTGGTAATGTTCAACTTCAAAACTACACTTGAGGTAATTATTAGCAGTTAAAGTTTTGCAATTTTGTTTCTTTCGATGTATTACTCCCGTGTAAAGAATTTCAGGACAGGTTTCGACATGTCGAGTTGGACGGTTCCTGTGCAAATAATTTTAAAATGATAATTGTATTGTGAGATACATCACAGAGTTATCAACCTGAATTCCTATTTCTGCGACAGTAATGTCAAAGTGAGCACCAAGCAAATATTTAATTGACGGTTTGCGCTGAAAGAAATGTCTGGTATGTTTTAGATGGCTGAGTTAGCAAATATTGACATATGTTCTCGGAGAAGTGCCCGAATCACTGGCTGTAAAACAAATTTTGTATTTTCCGTCATGATTGCATTAATTTCTTAGAATGACCAGTGTGAATTATTGATTAAAGATCAACTGTAGAATAAAGTGAAATAACTGACGAGCATAAATTCTATGAAATACAATGTTGTTGTTATACCATACCACCAAACATCAAATGTACCACAAAGTACCTCACTATATTCCATATAACTCGTCCAGGTTGTCAGTAAACTTTAAATGCTACATCACAGAATAAAAACGTGATTCGATAGAATCCACATTATTCATACAGTCAACAAAACAGGTAGTGGCTCGTATATTAATTTTTGTACGTAGAGAACACTGTTCTTGGAAATAAGTGAATAAAACTTGCGGTCTGTCAGGCGTAAAAAATAACATGTACCAATTTCAAGAGAAAAATACAGTAACACTTGAACCTAGAACATTAGTATAATTGGGCATTATCGATTTATATGCATATGTGCTCGAGAAAGAAACGATTGAAGTCATCATAACAAATCTCCTCACATTCATAGAATGAGCGATGGCAGCATTTTCAACTGTAGTAGTGGTCGTATCTTAATGCAGAGTTCTATAGTCGATTAAGATCGCTTCTGTTCCATCATGAAGTTAAAAGAGAACTGAGCATGTTTAAAAAAGGTGGCCGTGTTGAATGCATATGGAGGTATGGACGTAACGAAAATTATAATAAGAAAGACTTAAAGCAAGTAAGTGCAATTCACCTCACAGTTAAGAATAACTACAATAAAAAACAACAGGCCATGTGCTACAACGGAAAGACTTATCACAAAATCGAGATTATATTTAGCAAAAGAAATGTAAAAATAGGTTTTCGTAAAAATCTGTAATAGTAGGAATATGTTTCGGAATTCAGGATCAATTACAGACTGCACTAAACAATTAAAAGGACAAACAAAAAGGAACTTCCAAACTCGATTCAGGAGGCACACATATTCTCAAAACAAAACATTGTTCAGAATCTGGACATACTACACAGAGCTAAAAAACGACGATTTCTTAAAGTCTTATAGCAATTCGAAATTTACAGCCACAAAAAGTATATCTGAATCCATCTTGAATGAAAGTAGTGAGTTCAATCACAACGCCTTTATTAACGTGTATGACGAGCTTTTAAGGTTGTGGTCATTTCTTTTGAATGGCTGAGGCGATATGGGAGGGAAGGGAAAAGGTGCTTTCGGACCGCTGGAACATGCGTGCTGTGCAAGCAATCTAAGATTACTAAAAGCTCAGTCGCTGTTAAAGAACTCTAAATTTAAAGTTATCTTCTGAGTCGGAAAAATAAAGAGATACGTTAGGAAGAAGTAACTTGAGGTCAGGGGAAAGCGATACGCACATATCTAGATCGGGGTAGTATAGGGTACACAAGATATAAAAGGGCTCTATATTCCGAAATAATTGGCGTAAGGAGTGTGACCATAATATAACTTAAGTGTTTATTAGACATTACGGTGGTGAAGCCATAGTTACAGAACGTAAAGTTTTTTTCTTTAAAAAAGATGGGTTACATTACCGGTACCAATGAACTACACTCCTGGAAATGGAAAAAAGAACACATTGACACCGGTGTGTCAGACCCACCATACTTGCTCCGGACACTGCGAGAGGGCTGTACAAGCAATGATCACACGCACGGCACAGCGGACACACCAGGAACCGCGGTGTTGGCCGTCGAATGGCGCTAGCTGCGCAGCATTTGTGCACCGCCGCCGTCAGTGTCAGCCAGTTTGCCGTGGCATACGGAGCTCCATCGCAGTCTTTAACACTGGTAGCATGCCGCGACAGCGTGGACGTGAACCGTATGTGCAGTTGACGGACTTTGAGCGAGGGCGTATAGTGGGCATGCGGGAGGCCGGGTGGACGTACCGCCGAATTGCTCAACACGTGGGGCGTGAGGTCTCCGCAGTACATCGATGTTGTCGCCAGTGGTCGGCGGAAGGTGCACGTGCCCGTCGACCTGGGACCGGACCGCAGCGACGCACGGATGCACGCCAAGACCGTAGGATCCTACGCAGTGCCGTAGGGGACCGCACCGCCACTTCCCAGCAAATTAGGGACACTGTTGCTCCTGGGGTATCGGCGAGGACCATTCGCAACCGTCTCCATGAAGCTGGGTTACGGTCCCGCACACCGTTAGGCCGTCTTCCGCTCACGCCCCAACATCGTGCAGCCCGCCTCCAGTGGTGTCGCGACAGGCGTGAATGGAGGGACGAATGGAGACGTGTCGTCTTCAGCGATGAGAGTCGCTTCTGCCTTGGTGCCAATGATGGTCGTATGCAGGTGAGCGCCACAGTCAGGACTGCATACGACAGAGGCACACAGGGCCAACACCCGGCATCATGGTGTGGGGAGCGATCTCCTACACTGGCCGTACACCACTGGTGATCGTCGAGGGGACACTGAATAGTGCACGGTACATCCAAACCGTCATCGAACCCATCGTTCTACCATTCCTAGACCGGCAAGGGAACTTGCTGTTCCAACAGGACAATGCACGTCCGCATGTATCCCGTGCCACCCAACGTGCTCTAGAAGGTGTAAGTCAACTACCCTGGCCAGCAAGATCTCCGGATCTGTCCCCCATTGAGCATGTTTGGGACTGGATGAAGCGTCGTCTCACGCGGTCTGCACGTCCAGCACGAACGCTGGTCCAACTGAGGCGCCAGGTGGAAATGGCATGGCAAGCCGTTCCACAGGACTACATCCAGCATCTCTACGATCGTCTCCATGGGAGAATAGCAGCCTGCATTGCTGCGAAAGGTGGATATACACTGTACTAGTGCCGACATTGTGCATGCTCTGTTGCCTGTGTCTATGTGCCTGTGGTTCTGTCAGTGTGATCATGTGATGTATCTGACCCCAGGAATGTGTCAATAGTTTCCCCTTCCTGAGACAATGAATTCACGGTATTCTTATTTCAATTTCCAGGAGTGTACGAAGTTATTTTCAAATAAAAAACGTCAGTTCGAGAATATATAAAGGGAATTATGAGCATACCTCTGTCAACAATTACGACAAATAATGAGATCAGGCAACGGTGGCACAACCAAGTCACTACAAGTTATGCCCATGCTTGCACAAACGTTCATTCCATGTCCTATGTAGAACAGATAAATCTACATCATGGTAAAAAATGCCAAGAATTCTTGCAATGTGTAGTTCTGTGACACAATGATCGTATGGCTTATATAAATTCACAAGTCGTAAGTGTATCAAACACAGCAAGCTTCCACATGGATTGCAGCACATAATTTTACTATGTTCCGCAAAAAGAATCTCAAAACACACTGTACTCTCCTGTAGGACTAATGGTCATAATTCCCGTTATATATTCTCCAACTAATGATTTACATTCGAAAAGGACGACGTAGTTCGTTGAAACCGGTAATGTAACGTTTCCTTTAAAGAACAATTTTATGTACTGTGATTTTGGCTTCACTATTGTAGTGTCAAAGAAACATATAAAATATAAAATTGCAATGCGATGGCGGGGCTGTCATTTGTTTTCTGGTGACTTAGGGTGAAAATGTTTCTGACGTTATTATATCCACACGACGGGAATTAATAGACTTTGAACCGGAATGGAGCTAGATCGTGGGGCATTCTGTTTCGGAAATCATTAGAGAATTCAATGGCCCCAAATGCACAATTTCAAGAGTGCGCTGAGAATACCAAATCTCAGGTAGTATCCCGCACCACGGGCCAACACAGTGGCCGATGGCCTTCATTAAGGGGAGGTTTACTATCTTTTGGTTCAAAAAATCGATTTTTTTAAATTGAATTTTTGGATCCGTAAAAGTGTTTACAATCCACCCCTGAAACAGTTTTTCCGAATACGGAACGGAAATGTTTGTTATTCGCGGTTGAACAAAAACATGCACCAGCCTGAAATCGGCCTTTTTCACGCACCAGTTTTTTTCTTTCGGAGGACGAGTTATTGTACGGTGCTTGGGAGGAAACACACAAAATTCAAATGAAAGTTTGAACGCGTGTGTTTGGAAGTTAGCTAACAAGCATTTGCATTCTGATGCGAAGACTGTGGAGATTGCGACTTTTCTGGCAGTGAGCAGCTTCAACGAAGGGTACTCAGCAATTCTGAAGACCATGACAACGATGGACGTCACCCTGGGACTCTACTCGACGCATTTCGCCAAGCATTCGGACGACCACCGCATTCAAGTGGCCGAAAACGGCTTGTCACCGGCAGTACGAGCGGCTATGGAGCAGCACAGGATGGCCCACATCGATCATAACGCCCTCTATGAGGAAGAGGAAGGACTAAGTTATGAACTCGGATTAGCAGATTGTACCTAAGTTCCATAATATTGAATTTATATGTAGTCAAAACATCAAATGCGTTTTTCTCGAAAAGACTTTTTTTTATCGCGCGGTATGGTAGCTCCAAATCTACTAAAGCGATTGGCATGATTCTTTGTTTCCGAAGAATCTAACTAAATTTTCTAGGAGTTGTACCACTTTTATTCCGATCCATCAACTATAAATATTTTTACTTGGACGACGAAGTCAAAAAATCGATGAAAAAACCCCCATGTTTTTCAAACGGATGCCTATTGTTTCCTATGGTCCAAATAACTTAAGGAGGTACAATTCCTAAAGAATCTTATATATTTCGCTAACGTCAACTCAATTTTAATTTCAGACGAGCCGGCTGACATGTGACATACCCCGCGTGGAGGTCTACATGGAAACTTTGTTTCGTTCCCACGGCACTTCCGTTTTTGATCTTCGACGTTCTCGGTCGAAAAAATTCCAGTCTGTAGAGGAAATACCAATAAACATTTTGACCAAATTTTGAAACTGATATCTATAACACATCCCGAGAAAAAAATTCTCAAGGAACATGCTTCTTTTCGGGCCAAAGATAGTAAACCTCCCCTTAACGACCAAGAGCTGCGGCGTTTGCGTGAACTTGTCAGTTCTAACAGACAAGCAACACAGCGTGAAATAACCATAGAACTCAATGAGGAGCGTACGACGAACGTATCCGTTTGGACAGTGTGGCGAGATGTGACAGTAATTCACTATGGCTGGAGTCGTCCGACGTAAGTGCCTTTGCTAGCAGCACGACATCGCCTGCAGTGCCTCTCCTGGGCTCGTAACCATATTGCCTGGACCCTATACGAGTGGAGAACCTTGGCTTGACAGATAAGTCCTGGTTTCAGTTGGCAAGAGCTGATAGCAGGGTTCGAGTGTGTCGCTGACCCCATGGATCCAAGTCGTAAATAAGGCATTGAGCAAGCTGGTGGTGGCTTCATAATGGTGTGGGTTCTATTTACATGGAATGGACTAGATGCTGTGGTCTGACTGAACCGGTCATTGACTGGAAATTATTATGATCGTCTACTTGGAGGCTGTAGCCATTTTTGTGGAGAACAATGCGCCGTGTAAAGGGGCCACAATTATCTGCAGTTGGTTTGAAGGACGTGCTGGACGTTTCTAGTGAATGATTTGGCCATCCACATCGCCAGACATGAATCTCATCGAAAATTTGTGGGACATAACCGAGAGGTTAGTTCATGCACAAAATCCTGCACCGGCAACTCTTTGGCAATTATGAACAGATATAGGGGCTGCATGGTCAAGTATCTGTGCAGGGGACTTCGGGGGGAGTGACTTCTTGAGTCCATACCACGTCGAGATGCTGCACTGCACCGAGCAAAAAAAGGTCAGGCACGATACTGGGAGATATCCCATGGGTTTTGTCACCTGGTGTATTCTTGTTATCTCTGATAATGGTGCACTTACCTGCAATTCTTGTGTTAAAGTTACGGCAATAATAATAAAAATGGCTCCAAGATTCTGAAGTGTTGCCTGAATTAGTCTTGTTTCACCTGAGTACCAGCAGACAATCTTCATGGTGTTAACTATCTGTAGAATAATTATCTTTTGGATGTTGATGCTCTTCGTCCTTACCGTAATTGCTGGTAACTATGGAGAGATATTCTGCCTTACGTTTGGATGAAGAAAAACTAAACAGACAATGTTTTGCATAAGGCATAATATGTCTGCAGCTTATCGCTAGAAGTTTGTTCACATCTGGCATATTGTCGGCATAGGGTAATAGCCGTGGCTAAAGCCCAGTATGGGCTGTTGAGGATCACATAAATGTTGAAAATGGTCAAGACAATAAACAATATATGTCAGAATTAACTGTTCTGTCAATCTTTTCAATCGCTGGATGACTCGATTTTTTGTTCAACACGAAATTTTATCGCTTAAATAAAAAGAGATCTTTTAACATAGCTGCACTGCCCAGTAACGAGATTGATGTTTACTGTGGACTGAATTATTTTTTGTGAATGGCAAAATCTTTGGCCAGGGGTTAGCTGTGGATCAGAAGTAGAGTTCCAGCTATCGTATATATAGATTCCACAGGAAAGACGCCCCTATTGCAACGCTGATTTGCTCAGCTAATTTTAAGAGATTTCCATGAACATTAACCGAAATAAAAGCACGAATCTGGAGGTCTCTACGAAAATTTCTCAACTTGGGTTTAAATATAAATCATCGATATGACACGAAACTATCTTCCTATTCAGGACAAATTCATAGAAACTTACAGGTAAAACGACAAATAGAATAAGGCAGCTGCGTTTTTCTATCTGAATTTCATGATATACTTTAATGACTTACCCATACACCATTTCAGAAAGTCTTAATAATTCACAGTAAATTGAAACTGGAGCGAAAATGTTAATGAACTAAACTGCGGATCTAACAGAAAACATCTTTTGGGGACCTGGAACATACGTAATAGCACACGAATAGTGAGCAGCATTCATATTCAGTGATGTTTCACTCACGGGACTTATCTTCTTTATTAACAGTTGGTTAAAGGCTATAAGACTTTAGGTAAAACTTCCCGTTTCGAATAAAATTAAGAATAAAAATATAAACTGGGTTACTTCACAAAAACCGACTTTAATGCTGATCGCTAGATGTTAAACCGGAACGCTCTGCAATGTATAAGTTCTCACGATGATTCCACGGCATGCACCCTTGGGTGTATAAAAAAAAATCTGTGCGCTGATTAGCAATTTACATGAAAATTCAAATGAGATAAATCTCATCCCAGAGCGGGATCAAAGGAGCAGCTAATTAGGCGATGCAGAGAACTAGCTTTCCAAGTCAAAGTCACGAGGGAAGGGATTAATCTCGTAACGACTTGGAGCTGCGCGCCTCCTCCAAGCTCCCCGTTGCGTTTTTTCGTCCTTTCGGGCCGATTCGTCACAAGCTCTTCTCTCTTTTCCTTCGACCCCCCCCTCTCTGTCTCTCTCTCTCTCTCTCTCTGTGTCTGTGTGTGTGTGTGTGTGTGTGTGTGTGTGTGTGTGTGTGTGAGTATGTGGAAGTTGGGGTGCCGGTCGGGCAAGGGTGTGAGGATGCGGCGACACGGATGACGGTCACTAGAGAATCCAGAGTCACTGGTCCAAAAGGGCACGACGAAAGGAGGGTGAGACGGGGGACGGCAGGCAGCGCGTGCGGCTTGCTGGCGCCTCCCAGCTACTGGCTGCAACCGCAGTGGGCCCGATCCGTCCTACGCAAATCTTTTGCGGCCACCCTGCTGGATGTTCAGTGCGCACGACTGCCCCTGGCGTACGTCAGAGCCTACTGTTCTCTCCGCGAGGTCAACGCGCATTTTCATATGGAAACGCTACGGCCGTCTATTGCGTGATGCATGCAATCTTTTCTCCTTGCGATTAATAACGCGCCATGCTTCAGAGGCCGGTATTATCTGCGCAGTGTCAACGCGAATGGAGACAGTGTGCTTATCTCCTTATGGATAGCAACGTATCGTATTTAGGGGATTCTTATCTCTGCACAATTAAAAATCTAGACGTTGCCCGTAAAACTCAACATTTCTACACTGAAACGACAAGAAACTGGTGAAGGCATGTTTATTCAAATACAGAGTACAAAAAACAGACAGAATACAGCGCTGCGGTCGGACCCGCCTTTATACACTACTGGCCATTAAAATTGCTTCACCACGAAGATGACGTGCTACAGACGCGAAATTTAAGCGACAGGAAGAAGATACTCTGATATGCAAATGATTAGCTTTTCAGAGCATTGACACAAGGAAGGCGCCGGTGGCGACACCTACAACGTGCTGACATGAGGAAAGTTTCCAACCGAATTCTCATACACAATCTGCAGTTGACCGGCCTTGCCTGGTGAAACGTCCTCGTGATGCCTCGTGTAAGGAGAAATGCGTACCGTCACGTTTCCGACTTTGATAAAGATCGGATTGTAGCCTATCGCGATTGCGGTTTATCGTATCGCGACATTGCTGCTCGCGTTGGTCGAGATCCAATGACTGTTAGCAGAATATGGAATCGGTGGGTTCAGGAGGGTAATACGGAACGCCGTGCTGGATCCGAACGGCCTCGTATCACTAGCAGTCGACAGGAATCTTATCTGCAGGACTGTAAAGGATCGTGCAGCCACGTCTCGATCCCTGAGTCAACAGATGGGGACGTTTGCAAGACAACAACCATCTGCACGAACAGTTCGACGACGTTTGCAGCAGCATGGACTATCAGCTCGTAGACTATGGCTGCGGTTATCCTTGACGCTGCATCACAGACAGAAGCGCCTGCGATGGTGTACTCAACGGTGAACCTGGATGCACGAATGGCAAAACGTCATTTTTTCGGATTAATCCAGGTTCTGTTTACAGCATCATGATGGTCGCATCCGTGTTTGGCGACATCACGGTGAACACACATTGGAAGCGTGTATTCGTCATCGCCATACTGCCGTATTACCGGGCTTGATGGTATGGGGTGCCATTGGTTACACGTCTCGGTCACCTCTTGTTCACATTGACGGCACTATGAACAGTGGACGTTACATTTCAGATGGCTCTACCTTTCATTCGATCTCTGCGAATCCCTACATTTCAGCAGGATATTGCACGACCGAATGTTGCAGGTCCTGGTCGGGCCTGTCTCGAAACAGAAAATGTTAGACTGCTGCCCCGGCCAGCACATTTTCCAGATCTCTCACAAATTGAAAACGTCTGGTCAATGGTGGTCGAGCAAATGGCTCGTCACAATACGCCAGTCACTACTCTTGATGAACTGTGGTATCTTGTTGAAGCTGCATGGGCAGCTGTACCTGTACATGCAATCCAAGCTCTGTTTGACTCAATGTCCAGGCGTATCAAGGCCGTTATTACGGCCAGATGTGGTTGTTCTGGGTACCGATTTCTCAGGATCTATGCACCCAAACTGCGTGAAAACGTAATCACATGTCAGTTCTAGTATAATGTATTTGTCCAATGAATACCCGTTTATCATTTGCATTTCTTCTTGGTGTAGCAATTTTAATGGCCAGTAGTGTAAGACAACAAATGCCTGGCGGAGTTGTTTTACTGTTGCTACAATGGCAGGTGATCAAGATTTACACTTGTTTGAAGGTGGTGATATAGTCGGCGCACGAGAGATGGGACACAGCATCTCCGAGGCAGCAATGAAGTGGGGATTTTCCATTACGACCATTTCACGAATGGATTCGTGAATATCAGGTATTAGGAAAAGCATCATATGACCGACATCGCTGCGGCAGGAAAATGATCCTGCAAGAACGGGACCAACGACGACTGAAGAGAACCGTTCAACGTGACAGAAGTGCAACCCTTCCGCAAACTGATGAAGATTTCAGTGCTGGGTCTTCAACAAGCGTCAGCGTGCGAAACCTTCAACGAAACATGATCGATACGGGCTGTCGGAGCCGAAGGCCCATTAGTATACACTTGTTGACTGCACGACACAAAGCTTTACGTCTCGCCTGGACCCGTCAGCATCGACACTGGACTGTTGATGACTAGAATCATGTTGCCTGGTCGGACAAGCCTCAGTTCAAATTGTATCGAGCGGTTGAACGTATACAGGTATGGAGACAACCTCATGAATTCATGGACCCTTCATGTCAGCAGAGGACTCTTCAGGTTGGGGGAAGCTCTGTAATGGTGTAGAGCGTGTGCAGTTGGAGTGGTATGGGACCCCTGATACGTTTAGATACGATTCTGACAGGGGACACGTGCGTAAGCATCCTATCTGAATCCATCGTGTCCATTGAGCATTACGACGGACTGACTTGGGCAATTCCAGAAGGACAATGCGACACCCCACACGTTCAAAACTGCTACAGAGTGGCTCCAGGAATTATATTCTGAGTTCAAACACTTCCGCATGAACATTACTGACAATCTCTGGGATGCCTTGCAACGTGCTGTTCAGAAGAGACCTCCGCTCCCTCGTACTCTTACGGATTTATGGACAGCCCTGCAGGATTCATGGTGTCAGTTCCCTCCAGCGCTAATTCAGACATTATTCGAGTCCATGCCACCTGGTGTTGCAGTACTTCTGCGTGCTCATGGAGGCTCTACACGATATTAGGCAGTTGTGCCAATTTCTTTGGCTCTTCTGTGTATCTCGGTAGTATTATTTCTGTCTTAAGAGACAATGGAATCAGTCGTAAGTTTGAACGTCAAGGAGTCATAAGAGCGGTCACTTTGTGACAGTGTAATGCAAATGCACTACCTCAATTTTTTCCCGTTTTGTTTATTGTAAATATGATGTACTTTTTTCTACAGAACTTTAAATACTATGTGCTAATTAGAAATGTGATATGTGCTGTATCCTGTATAAATTAATTCGCGTTGTGAAGTATTTTTTTTCGGGTTTAATGTCACTGCTGGAAGGTAGGAGAAGCAATGTCGCTGGTAGAGAGTAAAGACTTGTGTACGAGTGCTGTCGCTGGATGCCAGTGTGGCGCCAGAGCAGGGAGCGCAGGAGGTTTACTCGATTGTGTGACGTAAGAGTGAACACACGCAAGTGGCGCACACTGTCGGGTATATGCGAGGGGCAACAGTTGCCAGCGAGACACCAAAGAGCATGACGAGTGCGGGTAGAGGTAAGAGATTCCAATAACAACGAGATCCTGAACCATCATTCGTCACTGCGAATTAATGTGTGCCCGCAATATATCATGGAGCAATGGGAAAACTGTAGACGGCAACCAGGACGACTGTTTAACATCTACAACGAACTGTACTATTGTTTTATTTTCGTTCACTTTAAAAACTTTGTGACAATCTCAGTGAATTTTATTTCAATAATAAGTGTTGTACTTAAAAGCTGCTAGCATCTTATCTTGTCATTATCCTCATTCATTGTCACCTGGCCGGCCGGTGTGGCCGAGCGGTTCTAGGCGCTTCAGTCTGAAACCGCGCGACCGCTGCTCTCGCAGGTTCGAATCCTGCCTCGGGCATGGATGTGTGTGATGTCCTTAGGTTAGTTAGGTTTAAGTAGTTCTAAGTTCTAGGGGACTGATGACCTCAGAAGTTAAGTCCGATAGCCGGCCGAAGTGGCCGTGCGGTTAAAGGCGCTGCAGTCTGGAACCGCAAGACCGCTACGGTCGCAGGTTCGAATCCTGCCTCGGGCATGGATGTTTGTGATGTCCTTAGGTTAGTTAGGTTTAACTAGTTCTAAGTTCTAGGGGACTAATGACCTCAGCAGTTGAGTCCCATAGTGCTCAGAGCCATTTGAACCATTTTAAGTCCGATAGTGCTCAGAGCCATTTGAACCATTTTTGATTGCATGAACATTAACAATTTATTTCTCTTAACAACTCAATTCAAAAATTTGACACCGGAATCAATAACAGAAAACTGCCAAAACTAGGAGAAATAACTACGTTACAACTCGGTCAAAGAATAATATCTTTCTAGTCGTCTTCCGTAGCATGTGCTTGCCAAACTGTCAAAGACTTTGCAGCCTACGCGTGATTTCACCGTCTTTCTGCTACTTTCCATTGATGTTTACAGCGGCAGCAGGCGAACAGTCCATCAGCGCTTTCCCCTCCGAGATGCCTTTCCCACCCGCTGGGTCATAACAAACTGCCCTTCGTCAAAGTCGTTTGCGTCAATGGAGTTTCTCATTGACGGTCCTTACTATCGGTCGGTAGAATTATTCGTCTCCGCTCCGCTTATACGCTTTCTTTACAACGTGACGTGTCGGCAACGTCACCAGAAGGAAGAAAGGAAGGAAGATGGGAGTTAATCTTCCCCTCTACAACAAGGTCATCAGGGACAGAGAACAAGCAAGGATTAGGTACGGATTGGAAAGGAAATCGACAATTTCTTTGTAAAGAAATCATCTCGGATTGCACCTTAAGCGATTTTAGGGAAGTTAGGGAAAACCTAAATACCAAATATAGATGGCCAAACGGAAATCTGAACCCTCTTTCTTCCGAATGTCAGTCAGATATGTTACCACTGCCCCACCTCGCTCTGTGGAACACGAGACGCGCTATTCGGCCTCGTGGTGGTCAGTGATATTAATGTTTTGATTTCTCATTGTATTTACTTTGTTGTTGAAACGTGTTTTACTTCTTGTATTCTATTTTATACTCAAGTTGGCTAATGAAAAAGTAAAATGATTTCTCTTTTTTTGGATTCTAAAAGAAAGTCGTTTTTTGCTGAAGTGAGGATTAGGAATACATAAGCAGTAAATACCAGTACTGATGATTTGTTCCGATAATAATAAGGTTCTAGTATAGTGTATAGATATTGTTTTCGATATCAAATGTCGTATCAGATTTAGTACTGGAACGTCCCTTAATGTCCACTTTCTGATACACCCATAAACGAATGCAGTGAAGCCACAGAATATATCAGAGTTACGTCATCAACGACAACAATTTCTCATGCACCAAGTAATATTGGTGCAGTGCGCCAGTGATGTTGCTGCCAAGAAGGAATTAGACGTGAAGCTAAAGCACCGCAGTTCTAGAGCACTCTTTCAAAACTGTCTGTAATTACACGCTCTGAAAGCTGCTGTTGACGGCAGCCAATTTTCTCTCGAGGTATTTACCGGTTAACGTAAGTTAGTAAGAGTCGCATACAATTTCGCTACAGCTTATCTGAATACACAGCAGTGGTGGCTCGGAATATGAGAACAACGTAAAACTTACATTGTAATCGTCACACAGAAATGTTGTGGGTAGGAGAACCAAAAATTTGTTAGGGCGAATACAGTGCCTCCTACATCGCTTTTCTGCTGTACAAATTGAAGTTGGTGATTTTTAAACGTCGAATCTAAAAGACAATGAATACACATCGTCTATTACGTTTTTATCAGATGACAACTTCATAGCGTTATTGCATAGTTTAAAATTTTTCATTTGCTTTTCTTAAAAGAAAGCCAGCCCAAAACATGTCCGAGTTGGCCTTCTTTGTTCACCATGAGCGTATAAAGAACCAGTATCATGAAAAATTGGAAAAAATCACATGATGATTTTCGTTGGCTGCTTTAATACGATTTTTATGTGTAACGCAATAATAATGTCTCAAATGGATTCAATCAGCGTTTGGTGATGAGCTACATTCCGGAAAGACTGTTCGCAGGTGGTCAACAGGAATTCGTCCATGAGGAAGGTCGTAACGGTTCCAAAATAGCGAAGGAAGTCGTTCGAGAAATCTTCATTGCTGTGCCCAATATGCTTGACGTTTATCCGTATGAGATTTAGCTAGAAATTGAGCCATCCGCATACATATCAAAGACTGCTGTGTTTCGATTCTGACAGAAAATTTATCTGCCAGAAAAGTAATCGCATATTGACGGGGGCCTATACATGAGGTTCAGTCAAAATGTTTATTCATCGATTCACGAAGCGTCTAGTATAAGAGACAACTAATGAAACTAGTCTGTTCAGTTTTTCTCAGACGAAAATTACATGGCGCCATTGTATAGTTTAAAAAATTTGTCATTTTTTTTTGGTCATCAGTCTACTGACTGGTTTGATGCGGCCCGCCACGAATTCCTTTCCTGTGCTAACCTCTTCATCTCAGAGTAGGACTTGCAACCTACGTCCTCAATTATTTGCTTGACATATTCCAATCTCTGTCTTCCTCTACAGTTTTTGCCCTCTACAGCTCCCTCTAGTACCATGGAAATCCTTCCCTCATGTCTTAGCAGATGTCTTATCATCCTGTCCCTTCTCCTTATCAGTGTTATCCACATATTCCTTTCCTCTCCGATTCTGCGTAGAACCTCTCATTCCTTACCTTATCAGTCCACCTACTTTTCAACATTCGTCTATAGCACCACATCTCAAATGCTTCGATTCTCTTCTGTTCCGGTTTTCCCACAGTCCATGATTCATTGCCATACAATGCTGTACTCCAGACGTACATCCTCAGAAATTTCGTCCTCAAATTAAGGCCGGTATTTGATATTAGTAGACTTCTCTTGGCCAGAAATGCCTTTTTGGCCATAGCGAGTCTGCTTTTGATGTCGTCCTTGCTCCGTCCGTCATTGGTTATTTTACTGCCTAGGTAGCAGAATTCCTTAACTTCATTGACTTCGTGACCATCAATCCTGATGTTAAGTTTCTCGCTGTTCTCATTTTTACTAATTCTCATTACCTTCGTCTTTCTCCGATTTACTCTCAAACCATACTGTGTACTCATTAGACTGTTCATTCCGTTCAGCAGATCATTTAATTCTTCTTCACTTTCACTCAGGATAGCAATGTCATCAGCGGATCGTATCATTGATATCCTTTCACCTTGTATTTTAATTCCACTCCTGAACCTTTCTTTTATTTCCATCATTGCTTCCTCGATGTACAGATTGAAGAGTAGGGGTGAAAGGCTACAGCCTTGTCTTACACCCTTCTTAATACGAGCACTTCGTTCTTGATCGTCCACTCCTATTATTCCCTCTTGGTTGTTGTACATATTGTATAATACCCGTCTCTCCCTATAGCTTACCCCTACTTTTTTTCAGAATCTCGAACAGCTTGCACCATTTTATATCGTCGAACGCTTTTTCCAGGTCGACAAATCCTATGAAAGTATCTTGATTTTTCTTTAGCCTTGCTTGCATTATTAGCCGTAACGTCAGAATTGCCTCTCTCGTCCCTTTACTTTTCCTAAAGCCAAACTGATCGTCACCTAGCGTATTCTCAATTTTCTTTTCCATTCTTCTGTATATTATTCTTGTAAGCAGCTTCGATGCATGAGCTGTTAAGCTGATTGTGTGATAATTCTCGCACTTGTCAGCTCTTGCCGTCTTCGGAATTGTGTGAATGATGCTTTTCCGAAAGTCAGATGGTATATCGCCAGACTCATATATTCTACACACCATCGTGAATATTCGTTTAGTAGCCACTTCCCCCAATGATTTTAGCAATTCTGATGGAATGTTATCTATCCCTTTTACCTTATTTGACCGTAAGTCCTCCAAAGCTCTTTTAAATTCCGATTCTAATACTGGATCCCATATCTCTTCTAAATCGACTCCTGTTTCTTCTTCTATCACATCAGACAAATCTTCACCCTCATAGAGGCTTTCAATGTATTCTTTCCACCTATCTGCTCTCTCCTCTGCATTTAACAGTGGAATTCCCGTTGCGCTCTTAATGTTACCACCGTTGCTTTTATTGTCACCAAAGGTTGTTTTGACTTTCCTGTATGCTGAGTCTGTCCTTCCGACAATCATACCTTTTTCGATGTCTTCACTTTTTTCCTGCAGCCATTTCGGCTTAGCTTCCCTGCACTTCCTATTTATTTCATTCCTCAGAGACTTGTATTTCTGTATTCCTGATTTTCCCGGAATATCGTTGTACTTCCTCCTTTCATCAATCAACTGAAGTATTTCTTTTGTTACCCATGGTTTCTTCGCAGCTACCTTCTTTGTACCTATGTTTTCTCTCCCAACTTCTGTGATGGCCCTTTTTAGAGATGTCCATTCCTCTTCAACTGTACTGCCTACTTCGCTATTCCTTATTGCTGTATCTATAGCGTTAGAGAACTTCAAACGTATCTCGTCATTCCTTAGTACTTCCGTATCCCAAATCTTTGCGTATTGATTCTTCCTGACTAATGTCTTGAACTTCAGCCTACTCTTCATCACTACTATATTGTGATCTGACTCTATATCTGCTCCTGGGTACGCCTTACAATCCAGTATCTGATTTCGGAATCTCTGTCTGACCATGATGTAATCTAATTGAAATCTGCCCGTATCTCCCGGCCTTTTCCAATTTTACCTCCTCTTCTTGTGATTCTTGAACAGGGTATTCGCTATTACTAGCTGAAACTTGTTACAGAACTCAATTAGTCTTTCTCCTCTTTCATTCCTTGTCCCAAGCCCATATTCTCCTGTAACCTTTTCTTCTACTCCTTCCCCTACAACTGCAATTCAGTTGCCCATGACTATTAGATTTTCGTCCCCCTTTACATACTGCATTACCCTTTCAATATCCTCATACACTTTCTCTATCTGTTCATCTTCAGCTTGCGACGTCGGCATGTATACCTGAACTATCGTTGTCGGTGTTGGTCTGCTGTCGATTCTGATTAGAGCAACCCGGCCACTGAACTGTTCACAGTATCACACCCTCTGGCCTACCTTCCTTTTCATAACGAATCCTACACCTGTTATACCATTTTCTGCTGCTGTTGATATTACCCGATACTTATCTGACCAAAAATCCTTGTCTTCCTTCCACTTGACTTCACTGGCCCCTACTATATCTAGATTGAGCCTTTGCATTTCCCTTTTCAGATTTTCTAGTTTCCCTACCACGTTCAAGCTTCTGACATTCCACGCCCTGACTCGTAGAACGTTATCCTTTCGTTGATTATTCAATCTTTTTCTCATGGTAACCTCCTCCTTAGCAGTCCCCTCCCGGAGTTCCGAATGGGGGACCCGGAATCTTTTGCCAATGGAGAGATCATCATGACACTTCTTCAAATACAGGCCACATGTCCTGTGGATACACGTTACGTGTCTTTAATTCAGTGGTTTCCATTGCCTTCTGCATCCTCATGTCGTTGATCATTGCTGATTCTTCCGCCTTTAGGGGCAATTCCCCACCCCTAGGACAAGAGAGTGCCCTGAACCTCTATCCGCTCCTCCGCCCTCTTTGACAAGGCCGTTGGCAGAATGAGGCTGACTTCTTATGCAGGAGGTCTTCGGCCGCCAATGCTGATTGTTTATCAAAATGTAGGCAGTGGCGGGGATCGAACCCGGGGCCGAAGACGTTTTGATTATGAATCAAAGACGCTACCCCTAGACCACGGGTACAGGTAAAATTTGCATATGCTTTTCTTAAAACAAAGGCACTCCAAAACTTGTCCGAGTTGGTCCTATCACGAGAAGAATCCCCTTAGCGTAACACCACCATCTCCACACTTCACTGTTGGCGCTACACATGACGTTCCCCAATTATTCCCCATATCCAAACACCTCCGTTTGATTGCCAAAGCGTATAGGGTGATTCACCACTCCAAATCACTTCTTTGCGTACACTGACCATTAGCGTTGCTCTTTAACCCTTTAACAGTGGCTACAGAAATGTGTGGCTTATGTGGAGCTGCTCGACCATTGGACCCCATTCTTCTTAACACCTTGCACATAGTAACTGCGCTGGGTTGAATGGAGGGTAGCATTTGGAGTTCACAAATGGTTCCATCCGCTAACTTCATCCGAAATTTTACAAGGAACTTCCGCAAATCTCGATGCTCCCTATTCGTCCGTACATGAGGTGTGCCTGGTGTTTGGTTTAGCTCTGGATGTACCTTCGCGTTTCCGATTCACAGTCATATCTCTGGAAGAGTTGAAATGGCCGTGTTGGATGTGTTACTCCGATGACATCCAATATGGTGGACGTCCCTAAGATCTCCCGACGGACCCTCTGCTGTCTCTTTTTATACCGGTGGGTCAGCCTAATGTGCCATCTGGTCGTCAATTTCGCATTACACACGAGTGTCCCGATATGTTTGATCAGACAGTGTATTTTCCCGATGTTTTGACAAATTGACAAATTTCACATGCACGCTGCTGTCAATTTGTGTCAGGAAACGTTTAAAGGGCCGGCAACCTTCGTATAAGCGGTTGTGTCTCCACTGCGTCAGAAAAAAAAGCCAGTGAAGTTTAGTAAATACTGGCACTAACCGAATCGAGGCAGTAAATACGGAAGCAATGTATTGCCGTATGGTGAAACTGTACACTAGATCCTGCAGATATCCGATGTATCGTTGTTCCCGTACTCTCGGCATGAGCTGTAGCAGTGAATTGATGCTATTAGGGTGCCTCTAAAATTTCTGCATTCTGACAATAAATTTCGTGAGCAGCATTACGCGACAAAATTTTGTATTCGCCTGAAGGAAAATACTATTGTGACCCGTGAGCAATTAAAGGCAGCATTTGCAGAGTCTGTGCCGTCGAGCCTGTCTGCTTCTGCACAAAGCACTTAAAATGGACGCGATAACTGCGAATTTCAAGGAGGGAAAGACATTCTTGTTCGAACCTTCACAGAGAAAACACTTGGCAGTACTGGGGCCTCCATTACTCGCAGGGATACACGCCTCACTATCAGAAAACTTGCATTCATTTTTAAGATACCAACTGGAAGTATTCGTATCTTTTAAAGAATCGTTTGTAGATGTCTAAGGTGTATGCAAGCAGGATACTGTGATTCCTTATACGAGAGCCACAGCAGATGCGTGCAGCGACTGAACATAGGGCGTTGAAGATGAGGGTTATGGAATTGGATTAGGAAATGAGACAGTGACAGCAGTTGATCACTTTTACTCTATGACAAAAAAATAACTGAAGATAAAAAAGTAAGGAGAATATGAAAGTCTCACTGGTACTAGCAAGAAAATGTTTATGATAAATATCAATTATCAACATTATATAAAAATGCAAGTATGAGGAAGTCGTTTATGGAGGTATCTGTCTTCAGTGTTGACTTATACGGAAGTGAAACGGGGGTGATTAACAGTTCCGATAGTAACAGGCAGCAGCTTTCCAAGTGTGAACTGTAAAAGATTAAATAGATGGATCGAATAATTATCAGCAGGTACTGAATCACTTTGGGAAAAATAAATTAATGGTACAATTTAGTTAATAGAAGGGGTCGGTTGATGGTACATACGAGGGCTACTCGGAAAGTAAGGTCCAATCTGTTGCGAAATGGAAACCACAGTGAAAATCAAAAACGTTTTATTTGCTGAAGTTTGTTACACTGTCCAGCTACTTCTCCATATAGTCGCTGCTCCGACTTAGACAATTGTTGTAGCCAAACTGCCTTTTGGCTTCTGTCTCGGGTTCATAGGCCGACGTTCATCTAATGATTTTACTGACGTTTCGCCAGCACGAGTGGCTGGCACTGTTAAAGCTTCACCCTCCATTGCCAGTTCACCACCGGCAGTGGAGGGTGAAGCTTTAACAATGCTAGCCACTCGTGCTGGCGAAACGTCAGTAAAATCATTAGATGAACGTCGGCAGAAGAACCTGAGACAGAAGCCAATAGGCAGTTTGTCAACAAGTGGCCACGAAAGCCTTAAGAATTTTGAATTGTTGTAGCGTTGCACCAGCTTTCCGATATCATCATCATAGTTGCTTGTGCTTTCAGTCACTTCTTATAATGGTCTGCAGTTCGTTTTCTATGTCCAAATGTTGTCTTCATAGCCAGCGTTTCATGTGAGCATAGGGAGCCAGGTCCGGGCTGAATGGTGAGTCATCAAACACTTCCAATCGAAAACGCTGCAGGAGCGTCGTCACTGAAGTGAAAAATGCCTGACAAGTACGTTAAGCGGGGTTGCATGAAATCAAGCGAAACCTCGCGACAACCTATGCTTTGGGGAAACACTACTGTTCTAGGTATCTTTAAGTGCTCGCTGTGTTCTCAGAACTGAAAGGAGTGACCTGACGCTATCGAAATGCACACTAGAGACACCGCCCAACACGTCTGTGCAAAGCTTTATCGGATTTTCGCTGTCGTTTCCATTTCACGACCTATTCCACCTTGCTTTCCGAACAGCTCTAGTGCTATGAAGCACTAAGGAACCGTCAATCTGCTACAGGTAAAACAAAGGCTACCACGGATTAAATATAGGAAACAGGTTCATATGGAAGTAGGTTGCAGTTGTTATGCAGATACGAAAAGACGCGCACAGCAGTAAATATCACAACAGCGAAAAAAGCAAACTTTTTTAAGAAGGGGAGATTGGGCAACGTTTACCATTGGGGGACGTTAACGTAGAGCTCTTTTCTCTGGAATCGTTCCCGCTAGAGCGCGACCAACAATCGAAGAGAAGTACTGTCATCTACCGAGGGCTCTCACAAACGTCACGACTCCTGTTAGCACAACTTAGCGTGGAGAACATATTTGTGTCTTTGTGAGAGGCGAATAAATTGTGTTACTCAAAATACTGAAGCTCCTAGGTGGCATACCTTTTGGAACTGAGAGCAGATAGATATATGTTCGTTTACAAGAAATTGTTCTTCATTATAAGGTACATTTGTATAATTTGAAAGCCTGGAAGTTACTGTTGTAGTTTCGAAACTAATTCAAACATCTCGATGGTGCACGTTTACGCTTTTCTACTGGGGAACATTTACGCACTATTTTGCATTGCCCTTCTAACTGGTATCTCTCTGAAGGAAACCGTAGGACAACAGCAGTTGAAAACGAAATCCAAAAACAAAATAAATACAAAATATAATAAATACAAAAGGTAGAAATTGCTGAAAAATCTATTTGAACTTAACGAATCTCCAGCAGAAGGAACTAATTCTATGGGATCAACAACTGATAAGTGCAAGAAATTACTAAAAGCAATAACAAGGCAAAATGAAGGTAGCGTACATCTGACATCATTAGCGTTCTGCTCAGACGCAGATTTTCACATGGTACCCCTCAGGCTCTATTGCGTTCAGCTACCCTCTTTAGGTCCGCGTAATTTCCGCTTCACTTTACGTCGTCCATCGTCTTATCTCTCCTCCTTCCTCTCAATCTTTTCTCCCATGCTAGTCCTTGCAAAGCTTGTACCGAGCGACGTGGGGCAGTGGTTTGCACACTGGACTCGCATGCGATAGGATGACGTTTCAAACCACCGTCCGGTCATCTTGATCTACGTTTTCCGTAATTTCCCTAAATCGCTTCAGGCAAATGACAGGATGGTTCCTTTGGTAGGGCACGGCCAGTTTACTTCCCATCCTTCCGTAATTCGATGGGACCGATGATCTCTGTGTCTGGTCCCGTCCCTCAAATCAACCATCCAACAAAAGGGTTTGTTAGCAAGTAGTCGCAGCTCAACGAATGTCCCATCATCTTCTTCTTCCATTCTCATACAACTGACGACAGTCTGATGAAGAGGATGAGAAATGCCTTTGTACGCGTATTTACTGTTTGAAGCGATTCAACCAATCACAAATAAATTAAGAATGGTTCTAGGACCGTAAATGTGAAAAGTGAGCTTACGACGAGTTCACCACAATAAAAGATTTCTTTCTGTGGATCAACCACAACTCGGACAGTGATGATGAATAAGCCTTTAATTAATATCCTAGCTCCTATGTAGATCACATTATGCCAGCAGGTGAAATTCGCCAAAAATTTGTTTACTGAGAGTAAAATTTTTGTGTTTTAGCATGTTAATTGGTACAACGAAGCCCGTAATGTTGTTCACTGGCAATATATTTTTTTGAGAATTTTAATAGTGTGTTTTGTTTACTCATTATTCTTATCTACGATACGCGCAAATTCGTCTCCATAGTTGCATGAACTTACCTCATATCTATATACCTATATAAAATTATTTTGCACTGTTAAATATACACTCCTGGAAATGGAAAAAAGAACACATTGACACCGGTGTGTCAGACCCACCATACTTGCTCCGGACACTGCGAGAGGGCTGTACAAGCAATGATCACACGCACGGCACAGCGGACACGCCAGGAACCGCGGTGTTGGCCGTCGAATGGCGCTAGCTGCGCAGCATTTGTGCACCGCCGCCGTCAGTGTCAGCCAGTTTGCCGTGGCATACGGAGCTCCATCGCAGTCTTTAACACTGGTAGCATGCCGCGACAGCGTGGACGTGAACCGTATGTGCAGTTGACGGACTTTGAGCGAGGGCGTATAGTGGGCATGCGGGAGGCCGGGTGGACGTACCGCCGAATTGCTCAACACGTGGGGCGTGAGGTCTCCACAGTACATCGATGTTGTCGCCAGTGGTCGGCGGAAGGTGCACGTGCCCGTCGACCTGGGACCGGACCGCAGCGACGCACGGATGCACGCCAAGACCGTAGGATCCTACGCAGTGCCGTAGGGGACCGCACCGCCACTTCCCAGCAAATTAGGGACACTGTTGCTCCTGGGGTATCGGCGAGGACCATTCGCAACCGTCTCCATGAAGCTGGGCTACGGTCCCGCACACCGTTAGGCCGTCTTCCGCTCACGCCCCAACATCGTGCAGCCCGCCTCCAGTGGTGTCGCGACAGGCGTGAATGGAGGGACGAATGGAGACGTGTCGTCTTCAGCGATGAGAGTCGCTTCTGCCTTGGTGCCAATGATGGTCGTATGCAGGTGAGCGCCACAGTCAGGACTGCATACGACCGAGGCACACAGGGCCAACACCCGGCATCATGGTGTGGGGAGCGATCTCCTACACTGGCCGTACACCACTGGTGATCGTCGAGGGGACACTGAATAGTGCACGGTACATCCAAACCGTCATCGAACCCATCGTTCTACCATTCCTAGACCGGCAAGGGAACTTGCTGTTCCAACAGGACAATGCCCGTCCGCACGTATCCCGTGCCACCCAACGTGCTCTAGAAGGTGTAAGTCAACTACCCTGGCCAGCAAGATCTCCGGATCTGTCCCCCATTGAGCATGTTTGGGACTGGATGAAGCGTCGTCTCACGCGGTCTGCACGTCCAGCACGAACGCTGGTCCAACTGAGGCGCCAGGTGGAAATGGCATGGCAAGCCGTTCCACAGGACTACATCCAGCATCTCTACGATCGTCTCCATGGGAGAATAGCAGCCTGCATTGCTGCGAAAGGTGGATATACACTGTACTAGTGCCGACATTGTGCATGCTCTGTTGCCTGTGTCTATGTGCCTGTGGTTCTGTCAGTGTGATCATGTGATGTATCCGACCCCAGGAATGTGTCAATAGTTTCCCCTTCCTGAGACAATGAATTCACGGTGTTCTTATTTCAATTTCCAGGAGTGTATGTTGAAAATTAATATGTGTAACATGTTATACACTGAGGTGACAAAAGTAATTGGGTTGTGATTTACACGTATACGGATGGCTGTAGTATTGTGTACACAAGGCATAAAAGGGCAGTGCATTGGCGGAGCTATCATTTATACTTATGTGATTCATGTGAAAAGGTTTCCGACGTTATAATGGCCGCATGATGGGAATCAACGGACTATGAACTTGGAGTGGTAGTTGGAGCTACTCCTAGATGTACAGTGTCAAGAGTGTGCGGACAACACCAAATTTCAGGCACTCTCACCGCGGACAATTCAGTGGCCGATGACTTTCACTTAAAGACCGAGAGCAACGACATTTGCGTAGAGTTGTCAGTGCAAACTGACAAGCGTGAAATATTCTGGTATATCAGTGTGAGATGTACGACAGACGTTTCATTTAGGACACTGCGGCAAAATTTGGCGTTAACAGGGTGTGGCAGACGGCCACCGAAGCGAGTGCCCAAAAGGACATCATCGCCTGCAATGGCTATCCTGGGCTCATGATCATATCGGTTGGACCCTAGACGACTGGAAAACCGTGAGTAGCGATTTCTGTTGGTAAGAGCTTATGGCAGGGTTCGAGAGTGGCGCAGACCTCACGAAGCCGTAGACCCAAGTTGTCAACAAGGCACTGTGCAAGCTGGTGGTGGCTCCATAATGGTGGTTGGCTCTGTTTACATGGAATGGACTGGGTGCTCTGGTTCAACTGAAGCGATTACTGATAAAAAGTAAATGTCGTGTGACTAGGGCCTCCCGTCGGGTAGGCCTTTCGCCGGGTGCAAGTCTTTCGACTTGACGCCACTTCGGCGACTTACACGCCGATGGGGGTGAAATGATTATGATTAGGGCAACACAACACCCAGTTCCTGAGCGGAGAAAATCTCCTAACCAGCCGGGAATCGAAACCGGGCCCTCAGGATTGACATTCAGTCGCGGTGACCACTGTTTTTTAAAGGAAGATATGAAAAAGGAAAAAATACGCTAGCCACTTTTTTTAACCCTTTTTTGTGGACCTATCTTCTCATTTAGACAAGACTAATTTCCAAAAATAAATGAAGCAAAATCAAATCAACCCCTACTTGGCATCGCCACTTTAACTCTGCCATAAAATAAGAAACGAATTAACCTTTTTCAGGCGTTGCCCTTAATTATCCCCTCACTTTTTTTTTTACATGATTACATTTAGGAAACGTGTACAAATGATAATTCTAGTAACTGAGTGTTACAACAACAAAGGTGCATTCAAAGAGTAAACAAAAAAAATTAATAAAAATAAAACTCTAAATCAGTAACGCAATTCCAGCTAAAAAAAGTTCATCAATAAACGTAACTGGTTCGATTTGGTACTTCGCCATGGTTATCTGGTATCTCCAACAGCGCCTTTGAAGGGTATCTGAAACGGAGTCATTCTGCTTCGCTAGTTCCTCAAGGAAAACAGCAATCCTTGAAGTAGCCTCTCTCTTCCTTCTCTCATCGCTGACAAGGCAGGACGTTCAGCCGTAAGTGTGATGCGGCACAGAACATTAACCTCAGCTTGGCACTCCCCAACTGAGGGGGTGGTTAACGAAAACACTGCGTAAATAATTTGCGAAGAGCGTACGGTATCTCGGTGTGCGTTCGAGGGCATTGTGAGCATTTCGTAGGAACCACCAGCAATCAAACTGCTCTTTCTCTCCGTCGCTAAAGATATTCTTTCTTCTTTCTGTTCTGCCTTACGGCAGATCTTGTCATGGGGGAAGCTTCGTCAGAGAGGTCCACCGCATGAGCGTCTAGGGAAGTGGCTCCAGTGGTGCTTTCCCGTTGCCTTCCACTTATAATGATGAAAGGATAATGAGGACAACACCCAGTCCCTGCTCGGAGAAAATCTCCGACCCAGCTGAGAATCGAACCCAGGCCCTGTGGCGTGGTAGAGCGCCCCGCTGACCACTCAGCTATCGGGACGGACCGCAAAGATGTAGGCAACGGTAATTCCTTTGATCCATGTAAGCGCACGATATTTTGTGGCGAGAAAGTAAGATTCATCTGGACACAGGAGGGTCTGAGGGTCAATCATACGGTGAGTCTGCCAGTCCAATAGCGTGAAGTCGCTGTCTTGCCGCATATTTTTTGTTGGCGATCTGAAACCACTTCGAATGCACCGTGGACGACACAAAGTTGTGGTGTATCGTTTTCCACACTCTTGGAGCAATGAATCGTAGGGTACTTGTTTACCACCACGTTATGGGGAACAGCCCGTAGAACGTTGGTATAAAAATCTTTCGCCTTTTTGTGGACTGATGGCGGGTAGGTTGGAGCTGACATAGCTGTAAATAAGAATGAAGGTCAACACATGGGAAAGCTGTGGTGAGATGTGCGCAACCAACACCGGCGGGACGAAAAAATGGCTCAAATGGCTCTGAGCACTATGGGACTTAATATCTATGGTCATCAGTCCCCTAGAACTTAGAACTACTTAAACCTAACTATCCTAAGGACAGCACACAACACCCAGTCATCACGAGGCAGAGAAAATCCCTGACCCCGCCGGGAATCGAACCCGGGAACACGAGCGTGGGAAGCGAGATCGCTACCGCACGACCACGAGCTGCGGACCGGCGGGACGTGAGAGACTGGCATCAGAACCTGTAGTAAACGGCCCATGAGAGAAGTATGTTGACTTTTCCATCGTTTCTTCATGTGGCTCATGTAAAGGGCAGCTGCTCTTGCCCTGACGTTGACTAATACCAGCCCCCCTTTATGCACTGCGAGGTTAAGGGTGTCGTATCGTGCTTTAAATATATGAACTGTGGAAACGTAGTAACTCAAGGCCGCCTGAAGCCGGCGACTTATCTGCAGCGGTAGTGGGAGGACTTGTGCCACATGGTTGAGGTTTGATGCCACATAGAAGTTCCAGTATTCAACACGTTGTAGCTGATTCAAGTCCCGGAGCAGGCTCTGGAGCACATATCGCGTATATGATCTGTAGTAACCGTCGATAGTTTGCTGCAGCTGGTTTGGGTACATCCTTCGTCAACGTGATTCCCAAATATCGCAGATCAGAAACTGGTGGGAGGGGAGCGAGGACTTCCATTCCGAGACCACGCCCAATATCCGACGCCGCCGACTTGTTGATGTTCGGAAGACTGCCTGCGCCTGCCTGTGTCGCTCGATCCAGGTTAGTGCGCTTTGAACTTCGTCATTGGAAGGAACCAGCAGTAGCAGGTCGTCAGCGTATGCCCTATAGCGAAAGGTTACGTCCCGCAGCGTGATGCCCGATAACCGGTGGCCAAGGCCCCCGCGGAGTGGCTCGAGTGTGATTGCATAGAGGTAGGTAGAAAGGGGACAACCTTATTGTAGGGACCACTTCATGGGTACTGGTCCTACAGTCCTTCCATTGACCTGGACGTGTGAGTTAGCTGTTGTCCAAAGACGCCGTAGGGTGTCAATGAGGCCAGGGGGAAATCTCATACGGTCCATCACTCGTAGCAGGAAGTTATGGTGCACTCTATTAAAGGCGCGACTGAAATCGATGGAGACGATCACCGCTCTCAGACGGCACCGGTGGCCATGTGTATGTTGGTTTCTCCCCCCTGCGACGTCTGTTCTGGGGCGAGAATCATCGGCAAAGTCATCTTAATACGGCCCGCCATAAGCCTGGCGAAAATCTTGTAGTCGGCGTTCAGCATTGTGAGCGGCGTGTAGTCGTTACTTGATCGGGCTCCACCTGGCTCGTGCACCGGTATGAGAAGTCCTTCTACAAACGCTGGCGGTACCACACAGTCTGCAGACATAAGCTCGCAGAACATTATAACCCAACGAAGCATCATGATGTCACGGAAGGTCCGGTAGAATTCGATGGGCAATCAGTCAAGCCCACGAGACTTATTGGCCGAACCTTAGTCCAGGGTGTCTTCGACTTCTGCGAGTGAGACTTCCTCCATTAGTGTATTCTCGGTAGCCTTGTCGACAGTACGTGTTACCTGCTGTAACACTTCGGTAGTGGCCTCGTCATCTACGGTTCTTTTCTGGTAATGATGGGGAAAATGATCCTCCACCGCCTTTACTATGGTTGCTTGGGTTGTACAGAAGCGATGGTCTTCTGTCCTGAGTTGCGTGATTAAGTGTTGGTGATGGCGCTTATCCGACACAACGTGGTGCGTAGTGGGTTCGTCTGTGGCCGTTCGGTCGTGCCGTCGCGAGCGGACTGCTGCACCTTCTCGTTGGCGCTTCGTCAATGATAGTATGTGAGCCTTAATTCTGCTTTGGTCACGTTATCTCTCCGGGGAAGGGTGTAAGGCGTCGAGGTCCCTAAGTGCCGCGTAGTAAAAATTTTCTATCGATGCCACGCAGCCACGTCCTTGCCATACGGCATAAGTGTCCTGCAGACTGCAGATTTGGCACAGAGGAGTCACCACTCCAGAGTCGAGGTGTATCGGGGGTGACGGCGTTCACAGTCAGTCCACGTTGTTTCAACTTACCGACGGCAATCCAGGTCCTGGAGGTGAGTCATATTAAGCTTCCAAAAGCCATTGCTGCAAAAGACTTACTGAGGAAGGAGATGTATAGTGCAGATATAGGCACTATGATCTCAATAGGCCTGAGGGCATAGTTCGACGACCACCACTCCTTGTGTGAGGCCTTCCGACACATATATGTGATCAAGTCGGCTGGCCGAATGATGGTAAGATGAGTGTGGCCAGAGCGATTACCGTGGACTTTTTCCCACGTGTCGCACATGTGAAGTTCTTGGGTCATCGCACCCAGTTCCGGACAGGGCATGTCGTGTGGGATTTGGTCCCTGGGCTGAAGTACGCAAGTAAAATTTCCGGTGAAGACGCTGTTTTCGTACCGTCCGACGAAAAGTGGGGGACATCCGTTGAGTAGAATCTGGCGCGGTCGTGACGTCTGGTGGTACCCGACGGCGCGTAAACATCAATGAATTGGGTGTTGAGCACCGTAAGTGCTATTCCTCGAGCAGAGGGAAGATACGTGACGTCAGTAACTTCAATACCATCATGCACTAATATTGCCACTCCGGTGTCTGCAGGGCTATCGCGCGTCACATATGTGGCGTAACCATAAAAGTTCAGCAGTGCGGTAGTTTTCACTTCTTGTAGGAAATCAAAATCAACTCCCAAGGCTTGTATTGTTTGTTTCAAAAGTTGAATCTTGACAGGAGAACTTATCATGTTGATATTCATTGTCGCCAGGCGTTAAGCCTGGCAACGCGTTGGCTGCGCCAGGTTGTCCATGTTGATGTTTTAGAGAAGCGAACATCGGAGGTGATGTCACCCCTAACCGAACGCGGTCCTCCTTGTGTTGCTTATGCTGCATGATCCGACGGCGCCTCAGCTGGCCCCGGATGGGGATCTTGTCTCGACGTCCTCGGCCCACGAAGCGGAGGCGGATGTCTGTTCATGTTCCATAGGCTCGGAGTGTTTGATAGTAAGGGACCGGGCGACTTCGCTGCCTGCACTGCTACCTTCCTGCTGCTCACTGTTTATATCAAGGGGATGGTAGTCGAACGCTGCATGTTTCCCTGTCTGTTCTGCAAAGTTGGAGTCAGTGGAAATGGCCAGAGCTTCGCGGTGGGCTTCTTGAGTGGTCAGGTGTTCGTCCCCGGCCGAATGTGAACCGCCGTGTTCCAACACGGTCCGACGACGGCACTTTCGGCGTTTCCGTGATCGCTGTTTCCGTACGTGGCCTTCATTGTCGGAAGACGGCAATGACTCACGCCCCGCGGGGACAAATGCTTCGGTCGGTAGAATAAGGGAATCAATTGCCATCTTGCTGTCGTTAATGTCTGTCTCTTTCGGTAGCTCTAATGTCATCGTACTATTTTCCACCACCACCCAGGCCGGTTGATCATCCTGGTTTCTGTCCGTGGAAGGTGATTCCTGTACCGCCAAATCGCTCGGCTGTGTCTGTTTTGTGGAGAACGTCTGAGCGCCGCCGCGTAAGTCACGACGAGAATAGTCTTCGTCGGTGGTGGCCCAATGTTCGTCGGTCGGAGTTGTGTGATCCGACGCTGGAGGCACTCGGAATGAAGGTAACCTTCTTTGCCGTATCCGGAACACGTCTTCGGCTGGCCGTCATAAATGACTATGGCCCTGCACCCTCCTATCCGTAGGTAGGATGGCGCGTGTCGTTGGAGGTCAATGCGCACTTGGCGTGCTCCATTGAGCACTGGATACGTCTCAAACTGAGCCCATTTTTCAGCCACATGTTCGTGTACCGTGCCGTAGGGGAGGAGCGCCGCCACAACCTCTGCCGCAGGGAGTTCAAATGGAAGTTCGAATATGCGTATAGTGCGCAGTCCCATTGCGGCATGGCCGATTTCGACGTAGCCAACATTTCCTTTGCGTGGCAGAAGTGGAGTTCTTGTTTCATCTCACGAAGCACCTTGGAGCATGTAGCTTCGTTTATGAGTTTTACATACACCGTGCTACTGACGATCGAAAAGTGGATGCCGACAATGTCGGCAGCCGGGATATTGGATTCCTCTCTTAAAAAGCGCTCGACGTCGAGCGCCTTTGGTCTGGTAAAGTCGTTTCGAAATGAGCATTTCAAGGTTGATCTTCTGTATTGGTTTTGCCATGGTCTTGTAGCGCTACGGCGTCACGTTAGTGTCTGCCAAAGGAAGTAAGCAACGCGAGCCCGCGCGCTGCTGGCGGAGAGTACACATTGCACGTCTGCTTCGCCCGGCTGCGAGAGCTGGACTGCACCCCTCAGCCACGGGGGGCGGACACCATTAATTGGAAACGGTTATTTTCGGCTACTTAGAGACCATCTGCATCCACTGAAGGATTTCATGTTCCCAAACAACGATGATACGTCACCAGCCCAGAATTGTTCATGATTGGTCTGAAGGACATTCTGGACAACGAGAGCGATTGATATGGCCACCCAGATCGTCCGACACGAATCAAATCGAACATTTATGGGACATAATCGAGAGGTCAGTTCGTACACAAAATCCTGCACCGGCAACACTTTCGCAGTTATGGACGGCTGTGGAGGCAGCGTGGCTCAGTATTTCTGCAGGGGACTTCCAACGACTTCTTGAGGCCATTACTACTTCGAGATGATCCACTAAGCCCGGAAGAAGAAAGTTGGACACCGTATTACGAGGTACGGTATGACTTGTCACTTCAGTGTATTTAAAGAACCAAGTTAAACACCAAAGAATTTCAAATACGCTAAATATAACCAAACTAATTTTAAAAGTCCGAAAAGAAATCTGCGTAAATGTGTCCCGGGATCACCTACTCCTCGTACAATCTAATCTGATATGAAAACGACGTCTAGTACTTCATAATACCCGGCTGAAAGACACATTACGGTAGTGAGTAAACTCCGCTGCCTCAATACCTCCGCAGTAAGCGCTCCTCCTCAGAGAGGCTGTGGACACCCGTTGTCCCTGGCAGCAGCAGCTGCCGCGGCACCGCGAAAAATCCCGACGCAGATTGCGAGTGAATGCGAGCGCTCTGGCCATCACTTCGCGGTGATGAGCTCCGATGTTGGCGCACGGACCATTGGCAGCGCATTAATAACCTGCTGGTCGTGCCCAACCCCTCGCCCGTACACAGATTTTGACGACTCGCTTCAAAACCCTGAAAACTGTCAGGCCGTAAATGTGAAACACGTCGGGATTTTGATATCAGCGGAATTGGCATAACTCTACAGATCAGCTTTCTCACGTAACAATAACGAGGTTTGGTGAACAATTATGCCTAAAAACATCATCTGGAAGAAATATACAAGATAGTCCAAACGAGTGGCGAGGAGTACCTGATTTTAGGAATTAAATACCGCGAACCAAAATATTTATGTTTTCGAAGGATTGCTAGCAACTGATTAGTTCAAAGAAAATAGGTATATTTCTGTTGAGGTTAATGCATATGTATAATATTTGATAACCCTTTAAAAAACCAAAAAAAATATAAATTTATTGTAGTGCGTGGAAATCTGTTGTGGGGAATGAAGGCTATGCTCGAACTACGCTGCTATCTATTAATTGATTCAAACGGCTCTGAGCACTATGGGACCTAACCTCTGAGGTCATCAGTTCCCTACAACTTAGAACTACTTAAACCTAACCAACCTAAGAACATCACACACATCCATGCCCGAAGCAGGATTCGAACCAGCGACGGTAGCAGTCGCGCGGTTCCGGAGTGAAGCGCCTAGAAAGAAGGATCCTTTATTGTATCATTATATGATAGCGGAACAAATACTGGTAGCAGTTACTTCTGTAAAATATCTGGGAGTATGCGTGCGGAACGATTTGAAGTGGAATGATCATATGAAATTAACTGTTGGTAAGGCGGGTGCCAGGTTGAGATTCCTTGGGAGAGTCCTTAGAAAATGTAGTCCATCAATAAAGGAGGTGGCTTACAAAACACTCGTTCGACCTATACTTGAGTATTGCTCATCAGTGTGGGATCCGTACCAGATCGGGTTGACGGAGGAGATAGAGAATATCCAAAGAAGAGCGGCGCATTTCGTCACAGAGTTATTTGGTAACCGTGATAGCGATACGGAGATGTTTAGCAAACTCAAGTGGCAGACTCTGCAAGAGAGGCGCTCTGCATCGCGGTGTAGCTTGCTCGCCAGGTTTCGCGAGGATGCGTTTCTGGATCAGGTATCGAATATATTGCTTCCCCCTACTTATACCTCCCGAGGAGATCACGAATGTAAAATTAGATAGATTCGAGAGCGCACGGAGGCTTTCAGACAGTCGTTCTTCCCGCGAACCATACGCGACTGGAACAGGAAAGGGAGGTAATGACCGTGGCACGTAAAGTGCCCTCCGCCACACACCGTTGGGTGGCTTGTGGAGTATAAATGTAGATGTAGATGTAGATGTAGATGTAGAACAGCACGGCCACCGCGGCCGTCTGCTGTCTATTACAATTGCTACCTCAAGAAGGATAGAAAGTAACGAAATTTTGTTTATTGTGAGTATACCGTACAGTTCTGAAATACATAATTAAACTTCAGATGATTTGGCGGCTTACAGAGTACGAAATTTAGTACGCAGACCTGCCAAAATGGCTCTCTCTCGGCTGCGCATCGAGTCAGGTAGTAAATAAGACACGTCCTTTAATTCTCCCTTACCTCTCTGCGGGATTTAATCAATCGTCGTGCTTGCGTAACAGCCTTCCGGCAACCCATGACGAGACGGTATCCATTGGGTAACAAATCTGGAGAACATGCTGCCCAGGGAAGCAGACATGTTACGGAAACACTGGCAACATCCACTCTTGAGTAACCTTGTTGAAATATAGCATCACGGAAGACTGGATCTAGCTGGATAGAAAAGTTATGGCGGCTGCCCAAGTTACCGGCTATGTGAGACAGAACTGATCACGTTGCGTATCCATTGGCACCCTATAATATCAAACCTGGTGCTTGTCACGTACGGCGATAACGCATGCACTCTATCAACGTTCGTTCTCGTTGGAGCTTCGACACTCTGATAAGTCACTGTAAGAAAATTCACTGAACCGAAACCCATAGGACGGCGTGCTGTCGTTTGACTCGCCACCTTCGGTGCACCTCTCTGCTGCAACGTCATGGCAAGACATAACAATGGTCACCGTTCTTACTGTCCGTGGTGCTCCAGGAATTGTCGTACTGTCAGTGTGAATACTCGTCTTGCAAGAAGGAAGTGCATTTTCTGATTCATGTTACGTGAAGCGTCTGTGAAGTCGTGCGCGGATGAGCTATGTCTGTCCTCATGTGCACTAGTGGGGTAGAGTCACTGAGTTCCCTAATGGCATTGAGTGCAGCCCTACTGAATCCATGGTGACAACACTGTTCTGAAAAACTTAAGCGCGAGAACCATAAGACATTAATAACTCGGTGGAAATGAATGACTGTGCGGGAGCACGTTAACAGCGATCTTCCAGCCTTACACAGAAAGCTGGTCGTTAGATGGCGTGAAGTCGTCGTGACTATAGCACCAAATGGGGCTGGCCCTGCGTCGCGAGGAAGTCGAAGGAACGGAAAAAGACTGATTGTGTGTGTCAATCAGCGAGAACTTACGGTGCACTGTGGCGGTGTTCTTCATAGCCCGCAGACATCTGGATGAATTCATACGGGGAAGAATCATCGGGAAACTGGAAGAGGACCAAGTGTAACGAGTGTAGCCCATGTGTTTCATACTGACGACAGCAGTGGTGAGCTTTCAGAACCACACGCGCTGTTTTTCGAAGGAGAGAAGGTTGTCGACAACGGTCAACTGCAGCAGCACATCAACGCCACATGTGCAACAGACAAGAAGAGCCCCACATCAAACAGCTGGTGCAATTGCAACCACATATAACACGACTGCAAAGTACTCAAACTCACACTATGTAGTGGCGCGGCAACTGCGTGGGCGCGATTTCTTTAACTGACGACCAGTACGTTGTCTCCCGTAGACACCCGCACATGGACCATTAAATTAATGCACGAATAGCTGTTCGAATAAGACAAGAGACAATGTCAGAATATGTTGTGAAACATCTTGGTGTATTATACCTGTGTGTCAGATTTTTTTTCCTAATGTACCAACCCCTCTCTTTGTTTCCATACACTGTAAAGGACGTATTTGCCGGTAAGCACTCAAAATACCATGCTACGGCCTTGTTTCAATTTCAAATACTCCACTACAGTTCCTCGGTGCGTCTCTCCGACAAAAATTGGTTTCCGAATACATAGACCTAGATGTTCAGCGAACGGAGTGGCCTGCTCGTTCCCGCGCACTTGCGGGGTACGTTGTGGAGCCACCACATGCACCATCGACCATCCAGCAGTTGTTGAGTAACGGAACGCCCTATCAGGACCCTTTACCAGCCTTACATCCAACATGGGTGCCTGTTCCAGAGAATGATTAGCTTCCGCGGTGATCACACACCATATTAAGAACCATGTTGCGCACTTTTAATGTCCGGGGAACCATTGCAAATCTTCGTGACTTCAGTGTAACTATTGTCTTTGAATAAAAGTGTGATATCTGTTCGTATTTTGGAGTGTTTCTGTCAGTCACCTTCTGTACTGCACTGTATTAGTTCTTTCCATCATGTGGGCCAAGTTTTGTCGAGCTACGTTATTTGGGTGGGACACTTTGTGTGAAACTATCGTCCTTAGATTTTAAGCACGAGTGTATATTCGTGTGACAGTCCTGGGCAGCAATACTGAGGGGTGATGAATGGCAGTCTAGATAGGCTAAGATCCCACTGCTGTTTCAATTCCGGTACAAGATTGTAGACGTTTCTCGTTGTCACTCGGGGCATAACACAATCTTCTCACAAACACGCGACACCCACATGCGATTTCTGAATTAGATATTTGCTGCTTAATCTTTCTTACATATGGAATTTATGTGTTATCACTCCCACCTATTTCGTGTGACTGCGATGAAATACTAATCATTTGTATGGCCACACATGTAACACACTCCATAGTAATTTGAGGTTTGTTACACGCCGCCTTGATGATGGTGCATTACTGAAGTCTAGCAATGAAGCTACTGGATTTTCAGGATATCAGCGGGAAATATGCGTTCATTTACTATCGTTTCCTCGCTATTGCTACATGTCAAGCGGTTTCCAAGTTTCGGTAGTGTAGAAGCACGTCATGTGCGATTTTAATTACAGCGTTTCTGGCAAGTGATCCATCGCATACAACGGAATTTGGGCGTTACCATGATATCATAACTGTGCCGAATCTCCATTATCAGAGTTTAGTAGAAGAAATTTCAAGGAGATAGAAAGTGCATTGTATCCAGCTGATGTTAGACAGTTAACGTATGAATTCTTACAAAGGATATTTACTTGTGCACGACGAAAATCTTGTAAAAGGTGGAAGTTCAAGATCATAGGATGAATGGGAACGCTGCTGTGTTCACATAGAAAAAACTCCGTCCGAGCAGGCAGGGGAAGACCCAACGGTACCGGCCGACCGCCGTGTCATCCTCTGCTGTTAGGCGTCTCTCGATGCGAATACGAAGGGGCATGTAGTCAGCACACCGCTCTCTCGGCCGTTAACAGTCTTTCATGACCGAAGCCACCACTTCTCAATCAATTAACACCTCAATACGCCTCATAAGGGCTGAGTGCATCCCACATGCCAACAGCGCTCGGCAAACGCATTCGGTCACCCATCCAAGCGTTAGCCAAGCCCAACGGCGCTTTACTTCAATGACCTGAAGGGAACAGGTGTTCCCACTCCAGCAATGCCTCAGACTCTTACAAAAAATATTCAGATTTATTCACTAAGACTTGTTTTAAACATAAATACTGGTACGTCTTCCATCGAGAGTTAACGGAAAAAAACTCGACGGATGTAATTTCTCGAGTAGCCATAGGAAGTGTGAGAGGACCGTCACTGTTAACAATGTGTGTAAAAGATACAGCAGAAAGCGTAGGCAGCTCTTGAAGACTGTTTGCAGGTGATGCCACACTATTGATTTGCATAATGATCTGCAGAAGATTGGTGAATGATGCAGGCTCTGGCGGGTGACCCTGAACGTAAATAAATGTAACATATTGCGCATACATAGCAAAAGAAATTCACTGCTGCACAATAACACTGTTGATGACAAATTGCTGGGAACAGTACCTACCGTAAAATATGTAAGATTAATTATACAGAGTGGAATGACAACATAAATCACATCGTAGGAAAAGCAGATGCTAGACTGAGATACATAGGAAGAATCTTAAGGAAATGTAGCTCATTTAAGAAGGAAGTGGCTTATAAGGCGTTTCTTCTACCAAATCATCAGTACTGTTCATCTATCTGAGATCCTAACCAGGTAGCCCTGATGGAAGATGCCGCGCGGGGTAGCCGCGCGGTCTAGAGCGCCTTGTCACGGACCCTGCGGCTCCTCCCGTCGTACGTTCGAATCCTCCCTCGGGCATGGGTGTATGTGTTGTCCATAGTGTAAGTTAAATTAAGTATTGTGTATTCTTAGGGATCGATGACCTCAGTAGTTTGGTCCCATAAGACCTTCCCACAAACTTAAATGAAACTGCTGGAAGAAATAGAGAAGATCCAACGAAGTGCGGCGCGTTTCGGCACGGGATCGTGTAGTCGGCGCGAGAGCAGACGTTACAAGGCAGGCCTTGTGCATTGACAGGTTTACTATTGAAATTTCGAGAGAACGCTTACCGGAAAGAGTCACACCATGTTACTACCTCCCAAACGCATCTCATGAAATGACCACAGCGAGAAAACTCGAGAAACAGAGCAAATACAGAAGCTTACGGACAATCATTCCCCCACGCACCATTCACGAGTGCAACAGAGGATCAGTTAGTGGTGGCAGAAGTACCCTCCGCCACACTCCATTAGGTGGCTTGTGGAGTCGGTGTAGACAAAATTTCATGCATTAGTTTCAGGTGGTAAGGAGAACGGCGATCCTGGATACGTAAATTATACTTTATACGAGATGCAATCCATTGCTCTGTCTTCTAACAAAGATTTATATTGCTGTAAATTTAGTCACCCTCTTACGTTGGAAGAAATCTGAAAATAAACGATTATATTTTGACAGCAGTATGATATTGGCTCACTGTGCCTACTACAACTGAAGCTAGTAGCACTGTGCTACTTTTCTGATAAAGTTACTATCAGATACGGGGTTTGCAGCATATGAGTTCTGCGCACTTACGTACGGTATCAAGAACGATCTATCAGTAGGAAAATGTATTTACGCTGATCGTTTTAGCGAGATTTTAATGAGACTGATCAGAGTAGCGGCTGATATTCCTAGCAAGCTTAACCACACGTTGTGTTAGCTGTTAGCTTGTTTGCGGGTTTGTTTACGTTTGAGTTTATGTTTGTCTTGCTCAGTCATGTCTGGCGGCTCTCATTGATAGTTGCAGCACATCGCCTTCCGAAAACACAACCCTTGTTGTTGCTTCAATCCTTCACAGTTCTAATTCGCTCTCTTTCTTGCAGTGACAATGCATTCGTTTGGTTTTTAATGGGGAGCGGTCTAAAAACATCCGCCGTCCACATTTATCTGTCAGGATAAGTAGTTTTGTACTTCCTGGAGTATTTATACCTTTATTCCCTTGTATCACAATTTTCTGTAGCAGGAGAAACTGCCGGCCGCTGGTGGCCGAGCGGTTCTAGGCGCCTCAGTCTGGAACCGCGCGACCGCTACGGTCGCAGGTTCGAATCCTGCCTCGGACATGGATGTGAGTGATGTCCTTAGGTTAGTTAGGTTTAAGTAGTTCTAAGTTCTAGGGGACTGATGACCTGACATGTTAAGTCCCATAGTGCTCAGAGCCATTTAAACCATTTGAAGCAGGATAAACTAGTTTCGCTATCTACTAGGAACACTTCCACTTCTTGATTTTGTAAGAAATATTTTGGTGGAGTGCACACAAAGGAAGCAAAGTGATATGTTCCGTGTTTTTAATTATGAATATGATTTTAACAATATCGTTACATAAGAAGTTAAATGTCAGTCTAAAAAATCTTTTCTTCTATCTCGTATCACTCTCTCCTCTTTGACAGAGGTTTACGTATGTAAAATACACTGCATTGCTCCATAGGTCGCAGTCAACAACAAATTTCTATAACTGGCAGGGCAAGGCAGTTCAAAGGTCGAGTGGAGACAACGCAACACCACTTCCAGCAAGATCACGTCTGCCGTACCACTACGTTGTTCAACATTGGGGTAAGGACTTGGCTATCCATTGAGCTACTCAGTTCTAGATCTATGTATTCAGAAACAAATTTTTGACGAAGAGATGCTCTGGGGAAGTGTACTGGAGCATTTGAAATTGAAACAAGACCGTAGACTTTGAATACAGGCTGGAAAATACTTCCTTTATAATGCATGTAATCAATGGGAGTGATTCGAACGTAAGCAAACATGTCTGTATGAAATAGGTCTGGAGGACGTACAGATATTCCATGACTCTGTAGAACGTGTATATGACAACATTAAACATGTGAACAGAGAACATGGGTACAATGCGAGCGAATTTTGTGAATGTACTGTTATACTATTTGAGTTCCCTTGGATTGTATCTGCTGCAAATACGTACATTTAAATATTTTAAATGGAACAAAAGTGTTTAAAATGTTGTGTTATATCGTTTATGTTGCCGTCCTAGTTGAACACTGAACACAGAAGAAAGAAAAAATGTGCAACTGAGACTTACAAATAAACGATATAAAAAAGGTTTACATACCAAAACATTTTCTGCACTGTCACGCTACGAATGCATCGGCAATAGTAATATTGTCAGTACTAACTTTGAATCAGTTGGCTGCATGGGGCAGGAAGGGAATGTTGTACTACATCGGCAGCCCGTTCGACGGGAATGTAACAGGAACATAATTGGAAAAGCATGGAGAGGTAAAAATTTTGCTGCCTTGTTTTAAGGGACTGCCAAGAGATAATTTATGGAAAGACCTCAGGAATTTATGTACAACACACTCTGAGTACACCATGCAGCGATATTTGAAATGCGCTGCCAGACGATATGATCAGTGGTTACAACAAACGACGCGCATTCGAGTGAATATAGGTTCAAATCCCCGTCAAGTTATCTTGTTTTAGGTTGATGTAGTTACACGTAAGTCGAATGCCGAGATGGCTCCTGTCCCAGTCTTAAAGAATCCGAAAATGTTCATCTATAATATTCTTTCCTCTAGGTCAGTTCAAAGACTTAATTATGGTGCCACGTCAGGGACAAATGATCCAATCTGAGGTATGTGGAGAAACCGTCAAAGACACCCACATAGTTAGTGGTATGCCTAATGTATGGGAGCTACCATTATTTCGTTTTTATGTGAGTATTAGGTGCATTCTCGAGATGAACCTTAAATTAACGCAAAAATAGCTGTTTGAATAAGACAACAGACAATGTCAGAGTATGTTGTGAAACATCTTGGTGTATTATACGCGTGTATCATGTTTGGTCCCGAACCCGGAACGTTACATTCAAAGAGGTCATTAAGGCTTCTGAGAAATGAGAGTGACTGATAATCAACGAAAATATTTTGGAAATACTCTAAAAGAATTTTAGAATGCCGTTACAGCATACAGTAAATAAACACTGAGGGTTCTGCAGCATCTGGAAATTAGATGTTTAAGAAACAAATTACAAGTGGCCATTTCACTAGCGGCGGTGGCAAGATGTTCTTCACTGTTGGCTGTGAAATACGACAGTTATTTAATTGTACGAAGCGCTGGGACTGCTACAATGTTTAATAAATTATTTTAGGAATGGTGGTTTGTGCGTCCTATGGATCTACAACGTTGTCGGTTTGTTAGATAACAATGCTGAGTAAGGTACAAATTTTTAATGGAATTTCTGCTTATTTTACTGGCGTTCATTAGTCCCAGAACATTGTTCCTGAGACGTATTTCAGTTTAATCAAGGTTCACAGGTTGCATTCCCCGGCGGACATGATTGTGGAGTTAAATAATTTGGATACGTAAAGTGTGAGTGATGACAAGCAGACAACTACAGAATTCGTTCCTCCTGGAGCGCTTGCTCCGGCAAGGTGTGCAAGAGAACTTGTGAGAAGTTAGGATCACAGGAGAAGTAATACACGAGGAAATTGTGAGCGTGAGTCGTGCTTGGTGGCTCAAAAGCTCTGCTGGTAAGACTGCCGGGTTTTTGCCGCTCTGACAATGTTTTAATCTCTCAGGAAGATTCAAAGCAGCGCATATTACACTTCATTCTGGGGACTACGAAGTCCTATTACATCTTTACTTAAAGTGGTTTACACTGGCACTGAAATACCTTAGAAGATACGAAGTCCACCAATATAAATAGCTTCTCGCGCTTATTTTGGACAGCTGAGATCATTTGCGGATGGGGGTGTTATATCGTGTAAGGAAATGGCTTTTCCTACTCTGCCTGGTGGAATCCATTTTGGACACAAGCAGCTGCGTGACTATCGCGACTTATGTACTCTCAAGCACCAAAGATATAGGCAAGCGTATTCAAATACATTGATACGTAAACAAGGCTCAAATGGCTCTGAGCACTAGAACGTAGAACTACTTAAACCTTACTAACCTAAGGACCTCACACACATCCATGCCCGAGGCTGGACTGTAATTTGCGACCAAAGCGGTCGCGCGGTTCCAGACACAAGCGCATAGAACCGCTCGGCCACAACGGAAGGCGTAAACAAGGCAGATGACGGCGTTACTGTCGGCAACGCCTACATATATATAAATGGAGGTGTCGGCGCAGTTGTTAGATCGGTTACTGCTGCTAAAACGGCAGGTTACCAAGATTTCAGTGAGTTTGAACGTGGTATTATACTCGACGCATGAGCGATGGGACACAGCCTCTCCTAGGTAGGACGAAGTGGGGATTTTCCGGAACGAGCATGTCACGAGTCTGTCGTAGATATCAGGAATTCAATCAAAAATAAAATCTCCGACATCGCTGCGGCCGGAAGAAGATCCTGCAAGAATGGGACCAATGATGACTGAAGAGAATCGTTCAACATGACAAATACACCCTTCCGCAAATTACTGCAGATTTCAATGCTGGGCCATTAATAATCGTCAACGTGCGAACCATTCAACGAGGCATCATCGATATGAGCTTCCTGAAGCCGAAGGCCCACTCGTGTACTCCTGATGACTGCACGACACAAAGCTTTACGCCACGCCTGGTCCCATCAACACCGACATTGGACTGTTGATGACTGGAAACATGTTGCCTGATCGGACGAATCTCATTTAAAATTATATCGAGAAGATGAACGTGTGTGGGTATGGAAAAAACCTCATGAATCCATGGACCTTGCTTATCAACAGCAGGGGGCTGTTCTAACTGGTGGAGCGTGTGCAGCTGGAGTGATATGGGACCCCTGATGAGTCTAGATACGACTCTGACAGATGGCACGTACATAAGCATCCTGTCTGATCACCTGCATCCATTCATGGTCATTGTGCAATCCGACGGACTTGGGCAATTCCAGCAAGACAATGCCACACCCTACACGTCCAGAATTGCTACAGAGTGGCTCCAGAAACAGTCTTCTGAGTTCACAAACTCGCGCCGGCCACCAAACTCCCCGGACATGAGCATTATCGAACATATCTTGAATGCCTTGCAACGTGCTGTTCAGAAGAAATCTCCAACTCCTCGTACTTTTCCGGATTTATTGACAGCCCCCTCCCCCCAGGATTCATGGTGTCAGTTCCCTCCAACACTACTTCAGACATTAATCGAGTCTATGCCTCGTCGTGTTGCGGCAATTCTGTGTGCTTGCTGGGGCCCTACATGATATTAAGGAGATGTACCATTTTATGTGGCTCTTCAGTGTGTAACTGCTAATTATAAGTGACTACAAATTGTGGGTTTTGGGTCTGTGGTTATCCTGATGATGCGAAAGAACCATTGTATGTACATAGCCTACTTCTCTTAAATAAAACCAAGCATGCCGTCGAGCTTACCATCCCTATATAATGGTCGGACAATCTCCAGCATCAAGTCCACTCATTTCTTGAATCACCGTCTATACAATAGTCGTTTGTCCCGGAAAATTAGCGTGAAGTCAGGTGATAGTGAATAATACGTTGCTTTGCTAAACAGATCGAGGAATGAAATTTTCTGCCCTCCACCCGCCCACCCCTTCCCACGTCACCATTCTCCTTCACCAGGCTTTGACCGTATAACTCCAATCGAGCGTCAAGTAACTAGCAAACATTAGAGACTTCGTCTGATTCATCCACACTATGATATTTGTGCGTATGTAAGTAACGTACTGTTTCACACATATATAAGAAAAACTAATCAACAGATCACTCTTACAATTTCAAACTAACTTCTATTCCTCCCAGAACTCAAACAATCTTTGGAATCCAAATGCAACGAAGGAAAGCCATTCAAACAGAACACGTAGACGGGTTGTATGCTGAAATCATTTATATTTGAAGGACACATAACGAGGTCACGTACATGAGTATAAATTTGTTAATGTGGTGCATGTGACCAAGTATTTAGTTACAGGAAATTAATAGCTACACTAAAACTTCTGTTGCACTTTTTCACAGGAAGTATTTGAAAGACCACCTATGCGCGGGCGTGCATAAGCAAGCTCGACTCAGGAAGTGAAAGGATTTAATTAATTCCCCTGAATAAACATAATTTAATAGGTTATTTGGTCCGCAACGTAATGAATATACAGCGCAAAGCGAAGAGATTTAACTCGATGACAGAGAGGTGGATCGGGCTTCCGGAGGCGAATGGAATCAGCTTCGGACTAATGAGCGATGTTCTGGTAAACTAGCTTGCCTAGATACCGGATCAGCCACAACACTCGGTCCGATTTGCTGTTGAGCCAAGGCGATTTTCTGTTCCATTACAGACACTAAATATGCACATATTTCATTACTGTGTGATTAACAAACAGATATCGTAGAGAAGAAGTGTGACTCCTAACGCAAGTGAAATCCCTCTAATTGTGGATCGCTCGGATGAGTGAATAACGCAATGGCAGAATACTGGAAATTTGAACAAACAACACACGGGAAATTTACTTAGTCAGTGGCAAAGAAATAGATCACTGCGTATAGAATTCATAACAGAAACAGCAAAGAAGAAACCGAAGGTCAGCATAATAGAAGAACTTGTTTTACGGATAACACTTTCTCAATACATATATAAATATATCAATTAGTTGTTAACAAGTGGTGCAGAGAAATTAATTTACAACACACTGGAGAGATATTGTTATGCGATCTCCAGATGGAGAGTGGTGGACATGTAATGTAAATTTCTGATTAAATGACCATACACAGCATAACGATTTGCAAACCACATATAAAAAATGCGATAACAGTTCAGTGAAAAGTAGCTTGCCATAATGACATGTTAGAAAATAAAAGAAGTAACAGCATTTCTATGTTTCTGTATGTCTGTGGAGCATAACACAGCCCGATTAACGTAACCTTCAGATAAAACAACACTTTAAGTTTCATTCATTTACTAAATGGCTTATCCTCCGTTGTGATATTCATAAATTCGGTGCTGCATGTATTTTCTGTTGTTTTGCTGTATATAAACTAGCAATGTAGAGTCAATTTAGCTAGCTCCCTCATAGGGTAGAAAATGACAGGAAATGGCACCATTTTATCTCATGGCAAACTGCAGTTGCCGCTGGACATTTCATTAGAACGAAATTCGGATTAGCAACCAGATATCAGAAAATATCCCACAGTAAAGAAGACACTCTACTTTCCGCGCCCGCGCTAATGCACACGGACGCACGCTTGCACGCACGCGCGTATACTCAAAATAGTACATATGAAAACCGGCCTCGACTTTCTTCTTTTCATGTGAAGTCATTATTTCTACTGAAAGTCGAAGATTAAATAATCACAATATATAACAGATAGGAAGTTATCTTCTTGAAAAAATACGAGTATAGACGCAATCGTTCTGCAAAACCATATCACAATATTTCAGTGAAACAGTTTCAGCGCTGATTCTCTAAGTTTTCATAACACTCTAAGCATACTTTGTAAGCAAATCAGAATTTTGCTATTAAGATATGAGTGACTTAAGAGGCTAAAACAGGACATTCTTTAGCACATTCGGCTAAATTGTATTATACAGTTTACTAAGACTAGTTAAAAAATCATTGGACATGTTTAGTCACGCTAAATGAAGTATTTTTCAATTACATTTTAGGAAAAGACTACACAGTCACCAAAATAAAATATAACATATTGACAGTTCCACATGTACCAAATACTTTGTCTAGCTACATTAAGCAAGAGCTCCTACGAATACCGACACCGAGATCACAAAAATGTATCCTAGAGAGACTTACACCTAAATCTAAGGTGTGGACTAGAGTACATGACACAATTTGACACATGTCCTGTTCATTTTTGGATTTGCTTTTCGCTTCTGTCACACTGTTTTATCATTTAAAGCACCGATAGTTTAAAACAAAAACAGTTCCATTGTTCCTGGTATGATAAAAACAAGGAGACAATATCACAAATATCTAAATGTAATGATTTATTGAATTTATAATAATATAAATTTGTTTTAAAAATTAACTGTAGCTGCATCGTAGTTTGCTAAGATGGAATCAATCGCTCCATCTATCGCGACATGTAACGTTATAGAACAAGTCATGGTACAGGACAGCTAACAGTTGACACACGAAATGAAGAACCGTTTTTCTAGCAATTAACTAACCCTAAATCTCCAAGTACTGCTTCATAGGCAATAAACAGCATTAATTTTGTGTCTCTCCATGATTACTATGCATTCCAGTTGCAGTCACTTTGAGTCTACGGTCAGTGAAACATTTCCAAAATGTTAGATATGACTAAAATTTTCCTTTATATCAGTGCACCAACGAAATCTGCGATTGTTACTAGGTGAAGGCGAAAAACCACTACCGACGCGATAACAACATAGCCAGCGATGCAATAACATATTAGTTGGCATCCTTTTAATTTCCATCTGCTGGAATTCTAGAGCGGAATGCGACCTGGAAGTAACACTTACCGTGCAGCAAGCAAGCAGCCGGTGACAGATTGCCCCCTCACAGAGCTGACAGTTCCGGCTATGACAGCCGCGACGTCGCAAGCGCTGGTAAGCCCGATGGCAGCTGTCCTGCGCTCCTCCTCTTCGCTGCTCGCTCGCGGGTTGCCGCGCGCACACTGACATGGGCCAGCACTCGTACGGCGCGCCGAGCCTCCTGCCTCACAGTGCCGCGGGCGCATGCGCAGTGTGTTCCGGAACGCCTCGCAAGCAGGCAACCAGCGACGCGTCTTAGAAGCGTCCCGACAACTTTGGCCACCGGGCAAGTGGTACACGAGTACGTGACCGTACCAAATCAGATCAGCTTTAGAGTTCTCATGCACTGGTCTACGTGAATTAAAGTGGGGCGAGGGAAAGTATTGTACAAAGGATGGGTTGCACAACATAGCAATACAAGCGCGCACACATACGGACAAAGGATGCAGTGACTCAGATCGGACGGCCACACAACCAGGCTACGTTACTCGTTACTGTGCAACATGTGACCCAATCTCTTATTACAATAGTTTGTCAGAAACGTTCATTGCGCATTGTTCACAGGAAGTAGTTAAAATACCATGAACACGCAACCTCGTCTCTTGTAAGACTCTAGTTAATTCCCCAGAAGATAGGTAATTAAGCAGACTTGTATGTCTACAGACTTCATCTCGTGTACATGAGATTTGCACCACAAGTATTTTGAATACCAGCTTGCAGCTCTGACCACAGGTGTGACGCATTCCCTTCTATAGTAGTATATGTTTTTAGTGAACAATACGAAAATCACTTGGCGCTTTGCTATTACAATTAAGTCACTTGCGTGAATATTAGCGTCTTCTCCACCACCAGACCGTTATGTCAGGTATGTAAAGACCTTTTAACGCTAATGTTGCCACTGTTTGTCATTAGTTTCGTCAATTTATCGGAATGCATGAAAGTAACTGCGATTCGCCTCTCATTTGGAAGTCGTAAGTTTGCCCAATCATTGTTTTGGACAACACTCCAATTTTATTGCGACATCTTCTAGGCTTCCCTTGCAGCTTAAAACCAAGCTACATTGCAGCTGACCGACTGTTCTGGATTGTGACAGTTCGGCGGGTCACAATTAGGACATAAACTCGCCGATTCAGTGCTTGGCAACAACAATTAGTCAGCACCAGTTTCGACCACGTGGTGCAGCACACAAAGAACGTTTATTGGAATCATATAATTAAATCAGTTTCTTAGGAAAACTATAAGCCAACATCTCTGCAACATTTAAAACAGTGAAATACACAAAAAGTGGACGATGTCATCTGAGTTTTAAGTGTAGTATAATATAATAATTATTACTATTGTTTCATTGTTATTGGAAACAGGCTAATTCTCACAAGACGCTGTGTTTGTAAGGTTGTAGTACATCGCAGGCAGAAACATGGAATCCTGGCACGAATCACTGCTTAAGGTGATCACAGTGCATCACAGGTGGAAACATAAATTTCTAACAGTATTCGGAATACTTCTTGCGAGAACGTAAGCAGTCAAGGATGACAGAGCATCACAAACACGACTCACTGTTTTGGGAAATATTTCTTCATTAAGAATTAAATGCACGAGATCCGTTTTGTCTGTGTTTCGCAGAAAATCTTTGGTACCAACAAAAGGCTATTTCACGGTCACTCTCGGTACTGTAACAGCTACACTGATACCTCCTAAAATGCCCAACAGAATTCGTTACAGCACGAGCACTAACGGTTAACACTTTTAATTAGGTACGAACGCAAGTTACACTGTACACCTCACGGATTTAAAGTTCATTCTGCATTATTTTTAGTGTCTCGATTCCCGGCGTTTTATTACTGTTCAAGTTGTAATTCCCACTGATGATTCCAATCAGAACCTTCAACTCATCATGAATATATTTGTAACATACGATCTGTGAGATACTTTCTTCGATACAGGATTTAACTGAGTGTAATAAGTGGCAAATATATAAGTATATAAAAACTTAAATATAAAACGCTATCGAATCGTAGTTCAACCAGTCTGTACTAATGAAATTACTTCCGAAAACTCGGTTCTATTCCGTTTCAGTAGAGCTCCCAGTCATTAGTGATTAAAAACTAATATTCGTTTATACGACAACAACGTATAAAGAGACTTCAAAAGTACGTGACACATTATTATGGCAGACCAAGAAACTTTTATTGAAAGCTGTACTACACTTCAAAGTGGTAGAGATATATGACATTATCTTTCAAAATCGTCACTAACTTCCTGTGAGAAACAATTGGAATTTCATAGCGCTCTTTCAATACCTTGGTCGTAAAGCTATTCAAGAACTACTGAGTCAACGTACTCACAATCAGAAATCCTACGGTTGCTGCGAATCGGTTTCCCCACTGCTAGGATATTGTCGCGTACGGTCGATGTCCGCAACCCTCCTTCGCATCACCCGATTAGCATCTTAGTCTGTTCAGCTTCGTAAATCAACAAATTGTACGCTGTATGAAAAAGTAACATTTTAATACAACTTCCATTCGGAAGTGTCGTCTCCTAGAAATTCAACTAGTAGTACTTCAGCGAGAAGATTGGAAAAGAGGCAAGATCAAGATATAATGTCCCATCGACCAGGAGATCGTTACAGGCTGAGGACTGTATCGGATTGGGGATGAAGGTAATGATATCTGCCCCATCCGTCGCAACAGGCGTCTAAATTTTGGTCTTAAGTAGTTTAGAGTAATAATTTGGTTGACTAACAGGTAGGAAACTATTTTGAAACCGTATATGATCATACAAACCAGACTTGAAGCCATGTGGCTTGTCATGAAACTACCAGGAATATTCAGTAAGTAATGCAACATATCTTTTTCTGAAAGTAGGTTATTTTTATTCAGGGTTCCAATACATCAAATTATTCCTTACTTCTAGGCTACAAAACCTTGTTTTTCAACAAAATCTTCTTTTAATGGGACGGCCTTAAGCCACCTTAATGGGAAAGCCTGTATGCCATCATGGTGAAACTCTACGTCGGAGCCGGCCACTGTGGCCGAGCGGTTCTAGGCGCTTCAGTACGGAAGCGCGCTGCTGCTACGGTCACAGGTTTGAATCCTGCCTCGGCCATGGATGTGTGTGATGTCCTTAGGTTAGTTAGGTTTAAGTAGTTCTAAGTCTAGGGGACTGATGACCTCAGCTGTTGAATCCCATAGTGCTCAGGGCCATTTGAACCATTCTGAACCATGTACGTTGGAACCAACGTACCTGGTGATGTATCAGTGCAGCAGTAGTGCAGCAGCACTGCAGTAGGGAGTCGCATATTTAGCTTTAATATTTCTTTTGTAGTTTGATTCTTAATTTCTTTCCGAGTGTTTAAGCGCTTGCATATTTAATTACATAAAATCCTTGCGTATTCTCGTATTTGGTTCAAATGGCTCTGAGCACTATGCGTCTCAACTTCTGAGGTCATCAGTCGCCTAGAACGTAGAACTAATTAAACCTAACTAACCTAAGGACATCACACACATCCATGCCCGAGGCAGGATTCGAACCTGCGACCGTAGCGGTCGCTCGGCTCCAGACTGTAGCGCCGAGAACCGCACGGCCACTCCGGCCGGCTTCTCGTATTTTAGAGGAGTTATATTGCTTATTGATAGCTGTAAAGTATAAATTCGCGGAGTCGTTAGTCAGTTGTTTGTTTTGGACAGCCAGTGCTTTCTGTTTATTTCGTAGAGTCAGTTAGCAGCAGACAGCGGCCAGTGCAGTTTCATCTGTGCTTGCAGAGTGACGTGTGCGAGTAGCAGTAGCAGAAAGTAGTCGTATATTCAGTTTTTCCTATTAGTTCCGCAGGTTTAATTCAAATTACTTTGTGTGTTTGTGTGCTTGCGTGGTGAAATTTTTCGGATCTTTGCGTATTTTCGAATTAGAAAGCGGTAGTATCAAATTTTAATAACGGTAGAGTGTAACATCGCGTAGGCGGTTGTCATTTGTACGGAGGCAGGGGTAGGATCGCATTGTAATATCTGTATAGTGGCGCAGTCGTGGTCATTACCGAGCGAGGTGGCGCAGTGGTTAGCACACTGGACTCGCATTCGGGAGGGCGACGGTTCAATCCCGTCTCCGGCCATCCTGATTTAGTTTTTCCGTGATTTCCCTAAATCGCTTCAGGCAAATGCCGGGATGGTTCCTTTGAAAGGGCACGGCCGATTTCCTTTCCCATCCTACCCTCACCCGAGCTTGCGCTCCGTCTCTAATGACCTCGTTGTCGATGGGACATTAAACACTAATCTCCTCCTCCTCGTGGTCATTTGATTGCTTAGCTCGTAAGTAATTGTTCATATATCGCAGCTCAATCTGGCATATTGCTGTTTTATTTGTCGCAACTCTATACGTCCAGATATTAGCACTAGGATAGATAGGGTGTGTGCGTGCTGTGTGCGGGCGCAAGAGGAACTGGCCGCGGTTCGCGGGCAGCTGAGCGTGCTGTTGGCCACGGTCAGCCGCCTTCAGGCTGCTGCTTCGAGGTGTAGCGACGGCGAAGGATCTGGCGCGTCGCTTGAGACACCCCAGATGTCGCTTGCTGCGTCCGCTGACTCAGCCGCCGAGGCACCTTCTAGTGTACCCGGCGCGTTGGGGCCGCCCTCATCTCAGGTTGAGTGACGGACTGCAACGCGTTCGCGTCTCTCGAGGCGGAGGGTCAATGTGGAGGCAGGCCGGCTGGCCTCGCCCGTTCATCCTGTCAGTGGGCAGGTGGCAGCCCCTTCAGTAGGGCCCGAGCAGACACACGGGGGCAAAGGCTTGCTCATTATTGGGAGATCCAACGTTAGGCGGGTGATGGAGCCGCTTAGGCAAATAGCGTACAGGGCTGGAAAGAATTCCTACGTGTACTCGGTTTTTCTGCAGGGGGGCCTCATCCAAGACGTGAAGGCAGCCTTGCCTGCGGCTATCGAGTGTACGGGGTGCACTCGTCTGCAAGTATTTGCTCACGTCGGGACCATTGATGCCTGTCGCTTGGGTTCTGAGGCGATCCTCAGTTCGTACAGGTGGCTGGCGGATTTGGTGAAGACCGCTGGCCTCACTCACGGGTTGCAAGCAGAGCTCTCTATTTGCAGCGCATCGTTCCCAGAGTGGATCGGGGTGCTTTGGTTTGGAGCCGAGTGGAGGGTCTCAACCAGAGGCTTCGTCGACTCTGTGACGGTCTTGGCTGCAGATTTCTAGACTTGCGCTATTGGGTGGGGAGTTGAAGGACGCCCCTAGATACGTCAGGGGTGCACTACACAAAGAAAGCGGTTACCCGGGTAGCAGGGTACTTGTGGCGTGCACGTGGGTTTTTTTTAGGCTAGGCAGGAGAGCGAGGTGTCCTGATGAACAATCACCAGTCTACGTGCAGGCAGGGAAATCAGGACGCGCTCAGTATAAAGACACTTCAGCTATCAAGATACGTATTAGCAGTAAATTTTCAGAGTGTTCGGAATATAGTTCCTGAATTTACTGCCCTCCAGGAAGTGTGTGGCGCGCAAATTGTTCTCGGGACTGAGACCTGGGTAAACCCTGAGATAGGAAGTTCTGAAATATTTAGTGAGGGTTGGAACGTGTATCGGGAAGACAGATTAGACACCGTAGGAGGTGGTGTCTTCATTGCAGTTGACAAAAATATTGTGTCTACTGAGGTCGTAGTAGTGTGTGATTGTGAAGTCATCTGGACACGTTTATCAGGGCTAGGAGAAATAAAGTTATTTGTGGGGTGTCATTACCGGCCACAAGCTTCCACCGTGACAGTTCTAGAATCATCCAATGGGAGTCTACACTCTGTATCGCAGATCATGCTATATTAGTCGCAGGCAACTTCAACCTACCTAGTTCAGAGTGGGATGTCTATGGATTCATTACAGGTGGTACAGACAAGCCGTCGTGTGATTTAATTTCGAACACATTATCCGAAAACTGTCTTGAGCAACTAAATCGACAGCCAACGCGTAATAGAAATATTTTAGATCTGGTAGCCACGAACAGACCAGACTTCATAAACGGTGTTAGTGTTGAGACAGGGATTAGTGATCATGATGTTGTCATTACGACTACGGTTACGAAAGTTAAAAAGTCGCTCAAGAAGGTTAGGAGAGTATTTTTACTGGAAAGAGCGGATAAGCAGTTGTTAGCATCCCACTTATTAAATGAATCGACTTCGTTTACTCCCGGTACGATGGACGTGGAAGAATTATGGGCAAATTTTAAACACATTGTAAATCACGCATTGGAGAAGTATGAGCCGAAAAAGTGGGTTACGGACGGAAAAGACCCACCGAGGTTTAACAGCGCAATTCGGAGAATGCTCAGGAAGCAAAGACAGTCGCACTCGCGGTAGAAGAAGGATCGGGAATGTGAGGACAGGCAAAAGTTAGTAGAGATTCGTGCTGCTGTAAAAAGAGCGATGTGCGAAGTATTCAACCACTACCACCGTCATTCCTTAGCAAAAGGTCTTGCTGAAAACCCAAGGAAATTCTGGTCTTACGTAAAATCGGTAAGCCGGTCAAACGCTTCTATCCAGTCACTCACTGATCAGTCTGGCCTGGCAACGGAAGACAGCAAAATGAAAGATGAAATTTTAAATTTAGCATTTGAGAAATCTTTCACCCAGGAGGATCGTACAAACATACCACCGTTTGAGTCTCGTACAGATTCCCGTATGGAGTACATAGTGATAGACATCCCTGTGGTTGTGAAGCAGCTGAATGGGTTGAAAATAAATAAATCGCCAGGTCGTGATGGGATTCCAGTTCGGTTTAACAGAGAGTACTCTACTGCATTGACTCCTTACTTAGCTTGCATTTATCGCGAATCTCTTGCCCAACGTAAAGTCCCGAGCCACTGGAAAAAAGCGCAGGTGACGCCTGTATATAAGAAGGGTAGAAGAACGGATCCTCAAAATTACAGACCAATATCCTTAACGTCGGTTTGTTGCAGGATTCCCGAACATATTCTCGGTTCGAATATCATGAATTTCCTTGAGACAGAGAAGTTGCTGTCCATGCATCAGCACGGCTTTAGAAAGCATCGCTCCTGCGAAACGCTACTTGCCCTTTATTCACATGATATCTTGCGAACCATGGATGAATGGTATCAGACGGTGGCCATATTCCTTGGCTTCCGGAAAGCGTTTGACTCGGTGCCCCACTGCAGACTCCTAACTAAGGTACGAGCTTATGGGATTGGTTCCCAAATATGCGAGTGGCTCGAAGACTTCTTAAGTAATAGAACCCAGTACGTTGTCCTCGATGGTGAGTGTTCATCGGAGGTGAGGGTATCATCTGGAGTGCACCAGGGAATTGCGGTAGGTCCGCTGTTGTTTTCTATCTACATAAATGATCTTTTGGATAGGGTGGATAGCAATGTGCGGCTGTTTGCTGGTGATGCTTTGGTGTACGGGAAGGTGTCGTCGCTGATGACTGTAGGAGGATACAAGATGACTTGGATAGGATTTGTGATTTGTGTAAAGAATGGCAGCTAACTCTAAATATAGATAAATGTAAATTAATGCAGATGAATAGGAAAAAGAATGCCGTAATGTTTGAATACTCCAGTAGTAGTGTAGCGCTTGACACAGTCACGTCGATTAAATATTTGGGCGTAACATTGCAGAGCGATATGACGTGGGACAAGCATGTAATGGCAGTTGTGGGAAAGGCGGATAGTCGTCTTCGGTTCGTTGGTAGAATTTTGGGAAGATGTGGTTCATCTGTAAAGGAGACCACTTGTAAAACACTAATATGACCTGTTCTTGAGTACTGCTCTAGCATTTGGGATCCCTATCAGGTCGGATTGAGGGAGGACATAGAAGCAATTCAGAGGCGGGTTGCTAGATTTGTTACTGGTAGGTTTGATCATCACTCGAGTGTTACGGAAATGCTTCAGGAACTCGGGTAGGAGTCTCTGGAGGAAAGGAGGCGTTCTTTTCGTGAATCGCTACAGAGGAAATTTAGAGAACCAGCATTTGAGGCTGACTGCAGTACAGTTTTACTGCCGCCAACTTATATTTCGCGGAAAGACCACAAAGATAAGATAAGAGAGATTAGGGCTCGTACAGAGTCATAAAGGCAGTCATTTTTCCTCGTTCTGTTTGGGAGTGGAACAGCGAGAGAAGATGCTAGTTGTGGTACGAGGTAAGCTCCGCCACGCACCGTATGGTGGATTGCGGATTATGTATGCAGATGTAGATTGCTGCATCAGTAAGATCCCGATCATCCAAGTACTACTTCTCGCGGAGTGCATTCATCACTGGTCCAAAACAGATGGACATCGTAAAATGAGAGGTCAAGGCTGTAGGGAAGATGAGGAAAAACAGACCAGTGAAGTTACGTGAGTTCCTCTCAAGTGCGCAACTTGTGTGAAGCCTTGCCTTGTCATGGAGTCGAAGAAGATCGTATGCATTTTTGTGGCGACGAATACGCTGAAGACGTTTCTTCAGTTTCCTGAGGTTAGATATGACAGGTTTGCACGGCCATGTTGCGATGATGACAGACACCTTGCTGAACGACTCAACGTGCTTTTTTGACTTCCAGGTGTCCGTAGATTTTCAGGAAGCGCCTATGAGTACCTGCGATGCTCTGGTATTCCGCCAAAACACAATAAATCACATCCTTCTGTTTTGAACGGACCTCTGCTACAGAAGCCATTTTGATGAGCGCCGTCGCCTACCGGAGCTTCATGAAACTACAGAGACTGAAGTGGAAATATTAAATTATGTCCGATTACAAATTGTGGTTTTTTTTTTCAATCGAAATTTGCCAAGAAAAAGGAAATGAGTTGCATTACTTATTGAACACCCGTCTTACATCTTGACGTATATTTACAAATACATTTCGATAACCACTGCGCAGTCACGGCAGAGGGTACTTCCTGCCCTACGCCAACTAAGGTGACAGAACTCATGGGGTAGCTCATTATATCGTATCGGACGTCCTTTTTCCCAGGGTAGTGCGGCAGCTCAACGTGACATGGACTCAACATGTCGTTGGAAATCCCCTGCGGATATACTGAGCCATGCTAACTCAATAGACGTCCTCATTGCGCAAGTGTTGGAGGTACAGCATTTTGTGCCCGAACTCGACTCTCAATTATATCCCATAAATGTTCCTTAAGGTTCAAATCGTTCAAATGGCTCTGAGCACTATGGGAGTTTACATCTGAGGTCATCAGTCCCCTAGAACTTAGAACTACTTAAACCTAACACACCTAAAGACATCACACATATCTATGCCCGAGGCAGGATTCGAACCTGTGACCGTAGCGGTCGCGCGATTCCAGAGTGTAGCGCTTAGAACCGCTCGGCCACCACGGCCGACTGTTCGATAAGGTTCACGCCATGCGATATGAGAGGCCAAATCATTTGCTCGAATTGTCCAGACTTTTCTTCAAAGCAATCGCGAACAGCTGTCAGCTGGTGCAATGTCATCTACAAAAATGCTATCGTTTTCCGGAAAATGAAGTCCATGAAGTAACGCTTATGGTCTACTCCAGTTACTGGTCTGTTCAATTGGACCTAAGGAGCTAGTCTACCATTATGAAGCCACTACCAGGATGCATATTGCCTTGTTGGGAAACTGAGTCAATAGTTTCGTCGGACCTGCGACCCACTCGAATTGTACCATCAGCTCTTGTTGTTGTTGTTGTTGTTGTTGTCTTCAGTTCTGAGATTGGTTTGATGCAGCTCTCCATGCTACTCTATCCTGTGCAAGCTTCTTCATTTCCCAGTACCTACTGCAACTTACATCCTTCTGTATCTGTTTAATGTATTCATCCCTTGGTCTCCTTCTACGATTTTTACCCTCCACGGTGCCCTCCAATACCAAATTGGTGATGCCCTGATGCCTCAGAACATGTCCTACCAACTGATCCCTTCTTCTAGACAAGTTGTGCCACAAACTTCTCTTCTCCAAAATACTATTCAGTACCTCCTCATTAGTATATCATCCACCCATTTAATCTTCAGCATTCTTCTGTAGCACCACATTTCGAAAGCTTCTATTCTCTTCTTGTCCAAACTAGTTATTGTCCATGTTTCACTTCCGTAAATGGCTACACTCCATACAAATACTTTCAGAGACGACTTCCTGACACTTAAATCTATACTCGATGTTAACAAATTTCTCTTCTTCAGAAACGATTTCCTTGCCATTGCCAGTCTACATTTTATATCCTCTCTACTTCGACCACCATCAGTTATTTTGCTCCCCAAATAGAAAAACTCCTTTACTACTTTAAATGTCTCATTTCCTAATCTAATTCCCTTAGCATCACCCGACTTAATTCGACTACATTCCATTATCCCCGTTTCGCTTTTGTTGATGTTCATCTTATGCCCTCCTTTCAAGACACTGTCCATTCCATTCAACTGCTCTTCCAAGTCCTTTGCTGTTTCTGACAGAATTACAATGTCATCGGCCAACTTCAAAGTTTTTATTTCTTCTCCATGGATTTTAATATTTATTCCGAGTTTTTCTTTTGTTTCCTTCACTGCTTACTCAATATACAGATTAAATAACATCGGGGAGATGCTACAACCCTGTCTCACTGCCTTCCCAACCACTGCTTCCCTTTCATACCCCTCGACCCTTATAACTGCCATCTGCTTTCTGTGCAAATTGTAAATAGCCTTTCACTCCCTGTATTTTACCCCTTCCACCTTCCAACTCAGAAGAGTATTCCGGTCAACATTGTCAAATGCTGCCTCTAAGTCTACAAATGCTAGAAACGTAGGTTTGTCTTTCCATAATCTTTCTTCTAAGATAAGTCGTAGGATCAGTATTGCCTCACGTGTTCCAATATTTCTACGAAATCCAAACCGATCTTCCCCGACGTCGGCTTCTACCATTTTTTCCATTCGTCTGTAAAGAATTCGCGACAGAATTTTGCATCCGTGACTTATCAAACTGATTGTTCGGTAATTTTCACATCTGTCAACACCTGCTTTCTTTGGGATTGGAATTTTTATATTCTTCTTGAAGTCTGAGGGTATTTCGGCTGTCCTATACATCCTGATCATCAGATGGTAGAGGTTTTTCAGGACTGGCTCTCCCAAGGCCGTCAGTAGTTCTGATGGAATGTTGTCTACTCCCGGGGCCTTGTTTCGACTGAGGTCTTTCAGTGCTCTATCAAACTCTTCACGCAGTATCGTATTTCCCATTTAACCTTCATCTACATCCTCTTCCATTTCCATAATATTGTCCTTAAGTACATCGCCCTTGTATAGACCCTGTATATACTCCTTCCACCTTTCTGCTTTCCCTTCTTTGCTTAGAACTGGGTTTCATCTGAGCTCTTGATATTCATACAAGTGGATCTCTTTTCTCCAAAGGTCTCTTTAATTTTCCTGTAAGCAGTATCTATCTTACCCCTAGTGAGATAAGCCTCTACATCCTTACATTTGTCCTCTAGCCATCCGTGCTTAACCATTTTTCACAGCCTGTCAATCTCATTTTTGAGACGTTTGTATTCCTTTTTGCCTGCTTCATTTATTGCATTTTTATATTTTCACCTTTCTTCAATTAAATTCAATATTTCTTCTGCTACCCAAGGATTTCTACTAGCCCTCGTCTTTTTACCTACTTGATCCTCTGCTGACTTCACTGCTTCATCTCTCAAAGCTACCCATTCTTCATCTACTGTATTTCTTTCCACCATTCCTGTCAATTGTTCCCGTATGCTCTCCCTGAAAGTCTGTACAACATCTAGTTTAGTCAGTTTATCCAGGTCCCATCTCCTTAAATTCCCACCCTTTTGCAGTTTCTTCAGTTCATCAGCTCTTACCAGGTGAAGTCGGGACTCATCTCTCCAGGCCACGGTTTTCCAGCCGTCCAGAGTCAAAAAGGTAAGGTTACAAGCCCAGGAGAGGCGCTGAAGCCGATGTCGTGTTATCTGTAAAGGCACTCGAGTTGGTCGTCTCCTTTCATAGCCCATGAAGGCTAAATTTCGCAACACTGTACTAACGGATACGTTCGTCATACGTCCTATAAGCAATTCTGCGATTATTTCACTCAATGCTGCATGTCTGTCAGCACTGACAACTCTACTCAAACACTGAAGAGAAGACCGTCAACCGCTGCGTTGCCCGTGGTGAGAGGTAATGCCTGAAATTTGGTATTCTCGGCAGGCACTTGTCATTGTGGATCACGAAATATTGAATTCCCTAACGATTTCTGAAGTGGAATGTCCAAGGCGTCTGGCTCTGGCTACCGTTTTGCTTGCAGAGACTGTTAATCCCCGTCGTGCGGCCATAGCCACATCGGAAACTTGACAGATGTGACAATGCACTGTCATTTAACACTATTGGCCATTAAAATTGCTACACCAAGAAGAAATGCAGGTGATAAAAGGGTATTCATTGGACAAATATATTATACTAGAATTGACATATGATTACATTTTCACGCAATTTGGGTGCATAGATCCTGAGAATTCAGTACCCAAAACACCTCTGGCCGTAATAACGGCCTTGATACGCCTGGACGTTGAATCAAACAGAGCTTGGATGGCGTCTACAGCTACAGAAGCCCATGCAGCTTCAACACGATACCACAGTTCAAGAGTAGTCACCGGCGTATTGTGACGAGCCAGTTGCTCGGCCACCATTGACGAGACGCTTTCAATTGGTGAGAGATCTGTAGAATGTGCTGGCCAGAGCAGCAGTCGAATATTTTCTGTATCCAGAAAGACCCCTACAGGACGCTCAAGATGCGGTCGTGCATTATCCTGCTGAAATGTAGGGTTTAGCAGGGATCGAATAAAGGGTAGAGCCACTGGTCGAAACACATCTGAATTGTAACGTCCAGTGTTCAAAGTGCTGTCAATGCGGACAAGAGGTGACCGAGACGTGTAACCAATGGTACCCCATACCACCACACCAGGTGATACGCCAGTATGGCGATGACGAATACACGCTTCCAATGTGCGGTCACGGCGATGTCACCCAACACGGATGCAACCATCATGATGCTGTAAACAGTACTTGGATTCAGCCGAAAAAATATTTTTCCATTCGTGCACCCAGGTTCGTCGTTGAGTACACCATCGCAGGCGCTCATGTCTGTGATGGAGCGTGAAGGGTAACCGCAGCCACGGTCTCCGAGCTGATAGTCCATGCTGCTGCAGACGTCGTGGAACTCTTCGTGCACATGGTTGTTGCTGTCTTGCAAACGTCCCCATCTGTTGACTCAGGGATCGAGACGTGGCTGCACGATCCTTCACAGCCATGCGGATAAGATGCCTATCATCTAGACTGCTGGTGATACGAGGCCGTTGGGATCCAGCACGTCGTTCCGTATTACCCTCCTGAACACACCGATTCCATATTCTACTAACAGTCATTGGATCTCGACCAACGCGAGCAGCAATGTCACGATACGATAAACCGCAATCGCGATAGGCTACAATCCCACCATTATGAAAGTCGGAAACGTCATGGTACGCATATCTCCTCCTTACACGAGACATCACAACAACGTTTCACCAGGCAACTGCTGTTTGTGTATGAGAAATCTGTTGGAAACTTTACTCACGTCAGTAGGTTGTAGGTGTCGCCACCGGCGCCAACCTTGTGTGAAAAGCTAATCATTTGCATTTTCTCCCTGTCGGTTAAATTTCGCGTCTGTAGCACGTCATCTTCGTGGTGTATCAATTTTAATGGCCAGTAGTGTATTTCTTGTATAGCGATACTACCGCCATATGCGTAAGCGCATATCGTTGTCCCGACACTTTTGCCGCCTCAGTGTGGAGTGGAGGCCATGAGACGAGCGTCGGTTCTCCCGCTTGCCCAGTGACTGGTGGCGCCGCGACTTCCGGCAGTGGGCGGGCACCGCGACCGCTGCCCTGGCCGTCAACGGCTGACCGGGCTGGGCAGGGCCGCTCTCTGCCGCGGTGTGTCGGCCGCAGCTTCCGCCGGATGTGAAGGCGGGCGCGGCGCGGCGTGGCGCGCGTGTCCTGCTGCCTAGAACGGTACGGAACAGCTGGCCGGCGGCGCGCGTGCGCGGTGCACTACCGAAGTCAGCTGCACCATCGGAGAGCTGCTGCGCCGGGGGCAGTCGCAACTGGTGCTCCAGTCTCAGCGTTGAGGTCGGGAAGAAATGATTCACCGCTTCCCGCTTAGTCGTCGTCTAGACACGTTTTGCACGGTGAGTCGCCAGCGACGCTACATTTGCTTACTCAGGAAACTAACTAACCGTTTACACCAGTAATTCTCGACAGGTGGGATGAGCTCCCCTAAACGAAACGAGGATTCAAACAATGATTAATTCAAACAATGACTAATTTACTGAAAGAAAAGGAAAGCAAAGCAACAAACATTCTGACGTAATAAAAATTCTAAATTCTATTTTTTTTTTTTTTTTTTTTTTTTTTTTGTCATCAGTCTACTGACTGGTTCGATGCGGCCCGCCACGAATTCCTTTCCTGTGCTAACCTCTTCATCTCAGAGTAGCACTTGCAACCTACGTCCTCAATTATTTGCTTGACGTATCCCAATCTCTGTCTTCCTCTACAGTATTTGCCCTCTACAGCTCCCTCTAGTACCATGGAAGTCATTCCCTCATGTCTTAGCAGATGTCCTATCATCCTGCCCCTTCTCCTTATCAGTGTTTTCCACATATACCTTTCCTCTCCGGTTCTGCGTAGAACCTCCTCATTCCTTACCTTATCAGTCCACCTAATTTTCAACATTCGTCTATAGCACCACATCTCAAATGCTTCGATTCTCTTCTGTTCCGGTTTTCCCACAGTCCATGTTTCACTACCATACAATGCTGTACTCCAGACGTACATCCTTAGAAATTTCTTCCTCAAATTAAGGCCGGTATATGATATTAGTAGACTTCTTTTGGCCAGAAACGCCTTTTTTTGCCATAGCAAGTCTGCTTTTGATGTCCTCTTTGCTCCGTCCGTCATTCGTTATTTTGCTGCCTAGGTAGCAGAATTCGTTAACTTCATTGACTTCGTGACCATCAATCCTGATGTTAAGTTTCTCGCTGTTCTCATTTCTACTACTTCTCATTACCTTCGTCTTTCTCCGATTTACTCTCAAACCATACTGTGTACTCATTAGACTGTTCATTCCGTTCAGCAGATCATTTAATTCTTCTTCACTTTCACTCAGGATAGCAATGTCGTCAGCGAATCGTATCATTGATATCCTTTCACCTTGTATTTTAATTCCACTCCTGAACCTTTCTTTTATTTCCATCATTGCTTCCTCGATGTACAGATTGAAGAGTAGGGGCAAAAGGCTACAGCATTGTCTTACACCCTTGTTAATACGAGCACTTCGTTCTTGATCGTCCACTCTTGTTATTCCCTCTTGGTTGTGGTACATAGTGTATATGACCCGTCTCTCCCTATAGCTTACCCCTACTTTTTTTCAGAATCTCGAACAGCTTGTACCATTTTATATTGTCGAACGCTTTTTCCAGGTCGACAAATCCTATGAAAGTGTTTTGATTTTTCTTTAGCCTTGCTTCCATTACTAGCCGTAACGTTAGAATTGCCTCTCTCGTCCCTTTACTTTTCCTAAAGCCAAACTGATCTTCTCAATTTTCTTTTCCATTCTTCTGTATATTATTCAACCAGCTTCGATGATTGAGCTGTTAAGCTGATTGTGCGATAATAGTAGATGGAGCCTTTACATTTCCCTTTTCAGAGTTTCTAGTTTCCCTACCACGTTCAAGCTTCTGACATTCCACGCCCCGACTCGTAGAATGTTATCCTTTCGTTGATTATTCAATATCCACATTCCACGCCCCGACTCGTAGAACGTTATCCTTTCGTTGATTATTCAACCTTTTTCTCATGGTAACCTCCCCCTTGGCAGTCCCCTCTCGGAGATCCGAATGGGGGACTATTCCGGAATCTTATGCCAATGGAGAGATCATCATGACACTTCTTCAGTTACAGGCTATATGTCCTGTGGATACACGTTACGTGTCTTTAATGCAGTGGTTCCCATTGCCTTCTGCATCCTCATGTCGTTGATCATTGCTGATTCTTCCGCATTTAGGGGCAATTTCCCACCCCAAGAACAAGAGAGTGCCCTGAACCTCTATCCGCTCCTCCGCCCTCTTTGACAACGCCGTTGGCAGAATGAGGCTGACTTCTTATGCCGGAAGTCTTCGGCCGCCAATGCTGATTATTTATCAAAATTTAGGCAGTGGCGGGGATCGAACCCGGGACCGAAAACATTTAGATTATGAACCAAAGACGCTACCCCTAGACCACGAGTACATTTGCATTAATATATTGTACTTCCATGTAGGACTATGTCATTACCGAAAAATTCATTCCATAATTAAATTTTCAGTACAAAATTGTTAGTGAATCCACTAGGCCTGGGTTTCAGAGCAAAGTGTTTAGAATGTTATAGCCCATCAACTCTTCGCGAGAAAAGTGGAGTCAGAGTAGAATATTTAATCAAGGTGAGGAAAAAATCGTGCATTCGGCCTTCGCAGAGCTTTTTCTCACATACCAGCAAAAATGTCTTTCACAAAATTTCGTTCTGCGCATATTTCCTGCAGAAAATGGACGTTAAAGATAGACAGTCTGGCAGCACTGTTGTCACATGTACGATAACTACACTACTGGCCATTAAAATTGCTACACCAATAAGAAATGCAGATGATAAACGGGTATTCATTGGACAAACATATTATACTAGAACTGACATGTGATTACTTTTTCACGCAATTTGGGTGCATAGATCCTGAGAAATCAGTACCCAGAACAACCACCTCTGGACGTAATAACGGCCTTGATACGCCTGGGCATTGAGTCAAACAGAGCTTGGATGGCGTGTACAGGTACAGCTGCCCATGCAGCTTCAATACGAGTGGTGACTGGCGTATTGTGACAAGCCAGTTGCTCGGCCACCATTGACCAGACGTTTTGAACTGGTGATAGATCTGGAGAATGTGCTGGCCAGGGCAGCAGTCGAACATTTTCTGTATCCAGAAAAGCCCGTACAGGACATGCAACATGCGGTCGTGCATTATCCTGCTGAAATGTAAGGTTTCGCAGTGATGGAATGAACGGTAGAGCCACGGGTCGTAAAACATCTTAAATGTAACGTCCACTGTTCAAAGTGTCGTCAATGCGAACAAGAGGTGACCAGACGTGTAACCAATGGCACCCCATACCATCACGCCGGGTGATAGGCCAGTATGGCGATGACGAATACACGTTTCCAATGTGCGTTCACCGCGATGTCGCCAAACCTGGATTCGTCCGAAAAGATGACGTTGTGACATTCGTGCACCCAGGTTCATAGTTGAGTACACCATCGCAGGCGTTCCTGTCTGTGATGCAGCGTCAACGGTAACCGCAGCCATGGTCTGCGAGCTGATAGTCCATGCTACTGCAAACGTCGTCGATCTGTTCGTGCAGATGGTTGTTGTCTTGCAAACGTCCCCATCTGCTGACTCAGGGGTCGAGACGTGGCTGCACAATCCGATACAGCCATGCGGATAAAATTCCTGTCATTTCAACTGTTAGTGATACGAGGACGTTGGGATCCAACACGGCATTCCGTATTACCCTCCTGAACCCATCGATTCCATATTCTGCTAACAGTCACTGGAGCTCGACCAACGCGAGCAGCAATGTCCCGATACGATAAACCGCAATCGCGATAGGCTACAATCCGACCTTTATCATAGTCGGAAACGTGATGGCACGCATTTCTCCTCCTTACACGAGGCATCACAACACCGTTTCACCAGGCAACGCCGCTCAACTGCTGTTTGTGTATGAGAAATCGGTTCGAAACTTCCCTCATGTCAGCACGTTGTAGGTGTCGCCACCGGCGCCAACCTTGTGTGAATCCTCTGAAAAGCTAATCATTTGCATATCACAGCATCTTCTCCCTGTCGGTTAAATTTCGCGTCTGTAGCACGTCATCTTCGTGGTGTAGCAATTTTAATGTCCGGTAGTGTAGTTCTGTCTGCACACAAAGTGCTGTGTAGTTGGTGCAGCGGTTAGCGTTTTGGGTTAGCATGTAGTAGGTTGTGGATTCGATTCTGGGTCGAAGCATATTTGTTTTTATTTTCCAATTTCATTCTGCCATGCAATACTGTAGCATTCACCGTTTCTTAGGCCACATGTATCCGATTTTTACATGGTACAGTGTTTTGTATCGGTGAACGTAGCGAAAAAATAGTCAGACAGGTCAGAAATAGACAGTTGAAACAAATCACCTGTCACAGGACAGAATTTACTAACAATATAAATTTCTAGCTGCTAAGGATTATTGCGCAGTTAAATAAATCAGTATTACTAGTGTTTTGTACTACATGCAGTATCTCCGCTCATACGTTACACATTAATAACCAGTAACAGTAATAATGTGCATGGTAATGACCGCTTGACGTTTGCAAAAGAATACGTTGTCCTCAGAGCAGATGCTCAAAGAGGCTCCCCTGCACGTCCAAACATTGCGGACCCGCTGGATCATACAGCTCTTGACTCTTCCCAATAGCCGGCCCTAGTGGACGAGTGGTTATAGGCGCTACAGTCTGGAACCGCGCGACCGCTACGATCGCAGGTTCGAATACTGCCTCGGACATGGATGTGTGTGATGTCCTTAGGTTGGTTAGGTTTAATTAGTTCTAAGTTCTAGGGGACTGATGAGCTCGTAATTTAAGTCCCATAGTGCTCAGAGCCATTTGATCCAATTTTCTTCCCAATATTGGTGCATCCACAGATACAAGAACAGCATGAACACGCGCTATTTGTTGGCGGAATGAAATAGACGTGGTCCTTCAAGTGTCTACACAGGAAATATCCCGGGGATTTAGGTCAAGTGATTGGGGAGGCCCCCGCATCTCGTGGTCGTGCGGTACTGTTCTCGCTTCCCACGCCCGGGTTCCCGGGTTCGATTCCCGGCTGGGTCAGGGATTTTCTCTGCCTCGTGATGGTTGGGTGTTGTGTGATGTCCTTAGGTTAGTTAGGTTTAAGTAGTTCTAAGTTCTAGGGGACTGATGACCATAGATGTTAAGTCCCATAGTGCTCAGAGCCATTTGAACCATTTGATTGGGGAGGCCAAACAACTGGACCTCCCCGTCCCAGCCATTTCCTCGGAAATGTTCTGTCTAAATAACGTCACATATTAATTCCGTAGTATTGAGGTGCACCATGATGTTGGAGCCATAACCTCTGCCGAACATGTACTGGAAAATCTTCCAGTGCGTCAAGCAAATAGTTTAAGGGAAATGCATGATACCTTCGTGTAGTCGACCGGTTTGGCAACAAGTAGAGACCTAAACTCCTGCCTACTAATATTCCAATCCAGACGTTGATGCCAAAGCGAGTGATATCCACTGCAGCGGGTGGCGTGCGGGTTAACGTCACACCAATCGTGGGCGTTGTGCTTATTGAAGGCAGCCTCACGAGTGAACGCTGTTTCATTCGACCATATTACAGTGTTCATGAAGTAGTCGTTAGCTTCCTCTTACAGTTGGAAACATTCACAGAACTGTATCCGCAGGCGAAGGTCTGCAAGATGCAGGTATTGTTTTAAAAATTTATGATAGTGATGCAGACCATGCTCGTGCAACACTCCAAAAACCGTGCGTTGCGATTCACGCAGCTGCCGTTCTACTAAGTGCACTTCGCTGGGGTTCTTGGTGAATGATATCCACAATAGCTCTCTTAGTAGCTGGAGTAGGGCGAGTCCGAGGATGGCCTCTGTCACGCGATGCGGGGAAAAAGAGAACCTGTCTCCCGGCGGCGAAGATCCAGACGATGAAACACATTTTTATCTGGATGACGTCGACAGGAATATCTAGCAGTATATTCACGAGTGGCAACACCACCCCGATCATCAGGTGCACAAACCGCCAGAAGCATATCCACATATTCATGATTTGTGTATGCCATACGTCTCAAATACTGTATTAGAATAACACAAGAAGAAAATACGATGAGCTTACGAATGTCACGGGAGCGTTACTCCGCTATCAATTAGTTCCTGTCTGGTAAACATGATCACGTCATTAGTCGCAGCGAGTTGTTCCACCTAACGCGTATCACGTCTTACAGCTTCTGTTCTGCAGGATTCATCCCTATACTGCCAGTTGTGAAATATTCGTTTACAGATTACCTTGTTTCCCTAACGGTAAGTGGCCGAGCGGTTCTAGGCGCTTCAGTCCGGAGCCGCGTGACTCCTACGGTCGCAGGTTCGAATCCTGACTAGAGCATGGATGTGTGTGATGTCCTTAGGTTAGTTAGGTTTAAGTAGTTCTAAGTGCTAGGTGACTCATGACCTCAGACGTTAGGTCCATAGTGCTCAGTGCCATGTGAACCTAACGGTAATGGACATAATGTTTCCACACTTCCATCTATGATAATAATAATAATAATAATAATAATAACGCATGGAGATGCTTACCAAACAGCTTGCGCTTATTAGACTCATTGGTGAAAAGCATAATTATGGTTCCACCGCGATAATGCATAGGGATGGTAACCGTATTTGGGAATCATTTGCAAAGTACGTTGCTAGTCCTAATTGTGAAGTAAGGCCATAACGAAATGTAATGGACCTGAAAGTGGCAAGAATAATAATTGCTACTAATCGATGGAACCATTGGAGCAGGATACATAGAAAACAGGTATGTAAGCTGGTAAGCTGGCCGTTGTGGCCGAGCGGTTTTAGGCGTTTCAGTCCGGAACCATTCTGGTGCTACAGTCGCAGGTTCGAAACCTGCTTCCGGCATGGATTTGTGTTTTGTCCGTAGGTTGGTTAGGTTTAAGTATTTCTAAGTCTAGGGGACTGAAGACCTCAGATGTAAGTCTCGTAGTGCTTAGAGCCATTCAAACTATTTTTTTGTAAGCTGGTAGGGCAGTGGTGGGAAACAGTTCCCGCCCACGACCTGCAAAATCCTTTTTTAAAAGCTGGGCAATGAAAACGATTGTACTCCAATTTTTATGTTCGTTGTAACGAAGTGGAAATGTTCTGTAGAAGACCCACTGTAATCGCTGTATGACGATTAGGACAGCAGATACTGTACCACGCAGATTGCGTTTATCAAATAAAAACAAACATGCCTCGACCCAGAACCGAACCCTCGACCTCCTGTCAAGCTAACCCAAAATGATAGACAGTGCACGAACAGCACACCACTACTCCAGTGTGCTATCAGAGGTAGTTATCATACATGTTATTACAGTGTTGCCAGATTGCCAATCGTTTAACGTGCACGTACTGCCGGAAATTTGTGCAGGACGAAATTTTCCTGACAGGCATTTTTGTGTTGCAAGCTACTGAGGAATCGCGCTGCGAAGTCCGAGTGCACTAGGTTTCCTTCACCCTTTATACATACATACAATCTGACAAAAACGAAATTGACGAGATACTCATTTTGCCAGTTAAATAATACAAATGGAAACTTACATGTACTCCTGGAGTAAACTCCATGTGAGACGATTCTGGACACACTCTGTAGGCTAGGCACAGCTGCAAGCGCGTCTATAACGCGATTTTGTAAACGCCTCTACTGCAATGCCTCTTCCTATCTCTATAGAAGGGCCGGCCGGAGTGGCCGAGCGGTTGTAGGCGCTACAGTCTGGAACCACGCGACCGCTAACGGTCGCAGGTTCGAATCCTGCCTCGGGCATGGATGTGTGTGATGTCCTTAAGTTAGTTAGGTTTAAGTAGTTCTAAGTTCTAGGGGACTGATAACCTGAGAAGTTAAGTCCCATAGTGCTCAGAGCCATTTTTCTATAGACGGCTTTTGTTTTCGCCCTTAGCCGTAGGCGCTTCGCACCTGTAAGGTGTCAAGCATTTCCTTAAGTTGTCTAGACTATAGGAGTGCATAAATAGTAATGAATAAATGTATTAAACTTGATGCATGATGCGGTAATTTTTCATGCATCTCAGCGTTTATAAATTCGTATCTCCTGATCTGATCTATGATAAAAATTTATAGGTAAATTCAGGGGCATACGTGATTACTGTCGGCAAAACTGTTGCGAATAAAGTTAGTACCAAAGAAGTAATCTCTTTAAAACTCATGCACAATGAGACGGTTTTTCGACTTTCGATTTTCAAGAGTCTTAGCGTAGGTAGCACAGAAGTAATAAATTTAAGTGTCAAGATGGTGCACCAGGTTTTAATGCATTTCATTGTTTACGACGTCATATCTCTTGAACAACGACGGGTAGGATCTTCTTTACCACGACAGCCGCTGTGGCCGAGCGGTTTTAGGCGCTTGAGTCTGGAACCGCGTGACCCCTGCTGTCGCAGGTTCGAACCATGCCTCGGGCATGGATGTGTGCGATGTCCTTAGGTTAGTTAGGTTTACGTAGTTCTAAGTTCTAGGGGACTCATGACCTCAGAGTCACTTGAACCACGACAGCGAATGTTGTCTAACGGTAAGCAGTAAGGCAGGAGAGCTTCTGGAAAGTTTGGAAGGTAGGAGACGAGGTACTGGCAGAAGTAAAGCTGTGAGTACCGGCCGTGAGTCGTGCTTCGGTAGCTCAGTTGGTAGAGCACTTGCCCGCGAAAGGCAAAGGTCCCGAGTTCGAGTCTCGGTCGGGCACACAGTTTTAGTCTGCCAGGAAGTTTCATATCAGCGCACACTCCGCTGCAGAGTGAAAATCTCATTCTGGAAACATCCCCCAGGCTGTGGCTAAGCCATGTCTACGCAGTATCCTTTCTTTCAGGAGTGCTAGTTCTGCAGGGTTCGCAGGAGAGCTTCTGTAAAGTTTGGAAGGTAGGAGACGAGGTACTGGCAGAAGTAAAGCTGTGAGTACCGGTCCTAAGTCGTGCTTCGGTAGCTCAGTTGGTAGAGCACTTGCCCGCGAAGGGCAAAGGTCCCGAGTTCGAGTCTCGGTGGGGCACACAGTTTTAATCTGCCAGGAATTTTCATATCAGCGCACACTCCGCTGCAGAGTGAAAATCTCATTCCAGTAAGGCATATGTTTGTGAAGTTTGGTTAAAACCGATTCAGTGGTTTAGTAGGAGAACATACGTACCCATGAACATACACACATCCTTTGTTTATAACACGTGTACATATATATATATATATATATATATATATATATATATATATGTATATATTGTTATCATCTGAATGGGGGGGGGGGGGGGAGTGAGCAGGGACGGGTTTCGGGCGGGGTGGGGATAGCGATGAAAATTACACTACTGGCCATAGAAGTTGCTACACCAAGAAGAAATGCAGATGTTAAACGGGTATTTATTGGACAAATATACTAGAACTGACATGTGATAACATTTTCAGTCAATTTGGGTGCATAGATCCTGAGAAATCAGTACCCAGAACAACCACCTCTGGCCGTAATAACGGCCTTGATACGCCTGTGCATTGAGTCAAACAGAGCTTGCATGGCGTGTACAGGTACAGCTGCCCCCGCAGCTTCAACACGATACCACAGTTCGACAAGAGTAGTGACTGGCGTATTGTGACAAGCCACTTGCTCGGCCACCATTGACCAGACGTTTTCAATTGGTGAGAGATCTGGAGAATGTGCTGGCCAGGGCAGCAGTCGATTATTTTCTGTATCCAGAAAGGCCCGTACAGGACCTGCATTATCCTGCTGAAATGTTGGGTTTCGCAGGGATCGAATAAAAGGTAGATTGGTTCAAATGGCTCTGAGCACTATGGGACTCAACATCTGAGGTCATGAGTCCCCTAGAACTTAGAACTACTTAAAGGACATAAAAAACATCCATGCCAGAGGCAGGATTCGAACCTGCGACCGTAGCGGTCGCGCGGTTCCAGACTGTAGCGCCTAGAACCACTCGACCGCACCGGCCGGCAATGAAAGGTAGAGACACGGGTCGTAACACCTCTGAAATGTAACGTCGACTGTTCAAAGAGCCCTCAATGCGAACAAGAGGTGACCGAGACGTGTAACCAATGGCATCATGTTGGGTGATACGCCAGTATGGCGGTGACCAATACACGGTTCCAATATGCGCTCACGGCAATGTCACCGAACACGGATGCGACCATCATGATGCTGTAAAACGGAACCTGGATTCATCCGAAAAATGGCGTTTTGCCATTCGTGCACCCAGGTTCGTCGTTGAGTACACCATTGCAGGCGTTCCTGTCTGTGATGCAGCGTCAAGGGCAACCGCAGCCATGGTCTCCGAGCTGACAGTCCATGCTGCTGGAAACGTCGTCGAACTGTTCGTGCAGATGGTTGTTGTCTTGGAAACGTCCCATCAGTTGACTCAGTGACCGAGACGTGGCTGCACGATTCCTGAGAGCCATGCGGATAACATGCCTGTCATCTCGGCTGCTGGTGATACGAGGCCGTTGGGATCCAGCACGGCGTTCCATTTTACCCTCCTGAACCCACCGATTCCATATTCTGCTAACAGTCATTGGATCTCGACCAACGCGAGCAGAAATGTCGCGGTACGATAAACCGCAGTCGCGATAGGCTACAATCCGACCTTTATCAAAGTCGGAAATGTGATGGTACGCATTTCTCCTCCTTACACGAGGCATCACAACAACGTTTCCCCAGGCAATGCCGGTTAACTGCTGTTTGTATATGAGAAACCGGTTGGAAACTTTCCTCATGTCAGCATGTTGTAGATGTCGCCACCGGCCCAAATATTGTGTGAATGCTCTGAAAAGCTAATCATTTGCATAACACAACATCTTCTTCCTGTCGGTTAAATTTCTGTCCGTAACACGTCATCTTCGTGGTGTAGAAATTTTAATGGCCAGTAATGTATGATTCAGTTTGGCCGTGAATACTGAAAGGCTGATAAACGCTGAGTTGCAACGTGTAGCTGCGCCACTACCTGCGAAAGATAAAAATTTAATTTCAGAAACAGATTTTCGTTGCTCTGTTTACATATTACTCCCCAAAACGATTTACTTGTCCGTGTATCCCTGACCGGACGGAGCGGACGCGTTGCTAGCGGATTGCGGCATCGGCTCCATTTACCGAACGAGTAATAGCCGCGGTTGCTCGCAGCAAGCTCTTAACATCACAAACCGCTTCAGTACGTACACGGCGACAACACAGCGATAACCACGCACCAGGACGGCAACGCAGAGAGTATGGCCATATAGAGAAGAAATCAGATTGCATGTGCGCTTTACAATAAACCAGTGATTTCACTGAACTGGCGGAAATAACGGAATACAGGGCGTATCAAACTGTATGTTACAAGGCATGGTGTTTGTTGGATGGGTATAATGTGCGCGTATTTCGACAATAAACTGATTTTCGAAAAAGCTGCCTTTGCGTGTTAGCGTATCTGAAATGTAAAGCACGACCTAAGCAGTTTGGACCACACAAGCTAGGGAAGGAGTCAGGTAAACAACGTACGTTACTGTCAGGAAACATAAGTTTAGTCCATTTAGAGAAGGTGCTCAAAACGACAGCTACCAACCAACTTCAGTGCATCGCCAGATGATGTGTTGCCGCATCCTTGCTCATCGAACGTGGGACCATTGCATTTTCATTTCTAGGGGTACTTGATAACCATAGAGTACGAGGCAATGGTGGGGTCACTACATGATCTTGTGGCACGATTAGAAGTTGCACCTGGGTTCATCCATGATATACCGTCTGGGGGGAGGGGGGGTCATATCGGGCATCTTCCGTGAATTAATTAAATTGGCGCTTACTAACAGTAATGTATACAGGGTGTTACAAAAAGGTACGGCCAAACTTTCAGGAAACATTCCTCACACACAAATAAATAAAAGATATTATGTGGACATGTGTCCGGAAACGCTTAATTTCCATGTTAGAGCTCATTTTAGTTTCGTCCACTTACGCTCAATGGAGCACGTTATCATGATTTCATACGGGATACTCTACCTGTGCTGCTAGAACACGTGCCTTTACAAGTACGACACAACATGTGGTTCATGCACGATGGAGCTCCTGCACATTTCAGTCGAAGTGTTCGTACGCTTCTCAACAACAGATTCGGTGACCGATGGATTGGTAGAGGCGGACCAATTCCATGGCCGCCACGCTCTCCTGACCTCAACCCTCTTGACTTTCATTTATGGGGGCATTTGAAGGCTCTTGTCTACGCAACACCGGTACCAAATGTAGAGACTCTTCGTGTTCGTATTGTGGACGGCTGTGATACAATACGCCATTCTCCAGGGCTGCATCAGGGATTCCACGCGACGGAGGGTGGATGCATGTACCCTCGCTAACGGAGGACGTTTTGAACATTTCCTGTAACAAAATGTTTGAAGTCACGCCGGTACGTTCTGTTGCTGTGTGTTTTTATTCCATGATTAATGTGATTTGAAGAGAAGTAATAAAATGAGCTCTAACATGGAAAGTAAGCGTTTCCGGACACATGTCCACATTACATATTTTCTTTCTTTGTGTGTGAGGAATGTTTCCTGAAAGTTTGGCCGTACCTTTTTGTAACACCCTGTATAGCGTCCTCTACTCCTCGCCTGTGTGCTTCTAACAGCCTATGTCCTTCGCCACATTTCAGAGAAACAAACGAACTGGTTTCGAACGTAAGTTTATCACAATGGCAAATGCTCCGACAATAATATGAAAAAAGGCAATATGTCCTGGGCAGAGGAAGACGGCACATTCTGCATCAAAACCTTCAGTACAGAAACATAGTAATACAACAGGAGCATGCACCTGTTCATAGACTTCCAGCAGGCCTATTTTCTCTACACAGAGAAACGGTGTAGGAAATCATGGAAGAACAAGGAATCCACAAGAAACTCAAAGGCTTGGTCAAAAATGTTGAGGTATGGAGAAAACAGTAAGCAGAGTGACATAGTGTGGTTCGGTATCGGACTGTTATGAGAGCAAAACTGGAATGAGGTAAGGTGATGCGCTATCCCCACATACCTTCAACCTTCTCATGGAAAAAATGATAAGAGAAACCAAACATGGAGCAAATTAAACAACACAGATAAACAACCAAATATACTGGCCTATTTGGATAACATTGTTTTAACACAAAATAACAGTGGTGAAACTGAGAAGCTCATGCAGGTCATGCTGTCAGAACGGAACATGGCAGAATAGTCCGTCAGATATATAACAAGAAGATGGAAGGTTCAAGACCACCTGGTAAGCCAAGATGTAGATGGCAAGACGAGGTGGCTTCAGCACTGCAGAGTGTTTGGTATCACTGAAAGGAAGAAAGCGGCACAAGATAGGAAGAACCGGAGGCAGACAGTAACAGCGGCCGCGGGATTGTCACGTCCCAAAGAAACCAACGGAGTGAGTGAATGAATTTCATGTAAAATAATGCATCGTATGAAGTAAAGTAACGTGATACAAGATGTCATGTCGTATAATATGATACATGCCACCGAGTAATCTAACATTGCACTTGTCATGTCGTGCAACATGACACAAGGTGTCATTAAAGTTTATGATGGATGCATCCCCACTCTGGGATGCTTCCTATCGCAGGTGCACCCTCACTCTCGGATACTTCCTATTGTAGATCCATCCCACTTTATAGACCCACATCAGTAGGGGTTTATTTGTTCTTACATTCCTCACCATAAGAGAGCTCAGTGCACTGGTGAAGTAACGTTAATTCTTAAAAAGCGTCAAAATGTCAAAACGAGGATTAAATGTCTTTGAAGCAGCCAGATAAGTCGAAAAATAATTCCCTTCTTCTACATTCTTAATTCTGCCCAGGGTATCTTCCGCTTTTTAGTACAACGAGGGGAGTGTTTTATTTTTTTTCTCAGAGTAGCACTTGCAACCTACGTCCTCAGATATTTTCTTGATGTATTTCAATCTCTGTCTTCCACAATAGTTTTTACCCTTGGCAGCTCCCTCTAGCACCAGGGAAGCTATTTCCCAATGTCTTAACAGACGTCCTGTCATCTTGACATTTCTTCTTGTCAGTTTTTTCCACATATTCCTTACCTCATCACTCTACTGAATTCACAACATTCGTTAGTAGCACGACATCTCGGATGCTTCGATTCTCTTGTTTCGCTTTCCCACAGTCCATGTTTCACTAGCATACTATACCAAACACCAAACAAACATCCTCAGAAATTTATTTCTCAAATTAAGGGCTATGTTTGATACTAGTAGACTTCTCTTGGGCAGAAATGCCCTTTGCGCGAGTGATGGTCTGCTTTTGATGTCCTCCTTGCTACGTCCGTCATTGCTTATTTTGCTGACTAGGTAGCGGAATTCCTTACCTTCAACCCTGATGTTAAGTTTCTAGTTGTTCTCATTTCTGCTGCTTCTTATTACTTCCGTCTATCTACAATTTATTCTCAATCCATATTTTTATTAGAGTGTTCATTGCACTCAGCACATCGTTAATTCATCTTCACCTTGACTGAGGATAGCAAAGTCGTTAGCGAATATTATCATTAATATCCGTTTATCTTTAATTTTAATTCCGTTCTTGAACCTGCCTTTTATTCCCGTCATTACTTCTCTGTTGTATAGATTGAACAATAGGGGCGAAAGATTACATCCCTGTCCAACACCCTTTTTAATCCGATCATTTCGTTCTTGATTTTCCACTCTTATTATTCCCTCTTGGCTTTTCTACGGGTTGTACATTATCTGTCACTCCCTATGGATAGCCTCCCCCCCCCCCCCCATTTTCCTCAGAATTTCGAAAATCTCGCACCATTTTACAATGTCGAACGCTTTTTATAGGTCGACAAGTCCTTTGAACATGTCTTGATCTTTCTACAATCTTGCTTCCGTTATCAACCGCAACGTCAGAACTGCCTCTTCGGTGTCTTTACCTTTCATTACTAATCAAAGACGCTAACCCTAGACCAAATTTTACTGTGCTGTGTGGTTTATGTTAGACTGCCGTGGCGTCGCAATCAATGTTGATTTTTGCTGACGCGGGCTACGACTGATCCGGTATATGTTTTTTATTGTCTTTCGAGATGTTGCTTATATAGTGGCAACGGATAAAGCTTCCACAGAACAACAAGGCGACCATGAATCACCTATATTTGTCTTTCTTCTTACGAAATTTGTAGCGATTTGCGCTAATCTGAAACATAGAAGTGGCCCGAGTGAGTTTTGCACGTAAAATCAGAATAAAGCTAGATTTTTGAAGGGAGTTTGCGCTAATCTGAAACATAGAACTGGCGCAAGTGATTTTTGCACTTAAAATCCGAATAAAGTTAGGTTTTTGAAGAGAGTTTTCAATTTTATCGTAATAACGCATTTAAAAATATGTTTGATTCACTTAAAATATTTCCGCTCGATCAGTTCACGTAAGAACGAATTTTACGTGCTACATGTAGCTCGACTCCCTAAACCATCGTATATCAACAACGGATGAAGCTTATTGAATAAAAATTTTAGTTTTCTCTTTACCCATACATCTACCGTCATCAAAAGTTTGAACCGATTAGGACAACGACATTACATATAATGCAATGAGACCAAGACGGAAGAGTTCTATTATATATATTTTTAAAGTATGCCTATTCCGGCGAGATTGCTGTCTTCGGGTCATATCAGGTGGTCTTGATATCCGTTTGAATCGATGTCTCAGTTGCTATCACACTGCAGTATAGGCCTAAGTTTACTCCTTTGGTGTCGGTAAAGCCATAGCAAGCGTAAAGCTTTTGGTGGAGCAGTTGTTTGTGTAGTTATCGAATTATGAAAGTTTATTTCTCAATGACTTTACTTGACAAGTGTCTTGACGATTGAGTCAGTGATGTTACACACGGCGCAGCTCAGGTGAATAAGATTCTTAGAAGTTTATAGCACTGGTGCGCTTCAGAAAAATCCCAGATTAACGTATTTTTTGCCCGTAAAATCTAAAGGGAGCAAGATTTTTTCAGACAGTTAAAACGTGTCTTAAATCAATGTCCAATACATTGGTGGATCAAACTCGAACAATCAGTCGCCCTTCAATCCGGAGTTTTTTAATTGTGACTACTTTTGCATGTAAAATCCGAACGAGATGACGCTGTCGTTTATTTAGTAATAAAGTCATCAGAAGATCAACACAAAGTGCAAAACGCTTTAGAAAAGATATCTGAATGGTGCTAAAAGTGGAAGTTGACCCTAAATAACGAAAAGTGTGAGGACATCCACATGAGTGCTAGAAGGAACTCGTTAAACTTCGGTTACACGATAAATCAGTCTAATCAAAAAGCCGTAAATTCAACTAAGTACTTAGGTATTACAATTACGATTATCTTAAATTGGAAGGAACACATAGAAAATGCTGTGGGGGAGGTTCACCAGAGACTGCGTTTTATTGGCAGCACACTTAGAAAATGTAAGAGACCTACTAAGGAGATTACCTACACTACGCTTATCGTCCTCTTTTAGAATACTGCTGCGCGGTGTGGGATCCTTACCAGATAGGACTGACGGAGTACATCGAAAAAGTTCAAAGAAAGGCAGCATGTTTTGCATTATCGCGAAATATGGGAGAGAGTGTCACAGAAATGGTACAGGATATGGACTGGACATCATTAAAAGAAAGGCGTTATTCGTTGCGACGGAATCTTCTCACGGAACTGCAATCACCAACTTTCTCCTCCAAATGCGGAAGTATTTTGTTGACACCGAACTACACAGGGAGGAACGATCATCACGATAAAATAAGGCAAATCTGAGATCGTACGGGAAGATATAGGTGTTCATTCTTTCCGCGCGCTATACGAGATTGGAATAATAGAGAATTGTGAAGGTGGTTCGATGAACCCTCTGCCAGGCATTTAATGTGATTTGCAGAGTATCCATGTAGATGTAGATGTAAAACCTGAACGAGGCTGTCTGCACGCTGCCAGATATTCTTGTTACAGCGCTTTCTGGCTGTAACGATTATCAAAATATGCTCACGTTGTACCCGTCTGCCAACCACCACGCCTTGCAACTTAATTCTGATACACAGAGTATATTTCAAAACTCTTATTAGTGACATGAGATTTGTACCTTGATAATTTTAACAAACATGTTAATTTGTACCTTTATATTACAGGGCTCTTACCCGAGACCACAACAATTTCTGGTATGGTTGTTTCAAGTTTTGATTGGCAACATTTGAGCCAAAACGCCACCAGTAGAACACTATATGTTAAACAGAGATACTCCTCGCCTGATTCAGCTTCACAGCAAAATCCTCACAAACATTTTCACACACTTGAAACTATGTCGTCCACATTCACACCGGCTAAGCTGCTGCTAGGGGTTGCGCATTCGTTTGCACTGTCCAGTCGTTCCACAGCAGCTGCTGTTTTGTAGTGATCGGTGGATCGCTGCAGAGAAGCAGAGGTTGGCGAGCAACATCCCGTAGCGTTAGATCGAAGGTTCACAGCCGTAGTGTGCGTAGCTCCATTGTTGCATAAGCGTTCCTGAAACGCTCGAGCAATTGACGCAGCGAGGTCGCGATAAAAGATAGCTAGTATGCATCGAGCTACAGAAGAGTACACGGCCGCTAGGAGTAGTCGAGGTCCAGGAGCCGGCCGCTGTGTCAGAGCGGTTCTACGCACTTGAGCCCGGAACCGTGCTGCTGGTAAGGTCGTAGGTTCGAATCCCGCCTCGGTCATGGATGTGTGTGATGTCCTTAGGTTAGTTCTAGGGGACTGATGACCTCAGATGTTAAGTCCCACAGTGCTCAGAGCCCGAGTGTATACGACAACACACAAACAAAGAGGATCGAGCGAAAATATATCCTATTTTTCGCATTTATAACCTATTTCAAAAGTTTCAGAAAATGGGCTGCTTTCTATTTATTTATGTTTTATTTATTTATGTAATTTTAGTTACCAGTCCCCTGAGTGGTTTGATCCAGTCCGCCACGAATTCCTCTCCAGTGGAGATCTGTTCGACTCAGAGCAGCGCTCAACTATTTGTTGGATGCATACTTATATATGACTGCTTTACAGTTTTTACCCTCTATAGCTTTCTCTAGTACCACGGAAGCTACACCCTGGTGACTTAACACAAATTGTATCATCCTCACCTATTTCTCAGTGTTTTCCGTGTGATCCTTTCTTCACCGATTCTGCAGAGAATCTCCGCATTCTTACTAGTCCGCCTCGTAGCACCACACTAAAAACGCTTCGGTTTTCTTCTATTAAGGGTTTCTCACAGCCCATGTTTCACTACCTTATAATGCTGTACTCCAAACGTACTTTCTCAGAAATTTCTTCCCCAAATTAATGCCTATGTTAGAGTACTAGAAGACTGCTCTTGGCCAGCAATGCCCACTTTGACTGTGCTAGTCTGCTTTGTATGTTCTCTTTGCTTTGTCCGCAGTGGGTTATTTTGCTTTCGAGGTTCTTCGTTTACTTTGTGATCACCAGCTGGAATGTTTCCTCGCTATTCTATTTCTGCAACTACTCATTACTTTTGTCTTTTCCCAGTTTACTCTCAGTCCATATCCCGTACTCATTACACTGTTCATTCATCTCTGATCCTGTAATTCCTCTTCACCTTCACCGAGATAGCAAGTACTCAGCGAATCTTATCATTGATACCCCTTTGCCGTGAATTTTAATCCATCTCATTAACATTCTTTTTATTTCCGTCATTGCTTCTTGTATGTATAGACTGAACAGCATGCGACGAAAGATGCCACACCTATCTTACACCCCTTTCATTCGAGCAATTCATTCATAGTCTTCCACTGTTATTGTTGCCTCTTGGTCCACTACATATTGTATACGCAGCTTACTTCTGTTTTTCTCAGAACGCTTTTTCCAGGTTCATGAAACCTACGAACGTGTCTTGATTTTTCTTCATACTGGTTTGAATATCTAGGGTAAGCTGAAGACTGCTTTTGTTTAGTACCTTTACCTTTCCTATAGCGAATCTGATCATTATCTAACAGACTTCAATTTTCTTTTCCATTCCTCTGTCTATAATTGTTATCAGCAATTTGGTTGGATGTGCTGTTAAGCAGACTGAGCAATAGTTCTCACCCTTATCTACTCTTGCTATGTTTAGAAGCGTGCGAATTACATTTTTCCGAAGTGAGTTTAACTTATTGTATTCTAAGAAAGCCAAGGTGAACAGGGAAATGTTTGTAGCACATTTAGCCCTTACAAAAGCCATCAGTTGTGAACAGTTCCAAGAACACATTTTTCAGTATGCGTGAAAGATAATTCGACAATTACAGATAATATGAATGGCTCTGAGCACTTTGCGACTTAACTTCTGAGGTCATCAGTCTCCTAGAACTTAGAACTACTTAAACACAACTAACCTAAGGCCATCACACACATCCATGCCCGAGGCAGGATTCGAACTTCCGACCGTAGCGGTCGCGCGGTTCCAGACTGGATAATATGAAAATCGGCAGGTTATATACGAACGATCGGCAGTTGTCCACACTTGTAGCTGAACATAATAGTTTTAAGTATCTTCCACTAGTAGACAGTTTAACCGAGACAACCTTCAATGAAAATAAAATGCTATTGTTAGAAACAGGATTGTCATACAAGCCTCACAATGCACCTTCACAGCAACGAATCAGCTTCTTACTATCAGACACGGCCTTAGACAGAGCTATACTGCCCACCCAGGAACGTAATCAAGTTACTATAAAGTAAATAAGCTCATTGAGACTGTTCCATTTAATAAATATGAGCAGCAGGTAGGAAATACGTTTACCATTACGGACAATACTGTACTACACATTATTACTAGGATACGAGATGAACATGAAACCTTAGCCGTTCAGGCCGATAGTCGCAAAGCTATTGTAATGCTACAGGGAAACCAATATTTTAATAAAGTTCATGAGTTATTTAATACCAATGATACTGAAACATGTAAGCATGTTCTCACGGTAAAAAGCTTTGTTAAATGATTTTAGATATAAAGAAGATGGTCCCAATGAGCCCCACAGCCTCCAAACTCAGAGCTACATGCCAGTAAGACCGATTGTCGATGCGAGGCCATGGATGTGTGTGATGTCCTTAGGTTAGTTAGTTTTAAGTAGTTCTAAGTTGTAGGGGACTGATGACCTCAGATGTTAAGTTCCATAGTGCTCAGAGCCATTATAATCAATTTTTGATTCTGTTGTATTTTAACTTTACCGCACTCTTGGCGGCTGGGCTTTTTTATTACAATTTGATCGTCTACTGGCCATCGCTTCAACTAAGCTGCGAAATAAATGTGAGTACACACGCTGTCCCCTCACATTAATGTAACCACGTGTCAAAAGACTGAATTACAAGATTTTGCGGCTGGACTACTGCAAGACGTGGACGAAGAGATTCAGTCAAATACGAAAGGTCAGACACCACGGACCAATATAATTGATTCTTCTAGACGGGAAATGGATCCACCTTCTTCATTGCGGATGCACAAGTACGTCCGATCTCCTGCGGGATTCTCAGAGTAGCGAGCGAGGAGGAAATGGATAGGTATTGTGGATAGATGGCGCTCCTGCCTAGTAAGCAGGAAATCCTGGTCTTGAATCCAAGTCCGCCGCACATTTTCACCCGTCGTTGCTGACTTCGTGTAATGCCGAGATGCAACTGATATCACTTATACCTTCCCTTTCCTTTCTCCCCTCTCTACCTACAATTTACTTATAATAAATCATTTCTGCGAGACTAAACCCCACGATGGTCAATTTAATACCTCATTTGTGATTTGCCGGATTTTGTTTGTCTATGGAAAATTCGGACAAAACTTGTTGTGTATGTTCTAAGGCGTTCTTTTTCCGCTACGCTCAAACATCTGACCACAACAGAGAGCGCTGGAGGCTATCTAGGTCTGGAGAGGAGTTCTGCTGAGAGAGGTCAGCTTAGCAGGCAGAGCACAGACGCCAGAGTCCCCCTCGCGCAGCTGACGGAAACAACCTGTGGCCGGGTCGGTAACTAAGTGCTGGGCCAGGACCAAAAGAAGCTGCGCCTGTAATTGCTTGCCGCGCTGCATGCTGGGAAACCTGAGGCGTCCGCTGGCCGTGAGGAGAGGCCTCTGGCAGACAGCCAACGTCTGAGGGCAGACAAATTCCCAGTAATTGAAGCGCTCTTCACTCACCGGCTGTCTTACGAACAAAGTTTAGCCCGACTGAAAAGTGAGTAAACTAGGGGGTGCAGTGCGTACTAGAGCCATCGCCTTAAGCAATGTCACTTTTGGCAGCTGACGCGGTGGCAAAAACTGACTTCTGTCCAGGTAGTGGGGGAAGTTTGACTGATAGGGTATCCAGCCAGCTTGGTTAAAAATGAGCCTTTCTAATGGATTATATTCCAAACGTTTCACACTTTCTCATCAAATGAGTATGTGATTTGTCCCTTGATGCTCATGTAGAGAAGTGCGTTATGCGCAGTCTTCGGGACTCCTTGTTTCACTCCTTCTGTATTGGTACTTGATAACACACAACTTAGTAAAGAGTGCGAAAATAAAACTGGTTCAAAAACTTTGCACCTAACATGCTTCTTAATATTATGAAAAAAGGCTGTTCGGAAAGAAAAGACCGATCGATCGCGAAAGGAAAACCGCAGTGAAATTCCGATGAAACTTTACATAGATGTTATGGACAGTGTCTCCAGTATGACTGTCGAGCGCGTGACGCCGTTCTTTTCGGTTCAGGGGGCACAGTGAACAGGTAAAGGTGCCTAGAAGATGACGTATCCCGCCAAGTATGAGAGCCTGTGAGGAAGTTTCCCTGATTTCATGCAGCCCACACTAAGTAAAGTCATGCAATTCCTTGAACACGACAATTCTCGGCCGTACACTGCTTTGGAACGAGGACGCTCCAGCAGCAGTTTTGGGAAGCGTTTGATCACCCGTCGAACAGCTCGGACATGGCCCCCTCTGATTTTCATCTTTGCACACACGAACTTCTGGCTATGAAGAATACATTTTCGTACCGATAACAAGCTGCATATCAGCGTAGAGAAATGGTAGAAGCACAGGCGGCTGCCTTCTACGAAGAGAGTATTAGAACGTTGGTACAATGCTACGGCAAATGTCTCTCTCGGAGTGGCAACTATGTAGAGCAGCAGCTGGAAGCTTTACTAACTGCTGCACGTAAAACGTATTTGGTTTTCACTATGGTTCCAATATTGCGACCAATCGAACCTTACTTCCGCAAACAGCCCTCAGAATAACTTCTATTCATCGCACCAGTAAAGTAATTATTGTCTAATTACATATCTGAGTGTTTAATTACACGTATTTTTTGTGGTGAGTGGACATATAAAGTGTAGGGTAGTCAAAAGACTTCATATTAACCGGGAGGTGGGGGCGTGGTATTAAATCATGACCCACCTGAAGAAATGAACATCTTCATTCATCAACGAAAAGCAGAACGGAACAAGAACAGGTTGGTCTGGAATCATTAATTACAAACACAGCAGACTATTTGTAAGGATAAAGTAGCAGGTTACTCTTAATAGTGGTCTGACGAGATAAAATCTTTAATTCCCACCTACACAATAAACGGGTGTTGCCTCTTTGTTTGGACTTTGCAACATATAATTTGAGATGAAAAATGTTTTCTGGCATCCGCTCTCCTTTTGGATGGTTTTCTAATGACCAACTCTACTGATTCTTTTGTCACGGAACGCCAAAATCGCTTTTATGGCAGAGTTTCATTTCTGCCATTGTGTGGCTCGCACGAGCATCCACTACACTAATTTAAAGATAAATATACACATTTACGAATAGGACTGGAGGTAAAGTAAATTAACAACTTACTGAGCTTATCCATTACGGATCTTTTAGAACCCCTATCTTTTAATTGAATGTAAATACATAAAACTGTAACCAGTCACTCTTTTAGATACTTGTTTGAAAACCATCTGAAAATGAACCTGAAAAGGTTCGAAAACCGGTTCGTGGAATGATAACAACTTGTTTGGGCGGCTCAGCAGAGCGGTTTTCACATCAATCGTATTAATATTGCGGACCACAAGCTTCGTGCCTATTACGTACTGACACTTCTGTCCCACCAGCTGTTTTAATGAGCGCTGGATGCGAAATCATTGAATCTAAACCCGTATCAATCAAATTTATGAAGTCGGGAAAGTGACTGGTAGCTAACCACGTACGTTGTTGTTGTGGTCTTCAGTCCAAAGACTGGTTTGATGGAACTTTCCACGCTACTCTATACTGTGCAAGCCTCTTTATGTTCGAGTAACCACTGCAATCTATATCCCTTTGAATCTGCTTATTGTATTCATCTCTTGGTCTCCCTCTAAAATTTGTACCCCCACGCTAGCCTCCAGTGATCCCTTGATGTCTCAGAATGTACCCTACCAACCGATCGCTTTTGTCAGTCAAGTTGTATCACAAATTTCTCTTCTCTGCAGTTATATTCAGTACCTCTTCATTAGTTGCGTGATCTATCGATCCAATCTTGAACATTCTTCTCTAGCACCACATTTCTAAAGCTTCGATTCTCTTCTTGTCTAAACTGTTTATTGTCCATTTTCACTTCTATACATGGCTATACTCCATACAGATACTTTCAGAAAGGACTACCTGACACTTAAATCTCGATGTTAACATATTTCTCTTCTTCAGAAACGCTTTCCTTGCCATTGCCAGTCTACACATTCTATCCTCCCTACTTCGACCATCGTCACTTATTTTCTTTCCCAAATAGCAAAACACATTTCCTAAATTAAATATCTCATTTCCTAATCTAATTACCTCAACAACACCTCATTTAATTCGATTACATTCCATTATCCTCATTTTGCTTGTATTGAAGTTCATCTTATATCCTCCTTTAAAGATACTGTCCATCCCCTTCAACTGCTCTTCCAAGTCCTTTGCTGCCTCTGACAGAATTACAAAGTCATCATCACTCCTCAAATTTGTTATTTCTTCTCTCTGGGCTTTAATGCCTACTCTACATATTCCTTTGTTTCCTTTACAGCTTGCTCAATATACAGGTTATATGACATCGGAGATGGAGTACAACCCTGGCTTACTCCCTTCTCACCCACTGCTTCCCTTTCTTGCTCCTTGGCTGTTATAACTGCCACAAATTCTAAATAGCCTTTCGCTCCCTGTATTTTACCCCCACCACCGTTGGAATTTGAAAGAGAGTGTTCCAGGCAACATTTTAAAAGGCTTTCTCTAAATCTACAAATGTCATATCTTCTACGAGAAGTCGCAGGGTCAGTATTGCCATGCGTCATACTAACTCTTTAGCTTGTAACCTCCCCCTCACTTATCGACCTTAATGACAGTGAAAAATTAAACCGCGTGTACCCAATGGAAATTTGGGAAAAGCAATCGTCACCGAAGTTAATCTGTCGGTAAAGAGGGAGGAAAGGGTTACATCTAAATGAAAGGAAAAATGCAAATGAAACTGGTGGAAATTAATTTTGAAAAGGGGTAAAGTTAATAAAGAAAGTAAATGTGTTGCCGTTACGTTAACAATTAACTAGCGGTAATTAGATATTTGAGATTTGGGGGAAATTACGGTCGCCAGTCCTATGGACAATTACTATAGTAACTGAAAAAGAAAGGTTATTACACATATAATTAGCACTAGAAGCGTGGCAACTGTAGGATGACTCGTGTAGTGTGAAAACTGAAAGTTTGTCAGAAGTAATAAATTTCGCTACACTCTGACTTAATTTAGCAAAAGAATTAATAAAACCGGAAAATTGAAAGTTAATTTAGTGACTGAAATTATTAGTGAACTTTGTTTCTGAAGCACTACGAAATTCAGCAAAATAAGGTTAGTCTTGGGCTACCTCAACAATCATTTCAAAAGCTACTTGAATCTACGCAATTTAGAAATAAGAGATTTAACTTTGAACTTGAATTAAATGATTCTGAACAATTAACAATAGTAAAATTTAGTAGTACGAAGCTGAGCTGCAGTCACAGGTAAGCTAAAATACGGTAACAAAACTCGCACTCTTAATTTGTGCATGTGTTATCTAAATATTGTAGCCAGCTATGAATACCTTAACTGAACTTTGAAATTAAAGCAGTGAAATCAAATGATATTACTTTAATGCTGCCGTTTGAATTTCAACGAAACTCGGGTTCATTCCATAAAACGAAGGTACACTGCTTGGTAATGTAATTGGGACAATGAGCAACAAAGGTACATGCTACGTTGCTGTAATTTAGTGAGAAAAATTTAACAGTTTGAAAAGCTGACGTCTGCCATACAGTTTTAAAACTTTACGTGCTACCAGTCTTCCTTGTTGGCAGACTGAAGGTTTGAAGTCGTCGATCGAGGAGGTGGCGACAGTCACTCATTGTCGGCCGTCACTGTTGCAGAAGCTGGATGTTGGCGCGCCTTCTTCCCGACACGGGCTCCAGCCGAAATGGCTCTTGATGTGTGCCAGCTAACGCTTCCCGTCCGCGACACCGTGTCAGAAACTATCATAGTAATTCGAGCGCAATTACATGCTGCCAAACCCCGAATGCGCGGCAACTCGCGGGAGCGTCACACAACACACCTGCTCCACTGCACTACTCCCGCCAGACTCTCTGCTCTGCCCGCGCTCCACGCGGCAGAGTTATCACTGCCAAAGATCCTAAACACTCTGCTTCTCCACACGACCTATCGATGTATTCGTTCGATAGCATAGTTTTCCCTAGGCAAGACCCAGCGTAAAAATATGAATAATAGTTACAAAACAACCAATTACACATCGACATAAATGCATAAATATATATATATATATATAAATACTAAACAATTACAATATATAAAGACGCAGAAATGTCATATCTTGAGGAAACAAAACAAGGAAAAAAAATTATAGTACAATAGATGGAAATAGGAGATGCATTTCCGGTGTTACACGTGTCCCACATTGTCTGAGGATGTTCGTGTAACCTAAACAGACTCAGAAAATGTCCAAAAAAAGAAACAGCGGAAATACATATGCTCAAAACATCAACAAAATTTAGCATTCGTCTTATTAAGCATAAATCAATTTTTAGACCATAATAATTGAGTGGAGGCACTCCTAATCTTATTCCACTCTGTCATCTTGTACAAAATATAACAGGTTGACAACATATTAAAACTCATAGAAAACATAGAAAATGGTTTAGCTATTCTAAAATCGTCAAAATTCCTAACAGTATCAAGAAATGGTATTCTATTTACAAAATTAACCAGAGTACATGGTCATAAAAGACAGGTATATCAAAATACGCAAATTAATAATTAATTACATAGAATACACATTTTATATAACCTTTTCATAATTCATATTCTCGTCATGAGAGTCCACTTAACGCTAAACAAGAAAATAATATAGCAGCAGATCGACAAAAACATAAATATTGACAGCAGAATTCTTTCACATCAGCTATCCGGGAAGAAAAACAACTCCGCCTTCCGTACTCGCAAGTACAAAGAATGCCGACAGTGGCACAAGAGCCGACAGCGACTCCGCCTCGCCAGTATTGTTGCGCCCGCCTGTGCGGCACGCTTGATCTCACTCGCCCTTGTAACGGCGCTTCCAGAACGTCCGTTTCACTGAATTCTTTCGGAAAAACTCACTGCCGAGTAATCTCAAGGAGTCCATTAACACTATCACAGTGGATAACTCAACACTGTCCATCGTCACTCGCATGTACTAGCCTGAAACTTGAAACAGCGTCTAAGTACATCGGCAATGACTAGTAAATCACATATTTATGAAATCTTACAGCTAGTTACAAAATCATATTCACATTCCTTAATCTACTGTGACTCAGCTGAAAACTTAAACTAGCAGCTTGGATTTTTCAATTGATTAATAATAAGTTACTCTTAAAACATTTAATCAAAATTAATTACTCATTAATTGCAACTTCTTTAATGATCTCTTGGTCAGACAAAGCATGGCAATCTAGCAAATCCTTAAATCTTACACTCTATATTTACATACTGTGCAAATTACCCATTCTGTGGTATTAATCAATCCTAGGTTGGTACAATTTCAAGTCTGCAATGTTCCGTATACCTAATAGTTTTCCAGAGCTTGGATACTCTAAGCAATAAGCATTTGTGTGAGGTATACCAATGAATTTATATGGTCCATTATAAACAAGCTTAAATTTAGAGATTTCATTGTCTATTTCGCTCGATTTCTCATGAGCTTTTACAAGTACTAAGTCTCCGATTGGAAACTTAGCAAAACGCGCTTTAGCGTCATGACGACGTATGCGAGCATCAGCTCTTAGCTTCATTATTTCTCGCAAACGATCTTTTTCCACACCAATATTAATGTCAATCCGTGGTGGGAATTTGATTACCTCTTCCACTAAACTTTTACTTCTGTCATCCAACAGGATTTCCTCTGGAGAAAAACCCGTAGATTCATGTCTCAAGGTGTTCATAATTCTCTCAAATCCTGCTACATATTTGCCCCATGCCCTATGGTTGTGATGGCAACAGGTACAGCAAAGTCGGCCTAGCTCCCGCAGGCCTCGTCTTTGTTCGTGTGTTACGTTTGACACACCGTCTACAATAGTTTCCAATTCACTTTCTACACTACTGTCAATGCCGAGATTCCTCACGTTACAGTAGTTCAAATTCATACCTACGTCAATGGCAACCGGCCAGTTAACAATGTGTATAGGCTGGTATTGTCTATGCACACCATCTCCTGCCTCATCAAAACTAACTACTATTGTTTTATCTTGTGACGTACATGTCAAAGTTTTGCTTTCGCAATTAATCACTGCACGGTACTTTAATAGCCAATCTAACCCGATAATTACTTCCGTAGTTAAGTCTGGCACGACGACAAACTCTTGTTCAAATAGTGCCCCACATATCTCGAAGTTGAGAAAAATCTGTTTTGTGACTGGTATACTGGCCTTCCCAGTAGCACCGACAATTTTCACTCATGTTACTGGCATAGCTACGACACCAGGTCAGTCTTTCAGTAGCTGAAATATTTTCCCAGACACAGCACTCAATTCTGCACCGGTGTCACTCAACACGTTTAGTTGTAGGTCGTGCATATTAACAGACACTACTATCTGTCTACACTTGTCCTCGACTGTTTCTTTATTTTCCCACAGTAAATCCTCATCTATATCCAGGCTTTGATCCTAAATCCGGCTTATCTGGCGGCTTTTTCAGCCTCTGTTCACATACAGTCTTAATTTCAACACGTTTGTCCTGAGGCTTAGTCTGTAGCTTCGCCTGTAACTCGTCAACTAGTGAGTGTTGCTTTGCTATCAATTCACAAATTGTCACCATCGTTGATTCCTCTTTGGTGAGATTGATCTCATCAGTGAATCTACCTGGAGGAATGTGCCCAGTAGTATCTGCAATTACTTCCTCTGGATCTGCGCAACCCACACTGCTATCGTCCGACCGTATAACGTCAGCTCCCACCTCATACACGCTGTAATCTACGTGCTTTTCTGCCAGTCGTGTCCGGCTATCACTAAAATTTCGTAATCTTTCTCCTTAATACTCTCGCAATGTTTAAACTGGAGATTTGCGTCGGATGGATCGGCTACTTCTACCACTATAACTTTCGGTAAGGTCTGCCAGTTAGGGTCAGAACTTTCCGTTAGTACTTCAACATCCAACTCCTGCGGGACGAAACACGAAGAATCTTGCTCGTGCTCCCCATTAACATCAACTATTTCTGGTAAAGTCTGCCGGTTAGGGCCAGAATTTTCTATCACTTCACAAATACTACCTTCCTGTGGGACGAGACGCGGCAAATCCTGCCCGCGCTCCCCTGAACACTTCTCCCGTACAGGCTCCTATAATCTCTTAGTTAGTCCGCAGCTCGTGGTCGTGCGGTAGCGTTCTCGCTTCCCACGCCCGGGTTCCCGGGTTCGATTCCCGGCGGGGTCAGGAATTATCTCTGTCTCGTGATGACTGGGTGTTGTGTGCTGTCCTTAGGTTAGTTAGGTTTACGTAGTTCTAAGTTCTAGGGGACTGATGACCATAGATGTTAAGTCCCATAGTGCTCAGAGCCAATCTCTTAGTTCGTCGTATAAGCGACCGAACTGCCTTAACCAGTCCTCATCCCTCTCTGCATCCCCTCGCTCGATGACGGACGTGTTATCCGACATCTGATCTTCTCTCAACAATTGCGAATCATTCTTAAACTCAATCTCCAGTTCCGTTGTGGGTGTTACAGCTGCCACTTTATAATCGATTTCCGGAACACTACTTAAATTGTTCTCACTGACAGTGAATGTATTTTCTGCTGCCGTGTCTACGCCTGATCTACTACTTGTGGGCGCACTCCTTTCTCCTAACACTGGCACCCTCTCCCGCCGTTGATTATTCCATACGGAATTTTCATAACGACAACACCTCGGTTTTCTACTGTTATTGGGCCGCCAAAACTTCTCCACGCCCGGTCGGTCCCTCACCGGCGTGGCTAATGGTTTCCCTGTCTCGTCCCAACAGATCTGCTCCCCGGATGCTGATGAGGCGGCTGATAACACCCTCTGGCGTTATTACTATTCTGTGAAGCCCGTATCACGCTAGTATGATACTGGTTTCCGTCATTCCTGTTATTATTTCCATTGCACCGATTGTCATTACGGCCCGAACCACTATTGTTATTGCTGCCAAGATTCCGGTATGCATTATTCCCATAGTTTACGTGGTTGTGGTTGCTGTGGTACCCGTTGTTGTTACCACGGCCTCTACCACTGTCGCGATTATTGCGCCAATTGTCCTCGTCCTCAACTCTTTCCAGGAAATCATTGATTGTTCTGTAATTGCTTCCTATGTAGCGTTTTGTCTCATCTGGAAGCTTCCTGTAGAGTTCCCAGACTATTTCGGATTCCGTGCGGCGATCACGCAAATATTCCAACTTGCGGATCAAGCCCTCACGAAACTCCTTCATCGAGCCGCGAGAATTCGCATCGTAAGGCCCCGATACGACAAATTCGCGCCAGACACTTTGCTGTTTTTCTCTGACCAGTATTCAGCCAGAAACAAATTTTTAAACTCGTCAAAAGTCATGTTCGTGATGTTGAGGATTAAGCCCCAACGCTTGGCATCACCAGCCAACACCTCAATAACCGCATTAATTTTTCTCTCATTAGTCCATGATCTTGGTAAAACTCTTTCACAATTTTTAATGAAATCCGTCGCGTGTACACCGCCTTTTTTCAATGGGTCGAACCGCTCCTCTTTCGTCAATAATTCCGAACTATGTGCACAGATTGGCACATAGCTCTGTTTTTCGTCAAGTTTCTTTTCTAATTCCGAAACTCTCGTAATTACTTGGCAAGTGGTTGTCGCAAGCGTTTCCACTTCCCTCTTTTCTCTTCACAGGTATTAGCCTGGGTCCTCACTTTGGTATCTACTTCGGATACTAAAGCCTTTAAAGTTTCCACATTCTTTTGATCCTCTTTTTTCACTAATTGAATTCTCGATGGTCGGAGCAACTGCTTCTCCTACACTTTTCTCGATTCTGCTAATTTCGGAATAAAAACGAGTATTTATGCTCGCAATTTCCACCTGAACGCCTATCATTTCCTGTTTAAGATTACCGATTTCGGTATTAATCACAACAATATCTTCTTTGATTTTATCAACTTTTGTGTTATCAACTCCAACATTGTTGTTAACAACATTAATAGCTTGTTCCGATTGTCTAGCTTCCGTTCAATTTTTTCAGACTGAGCTACTTGCTTGGCAGACTGAGATTCTTGCTTGGCAGCCTGAGCTTTAATTTCTGCCGATTGACTCTTGATTTCGTTAGTCAAAACATTCAATAAATCAGTTAAATTCCCCGAAACTACCGGTTTTACTTCCGTAGCGGGTGCCTCTTTAATTGTCCCTCCGTATTCGTCATCAAGGGGTTCAGATTTGATTATCACTTCCGATTCCGAAACATTTTCTAAAGTTTGGAATTCCATTTCTGCTCTTTGTTGCGTTTCGGCGGTCGCGTCTTTCATGCTAGCCGCCTGCCCCTGAACCATGAGTACCATGGTGCGCGTTTCCCACTGTTCGACCGATTGATCCGTATCCAAGTCTACCAAATTTTGGTAATTGTTGCCTTCACTCATTTTACAAATTTTCAGTATAAGTGGCAAATCTCAAATCTAATTAGGATTCCTCCCACTACTTATTCTCGCTGACGTAACGACATGTTCGTAACCAGTATTTTGTTACGAGATTTGCACAATGCAAAATTCGTGTCCAGAACAACCTCTAATCTGAAGATTGTCCTGTCACCAGAACGCCACGTGTAACCTCCCCCTCTCTTATCGACCTTAATGACAGTGAAAAATTAAACCGCATGTACCTAATGGAAATTTGGCAAAAGCAATCGTCACCGAAGTTAATCTGTCGGTAAAGAGGGAGGAAAGGGTTACATCTAAATGAAAGGAAAAATGCAAATGAAAGTGTGGAAATTAATTTTGAAAAGGGGTAAAGTTAATAAAGAAAATAAATGTGCGGCCGTTACGTTAACAATTAACTAGCGGTAATTAGATATTTGAGATTTGGGGGAAATTACGGTCGCCAGTCCTATGGACAATTACTATAGTAACTGAAAAAGAAAGGTTATTACACATATAATTAGCACTAGAAGCGTGGCAACTGAAGGATGACTCGTGTAGTGTGAAAACTGAAAGTTTGTCAGAAGTAATAAATTTTCGCTACACTCTAACTTAATTTAGCAAAAGAATTAATAAAACCGGAAAATTGAAAGTTAATTTAGTGACTGAAATTATTAGTGAACTTTGTTTCTGAAGCACTACGAAATTCAGCAAAATAAGGTTAGTCTTGGGCTACCTCAACAATCATTTCAAAAGCTACTTGAATCTACGCAATTTAGAAATAAGAGATTTAACTTTGAACTTGAATTAAATGATTCTGAACAATTAACAATAGTAAAATTTAGTACGTACGAAGCTGAGCTGCAGTCACAGGTAAGCTAAAATACGGTAACAAAACTCGCACTCTTAATTTGTGCTTGTGTTATCTAAATATTGTAGCCAGCTATGAATACCTTAACTGAACTTTGAAATTAAAGCAGTGAAATCAAATGATATTACTTTAATGCTGCCGTTTGAATTTCAACGACACTCGAGTTCATTCCGGAATAGGAAGGCACCCTGCTTGGTAATGTAATTGGGACAATGAGCAACAAAGGTTCATGCTACGTTGCTGTAATTTAGTGAGAAAAATTTAACAGTTTGAAAAGCTGAGGTCTGCCATACAGTTCTAAGACTTTACGTGCTAACAGTCTTCCTTGTTGGTTGATTGAAGGTTTAAGTCGTCGATCGAGGAGGTGGGGACAGTCACTCATTGTCGGCTGTCACTGTTGCAGAAGCTGGATGTTGGCGCGCCTTCTTCCCGACACGGTCTCCAGCCGAAACGGGCTCTTGATGTGTGCCAGCTAACGCTTCCCGTCCGCGACACCGTGTCAGAAACTATCATAGTAATTCGAGCGCAATTACATGCTGCCAAACCCCGAAAGCGCGGCAACTCACGGGAGCGTCACACAACACACCTCCTCCACTGCACTACTCCCGCCAGACTCTCTGCTCTGCCCGCGCTCCACGCGGCAGAGTTATCACTGCCAAAGATCCTAAACACACTGGTTCTCCACGCGACCTATCGATGTATTCGTTCGATAGCATAGTTTTCCCTAGGCAAGACCCAGCGTAAAAATATAAATGATATTTGCAAAACAACCGATTATACATCGACATAAATGCATATATATATATATATATATATATATATATATATATATATATATATATATATACACAAATAGTAAAACAATTACAATATATAAAGACAGAGAAATGTCATATCTTGAGGAAACAAAACAAGGAAAAAAAATTATAGTACAATAGATGGAAATAGGAGGAGATGCATTTCCGGCGTTACAAGCTGAGACTTGTACCTTATATCAGTTGCTTGCATGCAAATTGTATATCGAAGGACACTGATTTTTTGCATGTCGCCAATTGCTTCAGAGTTAGGTATTGTCAATTCAATTACTGTAATAAACTGTATTAATATGATTTACTTGTATGTTGTCTAGCTATCCGAGAAAGCAGCTTCCTAGGCACCCTATATCACACGAGTGGGCTGGATCCCACGGATCTTCCCTCAGCACCTGCTTTCATTGGAACTTGGATTATTATATTCTTCTTGAAGTCTGATGGTATTTCGCCTGTCTCTTACATCTTACTCACCAGATGGAAGAGTTTTGTCATGTCTGACTCACCCAAGGCAATCAGTAGCCCTAACGGAAATGGTGTCTACTCCCGGGGCCTTGTTTCGACTAAAGTCTTTCAGTGCTTTGTCAGATTTTTCACGCAGTATCACACGTCCCTTCTCATCTTACTCTATTTCCATGATATTGCCCTCACGTACATCACCTATGTATAAAACCTCTATATACTCCTTCCACCTTCCTGCTTTCCTTTATTTACTTAGGACTGTTTTCCATATGAGCTCTTTCTATTCATGCAGGTTGTTCTCTTTTCTCCAAAGATCTCATTCATTTTCCTGTAAGCAGTATCTATCTCACCCCTAGAGACATACGATTCTACATCGTTACATTTGTCCTCTAGCCATTTCTCCTCAGCCACTTTGCATTTCCTGTCGATCTCATTTTTTAGCCGTTCGAGGTCCCATTCGCCTGCTTCATTTAATGCATTGTTATAGTTTCTCTTTTCATCGATTAAATTTAACATCTTCTGTATTACTCAAGGATTTCTACTAGCCCTCGTCTTTTTAGCCGCTTGATCGCCTTCTGCTTTCATCGTTTTACCTCTCAAAGCACCCTATTCTTCTTCTACTGTATTTCATTCCCCTGTTCTTGTCAGCAGTTTCCTAATTTTCCCTCTAAAACCCTGTACACCCTCTTGTTCTTTCAGTTTATCCCGGTTCCAGCTCCTTAAATTCCTAACTTCTTGCAGTTTCTTCAGTTTTAATCTGCTGTTCGTAACGAATAAATTGTGCTCAGAGTTCATATCTGCCCCTGGAAATGTCTTACAATTTGAAATCTGGTTCCTCAATCTTTGGCTTACCCTTTTATAACCAATGTGAAACCTTCCGATATCTCCAGATCTCTTCACGTATACAGTCTTCTGTCATGATTCTTAAACCAAGAGTTAGCTATGATTAAATTATGCTCTTTGCAAAATTCTACCAGGTGGCTTCCAATTTCATTCCTTTCCCCCAGTCCATATTTACCTACTACTTTTCCATCGCTTCTTTCTCCTACCATCGAATTCCAGTCCCGCATGACTATTAAATTTTGGAATCGAGAACTATCTGAAGACTTTATTTTGTCTCATCATACATTTCCTCAATCTCCTCCTCATCTGCGGAGCTAGTTGGCATATAAACTTGTACCGCTGTGGTAGGCGTGGGCTTCAAGTCTATATTAGCTATAATAATGCGTTCACTATGCTGTTCACAGTAGCATACCCCTCGTTCCTGTCTTTTTACTCGTTATAAAACCTACTCCAGCATGACCTCTATTTGATTTTGTATTTATAGCCGTGTATTCACCTGACATGGAGTCCTGTTCCTTCTGCCACCGAACTTCACTAATTTCCACTATATCTAACTTTAATCTATTCATTTCCCTTTTTAAATTTTTCATCCTATCCGTTTCTCCTGATAACGATGTACTCCTGATTAGTCCCCGCCGGAGATTTGAATGGAGAACTATTTTAGCACTGGAATATTTTCCCCAAGAGGATGTCATTACCATTTAACCATACAGTGGAGTTTCGTGCCCTTGGGAAAAATTACTGCTGTGGTTTCCACTTCCTTTCAGCCGTTCGCAAAGCCGTTTTAGTTTATGTTACAAGACCAGATTAGTCAATCAGCCCGACTGTTGCCCCTGCAACTACTGAAGAGGCTGCTGCCCCTCTTCAGGAATCACACATTTATCTGGCCTCTCAACATATACCCCTCCGTTTTGGTTGCACCTACGGCACAGCTATCTGTATCACTGAGGCGCTTAAGCCTTCCCACCAACAGTAAGGTCCATGGGTCATGGGGGGAACAATTGAATGTGTGATTTATCTATATTTTTAATGAAGCAAGGAAAATAATTTGCCAGTAGAGGCCTGCAGGTTCGAGATTTTGTTCTCTGGTACTCGCTCGAGCGTGCCGCGTTCGGTCTTGGTTCGCTCGGGTATGAATGCTCGAACCGGGCGGGTTGGGGTAGAACGAAGGGCTGTGGATTGAGGAAGGCAGAAGCCACCCGGCCTGGGGTGCTCACCGCTCCAGTGTCGTGGCCGTCACAGCAGCCCCATGTCGGCAGGCTGGTTTTGCTTCTGATACATCTCCACCAACTGACGGAACTGCACTCATTTCTATTACATATACTGTACAGGTACACTGATGAGTCAATACATTATGACCACCTACTTAATAGATTGTTTGTCAGGCTGTGGAACGAAATATATCACTGATTCTGTGTATCAGGAATCCGACAGCTTGGTGGTAGGTGTGTGGAAGTATGTGGCATTAGATGTCTATGCAAAGGCCATGTGATATAACGGGCCACTGATTTGCGTTCGCGGTGATGACACCCCAAATGGGTTCAATAGGATTTACATCAGGCAAATTTGGTCGCCGAGACATCAACGTGTGTTCGCTGTAATGCTCCTCAAATCACTGTAGCAAGGTTCTGGCTGCGAGACACGGATAATATAGTGCTGAAATATGGCATCGTCGTCGGGGAAGACATTTAGCACAAAGGGATGCAGGTGGTTCGCAGCTGTCAGCTTGTCTTCGATTACGTCCACAGGTCCAGGGCAAGCACAGGAGAAGGTCTCCCATAGCATAATACTGCCCCTACCTGCCTGCGTCCGTGGCGCGCTGCACGACGTTGGTGGAGACGAACATCGACCTCGTGTAGTAAGAATGTAATTTATCCGAAGAGCCGACACGTTTCCATTGACTGACGGTCGAATCCCGATGGCCTCCTGCCCACTTAAATCCTTTCGCAAGCTGCGACATGGCCGCGAATGGGTGGCTCGAAAATGAATAATAAATTTCTTTTATTTCACGTCTATGGTCACAAACTTGTAGGCCCTTAGACTACCGGTTTCGGACCTGTTTTATAAGAACATGTCCCAATATACTGCAACTGTTGTGGCATTGTCAAAAGCTATGGCTCCAGTGTATTAGGACACGTTTTAATAAAAATGATCTGAAGACGATTATTTCTAACCGAAAGTTTGTGACCATAGACCCTGAAGTAAAAGAAATTTGTTTCACTGCAATTGTGATTGACGATGTCGTTGGGTAAAAATGTGGACACGTGGGGGTGGTCTACTCCGGAACTCCATGTTCAACAGTGTATGATGAACGGTTGCTCCGAAACAGTTGAGCGTGCACAGCATTGTGTTGTTTCGGCAGAGATGCCACAGATATCCATTTATCCTACTTTGCGGAGCAGGCAAGCCTCCTTCACCCACGTTCTGTGAAGAGTCGTGAACGTCCAACAATTTAGCCCCTAGCGGTAGTTTTATTGTCCTCCTACCTCTTTCCGTAGATGCTCACGACAGTAGCACGTGAACATTCGACCAAATTCGCTGATTTCGATATACTCCTTCACAGACCCTACATAAAAATGATCTGCTTTTCCGCAAAGTCACTTATCTCAATGGATTTCCCCATCTGTAACCCATATCTTCGCTAGGGCAAAGCCCCTCCAGTATTTGCACCGCTTAGACACTTTTGTTACTGTATCACGTGTCCGCAACGCCACCAGGCGGCATACAAGGTACCGGTGGTCAGTGGTCATAATGTTGTGGTAGACCAGTGTACCCTGTCTGGTAGCGTATAATCGAGACAGCAAATAGATCTCAGAAACCGCTCCGGTTCTTCTGGAAAACTGTCACGTATTCAACGTCGTATTTAGTTATAGCTAACATAAGTTCAGTTCCAATTATCTCAAAGCTGTGGCAGGTATGTATTCATTTTTCTTTCAGACAGTTTCCGTTTCTAAGAACAGAGTACTCTATAGTGTTGTGCAGGGCATACTAGCTTTTACGATAGCTATGGTTTCTGCTTCTGGTCGTTTTGTAGTTAATCTAAAATATTTAACTTGATACGATCGACATTAGAAGCATTTAACAAAGCTAAAAGTTTTCCTGCAAGAGTAAACTCATCAAAAATTAGAATAAAACTTGTATTAAGTGATGAAATGGAAAAGGAACTAGTATATTACCTACTTTACATAGAAAAATAGCATGGCTTCACACACTGTGATGTACATCAAATGGTTTACCAGTTAGGGACATGAAATAGACTGCAACATCAATTTAAATAGGGAGATATAGGACGAGGAGCTTGAGTGGGTCTATTTTTGCAACATCATAACATGCGGACAAATATTAACACGCCTTTTAATAAGTTCCGTTTACAAGAATACAGATATCACTACCATTTCAAAAATATTTTTGTACTTTTAGCTGCATACCACTCGGAGTAATATATAGGCAAATACGTATCGAACGGTAAGCTACACACTATCTGACTTTTTCAATACACAATTTATAAATCAAGTGAACATGCTTTACAAATATGGTCATTAAACAATAGCTGTTACAAATTTAGAAAATGTAAATGGTTCACTAAGAAGCTAAGATCTCAACTACCTTGTGTGAAAAAATGAGGCGTCATAAATAGACACTTTCTTCAAACTGGATTGAGAAACGTAATGGGACTAAAAAGTCTCGTGGAATGAAATATTTTCTATTTCCACAAGGAAAGTAAAGATTTTGATGCCAAAACAAGTTCATAAAATGATGTTGCGTAGTCTTATATATCTTTAAGTGGTTTAGCTGCGTGAAAATCCGATACGTGCGTTTTTCCCTGAGTGGACAGTCAGGTCTTTCGAGTATGGCATGTCCGAACGAGGCTCAGAGAAGTCGAAAGCGATTGCTCCCGGCATGACTGCAGTGACATACGCCGAACTTTCATGGAACTTAGTGCCATAAGCTGAAATATGACTTGTTACATGTCTTACAAATCTGTAATAATTCACAGTCAAGTATTAAACCAAATATGAATACATCTGAATCTGATTAAAAATATGCGCATCCAGTGATACATCAATATTTCAATACATCTGAAAGTACAGAAGTTAATATTTCAGAGTGAAAAACATTTTCACAATGAACCTCTGAATTAGTAACTTTCAAATGCTTCATGCGATTTCAATATATGATATCTCAGATGATAGCTAGGCTATAGCTATCATTTCTGAAAATTACATATTTGTATCCATTTTATTTCTAGATTTATTACGTTTTTTTATATCTTTCCATTATGAAAATTTTTGAAGAACATCGTATGCTCCACAACTGCACAGCAAATGAATCTCTCACATTTTGTCATAGTTGTGTATTTACTTAGGAAGCAGTTTACTACATTGCCAGTAACTTCATTTAAATATTAATTACAACTGGTAACACAAACTCGTGGTAATTTAAGAAGTGGTCATTCGTACGTGTTAACTGATACAACTTTTGTAAAAGACTCTTCTGAGAAGCAGGTGTAATTAATTGTTTAAACAATATTTAATGACAATCTCTTGTCATTTATCATGAGTATTCTTGGGCAACTATACTGTTTTATTTATTCATAGATGAACATTTATTTACATTTATTGTGTGGGGGCTGAGTGTGACTTAATGGTTATAAATTTTTTTAATTGAAATATTGTTGTAAATAATTTTTTTGAGTCAAATGATGCCTGTAGAAAGTGATAACAATGTAATTTTGGCGGGGACAGCATTCAGCCAATGGAAAAGCACTGCAGGAGTCAAGTGGAGACTGAGACTTTTCAAGTGAAGAGCTTAAGGGGACGATTTGGGGCACTTTAGACCTTACTCTCATAACGAGTTGAGGCATTTGATTCTGGGCGGTGAACGGCGGCTACCGTATTTTAACTTCTGAAGGGACTTTAAGTTTCGAAAAGTCTGATTGTCTTCCACTTGTCTTACGAAACTGAGGATAGACAGAGTACAAGTCACTGTTCGTTGTAGCACATGTAATAATTTGTAACTCATCATGTTCAACTCTCAACTGTCTTAGGGTGGTGAATATTTTGTATATTGTGATTACAAAGTACACTTAGAATTCGTGAGTCTTTGATAACTATTTAATATGGCTTGCGGATTTTGCTACCATTCTTGTAAGGCTCTCAACATAACTTTACTGCATTTTATTGGGGTATATTCTGTCCCTATTTTAACTGAATATTGTAGGAACACTCCCCATTTATTTCAGATGTCCTTTCTCGAATAAAGGTAATTCAGCACAATTCACTGTCACCTACATCAATTACAGACTTTAGAATGGAATCCTTTTCATTAAATTATTCATTTATCTTCCATTTTATATTTCTGTGAATTTAATTATCTCGCAATTCCAGCCAATGCGTAGACTATTCGACTCCAGGATCACAGCTACAGGTTATTATTTGCAGTGAATTAGCTGTGGGACATGAAAGCAGACGCGTGCGGCTGGAGCCTATGATAGACCGAGCTGTTATTTTCAACCATAGCTTTGCATAGTCCAGGTAACAAAAGTAGGTGCAACTGCAGGTAAGGATGTACTGGCTTGGTCATATGGGATACCGTTTAGAAGAGCAACTACATTAGCAATAACCGTTCGCTACCATCGCAGGGACTATCAGCCGTTGGCGCAAGCTCCTTGGGTGGTGAAGGTAGGTACGGCAGGTCAACGCTGAATGCCATAAACCCGATCATAATTTAAAGGCCAGTGTTTTGTGGTTCAGGTTTTGGGTAGGGTCGATTTTGCAGGGGTTTATGTGAACTTTAGCTTATACTGAATAGCTTCTTTACACAGCAACATCTGAGCACATAATAAAATTAAGGCTCGCCAACTGAGTAACACAGGTATTGAACTCAAAAAACTGCTGACATCACAAATAAAACAGTATTCCATCCAGGATGAAAGATAATCAGTCTTTACTGAAATGGGCTACCATATATACAAAAAACTTATTCTAAAAAAGTCCCTATATTACTTAGATAAAATAACATTCCTTGGCCAACGTTAACTATAAATTAGGCCGCAAATTAAAATAACAACTAATCAAAGTTTTAGCCCGAGAGTAACCCCAGAAGCACTATCACTAAAAAAATGGTTCAAATGGCTCTAAGCACTATGGGACTTAACATCTGAGATCATCAGTCTCCTAGACTTAGAACTATCTAAACTTAACTAACCTAAGGACATCACACACATCCATGCCCGACGCGGGATTCGAACCTGCAACTGTAGTAGCAGCGCCGTTCCGGACTGAAGCGCCTAGAACCACTCGGCCACAGCGGCTGGCCACTATCACTGGCTCACTGTAACACCTACAGTCTACTACCATCAAGTTCCATCATTTGCCAGACTATCCACAAAAGAAAAATACACGGAAAAAATGACTGCATTGATTATTAAAAAGAACAGTACAGTACACAACTGCCTATCACTATCATACACTCATAAAACCGAGGTCTCCTTGTGCATATAATTTCACAATCGAAATATTGCACTCTCTTACACCATGGCTCTCTTGTGAAATTCTGCATTTCATTTGAGACCATTGTTCACAGCCTCACTGCACGTTTATACGTCCAGAACAGGGATGAAAAGACTTCACTCGTCTAGGTAAACACAGCTGCGTTGTTAACAAATCTACCAAGTACTCTCAATCCTTGCCACTAGTAATATGTCTCTCAAAGTAAGCCCCCACTTCGTGCTCTGCACCGTCTTGCTGTAACAGACTTCTGCACCATTCCTACTTCCTCGCTGTGAGCTGCTCCCTTTCCTTGAGACTGGCAAGAGGACACCATTTGCTACGCAGCGCGGCAGTGCCCGTGTTTTTTTTTTTTTTTTTTTTGGTCATCAGTCTACTGACTGGTTTGATGCGGCCCGCCACGAGTTCCTTTCCTGTGCTAACCTCTTCATCTCAGAGTAGCACTTGCAACCTACGTCCTCAATTATTTGCTTGACGTATTCCAATCTCTGTCTTCCTCTACAGTTTTTGCCCTCTACAGCTCCCTCTAGTACCATGGAAGTCATTCCCTCATGTCTTAGCAGATGTCCTATCATCCTGTCCCTTCTCCTTATGAGTGTTTTCCACATATTCCTTTCCTCTCCGATTCTGCGTAGAACCTCCTCATTCCTTACCTTATCAGTCCATCTAATTTTCAACATTCGTCTATAGCACCACATCTCAAATGCTTCGATTCTCTTCTGTTCCGGTTTTCCCACAGTCCACTTTTCACCACCATACAATGCTGTGCTCCAGACGTACATCCTCAGACATTTCTTCCTCAAATTAAGGCCGGTATTTGATATTAGTAAACTTCTCTTGGCCAGAAATGCCTTTTTCGCCATAGCGAGTCTGCTTTTGATGTCCTCTTTGCTCCGTCCGTCATTGGTTATTCCTTAACTTCATTGACTTCGTGACCATCAATCCTGATGTTAAGTTTCTCGCTGTTCTCATTTCTACTACTTCTCATTACCTTCGTCTTTCTCCGATTTACTCTCAAACCATACTGTGTACTCATTAGACTGATCATTCAGTTCAGCAGATCGTTTAATTCTTCTTCACTTTCACTCAGGCCCGTGTACTGCAGGCCAAACCCCGTGTTGACCGCTGAAGACAACTGCTGTATGACACTGATCGGTTCCACAGTGGTCATCTCACTAGTCTATTTCTGGCTGTCGCCGTCAACGAACTGTCTGCCGTCACTGGCTGACGATTTCAGCTTCGCCTTCACCAGCCCCGCCAAATTTGAAGACAATCATCGCCGACGCATCATCCACTACCAGTGACAAATACTTTGCAGGCATAAGTTGAACTGGCCATCACCGCACCATCCAGTAACTAGCTTCTCCTATAGACTACGGCCGCGGCAACTGCTAGGGCCAGCCACGCCAAGAAAGAAGTGCAGTCTGGGCACCGTCTCTGGCACAGTCCTGCCATCAACGGCCCTGGCTCCGTCCCATGTCGATTTGCCGCTGGCGCTCCAAACTGTAGATACTTCTCCAGTTTCTCGCGCCGTTCCAGGAAAGTCCGGGGTGCGGCTGCGTTGTCGTTGGGCACACACGCCCTGTGTCCATAAGGAGAACGTACCCTGCGCCACCGCGGCCCGCAGGGCTGGCTGAAAGAGAAGCTTCCCACGAAATTTCGGTTTCACTGCACAGTGTGCAGTTATTTCAATTCTTCAGTCTCCATCATTGTTATTCTCTGTGTGGCACAAAATACCTGTGCAGATTTGTTTCAGACAATATCTCGTTACAGGTAACTCAAAGGTCTGTGAAGAGTCAGAGCTTGCTATTAGTATTGCCTTCCAGAGTCCTGACACACTACCCTGTGGAGCACCTGACTTGATATTTATTTATTTTATTTATTTAAGCTGATCTGATTAGGACCATGGCCGGCCGAAGTGGCCGTGCGGTTAAAGGCGCTGCAGTCTGGAACCGCAAGACCGCTACGGTCGCAGGTTCGAATCCTGCGTCGGGCATGGATGTCTGTGATGTCCTTAGGTTAGTTAGGTTTAAGCAGTTCTAAGTTCTAAGGGACTGATGACCACAGAAGCTAAGTCCCATAGTGCTCAGAGCCATTTGAACCAATCACCATAACAACAATAACGGGAACAAAAAAGAATCGAAGCATTTGAGATTTGGTGCAACAGAATAATGTCGGAATTGAAGTGTATTGATACGGTAAGGAATAAGGAAGTTATCTGCAGGATTGGCGAGGCAATGAATATATGGAAAACACTGACAAGAAGAAGGGACAGAATGATAGTGTCTGTTAAGATATCAGGGAATAACTTTCTTGTACTAGAGGGAAGTGTAGAAGGTAAAAAATGTAGAAGAAGATGGAAATTCGAATACATCTAGCAAATAATTGAGAACGAAGGTTGAAAGTGCTGCTCTGAAATGAAAAGATTCGCACAGGACAGGAATTCGTGGCGGGTCGCATAAAAACTGTCAGAAAACTGAATTTAAAAAAATTTAAAAAAATGATAGCGGAAAATATAAAAAGAATTTATAAGTGTACAGCGCGTTCTGGATAAAGGAAATTTAATGAGACTGCGCCAGCTGAGAATTGTGGGAAAAGAGGAAGATCCGGTTGGAAAGAGTGATACACTGACGTAACGAGTGCTACAGTGACAATGGTAATCTTTATTGTTGCTGTAGTAGATGTATCATTAACTGTCTTCTGAAGATGGAGATGTTCTTCAGTTCTGTAATATAATGCGGGAAGGTATTTAGGAGTTTGGTTCATGCTACTGAGAAGGACTTAGAGATAGTGGCTTCATTTCATTGGACCATATTTTTCGTGGCCTCAATGCACGTTTATAAAACCAGAACAGGCGTGGACCGTCTTCATCTGCTTAGGTGAACACAGCTGCATTGTAAATTAAAAACACCAAATACTCTCAGCCCTTGCCACTAACGAATATTATCTCCCGAAATACCGCACCACCTTGTGCTCCGCACCGTCTTGCTGGAGTGGATCAGAATGGACTCCGATTCTGATCACAGTTCCTGCGAAGTTGTTCAGATAAGAGCATTAACGTCGCGGATAGATATCAGGGACAGTGTTGGTAGAGAAGATAGTGGATATTAAAATTTCTGTGCTTGTCTGCACACAGCCAGGATAGCTGTGCATATGATCGTGAAATATGATCAAAGAGTGGAACATCACTGATATGACGAACACAGGCATTCATAACCAGTTCCTGGCGCCGTGAACGTTAATGAAAAAGGTCTTGCAGGACAACATTTCTGTAATCAACAGTTGGAAGTTTAAGTGTTCGTACAAGTTTCTTTTTCAGGTGGAGAGGGAAGAGCGTTTTATATTTTTGTAGGACACGGAGAGATGTAGATGCCTTCTTGCACATTACATTTACGTAATTTTCATCTCTTACATTTGTCGATACCATCCACGACAAAATACTGCGTCCTACCTATCAAGAAATTCTCAGTCCAGTCTCAAATTTCGCTTGGCACCACAAACGTATTTTCGACAATTAGTGCAGCTGTGATACTGAGTCCAACGCTTTTCAGTAGTTATGAAATACTGCATATTCCGTGGCCTTAGGGATATCAGAGTAAAGTGGAGGTTGGATTTCGCATGACGGATGTTTTCACAATACATGCTGGTTGAGCCCAAGTTACATTCAGAGACTCTACAATAGGTTGATGTTAAGTACATTGGACGACAGTTGCTCTGATCATTTCTTCTAACCTTCTTGTAGCGAACGTGGCCTGTTGTATCTTCCAACTACTGGACTAGTTTTTTGTTCAAGGAATCTGCCATATATTGTGGCTAAAAGATGGGCTAAATCAGTCGCAAAATTAGTGTAGAATCTGGTAGCATTTGGGACTTCGTTCCGTTGTAGCGACTTGTGCTGTTTCTAAACACCACTGACACTAATACCAATTTTACTTAGCTTTACATTATTTTGCGAATTAAACTGGTGTAGCACTTTTGGATTTTCCTTTTCAAAGGACATATGAGAGTGGCGTTCATCACTTCTGGTTTTACTTTGCTACCCTCAACTTCATTTCTTGTCTAGTCTACGAGCGCCTTGACACTAACTTTGGTTCTACGAACAGCCTTTACATATGACCAGAATGTTATTGGTTTCTGTGAGAGATCTTTCGTTAATTCTGCTAGATAGTCTTTGGAGGCTTCACGCACTATCCTCTTGATAGCCAAACGTGTTTAATCATCATCTCTTTATGTACAGCCCTAAACTTTGTTTTATTACACAGTACTCTCTGTTTCTTTAGAAGTTTCTTTACAGTTACTGTATATCACTGGGAGTCCCTAACATCATAAATTTTTCTACTACGTATCTGTCAGCCGAGTACAAGGTAAACTATTCTTTTAACTTGATCATTAGTTCTGCATATACCTTTCCATTCTCATTGAGGTATGACGCCACTTTGCATCAGGGTCTCTGGCATCAATTTAACGGCAAAAAGGTTAAAGAAGTCTTGTCTATTAGCTGCAATTCGTAAAATCTTTCCACCAACTATCTACAAAATATACTGAAAAAAATTGGTTCAAATGGCTCTGAGCACTATGGGACTTAACTTCTGAGGTCATCAGTCCCCTAGAACTTAGAACTACTTAAACCTAACTAACCTAAGGACATCACACACATCCATGTCCGAGGCAGGATTCGAACCTGCAACCGTAGCGGTCGCGGGGTTCCGGACTGTAGTGCTTAGAACCGCTCGGCCACTACGGCCGGCCAACATACTGTAGTTTTCAGAGAAGACATTCTATAATATTTCATTGCACGTCTTGTCACGCCTACTACACACAAAACTGTAACTTAACTAATTAATATTGGAAGATTAGTCTCCCCCCATGGTAAAATTACGAGTGGAGAACATACATGCCAGTGAACAGAGATGTGCTCTAAGCGTTTCTCTTATATCTCAAAGAGAGTATGGTCGTTGATAGAAAGATCTAAAATAGGTTTATGCCCATCCTTGATGCTGAGTCTAGTCGGAACAGTCTCGCATGTAGCTTAAATTTCTATTTCGATGTATCTGAGTTTCTTGTCTAGAGCGACAAATATAGATCCATTCAATCGGCAATGGGAAAAATTTTATAAAAATAGAAAACTTCCACAAAATTTAGGTTTCTTCGCTATTTTTTGGTAGTGTCCAAGAATTGTCATCAGAGGGGATAAGCACAAATACCTTTCGAACTGGAAGCTGGGAATCAGTAAAATAAGGTGGCGGCATCCTTACAGGTTTGCAAGGAAGTGGAGCAGCGGGGTGTCATTTGCTTTCTGTCAGCATAAGGCTTGAAACGTATCGAAAGTCACCGTCGGATCGCTGTGCAATATGGTGAAAGTTGTTTGATTTGAACACGAGCCTAAGGGTGGGCCGATGAGTTCAAACAATGTGTAACAAGTGCTGAAAATTCGCCACGCTCATGACGCTCTACCTGTGCAGTGACACAGAAGGACACTGCGAGGGTTGGTGAGTTGATACAGGTAAACTGGCGTATTACGGTGAGTAGTACAGCAATGATGAACCATACTGTCGAATCGACCGACGGTATTGTTCGTGACGTACTGACGTTCAAGACACTGAGCGCGAGGTGGGCTTCAAAATATTTGACGTCAGAAATGGAAAAAGGTGCATGCATGTGGCAGGATACATGAAGTTAATTTGCCGCAGCCTAGATGGGGACAGTGTCTAACTGGAATTCTCCTCGCCCCGAGCCGCTGGTGTCAGCAAACTCCAGCTGCCGCTCACCAGCTATCGGTCTAGGGTTTAACTGTGGGCAACACTGCCGACTAATGCAGGTGCCCAATGTCGGTCCTCTCAGCTCACAGTGACGCACGCGTGGGAGTGCAGTTTTTAAGTCTGTCTAAATATAAAAGCAATAAACCGTATCTCCAAAGACTGGCTGCCTACATCTTTTGCATCTGTTCTTCACCTCCACTCAGCCACACACACGTACATCACTCCATATGAAAGTGAAACTGAACCAATGAGACTAACTTCACCTTTCGGACAACGTAAAATGTTACCGATCTATTAACTGTCGGCTATTCTGACATAGGGTGCATAAGGGTACCACTTAGGGAAATGACAGAAATGTACGGAAGGTATCACCTTGTGCTCTCAACCTGTATGCCTCGAAAGAAGTGACAGAAATGTATGGAAGGGATCGCCTTGTGCTCCCAACCTGTATGCCTCGAGGCTTCGTTTCAACACGTGAAAAGGCTGATCTGGCAGCCACTGAAGGAACAGGGTCTTACCAATTGCAAATTTTGGCGCAAGGTGGAACAAACGGTACCTGTCGTCTGGGGCCTATCGAAATTCTAAGATAATTCCATCAGTTGGTAGAGAAAGTTGAGAACTCAGGCATTGCTCATAGTATTTAAATAAAGCATACGTTCTGCAGAAGTGCCCACAGAACTGATAGGGGCTGTCTAGTTCTGACGGGAGGCCGTGAACCAGAGACTCCGAAAGTTCAGTGATAAGCTAGGCTACGACTTTATAGACCTGCGTTTTAGAATTTAGGGTTAAATGGGTTAAGTGTACAAATGAGTCAGACGCTGCGACTCAGATAACGAACTGCGTATGAGCGACAAACACAAGAATGTTCTGGATTAGGCTATATCCATTCAGTCCACGTATTATCGCTGCCGGAGAACCAGAAGTATCAGTGTAATAGCAAAAGAAGCAAGACGAATTTAAAAAACTTAGGGGACTATGCTGAGCCATTCGCAACAAAATTCCACGTTTTAAGAAGGCACATCGTGGTTTAACGTCCCGTTGACATCGAGGTTATTGGAGCACAAGCTCGAAAAGAAAGCTGGATGGCGATGGAAATCGGTCGTGCCAGTTGAAAGGCATTTAGCTGCAGATATTTAGAGAAATCACTTAAAAACTAAATGTGGATGACAGGATGGACATTTGAACCGTCGCCCTCCCGAATGCGAGTCCAGTGCCCTGACCGCCGAGCACCTCACTCGGTTCCACGGTTTCAAAAATTGGCACAAATGGCTCTGAGCACTATGGGACTTAACATCTACGGTCATCAGTCCCCTAGAACTTAGAACTACTTAAACCTAACTAACCTAAGGACATCACACAACACCTAGTCATCACGACTTTTACGGTTTTTAACGCTACTTAAAGGCTGTGGAAAAAATGTAACAGTAAGTGAAGAAAAGCAATTAAATGCCGAAATTGATTTCTGTGCGTGATTTGAGGATAATTTAGTGAATATGGAAATCATAGGCTAATGGGTAATGGTGGTTGTGTTCAAAGGTTATTTATTAAAAAATCGGGAAAATGTTTTCAAAGAATCTTATGAAAATGACCTACAACACTTATTTATTTTTCAACATAAGCCCCGCGAAGTTCAATGCACAAGTGACAGCACTGAACAAGCTTTTCAATACCACGTGCAAAGAATTTTTTGGGGCATGTGCCGTTATCAGTTATGCACTGTTTCCTGGACTTCATCCATCATAAGTAAACTTTGAGCCATTAATATCGTCTTTCAGTGAGTTAAAATATGATAATCCGAAGGCGCAAGTTATGGGGTATACGGGGCGTCCTGCGGACATGGTGGAAGACCATTAGCGACCTTGCAATGGAAGCCAAGACACAGTGGTAGACGACCCGTTGTGCCACCGATACTTCGATCTCCCCGTCTTATGGTCGTCTGCTTATACAAATAAGCGGATCAGTTGCGGCGTTCGGGTGCTTAAGTCACGTTTGACCGCCATTCAGAGAGCTCACGGCACAGGGGCGATAATGAAATAGAATAATGGTGAGTCGTTGAAATGTCGCGTGACCTGCGCCGCTTCTCTTGTTAGTAAAGGGACGGGCATAACACCCCCAGTTCTCCCTGGTTCCTGCCTCCTCTGGACTGGGAACCTACACCTATAACTGACGCGGCACACACAGTCAATTGACGAGTGGTAATGGATCTCGTATTTCCTACACAGCAGACAGCACCTACAGGAAAGGACAGTAATTGCAAGTTTCCTATGTCTGTTGCACGCCTTTCTCTAACCGCTCCAACACATCCATTCCCAGCAGCTTCCAATGGAGTCTACGTTGTCATGTAGTCATAATGCTTTCTACGTGGATATATTTGAACAGCACCATGCGGAATCCGCAGCTGCGGTCGGCCCTAAATCGTGCTGCGATAGTTTGCACAATTGCGATAACCCTGTGTCCCAGATGGCGCAGCGGTTAACGCACCTGCCCAGTTCGCAGGAGTTCCCCATTCGAATCCCGGTCCGGCACACATTTTCACTCGGTGCCGCTGATTCCGCGTAATGTCCCGATGCAGCTGGCATCAATAATCCCTTCCTTTCCTTTTCCTTTCTCCCCCTCCATCTTCAATTTACATAATAATTTCTGTTTGCAAATAGTAACCAACAAACCCCTGCCCAATAACAGCATGAGGAATTTGTAAAGGAGGACGAGAGATCTGCCGTAAAGGAATTTCAGAAAGAAAGGGAAGAGCATTGGATACCACAAAAGGAGTATGTAGGTTGGAAAAGGAAGAAGCAGAGGTCAGCTGAATCAGATGCTAGGGAAAATCGGATACTTCCAAATGAATACGAATTAGACAGAAGGAAGAAACTACCCAATAAGACCAATGAAGCAGTCCATGGGATGTTGACCGAATGGACTGATGAGGAGATAGAACAAGGTTTATTGAGGAAAGAGGAGGTATAGACGTCAACCAAAGTAGGATAACCAGTTATTGAAGTAAATTTATGTGAGATTAACGATTATGCCTTGCTAGATACAGGGAGTGAAGTGACAGGTATTGCAGACATCTTAAAGAAACATTTGGCTCAGAATAGTAATATTGTAGATGTGTCTGTGCCCAGTTTCGAGTTATTAGTGCTAAAGGAAAACTGAGTATGCCCATTACGAAACAAGTTTATTTGTCATTAAAAATAGGAAAATGTGTGATAGAAAGTGTATCCTTAGTAATCACTAATAAGAGCATGAATATTATTTTTGGCGCAAACTGGATGAGTGATAACCATGTAATTATTAATTGTGATCAAGGGTAAATGTCATCCAAATATCTATGTATAGAACAGAAGATAAAGTTCATGGGACAGGTTGTTGATAGTACAGAACCATCAGGCTGTTTGACTGTTATAGAAACACCATGTGGAGATTACTGTGACATTGTAGAATATGAGCAGTATGTAAAAAGTGAAGATGACCTAAGACCAAAGTTGAATTGTCTAGGTAAAACGTTAGTGAAATTACTGAAATTAATAACGAGCAAAAAACAGAATTATTTCAAGTAATGATGGAAATTATGGAACTATTTTCAGAGGAACCAGGTAGAGTGACTGGATTTGAGTGTACATTGTACATTAAACCACATGAATCTCTTTACAGGAAACCTTTTGTGCTCCCAGTAGCCAACACAAAAGCTGTAGCTGAGGAATTGAGCTGGATGGAGAAACTAGGAGTGATAGAAAGAGGTAATAGCAACTATAATAACTTAATCATGTGTTTTGGGAAGAATTATAAAATGACAACAGTGTTAAAAACAAGGAAGTTGAATAATATTATTGAATGGGAACGTGACAAATCTGATAGTTTGGATGAAATAATTCAAAATTTTAATGGAATTAAGTATTTGTGCAGTCTTGACCGGACTGACAGGTACTGGCAGATCCCTATAGCTAATGAACATGGGAAGTGTACTGCTTTTTTGTAGGTGGAAAATGCTACCAGTATTGTGTAGTGCCATTTTGCTTGAATATATCTGTATCCATATTTGTGAGAGCATTAGACAGAGTCTTAGGAAAAGATCTGTGCAGTAAAATTACAACGTGGATGATATTTTAATAGCTACCAAGAATTGGGAGGAATATTGTATATTACTAAGGGAAGTGTTTCAAGCTTTGTGAAAAGGTGGAATGACTTTGAAGTTAAGGAAATCTGAATTTGTTAGAACTGAGATTATGTTTGCAGGGTACTTGATATCGAATGAAGGAATGAGGGAAGACCCAGAGAAAATGAAGGCTATAAAAAATTCCCAGTTCCAAAGTGCTGGAAGCTTCTAAAATCATTTTTAGGATTATGTGGTTTCTATAGGACGTTTGTTTCTGAGCAAGCTTTTAACAGTCCAGCTGGCTTGTTAAAAAAGATATTGTCTTTGTGTAGACAGAAGAATGTCAGGCAACATTTGACCAACTTAAAGCTAAAGTGAGTGAGGAAAGCATTTTGAGTCATATGGATTTAGGACAACCATTTTGCCTGGAGACAGATGGCAGTTCTTATGGCTTAGAAGGACATTTATTTCAAATGTTGAACAAGGATGGGAAAGAGGAAAAGAAATCTATAGCATCTGCCAGTAGAACATTAAGGTAACCCGAGCACAACTACACTATATCAGAAAGAGAGGCATTAGCAATTATATGGGCATTTAAGAAGTTTTACAGTCTATGGTGACATAAAGTGGTAATATATACCGATCATGAGGCACTGACATTTCTGACGTAATGTAAACTTCTATGTGACAGGTTAACCAGATGGGAATTATATTTGCAGCAGTTCGATTTTGAAATACATTATATAAAGGATGAACAGAATGTTGTATCAGATGCATTATTAAGGTTACCAAGGTGCAGAAAACGGCGAGGAGGGTTTAGTAATTGAAGGGTGTGAAAGAATGTAGACCCTATTACATAAAAGGAGTTAAGCCGCAGAAGGAAATCAAAAGTATCTGTATAAAGTTGAGAAGGGAACCGAACAATGATTCGTTTCTGAAACTGGTAAAATTTGAAATTAATAAAAAAGAGAATCATAAAGTATCCCAATATTACTTTAATTTTAATGGCATACTGTTCAGAAAGAAAGGTTAGACAACTGATGTACGGAAGGTGTGCTGGCCAGTGAGCATGTGATCACTGTAACTGATAATATTCATGAGAGCTATGGACAGTGTGAGTGTAAAAAGAGTGTAGAAAAGTTAATGGAGTCAGTATATTTTAATAACATGGCTAGGAGAGTACATGAGCGAATAAAGATCAGCGACTTATGTCAAAAAGCTAAGGCGACCCACCAAAAGAGTAGGTGTCCCATGCAACCCATACTGCCCAGTGATGTGTTAGAATTAGTTGAATTGGCTTTCTTTGGTCCATTATCAAGAACCACAGGAGGCTTATGTTACATTTTAGTAGCAGTGGGTGTAATCTCTAAATTTATCAGATTGTATCCCTTGAGAAAAGCCACTGGAGAAGCAGTAAGTGAAATGGTATAAGAAAAGTTAAAAAACTAATCCAAAATAATAAAGAGCTCTGTAAATTATGTATACATAACCGAGTATGAGCTACAACCAGGACTTTCTTAAAATAAAATATTTCAAATATTATGGGCAGTCTGGTAATTGTGAATCGTGAGATAGATGTACGAAAGTGTAACGATGAACACTATGTAAATATTAGTTAAAATAGATTTTGAATTTATTCATTGAACAATAAATTTTGTGTAGAAAGGACTAGGTAGATAATAAGGTTAGTTTTGTGCTGTGGTGTTATTGATTAGAGTAGTAATGATGTTAATGGCAAATATTTTGAGTTACTCAACTGTACTGATAAAGACTTGAAAGCAAGTCAATATTACATTTACTTAATTTCAGATTCCTAAAATAAGTTGTAAAGGAATATGTGGTTTAGGCTATTGTAATGTTATGAAACTTTACAATGTACTAGGGGAATTGTGAGTAGGTTGCGTGTATAAAGACAGCAGTGTAAATAAGATATTTTAAAGATAATAACTATTACTATTAATTTATTCCTGTTTTCTTCTCTCACGCTGGTAGCGACAACTCACAGGACCAGTAGTACTGCAATCTCTCTTCCCCAAACTAATAATACGGTTTTGTCTATCGCAACCGCTAAGTAGAATAAAAACCCCTAATTTTCTGCCCCAGATATCTGTTGGATCATTTCCTATCGGAAATTTTGTCTCTGGAAGGAAGGTTTGCTGCGCAGAACGTTCAAACCTTCGATATTGCACTGCAGTAAAAGAGGGCAGTGCCGGCTTCTGAGGCATCCCTATAAGCCTCTGTGCCGCGACGAGACACGTAATTTGTGCGAAGCGCGCTTCCACCCTGACCTCGAAATTGCTGTGTGCTGTATTCAGGTCAGGCCGCAGTTGTTTTCATATTTTACCGTATGTGAAGGAAGACATTATGAAATGGCGTCGTCCCTCTGCCAGTGCCACAGATGACGCTTCAGATAAATTTCCAATTCGCTGTCACGTCAGTCCTTCCCTAGTCCCATCCGAGCAGAGGGTATCTCAATATCACAAGCGCTCGTGCCTTAAGGGTGTAATTTGTCTCATTCTACTCACAAACTGTTGCAATGACAAAGCAAATGCTACACTGTCTACTTTAACGGATACTCTGTGCGCAGAAGTAATCCTAGCAGAGGTGTACAGCAAATTATACTAAATGACCGCTATTTGCTGATGTCCTGTACCCGGTCTTTTGTAATACGACCAAGGACCAGTTCAGTCAAAATTTAAAAAATAAGTAATCTAGGCTACGCATGTCGGGATCCCTCCTCAAGAAAAATGTAAAGTTAAGCAAAACAAGTAACAACAAGCCAACCAATGTCAGCCTCTTAAGTACATAAACTTTTTTACTCAGCAGTGTTATATCCTTTTCTATTCATACTCTTTCGGTTTCATGAGGAAGGACAGGTATAACGGCTACCATAAAGGTTGTCGAGTTTTCTTGTTAACTAACAGTTGGTCTACGAACTCCAAGATGACAAGGTCCACAGTGAGACTACCCTCCTCCTTACACGATTCTAACACAAATAGATATTTCAGACCTCAGAAATACGAATCTACTATTCGTGAGTCTACATTATATAATGTGGGTATTTGATCCATTGTTGTTTACAAAAAGTGAAAATTTTTCAAAACAATACATGCATTCCAAATCGTCTTCATCTTCAGAGCCAACCATAAACTTCGATGAGCTTAGCTCAGTCCAAAATTCTTAGCAGTTTTCCTTGGATCCTTCTTGGAAATCTTTTTCTCCTCACGTCTTTTTGTTTCGCAGCATCCTCATTCACTGTTGTTTCTTTTTGCATTTTTTTTTTCATATAAGAGATTGTTTTGTAATTGACTCAGGACAACAGCTCAGAAAAACCTTTATTTAGTTTTTGGAACGACGTTTCGCCTCAAATACGCGAAGAAAAGGAGCAACATCTCTCTATGTGACGTTTAATGATGACCTCGGTCATGGATCTTGAGTTTTATCTCTTTCATCTGGAGTGCAGTCGAAGATCCTTCTTGCGATACAGGACTGATCCTGATGACTGATGGCCCCGATTGCTGATATGTTTCGTCTAAAATGATAACAGCCACATTTTTGGATTTATACGAGGCGTAGTATTGTGTAAAGCAGGTCTTATATTTCTTCTGCAGCAAAATCTTCAGCTGACAAAATGTGTTCATTATGTGATCACTGCGAAATTTTCGAAATGCAGTGACAACATTGAGCGGAACAGTTGCATTCAATAAAGCTGGCTCTTAAATTCGACTCGGCTGGAACGATGCCTTCGCTTGCCTAGTGTTGTTTCTTAAGAACAGTCCAATAGCCTACATCTAATATGTGTTGAAAGGCTCCATACATGAGACTTTCAAGTGGTGACATCTGTGTCTGCAAAGAGGTACTAGGGACAACAGTTAGCTCTGGTCATTCCAGTAAATTCAGTGTTTTTGAAATGAGAGGAATACATGTTTATTATCAGCAACGACTGATCACTTTCGTTGGCTGTTGGTTGCAGCAAAAAATGCTTGAAGCACTGATCTAACAGTACACTTTGTATCCATTCTGAAGAACGTCATGTGAACTCTGCTTCAGGTGAGGTCTCACCCTTCAACTCAGGCTTCACCCGAATGCGTGAAAAAGTAAAGGGATGAAAGTGTCCACACTGACATACATGACACCAAAGATCATAAAAATCTTCGCTCAGCTAAGTAAAAACACGACCTATCAGCTCCCTCTCAAAAGAAAAACTTTTTGACTGAAATGTGGCAAGTTCATATCCATTTACATTGTAAATACGACTGGGTGGGTCATTCTGCCTGGTTTTATCCTCGATTAATAGACAAAAATTTTTTGACAACCACCTTTTCAAATCCGTTCGGTCTCCTAGAAGTAGTAGATTCAAAGTGACCTCAACCTCGAAGTTGGAAGCTTCTTCCGGAAACCAGCTATCCACCCGTTTCCAGCCATTTTGGTCTCGTTATTAGTATTATCTGGACGATTTCTTCCTTTTGTCTACTTCAAAAAATGAGCAAGCATCACAGACCCTTATCTGTAACGCCGAAACTTATTATTCCCAACAACTGACGATGGTCATTAATTTCCTGTTCTTGTTCTGAGGTCAATACGGACTGACAGCTTTTAAGATTCTTTCTTCTTCTTGTCAGATGCACGTTAATGTATGTACAAAACTCTTGTTTTGAACGGTACGTACAAAAATCTTCTCTTGAACGTTTTTTGAAAATCATTCCACCCTTTACAGCCCTTATTGATCTCTCCGTGTCACGTGGATCGCACAAAGCACTATCACCTTCGGCTTGTATATGAAGAAATAAATTATTTTTATTTTTTAATATTGATAGGTAATTGTCGTGGTTATTATTAATTACCAGTATTGTTTTGCTTATACTTTATCGTGTAATAAAGTTTCACTCAATATCGGTTTACATAAGCAACAGTGAAACGGAAGATAAAAAATTGCAAATTTTTCTTTTTTTTAACTCACTTGATGACTAGTTTCGGGCGAGACCCATTTCCAAATCATCCTGTAGGGCAAAAAACCAAATTTACACTCATTTACAGTACATGTGTCACTAAATTTTAAAGTATTTGCGAAAAGTGCAGAACATTTAGGTTCAAAACTTATGTAACGCACTCAAAAATGGTATTTCCGAAGATGTGAAAACCATTAAGAATACGACAATTAATATAATAACTGTACAAGTCAACAATAAAATTAATACTTTTGAAAACCTTTACTAAACAAAGTCAAATTCTTAAAATCACTCAACAGTAGAATATAGGAGCATCACAAAGTTGTATGCCATGTTGGCATATAAAAATAATTAAATGTGAACAACAACATTAGCATTAGAAGAAGCCAAACTAATAGGAGATTAAAAAATCTTCATCAGTTCCTACCCTTTACAAGCATGAAAATTTTATCATAACATAATTAACAAACTGCGCGAAGATCAAACAACTTTTCCTAACATGTCTCAGGTTAAAACAGACATTAATTCACAAAGCTGTCTTTCAAAAAGCACCAGAAATGTACTTGGCATCCTGTGGGAAGAGACAGCATAACTATACGCAAGGGATGGTATAGAGGGGTGGGAAACGATTTTGGGGAAGGTGCATGAACATGAATGAGCTAATAAAGTGGGGAGGCTGGGGTCGGGTGGGCTACACGGAAAGAATGTAATACCTGTGTTGCACATGAGTGTAAATTTGGATTTCTGCCCTGTAGGATGATTTAAAAATGGGTCTCGAAACTAGTGATCGAGTGAATAAAAAAAGAAATTGCACCTTTGGAGCGGTTTTTCGTTGTACCGATTACAGAAATTGCTGACTCACCATAATCGAATTTCGTAGAAAGGTTTTAGTTCAGAGAGGATATATCAGTCTCCGGCTTTCCATTGCACCCCCCTAGACGCCATTGCACAAATGTGTTGTTATTTGCTGATAGCCTCCGATAAAACATTCGTCGACGTAGCAATATGTCAGTAACTGACTACTCTTTCAACGGATTTAAGATAGAGAAAGCTACCTTGTTATGTAAATTTCTAATATTTACAAGAAGTTAGAACACGCCTTAAATTCTAGTGTCTCAGAATCAATAAGAAATGCGTAGAAAACGATGTTCTGACTCCTTCAAATGACTATTCGTAATTGAGGTGGTCCCGAGTGACACCATTATGTAGTTGCCGCGCCATGGCATTATTGTACGGAGCAACAAATTCAAATGCCCGTTATGCCCGCACTGGTCATTACACCTACCGTTTCCCTACAGACATAACATTTAATGAGCTTTACTTGTCATTCACATCCAGTAACTGGGAATAATACTGGCTCATATGCGTCCATTATAAAACGAGCTATGAAACGGTGGTCTCCATAAATGTATTTATACATATTAGATGGTCATAGAACTGCGAGGTACGCTTAAAGCTGTGTAAACATCAAAGGAATGATAACTGTTAACATTTCAGTAAACAGCCACATCGAACAGTACATGTGCCTGAATGTACCACAACTGTTTGTAAATAACTATCGTAATAGCACTGTAGCCGAGATTTATACAGACCACCTTGTCGTTTTCCTATTCATACCGTATATTATTTCAGTATATCGGAGTATATCATTTACCAAAAATGTTCAAATGTGTTTGAAATCTTATGGGACTTAACTGCTAAGGTCATCAGTCCCTAAGCTTACACGCTACTTAACCTAAATTATCCTAAGGACAAACACACACACCCATGCCCGAGGGAGGACTCGGACTTCCGCCAGGATCAGCCGCACAGTCCAGGACTGCAGCGCCTAGACCGCTCGGCTAATCCCGCGCGGCATATCATTTATCAACATGGGAGTAATGGTAAAATGAAAGTCGTTCAACGTTTGTAAAGAGGCTACCGTTGACAGATTTTGAAATAATTGCTTGGTGCGCAATGAGTCCTCTTCTTCCTAGTTCATAGTATCTACACACAGAATGTTGTAAGTTTGTTTCATTATTGTGTATTAAGACTAATGAAGATGATAGTTCTTTATGCCTTATACATTCTATTAGTTTCTTATGAGATCTTCAATGTAGACGTTGAAGAACGGCGGTGGCAAGCTACACCCCAACCTGACGCCTTGACTTACTATTATCTCTTCTGTTTTTCAGCAGGCTTTGTTTACGATCGTTTCGGAACCTTTACATAAGCTTTTGATTGTAAAAGAGGCATGTGATATCCCCTTTCTTGCATTACTGTTTGTAGTTTGTTTCTAATCACCGAGTCAAAAGCTTTCTTGAGATCAATAAACCGAATCCGCATTGTTTTTCTAGTACTTTTTAATTCTGAAATTTTAGCGTTCGTAGAACATCCCTTCCAAAATCCACTTTTTTCTTCTCCGAGGAATAAATTGCACTCACGCAATTGCTTAATATCCTTGAGTAAATTTTATAAGCATCATCACTATACCCCTGTATTTGTCACGTGCACTTCTTAATCCATTCTTAAGAAATGGGGATTACTTCCGAGGTCTTCAAATCGGCAGGTACTTTACAACTTCTCCAGCATTCACTGAATAATTGTAGGAGCCTTAAGTCACACAGCGTCCCTCCACATGTAATAACCTTCATATTTATTCAATCTGGCCAGCACGCTTTACGATGTTTTATGATTTTTTTTAACGTGTTGGAGCTGTTGTAGCGTTACTGAGTCAGTTATCATATTTTATTGGTGTATCTCGTATTCTCCATGTGTCGCAGAACTATCATTTCACCACAGTCTTTTTGTAATCTTATATCCATTGTTCTTTATTAATTACATTAATTCTGGTGTTGTCTCCTTCCGACTTGTTTAAGTTAGTCATCATTTTATGGGCAAAATTCTGTCTGTCATGTACATTACAATCAATTCACCCGATGAAAATTGGTATGCTTCTGTTTTACATTTGTTGTTGTTGTTGTTTAGCGTAATTTCGCTTATCTTTGTACTGCTGCTATGTTTCTTATATTCTGTTTTGCACTAGAAATTCATATACGTCTTATTTTCTGTTACAACTTTTATTTTTATTAGTTTCTACGTCTTACATTTACTGCAGTTAATTAAAGAGAATATCACTCCACATGTATTTCACTTTTATTTACAAGGCACCTTCTCTGGTGGTTGGTGTTTCTTCCTGTTGTTCATATAGTCAGCAAACCCACTGCTTTTTCCTTCGTTGTTAGTGGAGGCAGAGGTAGACACTTCGACGTACATACACATTTGACAGTTTCTTTGCCATTTTTGAAAGCACGTTCTTCTACGCAGCATTTTTGCTATTTGCCCTTCACCTCACTTTAGAACCAGAACGGCAGTTACATGCGTTCGCACTCAGCACAGCGTTGCAGGTACCCTGCTGTAGTGCCATGGACGTGGAGGAAGACGTCAAACCTGAAATGATGGAGGTAGTCTGTGGTAATTTTAACCCAACCTACAGTTCCCATTGTTGAAAGCCCAAGTGACTGTTCCCCGTAACATAATACTGCTCCCGTCGGCTTGAATTTGTAGCGCGGTGTATGTTTCGAGCAGCCCTTCGCCTGAATGACGGCATAACCGGACACTGATATCAATACGCTGTAACAAGAAACGTGATTAAACCGACGGAACGTTAAATTTCTATTAATCGAAGGTACAAGCAAGACTTTGACGGCCACGTTCTGTAATGGAGCATAGCAGACGTTCAGTACCCTGTCGCCCACTCATTGTATGATCGTCATTAACCATTCATCTAAGCTCCATTCCGCATCAAACGGCCGCAACGGCACCAGACGGAATTAAATGACGTGATGATAAATGGCTTTAATGATTTGGCTCATTAGTGTATGCAGAAAACCTTTACATGAAGACCTCAAATGCTGTGAACGTAGTCACAGGTTGATTCTTGTTAAAGTTTAAAAACCTCTGAAGTGAGATAGATGACGCTGAGACAAGTAATTTAGTATAAGACACATGGGGCTGCAAAGTTCGGAAGAACGGATGACAGACTTCGAACATGCGACGTCGCCAGATGACGTACATCGCCGCACTTGCAGCGATAGATCTTACTGGTTTGTCGCACCTAATCATCCGAACCCAAGACGATGTGGCTCCAGGCCTGTATGCACAACTACAGCGCGTGAGGCTCAGAGTTCGAATCCTGTGTTTGGTAGGAACTCTTTTTTCATTGAGTTAGACCATTATGTGTTAACAGTGACGTAATAAAGTCGCAGTTGAAGCTGAATAGCACCGTGGAGTAGTGGATGGAATACTAAACTATTGCTTGGAGGGTCGTGAGTCCAAAACTCACCTAGACTGCACAATTTTAATTTCTGTATTCAGTTCGAACATTCTACAAGTATCCACAAATGGCAAGAATAATTGTACTGGAATGTTCTGTAGCTGTATATATTATACTGTATGTGTTCGGGCAGGAGGCAATCCGCTCCACGTTGTTAAATGTGCAAGTGCTGAATAAACCTTCGTTAAGTGAATTTAGTGCTCGTCATTCATCTAATTACACCTCCTTCTCGTGACATTATTCTGGTGGAGACGCTGGGTATTGGAACTTGTGATGGCGCACATTATCGACCACACAGTGGCTCACATCAGGCCACGACAGAGCCGCCGTTTACGTGGCGAGAAACATGAGTTCGAGCCGTATTCAGCAGATCGCAATCTATTGGAGACAGAAGAAGAAGAGAAAGTTACGATGACAGCAACTGTGTGCCACCACATGAGACATACTTTCGGGTTCTCTGGGGACGATGACCAAGATCCAAACAAGTGGCTGAAGGTATTTAAGCGTATAGCCAAGTTTAAGAAATGGAATGACACCGTTTGTTTGGAGGGCACTGCCAAGCAATGGTATGAGAACAACGAAGAGAAGTTCACAAGCTGGGAAATATTCCAGGCGGAACTGCGCAAGTGTTTCGGCGACACACAGCAACAGAAGTGCAAGGCTGAAGATAAATTAAAGTGCAGGGTACAGCGTCCTGGAGAAACTACGGCATCCTACATTCAAAACGTCTTGGAGCTGAATAAAATTGTGGATCCTAGAATGAAGGAGGAAGAAAAGGTTGCACATCTCATGAAGGGCGTTGCTGAGGACATGTATCAAGCCTTGCTCATGAAGGAGGTTGCCACAGCAGACGACTTCATAAAATGGTGCCAGTATGTCGAGACAATGCTTCAAAAAAGAATTACACGCAAGAAGTTTGAACGGCTTACAAACGTCGTATCGATGTAGAAAGCAACTGACTTCACAAGTGTTCTTCGTCAGATAGTAAGAGATGAAGTTCAGAACGCACTTGGATTGCACGGCGAGCAAAAAACCGAGACGCTTCAAGAGGTCATAAGAGAGGAAGTGGAACAGACATTGAACCATATCTCTCGTCCCTTTAAAACGGTGAAAAAGTCGAGACCTAGGCGGAGTTACATTCCTACAATACCACATGAGGAACTTGTTTGGGAACCAAGGAAGACCGGCGTCTGGAAGACTCAGGATACCCAACCAGTATGTTTCCACTGTGGACGACCGGGACATGTGGTGCGCTATTGACGAGAAAGACGGCGGATATTTGATGATGTCCGCGCCAGAAGACAGTAGACCGATCTTAGCCGACGCCAACTTCGGGACGACGAAGATGAACAAGAAGATGTGGATGGAGGACGGAGTAGGTCACCATCGCCGCAAGCTAGCCGCTGGAGAGGACGCTCCCCAACACGACGATCAAGGTCTCCATCGCCGTTTAGAAGCTCCAACCGATCACCTAGCCGGAACCTGGAAAACTAAAGGGTGCGACCTACCTTGGATGTGAGGCAGCCGATTCCGGTAGCGGTGGCTGAGCAGTTCTAGTCGCTTCAGTCTGGAACCGCGTTGCTTCTACGGTCGCAGTTTCGAATCCTGCCTTGGGCATGGATGTGTGTAATGTCCTTAGGTTAGTTAGGTTTAAGTAGTTCTAAGTCTGGGGGACTGATGACCTCGTACGTTAAGTCCCATAGTGCTCAGAGCGAATCATTTGAGGTAGCCGAAGAGAAAATCCTGCGCCGTCGATCACTACAAAAATGATAGGAAACTACGTCGATATCCTCATGGATGGCCGACCAGCCCAAGCTCTTGTGGACTCTGGAGCATCATATTCAGTCATTTCGGAGAAATACAGTCGCCAGATGCAGAAAACCGTATTCATTGACAGCAAAACATATCTGCCGAAGGTGGGTAATGGGAAATATGTAAAACCTACAGGAAGATGTGTCAATCGTGTGGGTATAAGTGGCCATACACAGCCCTCAGAATTCATCGTCTTACGAGAGTGTAGTCATGACGTCATTCTCGGATGGGACTTTTTGAAAGCTTCTCAGGCGATTATAGATTGTGGTCGCTCGATGGTTATGCTAGACGAGATGAGATACTGTGGACAGGAAGATGCTCATCCGAGTGTGTGGAGACTGTGTGCTGGATGAAGAGATAATTCCTGCAGTCAGCGCTAGAAAGGTAACTGCCACGTGTCAACCCATGCATCAACCCATGGATCTTGTAGTGGAATGTAAAAGAGGCATTGCACTGAAAAATGACTTGGTCATCCCAGCCTCTGTCGTCTCGTTAAAGAACAGATTGGGTGAATTGTGGATAGTTAACTATCGCCGAGAACGGCAGATCCTTCCAAGACGAATGTGCGTAGCGAATGCTGAGCCTTAATTGAAGAACAGCTGACCGTCATAGGTACCTCCCACGCCGAGTCTGTGAGCGAAATTAGCGCTACCACTACGAGACGAGATCTTCTAGCTTGACTATTACCTGATGTCTCTAAGGAACAACAGAAGATGCTATTTGCCATTCTTCAATAGCTCTTTGAATGCTTCAATCCACAGATGGAGAGCAAATTAGACAAGTCGATGGTGAAGCACCGCATTAGCACTGGAGGCAATCAACCAATAAGTCAGAGAGCATACCGCGTGTCAGCAGTGGAACGTCGAATAATTCGCGACGAGGTAGAGAGCCCATGGTCGTCACCAGTGATCTTAGTCAGGAAGAAGGATGGCAGTTGGGGTTTTTGTGTTGATTACAGGAAGCTTAGTAAGATAACTAAAAATGACGTTTACCCTCTTCCACGAATTGACGATACACTTGATTGTCTGAAGGGGGCTAAGTTTTTCTCAACCATGGATATGTACTCAAGATACTGGCCAATCGAAGTAGATAAGGCTGATCGTGAGAAAACTGATTCGTCACCTCTGAGAGCCTGTTTGATTTCAAGGTAATGCCGTTTGGTTTGTGTAACGCACCAGCAACTTTTGAACGGATGACAGATAATCTTCTAAGGCACCTGAAGTGGACGATGTGCCTTTGTTATTTAGATGACATTATAGTGATCTCACAGACATTTGATGAACATATGAAAAGACTGAGAGCCGTCCTTAAGTATCTCCAACAAGATGGACTAAAACTTAATCCAAGAAAGTATCTCTTTGGAGCAAAAGATATCAAAATGCTTCGACACCTTGTGTCAAACGAAGGTGTGTGGCCAGACCCAGAAAAGGTGAGATCAATAATGAAATTTCTTATTCCTAAAAGTATTAGAAATGTGAGAAGCTTCCTCGGGTTATGTTCTTATTACGGTCGTTTCATCGAAGGCATTTGTATTTAAGTCAGGCCACTCTAAGTGTTGTCAAAAGCTGATGCTAAATTTATCTGGGGCGGTGCTCAACAAGACTTTTTCGATGTGCTGCGGAAAGCTCGGACAACTGACCCTGTACTTGGTGTGTATGGTGAGAGAGCACCTACAGAACTACACACAGATGCCAGCGGGTATGGGATAGGTGCTGTTCTGGTGCAAATGTCGGATGGAAAAGAGAAGGACGCTTGCAAAAGCTGAGAGAAACTACTCAACTACAGAAAGAGAATGTCTTATTGTGATCTGGTCCATGCGCGAAGTTCGACAGTATCTCTATGGAAGGCCATTCACAGTTCTTACAGACCATCATTCACTTTGTTGGTTGACAGGTCTTAAGGATCCAACAGAACGACTCTCTAGGTGGGCACTAAGTCTTCAAGAGTATGACATTACCATAGTGTACAAAAATGGAAGAAAACACCGAGATGCCGACTGTCTCTCAAGAAACCCTGTGCAAGTCCAACAAGACTTCGATGAAGATAGTGACTGTCTCGATGCACTCAACGATCTCTCTGCTGAGCAGAAGAATAACGCCAAGATATCTCAAATTATGCTAGCCTTAAATCGGTCAGAGGATGTAAAAGGACAATTTAAGGTAGTTAATGGATTACTTTGCAAGAAAATCTTTGATCTCTTAGGAAAGAGGTGACTACCAGTGATTCCTAAACACATGCGCTTAGATGTTCTACAGAAATTCCATGACACACTTGAGGCCGGACATTTAGGATTTATTAAGACATCGGATAGAATCTGCAAGGCAGTTCCTCAGAAACCAACTGGTCGACGCATACCAATTCCACCAGCCGAAACGCCTTTCCAGCGTGTTGGCATTGACCTCCTCGGCCGATTACCAGCGTCTGCTAGTGGCAATAGATGGCTTATTGTTTACACTGATTATCTGACACCCATTACAAAAGCCGTGAAAACAGCCGAAGCATCCGAGGTATCAAAATTCACCGTGGAAGAGACTGTAGTAAAACACGGTGCCCCAAGCTCGTTAATTACGGATCGAGGGTAATTTTTTCAATTGAACCTTGTGACAGAGATAAACCGTCGGCGCAACATTACTCATCACATGACAGCTGCCTAACATCCGCATAGTAACTGCTTGCTGAACGCCTTAATAAGACCTTGACCGACATGCTATAATGTTCGTTAATGATGAGCAGAGCAACTTGGATGTGGTACTAACTTTCGTGTCGTTTGCCTACGACACCGCCAAACAAGACACCGCAGGGATTACGCCATTTTTCCTGGTGCATGGGTGTGAGGCGACTACGACGATGGACACTGTGTTTCCTTTACATCCTGATGACGTGGACGACGACTACATCGGCCACGTGTTAACCAGAGCTGAGGAAGCTCGGCAGTTAGCTCGACTCCACACGCTGCAGGCTCAAGAAGACGATCGCCGAAGGTATGATGCGAGCCACCGCCTGTTGTCTACCAGCCTGGTGACCTCATCTGGATCTTCACTTCTGTTCGGAAGGTTGGTCTCTCTGAGGAGCTCCTTAGGGGCTACTTTGGACCTTAAAAGGTTGTAAGACAGTTGTCTGATGCTACTTATGAAGTTGAAGATTTCAACCCCCAAGACGACGGAACATCAGAGATACGGTCCACGTCCTCCGAATGAAGCACTTGAAGGATCCTGCAACAAAGGATAAATTCGAAGCTCCAGCGACAGGTAACAAGCGGAAAGGTGAAGAAGAGCGTAGCGGCAAAAGAAGTGCTAAGAAAATCACCGCCACGGTGAGAATCAGTCATTAGGAGCCGGAGTATGCAGGACCGATGGCTCGTTCCCGGACTAGGAGGACCAAACACCGAGACGCTGTTCCCTTAAGGAGGGAGCAATGTCGCGGCAGAAACTGAGTAGCACAGTGGTGTAGTGGATATGATAATAAACAGTTGCATGGAGGTTTGTGAGTTGAGAATTCACCTTGACTGTACAATCTTAATTTCTATATTCAGTTGGGGTACATTGTAGTAGTATCCATAAATTGCAAGAATAATTGTACTGGAGTGTTCTGTGGCTGTATATATACTGTATGTTTTCGGGCTGGAGACAGTTCGCTCCGCACTCTTGTATGTGCTAGTGCTGAATAAACCTTCGTTAAGTGAAGTTAGTGTTCGTCATTCATCTCATTACACATTCTTCTGCCTGACAATGTTTATTATCTCATTTACTGTTGTATTGCAAAGTACAGTATATCACAAGTAAATGAGTATAAGGTTCAGAATTGCGTCGCTACCAGTGAATGACCTACGTTTTCTTTACTAGAAAAAACTCTGTAAACTACAAAAGATGAGAGAAAAGGAGAGAAACGGAAAATAAGAACAGCTTTTGCTTGGTAACAGCGAGAACAATAATTCTGAAGATCTACGTTTACAACATTTATAAAAGTTGTTCGATGAAAGAGTACCCCAGCAGAGAAATGTGCAGCACTGTTCCCTACCAGTGAGTGTAGGATCGACATGGCAACCGCTGCACACGCGGCGAGGTATGTCACCAGATGACGTCACAGATTCAACATTTCTCATCCACCTTTCGGGTATTTCCTGATATTAGCAGCCAAATGTGTCTTATATTAACTTACTTGTCTCAGTGTCATCTAAGTCACTTTGAGGATATTTAAATATTAGTAAGACTCACCTTGTTTGTATGTACTAATCGCTGACGATAATGACACTGGGGCAGGTACAGTACACAAACGAAATTAGTTGCAGAGATCGTAATACTGCGCACAGTCGTAAACTTTAAAGTATCATCTCAAAAGATATCAAGCTGTTACAATGAAACTTTTGTTAGTCCTTTCGTACATACACTCTAAGACAAGAAAAACGACGCACCATAATCTAATTATCCAGAGACGACGGGAATCGGTAGATGTGATGTACATGCAGAAACAAAAAAAGAAAAAAAGGGAAATAGAAAGATTACAATTTCAGAAAAATTGGTACTTCACAATCTGAGCAACTCAGTATCGCTTATATCAACCTCTGGCGCTTATGCAAGCAGTTATTCGGCTTGGCATTCATTGATAAGAATTCTTGGATATCCTCCTGAGGGATATCGTGCCAAATTCTGCCCACCTGGCGCTTTAATCGTCAAAATCCGGAAATGGGATGCTCTGAACGTTCTCAATTGGGCAGATATCTGGTGACATAGCTGACCAAAGTAGGGTTCGGCAAGCCGTGTGCGGACGGGAATTATCTTGCTGAAATATCAGCGAAGGATGGCCTGCTCAGAAGGGCAACAAAAGGAGTCATTGAACACCGTCGATGTACCATGTTGCTGTAAGCGTACCGCGGATGATAACCAAAGATGTCCTGCTATGAAAAGAAGTGGCATGTATCACTCCTGTTGTCGGGTCTTACGGTTAGCGACAGTGAGATTGATATCCCACCGCTGTCCGGGGCGTCTACAGACACGCCTTCGATGGTCACCGGGCCTCAGTTCTAAGAGGTCCTCATCACTGAAGACAATTATACTGCAGTCAGTGAGCTTCTAGGGCGGACACGCTTCTGGAGATGCCACAGACAGCTGACAGTAGCCCGCCATACGGCCCGACAGACAGGAGTGATCGTGCGGAGTTCTATTTATTTACATAAGAAGACCGCCGTGGTTGCCACTCGCGTCACCCTTAGAGCTCAGTACCACGTCGACGATATTCTACGACACGTTTCTTTGGCCTTCGTGTCAAGTCATTCTCTCAGCAAGATAAAGCCCACCCGTACGCTGCAAGAGATCCTACTGCTTGTCTTCGTGCTACCCAAACCCCATCTTGGCCAGAAACCCTGCCGAATATTTCTGGAGTTGAGAACGTTTGGAGCATTATGGGCAGGAACCTTCAACAAGCTCGGGATTTTAACTATCAGACGCGCAAATTCGACAGAAGTCGGCCTGATATCCTTCAGGAGAACGTCCAATAACTATTAATCAATGCCAAGCCGATTAACTACTTGCACAAGTGCCAGCGATGAACTAATGCGTAACGGTCTCGTTCAGTTGGTGACCCCTTTCTCTTGAATGAGTGATCCAAAATGACTCCCACGCAATGGTTCTTCTCCTAGGGAAACAGAGAGAAGTCTCTGGGAGCTCTGTTAGTAGAAAAAGAGTGGTGGGGATGGCCAGGAGGGGAGGGGATGGGAGGGGGAGGAAAACAAGCGAAATGTGTTAATGTGTCCGAGACTCCCATAATCTTGTCAGGGAGCTTAAGTAGGATGTCGCTATGACGGCTTAACCCTTACGACAATGCTCGGTAGCATCCAACCATGGTAGTGCCCCACTCCCCCCCCCCCCCCCCCCTATTCCCCCCCCCCCCCCAACACTCCGCAAAATAAAATAAAAAAATAACAAATAAGAAAGAAAGAAAAGTCTCAGCACTAGCTTGCCAGATGAACGTTGCGTCTTCGCTTTTTTATGTGATGGTGAATGCACATATTTACACTGCTAGCTTTGCTCCAGTGTCGGGTCACTAAGCACGCATCGGTGGTGAAAACGAGGCTAATGAATTTAGTGGAATTTTCCCGCACAACAGCAATTTTTCTGTTGCTGCGTCGGCTGTCCAGACTTCTCTAGTGGTCTCGAGCAGTGGTGGAGACCTTTCTGATATTTAAAATGTCATGCTGGATGGTGTAAACTGATCCAAGATGGATGTACTCTTTCTCTACTATTGTTTCGATTGTGTTACGCCGGCCTATGAGCACAGCAGCCGGCAGCCGCCTCTTCTGTCTGTAGGTCCTTCGCCATTAAGACTTGTCTTACCATGCCGGAGGTGCTTGCACCATCTAACAATTGCAAAACTCTGTGCATCATTTTTACCATAAACTTTCAGCAACCCGTCATGTGTTCTTGACGTGATGTTTCCCGGAAAATGCCAAAAACCTGTTACCACTCGATACTCCACCTTACCAGTGGGCTATACCATTTAGTTTTACCCTTACTAATAGCGTGATACAGTACTGAGCTGCTGTGGTGTCGGTGTGTGCCAGTACCGGTACTACACACATCTGCAGCGCTCATTCGTTGCTCCGGCAGCGAGCATATACTTTGCGGACATACCCGGAGTTCCGAGAAGCGCGGAATAGAGCGATGAGTATGGTAGTTCGCCGTTCGTCCTAGCTCGCTCGGTCGACGACCCCATACGGTCCCCCACATATGACGAGTGGAGATGCTGATGTGGCAGACCGCCGTTCGGAGGAGTTTACTCCCCCGGCGGCCCCGTCTGACCCGCCGCCTAGAACGACCCGGCCACAGTCCATAGAATCTGACGACGATTCTGTTGAAGAAGTTGTCATAATGCATGATGCACTCCCGGTCGACGAGAGGGCACAAAGAACAACGGCCAGCTCGCTGCAGCGCCCAGATGGCGAGTGGCGTAAACGACCAATCTCCACAGCACCCACCGGCGCCAGAAAGGTGCCCAAGAAGAAGAGGCAGCTTGCTGTCTCAACTACCGGCGCCAGAAGACGCCCCATACCTATTGACAGCGTGGCAGGCGCGACCTTGACTACCGTCACGTCTCGGGGGGCGGCCGGACCCAGGACGACGCCTTCCCCGTCGCCCACGGCTACTGCTAATCTCTACGGCACGCTAGAAGACGAGGAGCACTCGGGGCAGCCAACACCCCAAGGAGGTGGAGTCCACGGCCGCTGCACACGCTGGCCGCTCGACATAAGAAGAAGCGACGGCAGCCCGATCGGACTCGGACGGTCGCAGCGACGGCCACCGCCCATAGTCTTTGAGGTGGCCAAAGACTACAAAGGTTCCCCGCAGCTCGTGAAGCAGTAGACGACTGCAGACTTCACGATGCGAGCTGCAGCAGGGAAACTTGTGCGGCTGCAAATCATAAACATGGACGACTTCATCAAGATGACGAGCGAGGCGTCGAACCAGGGCTTGCACTGGTACAGGCACGTCGCTGTCCTTGAGAGGTTATTGGAGATCGTCGTGAAGGATTTCCCCAGTGCGGTGGAACCTGAACTACTGAGGGACGAACTGGAGCAACTTGACTTTAGGGTGCGAAAGGTGACGCGAGTGAAGTCCCACGTCACGCACAAGGAGTCGCCTTTGTTTTTATGAAACAGATCTGATGATGGTCATTAAAGACCGAAACCGGTAATCTGTTATCAAACAGTTTGTGACCATAGACGTAAATTAAAGGAAACTTATTACATATACGGGTCACTGTTTTATCGCGACGATGTCGCAGCTTGTGAATGTTTGCGAATATTCTCCAGCATATGAAAGAAATGTAATCAGGTATTAACAGTCAAATGAATGGATTGGATAATGAAATTAAAACGTCATTAAGTTCTGATACTCAGATAAGATAAATAAAATGGGTACTAACCTTGATGCTAAAACGAATAAATTAGGGTTGAAATTAACAAGTAACACTCTGAAGTTGTCGAAATGGAATCCAAAATGGAATATAAAATTTGGAATTTGAGGGATTCGTGGAAAAATGACCTGACTTCGTTTGCTAGTAATATTAAAGGAGAAATGAATCAAGTAAAATTCGAATGTAATACTGCTATTGTAACAGTGAAAAGTGAACTAACTTCTCAAATTGAGCAAGTTGCTGAGAACAACCAGCATGTAGAGCAACAATTACTTTCAGAAATCAGTAAAGTTCAGGAACAGATTCACAAGGCAGAAAAGTGCTGTGAGAAAAGTCACATTGTATTAGAAAATAGAATTAAAGAAGGAAAAGATAAGTGTGTTAAATTTGGTATGCAAGCTGCCAGTAAGATTACGAGGGCAGTTCAATACGTAATGCAACACATTTTTTTTCTCGGCCAATTTTGGTTGAAAAAACCGGAAATTTCTTGTGGAATATTTTCAAACATTCCCGCTTCGTCTCGTATAGTTTCATTGACTTCCGACAGGTAGCAGCGCTGTACGGAGCTGTTAAAATGGCGTCTGTAACGGATGTGCGTTGCAAACAACGGGCAGTGATCGAGTTTCTTTTGGCGGAAAACCAGGGCATCTCAGATATTCATAGGCGCTTGCAGAATGTCTATGGTGATCTGGCAGTGGACAAAACCACGGTGAGTCGTTGGTCAAAGCGTGTGTCATCATCGCCGCAAGGTCAAGCAAGACTGTCTGATCTCCCGCGTGCGGGCCGGCCGTGCACAGCTGTGACTCCTGCAATGGCGGAGCGTGCGAACACACTCGTTCGAGATGATCGACGGATCACCATCAAACAACTCAGTGCTCAACTTGACATCTCTGTTGGTAGTGCTGTCACAATTGTTCACCAGTTGGGATATTCAAGGATTGTTCCCGCTGGGTCCCTCGTTGTCTAACCGAACACCATAAAGAGCAAAGGAGAACCATCTGTGCGGAATTGCTTGCTCGTCATGTGGCTGAGGGTGACAATTTCTTGTCAAAGATTGTTACAGGCGATGAAACATGGGTTCATCACTTCGAACCTGAAACAAAACGGCAATGAATGGAGTGGCGCCACACCCACTCCCCTACCAAGAAAAAGTTTAAAGCCATACCCTCAGCCGGTGAAGTCATGGTTACAGTCTTCTGGGACGCTGAAGGGGTTATTCTGTTCGATGTCCTTCCCCATGGTCAAACGATCAACTCTGAAGTGTATTGTGCTGCTCTTCAGAAATTGAAGAAACGACTTCAGCGTGTTCGTAGGCACAAAAATCTGAACAAACTTCTCCTTCTTCATGACAACGCAAGATCTCACACAAGTTTTCGCACCCGAGAGGAGCTCACAAAACTTCAGTGGACTGTTCTTCCTCATGCACCCTACAGCCCCGATCTCGCACCGTCGGATTTCCATATGTTTGGCCCAATGAAGGACGCAATCCGTGGGAGGCACTACGCGGATGATGAAGAAGTTATTGTTGCAGTACGACGTTGGCTCCGACATCGACCAGTGGAATGGTACCGTGCAGGCATACAGGCCCTCATTTCAAGGTGGCGTAAGGCCGTAGCATTGAAGGAAGATTACGTTGAAAAATAGTGTTGTGTAGCTAAAAGATTGGGGAATAACCTGGTGTATTTCAATGCTGAATAAAACAACCCCTGTTTCAGAAAAAAAATGTGTTGCATTACTTATTGAACTGCCCTCGCTAACATTGAAAGTAATATCTAGAAATTTAGGACTAGGGTGAATGAGCAAATATGTAACCATGAAAGTAGACTAACCAAAGTTGAACAGAATGGTAATAACAATAAAGTTTGTGTAGTGTCTAATGGTGTTGTGCAATCTTCTGGAAATGCCTATGTTACGCATCGCCAATTCTTAAAATTTGATCCAAATAGGAATGTTCACCCTACAGAGTTTAGGAGTGATTTCGAAAATGTGTTACCTAAAATGTGGAACGACAAGCAAAAGATTGAATTCGTCACCTCTAATCCAACGGGAGAAGCTAGAATCTGGGAGAATCTAGCTTCAGATAAATACGACAGTCTAATGAAGTTCAAACAAGCGTTCTTTGAAGAATACTGGGGAAAGACGAAGCAGATGGAAATTTTGAACAAGTTTTGATCCGGGTTATAATATGACCCAAAGAAAGATAACATTAAGAGATTTGTACAAAAGTGGATTACGACTTTGTCATATTTAAATGCAAAGGTGGAAACATAGCAGATCATTATAGGGATTGAGAATAAACTGCCATTATACCGGCGAAATAAGATTATTTCTGTACTTCATACCAGCCAGTTTCCTTTCAGAGTTAGATGATGCAATAGCTTCATATTTAGCAATGATAAACAACCGCTAACAATACCTCTCAACACTCATCGATACTGTTTCTTTGAATTCAAACGTCATGAGGTTTACGGTTTCACAGTCAGAGTGGAAGGAGTGCAGTATCTCTTAGGAAGACGCTAATCGAATTTTTATCTGCTTTTTAAAGATATGTATTTTGTGTTCATTTTTAGTGGATTTGAAAGTTACGGTATCCGTCTCGCTACAACAACCTTGTGGTCACTAATCCCTGTATCCGTCATGATATTCCATATTTGCTGACGTTTATTTTTTGCTAAGAGTTCAAGTATATTTTCGTAAGCATTTACACTTCGATCAATATTTTAAAATTTTATGTGTTATTTGAATGCTCAGGTGTTCACACTCTTCAAAAAACTTTTGTATTTAAAGTAATTGTGAGATGTTTCTTTAAAATTGTACGTGCATTTTATCGGAATCTTCAGGTGCTCACACTGTTTTAAAACATCTGCAACTTCAATTTTCTGTTTACACGCAAACTGTTGTGGGTTAAACTGATCCAGTTTCTTTCGCTGTAAGGCTAAAGACCCATGTACGATCTATAATTTATTTCTGTTGCATATTTGTATTGTGTATTATGTGTATGTTTTAGAGCTGGGCTGAACCGCGCAACTGTGTGATACGTGGCCTGAGTTCAGGCCAGTAACCTTAAATTGGATAATGCATTCATTTTCAGCTCCTTGTAATTCTGTTTCAAAACTATTAAGCAATGATTTTTTTCATCTCTTTGGGGACTTATCGTTTAAAACATTCAATTTCTTACTGATTGTGAAAATTAAAAGATTCTATGAGTTTAATATTTTCGGAATTTTTAAGATTGTCATTAAATGTCCTTCAGGTGGTAGTTATTCTAAAATATTATTCACAATATTTGTGAGTAGCCTTTTGAGTGCATCTGGGTCAAGGATTTTACGAAATTTAAACATTCAGATCTGCTAAAACTTTAAAATAAATAAAAAAAAGTAGGCGGAATGCGTTTGTGCTCTGTACCCACAGCTCCTTACTACTTCCAGATCCAGTCTCCCTCCAGTTTCAGTTTTAACCTAAAGCATGGTGGAACGACGTGTTTCTTCAGTAAACAAAGGTGTTTCGGTAGAATGCAGTGTTCATCGGCAGCGAGCCCTGCAGCGCACTCAATACCGATTCTTGTCACGGCGGCAGAGTCGTGTGACGGCGGGTCCGAACCTGCGTTACGTCAGCGCGGCGGCTTGTGGTTTATCGGCGCGCGCCGCGGTGTCCGGCAGCAGGTAGGCGGGCGACGGCCGCCGGTGCACCCCGCAAATCTCACGTACAGGGGTCGTAAATCCGCCTTTGGTGGGGCCCCGGCCGTCCGCCTCGGGTGACAATACGCGGCTCTAAACTAGCGCGGGTCCGAATCGTAAACTCTGGCCAACTGAGACCTGCGAGGTGTACGCGTCGCGGTAGAGGAGAGGGATGAGCGGGCGGCGGAGAGGGGTGGGGTAGGGGCGGAAGGCTGGCGAAGGGGAGGACAATGGCCGCCCACCTCTTTTGCCGAGAGGAGTGGGTGGAAAATGATGAGCACCCCGGTATAAAACTCGTGCGTGATCCAGATCGCGGACAGCCCGTCGAAAGGGGATGGAATAACCGTGTAAGGCCCCGAAAGCGTAAGAGCTGGCAGTAATGTTACGAATCTGTGGTCTACGTCACGCCCATTTATCAGTTTTCGTTAGTTCACTTCTTTCGTTGTATGATCCCCACATGTTCCAGAATGTTAGGAATAATGAAATTATATGTTAAAGAAAAGAAAAGAAAAGTTTGGAGTAGGTATTAATATCCATGGAGAAGAAATAAAAACTTTGAGGTTTGCCGATGACATTGTAATTCTGTCAGAGACAGCAAAGGACTTGGAAGAGCAGTTGAACGGAATGGACAATGTCTTGAAAGGAGGATATAAGATGAACATCAACAAAAGCAAAACGAGGATAATGGAATGTAGTCGAATTACGTCGAGTGATGCTGAGGGAATTAGATTAGGAAATGAGACACTTAAAGTAGTAAAGGAGTTTTGCTATTTGGGGAACAAAATAACTAATGATGGTCGAAGTAGAGAGGATATAAAATGTAGACTGGCAATGGCAAGGAAAGCGTTTCTGAAGAAGAGGAATTTGTTAACATCGAGTATTGATTTAGGTGTCAGGAAGTCGTTTCTGAAAGTATTTGTATGGAGTGTAGCCATGTATTGAAGTGAAACGTGGACGATAAATGGTTTAGACAAGAAGAGAATAGAAGCTTTCGAAATGTGGTGCTACCGAAGAATGCTGAAGATTAGATGGGTAGATCACATAACTAATGAAGAGGTATTGAACAGAATTGGGGAGAAGAGGAGCTTGTAGCACAACTTGACTAGAAGAAGGGACCGGTTGGTAGGACATGTTCTGACACATCGAGGGATCACCAATTTAGTATTGGAGGGCAGCGTGGAGGGTAAAAATCGTAGAGGGAGACCAAAAGATGAATGCACTAAGCAGATTCAGAAGGATGTAGGTTGCAGTAGGTACTGGGAGATGAAGAAGCTTGCACAGGATAGAGCAGCATGGAGAGCTGCATCAAACCAGTCTCAGGACTGAAGACCACAACAACAACATATTACCAGAAAGTCGTTACCAGAATCAAGATAGTCTATCTTTGCACGCAACATATTTATGTTTACCTGACGAATTACATAAGTAAAGTAAAAAAATAATTTGACAGCTAGGCTGCTTTCCATAAGAGCCTCTGGACTTATGTGTTTGTTTTGTATTCAGTCCAAGGAATGGCCTGATGCAGCTCTCCACATTAGTCTTTCACCAGTAAGCCCTCTTCATCTAACTAGGAGAACATAGAAACTACCATAACCCGATGTCCCAGAAATTTCGCTCAGTGGAAGAGAGGTCAAAACGGAAGAGGGGTCAAAAGAAGCGAACACGTGTCTCGGTTTATCCGTAGTTACTCTACCGACGTACTTTACGTTTGTTTCAACATATGACGAGCTCAGGCGATCCTGTGGCAAAGCGTTCCGTGTTCGAAAACCAATTAGGATAAGGTCGCCCAAGTAGTAGCCTTTAAGGAAGAATTATTGTGTTTTGAAAGGTAATTTAAAAAGCACATTTTGCCGACCGAAGTGGCCGAGCGGTTCTAGGCTCTTAAGCCTGGAACTGCGCGGCCGCTAGGTCGGAGGTTCGAATACTCTCTCGGGCATGGGTGTGGGTGTTGTCTGTAGGTTAGTTAGGTTTACGTAGTTCTAGGGGAGTGATGACTTCAGAAGTTAAGTCCCATAGTGCTCAGAGACATTTTTAAAAAGCAAATTTTGTTTTACACATAGCTTTTATCTTAATTTTTTTAAACTACAACTAACTTTCACATATATACAAAAATCTTATCTCAAGTTTCAGTTTCACGAATTCCTGGTCAGATTGATCAACACAGTGTGCGATACTAGCCACAAAGTCTACTTCTTGACGACATTTGTATCAAATGGTCAGAAACCTTTTGCCTTAATACCGTTCGGTGCTATGTTCATATAAACTGATCTGGGATATCCAATTTCCAGGATTTCTGCAATGTTAGCTTGTTTTATGACAATGCCAGTATGTGGACGTAGCCACAAGGACGTCGCTTCATTGTAGCTGTTTTCCAGTGTTTTAAGGAAACATATGTCCAGTAGCTATAGATGATGTGTCGTGTGAGCAGGAGATGATTGCGTGATTATACCATAATCACCAGCCAGCTGAACTGGTGTGTGTGCTGTGTCCACCCACACATAGTAATGTTTGTGTGTGGTCCCTGTCTTCCGGCTTTCCCTGAAATATTCTAGCCATCTAACAAACGTTTCTGATGGCATACATCCACTTGTGGAGAAGCCACATTCCGTGTTTGGTGGAGCTTCTCTTTTTAAGACATTAGTCATTCCGCTCGCCTTAAATATCAACGTCAGAGGAATCAATTAGCCCTCTGCACTAGCAGCACGTATGCATGTCGTTACACCCCTTTCCTCCCCTGCAAGTTACTTTAGAACTTTGAATAATGCGGATTCATTCATGTTATACTTTTGTCAATAGTAATGTTATGTTCATATAGTATTTCCTTACATTTACCAAATAACTCATTAACAAGCTCTTTTGAAGCCCGTTCCTTCTTGCCCTGATACTGTTTCGAGAACTTGCAAGGACAAAGTTGGATAACCTTTCATAAAGCTCTAATACCAATTTCTACTGGATATCTTTTTTTCTTTAATGGAGCGATGCGGTAGATGATATTTCTCAGCTAGTTGGTAAATAAGTTTCCTTGAATCCGAAGAAACTGGACTCTAAATTAATTAAACGCTGTGCGAATACATCTTCCATCTCTGCGGTCAAATCATTAGTTCTTCCAAACTGTGATGTTTAATTTAAACCCTTCCAAAGATGATGCATTGTAGGCTTTGTATATTAAGTGTTCTATACACTATGTTTCAGTAAAGCTTCTTCCGCATCCTCTTGCTTCCACATATTGTATGTTCTCTTCCTCATACTGATCAGCTGAAAAATATAATTATTATTTGGTACGTACTCGTAAGAGCCGTGATGTTGTTGTTGTTGTTGTTGTTGTGGTCTTCAGTCCTGAGACTGGTTTGTTGCAGCTCTCCATACTACTCTATCCTGTGCAAGCTTCTTCATCTCCCACTAGCTACTGCAACCTACATCCTTCTGAATCTGCTTAGTGTATTCATCTCTTGGTCTCCCTCTACGATTTTTACCCTCCACGCTGCCCTCCAATACTAAATTGGTGATCCCTTGATGCGTCAGAACATGTCCTACCAACCGATCCCTTCTTCTAGTCAAGCTGTGCCACAAACTCCTCCCCAATTCCATTCAGTACCTCCACATTAGTTATATAACCTACCCATCTAATCATCAGCATTCTTCGGTAGCACCACATTTCGAAAGCTTCTATTCTCTTCTTGTCTAAACTATTTATCGTCCACGTTTCACTTCAATACATGGCTACACTCCATACAAATACTTTCAGAAACGACTTCCTGACACTTAAATCAATACTCGATGTTAACAAATTCCTCTTCTTCAGAAACGCTTTCCTTGCCATTGCCAGTCTACATTTTATATCCTGTCTACTTCGACCATCATCAGTTATTGTGCTCCCCAAACAGCAAAACTCCTTTACTACTTTAAGAGTCTCATTTCCTAATCTAATTCCCTCACCATCACCCGATTTAATTCGACTACATTCCATTATCCTCGTTTTGCTTTTGTTGATGTTTATCTTATACCCTCCTTTCAAGACACTGTCCATTTCTTTCAACTGCTCTTCCAAGTCCTTTGCTGTCTCTGACAGAATTACAATGTCATCGGCAAACCTCAAAGTTTTTATTTCTGCTCCATGGATTTTAATACCTACTCCGAACTTTTCTTTTGTTTTCTTTACTGCTTGCTCAATATACAGATTGAATAGCATCGGGGAGAGGCTACAACCCTGTCTCACTCCCTTCCCAACCACTGCTTCCCTTTCATGTCCCTCGACTCTTATAACTGCCATCTGGTTTCTGTACAAATTGTAAATACACTTTCGCTCCCTGTGTTTTACCCCTGCCACCTTCAGAATTTGAAACAGAGTATTCTAGTCAACATTGTCCAAAGCTTTTTCTAAGTCTACAAATGCTAGAAACGTAGGTTTGTCTTTCCTTAATCTTTCTTCTAAGATAAGCCGTAGGGTCAGTATTGCCTCACGTGTTTCAACATTTCTACGGGATCCAAACTGATCTTCCCCGAGGTCAGCTTCTACAAGTTTTTCCATTGGTCTGTAAAGAATTTGCGTTAGTATTTTGCAGCTGTGACTTATGAAACTGATAGTTCGGTAATTTTCACATGTGTGAACACCTGTTTCCTTTGGCATTGGAATTACTATATTCTTCTTGAAGTCTGAGGGAATTTCGCCTGTCTCATTCATCTTGCTCGCCAGATGGTAGAGTTTTGTTAGGCCTGGCTCTCCCAAGGCTGTCAGTAGTTCTAATGGAATGTTGTCTACTCCCGTGGCCTTGTTTTGGCTTAGGTCTTTCAGTGCTCTATCAAACTCTTCACGCAGTATCATATCTCCCATTTCATATTCATCTACCTCCTCTTCCATTTCCATAATATTGTCCTCCAGAACATCGTCCCCGTATACACTCTCTATATATTCCTTCCACCCTTCCGCTTTCCCTTCTTTGCTTAGAACTGGGGTTCCATCTGAGCTGTTGATATTCATGCAAGTGGTTCTCTTTTCTCCAAAGGCCTCTTTAATTTTCCTGTAGGCAGTATCTATCTTACCCCCCGTGAGATAAGCCTCTACTTCCTTAAATTTGTCCTCTAGCCATCCCTGCTTAGCCATTTTGCACTTCCTGTCGATCTCAATTTAGAGACGTTTGTATTCCTTTTTGCCTGCTTCACTTACTGCATATTTGTATTTTCTCCTTTCATCAATTAAATTCAGTATCCCTTCTGTTACCCAAGGATTTCTACTAGCCCTCGTCTTTTTACCTACTTGATCCTCTGCTGCCTTCACTATTTCATCCCTCAAATCTACCAATTCTTCTTCTTCTGTATTTCTTTCCCCCATTCCAGTCAATTGTTCCCTTATGCACTCCCTGAAACTCTGGCTCTTTCAGTCTATCCAGGTCCCATTTCCTTAAATTCCCACCTTTTTGCAGTTTCTTCAGTTTTAATCTACAGTTCATAATCAATAGATTGTGGTCACAGCATCTGCCCCTGGAAATGTCTTACAATTTAAAATCTGGTTCCTAAATCCCTTTCTTATCATTATATAATCTATCTGAAACCTTTTAGTATCTCCAGGGTTCTTTCATGTATACAACCTTCTTTCATGCTTCTTGAAACAGGTGTTGGTTACGATTAAGTTGCGCTCTGTGCAAAATTCTACCAGGTGGCTTCCTCTTTCATTTCTTAGCCATACTACAGTAGTACAAGTTTATATGACAACTAGCTCTGCAAAAATTGAAGAAATGTAGTAGGTGAATATGGGCTAAGAAGAGCCGTGATGCAAAATATTATTTCGTCATCAAATTCTTCTCTGAAAATGCCTACAAGCGAGAGAGATAACTCCATAAAAATGGCGAAACAAACTTGTTTGTTAATTTTCTTCCACGTCAGCGAGCTCTCTGCTCACCTGTTTTTGATTACTCGCACGACCATTTTGTTCACTTTTACGCCACTTGACGTCGCAGTTTAGAAACATTGGATTGGATATTATAGGAGTATGGCGAGGCTGTGGTACGACTAATGCAGCTTGACTAATATTTTTTTTCGTTTACCGATGTTCTTAGAGGATTTCTTGTCAAGTTAGGCAATGGAAGGGCGTAATATTAATTGGATCATTGCAACTTGGTTTCACAACATGTGTGGATAGTATTTTCACTGATTACAATATTTTCCATTTCTCATATTCTTAAATTTCATTTTCACATCAGATCTTACATTAATTCTTACAGCCATTCTTATATTTTATTCATATATTAACTATTACATATTACTTTTATGTTTATTTTTTAGGAAGTTCTGGTGCATTCCCATAAATGACACCGATCACAGAAAGATTGAAAATATAGAAATTCCGAACACCATGAGCATAGTTCACATGGAGGTTTCCCACAGCCACATTTTCTGGTATGGATCTCACCCATGAAAGAATTGTCTTTAACAGTACTGAAGTTTTCACGTACTTGCAATGATTACGCGGCAATCCACGCATAAGGAGTCTTTTTCCGAAAACTGGAGCTTGCAATTGATACGAAACAATTTCTCGATTTTTTAATTGCGTCGTTTCTAGTTGCGATACCCTTTCGTTGTGCAATGAGCATAGAGCAATTTTCCACTTTTATTTGTCATAAAAGTACATCTTCAGAGGGTTGACGGAGCGGCATACGCTTCGGAGGAATTGCTTTCAACGAACAGGCTGGTATACTACCTTCACCCACGAATTTTTCGTCTTACAATTAAGGATCGCTCTGTCCACTCCACGAATCAATCATTTGTTGGCCTACCGAAATCCAACTCAAGGGGAAGGTTGTGAGAGCTTTCGCATGTGAAAAAATTGAGGACGAGATCTTTAAAACCTCAAGCAAATGGGAGAATAGAGAGAGTGCATAGAACTACAGGCAAGATTGAAGGATGATGTATGGACGCACACCACTTCAACTGCGATGTTTATTCAACGTATGTGGTCTCAGCATACAACTCAAAACAGCATACATGTACAGTACTGCCCTTCTTAGGTAGTATATGATTGTAAGATACCATCACCGTTCGACATGTTAAAAAACAAAAGGTGTAAGACAGTAGAAACTGTTAAAGAGTTCGCGAGACTAATAAAGGAAATACGGGACAGAGTGCGCTAGCTTAATACCAGGACGCTAGAAAAGGAAGAAGAAGCTGGAAGCCACTCAGCAAGAATTCCGCAATACAAGGCTGGCCAATGGGTAATGTAACCGGCTTATTGTACTCCAAACACGAATATGAGACTTTTTTTGCCAACTATGAAGGGCCATGTCAAGTTGTGGAAACTACGTCATCAGTCACTGTCACGATTCATTTGCGGCGAGGACGACAGTTGTACGTGTGGGACGTTTGAAATAGTTTCGAGGGATTCCGGAAGTTATTCCAGTATTTATAGATTAGAACCGGACGGAAAAGTGAAAATCATGGTACAGGAGAGTTAGCGTGAAGTTTTGGACGAGTCAATGACTACAAGTCCTACGAGGTAAGCGTGGAGTAACGTTTTCTGTTTGAAGGTGTGAGCGTAGCATAAGGTATACTGTAGGCGAGATGAACTGCTGCGAGGCATCAGGTGACTTTGGTGGGAGGAAACGGTAATGGGTATCGCTGGCCTCAGGTTAAACATGTCAGGGGACAGGATGTTGCGGACCATAGCCATGCTCAGATGATCATCGGAGTACAAACATTGTGGAACCTGCGCCTGGAAGGGGGACTGCTGTTCGTAAAGCAAGAAGATATGTTCACCAGTCAGCGATGGGCGATAAAAATGATATTCAACCCATGCGAGATATGGAACGAAGTGAGACAACGGAGGAAGCATTCGACAGTCTGTGGCATGGTGTGGGAAAGCGCGTAGTGATAAAAGGAATTACAGAGATTTGTGTGAGAATACACAGGACTTCTGAGAATCTAACGGACTAGATGATACCGCGTACAAGAAGGAGGAAATGTTGAATCGATGTAGGGGGAAGACTTCTGTGTCTGGCACAGGTGAGGAGGAGGACTTTAGGATGAATTATGTGGTGGAAGGAATGAAACAGTCACTAAAATAATACAAGGCAGCAAGCGAGTGACAAACGCAAGTTAGGAGAAAGACGTTTTAAATAGTACTAGGTTATTAAGGTATTTGACTAGGGAAGTAATGAACTGCGCGAAAACTGTAAAAGATTCAGTGAACCGGAAGCTGAAGTGGGGTATTGGATAGGGAAGTAGCGGCAACGAATAAATTGTAGTACTTGGAGAATAGTGTGTGGGAAGCTCTCAGAGAGGTGTCAGAATATGGAGCAAGCCGTGTGAGGACGACGGGGAATAAAGTTTGTGTAACCAGATCAGTACCAAAGGGGGCTGAGGAAAGTGCAAAAAAAGCTACCACTAGAATTGAAATTGGTCTTTAAACCTACACATGTAAACGTTTCTCTTCTATTTTAACCTAGCCACGGCAGAATCAAGGACCGATGGAGCAAAGCAGCGCATTTTTGTTTTCATGCTACTAGCAGAGAAGCAGTCACGGTACCAACAATACGTATCCCATTAATTGATGGATATAGAAGTTCGTCAGTGTGAAAGTGCAATGGTTACTATTGACTGCAAAGGACAAGAGCACGCATGTGAAAATGGAAGAAGCGAAGTTTGAGAAGTGTTACAGAGATGAGGTTACCGTTTGTCTGAAGTGTAGTGAGAGAAGTTCAAAACGCTTGCACGGTAAAGTTACCACTGGGACAGAAAAGAGAGAAGGATTGAAAAACAGAGACGACTAGGCCTGATTTGTCATTTCAACAGATTGAGGCACATTGGTTGTACTCTAGAAGGTGATAACAGTAGCCAGTTGTTTCGAACAGGGGAGGTTCATGACATTCAAAATGCTAGAGCTAGACGGAAGTGGATTACTGATACACGGGACATTGTGTGAAACAGCGGTGCCAACTTTCTGTCTACCTCGCACAATTTCGGGAATAACCCACCTGAAAATTTCACAGCCTCGACTTCTTCGGTCAGAGAAATTTGGGAGATATTACCAGCCGCGAATGTGGCTATGTTGAACCAGACTTTAGGATCCGAGTTTATTCCGTCCGTAGACAAAGTCATTAACGAGCAGGAAGGACAAGTCTCCGTGGAGACAATGGTGCGGCATATTATCAGCACAGCGAGATACAGTACCAAAGAGAAATCACGCTAACCATAATTATACCAGGTACGACAACGATACTTCCTTCGATAAGCGAAGCCCATGTTTACACGTGGAAGAAGCGAAGCAAAAGACGAAGATAGGACCCAGCCACAGTTGAAATCCCGATGGAATGGATTCCCAGAGCCTAGGAGGCAACAGAGAGAACTATGAATTAAGCTGTAAGGAAGTGATGAAGTTCAGGATAAGTAGTACATTAGAGAAAATAATTATGAAACTAATCTTGAGAAAAATGGAACCCAGCTAAGAGGGCCATCTGTCTGAGAATTTGTCACCCTAGTTTTGTATAAGACAACCCAAGGGACTGGATCTTGTAGAAGAGGACGAAAATGCAGCACACCGACAATATTCGGTCGTAAACGTGCCAGAAGTCACATCAAAGATCAAACGAGTGCAGCCCAAAAGCATACTAATAACGAGCCATTTTGTGCTAAAGTCACTTGTTTCAGTATCGTAGCTCTACAACAATGAGGTTGTGACGCTTGGATGTGTCATGTAGAATGCTATGCTGTTCATGGGCTACGGTTTGCTTATGTGACAGGGTACTCCACTCTGAAACCACGGGAGCTCGAGCCGCCGCCACATCGGACGAGTACCTGCTGTGGGACTCAATTTGTTGGCCATCAGCATAGGGCAGTGTGTCACAGGCTGGGTTACATCACCTGCACGCTTCCTGCTGCACAGCACGGGGTCACGAGTCGCGCCACCGAGCTTGTCGTGGCCGTTGGGGCCAGAGTCGCCGCTGACGGAAGAAGTTGCGTCACGCACCACCGCTTGGCCGCCACTGTGCTCTGTCAGCACTGTTGTATGACACACACACACACACACACACACACACACACACACACACACACACACACACATAAGCAAGCGTGAGCACGCATGTACCCTAGCACGCATTCACACACTCACATGGAACCACTGGACGCCTCTGCCACGCTGCTACTGCCTGTATTGAACCAAGACAGGGAACTGTAGTAAAGACATTTTGGAACTTCTGAGTGTGTGTTTCGCGCCACACACCATCTCCCTGCACACTTCCGGCTCCCCTTCACATAAAAGGTTTCGTTACTGATAAGTACATAGGAAAAAAAATTCATGAAGTTTAAATTTATATATATATTGTTAACAAGTTCCCATTTACCCTAACAGATTTTTTTTTGTTATTGCCAACCTACATTGTCTACTTCCGCCATCGCACTTATTTTTCTAGGTAAAGAAAAACTATTACCTTTAGTGTCTCATTACATGCTCTGTCTGGCAGAAGACCTGCGTTATCAGCATCCCTCACAGTTTTCGTTTCTGCTCGCTCTTCCCACTTCGTCATTGCTTTCCTTTTCAGCATGCTCAGTGCTGGTATTTAGTAACTTTGGGGATAGGCTACAACACTGTCACACTCCTCTCTCAACTAATGGTTTCTTTCATGTCATTCGGTTCTACAGTATGGTTTATGTACAAACTGTAGATAACCGTTTAGCTCCTGTATTTTATCCCTGATACTTTCAGAAGTTCAAAGAGTATATTCCAGCAAATATTGTCAATAGTTTTCTCAAAACGTGCAAGTACAATTTAATGTATTTTCGCTTTTCTTCATCTTATAAGTCATATGGTCAATATTGCCTCTCTTGTTCCCACATTTCTCCAGAACACGAACTGATCATCGCCAAGATTGGCTTCTACGTCTTTTCCCCAATTTCCTGTACATAATTCGTGTCACTGTTCTCCGACCATGATTTATTAAAATGATTGTACGGTCATATCCACACCTGTACGTATCTGCCCTCTTGGGAACTGGAATTATAACGCTCTTCTTGGTGCGTGAGGATACTGTGGCTGTCAAATATATCTTGAGAACGTTCCGGAATAGATATGTCATGACTGGCTCTCCCAAATGTGTTTATAATTATTAACGAATGTAGTCTGTTGCAAGACCCTTGATTCGACTTAAATCTTTCAGTGCTCTGAAGAATTTTTCCATTATATATGCTTCTTTTTCCGTTGTGTATGCCTTCCATATTTCCAGGTTTCAGTCTTCAATCCATTTCTTACTGTTGGGTTGAAAAATAGGCACTTAATATTAATACAGATTCACTGTTTTCCAATGTTTTCCTAATGTATCTGTAGGTCGCATCCGTATTTCCATAGCCATACATGCTTTGCGTTTCCCCTCTAATCACTCCCGCTTTGCGATTTTCACTTTCCGTTAATCTCATACTTTAGATGTTTGTAATCGCTCTGTTTTTATATTTTCTCCTTCTGCCCTAGAAACTTGTATACATGTAAAGAGAAACCAAAGCTGTCAGTTTTCGGGAATAATGTACTTCAGAAGCTTCATTTCAGTTATAAAATGATTATGTTGAAACCCAATCTGCCATATTCAGTCTCACTCAGCATGAAATGTACTGTCACATGTTACCATTCCAGGCGCTCCAAACGTAAAATGGTCAGACAGACTTGCTGGTTGTAGAAGGTACTAGCATTAAGTTGATTAGTAGCGCTCCCTGGCTTGTATCGGAAGTTTTTCTCGATGTGTTTGGATAAGCTGTCCGCTATCTTGACATTTTCCCCAACTCTGTTAATTTAACATACGCCAAAACTACAGAAAACTGGGGCGCAAAACAGAAAAATACGCATAAAGGTTAGATGTTGATTACTAAAACAGCTCTTGCCAAAATCCGCTCTTTACAGGACAGTGAAAAAATTATTTATACAGTTGTAATGTAACTGCAGTGTCCAAGAAGGCATCAGTATCTCTCCATGACCCACAATAATATAAGAAGCTCTTCCCTCGTGGGCCGAAAGAGAAGCTTGTACAAACTCTTAAACATTATTGATTATAACGATGATAATCTGCTAGGCCTTATTCAGGGAACCTCACAGCGCCTGAAAATTGTTATGAACGCTTGTGTTTGGCGTATCCGTGATGGTCGACTCTTTCATCATATTTCACTATCATATTCACAGCTACTCTGGCTGCATGCAGACCAGCACGGAGGCTTCCGTACCCTCTGTCTGCTCTATTGACTTATCAACGTACACTGTCACTCCTATCTCTCCTCATCACTATCGCTCTTGTCTGAATAACATGGCAAGCACATCCGTTCCCGCCGGCCGAAGTGGCCGTGCGGTTAAAGGCGCTGCGGTCTGGATGTTTGTGATGTCCTTAGGTTAGTTAGGTTTAACTAGTTCTAAGTTCTAGGGGACTAATGACCTCAGCAGTTGAGTCCCACAGTGCTCAGAGCCATTTGAACCATCCGTTCCCATCAGAGGAAAATTATTTCTGTTCCACACCATAGTTCAACCACTTCCTTGAAGTCGTTCTCAGTAGAGTGAACCCGACACTGCAGTAACCTCCTGCGTTATATTAGAGAACTGGACGACATCTACAGCTTCAAAAGACATGTCTGCTAAAGCAATATTAATGAATCCCATTGCCCCTGTGCGTACTCATTACCCTTGCACATCCTTCTTTGTAGTCAGATCTTCCTCATTTCCCTGTATTCTTAGCTAGTGCTCTCTCCTTGAACTTCCTTTCCCCTTAACAAGCCATGTTAGAAAACATCTATGTTGTACACCTATAGAATCCTTTTATGTCTGCCGTCATAATTACTAAATCTTTCATGAGGTGGGGCTTTACAGCTGTAAAATAATTGTAAAACTTCATTGTAGGTGACTACCAACCGTTTGCTTTCATGCTCAGTTCTTTCGGTATCGTTCAGTAGACCATTACCAAGCCGAAACCTAACGATCAGACAAAACCTCTAAAGTGCACGGGTTACAATATGCTGACAACATAAAAATTATGGCGATAAATAATGTAGAAATTACTTACAAAGCATAATTACTTACAAAGCTTGCCACTACAACGTTTGAAGTAACATACTCGATGTCGGTAGAAAAACATAACTTCTGTTACAATAAATAATCTCCAAAAGACACAGATACGTAGGAGACGCACACAAGACGATCATACATTTCAAACTGAAGGAAACTGTAACGGTCTTGTCGTAAAAAAAAAAAAAAATAAAATAAAATAAAATCTAACAGCAAAGCTGAAATACCTTTCACCTTTGCTGTTAAATTTGTCATTGCTAAGAATCTTGGACAAAGATCGTTAGAGAAGGTCTGTAGCTGTAACATCGATAATAAATACATATCACAGGAGCATGTGCATTATTTTCTAGTACACCGATTTAACAACGATGTGAACAGTGAAGTGGGTTAAATAACGTATTTAAGAAACAGTATCACATACAGTGAGGTGACGTGTGGTGAAGAAAAGCTTTACAAAACATGCAATGTGAAATTAGTAAAAAGTTAATAACAGAACATTGAGTTAACTATCTTTAAGCTTATGTGTCATACATTAGTGAATTTGAGAAAACTAGTGTTTTTTAATCATATCAAGCAAAGCAGTGTGGTCTCGAACAGTGATAATAAAGATACAACCGTATATATAATGAAAGGATTTATTATCACAGCGATCTATTAATAATGTAAGTATAATAGCTATTCAAAACCGTGTTAACATTTTCAAAATGGGAAAATTGTATGGGGTGTCTTATATGAACAAATGTAAAAAAAAAAAAAAAAAAAAAAAAAGACATCGTATTAAGTGAAGTCATAAATAAAACGTTAATAAGAGGGTGCTGTAGATTATATATAAGGGTTCAATATACATTGGACATTTATTTATTAGATACAGCATTTACTGAGGATGTGGGACGAGGGGGGTGGCGGGGGAGGGGGGGGAGCGGGCTGTGATTGAAATATTTATTGGTTACCAATATATGTTACGGAAACGAACATGAGCTTATCAAGGGATATAGAACGTGTTAAAACACAAAAGGGATATGGGCTGGGACTGGAGGCGAGGGGGAAGAAAGAGTCGGGGGAAGTAAGTATTATTTACTCAGATTGCCTCTACAGACAAACCACTTTAATATTGTTTGTCATGTTAAAACTGTTATTTATTAAGTCACTATGATGTAAGAAAGATGTTGTACGTCTGAAACCCTGGTCCCATGTAAGAGAGAGCCTGGTGGCTCTAATCAGCTCGGGTTGTGTAGACAAATATTTTGCGAGACCTTCTTTAGTCCATATTTCCAATCCACATTTCCAACTATGATAAGATTATCCAAATGTGAATGTAACTTCTTCTTCTGTCCGGAGTATGGGACTACGCTTGGTCAATATCCAATAAAACAATACCAATCGCCGTTATAACTGCTGTTCCGTTTATTCAGCTCTTTCTGATTAAAATCATCGCAAACTTCTGCATTAGCAATCAGAGGGAGCAGATGTGAAACCCACTTACAATATGTGATCAAAGGTATCCAGACACCTGATTGAAAATGACTTAAGAATTCGTGGTGCACTCCATCGGTAATATTGGAATTCAATATGGTGTTGGCCCACCCTTAGTCTTGATGAAAGCTTCCACTCTCGAAGGCATACCTTCAGTCTGGAGATGGAAGGTGTCTTGGGGAATGGCGGCCCATTCTTCACGGAGTGCTGCACTGAGGGGAGGTATCGATGTCGGTCGGTGAGACCTGGCTCGAAGTCGGCGTTCCAAAACATCCCAAAGGTGTTCTATAGGATTCACATCAGGACTCTGTGCAAGCCAGTCCTTATCAGGAATGTTGTCCTGTAACCACTCTGCTACAGTCTGTCAATTATGAACAGGTACTCGATCGTGTTGAAAGATGAAATCGCCATCCCCGAATTGCTCTTCAACAGTGACCGCTACGGTCGCAGGTTCGAATCCTGCCTCGGGCATGGATGTGTGTGATGTCTTTAGGTTAGTTAGGTTTAAGTAGCACTAAGTCTAGGGGACTGATGACCACAGATGTTAAGTCCCATAGTGCTTAGAGCCATTTGAACCATTTTTTGTAGGCCAGCGCTGTGATAGTGCCACGCAAAATAACAAGGGATGAAATCCCCCTCCATGAAAACACCACCACACCATAACACCACCGCCTCCGAATTTTACTGTTGGCACTACACACGCTGGCAGATGACGTTCACTGGGCATTCGCCAAACCCACAAACGGCCATCGGATCGCCACGTCGTGTACCGTGATTCGTCACTTCACACAACGTTTTTCCACTGTTCAATCGTCCAATGTGTACGCTCCTTACACCAAGTTTGGCATTTACCGGCGTGATTTGTGGAGCAGCCGCTCGACCATGAAATCCAAGTTTGCTCACCTCTCGCCTAGCTGTCATAGTACTTGCAGTGGATCCTGATGCAGTTTGGAATTCCTGCGTGATGGTCTGGATAGATATCTGCCTATTATATACTACGACCCTCTTCAACTGTCGGTGGTCTCCGTCAGTCAACAGATGTGATCGGCCTGTACGCTTATGTGCTGTATGTGTCCCTTCACGTTTCCACTTCACTATCACATCGGAAACAGTACACCTATGGATGTTTATTAGTGTGGACATCTCGCGTAAAGCAGTATGACATCAGTGACACCTGACCACTTTATGGAGTAACTGGCAGTAGGTGGCAGCACAGGGCACCTAGTATGAAAAACGTATGTTTTTGAGAGTGTCCGGATACTTTTGATTACACTGTGTGCGTTCCTGTCAAGAAGAGCAGATGGAAAGAATTTAAAAAGAGAGAAAAAGAGGAAAAGAGAAACAGTCCTCATCTGCCGTTCTGTCCGACACTTCTGTGAAAGTGTTTTTCTTTTGTCATACTATAGCCTATATCATAACGTCGTAACGGCACGATCAGTTAGAGTGGGTGAGGTTCTGTGACGCTACATGAAAGCGAAGTCCAGAAACCCACAGGCAGAGTGTGACGTTTATATCACGAAACGGGAAGTAATAAAATTTGCAGTGGCTGAAATCATACTAAGTTCCTTAGTTTGCACTAACTTCAGTGCTAAAACTTTATGGTACGATCGTATTTACTTAAATGCCATACAGCATCAGGCTGCAGTAGAATGAGCCAAGCTGCACGTAGTGACTTGAGGACGCATCTCTCGCTGTAACGTTTCTACAATTTCATATTGGCAGATGTGTACCAGTATTTAAATTAATTCAGTGATATCTGTTTTATTAAGTTATACTAGGGTCTACGCTAGCGACCTTATCACTACCGCCGGCCGATGTGGCCGAGCGGTTCTAGGCGCTTCAGTCTGGAACCGCGGGACCGCTACGGTCGCAGGTTCGAATCCTGCCTCGGGCATTGATGTGTGTGATGTCCTTAGGTTAGTTAGGTTTAAGTAGTTCTAAGTTCTAGTGTTCAGAGCCATTTGAACCATTTTTTTATCGCTACCTATATTAACACCGATCCAACTGCGCTCGCTACGCTGCCTTGTCATTGGGCTTTGGTAACGTTCCCCCACTAGTTCACAAGCTAGTAGACCCCTCTGACTGCATACTCGTATATAAATGTTCCTTTAATGAATTGCCTAACAGTATGATAATAGCACTCTTATAGGTGTACAATAGTGCCAATCTAAACGGTATGTCGGTTATAATACTCTTCCTGAGATAGAAAGTGAAGCACCCAGAAGAAATCGTCTGATACCAATCAAACACACACACACACACACACACACACACACACACACACACACACCAACGGCCCCTATGTAAGTAATTATTGTTCCAATTCTGTGACAGGCAGAGCAACCTCCAGATATTCTTGTCAAGTGTTGAGTGGTAGATGAGGGGCGTGATCTTCAAGTACCGAGTGATCACTCTGAAGGACATGGAGATGGCACGTGGTTGAGTGTGATAACGTTAGAAGCATCTGACAAATGTGTTAGGGCTGCATTGTGTGTGTCGATTTGGCCAGCTGATCCAACCGTGCAATATCTAGATTTGTGTGGAATTCGGGAAAGTGATGCAATATCGAAACATGAGGGACAGGCATTCTCGTTAAAGTTCCGGTCGACTACCGTGAGGGAGTGCTGCCGTACTGTGCACCAAACGCACTATAGCCCCTTCCTTCTGCACCTGCCATCAGAGAGCAATTAATAGACTGCTTGCAACATTCTGTGTCATCCTGCGTCATGCGTCAGAGGCTAGCAACGGGTTTAGGAAATACCATCCTTACGCGTAGGCTGCCGTTATCACAACACAATCGGTTGCGTTTGGAGTGATGGACTGCAGAAGAATGTCATCACACTGTATCCAGCGATGAATCGCGGTTCTGCACAACATCGAATGACCGTCACCGGTAGCCGCCTTTGGAGAGGTTGAAATATTTCTATAACCTGACATCGGTGACATCCTTGGTGCTACTCATCCTTGGTGCTCTTCTAACACTAACAAAAGACATCCTTTCAGCCTCCTCTTTACGCAACAACAGCAGCAACAGGAGCAAAACACGAATGTCTACATTCAGTGTCACTATTTCATTTACAACGTAACGCAGTGAAAAAATAAAAAAAATTATCCAACTCGAAGGCCCCAGAAAGTGTCTAACTGAGCAACATTATTTGAATGGTTCAAATGGCTCTGAGCACTATGGGACTCAACTTCTGAGGTCATTAGTCCCCTAGAACTTAGAACTAGTTAAACCTAACTAACCTAAGGACATCACACACATCCATGCCCGTGGCAGGATTCGAACCTGCGACCGTAGCGGCCTCGCGGTTCCAGACTGCAGCGCCTAGAACCGCACGGCCACTTCGGCCGGCAACATTATTTGACTTTTCTTCTTTATTAACATTTCTCTGACCGGGGAATCTCCTCATCGCAACCCCCATAGATTTAGTGCTAAGATGGCCCAGTGGATACCTCGCTAGAAACTGAAAAGAGATAAAGCATGAAAACAGAAAGAACGTGTACTGAAATGTAAAAAAAAAAAAAAATAGAAACAGTGAACGGTCAAGGCTCAAGATGTGTAACATCGAGCGAGTTGGAGCAGCCAGGAGTCGTAGTTCTGTGGCCACGGTGTTGAAATGCGACGGGAGAGATCCGCGCTCAGGTCTCCGTCGTGGCCTTTTTTCCCAGAAGATTATGAACTGGAAGGTAGGAGACGAGGTACTGGCGGACGTAAAGCTGTGAGGACGGGGCGTAAGTCGTGCTTGGGTGGCTCAGTTCGTATAGTTCGGCCCTAGCGGCTGTGCGAAGCGGAGGTCCAATACTTCCGCCTGTGCGGCGTGTGCGAGTGTTTGTTTACTTGTGGACTTGCGGGCTAGTAACAACGATCATGGCGAACAAGTACAGGAAAACTACATTACGATTCAATTTCTACAAGGACTACGAACGGCCAAAGGCCTTAGCAGTGGAACGATTCATACGAGAGGAAGTAAAGATACCGCCAAACGATATTATCTGAATTCACCTGTACATTATTAGTCCCACGGTGTATGTTAGGATGGTAAATGACGCGGCGTGTGAGAGAATTCTACAGGCGAAAAAGCAGGTCTCCGATTTTGCCATAGTGACGGAAATGTCGGCACGGTAACTGTAGAATATGCTGGTCTGGGTGTACGGACAATACGTGTTTTTGAGCTACCATTTGAGCTCCCGGCTGACGAAGTTATCGAGGATTTTAAGCCATACGGCACGGTACATGGTCGCAGGGCAGAACGCTGGACACAATTCACCACGTACCCCGTTCTTAACGGAGTGCGACAGATCACTATTGATCTTCAGAAGCTTGTACCGTCCTATCTGACAATTGGTGGTTGTCGGGCGGTGGTGATTTACGACGGTCAACCACGTACATGGTCTGTCTGTGGCCAGTAGGGACACTTTTTTTTTTTTTTTTTTTTTTTTTTCACTTGCCGCCCTGATTTTACGACCCACCACCTAAGTGCTTAAGGTGGGTCTATTTTGACCACTTGGCCGCTACGACCGGTGTGCGGACTCTGATGTAGTTGATGAAACTCACACCAGTTCCCGCATCCGGTCGCACCGTTGCCCGTGTCCCGCCACGTGGAGGCGGGTCTGTGCTTTTTTTTTTTTTTTTTTTTTTTTTTTTTTTTTTTTTTTTTTTTTTTGCAGCTTTCCCAAAACCGATTTAACAAAAATTTTACAAAAATTAATTTTGAATTGGAAGAAGGAAATACAAGGAATAGTTTAGTCTGAAGAGGAGAAAAGACGATAGGAAAGGAAGAGATGATAGTCCCACCACCGTAGGGGACTGAGGATGAGCGTCTTGGGATTTATCTTCAAGCCTCTGATCCTCAGTCCCCTAACCTTAGCCTAGGAAGTTCTATTCTATTCTAGTTGTGGCGTTTGATATCTCTATTTATGTTCTGTCTGGTTACTTGTATACAGGTTTAGAGTGCCGTGGTAGCTGATGGCAATTGCGACGGTGCGCCGACACTGTTTGTGTCTAATTTTATACATTAATCTATTGTCAGTTTTAGGTCTACTTATGTAAGTCTATTGCATGTCAGTTGTTTTATATTGAGACTTAGTTTAGTTCTTCCACACTATGGTGTCTGTCTGGGTGCTGCATATAGGTTTATTGTCTGTGTGGTCTTCTGTTCCTGTATTCTTTGTGGCATTCGTCAGAAATTTTGTCTGTTAGTGCGTTCAGTATGTCCCAAAGTTCAGGTGTTCTGATCGCGTCGTATATGTGTTCCTCTGTCTGTAAGTGTTGTATCCCAGGTGTGTTCCTGTGCTGTCCGTATTTCCCGCAGAATAGGATTGTGTGTTCGGGGGTTCCCATACCTCCACATGTACACGTTGATGTGTCTCTAAGACTCACGCGATTTAAGTGCGTGGGATAAGGTCCGTGGCCAGTCAAGAAATGCACCATGCCGCGGCTAGGATCGGCATGTTTCATTCTTAATCTTTCCGTTATGTTCGGAAAAAATGTATAGACTCTCCGTCCCTTATCACTTGTGCCCCATTCCTGTTGCCATGTGTCGATTTTCCATTTTTTGAGGTCCCGCTTATTGTTCAGCGGGGAACCAGTCAATATGTTGACCTGGTCTAGTCTACCCATCTTTAACCAGTACAGAGCGGCCCGATATTTGATTGTGATATCTATCGGGAAAATTCCTAGCACGACACACAGTGCTTCAACTGATGTAGTGCCGAAGGCTCCCGATAGTCGCAGAAGGACGCTTCTCTGCCCTCGCCTAACCGCTGTTCTGTTTGTGACGAGGTTGAGTCTGTGCGCCCATGTACTGGCCGCAAAGCTTAGCACTGATTCGAAGAGTGCGCAGTGGTAAGTTCGTGTGACTGACAGAGGAAGTCTGTATTGTCCTGAATTAATCCTTGCCAGTTTATGTAGTAATTTTTCTGCCTTGTTTGTTGTTATTCTGATATGTTCATGGAAGTTCAGCTTCTCATCTATGTATACGCCCAAGTAGCGGGTTACCGTCATTCTCTTTATGTTGTTGTTCTGTATTTTAATAGATGGATTGCGTCTGAGTTGCCCTTTGAGCAGTGTGTATGTTGTTTTGTTGCCCGCTATCTTGAGTTTGTTTGTGTTGCACCATTGTGTTATTGTCTGCAGTGTGCCACTCGCCTTCTCCTCTAGCTGGGCTCTTGTATTTGTTGAGATGACCACCAGTAGGTCATCTGCATAGGCGACAGCACCGTCTGTCCTCATATCCTCCTCCAGCAGTTGCAGGAGAGGTTCAAAAATTATGTCCCAGAAGATGGGTCCACAGATCGATCCCTGCGGACATCCCTTGGTAATTTTCCTTATTACCTTCCGGTTGCCCACGCGCCATTCCACTATTCTGTCTCTGCAGTAGTCTAAAAGACTGTTGTATAGGGCTGCGGGTACTTCCATCTGGCGTAACCTCAGAAACAGTGCTGGCCACCACAGGTTGTCAAATGCTCCTGCGATGTCTATCATGATTGCCAAAGAGTATGTTTTATCTGTGTTTTGTATGATTTCTAAAGCTCTGTTTATTGCATCATCGATGCTTTTCCCTTTCCGAAATCCAAACTGGTGGGGATTCATTCCAAGTAGGGTTCTGTGAGCCTGCAAGCGGTCACACAGTAGCCTCTCTTGGATTTTTGCCATGGTGTTTATGAGGCATATTGGTCTGTAGGATTTCGGATCTGATTGGTCTCTGTCTGATGATTTTCGTATGATGACTGCATTTGAGGTTTTCCAGACTGTCGGTACACGGCCTAGCCTTAAGGCGTCGTTTAGTAGTTCTGTTAAGTATGGGGTGATCTGTGGTGCTAGCCTCTTAAGCACTTCTGCATGGATCCTGTCGGGTCCAGGTGCTTTTTTATTCTTTAGCTCTCTTATCGCTACCGCAACTTCCTCGTGCGCAAAGGGACAGGTGACGGCGTCGGTGTTATACTGTTCATGAAGTTCTTGTCTGAGTGTGATCTGTTCCTGTGTGTCTGAGTCTGTGGCATCTTCCGGGAGGAGTTTGTTCAGCAGATATTGTGCTGTGTTTCTCCATCCCGCTGTCATTGTGCCGTCTTCCTGCCGTAGCGTGCTTAATGCCAATGGGGTCTTTATTTTTTCTGTCAGGATCTTGTATTGTTCCCCCCAGATATTCTGTTGTGTGTGTGTGGTCAAGTAGCTCTCCCAATGTTGTTTCCTGGTCTGAAATAATGTCTTTTTGAAGAGTTCTTTGGCTTCCCTATATGCAGCTAGTCTCAGTAGTTTGTCTCTTTGTATCCATGTCCTCTGGTATAGTTTTCGTTTCCTTGTCATGTCACGTTTGAGTCTGGTTAATTCGTCTGACCATGGTGTTTCCCGTTGTTTGCTGTGTGTGTGCATAGGTATTGCTGTTTCTTGTGCTGTTTGGATGATTTGTGTCAGTTTGTGTGCTCTGTAGTCCACGCTTCCCTGTATGTTGTATATATTCTCATTTTGAACAATTTGTTGTAGTCTGTCCCAATTCGCTCTTTTAAAGTTGAAGTGTGTTGTATTGTGTGTGGTGCGATAATTGTTTGTTGTGAGACTTATTTCTATTATGTTGTGATCACTTGTGGTCAGAGAGTCGTGTATGGTCCATCTTTGCAGTCGTCCTAATGTTCTGTCATTCGCCAGAGTAATATCGATTTTGGTGGCAGATCCGCCTGGACCTCTGTATGTAGGTGTAGGTCCGTCTTCATTTATAATATGTAGTTGTGTCTCCTGTATGACGTCGTTGACTTTCCGTCCTCTGTCGTCCGTTCTGTCCGAGTGCCATAGTGTGGATTTAGCGTTGATATCTGCACATATAATTAGGTTCTTATTTCTAGAGTATTCAGCAATGTCTTGTATCATATGTAGGTATGGCTCTATGTCGTCACTGTACTGTGCGTATAGTGATGAGACCACCCATGTGTCTCGACCCTTAGTTATTTCTGCTGTGGCCAGATGACTGTTACATAGCTGCGTAATCTTAGTGATATTTAAAGTTTTGTTGAGGACAACTATGGCAGCCTTGTAGTTTCGTCTGTCTGAGATTGTGACAGCGTCCCAGGGTAGGGACACCTCAGGTCGAACTGTATGCAACGGCGGATTACGCAACTGCCTTCAGATGTGCGGGAGCCGTCGCCGGCGATGACAGTACTACCAGCCGGCCGGTGTGGCCGAGAGGTTCTAGGCGCTACAGTCTGGAACCGCGCGACCGCTACGGTCGCAGGTTCGAATCCTGCCTCGGGCATGGATGTGTGTTATGTCCTTAGGTTAGTTAGGTCTAAGTAGTTCTAAGTTCTAGGGGACTGATGACCTGAGCTGTTGAGTTCCATAGTGCTCAGAGCCATTTGAACCATTTGAACAGTACTACCGATCACCTATACCAAAGCCCTCACTGCGTCCGCTGATGACCGAAAGTATACAGCCCCGGTGGAAGATCAAGATGGCACTCTCCGAATTCTTGTAGCGACGTCGGGATGACAGAGGATGCTGCTCCATCGGGCAACATCAGAAGAGACCGAACTCCCACCAAACACACTGATAGTACACGAAGCAGTTCCAGCCGCTATGGATGCTGTTCCGTCTGGAACGCACTCTGTGACGACAACATCAGTTTCGACCGAACTCCCGCCAAGTATAACGATGGGACTCGAAATACTTCCAGTTCCTACGGATGCTTTTATGTCGGGCAGCCGTGATTCCCTACAATATGGGGACACGGAAGGAAGATCACGCAAACAACGTTCCCCGAAAAGGAGGAAACGGCGGCGTCGCACATCTCCTCGGGATGAATTCCCTTGCCCCGACGACGATGTGCCTGTGGACCAAGACGACGCAACAGCCTCTACGAAACAGTGTGAGGCAATGGAAACTGTTCGATCAGACCCGCAGCGGTCTGTCACATTTACGGTACAGGGACGTGGTGATGCTGAAGAAGAATAACAGCCAGTTGGCTCTCCAGACGCAGATGCTGTGGCTATGGACACGAATATATCACTGCCTGGAAAGATGTGGTATGACGATATTGAAGAGGCGCCGGACGTCATACAGAGGCAGCCGCCACTCACGAAGACGGCCTAATAATTGCTGAAGGTGAAGGGAGAGGGGCGAGAGAACGTCTTCTAACTCAGCCCCCAGCGCCGATGCAGGGAGATGTTGTTGCGCCTCGACAGAGTGGGATTCAATGCCATGCGAACCGTATTGCGACATTAAATATAAATGATGTGCGTTCACCGGCCAAAATACACCTACTGAAGGAATCGATTTAGGCATCTGATGTGGATATTGCTTTGCTGCAGGAAGTCCACATAGCTGCACTCCCATACATCGCAGGCTACCAAACCTATTCGTCACATGGAGATTACAATGGGAGTGGGGTGGCAGTTTACGTCGGAGATGGCTTCCCAGTGGAAAACGTGTGTTATCTTTGGTCGGCCAGGGGAATGGCTTTCACGACGTTTGGGACATGAATCGTCAATCTTTATGCACCGTCGGGAAATAATCGGCGGCGGGAAAGGGCGCGATTTTATGCAGAAGACATTGCCCCACTATTCCATGGACGTTATGAATGTGTAATAATTGGTGGAGAATTTAACTGTGTTCTCAGCCAGAAAGGCCAATGGCCGCAAGCAAACATCAGCCAGGAGTTGCGAATCGTTATCAACGACCTTGTACTTAGCGACACGTGGGAATTACGACAGGGAGATGCACGGGGATACACCTAGGTGACAAGTCATTCGGCGAGCAGATTAGATCGCATTTACACTCCTGGAAATGGAAAAAAGAACACATTGACACCGGTGTGTCAGACCCACCATACTTGCTCCGGACACTGCGAGAGGGCTGTACAAGCAATGATCACACGCAGGGCACAGCGGACACACCAGGAACCGCGGTGTTGGCCGTCGAATGGCGCTAGCTGCGCAGCATTTGTGCACCGCCGCCGTCAGTGTAAGCCAGTTTGCCGTGGCATACGGAGCTCCATCGCAGTCTTTAACACTGGTAGCATGCCGCGACAGCGTGGACGTGAACCGTATGTGCAGTTGACGGACTTTGAGCGAGGGCGTATAGTGGGCATGCGGGAGGCCGGGTGGACGTACCGCCGAATTGCTCAACACGTGGGGCGTGAGGTCTCCACAGTACATCGATGTTGTCGCCAGTGGTCGGCGGAAGGTGCACGTGCCCGTCGACCTGGGACCGGACCGCAGCGACGCACGGATGCACGCCAAGACCGTAGGATCCTACGCAGTGCCATAGGGGACCGCACCGCCACTTCCCAGCAAATTAGGGACACTGTTGCTCCTGGGGTATCGGCGAGGACCATTAGGAACCGTCTCCACGAAGCTGGGCTACGGTCCCGCACACCGTTAGGCCGTCTTCCGCTCACGCCCCAACATCGTGCAGCCCGCCTCCAGTGGTGTCGCGACAGGCGTGAATGGAGGGACGAATGGAGACGTGTCGTCTTCAGCGATGAGAGTCGCTTCTGCCTTGGTGCCAATGATGGTCGTATGCGTGTTTGGCGCCGTGCAGGTGAGCGCCACAAGCAGGACTGCATACGACCGAGGCACACAGGGCCAACACCCGGCATCATGGTGTGGGGAGCGATCTCCTACACTGGCCGTACATCACTGGTGATCGTCGAGGGGACACTGAATAGTGCACGGTACATCCAAACCGTCATCGAACCCATCGTTCTACCATTCCTAGACCGGCAAGGGAACTTGCTGTTCCAACAGGACAATGCACGTCCGCATGTATCCCGTGCCACCGAACGTGCTCTAGAAGGTGTAAGTCAACTACCCTGGCCAGCAAGATCTCCGGATCTGTCCCCCATTGAGCATGTTTGGGACTGGATGAAGCGTCGTCTCACGCGGTCTGCACGTCCAGCACGAACGCTGGTCCAACTGAGGCGCCAGGTGGAAATGGCATGGCAAGCCGTTCCACAGGACTGCATCCAGCATCTCTACGATCGTCTCCATGGGAGAATAGCAGCCTGCATTGCTGCGAAAGGTGGATATACACTGTACTAGTGCCGACATTGTGCATGCTCTGTTGCCTGTGTCTATGTGCCTGTGGTTCTGTCAGTGTGATCATGTGATGTATCTGACCCCAGAAATGTGTCAATAAAGTTTCCCCTTCCTGGGACAATGAATTCACGGTGTTCTTATTTCAATTTCCAGGAGTGTATATCTCACGGGCTCAAGCAAATGATGTCCAGGACGCGGAACGCTGGCCATTGGCATTTTCCGATCACAGCGCTTACATCTGTACGGTGCTTCTTCCCCGTAGAGAGGTGTGGCACAGTAAGGCCCCGTGGAAACTAAACATAAAACATCTACATTATCCTGAATGCCACCAAAGGATCCTTGAGACATGGACGATGTGCGAGCGAAGGATTGGAAGGTATGCGACGATGCTTGATTGGTAGCTGACTTGTGCTAAACTGGCGCTTCGCCGTACATTCATCTCATATAGCAGGGAGATGGCAGAAGGGCGCCGCCGTACGACAGACTTATTTTGCAGCACTGTGCGACCTGGATGATGGTCCACCGGGACAGGACATCTGGATCGAACACAAAAGGATAAAAGCTAAACTAGTGGCTTTAGCTCGGAAACATCTTCAGGGAACCATGGTGCGCGGCAGATGTCACGATACGATAAGGCACGAGATTCCCTCCATGTACCACGTCTTGAATGAACGAAAGCAAAATGGATCAAATGGCTCTGAGCACTATGGGACTCAACATCTTAGGTCATAAGTCCCCTAGAACTTAGAACTACTTAAACCTAACTAACCTAAGGACATCACACACACCCATGCCCGAGGCAGGATTCGAACCTGCGACCTTAGCAGTCCCGCGGTTCCGGACTGCAGCGCCAGAACCGCTAGACCACCGCGGCCGGCTGAACGAAAGCACCGACGACGCGTTTTGGTACGGGAATTAATTACCTGCGAAGACCGAAGAGTGACTCGTCAATCGGACATTGTCTCAGCATTCGTCGACTATTACCAACACGTCTATCGGGAAGAAGCAGCCCCTCGACTGTATAGCCACGTACGTCTCCCGTACGCTTACGGTGGAAGAGGCGGGAACCTTACTGGAAGCCATTAGCTGTGAGGAAGTACATGATGCGATCGCACAAGGTGCGTTGAATCGGTCCCCAGGCATTGATGGGCTTCCTGCTGAATTTTATCGAGACTTTCGCAACGAAATGGCACCGCGACGGCCGGAAATGTACAACGGGATGTTAAATTCCGGTGCGCCTATTCCACCGGCTTTTATGGAAGGCCTCTTTGTGCCATTACATAAACCGAGGCCAGGAATTACGGTCACACATTATCGCCCCATCACCCTGCTTCATGCCGACTATAAGATCTTTGCACGGTTGCTAGCGTCCCGATGTAGTTTGTTAATTCGTAGCGTTCTCTCTCCAGAACAGACGACACCGGGTGGATCGGTGAATGTGCAAACAGCTACTGGCGAATGCCGTGATGTGATTGCCCTGGCGGAGGAGTGCCGGCTTAAAGCGACGATGGTGGCGGTTGATTTTGACAGTGCTTTTGATAAGGTGCGCCACAACTATCTGTATGCTGTACTGGAACGAATGGGATTTCCAGACCGTTTTACTGGTCTCATTAGAAGGATTTATGGGGGCGCGCAATCCTTGGTACAGGTTAATGGGCGTATAGCAGGGCCCATTCAAATTCGACGATCCATTCGCCAGGGCTGCCCTCTATCGATGCTGCTGTTCGCGATAGCGTTGGAACCATTAATTGGGAGGCTAACAAATTCTCTTTCTGGGATGGAACTACGGGGCTACACCTTCAAATGTCGTGCCTATGCGGACGACCTCCTGCAGCTCGTTCTTTCTGAGGAAGAGGTGAAGACGGTCCTTGAACTGTTGTTGGACCACAGTGTGACGTCGGGTAGTGCAGTGAACAAGAACAAATCGACGGCAATGCCGGTTGGAAGGGGCCTTACGCCGAAAGAAATCAGTCCGTTTCCTTATGTGCAACGATTCCGCTATCTCGGCATAGACTTTACCTCATCTGTAAAACATACTGCGGCAGTTAACTACCGACGTATTTTACAGACAACACGTACCATGGTCCGACATCATCTCCTGCGGCGCCCTGATCCTTTGTAGCGAGTCGAGTATCAGAACACTTATGTGGTTTCTCGAATGGTGCATATTTCGCAGATCCTGCCCCTACCACTCACGCTCGGACGTCGACTTCATTCAGCACTAGGCAATTTTGTGATGATTGGATCGCCCCTCAAGGTGCGATACGCAACGCTCACGCTCCCTATGGACAAGGGGGGGACTCGGACTTACGAATGTTCACTGCCGAGCGACGGCGCTCCTTCTAGCCACGATGCACAAGCAATGGCGTAGCGGGGGTGATTCCCTTACATCCCGCCTGCTGGATCTCCTGGTTCCAGCGTCCCTCACACCTCCGGTGGCGGTGGGCAACATTACGCCACATTTTTCACATGTATCAACATTTATCGTGGAACTTAGTTATATCAGAGACGAGCTTCCGCGCACGAGACCGCCATGCGCGACGGATTTTTATGTTTGGCTGCTACGACGGATAAGTCGTAATGTCATTGAACTCAAACACCCCAGGTTGTATTGGCCGAAGATTTGGAGACATGTGCACCAAAAATTCCATCCTACCTTCGTTCGGGCACTGTGATTCTCTATCGCTGTGGCATGTTCAACACCAACCAACGGCTCCATGCAATTGGACCAGTGAACACTCCACTACGCCCGAAATGTCGCCAAGTGGATGCCGACCATCACCGCTTAGCTTGTATCGCGGTGGAGGACGTCTGGCTCCTAGGAAGACAGATGGTGGCTTGCTACCTCCGTGTGACCCCGCAACATATTACACCTGATTCCTTCTTAAATCCGAAGAGTGACTACTTTCCGGTGAACTAAATCACAGTCGATCATCTGGGTCAAAGGTTGGACGATCGCGTGCCTCTATGGGGATGCTGCCAAGTCGCGACTTGACTTTTGGTATTTCTTGCAGCGAGCCCACAATGAGGTTCATAGATGGTCACACCTTTGCCAATTATCTTCAGGCAGTCTTCCTCGACTCCCCACGCAGTTAGGATGTGCCGGGTGCAGTCGGTGTGCACATTTGACAGCTGATAATGAACCTCACGCTTATCTCACCAATCAATACGTAATGCACATACTATACCATGAAATGATCTACATGTTCCTTTTCACAGAGTGATCTTTATTGAAAATAAATAAATAAATAAACGAAAAAAATGTTGGTAGGGCACTTGCCAGAGAAAGGCAAAGGTCCCGAGTTCGAGTCTCGGTCCGGCGCACAGTTTTAATCTGCCAGGAAGTTTCATATTATGAACTGTCTGTCCTGTCACTGACGTTTTTATTCGCTGTGTTAAAATTTGTGTCTGTGTCATGGTGTAACGTCTGTTTGCAACAGCGAGGTGTAAAGAAGGGAAATACAGACGTACTTACCTCGTATTTATTCTACACAAGTATCGCATGCTATGAATCCTGCGTTCCGTTTTGGACATTTGGCTTCTTGAATCCCTTTTTGTAGCGTAGTTCACACCCGTTTATTTGTTGATTTCATGTCTATGAGAGGCCTAAACCGGCATCTCACCTGCTCTCACTATTCATCACATTTTGTTGCGACGGTAACATATTCTTGCGGCATGACTCATATTCTGTAACCAGTGTACAGCACGACTGTTTCCAAAACTACAGAAAGACAACAGAAACGAGTCAATGACCGGACAGACAGTTCACAGTTTTGCGAAAAAAAGGGGGCACGAGGGAGATTTTAATATCATCTCACGCTTTGCACTCCAACACCGTGACCATACAACCACGACGTCGTGCTTTTTTCAGTTCGCTCGATGTTGCAAGAAAAAAAAAGTGTGTTGAATCTTATCGAACTTAACTGCTACGGTCATCAGTCCCTAAGCTTACGCACTACTTAACCTAAATTATCCTAAGGACAAACACACACACCCATGCCCGAGGGAGGACTTGAACCTCCACCGGGACCAGCCGCACAGTCCATGACTGCAGCGCCTGAGACCGCTCGGCTAATACCACGCGGCTTCGATGTTGCACATCCTGATCTTGGACCATTCGTTGATTCTATTTTGCTTGTATTTTTGACAGTTTTGTACACCTTCTTTCAATTTTCATGTTTGATCTGTGCTCAGTTCTTGACGGGCTATCCACTGGCCCATTCTACCACTAAATCTGAGGTTGTGAAATGGGAACCTTCCCTTGTAAACACTGCGATGTAAATGAAACAAAACTTGTAGTTCTCATCCTCATTACCATGTATCGACTATGAAAGCTTAAGAGATGTAAGCAATAACATTTAAGCATCTTTCGGCCAATGTGTACGGAGGGACATACAAGGTGTAAAACCAAGCACATCCGGAGATAACAGGATGCTTAAGCAAATATTTGTGAGTATTAAATGTGTAGGAATTAAGTGTAAATCTTGTCTACTAATCGTTACATTCCTCTCAACATTTCTGTTTATCAGAGAAAACTCCGTCGTAACTTACTGTGTTGAGCAGGGACACCAAACTCACTCTTTCAACTGACAATGTATGAAATTCGTGGTATGAGCGCTGTGGGGCCTCAATTTTCGTGAAAGTTTCCGATGTGGTGATGAGTCGATGTTTAAATTGCATTAACAGCCGCAAGACATCACAACGCGCAGTATACTATGAAGAGGTTCAGAGTTGAACTTGACCGCAGAGTACTTTTTGTAGAGATTTATGGATGTTGTTCTTATGGCTGTGAAGCTCATTCTCAGAGTATTACTCACAAGTATCTCAGTGCATAATATTCTGTGACATACACGGTTATTTTACGTGAATGTGAATGGTGAAATTTACGAAATTAGGTGCGAAGATGACGGATAGAAGCTGATATAGCCAGTGAGCTTGCGCGACCGCCTGATAAAGTGTAATGCGTCTCGGACAGTCAGAGATAATACGACGTGACAGAAGCTCATCAGTGCAATGAATTCTCTAGCATGATAATTAAACTTTTGAATTAAATGTAATATCAGTGCTTAGTAGTTAAATTTTAATCACGACGATGTGAAGCTTTGTAATAGAAAGACGTATACTGAATTTTGGGAGATTTAAGCGTATTGTTGGGCGGCATTAGAAAAAAATTACTAATTGGATGAAATTGCTAAGACATAGCCAGTTTGAAATCGAGTGTATGCTTTTTATGGGTTGCCAAATGAAGGCTGAAATTATATTCAATCAAAATGATTCATTAAAGTAATTATTTTATCAGTTTCACCTAATTGTAATTCATGCTGTTATTTTAAGGCAGAAACAGGGGTGTCCATCCTTTAGTTTAGCGGAAGAGCCTCAAAATAATTACGCGGTCTAAAGTTAAATGTTCAGTTCAAAAGTTTGCTGAAGTTCTCCATTCATTCGACTCCGCCACAACCAAATTTCTACATAGTAATTCGTCATTGCACTATGACGTTCCCCGCTGCTTCATGCATGCTGTATGAACAATTATCACAAAAGGAAAGAAATAATACAGTATTAAAGGACTCATGGAGGTTGAATCTATGCAGTTTACATTAACCTCCTGAAGATTATTTACCTTGCTAGTATATACCTCATTGGTTTATCAATCATGACAGGCGTTAACGACGACATTCTGGAATTTGTTTTGTTGATGAATCTCAAGTACTAATTTAGATCAGCCGGACTTGGTGTGATTGTACACTATGAGTGTGTGTATAGGACATACAAACGTATACACCAATTACAATACAATTATTAGAGATAATTCTCTACCAGAGAGCCTTTCCGCATACAGTTAGATGATCACAATTACACGGTCATATAGTAACTATAGTCTGTTACACACTAGTACATGGACGACTACTAACAACGTCATACCAGTAGCAGTAAGGACAACAGAATAAAAAACATTCTCTCCTTTAGTGACATAGAAAAACGAAGGTACTGATCAACACTGCTTAAATGAGACGACATAATTGTACCTGCTCATCAGAGGCAACTTATGAATCGACTGTCACTTCATACTATGCTTGTACTCGCAAATGAAAGAGATAATGGAAGGAAGGCCGCTTCTATACAGATCTTCAATTAACATTTTCATCTTCATGCAAATTAAAAGCGTTCTTGTGTTACTTCGCAATAAAGTGAAGAGCGCTATGACAAACTTATTTCTTATAAACGATCGATAGGTGAGACCTGTGTGATCACGGTCAGGAATTCCAAACTTTCTCCCGTTTGCTGTACGAGATGAAACTTGGCTGGAAGCTCTGATAGGCCAATAATGAAAACTTTTTCTCGGCTACGGTGTGCTGTGGCGATTGATGAGGGAGTACCTCATCCGAGGCGGTGCAAAAATGACGAACTTTTTTCAAACAGCCCGTGATTCATCGCGCAGCGGGTGTATAATGATTGAAGCTTCGAGCAGTTTCCTCTCGCACTCTTTCCCCAGCAAGCTCTGACGGCGTTAAATATATTTGCGTCAGTATAGAAAATACCACGACTTATGGATTTAAATGTTGTGTATGTAGACCGAATGAAATGATACTGCATCCACTGAAGCCACAGGGTGAGCTACACTTAACAAAATATGTGGAGAAACTACTTGACAGAAATTTAAGAAAGGTATTCCAGACGTAATATACAAGTTATATTAATGTCCTGTTTTCTAATGAATCACGCAACATAAAGCTTAATGTAAACGGGTATCTGTAGATAAACGGGAGGAGTATATCGTCTTGCACTCAATGTAATAATGTAATTAGAAGCAATGCAATTATATGAAATAACAAATGACACATATTTCAGCAATTTGGACAGGAACATATCTAAATAATTAGCACAATTTAAGAATAAGGAGAGATGGGGGATGGAATCTAAGCAATAAAACATCTGACATCTGTCACTTGACGAAACATGATAGAAAATTCTCCAATGATTTCTGAGCAGACATTTGCAAGTTTCTGTGACGAACTTAAATAATCGTGCAGCTAATTTTATGCAAAAAGTTTCACGTAGTCGTGCATCCCGTGTCGAACTGTTATCATTATAAATCCGTACTACTTATATTCCTTTGTCATATTGTTACTAAAGTATCAGGCTACAAATATGCAACAGTTTAGTTATTAATACTGTAACATCATCGCAATAAATCAATGACAGTTCACAGCGAATTTTAACTTTTCACAGTAATTTTTGAAGAATTCTAACGTCAAATTTAACTATGCTTTGAACGAGCAGAACATATTATCTATTGTCTTAGTGCTTTTGTAGGTTCATATAAAAGGGCACATTTAGTACCTGCACTTCTATATACTTCCATATTCATAACGCACCATAAACAATACCTAATAGTATTAAGATAGAAAATACTGTTGACCGTGTAGTGAGTAACACAATAATCTCAGATGTCACGACTGAGATGCTGTCTGACAGGTCTGATACGAAGAGGCTCCATCTTCCTTAAAGCACGTTACCATGGGTGTGAGCAACGGAACGCCTCTTAGTTGCTGAACAACTATATTCTACAAATAAAAATTGTAGTAGTTTCTTACTGGCTAGCTACGAACTAACAGCAACCAGTTCGTAGCATTAACTGATGTAATACCATCTTCGAAATATGTTTCCCGTCTAACATGATGCAATCTCGATGGTTATTACGTATAATGTCAACTGCATCCAGCGCTTCTTCAGTAAAATGAACAATGATGATGAAACAACGATCCCCTTAGAAACTAACATCCTACGTTCGTAATATTTTTTTCAATCAAATACAGTACGTAAAAACATGGAAAGTTGATTCAACTTTCCTATGTAGTTTTAAATGCATTTTGAACCATGGGGAAAGGGGAGTGGGCTCACAATCGATTATGTGCGCCTTGATTTGGGTCATTATTCACTTGCCCTACTATTAGCAACGCGAATCGATTGTAGCTTGTTGCTGATTATCAGTGGCACAGCGAGTCTTAAGTAGGCCTTGAGCAGCGTTGGAGGGGCAGTAAGAGCGAGGCAGTGAGTGACAGCGGACTTTAGGTCACCACGGGCCGAGTTCTGACACAGTGGGTCAGTCGGCCATTAGCTTTGTTTATGTCCAGACTTGGTGTAACTGGAGACGTCAGAGTTATGACACCGAGCTGGGAACCGCGTCCTTCTGTCCGCAGTAGTTGATTTGCCCGGCTTTAATACTCCACGCTACACGGGACTGGGTGCTTGGGGCCGCACTGGATATTTCCAGGATTATCAGATATCTGCCACATCATGCGTGTATGGACAGTACCTCTCACACTAAGATACGCCAACCTCTATTTCCTGTGCTTGTGGCTCACTGAAATAATTGAGCTTAATTATCTGTTGTACCAAAATGTTGTGCCAAACAGTTATTTGTAACCAGTTGGCTGTATAATTAATATGTCTGAAGATTATTAACGATGTTCACAATTTTGTAGAGGCTACAGCCACTTTTTTAACTAGTTCCTATTGAGTATTCATATGTATCATTTTAGGTTAAAGACCAGTTGTACTGACACTAGAAATAAGGAAAGTCATATTGTTTGTTATTCAGGACCCAGGTGGAATTAGAACTGACTTCTGACGTCAGAGATTTCGTTTACAGCTTTTCTTCTCCAACATAAATTTACTTTGTATCGCAGCATTAGCTTGCTCAAAGACTGGCTGTGTCTGAAAACTTTTAACACCTTTAACATTCAACGTGAAAGAACAATATCGATTCAGAATGCCAAGATGAATATTTTCAGACGGATTTCGGCTCATTTTGCTTCCAATGATTTCAATAGAATCTCTCTTATCCCCACTACTGTTACCGTTGCAGATAAACTGGGTGTTAATACAGTCTGCAGTAGCCTCAAAAGGGAGGAGTAGATCCTTTTGCCTTATCTTCCAGTAGCCTAGCCTAAATCAAAAGTGAAATCAATAAACACAAGATGGGGTAAGAAAAAGGAAAGAATGGAAGGGCAAACTTAGAATAGCAGCGTCATTTGTCCTTTGAATTGTTGCATTAATTTAAAGACCGCTTAATAGTATGAAGAAATAAATACAGTTATCACAAATAATTATGGGCGACAGGTGAAACTTATTAGTTCCTTACATCAAAAAACGGTTTTAACAAATGATTTTATCTCAACAACCTACAAATCACAGCACCGGAGTCAATATGAAAGCATTTAGCTGAATAAAATTTGATATGGCGGAACTTAATAAACTCCCAGAGAATAAGATCTGGCAATAATTTAACCAAAACCACATAGCAAGAAACGTTGCATGAACCAAACAGTTACGCAAAGAAAATGACAAGATTGTCGCTGTGAGTCGGTACTTAATAATTAGGTGTTACAAGCAGTGCTTCTTTACAAGGTATTTAGGCATGGAAACCTACAACACAATTTTAACATGTATACTAACTACAGGAAATTTCTGTTAAAACAAAGTATAAAGATTAATTGCAAAATCCTTTAAAACACTCAAAATAACAATTTAACCTGCAAAATTTCTCAACGGCTTATTGCCAAAGCACCTTCCCAGAATACTACGCACAAGAAAGCCGACAGTCATAACAATTAGAAACTCTAACATTAAGGTTAACCATTGAATTTAGTCTTTTACAGATACACACTACAATGAAGCTCTCAGTAACACATAACCTCCAACAGAGGCACAGTTAAATATTCTGTCAAATATTCGACTGATCAGAAATATAGACAATGTCGTCCACGTACCGAACACGTGACAAAATAGCCAGATCAGTTGCAGAAAAATTATCGAAAAATTTATCTTCTAGCGAATTGATGAAAATATCGACTAAGATGCCTGCCAGGAGGTTACACACTGTCAGGCTGTCAGCCGGACGGTATTACTTGCCATTGGAAACAAAATAATTGTATTTGACTACAATGCTTAGCAAACGAATTCGGTCAGTGATTTGCTCGTCACAAATACCTTTTTTAAAAGTAAATAGATTTTTCTCAACGATGACATTGGTCTGAGGGCGGAAAAACCACGATCTTTTTTTTACCTTTTTAACTCGAAAACGATACATGCTACAGAAAATTTTAAGAGCATAGTAATGAAAGACCATAGAATTTCGCTTGAACGCTAAAATCGGTTTCTACAGCTACATCTACATCAATACTTCGCAAGCACCTGACGGTGTGTGGCGGAGGGTACCTTGAGTACCTCTATCGGTTCTCCCTTCTATTCCAGTCTCGTATAGTTCGTGGAAAGGAGGATTGTCGGCATGCCTCTGTATGGGCTCTAATCTCTCTGACTTTATCCTCATGCTCTCTTCGCGAGATATACGTAGGAGGGAGCAATATACTGCTTGACTCCGCGGTAAAGGTATGTTCTCGAAACTTCAACAAAAGCCCGTACCGAGCTACTGAGCGTCTCTCCTGCAGAATCTTCCACTGGAATTTATCTGTCATCAGCGTAACGCTTTCGTGATTACTAAATGATCCTGTAACGAAGCGCGCTGCTGTCCGTTGGATCTTCTCTATCTCTTCTATCAAACCTATCTGGTACGGATCCCACACTGCTGAGCGGTATTCAAGCAGTGGGCGAACACGTGTACTGTAACCTACTTCCTTTGTTTTCGGATTGCGTTTCCTTGGGATTCTTCCAGCGAATCTCAGTCTGGCATCTGCTTTGCCGACGATCCACTTTATATGATCATTCCATTTTAAATCACTCCTAAAGCGTACTCCCAGATAATTTATCGAATTAACTGCTTCCAGTTGCTGACCTGTTATATTGGATCTTTCTTTCTATGTATTCGCAGCACACTACACTTGTCTATATTGAGATTCAATTGCCATTCCCTGCACCATACGTCAATTCGCTGCAGATCCTCCTGCATTTCAGTAAAATTTTCCATTGTTACAACCTCTCGATATATCACAGCATCATACGCAAAAAGCCTCAGTGAACTTCCGATGTTATCCACAAGGTCATTTATGTATGTTGTGAATAGCAACGGTCCTACGACACTCCCCTGAGGCACACCTGAAATCACTCTTACTTCGGGAGGCTTCTCTCCATTGAGAATGACATGCTGCGTTCTGTTATGTAGGAACTCTTCAATCCAATCACACAATTGGTCTGATAGTCCATAGGCTCTTAATTTGTTCATCAAACGACTGTGGGGAACGGTATCGAACGCCTTGCGAAAGTCAAGAAACACAGCATGTACCTGGGAACCCGTGTCTATGGCCCTCTGAGTCTCGTGGACGAATAGCGCGAGCTGGGTTTCACACGATCGTCTGTTTTGAAATCCATGCTGCTTCCTACAGAGTAGATTTCTAGTCCCCAGAAAAGTCGTTATACTATAACATAATACGTGTTCCAAAACTCTACACTGATCGACGTTAAAGATGTAGGTCTATAGTTCTGCACATCTGTTCGACGTCCCTTCTTGAAAACGGGGATGGCCTGTGTCCTTTTCCAATGCAGGGACAAGTTCCTTCGCGTACTCTGTGTAAAATCGAACTGGTATCGCATCAGGTCCAGCGGCCTTTCCTCTATTGAGCGATTTTAATGGTTTCTCTATCCCTCTGTTGTCTGTTTCGATATCTACCATTTTGTCATCTGTGCGTCAATCAAGAGAAGCAACTACAGTGCAGTCTTCCTCTGTGAAACAGCTTTTGAAAAATACATTTAGTATTTCGGCCTTTAGTCTGTCATCTTCTGTTTCAGTACCATTTTGGTCACAGAGTGTCTGGACATTTTGTTTTGATCCACCTACCGCTTTGACATAAGACCAGAATGTCTTAGGATTTTCTGCGAAGTCAGTAAATAGAACTTTGCTTTCGAATTCATTGACCGCCTCTCGCATGGCCCTCCTCACATTAAATTTCGCTTCGCGTAATTTTTGTGTGTCTGCAAGGCTTTGGCTATATTTATGTTTGCTGTGAAGTTCCCTCTGCTTCCGCAGCAGTTTTCTAACTCGGTTGTTGTACCATTGTGGCTCTTTTCCGTCTCTTACGACCTTTCATGGCACATACTCATCTAATGCATATTGTACGATGGTTTTGTTCTTTGTCCACTGACCTTCAACACTATCGGTACTTGAGACAAAACTTTTCTGTTGAGCCGTCAAGTAGTCTGAAATCTGATTTTCGTCATTTTTGCTAAACAGAAAAATCTTCCTACCTTTTTTAATATTTCTATTTACGGCTGAAATCATCGATGCAGTAACCGCTTTATGATTGCTGATTCCCTGTTCTGCTTTAACTGTTTCAAATAGTTCTTGACTGTTTGTCACCAGAAGGTCTAATATGTTATCGCCCCGAGTCGGTTCTCTGTTTAACTGCTCAAGGTAATTTTCAGATACACCACTTTAAAAAATTTCACTGCATTCCTTGTCCCTGCCACCCGTTATAAACGTTTGAGTCTCCCAGTCTATTTTCGGCAAATTAAAATCTCCAACCAGAACTATAACATGGTGGGGAAATCTACTCGAAATATTTTCCAAATTTTTCTTCAGGTGCTCTGCCACAACAGCAGCTGAACCAGGCGGCCTATAGAGACATCCAATTACCATGTATATAATATACATGTTGATTCTTACACAGATGACAGCAACCAGCCACATTTTACAATGCTAAATAAATTTAAATAGCGTTGTTACCGGTTTCGAACCGACGGGTTCATCTTCAGACGGGTACTTCATGTTACAGTATATGTTAAATTAGCTTTCGCCTTTCGTTTTCCAAACCGATTAAATTGCTAATGTAAAATGCATCTGAACGTGTACTATCCGTCTGAAGGTGAATCTGTCGGTTCGAAAACGGTAAAAGCGCTATTTAAATAAATAAATAGCATTGCAAATAGTGGCTGGTTTCTTTCATCTTCTAAGTAAGACTCGACCTATATTTTGTACAAAAACAGCATAAAATCGATTTAGGCGTTTAGCTACAATGGATTGTCAAAGATCAGAAATTTGTACCAACTTGGGGTAAAATTGATACAGGCCACGGTTGCCACCATCGCGGTGCCTGCGACAGGTTCACAGCCTCTGTGACCGTGTTTTGCTGCAATCTATCGCATCCACTTTACGTGCTCCCAGCACTTCGTCTCCTTTGCAGTCGATAACTCCTTCCATCTTTCACAACTGGAGAAAGTGATTTTGCTGAAGCTGAAAGGCGTCAATGTAACAGACCATCGTAACTATATGACAGACATCATGCGGCATAGGGCTATTAATATGCAGAGTTGCTTCGTTTGGAATGTAATTTGTATACTTTTTAATTGGAAGATGAAAAATGCATTTTATTTTTCAAGAGATAATTAGTAGTGATCCGTATTAATTACCTTTATTTATGGTAATCATAGAAGAGATGTCTAACAAAAAGAAAAAAAGCATGGACAATATTCTAGGAGAAACTTTAGCGATGTGAAGGTCTTGGGGAAGAACCGAGTAGTGCACCTATTATCCGTGAGGTGTATAGTCGTGATGAATGTTGAGGCAGTGCCTGTCACTACAGGTAGAATTTTTCGAGGAATCCCTTTCCATATGAAGTTACCAAACAGCTCGAATCATACTTCGACTCCGAGTTAGCCCCATACCCATTAACTGCTTTTGATGACGGCAGAATAATGCGCAAAACAAGAAAATCAGACCTCTTCAAACTGTCCGATTCATCAGTGTCAAAATGACAACAAACACAGATTTTGTTTTTGATGATGCACTCCTCTTTCACCGAGTAGTAAGGAATACTGAAGATTTTACTTTTTTTTTTTTTTTTTTCATCCTTGAGTATGTCGGGAACTTCGCCAAAAGCACTTTTCTTACAAAACGAATTTAATAACAAACTTGTTGTTATATTTTGTTTTATTTGATCGGGTATTTTCTTTAAGTCTGTTATGTATATAGGAAAACAGACCGGCATGACTATAATACATAATATTTTATCACAGTTTCAAGGTATTAGTAACAACCAAACATTATGCTGTTTAGGAGGAGGAAAATCTACAGAGGAAAGCTACATAAAGGAAAACAGTACCACAAAAAAGTCTACATACTACCATTGGGCCATCTGCCGCACAGATATCTGTTCAACGAGAATCCAGAAGGCATCGACTACTGGTCCATTACACTATTCTGGACTATACTCCTACACATTACATTACACAGCAGGACACCACACCATACTACACTACGGAAACGTCTTATCTCAATGTAGAAAGATAAATTATGTAGTTAGGGCTATCAGGTGAAGCAGGCCATTGCGGACGCAGATCCCTTGATTATTGGGAGAGCCATAGCAAAGTCGAGGCAGGGCTGGAAGACAACAAGTTCATTGTCAGGAAAGATACTAATTTGTTGGTCCTGATGACTGACCACGTAGCTGATGGTAATAAGAGGGATGAACCTGTCTCCTGTATCTTCCTTGTGAAACTAGAGAAATACAATCAAGACACATTCATTTACACCCTCAACATTTCTAAGCGCTCTGAAAAGATTTGTTTATTCAGGCCTTCAGTGGCTGTTACACCACCTCTAGATTTTATTCAACAGGACAAAATCAAATTTACAAATACTTTTCAAAAGAACGCAAATATTGAATACGTCGCCTCAGACTTCATGAAACCCAGTGCTAAACCTCATAAGACCGTTGAGGGTGAAGTGAAGTCCATTGTGTGTTTATGTACGGGTGGCAGCTCCGAACCCTTGAATTAAATTCGGCTGCAACTGAACCAGAGAGCTTCATCGAAAACTAGTAAGTTCATAAAGACATGTTTGCCTCCCACCGAAGATGCTACTCGCCAGCACTCCCAAAGTTTCTACTTGCAGATTCAGAGCAGGAAAAACACTCAGCTGGATCCACAGACATGGCGATGGGAGACTACAAAAAACAGTTTGATTCCCAATTGCAACTACCCAAGCACTTGCGCCTCAGGAACAGCTCAACACAATATCTAGGATGTGCAAGAAGGGATGCCAAGCAGTTTGTTCCCGAAGGAGCGTTTACAAAGCGCTCGGCTATAAGTAGTCACTGCAAGGCGCTTTCACGCCTTAACTCTCTAAGACGACATAATCCTCGATTAAGCGGAAATCGATGATGCGATTAACATCGTGAAGGAGGAAATCGATTTAGATCCCATGAATTGGACGACTATTGTGTCTCCCAAGGAACGTCTTTCCCGAAACACAGAAAAACACAAAAAATTGTAAATAAACCGAAAAATAAATACTTAAGGAATATTTTTAAAAATTATGAATCGTCAATTTTATATTGCAACTGAAGTATTTTTTCATCAGTAAAGCCTTTTATTCGTTACGTTTTCTTCATTTTAAACTCATTTATTATTTTGTTGGTCAGATATGGTCTTTAACTAATACATAGACCTGAATACCAAGGTAGGTAGGTTTCTAACTAAATTGCCCTTGAATTTGAATATCTGGGTGAATGTGGATGATCTGAAGTTAAAATAACCCTAATTCACAAAAAAGTCTTAGCTGGAAATTAGACCTAAATATACTTTCAAACTTCCTCATGTATCTTTGCAAGGGAGTCAGTGAATTTTGAAATTTATTAGCCCTTTTTATGTAGAATTTGATGTTCTATGACTTTCAACAATGATACTTTATTTGGGGTAGCCGTTTTTTATTTAAAGGCGTTCGAACCCGAATATAATTGACTTTTCTGCCAAGGTGCTAAAAACTGCCGATCTTTGACAACGATTGTCACAAAACGCCTGAAGCGATTTTAATTTTTAAGCAGACCATTCTAAGAGAAATGTTATGCTCCTTAATTTTGATGTTTTTAAACATTTTCTGTAGGATATATTGCTTTCGAGCTATAAGCAAAAAGCTGAAAAAAGGTCGAAAATATCGTGGTCCTTCGGCCCATAAATATTTAGCAAAAGCTTGAAACCGTCGGAAACTAATTTAACTCTTATTTTGGATGTCCGACTTTTATTAAAGTTATTTCCGTATTGTGCATATTTATTGCCCACCTAAAGTTTTAATTTGCCTGCTCTAACAACCGTGTGCAATACTTCTAGCTATTCGTGTGTCCCCACCATAAGGTAACATCTACGTCTTCATTACAGATATACACAGTCAACAATGTGCTGCAATGTCTTTACCAAGAGGGGTCTTCGATCGCTGCAGCAACAACGGAAGTCACAAGATAAACATGTTCCAGTTGGACACGCAATTAATTTTTAACTCCACGTCGCCATTCTCCTCTGAAAACTTTCTTCAGCAACTGAACAACAGCGTGCTTTACTAAGGCGTGAATGTTATTTTTGCATTGAGGGCACCGTGCGATAAAGAGGCCACAGAAGATAGGCAGCAATTCAATGGAAGCGAACAGAGACGCTTCAGTTCCAGTAATTAAAACTACAATACCGTGTCTACACAATTAAAGACGGTGAGAAGAATATTCCAGAACAATAAGGAACTTATTGCGAATATTATACTGTTTCGAGTATTTCTCGCATAGAACAATGTGTTTCCTTCTATTAATGAAGGATGCAGAAAAAAGCGATCATCCGGTCAATTCCCCTTGTATATAATGTTAGCCTCAGTTGATTCAGCATTGCCAGTTTACATGAAATGGTTGTGGTGGGCCATTGATAGGGACCGGGCCAAATATCTCACGAAATAAGCTTCAAACAAAGAAACTACACAGAACGAAACTCGTCTAACTTGAAAGGGGAAACCAGGTGGCGCTATAGTTGGCCCGCTAGATGGCGCTGCCGTAGATCAAACGGATATCAACTGAGTTTTCTTAAATAGGAACACCCATTTTTATTACGTATTCGTGTATTACGTAAAGAAATATGAATGTTTTAGTTGGACCACTTTTTTCGCTTTGTGATAGCTGGCACTGTAATAGTCACAAACGTATAACTTCATGGTATCACGTAACATTCCGGCGGTGCGGACGGTATTTGCTTCGTGATACATTACCCGTCTTAAAATGGACCGTTTAACAATTGAGGAAAAGGTCGATATCGTGTTGATGTATGCCTATTGTGATCAAAATGCCCAACGTGCTATGTATGCTACTCGGTATCGTGGACGACATCATCCAAGTGTCCGAACCGTTCGCCGAGTAGTTACGTTATTTAAGGAAACAGGAAGTGTACAGCCACTTGTGAAACGTCAACCACGACCTGCTTCAAATGATGATACCTAAGTAGGTGTTTTAGCTGCTGTTGGGCATAATCCGCACATCAGTAGCAGACAAATAACGCGAGAACCGAGAATCTCAAAAACGTCGGTGTTGAGAATGCTACATCAACATCGATTCCACCCGTACCATATTTCTATGCACCAGGAATTGCACAGCGGCGACTTTGAATGTCGTGTACAGTTCTGCCACTGGGCACAACAGAAATTGCGGGACGATGACAGATTTTTTGCACGCTTTCTATTAGCGACGAAGCGTCATTCACCAACAGTGGTAACGTAAACCGGCATAATATGCACTACTGGGCAACGGAAAATCCACGATGGCTGCGGCAGGTGGAACATCAGTGATCTTGGTTGGTTAATGTATGGTGCGGGATTGTGGGAGGAAGGATAATTGGCCCCCGTTTTATCGATGGCAGTCTAAATGGTGCAATGTATGCTGATTTCCTACGTAGTGTTCTACCAATGTTACTACAAGATGTTTCACTGCATGACAGAATGGCGATGTACTTCCAACATGATGGACGTCCGGCACATACCTCGCGTGCGGTTGAAGCGGTACTGACAGGTGGATTGGTCGTCGAAGTGCCATACCATGGCCCGCACGTTTATCGGATCTGACGTCCCCGGATTTCTTTCTGTGGGGAAATCTAAAGGATATTTGCTATCCTGATCCACCTACAACGCCTGACAACATGCGTCAGTGCATTGTCAGTGAGTACGAACATTACGGAAAGCGAACTACCCGCTATTGAGAGGAAAGTCGTTACACGTATTGCCAAATGCATTGAGGTTGACGGACATTATTTTGAGCATTTATTGCATTAATGTGGTATTTACAGGTAATCACGCTGTAACAGCATGCGTTCTCAGAAATGATAAGTTCACAAAGGTACATGTATCGCATTGGAACAACCGAAATAAAATGTTCAAACGCACCTACGTTCTGTACTTTAATTTAAAAAACCTACCTGTTACCAACTGTTCGTCTAAATTTGTGAGCCATATGTTTGTGACTATTACAGCGCCATATGTAACTAAGCGAAAAAAGTGGTCCAACTAAAATATTTATATTTCTTTACGTACTACACGAATATGTAATAAAATGGGGGTTCCCATTAAAAAAAAAAAAAAAAAAACGCAGTTGAAATCCGTTTGACCTATGGGAGCGCCATCTAGCGGGCCAACCATAGCGCCATCTGGTTTCCCCCTTCAAACTAGACAAGTTACGTTCTTTGTAGTTTTTTAGTTTGAACGTTATTTCGTGAGATATTTGGCCCGGTCACGATCAATGGACCACCTGTATATATACGTGGCAACAAGCGGCCTTGGGAACCAGAGTCCAGTGGCGCATTACTGGTGCCACAGATCATTACTTTTAGCTGTAGGTGATGCAATGCCTTATTCTCGACGAAAGTCGTGAGGTACTGGCGTAAATGAACTGCGCCTGCTGCCGTGAGGAAGGAGGCTGAGGTGTTGGCGGAACTCAACTCCTGGCCCGACATTGATATCCGCTCGGCCCGTCGCATCTTCAATGATGCCGGGCCGACTTTTCTCATGCGGATATTCACCGAATCCTCCTCCTCCATTGACCGCCTCCTCACCGAGGGAGCCCTCATCTACAATCGCCATCATAAGGTGGACCCCTCCCGTTCCCCAGTCCAATCCAACCGCTGCCAACGCTGTCTCACCTACAACGACCACGTTACCTCTGCCTGCAAGAACCCCCCCTACTCGTCCCCACTGCAAAGCTTCACACTTCCTCAAGAACTGCCCCAACCTCACCTCTCCCCCCTCCTGCAACACTTGCAACGAACGACATCCTACCTACTTCTTGAAGTGTAAAGCGAAACCTCCACCAGTCACCCCTGAGCGTCCGTCCCTGTCCGTCCTGTTGATGACCCCATCCACCCCAACAACTCGCTCCGCCCCCCCCACCTACTGCCGAGGACATCAACCGTTTCACCACCATTACGTCCTCCAGAACATCCACCGCTTCCAGCGCTCACACACTATTTCCCAAATCGCCCTCGCTGCCCGTTCCATCTTCCATCTTACCACCTATGCCACATACTCCCACAACCAGGCCCACTTCACCTTCACCCCCCTCACCACCCTCGTCTATCTCTCCCCTCCCATGGTACACGAACCCTACCGTCTCCTGTACCACAACATTCGCTCCCTGCCCACCGACAAACTCCTCTTCCTCCACAACCTCCGTCAGCACCGCTTGGATGCCTTCATCCTAAATGAAACCTTCCTTCAACCCCGTATCTTCATCTCCATGGCTCCTTACACCCTACACCGCACCGATAACCCGTACCCTCTGGCGTGTGGCGGAGTTGCTATAGGCCACCTCAAGCACCTCCCTGTCCGGCCCCAACCTCTCCTTAACAATCCTGCCGAGCATCTCACCCTCAGCCTCTTCTTCCCCACCCTTACCATCACCTGTGCCACCATTTATGTCCGCCCTTGCACCCCCATCCCGTACGATTTACTGGCCCACATTGACCGCACCTTCTCCACCTATGTGATTGCCGCCGACCTCAATATCCACAGCCGTGATCCTGCCGACCTCCAGCGGTGGCATCAGTTTCTCACTACCCTCCAGGGTGACCTGGTTCCCCTGCCTCAGCACACCCAACCCCAATCCAACATCACTCCTGATGTGGTCCTTGCCTCTCCCAACCTCCTTGGGCGCATCACCACAGATGTCCTTGAACTCATTGGCAGTGACCATGCTCATGTTCTCCTCACTATCTCTAATGGTTGCCATCCCCGCAACGCTCCTCGCCCTGATGTCCCTCCTAAACTTGTCCATGATTACTCCCATGCCAACTGGGATGCCTACCGGGACTCCATTCACACCCAGGTTGATGGCCACGACCTTACCCTCCCATCTCCTGATGACATCTCTCGCACTGCTGCCTTCCTGCACCAGACCTTGTCTGACGCCGTCGCCACCCATATCCCCACCAAAGCCATCCACCCTCACCTCCCCGCCCTGCCTCCACAGGCCATCCTTCTCCTTCGAGAGTCCCGCCGCCTCTACCGCTCTTTTCTCCACACTCGTGACTGGGATACACTTACCTGCCACCGGCAATTACAATGACACATCCGCTACCTGCTTACTGCGAAGAAACGCCGTGCCTGGCGCCAGACATGTACACAACTCAACAACACGCTCCCCATAAACTCTTTCAAGTATTGGTCTGCTTTCCACCGCCTTACTGGGAACCGCCCCACCCCCCAGTACCCTCTCCTCCTTAATGACCATCTCTTTCCTGACAACTTCAATAAGGCCAACCACTTTGACTCCCACCTCTCTGATGTTTTTTTCCATCCCAGATGATCCCCAATTTGATTATTCCCTCTTCCCTGATGTCATGGACCGTACGAATACCTCTGTTCCTCCCCTTGCTCCTAGCTTCCAGTACTTGGGCCACACACCACCATCTGAACTTAACACTCCCATCACAGGACATCAGCCTTACACTCTGCACTAAACGCAACACTTTTCCCGGCCATGACTGCGTTACCTACCGCCACCTCAAACACTGCCCTCCCTCCTTCCTTTCAATCCTTGCCACCCTCTACAATGTCATCCTTGCCACTGGCTTCTATCCCGACCTGTGGAAAATCTCTCGTATCCTGATGTTCTCCAAACCCAACAAGCCTCCATCTGATGGCTCTTCCTATCGTCCTATCTGTCTCATATTGGTGTTCAGCAAGCTCTTGGAATCCATCCTTTCCCATCGCATCCATCACCAACTCCGCCAAAACCACCTCCTCCCAAACACCCAATGTGGCTTTCGAACTTCCTTCTCTGCTGATGACCAACTCCTCCGCCTCATCTCCTCTCCCTCCAGCTTAACTCCCGTCACTCCGCCATTTTTGTCTCCCTTGACCTCGAAAAGGCCTATGACCGTGTCTGGCATCCCGGTCTCCTGTTTAAACTCCAAACCTACGCCCTTCCTATCAACTACATCCGTCTGGTGGTCTCCTTCCTCTCCCACCGCCCCTCCTATGTTACCATCCATAATGCCAATTCCCACACCTTCTATCCCTCTGCAGGTGTGCCCCAGGGCTCTGTCCTCACCCCTCTCCTCTACCTCCTGTACACGGCAGATATGCCCCAACCCCTCCCTCCAATACACCTCTTGCAATATGCTGATGACACCGCATTCCTCGCCCTCGCTCCTACCCTCCAACGGTCCCAACGCCTTCTCCAGAATCACCTTGACCTTTTTGCTGCATGGTGTAACCAGTGGCTGCTGAAACTCAACCCTTCCAAGACCCAGCAATCATTGTAGGTCGTACCACTCGCTCCTTCCGGCTCCTGGATATCTCCCTTACTGTCTGCTCCCATCCTGTCCGCCTCACCCCCCACCCTCACCTACTTTGGCCTCACCATTGACCGTCACCTCACCTGGATCCCTCATCTCCGCTCAATCCAATCCAAAGCCCACAACCGCCTCCAACTCCTCAAACTCCTCTCTGGCCGGACATGGGGGTTACAGCCCTCTACCATCCTCCACACCTACAAATCCTTAATCCATCCCATCCTCTGTTATGCCAGTCTTGCCTGAATATCTGCCCCCCCCCCCCCCAAATTCTATAAGTCCCTCCAGATCCTTGAGCGACATGCGCTCCGCCTCGCCTTCCGTATACGCCTCCGTTCCCCATGCGGATCCTCTATGATCTCATTCCTTTCCCCCATCTGCTCCTATTCCTCAAACATATCCGCATCCTCTACACCTCCCGCCGTCTTGAACCCCCTCACCCCCTGGTTGCTCCTCTCCTCTCCTCTCCCATCCCTGCCCCCTACCACGTCTTCACCGTTGTGTCCCCCCCTACCCTCCATCTCTACACCCTACATCTCCTTACCCAAGGTGGCTTCCATCAACTTCCCCTCCTGGATGATTCCCTCTCTCCCTCCATTTATCCCTCCTATCAACTCTGATCCTCACTCGCCCTCCTTTCCTCTGTCCTTTCCCTGGGCTCCCTCTTCCCCCCTTCCATCCTGTTTTCTCCCCACTAAACCTCTCCCTACCTCCCTTCCCCCCCCCTGAGTCCTTTTGTATTCCCCTCCTCTGCCTACCCGTCGCGTCTGCCCAGCACCCTCCACCCCTCTTATGGGTCCTCATCCTCTATCAGCTCCTTTCCCGGCTCCCCCCCTTTTTATATTTTCCCATCATCTGTCCAGTTTCCCCCCACCTGCTCTCGGCTGTGGTATGTCACATTTGCCAACTTTTTAGTGCAGTGTTCCAGTGACTGTTCAGTGTTGTTCGTCTTTCTCGTGTTGCGAACAGGAACCATGCTGTCGCTGGGTGTGAATTTTATGTCTTTTGCGAACAGAAACCAGACTGTCGCCGTGTTTTTTTAATTGTCTGTCTATTGTTTTACCTGTCTGCTTTGTATGTATTTTCTTAGCGTCATCATCCCTCTGTTCTTTGTTTTAAGTTCCACGATTTCTTTTCGCCATGTTACTCTTTAAGTCTCCGATTTTATCGCCTGTTTTTATTATTTATTCTCTTCATCTTTCCAACAAAGTCTGTAGGCTGAAGAGCGGCATACTAAGCTGCTGCTAGCCCGCCCCCTTCGGGGGGAATTGAAATTTAATAAAGCAAAAAAAAAAAAAAACGTGGGAAATGCCAAACGTTGTGTTATTGTAATCTCGACTCGAAATCATTGGATTAAGAAAGAGCGAGCGACCGAGCGAGCGAGAGCACGAGCTTGCCTGACCATAGGGGCACCTGTAGGTAGCCATATGAGACGCATACATACAACTGGCGTCAAGGTAATCGTTTAGTTTCGATGCTACACTTCAAATTTTCCTCAAATTTCTATGTTCACTCACACAGAAGAAACGAACCAGATGAATATTTTTGAAACACCCTGTACTTCTCAGAAGTAACAAGTGCGTCAAGCGCGTCATAAATGACTAACATTCGTTGACTTGCAAAGATTTATTATGTTTCGCCTACTGTACAAGTTACGATAAAGGCTTACAAATTTCCAAATTTCCTTTTTCCTGGTTTTTTTTTTTTTTTTTTTTTTCAATCAGCTGAAGCGTATGCTGAATTGGTCAGTCTGTGAATGTACGGAGCGCAGCCTTACACACAAAGGAAGCGCTTGTACACTGTAAAGGGACTCATTCCACATAATAACCATACAAAAACGTATCGAATGAACATTTCACTTATTCGCCTGTTCCGTAATCATCAGAATGAAAAGATGATGAACGAAAGAGTAGTTATAACCACGGTCTGACAGTTTTAGCAAGGCAATTTCTACGAAGAACTTTGCTCTCTTCAAATGGTGAACATACCTTTTAGCTTAAGTGGGAACATAGCACTAAGATCTTTTCTTTTCGGGTGTTACGTCAGAGTGAGGACTTGACAACGCAATAAAATTTCCGCACCCACTCTGGAAAGCTTCTATGCCGACGTCCCCATCCGCTGTCGACATCCTCATGGTGTCGCCGGAAACAAGAGGTGTCAAGTCCACTGCGGAGGACAACTGGCGAGCCGACGGATTTCCGGCGAGCAAGAAGGAGGGCTGGACGGAACGAGCGTCGCTAACTTTGGAGAAAACGTCGGGGCCGGAGTGCGTGACGCGCCCTCAGGAAATAGGGCACTCACGTTTGAAACTTTCATCGTTGCTTTCGATGACTCATCTGTGTTAATGTCGCATGGTAGCGTTGGAAAGCTAAACTGTCTTCTGAGGACGCGTCTCCTCAAACATGACATGCATAAATCTAATAGAAATATAAAGCAGCATTCTAGACCTCTGGCCGCGTATGACGATAATGTAATCCATACGTAATATAAAAATGGATCTACGCATATGTGTATATTTGTATGAATACTACATCTCCTAAACCACTGGACTGATTTCAACCAAGGTTGGCACACATATTTCTTACGGTCGTGAAACAATCGCCATGGGGGTAAGAAACAACTACCTATCGAATGGTGGAGGTAGGAGTGGAAAAGGAGAGTAGCTCGTGACGCGTGAATTTCCAGAACTTCATTCACCCAGCATTTAAGAATGATAGTGCTTAGCAAATTCCAACAAATGTTACACAAAGTTTCAAATCTTTCCGAAATTTTTTCTCGCTTACAGCTCCTACAAAATGATGCAAGGAGAAAGGTTTATTGTGTAAGTAGGCTGTTTAGGTTTTCTTATTGGTAACGCCACATAGCGCTCTGTATGAATATCACTGGCTGTGCTGTGTGCAGTCTGTGGCTAGTTTGCATTGTTGTCTGCCATTGTAGTGTTGGGCAGCTGGATGTGAACAGCGCGTAGCGTTGCGCAGTTGGAGGAGAGCCGCCAGCACTGGTGGATGTGCGGAGAGATATGGCGGAGTTTTGAAATTTGTAAGACGGATGTCATGAACTGCTGTATACATTATGACTTTTGAACACTATTGAGGTAAATACATTGTTTGTTCTCTATCAAAATCTTTCATTTGCTAACTATGCCTATTAGTAGTTAGTGCCTTCCGTAGTTTGAATCTTTTATTTAGCTGGCAGTAGTGGCGCTCGCTGTATTGCAGTAGTTCGAGTAACCAAGATTTTTGTGAGGTAAGTGATTTGTGAAAGGTATAGTTTAATGTTAGTCAGGGCCATTCTTTTGTAGGGATTTTTGAAAGTCAGATTCTGTTGCGCTAAAAATATTGTGTGTCAGTTTAAACACAGTCATGTATACATTTTTGTAAGTGGGCGTTTCAATTGCTAAGTTCTTTTTTACTGTTCATGCAGTAAAAGTACCGCAGGAGGCATGACGTTATATCATTCTTTACTACTAACTGTATTCGTGACACATTTTACAGATAGTATGCACATATCCTGCTGAATGTAAATGCGAAATTATGTCACTGCACGACATGTAGTTCAGGAAATATGACGTCATAAACAGTGAGTTTCCTGAAGAACAGCCGCATCGTGCGTGATGTTTAATTTTTTACGTCTTTGCTACGAACTACATTTCCAACACAATTTGAGACAGTAATACCATATGCCGCTGAACGTACCTTCAAAATTATGTCATTTTACGAGACGTAGTTTAGGAGATATCACACCACAAACATTAAGCACAAGACCTGTCAGTGCGCGGTGCGGGGGTGGAGTCATAGCTATAAATAAATCGTTGGGAAACGCTATCTCCGCTAGTTACGTACTACCACGTAGTCTTCCGCTGCTGAGTGTTTGCCAATGTTAGATCCTACTATGACGTCATATACGACAAATCAAATTATCAGAGATGTAGTTCCTTCGATTTGTAGCAAGATATTCATTACTGGACCGTAAAGGAAACACTGATCTATAAGAAGTAAATGTGGATTCTGTTATAACTGAAAAATTTGGTCTGAACTGGAAAGACCACATGCAGCGTATGTCTAATAACAGGATAACCACAGTTGCAATACTGTATAATCCAAAAGGAAAGAGTAGCGTTGGACGTCTCTTGGAGAGGGGGCGTCAATAATTCTGAAGCGGAACGGACCAAATGGCCTAACTCCTGGAAGACAATGATGATAACTTTCGGTACAGAGGTCAGGAACAGTTCAAACGGATCGTAGCACGTAGACACTGCCTCATTCACACGGAAGCCTGTAAACGGCTGGGACCCTGAGGCTAAGACCGTGTTTCACAAGGTGGACCAATACCTAATTATCATGCTAGACCGAAAGACTGTCTCAATCTCGGACATGTTTAAGATTCGTAGATCATACGACATTTTCATAGTTCCAAGGATCAAGATCAAATAAATTTTGTACAGCAGTCGGCAAGTGAAATTTTTGGAACTTATAAGAACTTGTAAAAAATTGAAATGTACAGGAGTGGAATTTTGTTGGACGCCCCTTAGCTGATCTTAAGGGCATGAATACTTTCCAGTATGAAACGTTGTTCAGAAATTTGAAAAGTATTTCCATATTCGATGGATATTTTGGATTAATGAATTAAATACTAGAACTATAGCAAGGTCAGGATCTAAAGTTGAATATACGAAGAATGAGATACCCGTGGCCTAAGGGTAGCGTCTTTGACTCATAATTAAAAGTCTTCGGTCCCGGGTTCGATCCCCGCCACTGCCTAGATTTTGGTAAATAATCAGCATTGGCTGCCGAAGACTTCCGGGATAAGAAATCAGCCTCATTCTGCCAACGGCCTTGTCAAAGAGGGCGGAGGAGCGGATAGAGGTTCAGGGCACTCTCTTGTCCTAGGGGTGGGAAATTGCCCCTAAAGGCGGAAGAATCAGAAATCAACGACATGAGGATGCAGAAGGCAATGGAAACCACTGCATTAAAGACACGTAACGTGTATCCACAGGACGTGTGGCCTGTATTTGAAGAAGTGTCATGATGATCTCTTCCATTGGCAAAAGATTCCGGAATAGTCCCCCATTCGGATCTCCGGGAGGGGACTGCCAAGGGGGAGGTTACCATGAGAAAAAGATTGAATAATCAACGAAAGGATAACGTTCTACGAGTCGGGGCGTGGAATGTCAGAAGCTTGAACGTGGTAGGGAAACTAGAAAATCTGAAAAGGGAAATGCAAAGGCTCAATCTAGATATAGAAGGGGTCAGTGAAGTGAAGTGGAAGGACGACAAGGATCTCTGGTCAGATGAGTATCGGGTAATATCAGCAGCAAAAGAAAATGGTATAACAGGTGTAGGATTCCTTATGAATAGGAAGGTAGAGAAGAGGGTGTGTTACTGTGAACAGTTTAGTGACCGGGTTGTTCTAATCAGGATCGACAGCAGACCAACGCCGACAACGATAGTTCAGGTATACATACCGACGTCGCAAGCTGAAGATGAACAGATAGAGAAAGTGTATGAGGATATTGAAAGGGTAATGCAGTATGTAAAGGGGGACGAAAATCTAATAGTCATGGGCGATTGGAATGCAGTTGTAGGGGAAGGAGTAGAAGAAAAGGTTACAGGAGAATATGGGCTTGAGACAAGGAATGAAAGAGGAGAAAGACTAATTGAGTTCAGTAACAAGTTTCAGCTAGTAATAGCGAATACCCTGTTCAAGAATCACAAGAGGAGGAGGTATACTTGGAAAAGGCGGGGAGATACGGGAAGATTTCAATTAGATTACATCATGGTCAGACAGAGATTCCGAAATCAGATACTGGATTATAAGGCGTACCCAGGAGCAGATATAGACTCAGATCACAATATATTAGTGATGAAGGGTAGGCTGAAGTTCAAGACATTAGTCAGGAAGAATCAATACGCAAAGAAGTGGGATACCGAAGTACTAAGGCATGACGAGATACGTTTGAAGTCCTCTAACGCTTTAGATACAGCAATAAGCAATAGCTCAGTAGGCCGTACAGTTGAAGAGGAATGGACATCTCAAGAAAGGGCCATCACAGAAGTTGGGAAGGAAAACATAGGTACGTAGAAGGTAGCTGCGAAGAAACCATGGGTAACAGAAGAAATACTTCAGTTGATTGATGAAAGGAGGAAGTACAAACATGTTCCGGGAAAATCAGGAATACAGAAATACATGTCGCTGAGGAATGAAATCAATAGGAAGTGCAGGGAAGCTAAGACGAAATGGCTGCAGGAAAAATGTGAAGACTGTCAGAAGGACACACTCCGCATACAGGAAAGTCAAAACAACCTTTGCTGACATTAAAAGCAACGGTGGTAACATTAAGAGTGCAACGGGAATTCCACTGTTAAATGCAGAGGAGAGAGCAGATAGGTGGAAAGAATACATTGAAAGCCTCTATGAGGGTGAAGATTTGTCTGATGTGATAGAAGATGAAACAGGAATTGATTTAGAAGAGATAGGGGATCCAGTATTAGAATCGGAATTTAAAAGAACTTTGGAGGACTTACGTTCAAATAAGGCAGAAGGGATACATAACATTACATCAGAATTTCAAAAATGATCGGGGGAAGTGGCAACAAAACGACTATTCACGTTGGTGTGTAGAATATATAGAATCTGACTTTCGGAAAAGCATCATCCACACAATTCCGAAGACGGCAAGAGCTGACAAGTTCGAGAATTATCGCACAATCAGCTTGACAGTTCATGCATCGAAGCTGCTTACAAGAATAATATACAGAAGAATGGAAAAGAAAATTGAGAATGCGCTAGGTGTCGATCAGTTTGGCCTTAGGAAAAGTAAAGGGACGAGAGAGGCGATTCTGACGTTACAGCTAGTAATGGAAGCAAGGCTAAAGAAAAATCAAGACACTTTCATAGGATTTGTCCTGCTGGAAAAAACGTTCGACAATATAAAATGGTGCAAGCTGTTCGAGATTCTGAAAAAAGTAGGGGTAAGCTATAGGGAGAGACGGGTCATATACAATATGTACAACAACCAAGAGTGAATAATAAGAGTGGACGATCAAGAACGAAGTGCTCATATTAAGAAGGGTGTAAGACAAGGCTGTAGCCTTTCGCCCCTACTCTTCAATCTGTACATCGAGGAAGCAATGATGGAAATATAAGAAAGGTTCAGGAGTGGAATTAAAATACAAGGTGAAAGGATATCAGTGATACGATTCGCTGATGACATTGCTATCCTGAGTGAAAGTGAAGAAGAATTAAATGACCTGCTGAACGGAATGAACAGTCTAATGAGTACACAGTATGGTTTGAGAGTAAATCGGAGAAAGACGTTGGTAATGAAAAGTAGTAGAAATGAGAACTGCGAGAAACATAACATCAGGATTGATGGTCACGAAGTCAATGAAGTTAAGGAATTCTGCTACCTAGGTAGTAAAATAACCAATGACGGACGGAGCAAGGAGGACATCAAAAGCAGACTCGCTATGGCGAAAAAGGCGTTTCTGGCCAAGAGAAGTCTACTAACATCAAATACCAGCCTTAATTTGAGGAAGAAATTTCTGAGGATATACGTCTGGAGTACAACCTAACCTAACCTAACCTAACCTAACCTAACCTAACCTAACCTAACCTAATAGACGAATGTTGAAAATTATGTGGACTGATAAGGTAAGGAATGAGGAGGTTCTACGCAGAATCGGAGAGGAAAGGCATATGTGGAAAACACTGATAAGGAGAAGGGACAGGATGATAGGACATCTGCTAAGACATGAGGGAATGACTTCCATGGTACTAGAGGGAGCTGTAGAGGGCAAAAACTGTAGAGGAAATCAGAGATTGGAATACGTCAAGCAAATAATTGAGGACGTATGTTGCAAGTGCTACTCTGAGAATCAGAGGTTAGCACAGGAAAGGATTTCGTGGCGGGCCGCATCAAACCAGTCAGTAGACTGATGACCCAAAAAAAAAAAAAAAAAAAAAATTGAATGCATGATAATTGATATTTAACTTGAGCAAAGAAGCGGCACTAAATTCTATTTGTGTGAAGTGGCATAATGTTTTCAGAGATTTCGCTATAAGAAAATACATCTGTACTTGGCTATTTTAGACACGTATGATGCACGACAAAATCTTAACAACTGCAGAGAATTATCTCTGATTTGCTTCGCTGCAACAAACCTAAAATCGACTGAAGTCATCTTCTGGTAACTGCGAGCATGTGGTACGCCTTTTGGCTGCCAACCAACACTTAAAATTCCTGACAATCTCTTTATGACCCTTCTTTCGTAGTCTAATCCCACCTCGCGTCTTTTCTTCAAGACATACAAAAGACGACATCGTCCTCTCTCCACAACATTGCACTTACTAAAATCTTTCAGAGCCCTATGCTGCACACGGAAATGCTTCAAAAATCACATTCCACCAATGGCGGGCATGGACGGTCTTCTTAGCCAGTTGCGTATCTTTTAATGCCCGGTACTGCCTCACTCCAACAGACAGGCAGATTCGTTTCGAGCAGTCCTGTGTACGCCAATCAAGACACCACTTCTAAATTCGCATGGGAGCCAGTGCATCATTCCAAAATAAAAAGGAATTTTTTGAACGTCTGGGCGGCTGACACCAAACCGCTTCAAAGCTAGCCACAGGTCATTAACTGGATCCCGAGAAAAGTTTTGTCGAGCATAGCTGTTAAATCTGAGGCACGCTCTCTCCTCTGCATAGCCTTGTGCCGACACAACTCTGACGCCGAGCTTTGCATCAAACTGACTTGTGTTCCGCTGTGTGCATGTCCCAACAGGACACTGGTCTACCTCCCGCTGGCTTGGTCCGTCTGTCTGCCACCATTCCACGCACAGGGTTGAAACAGTGAATGAGAGTCCCCCAGCTAAACTGAGCATTGGCCCCTGCATTTTTAAATTTCTTGCTATAAAGTGGCTATTTTGCTATGTACACTGCGCCCTATAGCAGCCTTAGCCGCCCAGATGGGAAACACGTTTCCTACATGAGAGCAAATCCTTCATCTCAAAATACCACTTTAAAATACGTCACCGACTCTAATCACGTTGAAATACGTCACCGACTCTAATCACTATCATCCCACCCCCACTGTTCACTGCATACATCTACATCAATATCTACATGGATACCCCACTGTTCACTGCATACATCTACATCTACAATTACATGGATACTCTGAAAGTCACATTTAAGTGCCTGGCAGAGGGTTCATCGAAACACCTTCACAATACTCTATTGTTCCAATCACGTATAGTTCGTGGTAAGAACGAACACCTATATCTTTCCGTACGAGCACTGATTTCCCTTATTTCATCGAGGTGATCGTTTCTCCCTATGTAGGTCGGTGTCAACAAAATATTTTCGCACTCGGAGGAGAAAGTTGGTGACCGGAATTTCGTGAGAAGATTCCGTCCCAATAAAAAAAACTCCTTTCTTTTAATGATGTGCAGCCCAAATACTGTATCATTTCAGTGACACTCTCCCATAGGTCAATGTGTCTCCGTAACGTGACACGAGTGCTGTAATGTGCATACTGATCATAACTGATCATTTAGGTGAAAGAGAGGCAAGTCCAGAGGACTAGCACCTCCACGTCCTTCGGCTCGAATAAAATTACTGCGGGGAGAAATTTGTTCATAAAAACATTTTAGCTGTCTTTGGACAGCCACAAATTTGCAAACTGAAATCGCTGTTGCCCAAACAAATCTGACTAAAAGTTTTTAGTGCCACAAGAAAAAGTGGAAAACTACTATGTTAATCTCCACTGAGAATAAACATGTAACATTCAACACAGAAACGTTTTCAGGGGTACCAAATGATATTTATATGTATCGTTACTTCAATTAATGTTCGATACGAGGTTTAAGGTCATCCCGGATGCTGCTAACATTTTTTTATTGTACCAGATGGCCTCAGAAGCATTGCCAACACAATTAAACAATTAAAAATAAGTAAAACATATTACACAGTACGGCAGAGAAACAAACTAGCTCATTTTACTGACGAAACAGTAGAAAAACAATTTTAATACAAATTTCTGTTTCTAATTAAACCTATGATTTCCCCGTCAAATTAGCGAGGTTTAGAACTGACTGAAGGTGCAAGAAGTTCACAACTCTCGAACACTGGTTAAAAAAATGGTTCAAAAGGCTCTGAGTGTGGTGTCACCGCCAGACACCACACTTGCTAGGTGGTAGCCTTTAAATCGGCAGCGGTCCGTTAGTATACGTCGGACCCGCGTGTCGCCACTATCAGTGATTGCAGACCGAGCGCCGCCACACGGCAGGTCTAGAGAGACTTCCTAGCACTCGCCCCAGTTGTACAACCGACTTTGCTAGCAATGGTTCACTGACAAAATACGCTCTCATTTGCCGAGACGATAGTTAGCATAGCCTTCAGCTGCGTCATTTGCTATGACCTAGCAAGACGCCATTACAAGTTACTATTGATACTGAATTATGTACAGTCAAGAGCGACACTCACCATTAATGGATTAAAGTTAAGTATTCCACCAACTACGTCCGTGTTTCTAAAGTCTAATTTCCTTGTCCTGTTCCAGACCTCACGCCAGCCTGCGTGAGCTAAAACGCGTGCCTTTCGGCTTCCTCTAGTACCCGGTGTTGGCTCTCCTGCCAACCCACAACACTGAGCACTATGCGACTTAACTTCTGAGGTCATCAGTCGCCTAGAACTTATAACTACTTAAACCTAACTAACCTAAGGACATCACACACATCCATGCCCGAGGCAGAATTCGAACCTGCATCCGTAGCGATCGGTCGGCTCCAGACTGTAGCGCCTAGAACCGCACGGCTACTACAGCCGGCTCGAACACTGGCATTCGTATTCGGAACAAATACAGTAAACAGGTAGGCACTGAATGAGTCCTCGTAGACAAAAATAAGAAGCACCAAAATGTAGCTATAGGATTGTGCTGGTCTTGTAAGTGGACCAAACAAATTTAATTTGATTTAGCGTTGACGTGCACATAAACGGGAATATGTGTGACAAGCATAATTATAGTCATTGAACGCAGACTGAAAATTTGATCAATGTGACATCCACTGTGGAATATTATACCATACTGCACAGGGCACGACGAAAAGACTACTTATGGTCAAAACATCAGTATTTTAATAGGTGTTCCATCATCTGATATCACCAAATATAAACAGTTCTTTAACAGTAACAGAATTTCTGATGGTAAAATGAGGATGACCATAATTTGCTCAAAAACAATTCATTGACTAACACCTTAAAGAAATGAGTGACTGAAAATACTGCGGTATGTCAAGTTTGTACACTCTATTCTTACAATTAAGGACAGGATATGATAGGATAAAGATACATCAGCATGGCATACAAAGAGATAAATGCCAATAACAAAAACAAGATGGCTTGTACAATGAGATCTAGACTCTGTAAGGAAAAAATAAGAAAACCTAATGGTCAAGTGACTTTGGCACCAGAAATTACACGTAACACTATCTCATGAACTATATTTTCTCACTTCGCTCGAGGACATGCTCTCACTGAAGAGAAGTCCGAACTTGAGCTGTAGATGCAGGACAGGTGTATCGTTAAAGGCATGGGAGTGTGGTGAGGGCCACTTTGCAATAGTACCTCTGGATATGGGACAGTTGTGGGCAGTGCCTTACATCCTTTCTTCTTGCTAGTGGCAGCAAGGACTAGACCAGGACGCTCTTGTTGTCATGCAGTCTGTGCAGCATCATGGAATTACAATCATAGTCGTTGGGCAGACGAAGTGTGTGGTTCACCATGTAGCTCTATGGCGAGCAAAGTGTAACCTGAACCGACGACAGAGAAGCACAACTGGTGTGTTGTTGCATTCTAAGTTCAGGGTGAGCAAAGTGTATGCAGATCTGATGGCAGAGAAGCACAAGGTGCTTTCTAAGTGTATACAGATCAATGAATGCTTCTCATTGATTCCACTTTCACAGTCAGTAGGATGCTCAATTCTCCCATCGAGAAAAACCGATACTCTTTACATTTAGATCTGTGCCAGCAAACTGCGATTGGGTCTCGTTTGGCCGTAGTAGCCGAGGGTTTCGGACTGAAGTAGCAAGAAGGGGTAAAGAGGTTGCACATTACAATGCAGTGAATAAAACGCTGTAATTGTTCTTGTGGAAAAGAGGCTTTGCAAGAAGAACTAGCGCTGTTATGTCTGTGCCACCACAGACTCAATGCTGTCTGCTCCATTTGCTGCCACCTCAGGTCAATCCGTGGGGAGCGTTCTCTGTTAGGGGTGGATCCTCCACTTAAGAGCCACAGGGCTGTTTGGCCCATCTACTGATCCAAGGTCCCGCTTTGCTCAAGGCTGTCTTTGACGAGGGTCACGCCTGGCCACCAGCTGAGATGGAGCCTTCACCTCTCTTTGTTGCAAATCTGTAACTGTAACAAATTTAGAGGGTGTCTCTTAGACCTTGAATGTGGTAATGTGAACTAGACTGTACAGTTCTCATGCAAGCCCTGTAAGTGACTGAATTACAACAGATTCATACATATTAGGTCAGTTAAACGACAATAAATAGTTACTATAAAAATATGGAAATAGAATTGGCTAACAATTGGTGTTGAGTGCTCACAAAAAAGCAGAAGGAAGAGTCCATATGGTGGGGATCAAACTCCTCTGGTGACTTCACACTGTCCGCAGCTCCTGGTCGTGCGGTAGCGTTCTCGCTTCCCACGCCCGGGTTCCCGGGTTCGATTCCCGGCGGGGTCAGGGATTTTCTCTGCCTCGTGATGACTGGGTGTTGTGTGCTATCTTTAGTTAGGTTTAAGTAGTTCTAAGTTCTAGAGGACTGATGACCATAGATGTTAACTCCCATAGTGCTCAGAGCCATTTGAACCATTTGACTTCACACTAAAGATGCACCCATGGTACGCACATGAAATCCACTCCAGCGAAACACAATCCTGGCGAATATGCAACTCTGGTGCTGCCAAACATATGGACTCCAATGAACATTAACGACGCTAAAACACAAAGACAACAAATTGTTTGGTGAAAATAATCACACATGGTCTTCTAGCTTAGAATGAGATGTCATAATGTTCCGATTTTTTTCTACAAATAATATGAAAAATATAATTAGAGGAGCACACATCCCCATGACTTTGTCACTTAGTTTATTTTTCATTTTAAATTGATGGAAGTCACCATAATAAGTTTCGTATCCTACACCTTCGCTTGCAATGCCATAGTAGCACCAAGTTAATGTGTACGTGACCAATCACACTAAGACTCCTGCAAACAAGATGGTACTACACATAATTATGCAATTCAAATAAACATCATACACATTATAAGTTAAGAAAAAAAATTCAAAAAGATCATCTTTCCTACTGACTAACAGAAGATATACACAAAGCGGCATTATGTCACATAATTATTTAGACTCAATCTCTGTACTTGAAAAATTATTTGACGAAGCACCTCTGATGAAACCCCTTTGACTTTCTGGTTTTCATCGATTCCAGCTCTTCGCTATGTATGCAATCATTGTTTCGTTGCTGGCCACTCCCAGAAACGGTTGCCCTCACCAAGATTCTCTTCATGTGAAACAAGTGGCGTCAATCAATCTTTATATGGTATCCTATAGTGTATCACTTGACAGATGCGGTGGAAAATACATGTCGATATGGGATGATATACTGTGGTAAGCACCACATCGTTCTAGATGTAACCCATGGTGGATCCACATTTGCACCCTAACTCAGGTCTACTCTAGGTCATGGGAGTTTAATAAACTCAAGTGGCAGACTCTGCAAGAGAGGCGCTCTGCATTGCGGTGAAGATTGCTCGCCAGGTTTCGAGAGGGTGCGTTTCTGGATGAGGTATCGAATATATTGCTTCCCCCTACTTATACCTCCCGAGGAGATCACGAATGTAAAATTAGAGGGATTAGAGCGCGCACGGAGGCTTTCAGACAGTCGTTCTTCCCGCGAACCATACGCGACTGGAACATGAAAGGGGGGTAATGACAGTGGCACGTAAAGTGCCCTCCGCCACACACCGTTGGGTGGCTTGCGGAGTATAAATGTAGATGTATATGTAGATGTAGACACATGTACAGACAAATACAGAAAATAGAGCAAATGCAATGCAAATGTAGAGTATATGGCTTTACGTGACTCGGCCGTCCGGTGTGGCCGTGTGGTTCTAGGCGCTTCAGTCTGGAACTGCGTGACCGCTATGGTCGCAGGTTCGAATCCTGCCTCGGGCATGGATGTGTGTGATGCCCTTAGGTTAGTTAGGTTTAAGTAGTTCTAAGCTCTAGGTGACTGATGACCATGATGTTAAGTCCCATAGTGCTCAGAGCCATTTTTTTTTGTACGTGACTCGATGGACTTCAGTATAGCGCTGTACTATACTGCCCAACTAATCCGCTGTTCCACCTCACACAGAAAAATAATACACAATAAGACCTATCTCTCTCCATCCAATTCATATCAGCACACAAAATTGCATAATTGGGGTGGGCATTGTGGATCTTTAGAGCATAAAAGAATGTGGGATATGCACAGCAGAATGCCTCAGTTGGTTGTTATGACGAGAATCTAGACAATATTGGTACAAATATTGGTAGCCCAATGAAGCATGTCCATTCATTGTGGATTTTCGCTCAGTATTGTTTGGTGCCACCAGCATTCAGTCATTGGTGTGGTATTATACTAAGCCTGCCGCTGTTATCAGCAGGCTTATAAAATTTGTGTAGAAGTGTAAAGTTACTGTGGTAAGTGTTCTGACATGTGTGAAAATAATGACAATGTCTGGTCATAAGGGAAGGATGGATTTGACGTGTAAAACTGCGATTTCAATTAGTTCGAGTCTTGGGGTAAAATGTCTCATCCGGAAACAATAACGTGCGTGCAGATATATGCTCCGGCCTAACTCGCAAGAGGTAAGCCAGCATCTGCCGCACTAGGTGCCAAACCGGTTCCGCCTCTCCACAGCTGAGACGGTGCTCGTCAGAATCTACTGTATTACAACCCACACAATTGGGAGATTCTGCCATGTGGATATTGTAGAGACGTTCTTGCGTCACCAGCTTCCCATTAACGACTACGTACCATTGGGAAACAACAACGGAATCAAGCATGGCATCGTGTACAGTCTTCCACACCACGCGCCACCGTACGTCAGGATATTTTAGTTCGACCACATTTAGGGGGCGGCGTTGCAGCATGTCGTGATACAGGCGTCGAGTCGTGGCCATTTGTGGTGTCGTGAGCGCTACACTGCAATAACTTTGTTCTAAATAGAAACGTCCTATATAAAAGAGGGGCGCTGGGATGTCCTGTAGTGGCACTGGCGCTCTTAGTGAAGCAGGTCGTAGCGCCGTCAGAAGCAGACTCGTGAGGCTCGTAGGACAACGGCGCAGCAGACATAAATGTGAGCTAACATAGAGGGCAATGGCCCTATCATGGACGTTAACTAGGCCGAGACCACCTTTTTCCTTGGGGAGGGTAAGAGATACGTATCTGATCTTCAGTAACATACCAGGGGTGACGAAGTATCCCAGCGCTGCCATAATGCTACGAGCCAAGGGTTTCGGAATGGGTAGCGTTTGGGCGACATGCGGTATGCGGGACGCAAGGTATACGAGCACCGTCTCAGCTGTGGAGAGGCGGAACCGGTTTGGCACCTAGTGCGGCAGATGCTGGCTTACCTCTTGCGAGTTAGGCCGGAGCATATATCTGCACGCACGTTATTGTTTCCGGATGAGATATTTTACCCCAAGACTCGAACCAACTCCGTCACCTGGATACGTGGACATGCGGTCCATTACCTCTGTCGTGACGGACACAAGAATTTCCTTGACTTCTGCCTCTATTTGCAAGAAAGACATCATGCTATTTCCCGGCAAACCAGATATCGACAATGCTTCGCAAATTACCTATGGAGTGCCTTTCACAGCCCGCCGTGCAGCTGGAATGTTCCAGGCAGTGGCAGATGAGGTCAAAACGAACTGCAAACGAGCGTATATTGAACAATCCTTATCAGTGGGCGCAGTCGCTGGTAAGCCTAACTACGACGTGGTAGCTTTCTTTTCATGTTATTTATGTTTAATATCTTCGATGGTGTCTTCATTCTGTTTTAGTTTTCCAGGCTTGATGAACTATGACTGTTCGCACATTGATATCTATATAAATAAAAAAAAGATAAAAGAAGTGGGCAGGAGACCTGCTTTCGAATCCAAATAAATACACAAGAACAAACTAAGAACAAAATGAACAACACATAAAATATAATAAAGTATTATACCCTTTCGTATCTCCTTTTATTCTTTTTTTATAAAAAGATCAGAGGCATATTTAATTTTTGTTTCGTTGGCGGAACCTGAAGTGGTGGCGAACGGCCGTCCTAGTTAGCTTTAGGATGAAAGTGGCGGTGGCAATAGCTTTGTTTTTGTTTTTAGGCAAGATAGGTTTTTGGGGGTAGTATGGGTGATAGGGGCCAACGCCTGAAGTGGAAGAGGTAATTTTCTTTCTTTATTTATATATAAATAAAAAACCCTACCTCGAGTCCATGAGTATTTAAATAATACTACGAATATTGTTGAAGTTGAGATTTGGTTCCATTTTTATTCATTTTTAGACCTTAAAGATGAATGTTGTTCATGTATTTTCTGTATTAAGTAATCAATAAAAGTTGGTCTCTTGTGGTATGGGTGTTAAAAGCAGTGATTGTTGTTAGACAGACCATTGGTACGATCTCGATATTTCTACTGTTTCGAATTATTTTAAGTCGGAATGTATAATATGTTTACTTAGTTCAGTCAAAAATTATAATTTTGAACGTGGCTCTCTTTTAGCAGCCGGATATTGGTTTCCACAGAAAAATAACATAGCCTAAATGCTGAAAATCGTTTCATACATTTACATAGCTTTCGACATCTCAAAGGATGTCTTCATCTGAATGAAAATTTAAAAGCCGTGAAGTTATATTGCGAGAAGGTAATAGGCAATGTTTAGGGCAGATATACTCAAATCAGAAATTAAAAATTAAAAATTTTCCAGCTTTTGGTACGTACACCTTGCAAAGAACGCAGTCAAAAATCAAAAATTGTCTCTGGAAGAGGGACTGACATAAAAATCACTTTACGGTGCTGCATACAAAATTATAAGTACTCATTTTTACAGTCTTGCGAGAGAAAGTCACGGTAATCACATATTTTAATATAACGTAGCAAGAGCGTCACATGTTTTCATGACAAAGAATTACATTTTACTTTATTTCTGTATTCACTGCTATACACTAGCAACAATTATAGAGAACGTTGATTTAAGTGTCGTACATATTAAAAAAAAAAAGCGTAGCGTCTTTGAGTCCCGGGTTCGATCCCCGCCACTGCCTAAATTTTGGTAAATAATCAGCATTGGCGGCCGAAGACTTCCGGCATAAGAAGTCAGCCTCATTTTGCCAATGGCCTTGTCAAAGAGGGCGGAGGAGCGGATAGAGGTTCAGGGCACTCTCTTGTCCTAGGGGTGGGAAATTGCCCCTAAAGGCGGAAGAATCAGCAATGATGAACGACATGAGGATGCAGAAGGCAATGGAAACCACTGCATTAAAGACACGTAACGTGTATTCACAGGACGTGTGGCCTGTATTTGAAGAAGTGTCATGATGATCTCTCCATTGGCAAAAGATTCCGGAATAGTCCCCCATTCGGATCTCCGGGAGGGGACTGCCAAGGGGGAGGTTACCATGAGAAAAAGATTGAATAATCAACGAAAGGATAACGTTCTACGAGTCGGGGCGTGGAATGTCAGAAGCTTGAACGTGGTAGGGAAACTAGAAAATCTGAAAAGGGAAATGCAAAGGCTCAATCTAGATATAGAAGGGGTCAGTGAAGTGAAGTGGAAGGAAGACAAGGATTTCTGGTCAGATGAGGATCGGGTAATATCAACAGCAGCAGAAAATGGTATAACAGGTGTGGGGTTCGTTATGAATAGGAAGGTAGGGCAGAGGGTGTGTTACTGTGAACAGTTCAGTGACCGGGTTGTTCTAATCAGAATCGACAGCAGACCAACACCGACAACGATAGTTCAGGTATACATGCCGACGTCGCAAGCTGAAGATGAACAGATAGAGAAAGTGTATGAGGATACTGAAAGGGTAATGCAGTATGCAAAGGGGGACGAAAATCTAATAGTCATGGGCGGTTGGAATGCAATCGTAGGGGAAGGAGTAGACGAAAAGGTTACAGGAGGATATGGGCTTGGGAGAAGGAATGAAAGAGGAGAAAGACTAATTGAGTTCTGTAACAAGTTTCAGCTAGTAATAGCGAATACCCTGTTCAAGAATCACAAGAGGAGGAGGTATACGTGGAAAAGGCCTGGAGATACGCGAAGATTTCAATTAGATTACATCATGGTCAGACAGAGATTCCGGAATCAGATACTGGACTGTAAGGCGTACCCAGGAGCAGATGTAGACTCAGATCACAATATATTAGTGATCAAGAGTAGGCTGAAGTTCAAGACATTAGTCAGGAAGAATCAATACGCAAAGAAGTGGGATATGGAAGTACTAAGGAATGACGAGATACGTTTGAAGTTCTCTAACGCTATAGATACAGCAATAAGCAATATCGCAGTAGACAGTACAGTTGATGAGGAATGGACATCTCAAAAAAGGGCCATCACAGAAATTGGGAAGGAAAACATAGGTACAAAGAAGGTAGCTGCGAAGAAACCATGGGTAACAGAAGAAATACTTCAGTTGATTGATGAAAGGAGGAATTACAAACATGTTCCGGGAAAATCAGGAATACAGAAATACAAGTCGCTGAGGAATGAAATAAATAGGAAGTGCAGGGAAGCTAAGACGAAATGGCTGGAGGAAATATGTGAAGACGATATTATTGTCGGAAGGACAGACTCAGCATACAAGAAAGTCAAAACAACCTTTGGTGACATTAAAAGCAACGGTGGTAACATTAAGAGTGCAACGGGAATTTCACTGTTAAATGCAGAGGAGAGAGAATACATTGAAAGCCTCTATGAGGGTGAAGATTTGTCTGATGTGATAGAAGAAGAAACAGGAGTCGATTTAGAAGAGATAGGGGATCCAGTATTAGAATCGGAATTTAAAAGAGCTTTGGGGGACTTACGGTCAAATAAGGCAGAAGGGATAGATAACATTCCATCAGAATTTCTAAAATCATTGAGGGAAGTGGCAACAAAACGATTATTCACGTTGGTGTGTAGAATATATGAGTCTGGCGACATACCATCTGACTTTCGGAAAAGCATCATCCACACAATTCCGAAGACGGCAAGAGCTGACAAGTGCGAGAATTATCGTACAATCAGCTTAACAGCTCATGCATCGAAGCTGCTTACAAGAATAATATACAGAAGAATGGAAAAGAAAATTGAGAATGCACTAGGCGACGATCAGTTTGGCTTTAGGAAAAGTAAAGGGACGAGAGAGGCAGTTCTGACGTTACGGCTAATAGTGGAAGCAAGGCTAAAGAAAAATCAAGACACTTTCATAGGATTTGTCGACCTGGAAAAAGCGTTCGAGAACATAAAATGGTGCAAGCTGTTCGAGATTCTGAAAAAAGTAGGAGTAAGCTATAGGGAGAGACGGATCACATACAATATGTACAACAACCAAGAGGGAATAATAAAGAGTGGACGATCAAGAACGAAGTGCTCGTACTAAGAAAGGTGTAAGACAAGGCTGTAGCCTTTCGCCCATACTCTTCAATCTGTACATCGAGGAAGCAATGATGGAAATAAAAGAAAGGTTCGGGAGTGGAATTAAAATACTAGGTAAAAGGATATCAATAATAGGATTCGCTGATGACATTGCTATCCTGAGTGAAAATGAAGAAGAATTAAATGATCTGCTGAACGGAATGAACAGTCTAATGAGTACACAGTATGGTTTGAGAGTAAATCGGAGAAAGACGAAGGTAATGAGAAGTAGTAGAAATGAGAACTGCGAGAAATTTAACATCAGGATTGATGGTCACGAAGTCAATGAAGTTAAGGAAGTCTGCTACTTAGGCAGTAAAATAACCAATGACGGACGGAGCAAGGAGGACATCAAAAGCAGACTCGCTATGGCAAAAAAGGCATTTCTGGCCAAGAGAAGTCTACTAATATCAAATACCGGCCTTAATTTGAGGAAGACATTTCTAACGATGTACGTCTGGAGTACAGCATTGTATGGTAGTGAAACATAGACTGTGGGAAAACCGGAACAGAAGAAAATTGAAGCATTTGAGATGTGGTGCTATAGACGAATTTTGAAAATTAGGTGGACTGATAAGGGAAGGAATGAGGAGGTTCTACGCAGAATCGGAGAGGAAAGAAATATGTGGAAAACAATGATAAGGAGAAGGGACTGGATGATAGGACATCTGCTAAGACATGAGGGAATGACTTCCATGGTACTAGAGGGAGCTAAAGAGGGCAAAAACTGTAGAGGAAGACAGAGATTGGAATACGTCAAGCAAATAATTGATGACGTAGGTTGCAAGTGCTACTCCGAGAATCAGAGGTTAGCACAGGAAAGGAATTCGTGGCGGGCCGCATCAAACCAGTCAGTAGATTGATGACGAAAAAAACCTAAATAAGCTATGGACATCACACACATCCATGCCCGAGGCAGAATTCGAACCTGCGACTGTAGCGGTCACGCGCTTCCAGACTGTAGCGCCTAGAACCGCACGGCCACACCAACCGGCTGCGATTTCATCAACTGTAAGGGGGGATGAAAGGTTTTACAGGGAAAACCATGTCCAGTCATAGGGAAGACATAGATATTGATATGTGAGATTCATCCCACAGCCACAGCCAAAACAGGCGTAAGTATTTCTGATACTGCGCAACCCGTGAAATGTCACCAGGTTGGGCTGTAATTGTAATACTTCATTGTGATTACAGTGATAAATAATTGGCTAGTTTGCTAGGTCGACTCTGCCGGCTGTTCAGGTGTCTGTCAGGTGTCTATCGCAAATGGTGGGTACAAAGAAAAGTGCTGGAAGGCTGCCTAGTCGGTTCTTGCCCACAACTGCAGGGGCAAGTCCCAGTGGCCGTCCTCATGGCGCTCTCTGGAGCCAAGTGTTGGCTCTGTACTTCTTAATAACTTCCAGACACTTACCATTCAAATTAAGGATCAGACACAACCAAGAGCTTGAGGACATATACCAGCAGCCCAACATAGCAGGAACTGTCAAAGCCAAACGAATGCAGTGGGCCGAAAATGTGGTCCGGATGGAAGATCACAGATAGTCTCAGAAGCTCCTGGATTTCACACCTACAGGAAAGAGACCCCCAGGGAGAACCAAGAAGCGTTGGAGGGACGGCCTTCATGAAGATTTAAACCAATAAATGTGGACAGATGGCGGATAGCAGCAAAAGACAGAATACAATGGAGGAGGATACGTGTAGCAGCTTGCGGAATACTGGACCTGATCACGAAGAAGAAGAGACCACTCAGATCATTCCCAAGTGGCCTCCAAGGCTGGTGTGGTGCACTCTGGCATACATGTGCGTCCAGTACTTTCACAAGGTATCAATATCAGAGTTGCTGCCGCCTGATGCTTTTTGGGGATTAGTGCGAATTCTGGTCTGTGGGTCTCTCTCCCAACCTGTGCACATGATAATATACCTTCGGCGTATCGGCACACAATGTCCCAGCAGAAACATCTGCATTGCCGTCGGTGCAAAGACGGATTGAACGATTTTTAAGTGTAATTACGTGTGGTAAGTTACGCTGACATCGATTTCGTGGCGATATCCTTACGTAATTCGAAAAAAGGTGATCTATTTAATTTATTCTTTTTTATGTACTTTACAAGACCTTCATCTAAGGATATAGCAGAGAATGATGAGCTTTTCCTGCAAAACAAAAGAGAGCTCCAGCCCCCTGTTAATTGAGTTCTATAAGTAAAGAGTATATCCTTTGCTATGTAATCGACATTGATTTGATTTTCCTGCCATGAGACCATTGCTCTCCAGCACAGGCTTCCATTTTCCACCAATTTTCGAATGGGTGAGGGAAAGGGGAGTTTGGGGTGGGAAGGGCTGGGGGATTTCCTAGAAAGGGGAAGAGTTCATTAATTAATCGATTTAAATAATTAGTCAATCAATTTTACATCAAAGTTGTGCTTGTATCGGCAAAGAGGTTTCTGAGAGGAGTGTGGAGGTGATGGGGAGGGGGGAGAGTTGGGCGGCTTCTCAGAAGGACACATTATCTCCAAGAGGTCATAAATCAATTAAAAGAACACTCTATTAAGAGAAGGAGATGGGTCATGAGTAAATCAAGTTTACCCCTGAATGGACACAACCCCTACTAACAAAATGTACCACAACATATATTGCTCTACTACTATCGTCACCAGTCTCGCCTATCCTCCTATCTGTGTCCTGATTTTTACAGTTAAATGCTCTGAATTTGTCTTCAGATGAGCTAATTCAAAATGGTTCCAATGGCTCTAAGCACTATGGGACTTAACATCTGTGTCCTGATTTTTACAGTTAAATGCTCTGAATTTGTCTTCAGATGAGCTAATTCAAAATGGTTCCAATGGCTCTAAGCACTATGGGACTTAACATCTGAGGTCACCACTCCCCTTGACTTAGAACTACTTAAACCTAAGTAACCTAAAGACATCACACACACCCATGCCCGAGGCAGGATTCGAACCTATGACAGTAGCTGCAGCGCGGTCCCGTACAGAAGCGCCTAGAACCGCTAAGCCACAGTGGTGAGCTAATTGTGCCTTGCTTCTTGTGAACACACGTAAACATCTATCACATCACACTTTCCACACGACTTTTCCAAGGGTAATAAATACGTAAATTTCTATATTGGTCCACAAATACAACAATTAATCAGTCCCTTTAAATGTGATAAACCGTGGTGCTGACGCCATAAATCACTGCAAATCGAACAAAAACCACTGACCTACACACAGAGAAAATGTTGAGCTAAGAAAATGTAGAGAAACAGATGGATTAATACATTTGCGCAGGCAATTCTAATTGCGGTGGCTATAGCTGTTCACAAAGGTGCCAAACTGTCAAATATAAAAGAGTATTTACACGACAGTAAATAATATTACACACGACAAGGACTAAGCATGTACCTCGTACGCATAAGAGAAACGACAGGGTGAATCAGTTTTATTGAAGTCCCAAGAAGTGGTTAAGGAATTTGGCTCCTGGCCTTAGTTGTAAGTAGAATGCTAGAAGTCAGGGCTTCAGGACACGAAACTCTGGCACAGGGTATGCCAATTCTGTACAAAACGTCCATGGTGTGGGTAGATGTGGTAATGCGAGAAACCACTCTTACTTCAATTTATCAGGCAGTAAACTATGTGACAGCGTGGCCGTTCAACACCATCTCTGCAAAACTGCACGTGATGGAGATGTGACTATAGCTAATTAACATTTTGGCCCTTTTGGTGGAGCTGGTGAGTAAGAGAATCTCCACTACTTCAACTATCTACACATACATTGCTGTAAAAAGTGTTGTAATGTCTGATTTTTATTGGAATTAAAGGTGTAAGGTGTGGCTACACAAATATATGGACACAAAAGTGAAATACAATGGGTCAACATAACAACACAAAACTATGAAGAATATGTGTGTGAATTCCTAAGGGAGAAAACTGCTGAGGTCATTGGTCCCTAGACTTACACACTACTTAAACTAACTTATGCTAAGAACAACACACACACCATGCCCAAGGGAGGGCTTGAATCTCCGGCGGGAGGCCCCATCCGTGACATGGCGCCTAAAACCGCGCGGCTACTCCGCGTGGCATAAGGAATATGAAAACAACTGCAGTGCAAATGACAAAATCTGGCACGGTTGGAGTCCTACACCATGCTTCCCACTTGGAATGTGGATAATGGAGTGTGAATAGAGTTAACTGGACAGACAAAGACTGTGAACGGCAAACGGCATTTTTGTGTCGAGCACCGACTACTTCTGCTTACAGGAACGTCCGCCGTACATGGTAAGCAACTCGCCTCTAATATTTCTATCGAGCCGTAGCAGCACAATGCATACCATGTACCGCTAAGTGTCTGCTACGCAATAAACGGCGCGTCACGGTGGTGACTCGACCGTCGTACCACAACAGCTGCTGCTCAAGCCTGACCCAGATTGACAGAAACCAAAAAGGTTACGAAATTGTGATTCTTCGCGAACTAATGCTCTCTGTCAGAAAGTTCACTCAGATTTGCCTCGCAACAACAAACCGAAAGTCAACCTGCTTTCCTTTACACCTAAACTCTAATATATGGTGAACATAATCCCGAGGGTATGGTGGGCCTTCCGGTTGCCATCTAACATTTACAATTCCCAATATTATGATTTTGATCCCTATTCATTAGTCTAATCGCAACCCTCATCTTTTCCTCATGAGATTCAGAAGACAAATCTCGTCCTCTCCCCACAACATTCAGAAACCAAATCGAAATCTGCACTTGTAAACGCCTTTCCAAACCCTATGCTCCACATGGAGCCGCTTCAAAAAGCGCAATCCACTACTGCTAGTCTTTTCGCCTACAGCATACTCCTATTTTAAACGGCCGGTAGACGCTAAACCCTAACTTTTCTCTTTAAGCAGTAGTAAGTGAGATACAAGATACAATAGTAATAACACGCTTACAGATTGTGGAAGATACGTTTCAATTCTATGGTGATTGTGATACTGGCCCATCTCCCTTTATTCGATTATTTTGTACATTGCGTCCGCTGATTTAGTGTCAATTTTCAACTAAAAATTGAAAACTACTTACTTTTCAAGAACAGTAACCGCTGGTACTTAGTACATCGTCAACTCAATTCTAAGACGGCATTTGGTTAAGTAAACTAATAAATTAATTTTCAGCAGTTAATCAACAATTGAAAGCAGTCATTCCTCTGATTATTATTAAATTTATTTATTGCGGATATTATTTCGACTCTTTCTCATTTTTCAAATGCAGTAGTTTGTTAATGCCCAATCTAGAATGTTTAAACATGCTGGAACAGAGTTCCCCAAAGTTTGAATCCAAATACTAAAGATGATCCGTTCTTCCACACGGCAAGTGAGTACCAGGCAAGTGGCGAGCATAATAACAGAAGTCAACTTGTGTAAAAAGAAAATGTACACCCACAATATGCACTGAGTGAATCGCTTGTGAAGCAAAAGTGGTGATGGGGTTACAACTTCCTCTAAAGTTTTTTGGGATTCCAGCGTGCTGGATTAATAACACGGCAGCAACTGGTGTTATCCAGTGTGATATAGAATACAGGCAAATATGAGAGACTCAGTTCTTTTTATTTACCTCATGACCGGTTTTGGGCACTCTGTTGGAGTACCGAATTTCGCAACTTGCGCATCAAATCCCATAAGGTCATTCTTCAGGTGTTTCTGAACTCTATCTCACATATCCCTGTACATACACTATGTGATCAAAAGTATCCAGACACCTGGCTGAAAATGCCTTACAAGTTCGTGGCGCCCTCCGTCGGTAATGCTGGAAGTCAGTATGGTGTTGGTCCACCCTTAGCCTTGATGACAGCTTCCACTCTCGCAGGCATACGTTCACTCAGATAATGGAACGTTTCTTGGGGAATGGCAGCCCATTCTTCACGGAGTGCTACACGGAGGAGAGGTATCGATGGAGGTCGATGAGGCCTGGCACCACGTCAGCGTTCCAAAACATCCCAAAGGTGTTCTGTAGGATTCAGGTCAGGACTCTGTGCGGTCCAGCCCATTACAGGGATGTTATTGTCGTGTAACCACTCCGTCACAGGCCGTGCATTATGAACAGGTGCTCGATCGTATCACAATACGCAATCGCCATCCACGAACTGCTTTTCAACAGTGGGAAGCAGGAAAGTGCTTAACACATCAATGTAGGCGTATGCTGTGATGGTGTCACGCAAAACGACAAGGAGGTTCAAGCCCCCTTCACGAATAACACGACCACACCATAACACCACCGCCTCCGAATTTTACTGTTGGCACTACACACGCTGGCAGAAAACGTTCACGGGGTATTCGCCATACCCACACCATGCCATCGGATCGCCACATTGTGTACCGTGATTCGTCACTGCACTCGATGTTTTTCCACTGTTCAGTCGTCCAAGGTTTACGCTCCTTATACCAAGCGAGACGTCGTTTCACATTTACCGGCGTGATGTGTGGCTTATGAGCAGCCGCTCGACCATGAAATCAAGGTTTTTCACCTCCAGCCTAACTGTCATAGTACTTGCAGTGGATCCCGATGCAGCTTGGAATTCCTGTATGTTGGTCTGGATAGATGTCTGCCTATTAAATAGCTTTCTTAAGCATTGTACACATAAGTTTTTCACCATTCAGCAGGGTTCAAATGTACACTGAAAGGTGTCATTTATTTACAATCTCTCAAAGGAGGCCAGCTGAAGAGTGCCAAGTTACAAGTGGACTGGCAACCAATGCCACGGCTCGGTGGGGCTTCATTCAGATATTCAAGCACTTAGCAACTTCCGTGAGCGGGTGGCCCGTCTTGTTCAAAAATATTGTTCACGTTCAGACTTGGAAGCAACTGGTTTTGTAACATAGCAAGATAGTGCTGACCGTTAACCGTGTTTCCGTCAAAGAAGAAAGGGCAGTGAACAGGTGAGAGGGATATTGCACAAAACTCATCGACTTCGTGTGAATGTCGTAAATGTTCATTGTGTACGTGCGGGTTCCGTACGCCCCAAATTCGTATACTGTGTTTGTTCACTTCCCCACAAAAGTGGAAAGTACCTCTATCACTGAACGTGGTGCGTTGTGCTAAAGTGTTATCATCGACAACAGGACTCAGAAGATTATTAGAAAATGGCACACGTTTGGACTTGTTGTCATGATATAGTGACTGTTACGGCTTTAATTTTTACGGCTTCACAAGCAACTGAACTGCAAACACGCCAGATTGTTGTTGTAGGCAGTTATAACTCTCGACTGGCACGATGAGCTAATTTTGAAGGACTGCGTTGGAAAACAGTTTGGATTTGTGCAACAGTTTCATCGGAAACACAAGAGCGGTCAGGACTTTTTCTTTACATGCACACTTTGCGTCTACAAGCTGTCGATAGCATCTGCGAATGTTGCACCCCTTCGGGGGATCAGTTTGATACCTCAACCTAAAACTTCTTTGGAGTGTAGTAAGGATTTACACTCCCTAACCTTGAGAACGATTTCCGTTGCGGAGCAGCCATTTTGCAACATGTGAGGGTAACCGAGCAAACAGCAGACACTTAAAATCTGGCGGCAATGAACGTAAACTACACTCCATTAAAGGAGCCGAGGCACAGCGATCGATAGTTTTGAAAATATAACACCTTGTAATATATTTTTTGAGACACTCTTTATTGCAGTGAACTCCTACAATTTTCAGAGATAACGACTAAATGTGCATACACACATTTTAAATCGTAAATGAGTATCTTTATGCCTGAAATTTAAAAGAAGTTTACATCGTAGCCTAGGACAACTTAAGACTTATAATTATACATCTACGTAGAGTCAAATCCTGTCTGCAAATTGTTGTCATCACACTCTCAGGGAGCATAGACACAGATTAAGTAGACCTAATATATATATTAAATCTGTTTGATCTGCCTGAGAGTATGATGACACCACTTTGCAGATGGGATTTGACTCTACGTAGATGGCTAATTATGAGTCCAAACTTGTATCCGGCCCGAGATGCTGGAGTTGGCGCCTGTGTGTGCGTTAGGTGTGCTTGCTTTAGTGTGTGTGTGTGTGTGTGTGTGTGTGTGAGTGTGTTTGTGTCTTTTACTGACGAAGACCGAGGTCAAAGGCTACATTTGAGTGCTTTTTTATTGTTCCCGTCTGCAACTTGACGTGTCTTCTTTACAGTAAGTCTGTCTTTTGCTACATTGTTACTATACGTGTATATTTGTAGAAAGTGACTGCTTTTTTTCTTAATCAGATGTTAGGTAATTTTTCGAACTTTTTAATTAATCATTTTCCGATCAGAAGTGTATACTTTTCCCACAAATGTTAAAACACTTATTCCTGTTGTCAAGACAACTGGCGGGTTAGAAGGTTGACAACGGAGCTTCAGACTTTTGTCTGAGGCCTGAATCGGATCCAACTGTCGGACAGCAGGCCACGTGACTGTTTCTGCGTGGGCGGAAATTTATGGCGCTACGTACGACGACCTGTCACTCTGGATACTGCATGGAGGTAGCTGACGCAGAAAACTCTATATAGCTGGTCCGGATGACGAATGAATAATTCTGACCCGGATTCAGTGCTAAAATGAGCCATCAGAAATAATTAACACAGTACAGTACACCGGACGAGCACAAGTCACAGGTGAAGCTATCCGCTGCCGAGGTAGTCTTGCATAATTTGCGAGCCTTTGAGCATGTGTAAAAGTGGGAGAAATTTACTGGTAAATATAAGATTTGAAATGGTCCGAGAGCCGGCCCCCAGATTCATAGTTAAATGAAAAATTCTCACATGTTCAAACGTGTGGTGAATGACCTTTTCAGTTGGTTCTTTTGCTTTTATCTCTTTTCATTGTCCACTCCTTGTAGTGGAGCGGGCTGTTGGAGATCTCGGTCATTAGAACGTACCGATTCTATTCAGCCAAATATCATACAAGATGACAAAGGGGCAGTCGCGGTTCTATTCAGCCAAATATCGGACGAGTTGTGGCAGTTGAGGGACCCCAATGACGAACAAATTGGACCGGTTTAGCAGTTCTGACACAAGCCTCACAACCATGGAAAACCCCTCGAATTCTTTGGTTGGAAGCGGGTGATTAGATCAACATTAATTTTTTGCTGGCACGTCGCTTCTTTGAGGAACTTGCCCCATCCAAAAAATGAACTGTTGTGAAAAGTTTGTATACGTTGTGTGGTTGAGTATGTACATGTCGCCGAACGGAGTGTACTGGGTGTGTGAAGAATTGATGGAAAGGGGTTTAAAGGACATTTTCAAATGTATCTGACTGCGAAAGCGGGCTAGACGCTCTGTGACTGCGGCACTTCTCCATGGAGATTGAATCTATTAACGATATAATACAACGACTGTAACTTCTTCTTTGGTCTGGACACTTAACTAGTAGTGACGCATTAGCGATAAACAGCAGTTCAGTTAAATACATGTACTATTGCTAGCCGCCATTCCATCTTGTGTTAATTTGAAGTCTCTTACACGACACAATTGGTGTCCGGTAAATGTTATTTTTATTTCTTCTGAGAGAACGACTTTCAACAGAAACTTCCTGACAGGTTAAAACTATGTGCCGGATCGAGACTCGAATTCTTGACCTTTGCTTTGCGCGGAAAAGTACTGTAAGCGACTGAGCTAACCAAGCACGACCAAAAACTGCTCCCCACGGCTTTTCCTCTACCAGTACCTCGTCTCATGCCATCCAAACTTCACAGAAGCTATCCTGCACTTGCCCGTGAAAGGGAAAGGTCCCGAGCTCGAGTCTCGGTCCGGCACACTGTTTTAATCCATCAGTAAGCTTCATATCAGCGCACACAAGGCTGCAGAGAGAATAGAATATCTGAATTTTAAGTGTATAACATTTTTGTTTATCCACAAATGACTGATCTGAGTTTGTGCATGTGGAGTACTGCATAGGATTTTCGGACATTGATTTCTGGATGTTTTCCGGTAAACCTGATATCAAGATTATTTCACCGGGAGAATTATTAACCCATTGTCATCTTTGTGAAGCTTGCGTGTCTGGTGAGGACATCCACGAGTCAACTGAGGACCGTAATTGCGCTATTACAGGCTCCTAGGGCTCTATGTGTGAAAATAAACTGAAAACCAATTTTTCAGGTGACCGAAAATCATTCAGCGGAGTTGCTGCTGACCGGAGTGATCTGCGGAGACCAGCGCTACAACTTCCACTGATCCTTTGGAATTTCGTGAGCTTTTCAAAATACTCCGAACTCACGACATAACGAATACTGACGTGCGCATAGAATAAATAAAAATGCGATCTAATTAATTAATAACACAGACGTCTAAATTAAATCTTTTTATAGTACTTCATACATTTTAAATAAAATCACCTGCCACTTGATACACTTGAGAGTACAATACGAGGACAAGGCCCTCATTCTCATGAGTGTTTGACCTTTACTCTATGAACAAGCAACACAGAGTTCTTATTTGAGTACAAGTAATTTTTGCGCTCCGTCTGATATAGTTAGGTAGCCCACAGATTTGATGCATAGTTTTTCAGTATAATAACGTAACTGTACGAACTGTATAAATTTCGTAGGTCTGAAAGAGAGATTTGATATTTCACTTCAACGTTAACGTAACAGCCGCAGTAAACTCCTTCCTCTTGTGGTGGTATCTTTCCGCAGGCCATGGCTACTTATTCTGCAATTTTTTCCACTATAGTGAAACTAAAGCACGTACTATCTAAAATTCAAAATATGCGGCGTTGACGTCTTTGTAAAGAGATATCATATTAGGCAACTATAGTCCTATTGATTCGTGGGACTATTCTGTTTCATTAATAACCGAAATGATTAACAGAATAGATAAAAAGAAACTGGGGAGTTCAAAAATTTTGTGATGCGGGAGACTGCTGGAGGGTAGGCGGCAACAGTTATTAAATACTGAACAGATACTGAATAATGATTGGGAGAAAAGAACTTTGTGACACAACTTCATCAAAAGAACGGTTCAGTGTAATTATTTGCACACATACTAAGTCGTCAAGCAGTCGTCAATTTTGTTAAAAGGGTAAAACGTGTGGGCGGGGGGGGGGGGGGGGGGGAGGTGGGGTACGCGGGGATAAATGTCGTTGAATAAGACCAGGGCTACACTATAGTAAACAGATTCAACGTGTGTAGGTTGCAACAGCTATACGTAGGTGAAGAGGATTGCACAGGACAGATTATCTCTTGCAGAGATCCCTGTAAATATATTCTTGACTCTAGACAGTAGCTTGGGGTTGTAGGAGTCGAATGAATGGTCACGCTAGGTGTCTTGGTGCACCAAGTCAACCTCACAATGTGTCCACAAGCAGAATTACTGACTTCACCTAACGTGAACCAATCCGTATCGTGAACAAAAGACAAAGTGAAAAAGTCCGATTAAGATGCCCCAATCTCTACCAGTTACAGTATCCTACGTATCTAGATGTAGAAATGACATAGCAATAAACTGTGAACGTCGTCCTATGGAATATTGTATGTCCTTACGTTCCACCTGTGACCTTTTTTACTGATATTCCTAGTCAAATGTTGAACTCTGAACCTGAGACGTAGGCCTAAAACATGGTTCAAATGGCTCTGAGCACTATACGACTTAACTTCTGAGGGCATCAGTCGCATAGAACTTAGAACTAATTAAACCTAACTAACCTAAGGACATCACACACAACCATGCCGGAGGCAGGATTCGAACCTGCGACCGTAGCGGTCGCTCGGTTCCAGACTGCAGCGCCTAGAACCGCACGGCCACTCCGGCCGGCTAGACATAGGCCTAGTCACATATACAAATCTGTGAATGAAGTAATAAATGGCTATAAAATTAACAGAGTCATGTGATTAAGTCCTGGATTATCATGTTAATTCTGATGCTTTCCGACTTCGCTGCAGGTATGCGTAAGAATTTTTAAGGACAATCTCAAGATCTTGTAACGTTAATTATCTGAGGGTATCTTCATAATTTCCTTAACTAATCACAGTGATAAAGGGACAGTATATCACCTCATAATTTCTTGACAGTGTCAGTGTCCTAGCATTGGATCTTTAAATACAGTGCTGCAGTTTATTTTAAGAAAACTTTTTATGTACCATCCGTTATTTTCCATCCCTGCGATCTTGATGAATAAAAAGTGTCATTATCAGAAATAATAATAATAATCTTGATTCGTATCCATAAGTAATAAAGGTCCTTAGCAAAATATTTTACTGCGTGAAGCACAAACTAGCTTATAGTTTGATATACGGAGTTGTCAGAAACAGTCTGAAAAACTTTAAGAGTGCTGCAGAGTAGGTTGTGCTGAGATATGATTTTTGAGAAAATATTTCAGTACGTTGCGCCGTTTACGAATTAATTAGCACTGAAGCTAACCAATAAGACCGTCGTGAGCCCAAATTCAAGCAGCCCGCCAGATGCCGTTTCTGTCAACTGTTCTCATACTGTAGATGACAGCTCACGAGACTGCTCAGCTTTTGGCTTGGGTTCGTTCCTTACTACCGTCCAAAGTTTAGTTTTTGTATCGCTCTCTTGTTCGGTTTTAGGAAGCAGGACGAGGAACACGTTCGGCGACAATGTCTCTGGAGGGCCGCTTGCATTTGCGAGCACAGCGAACTGAATGGCTGACTTCAATGACGGTTAAGTCGAAAACCGTGCAACGTATCCAGTCTTTTTCTTAACAGTTATATGTCAGCAGAATCTACCCTGCAACAGCCTTACAAACTTTTCAGGCTGTTTCTGATCATCCAGTACATATACTGTTCAGTACGCTACCAAATCAATATTATATCTTTTTGCTCATGAAAAATCTACTTCCTTAGACAGTTATTACTTTCAGCTGGATAATGGTCAATGAACGAATACAGATGAAGCTTCTTGTGTACAATGCATTAGTTGATATTGTTTGATGCTGAATGTAGCAGCACTGTGAGTCATTGCTAATATCTTAGACAGATTCTGTGTTTATAAAGATGTGAAATTTTAGTTAAATGTTTGAGAGGGACAGAATAATTAATGCCTTTTTAAGAGGAGTAATTAGACAAAGTACTTCGGCTGAAGTATCTGATGTTGGAAGATCTTTAATCACAGAAACTTGTAGTGAGCATTCAAAATAATATGAAATTTATTGCGCTAAATTTAACAGCAATTTCTGAGTGTTCCATTTTTAATATGCATTTTCACTCAATACGCCTAAATTTTGATTATTATAAATACTCTTTGCTAAGTGTTTCGTTAATTATTCTTGTACAGTGTGTTCTAAAATGCTGACAGGTGAATATAGAGAATAGAGCATTGATCTGTTACTTAACTGCCAGGTAGCATTTTACAATGTGACGTTTACAAAGCTTTGTAACGGTGTTGGCTATTTAAAAGAAACTGTATAATGGACGTTGCAGGAGGAACAAAATTGTAGTGCATATTTTGTTCTTAGATACAACAGACCTATTTACTGCTGTTAAGTATAAAGGTAAGTCTTGATAGCATTGCGCAAATGCGAATATTTTCTCAAACTAACTGATGGAGGTTGCACAGTAGTTAACACACTGGACTTGCATTCGGGAAGACGACGGTTCAAATCCGCGTCCGGCATTCTGATTAGTTTTTCGTGATTTCACTAAATCACTCCAGGAAAATTCCGGGATGGTTCGTTTGAAAGGACACGGCCGATTTCCTTCCCATCTTTCTTTAAACCGAGCTTGAGCACCGTCCTTCACGACCTTGTTGTCGATGAAAAATTAAATATTATTCTCCTCCTCAACTTTCTCATATTACAAACCTCACACGTTGATTGGCAGGTTGTGTTATGTCCCTTTTACGCTTCTATTGATTATTTCTCTTTTTCTTTTCACGAAGCAGAGATTTATTTTCAGTTCTACATCTACATCTACATCCATACTCCGCAAGCCATCTGACGGTGTGTGGCGGAGGGCACTTTGAGTACCTCTGTTGGTTCTCCCTTCTATTCCAGTTCCTGGATTGCGTCCCCAGTCTTAGGAAAGTGTTGTGTAATTTGTTTAGATTAAGCTCTAGTATGTAAAATTTCCAGAGAATCATTATGTGAACAGTTAATGATTGTACTACGATGATAGTTAAATTGCAAACAGGCGTGTGCCTAACAAGGATTGTAGCAATGTTTTTCTGTATTCGTTGATAGATATTAGAGCATTACGTAAAAGGTCAGGAAAACCTGAACAACATTGTAAGTCCTAGGAGAAGGAAACGTTATAACAGCAACTTGACAGAAATATTCCAGACGCCAAACTGTCATCTGTACCACATGATACAGACAGCTACATGATTTACCACATACGCTCCTAGTTAGACAAAAATAAATCCTGATTATGACGGAACGGCATCGAAACATTTGTGGATAAAAGAAAGGAATTCTTCTGCTCGAGGTAGGATTCCCCTTATAGTATCCAGTTTGTAGGAAGGACCTGTTTTAGAACACGAGGAAGTTTATTAAAAGAACAGAATAAGTATTCGGGCTGTCAAAATGTCAGCCCGGGGGAAAGGTGCTCCTGTTCCAGCTCCTAGGAAACACTCTTGGACAAAGTTGAGACTGAAATTCAGCGAACAAACCGTACCACCAACTTACGGAAGCAGCTAGTCGCTCGCTAGCCAACTCGCTAAGAAGCGTGGAGTAGGGTGCAGCTGCACCGCAGCTACAATGCAAATGCCTGCTGCGGCAAGCACGATCCAAGGCCGAGACGCCACAGGCGCTATGCCAATGAGTCTCTCGAGTCTTCTTCAGCCTTCATCCCGCGATTTAAGTCTTCCGTTTAAATATTTAAATGAGTAGCAGCGGAAGATTCTTTTTATGTAATCCTCACTTTTTTTTACCTAATGGAATTACTAACAAGATAATTTAAAAATGTTGAGGTGGGTTTAAGGAAACTTTAGAACAACCGTATGTTCCAAAGAAACATTTTAGAGATTGAATATAAGGTGTTTACATCGTTTACATTTTCTGCTGTGGCTCTAAAGCATCTTCAGAAAATAAAGGTTCAGATGGCTCTGAGAACTATGGGACTCAACATCTGAGGTGATCAGTCCCCTTGAACTTAGAACTACTTAAACCTAACTAACCTAAGGACATCACACACATCCATGCATGAGACAGGATTCAACCTGCGACCGTAACGGTCGCGCAGTTCCAGACCCAAGCGCCTACAACCGCTCGGCCACACCAGCCTGCTCTAAAGCATCTAGGGCAATCCATTTTAAGGCAGCACATCGAGTTTGTCCTCTGTAATAATGTCTCAAACATTGTTACACATGCGGACCAAATGTCTCACGTGCTGTGACGTCAGCAGTGTTCGAAGAACGCGCTATGCGCACTGCTGACGTCAGAGACCGCATAGGGAGTTCATGGGTTGCTGTTGGCAAGTGATCAGCGAAGGCTATCCAAACAGATAAAGGTATAAAATGACTGTAGTATGCGACAGATGCAGTACTACTGTCACGGAGCAATTTGCTCTTCACCTCTTCTGGCAAGTAGTCTTTATGTTATGTAAAAGCACTATCAGGTATTTATTACTATAGATAATTTATTTTTTAATTTTATTCCTAGAAATGTCATAGGAACCATCGTTTGAAGCTGTATAAACTTTGGACACCAAATCTAGTGATTCTCTTCCATCTATATCAGATGCAAGGGCAATATTAGAATGGGATTCAGATGAATCTGATGACATTATTACATATTCAGATGAGGAATCAAATAGAACTATCTCTGACTTACAAATAAAAGAACGTTTGAAAAATATTTCCTTTAAGTGTACAAAAGATATAATAAGTATAAATCCATTTAATTATAGAACTACATCTTGACCTGATGTATTTTCTTTTGAATTAACATGGCCTAAATGTGTTTTTAATTCACACATTCATCAAGTTACTGGAAAAACAACTTATGATAGATATCCTAATAATAATAATTTTCAGTGGTCTTTTGATTGGAAATTAAAAGAATTTAGAAGATATGATCATTTTATGCGGTATTTGGCTATAATGCCTGATATATGTTGTATAAAATGGTCATGACCAAATCAGTATAAGTTTCCAATTACAGAAATTATTTTGGTCAATTGCATATACCGAGTATGTAATATTGGAAAATTACATGTTTTTTTTTGTAATTTACACAAGAGTAATGTTTGTAAACAACAATTATTATCAGAATTATGTTCTGAATGTTACATTAATGAAATTGTTAATAAGAAAGATAATGAAGCACTGAAAGAATTAACTAATGTACATGCATATATTGGTAGTAGACCTCATATCTATGCAACTTATTCTCCAAGTCAAGATCATTTTGCATTTCAGACAATGAAAATTAGGTGTAAAAGTGTTACCAATATGTTTGAAACAATACTGCAAATGAGTTCAATTCTTTCATACAATGTATGTTTAAAAGCAACATTTGGAGAAAGAATACATACGAAATTTGTTGATAAATAAATTTATCATTATATATCACAAATACAGACTAAAGTGTAATTTTGAAATGTTTTAGGTTACTGAAAAAAGGAAAGGAAGATATATATTATTTTCGTCCAAATCAAAAAGAAATTAACCAAGTATTCAGATCTAAAGCGAGGTCCAACAATAAAATTAGTGCTAATGTTTCCTCTTCAGAATATTCTGATACTGAAGACATTACCAATCAAGAACCTCCTAAAAACCCAAGTAAAGATTTAGAAGTGGTTGAAGCAGAAGAAGAAGAAGGTACCAATTCAAATTCAACACCTAAGAAAAGGCGCAGGAAAAGGGAACTTGAAAGTACTGACGGTATTGATTCAGTACCATATTTAGAAATTATAACTTTACTAATTAAAATTGTTAAGTTATATCAGTCAGAACAAGAATGTATAAATTCCTTGTTTGGTTATATAACCACTTTATCAAAAAATATACAAGCATCACTATTCAAAATAGTGAACTGTATGCAAGACAAGTGGAACCGTTCCAAAAACCAGAACATTTCATTGATTTCTGCAATACATTCTAATTCCAAAGCAATTGGTCACATAATGTCTTTAGACAAAACCAATATAAAAACAGTTATAAAATTATTACAAATTTTAATAGAAAATTCACACAAAACTCAAAACATGGAAAATTCGTGTTCCTCTTCCTCAAAAAGGCAAGAAGTGATAGAGAACACATCCACTTCATTCACAACTGTAACCAACATAACAAATGATGCAGATGTATCTTCCGCAGGAGCATCATCTCTACCTTTGGGCGGGCCGAATTCACTAGGGTCTTATGACTCTGATGGAAAAATCAATCATAAGTATTTCATTGCGAAACCAAGACGGTCATGGTCGGACATGGTTGGACAGACCGGAAAATGTATTTATGATTTGTCAATTCTGCAGTGGGCATAAAATCAATACATTACCCCTCAATGTTTGGTACAAAGTCCAATTAAGGGAAATTCAAATGAATGTGAATTTGGAGAATACCAATTCGAAAGTGACTCAAGCAGCCCGGAATTTGATAACCAGTATAAAACTTTATCTGGACAATTTAAATCCAGACCAAATTACAAAAAAGTACCCATTTTCAGAACTAGTTAATATTGCAGAAAACCATGTTAGTGTTCCAATTAATAAGATACAAAATACATTATTTTGGAGAAATTATATTTCTTTATGTACTTGAAATGATAAGATTTTTTCAAATGTTGTAAAACATATTCAAATTATGTGAAGTGATTTTTCTTTATGGCAATTGTGTAATTATATTTTGAATGCAAAGGAAGTGTATTTTAAAGCATATGCACAACAGTTTCATTCATATTATTTCAATGAAAAAGAATCTTTAGATATAATTAAACATTTGTTAGAATATCAATTTGGACGTGATTGGGATATTATTTATGATTTTATATGTACATTGTATAATGTATTAAACAAAACACATGGAAAACGAAATTGTATCCAGTTAATAGGCCCACTAAATAGTTTTAAATCTACATTTGTTTGTCTAATAGCAAGTGCTATGATTAATACAGGATGGTGTAATAAAAATAATAAATATTTTACGTTTGGGTTAATGGAATGTGCCAATAAACGTTTAATATGTATGGATGATCCCAATTTGGTCCAGGATCATTTCAACAATTAAAATGCATTTTTAGTGGCGATCCTACTAAAATTCAAATAAAGTTTGAAGGAGATTTTACTTTAGATAAAACTCCTGTATTTGTATATTCTAATATTGAATATTTCAAAGGAGATGTATGGTAACAAAGGATTTGTAAATATTATTGGACTACATGGGACATAAAATTAGAAAAACAATTAAATCCATATTCTTTGTACAATTTGTTTATTGAATATAAACTTTCACAAAAATAATATATATTGTCTTATCTTAAATTTTCAAAATCCTTTTCACCTAAAATCGGTGATCTACTATAATCATGGCTCCTACCTTTTTTCTTTATTTTTTGGTATATTTAAATTACTAGTGACACGTGCAGAGGATCCAGGTAATATATCAGTGCTATACATTGCATTAGAGTCAAAACAAACACCTCTAAAATCATCTTCAAAACATTTAGTAGAAGAAGTCATCCACATTTCGTCTGTATGACTTAATGTACGTGTTTGAGAATTATATGTTTCATAATTAGTACATATGGTAATTCTAGTTGTCATTTGATTTATCATTTTAGCATTCACAAATGAATTTCATCCTGTGGGAGTATTATTTAGCACCGGATTAATACCTAAACTAAAACTAGATATTTGCAGTGCTTGATGAATTACATTCAGTTTACCTAGTTCCTGACCTTTTTTAGTACACTGGTCATACACAAATAATGTTATATCATTATATACTGGTTTTAATTTTTCACTTTCTTCTTGCATTTCAAAACCAGATCGACTTACATTTTTCATTAGAGTTGAAAAAGCAGGTCTGTTCATTGAATCTAACATATATGTATCATCTGCTAAACCAATACCATGAGCACACCATGCTGTTTTAATTATACCTATTTTTTGCTTGTAATTCCATGAAAAAATTTCTGAATTTTCGACTGCAAGACTTGCTATACCTTGTGAATATATTTTATTTAATAATACTGGTCCTCTTACTTTATTTTGTATACTCCACATACTTTTTTTGCTGAACCACTATGTGTCAAACAGTATAATCCATGAATCATAATTAGGCCAATTATGTACTACTGTTGTGCAGGAAGGATAATCGTTATATCCATCTCCCCACATGATTTTCGTTAAATCTTTTTTTCCTTTGATACCACTAATTAACACTGAATTAGTACCTGTACAATTTATTTCAACTATGTCATGAGCAACAGCTAAATTTCCACCTTTACTATAAATAATAAATGGTACATGTGTTATGGATCCTGATTCACTTAATGTATTATTTGTGGAAAATGAAGCTTCTAATCCAACAGGTATTAAATCAATAGAAATAGATTTAACATAACAATAATCAGATAAACTATGAAATTGAGCTTCAGATAAAAATCGACTTAATTGATTAGAATACCACTGAGCTGCAGACGTTACATAATGTTTAGCATAAACATTACCTTGAGCATCTTTAACATCTTGCCAGCTATGTCCATAACCCCATACTTGAAACAGACGAGTATTAATAAAATGTATATCACGATTTTTAATAGGATCTACACTTTTCCACATAAAAACTTAACGATTGATCCACACTATTTGTACCACCATCAGTACCACTATCATTATTCACAGAACGAATTTGTGCAGAACGTTCTTCAGCCATTTCTACTTCGTTAACTGGAGTTTCTTCACGAAGTTGCTTATGTTCTCCTGAATTTGAACGAAGATCTTCTTCAGCTTTTCGTTTTATTCCAAAATGCGTATGTGTTTCCTCAATATGTGAAGTGTTTAATTCACTACTACCATATGCTTCTTGAATAATGTCCCGCGGCCCTTGTGGTTCGTCGTCTAAATCCTGAGGGATATACTTACAATGGAAGCCTCCCATCGCACCTCCCTCCCCCTCCCCCCATCAGATTTAATGGTAAGAGGGCCCAGTGGACAGCCCGCCAGAAACTGAAGACAGATCAAGTATGAAAAGAAGGAAGAAGGTGTACTGGACTGTGGGAAAAAAATGGAAGCAATGAACAGGCCAAGGACGAGAAGTGCAATATAGAGAAGACGCAAACAGAAATGGCGTGGTGGTTAAGTGGTTATGGTGTTGAAATCACCCTCGCACCAACTTTTTTTTTCGTTTTCACACTTTTCGCTTAATTCAAATTTGTGTCGGCGTCTTGGTGTAACGTCCGCTTGCCAACAGCGAGGTGTTAGCTAGGGACTACTACTCTACTAGCAACCGAAAGGAAGTGGCTTCCGAATGGGAACTCAAACGTTTGATGACAAGGCGACAAGTCAGCCGAATCCTACACCGGAAAACACGTCTGGTGTGTCACACTAGGCATTAGTGCCAGTACGTGTGTCATATGATAAGAATCTCTTATCGAAGCACCTAATTTGTACGACTGCTAAGTGAGTAAGACATGCCTCCTTGCCCAATATAGCTTTTCGTATGAATGTGAACGTGATCACTCCCAAGTAAATAATGGAAACATGATAGATGTGACATAAGATGCAACAAATGAACGCAACAGTTTCATAATCAAACAGTTTCTCTTTGTTCTGTCAAGGCATATGTTTTTATCGTTTTTGAGGTTTCGTTCAGTTTTAGAAGATTTTATTCTTGAATTCCATTGCTGGAAATTAGTTCACACGCGTTTACTTGTTCTTTCCGTTTCTGTGAAACGTCTATGTGCCATCTTGCCTGCTCTCACTGTTCATCACACTTACTTGCGACGGTAACGTATTCTTACCACGTGACTCATATTCTACAATCAAAGTGTAGTACTGCCAAGAATACAGAAAGACAACAAACATTTCAATGAGCGGACGGACAATTCATAATGTTTAATGTTGTGGAAAAGTAGGTAATACGAGAAAGTACTGAACACGGCTCGCCCGCTTGATCAACTCCATGACCACTTACTTACCCACGACGCCGTTGGTATATGACGCTGCAATTTATTGCACTTCTTATTCTTCGATCTTTGCTCTCGTTTATCTTCTTTTGTTTTTAGTTCAGTTCAGTACATTTTCTACTTGTTTTCATGCTTGATCAGTGTTTAGATTTTGACGGGCTGTTCACTGGGCCATCTTACCAATAAATCTGAGAGAGGTGAAATGGGTAGTTTCCCTTGTTAGTGCACAATGGCGCTCCTGTACATTGTAATGTGTGTTACAGAACGTACATTCATGTTCATTACGCTGGGAAGGGGATAGAAGTGCAAGGTGTCCATAAATGTTTATCCTGATATCTAGATTAAACATTGATTGAATTTATGATGGTACCATTTTTTTTTTTTTTTTTTTTTTTTTTTTTTTAACGGCTGTGTCTCATCGAACACTTTCCGCATAAACTTACCCCAGGATGTTCGTGTAAGACAATAAGACACAGAAACATCATCTGCATGGTGAGAAGTTGTATTATGGTGTCCCACAGCGTTCAGTCATTGGCCCGCTAATGCTCTTTACGATAATGAGCTGCCATTTTGTTTGATTGTGGGGGCAGAATTAAAGGGCTCTGCAGTAAAAAATGGTAAGAGACATATCAGTAGTTCTCAGAAAACGCGTCACAATTATTTTGATAAAATCCCATAAATCAGACATCTGAAATACGTAAAAAATCAATTTTTTTCCGCGTACAGCAAAGCTTTATTACACAGCGTCAGTAGTTAGATATTTTTAGTAAGTAATATCAACTTGAAAAAAATTTTCAAAATTTCAGAAAAATGTACTTAACATTATTTAGTCGAAACATTGTAGTCTCAACACACTTACTTAACATTTTTCACATGAAAACATTTTATTCTTAATGCAGTTACTTAACATTATTATTTTACTTAAAACGTTGGTTTCTCAGTACATGATTGTCTATCTTTCGTCTTCGTCTTCTTGCTGAAGCGCAGTACATCCTCCTGCTTGGAGTGAGTTGTACCATTCACGGTATACTGCAGGTTTATATTTTAAGCTTGAGGAAATGTCTCTCACCTCTTGTCCTTTAATAGCAAGAGGGCCAGAATACTTAAGTTTAAGCTCTGTCAGGAAAGAACTGCTTGCAGGTCTTCCACATTTTGATAAGGCAACAGATTCTAGCAGCCGTTGTGTGTATCTCTAAACATTAATTTTGGGTGGGACTTTGTAGCTCAGCAGAAAATGAGAGTCGAACAAAATTTCTAATACTGAATTTGCTTTCAGCAGTTGATGCTTCTGGTTGGTGAAACAGATTTTTCAGTGCAGAGAAGCTGCAGAAACACTCTTTAGTCATACAAGTTACCTTGAATGGCTTCTTTTGGTAGGAAGTTCTTAGAACTTCTTCCCAATGATCAGGTTCATAAAATCTTTGATAATGTGATGTGACATTTTTCTCCACCTAAGCAAAGTCTCTATCACTAGGTAGCATGCTGTGTTCAGCATGAGGAAAGGTGTGCTCGATGTATCTCAAATGACCAGACTATAACAGGTATAGCGGGTATAGCCAAAACGCCACTAAGGTCCCATTCTCGTTTTATCAAACACAGTTGTCGGAAAACGCAATCAACTTTTCATCTTTGATGTCTTTCTTTTCAAAACACATCTTTAAACGGCTTGCTATTTCGTCTGTTCCCTTTTAACTGTTGCTTCATCCCAGAGAAAAAAATGCACTTGGCTCTTTACACAAGAATGGACACTAAAATGATAGCACCATGTTTTACTCTAGTAAAAAGTTGGCCTAGTAGTCGTTTTAGGCGTGGGTAGTGTCTGTTGCAAATCGAACGTGATTATATGAACCTTTTTGTCTTGCTTTGCTACTTTAATTGCTTCACGTATTGCAAATTTGCCCAGCTTCTGCTTTTTGATGGAGAATGTCCTGCTTTATTCGCAATGAATGTATTCCAGTTTCGTTTTACTGTTCTCCACAGGCTTGATTGTTACATAAATTAAATAACAGTGTTGAGAGTTGTCCATTTTAGGGCTCTTGAAACTTATATTGAATTCCTTGGTTAGTATCCGTCAAAATTTGTGTATAGAAAAATAACTTTTGCTTGCCGACAGACATTCCTTGGCATACTTGTTATAACAGAACTGCAATGGAATTATCCATACCTAAGTATTCTCGAGATGAATATTTTCGAGTGTAGTGACTCTTATACTTTGGAAGATCGTCAGTAAATGCTCTCACATCGTTGATGACATCCTTTGAATATTTTCGAGGGTGACCGATACGCTTACGTATGCCATCAGAAGGAGGTTAAACGGCACCATTTTTCAATCGTTTCAAGATATTCTCCACAAGGCCTCTATTTTTCTGAAGTCCATGAACGTTAAGAAATGAAATTTTGCAAATAATGACATCCTTTCCGGCGAATTTTAACTGTATGTAGAATTGTTTGACTGCGTCAATATATCTCGTGTTTAGTCTTCTTTCGGATAAAAGTTTTTAATCGCAACAACCTTGTAGGTAAGCATTTTGAGTATCATAGCACTTCATTTCCCACAAACTTCGGAATATTGTTAGTTTATTTTTTTTAATTTTTTTTTATTTATTTATTTTTTTTTTTTTTTTTTTTGTCATCTGTCTACTGACAGGTTTGATGCGGCCCGCCACGAATTCCTTTCCTGTGCTCTAACCTCTTCATCTCAGAGTAGCACTTGCAACCTACGTCAAGTATTTGCTTGGTGTACTCCAATCTCTGTCTTCCTCTACAGTTTTTGCCCTCTACAGCTCCCTCTAGTACCATGGAAGGCATTCCCTCATGTCTTAGCTGATGTCCTATCATCCTGTCCCTTCTCCTTAACCACATATTCCTTTCCTCTCCGATTCTGCGTAGAACCTCCTCATTCCTTACCTTATCAGTCCACCTAATGTTCAACATTCGTCTATAGCACCACATCTCAAATGCTTCGATTCTCTTCTGTTCCGGTTTTCCCACAGTCCATGTTTCACTACCATACAATGCTGTACTCCAGATGTACATCCTCAGAAATTTCTTCCTCAAATTAAGGCCGGTATTAGATATTAGTAGACTTCTCTTGGCCAGAAATGCCTTTTTTGCCACTGCGAGTCTGCTTTTGATGTCTTCCTTGCTCCGTCCGTCATTGGTTATTTTACTGCCTAGGTAGCAGAATTCCTTAACTTCATTGACTTTGTGACCATCAATCCTGATGTTAAGTTTCTCGCTGTTCTCATTTCTACTAATGATTTCGGAACCTCTGTCTGACCATGAAGTAATCTAATTGAAATCTTTCCGTGTCTCCCGGCCTTTTCCAAGTATACCTCCTCCTCTTGTGATTCTTGAACAGGGTATTCGCTATTACTAGCTGAAACTTGTTACAGAACTCAATTAGTCTTTCTCCTCTTTCATTGCTTGTCCCAAGCCCATATTCTCCTGTAACCTTTTCGTCTACTCCTTCCCCTACAACTGCATTCCAGTCGCCCATGACTATTAGATTTTCGTTCCCCTTTACATACTGCATTACCCTTTCAATATCCTCATACACTTTCTCTATCTGTTCATCTTCAGCTTGCGACGTCGGCATGTATACCTGTACTATCGTTGTTGGTGTTGGTCTGCTGTCGATTCTGATTAGAACAACCCGGTCACTGAACTGTTCACAGTAACACACCCTGTGCCCTACCATCCTATTCATAACGAATCCTACACCTGTTGTACCATTTTCTGCTGCTGTTGATATTACCCGATCCTCATCTGACCAGAAATCCTTGTCTTCCTTCCACTTCACTTCACTGACCCCTTCTATATCTAGATTGAGCCTTTGCATTTCCCTTTTCAGATTTTCTAGTTTCCCTACCACGTTCAAGCTTCTGACATTCCACGCTCATAAGCTGGAAACACTTTTAGGGCATTCGCATGGCATGACTATCGAATTTTCTTCAGAAACCGTACCCGTACCTCTGCATCTCGTATACTGCTTTCCTTCATTCCTGTTTTATTCATTGTTCTTGCACACTGACACGTTTTAGCCTCTTTCGACCTTTCCGAGTGCTCTGTTAATCGTTAACATGTTTAGCGTATGCTTCATGATTGTCACTACTGCATGTATATTTGGAGGAACATTTAGCTCCAAGAGGCCCCTGGACCTACGAAAAAGTCAATAAGGTTAACATTCTGCACAGTTCTAAGAATAAAGAAACGCCTAAAACTATACATCCACTGCTGTTTCCATTATATAAAGCACATACTGACATTCTCCTACACATCTTATCTAGAAAAAAAAAATGTTGAAAAAGAAAAGCATGTGGAATACAGAAACTCCGTGATAACAGATCCACAACTTAATACCGATTGCTGTTAGAAGACTAGGTATTAACGTATATCTCCATCATTGATACCATAATACTTCATAGAAAACGAATTTGGATTTCTTATCATGGCAAGTAAGTAGTGTGAAGGATAGCCCTTAAAATTATTGGAATCACAATGTCAAGTAAATTGATCTAATTAATGTTAAGGGATGCAACTTAACATTGCTTACCTACAGAAAAAATATTAGTCTTTTCCTGATTAACAACAACTCTGGAGGTGATTTCATCTTCAAGAACATATTCCGAGTCTTTATCAGAGTCATAAGTATCCAGGTAATCTCCACACTCGATCAAATATTCACTGAAAAGTTCGTTTTTCACACGAACATTGAACACTTCATTGTGACTTGCCGCCATTTTTAGGCACGTATCATTGCTTCCTTGCACACGAACCGTAAAAGTTGCCACCAGCGGAAATCTGATAAGGTAAAGACAATGTTGTATGAATTCATGTAAACGATATGCATATAATGAGTAAATCGTAAGTGCGCACCGACATTGTAGTACTCGAGGCTGGTATACACACACACATTCAAGACACGACTGTCGCAGGGGCTTTTAGTTCGGGAGAAGCAAACCGCACGCCGGGGGGCCGGTACCTTCAGAGGACGAGTCAACCTATCTACGTTGGCCAGCGCGCCCAGCCTACGCATTCTTTACAAACATAGCACGCAGTTTCAGAGGTTTTCACAGGGAGACAGCAAGCGCCAAATGCCGATGCTACAGATTTCCAGATTGGTCGCCGTAAACGAAACGTCATTCTCCCGTTTTAGAACAGCAATGCTGATTGTCAGACGATATTCCTGACGACTTGAGCAGAAGGAGTAGTGGAAGAGACCGAAAGATATACCCCTTCACGTCTGGCGTGGAGAGGAGCCGTTCCGTTGTCGAGAACACGTAACGAGAGTGTGCGCGCTCGTACATGTACTCAAAGAGTGAGGAACAAGTCCCTCCTCAGTACTTCATTGGGGGAGCACCTTTGTCGAGAGCGAATCGGTATGCAACTCTATATTGAGTCCTTGCGATTAAGCGTTGTTCACTGTGTTGGCCGCCACACTTATAGTGCGGTGAGAACGGACATAGTTAAACGCCTGAGAGCGAATTTCTGAGTGGCATCGCAATGGACTGGTTATCTGACCGGTGTACCACGCCAATAATTAGACTAGGGGCGAAAAGGAGTCCTTGACGTCATCAAGGCGTAGGGAGAGTTTGACTGGCGAAGGTCAGTCCAGATAGAACGAGAGTTATCTTATTTGTCAGCAGCAATAGACGCAGACAGCAGTCATCGCAGCTTGCATTATTGTGCGCTACAGCTCTTGCGAGCCCCATATTTCCTCCACAACAGTAGTTACGTAAGAAATTTTGTGTCATTTCCTTACAGCAGACGTCTCCAGAAGATATCTATCGCTGAAATGTTTTTCAGGTATTTCTCTTTAGAACGCTAGGAGCGTCTGTCTGACTTCTGCAGTAGTGTGGGGGTGGAAATTTCATCTTGCAGGAGCCACAGGGTAAAGTGTACGTCTCAGATTAATCCGTTGCGCAGAATAACGGAATAGCACCCACACGCTCACAACAAATGGTGCCATCTATCAGTTTTTCGTAGAACTTTTTACTAATATGAGTGAAACATGCCATGTATCTAACATTTTACAATTAATATCTCTGTTTCCCGCAGGCTGTCCCTTACCATTATTTATTGCCGAGACTCTCAATTAGTCCTCTTTGTAGGTAAAATATACTTTTTTAATGAGAAAAGAAAGATTGCAGAATTTTTGACTGGTTTTGCAGAAATAGACTAATTTTTAAACTTAGATGTAGCACAGATCACATAGTTTTATAGCGCCAAAGATATTCCACCATTTCTTAACCTAGTTTAGCAACAAAAACTTAAAAAGCGTAGAATAGTCTGTGATCTTGTGGTGTCGATGGAAACTTTGAATTAAAAAACCACAAAGCAGACCCGCTAAAAACGTTAAGGTTCATCTATTTTTGACATAAGAATAATTGCAGGCAGTGGTGATACAGAAACTAGCAAGTTAACGTATTGTACAAGTTTTTATACACTCATGTGTTATTGGATCACAGTCCGAGATAAACACTCACTTAGGCAGAAATTATTCATTACACAATTCCAAGTAATTAGATTAATTTTTGGGTTCTCAAATGAGCATTTTACACGAATTTCTATGAGCAACTAGAAATGTCAACCACAGTTTCACGTGCATTTATGCAGTTATGACATTTGTTATCAAAATGTACAAGACTAGAAAGAAAAATGATCTCCACTACTATTTGATGAATCTGGCTTTGGCACACAAAGGTATAAAGTATGTAGGACTATAAATCTTTGGCAATCTACTCATGGAAGTAAATTGTCTACACGAAAGCAGACGTGTTCTTAAATGAGGATGATGTTTCTCCTAAACATCACTTTTTATATCGTAGAGGAAAACTTGAATAGAATATTTAATCATGTTTGAAGAAAAAAACCCTTAAATCGTCGTCACGCAGTCATGTAATTATATTTGTCTATGCAGGGTGACAAAATAACCACGTAGAAAACTTCAAACGTTTGTACGAGAAAATAATTAAAACTTCTTGTATGCGACAAAAATGTAACACAAGCAAAGTTTGCGTGCTAGTCACTGGGAGGCTTTGACGACATTTAAGTTCAGCGACGTTGTTCAAACTGCCGTGTGATGAATATTGTTTTAGAGGTGTTGCTGAAAATGTCGTCCATTTACAGCGACGAATATTTGGTATCTACGAGCTAATAATTATTTAATACTATCTAAAACCGGAATCTTCACAAGCAATTGGTGTAGCTTCAGCCAAACTGGTAACAAGCTTTCTGTAGTGTATCTCGTACACCAAAAGCCTCATCTCACTCCACAAAAGGATATAATTAAGAGTGAGTTCGAGAGAACCTTCAACGTCGATTAGTTGTTGACTTTTAGTTCTTGTTGTTGTTGTTGTTGTTGTTGTCGTTGTTGTTGTTATGATCTTCAGTCCCGAGAGTGGTTTGATGCAGCTCTCCATGCTACTCTATCCTGTGCAAGCTTCTTTATCTCCCAGTACTTACTGCAACCTACATCCTTCTCAATCTGCTTAGTATATTCATCTCTTGGTCTCCCTCTACGATTTTTACCCTCCACGGCGCCCTCCAATGCTAAATTTGTGATCGCTTGAAGCCTCAGAATATGTCCTATCAACCGGTCCCTTCTACTTGTCAGGTTGTGCCACAAACTGCTTTTTTCCCCAGTTCTATTCAGTATCTCCTCATTAGTTATGTGATCTACCCATCTAATCTTCAGCGTTCTTCTATAGCACCATATTTCGAAAGCCCCTGTTCTCTACGTGTCGAAACTGTTTATCGTCCATGTTTCACTTCCATACATGGCTACACTCTATACAAATACTTTCAGAAACGATTTCCTGACACTTAAAAATATATTCCACATTGACAAATTTCTTTTCTTCAGAAACGCTTTCTTTGTCATTGCCAGTCCACGTTTTATATCCTCTCTACTTCGACCATCATCAGTTATTTTGCTCCCAAAATAGCAAAACTCCTTCACTACTTTAATTGTCTCATTTTCTAATCTAATTCCCTCACCATCACCCGAATTAATTCGACTAAATTCCATTATCCTTGTTTTGCTTTTGTTGATTTTCTTCTTATATCCTCCTTTCAAGACACTGTCCATTCCGATCAACTGCTCTTCCAAGTCCTTTGTTGTCTCTGATAGATGTACAATATTGTCGGCGAAATTGAAAGTTTTTATTTCTTCTCCATGGATTTTAATACCTACTCCGAACTTGTTTCCTTTACTGCTTGCTCAATATACAGATTGTATAGCATCGGGCAGAGGCTACAACCCTGTCCCACTCCCTTCCCAACCACTGCTTCCGTTTCATGTCCCTCGACTCTTATAACTGCCGTCTGCTTTCTGTACAAATTGTAAATAGCCTTTCGCTCCCTGTATTTTACCTCTGCCACCTTCAGAATTTTAAAGAGAGTATTCCAGTCAACATTGTCAAAAGCTTTCTCTAAGTCTACAAATGCTAGAAACGTAGGTTTGCCTTTCCTTACACTTTCTTCCAATATAAGGCGTAAGGTCAGCATTGCCTCACGTGTTCAAACATTTCTACGGAATGCAAACTGATCTTCCCCGAGGTCGGCTTCTACCAGTTTTTTCCATTCGTCTATATAGAATTAGCGTTAGTATTTTGCAGCTGTGACTTATTAAACGAATAGTTCAGTAATTTTCACATCTGTCAACACCTACTTTCTTTGGTATTGGAATTATTATATTCTTCTTGAAGTCTGAGGGTATTTCGCCTGTATCATACATCTTGCTCACCAGATGGTAGAGTTTTGTCATGCCTGGTTCTCCCAAGGCCGTCAGTAGTTCTAATGGAATGTTGTCTACTCCCGGGACCTAGTTAGGACTCAGGTCTTTCTGTGCTCTGTCAAACTCTTCACGCAGTATCATACCTCTCATTTCATCTTCATCTACATCTTCTTCCATTTCCATAATATTGTCCTCAAGTACATCGCCCTTGTATAGACCCTCTATATATTCCTTCCACCTTTCTCCTTTCCCTTCTTCGCTTAGAGCTGGGTTTCCATCTGAGCTCATGATATTCATACAAGTGGTTCTCTTTTCCCCAAAGATCTCTTTAATTTTCCTGTATTCAGTATCTATCTTACCTTTAGTGATATAAGCCTCTACATCCTTACGTTTGTCCTCTAGCCATCCCTGCTTAGCCAGTTTGCACATCCAGTCGATCTCATTTCTGAGACGTTTGTATTCCTTTTTGCCTGCTTCATTCACTGCATTTTTATATTTTCTCCTTTCATCAATTAAATTCAATATTACTTCTGTTACCCAAGGATTTCTACTAGCCCTCGTCTTTTTACCTACTTGACCGTCTGCTGCCTTTGCTTCTTCAGCCCTCAGCGCTACCCATTCTTCTCCTACTGTCTTTCCCCCATTCCAGTCAATTGTTCCCTTATGCTCTCCCTGAAACTCTCTATAACCTCTGGTTTAGTCATTTTATCCAGGTCCCATATCCTTAGATTCCCACCTTTTTGCAGTTTCTTCAGTTTTAATCTACTGTTCATAACCAATAGATTGTGGTCAGAGTCCACATCTGCCCTGGGAATGTCTTACAATTTAAAACCTGGTTCCTAAATCTCTGTCTTATCATTATATAATCTATCTGATACCTTCTAGTGTCTCCAGGATTCTTCCATGTATACAACCTACTTTTATGATTCTTGAACCAAGTGTTAGCTATGATTAAGTTATGCTCTGTGCAGAATTCTACCAGGAGGCTTCCTTTTTCATTTCTTACTCCCAATCCATGTTCACCCACTGTGTTTCCTTCTCTCTCTTTTCCTACTCTCGAATTCCAGTCAACTATGACTATTAAATTTTCGTCTCCCTACAGTACCTGAATAATTTATTTTATCTCATCATACATTTCATCATCATCTGCAGAGCTAGTTGGCATACAAACTTCTACTACTGTAGTAGACGTGGGCTTTTTGTCTAAACTACTCCTGCATTACCCCTATTTGATTTTGTATTCACCTGACAAAAAGTCTTGTTCCTCCTGCCACCGAACTTCACTAATTCCCACTATATCTAACTTTAACCTATCCATTTCCCTTTTTAAATTTTCTAACCTAGGTGCCCGATTAAGAGATCTGACATTCCACGCTCCGATCCGTAGAACGCCTGTTTTCTTTCTCCTGATAACGACGTCCTCCTGAGTAGTCCTCGCCCGGAGATCCGAATGGGGGACTATTTTACCTCCGGAATGTTATTCCGAACTTTCTTTAGAGTTTTTTGTGTGTATTGCTGCTTTTAACAACTATTGTTATCAACGGTCTCTTGCTATTTTCAGAATAACGCATAATAATGCCGAAACCGATAGTGTTTTGAATAAAAGAAAATAATGGCTCTGAGCACTATGGGACTTAACTTCTGTGGTCATCAGTCCCCTAGCACTTAGAACTACTTAAACCTAACTAACCTAAGGACTGCACACATATCCATGCCTGAGGCAGGATTCGAACCTGCGACCGTAGCAGTCCCGCGATTCCGGACTGCGCGCCTAGAACCACTAGACCACCGAGGCCGGCTTTTGAATAAAAGAACTTTATAATTGCAGCGGTATTTTCAACCTTTGGTATAGTGCCCAGTTACGGATATTCCTCCGACAGGATTGTTTGGAACAATGGAGTGATATATGTTGACAGGCCAGGTAAATGCAGGGGCATCAGCAGTTTCAGTAGTTGCAGGGGCAGAAGTCTGGATGATTGACTCATTCGGCCTAGTAAGATAAATCAAAACGGCCTTGCTGAGCTCGTACTGCGAACGGCTGAAAGCAAGGGGAAATTAAAATCGTAATTTCTCCCGATGGCATGTGGATCTACCGTATGGTGAACTGATGCTCTTCGGTAAAATATTCCTGTCGTAAAATAGTCCTTCATTCGGATCTCTGGTCGGCGTCTACTCAGGAGGACGTCACCATCAGGAGAAATGAAACTGGTATTCTACGGATGGGAGCCTGAATGTGTTAGATTCCTTTTTTTAATTGGGCAGGTAGTCTGTAAAATTTAAAAAGGGAAATGGATAGGCTGAAGTGAGGTTTAGTGTGAATTACTGAAGCTCGGAGGCAGGAGGAACAGGTCTTCTGGTCAGGTGAATACAGGGCTATAAATATAAAGTGAAATAGGGGAAGCATAGGAGTGGGTTTAATGATAAATAAGAAAATAGGAATGCGGGTATGCTGCCAAGAACAGCATAGTGAATGCATTATCGAAGTCAAGATAGACAGGGAGCGCACACCTACCACAGTAGTGCAAGTTTGTTCCTATATGGCAGTGTAAGGAAACGTTCTACAATCTAACTGAACATTTCTTCAGTGTATTCAGAAATCGTGCCACTGCGAGACGTCAGCGACTTTCCATTTCATTTGCAGATAGTGTAGAAGGTGCAGTGAGTTAAGTATTCAGGAAAATAGACACCCGTTTAAACATTCTCTTAAATGAATATTCCATGACCACAACATCCAACTGAACGTAGCCAATAATGCACAGAACGGCGCATCTAACACTGCATCTTCGAACGTTTTTAACTTCCTATCTAAAATTTAGAAATATGATTCAAATTTATTTTTACACAACTGGTGTAAATATTCAACAAAATTACAGAAAAGAGTGTCGTCTTACCAAAAATAATCTCATTGTTATAACTTTCTGGGAAATAAATATGAATTCATTACTTTGCTGGAACAGCAACGTCTCTTTTTATCTAAGTAAATATTCGTTTCACTTATTAATTTGTAAGTTACAAAGGAAAACACATTACCTGAATCATCCTAGATAAAAAAAAGAGCATTGTGAAAAAGACATAGAAGAGGCATGCAAATGGACAGAGGGTAATAGTGCATGGACTTACAGTGAAGAGAAAATGGTAAACAAAAAATAATTGAATTACTGTAAATTTCTGACGGAACCATCAACTCAGCGGAAATGCAGTGAAAATAGCAAGAGAATTAAAAGATAGTTTTTCCCTTGTCTAATGGTTAACCAGTTTTAGAATCATAGTTCGATAAAGTAGCTCGTTTGTTATGGCTCGTTGCATATAAATCAGTTTACGTTTAAGTGCTACTCAAGGCTAAGTAAGGTACATGTCATAAACAGCAGAGATGTAGCTTTTCTAATGGTGACCTGAAATATTTTCCTTATCGTAGCTGCACAAATAATTCGCAGGAGGCATAAAAATCTCCTAAGTATACTGCAATTCTTGCGCTTTAGTGTTACAAAAAGAAATCATGTGACGTTGATTTAGTACTCGTAATAACTGTCCCGGGCTCTCATAAAAATAGATTCACGTTCAGCTACCGTAATCATAGTACTTTATTAATACTTGTTATTAACTCGTTAGTACTCCAGTCCTTTTCAACCATACCTCGAGTTATCTGATGTTCTACTATATCGTTCGAAAGAAGTACTTTCTACAAAGCATAGCAACGTACAGGAGTTACAGAAATGCGTCCCATGACAGTGCGGATAACCGTAACACTCCAGAGTCGTGAACAAGACAGGAGAAATGAATATTCCCTACTTAGCCCACGATTTAGTAGCAAACTTGATCATGTATTTTCCGCAGCAATGAAGTGATACATAACTATAGCAACTACGAATGTGAGTCTGCTAAGAATGTGTTGTGGCAGTTTGATTTAAAACGTCCTCCGTGTTTACGTTTCAGTTATCAAGATAAAATATAATGTAATCACCTATACACGCCTAAGATCTATAAGACCAGTTGGCCTTGAATGTCAATCTTAGTTTTTTGGTGATATAACAGTGAACACCGCGAACCTGCTTTTTATAACCTTGAGAGACATTTAGAACACTATTTTCGTTGAGTTTGTACTTTATCACTACTGCTCTGTACAAACGGTATGATTATTGCTACAAGACTCTGGTAAGTCATGAATTTCTTCTCTTTAGTGTTTCATCAATTTTATCCACACGTCTTCAATCTTAACTTTGTATGAATGAAGAAAAAGGCTAATCAGGTTTTGGAATACAGCGCATTGTTAATGTAAGATGTGGGCTACATAGATGGTGCTCCAACATACCCAACCTGAACTAAAGCACAGTTTCTGGTTGTGATACACAAAGTATGGACGCACCTTGTCGTATTGCAAAGGTCTTTGCAGTATTATAATTGTCTCATAGACGTCCTAAGTTTGATTTCTCGCAATCAGAATTACAAGAGGCGGTTGCTTCCTATCGCAAAGTGTAGGACATTTCAAAAAGACTCATTTGGTTTAGTGAGACTGTGTCTTCTACATGAATGAAGATAGAAACCTGAAGCATATTTTAATATACGTGTAAGACTAGAGAACTTGCGATGAGTGGTTACAATTAAAACGCAGCTATTCGAAGAAGAACAGACCGAGAATAACGTGTTTGTGAGTCGAGTGTCAGCTATAATTATCGTGTGGTAGCGTAACTTGGTAGATATGATAGTGCGTTAATGCGGAACCGATGTATACTGAAAAACGTGGTTCCAATTTTGACCACCACGTGCATATATGGTGCTATGAATGAAAGAAAGACGTATAGATAAGTTCCCGTGTATAATGGATTAGGAACGATACATGGTCAGAGAAGTTCAAACAAGTGAGAAAGGCATAATGTTAATTTTATTATTAACCGCCCCTTACACAGTTTATTGAATATGAGCACCGGAGACGCAACGAGATGCTGCGTCTATAAGGCGTCGTGATCAATAGTTGCCTCGAATAGTTCTGGTGGAATATAAGCAAAGTGTTCTCATATAATGGCCTTCAGATCAGGAAGAGACCGAACATATCAATCGTTAACATGTTCTTTCAGATACCCCGAGAGTGAAAAGTCGCCCGGATTCAGATCACGTGATCTTGCAGGCCATGCATCTGGAAAACCTCTGGAGATAACATCTTCGTGCAAGGTTGCATTAAGCAGATCTTCCACTGGGCGAGCATGAAAACAGTGATTTCCATACACCTGCGCTCTTGCAAAGCAAGATTCACATGCTGTACAAGGAGGCCTCGATAATGTGCAGATGTCACGGTACATCTGACACGCCCCCAGAGAAGAGTGGACCGAGACTAAAGTCGCTTATGAGTCCACACCACACAGTCAGATAGAGCTAGAACAATGGCCCTTCGTGCACAGCACCCGGCTTAACAGTACCCAAAATTCTGTGTATTCACTGCATTGTGTACTGTGACTCTATTATTGCCTGTACGCATGTTATTAACTTCTATCGGTGCAGAAATCGAAGAACAAATTCAGAAGCAGTGTAATACAGACCACAAAACTTTCCGTACCGTTGACCATGGGATGGGAATTTCTCGTGACACTTGACGAGCCCTACTACTCGGAGCAGGTGCTGCATTTCAAACACGATACAAAGCTTACCTGCATTTACGAATTCCGTTATTATCTTCTATAAACGCCGGTCGTTGTGGCCTAGCGGTTCTAGGCGCTTCAGTCTGGAACCACGCGACCGCTACGGTCGCCGGTTAGAATCCTGCCTTGGGCATGGATGTGTGTGATGTTAGGTTTAAGTAGTTCTACGTTTTAGGGGACTGACAACCTCAGATGTTAACTCCCATAGTGCTCCGAGCCATTTGAACCATTTGAACTTCTCCAAACTGTTTAATGACAGCGGGCGTCTCCTCAGTCCTGCCAATCGGCGATACTGTCTCGATGCAGCACTATAATTGCTGCTGTTCAAATAAGACAGTTTCACTGACAGCGCACAGTCTGTCTTCTCGATAGCCATACTGATCACTCACGTTATGGCTTCTGAGACGCCAGGTTCAAATGGCTCTGAGCACTATGGGACTCAACAGCTGTGGTCATAAGTCCCCTAGAACTTAGAACTACTTAAACCTAACTAACCTAAGGACATCACACACATCCATGCCCGAGGCAGGATTCGAACCTGCGACCGTAGCAGTCGCGCGGTTCCTGACTGAGCCCCTAGAACCGCTAGACCACCGCGGCCGGATTGAGACGCCAGTGGCGATGTCATAGCGTCATACGAAATACGTACAGCTCCAGATTTGCGTCTGGTCACCACAACCGGAACTAATTTGTAATGCAGCAAAATCGGCCCCGTATTAATGCATTAGCACATCTGCCAAGTGTGGCTGCCATACCATAATTACAGTCTATACTGGACCTTCGTGAGTAGCTCGACCTTAATTATAATCACCTGGTATTTGCAAAATACCCATTCGATAAGCAAGGATATTTATTTTTACATGAGTGATTCCCAACCCGGAGGTAATTGCCCTGTGAGGGCTAACGTAGATATTTCTGAAGGGTAAAAACCAAATGGATTAGATGAAAATTTTGTGAACACTTCAAATTAATTTGTTAAACGAAAATTTAATGTATAACACATCATCATTCTCATCTCGTCTGCCATCTGATATCCACTGCTCGAAAAATTCCTCCTCTAGCTATCTGCAAGCATTAAGATCTTCAACAATGCGAATCAGTATTGCTACAGCGTATCTTCAAATGTCATCCGCCTGTCTTCCATAAGCTTGTCTTCCCAGTTGCCACAGTAGGCGGAATGGAAGTGGGGCAGAAAATGCTTCTACTCGCTGGCTGTCTGCGTCTAAATCGGGGATAATCCACACTTTCCATCACCAGACGCGTGCGCTTAACACTTGTTAAAGTGCATAAATAAAATACTCTCGATGCTTCTGAACCATAAGTACAAATGTTAACCAGGGTACAGTCTAGGAGGCCTAAGTCAAACGACTAATCGAATGCGTGTGCTAAGTTCCTTAAAAGTCACAAGTCTTTATTCATAGCTAAATACAGTTCACTGGTGGTCTCTTCCAGTTACGTGCCGGTTTAATTATTGATCGAGGCCCCAACAGCGATACTGAACAAGTTATAAATTTTAATAAAAGTGCTTAAATGCTGAAGAAAATCGATTGAAATTTAGCAAATCGATCAGTTCGCTAAAACACGGCCTAATCATGATGATTTAAGGTTCACTTCGACATTAGCACGAATTTTTAAGTGTCAGCTGCCACAGAATATTCAAAGTCCCTACTGGTTTAAACAAGGTAAAGTCCACTGGCACTGTTTCAGAACCAATCACCTAAATGTAATGAAAATAATCAGAATCCAGCCTGACCGCTATCAGAAACTAAGTCGCGTTGGTATCCCAAAACGTTGAGAAAGCTAAAAAATAAACTCATGTCAGTCCCACAGTAGCTCTTCAGAGGATAAGTGTGGCGGCATTCGAATGGAAACAGAGCCCCACAGCTACTATTTTGCTGCAAAGTCCCGTTTGCTTACAAAAACAATCACTAAACGACACTACACAAGAAAAAACACAAGTCCCTACTCTGTCCCAAGAAGAGAATATCCTAAGTCCGGATTCTTCGTGAAAAGTTCTATCTTCCGTTTGCGCGCACACGCGAAATTCGAGTAAGTTCAACACTTCTGGAACCGCAAAACTATCGCCGAAATGTCTCGTCAAGCAACACAGTTCCGGCGTCAGCAAAGGCGCGCAGAACTCTGTCCTGGGGTTTTGTGTCAGTCCCGCTTAAATTCCACTAGCTACGTCACGAACTGCTTTCCACACGTAACCATTTCTTTGCATAACTTTTTACGTAGAAGATGAATCTTACTTCTGTTCGCACCATTGTATGCGCGCTCAAATTCTCGTCAAAAAACATTCATTACACACATTTGTAGCTGCAGTAGTTTGCCCAGAACTACCTTTCCAGACTGCGAAAATATTTTTTGTCCGTTTGTGCCACTAAATAACATTACAGTTCTTTATAAAGCAACAATTCCCATACAGACTTGAACTGCTCTTTCTGATGCGCTGATCAGGATTTACGTATATTGAAAGACTAAACGAATATGTGCAAAATTATGCAAAAATTATTAATAAACAAAGACGACATATCATAATAATTACAAATATCACGAACTAGTCATGTTGAAATGTGCGTAACGACAACTGTTATCATACACCGCCTTGCCACGCAGAGTAGCCGCTTTGTCTGAGGCGCCTTGTCACAGTCCACGTGCCTCCACCCGTCCGAGGTTCGGATTCTCCCGAGGGCATGGGTGTGTGTGTGTGTGTGTCCTTACCATGTGCATACAGTATCAGTGACCGAGCTGCCCGTGTGTAGAATTGAGAACACGCGCAATCAATCTGTGTTTGACCAAGGGTAGATGGTGATCGCCCGGAGGCTCGGCACGAGCATTTTGAAAACTGCACAGTTGTCGTGTGTCCGAGGAGTGCTGTGGTGAGTGTCTTCAACACGTTGTGAAACCAAGGTGAACCACACCCAGACGTGGATGGGGTTCGGCTGCCACCCCTCATTACAGATCTCGGACATCGCAGGCTGTGCAGACGGGAATAAAAGACAGACGGCGAACTGTGGCAGAACTGACATCAGACTGTAATGCTGGGCAGCGTACAAGAGTTTCTGAACAGACTGTCCACGGAAAAATCTGCAGCCTTAAACCCATGCATGTGCCGATGTCAACTCCACGACGATGGCAAATGGGCACGTGACCATCGGCGCTGAATGTTGGTGCAGTGGCAGAGCGTTGCGTGATTTGATAAATCCCGATACCTTCTCCGTCACTAGAGGACGCGAATCCGTAGTCTTCCAGGAGAACAGCTCCTTGACACATACGTGGATGGGGTTCGGCTGCCACCCCTCATTACAGATCTCGGACATCGCAGGCTGTGCAGACGGGAATAAAAGACAGACGGCGAACTGTGGCAGAACTGACATCAGACTGTAATGCTGGGCAGCGTACAAGAGTTTCTGAACAGACTGTCCACGGAAAAATCTGCAGCCTTAAACCCATGCATGTGCCGATGTTAACTCCACGACGATGGCAAATGGGCACGTGACCATCGGCGCTGAATGTTGGTGCAGTGGCAGAGCGTTGCGTGATTTGATAAATCCCGATACCTTCTCCGTCACTAGAGGACGCGAATCCGTAGTCTTCCAGGAGAACAGCTCCTTGACACATATAGTGCGGGTCGGAGGCAAGATGGCGGCGGCTCCATTATGCTCTGGGGAAAATTCATGTGGGAATCCATGGGTCCAGTGGAGCTCGTGCAAGGAATTATGATGGCCAAGGTGTACCGTACTCTGAGACCACATACACCCCTTTATGTCGATCATTTTTCCAGACGGCATTGGCATTTTTCAACAAGATAATACGCCATGGGACAAAGCCAGGAGTGTGATGGAGTGGTTCGAGGGACAGAGTGGTGATTTTCAATTCATGTGCTGGTCCCACAACTTTCCAGGTCTGAACCTGATCTATCACATCAGGGATGTGATTGAACGTGGGGTCAGAGCTCATCACCCCCCTCTCCGAACTTCATGGGAATTTGGTCAATTGCGGGTTCAAATGTGGTACCAACTTCCTCCAACGACCTACCAAGGCCTCATTGCTTCCATGCCATGATGTGCTGCCCCTGTTATCCGTGCCAAATGTGGACATACGAGCTGTTAGATAGACGCCTATAATGTTCAGGGTGATCAGTGTATACTTTTGTTTTTAATTATTGCAGTTATGACAAGACCCATTATAAAGTCGTGATTTTTATCGGTAGGACTACTTGGCGTGATGTCCAACGTAAAATGAACATGTTACACAACAATTAGTTTTTTTAAGACTTGAAGATGACAGCAAAATCTGTCTTGTATAAAGACAGTGTCGCTCATAGTTGGGCAGCCTAACAGAGAACTGAGAGTATAGAAGCCCGCATCTCGTGGTCGTGCTGTAGCGTTCTCGCTTCCCACGCCCGGGTTCCCGGGTTCGATTCCCGGCGGGGTCAGGGATTTTCTCTGCCTCGTGATGGCTGGGTGTTGTGTGATGTCCTTAGGTTAGTTAGGTTTAAGTAGTTCTAAGTTCTAGGGGACTGATGACCATAGATGTTAAGTCCCATAGTGCTCAGAGCCATTTGAACCACTTTGAGAGTATAGAAACATCATCGCGACAAGAATTACAGCACTTCACCGAGAGTTCAGATGTTATTTAATATACAGTAAAGTCTTGTGTACAGAATTTTAAAAAATTATTACATGATTTGTTTACTTTAGTGAATTAAAAACTTTTGGAAATGAACGTAACAGTGTGTAAGAGAAATTTTCGGCGAACAATTACCTTAGAACACAAATAAAATATTTTATTCGGCTTGAAAGTAATATCTGATTGCAATATTTATGTAGCTTTTGTAAAATGGCAGCAGAGGGTTTGCTTGGGATCTAACAAAGCATGAAACAAGCAATTGTTTATGGAGAAGTGACTTTTCTTGCAATAAAACGTAGGTCGTCCCTTTGATGACTGTTTCCGCAACTTATGGATCTCTGTCACACGCGTCAACAAAATATCCTGTTGTCTTTATCTATGTTACTTAACAGCGAATCAGGTCAGGCCAAATCGCCAAAAGATCTGCCATTTAGTCAAATCAGTTAGAATCGGTGAAATATGAATTACAAGGTACTTGCAGATTTTGTGCCAGCACATGTCTCGAGCGATTATCATAAGTCATAAGCACTATTTAGTGGACAAATGCATATAAAATTAGTACTTATGTGCTTCAACTGACAAAAAATTTTAAAATAACGAAAGCTCAAATATTCATTGTTTTGGTGCCCTTGTGACCAGTCATGTGTTCTACATCGAAATTCCTTTTTCACGGCAACGGAAACGGAACTTCCGCTTATTACGTTAGTCACCACGTTGTCAATTATATAAATGGGCTCTGAGCACTATGGGACTCAACTGCTGTGGTCATCAGTCCCATTGAACTTAGAACTACTTAAACCTAACTAACCTAAGGACATCACTCACATCCATGCCCGAGGCAGGATTCGAACTTGCGACCGTAGCGGTCACGCGGTTCCAGACTGTAGCGCCTAGAACCGCACGGCCACTCCGGCCGGCGTCAGTTATATACAGATAATTATTTCTTCTTAAACTCTGAGGCTTATACACTTTCATTTCGAGCAACAAATTACTGATAACTTTTCATAAGCACTACGAAATAGTTTCCATGGCGTCTCACTATACTTTGCTACATTAAAAACATGCAGCTGGTCATAATGGCGCCAAAACATATTAGTCCTACAAGTTTTAATCAGTTTTCTACAGTAATGATTTTCTATGCATCTCCAGTGATTTATAATATTTTAATTGGGGTTTGCTAACATTTCTAATTAGTTTTTATGTATACAGGGCGATCAATTACAGTTACATGATCACGTATGTGACTATAATTTAAGAATTTTTTTTCATAAACAATTTAAAAAATGAACTAAATTGTCGTTCAAAGTTTCTCAATAAGACGGAGACGTTCTAGAAAAATTAAAAAAAAATAATTAGATTTCCATATAAATCGCCGCAAATATAAACTTACCACTGAAAACGGTACTGTGACAAAAGTGAATAACAGTGACAGAACCACATCCTTATAACTATATATGCGGTATCTTGAGTCTCGGAAAACCATAATGAACTGTCCTATAGAAGTGACTATGTTCCAAGGAGTTAAGTGTTTAACATTCGAACCACACATGGTATGCTTTCCGTTAGGAAAACGTTTCACCCAGCTAAAAACATTTTCTCTTGACGGACTGTTCAGTTCATTCACGCAAACTCCGCAAGCGTCTCCATCGGTTGCTACTGAGGCACGAAAAGAGGCTTGTGAGTTCCTCCGTTGCACTCTTTGCACTCTTGCACGAGTCTTCGCAGTTACTAACACTAATTCACGATCGCCGACGCGTTTGCTCACTTTAATTCGGCCTAAACTACATGCATTCCCTTATATGTATTTCTATGCACAGCCACGTACGTTTAGTACATGCTGCTACTCGTGTATCACTTTCTTCGCCAAACGTTTTGAAAGTATCTTAAAAAAGTAGATAGACAGCGTCTCATCTCGTATATTATTTTACTGTATTTGATTTCGTTGTGGTCTTAAACAGCTAATATAGCCGTACCTGCACTCAATCCATTATATATACCTAAATCTCTCTGTGTCTGCACTTCTGAATACCCCGTGCGGTGCCTTCCACCGAGAGCTGTTTGCGTACTGCCGATAACGCTTCAACGCGATCGGTTGTCCTGATTAGATGCTCCCATGTCAATTGCTTGTGAAATGTGGGAATGATGATAAGATATGATACAATTTACACGACCCGACAGATAGCTTTTATTAGAAAGTAAAACACAAGGACGCACAATAATCAGAATCGACAGAGTTGCTTCTTCGACTAAACAATCGAAGGCTTCTATTTGATGGATGCTAGAGCTGGTATCGCATTACTGTTATCATGAGAGACATGGACTGAGATCGACTCCATACATAAATTGATATATTGTCTTTCGTTACAAATGGTTTGCTAGCAACACAAAAGCTCTTCGTTGACTTGATGTATATCATATTACAAGATTTTTTCGGAGCCATTGAATCACTCTTCGGGAGAAATCTGAGATGTGAGATCGTATAATTGTCATTTCTGAGAAAGTCTGGTGTTAAATTTTGAAAACAGCGAAAAAATAGGAGCAAAAATCTAAGTAGGCTGACATGAGAAAGCATAAGAAACTAACTACAGAAGCTGCGATGAGCCAAAGTATCACTTTGGCTTTTAGTGCAGACACCTAGACTCGACAACATTCCATCATTTTTCTCAAGGTGTAAGTGCTTATGGTCACAGATATGATTACCTGAGGATGGAGAAAGATACTGAGACAAGAAGAAGGCATAGCTACATTAGAAACTTGGAACAACTGAAGTAAAGTTGAGATACTAGCTCTACATGTTACCTAAAACAAAATGAAATATTTGGAAAAATAAAAGATAAGCGTTTCACATACATAGACGATGAGGTCATTAAAGAGAGGACACTATCTCAGAAATACCTTGACATATGCGTTAAGCGAGTTAGAGAAACCATAGAAAACTTAAGGAATAGAAAATTACTGCGACCCCATACTGCGATGTGGGAGTATCCTCATACGTATGTGTGGGGGCTGTATTTGTTGTGAACGTAACAAGGAGAACTGACAATTGACAGAAAATAGAGATTTGAACCGAAACTAGACTAAGCTAGAGCAAAAAGCAATTAGTGTGAAAATCTCAAAATTTGGCTTTACCTGTCCTCCGAGAAAAATATTTTACAACGGGAACACCTTAAGACTAGAAATTCGCTAACATTCTACAGCACAATTATCCAACTTATCCAGCTAGAAGTATTTTATTGATGTGGTACTAGACTATGATAATAAAATGACCGGAATCCAGTTTTACAAAAATAGGGCAAAGGATACTAGAAACATTGTGGGGAACAAATCGGTTGACAGGCAGTCACAACTAACATCCAATCATGATCTCTATCGATTGTTGCAACCAATAACATCATCCAGTGGCGGTTGGTTACCATGTGCTAATGTGCTACAGGACACTATGAATTCTGAACTAAACTTACAAGGCGTCTATTCCATTACGAGCAGGATATCACAATAAATTTGCGCCATTCTCTTCGAATGCGAGCCATAAATCGCACTAATATTACACCATTTCTCTTCAAATGCCTAGTGATATGCAAATAAAATGGACCAAAATATGATCTGTAGCGCTCTACCTGTGATAACTAGAAACCAGTGTCGAGTGTTGAAACGCTGGTCAGTCGCATCGCCGTCCGCGGTGGCCGAGAGGTTCTAGGCGCTACAGTCTGGAACCACGCGTGCGCTACGGTCGCAGGTTCGAATCCTGCCTCGGGCATGGATGTTTGTGATATCCTTAGGTTAGTTAGGTTTACGTAGTTCTAAGTTCTAGGGGACTGATCACCTCAGATGTTTAGTGCTCGGAGCCATTTGAACCATTTTATTCGAATCATAAGCAATTCAGACAAGGCAGCAGCTGTCTCTGGTGTGACGTCATCCTTTCCGGCACTAAGAGTGCTACGCTGCTCACAGCACCAAGTCAGCATTTTTCTCCGAAATTGCGTGTTGCGTATTGAAGACAGTGCACATGATAAGGGAGTTTCGAAGAGCTGTTGTTGCAACAATGCAGTGGCGTAGTGGTATAATATACCGACTGGCAGTTCGTGAACCTGGGTTCGACCCCTGTTGTCACCATCATTTTTTTCATTTTATTTTATTCCTCACAATCTAAAACTATTAGTTATAAAATGTTATTATTTATTTGAGCACTTCTGTTAATATATGTAAAATTTAGTTACTTTCAAGTCAAAAGGTGATGGTAAAAAAAGAGAGTGTATGAGATAATTTAATATGAAAGTGTTTTCTGCAGATGAACTTTAGATGATCTGCTGAACAGGCCCTTTTCCAGCAGACCTTTGGAGGAGAAAGTGAGATGTAAAATGGAAATCTACCAAGAGAAAGGCGTGGAAAGAGGCTCACCAATGTGGCTTACACAACATAGACAATTTCTTAATTTTTTGCAAAATATTTCGATCACATTCTTAATTGTCCAGAAACAACCCATAAATACGAATAGACAAACGCTCACGAAAGTGTTAAAGAAGCTTCCCCATCTACCAAAGAAATAGAAAAAGTTACTAAAATCTAATAAAATTTTGGTGTGAACTCTATTAAATCGGAACTTTTGAAGTTGTGTCTACCAAAAATAAAAAATAAGCTACAATTAATCCATGTGAAAATATAGAAAACAGAAAAAGGTTTAGAAGAATAAAAGGTGGCCTCGATACATCCTCTACAAAAGGAAGGCAATAAACGAGATATTGATTTCCAAGATTATGCTATACAGAGTGGAAACAACTGAGTAATTTTGGCGAACATCTAGGTTTTTATGGAGAGGCTGTTCTTGTTTACAAAAAACTTCCGCGGTTTGTGTTCCTGAAAGTTGACTAAACCGATCAGCTAGCGACTGACGTAGTTGTGTTCAGACTGGTTCAAATGGTTCAAATGGCTCTAAGCACTATGGGGCTTAACATCCGAGGTCATCAGTCCTCTAGACTTAGAACAAATTAAACCTAACTAATCTAATGACATTACACACATCCAAGCCCGAGGCAGGATTCGAACCTGCGACCGTAGCAGCAGCGCGGTTCCGGACTGAGGGCATCGAACCGATTTTTTTAACCTGATTTTGTTCGATATAGTTCGTTGCATTTGTTCGGTGCGGATGTCTCATGACACGAGTTCAAGTTCAGTGTTGCGCCGTTGACTCAATTTTTTATTACAGAGGGCAGCTCACCCTCTGACATAATACGCTGAGCTACCGCGCCAGCAAATGATGATGCTTAAAACAACACAACGCCTAGTCCCTGAAGGAGAAAATCTCCGTATGGCCACAGCGGCTGGCGGGCGTCAGACTGGTGTCAGAAACATCTCGTAAGGGTTGAGTCAATAAATACTGTGTTTCCGAAGTGAAAAAAGTAAGAATCACTTTTCAGCTTTCTTGTTGTAGTTATGGCACTCTGTTGTATTAGTTATACACACGAAGCACGAACAATAGCCTTTAATTCACGATTGCATTTTGAAAGACTGGCTTGCAATGTACCATACTGCATCCACATGTTTCGCAAAGTGACGTGCCGTGCCATCTGTTGACTTGGCTTCGAATCATTGTTTCTGTACGGAAGAATGCGCATATAACTTCCTCAAAGAGTGAGTGCGTTCTTTTTAGATTTGGTTGGTTGGTCATTTTGAAGCACCGTGCAGTATCTGTATTTTCATCGTCCATGTCGTGGCATGTCACTGTACGCTGTTTTCGTAAACTTTATCCAGTGATTTACCCTACGTTATTTTTCTGTTTACTTATATAATATATTTCAAGTTACTCAGATTTTCAGGTAAGACCTTATTTCTTAGTCTATTTTCACACGGCAAAAAACACTATCTAAACAAGAGCAAATTATGATGAATTGACATCATTAGCGGGAGCGGAAGGTGATCTATTCCTGACAGTCTAGTATCCTTTCAGAACACTTTCAAGTTTTGTTAAATAAATAACTGGTTTCAGCCAGTTAATTGCCCATCTTACGATCCGTAAAGGTTTACAGTGAAATACAGGTGAACATTTCTGACCCAAAGCAAAAATATCGTAAAGCAATTAAGTAGAGTAAATAACCAGTACGGCAGAATCAGTGCTGTTAAGCAACTGATCGCATGTTTGTGTACGATACGTAAAGAAGTAATAATTTGCGAACTGATTCGAAGTCATTGTCGTATATTTACGTTACCTGCCCATAATCACAAAACTTGCAACATATCAGACAATGTACAGGTTGCTGAGTACTCTCACAAAGGGCAAAAAGAACCTGAACTGAATATTTTGTATATGATGATCTTATACTTTCCTAGATTATAATCATAAGCAACATCAAACGCCATCTTGCATGATGCGGGAACCAGCTGAAGAAGTCCAGCTGACGCAGACAGGCAAACGAACAGCCGCAAGTCTTTTAGTCCCTAAGTGGCAGCTATTGGAACCAGGTGGCAGTACGAGTACAATACGATACATCGAACATGTAAAGTTATAGCACTATATTTTTCGTTATAAATTATAAAAATTCACCTTTACTTACAATCAGTTAGTAGCCATTAGATAATACATAAAATGTAACAGTATATAATAAAACGTAATGGAACTTGTTACATACGTTTAATATTTAAAACGGAAGTTGCACAGATATTTAAGGTGCGTGATTCAAGCTCTTTCATTAAATTGTTTTACTCTAAAACCACATGAGACGGAGAAGTAACGGTGTAAAAAATGTATGAACAATCTGATAACCAGTTTGTTAAAATACTTAAAACATATATGCTGCTTAGATCGTTAAGATGGAGATTAAAACTGGGTTTGTCAAATTTATTACTGGAAAACGCTGTGACACAGAGCAGTATTAGTGCAGTAAGTTCCTATAAACAACCTCACGTCCACTAGTTAAATGGACAGGAATGTTTGACCACTACTACATTTAGAATAACGAACAGGATGGATGCATACGAACCTAGAAATATATTTCCAAAATACCTTTCTCTACTGACAATATTCCCGGTGAACGACGTCAATAAAGCAACAGATATGATCTGTACTTTCAGTGTTACACTACACAAGTAAAAGAGGTACATGGTAAAGTCTTGCGAATCTCATACTTCAGGACACGTATCTGTATCGGCGATATGCCGGAAGACATTATGTAAGTGCCGGCCTTATACTGGAAGACATTACGTCAGTACAGCAACAGACACACTACTGGTAATCTGTGTTATCAGACAGAGAGTATAAGATTCACGTAAATTACTACCAAATGCGGGAACTGCAATACGCAGCTTGATGTCTGCGGTGTCACACTATACACATTGTGTGGCAATATTATAAAACAGAACTTCCCTCAAAATTATACTCTCCCATTTATTTTACAGCAAAGTTTACATGGCCCCTGATGGACAACAAGCGATTATTTGGATACAAATACGTAGCTCAATACATACACTACATAAATATTACATTGTATTTATTTTACAATAACAATGTAAAGAGACTACATGTAAACAACCTGTCATCCAGTAAATATTTTATAAGGACCTTTAAGAACTACAGCAGTACGGTTCGTGAACAGGACAAGTACTGTCACACTCAAAAGTAACCGAATGACCTGAACTGCGTTCCTCATGTTTGTATGCATCCCAAAAACGTAGTTGCCTCGCAGGTCTTCTGCTAGCTTTTCGGTACAGTCGTTAGGCTATACAAAATGGCTGCTACAAGAGACCACAAGAGATAACTGCTCTGTACGACTTTTAATACAGATGCAAATTATTATCACTATAGTTCAAATATCAGAAAACATGTTATTAGATGTGCATCTATCGTTTGGGAGTGCAAAATGGCACCAATCGATATTTTTGAAAACACACGCGAGTCATTAAATGATAGCATACACGTATTGGATCTATATTCGCATACACATAATGGATGTATGAGGTATGAGTACAGCTTGTAGACACATTGTTGACCACATATCGAAGTTTGGGTGTAGCCCTGATTCGTGCTCGGGCAGTCAAATGGTAATGTGACTGCTAGCAATAATACGGATACCCGACCTGGCACAAATGTTCACTGTCATCATTCCATCATACAACTAATGATTATCCATACTCGCAACTGCGAATACATTTATTGTATTTCATTATGACTATAGTCGACGGAGTGCTTGTTCCTTCGGACACGATTCAGAATAACACGGGCACTGCAATATCGTACGGAATGTCAACTGAGTTTAGCCAGTTCCGAACCACAAGGAACCAAATTCACAGGGACTAAATCGACGATCACATACTTGTTAAAAGTTTTCTACAGTGTTGCCAATTCTCCGATACACTAGTAACAGGGAGAATACGTTTGCTCAGCTGATGTGCTGAGCTGGGTACCACTTCAGCAGCACGCAGATGCGGTGAAGCTTTCTGCTACGCGTGTTACTGACAGCCGAAATATCTTGATACAGCCCAAAAAGTTTTATTCGCATTTGTATAGCCACGATTTTGACCTAAGACATGCCTACGGATAATATCCAGGCTCACCAATTATAAATCGATCATCATAAATAAAGAGGAGGGGCAAGTATTTGGATGGCTCTACAAATCAGAAGCTGCCGTAATTATTTTTTCTGTCAAATTGAGGAACTCATTCGCCAGACACTATTAATTTCTTTTTATTTTACGGCATTACGCTGGTTATACAGTAACAATTTGATGATATGACACTTGATTTTTTTGATCATTCTGAAGTGAGAAAAAAGTTTTCTTAAAAATATTTTCGTTGGCATTTACGAAAAGTTACGAATAACATAAAGTTTCAGCTGAAGTAAGCGAAGTAAGCTCAGACACTTGCAAAAAAGTGAACTTGGCGAGTGTGTGTATAGTAAACTCCATTCCTGCCTCTAGCTGTCATCAGCACATGTAAATAGGAACACAAAACACTGAAAGTATTAACTGTATTGTCTGCAATACGTCTTCAGCAAGCGAAACTTTTATTCAGCATGCAATAATCAAAATAATGAATAATATCACCTACTCGTAATTATTACAATGTAATCGCTGACATTGCTGTGTCATTGAGAGTAAAATGCGCCCGATGAATGGCGTTGTCAACATAAAGCAAAATTCAGAAGAAGGAAAACCAAATTATCTGTAAGAGATCCATCGAGATGAGCGAGGGGTGAAGTTTCTGTAGGGCGCGTCGCAGTTGGCAGTGTCTCCTCTACAATTAGCTCCTGATTATTTCATGCTAGTGAAGGCTCAAGGCTATCCACACTTCATAAAGAATTAACATACTGTAATAGTCAAGACAGTATGGTACTCTACTTGTTGCTGAATGTGACTCAGTCGGTCACAATAATTTTAGTTTCATTTCATCTGCTGATGACACGCTGTATGAGTCAGAATTACTCGGAAAGTAGCGTTGCCTGCCTTGTGAAAGTCTCGGCTGACAATCAGAACTGGTTCCAGACATACGCACAACTCTTCATTGTTGCACGAGATTATCTCTTCTTAGCAACATGTTGCTCGCTATCGTAATTCATTGCTTTCTACAGTTCAAGGACGCCCATTTGATAGTTCGTATGGGGAAGGGGGGAGATCAGGTCCTTGAATTGGGAGCATTTTTGATACGGCGACTTTTAAGTAGCCATAAAAAAGTTCGAATTCCGATTCTGTAAAAACCGTCCACTAAATCATTTTCTTCAAAGAAAAACACCAGAATACACTATATTTTTTTCGTTCCCTGAGAGCTAGATGGAGGTGGCGGGGGGCGGGCCCCCTTGACCCCGGGTATGAGCTCCCTTGCTAGAGTTATTGTTTTAATATAATCCATTATGGAGTCGAGTTATTGTGTTAATTCTCAGGGCCGGTTCTAGAATATTTTTCAGCATGCATCATTTGTCAGCCAGCCTCTGCCCCATTTTCCCTCATACATTTTCGCGCGCATAAATTTTCACTTGGGCTCCAGGGGCACCGTGGGCGGGTGCTCTGATTGTAATAGTCCGGTGCAGAATTCTCACAGTTGTTGTGCCTCCGGCACTCCTCTGTCGGATTGCATCGTTTGGTACTAAAACCGGTGCTGTTAATTCCGTAGATAATTTGTGTAAAAAAAATCTTCTGGTCTGGTACACAGGCGAAATGGTAGTCACTGCACATGGTCTATGTGTTACAGTTTGAAAAATAGTCGATTCACTGCCATCTTCCTGGCACTGTTCAGGATTTTACTGGAAGGATTACGTCCATTACCAAAGTTCCCAAGAGGATGGTGCATTTTTGTATACCCAGTCCCGTCTACATCTCACTTTCGATGCACTACCTCGACTTTTCAAGTTAGTGCCTCTGTACAGAAGCTCAACATAATAGCCGTAAGTCGACATACCGGCTGATCATCAGTGTTTTGTCACACTAGAGAATGCGTAACGGGCTCTGACTATTGGAATGGTTCATTGTAAAACTTTCTGCATCGGAACTTTCACCTTCGACAGTTTTTAGACACAATCATTTTGGATTTGAAAGCCGTAACAGGACGTTGATTCGTTTGAGGTGTGCTTTTAAAGAAGAAAATTAAATGTCTAATAAGATAAGAAAGGAGGAGCCTCACTGCAGAAACGAGGGCGAAAGGAATACGTGGAAAACATTAATCAAAACTAGGTGACAGAAGACATATTAAGACAGTAGGAGAAAACGTCCATGGTACTATAGAGAGCCATAGAGGGCAAATGCTCTATGGGAAGACAGATATTGAAATCCATGCATCACATAACTGAAAACGTTTGGTGCTTGTGGACACGTTGGCACTGGAGAGGAAGGCGTCACGAGCTTCTTAAAATCATTCACAGGAGGAAAAGCATACTTTATTAGATAATTATGTCTATGCTATTGCTATCGTTACAGTTGTGATATTTAGTTCGAAGTCGGCTTTGATGCAGTTATCTAAGCTAATCCAACATGAGCATTACCTCTACATAACTTCTGCAACTTGCATCAACTTGGACCTTCCTACCATATTCAAACGTTGGTCTTTATCAACTGGTCTCCCCCCTCCACCCCCCACCCTCCATACCCTTCCCACCTACACACACATGCGACATCAATTACGGCCGGCCGGAGTGGCTGTGCGGTTCTGAGCGCTGCAGTCTGGAGCCGAGCGACCGCTACGGTCGCAGGTTCGAATCCTGCCTCGGGCATGGATGTGTGTGATGTCCTTAGGTTAGTTAGGTTTGATCAGTTCTAAGTTCTAGGTGGCTGATGACCTCAGAAGTTAAGTCGCATAGTGCTCAGAACCATTTGAACCATTTTGAACATCAATTACGAATGCAAAATTACGATTGCTTGATGCCTCTGGATGTGTCCTATCAAACGATCCCAACCTTTAGTTAGTTTGCAAAATAAATTTCTTTCTATCCCTTTCTCATTATCCTATCTACCCTTCTAATATTCAGCATTCTTCTCATGCACCACATTTCAAAAGCTTCTGTTTTCGAGTTGTCTGAACTGTTTATAGTCCACGTTTCAATTCCGTTGAATGTTGCACTCGAGGCAAATAGTTTACGAAAAGACTTTCCAACACGTAATTTTTTCTTGCTGTTTTACGCTGCTTTTTCTATCCTCTACAACAAGTCACTTATTTTTCTGCCTAGATAACAAAACTCTTATGTTACGCTTGGTGTCCAATTTCCTAATCTAATTCCTTCAACATCATATCTTTTCATCTGACTACATTCCATTATCTTTGTTCCACTTTCGTTGATGTTTATCATCTTTCCATGACGGTGTCTATTACGTTCAGCTGCTCCTGTATGTCTTTTGCCGTTACAACAGAACTGTAGCGTCATCACCAAAACTCAATGTTTTAATTTTTTCGTGCTGAACTTTAATTTCCTTTCAAAATTTCTTTTTGATATCGTCCACTGGTTGCTCAAAGCATAGTTTGGATAACATCCATATTATAATACTCTCTCACTGCTTTCTCAACAACTGCTATCCTTCATGACTTCAACAACAAACTGTCTATTTTATGCAAGTTATAAATCAACTTTCACTCCCCGTCTTTTATCTCTTCTATCTTCAGAATTTCGTTATGTCTTCCAGTCCATATTGTCAAATGTTTTCTTAAAATCTATCAAAACCAGATACATAAGTTTGCATTGTTCAACTTATTTTCCAAGACAGGGTCAGTATTGTGTCTCGTGTTCTTACATTTCTTCGGAATCCAAAGTGCTCATCCCAGAGACCAGCTTCCACAAGTTCTTTCCTTTAACACATCTGTAAATAATTCGTGTCAGTATTTTGCATCTCATCAGTAATAGTTTCATCTGTCAACAACTGCCAAATTTGGCATTGGAATTATGACGTTCGTGTTGAAGTGTAAGCGTATCTTTCCTAAGTCATATATCTTGCATACCTGATGTAATAGTTTGTCATGGTATTTTCTACAGCGGATCCCAAAAATTGTGGGGGAATGTGACCTACTAGAAATGCTATGTTTCGACTTTCGTGATCAAATGCTCTGTCAATTCAGTTCACAATCTCACACATTATCCAAGGTTTTCGTTTATCATTAAATGTGCTGACAGTATTAAGCCCTGTAGCAACAATTCGTAAACAAAGGGATATAGTGCCAACAGGAATTTACATTCAGATAAACGAACAATGGACAGCGTGCGTAATTAATTAACCAACCATGACGGGGCGACTGCGTAGGTTGTTAGGTCATTGGGTGTCGATGCAATTAAAATATAAGTGAGCAAGGTTTTACCCATAGAGACTAAATAAAGGCTATAATGATGTAATTAATAGCTGCTGTTGAATTGTGTGCAGTGAAGGTGAGTTTCAGTTTGCAGCACACGTAATATGGAACCGAAGAAAATAATTACAAGGGTTGCGGAAGAGTTGGGCCACCCAAATAATTCCCCTGGTCTTAATTCACCGTATGTAGACTGCCTTCGGTGAATCTGAAAACTGTTCGTGGCTACGATTTAGCTTCGACCTATAGCCACGTTAATGATAACAAAATTTGTGGCTGTTGTGTGTCTTTCAACAGCAAGTGGGAGACGCTCAGGATACGGCTAAACTGTGCAAATATTCTTTCTATCACTAGCTAGAGACGTGACAACGTCCCAGAATATATTTATCAACACTGCAACCTTAGGCTTAGTTCCTGGATTCACGGAAAACTGTCTTGCTACATTCACTTGATACCTTTCTATCATTTTGATTAAATACTCTGAATTGTTGTTACGTAAGGGATGGCATAGAGTTCGAAAATTTATGTTTTTGAGTGTACGAAACTCATTACAAACTAAAACCACAACCATTCTCTTCTTTTATATTCCAATTACCCATCGCGGCCATCATTTGGGGCAAAGAGAGGGCTCCATGTGACAGTTATCCGCTAAGGGACAAAGTATTCACCCTTTAAAGAGAAGACTACATTAGCTTTCGGTTGAAATCTGATTGGGGCCAAAATTTTTACATCTATTGTGACAAAGTGACCTTCAGGCAATTCGGCAATCAGTAAAGAAATCCTTAGAAAATTTCCCCTTCACAAGTTTCCTTTCTACCTTGATTCAGTACACTGCAGATCTAAAAGTGAAAAACTTACATATTCACACAACTGTTATTACTGTTTTCTCTGCTACTGCAGAGATGATTTTTAGTTCTTTATGAATAAACAGTTTTAGGGACTGAACTGGGGCACTGAATAATTTATTAAATTGATTTCTTTATATGTACCCCTACAGTGCTAAGTTTTGACACTTTCTTGGGAGTCCTGTAACGCTGTTTCAGTATGACCGTGGACTGCGCATAGTCATAGATGTTTTTATGCAGGAAGTACGTAATACCTTGCTAATTCATAATGATTCTGGAGCGTTGTGTCACGTTTTATTATAGATGACTTTTCTTGTAAGATTACCGAGATTACCGTGATAAGTTGCAAGTCATTTGTATGTATATACGTTATAACGTTTTTTTGTCTGTTGTCAGTTTGTTGAACACAACAGATGAACGTAAGAAGTTAATCATTAGAAATCATTACCTAAAATTATCGAACATGCACTTTACTCATTCGCTTGTTTCATATTCTTCACAGCATTTTGAGTCCTGTTTTTTGGTCACTGAAAAGATATTCGTCCACTGTTTGCATTTCTAATTTGAAACTATACGTTATTCGCAGATTACGAAAAATTTTTGTGGATGCTCGTGTTTTCTATTCAGTGTTACGCTTTCTTTTCATTTGTGTTATTGTATGTTAGGAGTGGTGCCAATACAAGCATTCTTAATGAAAACTGTTTTAAGTGATCAGTATTTTAAAAAAATGTTATTTACACATAATGTTAAAAGTTTCCGGTCTTGCTAAAAAAGCGAATCACTTTTGGTGAATAAGCTGTTTGTCTGCAGAACATTTAATACATAAAACACAGAAATAGCTACAACAGCTACAGAAGAGTTGCGCCAGCCAAATAATTCTCCCTGCTCTTTATTTATGATATTCGATTTACAGTCAGTGAGTCTGGATATTATTCGTCGCTGATGTTTAGATCAAACCCATAGTTACATAAATGCGAAGAAAACTCTGGGCTATGTTTCAGACTTTTCGGTTGTCAGTCAGCGCAGTAGCAGACGGCTTCGCTACATCTTCGAAAGACGAGATTCGCACGATTCGGCGCGTCAGCTGAGCCAAGGTATCTTTCCTCTCACTAGTCTAATGGGGACCTGGCAACGTCGTAGAATATGTTTGGCGACTACTTGATGGTCCATTTACTTCTTGATGTGGTTCAGGATTGTTCTGTTAAATTCACTTGATATTTCGTTGTCATTTTCTGTAAATAATTTGACGGATTCTCACTTAAGGTGTAACACTGGGGTCTCAAATTTATTATTTGATTTCACAAAGGTCATTCCACTCAGAATCCATAACTGATCTCATGTTTAACATTACTAATTCTCTCTACCGATACAGAACACCGCAATGAGAGAACACTGCTGCCAGCACTGGCTCGCTAGCTAAGTGGTAACGTGGCCGCTTCATATAGAAAACCCTGCCGGTGTTCCGTGTTCTGAGCTCTCCAGAGAGCTCGATGTTTTGTCTACTTTTTTCTTCTTCGCTTACCGAGCTATAGGTTTACACATCGAAAACCATCTCAAGTCTCACTACGATTTCGGTCTAGTGTCCGTAGATGTAAAGGTGCAAAATCTAAGAAATGTGACCTTGGGCTCTAGTTAAAACTTACATTTTTCTGCTTTTACCGACACACGTCTTAATTTGTAAATGCATGTTTCACTTGATTATGTGTGGTACTGAATAATTTGATAACTTATTTCCTTTTGGGTATACTCTCCTGCAAGATTTATATCTTTTTGTGGCAAAATCCGGAATGCTTATTGTGTAGTGCTCAAGACTTCGCGTAGACACAGACCGTATGGCGGGTCGGAAGTGCGCATATTGGTAATGCGTAATGTTTTGAGCAGCCTCGTGCTACAGATACTATTCGTTTTATTAAATTATAGTTAAGTTGTTAGGGTATCCTGGTAAGTTGTAGTTAATTTGTATTAGTACAGAGTATATTTTATAGCGTTTCTCTACGGTTTATTGAATATAACAGAATAACATTACAGAGAAATTAATTGTCAACACTAACTAAAGTAGTCCGACGATGATCAGACAGTTTTTGGATTCCACGCCCACAGAGAGTTACTGGTCTGCAGATAAAGACGTCGATAATCCAAGTTTTAAGAGCATTTTCGTCCACAAATAAATGTTATTGATGGTTGTTCGATAAGGTGGAAGAAACGTAAAGGTTTGAGGGCGATAGACAAGAAGAATAATTGCGGTGGTAATTGCTTACCGGTGTTTCGAAATGAGCAGAGTGTAGACGGGCCTTCTGGTACAGTAGGAACAGCAGTTGCAGTTTTCTGGGTCGCTTTTCACATTTCGCGAACGCTTGGCGTCTTAGTTGTTGACAATAGGTACCAACTGCGAGAGACACACCTTTGGAATGTAACTTTTAACACAGAACGTCTATGTCTTCCCGCTAGATGCATAACGCTACATTTTAAGGACTCACAGTGGTCTATGCTTCTCTGTTTTTGTTAGGGTCAAACTTTATTTTCTGTTTACGACATTAATACATAGTGGTCTGCTGTTACTTATTTAAGTTGAGTTTTTTGCGTTTGTAGTTTGTGGCTGTTTATCCATCTCTTAAGACCTCTTTTTCTTAGGATCGGGTAGAGCTATCAAGACGAAAATCTTGTCAAATACTAATGTCTGCGGTTTTTGGCGGTATAAAATTTTTAATATTCTAAGTCAACGCAGTCAGAGGATACGGCTATATATGGCACCAATTTTGATACTTGCAGAATCAGTCATGAAATCCGATATATGATGGTCTATATAAATGTTGGTGTCGCTGGTCTGGAGATCAAAGCCGCCGTGGTATCTCAGCATGCTTGGTCACAAGGCTGGCTGCTTCCTGGAATAGAAAAAACTCCGTGAACCATTCCACGTTGAACTCGGGAGGAGTATCATGTGTCGTCCGCCCAGACAAAATCTCCCTATCATATACACTTTATCAACCATATTTTATAACAGTTATTAATACATCAAGTCTAATACAACATCTCTTGCCATCTAATACAACACCTCCAACAGGAGTGTTATTATACGATATAAGCAAAAGGTACGTTTGTGAAAGACTTCGGAAGGTCATAAAACAATAATATAAAACAGAGCGTGCCGGTTGCACTTAGACTGTAAACACTTTGCGAAAAGCATGATATGTAGCACTAGAAACACTCTATAAAAGCGTTGCTTCAAGATTATGCTATCATATACTCTTCATCAAGCATATTTTATCTCATACGAGGATGTAATACATCATATATAATACAATATATACCTATCTGACGCCCGAGAGGTGTGTTATTGTACACAGTAGAATAAAAAGGTACAATTATAAGACACACTATAACGACATAAAAAAAATAATATCGAACAAATCGCATTAGCTCGAGGTAGAGGGCTAACAAATGTGAAAGAGCTCAAGGTCTACTTTATAGAAACCCTACTCCCTTTGACACCGTGATGTGGCACAAAAGTTTGACAATCAATTTCTATACTAACTAAAAGAGTTAACCAAACTGTTTAATCAGTACGTGAATCATCAGAGGTGATCAGTATCCAATCTGACATCCACAGCATTGGTTCTATACACATAAAGCATAAAACTGTGACGGACCTAGGGACAATGTCCAGAACATTAATTGAATACTGTAGTCGATTCAACTGGTAATTTACGATGACAACTTGACATATATGAAAAAAATCGTCTAACACTACCATTGAGTATGAGATTTTCACTCTGCAGCGGAGTGTGCTGTGATATGAAACTTCCTGGCAGATTAAAACTGTGTGTCGGACCGAGACTCGAACTCGGGACCTTTTGCCTTCCGCGGGCAAGTGCTCTACCGATTGAGCTGCCCGAGCAAGACTCGAGACGCGCCCTCACAGCTTCAGTTCTGCCAGTACCTCGTCTTCTACCTTCCGAACTTCACAGAAGCTCTTCTGCGAAGCTCACAGAACTAGCACTCCTGAAAGAAAGTATACTGCGGAGACATGGCTTAGCCACAGCATGGGGGATGTTTCCAGAATGAGATTTTCACTCTGCAGCGGAGTGTGCGCTGTTATGAAACTTCCTGCCATGTTAAAATTGTGTGCCGGACTGAGACTCGAACTCGGGGCCTTAGAGCAAATAGAGCAAAGGCAAAGCTCCCGAATTCAAGTCTCGGTCCGGCACACAATTTTAATCTGCCAGGAAGTTCTACTGAGTGTCTGTGTTTAATCCAATATGCGGACCCTAGAGTTATGAAGGCCTTATTCAATAGAGGTAGTGCTTTTATGTAAATGCGAAACATATGGTGTACTAACTGTTTCCAGTAATGGTAACTGATGCACATGTACTGTACTGGAACTAAGACGAATGAGCACACTGCATGAGTAGTGAATAAGGTCCTTGACTGTTTGTTTAGGTTTACCTGTGGCTGACTTGCTAGTAAGTCTGTTGCGCAGCTGTGGAATATTCTTAGTTGAGGCTTTGTTGGGAGCAGTTGTGTTTTTCAGAGAATGAAACCTGTTTAATTTTGGGAATGTGGGAGAAACTCTCTCGAATACTTTGTCATGGAGATGAAAACTCATTTATAATATTGTCTCGACCTTTTATTGATGGAGAATATTTTGGAGCAATTTTAAAGGTAATGAAGGAATGTGCAAGAATGATATGTCTGTTTGTCTGAAATATGAATTGAAAGAAATCTTTGCTCCTCAAATAACTAATAACTTTCATGGTTAGTGCCAATTTGACCTCCTTGTTTTACATTATGTCACAAACAACTCAACCGGTTGATATATTTTTAGTTTTTTTTGTAATGAGACAATTTTGTTAATGTTAGAGTCTTCTAATGTTGTGCAGTCTTGTTGTCAATAATCAGAGTTTGATTTCTGAAGAATTATTTTCTTTAAAGTAAAACCAACCTCTACAATTCATAGTAAAGTTTTCTTTGTATTGTCGTTTGTGCATTGCCTACACTACACGAAGTCACATACTGTTCAGACAAACAAAGAAAAAATGGGAAGATTATTTATTCTTGGCTGCTGCATCAGCAGTTTTGTATTAGCTTTCGTGAACGTCAGTACCCCAGACACAAATACAGCATGCTGACCATGAGGTAAGTCACTTTTACTTCATGGCAGTAGTCTCCTTGCGATCTTGAGCAAACAGTGTGTAATCAGAATTGCCAGGACTAGTACCAGCAAGCAGAATAAATTTCAGTGAACACTGTTAGTAATATCAGTTATTTTCTTCTGAGTAGAGTAGTAATTTATTTTTCTGGATATTTTGAGTCAAACGTTGCAGTTCATATCACGCAACGTTCATCCCTAAACCCTGTGTTATATAGTATACACTGTCCTACAACATGGAAACCATAGTGGGTTACAGAAATTCATCGAAAATACTAGAGAAGTTATCCGGCTAAATTCTAATTCACCATTTAAAATACAATTTTGGACTCTTTTGTCACCACTATACACATATGTAGTCCTAGCAAATCCATATTCCTATTTCGGTACTTCACGTGAAATTTTCATAAATCTTTTGGATGCTGGTAATTTGATGTGTGTTTCCTAAGTTTTTGTTCTGGATGTATATATGTTGTCTAAATCTGTCAGAGAGAATCAATCTGTCTGACTCATATTGCCACAATTACGCGTATACTTACCCAAGGCGAAGTATTCGTCCTTTCTGTTCTCTTCCATATAATGGTGTAAGTGTTTTAAAATGGTTGGTCGTTTGACACTCACTTGTGTGTTGGATTTGATAAATGAATGCTCAGTCCTATCTGAAACTTTTCTTTATATTCCATTGTAATGTCGTCATTTCTATTTTTCCCCATTTTTGCATTTCCATTCTCCATGATGTTAATTGTATTTGACTTGCTCTTCTTTAGCTTATTATATATTATTGTTACCCATTCACTACATCTGTTTACTTAAGAATCTGTCAATGTTACTAAGTTATATAGTGAGGCGCAAGAGCCTACGAATCATCATATAGAAAAATCAACATTTTGTATCTTTATAGGTCACATGAGGTAGGATTTATAATGGGATCAGTGCCAGTCGGTTTCCTATAAATATCAAATACATGTTTTCCGTTCTGATTAGTTATATTAAGACCCAAGAAGTTTATTGAGTTGTTGTCTTCCAGCTCAAATGTAAACTTGATGTTGGAATGCATATTGTTTAGTGAAGATCTGTAAGTGTGGATTTCTGTTTCGTTCCCATTAAACAAAATCAAGACATAATAACTAGTCTTGTCTTACAATTCCTTGTCGTCTTTAAAAAAATATTTTTCAATAAATTAACAAGTATGTAAGCTAATGTTCCTGCCAGTCAATAGCCTACAGCTAGGCCATTTGCTTGAAAGTACATTTTATTGTTAAACTCGAAAATTTCTGATATTTCTAAAATTTTAACTAATTCTAGTAACTTTGGCAAAACTTTTTTACATCGGAAGGTTCTTCTTTAATATTTCAGTACATCTGGACACAGGAACAACTGTATATAGATTTCTCAAATTATGCCAAAACACCACTGCTGGCAAGAGTTACGTTTTGTAGGGACTTGGTCACTTCATAGATATTTTTAATATTTGTCAGATTACTGAAACTTATATATCTTTTAACTTCTTATTTAGAATTTTGTTTAACTCATAATTAGGTGAGGGTATATTATCTACAGTGGGAAGCATCGCCTTACCTTCTTTATGTGTCTTAATCTGTGACCTCAGTTTTTGTATTGGGACATTCATCATTTTAGATACGAAGGGAAAAAATGTATCAGTAAAAAGGAGGTATTATCGAGCTTCTTCTGTAACATATAATGAAAATCCTTGGTCAGATCTTTCCTATCTTCACTATATTTTATTACCATAGATGAAGCTTTACGTTTTAAAAATGGAGCCTGTATGGTAAACGACCACAGATGCATTACTTTTTTTCAACATTCATTATTATTGTTTTTCTGTCTTTTAATACCTTGTCAATAGAATTTAGTATCTGGCCTCGTTTCTATTGTGTTTCGAAAATTAGACTGAACTTCTCAGCGCTCTTGATTATAACTGCGATATCTGTCCTTTGATATCCAGTCCTTTTCGAACACCCAGTAGCAGTTTTCGTGTCTGTTGTAATTTCTTTAATTTCGTTCCTGTTCATCCTAGCTTGAACATTATATTGTAATCTTTTACATGACAGGTCCTAGTCCTCTTTAGCGGTAATGGTGCCATTCATACTTATTACCCTTTCTGAAAATGGATAAAGTCTTGTCAATATTTCGAAATTACTTGCAGTTCGTTTGAATTTTAAAAAATTTTTAATTGCCCTGCCGTATCTATCCTGTGTTGGTACAATATACTTCCTAACAGTTTTGAAAATAACCTGCTTGACCTTCAAAAATAGAGCTTCCAACAGGCAGCTGGCCATCCTTAGCTGAATCTGTGCAGCTGTTTTGGATTTTTTTTGTTTTATGACTTTAGCTATAACACTTCATTTTCTGCTTCCTCAACCTCAGCTATCGAAGAGTTGTTATTAATTACGACTGTTGGATGCTTTGGACTAACTGTAATTGTAAGCATTTTTTGTTGGAATCAATTTGCAATAGGTCTTCAGCAATTTTCGTTTTAAACTTCAACAAGAAAATGTATGCTCCCATTGGGTGACAGGGAACACTGCAGTGATTACCTGAAATGTGAGAGTCTCGTATTCTTTTAGGATATGTTGTTGCCTAGATCATAAGTTTTGTTACATAGATAGCCATTTTCGGATTTCTAAGGGTTTACAAGGAAATACAGGTCGATACATCTTATCAAAGCCAAAAATGTAATACATCTGAGTACAGCATATAATTTCTACGGTATAATCAACGTCGTTTCGTAAGTAACCCTTTCATTAATCGAAATGTAGTAGTTGTAGAAAGTTCCTGTCTATTTAATTACTGAATGTCAGGTTATGTATAGGAACTAACTGCACTTATACCACTCTGTCCCACGCTGTTATCGTGTAATGAATTTGATAAAACGACCTTCAGTCTCGTACGTTAAGGATCTCTGTAGCTTATGTTTCAAGTGTTGAAACGTTAGTAACAGACTGCATTACGTTGTGTTATATACTGATATGTATGACATACAGACTAACAATTACTGAAACATCATTAAACAGCTGGTATATTTTATTTAATTTATAACGGAATATGAAGTGAAGCAACTTCAAATGTTAGTTGTATCTGTGGAAAGTAGCTACGACGTAAAGTCTCAATGATCTTTATTTTATTAGTTTTTATTTACATGTCTATTTCCTTAGGACCGAATTGAGGAGAAAATCCACAAGGTCATGGAACATATCAGTGCAGGAAATTACAACATAAAAGTAAAAACAGATAAAATAAAATGTTTATGAACCCAAGAAAAGTCAAGCCACAAGTTTAAGTAAGCGCAATCAACAATATAAAATATGTATAAGCTTAATTTTTCAATTAACAAAATGGAAGAATTGACCCTTAGGAATCTCTTCAGTTTAGATTTGAAAGTGCGTGGATTGCTGCTAAGATTTTTGATTTCTTGTGGTAGCTAATAGAAAATGGATGCAGCAGAATATTGCATACCTTCCTGTTCAAGAATCAAGGAAGTGCGATCCAATTGCAGATTCGATTTCTGCTGAGTGAAAGCTGCTACTTCTCGGGAATAAGCTGATACTGTTAAAAAGAAACAACAGTAAAAATATATATATTGGGAGGCGAATGTCTAACTACCCAGACTAATGAACAGGGCTCGACAAGAAGTTCGCAAACTGACACCACTTATTGCCCGAGCTGCTCATTTCTGAGGCAAAAGTACCGTTTTAGAATGGCAAGAGTTACCACAAAATATAATGCCATACGGCATAAGAGAATGAAAATAAGCAAAGTAAACTAACTTTCGTGTCAACGATCACTTACTTCAGATACTGTTCAAAAAGTAAAAATGACAGCATTAAGTCTTTGAACAAGATATTGAATATGGGCTTTCCACAACAGTTTACTGTCCATCTGAACACCTAGAAATTTGAATTGTTGAGTTTCACTAATTACATGTCCATTCTCTGAAATTAAAACATCGGGTATTGTTGAATGGTGTGTTAGAAAGTGTGAAAACTGAGTCTTACTGTGATTTAGAGTTAGTTTATTTTCTACAAGCCATGAACTTAGGTCATGAACTGCACTATTTGAAACAGAGCCTATATTGCACACAACATGCTTTACTACCAAGCTAGTGATATCTGCAAACAGAAATATTTAAGAATTGCCTGTAATACTACATGGCATTTCATTTATATAAATAAGGAACAGGAGTGGCCCCAACACTAATCCCTGGGGCAACCCCCCCCTCTTGATCATACCTCACATCACAGTCATTCTCAACACTGTGAATAACGACCTTATGCTCTCTGTTGTTAGAGTAAGAGGTGAATCAAATGTGAGCTGGTTCACATATTCCGTAATGGTCCAAATTCTGGAGCATTAAATTATGAAAAAACCGCAATCAAGCGTTTTAATTAAATAAAAAAATACGTCCAACGTTTAAACATTTTATTTAATCCATACCGTACCTGACAGAGAAAGGAGAATATAGCATTTTCAGCTGTTAAACGATTTCTAAAGCTAGTTTGCTACTTTTCGTCAGAGGAACAAATTCAACTGGTTCACATGTCATGCAGGCTCGCGTGTTATATGAATTATGGTTATTATCTCAGAAACTGTAGCAGAAAACGTATGGTATTTTGCGCCTTTCTTGTGACAGAAATTGTGATCTAGGCAATAATGTGCTCTAAAAGAAACTACACTTTCAAACAGGTGAAGTACTTATAACGCTTTGCTGTCCCACGCTTCTACAGCCCATTAACACCTCAAATTTATTTGTGTGAGGAGCTTGAGTCTCTTACCGCTAATGATGTAATCAGATACAACGGGGCTATCCCCTTCTGCTGGGCATTCCGTCTTTTACTTGTCATATTAAAAGAGATCTGACGTTCAGATCACATTCTGAATTTCTTCATGATCATTCTGTGAAAAAACTTTTCTATAGTCTATAGGAACGTTTGTCAATAATTTCAGAGTGGAAAGTGAATTAAAGAAAACAAAGTAGTACATCAAATATTAAAATAGGTAGTTTTTTCTGAATTAGGCTTTAGGTAGGTATCTTCGAAAAGTGGCTGCTGTTTCATCGTGTCTAGTTTCATAACTTGATGGATGTTAGTGGCACATGCTGAATTCAGCAGGCTGCGCCAAAGAGAGCAAACATGTTTTTCACTCAACGGCTACGGCACGATTGTCTTTGGCCCACCAAGGTGCCGAGCTACCGTTTCATCGTCGATGTTCGGTAGTATCCGTGTGATCTAGGAGGTGCGGAGGTTGATGTTTTGGTGAAAACCGACTAGTTACTAACATTCCAGCGAATCATATGGCAGGTTTCATCTTCATAAATAAGCACACATTATCTTCAAATAAGCGAATCACCTGTTTCCAGCAGTTAAACGTAACTACCAACCAAGCCCGTAAGAAAAATTTCAGTCATTGATAACCCAATTATTTACTGTCAAAAAGGTTTGAAGGAGTGTTGAAAATAAAAACTCGCTTCTGTTTTGTAAGTTAAACTAAAAATGTTTAAAGACAAGTGAAACCCGGTAGTCAAGGGAAGGCAGGATTCGATTACGATTGTGGACGGAGCCGTAAACAATTACTATTGGTTGCCTTTTACGGTTACACACGATTTATTTTAAACCAGTAATTCCAGTCTCAACAATAAATAAGAATACCATACGCTGTTAATGAAGGAATAAACAACTGTGTAAATAATAGTGTTTCCAGTGAGCTACAATTTAGCAAATCACCATTAAATACAGACACAGCAGATAATATTTTAAAATCAAGCCACTGTGGTCTGGGCAGACGGCCTTACAAGCCTGGAATGGCAATAAGTTAAGAGTTGTCTAAGACCTCGCTGCAATTTACAACATTCAGGTATTGAAATATTAAAGGTAAGTCGCCACAAACACAGCAGAAGGCATCAGACGCCAGGAATGGCAGTGAATAAGGTTATAAGGCTTATTGCTGAGATAGTTTAAGGCAAATGACCACAATCACAGCTGAAGGCCTTACACGCCAGGAACGGCAATAATATAAAAAATTTAGAAACCTGCTGTAAAACAGCAAATACAGGAGCAAAGGTTAATTAAAAAGCAAGCAACTGATCGCCAAACGGGTGAAATAAGATGATGGTAAACTTTGTAACACAACCCTTAACATCCACTGAACTCTACAGTGCCAGATTTTTCCAGAAGACGACCTGAACTATTAACTAGACATGTATAGCCTTTAATGTAGGCATTACAAGGTATTGTTATAAATAATACAATAATAAAACACAAAGACCAGGACATAAGTTCCTTAAAGGGTACTGAGACATATTATACCCGCAGAACGCGTGGACTGAAGGAGTGTTATACTGAATTACTGGCCATCAGACCTCCTTTTTTGAACACACGTCTTACAAGAACCAAGGGGCCACAGACGATGCTCCAGGAATGGATCTCTAATAAGGTCCGGCAACAAAAACTTTCGCGAGCAATGAGATAGGCAGCCAAGAGTTGCATTCACTTCACAAGATGGCAACTCAGACTAGTGGCAGACTAGTGAATGAGTAATGATAATCTTGCTGAAGCTACCTGACGTCCGGTAAACCAAATGTAACGATGGAACAATACGCTAAATCCGGAACCGGTGGTCTGCACTACGTCCCCAGCATACTGTGCTTAGAGTGCCCGGAACGAGAAAGGAATCACTACCACCAGAGTAGAAGAATCACCAACCGACCTACAATCAAGAAAGCTGTCAAACGTACACGCCTTACCCGACAGCAGCGGCAAGGTGAGGAAACGTACACTGCCGTTACATATTCTTACCCCTAAGGCAGGCAACTGGGGTGTTAGCGGCCACCAGGCAAGAAAATTAATGCTGGTTGACCTTAAAAAATTGTAATAAGTTGAACGCAGTAAATAGTAATAAAAAGTCGAAGAAAGCTAATCAGATCCGACTTCCCCAAGCACTCCACTCGCTGCTCTTCGCCTCGGCGGCACAACGAGCAGCAACATGAACCCAAGTCATTGCACAATTGCGATTTATCACAATGGTGGAGGTTTATCGACTTGGATTGAAATGCACTCATCTTAAAGCTTGCTGTATCCTGTTTACGACGAGGTCGTGCACCCTCGTGACCACAGCCCATCCATCCGGCGGTCCATGCGTGCCGCCAGCGGTGACGGCGTGTTCTGGCACTACACGGACCTGGCTCCTCCTCACTCCCCAACCGAATTCGCACACTCACACGATGCGGGAAAAAAAACGACGTCGTCCCAAAGCTAGGGCAACAGTTACTACATACCGATAACCGCCGCTGCAGCCACTAGCCGACAGGAACCGCTTGCGAAACCGAATGGCGCCAGTCAACAGGAGAAGAAGACAAACGACCGCAACCATGCCAACTGAACACTACTGTCTGGCCTTCAAGAGAGGGCGGATTTGTGATTGGTGTAAGGAATGGCGTTTAACACTAAATATAGATAAATGTAAATTAATGCAGATGAATAGGAAAAAGAATCCTGTAATGTTTGAATACTCCATTAGTAGTGTAGCACTTGACACAGTCATGTCGATTTAATATTTGGGCGTAATATTGCAGAGCGATATGACGTGGGACAAGCATGTAATGGCAGTTGTGGGGAAGGTGGATAGTCGTCTTCGGTTCATTGGTAGAATTTTGGGAAGATGTGGTCCATCTGTAAAGGAGACCGCTTATAAAACACTAATACGACCTATTCTTGAGTACTTCTCGGGTGTTTGGGATCCCTATCAGGTCGGATTGAGGGAGGACATAGAAGCAATTCAGAGGCGGGCTGCTAGATTTGTTACTGGTAGGTTTGATCATCACGCGAGTGTTACGGAAATGCTTCAGGAACTCGGGAGGGAGTCTCTAGAGGAAAGGAGGCGTTCTTTTCGTGAATCGCTACTGAGGAAATTTAGAGAACCAGCATTTGAGGCTGACTGCAGTACAATTTTACTGACAAAAACTTAAATTTCGCGGAAAGACCACAAAGATAAGATAAGAGAGATGAGGGCTCGTACAGAGGCATATAGGCAGTAATTATTCCCTCGTTCTGTTTGGGAGTTGAACAGGGAGAGAAGATGCTAGTTGTGGTACAAGGTACCCTCCGCCACGCACCGTATGGTGGATTATGGAGTATGTATGTATGTAGATGTAGATGTAGAAACCTACAAACAGTACCAATGCGAGTCGCAGGATGGCTCAAGAAGATACTGTTTTGTAGGGCGGGCAACCACAGCCAAACATCGACATTTTTTCAAAGAAAATTTGGCACTGGATGCATGAATGATTTTTATTAAATCTGCTACCGGTTTCGCACCACTTATCGGTACATCCTTAGGCAATCTGTACAATAAATAATATAATAAGAGATCATATAAAATATTCGATCCCCCAATTCTGAGGTGTAATTAAACTTTTAAATAGCTAGTTTCTTGAATGAAACAACAAAGTACTCACATAAGCTATTTATAACATAGTAACGTTGAACATTGTCGTGTAGCAATATACCGTCATCTAGTGAAAGCGGTAGTTAAAATTTAAAAATTTTTAAAATAATTTTTTTTAAATGGTGGAGCGGCAATGGCCTAGAAAATAAAGTTAAAATACGATGCTGATAAAACTCCCCTAAACACGATCGACGAAGAGCGGAACATTAGCATGAACAAACAGCGGAACTAGGGCCACGTAAACATATCAGAACATGCCGTGCAAGTTATGAGGAGCCGCGCAGCAACGGACATGGCCTAACTGACTGGCCGAAACCCGGAAAGCGATCACGCTGTGGTGCGAGAATTGCCAAAGGCCGGATGACGTCTACTAGTTGTGAAGAGAGGGGGGTGCTGAACATTTGATAAACAATTCCTTATGTCCATTTTTTTAAAAAAAAGTCTGAAACCATACAAGGTGGCCAATATAAAAAATGGGCAGTTAGTTAAAACTATAAGAATAATAAATGTGTTTCTGAATGGTTAAGGCCTGGAGTACGCCTAAGATATATTGGACAGAACCTATTAACAAGTAAGCTGTAGGGGTAAGGCTACATGTTTAAGTAATCAAAATTTTCTAAAAGACCCTTGTGTATCAGATCGGTCTGGGCATTAAGTGAGGAGCGATGGGATATCTTTAGAATTCTGAAGTCTTCAACCTCTTCCAAAACATTAAGGGTGTTGCCCTTACTTTCCAAGTGTAACACCCGCATGCTGTTCTGGATGCCGGTGATATGGTGACCCGTTTCCCGCAAATGCGCACCAAAGGCTGATTTTTCATCCTGGGTCTCTGATGTGCTCCTTAAGGTGGGTCTCAAAACTTCTTTCTGTCTGGCCTATGTACTCCGCATCACAATCATCACAGGCGATACTATATACCCCAGACGACTTGAAACCATTCCATATAGCAGCCTCCTTGTGCCTCAACTTGTGTCCATTGTTTTTAGGAAAACTAAAAAGCAGAATTCATTCCCTTGGGACCTAAGAATTTGCCGATTCTGCTTGAAATGCTACCATAGAAGGGTATCCTGTGGAATTTACGTCCAATAGCTAATCCACTATTTGCTGGCTGTAGGGAAGTGAATGATCCTGGTGTGAGTGGGGTGCGAGCAGTGTTACGTTTCATGTTTATCTTCCGTAATACACCCCTGTTAATCCTTCCAACAAAATCCGCGTCGTATTCGAAAACGCGATAAACTGTATTACTTTAAATTCCCGATCCCTGGCTTCTAGAGATAATGGGACCTTATGCATCCCGTGTAGTAAAGCCCGGAATGTGGCCTTTTTCAATTGCAAAGGGTGATTACACGATCTATGTATCGCGACTTCAGAAGTGGTGGGCTTTTTGAAAATGTCAAAATTAACTGGGTTCCCATAGATTTTGGCTAATAGATCTAAGAAGGGAAGGGTGCCATTAATGCTCTGTTCTATAGTAAATAGGATCCTCTCGTGTATGTTGTTTACTTCACCTAGGAAAGCGTTATAATCCCGGAAAGAACCGTTCTACAGCAAAATTATGTCATCCACATATCTAACCCAAATCATTACCCTTTCAGAGTATCTGCTTAAGTCGACCATCATATTATCCTCGAAAAACGTCATAAAAATGTTGGAAAGGCAATACGACAGTGGAGATCCCATTGCCAAGCCCTGATTTTGGATGTATGTACTATCGCCAAATTTAAAATAGTTATAACCTAATGCCAATTTCAGAAGCTGCAGTACCTCTTCTATCTCTTCTAATGGTCTGCACTAATTTTCTTTACATTTTCACTAAATATTTCGTGGGGCGGATCAGATGCTTGCATACATATTTTTTTACATCAAATGAAACCATGGAAGTACCCTTTGGGATTATCAAAGCTAAAAGTTTGCTAATCAATTCCTCTTTATTTGAGATACTGAAATTTACCGGATGCTTTAAGTTCCTATTCAAACATTCAGCCAAATGTTTCTCAAGTTGAACAGCTGGGCCATTCCTGGAGTTAATGATGCGTATGATAGGCAAACCTTCCTTATGGCGCTTTATTACACCACAAAGTCTAGGAGCCGATGGGTTCATCGGAATAATTGACCGCTTATTAAAAAGTCTGAGAAAGATACTTGTATTCATAGTCAGATTTTTAACACTCACTACCTATTTTGCAGTTAGGTCATACCTACTTCTCTCGATGTGGTTGGTGTCAGTAAATTGCTCGAACTTTTCAACGTACTACCCTCCGAAATAACTACGACCACCGGCCGAAGTGGCCGTGCGGCTCTAGGCGCTACAGTCTGGAACCGCGAGACCGCTACGGTCGCAGGTTCGAATCATGCCTCGGGCATGGATGTGTGTAATGTCCTTAGGTTAGTTAGGTTTAATTAGTTCTAAGCTCTAGGGGACTAATGACCTCAGAAGTTGAGTCCCATAGTGCTCAGAGACGTTTGAACCATTTTTTAACTACGACCGATTTAGACTTATTCGCTTGCACTATAATCGCAGCATTATCGCGGAGCTTTCCATTGATCCTACGTACTGTAATATTCTCCTCAGACGCTATTAGAGATCTACGACTAGGATGACTCAATCTGTTAGAGTAATTCTCTACTGTTTTGTTTACCCCTACAGCCACGTCATTAAGCCGAGCTGTAGTCATCAGTTTTCCATCCAAAGCAGAAACAATATGGGAGACCAACCGATCCAGTTACTGCTGCGATATTTTGTGTGATGTATTATAGGATGAACCCTTATCCAATAATCGTTTCTCTTTCCGGTCGGAGACAATGTTGGTTAAGTTACACGTCTTTGGAAAACATTTAAAATCGCATTTAGTAAGTGTAGAATTTGGGGATAGTACATACATCCAAAAACAGGGTTTGTCAATGGGATCTCCACTGTCGTATTGCCTTTCCAACATTTTATGACGTTTTTCGAGGATAATATGATGGTCGACTTAAGCAGATACTCTGAAAGGGTAATGATTTGGGCTAGATATGTGGATGACATAATTTTGCTGTAGAACGGTTCTTTCCAAGATTATAACGCTTTCCTAGGTGAAGTAAACAAAATACACTAGAGGATCCTATTTACTATAGAACAGAGCATTAATGGCACCCTTCCTTTCTTAGCTCTATTAGTCAAAATCAATGGGAACTCAGTTAATTTTGACATTTTCAAAAAGCCCACCACTTCTGAAGTCGTGATACATAGATCGTGTAATCACCCTTTGCAATTCAAAAAGGTCACATTCAGGGCTTTACTACACGGGATGCATAAGGTCCCATTGTCTCTAGAAGCCAGGGATCGGGAATTTAAAGTAATACAGTTTATCGCGTTTTCGAATACGACGCGGATTTTGTTGGAAGGATTAACAGGGGTGTATTACGGAAGATAAACATGAAACGTAACACTGCTCGCACCCCACTCACACCAGGATCATTCACTTCCCTACAGCCAGCAAATAGTGGATTAGCTATTGGACGTAAATTCCACAGGATACCCTTCTATGGTAGCATTTCAAGCAGAATCGGCAAATTCTTAGGTCCCAAGGGAATGAATTCTGCTTTTTAGTTTTCCTAAAAACAATGGACACAAGTTGAGGCACAAGGAGGCTGCTATATGGAATGGTTTCAAGTCGTCTGGGGTATATAGTATCGCCTGTGATGATTGTGATGCGGAGTACATAGGCCAGACAGAAAGAAGTTTTGAGACCCACCTTAAGGAGCACATCAGCGACCCAGGATGAAAAATCAGCCTTTGGTGCGCATTTGCGGGAAACGGGTCACCATATCACCGGCATCCAGAACAGCGTGCGGGTGTTACACTTGGAAAGTAAGGGCAACACCCATAATGTTTTGGAAGAGGTTGAAGACTTCAGAATTCTAAAGATATCCCATCGCTCCTCACTTAATGCCCAGACCGATCTGATACACAAGGGTCTTTTAGAAAATTTTGATTACTTAAACATGTAGCCTTACCCCTACAGCTTACTTGTTAATAGGTTCTGTCCAATATATCTTAGGCGTACTCCAGGCCTTACCCATTCAGAAACACATTTATTATTCTTATAGTTTTATCTAACTGTCCATTTTTTATATTGGCCACCTAGTACGGTATTAGGCCTTTTTAAATAAATCGACATAAGGAATTGTTTATGAAATGGTCATCACCCCCCCTCCCCCCACTCTTCACACCTTGTACTCGTCATCCGGCCTCTGGCGATTCTCACGCCACTGCGTGAGCGCTTTCCGGGTTTCGGCCAGTCCGTCAGGCCGTGTTCTCTGCGGCACGATTCCTCGTAACTTGAACGGTATGTTCTGATATGTTTACATGACCTAGTTCCGCTGTTTGTTTGTGCTAATGTTCCGCTCTTCGTCGTTCGTGTTTAGGGGAGTTTTATCAGCAACGTATTTCATTTTCATTTTCTAGGTCATTGCCGCTCCCACGATTAAAAAAAAAATTTTTTTAATATTTTTAAATTTTAACTACCGCTTTTATCAGATGACGGTATATCGGACGTGAATGGTTGCGATCGGCTAGAGGGCAATGTTCGACGTTACCATGTTATAAATAGCGTATGTGAGTACTTCCTTGTTTCATTCAAAAAAAACTGGCTATTTAAAAGTTTAATTTACATCTCAGAATTGGAGGATCGCATAGTTTATATGATTTCTTATTATGTTATTTTTTGTACAGATTGCCTGAGGATGCACCGATAAGTGGTGCGAAACCGGTCGCAGATTTAATAAAAATCATTCATACAGCCAGTGTGGAATTTTCTTTGAAGAAATGTCAACAAGATATGTATATCTTATATACTAATACGTGAACGCGTTATTTACGTATGCTGACTCCCTGATTTGCGTTACGAAGTCCACAGTTTTAAGGATAAGCCACTTATAATTTGCCGTTTCCTAAAAGATCCTATCCCAACAATGGGGCTTTCGGTCGGCTGATTTCATTTGGTCCGTTTTCTTTTAGGATTCTGTGGTTTCTGGTGATATACATTCTCACTGTGTGTTTTTTCTGTTTGCTCGTGCTTTTTGCTATTGCCTCATTTAGATTGTACTTCTGCAGTTCAATCTGGTATCTTTTCTCGTAATGGGTATTTCGCTACTTATAGATTCTAATTACAACGCTTCTTATTATTCTTGGCTGCTGTTAGGTTAGTACCTAAAGTTCACTACCATAAAGCAAATTTCCCACTGCCATTTCTTTACGGAAATGAAGCGTACTCTATCTCTTCTTCTCAAAGCTTCTTTTCTTCTGATGCCTTCACAGGACATAGAGAATTGTTAATACTTTCTAGTGTTACTGTGAATGCCATATTTTAACCTTTACTGGAGGGAACTAGAATTTTATTTCTGCTGCAAATCCCTCTGATAAACATATTTTGTTCGTCATTTGCAAGGTACGAAATAATGTTAATGATTTTAAAATCATAACTTACTGCTTTCTCCTATTGTAAACTTTGTTATGGATATAAATTTTTACACACCATACTTGTATAATCACGTACAGAGGGGACGGAAAGTTTCTCCCTGAAGTTTTCTAGAATTTTTTTTATACACAGTTTTTTTTCTTTTTTTGTAAAAACACATTCCTACATCTAAGAGAGTGATTTGAAATGTCATCAGTTCACTTTTTCAATATGTTGTTTGGCGTCCCTGATTACGAAGACATTGTGCAACTCGTCTGCCAATCTGCTAAAACTCTCCTCAAGCTCTGCTGTACCTTCAGGAGTGACAAGAGTTGCACTCCTCCAGAACACATAGAATAAGCTAGCCTCTGTTGCATTGATGAGCTGCGCTGAAGACTGCATACTTTATTCTGGCCCTTAGGTGATCTATAAGGATTAGATGTGGAGTTTCTCCGGACCGGTCTTCCCTAAGTTCAAGGAATGCTCTCTTCAGAAAAGACGTTGGTTCTTTTGATTGGTTGAGCCGTTGTTGCATCTTGTATAAAAACAGCATTAATTGGATTTGGGAAAAGGCTATTCTAGACTACCTGAGGATAGACAAGAACCATCCTTTCCCAATAATAACCACCACTGAGACTCACATACAGATCATTTCTTCCATAGCCACAAATGCCGCCAGTGACCAGTACCTCCAAATCTTGCTTTTGTCTGTGGACTCGGGAAATCTTCTCTGGCTCATTTTAATGAATTCAGGCATTGTGTTTGTTGGTCTTTGGATATATCTCTACAGGATACTCGTCTCTAAACAAAATGTGCATCCATTTTCTCTTTCCTTGTGGGGTGGCGTTGCAGAAACCATGGCAAAACGACTGACGATCAACAATATTTTATTCTGACAGCATGTTTTCCCGCTTGGTGTGAATTTTGTTCGCCATCCAACTCTGTTACTATCAGTACCATTACCATCAAATCTGTTAACACGAACACTAACGGGTTTTGTATCAGCACCCAATTTAGTGTTAGATATTCAATAGTATCAAGGCCTTGAATCTGAGACAGAAGAAGTTCATTGTATGGTCTCGTTTTTCCATGACACTCGTAGAAGCGACGATGAACATAAATCACCACAGAGCAATTTGCAGACAGAGTTAAAAACTAGTTTAAATAAGCAGTCCTTAACAAGACTGTCTTTTTTATCCCCCTAATTAAAATACAGGGATAAGCAGAAAACATGACAGTGTGTAAGAATTATTTAACGGCAACTTTTCATTAACTTAAAAAGTAGAGCTGTGCCAGATTTATTAAATTGTTCTGCTGAGAAAAACTGGGCCATCACAATAACATTCGCCAGCAGCACAAAAAAAAACTGGAAATGTATTCAGAATGATTCATCAAGTAATACAGACTACCGTGCAGTTCATGCAGCCAGCGCCACCTGTTTGTATAAAGTGGTATGTTAATAAAAAGGGTAGAAACTTTCCGTCAGTCCTGTATATTCACGCACACCGAACACATACGGCTTAAGCAGAAAGCAGAAATGTAGTGTGACAATCGCTAGAAAAGCGTTCTTAGCCATAACACGAATGAGAAGCAGCCAATTTTCGGTTAATATCACAGTGCGTCCTGTACCGGCAGCAGAGCTAACGAGGTCGATTGGTCTAATTAACAATCAAATACACAGCCAATCGAACGCCGTACCGTTAATTTGTGCAGTGACAGAAATGACTGGTGCTCGCGTCAGCCCTGGTGCAGGCGTGGCTATCGCCGTGTTGTTGGTGTTGTTATTATTATTAATAATGACATATTAAGCCGAGACAGGGCCAGCGAAAATTAATAACGAGCGCGCAACAGCTCCAGGGGTCTGCAAAACAACAGTCGGCGGAACAATACAGCTCGCTTTTGTCGCGGGGCATACATTTTGCGTAGTGGAAATTCGGGCGAGGGGTAGAATCCGGAGGGAGAGAAGGAGAGAAAGAGAGACCGTGTAGAGGAGAGAGTGAGAGTAAGAGTGAGGCAGAGAGAGGACTGAGGGATCGTAGGCCGTAATTAAGATAACAGGCGAACGGGTCGCGAGGCATATTCGCCGGCAGCAGTCGGGCAGTAAATCTGGAGTGCGGCGCGCGTTATTGAATCGGTGGCGGCTGATGTATAACGCACCACTGCTCGCGCCGGAGCCGCGATACCACTCGTGACCCCAGACCGTCCGCCGGAACGCAGACCGCAAAGTTTAATTTGAAAAGTTGAACTATCGCCGGAATCCGCTAATCCGATGTGGTCCGATGTCCCCGCAGTGTCCACCGTTAAAAATTAAAATCCGTCTACTCTTGTGGGACTGGGAGTGTTAGCGACATCGTTGTCGACTACATGAAGCGGCCGCTTCTGAACGAGGAGTTCCGTGTTTTCCAAGCGGGAAGTGGTGGAACGGAGAAGGGCGACGACCGGTGGATGAAAGCGATACCGCGCTAAGGCCCTGCTTTCAAAAGTAACAAGTGTTTGTAATCCACGGCGTACTGCCAATTCCGGTGTCGTGATAGTCTTCTATCGAAGAATTTGAATTTGCAAATAATCTTCGTGAGAACTGCCTGCTGTTTTTACCACAGAATGGCAAATATATACACTACTGGCCATTCAAATTGCTACACCAAGAAGGATTGCAGATGATAAACGGGTATTCATTGGACAAATATATTATTCTAGAACTGACACGTGATTACATTTCCACGCAATCTGGGTGCATAGATCCTGAGAAATCAGTACACGGAGCAACTACCTCTGGCCGTAATAACGGCCGTGATACGCCTGGGCATTGAGTCAAACAGAGCTTGGATGGCGTGTACAGCTACAGCTGCCCATGCAGCTTCAACACGATACCACAGTTCATCAAGAGTAGTGACTGGACTGGCGTATTGTGACGAGACAGTTGCTCGGCCACCATTGAACAGACGTTTTCAATTGGTGAGATATCTGGAGAACGTGTTGGACAGGGCAGCAGTCGAACATTTTCTGTATCCAGAAAGGCCCGTACAGGACCTGCAACATGCGGTCGTGTATTATCCTGTTGAAATATAGGGTTTCGCAGGGATCGAATGAAGGGTAGAGCCACGGGTCGTAACACATGTGAAATGTAACGTCCACTGTTCAAAGTGCCGTCAGGGTGAACAAGAGGTGACCGACACGCGTAACCAATGGCACCCCATACCATCACACCGGGTGATACGCCAGTATGGCGATGACGAATACACGCTTTCAATGTGCGTTCACCGCGATATCGCCAAACACGGATGCGACCATCAAATGGTTCAAATGGCTCTGAGCACTATGCAACTTAACTTCTGAGGTCATAAGTCGCCTAGAACTTAGAACTAATTAAACGTAACTAACCTAAGGACATCACACGCATCCATGCCCGAGGCAGGATTCGAACCTGCGACCGTAGCGGTCGCCCGGCCCCAGACTGTAGCGCCCAGAACCGCACGGCCACTCCGGCCGGCGATGCGACCATCATGACGCTGCAAACAGAACCTGGATTCATCCGAAAAAATGACATTTTACCGTTCGTGCTCCCAGGTTCGTCGTTGAGTACACCATCGCAGGCGCTCCTGGCTGTGATGCAGCGTCAAGGGTAACCGCAGCCATGGTCTTCGAGCTGATAGTCCATGCTGCTGCAAACGTCGTCGAGCTGTTCGTGCAGATGGTTGTTGTCTTCAAACGTCCTCATCTGTTGACTCAGGGATCGAGACGTGACTGCACGATCCGTTACAGACATGCGCATTAGATGCCTGTAATCTGGACTGCTAGTGATACGAGGCCGTTTGGATCCAGCACGGCATTCCGTATTACCCTCCTGAACCCACCGATTCAATATTCTGCTAACAGTCATTGGATCTCGACCAACGCGAGCAGCAATGTCACGATACGATAAGCAGCAATCGCGATAGGCTACAATCCGACGTTTATCAAAGTCGGAAACGTGACGGTACGCACTTCTCCTCCTTACACGAGGAATCACAGGAACGTTTCACCTGGCAACGCCGTCAGCTGCTGTTTGTCTATGAGAAATCGGCTGAAAACTTTCCTAATGTCAGCACGTTGTAGGTTGTTTGAATGCTTTGAAAAGCTAATCATTTTCACATCACAGCATCTTCTTCCTGTCGGTTAAATTTCGCTTCTGTAGCACGTCATTTTCGTGATTTAGCAAGTTTATATATATATATATATATATATATATGTGTGTGTGTGTGTGTGTGTGTGTGTGTGTGTGTTTGTATATATTGTTCAGTTTTCCTAGGAAACGAGAATTTTTAGAGATTTTTGCTCGTTATTAGAATCGATACCAGCAAGATATTGACCCAGAAATTCCAAGACCATATGCTAACCTCTACAGTGGTTCCCGAGACTAGCCCGGACATACAAAAATAAGCGAACAGAGAGAGAGAGAAGTTTTAAAATTTTTATTTGCTTACTGAAACATGACTGCAACTTACATTCTATGTTTAAGTGCAGTAACGTTCGTCCATTATGCTTTTCACGGAAGATGAATGCAGTATATGTTCAAATGACAAAAATATATTTTTATATGATACAATTGCAATACATCAAGTTTCATATTTCTTTCTTTATTGCACTGTGAAACCTTGCTTCTGGCCGAATTTCATGATTATAGGTCAACGGTAGGTACCCTGTAGTTTTTGATGAGTGAGTTTTCGAGTATTAAAATATGTATCACAAATGGCCGTATCTTTTGATTGCATTGATTTAGTATGTGACATAAATCTGAACTTGACACTCCATCCTGTTCCAGAGAAAGAGGGTCTTAACGGACGAATAGCCACAGAGACAGACGGACACAAAGTGATCATATGAGGGTTTTGTTTTTACAGATTGAGGCACAGAATCTTAAAAAGGAAAATCATTACCGCTATAGACAAAGTACACGAATTTATTCTCGTATTCGCGTTCAAAATTATAGAAAATAGATGTTGAACTGTGTATGAAAGCAGTAGGCGACAACTAGTAACTGATTTTGTCTATTCATGTTTCACAACTAGTCGTTTATGTGCCTTTATGCGACTATCTGCCACGGATCTCGACACACAACTAACAAAGGAAGGAATCTGGTTTGAATAATTAATGTGGAATACAAATAATTTTAAAATACGGAATATTTGCCTTTCTTCTCAATCATACGGGTCATTTGTCTGTTAATTTTGTATTTATGTACAATGACTGTGCTAAGGCTACATATACTGCATGACCTCAACTCACTGAGGAAACAAAAATGGCTCTGAGCACTAAGGGACTTAACTTCTGAAGTCATCAGTCCCATAGAACTTAGAACTACGTAAACCTAACTAACCTAAGGACATCACACACATCCATGCTCTAAGAAGGATTCGAACCTGCGACCGTAGCAGCAGCGCGGTCCCGGACTGAAGCGCCAAGAACCGCTCGGCCACTCCGGCCGGCTCACTGAGGGAACAGTTCGACAATTTGAACAACATGTTTACAACAGTTATACTGACGTATTATTCTGAAAAAAGGCTAGACATTAGCTTGTAACAGTAATGTTAACACATGAGGAGTATACAGTCACATTTTCCAAAATGGAAGGTATTGTTTTCATACGTTCTCCCGTTCATTGTCACCGAAGTGCAGTGAAGTGAATAAAACGCAAGTGCATGGAACAACGTGTGGAAAAGAACAGGATAATACACTCACTGCAGCTCTTGATCTTAGACAAATGAAGTATGGATACGCCGAAAACGATGTAGAGTGGTCACACGTTGCACAGTGCTCCATTCCAAACGGTACACAATGTCACAAATGCTAGACTTTACTCCCTTTTAGACTTTCTTTTCTAATGCATAAACGACGCTCCCATAATGTCAAAAATGAGAAGTATCCAGGTTTTCGTGGCACGAGCTATACTACAAACTTCGAAAAATAAGACCATAGTTAAATGTGCCTATAGCAACATGCTATACAAAATAACCACGGAGCATGCTGAAACACAGTATTATAAGGTAAGCAGTGTTACATAATGTTATAATTGTTAATTAGAGAATAGAAACCTCACTGGTGATCATAGGCTTTATGCCCGATGCGCCGCCATCACTTGCGCAGACAGTGGTCTCAATCAAGAAATTGCTGGCTGGTCTTACCGACAGACACCCACGAGCCGTTTCACAAATTTGTTTCCGCAAGGTTTTCCTGTTACTGGCTGGTTACAAAATGAACTAAACTTTCCTGACTTTCTGTCAGGCTGACGCTCTTAGCAGACAAATTGAATGCGGCGTGAAAAAGAAGGAAACTGATAGGTGTGATGTCACGGCTTTCCGTTCACACTGCATGACTTTCACTACTGAACCACGAGTAGGTTTCTCAACAACAGCTCAAATGGAAGTCCAGACTTCTCGTACCGTGTCATCCATACCCCATTACGACAAAGACATGACGCCAACATTTGTAAAATTAGGTGGTTGGTTGGATAGAGGCTAGTTTGTAATGTCTAAGCTTTGATTTCGATTCCTGCTGGGGATATCAGTTTTTAACAGCCGCAAACACTCCCTCTTCATCTCGAGTAATGCCAATTGAAGAAGCAGAACTGTGCCGTAGTTCCAAATCAACATTAAACATATCCATTCGCTATTAACTGGAACAGATTGGACTGATTTTGGCTGTCCAAAGCGGAAGTCGCTCCTTGCAGAAACTCTGTCTATGGAAAGCTTTCTTACACTAGTTATGTTATTTTAGTTCATGAACCAATCGCCATGTAAGGTCATAGGAACTCATTTCTTATTTTCAGTGACCTTAAGATTTTGAAAATGTTGACACTGGACTGGGCTTCGAGATCTGATTTTTCTGTGGATTTGAACCCTTTGATATGATATTGTTCAATCAATTTGTTGTTTCACTCACGATGCCGTACTCCTCCAGGTCTCTATGAATGGTGTGATCCTAACTACTAGTGAAAGAGAATTTGGTAGTTGACAACTCTTCGTGCGGGGTCAACAACGACGATATCCCTGGGGGGGGGGGGGGGGGGGGGTTTGGAGTCCCAGGCAGCACAGAACTATTCGTTGCGTTACATCTAGCAGCCCATGTGCACATCTCGCTACTGGTGAAGATACAATAAACATTTCACGTTTATTCTTAGCTATGAAACAACAGCCGGTTTCGAATCCCTGCACGCAAAAATTATTTGTATCATAGTTTCACGTTCCAGTAACGTGCTATTGCGAACATATTTAATATTTGACGTGCTTAGTTGTCAATTCATATTGGTACTGGGTTCAACTCGCCCTCCATCACCACACTTTATATCATGGCGTTTCACACTCGTGCGTTGCACTTTATTACAAACCTTTCGTGGTCACTTTTTAGGGGAAATGTAAGCTTCATGGGTTTCCCGGTACAGTGCTAAGCGCATCCTCATTTCTTTCCAGGTTCGGACGTTAGACTTTCTAAACTGATTCTAATGAAAACTGTCATATTTTACGTCTCATATGCCTAGCCGAGTCTCTATGAGACTTGCATGCTTTGATTGGTTAGCAGTCAGTTCACTAAGCAGTGAGATCACTAAGCTCGTCATGCCATTTAATGGATGTGTTAAGACCTGCAAAGTCACTTACTGAAATGAACTTCAATTTACAAGCGTTAAGAACTGTCTCACTTTTAATAACACGTTTTCCACTATTTGTTGTAGCGCGGTATTAGTTTACATCTTTACCGACTGCCGTAATGAGCAGCTTTCTGTAGTGGTCTCTTGAGCTAAACATTCTCTGTAGTCAAACGACTGTACCCCACATGGTTTCGGTGGGTAGAGGACCACACAGAACATTATGACTGCTGACCTACTGTCGATATAAAGCTGTCCAGACGATAGAAGCGTCACCTGTCGTGAAGTAACTGCTAATCAGACACATGCACGGTGCATGCAGTATCAGTAAGCATGCATGGGAAAGGCTCGCAATCTATCTGCCTTTGACCAAAGGCAAATTTTGATGGCCAAGAGGCTCGCTACGAGCATTTCGGAACTGCACGACGTATTGGATGTTCGAGGAGTACTGTGGTGAGTGTCTTAAATACGTGGCAAAACCAAGGTGAAACCACACCCAGGCGTCTGGGAGTTATGCGGCCACCCGTCATTACATGTATCAGATGTCGCAGGATGGACAGATGTAAAACAGGGCAGGCGGCGAACTGTGGCAGAACTAACATCAGCCCTTAATGCTGGGAGCAGTACAAGTGTGTCTGAACACACCGAACGCACCTAACGGTGGGCCGCCGACGACGACTCATGCATGTGTCATTATTAACTCCATGTCTGGACGTTGGTACCGTGCCAGAGAGTTGCATGACCTGATGAATGCCGATACTTCCTTCATCAAACCGATGGTAGAGTGCGAGTCCGCCGTCTTCTAGGGCACCAGCTCCGTCTGCTGCAGGAAGTAGTCAGACTGGTGGCTGCCTCATTATGCTCTGCGTATCATTCACTGGAGCACCCATGGTTCCAGAAGAGCTCGTGCAAGGCCCCATAATGGCAAAAGTGTGTCGTACGATGGTTGCAAATCATGTACACCTCCACCACGATCATGTTTCCCTACAACAAAAAGCTAATGCACCATGTCAAAAGGCATGGAACGTGATGGAGTGGCTCGAGGAACACAGTAGCGAATTCCAGCTGATGTGCTGACCCCCAAAGCCGCCAAATCCGAACCCCATCGAACACGTCTGTGATGGGACTGAACGTGGCGTCAGTGCTCATCACACCCTCACCGGGATTTACGGGAAATATTTGAATTGTATGCGCAGATATGTGTCATCTTCCTCGAGCGACCTACCAAGACCTCATTGCTTCCACGCCACGACGCGTCGCCGCTGTTATCTGTGCCTTAGGTGGACATACCGGCTATTCGGAAGATGTTCATAATGCTCTGGCTGATCAGTGAAAATTGCACTCAGAATACGGATAGAACTATGTTGTTCTCGAACATTTGTTTGGTGTCCAGTTAAGCAATCTGAAACGAGATATATTCAGAGTAACACCAGTATATCACATACAATACAACAAAAGCACACACGTAATTGGCACATATGCTTGCACAGGTGAGGTTACTCTCTTGGGACCAAAGTTCTAATTCTAGAAAAGGAGCCTTGTGTGGAAACGTCCTTGACGCCATAAGATAGGTTGCAGTTGACGTCCATAATGCAACATCCAGCTGGTGTACGGGATTCAGTTTGATGAACATCTGCTACAAATTGATCAATTAAGGCAGCATGATGCTAAAAGACGTTAATATCCGTGAGAATGACGCCTCAACTGTGGCACTTATGAAAATTCATTAGTATTGCTTATTTATGTATTTTTGGTAGCTAGAAATATTCGTACATATTTTCCCTCGACCTTCCCACATGATACCACCTCACCCCATTGGAACTCGTAACGTAGAAGTATCCATGTCCACAAACCGCTCCTCTGTAACTAATGTTAATTCCTTTGGTCCTGAGGAAAGAGTGTAATTATTTTAGTCGATGTTATAGTTTGTTTGATCAGTATAAATATTGAGGAAATTCGTTCCAACATATTGCGCCACAATGCCAGGGACACAAGGCTATTTGGGGTGACATAGTACCGAGACGTCTCAGCTTCTAGAACATTTCACGATGACATTAAAACACCTAAACTAAAATTTGGAAAAAATCCGTTTTGGAAGTATCGCTCGACCAAGAAGGGCAGACTAGTAGCAGGTAAGAACATCGTGCATGCTTTTCAACAGAGTGATGCATGCTTCTATGGTAAATATGAGTACAAGTTTTCTGGAGTTCTACCTTCAGTATAGATAAAGAAAAAATTAAATTCAGCCAAGAAAAGAATAAGTGAGGAAAAATTACCTGACTAAACAAAGGGCAATATGAGCCTATAAGTAGAGTGCTTTCTTAGCATTGCGAATTCTGTGAGGCAATGCACATACGATCAGAAAATGTGGTACTTGTGATAAGTAACTGAGTGGAAATGTGTTCAAGTGGCGCATAAATTTAGCGTTGTGACTACGGTAATCCGAAATGGCGGTATCAACAGCACAGTGTCGGATATATTTTACAGTGAGTGAGCTCGAAGCTAAATTCACTCTGATATTTTCCGCGGCGAAAATGACGTCGTTTAGGAGTGTGTCGGAAAGGGAAGTAAACTTTGATGTAATTGTTGACTACGACGGCTTTTTTAATGTGTTTGTACATTAACGGAAACAAAAATTAAAACAGATATCTACAAATAACGTCTAAGTACCGTTACGTGTAAAACGATTTTTTTTAAATTGTAACATACGCAAGCTAAGTCCAAAAAAATGGCTCTGAGCACTACGGGACTTAACATCTATGGTCATCAGTCCCCTAGAACTTAGAACTACTTAAACCTAACTAACCTAAGGACATCACACAACACCCAGCCATCACGAGGCAGAGAAAATCCCTGACCCCGCCGGGAATCGAACCCGGGAACTCGGGCGTGGGAAGCGAGATATGTAATACACAGACAGCAACATACCTATGTTTACATCATTACACAATCTTCTCCTTCAATACGGTAAATGGTGCTACAGAATACATGTCCATGTTGGTGTCGCGAACTATACTAGAAGTCGCATGTCAGTTTTAAAATACGAGTAACGGCCTATTAAAAGTGCTCACATTCAACATCACTTTGCTACCGACGGATTCCAGCGTAAACATACTTAGTGATACATAATTACATCAGATGTCGCAGTGGTAATACAAATTGATATTATCATCACACATTAGATTAAAACATGAATCTCCTATTTAATATAATTACGTATGCCTAAATTATTATCGTGACATACAAGCTGAAACAATACTCTACATTAAAAAAATTGTCTGTGAAATCATGTGCAACATTCGCAAAACGTAATTTATACATAAAACGTTTTATATAATTTTAGAAAATTTTTAAATTTTTTTATATTAGTTCGTAAAAATTCCTTACGAAATTTTCCTTCACACTATATCACAACCAATACGACAACCTATAAACACTTAAAAGGTCTCTATGTACAGCTAATGGTTTCATACATTGGTTGATTTGAATACATCCAGGAAAATTTTGATATCTACAGGCACAGATATGAGATTTCATCAAAAATCCATTCATAGTATTTGTACCGTCAATGGGGCTATTTAATTATTGTGCTTTTGTTTTCAATTATGATGTTGACATGAGCTTATCCGTGTAACATGTGACTCGAGATGTAGCTGGAATCTCCTCACCTGACGTCTATGTGCAATCTGATCACTTGATATCTAGGTGAACACATTTCCAATGTTTAATAGACCAATGTACAATTATTATACCTTGTAGGATTGCAATCGTTCTTAAACCGAGCCCACGATCTAGCATTACCCGCTCACTCTTACATTTACCTTTGCTAGAACAAATATGTTCACATGGTATACATCGTAATCACTAATATCAAAGATTTCATCATGTAACAGAACGTGGCCAGTGTCCAACCATCATAATTTTAAAAAACTGAAAATGAAAAAGTTTCCCGTACCAGAACCCATGAAAGAAATTGTCGCAATCGTTCACAGGAGCTATTACCTCCGGTTCCTAAAATGATTTGTGGGTATTTGCAGACAATTGATAAAATTATTAAAAATGCGTACTAAATTTATGTGACCAGAAGGGTACCAGCATGCTTTTGAGGAGCTAGAAGGAGCTTTTGACATCCAGTCAGATATTGTTATTTCCGTATTTTAATAGAGAATTTGTTTTATCAAGTGATGCATCAAACCATACACTTGGCTGTGTTGTCACAAGAGGTAGGGATAAGACATACAGTAGCTTAAGGATCAAGACAACTAAATTCTGCGGAAAGAAATCATTCCACAACGGGCAAAGAGATGTTAAGCCTTATTTATGAAATTACATATTCCATATGACATCTGGACAGTAAAATACTCAGAGTAATAACAGAACAAGGGGCATAAGAATCGTTGTTGCAATTAAACGATCTTTGTAGCATGTTGACGTGATTGTCAGTAAGACTAAATGATTTTTCTAAGTCATGCATAAATCTGGGAAGAAGCATGGAAATGCGGACCACAAAGGGAGAATGAGAGGAAGATAAGCAAGAGGTTGTGCATTAAGCATAACGAGGAATCCGTATGGATTAAGGCCTAGGAATAGTGTTCTAATATTTTTTCCTATGTTAGATGTAGTTTTAGTGCAATTAGTAGAAGCACCTGCGAACCAGCAATGAATTTAAGAGAGGGGAAAGTAATAGATATTCCATCCCGTAGGTGTGGTACAGAGAAGGCGAGATGGTGCGGTTCATAGCGTAACTACTGATCTTCATCGGAGTGGTTGTGTTAAGGATCCAGCCCGTGGAACGAGGGTGTTGTTAGCCAAATCGGAAGACCTAGAGAGCACCAGTTATCGCTGGGTGATACAGGTGGTATTCAGCGCATGGGGGATGCGTAACGAATTGAGAATATTGGAAGCAGCATTCGACAGTTTCCGTCAGGGAACGGAAGGACACGGGATACACAAAGGAAATGCCGGGTATGTAAGTGAGTACATGGGGCACCAGAGAAATTAAGGAGTGAGATGACAAAGATACTGGCGGTTATTCCACATAAGCGAAGAAGGAGGGGTTGGATCGACGAGAGAGGTTATGAAAACAATATTTGGCACTATTGGTGAGGAAGACTTTCAAGGGGTGAACGAGTTTAAGCAGTGGGCAGAAAGGAACAAAGCTGTAAGCGATGACACACTACACTGATTGCGAGTTTAGAGAAGGACGTTCTAACATATGACTACTACAAAAGCTGACTGGAGACGTGATGCGGTATGTCAGAGCTGCAGAAGAGACAGTTGATCAGAATATCAGGGAACTACAAATCGAAATAGAAGGCTTAGATAGGAAAGTAGTAATTACAAAGTGGTTGCAGGCTGTGAGAGGCTATCTAGGGGTAAACTTATCGCCCGAAGAGTATTAAGAGGGTCTAAGGAAAGTACAGGAAGAACTATCCCCGCAGCTTCGGTTGATTTTAGAACCTGAGCACAACTCATATTTTTATTTCACGGTAGCCACAGTACCTGTGAGAAGTGGCTGAGCGAAAGTTTACATTTCCGTTTCTATATCAGTGGCAGGGAAACAAGAACGTTACGAATGCTACATTGTTCATGCATATCCTGTAAAGTGGGAGATACTTAAGAAATCTACAAGAGTAAAAACGCAGCGAAAATTATTAATTGAGAGAGGTAAGGGATAGTATTTAGAAATGAAGGAAACAAAGTTACAAAAAGGCTACCGAAAAAAATCACAGTAGATCCGAATATGGTAAAAAGGGAGGGGCAGGATTGCACTTTCAGCAGGTCGAGGTGCACTGGTTGTGCTCTACCTTTGACAAGATGGTGGTAGTGGCTAGTTGTTTCGGCCAGAGGAAGCTTGGTCAGCAAAAAGAGTAAAATTTAACGGGAGTGGTTTGTCATTTGGGACAGCGTTTGAGCTACTAGTGCCCACTTTCCATGTGCCACCGCGATTTCAAGGATAGCTCGCCTGAATATTACGAAGCCTCGTTTGTATTGGCCAGAGGAGCTCATGAAAGTACTACCTGCTGCACATCTAACCATCGTAAATCAAACTCTAGGGTCAGACTTAATGGAGTCTATAAACATGCTTCTGAACCAGCAGGGGGGACGTCTCCCTGGAAACCTTATCGTAGCATGTTAGCATGCAAATTTATATCGGGAAAATCAATACCAGAATGACACAACTTTGACTGTTGTCATGTGAAAAACAGCAGCGGTACTTGTTCTGCTGAGCATGGTCTTTGTTTTGGTACATAAAGACGAAACACAAAATTGAGTCCGGATCTAGCCATCATTGAGATTCCAGTGGATTGGGTACCCGAACATAAAACCAGCAGAAGGAAGATGAATGCAAAAGTCGGTGGTATTAAAGATAATTGATTCATTTTATCTTGTAAGTTTGGAATGCAGAGTTAGAACTTACTGTGCAAGAGGCCTAGTAATGAAATCTGCTCCATGGCGTATCATTTAAGGAGCAGGGCAAAGGACCCAATAGAAATAAAGGAAAGCAATTGTTGGAATAATTCTTAAGAGGCAAAACAAAAGGGGCAGTCGCCAGGAACTGTAGTGTAAAGGATAAACTACTTTGGTCGTCCTAAGGGACTTTGTGTTGATAATAGGAGGGCATTGCAGCGAATCGACCATATTCAGTCAAAAAGTATGCCTGAGCGGAAATGAGTTGCGACAGAGCCAATGCAGGCAGGCAATAGTGTTAGGCATTGTGAAACAAAACATGGCCGACAGGCGCTGGAAAGCAGAGCAAGTGGACATTTTACAGCAACGGCCAACCCTGCAGTATACTATAGGAAGCTTTTCCTTACTTGCCACTACGGAAGTGTATAGAGTACATGCCTTAAATCGTAAAGAAACAGTCTGAAGCGCGTGAGTACTGAGCCATCCATGTAATAAATTATTCTATTCTCATTATCATAGCCTACACCACGAGTCTGTGACATCCAGAGCGACATATCGGAATGCAGTATGGGTTCTACTGTTCGACAAAGCAGCCTGCCCCGTGTCACGAAAGCAGCCGCCGTCAGAGCAGAGAGCTGCCCACGCGCTGGAGTGAGGTCACGACTGCCTCCGCAGAGCTGTCACCTGCGCTGTCCATCACGGTCGCAGCCGGAGACGTCACTGACAGCTGCATTTGAGTGACACCGTGCTTGGATCTTCTCTTTGCGCAGTCAGAAATGCCGGACGTCTGTTATTTCGCATGAGCGGCAGCTGGATGCCTCCACCAATCTCTTTCTGATGAAATACTGCTGAGGGCGGAATAAAGAAGTTAATTAAACCAAAGCTACTGTCGTCCTGATGTCTCATTTCACTCTCCATGAGTGAAGCCCTATTTGTCATTCAACAGTAAAGACCAACAAATTATTACAATTTCAGAAAAACTGGATGTTTTATTCGAGAGAGAGAGAGAGAGACAGAGACAGAGAAAGAGAGAGAAAGAGAGAGAGAGAGAGAAAGAGAAAGAGAGAGAGAGCTTCACAAATCAGAAAGTCAGTAACGCTTTGATCCAACTCTGGCTCTTATACAAGTTTCCATTTGGCTTGTCATTGTTTCATAGACTTGTTGGATGTCCTCCTGAAGGATAGCGTGCCAAATTCTTTAAAATTAGCACGTTAGATCGTCCAAATCTCGGTGAGACGCCCTGCCAAGCTCGCATGAAAGAACAGGTAGTTTAAATTGTGGAATGGGGCCAAAATAAGCAGCTATCAGTTACACTCGAACATACAACTTTATTTATTTGACCAAACATTACAAGAGCCAATAAAATAAAAAAAAGAACACAGCATTAATTTTTGAAACTTAATTACTGGCTGAATGTGCCATACACTCTCATGCCTTAAGGGCCAGACCACTTTAATTTGAAATCGGCTGAAAGCCAATAACTTAAGACTCAAAGCTAAATCAGAAATTTAAAAGGCCACAGGCCTTACTTCAAAACAGTTCTTTCAATTAGGCTGAAGGCCCAAATAATCTTACGCCTTAAGGGCAAAACAACCTTAATTTGAAAGCCATACAAATGCAAACAACAAAAACAAATAAAATAAGGCAGTACACCCAACGGCGCTCAGAAGTTTCAGAGGATCGACCTGGAATTCTAACATTAACGCTCGTTTAGGTGAGACAGCAGTCGGCCCAAACATTCTCGATCTGACGACAACCCAACCGCCAGACAGTCAACGGACCCACCACCAAGATAACTTGCGCTCCACCCGACCAGCACAGAACAGGAAGTTCAATGGAACAACGTAGAAGATATTGGCGCCCACAACCATTTATACATTGAGCTGTCAAACTGCACACCGTGCTGGACAGGGACAACACAATGAGGAAAATACAATGCCTGAATTTAGATCATCGGCCAGGGCAGGTAACCGGAACGTTAACGGCCACAAGGCAGAAGATTCCGCTGGTGCACTTCAATTCAAAATAGCCAAGTACAGTTAAACTCCACCGGAGGATGCCTAAATTTGCGAACTTGAAAACACACGTTGTCCTCGCGGGAATATCCCAACAGCCGAGAACGAAATACAAACGACACAATGTGAACAGTCGTGACTTGCTGGTAAATTAAGTCGAAACTCAACTTTCGTGTCGAGGATCGGTGAGCCACGGACCTCGTGGCAATGGGAACAGCACCACACACTCCGACCGCGCGTGAACGCCGCCAGCGGCCTCGGCCAAACTATGCGCCGCGGAAATTTCCTCGCTGCTCTACGCCAACCGACCAACTGCTCGCACACAGCTCAGCCGTAAACTATAAGCACCAGATCAAAGATAGTACAAGGTCCGAATATCGACCGCTGCTGACACTCGCAGAGAGAGAGAGAGAGAGAGAGAGAGAGAGGATAACAGCATAATCGTGATGCCGGCCGGGGTGGCCGAGCGGTTCTAGGCGCTACAGTCTGGAACCGCGCGGCCGCTGCGGTCACAGGTCCGAGTCCTGCCTCGGGCATGGATGTGTGTGATGTCCTTAGGTTTAAGTAGCTCTAAGTTCTAGGTGACTGATGACCTTAGAAGTTAAGTCCCATAGTGCTCAGAGCCATTTGAACCATAATCGTGATAACCGCAGGAGACTAAATACAGAATAGCAATCTAGGTGTAATCCGACGCATAACACGAGCCAGCCAAGGCACACTCGGGATTGCACCAAACGCTCTCAGTTTTGGAAAGATCCGCCGAACTCGTTGACCAAGGAAGGATTTGACTAACAGTAGAAATTAGTGCAGTATGCAGGTGGGCATTTTGTTCCTGAAATGAAAGTCCAGGATGGCTCGCCATGAAGGGAAACAAAACGAGGCATAGGATATCGTCGATGTACCGCCGTGCTCTAATAGTGCTGCGGATGACAGCCAAGGAGTCTTGCTGTGAAATGAAATGGTACCCCCATACCGTCACACCTGGTTGTCAGGCCGTATGGCAGACGACAATCAGGCTGGTATCCCACTCTGCGTGGGTCGTCTCCAGACACAACTTCGTTGGTCGTCGGTACGTATTTAGAACCGGAGCTGATTAGTGAAGGTAATTTTACTCCAGTCACTTCCTGGCGGATTTTGCCTGAGACCTCTGTACAAAGGCATGTTTTTGTACAGAGGTCAATGGTAGTCGGCGCGAGACGCGCTGAGACTCCCTTCCGTGAGCCGCCTATCGTCCTTGTGGTCACTGCAGCACCAGTTGCATATCGGATGGATAATAGTGATGAATCCGTAGATCTGGGTGCCCCTCTATCGATTTATTGGTCCTCACGTTCTGTCATCACTCTAGCTCGACTACTTCCTTCTTGAAGTTATGTTCGGCCATGGTTCCCCATTCCTGCCAGCATCGTCAAATAGTGCAGTGACTCCTATGCAAATGTAAAATGAGCGCCGATTACTCTAACCGGGTTCTTTGAGTCTGTGTATGTCCTCTCTCAAAAGCTAACATCTGTGTATATTATTCACGCGGCTGTCTGTGATCATAGTTACTGTCCAACTAAGTACGCGGAATGAAATTGTCAAACTCTTTTTCCCCTAGTATCGACATGTTCGCTATTTACTATCCTCGCCAGCTCGACGGCGAAATCGCACTACATTGTGACACATTCATCCATCGGCTGCCAAAGTTTACGGTTTTGCGTTTTCCTTGGTACCCGTATGTACATAATTTGTGACCACTCGAACAGTCCATGGGGGTACTGCCGGTCCATAGTGTCCAACAGGCACAATATTTCGGTGATCAGACATGTCGCCATCGTCAGGTGTGCTGACGAACTGAGTTCCCGAGGGCGGCAGCCATCTTAAATCCCCTCCCATCGCGATTCGTTCTCTCTTTGGTCCGCGCCCACGTGTCAGCTGTCGGTGAGAGGCTGGCGTCGGCGTCTGTGGTGGCGTCGGTGTAATTGCCTCGTCCGCCCTAGTCGCCCGTTAGTTTCCTATGCTGAGCGTCTTTTTAATCAGACTCAATGCTGGTCCCCATGCCCTGCTGAGGCTGTAGCCGCAATCTCGGTTGATGAGTCCGTCCCTGATACGAATTTCGATAGCCTCTCTAACGACGCTGTCCCAGTATTTAGATGCCTGTGCCAAGACCCTGGTATGTTGGTAGCACATTTTAGCGATTTTCGGACAAACAGTATTCTGTGATCACCGACTTGTTGGAGTACCCAAGTCGAGTGTGCCTCTTGTGCCTCTGATGTTCTCAGCAACAATCTGATGGTGCGCACTGTCTTTCCACACTGACACGGAATCTAGTATATGCCGGCCTTCCATAAACCGAGATCGTCTTTGGCATTTCCCAATAATGCTCGCGTTTTATTTGGTGGGCAAAAGACAGTTCCTACTCGGTGTTTCCTCAATATTCGTCCTATTTTCCCCGATAGTGCGACAGTATACGCGATATAGGCAGTGGCTATCTCTTCCTCCGTGACGACTTCCGTCTCCACACGCTGTATTGTAGAGGTGGGGGAGAGCGCGTCTGACCTGCCACTCCGAGTACCCGTTTCCCGGGGGTACAGTTTTGAGGTGTTCCAGCTCATGAGTCAGACTCTCAGCGTCAAAGATGGACGTGACCTGTGCACCAGTGTTTTTAGCACACAATTACCCTGTGCAGGGTGGTGGCAGCTAGCCGCTTGCAAGTACAGGTCGGTGTGCGTTTTCTTCCTGTATACCCCGTGGCCCAGGGTGCCACCCGCTCTTCCTTTGACCAAGATGTCCAGGAATGGTAATCTTCCTTCTGCTTCGGTCTCCATAATGAATTTGATGTTCGGATGTATGGAGTGCAGGTGTGTAAGGAAGTCTAGGAATTTGTCCGTTCTATGGGCCCAGATCACGAACACACTATGGACCGGCAGTACACCCGTGGGCTGTTCGAGCAAGAAATACGCCGGGAGAAACTGAAGGATCACAATTTGTGATCAGTTTGCTTAACGATTTTTTGATGTTTTTTTCTTTCTTTGTTATCTTTTTTATGTACGAGCGTATTTTTGCAGATGGGGATATTCAGCCTCCAATTGATTGTTACAGTTCGCTGAGACCCTTCAGCTGTCTTCTATTTTGCACATGATAATTGTACAAAATTAAAGACAGTTGAAGTTTTTTTTAAGTATACTTGAGCTGTGTTCCATTTTGTCTGAAGTTTTACTGTAAAGGAGTTGAGCTGTACGTCATTTTTTAAAATTAAAGCGTAGTTTTAGCTGGTTTTTGAAGAGACAACAATTCAATATTAAATATTAAGTTCTGGCCAGTTAAATTATATATAGACGCGTGATCTAGGGGTAGCGACTTTGATTCATAATCAAAACGTCTTCGGTCCCGGGTTCGATCCCCGCCACTGCCCAAATTTTGATAAATAATCGGCATTGGCGGCCGAACACTTCCGGCATAAGAAGTCACCCTCATTCTGCCAACGGCTTTGTCAAAGAGGGCGGAGGAGCGGATAGAGGTTCAGGGCACTCTCTTGTCCTAGGGGTGGGAAATTGCCCCTAAAAAGGCGGAAGAATCAGCAATGATCAACGACATGAGGATGCAGAAGGCAATGGAAACCACTGCATTAAAGACACGTGACGTGTATCCACAGGACATGTGGCCTGTAATTGAAGAAGTGTCATGATGATCTCTCCATTGGCAAAAGATTCCAGAATAGTCCCCCATTCGGATCTCCGGGAGGGGACTGCCAAGGGGGAGGTTACCATGAGAAAAAGATTGAATAATCTACGAAAGGATAACGTTCTAAGAGTCGGGGCGTGGAATGTCGGAAGCTTGAACGTGGTAGGGAAACTAGAAAATCTGAAAAGGGAAATGCAAAGGCTCAATCCAGATACAGTAGGGGTCAGTGAAGTGAAGTGGAAGGAAGACAAGGATTTCTGGTCACATGAGTATCGAGTAACATCAACAGCAGCAGGAAATGGTATAACAGGTGTAGGATTCGTTATGAATAGGAAGGTAGGGCAGAGGGTGTGTTACTGTGAACAGTTCAGTGACCGGGTTGTTATAATCCGAATCGACAGCAGACCAACACCGACAACGATAGTTCAGGTATACTTGCCGACGTCGCAAGCTGAAGATGAACAGATAGAGAAAGTGTATGAGGATATTGAGAGGGTAATGCAGTATGTAAAGAGGGACGAAAATCTAATAGTCATGAGTGACTGGAATGCAGTTGTAGGGGAAGGAGTAGAAGAAAAGGTTACAGGAGAATATGGGCTTGGGACAAGGAATGAAAGAGGAGAAAGACTAATTGAGTTCTGTAACAAGTTTCAGCTAGTAATAGCGAATACCCTGTTCAAGAATCACTAGAGGAGGAGGTTTACGTGGAAAAGGCCGGGAGATACGGGAAGATTTCAATTAGATTACATCATGGTCAGACAGAGATTCCGAAATCAGATACTGGATTGTAAGGCGCACCCAGGAGCAGATATAGACTCAGATCACAATACAGTAGTGATGAATAGTAGGCTGAAGTTCAAGACATTAGTCAGGAAGAATCAATACGCAAAGAAGTGGGATACGGAAGTACTAAGGAATGACGAGATACGTTTGAAGTTCTCTAACGCTATAGATAGAGCAATAAGGAATAGCGCAGTAGGCAGTACAGTTGAAGAGGAATGGACATCTCTAAAACGGGCCATCACAGAAGTTGGGAAGGAAAACATAGGTACAAAGAAAATAGCTGCGAAGAAACCATGGGTAACAGAAGAGATACTTCACTTGATTGATGAAAGGAGGAAGTACAAACATGTTTCGGGAAAATCAGGAATACAGAAATACAAGTCGCTGAGGAATGAAATAAATAGGAAGTGCAGGGAATCTAAGACGAAATGGCTGCAGGAAAAATGTGAAGACATCGAAAAAGGTATGATTGTCGGAAGGACAGACTCAGCATACAGGGAAGTCAAAACAACCTTTGGTGACATTAAACGCAACGGTGCTAACATTAAGAGTGCAATTGGAATTCCACTGTTAAAAGCAGAGGAGAGAGCAGATAGGTGGAAAGAATACATTGAAAGCCTCTATGAGGGTGAAGAATTGTCTGATATGATAGAAGAAGAAACAGGAGTCGATTTAGAAGAGATAGGGGATCCAGTATTAGAATCGGAATTTAAAAGAGCTTTGGGGGACTTACGGTCAAATAAGGCAGAAGGGATAGATAACATTCCATCAGAATTTCTAAAATCATTGAGGGAAGTGGCAACAAAACGATTATTCACGTTGGTGTGTAGAATATATGAGTCTGGCGACATACCATCAGAGTTTCGGAAAAGCATCATCCATACAATTCCGAAGACGGCAAGAGCTGACAAGTGCGAGAATTATCGCACAATCAGCTTAACAGCTCATGCATCGAAGCTGCTTACAAGAATAATATACAGAATAATGGAAAATAAAATTGAGCTAGGTGACGATCAGTTTGGTTTTAGGAAAAGTAAAGGGACGAGAGAGGCAATTCTGACGTTACGGCTAATAATGGAAGCAAGACTAAAGAAAAATCAAGACACTTTCATAGGATTTGTAGACCTGGAAGAAGCGTTCGACAATATAAAATGGTGCAAGCTGTTCGAGATTCTGAAAAAAGTAGGGGTAAGCTATAGTGAGAGACGGGTCATATACAATATGTACAACAACCAAGAGGGAATAATAAGAGTGGACGATCAAAAACGAAGTGCTCGTATTAAGAAGGGTGTAAGACAAGGCTATAGCCTTTCGCCCCTACTCTTCAATCTGTACATCGAGGAAGCAATGATGGAAATGAAACAAAGGTTCAGGAGTGGAATTAAAATACAAGGTGCAAGAATATCAATGATACGATTCGCTGATGACATTGCTATCCTGAGTGAAAGTGAAGAAGAATTAAATGATCTGCTGAACGGAATGAACAGTCTAATGAATACACAGTATGGTTTGAGAGTAAATCGGAGAAAGACGAAGGTAATGAAGTTAAGGAATTCTGCTACCTAGGCAGTAAAATAACCAATGACGGACGGAGCAAGGAGGACACCAAAAGCAGACTCGCTATGGCAAAAAATGCATTTCTGGCCAAGAGAAGTCTACTATTATCAAATACCGGTCTTAATTTGAGGAAGAAATTTCTGAGGATGTACGTCTGGAGTACAGCATTGTATGGTAGTGAAACATGGACTGTGGGAAAACCGGAACAGAAGAGAATCGAAGCATTTGAAATGTGGTACTATAGACGAATGTTGAAAATTAGGTGGACAGATAAGGTAAGGAATCAGGAGGTTCTACGCAGAATCGGAGAGGAAAGGAATATGTGGAAAACACTGATAAGGAGAAGGGACAGGATGATGGGACATCTGCTAAGACATGAGGGAATGACTTCCGTGATACTAGAGGGAGCTGCAGAGGGCAAAAACTGTAGAGGAAGACAGAGATTGGAATACGTCAAGCAAATAATTGAGGACGTAGGTTGCAAGTGCTACTCTGAGATGAAGAGGTTAGCACAGGAAAGGAATTCGTGGCGGGCCGCATCAAACCAGTCAGTAGACTGATGACCAAAAAAAATAAATAGGTTCGTTTCATCATATGCTACTGGAGGAATGCGTATGACTGGCCGAGTGAGCAAATGAACGTGGAAAGGAGTGAATTAGTACAGTCTGTAGTGTCTTCGTGACATTGCAACAACCTCATGATCGTTGTGTAAATCGCAACATTTATGTGTGTACGTTTCAGTGAAACGATTTCGTACTGAAGATTTAGAACGACGCAAGACAGGTCTGTCCACCCCCGGGGTGACATACTTGAATGAGAAGTTGGTTAAGTTCTAGAAAGCCGACTTAGGCCGAGGGAGCACTGTGCTGAATCCACGATCCCAACATAGCGCACCAGTTCCAGCGATGCCAATGGCAGAGAATGACACGACAATCGGTCGGCCGGTCGGCCCCTTGGAGTCACTGACGGGCAATAGACATTCAGAACTTTAGAGCAGTGCATTCCTCGGCCCTTAAAGATTCAGTATCGTACTGTCCCAAACATTGACGGAAGTGTCTGACACACAATCACTGCCCTCTCTTAGACAGGTGAAGCGCAGTTTGTCCGAAGAGATAGTGTTCTGTCTGTCAGAATGTGAGCGATGGCGTTCTGTTTCGCATTGGAAGTCAGATGAGTTTATATTCGGGGCAGCAGTAGCAGCCGAAATGGGAACTATATTTCTACTAAAGCGTACAACAGAACTGTCAACTCAGACTTCCAGCGGCCAATAAACATTGGCTGTATTATCCAATAGAGTCCTGTTTAATAATTAGCTGTCATCGTGCGCTGCGGCCACAATGTGCGTTAGTGTACCCTCCTGTCCCTGTGTTCGATCCTACGTAGTCTGCTGGTACAGACGCGTAACTGCATTCCAAATCCATTTCTCGATAAACGACCTATCTGCTCCGTTCGAACTGATTTTCTTTCACGTCACCGTGGTATACGCTTTGGCTTTCACATATCCACTTCATGCGGTGGATCACTATTACCGCGAATTGTTTCCGGTCACCCATGAAAAGACGTCGGTGGTGCAGCTTATACGTCACGTCTCCGTGTTTGCAATCATTTTATTGTAGGTGCCTAGTTATATACGTATGTTCATTTGTGACAACCTTTCAAGATAAATAAATGTTAAAAAATGTCACTACGCAGGGACTACCATTAGAGGAAACAGTGGACACAATTTTAAAAGAATAAATATCTGGTCGTGACATCTGAAACTCTTAAAGCGTTTGCTAGGAAATTTATGTTGCTGGAAATTTTCAACAACAGCGTTCCGTCTAATTTTCATGCACCCCAAATAACGCACCTTTCTAGGAGGACCTCAATCTCTTTTCGGTAAAGACATTTGACTGCATTGAATGATTACCACATGCAACTACAAAAGAACGCTGGTCTGTATGGCAATCAATTCAGGTGCAAATTAACACGACACTGCAAATATCAGTAAACACGTTATTACAGATGAGTCATTAAACCTTTCACACTTAAATTCATTACAAGAGGTGGCGTTTAAAAATATTACCTCTCTCATTTTTATTTATTTTGTTACTTAAATCCGTCTTGATTGCAAATTTTTTATTCATGTGACCGGTTTCGGTTCATTCAGAACCATCTTCAGATCTGTAAAAATAATGATACTAATTTGCTATTTCACAGAAGCAAATCATTTTCATCCTATCTAATCAACATCAAATGTACCAGAACGTACCTGATACTTCAGTTACAGGAGTAACCCGTCCAAATCCAGCAACTTGCAATGCTACGTCACATAAAATTGGTTGGCAGAGTGCACGTCATTTATATTAATTGTAACACTATTACCGACAGGTGGCGTCTGGTACATTTGTTACATTCCATTTGCACATACTATTTTGCAGTAGATCTTTTTTTATATTAAAAATACTTAATTAAAATATGTAGATGTCAAGGTTAAAATCTGTACTTATCAGAATTAAAAAACAGTAAAATTATCATTTTTATACGATCTAAAAACACAGGGCGATTTAGGGCGATTTATATACCTATGGTGCTGGTGTGAACTTGTTTTCCTCTACGGTCTGCTTCCGTGGTTGCCCCCATTTCGGTGTTGTGCCGCGGGCCGCTCAGTCGTCTGATGTCCATCGCCGCGGGCAAGAGGGCCGCACAGGAGGGCCCCGTCAACGACGCCAGGCGCTGCACGCATCTTCCGGCTTCTCCACCGCGCACCATCTCTCATCCCTCGGCCTGGATCTCCACACGCAACCGTTGTCATCTTAGTAGGTCGTCATAAATGCTAAAATAGGCGTTATGGTTGAATTCGATTTGTTCGTTGAGGATTAAATCCGAGTCTTTATTTTTGTGGGTGTATATTTCAATTTCTTCCACAATGTTAAGAAACCGTCCCTTATTAGCTCTAAGCAGGATGTCTAAATTGTGTTCAATGTTCGTGACTGAGTGCTTTGTCGCAGCCATATGCGCTCCAAAAGCTGTTTTGTTTTGAGAGTAGGTGTGCTCCCTGAATCTGGTTTCAAAGTTCCTAGCAGTCTGCCCTATATACTGTTTACAGCAGTCATTACATTTGATCTTACATACACCTGAACCCTGAAATTTATTCCTACTACTACACATTGTATGCCGGAGCTTCAGTTTTAACGTGTTATTTGTTCGGAACCCTATTTTAACGTCGGATTTACGAAAGCATCTTTCAATTTTATCTGTAATTCCTCCATTGTAAGTGAGAGCTACATATTTTTTCTTGTTGTTCCTCTTAACTGCGACTTGACTTCCTTCTATTTGTTCCATTTGCCTCTTCTTTATCTTCCTATAAATATTCATCACCTGCTTACACGTATACCCGTTCGCTACGGCCACTTGTTTTTAAATACTTAACTCCTTTTCTACTTCCTGTTGGCTTAGTGGCAATCTTAGTAGCCTCTATACCATCGAAGTAAAATATGCCCGTTTGTATCGCGGTGGGTGACAAGAGCGCTCATTGATAACTAAATCTGTACACGTAGGTTTTCTGAATATGCTAAATTCATTCTTCCCATCTTTCTTTATTAGTGTTAAATCTAAGTAATCTATACGGTTGTTTTCTTCAAATTCCATGGTGAATTTAATTTTCGGGTGTTGAGAGCTCATTTATTGTGCTAAGTTTTCGATACCATTTTTATCTCCTTTGTATAATAAAATGGAGTCGTCAACATATCTCCTGTAATATAGAATTTTCTCAGCGATATTAGGATTTCCATCAAAGAATTTGTTTTCTAAGTGATTTACAAAAATGTCAGCCAGTGTCCCAGATAAACTGTTCCCCATTGCCTGCCTGTCTTTCTGTTGATAAATTTTACCATTGAAAGTAAAGTAATTGAACGACAAGACTTGTTCCAACATTTCCACTAGTTCAATCACTTCCCCCAGTGCCAATTTACCATGAGTGTGGAGATTGTTCTTAATGATCTCAATCGTTTTTATTACGGGAATGTTTGTGTACAGATTGGTGATATCCAATGAAGCTAGTGACGCATTCTGAGGTATAAGTACGTCTTTAATTTGCTCGGCAAATTCGTAGCTGTTGCTAATGTTGAAAGTCCGACGATATGTAAATGCCGCCTTCACTCTGTTATTTAGCTCTTTATATAATTTATAACTTGGGCTGCTGGTATTATTAACAATTGGGCGAATCGATTTTTAAACTTTATGGAGCTTTATTTGTGACCGTAATTCGGGGATTCGCGGATTCATTACTTTCAGTTTAAACTTTTCCTCCTCTGTCAATAGAAACACACTGTTATTTGTTTGTTTCCTTATTTCTGTTTGAAATTTCTTGGTTGGATCTTTCTTGACTTCTACTATTCCGTTTTCCATAAAGAACTTTTCAGTTTTCTCTATGTAGTCTGTATCATGTATTAAAACCATAGTGCCGCTCTTATCTGCCTTTGTGACGATAGCCTTACGTGATTCTCACTTCTTATTCAAGCCCTTAAGAGTTAGTATTCGTTTTTGTTCTTGTGAGCAGAGTGCATTTCATCCATAATCGACTTTTTTACTTTAACTGCCGTGTTGGTCAGTTCGTATCTAATCATATTTGGGATATCACTTGCAATTTTCACTTCTGCGACAGTCTTTTTTATTGTATTTGAGTTAATTGCGGGATTTAGGTTATATTGCAGTCCTTTATTTAAAAGGTTCTGCTCATCCTTTGTTAATTCTATGTCAGTTAAGTTCATGACCCTCTCACAAAAAGTATGCAACTTTTTATACGCCGTTTCGTTATCAATATTAAAATCTACACCTAGGTTAAAAAGGTTCTTCTGATGTCTGTTTAGAGTTAATTCTCGCTCCCTGTCAATTCTATTTTCAATCTCTCTGCTTACATATGTGAACTGTAATGGAGATAAAATGTCACCTAAAATAAGATTAAAAGCTTCTCTATTTAACTTGTCTTTCATTTTATATGCTTCTCGAATTTGAGTTTTAACCCATAATACTTCACTTTTACGTTTTACTATGTGTGCTATGTTTGACATATTCCTGATTTTTACTTTTGCGTAATTAGGAGTAATTAATGCGTCTAAGCATGTTTTGTTAAATTTTATTTTCAAGTTTTCTATCATTATCTTTGTCAAAACACGTAAGAACTTCGTAATGTATCCCGAAGCCTCACGTGGCACAAACTTTGCAAAAACAGAGATAATGTCTTATGGAATAACAGTAATCAGTGATTTTATAATGTTACTTAAAATCCGTCTTGATTGCAAATTTTTTATTCATGTGACCGGTTTCGGTTCATTCAGAACCATCTTCAGATCTGTAAAAATAATGATACTAATTTACTATTTCACGGAAGCAAATCTTTTTCATCCTATCTAATCAACATCAAATGTACCAGAACGTACCTGATATTTCAGTTACAGGAGTAACCCGTGCAAATCCAGCAACTTTCACATGCTACGTCACATAAAATTGGTTGGCAGAGTGCACGTCACTTATATTAATTTTAACACTATTACTGACAGGTGGCGTCTGGTACATTTGTTACATTCCATTTGCACATACTGTTTTCAGTAGATCTAGATTCCATTGAGGATTAAATCCGGATATTTATTTTTGTGGGTGTATATTTCAATTTCTTCCAAAATGTTAAGAAACCGTCCCTTATTAGCTCTATACAGGATGTCTAAATTGCGTTCAATGTTCGTGACTGAGTGCTTTGTCGCAGCCATATGCGCCCCAAAAGCTGTTTTGTTTTGAGAGTAGGTGTGCTCCCTGAACCGGCTATGCACATATTTGGGACTGAAACTTACCACATATAGCTAATGCTAAGTAAAACTTCCATGCCTCACCGAGATTCAAAAACAGCACCGATCATCTTTGGGGACTAGACGTACAGAAGCATGAAATATTTAATATTTAGCCAGCATCAATAGCGAGGTCTGAACGTGAAGTCAAGTGACAGACCGGAATCCTATCCAGAACTTATTGCTCCTCTGAGATAATCACGAAAGATGTTAAAACGGTTTTAATTCATAATTAACAAATTGAGTGCGTATCTAGGATTGAAATGACGTGACAGATGGGGATTCGACCCCACTACATAACTGGATTGTTCAATAAGTTCAATCAACGGTAGCGAAATGGAATGGCGGGACACACAATTTTTGCCTCATCTAGATTCAAACGCAGCACCTGTAATTATTGTTTTAGAATTACGAATAGACGTCAAATATCGGTCTCTTTCATCAGTAGCGAGATGTGTGCCTGTTTTAATTAGAAATGATTGAAGTCGAATCCCACACGTAACGTCGTTGCCACCTGCGCACGAAGAGACGTTAACTATCGAACCCTTTTTTCACCTGTACCTAAGACTGTCATGTTTAGGCCTGTAACATTATGACGCCGTCCGCCTCTGGTAGCTGAGTGGTCAGTGCGACGGAATGTCATACCTAACGGCCCGGGTTCGATTCCCGGCTGGGTTCTCCGCTCAGAGACTGGGTGTTGTATTGTCCTTATCATCATTTCATCCCCAGCGACACGCAAGTCGCCGCAGTGGTGTCAACTCGAAAGACTTGCACCAGGCGAACGGTCTACCCGACGGGTGTTCCTAGCCACATGGCATATCCATGACTGTGTGACGTCAATGACTTGGTGACCGTCTTAGTGAAATAGGTTCTCTTATGCCTGACCGACGGGAAAGTGGTGGACCTGAAACAGTGCGAACTGTTTAGTTTGAGAAAGCTGGGTTGCAGCACTGCCAGCACAGGATCGATAGCCATCTAATTGAATACCTACACGCCCAGTGTGTAAAATGTTCTGCACGAGATGCACATGCATCCATTCAAGTATCAGAAGGAACAAAACCTATCAGTTGACGACGTTCCCTAGTGGTGGAATATTACCTACACTATCTGGACGTGTGTTTATTTACTGACGAGGCTGCATTCACAAGGGAACGGATATATTCAACAGCCACAACATCCATGCCTGAAAGGTGAAAAATCCTAAGACAGCTTGTGTGTTTCACCAACAACAGAGATTTTCCATAGGCATGTGAGCTGGTACTGTTCACAAGTATATGATTGGGTGTATTTTCTGCATAACACGCTGGATGGGCGAAATTTGTCTTCCTCCGTGAGCTACTACCGCAAATGTTACACAATGTCCCGTTAGCAGTCACGCAACGGCTATCATACAAGTATGACTATGCTCTATAACACTTTCCTTTTGATGCCAGAGAACCTATAGACAGTGCTTTCCTCAATTGTCAGACGGAGAGTGACGAGCCAGTAACGTAGTGACCGCACTCTACCGACCCAATTTCCGTTTTTTTTTTCCTTCATTAGTCTTCTGACTGGTTTGATGCGACCCGTCTAGTGCCATGGAAGTCATCCCCTGACGACTTAACAGATATCATATCGTCCTGTTCCTTCTTCTTGTCAGTGTTTTCCACATATTTCTCCCGTCTTCGATTCTGTGCAGAACCTTCTCATGCCTTACCTTATCACTCCACCTAATTTCAACATTCGTCTGTTGCGCCACATCTCAAACGCATCGATTCTCTTCTGTTTCGGTTTTCCCACAGCCCATGTTTCACTACCATACAGCGCTGTACTCCATACGTACATTTTCATAAATTTCTTCCTCAAATTGAGGCCACTATTAGATATCAGTAGACTTCTCTTGGTCAGGGAAGCCCTTTCTACTACTGCCAGTCTGGTTTTGATGTCTTTGTTCCGTCCATCTTTGGTTGCTTTGCTGCCTAGGTAACAAAATTCGTTAACTTCATCTACTTCGTGACCATCACTCCTGATGTTAAGTTTCTCTCTGTTCTCATTTGTGCTACTTCTCGTTACTTTCCTCTTTTTTTTTCGATTTACTCTCGGTGCATATTCATTCCTCATTAGACTGCATTCAGCAGCTGATGTAAATCTTCTTCACTTTCTCTCAGGATAGAAATGTCATCAACGAATTGTATCACTGGTATCCTTTCACCTTGAATTTGGATTCCACTCCTCAAGCTTTATATAATTTGCATCAAAGCTTCTTCTAAGTACAAATTGAACAGCAGGGGCGAAAGACTACATGATTGTCTTACACCCTTTCTAATCCGAGCACTTTGTTCTTGGTCGTCCACCCTTATTACTCCCTCTTGGCTCTATTACCCGTCTCTTCCTCTAGTTTATACCTACTCTTCTCAGAATTTCTTTTTGTGGAGAGAGATGTAGCCTTTGGTGTAGGAGACCCTAATGGATGTTCCCCGTTTAGGTGAAGCTGCAACCGTAGACGCAAATGTCAGCTGTGCGAACCTGTAAACGGACGACATTTTCAGCAACATCTGTTAAACAGTAATCAGAACACGGTATTATGAACACAATCTCTGAACATTACTCGCGTCAAAAACTTCATGGACCTTTAGCAGGGAAACGCTACAGCTGTGATGTTTTTTAAAATGTGACATTTTGTCTAATAAAATTGAAGTTCCCGTAAAACGCTACAAATTTGTATACGTAGTTCTGTTTCAACCTGCACAGTCTAAAACTTGGGACGTCACAAGTTACGTTCTGAACCTTGGTTACTGGCATCTTGGGTATTTGTGGTCCACTTAAACTACTTAAACCTAACTAACCTAAGGACATCACACACATCCATGCCCGAGGCAGGATTCGAACCTGCGACCGTAGCGGTCGCGCGGTTTCAGACTGTAGCGCCTAGAACCGCGCGGCCACTCTGGCCGGCTAAGGACGGTGTACTGAACAACATTAGATCGGTATTTACGTCATTTGCAGACTAATAATAGTCATTGCAACTCATATGTTTTTAGGATTCTTAGTACCTCCAGGTGCAAGTTGCGAGAGCAGGTCACTAATGCTTATTTTTCTGTGGGCAGAGGATGGTGTGGACACGAGTACGAAAAAAAGTTACTCTATACTCACAGGTGTAGGTCACTTTGTGGTTGCAGTGCAACCGTGCAGAAAACGTCAGGTCGTGAAGTTCGCGACATGTTTGTGGGAGGACTGTTCGATGCAGAGAAAAACCACCAACACACTGTTATGTGTACGTATTAAGGTGCCACTCACAAAAATATCTGCGCTTATACGCTTTACACCTTTTATAAATAGGTTTAGCGTTACGGAAGTAAATGTCTACTATATATCCAACAGTACTCGTGCCAAGAAGAAATTTATAACGAAGCATGAAGAATTTTCTGTGTCCCCTCTTCCTTTCTTTGAGATACGTTGTTGGACGATACGAAGAACGATCACTTGGTTCAAGCTACTTTAGGAAGTCGTAGGTCGCTAAAAGATACTATAAATCGACGATCACTTAGACGGCGTCTGACTAGAGATACATGGCTCCAGTTACGCAGAAAACAAAGGGATCAACTGCGTGACGCTGGTCCTGCAACTTGGTGCGGCACCGTACCACTACCCCCTGCCAGACACGAGCGGACAAGTAATTCTTTACTGGCGTGTTTGCCCGCCGTTCCGCGCCATAAACCCCTTTATTCGGCAGCTTTAGGAACACGACTTTCCCTCCTTCGCCGGCGACTATTGTGTCCTGCGTACCGCTGGAGGTAGCAGACGAACTGAATCGGCCCGTGTCCGTTGGCCTGCTATGCTATAAATTCAATCTCAGCGACGCGTTATAGCAGAATACAGTGGGCACAGAACGAAGTCGGTAGAGATTCGAACGCTGTGTTAAAACGCCTACTAACTGTTCCTTAAAATACAGGAATGAGGCTCATCTATACGGGATGATTCAGCTGCCCTACCTATATAGTTTTGTGCTACCTGCCACATTCTATTTAGCCTCAAAAAACCACGCGAGAAATTTTCTTACTCGCTCGCTACGCGCAAATTACTAGTCATACAGAATAAATGCGCGGGGCCCTTTGGAGTAAATTTAGTGTAGTTAAATTTTGAACTGGAGTATGCTTTCGCTGGAGGCCACGATTTTCGAGTTATTCAAGAAAAACAATCAGATGTTACCTCGAAGCGTACGTGCACAGACCACCCCCACACTCATCACTCATCACTCAGGATTTCTAGTATGTTCTTCGTGGAACTCCCTCCCGAAACAGTACAAAAATTTCCGACTGCACAAACTTTTTGCATTAATCAGACTTTTTAGGTCTATTGATTGGGCTCTGATGCCACCAGCATAGTCGACCATTTCGTTAACATTGCTAATTTTTAACGCGCAAGTCAGATTAATGAAAGGAAAACTGATTTTTTTAACTAATTGCATTGAAAATCCGACCCAAGCTTAAATCTTACAAGCATAGTAGTTTCGTAATCAGGACTGAAGAGAAAAGTACATAATTGTTTATTTCATGCTGTTAAATTCACAAAATAGTTACGTCAAAAATTTACACGAACGTCAGTTTTACAACCTGCAAGTGCTCGGCTAAGCCGGTAGCGTAATAACGCCAGTCAGTGAAGGTCAAACAAGGTCAACTGTGGGAAATAATTACTGCTATTTAAAATTTCTGTACAGTGGTAGGAGGGAGTGCCATGATCAACATACTAAAAATCCTGACCGGATGGGGTTGAGTGTGAAAATGGTGGTGTAGTTGAAGGTCACTTCTGTATGTTTTTCTTGAATAACTCGCAAACTATAGTGTCAAGCGAAAATGTGTCAAAGTATATTTCCTATAAAAAAAGGTTCTGTTATTTTTTCTGTGGGACTAATAGATTGCTCTTAGTGAGAGAGAAAACATGAAAATCTCGCGCATGGGTTTTGAAGGCCAGTTATAACACTGAACGCTGCATAAAGAAGCACCATAAACATCCAGACGATAGAAACATAGCCAATCCTTTTGCGAGATACACTATGTGACCAAAAGTAGCTGGACACCCCCAAAAACAAACGTTTTTCATGTTAGGTGCACTGTGCTGCCACCTACTGCCAGGTACTCCATATCAGCGTCCTCAATAGTCATTAGACATCGTGAGAGAGCAAAATGGAGTGCTCCGCAGAACTCACGGAATTTCGAATGTGGTCAGGTGATTGGGTGTCACTTGTGTCATAGGTCTGTACGCGAGATTTCCATACTCCGAAACATCCCTAGGTCCACCGCTTCCGATGTGATAGTGAAGTGGAAACGTGAAGGGACACCTACAGCACAAAAGCATACAGGCCGACCTAGTCTGTTGACTTACAGAGACCTCCGACAGTTGAAGAGAATCGTAATGCTTAGTAAGCAGATATTTCTCCAGATCATCACACGGGAATTCCAAACTGCATCAGGATCCACTGCAAGTACTATGTTAGGCAAGAGGTGAGAAAACTTGGAGTTCATGGTCGAACGGCTGCTAATAAGACACAAATCACGCCGGTAAATGCCAAACGACGCTTCGCTTGGTGTAAGGAGCTTAAACATTGGACGATTGAACAGTGGAAAAACGCTGTGTGGAGTGAGGAATGACGGTACACCTATGTGGTGATACGATGACAAACTGTGGGTATGGCGAACGCACGGTGAACGTTATCTGCCAGCGTGTGTAGACGCACGGTGAACGTTATCTGCTAGCCGGCCGCGGTGGTCTAGCGGTTCAAGGCGCTCAGTCCGGAACCGCGGGACTGCTACGGTCGCAGGTTCGAATCCTGCCTCGGGCATGGATGTGTGTGATGTTCTTAGGTTAGTTAGGTTTAAGTAGTTCTAAGTTCTAGGGGACTGATGCCCACAGATGTTAAGTCCCATAGTGCTCAGAGCCATTGAACGTTATCTGCCAGCGTGTGTAGAGCCAACAGTAAAATTCGGAGGCGGTGGTGTTATGGTGTGGTCGTGTTTTTCATAGAAGGAGCTGGCATCCTTTGTTGTTTTGCGTGGCACTATCACAGCACAGGCATACACTGATGTTTTAAGCACCTTCTTGTTTCCCATTGTCGAAGAGCAATTCGGGGTTGGCGGTTGCATTTTTCAACACGATCGAGCACCTGTTCATAATGCACGGCCTAAGGCGAAGTGGTTGCATGACAATAGGCGATGTGGTTGCATGGCAATAACATCCATGTAATGGACTGGCCTGCACAGAGTCCTGACCTGAATCCTACGGAGCACCTTTGGGATGTTTCGGACTGCCGACTTCGAGCCAGGCCTCACTGACCGACATCGATACCTTTCCTCAGTGCAGCACCCCGTGAAGAATGGGCTGTCATTCCCCAAGAAACCTTCCAGCAGCTGATTGAACGTATGCATGCGAGAGTGAAAGCTGTCATCAAGGCAAAGGGTGGGCCAACACCATACTGAATTCCAGCAAGACCGACTGAGGGCGCCACGAACTTGTAAGTCATTTTCAGCCAGGTGTCCGGATACTTTTGATCACATGGTGTATATATGAAGTTCGTAATATTAGTTGTTGCAGGGGTAGTCAGACGGCAGACGGGGCGTTTCACAAACACACATTAAAAAATATATATATATATATATATATATATATATATATATATATATATATATATATATATACAACGGGGTCAGGTGACATTGGAAGCCGTGATGTAGTGAGACATCTGTACGCCTCTATTAATCGTTGAGGTAGGTGATTGTTACGAAATGCTGTTACCGTCAGCTGCCAAATTCCAGCACATGCAGGTACGTGATACCTGTAACTGTCTGTTCCCTGAAGAGAACGACCCGTCAATTTTTTTCTCGGGAGAGGCTGCAATAAACATAAAGATCTGAAAGGTACTTTTCGCACTTTATCGCTGGCAAGAGATTGTTATGTTACTAGTATTGTCGCATTGTGACCGTTAGCTTTAAATGTAACGCAACCTCACCGCTGAGCACTAGCCATGAAAGGAAGTAGTTACCTTCCGTCTCCATGCCCAGAATGTATTCACCGTACTCCACGCCATCACAACGGGCTTGTAGCAACACAAGACAGATACACGAGGATTGACTCTTCTCGTCTGTCACGAAGAGCAGACTTCTCTTGAATACGCATAAAACTGTGTAGAATTCGCTTCTTGCCTTGAATGAGTACATGGGTCTACCTGTAGATTTCCCCTCACACAAACAACCTGCGTTTTGAAGCTGCTAAGGCCAATGTCAAATGCTTGAGATATAAGAGGAGTAGTAGAATACGCACCACGAAAATCACGCCATGCAACTGCAAATGTAGTGGAGAAGTTGGAACACAAACCACTTTTTGTTTCTGTGTTATCGCCATCTTGGACACATTCAGTAATGAACGAACGGGCTAAAGGCATCAGGTTGTCCTTTACCGGCAACCACATGAGTCGGCCACTTGCAACTGGACTCAAACATTTTGTGCAGACGAATAAGTTAAAATTATCATCAGGTTCCTATCTTTATTTATAAGCAATTTAATAAAAAGAGAAGGAGGGACGAGGAAAGGAAATGAAAGTTTACGAGTTGGCTAGATGGGTGATGTTATGTCACTGTTTACTAAGAACTTAGCAATACGATCCCGATTATCAGTACAACATTGTACCCGTCTCACATGGATGCTTGCACTGATTCTGTGTAATAACATAGCATAAAGCCGTTTTATCCCCTTCTTAGACGAGCTGGCTCACAATTGTTCTTAAGTTTTGGATACTAGCACCAGGAATGATTTGACATCTGAACTGGTCCTACACATGTTCCGTCTTGGACATATTTTTGGCTTCTTCTGGTCATAAGAGTAGACAAAAGTCACGCAGAGTCACAGTTACACGCCATGTCTTGCTAGAAAATGGCGCCACGTTGCCGTCGAATAAGAGGTAATACGTGAGGACACATCATGTCCGTGCCATACCGTCGGGTCGTCACCTAAAAATATAATGGCTTGCTCCCCACACCATCACGTCAGGAATAGCACTGCTGTGCCATTCCAAATCATATGAAGAATGGGGCCTCTCCTGAGATGGTCACCATTCTCGCCAACAACGGCCATTCTGTATAGTGCAGAACCACAAATCGTCGCTGAATACAGTGCGACACATTTCATAGGCATTTCGTTCAAAAATGGTTCAAATGGCTTTGAGCATTATGGGACTTAGCATCTGAGGTCATCAGTCCCCTAGAACTTAGAACTACTTAAACGTAACTAACGTAAGGACATTACACACATCCATGCCCGAGGCAGGATTCGAACCTGCGGCCGTAGAGGTATCGCGGTTCCAGACTGAAGTGCCTAGGACTGCTTGGCCACAGCGGCGGGCAGGCATTCCGTGCTTACTGGTGACGATACCGGTCCAAACCCAGCCGTTTGTGCTGTGGTATTTAAGCAGCCTGCACATGGGAATTATAAGGGTCGATGAAATAGCTTCCGTTTGGGGATGCTGATGCAACATATATGCACCCCAGGACGAATCTGATGCCGCTATATGAATATTGATACGTAGGCAAGCGGTTAGGTGGACATTTTACATATACACTGATACTCTGCAGGTCACACTTAAGTGCCTTGCAGAGGGTTAATGAAACGGAAAGTTCTTCATTGCCCCTTATAATTCTCTAGTCCAGCTGCTGGTGGTCTCCAAACAATGGTGCAGGATGAGATTGAATGCTGCAAGGAGGCCATTATTTGTTCTCAGACGACAGACAATGTGGAGAGATCACGATGTGTTAAGTGGACAATACTGCAGGAATCGGGTATACCGGTCAGATTTAGTCGACCGGGATCTTCATTACGGGTGTGCATGCCCTCACCTTCCACGGCAGTCCAGCATCGGGGTACTGTCTCATTCGAATGCGTCACACATATGAACATTGCAGGATTGGGTCAGCAGGACAATGGAGACCCACAAGAGGCTGCCTTCAACTATGTCAGTTGTTGATGAAGCAGTCTCACACGAGTGCAGCGCATATCTGAGTCGTTCATATTGATCGTTCAACATCTGGCTTTGTTCACGCCCGTTATTTACCCTACTATACCTGGTAACAACACTGAACACGAACAACAATAATCGAGCTATGTAGATCAGTCATATTGAGATGGATGTGGGACTGCTGTTGATCAATAATGCGTAGAAAAAGGATGCCAACAGCCGTAATTCATCCTAAAAATCTCTGTTATTTCGCTACCATTTTCAGCACTTCAGTAGCCTTATCTTCAATCCCTACGGAAAAAAACGAATGAAGACATCCAAACCTTGGCGCACTATGAAGAGGTACCATATATTTTGAACTGGATACCGTGCAAATGCAGATTTACAAACCTATTGATGGTGTGTACGTATACGAAGTTACTTAGAGATCCGACCATGTCTTCTGGATGCGGCAGTTTTTAATGTCAGGTGGTGTCGAAAGTTATTTGCTCTGACACGATCGGTTCGTTCATTCTAGAGTATTGAAAAGTTTCCCTGCATTTTACTCGAAACTGAATGTACTGCCCTCTGTTATAAAAAGCTGAACTGAAATTACTACTCCGAACAGCATTTCTCAGTGCTCACATTTACATAAAGACAAAGTTATCTGGCGTTCACTGTACAGGAAATTAAATCAAAACTGTTACTCAAAAACCAGTACCAAAATCAAAATGTACACTGCCCGAAAGTATTGAAACACTGAAATTACCTAGTAACACTGTGAAACACGCTCTGTTCTCTCGACCATTAAAAATCTGAATCACAAAGAAAATGCTTAGAATTTGCGGAGTGGAAATGTGAGATAACAAACGAAAGAAGCAACAAAACATGAAAATAATCTCACCTGAAAAATTACAGCGTAATCAGTAGCAACAGCACAGCATGAAGAAATCACGCCAGCTAAAATATGCCCATGTAAAACAAAACTACTGGAAGAAAGTCTGAGATGGTTTTTTCTTACTAAAAGAAAGTTCTCATTTGAAACCAAAATATTAATCTGTTCGTTATAATGACAATGGTGTGTTTTAAACTCTTATTTCACAACAACATAAAACTCACAGAAAACCAAAAACTTTGCTTTCTTTGGGAAAGTCTTAAAAGGCAATGCTTGTACGATTATATAAATTAAAATGAATTAAAGTGAAATGACCTTACTGAGGTGGGAAGGTGGACTGTTTTGTTGCACGAATCACTAACATTATCAGTACGCGCCAGCAAAAATGGTTACGTTAAAAACATATCGATGATGTAAATCTATTCTCTCTGATTCATAAATATTGTGTCTGTAAATCCTTCACTCAGATTAACAATGCTTAACAGTTTTGTTCAGCAAAATCCTCCTCCAACATGCTCTAATCTAAAAGTTCTGCCACCTTACTCCACGTCACACGCTCGACCACTCTCTGCTCTACCAATGAGCCAATGATGCACCATTTCACTGTCACTGCCGTAAGTCGATTACTCCACAGATGTCGAACACGCGATTTCTTCGCTCTCGTGACATGAAATATCGACTTACTCAGGAACTTTCCAAAAATAAATGTCCAGTACAGCTAAATCTGTCAACCTACCAGTGTATATTTTAGAAGGAAGGTAGATTAGGATTTAACGCCCTGTCGACATTGAGGTAATTAGAGTCGGAACACGAGCTCGGGCTGTTTGAAGAATTATTAAGGAAATTGGTCGTGCCGTTTCAAGGCAGTATCCAGGTATACGCCTGTAGCGCTTTAGTGGATCACGTAAAACGTAATTCTGGGTGGGTGGACGCGCATGTCAACTGTCGTGCTCTGGAAAGCGAGTCCAGTGCGCTAAACACTGCACCACCTCACTCGGCGTTGTGTATCATGAAATGGGATGAATGTTTTAGAAGCATCCTATAGTGATAATTACTTCGCTGTTTCTGCAGGAGAAGAATAAGATAAACGATGCAGAGTGACATAGCCGTATTCTTCCAGCGGGCGCAGTGTTCAGCTCCGTTACGTAAGCGACATAGGGAGAGGGTAGGCACAGTAAATTTCCCTAGTTTCGCATGATGTGCCGAAAATGGGGCGGGAACACGATGAGAGCCTAAGAAGGCTGCCGCGAAACTGCAGTTAAGACTAAGGAGCTGCGGGCGCCGTTTTAAGAGCGGCACGTGCCTAATGAAGACGGGCTGCGTCCAAGCTATTGAGTGTCGGGCTCCCGGCCAGAACACGCAATTACTGCCGACTACTTGGTATGCAGCGGCCTCGGGGGCGGCGCCCAGAAGGCAAGTGGAACCCAAGCGAAGTTCCCCGGGGGCTGTCTGCAGCAGCAGGTTTCCCAGCGCCGCCCACTGTTGCGGCGGGATGCGCAAACTCGACACGCGTTAGCAAGCTGCGCCGGCGGCACAATGAGTTAGTTCTCTGGTGCTCTGACCTGCTCCGCTACTGCCAGCTCCATTAACACAGACGTCAGATTCAGCGGAGAGTCGTCTGCCACTCAACAGAGTATGAATATTTAATTCTACAGTAAACACAGTAGCCTGTTCGGTCTTTTTTTTTTTGTCATCAGTCTACTGACTGGTTTGATGCCGCCCGCCACGAATTCCTTTCCTGTGCTAACCTCTTCATCTCAGAGTAGCACTTGCAATCTACGTCCTCAATTATTTGCTTGACGTATTCCAATCTCTGTCTTCCTCTACAGTTTTTGCCCTCTGCAGCTCCCTCTAGTATCATGGAAGTCATTCCCTCATGTCTTAGCAGATGTCCCATCATCCTGTCCCTTCTCCTTATCAGTGTTTTCCACATATTCCTTTCCTCTCCGATTCTGCGTAGAACCTCCTCATTCCTTACCTTATCTGTCCACCTAGTTTTCAACATTCGTCTATAGTACCACATCTCAAATGCTTCGATTCTCTTCTGTTCCGGTTTTCCCACAGTCCATGTTTCACTACCATACAATGCTGTACTCCAGACGTACATCATCAGAAACTTCTTCCTAAAATTAAGGCCGGTATTTGCTAATAGTAGACTTCTCATGGCCAGAAATGCCTTTTTTGCCATAGCGAGTCTGCTTTTGATGTCCTCCTTGCTCCGTCCGTCATTGGTTATTTTACTGCCTAGGTAGCAGAATTCCTTAACTTCATTACCTTCGTCTTTCTCCGATTTACTCTCAAACCATACTGTGTACTCATTAGACTGTTCATTCCGTTCAGCAGATCATTTAATTCTTCTTCACTTTCACTCAGGATAGCAATGTCATCAGCGAATCGTATCATTGATATCCTTTCACCTTGTATTTTAATTCCACTCCTGAACCTTTCTTTTATTTCCATCATTGCTTCCTCGATGTGCAGATTGAAGAGTAGGGGCGAAAGGCTACAGTCTTGTCTTACACCCTTCTTAATACGAGCACTTCGTTCTTGATCGTCCATTCTTATTATTCCCTCTTGGTTGTTGTACATATTGTATATGACCCGTCTATTATTCCCTCTTGGTTGTTGTACATATTGTATATGACCCGTCTCTCCCTATAGCTTACCCCTACTTTTTTCAGAATCTCGAACGAACAACTTGCATTATTTTATATTGTCGAACGCTTTTTCTAGGTCGACAAATCCTATGAAAGTGTCTTGAATTTTCTTTAGCCTTGCTTCCATTATTAGCCGTAACGTCAGAATTGCCTCTCTCCTCCCTTTACTTTTCCTAAAGCCAAACTGATCGTCACCTAGCGCCTTCTCAATTTTCTTTTCCATTCTTCTGTATATTATTCTTGTAAGCAGCTTCGATGCATGAGCTGTTAAGCTGATTGTGCGATAATTCTCGCACTTATCAGCTCTTGCCGTCTTCGGAATTGTGTGGATGATGCCTAGTTGGGCCTAGTCCCCACATTCGATGCCCCCTAAGCGTTAGACACTCATAAAATTTAATCCCAGCTAATTAGGAACCCAGTCTCTTGATTTTCTGACAATAGGGCTGCTACAAAGGAGATACTTAGGAGCAGAAGTACACAAAGACCTCCTTGCAAATCGAATAGAAGTTTTTATGCATGCCTTATCAAACTGAAGCCAATTGGTATGTTCCTTTTCGATCTATCCGTTGTCAGCTTTTCTGAGACTCTTTGGATTGTCTGTCGTTACGAGAGGGCTTTCGCGGCAATATGGAGCCTCTTCTTAAGCCGTGCGCAAACCTGTTGTGTGAGGATTGCGATAGCTGCAGACTGGAGGGAGTGCGTGCGAGGGTGGTGTGTCTACGACGACACCGAGCGAGAGCCAGAGGCACCAGCCTTGAAAGCTTACCACAGAACACAGTGACTCGCATCAGGACGAGGAAGGACGTGTTGCGGAACGTGCTCACCACGTTAAGCCGAAAGCCGTGGTCCTAACGACCATCTTGCTGACATGTAACGTGTGAGCATCTGTCAGATTTTTCTATTTCGAACAAAGACAACGTTGTCTCCGGCTGTGACTTTGACTATTAATATACAGAGGGATCCAAAAAAATGTATCCATTGATTAAAATTCCATAACTGGCAAACTAACTGACGGAATTGTCTCATCTTTGGTAGTGTAATAGTTTGTAGTTCCGGCAATCGCCATACAAGCGTTGTATTGCGTTGTTTTGTTTTGTCAGATGACAGTCGACAGATAGTCAGTGGTTTGTTCTTAGTTACACCTAGTTACTCGAGCAGCATGGCTGGCGCAAGGATGTCAGTTCTGAAGTGGTATTTTAAATAAGAAAACATTAATGAGGTTCAACAGCAATGGCGAAATGAGTATCAAACAGAGCCACCGACACGTTTAACGATTCGTCGCATTCGAGACAAATTTGAAGCCGAAGGCTGTGTTAAAGATGTACACAAACAACGATCTGGACGACCTGTAACAGTAGCAAGTCCAGCTAACTCCCGTCGTGTGTTACAACAATTCACTCTCTCACCACAGAAGTCTGTAAGACAGTGTGCCCGTGAAACTGGAGTGAGTCGCTCAAGTGTTCGGCGAATTTTGAAGACAGCAAAGTGGATCTGCTACATCCCACGATTGCTAAGCGCAATGAACTGGGACGACCCAGATCATAGAACGGAGTACTGATAGTGGTTTACTAACATGGTACGGAACGTTGAGTTTGCAGAGATGATTGTGTGGTCTGATGAGGCACAGTTCAAACTCAATAGTACAGTAAATCGCCACGATTTCATCTACTAGGCCGCCGAAAATCCGAACGTCCATGTAGACAAAGCCGTGAATTTGCCAGGAGTAAATGTGTGGTGTGGGTTATCTTAGCGGGGCTTGATTGGGCCATTCTTCTTTGACGACACAGATACCGGTGAGGTGTACCTTCAGAAGCTTCAGACATCCATTTTACCTGGCATCCGAGACTTGCATGAAGACAGAAGAATTTACTTTCAACAAGATGGTGCCCCAGCCCACTACCAAAATCGTGTTAGGTCGTATCTCGACGAAAATCTACCAGGAAGATGGATAGGCCGTAGAGATGCTGTGGTGTATCCACCACGTTCCCCAGACCTAACTCCTCTGGACTTTTACATGTGGGGAACACCAAAGGACGTCGTTTATCGACAAAAGCCACGCATATTGGATGAACTTCGAGAATCCATCGTACATTCATGTGTAAATATCCAACTGAACACGTTGAAGTCAGTAGTTCGTGCTGCAGTTCGGCGGCACCGTTTGTGTGTGGATGTTAATGGTGACCATTTCGAACACCTACAGTGATATCTTTAAGTTGGACTTTCATAAAAAATGAGACAACTCCATCAATTAGTTTGCAAGTTATGGACTTTTAAACAGTGGATACACTTTTTTTGGACCCCTCTGTAGACAAATTCAAGTGCCGCTTTATAAACTGTATGTATAACATTTGCATAGGATGCCAGGTCGTCTGTGGTGTCTTTCAAGTTCAAACCCTCCGAAGAAAAGTAAAAATTCTGCTTACGTCTCTGTAAGGTTCTGTTGTATTCACTAACGGTCTCATGATAGGTAGGTCAATTATTGTACGCGTGATGTATTTCAGTATTAAACTACGCACTATTACTATTTCTCTACATAGACTAAAAATTATATCAGTTTTGTTATTTATGTGTCTGTTCTTGGGTCACTTTAGAGGAAGTTTTTGGTGTACGTGATTGCTTCAGTATTAATCTGCGTACTAATACATTTTGCACCTGCTAAAACAAAATTATTTCTGGAATTTACGTGTCATTCCTTATGAGGCACGTTAGAGGGAGATCTCAGTGTATTCACTGCTTACTGTGTTTCTTCTGTTATAGAGGTTGAATTGTATATTGTGTACAGTAAGGCGTCCCAGCGAAGGATGTAGCTTACAGGCATGATTTACTGGCGTGTTGGTTATGAATGTTGACTTCGGCCTGGTACACCGCCTCCACGAACAAACGCCGCAGCTACGTTTTCATTAATGATTGTTACAGTAACTTCGTATCCATAAATGTTTCACCTTTGTCTGCCCAGACCACTGAAGTTGTACGTGAAAATTTTGGGTGGTGTCTTAGTTAAATCGTCAGTTGTACTTTAACAGTTTCAGACAATTTATTTCCCTTTTGAAATTTAAAATATTTTATTGCAGTTATCAGCAGCGTTAAAGATTTTGTCCAATCAACCTACTCTGAATCTGTTGTGGGAATTACCAATTGTATTTAAAAATTTTAGCCAATTTTCACTTCTTTAAACTTAAAATAATTTTATTTGCAATTGCCCTAAAGATTTCTGAGCGGATTAAAAATTTCGTGACCAAAATTATCAACACTGTATTAAAAATTCCTGACTAATTTACTTCTTTTTTCTGAAGTTAAGTTGTTCAACTAGCAATGCATGCAAGTATTTGACATTCAATAAATAGATATAAGTGAGATTTTAAAGCAAGGGCCCAGTGGCTCGTCGCCTACCGATATTTGTATCCAAGTTTTACTGCTCAACCGCCCTTAATGCTTATCACGAATCATTAATGATAAAATCCCGTAGTACTACCAAACTGTGGAAATGTTAATTGTACTGAACAATAGAATAGTAAGTACAGGAATAAAATTTTGTTAAAAACCAACTGAGACATCGCTAAGCTAATCGCATCTGCCTGCTTCCGAATGTCGACACGGGAGGCCTGAGTACAAACAAGCTAAGAGCTCGTTTCAATAGGCTGTGCGAGAGGTAAACCGATTCAGCACTTTGACAACAATGCAGATCAGATAGAATTCTCTACTGTAACGAGGCTAAATAAAGTAACTTCACCTATAGAAGTCGTAAGAACGCCACACAGAAACAAACTTAACCTAAAGGAACGCCCTAAAACGCTGAAGTTACACACTAGAGCAGCTGAAAGCGCTGAGAGGCCCACAGAACGAGGGCACATTCGGTCACGAGTGTGTGTATGGGGAGGGGGGGGGGGGTGAGACCACAATAAAGCCTACTATAAAACCTCCGAACTCTTCAAGCTCGTTCTCAGAGTGAGGCCTTTCCATCTGCAATCTGCATCACTGCATCGTCCACTCTTCTGCGGATGATGAACTGATCCACCCATCAGTAAGCTGTTCAGCTTTGGTGCTGTACGCCTATGTCGCCATCACTGGTGCAATACAAGTACCATCTTAATGACTGTGCGCTGGGACCGCCACTCGGGCTATCCTTCGTGTTACTGTTGACTCTTCCACCTTCACACCACCTCGAAACCGACTACAGGGGGATACAGCATCCTGAAATCGAGCCTAAGAGCAGCTTCCCTCATCCAGAGTGTTCAAGTTCTGATAGACATCCACAACCACGGTAGGCCGTAGGGATGCACACATCCCCCACTGACTGTAATCAGTGCTACGACCTGCGCTGAGAAAGTTCGTTACTGGACACTGACGTGTCACTTCTCGCCTTCAAGCAGTGCGAACTCAGCACTGTCGATGCTAAGCAGCACCAGGAATAACTCTCGCCCATAAATTAATGTCAAGCGTATGAAGCTCCATTAGCGTCCTTCAGAATCATTCACCTCTGCAGTTCCCTCTACCACGTTATACAAATGCGAACCCGATTCGGGTCACAACAGTTGCTTCGTTTTACTTACTGTTTCATCCAAGCAGTCTCAAACCTTTTATATGGGATCAGCTGATTTATAGGTACAACAAGAGTGTGACAGGAAACCTGCATGTATGTCAGTCCAGCCCTGTTGCCCAGTTACGAGTGCTCACAGAATACTGATCAGAATGTAGCAGAAAGGGCCACGCCTGGTGACCTAGAATGTTGCAAATGAAATTCTGGTTAACGTTTCCACTAAACCAAATGAGTGGGTCCAAGTCATGCTCAGAAAACACCTGTAAAACATTGCAGAACTATTTCCGATATGAATAATAAACACTATGGATTATTAGCGTAGCTATGGGGTTGGTGCTTGTTTTAAACAAGCGTTCAGTGCATAGTGTTGTGGAATGGGGAAAAAACCGCAAATTGGCGTTCATAAGAAGAAGAACAACACCAAAAATGCAACAGGAGCGTAATATGTAGGAAATTGTCCACGCAATCTGCCACTCCACTGATGATGCCTTGCAGAAAATAAAGGCGAAACGCGTATGGCACTAAAATTGTGTTTTATTCAGTTGTTGTCAGACGGTCCATATGTAAAAATTATTAATATACCGTATATTTCTCTTCACAAACTTGCAAACCCTATCCTCATAGACCTTCTGTGCAAACATTGCCTGAATCAAAATGCACCGGATGAATCAACATTGCGTAAAAATTACATACCGACAATTTACGCAAATGTTCCGGAAGAAATACGGAATGAACTCAAGGACAGCATTATCTGGGTTTCAGCTGATGTATCTAACGGCACTTTTGATCGTTATATTGCAAATTTAATTGTTGGTGCTTTAGTTATATGGCAAATTTAATTGTTGGTGCTTTCGTTATATTGCAAATTTAATTGTTGGTGCTTTAAAAGAAGAGCCTTCTTCTTCCCATTTAGCGGACTGCAAAGAACGTGAAAAAGTACATCATTCTACGATCGTCAAATTTGTGAATGAGGATTTTAGAAAAATATTTCCAGAATATTCTGCAGATGAAAGGGTGTTTGTGTTTATTTCAGATGCTTATCCCTATACGATCAAAGCACAAGACTGACGACAAGATGCCAAGCGCGGCCTTATATGCTCCACCGCACCCACCGAGTATTTTATCCCAATTTGGTTCATGTGACATGTTTTGCTCTTGGAGTACAGCGCCTTGCTGAAGAAGTAAGTTCCACGTTTGTGAATATAAATGAATTGTTTTCGTTCACAAAGAGTTTCTAAGGGCTCCTGCATGCATCAAGACCTATAAAGAAAAACTACCAATTGTGCCTTTACCTCCCGAACCAGTGATAACTCGTCGGAGTCCATGGGTCGAAGCTGTGTAGTTTTACAATGAATATTTAGAAGCCATTAGATGGGTAGTAGACGACTTCGATAGTGCAGAGGCTTTGGCAGTTTGGCAGTGAAGGAAACTTCTAATGATTCCGGTATTTAAAAAGACATCACTGTGATTAGCACTCATTTTTCTCATATTCCTGCAAGTACTAAAAAGCTTGAAACTCAAGGTTTGGCGTTCATTGAATCTATTCAGTTAATGAATAAAATTATTGTAGTGGATACCTCATTGCCGGAGGTATTCACAAGAAATATTTAAAAAAAGATTGAAGGCATTTTAAACAATAACCTCGGCTTTGAACCCTTGTGCCAAATTGATAGTTAATGGGAGGGGTGAACTTTTACCAGAAACAATAAGTGCCAACATAGCACCCAAATTCGAAAACAGCCCAGTTACCACAGGTGATGTAGAACGGTCCCTTTCTGCTTATAAGAATGTTATGAGTGATCGAAGACACAATCTTATTACCGCACATTTGGAACAGTACTTGGTCGTTTATGTTTACAATAGTAGAAAAGTGTAAAACAAATTGTAAACGTTGCTTTGGTCCAATAAGTGTTAAACAAAAGTTAATGCTGTTCAAAAAATTCATGATTGTATGTTGTTTTTTGGACAAAATACTACGGAGTTTTTGAGAGAGACGCTCTTCGTGCGATACATCTCGAAATTGGTCCTGTACATATCGATTGTTTCACTGCGACTCACACGTATCGTATCCGCTTTCTTTCCGACAACAACAGCAAAGAACTAACAATTCTTGAAACACGGTATACGTCCTCACTTTGCAGATTTTTAGAAAATAACCTCAGAATGGCCCCCTTCCTGACCTCTACTAGAAAGTATTCAGAAAATATGAGCTTTCTAAATGTACAGATTTTTCGTGTGGCCGGAGCTCTTCCTCGTTAACTAATATGCACAGGTTCGACTTTGTGATATAATGCACGCAATAACTACGATGTTCTTTTATTACTTGATCTTGCACATTTCGACAATATTCATGCACTTGTAAGGATTTTTCATGAGTATTTGCATGCTTATTTTAAGTTTTTTTCTGACGCACATGATCCAGTCTCTAGTTGTCACTCTTTCCAAGAAACTGGGATCATTTTCATTGGTATTCAAAGTGTAAGCACAAACATTTTCACGAGCTTCTTTTTGTTAGATCGTGAGAATTTTCGGCACGAGTTTCGGACCCACTTTTCTCAATTTAAATTTGTTACGTAAAATTTCCCTTATGCATCCTTTGTCGATACGTACAGTTTCAGCAACCGATCGAATACTCAACCGATGGTCAGATGGAATCAGATTACACCCTTTCCTACCGTTTTTATCAGTTTTCAATGTAGAAGGAGTCCCGAGTGTGAGTCATCTTAAATGTCTTCCTGTTCAATTGGAAACGCCTGAACCTCTCAGAAACTCGCATACTTGATAGACCGTCCTTGCCATACACTTCTTTCAGAAACACGTTTCAGTAGCTGTATCTCCAAGTTCCACATGAAACATCATGACAGTTCGTTGCTCTGCTATTACACTTGTCACTGTTCCGGAAAAACCAGAAAAGCTCTTAAACGAACGAAGGCCACGGCCATACTGATTTGCACCAAAGATGCCCCATTCGATTGAGGAGGCTTCATTCACACTTCTCAACTATTGGTCATTTATCTTAGGCACATGTGTACTTGATGTGAATTTTCAACTTCTCGCGGCGTAATGAATATTCCATTAAATTTCGGGCATACAGCCGCGCAAATAAAATTTCCTCTGCTGATATTTCGGCCACGTATCGTCAGGCCATCCTTAGAGTGATCGATAAGACTGACGACTAGATGCCAAATGCGGCCTTATATGCTCCACCGCGGCGGTACTGCGCGTGTGGGTCACAGATGCTGGTCGGCGGCAAAGAAATACGCTTACACATGCCCCGCCTATGGCGAAGGCGTACAAACATTCGATTCGCTTATCGATGTATGATCGGTGGCGGTGACACCATGACGACTTCTCTGCAGTTTAATTACGCCAAGAGCCGGATTGCATGCTCTGTTAAAATTAAAACCATTCTGTCTATTTATTAAATTATTAGCTAATCCAATCTTTATAGCTTCCTTGAAGACAGTTTCCCAAAAGGAAGAGGTGGATGTTAAAATCTGCACATCACTTTAATTAATGGAATGCCCTGTATCAATACAGTGTTCGGCCACAGCTGACTTAATGGACTATTAACTACGCCGCGAGAAGTTGAAAATGCACATCAAGTACCTCTTCCGGAGGAGATGGTTTGATGGGTCCATAGTTTGGACAAATTACGACACCAGAGAGTAAGACAATTGAGCTCCTTGAGTATCTTACTGAAGTGCCGGAACCATGGAGTTGTCCCAAAATTTGCAGGGTTGGTTCACTTTGGTAAAAACGTTGCAGTAAATGGAATTTTACATAGGGCTGGTTCTGCTGTTGTCAAAGAAATAATTCGTTTTACTCGTCGGAAGTTGGTCATTGTTTCTGAACACCTGTATCATCTGCATTTGAAGGTAGCAGCTGTTTTATCTCCTGACTCATGGGACTGGATTGATGGCACGACATGGGCTAAGTCTGACTGGGTAGGTGAAGTGCCTACAAAAAGACAGATTGCCAAGTACAGCCGACTGGACAGCCTGGACTCTCTTATTCGACGTCCTGTGATAAATTTTACGGGTAAGATCTGGACGAAGCTACGTTATCTGTCTTACGTAAAGGGCTAAATTTTCCACGACTCCAAAGACTTTGCCGATATCATCTTTCATCAAGGCGATTGAAGATGCTGTCGGACCGCTATCAAAGGATTTTGCTGATGAAATTAGATGAGAAACATGTCGAACAATTACGAAACATCGTCTCCAAAGAAGCAATATTCCCAAGGGAGAAAGATGAGCGATACGGAAGCTGAGCGAGGATACTGACACAGTCGTCTTGCGTGCTGATAAAGGTAATGCTACTGTACTTTTGCCTCAAGATGTCTACAAGGAAAACATATGTGGTCTACTTAGTCATGGTGCATACCGGAAGACTAGCAGAGATCCTACTAACAAGGTGACAGTAAGGACTGCTGCCTTGCTGAACGCTTCATCATTACCAGAGGAAGTCATAAGAAATTTAAAAGTGCGAGGTGCAGTACCACCAAGATTTTATGGTCTTCCTAAAGTTCACAAGTCGGATAAGGATGAGCGTCTATAGGACTTGTCTATGAGACCGATAACGGGCACTATTGGTTCACCAACGTATTCAAAGACTTAGCAATCAGGGTAAATAGTACAGATGTGCCTGTTAGATTTGATGTGGTATCATTATACACCAAGGTACCTTTAAAGGACTCTTTATCTATTATCGGCCAACGGTTTGATAAGAACATTACGGCCTTATTTGGCACGTGCTTTCACCCTCTTATTTTTAGTTTAATAATGAATTTTATAAGCAGATTGATGGCTTTACTGTGGGAAGCACACTCTACTTCCTGGTAGCTAATTTATTCCAGAATGAGATTTTCACTCTGCAGCGGAGTGTGCGCTGATATGAAACTTCCTGGCAGATTAAAACTGTGTGCCCGGCCGAGACTCGAACTCGGGATATTTGTATTTCGCGGGCAAGTGCTCTACCATCTGAGCTACCGAAGCACGACTCACTCCCGGTCCTCACAGCTTTTCTACTGCCAGTATCTCGTCTCCGACCTTCCAAACTTTACAGAAGCTCTCCTGCGAACCTTGCAGAACTAGCACTCCTGAAAGAAAGGATACTGCGGAGACATGGCTTAGCCACAGCCTGGGGGATGTTTCCAGAATGAGATTTTCACTCTGCAGTGGATTGTGGGCTGATATGAAACTTCCTGGTGGATTAAAACTGTGTGCCCGACCGAGACTCGAACTCGGCAAGTGCTCTACCATCTGAGCTACCGAAGCACGACTGACGCCGGGTCCTACTAAAACCATCGCTCCCCCTCCCCCCTCCCCACTTTCCGACTCTCCTTCCATGGGCTGTTCTCCTACTCTGAAAATCACTCTGCCTCTATCGCTCCTTCCTGCACACTCATGGCAGGGATACACTCCAATGCCACCAGTAACTACAGCAACATAGACAGAACCTTGTTACAGCAAAGAAACGCCGGGACTGACGCCAGACCTGTACATGACACAACGCCACTCTCCCTATCAACTTCTCCAGGTACTGGTCCACCTTCCATCGCCTTACTGGTTCCCACTCTGCACACTCATACACCCTTCTCCATAATGACCACTCTCTTCCCGACAACCTCTGTAAGGCCAACCACTTCACTTCCCACCTTTCTGAGGTGGCCTCCATCCCTGATGATAACCACATTATTATCTTTTCCCCACCATCATGGAATGCACTGATACCTCGCTCCTAGTCTCCAGTACTTGGGGCAGTTGCCCCCTCTGACATCAACATTCCCATCACAGCACAAGACAAACTTATCCTCCAGTCGATATGCAACACGGTCCCTGGTCACGACTGTGTCACCTACCGCCATCTTATAGAACGCCCCTTCTCCTTCCTGACTGTCGTTGCCGATTTTATCCAGCTTCATTCTCTCTATCAGCTTCTACCACAACCTGCGGAAGACTTCCCACATCCGTTTAGTACACAAACCCCCTTCCGTCGCCTCTGCCTATTGTCCCATCTGCCTCACCTCCATCTTCAGTAAGGTCTTCGAATCCATATTCTCCTGTCATATCCATCAACACTTTACTCAAAACCACCTCCTTCTCCCTCACTCAGCATGGATTCTGACCCTCCTTCTCTGCTGAAGACCAACAACTTAACCTCACCCACTTTCTCTCCCTCCAGCTTAACTCCTGTCACTCCACCATTTTTATTTCCCTTGACCTCCAAAATGCCTATAACCCCACTACCACCTTTCCCTCCAACATCTATGTATCCTTTACACTGCCTGCAAGCTTGATCCCTCCCACCCCCTGCTTTCCTCCTCCTCTCCCCCCCCCCCACTCATTTCTGTGCCTGTATCGCTGTATCCCCCCGTCCCTCCACCTCCACACCCTCCTTCATCAGGGCAATTTCCAGCACCTCCCCCTCCCAGATGTTGAACTTCACCATAACATCTACCCTTCCTTCCACTGTAACCTGGCATTGTTACCCCCCCCCCCCCAAGGCCCCTTTACCTCTCCCCTCCTCCTCCCAGAGCAGTTTTCCTCCTTCTCCCCTGAGTCCCTGCACCCTGCCTCAACTGCTTCCCTCCCACGTCCTTCGCTCCCCACCCCTCTTTGGCACGTACCCCGCCTGTCTCCCCCTCTCCTCTCCACCCTCCCTTCTTCCCTGCTCCCTCATCTCTATGCACCTGGCGGATCCTTTCAGTATGCTCATCGTAACCAGAGTGCTACTTTGGTGTTGTGTTTGGTCCTGTTCTCCAATGCGTCAAGAACTGCGATTTTAATTGTGTGTTGGTCTTGTACATAGTGTTCCTGTTAGTGATCGTTATGTTCTACACCGTCCGTCAATACTCTTATGCCCCGGTTATACTTCGTTTTGTGTTCCTTGATTGTCCCAGTGTGTGGTTTTTTGTGGGCGCTACTTTTTTACTGTTTTTATGTCCATTTTACAGTCGCCCCCCCTTTTGTGTGTTCTCTTCTATACTGTTCCCGGTTTTTATATCTATGTACAGCATATTTTCTCCATTCTGTTATTTTAAATGTCTTCTTTGCATAATTACTGTCTTTCGGCTGAAGTGCAGCGCAAATGCTGCTGCCAGCCTGCCCCAGTTGGGGCATTGAAACACAATAATGGAAGAAAAAAAACTTCTCGTCTGTCTGAGGATGGCCGGATGATACGTGGCCAAAATATCGGTGGTGGAAATTTTATTTGCACGGCTGCATGTGTACTTATTCTGTGACAGCAGGAGTCCCATATTTTATTACCAAACATTGTTTGAATGCAGTGTTTATTGCTTTATGAGCTCTAGGCAAGCTTATTTCGCAAATGTTTCGTCTCTTAATTCTGGAGGCTTTATCAGAGGCTGTGAAGACGTCGTTGGTTATGTTTCGAACTTAAGCAGGACCAGGAAGCCGAACTTTTTATAGTTACCTGGACATTCTGTAAGGCCACCCACTTGCCTAATTGTAGTCTTCCTCTGTTTATTCTGGTTTTTGTATCCGTGAGATTCTAATCATCAGTGTTCAATTGTCACATGGAGCTAATTTATTTGAGTAGTGAATAAAAAACGGCTGTCTTGCTGCACTGAATTTTGCTCTTTAGACGCGTCTCGCCTATTTTTCTTTTTCACTTTAAGGCATTATCAATCGGAACATAATGACACAGTTATGATTCATTTTTGTTTTAATGTGTATTTTTCGTGGATTATAAAACAGTTCACTTCTCGCTTTTTATGTAAATAAGGGATTACTTACAGTTCTTCGCGTTTTTCGTTGGCGTCAGATTTTCTTCTCATCTGGTAACCTGCTGGAGGTCGCACTACTTCCCTGTTTACAATTCTTAAGCATGTTTCTATGTTTCGAGCAGGACAAACAAAGTCGGAAGAAAAATGTTCGAAACATAGAAAATGTTTATGTTTCGTAAACAGAGTAGTAGCGCGACGTCCAGCAGTTGACCAGATGAGAGGAACAGATGTCAAGTAAAAACGAGAAGATCTGTAGGTAATCACTTATTTACATAAACGGCGAGAAGTAAACTGTATCATAATCTGCGAATAATACTTATAAAAAAATAAATGATAACTGTGTCATTATAGATTCCACATACGATGCTTTAAAATGGAAAAAAAGGCGAAGCGCTTCTGGGAGAACAGAATACAGTGCAGCAAGAGAAGGCATTTTCTATTTACTAAACAAATGTTTCTGTGCATGCTGCGGAAGTTGGCTACGCAGAAAAATTCGTTAGACCTAGTTTAACCTTTGCCACAAATGGAGGTGCACCATGTTCCATTACCCCACGCGAATTCTGGCCATCTGTGCTGTCAGCGCCGTGCGGGATTAGCCGAGCGGTCTGAAGCGCTGCAGTCATGGACTGTGCGGCTGGTCCCGGCGGAGGTTCGAGTCCTCCCTTGCGCATGGGTGTGTGTGTGTATGTCCTTAGGATAATTTAGGTTAAGTAGTGTGTAAGCTTAGGGACTGATGCCCTTAGTAGTTAAGTCCCATAATATTTCACGCACATTTGAACATTTTTTTTGTGCTGTCAGGCATTGCGACAATGAGACTGCGTACTGGTGTGGGATGGACTACGTGTTCAGGACTCACTAAATGAGCTGCAACTCTAATATCTGTCCTTCCTTTCTTTACGTCTTTACGGCCGATTTGCCGAAATGTGGCATGCCCGGAAAGGTGACGCCTGTACTAAACCCGAAGCCTCGCAGCAATAGTCCGCTGCCGAGACAGAGGCGCGAAACAGCCGCACAGGGCAGCCGCGTGCCCCACGGAGCCCCTGCTGGCCGCGCGCTCGCGCTGCGTTAACGGCGCAACGCCGCAGGCGCGCGCGGCGCGGTACACGGCGCACAGTGGCGGCCGTAATGAGCGCACACACACAGCGCCGGCCGCCTCTGTGTCTGTCCTCCTGCCCTGCCCTCCTCTCGCCGTACTTCTCGTCTCGACGCCCTGGTCGTGGCGTCGCAGGACTGGCGCGTGCATCACGACGCATCGCCGCGGGCCTGACAGCAGCGCCCCTAATGCAGCTACTATGCGACAGCGTCTGTCTCACCCTCTCTCTCTGTGCCCCCCTGCGCATTATAAGACACGTGTCATGTTGCGTGCATTTAGTATCTTTCCTAAAGCCAAACATATCGTCGTCTAACAGATCCTCAAGTTTCTTATCTATTCGTCTGTATATTATTCCCGTCACCAACTTGGTTAAAAAAAAAATGGCTCTGAGCACTATGGGACTTAACTTCTTAGGTCATCAGTCCCCTAGAACTTAGAACTAATTACACCTAACTAACCTAAGGACATCACACACATCCATGCCCGATGCCGGATTCGAACCTGCGACCGTAGCGGCCGTGCGGTTCCAGAATGTAGCGCCCCGGACGGCTCACCAAAGTAGGTCCATAATCTCTAATTCTGATTGAGCGATATTTCTCGCACTTGTCCGCTCTCACTATCCCCGTAATTTTGTGGATGGTGTTTTCCCGAAAGTCTGATGGTATATCGCCAGTCTCATTTTTTATCGTTTTGTTGCCACTTCTCCCAATGATTTTAGAATCTCTGATGATCTTAAGTCGTCCCTAGCGATTTTAAACTCTGAAATCATACCGGATCCCGTGTCTCTGCCCTGTCGACTCCTGTTTCTTCTTGTACCACATCATCAACATGTACTCCCCTTCAATGCACTGTTTCCACTTAACTACTCTCTTCTCGACATTTAATAGTTCATATCCCTTTGGATTTAGGACCCGTGGTCTAGGGGTAGCGACTTTGATTCATAATCAAAACGTCTTCGGTGCCGGGTTTGTCCCCGCCACTGCCTAAATTTTGATAAATAATCAGCATTGGCGACCGAAGACTTCCGGCATAAGAAGTCAGCCTCATTCTGCCAACGGCATTGTCAAAGACGGCGGAGGAGCGGATAGAGGTTCAGGGCACCCTCTTGTCCTAGGGGTGGGAAATTGCCCCTAAAGGCTGAAGAATCAGCAATGATCAACGACATGAGGATGCAGAAGGCAATGGAAACCAACGCATTAAAGACACGTAATGTGTATCCACAGGACATGTGGCCCGTAATTGAAGAAGTGTCATGATGATATCTCCATAGGCAAAAGATTCCGGAATAGTCCCCCATTCGGATCTCCGGGAGGGGACTGCCAAGGGGTAGGTTACCATGAGAAAAAGATTGAATAATCAACGAAAGGATAACGTTCCACGAGTCGGGGCGTGGAATGTCAGAAGCTTGAACGTGGTAGGGAAACTAGAAAATCTGAAAAGGGAAATGCAAAGGATTAATCTAGATATAGTAGAGGTCAGTGAAGTAAAGTGGAAGGAAGACAAGGATTTCTGGTCACATGAGTATCGGGTAATATCAACAGCAGCAGAAAATGGTATAACAGGTGTAGGATTCGTTATAAATAGGAAGGTAGGGCAGAGGGTGTGTTACTGTGAACAGTTCAGTGACCGGGTTGTTATAATCAGAATCGACAGCAGACCAACACCGACAACGATAGTTCAGGTATACATGCCGACGTCGCAAGCTGAAGATGAACAGATAGAGAAAGTGTATAAGGATATTGAAAGGGTAATGCAGTATGTAAAGGGGGACGAAAATCTAATAGTCACGGGCGACTGGAATGCAGCTGTAGGGGAAGGAGTAGGAGAAAAGGTAACAGGAGAATATGGGCTTGGGACAAGGAATGAAAGAGGAGAAAGACTAATTGAGTTCTGTAACAAGTTTCAGCTAGTAATAGCGAATACCCTGTTCAAGAATCACAAGAGGAGGAGGTTTACTTGGAAAAGGCCGGGAGATACGGGAAGATTTCAATTAGATTACATCATGGTCAGACAGAGATTCCGAAATCTGATACTGGACTGTAAGGCGTACCCAGGAGCAGATATAGACTCAGATCACAATATATTAGTGATGAAGAGTAGGCTGAAGTTCAACACATTAGTCAGGAAGAATCAATATGCAAAGAAGTAGGATACGGAAGTACTAAGGAATGACGAGATACGTTTGAAGTTCTCTAACGCTTTAGATACAGCAATAAGGAATAGCGCAGTAGGCAGTACAGTTGAAGAGGAATGAACATCTCTAAAAAGGGCCATCACAGAAATTCGGAAGGAAAACATAGTTACAAAGAAGGTAGCTGCGAAGATACCATGGGTAACAGAAGAAATACTTCAGTTGATTGATGAAAGGAGGAAGTACAAACATGTTCCGGGAAAATCAGGAATACAGAAATACAAGTCGCTGAGGAATGAAATGAATAGGAAGTGCAGGGAAGCTAAGACGAAATGGCAGCAGGAAAAATGTGAAGACATCGAAAAAGGTATGATTGTCGGAAGGACAGACTCAGCGTACAGGAAAGTCAAAACAACCTTTGGTGACATTAAACGCAACGGTGCTAACATTAAGAGTGCAACGGGAATTCCACTGTTAAATGCAGAGGAGAGAGCAGATAGGTGGAAAGAATACATTGAAAGCCTCTATGAGGGTGACAATTTGTCTGATGTGATAAAAGAAGAAACAGGAGTCGATTTAGAAGAGATAGGGGATCCAGTATTAGAATCGGAATTTAAAAGAGCTTTGGAGGACTTACGGTCAAATAAGGCAGAAAGGATAGATAACATTCCATCAGAATTTCTAAAATAATTGGGGGAAGTGGCAACAAAACGACTATTCACGTTGGTGTGTAGAATATATGAGTCTGGCGACATACCATCTGACTTTCGGAAAAGCATCATCCACACAAATCCGAAGACGGCAAGAGCTGACAAGTGCGAGAATTATCGCACAATCAGCTTAACAGCTCATGCATCGAAGCTGCTTACAAGAATAATATACAGAAGAATGGAAAAGAAAATTGAGAGTGCGCTAGGTGACGATCAGTTTGGCTTTAGGAAAAGTAAAGGGAGGAGAGAGGCAGTTCTGACGTTACGGCTAATAATGGAAGCAAGGCTAAAGAAAAATCAAGACACTTTCATAGGATTTGTCGACCTAGAAAAAGCGTTCGACAATATAAAATGGTGCAAAATGTTCGAGATTCTGAAAAAAGTAGGGGTAAGCTATAGGGAGAGACGGGTCATAAACAATATGTACAACAACCAAGAGGGAATAATAAGAGTGGCCGATCAAGAACGAAGTGCTCGTATTAAGAAGGGTGTAAGACAAGACTGTAGCCTTTCGCCCCTACTCTTCAATCTGTACATCGAGGAAGCAATGATGGAAATAAAAGAAAGGTTCAGGAGTGAAATTAAAATACAAGGTGAAAGGATATCAATGATACGATTCGCTGATGACATTGCTATCCTGAGTGAAAGTGAAGAAGAATTAAATGATCTCCTGAACGGAATGAACAGTCTAATGAGTACACAGTATGGTTTGAGAGTAAATCGGAGAAAGACGAAGGTAATGAGAAGTAGTAGAAATGAGAACAGCGAGAAACTTAACATCAGGATTGATGGTCACGAAGTCAATGAAGTTAAGGAACTCTGCTACCTAGGCAGTAAAATAACCAATGACGGACGGAGCAAGGAGGACATCAAAAGCAGACTCGCTATGGCAAAAAAGGCATTTCTGGGCAAGAGAAGTCTACTGATATCAAATACCGGCCTTAATTTGGGGAAGAAATTTCTGAGGATGTACGTCTGGAGTACAGCATTGTATGGTAGTGAAACATGGACTGTGGGGAAACCGGAACAGAAGAGAATCGAAGCATTTGAGATGTGGTGCTTTAGACGAATGTTGAAAATTAGGTGGACTGATAAGGTAAGGAATGAGGAGGTTCTATGCAGAATCAGAGAGGAAAGGAATATGTAGAAAACACTGATAAGGAGAAGGGACAGGATGATAGGACATCTGTTAAGATATGAGGGAATGACTTCCATGGTACTAGAGTGAGCTGTAGAGGCCAAAAACTGTAGAGGAAGACAAAGATTGGAATACGTCAAGCAAATAATTGAGGACGTAGGTTGTAAGTGCTACTCTGAGATGAAGAGGTCAGTAGACTGATGACCAAAGAAAAAAAAATTCCTTTGAACTCTCAGTGTTACAGTCCTTGCTTTTTCACCGAAAGCGGTTTTGACTTTTCTATGTTGAGCGAGCTCTCTACAAAGTCATTTCTTTTTCAATTTGTTCACATTTTTCATGCATCCATTTCGCCTTAGCTTCCCTGCACTTCCTATCTATTTCGTTTCTAAATGGCTTGTATTTCTTTATTCCTGAATTTTCCTGAACATTTTGTTCTTCATTCTTTTGTCGATCAACTGAAGTATTTCTTCTGTTACCTATGGTTTCTTTGCAGTTACATTCCTGTACCTATGTTTTTCTTTCCAGTTCCTGTGAGTGGCCATTTTAAAATGTCCATTCTTCTTCAACTCAACTGCCTGCTGAGCTATTCATCATCGCAGCATCTATAGCCTCAGAGAATTTCAAGCATACCTCTTCATTCCTTACTACTACCGTAACCCACTTCTTTGCTCATTCATTCTTCCTGACTATTCTCTTAAAACTTCAGCCTACTCCTCATCATTGAGAAATTGTGATCTAAGTCTGTATCTGCTTTTGAGATCGACTTACAATCTTGTGAATATACATTTAGTGCCTTTCATGCAGTAGTTTCTGTTTCCTACCGCGTCCTCATGCCGTTGTTAACAGTCGATTCTTCCGCCTTTTAGGTGCAGTTTCCCACTCTGAGAGCAAGAGAGTGCAATGAACCTCTGCCCATTCCTCCGTCCTCTTTGATAAGGTCGTTGGCAGACCAGGCTTTGCTCACCTACAGCACAACCTCAGCTAGAGTTTAAACTTGTCTTGGTGCACCGTCTAGTAGATGTCTGTTGATCCGCCTCCCTATTCGCCTCGCTATTCGGAGCCAGTACAGACGGAAGATACGTGTACCATACCGCCGGACTCTGCCCAATGTTTCTAAGCACAGAAGTGTTGAAAAGCGTAGAAGAGCGAGCGTTAAGGAACAATCTTGGCGCGTACATACAGTATACATCATACATCCAATAAAAGTTTACCACAAGCTGCGGAGGCAGTTACCAAACCAGGTTGTGGCGAGCATGAGAGACAAAGATGCGGACTGGGAGTTTATCTCAGATACAGCAATGAACTGATATTTGATATCATCACAGGTCAACTCCCTGTAGCAACTACATCAGAGCTGGCCGGTGTGGAGCTGTTCTAGGCGGAACCACGCGACCGCTACGGTCGCACTTTCGAATCCTGCCTCGGGCATGGATGTGTGTGATCTCCTTAGGTTAGTTAGGTTTAAGTAGTTCTATGTTCTAGGCGACTCATGACCTCAGATGTTAAGTCCCATAGTGCTCAGAGCCATCAGAACTACATCGGAGATATTCAGTACTCAGGGAGATTATCCGAAATTCCCGCCCTGTTGTTGTTGCTCATTGCGTCTCTGTGGCGCATAACTTCCACTTTCACAGATTAAGACGGAATACAGTACCCGCAGAACAAAATCTGAATCTGACTCAGTCTGTATAATCAGTCCAAATATTCCCACACAATGGTCTCTCATACATCAAAACTGTAAAAACAGTAACTATCAGATTCTGTCCCAATTGGAAGAGGGTCCTCTTTACAACCCACTTACGAGTGACGTTATGTCCATGTACCAGACACCATCAACGTTGCTAGAAGATTCAAGCGGTTTCTCAGACATACGTGCAATGTACTGAATATTCACTTGTCAGTCTTATTCCATTCAAATTTAATGATCCGTGTAAAGAGACTACGTGACGTACAAAGCACATCTCGTTAGCCGGTTTTGCATCGCGCAACTGTTTGTTCTGATTCGCCATGGCACTGCCTTGCCTGCTGACTAGGAAAATCTTAGACTTGTGATTTACTTAGACCAAGTCGCGTATTTTCACTTTAGTTGACATATCAAGCCAAGTCTTTCTCTTGTTTCAACACTGGCTGGACCGCTATAAATTTATGAAGACAAATTACACAACAGACAGATAATAAAATGTAGCATATTATAAATTTTATCCCCACATAATGGTATGAAACACTAGTGCCGAGAGTAGAGATGGAGAATTGCCGATTAAATTGTCAGTGCTAAAATGGAACGTACGATGGCTCTCAGATCATCGTCATAACTGTTCCAAGATGGTACTCCAGGCGGGTGTAAAACTGAATGTGCGCGACGGAAAATAATAAATGCTAAACTGATGATTTGGCCCTGTCTGACTACCCCCTGAAGCAGATGTTATGATGCCTTAATGCTCTTTTTTTACATATAAATTACAATCTAAACATAAATGAATGATGAAAGCAACTAATACTACTAAATGATAAACGTTTTTGTTCAATATATATTTTTATAGACTAAAATTAACCCTTCACGTACAATTTTCTATATTTCCTAACCAAAAATTATTAATCAGTTGTCCAACTCTGCCCCTTATTATGATTGCGCGGTCTAATATCACTAACACGAAACCACTGACATCATCTACGTACCAAACACTAGAAGACACTACTTTCAAAGACGATCTACGGTGGTGTGGAACCTCAGTGGAAATAAACTAATGTGATCACAGCTGCTTAGCTTTATAGCCCTAATAAGCCGAAGCAATTTGCAAAATCACCATATGTACTGCGTCTGGTGCGTCGATATGATGGTTCTCGTATTCGTCTGCGACGATGGAAGAACTCCAGCCTCAAACAAAGCCGGCTGGAGTAGCCGAACGGTTCTAGGCGCTACAGTTTGGAACCGCGCGACCGCAACGGTCACAGGTTCGAATCCTGCCTCGGGCATGGATGTGTGTGATGTCCTTAGGTTAGTTAGGTTTAAGTAGTTCTAAGTTCTAGGGGACTGATGACCACAGCAGTTAAGTTCCATAGTGCTCAGAGCCATTTGAACTATTTTAGCCCTCAAACAAAATCTTTCATACACTAGGACGACAGAAGGTGGTCCTCTGACTAATATTCTCTAATACTGTATTCTCTCTGTGTTCTACAGACGAGAAACGCAAACTCCCAGCCACAAGGACGGAGTTCAGATAACGTCTCAAAGTAAGTATAGGCAGAAGAAGTGCTCTCAATTACTGAACGCTGCGTACTGAACGACGACTTCCAACCCGGAGGTGAAGTTTAGAATCGTCTAGGTTAGCATCAGTACAGTGGCTAACTGTTCTAACTATAAACTCTCTTGAGAACAAAGACAGCAAGTCCGTCTGTACCAACAAAGCTGATACCGAGCGACCGTCACACAGGGATGCTCAAAATGGAAGACCTCGTCTCTCCATCACTGGCTTTCCAGAAAGGTTCGGCTCCCCACCCTCGTAACTCCGAAAACGAATTATATTGCCGAAACCACGAAATATTCTCCCTCTCTACAGATTCTTCCGAACGTCGGCCAACCATATTTTAGTCTTTCGTCGCCCAGCGCGTAAAATTTGCGAGAAGAAACCTATACTCGTACAATGATGGTACGCTTCTGAGAAAAATCCTTGGAAATAGCCCAGCCTGCATGGTTCCGAAGGTGTCGCTTCTTCATTCCTCTCACCTGTGTCCAAGATTACCAGATTTCCTGGTTATCCTTCCGGTCCTGCTACAATAGCGGCCGGCCGTCGCCCTGTTGTGCTCCAGAGCTCAGGTGCCACGGCGTCCGTCTAGCTACTTCCTGTTTTTAAGCAGGGCCAACACCTGTGCGGGCCTTCCACCCAGAACTTGAGTTCTGCCTGCTGTTTCATCTCCACTTCCATTCCAACCTCTACTAATATAGGCAACCATTCATTACGCCGTTCTGTTAATAAAGACACTCCGTCACCTTTCATGCAACAAGCGTTAACAATTATTTACAAGGCGTACGTGACAATATCAGCCTCCTTTAAGTATTCGTATATACGATGTACAACCTACGAGATGATACCTAATTGTGGTTGTAGTTCACGGCAAAGTATGTGGATGAGTGCTTGTAAGGTGCGAAATTATGGCCACCTTACACTGTGATGGTGTCAACAGAAGCGTGTGTACAAGCGGCAGACACAGTGGAGGCTATCGGTTCAAAATCAGTCCTCTTGAAGCCTCCAAGACCCAAACAGAACTCTTTCTTCAAGTGTTCTTTCTGAAGTGACGCTCTCTCATTCCCTCAAAATGTTCTCCTTGTTTTCTTTTTCCATTGCTTCCTCTCATTCTTTCGTGTGTTTCTTGTTCTCTAGCGAATTAGATTTACATTTACAAACTCATGAGTCGTACTGTCTTCTTGGCATCATTTAGTTCATCTGCCAAACAAAATCCGCTAGAAACATGTTGCTATCGTAATTCCTATGTTTAATCGCACATGAGTCTTGTCATAGGGAAGTTCCTTCTACAACGGCCAAGTTTTCACCGACACGCTATTTTCTAGTAGTTTCTTTGGAGAGTCGACTTGACAAATACCCATCGCCTTTTGAAGTCTTGGGCGATGTTTCTGATAAACGAGAAATGTTCCTTGTTGGACAGAAAAAGAGTAACTACTGAACTAGGTTTAACAGCGCCCTGAAATATGATATTCACAAACATATCGTGTGCCTTTCTTATAGTTATCTCAAGGGATGCAACATGTCATCGTGTATCGCAATTAATATAAATGGCCAAGATATAGTGTTATGTCCTCCAGTTATGGTAGCGTTAAAAGGGTCAGTTTATTTTGCGGGCAAAATTGTCATTTAAGTAGGAATAGATGAAGACATGTCTCTTCATATGAATACCTCTTTAATTTGTACATTTCTCCTATTTTCGCCCACTGAGAGAAAGATAGGCAGGACCATCATAGGAAAAAGCCTCCTGGTCATGGTGAGTTATCATTCCCATAGAGCTTTTGAACTACCTTGTGGAGTACATATCTCAAGGACAAATGATAGCTACGGATAAATAATATAATGTATTACGTCTTGTACAGGAAGAGATCTACGGAACTTTGTTACTCAATCAATAAAACTGTGTCTTTTTGTGTGAAAGCTATTATAATCCTACGTTCTGAAAAATTAAGGTTTATCTCATTCTCTAATTCCCAAGGCGTCCATTTCAGAAACTGTCTTACTCCTTTATTAAGATAACCTTCTGGACACAGTATACAGGTCCATATTTGCTAACAGAAGCAGAAACAATAGTGTATACATGTCTCCGGAAGCGAGCCGTTAGCGCGGTACTTGCTAATGTGAGGTCACGAACGGCCGTTGACTTCAGTATAATAAGGTGTTTCATTTTTCGCCCTCATAATTGGATGCAATACTGCTTTCTTCTCTGAAATGAATTAAAAGTTATTTCAGACACTTCCAAACCTCTTAAATCTTCACAATACTGTGAAATTTGCTGCTCTAGTTAACATGTCAACAGGAGTCCTGAAGACTTCACTTCTGAGATGTATCTAGACAAGAATGTCGAGAGGACTGATGTCAGACGACTTTGGGGGTTAATGTAAAAGTCCCACCAGAATGTAACCATTTTAGACCATACTGGCGAGTTAGATATCGTCTTACATTATCAGAAAATTATATTGTCAAGAAGACGTGTGCCGAGATAAAAGACAACAACTGCCAGTTCTTAGAAGAAGCGCTGGGAAACTCACTGAACATCACTTGTTACTTAGCAACCATTATAATCAGCGTATTGAACAAAACTATTAATGTGTTACAAGGCCAAGCAGGAATGCCTCTTTTCGTAAGAACAATACAAGCTCTTTTCTTTAGAGCAATATAAATGTTAAAGAAGGCCAAGCCTAAATGTATTTTTTCTTTAGAACCAACAAAATTTAAGGAATAAATTTTTACTCGAGCCTTACTGTAATCTGTAACCATTTTTCAAGGTTTTTGATGCCCCAGGCCGACGTCGAATCGTGGCACAAGAGAGTCAAAGCTAGACCTTAGGCACCAGTCCTCGGCCCAGACGAGACAAGTAAAGTAGTGGTGCAGCTACGACACACATAGAAATCTCTCTGAGACTATGCAACAACACAACAATAAACCTTTGGGCTATCTCAAGGATATCACACACAAGACAAATACAAATGAGGGCGAAGCAAAATTCAAAAATAATTAAACCATTAAAAATAGAGAATATTAAAACAAACTTAACAAATCCAAAAGTAGCCTTCACAAAATATCCCCCAAAAGCCACCAAGCGCCTTAAACATCGCTATATGAATGGTTCTGGTCTAACCAGGTAGTCTAGACAAATTTTAATCACAGTGCAACCAAAAACGTAGAAGGTGACGAAGTCTTCAAAGCATTCCACAGGATCTACCACTGGCAGTTCTGCAAGGTGACTGTGGCGCCTTAAAACACACGTTATGCTACTAAGTACAAATAGGGTGACTGCCACAAGGCAGAGCGAACCGTCTTCTTACTCCAACACTGTTGTAAGATAAGATCCTACTTACAGCTGAGCTCAGCCTTAAAATCAAAACACACGTCACAGTCATGAAATCTTAACTTAAAGCAGGACCCTGAAAGTTTCTTTTTTTTTTGAGGAAGGAACTCTAATTGGCAAACCAATTGCTCTATGGGAGCGAACTGAGCACGTGTTGACAGTTTGTTTCGTAAAGAACCAGTTGATCACTGTGCGGCCGTATGACGATTAATTTCAATTCACCCAAGGAGGCAGGCACCAAGCTGCTCAAACGCAACAAGCTACCAACGACAGTGACGGGTTTTTCGAGAGTTCTCACAAACGATACTTACCTTGGAGTAAGTGGCGGCAGTCTTGGGGCTCTGCTTCCAAACAGGGAACCCAAGGTAGACGCAGGCCTGATTCAGCCGGGGAAACCACTAACACCGGCAAGGATTCTGCGACAAGAGGCAAACCGTTCCGTCCGGCAAGGCCGGCTCGCAGCACTCCATCAGAAAACCGTCTGCGCCGGGAATACTGGCCACGCCGAAATGGTTCAATTGGCTCTGAGCACTAAGGGTCTGAGTTCATCAGTCCCCTAGAACTTAAAACTACTTAAACCTAACTAACCTAAGGACATCACACACATCCATGCCCGAGGCTGGATTCGAACCTGCTACCGTAGCGGACGCGCGGTTTCAGAATGAAGTGTCTAGAACCGCTCGGCCACTCCGGCCGGCCTGGCCATGCTCCCGAAGAAACAAGTACACTGGCCCTTGCACGTCTGCTCACGTCGACCGCTCAGCTTCGACCTATGTCAACCCATTGGTTCCCACTAGGGCTGCCGCGCGTCAAAACCGCGCGTCAGCGGCGTGATTGCCATGGAAACAGCGTCAGCGGCAAGGCGCAGCGGGCTCTGCGTCGCGTCGAACCGCTTCCGCTGCCGCGTGCCGCGCTCCAGGTGCGCGCCGCCAATCACAGAACGCCCTGAGCGTGAGGTCAGGTACGGAATCCCGGGCCACACGAACTTTCGCCGAACCGCTGGCGCGGACGCGGCGGCAGCTATGAAATACTTATCATCCGATTCCAAGGAAACTATATGGTAGAAAAATTTGATTCTTGGGCATGTTACAGTCTGATATCTTCTCTCGATAAAGGACCGAATTTCTTTTCGTTATTCGTCGTGGTTACTTGCTGTATCGCATTTACGTAAACCTTTACACGAAATTTTAATGAGCGTGCAGAGGTAAAAACGCATTGCGTGGACTTTGCGTACAGTTCATTTTAGGTACTACATTATTGCGTATTAAATTTAGTCAACATATCGAAATTGTTTTTAAAGCTGATAGCAGAACGATAGCTATCACCGTTATCGAGATATTGAATGATATGTCGGCGGACGGGCTATGCCGTGGCCACGCGCGGGTCGCTCGCGACGCGACCGATACTTCATCCTGCTCGTCGTAAACCATGTGGTTGTATCAACCGCAAATTTCGTAAACGGTTCAAGAAATCGAAACGCGTTTTTTTTGCAAATGATATCTTGTAAAAAGTCATGATAAATATCCAAAATCTGTTTATCTACCAAGATATGAAAGTAAACACAGTTTTTCAGAAGGGATAGATGAATTTTTTTAAACGGCACTTAATAGAATGTGGAATGAGAAGTTAAACCGAAACTAATTTGCTGTTATGTCATAAGATGTAATTTGCTAAGTATCTACAGCTATTGATTATTTCCTTTGGTAAGTAACAAACGTTTTTTTCTTTATCCACTGTACTCTATTGGTTCAAGATGCTTTTCGCCTTTTACTTTAAGGCATCTTTGGTGGAATCTAAAATGATTCAGTTTTGTTTTGATACGTGATACATGAAGATTATAAAACTGTTCACATCTTTTTTTACGTGAATAACTGATTACTTACAGTGAATCGAGTTTTTGGCGGACATCTGCGTTTCCCCTCACCTGGTCACATGCTGGAGGTTGAACTGAAACATATATTATGGAACGTAAGCACATTTTCGTGCCGGCCGGAGTGGCCGTGCGGTTCTAGGCGCTACAGTCTCGAACCGAGCGAGTGCTATGGTCGCAGGTTCGAATCCTGCCTCGGCCATGGATGTGTGTGATGTCCTTAGGTTTAATTAGTTCGAAGTTCTAGGCGACTGATGACCTCAGAAGTTAAGTCCCATAGTGCTCAGAGCCATTTGAACCACATTTTCGTGTTCGCTCTTTTTTCTTCTGTCAATAGCTGTAGACATTTTACCGAAAACACTGATTTGAAGTCGTAACTACAGTGTGTTCACCTCATGTCCCTTCCTGTTTGGTTTGTTTATGTGCATGTTGCCAACCTAAAGAATTATATGCTGAAAACTAATGTTTGTTTATTTCTGTTCTCCTTGTATCTGTATGTGTGTGTGGCTAGCCAGTGACAGTTATAGAAAGTTGAAAGTGAATGCAGTAGTTGTCAGACAGTGGTTGAAAGATTTGGTGTTCATCTAATTTCAGTTTTGGTTTAAATGTTTTGTGGAGGAGTGCATGGAAGAGTAAATTCACTGCTTACATTAGTAGATGAGATAGTAGAATAGAATTTCAACAGATGATTATTATCAGAATACTATCACCCAACACCTTTGTCCTCACTCTTTGACGCCTCATAATATGTCCTGTCAACTTACCCCTCTTGTAGTCAAAGTTGTGCCATAATTTCCTCTTCCTCCTCTATTTAATTCCGTTCCTCTTCTTTAGTTACACGATCCTCATATCTAATCTTCAGCATTCTTATTGATCACCACATTTTGAAAGCGTCCATTATCTTCTTGACAGAACTGTTCATCGCCCACGTTTCACTTACATACAAGGCTGCACTCCACACAAATACCACACTCCACACAAATACCTTTGTAAAATAGTACCCAGTCATTAGAATTTATATTCGATGTGATCAAATTTTCTTTTTCAGAACGCTTTTGTTGCTATCCACAGTCTTCATTTTATATCCTCTCTACTTCTGCCTTCTCAATCACTGCTTCCCTTTCAAGTCATTGAAATCTTAGAAATGCAGTTTGGTTTCTGCACAAGTTGTAGATAATCTTGTGGCCCTGTGTTTTATCGATGACATCTCCAGAGTTTCAAAGAATGTTTTAATTAAGATTGTAAAAACCTTTCTCTAAACATGCAAAAGCTTTAAATACAGTTTCGCAGTTCTGCAGTGTGTCTACTTAGCTAAGTGGTAGGATCAGTATTGCCTTGCGTGTTCAGACATCTCACAGGAATCTAACATTGTGCTTATTTTAGTTTGTACAACCCCTCCCCCTCTCCTCTCTACATATTTCTTCCACTTTCTAGCCTTCTCTCATATGCTTAGTTCTGGCTTTGCCAAATGAGTTCTAGACAGTTGCTTCTCCTTTGAGCAAAGTTTTCTTTGTTCTTTCTCATTTTCAGTCCCCTATGTTTTCCAAGAGCAAAATCGCATTGCAATTTTGGACTTTCTGTTAACGTCATGTTTAGACATTTCTATTTCCGATGGCCTACTTTATTTGCTACATTTTTATGTTTTTCCCTCGTGTCAAATTTAATATATCACATTTTATCTAACGATTTCTACTGTACCTTCTTCCCGTTCACATACTCTGCTGTATTCACCACTTCTTTTCTCAAAGATATCCATTCGTATTCTAGCGGATTCCTTCCTCTGTTTCTGTCAGTCGTTGCATTACGGTAACTTTAAGCTTATCGAAAAACTGTGGGTCTTGACTTATTCAAGTTCCGTTTCCTTAATCTGCTACCGTTTGCTGTCTCTTTAGTTGTAAACCGCAGCTCGTAATCAATAAATTATTGTAGGTTTGCGTCTGCACCAGGAAATGTCTTATAATTTAAAATCTGGTTTCGAAAACTTTGTTCCAAAAATATATTATTCTTTCATGATTCTTAAGCAAGGTACTGGCGATGATTACATTATACTCTGTGCGAAATTCTATCAGGTGGCGTCCACTTTCATCCCTTCCCCCAAGCCTTTGTGTTCTTACTGTTTTCCTGTACATGCTACCGTATCACATTTCAAATTTTTGTCTCGCTTAACCATCAGAATAATCTCTTTTGCCGTACATTGTTTCAATGTGTTAGGAGATAGTGAACAATCATGAACGGTAGTCATGAAATCTGTTTATGGTGAAATGAGAAAACATGAATAATGAAATATGTGAAAGAGTACATTGTACAGAAAATGAGAAATTGGTATGTCTTCACCCAACTTCGTCTTTCCTTCACTGAGGTGTAAGATATAGTTATTCAAACACACCGGTCGTTTCAGTGGGTCCCGCCCCGTACCACAGTGGCTGTCCGTCATTGGCTACCGCTAGCCTCTGCCGCTTCCAGATGGGAACGCAAATTCCGCGAGCCGCCGCGTCAAAGCAGAAAACGCTTGACGCTGCCGTTGCCGCACGACGCGCTGCCGCACTCTAGTGGGAACCGGCCTTCTCCTGGCCAGAGTCAGCCAACCAAAGATACTGTCATGAGCAAAGACTGTTTACAATTCACTGGGAGAGAGGGATCGACAACGGCGCACGTCTCAAAATTTTCCGCTGTCCAGTCATACATACACCACATTTTCCATGAAATGCCCGTGGGTGACGTCAATGTCCCGTTCCAATCGGTAATACAATTAAAGGGCCACTTTTTCGAAACTCCGTAATTACCTCCCATTGCGAAGCAGAAGTGTAGCTTTAACTCAACGGTGCCTACAAGCGTCCTCTGTAAAAGCGGATAAGCGTGGTGCCTTGCGACGCCTCTCGCTCGGCGTCGCTTCAAGAAACAAGCTGTCGACACACGAAAAAAAAATTAAAAAAGACCAGACCATAGCTCAAAAGCTAATGTGAGATGTACGATGAATGATGTCCCAATGATACCAAATTTCAACACACTTTTGCATAACGCTATTGTGGTGGGTACACATATCGATAATGTCGTTGAAAATCTGGAAGATTCATTAGATGTGGGCTAAAAATCTAAACAAAACTGATACACTAAAGTTTAATATTCTGCAACATTGGCCCAAAAATTAATATCAAACAAATGCATATCTTAGTATGAAATGGGACGCGAAATTAAAGCGTCACCCATCCACAAGGATCAGCTCAGTTTGATGGTAAATATAAGTTTAATTTATTGTTTTGTTTATGTATTTGTAATATTTTGTTATGTTTGTAAAATATTTAAAGTTTGTATTTTTGTTTTGTATGTTTCATGTTTGGAGAGAGCAGCGCAACTCGCGGAAACAGCATCTTCACTGCCGTAACCAGAAAGATAGTTGCTGGCCACTAGACATCGTACGTCAACGACCAAAGAGCAGCAGAAGATCCTGTGACGGGTTGTTGCGTCGAACCTCCAACATTCAAATAAATAAAAATTTGTAATTTTCCGTTGTAATGACGTCACAGAATGTTTAGTTCATGTTGTATTTTGTTCAGTTCTGTTTTGTCGAGTCTGATGTTCGCATCTGTATGTAGCATATACAAAGACAATAAAACAGTGTATGCTCTAAAGCTTAAATACGTGTTCGAGAATTATTTGTGAAGAGTTAAATTGAGGAAGAATTATTACTGAATTTTTCCGAGATATTAATTTTCAGAAGAGTTTGATTTCGATTTTTGAATCCTAAAGGTTTTACAGATTGATTTTAATATGGGAAAATTAAGATAACTTGCAAGAATATAATTTCCAAGAAGAAACAAACGACATCTAAATTTCAAAAGTTTGCGCAAACCAGCTGAACTGAGCGACGTAATTTTGGACAAACGACTTAACTGATGGTGTTTTAATTACAGTTTCGTTCAAGAATCTTTTACAGAGAACTTTAAAAGAGTTTAAATCATTTTTAAGTGTTTTGTAAACGACGTAGGTGACGAAGTCTGCACATGGTCATATTTCAAACAAAAAATCATTGAGTCATACACGTCGTTACACTAAAAGTCCCAGTACCGAAAATAGTTTATGATCCCTTTACCGCCCATAGTTACAATGCAAACAAATATGCACCACTTTCTTACAGGAATTCTCCTACACTTTACACTATCACAATCAGAAATGAAATATGGGCTAAACTATGGCTATAAATAAACGGTTAATTAAAAAAGATAATTAAAAATATAATTATTACAAGCTAAATATTGTACGTGGTGCGTAACATAGTCTACGAACACATTCTGTCTTATTAATTGCGTAGGTGTTTTGGATGAAGTAATTTAATTAAAATGTAATTAAATTGTTTCTTGCAGCTTAGTTAATTATTACAAAATACAAGCAAATACCTCAGTACACTTTCATAGGACATTCCCTTTTGTACCGTAAATATTTAAAATATTAATTATTATGTTGAACTTGAGTTAGACAAATATTTTGGTGCTTCAGCTTCCCTCACATGTTAATTACAGAGCATATCTGCGTATCAGTAGAATCGTCTTCACTTCCTTTTTAACATGCCACATCATGCTTCCCTGTACTTATAATAGTTTGTTCTGAGGATGGGCAAATGTGAACAACGAAAGTGTATTCTTTGTTCACTGCTGGTGCATGACCACATCAATGACATGTAAAACTTGTGAGTGCAACAATTTAAAATCTGAAGGGAACAACATGATATACAAAAAGACATAAGAGTAAATTTATTTTACATGAACCTCTTCATGTGTGACACGGTAACACTTTTTAGGCAGATTAAACACTAAATTATAAAGAACTGTATGAACTTTTAACCAAATAGTGCCTGTGCTTCTAATGAGCTGGTTAAACAACAAAAACGAATTTACAAAACCAGTTTCTATTGCATTAAATGCCCTTTCCTGTAGTCTTTTGCACTGCTCCACAAACTTTCTTCATTCGCTGGTTGAAATAAAATGTTCGATGAGCTATTATCATGTCAAATTCACTCACGAAACACTCGATACGTCGAACCGCTTGCCGTTAGTCGTTCGTGCTCATCTTCCTGCGGTACTGACAGACTCAGTGCAGCCACCCTTATGCCTGGCAACCCAGATCACTCTCATAAAAATACAAACACAGCCCATGAGCTATATGGTCTTCTAATCTAAAAACCTTCCCCACAGTCGAGGATATGGAAGTCCACACTCTGCAGACCAAACTCTCACGACAGAAAAATCGTCAGAAAGGAAGAGAAAACACATGACCAGCTCCTGTGCTGAGAACAAGACATGCAATTGCAATTACCTCGTATGAGAGTCTGCATGTTCCAGCATCGCAGAAGTCACACCCGTGAGCGGCCGCTGGGCAAGCGGTAGACTGCGCATGTTTGCGCGACATTGTTGCGATGATGGCAAAAGCCTCGCCCAACGACTCACCGTGCTTTTGCCCACTGTCAGGTCTCCATAGACATTCTGCAAGCTTATGAATATCTGCGATGCACTGGTTTTCCGCAAAAGAAACCCAACGACAGCTCATCGCATGGAACTCACCGCCGTTAGAGAAGCCATTTTGAAGGCTACGTATGGGAATTTGATGAATGTATAGTTGGTAAAGCGGAAATACTCCACGATGTCCCACAACAAATTCCGCATTTTTTTTTTAACCGCGAAGAGAAAAAGTGTTGTGGTGCTTATCATACTCCTCTAGTGCGCAGTATGTACACTACAATCAAAACGAATTGAAATCAACTCAATGAATACCGTATTTTACGAACTATAAGACACTAAAGACTATAAGATGCACCTTAATTTTCAGGATTTTTTAAAATAATATTTTTAACATTTTTATTGTTAGTGTGCAAAGCCACACTAAAAATAATTCTTAGTTTATAAAATCGAACAGACTTTTAAAATCCCTGGAAACCGTAACCTTCTAGTTTTGGCGTTTTTGCATTCGATGCTCTATTTGCACGCTTAGTCTTTCCCATTTTTCTCAGTTCTACTTTACTAGCCCGCCAATCGCTAGCGGTTGTTTCTGTTGGTGTAGGACCGAAATGCCCCTCAGCCGCTCTAACTCCATGTTCTTCTGCATATGCTATTACTTTCAATTTGTAAGCCGCATCATATGAATAAGTTTTATTTATTTTTCTTTTTTTTGCGTTACGCAACTAGCTACTAACAAACTATTGTACTGTTATAGACAACACAAATCACTTTCAATTCAAGATCATTGGCACAATACGCTACAACGACGCAATGACGCCTCATAAGCTAGACAGTGTTCTGCGTTTGTGGGGTGGTAGTGAGACAGTGTTAGCAAGCTTGTGAGGACGCCGATTCAAACCCGCCCCCGGCCAACCCGATTTAGGTTTTCCGTGATTTCCCTAAATCGTTTCAGAAAAATGCAGGGATGGTTCCCTTGAAAGGTCACTGCCGATTTCCTTCCACATCTTTTCCTCATCCGATGGGACCGATGAACTCCCTGTTTGGTCTCTCCCCCAAATCAAACAAGGAACCAAGCTTTTGAATACCCGCAACTTACGTTTCGTCGCATCGGTGCACTGCTGCCACCAGATGAATCCAGTGCTACAAGATAGAGACAGGTTTCCCGCTGCATCGAATGTACGCCCATTTTTAAGACTGGCATGAATTTTAAAACAAGCACAGGACATTGTTGGATTAGTTACGAGTATATGACGCATCTGAATTTGGGCAGCAATATTTCGACGGGTAAAGTGAGTCTTATAGCCCATAAGATACGGTACATACATCCAGTGCTACCTCAGCACGCCATAAGATTATGCACAGGATTAACGGACAACTTTCAGCACCTTAAACTGCGATAAATCACTGATACTGTTGTAGACTGTAACCAGGTCCTCTGTGCGAAGTTCAAGACACATTTTTCCCCAGCAACGGCATTGGGTGGAGTTCCTGACCACACAGTAGTTGCTTCAGAGTATTTAATCGTGAACAGCAGAGAGAGAGAGAGAGAGAGGGTTGGGGGGGGGGGGGGGGGGGCAGTGAGAGAACGTCAACCGCAGTGGCTCGTTGCCGGGGCGACGCGGTCGCTCTCCTCCGTGGCTGCGGCCCGCAGTACCCGGCTCCACAAGGCGTGGCTTCCACTTGTCGCTCCCTCTAATGGCCGGCAATGAAATAACAATGACGGCCCGCCACCTCGTTCCGCCTTGGTCCGCTTCTATTCACGCCGCCGCATTCTCACCCGTTCGCTCTCTCCTCTCCGACACCACCCACCCCGTCTGCTACGCACCTGTGCTTACACACACACACACACACACACACACACGGCGCTGCTTCACTCTGCCCTCCACATCCCCCTGGGAGGCCGTGCTGAGGTACGTACAGGAAAGCTCCCTTCCTGTAATCAGCGCCAGAAGTGCCGAGAGTCGCTCCCCTGACATTTTCCACAGTGATTCCACTCTGCTGCGACGCGGCAGTTCCAGTAGGCGACGCCGCGAATTCGGATCCGGTATTCTGCTAGCCGCACTGTTGTGCTACGTCCTTCAGAGGGGCGTAGTACCTTACAACACAATCGTCTCTGTTGTTATTAGATGGCAATGCGCATAGGGACAAGGTCGTAACAACGGAACAGCTACTGCTGTACTATGAATACAACAGCAGGGTGTAGAACTTTTCTCTTTAATACTGAGTAAGCTCTGTGGTAAGACCGCTCTCTGTTTCAGTGCAGCCGTTTCCTTGACATTGCACCAGTGATGGCAGACACAATGATACTCGAGATTATAAGTAAGAACATTAAGGTACCAGCGTTTAGAGAGAATTCTGTCCTGGTATCGCGTCTCAGCTGAAACGTGATAAAGTCGTAACAATCATTTTTATTACTTAGTGCGCCTGACTATCAATCCCTACGAAAACAGTGTCAATAGAACTCTCCAGTACACACTTAAACCAATTCATGACAGTCCTTATTAGCACGTGTGATGTATATTTTTGTGGCTCCACTAATCATCAAGATGAAAACAAAGTTATCCTAAGAGAAATTTCACAAGATGACGGTTGACTGTGACTCGTTTCCTAGTACTGTAATCCGTGAGCTCACCATTTGACTGTATCGTTTTTTATTTAATCAAGACCAAGGTTTCGGCCTTTTATGCCATTTTCAAGTGATTGATTTTATGTCATTAACATGTATTGCAGGACATGCAATATGTGTTAATGAGATAAGCTCTATCACCTCAAAATGGCATAAAAGGCCATTGCTTGGGTTGTAATTACATAAACAACAATACAGTCAAATGGTGCTCGGTCCATTTAAAATTATTGTATGACTGTTCTTCAGTAACATTAAAAACTGTGTATTACATGTTAACAACTGCATTATGGAATACACAGCTGTAGCGGTATATTTTATTAGTGTCGATCGATTTCGGTTTACGAGCAGACCGTCATTGGATCCAAAAACCATCCCAACTATGAAGTGCATAGGTGACATAACAGTTATCAGATGTACACTGATCAACAATTGATATTGGTTATGAGGTTAGCCGGCCGCGGTGGTCTAGCGGTTCTAGGCTCTCAGTCCGGAGCCGCGGGACTGCTACGGTCGCAGGTTCGAATCCTGCCTCGGGCATGGATGTGTGTGATGTCCTTAGGTTAGTTAGGTTAAAGTAGTTCTAAGTTCTAGGGTACTGATGACCTCAGATGTTAAGTCCAATAGTGCTCAGAGCTAATAATTATTTTTAACACCCTGTCTGTACAGATTACTGTTAGTATACACCTGATAAAAACTATGCAGATACCTCTTAGTGATTATCGATATGAGGAGTGTCCACCTTTATGAAGGCTTGAACTCTGCTGGGGATACTTTTAACGAGGTACCTGTACGATTGTGGATGAATGGCAACACATTTCTCCTCAGGCGCTAAAAACAGTGAAGGTATTGGTGTTGGAGACAGGGCTGTCGAGTGATATCAATGTTCTCACTCATTCCAGAAGTGATACACTAGGTTTAGGTAAGGATCCTGAGAACGTCAGTCGGTTTCAGAAATGTTGCAGTCCACTGCTACATCCGAGAGTCGCCGGATACGGGTGCACCCGTCAGTGGAACAGGCGAGAAACGATGACGAAACAAGCAGGGGACTGATGACCACAGATGTTAAGTCCCATAGTGCTCAGAGCCATTTGAACCATTTATGAGGTTAAATGGATAAATCTGCCATGAAGTTTCAAATCGTATTTTCAGCCAATACCAACGATGGAACAATGTACATACGATAACTGTCATTCCACTTAACCAAACGCATAGCTGTGATGGCTTTTGGACCCAGTGACGGTCTGATCACAGAACGAAATCGATCATCGCTAATAAAATATACCAATACGCAACTGTGCATTACATATGGAAGGTCTTAATATTCATTAAAGCTGTGCAACACCTTTCCATAAAGCACACACATCAAAAAGAGTTTTGCATCACCTCGCTTCCGAGACTTCCGGTACTTGTACAGAAAATTGGAATAGAGATCAACATAAACATGATTTCCGCCATTTTCATTGCTCATGAAAACCACACATTGCATGTTGTACCACCATACAGCGAGACCTTCAAATGTTGCGGTCCAGATTCCTGTACACATCGGTACCTCCAATACCCAGTAGCACATCCTCTTTCATTGATGTATGCCTGTATTCGTCGTGGCATACTATCCACAAGTTCATCAAGGCAGCGTCGGTCCAGACTGTCCGACTCCACAACGTCGATTCGGCGTGGATCCCTCAGAGTGGTTGGTGAGTCACGGCGTCCATAAACAGCCCTTTTCAGTCCATTCCAGGCACGTTCGATAGATTGCATGTCTGGAGAATATGCTGGTCACTTTAGTCGAGCGATGTCGTTATCCGGAAGGAAATCATACACAAGATGTGCACGATGGGGCGCGAATTGTCGTCCATCAAAACGAATGCCACGCCAATATGCTGCCCATATTGTTGCACTATCGGTCGAAGGATGGCATTCACATATCGTACAGCCGTTGCGGCACCTTCCACGACCACCAGCGGCGTACGTTGGCCCCACATTGTGCCACCCCAAAACGTTAGGGGACCTCCACCTTACTGCACTTGCTGGACAGTGCGTCTAAGGCGTTCAGCCTCACCGGATGGGCCCCAAACACGTCTCAGACGAATGTCTGGTTGCAGGGATATGCGGCAGTCATGGGTGAAGAGAACGTGATGCCAATCCTGAGCGGTCCATTCGGCATGTTGTTCGGCCCATTAGTACCGCGCTGCAAGGTGTCGTGGTCGCAAAGATGGACTTCGCCATTGACGTCTGGAGTGAAGTTGCGCATCATGCAACCTATGGCGCACAGTTGTAACACGACGCCTTGTGGCTGCACAAAAAGCATTAATCAACATGGTGGCGTTGGTTTCGGGTTCTTCCGAGCCATAATCCGTAGGCAGTGGTCATCCACTGCAGTAGTAGTCCTTGGGCATGACATCGACAGTTCCTGTCTCCCTGTATGTCCTCCATGTCCGAACAACATCGCTTTGCTTCAGTCAGAGACAACTGGACACTTCCATTGTTGAAAGCCCTTCCTGGTACAAAGAACAATGAGGACGCGATCGAACGTCGGTATTGACCGTCTAGGCATGGTTGAACTACAGACAACACGAGCCGTGTGCCTCTTTCCAGGTAGAATGACTGGAACTGTATAGCTGTCTGACTTTGCGTCTAGTAGCTGCTGCTCATGTGTGGTTGTTTAAATCTTTTGGCGGATTTTATGACATCTCTGAACAGTCCAAGGGACTGTATATATGATACCATATCCACAGTCAACGTCTTTCTTCTGGAGTTCTGGGAACCAGGGTGATGCAAAACTTCTTTTGGTGTGTGTATTTCTGAATATCGTAGTTCCAGCGTTGCTAACCCATCAGTAAATAGTAATAGAAAATTTATACACTGAAGCGCCAAAGAAATTGGTATACGCATGCGTATTCAAATACAGAGAAATATAAACCGTCAGAATACAGCGCTGCTTTTGGCAAGGCCTATAAGAGACAACAAGTGTCTTGCGCGTTTGTTAGCTCGGTTAATGCTGCTACAATGGCAATTTATCATGATTAAAGTGGGTGTAAATGTGGTGTTACATTCGGTGCACGAGCAATGGCACACAGCATCTCCGAGGTGGCGATGAAGTGGGAAATTTCCCGTACGACCATTTCACGAGTGTACGGTGAATAAATGAATCCGGTAAAACATAAAATCTCCGACATCACTGCGGCCTGTAAAAGATCCCACAAGAATGGGACCAAAGACGACTGAAGAAAATCATTCGACGTGAAAGAAATGCAACCCTTCTTCAGACAGCTGCAGATTTCATTGCTGAGCCATCAACAAGTGTCAGTGTGTGAACCATTCCACGAAACATCGTCGATAGTGACTTTTGGAGCCAGAGGCTTACGCGTGTATCATGGACGACTGCACGACACAAATCTTTACACCTCGCCTGGGCCCGTCAACACTGATATTGGATTGTTTATGACTGGAAACATGTTGCCTTGTCGGACGAGTCTCGTTTCAAGTTGTATCGAGTGGGTGGACGTGTAAAGGTACAGAGACAATCTCATAAATCCATGGACCCTGTAGGGTACTGTTCAAGCTGGTGGAGATTCTGTAATGGTGCGGGTCGTGTGCAGCTGGAGTGATATGGGACGCCCGATACGTCTAAATACGCCGCTGACAGGTGACATATACGTAAGTCTGATCACCTGTTTACATTGATGTTACAATGTGAATCGCGACTGTCTTGGGCGATTCCAGCAGGACAATGCGACACCCCACATGTCCAGAATTGCTACGAAGTTACTCCCGGAACACTTTTCTGAGTTTAAACCCTTCCGCTGGCCATCAAACGCCCCAGACATGAATATTATTGAGCTTATCTGGGATGCCTTGCAACGTGCTGGCGAGAGAGATCTCAACCCCCTCATACTCTTACACTTTTATGGACAGCCCTGAAGGATTAATCGTGTCAATTCCTTACAGCACTACTTCAGGCATTCGCAGGGACCATACCACGTCGTATTGTGGCACTTCTACGTGCTTGCGGAGCGCTACGCGATATAAGGCACGTGTACGAGTTTCTTTGGCTCTTCAGTGCATGTTAAGAACTACGTTATGCAATACACAATTCTAACAGTATATCTTATTTGAGACGATTGATTTCGGTTTAACCATCCCAGCTACAAATTTGTGTAGTTGATATAATAGTTAAGACATATACCTTGTTCCACAATTGATGTTGATTATGAGGTTGAATGAATACAACGTTACGCTTTCACAGCGAGTACAAATGCATAGCTGAGATGGCTTTTGGACCAAGTGATGATCTGGTCCTAGACCGTAATCGATAGTTGCTAGTAAAATATACCGATAGAGGTGTGTATTGCATCAGGCAAGTCTACAACACCACTTCCATAAAATATTTCTGACTATTATAGTTCCAGCATTGCTAATCCACCAGCAGTCACTAATAATATATATAAAGTCTTTAGAATAAAACCTTTATGGTCACTAAACTGTTCTTCGTACACCCCACCACGATGGTGGAATGTCATCAAACTCACGAAATATTCCTCACAGGTGAAGCTGTAAGGTGTACAATTGATACTAAAAAATAAATTCTGTGTAAATTATTTGTAATTAATACTTACGAGTCTGCATCGGACTTCCCTACCTTGGTAACAGAGAACACAACACCACTTCCAAATGTAAGAAAACGCATGAAATTAGAGTTTGCTTGCTGAGCCGTGGCGGCTGATTTCACCTTCTCACTAACGGTACCTTCTAGCTTGCGTTTCAGCAGGTGGCGTGTGTTATTGCCATGTGCGGTTATCGCTGTCCCGGCTAGGCTTCAAAAGCGACCGCTAGTGCGGCGTCGGAGAGAGCTCCTGGAACGACGCGGTGCAGGAGTCTACGTGTGGTCTTCGCGCAGTGTGGAGCTAGGGCCAGCACCAGGGCTGAGTCGAAGAGAAAGGTTTGATTCGCCTATGCCGTGCGTATCTGATTGTTCAGCTGTGTGCATTGATTTCGGCTCTGCGAACTGTTTGAGCTGATGTTCGTGTTTATATTCATTAAGTCGTCGTCATGCGCGCCCTTGTTATTTGGTTCTAGGACAAATATATTGCTCTGTCTGCTCTGTGTGTTTTGGAAGTGACTTGTGTTAGTTTGCTGACGTGGGTTCTCTCTAAATATCTGCCACGGTTAAAGTTGTGCCTAGCTTTCACACATAATTATATCAAGGGCCTATGAATTATGTAGTTCTTGAAATTTTGCGTCTGTTTTTGAATTGTTTTATGCGAGAGAACAAACTGCGTGAATTTGAATATGGATTTTGAGCTCGCTTATAAAAATTTATCTAGAACTTAGTTTTAATAATTTTTATTTCTGGTTTATTTAAATTTTTTGAAATATAAATTATTTTAAAAGGGCAGTATTGTTAAAGTCTTACCTTCTTGCATCTTGTGTAAGACCATTATTTTTACAGTTCAGTGTAATTCACTATTTCGAAGGCATTTAAGTATGTAAATTTAAAATCCCAAATTAACTTGGAATTTTCCTACTTGTTTCCCTAGACTCGGACGTGCTGTTACTTAAAAACAAAAAGTTTGTTGACAAAACGATAAATAATGATTTTCGTAAATATTGATTTTGGTAATTCTCAGTTTCACTCTCACCACGGTATTCAAAAAGATTCATGTTCATTGCGATAGGATCTGCGACTGTGAGGAATTTTTTAAACATTATCATAACACCTCGAGCTGCCATTCTGTTCATTTTATGTACGATTGTACAATTTTGGCCTTAGGCAACTTTCAAGTACGTAAAGAGGGGGCATTAGTATTACTTATGAATTTAACATGGGAACAAGTCGTATCTTAAAATATACTAGCAGGATTATAACTTGCTTTATGGATGATTCTTTAATGGTATTATTCCATGTACGTGCTTGCTCCTATGACTGCATCTAATTGTCATAAAATAAATACGAAACAGTTTTTCGGTATTTTAGGTGCACGTTATTTTTGAGCAGTGGTTGCAAGGCTTTTATATGTAAGGCCGATGTTCTTAATATAGTTTCACTACGAAGATTATAAATACTTCATAGATATTTGTTAATTAAGCTATATATGTCTTTGTTATCAATTATACATAATCATCGTTCATCATTAGTGTGAATGCGAAACATCACACAAACAGAAGTGGGACATGAAAGGCTTCATTCGATTTTCATGGTTTCCAGCATTGTTTAATTGGAGAACCGGAATCGACTTTAAACATAAGGTCTTCGTAACAAAAGATGACGTGCTCTCACAACAATAGAACAAATATTTTCAAATTATTTTAAGGTAATTATATATAGTCATATTTTATTTTATTAATCACATGCAGTCGAAATAATTTAGAATACCGGCATTTGCGGCTGAATGCAGAACGATTCTATTGCTGCCAACATACACTCCTGGAAATGGAAAAAAGAACACATTGACACCGGTGTGTCAGACCCACCATACTTGCTCCGGACACTGTGAGAGGGCTGTACAAGCAATGATCACACGCACGGCACAGCGGACACACCAGGAACCGCGGTGTTGGCCGTCGAATGGCGCTAGCTGCGCAGCATTTGTGCACCGCCGCCGTCAGTGTCAGCCAGTTTGCCGTGGCATGCGGAGCTCCATCGCAGTCTTCAACACTGGTAGCATGCCGCGACAGCGTGGACGTGAACCGTGTGTGCAGTTGACGGACTTTGAGCGAGGGCGTATAGTGGGCATGCGGGAGGCCGGGTGGACGTACCGCCGAATTGCTCGACACGTGGGGCGTGAGGTCTCCACAGTACATCGATGTGTCGCCAGTGGTCGGCGGAAGGTGCACCGGCCCGTCGACCTGGGACCGGACCGCAGCGACGCACGGATGCACGCCAAGACCGTAGGATCCTACGCAGTGCCGTAGGGGACCGCACCGCCACTTCCCAGCAAATTAGGGACACTGTTGCTCCTGGGGTATCGGCGAGGACCATTCGCAACCGTCTCCATGAAGCTGGGCTACGGTCCCGCACACCGTTAGGCCGTCTTCCGCTCACGCCCCAACATCGTGCAGCCCGCCTCCAGTGGTGTCGCGACAGGCGTGAATGGAGGGACGAATGGAGACGTGTCGTCTTCAGCCATGAGAGTCGCTTCTGCCTTGGTGCCAATGATGGTCGTATGCGTGTTTGGCGCCGTGCAGGTGAGCGCCACAATCAGGACTGCATACGACCGAGGCACATAGGGCCAACACCTGGCATCATGGTGTGGGGAGCGATCTCCTACACTGGCCGTACACCACTGGTGATCGTCGAGGGGACACTGAATAGTGCACGGTACATCCAAACCGTCATCGAACCCATCGTTCTACCATTCCTAGACCGGCAAGGGAACTTGCTGTTCCAACAGGACAATGCACGTCCGCATGTATCCCGTGCCACCCAACGTGCTCTAGAAGGTGTAAGTCAACTACCCTGGCCAACAAGATCTCCGGATCTGTCCCCCATTGAGCATGTTTGGGACTGGATGAAGCGTCGTCTCACGCGGTCTGCACGTCCAGCACGAACGCTGGTCCAACTGAGGCGCCAGGTGGAAATGGCATGGCAAGCCGTTCCACAGGACTACATCCAGCATCTCTACGATCGTCTCCATGGGAGAATAGCAGCCTGCATTGCTGCGAAAGGTGGATATACACTGTACTAGTGTCGACATTGTGCATGCTCTGTTGCCTGTGTCTATGTGCCTGTGTTTCTGTCAGTGTGATCATGTGATGTATCTGACCTCAGGAATGTGTCAATAAAGTTTCCCCTTCCTGGGACAATGAATTCACGGTGTTCTTATTTCAATTTCCAGGAGTGTATATTTCGCGCAAGGAGCGCCAACAAAAGAGAAATTCGGACTCGTACCTAGGCATATAGACGGTCGCTTTTCCTTTGCTCCATTTGCGAGTGAAACAGGAAAGGAAATTACTAGTAGTGGTACAACGTAGCCATGGACTGTACGGTGGCTTGCATAGTATTTATCTACATGCAGTTAAGGCTAAAGGCAAAACAATAGTCAAGACATACACCATTGATGGCGCTGTAGACGTACACTGTATGTTATTTTGAAGCCAGAGGGTGCCGGGCCTGATGCCATCTTTAATAGCCCAAAACATAAGCTGCCTGCTGATCACGATTGCTTTTCTTTCATTATTTCAGTCGCTTGCACGCAACTGGTGTTTTAGATACTAAAAATTAAAGTGGTTACATGCAGTTTCGAACGTTTTTCTCTTCTCGAATGCGTATTTGTTCTAGTAGTACGACACATTTGGCCTAGGTAATTCACGAGTCGAAAATGAATGTGATGTTATTTCAGTGATTACGATATCAAGTCAAATTTACAAGAACTTGCAGTACAAGCCTACTTACTAGTACGACTTTGCACCCCTCTTGCCTAAATGCATGTATTGATCCTTTTGGGGTTTCATAAGGCCATTGTATCCTCTCCTGAGGCAAAATGCCTTATTACTGTTGTTAATTGGCCCTTAATAACATGGTTACTGGCACAGGGACTGCAATGATATCTTAGCTGGTCCCACGCATGTTGCATTGGGGACAGATCTGGGGACCTAGCTGGCCAAAGGAGTAGCTCGACATCACTCATTTCGTAGTGACGCGTGCTGTGTGTGGAAGACCGTTGGCCTGTTCAAGAATTACATTACGATGCTGTTACATGAGAGGTAACACATGAAGACGCAGGATTTCTGTGATGTACGCTAGTGCCGTCAGTGTTACCCCAGCCACTACGAGCAGTGACCTGAAGTCATATTCGATGGCTCACCACGCCGTGACGTCAAGAGTAGCACAGCAATTTCTCTCCAGAACATTCAATAGCTCGGATCTCTCCCCGGTCTGCCACCACTCTAGCAGTTGAGGGTCATCCGAAGTAATACAGAATCGTAGTTCATTAATGAACACAATGAGACGCTATTCATCAGTAGTCCAAGCTACAGGTCACGCCATCACTTCAAATGCAACCGTTGTTTTGTTGTGGTGTTAACGGTAGCCTAGGCATGGGACGATGATTGACTCATCCGGCTGCTGATTGCCTCCGACCACCTTTGTAGGATGACACAGGAAGTTGTGCGGAGTGCATTAATTGTTTTCGCATGGCAGGCGTAGACGTGAAGGCGTGCGGCGTGCTTGATGTACAGGTCTTACCACAAATTTCCAAAATTTTCTTTCCTATGGTCGTCAGACGGAACCATGATCATAGCTACGCCTGCTCTCACGTTCTCATGCAGTTCAACACAGACACTAAACAAGAAGAATACTAAGGTATTTCGTTGGCCGTTCTACTTGTCGCACAGAATTGCAACTCCAATCGTTTCCGTACCAGGCGATGGTGTGGACGAAGTTACAATGATATCCGACGACGTATTCTGCGTGCTTCAATCTTTTGTGAGATAGTTTATTTATACAAAAATATCATTAGCAGCCCCGCAAAAATGTCTGAAGATTATACTATCTCAACGTAAAGTAAACGACTAAAGTACAACTCGTCGTGGCGTATTAGTGCACCACACAGTTTTCGACATTCGACTGTGTCCATACAGTGTCTCTCCTACTTCTTAACACATCTCACTCATCATGGAGGATGTGGACTAAGATTTTCAGACCGGCAGAAGCCAAAACATGATGATGTACCAGAGGCGTATCAGCATGGTAACTGCCTTAAAGTCATTTGCAACTGCGTGTAGTCTACACGGATCTGTTGAGAGATTGAATGAATAATATACAATAATTCTGCACCTTATTAACCTAAGTTTCCCAGGTATGTACAGACATAAGAGCAATGTACCTTAGGTTCAGTTGATTTAGGTAGTGGATCTGTTAAGACGATAGCTTCAAATAATGCATGATAGCTCCAGTGATCTGTCATCAAACTCTGGTTTAGTCTTGAAAGTTTATGCATGATTTTCTGTGTGCAATATTATGCATATTACACTACAAGATTTTTAGCGAAATAGTCATGAAACAAATGCACCGAAAACTTAAAATCATTGGGGAACTCGGCACAGCTGTTCGTAGTCTAAATGCAGATATATAATCAAACAAGATGAGTGAGTGTAACGTTGTTACCGTCACTGAATAATACGAAATTGAACGTTGAATTTGGCCACTGTGTACAACGATAATTACTTCACAGCGAGAACAACAATCTTAGTTGTGTACCAGGTTATGTTCATTATCAGTGGGTCATCTTAACATGGAAAAGTGGTTGGACAGAGATTAACAGGTATTTATTTGCTGCAATGACAGACATGAATCACATAACTCACCAGAGATCAAAGTTCTCTAGTACCTAAATCAAATTACAAATTGACCCTAGTGTGGAAGACTGTATGGTGAAAGCACAACAACGTCTGCTCAAATAGGCAGCCTGCAAAATCAAAGTTAATTATAAGTATTACACAATTTCTAAACAAACTGAACAACGTCAGTTGCACGGCAAAATAAGTAGACAACAAAATGCCTAGAATGTGGTTCGTGCTACCAGAACTGCAAGACTTAAGTTTCCCGAAGAACAGCTAACTTGCGCTGATCAGCATCAGAAAGTAGCCTGCAGAGAAAGCGCTCAGCATGGTGGTCTAGAGGAGACGAGCCCAGAATATTAGTACACGACCTTCAACTGCCTGACTTTTTGAAAAGTAGTGTATGGAGGGGACGACCCGTGTCACTTGCCAACGTGACGGACAACAGAGTTGCTTACTTCACGAGAAAACAGCGGACTGCAGCAGAATCTTCTCCCTGTTTGGGTACAAATTGCACATTAACACACACGAGGTTGGTGGCAGAAAATGAAATAATGTCGCTTAGCGATAGATGACACAAATGTCACGGCCTTCCTGAGGTTCTCCTAAATCACTTTAGACGCTATTCAGTTTACAGACGACCACCTGTCCTAACTTGCTGTATGGGCAATCATTTGTCAGTATATTTGACATTTATTTACTTGTGTTAAGCTAAAAAATCTGCTACTCTTGTAATATGAATCTTGGACAGATCAGTTACTGTTACTACTCTCATTGATGGTATTACACTGTTTGGTAGAAGCTTTTGCCTCTGTGTAGCCCGTCATAGTACATGTTAGTGGCTGCCTGAATGGGAATTAAACCTCTGAAGTGTCTTACTGCAGCTGTACTACCTGTTCCCCAAACCAACAGATGCAGCCACGAAGGGGTACTAAGAAATATTCGAAACAAGGGCAACAGGTAATGTCACGATAAGAACTTCAAGTGGAAGATGTGAGGTATCGCTTCCGATGATGAAAAACTAGCGAGTCAGTGTCCCACTATGGGATGGTGTTTCACAAATGTGTATCGTCGGCCCCTTGCCCATACGTACCAGTTACGAACTTCCTCTTCGGTCAGCGGTGAGACATTGTGTGCAGTGAATTCAAATAACAATGCACCACGAAGATGTCTTTCGAAAACTAGGACGAAAAGATGGGTTATGAAGTGCTTTCATTCGACAAGTATATTCGTAGGTCATCATGACATGATAACAGGATTTGTTTAATGGAATGAACACTCTAATGAGGACAGAATATGGACTGAAAGTAAATCCAAGAAAGACGAAAGTAACGAGAAGCAGCAGAAACGATGACAGTGACAAAATTAGCATCGGAATTGGGGATAACGATGCAGACGAATTTAAGGAACTCTGCTGACAAGCACTGCCAAAAAGGGCATTCCTGATCAAGAAAAATTTGCTAGTATCAAACATAGGCCTTAATTTAAGGAAGAAATTCTGATGACATGCATTGGAGGACAGCATAGTACAGTAGTGAATCATAGACTGAGAAAACCAGAACAGAAGAGAATCGAAGCATTTGAGATGTGGTGCTAGAGAAGAATGTCGAAAATTAGGTGAACTGGCAAGGTAATGGAAGGAACATATGGAAAGCACTGACAAGAAGAAGCAGCAGTATTGTAGGAGATGTGTTAGACAGCAGGGAATGACTTCGAAGGCACGAGAGTTAGCTGTAGATGGTAAAAACTGGGGGGGGGGGGGGCGGGGGGCTGGGACAGAAACTGGAATACATCCAGCAAATAATTGAGGACGTAAGGTGGAACAGCTACTCTGATATGAACAGATTCACGCAGGAAAATACTGATAACGTAAAAGGAGAAGACTGATGACTTTAGAAAAGAGTAGATCGATCTGAAACAATATGGGCACATTAGGAAATGCAGCTGCCTCATGAGATTAATTATAAGCAAATTAAGGAAATTTAATTTGGCGAACAATGTAGTACCATACGATGTACTTGTAAGATTGATTCTTGGGTATTACCTATAAGCCTTCGACTCTTTGTAGTTGGAAGACGTACAGAAAATCCAAGGACGATTCGTACTTTCATTATGGACCTGTCACGGTGATACGGAGATGCTCAATCAGCTCTAATGGCAGACACTAAAAGAGAGGCGATGAATATAATTGATGTGACTGCGGCTGAAAGTCCTACAACATATTACTTCCTGTCAGAAACATCTTGCACAATGACCGCTAAGAGAAAATCAGAGAAATAGCAGCTCATACGGAGATCTATCGACAGTCTTTCTTTCGACGTGCCATTCGACGATGGAGCAGGGAAAGGGAACTGATAGTGGAGCCTGAAGTACTCTCCACCACACGTCATAAGATATCTCGTGGTGTATAGATATAGATGCAGACACGAAAAGGAACGATCACGTAAAATCATTGGTAGAAAGATTGAGTGGAAGACTTGAAATTGGTTCAAAGAGTCCTAGGAAAAACCCATGCATTTGAGAAGGAAATCCGATACGAGAAGCCATCGCGGTCAACTCTGAAATACTTTAGCTGTGTTTGGAGTAATAAAATAGACATAACAATGGGCACTGAATGGATCCCAAGGCTAGGGCTTAGGATAGCAGTAGGGTCTAGTCTGTACAAAAAAACAGAAATAACCGTGTAGGGACGATGAGAATGAGTGAGACTGCCGTCCCTACAGATCCATCAGTCACTCTGTCTTCGTTCAGTACGCGAATGGAATAGGAAAAATGTCGATAATATTGGATCGATGTATCTTCCACCACGCACTGTAAAGTGGCTTAGGAAGTATATTCGAAGACAAAAAACTAATGGACCAAGAAAGAATTAACGAAATTTCACGGAAATCGGTAAATATGATGTACGCGTAAGGACAAGTAAATGATTACAATTTCAAAAAAATTGAGTGAGTTATTCAAAAGAAAGACATTGACAAACTGAGAAAGTCAACAACGCGTTGGTCCAACTCTGGCCCTTATGGAAACAGTTATTCTGCTTGGCATTGATTGACAGAGTTGATGGATGTTGTTCTGAGGGATCTCGTTTCAGATTCTGTCGAATTGGCGCGTTAGATCAAGATTCCGAGCTGGCAGGAGGGTCCGTCCCGTAATGCTCCAAACATTCACTAATGGGGAGAGATACAGTGACCTTTCTGGCCAACGTAGGATTGAGAAAGAACGAAGACAAATAGTAGCAACTCTCTCCGTAGGTCGGGTCTTGCTGAAATATAAACCCAGGATGCCTTTCCATGGAAAGCCGTGTGGCCCCAGACCATCACCGCTGGCTGTCGGGCCCCACGGCGGCCGGCAGTCAGCCTGGTAACCCACCACTTCACGGGGCGCCTCCACTCACGTCTTCGACGGTCATCGGGGCTCAATTCGAAGCGGGAGTCATCAGTCAATACAATTCTGCTCCAGTCAATGAGATTCCAAGCGGAAGACGTACCTGGAGACGCCCTTGACAAAGGTGGGATACCAAAATGACAGTCGCCGTCCATACGGCCCGAAAACAAGGAGTGATGATCTACGGTGCCCCTTCATCAGATTTGGTTATCACTTGAAGCACCATTACAGTACAGAGGTCCGTCAACGATACTGACGCCCCGCTGTGTTGCCCTCCATAGCAAGCCATCCCGGGCTTACAAACCAACAAAATAGTGCCAGCTCGCATACGGCAAGACTTCTTACTACTTTTCTTCGTGCTTGCCTGACGATACTTTGAGATCGTTTGGAGAATTGCTGGCAGCTCTCGTCAACGAGCTCGGTGTTTCGAAACTGTAATGCGTCATTTGGACAGAATCTAGCACGATATCCCTCGGGAGACATCCAACAATTCTATCAGACAATGTATACATAAGGCCGAGAGGTGGGCCAACATGTTATTGACTTGCTCAGTTTGTGAAGCTCTTTCTCTTTAATAAATTATCCATTTCTCTGAAATTGTAATCATTTGTTTGTACATGTACATCAAATTACCAATTTCCCTCCCATTCACATAATTCCTCTGTAGTGTCTCTTATCTTAACCACACGATATAACTTTTCGTTCAGTAGGAAAATAAAAAATCTTTATTGTGGGTAACCTGTTTCGGTGAAATTAAGTTACCATCTTCAGATCTGTAATAAAATTATAAGAAGTGCAACAAACTGTTATACAAATAATGGAGCATTAACTCACAGAAGAACCAAATAACAACATACGTTCATGAAGATTATTACATACATTTTGTGCCAGTTGGACACAAACTCCTGTAACAACATTCATGAAGGTATGTTGTTATTTGGTTCTTCTCTGGGTTAATGGTGCATTATTTGTGTGAAAGCTTGTAGCACTTCTTGTAATTCTGTTACAGATCTGAAGTTGATAACGTAGTTTTACCGAAACGTGTAATCCACAACAAAGTTTTTTTAGTGAGCTCGGCTAAGAAGTTCTTCGTCTCCTACGTAATCACTACAGTTCGCCCCTCAGAGCTCTTCGAGAGTAAACTAATAAAAAATCTGTCAAGCAAATGTCATTTAAGTACCAGGTGAACATTAACCAGAGCATTTGCCTTCCACGTAACTTCATGAACAGCAACAGGTCTTTTTTGAAATGTATCCCATAAATTTTTGTACCTTCCACTCTCTGCCCTCAAACACTGTTCAACAATGTATGACAATGCATCGTTTATGTTAACGTTTAACTATTCAACACGTGACCCAAAACCGATTTTGACTTTCTCTTTCTAGCACGAAGTGCAGGTACCTCGGGCAACGTAACTCGTCCACGGCTGGAATTGATAGTAAACAAGTAGAAACACAAGGAAAATGTGCACCAGTCGTTACTATTCTGCTAACTTACATTCTCCACATAAGAGCAGTAGTTCCACCTTCCCTTCTTCAAAAAAATGGTTCAAATGGCTCTGAACACTATGGGACTTAACTTCTGAGGTCATCAGTCACCTAGAACTTAGAACTACTTAAACCTAACAAACCTAAGGACTTCACACACATCCATCCCCGAGGCAGGATTCGAATGCGACCGTAGCGGTCACGCGGCTCCAGACTGTAGCGCCTAGAACCGCTCGGCCACTCCGGCCGGCTTCCCTTCTTCGGTTTTCACTGTACTCATACGTATAACTAAAGACAGTTCAGTGAGTGAGCAGTGCGCATTTTCCGTGTGTTTGCAGTTGCTTTTACTGTCAGCTGCAGCGAGTGGCAGAGTTACGTTATCCTGCATACACGCACTGTGTGCTTATAGAGGGAAGCCAGATGTCATTTAATATTATGTTTTTAACAACGTCATGTTTACGTGAATGGTGCACTGTGATACACTGTTGATCAGTCTTGAGGTGAAGTAGTAGGTAAGCAAATAAAAAAAAATCGGTCCTTGTTTTTAAAGGACGTACTGCTGTTCATATCTTCGTAACCAACGAAGAAACCACAAAGGCAGTCATGCTTGGTTAAGAGCTCGCTGAAAGCGAAACAATTAATTGATGCTTTTCTTTTCATTTTTGGTATTGGGCGAGTAGTTATTCGAGTTGATCAAGATAAATGGGGCAAACGAAACTAAACTCTTCCCGAACAGGCCAGGAAAGGCCCAACGGTACCGACCGGCCGCCGTGTCATCCTCAGACCACAGGCGTCACTGGATGCGGGTATGGAGGGGCATGTGGTCAGCACACCGCTCTCCCGGCCGTATGTCAGTTTCCGAGACCGAAGCCGCAACTTTTCAATCAAGTAGCTCCTCAGTTTGCCTCACAAGGGCTGAGTGCACCCCGCTGGCCAACAGCGCTGGGCAGACTGGATGGTCACCCATCCAAGTGCTAGCCTAGCCCGACAGCGCTTAACTTCGGTGATCTGACGGGAACCGGTGTTACCACTGCAGAAAGGCCGTTGGCCAGATAAATGGGACACCCTGAATATACGTATTTACAATAGTGTACAAAAAATTTAATAACTTTGTCAGCTCCGATACCCTGCACTTAAATCCGTTTTACTGTTTGTGGTTGTAACGTCCAAGAAAAACCACCGAATCAGCAGACCATATTTTTAGCCTGTGTGTATATGAAGAATAATCTAGCTAAAGAGGTGAGCAGAGTCCCTGGAGAAGCTTTCCTTTCTTTCTCTTGTGCCACTTAATAGGAAGAAGCGGCGTCGAGAAGGCTTTGCTGTGAAACCAGTGCCAGACCTCTAGAACGTAGAAGCCGGAGCATCTCCGGACCGCAAAGACAAAAAGTGCTTGTTCTTTGTAGTGAGGGGTGGAGTGAGGAGGGAAGCCGCTGGACCGGTCTTCAACAAGCGGCGACGCTAGCCGACCCAGTTCCCGGCGGCAGAGTCTCTCATTAGCGTCCGGCACTGCTGCCGCCGCCGCCACCGCAGCCGCAGACACGGGCCGAGCGCACCTGCTGTGTTTTTGTCGGCGCTCCCGGGAGACCGGTGTAGGTTACCCGGACCTGGCCGGCGCAGCGGGATCGGTTTACTGGCACGACTCCACGGCGGGGTGTGGGTGACGCAAAGGTCGCACCCGGCAACCCGGCAGCCGAGATAACGTAATATTATCCTAGGAAGCTTGACAGTCTTCTCTTCCAAAAGTTTATACCTTGTCACTTCTTTCATTTTCTAAAATATAGTTATAGAGACTTGAGTTGCCTGTTCTGTCGGAAATGTCCAACTGAACAGACACTACATATCAATGTAAATATGAGCGAGGACGGGTCAGATACTTTCAGTGCTGATGCACCGTATCTTCCGAACCCCTGCGGGACTTTGCGAATGCTACGATCATTGGGGCTACAGGATTGAGGCGCTACTTGCCATTAGCCTGATGTGTCTTTTCAATTTTTTGTTTATTATGACTTTACCAATGTCATTCGAATGTTGGTAATTGACCCCCTCCTCTTTTGTAAATCTAGGTTGTTCAACAGCTCAAACAGATTCTTCATATTGTGACCAAACCAAATAAATTTACAGTAAATTATTACGATTGGCGTGCGTCCCTGATTGACACTGTAAGTCCTTACAAATTATTATTAATAGCTGTTGCTGTGGAAACTTAAGCGAATGATTTCATTCAGTGAGTCATCATGTTCTTTATACTCGTAAATGTGAAATTCACTGTATTATTCTATGTTTCTCAGCTTTATCGACCACTTCTCGTATTGGATTATCTTACTTTTCTTGCCTTCATTGCCGCTTGTCGTTGAATTCAGCACTCTCGAAAAAAAAAAAAGACAATGAACTAAAATTATGCCAAGTTCTTTGACCTGAGTGACTTGTAATATAACTTGCAAAACGATTTACACTCTCGTCCTTATACTACAGGTTAATCAGAATATCTCATACGCGATGACTTGCCTACTTGCAATCACCTTGTAACGAACTCAGCTGAAACATTAATAATACTCAGAACTGAACGTATTTAATGTCTTTTTGGCGATAGCATAGTTTCGCTTTCAGTTGTTGCAGTAAGCGTCCTACACAAGGCCAGCTTTTGTCTGCTGCTCCTCCACGGAGTTCTATATTTCCACAAGTTTATATCTTTGCACTTCGATTGTAATGAAATTCTTCTTGGTAGAACGAGTCTCAACAAGCGTTTTACCTCTACTATCCCCTTTGGGATACAAGTAATGTGGTTAAAAAGTATTAGAAAAATACTTTTAATCGTTTAGTTCAATATCTTCTTTTTCATTTTAAGTATATTTTTCATCTCAAGTACGTTACAGCATCTGATGAGGACACTAAAGCTAAATAGGACGTAAAGTTTACGGAGCCCCATTGTCAACTTTTCTTCTCTTTCCCAGGTTTATCGTTCTACCCCAAGTGATATAATATTATTCACTGTTAAGCCATTTGAACTATTCCTCAGCAACAATTCAGCAATGAGACTCAAACGTTGATTGGTTATTAAGAAGTGGGTGAAAACTGTGGATACTTGACAAACTTGACAAACTTAGCTCAGTACTTGGCGATGCCTGGGTATCCGTTTATTCAAATTCTATGATTCCATCTCCTCCTTCCCCCTCTCACTGTGTATCACCTCCGCCTCCATCTCCTTCTCCCCTCTCTATGTACCCACTTCCTTCCCTCCCCATTCTCTCTTCATCTTCCGCTTCGCTCTCTGTCCATCTGCTCCTTCCACCTCTGTCCACCTGTTTCTCTCCCTCTGTACATTTCCTCCACCCCCGTCGAGATAAGTTTCCTACTGCCCTCTAACGCCCCTCTCCAAAAATATCTTCTCCTGCCTCCTCTCTGTCCATATCCTCCCCCTTCTCTGTCGTCCACCCCTCACATCCTCTCCATCTCCTCCTGCCACTCTCTGCATCTATTTGCTAACCTGTCCTATGTCATCTTTCTATCTCTCCTCTTTCCTTCCTCAACCCATCTCCTCGTCTCCCCCTTTTTCTACACACTTCTCCTCTGTCTCTCTCTGTCCAGCTTTTCCTTCCCCGTATCTACCTCCTTTTACCCCATCTTGCCGTCTACCACCTCCACCTACATTCTTTGTCCATCTTCGCCTTATTCTCTCTCACCCTGACCATTTTCTTCTCCCTGTCCCTGTCCAGCTAGTCCTGCCTGTCTGTCAGCCCATCACCTCCTCTCTCCCTTCTTTTTCCACCTCTTACTCTTCCCTTTCCCTCTTCATTTGCCACTCTCTGTCTGTCTCCTCCTCCCCCATATGTGTACATCTTCTTCTCCCCCTCTCTGTCTGTCCATCTCTTTTTCCGTCTCTACATTATCTTCCCCCATCCAATAGCAGATTTCTGCTTCTTAAGCCCACAATATTTAAATCTAAATAGTAACAAGTATGTGTATCAAATCTGGTTGAAATCGACCCACAGCTTTCAAGGGGGGAGAGGGGGAGGGTGATCTCATTGTCTATGGTATGGTTCGTTGCATCTGTTCCAGGCCGACGTCTCATGTCACTTTTTTAACTTCATCATTGATCCATTTACTCAGTTTTTTTAATTACAGAGATGAACTAACCCTCTGACCGAAGATGCTGAGCTACTGTGCCGGCTACATTTGGCTTATGGCCAGACGCAAACTTCCACACGTTGCAACCATGTGTCCATAATCTGTACTCATACATCCATAATGTATGTTACCGTAGAGGGGAAACATTTTACTTGAAATCCACTTGCATGCATGCCTGAAGAAATTTTGTATCACTTTAGGCACTGCAATATCGTATGATGCAGTCTAAGAGTAACGTTTTAACAGTAATTTAAAAGTTAGCGTCTTTGCAGGACTGGAGGATAAATATGAAATGCACATAGTAAAGATATCAGTCTGTATAGCAGAAGTTACACAATACGGCGGATCATTATAGCAAAGAGGAGCAAAGGGCTGCACGAACTTTCACTAATAGTACACCAAGTAAAGTGGCTGGTTTAGAAAAAGATACTTATTTCTAGCGCATGTAATTGTTCAGATGGTCAGACTCTTAATAAATTCATTGCATTACCACATCGAAAAGTGATTTCTATACTACCTTATTGTCAACTTCTCATTTTTAATAGATTGTGGAGAAAAATCACGAGTAATGGTCTTCATAATCGTAAGAGTTTCAGAGCAGCTTTGTATCAAATAGATTGTTTAATATTTCAAGACAGAATTTAATTTGCTAATATAACTTAGCATACACGTGAATTTTACAGATTTAAAAATTATATGAGTGTTAAAAGGTTGTTGCAATAGCCACCACACACCCCTTCTTCTTCTTCTTGTTCTTTTTGCATGATGATCTATGTTATAGGCCTGTTCCGTCTTCTAACCAGCCACCCACGTTTTTCTTGGTGTTGCGACGTATCTAGTATCTAAAGGTTTGAAATTTCTGGATTTTCTTGTCAGTCGCAAATTTGACATTCCTTGTAGTTATTCTAGACATTTCTGTCGATCAAATTTGAGCTTTTCATTATAGCATATATTCCAAGCTCTGCTCTTATATCTTCACTTCTTCGTCTAATCTACTGCAGCCCTTCACACCTCTTAGAAATTTCAGTTTTACTGCTCGGATTCTACTTTACTGCTTTTTAGTTGTTCTCGAAGTTTCGCTTCCAAACAGCAAAGTGGAGGTGTTCATTACCATCTAAAAATTCATTTACGAAATAAGAGATGATGCGTCTCTTATATAAAAGTCACAAAAGTATTTTTATACAGATTCGTGCAGTTTCCATTGGGAGAGAAACGATATGGCACACAGTTTTAGTGGAAGGGGATATTCTCAAGGAACAAGAAGTAACTGCTTCTGTCACAGAAGAGCGGACATAATTAAAAACGGTCCCACTAAATGCGATTTCTTTGCTGCGAAGAATTCTAAGAAGTTACAATTATGTAGTAGCGTCTCATCAGAAATAAGGAACATATATTAGCAAACCAGCAGACAGCAAAGGTCAGAGCCACATTGGTGACAGAGGAAACACTTGAGAACCATTAGCAGATGTAATCAGTCACGTCAACACAGCAGGGAGAAATGGAAGGGAGAATTTCTGTGAGTTACAAATGGTACTTTCGGCAGCAAGGCGGCCGGAAAGGAAGGAAATATCGAGGCCGTGGTTAAAACATTCGAGCTAGTCATTAATCAAAAGATAAAGACGTAACAGATTTATAGCGCCTAAATGCCAAGTCTTCTTCGCCAGCCCATGAATTACGCGGACGTATTAAAGACGGTGGAAAATTATATTGGAAGCGGGGCAGACGTGCTCCATAAAACGATCAGCCCAGATTACCTTTCTGAGTCGAGTCACGCACAAGAAGCGCGTTCTTAGTTTCTGGAAATCTTTACGATCATTCTCAGGCTCCTGTTCCCATCTCCAATTCGGTTTCTGTAATATATAAAGGGTTTTATTGCAGTAAAGCGTAGTATGTGTTGAAATGGGCAGTAAAATAACCACTTAATGAACCAGGGAACCTTTAAAACTCAGAAACGGGGAAAGAATATTCGAGTAACCTGAGGATAAAATAATAGGGAATTCAGTATTAAGACGTTCACTATACCGACACTTCACAATAAGAGAAGTTTTATAAAGGAAATGATCGAGAGGAGTTGAAGAATCTGATATTCCTCATACTACAGGTATTGCTTCTGTAGGAATCGTGAAAACAAAATTAGACAAATTACAGCAAAAATACCAACGCACCTTACTTTTCCCCGCGCTTCATGGAACTAGAAGAAATGCTGACATCCGTAACACGTTGCAACTCTTTCTCATGAACTTCCCAGTGGTTTGCAGAGAATGTGTATAGATATAGATTCAACCCTTCTCTCTGAATTTCAAAATCATTCTACCACCTCTATCCGCTTTCATAACTGCTCGGTCAGCACAGATGGCTGCCAGGAGGAGGATCCGGTTTCGTTTCTCGGTACTGCCAAGGATTTTTTCCTTCATTGAAGAGCAGGTACAGGATGCACATAGTCTCGCAACTGAGGAGCTACTTGGTCGAATAGCAGCGGCTCCGCCGTGTGGAATGTCTGTAAAACTGCCAGGAGAACGGCGTGTGACCACATGTATCTCCATATCGCATCCGCATTATGAGCAAAGCAGAGGACCACACGTTGGTCGGTAGAAATCCTTTGGGCCTTCTCGGCGTGGGAGAGGGGCTAGCTTTTTTTCACAGCACCTCGGAAAAATGTCTAATAAGGTGAAATATGAATGGAGCGCTTGGGGCTATAATCACAAAGAGCAGAGCGGGAACTGTACAAACTATGTAGACTAGTAACATACATTTTTAGAACCTCAATCATCATTTGATAACAATATGATTATTATGCATCTGAAAAAAAAAAAACAAACAAGAATGAATAGATGTGAAATCTCCAGCGCCATCAATTCTGTATCAAATTGGTCAAATATATTCATAACCGTCTTTTATCGAAGAATGGATTGGATCGCTGCGAGGAGGTTACGAAAGGACCATTTTGATTTTAGGGGAATTCGGGACGCTCGAGAAGTAGTTCTGGCTCTGCGCTTCTTAATAGGAGGCCTGTTAGCTAGGAAACATGCACTGTATTCGTAGATTTGGAGAAGGTTTATGATAATACGGAATATAATTAAATGTTTTCCACTCTTCGACATTGAGTTACCATCTACAGTGACAGGAATTACACTATGTGATCAAAAGTATCCGGACATCCCTAAAAACATACGTTTTTCATATTAGGTGCATTGTGCTGCCACCTACTGCCAGGTACTCCATATCAGCGACCTCAGTAGTCATTAGACATCGTGAGAGAGCAGAATGGGGCGTTTCACGGAACTTGCGGACTTCGACTATGGTCAGGGACTGGATGTCACTTGTGTCAAATGTCTGTCTGTACGCGAGATTTCCACACTCATAAACATCCGTAGGTCCACTTTTTACAATGTGATAGTGAAGTGGAAACTCGAAGGGACACGTACACCACAGAAAAGTACAGGTCGACCTCGCCGACAGTTGAAGAGATTCGTAATGTGTGATAGGCAGACATCTACCCAGACTATAACACAGGAATTCCAAACTGCAGGAGGATCCACTGCAAGTACTATGACAGGCAAAAGGTGAGAAAGCTTGGATTTCATGGCCAAGCGGCTGCTCATAAGCCACACATCGCGATAGACAATGTGGCGATCAGATGGCAGCATGTGCCAGCATGTGTAGTGCCAACAGTATAATTCGGAGGCTGTGGTGTTATGTGTGGTCGTGTTTTTCATGGACGTGGCTTGCACCCCTTGTTGTTTTGCGTGGCCCTATCACAACACAGGCCTACATTGATGCTTTAAGCAACTTCTAGCTTTCCACTGTTGAAGAGCAGTTCGGGGATGGCGATTGCATCTTTCAACACGATCCAGCGCGTGTTCATAATGCACGGCCCGTGGTTGAGTGTTTTCAAGACAATAGCATCCCCGTAATGGACTGGCCTGCACAGAGGCCTGAGCTGAATCCTATAGAACACATCTGGGATCTTTTGGAACGCCGACTTTGTGCTAGGCCTCACCGAGGGAGATCGATACCTCCCCTCAGTGCAGCCATTCCCCAAGAAACCTGACTGAACGTATGCTTGCGAGACTGGAAGTTGTCATCAAGGGTAAGGGTGGGCCAACACCATGTTGAATTCTGGCATTACCGATGGAGGGCACCACGAACTTGTAAGTCATTTACAGCCAGGTGTCCGAGTACGTTTGATCACATAGTGCACATTCTGTTTACACGAAGCAGTAGTCAGTATTGATGGAACGGTTAGAGTCAGCATTGGTTATTGATGTCCATAGTCATTACTGACATTTAATTTTTATATTAAAGAGGCAATGAGGAAGACAAAAGATTATCTGGAAGTGGAAACTATTTGTCACGGAAGGAAAATCAGGAGGATGTATCTACTTGATGCCGTGGCAGTAGTCACCGAAGCTGAGAAGGAATTGAGTCGAATGTTTAATGAAATTGAATTACGTCTACAACATATACGCAAACAAAAAGAGAAAATGGATAAAGTCTCCTATTCCGGAAATTGAATAAATTGGAAAGATTTAGCACGGACAGAATTGAACAAATTTCCGAAGCAAAATGGTTTTATATAATAAGAAATAGCCTGTTATATCGCAATGTATTAATTTAAGAGCAGAAAACGGTTCATGAAAATCTATTATAGGAGATAAGCTCTGCACGGGTGCAACATACCAACGAAGCGGACGGCTGATGCTGAATGATTAATACCGTTTTAACGATGTTACACAAGTTTGGTGCTCAGTTATGAATTTAAGACGCCGTGTAACTAGTGGAAGAGAAAAAATGGCTGATAAACAATGTACTGAATCGGAGAGGCATTCTGAAACATCAGGCACTAGCGATACTGTGCCTAAAGCAATAACAGCAGGGAAGACTCGCTGGGGTGAGCCTTAGTATGGGTACATAAGGTAGGTCATTAGCATTGCAACATGCAGCCTTAATGATGAAATGTGGCGGACTTCTGGTAATAAACAGGAATAGGAAACTATTTTAAATAAATTATAAGCTTTATGACGCACGCAAATCATAAAGATTTTCATGTATATGATGCGCCTTAGCTACCATGTAATTCAGAAATGGGAATGCCACTGCTGACTGCAGAGGAGAGAGCAGATAGAGGGAAAGAGTTCATTGAAGGGCTCTATGAGCGGTCAGACTTGTCTGATGACGTGATAGGAGAAGAAACAGGAACTGATATGGGAGAGACAGGGACGCAGTGCTAGCATCACAATTTAAAAAGGGTTGGAAGTCTTAAGATCGAATAAGGCAGAAGGGATTGGTAACATTCAATCACAAATTGTAAAATCATTAGGTGAGGTGACTACAGAGCGACTATTCACGTTCGTGTGTAGAATGTCTAAGTCTCCCGATACACCTTCTAACTTTCGGAAAAATATCATCCACGCAATTTCGAAGATTGCAAGAGCCAATAAATGTGAAAATTATCGCCTTATTAGCTTCACGATTCGTGGATCCAAGTTGATGACGAGAATAACGTACGGAAGAGTGGAAAAGAAAACTAGAGATCTGTTTGATGACAATGAGTTTGGCTTTAGGGAATGTAAAGGCATCAGAGAGGCAATTCTGACGTTGCAGCTTATAATGGAACCAAGATTGAAGTGAAATCAAGACACGTTTATAGGATTTGTAGACCTAGAAAATGCATTCGACAATGTAAAATGGTTCAAGATGTTAGAAATCCTGAGGAAAATAGGGGTAAGCTTTGGGGAAAGAGTACTGCAGTACCGTACTACATGTGTTTGTATTCTAAGAAAAATACCATTATAGGAAAGACTGTTCTACTAACTTAAATTCTCCATAGGCGAGTAGCATTTCTGCCTTTTCTTCGTTGTGTGGACTGACTCACACAAACCTTCAACTGAAGACGGCAACTGAATGACAGGTGACCGTGGTCGAATGGATTTCAAATTGAAGCCAAACATTTGGTCCAAATCGGTTGAGGACATTTTAAAGGGCAATCGTAACTTCTTTAAGCGTCCTAATCGCACCCAGGCTCGCTACAGACTGGAGCCCACGCAGTGGGGTTACGTCATATGCTTCGAATACCTGAGCGCAACTGGCCTTAGAGGATGCCGTCGACCGCTGTTGCTATCGCCCCTTGATAGAAGACTAGTACACATCTTCTTTCGATTGCACTTCTGAATCAAGAATACGGCACATTTATCTGCAAATTAATCGTCTGAGTGATCCAGCCGGGGGACATATTTAGTTAATGTAGTATCGCTATTTGCTCATACTATGATTCCTCTCAGTAACTTCTTGCAGCATCCTACTCGGATTTTTCCTCTCTTATCGTAGAAGTAGTTAAATGTTGTCTCACGACCCGGTAATTTCAAATGGATTGATGAGTTGTATAACAGAAGAACGGCGTGGCTATGAGGAATCCTAGAGCACTGTTACAGCTAATTTCATTATAGAAAATTTCGAGGAGCATGCATTGGCAACAGGCAGCAAAAAAACGAATGTTCGGTTCCGCTATGTAGATGATATATGTTTTGTGGAGCACGGCAGAGATGAATTAGATCGTTTTCAAACCATCCTAACGGGATTAATTCGGAGATCCAGTTTACCATCGAGGGGTAGGAAGGTGGAAGATTAAATTTTAAATAAGGAAGATGGTAGTTTAGCACACATACTTTACCTACACCGGGATTCGAAGCACACCCACAGCGAAAGGGAGGCATGATAAAAACGTTGGCAGATAGAGAAAGGTACATCTGCGAACTAGAGCTGCTTAACGTGGAATGAGAACAAAAGGCCACGCATTGCTCTAGAACGGTTATTCGTCAACTGAGGTAAAAAGACTGTTAAGAGCACTGCATACAAGTCATAGAGATGCGCCGCGCGGGATGGCCATGCGGTCAAAGGCAACTTGTCGCGGTTCGCACGGCTCCCTCGGGCGTGAGTTTGTGTTCTCCTTAGCGTAAGTTAGTTTAAGTTAGATTAAGTAGTGTGGATCTTACCACAAATTTCCAAAAAATTTATATAGAGATGTTCAAGCGCCTGTGGAATCGAAAGTTTCCCTGCCTTTCACTAAGGAAGTCACTGACTGCACAGAAAAAATGTTTGAAAAATGGAAAAATGTGGTAATCTACAAACTTATCCCTAAGATACAGGATCACCTAAAATTGCCCAAGGATACTCCCAAATCACTGAAAAAAGCACCAATTTATAGGACTCCGTGTAATTGTGGAAGGTGCACTTGGATACTACAAAAGGTACAATCAAAGAACGACGAGAGAAGCACAAGGGTAACTGCAGAAGAGGGGAGATTCGCAGATCAGATACTGCGGAATATGCTTTTCAGTCAGGAGACCACCACAATCATTTTGATAGAACTGAAGTACTGGCAGCTACAAGCGGTTACAGTGAAAGGCTGCACAGAAGGCCATAGAGATTGTTATAACACCCCAGGAATTTCAGTAGGAAGAACGAGGGAATGAAATTGAATAACGTCTGGTTCCTGATGCTGAAGATAATATGCACTAGTTTTCCATCATGGAGTGACAGAAATGAGCGGACGACGGCAACTGACAGCGGCCAATTACGTCCAGGTACTCAAAGAAAGGCCCACGAGAAATACAGGCCATGGCGCGTACGTCATAGCAAGTGATACTACAGGTCTCAGGAGTGCCAGCAGCCGTCTTCAGAGGAGAGACGGATTTAGTATATCTTGACAGCGTCGTTTAAATGCACGCAAACTTTCGATAGTACATGACAAAGTTTAAACCTTTAACGGTTACATTTTCAATTACATGTTGATTTTCCTTGGGCCCTGCAGGGAGCCAGGCGTTCGTGAAGTGTGGTGGATAAGTCGCCTAGTGTGGTGCCACAAGTTCGTTGCGTGGCCCGTATCTCTCGTGGACGCCGGCTCTGTGAGAGAACGCGCAAACGGAATTTTGCTGGGTTTTGGGTTGGGTTGGGTTGTTTGGGGGAAGAGACCAAACAGCGAGGTCATCAGTCTCACCGGTTTAGGGAAGGCAGTCGGCCGTGCCCTTTCAAAGGCATTTTGCTGCAGTCAGTAGTGAAACAGGATGTGAATCGGACACTCAATGAAGCTACAATCATTCCTGAAAATGTCCTCTACAGATGGGGACGAAACGTTGGGTTTTACTGTGAAATCCATTCGACCACTGCAGAATAACCCGGAATATTTTGTTAATTGAGACATTTCCGATATTGAAGGTTTACGGTTTACAACTGTTTTCCTTAGGTATCCATTTGTTCAGTGTCAACTCCAGCAAGTGAACCAGTTACGTCGCCCAGGGAGCCTGGATTGTATGACGTTAATGGTAGACTGTGATACGTGTTTGAACAGGTCTTCAGGAAAGAAACTGTATTACTGAATAAATAAATGTAGGGCGTTATTTAAAAAAGACATACTGCTCTTGATTTCTTCGTAAAGGACAAAGTTATAAGAAAGGCAACAGTGCTGGTTAATGTCTCCCTAGCAGCTAAACTACATTTGTAACATACATTTCTTATTTTGCCTCTGGAAAAAAGTTATTTGATGTGATCGCGTAAATGGGACACCGTGTATAAGAATTAGATGTTCACTTCTCTATAAAATTGTATACCCGTGAACCATGGACCTTGCCCTTGGCGGGGAGGCTTGCGTGTCTCAGCGATACAGATAGGCGTACCGTAGGTGCAACCACAACGGAGGGGTGGGTATCTGTTCAGACGCCAGACAAACGTGTCGTTCCTGAAGAGACGCAGCAGCCTTTTCAGTAGTTGCAGGGGCAACAGTCTGGATTATTGACTGATCTGGCCTTGTAACACTAACCAAAACGGCCTTGCTGTTGTGGTACTGCGAACGGCTGAAAGCAAGGGGAAACTACAGCCGTAATTTTTCCCGAGGGCTTGAGGCTTTACTGTATGATTAAATGATGATGGCATCCTCTTGGGTAAAATATTCCGAAGGTAAAATAGTATCCCATTCGGATCTCCGGGCGGGGACTACTCAAGAGGACGTCGTTATCGGAGCAAGAAAACTGGCGTTCTACGGATCACAGCATGAAATGACAGATCCCTTAATCGGGCAGGTAGGTAGAAAACTTAAAAAGGTAAAATGGATAGGTTAAAATTAGATATAGTGGAATTGGTGAAGTTCGGTGGCGGAGGGAACAAAAGTTCTGGTCAGGTGAACACAGGGTTATAAAAACAAAATCAAATAGGGGTAATGCGGGAGTAGGTTTAATAATGAACGCATTGTGGCCAAGATAGATACGAAGTCGACGCCTACCACAGTAGTACAAGTTTACATGCCAACTAGCTCTGCAGATGAGGAAGAGATTGAAGAAATGTATGAGGAGATAAAAGAAATTCACGTAGTGAATGGACACGAAAATTTAATAGTCATGGGTGACTGGAATTCGATAGTAGGAAAAGGAATAGAAGGAAACGTAGTAGGTGAATATGGAATGGGGGTAAGAAATGAGAGGAAGCCCCCTGGTAGAATTTTGCACAGAGCATAACTTAATCATAGCTAACATTTGGTTCAAGAATCATGAAAGCAGGCTGTATACATGGAAGAGGCCTGGAGCTACTGGAAGGTTTCAAATAGCTTATAGAATGGTAAGACAGAGATTTAGGAACAAGCTTTTAAATTGTAAGACATTCCCAGGGGCAGATGTGGACTCTGACCACAATCTGTTGGTTATGAACTGTAGATAAAAACTGAAGAAACTAAAATAAGGATAGAATTTAAGGAGATGGGACCTGGATAAACTGACAGAACCAGAGACTGTAGAGAGTTTTAGGGGGAGCATTAGGGAGCGATTGACCGGAATGGGGGAAAGAAATAAAGTAGAAGAAGAATGGGTAGCTTTGAGCGATGAAATAGTGAAGGTAGTAGAGGATCAAGTAGGTAAAAAGACGAAGGCCAATAGAAATCCTTGGGTAACAGAAGATATACTGAATTTAATTGATGAAACGAGAAAATATAAAAATGCAGTAAATGAATCAGGCAAAAAGAAATACAAACGTCTTAAAAATGAGATCGACAGGAAGTGCTAAATGGCTAAGCAGGGATGGCTAGAGGACAAACGTAAGGATGTAGATGCATATCTCACTAGGGGTAAGATAGATACTGCCTACAATAAAATTAAAGAGGCCTTTGGAGAACAGAGAACCACTTCTATGAATATTAAGTGATACGTGGGGAGGCGCTGGTGCCACCCGCTTTCTCCGTTCGATTCACCCGGATCGATTGTTTCCCTCTGGCGTTGCTTATCTTTGCCTCGTTGACCGGTGATGGTGCTGGTGGGCTGGAGGGCAGACTGGGTTTTGGCTTCGGAACGGCCGGTACGTGTCGCTGCTCAGAGAGTGAAACTTGTGTTTGCGTGGAGTTAGCTGTCTTTGACCGGTGTATGTTGCTCGGAGTGCGGAAGAGGGCCTGTTATTGCAAGTTCTTGAGGCGTGACTGGGCCATGGTCTTTTACACAGGACGCTGAGTAATGTGTTATTCGTTTTGGCTAGTGGAGTTGAACTATGTACCACGCAGCTGTCTATTGAAGAAGTAGACAATCAAGCCTTCTTGTTTTCCACTCGGGCCTACCCGTGTTATCACTAGCTTCTACCTTTTCTTATGAGTGCCAATACTGTATTGGAACTGCGACGTACTGGTAAAATAATATTATCCTTTGTCTTATCGTTGCCCTTTTAAAACTAGTCTGTTTGTGCTGGCGCAATTTTACATATTTTGAAATTTTAGGTATACAGTTAATTCTTTTAACCATATTTAATGTTCCTTTGTCTTGATGTGATCTATCTTGGCAGAATTTTATCTTACTATATTCTGGGGCTGTTAACTTCGTTTCTTTTGGCTGTGACTGTGTGTTTGTTGCAGCACTGCAGCGGGCACCTAGTCATGTCTAAATCGATGTCCGGAGTACGACGCCTTGGCCTACCAGTACCAGAGGGAACGAAGGTTCTTTTGGCCGCGGGGAAAATGGCAATCGATACGGCGGCCACTGAGTTCTTCTGGTTGCAGTGAGTGGGGATCTTGCATTAAGTTTCCTCTGCATTGGGACGCCAAGACGTCTGTTTCGTTTGCTGTACTGCTTATACATTTATCTTCAAAACCATAAAGGATGGAGGCTAGGGTTCTGAATTGTACCTTACGTCCAGCGGGAGTTGAACTTACGTACATGTTAAAGGGAAATACTTGATGGGTAGCGGAAATATGAAATAATGTGATTTGTCCTAATGCGCTTGCCCCTATTTAAAAGAAACTTATTTCACCTTTGTTATTCAAGTGCCCTTTGTTAAATGAAACTGATTTTACCTTTTGTTATTGAAGTGCTTACAGTTAGTATAGAAGTTATAAGAAGTTCTTGTTGGCACCTAATTCAATTAGAAAGGTATTGCGTAATGTATTTTTCTGGCTTGTGAATAAGAGACACACGTAGAAAATTTTTGCTAAATACTGTGCCCTTTTGGTTAAACTGTTCATCAGTAATAAATTAGCTGTATCTTACAAGTCCTGTATAATTGTTATTATTTCACTTGTCACCAGTTTGCACGTAAACTCCACGTTGCATCAAGAGCTCAGATGGGAACCCAGTTCTAAGCAAAATAGGGAAAGCAGGAACGTGGAAGGAGTAGAGGATCTATACAAGGGCAATGTACTTGAGGACAATATTATGGAAACGGAAGAGGATGTAGATGAGGATGAAATGGGAGATATGATACTTCGGGGAGAGTTTGACAGAGCACCGAAAGACCTAAGTCGAAACAAGACCCTGGGAGTAGACAACATTCCATTAGAACTGCTGACAGCCTTGGGAGAGCCATCCCTGACAAAACTCTACCATCTGGCGAGCAAGATGTATGAGACAGGCGAAATACCCTCAGACTTCAAGAAGAATATAATAATTCCAATCCCAAGGAAAGCAGGTGTTAATAGATTTGAAAATTACAGGACTATCAGTTTAATAAGTCAAGGCAGCAAAATACTAACGCGAAATCTTTACGGATGAATGGAAACTGGTAAAAGCCGACCTCGGGGAAGGTCAGTTTGGATTCCGTAGAAATGTTGGAACACGAGAGGCAATACTGACCCTACTACTTATCTTAGAATGAAGATTAAGGAAAGGCAAATCTACGTTTCTAGCATTTGTAGACTTAGAGAAAGTTTTGACAATGTTGACTGGAATAATCTCTTTCAAACTCTGAAGGTGGCAGGGGTGAAATACAGGGAGCGAAAGGCTATTTACAGTTTGTACAGAAACCAGATGGTAGATACAAGAGTCGAGTGGCATGAAAGGGAAGCAGTGGTTGTGAAGGGAGTGAGACAGGGTTGTAGCCTATCTCCGATGCTGTTCAATCTGTATATTGAGCAAGCAGTAAAGGAAAAAAAAATAAAAATTGGAGTAGGCATTAAAACCCACGCAGAAGAAAAACTTTGAGGTTCGCCCATGGCATTGTAATTCTGTCAGAGACAGTAATGGACCTGGAAGAGCAGTTGAACGGAATGGACAGTGTCTTGAAAGGAGAATGTAAGATGAACATCAACAAAATCAAAACGAGGATAATGGAATGTAGTCTAATTAAATCAGGTGATGCTGAGGGAATTAGATTATGAAATGAGACACTTAAAGTAGCAAATGAGTTTTGCTATTGTTGTTGTTGTGGTCCTGAGACTGGTTTGATGCAGCTCTCCATGCTAATCTATCCTGTGCAGGCACCTTCATCTCCCAGTACCTACTGCAACCTACATCCTTCTGAAACTGCATAGTGTATTCATCTCTTGGTCTCCCTCTACGATTTTTACCCTCCACACTGCCCTCCAATGCTAAATTTGTGATCCCTTGATGCCTAAGGACATGTCCTACCAACCGATCCCTTCTTCTAGTCAAGTTGTGCCACAAACTGCTCCCCAATCCAATTCAATACCTCCTCATTAGTTACGTGATCTACCCACCTAATCTTCAACATTCTTCTGTAGCACCACATTTCAAAAGCTTCTATTCTCTTCTTGTCCAAACTATTTATTGTCCATGTTTCACTTCCATACATGGCTACACTCCATTCAAATACTTTCAGAAACGTCTTCCTGACACTGAAATCTATACTCGATGTTAACAAATTTCTCTTCTTCAGAAACGCTTTCCTTGCCATTGCCAGTCTACATTTTATATCCTCTCTACTTCGACCATCACCAGTTATTTTGCTACCCAAATAGCAAAACTCCTTTACTACTTTAAGTGTCTCATTTCCTAATCTAATTCCCTCAGCATCACCCGACTTAATTCGACTACACTCCATTATCCTCGTTTTGCTTTTGTTGATGTTCATCTTATACCGTCCTTTCAAGGCACTGTCCATTCCGTTCAACTGCTCTTCCAAGTCCTTTGCTGACTCTGACAGAATTACAATGTCATCGGCGAACCTCAAAGTTTTATTTCTTCTCCCTGGATTTTAATACCTACTCCAAATTTTTCTTTTGTTTCCTTTACTGCTTGCTCAATATACAGATTGAATAACATCGGGGAGAGGCTACAACCCTGTCTCACTCCCTTCCCAACCACTGCTTCCCTTTCATGCCCCTCGACTCATATAACTGCCATCTGGTTTCTGTACAAATTGTAAATAGCCTTTCGCTCCCTGTATTTTACCCTTGCCACCTTTGGAATTTGAAACAGAGTATTCCAGTCAACATTGTCAAAAGCTTTCTCTAAGTCTACAAATGCTAGAAACGTAGGTTTGCCTTTCCTTAATCTTCCTTCTAAGCTAAGTCGTAAGGTCAGTATTGCCTTACGTGTTCAAACATTTCTACGGAATGCAAACTGATCTCCCCCGAGGTCGGTTTCTACCAGTTTTTCATTCGTCTGTAAATAGTTCGTGTTAGTATTTTGCAGCTGTGACTTAAACTGATAGTTCGGTAATTTTCACATTTGTCAGCACCTGCTTTTTTTGAGATTGGAATTATTATATTCTTCTTGAAGTCTGAGGGTATTTCGCCTGTCTCGTACATCTTGCTCACCAGATGGTAGAGTTTTGTCAGGACTGGCTCTCCCAAGGCCGTCAGTAGTTCTAATGGAATGTTGTCTACTCCCGGGGCCTCGTTTCGATTCAGGTCTTCCAGTGCTCTGTCAAACTGTTCACGCAGTATCGTATCTCCCATTTCATCTTCATCTACATCCTCTTCCATTTCCATAATATTGTCCTCAAGTACATCGCCCATGTATTGACCCTCTATATACACTTTCCACCTTTCTGCTTTCCCCTCTTTGCTTAGAACTGGATTTTCATCTGAGCTCTTGATATTCATACAAGTGGCTCTCTTTTCTCCAAAAGTCTCTTTAATTTTCCTGTAGGCAGTATCTATCTTACCCCTAGTGAGATAAGCCTCTACATCCTAACATTTGTCCTCTAGCCATGCCTGCTTAGCCATTTTGCACTTCCTGTCGATCTCATTTTTGAGACTTTTGTATTCCTTTTTGCCTGCTTCATTTACTGCATTTTTATATTTTCTCCTTTCATCAATTAAATTCAATATTTCTTCTGTTACCCAAGGATTTCTGCTAGCCCTCGTCTTTTTACCTACTTGATCCTCTGCTGCCTTCACTACTTCATCCCTCAGAGCTACCCATTCGTCTTCTACTGTAGTTCTTTCCCCAATTCCCGCCAATTACTCCCTTATGCTCTTCCTGTAACCCTGTACAACCTCTGGTTTAGTCAGTTTATCCAGGTCCCATCTCCTTAAATTCCCACCTTTTCCCAATTTCTTCTGTTTCAATCTACAGTTCTTAAACAATAGATTGTGGTCAGAGTCCACATCTGCCCCTGGAAATGCCCTACAATTTAAAACCTGGTTCCTAAATCTCTGTCTTACCATTATATAATCTATCTGACATCTTTTGGTATCTCCAGGATTCTTCCATGTATAGAACCTTCTTTTATGATTCTTGAACCAAGTATTTGCTATGATTAAGTTATGCTCTGTGCAAAATTCCGCCAGACGGCTTCCTCTTTCATTTCTTAGCCCCAATCCATATCCACCTACTATGTTTCCTTCTCTCCCTTTTCCTACTGTCGAATTCCAGTCACCCATGACTATTAAATTTTCGTCTCCCTTCACTACTTGAATAATTTCTTTTATCTCATCATACATTTCTTCAATTTCTTCGTGTCTATCTTGGCCACTATAATATGTTCACTATGCTGTTTTTAGTAGCTTACCCGCACTCCTATTTTTTTTATTCATTATTAAACCTACTCATGCATTACCCCTATTTGCTTTTGTATTTATAACCCTGTATTCACCTGATCAGAAGTCTTGTTCCTCCTGCCACCGAACTTCAGTAATTCCCACTATATCCAACTTTAACCTATCCATTTCCCTTTTTAAATTTTCTAACCTACCTGACCGATTAAGCGATCTGACATTCCCCGCTCCGATCCGTAGAACGCCAGTTATCTTTCTCCTGATAACGGCCTCCTCCTGAGTAGTCCCCGCCCGGAGATCCGAATGAGGGACTATTTTACCTCCGGAATATTTTACCCAAGAGGAAGCCATCATCATTTAACCATACAGTAAAGCTGCATGCCAGCGGGAAAAATTACGGCTGTAGTTTCCCCTTGCTTTCAGCCGTTCGCGGTACCAGCACAGCAAGGCCGTTTTGGTTATTGTTACAAGGCCAGATCAGTCAATCATCCAGACTGTTGCCCCTGCAACTACTGGAAAGGCTGCTGCCCCTCTTCAGGAACCACACGTTTGTCTCGCCTCTCAACAGATACCCCTCCGTTGTGGTTGCACCTACGGTACGGCTAGCTGTATCGTTGAGGAACGCAAGCCTCCCCACCAACGGCATGGTCCATGGTTCATGGGGGGAGCATAATAAATGATGATGGTCGAAGTAGAGAGAATATAAAATGTAGACTGGCAATGGCAAGGAAAGCGTTTTTGAAGAAGAGAAATTTGTTAACATCGAGTATAGATTTAAGTGTCAGGAAGTCGTTTCTGAAAGTATTTGTATGGAGTGAAGCCATGTATGGAAGTGAAACATGGACGATAAATAGTTTGGACAAGAAGAGAATAAAAGCTTTCGAAATGTGGTGCTACAGAAGAATGCTGAAAATTGGATGTTTAGATCACATAACTAATGAGGAGGTATTGAATAGAATTGGGGAGAAGAGAAATTCGTGGCACAACTTCACTAGAAGAAGGGATCGGTTGGTAGGACATGTTCAGAGTCATCAAGGGGTTACCTGTTTAGTGTTGGAGGGCAGCGTGGAGGATAAAAATCGTAGAGGGAGACCAAGTGATGAATACACTAAGCAGATTAAGAAAGATGTAGGTTGCAGTAGGTACTGGGTGATGAAGAAGATTGCACAGGTTAGAGTAGCATGGAGAGCTGCATCAAATCAGTCTCAGGACTGAAGACCACAACAACAACAACGACGACGACGACGACGACGACGACGACGACGTTTGCCTCCCACTTGAGAACAAAATATTATCCGCACAGTGTTTCAAATGAAAACACGAGACAAGCGACGTGGAGTGAGTAACTAACTTTGACCTTTCTCCTCTTTCACTCTCTACTTTTTTGTTTCATTTCTACACTTTATTATCAGCACCGATAAACAATGAAGAGAAAAGAGATGAAAAACTAAAAATTAAACTAAATAGTGACTCACCCATATTCATCAATTTTCAAGAGTAATCACGTACTTTAACTCATTTTGCACGCTATGGACTTCGTACTGTGAAACCTACAGTACCTCTTTTTAGCCTATTTATCCCTGTTTCCATTTTCTACATTCAAGAGCTAAAGAACTGGTACACCTGGATAATATCGTGTAGGGCCCCCGCAAGCAAGCTGAAGTGCCGCAATACGACGTGGCATGGCCTCGACTAATGTCTGAACTAATGCCGGAGAGGACTGACACCATGAATCCTGCAGAGCTGTCCATAAATCCGTAAGAGTACAAGGGGGTGGAGATCTCTTCTGAGCAGCACATTGCAAGGCAATCCAGATATGCTCAGTAATGTTCGTGTCTGGGGATTTTGGTGGCCAGCGGAAAGGTTTAAACTCGGAAGAGAGTTCCTTGAGCCACTCTGTAGCATTTCTGGACATGTGGGGTGTCGCATTGGCCTGCTTTAGTTGGCCAAATCCATCGGATTGCACAATGGACATGAATGGATGCAGGTGATCAGACAGGATGATTACGTATGTGTCACCTGTCAGGGTCGTATCTAGACGTATCAGGGGTTCGTTATCACTCCAAATGCACATGTCCTACACCATTACAGAACCTCCACCAGCTTGAATAGTCACCTGCTGACATTCAGGGGCCACGGATTCATGAGGTTGTCTCCATAACCGAATACGCCTACCCAGTCGATACAATTTTAAACGAGACTCGTCCGACAAGGCAACATGATTCCAGTCAACAGTCCAATGTCGCTGTTGACGGGCCCAGGCGAGGTGTAAAGCTTTGTGTCATGCACTCATCAAGGAAACACGAGTGAGCCTTCGGCTCCGAAAACCCATATCGATGATGTTTCGTTGAATTGTTCGCACGCTGACACTTACTGTTGGTCCAGCACAGAAATATGCAGCAATTTGCGAAGGGTTGCACTTCTGCCACGTTGAACGATTCTCTTCAGTCGTCGTCGATCCCTTTCTTGAAGAATTTCTTTCCGGCAGCAGCGATATCGCAGGTTTAATGGCACATTCATGAAATGGTCGTACGGGAAAATTCCCACTTCATCGGTACCTCGGAGATGCTGTGTCCCATCGTTCGTGCGCTGACTATAACACCGCGTTCAAACTCACTCAAATCTTGACAACCTGCCATTGTAGCAGCCGTAACCAATGTAACACCTGTGGCAGACAGTCGTTGTCTTATAGAGCCGTCGCCGACCGCAGCGCCGTGTTCTGCCTGTTTACATACCTCTGTATTTGAATACGCATGCCTACACCATTTCCTTTAGCGCTTCTATGTACAGGGTGTTTCAAAAATGACCGGTATATTTGAAACGGCAATAAAAACTAAACGAGCAGCGATAGAAATACACCGTTTGTTGCAATATGCTTGGGACAACAGTACATTTTCAGGCGGACAAACTTTCGAAATTACAGTAGTTACAATTTTCAACAACAGATGGCGCTGCAAGTGATGTGAAAGATATAGACGACAACGCAGTCTGTGGGTGCGCCATTCTGTACGTCGTCTTTCTGCTGTAAGCGTGTGCTGTTCACAACGTGCAAGTGTGCTGTGGACAACATGATTTATTCCTTAGAGCAGAGGATTTTTCTGGTGTTGGAATTCCACCGCCTAGAACACAGTGTTGTTGCAACAAGACGAAGTTTTCAACGGAGGTTTAATGTAACCAAAGGACCGAAAAGCGATACAATAAAGTATCTGTTTGAAAAATTTCAACGGACTGGGAACGTGACGGATGAACGTGCTGGAAAGGTAGGGCGACCGCATACGGCAACCACAGAGGGCAACACGCAGCTAGTGCAGCAGGTGATCCAACAGCGGCCTAGGGTTTCCGTTCGCCGTGTTGCAGCTGCGGTCCAAATGACGCCAACGTCCACGTATCGTCTCATGCGCCAGAGTTTACACCTCTATCCATACAAAATTCAAATGCGGCAACCCCTCAGCGCCGCTACCATTTCTGCACGAGAGACATTCGCTAACGATATAGTGCACAGGATTGATGACGGCGATATGCATGTGGGCAGCATTTGGTTTACTGACGAAGCTTATTTTTACCTGGACGGCTTCGTCAATAAACAGAACTGGCGAATATGGGGAACCGAAAAGCCCCGTGCTGCAGTCCCATCGTCCCTGCATCCTCAAAAAGTACTGGTCTGGGCCGCCATTTCTTCCAAAAGAATCATTGGCCCATTTTTCAGATCAGAAACGATTACTGCATCACGCTATCTGGACATTCTTCGTGAATTTGTGGCGGTACAAACTGTCTTAGACGACACTGCGAACACCTTGTGGTTTATGCAAGATGGTGCCCGGCCACATCGCACGGCCGACGTCTTTAATTTCCTGAATGAATATTTCGATGATCGTGTGATTGCTTTGGGCTATCCGAAACATACAGGAGGCGGCGTGGATTGGCCTCCTTAATCGCCAGACATGGACCCCTGTGACTTCTTTCTGTGGGGACGAAAGACCAGGTGTACCGCCAGAATCCAGAAACAATTGAACAGCTGAAGCAGTACATCTCATCGGCATGTGAAGCCATTCCGCCAGACACGTTGTCAAAGGTTTCGGGTAATTCCCATTCAGAGACTACGCCATATTATTGCTACGCATGGTGGATATGTGGAAAATATCGTACTATAGAGTTTCCCAGACCGCAGCGCCATCTGTTGTTGACAATTGCAACTACTGTAATTTCGAAAGTTTGTCTGCCTGAAAATGTACTGTTGTCCCAAGCATATTGCAACAAACGGTGTATTTCTATCGCTGCTCGTTTAGTTTGTATTGCCGTTTCAAATATACCGGTCATTTTTGAAACACCCTGTATATTCATCACTGCGCTGATACATCCTCAGTTTGATATCAGATCACATTGGAATGCGTCTGGCAAAAATAGTTAACACAATACACTAGTATATGACGAGGGTAACAACGGACTGTATTGCCACTCATCTGTGGTTTGTGGAAACAAATATACTGCAACAATTTACAATCATTTTGCAGAGAGGTAAGAGCCTCTGCTCTGAACCAATGCTGACTCTTAGATATATGCAAATGAAAGCATGATCCTTTCAAGTCAGTTGTGGTCAATAATAGAAAAAAAATTGCATTGTGACAGTGTAACAGTTGGATCTGAATACGCCGGGATATAAAAGTTAACGAATCTGGTTACCGTCATAAATTATGTCACGCTAGTAGCACTGCTCGTTTACTATAATACTGACATCCTGCGCAAATATGGTGTATAATCCTGAATTACGAAATTCTGAAATAAGCGCAGATACAAATTCCTGATGTTATCGCTTGTCTGATATACGGACACAACGGTAATGTTAACAGATAACTCTGTTGACGTTTCGTAGAACACAAACACTATCGCAAATTGAATATAAGCACATTTGTTTTTGTTACTGGACGGTCACGAGGTTACCTGCAAACTTGTTAACTATGTAAACGCAAATTATTAATACAGTGCGATGCAGGACTATAACGAAACAGAGGGAAGCGAACAGGATGGTCCCGAAAAGATCAATACTCGTATAAGTAAAACTAACATGAGAAGTAGGAATTTCTGTGTGTTGCGGATCATTATAAATACAGAAGATACTACTTTGCATAGTTTATTACAATGCATTAATGACATGCATTTCCAAAGAAAAAGACTTATGGACAATATTTCCATGGGCCTGTTTTATCGTCATGGTATTAGGCCTCAGTTCATTAGCACACATTGCATTTTCCTACGCCCCATGCAATCGTCTTCTGTTCCACCTTGCATTGTACATATCAGGAAATGACATTTTTCGGTACGTTTAGACATCCAAGCGGACTTGATTTCATACAGACTACAGGAAATAGAAACTTGGCAATACTTCGTCCGTGTTATCTCCGAGACCTTGTAAAAAACTACTTGATAATTCATTTCGTCGATACGTCATGCGTCGGTCTGTATGCTCGTACTAAAATGTTAAATTATGTCAGTACGTCAAAATGTTATAATTTATTTGAAGGAATATTTCGAAAGCTATTTTGCAGAACTGTTTCAAAGGGTACTGACAAATAAAGAATAAAAAACCCGTCTGACAACACGCACCCTACAGAATTTGCGTATTAATAGATGCCCTTCAACCTTCGTTTCATAAAATAGTACGAATGTCGACAGAGTAACCTGCTAATGTAAAGAAAAGTCATGCTTACTGCTCGCTAAATGTCTTCGTGAGTTTACTTAGGACAGACATTTATCGTGTGTGGCTGTCAGTGGATAGGCATTTAAATCTTTTTTTTTTTTGTTTAATTAAAAAGCAAATCGAAGTCTGATCAAACTGCAGTGTGATTACAGGCACATATTTTGTGAAAATACCCTGTGTGTATCCATTCAGAATCAATAAATTGCCTTTTTCTTAAAGTGTTTAAATATATAATTTTTATTGTAAAGAAAGTGACAAAATGAATATTTTCAGCTACATTTTCAGTCGTGTTCACTTCACCGACCACTTTTTCTCCTCGAAGTGTCTGTCTCTCAGTTAAGTTTCATTTGGTTTCATTCTCTTTCTATCCTTCTGTTTCATTCTCACTCTCGCTCATTCAGTCAGTTTCAAGTAAAGGTTGGAAGTTAGAACATTTAGAACATGGTGACAAAGTTAACTACATTTTGGAACATATTTGTCGAAGTTTTCTCAATAGCACTTTCGTAACAGTGGAATAAATTCCCTAGCTATATGTGGGCACCAATGAATTACTCTAGAAATGAACCGTAGAGAGTTAATAATAATTTCGTTGCGTAAAAGTGTTTTCATAATAGATATGGATGATCTTGGGAACTTTCTTCTACGTCTAAGTCAACCTGGCTACTCTGCAAATCACACTTAAGTGCCTGGCAGAGAGTTCACCGAACCACCTTCACATTAATTCTCGATTTTTCCGCTCTCTGTCAGCGAGCGTTAGAAACGAAAACCTATATATTTGCGTGCGAGCTCTCATTTTTCACATTTTATTACGATGATCGTTTCCCCGTATGTAGGTCAGCGTCAACAAAATATTTTCGCTTTCGGAGGATAAAGCTGGTGGTTGGAATTTCGTGAGAAGATCCAGCGGGAACAAGAAATGCCTTTGTTTTAATGATGTCCACCCCAAATCCGGTGTCATGTCCGTGACAATCTCTCTCCTATTTCTGGATTATACAAAATTTGCTGCCCTTTTTTGAACTTTCTCAGTGTACGCTATTAATCCCATGTGGTAAAATTCCCACATCGCGCAGCAGTACTTCAAAAGAAGACAGACAATGTGATATATGGCGATATGAGAAGTATAATATTTGAATAAGTTTAACTCCAAGAGCTACAGAATATTTGAAATGCTACCAGATGGCTCGTTAAATCTCTCGATAATAATCAAAACTCATTTTTCACGTGCTGAGGAGACAAAAAATATTCTAAAGGAGAATAAATTTTGAGATAAATATCGGCCGTAAGTCAAAAGTCCAAACTACATTTGTCTGACACTACATTTTACTTGTGGCAAACCTTTGCGTGTGTGAATTATCAACGCGTCAAACAGTGGTCCTTTAGAAGATGTTGGATAAGCTTAATTTCACGGACGGAGAACCAAAGAAAATTATTTTTTCAGCAGGATCTTACATGGAATAGCTCTGTTGTGTTAATGACATCTTTGGTTTTATTTTTCATTCATTTTCGTGCGGATGTATCTATGTCTTTTTCTGCTGAATAGAAATCTATGATCACCTGAAATTTTTAGACTATTCTAGTGTACTTTAACGATGGCAAGACAACGCAGTATGTTGCTGTAATTGCACCAGTAAAGCAATTGCCAAACTTCGATCACTATGTTCACGTTGTTTCCGCAAATGTTTGGTTCTCAGTGGACAGCGGATTAATACCTATGGTAAGCGCATACCGACCCGTCTCGGACGGTGCATACGGGGTGGTTATAATTAGACTTTTCCTATTTAACCTGTTATAACACGGCAACTAATTACTGTACAAGTACGATACTTGGTACCATTAACGTCCAGAGTATGGGGCACACTAATTCCATGCGTCACTGCGCCACAGTCCAGTTCCAACTATGGCCACCAAGTACCGTGATCAGTTATCGTGATTCATGGTCTCACGCACCTGACCAGTCACAGTGCACTTGTTGACGTGTCAACAAGATTTTGGACAAAATGAGCAGGGCATTGATGAAGCTCTATTATCAAAACAACAGTAACAGTGCAGCTGCATTTTGAGAATATCGTATACTGGAAGGATGACGGAAGGGTGCTGTTTCTCCAATTGCTGTGCGGAGCTGATGAAGAAGTTCGAATCAACTGGAGAACATGGCGTCAAGAGAAGAGGCTGGGACCGGTTGCACCACAGGTGGTTGATGAAGTCACCGTTGCTATGGCAGACAACACTACGCACAATTCCCAATCGTCAGGCATTGCGAGTGTTGTGTCACGGCAGTTGAACATCCCGTGGTCCACCGTATGGAAGGTTCTTAGAACCATTTTCAAATGGTATCCGTACAAGATCCATACCGTACAGCAGCTTGCCCCATAGAACGCTCAACTACGTGTTGACTTCGCTCTCCACTTTCCCACAAGGGCTGAAGCTGACGAGGGCCGAACCTGGACCATCCTATGGACAGACGAAGCTCATTTCTCTCTGAAGATTCAGGTGAACACTCAGAATTGCCGAGTGTGAGGGTCTCCGGTAACTCTGCATGAAGTTCCTCTGTATGGTGAACGTGTCATCATATGATGAGGCTTCACGCCTATGTTCATCATTGGTCCATTCTTTCTTGAACAGGACGGCGCTCAAGCATTAAAGACGTGCAATGTGACTGGCCAGCGTTACTGCGACATGCTTCACCAGCATGTCATACCGGCCTTACAGGAGAGAGACGCATTGAGCTCAACAGATTTCATGCAAGATGGGGCCCCCACCGCGCATCACTCGTGAAGTTCACCTGCTTCTCCGAAACACATTTGGAAACGATCGAATTATCAGCCAACTGATTCCAAATGCTTGGCCGGCACCATCACCTGATCTCACTGTAAGGTAACAGGGGATAATATGGAACTCTTTCAAGTATGTAAGGTAACAGGGGATATTATGGCACTCTTTCAAGTAATTTAAAATTTAAAGCACAGCAGCAGAGATAATATGCTGGGCAAAATAGACCGGAAAATACTTGTTTTGTGTTTTGATGGACGTTGTAGTTCCGTTGGATAGTGTTTTGGTTTTCTTTTAATTTCAACGAATTATATAAGTGTGGTGATAATTTGTAAAATTATATAATGTATTTAGATTTAAGTATTTAAATATTATAAAATATTGTAAACGAATTGTGGCCATGTTTAGCGATTATTTTGACTACTGTGGTGTCATGTGACCCGACTCAGGGCTGAGGATATGAGCGGTAAAATCGGGGTCTTTTGTCGTTGGCCGTTGTGGTGGCGAGTTGGGAGCGGCAAAGTGCCGCGTGTGCAAGCATGGACGCCAGGGTATGCGAAGGAACAAAGTGAAAGTGTGTGGGTGTGAGACAAACAGCGTACGAGTTGCACCGATTATTATTTGTGAACTTCAAAATGCATGGCCACAACGTTAAAGTGTTTCTTTTGAATAAATAAGTTTCAATCTGAACGTGTATAGTTCAATTCACTGCTCTTCAAAAGCCAGCCAATATCAGACTCAATAATAGGGGCGCAAATGCAACCGTTTACTACCAACCCCCTTTACAGATGAGCCACGTGAAAAATACGTAGTAAACGAGCCCGAGTTCAGTTGCAATTGGGGGCTCGTCCGGGATAGGACTTTCTTCCACATTCCATAGTATTTCGGAATCGAATGTCCGTCTGATGTTAGGCTTCTGAACAGTCAGTGTGGGGGCTCTGAGGTAAATCGGTGCATTAGCAGTACCGGAGTATTTGTGCTGGACAAGATACGCGCTGCCCCGTGGTTACGCCGATATAAGGCACGACGATTGTGAAGCAGTCAGTTACACAGTCTGATGAGTCGACCACGTGTTGCCGCGGGTAAAACCGCCGTGCTTGCCGTGTCCACGTGTTGCCGCGGGTAAAACCGCCGTGCTTGCCGTGTCCACGTGTTGCCGGGGGTAAAACAGTCGTCCGTGCCGCGATACGTGCTGCCGCGAGAAGAAACCGTCGTCCGTGCCACGTCCATGTGTTGCTACGGGTAAAGCAGTCGAAGCTGTATCAACGTGCTGCCGGCGATCAACGCCGTCGTCCGTGCCACCGACCAACACGACTACATGCTGCCAGGGGCCTACGCAACGTGTTCTCGCTCCTGGTTGAGTTTGCTGTGTGTCTACGCCGCAGATTACGATTCATTGCATAGCTGTGCTGCGGAGCTCACTGCAGACGTCGCGTCACACGAGGATATAAAAGATAAGTACATCCAGCAGCTACATTGCGAAATTGTGTCCTTTCATTAGCCATGGCCGATGAGACGCGTGAATCTCAAAGTGAAGGCGAATCAGTGGATGTTAGGAGTACCTGTAGTAGCCCTAGCATGCCAAAAGAAATAGGCTGGATACCAGGAAGTGACCTCAGCACATTTTTTGTAAAACTTACTAGTAAATTAGGAGAAATAGACTCGAAAACAGGGAATATAAGAACTGCAATAGTTGGAGAAATGGATTAGAAAATAGGGGATATGGAATTAAGGCTTAGTGATAAAATAAAGACAGTGAGTGAAAAATTTGATCAGCTAGATCTCAAATTCACTCAAATTACAGATAATGTTGAAAACACAGTTAAAATTGTTGAAGGAATTATCGAGAGAGTTGATGAGGTTGAAAGAGGCCTAGTAGCCAAGGTGGACACTGTGCAAAGTAATCTTGTGGGGCAGATTCAGGTACAGGAACAGAAATGCACATTATTTCAAAGACAAACAGAGGCAGACATTGAATCCATTAAGATAGGAGTGCTGGATTGCCATAAGGGAATTACTAACAATAAGAAGGAATTAGAAGGGGAAATAAATGTCTTGAGGGAAACAGTTAATACTGTGGCAGCAGGGAATGGAAATTTATTGTTGAGATATCCTCTGGGGCATGGATTTCAGCCAAAACCTTTTAATGGGGAGAATAAATACCATGCAGTTGACTTTATAGCTGCGTGTAAGGATAATTTTGTGACAGGGATGAGTGAGCAGGCCAAAATTAAATATGTTAAGAGGCAGTTGGAAGGGGGAGCTCAAACATGGACAAACCAAAATGATGATTAATTTTGTGATTTTAAAACCTTCGAAAACATGTTCTTGAACAAATACTGGGGCCAAGCAAAACAATTAAGATTGCAAAACGATTTTTTGAATGGATCCAGTTACAAGAGTGGAAAGGAAAGTATGAGAGAGTTCTGTGTTAGAGAACTGAATAAATTAAATCATCTGGATAGGCCACTGGGCGTATTATCAGAAATATCTACACTAAAGAGAAGATTACCAGAGCATTTGCAATGGGATTTGATTCACAGTGCAACAGATTCAGTGGAAGAATTTCTTAATTTTGTGGATAATATGGACAGGGCATTGTGTTACAGACCTAAATACATGGAACATAGGGAGAGTGGAAGGTATCATGAAAGGGGAAACAGTATTAATTATGAATACAGTAATAACCATAAAAGGTGGAGAGAAGATAGAAGTGATCAGAATAATCAGGATAGAGATTGGAGAAGCAAGCCACAAAGGTATAACAGAAATTTTGGAGGGAGAAGAGACAATTTTGATCAGATGAGGAGTGATAGAGAAGGTATGAGAGTAGGAATGCCAGATGCAAATGGACAGGGTAGGCAATCAAAAAACTAATTGATGCCTCACTTAAGGTCCGCAGGGGGCTGGTAATTATGTGAACAGGGTCAGACAAGGACATGATGGGATGAGTCATACAGTCAGCAAGGAAGATAGGGAAATTGGGACATGTCATATGGATGCTGTCTTAGGAAATGAAAATCTATGGGGGGTTTTTAACAATTATAGAAATACAGATAAAAGGTATAAGAGGAAAAAAAGGGAACAAGGCTAATATCAGCAATGAACAGTGTGAGTTTTACATTGATGACATGTTTAAAAGAGAAGAGAAATTACAAGCGGAGGAGGACAATATTGGTTTGTGTGCAGCAAAATTCATTGAAAGATCAGAGACAGAGTGGGAACAGAAGTGGAACAGAAGTGGATATGGAATTAAGGGGCAATGTTCACAGTAATAATGGGTGTGATGAATGGGTAGAGATGTCTATTGGAAATAGTATTGAGAATTGTGGAGAAGGTGAGGAGAGGGTTATTCAGTGTGATGTAAAGGCCAATATGAGAGGTGTATTTGACAATGTGGAAAATGCTGGTAAATTACCTACTGATAAGGTTACTGTGCTTGTGGGTGCAGGTGTTAACTGTGGTAGTGATAATGACTTCAGTGTGGATATGGAAATGCGTAATGATATGGAGAATGTTGCTGTAGGTTGCCCAGAAGATAAAATTGAAACCTATGTTTTCTTAACTGATGATGCAAGCCTCAAAGATGTTAATTGTGGATGGTTAGGAAAGGAGGAGGCTGATTATGATTTGAGTGATTGGGTGTCCTATGCAAAATTACATAAAGCTTTGATGCCTGAAGAATGGCGTAAAAATAAAATTTAAAATTGCCAGAAAAATGGAAGAATTAAGTGAAGAAGAGAATGTTGAGTTTGCTATTAAGGATCTGTTTGAAGGGGATACTGATGTATGTTTTGGAGAAAGACCTAAAGATTTTTGCATTATGCAAGAGGAAAGCAGGAGTGAAGTAGAAAGAGATATATTACAGGAGTCAGAGCTGAACAAAGTAGAAATAGAGGTGATACAGCCAATAATTGATATCAGTGTGGGAGGAGTTACAGATATAGCATCATTAGACTCTGGCTCAAGTTTATCTGCAATCTCTGAATCTTTCTGGCAGCAAATTAAAAGTTTAGGATTAATAGAATTACCAGTTACAGGAGTCAAAATTAAGATAGCAACTGGGACATGTAGCAAGCCCATCAGCAGGGAAGTATTACTGGAATTTAATAGTTATGAGTATTGTTTTGATATTAGTTGCTTTGTGGTGAAGGGTTTGGCATTGAATGTAATTTTGGGTATGGACTTCTTGTACAAGTATGACTGTAGCACTTTTGTAAAGGACAGAGTGGTAGAATTTGATGCTGGTGGAAATAGACAAAGAATAAAATTTACAGGGGAATTAACAGGAGGTGAGACAATTACTCATTTACAAAGGATAGAAGAGGTAGGTGACGAGATGTGCACTGAACAGCAGATACATGACAAAGTAAATGAAATGGGACATTTAAATGAGGAACAAAAGGTGCAGCTTACAGGTTTATTGTGTAAGCATAAGCATGTGTTCTCTGACAGACCTGGAAAAGTCGTAGATTTCAGTTATGTTTTGAGGGTATTGCCACATGAAGTGATAAGGGCCAAACCTTATCCTATAGCAATAGCTAACAGAGAGGCTGTAAGGGCAAGGATACAGATTATGTTGAAGTGGGGCATACTGGAAATGGGGAGGAGTGAGTATTGTAATCCAATAGTAGTGGTGAAAAAGAGGGATGGTTCTATAAGAATAGTATTGGATACAAGAAAGCTAAATAAAATAATAGTCAAAGAAAATGATCAGCCAGAGAACATGGATGTGCTGTTGCAAAAATTTTATAATGTAAAAATTCTGTCAAGTGTTGATTTGACTTCAGGGTTCTGGCAGGTGCAATTGGCTGAAGAGAGCAGAAAGTACACTGCTTTCTTATTTGAGGGCAGGACTTATATGTTTACAGTCGTGCCATTTGGTTTATCAATATCTGTAGCAGTTTTTGTAAGGGCTTTAATTCATGTGTTGGGTGATGAACTAATGAGAATATTGACAGTGTACGTAGATAACATTTTGATTACGAGTAGCAATTGGCAAGAGCACTGTCAGCTGTTGGAGGATGTATTCAATGCTATATCTAAAGGGGGGATGATCCTTAATTTAAGTAAGTGTGAATTTTTTCAAGCAACATTACTATTTCTCGGTCATCAGTTAGCTCCTGATGGCATTCTGCCCAATAAAGAGAAAATCAAGGCTATTGTTGACTGCAAGGTGCCAACGAACATGAAACAATTGAAATCATTTATAGGACTATGTTCATTCTATAGGAAGTACATAAGTGATTATAGCCTGAATTCACCTAACTTATGTAGACTATTAAAGAAAAGTGTAACCTGGTGCTGGACATCTGAGTGTGACTGGGAATTTAAAGCCATCAAGAATAGCTTAAAAAACAGCAAAATTTTGTTCTATCCAGATTTGTCTTTGCCTTTCTGTATTGGGGCAGACCACTCAGATTATGGGATAGGGGCAGTGCTATTTCAGGAGATGGTAGTAGATGGGAAGACCAAGCACAGGGCAATTGCTTTTGCAAGCAGAATGCTGTCCAAACATGAATTAATGTATGGTATCTCAGAGAAGGAACTTTTAGTCATAATTTTTGGATTTCAGAAGTTCTGGATATATGTGGAAGGTAGGAAAGTGATTGTTTACACAGACCATAAGGCTCTGAGCTATTTGCAAGAATGTAAGCTGTTAAATAATAGACTCATGAGATGGGCCATGCTTTTGCAGCAGTTTAACTATGAGATAAGATATATTAAGGGCACAGACAACAATGTGGCTGATGCCTTATCAAGATTACCTTTCATTGGAGAAGAACATGAAGCGAATGGAGACGAGAAAGAACTTCAGATATTGTATATGAAAGGAGTGGGTGGAGAGAAGGAAATCAGATCCATCTGTAAGGACATGAGGAGACTTCAGAATGGGGACCAAACCTTGAAGTTTATCAAAACAAACTTTGGAAGTAAAGAACATGAAAAAATAGCTAAATATTATAGAATTTATAAGGGTATTTTATTTTGACGAAGAAATTTGGACAAAGAGGAGTGGAAGGTATGTTTTCCAGATGAGCATGTGGAAAAATTAATAAATTACATCCACCTTAGCCATGGGCATTATGGGGCTCAAAAATGTTTGGACATACTGCAGGACTGTGTTAGTTTTAACAACATGGCCAGGAGAGTAAAGAGACAGTTGGCTTCTTGTGACAAATGTCAAAAAGTGAAGTAAAATACTATTGCAGTACAAGGAGAGATGCAGAATATAGTTCCTAAAAGAAATGGTGAACTGCTGGCTATCGATTTATTTGAGAGGGTGCCAACAGGTCGAGGGGGTGTAAAGTATGTTCTTTTAGCTGTTGATGTTTTCTCAAAGTTTGTAAGGCTGTATCCACTGAAAAAGGCCACTAGCCAGAATGTAATTAACAAGCTAGAGAAAGATTACTTTGTGAATGTTATAAAACCACAGAATGTTCTGTCTGATAATGGAGCACAATTTGTACCTAGTGTGTGGGGGAAGTTTTTGCAAAGATCTGGGATGAAGCATATAAGGATTTCAATGTATCACCCTGCGGGAAACCCTGCTGAAAGGTATATGAGGGAGCTGGGTAGGCTATGTAGGACATATTGCAGTAAAAATCATAGTACTTGGGCAGAATATATAACTGTGTTTGAGCATCTTATGAACACAGTGAAGAGTTGTGCAACAGGATTCTCATCCTATGAGCTCATGAAAGATATCAAGCCAGACAATCTAATAGCAGAACACATAGATTTTCCTCCATCTCAAGACTTGACAAGTCAAGAGAAGATGCAGATGGCCAGACAGCAAATGTTAAAGAAAGGACATGAGAGGCAGAGGAGGCATGAAGAAAGGTATAAGACAACAAAGTTCAAGGAGGGAGATAAGGTGCTGGTGAGGAACAAGAAAAAATCCAGTGACATTGATGGAGAAATCAAAAAGTTATTTGAATTATACCATGGACCCGTTGAGATAACGGGTTGTCCACACCCTAATGCATATAGGTTGGTATATCCAGTGTCCAAAAAGCCATTTGGACTGAGAAATGTAACGGAGTTGAAAAAATATGTGGTAAAAAAAATTATTGGGGGCTATGTATACATGTATTTATAATTGGAGTATTATTTGTGTTACTGTGTATGTAGCTATGCCATTGTTGGTGGTCAACAAACTTCATTATACTGTATGTATTTGCAATAAGGGATTCTGTTGTCCAATGGATTTGCACAACTGGTGTGGGTGTGATAGAAGCCTTGTTGAAAGTCATACGGGAACTGAAACCTACTGTACATATAGTCTATTTCTGTATAAATGTGTGGAGAATATAGGAGGGACGAAATCTGCAAATAGTTTGTTAAAAAAAATAGATGAGATTTTATTAAAATTTCTAAGGTATCTGTGGCACCTGGAGTTGATACTGGTGCGTGGGGGTAGGATTGTTGCTGGGACAGTCATGTAGGGCAGTCACTAAATAGGCAAATTGTAGAGGCATATGGGAAATAATTAACTTGCTTATTATAAGATGTTCATGAGGGAAGTGAGGGAAAGAACACTAATGGCTAAGTGGATGCTTGTAAAAGTTTATGACCTTGGTGAGTTTGTTTGCCATTTATGATTGAATCTAGATAGCCATGGAAATGTCATAAAAGAATGGGTTTCAAGATATTGCCAAATATTATGTGAAAATTTATTTAGGAATTCATAAAAAAGAGTGTATTTATGTACAGTGATATAGCTGTATGGATGCTTAAAAAAAAATAAGAATCTGCATCTGGGAATAAATTCTCTTGGTGCGGGGAGCAGAAGTGTCGGAGGTCCTGATCTGGGAACATTTGAAGGGTGAAATAGAATTTATTTAACTATGCCATGTTTGTGTTTGATTTGTGTGCATGTTTGTCATTTGTATAAACCTCAATAAGAACTGATCAGTGAAAACAGGATGTTCCATGGAGGATTTGGGTAGCCTGATTCCTGGAAAATGTGGGTCTGCATGTCTAGGCAAGATTTATGAGGATTTGATTAAATTTTGATAGGATGGCTTGGCTAATGAGAGGAAGCACAGTGCTGCTGGCTGACAAGTTTGGAAAGACTGTATTCCAATGCATAAACCTGTGAACACAAGGATCTGGTTACAACAACTTCGTGCAACTTACAGAAACAACTGTGTAAAAAGTGGAAGTGTTAATGTGCAGCGAGTGTGCAACCTACATATAGACTAACGTGGGCATTTATTTTGCCTGCCCAATCAGACTCAACAGGATACTATCTAATTGTATATTTGAGTTGGATACATTGTTGGATTATGTATATATGTTTTCTAATGACAGTACTTACACTGATTAACTCACCACTATAAAACTGTTCTACATGTTTTGGTGCCATTATAGTTATAATTAAAATTTTTAATATATAAAGTAATATGGGTTCACTCCATTTGGTGCTACTTCATGTTGCCGTTACTAAGGTAATGTCTCCATGAAGTGGGGGTATGTAAGGTAACAGGGGATAATATGGAACTCTTTCAAGTATGTAAGGTAACGGGGATATTATGGCACTCTTTCAAGTAATTTAAAATTTAAAGCACAGCAGCAGAGATAATATGCTGGGCAAAATAGACCGGAAAATACTTATTTTGTGTTTTGATGGACGTTGTAGTTCCGTTGGATAGTGTTTTGGTTTTCTTTTAATTGCAACGAATTATATAAGTGTGGTGATAATTTGTAAAATTATATAATGTATTTAGATTTAAGTATTTAAATATTATAAAATATTGTAAACGAATTGTGGCCATGTTTAGCGATTATTTTGACTACTGTGGTGTCATGTGACCCGACTCAGGGCTGTGGATATGAGCGGGAAAATCGGGGTCTTTTGTCGTTGGCCGTTGTGGTGGCGAGTTGGGAGCGGCAAAGTGCCGCGTGTGCAAGCATGGACGCCAGGGTATGCGAAGGAACAAAGTGAAAGTGTATGGGTGTGAGACAAACAGCGTACGAGTTGCACCGATTATTATTTGTGAACTTAAAAATGCATGGCCACAACGTTAAAGTGTTTCTTTTGAATAAATAAGTTTCAATCTGAACGTGTATAGTTCAATTCACTGCTCTTCAAAAGCCAGCCAATATCAGACTCAATAATAGAGGTGCAAATGCAACCGTTTACTACCAACCCCCTTTACAGATGAGCCACGTGAAAAATAGGTAGTAAACGAGCCCGAGTTCAGTTGCATCACTCCCTATTATTTTTAGTTGTGGTGCTACCTGGACAGTGTTTACCAGGAGAACATTCGCACATGTGCTGATCTGAAGCGCAGCGTATCAAGAGACGTAGCCAGCATACCTACGTACATGCTTCGTTCAGCTGTGCAGAATGCAATCCTGCGCTTTCAGACACTTTTGTAACTGATGGGCGCCATGTCTTAACCCCTTTTATAGCAGTAATGGTACCGGTATGTTTGGTATTATGTGCCATAGAAGCAGATTAAAAGTGTTTCGATTGAATTGATTCTACATTATTTCTCGTCCCCAAGTCCTTGACATAAATTCTACGAAGTTTGGTCGTCGTACGGTAATTATTTTCCGTGTTATAACGTGTTAAATAGGGAAAGTTTAATTATAACCACCCGATATATACAGAGTCCACGTTCAACGGTCAAGCGCAGCCATGCGAACTCCAGTTTTGATGCTCACACATTGTCCGGAATCGGTTAAGCACTGCAACTAACAGAAGACGTGACCAGTCATAGCAAGCAGGGTCTAGCACGTGCAGCTAAATGATAGTGACACTCCTTTGAGGATATTCCGCTTTCGTTCTCCAATTCGTAATGGCATTAGAAAATTCTCTAAAGATATAAATCATTTCATCGCAACCTATATTTTAATGTCATCAGCAATTGATATCTCGGACGACTTTTGTTATCACCAAGATGTTATCACGACATTCCAGTCAAACGGATCCGCTCAATTCCCCATTACCAAATAGTTATATTCATGATAAATAATTTGGGCAACAGAATTGATCCACACTTTAAGCCACAAAGCAGTTACCTAAATGTATTTAACTGTTTTGAGAATGTTACCAATTTCTGGTTGTCGTAATCAGTTATATTGGCTTGCTAGGGCGAATCACCGTCATGTTCCTTATTATATGATGACAGTGGCTCACTGTAGCAAGGCGTCCGCAGCTCGTGGTCTAGTGGCTAGCGTTGCTGCCTCTCGATCATGGGGTCCTGGGCTCGATTCCCAGCCTGGTTGGGGGTTTCTCTGCCCGGGGACTGGCGTGCTTGTGTTGTCCTCATCATTTCATCATCACCATCATCATCATCATTCGTGACTGACCCGTGCTCACTCCCAACTATGTGTTTTCGTGAACTTCGCTGTCTATCTGTGTTTGGTTTCCCGCCCTTGTGGCGGTTACGTCGTGGTTCTTCTTCCTTCTACGTGTGGCAGCAGCGATGTGTATCGATATTTGCACAATATACCATCTATGGTTTAGTGGGTATAGTTGCCTGCTAGGGGGTCTGCAGTAAGTCGGGCGGTTACTGCGAACCAGTGAATTTACCTCCGCATGGTGCAGTCGGCTGGGTCTGCTGGCGGCCCCTGCATGTGTCGGAGCATGTGTGGAGCTGTCCGATCGCTACGCGCTTCGTGGTTCACCGACCCAGGTCGTCAAAGTTGAATTGTGGTTTCAACTACCCAAGCCACGTCCATTCATGTTGTGTGGTTCGTTTTGGTGATTCACTGTTGGGGAGGTTTTCCTGCGAGCAACACAGAGTGTTTATATTGCTGAGGTTTAGCCGCCATGCCGGGGAATTAACTATATTGTTTGACTGCAACTCAAGTGCACCAGCGGAATTTTCTGGCTTGTGACCGTTAGTGTTCTGGTTACCTGCCCTGGCCACTGACGTAAATTCAGTCAGTGTTCCTTTTGGGTGAAGTTAACTATATTACCGTATTTCAAATTCAAGTGTACCAGCGGAATTTTCTGTCTGTAATTTCAGGCAGCGTTCTTTCCTCACCTGTTGTCGTTGTCCAACATAGTGTGTAGTTTTGACAGCAAATACATATTTCATTGTGGATAGTAACGTTCGTAACTTTTATGTTTGAGTTATCATGTACCGATTGGTGGCAAGCAAGTCGTTTTGTCGGTCGGGTCGTGGCTGTCCCCTGGTTGGGTTTCGACGGATCAAGTGCATTTGGGCTCACCACCTGTCTCACCTAAGTGAACGAGGGCAGACCGACCTCTGTGGAGGCTTCTCAGTGCCGTTTTCTTTATTGTCCTTCTCACCGGTGTTTAGTTGTCTGTTTATAGTCTATCACAGTCAATGATTTAAAAAATTCTTATTTTTACTGGATTTTATGTACTTTCGAATTTTGGAAAATCAATTGTGGGCTTTCAGCCACTTAAATATTAATTTAAAAAAAACATTGCTGCATTCTGCCTTTGAAAGGTTACGGTAATTTATTTTAAAATATTGAAAACCTTATTGTGGACCCTCAGCCGTTTGGATTGCATCTTATTTATATTTGTCTATTCACCCTTGCCTTGAAGCTCTCAGCCTCGCTGTGTTTGTGTCTATATATAAATATATATACACGGTGGTACTTTTATCGTGACTGTGCCAAATATCTCACGAAATAAGCGTCAAACGAAAAAACTACAAAGAACGAAACTTGTCTAGCTTGAAGGGGGGAACCAGATGGCACTATGGTCGGGTCGCTACGTGGCGCTGCCATAGGTCAAACGGATATCAACTGCGTCATTTTAAATAGCAACCCACATTTTTAATTACATATTCGTGTAGTACGTAAAGAAATATGAATGATTTAGCTGGATCACTTTTTTCGCTTTGTGGTAGATGGCGCTGTAATACTCACAAAGTATTTTAGACTAAAAGTTGGTAACAGGTAGGTTTCTTAAAATTAAAATACAGAACGTAGGTACATTTGAACATTTTATTTCGGTTGTTTCAATATGATACGTGTACCTTTGTGAACTTATCATTTCTGAGAACGCATGCTGTTACAGCGTGATTACCTGTAAATACAACATTAATGGAATAAATGCTCAAAATGATGTCTGTCAACGTCAATTCATTTGGCAATACGTGTAACGACATTCCTCTCAACAGCGAGTAGTTCGCCTTCCGTAATGTTCACACATGCATTGACATTGCGCTGACGCATGTCGTCAGGCGTTGTCGGTTGATCATGATAGCAAATATCCTTCAACTTTCCCCACAGAAAGAAATCCGGCGACGTCAGATCAGGTGAATGTGCGCGCCATGGTAAAGTGCTTCGACGACCAATCCACCTGTCATGAAATACGCTATTCAATACCGCTACAACCGCAAGCGTCCTATGTGCCGGACATCCATCATGTTGAAAGTACATCGCCATTCTGTCATGCAGTGATACATCTTGTAGTAACATCGGTAGAACATTACGTAAGAAATCAGCATACATTGCGCCCTTTAGACTGCCATCGATAAAATGGGGGCCATTGATCCTTCCTCCCATAATACCGCACCATACATTATCCCGCCAAGGTCGCTGATGTTCCACTTGTCACAGCCATAGTGGATTTTCCGTTACCCAATAGTGCATCTTATGATGGTTTACGTTAACGCTGTTGGTGAATGGCCCTTCGTCGCTAAATAGAACACGTGCAAATAATCTGCCATCGTCCCGTAATTTCTCTTGTGCCCAGTGGTAGAACTGTACACGACGTCAAAGTTGTCGCCATGTGATTCCTGGTGCACAGAAATATGGTACGCGTTCAATCGATGTTGATGTAGCATTCTCAACACCGAAGTTTTTGAGATTCCCGATCTCGCACAATTTGTCTGCTACTGATGTGCGGATTAGCCGCGACAGCAGCTAAAACACCTAGTTGAGCATCATCATTTATTGCAGGTCGTGTGTGACGTTTCACATGTGGCTGAACACTTCCTGTTTCCTTAAATAACGTAACTATCCGGCGAACGGTCCGGGCACGTGGATGATGTCGTCCAGGATACCGAGCAGCATCGGCTACATAGCACACGACCGTTGGACATTTTGATCACAATAGCCACACATCAACACGATATCAACCTTTTCCGCAATTGGTAAACTGTTCATTTTAACACGTGTAATGTACCACGAAGCAAATACCGTCCGCACTGGCGGAATGTTACGTGATACCACGTACTTATACGTTTGTGACTATTAAAGTGCCATCTATCACAAAGCGAAAAAAGTGGTCTAACTGAAGCATTACGTACTACACGAATATGTAATAAAGATGGGGGTTCCTATTTAAAGAAACGGAGTTGATATCCGTTTGACCTATGGCAGCGCCATCTAGTGGGCCAACTATAGCGCCATCTGGTTGCCACATTCAACCTAGACGAGTTTCGTTTGGATGCTTATTTCATGAGAAATTTGGCCCGCCCACTATAAGTGGACCGAACTGTATATATATATATATATATATATATATATATATATATATATATATATATATATATATATATTATATTTGAAATTTTATCTGCATGTTTTTACCACTGGAGATTTATCTTTTGTTGCTTTAAGATTTCTTGTTTGGAGCCTTCAGCCGTAAAATAACGGCCTTTTTGAAACTCGTAGTTCTACAGGTTCGGCTATGTGCTGTTTTGGTTTAAAGGTGTTATTAAATTACGATAAATTACAATTTTGAGTGAACCTGACCGACACCTTATTTGGCCCTTTCCATAATCATAATCGTCTGTTTTGCCCAGCGGGTTTAGCGGGCGTTTCTGTGACAGTGGCTAGATTGGACTGGGTAAAAAATTGGGTTATGTCAAAATTGGGCCTTTGCACGGTCACTGATGACGGCGCAATTGAGCGCCCCACAAACCGAACATCATCATTACCGTAGCAAGACATAACTGTTCGATTACCAAAAGATGAGAGTATTTTCGGAAATAGTTGTGATGAAAAAAAAAAAATGCTTGTTGAAGCCTAATGGTGGTCATGGAGATTTTTCCGGAACTATTTAATTCATCTAGAGACCAGTTGCTGCATGTTATCTACGTTGCTTCTCTTCATGGGTGACTAATTATACTTCCGTTGCCTTCTACATACGTAGTGATAGACATATAAAAAGGATATTTCGGGACGAAACGTATAGGATGCATAGTCCTAAGATTTTGAAAGCTAAGGTTTAGGCAACATGTACCATACTGTGATTATTAATTCGTAGATAATATTTAACTTAAAGTGTTTGTTACGTCGTTTACCTCAGACTCCAATAAAAGTATCCCGAAGATAATTTCAATAATGTAGATGAGTGCATCAGGGAGCGAGCGAAAATTACGTCTAAGAGTGCGTGCTGTAACTTAACACTAACTATTCTCAAGATGTTGGCTTATAAGATAAAATTTGGAAGTCACTGCACCAAAAGCATAAAGCCTTTGAGAGAGACATAGAGTTTGCTCCGATCTGCTCAAAGGGATACAAAGAGGTAACAGGAGAAAACGAAAAGCAGTATGCGTCCACCTCCTCCTCTACCCCCTCTTTACCTCCCCCTCTTCCCCCTTATTTCTACATTATCAGCTCCTTTCACTATTTGTCCATCTCCTCCCCCCCTCCCGTTTGTCTTCACCTCCTCTTTCTCTGCCCATTTCCTCTTTCTCCTCTCTATGTCCCTTTACTAAGCCCATTTCCTCTTTCTTCTTTCGCTGATCTTGAGTCTTGTTTACTGTTATAGTCAACGAAATCCTGATTGGGAACTGAAGTCGCTTAAAATGAACGGATAAATTGGTTGCTATCATTGGTATATGGGATATGAGAGATCTCTCCAGCTGTTGGACCTGTGTATAGTTTTAATCTGCAAACGGGTAGGATTACAAATTTTCGGACGATTCACTTTCCATAGTAGTATTATAATCACAAGACCGCAGCCATAAATACAACATTTCTGTTTCCTCTTAAAACCGACTGCGAAGAATAAAACTGAACAACACATAGTTGTGTATACAATTTTTCATTAAAATTATTTCTGGAGAAAGAATAAATATGGGAGAAACAATTCGCCTAATGACTCAAATCTCCTACTATCGTTGTTACAAATGACTGGAGGGATGGAAACGAAACCACACATTTCCACACCACAGCGTGGCACAATATTTCCTTCGTCGCAGTAGGTCTCAACAGAAAACCTTTAAATTGCCATTCAAACTGTCGTTGTGTTCCAAAAATGAATTGCATAGAGACAAAAGTGATGACACTTTCTGCAGAATCTGACCACCTTTTTGCAGGACAATGCTCAAGCATGTACAGTGCAAGCTGTTACTGATTTGTTTGACTGATGGCACTGCATGGTGCTATGCCATCTACAGCAGTCGCCTAAACTGAAGGAAACACTTCACGCCATTCGTTTCAGAACTGCTACAAATTCGTCGGGCAATAGACCGAGCTGCTGGAACTGTCAACACGGCTGGCACTGCTAAGAGTATCCTACGACTTCCACATCGCTGGCATCGGGTTATACACAATGCTGGTGACTACAGTGAAGGTCAGTAAAACATTTAAACAGGTAACTACATCGTACGAGCTGTAAATATATTGTTGACACTATTAAAATTCCAACCCTCGTATTTATAAGCCACGTATATACAAAAATATGTAGCCTTTGTCCATCTGAACATTAATTTGCGGCGGCGCGGTTCTTTCAGCCCCTTTACGACTGACCTGCACCTACCTGTGAACACTGTCTTACCAGATCATCAGTAGGAAAGCCGAGCGAAACCTATTGCACTTCGACGTGATCCAGGCTGCAATTTAAGTCACTAATATACGTTTCGGGAGAAAGTTTTCACACAAATGAAAGTTTGGAAATTTTGTCCTCAATTAATATACTCTGAAACTTAGGTGAACAAGTATCACTGCCAAGCCCATGCTAGCCTTAACACAGTCACTCATAATCCCTTTCACTCACGTTAGCAATTTTATGGTGTTGCATTTCCCGAAAACGTAATAGCTACAAAAATACTGATTGTTTTTGACTGATAATGCTCGCCAAATATTAAGTCTGTCGGTACCAAATGCAGTCACAGTTTTAAGCCACCGACCTGCTCAATACGCCACGCGGAATATATGTCTTTTCTCGTCACAAAATTCACTTAAAAATTCGGAAACATTTACACACATCGGAATAATTATGCCGTCACTTTCCAACACTTTTGATGTATGAAACACTGCTAGATCCGGCAAATTTTCGTTTCCATCGGAACTACTACTACACACGTCCGATCTGTTCATGGCTAGGCTTCGACTCCTTTCTAGAATACTCTCAGTCTTCTTTTTCAGCAGAGAAAGGCGCGCGAAGAATATTGCTTTACCATTGGTCAATTTACTCAACAGCCAATAGCAAAACAACACTTTCCCGCGTCAGTCCGCGCTTTCCATCAATAACCAATCGCAAAATAGTAAACCTCACGACTGCACGTTTTACTGACGTAATTATCTAATATGCTGAAGTTTTGTTTATGCATAAAGTTATTTACTATTGTTATTTCTACCTGAATTAACCTTTCCTTTGCCATAATTTTACTTTACAAATCTATTTCACAAAAATCCCCTTTGTCCATATCCACACTGCTTCGAAATGTTCCCACACTAAATCCTACTACATAACTCGTTATCTTCATATTAACCTTAAACCACACTCACGCATCATTCAAACTGCTAAAACACATTTATAACATTTTACATACACAAAAAGAAATAATAACACTTTATGAAACTACTAGAACAGTTTATGAAAATCATTCTATTACTTTAGTGCACTCTAGTGTGCACAATCGAAACTAAAACCACAGTCCCCCTATCCAATATTGTTCTCTATCGGCTGATACATAAACTACGTGCGCGTCCAGTCTTGCGTCACCATCTGTCACTATCCAGCTCTGAGACACATCTCCCACTTAACCGCCGCCAAGGCAGGATCGTTAAATGCCGCTACGACTCACACCCCCGATGATTATAAAATTTGATTGCAAAAAATTTTAAAATTATACAAAATCGATCCTGACTCAAAATTACCAAATATTTCCCAAAAATATTCTTATTCTTATAGACTAAAAGCACAAATCACTTGCTTCGGACTTGGCAGTCTATAACTAACCTAGTCTAAAATCTTTTATTGCTTTGATAATAATCCTCTCTTACTTGAAAACATTTTTTTCAAATCTCTGAAAAACATTGCTAGCTTTTTAAATAATTTTTTACATTTACTTTTTGAATGTCTTTTTTTTAGGCACTGCGGTTGGTGTCCTACTATTTAATAATAGTATTTTGTCCTACCTTAAAAAACTGCACATAACTATCGCCTCTTTATCACCTATTTTTCTGTGAGTCTTGAGTATGGCACCTTACACTGTAGCGTCCATTACGCACCTCCGTTCTTCACTTATTGGTCCCTCCATGGTTTACATGCATTGCTGTCTCTGACACCATACTTCCGCCTAAGCCTACTTCCATTATATACATCCTAATATACAATTACTTATAGTATGAGATTAGTTACAATTTTTTACTATTTAGCTTAACTTGAATTCAAATGAAAGTAAATTAACAGAGTATTGCTTACTCAAATCAGCTAGATCAAATCTATTCGAAAATCATTTCTAAAATTTACTTCTTTTCCAAACACTTAATGAATTTAAAAGAACTAGTTGTTATTGCAAGCAAAGGTTATATTAATCTTTTCTGTTTAACTTTCACTCAACTTGAAAATATTTAATGGTAAAAAACACATTTCCTATAAAGAAATTATTTATAAACATTTTTATAGTACATAGTTACCAATTTTTATGTAGTGTCTCTTTTCATCACTTCTTCCTCATAGTTTTACCACTATGTAACAGAAATCAAGAGTAGTATTTACAGAATATAGATATATTCTCCTCATTCATTCATATTCCATGCGTAAAAAATATTCTTCACCTAGATCTCCTTTACTAACTGCCCTTGTCACATCTGGTTATTCTCATATTTGTACATGTCACTCAGCCTTCAATCACAAAATGACCCCCATCTCTCTCACTACAAAATTTACTTCATCTTAATCTCAGGACTCCATCTTACACCTACAAACACACCTTCCCTGATAGAGAAGAATATTACAGAAGATAGATTCAGCTCAGAATGATTAGAAGAGGAAGACTGGCAATACGAAAAGAAAATGAAATAGCACTGCCAGTAACTTGAGCACCTGGTGTTCGTCAAACACCTAGCATTGCATAGGTTGCAATGCCCTTTGAGGCCTCCAAGCCTAACTCACATATACCTCTGGACTAATGTATCTTTTTAAATCAATAATATTTCTTAAAGCCAATGGTTTCCACGACTTCCAGTACACTAATCTATATGCATTTGGGTGTTGTTTTTCAGTAATTCTAAATGGACCCGTATATTCATCAGTGAACTTTTTCGTTTCCGCTGTAATCTTTTTTGATTTCTCCCTTGTTTTAACTAATACCAATTCTCCAATTTGGAAACTTGTCGATGGAGCCTTAGCTTCACGGCGTCTTTTACGTTACAATGCTTTTTCCTTAATGTTTTCTCTGACAATTTATTCTTTTACGCTCTGTGCCACATCTACAATAACTGAAAACTCTATCAAGTCAAACAGCAAACTGTCTGGTCTTACCCCCCACATCAATTCACAAGGAGCAAATCCTGTGGCCTCATGTTTTATATTACTAATGACATTCTCAAAATATTCTATACACTGTGCCCATGCCGTATGTTTTCTATGACAATAAGTATGACATAACCTTTTCAACTCCCTCATAATTCCTTCACACATGTTTCCTTGCGGAAAATACGCCGAAATCTTTATGTGCTCAATGTTCCTGCTTTCTAAACATTCTTTAAATTTGTTGGACACAAACTGCGGACCATTGTCTGACAAGATAGCTTTTGGAACTCCTGCCACCACAAAATACTCTTTATGCAAACGATTTACTAGCACTTCCGCATTTGCTTTCTTAATTGGGTATAATACCACAAATTTTGTGAACACATCCACCACTACAAAAACGTATTCACAACCCCCTCGAGACACAGGCAAAGGACCGAACAAATCACAGGCTACCAGGTCTAATTTATTCTGTGGGTCAACACTATACATGTTTCCTTGCACAATTTTGTTATTAGCTCTCACTTTTTGACATCTGTCACACATTTCAACCCTTGCTTTTACTCGTCTCCACATATTATTAAAAATCACGGTTTCACTGAGTTTAGTTACTCATTTTCTGGCCCCATAATGCCCAAACTTCTTATGAATATAGTCAATTAATAAATTCACATGTTGATCAGGAAAACAAACCTTCCTTTTTTCTCCGACAGAACAAAACCCCTTGATGCATCTTATAATATTCGGCAACTTTAGGATAAGCTGGATTATCTAAATAACTTTTTACTATTTTCAAATTGTCATCTTGGTTCTGTTCCCTTCTTAATTCTTTACACACTTTTTTCAACTGTCCCTCCTCCTCAATCTCCACCACAGTTGCAAATGCATGAACCCCTTCTTCATCTGTCAACATATTTCCATTATCCTCATTATCTTCAACCCCCCTGGATAATACATCAGCCACCACATTCTCAGATCCTTTTATGTACTTAATTTCCAGATCGTATTGTTGCAAGTATAGAGACCACCTAGTTGGCCTGGGGTGTTTTAATTTGCACATCTGCAGATATGTCAACGCCCTATGGTCACTGTATACAAATACTTTATGTCGCAACAGGTATTGTTTAAATTTTTTTAATCCAAAGATAATAGCTAATGCTTCTTGTTCTGAAAGGCAATAATTTTTCTCAGACTGTTGCAACGATATGCTCGCAAATGCTATGATTTTATGAACCCTGTTATCTCCTTCTTCACACACTTGAAACAGTTCTACAGCAATCCCATATCCACATGCATCTGCCATTAAGCAAAAAGATTTGGAAAAATCAGGATGATGAAGTATTTGGCTTTCACATATGGCTTTCTTTACTTCAACAAATGCAATTTGACAATCATTGGTCCATTTGTACGTACATCTAAGCTCAACAAATTTCTTAAACAGGATGCGTTAAACAATTGCCCAGGTACAAAACGCCTGTAACATCTAATTAATCCAAACGTCCCTTTTAAACTCTTTCTACTATTCGGAGCTTTGTATTCCGTAATAGCCTTCTGTTTTTCTGGATCCGGCATTATTCCTTTCCCACTAATGATGTGACCTAAAAATTTAAATTCTTTCTTAGCAAACTCAGTTTTTTCCAATTTCAATTTCAATACCCCCTTTTTAAATAGCATCCAAAACTTTATTTAACAAAACACAATGTTCTTCCCATGTGGCAGTTGATTAATATATCTTCTACATAGGCGGAGATTTTCTTAAGTAGTTCATCCCCCAACACTTGCGACATGGCTCTAACAAAAACACACACACTTATATTTAAACCAAAGGGTACCAACTTATATTGACAACATCTGCCTTCAAACAAAAAAGCAGTATATTTTCTGGATTCACTGGCCAGCGCAGATTCCAGTAACCAGAGGTCACGTCCATTGATGTGAAATAATTAGATCCCTCAGATATTTGCTGTAATTCATCAATGTTTTCTGCCCGGTCACTTTCTGGTAACACAACTTTATTCAAAGCTGTATCATCCAACACTAGCCTTACAGATCCATCCTTCTTCCTAACCACGATGGCCGGATTATTATGTACTCTCACAGCCTTTTCAACAATCCTCCAGTTAATCATATTCTGTATAAGGTCCCTAACAGCTTCCCTGTGTCTTTCAGCGATAGGTACATGTTTTTTGAAAAAAGAAGTGTCATCTTTTACATTTAAGTAGCATTCATACCACTTGACTAAGCCCGGTTTATCAGAAAAAACATTTTTATGGTCTAGTAACACTACTCTTAACCGGTCCCATTCATCCTCCTCTAAATCTGGCACCTCTTTCACTTTTTGCTCTATTTTTTCTTGTACCATCCTCATTTCCTCAGGGTCCACTCCCACATCATCTCCATACTCATTGTAGTCCCCCAAATCCTCTGTCCTACAATACGTAACTGGTATACTGGCTACTTCTTCATCGATCACATAGTCTTTTCGAAAAAATGGCACAACCACGTCTTGCCCATTTATTTCAAATATTATCACATTTCTTTAAAATTTAATCTCCCTTTTTAATGGTTAAAGAAGTCTACACCAACCAACATTTTTATTCACAGATAAGGGATTATAAGGAAGTTATGGAATACTTCCACCCCATTTATTTTCACTGGCAACAGAACTTCATGTCTAACAGGTTTTTTCACTTTTCCAGTAGCTACAATAATCTGTACCCCCATTACTGTCATAATTACAAGATCATTCCCTTTTTGCAATGATTCTAACCAACCATTACTCACAGCATATAAATCACTACCTGTATCTGTTAAACACTGTAACTCTTCATCACACACCTGCAGACTAATTATTGGTTGTCTCAATACTTTCCTTACCTTGCTATTATCAGCACCCTCCTCCAACAAGCCGTTCACAACCTCTCTTCTATCGAAACCTTGACTGTTTCCGGAAATTACACAGATTTTTGCAGAATAACCTTCACCACTTTTCTCCCCTATACTAAGTATTCTATTCACTAGTGACAACTCAAAACTCCTTTCTGGCGCTTCGTTATTCTCCATTTTAGCCTCTCTCTCTTCCCTTTCTCCACTATTAACTGGTCGACCCCCATTTTGGTCACCATCTTCCTGCTTCTCCCTAATAGCCTCACAAATGTTATTTATAGACGCTAATAATTCCTCCACACTGGCATCACTAATTTCCTGTAATTCTGCAGCTCTGTACTTTCTCCTTCCTCAGAACATGACTTGACTTCAACTTGGTTGCTAACCACTTTCTTGCAATCGGATTCTGTCACATCTTCCACCAATATACCATCCCTCTCGTCTGCAATACAGTGCTTATCTTCTTACGTCTATCTAACAAATCCTCTAAACGCCCGTCAAACGTACACATTTTTATGTAGCTCGTTTCGTCTGATGGTACTACCTTCTCCTGTACCTCCCTTACAGTCTCAGTCTGGTTACTATTAATACATGCAAAAGGTTTTGCTAGCGGCCTCAAACTACTACTTCCGTCTGGCAATTTCACATACGGCATTTAGTTTGACGGATTCTGTAGTTCGGTTTCCTTTCTTACGTTTACCCCTCTCTGCTGTTGTCTTTGCTCAACATCATTCTCTCGCACTGGAGAATACGATCGATAATCGTGCACCTGCTCCCCATTACTTCGCCTATCATTTGCAGAATAGCGCCACCTCCCGGAACCTCTGCCCCTCCCACTTCCACGGAACACGCCAATTCTGTTAATGTTTACATTATGTCGCGGTCCTACATCATTTGGTGGTCTGTCATTACGATCTGCATATTCCTCCTCATGCAATAACTTCTCAACCCTCTCCAAATGACTAATGAACTTAAGCACATCGTCCCTCGGCGCTGAAATAAGTTTGTTCCGCCAGTGCATAGGCAGTTTACCTTCCAAACCCATAACAATTTGCTCTGGCTCGATTTTGTTGTTTCAGTGTGACAAATTTATCATCCACTTTAACGCGAATTTTTTACACTTTCCCTTCTCGGATTAAACGTTTCCCCCGCCCAGAAGCTATTTAATAACTCCGTCGGTTTTTGCTTACCCCAATATTCTTTCAAAAATGCCTCTTTAAATTTATCCAAAGTATCGTACTGTTCAGTAGCAATAACCCCCCCAAGTTCTGGCCTCTCCTAAGAATTTGGACGTAATAAAACCTATTTTTTGTTTGTCTGACCACAAACTGGGTAACACACCTTCAAAATCATTCCAAAATTCTTTTGGATGCACATTTGCTGTGGGATCAAAACGTAAAAACTGTCTGTTAGTGACATATGAAATTTCAGATGATTCTACCATAAAACTACACCCACTACTGTTAATTCCGTGTTTGAGGTTAGTTTCAACTTGGCATAGTCTACTGTCATGCTCATCCAACCTACTTTCCACCCCTTCTACTTGGTTAGTTCACTGAAGAACATTTTTTTGAGACTCATCAACTCGTTCTAACACAGTTTTTACTTCATTCATACATTTGTCAGATTCAGAACTGATCTTACTGGCTAACACTTTGTGATCAGTTTCACATACAGATTCTTCAGCCGCTACTTTAACCTGTACTTTTTGTATACCTTCTTTAATTTCATCTACTCTTTGTTTGTTTCCAATAGCAAATCTTTTCAAAGCCTCTGTTAATTCACCTGTAACGATGCTAACATATCTTTTACAATCATTCTAAACTCGAGAAATTTTGTCATCTACTTTATTTTCTAATAACTTCAATTCATTTTCCCACATTTCTTTTAAAACAGCAGTCTGCTTTTCAAGTTTTCCATTAAACCCACTATTAAGTTCACTATTTTTCCACTAAAACCACTGTCATGTTTACTAATTTTTTCATTAAAACCACTGTCAAATTTACTAATAATTTTTTCAGTTTGTCCTTGTATAGAGTCCATTACAGCGGCAAACATTTCCTGAATACTTCCTAGTTCCATTTTTGGCATCACTATTTCTTGTTTACCTTGTTCCACCGGCACTATACCAAATTTGGTATCCACATTTGATACATTTGATTCAGTAACATTCTCAACACTGTCATCACACACCTGAACATTACTGAGTTCATGCTTAATGTCACTTTTTGAATTAGTATTATCCCCACTAGTTACTTTAACAGACATACTTGAAGCAGACTCAATTTCACTGTCCATAAATAACATAGAAATATCATCAAAAACATCCCCTTTCATTTTAACATCTACTCCTTCTCTCTGTTCAGGTGTGCTAGTGTGTGAAGCACTCACACTGAACAAAAGTTCTTCCTCCTTCACCGTATTCACAAAATCTTTATCACTTGCTATGTTTCTCAGTCTTTCAGAACACACACACACACAAAACAGATGTAACAAAGTTCACTTATCTTTTGTTGAATGCTGCAGCCTCAGCGTGTTGAAACTGCGAGTCCGATACCCTGCGGCTGCCGTAACAGTTTCCGGGCCCCCGCTCGTCGTGTAGGCTGGCCGCGCTGCCCCGTTGCACGGCTCGCCGCTGTAAGATGCCATCTGCTGCTTCGCTGCGCTCCCGTCGCTACTGCTGCCGTTGCGGATCATTTTCTTTCATGCAACTCCATCATCTGGAAACAGGTTCCGTTCAAACCTCTGCTAGTACCGATACATTAAATTCTTTCACTAACGTTCAGAGTTCGGTCCATCAAAATCTTTCTCTCGACCTCGGATTCAAAATACTACGGCTTTAGTTTCTCCCGGCCGATGTACCATGTGAGTGAAATCTACTGTACTTCGACGTCACTAATCTACGTATAGGGAGAGAGTATTCACACATATGAAAGTTTGGAAATTCTGTCCTCAGTTAATATATTCTGAAACTTAGGTGAACAAGTATAACTGCCAAGACCGTGTTAGTCTTAACACAGTCACTCATAATCCCCTTCACTCACGTTAGCAAGTTTATGGTGTTGCATTTCCCGAAAACGTAATAGCTACAAAAATACTGATTGTTTTTGATTGATAATGCTCGCCGAATATTAAGTCTGTCGGTACCAAATGCAGTCACCGTTTTTAGCCACCGACCTGCTCGAATATATGTCTTTTCTCGTCACAAAATTCACTTAAAAATTCGGAAACATCTACACACATCGGAATAATTATGCCGTCACTTTCCAACACTTTTGATGTATGAAACACTGCTAGATCCGGCAACTTTTCGTTTCCATCGGAACTACTACTACACACGTCCGATCTGTTTCATGGCTGGGCTTCGACTCCTTTCTAGAATACTCTCAGTCTTCTTTTTCAGCAGAGAAAGGCGCGCGAAGAATATTGCTCTACCATTGGTCAATTTACTCAACAGCCAATAGCAAAACAACACTTTCCCGCGTCAGTCCGCGCTTTCCATCAATAACCAATCGCAAAATAGCGAACCTCACGACTGCACTTTTTACCGACGTAATTATCTAATATGCTGAAGTTTTGTTTATGCATAAAGTTATTTACTATTGTTATTTCTACCTGAATTAACTTTCCCTTTACCATAATCTTACTTTACAAATCTATTTCACAAAAATCCCCTTTGCCCATATCCATACTTCTTCGAAATGTGCCCACACTAAATCCTACTACATAATTCGCTCTTAAACCACACTCACGCATCATTCATACTGCTAAAACACATTTATAACATTTTACATACACAAAAAGAAATAATAACACTTTATGAAAATACTAGAACAGTTTATGAAAATCATTCTATTACTTTAGTGCACTCTAGTGTGTCTAATCGAAACTAAAATCACAGTCCCCCTATCCAATACTGTCCTCTATGGGCTGATACATAAACTACGTGCGCGTCCAGTCTCGCGTCACCATCTGTCACTGTCCAGCTCTGAGACACATCTCCCACTTAACCGCCTCCAAGACGGGATCGCTAGACTGCGCTACGCCTCAAATTGATCGTGAAAAAATTTGAAGAAAATTGATCAAGTACTGAAACTTGCTGGTAGATTAAAACTGGGTGCCGGATCGACACTCGAAATCGGAACATTTTGATTTCGCGGGCAAGTGCTCTAACGACGGACCCACCCTAGCACGACTTAGGACCAGACCTCACAGGTTCATTTCCGCCAGTACCTCGCCTCCTGAGCTGTGAGGACGGGTCGTGAGTCATGTGAGTGTAGTTCAATCGGTATAGAACTCGCCCGCGAGAGGCAAAGGTCCCGAGATCGAGTCTCCGGCACGCAGTTTCAGTCTGGCAGGAAGTTTCATATCAGCACACACTCCACAGCAGAGGCAAAATTTCGTTATGGTCAGGTACTTTTCGAGATTTTTAATAACAATCTTTCAACACTATGTGTCTTGATATAGTAGCATAGATTTTGGACCGAGAGCAAGGCAGCAGAAAATAAAATAAATCTATCAAACTACAGCCACGTTTGGTTGGAGCATGTTAGAATAAAAATATGCCCATCACGGTTAGTGATGCAAAAAGAAAACTGGCTACCGGTACACTACGCTGGTTTCTTCTTTAGTCAGGTCAAGGTTTGTAATCCTTGAAATGGTTCTGAGGCCAGCAGATCTCAAAAAATGAGGAGACGGCTCTCAGGCCCATTATACCCACCCAGGTTTGACATTTTGTGGGTAGTATTAGCCAACGCAATACTTCTATATGGTTTCTAAATGTAATCTCTTCTTGTAAAAAGCAGCTGCCACTTAGGAATTTTGCCAGGGGTCTTTAAAGCTCTCTACCATGTCAACTTACCGGTGATGTGGGTGAGCTCGCATTGTCGTTCACCAGATTGACATGGACTCTGTGACTTATTTCCGCTATTTTCGCTTAATAGTGACATGATTCTTGGGCCTGCAAGTGGCAGATGACTCTGGAACATGGTCTGCTACCTGTGGCTACAAAATTCATGGGCAAAGTGAGGTTACTGATTCTTAGTTATCGGCTCTGGTTGGACTTGTTCGATGAACACCTTATTGTGTAGACTAAACCAACAGTTACTCATAGGTATCCAATGAGCTACAGGGTTTTTCATTTTAATTGTTTTAGGTTTGAGTTAATTCCAATTTTATTTAAAGAATTTACTGGTTCCAACTTTTCGTGCGTGCGATACTAAAGGCTTTTACCTGTATATGCCACACTTATTCCTGTTTTTGAGCCCGATTTGTAATTTACAGATATTATTTGTGCTTGTCTTATGTAATTTATTCTTGTACTCATCATTAATTCTACTGCTTGCTGGTTTAGTTGTAGCCTTGTGGGTGTTACATTTAAATTTTATTTATATATTACTGTATAGACCTAGCCTAAGTCATCTGCATTCTTCTCCAAGATTAAAGTGGTATATCTGTGATTTAAATAAAGTTTGTATTTCACATTACTTTATAATTGCCCATTTGTTATTTGACTGCCTGCCTTACAGGTTCCAATTGATGTGTTCACTGTATGTTTTCTGATTATTGATGTACGTTAAGTGAAATGTTTTTCTGTCTGTAAAGGCTTGAACTCATACTATGCTTTATTAAATTTATTTCGGATGTAAGGTCTACACAAGGTCACCAGTGCAACCGATAGATGAAAATTGCTTAAGATTAAAGTATTAAATGCTTATTGGCAATCTTATTACATTTTCTGGTATTCGCCAGGTTCCACTTGTTAAGAAATAAGTCCTTAGTTTTTTAAATTAATAATTCTATCGGGTTAGTAGTGTTACGTTCTGCGTGGCTAAGCACCTTACCAATCCCTGCTCCTCCCTTGCTGACGCGCTCCAATTATGCCACATAATGGACATCGTTCACACATATAGATACTTCGAGTTCTGAGATATTACATCATTCCAGTATGGGGGAGATCTAAAGTAATGTGAAATAGAGAAGCAAAAACTCCATCAACCAAGATCGCTAATTATACTGTAGTTTTAACAGTCTAGAAAACAGTTTGGTATAGTAAATCCTATTAGAGCCATTGGAAACATACATCCATAAAAAGCAGAATTTGTGTTAAACGAACAGACAGATTTCGCAAGGCATTGTTGTATTACTAATTTTACACACGTAATCAACATTTATTCCCTGCATATGTCAATTATTTAATAATTAGATCTCAGGTATTACGAAATAAATTCCTCTTTGATCACATCGTCTCGAAGAACTTCTGTGAAGCGTTTGTAAAAATGTGTACGCTGTTGTGCCTTTTGGGTGAAGTGATAGTGTGTACAGGAAGGATAAACCAATGTACGGTGGCGTTAAAAAGTTAAAAATGCTTTTCTTGTATTATGCGGCAAGTTTATACTGTTTATTTTTCCAGTGTTTCGCACGTATTTCCCACAGATGACTTGCGAAATTCATAGCGTAACATCAAACCTTTTCACGACAGGATCATTCTTCATTCAAGAACAAAAATAAATCACGTATTAAGACCCTTTATGCCTGATAATGGACTCACAGGGTCCGAAATGGATCGTATATCTAATAAAACACGAAAACTTGACTGAAGGGGATTTTTAATTAATACTTCCGGTGTACTGAATACAGCCACATTTGCGGCTGCAGAATAGGAATAAAATTAAATTATAATTTTATTTTTCAAGAGCGGCGAATCTATAAGTTAACATCATCGGATCCGATGATGACAACCTAGATTTGTCGAAACCCGTCATCAAAAATTAAATTATAATTAGCTATCTTGGCTGGTAAGTCGTTAACTTCAGTATTTCCGTAGATATTCAGCGTCGGGTGAAGTTCCATCGATACTGCTGAACATTTTCTGGACAGCAGTGAGTAGCCTCGCTAGACTGGTGACTCCGAGCTATCGACAGCCGAGGTAGTAAATTTAGGCTCTTTTAGAATGATGCTTGCCGGACGTGAGGGGTGACTTTCGGGCAGAATTCCATATTTTAGGCTCTCAAGCCCAACTGACAGGAAATTCGGTTGCGCTCGTTAAGCGGCTTTCATTTGACTTGTCGATACCTAGTGGTCTATTACTGAACTGACGGTAGCTGCGTGGAAGATGCCGGCTCCACACTTCCGAATCATGCTTTCTGATGAGTTCATCATTTCTAAGTTCCGAAATAGTTACGGAAAATTTTTCTCTGTTCGCAGCCATACAATAGAATTACCCCGTCAAGGGCTAATGAATACGGAATACATTCTAGGCTTCTGAGTATTACGTATATGACGAATTCAGGACGACACAATTTCGTGCTGCGGTATTGTCGCTGCTACGAGACAGCGTTTTTTCAATTTTGATGATGACGTGTGCAGTAAAAGTACTCGCTATGGGAAATTCACTAAATTGCCGGGCGAGACGCAAAGCGTAATGCGCGTATATCATTGAAATAATTTAGGAAGCAGGGAACGTTTCCTTTCCGAAACAAGGAAGGCCTAATACTCGTAAAAACATGAATATGTATCTTAGTAGTGAGAGCACAGTTTGCAGAAGAAGAAACAAAGGAAAGTGATCTGCCAGCTACGTATTTCGGATCTAGTATTAGTCCTGCAATTGCATGGTAGCGTTCAGTTGGGTAGTTTGCGAGATAGGACAGTTGCATCAGCCAAGTAACGATTTAGCGCGGCAGATAAACAGCTGTTCATTTAGTGCACCCGCTAGCCGTATTGCTCTCTTTTTTGTGTTACTTTTTTGGGTGATATTCCACGCGCGTTCGGACAAACACCATGTTGTTCTCCCGTTTACGACCACAAACAAACTACGAACCGTTAAAAATGGAAAACAAAAGGAACAAAATACACAGGCGTCACGGGTATATGGCGTAGAGCAGTTTTTCGATGAGCCGACTGATATTTGGTAGCAATAATAAACAATGTAAATTCTAAAACAAAAACTATTCACCGTGCTACGCCTCGACCAATGTTAGTGGTAAGGTAGAAACCTTTAGTACTTTTTACTGTATATTTTAACTATTTTCACACGTCTTATGTACTAAAGACCCAGTTGTTGTTCTATCAAACTCATAGTTGCTATCATTATCACATTTATCATAGTACATTAAAGCTAATCTTAAACACGATACCAACTTTCATTTCAGACTGTTTGCTATATGCAGTGTTACATTGCTCACTACACTCACACATAAACAAATAAAAGAACTATTCTCATTTGCTCCCACTGAAAAAGGAAATACTGTGAATATCTGTTGTATCAGATACTGCTCTGGAAGTAGGTAAGTCAACATGGTTTTGCAGATGGAACAATTTGGTCTTAGAAATAGCATAGCTTTATTTGTGACACAGACAAAGGTCACATTAAGGCTAGCAAATAACTGTATTAGACAGTCCCTAAATTTCAATTTTTAGCAGTACCTAGCATTTATGAAATAATTCACTTAACAAAGACACATCCGTACTGTTTTTCTTCTGTCCCACAAAGAATCACTTTGTCTGTCACATTATCAAGACAATCAGTACTTTTCTTATTGTTGTATGCTTCAGTTTCTTTCCTTCCGCCTCTTCTCTTAACCTTTATCTATCGTTTCCCGTGGCTCTCCTGGCCTGACAATTTTTTCTTCACATTTGATTTTTTTCTGTGCTGCTGCCATACGCATCTGTTAGAGTCCACAAATTAGTGAAGAAATTGGTTAAAATAATGTTAATGGGACTGAGATTTCTAAAATTCCATGTATCAGTTACCACTCAGGGTGAACATTAAAACAAACTACATGGATGGATTCCTGATTGTAAATGAACATGTGTCCGGAAATGTGTCATTGTCAGTAGATGGCACCGTTGAATGAAAGTTCCTCTGACCAAGTGCCGAGTGTTCCTTGTGTGTTGAAGGTGTGTGACTGACACAGCCTACTGTTAAGTAAGAGAATGGTCTGGTATTCATGTCGAGAACAAGCCGAGATGGCGTTTGTGTTACACAACATTTGAAGCCATTTTTGGGTGCTTGTGTGATCACGGGTCCTTTCAGGCAGACGAACGTGCAGGGAGGCGGTGGATGGTGCGCACACGTGATTTGGAGGACCGAGTTCTAGACGATATTGAGACGAACTCTGGTACAAGCTCAAAGCAAGTGGCCTGCCAACAAGGTGTAAGCCAAGGTATGATTACGTAGCTTGTACTAGGATGCGTCTCAATATTCTGTAGAGGCTATTTCACCAAATCTGGTGTTCCGGCAGTCCCCCGCCTACCTGCACGTTCATCTATCTGAAAGGGCCCAAGATCCAAAAGGGGCTTCAAATTTTGTGCTATGATTGGGTCTGTTGGGTACTCGTTTTGGTATAGCTGTGCTGCTTCTCGACCGTTTCCATCAGCTTGGCCGTACACAAACGCCATCTCGGCTTGTTCTCGACATGAATACCGGACCATTCTGCTGTGGACAGTATGCTGCGTCAATCACACAGCCTGTAACACACAGGAAACACACGCCCCTGTTCAGAGGAACTCTCATTCGTCAGCGCTATCTACCGCGGCAACGGCGCATTTCCAGATACACTTTCATAGGACCTTTTTTTCTTCCATTTCCATTCACGAATTCATCCCTGTAGCTTGCCGATTTTATTAATGTTCATCCAGTATCATAATTACTTTTATAATTCCCATTATTTGATGCTCATATACTACGCACCTTGAAACTCTGACTAACGCAGGGTACGTGGTTAGTTGCAAGAGAGGATCTGAAGTTCCAAGTCCTCTCGGGTGAAATATATATATCCACTACTGGCCATTAAAATTGCTACACAAAGAAGAAATGCAGATGATAAACGGGTATTCATTGGACAAATATATTATACTAGAACTCACATGTGAACACATTTTCACGCAATTTGGGTGCGTAGATCATGAGAAATCAGTACCCAGAACAACCACCTCTGGCCATAATAACAGCCTTGATACGCCTGGGCATTGAGTCTTACAGAGCTAGGATGGCGTGTACAGGTACAGCTGCCCATGCAGCTTCAACACGATACCACAGTTCATCAAGAGTAGTGACTGGAGTATTGTGGCGAGCCAGTTGCTCGGCCACCATTGACCAGACGTTTTCAGTTGGTGAGAGATCTGGAGAATGTGCTGGCCAGGGCAGCAGTCAAACATTTTCTGTATCCAGAAAGGCCAGTATAGTACCTGCAACATGCGGTCGTGCACTATCCTGCTGAAATGTAGGGTTTCGCAGTGATCGAATGAAGGGTAGGGCCACGGTGCGTAACACATCTGAAATGTAACGTCTACTGTTCAAAGTGCCGTCAATGCGAACAAGAGGTGATCGAGACCCGTAACCAATGGCACCCCATACCATCACGCCGAGTGATATACCAGTACGGCGATGACGAATACACGCTTCCAATGTGCGTTCACCGCGATGTGGCAAAACATGGATGCGACCATCATGATGCTGCAAACTGAACCTGGATTCATCGGAAAGAATGATGTTTTGCTATTCGTCCACCCAGTTTCGTCGTTGAGTACACCATCGCACGCGCTTCTGTCTGTGTTGCAGCGTCAAGGGTAACCGCAGTCATGGTCTTCGAGCTGATAGTCCACGCTGCTGCAAACGTCGTCGTGCTGTTCGTGCAGATGGTTGTTGTCTTGCAAACGTCCCCATCTGTTGACTCAGGGATCGAGACGTGACTGCACGATCCGTTACAGCCAAGCGGATAATATGCCTCTCATCTCGACTGCTAGTGATACGAGGCCTTTGGGATCCAGCATGGCGTTCCGTATTACTCTCCTGAACTCACCGATTCCATATTCTGCTAACAGGCATTGTATCTCGACCAACGCGAGCAGCAACGTCGCGATACGATAAACCGCAATCGCGATAGGCTACAATCAGACCTTTGTCGAAGTCGGAAACGTGATGGTACGCATTTCTCCTCCTTACACGAGGCATCACAACAACGTTTCACCAGGCAGCGCCGGTCAACTGCTGTATGTATATGAGAAATCCGTTGGAAACTTTCCTCATGTCAGCACGTTGCAGGTGTCGCCACCAGCGCCAACCTTGTGTGAATGCTCTGAAAAGCTAAGCATTTGCGTATCACAGCATCTTCTTCCGTTCTGTTAAATTTCGCGTCTGTAGCACGTCATCTTCGTGGTGTAGCAATTTGAATGGCCAGTAGTGTAGATAGATAAATAAATGAGTAAATACAGTCTCTCTAAATAATTCTACGAACGTATTAACTTTATTGCTGTCAGCTTAAGTTATCTGTGATCACAGCCTCGACTGTGCCCCTGGTGAGTCCATTTTGGAACGATTTCCTGGGCACTTGGAGTTATAAGCGAGAGATGGACTGACAGGCGGACTAACTCGAGGGAGCTATTTCTCACATAAGCCTTTGCTCTGCGGCGGGGAATAGTTTTTTGGCCGGCGTGGCGAGCCCTGTGGCAAGCGCTGCAGTTTTCCCAGCAGGGCCATCCGAGGCTAATGCGTCAGGCGGGGAGAGTGAAACAACGTCCTGTGCTGGGACGGTGCCAGACTCTTAAATGTATTGCCACAGCGCGGCTGCTTTTTGTGGCAGCCAAACGGGAAAGTCACCGCCATGTTAGGTTGCGGCTGTTCCGAGCAAGACGCTCACTTTAGCTTCTCGCCTGTCAACAGAAATGTTCTCACATTCACTGAAAGAGTTCTCTTACCACTGAACTCAGAGCGGAAAGATGCCCATAATTTGTAGGCAGGGCACATTAAACATGCATGTCAAATAATGATTACAGTAATTTATTTACTGATTCTCTGTAGATCATATTTTTAATTTATGTACTTGTAAGTAAATTAACAATGCTATTCAGTCAGAAGATAGTGATCACACTAGAAACTTCTATGCTTCACGTTGCTCACACAAGGGGTTGTTAATTTTTATTTCTTTCATTCGAGTGATGCATAAATTCTTGTAGTAATTACATTATTATAAGTCATGGTGGTCAGCATGTAACTTCTAAGTTACACATATTTCAGAGGTAATATGCCGTCATAGTTCTCAAGCAAGACACTGACATTTGCACTGCTGTGTAGATACTTTACTGTCAATACATATACGAAAATCAACAAGATAAGAAATTAAACTAAATACTCTGTAACGTGACAGCGGAGACCTCAGTTCTCTTGTACCAAAACAGAAAATATCCCTAAAGAACCTCCAAAATTACATCGGTGACTTCTCTATTATTCCGTTAAGTGCAGCACATTTCAGAACCACTTAGTTTCCAAAGATTGTAAGACTGTTTTTTAACTGCGAACAAAGGAACCGGAAGAACCAAAGCAGAGCCAGTGCAGTTGTTTGAAGCTCAGCTGCGAATGCGAAACATGTAGGACCTATATAGGGGAATATGAAATAAAGTGACTGAGTTTACAGAAATAAACTTTCATATATCATTATCGATCGAGAGTTATATAATTTTTGTTACTTTCTTAATTTTTTTTTTCGTTCCTTGTCTTTGAGATGAGGTTCATCTTATACATAAAAAAAATATTGTTTACTTTTGGTCCATATGCGTTTCATTTCCTTTTATTTTCGAAGCATATTCAGTGGCCTGTAATACATATTTATGTATCTAACATTTGCGTTATACAGAGTGGTCCATTGATAGTGACAGGGTGAAATATCTCACGAAATAAGCATCAAACAAAAAAACTACAAAGAACAAAATTCGTCTAGCTTGAAGGGGGAAACCAGATGGCACTATGGTTGGCCCGCTACATGGGGCTGCCATAGGTCAAACGGATATCAACTGCCTTTTTTCTAAATAGGAACCTCCATTTTTATCACATATTCGTGTAGTACGTAAATAAATATGAATGTTTTAGTTGGACCACTTTTTCCGCTTTGTGATAGATGGCGCTGTAATAGTCACAAACCTATAAATACGTGGTATCACGTAACATTCCGCCAGTGCGGAAGGTATTTGCTTCGTGATACATTACCTGTGTTAAAATGGACCGTTTAACAATTCCGGAAATGGTCGATATCGTGTTAATGTATGGCTATTGTGATCAAAATGTCCAAATGGGGTGTGTTATGTATGCTGCTCAGTATCCTGGACGACATCATCCAAGTGTTCCGACCGTTCGCTGGATAGTTACGTTAATTAAGGAAATAGGAAGTGTTCAGCCACATGTGAAACAACCACGACCTGCAACAAATGATGATGCCCAAGTAGGTGTTGTAGCTGCTGTCGCGGCTAACCCGCACATCAGTACCAGACAAATTGCGCGAGAATCTGGAATATCAAAAACGTCGGTGTTGAGAATGCTACATCAACATCGATTGCACCGGTACCATATTTCTGTGCACCAGTAATTGCATGGCGACGACTCTGAACTTCGTGTACACTTCTGTCACTGGGCACAAGAGAAATTACGGGACGACGACAGATTTCTTGCACTCGTTCTATTTAGCGATGAAGCGTCATTCACCATCAGCGGTAACGTAAACCGGCATAATAGGCACTATTGGGCAACGGAAAATCTACGACGGCTGCGACAAGTGGAATATCAGCGACCTTGGTGGGTTAATGTATGGTGCGGCATTATGGGAGGAAGGATAATTGACCTCCATTTTATCGAAGGCAATCTAAATGGTGCAATGTATGCTGATTTCCTACGTAATGTTCTAGCGATGTTACTACAAGATATTTCACTGCATAACAGAATGGCGATGTACTTCCTACATGATGGATGTCCGGCACATAGGTCGCGTGCGGTTGAAGCGGTATTGAATAGCATATTTCATGACAGGTGGATTGGTCGTCGAAGCCCGCAAGTTCACCGGATCTAACGTCCCCGGATTTCTTTCTGTGGGGAAAGTTGAAGGATATTTGCTATCGTGATCCATCGACAACGCCTGACAACATGCGCCAGCGCATTGTCAATGCATGTGCGAACATTACGGAAGGCGAACTACTCGCTGCTGAGGGGAATGTCGTTACACGTATTGTCAAATGTATTGAGGTTGACGGACATCATTTTGAGCATTTATTGTATTAATTTGGTATTTACAGGTAATCACGCTGTAACAGCATGCGTTCTCGGAAATGATAAGTTCACAAACGTGCATGTATAACATTGGAACAGCCGAAATAAAATGTTCAAACGTACTTACGTTCTGTATTTTGATTTAAAAAACCTACCTGTTACCAACTGCTCGTCTAAAATGGTGAGCCATATGTTTGTGACTATTACAGCGCCATCTATCGCTAAGCGAAAAAGTGGTCCAACTAAAACATTCATATTTCTTTACGTACTACACGAATATGTAATAAAAATTGGGGGTTCCCATTTAAAAAAACGTGGTTGATATCCGTTTGACCTATGTCAGCGCCATGTAGCGGGCCAACCATAGCTCCATGTGGTTTCCCCCTTCAAGCTAGACTTTTCATTTGACGCTTATTTCGTGAGATATTTGGCCCGGTCACGATCAATATACCACCCCGTATATGTAACTGAATGCGTTGCTGTATAGCAGTTTCTTCGTTATGCTCGTATTGCTAGGTAATAAACAACTGTTTGTAGCCAAGGTGTTCGTACAGAGACTGAAACTTGTTTCATTGCTATGGAGGTACGTATGTTAATATGTGTGACGGGGAATGAGCTGGGAGGAGGGAGGAAAATTTTCATTTTCATGCGTTAAGTGTCTGTGGTGGGGAGATTGAGTTATTATATTTCCCAGTTATCTAGTTATGTTCTAGATCACGGATTCGTGTTGTTTTAGTGGCTAGACGGTCTTCCAAAAGTACAGACGGGGTGCAGTCCCAAAGAGTGCAAGTCAGACACAGCAAGAGGGCAGATCTACGAAACATCGAGATGTAAATAATAGTAGATATTCTGGGAAAGAGAAAAAGTTCCAAGAACTATTAGAGAGCACTGAATATGAAATTGTTATAGGTTCTGAAAGCAATGGTAACAGATAAGCAACATGGTGCGAAATAACCCTCGAAATCAATGAGACACTTACGACGAAGGTATCCGTTAGGACAGAGCGGCGAAATTTGCATTAATGGTCTATGGCAGCAGATAACAGATGCAACTGCCTTTGCTAGCACAACAACATCGCCTGCAGCGCTTCTCCTTGCCTCGTGACCGTATTGGTTTGGACGCCAGACCAATAGAGAACAACGGCCTGGTGAGATGTGTCCCGATTTCTGTTGATAAGAGCTGATGGCAGCGCTTCAGCGTTGCGTGGACCCCACGAAGACATGGATCCAAGTTGTCAGCAAGGCACTGTGTAAGCTGGTGGTGGCTCCATAAAGATATGGGCTATCTTTACATGGAACAGACTGGGTCCTCTGGTCCAACTGAGACCATTGACAGCTTTTCATGGACTTTATGTTCCCAAAAAACGATTTTATAGATGACAATGCGCCATGTCATATGGCCATAGTTGTTCATTGTTCTTTTTAAAAAACAATCTGTAAGTTCGAGAGAATGATTTATCCAATAAGGTCGTCGGACATGAATCCCGACGAGCATTTTGGGACATAATCGAGAAGTCAGTTTGTGCACGAAATCCTGCATCTGCAGCACTTCTGCAGTTATGGCCGGCTATAGAGGCATCATGGCTCTGCATTTCTGTGGGGGACTTCCTAGGACTTTTTAAGTGCCTGCCACGTCGATTTGCTGCGCTGCCTGGGCATAAGGGGATCCGACCAGATCTGAGGAAGTATCCTATGACTTTTATGACGTAAGTGTACAGGTTTGATTACTTTACGTTTGATAACGCTCATTTATTACAGTGTAGATCGTAGATTATTCGAAAGACGTAATAAATAAATAAAATATGTAAACATAGCGGTAGGAGATATTCTGGGACTGCGGAGTGGGGCAGTAGGTAAAAAAAAAGTTAAAACCACTGACATGTGAAGTATTTTCGCAGTTGTGCGCCTGGATTTGTAATTTAGTGTCCGAGTAGTCACGGTTCGTAGAAACTGACGTAATACAGAGTGATACATAGGCTTCACCAAGGAAGTGTTGTAAGCCCTATATTGTGTATAATCAACGGTCACGCTTTAGGAGACAATCTAAGTTGCCCTCTTACGTGGTTTGCTGTATGTGTGCTCATGAAAAGCACTCATACTCAATTGGGATATCTGCGGAACCAAATACGAGCGTTGGTGCCTTGTCGTATACGTGCACGAGTCTTACTTAGTGTCATTCATGTGTCATGCCTGAAGGTAACGTGATTGGAAACGTCTAAACTGGTTGCTTAATCGACTACATCAATATGACGGCTACTGGCATAGCACTATTACGTTTCATCTACCAGCCGCTGTAACTAGTTCCTGAACCCTGGAGTTATATTTACACGGTATTTATATTGCCGAAAAGTTGAAACTAGCTCTAAACGATTAACTCTATTAAATTTCGATAACACGATAACCCAAACAGATTTAAAGTTTGTTGAAGCGACTAAACGCCTAGAAATTAAAATTATAAACAATACAAGTTAGAACTGTCACACAGAAAATATTGTGTGGAAGTTGCACTGAAGAATGTGTTTTATTGACAGAACACTAAGAAGATGTAACAGATTTGCTAAGAGACTGCATACATTAGCTTGTTCGTCCTCTTCTGGAGTATTACTGTGTGACATAGGATCCTTATCAGTAAAGACTCAGGAATGGAGTATAATTTTAGAAATTATCCATTTGTAACACAAGAGGTGACAAAAGCAGGTCATCACACAACAGCCAGCTGGGATACCAACAAGGGAGGACTGCTAATGTTACATGCAACTTAGCCACAAGCAGAGTTAGTTGCTATACACCTTAAGAGCTGCACTTCCAAACTAAGAATACAGCTGAATGACATCACAAGGAGAGAAAGACGCTTCCATTGTGTTCATCAAGCAGAATGAAGTAACAAGTCATAAGTCGGATGCAAAAGTGGTTATTCAGAGTACCAATGCTGCGGTGTATGTCCATGACTGCTTCTGAAAGGCGAAGTTAAGAAATATTTCAGCAACAGGCGAAGAGTCCAGAATGATGACCAGTCAAGAAATCAGTGAAGTCATATGTGTCTCGCTGTATCAACACATGCAATACAGCTCCCGTATAAATGCTGCTCCTGTCCAGTGGCTTGATCTACATGCACGTAGTTTACAGCCTCCCACTCTTGAGGTGGGACCTGTGTCAGTCTGTCCTCTGTCGGTCTTAGACCTCTGATGGAACTGTAAAACGCAGTGCTGCCGTTCGCGTCAAAACGGATGGGATACAGTGGTCGATATCCACCGTCAGGCAGTCTGGAGGCCATGCTGTTGGGGCAAGGGAGCAGACAATAATCGTCATCACAGAGCGGCGTGCCGTAGCCGCCATCCGCCTCCCGTTCCTGCAGACATGCTCCAGTGTTGCGGGCGTCCTGCTGTCGAAGGGCGCAGTACAACCCAGCCCAACGCCACACACTCCATGCAGGGCAAGTAGGCACAGTCTATGATGTCACTGAGAGCACTCAGGTAACCCACTGCCCAGAGCTGTCAACATCAGAGGCAGTACAGACAGCATTGAGCGAGTAGTGGCCAGCATTGCACGGTATCGCGTGCCACTGAGTCTTCACAGCTGTAGCGACCAAGATGATGTGACGTGTGTGAGTGTCAGCGCATTCTGGTGTGGCTTCCGCCTCCTGCTACAGCTGGAAGTTGTGAACGACAGTATGCTATCGAACGATAATTACTTGTTTGTTATTGGCAGTTCATTAGAACCATTGCGCACGAAGCAAACCGTCTCCCATCAAGCTATGGCTCACTCACACCCAGTGGATGATGGTCCCGCCTGATGCTGACATCGGTGACCCATCGCATTCACCTGACGTACCAAGTAGTCCCCGGGTATTTACACCAGATTGGACTGACGGACAACATCGACAAAGTTCAAAGATGCGGTACTCGTTTTGTATTTTTGTAGAGCAGGGGAGAGTGTGTCACTGATATGATATGAGAGATGGAGTGGAAATCAGTAAAACAAAGGCGTTTTCATTGTTGCGAGATGTTTTCACATAATTTCAATCACCAGCTTCCTCCTCTTGAAATATGTACGTTTATTTGAGAACACCTTTCATTAGAGTATTAGATATGGCATTATAACGTATCTTTATCATATCCTGCTCTGATCAGTGCCTATGGGAGTCACAAGTATTATTTAATTCTAACTTTCCCTTTGTTATCAGCAATCTCTATTTCGTGAACGTTCCCTGTCTCACAAGAAATCCATTCTGTTAGTGTGGCCGAGGGCTAAGACGAACCTTTGGAAGGCACAGGGCAGTAGCAATGGTGAGAATCGAAAAAGGAGAAAGATGGTGACAGAGAACCCCAGGAGTCTTTGTCTTGGCGTATCTGACGTGGAATAAATAGGTGGAACGACCTTTCCCGCCGAATTCGTGGGCGAGTTTTTCCATTGCCTGTTGAAAGCTCACGGTAGAAGCTTCGAATTTTTATAGAAAATCTGTAAGTTAAAACAGGCGCACAAGAGATCCCTAGGGCGCGCTTTTGATGCGAGCCGACTGGGCCATCATGTTGCGCCTGAAACCCATGCCCCTGATTGGCCTGATTATACACCAAAAAGTACTTCCTCTCAGGGGTGTTACGGAGAAACGGTGGGCAGTTGAGGGTGGAACGAGTTACAACGTCGACATGATGGAGATGCCGACGGCCGGTGGGGACACGCTTTGCAGCTTTACCGCGAGTCAATGAAAGCCAAGCGCAATGGTTCAAATAAATGGTTCAAATGGCTCGTAGCACTATGGGACTTAACATCTGAGCTCATCAGTCCCCTATACTTAGAACTACTTAAACCTAACTAACCGAAGGACATCACACACATCCATGCTGGAGGCAGGATTGGAATTTGCGACCGTAGCAGCAGCGCGGTTCCGGACCGAAGATCCTAGAACCGCTCGGCCACAGCAGCCGGCGAGGCGCAATGCAACTGCTTGTTGGCGTACTGCTAGTTAGTTCGCGGTCACAACTTGTTCATACTCAAAATTCTTTATCCCAAAATCTTTCCGAACTGCTGAAATCTTTGCCACGCGTGTCGTTAGCTAAATTCTTTACACCACCAGGATTTAGATCAGGGCCGGCCAAACGCTGCACAGTGTGCAGACGTGCGGAAGTGCTGCACATGTGCGCACGTGTGAGACAGGGAGCGACAGCGACATCTGTTATTAGACATGTGTCCTAAATGAACGGCGGCGGCTCCACTTCCTTGTTTATGTGGTACAAGCAAGAGGAAAATTGGTCTTTAACCGATTGTTTCAATGTATACTTACATTTAGGTTTTTTTTAAATGTGTGAAAGGCTACGCTCAGCTGAAGTCGATAAAACATAACAATCATCTAACTGTCGGTTATTATGCAGATTTCAGACGGAACTGATGAAAGATATAGAAATAATGGCATTGATATAACAGGTGATCATTGAGAGGTCTGGGTTATCATTCTGTTCAGAGGTCAGTGAGACGGAAATTATGTGGGTGTAACTGAGGCCACCGACAATTAGTTATAGGAAACCTTGTATTAGTTTAATGTTATTTGAAATCATGAATAAGGTTCGTTGGAAGTCGCTAAGTGCTCTCTTTCTTAAATAGTAGCTCAAAAACATTACGCGTATTTGCCTGCCGTCATTCAAGCTTCCTTAATAAAAACGCACGGTTGTTAACTGTATTACTTGTCTTGCTGGGTTAAACTGTTAACATAAAAGTAGACGTCTCAATGAGTAGACTGTGACAGTATTTAAGTGTTTAATACGCGAATACCTTCCCATGGTTGGCTTGCAAGCTGTGGAAAGAGCACTAGAATGCGCCGGTACAGAGTACCCAGCAAGTGGATAAAGCGACATCTGTGCGTAGAAACATGCACTACATGAACGCTGGCGGCTGCGGCGTGCACGCTGTGACCCGGAAGTTGCACATGTGCAGGAGCACCGCACGCGTGCAGAATTTCTGGCCGGCCCTGATTTAGATTGATGAATATAACCTTTCTCTTGCTTCAGTAATAGTAACTACTACACATTGTTCTCTCGCTCTGCTTTTTTCCCGCCAAATCGGCTGAAGAAATTGTAAGCTTATCAGCCCCCCCCAATTTCTGTGAATGAGTGATCCAGCTTTCTCTCTTTTCTCTGCCCTCAACAACAGTTGCCTTTGCTGCTGCATATTGGATCACGGACAAGCTTATAAAATCTGTTCCCTTCTTTCCACTGAAGCTCCCACAGTGCTGTTCATTTTGTGTGCTAAGTTATCGTGATGTTTTCATTTCGAAAAGGACAGTAGCAGTCTTGTTACGCAATTCAAATTTCCTTCTTGTAAAAGTAACTGTTAATAAATCCAAATGTCTCAGTTCAGTCTTTTACTTCAATGCTGCCAGATCATTTTCAGATGCATCAGGCAATAGGTAGGAAAAATATGAGGTACCGTTCAACATTGCGTTTGTCTCCATAAAGCCATTCTGTGCCGCTTCGGTCTGTTGCGTTACGCTAAAGAACTTGTTTTTTTCAGTTTCAGGCAAAATTTCTTCCTACTTTACTTAACTGAAGCAGTTGTTCATGAAGGACTACTTGTTTTCTGTTTAGTAGTCTTACATAACTGAATCTTTTATGAAAGAACGCCTGCTTGTTTTCTGTTTGGTAATTTCACTTAACTGAAGCTGTTATCATTGTAGGCCTACCTGTTTTCTGTTTGGTAATTTTGCTTAACTGAACCTGTTATCATCGCAGGTATGCCTGTTTTTATTTGAAAATTTTAATTAAGGAAGTTGGTATTATTGAAGGCCTTCCTGTTTCGTAATTATTAACTTAACTGAAGCTGTTATTAAAGAAGGCCTTACTGTTTTCTATTTTGGTAATTTTACTTATGTGAAGCTATTAGTATTGAACCCCCGCCTGTTAGTATTCGGTAATTTTACTTCACTTACACTGTTATCATTGAAAGCTTGCCTGTTTTCTATTCGGTAATTTTACTTAACTGAAGCTGTTATTACTGAAGGCCTGTCTGTTCCCTTTTAATTAAATTATGAGCTATTTCGTAATTTGTGTTACCTGAAACTCTTAATCATGAATGCCTACCTGTTTTTATTGCCGTATTATTGATATCTGATATTTTACTCAATCTCTCTTTTAATCAACTGAAATTGTGGTAGTCTCTGACCTGCGTGTTTCAGGGGTATTTACGTCAGTAATGAAGTAACAGGAAGCGTCACATGATCGATCACAGGCCCTAACCTTTTGCCTTACATCTCTATCCATAACTGTAGGTTTCAAACAGACCTTGGAAAGGTCACCGGTATTAAACGACCGCGGTGTCAACCTCAACTTGTAGGCGTCACTCGGTGCAGATTGGAGGGAATATGGTCAGCGCACCACTCGCCCGGCCATTGTCAGTTTTCGTGATGAGAGCCACTACTTCTCAGTCAGGTACCTCCTCTACTGGCTTCATAAGTGTTGAGTATGTCCGGCTTGCCAACAGCACTCGGCACACCTGGATGGTGCCCCATCCAAGTACTAGCCAACTAGCCAAATACGATAATGTTAACTTCAGCCATCTGATGGGAACCGGTGCTACCACTGTTGGAAGACCTTTGCCGTATACAGAGAGGTTTCAATTACCCACGCTGCACAGATTCAACGATAGCTCTCATAATGGCTGCTGATGGGACGGAAAGTAATTTTTCTTAACTGCTAGCACATTATGTTATGTAAAGATGATGTGTACTTTGAGCAACTTTCATATTATTTTAATTGCCAGTAATTACAGATTACTTAATAATTTTACTCCTTTAAACTTTTGTAGAGGAAGACTATCCAAATTTTCACGTCGGTTATCATATTCCAGATTGTAGCTCATTGCACAGGTGTAAATGAATATATCCACTGTACTGTCTTTCGTTACGGCGTGGACTCAGTTAAATTGTTATCTTACTGTTTAGTTATCCGAGTCTCCATCATCCTCATTTCTTTTTTTACTGTTTCTCACTTCGCTGAAGGTAAAATTTGTTGCAAAATAGTTCATGATCGTTGACTTTAATTTTGCAATTGTGTCCCTTCATCTAACCAATCTAACCATCCATTTTTGAGAACAAACTGGTCAGTGTTTCATACATTTCTTCCCATTGTTTCTGACAGGTCCACTAACATCTGAAACTAGTCAGAGAATCTTCTTCATAGTCATTTCATCTTAGTTCAGTATCTTCCTCTGACGTATGTAAACGTGCACTTCTCTGTTCTTCTCCAAAACGAATTTATTGCATGTTCTTCGATGCGGCGCTCTGTTATCTTCACCTTTAAATCAAAGATACCTCTCTCCATTATTTAATTTCGAATGCCGACAACTCCTTTCAAAAGCCATCTTACATTTCATCTCTGACAACCATTAATTACCTAGAACTAAACCAATGTTAAGAGATCCGACAGTCAACGTACTCTTTTTATTCTCATCTTCCTGTATTCCGAGCGTTAATGGTCTGTGATCTTCAGCAGTTTGTTTTGATTACCGACAGCACTGACAGTAGATATGTTGTTAACAGGAAAAGTTTGGTAATGTAAGTGTATTGCCCTAATATCAATAAGGCATCCAGCTCGTTTTGCATATCGCCACTTCTGCAAAGAGCATTAATACGTCATTATCAATTTGTTCATCCTCTCTGTATAGTCTTCTTTCATGCATGTAGTATTTTTGCATTTAATGAATTTATCGTGATTTCTGACCCATTTTTCATAACATTGGTTCCAGAGTCGACGATTTCCGAAACTTTATTTAGTATACTGGTGTACGGTCTCGTGAATTCCTACCGCTCCTTACATATTCTGGCGACTGATTCTGCGCTTTGTCTCCTGCACAAGGTGTTCGATTTTATTGACGATTTGGATTAAATCCTTTCAGTTGGCGATATTCGTCTGTTCTTTGCTATCTGGTGCCTCGTCGGTCGAATATACTTTAGTCGGTAACCATGAAATTCTCTTCTTAGTGGGCAGGTAATGCAATTTTGATATTCATCGTTATTTATTTTTCGTTTTCCTTGTTCAGCTAGGAGGAATTCAGTTCCTTTGAACGTTAAACATATCCACTCCACATTCAAATGCGGCATGATTGCCAAATTCGCATACACTATGACTGGTAACGTGTGTTATAACTAACATTAATTCTGCCTCTTTAACTGGAACGTTGAGGTGGGCATTGAAATTTCAATATTTCTGCATATACTTTATCGGTCTTGCTTAATGTGATGGTGTAAGAATTTTTGTTTTTGTTATGTCCCGAGACCACAATCTATTTAGGACTGCTGTTGCAAATCCTTTGCATGTGGGGTAATTTTTGGATACACTGCACCCCAAATATGTGCTTCACCTTGCTTGTGGTTGGTGCATTTATCTGTTTTTCTTGTGTTCTGCAATGTTTTCGTAATGTATGTTAGAAATCTTTGATAAAAGCTACAGGATAGATAACGTATTCGGTTCATATTCTTGGACCTATTTTGTGCACATACCAGTGACTACAATTACTGTGGTTTCACAACAATGTTACTGAGCCGTCTGCCGAGTTCGATAGGTCGCACACAGCGAGTTGAGTACGTTCTTTACCGGTTAGACGGTCTTTGGTTTTTTCTCTGGCAGAAGAAGTAGGTTGTGTGGAACAGCAGTCGGGTCTGGGCGGTTATGGTGGGCGGTGTAACGTAGGAGCTTCCTGGAGAGCAGTTGGTCACCAAAGCTGGCATCTCGTTTTTCTGATATGAACAGTGGTGGTTGGCGGTCTCCGTGCAGGGCGGTTCACCTGCTGACGTGCTGTGCTGGGCTAACTTAGTCCTGCCATGGCCGTACTAGTTCGCTCCGTACCCAGGTTCGTCCTGGAGAATTTGGTGCGATTCGGCGAAGCCCACCGGTCGCGTTATCTTCTGCTTAAGACGACCGCAACGCCTTCAGCACAGAATTTTGCTGGGCACCGAGTCAACGCCTTCTTCGGGTTCCTTGGCCCAAGAAAGAGCCTAGTTCTGCTTCCTTCTGTTTACAGTCAAACTCATTTATACGTTCTTCAGAGACATGTCTCCAATGCTGGCTATTAGCTGTGTTTGATGCAGCTAGGCGCAGGCCTTCTGCCAGGTTCCCAATTTTTTTCATTGTGCTGCGCACCCCCATTTTCCCTTTAATGTGATTTTTAATGGGTTTGTGGCATTCGCTCGACTCTCTCTCGTGGGGAAATTGACTTCTGTCTTGAGTAAGTGATTCAAACAAATTTTGGTCACCCAATATTAAGTAAAACACTGATTGTTGTTTGGTGATTTAATTTTAAGGCCTATAGGCTTTTACCCATTTCTAAGATTCATTTTGTGGCTACGTTGGTCTTGATCTTAGAAAAGAGATCCCCTTTATGTAGTGGCACTCAGTTGTTTCCTGCAGCCGGTAAACTTTATTCCCTCTTGGATACCACAACAACCTTCAGGTGAAATAAGTTTAATATTTTATACGATGACTTAAGGATGCTTTCCTCTGTTAAATTGTACGTAAAACTGCATTAGAAACCGTTACACGAGGTAAAGTTAAGTTCTTGAGAATCTCTGATTTGATTATGAAAATTATAAAAGACCATTCATATACGTTGGATTGCGCATACTAACTTGACGGCTTCTTCTGCATTTATTAAGACTGCGGTATTATTTGATCCACAATAAATAGATCGCTGGCTGGTAGCAATTCCGGTTTTAAGCATGTATCTCGCTCGAACTTGTCAACTTTAATCAGACGTCATGAGGCAACTTAACATTTAGTGGAACTTTGGTCTTAACTTAATATTATTAATTGGTGTAGAGCCGGGACAAGGGCTTTGGTTTTTTGAACATGTTTATTGCTTAAGAGAGCTTTGCTGTATATGTTGAAGTGCACTATCTGTCTCTTGTCGAGTTTTTGACGGTTAATGCCTTTTCTTAAGCGTAATGATAAAGTTCAATCTTTTATTTTTATTTTCAAGTTGTGCCTTGTACCTTGTTGCCTTTGAGGAAAAGAAATTATTTTTGGTTAATAAATTGTCTTAATCAGAATTTGGTAACAAGCGATGTTCAATAGTTTTCCCTAGGAATTATTTCTTCGTGTCCTCCTGAAATACAAGCGCTTGTTGCCAGTACGAGCTACTATCTATTACACACAGCACTGCACTAGACTCTTCTTATATAGATGTTTTATTTACTTCGCTCGAACCTTTTCTTCATTCTGAAACTGTCCTGATTTTGTCCACTTCACTGCCCAACTCACTGCATTGCTTCTGAATCCGCCAGTTAACTTTGTAGGCGTCTCCTTCTTACAATCACAAACACTCTTTCTGTGTGAAGTTTCACTACCTTGGGTCTGCCTTATATCATGAGTCTTCTTAATCAAAGTTTTAGTTTATTTGTTTTGTTCAGTAACCTATGTATTAACCTCTTGAATTTCGGTTTTGAGTCCATCATGTTCATACTGTAATTCATTTCGATGATCATCATGCATTTGATTGAATGTATTAGTGAGCTTCGTTCTGACTGTCAGTGGCATCTCATAATTTAATGTAACTGTCGTGCATTTAATTCTTTGACGACTTACTTTAATTTCTTGACTAATTTTCCGACGAGAGACTTTCATTTCTTTCTGTTTTTCGAACAACAACTTATTGCTGGCAATAATTACTACCGTTTTATTATTAAATGCTGGTTTTAAACTCTACACTGTTGGATATAAATTGCAGATGCTACTATCATTTGCACCCTGTTCGTTTGTTTGTTTACATTTTTCAGACTGAAAATCTTTTCTGTATTTTTTCTTTATAATCAACGTGTATTTGACCTGCTTGGCTGCCTCTCTGCCCATAGCCCATCTTTTAATTCGATTTTACACTTATTCGCTCTGTGGTGTATTCTTGGCGATTTATACCTGCATTTAGCAGTGTTACCCTTTGCAAGGATTATCTTTTCTCACGCCAGGAATGTAAAGGATATCACAGGCGATACACAAAATGAATTCGAAGAAGTGGTTTTTCGACATTTGTCTTTTAGTAATAGCCTTTTTTCAGACTTGTTTTAATAAGGTTATTCCTGAAGAAAGTATTTTCCCTCAGGTTCTCCATTTCTTTTCGTCCATTTATCTCCTGCAAGTTCTAAATATCGAATTATCGATATCTCCTTTTCTCTGGCCAACTACATCAGCAAATTTTTCTTAGTTTTTCCCAATATATCGCCACTTTTAAGAACCTGTTTCCTCTTACTAACATTGTAGCTCTTTTATTAGAATAAATTTTCTGTCAGTTATTAATGATGTGAGCTGATTCATATTTCAAATGTGTCTCTCTAACTGATACAGTTTTCTTCTGCCTGCTGTCTATTGTAAGCTTCGTATTTTTCTCTGATTGTGCATTAGTTTTAATAAATCCGACAGAGTGTCATGCACCCATCTCTTGCTTTTTTAAGCTACTAAGGGACTGAAATAGTGTTTGCTCTTGCTTTTGATTTCTTAATGACAACATATTTGATTGTTTGTGCTAATACATGTGACAATGTTTATCTTTTATTCGGATGTGCTCCTCCACCCCCCCCCCCCACTCACCCCCCCCCCCCACACCCCAACACTATCGCTGCTCAATTCTGTTTTACTACCGATGTACGACAGAATTCATCAAATTATTTTGTCTCTCCCCATTTTTGCTCATTCTGCTTTGTTTCGTGTGAATTACTTATGTTTTCTAGATCACTTCTTTCTTTCATCCCTTTCCTGTATTTCCATCCTGGATTGGTTTTACAGTGGTTTTACAATTATCTCTGCCTTTCTATGGCCACAGTCATAAGTAACTATTCAACAAATAACTTATTAATGTTGTAACGCCGGAAATGCATCTCCTCCTATTTCCATCTATTGCACTATAAATTGTTTTACAATTTCTATATATATATATATGCTATCGAACGACTACATCGTTAGGTTGTGTGGAGAACCAAAGCATTTAGGATCTTTGGGAGTGTTCGCTCTGCCGCGTGGAGCGCGGGCAGAGCAGAATCTGGCTGGAGTAGGGCGGTGGAGCAGGTGTGTTGAGAGTTGCCGCGCTTTCAGAGTTTGGCAGCATGTAATTGCGCTCGACTTGCTATGATAGTTTCTGACACGGTGTCACGGACGGGAAACATTAGCTGGTACAAATCAAGAGCCCGTTTCACCTGGTGACCGTGTCGAGAAGAAGGCGCGCCAACATCCAGCTTCTGCAACACCGGCGGCCGACAATAAGTGATTGTCGCCAGCTCCTCGATCGGCGACTTCAAACCTTCAATCAACCAACAAGGAAGACCGAAAGCACATAAATTTTTAGGTCTGTATGGCAGAGGTTCAAATGGATCTGAGCACTATGGGACTTAACATCCGAGGTCATCAGTCCCCTAGAACTTGGAACTACTTAAACCTAACTAACCTAAGGACATCACACACATGCATGCCCCAGGCAGGATTCGAACCTGTGACCGTAGCGGTCACGCAGTTCCAGACTGAAGTGCCTAGAACCGCTCAGCCACAGCGGCCGGCCTGTATGGCAGACCTCAGCTTTTCAAACTGTTCCATTTGCCTCACTAAAATACAGCAACTTAGCATGAACCTTTGTTGCTCATTGTCCCAATTGCATTACCAAGCAGGGTCCCTTCCTTTTCCGAAATGAACCTGTGTGTCGTTGAAATTCAAACGCCAGCATCAAAGTAATTTCATTCCATTTCACTGTTTTAATTTCTAAGTTCAGTTAAAGTATTCTTAGTTGGCTACAATATTTAGATTACACAAGCACAAATTAAGAGTGCGAGTATTGTTACCATATTTTAGCTTACCTGTGACTGCAGCTCAGCTTGGTATGTACTAAATTTTACTATTGTTAATTGTTCAAAATCATTTAATTCAAGTTTAAAGTTAAATCTCTTATTTCTAAATTGCGTAGATTCAAGTATCTATTGAGATGATCGTTGAGGTAGCCCAAGACTAACTTTATTTTATTTAATTTCGTAGTGCTTCAGAAACAAAGTTCACTATTAATTTGAGTCGCTAAATTAACTTTCAATTTGCCGGTTTTATTAATTCTTTTGGTAACTTAAGTCAGAGTGTAGCGTAATTCATTACTTCTGACAAGCATTCAGTTTTCACGCAACACGTGTCAACCCTTCAGTTGCCACGCTTTTAGTGCTAATTGTATCTGCATTAAACTTTCTTTTTCAGTTATTATAGTAGTTGTCCATAGGACTGGCGACCGTAATTTTTCCCAATTCTCAAATATCTAATTAACGCCAGTTAATTGTTAACTTAACGACCGCATATTTACTTTCTTTATTAACTTCACCCTTTTTTAAAATTAATTTCCACCAATTTCATTTGCATTTTTCCTTTCATTTAGATGCAACCCTTTCCTCCCTCTTTACCGATTGATTAACTTTGGTGGCGACTGCTTTTTCCAAATTTCCAGTAGGTACACGCGGTTTAATTTTTAACTGCTATTAAGGTCGATAAGTGAGGGGGAGGTTACAATGTGTTCAATGCGTTACATATTTTTAACCATGTCTTCTTACAGACATTTCTACACATCGAAACATGTTATATACTGTCTGCTTAATATGTATTTTCCTTAAAATTGGTGGTTTCACAGTAATTTTGTTTCATTCAACTCTTTCTCCGCTCATTCATTCACTCACTCACATATTATTGTCCATAAAATCCATCATATTCGAGAGCTGTTCGAATGTGAGATTAATTAATAAAAATAGCCACCATGGGCTAGTTATAAAGAATATACACAAAAACTTATGTCAATAGCAGCATCAATCTACTAATTCAAAAATAGCCACAGTTTTTCCTCCGACGTTTCAGCTTAAAATTAACTGCTAGTGTGTAATATCTATTCATGGGTGCTCCTTTTCTAGAAATCAGTACCGTGACGAGACTCAACTCATCAGAATGGATAAGATATACATTAAGATGAAATGGACGTCTATATCTACATCTACATCCATACTCCGCAAGCCACCTGACGGTGTGTGGTGGAGGGTACCTTGAGTACCTCTATCGGTTCTCCCTTCTATTCCAGTCTCGTATTGTTCGTGGAAAGAAAGATTGTCTGTATGCCTCTGTGTGGGCTCTAATCTCTCCGATTTTCCTGTAACGAAGCGCGCTGCTCTCCGTTGGATCTTCTCTATTTCTTCTATCAACCCTATCTTGTACAGATCCCACACTGCTGAGCAGTATTCAAGCAGTGGGCGAACAAGCGTACTGTAACCTACTTCCTTTGTTTTCGGATTGCATTTCCTTAGGATTCTTCCAATGAATCTCAGTCTGGCATCTGCTTGACCGACGATCAACTTTATATGATCATTCCACTTTAAATCACTCCTAATACGTACTCCCAGATAATTTATGGAATTAACTGCTTCCAGTTGCTGACCTGCTATTTTGTAGCTAAATGATAAGGGATCTATCTTTCTATGTGTTCGCAGCACATTACACTTGTCTGCATTGAGATTCAATTGCCACTCCCTGCACCATGCGTCAATTCGCTGCAGATCCTCCTGCATTTCAGTACAATTTTCCATTGTTACAACCTCTCGATACACCACGGCATCATCTGCAAAAAGCCTCAGTGAACTTACGGTGTTATCCACAAGGTCATTTATGTATATTGTGAATACCAACGGTCCTATGACACTCCCCTGCGGCACACCTGAAATGACTCTTACTTCGTAAGACTTCTCTCCATTGAGAATGACATGCTGCGTTCTGTTATCTAGGAACTCTTCAATCCAATCACACAATTGGTCTGATAGTCCATATGCTCTTACTTTGTTCATTAAACGACTGTGGGGAACTGTATCGAACGCCTTGCGGAAGACAAGAAACACGGCATCTACCTGTGAACCCGTGTCTATGCCCCTCTGAGTCTCGTGGGCGAATAGCGCGAGCTAGGGTTCACACGACCGTCATTTTCGAAACCCATGCTGATTCCTAGAGAATAGATTTCTAGTCTCCAGAAAAGTCATTATACTCGAACGTAATACGTGTCCCAAAATTCTACAACTGGTCGACGTCAGAGATATAGGTCTGTAGTTCTGCACATCTGTTCGGTGTCCCTTCTTGAAAACGGGGATGACCGGTGCCCTTTTCCAATCCTTTGGAACGCTACGCTCTTCTAGAGACCTACGGTACACCGCTGCAAGAAGGGGGCAAGTTCCTTCGCGTACTCTGTGTAAAATCGAACTGGTATCCCATCAGGTCCAGGGACCTTTCGTCTTTTGAGCGATTTTGATTGTTTATCTGTTCCTCTCTCGTCTATTTCGATATCTACCATTTTGTCATCTGTGCGACAATCTAGAGAGGGAACTACAGTGCAGTCTTCCTCTGTGAAACAGCTTTGGGAAAAGACATTTAGTATTTCGGCCTTTAGTCTGTCATCCTCTGTTTCAGTACCATTTTGGTCACAGAGTGTCTGGACATTTAGTTTTGATCCACCTACCGCTTTGACATAAGACCAAATTTTCTTAGGATTTTCTGCCAAGTCAGTACATAGAACTTTACTTTCGAATTATTTGAACGCCTCTCGCATAGCCCTCCTCACACTAAATTTCGCTTCGCGTAATTCTTGTTTGTCTGCAAGGCTTTGGCTATGTTTATGTTTAGTGTGAAGTTCCCTTTGCTTCCGCAGGAGTTTTCTAACTCGGTTGTTGTGCCACGGTGGCTCTTTTCCATCTCTTACGATCTTGCTTGGCACATACTCATCTAACGCATATTGTACGATGGTTTTGAACTCTGTCCACTGATCCTCAACACTATCTGTAGTTGAGATAAAACTTTTGTGTTGAGCCGTCAGGTACTATAATCTGCTTTTTGTCCCTTTTGCTAAACAGAAAAATCTTCCTACCTTTTTTTAATATTTCTATTTACGGCTGAAATCATCGATGCAGTAACCGCTTTATGATCGCTGATTCCCTGTTCTGCGTTAACTGTTTCAAATAGTTCGGGTCTGTTTGTCACCAGAAGGTATGGTATTTTATCGCCACGAGTCGGTTCTCTGTTTAAGTGCTCAAGATAGTTTTCAGATAATGCACTTAAAAAAATTCACTAGATTCTTTGTCCGTACCACCCGTTATAGACGTTTGAATCACGCAGTCTATATCCGGCAAATTAAAATCTCCACCCAGAACTATAACATGGTGGGGAAATCTACTCGAAATATTTTCCAAATTATCCTTCAGGTGCTCAGCCACAACAGCTGCTGAGCCAGGGGGCCTATAGAGATATCCAATTACCATTTCTGAGCCTGCTTTAACCGTGATCTTCACCCAAATTATTTCACATTTCGGATCTCCATCAATTTCCTTCGATACTATTGCACTTCTTATCGTTATAAACACGCCTCCCCCTTCACTGTCCAGCCTGTCTGCGATATACATTCCAATCTAATAAACCCTCCTCCCTCCCCCCCCCCCCCCCCCCGTGTGCCTGCTCGGACCTTGCTGAAGGAGTGAAGGAGCGGCCACATGGCCTCTCACAGGCAGAGGGGGCGATGCCACACGGCCAGCCTCCACATTTACCCTCCGCCTCCTGCGCCGCGAACGCCGCTGAACCCGCCACTCCCCTTGGGGAGAGGGTGGCCCAACCACGCCCGGTACCCACGAAGATGTCCCGACAGCAGGGACAGTGGGTGAAGCATGTAACACCTGAGGTGTACCATGCGACGCACCAGACTCCCCACTGCCGCTAAACTCCGAGGCAGCTGCCTGAAGACGGCTGACCGCGGCCATCAACACGTTCAGCTGTTCACGGACAATGGCCAGTTCCTCCTGCGTCCGTACGCAGCAGCCACACATCCTAGGCCATCCTAAGAAATCAATTTACTATAGAGAGTTAATCAACTTTTAACTAGACTGCTAAATCACTAAAGGCGACTGATTGTTGACTAAACTGTGGTTGCTAGACACTTCTTGTAGAAAACAATGAAAATAGCACTACCTGTCTCTGGACTGCAATCAAAACAAACTAGCACTACTGGCACTATGGCTGACTAAAGGGACTCTCTCTGACTGTATTCAACATTATTACCAGCGCTCGACAATTAATTCTTTCTAAAAGCAAAAACACACGGAAGAAGAAGTGACAAGTAAGAAAAATACAGTTAATACTTAAATTAACGTAGCTCGCTGCACAGCAGACGTGAAGCAGACTGCAGTTACGACGACATTGGTAACTGAAAAGCGAACGTTTCATCTTAAAGGAACAGCAGGGTTCCCATATACAAAAATAGCATACTTCTTCTTTAGAAGGAAACTACATTACATGGACTTGGTACACCGATGAGAAGTAATCGTTTTAGAATGTAGAGACACAACAAGACTAATCGTCACAAATCAATTGCATCGACAAATGAGCACAGCGTTATTAGGGTGATTACAGGAGTACGATGTAAGCAAAAATAAATCGTTTCGTCTAGCCAGTGACACAACAGTAGTTTAGTAAGAATTTTGATAAACGCGATGAATAATTTTTAGAAGATAAAAATTCGATAGTGTAACTTCATTCCCAAAAAAAAATTCGGATGGAATGAATGATATGTTGTACATCATTAGTTTCTCATATGGAAATTCACGTACGTAATTTTCTGGGAATACAAGAAGCATGGGGTTTATCCTGTCGCGTCGGTTCCCGCCATAAAGTGACGCAGAAAGCATGGCAGCGTGAAGCGAAGTATCATCCCTCCTCTGGAGGGCGGGAAACTGCCGTCATGGAGCACTCTAAGCTGCTTAGTCAGTCTCTTTGATAGTCGCAAAAAAAACCTCTTGCTCCGAGCCATCTCTCATATTGCCTGACGTGTGTGCACCTTCATACTTCAGGTGGCGCCTCAACAGTAGGGTGGTGAGGGGTCAGCTGTTAAGACAGCGGTGACTATTTTAGTTAAGTGAAAGTCCTTTGTTAATCTATCAGTTTCGCCACCTCTATCTGTAGCTAATGTAAACATTAATTTTATAAGTTTTGTTAAGGACATCGATATTGCGTATATATTATAATTCGCTGTAGCTCTCCAAATTAGTATTTTTTCACATCCGCCTTATCACAGTACTCTACAACCTCTTAGACTGGCTTACTGAATTCAAGACTTGGTCTCTGTTTAGTTACCAACTTCAGCGGATTACCAAAATATTTCCTGATGCTCAGGAATTTTTTGTCAACTAGCCCCCTTCTTTTGTTCATGTTGTGCACTACGAAGAGGTTTTCTTCCCGCTTCGATTCAGTACTTGATTAAGCAACACGATGCACCCACCCAATTTTCAGTAACCTTCCGTAACACCACGATTACCAAGCTTTTATTCTCTTCTTGTATGAAACTTTCTATCAGATTAAAACTGTGTGCAGGACTGAGACTCCAACTCAGGACCTTTGCCTTTCTGCAAGGTCTGCTGGAGAGCTTCTGCGAAGTTCGGAAAGCAGAAGACGAGGTACTGTCGGAATTAAAGCTGTGAGGACAGGTGCTTGGCTAGCTCAGATGGACGCCGGCACTGTACCCTAGACTGTTCGGTCAGAGGAATAGTTGCCCTTTGTAAAAGAAAAATTGAGTGACTAGATCAACGCTGAAGTTGAACGGGTGTCATGGGACATCCGCCGCGAACAAATACAGCGAACGATAACGAACAAAGTCAGATTAAAAAAAAGAAGATGACGGAGCACTTGCCCGTGAAATGCAAAGTCCCGATTTCGAGTCTCGGTCCTGCACAGAGTTTTAACCTGGAAGTCTCATATCAGCGCACACTCCGCTGCAAAGCAAAAATTTCGTTCTCTTCTTGTATGTTCACGTTTGACTTCCATGCAAGGCTATACTTCACTCAAATAGTTACAAAGAAGCTCTCCTAATGATTAAATTTATATTGGGTTCTAGCGTATTTCTCTTTGCCAGAGAACCACTGCCAGTCTACGTTTTATATCCTCTACACTTCTCCCGTCGACATATAATTACTGGCCAAATAAGAAAACTTTTACGCTGATTTCACTGTCGCATTTTCTATCATAATTATTAAGCTGATTTCACTGTCTCATTTTCTATCATAATTACTTCAGCATCACTTGATGTAATATGCCCCCACTTCATTGCTCTAGTTTTACTTTTATATATGTCAATCTTATAATCTTCTTTTCAAAACATTATCCATTTTGGTCAGTCTACAAAGTTCAAAGTTTAAGTTGCACAATTATTCAGATTTCTGGAATGTGTGTTAATTTAAAACGACAAATGCAAAATAGTGTTGTTGTGTTCCAAATGCGCACCTCTTAAGACCTCCTGAGACACCAATTTTGTCTTCAAAGCACAGTGCTTATTTATTTTTCAAATTTCCATCCATAATAATTTTGAGTCGCTGAATAAGTACATTTTTTGTCGAGAGTTGCGTATAGGACACATTTGTATCTTGTAACGTATATTGTAACTGTAATTGTATGTGGGTCCCCAATTCGAAATTTTAAAATGTTTATGAGACATATGGGTCTCTTACTACGCTATGTACTGGACAGCAGCAAGCAGTTAAATTCTGTGGTGCTTACAACGTAGACTTTCGAAAGTACATTGATAGAAAAATATATTTGGAAACCCTATTTCGACCTACAGCTTGATCTCAATAATTACTTTTCTAACTCATAAGTAGAAATCAATTAGAACAATTAGTAACTCCAGGACAACTTTTTTAAGGTCTGACAACAAGAGATGACTTGGGGTGAAATTAACAATGGACCAAACAATGGACAATGGACAATGGACAAAATGTAGTCTATTCCATGATAAATTCATATAATTACTGGAAAATACCTCCCACATATGCTAGTCAGTAAGAACATTAAACATCCATTACGGATTACTAGAAGGATTTAAGTATCTTGTGAAAAGAAAAGGGAAATTTATCTTTTGGCGACAACACACTACAAAAGCCACACAGAATAATCCACAAAAATTATTGAAAAATAAGAAACTTAAGGACATTGTGTCAGAGATCAACAATTCTACAGATGAAAGTCTGTATGGAATATAGTTAAACAACAGAGAGGAAAATAGGCCACAAAACATAATATAATCGCAGTTGATTTAAATGGAAGGACGATAAGGGATCAGTTATGGGCAGCTGTTATGTTTTATAAACAATTCCTAAGTATACTAGAAAACATAGGGAGAAAAATTTCAAGAGCTAAATCAAAGCAGTTAACATTTTACAGCTGACCCAAAGATCTGTCAAACTGGTATCATATAGATATGTAATCTTTGTGTATTATTTGTGACAAACAAATTTTCACATAACCTTCAATCACTTTGCTAATATTGGTTTTACAAGTGTCTTGAAGATTTTTTTGGAATCGTCTCGTCCTTACGAATTCTAATCTTAATTTATTTATGTTGTAGCTAGTCTGAAATGTATTTGGTATATTTGATTTTTGATGAATGAGACTTTGTATATTGGTGCATTTGGACTTTCGCCACGTTAGCTTGTCGCTCACAAGTGTGAAGAGGAAAGGACGCATCGAGACATAGGATTTCCAGACCGCTTCTGGGCGGCGCCATCCCTCTGATAGCTCCCCTGCAGATTCAGCCACAATGCTTCTCGTCTACCTGATTTTGCATTCACACGAAAGCTCACCAGCACCATGATTTGATGCTGAGCTTAGTCTTTGTTTTTCATAATTAATGTCTATTCTGGCTTACAGCTTCTAACATATGACAGCCATTGTGCCATGTCTGTGCTTTTAGACGAAATTAGGATGTGAGTGAGTAACCGAAATAGGATAGTAATGAATCACTTGAAAATATCTTTAAGGCCAAAACTGTCTAACGGTGGAAGTGTAACCACATTCAAAATATGTGTTCAGTTTTATATTGCTGCAGATTAATGGATACGTAATCTAATAATATAACAGAACTATGATTAGAGGATCATCAACACTCAAATAACAAGGAAAGTATGGGTTTGGTGACAGATGGGTGAACCTGAAAAAGCAGACTTTTCTAGTGAAGAACAGAATCTTCTTAACAAGGTTTCAATGTAATGCTAAACAGCTCCAAATAAAAATTAGATTAAATACATATCAGTGGAAGTGGAAACATTGATAGAGCTAGCTGAAGAGATTATAAACCGACATATTAAAACCACTGTTAATGTAAAAGAAGTGTTAATTAAACAAACATGGAAGAAAATGAAAATTCTACGCAAACTGAAATTAATTAAAAACATGAGCGGAAAGATTTGAGGGAATAATGTAATTACAATGGAAAAGGTTATGGAAATTACGGCATTCATTCTTCATAACAATGAGTAAATTACTAAAACACAAATTATTTTATGGTAATCGAATTACACAGATAAAAAAAGAACACTCATAATAAATTTCAGCAATGAGTCATGAAAAAATGTGTTTCCTTTCACAGATATATTAGTGAAAATTAGAGAAAAAAAAAGAAATATCTGTTCTCAGAAAACTCAAAAACCATCTTCATTGTGGTAGCATTATCTTTCCATTTACCACACCGTAAAAATGCATATTTCCAAGCTATTATTAGTAGAAAACTTAAATCGCCAGTAAACTGAAGAGGAAAGAAAATAATTGGAAGTGTCTTACCCTCAAACATACAGCAGTAACCAGAAGATATGTAATAACTTAAGATCACGATGCGGGATGGAAAAGGGGATACTAAGAAAGTACAGTATGTAGGTAACAAGACCAAAGACGAAGAGAGTAATTTTTACCATAATGAAAGAAAATAGCGCGTATGCCTAATACCTATTGCGGTCAGATATCCGATAATACTGCAAAACGTTTTCGTAAAACTAAAGTTTCCGGGCAGCGACACGACTCTTAATTAAATTACGCCAAAATACGGATAGTAGCAAGAATTCCTACATGGGGTTCTAGAGTTCAGCAAACGAAGTGCAGTTATTTTAGAAACGTAAATTCTCCGTATATAACTAACTGAGAGTGAGTTTGACACTAGCTTTACTGAAAATTCACGTCTCCATAGCAATAAAGCACATATTTCCTAGAATGGAAACATTATATCGATCGTACACAAAGGAATCAAAAAACTTTACAAGGAGGAGGTGAGGGGCACACGCCAGACATATTACAACTTGAAATTCAAGTACATAGCATGCACGATGCTGAAAAATCTTCTGATCGTTCGGAATGCTTCCTCCTGGAATTCCTTTCTCTTTTTTTTTCAGTGTTTCTGACGATCTAATTTCACTTTTCACGAGCCCCAATTCACTGGTGTTTTCGACCTCAGTTGTGTCAAGCGAGAGCTCACTGGATGGTAGGGTGAAGGTCTCTTGTGTTTTCTGATGAAAGGTGGTTCTGCCTCGGTGCCAGTGGTAGCCGTGCGTCGGGTGAAGTTAAACTGCTCCAGGTGCGTAACACAATGTTATGTTGGCTCTGATCTTAATCCTGTGTGAGATAAATTAAAGTGATCAAGGTTCCCCTTCAAACATTTTGATGGGAAAGGATTCTGGCGAGTGTGACTTTAAAAGATAATTAGTGTCCCAAAAATTTTAATAACATTTATTTTCTTTAAACTGAACATGAGCTGTACAAGGAACAGTTATGCATGTTTCTGTAAGCCAAACCTATAAATAGCTCACACTTGAATGAGGTGTTGGCAAGAACCTACTACAGACGACATTGCCTTGAATCTAGCGTCTTCTCTACTGTGAGAAAGGGTAATGAAAGTGAAATTTATAATAATAATAGAAAAGTGGGTAATCGGATGCAGTACCATGAAATCACCTAAGGAGGCAAAGTGTTTCAGCAGATGCCACGTCTGAGAAACCTAAATTCAAATTTTGGGCAGCTGACAAATTAACTGAACCCTATAGGCCGGAGCTGCGTGTATTACTGACAGTCCGGCGCAAGGCGGCGTGGTGACGACGGCTGCTACTCTGCTCGGCTGCGCTGAGTGGAGATAGGGCTCAGCCCTGGGAGACTGATCGAAGGGCCACTGTGAAAAACACTAAGTGTCCGGGTGGCCGGACAAGTGAAAGTACGAATGAAATTAGTCTGCATAAAGTGTGGCAAAGTAAGCGACCGACTCCTGCGGCGGCCAGGAACCAACACACTAATTCTCTTCCTCCCCAGGCTCAGAGAGCGTGAGCTATGCTCGAGTCAGAACTTGGCCAATCGTCGCCAATAAATCAAAACTTTCGCCAATTATGGCCTTACAACAAATTCGTCTAGACTCCCACTAATGTACTCCGTCATTCTAGATGTCAATACCATTATTCCTTTCCACCAAATCCTGACGGTGATCGCAAACGTATGCTGACGTCCGTTCAACAGGATTTCGGGCGGGAAGTTTTCTGGTGACGGGCGCAAACAGATTACGACAATTGGGGTGTTACGTAGCCGATATCGTATCACCATCCTGTGGAGCTCGGCGACCATTTCTCTGAAATGTACCAAACAGTAGCACAATAGCCGGTGCGTTCCTGCCCAAAAGATGAGGCTTTCACGAGAAAACTGCCCCCAGCCATTGTAAAAATACCGAGAGCCTGTCGCTGTAGCCACTGAGAGCCGACATGAAAGGGAAAGCCATCAGCTAGGGGTCGGGATTCTGTTCGCACTTCTCAGTTACAGGATATTCCCCCACTTGCTTCAGCTGTAAGTGGCTGATCTCCGCACAACCCAAAAGTTCCCGTTCGTGTCCTTTGTGAAATGAACAGAATTACAATATGCATACATCCTGCTTATTTTGCTACGTATCATGTACATTCCGGTAAATGGCACCTGATTACCTACTTAGCATGGCATTGTAATACTGTAGTAAAGTGACTTACCTTCAATGTGTATAAATTCAGATTTTAGAAATGCAAGGTAGGCCGGTTTAGTGTACGAAGAGACCAGAAGGCTTGTGACCTTGCATTACCCAACCGCTCGCACTAGATTGTGCAGCATGTTTGTCTCACTTCAGAAATGGGAATAGAGTGGCGCAACACCAAGATCAAATTACATCTAGCTTGAACGTTTCACAACACGCCTGAAGGAACCAAAGGGTTCAATAAAGAGACAGAGATTAATAATGGACAATACTCTATCCATTCAAAGACAGACAACCTGGAGCTCCTTCATCTAATGTGCACAAATAACAAAGTACAATAACCTAATATCTACCTGCGTTAGTGAGAAAACACTACAGACGTCAACAAAGAAAGAAATGGTGACCAACGCACAGTCTGGTTCCATCTCTGACTAATGAAAGTATCCCACTGAAACATGTGTGCCAGAACAACAAATGTTTATTGTATGAGCAGTTTAAGCTGACCTAATGTCCAATCATGTTCACCCATTCGAAAAAACATGTATAGAGCAACCATGAAACCCCAGACACACACACACACACACACACACACACACACACACACACATATCGTAAAAGTAGAACAATGTAACATGATAAATTACATACTAGTCGGAAGCAACGCAGCTCAAAGTTAACAGAGAATTATGTATATAGACAAGTAGATTGTCACAAATATGAATTTCTAATATTGTTGTTGTTGTTATGGTCTTCAGTCCTGAGACTGGTTTGATGCAGCTCTCCATGCTACTCTATCCTGTGCAAGCTTCTTCATCTCCCAGTACCTACTGCAATCTACATCCTTCTGAATCTGCTTAGTGTATTGATCTCTTGGTCTCTCTCTACGATTTTTACCCTCCACGCTGCCCTCCAATGCTAAATTTGTGATCCCTTGATGCCTCAAAACATGTCCTACCAACCGATCCCTTCTTCTAGTCAAGTTGTGCCACAAACTTCTCTTCTCCCCAACCCTATTCAATACCTCCTCATTAGTTACGTGATCTATCCACCTTATCTTCAGCATTCTTCTGTAGCACCACATTTCGAAAGCTTCTATTCTCTTCTTGTCCAAACTGGTTATCGTCCATGTTTCACTTCCATACATGGCTACACTCCATACAAATACTTTCAGAAACGACTTCCTGACACTTAAATCTATACTCGATGTTAACAAATTTCTCTTCTTCAGAAACGATTTCCTTGCCATTGCCAGTCTACATTTTATATCCTCTCTACTTCGACCATCATCAGTTATTTTACCCCCTAAATAGCAAAACTCCTTTACTACTTTAAGTGTCTCATTTCCTAATCTAATCCCCTCAGCATCACCCTATTTAATTTGACTACATTCCATTATCCTCGTTTTGCTTTTGTTCATGTTCATCTTATATCCTCCTTTCAAGACACTGTCCATTCCGTTCAACTGCTCTTCGAAGTCCTTTGCTGTCTCTGACAGAATTACAATGTCATCGGCGAACCTCAATGTTTTTATTTCTTCTCCATGGATTTTAATACCTACTCCGAATTTTTCTTTTGTTTCCTTTACTGCTTGCTCAATATACAGATTGAATAACATCGGGGAGAGACTACAACCCTGTCTCACTCCTTTCCCAACCACTGCTTCCCTTTCATGCCCCTCGACTCTTATAACTGCCATCTGGTTTCTGTACAAATTGTAAATAGCCTTTCGCTCCCTGTATTTTACCCCTGCCATCTTCAGAATTTGAAAGAGAGTATTCCAGTTAACGTTGTCAAAGGATTTCTCTAAGCCTACAAATGCTAGAAACGTAGGTTTGCCATTCCTTAATCTTCCTTCTAAGATAAGTCGTAAGGTTAGTATTGCCTCACGTGTTCCAACATTTCTACGGAATCCAAACTGATCTTCCCCGAGGTCCGCTTCTACCAGTTTTTCCATTCGTCTGTAAAGAATTCGCGTTAGTATTTTGCAGTTGTGACTTATTAAGCTGATACTTCGGTAATTTTCACATCAGTCAACACCTGCTTTCTTTGGGATTGGAATTACTATATTCTTCTTGACGTCTGTGGGTATTTCGCCTGTCTCATACATCTTGCTCACCAGATGGTAGAGTTTTGTCATGACTGGCTCTCCCAAGGCCATCAGTAGTTCTAATGGAATGTTGTCTACTCCCGGGGCCTTGTTTTGGCTCAGGTCTTTCAGTGCTCTATCAAACTCTTCACGCAGTATCTTATCTCCCATTTCATCTTCATCTACATCCTCTTCCATTTCCATAATATTGTCCTCAAGTACATCGCCCTTGTATAAATCCTCAATATACTCCTTCCACCTTTCTGCCTTCCCTTCTTTGCTTAGAACTGGGTTGCCATCTGAGCTCTTGATATTCGTACAAGTGGTTCTCTTCTCTCCAAAGGTCTCTTTAATTTTCCTGTAGGCAGTATCTATCTTACCCCTAGTGAGACAAGCCTCTACATCCTTACATTTGTCCTCTAGCCATCCCTGCTTAGCCATTTTGCACTTCCTGTCGATCTCATTTTTGAGACGTTTGTATTCCTTTTTGCCTGCTTCATTTACTGCATTTTTATATTTTCTCCTTTCATCAATTAAAGTCAATATTTCTTCTGTTACCCAAGGATTTCTACTAACCCTCGTCTTTTTACCTACTTGATCCTCTGCTGCCTTCACTACTTCATCCCTCAGGGCTACCCATTCTTCTTCTACTGTATTTCTTTCCCCCATTCCTGTCAATTGTTCCCTTATGCTCTCCCTGAAACTCTGTACAACCTCTGGTTCTTTCAGTCTATCCAGGTTCCATCTCCTTAAATTCCCGCCATTTTGCAGTTTCTTCAGTTTCAATCTGCAGTTCATAACCAATAGATTGTGGTCAGAATCCACATCTGCCCCTGGAAATGTCTTACAATTTAAAACCTGGTTCCTAAATCTCTGTCTTACCATTATGTAATCTATCTGATACCTTTTAGTATCTCCCGGATTCTTCCAGGTATACAACCTTCTTTCATGATTCTTGAACCAAGTGTTAGCTATGATTCTAATATTATAGAACTCACTTTTATAAGATCGTATAATTGCAAAGGTGATTATATTGCTAAAAACTTTGAGTATGAGTATTTTTCATGGAGAATACGCACAAAGAAAAGACACTACATGAATAAAACAATGCATAGTTTACAAGGTGAAAAAGAGGAATTCCTATTGTTCATCAAATAAGTTGTAAACTCTCTGTAATTGAGAACAAGTTACTAGTATGATTAAGCTAGCGATATCCAATGTAGAACTGTATTCACTTGTAAAATAATCAGTGGTTTTCAGCAAGAAGTAGTGAACTGAATGTATCCCTACAACTTATCCCTATAAACATTTTAACTATATACAAACAGAAAGAGATAAATTACACATGAGAAAAATGCTGATCTGATTAGTGAAAGAGAACTAGTTAACATAAAACAATAAAAATATGCCTTTAGAGATAGTACAAGAGTATAAATACACATGAGTTGAAACGGGGTTGTGTTTTATTATCGCATTAATCAAATGCTTATCATAATGACAGTAACGTAAAGGAAGTTCCACACCAACACAGAACGTTCGACACACATAGTGTCTTGAGACTAGCGTGGCGAAGAGGGAGAGGTGACTGGAGATGGCATGCGGTCAGATGTACCATGCCTGCTGGAGAGCGTTAGGAGCGTTGCAGCTACCGATCATACAAACACTCGTCAGGTGCCCATTAGGCGGCGCTCTGATGGCAAGGCACTGTGAAATAGGTGGCCCACTATTACACTAATTAGTGTCGTCTACGCCACATTACGATGCGTGCATTCCCCCTTGTCGTGTGCTAATGACTGTGTTAACGTATTGGGTAGCGAGGCGTACCTTGGTCTGTTCCACTGGGTAGACATTCATTGTGATAGTTCGGTCCTCTTCCATGAGACAGGCGCCAGCAAGTGCATGGGTTGTGGCTCGTACCCAGACAACGAGCGCATCACTTTTGCAACACATTCGTCTAGACTCAAAATGACGTACTCCATCAACCTAGGCGCCAATACCATTCCTATCCACCAAATCCTGACGGTGACTACTACAAACGTGTGCTGACATATCAGTCGAGCAGCCTGTCATAGTCTCCGTCAGCACTTTGTGCCGTAAGTTTTTTGGCAACAGGCTCCAACTGAATATGATAACTGGGGTATTACATGTGACGCCGTATTGTCGACCATACCATGGAAATCAGCGACCACATCTCCAAAACGTACTAAACAACACTACAGCTATAGCGCCGAGCTGGTGTGTACCTGCCCAAAACATATGCCTTTCCTGAGAAAACAGCTCCAGCCGTTTCAAAAATAGTGAGTGTCCGTCACTCTGGCCCCTGAAACCCGACATCAAAAGAGAAAGCCACCAGCCACGGGCCGGGACTCTGTTCACAATTCCCATTGACCGGATGTCCGTCCATCTCTTGACATTGCGAGCGGTTGGCCTGCTCAAAGCCCAAAAGTTCCTGCTCATGTTCTAAATAAGGAACAGACTTATGATATGCATGCGTCCTATTCCCGTTAATGTGCATGCCAGTACAGAGCATCCGATTACCTACTTTGCATGACAGATTAATCTGTAGTGAAATGACACTAATTTGCATGTATACAGAATTCAGATTTTAGAAATGCAAGTTCGATTTGTTTGATGGCCTTTAATAAGTATATGAAGAGGGCAGGAAGGCCAGCCACCTTGCACACTCTCGTGGTTGTCTCACGCACACTGACAGCATATTTGGTGGTCAATCTGATGATTCAACCTGTTGTGCTGCTATTCATGGTTAGCATTCCGGGGGATGTTTTCCAACAGTGTAACGCTCTACCACATACTGCTGCTCTAATCCAACACGCACTACAGAGTGTTGACATGTTGCCTTGGCCTGCTCGATCAACCGATCTGCCTCCAATCGAGCACATATGAGACTTCACTGGACAATTCCAGTGTCAACCGCAGCCAGTTTTACCTTCCCTTCATTGACCGACCAGTTGCAACGTGCATGGAACTCCATCCGACAAAATGACATCCATCACCGGTACAACACAATACACGCACGGCTGCATGCTTGCAATGAACATTCTGGCAGTTACACTGGTATTAAGGTACCTGCATTTCACGTTTGCACTGGCTTATCTCGCGCTTACATTAACCCGTAATACTGTAATGCTAATCACTTAAATACGTTACCTAGAGGAATGTAGTCTCGAAATTTACTACTCAACATTAATTATTTCTTGGTGTTTGTTTTCCGTCAGCACACACACACACACACACACACACACACACACACACACACACACACACACACACACACACACACACGTACACGCACACATACACACACACACACACACACACACACACACACACACACACACGCACAGTGACTTGGGCAGAATTTGTGATTGGTGTAAAGAATGGCAGCTAACTCTAAATATAGATAAATGTACATTAATGCAGATGAATAGGAAAAAGAATCCTGTAATGTTTGAATACTCTATTAGTAGTGTAACGCTTGACACAGTCACGTCGATTAAATATTTGGGCGTAACATTGCAGAGCGATATGAAGTGGGACAAGCATGTAATGGCAGTTGTAGGGAAGGCGGATAGTCGTCTTCGGTTCATTGGTAGAATTTTGGGAAGATGTGGTTCATCTGTAAAGGAGACCGCATATAAAACACTAATGCGACCTATTCTTGAGTACTGCTGGAGCGTTTGGGATCCCTATAAGGTCGGATTGAGGGAGGACATAGAAGCAGTTCAGAGGCTGGCCGCTCGATTTGTTACTGGTAGGTTTGATCATCACGCGAGGGTTACGGAAATGCTTCAGGAACTCGGGTGGGAGTCTCTAGAGGAAAGGAGGCGTTCTTTTCGTGAATCGCTATTGAGGAAATTTAGAGAACCAGCATTTGAGGCTGACTGCAGTACAATTTTACTGCTGCCAACTTACATTTCGCGGAAAGACCACAAAAATAAGATAAGAGAGATTAGGACTCGTACGGAGGTATATAGGCAGTCATTTTTCCCTCGTTGTGTTTGGGAGTGGAACAGAGAGAGAAGACGCTAGTTGTGGTACGAGGTATCCTCCGCCACGCACCGTACGGTGGATTGCGGAGTGTGTATGTAGATGTAGATGATCGAGGAAGATACTATACTGAGATAAGAAAAGAACTGCTGATGTGACATAGACAGCTAGCAGACAGATGAATATAGCAACTCTCAGTACTGCATAAGTAAAGTTGCTTCCGCTGGGTAGCGTGTGAGTGGTGGCACAGCTGACCGCTAGTGCATTACTTTTTCGTAAGATTTATTTTACAGCAGAAACAGAACCTAGCAGAAGTTTTAAAGTGGTGTATATTTCATACCTACATACAGCCAAAGAAAAAATTATGGAAAGCAAATGATAAAAAGATTATACATACGCATAAAACAGCAATTACAAATAAAATTAATTTGACACAACGTTTACGTCACAAATAAAACAAAAGATAGTACAATTGTACTACTGAAACATCGAGAAGAGAAATTAATCCAGCAGCTCATCTAAAATGCTAAAAAAAACCACTATCTGTTGTTTGTTACTTGTTCACTGATTACATTATCTGGGTGAGTACGACGATGAGCATAAATTTCAACGTGTTCTAAAACGCCTTTGAGTTGCAAATGTAGATTGTTCATACCACTCTCAATTTGGGGGCAGTTGCCACCAGTTTGGTCGTATGGAGAGTAGTTTCATGAACGCAAAGTGCAGTGATATCAAACGAATCTCTTCAGGCTATCCAGAAGTCCTTGCACCAGCGCTTGTTGCTGTAGACCATGTTAATTTCGAGCAGTTAAGTAGTTAAATGGAGTTATAGGGAAATGTTCATGACCACATTCTTATGTTATTTCCTTTATGCTTCTGGTGCTGAAGTCATTTTGCAGTATGTGTACCTTGACATCCTAGTCAAAAGGCAAAGCCGTTATGTAACAGTCTTCAAATGACATTTCTTTCTTTTACAAATGCTTTCAAACTTTGGTGTGCTCCTTTCTCTCAATGCTATGCCTGGAAAAAGAGTAGGTTAGTACTACAGCCTATGTTCAACGTGAACGTGCAGTAACCACTCACAGTCGACACGTGACAGCACTAACAGCGGAGGATATATAAAGTTGTAGGGAGACACAAAAACAGTGCATTCGTTGTCATAATGCGGGAAAGAAGCGATTTATCTGAAGTCCGAAAGTGAATGATCATTTACTTTCAGGCTAAGGATGAAGTATTTAGGAAACAGCTAAGTTTCTAAACTGTTCGCGTTCTACCGTCGTTAAAGCAAATATACCGTGGATGGCAAAATGACGTTATCCACAAACTGACGCCGAGACAACTGCAATGCAACGTGGGCCGTGGATGACAGGGATGATCGACGTGTGTGGAGATGTGTACGGGCGAGTAGACGTGCGACTGTTGGGCTAATGACGCCCACGTCAACTAAGGGGCTACCAACTGTCTCTCCTCAAGGACCGTTCAGCGAACGGTAGGTACATGTGTGCCTATACAGCTCGCGCCTGTTTCATGCACCCATGTTCACTGCTGTTCGTCGCCTTCGAAGTTTGGAATTTGCTGGGCATTATCGCAGCTGGAAGTGCACTGGCTGGCGACAAGAAGTAATTCCTTATCAATCACGTTTGATGCCCCATCGGACGGAATGCAAACACACTAGAACAATCGTCGGAAGAGCCCAGGGCGGACGAGGAAGCGTTATGGCCTAGGGAATGTTTTTGTGGCATTCACTGAATGTTCTCGTCATTCTGAAAGCTACAGTGGATCAACACAAGTATAAATCTATGCTTGGGGACTATGTTTTACCTCTGCACGATGGCACGTACCGGCAGAACAATGAAATGTGTCTCTCAGCTTGCAGTGTACTAGCGAAGTTCAAAGACACCAAAATGTGTTTACTGTACTCTCCTGGGCACCGAATTCCCTGTATTTAATCCCGAACGATAATCTGTAGGTCCACCTCGATCGGGCTGTTCCTTTCATGGATCCTCAACCAAGAAACTTAGCCGCGGCACTGGAATCGCACGACCCCATGTATCTGTCGGCCCCTTCCAGAACCTCACTGATGCTCTCCACGCATGTCTCTCAGCGTCAGCGCTGCAAGAGCTGGTTATTCAGGCTTTCGACAGGTGGTTACGTTAATGTGAGTGGACCATGAACTATAGGGTACACCCACAATAAACAAAACTTTGTTATTTGCTACATACTCTTCCTTGCCCTGTTTCTTTGCAGTGTTCTCTCAGCGCGTTGTACTCTCCCGCTTAAAGTTCTTGGACGATTTCGGCTGATTTGAAATCAAGACACATAATCTCCTATTATTAGTCGCATCTTTTGCGAGGATGTAAACGTAATCGTTTTTCTTTTTTTGTCTTTTTGAAACTTTGGGTTCATGGTATCCAGCTGTAGTTCATTTCCCCTGCATTGAACTACTAATAAGGAGTATTACGTAACCCTTTGCTTTGTATGGAGTAGTGAAGACCAATACTACAGTTAACAAGTCGTATGTGGTAAATATGTTTATCAGTCCAAGCGAGCTGGTGAACTGAAGACCTTACACGACGGCCACTTTCTCCGCGGTATTTACCGATGTAATCTGAGGGAGGGAGGCAGTCCGTAGTGTCTGGAGATCTGGGTGCTGCCCACATATAGATCTTCTCTTCGACACGTCAATGAATTCTTTAATCACATAGCAATGCATTTGCCCGTTTATATGAAATTCGTTGCTAGTGTTTGACGTTTCATGTTTAGGAGCAGAGAATTTTGCACGAAGTGAACAAATGGTTCAAATGGCTCTGAGCACTGTGCGACTTAACTTCTGAGGTCATCAGTCGCCTAGAACTTAGAACTAATTAAACCTAACTAACCTAAGGACATCACACACATCCATGCCCGAGGCACGATTCGAACCTGCGACCGTAGCGGTCGCTCGGTTCCAGACTGTGCGCCGAGAACCGCACGGCCACTCCGGCCGGCCACGAAGTGAACAGCTGAGGATCTGAGTATAAAGTAGCTATGCTTTCAGGTAATGGTAGGTACACTATCTCGAAAATCATTGTGTTGCAAGTGTTACCTTTAGTGTTCATTATTGGCTCTTGCCATGTCAAGTACAAGATATGCATGTTACACCAAATACACACCCAACATCTACTGATCCGTGACATTTAAGACCCGGCATATTCTTCTGTCTTACGAATGGGCGTCAACTGTGCGAGACAGTAGAAATATTTCCTGTTGGACAGAAAAACTCATCCAAACTGATAAATGAATGACCGTTACGTTACGACGATGAGTGATGAAGCAAAGTAGGATTGGCCACTTCAAAGAATCCATCTCGGAATTTGCCTTAATAGATTTATGGATATCACGGAAAGCCTAAATCTTGATGTCCGAACGGCGATTTTAACCGCTGCCCTCCAGAATACTTGTCCAGAGTCTCACCTCAGGCCCACCTCATTTGCGAGATTTGAAACAATCTGGATAAGGGTAACTTTTCGCGAAAGAGCTCTTTTTGCTTCATGGCCTATTTTCAGTGATATTCGCTTTTAATAATGACATTGTTCAGGAAAGACGACTGGAATATTTGTTAATTAATCCTACTGCGGAAGCCATAACGGTATCCATAATACTAACAAGAAGAGGGAAATCATTTTCGTTACTTTACATTATAACTAATTTAAACACTATTCCTATTCCATAATATTTGACAAGTAGGCTATTCACATAAAATGCCTAGTAGATAGCAGTTTTAAAAGTATACCGAATGTGATACAAAAGAACTATACATGATGGTTAAAAATTACACTGACAAACTTTGAGGGGATATACAACACGTCTTGAGGAACAAATGTGGATAGGAACCCGAGTCTAGAATCGTCATACAACAAGGCTAACAGCGCACTGACGCATGTGGAAGACATGCATGTATATAGACGATGATTCCGTGAAGACGTTACAACCTTTTGGTCATGATGGACAAGGATAAGTGTATCAGTCTGAGTTAAGAGATCCTAGTAAGGAAACGAACGCGTCAGAAGTTATTAACGAAAATCGCATACCTTAAGAGCTTTGAACACTTGTTCAATATATAACGTGTTTTACGGTAGCGAAGATGAACAAGTACTCAAAGCTTCTCAGGTATGCATTTTAGTGCCCTTGATTACTAGACTTCTTTTGTTGTTTTGATTCATAGTGAAAGCTGCCTACCCTGAAATCTTAGCAATAACTGTGCCGCTATATATATATATATATATATATATATATATATATATATATATATATATATATATTCTACTGTCAGAGATATCAGAACTCTTTCGCTTATAACTTAAGAGTCGTTCGTTTCCGGATCAGGGTACCTTGATTCAGATTGATACATTATTTTTCTCCATTATCTCTGAAAATTTGTATCGTTGTCACGAAATCACCCTCTATAAACATATATACACAGGTTTCGGCACCCATAAATTCGACGCCCTTTGGCGTCGCTCAATGATGGGTCCGAACAAGGGTTCCTGTACTCATTTTGTTTATCAAGACAGCTTCTACATTCATTGTTGCCAGATGCAACAGTCTCGAAAGCGGGAGATAGATACTCGAAAAAGCAGGAGGCAGCAGTAGACAGTAGACAACGTATTCCCCGTGCTAATACTCCAGCCCGGCTAGTTGACCAATCTGGGCAGCCAGATGCAAAGGCGAGAAACGCCAGCGGACGTGGGTAAATTCCAGAACAGGTGAGCATGACAATGGTCGCTCGCTTAAATGAATGCGGAATGGCCAGCAACGGTGGACTTTGTGACAAGCTGAAAGATGACTTCTTCCAGACCCTTGAGAGTCTATAACAATTTAGTTAAATATTAATGTAAACCCGAATACATCTACGATTTCAGAAAAATGAGGCGCATCCAGTGACACAAAAATATTTCAATCTTTTGGAAACTACAGAAGTTAATGTCACAATGAATAAACATTTTCACTTTGAAGCTCTGAATTAACAACTTTTAAATGCATGGTGGTATTTCACTATACCCATCATCTCTAAAAACTGTGCATCTGTATCTATTTTCTTTCCTGGTTAATTAAGTGTTTAATATTTTTTTTACTACACAGATGTTTGTCAGAAGATCGTACTCTCAAGATTTACACAGCAAATAAACACAACATCAGTACTTGATATGTTGTCATACTTGTGCCTTTATTTACTGAACTATTTACTATTTCATCAACAACTTCGTTCAAATGTTGATTGTAAGTGATATTAAAAAGCTGTGCTAATTTAAAAGTGGTCAGTCCAATTTTTGAAATAGATACCACAGTTGAAATGGAAACCGAAAGATACTTCTAATAAGGAGGCATAAATTATTCTTTAAGTAACATTTAGCGATTTTCTGTAGTCATTTAATGTGAACGCACTTGCACAAGCTTACTGGCTTATTTATTTATCAACCAAAAATTTCGTATGTATATTGTAAAGGACCTAAATGTAACCGAATGTTTGTCATACTTCCTTTCTTTAAGTTTTTTTCGTATATTAGCTTAGTGCGGGAAAGTGGACATGATGAGTCACATCATCTCTCTACCACGTAAGAGCGATCAATTTTTGGTGTGGATGGCATTCAGCTACTCGAAAAGCAGACAGCAGCCGAAAACTACTGGAGTCACGTCAAGACTGGGATTTTTCGAGTGAAGAGCTCAAGGGAACGATTCTTGACACTTGATGTCAAGTGCTGGGGCAATTGGTTCAAATGGCTCTGAGCACTATGGGACTTAACATCTGAGGTGATCAGTCCCCTAGAAATTAGAACTACTTAAACCTAACTAACCTAAGGACGTCACATACATCCATGCCGGAGGCAGGATTCGAACCCGCGACCGTAGCGGTCGCGCGGTTCCGGACTGAAGCGCCTAGAACCGCTCGGACACATCGGTCGGCTCGAGTGCTGGAAGAAGGCAGACCTACCTGTGCTAACGTCCATGATTCAGTCGTATAGGTGATTGATTCTGGATGGTGAACGGCAGCCACAACACATTTGAAGAGTAGGACTCTAACATTTTTCTGCGTGTGTTATTTTATTGAGATTAGACAGAGTATGAGTTACTATGCTTTCCAACGCTTGTGTTGATTGGTGAATCATGATGTTATACCTTAATTTGAACAAAAGTAATTTGCTCTTATAAGCCCACCATAGTACGTAAAATATTTCACACAAGAATAAGTATGTACGGTAATTTTCGTCAAGAAGCAAGTTCACGTCGAAAGCTAGTGACACACTCACTAACGTAACTAGGTGAAACAGTCAAAGATACAGTAAAAGACAATGCCATGCCAGAGATAAAACTATTGTACATGCTAGGAACTGTAGTATCAATTTAACAAGAGGTACATTATAATCTTTGGGTCCAAGTAATCACTGCACATCAGTGAGCTAGCTCGTGAAATTCCATAGATACAAACATAATACAGCAAGAAATGGCATACTGGCGACCTTTGTAATCTAAAATACACCGTAACTGCCGAAAATAAATCAGGGTATACCACAGAAAACCATTGGCGAAATTTTTTATATTACAAAACATCATAATTACCGGAAAATAAATCAGCTAGGACGTATTACTGGACTAGCAAGTTGTTATGTTAACAGATAAAAACCAAACTAGCATATACTAGCAAGCAGACATTAGCTCCCAAAATGATGCTTCGTAAAATTTGTCTTTTACTGTGCCATTCAATTACCCTTATCCTTGAATTGTCCTTATCCTTGTTCTTTAATATATCCTTGATTGTTTGGCCCAGTTACATTTGTCAGTGTGTTACTAACTACACAGTTACTTACGTGTGAAATTTTGTACATACTGTGGTGGGCTTAAAAGAGCAAATTACTTTTGTTCGAAATATGGTATAACTTTCCTGCCGTTTATGCCAGTGGAATTCTGTTTAACCTCATACTTCGCTGTAAACTGTGTAATCTCTAATGGTTTCATTTATTCGTTTTAGGCTAAGCTCGAAAATGGTCGCTGACCGAAAACAGTGGAGAACTGAGGAAAATAAAAGACAGCAGGAGGTTCACAATGAATTTTAAAAGTAATTTAGTAACCTCTAACCCTTGCCTATCCGATGAAGGCGAACCTTTGGACCACTCGCGAGTTGCTCCCCGAGCGAGTCAACCCTTAGACCGTCCGAGATAAATGGGAAAAAGCGGGACGCAACAAAGAGCTAGCACATACGCATCAGGTGCGTAAGTACAGTGGTGGGAGCAGCGTGTTCCAGGGAAAGGTTGGAGGCCACGTGCTCGTGCGCAGGTTTAATTCTGGGGCTCAGGCCAGAGCAACAGCTAATACTAAACTGGCTCACCGTTTTATAGGTCCGTGTAAAATTTTATAGCTTCTCAGTCCAGTTAACGTCCTGGTCCTCAGTGAGTCGAATGGAAAAACCTCGAGAGTAAATCGTAATCAGGTTAAGGAGATAGTTAACCTTGTCCTAATCTTCTCCCCAAGGTACCGATTCACCGCCATCGAATATTTGGGTTTTAATTGGTGAAGTTGAACTATGGCGTCTGTGTCCCTTACCGATTTCTTCTTTGGTTCGGCATCGTTGCCTCGACAGTTTGGAGTGCTCCAGATGGCGCCATCAGTGCTCGCTCGCGGGAAGAGGAATGGGAGGTGAAACGGAGTGTCAGCCGACGTGGTCTGGCGTGAAGATGAAACGCTTCCTTCGATGGTGATTCCATTGATGAGGTTTGAGGTGACTCTCGGCAGTGTGAGCTAGTGTGTTGAGATGTTAGCCTTCTGCGAACACAATCAATTGCTTCTAGGAAGGGTCAATGAGACTATTTTGCATCGACTACGACCGCCTGTTCTGAAGACCAATGACTGTTTGTCGGGCATGGTAAATTCGCCTAACTACTGATTGCAGAGGTGATTTGCTGTTGATTTGCCCCTACCGAATCAAAGAACGGCGTCTTTGCCTTTTAAGTTAAGTAATTTCGCAAGAGTTTTTTGTTTTCTAATTTTTCCTTTCATCGGATTTGCACCATTGGTACTCAAATATAGTGGTGTTCTTTCAACAATTGTGGCTTAAGCTGTCACGCAGCAACTTAGTGTACCAGCTGTCTCGTTAGTAAATGTTTTGCTTTTTCCAAAATTGCGACAGCGAACAGAATATTTCTTCTTAAACTGCTGAATAATAAGTGATTTGAGCTGGCTGTTTAATAACTGTTGCGCTAAAAAAAATTTCGACAGGGGATAGAATGTATCTCTTAAACTGGTAAGTAATAATAATAATGAGCGTATGGCATTGGTGGCCGGGAGACCCCTCACGGGGCGATTCGGTCGCCGCTCCACAAGTTCTTTAACGCCACTACGGCGACTTGCGAGTGAATGAGGATGAAATGATGATGAAAGACACACAACACCCAGTCATCTCGAGGCAGACAAAATCCCTGACCCCTCCAGGAATCGAAGCCGTGACCCCGTGTGCGGGAAGCGAGAACGCTACCGCAAGAACACGAGCCGCGGGCAACTGGTAAGTACTAAGAAGTCGTATGAGCTGACCGCTTAGTAATTGTTCTACTATTTAAAAAAATAGTGACACCCTTTAGGATATTTTTCTTAAACTGGTGAATAATATGACGTAATGTGAGCTCTCTGCCTAATAATTGTTCTACTAACCTTTTTTTTATATTGTGGCGGCTTTTAGAACTTTTTCTTCAGCCGGGGTGTTCTAAGATGTCATTTTGGCCAATTTGGATAATAACATTTTATTCGGAGTTTAAAATTATGGCACCCCTTAGAAAGTTGCGGCTGTCGGGATCTTACAATAATACAATAAAGGAAACTAGATATAAAGGGCAGTAAATGCTGCAGCAACCATGTAGGGCTCCAGTCTTTTCATTAGAGGGACCTAACCCTAAGTTCCCACCCGAAACCCACGTTCAACTTAACATCAATTTATTCCTTTTGGTCAATCAGATTTAAGGCAGAATTGCGGGGCCATGCGTCTTATTGTTATCAGTCAGTGCTCAGTGAGACCCTTGCACGGTCCGTGAATGATTCAGTCTCCCATGAGGAGAGCCACGACAGGTACAGTCTTTCTTTGGGTGACAAATTTATCCAAACCACACATTGTTCGTAACCGTCGACGTTGCGAGATCTGTGAAGATAAAATAGGAAATCACAGCAGTACTACCCAACTTCCAAAATTATGCTGCCATATCTACATGTGAACTATGTTGAGTGGCGTGCAAATTGGCTATGGGCCAAGATATACGACAAACGAGATCGGAACATTCAACCACCACAGCTGACATCAACCTATAGGCACGTTCTAGGCATCGGAATAGACGTCAACGAGAGTCGATAGAAAAAATTAACATACGGTGAGGTTCTGAAAAATTAAGCCTCAGGATTTTTTTTCGAGATCTCTTAATCGTTACTTTCATTCCACACCTTTATTCTTTATGGTTACATGCTTGCAGCCAGAGGCCTCTGAACTGTAGCTGTAATCGACTTTATAATTCTTAGGGTTAGCCCATACAGGGAGCACCCTGTCTTTAGCAAGACAATGCCAGACAAGACAGCAGCGCTGCGACATATGCAATAGATGGACTCTTTGTATAACCTGTCATCGAACATCCTCCATAAAGTCCGGACTTGTCTCCAACCGATTTTCATCTGTTTACTAAACTTAAAGGGCACTTCACTTCGATAGTGATGAACCCTTGCAAACAGAGGTGAGGTTATGGACCCGTCAATAAATGTAAAAATTCGACAATCACTGTGCAAACAAACTGGTCTCTCGTTGGGAAAAAAGTATTCCTTTTCAGGGTGATCATGTTGGGAAGTACTCGCAAATATGTCGACATGAAGAATAAAGACGTAGACTCACAATTAATAAATCATTCCAGACTATTATGCCGTGGTCCAAGGGATTTCACTTCAAAACTCGACGTTTCGTCCCCATATGCGGAGGATCTTTTCAAGGGGGATCGTAGCTTTGCTGAACGTCCGATTCACACCCTGGCTCGCTACTGACATGTCAGGGTGTGAATCCGACGCTCAACAAAGCGACGATCCCCCTTGAAAAGTCCTCCGCAGATGGGGACAAAAACGTCGGGTTTTGAAGTGAAATCCCGCAGACAACGGCATAATAGATCAGAATATCTTATTAAATGTGACAATCCCCGCCATGAATGTTTACATTTTTACAAATACGTGGACTATTAATAAAGTTTGTTTTATTTAAAACGCCTTGACAGTTTTCGTAGATAAAATTCGGAGTGACTACTTTTCATCATGCTCTCGTAGATTCAAAAGGGTACGCAGCGAAAAAGAAAAAAAAAGAAAAAAAACAGTACCTTGACGTTCATTATCCAGCTGATTAACTCGAAATCGAGCTTTTGTGTTTCTCGATGGTCTGCAAATCACGAAAAGCTGGACGTAATGAACAGGCTCGTATTTACTAAAACTCAGATTATCAGATCCAATATGTTACCTACACGCGATTCAGAAATAAAAGGGTCGTAATTTGCTTGCATGCAAATGAAGTAGCTGACTTAATTGGAAGTTTTACATAACACGGTTACAGATGTATCTAATTTTCAGGAGTAATACAACTGTATCCCCCCACGACACACGTAAATTTCGTTTTCAGCTCCAGATAAATGTTTCACGTAAAAAGAAGGGCATTAGTGTTTTACTAATTGTGATTCTTCTGCGCAAGCACACAGTAATTTATTAAATACTGGTACCGTTAAATGGGATTTACCAGCTGAGAAAACTGCAACGAAAGCAAACACAAACTTACAGGATGTTAATGACAACTAACCGGGATAAATGAACGTGCAGCGAACTGCCACTGCAAAACAATTCGTGTCGTTCTCCTCAGTCTGAATCTCCACACTGCTCGGCAGTGGGTCGATGTACTTGGTAAACGTCCTTCCGGTAATTTCATCCCTGAAAAAGTGTTTTTTTTTTTCTTTTCTTGCAACAAAAATCTTTGTTAAGAAGTTCAGTTTTGTAAGAAAAAACTTCCCATAGAACACAATTTCACTTTTCATTGAGTTATTATAGCAATCACTGAATGCGTATCAAAAAGCAATTTCACTATTTGAATTTGTGTATAATTTAACCAATAGCTCTTAAGTCTTTGGGAGATGATACTCTGTATTGTTTTAATACGTCTTTCATTAATCTATGCATTATCACACCTTCATGTCCGAAGAACACTGCAGCTCGTTTGCTGATGGAAGACTTATTCTTAAAAATGTATTGCTATTAATTTTAAACATGAGAACGATAACTGTAATGTGGAGCTGTCAAGAATCAAAGACGGTGACTGGAAAGTCTTGTAGACCAAATGTCAATAATGAAAAATAAACACAACATACCAGTGCAATAATCGAAAATTACTTCCTTTGTATACCCAATTCATTTCAGCTAGTGGTACTGTCAAACATTTTTGTGTACCTTATGGTCAACTGTCGTTTCCTGTCTTCTCCGTGTATCATTTTTACGCCCAGTAAACCAGAATAAAGCATCTGGCCCATCGGTCGTATGAGCATATATTTATCGTTGTTAGGGTTTTTCTTGTTTCATTAGCCCCTAAAGCTGTTGCAGATCGTCATTACTCTGATTTTAAGTTTAACCACGAAGGTATATTTCTGACTGAAATTCGGAGAATTTCTTTCAGTCACCCTGCATCTCGATCTCTTTAACACAAGCTGCGTTTCATGCCTGCTTAATGATTTCAGTAAGCCTGTGTGACAAATGCAACACGATGATTTTTTCCACTGTTCTCAGCGTTGCGAGCAGATCTGCCACCTAATGGGATTGCAGAGCTCCGGACGCCAGCAGACGAAGCATCTCTCCTGTTATTTTCAGTTTCAACCGTTATCTGAATTGCAAGAAAATTCGTTTGCTCCAGTTTGACTGTCTACAGATATTTCACGTTAAAAAACTGAAATACGGCATCTTTTCTCCTTTTCTGCTCTTTTAAACACCTCATCGACTTAGGAGGTCACGTTTCTGCAGAGTAAAGCATTGCAGTACATTGTGAGGTAGGAAATTAAAATCTGTGCTTGGATTGCAAGAGTTCTCTTTATTTAACTAACAGTTCAATATTGGGGCTAAAATACAGTGGCGGAGAGAAGTCGCTGGAAGCGACTTTTATGCGTTTGTGGTTTTTTGACGAAAAGCACGCTTTCCTCCTCAAGATGCCGCTAAGGTTTCTGCCTCTTTCGAATAGACGCCTTGTCTGAAGACTGGCTAGGAATCTGAAGCCAATGTAACACTGAAAACAATACACAAACAAAATAAGATATTGAGAAATGAGAAAACGGTTCTCGCTACTTGTGAACTTGTATTGAAGGCGGTAGCCTCAATTCCACTATTACAATTCCCACCAAGAAAAGAGAACTTAATATGTCTGCCCTAATGAACCACATGTAGCTGTATGGAAGAGAGAGTTTAATAAAATAGTTTGAGATATAGAATGCTAATAACGTTACTTTTATTTAAAAAGTCTTCAGACTCTATACATAAAAAATTCGAAGATATTACTTTTCGGAAAGCCCTTCTAACTGGAATGCCAAAGACAATCCGAAGACGCTTTGTCGCCACAGTGCGGAAAAAAATACATTTGCGTAGTGGGGTTCTCCCATGACTGAAAAGTGAATTGCCCCGCACAACGTAAGAATCGTTACCAATTTATTTATTCACTCTATATAGTACTCTACATATAACGAGGTAAAGTAAAATAGCAGCTGTCAGTTGAGAGCTTGAGATGTCGTTGTGAAAATCTTGCACTTGTGTTAGAAGAGAGCCGCATTTCATTGAGCGGAACACAGTTGATTAAAAAAGGAAGCATGATCTGTTTAGAAAAGTTGAACGTCCTTGAACTACACTGCAGTGCACGAGGCTTCTTTTAAGAAGCTGATTTGCTGCTATGCTACATTTTTATTATTTATGTTCATATCTTCGAGCGGTACTGAGCTTCTGAAGCCACAGATAAGTCCTGTAAATTTGTTATTGCCAGTTACATTAGAGCCAACGTAATAGGCTCTTTCACAGTTAGGAGCCGCATTTTTAAATTAATGTCAGAATCAGATTACGTAAAGTTCGTATCAGGTCTCATTTATTACGCAGACAGTTTTACTCTCGCAGTGGAATGTTAAATTAGCGTGTGTGCCACGCAGTTTTTGGAATTCTGTTTCGTCACTTTGCGTTCGTAAAATTACAGGGCATTTTCAAAGAAAATTTTTGGTTTATTTATTCCCTGAAAATTAGTTTTGGAATTTAATGTAGCAATTTTATTCTGTTACGTCTTGTGTACTGAAATTACAAATCACGCAGTGTGATGGCACACATTGTAGCATTGCTCACAGCAATGCACTGTACAGAATGTCACAAGATGGTCTGTTTATTGTACAGTTTTACATAATGGTAGAAGTTTACTGTAATGCAGTTATACAGTTTCAGATAGCTTGACGACTCATGCTTATCAGAGATCGTTTCATATTACATAACTTGGATTGTTCAGGATGACAACACAGCCATACGAAATTTATGTTAGGAAACCAGTCCAGGCCTCGTTCACAACAATTGAACAATTTTATTTAGAAAAGTTACAACATAACTTTTTTAAATGCTTGTTGTTTTTATTACTGCTGACATAAACGTGTTCTGCTATTTTATACCCCGTGTCCAGTGATTAACCAGTAGTGTATTATACAATAATGATCTTCATCACCTTACATTGAACCATAGTTGTTGTTTTATGCCAACCTATTACCAGAATTCACCGAAGGAAATTTCTGGTTGTAGAGCTACATATATTTTAATATATGGATAGCGAATATTGGCTATACTGTTAAAGAGACCCAATTAGAAGAGGAAACTCTGTTGAAATCTTCGACTTAAAGAGAGGATAAGTTTCAGTGTGCTGAGTGAGTCCTTTGACTCACTAAAAGACGAAATACGCCGGATGAATCGGCCAAACGCCTGAGAAAATGCATTATTAACTTAGGTGCTTATTATAACCCTGTTCGTCTACCTGTTTCGGTCATAGACCATCATCACAGGACTTACGGTGAAAACAGATTAGTTGAACGCGTATTTCATGTTCATTGCGGGTACACATACATGCAAAGTTATCATAGCGGAAAGCGCGCCCAGTTAGCCGTGCGGTCTCGCGCACTGCTTTCCGGGCGGAAAGGCGTGCCGGTCCCAGACACGAATCCGCCCGGCGGATTAGTGTCGAGGTCTGGTTTTTAAGGCGGTTTCCCATCTGCCTCGGCGAATGTGGACTGGTTCCCCTTATTCCCCCACAGTTACACTATGTCGGCGGTTGCTGCGCAAACACTGTCTCCTCCTACGCGTACACCATAATTAATCTATCACAAATACATTTGGGGTTACACTCGTCTGGTGTGAGACGTTCCTGGGGGGGGGGGGGGGGGGGGGTCCTCTGGGGGCCGAACCGCGCAATAACCCTGGGTACTGTGTGGGGCGGCGGCGGGGTGAGTGGACTGCTGTAGCCTGTTGTGGGTTTGTGAACCACTGAGGGCTACGGCAGGGACGAAGCCTCTCCGTCGTTCCTAAGTCCCCGGTTTAATACAATACAATATCATAGTGAATGCCCGCAATCAATAGTAAAGAGTAGCTCCTACAATAGATACAGAGTACCACAGTGAGTAATACCAAAGTAGAAATGTTATTATGTCGCATTCAGTAAAGTAACATGAGTACCGCTGGGCTATAGACTATTGCGTCTCCATAGGACTCCAGTATGTGTGTGTGTCAACGAGATGAAATAGTAATTACCAGATACATAGTTAAAAAGGGAGTGCTGCTTGAAGCCAAACCATATACAGAATTAGGTCATTTTAATAAAAACTGATATGGGGACGACTTACTGATAAAATTCTCCACCAGATTGTAGCGCATCGTCTCATCGCTACCTACCTCACCCATACGTTACCATTATAAGCCGAGCTGAACACATGGTACTGTGGCTACTAATTTCAGGTACAGATTGTTAACTGACTGATCTCGTTTAGCTATATTCAACGTATGGTTTTGATGATACACTGATAATTAAACAACAATCGACTTAAATCCACTGGGAGTTGTAAAGGAGCCTACCATGATTTTCACTTTTGCTACTACAGTGCATAACGTGTGAGATATACTAGATAGAAAGGGCCTTCTGCAAATAGGATTCGTTATGTACCTAACTCTGGAGTGAGCGGGTATTATCAGACCCATATCAAAACTTCTGCTGGAAATGGGGGTAACGAATTTTGAAGTGTAAGATTCTTTACACCATAATCAAATTTATTTCGATTCTTTTTTCCTTCTTAGTGCTAAGAACACTGCTATCTAGTGTTGCCAATGCGAAGTGCTAAGATCTGTAGGAGACCAAGACTTGATGATTCCTGCTGGGCTAACGGCCGTATTATGACAGTCATTGGGTGCTCCAACATTATGCTGCTAATGGAGGCCTCAGAGAAACAGCAGGCAGGGTGGAAAACAATGCCAGTGTGCACTCGGTATGTGTGCCGGGAGGTCTTGTCGGAGACATAGAAAAGACCCTGCCAGCGGCTATCGAGCACACTGGGAGAAATCGTCTTCAAATAATGGATAATGGTATATGTCGGCACGAATGACGACTGTGTTTGAGTTCTGAGGCCATCCTCGGTTCTTTTCGGCGCATGGTTGACCTAGTGAATGTAACTAGCACTGCACGCGGGGTGCAGACTAAGCTATCTCTCTGTAGCGTCGGATCAAGGGTAGATCACCGTCCTCTGTTTTGGAACAGAGTGCAAGATCTAAAGCAGAGGCTCAGACGATTCTGTGGTAGAATCGGATGCGAATTCCTTGACCTCCACAATCGGGAGGAGAATTGTAGGGTTACCCTTAATAGGTCAGTAGTGCAGTACATACAGCAAGCGGCTGCTAGGTTAGCGGAGTACGTTTGGGGTACACATGTTCTTTTTTTTGGGGGGGGGGGCAGGGGGTTTAGAAGACCCCCTCCCCCTCTTGGGATCAGAGACGAATTTTCTGCTATTATCGAAGATACATCGGACACAAAGTTGTCACAGAATGCTCTTCTTCACAGAGAGGATATAGAAAAGGCAAATACGGTGTTAGTAAACCGCAGGTGTATCCAAGGACAGGTCAAGATATAGTATCGTTTATTGCGCAAGTAGTGTTAGGAACAGAAAGTTAGTTGCAACCGGAAGTGAATAGCAATTAAAGGCTAAGCTAAGAGTGGAATATTCACCACAAGAATAGGTTAGTCGCCAGTGGTGGCTGCGTATTTACTGCAGTAAATAATTCTATAATCTCAACCGAGGTTATCACGGATTCCAAACGCAAATAAATCTGTGTGAAGATAAGCATCATAGGTCGGTCAGATTTCACGGGTCCGGAGGTGTAGTGGTAGAACACTTCAGAGAGAAGTTGCAGAATATTATCAATAACTTTTCTGATCGTGTCTCTGTAATAGGGGATGACTTCAGCTTACCAGATATACAGTGGGAGACTCATGCTATCACAACTGGTTCCAGAGACAGGGATTTGCGACACATTACATCGAACAGATAAACGGAGGACCAGCTAGAGAAGGTTAGTTCTTAGGTCTCCTAGCTACAGACAGACGTGAAAATACTGAATTAGTTAACGTAGAGAAAGGTATCAGTGATCATAAGGCGTAATAGCAACTATGACTATTGGTATTACAACAAGCTATGTTAAGAAAGGTAGGAAAATATTTTTGCTTAGCAAGAGTGACAGGACACAATGAGCAAAGTATCCAAACATTCAACCACAAATATTCGGTGCTGAGGAGGAAGATGTGGAGCACAAATGGGGAAAATTCAAAAGCGTCTTTCAATATGCTTCAGTAAGTTTGTTTCGAACAAGGTCTAAAAGGATAGGAAGACCCACCGTTATTTAATAACCGTGTTAGAAAAGTGCTGCTCAAAAAATGAAGATAGCATGACACTTCAAGAAAAGTCAAAACCTAGAAGACAAACGAAATCTTATACAAGTAAATATGAGCGTACGGAGATCAATGAGAGAAGCATTCAATGATTTCGAAAGTAAAATTTTGTCAGCCAGTCTGGCTGAAAACACTAAAAGATTTTGGTCTTACGTAAAATCAGAAAAGGGCTCGAAAACATCTATTCACTGGTCATACAGTCGCCGAAACGGTAGGTCACAGAGAGAGAGCCGAAATACACAATTCGGTCTTCCGTGAAAATCATAATTCGGTTCCTCGTACGAAAGGTGAAATGGCACGTACTGAGATAACCGATTCCTGAACAGAAAATCAACTAAAATCGCTTAGCAGCGGAAAAGCATCAGGACCAGATGAAATACCCATAAGATTCTACAAAGACTTTGGAAGAGAACTTGATGCCCTCCTTCCAGCAGCCTTTATATCATAGTTTGCTGGAGCAACAAAGGGAACCTCTTTTTTATTTTTCTCTTTGAGTAATCAGACTTCTGGCTGGTTTGATGGGGCACGCCACCGTGAATTACTCTCCTGTGCCAAACCTAGTGCTTCTAATCTTCCTCTACAGGTTTTACAGTCTACAGCTCCCTCTAGTACCATGGAAGTTATTCCTTGATGTCTTAACACATGTCCTATCATCCTGTCCCTTCTTCTTGCAGTGTTTATCATGCAGTCATTTCCTCACCCAATCTGCGGAGATCTTCCTTATTCTGTACCCTACGAATTCACCTCATTTTTCAGCACTCTTCTGTAGCACCACACCTCAGTTGCTTCTACTCCTTTCCGTTTTCCTACAGTCCATGTTTCACTGTCATACAGCACTGGGCTCCAAACGTACATTTTCATAATATCTACCTCAAATTAAGTGCTATGTTTGATACTAGAGAATTTCTCTTGCCTATGAAGTTCCTTTTTGCCAGAGTTAGTTGGCTGTTTATGTCCTCCTTCCTCTGTCCACCATGGATTTTTTTTCTGGACAGGTAGCACAAAAAAAAAACACGGTTCAAATCGCTCTGAGCACTATGGGACTTAACATATGAGAACGTAGAACTACTTAAACGTAACTAACCTAAGGACATCACACACATCCATGCCCGAGGCAGGATTCGAACCTGCGAACGTAGCGGTCGCGCGGTTCCAGACTGACGCGCCTGTAACCGCTCGGCCACTCCGGCCGGCAACAGGTAGCACAATTATTATCTTCGCCCACTTGGGATCACCAGTTCTGGTGTTTTCTCGCTGTTCTCATTTCTGCTGCTTCTCGTAACTATCGTCGTTCTTCGATTTACCCTCAATTCATATTCTGCGCACATTAAACTGTTCATTTCACTCAGCTGGTTCCGTAAATCTTCTTCGCGTTCACTGACGAGAGGAAAGTCATCAACGAATCTTATCTTTGATATCCTTTCACCATGAACCTTCATACCATTCTTGAACCTCACATTTTGTCGTCAGTCTGTTGTGGGATTATGGAACATGTACTACGATCAAGAATGCCCCTCTATAAAAATCCGTCAGTCCTTTGTAGAATTATGGAATATGTTTTACGCTCAGGAATGCTCCTTTATAGAAATCAACACGGATTCCGAAAAAAAAAAGATCTTGTGAATCACTCCTAGCTCTCTTCCTCCTTGAGATCCATACCCCTGTAGACCACGGTGTTGAAGCTGACAACGTGTTCCTTGACTTCAGGAGGGCATTTCACACAGTTCCCACGCTGACATCTAGTGAGAAAAATGCAAGGCCATCGACTTTCGAATCGAATCTGCGACTGACTTCAGGACTTCCTTGCATATAGAACTCAAAATGTCGCTCTTAGAGGAACGAAATCGACAGATGTAAAGATAATTTCCGGTGTAGCCCAAAGATGCTTGACAGGACGGCTATTGTTTGCAATGTATATAAATTATCTGCCAGAAACCGTTGGAAGTTATTTAAGACTGTTCGAAGATGATGCGGTTGGCTATAAGAAAGTAGTAACGTCAGAAAACAGTATCGATTTTCCAACTGACCTACAGAAGGTTGAAGAACGGGCAGTCTGTGGTAGCTGACAATGAACGTAAATAAATGTAACATGTTGCGCATACATAGGAAAATGTATCCATTACTGTACAATCACACATTTGATAACAAATTACTGGGAAGAGTATACATCGCGAAATGCCTAGAACAACGTAGAGCGACCTTACGTGCAGTGACCACATTAAACAACCAGTAACAGTGTTGTACCGGACGAAAGTATTCTCGCTGGTACAACGACGGGTTCTTTGGTTTCCTCCGGAAGTAGATCGAGTGGAACCATAACACGTAAAATGTTAGTTCACTTTTTTACAATATAGATATGAAGACTTACTTAACTTGGAACAATCCACAGCTACTGGAATGGTTTGAGTATTTACAACTGTCTCTGAATATTAAGGTATCACTTGATACAGTAAAATTTAGGAGACTCTTTAATTGACGCCTAAGACATTTCATACATATCGGCCTATCCATACATCGAAGAAGCAATGAGAGAAATAAAAAAAAGTTTCAGAAGTGAAATTGAAATTCAAAAAACAATATCAACGGTACGACTCGCTGTTGGCATTGGTATCCTCAGTGAAAGTAAAGAAGAATTACTTGATCTGCCGAATGAAATGAACAGTCTATGGACTAAGAGTAAATCTAAGAAGACGAAAGTAATGAGAAGTAGCAAAAATGAGAACAATGAGAAACTTTACATCAGGATTAAGGACGGAGCAAGGAGGACCGCAAAAACAGACCAGTACTAGGGATAAGGACATTCCTGGCCAAAAGAAGTCTACCACTATCAAACATAGAAATTTCTGAGAATGTACGTCTGGAGTACAACACTGTATGGCAGTGAAACATGGACTGTGGGGAAACCGGAACAAAAGAGAACTGAAGCATATTCCGTAACAGACAGTTTTCATTGACCTACAACAAAAATCACGTGTTCATCCCCAATTTTCGCGACACCTGTTTTCATGCGGTGACGCTGTTACATAACATGAAGTAATCACAAGAGCTTTTTTCGCTCCAAACCATAAATCGTCGTACACTCTTCTAATCATTTCTCTGGTCTCCTTTAGTCCCTCAGTTTTTCGTCCCTCCCGCCAAATTATAACACCTGGAACTATCCAACAGGTTCTGGCTCTCAGGAGCTGAAGTAGTCCTTTGTCTGGTAACTTCTTGACGTTAACTTTCGTATGTGCATCTACAGAAATTCGTTCCGTGAACAGCTAGTTTTCCTTTGTGTGTGAACTCTACCATTTGCAATAAGCCACAATTTGTGCTGCACCAGCTAACTCTAACTTGTTTTCTACTTTTGCTGTCAAGAGTTGCAAGTTAAATTTTCATCCAGGGCAATATAGCAGTTAGCATACTTATCACGTGGTCCATTTCCTCAAATGTGCCTAGGTCTGTTTATTATGATAAAACCTCGTTTTATTTATGTCGTAAGAGTATGTGGCACATTCCATTTCCGAACATTTAAAAGCGTCAGGATATTTGTATTTTCTTGAATTTTGTGAATTGAAAATAAAAGATATAGTGTTATACTTTGTTACAATTTTCTGAGTTGAAAATAACAGAAATAGTGTTATATATTATTATAATTTCGAGGCAATATATGGTAGAAAGTATTAAAGAAAGAAATTTGATATTTTTGTTTAATCAAAAGAAATAAAAAGAAAAAAATAAAGGTTGAATACAGATATTATTTGTTTTAAATGCAGAACAATTAAACTCCACTTAGCTGTTCGTGATAAAGATAGTCCTTGGTGTTGTAATTCCTCATATTTGTGACGACCATGCCGCAAAATCAGATTTATTTAAATGTATGTAATCAACTCATGAAAAGAATAGTCAGATGCGTATTTTTCAATCTTAGGTAACGTAATTTTTTTTATTTATAATTGGTGATGTACGAGAAAAATAGTCAGTGGGGTTTCTTTGGCGTGTAACTGTAATACAATGAGCGCAGTGATTTATGATATTATATCAACAGTCACAATATTATCGGTTGCGCATGTAAAATAAGTACACTCATCAAATAAATGCACACCGACCACGATTGAATGAAGCAATACGTATAAAATCTGGGCCTGTAGCTAATCCTCCTGGTGTATTTCTGTGACATAGAAGAGAAATACCACAATGGTAATGATGGCTTGCTATGAGAGCCAGTCATTTATTGACTGAAATTACGAAGCTTAGCTCCCGTCACGTATTGGCCTTATACTGCCCACAATTAAATACAAGCAACTGAAAGAGAACCCAACAAGATTCATCATTCTCTTATGAGACAGGGTTGTCAGTACCAGACAGGGTTTGCAAGGCTCCTCATTGTGGGTCTTCATTTTGCCGGCTGGTCGAATCACGCATCCTCCAGATTTGTGGGGTATTCGGATGTGACAATGAGAGAGTGACCCAATACCGAATTGCATGCGAACACAATGGGATGTATAATCGTCGACCAGATTCTGGTCGAACACGAGAGGATCGACTTACTGTGCAGATCGCAGCCCCTTTACGCCTACGCCTGCCACCAGAGAACATGTGAGGGATTTCCTGAAACATTTTACGTTACCTTACAACGTTGGTAAGGGACTAGCAAGCAGCTGGACAACGTTGTTACTGTCTCATGCGTAGCTTACCGTTAAATCTGAATACAACGAGTGCCTGTGGAGTGGTGACATGGCCGGGAAATATGGACTAGTGATGAATACCATCTCATTTTGTCCAGCGATAAATCGTGGTTCGGCACTACCGCGGATGACCTTCGTCGGCGAGTATGGCGGCTCCTGGGGAAGGGAGCGGCACGTCACTGCTACTCAGGGCGTCTAGGTGTGGAAGCCGTCGGGTATGACTGGTAGTCTGAACTGGCTGATAGTGACAGAGGATCTCCGATGGCACAGCATGACGTCACAGACATCCTGCTTCCACAAGGGTTACCACTCAATGCGAGAGTAACTTAGTGTGATTCTTCAACTTATCGCACTTGTCTAAGGACTATCCGTGTGATGTCGAAGCACCCTCGTGGTCAGGAAGATCCCCGGATCACTTTCTGACAGAAAAGCTACAGGACCAAGCTCAACTCCGTCCCAGTGTCAGTCAGTATCTTGGATATCGAGGGCCAGTTACAACAGTTGTTGGACAGCTTGCGTCAGGAGAGCGTTCAGCGGCTTAATAACACCCTTCCCAAACAAATTAGTTCATGCATTCAGGCCAGAGGATTACAGCGTCTTTCTAATAACTCGGATCATACCACCAAGTGCTTCATAAATTTGCTTCGATTTTCTGAGCGCTGAAATAATGTCACATACCCTCTCAAACCACGAAGTTTCTTTCTGTTTCCTCCTCTCCTTCTGGGTACCATTTTTTGACAGACAGTATTCTTCTAATATTCCAATTAAAGATGGGCGAAATACCGCAACGTGTCCGGGAAACTTCCGCTATCAAGGACGGTCATGGTACTTACGCACAAAACTACTGTATAGGCCTTTATCCGTAACGTAGATCTGTTGTAGAATCTTGGAAAATGTTTTATGCCCGAGTATTATGACATTTCTGGAGACCGAAAATCTTCGCTGCAGGAACCAACATGGATTCTGGAAACAACAACTGCGCGAAACCCAGCTCGTTCTGTTCGTCCACGAGAGCCAAAAAGCGGTAATTACAGACTCCCAGGTACATGCCATGTTCCTTGCTTCCGGAAGACATTCGATACAGTTCCGCACTGCCGCCTAGTGAACAATGTATGAATGTACGAAATATCAGACAAACTGTGTGACTGATTTGATGAGTTCCTAGCAAACAGACAGAAGACGCTATTCTGAACGGAGAGAAGTCGTCAGACATAAAAGTAATTTCGGCCGTGTCCCAGGGCAGTGTTACAGGCCATTCCTTTTCACAATATACATGAATGGCGTAGTAGATAACGTCGGAAGTTCGATGAGGCCTTTTGGGGAGGGGGGGATGCTAATATTGTTTTCTCAGAAGTGGCAACGCTAGGGAACCGTAGCGAAAAGAAGAAAGACCTGCTGAGGATTGATGCTCGCTTCAGGGAATGGCAGCTCCCAAGCAAATGTAACGTACTGTGATACGCAGAGAGAAAACCCTCTATTCAATGATTATACAACTGCATAACAATCACGGGGGGCAGTTATTTCCATAAATAACTAGGGCCTCCCGTAGGGCAGACCGTTCGCCGAGTGAATGTCTGTCGATTTGACGCCACTTCGGCGACTTGTGCGTCGATGGGTATGAAATTATGATGATTAGGACAACACAACACCCATTCCCTGAGCAGAAGAAAAATCTCCGACCCAGCCGGGTATCGAACTCGGCCCCTTAGGACGGACATTCTGTCCCGCTGACCACTCAGCTACCGGGGGCGGACATTTCCATCAAACATCTAAGAGTTTGCGTGCAGAGAATAGTGAAGTGGAACGACCAGATAAAATTAATCGCGAGTAAGCCACATGTGAGAAAGATTCATTGGAAAAATCTTCAGGAAATATATTCCGTCAACAAAGAAGGTAGCTTACAAAACAATCCTTCGATCAGTACTGGAACATTGCTTATCTGTACGAGATCCGTGCCAGATAGGAGTGATAGACGAAACAGAGAAGATCTAACAAAGAGCAGTGATCTCGTTACAGGTCCATTTAGCAAGCGCGAAAGCATCATGGTGATGCCCAGCTATTTAAATTGGCACATGCTGCAAGAGAGACGTTGGGCATTACGATTCATTTCCGAGCACGTACCTTCCTAGACGAGTCAGTTAGTATATTGCTTCGTCCTACGGGTACCTCACGAAAAGTCCATAAAGATAAAATTAGAGAGATTCCAGCCACAAGGAGGCTTAACGGTAATCGTTCTTCCCTCGAACCATATGCGACTAGAACATGAAAAACAGGAAATAGTACTGGTACATAAAGTATCCTTCACCAGACACCGTAAGTTGGCTTAAGGGGTATAGATGTAGATGTACTATTTTATGGCAGGCCGCTGTGGACGAGCGGTTCTAGGAGCCTCATCTGGAGCCGCGCGACCGTTACTGTCGCAGGTTTGAATCCTGCGTCGGGCATGGATTTGTGTGATGTCCTTAGGTTAGTTAGGTTTAAGTAGTTCTAAGTTCTAGGGCACTGATGACCGCAGAAGTTAAGTCCCAATGTGCTCAGAGCCACTTGAACCATACTACACTCCTGGAAATTGAAATAAGAACACCGTGAATTCATTGTCCCAGGAAGGGGAAACTTTATTGACACATTCCTGGGGTCAGATACATCACATGATCACACTGACAGAACCACAGGCACATAGACACAGGCAACAGAGCATGCACAATGTCGGCACTAGTACAGTGTATATCCACCTTTCGCAGGAATGCAGGCTGCTATTCTCCCATGGAGACGATCGTAGAGATGCTGGATGTAGTCCTGTGGAACGGCTTGCCATGCCATTTCCACCTGGCGCCTCAGTTGGACCAGCGTTCGTGCTGGACGTGCAGACCGCGTGAGACGACGCTTCATCCAGTCCCAAACATGCTCAATGGGGGACAGATCCGGAGATCTTGCTGGCCAGGGTAGTTGACTTACACCTTCTAGAGCACGTTGGGTGGCACGGGATACATGCGGACGTGCATTGTCCTGTTGGAACAGCAAGTTCCCTTGCCGGTCTAGGAATGGTAGAACGATGGGTTCGATACGGTTTGGATGTACCGTGCACTATTCAGTGTCCCCTCGACGATCACCAGTGGTGTACGGCCAGTGTAGGAGATCGCTCCCCACACCATGATGCCGGGTGTTGGCCCTGTGTGCCTCGGTCGTATGCAGTCCTGATTGTGGCGCTCACCTGCACGGCGCCAAACACGCATACGACCATCATTGGCACCAAGGCAGAAGCAACTCTCATCACTGAAGACGACACGTCTCCATTCGTCCCTCCATTCACGCCTGTCGCGACACCACTGGAGGCGGGCTGCACGATGTTAGGGCGTGAGCGGAAGACGGCCTAACGGTGTGCGGGGCCGTAGCCCAGCTTCATGGAGACGGTTGCGAATGGTCCTCGCTGATACCCCAGGAGCAACAGTGTCCCTAATTTGCTGGGAAGTGGCGGTGCGTTCCCCTACGGCACTGCGTAGGATCCTACGGTCTTGGCGTGCATCCGTGCGTCGCTGCGGTCCGGTCCCAGGTCGACGGGCACGTGCACCTTCCGCCGACCACTGGCGACAACATCGATGTACTGTGGAGACCTCACGCCCCACGTGTTGAGCAATTCGGCGGTACGTCCACCCGGCCTCCCGCATGCCCACTATACGCCCTCGCTCAAAGTCCGTCAACTGCACATACGGTTCACGTCCACGCTGTCGCGGCATGCTACCAGTGTTAAAGACTGCGATGGAGCTCCGTATGCCACGGCAAACTGGCTGACACTGACGGCGGCGGTGCACAAATGCTGCGCAGCTAGCGCCATTCGACGGCCAACACCGCGGTTCCTGGTGTGTCTGCTGTGCCGTGCGTGTGATCATTGCTTGTACAGCCCTCTCGCAGTGTCCGGAGCAAGTATGGTGGGTCTGACACACTGGTGTCAATGTGTTCTTTTTTCCATTTCCAGGAGTGTATTTTATGGTTTGCTGTCTCATACCTCCAACGGTTTTCTTTACTTTTCCTGCTCCTTGCTTTATTTTCCATTATTTCGCATTATTTTGTTCGTGCTAAACAATTTTAAAATTTATTTTCGCTCCGCGTCACCAGATGCGGGCGAAAGCTTGAGACCAGTTTGTATACCAACTGGTCTTGCACTCTGGTTGACCATGCCGTCTTAACGTCACAAATCTCACGCTAATGTATGCTTACAATTCGCTGACAGTATTGCCTCAGATGCTGCTGATCTGTTATCAACTTCACAGTGATCGATCCCCAGCAGTGTCTAAGAGCCTGACGGGACATAATTCGGCGGGCTCCACTGTCATTCGTCCAGTTACCCACTCACCCGAGTTGAGCACTTGGTGTGATTTCGCTGTTTCATGGCGCACATTTCGAATCACGAATTCAGGCTGAAGCGGGTCACGCAGATAATATTTCTTTCCCAGGTATCATCTTCCAAATGAATTACCTATTTTTTTGGCTTTTGAGCTCCGTGGCTGTGATTATAATTACTTAAGAAACAAAGAAATATAGATTTTTTATGTATTTTTGTTTATGGCAATATGATATACGTGCTTTCACCCATGTTCAGATGGTGTAATACTTATTTCAACCATTCCATTTCAATCTTCGGTTAATACATCGCTATAAATATCAACCGCAATTTGGATGCTGCAGCTGGCTCGAGGAAACTATAAGTTGTTATACACGCGCAGTGTGCAGCATCCAGATTGCAGTCAATATTTTTAACGATGTGCTAAGTGAAGAGTGAAATGGATGAAAACAAGAAACACATAATGGCAGAAATAAAAATACAGAAAAAAATAAGGTGACTGATGTTGAAACGCCCGCTAAACCTGCTGGGCAGAACTGGTGATTAGGACTGTGGAAAGGGCCAAAAAAGGTGTCGGTCGGGTTCACTCAAAATTGTAATTTATTGTAATTTAATAACACATTTAAACCAAAACAGCACATAGCCTAACCTTTAGAGCTATGAGTTTCAAAAAGTCAATATTTCACGGCTGTAGGCCACCAAACAAGAAATCTTAAAGCAACAAGATAAATCTACATGCAGTTAAAATTGCAAATAAAATAATTAACATATACATACACAGTGAGGCTGAGAGCCTCAAGGGAAGAGTAAATAGATAAACACAAACAAGATGCAGTACAAACGGCTGAAGGCTCACAATAAAATTTTCAGGATTTTAAAATAAATTATTATAACGTTTCAAAGGCAGAAGGTCGCAATGGTTTTTTTTTAATAAGGATTTAAGTGGCTAAAGGCCCACAATTAATTTTCCAAAATTCAAAAATACATAAACTCCAGTAAAAGCAAGATTTTTTAAATCATTGGCTATAATATATTATAAACAGGCAATTAAACACCGGTGAGAAGAACAATAAAGGAAACGGCACTCAGAAGCCTCCAGGGAGGTCGGTCTACCCTCGTTCACTCAGGTGAGAAAGGTGGTGAGCCCAACTGCACTTGATTCGTCGGGACCCAGCCAGGGGATGGCCACGGACCGACCGACAAAACGACCGCTTGCCAACAATCGGTACATGAGAACTCAAACACCAAAAATTTCGAACTTGATTACCCACAATGAAATATGTATTAGCTTGTAACGCCGGAAATGCATATCCTCCTATTTCCTCTATTGTACTATAAATTTTTTTCCTTATTTTGTTACCTGAAGATATGACGTTTCTGTGTCTTTGTATATTGTAATTGTTTTTGTTTATTTATGCATTTATGTCGATGTATAATTGGTTTGTTTTGTAATTATTATTTGTATTTTTACGCTGGGTCTTGCCTAGGGAAACCTATGCTATCGAACCATTACATCGATAGGTCGTGTGGAGAACCAAAGTGTTTACGGTCTTTGAGAGTGTTAACTCTGCCGCGCGGAGCGCAAGCAGAGGAGAGTCTGGCTGGAGGGCAGTGGAGCAGGTGTGTTATGTGACGCTCCCGCGAGTTGCCGCGCTTTCGGAGTTTGGCAGCATGTAATTGCGCTCGAATTGCTATGTTAGATTCTGACATGGTGTTGCGAACGGGAGCGTTAGCTGGCACACATCAAGAGCCCGTTTCGGCTGGAGACCGTGTCGAGAAGAAGGCGCGCCAACTTCCAGCTTCTGCAACAGCGACGGCCGACAATGAGTGACTGTCGCCACCTCCTCGATCGACGACTTCAAACCTTCAATCAACCAACAAGGAAGACTGGTAGCACATAAAGTTTTAGAACTGTATGGCAGACCTCAGTTTTTCAAACTGTTAAATTTTTCTCACTAAATTACAGCAACGTAGCATGAACCTTTGTTGCTCATTGTCCCAATTGCAAGCCGGCCGTGGTGGCCGTGCGGTTCTAGGCGCTCCAGTGCGGAGCCGCGCTGCTGCTACGGTCGCATGGATGTGTGTGATGTCCTTAGGTTAGTTAGGTTTAAGTAGTTCTAAGTTCATTTTTGTCCCAATTCATTACCAAGCAGGGTCCCTTCCTTTTCCGGAATGAACCCGAGTGTCGTTGAAATTCAAACGGCAACATTAAAGTAATATCATTCGATTTCACTGCTTTAATTTCAAACTACAGTTAAGGTATTCATAGCTGGCTACAATATTTAGATTACACAAGCACAAATTAAGAGTGAGAGTTTTGTTACCGTATTTTAGCTTACCTGTGACTGCAGCTCAGCTTGGTACGTACTAAATTTTACTATTGTTAATTGTTCAGAATCATTTAATTCAAATTCAAAGTTAAATCTATTATTTCTAAATTGCGTAGATTGAAGTAGCTTTTGAAATGATTGTTGAGGTAGCCCAAGACTAACCGTATGTTACTGAATTTCGATGTGCTTCAGAAACAAAGCTCACTATTAATTTCAGTCACTAAATTAACTTTCAATTTTCCGGTTTTATTAATTCTTTAGCTAAATTAAGTCAGAGTGTAGCGAAATTTATTACTTCTGACAAACTTTCAGTTTTCACACTACACGTGTCAACCCTCAGTTGACCACGCTTCTAGTGCTAATTATATGTGTAATAACCTTTCTTTTTCAGTTACTATAGTAATTGTCCATAGGACTGGCGACCGTAGTTTCCCCCAGATCTCAAATATCTAATTACCGATAGTTAATTGTTAACGTAACGGCCGCACATTTACTTTCTTTATTAACTTTACCCCTTTTCAAAATTAATTTCCACCAGTTTCATTTGCATTTTTCCTTTCATTTAGATGTAACCCTTTCCTCTCTCTTTACCGACAGATTAACTTCAGTGACGATTGCTTTTCCCTAATTTCCATTAGGTACACGCGGTTTAATTTTTCACTGTCATTAAGATCGATAAGTGAGGAGGAGGTTACAAGCTGTAAAAACTACACACCATGTTGGACAGTGACAACAGGTGAGGAAAGAATGCTGTCTGAAATTGCGTTAGTGGCCAGGGTAGGTAACCGGAACACTAACGGCCACAAGGCAGAAAATTCCGCTGGTGCACTTGAATTGTAGTCAATCAATGTAGTTAATTGCACCGCATGGCGGCTAAATTTCAGCAATAGAAAAAATCGGTGTTGCTCACAGGAAAACCTCCCAAACAGCGAACCACCGAAACGAACCACACAACATAAATGGACGTCGCTTGAGTAGTTGACACCTCTGCCCAACTTTGACGTCCTGGGTCTGTGAGTCACAAAGCTCGTAGTGATCAGACAGCTACACACACGCTCTGACACTGCGCAAGGACCGCCAGCGGACCCAGCCGAGTGCACTGCTTGGAAATAACTTCCCTGGTCCGCAGCAACCGACTGACTGCCCTCAGAATGCCGACAACATCTAAAATAGTCGTCAGTGGATCTAACGCCAACTACACATGCAACCTGACGAATACTTGCACGAAGACCTGAACGATACCCAACAGTATCTAGGAACGCACGAAGATAAATTGGGAGTCGATGTATATACACACACACACATAAACACACACACGCACACACACACACACACACACACACACACACACACACACACAGCCGACCCCGACTTAGGAACGATCGGCGAGCCAAATCACGTCGTCCAGTAGGCCGACTGACCGACGATCCACGAAGACCGTGGCCCGGCTCAAGTGATGCGTGGCGGCAATGATCGGGCGAGCCATGTCGACGCAGACTTCACTGCTCCAACCCGATTGCACTGGTTCCGCGTTGCAACTCCCCGACTGGCAGGTCCGGACTGCGCTCCAGACGCCTTTCAACTGACTGGCAGCCCGAACTCGCGACACGAACTCCGTTACGACAGACAACGACCGGGAAGTAATAGCAGTCGAGCAAAGATACCACGAGAGCAAATACATCGATACGCGCTGCTAGCACCGCTCATGGTGAGGCAAGGCAGTAACTCAGTGACAGTAGTAATTTAAATTAACGTAGTGAGGTGGAAGTACAATAGAAATAGGATGTAAAATACATTATGGTGGGAACACGAACCACCCACGGCTCAGCTGTATTAAAAAAAAAAAAAATCCAGTGAGGTGGAAATTGATACATGTGATTTACATGTGGGGACAAGCAAACGATTACTGTTTCAGAAATATTGCATGGTTTATCGAAGATAAAGAGCTTCATAAACTGACTAAATCAATAACGCTCTGGCCACGTCCAGCCCGTATGCAAGCAGCTATTCGGCCTGATTTTGATTAAAAGACTCGTGCCAAATTCTATCCAATTGGCGCTTTAGATCGTCAAACTTTCGAGCTAGTTGAACGGCCCTACCCACAATGTTCCAAACGTTCTCAATTGGGGACATACATAGTGACCTTGCTGGCCAAGGTAGGGTTTGGCAAATACGAAGACAAACAGTAGAAACTCTCGCAGTGTATGGTCTGATGTTATATAGCTGAAATATAGGACCAGGCTGGCTTGCCATAAAGGACAACAGAACGGGACGTAGAATGCCGTCGACGTACTACTGTGCAGTAAGGGTGTCACGGATGACAGCCAAATCGGTACTTCTATGAAGAAAAAGGGCACCCCAGACCGTCTCCCCTGGTTGCTGAACTGTATGGTGGTTGATAGTAAGGTTGTTATCACACCGATCTCTCGGGTGTCGCCAGACTCGTCATCGGAACTCAATTCGAAGAGGGACTTATCACTGAAGACATTTCTACTCCAGTGAATGAAGAACGAAGACGTGTCAGGAGACACACAGGACAGCAGTGAGAGTCCAACCTGACTATCGCTCGCCATACAGCCCGACGGCTAGGAGAGATGGTTGAGGTGTAATTTATTTCACAGCGTGACCTCTTTGTTTGTCATCTGCGGCACCCTTACAGCATAGCGATAATTCGACGATATTCTACTCCAAATTTTGTTGCCCTTCATGGAAAGCATCTTGGTCCTACGTTTCGGCCGTACACAACGAGAGTAGTTTCTACTATTTTCCTTCGTTTTGCCAGACCCTATCGTGGCCAGCGAGGTTGCCGGATCTCTCCCCAGTTGAGAACGTTTTGAGCATTACGAGCTGGAATCGAACTTCTCGAGATTTTGTCGATAGAAGACGCAGTTGGACAGAATTTGGCACTATGTGCAGGACATCCAACAACTCTACTAATCAATGCCACGCCGAATAACTGGATGAATAAGGGCCAGAGATGGACCAACGCGTTATTGACTCAATTCATTAAGATCTTTTTCTTGAATGAATCATCAGATTCTTCTGAAATTGTAAAGACTTCTTTTTCTCTCTATGTGCTTCACGTCTATCGATTTCCACCCCATTGGCATTATTCCTACTTGGTGTGTCTTTTTCTCTTAGAGTGTATGTCTTCGTTCGGCTTTTAAATTTTACATCTACACCTACAGCATACTCCACGCGCCACTTAATGGTGTGTGGCAGAGAGTACTTTCGGTACCACTATCTGATCACTCCAACCTTGTTCCACTGGCGAATAGTGCGTGGGAAGAATGATTGTCGGTAAGGCTCTGTATTGGCTCAAATTTCTGGAATTTTCTCCTCGTGGTCAGTACGCGAGATGTATGTGTGGGAAAGTAATATGTTGTCTGACTCCTGAAAAGTGTTGTCCCGACATTTCAATAGTAAGTCTCTCCGCCATGCACAACTCCTGTACTGTAACGTCTACCAGTGGAATTTGTTTAGCATCTCCGTAACGCTCTCTCGCCAGCTAAGCGCCGCTTTTCGTTGGATCTTCTCTATCTCCTCTATCAGTTCTACCTGACAGGGATCCCAGATAGATGAACAATACTCAAGAATCGGGCGAACAAGCGCCTTATAAGCCGTTAGTTGAAGTTATCTCGATTGTCGTTGTTTAATGCTAGTGGAAATTGTGCAATTATCAATATCAACAATGGAAGAGACGGTCAACAGGGAATGATACTTGTTTAGCTGGAGCTAAAAGACAAGTAAAAAGGATTTTCTGATAGGGTGCTATGACGAGTTCAAAGTAGGACGTAAACAAATCGTGACACACAACAGTTTGCAGAGGAGAAGCGTACAGTATGTCAGTAGCGTAAGACAAGGGGTGTAAATGTTACAGATGTCCCACCATGTTGGTGGAGTTTTACATGGTAGAAGATCTGGCCGACTTCATCCAAGTGGACGCACTACAGGTTTTTCGGAAACTATTTGTCTAGGAAGTTGGTGTTTCTGTCAGGCGAAGGAAAAAATTTTACTTCTAATGTAGGTGCTCCTATGTGGACTGAAATACATGTCGTATGTGATTCTTGGGAACAGCATGTCATATGCCGGACTACTGTCCGAAGGTTTAATGGTTTTATTTACAGTCGGAATTTTTTCTGTTAGTTAAGGCTTCCATCAACTTTCGAAATGATTTGTGTATGTGGAAAACGTCAAGTTGTACAGCTGGCACTGTTCACATCAGAATCTAAGTCCCATTATAACTAGCTCGCTAAGAGAGTAAACAGATCAAGGGAAGGCAATGCCATATACTGTGCTGCGGTGTTAAAACCAACCGTTCGGTTGAGGATAGCATCAGAGGTCACGGAGGAGTTATTAGTGGTTTCTAGTCTCGTGTTTCATTCTTTTACGACATATCTTTACTATTTCATGTTTGTTATATTTTTTTATTGAAACTGGTGACATCGTATATGTTCAGTAGCAAGATCCCACTTGGATTCTTGTCAACGCTTAAAAGAAATACGATCCTGCGTAGTGGCGTTAAATACAGCTAACATTTAGAATAATGAGATAGTACACTAATGAGGCACTGTCAATACGAGTCTCGCGGTTGAAAGTGCGGTTCACAGCTCTAAATACCTAACCTGTAACGGGTGTTATATCTACCGTAACTACACGCTTATACGTAATGCACACACATACGCCAAACTAAAATATTGTCTGTCCGTTCTCCCAGGAATAAAGTGCAGTAATTCCATGCTCCCACGTCACCAAAGTTTTCGGGAAGCTTCGATTAGTTATCAAGCGAATTGCGGAACTGGAAATACCATCCCTACGCTTCCGTTGGGATTCCCTCCAACAAATATACGAGCAAAGACAATATTTGATACGCACAAAACTGTTCCAGGAGTAAAATTCAGTCCTGCCCCCCCTCCCCCCCTCTCCGGACCCCACCCCCCACACCGGATCATTAATTTAGGAAGTTTCCCAAATGAGATCTCATTTACCATACTATCTACGCGTCTGATTTACTTGAGTAGTCGGATACCAAACAGTCCACTTTATCTTCGAATATACACTCCTGGAAATGGAAAAAAGAACACATTGACACCGGTGTGTCAGACCCACCATACTTGCTCCGGACACTGCGAGAGGGCTGTACAAGCAATGATCACACGCACGGCCCAGCGGACACACCAGGAACCGCGGTGTTGGCCGTCGAATGGCGCTAGCTGCGCAGCATTTGTGCACCGCCGCCGTCAGTGTCAGCCAGTTTGCCGTGGCATACGGAGCTCCATCGCAGTCTTTAACACTGGTAGCAGGCCGCGACAGCGTGGACGTGAACCGTATGTGCAGTTAACGACTTTGAGCGAGGGCGTATAGTGGGCATGCGGGAGGCCGGGTGGACGTACCGCCGAATTGCTCAACACGTGGGGTGTGAGGTCTCCACAGTACATCGATGTTGTCGCCAGTGGTCAGCGGAAGGTGCACGTGCCCGTCGACCTGGGACCGGACCACAGCGACGCACGGATGCACGCCAAGACCGTAGGATCCTACGCAGTGCCATAGGGGACCACACCGCCACTTCCCAGCAAATTAGGGACACTGTTGCTCCTGGGGTATCGGAGAGGACCATTCGCAACCGTCTCCATGAAGCTGGGCTACGGTCCCGCACACCGTTAGGCCGTCTTCCGCTCACGCCCCAACATCGTGCAGCCCGCCTCCAGTGGTGTCGCGACAGGTGTGAATGGAGGGACGAATAGAGACGTGTCGTCTTCAGCGATGAGAGTCGCTTCTGCCTTGGTGCCAATGATGGTCGTATGCGTGTTTGGCGCCGTGCAGGTGAGCGCCACAATCAGGACTGCATACGACCGAGGCACACAGGGCCAACACCCGGCATCATGGTGTGGGGAGCGATCTCCTACACTGGCCGTACACCACTGGTGATCGTCGAGGGGACACTGAATAGTGCACGGTACATCCAAACCGTATCGAACCCATCGTTCTACCATACCTAGACCGGCAAGGGAACTTGCTGTTCCAACAGGACAATGCACGTCCGCATGTATCCCGTGCCACCCAACGTGCTCTAGAAGGTGTAAGTCAACTACCCTGGCCAGCAAGATCTCCGGATCTGTCCCCCATTGAGCATGTTTGGGACTGGATGAAGCGTCGTCTCACGCGGTCTGCACGTCCAGCACGAACGCTGGTCCAACTGAGGCGCCAGGTGGAAATGGCATGGCAAGCCGTTCCACAGGACTACATCCAGCATCTCTACGATCGTCTCCATGGGAGAATAGCAGCCTGCATTGCTGCGAAAGGTGGATATACACTGTACTAGTACCGACATTGTGCATGCTCTGTTGCCTGTGTCTATGTGCCTGTGGTTCTGTCAGTGTGATCATGTGATGTATCTGACCCCAGGAATGTGTCAATAAAGTTTCCCCTTCCTGGGACAATGAATTCACGGTGTTCTTATTTCAATTTCCAGGAGTGTATAAGGAAAAGGGAAAAAAAGTGTAAATCGAGGAAGATGCCGCCACTAGCGTGTGTTAGTTTTTCTTCCGACTATGTGTACATAGAACACAGTTTACGATCACTCGCGCTGACGCCAAGGCCTTCACCGGGACGTGCATTCGGACGATGAGCTTGCCGAGGTTCTAAAGCTACAGTGTAGGAAAAGCGCCTTAGAGTGTCTTTCCGATTGTGCAGAGCAGTATCTACCATGTCAGATATTTTAGACGTGCGTTTGAGCTTAGACAAATGAGATGGAAGGACATGGTGCCATCTCTCTTCAATACAGACAACGTAATAGCTTTCAGTGGAAACCTATATGTGTGTGTATTCCGTTTCTAAGCACTAGTAAATTGAGCTTTACGATTTGTTGTAACGAAATGAAGGGAAACTTCGTAGTGGGGGGTAATAACTTATTGTAAATTGCGTATTATTGAAAGTGTGTCGTCACGTGGCGACGGTATATTGAGGATTCATCAAAAACGCATTATTCTTGGTACAACTTGTCGTATTTAAACGTCAGTTACTTACAGCGATTAAAGCTTTGGTAAAATACAGTATTTGATCTTAAAATGCTTATGTGCAATGTAATGAATAGAGCCCCACTACCGTAAGATAACAGGTGATCCGTTGCTGCTTCATGTGTTACTGAATCCAGATATTTCTTTACTAATATTCGCGTTTTCTAATAGTTCAGATATATTCATAGTACTTCAACAAGTATACCCTGAAATATTCGATGTTACGTAAATATTAGCGCAATCTTTCCGAGGAATGTGCTTGTACGATTGGCGTTATCTACGAGACAGATTACACTGTTTCAGGTCTTATATTTGCAATGTTGTAACGATTCCGCTACTGAACAGGAGCAGTGACAAAGTAACAATGACCTTAGGCTTTTAGGAAACCTTAGATTGTTAGTTTTGTGTAGTCGCGTTGTCACTGTAGGCTTGTATCATGGGAAGCAGGAAGACGATGTTGTTTGGTGGCCGGTATCCATTTCTACAACACAAACTGCACACTTGCATTAACAGGTTTCTTTATTAACATAAACAGAGCTGCTTTGTTGTTGTGGTACAATATTCTCTGTTATAGTCCACGTTACCCTCACTGCTGTTGAAGTACATGCCCCACTATGTACGCTCTGGTACGATTGACTCAGAGCTAGAGGCTATGACTCTGACTGCGACTGGGCTGACTGTTTGTGACTGACTGGGTCCTCCGGTTCGCGGCAGCGATCTGAATACTGGTGGCCGAGAGGGCGTTGGCAGCGAGTTTGTCTTTGACCTGATAGGTTCGCTTGCTCCGGCGCCTACTATCGATCTTCTCGCAAGTTTGTAACGAACTGTTTGTAATGGAACTCTTAAGAGCCAATATCCTTATGGACTTGAGTTGGTGCTTCCCTTTTTGCCCTATAACATGTTCGTAGGTACTGAATTTTTATTTATGTATCCTACAGGCAGGAAAAGGTAACTATCGTATTGACAAGGGAGGAGATGTGCGTTTTAATAGAGCTCTTACGGCCGTCCATTTCGTAAACAGCGCGATTTACGAGCCAGATACATCTGTCAACTGCCGCTGCAGCGCTCTGAGATACGCACTCTGAGGCGCGGTTACCACATGCACAAGGCGCATCGTTTCTGAGCGTTCAGCACCACGTTGAACCCGCATTCTCAACGTTGACGATCGACAGCAAGGTCCGTGTGCCAACGGCTTAACGCCAAGACCTGTGAACAAACAAGATGTCCCTAGGGCCGTCGGGTACGTGTTCTCAGCATGCTATACGCGATCATAGCGATCCGACGTTGGCTGTGTCTGGTTTGCAAATCACACTGTTTACGAAATGGACGAGCGTAAAATTCTTACGTTACATCAATTATAAACCACATTTGGTCTTGTCCATATGCTAGTCACGTTGTTCTGTCTGTACTATACATAAATAGAGACTTCAGTATCCATAGACGTGTTATAAGGCAAAAAGGAAAGTATCATATCCAGTCAATAAGGACAAAGGACTGTAAAAATTCCATTACAAATGATTCTCCACATAAGATTAAAAATTATTTCACCCTTTTCACTTTTTAGTAAAACCAAAGATCATTCTAGGTTGATCATAGTTGCTATTAAGAAGAAGAATGCTTACAACATGTGGAGTACAAAACCTAAAAATAAGAGAGAAAATATCTTACTGCAAGCAGTACAAGCTGTCTTGCAGATAAAGCTAACCGAATAAACTCACTCTCCAGAAAGAGCACACTTATATTCACATAACATCCAATATTACAAAGTATACTTTCACGAAACTAAAAAGAAAGACTCAGAACCTATTAGAAAACGCGAAGCCTTGCAATAAAAATTTTTGTGCCCCGTGCAACGCTAACCGGCAACAAACGACCCACTAACTTACAATTAATCGAAGTTACTCCATACGCTATACCGACCATACTTTGCCTCTTACCACTTCCTGAAAGTTTTAACTGTAAATATGTTATTTAACTGCCATTTAATTACAACAAATTGTACCAAAAATATTGTTTTCTTATGGATCCTCGGTGTGCCGATGCCTTGAAACGAAATACTTCCATAATACGCAGGTCATAGTAATCCTTTAACCAGCAGTGTGACGTGTCCCGTAGTTTTATTACCACAAATCATACAATTAACGACGCGTTTTCGAGAGATGCTCAATTTGCTGATGCTTATAAACGGCATATATACATATGGGCTTCGACGGGAGACAGCATGAATGTGACGCACGTAGCGTTCATCTCATAGGTCAACGCTCAGACGCACATCCAGAATATCTATCACGTTGGATATTGTTCTGCACATTCGTAAAAACTCCCAAACGTGTTATTATCACGCTATGATTTCAAAAAATCGTATTGCTCAACGTTCTAATGCACGGTCCTCCTGCCTGTGGTCGATGATGGTGGAGTTCCCGAGCGTACCGAAGTCGTCTTAAGCATCTGTCAACAGTTCACGGAGCAGTCCACATCAAAAAACGTGATACGGGCAAGGTCAAAACTCTGCTGAACAGTGAGGCGTGCTTACGGCTTCAGTTGCTGCGGTGCGCGAGGGAACCGGCTGCGGTTGCAGTAACCGGAGTATCTCTGACCTTTCTTCCCTTTCAGTAGTCGAGTTGGGCTGTAAGGATGGGGAAAACGGATTGCATAAAACCGATACCGGTATTTTAGTTCTGAATAACCGGTATTTTTCGTTATTTGTTTGGTCTCGGTTATAACTGGTGTTATTTTTTTCTAATAACCGAGTAAAAGAAACGAAATATGAATTATCCATAGTTGGAGTGCTTTTAAAGGAAGTTTGTTTTTTGTTTTGAAAAAAAGGATTATTTTTATTCGAAAAATTTACATTGGATTGAAATACTGCGTTATTATAGAATGTGGCAAATGCAATCAGTGCTATTTTAATAACAATGCCAACAGCAGCGAGCAAGAAACACGTGGCGTATGATTGGTACAGCACTTCTAAGACAATAACGAACCTGTTGTCACGTGTCGTGGCTTAAGGTATGCGTGTACGTGCAATGTGCAAGACTTGCCCCCACCTCGTATATATAGTAGTTTCTCGCAGTCGTCGTCGGACATCCGTTGTACCGCAGAGTGGCGCCAACCCTAGTCTGGAAATATCATAACGAAGTGACGTAGCAGTGAAGTACAATGGTTTAAACGACTAAAGATTTGTCTGCCACTTCTGTGATATAATAAACCAGGAAGGAAATTATGGTAATAGTAATAAATTAAAAAATTAACGACACTTCAATCATAATATGCAGTAAAAAGAGAGAGTAACTGATCTGCTGCCTGTGTCATCACAATATGCCTTCACCTGCTTGTAGCCCTTGAAAGCGGACAAATTAACAAGAAAAACAGTTTTTCAACCTCATTTTTCACCCTTTGGCAGTGACTATACGTAATGCTCAAATAGTAATATCATCCACAATTGCAATATAATTTTGGGGCGTAGTGTTAAAAAAATTGAATCACTAGGAGAATACTAGTGAATTGTTATAGTATTGGCTTTAAATGGCTCTGAGAGCTATGGGACTTAACTTCTGAGGTCATCAGTCTCCTAGAACTTAGAACTACTTAAACCTCACTAACCTAAGGACACCACACACATCCATGCTAGAGGCAGGATTCGAACCTGCGACCGTGGCGGTCGCGCAGCTCCAGACTGAAGCGCCTAAAACCGCTCGGCCACAACGGCCGGCCCCGTACTCTGGTGATTCATGTCGAAAGGTTTCCGATGTGATTATGGCCACAAGACGGTAATCAATAGACTTTGAACTCAGAGTAGTAGTGGCAGTTGGTCGCATGGGACATTCCGTTACGGAAGTAATTAAGTAATTTAATATTCTGAGGTCCACGATGTCGAGAGTGTGCCGAGAATACCACATTTCAGGCATTACCTCTCACCACAGACACATCAGTGGCCGACGGCCTCCACTTAACGACCAAGAGCAGCGGCATTTGCGTAGAGTTGTCAGTGCTAACAGAGAAGAAACATTGCGACAAATAACAGCAGAAAACAATGTGAGTCACACGACGAACGTACCGGTAGGACAGTGCGGTGAAAATTGGCGTTAACGGGGTATAGCAGCAAACGACTGATGTGAGTGCCTCTGTAACAAGCATGACATCGTCTGCAGCGCCTCTCCTGGGCTCATGACCAAATCAGTTGGGCACTAGACGACTAGAAAATTCTGGCCTCGTCAGATGAGTCTCGATTTCATTTAGTAAGGGCTGATGGCACGCTTAGACTGTGACACAAGCACCTCGAAATCATGGAACCCTCAGAAAGGCACTGGGCAAGCTGGTGGTGACTGTGTTTACGTGGAATGGAATGGGTCCTCTGGATGTTCGGCTATTTGGGGAGGATATGCTGCCATTCAAGGATATCATGTACCCCAACTACGATGGAATCTTTATGGATGACATCGGGCCACAAATTTTCGCATTTGATTTGAAGAACTTTCTAGACAATTCGAGCGATATGAATCCCGTCGAACATCAATGAGATATGGAGGAGGTTGGCAAAGTTTATAGGTGACAGCATAGGTGGGGGTGGTGGGATCACTCATGGGAAAATTCCGGTAGTTGTGGGTGTTAGAGCTGTACCTTTTTTAGATTGAAGTCAGCTGACAGGTATTCCTGCTTAAGGGAAGTCTCTCTAACAAAGAAACCACTTTCGACAAAGCTTAGGTATCCGATTAATGAGGGAATTAGTATATTTCATCAAAACATATAAGGCATTAGAGATAAAGATAGTGAACTGCTTATAGATGTTGACTCTGAAATTATTGGTATATCTGAACACTTCTTAAATAAGGAGATAATTCAGAGGCTTCTTTTACCAGGATACAGGTTGGCTGGCAGCTTTTCTAGGAGCTCTTTGCGGTGTGGGGGAGTAGCCATGTATGTGAAAAACGGTATCCCATTTGAGTCAATTGATGTTTCAAAGTACTGCACTGAAAAGGTGTTTGAATGTTGTGCAGGTGTGGTTAAATTTAGTGGAGCTAAACTTCTTACTGTTGTTATTTATAGATCCCCAGACTCCGATTTCACAACATTTTTGCCAAAGCTATAGGAGGTTCTTGGTTCACTTTATAGGAAATACAAAAAGTCAGTTATATGTGGTGACTTCAATATAAATTGTATAAGTGATTGTGCAACGAAAAGGATGCTGGTAGACCTCCTTAATTCATATAATCTTATGCAAACCGTATTCTTTCCAACGAGAGTGCAAGGGAACAGTAGAACAACCATAGACAATATTTTTGTTCATCCGTCATTACTAGAAGGGCATTCTGTTAGCAAAATGGTGAATGGCCTTTCAGATCATGATGCACAAATTTTAAGTCTAAAAGATTTTTGTGCTGCAACACATGTTAAATATAGTTACCAACTTTTTAGGAAAGCTGATCCAGTTGCTGTAGAGATTTTTGTAAACCTTATCAAGGAACACGAGTGGCAAGATGTTTATAGTGCTGATACACTAGACGATAAATATAATACTTTCCTCAAGACTTTTCTCGTGCTCTTGAAAGTTGTTTTCCGTTAGAACGTTCAAAACAGGGTACTAGCACAAACAGGCAGCTTGGATGGCTGACTAAAGGTATAAGAATATCTTGTAGAACAAAGTGGCAATTATATCAAAACGTTAGAAACAGTCACAATCTAAATGCAGTAGCCCATTACAAACAGTATTGTAAGGTGCTTAAAAAAGTTATTAGGAAGGCAAAAAGTATGTGGTACGCAGATAGAATAGCTAAGTCTCAGGATAAAATTAAAACCATATGGTCAGTGGTAAAGGAAGTGGCTGGTCTGCAGAGACAGGTCAGGGATATAGAATCAGTGCGTAGTGGGAATGTCCGTGTTACTGATAAGTCGCATATATGTACAGTATTTAATAATCACTTTCTGAATATAGCAGGTGAACTAAATAGAAACCTAGTCCCAACAGGTAATCATATAGCGCTCGTGGAAAAAAGTGTTCCGAGACTGTTACCTGAAATGCTCCTCCAAGAGGGAGACTGAGTTAATAATTAAATCACTAAAGACCAAGAACTCTCATGGATATGACGGGGTATCTAGCAGAATACTGAAGTATTGTTCCATGTATGTTAGCCCAGTACTTAGCCATATCTATAACTTTTCCGTTAGGAGTGGTCGGTTTCCTGGCCGATTAAAGTACTCAGTAGTGAAGCCACTTTATAAAAAGGGAGACATTGATAATGTTTATAGACCTATTTCTATGCCGTCGGTGTTTGCTAAAGTTATCAAGAGGGTTGTATATACAAGGTTACTGCAGCATTTAAATTCACATAATTTGCTGTCAAATGTACAGTTTGGTTTTAGAAATGGTTTAACAACTGAAAATGCTATAGTCTCTTTTCCCTGTGAGGTTTTGGACGGGTTAAATAAAAGGTTGCGAACGTTAGGTGTTTTGTTTGATGTAACGAAGGCTTTTGACTGTGTTGACCACAAAATATTACTGCAGAAGTTGGAACATTATGGAGTAAGGGGAGTAGCTTACAGTTGGTTCGCCTCTTACTTTAAGAACAGAAAGCAGAAGGTAATTCTCCGCAATATTGAGAGTGGTAATGATGTTCAGACCCAATGGGGCACTGTTAAATGGGGCGTTCCCCAAGGATCGGTGCTGGGGCCACTGCTGTTTCTTATTTATATAAATGATATGCCTTCTATTATTACAGGTGATTCAAAAATATTTCTGTTTGCTGATGACACCAGCTTGGTAGTGAAGGATCGTGTGTGTAATATTGAAACATTGTCAAATAATGTAGTTCATGAAATAAGTTTGTGGCTTGTGGAAAATAATTTGATGCTAAATCACAGTAAGACTCAGTTTTTACAGTTTGTAACTCACAATTCAACAAGAACTGATATTTTAATCAGACAGAATGGGCATGTTATAAGCGAGACGGAACAGTTCAAGTTCCTAGGCATACGGATAAATAGTAAGCTGTAGTGGAAAGCCCATGTTCAGGATCTTGTTCAGAAACTAAATGCCGCTTTATTTACCAATATAACAGTATCTTAAATAAGTGACATTTCAACACGAAAAGTAGTCTACTTCGCATATTTTCATACACTTATGTCATATGGTATTATTTTTTGGGGTAATTCTTCTGATTCAAAAAGGGTATTTTTGGTTCAAAAACGGGCTGTTCGAGTTATGTGTGGTGTAAGTTCGAAAAACCTCTTGTCGACCGCTATTCAATAGTCTGGGAATTTTGACATTGCCCTCACAGTATATATTTTCTTTAATGTCGTTTGTTGTTAGCAATATTAGCTTATTCCCAAGAGTTAGCTGCTTTCACTCAGTTAATACTAGGCAGAAATCAAATCAGCAAGTGGAATGCACTTCATTGACTCTTGTGCAGAAAGGAGTGCAGTATTCTGCTGCATCCATTTTCAATAAGCTACCACAAGAACTCAAAATCTTAGCAGTAGCCCAAACGCTTTTAAGTCCAAACTGAAGAGTTTCCTCATGGCTCACTCTTTCTATTCTGTCGAGAAGCTCCTGGAAGAGCTAAAAAATTAAGCGAATTCCAGTGTTACATTCTTGATTTTCTTTATTTATACTGACGACGTGTCGCCTGAATATGTTTCATATATTTCATTTTATCTGTTTCTACAATCTACAACTGAATATGTTTCTTATATTTCATTTTATCTGTTTCTACAATCGTGTTATAATTTCATGTATTGACTCGTTCCATGATCATGGAGACTTCTCCTTAATGTGGTCCCACGGAACAATAAATAAGTAAATAAATAAAAATAAATATAATCGAGAGGTCATCCTACATTGGCAACGGCTATAGAGGCAGTAGGACTCAATATTTCTACAAGGGAGATCCAACGACTTTTTGAGTCCATGCCACGTCGAAAGTGTGCACTTCACCTGGCAAAAAAAGACACGATGTCAGAAGGTATCCTACCATATTTGTCAACCCGCTGTAGATTTCAGCTAACAGTGCAGCTATCATCAAGCAAAACAATGTCTGAGTGAAGCTTGTACTAGGCCAAGTTATATCGTAATATGTGACGATATAACTATGCTGAGTCTACATGACTACCCACAACGCACTGATGATAGCTGCGCTGTTAGTTTGAGTGTAGATTTTCAATAAAATACAGTTAATGCTGCTATCGATGCCGACCTTCTTTCTGTGCTGGTCTACATCACGATAGTGGAGTGCAACTATTCCCATGGAATCAAACATGACGTAATAAAGAAAGGAAACAAAAATGTATTTACAAAACGAGATAAAATGTTAATGCGATTTGTGATTTTGTTATGTTAACCGTTGGGCTGGAACGTGAGGAAGACTTTATATACACATATATAGGCTTTTCAGCTATGAACACCATTACTTATTGAAACCATCAGGTATTTGTTGCCGCTCGATGAAGTTAGAGTCCAAACACGATCCTACCAAAAATAATAAACGTTAAGATGTTAAATACATTTAACTTGTCAAAATAGTTACTATTAATCTTACAAATATTACCGACGTAAGAATTCCATTTAACTGTGTCAGCGGATTCGCAGCCACAGTATCAAAGTTCAGCTCGGACACACAGTGTAAGCAGCGTCGCTGTGGAGCTCCTGCCGGAGTGTAATTAGGGTAGTTGAAACCACGAGACCACAGCACCCCGTGGAGCTGTGGCGTACAGAGTTCGCTAACACAGCGGTGGACGTTTGCCATCCATGAAAGTCGGCGAATTACTGTATGGCCCACCACAGAATTCCCGTAAACAGCGCTGCAGCTTTTGCGGCTCATGAGCCGAATAGACAGGCATTTCTGCCCAGTGCAAACATCGGCACCCGTGCGCAGTACAATAGCTGCATCGTCGAAATACGTACTGCTTCAATAGGAAAATAAAACATTTCAAGATACATAATGAAGGATATGTTAAAAATAAAAAAAAGGTGTTCAGCTAACAATGGATGGATGACAGAAAATCATGTTTGAAAGAAACTTCAAAGACAACATCAAGACTACCGAACAATTTGCTGAGAAAATGGTAACGTCATCATAGGGGCGTAGTTAAATGGAAGGTGTTTGAATGTTGTGCAGGTGTGGTAAAATTTAACGGAGCTAAACTTGTAACTGTTGTTATTTATAGTTCCCCAGACTCCGATTTCACAACATTTTTGCTAAAGATAGAGGAGGTTCTTGGTTCACTTTATAGGAAATACAAAAAGTTAGTTATATGTGGTGACTTCAATATTAATAGTATAAGTGATTGTGCAAGGAAGAGGATGCTCGTAGACCTCCTTAATTCATATAATCTTATGCAAACCGTATTCTTTCCAACGAGAGTGCAAGGGAACAGTAGACCAAACATAGACAACATTTTCGTTCATTCCTCATTACTATAAGGGCATTCTGTTAGCAAAAAGGTGAATGGCTTTTCAGATCATGATGCACAAATTTTAACTCTAAAAGATTTTTGTGCTGCAACACGTGTTAAATATAGTCATCAGCTGTTTAGGAAAGCTCATCCAGTTGCTTTGTAAACCTTATCAAGGAACAAGAGTGGCAAGATGTTCATAGCGCCGATACAGTAGACGATAAATATAATACTTTTCTTAAGACTTTTCTCGTGCTCTTTGAAAGTTGCTTTCCGTTAGAACGTTCAAAACAGGGTACTAGCACAAACAGGCAGCCTGGGTGGCTGACTAGAGGGATAAGAAGATCTTGTAGAACAAAGTGGCAATTATATCAAAACGTTAGAAACAGTCACAATCTAAATGCAGTAGCCCATTACAAACAGTATTGTAAGGTGCTTAAAAAAGTTATTAGGAAGGCAAAAAGTATGTGGTACGCAGATAGAATAGCTAAGTCTCAGGATAAAATTAAAACCATATGGTCAGTGGTAAAGGAAGTGGCTGGTCTGCAGAGACAGGTCAGGGATATAGAATCAGTGCGTAGTGGGAATGTCCGTGTTACTGATAAGTCGCATATATGTACAGTATTTAATAATCACTTTCTGAATATAGCAGGTGAACTAAACAGAAACCTAGTCCCAACAGGGAATCATATAGCGCTCTTAGAAAAAAAGAGTTCCGAGACTGTTACCTGAAATGCTCCTCCATGATACTGACAAGAGGTAGATTGAGTTAATAATTAAATCACTAAAGACCAGGAACTCTCATGGATATGACGAGGTATCTAGCAGAATACTGAAGTGTAGTTCTATGTATGTTAGCCCAGTACTTAGCCATATCTGTAACTTTTCCTTTAGGAGTGGTCGGTTTCCTGACCGATTAAAGTACTCGGTAGTGAAGCCACTTTATAAAAAGGGAGACATTGATAATGTTGACAATTTGAGACCTATTTCTAAGCCATCGGTGTTTGCTAAAGTTATCGAGAAGGTTGTATATACAAGGATACTGGAGCATTTAAATTCACATAATTTGCAGTCAAACGTTCAGTTTGGTTTTAGAAATGGTTCAACAACTGAAAATGCTATATTCTCTTTTCCCTGTGAGGTTTTGGACGGATTAAATAAAAGGTTGCGAACGCTAGGTGTTTTGTTTGATTTAACGAAGGCTTTTGGCTGTGTTGACCACAAAATATTACTGCAGGAGTTGGACCATTATGGAGTAAGGGGAGTAGCTGACAATTGGTTCGCCTCTTACTTTAAGAACAGAAAGTAGAAGGTAATTCTCCGAAATATTGAGAGTAGTAGTGATGGTCAATCCCAATGGGGCACTGTTATGTGGGGCATTCCCCAAGGATCGGTGCTGGGGCCACTGCTGTTTCTTATTTATATAAATGATAGGCCTTCTAGTATTACAGGTGATTCAAAACTATTTCTGTTTGTTGATGACACCAGCGTGATAGTGAAGGATCTTGTGCGTAATACTGAAACAGTATCAAATATAAACTTTGAGGTTCGCCGATAACATTGTAATTCTGTCAGAGACAGTAAAGGACTTGGAAGAGCAGTTGAACGGAATGGACAGTGTCTTGAAAGGAGGGTATAAGATGAACATCAACAAAATCAAAACGAGGGTAATGGAATGTAGTGGAATTAAGTCGGGTGACGCTGAGGGAATTAGATTGGGAAATGAGACACTTAAAGTAGTAAAGGAGTTTTGCTATTTGGGGAGCAAAATAACTGATATGGTCGAAGTAGAGAAGATATAAAATGTTGACTGGCAATACCAAGGAAAGCGTTTCTGAAGAAGAGACATTTGGTAACATCGAGTATAGGTTTAAGTGTTAGGAAGTCGTTTCTGAAAGTATTCCTATGGAGTGTAGCCATGTATGGAAGTGAAATATGGACGATAAATAGTTTGGACAGGAAGAGAATAGAAGCTTTTGAAATGTGGTGCTACAGAAGAATGCTGAAGATTAGATGGGTAGATCACATAACTAATGAGGAGGTATTGAATAGAATTGGGGAGAAGAGGAGTTTGTGGCACAACTTGACGAGAAGAAGGGATCGGTTGGTAGGACATGTTCTCAGGCACAAATTTAGCATTGGAGGGCAGCGTGGAGGGTAAAAATCGTAGAGGGAGACCAGGAGATGAATACACTAAGCAGATTCAGAAGGATGTAGGTTGCAGTAGGTACTGGGAGATGATGAAACTTGCACAGGATAGAGTAGCACGGAGAGCTGCATCAAACCAGTCTCAGGACTGAAGACCACAACAACATCAAATAATGTAATTCATGAAATAAGTTCGTGGCTTGTGGAAAATAATTTGATGCTAAATAACAGTAAGACTCAGTTTTTAAAGTTTCTAACTCAGAATTCAACAAGAACCGATATTTTGATCAGACAGAATGGGTATATAATAAGCGAGACGGAACAGTTCAAGTTCCTAGGCGTTCGGATAGATAGTAAGCTGTTGTGGAAAGCCCATGTCCAGGATCTTGTTCTGAAACTAAATACTAATTTATTTACCATTAGAACAGCATCTGAAATAAGTGACACTTCAACACGAAAAATAGTCTACTTGGCATATTTTCATACGCTTGTGTCGTATGGTATTATTTTTTGGGGTAATTCTTCTGATTCAAAAAGGGTATTTTTGGCTCAAAAACGTGCTGTTCGTGCTATATATTGTGTAAGTTCGAGAACCTCTTGTCGACCCCTATTCAATAGTCTGGGACATCTGACAGTGCCCTCACAGTAATGTCGTTTGTTGTTAGTGATATTAGCCTACGTTGTTGGTTTTCTTTATTTAAACTTACGACTTGTCACCTGAATATTTTTTTTTTATATTTCATTTTATCTGTTTCTAATATCGTGTTATAATTTCATGTATTGACTCGTTTCATGACCATGGAGACTTCTCCTTAATATGGTCCCACGGAACAATAAATAAGTAAATAAATGGTGAACGGAATAGTGTTAAAATATAATTTTTGGGTTTCCGTCACAGTGTTATGAACATATGGTGCGTTTGAATGCCTTATGAACCATAATCTGATGTAAAATATTTCGTTACAAATAGCTTGTTGACATGCAGTAAAATAAGCAGCAATCAGGAGAGAGAGAGAGATCAATTATATAACTGCCGTATTTACACATATTATTCTAAAAAGAAAAATATTTCAGAAATATATTCCTCAACTTAAATACACATTTCAGCTCTCTTTGCAACGTAACAAGCCGCACTTTAGTTACATGGAAGAAGAGATTAGTGTTTAACGTCCCTTCGATAACGACGTCATAGGTGGTGGAGCTCAATCTCGGATTAGGGAAAGACGGGGAAGGAAATCGGCCTTGCCTTCTCAAAGGAACCATCCCGGCATTTATCTTAAGTAATTTACACGGTAAACCTAAATCAGATGGCCGTAAGCATGTTTGAACGTCGTCCTCCCGAATGCGTGCCCGGTGCGCTAAGCACTGCGTCGTATCGTTCGGTCGCCCACTTTTAGGCATGTCTCTGATGTATACAGAGTGAGTCAGGAGAAAAGGTACATGCGTTGAGGAGTGATAGTATTAGTGATTCTGAACAAAAAATTCATGTGGACATATGCCATATTCTGAATGGTTTCCGGGACAGTAAAAATCTAAAATCACTTTTTGTACGTTTTTGTTGAATAATGCGAAAACCGCACACACTAGTGGAAACGAGTCACAGTCTAAATTTAAATTACATTAAATTTACTACAAAGAACTTCCACTTTTTTTGCAAGACTAAGTGCCTGCGTGAAGGCAGCATGAGAATATTGAAACTCCCGCGTGTAGCTTATGTTGCTTTTGAAGGTGAATTTGAGGTAGATTCCCGACTTCACAGGCCACAATTATCTTGTATCAAATTGACTATCTTATTTCTCTATACTACTATGGTACATTGTAAACAGTGGCAATGTTTGAATAACACAGAAAATAAAAAAAAAACAGTGTACATAAATGTTTCTGCCTCACAAACCATTCGGAATAGGGCCTATTTCCATATGTCACTAATATTGTCACCCCTCAAAACATGTTCCTTTTCTTCTGACTCACCCTGTATGTTTGATAGTTGCAGTGTTCTAATACAACAAACTATTAATTTCGCGTGTTCATTTTATCTCTATATGCACCGCTTTGCGTTTTTTTTTTTTTTCTACAGATACAGCCTTGAGGTTTAACGTAAGGCAATCTGATTGACAAATGAAAGTGACCACCGTAGCCAGTCTGACTGACAAAAATTAACTTAAATGTTGTGTTAATTGACGATAGGCTGTGCTTCCCGTTTAACTTCATTTGTTCAGTCTTTTAACAGAAAGAACCTGAACATATAGGGTGACAATTATTGAACTATATTGTACAAAATCGTCATAACTTCTGAAAGGTTTGCGTTAGGACGTTCAAACTGCACGGCTGGCTGAGGGACATGATGGGAATTAGTATGCGCACGCGCACGTGCCTTGTTGTTGTCAATTTGCTCATGAAAGTAAGCAAAATTGGCACATAATGTGGACTGAGAACCCGCATTTCGAGATCGAGAAGTCCCTTCAACCTCGACGGGTGGCTGTCGTGTGCAATGTCTAGTCACGGAATAATCGTTGCGATATTCCTTGATGCCACGGTGACTACCGAATGGTACGTGAAAGTTATTGCATCCCCATTCTCCAAAGTGACCCTAATTTTGAGAAGACGGAGCTCGACCCTATCGAAACAGGAGAGTGTTTGATGTCCTGGAGGAGCACTCTGAGGTGCTCAGAGGCCACTGGTACGGGCCTCTATTGGCCGCCATATTCTCCGGATCTGAACACGTGTAACTCCTTTTTGTAGAGCTATAGTAAAGACAAGATGTACAGCAACAAGCCCAAAACCATGGCTGAGCTGAAAACTGCCATTCAGCAGGTGATCGACAGCGTCCATTTTCCGACGCTTCAGCGGGTCACGCAGAATTTTGCTATTCGTCTGTGTCACATCATAGTCAATGCTAGCAGGCATATCGAACATGTCATAACTTAAAACCGAATAACTGTAGTGACGTTTACATTTTGAATAAAGCGCGTGCACGTGGTAGTTTGTAACTTATTTATGTCTTTTTTCGTATAGTTCAAAAACTGTCACCCTGTATTTCTACAAGAATCCGCCACTCGTGACCACTGACCTCTGCTCGATGATTTCATAAAAAAAAAAACACTTCTTCGAGCAGATGTTTGTAAACACTGACTTTGATCATTTTATATGTATCTGAATTAACTTTTACGTTAATCCATTCCCAGAATCGCTTGTTCGAATATGGAACATTTTTCAAATATATTTAATGGGTCTTTGGAATTAGCTTTTTAGCCTGGGAAAGTAAGGTATTACAACGCGTTATTTTATAACGTATGCCGCGTGAGATTAGCCGAGCGGTCTGAGGCGCTGCATTCATGGACTGTGCGGCTGGTCCCGGCGGAGGTTCGAATCCTCCCTCGGGCATGGGTGTGTGTGTTTGTCCTTAGGATAATTTAGGTTAAGTAGTATGTAAGCTTAGGGACTGATGACCTTAGCAGTTAAGTCGCTTAAGATTTCACACACATTTTAACATCTATAACGTATGATGTACTTCACTGATTCAAAATAAACTAATACTGTTTAACCGTCATGATAGACTTTTCAGCAACAACAGGAGAACACAATTGGTTATTATATTTCAAAGCTTACAGTCAAAGTAAGACTGAGGAGTATGTCAACGTACCAGCGGCGGAAAGTGCAAGCCGTCAATTTAGTAAGGATTAGTCTCATCATGTTACCTGTTGGCTATGCGAGTACACCACAATCTGCTAACAAGTAATGCCACATGTATCCTTACAATTAACTGTGTCCTACGCACGTTGTTGAATTTGTCTGCAGGCCATATTTACATTTTTGCCTTTCAGTTCAATCAAGCATGTAGTATAAAATAGCACTTTCTTCTGGTGAATCCTTCAGTTCGCAGACGCTGGAGACTGCGAATACATCGTGTATGAATGTATAGATCACCCAAAACCATGTGCAGATTGCACCAGTTGACAACTGCACCGTGGAAACAGCGGCGGTATTCCTCTTGCTTACGCTAATTGACCATGTGTCATAAATTCTCACGCTAAGTCCTATTGTACAGGTCAAGAGTGTATCACGTGGCTTGTTGAATAACAAGATCTGTCTCTTAATATATTTCCTTCGTCCCTTTGGATGTGCTTTGTCTCTGGATATCAGCCTACTGACCATTTATTCATAAATAGGTAGTATTGTAGTTCACGTCGTATGATGTGTCAAATTCAGATAACTTACCAGAAGTTAATTTCCGCTTCCTGTTGTGTCAAACACGAGTTTAAAATGGAGGTGAAAATCTTATAGTTAGACACTGTTCTTCAAACTTTCTTCTTCAAAAAAGCCATTTCGACCTGTCGCCTGAGATATTCTTAACCTAACCAGGAACATTAGACGAGTCCTTAAACAGTCCCAGTAGCGAGGTCGGAATATAACTTGGGAATTAGAAATGTTAAAGCCTAAAAAAGTAAATACATAAACAAATAGAAAACCTTGGAAGATTTCACAGAAATGACAACGGCCACGAAAGTCTTTAAATCGTTAAAATGCATCGTAGCCACAGTTACTTTACAGCAATTCCATTGAACCGTACGCGACGTCATTTGTATCTGTAAAATAAATTTTTGTCGGCGCGATATAACCACAGTTTGTACTGTTGTACTTTAGAAATAAGCAGCAAACAATGGACGAAAATAAAGATTTAGTTTCCTCATTTATGGAAATCTCCTTGTAACACTTGCGAGTCTTAAGAGAAAAGTCTCGCCGAACTGTTTCAAGGCGAGAAAGAGAGTGACGAAGAGCTTCTTCCAGACTAGCACAGTAGGCCGCTGGGCGGAGATAACTTCCGCTACCCTCTGTGCCGGAGGGTGAAACCTCAGAAAACAGATAGCATCAACACACAGTGGGGACGCAGATGGTCGAGGAAATTTATTGGTTTCCGATAGCGGGGCCTTGCTGGGGGGAGGGAGAAGAACCGAAGTGACAAGATAGCGGGCGTGGCCGTGATGCCAGAGGAGCGGCATTGTTAGCATTTCTGTTGAAAGTCTTCTCAAAAGTTGAAACGCAAATTATTGCATTGTGCTGAAATATCACTGGAGTTCTCAACATAAAGCACTCGACTTATACGTTTTATTCAGTTCTTCTTTTTGTATACAATGGAAAGAGAACTATTTTTGGTCTATGCCGCGAGTGATACATTAACTACCTACAGTTCATTTAAAATATAGGATAGTTATCTATCGTTTATGCAGTTATTTGCAATGCTTCTCGAAGTACAAAACGGTTAGACTACCAACATTAATAACACTTGATTAAGCAACATTACTGGTGTCAGTGCCAGTACCTAAAATTGCGTCGATACTTCAACAAAAGTATCGGTAATAACAGAGTATGCAGTGTATTTATTGCCTATGTATCTTTTGATTTCCCAAGAATCCGGAGTACTTAATCACGATACAAGATGAAATATGGAAATTACAAATATTTGTGAGGTCATCGATCTTCGCACCAGTTCAATGCGGCCCACCACGAAATGCTCACTCTTTGTCAAAGTCATAATCTCAATTGTTTGTTGGATGTCTTCCAAACTCAGTCTTGTCCTGCAGGTTTCATCGCCTACAGCTCCCTCTAGTACCGTGGCAGTTTGTCCCTGACGTCTCATTGCATGTCCAATCATCCTTTCCCTTCCTTTCGATATGAAGGGAACCTGCAGCACTCCAGCATGTGCTGCCCCCCGAGGCCGGTGTCCAGCGGCAGGGCTATGATGCTGCCCGACAGGAAGGCGGCATTTGCAAGCAGAACACTGCGGGGCAAGCAGAACGTTGCCCCCAAAGTGAATAACGCAGGGAGACGCCGTTTTCCCCTCGGCCGTGTCGCCTGAGATCACAACAGGTAGCGGGCGACATTGTCAGCAAGGAATTTACCTCGGCGAATCCCCTACTTTTTTTTTTTTGCGGGTGGGGGGGGGGGGGCAGCAGAGGATTTAAATGTCTCCGTTTAGACGCTGGCGCCAAGGAAGCGTCTGGAAAGTTTTTCGAACGAGCGGTGACTTCCACAGGCGACCACGATTGGCCAGATCGACGGGACGTAAGCAGTGTTTCCTCCGTACTCACAATCGATCGGGAGTAATGCACACTGGTGAAAAACCTGTTAAAATGTTGCAATTAGACAGCCACAGCAGCAGGACAGCGCACCCCACTAGATTTTGGTAGAAATGATACACTCGCTTTTCAGCATCCGTCCGATGAGGAGGCAGCAATCTGTACCCGGCGATACGGAGTAATGGCGGAGTAGCTATGTACCTTGTCCGGAACTCTGGATAGTTTCGCGGAGTTGTGTCGTATACACGCACCATTGTGGCTGCAGCGACATCATACCTGCACGACGAGAACAGGCGGCTAGGAACACTGTGGTGGAGTGGAAGGGCAGAATAGGTAATACACGCAGCTCCGGCCGTAGCACGATCGGCCTTGCTGTTCATAGAAGTTAAACGAGTGACCATTGACCAATTGAGCATCGCAGCACATTCTCGCATTATTTCTGTGGTTAGACATTGATAGAAAGGACACGACTTAGAATCTTGTGCTCTCATTCAGTTAAGGGGAAGTGCCAATCCGCACTGCTAGGTTTTATAGTTATAGCTTTGTATTGTACTACTTTCTCTTTATTGAGATATTAATCTGTGCACACTCTGGTGGCATCACCTCATTAATTCAATTTATTATCATATGCGATTCTCAAATGGAATAAATCTGATTATCTTTCCCAATATTTCAGACAACACATTTATCGACATACCAACACTTTCCTAAAACCAAGTCAAAAATTTTCTTGTTAATAATTTATATGCATAACTACTTTTTGTGAGGCTAGCACTCAATCTTATTCTTCAACAGAGGCTGAGATTGCATAGTCAGATGTCATCAAGCGCGTTGGGGGAATTTACAATAGAATTCCGAGTTCGGCAAGTAATTCATTTGCATATCGCCTCATGTCGCTTCCATAATGAGCATGACAGCACGTTGCAGATCGTGCGTTGGTGTCTGTGGTGATCACACACACTATTAACTACCGTGTCCCACTCTTTTTAATGTCCAGGGGACCAGCATGAATTGCAGTGTCTTCATTTTAACAGCATTATCTTTGAATGAAAGCGTTATATCTGTTCATCTTATTAAGTATTTCTTTCAGTGACCATCTGGGCTACAAAAGATTTGTGTGTAGTTGCATATGACAAACGTAATATTTCATTAATAGGTTAACACATTGTCACCATTGGGCTAATCTTTAAACAGCGAAGTTACATTATCAGTGACGAACTGTGTTTTATAATACATTACCTTTTCGACGGAATATGGATTTTTAAATTACTTATACAACCCTAAGAAGCATTCGACTGAGTGAAATATTTTATGTTTCCCATTGACGTGGTTTAGAAAACATTTTTAATTTTTGTTATTGACTTTCAGAATAATTGGCACTGTTACGCTATACTTTGCTGTTGAATATACCGATATAATGCCAGTCGTGAGTTATTAAATTCGTGTGCTCACAGCCTTTTGCTTGTTCTGAAAATGGCTTAAAATGGTTTATCGTTTTCCTGTCTCACCCGTAAATGTAGCAGGGCCACTGATTGAAGAATATCACTGATTCCAGATAGGCAGATGTTTTGCTGCAGTTGGAGGCTGTGAATATGGCAATAATCAATTAAATAAAGTAGCGTAATTTACTCCAAAAATTTATTGACTGACATTAAGGTTTCTCGAACTGCCCAGGTGCCAAATTCCTTTAAACGCTTTTAAAAAGTTATTTAAATTGTATACGCATGTACATACAGTTTTATAATGGCAACAATGGATGACAATGCTATATTTTACTTACATGATGTAGTGTAATTTCATTTAAGCTTTCCCATTCAAATTTAGTTTGTGCCCAGAATTTATATGCTCTGACAATAATTACGCTCTTCCTTAGGACAAAGATCGTGTAATAACACACTTCTATTTACGTAGTCCGCTCCTCCTCTGTAGTTCTGTCTTTCCTTTCTTCCCGCTCAAACCAAACGTCTCTTGTCTTCTCTGTACATAGTCACTGCTATCATTTCGTAACCTTAAACTTCTTTGAGGTTTGACTGATATTTCCTTAACTTCTGATGCCTTGATTACTTCGTTCTCCCTGATAATCTCCTGCGTTTGTAAATATTAGCTCTTCTGTGTTTTGTCTTCCATCCTGTACCATGTCACTACAGTACCTTAATGCTACATTTTAAAATTTAATAATTCACTACAATGTTGACACCATCGTCAATCTCTAGCAACTTCTTCATAAAACCTCGACACTTCTCGAAACATACTACACGACCATTACCACAAAATTATAGTGTCCCTTCGACTAAATAAAACTCATTTCTTTTTTAACATACTGATTGTCCTCTGCGTCCATCGTTCCACTATTTTGAATTCATGGATATAGGTTCTGTCACGGGAACAAACAGGTCATGGAATAAAACCAGAATTGAAACTAGGTCATGAATTGCTTTTATGAGCAAGGGAGGAGGCGGAAGGGTAGAAATTATACGTAAATACAGTAGTAATTTTACGTAAATACACGATTGGCCATTAAAATTGCTACACCACGAAGATGACGTGCTACAGACTCGAAATTTAAACGACAGGAAGGAGATGCTGTGATATGCAAATGATTAGTTTTTCAGAGCATTCACACAAGGTTGGCGCCGGTGGCGACACCCACAACGTGCTGACATGAGGAAAGTTTCCAACTGATTTCTCATACACAAACAGCAGTTGACCGGCGTTGCCTGGTGAAACGTTGTTGTGATGCCTCGTGTAAGGAGGAGAAATGCGTACCATCACGTTTCCGACTTTCATAAAGATCAGATTGTAGACAATCGCGATTGTGGTTTGTCGTATCGCGACGTTGCTGCTCGCGTTGGTCGAGATCCAATGACTGTTAGCAGAACATGGAATCGGTGGGTTCAGGAGGGTAATACGGAACGCCGTGCTGGATCCCAAAGGCCTTGTATCACTAGCAGTCGAGATGACAGGCATCTTATCCGCATCATATTCGGATCGTGCAGCCACGTCTCGATCCCTGAGTCAACAGATGGGGACGTTTGCAAGACGACAACCATTTGCACGAACAGTTCGACGACGTTTGCAGCAGCATGGACTATCAGTTCGGAGACCATGGCTGCGGTTACCCTTGACGCTGCATCACAGACAGGAGCGCCTGCGATGGTGTACTCAACGACGAACCTGGGTGCACGAATGGCAAAACGTTATTTCTTCGGATGAATCCAGGTTCTGTTTACAGCATCATGATGGTCGCATCCGTGTTTGGCGACAGCGCAGTGAACGCACATTGGAAGTGTGTATTCGTCATCGCCATACTCGCGTATCACCCGGCGTGATGGTTTGGCGTGCCATTGATTACACGTCTCGTTCATCTCTTCTTCGCATTCATGGCACTTCGAACAGTGGACGTTACATTTCAGATGTGTTACGACCAGTGGATCTGCCCTTCATTCGATCCCTACGAAACCCTACATTTCAGCAGGATGATCCACGACCGCATGTTGCAGGTCCTCTACGGGCCTTTCTGGATACAGAAAATGTTCGACTGCTGCCTTGGCCAGCACATTCTCCAGATCTCTCAAAAATTGAAAACGTCTGGTCAATGGTGGCCGAGCAACTGGCTCGTCACAATACGCCAGTCACTACTCTTGATGAACTGTGGCATCGTGTTGGAAGCTGCATGGACAGCTGTACCTGTACACGCCCTCCAAGCTCTGTTTGACTCAATGTAATCTCATGTCAGTTCTAGTATAATATATTTGTCCAATGAATACCCGTTTATCATCTGCATTTCTTCTTGGTGTAGCAATTTTAATGGCAGGTAGTGTAATAAAATGTGCTTGGGTTATTTAGATTCTTCTAAGGAAAGGGCGTTCCATAATGTACATTTTTTTTAGCATAATATGCAGATACTGGTCGCTGATGAAGCAGTTGTCAACAGGAAGAAGAAGAAGGTAGCAAGACTGGGAGTTTGGACTGGATGCAATATATTGCGCATACACAAGAGAAGAAACAGAGTACACTATTGTCGCAAACAGTGTCTGTAGAAAACAGTGGAATGGGTAACATACATAGGGTTAAGAGAAATCTTAAGGAAATGTAAGTCATCCACAAAAGGTGTGGTTTCCACAAATCTACCAACATAAAAATCACGTTATGTGATTGGTTGTGGCCTATCTGCAAAGCAGCCACGTTGTGTGGCTGCTATGATCATAATATGTTAATACATCTTATTTGTATTGTAACAGAAAAAGCTAGAGGAATCCTAGGGGAAAAGACAACGTATTTCTAGCGGGACACTATTGGGTAAATTTAAAGAAATTACGTTCAACGATGACTGCGACATCAAATTGTCATCACCATGACACATCCGGTGTAGCGGTCATAAGGATTAGATCTGGGATGCAGTGGCTTGTGGGGTACTTCTTTGAATGTAGATAGACGATGTTTGCAGATGACGCAGTTGTCAATAAGAGTGTGGCAGCGAATCGCAGGGAGACGTGTGGAAGATCAGTGATAGGTACAGCTGCTTGCAATTCACAATGTAAATAAATGTTCTTATTGCACATAAACAGGTCTGGAAATTATCTACTGTACAATCACTACAGTGCGGAAGAACTGTAACTAATATTTGAGAAGGCCGCGAGCAGAATCGCGGTGTGGGAGAAGGGTCCAGGTGATGGGTTCCTATCTGAGTTTTGAACATGGGGAGAAAAGCTGTTGATTCAGCCCAAACCAGGGGCCATTTTTACAGCCATTCGAACATGTTTCTTTCTGTAGCTGTGTTACAGTATATGAAGCAACGTTTGAACGACGAAACAGAGCTGCCGCTCAGGTTAATTAATCCCTTCTGCAAATGATTTGGCTGAAATTAATGATCGACTGACGCCCCATTTCTATATGCACCATTCGGGTTTTACGTGCCAGCACGTGTAAAAAGTCTTTGTTATGGAAGTGCACCTTGTACGAAACGGCTCAAACTTTGCAGTTAAGTAAGTAAATGGATAAATTGAATAATTTCTTTTTCCGTAATCTTTATTAATTGTCAAGATACGATGGTTTAAATTCGAGGTAAGTGTAGCAAGTAAAATTCATTCACATGCGATTTGAATGTGCGGGAAGGGTTTAAAATGATTCAAATACAAAAATGCATTCTTACGATAAAATCGAAAATTCGTTTCCAAAAATTATGCCTCATTGTGAGCTTCTTTACGCGAGCCACTTCACAGTTTCAGACTTGTGCGAATCGGTAAAAAATTTTCAAGAGCTAGACAAATACATGTAATTAAGTGTCAGCCTGTTGTTTTGTGAAAGCCTTTTACGTTGTCACGATATGAGCAGCATGGTTCTAAAGACAATAAAAAAAACCTATACCTGACCAACCGTGCCCCGAGTCAAAAAGAAAAAAATATCTACGTCGTATGGTAGCCTACTGTCAAAACTATGGCAGAGTAAAAGTTGGGAACCAGAATGCAAAATGCACCTATCATAGAAGAATAAGAAAAAAAACGGGAATATGTTGTGGGCATAGTTAGAGACGAATAAGAAGGTATCTAGCTTTTCGACATATCTGGTAGCTTCAAAGACATTTAAAATATCTTGACATATTCGCTCTATTTTACGAGTTAAGGTTGGTTGGTTTTTGGGGAAGGAGACCAGACAGCGTGGTCATCGGTCTCATCGGATTAGGGAAGGATGGGGAAGGAAGTCGGCCGTGCCCTTTCAGAGGAACCATCCCGGCATTTGCCTGGAGGGATTTAGGGAAATCACGGAAAACCTAAATCAGGATGGCCGGACGCGGGATTGAACCGTCGTCCTCCCGAATGCGAGTCCAGTGTCTAACCACTGCGCCACCTCGCTCGGTTTTTACGAGTTAACTCTACTTCACCAACACAATTAACTCTCTTAGCTGTGAGGTATTGGAACACCTTCATCTGGCAATTTATAAGCTAAATTCCCTGATCCTATGCCAAAATTCAGAAGATCTGTCAGCCAGAGCAAGCAATACATAATATCGTATGGCTGAAGGTCATAGAGATAATAGATTAATAAGTTTTGGGGTTGGATTTGTCCTGGAAGAAGTTAGGGGTGGGGGGGGGGGGGGGGGGGAGAGTGTCATCTTGTACCAGGTTACTTTACACGATGCGTTATATTACATGACAGGGGTACTAATACTAAGAAAGTAAAAAAGTGTGAATGTTTTGATTTAAATATCTTTGAAGGTGCCGGATAGATCGAAAAGCTTGTTTCCTTCCCTCACACTGCTAACTCTGCGCAGGACATAATTGCGGTTTTGTGTTATGATAGGAGCATTGTAATACACTATTACTGGAAACATTAACTACCATATAATACATAGGAGTAGGCTAAGTACCTGTAACGACCTAAAGTAGTATGCATAAAGCAAAGTCACATGTCGGGCTTAGATTCGTTTGCTCGAATATCCATCTTCTTTTTCTTGCCTCTTCGTCCCGCATCAGTCCAGGTTTGGTATAATTATTAACGGATTTGGCCCGATAATTTGAGGAGTGGCCAGATACCCTTCCTGTCGCCTCCCCGTTACCTCCTAGGACGGAACATGTGCAACCCAACTGTCTGCGAATGGCACTGATTATGCGAAAGTGAGCATAAGATCTTTCCAAATCATAAAATCATATAACAAAGGTGGAAACTGAGTAATAGCCCAGTATTCACCTACAAGGATTTGGGAAACTGCCTGAAAATCACCTCCAAGCTTGCTACCACACCGACTCGCAACGTAAATTTGCCAGGTGGTTCGATCCGGGGTTGATGTATCTCCCTGTTCGGATAACAGCGCAGCGCTTATAACGCTTGGCTGTCAGGGCAGGTATTTGCAGAAACCTTAAGTGAATATAATATTTCATCCACGAACGAAATGGGCTACAGAACACGTATTAGACCGATCTTTTTATGAGTATTTGCTCGTCTGCCTGACACTTTTTTCAGTTTTGATTATTCGATGCAAGATATACGATGCAGAGGTAGTGTTACTGTTCATCCTACTCCGAAAACGCTGTTCTTAAAATTAGCCAGAAGAGTTTAGCGACAATTACGCTGACACATATCCATGGAACACAACTGATTGTGGAGATGGGAAACGAATTGCATAAGCACATGTTCAAAAAACTATCAGGCTAGACCGTGAAACAAACGATCGTAAAACCTGGACACGTCCTAGCCTTATTAGCCGCGATTTTTTCTTCTTCTTGTAGTATGTGATTCGCCGGGAAGACAAACCCGACGTAAACGTCCATTAGTAGGTGTCTAGATACTTCTGAGCAAATAGTGCATGTGTAATGTAGACCACACTGCTCGCTATCAGGCAACTAAACGGGGACGAGTTCGCCCATGGAATTAGTCAATGTGTGGGTAGATATACTCTATACGAAATCCAATATTATGTGTATAACATAATGAGCACAGTGTAATAAAAAGTGCAGCGCCAAGGCTTACTTCGTCATTGCTCTGGATGATTATTAATTTGGTTTCCCCCATATTCCCGGCATTATAAACCTATGTCTGGCATCGTGATCATAAGAGAGATTAGGCACGTTAGGCGAAAGAGAGGCATACAGATAATCCTTTCTTCTTCGTCCAGTATCTGTGTGGAACAGGAAAGAAGAACCACAATACTGTTATGATGTATCCCCCACAATTCACTGTACAGTGGCTTGTGGAATATGTATTTAGATTTAAGCTATTATCCAGAGGAGGGCAGCAAAAGCAGTAGGATGTAGCGATATGCAAAGCATTGATATTTCGTGCAGGGAATGGCAGTTGTAGCTGAACGTAAATAAATGTAGCTATTGGACATAAATAGGTGAAAACAGCCAGTACTCTTCTGCTATAGTATTGACTACAAATCACTAGAAACGGTAGCAATGGTTAAATATCTGAAATTAAAAATACTGAACTATCTTAAGTGCAGTTACTAGATGTAAGAAACAGTAGAAAAAGAAGGTACCACACTGAGGTTCATTGGCGGAATCTTAATAATAATGAAAATAATAATACTAATTATCTATCAAGGAAATAAGTGGCTAACAAAACACGTGTTAAACTGATATTTAAGTACTATTCGTGGGTCTATGTGAAGAAGATCCAACGACGAGTGACACTAATGCAGTCGTTTGGTCCGTGCAGGTTCTGTAGTGTATGCTGCAACGGAGACGCTATGCATCACGGAGAGGTTTTACAGTTAATAATCCGAGACAGAACGTTTCGGGCAGTATACTATTAATTATTTCCTGCCACACATGTCTCGAAAATCTGTTGTCTTCCTTCCATACAATCTGTTTAAAATTCGTATAATACGAGGGGCGTTCAGAACGTAAGCTCCGATCGGTCGCGAAATGGAAACGACTATGAAAATCCGATAAAGCTTTGCACAGATGTGTTGGGTAGTGTCTCTAGTATAACCCCAGTTAGCATCACGTCGCTCTTCTCATTTCTGAGGTCGCAGTGAGTGCGTAAAGATGTCTAGAAAGTAGTGTCTGCCGCCAAGTTCTAGGGCCTGGTGAGAAATTTCGCCTGAAGCTATGCAGCCAACATTACATAACTGTCGTGCTGTTTCTTCTTCAAGACAACTCTCAGCCGCATTCTGCAGGGGCAATGAAGATGCTCCTGCATCGTTTTCAAATGGAAATGTGAGATTACCCACAATACAGTCCGCAATTGTCTCCCCCTGAGTTTCATCTCTGGTCACATGAACCGCTGTCTTTGAAGACAACATTTTGACACAGACAACGAGGTGTAGGCCAGCGTGGAGAATTGGCGGAAAGCACTGGCGGCTGCCTTCTATGATGAGGCTATTGAAAAGTTGGTACAACGCTATGACAAAAGTCTAAGTCAGAACGGCGACTACGTAGAGAAGTAGCTGAAAGGTGTAGCTAATTGTTACGAGTAAAACATTTCTGATGTTCACTGTGGTTTCAATTAGGCAATCAATCGGAGCTTACTTTCTGAACAGGCCTCGTACATATGTAAGCTACGTGTTATAATACACTGCTTGACAACTGCTAAAGAACGGAAATATTGTTGGGAAGGAATAATCAAAGGCAGGGATAGACGCCACGAAACGTAGTAATGTACGCGGCATGGTATATTTTTAAAGAAAAATGGTATAGACTTCACCACTTGACAAAGCTTACCAAAAGACATAATTCACGTTCATGTTCCCAACATAAATTGCGATATCTGACTTCCAGTAATGAATATACCCTCCTGGGCACTAATGGATATTTTGTACCTGCTATTCATGCTGGCTACCAAACTGTTAGGAAGTTCCTGGGGGCATTGTCCCACTCCTCTCTCGAGTCAGTTCGGGGAGGGATTGTTCACTGAGAATTTGCATAGCATTTCCACTTCCAGCGGCTTTTTGAATCACGAGAAGACACAATTTCTTACACATGCATTAATGTGGTCGCAGCAGTGACACTACGACAGACCTCGGGACGCCCACCTGCTCGTCCACTATCGTAAGCACTTAAATGATGTCTGAGGGATATTTTTCCGTACCACACGGATTGTCACACGAATTGACTCCACAACAACGTTCGTCAAACATCATACTGCATGAACTGTCGAAAGCATATAGAGCGTTCGTGCACAGGCTTCGCTGCCGTTAACACGTTACGCCCACTACATTTCCTTTTAATGTCATTCTTCGGGTGTTCAGTAGCAATCGTCGGTGTGCCGTAGCCATTGTTAGTTATTCCTTTGCAATTTTCTGTTGGTCCTTATCGATGTTAAACAGTGTACTGATTATAAATCTCTGATCACTCTTGTAGCCTTAGCATTTCCGACCTTAAATGGGGAAGGCTAGCTTTCTATCGGAGTTTCGAAGTTCCCTGAACTTGATGGTGGTATGAGGGAGGGGGAGAATGAATGAACTTTTACACAGCAGTTCTTCGCTATTGTTGTCATAGGAACCCATCAATTTCATAAATTATGAAAGACTTTACAACTTCAGTAAAATAACGAGGGAGAGCACTCTTTAACGACTGACAAATTTGTTATGTAACAGTTAGAGAACGAAATACTGGCAACAATGACTAAATTTCATTCAAAAACCTTGAAGATGAACTTTAAACACGGTGTATATCATGAAGGCGCTGTATATCTAGAAGGCTGTTTTAATGAAACATTTATTATTGGTAACAGTATAGGGAAAGGCAGTAGTCTTCCACACACCAATATTGTATAGTAACAGATGATCACGATATTTTGTTTGATCTACTGGATTTCTAGACTATATTACGTTGCAATGCCTCAGTATTAAACACTTACAATGATCGTAAATCCCAAGAGAACGTCTCAGACTTACAAGTCATGATTTTCTTTTTAAATACTGCCGGTCGTTCGAGCAGTAGACACTTCTCCTATTAGTACGAACTTCGCTACTTCGCTAAAATGGATTCAAATACTTGAATAATTTTTGTGATTACACTGGTCGATGCCGCTTCTGGTGGCCAGAGAGATGACAAACGGCGTATCTACTTCGGCTGTGGCCTGCGCTGTAAGGCACAGGACACTTGTCCCAGGCAAGCATGAGAGGTGAAGTTTATTGTACATGCAGTTGCCTGCCGACATCTGATCGAAGAGGCATGAGTTATAGTGACAATGGCACAGCGAACAATGCCAGAGCAGGTATGAAGACAGGGCAGAGGCGCTGTGCAGTGACTGTTGGTCTTAGATACGGTGGCCGGTGAAGCCCTCTGCTCTGGGCAATGCGGAGACAGGTGGCCGCGGCATGGAAGACTGAAATTACGAATGTAGTGCTCGGGTAAGCTTTGGATGAAACTAGGAGGACACATGCTGTGTTTTTCTTGATTTTGAATTGATTGGTTCAAATGGCTCTGAGCACTATGGGACTTAACATCTACGGTCATCAGTCCCCTAGAACTTAGAACTACTTAAACCTAACTAACCTAAGGACATCACACAACACCCAGCCATCACGAGGCAGAGAAAATCCCTGACCCCGCCGGGAATCGAACCCGGGAACCCGGGCATGGGTAGCGAGAACGCTACTGCACGACCACGAGATGCGGGCTTAAATTGATTGTTTGGACCAAACAGCAAGGTCATCAGTCTCATTGTTTATAAATAAAGATGTAACTGTCCTCATCCTATGCTATCCCATTGGTAGCAGCGTAAGTATGGGAATTTGTTGAAACGTGGGATATCAGTGTTATTTGTAATGTCCTGTGGTAACGTTAAAAATTATCAGTGTATTGGTTTGTTTAATGCACTGAGTTGGTAACTGTTAAACATTTAATGTATCGTATTTACGACCATCTTTGTAAGGCGAACTAGAAAATTGGGTATTTGGAATAGCTGGAGGAAATCAGAAAAATTGTAGGGGATTACCGTAAAACTATAAACAGCAGCGGTAGATGATCATCCATTAGAGTACTTGTAGAAAATGCCGTTGGGCATAGTAGCCTGCTACATGACGCAAAAAATCAAATGGCAAATATCACATCAACTGTAATGTCAAACTGGCTGAAACAATTGTGCTAGAGGAATATGGGAAGACGAGGCGTCCATTTAAGGTGATAAATAATGGCAATTAAGATCGAAATTGCACAAAAATTACCAACAAGAGCAAGGTCCATTTTTATTTACTTAAGGTTGAAAGTATTATCTTATTAAACTGAGTCACAAATTACGATGACAATCATGTTACAGTCATTAAGGTTGTGCTAAGAGCAACTGGTCATAAATTAGACTTGCGTAAATGTTAACTAAGAGCACAAGTGAGCAGCTTGTTTACATTAGCGTCATAAATTGCACCAGTTTGTTTATTTAAGGACGCTAAGCCAAGTGGCTCGTTTGTTTACATAAAGAGAATAAAGGGTCCATTGTCACGAAACTCACAGTGTCATACAGCCAGAGTGATCAGCTGTCAGTCGTCTGGCTGGTTTCATGCGGCCCATCACGAATTCCTTTCCTGTGCCGCCTCTTCATCTCAGAGTATCAAGTGCAACCTACGACTTCCCCCCATTACGTATCTATTGCAGTAGTTTGCCTTGCCCTCTACAGCTTCATCCGGTTGCTCATTGCATGTTTCTGCCTCTTAAGCGTAGTTCCCTAACCCAAGGGCACGATGGTACCCTAGCCTCTGACCACTCCTGTGTCATTCTTGACAATGTCGTTGGAAGAGCGAGGGACATCCATAGTTGCAGCCTTCGGCTGATAATTTTTTAATAACAATTTAAGGAGTCTCTGGATACAACCAGAGCAGTTCTGAATATTAGCCGAAGATGCTACCCCTATTCGACACTAAAAGATGCTCAAAAGAATTTCTAGCTTGTAGCTGGGCACCTGCCAGTCGAAGTAACGTGTAGTAAATTAAATGACGACCAGCTACAAACCCAAAATTTGTTGAAACTTCCATTTAGGAGAGAAAATTTTAAAATTTACAAGTGTAAACCGTGTTCTACTCTCTCTAATATACTCTTTTCAAAACAACGTCAAGTGTAGCGAACAACAAATGGAAGGAAGCGGTGGTAGACACTGTCTGTGGCCGCAGCCAAACATGTTAAGGGGCATGTGTGCCGCACGCAGGCCGTGGTGCCCGCAGCGGATTACGGGAGGGTCAGCACGCTAATTGACTGATGCGCGCATTGACACGTGGCCTTCGCCATCCACAAACGAGCAGTTGCATGGAGGCCACAGGTGCGACGCTTCCACGTCCCAAACAAGGTTATGTCCGAATAGAGGCTGCTGGCTGCCCTGTCGGTGTCGCCTGTCATTAATCATGCGTGCGACGCAGACCAGATGATGACGTGGCCTCATGAGATAACCAGGGTTTCCAGATGCAGCTGCATGTCTCGTCCAGGTAATACGAAGAAAAAGTGGATGCGAGATTAGAATTTTACTTAACAGTGAGACGATGGTACGATTCGACAAGTAACGCGTACTTGTGTTGCGAAGATGCAAAACAGAGTAACAAAAATACTCCTGTCCCAGCAACTAGTGATCAGACGCTCCGACACAGACAGTATCTCCGACACAGACAGTATCAAGACGTGGTCCACCTCCGATCTGCGAAACCAGCGTTCACGCCTAGACCACCAGGTGGTCTTCATAATTCTATTAGATCACCTGTCAGTTAATTAGGTATCGCAATCGGACGTCGGGCGGCGACACCAACAGAATACAAAGATGGACGTGTATATACCGTGTTCGTGAGACGTGAGTGGAACATACAAACTGCGGGATGCCTGGGTAGCCCCCTGCAGCCTCCTGATTTTGAACATTCGTAAAATAAATAGTTGCCTTCAAACTGACGAAAAGGACAATTGCAAACGTGATGAACACCTCAGCTCGATTGGATTTAAGTCTGAGACCGGACTGTTTTGTCCATTCGCCGAATATCGTCTTGGCGGAAGAGCTCTTCCATCTGCGCTATTCGATGCAGTCGCACAATGTCGTCCATAAAAATGAAATTACTGTCGAATACACCACTAAAAAGACGCACAAGGGGAATACCTGGTACAAAGACCTGAACCATAGCTGGAAACGCGGTTAACATCTCAGCTTGAAGGCAACTGAATCAGAGATACAACCGAGTTCTATAAAAAGATGAAAGGTGGAGAACAACAGGAAAACTACTAACAAGAGAAGAAGAAAAACTATGCTTGGGAAATATTACAAAGTGTCCCTGACTCTTGTAGTGTGTTAGAAGTTGAGCAAGAATCGTGGGAAATGTTCTGTGTAATTGATACAGGTATTGCACACTCTAAGCACCGTATGGTAAGGAGGTAACGAAAGGGTGACATATAGATGTAAAAAAATGTTCACTGCGAGAATTCTGCACGTTGGTGAGGCCACGCAGAACGACAGATAAGGGCACAAGGGAAGTACTTGGTCCGACTCACGAATAACTGGACGTGCTGTGCCTGCCGACTGATACAGCACACTTACCCCACACGCCGGGCAGTCTCTAGTGAGCAGAATGTTACGACAACCTACCTAATAGTCAGTATGTCTACCTTTGGCACGGATAACAGCGGTGACGCGTCATGGCGTGAAAACAGTGAGGCCTTGGTAGGTCGCTGGAGAGAGTTGGCACCGCTTCTGCACAGACAACTCAACCAACTCCCGTAAATTCCGGGAAGGGGGCTGATGTGGCCTGACGCCATGTTCAAACACATCCCACCTGTGTTCGATTGAGTTCAGATCTGGCGAGGTGTGGGTCAGAACATCAATTGGAACTCCACTGTGATCCTCGAACCACTCTATCACACTTCTCGCCTTGTAACGTGCTGCATTATCTTGTTGAAAGTCATGAAGGAGTGTACGTGGTCTGCTCCCAGTGTAAGATACTCCTTGGCAGTCATGGTGCTTTGCACGAGTTCCACTGGACCCATGGATGCCCTCGTGAATGTTCCCTAGAGTATAATGGACCCATCACCAGCTTCTCTCCGTTCCACAGTACAGAGGTCAGAAAGATGTTCCCCTGGAAGACGACGTTTTCACACCCTCCCACTGATATTGTGAAGAAGGTATCGGGATTCATCATACCATGCAACTCTCTGTCAATGCACCAACGTTCATTGCCGATGGTCATCTGCCCATTTCAAAATGGTTCAAATGGCTCTGAGCACTATGGGACTTAACATCTGTGGTCATCAGTCCCTTAGAACTTAGAACTACTTAAACCTAACTAACCTAAGGACATCACACACATCCATGCCCGAGGCAGGATTCGAACCTGCGACCGTAGCAGTCGCGCGGTTCCGGACTGAGCGCCTTAACCGCGAGACCACCGTGGCCGGCTCTGCCCATTTCAGTCACAGTTGATAATGTTGTGTTTACATTGGCACATTCATGGTTTATCAGCTGTGAAGCCCCAACTTTAGGAGTTCGGTGCACTGTATGATAAGACACACCTGTACTCTGCCCAGCACTAAGGTATGATGTAAATTCCGCCACAATTCTCTGAGTGTCCTGTTTTACCAGTCATCCTACCCTAAAACGTCCACCACTCACCAAAGCACTCCTCGAACACCCGACAAGTCGTGCAGTCTCCGAAATGCTCATACCATGCCTCCAGGCCATCAAAATCTGCCCTCGGTCAAACTCAGATAGATATCACACCTTCCCCATTCTACACACTGACAGCATGCCCACTGATACTATATGCAGCGTGAGTATGTCTGAGTAGCGGTATTCCTCACCAGGTGACTCTGCTATTGACTGGACAGGTTTATATAGACAGTAGGTAGGTGGTCATAATGTTCTAGCTGGTCTGTACATGTGCTCAGTAGTCACATGGAAGGCTCACTTAGCAGGAACCTTATTACACTTATGCACACAATATTGAAATATCCAATCTACCCATCGACAGTTACATCCGACGCCAAAGAGGGTTCAGAAACCACGGAATACTTCTTTCATCTGCTATATCGTTCTTCCGGTGACTGCAGATTTTAGCAGCTGCGTATCGGCACTCAGCCAGTTGTGAACTTGTTGTCGCAGCTAAAGCTGCAGTTTCCAGTCGGCCATCATCAGTTATCTAGTATTGTCATGTTGCCCCATCATCGATGAATGTCCAACAAGCGTAATATATCTATTAATTTAGCCCGAACTAAATACTGTCACTAAAGGCAGTCCAGACTAAATAACTATCAAGTAATAATCAGCTATTGTTCACTGAGTTAGGTTAGACCAGCATTCAGAACATTTGCTTGGTTGCCATGCCTTCTCATAGAAATAAAACTGAGCACTTATTTGTATACCTATCTGCCCCTACTATAAAAACTGATGTTTGAATGTGGTGAATGTTTGATTTGCCTAAATGGGCAGTTGATCTACCTTCTTCAGTGTGGATGCAGAAATACGCCTGACCTCCTGCGAGAACCTCAGAGGAGGAAATGGACAGGGACCGTGGAAAGGTGGTGCTCGGTGGGAATGTAGGTTGGCTGTGAGGTGTACCGATATAGTCCACACAGTGGCGATGAACACTGTGTCCTGGGTGGCACAGTGGTTAAGGCACCTCCCTAGAACGCATGAGATCCTGGGTTGGAATCCTGGTCCAGCTCACCCTTTTCACCAGTCGCTGCTGATTCCATGTAATGTTCATATACAGCTGACATGAGTAATCCCTTTACTTGCGTTTGCTTTCTCCCTCCTCCACCTTCTATTTATATATAATAAATGACAGCTGCGAATTCTCCATTCGTATCATTATCTTTGGTGTTTCAAGATTACATGTCTAACATGTGTGAGACTGGTTCTGATCTATCTTTCTACCATAGATGCACAAGGACGCTCTGTGAGTGTTTTAGGAATTTGGTGTTGAACCTACGGCCTGCAACGTACCATCTCATGCATGAGGAGTTCAGAAGAGTGCAGCAGTACAGACAGTGAAGTACTCAGACAATGATCTCAATGTAGGTTCCACTACACTCCCTGTAAAAGAAGGGTTATCGCTAACAGAAATCAGTGTATGGGTTCAGGAGTTACTATATGTTAGCAGAAACGAAAATCTTAGATTTTCGTTATTAAGATGTATTTTTACTCTAAGTATAGCTTCATGACATAGCAATGTTAGCAAAATTACGTAGAGGGCGGTAAAATATTGATAGTGAGTTTTCAAAACTGTGAAGGGAAATTCCTGTTATAAGGTTCTTTAATGGTAAGATGGTTGATGACGATGTCTGGGGGTTGATAAAAATACAAACAAATTAAATACAGTTGGTGTCAGAGATATCAATTATGCTAAAATCCAAAGCGAAAATACCTAAAAGTGAATGGGGTTGGTAAAGAGTAATCAAAAAGAAGTACACAGTTAAAACAATTGCCAAACTAACAGTATAAAGCAATCTACAGTGGCTTTTCATTAAGTCGGATATCTCATGTTTCTGCCTCAGTTAAACCCGACAATTCCAAATCTCCTTGAATGCGAAACACTAGTCGGATGCATTTCCTACATCTTTGGTGAAGCTGAGACTCCTAGTTGTCCCATAGCTAATTGGCATGGTAGACGGTATTTAACTGGAATAGCACATACATCGTTGCCCTCAAATCACTCACAAGCATTAACTGTCAGTGCTCAGTGTAATTCTCTGTACTAGGATACTCCGCAGTTTAACTCCATATGAGTTAAGACGAACCTGTGAGCGAGTGTTCACGTAATGACTCTCACACTCATCTCAGCAGAGCGAGAGTCGCCTTGCTCGAACACTCGACAATTTTCTGCAAGAGAAGAAGAGAATTACTCTGTCTGCAGTTTGCCTATATCAAAGCTGGTGTCCACGTTTTGTTTCTGCCCAGTCAGAGTATTTGTACTTGTTATAACTCCTCACACTAGTGCTTTTGTAGCCTATAACAAGCGTCGTTTCTGTCATAGGGCAGAGTTTAACTTCTGCTTCGTAATAGTGAGATAAACAGCTTTTTCTTTCATGCAAGTTTCAACACAAGTGGCTACGGTGAGTCATCAATGTTTTGAGTTGGTTTCCTCCGGATGTTTTATCTGGTATCTCCCATCGTGTTTCTGTAGAAAGGCTTTCTGAAGAGTCATCGTTAAAAGTAGGAACAAGGGCAGCATTTGCCAGCGGTCTGTGCAGTGGCTCCAGCAGCTCATTGTGTCCGCTTTATGATCCACTGTGAAGATTTTAGCCATCGTAATTCTCCTTCCCTCAGAACTGCGTCTCGTAGCTTGCATTGGGGGAATAACTTGCTTGCAATTACTAGTTCGACTATTAGTGGTTTATACTCCCAAATGCTGGCTTATTTATTAGATCTGCATATTAATAAAATTTGAACTCTTTCACATAACTGTGTCGTATGAGATACCCATTTACCTGGAATTATTTCATGAATTCAGTGTAAGGTGTGTTATTTGTTTGGCACCTTACACGCCCTTACAAATTTAGTCAGCTTATCTCATAGGTTTCTTTTCTTCTGCAGCATTCATTATTTATCACATCCACCCATTTAATCTTCAGAATTCATCGCTTTCTGCAGCTCCATATTACAGAAGCTTCTAGTCTCTTGTTGTCCGTACTATGTAATGTTCATCTTTCACATTCGTATAAGGTGATATTCCAGATAAATACTTTCATAAAATAATTTCTAATGCTGCCTAGTGCTTTCTCAATGCAATAACTGTTTGAATCGTATATGTGTATACAGTCCGGTGGTGTTCTACAGATTGCATGCTATTTCCTCGAGGTAGCTGCAAGTCATCTTCAGTGCTACTGAGGTTTTAGCTTGCCAGTTTATACAATGGCTTCTAAGAAAAGCGCAGACACCAAGGGGAACTGCTATACCATCCCCAGCCAGAGAAACCGTCCGCGATCTGCGCATGCAAAATGCATGAAAGAGCAACCGCACCCGTCGTAGACCCCACACAACACCTCCCTTGAGTTTCCAAGGCCGGTATCGGTTTCTGTGTATACTAGAGCGACTGAAAACGGTGAGGGCGCTGTTGAGGATATGGATGGAAGTGGCACCTCGCGGTTGCTGATCTGAAACCCGCTAGTCTGGTTCTTAAAGGTGATGTCACTTTCGTTGTCGTGGAAGCATTGCTCATGGGCTCTCCAGCTCTGGACGCGGAGGCACAGCTGCAATGGTGAATTCCAAAGGGATTTCTCTGCTGTCAGTTCAGTCAGTAAAATGCTTACGTGAATCAAAAATGAATGCCACTTGTTTGCATTTATCCACTGGTATCGTTATATACACTGCTATCCATACTTCATTATACAGTTATATTAAGTCTGCAATTGTAGGCATATTATCCAGATTACACAGCTGTAAGATGTATACACGCGATCTCACACTCCCAATATACAGTATGAGCTAGGCCTAGACTGTAATCAATGAGAGACACTTTTGAAACATTGACTACGGAGGACGTTGATTATGATTCTATCTTCCAAGGTTAATCTAATTAACAGGAGCTACGACGGACACATCTATGCTTAGGGTGGCCTTCATCTCTCCATGACACAGAAAGGGATCTGCTGCCTTGTGTTTTGGCCAATCAACGCCACGGACATTTTGTATGGTTATATGTGTTTCTACTTTGCTCCGTTAATGGCGTTCTCTTACATGGTTGACGCCAAGCTATGTTACCAAGATACCACTCTGTAAGTTTCACATCATGTGAAGTTATTTTCCTCCTCCTGCTCACAATAGGCTGGCAACGTACTGCATAAAGCTATGAAAAGTAGGTACGTGTTGCTTGACATAAACGTTCCCTCGGCATGCACGTGTGGGTAAGCTGTTTGTGCCCAACTTAACTGACTTAGCTTTGATTCCCCTGTTCTGTTACCTATCTGAATTCGTTTGTCTGTGACCGATGATGGATTAGTTCTGCCAAGCTGGATCCCATGTTGTGCTGAGTTGAAATCTCATGTCATTGCTATCTAAGTGGTTAGTTGTATGTATTTCGACTATTTCTTTAATGACTGAGTCCCAGTATGTGGATGAAGATCTTGGTCCCTCCGTAGTTCATACTAAGTACCTTGACAAGACGGTAATCAGAAACAGTAGTTATATCTGGCTGTCCCAATCTGGTGTGACGTCTGTATTCATCGCGTCCGTCTAACAGTGTGACAAGACTAGCTAGTTTCAAATTTGCAACACTGGCACGGGATTTTATATAGACCTGTTGTCCATAGATCTAGTTGTCTCTCACGGAACACAGCAACGTTTGCACTTGTGCCGGAGGGCGAAAAGCACGCTTTATTTGATGTTTCTTGGAAATAATGCAGATCTTATAATACATCATTAGCACAAGTAGAAAAACAGCCCTCTTCGGTTCCACATTTTCTTCTAGCTGTACTTGAAGTTTCGTATTTTTGGATGAAGACAGATTGTGGCTCTTCGTATCGGAGTAGCTGTTCTGAAAAAACACAGCAGAGGCTACTGAGCTTGCTTGTGAACTGTAGGTTCGTCACGCACCACTGCACAGGCGGTGGTAGCTCGTAGCTCGTACATACACAATGATATATGTACATTTGCAAAACACACAGTGAACCACACAGACGTCTTCTTTCTATGAATCTCGACATCCATTAGCGGAATGTCTCCATTTTTCTCTAGTTCAGTTGTGAAGCAGATGCTTGGATGAACAGAGCAAAGAGGTTTCAGAAACGCAGGAAGCGTTGCTCTCCCTAGTGGCCATACCACAAAGAAATCGCCTAAAGATCTCCGAAACTATTTAGGCTTCAAAACCGCCAACTGTGCTTCGTCCTCGATGTCTCCCATAACAAGATTGGGTTCTATGGGAGACAGATAAATAAAAAGTACATCGAGGTACACACATGTGTGAGAAGTTATAAGATCTCCTAGTAGAGCTCTTACGAGTTTTAGTGACATCATCAGAGGCAGTCATGTGACCTTAGAGAAAGCACTGAAACTCACTAGCACGTCGACTGCTTCAGGAGCAGGTTTTTCGCCGTAGAAAATCTCCTCAATTTAGAATATGGTGTTCACATGCGCCTAAATAGGGCTCAAACGTGAAGCCAGCCGTTTTGACAGGTAATATGTGTGTGCTCCTATATTGCTCTCAATTGAGTGAAGCTCAACTCCTATTTTAACTACCTTTGACAGGCCATAACAGTATGGTAGGACTGGAGCTCGTATACTCTTAAGCTCATTTTGAGATGGTCAGGAAATATGCTGGATTTGAGGAGGCAGATGTGTTCCATAGTACAGCATACGGTGGATCCTTCAGGAGAGACGATATGAAGAGTCCTGCAGTAATTTCAGAATCATAACAAAATACATTGTAGCCAAAGGTACTATCACAATAAGGGGCGATCAAAATGCAACAATGCCACGGAGGTGTAGTGGATAACACATCTGCCTAGTAACCAGGAGAATGATGTTCAAGTCCCGGTCCTGTCACAAATTTTAGGTCGTCCTCTATGCCTATCGAACAAAAAATTCTCGTTTGAGGGCGTTCGTGCAGCGTATATGCAATTCAGTGCGATATAGAGTGAACATTAATAAAATCGACAGACTTCAGCGACGGATTCCTGATTCCAAATTGAAGTATTAAAAGGTACTACAAATATGTGTCCGTGAATGCATCGTTGACACGGTGGATGGCGCTGACGAATGACAGTTCCGCTGAGCACGAGCCGTGTGTTTCTTGTGTGTTACAAGTTGCTGTAAGCAGCAGAATGGTCCAGTATTCATGTTGGGAACAAGCCGAGATGGTGTCTGTGTACGCCCAAGCCAATGGAAAGGATCGAGAGGTAGCACGGCTATACTAAAACAAGTACCCTCACAGACACCAACCACATCACACAACATGTCAAGTGGTTTTTGGGCGTCTGTGAGATGATGGGTCTTTTGAGAGAGACGGACGTGCAGGTAGGTGGCAGACCGAGCATACACCAGATTTGAAGGAACGGGGATTTACAGGATTTTGAAATGAACCTTCTTACAAGCTCTAGGCAAGTGGCCCGCCAACATGGTGTAAGCCAAAGTACGATTATGTGTATCCTGCTTGACAACTGATACTATCAATGTCGCCTGAAACAGACGGCACGAAGTAGGAGGAACTGTCATCCGTCAATGCCATCTATCGCGGTAACGGCCTATTTGCGGACACAAGATCAGGGGACCTCTTCCCTCCATTTGCAGTCTGGAATCTGTCCCTGCCTTTTGTCAGTTCCATTAATGTGCATCCTATATGAGCACTGGCATGTAGGCACCTGGTCAATGTTGTGGCGTTTTATTTGTGTCCGCTCGATGGTGATGGTGGTCCCAGTCTGGTTGACATGGAACAGTGTTCGTCCTCCGCGACGACTCCGATCTGCAAATGTTAAATCAAACTCCTCGCTTGGTTGATTAGTTTCAGACACTATCTCCCTTAGACTGATATCAGCGTGTCGATGTAGCAGCACGCCGGAATGTGTAAGCAGCCTTTGTTTAAAATTGAACCACTGGTGTTCGAAGTCTGTCGGTCTCGGAACCGCAACAACTCCCTTGATCTGAAATATTTAACCAAGTATGCTTCGCGTGTTCGCGACAGGCCGATAACCTTAAGCGAACTTAATACTGTAGTTCCTATGCCCGGTTTGCAAATGAGTGTTCAAACGCAGATAATAGGATATCTTGAATTATAAAGTCCATCACTCTAGCCGATGCCACATCATAGTTTTGCGAGGATGTTGATTTATTAAATAATATAGCGTCGTCAAGGCGTCGCTACCGTGTTAATTCAACAACTAATACGATGTAATTCCAGAGATAGAATACTCTTCTGACGCCGGCCGGTGTGGGCTAGCGGTTCTAGGCGCTTCAGTCTGGAACCGCACGACCGCTACGGTCGCAGGTTCGAAACCTGCCTCGAGCATGGAAGTGTGTGATGTCTTTAGGTTAGTTAGGTTTAAGTAGTTCTGTGTTCTAGGGGACTGATGACCTCAGATGTTTAGTCCCATAGTGCTCAGAGCCATTTTGAACTCGTCTGACAACGTACAGAAAGCATCGTATTTCGGTGTAAACTTGCTGTTCACTGTTAATAAAACCACCTTTAACATCTGCGTTCTCTCAAGAAATAGTTAATTTCACAATTACACAGTAAATTTACATTCAGTGACGTAGCCGACACGAAGCATTAAGGTTATATTGGAATTCATTGAACTTCGTTACTATTTAAACCTGCACCGAAAACACACCGATCTGTCAATCAGGGTCATGAATCTATTTGCATCAGCGATCCTGACATTGACTACAGCTTCCGACAAGACGGCGTAACTGTAAATTCTTCGTGATCGCGTGTAGCTGTTCCCTACTCAAGGCTAATAATAGAGTTTATGTCGGCGGTTGATATATTGCTGTGTCCTTTGGTGTTCGTGACAATTACAGATCACGAACGCTAAGCCCCAGCGTTAATTAGGTATCACACGATTTATTTTTCTTTCACATATAATAATTGCTCAGTTGTCTAACTGAACCGTAAATGTTATTTTACTTCAGTTCGAAATTCTGACTAGTACGTCAAACCGATACTGGAAAACCTTTAAAGCTTCAGATCGGTTGGAAACAATCTAGCGTTTAATAGGCTTACTACTACTGCGACGTCTACAAGAGAGATTGAAATAACATCTCCATTGCGGTGTTACATTGTGGTCGCAGCGAACTTACGGCTCGATGCGGTCACGACTCTCTTCTTGAATAAATGTTATCTCTGATCTATTTATGGTTTTAGCTTTAACCTTCGTAAAGAATATATTCTGAATTCGACGTCTACAAGACAGATTGAATTAACATCTCCATTGCAGTGTTACATTGTGGTCGCAGCGAACTTACGGCTCGATGCGGTCGCGACTCTCTTCTTGAATAAATGTTATCTCTGTTCTATTTATGGTTTTAGCTTTAACATTCGTAAAGAATATATTTTGAATTATTTATTTAAAGTTTCACACTTCGTATCATCTGATAGTCATTCATTTAGTCCTTTCTTTATAATAAAGGTTATTAGTTACACAGTATTCCTGTTACTCAAACTTTCAATAGTGTTAATTTTGTTATCAGTAGCTCCCGTCAATGTCAGGATAACTAATTTTGCCATTTCCTTTACTACCAAAGGGCTTTCATTAGGTGTTCCATATTTGGCGTGTTACAATGTGTACTTCTAACGAAACTGTTTTATTCACCCCTTATATTTCCGTATCTTCTCTTAAAGGTCGTAGAGCTTTTCTCAGTGATGATGTTGTGCTTGGGTCCAGGCCACCTGGTTATGACCCTCTTACTTTATTTCTTCAGCAGTCTCACTGGGAAGTTACAAGAAACCCCTCTCAACGGCACTGATAAAAGAGTCTTTGAAGCGTGAGTAAACTTTTGTCTCGTTTCCGGCCCTGATATCGCAGCGCCAGACAGGGTTCATCTATGAAATTAAAGCTGCTCTTTAATGATTGGTCGTAACGAACTGACTTAACAGATGAGATTATACGACGTGCGTATTTTATAGCATTACACACAACGGCTCATAATTCATCATGCAATTTTGTAAACATTCAAAAGACAGGAGTAACACAAACACAGCAAATACACATTTATATGTGGTAAACGATGGGCAATCAGTAAAAATATTACAAATGTATGATATTTTGCTATAAAAAACGTTTAATGAAAGAAACTAGTTTAACGTTTTTAAATTACGTGAAGTATGGTTTAAAGAGTCTGGGAATTAAGTTACTTAAGATAAGTAATAACAATAAGAAGTCGTAAATGTAGCTTAGGTAGAAACATTATATGTTTATTATAGGAGTCTTTTTGAAACAAATTTACGAGATGAAAGCTTACCAATTCATAATTTCCGACTAGGAAACATTTAGCTGTGGGTGTGGCGTGTCGTCATCTCACGTTGGCAGGTAATAAACCACAAATGTAACCCTTATTAAGAGTTTTCACTGTAATTTTCCTCTAGAAAATCGTCTTTTGTATACAGATACACTAGAGTGTGCGTTACGTAAAGTCTCCAAGCTGACTGAAGCATGTATCTGTAGTCCGCTATGCAGACGAAACTCGCTTTGCACTGACAACATTGATGTTCACCGACGTCACTACGCTTATTATATATTTCTCCTCCCTGTTCGAAAGTTGCAGTTCTTACATTACATTCTTACATACTACTTTATGGCGAAAAGCTCTGTAAGAAGCATGTTTCGTCTACATCGCAGATTACAGATACTTGGAGACTAAGTAACGAACGCTCTATTATATATGTATACTAATGAGGAAAATTACAGTGACAATTCTTAATAAGGATTACATTTATGGTTTACGGCCTGCAACGTGACGACACGCCTTGGGCACAGCTAAATGTTTCCTCGTCGGAAATAATGAACTGGAAAGCTTTCATCTCGTAAATTTGTTTCAAAAAGACTTCTATACTAAAAATATAACATTTCTTCGTGAGCTATATTTACGACTTCTCATTGTTATTACTTATCTCACGGAACTTAATTCCCAGACTCTTTAAATCATAGTTTATGTAATTTAGAAACGTTAAATTTCTTTTATAAAATGTTTTTCATAGCAAAATACTATACAGTTGCGAATGCTATATCTTTCGACATTTGATTCATCCTTGTAGCAATTACTTGGGCTATACATTCGCTTGATAAACACGTTATTTTACTGTCATGAAACTGTAACTTGAAAACTATTTTGTGAGTTGATATTCCAGCGCCAGGAAAATATAATTTTATGAAATTTAACCACTTGCGCAACAACTGGCCACGACCCTGCAAAACATTAGTCGAACAGAGTTAAACTATTAAACTCACAATAATTAAACCACGAGATAGGATAATAAATCTTTTAAAAAAAGAAAATTAAAACAAAAATATTACATTAATCGCTGCAGAAACCCGTCAGAACGTTACGTAATTTAATTCTCTGCGGCATGAACCGTTGCAAGCTCGGCGAAGACGATATCGGCAGCCAATGCAAGTAGGTGACAGGTCCACAAGGTAACTATGAGACCAACAGTTTCGGTGTCCTCCACGTGTGTCACAACAACCGGAAGACTGGAACAAACTAATGGAGCGTCTAAGTTTCGGTACCATTAGCCCCTTCCATGAGGGAATGTTCAGTCAAGAAAAGATTTCCTTCACAAACGCCACCTCCACAAAAGTCGACAGTTCTCCGCACGAGGTCTCACTAATCATTTATACAATTTTAAATATTTTTATCCTCTCAGATTTACTGTTGATCGTAAGAGTCAACTGTACGATTACTAGAATCGCATCTCAGGCATTGCAGCACCGGGAAGCAAGATACCTGGTCAGGAAATAAGCTCAGACTCCACCAATATCGCTTAGCCGGTCGAACATGCTTAACCAGGTAAAAGCTCACACCACGATAATCAGCTAATCCAGAGCCCAAAGCACCCCGAATCAGAGTCTCCAATGCACCGGACCCTCCGTACATTACATCATGCAAACTGAATCCCCAAACTAAAGGAAAATGACTTGAATGAACAAATGAAATAAATTTTGCCTCTCAAGGATCACACAGGGCCAAGACCGTTTGCAATCATACACACATGGGATAACATCGGTGAAATTTTGTGTCAACAGGTCTCGTGCTAAATTCTAACGGTCAACGTGACCGAACCCGGGTCCCACACAGCGCATCGCTCCCAGAGGAGCCGAACCCTGCTTGGTGCTGCAAACCATACTGCCACTGACAGCAACCGCTCAGCTGTTCTCGGCTGCACGGCAGCGCCGCCTAGATGGAATACGCTCTACGTGGCGAGGAATCGCTTGTTTCTGTTGCCTACAGCGGGATATTTGGAAGAAGGAAGCGGCCATGGCTCACCTGTCTCGTCAGAGTTCCGATTTAGCTTTCAACTTATTTTTTGAGGTAACAGTTCAAAACTAGAATCAGTTTGATCTGTATACACATGAACTTCTCAGTGCACGATGCACATCGGGAATCGTCTGCGCTATACGCCTAAAATGGACACTGCTTCGCTTGTGCACGACAGTATTTCCTCTCACGACTTCTTCGTCGCCGCTACACATAACGTAATCTGTCGATTACATTCCAAAGAGCGTCACTCTCATAGCAAATTACATTAAATACAGTCTTACAATAGCATACAATATTATGCACAAGAACTATATTAATAACCTGTCATTAAATTTGTTAGTACACAACGGCAGAAATTTATAAGCACACAACAGCAAAAAAAGAAAAACAATGGTTCCATTGATGGTAGAAACACGTAAGAAAATAAAATTATATCGGGAGTAAAATATTATCTTCACAGGTGCTTATTCTGTTACTTATTACTATCTGTAAATGGACACGCATTTCTGTGTCTGAGCATGGATAAATGGAAAAGAAGGGAAAGAGACAGCAAGTCCTAATCTCCTTCTCCACCCTTTCTCCGTCCATCTTCTTCTTCCCCTGTCTTCGTCCATCCTCCTCATTCCACCTCTGACTGTCCTCCTCCTTCCTCCTATGTCCGTCCACCTTCTTCCTCCTCTATCTGACCACCTCCTTCCTCTTCTAACTGTTCACCTCCTTCATCCTTTCTCTCTCCACCACCCTCCTCCTCTCTCTGTCCTTCTCCATCCTTTCCTCTCTATACACCTCCTTCTTCCTATATCAGTCCACCTCCTTCCTCCTCTCTCTGTCCCCCTCCTTTCTCCTCTTTCTGTCCACCTCCTTCTTTCTCTCTTTCTGCCCAACTTCATACTCCTCTCACTGTCCATTTACTTCCTTCTCTCCCTATCCTCCTCTTTCCTCATCTGTCTCTAAGATTCTGCGTGGTGTCTGTTTGTTCTATATCGTTTCTCCCTACCACTTTCGCGCAACGACGCTCTGAGCGTGTTTTTTAGGGAATTGACTAGTTTGAACCTGGGACCTGTTGCTGATAAGGAGACGCCAGACCACACATGGCATGTACAATTCAGAAGAGTTCAGTGAGACTAGCGATGATATAACCAAATAATGATTTCAGCGTCGGCTCCACTGCACTCCCTGTAAAAGAAGGGGTTCAAGGCTTTCCTATTTTTAGTTAGCTGGTACAATAACGTCGAAAAAGCAGTTAAGTTTACCAGTGGAAATTTTATTCTACTCACAAAACATTGTTTATAAATTGCACTATTGGTAAAAGGAAATGTTTTAATACAGGATGGTAAAAACCAACTGCGTTCAACAAAAATGTGAACGAATATTCCCTGAATGGGTTTCCAAGTTCTACAATGGATCGAAGGATGACCTATGCCATATCACATCTATAATCTAGATTTAAATTAAGTTTCACAAAAGAGAAAAGTCTCAAAATGGTCTACAGTGACCCTCAATTATCTTTAATTACTTATCTAACTTGTCGTAAATTACAGTGGCTGATGTGGCTTCTCAATAACTATGTAACAGAAAAATCATAGAGTTCCAGATTTTTACTTCAAGTGGCAAATGTGAACACCATGAGCTTTAATTGACGATCGACACTAGTATTAGGCAAAAAGGGGGTGTAACAGATGAGAATTCTGCAGTTCTGAGTGAAGCTTTATGCGCTGTTATGCGGCATCGCGTGCGTTCATTAGCTTGTCGGTGTTCGTCAGGGGGCGACGGCCAGCACAGCTCCGCTCACCTCGCCGTCTCGGAAACAACTCCCTCCTATCTTCTCCTTACTACAATCTACCGAAGTTGGTTTGAAAATAAACTATCTGGCTGTGTTTTCATCTGACCAATCAGGGTCTCAATGTTAACCTTAAGCTCCGCCTACAAAATTCTGTCTATCCAATGAGAAACGTTATACTTTTCGTGGTGGGGCAATGTTTTTAAAGTTTGCAGCGTAACAGGGACGCGGAAAAGTCTCACGCAAAACTTGCAGTTGGGGTGGCCCTTTTTGTGTTATCGTAAGATCTATACTGTTCTTCTGGAGGGCTCTATCTTTTAACATGGGCTGAGGGGTGGTTCTGACGTAACAGAGACGCGGAAAAGTCTCACGCTAAAAACTTGCGGGTGGTGTGGCCCTTTTTGTGTTATCGTAAGATCTATGCTGTTCTTCTGGAGGGCTCTAGCTTTTAACATGAGCTGGGGGTGGTCCTAAAGGTTAGGTGGCGATGTGGGTGTCCGTCCCTTATCGTAGGGCCTTCTAACTTAACACGGTTCTGCTCTCGGCTTCTGTTCTCGTTTCTTCCCTCGGGACTGCGTCTGTCTCACGGTGGGAAGGTATGACATGCATTTAGGCATTCTTGTGTTAGTCTGTGGTATTCCATTTGCTCACTCGTTACTCGTATTACTTTGGTTAATTTAATGTCACGATTTATTCGGAGCTATGTGACATACATTCGCTTATCATGTCAGGGTTTTCATGGAAGGTGGTGGATTTGCCTGACACCTTACATATCACCACCCTTCGAACTTAATTTTTGCACTGATGTTAGGCAATGATTGAATCGTTGTCTAAGTCAGTCAAAAATTATTCCGTTATCTAAATTTTGTTGCCTACTGTTCAGCCTCGTTATTCTGTTCTATGCTAGTTTGTATTACTAATTTATTTAAGTATGAAGTTTGTTTTTTAAGAAGTTTGTTATCGAAAGTGAGGAGTCTTTCACATCGATTTTGTTAGAAATATATATTTTTTATAAATGTAGTAATTTAATAAAATTTATTCCTAACACATTTTCTAAATATCATCTACAAGTATAATGTTTTTGTTTCTAGACACTCATTTCAACATTGTTACACCAACAAATAGGAATTATTTGCAAGAATTGCTTTGACAAAGAAAAATACATACACAAATATTGAGATATTATCCTAACAAATGGTACAAATGTTAAAAAAAGGGAAAACATCCAACAAGATAATTTGTAGTTATTCTTGTATTTTTATGAGGAGAAAATAAGTGGCATACAGTTTTAGTGTTTGTTATGCCTTATTTTTGTTCTTTATATACTGTCTATTTCAGAACTAATGACTTGTTTTTATCGATAGTCTATTTTTTACTTATGTCCATAGTCAATGACTGTTATTTTGTAGTTTATTAGCTGTCTGGTGTGCTTAACTTATTTAGTTTTTCACACATTTCTTTTGCACAATTCCTACATCACATAATTTGATTTCACACATTCACACAATCCTATGAATGTTTAAGCATGAGACTGGCGAATGTTTTTGCTCAAAGGTGATGGACTTCAGCGAGATGGATGTGGGCAAGTATTTGATGTACAGCTTCATTCGTCCTTCCTTGTTGGCTTTGCAAGTGTGTGTTGCTGTTGTGGAGGTCCCATAATGGAATGGAGCTGTGAGTGCAGAATCTCGTGGTTTATTGGCTTTGTATGCATGAAAGTCATCATTATGTGTCGCTGAAAGCGGTCGTTTTTCGTTGTAATACTTCGCAGACGACTAGTTTACAATAGGATAGGGATTTGGGAGGGTATTTCGTCTATTCTTCACCCATCTTCTTTCTTGGTCTCAATCATGCGAATCTTCAACTTCTGTCCTTCCTGCTTTTTCTCTGCTTCTTACTTGCTTCTTGGTTCTTCCCTGGGCAGGATATGGAAACATTTATTGATAACTAGTCGCTTTGAAGTTCTCCTCTTAGTAACAGTTTGATAAATTGTTTGGGCGTGTCATTTTTACTTTGTGGAAGTTTTCTTCAGTTTCGTGCATCAGCGTGCTGTTTAATAGCAGTAGTGTGACTTTTACACATATTTTTCTTTTGCCAGTGGTGGCTTGCCCTAGCGGTCTTCTGGTCAGGCCGTTTTTTGCTGGCTCCAGTGAGAGGGCGTTCGGAGACCCTTCTGGCATTCAGTGTCCTGTCGTGTCTCTAAAGGGTTCCGGCACTCTGTGGTTCCGCTTGGCAGCAGATTTATTTACTGCCCACTTACGCTACAATAAGGTCCCTCTGTTGATCTCGCTGTCCTTTCCCTTCTCTTGACGCTTCTGCCTTGTATGAATCGTCTCTTGCTAATTACGTCCTTTTCTTTCTTGATACTTCTCGCGTTGCAACTTGTGGGTCGTTGCATCTGGTCTTTGCTGGAGTTTTTACAATGGTTCTTACAAAAAGTTTTACTTATATTCATCTAACATATGTCTAGTACCTACATTGTTTTGTGCCTTTTTAAAAAGCTTTACAAATTTCGGCACCCTTTCCATGTTACAATTCTAAGATATTTTGAGTCTTAACATATACAAGAAACCTCAAATTCGTTTTTTATTTTTGTGTAGTGTCATGGTGTATAGCATTTTAGTATTTCATGCTGTTAGACTATCTACGCTTTATCCCTTCACCTTAATCTATGGTGCTATTGGTGTTATTTTTGTTTTTATTGAAACTGCTTTCTTTTTCCCACCTTCCTCTCTCTTCATTCTTCTTTCTCCTGACGATCTTATCTGCAACATAATCTTGAAATATTGTGCTGATTATTTACCAGTAATAAAATTAATCTTTAAACTTGTACTGAAAGTGTTTAATACTGCCAGTCTTAGGTAAAATACTCTCTAATTCTCGTTTACTGTGTTCCGAAATACCTTGTACTTCTTGCAATTTTTCGTCGATTTCTTTGTGGACTTCTAACATGAGTTGAGGCGATTCCCCCTTTTGTGCATACCATTCTAATTCTTCATCCTCTTTATCTCACATCATTCTTAATTGTTTGTTTATAACTGGTATTTCTTCTAATTTTAGCTTTTGCTCAAAGAGAAGTGTGACATTCCCGAATGTTACGCTACCTTTCCCCATATCTATTATCGTTCGTTTCTCATTTAAAAAATCTGCACCTATAATCAAATCTACAGTTAGTTTAGGTATAATCACGAAGTTGGCTTCGATCTTTTGACCTTGACACAAAAGAGTTAACCTTGTTTGTCTCGTAACTTCGGCAGCATTGTTTCTAATAGGACCTCTTACTTTAATCTTACTTGCTTTCAGAACTGGTAATTCCTCATTGGCATTACACTGCATGAATAAATTTTCTGAGATCGCAGTCAGTTCACTTCCGCTATCAATTACAATATTGACTGGGATATGCTTTACCATGGCCTTCACAATTGGTTGAATTTGAAAGGGTTGGTTCTGCTCTTCTTCTTGCATCAACGAATCTTCCACTGAATCATACATGAGTCTTTTTAGGAATTTCACTTGTGAATTCGAACTTTCTGTAGGATAAGCTTCGACTGCTACTTCTCTCTCTTTTATTTCCTCTTCTCTATTTCTTCCTTCATTTATGCTTTCTTCAACATCCTCTACTTTTTCCTCATCTTCGTCTGTCTTCTCCTTCTTCGTCGCTACTTCCACATAATCGCATCTAAATGCTCTAATTATCGTTTCATAACTTCCTTCATTATATACGTTGGGTTGTGTGCCCACTCGTAACTTATTTTCAACTTCTGTCGACTGCGCATTATCCTCATTGAATTCGCTTTCCCTGATTTCCATCTCAAATAGCTCTGCAATACTCATTACTTCGTCCTTTCCTCCTACATTTGTTGTGCATGCCTCTGGTAATTCATCTTCCTCGTCAGTATTCTCCCAATTAATCTCGTCCCAACACGATATTGTTATTTTCTTGTCTTCGTTTTCATCTGGTCCCTACGGATTTGTTTCATCCTTCTTCTCTTCTCGTGATAAGATTTTTACTTCTCTGTTCAAGGTGCTGCAATTGTCCTGGGTCGGTGCGTCATTCTCTTTGGCATGGGCGCTTAGCTGTCAATTCGAACGTTTATCGGGGTGTGGTGGTCTTACCTCCACCTCTTCTATCTGTATTCTCTTTTCTTGTTCAACTTGTTGATAGTGGTTTCTTTGTTGATAATTTGTCGTTCTATTGGTTCTCCAGTACCCGTTCCGGTTGTCGATATTCCCTCTGTAATAGTTGTTGCCGTTCCTGGGTGAATTATAGTTATTGCCATATTCTCTTCTAAATCCATAACCGATTCTTTGTTGAAATCTATTGTCGTTTCTTGGTGCGAAGTTATCACATGGTTCGTAATTATTGTTTCTTCGTACTGTGTCTTGTGGATTCCACTGCTTTTTGCTTTCGTTTTCACGTGTGCTTCGTCTTTTTCTTGCGTCATCTTCCGTAAATATGAACTCTAGTTCCCTTAGAATACCTTTAAATGCTTCGACGTCATTGCCCCCGCGACCTACTAATGATTGCTGGTATTTCAATGGTAGTTTCATCGCGCATAATTTAATCAACTCTCCGTCACTGTCTGGTACAGCTAAGCATTGATTTTTCTTTGCCATTAATTCGAAAAATTTCACGGGACTGTTCTCTCCTGAATTTTCAAAATATGGGTTCTGTAATAATTCGTACATCACTCTGTTCTGTGCTTCGCTGGACCAATATCGTGAGAGAAACTTTTCTCTGAAATCTTCGTGCGATCGGCATGTCGCTGCAACATTCTGCATGGTTTCTGCGACTGTTCCTGACATGTGTGCACATATAAAGTCTAATTTGTGTGCTAGCGTCCCATGTTCTGGTAATCCTACTCGGAATTGATCAATAAAAGTTCGTGGATGTAATGAGTTTCCTTCTCGAAAGTGTTGAAATTTTCTGACTGTGAGGAAATGATCGTTGTCGTACTTCGTCATAGTTCCATATGAAATTCGCGATTCTTCGCCACTTTTGTTTCTGATCATTTCTCCCGTCGTTCTTTCCGGCTGTGGTAGATCCATTGGATAGTGTCCACTGTAACTTTCGCCTATCCTTGCGTAGTATCGTTGGAGTGGTACGCAATAATTTCCTTCCATCGGTTGTGAACGTGTCGGTGAATGCATTGCACTGTACTCTTCGCGACCTGGCTTTCCATTGTCAGGTATGGTTTCGGTATCTTGTCTGGCTAGCCTTGCTGCTTCATTGCACGATCCAAACTGTCTTGAAACATACATTTGTGGTTCCGCATGTGTTTGTGATGACGTTTGTTCATCAAGAATTTCGAAACGTGTTTGTTGCTGTGCAGGCTGTCTGATTTCACGTATGTTACTTTCCGCCTGTGATTGGAATCGCAAATGCGTAATATCTTCGTTAATTGCTTATTTTCCGGTGCTGTTACAGATATGGATGTGGTTGCAGACTCAGTGCTTGTTCGATCCTGTTCACTACGCTCTTCAATGGTTTGCAACAACTCTGTTCGCAATTTCTGAAATTGTCGCTTCGTTTGCGCTTCTATTTTGACTATGCGGTTATCACATCTTTTAAGTGCTGCTTTTGTGATACGTTTGTGTAACACACTGTTTTCAACAATTTCAGGCGCTGTACCCGCTGCTTGTCTAGTAATTTAGTTTATCTGTTTCTCTAGTTTCTTGACTTCTCCCTGGGTGTTGTTACGTAATGTTTTGATCTCGTCCTGAATGTCATTACGCAATGTTTGTACGTCCGCTTGTACCTTGTCAATGTCTGTTCTCAATTGATTGTGACCTGTTATTAAGTTTCATATCACTTCTTGATATTCTTTTGCCTCGTCTTCAATATGGCTTAGGTGTAACTGAATTTTTGTTTTGTTTTGTTCTTTAATCGCACGCATTTGTCTCGTGGTTTCTGCATTATGAATTTGAATTTGGTTCTCTATGTCTTTATTTTGCCTTGTCATGTTTCCCGTAATTTGTTGTAATTATTCTGCCAGATTGGTGGGTCCTATTGCGTTTTCTTCCGACGTCCTACGCTCTGTGTTTTCGCCCAAGTGTTGGTTCACAACCGATTGCATTGAACTGTGCTGTGGCACGTTTCTGCTCGCTTTCCTTGTACTCTGTGGTGAGAGAGCTCTGATTACTTGTACTATGGGTTCTACGTATTCAAGACGCAAGTTAGAATCCTCATCGACTGTCTCTCTATTTTCCTGCTCCTCTGTCGTATGCTGACTTATGTTTTCTATGCCTTGACGTACATTATCCTCGTTATGGTGCGTTATGTGTCCTATTTCTCGCGATACTGCATCGTCTGTTGTACTGTCCTCTATTCTCTGTCCATTTTCATGCTGGGTCTCTACCTCAATTCGGTCAAGGTCTCGATCTGCTATTGCTAATCTTTACGAACCCCTTATTTTCTGTTTTAAAAGCAATTCACGCGCCCTACTTCGAGTTAAAATGCGCTCATACGATCTCACGCGTTCCATAAACTTTTTGTTCACACGACTTGACAATCAATTCATTTACATGTTGGGTCAGAACCAACTTGTCAACGATGTATCCGCCACCTGTGCGCTTGCATTGAGGAGAAAACTTAATTCTAACAATTTTTAAAATTCATAACTTAATTATGCTATTGTCTCTGCCAGAATGTCTCACTTTTATTGAATACTTTCTTACTATCTATCGCTGCAGCTACTGTTTTCGACTATTTATAACGTTGAAAAAAATTTTTTTTTATTACGAAAATTTTTCAACAGGATATTTTTCTTACCTAGTTAGGCATGTGATCGACCTTCAATCATGGTATTTTACCTGCCTGGCAGGGTCGTCATTTTCTAACATTCTGCGTGGTGTCTGTTTGTTCTATATCGTGTCTCCTACCACTTTCGCGCAACGACGCTCTGAGCGTGTTTTTTAGGGAATTGACTAGTTTGAACCTGGGACCTGTTGCTGGTAAGGAAACTCCAGACCACACATGACATGTAGAATTCAGTAGAGTTCAGTGAGACTAGCGATGATATAACCAAATACTTAATGATATCAGCGTCAGGTCCACTGCACTCCCTGTAAAAGAATCTTAATACTAACTAAATTTAGTGAAAGGGGTTCAAGGCGTTCCTATTTTTAGTTAGCTGGTAAAATAACGTCGAAAAAGCAGTTAAGTTTACCATTATAAATTTTATTCTACTCACAAAACATTATTTACGAATTGCACTATTGATAAAAGGAAATGTTTTAATACAGGATGGTAGAAACCAACTGCGTTCAACAAAAATGTGAACGAATATTCCCTGAATGGGTTTCCAAGTTCTACAATGGATCTAAGGATGACCTATGCCATATCACATCTATAATCTAGGTTTAAATTAAGTTTCACAAAAGAGAAAACTATCAAAATGGTCTACAGTGACCCTCAATTATCTTTAATTACTTATCTAACTTGTCGTAAATTACAGTGGCTGATGTGGCTTCTCAATAACTATATAACAGAAAAATCATCGCGTTTCAGATTTTTACTTCAAGTGGCAAATGTGAACACCATGAGCTTTAATTGACGATCGACACTAGTATTAAGCAAAAAGGGGGTGTAACAGATGAGAATTCTGCAGTTCTGAGTGAAGCTTTATGCGCTGTTATGCGGCATCACGTGCGTTCATTAGCTTGTCGGTGTTCGTCAGGGGGCGACGGCCAGCACAGCTCCGCTCACCTCGCCGTCTCGGAAACAACTCCCTCCTAACTTCTCCTTACTACAATTTACCGAAGTTGGTTTAAAAAAAAACTATCTGGCTGTGTTTTCATCTGACCAATCAGGGTCTCAATGTTAACCTTAAGCTCCGCCTACAAAAATTCTGTCTATCCAATGAGAAACGTAATACTTTTCGTGGTGGGGCAATGTTTTTAAAGCTTGCAACATAACAGAGACGCGAAAAGTCTCACGCTAAAAACTTGCAGTTGGGGTGGCCCTTTTTGTGTCATCGTAAGATCTATACTGTTCTTCTGGATGGCTCTATCTTTTAACATGGGCTGGGGGTGGTCGTAACGGTTAGCTGGCGATGTGGGTGTCCGTCCCTTATCATAGGGCCTTCTAACTTAACACGCTTCTTCTCTCGGCTTCTGTTTTCGTTTCTTCCCACGGGACTGCGTCTGTCTCACGGTGGGAAGGTATGACATGCATTTAGGCATTCTTGTGTTAGTCTGTGGTATTCCATTTGCTCACTCGTTACTCATATTACTTTGGTTAATTTAATGTCTCGATTTATGCGGAGCTATGTGACATACTACTGGATTTCTTATCATGTCACGGTTTTCATGGAAGGTGTTGGATTTCCCTGACACCTTACGTGTCTATCCACCTCCTTGCCCCTCTCTCTGGCCATATTTTTCCCCCCTCTCTACGACCACTCATGCCCCCCCTCGTCCATCTCGTCCTTTCTGCTCTCTATTCCAGATACGTATCACCCCTCTGTGTATCTTCTCTTACCCCATCTCTCTGACCAGCCTTGTTTGTTGCTATTTCAAATTCTGCATGTTTCATTGACTATCGTATAATTTGAAGTAAATCGGTCAAGAACTTCTCGGGGTTCCTGCTAACTTCATTTCACAATTGTATATACAGGGTTTAACGTGAATAAGAGCAGATAATATTGCCTGCAAACTTGCCGATATTTTTTGTGGCAATGTTTTCACTTCATATATTTTTTTATGTATTATATATATTTAAAAATTAGATGCATGAAATCACGCACTTATTCGAATGTAACATTATGTCAAAAATTTACGTCTCTCAATTGACAACTTTTCAAGTTTTGCAGGCACAACCAAGGGCAAGCTGAATTTTTATGTACAGTTTGGTCATGCACGTTCTGAGAAGCTTGTCAAAGAGTGGTAGGTTAGGTCACTTAACTTAAATTTATCACATCCAAGAAAGGCACCTTTCAACTGGTAATGGGCGTCTGAACAAGTGATAACTCATGCAAGAGTTGTAGGTTAGATCGCCTAACTTAAATTTATAACGTCCAAGAAAGGCACTTTTCAAATGGTAATGGGCGACTGAACAAGTGGTAACTCATGCACCCACAAATGTCAGTGCCATACCGCATTTTAGCACGTGCAAATGCTTGAATTTGGGTGTACAATGAGCTGATTGTTAACGTAGACACTAAATAATTCGGAACCTGCGGAACGTATCGATTTTTTTTCTCAGCAGCTATTTCTCCGCGCCATGTACCCTGCAACGCTTTTAAACTGAAGAGCCAAAGATACTGGTATATACGCCTAATACCGTTTAGGGCCCCAGCGAGCACGCAGAAGTGCTGCAACACGACACGACATGGACTCGATTAATGTCTGAAGTAGTGCTGCAGGGCATTCACACCATGAATCCTTTAGGGCTGTCCATAAATCCGTAAGAGTACAAGGGGGTGGAGATGTCTTCTGAACAGAACGTTGCAAGGCATCACAGATAAGCTCATTAATGTGTATGTCTAGGGAGTTTGGTGGCAGCGGAAGTGTTTAAAATCAGAAGAGTGTTTCTGGAGCAACTCCGTAGAAATTCTGGCGGTGCAGGGTGTCACTTTGTCCTGCTGGAATTGCCTAAGTCTTTCGAAATGCATAATGAACATGAACGGATGGATGTGATAAGACAGCATGCTTACATACGTGGTCACCTGTATGTAGATTTATCAGGGGTCCCATATCACTCCTACTGCACAGGCCAGACACCATTACAGAGCCTAAACCAGCCTGAAAAGTCCCTACTGACATGGAGGGTCCATGGATTCAAGAGGTTGTCTCCATACCCGTACACGTGCATCCGCTCGATACAATTTGAAACGAGACTCATCCAACTAGGCAACATGTTTCCAGGCATCATCAGTCCAATGTCGGTGTTGACGGGCCCAGGCGAGTCGTAAAGCTTTTCGTAGTGTAGTCATGAAGGGCACACGAGTGGGTCTTCAGCTCCGAAAGGCGATATCGATGATGTTTCAAAAATGGCTCTGAGCACTATGGGACTCAACTGCTGAGGTCATTAGTCCCCTAGAACTTAGAACTAGTTAAGCCTAACTAACCTAAGGACATCACAAACATCCATGCCCGAGGCAGGATTCGAACCTGCGACCGTAGCGGTCTTGCGGTTCCAGACTGCAGCGCCTTTAACCGCACGGCCACTTCGGCCGGCGATGATGTTTCGTTGAATTGTTTGCACCCTGATACTTGTTGATGGCCCAGCACTGAAATCTGCAGCAATCTGCGGAAGGGTTGCACTTCTGCCACGTTGAACGATCCTCTTCAGTCGTCATTGGTCCTGTTCTTGTAGGATCATTTTCCGGTCGCAAAAGTGTCGAAGATTTGATGTTTAACCGGATTCCTGATATTCACGATACACTCGCGAAATAGTCATACTGGAAAATCGCCACTTCAACACTGCCTCTGAGACGCTATGTCCCATACCTCGGGCGCAGACGTTCAGACTCACCTGAATCTTGATAACCTGCCATTCTAGCTGCTGTAACCGATGGAACAACTGCGCCAGACACTTGTTGTCTTATATATACGTTGTCGACCGCAGCGTAGTATTCTTGCTGTTTATTTTGTATTAGAATACACTAGTTTCTTTGGTGCTTCAGTGTACAAGCTTCTGAAGCTGTTTCTGACCAACCTGATTTAAAAGTTATTATTTGATTACGCTTCTGAAGAACTTTTTTCTCGAAAACACGTGTCGTGACATACACATATGACACATGTTTCTGTCTAAAAGAGTAACCCGCCTACGCAGCATGGAAGGAAACCCCTCAGAGAAAAGTGAAACGACGTTTGCCTTATCTGTGTCTCACACCAACTGTCCCCATCGGAGGTCCTTTTAGCGGGACGTTCTTTTTCTAGAGAGTGGATGTGCGGACACGAGGCAAGACTGAAGGAGAGCTGGACCGGAAGTTGAGCCCCGGGTAAAAACCGGTGCGGCCAGTGTGTGGCTTGCGGGGAGCCATTAGGCGCCTCCAGCAGGCAGCCGCTGAGCGCTGGCCGGCAGGTAACGAATGACCGGCGCCGCCTCACCGCCTCTTATCTCGCCCGCCGGCCGCCCTGATTGCGAGCCGGGGGTGTTTTTTGTCAGCGGTGCACAGCTGTCTTTACGGCCACCGGGGTGAGGCACGCTAGCACGAGATGGGAAAAATAAAGGAATCACGGTTAGATTCCAGTGTCTTGTCGAGTCTGAAGTCATTAAAGGTGGAACACTAGCTCGGTTGGACGCGGATACGGGAGGGAACTGTTTGTGGCTAGTTAAAGGAACCGCCAAGGTAGTTTTATTCTAATATTTTCAGTAGCTGAAGCCCCACTACAGGTCGGTCGTTCGCGAAGGAACGGGCACAGAGGAACGGTTCACTAAAACTGGACGAAAAGCCAAGGAACGGATTCTAAGAAAAGGCGGTTTATCGTTCCCTTTAGCTCAGCTTGGTTACCGCCTCGGTCTCGTTCGGTCGGTCTCGTTCTTTTTCGGGTGGCTACTCGAGCCTCAGTTCAGCTCCACAACCGGCTGCTGTGGCCAAGTGGCTCTAGGCGCTTCAGTCCGGATCAGCGCTGCTGCTACGATAGCAGGTTCGAATCCTGCCTCGGCCTTGGATGTGTGTGATGTCCTTAGGTTAGTTAGGTTTAAGTAGTCTATGGGACTGATGACCTCAGATGTAATGTCCCATAGTGCTTAGAGCCATCTAAACCATTTTTTCAGCTCCACAGTTCTCCTTGAAGTTGTAGTTTCTTCCGTTCACTACGTTCACCCGACCTTGTCGGGTTTCAAACCTTTCACGGAATCTTGACGTCGAATTTTTTGCGTAGCATATACTGCGTTCGCTATAGGATATTTATAAACTGTAATTGTGTTTTAAAACTAAGAAAATGAACTGGAATTCGTCTTTCAACATGTTAGTAACTGTTCTTGAAAACAAAGTGACCATAATTACCATCTAGCTTTCACAAACAGTATATGTCAATGGCAGTAATTAAGTTTGTGTACATTTACCTTCTAGCATTTATTAAAATCACAAACAGTTCCTAGTTGTGATCTTTATTTTTGATTATATACTTGCACTAATACACCCCCCCCCCCCCCCTCTCCTCGCAACTTTTACTACATATATACTTTTTGGATTTCTGTTTTAGGTGTGGTTGGCATCTGTATATGCAACCCCTCCATCCCTTTTCCCACCTACACTGAACACCTTTAGTGTGTCTATTCACTGTCGGTATCTAAAGGTGTTGGTACACTTGACTTACCCTTTACAAATAGCTTGACTCCTTGACAGGCCATAGCACAAGTTACTCATACTTTGGGCATACCCAATTCCGTTCTCCGCTAATATAAGGTCACATACTCGACGTATAAATGTTACCTATTTGCATGATATCAAGTTGGTTTGGGATCTTTTCAACATTAGTATACACTAACCAGAATTTTCCGACGCAAGTACTTCTAACCGAGCGGATACTTTAAACCACTTCCAACTAAGTGTTTTTGCCTACTTGTTGGATATACATTTTAATTAAATGCGCCTGTCGGTGCCAATGTGTGATAAAGAAATGTATTGATATATGATAAACGTTTAGCGTATATCTCCTCATCAATTATGATTTTAATTTTACTATTATTTTAAAAACCTTTTATAAAACCAGAGTGCATTTTTCTTCTTAAAAGCCACATAGATCCATATACGGTGTTTGTTAATTCTGATTACGCTCTCTCCCTGCATACCCTACGTTCGTTATCAAATTGATATACAGTCTTCTTACAGCTGTATATACAAACCGTTTGCTTCGTTCTTACTATTTCATAACGGAACACTTATTTTAATCCAGATCCCACCTTATTTTTACTGTCATTACAACTTAAACTTCCCTCTATATCTACACTACTGGCCATTAAAATTACTATACCACGAAATGAAATGAAATGATCGTATGGCATTGTTGGCCGGGAATCCCCATGAGGGGAAGTTCGGCCACCGTATTGCAAGTCCTTTTTAGTTAACGCCACATCGGCGACTTGCAAGTCAACGAAGATGACGTCCAACTGACGCGAAATTTAACCGACGAGAAGACGTTGCTGTGATATGCAAATAATTAGCTTTTCACACCAATCAGACAAGGTTGGTGCCGGTGGCGACACCTGCAACGTGCTGACATGCGGAAAGTTTCCAACCGATTTCTCATTCACAAACAGCAGTTTACCGGCGTTGCCTGGTGAAACGTTGTTGTGATGCCTTGTGTAAGGAGGAGAAATGCGTACCATCACATTTCCGACTTTGATAAAGGTCGGATTGGAGCCTATCGCGATTGCGGTTTATCGTATCGCGACAATGCTGCTCGCGTTGGTCGATATCCAATGACTGTTAGCAGAATATGGAATCGGTGGTTTCAGGAGGGTAATACGGAACGCCGTGCTGGACCCCAACGGCCGCGTATCACTAGCAGTCGAGATGACAGGCCTCTTATCTGCATGGCTCTAATGGATCGTGCAGCCACGTCTCGATCCCTGAGTCAACAGATGGGGACGTTTACAAGACAACAACCATCTGCACGAACAATTCGACGACGTTTGCAGCAGCATGGACTATCAGATCGGAGACCATGGCTGCGGTTACCCTTGACGCTGCATCACAGACAGGAGCGCCTGTGATGGTGTACTCAACGACGAACCTGGGTGCACGAATGGCAAACCGTCATTTTTTCGGATGAATTCAGGTTCTGTTTACAGCATCATGATGGTCGCATCCGTGTTTGGCGACATCGCGGTGAACGTATTCGTGATCGCTATACTGGCGTATCACCCGGAGTGACGGTATGGGGTGCCATTGGTTACACGTCTCGGTCACCTCTTGTTCGCATTGACGGCACTTTGAACAGTGGACGTTACGTTGCAGGTGTGTTATGACTCGTGCCCTTCATTGGATCCCTGCCAAGCCCTACATTTCAGCAGGATAATGCACGGCTGCATGTTGCAAGTCCTATACGGGTCTTTCTGGATACAGAAAACGTTCAACTGCTGCCCTGGCCAGCACATTATCCAGATCTCTCACCAACTGAAAAGTCTGGTCAATGGTGGCCGAGCAACTGGGACATCACAATGAACCAGTCACTACTCTTGATGAACTGTGGTATCGTGTTGAAGCTGAACGGGCAGCTGTACCTGTACACGCCATCCAAGCTCTGTTTGACTCAATGCCCAGGCGTATCAAGGCAGTTATTGCGGCCAGAAGTGGTTGTTCTGGGTATTGATTTCTCAGGATCTATGCACCCAAATTCCGTGAAAATGTAATCACATGTCAGTTCTAGTATAATATATTTGTCCAATGAATATCCGTTTATCATCTGCATTTCTTCTTGGTGTAGCAGTTTTAATGGCCTGTAGTCTAAATCTGCATAGATAGTCCGCATGCCACCGGACGGTGTGTGGCGAAGGGTACCCTGTACCCCTTCTAGTCATGTCCTTTTCCCGTGGAGAGGGAATGTCTTCAATAATAAGGTACACCGATCCATCTTTATACAACATACCATCATTCTAAAGATTAACGAATTCTTGTCCTGCTAGTGTCCACGCCGTATTTCTTATCTGATGCAATCTGACAAGTACTCCGGATCTTCCTCACCGATGCGATGTTGTTTCAGCTGAGTGGCCTCATTTTCCTGCTGCCTGTTCTTCACGTTTACACCCCACTCTTCACGTTCAGCACCTTATACGGTTTCATGGCATGGCTTGCCACGTTTATATGACATGATATTTTTATTTTTTATTTTCAACCCAATAAATAATTTATTTTAATGCTGCATACACATCATACACGATTCCACCTAAAGCTATGATACATTACAGTTAACTGCTACAGTTTTTACAACCACTTTCTAGATATATTTCATAGACATGATATTTATTATTCTTGATGTTTCACTACATGTGGTTTATGACTTGAACATTGAATATGTATATTTCCTGCATCCCTTTACAGTAACACCATAGCGTTCCACTGTTGTTTTAATAGATAAGATATACTCGTGTCTATGAACTACTGTTGTTCATATTACTTTTAGTTCACAATTACCTACTTACTATGTAACGTAATTCATATTTTATTGTTCCAAGTACTTTTTATATTTTTTGGAACCCTGAAGAAGACGCTATTGAGGCACTGAAGCTAGCAGCCTAATTAAACTTTTCAAACCAACGCCTGATGGTATACATTTCTTCAAGAGTTCAACCGGCCGCTCTTACACTCCGCTCTCTAAACATTCGATAAGTCGGCTTCAGAGATAGAAATATTCCAGAGTTATGTTAAGTACAAGTAATTCACGTGAAAAGCGAAGGTTGGAGTGCACTGCAAAATTTTTGTAATAGTAAAGTTACTGTTTCAGATTCCACAATTTTAATTACATTTTTCAAACTGAAATAACTTCTTTAGCTGCTCGTTATAAGAAAATAAATAAAAAATTGATACAGACGGGCAGTGTTGCGTATTTAGATAAAGAACGAATAGTTAACGGCTAAAAATGAACGACTTGTAATAAGGACCGGTCACAAGTGAAGTGGACGGGCGAGTCTGCGGATGGCTATGCCCTACAGCATGGGGAGGCTTGTAGCAAATAGTGTTGTACCACCGCATGAGGCTATGAAAAAAAAGTTAATTATTGCTACCATTTACCTCAGTTCATCGCCAAACACAAGTTTTTCACAGTTTTTGTGTGGATACAAAGATGACGTTGAGTGACACTTTATTTAACGTTATAAACGTAAACTGAATGTCAGAACCTGATATATGAAAAATAAACGTTTTCGGAAGACCCGATTACGGGAGTTATAAAACAGTATAATCCATCCAACTTTTCAATTAAATGTTGGAACACCACGTCCCCCTCCCCCTTCCTACCGTTCCTCACCCTTCGGCCTGCTATCCCCACTGGGTGACATTACTTTATATTGATTATATCGACTGACTATGGCGCTATGCATGTATGTGTGTCAGAAGGAACATTGCATCGTACGTCTTAATAACACCGGCACCGCTATTTCGTGTACTACTGAGTACTGTAGTGTGACATTTTTCAGCAGTCAGCCCGCCTCTCTTCCAAGTGGCATAATCGTGGTACGAGTGTCATTTAGCCTTTGCGATTTGTTCGTGGTGTGAAGGACGTTCACAGATCCAGTGGCTGCTTGCATAAAAAAAGGAAACCAAGCGATCTGTCGTCAAACCTCTTTAAAAAGGAACAGAATGACAGAAGAGGGCTTGGGTTGTTCGGGGGAAGAGACCAAACAGCGAGGTCATCGGTCTCATCGGATTAGAGAAGGACGAGAAAGGAAGTCGGCAGTGCCCTTTCAAAGGAACCATCCCGGAATTTGCCTGGAGCGATTTAGGGAAATCACGGAAAACCTAAATCAGGATGGCTGGACGCGGGATTGAGCCGTCGTCCTCCCGAATGCGAGTCCAGTGTGCTAACCACTGCGTCACCTCGCTCGGTTTGACACAACAGTGCGATGAAAATTCAAAAAATGATTCAAATGGCTCTGAGCTCTATGGGACTTAACTTCTGAGGTCGTCAGTCCCCTAGAACTTAGAACTACTTAAACCAACCTAAGGACAGTATACACATCCATGCCCGAGGCAGGATTCGAACCTGCGACCGTAGCGGTCACGCGGTTTCAGACTGGAGCGCCTAGAACTGCTCGGCCACTCCGGCCGGCAGCGATGAAAATTCTCAGTGTGGCATTCTCTGGGTTTATTCAGTGGTTTGGTATTTAACTAATTTGTAAATGGAAATTATAATCTTATTTTATTACATTGAGTAATTACAAAATAATTTTTCTCCCGGCTAAAGATTTGATCAAGTTGCTAAAGAATTCCAAGTTAACGTCGTGTTAAAGTGTTGTCAGTAAGTTGTGTAAGTGTCACTAAATCACAGTTCATACAACGGATTCTATACAACTATGGATTATGATGGAAACAGTTATCTTCAGCAAAATGATCATTAAAACCACCGAATATCAGACGCGCACAACACTGACGTATGTTACCTGAAACAATATTCTTCTCAACTCGTGCGTAATTAATTTCGGCACCATACATCAGCTAGAAAAGTTTGTTATATCGATCATGCTATGAGCACTGTTTTTAAAGAACCAATCTGATTCGAATCATTTTCATTAAAATGAGTTCGGAACCAGCGGTGCACATTTATTTTTACACATTTGTATTACGTTCGGCATTTATGTCTGCAGAGATGCGTAATTTGAATTTGCCGCTGAGATAATTGTTAGGATAGCGGCAGACAATTGATAGAGACTTTCTATTGTTAGACCAAATAAGTAAGTATTTGTAATGATTATTAAATTCTATAAACTATGCTTTCATATTGTGCACTATTTAGACCTCATCAAGCAAACATTTGATTTGTTTCTAAGGAAAACACAGACAAAAACGCGATACAAATCGCTATCATCAATGGCTGCGCTCGTTGCAGCGGAAAGAAATAATTAACACCGATAATGCTTACTGAGAGAGGAATTAAAGTTACAAATAACTATTATTTTCAAGTAATAATTAACAAATAATTATAATTTCTTAACAGATCTCAGTTTGATACGCGTCCGCAACTTACAAAAGCCAACCACCAAAAGGTACAAACAAAGGAAGACAAACGCAGATCATAAAAGGAAATTACAATTATCATTGTCTTAGTATGATACAGAATATTATATAAATAATTCATATTTTTCACTGTTTTTTCACACATCGAATAGATAATGTTTATAGCTGTTAGAGGCATAATTTCCGTCCGCAGCTCGTGGTCGTGCGGTAGCATTCTTGCTTCCCACGCCCGGGTTCCCGGGTTCGATTCCCGGCGGGGTCAGGGATTTTCTCTGCCTCGTGATGACTGGGTGTTGTGTGATGTCCTTAGGTTAGTTAGGTTTAAGTAGTTCTAAGTTCTAGGGGACTGATGACCATAGATGTTAAGTCCCATAGTGCTCAGAACCATTTGAACCATAATTTCCTCTCGTCGCACTGTAGCCAAAAATTTATCACGTGGATGTTGCATCAGTATATATTATGCAGCAGCATAAGAAACAGGTACTGCAAATTTGCTATGAAATGACGTTACAACGTCTTTCGGAAAGAATTTAAGGATTTAGTTATGTATGAAGGAGCAAAATATTATAATGACCGGCAGATTAGATTCATTGATTTGTACATCAACAGGTGCTTTGTGCTGTATTTGTGGGCATGCGTAAAATATATCGACTGTATCAACAGCAAAATTTCTTCTTGTTGAAATAATAAACAACCAGTCAGCTGCAAAATGTGAGGTGTATTGAAACCCCTTTACCATTATTTTAACGTTTATAAAACCGTCTTCTTCAGAAGGAAATATTACCAACTGGATTACATCTTGTGGCAGAGGTAGGTTAAAATATGCTCGACAGGCGTCAGTCAAATACACAATTTCACTGACGTCTTTCGGCTATATTTTAACGTATCTCTTCCAAAACATGTAATCGAGCTGTCAGTATTTCCTACTGAATAAGATGTTTTTATAAAATCTAAAACCATGCTAGAGGAATTTTAATGAGCCTTTCATTTTGCAACTGATTGGCTGTTTACTACACGGCCGTTTGTGAAATGTCCAACACCGACAAGGAATTGCCCGAATAGTGCCACACTTTGTTGAAGTGGCGATGGGTGTGCAAGCAATGTGTGACACGTTCTGCTGCCAGATGGGTTGCACGTAGCGGGGCAGAGCCCTCTCGTGTCGGTCCGACAGGGTCGGAGTTGTACCTGGTGTAGACGGTGCAGAGCTGTTCCACAAGGTGGAAACAATACAGTGAGTGCCAGTATGCCTCGTCGACGTCAAAGGGATCCATATCAGCATTTGAGAGAGTTCGAACGGAGCAAAATGATCTGTCTCCGGGAAACGGGGTGGTCATACAGGGCATGCTGCTACGACAGTGATGAGTGTGTGGAAGCAGTGGAAAGAGGAAGGTCGTACGCAGCCACGAACGGGAACTGGACCACGGAACATGACCACAGCACGGGATAACCGTCATATTGTCCTCATGGCCGTTAAGGACCATACAGCGTCGTCCACAGCGTTGGCTGGTCGATGGAACACTGCAAGAGGAGTGAACTTGTCTGCATCGGCGGTTCGTCGCCGTCTGCTGGAGGTTGGACTGGTTGCACGCATGCCATTACGTCGGCTTCCATTTCCAAAAACCACAAGCTCTTCCGACTGCAGTGGGCACGTGAACGCTGGCACTGGGGTGTTGAGTGGCAACGCGTAATCTTTTCGGATGAGTACCGCTTCGGCGTGTTCTACAGTGATGGCCGCATACGTGTCCGGCGGTGCCGTGCTGAGCGCAACCTGGAGGGCTGCATTGTGGAACGGCATAGCGGACAAACGGCAGGTGTGATGCTTTGGGGTGCCATTCGTTACAACAACAGATCTTGCCTCGTACGTATTGCGAGGCTCGTTGAACAGCAACCGGTACGTAGCGGAGGTACTCCCCCTGTGTCAGGCTTCTCCACAGGCCACATTTCTACAGGACAATGCCCGGCCACATATTGCGAGGAATGTACACGCCTTCGAAGAGCGACGGGTACCATTGCTTCCCTGGCATGCACATTCGCCAGACATGTTGCCCATCGAACATGTCTGGTATATGGTCATTCGGCACCTGGTGCGTCACGGTCATGTCTATCTCTTCTATTAATCCAACCTGGTAAGGGTCCCATACTGATGAGCAATACTCAAGAATCGGACGAACAAGCGTTTTGTAAGCTACTTCTTTCGTCGATGAGTCACATTTTCTTAGAATTCTTCCTATGAATCTCAACCTGGCGCCTGCTTTTCCCACTATTTGTTTTATGTGATCATTCCACTTCAGATCGCTCCGGATAGTAACTCCTAAGTATTTTACGGTCGTTACCGCTTCCAATGATTTACCACCTATGGCATAATCGTACTGGAATGGATTTCTGCCCCTATGTATGCGCATTATATTACATTTATCTACGTTTAGGGAAAGCTGCCAGCTGTCGCACCATGCATTAATCCTCTGCAGGTCCTCCTGGAGTACGTACGAGTCTTCTGATGTTGCTACTTTCTTGTAGACAACCGTGTCATCTGCAAATAGCCTCACGGAGCTACCGATGTTGTCAACTAAGTCATTTATGTATATTGTAGACAATAAAGGTCCTATCACGCTTCCCTGCGGTACTCCCGAAATTACCTCTACATCTGCAGATTTTGAACCGTTAAGAATGACATGTTGTGTTCTTTCTTCTAGGAAATCCTGAATCCAATCACAAACCTGGTCCGATATTCCGTAAGCTCGTATTTTTTTCACTAAACGTAAGTGCGGAACCGTATCAAATGCCTTCCTGAAGTCCAGGAATACGGCATCAATCTGCTCGCCAGTGTCTACGGCACTGTGAATTTCTTGGGCAAATAGGGCGAGCTGAGTTTCACATGATCTCTGTTTGCGGAATCCATGTTGGTTATGATGAAGGAGATTTGTATTATCTAAGAACGTCATAATACGAGAACACAAAACATTTTCCATTATTCTACAACAGATTGACGTAAGCGAAATAGGCCTATAATTATTCGCATCTGATTTATGACCCTTCTTGAAAATGGGAACGACCTGCGCTTTCTTCCAGTCGCTAGGTACTTTACGTTCTTCCAGAGATCTACGATAAATTGCTGATAGAAAGGGGGCAAGTTCTTTAGCATAATCACTGTAGAATCTTAAGGGTATCTCGTCTGGTCCGGATGCTTTTCCGCTACTAAGTGATAGCAGTTGTTTTTCAATTCCGATATCGTTTATTTCAATATTTTCCATTTTGGCGTCCGTGCGACGGCTGAAGTCAGGGACCGTATTACGATTTTCCGCAGTGAAACAGTTTCGGAACACTGAATTCAGTATTTCTGCCTTTCTTCGGTCGTCCTCTGTTTCGGTGCCATCGTGGTCAACGAGTGACTGAATAGGGGATTTAGATCCGCTTACCGATTTTACATATGACCAAAACTTTTTAGGGTTCTTGTTTAGATTGTTTGCCAATGTTTTATGTTCGAATTCGTTGAATGCTTCTCTCATTGCTCTCTTTACGCTCTTTTTCGCTTCGTTCAGCTTTTCCTTATCAGCTATGATTCGACTACTCTTAAACCTATGATGAAGCTTTCTTTGTTTCCGTAGTACCTTTCGTACATGATTGTTATACCACGGTGGATCTTTCCCCTCGCTTTGGACCTTAGTCGGTACGAACTTATCTAAGGCGTACTGGACGATGTTTCTGATTTTTTTCCATTTTTGTTCCACATCCTCTTCCTCAGAAATGAACGTTTGATGGTGGTCACTCAGATATTCTGCGATTTGTGCCCTATCACTCTTGTTAAGCAAATATATTTTCCTTCCTTTCTTATTACACTTGTAGTCAGTGATGCAACCACTGACTTATGATCACTGATACCCTCTTCTACATTCACGGAGTCGAAAAGTTCCGGTCTATTTGTTGCTATGAGGTCTAAAACGTTAGCTTCACGAGTTGGTTCTCTAACTATCTGCTCGAAGTAATTCTCGGACAAGGCAGTCAGGATAATGTCACAAGAGTCTCTGTCCCTGGCTCCAGTTCTGATTGTGTGACTATCCCATTCTATACCTGGTAGATTGAAGTCTCCCCCTATTACAATAGTATGATCACGAAACTTCTTCACGACGTTCTGCAGGTTCTCTCTGAGGCGCTCAACTACTACGGTTGCTCATGCAGGTGGTCTATAGAAGCATCCGACTATCATATCTGACCCACCTTTGATACTTAACTTAACCCAGATTATTTCACATTCGCATACGCTAATAACTTCACTGGATATTATTGAATTCTTTACTGCTATAAATACTCCTCCACCATTGGCGTTTATCCCATCCTTGCGGTATATATTCCATTCTGTGTCTAGGATTTCGTTACTGTTCACTTCCGGTTTTAACCAACTTTCCGTTCCTAATACTATATGCGCACTATTTCCTTCAATAAGAGATACTAATTCAGGAACCTTGCCCTGGATACTCCTGCAGTTTACCAATATTACGTTAACTTTTCCTGTTTTTGGTCTCTGAGGACGGACGTTCTTTATCAACGATGATAATGTCCTCTCTGGTAAGCCGTCAGGTATTTTATCGTTTCGCCCAAGGGGGGTCCCTCTAACCTAAAAAACCCCCGTGTGCACGACACACGTACTCTGCTACCCTAGTAGCTGCTTCCGGTGTGTAGTGCACGCCTGACCTGTCTAGGGGGGCCCTACAGTTCTCCACCCAATAACGGAGGTCGATGAATTTGCAACCATTATAGTCGCAGAGTCGTCTGAGCCTCTGGTTTAGACCCTCCACACGGCTCCAAACCAGAGGACCGCGATCGACTCTGGGCACTATGCTGCAGATATTAAGCTCAGCTTGCACTCGGCGTGCGATGCTGGTTGTCTTCACCAAATCAGCCAGCCGCCGGAAGGAACCAAGGATGGCCTCAGAACCCAAGCAGGCGTCATTCGTTCCGACATGTGCTACTATCTGCAGCCGGTCACACCCAGTGCGTTCAATAGCTGCCGGAAGGGCCTCCTCCACATTACGGACGAGACCCCCCGGCAAGCACACCGAGTGCACACTGGCATTCTTCCCCGACCTACCCGCTATTTTCCTGAGGGGCTCCATAACCCGCCTAACGTTGGAGCTCCCTATAACTAATAGGCCCGCCCTCTGTGACTGTCGGGACCTTGCCGGAGAATCGGCCACTGGCCCAACAGGCGAGGCATCCTGTGGTGGCTCGGAAACGATGTTATCACCACTAGGAAGCACCCCGTACCTGTTGGAAAGGGGTAAGGCAGCTGCCACGCGGCCAGATCCCACCTTCGCCTTTCGGCCAGGCACGCGCGAGCCCACCACTGTCCGCCATTCACCCTGGAGTGATGGCTGACCGGTAAGATGCTAACTGCCGGAAGACGCAGCGACATCAGGGGTTCCATGTGATTCCAAGGCCACCGAAGTAGGCATAGGTCTCACCACAGTTGCCCCAACGCCACTACGAGCCGACGCCTGCGCCTCGAGCTCGATGAGCCTAACAGACAAAGCCTCCACCTGCCCCCGAAGAGTGGCCAATTCTCCTTGCGTCCGCTCACAACAACCACAGTCCCTACACATGACTATGTTTACCCTACTCTATACGGTGACAAATTCCCAAGATAATCTGTCCATACAACAGGCGAAGGCATCTGCGAATGTTTCTGGTATTTGGACTAGTTGATCGTATCGCTGATCAAATCTCTGTACTCTGACGACCAAACAGTCTCTGAACTGTAGCATGCAGAATCCATTCTGATATTCCTGGGGTAGAGAAATATCGCTGGCGAAGAGGAAGATCTGAAACAAGTGAGAAGCACAAAGTCTGGATGAAATACCAGTTCCGTTTCACAAAGAATAGTCTACAGCACAGCCTTCTTACTTGGCTTGCATTTATCGCGAATTTCTCGCTAAGCCCAAAGTCCCAAAAGACTGGAAAACGGCACACTTGACTCCTGTACATCAAAAGGATAAAAGAACTGTCCCGCAAAGTTTTATTTCTTGTTTTAGTTTTTGAGTCATCGGTCTGCTGACTAGTCTGACGCGGCCCGCCACGAATGACTCTCCTGTGCCATCCTCTTCATCTGAGAGTAGCACTTCAGTTATTTGCTGAATGTCTTTTTCCCTATACAGCTCCCCTTAGTATCATGGAAGACATTCCCTGATGTCTCAACAGATGTCCAATCATCATGTTCCTTCTCCTTGTCACTTTCTTCCACATACCCATTACGTCTTCGATTCTCCGTAGAACCTCCTCATTTCCTACCTTATCAGTCTATCCAAATTTCAGCATTCGTCTCTAGCACCGTATCTCAAATGCTTCGATTCTCTTGTGTTCTGGTTTTCCCACAGTCCATTTTCCACAGTGCATATTACAGACCAATATCCTTAACATCGGTTCGCTGAAGAATTCCTGAACGTATTCTGAGACCAGATATGATAAATTTCCTTTATATGGGAAAGCTTCTGTCCATATATCAGCACGAATTTAGTAAGTATCGTTCGTGCGGAACTCCTTCATCCTGTCCTCACTTGTTATTCCACCAAGTGTGGACAAAGGGCAAATTCTTAGATTTCCGGAAAGCATTTGACACATTACCTAACTGCAGACTTTTAACGAAAGTCCGAGCGTGCGGATTACATTCCCAGATCGGCGAGTGGCTCGAAGACCTCTTAAGTAATCGGACACAGTTCGTTGTCCTCGACTGCGAGTGTTCATCGGAGACAAGGGCATCGTCATGAGTGACCCATAGAGTACAATGATCTGTCGGATAGAAGGGTCTGCTGTAGCTTGCTGATGACGCTGTGGGATACAGGAGGGTGTCGTCGTTCAGTAACTCTAGGAAAACATAGAATGACTTAGACAAAATTTCTACTTAGCGCGATGAACGGCAGCTTGCTCTAAGTGTAGAAACAGGTAAGGAAATGTACATCAGTAGGAAGAACAATGTTCGAATACAGAATTGGTAGCGTTCAGCTTAACACAGTCATGTTACTCAAATGTCTAGGCGTGACGTTGGAAAGCGTTGTGAAATGGAACAAGTGCGTAAGGACGGTAGTAGCAATGTTGAATGCTCGACTTCGGTTTAATGAGAGAACATTAAAAAAGTGTAGCTCTTCTGCAAAGGAGACCGCGTGTGAACCTTAGTGCGACCCGTTCTTGAGAGTTGTTGGAGTGTTTAGGATCCCTACTAGATCAGATTGAGGGAAGTCATCGAACCAATTCAGAGACGTGCTGCTGCATTACTTATGGGTGGTTTCCAGCCGCAGAACGAATCTACTGCCGCCACCGTACATTTCGCGTGCGGACCACGAAGGTAGGAGACACTAGGGCTCGAATGCAGTCATATAGACAGACGTTTTCCCCTCTGTCTGTCTGCAAGTGTAATAGCAAGGGATATTGCTAGAAGTCTTACGAGGTATCCTCTGCAATGCACCATAAGTTAGCCTGCGGATTATGTATGTAGGAGGGTCGTTCAAAAAGTAATGCCCCTCATTTTTTCTCAGAATTATTGTTAAAAGTCAAATTTTGGTGACAATATACGTCTACATCTCTTGTCCAAGTCCTATTTTTCTACATAGCCTCCATCACGTTCTATGGTCGTACACCAACGTTGTGGAAGAGCATGTATTCGCTGCTGGTAAAAGCTCTTGTCCTGTAAGTGAAGCCATATTTTTCGCTGCATGACTGACACTCTCGTCATCTTCAAAGTGTGTTCCCCTACAGAAGCGAGTGGTGACAGACCAGTCGGCACGAATAATGGCATCCGCAAGATTCAGCATATCTGGAACAGAGGCTGTGGCAAGACGTCCCGAGCGTGGCTGATCATGGAGCTCTGTTCCTGCATTTCCTGAGGCTGTAACTTTCTTACGCCCAACTGTACTCCTATCAAGTGGATCATCGCCATACACTGCATTTGAACGTTTATGGATGTTTCTTTTTCTGCTCAGAAGAATTCAATAACAGCACGCTGTTTGTAACGTGAATCTTATGTAGACGCCATTTTGACGCTATACTACGACTCTGCCATCTGCCAGAACGGTTCGAGACTCAATCGGCGCACAGAACAAACTTAAAAATATTCAAATGTGTGTGAAATCTCATGGGACTTAAGTGCTAAGGTCATCAGTCCCTAAGCTTACACATTACTTAACCCAAATTATCCTAAGGACAAACACACACACCCATGCCCGAGGGAGGACTCGAACCTCCGCCGGGACCAGCCGCACAGTCCATGACTGCAGCGCCTTAGACCGCTCGGCTAATCCCGCGCGGCAACAACAAACATCAAATTTGAAGCACGAACAAGGACGTTTGTCTATGTATATAAATAGCTTTAAAAAAAAGGGGGAGGGGAATTTCTTATTGAACGACCATCGTAGATTCCTTTTAACTTTACGGCACGGCACTTTTCAGGCTTCCGATTTAGTGCGCTTTGGCAGCAACTGAAATTTTGAATTTTACGTTGCATTTTCTTTAATTCTTGTCGATGTATCGTCATGTATTAAATAGCTCAGGTATTGTATTTGCTACATTTACGTAGAACTGAATTGTTCAAATAAAACCTGCCCAAGTGCGAGTATGACTCGCACATCGAGGGTTCGGTACAAACTTAATTATGTACATACATAGTCAAACGATCCAGGGAAGCGAGAATTCCAACGTTTTTTGCCTGTTATCGATATCGATACTGGCAAGATATTGGTCTCAGGATTTCCAAGACTGTATCAGAACTCCTACAGTAGTTCCTGAACTAGCTCGGGCATAAAACAAGAAGCGAGTAGAAGACCTTCGCTTTTCTATGTAGAAAGAGAAGATATGATAAACCATCTTTTTATTTACTTACTAAATCATGATTGCAACTTAAATTTTCCGTCTGTATGCAGCAGTGTTCGTCTGTATCGCTTTTGATGGGTGATGCATGCAGTGTATGTTTAAATGTGAAAAACATATTTTGTATATGATAAAATTACTGTTTAACAAATTTCAGATTTTTTTCTTCACTTGTATTGTGAAACCTTGCTTCTTGCCGAAGTTCTTGGTTGAAGGTTAAACCTATAGATTCTGATGAATCACTTTGCAAGTTTCAAAATATGTGACATAAATGGCCGAATCTTTTCATCGCGTTGACTTAGAAGCTTAAATTTTGTACACCTCCAAAGGACCGTAAAACATAATCCGTGACATAAATTTGAACTTGATAGACCACTCGTTTCTAGAGAGAAAGTGCTGTTAAAAGACGAATAGAGAAACAGGTGAATAAAAAATGCCAAAAAACTTTTTTCGTGTTATATAAACACAAGTTAACAACTTTCGGAATTTTTCCTTTCCTTCTACTTTGAAAATTTGCTTCGTGTTAAGTTTCATGGTTGTAGGTCAACGGCGAGTACCGTATAGGTTTTAATAAGTGAGTTTGTGAGTTTCATAGCATGTGACGTAAGTGGATAAATATTTTCATTGCATTGACTTCGAAACTTAAAATTTTTACATCGCCAAGAAATCACAGATCTTAATATGGGTGATAAATTTGAGTCTGATACGTATAATCCCATGGAAGTGAAACATGGACGATAAATAGTTTGGACAAGAAGAGAATAGAAGCTTTCGAAATGTGGTGCTACAGAACAATGCTGAAGATTAGATGGGTAGATCACATAACGAATGAGGAAGTATTGAATAGAATTGGGGAGAAGAGGAGTTTGTGGCACAATTTGACTAAAAGAAGGGATCGGTTGGTAGGACACGTTCTGAGTCATCAAGGGATCACCAATTTAGTACTGGAGGGCAGCATGGAGGGTAAAAATCGAAGAGGGAGACCAAGATATGAATACACTAAGCAGATTCAGAAGGATGTAGGTTGCAGTAGGTACTGGGAGATGAAGAAGCTTGCACAGTATATAGTAGCATGGAGAGCTGCATCAAACCAGTCTCAGGACTGAAGCCCACAACAACAACAAAGTATAACCCTTCCTGAGAAAAAAGGGTTACGTTTTTACTGACTTAGGCACGGAACTAAAGAAGTGTACCTCTCCTAAGAATCGGCGGCCTGCTCTGTTGCTCACGGTAGATGATGATAAACGCAAAGTTGAGCCAGTACTCCTACAGCCTTCGTGGCGTTAAAGCCCAAAAGAAAAGAAAAATCGGCAAAGTCAGATATTCTCTTGAAGAATGATACAAAATTAAGAGCCGGATCGTAACGCGGAATTAAGGTAATCATTTTCCGCCCCTGTTTCTAAGTTTGCGATCCGTCACATCTTTGCACAGTGCACTTAACGCCCGTACAAACGGCATCTGCGATGTCTGCCGCGACACGACGTTCAACCGCCGCAGCGGCTCAGAGTAGGGCGGGAATACTTAACAAGGCAATCAGACCCCCTGCGCAAGAAACACGGGGCTCGCGGCAAGTTGAAGAGAAGGGGGCGTCCCCCGCGCCGCCGGAATATGCATGAGCGGATAACTCGTTTACACGTTCGGCACACTCGCGAGCAGCCGCGTGCTCGCTCACGCACACGTACGCACATACGCACCCGGCCGCCGCGCACTTGCTGCGGGCCGCATATTTGCCTCGCAAATTGACCCGCTTCTGTTTACCGTGGGCTGCCCACCACGTCGCCCCAGTCCTGTCCGCCCTCGCAGAATTTGTTTCGCCAAATTAGGACGTGACATCACCGCAAATATTGCACAATATTTAACTTCTAGCGGCGATGTGTGTGAGGGGGAAAAGGGAAAATAAAGCGGGGATCTGTTTGGTCTCCAGCTCCTGGGTAAACCAAAATAAATAACGAAAATGTGCAGATGCAAATTGCCGATCGGTGTCCAGCGACCAATTGGAAACGCTGCCTGAGGGTGCTGTGCTCTGGCTAGCCCTGGGGGAGCGAACAGATGCAAATACAAGGAAGAAAATCAATAGCCTGCCACGGACAGCAGAATTCGTTATTTCGCGTGAATCCCACGAATCTTAAGCGAAGCCTGAAGTGCCCCATGCACAGAATTCCAGTGCAGCATATAGAGCTTAGCCAAGGTGGATCTTAATTTTTTTATGATGTTCTGCGAATGACACGTATTGCAAGGGTCCCCGGAAGCAATTCAGTTATGCGTATAACCGCAGCCGATTAAAGATAATGTTTATCTGTAACTATTACATTATTTCGTACTCGTAACAACACTTTTTGTAATCTCGAAGCGTAGCATAGATGCGTACAAGCGTACAAGTCAATGGTAGGAATAGAGCTCAAATATCAAGCACTGGAGACCATAATCCTTGTAAGTTTATTAAATCGAAAGATATGAAAGAAACTAGAGACCTAATGGTAAGTTATTAAACAGAAAATGGAAGATGTGTGGCTAAATTTCGTTTAAAAAAGCAACTATTTTAAGTAATTTTAATCGTGGTTCCTTTCATAAATTTCTGTACTCTGGAAAGTGTACTAGACAGCACGAAACCACGAGCAGTTTCATCTTGAAATAGACACATTTGGGCTGATGTGTGGAACAAACTGACTTAAATAACATTAATTTGAGTATTGCTCATCAGTATGGGATCCGTACCAGATCAGGTTGACAGAGGATATAGAGAAGATCCAAAGAAGAGCGGCGCGTTTCGTCACAGGGTTATTTGGTAAGCGCGATAGCGTTACGGAGATGTTCAGCAAACTCAAGTGGCAGACTCTGCAAGAGAGGCGCTCTGCATTGCGGTGTAGCTTGCAGTCCAGGTTTCGAGAGGGTGCGTTTCTGGATGAGGTATCGAATATATTGCTTCCCCCTACTTATACCTCCCGAGGAGATCACGAATGTAAAATTAGAGGTATTCGAGCGCGCACGGAGGCTTTCCGGCAGTCGTTCTTCCCGCGAACCATACGCGACTGGAACAGGAAAGGGAGGTAATGACAGTGGCACATAAAGTGCCCTCCGCCACACACCGTTGGGTGGCTTGTGGAGTATAAATGTATATGTAGATGTAGATTAAGAAAAAGAACTTGTATTACGATTTCGCTGGTGGTATAATAATACGCCGTGTGTTTGTGTGTGTGTGTGTGTGTGTGTGTGTGTGTGTGTGTGTGTGTGTGTGTGCTAGGTGGGTGAGTGACAGAAACTGTTCAGTGCTCAACTACGTACAGCTTCGTCCTAAGATTCAAAACAAATCTATATTGAGTGGAGTAACGAGTAAAATACAGGCGCAGCAAAACCTCGGGACTAGGTCGAGAGATTACTTCGTCATACGAGTGTTCCGTGGGTACAGTAATGCTGCAAAAGAAGACTGTATGCCAGTAACCGATGGTATCATCTAATGGCCCATTCTGTTAGTACAAATAGTCGAAAATAGGTTGGCAGCAGTTGCTGCCGGACAGGAGCAATAACAGGATGGCAATGGCGGTATTGTTCAGTGTCTGTATAGTCCAACGCCATGTCCCCCAGACTTGCATCAGACTATGCAGATACTGAACATTATCAACACTGTCGTCCTGTGTTTCAGGCCACAGTAAGGCAAAACAAAGAGAATAAGAAAGTTTCTCCCTGTGCGGAATCACGGGAATATGTACCTGCGTGGAACGTAGACACTGTGAGATATGGGAGGTTGGGTAGGTCCTAGAGGCGTGTACGGACAGCCAAACTGAAGCATAGTCTCAGCATGGACAAACATCAGTCAGTGACGGCAGAGGATTAAGATATCTACCTACAACTAACATTTGCGGTGATGCAACCCATAAAGAGACTGTGATCTCTTCCTAAGAACGTGTGGCACCGTTGCTGCTATCCTAATTAAGTTATTACACTGCAACGTACACGAATTGCTTCTTGAGAGGGGTGTGTATGCGAGATGACGTGGCACGAAAGTTATGTTGAACGTCCTTCAGAGGAGAATGTGCATGCAATAGCTCCATAAAATGTTCACTGGAATATTGATCAAATTATGGTCATTCTCTTCAAAGATGAGTCTGGTTTCACGTACAGCGCAGTAGTAGACGAGTTTCGATATGGCGGAAAACGATAACCCTTTATTAGCCATCAAACTACTGTGAAAGGGTTGCCTTCAAAAGAGGCAGTGCTTGTAAGAGAAATGATTTACCTTTAGATGTGTGCACAGATTCCAATGTCATATCATGTGAAACTAAACTGAGCCTGTCTACAATGAAGATTTCCACGATTTACGTGTGAGTGATATAGATGACTATTTTATTCCACGAAAACAAACCATTCAGTCCTCCGAGAGGCCCATACGATTGCCCACCTTGTGTCCAACATAGCATGTCCAAGAATACTCTGCCAATCTGTGTGGCCGAGCAGTTCTAGGTGCTTCAGTCCGGAACCGCGCGACCGCTACGGTCGCAGGTTCGAATCCTGCCTCGGGCATGGATGTGTGTGATGTCCTTAGGTTGGTTAGGTTTAAGTAGTTCTAAGCTCTAGGGGATTGATGACCTCATATGTTATCTGGCAGCCAGTTCTCGTCTGTTCTTGCAAGGGTGCAGTTGCTTTTCGGTTTTCACAATAGTTTACACAATTACTAATCCTGTTGTACGAAGCTGATTTCTGAGATGTATGCAGTCAGAATTTTTGATTTCTTATTCCTCCTTTAGGTACGTTAATATCCTCGTGTAAGTGATTAGCGAGTGTATATTAGTCATTTGGTCATTCGATACACCGATACGTCTTTGTTGTGTTTTAAAATTTGTGGGCCGGCCGCTGTGGCCGTGCGGTTCTACCAGCTTCAGTCTCGAACCGCGTGACCGCTACGGTCGCAGATTCGAATCCTGCCTCGGGCATGGATGTGTGTGATGTCCTTCCATTAGTTAGGTTTAAGTAGTTCTAAGTTATAGGGGACTGATGACCACAGATGTTAAGTCCCATAGTGCTCAGAGCCATTTTAACCATATTTTTGATTCTTTAGTAGGTGAATGTTCCAGCATTTTAGTTTGTTTTCTTATTGTTTAACTACATTATTTTTTCAATTAATTGCATGAATTGACTTTCGAAAGTCTGCAAGTAACCAATGTACTAAAAATAATTTACGTGGCGAAATAATCGGACGCCGAAGATAACTGTTTGGGGCAGAAAGTATAAGCATCGAATTAGCGTTCGCGAGGAGTGGAGTTGGAATCCCGACACAACTGATATATTGAAGCTTTAATTCAATAAATCACTGAAAGGGAATTGCAGGATGACTTTTTTTTTTTTTTTTTAACCCCGTCTGTAGCGGCCTCTTCCTCCACGGGACGTTAACTCCAAATCATCGTTTCTTTCTCTTCCTCGTCTTATTTAACCAGTCAAAATATTCAGCAACAGCTTGTACTTTCCACAGCTTTTAGAGACAGAGATTTTTCTTTCGCGCAGTGCACAAAACGACTGCGCAAACGCCCGCCCGAGGGCTGAACAGAAGGAGACAAAACGCAGCAATTCCGCGCGTAGCCGGGAAGCAATCTAAAGCCTTTCAGAGAAAGTCCAAGTGACAGAGGCATTTGTCGCAGCCGGCAGAGCGCAGCCGGCGAGAAGAAGACGTGGCCGGAGCGCCGCAATTAATAAATCTGCTCGCCGCTACGCGACGTGCGCGGGCTGCGGGTTGCAGGTCAGCCAGGGGAGGGCCCTGACAGCCGGCGCGCCGTGCACTATTAATTACCGCCGCTGCCTGCCGGGGGCGGGCGGGCGGCTTGCGTAATGACGGCCCTAACTCATCCGCCGCGCGCTCACGCCGTCTCACTCGACGACGGCCGCATGCGTCCGCCTCAGCTCCGGCCACCTACAGCTGTTACCGTATGTGGAGGGAAAAGAAAAGATTCAGATACTGTCTGTATACTTGACTACAGGGTGTATCTCAGATAAGGGGATATACAGACGAGTCTCAATTTTAGAAACGAATAAAAATACCAAAAACTATGAGGGTCGTTCCGAAAGTAATGCCTCCCATTTTTATTCATGGAAACTACAGGAGATACACTAATCACAAAAGCAGGCTAAATAGAGCAATATTTCAGCTACAGACTGTCATTTTTCCACATACTTACCATCATTCGTTATGAGCTTTTGTCAAAGATGAACCAAAGCCTGAATGCCGCGCTTCTAAAACTCGGAACCAGCTGAGGCTAACCACTTCCTTACAGCTTTGACAAAAGCATCCGAGTCTCGAAAATGTTCGCCACATAGTCCACCTTTCAAAGGCACAAAGCGTTGGAAGTCTGAAGGCACTAAATCGGGACTGTGCCGTGGATGTGGTAAGACAATCCATTCGAATTTAGCAATGAGTTGCGTGGTCGCAAAAGCGGTATGAGGCTTGGCGTAATCATGTTGCAGCAGAAAGTTGGTTTTCCGCTCTGGCCTTATCCTAGAAATTCGGGCTTTCAGTTTACTCAGAGCCGTCTTGTAGCGTGCTGAACTGACAGTTTCTCCAGGCTCCAAAAGAACCACACTCTAGCTGTCGCAGAAGACGCTGCACATCTCTTTGCCTGTAGAAACCCGTGTCTTGAATTTCTTCTTTAGCGGAGAATTCCTATGTTGCCATTCCATGGACTGTCTTTTGCTTTCATGCTCGTAGTGATGACACCACGTCTCATCTCCGGGGACGAATCTATTCAGAAAATTGTCACCTTCAGTTTCATATTGCTCCAGCAAACCCAGAAAAATTTCCATTCGATGAGTTTCTTGTTCTTCTGCAAGCATCTGCGGGACCCATCTCGCACCGACGTTGGAATAACCAAGATGATCCAACATTGTTACCAAGGAATTACAGCCGACATTCAACTTTGCACACAGTTCTCTGGTTGTTATCGGCTAAACAGTAGAGCTGAGTTGATCAAGACGCTCTTTACTGCGAAGAATGAGAGCTGTGCGGGATCGACCAGGCCGTGACTTGTCATGCACACCCCTTTCACCATCTTCAAAATGCCGTACCTATCGCCTCACATTGTTCACGTGTATTATATCGTCTCCTTACATCTTTATCTAGCGTCGATGGATTGTAACCGGCGCAATTTCTTCAGCCGTGAGGAACTCTATCACACATCGTTGTTTTATATAAGCGTCCATATCAGACTACCGCAGAACAATGATGTTATCTATAATAGTCGAACAATGCACATGCAGTTTATTGCTTACATGCATGTAGAAAACTTGTTCTGAGTTAAAGCTGTCAAACAAAGTTTTATGAAGAATAACATGCCACTGCCACACGACAGCTAACGTAGAAAACACTTTTCTGACGTATTTTAGCACGATGCGCTCTCCCCATACATAATACAAAAGTTTCGAGATGCATCTGCAAACTGCCCATCTATTAAACCTGAAAAGAACAAAATGTCGCAGAAGTTAGCCCTTTTTCCACATGCGACTATTCTGGGTTGAGAAGTGAAAGGAATTCAGTTCCATTAGATCGATAAATTCAGCAGATCGCAGTATGGCGTTTTAAAAAATGTAGCAGTCAATGTACCCAAACGACGTCTTATCAATAGTGCGCGACGCTTACCGTTACGCTACTAGCTGACACGTAGCTACAACACCTCCAGAACTCCACAACAATTCCTCCAGAACTTGCGCATTGCACAGGGCTGTGAAATAATGCATATGGCCGGATCTAGACTTCTGAGAGAGAGACAGTTGCAGCTTTTCTTTTGCACTCCACGACGTTTTTAACAAACATGTAGCGCAATAGAGCAGCTCATGTCGAAAGGAACACTTCCTGTTTAAATATCTGCATCCTACACTGTTGACTGTTCTGTGTAGGTGTCAGTTACGTTATTTTATTTCGGTGATTACAAAAGAGTCGAATGTATGCACTGGGTAGCCGAGGCAGCTAGTTCATGGTGATTCGGACAACCAAGTAAATGAATGTACTGAACATGCTGCAAACCATTACAGGGAGTCTGTGTGTCAGAATTCTCGTCCAGTGTGGCGCAACATTGTTGTGATAGAATAATGAATGATATAGCAGAGAATTTGGTGGTCAATTGGATTGATGCTAGGTTCATATACTAATGGTCCGGGTTCGATTCCGACTTCTGCTGATGATTTTTGGTAAGGAGAGACGGATTCTGTTCTCTTCTGGCTACGCCAAGTGAAGAAGGTATAATGGCATTGTGGTCTGAAATTCACGTTAAACATGATATTCCTTCTCTACCAAGTAGACGTTAGGTTGAACCACAATCAAGTCAGGAGTCGCGTCACGTAGAAGCTCTATCTGCAGTAACCTTTCTTATACTAGTTATTTACTTCAAGTGACGAAACAAACGCAATGTAGGGTCACAGGACACTTATTCCATCTTTTATTTGAGCTTCTGTATGTCGATAAAATTGGTTCTGATCTGGGAATGCAACTCAAACCGCCCTTAGCGCGGAATGATTCCTTCGTGACAATACAGCTCGACTGCAATTTGTTTGTTCAAAACTGCAGATTCCTCGACATCTCCACATATTGCGCGTGAAAGGGTTCGAATCCTGGCCCGGCACTAAAGCTTTCATTATGTATTATCGAGCTCTAGCATGAGAACACCTATCTGCTGGTGGGTAATAATTTTGGGTTTTAATGTATTTTCATTCGTTGTCAACACTAACTTTATTTGACGTTTTTGAGTCCCAGTGAGACACAGAACTGTTTGCGAAATCATTATAAATTCAAGGATGTTATTCCGAGCTGCTGGTGGAGGAAAAATTCGGTAGCTGACGTCACTTTGTGTGCAGTCAACAACGATATGTGTTGGGCTCGATTCCCAATCAGCACTGAAGTCTTCGTCATATTATTTTTAGTTGAAACATGCTCACATGTCACTGCTGGTATAACAAACCCATTTTTAACGTTCGTTTTCTCTAGAATATAACAGCGATAGGTGCCAGGTTGGAGTCCTGGGAAAGAAAAAATTAATGTTTCGTCTCGTCATTTCAGTTAAAACATCTAACTACTGCCGAGAAAATCCGATATGTCACAGTTGATTGTGCTTCGATGACAATCCAATTAAGTTCTGCGTTCGAATCCCTGTCCAACACAAAGTTTTACCTCACGGCATTTCAAGTAAATTACTTGTGAAGAAGCAATATTTAACATCTCTCGTAGTTCGTTAACAAGGACAATAGATGCTGGGTAGGAATTCGCGTCCGTTAACAATGTTCACGTTATGTAGTTTAAAGTTGATATTTGCTAACTGATACTGTCTGAAATCGAGGTATATCACTCTCTGTATGCCTTGTCAGGAATGACTGTTAGTTTCCGTCAGTCACGAAGTCTTTGCTTAGTCTGCATGAGCTGGGTTTGAATCCATATGCAGAACGAGACGGTTCGTCGTGTCATTTGAAGTTGACACATATTGTCAACTAGCTGCTCGTGAATAACTTAAATTTTCTTTGTCATTTTGTGTCAAATAATAAGCACGGTATGTTATTTTGATGAGGAAATCATGAATACTACGAACTTACTATGTGAATTACCTATCTTACGTAATAATGAGAGTGGTAACATTTCGTGTATGTCATTTATTGTAATAAATGTGAACTTACAAGCCTGAAGAACCTTCTTATCTGTGATAAGATGTTCCCTGATATTTGTAGTACCTTGGTATCACTTTACATCTTGAGTTATTGCGATACAGAGCAATGTTTTCTAATGGTGACTTGTTGGAACCATTTTCAATAGTCAAACGACTGTACCGAGGGACGATTAGAGGACCTGCTAGACAGCTGCGCTATGTGGGTTGCATTCGAATCAGGCGAAATGCAATTCAGGTCGTTCGGATACTTTTGACCACGACTGTACATCGGTCCTCTTAGTCTCCATGATCGACACAGGACAAGGGCTGCAGCGGGGGCAGTTTTATGGCTCTGACAATCACATGCCGGCCATTTTCGGCCTAGGAGCAATGCCTTATCATGAGGCCGGTGTAAAAGGGTCTTCTCGCGACGAACGTGCAGTCGCTGAGGAGGTGGGACGAGACTATGGTGAAAGGATAAGATTGTTGAGGCAGTGTCTTATAAGCGTCGCCAACATTCACACAGTGAAATGCACGGGGAAATACATGTCGCAGATAGGAGCTAACGGTCGCAGCAGTTCTCCGACAGATACACTGGTGTATTCCCGTCAAATATTACAGAGAGGTATAAGGTTGGCTGAGTTTGTAGAGGCAGGTGCGATTACCATTTGCTTTAGGAGTTTCTTCTGAACAGAGTACAAGCTGAAAGCAGTTGGCTGACAGCTTGATGACATCGGAGAGCGAGAGGTATTCTTCTCGAAATGAACACAGTGTTTCGCTGCAAGAAGAGTTTATGCTAATGAGGTGATGTTTGCTCTAAATTGAGCACTTGAGGCGACTCTCTGGCAGGATGTCGAAAGGCACACACTGCCAGATTGCTGTTATAGTACTCTCTGTCCAAGTATCGATAGGCACACTTGGCTATTTCAAACTGCTGATTTCGTGACTGGATCGGCATCATTCATTTCTCTGTGAATCAAGCCTCCACTCCTGACTTAAGAGCAACCAGAATTCTTGATTCTCGTCCGACATTCGACGAAAGTAGCTTCGACTCTTGGGAGTTTGCGGGTGCTGTTTCACGTCCTCTGTGTAGTCGGAATTTTCAGCTACGCTACGTATGTCCTCTGCAGCACTGCCGGCAGCAGTGAGCGGATCACCGCTGCAGAACTACACTTCACAACTTTCAGTTCGGTGATACAACCAACGGTTCGGCAGATAAGGAATCTTTAACAGTAAATGTGTAAAGTTCTACTTCTTTGCACACGCAGCCCTTTACTGTCATTGCCAGTCAGGCTGGAGGCTTTCTGAAATTCAGTGCCAAACAGTGTCAATCACGAAGTGGTTCCGACATATAAAGGGGACGCCATTACGAATCGACCATTTACCAATCTCAAATTTATCTTAATGAGTCCTACATGAGTACTTGTACAAGTTGCATATTATTTTTTGAGAGTTGTTTTTATAATAAATTACACAATAGATGGTTATTCACCTTTCCTAGGATTTGTCTCCAAGTACAGATCCTGACTAAGAGTGGTGTATTCAAACAGCTTCGGGAATTAAAGCACGCTTTACTTCCCATTGCAAGCTGCCAAAGGTAAGTCTAATTCAAATCACGCATTTGTTCAGGTTGCATTGACAAATACATACGCAGTTTGAGGGTCTAGCGCCAGAGGAGGAATGTGAGATTGGTCGAGGAGAATAGCCAGGAGTGGGGTCAGAGTTTCACTCGAAGTTGGCCCAACTAATCGCATATTCTGGATTGGTGGCTCGTCGCAGAAGTCCTTCCTGGTGTAGGCGAGGCGAGCCGGGCATGGCTACTTGGACGGATTAGAGCTGCACGGAGTAAGCCGCCTGTCGTTCCCGCCGTAGCGGCTAGCAGAGAGGGAGTACCAATGGATAAAGGAAGCTCTCACACCGACGACAGCTGGCTTTTTCTAGCGGCTTGATGGATTTTATTACGGGTGAGCAGTTTTGGAACTTTCCGTGTGGTTAACGTCATCGTGTGCCAGATTGTGGTCTTGTTGCAAGAAAGTTTGCTGTGCGCCCAAATCTTTCAAACTCTTCTGTGGTTTTCGCGGGCAGTGCCGTGTGTTCTGCTCCTCGTGTCACTGGCTGGTGTAGATCTGATTTTCCGTGGCCGTACAAGCATGTTTTACATATTTAAATTGTGTGCGGTGTAACTATGACTCCCTTAATGTTTCTGTTTTTTGTAATTGTGTTTTTAAGGACTGCTTTCTTTTAAATTTTGATGTTCATAAAACAGTCCTGCGATGCATACCCCGCTTTGTTCCGCATGAATGGATTGTCTGGTCAGAGTAATTTACAAGAAAAATCTATGAATTCATATTGCCCCCTTTTGATCTGTTGATCGGAGCTGCGTTTTGCTTGGTACTTTAACTCGTGGTGCAGCAAGCTCTACAGTCTATACGGCGATTCGAGTACGCGGGCAACGGATGTTGACATTTACCTCACTTGTTCAGGAACTTGACTTCTATTAAGCTATTAATTTTGATATTTCTTGATTAATTCAAGTTTAAAAATTTTTTTTAATTGCTGTCGTGTTAAGCTTTCAGTTCTTCTATAAGACCATGTGGGTTCGTTAAATCTCGGACACCTTGCTGTCAAATTTTATAAAGTGTCCATTTGTACCACCTGATTTTGTTGCAATTATTTTGACGGTCGCGTTTTGCACGCCATTTTGAACAACCCATGCGTCATTAGAAATTACTGCGAATTGATTGCATTCAATTTAAATTCAGCTGCTTTTAAGGAAAAGAGATCCTTGTGATTAATGATAGCATACAAAGTGTAAATCTGATCAGTTGTTATAACACACACCTCACTGTTATTTTACTCCTGTGGTTTAGAGTGAGATGGTGTCTTAATTCTTTGACCAGTCTATCATGTGAAGCATATCGACAACTCATCATGCCATTCCACCACACAGAAACATGCTGCATTTAGGTCCATGGTACACAGAGTACACTCCCTTGATTTAGAAGAAAACACCGTAAATAATGAGATAGACACAATAAAGAGCATTGCCATAAGCAATGGTTACACAGCCAAAACAATTGACAATGTAAGCAGACAAATACGCTAAAGTAAGACAACAAATGAACACACTGTGAAAGAAGAGAAAATATTCGCCAGTATCCCATACCTGGGCCTCATATCATAGAAAATCGCTAACCTTTTCTGAAAAACAAATGTAGCTAATAATAAGTTAGGAAATTTACTCACCTGTAACGTAATATCAAATACACAAAACATACAACAGCGGAGTGGACAATGTGTCATGCCCTAGTTGTCCTCCCTTCTATGTAGTAAAAACAGGCAGGAACTTCAAGACCCGCTTTCAAGGACACGTAAATGCTTCCAGGTTCAATAATTTCGAAAAATCAATCTTTTCACTACTGGAAACGAAACATGTCATCAACAGTCTTGAAAACAATTTGGTAGTACTACATATCGTAGCCAATGGTAAGACCCTGAATCTGTTAGAACAACTGGAGGTACACTTCCACAAAATCAAAGAACCAGAATCAATGTCAAATGAACAAACATATTTCGCAAGCCATAGTGATTTCAGTAATTTTAAAGACTTATTCAAAGTTATTTCCTGCATATGTCAATTGTTTAATAGTTATATCTTTAGCACTACGAAGAAATTCATTTTTGACAACACCATGTACAAAAACATCTGTGAAGTGTTTACAAACATGTATGTGCAAATGTGCCTCTTGAATGAAGTGACATGTACGAAAACGACGGAGAAAAGAATGTTTGCCCGTGCTAAAACGTTAAAAACGCTTTCTTTGGATTATGTGGTTAGTTTACACTGTTTATCTTTTACACTATTTTGCACATATTTTCCCCATTCGACTTACTAAATTCATAACCTATCATTAAGCCTTTTCGTGACAGGAATACTCATTTCACCTCATTCAAGAGAAGAAATGAAACATGTATTAAGACAAATTACATCTGATGATGGATCCAAAGGATGAAACGCATCGTGTATTTAATAAAACACGTTAAGTTGTGACTGAAGGCGTTTTCTAAATCCATCCTTCCGATGTATCAAATTTATTTGTTTCACAAATGGTTTCCCATCTCCGAGGCAGCCACGCGGCATCCCGAGCTTCAGTCACAACATTACTGATGATGTTTTGCTGCTGAGTATGCTCAAAATGTCCTCAATCGGCATATAATCCTGCGGAACGGATCGCCACACGTGTGTTATGCTCGCCACTGGAATGAATTCACAGGCAGTCATCCAGCGTACGTGACTTTGTGGTGTAGCTCGTGTCCTTCAGAGTTCCCCTCAAAAACAAGTCTAACGCCGTTAGAGCGCGAGATCTCGGTGGAAATTCAAACCTCTCTCGTCGGCCTATCAACCTCCCAACAAATATTTTATCCAGGAATCGCTACACGTCACGATGTTAACGTAACTATGCACCGCCTTGTTCAGAAAAACATCTTAATCTTGATACAGTTGACAAACAGCTGCTACAGTTCGTTCCTGCAACATGAGTAAAATATGGTACACATGTATAGTGCCTTCAGAAAGGAACGTCCCGATAAGTCCTCTAACAGATATACCACACCACGCTGATAACCCAGGAAGATTAACACCTCGTCCTTCAGCAACACGGAGTCTTTAATTGCCCAACACACACTTTTATGGCCATTAATGTTTCCATTTAACTGAAAACTCGCCTCATCAGACCAAACAGTTGCACGAGTAAACTTCTGAGTATCGCAAATCCATTTGCAAAATTCGAGGTGACTATGCGAATCATCTCCAATCGTCTCGTGAAACAACCTGTGAACGTAGGGTTTCCATTTCTCTTGCTTTTAAATGAGGTGAATTCTTAATTTTCTTACATATGATTCGCGCGTAGCTTGCCTTTGGACTTCTTTGGCGATCCTGTGAAAGCTTATACCGCTGCGTCCACGTCTCTTTCGTCCGCTACTGATTTTCACCTGCCACACCACACTTCCCTCACATCACACATACCGAGCGAGGTGGCGCAGTGGTTAGCACACTGGACTCGCATTCGGGAGGACGACGGTTCAAGCCCGTCTCCGGCCATCCTGATTTAGGTTTTCCGTGATGTCCCTAAATCGCTTCAGGCAAATGCCGGGATGGTTCCTTTGAAAGGGCACGGCCGATTTCCTTCCCCATCCTTCCCTTACCCGAGCTTGCGCTCCGTCGTCGACGGGACGTTAAACACCAATCTCCTCCTCCTCCTCACTTCACACACACTTCCTTCCTTATTAAATATGTCTCGTAATTTCATTGTTGTTACACGTGACGGTGAGCAATATCAAACTTAGCCCGCCATCGTCTCCGCACTTCTTTCAAGTTTACGCATGTAAAATAACCTCTTAAAATCCACAAATCTACTCTTTGGTCCAAGGACAAGTTTCTAGTCTTCATGTTATTTACGCACACAAATCACGAGAGCACCATGTAATTACAATCGGATTAGGTTTCCTCCACACCCCTTTATAGAACGCACTACATTTAAGGTCTTAATAACTCACCTAAAAGTGAGAAGCTGAGTTCCAAAGCATTCTTGTATCGATAGTAAGTCTTAAGATTGGTTGGATGTAGATCTTAACGCTAGGCCATCTCTTCAAGCCTCTTCATCTCTGAGTAACAAGTGTATGCTACATCCATTTGAATCTGCTTACTGGCTCTTCTCTTCAGTTTGTATCACCCAAACGTCCCTCCATTACCAAAATAACGATGGCTTCGTGACCCAGGACGTGTCTGATCAGCTAATCTCTACTTCTTGTCAAACTGTACCAAGAAGTTTCTTTTTTCCTCAGTTCGACTCAATAGCTCCTCGGTATTATTGGATCTATCCATCTAATCTTAAGCCTTTTTCTGTAACATCCGATTTTGCAAGCTTCTGTTTCCTTTCTTATCGACCACGTTTCACTTCCATGTAAGGCCACACTCCATATAAATGCCTTGAGAAAAGAGTTCTTAACATTTAAATTTATAACAATTGTTAACAGACTTCACTTTTTTTTTTAGAAATGCTAGTCTTTCTGTAGCCAGTCTGCATTTAATGTCATCTATACTTCAGTCATCATTTGTTACTCTGCGCCCCAAGTAGAAAAGCCCATCTACTACTTAAAAGGTCTCATTTTCTAATTTGATTCTGTTGGCATCATCTTATTTAATTCGACTGTTTTCCATCTGACCCCAACCACGGAAAAAGACTCTGTTCAATAATGGAGAAGGTAGTTTTCTCCAGACAACTGATAAAAGTATGACAAAGTTTGTAGAAAAACACCAACATAAGAATAGATACCAACAAATAGGTGACAGTCGGAATGGAGATAAAGCGGGGAGTAACGCAAGGATTTAGTATATCACCAACTATTCATCGTCTACATCGACAACCTGATTAGCGAATGGATGATGGACAAAATCCCTCAAGGTATTAGATTAGACGAGACAAATTTCGAAATACAATGCTTTTTGCCGACTGCCAGGTGAGAACACAGGGCAGTGAAGATAATTTACAAATAACGGTACATAGATTATATAAAATAAGCCTAAATTACAACATAAAGAAATCAGCAACGAAAACAAAAACAATGGCGTTTTTAGGAAAGGAACCTATAAGGACTGAGATACACTAAAGCGCCAAAGAAACTGGTTTACGCAGGCTTATTCGAGTACAGAGACGTGTAAACAGGCGGAATACGGCAAAGTGGTCGACAATGCCTATATAAGACAAAACATGTCTGGCGCAGTTCTTAAATCGGATACGGCTGTTACAATGGCAAGTTACCAAGATCTAAGTGAGTTTGAACGTTGTGTTACAATCGGCGCACGAGCGATGAGTCACAGCACCTACGAGGTAGCGATGAAGTGGGGAATTTCCCGTACGACCATTTCACGAGTATACCGTGACTATCAAGAATGCGGTAAAACATCATATCTCCGACATCGATGCGGCCGGAAAAGATCCTGCTTAAACTCGACCAACAATGGCTGAAGAGTATCTTTCAATATGGCAGAAGCACGACCCTTCCGCAAATTGCTGCAGATTTCAATGCTGGGCCATCTACAAGTGTCATCGTTCGTACGATTCAATGAAACATCATCGATATGGGCTTTCGGAGCCGGAGGCCCGCTCGTTTACCCTTGATACTGCATGCCATGCAGCTTTATGCCTCGCCTGGGCCCGTCATCGCTGACATCCGACGACTGGAAACATGTTGCCTGGACGGACGAGTCTCGTTTCAAATTGTATTGAGCTGATGGACGTGTACGAGTATGGAGAAAATCTCATAAACCTATCTACCCTCCATGTCAGCAGTGGACTGTTCAAGCTGCTGAAGGCTCTGTTATGGTGTGGGGCGAGTGCAGTTGGAGTGATATGGGACCCGTGACACGTCTAGATACGACTCTGACAGGTACCACGTACGTCAGCATCTTGTCTAATCACCTGCATCCATTCATGTTCACTGTACATTCCGACGGACTCCGCACGTCCAAAATTGCTACAGATTTGCTTCAGAAACACTCCTCTGAGTCAACAAACGTGCTGTAGCTGAGCTCCGGTTGAAATGTCGAGAGAAGTTGAAAATACCAGGCAATATAGTACTTAATATTCGACTTCCATTGATTATAAATACAGTACATCACCAGTATAAGTAAATGCTGCCTTCTACCCATTCGATAATATATGGCATTATTAGACTAGAAGCTGCCATACCTTGATGTCTACCGTAACGTAAACTTCTGCTAGTCTGTGACAAATACTGCATTATCTTTTCTAAGAAAATTTAGTTCACGGTTTTTTTCTCTTTTTACTTGTTCCACATTTGTGACGACCACTTCACAAACTACAATTAAATGCAAGAATATTAATTTTTTCATTCTACAATAGTCTGTTTCATTATTTTCCTGACATGTAAGTAACGTTATCCACATTTCTGATTTATCGAACGAACTAAAAATCATATCAAACGTAAATGAATTTTGTTAGTATTGAGTATTTACAACTTACTTCTTCCTACTATGACATTACATCTTTAATGCACCGAGTCAAGAGATAAAATGTCTTTTGCTTACAAAGGATCATTCCGAAGTGTCAATAAAAGAACTTGATGAAACTTGGCAGGCGGACCTCCTCACGCAGTAGGAAACCACTGCAATCAGCCACCTGAGTACTGGCGGGAAAACCACAGCACAACATTTATATGGTATGGAGGAAATGCCTGGGCCCCTCTACGGTTCACAACCGTAGTTGTAACTCGGAACCTGCTCCACACAAGGTTGAACACCTTTGACAATCAACCATGGAAGGAAATATTTTAAGGAAAATTCCACCGCCTGGCAACATCCAGGAAAGACTGCATTCGGATACGGTTGGCAGTCACTTAAAAGATAACTTTGATGAGTCGGAGCATCTGAAAATAGCAAAGAATGACAGCAGACCGAAACTTAGACTCAAGACAGGACAGATAAATGACACAGCGACACTCAGTACAAATTCTCTTATTCATCCAGGTAAACTCAAAATTTTGTCAGCTGAAATGGATCGACAGGAGATTCTGATAACCGGACTTCAAGAATGAGAAACACTGATCAGGAACCAATGGAATCATGAGGATATAGAATTTACAAGGGAATACCAGGGAAAAGAGCAATGAAGCAATGCCCACAATTCGGAACAGGATTCGTGGTTAACCTCAAAATGATAAATTCCATAATAGAATTCAAATCACAATCTCCTAGGCTGTCAACATTAACTATAAAAGCGCCAAATAGAACATACACAATAACAAATGAACATGTCCCAACTAATGACATAAACAATAGAAAAGACCACAGAGAAAAAGAAAATGTAGATTGATTTTGGGAGCTTTTGAATCAGACAGCAACAAACATCAACAAGTTCACACCAAAATTTTAATTGTAGACGATAATGCCCAATTAGGAAGAGAAAATAGATACAGAGATGTCATAGGGAAATGGTTATCTCAAAGAAGAACAAACCAGAGTGGCATGAGATTGGTGGTATTCTGTAGAAACAATGACATGATCTCAAAATCAACATATTTCATGAGAAGACCAAATAAATTTAAAACCTTGAAACACCCAGACTGGACATAAGGAGAATAGCAGTAGGATCATGACTGCATGTATAAGTACTACCACATGGAAATCTACAATGTGAAAGTCCTGAGAGGAACTGACATCGCATCAGATCATTACCTGATAAAAATAAAAAATTATGTTCACCCCACTGAGACAGAAAAAATTGCATCTTAAACTGAAGAGAACCTGTGATCCTCATAAATTGATAAATAACGAGAAATAGGAAGAAAAAACTAGAAGTATAAAAATAAGAGATCACCTGAATGAAATAAATTCCCAATTGAGACAAATATCTGAGCAAGTAGCCCCAATAAATCCTAGGAAAAAACACCAGTGGTGGAATGACGAATGTGATATAACAGTGGAAGATGGACACCACGCCTGGTGAAGGTATCAGAGTCAAAAAACAGAAGAATCTTACTTGGAACTCACAAAGCAAAGAAACATGACTCAAAAAACAAGGAGGGTTAAACGTCAACATCAAAAAGATATATTTTCTATGATAAAATAAATATTAAGAAAACAAACTCACAAGATTACTACAAAACGTTTAGCAGACAACTTCAAAGATATGATCCCCCAACACTAGTGCTATACGATAAAAACAATAAGATGGCCCATAGTGATTAAAAAATTCACAAATTTTAGCAGAAACATTTAACAAATTACTAAGTTGCGATCCTCTTGACCATCTTGAAATAAATACAGAAACTCCAATAAAAAGCCTCACCAGAAAATGTAAAACCCACCGACAATTCACGAAGTCTATTAAGCTTTGAGCGAGCTCAGGAACTACAAAGCAAGTGGAGAACATCAAACATTTACAGAACTCTGAAAATACGCAGCAGAACCCGAGGAGATATCATTACATCAATGCATAGTTAAAATCTGGATCGGGGAAGAACTACCAGAACAATGGACTACAACTACCATACACCCATTACACAATAAGGAGAAAAATCAAATCCAGAAAACTACAGAGGGATTTCCCTATTGGACTGCACTTATAAATTATTGTCAAGAGTTCTCTACAATCGCTGTAAAGATCAGCTTGAAAAGGAGCTAGGAGAATACCAAGGAGGATTTAGGCCACGGAGCAGTTGCCCAGAACAGTTCATCACATTAAAATTAATAATGTATGCGTACAGAAGAAGACAAAAGTAACTAGTCATAACCTTTGTAGACTTAAAAAAAGCTTATGATTGCGTCCACAGATCGTCTATCTGGATATATTAAGAAATTCTGGACTTCCCCAAATTAATGAAAATGATAAAATTAACCCTTACAAACACCAAGTCCAAAGTAAAATGGAGAGGGGAGCTATCTCAGTCATTTATGACTAAAACAGGGTTAAGACAAGGAGATGGTCTATCATCACTGCTTTTCAACTGTGCTCTTGAATACTTGATGAGAGAGTGGTACAAAGAGAATCCTAAAAACATAACAATCGGAACCAAGAAAGATGATATGAGCCGAAATTATTTGGGTTTCGCAGATCACTAGGCATTACTAGCTAACAATGTACAGGATGCTAGAAATCAAAAATTGAGCCTGCAAAATACAGCGCAAAAGGTAGGACCCCAGATATATTTTGAAAAGACCGAGATGATGGTAAAAGACCTGCTAGTAATAGACTACATAACAGTAGACATCAGAAAAATTAAAATAGTGAAGCAATTTAAAGATCTTGGAGAGACTATAACACACATTTTTGATGAAAAACCTGCATGGCAAGAAAGAACCAATAAAATGATAAAAGCTCAAAAACTAACATGGTCTACTTACTATAAGAAATGTCTATCAGTTCAAATAACATTGAAACACTACAACACGGTGGTTTAGCCAGAGGTAATATACGCAAGCAAGACTCTTTTTAAAGTCACTCAGAGAAACGGAGTCGACTAAATACTAAAGGTAAAGAGAAGAATAGCTAGAACGTGCATAAATAAAAAATACCAGAAGGAAGGACAATGGTGGATAGTGCCAAATGAAGTAATATCCAGGGAACTGGAGCGCAACACAGGTACTATATGTAAAAAGAAAATTTATTTCTTTGGCCACATAATGAGGACACCAGAAGCCAGATTAGATAGAAAAATTATGCAGAAACTGTGGAATCTGAACCAACACCTAGGATGGATCAAAGAAATTAAAGAGAATATGAGAGAACCAGATACAACCTTGGCTGATCTGCAAAATGAGACAGAAAATCTCAAGAACCTGAAAGGCAAGAAAATAAGATTTAATCCAAATGTAGACAAACGAGACACAATGTAAAAGGGATTTACAGATAAGGAAAGACAGGAAAGATCAGAACAAATGAAAAGATACTGGGCAGTTAAGAAAGAAAGAAACATGCGCTTACTGAAGAAGAGGACCAGGAAATGATTTACTAAAGTGGCCTAGTGAGGCCATTAAAGCAATATATATATATATATATATATATATATTGCCCCCTAAAAGAAAAATGGAGTGCAAACAAAGAATGTACATACAAACTTACACACACATATTATATATATATATATATATATATATATATATATATATATATATGTGTGTGTGTGTGTGTGTGTGTGTGTGTGTGTGTGTGTGTGTGTGTGTGTGTGTGTGTGTGTAAGTTTGTATGTACATTCTTTGTTTGCACTCCATTTTCCTTCTAGGGGGCAAAACAAGCTCTAAAATATAATTTGGCATATTACATTTAGAGGGAATATCTTAGAAACAACGGCGTATAAAAAATGTTTCTCATACAAAAGCTAATATGTAACTAACGTTCTTGAAAACTGTAGAATTGAACTTTATAACAATTTGAAATTTCCACCACCATTAATTAATTTTGAAAAATTAAAACTTCTGTTACAACATAAACTAAAGAACATTTCAAGCTACATACATCCATGTGTAATAAAGCTGGCTTCCGAAATATCATTTTTGGAAAATAAGCTGTGCACAAAGTGCTGCTGGAGAACTTTCACCATACCTAATTAAAATATCTAAACATTCATTATTACTGTACTTATTTATGTCACTTATATTTGTTTGATATTTTAAACTGTTATTTTACGTTTTCCTTTCACTTCTGTTCTTTTATTGTTATTTCAGTTTAGTGTTTCACTTATGTGCATTTTTAACTTAAAATCATTACTATAATAACAATCTATAAATACATGCTTAAAACACAACGTTCTCTGATACAATTTCGTCATATAATATACACGACAATCAATACTACACAAAACAAAATTGAGCAGGATTTCAAACTGTTGCAGATGACCCTCTAAATATCCTGATTTGTTTCAGGAATATTTTAATACATTGGTAAGATTGTCGAAGAGATTTGATTACTTACTGGTGACTGCAGCTTGATCATATTTTTTCTCAAGTGGAGATTGGCATCATAATTATTCAACACAACTAGATCTGAAAGTATTGTCGCAGCATTCTTCCAATATCGAAAGCAACTTGCTTACTTGGTGATCCCAAAGGTCTCGACAGTACAGGTATAGTCGTGTAATGTATGCAACTTTCAATGCTTGAAAAAATTAATGATTCGATTTCCAGATCTACTTCTGTTGAATGGTTATGATGTCAATCTTCACTTGATAAAGAATATAAACAAGCTGAAATCACTAGTATATAATCAATTCTCTTCACAAAGACTTACCAATGTATTGAAATATGCCTGATGCAGATCACTTTATTTAGATAATCACCCACGACAGTTTGAGATCCTATTGAATTTTGTTTATATTGTGTTCTCTGATGTGTATATTACCTGAAGAAATTGAGTAAGAATACGTTGTATTTAAGCATTTATTCACAGATTACTGTTACCGTAATGAGTTTCAATACGTAATTGAAACGTGAAACTAAAACACAAAAGAATGAAAGTGAATGTAAAACGGAAAATAACAATTTAAAATGTAAAATGAATACAAGGAAAATAAGCAACTAGGCAAATAATGAATGTTTAGTTAATTTAATTATGTATGTCTAAAGTACTGTGACACCACATTGTGTACAGTTTATTTTCCGAAAACAGTATTTCAGAAGCCAACTTTTTTACACAAGGACGTATGTAACTTGAAAGCATTTTTCATTTACGTGTAACAAAAGTTTTCCAGTTTCAAAATTAGTTAATGATGATGGGGTGTATAGGAAAATGTCAAATTATTGCAGAATCCGATAATACAGTTTCCAAGGATGTTAATTACTATTAAGTTTCATACAAGCAAAATTTTTAATGTATCATCATTTCTTAGGTATTTCCTTCTAAACTAATATCCCACATTACCTTACTGGGTGTGTTTTACTCCTTAGAAGATAAGTCGGGCACAATAAAAAAAAAAATGTATAGCTCCCTTTATACACCCGCCAAGTTTCATCAAGATCGTTCACTGACACTTGGGAATGTTCCCTCGTTAGCGAGAAATGGCTCCGACGCAGACAATGTGCGATGAGGTTCCTACATCTCTGTGTCAACTCAGCAGAGACGTCTCCACGCCGAGATACGTTAACATATTCCGCAGGGAGCTTCTCATTATAGAACAGACGCCTACTGCTCGCGTTTGCTTGGCGTGTTGAATGGCTGAAGTTACCTCGGAATATGCTGAACATCATGGAACAGCAACCTACCGCTATCAAAGGATCGTAGATAGAATTATTTCAATAAGCAGTATAAGATATGCGAGCCATGGCACGCACATTAAAGCGTAATGATCCTTTACTGACATCCTCGTAGAGAAACAGGTGCCGATAGGGTCACTACAGTATTCAGTACGTGATCTCATACTTTTAAATATCTTAATAGAGTCGCTGCAGAAAAGATCAAGGAAAACAGCTGCTGTACATGACATCACGACTTTCTCAGACTACCCGTAATGATTCCATCAGAATCTAGAATCAATCTGGAAGCAAATGGTAAAGCAGCTCTAGATGTAATACGTAGTGTTTCGAGGAAAGCTGTAGAATCTCATATCAAAAGACTGCATAAATCTCCCTGAAAAGTAAACTGCATACACAGAACATCATGCAGCAAATAATGGTGAATTCACAACTGGAAAAAGAGAGTGAAGATAGTTAGGCGTTGCGTTGGAACGATAAATAGATTTCTTACGAGCATGCAAACAAAAAGTGTTAGAAATTTACGAAAATCATGAATAAAATATTGGATGTCAGATCATATTCCGGCAACAATTAAAACCTACAGGGCACATCAAGGGAAATTAAGTACCAGTGTTGTGCGTCTTGAAGTCTGCGCGTAGACACACAAGCTCAAGCTAATGAGATCTGGAATGACTCTTGGTCGTATTTAAAGAAGTTTATTCCATGCTTCTTATACGTCTTGTGGTTCATATTAAATCAACGCTGCAGTCGTTACAAAAACAGAATCAACGTTACGTGTAGGATATTACTAAAACACTGAGTCATTAAAAGAGAAAAGAGGAAACGAAGAAACTGTGCTTGGAATCACTTAACGAAAGAATGGCGACATACATATGAGGAGGATGTTCAACAAGCTGCAGCAAAATGTCGAAGAAAGGGAAACCATGGCCCAGACAGATGTGACACAAGGTGTGATACACTGTCTGTGAGGAGAGCCACAAAAAGAACAGAATTCACAGTGCGTGAATGCGAAGATATCTGAGCGGCAGAGAAATATGGTAATGCTGCCGGTGCACATCAAGTAAGGCTGCGTTTTATAAGAAACCAACCTTTGTGGGAACTCTTAATGAAATACATGCTAAACATTTAAGAGCAGCAAGTAGGAGAACTTCACCGCCAGGAGACCTAAGAGCTTAGATGTCTAGTACACGTAATGACAAGGATATCGAATAACACATATCGACAGCAAGAAGAAATACACAACACGATACGGCAGAACAGAGGATATTAGCAGTAACTTTCGGCATGTAGCCAACTGTATGTTGTAGTCTTGCGAGACGGAAGCCAACAATACTAGAAGAGACGAACCAGTTATACAAGAAATTACTTCATAAACCACACGTCCTCCGCCTACAAACATGGGGTATGAATGTATTTATATTTTTATTCCTAATTTTATTTGCTTATTTAATTTTTCACTTTATTCTTGATTTACTCCTATTTTTATTGTTTTTTATGCCAACGAAATCGTAACATTCTACGAGACGGAACATGAGGTGCTGGAAGTCTTAATGTAATAAGAACGCAGGTGAATCAGGAAATGGAAATGCGAATGCTAAATCTAGATTTAATAGGAAGCTGTGAAGTGAAATAGAATTTCTGATCCAAATGGGAGTAAGATTCATCATTAATATGACGCTAGGGCAAAAAGTGAGCTACAGTTCAATGACAGAATTACTTTCACCAAAATAAGCAGCAAATAGACAACAAAAACAAAAGCTCAGTTATACGCACCGACGTCATAAGTAGAAATTACAGAGCAACAAAAAGTTTATGAGGATACTGAAAGTCTATTTCAGTTTGTAAAGAAGATGAAAATGTAATAATCGTGGGTTAGGATAACAAATTCCTAGAGTCTGGAGGCTTGGTAGTAGGAATGAGATAGGAGTAGGACTAAGTAAATTTTGGAATAAATTTCTGCTAGTAAGAGCGAATGCTCTGTTTAAAGATTTCAAAACACTTGGAGAGAGATTAAAAATACCAGCAGGATACATTAAAATCAGACAAAGACTTCAAAACAGCTACTCGATTGTAATGCATACCACAGAGGCTGAGAGCACAATTTAGTAATCATGAAGAACAGGATAATGTGCAAGGGAATCGTCAGGAAGAATGAATGTGTAACGAAGTGATATTTTTAAGTACTGCCGAATAATGAGGCCTTATTTTTTGTGTCGATTCTCTTAAACATAACTTCAACCTCATAAAGTCTCAATCATCGTATAAAAATTAGGTTACCGAAGTGTTCAAGAAAGACGACGTGCGTTTAAATTTGTCTGAGGCTGAAGATACAGTGTTACCAAATCAGGCAGTTCAGCTGAAGAGAAATGATCATTTCTAAACAGGGTAGAAAGAGGATTTGGATGGGCAAATACAGGTACATGGAGGAGGAGGAGGATGAGAAGGAGATGGAAGTAAAGAGAGAGGGGGTACGAAATTAGCACAGAGAGAGACGGGAGAAAGAGGAGAAGTTATGATATAATTAAAGAAGGAGGGGGAGGGGGATTGGCGGGGAGAGAGAAGGGGAAGGGGAAGGAGTTAGTATATCATTATATCCAAGTGCCATAAATGAACTGGCAGAAAAAATCGCACCAACAAAAAATAATTAATGTAGAATGATGAAATTTTGCGAAAGCATTTTCCGATGTAATATATGTAAGTGATTAACACTGCATGATCACAGGTTAATTTACGTGAGGACTAAGAATTGCAGATATGTAATGCTGGTGCATCAACAACCGGTGTAACTGCCAGAACGTTGAATGCAACTATGCAAACATGCATTCATTGTGATGTACGATTGCCGGGTATCGCTTTGTGGGATGAAGTTGCAAGCCTGTTGTACTTGTTCGATCCACACAGGGACAGGTAATGCTGTTTATGGATGACGATGGAGTTCTCGTCCGATATGTCCCTTATGTGTTCGGTAGGAGACAGATCTGGTGATCGAGCAGGCAAAGACAACACACTGTAGAACGTGTTCGATTACAACATCATAATATGGAAGAGCGTTATCCTGTTGGATAACACGCTCTGGAATGCTGTTCATGAATGGCAGCGCAGTAGGTAGAATTACCAGATTAACATACAAATTTTGCCTTTCAGAGTGTGTGAGATAACTATGATAGTGCTCCTGCTGTCATACAAAATCGCACCCCAGAACATAACTTCAGGTGGTTGCAGGCCCTCAAACTGGCTTCCTCCTAACCAACACACGACCATCATTGGCAGTGCGCCAGAACCAGCCTCCATCAGAAAACACAACAGACCTCCACCCTGACCACCAGCGAGTTGTTGCTTGACACCACTGAAGCAGAAAATGTCGCTGGCTTTGGTCAGTGGAATGCACGCTACAGGACGTCTGGTTTGGAGCTGTCGTTGAGCTAACCGATTTGTAGCAGTGTGGTGCCAACTGATGCTAAAATTTCTGCTGCAGATGCAGTATGACGCACCAGAGCCAAACGCCGTACGTCATCCTTCTCTATTGCGCCACGTGGCCGTCTGAAGCCTGGGCTTCCCGTGGCCGTACGTTTCTGTGACCACCACTGCCAGTAATAATGTACTATGGGTACATTCCTGCGAAGTCTTGCTGCAATATCGAAGAAGGATTTTCTCGCAGCCCCATTACACAAAATCGTGAGGTGCTTATTTTGACGTCGTTGTCGCCTTAAAGGCATTCTTGACGATCATCAACTCGGTTAGACCGTCAGAGAAAGCAGATCACTAGTTCCTGCTGCTATTAAGGCGAATACACCGTTCGTTTATTACATATTTTTACGAGCTTTAAACAGAAGGAGTGCAGTAATGGATAGGAACTGTGATTGTTGTGTACAGATGCGAGCTGAGCTGGCGACCTTTCTCTAACAGTGTCAGGCAAAGTTGGCTTCCGTCACACAGCTTAAGGCTGCTGCCAAGGTGAGTCACTGTGGGGGATCGGACTCGGGGATGCGAGGGACGTCGAGCACGCCCCACGTGTTCTCCGATCAGTCCACTGCTGTGACCTCCCCGGGTACTGCCTGCACTGAGGTTGACCCCTCACCCGTGGTCGAGTGGGAGATCATTCCAAAGTCTGGCAGGCAGTGAAAAACTTCCCGTGGGGCTGATCGGAGGGCTTCCCCAGTTGGTTTGACGAACAGGTTTTGCGCGTTATCTGTGGCTGACGATGTCTCTGAGCCGGATGCAGTCGTCCACCCAATTCCAGAGGAAGCTTCTCGGCCCACAAGGTCTGGGAATTCACAGAGGTTGGATTTGCTGGTAGTTGGGAACTCCAACGTTAGGCGCGTGATGGGGCTCCTTTGGAACATGGCTGCCAAGGAGGGAAAGGAAGCTAGTGTGCACTCTGTGTGCATCCTGGGGGGAGTCATTCCGGATGTGAAAAGGGTGCTTCCGGATGCCATGAAGAGTACAGGGTGCAGCCAACTGCGGGTGGTGCCTCATGTCGGTACCAGTGACGTGTGTCGCTTTGGATCGGATCAGATTCTGTCTGGTTTCGGGAGGCTAGCGGAAATGTTAAGACTGCCAGTCTTGTTTCCGAGATTAAGGCGGAGCTCACCATTTGCAGCATCGTGGTCCCCTGGTGCAGAGTCGAGTGGAGGGTCTGAATCAGGGGCTCAGGCGGTTCTGTGACCGTGTAGGCTGCAGATTCCTTGACTTGCGCCATCGGGTGGTGGGTTTCCGGATTCCGCTTAATAGGTCAGGAGTCCACCACACACAGGACGCGGCTACACGGGTAGCGGGGGCTGTGTGGAAGGGACTGGGCGGTTTTTAGGTTAGAGGGTCTAGGGGACCAACAGAAGGGGCATCCGTCAAAAAGTGGGGAGGTAAAACACAGTAAGGTGGTGGTAGAAACGATTGGTATTGTAGTTGTAAATTGTCGTAGCTGTGTTGGGAAAGAACCAGAGCTCCAAGCCCTAATAGAAAGCACTGAAGCTCAAATAGTTGTAGGTACAGAGAGCTGGCTAAAGCCGGAAATAAGTTCAGCCGAAATTTTTTCAAACGATCTAACGGTGTTCAGAAAGGATAGATTAAATACAGTTAGTGGTTGAGTCTCATTTCAAATTAGTACAACCTCCCCCCCCCCCCCCCCCCATACAGTTATAGTCGGTGGAAACTTCAATCTACCCTCGATATGCTGGAAAAATTATGCATTTAAAGCCGGCTGCAGGTATAAAACATCATCCGAAATTGCACAGAATGGTTTCTCAGAAAATTATTTTGAACAATTAGCCCACTCGAAGCGTAAAAGGTTGCGAAAGTTTACTTGACCTTTCAGTAACAAATAATCCTGGACAAATAGTGAGTGTTGTGACGAATACAGGGATTAGCGACCACAAGGCAGTTGCTGCTAGGCTGAATATCGTAACATCTATAACCATTAACAAGAAACGCAAAGTATATCTATTTAAAAAATAGCTGATAAAAATGCTCTTAACGCCTTTTTAAGAGACAGTTTTCACTCCTTTCGATCTGATCATGTAAGTGTAGAAAAGTTGTGGAATGTTTTCAAAGGAATAGTATCAACAGCAATTGAGAGAGGTATACGACATAAATTAATAAGTGATGGTACTGATCCCCCATGGTACACAAAACAAGTCAGATCGTTGCAGAAGCTACGAAACATTCATGCCAAATTTAAAAGAACGCAAAATCCCCAAGATTGGCAAAGTTTTACAGAAGTTCGAAATATGGCGCGTACTTCATTGCGAGATGCTTTTAAGAATTTCCACAACGAAATTCTGTCTAGAAATCTGGCAGAAAACCCAAAGAGATTCTGATCATGCATAAAGCACACCAGAGGCAAGGCACGTTCAATACCTTCACTGCGCGATAACAACAGAGAAGTCACTGATGACAGAGCCACTAAAGCAGAGTTATTAAACACGGTTTTCTAAAACTCCTTCACCAAAGAAGACAAAGTAAATATTCCTGAATTAATCAAGAACAACAGCCAAAATGAGACATAGGAGTAGATATCCTCGGCGTAACAAAGGAGCTTAAATCACTTAATAAAGACAAGGTCTCTGGTCCAGGTTGTATACCAGTCAGGTTCCTCTTAGAGTATGCTGATAAAATAGCTCCATATTTAGGAATTATATACAACCACTAGCTCACAGAAAGATACGTACCTAAAGACTGGAAAATTGTTCAAATCACGCCAAAACCCAAAAAGGGAAGCACGAGTAATCCGCTGAATTACAGGCCTATATCACTAATGTCGATTTGCAGTAGGGTTTTAGAATATATACTGTATTCCAACATTATGAAGTACCTCGACGAAAACGATTTATTGACATATAGTCAGGACGGATTCAGAAAATAGCGTTCTTGTGAAACACAACTAGCTCTATATACTCATGAAGTAATATGTGCTATCGACAGGGGATGTCAAATTGATTCCATATTTTTAGATTTCCAGAAGGCTTTCGACACCGTTCCTCACAAGTGTCTTCTAATCAAACTGCGTGCCTTCGGAGTATCGCCTCAGTTGTGCGACTGGATTCGTGATTTCCTGCCAGGAAGGTCACAGTTCGTAGTAATTGACGGAAAGTCATCGAATAAAACATAAGTAATATCCGACGTTCCCCAATGAAGTGTTATGGGCACTCTATTGTTCCTGATCTATATTAACGACATAGGAGACAATCTGAGTAGCCGTCATAGACTGTTTGCAGCTGATGCTGTCATTTACCGTCTTGTAAAGTCATCAGATGATCAAAACGATTTGCCAAATGATTTAGATAAAATATCTGTATGGTGCGAAAGGTGGCAATTGACCCTGAATAAAGAAAAGTGCTAAGTCATTCACATGAGTACTGAAACAAATCAGTCGGCCGCGGTGGCCGAGCGGTTCTAGGCGCTTCAGTCCGGAACCGCGCGACTGCTACTTAGGTTCGAATCCTGCCTCGGGCATGGATGTGTGTGATGTCCTTAGGTTAGTTAGGTTTAAGTAGTTCTAAGTTCTAGGGGACTGATGACCTCAGATGTTAAGTCCCATAGTGCTCAGAGCCATTTTTAAAACAAAGCAGCTAAGTTTCGATTACGCGATAAGACACACAAATCTGAGGGCTGTAAATTCAACTAAATACTTGGCGATTGCAATTACAAATAACCTAAACTGGAACGATCACATAGATAATATTGTGGGCAGAGCAAACCAAAGACTGCGATTCATTGATAGAACACTTAGAAGGTGAAACAGATCTACCAAAGAGACTACTTACACTACGCTTGTCCGCCCTATTCTGGAGTACTGCTGTGCGGTGTTGGACCCGCATCACGTGGGACTGACGGATGACATCGAAAAAGTACAAAGAAGGGCAGCTCGTTTTTTATTATCACGAAATTGGGGAGATAGTGTCACAGACATTATAAGTGAATTGGAGTGGCAATCATTAAAACAAAGGCGTTTTTCGTTGCGACGGTATCTTCTCATTAAATTTCAATCACCACTTTTCTCCTCCGATTGCGAAAACATTCTGTTGGAACCCATCTACATAGCGAGAAATGATCATCACGATAAAATAAGGGAAATCAGGGCTTGCACGGAAAAATTTTAGTGCGAGATTTTCCCGCGTGCCGTTCGAGAGTGGAACGGTAGAGAGACAGATGAAGGTCATTCACTGAACCCTCTGCCTGGCACTTTATTGTGAATAGCAGAGTAATCACGTAGATGTAGACTACGTCCTTTCTCAAAGATAAAAAGAGCTCACAACCATAAAAGCGTCTACTTGAAGCAAAACTGACGTGCATTCTCAAAGTGGCGCTACTAGCGCCACCTTTATGTGACTGGCATAAAATCTGAATACACATCGCCTTTCAGATGTAGAAATATGCCTGTCAACTTTCGCTTACATCCTGCAACTCCTTCTTCTTAAGATTTTTTTTCCGTTAGTGTATATGGCAACTGGAGGGTCTGGCCAGTTATAGAAAATTACTCCATCATCTGCTGTTAATATGCTTTTACATAATATAGCATTGTGAAATTAAATATATCTGAAACGTGTCCTTTATGTTTTCTCTCTTTTCCTTTTAACCAGACTGAGACACAAGAACGCGTGGCCAGGTATAGATAGTTGTTGTTGTAGTCTTTAGTCCAAATACTGTTTTGATGCAGCTCTCCATGCTACTATATCCTGTGCAAGCCTCTCCATCTGCGAGTAACTAATGCAACGTACATCCTTCTCATCCTTCTGAATCTGCTTCCTGCATTCATCTCTGTATGAATATTTTGGTTACCCTCTACAACTTTACGGCCCCCCTCCCCTCCCCTCATCCAACCAGTACTAAATTGGTAATCGCTTGATACCTCAGGATGTGTCCAACCAACCGATCCGTTCTTCTGGTCAGTTTGTACCACTAATTTCTCTTCTCCCAAATTCAGTTCAGTGCTTGCTCATTAGTTACATGATCCACCCTCCAATCTTCAGCATTTTTCTGTAGCGCCACATTTCAAAAGCTTCTATTCTCTTCTTATCTAAACCGTTTATCGTCCATGTTTCACTTCCATACATGGCTAAACCCCATACAAATACTTTCAGAAAATCTTCACTTAAATCTCTACTCGATGTTAACAAATTTCTCTTCTTCAGGATAGCTTTTTTTGTCACTGCCATTCTATATTTTGTATCCTCCTTTCTTCGACCGTGAACAGTTATTTTGCTTCTCAAATAGTAAAACTCATCTACTACCTTAAGCGTCCCGTTTCCTAATCTAATTCCCTCACCATCACCTTATTTTATTCGACTATATTCCGCTATCATCGTTTTGCTTCTGCTCATATTCATCTTGTATCCTCATTTCAGGATACTCCCCATGCCATTCAACGGCTCTTCGCAAGACCTTTGCTGTCTGACAGAATTACAGTGCCATCTGCAAACCTCGAAGTTCTTATTTCTTCTCCTTGGGCTTTAATTCCTACTCCAAATTTTTCTTTTGTGTCATTTACTGCTTGGTCAGTATACAGATTGATTAACATCTGGGACAGGCTACAACCCTGTCTCACTCCCTTCTCAATCACTGCTTCCCTTTCGTGCTCCTCATAACTGCCATCTGGTTTCAGTACAAATTGTAAATAGTCTTTCACTTCCTGTATTTGACCCCTGCCACCTTTAGAATTGAAAGACGGTATTCCAGTCAACGTTGTCAAAAGCTTTCTTCAAGTCTACAAATGCTATAAGCATATGTTTGCCGTTCCTTAACCTATCTTCTCTGAGAACTCATAGATTCAGTACTGCCTCACGTGTTCCTACATTTCTCCTGAGTCCAAATATATTCCCCGAGGTCGACTTCTACCAGTTTCTCCATTCTTCTGTAAAGGATTCGTGTTAGTATTTTGCAACCGTGACTTATTAATCGGAAAGTTCGGTAATTTTCATACCTGTCGGCACCTGATTTCTTTGGAATTGGAAATATTGTATTCTTCTTGGAGTCTGAGGGTATTTCTCCTGCCCCTTACATCTTGCTCACAAGATGGAAGAGTTACGTCGTGGCTGGCTCTCCAAACGCTATCAAAAGTTCTAACGGAATGATGTCTACTCCCGGAGCCCTGTTTCAGTGCTGTGTCAAATCCTTCATGGAGTATCCAATCTCCCTTCTCATCGTCATCTACGTATTCTTCCATGTCCATAATACGGCCCTCAAGTACATCTACCTTGTAGAGACCCTCTATATACTCCTTCCATCTATCTACTTTCCCGTCTTTGCTTAAGACTGGTTTTCCATGTGAGCGCTTCACATTTATACAGGTGGTTCTCTTTTCTCCAAAGTTAGTAATAACATAAATAAAGACATATATTAACCAACACTTGGAGCAGTATTTATTATACATTTAATTTTGTCCTTAAAGTTTCACGGCTACACAGGTTTCTTTGCTGAATGCACTGGGAAAGTTTGATATTCGTTTTCCCCACAAAATGAAAACGGAAGGAATATAAGCTCCAAGTTTCACTGTGTGTTGGGCGTGATATTCGCTAAAAGTATAACAAATGAATGTAATTAAGTAATGTTTATGATCAAGTTCATGAAATCTATATGTGGTAGTCAGTTGCAAGGAGGCATCGCCATGAGATGCAAACAATTCTGAACATGGGACATTTACAAATACGTATATAAAACACACATACACACACACACAAAACACATACACACACACGCTCGCGCACGCAGCAGCCCACACGTACTATGACATAATCCCAACTGACCGCCGAGCGTCGGTGTTGTCCACCGCAGCCGGAAATCACGGACGTAAATACACGAGGCGAATGCCATGAGTCCGCCAGAGTGCTTAACCATAACGTAGCGGCCTCGCTGTGCCTCTGACCGCAGGCGAGCTGCGGCGCACCGTTTCGGCCGTGCGCATGCTGCACGTCGTCAGGCAGATACCGACACTAGAGGGCAAGGATTACCACCAGCCGCAGGGGGCGAAATAACCACCTAACGTAGCGAGAGGGCAGTGGGTCTGCTAACACTGCTGCTGCCTGTAGTCATCATCCCGATACTGTGCAGCACCACACTGCTGCCGTTGCGTCTATTTTAGGTGGCGGGGTGTTCGCTGAGTTGAGGAGATGCACCGTTAGAGTGGTCCTGGCCTTTCTATAGAACTTAGCAGAGATGTTCGTGGATAGTGAAAATCGGTAACAAAATCTTGTGACGGCCCACAGGTTGATTATTTGGGTGCATGAAGAACGCTGCATGTCAAGTGTTTTAGTATTTTCCCTCTGGAGTAAAGGGCTGTGTAGTATAACGTGAAGCAACATTTCGGTGACTAATGCTAGAAACTTCCATATTTATTTACTTTATCTAGCAGTTGGTGCCGAGCCGTTCTAGGCGCTACAGTTTGGAACCGCGCGACCGCTGCGGTCGCAGGTTCGAATCCTGCCTCGGGCGTGGATGTGTGTCATGTCTTTAGGTTAGTTAGGTTTAAGTAGTTCTTAGTTCTAGGGGACTGATGACCTCAGAAGTTAAGTCCCAAAGTGCTCAGAGCCACTTTTTAGCTGTTGGTTTATTTAACGTAGGTAGCAAGATTAAGTCCATCAGGTCGTTTCTTATATCCACTATCAAAAAGCATAATGTTTGTTGACTACCTAAATAGTCGGCAGTTTGGTAGGTCGGTCTGTACGCCTATAATAGGGACTTTTCGTAGCCGTGAGCCTCTTATTGAAGAAAATGAGCTTACCGTTGTCTGCCTGCCCCTAAGTGCCCAATCGTCTGAGGCTCCATGAATACTGAGTGACTTCTAGCCCTCATTTATTCTTTTTTCCCTCTCTTCTTACTGTTTTGATGCAGCCCACCATGAATTTCTCTCTTCCGCCCCTTCATCTCAGAGTAGCACTTGCAACCTTCATCCTCAATTATCTGCTGGATATATTCCAATCTCTGCCTTCCTGTACAGTTTTTGCCCTATACAGCTCTCTCTAGTACCATGGAAGTCATCCCCTGATGTCTTAACAGATGTCGTATCGCCCTGTCCCTTCTCCTTGCCACTGTTTTCCACATGTTCCTTTCGTCTCCGATTCCCCGAAGAACCACCTCATTTCTTACCTGACCAGTCCACCTAATTCTCAATATTCTTCTGTAACAGCACATCTCAGATGCTTCGACTCTTTTCTGATACCGGATTTCCCACATTCCATGTGTCGTTAATCATCCCATGCTGTGCTAGAATCGTACATCCTGAGAAATTTTTTCTTCAGATTATGGCCTATGTTTGATATTAGTAGACTTAAAATGATGCAAATGGCTCTGAGCACTATGGGACTTAACACCTGAGATCATCAATCCCCTAGAACTTAGAACTACTTAAACCTAACTAACCTAAGGACATCACACACATCCATGCGCGAGGGAGGATTCGAAGCTGAAACCGCAGCGGTCGCGCGGTTCTAGACTGAAGCGCCTAGGACCGCTTGGTCACAGCGGACGGCTAGTAGACTTATCTTCGGCAGGAATTCCCTTTCTTCCTTCCTCTGTTAACTACTGAACTTCAGGTCAACTGACCAGAGGTTTTGTCTTAAAAGGTACGTTAGCTTAAAGGTTACAGGAGATGGTAAGACGTGGTATTATGCGTACTGTGGCGCAGTTTAGCGAACTGAATGGCTGCATACGAACTTTTATTCATGAAACAGGGATCTCCTAAATGCATTTAAGGGGAACACATACACAATCCTAACAGTATGGTTCCTTACAAGCAAACTATAGTAACATATCGATGCAGCACGTACAAACTATAAGAAGACCCCTTGATGTACGTAACAAACCATAATTCTAAATTGCGCTATATTGTCTACTTAAAAATTTTAATTATTGTACCAAACTATGTACTTTTGCCGTAACCTGAAGATGGAAATTACACCGAAATAGGCACAGTGTAATAAATCAAATATAGCAGCGTCTTTGGTCTCAAAACATGACATGATAATGTCCTTGTATGACTCAAGAATAAGAACGGTACCATCTGAATCTAAGTAAAACTCCTGAAAATCCCGCTCCAGTCCTCACTATAGAGAATAATCGTTATAGAGAATCCTGAGTCAAAACTGAAGTCGTCAGCTCGTGGTCTAGTGATTAGCATTGCTGCCTCTGGGTCACAGGGTCACGGCTTCGATTCCTGGGTGAGTCGGTGCTTTTCTCCGCTCAGAAACTGAGTGTTTGTGTTGTCCTCATCGCTTCATCATTCAGAATTAGTGAGTCTGCAAAGTGCAAAGACTGAGAATTTGTGCGGGCGCTGATCACCACAACGTTGAACGCTCCACAAACCAAAATGATCATCATTAAAACTGGACTATCTCCCATCCATTATAGTCATTCAAGTGCGCACAGAGGCTGTGCATCGTAATTACTTAACAAAGTAACAGCGACTTAGGTGAATCTATTCATCAGCGCCAACGACATCTATGACTAGACACAATCTGCCTTGCCTCCAAGCAATGACTTCGCACAAACTTTAAGGGTGTGCACTGACCAGTCACCAAGATGAATTTGGCAGCAGGCATCTCCTCCAATCAAAGGTCAAAATTTTCCATTCAGTTCAACGTCCAACATTTGAAATTTACAACGCTTGGGCAGACGACTGTCCTGATTGACCCGCATCTCATGTGGGTTTCGAAGATTACATCCAACCGCCTTTCTTAGGCTTCTGCTGCAAAGTTAAGCCAGGACTTCCACCTGAATTCACCCGTTCGCATGTGTTGTATTTACACCCACGTTTATTCAGTACAACGATCATCTACGTTTAAGACAGGTGGCTACAGTTACAGAGTGTGCTAAATATCACATTTCATAAAAATAAGAGTATAACACACTTAGTCTCGGTTCACAGTGTAATCTTCCACCTGGCACGTAAAGTATAATAAAACGCAGGCAGAGAAAAGATGCTCTGCATACTTGCTGAAACCATGAAATTATAAAACCACAAAATTATATGAAAGGTGAATTGATTTACATCTTTCAACATGATATTTACATATCACGCATTACATTCATGAATAAACGTATTCTAAGTTACACAAAAAACTCAGTTTATATTTGTTCATGAGAAGTTCAATAATAGAGAAAATTTTTGTCAGGTAAATTAAAACTATGAGTGCTAGCAGAAGCAGACATGAATGACGGGAGGGCTGGCCGCGGTGGCCGAGCAGTTCTAGGCGCTTCAGTCCGGAACCGTGCGATTGCTACGGTCGCAGGCGCGAATCCTGTCTCGGACATGGATGTGTGTGATGCCGTTAGGTTAGTTAGGTTTAAGTAGTTCTAAGTTCTAGGGGACTGATGACCTCAGATGTTAAGTCCCATAGTACTCCGAGCCATTTGAACCATTTGAATTTTTTGAATGACGGGATCAAAGAAGGAAGATGAGAAGTATGTAACGAAGTACAATGACCTCTCCCCTGCCCCCCTCAATGCCAGAGGATGTGCTATTGGGTATTAGAGGTACCGGTGTTGGGAGCTATATGCTGGTACAAGATGCAATGTGTGGTTTTCATGAGCAATAAAAAGGGCGGAAATGATGTTAATGTTGATCTCTATTCCAATTTTCTGTACATGTTCCGGAACTCTCGGAACCGAAATGATTCAAAACATTTTTTGATGTGTGTATGTTAAGGGTCTTACCGAGGGTTTGAGGCAAGCAGAGATCTTCCTACGTACAGTGACAAAATTTTCTGGCTAGGTCAGGTGCTCAGCCGAAATTACACTGAAGTAATTCACTGGTTTTTGACTAGATTTTGGAATACGGTCGAGAAGTATAGGAGATAGCTGTTAACGGAAATCGGAACTTACGGGTTTTCTTATAAGATACTTATGCTACTTGAGACTACTTAACATTCATTTGTAGTCCCAGCTTTTTCATTCGTGCTACCACTGAAGACAGATCATGATTCACCTGGACGATTACAGTAAAGCCATTTTCAGGTCTTAGTAGTTAGGCATAGCTGGAGGTGGTCGGTATAAAAACGATATACGTAGGGAGACAGAGACCACGGATATTACTGACATGTAAGGAAATTAATGGGTCCATGACTGCCGTATTTGGCATTTCCAAGAGAAAAACCTTGGTGAATGATTTTTCATTCAAGAAAAAAACATGCTGCTCTGTTTCCGAAATTCCTGCCGTTGATTCAGTGTACTATCTGAAAATTTACGCTGTCGTATATTTCTGAGAATATGAAATTGTGGTTTAGTGCCCAGTATTGAGTGAGGCATTCGGGACAGGTTCTATTAAGATGCTGAAGGAAATCGGCCATGTGTTTTTGAGTCAAACAACTTCGGAATTTTCCTTAAGGTAAGACTGAAGTGTCCCTGGTATAACTTCAATATGGTACTTTTTTATATTACAAAATGTTGAATATATTATCAATTTAGTAAATCATTCAAAGGTTTTACAGGATTTATTTGCAACCCGTCTGTTACCCATAACTTCATCCACATGCATGTAAGGTACATATATTGCACATATCTCCTCCTCCCTCTCTCTCTCTCTCTCTCTCTCCATCCATTTCTTCCATCTCCCTGCCTCCTTCCATATTTTCCTTCCTTCGTTTCTGTATCCCTTCCTTCACCATATCTGTGTGCTGCTTACTAGCTCCCCACTCTGCATCTGTCCATGCCCTACTGGCCCCCTCTCTCTGTGGCCATCCCTTACGTCTCAACATGCACCCAGCCATACCTATCTGTATACAGGGTGGTCCACTGATAATGACCGAGCCTAATATCTCACGAAATAAGGGTCAAACGAAATAACTACAAAGGACGAAACTTGTCTAGCTTGAATGGGGGAAACCAGGTGGCCCCATGGTTGTCCCGCTAGATGGCACTGCCATCAAACGGATATCAACTGCGTTTTTTTAAATAGGAACCCCCATTTTTTCCATATTCGTATAGTATGTAAAGAAATACGAATGTTTTAGTTGAACCACTTTTTTCGCTTTCTGATAGATGACACTGTAATAGTGACAAACGTTGAAGTACGCAGTATCACGTAACATTCCGCCAGTGGGAACGGGATTTGCTTCGTGACACATTACCCGTGATAAAATGGACCGTTAATCAATTGCGGAAAAGGTCGATATCGTGATGATGTATGGCTATTGTGATCAAAATGCCCAACGGGCGTGTGCTATGTATGCTGCTCGGAATCCTGGACGACATCATCCAAGTGTCCCGACCGTTCGCCGGATAGTTACGTTATTTAAGGAAACAGGAAGTGGTCAGCCACATGTGAAACGTCAACCACGACCTGCAACAAATGACGACGCCTAAGTAGGTGTTCTGCTGCTGTCGCGACTAGTCGGCACATCAGTAGCAGACAAATTGGCGAGAATCGGGAATCTCAAAAACGTCGTTGTTGAGAATTCAATTCTTCATCAACATCGAATGCACCCGTACCATATTTCCATGCACCAGGAATTGCATGGCGACGACTTTGAACGTCGTGTACAGTTCTGCCACTGGGCACAAGAGAAATTAAGAGACGATGACATATTTTTGCGCGCGTTCTATTTAGTGACGAAGCGTCAATCACCATCAGCGGTAACGTAAACCGGAGTAATATGCACTATTGGGCAACGGAAAATCCACTATGGCTGCGACAAGTGGAACATGAGCGACCTTGGCGGATTCATGTTTGGTGCAGCACTATGGGAGGAAGGATAATTGGCCCCCATTTTATGGATGGCAATCTATATGATGCAATGTATGCTGATTTCCTACGTAATGTTCTACCGGTGTTACTACAAGATGTTTCACAGCGTGAGAGAATGGCGACGTGCTTCCAACAAGATGGATGTCCGGCACACAGCTCGCGTGCAGTTGAAGCGGTATTCAATAGCATATTTCAAGGCAGGTGGATTGGTCGTCGAAGCACCAAACCATGGCCCTCACGTTCAACGGATCTGACGTCCCCGGATTTCTTTCTGTGGGGAAAGCTGAAGGATATTTGCTATCGTGATCCACCGACAACTCCTGATAACATGCGTCAGTGCATTGTCAATGCATGTGCGAACGTTACAGAAGGCGAACTACTCGTTTTTGAGAGGAATGTCGTTACACGTATTGCCAAATCCACTCAGGTTGATGGACATCATTTTGAGCATTTATTGCATTAATGTGGTATTTACAGGTAATCAAGCTGTAACAGCTTGCGTTCTCAGCAATGATAAGTTCACAAAGGCACATGTGTCACATTGGAACAACTGAAATAAAATCTTCAAACGTGCCTATGTTCTGTATTTTAATTTAAAAAACCTACCTGCTACTAACTGTTCGTCTAAAATTGTGAGCCATATGTTTGTGACTATTACAGCGCCATCTATCACAAAGCGAAAAAAGTGGTCCTACTAAAACATTCATATTTCTTTATGTACTACACGAATATGTAATAAAAATGGGGGTTCCTATTTTTAAAAACTCAGTTGATATCCGTTTGACCTATGGCAGCGCCATCTAGCAGGCCAACCATAGCGCCATCTAGTTTCCCCCTTCAAGCTAGACAACTTTCGTTCTTTGTAGTTTTTTCGTTTGGCACTTATTTCGTGAGATATTTGGCCCAGTCATGATCAATGGACCACCCTGTATGTAGCTCCTGCAAAACAGGTCGATAAGGCAGACCAGTACTACTATGACACATGTGTCATGCCCAACAGCCTACATGCCAGGGGCTTGAAAACTGATATTGCCCCTGATGTGCAGGGTGCAATGCAAAGCAGGTTGACAAGGTAAGCTGATACTATCTCCACACAACATGCCTGACATGGAGGGCATACAACAGATGTTTAAAAAAACATGTTTACCCCTTATCTTCCCTAATGTTGCAGTAGTATAAGGCTATAATTGCCACGGGATTGATACTTGTAAACTCTGTTGTTTGTGTGGAGAATTTGATTCAAGTCGATCCACGTGTTTAGATGGAGATTCCAGACATTCATGCGTAGCTACATACATACAAGGGCAGTTCAATAAGTAATGCAACACATTTTTTTTCTCGGCCAATTTTGGTTGAAAAAACCGGAAATTTCTTGTGAAATATTTTCAAACATTCCCGCTTCGACTCGTATAGTTTCATTGACTTCCGACAGGTGGCAGCGCTGTACGGAGCTGTTAAAATGGCGTCTGTAACGGATGTGCGTTGCAAACAACGGGCAGTGATCGAGTTTCTTTTGGCGGAAAACCAGGGCATCTCAGATATTCATAGGCGCTTGCAGAATTTCTACGGTGATCTGGCAGTGGACAAAAGCACGATGAGTCGTTGGGCAAAGCGTGTGTCATCATCGCCGCAAGGTCAAGCAAGACTGTCTGATCTCCCGCGTGTGGGCCGGCCGTGCACAGCTGTGACTCCTGCAATGGCTGAGCGTGCGAACATACTCGTTCGAGATGATCGACGGATCACCATCAAACAACTCAGTGCTCAACTTGACATCTCTGTTGGTAGTGCTGTCACAATTGTTCACCAGTTGGGATATTCAAAGGTTTGTTCCCGCTGGGTCCCTCGTTGTCTAACCGAACACCATAAAGAGCAAAGGAGAACGACCTGTGCGGAATTGCTTGCTCGTGATGTGGCTGAGGTTGACAATTTCTTGTCAAAGATTGTTACAGGCGATGAAACATGGGTTCATCACTTCGAACCTGAAACAAAACGGCAATCAATGGAGTGGCGCCACACCTACTCCCCTATCAAGAAAAAGTTTAAAGCCATACCCTCAGCCGGTAAAGTCATAGTTACAGTCTTCTGGGACGCTGAAGGGGTTATTCTGTTTGATGTCCTTCCCCATGGTCAAACGATCAACTCTGAAGTGTATTGTGCTACTCTTCAGAAATTGAAGAAACGACTTCAGCTTGTTCGTAGGCACAAAAATCTGAACGAACTTCTCCTTCTTCATGACAACGCAAGACCTCACACAAGTCTTCGCACCCGAGAGGAGCTCACAAAACGTCAGTGGACTGTTCTTCCTCATGCACCCTACAGCCCCGATCTCGCACCGTCGGATTTCCATATGTTTGGCCCAATGAAGGACGCAATCCGTGGGAGGCACTACGCGGATGATGAAGAAGTTATTGATGCAGTATGACGTTGGCTCCGACATCGACCAGTGGAATGGTACCGTGCAGGCATACAGGCCCTCATTTCAAGGTGGCGTAAGGCCGTAGCATTGAATGGAGATTACGTTGAAAAATAGTGTTGTGTAGCTAAAAGATTGGGGAATAACCTGGTGTATTTCAATGCTGAATAAAACAACCCCTGTTTCAGAAAAAAAAATGTGTTGCATTACTTATTGAACTGCCCTCGTACATGCTGCTCTTCGTTGTTTATACAGATATTGTCGGCGACATCAAAATTTTTTCATTACAAATTGTGCCTTATAATGATGGCAACTGTGGTGTACCATCCCTCTGGTGTAGTTACACAGCAAGCTATTGCGATGGATCAGGAAAGATTCAGCGATAGTTGCTTCACATGAAAGCTTAGAATTAAAAATCTGTCTTATTTTGACATATAATGCGACAGTACATGAGATACTTTTTTAAGTGTCTCAAAATTCTGAAATCATAGTCGTGGCAGTGATGAGTGTTCTCTGATGACATGGTGCACCATGGAGGATATGAAACTATGCCTGTCGTAGATCATTACACAGGGTAATTGGCCCTTCGAGTGATATGACACAAGAATTTACTCCTAGAAATAAGTCTGCATCTCTTTAATTTAAATAGAATTGAAGATAAAAATTCGAGAGTCTTGAGAACCAAACACTGGCCGAAGATAATATGATATAAATTCTGTGTCCTAAAATTGTGTGTAATACATATTACAAAATAGGAAAGCACCTTCGTGAATCGAACACTTGTTGTCTCCAACAGCAATTAGTCGTAGGAAATGGTAGAACGAAGACAAAGAAATTACTTAATTGGTCTATGAGAAACTTTAGCTTCAGTGATGGTCGTTTGTCTTCAAATGGTTCAAATGGCTCTGAGCACTATGGGACTTAACTTCTAAGGTCATTAGTCCCCTAGAACTTAGAACTACTTAAACCTAACTAACCTAAGGACATCACACACATCCACGCCGGACGCAGGATTCGAACCTGCGACCGTAGCGATCGCGCGGTTCCAGACTGTAGCGCCTAGAACCGCACGGCCACCCCGGCAGGCGTTTGTCTTCCAATCAATTGCTATTATTACGCAGCTATTAGAAAAGTGATGTAGAAGCTTTTTAATCTATGTCACTCAGATTTGGCGATGTTTCTTCTGTCTACAGGTGTGTACATCAGAATCAAGTAACGGGAGTTCTTAGTGATATTGAATTTGTTTAAAGTTCTCAGAGTGTTGTGTCCATGGTGATAAAGTGAGCTGATATTGTCATAAATGAATCACATCAGTTGCATGTGCACATTGTTGGAATAATTACATAATGAAACATCGTCATGAGACTGGTTTAATAATCAGAAGAATCTTTGTCAGAGATTATGTGACATCTACAACGAAAGAACCTGCGAAGGTTTTTGTGGAATCCGTCGACCGGTAAGCAAGATGAGGCCAAGCATGTAATATGTATTATCCGACAGGTGGTATTAAGCACTGTCACCCACGCACTTCGCCACCGCCTCCGTCGACAGAAGAAACACAAGGGCTGTATCTCTTACCTCATGACGTGGCACATTTCTGAACGCTATACGAACTATCTAGTGCCATACGAAAACAGCTTAAGGAGATGAACATTAACTACAATTTATATACGTAAAGAGTAGTCGGTATCACGGTATCAAAAATAATTGTGGATGCACACTGGCAAAATGTCGAGTGAACTAGCCGTTTTCTGACTCCGCCCGTAACGCGGCGTTTAACTTACTGCGTACGGGAGAAGTGTTATTTTTGTTCATATAGGAAGCTGTCATATCGAAAGTCACTCATCTGCTACATGTTACGTTACATTTTTCCTGGTGGTTTCACTATCTGGTTAGCTCAAGAATCCCGACAACGACCCCATACCGATCCCAAAACGACCCCATACCGCATACAGTGACGATATTGGCAGAGGATGACACGACCGTAAGTAATGAGCTAGAGGCCCGTATAGGGCGAAAATGTGGCAGTCCAACATTCAATACCTGGTTCCCTCTTTGCTTACCTGTGAAGCATGTACTCACTGCAAGCCTCTACAAGCTGCATTTAAATTGGTCTGCTGCTACGGATGCGACGTCATGATATATTCCACTGATGATAAGTTTATTAGCTAATTTTTAGGAGAAGTTCCTTAATGACTTCAGTAAATGCAAATTACAGACCGCAGCAGTGCTGCAGCGTCAGTTCGCGAACTTCGTGTAAGCTGCCGCTCACGTGTCATGGAATAATAACTTCACCACGCCTCCACAGACACTCATAATGGTATTTGTTGTTGTATGTATTAACACAATCAGAATAAAAATGCAACGTTAATTCAGTGTACACTAGATAGAAAACGATTTGCTCTTGGATTATACATGGTGTTACAAAAAGGTACGGCCAAACTTTCAGGAAACATTCCTCACACACAAATAAAGAAAAGATGTTATGTGGACATGTGTCCGGAAACGCTTAATTTACATGTTAGAGCTCATTTTCGTTTCGTCAGTATGTACTGCACTTCCTCGATTCACCGCCAGTTGGCCCAATTGAAGGAAGGTTATGTTGACTTCGGTGCTTGTGTTGACATGCGACTCATTGCTCTACAGTACTAGCATCAAGCACACCAGTACGTAGCATCAACAGGTTAGTGTTCATCGCGAACGTGGTTTTGCAGTCAGTGCAATGTTTACAAATGCGGAGTTGGCAGGTGCCCATTTGATGTATGGATTAGCAAAGGGCAATAGCCGTGGCGCGGTACGTTTGTATCGAGACAGATTTCCAGAGCGAAGGTGTCCCGACAGGAAGACGTTCGAAGCAATTGATCGGCATCTTAGGGAGCATGGAACATTCCAGCCTATGACTCGCGACTAGAACGACGAGGACAACTGCAATGGACGAGACAATTCTTCGTGCAGTTGACGATAACCATAATGTCAGCGTCAGAGAAGTTGCTGCTGTACAAGGTAACGTTGACCACGTCACTGTATGGGGAGTGCTACGGGAGAACAAGTTGTTTCCGTACCATATACAGCGTGTGCAGACACTATCAGCAGCTGATTGGCCTCCACAGGTACACTTCTGCGAATGGTTCATCCAACAATGTGTCAATCCTCATTTCAGTGCAAATGTTCTCTCTACGGATGAGGCTTCACTCCAACGTGATCAAATTGTAAATTTTCACAATCAACATGTGTGGGCTGACGAGAATCCGCACGCAATTGTGCAATCACGTCATCAACACAGATTTTCTGTGAACGTTTGGGCAGGCCTTGTTGGTGATGTCTTGATTGGGCCCCATGTTCTTCCACCTACGCTCAGTGGAGCACATTATCATGATTTCATACAGGATACTCTACCTGTGCTGCTATAACATATGCCTTTACAAGTACGACACAACATGTGGTTCATGCACGATGGAGCTCCTGCACATTTCATTCGAAGTGTTCGTACGCTTCTCAACAACAGATTCGGCGACCGATGGATTGGTAGAGGCGGACCAATTCCATGGCCTCCACCCTCTCCTGACCTCAGCCCTCTTGACTTTCATTTATGGGGGCATTTGAAAGCTCTTGTCTACGCAACCCCGGTACCAAATGTAGAGACTCATCGTGCTCGTATTGTGGACGGCTGTGATGCAATACGCCATTCTCCAGGGCTGCATCAGCGCATCAGGGATTCCATGCGACGGAGGGTGGATGCATGTATCCTCGCTAACGGAGGACATTTTGAACATTTCCTGTAACAAAGTGTTTGAAGTCACGCTGGTACATTCTGTTGCTGTGTGTTTCCATTCCATTATTAATGTGATTTGAAGAGAAGTAATAAAATGAGCTCTAACATGGAAAGTAAGCGTTTCCGGACACATTTCCACATAACATATTTTCTTTCTTTGTGTGTGAGGAATGTTTCCTGAAAGTTTGGCCGTACCTTTTTGTAACACCCTGTATATGAATTGTACACAAGAATGTGCACAACACAGATAGTTTCATTTTCAATAGGTTTACAGCAGATTTGAAAAGGTGAGTGATAAACTCGAAATCGTCAAGTATAGGGTCAAACATTCCCTTGTGAAACACTCTACCCATTATTACCGAATGAATTTCATTTATTTCTGCCAATGGTCCTTAGTCTACCCGTTTCAGTCAGTAATGACGATCTTCAGATCTCGGTGCTGATTTGCTGCTTCACTTTGCAGAGCCTCATGACTCCGTCTTAAGCGAGCCAGGGTCCTAGCAGCACACGTTGCGGCATGATCTCAGACAAATGCCCCACAGTAGTTGACAACGTTCCCTTTTAATCTGTTATTTCTTCTATTACGTATCATTTCTTTTCTTATTTATTAATGCTTTACTTTCTTTTGTTTGTAAATTTTATAATCTGTAGCCTGTAAAGCCGCTCAACAACCAAGTAGTTCTGGCTCTAATGATCTCACAGAACCTGATAAAAAGATGAAAAATAAATACAAGTAAATAAGAATGGATGCCCTTATAACATTTGGTCGCAGGTTCGAATCCTCCCCCGGGCATGGATGTGTGTGATGTCCTTAGGTTAGTTAGGTTTAAGTAGTTCTAAGTTCTAGGGGACTGATGACCACAGATGTTAAGTCCCATAGTGCTCAGAGCCATTTTTGAACATAAGGTTTTCAACAGGTTCCATTTTGGCATTTAAGATACTCTGTTTCATTCATCTACTAGCAGCGACTGCCATTACATGAATTATGAATACCTGGAATTTGGAATTCATTTACACACTCCGTTCTTTTAGCATTTATATGCCGAGTTATTTGTACCATTCCAATCCAATATATTTATTTACACCACGTCGGAATATACCTCTGCGTCCGATTTTGCTCATCCAACTCTCCACTCTTTCCAGGATCTTGTATGTCTTTTATGCTATAGTTAAAATGAGATAGCTGATATAATGTACCTTTTTTCCACTTGCTTGTGACATCCTTACACGCAATCGCTATTTAATTGGATGAATTTCATCGTTAGATATTAAATAGAAGCAAATTAAAAAGAAAAATACTTAATAATTACAAATAAAAATTCATCACAACAAATTTGAAACTTTCTAACAATCTTTGAATAGACAAAATAGTCTCTTAGCTAAGAAATCAGTATGAGTGAGAAAGGTAGAAGGGAATAGTACACTGAACGTACTTGTTAGCAGTACCTGACTGTCTCACAACTCCTGTGGCATAACACAGCAGTTCACACTATTGTCCTAACGCCACTCCAATCAAGTTTTTCTCGTGGATATATAATTAAAGTTTACTGTTTCTTTCGTATAAACATCCCATACGATCATCCCCTAACAATAGGCTGCCTAGTCTGATTGATGCTGTGGTGGCGAATGGTATATGTGCTATAGTGAAAAACGTTTCCTAGGAAATTCTTCTCTCTGTCGACATTTTTATGTTTACCGTAAAAGGACGATCCCTAAACGTAACTCAGATCTGTGGATTTATTTGATGTGTTTAATTCTATCACGAAAATCAAATTCATATGGGCCTTACCTTTCCCCCAGGACTCCAGAAGAATATTCTGCACGGAAAACTGTGTCTATTACTAAACAAAATTCTAATTGGTGAAAACTTTGCTCGCACTTGATTCTACAGATTTCAAACTCCGTAACTGATACTCCTCATACGTACAATGTGTTGTGACGGTAAATGCGGATTCATCTCTCTGTTGCGATGGAAATCGTGTTTTCTTTAATGTCGTTGCTTTAAGTTGGAGAGTGTTAAACCAGAATTATCACCACGATGCAATGATATACTTTGGTGCGATGGTCAAATGTAGGGAACCACAATTTCTTAAGAGAACGGACCTAAAATAACAAGCTGTTTGATGTGTTATTTTAACGCAATGCCATACGATTATTTAATTTTTTCCTTGTCGCACAACCTATCCCCCTCCCCACCTGGATCACCAAAACTTTCTGATCTCTTCTTTTTACATTTGTAAATTTATATGTATAGTCAAGCACACAGTTTTATTCTAGAATAAACTGTAACTGTGTCAAAAAATTTTGGGTCGTGTGCAAATTTGAATTTGAAGAATATGCTCCTTACGTATCTCTAGCAAGAAAGACTTTATTTTGGCTTGTGATATATTATGTACTGTCTGGAAAACTGATCACCTTGATCGTGGTCGCATAGGCGAGAGATGATCCGAGATCCGTTTCCTCATTCTAAATAAAGTATACAAATAGCTAAACTTGAATACGTTTAGAAAAAGAATTAAGAACTACGCGATTCGTAGACCGACAATGTACCAGATATTCCGTAACCAAAAACAAAATCAGTATAACGATAATCTGAAAAGTTGGTGGCTTTCTGGGGAAGTGTTATTTTCCATCCTCTGATATATGTAAAGGTACTCACAGTACACATATTAGTCGAATAAACTTGAGTTTCTAAAACTTGCTGCAACGAGCTATCGAAATAAACCACGTAATTAAAAGTTACAGCTGTTTCTTATTGAGCGTGCACAGTAGAGGCAGCCGTATGAGTCGTGTCACAAGGCATGAGTTTAGTATCAAACTGGTAGGAGAATTGTTTTCATTATTCGCATACGGCCATCTGGAGATTCCCACAGGAAACACAGTCACGTGTGCTAGCCACATAGTGCGGTAACAAAAAGCGGACGGAATATATTCAGACCAGCAGAAGCGCTAATTCGGAAGTTGGTGATTCCTCATTTAAATACAGACAATAGAGAACTCTGTATTTTTTGTGCGAGCTATTTAGTAGTGCTCTTAAATATACTGACGGGCTCATTCCATATTTTTGCGCTCTCAGTGTAAAGTAAAAGCTCGTTGCGAGTAGCACAGTACAAGCTTTGATATTCTTAATATCCTAATTTTCCACTGGTTTTATGACGTGGGTTTTCACAAAAACAAGTCTCAAATTACGAGGGTTGGCACATTAATGGTGTCAACTATTTATTTACAACTCGTACAAAATAAATACGTGTTTCAAAGTTTTACTGACCTTCAAAGTTGTGTATAACACGTTGCCAGCGATGTGGAAGTCGTAGGATACCCTTAGTAATGCCAGTTGTGTTGACCGATCGAGCTGCGCGGTCTATTGTCCGAAGCATTTGCAACAGTTCCTTCAGTTTATAAATCGAATTGAACTCACGAGGGATTAAGTCATGGGAGTTCAGTAGGTGGTATAGCACTTAGCAGCCCCATGAGTCAAACAAATCAGTAACAGCTTGCACCGTACGTGCTTGAGCATTGTCCTGCAAAATGATAGTCAGTTCCTGCAGAAAGTGTCATCACTTCTGTCTCTAAGCTGATAGTAGGTTGTGTCCCAAAAATGAACAGCTTAGAGACAGAAGTGATGACACTTTCTGCAGGACCTGACCATCATTTTGAGGGACAATGCTCAAGCACGTACAGTGCAAGCTGTTCCTGATTTCTTTGAGTCATGGGGCTGCTATGTGCTATAGCACATACTGCACTCCCCTGACTGAAGCACTTGTAAGTTCAACTCGATTTCTAAACTGAAGGAAACACTTCAAGGCATTCGTGTCACAACTGCTGCAAATTCGTGGGGCTATAGACCGCACCGCTCGAACTGTCAACACAATTGGCACTGCTAAGAGTATCCCACGACTTCCATATAGCAGGCAAGGGGTTATACACAATGCTGGTGATTACTTTGAAGGTCAGTAAAACTTTGAAACACGTATCTATTTTGTACGAGCTGTAAATAAATAGTTGCCACTATTAATGTTCCAACCCTCGTAATCTTACGACATGTTTCCCAGAGGCTGCCATTATATTTTTCTCTATCTCATTTCTAAATATGTACAGCACCTTCAACCACAGAACTGGTACTTCATCGAGATTGAAAGTGAGTTACCTGTAATGGGTAAGCAATCCATATAACAAAGTATATTATTGATGCTTAACATACATTAATCGTTGCTCGAAATGGATGTTAGAAGAAACTTAATCTTAGCCTGGATTACCGCATTTATCAATGTCCAATGTTTCGGAGTCTACTTCTTCATTGTCATCTACCAATTTCTCGCTTCAATTAAATTAAAACCTGTTACATCTTCATGCCCTCTATCTCCTTGAAAGGTCTGTGTATCGTATTAGTTGTTGGTGTTATCGCTTACTACTCTTCCTTTCACTATGTTGTACACGCATCTCTGAAATTCGCAGATCTGTTTCACTCGTGGATTAGATTTGTTCTTTAGCCCTTATCCTCGAAGATGCTGAAAATTTTCTTATAAAATCCATGTACAAACTGTAACAATTTTGTTAATTGAGCCTAATTTGATATATTTCATCTCCGTAGTTGAGGGTTCAGCTCAGCTGGCTGCCAATCGGGAACCTGTGTTCGATTCTCGATATTGCCAGGATTTTCCTTTGTGGAAGGATTGGACATGGGTTCACTCAGACTCGTGATGGCAGTTGAAGAGCTTCTTGACCAAGTATTAGCTGCACCATGTTCAGTAACCCGACAACGGCCTTGAGGGTGGTATGCTGACGTCGCGCACTTCTATAATGCATCTCGATCACGCCACTGGCTGAGCATGGCACGGTGGTCGGTCGGACCCATTTGGCCTGTCTGTGGCAGAACGACTGTGTTTCTCTTCCTTTCGTAACTTATTTCACCCACTGTCATTAATAAATGCCAGATAGCTTAATTTCATGGTAAAACTTCTTGTCCTCGTTTGAACTATACTTTGTGTTTTCATTTTTGTTTAATCTTTATTCCATACTTTATAATGTGAGATATGGTCGATAATACAGTCTCAGTTCTTTTCAGTTGAAAGCTACATGAGCTGGTAGCAATGGGGCCAAGTGTTAGTGTTGTCGATTGGTAGTACTTGGGAGGGGATTTGTTGCCGTAACGGCAGAAGGATACTTATCGAAAACCTATGTCGGAACTGAGGGATTTCGGATGTGACACAGTGTTTCCCCATCTCTTACACAAAACCAAAACTAAACTAAAAATCGGTTTGTTTGTGTGTGTGTGTGTGTGTGTGTGTGTGTGTGTGTGTGTGTGTGAGCGAGTGTGTGTGTGTGTGTGTGTGTGTGTGTGTGTGTGTATGTGTGTGCCTGCGCGCTTGAGGGACGCTAATGATTTTATGATTATAATAATTAAGAATAATGCCTGCTGAAGAGCTTTCGGCAATAGTGGGTTAACCACTAGGACAGCAATATTCAGCCATCAGGTACAAAAATTCAGAGCTAGCAAGACAACAGATGGCTACAACAACTGAACCAGTATTAATAAGGAAGAGAATAACATATGCCTGTAAATTAACTCTTAAGTATCGATAAAAAACTCGGAACATGCAGCACAATGGAAGATTTCCTTCATTGCCACCATCTGTAAGCAGTTTACTAACTGCTGTCAGGGGGAATGAAAATGATTTATCTGAACTGCAGAAAGATTGGTCAGCCTCTTCCAAATGGCAGCGCTGGTCATCTGTTCACCAGTCTCTATTTTAATGGTGTTTCATGAGTGGACTAAATTCAGCGTTATGATTAAGTGAATGAGAGATTCCTTTGACGTAGAAGTCATTAGAGTTGGTGTAAACTGCCGTCAAAGACAGTATTTCTCTATCATCAGTTGACACCAGTTGTGTTCATACATTATGACAGCGTGAAAAGAACTACTAACCTAAAACAAAGCTCGCCACGGGATAAAACAAAGTCAGATGCAATACAACACTTGAACTGCTGTTCAGACCTGAGTAATAATGGGTAGGAAATAAGAAATTTTTATTACAACTCATTAACGTTGCCACACGCAAAATCAAGTCGTGCCAGAGACAGAGGTGGAAACAGGAAATTGCCAATATATTGCAAATAGTTAAGGTCATCAACACCTTATGACACCAAGTGAGGATACGCATTTAGCAGAGAGGAGACTGTAACAGAAAACCAAAGGAAGCCAGACAAGCATACTCATTAATTTGTGAGACATGATGCAAGAAACTCTATCTCTTTCCCAAGATCCCATAGCAACGAACAGATACAGCCGCTGACAGCCTTTTAAGTGAAAATGGCTGAATAAGGGGGCACATATGATCATTATCAACTGTGACTCATGTCATAGCCTCAAGATAACTCTATTTAAACACCCCCAGCACTCCAGCTCTCACCATGAGTTTATCATTGTGACTGATGGCATTCGTAGTGGCTGTGAATCTTTGTCCTAGGTTCTCCAGCATATTCTATGGGGTAGCTGATGATGTGCTTCAGATGATAATGAACTTAGCACTGCTCACTGCCTACCAATAGAGAAACTGTCTTCTGACAACACCGCATCACAGAGTGCTGCAGACACTGAACTTCAGTACAGAAGCCGACAGCAGGGTGTCTTGGGCTCCACATTCCTTTACAATACTCAGACACCTCTGAGTGCTGAAATCTAACAGGCAAGCCAGGCGAATAGGGAGGAGATCATCCGACCACACAACTACCAACACTGGTTACATCGCAGATGGATCATCAAGGGTCATTGTAGAACTCACCGTGGGACTGAGGACACTCCAGCAGCCAGGAAAATACCATTTTGTACTCGACAATGGCTGCATCTGCTCGCTAGCAACCCGCCGTCGCGGAAAGGTCACTCACACCTCCTAGAGCTGCAGACATTGAGCTGAATCGATGGACATCCGCTAGACTCCTACATGCAACTAAATGACCCACAAGCAAGGCTGGTGTGGAAAAACGTCGTGTCGTAAACATTTTAAATAAATAACTGAACTCTAATAATGCTTTACTACTGTCAAAGATGCTTCACAGGTTCCCAGCAGCTATCAAGACGTATTGGAGAGGTGTCAACACTCGGGTCCTCTGTAACAGCAAAACTTAATTATGACGTATAAAACTCATGGCTAGTAACACAACAGATAGCCACAACAACTCAAACGTTGTTAACATGGAGAAAGGCAACTTGCAAATTAACCATAAGCCGGTCAAAACTCCAGTGTATTACAACTGAAACCACTAACCTGAAGGACATTTGGAAATATTAAGTATCGATAAAAAATCTCGAGACATGCAGTCCACTGAAGGAATTACTTTACTGTCACTGTCGTAAGTAGTTTACTCATTGCTGCACGTGGAATGGAAATGATTTATCCAACCTGAAACAAGATTGGTCAGGCACTTCAAAATTACAACGTTGGTCATCTGTTTACAAGTCTCAGTCGTGGTGGTGTTTCGTGAGTTGACTTAATTAACAATTATGCCTGAGTAGAAGAGAGGATTTGATTGACGAGGTAGTCATTAGAGACAGAGTAAACCAAAGTAAAAAACTGTAGTTCTCTGTTATCTGTTGACGTCAGAGATGTTCATACACCATGATGGTGTGAAAAGAGCTACTGACCTACAAAAAGCTCGCTGCAGGATAAACCAAACTCAGATACATTACAACAGATTAGCTAACACTGTGTTGAACGAGGTTCGAAAGCAGAAAACGATGGCAGTATCAATAGCTGATACAGACTAAAAAATTCACTTGGTATGGTATAAACAGTAATTGGTGAAAGCAATAATTCGTGGAACTTCTAGGATTGGTGAAACTCAAGAGGAGAAACACTACATTAATATCGCTGAAAGCGCAGGAAGTCGCTCAGACACAGTTAATGACAGTGTATAATATATTAAAGCCCAGCTATGGATATGGGCTCATTCTATTTGCTACTGTGGGCACCGGAGCGGGTAACCTAAGATCAGTTTATCGATACAGTCATACGTGTGTCAATGTGAAGTCATACTGTGCCATAACTGCTTCGAATAATGCACACTGTTTTTGCGATACTCACATGATTACTCACGTATGAATAAACTACCTTGACGCCCACTGCTTCGCTCACGTAGATTGTATGGTCTGAACGGATATTTGGTTTCCTTAAACCGAATTTTATGTTGTTCATAGTTTGCTACAGCTTCTAAAGTTTTCACGCTAATTAAGACCATAGAAGCATGGTGTTTCCCGAATGTACCTCTGTCCAAAAAACAGTTATGGTAACTAGAGTACAAGGTTTTTGTTAATGATGCCTTTTATATTCCCGCGGTAATATTTCCAAAGTGACTTTCATCCCTTAACGCGTTTGTCTTCGTATCTCATTGAGAAGTGAAACACCTACTTTCCTAAATTTAGCTTCAAATTTTTTTAATATAAAGAAATATTTTCTTAAAAAGTTTCGTCACCCGTTTCACCCCCTTAGAGATTGAATTTCCAAAAACACTGAAACAAGTATTATTTAAAACTTCCTGGCAGATTAAAACTGTGTGCCGGACCGAGACTCGAACTCGGGACCTTTGGCTTTCGCGGGCAAGTGCTCTACCATCTGAGCTACCCAAGCACTATCCACGCCCCGTCTTCACAGCTTTATTTCTGCCAGTACCTCGTCTCCTACCTTTCAAACTTTACAGAAGCTCTCCTGCAAACCTTGCAGAACTAGCACTTCTGAAAGAAAGGATATTGCGGAGACATGGCTTAGCCACAGCCTTCGGGATGTTTCAAGAATGATATTTTCACTCTGCAGCGGAGTGTGCGCTGATATGAAACTTCCTGGCACATTAAAACTGTGTGCCGGACCGAGACACGAACTCGGAATCTTTGCCTTTCGCGGGCAAGTGTTCCACTATTTTTTTTTTCAAGGAACCGCTGCAGGAGCAGGACGACGGGTAGGGCAGGAGTCGACACCCGAAGCCTGGTCATCCCGTCGCCATGCCCAAGCAACGTGTTCGAGGATCGAAAGATCGAAGGATCAGGAAGAGGATGTAGCGGATTGGTCTATGTTGTTTTATTTCTTTCTTTCTTTAATTTGTTTGTTAATTTTTATTTTGTATTGTATTTATAGATTTGTTTTTGTTTCATTACAAAAAGATCCTACAACTGCCGTAGCTGAGCGTCCGAGTCGTCCTCTCGTCTGTTGAGAGGGGTTCCCCCCGTATTCCGTCCCTAGAGGATCAATATGCTCGAGGATTCTTCTTCATTTTCAGCGTCTCATACCCGTAACGCCCCAGTGAGCAGGAGGATCCGCAAATAATGAACCTAAATAATCTGCGAAACGGGTTCTGCACGTTGGGTGGCGGCTGAAAGTTGCATGTGTCGTCATCAGTAGGGACCAAAAGTTGAGTGTGCCTTTGTGAGCATCGCCAAATATGTAGTAAATGGCCATGCCTTTTAGCCAGTTAATGGCGTTCGTCCTGGTCGATGGAAAGTATACGCCGTCGGGGCGCAGTATATCATCAGGAGAGATAGACTCCGGCAATCGCCGCAAGAGTAACGCCAGCATGCGCTGCGTCAGTAGCCAGCACTCGCTGGTCACGGCACACGTTAGACGGTGTGCATCCGAGTCAACGACTGAGCATGTCGGACACAAGGGGTCGTCCGTCAGATGTATGGAATGTAGCCTCTGAAGAGTTGCGAAATTCCCATTCACAACCACGTACCACAGTGAACACACCGTCGTAGGTAGAAAAGGCGTGTGTACCGCTCGCCATACCGTGTTCCAGACAACTTCAGCATGTCTGTGGGCGACCGTATTTATAGGTTGCTACTGTTGATAGGGGCGATAATAGTCTTTCGTGCTCGTTCTTTAAATATTTTTTATTTCTAACTGAGAAACCAAATACAAATTTTCATAGCTTTAGCTTTAAAATGCTTTAGCAATTCCTTAATAATGACTGATTTTCCGCCGCCGCTGAAGTTACACCTGAGTAAGCCAGTGTGAATATTCGGTTGCCCAGTAGCGTATGTTTATATTAGCGTGGTTGGTAAACGTTGCTTCATCGGTAAAGACCACACTTTGGAAAAACGTAGGGTCGTCTATGAGTTTCTGAAGGCCAAACTGAAAAACGTTCTGTAAGACGTTCGAAATCACGGTTATCGAGTGCCTGATGTAGAGACAAATAATAGCAACAGAAATTCTGTCGACGCAGGATGCGAATGACACACGTCTGGCAGTTTCCACAGTCCTTGGAAATATGTCTCGTACCACTGTGCGGATTCATCACAATCGTAGCCCGGACAGCTTCTTCGAGTTCTCTGTTTGTTGCAGTCTTCTTTCGTGTCCTCTGTTTGCGTTCTAGCAGCCTGTCCGCACTAGCGTCTTAATAATTCGTGCAACTGCCTCGTGCGTCGAACACTGGCGATCCAGATGAATAGCCATACACTGCTGTATTGTTTTCACGGCAATTGTTTTACATTGACCGTATAAAAGTAGTATATCCAGATCTTCCCCATTGGTGTATATGTCTGCATGCAACGAATTCTGAAGCAGAAATGAGCGGCCTGCAGTGTAGACAAGTAAACAGACAAATATGTTGACATCCTGACACACCGTAGGACGAGGGATGTGTTTAGCAGTGTTTGCACCACTAATGCCGATTTAGGCCACTGTGCTCTCAAATTCTAGGACATTCCTCGAATTGTTTACTACAAGTTTCAACTTCAGCGTTAACAAACACTATATCACTCTAATTGTCTTCTCAAGACCTATCGTTGCTTCAATATCACCGTTGATTCTAGCGCTAAAAACACTAACCAAACATAAACGCCCATAAAGGCTCAAAAATTTGCGGAAAACCATGTTTCGATATGTGCTACCATTCACAAAATAAAACTGGTATTACGCCTTACGTGACACGCCCTGTATATCTTGCTTTCGCTTCGTTTTTTCTTGTCGTTTCTCTGTTCATATAACATACTTCATTAGTTAGATAATCTTGTTAATTGACTGGTAATGTGTTTTACCATTCTTTTCTTAGAACGACGTGTCACACGGTACGAGGGGCCCTCTGACCACTTCTCGTCTATGCGGCATTCCGGCGATCACGCAAACAGAGGGGACTGTTTACTTATTACTGTCTGTTGTCATTCATCTGACTTCTTTCCATATTTGTTTTATCACTTTTGTACTATCTGTGAACTCCGTAAGCTTGACTGTATGTATCTCATTGCATATTTATCTATAATTCTTCATAAGAGTGTCACTTAACTATCTACTTTGTAAAAATCAAAGCTTGGTTTCGTTTTAATTTACTGCATTTTATTAGTGTTATGACACCTATTACAGACTTTACTGATTGTATTTTCATTTTATTCTATATCGTACAACTATATGATCGAAGAATATGTGGTCGGCTGCAGTAGCGGCACCCGGCAAACTTGCGACACAAATATTTTGTGGCTGTAGTACGGCAGTTTGTTTTGAACAGTAGTTCTGTTAACAGAATGCCTCTAATATATGCGATATTTCACTTATGTCTGACGATGCTGAACTGACTTTTTGTTTCATCTTTTGGCGATGCCACTATGGCTCCATTCTGTTAGGACATGTTTTAAAACAGGTATGCCTCGTTATAGTTAAATCACATAATTTTCACATGTATGTCAGTAATACTTTTCACTATAGCCCTTTTTATTGTTTTCAGCTGTAGACAATCCACTAGCTGTATTTGTGTTTAGTTCTATGTTTTGCTGCAGACCTGAAGATGATCATTGCTGACCGAAAGCGGTAATCTGAGGACATAACATTTTGTGATCATAGGCAGAAATTTTGAAACTTATTCTACGATTCTTTTATCTTTTATTGAGGAACCAAACAGCAATTTTCGTAGTTACAACTTCAAAATTGTCTTAAAAGCGACATTTTTCAAAAACCCGCTATCCACTATTTGAACCCTTATGAGCGAAATTTCGAACAACCCCTTCTTAAATGACGCCCACAGTATTAGATCAACATCCTCAGCAAATTTCAAGTTTCTATCCGTGTTGGTTTGGTCTGAGTCACAATGAGTCAGTCTTTCCCTCTTTCACCCCCTTAGAGGTTGACTTTCCAAAAACACTGAAACACATATTTTTTTCATTTCTAACCGAGAAGCCAAACACCAGTTTTAAAACATTTAACTTTAAAAATGCTTTCACAGTGAATGTTTTCATACAACGTGTAACCCCGCATTTTATCCCTTGTAGGTGTTCAATTTCCAAACACAGTAAAACATTTATTGTTCTATTTCTAAACCGAGAAGACAAATTGAAATTCTTTTTTTTTACATTTAACTTTAAAAATTGTTTTGTAAAGAAACAGTTTCATAGAACATTTAATCCCCCATCTCCGCATTAGGAGTTCAATTTCCAAGAACACGGGAATACTTGCTTCTTTCTTTGTAACTGAGTAGTCAAATGCCAGTTTTCATAGATGTAGCTTTAAAAATAGTTTAGTAGTCCTTTAATAATGATTTATTTCCAAAGAAACCTTTTACTCACTATTTCTCCTCCATACTGGTTAAATTTCCCAAAATGCTTAAACACATGTTTCTTTACTTCTAGCTGAAGGACCAAACTCCAATATTAGCTCCAAAACTGCCTTAATAGCGAAATATTTTCAAACAAACGTTTGATTCCCGATTTCACCCCATTATGGGTGGAATTTCGGAAAATCCCTCCTTAAATGACTCGTACAGTATATGATCAACATCCTCTCCACATTTCACGTTCGTAGCTTTAGTGGTTCGGGCAGGGCGATTATGGGTCAGTTGCCAGTCACTTGGGACATTGCCTTTTATATACAGACCTGATAAACATCTTTTCATTACGATTCCTTATTATACTTCTATTAGACCCTGCCATCAATGTACAACATTATTGATGTTATTATTATTATTAATGTTATTTGCTGCTATTGTCACTCTTGTTCATTTGAGAAAAAATATGATTCATTCCAGGGGTACATGTGTTCGGAGAATGGTTGAGAGGTTAGGGGAACAATGGAGAGATTCTAACGTAGTACAGATGAACTTCTGCCTGGCGCACGACGCCCGATGCTCTCGTGTGGAATTCAACAGGCTCTTACTACTTTTAATCTCAGTTCCTTGAACATTCTTAAAAAGAGCTTCCCAGTAAAGCAGTATTCGTTACCGTGCTACAGTACTGCAGTCGTGCGAAAGATCAAAGTCGATAGCCTGTTGGATGAATCCTTCCTTTCGAAGGCATTAATACATTTCCGTGTCCGATCAACACTGCAAGAAAGCAGTAACTTCAGTGATTATGTTCCTGGATCTGAGTTGTGCAAGATTGTTCCAATAGAGGGCATATGAGATTGAGGACAACGTCCGATGTTGTTCACACGCACATATCACGTCTGTATCAGCTCGGCACATTGGTCTTGCAAAGGAGGACGCCCTCCCAGAGAGGGGTGAGTCACCTCAGGATGGAGCAGATCGATTCCTGGGACTAGCTCTCACTTTGCTGGGACATCCGACGGCAGCTTACGCTTTCGTCTGGTGATGCTGTTAGATCCGGTGTCGCTAGCGATGAAGCCCTTACTAGATTTCAGTCGACAATCTTTGCCCTCTTCCCATAGGCAGCCAAGGCCCTTCTCATAGTGGGGGGAGCCATTCCACCAATCAGGTAGAGTTTGTCTCTTCAGTCCGGAACCGCGCTGCTGCTACGGTCGCAGGTTCGAATCCTGCCTGAGGCATGGATGTGTGAGATGTCCTTAGGTTAGTTAGGTTTAAGCAGTTCTAAGTCTAGGGGACTGATGACCTAAGATGTTAAGTCCCATAGTCCTTAAAACCATTTGAACCATTGTCGACTGGAGTTGGTTTCATACTGAAAGCAATGACAACCAGACTGGCGTGAACAGAAGCACTCCGCACATGTGAGATGTACTCTGCAATTTATACACACGAATCAAGAATAGAAATTCTGAGAGCTTGAGAACCAGCTTAAAATACTGTTCCTCGCACTGACATTCATCCTGGTATTATACAAATGTTCCTTGAAGTTGTTGGACAGTGCTGAAGTCGTTTACATTGTCACTTGACGTTCAGTCACACCGTTCCTCTATTCTGTATGTGAAATACACTATGTGATCAAAAGTTTCCTGACACCCCCAGAAATATACGTATTTCGTGTAAGGTACGTAACAGGGAAGCGAAATACATGGCTGGGAAGCGTTATTTCTCTAAAAATCTTTATTAAATAAAATTCTAGAATTATAATAAACAATATAAAGTCTCCGTGGCGTTAAAAAGCGTTACATCAATCATTTCGTCTTTTCGAGAGTCTTCGAAAGTCGTTAAGAGTATTAACATGCATGTGTTCGCACTGCCATTTGCCAAAAACCTCATTTCGATCTCTTAACTCATTACATACATCGTGTCTCACAGTGTACTCTTACATATAAGTCTTCCTACATTGTTCTTCATTTATCGTTTTTTTATTTATCTAACTTAATGTATCAGCACAAATGAGTCCTTTAAAGGGTTAAAAGAATTAGGTATACAAAACTTTACAGTGTTTGGAAGAGATAAAAATGATACACTTTTTTATGTGACAACGATATCACAAGCGCTTCTTTTCCCTGCTAGGATCTCATGATGATTTTGGCATTAGTGATGTTCGGAGATGGTTTTCATACTGGCATGTGATTAATGTTGTTTTAGAGCCGTCTCTGGAAATTTCGTCCGTTGCCATTAATGTACACCTGGCATACGTGTTCTAACACTTGTTCAACACGCTCACTACAACCAGGTGTTCCAGGTGTTTCACGACTTTTGTCTGGAACTTCAGCCAAACGAGCAACCAACTTTTATGAACGGTCTGTCCATGTCTCGCAAGCCAAACGCCTTACCTTCCTTCACAAAAAGAAATCCGTGGGAGCGAGATTGGGAGAACATTATGGCTACAGTATTGCTGCCAAATCTAGCAGCTGGAGAAAACGTTGTCTAATTGTTGCCTGACATCAACGGCAAAGTGCGGTGGTGCCCCGTCAGAAGGGAGTCAAAATCGTTGCCTGACTGCCGGCAGGAAATTCTCTAACGTTTCCTGTAGCTCCCCACTGATAAAGATATTGTGATTTCCTCCACCACCGTGTTAGGCAGAAGATTTCCTCACTCAGATTATCGTAACGAATATCGGCCATTATGTACATGGTACATCTGCGATGATGGTGGAACAAACCAATTGCCTGAGGATATTGCAACTTCCATGTATCGTTATTTTGGCTGCTGAATATTCCTTCACTTGTGCAGGGAGCCTCGTTAGTAAACGAAGGACATTTTTGGAAGTAAGGAATGTTTACAGTTTGACATAACTGCAAGCTCTGCGGAAGTCATTACTTTGTAATGGTCCACCTACTGCCGAAGTGTCGTCAGACCTACGTTCCACTTAACATTCTAGTGCGTAGCCCAGTATACAGACGTTGCCCAAGAGCGGATATTCCCTTGTTTTAACATTATGGAAGATGTTAGTTTTAAAGTTATTAAAACTGTTACTGAGTGATGGGATACTTGTGGACAATGCCGTCAGCCACAGCCACGGGAATGAGTACCTGGCCACTAGCTGCGAATGACCGACGGCCGGTCGACGATGCCACTGAGGGTAACATTTCATAAGAATTTCTGCAAATGTGACGTCGTTTTGTTGCCAAGTTCAATATCGACAACAGCAGGACCTGCTATCGACTTCGTTCGCATTCGATACGGGCCTCTCACAAGACTTCACGCTGGCGTAACAGAGATTTATAAAAACATGTCACTCTTGGTACAATTTATTAATATTCTTGTTCAAACTAAATGTCAAATAATGATTTATTGACGGTTAATGCGTTCGTATAAGAATTCTCTGTCAGAAGTAAGTCCTAACTGTGAGTAATTTACAAATTACGTATGAAACACACTTATAACTTGCAACTTATCGTATCAGCGTAACGGTTAATGGAAAACTATCACAAACATGTCACCATCATTCTTCATTCGTTGAATTCTGTAATTTATGACTGCAATTAACTGTCACATTATTTATGTCATTTCATTGTAAGCTAGCCATTTTTACTGGTTTTGTGGAAAAAAATTGTCATGTAATGTCAGTTAATAATGAGTAGACGATATAAGCCTTCAACAGACACCATGATAACCAAGACAAAGGGAACTAAAATCAAACGACCAAGTGCTAGAGTAAGGGATAAAAAATGGTTCAAATGGCTCTGAGCACTATGGGACTTAATTTCCGAGGTCATCAGTCCCCTAGAACTTAGAACTACTTGAACCTAACTATCCTAAGGACATAACATACACCCATGCCCGAGGCAGGATTCGAACCTGCGACCGTAGCGGTCGAGCGGTTCCAGACTGTAGCACCTAGAACCTCTCGGCTACACCGACCGGCCGTAAGGGATAATATCATGGTCATGGAGTAGGAGGATGTAGTTTCGTGTCCCTCTATATGCAAGTTTTTATTTCACATTAGCGTTGTTAGCACATTCTGGGACTTTGTTACGAGTGTAATACAGATATGTCATATTCGAGGAAACTTTAATTGCTTCGACTCAAATGAGCAGCAATAAAATTCATATTCTTCGTTCTCATACATATTTGGCTCTGTATTTCCGAATATGTAGCAATTGCCAAGTGTATGTTTAGGCAGCAACCTAAGAGGTCAGCTTAAATTCCTGATAATGAAAAGAGGAGCAGTAGCATTCATATTCTTCCTTGTCACAAAGTCGATACCAATTCCTGTTGTTATCGATACTGCATGTGACTTCAAAATGGCGTCACGTTTGCAGAAGGTCTTGTTTAATGTGTGTTACCCTGTCACTGAGCCGGCCGGTGTGGCCGAGCGGTTCTAGGCGCTTCAGTCTGGAACCGCGTGACCGCTATGGTCGCAGGTTCGAATCCTGCATCTGGCATGGGTGTGCGTGATGTCCTTAGGATAGTTAGATTTAAGTAGTTCTAAATTCTAGGGGACTGATGACCTCGGAAGTTAAGTCCCATAGTGCTCAGAGCCATTTGAACCTGTCACTGACTCCAAAGAGTAATATGATCGACGGGAGCAGCTAAAGTGAGTATGAAGTACCAAAAAGTGAGGAGACAGTTCTATTACGTCATATTAATGTAATGATCGAACAGTGCTGAACTTAGCTAGTTGGATATGGATCGTGTGCTGGTGCTAAGTCGTCCTCAATTCGTTGTAATATAGCTTCCTCAAAAAGCACAGTTCGCGAACTGCGAGGCCTATCAGTTTCTCGTCAGTCTGGCCTAAGGAATTCTGTTTCACGAAAATGATCATCAAGACTTTGAAATGTGACACAACTAGGTAACCTCCTCGCTGGAAAATATTCGACATACAGCTACATTGCTACCTGACTGTTGCATCGTGCATGATAGTTAACTCGGTTGGAGTGTAATCAGCCAGCATATTTCCGTAAACACCACTAGCAACGTTCATATAAAAGCAACGTAACAATGAAAGTGTTTATGCACTGATGTGGATATGGCCAGAAGTAAGGAGAATTACTCTCCGTTGTAATAAGATGTAATTATGTTGCAAATTAGTTTCTAGTGCAATCGTGTTACATACTAAGTAGTCACAACAATTGTGAACGTTGGAGTAAAGGATCTCTAGCGTCATACCATTAGAAAGGGAAACGTGAACTTATGACAACTGGGTCATGCAACGAAAGTGATTCTTCTTATCAACTGGATCAGAAATTTATTTGTTGTTGTTGTGGTCTTCAGTCCGAGGCAGCTCTGCACACTACTCTGAACATCTTCATATTCGAATAAATACTGCAACCTACATCGATTTGAACTTCCTCGCTGTATTCATCCCTAGGTCTCTCTCTCCATTTTTAACACCCCCCCCCCTCATCCATGCACACATACTCACACTTCTCTCCACAACCAAACGCGATTCCCGGCGGGGTCAGGTATTTTCACATGCCTCGAGATAACTGGGTGTTTGTGTTGTCCTCATCATTTCATCATCATTCATGAAAGTGACGAGATTGAACTGAGCAAAGGTAACCGCGCAGTTGAGAACCCCACAAAACAAACATCATCAGCATCACCACAACCATACTGACGATTTCTTGATGTCTCAGGATATGTCCTATCAACAAACTTACGTAAGCCGTTTGCTTACAACCAACAGATCAGCATTTATGTACCTATGCAGAAATGACTATTATGGTTATTCGTCTTCATCTCTCGTATATCGTATGCTTCTGAGTTCTCTGCGTTTCTTCTCGCGGTACTATAATATGTGATAGAAAGGGAAGTTGTTGTTTGCATGGATTTTGGTTTCATTTCTAACGAGTTACACATCGATTAAATAGCCGCCAGTTCATTGTTGAAGATTGTGTTGATCATAGCCTGTATAGTAATACTTCATAACAACATATAAAAGACAACGTACATTCACCTGGTAGCCTGATATGAAATTATTGAGATCAGGACATCGGAAGATGTAATAATACGAGCTCAGAATACATCATGCTTTCGCGTCGTCACTGCCGACTGCGAGAAAAATATTTACCTGGAATTCGGCTCTGCTCTCGTCTGAACATCTTGTTTACGATCTGCGACAGGAAGCGGTGAGCACTGCCTTCCGTTCACGAGAAGGCGACTTTTATAAGGCAGGGCAGCTCACTTGTGAACACAGTGGATGATAAATCAACGTTCGTCTCTCTTCGGCGGCTGTAATAAATGGCAAGAACCGGCATCACAGCAAACACGGAAAACTCGATTTATCTTTCGGATGCCGTCTTATCTGAAACGAAGGCGCTCATATTTACTTTTGACGGGCCGATTCGACCTCCTAAAAACATCACGACTAATTCTACAGTGTTTACGACCTAGCCTACAGGCCATAATAATGTATGCACACATTTAGTCATCTGCTTGTACAGTCTCCAACTGTAACAGTAACACTCTTTTCTAAAAATTTCTGAATAAAAGGTGATGTAGAGACCTTTGCGCCAAGATAGTGACCAGGAAGTAAAATAAAAATTTGTAAATTATTTTCAGTGAATTATTATCGTCGTCGAATATTTTAGCAATTTGTTCTTTGTCGATCATCAGTAGTCTCTGTTCTTTCAGACATGCATGTAATAATTATTTTAGTAACCCTGACGAAGTTACCTTAATCTTGTCTTATCCAAGCCAAATAAATGTAAAATAATGTTGCAACTTGCGATGACCTTGCACCTCACTATGAGATTTAGTGGAAGGTAGAGTTAAGCATCATTTGAAAAACAGGAAAACTTCATCTGTTGCTTTATGCGCTTACGTTGATCTGTACATACTGTTTGGAAATTCGATATGAAGCCTACCGTCATACATAAACATTTAACACTGGATGTAAGTACCACCCTCCCTCTCAGACGCTATTTGCTCTACGGGGCATTAAAATTGCAGTATCTGGTGGAACAGCAAGTAGTCAACATTTTCGTCACCGTCACTTACTGGATGTATTTCAATTTCTGACTTCCCCTAGAGTTTATCACCTTGCAGCTCACTCTAGTACCACGGGAGCTACTACATGATATCTTAATACATATCCTATCATCCTATCCGTTTTCTTTGTCGATGTTTTTCACGTATCTCTTCAAAGAACCTTCTCATTTCTTTCTTAATAGTCCACCTAATTTTCAACATCTTTTTATAGCGTCACATCTGTAGCGCTTCGATTCTATTCTTTTCCCGTTTTCCTACTATTCATGAGTCACTGCCATACAATTCTGTACTCCAAACGTATATTTTCAGGAATTTCTTCCTCAAATAAACGTCCGTATTTGACGATAGTATACTTCTTTTGGCCAGGAATTCCTCCATGCCTGTGTTAGTCGGTTTTTATGTCCTCCTTGCTTTGTACACCACCGTTTACTTTGCTTCCAAGGTATCAGGCCTCCTTAATTCGATCAGCTACAGGATCAGGAAATTTGATTTTAATTTTATCGATAATCTCATTTCTGCGAGTTCTCATTTTTTCGAGTCATCAGTCTCCCGAACTGTTTGATGCGGCCCGCCACGAATTACTCTCCTTTGATGACCTCTTCATCTCAGAGTAACACCTGCAACCTACGTCCTTCATTACTTGCTGGATGCACTCCAAAATCTGTTTTCCTTTAGAGGTTTTACCTTCGACAGCTTCCTCATGTTTTCACAGGTGTCCTGCCAGCCTGTCTCTTCTTCTTGTACGTGTTTGCTATATACTCTTATCCTCGCCGATTCTCCAGAATACCTCCTCATTCCGTACCTTGTCAGTCCAGTTAATTTTCAATATTCTTCTGTAGCACCACACCTAAAATGCCTTGATTCTCTTCTTTTCCGGTTTTCCCTTTCACTACCAAACAATGCTGTCCGTCCCTCTGACATAAAAAACTTTTTCTCATTTACTGACATCAATTCTTAAATGTAAGTGACGCGTTAATATTACGAAAATCAAAGGCATCGTACATAAGCTAGTAAAGTGCTGAAATTTTCATTTCTCTCAAAAGACACAAACTGTTCCCTGAAAGCTCAAATCGTGATACATATTACGTGAAACGTGCTTCACAGTGCAACATAAAACTAATAAGTTGAGGAAGAGTGAAATGCAATGCGCTGTTTAAAGAAGGTATTGCAGAGAATAGTTACGAAAATACGTATAATCTATATTTCCACTACAAATATTATTCTATTTTCCTTTAATGTTCATGTGACTGTGTGTTTATTTTCTGATCGCCTCGATATAATATCTTTCTGCAATAAGACATGAGTAGATTACTATTTAAATGAAAGTAGCACTGACATATTATTGTATTAATGACTCAAACGGTTTCTTTTACCGATGAAAGCAACATATATTTTTGCGTCCATAGCAGCAATGCTAAGGTTCTCATCATCATTCAGCAACACGTTTGTCTATTTTCATTCTTGCTCAGTACTTCAAAAGGAGTTCATCTAGTAATGACAATGCTAATAATGTGATCTCGGGACACTGAAAGAAGACTATAAAAGACATGAGTGCTATGTGTCACATTTGGTCAAAGTTTTATTGAGACTTATTTCATTACGAGTTTATAGCTCTTTCGATCTCTTCAGAAGTTAATGGAACGTGTGAGTCATACAGACGGAATAACAAATCTCGTACATCGTCTGCCACAGGAGTTGGACGAGCCTCACCGTGATGCTTCTGAGCGTAACAGAGGCAGCTGTGACGAAACGCGTTGCTCTTCTCTACGTCTGCTACATTTCCTGTATAAATTCTATTTGATATATGCACCAGACTGACGAGTGATATTCAGATAGCGATCGAACAAGCGTGTTGTAAGCCACCTAATTTGTGGGTGAACTACGCTTCCTGGAGACTTTTCCAGTGGATCTCAGTCTGACATCTACCCTTCCCGCTATTAGGTTCATGTAAAAATAAAATTTTAAATCACCCCTCGAGCGTACTATTAGACATTTCATGGGTCACTACTTCCAGTGATTCTTCGACAACTGTGTATAATAACTGACTTTCGGCCGCCACACTATGACAGCCGCACGGGATTAGCCGAACGGTCTCAGGCGCTGCAGTCATGGACTGTGCGGCTGGTCCCGGCGGAAGTTCAAGGCCTCCCTTGGGCATGGATGTGTGTGTTTGTCCTTAGGATGATTTAGGTTATTTAGTGTGTAAGCTTAGGTACTCATGACCTTAGCAGTTAAGTCCCATAAGACTTTCACACACATTTGAACATTTTTGAACACTATGACGCAAAAAGTTCATGCAACCTCTTGGACTTCCATCATGCAGCCTCCATGAATTTTAATTGGGAGCATGAATTGTGCTTGTCGTTACTGGCATGATAGATGTACCACGTTTCTTAGCCAAAATTACGATGCTTAAAAGAGAAGACCACACGCCACCATTTTGAATAGAGCCCGTGAGGCTTCAGCGGTATGAATGTTTCCCACTCTGTCCACAACGCAATTTTTGAATCGTCTGATTTACAGCCCTCTGACAGTGCCTCGTATATATACCTTTTTTACGTAATTTTACTCTTACATTACAATTCCAGATGGCTTTTAGTGCTCTAGTGTTCCGTCATTGATAGCATGAAGGTGATGAAATGCTTTGTATCCCGTCGAGAGAGCTTCGTGCGTTCTTTCTGCTTGCGACATTCTCGGTTACTGGCCGTGGCAGAAACGGAGACGCACCCAATCTCCCGCGAGATGCACATTTTATGGAGCTGCTGCCCCCCGCACATCGCACACAATGCGGAGAAGGAATAACTTCTGACGCTAGTCTGACGTGTGCCAAGCGCACAGCGGTGACAGTGAATAAAACTCAACAGGTGTCCCGTATAAAAGCGTCGCAGTGAAACGCGCGATGAACTCCGGATCTGCAGCCGTGTCATTTTATGACAAAGTGTTCCAGCTGGTCGCCACAGCCGCATCACTAGCTATGCACTACAGTGCAAGAGCAAGATGAACCACTTTGGATGTATAGCGGGGCGCAAGATTTCCGCTCTGCGGTAATAAACGTTTAGTGTTTCTTCCGCAAACGCCAGAGTGTACAGAATTTATTCCTACGGGTTGTAACCATTTTCGAAATATCATGAATTAGAGACTGATTCGGCTCACAGTCTTTGTCAACGTGCGTATGATACAAAATACTTGTCCTTTTTGCCGGCCGAGGTGGCCGAGCGGTTCTAGGCGCTACAGTCTGGAACCGCGCGACCGCTACGGTCGCAGGTTCGAATCCTGCCTCGGGCATGGATGTGTGTGATGTCCTTAGGTTAGTTAGGTTTCAGTAGTTCTAAGTACTAGGGGACTGATGACCTTTCAAGTTAAGTCCCATAGTGCTCAGAGCCATTTGAACTTGTCCTTTTTATTAGTACGCAGTTACTAGTCCTTTACCTTAGTACGCAGCGGATTAACGTTGATTCAGACAAATAAATGTTTAGTAGTTATAAATCAAATACTTAAATTAAGAAAACAAAAATTCATTATGGAGCAAGTTCTTTCTTTCCAAACACTAAAATATTGTTAACACGCTTACCTCAACTGTGCGTGACAACAACAGAGTATGAATCCTTGTTCAGACATTCCTAATTTGGTTTTTTCGTACATCCTTAACGTACCTCCTGCGAAGTACGAGATCAAGAAGGCCTTCGTTGCCACGCTTTGCCACCCTTAACAAGCTGAATTATGGCTCCGTCCCCACTAACGTCGACGTATGTGTGAAACTTGTAAACTCTTATAATGCTTCCTTTATTTCGTCATTATATCATAAAATCACTGATACATTTCTTCGCGTTTTATGAAAATGCTATCTTTATAAGTTAATGATAATATCAAAGAAGATAATAACAAATTTCAGTTTTAAATGAATACAAACTCCTCCGACTCGTCTCTACCGTAGATGTGTGCTCAGAATGGTTAATTTCCTATCATAGCCCGAGCCCATAGCAATGGACCGTTAAGATCTAACCTGTATTTGGAAGGACTGGTATTGTATTCCAAAATAAAATAAAATGTAGGATTTCAAAAGATATTATTCTTTGTGGTTAACTTTACTAACTTTTTTCACCGTCTTCATAGTCGGTAACTGTTGTTCCTCATCCACCTTACATTGAAGCTGCGTAGAGAAGAAATACTGAAGGGTTGTACTGGGTTCACTAAAAGCGATAGATATTTGATAGTAAAAAGTAATGCAGAAATGTACGCTGTGCCACAGGTAATACCGAAAAGTAGCACAATTGAAAATGAGCTGTAATAGAAGTATAAACACTGAAGTAAATCTGTTCCTGAAATTCAGTTTAACTTTAATGGATATAGATGTACTGCGTAAAACGATATATGAAAATTTGTGCCGAATCGGGACTCAAACCTGGATTTCCTACTAATTGTGAACGGTTGACGTACCACCAAGACTGTCCATGTAGGGTCCCTGGAGCGACCCATACTTCCTTAAGTCACAGACCTATCTATTTCTTTTCATAGATTACTAATTCATTTCTCCACACCCGCCAACCTCATGATTCCTATGCAGGTTTTTAGAATCTACATCTACGTACATTCTCCGCAAGCCTTCGTACATTGCATGATGGAGGATACCATGTACAATACGTCGCTTTAGGTAGCTACATCTACATCTACGTGATTACTCTGCTATTCACAATAAAGTGCCTGGCAGAGGGTTCAATGAACTACCTTCAAGCTGTCTGTCTACCGTTCCACCCTCGAAAGGCACGCGGGAAAAACGAGCACTTCAATTTTTTCTGTGCGAGCCCTGATTTCTCTTATTTTATCGTGATGGTCATTTGTCCCTAAGTAGGTGGGTGCCAACAGAATGTTTTCGCAATCGGAGGAGGAAACTGATGACTGAAATTTCATGAGAAGATACCGTCGCAACGAAAATCGCCTTTGTTTTAATGATTGCTACTCCAATTCGCGTATAATGTATGTGACAGTATCTCCCCTATTTCGCGATAATGCAAAACGAGCTGCCCTTCTCTGTACTTTTTCGATGTCATCCGTCAGTCCCAGCTGATGTGGATCCCACACCGCACAGCAATACTCCAGAATAGGGCGGATAAGCATGGTGTAAGCAGTCTCTTTATAAGACCTGTTGCACCTTTTAAGTGTTCTTCCAATGAATCGCAGTCTTTGGTTTGCTCTACCCACAATATTATCTACGTGACCGTTCCCATGTAGGTTATTTGTAATTGTAATCCCTAAGTATTTAGTTGAATTTACAGCCTTCAGATTTGTGTGAAATATCGAGAAATCGAAATTTAGCTGATTTCCTTTAGTACTCATGTGAATAACTTCACACTTTTCCTTATTCAGGGTCAATTGCCACTTTTCGCACCATACAGATATCTTATCCAAATCATTTTGCAAGTCGTTTTTATCACCTGATGACTTCACAAGTCGGTAAAAGACAGCATCAGCTGCAGACAATCTAAGACGGCTACTCAGTTTGTCTCCTATGTCGTTAATATAGATCGCGAACAATAAGGGCCTATAGCACTTTTACTCGATGACTTTCCGTCTATTACCACGAACTGTGACCTTTCTGACAGGAAATCATTAATCCAGTCGCACAACTGAGGCGATCCTCCGTATGCACCCAGTTTGGTTAGAAGACGCTTGTGCGGAACGATGTCGAAAGCCTTCTGGAAATCTAAAAATATGGAATCAATTTGACATCCCCTGTCGTTAGCACATATTACTTCGTGAGTATAAAGAGCTAGTTGTGTTTCACAAGAAAGATATTTTCTGAAACCGTGCTGACTATGTGTCAATAAATCTTTTTCTTCGAGGTACTTCATAATGTTCGAGTACAGTATATGTTCCAAAACCCTACTCCAAATCGACGTTAGTGATATAGGCCTGTAATTCAGCGGATTTCTCTTACTTACATTTTTGAGTATTGGTGTGACTTGAGCAATTTTCCAGTCTTTAGGTACGGATCTTTCTGTGAGCGAGTGGTTGAGTATAATTGCTAAATATGGAGCTATTTTATCAGCATACTCTGAGAGGAACCTGACTCGTACACAATCTGGATCGGAGGCCTTGCCTTTATTAAGTGATTTAAGCTGCTTCGTTAGTCCGAGGATATCTACTTCTATGTTTCTCATGTTGGCAGTGGTTCTTCTTTGGTGGAGGAGTTTCGGAAAACTGTGTTTAATAACTCTGCTTTAATAGCATTGTCATCAGTGACTTCACCGTTGTTATCGCGCAGTGAAGGTTTTGCTTGTGTCTTGCCACTGTTGTTATTTATGTATGACTAGAATCTCTTTGGGTTTTCCGCCAGATATCGACACAGAATTTCGCTGTGGAAATTATTAAAAGCATCTCGCATTGAAGTACGCGCCATATTTCGAACTTCTAGAAAACTTTGCCAATTTTGGAGATTTTGCGTTCTTTTAAATTTAGTATGCTTTTTTCGTTGCTTCTGCAACAACGATCTGACCCGTTTTGTGTACCATGGGGGATCAGTACATCACTTATTAATTTATGTGGTACATTTGTCTCAACCGCTGTCGATACTATCTCTTTGTAAACATGCCATAACTTTTCTACACTTACATGGTAAGATCGGAAGGAGTGAAGATTGTCTCCTAAAAAGGAGTTAGGAGCATTTTTATCAGCTTTTTTAAATTGACGTACTTTGCGTATCTTTTTGATGGCTGTAGGTGTTACGGTATTCAGCCTAGCTGCAACTGCCTTGTGGTCGCTAATCCCTGTACTCGTCACAATACTCACTATTTGCCCAGGATTATTTGTTGCTAAAAGGTCAAGTATGCTTTCGCAACCATTTACGCTTCGAGTGGGGTCATGTACTAATTGTTCAAAATAATTTTGATGTTTTAGGCCTGCCGCTGGTTTTAAACATATAATTTTTCCAGCATATCGCGGGTAGATTAAAGTCACCACCGACTAAACCTGTATGAGCGGGGACCTTATTTGAAATGAGACTCATGTTTTATTCGAACTGTTCAGCAACTATATCTTCTGAGTCGGGGTGTCGGTAAAACGTCCAGTTAATAGTTTGAAATTAGAATTAATTTTTAATACCTTCAGCTGCTGACGGGCGTTGATATTATCAATGGGGACAGATGAAAATGTGTGCCCCGACCGGGACTCGAGCGCGGGATCTACTGCTTACATGGCAGAATCTCTATCCATCTGAGCCACCGAGGGCACAGAGGATGGTGCAACTGCACGGACTATCTCGCGCACGCCTCCCGCGGGACCCACATTCTCACCTTGTATGTCCACACACTACATTCATAGTGTCCCACTCCAACACACTCATTACTCGTGAAAGACATTATTACCAAGTCCCGTAAGAGTTCGGGGAATATGTGTGCATACACACACGAAAAAGAAGATCATGGTCGGTATTGCGAGAACTATATACTTATATGGATACGGTGTCTGTCCTTTCGCACATGTCTCAAATAACAGACACCATATCCATATAATTAATAGTTTAGTCCGATTGTCAGGTATAACCTCTATCCATACTATTTCAGACGAACTATATACTTCAATTTCGCTACAAGGCTAACTACCTCTGACAGCCATAAATACTCCACAACCAATTGTATTTAATCTAACCTTTCTGAACACTGTTAAATCGTTCGCAAAAAATTCGACTGAACCTTTTTCCGGCTTCAACCAGCTCTCTGTACCTACAAATATTTGAGCTTCAAAGCTTTCTATTAGGGCTTGGAGCTCTGGTTCTTTCCCAACACAGCTACGACAACTTACAATACCAATCGTCTCGACAACTACCTTACTGTGTTTCACCTGCCCACTTTTAGATGGACGTCCTGACCTATTAAGTGGAACCCGGAAACCCACCACCCGATGGCGCAAGTCAAGGAATCTGCAGCCTACACGGTCACAGAACCGCCTGAGCCTTTGATTCAGACCCACCACTCGGCTCTGCACTAAAGGACCCGGTCGGTTCTATCGACAGTGCTGCAGATGGTGAGCTCCGCCTTAATCTCGGAAGCAAGACTGGCAGTCTTTACCGTTTCCGCTAGCCTCTCGAAACCAGACAGAATCTGCTCCGATCCAAAGCGACACACGTCATTGGTACCGACATCAGCCACCACCTGCAGTTGGCTGCACCCTGTACTCTTCATGGCATCCGGAAGCACCTTTTCGACATCCGGAATGACACCCCCCGGAATGCACATGGAGTTCACACTGGTTTCCTTCCGCTCCTTGGCAGCCATGTTCCTAAGGGGCCACATTAAACGCCCATCGTTGGAGCTCCCAACTACCAGCAAACCCAACCTCTGTGAATGCCCAGACCTTGCAGGCCAGGAGGCTTCCTCTGGAACAGGGCGGAAGACTGCATCTGGCTCAGAGACATCGTCAGCCGTAGATAACACCCGAAACCTGTTCGTCAAATGGACCGGGGAGGCCCTACGAACAGCCCCTCAGAAAATTTTTCGCTGCCTGCCAGACTTTGGAATGATCTTCCACTCGACCACAGGTGAGGGGTCAACCTCAGTGCAGACAGTAGCTGGGGTGGTCACAGCAGTGGACCGATCTGAGGACACGTGGGACATGCTCGACATACCTCGCATCCCCACATTCGATCCCCCACAGTGTCGCCCCTTGGCAGCAGCCTCAAGCTGTGTGACGGAAGCCAAAGCAGCCTGGAGGTGTGGGCGAAGGGTCGCCAATTCAGCTCGTATCTGTACACAACAATCACAGTTCTATCCATTACTGCAGTCACTCCTGTTTGAAACTCGTAAAAATATGTAACAAGCGAACAGGTAGTCGCCTTATTAGTAACAGGAACTAGCAGTACTGATCTCGCTGATGGTCTAACCGACACTAGTACAGTTATGTTTCATTTCGAGAATGAAATCCATAATTAGAAACACTTGTTAGTCGTCATGAATAAACATTACACTAAATATGCATCGCAGTCCCTTGTCAGATTACGGTACATGTGAGGTTACAGGCAGCATAATTTGCTATGAATTATTGTCCTAGCTAGGAGTAATGCTGTGGAAATGAAATCATTGGCGCTCCTGTCTGTAATGCAGCGTCAAGGGTAACCAAGCCATGGTCTCCGAGCTGATAGTCCATTCTGCTGCAAACGTCGTCCAACTGTTCGTGCAGATGGTTGATGTCTTACAAACGTCCCCATCTGTTGACTCAGGGATCGAGACGTGCCTGCACGATCCGTTACAGCCATGCGGATAAGATGCCTGTCATCTCGACTGCTAGTGATACGAGGCCGATGGGATCCAGCACGGCGTTCCCTATTACCCTCCTGAACCCACCGATTTAATATTCTGCTAACAGTCATTGGATGAGGACCAACGCGAGCAGCAATGTCGCGATAGGCTACAATCCGATCTTTATCAAATTCGGAAACATGATGGTACGCATTTCTCCTCCTTACACGAGGCATCACAACGACGTTTCAACAGGCAACACCGTTCAACTGCTGTTTGTGTATGAGAAATCGGTTGGAAACTTTCCTCATGTCAGCACGTTGTAGGTGTCGCCACCGGCGCCAACCTTGTGTGAATGCTCTGAAAAGCTAATAATTTGCATATCACAGCATCTTCTTCCTGTCGGTTAAATTACACGTCAGTAGCACGTCATCTTCGTGGTGTGGTCTTAATGGCCAGTAGTGTAATTTACAAAGTAACACATTTTTAATTACAAAGTTAATATTTCATAAAATTATAATAGAAGCCCCTTATCCACTACTAATGTAAACAGAACTTAGGTTGACAAATGCGAAGTCAACCACCGTCTCCACGCCGTCACGTATTTGAGACAAATCGCAATAAACGCCAATCCCGTGGCAAGATCGTTGTCAGACGCCAGTAGCCGCAGCCTCTACATCTACATCTATACTCTGCAAACCACCGCGAGGTTCATGGCACAGGGCACGTCCCATTGTACCTGTTATTATGGATTCTTCCTGTTCCATTCACATACGAAGTACGGGAAGAATGAGTGTTCGAATGATTTTGTGTGTGCAATAATTATTCTAGCTTTAGCCTCACGATTCCGAAGTGAGCGATACATTGGGGTTTGAAATATTTTTCAAGAGCAATCATTTAAACCTTGTTTTTGAAGCTTTGTTAACAAACTTTGTCGGGAAACTGTACGTCTATTGCCGGTCGGAGTGTCCGTGTGGTTCTAGGCGCTACATCTGGAACCGAGCGACCGCTACGGTCGCAGGTTCGAATCCTGACTCGGGCATGGATGTGTGTGATGTCCTTAGGTTAGTTAGTTTTAATTAGTTCTAAGTTCTAGGCGACTGATGACTTCAGAAGTTAAGTCGCATAGTGCTCAGAGCCATTTTGTACGTCTATTTTCCAGTTCAGTTCCATCAGTATCTGTCTGACACTCTCCCTCGGATCAAACCAGCCTGTCACCATTCGTGCTGCCCTTCTCTGTATACGTGCAATATCTTCGTTAGTCTTATCTGGTATAGGCCCACAGACTTGAGTAATATTCTAGAGCCAGTTAAACCAGCGACTTGTAAGCAGTCTTCTTTGTAGATTGATAGCTCTTCCCCATTGTTCTACCAATAAACCGAAGTCAATCACCTGCTTTAGGCACGACTGAACCTATGTTATCATTCCATTTCACATCCCTACAAAGTGTTACACCCAGGTACTTGTGTGCGTTACGCGATTCCAACAGTGACTCATTTGTATTAGAGTCAAAAGATACTAGGTTTTTTTACGTATTGTGGAGTGCACAATTATACATTTCTGAACATTTAAAGCAAATTACCAACCTCTATATCACGTTGAAATCTTATCGAGATCTGACAATATTTATGCAGCTTCTTTCGGATAGTAGTTCGTTATACACACCTGCATCATCTGCAAAAATCCTGGAAGTTCATTAATACACAACATGCACAGCAAAGCTCCCAACACACTTCGCTGGGGAACACTTGAAGTCACTTCCACATCTGACGATGACTGTCCATCCAAGATAACACGCTGCGTCCTTACCAAAAAGCCTTAGTCTAGCCCTAAATTTCACTTGATATCCCATAAGATCACACTTTTGACAACAAGCGTAGGTGTGCTACTGAGATAAGAGATCTTCGAAAATCAGGAAGTACAGCATCTACCTGACTGCCTTGATCCAAAGCTTTCAGTATGCCATGTGATAAAAGTGCGAACTGGGTTCCACACGATCTATGTTTTCGAAGTCCACGCTAGTCGGCATTGATGAGATTATTCTGTTCAAGATACCTCAGTATGTTTGAGCTCAAAATACGTTCTAAGATTCTACAACAAATCGATGTCAAGGATGCTGGACAGTAGTTTCTTTTTTTTTTTTTCATCACTTCTACTACCTTTCTTGTAGAGGGTGTAACCTATGCCTTTATCCAAGAACTGGGCAAACTTTGCTGTTGAAGGGATCTACGATATGTTGTAGTTGGAAGAGAGGCTAACTCAGCCTTAGATTCAGTACATAATCTGACAGTAATTCCATTGGACCCTTTTCAGTTTTAACGATTTCAGCTGTTTCTCAACACCACTTACACTAATACTTACTTCATTCATCTTTTCAATGTTACGAGGACTAAGCTGGGGCAATTCTCCTAGGTTTTGTTTAGCAAAGGAACATTTGAAAAAGGAGTTAAGCATTTCAGCTTTTGCTTTGTTGCCCTCAATTTCAGTTCTTGTCTCATTCACTAGGAAGTGGACACTGACTTTGGTGCCACTAACAGCCTTTACATACGACCACAATTTCTTTTGGGTTCTGCGAAGATCACTTCACAATATTTTGCTACGGTGGTCCCTGAAGGCATCACGCATTGCTCTCTAGACAGCCAAACACCGCCGATGTTCGTATATGCTGTCGCGGCCGCCGCTGTGCATACTGCAGAAGTTGAGATGACAATCATGCCGCGGTCATTCTGCGTTGTTTCACGCCTCTACATTTGCTGTACTCCACAATGGGCACATCGTCCGATTTCCACAAGTTCACTCTTCAAGTTCCGTTTGTAGTGTCAGTTGTTCCACCGTGGCAGTTCAAACGCACCGTATTATCAAACGTCAATGGACGTCACTTCAGTTCATCAAACAGTTTCCGACCTATTACTCCATTCATTTGTCGTCAAAAATCAACATTGAAAATAACTACTAAACATCACTGTTCATATAACGACAGTTCAAAAAATGTTTCCTACTACTATCCAAAGTTTTACTAACACAAAAAAATTTACTGTTCTTCAAAATTTTACCAAAGTCAGAAGTCACTGTTCTTTTTATGCACTGTTTTAAGATTTCTCCCACATAATCACTGTCTAATCATGTTACACGGAGTTCACACACGATTTTGAATTTCATAATGTCCACTCTCCATTGACATTTGCTACCACAGGGGTTAAACACTGTCAGCTGGCAGTTTCCCCAATTATGGATGCCAAGCGTGATGTTTAAAAATGTATTGTACAGAGATGACGACGGTGGACTATTATTAGCCTATGTATACTTTCCACGGTGGTTGTCATAAAATCTCCTACCTACCTTACAGAATTAACGGGTTCTATCAACATTACAGTTTACGAGTGAATGTCTTCTAACTTTCCGAGCACCACTGACCTCGGTTTGCTTACGTAGCGTTTCCTAAATTTGTATCATAGTTCTCGTCCCGATTGGCTTCTTCTCCGTATAGCCACTGTATTCGATGCGCCAAGAACAAACTGTGCTAAACCGAATTGTAAGTGCGGTAGAAAATCCAGTGCTATGAAGTAAAATTACCACTACATAGGACGTCACTTGATTTTTGTTCATTGGCCTTTAGTGGTAATGAAGAAACACAAGTAATACCTTGATTATGTTCATTCATTAAATCAAATTCCTTGGAACCTGTGTTCAGAGCACTACAATAGAACACAGTTTAATAATTTACAGTATTACAAGATGTTCAAAACTTCACACAACCGTTCGGCAAGGCGTCGCTCATGACTTAAAGTTCTTGTTATCTCGTAGTACTATACTGTTCAAAGCGCATGTTGCATTTGTTCACACCTGATATAAAACGTCTAGTGAGTTCTTACAAAGAAACGTTTTCCGAGGCACTGTTAACAGCGACGAATAACTATCGGCATCGTATTCAACTTGACCATCACGACACATGTTGCCTCGCTCGTACCCGATAGATGGCACTTAGTGAGCTGCAGTAACAATTTGGTGCCTGATTATTAAGTGCGCGTTTCGATTGGCCTATCGGCTTCCGCCAATAACGACTAAGTTAGAATATTTTTCTCATTTAAGTTTATAATTTAGTTAACGACTTTACGACATTATTGTCGTTCTATCAGTGCAGCTAATGTTGACAGTATAGCTGGAGGAGCGTAGCAGTGTTCAAATAATAAATATGAACCAACAACACTGTACTGTTTCGCCCCCCCCCCCCCCCCCCCCAGTGTGATTCGCAGTTGTCTATACTGTGCTCCAGTATGATGCAGTCATCTCTAGCAGGAGCGTTCCCACGCTCTGAAATCATCTGACACATAACTCAATGCACGATACTCTCTCCCTACCTTGTTCCTACTGAATGTTCTTGTCCCACTGAAACAAAGTCAAAGGAAAATAACAGTGTATTGTGGGGGAAAAATGTTGGAGAAACGCCGCAGATAGCCATCTGGAATAGCGAGGTCAATGAACATTAAAGAAAGAGGGAAAGTCTTACAATAACAGTGCTACACATTGAATGATTCCAAGGCAAGAAGGTAACGAGATCATTTTCCAAGTGGACACAGGAAATGAAAAAGAAACACATAAAGGAGGGAAAAGAAGAGAACAAAACGGAGTGTAAAGAACTAAACCTGGCACGTCGTCCTTCGAGGCCCTCATCTAAAGAAAAAGAGTAACGAAAATATTATTATTACTGCTTGCATTATTATTATTATTATTATTACTGCGCGCAACGTCATCTGCGACAGTGCGCGTCTAGAATAAATAAGATCTCTGTGACGGTCGCTCCGTACGTATTCTGGTCGCAGAACTGGTTACCCCGCATAGGGGAATCGTAAAGTGAGCCACGCCCAAGAGAGTGAGTGGTACGACACGAATGACGAAAATTTACCGTTATTGAGGAAATTAATGTTATAATTTGGTATATTATATCTTTATTAAGAGAGAGAAAGATTTTTTGATTGATTTGATGAAGACTTCATGACAAGGTATTAATTATTTTTTCCGCGCGACTGCTACGGTCGCAGGTTCGAATCCTGCCTCGGGCATGGATGTGTGTGATGTCCTTAGGTTAGTTAGGTTTAAGTAGTTCTAAGTTCTAGGGGATTGATGACCACAGATGTTAAGTCCCATAGTGCTCAGAGCCATTTGAATTATTTTTCTTCGCTTTAATTGCGCGCGAACTACTGCCTGCACACCGTCATAACACTTTAGTATCGAACACAGAACTTTCCGCCTTTTCTTATTTGGGTAACATTATGAACTATTTTGATAAACTCAATTAATGCAGCTTTTCGTAGTCTGCAATGAACATAGATATATTGTAATAATTCTTCGATCATTTCACTGTTGAACAAACTACTTTAAAGTATTTTTAGAATTTGTCATTTCTTTGCAATTCTTGATTACAGTGAAGAATGCTTTTGTAAAGTCACTTTTCTAATTTTACCAATACGCCTTTTAAAGGGCTCAACAATAACATAATTTACCACGTCATTATCCATTTCCCACTCTTTGCCATTCACTAGGTAAAGTTTCACAATTGCAACATAAAATGCGGACAAATTACGTGGGTTCATTGCACACCGAGTTCACCTCTAGTAAATGAGATGCGCCTTTTTAATAGCTTTCAATAGAGCAGCAGCAGTAGTTTACAGAGATCAGTTCCCGATCGTTACTCATTGCTGCAGGTAAGCCAAAAGAGGGAAATAAAAAAATTTCGTTTCGGATTTCAAGGGACTTTCTTTCATGCGACGCGAAATACATTATGGTTTTATCAGATTTCATGTCACAGAAGTACAGAACTATGAAACAGATTGTTACAATTTTGGGGGGAAATTTAGGTACGACACTTTACAGAGTAGTGAATGCACCATATTTTAGAAACTGAACATTTCGTTCCCAGACCTCGCGATTCTATAGTGATAAACGAGGATTACACTTCAACATATACCAAATCCAATCAAATGATGCTAAATTTCGCCGTGATTAACTGCACTACGGAGAACACAGACAATAAAATCCTCCATCCACTAATGCCACATATTAAATAACAGTGACCTTATTCAAATGTTACAACAAATTTTAAGACAAAAAGCAGAATTAAAAACACATTTCACTAGTCAGTTCGAGGAATTTATCAAGAAACAGGAGGAAATTTCTGGCGCAATTCAGACAATGGCAGGAGAAATCACAGAACAAGAACGTAATGATATTAAGCCAGCGCTTACCAATTTAGCAACAAGAACCGCGGAGATCTCCACTACCCAGGTACGTTTCGATGAACACATCACGCAGAGAGACAAATTAACAAACGACAGATTCAAGGACCTCACCAACAAATTCATCGAGGAAAGAACAGATTATGCCAAAAATCACCACAGTAATAGCCAGTGCGCTAGTTAAAAAATTACAAGAACAGTCACGATCACAGGCACAACAGATACAACAATCAGGACAAAAGAGAGAATCACTACACATACTGACGAAACATGTGGACTTGAATACTAAAGAACTGTATCATATTTTAAAGGAATAGGAAGATCTTTCGTACAGGATTTCAAAAATTAATTTAAATTCCGACGTTCACACTAACGATGCACATCTGATTCATTTTACCGCGACGGAAGAGTACTAATCACTTGAACGATTCAAAGAAAAACAGATAGCTATAAATGCTAAGCAAAAATGTGAAGTTCATAGACTATTTCCTCAGCTCGCTGATATACACAAAAGTCTTAAAAACGGAAAATACCATACATGGCTTTGTCAGAAAATATCACGGTTGTGCATAAGAAATATTGAACACAGATCATCCGCGCAGACGTGATAGAGAGGAGATTATGCAAACAGAACTAAATTCAAAAACACTTTCTTCAACAGGCGTGACGATGCTTGGACACAAAAACACGAAAGTTTTGATTTCAAACACTTCCTCTCTATTTGAAAGTTGAAAGTTTTCAGTAATGGTACGAATGAATTGCATCCATTAGACAAGGTTCAGCAATTTAGTTTCTTTCTCCCACTACCTAACTGGTCGGTCACACACAAACTTGAATTCGTTTGCAGTTTTTTTAGTAGGTGAACCTCCTCACGAATACAACCGATCGCTGGAGAGTGTCACGCTCTAGAAGAATTTCTAAAGGCATTTCGCGCCACATATCAGTCATAAACGACACAACACGGAGTATGACACAATATAAGCAGATTACTTTATTCTGAAAAACCTCACGTTTCGACAGTGACTCATTTTTTTCGAATACATGGTACAACAAAACCACAGTGTGACAGAACCATACAGCCGTTCTGCTTTAATACAACTTTGCATTGCGTAATTAGCAGATCGCTGCGAATACTATAGCTAACCGGACTTCAGAAAGACAATACAAATGCTTTCCGTGGTGTATTACAATTACTGTAATTAAACAATGTGAACTATTCAAACAGCGGCAGACACTAGTCAGGCAATGGACGTGATTATGATGATAGACAATAAAGTGGACGGTAGAGACGACGTTTCAGTCACAGAGACTATCGCTACAACAATCACAGAAAATCACACGATCATTTTTAAGCGAGTCAATCTGTCGATGACATAATTACTCACCATTTAACTTAGCTAGAAACATGAATACACCACTGGCTATTAAAATTGCTACACCAAGAAGAAATGCAGATGATAAACGGGTATTCATTGGAACAAATATATTATACTAGAACTAACATGTGATTACATTTTCTAGCAATTTGGGTGCATAGATCCTGAGAAATCAGTAACTAGAACAACCACCTCCGGCCGTAATAACGGACTTGATGCGCTTGGGCATTGAGTCAGAGCTTGGATGGCGTGTACAAGTTCATTTGCCCATGCAGCTTCAACACGATACCACAATTCAACAAGAGTAGTGACTGGTGTATTGTAACGAGTCAGTTGCTCGGCCACCATTGACCAGACTTTTCAATTCGTAAGAGATCTGGAAAATGTGCTGCCCAGGGCAGCAGTCAAACATTTTCTGTGTCCAGAAAGGCCCGCACAGGACCTGCAACATGCGGTCGTCCATTATGCTGCTGAAATGTAGGGTCCCGCCGGGTTCGAACGAAGGGTAGAGCGACGGGTCGAAACACATCTGAAATGTTACGTCCACTGTTCAAAGTGCCGTCAATGCGAACAAGAGGTGACCGAGACGTGTAACCGATGGCACCCCATACCATCACGCCGGGTGATACGCCAGTATGGGGATAACGAATAAACGCTTCCAATGTGCGTTCACCGCTATTTAGCCAAACACGGATGCGACCATCATGATGCTGTAAACAGGACCCGGATTCATCTGAAAAAATGACGTTTTGCATTCGTGCACCCAGGTTTGTCGTTGAGTACACCATTGCAGGCGCTCCTATCTGTGATTCAGCGTCAAGGGTAACCGCAGCCATGGACTCCGAACTGATAGTGCATGCTGCTGCAAACGTCGTCGAACTGCTCGTGCAGATGGTTTTTGTCTTGCGAACGTCCCAGTCTGTTGACTCAGAGCCGGCTGGAGTAGCCGAGCGTCTCTAGGCGCTACGGTTTGAAACCACGCAACAGCTACAGTCGCAGGTTTGAATCATGCCTTGAGCATGGATGGGTGTAATGTCCTTAGGTTGGTTAGGGTTAAGTAGTTCTAAGTTCTAGGGGACTGAAGACCTCAGACGTTAAGTCCCATAGTGCTCAGAGGCATTTGAACCAATTTTGTTGACTCAGGGATCGCGACGTGGCTGCACAATCCGTTACAGCCATGCGGATAAGATGCCTGTCATCCAGGCTACTAGTGTTACGAGGCCGTTGGGATCCAGCACGGCGTTCCGTATTGCCCTCCTGAACCTACCGATTCCATATTCTGCTAACACTCATTGGTTCTCGACCAAAGCGAGCAGCAATGTCGCGATACGATAAACCGCAATCGCGATAGGCTACAATCCGACCTTTGTCAAAGTCGGAAACGTGATGGTACGCATTTCTCCTCCTTACACGAGGCATCACAACAACTTTTCACTAGGCAACGCTGGTCAACTGCTGTTTGTGTATTGGAAATCGGTTGGAAACTTTCCTCATGTCAGCACGTTGTACGTGTCGCCACCGGCGCCAACCTTGTTTGAATGCTCTGAAAAGCTAATGATTTGCATAGCATAGCAGCTTCTTCCTCTCGGTTCAATTTGGCGTCTTTAGCACGTCATCTTCGTGGTGTAGCAATTTTAATGGCCAGTAGTGTAATAACGCAAATTAGCAAATCACATCACCAAACATACAGTTACGCACTCCACACGGGGAACAATTACATACAGAGGAATAACTATCTGCACGGGTAAAGGCAGCAACCACACCATCCAAATCACTCCAATAACAGACCATACAATACGAACACAGAAGTCACGACACGAACAGAGGACATGGCAAGTGAAACATATCAAATGACTGGAATAAATAGCATCTTTCTTTTTTTATCAATTCTGACAGGAGATCAAATCCGAGACAAGATAACGCAGATAATTTGGCACCGCAACGCTCAGTTCGTCTACCTGCAACACTCACAGACGCAACAGTGTGCAACGACAATGACCAAAAACACAGTCTCCGAAAGACGCGCTAGCACTATGAACGCAGAATACTGCTCATACCAAGAACTTTATTTCAAACATGATAATTCTGAAAGTCATCAGGGGCACGTTACTTCAAGTGAAAGAAGAGGCTAATGGAAGCTCTTCTCGTCCAGTTATTAACATAAGCGTAGCAAAACATACTTTAACTGCGCTTTTGGATTCAGGCTCTACCAGATGTAACGTAGATGAAACTTGCTCAACACTTGATTTACGGAGTACAACAATAACAGGTGTTACTTTAGGAAGGGAAAGAGTTGTCAGAAAGCAAACATATTTAGAATTCATTGCACAAGATCACACATTTTTTGCAAATTTCTGAATAGTCCCACTACTTACAAATCGAAGTTCTGGATTTCTTGAGAAGCCACAAAGCTACACTTGACTTCAATAACTCTTACATTTCTCTACGAAATGACAACACAGTGATTACATTATATTTCAAACCTTGCATGACGAAAGAACGAGATGTTAACAAACGTCACTTCTTCACTTCGCACACATTGGCGGATATAAAAATTTTGAACCCCAATGCACACCATATTATATGTAACCCTCCCCCCCCCCCAAAAAAAATGTATTAAATAATAACTATTACCCGATCACTTCGCAATTGCCGTTATGTGTGGGAGCGCTGTGAGCTGTTTCCGTACTCTGCCATTCGTTGTTCTGAAGGACGTGTCAACTGTCTAGTCACGCTCAATGAAAATGTAATACGGTTCCAGACCTGTACTTGGTGTACGGCAGCGGATGAAACAAATTTAAAACTGCATTATGTTAACATATTCTTCTGTCAAAGGACAACAGAAACGAGCACAAGGAAAACAACTTTTCTTTTATGGCCTAAAAATTCAGCAGATCATGTAGAAGACAACGGATATTTGTGATACATTCACTTTTAATATGTTCTTTTCCACGAAACCGTTGAAAATTAAAATGAAAAATTTGTGCTACGATCTAAAAAGTGAAGAGAACGTGTCATACATTAGAAACTGGTACATACTTTTATAGAGATGAGTTCAAAATTAAAATTAAACTGTCATTTTACGATCTAATAACTTGAATGTGTAGCAGATTAAAAAAAATGGGTTTGGTATTAATATGTGAATCTATAGGAAAGCGTAAGATTTCGGTGCATGAACTAATAACTAAATGCAGACGAACAGACACAGAACTGTATTTGTTATCACATAATTTTACAGACTAGTGTAGAAAAATCCAATTTGTTTTATAGTGTAATATTTAACGTGTAAAGCATTAGGGTCTGTGTAGCTGCATAATAAGTGTGCACAATACCTTTAATCCATGTAAGGGCTGAACAGTTTTGTACTGCAGGTACTGCTCTCACCATAGCTCTTTCTAACGGCATTGGCAAAGCTTTTACGTATTTATCGACAGAACTGAACTAAGTTATTTTTTAACACATTTTCAACTGAGCGTACTCTCCGCTAACGTATACTTCCGCGATAACTATACATTTCAGCAGGCGCCAAGAATACGCATCAGTTGTAATGAACTACAACATCAGTATGACTTGACTGTACAGCGCCGAGCGGCCTGGTCATTCAGGTAAAGTTTAGCAGTGGTTGGGCGCCTTCGGTCACGTCTACACGTAAACGAGGTTTAATTCCGCGTTCTGCCATTGGCAACTGTAAAATACACAGGTAATACCTAGTTTGTAAAACCAATGAATGTGCTCTATGTTACAATAAAAATCACAATATAATCATACATTTTTAAATCTAATATGAATATAAAAAATAACCTGTCACCAAAGTTTACGTCTAGCTTTGAAGGCAGAAAACTCGTTAATTACATCGTCATAGTTCGGACGGTGATCAGTTAGGAGGTCGGCTTCGATGTGAAGAATGGACAAGGCGTTCAATCTCACCCCCGACAACGTAGAACTTAGGTATGATTTCAGCCTTTGACGAGCTGAAAACGGGCGTTTTGCTGACCAATTTGTAAATGCCATACATAGAAATATTCTTAGAACAATGTCAGTATTCGGAAACACGGACTGTAACCTCTCCTTTCGTAAAAATTTACTCATTTCGACTGGTACATCACTAATCTCAGAGGATTTTAAACGTTCTGCGAAATGTACACACTCACTAGGAGAGGAGTGCTCTAAATCTTGTCATATGACGCTTGGAGTTTTGCTGCACGTTCGGCAATATCGTCAAGTGAACTGTTCTTAAGATTACTGAAAATTGTGAAGGAACCCAACAGTGTTCTATAGCTTTCCTTCCCCCTCACTAATTCGGCGTACAAGTTTTCGAGTACTGGGAGAAATGTTTCTAATCTAATTGTTTCCTTTCCATTCAAAAAAACTTCTTCAGTGTTTGCTTCTCCGTCATCATAAAGTTTGCGTTTTCGTGATCTTTTATTGGTGCATTCACAGCCTATATCAGTCACAATCTCCATGGATTTATTTTCATAATTGTCGAACATGTCACGAATAGATGCAATAAATCCTACAAATGATTCGTATAATTCAAGCACTATTTTACTATCAATAATTACACTTCGAAATTTTAGGTTTACACTATTAAATTTCTGGAGTATGTCCTTCCAAACTGTCATCATGAATACTGTTTCTTGTCTGCTGAGTTGATTCAGTGCAGCTAAAGCCTCATTTCGCTCAAGTGGTTTTTCAAACGTATTATTGGCACTATGTGTGAGGGCATTGACAACGCCCTCCAAGTTTTCATACACAGTTACACACACACTTTCTCTCTTGCTGACCAACGTGTTTTTGATAAACTTTTTTACCGTTTTACTTCCCGGTTTCATGAAAGAAAGAAGTTTATCCCAGTCCTGTGAAGAAGCAGAGAGCAACACCTGCGACCGTAGCGGTCGCGCGGTTCCAGACTGAAGCCCTTGAACCAGTGTAGGTTCCTGGCATATTGATTGCGTTGTCATATGACTGGCCTCTACAGTCAGTAATATCGATGGAATTTCTAGACAGGACTTTTAGTACCGCCTCAGCTAAGTTTTCGGACTTGTTATTTATTTATTTATTGTTCCGTGGGACCAAATTAAGGATAAGTCTCCATGTTCATGGAACGAGTCAATACATGAAATTATAACACGATATTTGAAACAGATAAAATGAAATATAAAAAAATATATTCAGGTGACAAGTCGTTAGTTTAAATAAAGAAAATCAACAATGTAACACTGGAATTTGCTTAATTTTTTAGCTCTTCCAGGAGCTCCTCGACAGAATAGAAAGAGTGAGCCATGAGGAAACTCTTCAGTTTAGACTTAAAAGAGTTTGGGCTACTGCTAAGATTTTTGAGTTCTTGTGGTAGCTTATTGAAAATGGATGCAGCAGAATACTGCACTCCTTTCTGCGCAAGAGTCAAGGAAATGCATTCCACATGCAGATTGGATTTCTGCCTAGTATTAACTGAGTGAAAGCTGCTAACTCTTGGGAATAGGCTAATATTGCTAACAACAAACGACATTAAAGAAAATATATGCTGTGAGGGCAATGTCAGAATTCCCAGACTATTGAATAGGGGTCGACAAGAGGTTCTCGAAATTACACCACAAATAGCTCGAACAGCCCGTTTTTGAGCAAAAAATACCCTTTTTGAATCTGAAGAATTACCCCAAAAAATAATCCCATACAACATAAGCGTACGAAAATATGCGAAGTACACTACTTTTCGTGTTGAAGTGTCACTTATTTCAGATACTGTTCTAATGGTAAATAAAGCAGCATTTAATTTCTGAACAAGATCCTGGACATGGGCTTTCCACAACAGCTTACTATCTATCCGAGCGCCTAGGAACTTGAACTGTTCCGTCTCGCTTATAATACGCCCATTCTGTCTGCTCAAAATATCGGTTCTTATTGAATTGTGAGTTAGAAACTGTAAAAACTGAGTCTTACTCAGATTTAGCATGAAATTATTTTCCACAAACCACGAACTTATTTCATTAACTACATTATTTGATACTGTTTCAGTACTACGCACAAGATCCTTCACTATCAAGCTGGTGTCATCAGCAAACAGAAATATTTTAGAATCACCTGCAATACTAGAAGGCATATCATCTATATAAATAAGAAACAGCAGTGGCCCCAGCACCGACCCTTGGGGAATGCCCCATTTACAGTGCCCCATTGGGATTGAACATCACTACTACTCTCAGTATTTCGGAGAATTACCTTCTGCTTTCTGTTCTTAAAGTAAGAGGCGAACCAATTGTAAGCTACTCCCATTACTCCATAATGGTCCAACTTCTGCAGTAATATTTTGTGGTCAACACAGTCAAAAGCCTTCGTTAAATCAAAGAAAACACCTAGCGTTCGCAACCTTTTATGTAATCCGTCGAAAACCTCACAGAGAAAAGAGAATATAGCATTTTCAGTTGTTAAACCATTTCTAAAACCAAACTGAACATTTGACAGCAAATTATGTGAATTTAAATGCTCCAGTAATCTTGTATATACAACCTTCTCGATAACTTTAGCTAACACCGATGGCATAGAAATAGGTCTAAAATTGTCAACATTATCAATGCCTCCCTTTTTATAAAGTGGCTTCACTACCGAGTACTTTAATCGGTCAAGAAACCGACCACTCCTAAAGCAAAAGTTACAGATATGGCTAAGTACTGGGCTAACATACATAGAACTACACTTCAGTATTCTTCTAGATACCCCGTCATATCCATGAGAGTTCTTGGTCTCTAGTGATTTAATTACGAACTCAATCTCCCACTTGTCAGTATCATGGAGGAGCATTTCAGGTAACAGTCTCGGAACACTTTTTTCTAAGAGCGCTATATGATTCCCTGTTGGGACTAGGTCTCTATTTAGTTCACCTGCTATATTCAGAAAGTGATTATTAAATACTGTACATATATGCGACTTATTAGTAACACGGACATTCCCACTATGCACTGATTCTATATCCTCGACCTGTCTCTGCAGACCAACCACTTCCTTTACGACTGACCATATGGTTTTAATTTTATCCTGAAACTTAGCTATTTTATCTGCATACCACATACTTTTTGCCTTCCTAATTACATTTTTAAGCACCTTACAATTCTGTTGGTAATGGGCTGCTGCATTTAGATTTTGACTGTTTCTAACGTTTTGATATAATTGCCACTTTATTCTACAAGATCTTCTTATCCCTCTAGTCAGCCACCCAGGCTGCCTGTTTGTGCTAATACCCTGTTTTGAACGTTCTAACGGAAAGCAACTTTCAAAGAGCACGAGAAAAGTCTTGAGAAAAGCATTATATTTATTGTATACTGTATCAGCGCTATAAACATCTTGCCACTCTTGTTCCTTGATAAGGTTTACAAAGGTCTCTACAGCAACTGGATCAGCTTTCCTAATCAGCTGATGACTATATTTAACACGTGTTGCAGCACAAAAATATTTTAGAGTTAAAATTTGTGCATCATGATCTGAAAGGCCATTCACCTTTTTGCTAACAGAATGCCTTTATAGTAATGAGGAATGGTCAAAAATGTTGTCTATGGTTGTTCTATTGTTCCCTTGCACTCTCGTTGGAAATAATACGGTTTGCATAAGATTATATGAATTAAGGAGGTCTACCAGCATCCTCTTCCTTGCACAATCACTTATACAATTAATATTGAAGTCACCACATATAACTAACTTTTTGTATTTACTATAGAGGGAACCAAGAACCTCCTCTACCTTTAGCAAAAATGTTGTGAAATTGGAGTCTGGGGATCTATAAATAACAACAGTTAGTAGTTTAGCTCCGTTAAATTTAACCACACCTGCACAACATTCAAACAACTTTTCAGTGCAGTACTTTGAAACATCACTTGACTCAAATGGGATGCCGTTTTTCACATACATGGCTACTCCCCCACACCGCAAAGAGCTCCTCGAAAAGCTGCCAGCCAACCTGTATCCTGGTAAAGGAAGCCTCTGAATTATCTCCTTATTTAAGAAGTGTTCAGATATACCAATAATTTCAGAGTCAACATCTATAAGTAGTTCACTAGCTTTATCTCTAATACCTTGTATATTTTGATGAAATTCCCTCATTACTCGGATACCTAAGCTTTGTCAAAAGTTGTTCCTTCCCTTAAGCAGAATACCTGTCAGCTGACTCCAGTCTAAAAAAAGGTGCAGCTCTAACACCCACTACTGCAGGAATTTTCCCATGAGTGATCCCACCAACCCCACCTATGCTGTCACCTATAAGCTTTGCCAACCCCCCTTCCCATACCTGTTGAGGTGCAGGCCATGTCTAGTGAAACCTGTCCTGCTGATAGACTCCACCGACACCACTGAAATGTGACCCATGCTTTCTGTCATCAGCGCACCCCCAAGTATTATGTTATTACGCCTGACGACTGTATTAAGATGAGGCCGATCGTGATGCTGAAACAGTTCCACGAAATGCACATTCGCGTTGCCAGTCTGAGTGGCTATCTTTTCCAGGTCACCATCTATGTCATACTCCCCATCCCTATCAATACTATTACCAGCCACACCCACAATCACTACTTGATCCTCTTTAGTAAAATCCCTACATAACCCCCCTATGTTAACAGTCACCTGAGCCAATCCTGCATTAGGCTTCACAATGCTGGTGACCTGGTACTCACTCCCCAGCCTTCCTGCAACTGCTGGCCTACACCTCTACCATGAGAACTACCTAACAGCAGAACCTTCTTCTTCCTCTTCGACTTTGCAACTGTTCTAGCCATCGTAACTAATGAGGTCTGCTGCATACTTACTACATTTACAGCTACTAGAGATTCCTCTCCACTAGACTCTGACAGTTCGTCATATCTATTGTAAATACCAATAGTAAAACTATCTGAAAATCTTCTCCTAGCAGATCTCTTGCCAACAGCCAGCTCCCATTCCCCAACCCCCTTCTCCCTCCTCATCATATCTAACTCCTTCTGTGCGTTTTTCAACTGCACCTGAAGGGCACAGATCTTACGATCCTGTTCCTGTATTAACTTACTCTTGCTACATAACTTGCAGTTCCAGGAGAGGATTTCACCAGAATACCCACTGGCTTCCCCACTGCATTACCCCCAGTGAAAACACTTCGAACAAGTCTCACACCGCAATTCGCTACTCACGAACCTACGGCAAAGCCCACACTTCTCACTCATAGTAAAATTTTACTTTTTCTAAGTTCCGCTACTACAATAAGAAGATGTTAAAAACCTGACTACAATAATCACAAACTTACTCTACAAGGGAAGTAACTACTATTATTAACAGTATTAATAAACAACAAATGTGAATATAACAAAAGACTAATACAGAAAGAGAATCAAACGTCTAATGACACAGTAACGAAGCTGAAAACAGTTCCAAAAAGGTTCTTCTGAAATTATTCCACCAAAAAACACAAAAAACTCCGGCTGAAGACTACTAAAGTTCCTAAATTAACCACTACACACAAACAATTAATTAGTACCTAGCTTTCGATGCGCCGCTACAGCTGCAACTGGTCAGCACGGAATGTAAACACAGGTAAGAGGTTACGTTGTTCGGTACCAAACATTCCCAAATATCAGGTCACAACACGAGAAAGGCAGAGGTGAATAAAGAAACCACTAATAAGTCACTTATATAGTAAATATTATCACAAAAACCGTTGTAATATGTATCTGAAACCTAAAAATATATAAAAACTTAGAGAGCGATCTCACACGTAGTCACTCGCTTATGACGTCACACCAAAGATCCCGGGTGTGATAAAAACAAAAGGAAACGTTCAACAGGTTCATCATTCTCGTTCACTTGTCTTAATATGAAAGATACTTAATCAATATGTGAAATGTTCGCAGAAGAATCTACTATTATAGAGAAATATTTGGCCTGTTTTATTTCATTTATGATGATTGTTTTTATTCGTCCAGAAAGAAGCTCAATTATTTCATCACAGATCGTTGAAGAAAGAAAACTTGTATGTACCTGCCCTGGATTTCTATATCGTTCAGTGTGCTCTGCGAGAAAAACTGACCATTATGTAATGACTGGAATCTTTCAACGTATCAATTTAGGGGATGTCCTCTACTAGCTAGCTTCTTCATTACTGAAAACACCCTTTCTAACACACTGCGCCAGTACAGTTTTTCTGTCTCAACGTATGACTCGATATGATTATCTATTGTTCCAAGTGACTTTTTTCTTGCTAAGAGTGATAACTCAGAATTTTTGTATTCAAGGTGAATTCTCATGATCAGGTAAAATATTAGAAATATTTTACCAATCTGCATTACCATTAGTAGCAATCGCAGCCTTACCTCCGAACAATTGACATGGTGCACAGGAAACAGCACTGGTGCTACAGAAGTATACTAGAAAATCACGCAGCGTTGATTAACCATTTAAAAGTTTACAGTAAAGTACATCATTGTTCAAATTCCTGGTTTTATCACCTTTTGATCATCTTGAATAAGGAAAATCTTTGTTAGAATTTTGATTAATGCCATGTTGAAAGAGAATGTCGATTGTTGATTCACTGACACACCATACTGCAGGATCATCACTGACGAGGTTATTTCCTTTTGTAACGTCTGACTCGAAACTTAGTTTTTCGTGAAACTCAAAATCGGGAACAATTTGCTTTTCTTCATTTTTAACTTTTGTTCCATCTGTATTTACTTCCTTTACAACAGTTGCAGTGCCAGAAACATCATCCATACTACTTGAACTCGGAGCCGAACCAGCAACGTTTTTTGCGAAACATTTATTTACTTTGCGTAGCGTTTTTAGAACATTGGCTTCCCGTTCTCGCCTTTCCTTCGACAGTTTCGGAAGTGCCGCTCCACTTAATTTTGCACGTTCGCTTTTTTCACTGTTATTCACGTTAAGGCACTTACAGAATTGTCAACCAACAGTCAAAACAAAAGCAAAAAACTGTAAAAGGAAAGAAAGACTGAGTCCAGCTCCAATCGTACTACACCGCACATGAGCACAAAGCTTTTTGCTTTAAACACGGCACATGAGCACGAAGATTTTCCATTTAAACACGGAGCGATGAACTGAGCAACTCGAGTTACTCGACGTAACTGTGCTATGAAAGAACGACAATGCAGAATATTTTAATTTCATTGCCGCCTACTTCTTTGTTGTCATTGAATAGTAGAAGAACACCTGCTGGCTGGAATTCGTCTCGTAAAGAAAACGGGACAGTCCCCTTTTTGGCTTCTGTTTCCCGCATCGCCGGAATTTTAGTTAGGACGCAAATATGTTCTGAGTATTCTTGACACTGTCTTTCTAATTTAAAAGACCAATAATTTTTGCAGTTCCTTGTACAGAATGGGAACTTCAATATCGTGCAGGCTGCAACACAATAAATGGGGCAAACGAAAGTTGCTTTCTTCTGCATTTTTCGCCAAAGAAAGTAACTAATTCAACAAATAAATAAGATTTTTAAACTGTTGTGAATTTTTGCAGTTCCTTGCAGTGAGGTGTGCTGGATAGACTCTTATCCCACTTACTCTCGTAACATTTTAGCGGTTTCTGTGGGCAGAGAAGACAAAATTGAAGTTGTCTTGATGGCAGTTGATGTGGTGTGTTATTATTTGTATGAACACTGCTGTTATGTCTACATGCAAATGCGCTTTTTGTTCCAACATAAAATTAAAATAAACTCGAATAAAAAAGCTTAGTTAAGAAGTTTAATATAAAATTTCCAATGCCACTTACTGTTCGATTGCACAGAATGGGAACTTCAATATCGTGCAGGCTGGAACACAATAAATGGGGCAAACGAAAGTTGCTTTCTTCTCCATTTTTCGCCAAAGAAAGTAACTAATTCAACAAATAAATAAAATTTTTAAACTGTTGTGAATTGTATTCACACATTATTAGATATTCTGATTATGTTCTTTTCATATAAACATGTGTTTAAAAATGTAAAACATTCCCTGTATCAACATGTTTTGTTGAACAGGTGATATTAAATCAAAGCTCAGAAATAGAAGACCACAGAGCTTTCACATTAATTACAGTAGTGGAAGATTGATACTTCCCCATAATTTCTACAAGAAATTTAACTAGAATTAGGTTTTACATACTGAGGCCCACACATGTTACAGTAGTTAAGAACCTGCTGATTAGTTTATCACAGCTTTTCGAGGGTCCCGGTATTTTCACGGGGAAAATATGGTAGGGTTAAGTAGAAGCCGACAATATTTTCGGAATTATAACTTTTCAAACATTGTATTGTAGATTGCCGTCCTAACAGATTACTTCAAAATATATCGAACAATCCTGAAGATGATATCAGACAGAAACCCAATGCTAAATTTCCATTCAGTCACCAAGTAAACTATGTATATTTCCGAGATTATATTGTCGAATTTCGTTCATAAGGCTTATTTAAACTAGAAAGTGGTTTAACAATATTAAAATTTTTTGCTCTTTGTAAGCGCAGTTGCTTTAAAACGTAAAAGGTTAAAATGAGCACCCAGGAAAAAATGCCCATGCCTAGTCGGCCTATATGTAAATCCGCCACTGTTCGCACAGAAATATTAATCGCTACTCATCTCTTTATACAGGGGGAATGTTTGAAATGAATAGTGGCAACCGTGGGCAGGTGGCAGCACTACGGGTTCGTGACAGTTAGCGAGTGAACAGTCCGCTATTTCAGTAATCGTGCATCAGTGAAACGGACAACAGCGTGCGTTAGCCATAAAAATGTTCTATAAAACAATGATAGTTTGGCAGCCGCGTAGAGTGAGTTTCGAAGTTTTTATAAGTTAGGACGTCATGATGCCTTTCCTTCCAAACGCGCGATAAAATATTAGATTAATAACTTTGAAGAGACAGGATCTGCCTTCGACAAGAAACCAACAGGACGACCAAGAAGTGTGCTTTCTCCAGCGAACATTGATGTTGTACGTGAGTCAGCGTTCAATTCGTAAGCAAGCAGCAGTGGTTTGGTATGTCCCCTGAGAGTGTTCGCAGCATTCTTCATCTTTATTTAAAATTTGATCCGTGCAAACTACAGATGGTGCAGCAATTGAAGGACAGCGATTACAGGTTACGATTAGAATTCTGTCAAAATGACGATGACTTTCTAAACAAGTTGAGGATTTCAGACGAGGCACGTTTTCATGTCACACGTTATGTGAATAAACGGGACTACCCTTACTGGGCAAACACAAATCCTAACGACGTTCATGAGGGCCCTTCAGACGATAGTAAAGTGAAGTATGGTGTGGTGCTTCATCACATGGAACTATCGGACCGTATTTTCTCACAAATGAACAGGGAAACACAATAACTGTAAACGCCGATCGTTACGTGGTGATGTTACGAACTTTCGCTGCACCTACATTAAACAACTTTCCAAACGTTCAAGAAGCCTGGTTTCAACTGGACGGAGTGACATCACACACTGCATAGCAACCAAACGTATATGTGAGAGAATTGTTTGGCAACCGTGTGATCTCACGATTCGGTAACGATTCCTGGCCCCTAGATCGCCAGATTTATCCGTTTGTGATTTTTTCTTGTGGGGCTACCTCAAGAGCAAAGTCTACACGGCTCGACGAAGAACCCTGGGTGAGTTAAAACAGAGAATTCCGGGTGCAATTCACAGTATCCCAACTGAGATGTTGCAGCGGTCAGTGAGGAATCTCAATAGCAGGTTTCACGAATGTATTCATACAGAAGGAGGATATCCAAAAGACGTAGTTTATAAAAAAAAATTGATAGATGCCATCAATGTTTCGTAAATGGCGAAGTTGTAAGGTTTCACTTACTGTGAATGCAATTTCTTTCATTCATGGCTTCTAGTTTTATTGGATTGTGGAAATGACCCCGTTTTTCAATGCCGCTCTGTACTAATGCAGAAATTTTCCACATCAGCGAATACAACTAATCTGACATACACTCCTGGAAATGGAAAAAAGAACACATTGACACCGGTGTGTCAGACCCACCATACTTGCTCCGGACACTGCGAGAGGGCTGTACAAGCAATGATCACATGCACGGCACAGCGGACACACCAGGAACCGCGGTGTTGGCCGTCTAATGGCGCTAGCTGCGCAGCATTTGTGCACCGCCGCCGTCAGTGTCAGCCAGTTTGCCGTGGCATACGGAGCTCCATCGCAGTCTTTAACACTGGTAGCATGCCGCGACAGCGTGGACGTGAACCGTATGTGCAGTTGACGGACTTTGAGCGAGGGCGTATAGTGGGCATGCGGGAGGCCGGGTGGACGTACCGCCGAACTGCTCAACACGTGGGGCGTGAGGTCTCCACAGTACATCGATGTTGTCGCCAGTGGTCGGCGGAAGGTGCACGTGCCCGTCGACCTCGGACCCGACCGCAGCGAGGCACGGATGCACGCCAAGACCGTAGGATCCTACGCAGTGCCGTAGGGGACCGCACCGCCACTTCCCAGCAAATTAGGGACACTGTTGCTCCTGGGGTATCGGCGAGGACCATTCGCAACCGTCTCCATGCAGCTGGGCTACGGTCCCGCACACCGTTAGGCCGTCTTCCGCTCACGCCCCAACATCGTGCAGCCCGCCTCCAGTGGTGTCGCGACAGGCGTGAATGGAGGGACGAATGGAGACGTGTCGTCTTCAGCGATGAGAGTCGCTTCTGCCTTGGTGCCAATGATGGTCGTATGCGTGTTTGGCGCCGTGCAGGTGAGCGCCACAATCAGGACTGCATACGACCGAGGCACACAGGGCCAACACCCGGCATCATGGTGTGGGGAGCGATCTCCTACACTGGCCGTACACCACTGGTGATCGTCGAGGGGACACTGAATAGTGCACGGTACATCCAAACCGTCATCGAACCCATCGTTCTACCATTCCTAGACCGGCAAGGGAACTTGCTGTTCCAACAGGACAATGCACGTCCGCATGTATCCCGTGCCACCCAACGTGCTCTAGAAGGTGTAAGTCAACTACCCTGGCCAGCAAGATCTCCGGATCTGTCCCTCATTGAGCATGTTTGGGACTGGATGAAGCGTCGTCTCACGCGGTCTGCACGTCCAGCACGAACGCTGGTCCAACTGAGGCGCCAGGTGGAAATGGCATGGCAAGCCGTTCCACAGGACTACATCCAGCATCTCTACGATCGTCTCCATGGGAGAATAGCAGCCTGCATTGCTGCGAAAGGTGGATATACACTGTACTAGTGCCGACATTGTGCATGCTCTGTTGCCTGTGTCTATGTGCCTGTGGTTCTGTCAGTGTGATCATGTGATGTATCTGACCCCGGGAATGTGTCAATAAAGTTTCCCCTTACTGGGACAATGAATTCACGGTGTTCGTATTTCAATTTCCAGGAGTGTATATCTTTTCCATGTAATTCAGAACAAAGTCGAGAAAGTTGAAGCCGTGACAGATAGTGAAATGCAACAACTACACCACATATTACAGTCTCGCTCTCACGTTTCTGATAACATTCCAGGTGCAATCCGATGATCTGTGTATGAATTTCAGGTAAAAACGCATCGTGAATTTACGTTTCCACCATATAATATTCCACTCGTGTATAAAGAAAGAGCCCAACAGGAGTGTGAGCTTCCGCTACAACAAGGTATCGTCGAACCTGCAGTCAGCTCTTATAACAACCTGTTTCATCTTGTTGGGAAAAAAAAGCCTAGCGTTGCATTCCTGACAATGAAATACAATTATTGTTGCAGCAATTACAGACCTCAAACACTGGACGTATTATTACAAAAATTTCATGGTATCACCAAATTATCCAAACTTGATCCCAAGCAGGGTTTCTGGCACATTAAGTTACACCAAACTCCTCTTATGTACACAGCATTCTTATGTTTTGGCAATTGTTACCAATTTTGCAAACTACCTTTCGTTATAAATACTTCTTCAGTTAAATTCCTTAAGGGTTTGAATACCATTCTTCCAAAGTATTTGAAAGACAGAATCACATCCTAAGTCGATGATACTCTCGTTGCAGAGAAAACTTGGTATGACTATAATTCCACTCACAAGGGAATGGTCAGACGTGTCATGTCGAAACCTGTGTTGCTTTTTTTTTACCACTGTGAGTTAACATTGCAAGAAGTCCGTATGTAGAATTTTAGCTGCTGATATGACCTGGAAGTCTGTAAACAATTTTATGAAGTAAGACATTACTGTCGCATGGTTTCCGCGCTTATATCTGCCTCTTGTACAGCCCTGACCTCCCTCGCTACGTTATACCAACGCCATCCAGGGACAAGGTGGCGTTAGCTACGCGGCGCTCTCTTGCCACAGCAGTGAGAGAGCTGATTCCCCCAGTGAAAGAGATCGTATGATAATTAAACGTTCGTTGACAAATATGGCTGATATGTTATCTACAACATTCTTTCCAAATAGCTATGAAATAGACGCAAATAAATATTCGGTTTAGAACACGTCCAAATTTTATTTCTTGTAATTACCGCAAAAATGTGAAATATTGATACAATGTTCAAAACATAGGTTTTTTGTCCACCAGGAGCATACAAGCAAAGACGACATATGACAGCCCGGCGAATCACAGACGTTGTTAGATGCCCGTAGACAAAACTGGGCTGGTGTTAGGAATGAATCAGGCCTAGTATCAGTATATATCGAGGAGTGCCACGCATATTTAATCAAATTCTGAAACCGTGGGGAGGAAAATTAATTATGTACTACTGATTGCAGCTTGAGAATATTGACACGGTGATAGACAGGAAATTGCAGTGATCTGCACACAATAATTTTCTCTGTTAGTTTTCTGTAAAATGCCTTCCACTGACGGAAAAATTCTCTGTCTAAAGGTTGAATTACGTTCGTCGTGCGGCGTGGAATCTGAAGTATCTCTACATCTTTGTCAGGGTGAGCTCGAAATACAGCTTTTAGTAAATCAGACCTTTTATGACTTGACCACGAATCCAGAAGGAGAAGAGATTTCTTCCCGCAGAACGGAAGAAAAGCATGACGCATGAAAAGTGTAACATATTCATTTCCCATTTTTCCAGACTTCGATGTGTCTACCACAAGATTGTTTGCGTAGAACATTGTTCTTTTGACCGTGGTCCAAAGCGTCCAGTTGGCTCTTGAAGAAACACATATAGTTTAGTCAGCATGAACCATCCAGACTAATTATGGGCATAATAGTGTATGAACGGGTGAGTGCAGTCGTGGACTGCGCAATCGCCTCAATATGTTTCCCCTTTGAATGTCAGTGTTCTTTTCGCACGCATTTCTTTTTGAAAACCTGACTGATCTCCATTGTGCACGTACGATTCACTAAAACTAGCGATCTTATTTTTTGAATTTGTAAGAAAATCTTCTATCATTTCGATTTGTGTCACTTCATTTTCCGACCTGTTTCTCGATACAAATTTTGTTATTTTTCTTGCCACAATTTTATGTGATCTTTTGAAGCGACTAATCCAACTTTGAGAAGCTGTAAATTCTTTAGCGCCTATCGCGTTGGCAATCTCTAACTCCCAAACACGCGAAGTTGTATCGCTGACACTAAATGACTGTTGTCTGACATCGATAAATAGCTCACAAAGTTGTGCATTATTTCCAGTCGACTCTTACGTCGTCCAGCGACTTCCTTTTTCCATCTATACAATTCACGTTCAGAACGGACAAAGCGATACCTATTTTGAACAGTACTGACATGTAGGCTGTAAGGGGTCCGCAGGCCCTTACTACTAGGTTTGCACTCACACAGGTCGACAGGGCAACTATCGATTAGTGTGTCGGGTCGCGAGAGCGAGAGTTGAGTCAAGTCAGTGCGTGTTGTGGGCTCCCGCGAGGCGGGCAGAGAGCTGAGCAGAAGCCAGCAATTGATAGAAATTACCGACAAAGGGAGTGGCCATCGCCGCGGTTCAACCCCTTTGTGTTAGGAATATTCGGGAAAGTGAAAAAGTATAATTACTAGTGTGATTCAGCGACATTTTTGTGCCGATATTTGTAATTACGCGTCTACCGCGCCGGCATTATTTGGATTGCTGTGTTGGATTGCAGTGTTGGATACAGTGATTAAAATCTGCGTGTGACGATAATGAATAACAAAGAGGCCTGTGCTGAGATTAGCCGTTATTAACAGTGTATTGACGAAGGCAGTGGCTGTCTCCTTACTTTTGTGTTTTGGTGATGAATATAGTTCGTTGATTAATGAAGCTGTGTTGTTGTTCTTCTTGGCACCAGTCATTCATTATTACAGCATTCGAGAAGGACAAAATGGAATGTAACAACTCCGTAGCAGTCCAATCCGATTGCCAGCCCCATTAGGTAAACGGTCACATTAATTTAATATCTATTTGGGCTGCTATTCAGATCCCGATCGAGCGGGATAAGTCAGTAGATTAAACCGGAGTGTTACACCCCGTTTCTTACCACTTTCGTTCAACCAATACGTAACCGCTTTTTCTTTGTCTGATAAGGTAATTGTAGTTGTTGGTGTTAATTTCGGATATAATTGATGATGGTGAAACGTCCCCTTAGAAAAAATTTATGAATTACTATGCTGGTTAACCCCTTACGTTATTTGAACATACTCAGACATTTCGCTCTTTACTTATTCTGATCAACACTAAACTAACAGCCAATATTTTTAGCGCAACGCAGTCTGACTTTCAATAATCCCTACAAAAGAATGGCTCTGACTAACATTAACCTATACCTTTCACAAATCACTTACCTCACAAAAATCTTCGTTACTCGAACTACTGTAACACAGCGAGCGCCATGACTGCCAGCTAAATAAAAGATTCTAACTACTGAAGGCACTAACTACTGATAGACATAGTTATTAGCAAATGAAAGATTTTGATACAGAACAAACAATGTATTTACCTTAATAGTGTTCAAAAGTCATAATATATATAGCAGTTCATGACATCCAGTCTTACAAATGTACTGTCTCTGATGGACACACGTCCAGATCATCCGCTCTCAAAACTCCGCCATTTCTCTCCCCACATCCACCACTGCTGGCGGCTCACCTCCAACTGCGCAACGCTACGCGCTGTTAACAGCCAACTGCCCAACACTACAATGGCGAATATTACAACAATGCTAAACAGCCACAGACTGCACACAGCACAGCCAGTGACTTTCATACAGAGCGCTACGTGGCGTTACCGATATGAAAACCTAAACAGCCTACTTTCAATGGTACGTGGCACTATCACTCGAAGAGTCTTCATGAGTGCAACTTTCGTCGGTGTCTTCGCCATCTGTAGATTCACAGTCTGTAATATCGAGTGTTTCAGTTGTTTCTAGCCACAAGTCTGCGCCATTTACATGCTCGTCTAGAAGTTTAACAACCATGTCGCATAACACATAGTCTTCACGCGTGTTTTCTGTTGATTGCTTCATTTGGCGTTTGTGGTATATCTCCATGGCAAGCAGCAAAACATTTACAGGGTTCGCCATTACCTGTGAGGGGAGATTGAATGTTCACCGTAAAGTGGCTTGCGGAGTATAGATGAACATGTACAGAACATCTTTCACATCTCTAACCAGTTTCAGGACGGTATGTTTCGAAATACGTACCAGAAATTAAAAGGACGTGCATGCCACAGAAACGAACATTGGTTTCCCCTTTCCACCAAAACCACGCAGCGATATTCCTCTTTAGTGAACGCCGCAATAAGACGGCCGCACTTCCCGACCATGCGCACAACGCTCGCGACTCGCCATTTCCAGGGGTGGCCAGCCGTCACTGCAAGCGCCAAGCAGGAAACACAGCCATGTTCGTGATTTTTTTTTTTAGGTGACTTCCAGTTTATGTCAGCAGCTGCAATTTTGCATACGGACCTTTTGCACAGTTAAATAACAGAGCTAAAAAAAGCCACACATGTTTCAGCATGACAAGTCTGACCATTCCCTTGCCAGAAATTATTGTTAGAATCAGCTTCAAATCATGACATTAGTGTCAGTCTTGACAAATCTGAAATTGGAAATATCATTTCGGTCACAGGAATTCTAGCAGATCCAGAGAAACTGCAGGCAGTTCGGGTCATTCAAACTTCTTCAACAAAACGTCAAGTTAGAAGCTTTCTTGGTATTCACTCACTCACTGCAAAGCTCTTAACAGTCCACGGTTATGCCAATTAACAGGTAAGAAGACAGCTCGGAATTGCGATAAACAAGCTCAAATACAATTTGCTAGTTTAAAACATGAATTAATTAATGCGCTGCTACTTCACCATACTGACCTTTCTTGTGAATCCTGCATTGCCAGAGACTCTTCTAAGACTGCAATTGGTGTACAGTTATTTCAGGAAACTGAAGAGAACAATGTTGTAATAAAGAAGAGTATTGTTTTTCCTAGCTATGTTTTATCACCTTCATAACGTAATTATTCAGGCACCGAGCATGAAGCGTTTGCTGTTGTTTAGTAGTTTACAAAATTTAGTTGCTTCTTATTTGGAAAACATAGTAATGTCTATACTAACCACCGTGCGGGGCAAATTTTAATGACCGCAAAGCTTTCCCATAGACGTTTGGCTCGTTAGGTGCTCTACCTGCAAGAATTTCTATTTACTGTTTGCTGACGCTTTTTAACGATAGGTTGGTGTAACACAGCATGATAGAGCAGAATAATTTTGCCAAAGCAACTTTAGCTTTCCGTGCGTACAGAACAGAGTAATTTTGTCAGACTAAGTTTAGCATTCCATACATACAACAGGTGTCTTTTTTAAAATTTCATCTCATTCGCTCTCAGCGACGTTGAAAAAGAAGAAGACAAACATCCGCTTGCTTGCTTGCTTCCTGACATACGTGCAGTCCATGTACGGTCTTTGCAGGTTAAGCAGAGCCAGCTGTTTCTGTTCGGTGAATCGCAGTGTATTCGTTGTCTTCTCTGTTAGACTCGTCTTCTTGGTTGTCACTGGGTTGCATTCTTCTTCCCTTGCTGCCAGATTATCATTCCAGGAGCAGGTCTGGCTATCTGGTGGCCGGGCGTCAGTGAAGTTGGTTGCCCAGTCCACTGACCAGAGGGTTTCTCGGTGTCCTCGCCGACGTTTGGAATCTCGTCGCGAGCGCGCGGAAGCGGCGCTGCAGCATCGGGATTCCCGCGAAGTTGTGAAGCTGCCTCGTGCCGAAGTCTCTTGACAGATGAAGCGCCAACCGGAGGGCTTTATTCCGCCTTCTTTGCAGTGTCTGCAGATGGGTGTCTGCCGCGTTTTCCGATACCACGGCCTCGTACTCAAGCACCGGCCCCATGAGTGCTAAGTAGAGCGAGATGCCGCAGTGTTCCCACATGTGTGGTTCCCAGGTCAGGCGCCGGTCCAAAGTGACGCCGAGGTATTTTCCAGTGCGAGACCACCTAATGGGGCCTCCCATAATCCGCACTTTCAGCAGCGCATCGGGAATGCGCTAGCGTATAAACACTACACCTTGGCTTTTCCCAACATTGAACTTGAGCCGCCATGTGGTGGCCCAAGCTCCGATCTCGTTGCAGACGGCTGTGCATTAGCTGTGCGCTCATACTGCGCGTGTAGAGCGCCTAGTCACCGGCGTAGATCGCAAGATGTACTCTCGTCGTCGTCTTCGTGATGTCGGTGGTGTAAAGAGAGTGCAGCACGGGGCCAAACACGGACCCCCTGCGGTACACCAGCTCGGATGTGGCGTGCTGTTAACACACCACCATCAGATAGTATATGGAATGTACGCTCACTCAGATAGGACTGCAGAAAGCGCGCGGGCAACACGGGTACCCCCAATACCAGCAGCTTGTACAGGATGCCAGCGTGCCACGCGCTGTCGAAGGCCTTCGAAACGTCAAGGATTACCGCACCAAGGTACTCTCGACGTTCCATGGCCCCCATCGCCAGCTCCACAAATCTTTGAAGTAGGTGTTGCGTCGAGTGACCGCGTCGAAAGCCAAACTACTCGACAGGAAGCAGGCCTTCTTCACTAAGGTGACGCTGCAGCCGTTTGGAGTATATCCTCTCGAAGGTTTTCAAAAGGGAAGGCAGGAGGCTTATGGGATGAAATCTTTAGTCAGAACTGCTCAAAGATGAATGTTATTCATCCCAGTAATTGGATCTGTTGTAGTTGCCCTGCCCTCTGTTTCTGTTCCTGTCGTGACCTCTGTGTTCCTTATTGTATGATCTGCAATTGGAGTGATTTTGATGGTGTGGTTGCTGCAGATAGTTATTCCTCTTTATGTAATTGTTCCCTGTATCGTATGGGTGACCCTATGGTGAAGGGAAAATTCGGCTGTGAGAAACTACTACTTTTTTAGGAACAACTTGTGTTTCAAATGATAGAATTCAATCAGTTCTATTTGGCTTGTATGCATTCCAGAAAAGATAACAAACAAATCTGTTTGGTATAATCATCTCGTTATGGTGGAAGAAACTGTTTTCACGTACTAAATCATACTTTTTATTTCTATAATATGAAAAAACGTATTCATCGTGTTCTTGCTACTTGCAAACTTTGTCAGAAAGGTAAAGCCTATCATTTCACCGAAAATACGTCATTTAGCAATAGTTGATCTGCACGTCCCGGTTCCAATGGGAAAACAAGGATTTTCTTACTTTTTTGTTGCAGTAAACTTCTAGATTTGTTTCTTTCGCACCTTTATGAAAAGCAACAGCCGACACCGTATCTGCAGCCGTTTAATCCCTAAGCTTACACACTATTTAACCTAATTTATCCTAAGGACAAACACACATACCCATGCCCGAGGGAGGACTCGAACCACCGCCGGGGCCAGGCCCACAGTCCATGACTGCAGCGCCTCAGACCGCTCGGCTAATCCCGCGCGGCTCTGCAGCCTTTGTTAAAAAATTTTTTATGAGAAATAGGTCATGTAGACATAGTAATTCCTGACAGTGGACAACAGTTCCGATCTACGTTTTCTATTTGGACTTTGAAAAGTAGAAAAAATTCTTTTTATAGCCCGGTACCATACACAATCAAATTCCGCAGAAAGCATAATGAAGGAATTAAATAAATTGTGTAGAGTGTACTGTAACAGCAAACATACTGAACAGGATAAATATATACACATGTTACAGGAAATCATCAATTCTTTACCAAACGACACCACACTGCTTTCTCCTCATTTAGTATTGTAAAACAAGCTGCCATCAGGTACATTAGACAAATTAATCATTTTCCACAGCAACGGCCGGCCGTTGTGGCCCAGCGGTTCTAGGCGCTTCAGTCTGGATCTGCGTGACCGCTACCGTCGCAGGTTCAAATCCTGCCTCGTGCATGGATGTGTGTGAGGTCCTTAGGTTAGTTAATATTGAGTAGTTCTTTCCAGGGGACTGATGACTTCAGATGTTAAGTCCCATAGTGCTCAGAGCCATTTGGACCATTTGAACCACAGCAACGATGTTTACGACGTCATGAAATCATTTACAGTGCCGTCGAAAACAAAATAAGCAGCAGAGAAGAGGAAACGAACTTAAAGGTGAAAAATGAACAATAAAGAATTTCAGATACATCAAAATGTTTTAGTTCATTTCCATCATGCATCTCACAAGGTTAAGTGTCAATTCTTTCTCTTCCATGGCGGACCTTCTCGCATTTGACGGATCACCCATCCCATTGGTGTTCACGTAGAAATGTTGGAAACTAAGATAACTAGAGGCTGGCACCACATTTTCAACGTTAAGGTCTATATCGATTCAGACAGGATTTTACAGGCAAGTCAGAAAAAAATTTGTGGTAAGATCTTATGGGGCCAAACTGCTGAGGCCATCGGTCCCTAAGCTTAAGCGCTACTTAATCTAACTTAAACTAATTTAAACTAGGGGCAACACACACACCCATGCCCGAGGGAGGACTCTAACCTCCGACGGGGGAAGCAGCGCAGACCGTGACAAAGCGCCCGAGACCCAGCGGCTGTCCCTCGCGGCTGGCGTGTCAGACAAGGACAGTTTACTAAGGAAGACAAAACCCTTTATACATGTTTTGCTATATTTACTACTTATGCCACTCATTTTCGTTATTATGGAAGAACTACATGTTCTCTGGCTTTGTTTGTTAGTCAGTATTTTTACTTGGGTTTTTGCGAACCGTAGTTTCTGGGCACTTATTTGTTAGGCTTAGGTAGAGCTTCATTAGAATTTTCCTTTTCTTACGCCTATGACTATGAGAGAATGTTAGGTTTTGTACTATTTTTTCACATTTGATTTTGATACTTAAATATATACTTTTACTGTTGCAGAGAATGGGCATACTTTCGTTAACCATGCCCCTTCTAGAACCATTTTAACTGTTTGCTGTGTATAGAATTGCAGATGGATCACTGAAGGAGGTAGTTTTCTATTCGATGAAGAATAGTAGGACGGGATCGACAATAGTAGCTGAGAGTCGTAAGGATTCATTTTACAAAATAGAAATGATGATGTTGAATTATGTACGCTATGGATAACGACAATGATGATGATTACGAGGTTTCCATGATTACAGATTTTGCCGAGAAAACGTTTGTATACGACTATGAACTTACACGTTGAATTTGAACTATGTGTTATAGTGATCTTATGATGATTGATTTGTAGTAGTAAACTGCATTACAATAAAGCAACAATCTTTATAGGTATATGAGAGTTTTCTTTAGTTACACAATGACGCTTCTTTTCATAGCCTTCCTCTTTCCTCGACTGTAGTCTGTGTGTGATTTTCAGTAAATGAATTAAGGAATAATGTACTTTGGTGTTGTACTTCAATAGTAAGTATTTTTTATGTGGCAGAAAGCCTTCTAGCAGACACATACACATCGATTGTAGGAAAAGAGTATGATTCGTCTGAGTGATTAGTTTCCTTGTGATTCTATTTGTGTTTGTTCTTACACCCTTTTTCTCCTTGGTATTTACAGCAACACGAACGTAAGATCAATAACATAAGGTAATGCGACAGAAATTAAATTATTCTTTTTCGTATGGGAGGAAAATAAAAAGGGAACTTTAACGTATAACGCCAGGTTACCTGTAACAAAAGAATAAAATGGATGTATTATCCAAAAGTATTTATATTTTTTAGACTTTTCTCTCTTATTGTGTACATACTGTCAGATAGTGAATTAAGTATGTAAACATTCTGGTGCACCTATATTTTACTATGGGTGTAACTTTAAGGAATGTTTCAACTTCTAAATTTCTTTTTTATACTGGGTAGAATAAAGGTGTAAATTTTAGTCTAACACTGCTAGTGGGCACATACATAGGTTAAGTATTTAATTTTGACAACTAATTGACGTCAATGATTTCTGCATTCTTACATTGGGAATAATATGTCATTTGTGTACAAAGCTTTTCATTCTCAGAGCTGATCTTGTATCATTTAGTAATAACCGGAGCTCGAGAATTCTGTAGAAAGTAGTGTTTGGACTTCAGTAATTGCTGATGTAGTTAGCTTCTCACAGCAGTCATTTGGACACTCACGAATCAAATTGAACCCTATTTTATGGATCAACATGTATCTAACCAACAAAGAAAATGTTGTATATGACTGAGAAAACGATATTTTACTATGTATTGTACCTACTTTTCTATACGCATATTTGTCTATAAGAAGTCCGCCTGCTTACCTGAGTGGTAACGTGTTTGCTACCCATGTAGCGGGCCCGGGTTCGATTCCCTGCCGGTTTGGAGAGTTCTCTCCGCTCGTGGACTGGGTTTTGTGTTGTCCTCATCATCACTTTACCCTCCTCACCAGTGTGCGAGTTGCCCAACGTGGCGTCGAGTGAAATAAGCCTTGCACTTTGCGGCCGAACTTCCCCAAATGTGACCTCCCGGCCAACGATGCCATACCCTCATTTCATTTCATTTTGTGTATAAGAAATAATTTCGTCATAACTTATTGTCACGCAAAAGTTCTACATTAGTTTATGAATTTTATTTCCTACGTCATTTCTACTTCTGTATTTTGTCGCACTGTTGTGCATAATTTGTCCATATAATGTACACTTCGTATGTTAAGATTTTGTTTGGTTTAGGGCGAACATCTTGCCGACGTATTGCAATATTATCTTTAGCCGACTTTCAATAACTTGGGATTTGGCATTTGGACATTAGCACTTCGACATAACTGTGAAGGACACTCTAGGCAAGTAACGCATTTTTAAGAAAGAGGCTGTTATGTTTGTACCAAAAGTGCTAGGACAATTTTAACAGTTGCGCACAAACATTTAGTGCACTGGCAGATCGCCTTTTTGTCATTGTTTGTATAAGTCATGCTATGTAACTGATAAACATTTGAGCTTTGAGCAGTCAGCGGAGATATAGAAACTGCTATATCAACCTCTGAGTCTGCTCTCAGCAAGGTTAAATAATATGTCTACCAATTATTACGAGGTGCTTGACAGACTGGATCAAAGACTTTTCACTCCACTTCGTACCACTGTATCCCGTATAAGTGACAGTCATTTGGAGCTCTGAGTTTTCTCATGGATACACACCAGGTCTGATTTTTTTCTTTTACATCCTCTGAGCCTTCTCGTAGCCCACTCATCTGTGGACCATGTTTATACCAGCTTCTTTGTCGATGTCAGTGACGCACGTCTGGTACGCAATCTCGCACTGAATCTTCGGCGAAAGTTACTACGATGATAGTGAGCAACATCCTTTACTGATGTGCTACGAACTTCCTTGTTGTGAGCAGAACATTCCAAGAAAATATACGATGTTCTGATTGTGTCCTCTGTGCACTTCAAACAATGTCATCCCACTGAACTTAGTTGTACCATATGTATTTGTATATATACTTGTAATCATTGGTAATTCGTGTGGAAACAAAAAATTACGTACCACACACTATCTACAATATGTTTTGAAGAATGTGCTTCCATTGTTGCATCTTTATTCATATTTCCAGATTATTTGTAATTTGACGTAATTTCTATGTCATTCTGTGATTTTATCCAAGCAATTGTTTCATCTCTCATCTGCACGCAACAGCGATATTTTTTCACAGCCTCGTTAGCGAGACTAAGCATTGTCATCTACAAACCTCACTCTGCAAAATCCTGGCCTGAGAAGCCAGGGGTGCTGATATTTGTTCACTGTCTGCTTCCGTTATACTCTGGGTACACACGCGGCAGTCCCGCTTAATTTGTTTCACAGACAGCGCCCAATGTCACCTGCTACACTATGCGTCTGCAGCAGCTGCCCTGCGTCGGCCGCTCCGAACGGAATTCAGGTCGCCGAGACAACTACTCCGCAAAGGTTGGTTGTGTAGTGAATCACGACCAAAAGAGCGGTGTGGTAAGCGTGACGGAAATGTACAATTATTGCGGAAACTGATTTTATAATGTGGTTTTTAATATCTTTACTGCGAGAGATACAATTTTTTTGACTGATCTGACGAAGACTTCATTATGAGCTAATAATTATTTTTCTTTGCTTTAATTGAGCGCGAGCTACTGCCGGCACACGTCCACACCATTTGGTATCCAAATCAGAATATTCCCTATCTTCTTAATTAGGTAATATTAGCAACAATTCATGAAATTATAACTCAGTTAATGCAACCTTTCGTAATCTACGGTTAACATATACACTGAAGAGCCAAAGAAACTGGTACACCAGCCTAATATCGTGTAGGGCCCTACCGAACACGCAGAAGCGCCGCAACACGACCTTCCATGGACTCTACTAACGTATGGAGTAGTTCTGGAGGGAACTGACACCATGAATCCTGCAGGGTTGTCCATAAATCTGTAAGAGTACGACCGGATGGACATCTCTTCTAAACAGCACGTTGCAAGGCATCCCAGATATGCTCAATAATGCTCATATCTGTGGAGATTGGTGGTCAGCGGAAGTTTTTAAACTCAGTAGAGAGTTCCTGGAGCCACTCTGTAGAAATTCTGGACGTGTGGGCTATCGCATTGGCCAGCTGAAATTGGCCAAGTACGTCGGAATTCTCAACGGACATGAACGGATGTAGATGATCAGAAAGGGCGCTTACGTATGTGCCACCTGTCAGAGTCGTATCTAGACGTATCAGTGGTCCCATATCACTCCAACTGCGCACGCCCTACATCATTACACGTCCTCCACCAGTTTGAATAGTCCCCTGTTGACATGCGGAGCCTATGGATTCACGAGGTTTATCCATACCCGAACACGTCCATCCGTTCGATGGAATTTGAAACGAGACTCATCCGACCAGGCAACATGTTTCCAGTCATCAGCAGTCCAATGTCGGTGTTGACAGGTCCAGGCGAAGCGTAAAGCTATGTGTCATGCAGTCATCAAGGGTACACGAGTGGGCCTTCGACGCCGAAAGCCCATATGGATAATGTTTCGTTGAATGGTTCACAGGCTGATTCTGGTTGATGGCCCAGCATTGAAATCTGTAGCAATTTGCGGAAGCGTTGCACTTCTGTCACGCTTTAACCGATTCCTGATATTCACGAGACATTCGTGGAATGGTAGTATGGGAAAATGTCCACTTCATCACTGCCTCGGAGATGCTGTGCTCCATCGCTCGTGCACCGACTATAACACCACGTTCAAATTCACTTAAATGTGGATAACATGGCATAGTAGCTGCAGTAACCGATCTAACTGTACCAGACACTTGTTGTCTTATATAGGCACTGCCTACCACAGCGCCGTACTATGTCCGCTTACGTACCTCTGTATTTGAATATCCATGCCGATACGAGTTCCTTTGGCGCTTTTCAGGATATATTTTGTAATAATTCTTTGGAGATGACACTGTTGAACATACAACTTTGAAGCATTTTTAAATTCCTGAATATAACGGAGAATACTTTTGTATAGTCACTTTTCTAAATTTGTCAAAACACCTTTTGAAGGGATCTGCTTTAATGTAATTTACCATTTCATCATTCATTTCCTACTCTTTGTCATTTGAGCTGGTGCGCTGCTGGTATCAGTCTCCATGGATTGTCATCCTGATCGTTGTGAGTCGAATTTCGATGCCTGCTTGTCTTCTTCGCATCTTTGGAGGATGGCTATTTAACTGCGGCGCGCGCGCTCTGCAGCCGCTTGCGTTCGGGTTATCAGCTGTGTGAGCGGCAGTGACGTGTGGCGCTGGCGAGTGGCCGAGTCGGTACGACGGAGGAGCGTGGCCAGCTGCTGCGGCGTGTTCAGCCGTTGGAAAGCAGATCCGCTACCGACGGTGATTGGGATTTCCTTGAGATCTGAAGGACAAGTTTCTTTCGCGTCTGTTACATGTTACTCAATGTGAATGAACTGGAGTCGTTGAATTGTTCCTTGGTGGGTTCTGTTCATGTCAACCGAATAGCCAACGGCACTGAAAACTATTTTGATTGTTTCAGTTACTTGTTACTGTATTTGGTCTGGCCGCCTGATATGTTGTTGGTATTTAAGTGAGTGCTAGCTACGCACAACAAATAGACATGAAGCCGTGCTTAATGCGTAGCTAGAGGTCATGCCAAGAAGAGCGTAAGCCTGTGCCTGACGTTCAAGAGCGGGCCGAAATAATTTTTCCTGTTTCCCTTTTTTATGTTATTATTCTATTTGTTTCTTCTAGAGAATTGCGTAGTCAAATTTTAAGAGCCTCTACTGGGCAAGTGGTCACGTAGGTTAGTTCTGATTCGGTTCATTTGAGCCGTGTTTAATCACAGGTTTATTTATACCGAGTTGGGCAGATATTTTTTGTGTATCTGATTCGCCAGAATGTTGTCTGCCGCTGATGTGTTTATGTTTCAAACAATTGGCAGTGGTCAACGCGAGCAAACTCCGATCGGGGTATCACGGTGGAAGAGGGAAATTTAAGGAGCGGGATCGGTGTCTTTGGTTACGTTGTTAGTGTCCTGCAATTCCGTCTTTCCGGTGGAGCGTTGTGGTTTGTTAGAAGCTTAATTATAGCCCAAAGATGAGTATAGTTCCACTTCACCTTCTTGCCCGTGAATCTCCTGTACCTGGTAGAACCTTTCGGTCTGCTCGCGTCCATTACTAATTTTCATCGTAAAATTGAAACGGCCCCATTTTAAGACTATTCAATATGCTATTATTATATCCTGGCCATGAAATGTATGTAAACCTCGTACCTGTGAGTAATACTAAAGAGAAGTGTATTAATCTAATAATATTTTTAATTTGTTACTGCAGCTTAAGATGTCTTAGTTGTTGGAAGCAGTTTTTGGATTGGATATGAGTTGTGTGAAAGTCAGTCATGAAGGATTCAGTTACGTCAGTTAAATTTGATTAATGGCGGTTTTATAAACATTGCTCTAATTAGTGAAAGTTGGTTGAGTAAATTTTGAAAGATCTGTGTCTATCGAACTTAAATGCATTAATATTCTGATCTGAGTCCTGATGCTGGTTCTGTAGGGCAAGTGCCTTTTATTATAATCGTTATTACTGTAGGTTTCATTAACAGCATGTGTTTGTGGTAAACAAGTGTATGGCAACTACAAACTGGTTATGTGTTTAATTTCGATGTGTCGAAAGGAATAATACATCATCAATCACTACGTAAATTTTCTGAATTTCAGTTTAAAATGCAGAACATTACGTGGAGTCATTGCACACGGAGTTTATCTGTAGCAAATTGGACGGGCCTTTTTAGTAGCTTTCAATAGGAACAGCTGTTTCCAGAGTGTAGTTCTCGAGCATTGTTCATTGCCATACGTAAGCCAAAAGAGAAAAAGAAGAAAATTACATTTCAGATTTTAAGGGACTTCTTTTATACGACGGGAAGTAAGTTAAGGTTTTGTCAAATTTCATGTCAGAAAAGTAAAGACATATGTAGCAGAGTGTTACGATTTTTCGGGAGAACTTATGTAGAATCTGGTTTTCTTTACTAGGTGACTCAGTACACTTTCTTGGAAATCACGCAGTCAGATTAACTTCCGTTTCGGTTCATTGTTTGCAATAGATATAGATTCCTAACAAACCACACAGATAATGCAACTAAAGTAACAGCCAATGGATCATTAAATAGGATCTTACTTACGCTAACAATGTTTTAAGAAAATTCCAACTGTAATGACATGTAACACCAGCTCTAGCCCTCATAATAGCCTCAGTTCTAGAGGACGACGGCCCATGTTCAATTGAAGCCCCTCAGTGATGACTGGATGAGTGGAACTACACTATACTGAGGATGTTAGTATGTTATAACCGTTGTTTCAGATAGTTACAGGCAATTCCAGGTTATTAAGGTCGGATTATTCACTGTGTAAGATATGGTGTTTGAACATTCTACAAACCAGGATAGTAAGTGTACAAATCTAAGAACACCGATTTCGTCTCTTTGGAATACAGGGGTTTCCATAGCACACTCATAATGAAAATGCAGAAGAAAATGCACTACTTGTTCACCGTCAACACTGAAATAAACAACTTGGTTTCTCTCACGTTAACCTGATGAGAGTGCCCAAGCCTTGGTACCAAAAAACACTTCCAAGACATCAGAAAACTTTCTCCACCAACAACGATACGCCTTGAATCTTTTGAAGAGGGAAAGTCGTGAGTCATTCGAGCTCACCACGCTCCACCAGTTAACTGTTGATATGTATCTGTGTCTTTTGATCTATTGAAGACGTGCATCTCGATGAGTTATTGTAAGCTTTTTCAACGGTACCTGTCGGCAGAAATCTGCTGCATGCTGTTCCCTTTGCAGTGCTCTGCAGAAAATTTGTAGAATTCGTTTCTGCTATTTCGTTAAGACCTGACGCCGATCACTCTTGCTGCGCTGATTCAGTGTAGCAGAGTAGCATGTAGACTCCGCTTGAGTGCCGTCATCAGTGGTGCATAACATGAGTGCCTTTGCCAGTTCTGTTCTGTCTATAACACTCCAAAACGACCGTGTACCGTTTTGGTGGAGACATTAATATTATCTCCAGTGAGTGTATGTGGTACATAGGAGGCAGAGCAACGCTCAAAAACAATGGATTCAAATCAGTAAGAAATTGCTGAATTAAGGTTTTTTTTTTCGTTTCTGTAAATCACTGCAGGTGCAGAGAACAGTTGATTAATTTATGCTCGTCGTTCCATAACTGAGCAAGTGTTCAGTTTCTAATAATCCAAAGGAGATTTGAAGTCCTAACTAAAACATAATATGTGTACATATGGTTCAGATAGCCACTCTCTCCACACATGGGAAGGGCGTACAAAACAGAATGCATAAGGAGACATACCTACAGGACAACGTTCACCCAGTAGTCGCACAACCCTCTCCCATGTCGTATCCACCACCGCATCCTTCTCCTCAAGAGAAAATGTACTGAATTCAATATAAATACCGACACTCCTCGTGTGCCTTAAAGGAAGCAATTGCTTTCAGTGGCTGGCACATAGCTCCTCGCCGTCGTGGAACGGGAGCCAGGACAGGGGTACAGACAATAGCAGTGAGTCCTTGTCAAGTGAAATAGAGGCGGGAGCTCTGTCAGCTTCAGCCCTCGCAGCAAGTGAAGCTGGGCAAAGAGGGACGTCGCGCGGTAGCAACACCTTTAAAAAAAAAATGGGCAACTCTCAAACCCAATAAGGAATTTCCAATAGAAAAGGCAGAACATCTCTGAAGGTGCGCTAGGATAGTGCATGGTGTTACAGTAGTCAAAGTTAAAATAAAACCCATCCACGGCGAAAAGCATATATGCAATGGAATACTCAGTATATGTATTAGACCAATGAGCAGTGTCAGTTCGTCTGGTCCATTGAATAGTTTCCACGAGTAACACTTGCTACAAACGATAGAATGAAGGCTTTCACGATCGGATGGCAGTGCTGCTGGTAATTCTTTCGGGGTATAAAGTCGTGATCCATGAAACTCTTCTGTTTCTAACGTTTCGTCCAGAACTGTGCTGGACATCTTCATAGATGTTACCCCTCCGTTGAGTTTTGGCGACTGGGACGTCTGAGAGGAGACATATACTGCAGAAAAAGTAGCTTGGCTGGAGTTAGACACGTGAAAAATAGAGATTATCTGTGCCAAAGATAAAACTTAACAATCGGTTGTCATCTTCCCAAAGATAAAAAGAGCTGTTCAGCGTGCGATGCCTCACCCAGTTCTATCCTTATATAGATCAGATTCCGCCTAAAAATGACAATGATTGGAGATCGGATTCGTAATTATTATAGGCAGACATTCGCATGCAGTAAGACCTCAGTCGTGGTTCCTCTAATAGCTCTAAGCACTGCAGAGCTAAGCTCTTACCACCCAATCTTTAATTTTGAATAACTGAAATCGATATAGTAACTTGCCAAGCAAACAAGGGTGAGGAGAGAGCACAATATTATTCATAACCACTTTGAAATTGCGACATACCCTGCATACGGGCAATATGGACCCTACACTTTCGTTACCACAGCTAAAGACACTTTCATCGGTGCAGCATAAATCGATTTTAAACGTAAGACACTTTTATGTAAAATAAGACTGAAATGTTGAGTGAAATATCCTCCTAAGCACTGAAGATGCATTCTCCTGTGATGGTGTTATTCGTATTTTTTGTAACTAATAAACCACTTTCCTTAACATTATCTTTACACAAAATTGACCACTGACTGAAAATGAACTGGTGTTTGCTGGCAATTTTCAACGTGAAGAACTTTTGAACTGATAGTACTACAATGCAACTTAACAAAAACACTTTCATGCACTTTTTTGAAACATAAATTTAGTTAGTCACACGCCATGAATCAGTAAAAACGTATTTTCTCAACACCACAGCAGTAATCTTTTTTGTGGTAATGAAATTGTGCACAATTTCTTTTGTTATCTTCTTCCGCAACTGCTTTTATTATGCTTGTCAATGTAATAAAATCGCTGGTACTTTGTACACAATTTGATGCTTTGCTTAATATGGCAATAACAATTTTTAGCACTTTATATAAGTCTATGCATAAACAGCTTATGATCTGAAAATGCTGATTAAATATCACAGTAGGACATAAAAAAATCTACTGGCCATCTAAATATCTACTGGAATAACAACAGTGTGATAAAGCTTGTTGCTTTTAAACACTTAACTTGTATAATTTAACTTTTACAAGAGGTCGACGAATCATAACTTTTACAGTATGTTCGTCACTATGAAAAAAAGAATATCCTGAACTTCACCAAAGAAATAAATACTTCAGCCCTATCGTGGTGTCGAGCAACGTACTGCAGCTTCTGACGAGATTTTTGCTACCGATTGATGGTTTAGCAGCTTTAACACAGTGGCTTCCAAGAGTCGTAATTCCCATCGTAATATCTGGCCAGTACAGAGGGTATTGCTGCAACGTAGTATCTGCCTCCTTCACATCAAACAGCGACTTAGCACTAGGCCTCGAAATAACATAGCCACTTCTGCTTGATTGACAAATAGCTGATTAATACTATAGAATTATGGGTAGCATAATTTCCTGTCCACCCCAGGACGTTTAACAATAATTCTGCTCATTTTAATCACCACACAATACAATACATAGTAGACATCTCACCACATGCTACCTCACAACCCTTTCAAATAACAGAGAACTATTCTGGAACTTTCTGTCGAAACTTTTCTCATGTCTTACACTTCCGCGGAAAATTCCCTTTAGATTTTAACTTAATCCAAAAGCCAAGATTCATTACAGTTTTAATTACAAAGGTTCATAACACGTTTACAACTAAGATGTACTTAACAATATATAGAGAGTAATACGAAAAAACATTATTTATTCTTATATATACATTTAAAACACAGTTACAGATTATTGGCTGCGTACTTCGCAGGCTGGTGGCAGCACGTTACAGTGGCGAGCTGCCTCACTTTACACTGTTGGTGTTGGATGGCACATGCACCCTAAATGCTGTATCGTCTCACTGCTTGCGATATACGGGTTTCTACAAATGCACTCCTACTGATCGTATTTTTTAAAGTTATGACAGAGAATAACAAACTAACTTCTACAGAATGAGATGGAAAATTTCCTACACTGTGTGACGTATACTTGTGTCATTACACATGCCACTTCATTTCATCACAGATTGTCCAACAACAACTCGACATGGAATGCTATGGATCAGTGTATAATTGTTACACCATGTGCTTGAGTAATTGTTTGTGCAGTGTTCTGATTTTAAACTCTTCATTATTAATAAAAAAAATATTTCATCTAACATTTGTATACACTAATTGCTACACAAATGTCACTTGCCAATTTAGATCAATAACCTATTTGACACAATAATACTTCATTACTAAAATTTTGTATCATTCTTACACTGAACAATAGTACCTAGCGCTTCTGGGTAGCTAAGGCGTAAAGGAAGTGTATACATTGAATTCCGCATCATCTCCTCTCCGGACGATGGGAAGTTACGCTTTTCTTTTGGTAAGGATTAAAGAAAGTTACAAACTAAACAATTATTTGTGTAAATAGCAATCCGATGAACAACCAACCTCAAATAATACAAGCAGCACTCTTTTTCTCTTTTCTTATACAATTTAAGGTCCACAGTATTCATCACTCCGTACTTTTTTCTTGATTTTGGAAATATCAGATAATATGTTCAATTAATATGCATTGCGGTCCTTTAAACATGTGGAAAAATTGGGAAATCTCAGAAGTATTTTCTTTAGATTGTTCATGTGATTTCATCAAAACCAGGTCGCTATTTGTATTTTGGTCAATGTGCTCTATCCGTCAAGCCTGTTCTTACGTTTAACCATTTGCTTTCCTAAATGCTCTCTGACCCACTTCTTCTTTTCATCAACATCGATGTCCTTCCTAATTGGAAATAAAATATTCTCCTCAGTGATATTTGGCTCTCTCATTCCCTTCATAATTTCGGTGTAAATCCAGTAATCTCATGATCTAAACTGTTTAACACATTCTTCATATCAGAGAACATATTTTCCTCAAGTGCTGTGTTTATCATCACAGAATGTTCGGTAAAACCTGTCTACTTCTCTCATACAATGTCCGGCTGGATTACTTGCCGCATGGTAAGCTGCTATATATTTAAACTCTAGTCCCTGATATTGCATACTGCTTTTCATTTCTTGGAGATAAACTGAGATCCGTTATCCGTTAAAATGTCTTTTACACTTGCCTACTTCTATAAAATAGGCCTTGATTATCTTATCAATTACTGCTTTTCCAGTGGCTATTCTCAAGAGATACAATCTGATAAGTTCAGAGAACACATCCACTGCTACTAAAATGTAACATTAATTTCTTGTTCTTCTTGGTAATGGACCAGATAAATCAAAAGCAACTAACTCTAACACATAATTGGGCAATATAGGTTGCCTGGGACCCTACTCTTTTGGTTGGCCGCTTTAGCTTTTGTCATCAGTCGCAGAGCTTTATTCGCTCATGTATTCTCCTAGCCATATTACTAAACTATACTGATTAATTATTTTGTCTATACTCTTTTTACTTCCACGATGCTTATAACTCTCATGGATACAATCCATTAAAGTGATCACAGGTTCGTCTGGACAGCACACCTTCCAAACCTCTGTTGTCTATATCTTTCTTTCTGAATAATATGCCATTAAAAATATGTTTCCGCAAAAAACGAACGGAGTGGCGCTTTGGTTAGCCCTCTGAACTCGCATTCGGGAGGACGACGGGTAAAACCCGTGTCCGGCCATCCTGATTTAAATTTTCCGTGATTCCTCTAAAATCGCTTCAGCCAAATGCTGGGGTGGTTACTTTGAAAATGCATGGCCGGTTTCCTTCCCCGTCCCTCCCTAATCCGAGCTTGTGCTCCGTCTCCTAAGGCCTCATTGTCCAGGGACGTTAAATACTATTCTGCTCTTCCTCACTTGCGTATAAGGCTAAAACCTTGACAAACACTCACGGTAAATATTTGCTAATTTTAAATTTATTTTCGAGGACAGCCTTTTTTCAGAAAAAATTAACTTACTTCAGTCATTTTATATTTTAGATGGTCTTTGAGTCCTTTGTACCTCATGTAAAGTGTGAAGAAAAATTCGCGCACTCTGTGTTTGCAGCGCGATTTCTCACGTGCTAGGAATACATAAATGGCTGTCACAAAATTTTGTCCTGTATACATTTCGGGTAGTAAATGGACGTTAAAGATTGGCAGTCTGGTGTCACTGTAATCACGTATACGGCAACTGACAGTCAGGCTGTAACGATCGTGTTGTCCAGTTGGTGCAGTAGATAGCGTTTTTAGTTAGCATGCAGGAGGCCAAAGGTCCGATTCTGGATCGCCGCGTATTTGTTTTTACTTGCAAAAAGTTGTCTGCTTGGTGCGCTATCTGGTTTCTTAATCGTCATACGGCGATTACTGTGGGTCTCCTACAAAACACTTGCAGTTATGTACTACGAACACCAAAACGGGAATACAATCGTTTTCATTGGTCAGCTTTTAAAGAAGCCTTTTGCACGTCGTGGACGCAAATTGTTATGCACCACTGCATCTACTAGATTCCAAACCTGTTATCTGTGTATCCTCTCCCAATGAACCCAGCGAAATTATTTGCAAAACATGTTGCTATTCCTGCTGGTGACGTAAGGCTTAAATGTAATGGGCCTGAAAGTGGCAAGAATAATAGTTGGTATTAATCGATGGGACCATTGGGGTAGGGTACACACAAAACAAGATGCAATCTAGTAGATGTAGTGGTGCGAAACAATTCTTATCCACGACGTATAAAAGATCTCTTTAAAAGATGACCAATGAAAACGATTGTATTTTTATTTTTGTGTTCGTAGTACTTAACAGAAAATGTTTGTAGAAGACCCACTGTAATCGCTGTATGACATGTAAGACGCCACACAGCATGCCACGCACACTACTTTTCGCAAATAAAAACAAACATATCGCGATCCAGAATCGAACCCTCTACCTTGTGCATTTTAACCCAAGACCCTATTTACTACTCTGCTGCTCTGGTCGCAATTTCGAATCCTGCCTCGGGCATGGGTGTGTGTGATGTTAGATTTAAGTAGTTCTAAGTTCTAGGGGACTGACGACCTCAGATGAAAAGTCCCATTGTGATAAGAGCCATTTGAACCATTTGCTGTTTACTGTATGAACTTGACAGCGCTATCGTTATGGCCTGACAGAGATAGTTACCGCACACGTTCTTACATTGTTGACAGGTTGGCAATATTTAACGCCCATTTACAGCCGGAAATAGGCGCAGGACGAAATGTTGTAAGAGAGACTTTGTATTGCCATTAGGTGAGGAATCGCGCTGCGAAGTACGAATGCGTGAATTTTTCTTCACCCTGTATACGTATCGAATTCCCTCGGCATCTCTTGATTTTATTCCGCTACATTCCTTCACTTTGTTTGGTATTTATTTTATAACATATTTTCATGACACTACGAATACAGTAAGCAGATTTATAAGGATGTAAGTAGCAGTAGTTACTCGAAGATGAAGAGGCTTCAACAGGATAGAGTAACATGGAGAACTGCATCAAACCGGTCTTAGGACTGAAGATCACAGCAACAATGTTCGAAGGCCTTTGTCATCTCTGCCAGATTTAAAAAAAAAAGAAAAAACTGTCTGCGAACTCTACAGTTTTCGACTATTTTCTCTGGAATCTTAATTCCACTTCAGAATTTTTAATTGGTTTCTTTTACTGCTAGCTCAATTTACAGATTTCATAACGTGGCTGACAGGCTAAAACCTCGATTTATTGCTTTCCGAATTATTGGCATCTTTTGATGACCTGCCCCTTTTGAACTGCGATACTCATATGATGTATCTATTAACAAATATTCATTGAGCCAGTCTCATATACTCGTATGCGAAGTTGGTGCTTATGATCGAGTGACTGTAATGTGCGTTGTACCGAATACGTTAGTACGGTGTCCCGAGCCTTCCCTAGGAAACAGAGAGGCACCGTGTGCCTCTTGTGAGCTGTGACGCGACAAGTGGGACCTACCCCCCTCCCCGCCCGCCTGCTGCCTAGTTAGTGCACCGCAATTTGCGCCCACTTGGGCGCCACAGCGCAGCACTGTACGGCACAGCACGGCACACATCTCACGCGGCAGACCTGCCCACCACCACAGCCCGGGCACTGCAGCAGGCTGGTGGCTGCTGGCTGGCCCAATTCAGCCGCATCATCTGCTTTCTGTAAAATATCGTAGTGCGCCCTCAGCTAGCCGTCTGCCCCTGGAGAGTAATGGTGCGAACTTGGCACATGATTGGCCGCTGCACATTTTGTCCGCATTTGTTCTTCTTCTTCTCCTCTCTCTCTCTCTCTCTCTCTCTCTCTCTCTCTCTCTGTCAGTCTCTTCCTCTCGCTGTTACTGACGTGTCAGTCTCTTCCTCTCGCTGTTACTGACGTGTCAGTCTCTTCCTCTCGCTGTTTCTGACGTCTGACTGTTGTCTCTTTGGCGATGGTTCTCTTGAACAGTCGTTATACTTTCTGAGAAAGAGGTCATGACACACCACGAACGAATTATCCGAGTGGGTCGAAAATCAATAATTTTGATGTCCATGTACAGAACAAATGATTACAATTTCGGACCAACTGGATCATTTACTGAAGAAAAAGAGCTTCACAGATTCAGCAAGTCAGTAACACGTAGCCCACATCCAGCTGTCGTGCAAGCAGTTATTCTGACCGGCTTTACTGATAAGAGTTGTGGATATATTCTAGAGGATATGCCAATTCCTGTCCAGTTGGCAGATTACATTGCCAATATCCGGAGCAGGGACCTGCCGATAACATTCGGAAGTCTTTCTATTGTGGAGAGATGCGGTGACCTTTCTGGCCAAGGCAGGGTTTAGCAGGGACAAAGGCATGCCATAGAAACTCTTGCCGTGTGCCACCGGTCGTTACATTGCTGACATGTGAGCCCTGGGTGGCTTGCCACAAAGAGGCGTAGAATATCGTCGACGTATGGCTGTACTGTAGGGTTACCCTGGATGACAACCGAAAGGGTTCTGCTGAGAAAAGCAATAGCACTCCAGACCATCACTCTTGGCTGTCGGGCCATATGGCGGGCGACAGTCTGGTTGGTATACCACCGCTGTCCGGATCGTCTCCAGACGTCTTTGCTAGTCACTGGGGCTCTGTTTGAAACGTGACTCATCACTGAAGACAATTCTATTCCAGTCAAGTGGGATTTCAGGTCCTATATGTGGCTGGAGGAACCCATACCGTATGCCAACCAGGCTGTCACCCTCCATATGGCCCGACAGCCAAGAGTGATGGTCTGGGATCCATTTCTTTTCATAGCACGATCCCTTTGTCGTCATCCGCAGCACACTTACAGCAAAGCAGTACGTCTACAATATTCTACATCTCATTATGATTCCCTTCGTGGGAAACCATCCTGAGCAAACACACAAGCTAGATAACGGCCACCCGTACACTGTGATAGTTTCTACTGCTTGTCTTCGTGCTTGCCAAATCTAACTTTCACCAGCAAAGTTGCCAGATCTCCCCGAAACGTTGGGAGAACTACGCAGATGGGAACTTAAATAGTGGCAACACTGCTGTGGAGGCACTATGCAATAGTATCTACTATTGTCGCTGATAGCACACGTTGTTGACATACTTACCTTACCTCCGAGCAAATGGACTCGCCCTTCCCACATCACCGCCTTGCGCACTATCGAGGGAATCACAGTCACTTGTGAGCGAGCAGTCTAATGTAACGGTGTCACGAAGTTTTCGAAACAGGAATAACGGAGTTGGATCACGATTGAATGTGCTAGAGGTGCTACAGCACGAGAGTGTCATCAAGGTCTCAAGAGGCGAGCGGGGAATCTGCATTGCCGTACAGAACAGTGGCACATTGGGTAAAAGCCTCAACGAAGGTCAGCAAACTGTGGCAGACGTGCATCGGGCAGGTCGTCCTAGTGTCTCTGAAGAAGAAGTGCATGCTGTTCCCGCGTTAGTGGACAGTGAGCGACGCCATACGATTCGTGAGCTCGCTCACGAAACCGTATTAGCGCATAAGATTGTGTTTCCCATCCTGAAGGAACGCCTGGACATGCGAAAAATTGCATCACGATGGGTTCCGTGTGACTTAAAGGAAATGCAGAAATGGATGCGTTACGACGCTGCTCAGACGCACTTGGAGCGCTATGAGTGAGAAGGAGAGACTTTATAACACTGTATGAGTCATGGGCCATATCGTACGAGCCAAAACTGAAACGCCAATTCAACGAATGGCGTCATTATGGGTCGCCGCGAAAGTCGAAAGAGCGTCAGAACCTCATGATGGTGAAAGTTATGTCGTGTACGACTGTGATGGTGTTATCCTAACGCATTACGTTCCTTGACGGCTGACCGTCAATCACAAATTACCGTTCGTTTTGGGAGCATAACCTGCGACCAGCTTTGCAAAAGAAGCGGCGACACTTTCTGCGCAACCTACCCATAATTTAGCACTACAATGCAGCAGAGCAAGCTATTGCTGCTCTGTTCAGTAGATGGGACTGGGAAGTACTGTACCATCCACCATACTCCCCGGACTTACGTCCTTGTGACTTTGCTTTGATTCTGAAGATGAAAGAACCACTTCGTGGCGTTCGCTTTAGAACTGTTCCACAGAACAGTCTCTGCTAACGGTAAACTACGACTTCCACATCGCTGACAACGGATTCTACTCAACGCTGGTGACTACGTTGAAGGACAGTAACAGGTGAAAACATGTAACTCTTTTGTATCGGTTTTTGCCACTGTTCAAGTTCCAACTCTCGTGTAAGCAAGGCCCTCCAACCAGCTCGGGTTGTGACGATGTAACTCACCAATTCGACAGAATTTGCCATGATGTCCTTCATAAAGGCATCCAATAACTCTATCAGTCAATGCCAAGCCGAATAAGTGTGTAAGGACCAGAGGTAGACAAAAGCCTTAGTGACTTACTCAGCATGTGAAGCTCTTACTTTGAGTAAATCATCCAATTTTTCAGAAACTGCACTCATTGGTTTATCTGTGTATGTACATCGCATCTGATGATTTCCGTCTCATTCGTTCAGTTCCACAGGGTGCGTTGTTTCGTTTGTCTTACATTGTATTAAGGTACTGGATCTTATTGACGCTGAACATCGAGGTCATCAGCGCTGTATTAATATATCTAGGAAGTCTAAGGGCATGCTAAAAAGTGACGTCTCCGAATTTTTTATTTGAAATTTCGTAAAGCTTTTTAAATGAAGCAAATGTCATTAACGTTCTATGTATTTATTCTTCACGTCTACGTATTTATTTCTCGAGATAGTTACCCTGGCGACGAACACATTTCTCCTAACTAGCGCCCATTTTGTGGATAACGTCACTGTAGAAAGTTTGACTTTGTTGACGGAGCCGCAAGCGCACCTCTGCCTGCATCTCTTCATCGCTATCAAAGTGAAGTTGTCAAAGTTGTTTAAGTTTTGGAAACAGATGAAAATCTAACGGGGCGAAGTCGGAGTGTTGGAGGATGATCGATGACAGCGAACCAGAGGCATCGGATTGTTGCAGATGTTGCACCATTCGTCTGTAGTCTGGCATTTTCATGGCGAAGGAGGGGATGTTCCATGTGTGGCGAACTGTTTCAATTCGAAACTCAGCTACGGAGCACTATTGCTCTCGCACCAACGCAAGTACGTTACACACCGCCATGTTACACGCTACAATTAGGAGAATTCTAGCGGCAGAGGGCTGCAAATATGTAGACATGAAGAATGAAGATGTAGGATGTTAATGACGTTCGTTTTGTTTAAAGCACTTAAGAGTATTTACGTAAAAAATTCTGAGGTGTTACTTTTTTAGCACGCCCTGGTTGAAAAGTTGAAGAAAGAAGATCGTAAAAGACAGAGTAGCAATCATTTCACAAGGCCTATAGGTACTGCTTTTAACGGAAATCAAATTCTCTCATAAAAATAACGTATTCGTGTCTTGTTATCTTAATTATTTTAATTTCTCGCTAAAACGAATTATGCTTTTACATCCTCATGAGATTTACGGTGCAAAGAATGGAAATAGACGTTTATAGTAGCGTATAATATTTAGATTAATTGACACATAAGATAAATTTCATACTTGATGCATAGGCAGAATCTAGTCAAAGTTGAAGAACTTACTGACCGCTGAGGCCAAACTGGGTCTCATCGCGCTATGCATTACAAAGTAAACGTATAGGCACCAGGTGACTGTAGTGAAATATGATCTTCCATATAATTTTGATGTGAAACGTTTATTCGGGTTCATAAATGTTATAATTGCAGAGAAAGTTGTTGCACTATAAAACACATAATTACTTTACGATACATCTCATAGAGCGTCAAAACATGTCTAGCTTGAATCAGACGATGCCACATTTACAAACTTTAAAAAAATGGTGCGTGTGCAGAAAAAACACATCACTACAAAGTTCACAATGCTATAAAAGTAGCATGTTATAACTGCTTCCTTGTGGTATTGGGTTCTTGCTATTGTACAACGGAGACACCTGACAATGAGCAACCATTAGTTTGGTAATTGACGAGTTGTTAGGTGATACTGCTGCCTCTATTGTCTTCTAGAGCTACACTTTCTCCAGTATGTGTTTTATTTGCATATCAGTGTAATACTGGATGTGTATGTCACTCAGGATTTGTTGTGGATTGCCATTCGTGTAATTACGCACCTCTCATGGACATTGTACTATTTAACAGTAGACCTTTTTATCTCGTCGAATGCTTCGGCGGATGTACAGATACTTCATATATTTTTACGTCAAGCGTATACAGTTGTAAATTTCAGTTAAGATTGTTAGTCTGTAGTTACTAGAGATAAATTTCATAAAAGAACATTTAACTGTGGAGTTTGATACTGCGTTTACTTACTGTCAATACTGTTTACTGTCATTACTGTTACAACCGTCGTTACAGTCACTACTGTTTTTATGTATTATTCGCTATCATATAATTAATAATAAATAACATATTTGTAGATATAAGTTTCTTCTGTACATGTGTCAACTGCAATCTGGCCATTTTTTAAACCGTACTGTAAATATAACGTTATTTGATGCTACACATTACACATTTTTTTGATGCACAGTAACGTTTACTGTAAAGCATTTGTGTGTTTCATCATGTAATGTGTTACGCAGCATTTATAATGTTAGTGGAGCGGAATAAACTTCCCACATTAAGATCATGTGTAAGGTCATATTAGATCGTACAGCAACCTGGTGATCGAATACGTTTACTCTGAAGCTGCCGCACGGCCTCTTATGATGTGCAAGAGATAGAATTTTGACTATTTTCATTGTATCCGTGAGGTATGCAATTCCTATTACGCGTCACCACAATATCACTGTAAACATTGTTATTTTGTATAAGTATGTTCCATGTATTCTAACGTTAGTTCTTTGTATGAGGTATTATGGAGCCAAACATGGTCGCAGATCCAAATAAGGATTTTATGTCCAAAGTAATAAAATAATTCAAAACAGTCTATATGGTAACGGATCGTTGCAACAAATAGGAACAGCCTTGGATCACTGAAATTGAGATACAAAGTATAAAGTGAGAGAATTACCTGTTCATACGTTGATCCACGGCCAGTTTTGTGTGACTGGTGCTTCCCATCACCTGTCACCCAGCGCCACGAATAGGTCACTCGTTGCCAGATGCAATAGAACTGCGTCTACCAGCGTTGTGTATCTGTGCAAGGTTTCGAGAGAGACATCTTGATCGCTCGCAGGGCTCTGACCAGGGACAGCCAATCAGGACACAGGCCGCCAAAGTAGGATTCCCTACGACATGGCTTCTGATTCTGGATCCTGCTCCGTTCGCTGCTACAGTCGCCGTCCTTAGACGCTTGTCTCATGTGCTCGAGAGGGGCGCATCCATATTGCTACTACGAAAGATTTGGTGAGGTAACAGCTTGCTAAGTGCATTATCAAATTTATTTAAGTTGCTGAAGCGTACATCTGCTTCAAGATGTGCAAATCTTAGGTCATTGATCGTGCCAAATTTTTCTTTGGAATTGCTATAAGCCATATAATTTCACTGAACTTGTGGTAACCATTATCCGATTCTAGTTCAAACATCTGTGGCCTCCAGTGAAGTGACAAACATTTTTTCTCAGTGGTAAAATCACGATCTGTAACTATATACTGTAATGTTTCTGACTTTTTGTGTAATGATGTACTTCTAGGATGTTCAGAATGTTAGAACTCATATTTTTTAATTGATCTTGAAGGGTAGCTCATGCTGTAATAACTTTTTTAGATCATTATTTTACATTTACAATACTTATGGCATTCATGAAATTTGATATTTATACACTTGATTTTGTCTAATGATTCCGACGATGTCCCCCCCACCTACCCATGTGTGTACTTAAAATTGCTTCATGAAAGCGTGCTCCATTCAATTATAAAGGGGCAGTTAAATGAAGATAGACAGATGAAAGAAGTAAGGTAACATCTTCGCCAACATTTTGCCAAGCGTGCTGTGACAACGCTGTCGTGAATCTCTTACACATCCTCGGTACAGTGTCGATCTCTCCCACGCAATTTCCATATTTTTGGAGTCCTGAAGAAAGACACTCGTGACCGTGATTTGCCTCGGACGAAGGGTTGCACACATGGCCACATTCATGGTTCAGTGAGCAACCTCAGATACTTTTCCATGAAGGTACTGACCGTGTTGTCTCACAATGAGATATAAGTATTACTCGTTATAGCTATTACTTTTGAAATAATCGACAGTTCACTTACTTTTTTCCCACTGATTCCTTTTTGTTTGACTACCCCTTAGGTACTTCATTAGACAGTGTTCTTGCTATTTGTCTTCCGTACGACATCCAGCACCACAGGTAAGGCAGCATCACCAGACATCATTTCCTCCACAACACCAGCTCGTAGATTAATTACTTTTTCACTCACTGTGGGTCACAAATGAAAAGTACATTTGTCGTGCACTGCTCAGGTGTATAGGGCACGGCTTTATAAACATTGAATGTCCATCATTTATGGTTAGCAAACAGTATTCAAATCTAAATTATGCTGAATTACAGTACTTCGGATCTAATGCGTTCGTTGCGATTGCGAAAGTTTCTGTCATCTTCGAAGTACTTATAACGGAGTCACATTGTGTTATCGCGGGTCTTACTCCATATCTTGGTGTAAACTCCGGGTCGAAACCAGATTCATGATTATTCATGAAAATAAAACTAAACTAAACTCCGCCCAAGCAGGCCATTAAGGCCCAACGGTGCCGGCCGGCTGCCGTGTCATCCTCCTCCCACAGGCGTCACTGGATGCGGATACGGAAGGGCATGTGGCCAGCACACCGCTCTCCCGGCCGTATGTACGTTTACGAGACCGGAGCCGCTACTTCTCAATCAAGTAGCTCCTCAGTTTGCCTCACAAGGGCTGAGTACACCCCGTGTGCCTACAGCAATCGGCAGACCGGATGGTCAACCATCCAAGTGCTAACCCAGCCAGACAGCGCTTAACTTCGGCAATCTGACGGGAACCGGTGTTACCTCAGCGGCAAGGACGTTGGCCATTCATGAAGATAGTCCATAGTAGATTATTCAAATCTAATAACACGGTTTACTGCTGACTGTACAACGTAGTTAACAAGAGTTTACTATTGGCCATGTAATGTGTTTACTACACTCCTGGAAATGGAAAAAAGAACACATTGACACCGGTGTGTCAGACCCACCATACTTGCTCCGGACACTGCGAGAGGGCTGTACAAGCAATGATCACATGCACTGCACAGCGGACACACCAGGAACCGCGGTGTTGGCTGTCAAATGGCGCTAGCTGCGCAGCATTTGTGCACCGCCGCCGTCAGTGTCAGCCAGTTTGCCGTGGCATACGGAGCTCCATCGCAGTCTTTAACACTGCTAGCATGCCGCGACAGCGTGGACGTGAACCGTATGTGCAGTTGACGGACTTTGAGCGAGGGCGTATAGTGGGCATGCGGGAGGCCGGGTGGACGTACCGCCGAATTGCTCAACACGTGGGGCGTGAGGTCTCCACAGTACATCGATGTTGTCGCCAGTGGTCGGCGGAATGTGCACGTGCCCGTCGACCTGGGACCGGACCGCAGCGACGCACGGATGTACGCCAAGACCGTAGGATCCTACGCAGTGCCGTAGGGGACCGCACCGCCACTTCCCAGCAAATTAGGGACACTGTTGCTCCTGGGGTATCGGCGAGGACCATTCGCAACCGTCTCCATGAAGCTGGGCTACGGTCCCGCACACCGTTAGGCCGTCTTCCGCTCACGCCCCAACATCGTGCAGCCCGCCTCCAGTGGTGTCGCGACAGGCGTGAATGGAGGGACGAATGGAGACGTGTCGTCTTCAACGATGAGAGTCGCTTCTGCCTTGGTGCCAATGATGGTCGTATGCGTGTTTGGCGCCGTGCAGGTGAGCGCCACAATCAGGACTGCATACGACCGAGGCACACAGGGCCAACACCCGGCATCATGGCGTGGGGAGCGATCTCCTACACTGGCCGTACACCACTGGAGATCGTCGAGGGGACACTGAATAGTGCACGGTACATCCAAACCGTCATCGAACCCATCGTTCTACCATTCCTAGACCGGCAAGGGAACTTGCTGTTCCAACAGGACAATGCACGTCCGCATGTATCCCGTGCCACCCAACGTGCTCTAGAAGGTGTAAGTCAACTACCCTGGCCAGCAAGATCTCCGGATCTGTCCCCCATTGAGCATGTTTGGGACCGGATGAAGCGTCGTGCCACGCGGTCTGCACGTCCAGCACGAACGCTGGTCCAACTGAGGCGCCAGGTGGAAATGGCATGGCAAGCCGTTCCACAGGACTACATCCAGCATCTCTACGATCGTCTCCATGGAAGAATAGCAGCCTGCATTGCTGCGAAAGGTGGATATACACTGTACTAGTGCCGACATTGTGCATGCTCTGTTGCCTGTGTCTATGTGCTTGTGGTTCTGTCAGTGTGATCATGTGATGTATCTGACCCCAGGAATGTGTCAATAAAGTTTCCCCTTCCTGGGACAATGAATTCACGGTGTTCTTATTTCAATTTCCAGGAGTGTATAAATGGCAGGGACCATTGTACAAATATATCGTGTTGCAGTATTCCGTTTACATGTATGAAGACTGTCAATTATTTTTATAACATGACGTTGTCACGTGAAGGAGGTATAGTGATCCATTATTTGTTACAATCCTTTAATAGCATTGAACGCAGCAGGCCGGAGTGGCCGTGCGGTTCTGGGCGCTACAGTCTGGAACCGAGCGACCGCTACAGTCGCAGGTTCGAATCCTGCCTCGGGCATGGATGTGTGTGATGTGCTTAGGTTAGTTAGGTTTAATTTGTTCTAAGTTCTAGGGGACTGATGACCTCAGAAGTTACGTCGCATAGTGCTCAGAGCCATTTGAACCATTTTTGCTAATATTGAACGCAACAATTTATAATTTGCTGATTACCAGTATGTGTTGGTAAATAATCATCTCCAGATCATGCTAATTAAAGAATCAGCTTCTGTGCATAGTGTTGGCCGCAACACCATCGTCACTAAGCATAACTTGGATCATGCTTAGTGAAGAAACAGTACGTAAATACACTGTTTGCCTTCTTTAATAAGCGTAAATAAGGATCACGCATACTAAGGAATCTGTATCTAAGTGCAATATCGACCACATCTTTTTATTATTGACGTTTCACACTCAGTAATGATGCTGCTGCCGACAATGTACTTAGGTGCAGATTCCGTGGTAAGCGTTATTGTGATTTACGAAAGCGTCATGGCAAACAGTGTACATAGGTTCTGCTTCTTTAGTAAGCGCGATCCGAAGATGCTTGTTAAACGAGAGAAACGCTTGAACATATATCGTAATTTAATTTTTATTGCGATGAACACTACTGAAAAACTTTAGCTGTTAGTTCTATTAATTTCTAATTGATACCTTTATTTCAGTGACACAGAATAGATTTTAGTTTTTATGACGCCAGAATAAGAATGCTGCCTCGTGAATTATTTTGAATAATTTTGTGTGGGTATGTGACTTTGCGTAACGTCAGTTTTCATGACCCTGTTCACCACACAGCAATGCACTGATGGCAAAATAGTACATGTTTCTCAGTATTATCTCCATTGTTGTACGTGATAGCTGAAGACCATCAGAAGGTCAAATCCGGTAGTAAGTAAACAGCAATTTTATCATTAGCTTCTGACGGTTTTGAAATACGGTTAGCATCCTATTCCTTGTCCCAATCGAAGACATAAGTGTGTGTAGCAAAACCTAGTCCCGCCAGTTGGTTTAACAGAAATGCAGTTTAAAAAAAACAAGGCTCTGGCAACACTGCTTGCAGCGTGGCAGAAAACAGGTAGCATAAACTCAGAATTATGCCAGAGTTGTCTCTTTAGCTCAGTGAGCAGAGGCAATGCCGTGGGGAATTGATGTGCAGATTCGCCAGTGTTCGAGTCGCGTTTGTGTCTAACTTACTTTTTTCACTTAAAGCATCAAATTGTATACAATTTACACCTCCACAATGAAGTATCTTGTGTATTTCATTCTGTAATTGCTCCCTTCATTTAAACAATAAGACATGACATAAACTACTTACAGACATAAACGACCACTTTGTTCCATCCATGGCACAAACAAAGCCATTAGAAAACGAAATTGTATGGAATTAACATCCTCTGTATCTAGTGAGGTACAAAAACACAACAGATGAGCCAAACAAGATTGCACATTATGCTGTGCACAGTACTGCCATTCTGCACGTTTGACGTCCTGGATTATCTCCACAAGGCCGGTACGTTAAAAGAGACCACCATGTACTACCGAACACGTCGCCACTCTCTGAATCGTACTTTGCTGGACCCAACGCAATACACTTGCACCCACCATTGCTGAAGCGGTATGCACAGTGACTCTTACGTCATGTACATCCTTGGCTGGACTACTGTAAACTTGTTCCTTTAAGTGTCCCCACAAATAAACATCTAGTGGATCAAGATCTTGGAACATAGAACGTTGGACCTCCACGAGCAATCCATATCCATGGAAGCACTTTATTCCCTGGAAGCGCTTGATTTAAACAGTTACGCACATTCATTCCAAAGTGTGGTGGTGAAATATAGCTGTCGCCGAATAGCAAGTGGTATATTTTCTAATTCATCAGGCAAAGTATATCAAAGAAAAGTAGGATTCAGCGACGTATTCAAATTGTCCTGCAATAGGTAAGGATCCTAATGCACTCAGCACCAAAAGCATATTGACGTATTCATCGTTTGCGTGCTACTTTGGGAAGCTGAGCTGCGTGAACTTGACATGACCAGTTACGGTTGTCCACCGCGTAGTTAATAGATACACGCACGCGGTTTAATACATCTCACTGTCGCATTATAAGCCATTGTCACTTAACAACAATATGACTTGTAAACGACGAGAACTACCTCGTTTCCTTTCTAAATCCATCTGAAATGATTTTTCTACATAAACTTTTATCTTCAGTCTGGATAGGGAATAGCACGCCGACCTCCCAGTGCTGCGCCTTCTCTGTATCACGTATAACTTTTTTCAAATAAATATAAGATTTGAGACATCTTCTCCATACAATGAACTGCAAAAGGTTTTTAAACACTACTTTAAACGATACTTTACCATCCATTCCATCCACGTTAACCAGTTTTGAGCCACTCGCAACTTCAGAATATTTAAAATATTTGACATTGAGGTCAAAAACTTTTATAACCTTTGCTTCAGAGAAAATTCTATTTTGCCTTCCAAACCAAACAGTTGTAGATTTGTCACTGTCTGTTATCCATGACTTTCTCTTTGCAATCACCATATCTCTCTCATTTGGACTCGGTTTACAAAAAGTAGTTTGGGCGCACGTCCTTAATTCATTGTACGACAAATTAGAGGCAACTGGCATATTCTGTGACCTGTCAAAGGCGTCTGACTGTGAATCACAGCGTTCTTTTAAGTAAATTAAAATAATATGGCGTCACTGGTAGTGCTGCAAAGTGGTTTCAGTAATGGAAAGCAAAGGGTGTCACTACGTAACACTTCAGCAGTAGGCAATCAGACATCATCTGAGTGGGAAGAAATTACATTTGGCTTTCCCCAAGGTTCCATACTAGGTCCACTACCGTTTCTTGTGTATATTAATGACCTGTCATCTGTTACATTACCAGATGCCAAGTTTGTCTTATTTGCAGATGATACAAACAATGCAATATATAGTAAATCAAACATAAATTTAGAAAGGGCAGCTAATCAAATTTTTACTGACATTAATAAGTGGTTCGTAGCCAATTCGGTGTCATTAAACTTTGAAAAGACCCACTATATCCAGCTCAGAACTTCCAAGAGATTTCCTTCTGGTGTGTGTACAAAATATGATGGAATATAAAATATAATGACATGGAAATAGGAGAAGTTGAGAGTGTAAAATTCTTGGGATTACAACTTGACAATAAATTCAGTTGGGAGCAACATACTAACGAACTGCTAAAGCGCCTAAACAAGTCTGTGTTTGCAATGCGAATGATGTCAGACATTGGAGTCATAAATATAAAAAACTGGCATATTTTGCTTATTTTCACTCAATTATGTCATTTGGTATAAACAGAGAAAAAAATTTCGGAGTACAGAAGCGTATAATAAGAGTAATGAGTAGTGTAAATCCAAGAACATCACGTCGAAACCTATTCAAAGAATTGGGCATATTAACCACAGCTTCTCAGTATATTTATTCCTTAATGAAGTCTGTTGTAAATAATACATCTCTTTTTCCAACTAACTGCTTAGTACACAGTGTCAATACCAGGAATAAGAACAATATACATAAAGATTTTAAATCACTTACTCTTGCCCAGAAAGGAGTCCAATATTCATCAACGCATATTTTGAATAAGTTACCAGCAACCATTAAGAGTTTAGTTTCAGAAAAGGCACAATTTAAACATAATTTAAGAGAATTTTTGCTGGCCAACTCCTTCTATTCCAGCCATGAGTGTAGTTGACCATTTTAATGAAAATTTATTATACTTTAAGTTTTGACAGCACTTGGTTGTAACAGCCAAGTAACTACCTACTGTGTGAATGATGGATGTATGGAAAGCAGATGTAAGTCTTAAGTCTATAAATAGTGGAAGTTTAACTTTAAATCTTGTACGTAATCTGACTGTTCTTGACTGAAGATCACTGAAATGAATAATTTACATTAATTTTTGACAATACTTGGTCGTAATAGCCAAGAATGTAGCAAATGTCTGAATGATGGCTTTGATGAAAGCACATGTAAGTATTAAACCTGTAAATATTAGAAGTTTAAATTTAATTCATGTACATAATTTTATTGTTTATTGGCTGAGGATCATTAAAATCAATGAAACTCAAGTTTTTCTAATTACATTTTTGTAATGTGTTTATCTGATATGTTCCACACCCAGGAGGATTCCCTCTTTTATGGGTCTGTGGAATGAATAATTAATCTAATCATCTAATCTAATCTCTGAGCACTATGCATCGAGGTTAACTTCCTGCCTTCTTTCCTTGGTCTCTGGCGGTACAGAGTCCCTACTTTGTGAAACGGTAGCAGGCAGATTCGCGCGACATCGCGTGTAACCGTAAGTACCCAGTGTATACGACACAGATACTGGAGCCGCTGCATGCTGCCGCGCGGTTGTATAAAGCGCCGCCTCTGCCGGCAGGCGCAAGATGCGTGCCCGCCGCACAGCACGGCGCGCAGCTGCGACCGCGAATTACGGCGGCAGTTGCTGTCCAGTCGGCGCTGTGTGCCGCGGCGCCGCAGTCGCCCCTTATTACGTCTGCTGCGCAAATGGGCTGCACGGCGGGGTCACGCGCGACACTGCCCTGTTGTGCTGCGCGCTGCTGTGTTGTGTCGTGGTGCGCCGTGCTGTGGTGCGGCGGCGCTCCCTCTGTTATGTCGCAGCAGGCGGCACTCTGTCCCTGGCGCCAACCGTCGCTGGTAGGAATGCGTCTGACACAGGACGCGTCTTGTGGCTATAGACAATGGGGCTCATATGCAACTACGCGACTTCTCTGCGTTTCTGAGTAACTGGTACTGGCTTGTACTTAATGTAACCCGTTATTTTTTTAGATAATCAGTATTTCACTGGAGGTACAAACAGCGTTAAATACTTAGAGATGTTGGTGAGACAGAGAAGAAACAAGGTGATCAGTAAAGAGCGGTCACTTTAACAGAATTATGTCTTACGGCAGCGCTCCGCAACATTTTATTATTTAAAGCCCATAGAAACACTCAGACTGAACACAGCACACCAAAATGTTTGTCCCTTCGAAATACTGCAGATCATAACATCATTACGTTGTTATGTAATCAATTATTACTGTTGCTAATATTAATATTCCCGTCAAAGTAATGCGGATCTTAACATCATTGCGTTGTTATGAAATCAGTAATTATTGTTGCTAGTATTATGTTATAAAACAGGAATACATTCATGCATTTATTAACTTACAAACTTATTTGCAAATTCTGAAGGTGGCAGGGGTAAAATACAAGGAGCGAAAGGCTATTTACAATTTGTATAGAAACCAGATGGCAGTTATAAGAGTCGAGGGAGATGAAAGGGAAGCAGTGGTTGGGAAGGGAGTGAGTTAGGGTTGTAGCCTCTCCCCGATGTTATTCAATCTGTATATTGAGCAAGCAGTAAAGGAAGCAAAAGAAAAATTCGGAGTAGGTACTAAAATCCATGGAGAAGAAATAAAAACTTTGAGGTTCGCGCGATGACATTGTATTCTATCAAACATAGCAAAGGACCTGGAAGAGCAGTTGAACGGAATGGACAGGAGGATATAAGATGAACATCAACAAATGCAAAACGAGGATAATAGAATGTAGTCGAATTAAGTCGGGTAATACAGAGGGAATTAGATTAGGAAATGAGACACTTAAAGTAGTAAGGGATTTTTGCTATTTGGGGAGGAAAGTAACTGATGATGGTCGAAGTAGAGAGGATATAAAATGTAGACTGGCAATGGCAAGGAAACCGTTTCTGAAGAAGAGAAATTTGTTAACATCGAGTATGGATTTAAGTGTCAGGAAGTCGTTTCTGAAAGTATTTGTATAGAGTATAGCCATGTATGGAAGTGAAACAAGGACGATAAATAGTTTACACAAGAAGAGAATAGAAGCTTTCGAAATGTGGTGCTACAGAAGAATGCCGAAAATTAGATGGGTAGATCACATAACTAATGAGGAGGTATTACATAGAATTGGGGAGAAGAGGAGTTTGTGGCAAAACATGGCTAGAAGAAGGGATCGGTTGGTAGGACATGTTCTGAGGCATCAAGGGATCACCAATTTAGTATTGGAGGGTAGGAGGGGGGGGGGGGGTAAAAATCGTAGAGGGAGACCAAGAGATGAATACACTAAGTAGATTCAGAAGGATGTAGGTTGCAGTAGGTACTGGGAGATGAAGAAGCTTGCACAGGGTAGAGTAGCATGGAGAGCTGCATCAAACCAGTCTCAGGACTGAAGTCCACAACAACAACAACTCTAACTTAAATTCACTGTGGAAAATAGACATTGCTAACGGAAATTTTAAAGCAACTCTACTCATACCTTCAGTGTGGTACTTACGTTTGCTTAAGACGGCTCATTCGTGGCTGAATCGTTGATAAAGCAGGCTTCATTTTTTCATCTATGGATCGTAATCTCTCTCTCTTTCTCCCTGAAGTTTTAATTCCAATCAAGGTGGAAAATCCAAGTTCACACACGTATGTACTTGAAAATGGTAATAACGCAGTAATTGTCTTCTCGGATATAGCTGAGTATTCACTACTTATTCACAAACAAAATTGATCCAAACGGACTCCGAAAAATTTAGAATTCATTGTTCTGACTGCTTTCAGATCTGCCAGTTCCTCTTGTGAGCATAAAACTGAATTATTCGGAATCTGTATCGAATCCACGAATGGATAATGAACATCACTCGCTAGGGTAAAAGCAATCCGTTAGGACATTCGCTCGCGTAACAGTCTCATTCAGCGGCGGCAGGCAAGCGCTCAACGTACTGTCGCAGAAACTTAGCTGCAGAAGCTTAGTTTACTTATTCCATATTTCTCGTCCCATCTGCTTCCTACATTTCTCTCGTGTCTCCTTCCAACATTTCACTGGTGTGACGTCAAACTGTTTATTATATACATCATTAATACGAAATCCATGAAATACAGACACATTTTGCTCGATCAACACTTCCTTCGGTATCCGCCTTTACTATTTCTTTCTCATCTAACAATAATTCCAATAGATCTACTCAATAATTTATTCAATTTTTACTATAATTCATTACTGTTAATCCTTAAATGTATTCCCATTGATTCAAACATTTGTCTTTTCACACCTAATTTACATCAACTCTTCTACTCTTGTGAATAGTTAATGATTTGAAAGATTCCTCTTTACTTCTAATTTACTTCATAGCAGTTCATTTGTGATTATCCTTCTCTTACAAGCATTTTACTAACTCATTTTCCTATTTGTATTAAAAAAGTTTTTTCAATATTCTTTTGGATGGGTGCTCATGTGGGGTTTATGTTATTAATTAAGTTTTTGTGTGATTGTTTGTTGTTCGCATGCAATACTAGTTAACCCAGAGGGGTTTGCTGATACCTAGTAGATGACTCGCGGTTACCTACTTACTTTCCATATTTCCCATGCCATTCAAATCTGCTGTGGCCACTCGCATTACTTGACCATCTCTTAGTGTTTCTTATAGTCTGGTCTCTCTGTTCACTACTTTTCTTCCAATAAATGAAATCCCCCCTGTATAACAATTAACTTCCATCTTATGGATTCTTATTATTACTTATACTGTGGTTTCTCTAAATTGTTACCTTTATGCACTTTTGCAATGATTTTTGGCCTGTCTTAAATTTACTGCAGATCCAAAATTAACTTGCTCCATGTTTCAACAAAGGTTGTGTTTAGTTTAATCTTTTAACTATCTCTTTTGCTTTCGCTTTTGTCAATCCCCACAGTTCAGCATTCCTCCACATCTGCTAAATATTGACATTCCAGCGTTCCCTTACGTCTACTATCAAATTATCAAGCTTCATGGCTTCTTGCTCATACTCCTTCAAATCTGGCAAACAAATAAAATAAAGCTCAGCCAATATGTAAATCTTCATCAGGGCTACTACAGCCAATGATCTGTTTAATGCTTCTCTTCTTAGTGCCCTACACAATCCCCTTTCCTCTTTCTGATAACAGAACTTATTACATGTGAATACTTTTACGACCTCATGATTCATTTACTTTTTCATGGGATCACTTCATGCTATTATATCTCCTCACAACAGACCTGAGACTATATGCTGTGTCTCTGCTTGTTTCTTCAGTGCTTCTCATCCTCTAAATAACTTGACATATGTAATGTGGTGGTTGACAATTGATTTGTGGCTTTGTAGAGATTCTTATCCTATGACGTGTTGAACGATTATCTGAATACTGTATGGTCCAGCAAATTTTCTGTTTAAATATCGACTGTTCTTTGATCGCTTCTTTGATTATAACAATATTGTCCACAGGAAGTTTTATCTCTGTTATTGGTAAGAGTTGAGTAGTCTACAGTTTTCCTTATTTGACAACCTTCTAGTTATCTGATCCTTCTCACATCCCACTACACAATTTTCGATTTTTAGTGACATCACTAAGTTTCTTAACCTTCCTGAGATTCCCAACGCATATTTTCTGTCTAGTTACTTCACTTGAGTAGGTACCGCATAGGTTGCTTGCTATTTGCTGTCGGGTACTTACTATCAGGTATCTCTTCATTGTTCTTCCTTATCTTCTCGCTTCCAGCTAGTAGTTCACTGAACATTTTCTGTTATCTGAAACACCTTCATCCTCGCTTGTGCTTATTTCCGCTTGTGGTGCATTTAACAGAGCGTCAACAAACTCTCTCAACTTAAAAACTGGATAATCCTTTACAATTATGAAGCATCCCATGACTCAGTCTCCTAATCTTCTGATCCATTTGTCACACTTCTTCCCCTTCTTCATCGTCCTCCATAGATTCTGAGTCATTTGTCTTCTACAAAGCTTCTGCGATCGAAGCTGGAGTCATGTCTTTCGGCAGATCGTTACTTTCAGTGACTGAAACTGGGGGCATATCTTCCGTCAAATCACTCGTTTTAACCTCCCCAGAATCTATTGTTGGTTCGTGGCCAACTTTGCCTACTGCTTCTTCCACTCGTTTCTCCTTGTTCTGTAGCGCAAATCCATCTCCACGGATTTTAATTTAGTCTTCCCGTCATTAAAATTCACTAGTACGAAATGTATTACAATGCAGTAATGTTTTAATAAATCGAATCTATATGGCTTTCATCATCAAATTCCTTACAGTTAAATGTTTCTTCTAAATATATGTGACTGGCATTCAAAATCTGCTCTTACTTGCTTCGTAGCGTCTGCACAGTTGCCTGTCACTGAAACTCGTATCCTCGTGCCCTGAATCTTAAATAATGGCCACTGCTTCTGCCTGTCGCATAATTAATAGAGTTCCTTATCCAACACCGACACTTGGCTATTCGTATTGAATATGCACTAAACGTCTTTTTATGCCATATTCACACTTATGAACAGACATGAACGTCCTTCGTCCTACCTGCTGGCAAACTGACCGAAACTAACTGTGCTGCCGGAACATCCATTGCTAACCAAGTTCTTTGTGCCTTCCCTCATTCTTCATTTCTCTGGTTGTGTCTAGACGCTGATACATGAGCTTCTAAAATTTCAACTCTTCAGTCTTGGCTATCGCCACATCTATAGTTACTTTGTCACGACTCCAGTGATTTATAACTGTTACTGATTTCCACATCAACTGTTTGCATTTGTTCTATCCAATCTGTTTCCATTTCTTCATGGCGGGTATCTTGCTCTTCAGTTTTGTTATTTTATTGCTGATTTTCTGTTCGGACGTGAGTCTGAATAAAGTGCATAGGGTCCATCAATTTGGTACGTCTATTGCAATATAGCTGTCTCAGTAAATTCTGGAATCCATGTACATCATCCATGTTTCTACTGGTGTTAGCTACTTCCCATCTGGATTTGACATGGAAGCTACCTCAAACAAATTAGTAATGAGTTCTGTGAGTCATATGACACGTCTAGGAATTGGTTCCTGTTTACAATCAATTAAAAATACTGTATAAGGACCTGACACCCTAAATCTGCGTACTTTTCTATCATCAGTAACCCCCGCTTCACTCTATATTGTTTCGCTTTCGACCAATACTCATTTAGAAAAATTAATTTTCAGAACATCTGAATATGATCTCGGTTATCCCTCTCAGAACGGCTCAGTTCAAGTGTTCGGATGTAGGCGGTTTGATGTATCCATAAATAATGAGTACTTCCGCAAAGATAAACCTTTTCCTGATTTCTTATTCACCTGTCCCGCACAATAAAGTTATGACGGTTCTGTTGGTCATTACGAGTGGATCTGAATGTGTCGGTACTTCGATGATATGGCATAACCTGTATTTAAGCTCACTGACTTCTTCTTCCTACCAGCTCTTTTCTTCTTAGCTTAGGCTCGTCACATTCTCTCTTCCATTATTACTTGAATTTCTACTCTACTCCCTTTGTTTCACCTGTACGTCTGTCGTTTCCCTGTTCCTTCAATTAATGTGAGCCTGCGTCTCATTACATTGTGCCAAATCTCTGATCTCTTCATGACCACATTGGCTGGCTGGTAGTGTCCCCTAGGATGCGCATTTGTTCATGTTGACAACTGATCGATCGTGGTGGTTAATACCTTGACATTATCTATTATTAGCAAATTCTTCTGTGAATCAATGTTCTGTGTATTATCTGGGTCAACATCTTTAGTTTCTTATTAATGGTCCATGTCTGCTCATTTACTCTATTTAAGAAATGTTTCCTTACTTTCGTAACATGGCTATCATTCTTCTTGTCTAATACTTTAACCTGCTCCTCGTGTTTTTTCAGATGGTCATGTAGTTTCTTATTTAGTGCTGATACATAATCTTCCACTTTTTTTCAGATTTTCGTTGTTATTGATTCGATCTTTCAATTTTCAAACTATGGATCCCTTTTTCTCTCGTTTCCTTAAATGTTTCCTCACTTTTCTTCAATAAATTTTCGATTGTCTCGAAATGTTTGTCAATTTTTCTAAGCTGCGCATCTTTTCTCATCGCTTTTCTGGAATTTTGAGTCATTTTTCTCTGTGCTTTTCTTTCGTATTTCTTCTCTTTTCTTAAACTTCTCAGTTACAAAGCGCTGCAGATCGAATAGTTGCGTTTTTAGAGATGTGGGCTCGCAAGAGGCAGCTATGTGTGCTGCACTTTCTCCGCTACATGTGCATTTTATCTCACGGTTTTTCTTCCAAACTCAACTTCCGACGTCAGATCGTTAACTTGCACCTGACTTCGCCACATTTATATCATATGGCGATTTGGTGCCCCACAGCTAGCTAAAATCTACTCACTGAATATTCTCTTGCTGCGTCACCATGTCTGAACTGCTGTCTACTGATTGTAAACCAGCTGAAAGCTGTCTTGCTACCTTGCTCATTTTTGCCAGAAGTGTCATGCCATTGTGATGTTTGGCATACCATAATGGAATTACTAACTTCTGTACATACAGCGTTCGAATAAAAAGTAACAAACCTATAATAAAATGACCAAATTTCATATACACATATCACTTCAATCACCTCTCAACACGAAACGCGCAAAGTACACAAAAAAGAAATAAAATGCCGTCTAAAATATCAGTGACGTTCTCCATCTGGACCACAATCGACATAGTGAGTGTTCGGAAATTCCCGTTACAAACTTCTAGGCCTTGTAGAGGGAAAGGAGTACACGAAAGACTGAACAGGAACCCATGTTCGTAAATGGACAGTTTCCGTTCTACGACGGTTTCAATACACATGGATAATGCATCCCTGTGTGCTGAGGGAAGAAGAAAAGCCTTTGAGTTGCTGCTCCTGGTGTGCAATAGCGTAGACAGGATTACGAGTACCACGTCAGTCGGATACCTGATACCTAGCTACGAGACTGCTGTAGAGACAGAGAAAGATTTGCTGTGACGAATTCTGGGTTCTGCACTAGAAACTGAAGTGATACCTTGTGGAATGGAGATTATGTGCCAGAACATGCTTTGCAGGTACAATGTCTGTAACAACGTTGATGGTCGCCACATCGAGACGCCGCTGTAATCCCTCAGTACTGTTCTGTATGTGCAGCATGCTGGGTTCTTTTTTGTTTTGAAAAAAGGTAAACACATAATGTTTAAATGTTAATACAAGCAAACGTGCTTAGTTGATGAATGGATGTTTCGTTGTAATTCATTCTGAATTGTTACCTACTGATGGTAGTGCATCATGTCTAATTGAATTCCTCAAGCAGAAGTGGATGAGTTGAACATCACTAAAACCGACAGAAATGATACATTTCGGAGCATGATTTCCTATTCAAAATATTATGTACTCACTCATCTCTACAAGCCCTAGAAATTTGTAACGGGAATTTCCCAACACCCTGTATACCAAACTTAAAAATAGTTATAGACACCAGCAACTTAAAGTAGCTTATGGTCGTTAATTTAATGATATTGAGGTGTAAAACACAAATTCTTCTTAAAATACTACATTAAACTGGAAAATTTTGTTGATCTGTGGCAAGTTCGCAAATGAACGAATACAGAGCAGAGTCACCAAACTGTAAGTGGCCATGATAGGAGGTGCTTGATAATAATGGCAATTTAATTGGATATCTAAAAATAGCTCTCTGTACCTGATATAATTAAAATCGTTGCTCTCCAAAATAATGATCAAGGGATTTTGATCTATGAAATTAAACAGGAATCAGTACTAACTCAGCTGATTACATAAGTATGTAAGAGAAGCAGTTTGACAAACATTGAATGTGATAAGATAATGCCTTGGCAAGCTTGGACAAGAGATCTGGAATGTGAATCAATGAACACATATCTCGACAAAAAATTTCCTTTGCGCAAGTCGTACCGTGACTGCCAAAGCGTTAGTGTTTGAAGATAGAAAATACTACGGAATGGTTTGTGTTTGCATTAACTACTGGAGTTAAAAGGGTTTTGAACACTTTATTGCAAACAAGTCTTCAGAATAAAGACTGAAAGTAATTATTGACTCAACTATGCCTACAGTTTGCTTTGCTGTTGCGATTAGAACTCAGCATATCAGCCTGGAGGCGGAGGCTGAAGGGCTGCAACGTCAGTCATTGGGTCTGTACCAACTTGAATCTGTGTCTGCCGAGTCATCCGGCTAGGTGCCAAGAGAAATCTGACAGAGAAAGCATTTATTCATGAACAAGCTGAAATGAGAAAACGGTTTCAAATGGCACCTGAATGAAGAGAAAAGCTGTTAATGATGTAAAATTGTTCACAAACAACTAACTGAGGTACAAAGACATAATCATGCAACGGAATCAGTATCAGTTGGTGAAGGAAAAGGGCTGTATGTATGACGATATGGGAAAATGGAATCGGTCGGACAGATAAAAGGTTTATTAAGCAGCCTTACCATCAAGGCTGATAACTGACATCTACTGTATGCCAAAAAATGGGAAGTACTTCATGAGATTGCTCAAAAAGCCTGAATAACAAATGGTTGGACATGTGCCCAAACTGGGAATGGCAATTTTTATGAAGGGATATGCGTCTTTTACGCAATGTGATGCAATCACCACACTTTAGAACGATGGCTGGGTAACAAGAGGTGAACTAAAAGAATGTCTCTATACCGTCACCGTTACAGCTTCTGTATCCCACTCAGTAAGATGACATTTGAGTTGGCAGAGGATTACAACAATGTAAGGTAGGTGTATCTCTTTCTTACAAAATTTATAATAGTCTTCTTTCACCCAACCGACATTTAAATAATCAACACAGCGTCCCAAATCTGTGGAACCATTCATTACCGGCTGGCTGCCATGTTATCCTCTGCCAAAAGTGTCATTGTGATATGGTAGAAATGAACATGGGGAAAGTACCCCACTTTCCTGGTAGTAGCTAGTTTTCTGTACCTTGCAACCGCTGCTTATCACAGAAGTAGCTCTTCGACTGGCACTCCTTTTCAGTCGAACAGAAATTGAACTAAGGTCCTCGTCTTAGCTACTCCTACATTCTTTCTGAGGTTGTGCAGAAAAGCTAATAATCTGTACGCCCAAGCCTGTAGTACACCTTATGTCAGTTTGACATTAATGGTACAAGCTGAAGAAACGAATTAAAATTTGTGCCACAGTCGGAACTTTAACGTGGGTCTCTTGCTTACCAAGTAGATCTGTTAACCATTACGCCAGCACACCAATAGGGCTAACACAGTTGCATGAACTGCCCTAGTCCAGTGTCCCCCTCCCCCTAGCACAAACTTTAATTCATTTTCTTTTCTTCAGTCGTCACTGTTGCCGAGGCCCCCCGGTTTTGGAACAGCACCCTGCTTTGTACGTATGGGGAAATCCTTCCTGTACCTCAGATGTAAGTGATCTGTTGATATAACAGAATTTGTGACTCCTGAGATATATGAGTCACAGATTCATCTTCAGTAATGATAAAAGCTGAAATTTCTAGAACGTTGGAATTAGGTAGTCTATGCCAGTGTGTTAGCCATACTGGTATGATGTTGCAATGGTCAGCAAATCTGCTTTATAAACGGGAGACCTGGGTTTAAGTCCTGGCTGTGGCATAAATTTTAATTCATTTCTTCAGCTTGTATCATTATCGAAGACAAATTTGTGACTCATGTTTGTCAAGGAAATTACAATTCCATCAGATCAATAGATTGACATTATTGCCTGTCTCCTATATGATAGTAAATTTTAGTGGTCAACAGAGTATAAGTTGTCTACTGGTTTGTTTCACACTCACCATGAGAGCAACATTCTAAAACTAACTAAAATTTTACTATGTGAAACAAAGGCAATACCATCCTTGAGATATTACGAAGCAAAATGAGACACCTTATTCAATTTGAGGAAATTTACGTATCTAGTCCCTACAAGCCAATCCTGACAGGTATTTGCACAAAACAATTACTTCTAGAATGGTTCTTTCAACAGTTCCATTACCAATGTCGTCTTCACATGCGATCAACGTGGGTCGTGTTCTGTTTACTATAGTTAGACGCTGACAGATCATGTAAACTCTAACCATTATTTTCTCCTGCAATAGCCGTAAAACAGATGCAGTAGCGAAAACTTTAAAGAACAAAACCTTGGCAGCCCATTCTTCGTACCCGTAAAAATAGCATTACGAAAATAATACAACGTCTCAGATGATTTACATCAATCAGTTATCTTTTTAACAACCCACAATTTCCTTTTAAACTGGAGAACCTCTGGTGTAATTCAGAATGGTCTTCTTTATAAAATTCAGAATTTAAAGGAAATTAAAATCAACATGTTTTACTCATATTGTGGGGAGCGTGAAGTACAATAAGCAATGATGACACCAGAAACAGTGTTTCAAGAGTGCACTATAGTAATCTTCAGTAATTGGTAACTCGTCATCAGGAAATATGTAAATAATTACCTAACTGTGGTAAATATATAAAACATTCACTTAACGGATTAACTATAAATTAAAGCAAGCTTTTGTCTCCTCTGGTTAAAATGTGGACAATAGAGTTGCAGTTTGAGGCGATCTCTCGGGTCACGAAGCTAATCAACTCGCCACAGGAAACGAATGTATTAAAAATTCATTGTATTCTGTTTGTAGTCGGGCTGATCGACAGGTTGTAGGCGTATTTGCACCCGACGTAACACGAAGTATTGGCTTTCATTCGTGCATTGTGGAGTAACCCAGTTTTGACATAGTCAAGTTAATCTGTCCTGGAATTAGCCGCTGACTGAATTCACATTGCACCATCCTTTCCGGTTCGTCACGGATTCAAATTGTTTCACGGAAATAACGGCATTAATGAGCATTATGTCTGATTAGTCCCATACTGCCACGTTTAGACGTGCGACAAGCGCTGATGTGGCTCTGATACGAGGCAGCTTTTGTTCCGAACATTTTTACCTGTTTTTTTTCAAATGCAACACCTGAGCTCGCAGAAATAGATGATGTTCACAGCCTTCTCTCTATATAATGGACAGATCGATTTTAATGGAAGTGGTCACACACGCATCGTCCATAGGAGAAACTATATTAAATGAGGTAGTTGCCCCTCTTACATTAGAAAGGAAAATTGAACATAATGAACGTCATGATTCATTTTTTACGATGAGAAAAACTTTAGATTTTATTAGAAAACAATAGTGAAATCGTTAATGAACAACTACATCAATAAGCAATAATAAACTGGTAAGCTATAACGTGTATATTGTCAGTCAGAGCCAGCCTGTGTAATGACTACAGAGAAGAGGGCGATATTTTGCTTGTGACGAGGTCATATTGCCAAAATTATTCCTTACACTAAATTTCCGGGGAGCGGAGTGACGTTAAGCCAGTTTAAGTTATATTTTTAATTAATAACCATACTGTATTATCTTCAGAGTATTAATTAATTCTGTTTATATTTTTCTGTTTCATGTAATGGCGTGAGAGCAGCGGAGACCACAACATCAAACTTCATTACCATAACGAGTATGATAGTCACGGTTGCGGAAAACCTGCTACCCGAAAGCCAGACCACAGTAGACGATGTGGCAGGATTCATCTACGTTACCATTGTTTTATTGTTGCTCATTATTAAAACAAGATTACACGTTTTATTTTAATGTACCATACGTCGTGAGATTGTAAAATGAGCCAGTCTATATGCATCTATCTGTAAAATTTTATCCGCAAAGCTATTCATAAATTCGAAAGTGCTACCATTTATTACCGACGAAGTGTTATTCAGTATTGCGTGATTCTCTCAGAACAGTACAACAGAGTTGAGTCTGAAGATTTATTCATTACTGTTTTCCTCAAGAAAAGAACTATTGTTTAGTTAAAAAATAATCGTGAAACTGGTAATGGGCATCTCTGAATAAGTGATTTGACAACTAAAATTAGAAGTGAAATGATTTTGCCAAGTTGAGAATAATTTCAACCAGGAATAAGACATGAACAGTCAAAATCAGAATTTCATATATTTCAGTTTTATGAAGATACTAAGACTCAGGAGAGGGATCTGGATTAATTTAAGGAAAACATGTAGAAGGGTGGCACAAATTTTTGCGTCACTTGTCATTCCCAAATAATTTTATTAATAATTCCATCATAAGCCAACTAACCGTTCCCAAGATTCTTGCCAACTTCAAACAAATACTTAAGGTTTGTAATTAATATCACAATGCATAAGGACATTTGCATTATACATGAAATTACAAGTGGTACTCAAAGAACACGTCAACAGTGCAATACGGTGATGGCCCGATTACATACAGTTAATTGATCAAATAAACATGCAGCGACATTCCGTTCGCTCGAATATCATTACAATTGTGGGCTAATCTGACAAGCATTTGAATAGACGTTCAACCACATGTTAAATAAAAGACTTTGAAATGCATACTGGGAAAACCGAAGCAGAGAGTAATATCTACATCTACATGACTACTCAGTGATTCACATTTAAGTGCTTGGCAGAGGGTTCATCGAACCACAATCATACTATCTCTCTACCATTCCACTCCCGAAAAGCGCGCGTGAAAAACGAACACCTAAACCTTTCTGTTCGGGATCTGATTTCTCTTATTTTATTTTGATGATCATTCCTACCTATGTAGGTAGGGCTCAACAAAATATTTTCGCATTCGGAAGAGAAACTTGGTGACTGAAATTTCGTAAATAGATCTCGCCGCAACGAAAAACGTCTTTGCTTTAATGACTTCCATCCCAACTCGCGTATCATATCTGCTACACTCTCTCCCCTATTACGTGATCATACAAAACGAGCTGCCCTTTTTTGCACCCTTTCGATGTCCTCCGTCAATCCCACCTGGTAAGGATCCCACACCGCGCAGCAATATTCTAAAAGAGGACGAACGAGTGTAGTGTAAGCTGTCTCTTTAGTGGACTTGTTGCATCTTCTAAGTGTCCTGCCAATGAAACGCAACCTTTGGCTCGCCTTCCCCACAATATTTTCTGTGTGGTCTTTCCAACTGAAGTTGTTCGTAAATTTAACACCCAGGTACTCAGTTGAATTGACAGCCTTGAGAATTGTACTATTTATCGAGTAATCAAATTCCAACGGATTTATTTTGGAACTCATGTGGATCACCTCACACTTTTCGTTATTTAGCGTCGACTGCCACCTGCCACACCATACAACAATCTTTTCTAAATCGCTTTGCAACTGATACTGGTCTTCGGATGACCTTACCAGACGGTAAATTACAACATCATCTGCGAACAACCTAAGAGAACTGCTCAGATTGTCACCCAGCTCATTTATATAGATCAGGAATAGCAGAGGTCCCAGGACGCTTCCCTGGGGAACACCTGATATCACTTCAGTTTTACTCGATGATTTGCCTTCTATTACTACGAACTGCGACCTTCGTGACAGGAAATCACGAATCCAGTCGCACAACTGAGACGATACCCCATAGGCCCGCAGCTTGATTAGAAGTCGCTTGTGAGGAACGGTGTCAAATGCTTTCCGGAAATCTAGAAATACGGAATCAACTTGAGATCCGCTGTCGATAGCGATCATTACTTCGTGGGAACAAAGAGCTAGCTGCGTTGTCCAAGAACGATGTTTTCTGAAACCATGCTGATTACGTATCAATAGATCGTTCCCTTCGAGGCGATTCATAATGTTTGAATACAGTATATGCTCCAAAACCCTACTGCAAACCGACGACAATGATATAGATCTGTATTTCGATGGATTACTCCTACTACCCTTCTTAAACACTGGTGCGACCTGCGCAATTTTCCAATCTGTAGGTACAGATCTATCGGTGAGCGAGCGGTTGTATATGATTGCTAAGTAGGGAGCTATTGTATCAGCGTAATCTGAAAGGAACCTAATCGGTATACAATCTGGACCTGAAGACTTGCCCGTATCAAGCGATCTGAGTTGCTTCGCAACCCTTAAGGTAACTACTACTAAGAAACTCATGATAGCAGCTGTTCGTGTTTCAAATTCTGAATTATTCCATTCGTCTTCCCTGGTGAAGGAATTTCGGAAAACTGCGTTCAATACCTCCGCTTTAGCGACACAGTCGTCGGTAACAGTACCATCGGCAATGCGCAGCGAAGGTATTGACTGCGCCTTGCCGCTTGTGTACTTTGCATACGACCAGAATTTCTTCGAATTTTCTACCAAATTTCGAGACAATGTTTCGTTGTGGAACCTATTAAAGGCATCTCACATTGACGTCCGTGCCAAATTTCGCTCGTCTGTAAATTTTAGCCAATCTTTGGGATTTCGCGTTCTTCTGAACTTCGCATGCTTTTTCCGTTGCATCTGCAACAGCGTTCGGACCTGTTTTGTGTACCATGGGGGATCAGTTCCATCTCATACCAATTTATGAGGTATGAATCTCTCAGCTGCTGTTGCTATTATATCTTTAAATTTGAGCCACATCTCGTCTACATTTGCATAGTCAGTTCCGAAGGATTAGAGTTAGTGTCTTAGGAAGGCTTCTAGTGACACTTTATCCGCTTTTTTAAATAAAATTATTTTGCGTTTGTTTCTGGTGGATTTGGAAGAAACGATATTGAGCCTAGCTACAACGTTCTTGGGATCACTGATCCCTGTATCAGTCATGACGCTCTCTATTAGCTCTGGATTGTTTGAGGCTAAGAGGTCAATTGTGTTTTCGCAACCATTTACAATTCGCGTGGGTTCGTGGACTAACTGCTCGAAATAATTTTCGGAGAAAGCATTTAGGACAATCTCAGATGTTTTCTGCCTACCACCGGTTTTGAACACGTATTTTTGCCAACATATCGAGGGAAGGTGGAAGTCCCCACCAACTACAACCGTATGAGTGAGGTATTTATTTGTTACGAGACTCAAATTTTCTCTGAACTGTTCAGCAACTATATTATCGGCGTCTGGGGGTCGGTAGAAGGAGCCAATTACTAACTTAGTTCGGCTGTTAAGTGTAACCTCCACCCATACCAATTCGCACGGAGTATCTACTTCGACTTCACTACAAGATAAACCACTACTGACAGGCACAAACACTCCACCACCAATCCTGCCTAATCTATCTTTCCTGAACACCGTCTGAGACTTCGTAAAAATTTCTGCAGAACTTATCTCAGGCTTTAGCCAGCTTTCTGTACCTATAACGATTTCAGCTTCTGTGCTTTCTATTAGCGCTTGAAGCTCAGGGACTTTCCCAGCACAACTACAACAATTTACAACTACAATTCCGACTGTTCCATGATCCAAGCACGCCCTGTTGTTGGCATGTACCATTTGAAATTGCAGCCCACCCCGTACTTTCCCGAGGCCTTCTAACCTAAAAAAACCGCCCAGTCCACGCCACGCAGCCTCCGTTACCCGTGTAGCCGCCAGCTGATTGTAGTGAACTCCTGACCTATTCAGCGGAACCCGAAACCCCACCACCCTATGGCGCAAGTCAAGGAATCTGCAGCCAACAAGGTCGCAAAACCGTCTGAGCCTCTGATTCAGACCCTCCACCCGGCTCTGCACCAAAGGTCCGCAGTCGGTTCTGTCAACGATGCTGCAGATGGTGAGCTCTGCCTTCATCTCGTAAGCAAGACCGGCAGTCTTCACCAAATCAGATAGCCGCTGGAATCCAGAGAGAATTTCCTCAGATCCAAAGCGACACACGTCAATAGTGGCGACATATGCCACCACCTGCAGCTGGCTGCACCCTGTGGTCTTCATGGCATCCGCAAGGACCCTTTCCACATCAGGAATGGCTGCACACGGAGTGCACACTGGATTTCTTCCCCTCCTTAGCCGCCATATCCCCAAGGGGCCCCATTACGCGCCTAACATTGGAACTCCCAACTACCAATAAGCTCACCCTCTGCGATTGCCCGGACCTTGAGGGCTGAGAATCATTCTCTGAAACAGGGAAGGCAACTGCATGTGGCTCAGCCAGGGACAGTACCTGAAACCTGTTTGTCAGACGCACCGGGGAGGCTTTGTGATCAGCCTCCGGGGACGTCTTTCGCTGCTTGCCACGCCTTGGAACGACCTCCCAATCACCTACAGCCGAGGGCTCAGCCCCACTGCGGGCAGCAACCGGGGTAAGCACAGCGGCAGACCGATCTGGGGACAGATGGGACGAGGTTGACATTCCCGTGACACCCAAGTCCCGCTCCCCACAGTGGTTCCCATTGGCTACAGCCTCAAGCTGCGCGACCGAAGTCAGCGCCGCTTGCAGTTGTGAGCGAAGGGATGCCAACTCAGTCCTCATCCGAACACAGCAATCATAGTCCCTGTCCATTCTAATCGATGTTGAACAACATTTACTGAAACACGAGTCTGTGCCTAGAAAACGCAAGGGAAACACGCAAAGAATGTATGAACTAACCTGTACAAATGCCTAACGACTGCGCTACAATCTGCCTGAATTTACGATTACAGTAACTAAAACTCGAAATTACACCTCCTATACGAAACTCACACGCAATTTAAGTAAGAATCTACGAAGTAAACACTAAAGTGCGATGCTACCTACAACTCTCAAATACTATAATACGCCCGAAATGTATGAATTAAACAATGCAAGTACCCAAAACCCGCAAATAAATTAAGAATTAAACTATGTAACAAATAAGTAAGCTAAGAGTATACGACTTGGTGCTGGCAGCTGCTTATCCAACGCCGGCAGGGAGCACAAGCCATAAGGCTGCTACAAATAAATGAGTGTAACATTTCTGGAGGTTCATTCCACAATGTTGCTGCTAAACACTCGTTACATCAGCTGTGGCATTCAGTACTACACAGATATAAGATCGTGATATCACCAGATTCACCCTTTAAATGCCAGTTGTTCCAAGATACATTTCAAAATTAAGCTTTTGCATTACATATGATGACGGGAATCCTCTGAAAGTCAATGGTGAAGTAATAGCAGTTCGATTACACTAACTGAAATGTAACAGTTATCGTATACAGGTAACATATAATGTCCGAAAATAATTTTTTAAATGTGTTAATGAAACAGTAGTGCTGAAAGCTCCTGACGTTGACGAAATAAAAAATGTCCTATAATGTGTGCACATCGACCTAGCGGTTATCGATCCCGTCTGGCGGAAAGTTTGCCTACATAGCGCGCGCCCGGGGCGAGGCACGTGAAGAGAGAATGAACACGGAGCCGCTAGGAGGCGTGAGTCGCGCATGCACTGTGTTTGGAAGCACGCTGGGCGGCAGTATAAGCTGGCAACGCGTAGATCTGAGACTGTTGGTACTGGCTTTGGTGATTCTGACGTTCATTGGTTGACTGTGAGTGGACAGCCTTGTTTCTACTCACAACAGCATTGGAACCATGGCTAGTTTTCTTCTTTTTTTTTTTTTGTGAGAAAAATTTTAGCCCATGAACTGTGGTAACAACGTGATTTAATGTATTGCTACCTCTTGTTGCCTCATTCGAAATTCTCGTCAGTTGCTTCAATCTGTGCTATGGGTATTGCCAACTGCCACTACTGATCGATTTCCTTAGTAGCGAAATGCCCGTGCTTTGATGGTTTATCAAGTGTGGTTAATTTTTTTTTAATTTTCTGTACCAATTGGTTGCTTGAAGATTTCCAGGCCATAGTTTAAATTGTCATTATTGTCTGGCCTGTATTCCCTGAAGCACGTATCAACATGTTTTTGAGGCTTGTTGTATTAACACCATCTGTTTCTGTGTTTTAGAAGCTTGTCTTGTTACTTTGTGTTCTCTCCCGTGTGTACAACAAGTCTATTAGACATGGGCTCTAAAATACGTACCGTGAAAATTCTGAGCGTTTCTTCATCTTTGCTACTGTGAACGGGCATGTATGTGTGTGATGTCCTAGGTTAGTTTGGTTTAAGTAGTTCTAAGTCTAAGGGACTGATGACCTCAGATGTTAAGTCCCATACTGCTCAGAACCAATTTTTTTGTGCTACTGTGAAACACGTGCCTTCTACTGAACGAGTGCTCATAGGTCTTAAGACAATTTAGAGCCCATCTTTACTACATACTTTTGCTTCGAACGATTGTTTCTGTCATATTCCTGAATATTCCACATTCCAGCTGTGTAACCTTGTACATGTCATAAATTCGTTAATTACACGCCGGCTGAAATATTTGAGGTAGTGTAGCGCCGAAAGTTGTTTCGAACGAAAGTTTTTTTTCAGGACAGCTTGCTGCATGTAACTTCGGGAGCTGACATCTAGCGGCCTAACCGAGAGACACACGAGCAACTGTCACTGCCTGCCGTGGGAAAGCTATTCAGGATTTCTTACTGGATGTGTATGTTCACCACCTATAAGAACCTAAATAAATGATATTAAATATTATTCAATCATTTTCCAAATCGGTACATTACCTTCTGTTATTCAGGAGAAGATTGTATAAAAATTTCAACATTGTAACTATCATAGTTTCTGGGATTAAAACAAATCACTAAAAAGTAAAAAAAAACCGACACTTAGGGAACTAAATTCAGTTAGAAAATATGGTACTTTATATTTTGTTATAATTGGAAAACATAAACCGAACTCTGAGTGTGCAGGATTAATTGAGATTTTTATATTAAAACTTTATTTTTCGTTTTCGTAACATAAAAATCAAAGTTATGGCGTCTAATATGGTTATGGGAGTAAATGTGAGCAAATGAGAGTGTGTATGTGGGACTTAGTGTTGCATTATATACCATCTTAAGTAACCTGCAAAAGTTATGTCGTGGGAAAATGATCCTTGGGGATTTACCCACTTTGCTGATGACTTAAGTCTAGGGGTAATTGATATTGTAACAGAGCAGCCAGGAAGACAGCTGGAGTAAAATCTGTATCAAAAGAATATTTCCAGAATTATTGTCTTTTTGTTTTCGTTTATTAAACATTACTTTAATATTAGCATGTCAATTTGACGCAAATGCCTCTGTGTGTAAGGATTGGTGCAGGCTAGTTCAGGTGCGAGTAAGATCATGAGCGAGCATTCTGATTAGCAACGAATATGGTCAGCCAATCAGAATTGAGCCGGTTCCCGCTCGTTACCTGATAGTTATACTGGGAATGAAGCTGGAAGAAGGAAGTCGCTCACTAGCTTTGAATTCGGACCGGCATGTTACTAGTGCTAATTGTGTAAGATGAAAAATTTCTTAGTGTTTGAGATATTGGTGAGCTAATTCGATAGCAGTTGCTATTGAGGACTGCTTGGCGAAATTTCAGAGATTGTGACTAAATCTGTTGGACAGATATTCGCATGTGAAATATTGGCCTTCATAGTATCCGTGAGGCATGTTTCAGTATTCAACCGCTGGACATTTTTGGCGAGCAGTTTCTTTTTTAGAAATCCACAAGAAGGACCGAATGCAATAAGTCAAATTAGTGGTGAAATTAATGATTGTAAAAACGTTCACGCCGGGTGTGGACAGATTTCTGGCTGCTGTGAGTGTGAAATGTGTGAATGAGTTCTGAACTGGAAGAAAAGAGCCAATAGTTTAAATGTGGACCGAATAGTACCTTTTTTTGGCTATCAAGGACAAAATAAACATTTTTGTGTGGAAATTTCGGACATTATTTTCCAGAAGCCAATCCATTATCTTACTGTCAGATAAAATTGAATGATAGTTTTTATACAGAACTCTCTTTCATAACTAGACTTGGGCGGCTCAGTAATAGTAGATATTAGATGGTGTTTTTTTATCAATGCTGCTTTTACATCATTTTGTAAGTATCTACGTTGACGAGTGAAAGGACATCGAGCAGACGCCTTTCTGAGGTAGGTGAATCTTGATTTGCAGCCTGCACAGTGACAAGGACGTAACGAGAAAAAAAAGAAACCTGCCCCACCGCAGTATGGAAAGCAAACCAGGGAGTCGATGTACGCTTCCACACTTACAGTGCATTGATGCAATGAAAAAAAAAAAACTTTTTCAACCACAAGAAGTTTTCTCCTCCCATTAGTTTAATTCTAAGCGGGCCCAAGAAAAGCCTTTTAATAATGGACGAAGAGAATATGTCACACATATGATTATAAAATGCATTTACAATTTAAAAATTCTCAATATAGTGACCACAGTGAACTAACGAACAGAATAAGCTATGAGAGTTTGCAATGTAATACTTTTTTTCTTGTGTGTGATCAGTCATCCGACGGGTTTGATGCGACTCGCCACGAATTCTTCCCTTGAGCCGAACCTCTTCATCATATGGTTACACTTGCAACCTACGTCCTCAGATTCAGGGTGTTTTCGAATTTATGTCTTCTTCTACAGTTTTTACCCTCTACAGCTACCTGTGTACTTGTCTTCACATATGGCCTTTCATACTGTCCCTCTTTCTTGTCACCGTTTTCCCTGTAATCCTTTTCTTCTCGATTCTGCAGAGAAACTCCTCTTTTCTTACGTTATCAGTGCATCTAATTTTCTCTAGCACCGTATGCCAAATGCTTGTATTCTCTTCTGTTCCGGTCTTCGCGCAGACCATGTCTCACTACCATAGAATGCTGTGCTCCAAAGCACATTAACAGAAATTATTTCCTCAAATTAATATTCCTTCTGGTTGGAAGAACTGAAAACTGCAATTAGTACTGCTGTATTTACTAGGTCTCAGTGTATCTGGCTGCAGTACTAATGGCGCTATGAGGTCTTTTTAAATTCTTCCTTATTCGTCAACAGTGAACTGTGGGACTATGAATTAGACGAAGTAAATGAATGGTGGTGCCTTGAAATCTAAATGAACATGACGGACGAAGCTAGAAGCATACAAGAAGCTGACTAGTACCGGCAAAGAGTTCATTTCCTGTTAAAAAGCATAGGCCTTCAGAGCATGCATCTGGAGCGAGCATTGTGTTGAAATGATAACGGATTTTGCAAAAATTGGAAACTAAGAGACTCGAAAAGTTTGAAATAATGTCTTACAGAAGGACGCTCAAAATGAAGGGGACAGATTACAAATGGGTGGTGGCTCACTAATATCCTCGAGGAAAGGAATGTAGAAAAGGCTGCCTAGATGAGGGGACGGGATTATAAGAGATCAGCAGATAACTTTGCTAGTACTAGAATGAACCGTAGTTGGTAGAAATAGAGAGCTTTGGGTGCAGGTGACAAGTCTGAGCTGAAAAGTTGGCAGGGTCAGCATCAAACCGGTCGGCAGACTGCTTGGAAATCGTCCAAGGTGCAGCGCAGTTTAACGGCTATTGGTCAGTTGGCGACGTATCCATTCTAGTGGCGGGCTCAAATATTCAAAGGTCATTCGGCAAGTAACGAACATTTCGCGTCCTTGGAGACTATCGACTTTCTGAATGAAATCTTCTCGGTTTTCCAACTGCGTCAATTCGAATAAAGAAAGACCATCCTCAAGTGACGTGTTTGAAGATATCCCTGGCGTCGCGGCTGCCGAGCGCGGAGCAATGTCCCACACAAACATTCTCGCCGTCACTCTCCGAGTCTGTCCACATACGCAGGAATGGCGGAATATTGTAACTATAGGCTAAATTAATTATTAATATACAAAGATTCGTAATTCCTATTCCGATTCACACTTCGGTCAGCTGAGAGACTGTTTACATAAAAACTAGTGTGGAACAAAACTGATTAAAAGCTGTTTCTGTAACTGGTTATAGGAACACCTTCTAACATATTATTCAGGTGCGAGAGCGCACTTTTGTCTTGTTCAGTGCCATCATTCATGGTTTTCGAATGAATAGTAATAGGGGTACAATTACAGTTCGCTGTTTGTGAGCCACTTCAATATAACTATGCACGGCTACATAGGCTCTTATCAGGTCCTTCTTGGTAACAGGCTCAAATTTCAGCGCAATCGACATCGGATAGCGTCATTTAATGGAAATTTAAAACTCCGATTTTAGCTCCCTTGTACAGTTGTAGCTGAGTGGAATTTCTGCTCATTAAAGAGTGAAATGTGCGTCTTTAAATATCTTTCACAGTATATCAACACTACTGGCCATTAAAAATGCTACACCAAGAAGAAATGCAGATGATAAACGGGTATTCATTGGACAAATACATTGTACTAGATCCTGAGAAATCAGTACCCCGAACAACCACCTCTGGCCGTAATAACGGACTTGATACGCATGGGCCTTGAGTCAAGCAGAGCTTGGATGGCGTGTACAGGTATAGCTGCCCATGCAGGTTCAACACGATACCACAGTTCATCAAGAGTAGTGACTGGCTTATTGTGACGAGCCAGTTGCTCGGCCACCATTGACCAGACGTTTTCAATTGGTGAGAGATCTGGAGAATGTGCTGGCCAGGGCAGCAGTCGAACATTTTCTATATCCAGAAAGGCCCGTACAGGACCTGCAACATGCGGTCGTGTATTATCCTGTTGAAATATAGGGTTTTGCAGGGATCGAATGAAGGGTAGAGCCACGGGTCGTAACACATCTGAAATGTTACGTCCACTGTTCAAAGTGCCGTCAATGCGAACAAGAGGTGACCGAGACGTGTAGCCAATGGCACCCCATACCATCACGCCGGGTGATACGCCAGTATGGCGATGGCGTTCACCGCATGGCAACAATAACGGATGCGACCATCATGATGCTGTAAACTGAACGTGGATTCATCCGAAAAAATGACGTTTTGCCATTCGTGCACCCAGGTTCGTCGTTGAGTACACCATCGCAGGCGCCCCTGTGATACAGCGTCAAGGATAACCACAGCCATGGTCTCCGAGCTGATAGTCCATGATGCTGCAAACTTCGTCGAACTGTTCGTGCAGATGGTTGTTGTCTGCAAACATCCCCATCTGTTAACTCAGGGATCGAGATGTGGCTGCACGATCCGTTACAGCCATGCGGATAATATGCCTGTCATACCGACTGCTGGTGATACGAGACGTTGGGATCCAGCACTGCGTTCCGTATTACCCTTCTGAGCCCACCGTTTCCTTATTGTGCTAACAGTCATTGGATCTCGACCAACTCGAGCAGCAATGTCGCGATACGATAAACCGGCGCCGCGATATGTTACAATCCGACCTTTTTCAAGGTCTGTAACGCGATGGTACGCATTTCTCCTCCTTACACGAGGCATCACAACAATGTTTCAGCAGGCAACGCCGGTCAACTGCTGTTTGTGTATGAGAAATCTGTTGGAAACTTTCCTCATGTCAGCACGTTGTAGGTGTCGCCACCAGCGCCGCCAACCTTGTGTGAATGCTCTGAAAAGCTAATCATTTCCATATCACATCTTATTCTTCCTGTCGGTTAAATTTCGCGTCTGTAGCACGTCACCTTCGTGGTGTAGCAATTTTAATGGCCGGTAGTGTATAACGAAATATATGTGGCAAAGAGGAGAAATTCTTCGAAATTAATACTGAAGTTGATTATCAATGATAACTGCTTCTACATGTATGAGAATATCTGGAATGGAATGAATTAGTGAGTTACAGACTTATAAATGATGAGTATGTAGACATAGATTTATAGTTTTATAACAAACGTGTGCAACTTGAGATTGATAAACTATACACTATAACATTTATCTTAAATATGATACAACGGACTAGCTAACTAAGCAGAATTCAACTTAATTTTGACAAAGGATTAAGAACCATGTGTATGAGAATGACGCAGTTGAAATCCTTCTTTAGTAGTGCTAGTAATCTAATGTCACTTTGTATGTGACGCCTCATTCCAGTCTTTCCTATTTCCGCTATCCAAAGATGTTGCCCATAGTTATACAGTACATTTAATGCGAGTAGCTTCAGGTCGTTCATGGAACAATACACAGGCTGACATGTGAGCAACTGGCTCCAAAATTCCTGTCTACAAAAAAATTTTTTGTCGTTGTTCCGCGTTCGCAATGTAAAAGTAAAAATCTGTGTTAACAATTTTATTTCTCGTTTATCTTGCTTCTTGTTAATGAGCAGGCACTCTGAATCAAATTAGTATCTCCTTACACTGCAGTGCGTGTCAGAGTGCGACTGTATATGATGGTTCATCCCATTTCTCTATCAATCCCAAGCGCAGTTAATAGCAAGAAGAATATCACAAATACTAAAACGCATGTAACGGAGGAAGGGTTACTACATCAAAACGATACGACAGGCTAGAGTAAACTGCTAGAAGTTATTTTCCTTTATAGTACCGTTGTAAAGAGAATGGAAGTGGCCAGCAAGATAGGTTACTCGAAACGTGCTACGCAGCAGCTCGTGTTATGAAACTGCAGAGCATAACGGTCAGGGACAGAGAAATAACCTATCCAAGCTGTCTATATACAGAAAACTGGAGGTTTTTTTATTGGCCTCAAACAAAGAACTATATATCCGGGTCAGGCATTAAATTTTTTCGCCACTATAGGAAGATTTACTTTACAGTCTTTTTCTGCATATACAGGTACAATAGACGACAAAGCGGTGATGATCGTTGTTGCTGTTGCGGTAGTCTTCAGTCCGAAGACTGGTTTGATGCAGCTGTCCATGCTATTCAATTATGCGCAACCCTCTTCACGTCCAAGTAACTACTGCAATCTACATTCATTTCTACCTCTTTCCTGTATACATACTTCGGTCTCCCTCTACACTTTTTAATCCCCTCCAGCCCCCCCCCCCCCCCCTACACACACACACGCACATAGCTCCATTGCCAAACTGACAATTCCTTGATGCTTCAGAATGTGTCCTACTAACCGGTCCCTATTCTTACTCAAGTTGTACAGCAAACTTCTTTTTCCCCTATTCCCTCCACAAGCCGCTCATTAGTTATTCGATCTATACATTTAATTTTCACCTTTTTCTGAACAACCACATTTCAAAAGCTCCTATTCTTTACTCGTCCCAACTGCTTCATCGTTCAAGTTTCACTTTTGTACCAGGTTACACCCCACAGAAATAACTTCAGAAAAGTCTTTCTAACGTGTCAGATATTAAGAAATACCTCTTTTACGGAAATTTCTTTCTTGCAGTGCCTAGCTTGTATTTTATGTGCTCTCGACTATGGCCATCATCAGTTAGCTATTTTGCTGCATCAGTAGCAAAAGTCATTTAATAATTTTAATATATAGTTCCTAATCTAACCGACTCGGTATCCCCATATATAATTCGACTACATTCTATTACTTTTCTTGACATTCATTTAGTAACCTGTTTTCAAGTCTATCTATTCGACTGAGCTGCTCTTGTAAAACGTCCTGTGCTGTCTCCGACACAATTACAAATTCCTTGGCAAGCCTCAAAGACTTTATTTCTTCTCATTAGACCTTCATTCACTTTCCAAAATTCTGTTTGGTTTCCTTGAGTGTTGGTTACAATCCCGTTTCACTCCGTTCTCAACTACTGCTTTCTTTTCACGCCCATCGGTTCTTATAACTGCCGTCTGGTTTCTGTATAAGCTGTAAATTATGTTTCGCTTCCTGCATCCCTGCTACCTCTATAATTTTAAAGAATGTAGTCCTGTCAACAATGTCAAAAGCTTTCGCTAAATCAACTAATTCTATAAATGTAGTTTTTTCTATACTTGACCCATCTTATAAGATAACACTCGGAACGTTTTTGTTCACTAGCTCCAGCTGCCAATTTAGAGGAGTGTAACACTGGAGCTCCGACGTGGTAGATGGTGCAGTAAAGTGATCGTAGCAAGTGGTGCCGTGGCCGAGCTGGTAACAAAACGGAGGACATTGGAAAAAAGTCAGCTGTAGTAAGTGAAACCAACAACATCAAACGGAGGGCAGCACCGCTTCGGAAGCGATGGACAAGAAAGTGGCCCATCGACAGGGATTGAGGTGCCTGTAATAGGGGGCTGGTTTGTTCTATTCCTGCTTCGGAAAATCGTCTTGATGACTGCTCGGAGGAGAGTTTTGCCCACCCGTTCAGTGACGCCTTGAACATATGGTAACAGGGCGATGTTTTGTGCTTCCTGCTGCAACAGGGACCGAAACTTCGGTAGTTTTTTTATATATATATATATATATATATATATATATATATATATATATATATACACTCCTGGAAATGGAAAAAAGAACACATTGACACCGGTGTGTCAGACCCACCATACTTGCTCCGGACACTGCGAGAGGGCTGTACAAGCAATGATCACACGCACGGCACAGCGGACACACCAGGAACCGCGGTGTTGGCCGTCGAATGGCGCTAGCTGCGCAGCATTTGTGCACCGCCGCCGTCAGTGTCAGCCAGTTTGCCGTGGCATACGGAGCTCCATCGCAGTCTTTAACACTGGTAGCATGCCGCGACAGCATGGACGTGAACCGTATGTGCAGTTGACGGACTTTGAGCGAGGGCGTATAGTGGGCAAGCGGGAGGCCGGGTGGACGTACCGCCGAATTGCTCAACACGTGGGGCGTGAGGTCTCCACAGTACATCGATGTTGTCGCCAGTGGTCGGCGGAAGGCGCACGTGCCCGTCGACCTGGGACCGGACCGCAGCGACGCACGGATGCACGCCAAGACCGTAGGATCCTACGCAGTGCCGTAGGGGACCGCACCGCCACTTCCCAGCAAATTAGGGACACTGTTGCTCCTGGGGTATCGGCGAGGACCATTCGCAACCGTCTCCATGAAGCTGGGCTACGGTCCCGCACACCGTTAGGCCGTCTTCCGCTCACGCCCCAACATCGTGCAGCCCGCCTCCAGTGGTGTCGCGACAGGCGTGAATGGAGGGACGAATGGAGACGTGTCGTCTTCAGCGATGAGAGTCGCTTCTGCCTTGGTGCCAATGATGGTCGTATGCGTGTTTGCCGCCGTGCAGGTGAGCGCCACAATCAGGACTGCATACGACCGAGGCACACAGGACCAACACCGGGCATCATGGTGTGGGGAGCGATCTCCTACACTGGCCGTACACCACTGGTGGTCGTCGAGGGGACACTGAATAGTGCACAGTACATCCAAACCGTCATCGAACCCATCGTTCTACCATTCCTAGACCGGCAAGGGAACTTGCTGTTCCAACAGGACATTGCACGTCCGCATGTATCCCGTGCCACCCAACGTGCTCTAGAAGGTGTAAGTCAACTACCCTGGCCAGCAAGATCTCCGGATCTGTCCCCCATTGAGCATGTTTGGGACTGGATGAAGCGTCGTCTCACGCGGTCTGCACGTCCAGCACGAACGCTGGTCCAACTGAGGCGCCAGGTGGAAATGGCATGGCAAGCCGTTCCACAGGACTACATCCAGCATCTCTACGATCGTCTCCATGGGAGAATAGCAGCCTGCATTGCTGCGAAAGGTGGATATACACTGTACTAGTGCCGACATTGTGCATGCTCTGTTGCCTGTGTCTATGTGCCTGTGGTTCTGTCAGTGTGATCATGTGATGTATCTGACCCCAGGAATGTGTCAATAAAGTTTCCCCTTCCTGGGACAATGAATTCACGGTGTTCTTATTTCAATTTCCAGGAGTGTATATTGACAATGCTCACACAAATCCAGGAAAATTTTATTGACTGTTTGAGCCCTACGTAAGCTTGTTTACAAGCTGCAGAAGAATATACTGTCTTACTGATACCTTATTACTTTTCTCTTACCCAGAAGTATTTCAGTGTTCAATAATTTCTGAGCCCCACATTCAAACAAACCCAATCCCGATAACGACTCCACTTACAGCAAACTCAGCAGGTCTTACAGTCACTATTGCCACACGTACTCCTACATTTTTCCGCAGTCCAATCTGATCTTACCAGAAGTCAGCTTCTACCAGTTTTTTTCATTCTTCTGTAAATTAATCACATCACTATTTCCACCCGTGACTTAGGAAACTACTGTTTTGCCAATATTCACAGCCAGTGAGCATATGCCTTCTTCAGAATTGGAATTAATACATTCTTCTTGAAGTATGAAGGTAGTTCGACTGTCTCAAACATTGTGTACACCATTTTCAATAGATTTGTTGTAGATGCGTCTTCCAAAGACCTTAATAAATCGAGCAGTATCATATCTCCCACCTAATCTTCATTTACGTCCTGGACCTTTCTGGTATATTCTACTCAATTCATTTCCTTGTGTAGCACTTCCATATTGTAGGGACCTGTTGTACTACTACCAGTATAGTGTCGGACGAGCTTTTCATCTGATTATCAGGATGGCATTCGGATCTAACACCTGTGCAATGTGGGTTCTGTCCTCTGGCGAGGATTACAGGAATCTGTCGGAGGCGAACGTGGTGGTCGGGAAAACTCCCTATCGTTCCAATAAGCTGCGACATGTACTGGTATGCCTTCTCGTCCAGTGGTTGCATCTTTGTTTCGATACGCGTCGTCCAAGCACCAAAAGTGATGGTGTTCGGGAAAACCCTTTATTGTTCCAATAAAATGGGGCAGATATTTGTGCCCACCCTTGTCCAGTAGAGTTGTGGCGATTCGTGAATGAGTCGTTCATTTGAACGACTCTAAATAAAGAATCGTAAGAATCGAATCGTGATACGAACGAATCGTCGTTCAAAAGAATCGTAAGAACGATTGCGTGTTTCCGAGTCGTGACGATTCCAAGTTCCAACGATTCATCGATTCTTAGTACGCTATGCTTCGAAGGAAACTTCCGAATCATGTCGAATGATTACGACCGCCAGATGGCAGTCAAGTGGAGGATGCTCGCAAGGAACAAACTAAGTTCGTGGGCCGTAATATTACCCCAGATCACGAGATATTACTCGTGAAAACCAAGCTGACACTTGGCCGTGGCTGACGGGAACGAGCGTAAAGGCATTTCTCATTTACTATCGCTACCATCAGCCACCGTGCCGACGTCAATCTTAGTTTGCGCGAGTAATACACGAACTAGCATGTTTACTCATAAATAAACTATTTCTGGCATATCTTATCATGGCACAGTTCGATTCTAACCCCATTGACAATTTCAGACATGTCCTGCCATCTGTGAGTAAGATATAGAACTTTTTGCATTCCGTTAGAATCGTGCCATCGCAGACTAGAATGAATCGTGAAAGAATCGTGAACGAATCGTAGGAATCGATTCGCAATGTGAGATTGAATCGCAAGAATCGAATCGGGAAAAAGAATCGTGTTGCCCAACTCTATTGTCCAGTGGCCACACCTTGGTGTCGCTGTACGACGTCCACGTTCAGGAGGCGTGGTCAGGCGTCGAGCTTTGGCTCATACGAAGTGACAATGTGATTCGGCGTGCGGCCTAAGTGGCTGTACGGTGGCCCGGTAGCGTCACAGCACCGAGGGCCAAAGGCAGCAGGTGGCGACCAAGACTCGCGGCTCGGCTAGCGTTCGCTGCGTCTCTCACGATGCTGGGCACCAATGTGGAGGTAAGTCGGCAACGGTGCTCCGAACTATCGACCACTGCGTTCGAGTTATGGGCCGATGGCGACTACAGCCGTCCAGCCTGTGCCTGGGGTCAAGAAGCATGGCGACGTTATGGTTACGGTCGTCGGCTCGAACCTGCCTGACCGACTGCACGGCGCATATATATGGCCCAGTCACATTAATGTGACCACCGCTTACGTTCGGCGTCAACGAACAATAACCACTCACAGAAGGCAGATGCAGCACTAACGGTTGAAAGTATGCACAGCGTGTCGGGGCGACGTGGTTAACAGTGCAGTCCTTGCTGTAATGCGAAAACGGAGTGATTTATCTCACTTTCAGAAGGGCATGACCACTGGCTTTCGAGGCTGGGGCGAAAGCATTTCCGAAAGGGCTAAGTTTGTGAACTGTTCGGAAGCCGTTGTGCCTAAAGTGGTGCACCACAAGGTGTAGCGAACAGACGTGCAACGGTTCACCGACTGACCTTCCAGATGAGCCACGGAGCTATCAACAGTGTCTCCTGAACGACTCTTCAATGAATATTGATGTGTATGGGCCTTCGGAACCGGAGCCTGGTGCATAGACCAATGCTAATTGCTATCCATCGGCGGCGAAGGCTGGAGTTTGCACGCTAATACCGCAACTAGACGTGCACCGAGTGGCAACGGGCGGCTTTTCGGATGCTTCACGTTTTATGGCCCATTGGACAGTTGGCCGTTGGGTGTGTGGCTTCAAACGTCTCAAAGCAAACACGCTGCAAGAATCGTCGGAAGAGTCCACGCCAGAGGATGGAGCGTTATGGTGTGAGGAACGTTTTTGTGGTAATCTCTGTGTGACCTTGTCATCCTAGAAGGGAAGCATAATTATGCTCTCGTTGTTGGGGACTGTGTCCGCCCATACATGCAGTCTGTTTTTCCTCAGCACGATGGCATCTTCCAGTAGTACAGTGCAACGTGTACGTAGTTCACAGAGCACATGCTTGGCACTAAAAGCACCAGAATGTGTTTACCATACTTCACTCCCACCATATTCTCCGGACTGGAATCTAACTGAGAAAGTTTGGCGCCTCTTCGAGCGGGCTGTACGCGTCATTGACTCTCAGCCGAGTCATGCCGCTGGAGTCGGTATGGCCTCACATCCCTGTACGTACCTTTCAGAACCTCACTGTCTTTCATCCTGCCCCTCTCTCAGCGGCCTGTGCTGCAAAAGGCGACATGTTGTCACATTAATGTGAGTGGACAGTGTAAATCACGCTCCAGTGACTGGTTGTGTGGCGGCGAAGGCATGAACCATCTATTGGTGCAATACTGCTTCGACGGGTAGTTACGAGAGCTCTGCAACATGTTGGTGTAACATGTGGCATATTTTGCGGGTCGCCTGTGTCGTCAGTCGTGTGCTTTTGGGTAGGGTACTGGCTTGCCATCTGAAGTACTGACATTCATACAAATACTTCTCCTTTCCCAAAGATATCCTTAACCTTCCTATAGGCGGCATCTGTCATTCCTGTACTTCTGAGTATTTCTCCAGTGTTGTATTTGTCTTATTTGCCTTTTAACTCAGTCATTTTTCATTTTCTGTCAGTCTTATTTGATAGACACCTGTATTCCCTTCAGACTGTTTCATTTGCTGCATTAACTTTTTCTCTTTCGTGAATTATATTCAGCATCCTGTAAGTTAACGAGCAATGATCTCTTATTTAAATATATGGCCGAAAGAGTCAGCCTACAGGATTTGTGAAACGATCCCTGTTGTCCAGGACCGGATGCCACAAACGGCGAAGATTCACGAGATGGAAAAACTCACAGGCGGCTATTGGCTATTGAGGCCTAAGCGCTGTAGTGTGCAAGTGAGACAGACGAGAACCTACGTAATACGGAAACCCAGTAGAAGGCTTTTGTAGCCAAGGACACTTAGCAGTGTTAAATATGGTGGACCTAAGATCGGCCATAAAGGGAAACATTTACGAAAACTATTTTCATGATGATATCAACAAAACTTGAATATTGATCATATCTATAACAGTTTAGGATTTACTGTTAAAGTGAAATTAACAAGTTTTGTAACAAATACCTGAATGCTAAAATCTGAATGCTATGGTCGATCTTAACGATCGACATTTCGTACAGAAGCGCATCATTAAAATGACAAACGTTGTAAATATCAACTCTGCAAATTTTTTTGTTTAAAATATATAGTAAATTTAAACTATCAGTATTTTCAATTAAGCAACGGATCATCATTTCCTCCACGCAAAACACACTGAACGTTGACAGCATGACATCTTATTGAATCATTAGGTAATAGAATATTTGTTGTAAAGTTTAATGCATAATAGTTACTTTAGTTCTTTATTTATTCATCATAAGGCACAATGGTGCAACGCTGATGGCTGTGACATTCAAAGACCAGAACGAAATTGTGTTTTATGTAAAAGGCTGGTTCAAATGGCTCTGAGCACTATGCGACTCAACTTCTGAGGTCATCAGTCGCCTAAAACTTAGAACTAATTAAACCTAACTAACCTAAGGACATTACACACATCCATGCCCGAGGCAGGATTCGAACTTGCGACCGTAGCGGACGCTCGGTTCCAGACTGTAGCGCCCAGAACCGCCCGGCTACTCCGGCTGGCTTATGTAAAAGAAATAAATGTTTATTATGTAATGGATATTATTGTTATTTTATTTAGAACGTAAAAGTGGCCAAGCTTTGATTATGTAAATACGTTAAAACGTAAAATAATCTAGAATAAGCTGTAGCCTATCAGACGGACGCCTTCAATATAGGGAACTACCCTAGTCAGTTGAGCGACGATATTCGGCGCTAGGTAAACGCGGCCGGGGACAGGCAGAGACACACTGCTGTTGCAGACGCGAAAGAAGACAGTTCTCCTGGAGACAACAAAGGGTACAGTTTGGATTGAGACCTGAAAGCGGACAGTCGATCTTCAGGTAGCTAGGAAGTGAGACGACTTTAAAAATTTCGCGTTGTGTGTTATTGCGGGATTTAGTCTCCGAGCGGTGAGCAGCCGCGCGCCTGGTGTGAACTCTTAACTTTCCGCATAGTTAACGAGGTAGAGTATTGAACTTGTAATTCGCAATGATGTTGTGAATGATCGAACTGTGTCAAGCGAATATGCGCTGGAGTTCAACAGTAACTCTAATTACGACCACTTTCGCTATTAGTTTGCTTTCCGAATAAACATTATTCCAACCAAATCGCAACTGTGTGGCCTACATCGTTTTTCGGTAGTTAATTTAGTTCCCAATATTATTATTGCTGTTATTAAATGTTACATTAACTTTGTAGTTCGCAAACTTGCCATCATCATGACAATTTATCAAAAGGATCACAAGTGTCTAATTTAAGGCGTGTAATGGCGACACGTGCGGTTTAACCCCTAGACGAGTTTGGGCCAAGACATTTCGACGAAGAGGAACCGCATATGAGCCCGAACATCTTAGGAATGTTAGCTCGCAATCTCCCTTGTTATCCAAGGATTTTTATTAGGACGTGCATTTTGACTTACTTCGTCATCATTTATGCGTTGCTCCATATCCAGTTGTCCGCGCCTGTCTTTCATGATACGCTTTCATATGCTTGGTACGAATGCTAACTAATATCTGACAGATCTGTTTATATCAAAGTAAATGAGATATTTTTGCCATGAACAATGTACCAGAAAACATGTCAAAGCTGTGAGATTTCGTTCGTTTGTTACGGATGGTGCTAGAAATATTCATGTTCTGCCTGTTTCTATGATAAGTTTCACTCCACTGATCGACAGTCGGCTAGGATTATGTAATAATACATTTTAGATGCGTTTTCATACCTTGTACCATGATGAAAAAAACAGTTAGTACCTCATATATATTTATTTGATTATTAAACACCTTTCCACCTGTTTTACTTAAAAAGGGAAAGCAAGGTATTCTGATTATCAGATACACCGAAAAAAGCATCAAACGAAGAAAAAGTGAAGCAAAAGAATCGAACACGGACCAGAGGTTTTGTAGTTTACGGTCCTTACGGCTCGACCACTGATCTCGCTCTGCTGTTTGTGTAGAACGACGGGTACCCAAGCTACAACATGAAAACACAAAAACGTTAATAACTCAAGCATTATTTACTTTCGAATCCCTATTATATTAATAACAATAATTATTTTTAGACTATATTTCCGCCCATTGTGTTGGAAACCTTTCCGGTAGCACTTACACCCCATGGTGCTAGAGCTTATTCTGTTGAGAGCGTTCCATGTAGTTCCCTTCGGTCAACGTACAGGAGGGAACTCTTGCTGCGGAACTATCCATTACTCCAAGTGTTGACATTTCCCCCGGTACTTTGAGATCAATGCTTGTTGTGGTTTTCATGTAAGAGCTTCACTAATTTCCAAGAAACTCTTTGTTGATTTCGGCCGAGGATGTGCTGGCTGATGGCCATATTAAGAATGGGCTTCCGTAGTCACAGCCTTGCATTTTCGCAACTATCAGCTATCTGGCATATAATTTCCGAAGGGGCTATGAAAAGAAATACTGTGGAGTTCATTTACTGGTGTAGGACTTAAACAACTAGTGACAATGCGACATGTGGCATTAAGTTCCACATCTCTGTTTCTGACATGTATTGACTTGTATCAGGGCAAATCCAGCATTGGAGTAAAAAGCGCTAGCGGATTAGTTCCAACAATGCACGGGTGTGCTCCCAACTTGATACTTGTCAGTTTCGGCACTATGTTGTTTCTGGCAGTCGCTTTGTTTCATGTTTAGGCAGTGTTTGTTATATGTAAGCATGCGGTCAAGAGCCCATATTTCGGAGTCCGACAGTGTTCAAGAGCAATTGCGTTCCAGATGAATATGTGGGGTTCAGCTGTTTGTTTGTTCCTGCGGTATAACACGCAGGTTTGAGTTTTAGAAGCATTCAGCTTCAGGTGATTTTCATTCTAGTACTTCGTAAATTCTGCCAGGGCTTTGGACGCAGTTTGTTCCACCCACTCAAAACAATCGACCTGATTAGACATTGTATGGTAATGGTGAGAACAGATGACTTCGCCTCGCATTATAATGAACCTCATATTTGAGTATCATAGACTGTCATAATCTTACAGTACTTTAAAGTTTAGATTTTCAGCTTATTCTTTCGGGTCAAGCACAACATCGAGAAATACACTGAAGAGCCAAAGAAACAGGTGCCGCTGCCTAATATCGTGTAGGGAACCCCCGAAAAAGCAGAAGTGCCGCAACACGACGTGACATGGACTCGACTGATGTCGGAAGTAGCCCTGGAGGGAATTGACACCATGAATCCTGCAAGGCTGTCCATAAATCCGTAAGAGTACGAGGGGGTGGAAATTTATTGTCAACAGCACGTTGCAAAGGTATCCCAGATATGCTCAAAAACGTTCATGTCTGGGAAATCTGGTGTCCAGCGGAAGAGTTTAACTTGAGACGAGTGTTCCTGGAGCCACTCTGTAGCAATTCTGGACGTGTGGGGTGTTGTATTGTTCTGCTGGAATTGCCCAACTCCGTCGGAATTCACAACGGACATCCATGGATGCTCTTGATCAGGCAGGATGGTTACGTATGTGTCACCTGTCAGAGTTGTATATAGACGTATCAGGGGTCTCATATCAATCCACCTGCACACGCCCCACACCATTACAGAGCCTCCACCAGCTTGAACAGTCCCCTGCTGACATGCACAGTCCATGGATTCATGAGGTTGTCTCCATACCCGTACATGTCCATCCGCTCGATTCAATTTGAAACGAGACTCATCCGACCAGGCAATATGTTTCCAGCCATCAACAGTCCAATGTCGGCGTTGACGGGCCCTGACGAGGCGTAAAGCTTTGTGTCGAGCAATCATCAAGGGTACACGAGTGGGCCTCAGGCTCCGAAAGCCCATATCGATGATGAATGTTTCGTACGGCCCAACATTGAAATATGCAGCAATCTGAGAAAGGGTTGCACTTCTGTCATGTTGTAAGATTCTCTTAGTCGTCGTTGGTCCAGTTCTGGCAGGATCTCTTTCCGGCAGCAGTGATATCGGATGTTTGATGTTTTACCGGGTTCCTGATGCGGTACACTCGTGAAATGGTCGTACGGGAAAATGCCCTCTTCATCGCTACCTTGGAGATGCTTCGTGCGCGGACTATAACACCGCCTTCAAACTCACTTAAATCTTGATAGCCGGTCATTGTAGCAGGACTGACCGATGTAATAGCTGCGTCAGAAACTTGTCTTATATAGGCGTTGCAGACCGCAGCGCCGTATTCTGCCTGTTGAAACATCTCTATATTTGAATACACATGCGTAAATCGATTTCTTTGGGGCTTCGGTGCATGTGGCCTGTATAATGGAAGTCAGTGAATGACCCAGTTTACCATCGGTTACACGGAAGCTATAACAGAAAGATCAAAGAAGTGGACACAGTTTGTAACAGCTGCGAGACCGGGCCGGGGTACTGGGTCGCCAGCTGACCGCAGCAGTCAGCTTGCCAGCTGGTTCACTGCTCAAAATATTGCGGCGAACCGCCCATCAACGCGGCGCGACGAGTGGTGGTCCCTGCGGCGCCCGCGGAGACCGCAGAACCCGCGATGAAGCCAATTGGACGGCAAACAGTCGCTGCACAGGCCGCGCCATATGACCGGCGCTAATAAGAGCAATAACGCCACGGCCGCGCTTGCGCTCACAGAGCGGTCCCCAGGCACAGACGGGTTGGTATCCAACGTCCAAATCCACGTGTGCAGCGAATTCCTAGAGGGTGTCAAGTAACGAGATCCGGTATGGAGTAACGGTGCGGCATGAATGAAGATTATCGACATCGTGGCAGAAAACCTAACAAGTGGTACTCAAAAGCGGAGATAGTATTATACAGGGTGATTCAAAAAGAATACCACAACTTTAAAAATGTGTATTTAATGAAAGAAACATAATATAACCTTCTGTTATACATCATTACAAAGAGTACTTAAAAAGGTTTTTTTCACTCAAAAACAAGTTCAGAGATGTTCAATATGGCCCCCTCCAGACACTCGAGCAATATCAACCCGATACTCCAACTCGTTCCACACTCTCTGTAGCATATCAGGCGCAACAGTTTGGATAGCTGCTGTTATTTCTCGTTTCAAATCATCAATGGTGGCTGGGAGAGGTGGCCGAAACACCATATCCTTAACATACCCCCATAAGAAAAAATCGCAGGGGGTAAGATCAGGGCTTCTTGGAGGCCAGTGATGAAGTGCTCTGTCACGGGCTGCCTGGCGGCCGACCCATCGCCTCGGGTAGTTGACGTAAACTGTTTATACCAACGTTTAATACACCGCCTATCAGGAGGTTTAACACCATACTTCGTTCGAAATGCACGCTGAACAACTGTCGTCGATTCACTTCTGCCGTACTCAATAACACAAAAAGCTTTCTGTTGAGCGGTCGCCATCTTAGCATCAACTGACGCTGACGCCTAGTCAACAGCGCCTCAAGCGAACAAATGTACAACTAAATGAAACTTTATACCACCCTTAATTCGACGACAGATAGTGCTTAGCTCTGCCTTTTGTCGTTGCAAAGTTTTGAATTCCTAAAGTTGTGGTATTCTTTTTGAATCACCCTGTATTTGGCTAGTTTCCCCTATGTTGATCTGCACGAAAACTGAATCATGATGTTAGTTTATTGGGAGATAGTAATTGGAGCCAAATAGTGCAGTATAGCGAATCTGTAATCTGGTGCAATATGGGATAAACTCAGCTGGACGATACATATTGCGTGGTGCTCGATAACGTGAAAGAACTAAGAAATATTTTATTGTCTTCCATTGAATTCGAGAGCACATCCGTTGCCTTTTCCCGCCTCTGTTCGAATAGCATTCATCTACCGTCACATCAGTTCGAAAAGTTAATACTTTGGCGCGTTAATACTTCGGCTTGGTAAGAGACTGCAGAACCTTCAGACCTTGCGACATACTTATTAATAACAATCGTACATGTAACAAGCCAGACACGAGCTGTCAATACACTTGGGCACTGTCAGGCGATTGGTAATTTAGTCTCCGTAATCTAACGGATGCTGAACAACAGTGTCAAAGTCTTAGCACTGTGCACCAGTTCTCCGTAAAACTGTTTGGTGACATTTTGACATTTGGAACTGATGAAAGATCACCTGCAAAGAGAACCCAACTGGGGAGCAGGTAAGGTTAGAAAACCAGGGAGTACATCATCATGTAAAGGTTGTAAATAATTGTTCCGTTACAATGCATGAGGTAGATGGTACTTGTGTGGCTCTCGAGGTCTGCTGTCCTCAGTCGCATATAAATGAGTAACGCTGTGCGCCTTAGACTGTACTTCGAACCATGTTTTTAAGCAAGGCGCCGTTGAGCAGTCATGGCTCCTCAGTGCTTCTGATATGTTCTGTTGCCGATAACTCGAATGATCGACGCTATCGCCAACGTAACAATACACAGTATTAAACGGACTACTTTAGTCTTAAAGCTCCTTCTTCTTCTTCGCCGGCCGTGTGGCCGAGCGGTTTTAGGCGCTTCAGCCTGGAACCGCGCGACCTCTACGGTCGCAGGTTCGAATCCTGCCTCGGGCATGGATGTGTGCGAGGTCCTTAGTTTAGTTAGGTTTTAGTAGATCTAAGTTCTAGGGGACTACTGAGCTCAGATGTTAAGTCCAATGGTGCTCAGAGCCATAGTGCTTTAAAGCGCTCGGCAGTGTGGGCCGGTAGTCAAGTTGTCATTACTGCTAGTTTTACATATTATGTCAATAACATCAATGGAATGCAACTAAACGTTATTAGAAAGTAGGTAAACATCATTTAGCAAAGACATGTTTTCAGTGACTGTTGTTCAAACGTGTGTAGCAGCTGAGAAAAGTACAAACATCAGGGTAAAGCGGATGTCGTAGTAAGTTCATGGCTGTAGACAGAAAAAAAACAGCTTTTTCCAATCTAATTATCAATTTTAATGCTATGAAGAGAAGGAATTTTCAACTGGTATGCAGTGGTATTGCTTCTACCCTACATGCAGCCGATAGTATATAAGTTTGTGACAACAAGCTCACAGGTAATGGTTGCATTGTTAGGTTCTCACAAGGATTCACGCTACCCCATTACTATTTCTGTTATGTATTTTAACTGACAAGCGAATTGGGGTGCCACTCATAAAAACAAAAGGGTGTTTCAGTGTGGCGAGGTCTTTTCACGAATTTTCTGTCACCAACTTCCTCCTCTGAATGTGAAAATATTTTATTGTCACCAACGTACAATATTGGGCAAATAAAAGTGTCCCTGTGAGCCAGAGCTTCAGGGCACAAAGAAACACACCAGAGGATAGGAAATACAGCACTAGCCTGATTATAGCACATTTAGAAAGTCACAAGGATTTCTGGTCAGATGAGTATTGGGTAATACCAACAGCAGCAGGAAATGGTATAACAGGTGTAGGATTCGTTATGAATAGGAAGGTAGGGCAGAGGGTGTGTTACTGTGAACAGTTCAGTGACCGGGTTGTTCTAATCAGAATCGACAGCAGACCAACACCGACAACGATAGTTCGGGTATACATGCCGACATCGCAAGCTGAAGATGAACAGATAGAGAAAGTGTGTGAGGATATTGAAAGGGTAATGCAGTATGTAAAGGGGGACGAAAATCTAATAGTCATGGGCGACAGGAATGCAGTTGTAGGGGAAGGAGTAGAAGGAAAGGTTACAGAAGAATATGGGCTTGGGACAAGGAATGAAAGAGGAGAAAGACTAATTGAGTTCTGTAACAAGTTTCAGCTAGTAATAGCGAATACCCTGTTCAAGAATCACAAGAGGAGGAGGTATACGTGGAAAAGGCCGGGAGAGACGGGAAGATTTCAATTAGATTACATCATGGTCAGACAGAGATACCGAAATCAGATACTGGATTGTAAGGCGTACCCAGGAGTAGATGTAAACTCAGATCACAATATTGTAGTGATGAAGAGTAGGCTGAAGTTCAAGACATTAGTCAGGAAGAATCAATACGCAAAGAAGTGGGATACGGGAGTATTAAGGAATGACGAGATACGTTTGAAGTTCTCTAACGCTATAGATACAGCAATAAGGAATAGCGCAGTAGGCAGTACAGTTGAAGAGGAATGGACATCTCTAAAAAGGGCCATGACAGAAGTTGGGAAGGAAAACATAGGTACAAAGAACGTAGCTGCGAAGAAATCATGGGTAACAGAAGGAATACTTCAGTTGATTGATGAAAGGAGGAAGTACAAACATGTTCCGGGAAAATCAGGAATACAGAAATACAAGTCGCTGAGGAATCAAATAAATAGGAAGTGCAGGGAAGCTAAGACGAAATGGCTACAGGAAAAATGTGAAGAGATCGAAAAAGATATGATTGTCGGATGGACAGACTCAGTATACAGGAAAGTCAAAACAACCTTTGGGGACATTAAAAGCAACGGTGGTAACATTAAGAGTGCAACGGGAATTCCACTGTTAAATGCAGAGGACAGAGCAGATAGGTGGAAAGAATACATTGAAAGCTTCTATGAGGGTGAAGATTTGTCTGATGTGATAGAAGAAGAAACAGGAGTCGATTTAGAAGAGATAGGGGATCCAGTATTAGAATCGGAATCTAAAAAACTTCGGAGGACTTACGGTCAAATAAAGCCGAAGGGATATATAACATTCCATCAGAATTTCTAAAATCATTGGGCGATGTGGCGTCAAAACGAATATTCACGTTGGTGTGTAGAATATATGAGTCTGGCGATATACCATCTGACTTTCGGAAAAGCATCATCCACACAATTCCGAAGACAGCAACAGCTGACAAGTGCGAGAATTATCGCACAATCAGCTTAACAGCTCATGCATCGAAGCTGCTTACAAGAATAATATACAGAACAATGGGAAAGAAAATTGAGAATGCGCTAGGTGACGATCAGTTTGGCTTTGGGAAAAGTAGAGGGACGAGAGAGGCAATTCTGACGTTACGGATAATAATGGAAGCAAGGCTAAAGAAAAATCAAGACACTTTCATAGGATTTGTCGACCTGGAAAAAGCGTTCGACAATATAAAATGGTGCAAGCTGTTCGAGATTCTGAGAAAAGTAGGGGTAAGCTATCGGGAGAGACTGTCATATACAGCATGTACAACAACCAAGAGGGAATAATAAGAGTGGACGATCAAGAACGAAGTGCTCGTATTAAGAAGGGTGTAAGACAAGGCTGTAGCCTTTCGCCCCTACTCTTCAATCTGTACATCGAGGAACCAATGATGGAAATAAAAGAAAGGTTCGGGAGTGGAATTAAAATACAAGGTGAAAGGATATCAATGATACGATTCGCTGATGACATTGCTATCCTGAGTGAAAGTGAAGAAGAATTAAATGATCTGCTGAACGGAACAAACAGTCTAATGAGTACACAGTATGGTTTGAGAGTAAATCGGAGAAAGACGAAGGTAATGAGAAGTAGTAGAAATGAGAACAGCGAGAAACCTAACATCAGGAGTGATGGTCACGAAGTCAATGAAGTTAAGGAAATCTGCTACCTAGGCAGTAAAATAACCAATGACGGACGGAGCAAGGAGGACATCAAAAGCAGACTCGCTGTGGCAAAAAAGGCATTTCTGGCCAAGAGAAGTCTACTAATATCAAATACCGGCCTTAATTTGAGGAAGAAATTTCTGAGGATGTACGTCTGGAGTACAGCATTGTATGGTAGTGAAACATGGACTGTGGGAAAACCGGAACAGAAGAGAATCGAAACATTTGAGATGTGGTGCTACAGACGAATGTTGAAAATTAGGTGGACTGATAAGGTAAGGAATGAGGAGGTTCTACGCAGAATCGGAGAGGAAAGGAATATGTGGTAAACACTGATAAGGAGAAGGGACAGGATGATAATACATCTGGTAAGACATGAGGGAATGACTTCCATGGTACTAGAGAGAGCTGTAGAGGGCAAAAACTGTAGAGGAAGACAGTGATTGGAATACGTCAAGCAAATAATTGAGGACGTAGGTAGCAAGTGCTACTCTGGGATGAAGAGGTTAGTACAGGAAAGGAATTCGTGGCGCGCCGCATCAAACCAGTCAGCAGACTGATGACAAAAAAAAAAAAAGAAAGTCACCACCATTCATTTCTTGGCACTTTTGGGCCCTGGTCAGCAAGTTTCTGAAGGCGTATCGAAGCTGGACTGCTGGAATTGCTGCGATCTCATCCGAAATGTCCTGCTGCAGTCTTTGAAGAGTATCAGAGTCGTTGCGGTACACCTTAAGCCGCGTACACACTGAACCTGAAACATGTTTTCAAAACATGTTTTCGGCTACTTGATGTGGACCCCATTAAGAAACGTGTTTTGAAACACAGAAACATGTATCCGTAGCAGTGTCGGTACAGATGAAAGGACGCAAGGTTTCAGGCTAGCTACCAACTGTCACCGCTGCACGGCGCTAGCGCGAACGCGCGCGCCGCTTTCTAAAATAATGGAGTCGTCAAGACAGCAAATTGTTGATTTGATTGCCATGTACCAGGGGGAGGATTGCTTATGGAATGTCCGGAGCAAGGAATATAAAAACACTATTAAAAAACACGATGCACTTGCAAAAATTGCCGCAGATTTTGGCACGGACAAGGAAAGTGTGGAGAAAAAAATACGATCGCTCGTGGTTGCTTACAGGCGTGAGAAAAGGAAAATTATTTCCAGCAGACCACCTGGCAGTGGTGCAGACACTGCATATGACTCCAGCTGGTTCGGCTATAGGCTGCTACAGTTCTTGGACGATGTTCATGAGCCCAAGAAGACAACAGATACTGTGAAAAGTGAGGTACGAAAATTATACTTGTTTGTCTTTATTTGTATTTTATGGTATACAGTCACATTCAGCCGTAGTTATTTTGCCACGGTACACTTCCTTATGGGCTTAAAAAATAGTTAGCTAACTCGTCTCGAATTTGTTTATCGTGGCAGCAGCTTTCCTTGGCATATTCTGTGCTGCAATGAAAACTGATGCAGTGTCATCTTGTCTCCACGTGCCTGGAATCATCCCACCTGTTTGTAAATCGTAGGAATCGAAGCTCCCATGTGGCGTGTACTGCTTCCTTACCTCAGCATTTCGCCTTAAAATTTGTGGAGACATACGGCTGTGACAGTTTTTGCCTTCTCCGGTTGTTGTAACAAACCATAATGCCGAAAGTGTTCTCAACAACCATTCTGGTGTTAAAAAGTCTGTAATTAAAAACTCTCTCTTTTGAACCTTCAACATGTTTTCCCGGGTAGGGTTTCATAATGTTTTCCTGTAAGGGAAAAGCATCGTCTGCTACAAAAACATATGATAGGTCCTTTGAGCCACCTGGTAAGCATTCAGCTTGTAGCAAGTTAAGTTTCTTTTTGTTAATTAAACCACTCATACTCCCGTTTTTCAACACACCACCATCTGATACTCTGCCTCGGCAGCCGATATCCGGGTACAAAAAGTTGTAGCTGGCATCGAAGATAGCAAGCAGCACAGTGCTGAATGAACCTTTTTAATTATAATATTCACTTCTACTTCCAACAGGCATTGTAGCGCGATGTGTTTCTGCTCCGACACGATGGGGGAACTGAAGAATCTGTGAGAGCAAACATGCTGTTTCACGTCAGTCGTTTTCAGTCGGCGGTATCTGAAAGAAATAAATTTGATTTCAGGTTTTCGTACATGCGCCAGAGGGCATAAATGAAGATGATGAGGTTGCGGCTAGACCTTCCAGTCCTCCAACATGAAAAATTAGAAGGATGGGCGAGATAAAAGATATGCAGCAATCCTACAAGACTGCTTCTCAATTAATAACTAAAGTGTTGCAAAAACAAGAAGAGAACAAGAGCGATGAATGTAGTACATACGGACAGTATGTGGCATCAGTTTTACGGAAACTGCCAGAGTTAGAAAGAGCAAAAACAATGGCTTTGCTTAATGGAGTGTTAACGAAACAGCATGTAGCATATTTGGAAAGTCAGCAGTCAACAATGGGTATGAATGTGGCGGGGCCATCGTCATCATCATCAAGTAATAATTCCCCTGTCACATTTACGAGTTATGAAGACAGTGATAACACAATTGAAGAAGTTGTGCTTGATGAGATATATAATGTAATTGACAAATAATAACATCTCGAAAAGATGCTTATTTAACGATGTTTTTCATTTACTTACCTTTACATAATCCTTCAGTACTTCCACCAGATCTCCACATACTTTAGGTACTATTTGAGATACTGCTTGCTTCGAAATGTGAAATAAATCCGCAAGGCTCTGAAATGAATCTCCTCTTGCCAGAAAACGAAGAGTAACTGCAAGCCTTTGGTTGACTGAAACCTATTTCCTGAAATTCGAGTCCATTTTTGAAACAAATGGTGATATTATATTTGCTAGATATTCAAAATCGGTAGATGCCATCCGAGTGAAGTTACGGAAGCCAGAGCCGTCTTCCATAGCTCACGTAGCAAGTTATTCCCGCCACTTATTCTATACAATGTTTTCCTCCACCAACGACGAGGACACCTTTCATTTTGTTTGTGTAAAACTTCTAGTATTAATAATGCAGCACCACATATCATTATTGTTTCTTCGACGCCAGACATAACGCAGCAGCAGACGATACGAACACAGTAACACAAGGGGTACTGCAGACGGCGTGAACACACAACGAGAAATGTTTGCCACCAGTGTGGACGGAAACAGAGACCAAAGACAAATTTGGAAACATTTGCGAAACATCACCGAAAACAATGTTTCCAACACAAACGTGTTTCCAGTGGCAGTGTGCACGAGGCTTTAGACGTAAGGGCCTCTACACGAAGTAATCGCACACTGACAGATCAGGTAACCTGATTGGCCACTCAGACTGACTTCTGTTAACCAGTCTGTTAGGCGTGAAGACTTTGTTAATGTTCTCCAAGTTTCGGCCGGCTGTATGGGCAGTGGCTCCATCCTGTTAGAAGTAACGGTAGGACTTTCCCTTCTCCTTTAATGCCACCACAACTCCACTTCCAATCGTATCCACTCGTCCGTGTCAGTTTTATTTGCCCCATCCTGTACATGGGGAGAAATCATCATCTTAATAAAGTAAGAGAAATCAGAGATGGTACAGAAAGTTTTAAGGGCTCATTTTTTCAGGCCCTATTAGAGAGTGTAACCGTAGAGAAACACTCTGAACGTGGTTCGAAGAACTCTCTGCAGCCATCTAAGTGTGAATTGCAGAGTCGTCACGAATACGTAGATCTGATACTTCACATATTCAGGTACGTCCAGTTACGATTGAACCATCCCTTATTCCATAGACGAATGTTGTCAATTAGTGTCATTGATCCCTACGTTATAATTTCATCAAGCACATTGTCTGTCATTGAGTTATGAAAATACTGGCAAGAACTATAAAACTCCGTTGATGACTTCAACACAACGTAGTATAGCTGCTGCATTAAAGTCACGAAATACAAAAATTCGCAATCAATATTTCAATGTGCAGTCGGTCGGTTTACAGTTAATAATTATCTCGGTTACCCTCCAAATTACGAGTACTAAATTGTTCTGGCCTAACAGCTAAAAACAAATTATCTATGTGACTTTAACCAGGGCGCCCGAGAAAGATAATTTGAGCAATTTTATGCCTTCACGGTGTGGCCACAGGCTGCAGCCTCGGAGAGAACAGCTTGTAATCCCTTGCATTAGCGATTAAACCACGAAATGAGGGCTACCCGCATATTCAGAGGACGAGGACAAAATACCGCGATTACAGCATGAGACTGGAATTAATGATGGAGCGAACACAGCAGTAAGTATACCGTGTAAAAAAGATACAAACCGCAACATATGTTAATACTTAACACGCTTGTTTTGCAGTTACCCTTCAATTATAGTTAACACAAAAAGATCAAAGCATACTCTGTCTGGGTGTGCGGTCTGTCTAGAAATTTAACGGCCCTGTTTCCTTACTAAAAATTAAGAGCAAATAGCCCTTCCCACAGTGACTTTCATTCCTATGTTACAAATTGGAACTGGCATATCTAAAATATTTTGATGATGAAGGTGAAGTAAGATGTTAAATATTCGTGCATCGTTAACACAGAAACAACAAATTGCTTTCTAAAACGTAAGACGACATACGTCGAAGTTCATAATTAGTTTCAAGCTGTAACTAGAAGACGTTTTTTTGTACAAGACTATAATTCAGTTTCTTGTTTAAAACAGAACATGAAATGTATTACCAGCGTCTTGTAAAATGCTTCCCTGTCAATATTTGTTTATTTATACAGCTGTCAGGATTTGTTTCGTTGTTTTCTGCCGTTGTGTTGACGATATTAACTTATAATGTGTGATTTTCTAAGCGAAAATACTTTTTAATTACTCTTCGGGAAAAGTCCGTGCAACGTATTGTGTTGTGTGCTGGGGAATGGAAAATTCGAAACAATTTTAATCAGTACCTCGATCGATTTCAACCAGTTCCATTACTCGGCAGCATCACCCTCCTGTGAAACGACCAGAAATAGAGACTCTGCGAAGAATGTCTGAAGCATGCTGTATCTTTTTCTCAGTTTGGTGCCTGTAATTACGATACACATTACGAACACAATCAAATGTAAATTGTCTGCGCAACACCCAAAGCGTTCATTTCCTGTTGTAGATCATGACACTACCATAGCCAGATGAATTTTACTGAATTTATGTTTGTCCAGCTTCGATAATGGCGCGAGTCGATTGGACACTACATTCTCCTCTTTGATTTATCCGTTTTGCTACTGGCCACAGGTAATCGAAGTTGTCATTTCCGAATCATGACAGATAATATCGCCCCGATATTAGTGAGAACTAACTGATAGAAATTTTTTTTCGGCTAAATTCACTTCTTGCAACGTAGTGATCGTACACCTAAACGTATGTAAGAAGTTGCGAAATGATGCAGCTTGTGCCTCTGTACGAGACGAGGACCTTTATAACGGATTAAATTACAAAAATTATACTTTTTGTTACATATTATGTGAGACCAAGACAATGATCTTCATAATTCAGACTACTTAACGTCTGAGAATCTCTCTTTGAAACACTCAGAGATGGTATTTCCACATTTTAATGATAAATGCGGGTTTTGATAGGACGTAGCCAATTCTGTCCAAAGAATTGAACGCAATAAGTATTCGACCAAATTCTAGCTGTCGATAAACAGTTGCATGTGGATTTGATCTCTTATGACAGGATTTTGAACTATAGTCATTGTAGCACCCATTTAAATTTTTCTTAAATCATGAAATTTATTTGAGGAAATATGTTATTTCGTATGGAAATGCATTTCATATCTTTGTATGCGACTCCTGGCTACACCGACTAACTCGTTATACTGCTGGTACGAGCGCATGTCTCAGCGTATTCTACCTTTTATCGTTCTTCTTCTTGGCTGCGATGAGTTAGAGAGCTGATTGCTGCTGTGATTGTTTTTATTCTACGAAGAAACGATTAAATAGCTGACTCACGACTTGAGCTATGATTATATTTATTTGTATTGAAAGCATAACGTCTGGCCACCATAAACAAAAAAGGAACAAAGAATTTTCTATTATTTAAAGCTTATTGTAGTGATCTTTTATCGAACTAAGCTGCATTTGTTAAAATTTCTCTTTTGATGTCAACATAATAAACGAAGGATGACCGCTACTGTTGCGAGAGAGGTATTGTATAATTAGCGTCACCATGCCTACTGAATTAAATCAAACAGATCTGCTGATCATAGTTAGAAATGAAGTTACTAAATAGTGGCTGGTTGTCAGTCGCCGTGCGCGACTGAAAGAAACCGGACACGTGGGAGCAGTATTAGTGTTCTGTGGGTTCCGTAGAAACTTAATTATGTATACAGATACCACATCTGAAGGTTTAGACGAGTGAGTTTGCGAGTATCAAACTAAGTGATACAAATGGCCGTATCCTTTAATTACATTGACGTAAAAGCTTAAATTTTCTACACCGGCAATGTACCACACACATTAGTATTTGACATAAATTTGAACTTGATACCCGTACCCGTTCCTGACAAACATGGATGTCAGTGGACGGACAGACAGACAGAAGATCAAAACCAAGTCCTATAATGGTTCCGTTTTCACCGATTGAAGTGCATAACCCTAAAAAGAGATTTTATGAAACTATTACTTTCAATTAGTTTCTTATTACCTGCCAAATGATACATTACATATTTAATCTAATTACGGTACCAAACCTTGACAGTTGCATTGATAGAAAAGAGTTATTATAATTCACGAAATGGGAATCGAAACCATTACGTAACTTGGTTATCACTGTTAGCATTCAACCGCGATTCTTATACATATCGAGTCCTCCCTCGGGCATGAGTGTGTGTGTTTGTACTCAGGATAATTTAGGTTAAGTAGTGTGTAAGCTTAGGGACTGATGACCTTAGCAGTTAAGTCCCATAAGATTTCCCACACATTCTTATACATATATTTTAACAATGCATTTCAAGAGACAATGCTCTGATCTTCAGGTTGTAAAGTCTATGTCATGAAATTAAACGGACTAAAAAGAAAAATACCATCACAAATATTTGGGAAGTCCATAGAGTAAAACAGAATTAAAAGTATATTGGACTGAGGGTCCTCGTCTTACATTAAAGTTGTTGACACCAGTCGATGGCCGTCCCATAGCTACCAAATATGCTGTCGCGCTGCGCCGGCTCGGCAGCTGTTGTGGACTGACGTGCGTAGGTGTTGTGGCGTGGTTACAGATGTCTGCTTGACGGTAACGCTATGCTATTGAGCGCCTGATATCCTTATTGCATTGGTCTGCCATCATTAGCCTGTCGCAACTCCGTCAGTGACATGCTACAAGTTTAAAGTCGCATACCTACCCTAAAATAATTCTAAAAACCCGCTAAAAAATCTCATTTCCTTAAAATTATCTTGTGCATTTAGAATATTGCTTTGTTTCTTTTCATGGATAGCTATCTCGAATTCCTCTAGTAAATCAAGTTTCCTCCCTTTCTTTTCTACATGTAATATTTCTACGTTGTCTTCTATGCTATTAAGGGGATTGCCTGTTTCATATATATGGTTCGCAACAGCTGATTTGTCATAATTTCCTAACCTGAACACATCTTTATGTTCTTTATACCGGATCGCGAATGATCTTTCTGTCTGCCCTATATATTTTGCATCACAAGTTCTGCACTGAATCTTATAAACTCCCGATCTTTCAAACTTATTTCTCTTCTCGCCAATATCGTTCTTAAAGCTATACCTCACTATTTATTAGTCTGAAAAGCTATTGTGACATCGTATGGCTTAAAAATATTTGCTATCTTTTGTGAGACTGTTCCGTAGTATGGTATCGTGATAATTTTTACTTTGTCTCCATCAGGTTTATTCTTTTTGCGCTTATTACTTTTCCGTAACAGTTTTTTAACCATATCTATTCTGTAACCGTTATTCATCGCTATTCTCTTAACGGTATTAATTTCAGTCTCCCTATCTTTTTCACTCATAGGTGTATTGACTGCCCTATGCACGAGACTACGGAAAATATATGTATAAAAATCGCGGTTGAATGCTAACAGTGAGAACCAGTATAACGACAACTGCTACCTCGACTCCATAATGGATTACGTAACTTGTTGCATACCTCATATTTGAAAGGGCACAGAGCGTTGAACTTTATCCTTGTTATGCTCTAAAAGTGAAATTCCTTTGGTAGAGGAGTATGAAAAAACTGACTACCGAAACCACATTCCATATTTAAAGGCACATTTGCAGGATGGGCGTGGATATATAGCAAAAACGTAGATGTAAGTTCAGAATATAAATATGGAATTACATAAGATATTAATTAGTATAAGCGATTTCCATCGATTGTGGCGTGCTGAAACATTGGAATAATTAGGCAGTTCAGCTGTCTTGCCGAGAAGACGGCATCTGGAAGCCATCCTGAACGGACGCACATCTGTCATCGCTGCAGATAATTATTTGGCACACCGCCATTACTATATACACTCCTGGAAATTGAAATAAGAACACCGTGAATTCATTGTCCCAAGAAGGGGAAACTTTATTGACACATTCCTGGGGTCAGATACATCACATGATCACACTGACAGAACCATAGGCACATAGACACAGGCCACAGAGCATGCACAATGTCGGCACTAGTACAGTGTATATCCACCTTTCGCAGCAATGCAGGCTGCTATTCTCCCATGGAGACGATCGTAGAGATGCTGGATGTAGTCCTGTGGAACGGCTTGCCATGCCATTTCCACCTGGCGCCTCAGTTGGACCAGCGTTCGTGCTGGACGTGCAGACCGCGTGAGACGACGCTTCATCCAGTCCCAAACATGCTCAATGGGGGACAGATCCGGAGATCTTGCTGGCCAGGGTAGTTGACTTACACCTTCTAGAGCACGTTGGGTGGCACGGGATACATGCGGACGTGCATTGTCCTGTTGGAACAGCAAGTTCCCTTGCCGGTCTAGGAATGGTAGAACGATGGGTTCGATGACGGTTTGGATGTACTGTGCACTATTCAGTGTCCCCTCGACGACCACCAGTGGTGTACGGCCAGTGTAGGAGATCGCTCCCCACACCATGATGCCCGGTGTTGGTCCTGTGTGCCTCGGTCGTATGCAGTCCTGATTGTGGCGCTCACCTGCACGGCGCCAAACACGCATACGACCATCATTGGCACCAAGGCAGAAGCGACTCTCATCGCTGAAGACGACACGTCTCCATTCGTCCCTCCATTCACGCCTGTCGCGACACCACTGGAGGCGGGCTGCACGATGTTGGGGCGTGAGCGGAAGACGGCCTAACGGTGTGCGGGACCGTAGCCCAGCTTCATGGAGACGGTTGCGAATGGTCCTCGCCGATACCCCAGGAGCAACAGTGTCCCTAATTTGCTGGGAAGTGGCGGTGCGGTCCCCTACGGCACTGCGTAGGATCCTACGGTCTTGGCGTGCATCCGTGCGTCGCTGCGGTCCGGTCCCAGGTCGACGGGCACGTGCACCTTCCGCCGACCACTGGCGACAACATCGATGTACTGTGGAGACCTCACGCCCCACGTGTTGAGCAATTCGGCGGTACGTCCACCCGGTCTCCCGCATGCCCACTATACGCCCTCGCTCAAAGTCCGTCAACTGCACATACGGTTCACGTCCACGCTGTCGCGGCATGCTACCAGTGTTAAAGACTGCGATGGAGCTCCGTATGCCACGGCAAACTGGCTGACACTGACGGCGGCGGTGCACAAATGCTGCGCAGCTAGCGCCATTCGACGGCCAACACCGCGGTTCCTGGTGTGTCCGCTGTGCCGTGCGTGTGATCATTGCTTGTACAGCCCTCTCGCAGTGTCCGGAGCAAGTATGGTGGGTCTGACACACCGGTGTCAATGTGTTCTTTTTTCCATTTCCAGGAGTGTATATATTGAGAAACAATCTCACTAGGTGTATTCATAGTTCCACACAGCAACAGAATTAATATGTGTATGTTATTTAATTTAGTATAATATTTTGTGAATATAGTGATATTATTTTATCTTGTGTTTCATTTATGTGGCAAGGCTAAAGGTTCCGTGTTACAAATTGTATCAAAGGCCCAGTACGAACCAAAGCTTAGGAGGTACTCAAACAACGTAGTCCGAAAAAGAAAACTCACTAACGGTCCAGTTTACAATGAACGGACCTTACGCAAAAAGCCATTGCCAAACGCGCAAAGTTTGTATAAACTGATCAGATACTATTATCGTTAATTATTATTATTTGCTTGTTCTTCGATATACTCAAACCAGACAGGAAAAGCCACGATAAATCAAACATACTTCCGTTGATCAATATTTCAGTAGCTGTGTCTTTTGCAGCAGTGAAGATTTTTTCACCAATAAGTTTTACAAGAGTTTTCGCGCTGCTGAGACCTTTTTACTTTCGCAGACCCTGCAGTACTGCTTCCACTGACAGTGTATGTTTCAGAGGAATATTGACCCTTGCAGTTCCTTCCATGACAGTAACGTTCTTCTTGGCATTAACTCCTCTTTGATGCTCACCTGACCCATTCAGTAAATTGTTTTGCTCCAACTATTTCGTTTAACTGACGAATCGTTGCTGTCCATTTTTTAAGCAGAAATTCTAGATCCACTTTCTAGGCATACGAGTGTTTTCTTGGAAATACAACGAGATTATCTTTTTCTCTATTTAACGTTTATCATGCTGAGATGAAAAGACTGTTTAATATCAATTTGACCTCATCCCACATGTACTGATCCACCAGTAATTCTAATTGAACACACCACATACTTTTTGATGGCTAATAACTATGCTGAGTGAAACATTTTAAATGTTTTCACCTTAAAATGTCTCAATATTTTACATTAGTCGGCACCCACCTCTGCAGTCACTATCTACAGCCATCTTGACCTCCTCCCCTCTTCCAAAAATAATTTCTCACTTCTTTTGATTCATATGAAGAGTATCATCTCAGATCCGCTTGAAACAGTTGTTTCTAGTGGATGGTGAATTTGGTGGTCCTGTGCTGTTAGACAACGCATGTGGAAATATGATAAACGTTTAGAGGAAACTTTGCTAGTATTAACACTACGGCTGCTGCGAATCGCTGCGCTTCAAGCTAGCCTTCGCCCCTACAATTTGTAGATACGGTTTATCTGTTCCCGGAGGTGCAGTTTATAACACCTACATTCTAACATCTATGATTTCTCTCTGCCCCGTATTAATTAGTGCTCGTATCGATCCGCTACACCTTAGTTACACCAGCCGCTATTTATACTAGCTACCTATTATCTCCACTGCAGCATTTGACATAGCTGCGTCATTTGCTGTGATACGGCCACTTGTCTGGGATGATACGCAAATATCTACTCTAACTGAATTTTTGCGTGCTTCATTTAAGCTGTAAGCCGATGGTTTCGGTCGAGTCTTCGATAATTATTCCCATGCACTAAATTATTGTTTGTTGTGTCTGATTATAAGACAATATAAATAATTTTGTTACCCAAAGATACACACCTCTGGCGTACATTTCAAAAAATTGTCTCTATTACATTAAATGTCACAAGTCCAATCAAAATATATTATTACTTTGATTTTTATGGATTCTTTGTATAATTGTACACAATAAGACATGATTATTCTTTCAGTAATACTAGAAAATCGGCTTGTAATTAGAAGCCTGTACTGTGCATGTAGAGAGTATGTGAGGTCTCTAGTGTCATGTCTAACTCTTATTCACATGTTCAATGAAACTGACTGGTGACTTAATTTTGCATGAAAATTATGAAGAGATCTGGAGTATGATCAGAAACATTTTTAAAATCAACTGAATTACGTGAAATTGCAATTATTATTAAAACAATTAAGACATAATAAGCAAATTACGAGGGTCGTTCAATAAGTAAAGCCACACATTTTTTTCTCGGAATATGTTTACTGCTAAGAGTCAGAATTTGGTGACAATATACTCGTACATCAACATCTCTTGTCCCTGTCCTATTTTTTTGCGTAATCTCCATCACGTTCTATGATGTGCATGTACGCATTGCGGATAAAAGCTCTCGTTCTGTAGGCATAGCCACGTTTTCTCTGCATGACTGACAGACTCGTCATCTTCAAAGTGTGTACCCCAGAGATAACCTTTAAGCGGCCCAAAAAGATGGAAGTCCGAAGGTGCTAGGTCTAGACTGTAGGGTGGATCAGGAAAAGATGTCCAACCCAATTTGTCGATGTGTTCCCGGGTTCTCAGACTTGAGTGTGGGCGTGCATTATCGCGTTGGAGCCAGTTTCCTACTGGATCCTCGTTCGGTCGAACACATCGGAAACGATTCTCGAGTTATTCAGTGTTCAAGTATCCCTCTGAATTGATGGCTGACCCTCTTGGCACAACATCCACGAGAATGACACCATCACAAACCCAGAAGACTGTCACCATGACTTTTATTCTTTCATGATGATGATGCCACTACATGGAGTGCATTTTTGTTTCCGGAACAAAGCGGTGCATCCAGCTTTCGTCCCCCGTAACGATTTCTGACAGAAAGGCTCTTCCGTCGGTCTCAAAACGCTCCAGCAATTCAGATGAAGTGGCCTTTCTTTGAATCATGTGGTCCACTGTCAGCATTCGTGGAACCCTTCGTGATCACCTCTTTGAATATCCGAGAGTCTCGATCATTGAAGGCGCACTTCCAATGCTGAACGACAACTGTAGAGTCAATTGTCGAGTTGTGATGCGCCGGTCGGCACGAATAGTGGCATGCACACGATTCAGGACTGATCATGCTGTTTCTGCATTTCCTGAGGGTGTAACGTTCTTTATACATCGCCCATATGTACTCCTATCAACTGCAGCATCGCCATACACTGCACACAAACGTTTATGGATGTTAACCACGCTTTCTTTTTCTACACACAAGAATTCAATCAAAGCACGCTGTTTGTACCGTAATTCGTGTGTAGAAGCCATTTAGACGCTGTAATACAGCTCTGCCATTTGCTAGACGGTTCGAAACTTCACCGGCGCACAGAAGAAACATCAAATGTGGAGCACCAACAAGGACGTTTGATTATGTGCCAGGTTCTCAAAAAGACAGTATAAAGTTGAAAACTTAATAAACCATGGAATAATGTAGATAGAGAGGTAAAAATTGACACACATGCTTAGAATGACATGGGATTTTATTAGAACCAATGGCAAACACCCCCATACTGCTAGACGCGTGAAAGATCTCTTGCGCGCGTCGTTTGGTGATGATCATATGCTCAGCCGCCACTTTCGTCATACTTAGCCTCCCAGGTCCCGAGACCTCAGTCCGTGCGATTATTGGCTTTGGGGTTACCTGAAGTCGCAAGTGTATCGTGATCGACCGACATCTCTAGGGATGCTGAAAGACAACATCCGACGCCAATGGCTCACCATAACTCCGGACATGCTTCATAGTGCTGTTCACAACATTATTCCTCGACTACTGCGATTGTTGAGGAATGATGGTGCACATATTGAGCATTTCCTGTAAAGAACATCATCCTTGCTTTGTCTTACTTTGTTATGCTAATTATTGCTATTCTGATCAGATGAGGCGCCATCTGTCGGACATTTTTTGAATGTTTGTGTTTTTTTGGTTCTAATAAAACCCCATGTCATTACAAGCATGTGTGTCAATTTGTACCTCTCTATCTACATTATTCCGTGATTTATTTAGTTTTAAAATTTATACTGACGTTTTGATCACTCGGTATATTACTGGCTTTTTTCAAAAAAAACTATGGGGCATTACTTATTGAACGACCCTCGTAAATACGTTCATTGTAAACGATCCATTTGCATCAAAGATTGAGCCGGCCGCGGTGTCCGAGCTGTTTTAGGCTCTTCAGTCCGGAACCGCGCTGCTGCTACGGCTGCAGGTTCGAATCCTGCCTCGGGCATGGATGTGTGTGATGTGATTAGGTTACTTAGGTTAAAGTAGTTCTAAGTTCTAGGGAACTGATGACCTGAGATGTTAAGTCCGATAGTGCTCAGAGCCATTTGAACCATCTGAACCATCAAAGATTGTCAACAATATCTTGACACCGACGGGTGATACCTACAGTAACGCCTCTTTACAGCCCAGTTGTCAACAGCAAAAGCAATAAACATGGGGCCGTGGCTGTCACCGATAAATATGCTCCAGGTAGCGTGTCGGCTAACACCATGCAGTAGGTGGGTTGCCACACTTGACTTTCCCGAGCGCTGGAGTGTAGCAGATGGACTTCTAAAGCTTCCAGAATGTTGCGAGACCATTATGCGGGCATGATGGCACAATACAAAAGACAGTTTTTGGCGAAAAGAGAGATGAGGAGTCTCACAGCTCATAAAAGTAAACTAACAACTTCAAATATACCAGAATGTTGATAGTGTTCGATTACTTACGTTGTATACTTCTTTGAATATTATTCGTAATCCATTTTAAAACTAATAGCACACAGATGCATCGAGCTACATGTACAAAGAGGGAATAGATTATAATTGAAGAAGTCACCTATCACCAGTACTCGACACCGTATATAGGGTTAAAGACACCGTTATTTTTATTACTTCTCTTCTTCAGGTGATTATGCACTGATGCGCGAAATATCTTTGACACCTGGTTAATCGCGTATTGGTCCCACTTTGAAACGCAATACAGCTGAGATTCTGAGTGGCATGAATTCGACAAGTCCGTGCTAGTTTTGCGAATGTGCACTATGTGACCAAACGTATCCGGACACTTGGCTGAAAATGACTTACAAGTTCGTGGATCCCTCTATCGGTAATGCTGGATTTCGATATGGTGTTGGCCCACCCTTAGCCTTGATGACAGCTTCCACTCTCCCAGGCGTAAGTTCAGTCAGGTGCTGGAAGGTTTCTGGAGAGTGGCAGCCCATTCTTCACGGAGTGCTGTACTGAGGAGAGGTATCGATTTCGGCCGGTGAAGCTTGGCACGAAGTCGGTGTACCAAAACATCCCCAAGGTATTCTATAGAATTCAGGTCAGGACTCAGTGCAGGCCACTCAATTACAGGGATGTTAATGTCGTGTTACGACTCCTCCACAGGCCGTGCATTATGAACAGGTGCTCGATCGTGTTGAAAGATGCAATCACCATCCCCGAATTGATCTTCAATGGTGGGAAGCAAGAAGGTGCTTAAAACGTCAATGTAGCCCTGTTCTGTGATAGTGCCACGCAAACCGACAAGGGGTGCAAGCTCCCTCCATGAAAAACACGACCGCACCATAACACCACCGCCTCAGAATTTTCTGTTGGCACTACACACGCTGGCAGATGACGTTCGCCGGGCATTCGCCATACCCACACCCTGCCATCGAATCGCCACATTGTGTACCATAATTCATCACTCCACACAACGTTTTTCCTCTGTTCAATGGTCCAATGTTTACGCTCCTTATACCAAGCGAGGCGTCGTTTTGCATTTACCGGCGTGATGTGTGGCTTATGAGCAGCCGCTCGACCAAGAAATCTAAGTTTTCTCACCTCCCGCATAACTGTCATAATATTTGCAGTGGACCTTGACGCAGTTGGAAATTCCTTTCTGATGGTCTGGATATTTGTCTGCCTATCACATATTATTACCCTCTTCAACTGTCCGTGGTCGCTGTCAGTAAACAGTCGAGGTCGGCCTGTATGCTTTTGTGCTGTATGTGTCCCTTCACGTATCCACTTCACTATCACATCGTGGACAGTGGACCTAGGGATGTGTAGGAGTGTGGAAATCTCGCTACAGACGTGTGACACAAGTGACATCAAATCATAAGACCACTTTCGAAGTCCGTGAGTTCCGCGGAGCGCCCCATTCTGTCTAATGACTACTGAGGTCGCTGATATGGAGTACCTGGTAATAGGTGGCAGCACAATGCACCCAATACGAAAAACCTATGTTTCTGGGAGTGTTCGAATACTTTTGATCACATAGTGTATGTTGTATCAAACGACAATGCCGTAAGTTACGGTCTGGTGGCTTCTTAGCACGGAGCTGGCGCCCGATAATGTGCCAGATGTGTTTAGCTGGGTTCACAACAGGGGAATCCAGCTGTCAAGAAGCACAATTCCGGCATTGTTGTTCGTTGAGTGAATTCCTACGGGACGGTCCCTAGACTTACACACTACTTAAACCAACTTAAACTAACTTATGCTAAGAACAACACATAGACACATGCCCGAGGGAGGACTCGAACTTCCGGCGGGAGGGGCTCTCCTGTAGATGGGAACTACAGGACATCATACCTCTCAGATCAACAACACAAGACACAAATTCGCTGAACAAAATACTATAAAGATGCATCAGACGGGGATATGGCAAGTAATAATCAGCTCTCCTCAAACCAAACTAAATAAATGACAAAATTTCGATCTCATCAGTCATGGAGATTCCTACGCAAATAACCTAATTACAAAAAATATCTCCAGAATCAGAACTGGAGTTCTAAGCACTAAACACCAGCACTGCTCATATACAGATTCTGCTCTTGTTGTCCCACTATCTCTGAGCCTCTGATTTGGTGAATGCCGCATGATTTTCTTGACTTAATAGTTTCAGCCTCAACAGTGTTCATATGCATGAGCCTCTGAATTCCTCCTTCCTGCACCCAATTTAATATACTGTATGGCCAGAGATATCACCTTCATATGTCTTGAATGCTGTGTGGTACACGATCCACCAACACTCTGATCATCTCCTTGGGTGGTTGGTGCCGAACACAGTACACCGCGGCAGTCCTGTAGCGCTATGGAAAGGTTCGTTCATCTAGTAAATCTACCAAAAGACGGCCCAGGGCACATGGTGTTTGATGGATTAACACCAAAAAACTTACTGTGGGGTTTAATGATGGATGACAAGTGATGAAGAAGGCTTAATTTGGTGACGCCGCAGCACCGTCTCTCACCAGTGTGAACAAAAATACTGTCCTTTAATCGAAATCACCTCATCTATGCATCTTACTGGCTTCAAGAGCTGCCTCTGAACTGCGTTCAACACAGTCCCATAGCTGTGCCATTTCATAGAGGACTCAAAGCCACAAATTCTGTTGCTAACTCAAACACTACCAAATTATAGTTGAATGCAAGTCTCATCCTTGGAAGGGGGCCCAGAAGATCTTTTGTGGCTAATTACCAGCCATAACGTCTCTGGTAGGGGCAGATAACACGATGTGGTGGAATACTTTGCCTTTTGGCAAGCGTTCCGGATAGACTATACCTTGTGGGATCTTCAATCTACAACATCAAAATCCCATGCCATGATGTTTGCTTATGTCCACATCCAATAGAACCTTGTTCACTAACATATCTGGTGAACTGAACAACAAGAGCGTTTCGTCCAAAATCCGTCGGTGATAAGTATCATTGTCTTACCGTAGTCTGCTCTTTGTTCCTACATTTACTGCTTAAATGCGAGAGTGCAACATCTTCGCCCTGTACCTTTGAAATTTCCTTCAACGAAAAGAATACATTATTTTCAAATACTAAAATCTTGAGATAATATGATTTAAAATGGTTTTCTTCTAGATCTCCTTTCATTCCGTCAACTAGACCAATCAGCGAGTGCACATAGCGTCCACTGCTAGTGCCTGGCGCATGTATAATTTTAATACCGAACTCATGAAGATAAAGTACCCCAGTACTCACCAAGCATGTCAACAGTCATTAGTTTCGCTGTGAGCAAGAATTGTAGCGCTTTGTGGACAGCGTAAATTTAGGTTTCGCATGAAAATAGGATTGCAACATTTGAAATCTTCACACGATGCTGAGGGCTTCTAACTCATTTACGGAATAATTCCTTTCACGTCCTGATAAAACTCTGCTCCCAAAGGAGATAGCTTTCATATCCTTGGTTCAACCTTTTTCATATTCCTGAAATAGAAGCACACAAAGAACAGTTTCGGCACTATCCGTGATTACGCAGATATCATAAGGCAGGGTGTGCCAGAAGAGGAGCAGCAGCGAGTGATTTCTTCAACACCTACAATTCACATTCAGCTTCAGTACGCAATTCCCAGAGCATTTTCTTTCCTACCAGTTGAAACAAACGTGCTGCTGTGAGGACTCTTCCTAGGCTCCGTTAGGCACATGCCACACAACATGTATAGGACGCAAAATTAACTACAGAGGGAGAGGAATAATAAGGGGTGTGTTAAAGGCTCGATGACCGCAATTACAGGCATCTCAGCACTTGATAATTCAATGACCAATTGAAACAGCATACAAATTTCGATAAAATGAATCAAAAGCAAGCATATATGTGATGTATCAGCCTTGACTGAGGCATCACAACTGATGCCTTTGAGTGATGTTCCATACTGGGCCAGTGACGAGGTGTCGTAATAAATGACAAATATGACTCAGATGTGGCCTGAAAGTAGAACGTACCGGGTTGGGGTGTAAATTCGCTGTGTTATGCCTTTAATGATGTCGACAACGATGCATTAGAGATGAATGGAAATAGTGGTGTGGTCACACACCTTGAGTTGAAACACAACAACGCAGTTCCCCAATTTTTTTCGCATAATTAAATCTGCAAACATAATGTAACTGATGTAATTTCTGTCATAAACACCTTTTATTATTTTATTAATGTTGTCCTATAACCAAACGTCAAAAAATTAACTCAAATAACCTAATTAAAAAGAATATCGTAACTATGATGTAATAAAACCCTGGCCTTGTCAGGGAAGTATGCATTTGTATAAGAGTACTTTTGAAGTAAGGTGTAGTGTGTCTGGGCGCGTAAGCCCGGAGTCGGACAGAAGTAGTCGGAGATGAGAGTCGCTAGCGACAAGTGGCCAAGTGCAGACGGGGTGTGCGGAAATAATCTGCAAGGTTTTTAATACATGGTGAGGCATATTATGTGGCTGTTAACAGGCACAGTACATTTTCAACAAGAGAAATTAGTATTCAAGAAGAGTATTGTGCGCCCAAAATTGTTATGTGGAGCGACAATAACGAAGAGCTTGTTGCCATACGTCGTCGACGAATAACGCCTTACATCGCACCAGCTGCAGCTCACAAGAGTAAGATCCGACCAGTCTCATCTTTGGATTGTAAAAGGCTATCCAGCGTAGTAGTTTTTCTTAACTGAATAACAGAGTGTTCAGTGCAGCAACTATTACAGCGTAAATTAACTTTACCTCAAACATTTACCTAACAGATTCCTACCCTATCACTATTATTGACTCCGAGAATACCACCAGTGAAAGAATAATAAAACACTGAAAGTTATGAACTTATCTAATGAAGGTAACTATGATAAAGAAATCCAGTTTCCTAAACTGACAACTATCTAAAACTGTCATTTAACAGCAGTGAACTTCCTGCTACTAGTTAAAGAATAATGATTAACAGTAAAAGAGTAAAAGTATAATTTAAATGAAATTTGACAAAATACTGCTTCAGAATAATATATTTCATGGTATTTCTGTGCACTGTGAACGCTGCATATATTTGCAAATAACCTAACAGTGTAGTGTAAAATTATTTATTCTTCACTAAACGAAACATTACTGACTTTCCAGAAACAACTTACAATAATAGAAAACCTGTATTTACAAATATTTGCATTTCTAAAATCAGTAGCAGTTAACATAACAGTGAGTAACACGAAGCTATTTATTACGTGAACTGTTTTGCAGACACTTATCTTTTACGTGAACGTGTTCAATACAAACCATTCTGCTGTTTCTCTGACTGATTTTAATCCGGGGTATTAAATGTGTTGTTACAACTGAAGTCGACTCAGTACTTTTGGTTCCGTTCTCACCTGATTACAGTTCAGACATTAATTCGTAATTAAAGTCTGTAAACATTTAATAATCGTACAGTACTTAATTTTTGCTCACGTGGTGTGTTGGCGACCGTTCTTAAGCAATTTGCAATCTAAAACTATAGTGGATTGAGTTTATTTATTCCAAATTTCACTAACTTTTTCTTATTTTTACCTTTTTCGTCAGAACGTCTTGCGATCGGATAGTATGTAAGAAGTCCCACAATAACCATTCGGTTACAACTGTATCTGCACTTACCACAATAGTTGTTATTTTTAGGAATAAATGCCTTTCCAAAACAACAGGGATTATTATGTGCACCTGTCATTTAAATATCATAATTAACCAGAGATGTAGGTCCGATACAGGGTCATTCTATGATGTGCAGCAGACATCGTTCGCTGTCATTTTCAAGTCTTTAAGACCATACACTGTGCCTTTCGTTTAGGTTTACTGCGATATAAATGATTCCTCATTCGTCTCTGCTGCACTTACGTACTTCTTTACTGGGTCACACGGCTACAGTGCCGTCAGTCGGCATTCAGTCACGCGGTGGCTGCGGTAACTACATTTTGTCGCGTCTTTTTTTTTTTTTTTTTTTTTTTTTTTTGAAGGCGTTCTTTTTCTTGAAATAAATTGATGGTTTATTTAGTAGATTCTGTGGGATTACGAGAGCCAAAATTAATTGGTTGTGGAACGAGTCTGTCATTAGTTCAGAGAACGCTGGCTGCAAAAATTATAGGTAAAGGACACTACGGAATTAATATAGACGTAACGAAACGGGAGAGAGGGTACAAAGGATATATAACAGAGAAAAGTTTTCAGATGGTGCTTGGAACACTTGTACAGACTGGAAGATGTGTGCCACAAGGAAACCTTTCAGCTTACATAATGAAGATTTTAGGTTAGTCTCTGATTTTTTTCTTCGTTTCTGGTGGAATTCCATTGAAATTAAACCTGCTGAGTACAGCACATTTTTCTGTGTAAGTGCGAATTTACCATCTCATGTTCACTGAATGTACGTTGTAGTTTCTTCTGAATGAGTCTCTGCCAACACCAAATACGATAATGGAAGAGGCAAAATTTCGAAACATCTTAAGAGTGGCCTATACGAATACAGTCATCTACATTTATAACCACACGGTATTATGCAAGCCCCTCTAAATCCTAACTCCCTATACATTACAATTTTAGACCAAATTTAGATATCAACAAAGATGAATGTCTTTCTATCGTGCTGAAATTTAGTTAACTGACACTCACTGGAAAGAGCATATATGATGGACGAAATAAGCAGGCCATATTAATCCACAGTTAATTATTTATTTATGTTTCTTAAGTAATAAGCTTTTTTGCGTAAAATTTGTAGCTTTATTTATATACAATCAGCCAATAAACTTAGAGTTGTGAGGTTGGAAATTGATCAGTGGAAAGAGATGCTCGTCTCAACATGTTTGTAATGGTAAATTTGAATGGTGGTGGCTACGTTACATTTTGGTGGAGAGGTGGATGGGGATGATGGTGGAAGGCATTTAAACCCGTGCATCAACGCGTTGTGGCCGGTCACTGTTACTCGCTCGTGGAGGTACGAATTATAGGTTGAGTGATGTAAAGCAGATGATTTCTGTTGGCCGGTGAAACAGCCACGCAGATTTGTAAGCGTTTTGCTGGTGTTAGGCACGGATCAGTTGGGGGCGTTAAGCTGCTTTTCGTTAGTGTTTCAGGGGTGGGTTATAGACTTCGAAATTATTCATGGAGATTTCCAGTTGGATTAACTAATAATACATAACTGCATTTCCGCGAATTAACTGTAGGGTTTTTGTAAAGTGTTCACAGAACTGCGGGAGATTATTTTTGCGCAACCCTTTTGACGAATAAATGCGTAAGTACGTGTCCAGTAAATACACAAGCATAGTTCTACAGAAAAAGCTTATTCGATATTTATCAAAAAATGGCTCGGAGCACTATGGGACTCAACTGCTTAGGTCATTAGTCCCCTAGAACTTAGAACTAGTTAAACCTAAATAACCTAAGGACATCACAAACATCCATGCCCGAGGCAGGATTCGAACCTGCGACCGTAGCGGTCTTGCGGTTCCAGACTGCAGCGCTTTTAACCGCACGGCCACTTCGGCCGGCCGAAATTTATCATTCTGGTATGAATTTCACTAACTCACCTCACATATATTTGTTCAATAGCAGGACCTTTTGTGAAATCTCAATGGTTTTCATGAAGTAAAGCTACAGGCTATATACATAATGCTATACGACACACTCTTGCAATGGATTAAACGACCAAAGAAAGTCAGGGCCACAATACTCAGTAACCGATCGAACAAGTGTTTTTTTTTTAAGTAAACCCTGTTGTGGATAAATTACATTTCTTTAAGTTCTTCATTATAACATACTGCTAAGCTGCGGTGCGGTAATTTTAATGATCAGTGGCGCATGAAATGTTGTTAGCAATTTATTTGTTTGAAAATAACTGAAAGAAGTATTTCCTGCTTAAAAATCAACATGGATTGAGCAAAAAGAGAATCTCGGCTGGCGGAATACATCCATGAAATCCAAGGCTCCGTGGTAAAAGGCGCCCTAGTTGATGCCGTGTTCCTTGTTTCAGGTAGGTATGTGATACAGTTCCGCACAGTCGTTTAAGGAAAAAAATATTCTAACTTACTGGTTCTGGACAGTATTCATGACTGGATTCAGGAGTTTCTTGTAGGTAGAGATCAACACGTTTCTCTGAAAAGAAGAAAACGAATAGTTTTGAAGGTAATTCCGGCAGTACCTCGAGGAAGCGCCATAGGACCGTTACTGTTTACCATATATGTAAATGTTGTAGTGGACAAATTCGGTAGCTCCAAGATACTGTTCTCGGATCTAGCAGAAAGCGTCGAAACCTTCGTAAGATAGTTCTCAGATATCTATACGAAAGCATACACACCAGAAGACTGCAGGGAACAGCAGAAATATCTGCCGAGGTTTGAGATTTGGTGCAGAGATTAGCAGCTGACCCCGAAAGTAAGTAAATGTTAGACATTGCGCGTAAATGGACAAAGAAATAAGTATCGTACTTTGAAGTACATTACGTAAATTGAAGGTAGAGCGGGACAGAGGAAAGGAAAGGGAACGAACTACTGATGTCAGCTGCACCCAAACGGGGTTTCGAACCCGGGATTTCCCACTTACTAGGCAGTACACTACTCGTATACAGTGATTCAACACTATGTCCGAGACGGACAATGGTTGACGCAACTGCCTAGTAAGTGGGAAATCCCGGGTTTGGATTCCACTCCAACACACATTTCCGTTCGTTGACGCTGATTCCACACAAAGTCTCTTTGCAGCTGACATCAATAGTTGCTTCCCTTTCCATTCCTTCCTCCACCCTCCATCGCAGCTGCGGATTCCAAGTGGTGTCTGTTTCTTGAAGCCATGCACTCATATATTTGAAGGAAATATCAGCGCTATTGTGGATGACATGAGAAAAAGAAACATGGAAGTCCCAGATTGTGTGGTGACTGCTTCTTTTAATTGTGCGTTTCGATTTACACATCTTCATCAAATTAGTCAAGGTTTGGGTGATAATGTCATAGACAGGTATGGAGTCATCTTTCGTGTCCTTAAGACAACGCGAAATTCAAATAATAGCACTGATGCAACCCTAAAATTGCACAATTCTCACATGGCTCATTCCATTTCATACCGCTTCGCAACTTTATGCCTAGATATTTAAACAATGTGACGGTATTCGAACATTAAGGTTTTGTTTTTCCTGCTCATCCGCTCTAACTTAGAGAGATAGCTGCCATTCGTCACACCAACTGATAACTCTGTCTAGGTAATCTTGTATCAACCTACAGTCACTTATCTTCGACATCTTCTTGCTCACCACAGTGCCATGAGCGAACAACCGTAGCTTACTGCCCACCATGTCTGCCAGATCATTTATGTATACTTGTCGTGATAATCACTGGAAACAGTAACAACCGCAAAATACCTGGGAATAAGCATTCGGAGGGAGGTAAAGTGTAATGATCACATGTAACAAATGGTAGGGAAAACATTTGACAAGCTGAGACTCGGAGTAAGAAACTTGAAGAAATGTAGCTCATCCACAACAGAAGCTACTAAAAAGGACACTCTCGATCTGTTCTTCGTAGTACTCATCAGTGTTGGACCCTTACCAAGCAGGGTTGATAGACTAGACAGATAAACAGGAGCCAAGGAAGAGCGGCACGTTTCGTAACTGGACATTTCAGTCGGCACGAAATGTTTACAGAGATTCTCGACGAAATCCAGTAGCAGACGCTACAAGAGAGGCAATGTATATCATAGTTACATCTACTATAAAAATTTCGAAGAAGAGTGCGTTTCTCGAAGAACCGAGCAACATTTTATTTCCTCCTAAATGTATCTCGTGTAATGACCACAGCGAGAAAATTCGAGTAAATATAGGTAATATGGAGATGTACTGACAACCACTCTTCCCACGTTCCATCCGCGAAATTTAATGAAATGTTTCGTTGGCCATTCTACTTTCTCTCGGGGACAGGAGGCTCAGAAAACTTGCAGACCGCTAGTGTAGAGCGTGTGTCTGAAGGCAGCCGGCTTGCAGCAGCGTCCAGGTGGCCGGGCCTTCTCCTGCAGGGCTAATACGGCAGGACAGCGACACCGCGCCTCCGCCACCGGCCGCTGACTTTTATTGGCGATACGCCGCCCGAGGCGATGGCTGCCTTAACTTCGGGCTGGCGCGGCGGACGCCCCAATCTGGCGCTCGCCGGCGTGCCGTGCCGCCGCCCCCTACGTCATCGCGGGTTAGCTCGCTCCCAAGTTGGACGCCAACTCCGCGTGGGGAACGCGCCCAAGTCTCAAAGTGGCGGGGAGCGCTCCGCGGCCGTAAATCAGAGCCAACTCCCGCCGCCGCCCCCTCACTTGCTTTGTTTCAGCCAAGTCTTCCGACAAAGTAGGCCACTTTACAGCGCACTCGAGAAACACGTCCTCGGTTTCTATTTCAGCGCGTGCTATCTTCCAGTGTTATCCAGGTAAATGACTCTTGGCGACGGAAGTAATTACGGAGTAATTAGTTTAGCCACCAATAGGACGCGTTTCCTCGACTCTGGAACAGTTTTGTAGACGCGAGGTTAGATCGTTCAACTTTCAAGAAATATTCCCTAGTCCCTTCTTCCATCTCTAAGAAGTACAACTCTCACGGTCGGTGGACAAGTATGTTCTAGCGTTTTTCGTCGGCGATAATAGACTGAGGTGACAAAAAGTCGTGGGATAGCGACAAACACATATACAGATAGCTGTAGTACCGCTTGCACACAGCGTAAAAAGGTAGAGCATTCGCGGAAGAGGTATATGTACTCAGGTGATTCGTATTACAAGATATCCGGTGCGGTTATGGCCTCACGATGGGAATTAACAGACATTAATGGCGGAAGGGTAGTTGAAGCTAAGCACTACGAAAATCATTAGGGAATTCAGTACTCTGAGATCCACGGTGTCAAGAGTGTACCGCGAATACCAAATTCCATGCATTACCTCTCACCACGATGGCCTTAAATTAACGACAAGAGAGCGGCGTTTATGTAGAGTTGTCAGTGCTAACAGTCAAGCTACACTACGTGAAATAACCGCAGGAATCAATGTGGGAAGTATGATGAACATGTCAGTAAGAACAGAACTGTGAAATTTTTTCGATAATGGGCTATGGGAGCAGACGATCGACACGAGTGCCTTTGCTAACAGCACGACTTCGCCTGCAGCGCCTCTCCAGGGCTCGTCACCATATCGGTTGGGCCCTAGGCGATTGGAAACCATGGGCTGGTCAAATGAATCCTGATTCCAGTTGGTAAGGACTGATGGTAGGATTCGAGTGTGGCGGAGACTCCACGAAGTCATGGTCCCACTGTGCAAGCTGGTTGTGGCTCTGTAACAGTGCGAGCTGTGTTTACATGGAAAGGGCTGGGTCCTCTGGTCCAACTGAAGCTATCGCTGACTGGAAACGGTTATGTTCCGCTACTTGGAGACCATTTCCAGCCATAACTTCATGGTCCCGAACAACGATGGAATGTTTATGGATGACAATGCGCAATATCAGAACATTCGAGCGAATAATTTGTCACCTAGATCGCCCGATATGCATCCCATTCAACATTTATGGGACATAATTGAGTTGTCAGTTTGCGCACAAAATCCAGCAGCGGCAACACTTTCGCAGTTATGGACGACTATAGAGGCAACGTGGTTCAATATTTCTGTAGGGACCTTCCAGCGACTTGTTGAGTCAATGCCACGACGAGTTGCTGCACTACGGTGGACAAAAGCAGGTTCGGCCTGATGTGAGGAGGTATCCCATGGCTTTTGTCACCTGAATGTATTTTATTTCACTAAATAGACAATAGTAGTGTGCATATATGTTCCTGAAAAAACCGGCAGCGGTAAATAATAAATGGTTAGGATAAGCCCCATGAGGCTATACGCAGGTGATGCTGATATGTTTAGAGATATCGCAAGGCTACAAAATTGTAGCCAAATGGAAGATGATCTACATACGGGCTGTAGATTGGGCTCTGAGCACTATGGGACTTACCTTCTGAGGTCATCAGTTCCCTAGAACTTAGAACTACATAAACCTAACTAACCTAAGGACAGCACATACACTCATGCCCAAGGCAGGATTCGAACCTGCGACCGTAGAAGTTGCGCGGTTCCGGACTGTAGCGCCTAGAACCGCTCGGCCACATCGGCCGGCGGCTGTAGATTATCAGCATGAAAAAATATAACGTAGTGCAGATAAACTGTTGGAAAAATCCATTATTGGGAGCATACCCGATTGCTGATCAACTACTGGAAGCAGTCATATTCTGCAAATATGTGGGAGGATACGAACATACCATTTACAAGTGGAAAAATAGCCGTAGAAAAAGCAGATGTCGGACTGTGATCCATTGGAAGAATGTTCAGAAAGTGTAGTTGACTTACGAAGTAGGTAGTTTCCTCACGTTATGTTAGACGATTAGATTGTGGAAGCAAATCAGAGACACTGGAGCTCCATTGAGGCTTCCAACTATCGTTCTTCCCAAGCATCATTCACGACTGGGGCAGGAAAGGGGGATTAACCCTTTAGACACATAACTTATTTTAGATATGCACTAAAATAAAAGAATCCATGACTGTAGTGTCACATTTCCGTGCATAATCTCATTGGCACACCCACAGAAGATCAGTGTACATTAATGGTAATGCTCCTGATGATGAAAACATGTTGCTGGAATGAGTCGTGCTAATCAATGTCAGTAAATAACAGCAAAAGTTAATTCACAAATAAAAAGGCTTTTAGATCCTCTAGTTATCTGGCCACAATTTCATTAACAAACGGAGTACATTTGAGAGATATTCCATTACGTGATGTTTCGAGATCATCATATCTGATGCAGCTTACAAGCGTGCTTCTGGCAGTTAATTCTAATATTGATTATTCATCGTAATTCTTGGCGATGTAACTGCACGACAATGGACGTACTAATGTCATAATACGAGGAGAAGCTCAGGTATGACTCCATCATTAAAACACAGTTCAATAGTAAAACAGATTTACATTCAAATCAGAGGAAAAGAGCGCGCTAGCATTGTTCATCAAGTTTCACAGTTTAAAATAGGATGAAGGATCACAAAATGAATACCTTCTTACTTTTAGAAAGGCTTTGTGGAGTTCAGAAGTGGCTGCGTGAGAACTGTGAGGGATTAGACTTGATAGTGAATCAAGATGACTTGTTCCCTAGCCTGTATGGGGTAGCATCTGTACTGTGGAGGCGTATTAACCAAAGTACTCTTTATTTTTGGATAGCAACGACAGAGTGAGTCACTGTAATAACGTCTCAGTCCCTTTTATTGGACTTCCTCCTGCGCTAACAACCGAGTATCCTGCTGTCCAGCAAACTGGAAATGATTAATTCATGTTACTCAATTGAAGGACATGTAATTTACTCGCAACGCAAATCTAGTCTCAGAGTCTTCCAGAGGTGTTTTGAGCCAAATTATTGTTCAAAATCTAACAAATGGAGTTGGGTTGATTTGGGGGAAGAGACCAAACAGCGTGGTCATCGGTCTCATAGGATTAGGGAAGGACGTCAGCCGTTCCCTGTCTAAGGGACCATCCCAGCATTTGCCTGAAGCGATGTAGGGAAATCACGGAAAACGTAAATCAGGATGGCCGGACGTAGTGTTGAACCGTTGTCCTCCAGAATGCGAGTCCAGTGTGCTAACCACAGCACCACCTCGCTCGGTGAACAAGTACGGCACCAACTCACACAACGACAAATATTTTTTACCTAACTTCACAAACAGTAAGGCTAAGTACCGTTTCTGTGCCGTATGTAAAAAGAAATAGTCTTTCGGCAACTCATCATCTTATATAACTTAGCGAGACGTATTATTGCTTACTGGGATCTCAACGGACATAAAAATCCTACTAGCATTGAATGCGTGTTCTGAAAAATTATAACTACCTGATAAAAATCTTATCCCATCATCATTACCTTGGGCGAAAGTCTTCTCTGAAACGATACTTTCAAGAATTCTTCTGATGAACTTTAATAAACGACTATCATTTTTTCAGTTCTGCTACTGAGATGTTATTCGTCTGTAAATAAGTGTAGAAATAGTTAAGAATTAACAATAAATCCCTCCCGTTCTTTCTTTCTTTCTTATCTGAGAAATAGTTAAACGTAGTAGACATATATAAATCTTTTGCTTTCTAATTCCTTTCTCGTTTAAATACAATGTCGTAATCAGAATTTTAGATAACTTGTCAGTTGGTCGTAATGCACGGCAAAGACGATCTCTGAATGTCAATGATAATGCGTCATTACTATTAAACTTGGTTACCAACAGTTATTTACTCAAAAGAAACTCTCAGAATACTAATCTCGTTTACTTACTGTTACCTATGTTTCTATATTTTACATTAACTAGCAGATAATGTCAAACAGATTGCCGAGTACGTATTTAGTTTCACTAAATCCGGAATTTACGACCCATTGCTATTTTACATTCAAAGTGAAACTCTTAACTTTGCTTTCTTTAGCACTTACAGATTGCTGTATCCTTTTTGGGAACTTAATCTTTCAGCATATTCAGTTACTGACTGTTTACTATACCCGTTTTCGGTAACTCTCTCTCTCTCTCTGTCTCTCTAGCTGACTTTACCTACGTCAATTTAGCACATTTAATGTAAATTCTACGATACTGAATTCGAAGCTACTGCATCTGTCTACAATGACTACGATTCAGAACAGAATTTTTCCTTTTATATTTCAGTCACGTAGTATAATTTTATTTGAACCTTTCAGTGTGTTTCCATACTGTTTTCTCGACGGAAATTATTGAGTGCCAGCAGCAAACTAATACTCCACAAATCAGTAATACCTTAATCAACAAAAACCCTAAACTCATCCCAGTTTTCACCATGGCAGGTAACAATCAAAGCAAAGCTCAGCCTCTTCAGGCTTTGGCGTGATGCGACGCGCTATAATTCCCTATTTTAAAATAGATCACTCGTCACTTTTCACTCTGCAAGTCTGACTTTAGCTCGGTGTAATTCGTTAATGGTTCCACTGTACTACGTTTTGTGCTGAACATCGGCTACGGGTACAAACTATTTAACTGTCTGTGAGCCAATTCAAACTAACGAGCCCAGTCATGTCCGCCGTATGTGTTAGAGCCTAAAATTCCACAAAAGCGCACTCGAATCTTTTCCTCGCTCGATGCGGTTCAAACAACCTAATCCACCACTGACAAACGAGCAAACTACGCAATAACCTTGGGTTAGCTGTGAGAGACCAAAAAATCGGATACCTTCGTTATCACCACAAAATTCAATTACTTCATCACACGAACACTTAGCTCCAACTGAGCGTTCCACAGCCTAAGTTTTTCACAATTCACTATAATCACCCACAGCACTAAGAATCCAGGAAAAGCTAAGTCCTTCCATTTTTCTGCCAACTCACTGGCTTGACTGTTACTATGAAAACTCATTAGAACATAAATATTTGAAGATCAGCCTAAGGGGGACGGGGGCTGAGGTGGGACAACAACTCTCGCACCAAAGGCAAATCACGGCAGTCTCTTTCCAAAAATATGACTACCGCTCTCGGAAGCCTGCTAAATAACCACGACAGATAATTATTTCATCCGCGCCCAAACCTTGCTGAGCCCGATTGCCTTGGGACGATCCAACTCGCATGACGTCTGCATGTAGACGTACTGTTGAACCCTTCCTTATCGTCAAATATGGGGTGCCAAGGAAACCTGCTTTCTTGGATTGCTAGACAACAATTCGAGCAAATCGTATCACTGAATTTTATTACAAAGGGAAATGATTACAATACTTAGCATTGTGTTAAACAGATGTGTCGCAAGCAAAGGACGACAGACAGAATAAACAATGTGCTTCAGCATATACTGAAGTGGCGCAGTGGTTAGCACACCGGAACGCATTCGGAAGAACGACGGTTAAATCCCGCCTCCGGCCATCCTTTATAGCTGGTCGTTTAACTGGGGGACGACGCCTTGGCTGCCACCAATTTGAAAGGTAACCGATAGCGCGGTTACTGTGTTTATCAGTAGACTCCAGTTCTTCGGCGAATTTAAGTTGAGTATTTTATTATTTGTTCCTGGTGACGCCGAGGAGTCCGTCTTTCCTTCTCCACCGTTCATTTAAGCTTTCACTCAGGCTCGATTTCAGTTGTAGTTTCCCCGCACCTCTGTTGTGCTATTACTTGTCACCGAAATTGTGTAATACATGAAAGAGAAATTATGAGTTTTTTCTGCTGTTATATCTTAAAAGATGTCCTGCTGCTGTTGGAGTTTTTCTCAGTAAACAATTTGTTGTATGTTTCTTAAGATTTATGTAAAGAGGGTTCTAAAATTGTTTATTGTTTGGGGTGGGCTTTGACGACCGTAGACATTTTGTCCGTTCAGTAATGTTTCAGATTCTAGGGCAGTTATGTATATTATTCTGAGGTAACAGAAGTTTGCTATTGCCATGACATTTTTAAATAAAATCTGTTGGAAATTACAAGCCAGAGTCTGAAAGTTGAAGTGTCCTTGAGCGTATGTCCCACGCCTCAATGTCGTTCTATTCGTAAGGCCTTCTTACTACGAAATTGCTTGTAAGCATTAAATGTGGATCGAATAGTCAACGTAATTAATTTTAGGGTAAGGTTTACAAAAGTCGTTTTCCTTTCACTACCCTCACGGGAATGTTTCAATTATTAATGTTAATGATATAATTGACAATGCTGGTGACGTAATAGCCCATTCAATAGATGCCGAAAGAAGTAGAATATAGGGAGTAGGTCATGTAGTCGGAAATTTTAGTGCAGTGGTACTAAGAAGAGCTACGAAGAACTTACTACAAATCCTGACTGTTGAGGGATGACTATGAGGATGAAGATGCGTTTGGAGATCACTTTTGTGCGTTTTTCTTGAATAGCTCTAAACCGTGACCTCTACTGGAAACGTCTCCCAGTATAAAATTTAACTTCGTTTAATTTCCTACAAAAAGTTCCTACTCATTTTTTTTCGGTAGAACTAACAGCTTACGCGTAGCGGGCAATAAAATTTGAGAACCTCGCAGATGGTTGTTGAAGGTCACGAATAACACTGAGGGTTGCATAGAACAATATCGATAGGGGCAGATAAACCACCCTGTGTATTAATTAAACTGGGAGATAAAATTTCGTTTTTGCTCTGAATATTTATCGGTGTTACGCTGGACAGTACGTTTATAACGTTGAAGCTACGTCGCAAAAAAGTGGACCCAATTATCAAACAGTGCCACAAAAAGTGTGTTTATTCGCAGTAACGACGTTTTATCTAGTACTCAATGTGAAGGCACTAAATAATATTCTATAATAAATTATCTTATACAAAGATCATATATGAATTTAATTTAGTTTCTTGAATTTGGGTTATTATGATTATAATGAAAGTCACCTCTTACTTGTCGTACTATAAACTTCTTGCTTCAGAGCTGGAACTTTCTGGAAAAGTCCCAAAAGAGGAGAATATCGAGGAGTAAGTGTAGAAAATTTTTCTGCTATTAATCGGCTGGGCATTTAGCCGTCTGTGCACCATGACCACACCGGCGGTTTCATTTGTCGCTATCGATGTGAGCAATGCGCAACCTAATATGTTGGTTGGACTCGTTATGTCATCATAGGGGTAAGTCATGCACAATGAGTTTAAAACATATTTTCACCATGTAATTGACGCATACTCTTTTAAATAAAAGGACAATTCAGCGAATAATCTACAGGGTATTTCAGAGTCTTTGCATCAAACGTCTAGAGGAAACAGATCACATCACGGGGAACAACTTTTGTTACTGGTAAAATGTTTGCTGATTCTTTCCGGAGACACTAGACGTCTTTTATTGTTGATTCTGACCCAGAGAGGTGGCAGGGCTCCAATCATCTGCTCACTGTGAAAGGGGGTAGACCAAGAAAAATTAAAGGTCTTAATTCGCTTCGAAAAGATCTTTCTCCGCATACAGAGCTGTTCCTTCAGGGTTTATTCTTGAAAGTCAGTCTGTTGAATTACTGAGGTTGGTAGTATGCAGAAGCAGCACCCGTTTTCAGTAAACGCTGTTAGTTCGATGAACTCGTCATCCCAGGCAGCCGAATGCAATAAAATGACGACCAGCGTCGCTGGGAGTTGTCAGCAAACATTCAGCCTCTAACTAAAGTGGTTTCCCACGTGATCTATCACCTTTAGACTATTGATGCAAAGACTTCGAAATATATAAATGTGTGAAATGACTGGAAAGATGCTGGCGAAACCAGCGTATTATAGTTTAAATGATAAAAATGTTTAATGAATAATATTCTCTCTTTCTTTTTTTTTATTGACGGTGTTCTATTTTACTTGCTTTTCTTTTTCTGTATTGTTATTTCATCCACCCCGCGTACCCCCCCCCCTCCACCCCCACCGTGTAATATTAGTAATTTTCGCCTCACAAACATTAATATACGCTCAATAGTAAACGCCTGATGGCCTAAAGTTATCGAACAATTGTAAAGTAAAAGAAATGAACCACCGCATAACAGCGACAGAATCTATTATTCTTTATCTTTGCCGTTCTTGCGCGGTGCCAGTAAATTTCTATGTACATGTATCGATTAGTGGTATAAAAAAGAATTCTGTTGTTTCAAGACAAATGAGATTTTGGCGCCTCACCTTTTACTGTTTGTATTCCAGGAGAGGCGGACGCGGACTTGCTGCGTTCCGCAACTGTATTTTATATTCTATGTGTAAATATTGAGTGAAAATGCTAAATGTTATTTCTTTTTCAATCAGAAAGCATGTAGTTTCTGGTAACTGATTACGAACAGACAGCATCAAGAGGACATTTTGACTGTTATGTATAGAGTATTTAACCACTATGGTCATCTATTGTAATTTAATATGAAAAGGTACGTCGCATTAAAAAAAAACCTGTGTTAAAGATAAGTGTGCTTATTTTCGTAAATTAACCTTGATGATTCCATCTCCTCATTTACTTGAATTATAATTATTTTGTGTTACTTCATCACCAGAAAATACGATCACGCTGATGGGCCGAACGCAGCATGAGGCAGAAGGAACATTATCGCTTTCCTATTATTTCTGAACCAACTTTTTTGTGTAGTGTTGCTTTTCTTTTAAAGTCTATAAATCTTCTGGTACCTTAGTGTTGATCCGGTTATGACTACATCACGACTATAAAAATGCACAGAAATGATAATGTTTCTTCCGAACGATCTCAAATATATATATCAATATGCTGCTCTTATTCAGGTATTTAATAGTCAACGTATGTTATTATAATAGCGTAATAAATCCCTGATTCTGTTGCCAAGTGGCCCACCAAAATATTCACTTTTTCGACATTGAAAAAAAAAGGAACAATTCTTTTTATTTTCGTCTCCCAAGAGCAACGCTACACTTGGCGCCCGAACAGGGACTTGATCAAAAATCATTTCATGTATGTGTTTAAAAATTTTTCAGTGCTTGTTCTAATACCTGTTTCATTTTTTCATGTGGATGCAATTCAACCGAGAAAGAGAAGTGGGAAAACCTTTTAATAAATTCAGAAGAACGATTGATGGAATTACCAAAACACGCGAGTATTCATCCATATCACCATCAAGATAGCCATAGTAAGTGAAATTTTTATACGCAGTAGCCAAGCTTTCGTAGTGACGTAGCGTCTTTCGAGTTGATCAGAACGTAAACCAGTCTTTCCTTGCCTTGAAACAGCTTTATTTCAATTTGTCCATAGTCCATTCTTATGTAGTTAAATTCAGTGAAAGTGTACCATTGTTGTCAGTGCATAAAAAAATTACGATATGGCGGATAACTACGCTCAAAACTGGTAAAACGTGTGATATTTCATTTGTTTGTAATTAGTAGGAACCATCTTGTCTTCTTGGCGTACATGAACGTCAGTTGTTACCCAGAGTTAAAATTTCATCTTAGGTCCCAGTAAGCCATAGCACTACGTCACAGACAAACGACTGACGGCAGTGACAAACAGTATCTGTAGCATTTTGATGTTTGACAAATTTATTTTTATTTAGCGTATGGAAAGTACAAATCACGTATGAAAAATCTAAAAGTACATAAACAGTTACAATATCACAAACAAACATCTAGGTTAGAAATATAATCGATTGCACTGTTAGTCGCATCCATGAAGTCCCTTGTTGGCCCAGGGTAGGCCCTCAGAGGGCATTCTACCACGATATGGTGAATTGTCTGCCTGTCAGCGCCGCAGTCGCACTGTGGTGATGGCACTATGCTCCATTTGTACAAGGAGTCCGCACAACGGCCGTGGCTCGTCCTGATCCTGTTAAGGGTAGACCAGATTTTGCGGGGCAAGTCAAAGCCCCGAGGTCTGTTAGATGTTCCCAATAAGGTGTTAACCTGAGGCGGTGTCTTTTCCTCCCATTCTTCTCTCCAGCGGTCCTCAAGAATAAAAGCATTCTTTACCAGATCTTTGGCACTTGCGAGAGGGGGGTGTCTGGATTTCAATCTATTTTGCTCAATTCCATTACTCAGGGTGTGGATAGGAAGATCTGGGCTATTTTGGATTTTTCGACACTCCCTGACAAGTGCGTGTTCTCTGCGCAAATGTGGCGGCGGGATATGGCTCAATACAGGCAGCCATTGGACAGGAGTTGACCTGATCGTTCCAGAGATAATCCTCATCGTTTGGTTCAAGACTGCATCCACCTTCTTGACGTGAGCACTATTTAACCATATTGGGGAACAGTACTCTGCTGCAGAATAGACAAGTCCTAGTGCAGAGCTACGCAGAACGGAGGCAGTGGACCCCCAACTAGTGCCACAAAGCATTTGGACAATGTTGTTTCTAGTTCTGACTTTTTCAGCAGTGTTTACAAGGTGTTGTTTATAGCTCAATGTTCTATCGAGTGTCACGCCCAGATACTTTGGTGTTCTATTATATGGAAGAATGCCGCCATCAAAGCGGATCTTGAGCTCTTTGTTTGCTAATTTGTTATTCAGGTGGAAACAAGTGGCCTCTGTTTTGGATGGGCTGGGTTGGAGCCTCCAGTCACGGAAGTATTTTCCTAGAGTGGTCAAATCGCTGGATAGTGTGATCTCAGTTTCCTCCATCACTCGGTGTTGTGTGGCCAAGGCCCAGTCGTCCGCGTATCCGAACATTTTGGATCTCGTCCTAGGCATATCGGCTATATACATGCTGAAAAGCAGTGGAGCCAGTACTGAACCTTGGGGCAGGCCATTATTAAGTTTCATGAATTTACTTCTGTTGTTACCGATGACAACCTGGAATGGTCTATTGCAGAGCATTTCGTTGATAAGGTTAGCCGTTTTTAGACATGGCACGATGCGGAGGAGCTTATAAATCAGGCCCTGTCTCCAGACAGTGTCGAACGCCGCCGTCAGGTCAACAAATACCACTGATGTTTTTTGCTGTCTTTGGAAGCCCGCCTCGATGTAGGTCGTTAGAGCGATGACCTGATCCGTGCAGCTTCTTTTCGGCCGGAAGCCCGCCTGTTCTACCGGTACAGCCTCCAGGATGACTTCGCTCATTCTGTTGTACATAAGTCTCTCCAGTAATTTATAGATCATGCTGAGTAAGGCGATTGGGCGGTAGCTCTGAGGTTGGTCACTCGGTTTGCCCGGTTTTAATATGGCAACAATTTTAGCCTTTTTGAGAGTGTGCGGAATTTTTCCAGTTTGCAACACGTTAGAGAAGAATCGCGCAAGCCATAATCTTGCAAATTTACCACAGTGGAGCAGAAATTCTGGGTGAATCCCATCAAACCCTGGGGCCTTTCCTGGTTTTATATCGTTCAGGGCCATATTTAACTCTTCAACTGAAAAGGGTTGGGAATAAGATGTATTGCTCTCTGCTGTCGATTTTAGCTCTTTAAGCTCCTTTTTAATTTTTATAGTATGGGCTCGTTCCTTTGGGGCCCTGGACGTCTTGCTGATGTGAACCGCAACTGTATTTGGGGACATAGCGCTGGTCATTCGCAGATTTTTACCTCCATCTCCAAGTCTCCGAAGCAAAGACCACGCCCTTCTGCTTGATCTTGTAAAATCCATTTGTTCCACGGTCTCCATCCACTTAGCACGCCTGGCCGCGTCTAGGCTATGTAATAGATCGTCTGCAATTTCTTTATCCCCATTGTCCAGAAACTGTCTATAAAGCCGTTCACTTTCCTCGCTCCATCCTGGCACATATTCGTTTCTGAATCCTCTGGGCATACTAACTTTAGCTGAGCTGATGACGGCTCCAACAAATCTTTCGTAGTTCTTATACGTTGGGGGTATCCATCCAAGGCATTTATCAAGTTTCTCCGAGAAAGCAGCCCAATCTGCCCTCCCAAAGTTCCATCTAGGACGAGGATAAGAGGATATCAGGGGAATAGTAAGACCTATTTCTAAGAGCACTGGACGATGCTGAGAGTGGGGGAAATCCTCAAGTACCCTGCGAGAGACAGGCAGGGGTTTGTTGTTCTTGTCAGTTGTAACAAAACTGAGGTCAGGGCAGGTCTCAGTTAGCCAAGCGGCTGATTTAAATGTACCTCGGTCTTTGGCGTCAAAGATTAGTTGAGTATTATGATCTTCTGTCCATTTCACCAGGTCTTCGCCGTTTTGTTCAGATATTCGATATTTCCACAGTTCATGGTGGCTATTAAAGTCACCCACGTATATTGCTGGGTGAGGCAGGATTTGAAGGGCTTGTGGGGGCCACGATTGCCCTGGAGGCTTGTATATATTATTTATTGTGACTTCACCCACTTTTATAATGACTTCGTGAATCTCGTTTGTGGTAGATGTTGATACGAGAGCCACTTCTTCGATATTTCTCCTGACGTATGTTGCCGTGCCATAATGTCTGTGGTGTATGGCGCCTATTAGGTCATAGCCAGATATTATGCCCCTTGATCTTAGCTGCTCGTCATTTTCAGTATGCGTCTCCTGAATTGCGACTACGTCAATGTCGTTCTTTGTTAAAACTTTATGCAAGTACATGCATTTGGCTCTACTTATGCCTTCAATATTCAGGTGGCAGACTCGAATCAGCAATCCGAGTTCTCTAGTCAAAGGGTTCGTTTTGCTAGAATTCATCGTGATTTGCCGTGACCAGGAGATCAACTAAGGATTATCTGGTCGCCTGTACTTTGCTAGTTCATTTAGCGTTACCCAGGGTGCACGTGTAGTATTCTACTACGGACGCGAACTAGCTTTACACCCCATTTGACAAATAATTCATGAACATGGCTGACGGTAAACAGCGCACACAAACAAAACCAGACGACAGCGGTGATGCGAATGGACCTCACTATCCATTACGATCACGCGCGATAGGCACACGAGCGGAGGCAGAAGCAGCCTCGACCGAAGTTTTAGAAGCCGGTCCTAGTGTGCAAACTATTCCCGCTTTTGAAAAAAATGACTTGGCCGTAATGATCGAAGCAATAATGGAACGCAAGTTCGAAAGCCAAAAACAGGAAAGATTAGATGAAAAGGTCCGCGAAGAAAAAGAGAAGGCCGAAAGACGGCATAATAAAAATCAGGTCCTTACAAATCTGTGCAACTCAGTAAAAGCAGACATAAATTCAGTAAAAACAGAAATAAATTCGGTAAAAAGAGATCTGCAAACGGAGATAAATGACTGTCCAAAGCCAAATCAATAGTCAGATCACGACCATGAGGCTAGACATTGACACACAAGTAGAGTCAAAAATAGAGGATATTTCAAAACGGTTAGATAAGAAAATCGAAGCAGCCAAGGGAGAGATAAATTCAAAAGTGATGGAATACCAAAAACAAGCTGCGACCTTAAAAGAAGATTATACTGCAATCTCTGATGAGGTCAAAGGAGTTAAAACCGCAGTAGACACGATCGAGAATGTTGTTGATGATCTTTCCAAACAGATTGAGACTCTTAATGTAGAGGATCAAATAAAGAATACTGTTAAGGCACATGCTGAAGCATTGTCTGATCACTACCAAGAGTGGATTAAAAACAAAGACGGATTCATAGAAAACAATATCAAGAAAGAACTCAGGGAAACTGTCAAAAACGTGACCTTTGAAATATTGGCAGCCCCTGGAAAAGCAGGAGACACGGTAATGTCAGAATTAGGCCAGATAAGACGAACGTTAGCTCAAGATTTACCTGAATGGCGTCAACAGATAGTTGATGAAGTTCGTACACTAAAATGTCAAGTTGAAAATTCTCCACCTCCCGTGTCAGGAGAGTGGAATAATTCACCACGATGTAATGAACAACAGCAGGTACATTACCGTTCACCATTTGATAACGCTCAAACTCATAGTTCTATAGAAGCACAATTTAACCGGAGTACCAGCCCACCCACTTTTGTCAGTTTGATGAAGGAGGAAAGCGTGATCAAACATTGTGTTTTTCCGACCTTTCACCCACAGAAAAGAGAAATTCATCCTATAGTGTTCCTCCGAAATTTTTCAGGAATCTTCCCGAGTAGCTGGAGTGATCGCCAGCGAATTCAATTCGTTAGTGGATTTATCGTAGGCGATGCTGCCTTATGGGGAACCGAAATGGTCGACTCTTGTAAGAGTTACAAAGAGTTTGAACATATGTTTTTAGCTAAATTCTGGAGTTCTGGTGTGCAGCAGCGCCTGAGAAAAGAGGTTTACAACGCCGAAATGTTTAACAGTAAGCGCGGTAGTTTGAGAAGATATTTTGAAAAATATTTAACGAAAATCAAGTTCTGGGATTCGCCGATCACCGCCAAAGACGTTATTATGATTCTGAAAACTAAGCTACCGATTGCGATCAAATAAAATTTAGTAAACGTGTCTGAGGACGATACGGACACTTTACTATCTGTGTTAGACTCGTTAGATCTGATTTACGAGGACGCTAGAGTTGATGTTGGCAACGCCCACTTCAGTGCAGGCGGCCAGCATAATACAGAATACGCAGGCAACAATGGTGGCCGAGCGAAAGCGCGTCACAGCGACAGCCAGTACCAACCCCACAACGGTTTCAAAAATAAACACACTACGTACTCCAACAGCAAATACAAAAATAAGTACAATAACGGCCAGAGATACAATCCAATATATAATTCGTCACCACCTCAGTACGAAAATGCACATTATAACACACAGCCCCAGCAATGTGGAAACACGCAACCGACAACGGTAATTATCAAAACGATCAGTCTTACGATTCAAATCGTCAGTGGAAAAGAAATAAATGGCATAATCAAGGTGGAGACCAATGTACACCTTTCAGTAACGGTTACAATCAACACAAGCCGCAGCAAAATACCTTTCAGCCACAAAATATACACTTCACGCAACAAGCGAACGGACCTTTGGGAAGTCTGAAGCCTAAACGCCCGCATAATACGCAAATTTATTATGCGCAAGCGAATACGCCTGGACAACAAGATCCATTTCAAACCGAGTTCGTACCACAAAACCAACACCAGTTCCAGACGGAAGAAACTTTAAGAAATATAAATCAGCAGGAAAGTAAGCGTCGAGCGGAAAATTAAAAGCAGCACCTTTGAGCCTCCTAGGGGATGCTGCAGGTTTGAATGGAGGCACCCTGTCCCTTAGTCCACACGAAATTAAAGCAATTTGGTATGACAAAGAGACAAACTTACGGGATGATCTAGTAGCAGACACTGAGACGAAAGACAATGATGACGTATGGGACGAACAAGTTCAAGCGTCCATAAGAGTATCAATTGCCAACATACCAGTAACAGCCATTGTAGATACAGGAGCTAACATAAATGTCTTATCTTTATGTTTATTTAAGCAAATATCCTCTGTATGCAAAGTTTTATCACTTCCAATTCAAGGTTGCACCGTATCGGGAGCAATTGGCCCACTAACACAACGTGTAAATCTTCAGATTCAGCTTCAAATCCAGATAGTCTATTTCAGTAACGTGCATTTTTCTTATTGTTAAAAAAAACCTCTCAGTGCCATGTATCCTGAGTATGGAATTCTTGAGGCAGACGAAAGCTAAAATTGACATCGAGTGTGGAATCTGTACTCTAGTAGCGAGCCAGCAACAAGTAACTGTAAATTTGTTAAGAAGTAAGGTGAAGACAAACTTTGGGGTGCTTCAAATAGCAGTACGGCCATGGACTAAAAGACAACAGTACAGTCAGACAGAAGACATGACAGATCTTGAAAGTGTTAATGACGATGACTATAAAGACCTAATTCCCGGTCAGAATGAATTATACGGTAAAGCTGGTGAGTCCATTGAATTATCCAAACAACAGAAGAATGAGCTTTACAACTTGTTAACAGATTACGTTCAAGTATTTTCTAAGAAACCTGGACTAATAAAAGGCTTTGAATATCGAATGGATGTCCTGCCCCATTCAACCTACTGTAGAACAAGCTATTCCATTCCATATGCGGGACGCGAAGCTGTCAAGTGCGAGATCAGGAAAATGTTACGCTGGAATGTGATAGAAGTATCTCATTCACCTTATTCGAGTCCTTTATTGTCTGTGCTAAAATCAGATGGTAGCGTAAGGCTAGTCCTAGATGCAAGACTAATCAATAAAATTATAGTACCCATAAGAACGAGACCAGAGGCTCTTGAAGAGCATCTGCATAAGTTTCTTGGAGTTAGTTATTAGTCAGGACTCACTTTAAACCATCCCTGTTGTTAAAGAAGAATTGTAAGTAGTGCAACACATTTATGAAGGTCCCTTTGTGATAATGAGGAAACCACACATTGGTAGCTATTTGTTATCTGACCCTGCCACGAATAAAATCAAAGGATTGTTCCACCATCATGATTTAAGAAAATTTTATAACGCCAGGAATTAAGTTAATTTAAGCTGTAAGAAAATTCTAAGGTATTGGAGATCAGGATTAACCAATGAGTAACAAGAACGGAACTGAACTGACTACGGACGTTAACCGGTGCTAAAAGGAAACCTTATGTATTAAAACAACGCGTCTGGAAAATAAAATACAGAATAAGTTGTAGACAAGTATTTACATGAATAATCTTTATGCAAACAGGAGGACATGTCCTAGAGGCGATTTTCAGTTTTAGTTATAAGTTAGTATGTAAGAAAAATGATGTACTCGAGAGGTATTAATTAGCCCCGAGGTACTAAAATGAGGAAAGAGGAAGGAGCGAATAATGCACTTCTCTCGCTAAATAGTAATTTGAGAATGAGCAGGAAGGAGCGAATAATGCACTTCTCTCACTAAATAGTAATATGAAAATGATGATTATATGTGCTTAGTATTAGTAAGTGAAATTTAATCGAGGACAAACTAATGACCTGTTTTAAAAGGAAATACTTAAACGTCCAGACAAAAGAGGAAAGTTGTGTGAAAAGATTCTATTCCATGAGGTTATTCCCTATTTTCAAATGTGACGTAAATAAGGCACCACCTGTTAGCGCAAAACAGTCGGTAGATTTAACTTGTAAGTTCCAGCACAGTGCTGTGCCAGCGATGAAATAACATCTCTTTGAAGTAAACAGATATCTAGGATTAAGCATGAACAGATTGATAACGCAGTGCAATTGTTTAAAAATGCCTGACGTTAACCTTAAGTAAAAGCGTGATGGAATAAAAAGGAAGTTTTATTATATAACGCAAAGTAAGATGGTTCCAGACTATAAACAAGCTGAGTAAAAGAACATATGAGTAACATGGTTTATTATGGCAACTTCACGGTACTATTGAGCATTAGCGATACAGCAAATTCACAAGCCAGCAGCAAATAGAATAAGAATCTCGCCCAAGCTTCACAGGTCGCGACAGCAGCAAACAACAACACTCTAGTGAGAGGCTTATATATACAAATGATAATTAATACCCAAATGCGTAATGCATAAACTTGACTTAGTCTAAGAAATGAACAAAAGAGTAGTAAGCAAGCTGCAGCAAGATACATATTAGATATAAATGCTTGAAGTGATAGATTTTATTTTAAGTGCGCACTGCAATATTTATTGTTTTCTCTGTGATTATTGAATCCCTTTCCTAAGTGCAAATCCTTTAAGATCCTTGATCCTATCCACTCCTCAGGATCAACTTGTAAAGATGCACGTGTGCTTAGGAAGTGAGGCACTACATATAAAAATGAGTAGGTTCGCGACGCGCATATTGCTTCTGTAATGCGTAATGTAAATCAAATTTTCGACCTGGTTGAGGAGTAATTTAAATTCTGTCGACGATCTGCGAGTAGGCCCGCTTTGCCCACTTTTCTTTTTCGACTGTTTGTATTTCTACACGAAATTCAGAGGCGGAATTTCTATTTTCAAATCTGTCCTCGAACTTTCTTTAAAGACAAGCACATACGAGATAAACTTTTGACATAAATGAAGCTCCCCTCACAAGTCACTAAATAAGACGAGCACTAAAAAAAAAAATGTATTGAGATTACAAAATTAATAAGCAAGCGTGATAAAGATTACTATGAATGAAATTAATTTGTAAAGGAGATTGGAATGGATTTGGTCAAAGAAAAAGGACTTATAATAGCCTACCTGTGACAGTAGGCATAAATAAAAAAAAAGACTAATTAAGAAACAATTGTTTTGATTCAAAGTGGTCAATTAGATTATCTCTCGATTTAAATGAACTCTTGTAAATATTAGTATGTAAATCAACTTGTAAACACCGTGTGATGTTATGAAGCGAGAATTTCTTTTAATACAGCGTTCACGCAGACGCTCACAACAGTGCAAGTGAAGTTTTAAAGTTCGACGATTTTCAGTGGCAGTATTCTACTGCACCATATGTGTGAAAAATTCGTTGATGTGTGCAGTGTGTAATAATCAGTGTCATTCCACACATGCAGTTGCAGTGGCAGCTACCACTTACCTGTGAATCCGTAACTCGATAGTGGACAGGAAGTGATGTGAGGCAGTTTCGGTGGCAGAAGCTCCCTCCAGCAATCTGAAAAGCACAAAGCCACGATCCGCCGAACAAAAGCGCCGCACGGCACCTCAAGCGCGAAATCAACGCTCTGCAAGAAAGCTCCGGTCACGTGCGCGCGCACAGACTGAATTTCAAGATTTCTCGCAACAGTGGAAGCGGACAGCCACCACGTGACGAAATAATGTAAACGTTCAACCGCCAACACAGTTGCTGTGCGGTGCATTCTGTAGCAAAAATATTCACACCCAGTACTGAAAACATTTTGTATGTATCATAAACCTTCCGAGAGACTCTAAGATAGAGAAGGTAACGTAATTATTATAATGACTGATTGTACACAGAGACAAGTCACAAGGTCACCTCTGAACACTGTTGAAATGTAAACTTTAATGAGAGGTCACGATACGAATGAAAATAAGCACACGGAAATACGTCAAAGGATCCCATCCTCCTATATCCCATCCCACATGTATATAAAATTAGTTTTGTAAGCTATTCTAATATAAGATATTTTATCTGTTTCATATGTGAAATAATTCGGAGAACCACACTCGTGCCCTGAAAGTGAAAGATATGGACTTCCTTGTCGAAGCCATCACCAGTGGCCGCTCTACAATCCAAGTCTATCATAAATAGTGTATGTGCGACGAAAATAAATGTATAATTAAGTGCGACGACGGACAAGGCAATCAATCGACAAGACGATGACAATATAATGAATACTGTCAAAACAGAAAGTTGTGTACCAGTTGTGATAGTCAAATTACTTTTGCAACGATGAAAAATGAAGTGTGACTCTATTTCCCTATAAATTTTTAAATATGTGTGCTTATAGCCTTAATTTTAAGAATCATCAAGATAGACTGAATCCATACAAACACTGATAGAAACACAGAACAAATTCACAATGATCCACCGTCAGTAATTACAAATTGAAACGTTAATTCTTTTATTATAGAATGAATATGAAATGAAACTTTTAATAACCTGTATGTTACACCCGAAAATTACAAATATTCCAATGGGCATGAGGATGAAAGTAATACATTCGGTATTCCTTCCTTCCTCATGGGAGGCAGTGTAACATTAGTAATTTTCGCCCCACAAACATTAATATACGCTCAATAGTAAACGCCTGATGGCCTAAAGATATCGAACAATTGTAAAGTAAAAGAAATGAACCATCGCATTACAGCGACAGAATCTATTATTCTGTATCTTTGCCGTTCTTGCGCGGTGCCAGTAAATTTCTATGTACATGTATCGATTAATGGTATAAAAAAGAATTCTGTTGTTTCAAGACAAATGAGGCTTTTGGCGCCTTACCTTTTACTGTTTGTATTCCAGGAGAGGCGGACGAGGACTTGCTGCGTTCCGCAACTGTATTTTATACTCTATGTGTAAATAATGAGTGAAAATGTTAAATGTTATTTCCTTTTCAATCAGAAAGCATGTAGTTTCTGGTAACTGATTACGAACAGACAGCATCAAGAGGACATTTTGACTGTTATGTATAGAGTATTTAACCACTATGGTCATCTATTGTAATTTAATACGAAAAGGTGCGTCGCATTAAAAAATAAAACCTGTGTTAAAGATAAGTGTGCTTATTTTCGTAAATTAACCTTGATGATTCCATCTCCTCATTTACTTGAATTATAATTATTTTGTGTTACTTCATCACCAGAAATTACGATCACGCTGATGGGCCGAACGCAGCATGAGGCAGAAGGAACATTATCGCTTTCCTATTATTTCTGAACCAACTTTTTTGTGTAGTGTTGCTTTTCTTTTAAAGTCTATAAATCTTCTGGTCCCTTAGTATTAATCCGGGTATGACTACATCGCGACTATAAAAATGCACAGAAATGATAATGTTTCTTCCGAACGATCTCAAATATATATATCAATATGCTGCTCTTATTCAGGTATTTAATGTTCAACGTATGTTATTATAATAGCGTAATAAATCCCTGATTCTGTTGCCAAGTGGCCCACCAAAATATTCACTTTTTCGACATTGAAAAAAAAAGTAACAATTCTTTTTATTTTCGTCCCCCAAGAGCAACGCTACAACCCGCACTGCCTCCAACGGGTGGAGGGTGGGCTGTCACGGGATACAATGCGCCGCTCTTCAGCCATATGAGACGAAAAGTTTTTTTTAAAAAAAAGAAAAAAAATGTGATAGCTGGTCAAGGCGACTGACCAAAGAAATGTTTTGTAGAACGAAATGACAGATCTTCAGTTGCGTAAGTTAAAATATAAAACGTTGATTCGTTGCTTAGTTAAAATATAGACAAAGATGAACAGAAAATGAATATGGCACACGAGGATATAAAAACAGACAGACAGTTGAATTAATAAAAACGGAAAGGTCGATTTGTGACTGGTTAAAAGAGATACTTAGGCATCTGAAGATTTATGGATGTAGATTGCCATGGAGAAGGGTATCTTGTAAATGTAGCATAGAAAGTTAGTGCATAGGAGAGGGTTTGTGTGGGTGGATTTTTGGATGAGGGAAGGGGGGAGCGTGGGGCGGGGGTAATGTAGGATATTGGGATGTATTAAAAATGGAAGAGCAGGCTGGGGAATATTATAAGTTGCTAAAGGATGTAGGGTGGGGTGCATAAGTTGATCCGAAAGGCTAGGCGTTTGAGAATCTATAGGGCGTAGTTAGAGGAGGGAGGAGTGGAAGTCGTTGGCAAATTGGCATACCAGGGGATGGGTCGGGTTAGGGCTTTGTATGTGTGAAGGATGATGGAAGGTTCCAATACACATGTTTGGCAGGTTAGAAGTGCTAGTAATTTCTACTGTGGGTTTACTGTTAGTTGGCAATCAAGTGTTAGACCGAGGTATTTTAGTGTGTTAGTTAACGGCATAGGACGGTCGCAAATGGTAAGGTAAAAGTCGTGGGATGGAATAAGCAGGATGTTCGCCCTACTGTTATTGCCTGCATTTTTGTAGGGCTGATTTTGAGGTGCCACTGGTTGCAGCAACAGGTGATCAGATTGAGAAGAAGCAGGAGGGATCGTTGGGATATCTGGAGGGTAGGGTAGAAGGTGAGGAAGGTGGTGTCATTGGCATACTGAGGGAGATAGAGGAAGGGGCTACAGCATATCGGCTGTGCAGAAGACATGCAGGAGAGGCGAAAGGACAGAACTTTGGGAAACACTTGTACTGAGACGCAAGATACAGTAGTTGGTGTTGTGACGTAAGATTGGCGATTTGAGAGAAAGGAACCAATGAGGCGGACATAAGTCAGGGAAAGATGCCTTGGTGTGAAACTCAAAGAAAAGCCCACAATGCCTTTCTCAAGATCCAGAGAGACAAAATGGCGAATTTGCGGTTGCTGACTTGGTTGGATAGGAAATGGGTAATGTACAGGAGTCGGACATCAGAGGAAAAACTAAAATGGAAGCCACATTGATGGACAGGAATTGGTAAGTGTTGTAAGTATTTATGGATACTTTATGATAGGACCAAGGAACTTGCTAAACAAGGAGGTGAGGCTGGTGGGACAATAGGTGGGGGCGTCAACTCCACCCTACACCTTCTAGCTGGCGGGAAAATGATACTATCTTTATTCCTTTTGGCAGAAAATTCTTCCACCATGTGGCCACTGCCTTAAGGCGGCGATACTAGATAACACAAAAGGGAAATTAGCTAGCATAAAGCTGCCCATCCGGAGGATGCTCCAGATGGCTAGTTCAAAAGTCACGCTTTTTGCTGTTTCTCTGCCAACCCGCGTAAGGCTGCAGACCCCAACAGGCCAATTGCAATATGCTGCACAGCCTTGATGTGGCGCCCTTTAGCACAAAAGGGGAATTTACAGGTATAACCCCGCCCATCCGGAGAACGGTCCAGATTAGCACTCGGCTTTCCATCATCTGGCAGCCGCTTTAAGGCGACGCTCCTACACCAACGCAGGAGTGTATATAGTCAACCAAACAATAAGAGATAAACGGACGGGTGCCTCAAGTGCAACTTGTTCGTCTAAAATATAGCGACGGAGCCGCACACGCCGCGCCCCCCGGACACAGAGCGGCTGTGTCCGACGACCACTATAGCAGACACGAGCCCCTTCCCGTCGCAGCAGCAGCCCGTCGTTCGGCAACGGAGAACAAATTTGACGTCAACGCATCTATAATCAAGCATCTATTAAAAAAAGCAAAACACTTTTGTGATCATAATAAACGTCCTCTTTCCACGAAAATAGGTAAGGTCCATTTTATTTTAGTTTTGTAAGCAAAATCGCTATACTTTTTACGTTTGACTGCAGTCGCATCTCATTATTTTGTGACGTCCAGCGAAGTGTACCTGAACACAAACGATCAGCAGAGAGATGCCCACCGTGGTCAAAATCAGGAAAAAGAAAACTTCGACTATTTTGATGCGAAAACTACCAATCACCGCAGAATGTCCTCGATAATTCGAAACCGTCATTAGAGTAAAGAAATGCGAGAATTTAAAATCCAAAGTAATTAAATCAGTATTACGCAGTTTCCTTCAGCTTGTTGAACAAATTACGCGACCTGAGAGCGTCTCTCGCGTTCACTATCTGCAAATAGACTCTCATACATTTGTGTATTACAAACATTTCAGACAATCATTCACACCATTGGCACACATGTCGAAAAAAAAAAAACACATTCATTTAACGTTCGACAACAAGAAGCTATAATTCAAGAGAGCGTAGCTGTTTTGTACACTATAATAGGTCTCTTTTCTCCAGTCTGATGTTGTATCAAACTAGCGTTTACGAAACAAATCATGAGAGCCTATCTCGCACTGTGTAGGTGGGAGATTGGAATTTCGTTAAAATATGGACGGAGGACGATGGAGGAAGGACGATGATTTTGCGACACATCTCCAAACTACATACAGGTAGGCCAAAGGAGATCTGTGTCTCTCAGGGTGCAGTCATGTCTATCACCCAAACATATGTGGCGATCGTATTAAATATGCAGGTATTGGTTCATTGGAGCAGGTGGTTCGTGATCGCAGTTGCTTCCACAGACCGGTGTATAGTTTCATCACCTGTACTGTAGGATGATCATATCCAGCAGACTATCAGTCACACGAGAGGTTTCCTATTCCTGTATTGCTCCTTCATAAGCAGTCTAATACATTGTTTTTTCGGTTGTAACACACCCAGTCAGTGTACACCGCCATACACTTTGTTCTTTGTACCACGACTTAGAGACCCGTGTCAACTGCTGCTAAGCCGACATTAACACGCTTCAGTCCTCTGGCTCTCACAGAAAGCTGAACATCGCATGGCATAAACCATATAGCTACCACACCACAGGCAGGTAGAAATAAAACACAGACGCCATGGTTCTGATTGACAAAAATATGGAAGACATCGCAACATATGGGAACTGGAAGAGTTTGCAGTATTGTAGAGCACTTCCAACAACTATTCGAATGTGATTACCTGTACAGTTAATCTCATCTTCCCATCGAAAGGTAGGCCAAACGTAACTAATAAAAAGTCTCAATAGCAGGCTAGCCTACTCGGTAGTAGAAGCGATATTTCCAGGCCGCCTGCTCTTGATGAACTGGGCGAAATCAAGGCAGCACTCCCTGAACTCCACAGAGTCAGCCAGAGGGCGCTGTGGTCGACGCAGTTAGTCTTCTCTTGTAGTGCAAACTTACGAGAGCGTGCACTTACGTTGTGGCATCGTAATTATCGACGCCACACGAGAAGCATTGTTCCGTCATTTTGCGCTCATATAGGTACGGAAAGGGGGTCACTTTACTTTCAACTACCTAGTTTCAACTACTTTTCAAGGTCATTCGACTACCCACTTCCCACAACTTAAATATTTGCCCATGGGTCATTGTACCTCGGAAATGTCTTATGAATTTTGGTAGGTTAACGGATAAGACAAGCAAATATTCTAGTACCAAATCTTTATTAATGTTTGCATTTAATTTACGTACAGAAAACAACTCTTTCCTTATTTTTCTTAGTTTAAGTTTTAATAATGTCCAATTTACTTTTTAACTTATAATTTAAACGCACATCTGAATCATCTATTTCTTTCTCCAGCCAGTACTTTGATAAATGCAGAGAAGGTATCTTTTCGAACTCCAGTGCATATCAAACTTTTTCCTGTAAAATACCTCTTTTATTATATAGGTTTGTTTATAAATAAATAAATCTGCTACCAGTCACGATTTTTTCTTTATTTTACTTTTCGCAGGACGCGTTTCGAGAAATAATCCCCATTTTCAAGTGCGTTTTTTTGGTGTGTATTAAGCCATTTCTTTTGATGTTGCCAGTGTGTGTGTCTGCTTCATTTTGTTGACATTTACTGTAATACATAAGAAACGCGATTTTTAGTTGGGTATCAATTCTTTTTGCGAGGTTAGTGGCTAACATTTAGAACAATTTGTACCTACAGTTTTCTAATGGTCCATTTGTGTAGAATCTCACACAAACTTAACATCACACACAACTTGTTATACACTTTACACATCGAAAATATCTTATATAAACAAAACAGTTACAAAGATTTTCTTACAGGTAGTTCACAGAGATAACATTATAAATCGCGTTTCTTATGTATTACAGTAAAAGTCAACAAAATGAAGCAGACTCACACACTCTGACAACATCAAAAGAAATGGCTTAAAACACACCAAACAAACGCACTTGAAAATGGGAATTACTTCTCGAAACGCGTCGTGCGAATAGTAAAATAAAGAAAAAATCGTGACTGGTAGCAGAAGATTTATTTATTTGTAAAGAAACCTATTGTATCTACAGTCGCAGGCTTTCAAAAGCCATTTATAATGGATCAAATCAGATTACCTCTTTTATGGCTTTAAAAATTAGTTTTGTTCCTTCCGCCACTTCTTCTAGACGAAATCATTCGGGGATTTTAATTTTTCCTCTTATTTCTTGCGTGACATTGTTGTTATAACATTCCACATTCTCCTGGGTGTATGCTGCCAGTTCTTCTGGTTCACATTCTTCCAGTACTTCTGCATATGAAACGCCATTCCGTTGGTTTTAAGCTCTTGAAACGGTTCTTGTGTTGCTAAGTGTGTTGCATCAAGCCCATCACATTTTGATACAATGTATCCCTCTTTTTTAAGGAGATCCAAGGAGGAATGGAGTTTGATAAATAGATTTTTCGTGTTTCTTTTAACATAGTAAACATGCTCCAGTCCGTCGCTTTCTGCCAGTACTCCAACATATGGCCACTTACCACTTCTCTTTACTGTAAATGCTATTATCATGTATTGCCCGGTCTTAGCTAGATTTCTCCATACACTGTGTTTAAAGCTACATATAAACCTAGCCTTCATACCCACAATAGACTCTTCCTTTTCTACTTGCAGCTTATATTCGTCCTCTATAGCTTTTGTCTTCTCTGTATACTCTAGTTTTCTTTTCTTTACTTCATTTCCAGTTTCCTTTTTCGTGCACATAACACTTTAACCGTACTTAAAGGTGTAATTTCTTTAATGGGAAACGGCTTAAGTCTTTGAGATACATTTACTCTTTTTCTTAGGACTTGTGGAATCGTATTAATAAAAGGAGACCTGTCATAGTGTACAAAACAGCTATGTTCTCTTCAATTATAGCTTCTTGTTGTTAGACGCTGAATGAATGTGTTTTCTTCCTACATGTGTGCCAGTGGTGCAAAAGATTGTCTGAAATGTTTGTAATACACATGTGCTTGAGAGTTTATTTGCAAACACTGAATCCGAGAGACCCTCTCAGGTCGTGTAGTTTGTTCAGCAGGCTGGAAGAAATTGCTTAGTATAGATTTTTTTCTTTGGAGTTTAAATTCTCGCTTTTCCTTTACTCTGATGATGGTTACGAATTATCGAGGACATTCTGTGGTGATTGGCAGTTCTCGCATCAAAATAGTCGAAGTTTTCCTTTTCCAGCAGTGGTGATTAATTGATCAATTTAATTAGTTTGCATATCAATTTGATATTAAAATTGCACTCATAACCCCACTATACTACTACTTGGATGTACTTTCAGAGTGGGTATGTAGTGGGAGAGGGACTATATCACCATGAAGGGAGTCAGTAAAACGATGCCACCCCTGGAGTTCAGCATGAGATGTTAAGGACCGCAGCAATAATAAAGATTGAAAATGAACGGTCTGTACGCGTGTGGAAGGTAACAGGTATGCATTTGAGGAAAGGAGTGAGAATATAATGTCCAGTAGGAGTGTTGTAGAAGGGCTATGGCTAAACAGGGAAGTTCTTGTGCTGGGCAGCAGTAACTGCGCATCAGGCCATGGGAAGCAGATTATTTGTTCAGTGTAGCATGTTTGGCGAAGTGCGGATAGTATAATGAGGTTGGATGAAGGCATTATATGGTTTGGGAGAGAATCTACATGAGGAGGTATGTTTGTTGGCTGGAAAGGAGCGGATATTGTGGAATAGGATGTTATATTGCTGTCGCGCATGACTTAGGGAGAGAAGGGTAGGTGGGGATGGGTGGCTCGGGTGGACTTAAGCTAGGGTGTCAAGATGGGTGAAAAGAAAATGGACCTGGTTGCAGGAACAGGCGGTTCGTGTGTTGAGGTGGAAGACAGAGTGGGCAGCAAAGGAAATCTGGTGTAGGGTGTGTGACCCCTAGAAAGGATGAAAGTTCTGAAGAACCATCTAGCCACTGAACGCATGGTTGAAACAAAGGGCGGTTGAAATAAAGTAAATATCTCTGGAATGGTTACGCAGGGAATGGGATGAGTAATGGGACAACGAAACGGGCGACAGATCTAAACACGAATCTCAAGTGTTGCCCCGCTCCCTGCGTATTTTCGTCACGTACAGGAGGTCATATTGTGTTTTAGTAGCCAAAAGTAAGTACTTTTTTCTGACATTTATGCTAATAGCTTGTATTTTATTTAACTCAAGATATTGAGTGTACGTTTATGATTTTCATGTAGTTTGTAGAGTTCGGAATAATGACTAGTTTTACTGTGTTATTATCATACCAGCACTATAAGCTGTCTGTACCCAAAGATAGAGCTGGGGACGGTTGAAATAATTTTTATGGGTATGGTTGAAAGGGTCAATGCATTATTTTTGTTTTGTTTTGTAGGTGCCTAGAGTTCGGGTAAACTGAATTGTCGAGGTATAACGATGCATATGAAGAGGTAACAGCTGGAAACTTACTACGAAAAGTAGTGGACATGCGACGAATAAACCACTGATCTCTACTGAGTTATATACGAAAGCGAGATGCAACTGGTGAGGACTATGGAAGTATGGGATATAGAGCACACAACAGCTTTTAATTAAGAACAAGAGCAAGAATTATGAAAATATTTCTTTCGTTGTGCAGATATATATTTTAGACTATACAAGAAAGAGGTGAGAAAATTGGCGTACGAACTCACAGTTAAGTATAATTTATCACGACCTCGAATTTGGAACGACAATGAGATAGCTGGAGAGAAATGGTTTCGCATGTTTATGAGACGAAACTCTGAACTGTTCTTAGGCGGCGCGCAAGCTACAAGCCTATCCAGGCCTACTAGCTTTAATAAAACCAATTTTATGTTTTCTATGATAATTTGGCCATTGTCATGGACTGTCATAGCTTTGAACCCCAAGACAGATATAACACCGATGAAACAGGCATAACAACTGTTCAAAAACCAGGTAGAGTCGTAGTTAGAAGTGGTGCTCGTCAAGCAGGTTCAGTTACTTTTGCAGCAAACGCTACTGACAATGTTATTCCTCTATTCTTTATCTTTCCACGAGTGAGTTTCCAAGACCATTTTGTTAGATATGAGCCAGTAGCGTCTGCTGGAACTACAAATCCCTCTGGTTGGACGCAGGATGAATCATACATGAATTTCCTGGAACAGTTCAAGAAACACGCAAATGTAACTCCGTCTCATAAAGTGTTAATTATACTTGATAACCACTCCTCCTATGTTCATATTAACGCACTCGATTTTTACAAGAACAATGGCGTCGTCTTACTGTCCTTCCCTCCCCACTGCTCTCACGAACTACAGCCACTTCATCCACCTTCATACGGCCCTTCGAAGAAGGCAGTAAACTCGAGCTGTGAATCGTGGATGCGAAGCCATCCAGGAAAAACAATGTCGATTTATGAGATTCTGGCGATTGTAGCGTCTGCTATGTGATCGCACTGACATCTTCCAACATTCAAGCAGGCTTTCGCAAAACGGGAATTAACCCATATAACAGGCAGCTGTTAACTGAGTTCGATTTTGCTCTTTCATTTGTAACGGATAGACCTAGACCCGAAAATAAAGCTGAGTCTGCAGCAACAGAGACAACGGTTCAACAACTGGCTATCAATAACTCACCTGTTCCAACAACCAGCAAGAAAACGTTGATGAACGTCAAGAAATTTTGAATAGGGCTACACCACGTAGACTTTGAAGCAGCATTATCATTCTGGAAATTTCACTGGGAACGTCTACAAGTGCACATGCAATTTCTAATGACGGTATTGCAATACGGCCATTACCGGAGGCTCCCTCGAGGAAATACACACTACTGGCCATTAAAATTGCTATACCAAGAAGAAATGCAGATGATAAACGGGTATTCGCTGGACAAATATATTATACTAGAACTGACATGTGACTATACTTTCACGCAATTTTGGTGCATAGATCCAGAGAAATCAGTACCCAGAACAACCACCTCTGGCTGTAATAACTGCCTTGATACGCCTGGGCATTGAGTCAAACAGAGCCTGGATGGTGTGTACAGGTACAGCTGTCCATGCAGCTTCAACACGATACCACAGTTCATCAAGAGTAGTGACTGGGGTATTGTGACAAGCCAGTTTCTCGGCCACCATTGACCAGACGTTTTCAATTGGTGAGAGATCTGGAGAATGTGCTGGCCAGAGCAACAGTCGAACATTTTCTGTATCCAGAAAGGTCCGTACAGGACCTGCAACATGTGGTCGTGCACTATCCTGCTGAAATGTAGGGTTTCGCAGGGATCGAATGAAGGGTAGGGCCACGAGTCGTAACACATCTGAAATGTAACATCCACTGTTCAAAGTGCCGTCAATGCGAACAAGAGGTGACCGAGACGTGTAACCAATGGAGCCCCATACCATCACGCCGGGTGATACGCCAGTATGGTGCAGACGAATACACACTTCCAATGTGCATTCACCCCGATGCCGCCAAACACGGATGCGACCATCATGATGCTGTAAACAGAACCTGGATTCATCCGAAAAAATGACGTTTTGCCATTCGTGCACTCCGATTCGTCGTTGAGTACACCACCGTAGGCGCTCCTGGCTGTGATACAGCGTCAAGGGTAACTGAAGCCATGGTCTCCGAGCTGATAGTCGATACTGTTTGTGCAGATGGTTGTTGCCTTGCAAACGTCCCCATCTGGACTCAGGGATCGAGACGGGGCTACACGATCCGTTACAGCCGTGCGGATAAGATGCCTGTCATCTCGACTGCTAGTGATACGAGGCCGTTGGGATCCATCACGGCGTTCCGTATTACCCTCCTGAACCCACCGGTTCCATATTCTGCTAACAGTCATTGGATCTCGACCAACACGAGCAGCAATGTCGCGGTACGATAAACCGTAATTGCGATAGGCTAAATACGACCTGTATCAAAGTCGGAAACATGATGGTACGCATTTCTCTTCCTTACACGAGGCATCAGAACAACGTTTCACCATGAAACGCCGGTCAACTGCTGTTTGTGTATGAGAAATCGGTTGGAAACCTTCCTCATATCAGCACGTTGTAGGTGTCGCCACCGGCGTCAAACTTGTGTGAATGCTCTGAAAAGCTAATCATTTGCATATCACAGCATCTTCTTCCTGTCGTTTAAATTTCGCGTCTGTAGCACGTCGTGTTCGTGGTGTAGCAATTTTAGTGGCCAGTAGTGTATACAATGGGCGTAAAGGGCGAAAAACTAGAAAGTCTACAATGTACATTGATACACCTGAGAATGAAGAGATAAGTAAAGAACATGGATCAAGATTGAAACGGACCAAGGCTAAGCAATTTCAGAGAAGATAGGACGGAAGAGAGCCTAAAAAAATTATTTAAAACGAAAAAAATAATACTCAGCAGAAAATGTCATCAGAAGAGGAAAAATTCTACAGTAATGTTTGTTTATCACCATTTTCAGAGAGCAGATCCGGTTTAAGTGGACTCACTGCACCACTTCTAAACAGTGGGGTCACGAAGAAGGCACAGAAAGTGGTCTTAGCTAGCTTTGCCATTGTGACTCAGAGTACTCAGGTTGATCCATCAGCTAAATGTTTAATTGATTGAACCATTTGAACCATTTGAAAAACCATGAAACAATAATATATACTGCGGTTCAAAAAATGTCTCTGAGCACTATGGGACTTTACTTCTGAGGTCATTAGTTCCCGAACATAGAACTACTTAAACCTAACTAACCTAAGGTCATCACAAACATCCATGCCCGAGGCAGGATTCGAACCCGCGACCGTAGCAGTCGTGCGGTTCCGAACTGAAACGCCTAGAACAGATCGGCTACAACAGCCGGCTGTTTCCAACAATCAGTCGCAATCCAAACTTAGTTCGGTACCTCAATAGCTGTGCAAACACGCTTAAAGTCCGCCACATACTGTTATTATGTGAATCAAATTATGACAGCTCAGAGCTGCCTCAGATCGTAAAACCATATCTGAAGGTCTCGCAAAATCAATCACCGAAAAATCTAAGTCCAGTGGAAAGTTATAGTCAGTGACTAACGATCATAAATGTCATCCCTACGTCCAACGAAAAATCAAAGTATATAACTCATATGACAGCTGCCCGCACAGTACTCGCGATCGACTCACTAAAAAGGACCTACCAGACTCAAATACCACTGACCATCAAAAGGACTCGGGTGCCCTACAGTCCACACTTACATATTTTATGTGACATTACGCTCTACTGAACCCATTTTGGACACTTAAAATAATATTCGACTTTCGAGTTTACGTCTGTGTACACTTACATACATTGGCGAGCTAAAAAATTACGACAACGTACTTAAAAGCGTATTGGTCCGGTTATGGAAGGCAATTCAGCAGTTATTCTGCGTGCCATGGTTTCGACAAGAACTTAATGGGTTTCCACAGGTTTGTGGCACCAGTTACTTATGCGCAGTTCACACACTGCCCGTAATTTACGGGCGTGTGATTTGTGTGCGAGGAGCTGGCGCCCGGTAACGTCCCAGTTGGGTTTCATCGGATTCAGGTAAGCCGATAACGATGGCCAAGACACCACCTAACTTCAGTTCACCATCAAGCTCCTCAAACCAGTGCAGCACGATTCTGGCCTTCTGTCACGGACAGCTATCCTGCTTGAAGATGCCAACGCTTTTGAGGAAGACATCAAGCATAAGAAGCTACAGGAGGTCCATAATATTGTTCACTGAGTCTACAACTGTAAGGTGACCTTCGACTACTAGCACACGTCACATAGAATCCCAGGTGAATGTCACACAATACTGCCCCCACCGGCCTGCGCCCGTGGCGTGCTTTATGTTTCGAACAGCCGTTCATCTCGGTGACGGCGTATCTGGACTCGACCGTCGACCTGATTTAACAATACACGTGATTCACCCGGCAGGCGACACGATTCCATTGATCAGCAATCCTGTCTCGATCACCCCCGCCCACAGCGATCATAATTGACGATATTGTTGGGTCAACATGAGAACGCATAAAGGTCCTCCGCTGCGGAACGTAATGTTGAACTGTGCGCTGAGCGGTATGCTCCAAAACACTTGCGCCTGCACCAGCATTGTACCCTGTCGTCATATGTGCCACAGATCGCCGCCTGTTTTGCTTTAGAGAGCGGACACGCTTCCGATCACTATTTTCTGTGATGATGCACCGACGTCAAATTTCTTGTTCCCCATTCGTGGTTTCAGCATTCTTCAAGCACTTTCCAAACGTGCTCACGTCAGTAGCACGCGAACAGTCGACCATCTTCGCCGTGCCTCTCAGGCACGGCGCCACGACAATCTGGCTTTCGTCACATTCGCTTATGTCAGTGGATTTCCACTTTAGCTCTGCTTGTCATCCTTAGAATTCGTCTCTGCTCCGCTCGTATACTGCTCTTATCGCCGCACGTGCCATCAGCGCTACCGGACAGAACCTCGCGGTGGGCAGCAGTTACACTGTTTCGGCTCATCAGTGTATAAGATATTGGAGACCCTTAAAATTATTAAATGAAGTCCTTACTAAAATAATAACTTATTATTACATGCTACTAACAAAATTCTCAAAGCATACCTATTGCTCATCCATTCGCACAATGTGACAAAAAATACGTAAAATTACAAATACATATCACTATTTTGAACAGCGAATATCCTTCCATTCCTCAGCTGGACTGTCTTTTATTTCGATATTTTGTTTAGTATGATTTGCACCTCCGTGGTAGCGTTTATCGACGGTCATGTACATAATTAATCAGTTAAGGCATAGCAAATAATAAACTGTGGGTACTCACCATGAAGAGTAGCAAAGTAGTTGAGGATCTTGGAAACTCATACACCCTCAAGCTACATGTAACTGAGGATGAGTTATAGTATTGACACATTTTCGTATTAGCTTTTAATGAAGTCAACTGTAAAGCCGGCCGTTGTGACCGAACGTTTCTAGGCGCTTCAGTCTGGAACCGCGCGACCGCTACGATCGCAGGTTCGAACCCTGCCTCGGGCATGGATGCATGTGATGTTCTGAGTTTAATTATGTTTAAATAGTTCTTAGTTCTAGAGGACTGATGACCTCAGATGTTAAGTCCCGTAGTGCTCAGAGCCATCTGAACCATTTTTCAACCGTAAATCTTTATATATATGTGATTGGAAAAGTAGCTGGATGTGGTGTTTGCTGACATCGTCAGATTTAAATTGAAAATTCATATTATAGATACCCCAGTGGTTCGGTTGTTATTAATTTAATAATCTATCTTAATTAAAACAACTGTAACTTTCTTAATATTTGTCGTAGAATCATATTTAAAGTTGCAATGAGCTCGTCCCATCGCCGGGATTCCTCTGGTGTATTTGGGTTTTATGTACCGTGTTTGTAATGTCTAAAACCTTTAATTTCATCTTCCATAGCTGCCAGTCATCTGTCTCCATCCTTCAGCCAAGCGCGCTCTCTCCCTCCCCGGGAAAACAACTCCACATTTGTAATCCGCCACCATACTGTCTGCATCCTCGCTTGGTCGGCTAACCACCGCAAACTGTGAAGCACTCAGTACTGCCTCTCGCTTCACTGACCGGCCTCTCGTAATGTCACAACATAGCCTGCGTGACCTCGCGTATTGTTTGTTAGAGCAGCATTTGCAAATACGTGTAAAATTGTATGAGAATCGGATAAACGCCCTAATCTCCTTCTCCCCAACCCGTCATCTCCTTTTCTACGTCCTCCTCACCCACTCTTTGTCCACTTCGTAAGCGCCAAAGAAACTGGCATAGGCAAAAGTATTCAAATGTAAACAGGCGTAACATGGCGCTGCCTTCGGTAACGCGTATATAAGACAACTAGTGTCTGGCACTGTTGTTATATCGGTTACTGCTATTAGAATCATCAACATTTAAGAGTTTGAACATAGTATTAGAGTCGGCGCACGAGCGATTGGACAGAGCATTTCCAAGGTAGCGATGAAGTCGGGATTTACCCGTACGATCATTTCACGAGTATACCGTGAATGTCAGGAATCCGGTAAAACATCAAATCTCCGACATCGCTGCAGCCGGAAAAATATTCTACAACAACGGGAACAACGACAACTGAAGAGAATCGTTCAACGCGACAGAAGTACAATCCTTCCGCAAATTGCTGTAGAATTGAATGGTGGGTCATCAACAACTGTCAGCCTGCGAACCATTCAACGGAACATCATCGATATGAGCTTTCGGAGCGAAAGGCTCACTCGTGTACCCTTTGTGACTGCACCGCACAAAGCTTTACGCCTCGCCTAGACCCGTCAACATCGACAATGGACTGTTGATGACGGGAAACATGGTCCCTGGTCGGACGAGTCTTGTTTCAAATTGTATCGAACGGATGGGCATGTATGGGTGTGGAGGCAACCTCATGAATCCATGGACCCTGCATGTCAGCAGGGGACTGTTCAAGCTGGTGGAGGCTCTGTAATGGTGTGGGGCGTGTGCAGTTGGAGGGATACGGGGCCCCTCATATGTCTAGATCCTGTTCAATCGCTTGCACCCAATCATGTCCATTGTGCGTTCCGACGGACGTGGGCAATTCCAGCAGGACAGTGCGACACCCCACACGTCCATAATTGCTACACAGTGACTCCATGAATACTTCCGCTGGCCGCCAAACTCCTCAGACATTCACATTATTGAGCATATCTGGGATGTTTTGCAACGTGCTGTTCCGAAGAGATCTCCATCCCCTCGTACTTTTACGGATTCATGGGTAGCCTCGCAGGATTCCTTGTGTCTACCCTCTCCAGCACTACTTCAGACATTAATCCAGTCCATGCCACGTCGTGATGCGGCAATTCTGCGTGCTACGCGATATTAGGCATGTGTGCTAGTTTCTTTCGCTCTTCAGTATATATATATAAATCAGTCGAGACATTTTCGAAATTTTTGCTAAAATCATTTCCCCTTAACACATATATATTACAAATGCAGATAGCCTGCATCAGTCCGAATGTTTATTAGAGTATCGCGTAAAAATTTGAAGTAAATCGCGCAAGAAGTATCGTTAAAAATGAACTAAATAAGGCTCGAGCTTATTTTTTAAGACTTTAGCGAACTATTCAACACATGGCGCTCGTATAAGTATATACAAACGGGAGCGTATTCAAATGCAACTATGTGTCAGACCAATTGGTAAAGAAATTTCGAATTTTTAATTTTTGAAGCTATCGAAGATTTACGTTTTTATTTATACAGATTTATAAATTAAATCCTAAACCAGTTCGCCATGAAACTATTGGGACTGCAGTTTTCCGTTCACATGCCAGAAATTTCCAGTCACAGGCGCAATGGCGATAGGCATTAACTTAATATTTAAAATTGGAAAATACACACAGCAGTATATTGCAGCTTGTGAGGCAGTGATAAATATGAAAAATGAATTAAAAATGAAATTCCTAGGAACATACTTTTAGCTGTAAACAGCATTCCAAAAAAAGTATTCAGCTCATAAGAAACAAACTGAAATAATAATTTCAAACTTTACACCAAGTCTGTCAGATGTTTGTTGAAATCGTCACGTTCTCGCTTAGAACAGTAGCTCAACTCATGCGACAATGTATTTCTAAGTTATTGTTATTATATATAATTAAACTATGTGAGAAACTGTTTAGAGGCAATAATGTACCTAAAAAGAAAGATACAAACAAGAACAAGAGGTCAGGCGCCATTTGAGTTGTGGAAATCGTGAATGTGAGGCAAATAAAACACGTCACTTTCTCGTTACTTTCGGCAGACAGAAAGTCAGAAGGTAAGTTTATAGTTATTATTGATTTAGTTTTATCTGAATGTTGTTGTTGTTGTGGTCTTCAGTCCTGAGACTGGTTTGATGCAGCTCTCCATGCTACTCTATCCTGTGCAAGCTTTTTCATCTCCCAGTACCTACTGCAACCTACATCCTTCTAAATCTGCTTAGTGTATTCATCTCTTGGTCTCCCTCTACGATTTTTACCCTCCACGCTGCCCTCCAATACTAAATTGGTGATCCCTTGATGCCTCAGAACATGTCCTACCAACCGATCCCTTCTTCTGGTCAAGTTGTGCCACAAACTTCTCTTCTCCCCTACCCTATTCAATACTTCCTCATTAGTTATGTGATCTACCCATCTAATCTTCAGTATTCTTCTGTAGCACCACATTTCGAAACCTTCTATTCTCTTCTTGTCCAAACTATTTATCGTCCATGTTTCACTTCCATACATGGCTACACTCCATACAAATACTTTCAGAAATGACTTCCTGACACTTAAATCAATACTGGATGTTAACAAATTTCTCTTCTTCAGAAACGCTTTCCTTGCCATTGCCAGCCTACATTTTATATCCTCTCTACTTCGACCATCATCAGTTATTTTGCTCCCCAAATAGCAAAACTCCTTTACTACTTTAAGTGCCTCATTTCCTAATATAATTCCCTCAGCATCACCCGACTTAATTAGACTACATTCCATTATCCTTGTTTTGCTTTTGTTGATGTTCATCTTATATCCTCCTTTCAAGACACTGTCCATTCCATTCAACTGCTCTTCCAAGTCCTTTGCTGTCTCTGACAGAATTACAATGTCATCGGCGAACCTCAAAGTTTTTATTTCTTCTCCATGAATTTTAATACCTACTCCGAATTTTTCTTTTGTTTCCTTTACTGCTTGCTCAATATACAGATTGAACAACATCGGGGAGAGGCTACAACCCTGTCTTACTCCCTTCCCAACCACTGCTTCCCTTTCATGTCCCTCGACTCTTACAACTGCCATCTGGTTTCTGTAAAAATTGTAAATAACCTTTCGCTCCCTGTATTTTACCCCTGCCACCTTTAGAATTTGAAAGAGAGTATTCCAGTCAACATTGTCAAAAGCTTTCTCTAAGTCTACAAATGCTAGAAACGTAGGTTTGCCTTTCCTTAATCTTTCTTCTAAGATAAGTCGTAAGGTCAGTATTGCCTCACGTGTTCCAGTGTTTCTACGGAATTCAATCTGATCTTCCCCGAGGTTGGCTTCTACTAGTTTTTCCATTCGTCTGTAAAGAATTCGTGTTAGTATTTTGCAGCTGTGACTTATTAAGCTGATAGTTCGGTAATTTTCACATCTGTCAACACCTGCTTTCTTTGGGATTGGAATTATTATACTCTTCTTGAAGTCTGAGGGTATTTCGCTTGTTTCATACATCTTGCTCACCAGATGGTAGAGTTTTGTCATGTCTGGCTCTCCCACGGCCGTCAGTAGTTCCAATGGAATATTGTCTACTCCGGGGGCCTTGTTTTGACTCAGGTCTTTCAGTGCTCTGACAAACTCTTCACGCAGTATCGTATCTCCCATTTCGTCTTCATCTACATCCTCTTCCATTTCCATAATATTGTCCTCAAGCACATCGCCCTTGTATAGACCCTCTATATACTCCTTCCCCCTTTCTGCTTTCCCTTGTTTGCTTAGAAGTGGGTTTCCATCTGAGCTCTTGATAATCATACAAGTCGTTCTCTTATCTCCAAAGGTCTCTTTAATTTTCCTGTAGGCAGTATCTATCTTACCCCTAGTGAGATAGGCCTCTACATCCTTACATTTGTCCTCTAGCCATCCCTGCTTAGCCATTTTGCACTTCCTGTCGATCTCATTTTTGAGATGTTTGTATTCCTTTTTGCCTGTTTCACTTACTGCATTTTTATATTTGTTCCTTTCATCAATTAAATTCAATATTTCTTCTGTTACCCAAAGATTTCTACTAGCCCTCGTCTTTTTACCTACTTGATCCTCTGCTGCCTTCACTACTTCATCCCTCAAAGCTACCCATTCTTCTTCTACTGTATTTATTTCCCCCATTCCTGTCAATTGCTCCCTTATGCTCTCCCTGAATCTCTGTACAACCTCCGGTTCTTTTAGTTTATCCAGGTCCCATCTCCTTAAATTCCCACCTTTTTGCAGTTTCTTCAGTTTTAATCTACTGGTCATAACCAATAGATTGTGGTCAGAGTCCACATCTGCCCCTGGAAATGTCTTACAATTTAAAACCTGGTTCCTAAATCTCTGTCTTACCATTATATAATCTATCTGATACCTTTTAGTATCTCCAGGGTTCTTCCATGTATACAACCTTCTTTCATGATTCTTAAACCAAGTGTTAGTTATGATTATGTTGTGCTCTGTGCAAAATTCTACCAGGCTGTTTCCTCTTTCATTTCTGTCCCCCAATCCATATTCACCTACTATGTTTCCTTCTCTCCCTTTTCCTACACTCGAATTCCAGTCACCCATGACTATTAAATTTTCGTCTCTCTTCACAATCTGAATAATTTCTTTTATTTCATCATACATTTCTTCAATTTCTTCGTCATCTGCAGAGCTAGTTGGCATATAAACTTGTACTACTGTAGTAGGTGTGGGCTTCGTATCTATCTTGGCCACAATAATGCGTTCACTATGCTGTTTGTAGTAGCTTACCCGCATTCCTATTTTCCTATTCATTATTAAACCTACTCCTGCATTCCCCCTTTATCTGAATATGTTATTAAAACCTGTAATTTATTTTATCATCACATGGATTTGCATTCTAAATGTAACAGTTTACCCCACAGCACAGCATCTGATCGCGTTAGTACCAGATGTAAGTACCTATGCAACGACATAAAATAATTCTCGCTTTATGCTTAGTTGCTAGTTTAACAAGCTACCATGTCTATCAGCTGAAACGAGAGGTTCAGAAATGAGCGCCGTGGGACAAAGATCGTACGGACTAGCTGGCTCAAATGTCGACATTGGTATTTTTACTGCAAAAAGTTTGTAATTTATTTCTTCGATTTTAATACTGACGAATAGTTTTATTTGACGTATGTAGTGGACCTTAATTTATAGTTACTATTTCGAATCGAGTGATTCAGTATTAATAAAAGTAGTTCAACTTCACGTTAAAGAAAAATGGGAGAAGAACGTCCTACATGATAGAGGAAGCTAAGAAACTAATATAAAATTGATCTTACAATAGAAATGCAGCTAAAACACGTGAATGTAATGAATCAACATGGCGTAAAAGACGTAATGCGAGGTGTGGAATGAAACGATCGGATCGTTTCAGGAGAGTTTTTTTATGAGACAGAGGAAACTGAATTGTGCTGGGCACTGTAATAGCGCCCTACTTTTAAAAACTTAACACGTTTAACACATCAGTTAGCCCAAAGAAATGTAGCAAACAATTCATTTAATAAAGAAACCCAAGTGGCAGCGGAAGACTAGGATCGATCATTCATCGCTCGCCTTAATTTAAGTTCGAGGCAACTGGATAAAATCAGTATCGGGAAGATAATGGCGTTCAATAAAGAATAAATGGACCTGTTTTCTGCAACCTGGGAACTTTGCAGTCTATAATTTTGCACCTCATCGAGTCTATAACAAAAACGAAATAGAAACACAGGCTGTATCGGGAAGATGGATGAAAATTGTGGCAAGTTGAGGCGAAATAATAATAATACTACGTGTTTCTTTTCGTTAAAATGTTCTGTATTTAAATTACTGAAACGCTAGTGTCATATTTTGATGTTTAATTCGATCACATTATGGAGACAATAACGATGATAATTGTGATGGTGGTGATGACTCTTATAAGTAATGAATTATACAAGTTAGTGATGACAGTACCTAGCAAATACTGTAATTCTCCTTTAGTCGGTTTTAATTATAATAATTTCATTTTGTGCCGAAATTTGCCCCCGTAACAATAGGATGTTTACCCTAGGCTTGCGGCTAAATTCCGTTTCCTTCGCTTTTAGCGTTTTGTTAAATATAACTTTAATAAATCATAGCCGGCCGGAGTGGCCGTGTGGTTCTAGGCGCTACAGTCTGGAACCGGGCGACGGCTACGGTCGCAGGTTCGAATCCTGCCTCAGGCGTGGATGTGTGTGATGTCCTTAGGTTAGTTAGGTTTAAGTAGTTCTAAGTTCTAGGCGACTGATGACCTCAGAAGTTAAGTCACATAGTGCTCAGAGCCATTTGAACCAGCCAATAAATCATACCAGCAATATTGAGCTTACAGTATCGTGTAAAGTAGGATCCTAAGTGCTCTGTGTGTAATTTTCATTGGTATAAAACGAGAGAAACAGAGTAGAGAAACAGAAAAGTGTTATGTGGCCCCGCCTACATGTAAGGGTCAGAATTTGAAAGAAGATTTCGAGAGGAGAGACCAAAATTACTGATGCAGTGACAGAAAAAGCTCTATTGCGCTACGCTACCTACATAAGAAGACCCAAAAAAATGTATTTTGCGTAAGAACTCTTTGCTTAAAGTCGTAACAACGTTATTTTTGGTCCCAAAAGATATCCAGCCAGAAACCGAATAAGGGTGGCGAAACGTATTTTTTTAGGGTTTTAACCCATAAAACATTAATGTAGATGAGGACGAGGATGGTACATCTGCGAGTGAATAGCTGCTAACTCCTCCCCGGAGATGACAAATACCTCCGTGTTTACACAGCAATAATGAATGCCGGTCCAGAGTCCGGTTGCTGGCACAGTTTTGCCAGGCCGACTGTTAATTTTTGAAATGCGACGGGCCGCGCTGGTTCCCCGGGAGACCTTTGTAATTGAATTTTCCAGGAGCACCGCGCCGCTCCGCGCCCGGCCGAACAGTACATTAATCAGGAGCGCGGAGCGGCCATCCTGCGGGATCGCGCCAGCGACCGTGCAGCACAGTGGGCTAACCAGGGTTATTCTTCTGTGGCGCCACAGCCACTGCCAACACAGCTGCTGCCACGGCGGGTGACGCGGCGCAGCGGGCGAAATCAGCCGCTTTGTATGCACGCCGGCTGGCGTACGCCGGCAATGAGCTTGCACAGACGTATGATGCCGCTCTGCTTTCGTTACTTTGCTGGAAAAGCGGACTGCACGACGCCCGAGAATTCTCACTAATCACTGCTTCTGATGCCCAGCCAGGACCTTTTTGTTGTTGTTGTTGTTGTTGTTGTGGTCTGCAGTCCACTGGTTTGATGCAAAGGATGGGGGCCCCTCCACGCCCACACCAACGTGGTGACCAAACCAAAAGTTGTACTGTCACCTCCGTATAACATCTTAGTTTTTGAATCAGGAGTCACAGGATGCGGACTGTGATGTTATCCCTTGCGTCTGGGTAAGATTACTCATTAACATGGTCCATCAGGAGACAGAAAGTGGAAGAAAGCGATCGAAGGGTAGCGGTTGTAAGGGCACAGGAAAAAAAGTGCCAAGGCAAGCGCCAAGGGAATAAACCTCTGCGACAGTAGGACGGGTCGTAAGGGCAGTAGCGACTTGATATCAGCGACAGTGCATGCAAGGTATGGTTGTGTTAGTGCGAGGTATCATGCATAGTTACCTTTGTCGTTGCGGAAGCTCGTTGCTGCAGTTGCAGCGTCCCCGCAACAGTTCAAGGTCGTTATACATTAGTGGGCGAGCGGTCATAGATCGGCTCACAGACAGTGTAGGGGGTGTGTGTGGCTGGTTTGCGTGCTGTATACAGTACGGTGTCCCTGCGGCTGCCTGTTTTTCGGCGGGTCGAGCATCTGGGGTTACCAGTAGCAGCTGTGTTGCAGGGGTTCGCCAGTACTGTCGTGTTAGCGCGCTATGGACCATAGTTCCTTGCCAATAGTGTCTTTGGCCTGTTATGCTTCCATATATGGTTGTGGTCATAGTTACCCAGAGAAAGAATAAACGGGTTTCGCGAGTGTCTCGTGTTATTATACAGCCGTGTGGAGAGTTTTTGGAATACCTGCAAGATGGTATCTAGCCAATATTCCCGGTGAAGGTCCACGATGCGTGTGTAGCGCGGAGCGTTGCTTATGATTTTGAGTACTTTGTTCTGTATGAGCTACAGACGGCGAAGGCGTGTGGGTGCAGCGTATCCCCACACAGGGGCTGCGTACGTCATCAGGGGTCGAATAAGTGTCATGTACATTGGTTTGATGCAACTCCCGAAGCCAGTCTATCATGCGCATGCCTCTTAGTTTCTGCATAGCTACTACACCTTGAATCAAACACATACGGGACATCATTGAACGACAACTCCTTATCCACAACCAGCAATAATCGTTCCTGTATTGATCCCAAGGTGTAACAGGCATGGAACTCCATCCCACGAACAGACATCCGATACGTTACGACACAATACATGCACGTTTCCATGCTCGTATTCAACATTCTGGTGGTTAAACCGGTTATTAATGTACTCGCATTTAACATTTGCAGCGAGTTATCGAGCGCTTACGTTAACCAGCGATCCTGCAGTGTTAATCACTTAAATATGTTACTTAGACAAATGTATTCCCGTTATTTTGCTACTCTACATTAATTATTTTTTGGTGTTCGACAATATACTAACAAAGTACCCAATACAGCGTCCTATACTGATGCAACTAGGTTATCTACATATTTCCAGTGGGTCGATCGTAGTGCAGAATTTATTTACGATTGGCTATCTTTCCCTGTGTGGTTGTATGAATGCATTCGTAGTATAAAGTCGAAGACTGACAGATTCCTCCCATACTGTCATTGACCAATCCTCCCTGCAACACCAGTCTCACCCATTGTACCCATGTAACAGCATAAGATCTCTCCAGACGCGTGTGTGTTGTATAGTACACATGAAAGTGTTTCACTGATACAACAGACGGTTAAGACGACATGTGCGGTTTATACACCTTGATGCTCCAGACAGATAGAGCTTGAAATATTTTACGTAAGTCAACTGTGCTATCAATTCTGTAGCATTATCCCACTGTCTTGAATCAGTACCAGGAAGATACTGGCATGAGTGCAATTATTGTAGAGCATAAACACCCACTGCGATGGCCACACATTGAGCCATGGTGGGGTTGCTGGCGTCGCTTTTCGTAATCCGAACGGCACTAGCTCGGTCTGTCATGTGATGTCACTCTGGTTTGCGGCCACTAAGATCTTTGGTCGAAGTTGTTGATGGGGACAGGCCGTGTTGTGGCATGGTGAGACGGTGAGTGGTAACGGAGTGAGGAGGAGGGTGTGAGAGGTCCACCTGGCGAGTAAGGCGAAGACTTGCGCAAGCGTCTTGAGCATGGAGTCTGGCGAGTGGCTGCAGGACATATTTGTGAGTCAATTTAAATTTGTGGCTGATTTTGAATGCCGTCTTCTCGTGTAGCCTGATCAGCCAACTCGGGCACGTGACGCACCAATGAGGGAGCTGAAGACTCTTTCGCTGTGCTGAATTCTAGACCCCTTTGGAATTGGCCATTTTCAGTTTCTGTTCGTGAATCTTAAATACGTTTTGGATTTTGAGGCCTGCACATACCAATAGGTCTTTTGCCATCGTTGAAGCGGTTATCACTGAAGGTGTGTCTGTTTTCTATTTGGTAATTTCACTTAACTGAAGCTTTTATCATTGGAGTCCTGGTTGATTTCGGTTTGGTAATTTTTCTCTAACCCCACCACCCCACCCCCCCCCCCCCCCCATGAACCATTGACCTTGCCGTTGGTGGGGAGGCTTGCGTGCCTCAGCGATACAGATGGCCGTACCGTAGGTGCAACCACAACGGAGGGGTATCTGTTGAGAGGCCAGACAAACATGTGGTTCCTGAAGAAGGGCAGCAGTGTTTTCAGTAATTGCAGGGGCAACAGTCTGGATGATTGACTGCTCTGGCCTTTTAACATTAACCAAAACGGCCTTGCTGTGCTGGTACTGCGAACGGCTGAAAGCAAGGGGAAACTACAGCCGTAATTTTTCCCGAGGAAATGCAGCTTTACTGTATGATTAAATGATGATGGCGTCCTCTTGGGTAAAATATTCCGGAGGTAAAATAGTCCCCCATTCGGATCTCCGGGCGGGGACTACTCAAGAGGACGTCGTTATCAGGAGAAAGAAAACTGGCGTTCTACGGATCGGAGTGTGGAATGTCAGTTCCCTTAATCGGGCAGGTAGGCTAGAAAATTTAAAAAGGGAAATGAATAGGTTAAAGTTAGATATAGTGGGAATTAGTGAAGTTCGGTGGCAGGAGGAACAAGACTTTTGGTCAGGTGATTACAGGGTTATAAATACAAAATCAAATAGGGGTAATGCAGGAGTAGGTTTAATAATGAATAAAAAAATAGGAGTGCGGGTTAGCTACTACAAACAGCATAGTGAACGCATTATTGTGGCCAAGATAGACACAAAGCCCATGCCTACTACAGTAGTACAAGTTTATATGCCAACTAACTCTGCAGATGATGAAGAAATAGATGAAATGTATGACGATATAAAAGAAATTATTCAGGTAGTGAAGGGAGACGAAAATTTAATAGTCATGGGTGACTGGAATTCGTCAGTAGGAAAAGGGAGAGAAGCAAACATAGTTGGTGAATATGGATTGGGGGGAAGAAATGAAAGAGGAAGCCGCCTTGTAGAATTTTGCACAGAGCATGATTTAATCATAGCTAACACGGTTCAAGAATCATAAAAGAAGGTTGTATACCTGGAAGAATCCAGGAGATACTAAAAGGTATCAGATAGATTATATAATGGTAAGACAGAGATTTAGGAACCAGATTTTAAATTGTAAGACTTTTCCAGGGGCAGATGTGGATTCTGACCACAATCTATTGGTTATGAACTGCAGATTGAAACTGAAGAAACTGCAAAAAGGTGGGAATTTAAGGAGATGGGACCTGGATAAACTGAAAGAACCAGAGGTTGTAGAGAGTTTCAGGGAGAGCATAAGGGAACAATTGACAGGAATGGGGGAAAGAAATACAGTAGAAGAAGAATGGGTAGCTCTGAGGGATGAAGTAGTGAAGGCAGCAGACGATCAAGTAGGTAAAAAGGCGAGGGCTAATAGAAATCCTTGGGTAACAGAAGAAATATTGCATTTAATTGATAAAAGGAGAAAATATAAATTGCAGTAAAGGAAGCAGGCAAAAAGGAGTACAAACGTCTCAAAAATGAGATCGACAGGAAGTGCAAAATGGCTAAGCAGGGATGGCTAGAGGACAAATGTAAGGATGTAGAGGCTTGTCTCACTAGGGGTAAGATAAATACTGCCTACAGGAAAATTAAAGAGACCTTTGGAGAGAAGAGAACCACTTGTATGATTATCAAGAACTCAGATGGCAACCCTGTTCTAAGCAAAGAAGGGAAGGCAGAAAGGTGGAAGGAGTATATAGAGGGTTTATACAAGGGCGATGAGCTTGAGGACAATATTATGGAAATGGAAGAGGATGTAGATGAAGACGAAATGGGAGATAAGATACTGCGTGAAGAGTTTGACAGAGCACTGAAAGACCTGAGTCGAAACAACGCCCCGGGAGTAGACAACATTCCATTAGAACTACTGGCGGCCTTGGGAGAGCCAGTCATGACAAAACTCTACCATCTGGTGAGCAAGATGTACGAGACAGGCGAAATACCCTCAGACTTCAAGAAGAATATAATAATTCCAATCCCAAAGAAAGCAGGTGTTGACAGATGTGAAAATTACCGAACTATCAGTTTAATAAGTCACAGCTGCACAATACTAACGCGAATTATTTACAGACGAATGGAAAAACTGGTAGAAGCGGACCTCGGTGAAGATCAGTTTGGATTCCGTAGAAATGGTGGAACACGTGAGGCAATACTAACCTTACGACTTATCTTAGAAGAAATATTAAGAAAAGGCAAACCTACGTTTCTAGCATTTGTAGACTTAGAGAAAGCTTTTGACAATGTTAACTGGAATACTCTCTTTCAAATTCTGAAGGTGGCAGGGGTAAAATACAGGGGGCGAAAGGCTATTTACAATTTGTACAGAAACCAGATGGCAGTTATAAGAGTCGAGGGGCATGAAAGGGAAGCAGTGGTTGGGAAAGGAGTGAGACAGGGTTGTAGCCTCTCCCCGATGTTGTTCAATCTGTATATTGAGCAAGCAGTAAAGGAAACAAAAGAAAAATTCGGAGTAGGTATTAAAATTCATGGAGAAGAAATAAAAACTTTGAGGTTCGCCGATGACATTGTAATTCTGTCAGAGACAGCAAAGGACTGGGAAGAGCAGTTGAACGGAATGGACAGTGTCTTGAAAGGAGGATATAAGATGAACATCAACAAAAGCAAAACTAGAATAATGGAATGTAGTCAAATTAAATCGGGTGATGCTGAGGGAATTAGATTAGGGAATGAGACACTTAAAGTAGTGAAGGAGTTTTGCTATTTAGGGAGTAAAATAACTGATGATGGTCGAAGTAGAGAGGATATAAAATGTAGACTGGCAATGGCAAGGAAATCGTTTCTGAAGAAGAGAAATTTGTTAACATCGAGTATAGATTTAAGTGTCAGGAAGTCGTTTCTGAAAATATTTGTATGGAGTGTAGCCATGTATGGAAGTGAAACATGGACGATAACTAGTTTGGACAAGAAGAGAATAGAAGCTTTCGAATTGTGGTGCTATAGAAGATGCTGAAGATAAGGTGGGTAGATCACGTAACTAATGAGGAGGTATTGAATAGGATTGGGAAGAAGAGAAGTTTGTGGCACAACTTGACTAGAAGAAGGGATCGGTTGGTAGGACATGTTTTGAGGCATCAAGGGATCACAAATTTAGCATTGGAGGGCAGCGTGGTGGGTAAAAATCGTAGAGGAAGACCAAGAGATGAATACACTAAGCAGATTCAGAAGGATGTAGGTTGCAGTAGGTACTGGGAGATGAAGAAGCTTGCACAGGATAGAGTAGCATGGAGAGCTGCATCAAACCAGTCTCAGGACTGAAGACCACAACAACAACAATTTTTCTAAACTGAAGCTGTTATTATTGAAGGCCTGCCTTTTTGTAATCGGTAATTTGACTTAACTGAAGCTGTTATTACTGAAGTTCTGCCTGCTTTCTACTTGGTAATTTGACTTTACCTGATGTTTATATTATTGAAAGCCGAACTTCTTTCAATTAAATGAAGAGCTATTTCATAATTTGGGTTAGCTGAAACGCTTATTATGCTAGGACTGCCTCTCTTTTTGCTATATGATTGAGATTAATGTCTTACACAATCAGCGTTTTAATGAATTCAAATTGTGTTTGCCAAACCCCTACCTGTTTCAGGGATATATGGGTCAATAAGGCAGTACACTAAATGGCATATGATGGGACATGAGCCCTAACCTTTAGCTTACATCCCTTTACCCATAATAGCGAGTTTCACACGGTTCTACACCTAAAAATGCTATATTGTTATGCCGTACGGTTTCCGATGTATTAGCCATGCGGAATGCAATGCTCTTCATACTCTAATGCAGGACATACTTGCCAAACATCAGACAATCATCCCACAAGTTTCCTGCCCAAATAACCACGGAGAAAAACTTAAGAATGATAAAACTACTTCCCTATACACTCTTCTGGTGTCCTAGGATGGTATCGTCAGTGTATATCCACCACTCGAGCTGCTTATAAACGAAATGGAGACTGTTGTTCTGTCTCTTAGTAAATTAATTGATTTTATACGTCTTATCAAGTCGGAAACGTAGGTACCCTCAACCGCACTTCCCTCGTCAGTCATAAATGTCATTAGTAGCAGTAGTATCGATTTTACAAATGCGGCTATGTCTCACTAGGAAATAGAGTGAAGAAAAACACACATATTTTCAATAGCTCATTCATTGAGGTACCGCCCACATCCTGCTCCATCATAAGCGCGTGACTGCGTGTGAGATCGCTCTCTAAGTTTTCATCTATTTTTAAGTTTCAGATATATATTTTAACTGTTTTTGTGATAATATTTACTATATAAGTGACTTATTAGTGGTTTCTTCATTCACCTCTGCATTTCTTGTGTTGTGGCCTGATATTTGTGAGTATTTAGTATCGAGCAACTTAACCTCTTACCCGTGTTTACATTCCGCGCTGACCAGTTGCAGCTGTAGCGGCGCATCGAAAGCTAAGTACTAATTAATTGTTTGTGTATAGTAGTTTATTTAGGAACTTTAGTAGTCTTCAACCGGTGTTCTTGGTGTTTTCCGGTGAAATAACTTCAGAAAAAATTTTTGCGAACTGCTTTCAGTTTCGTTACTGTCATTAGACGTTTGATTTTCTTTCTGTGTTAGTATTTTGTTATATTCTCATTTGTTGTTGATTAATACTGTCAACACTAGTAGTTACTTCCCTTGTAGAGCAAGTTTGTGATTATTGTAGTCAGTTTTTAACATCTTCTTATTGTAGCAGCGGAACTTAGATAAAGTTGTGTTCTTGTTTCAATAATTGTAAAATTTTACCATGAGTGAGAAGTGTGGGCTTTGCCGTAGGTTCGTGAGTAGTGGATTGCGGTGTGAGACTTGTTCGAAGTATTTTCACTGGGGGGAATGCAGTGGGGAAGCCAGTGGGTATTCTGGTGAGATCCTCTCCTGGAACTGCAGGTTATGTAGCAAGAGTAAGTTGATAGAGGAGCAGGAGCGTAAGATCTGTGCCCTTCAGGTGCAGTTGAAAAACGCACAGGAGGAGCTAGATAGGATGAGGAGGGAGAAGGGGGTTGGGGAATGGGAGCTGGCTGTTGGCAAGAGATCTGCTAGGAGAAGGAGATTTTCAGATAGTTTTACTATTGGTGTTTGTAATAGATATGACCAACTGTCAGAGTCTAGTGGAGAGGAATCTCTAGTAGCTGTAGATGTAGGAAGTATGCAGCAGACCTCAGCAGTTACGGTGGCTAGGACAGTTGCAAAGTCTAAGAGAAAGAAGAAGGTTCTGCTGTTAGGTAGTTCTCATGGTAGAGGTGTAGGCCAGCAGTTGCAGGAAGTTTTGGGGAGTGAGTACCAGGTCACCAGCATTGTGAAGCCTAATGCAGGATTGGCTCAGGTGACTTTTAACATAGGGGGGGTTATGTAGGGATTTTACTAAAGAGGATGAGGTAGTGATTGTGGGTGGGGCTGGTAATAGTATTGATAGGGATGGGGAGTATGACATAGATGGTGACCTGGAAAAGATAGCCACTCAGACTGGCAACACGAATGTGCATTTCGTGGAACTGTTTCAGCGTCACGATCGGCCTCATCTTAATACAGCCGTCAGGCGTAATAACATGAGACTTGGGGGTGCGCTGATGACAGAAGGCATGAGTCACATTTCAGTGGTGTCGGTGGAGTCTATCAGTAGGACGGGTTTCACTAGACATGGCCTGCACCTCAACAGGTATGGGAAGGAGAAGTTGGCAAAACTTATAGGTGACAGCATAGGTGGGGGTGGTGGGATCACTCATTGGAAAATTCCGGTAGTTGTGGGTGTTAGAGCTGTACCTTTTTTAGATTGAAGTCAGCTGATAGGTATTCCTGCTTAAGGGAAGTCTCTCTAACAAAGAAACCACTTTCTACAAAGCTTGGGTATCCGATTAATGAGGGAATTAGTATATTTCATCAAAATATACAAGGTATTAGAGATAAAGTTAGTGAACTGCTTATAGATGTTGACTCTGAAATTATTGGTATATCTGAACACTTCTTAAATAAGGAGATAATTCAGAGGCTTCCTTTACCAGGATACAGGTTGGCTGGCAGCTTTTCTAGGAGCTCTTTGCGGTGTGGGGGAGTAGCCATGTATGTGAAAAACGGTATCCCATTTGAGTCAATTGATGTTTCAAAGTACTGCACTGAAAAGGTGTTTGAATGTTGTGCAGGTGTGGTTAAATTTAGTGGAGCTAAACTTCTTACTGTTGTTATTTATAGATCCCCAGACTCCGATTTCACAACATTTTTGCTAAAGCTAGAGGAGGTTCTTGGTTCACTTTATAGGAAATACAAAAAGTTAGTTATATGTGGTGACTTCAATATTAGTTGTATAAGTGATTGTGCAAGGAAAAGGATGCTGGGTAGACCTCCTTAATTCCTATAATCTTATGCAAACCGTATTCTTTCCAACGAGAGTGCAAGGGAACAGTAGAACAACCATAGACAATATTTTTGTTCATTCGTCATTATTAGAAGGGCATTCAGTTAGCAAAAAGGTGAATGGCCTTTCAGATCATGATGCACAAATTTTAAGTCTAAAAGATTTTTGTGCTGCAACACATGTTAAATATAGTTACCAACTTTTTAGGAAAGCTGATCCAGTTGCTGTACAGACTTTTGTAAACCTTATCAAGGAACAGGAGTGGCAAGATGTTTATAATGCTGATACAGTAGACGATAAATATAATGCTTTCCTCAAGACTTTTCTCGTGCTTTTCGAAAGTTGCTTTCCGTTAGAACGTTCAAAACAGGGTACTAGAACAAACAGGCAGCCTGGGTGGCTGACTAAAGGGATAAGAATATCTTGTAGAACAAAGTGGCAACTATATCAAAACGTTAGAAACAGTCAAAATCTAAATGCAGCAGCCCATTACAAACAGTATTGTAAGGTGCTTAAAAAAGTTATTAGGAAGGCAAAAAGTATGTGGTATGCAGATAGAATAGCTAAGTCTCAGGATAAAATTAAAACCATATGGTCAGTCGTAAAGGAAGTGGCTGGTCTGCAGAGACAGGTCGAGAATATAGAATCAGTGCGTAGTGGGGATGTCCGTGTTACTGATAAGTCGCATATATGTACAGTACTTAATAATCACTTTCTGAATATAGCAGGTGAACTAAATAGAAACCTAGTCCCAACAGGGAATCATATAGCGCTCTTAGAAAAAAGTGTTCCGAGACTGTTACCTGAAATGCTCCTCCATGATACTGACAAGAGGGAGATTGAGTTAATAATTAAATCACTAAAGACCAAGAACTCTCATGGATATGACGGGGTATCTAGCAGAATACTGAAGTATTGTTCCACGTATGTTAGCTCAGTACTTAGCCATATCTGTAACTTTTCCTTTAGGAGTGGTCGGTTTCCTGACCGATTAAAGCACTCGGTAGTGAAGCCACTTTATAAAAAGGGAGACAGGGATAATGTTGACAATTATAGACCTATTTCTATGCCATCGGTGTTTGCTAAAGTTATCGAGAGGGTTGTATATACAAGGTTACTGCAGCATTTAAATTCACATAATTTGCTGTCAAATGCACAGTTTGGTTTTAGAAATGGCTTAACAACTGAAAATGCTATAGTCTCTTTTCTCTGTGAGGTTTTGGACGGATTAAATAAAAGGTTGCGAACGTTAGGTGTTTTCTTTGATTTAACGAAGGCTTTTGACTGTGTTGACCACAAAATATTACTGCAGAAGTTGGAACATTATGGAGTAAGGGGAGTAGCTTACAATTGGTTCGCCTCCTACTTTAAGAACAGAAAGCAGAAGGTAATCCTCCGCAATATTGAGAGTGGTAATGATGTTCAGTCCCAATGGGGCACTGTTAAATGGGGCGTTCCCCAAGGGTCGGTGCTGGGGCCACTGCTGTTTCTTATTTATGTAAATGATATGCCTTCTAGTATTACAGGTGATTCAAAAATATTTCTGTTTGCTGATGACACCACCTTGGTAGTGAAGGATCTTGTGTGTAATATTGAAACATTATCAAATAATGTAGTTCATGATATAAGTTCGTGGCTTGTGGAAAATAATTTGATGCTAAATCACAGTAATGCTCAGTTTTTACAGTTTCTAACCCACAATTCAACAAGAACTGACATTTTAATCAGACAGAATGGGCATGTTATAAGCGAGACGGAACAGTTCAAGTTCCTAGGCGTACGGATAGATAGTAAGCTGTTGTGGAAAGCCCATGTTCAGGATCTTGTTTAGAAACTAAATGCCGCTTTATTTACCATTAGAACAGTATCTGAAATAAGTGACATTTCAACACGAAAAGTAGTATACTTCGCATATTTTCATGCGCTTATGTCATATGGTATTATTTTTTGGGGTAATTCTTCTGATTCATAAGGGTATTTTGGGCTCAAAAACGGGCTGTTCGAGCTATGTATGGTGTAAGTTCGAAAACCTCTTGTCGACCCCTATTCAGTAGTCTGGGAATTTTGACATTGCCCTCACAGTATGTATTTTCTTTAATGTCGTTTGTTGTTAGCAATATTAGCTTATTCCCAAGAGTTAGCAGCTTTCACTCAGTTAATACTAGGCAGAAATCCAATCTGCATGTGGAATGCACTTCCTTGACTCTTGTGCAGAAAGGAGTGCAGTATTCTGCTGCATCCATTTTCAATAAGCTACCACAAGAACTCAAAAATCTTAGCAGTAGCCCAAACGCTTTTAAGTCTAAACTGAAGAGTTTCCTCATGGCTCACTCTTTCTATTCTGTCGAGGAGCTCCTGGAAGAGCTAAAAAATTAAGCAAATTCCAGTGTTACATTCTTGATTTTCTTTATTTAAACTAACGACTTGTCGCCTGAATATGTTTCTAATATTTCATTTTATCTGTTTCTACAATCGTGTTATAATTTCATGTATTGACTCGTTCCATGACCATGGAGACTTCTCCTTAATTTGGTCCCACGGAACAATAAATAAATAAATAAAAAAATAAAAAGAAGCAGCAAACACTTACGAGGGAGTAAGCACCACGATCAGTAACCAAAGGAGATTTAACACTCTTACAGGTGTTTATAGTAGCATCACCACAGCTCTCGTAGCATTCCTCTTGCACATAGAAGTTCTGGTCTGATGATAGGTAGTTTTGAACATGTGTAGAATAATACAGTAATTTCGGCCTAACACCACTTCTCTCGAGTACAGCTCCTCACCCTATTAAAGGCACTCTATGGAATGGCTTAATTATGATAAACACATTGTTTCTTCTCCTTAATACTTAGGGAATAACATTGTTCGTAACAATCAGCCGTAATTAGGTAATATATATATATATATATATATATATATATATATATATATATATATATATATATTCAGCTTCATGTATGAGAACACAACTATGGATTGGGATTCATATGTTTTGGGGCCTTTAGTATGGGGCCTCTGTGTAATACTTACGTCACTTTTGTTGGAGTATGGGTTACAAAAACCAATGCAGTTCACAGGTAGTGGGCGAGGGTTAAAAGTGAATGCAGCCAGATCATAAATTTTAAGCTATTCTCGGTCTTGAGTGTCTGGGTACATCCAAACCACCTTAATTCCCCACATCTCGTAGTATTTCTTCTCTAATTTTATATATTCTCAGTCAGTTTAAGTAATGTTGCAAGTTTTTTCGTTTCATCGTGTTTCAGTTTTACATATTTCCCATTAGTTTATCGTAATTATACCAGATTTCTTAGGTTTTTAACGATTTTCTATAGTTTTTTCATATTTTTTGACTTTTTTCCGTATGTATGTGGTCATAATGCCGACATACTCATGCGTTGTTTGATTTTCTGCTGAGATGTTTGTGTGCACCGGCCTACTTAAAAATACTAAGAATTTCCTCTTCTTGTTTTACATGCATATGTTTTGGATTGGGGGGGGGGGGGGGTTGTTATGTAAACGATTGAGAATGTATCGAAAATTCAGTTTCCTAACAACATTTACTTTCCCAAAACAAAGGCACACGTAAATTATGCTAAACAAGTTATTGATTGAATACTGTAAACAACTAACAGTTGGTTTAAGAGTACAATGGGCAAGGATCCTGAGCAGCGGAAATGAGTCAAGTACTCTGGCCCTAAAAATGTGGATAACACAATCTGAATTGATCTGACGCTGAGCAGACTTTGATGGATTAAATCTACTGTGGTTTCACTACATATGTACAGCTGACAGCAAGTGGCGATTGCGGTCTGTACGCGCTGACATTGCCGGAGCAGCAGTACATTACCCTGTTTGCTTCGTGTGGTGATGTAACTTTTAGCTGATGAGATGGGTGTGGCAGAGAGAGACTTGAGGCGGCACCTGTATATCCATCGCGGCCACGAAATAAATGCAAAAATCTCATGGTCTAGCGATCAGACAGATGGATCACAATTTACTCTCTACCAGAGCCATGAAATCACAATAAATTTCAGTGCGTGACACACCCATTCGCTACACGCACCAAGGACCAATTTGGCTCACTTACAGAACAAAGCGCACAAGGATACCAAATGTCAAGACTGGTAAACCAAAAACGGATAAGTGTGCTCTCAGCAAATGAGTAGTGCGAGACGTTTGAAGTCACTCTGTCGGTACAGTAAGAACTTCAGCTCAGGCTCCCCAGTCTAAACTTCTCGCAAGTGCAGTCAGTCTCAGGACAGGTCACAAGCACCAACCACACATGCCAGAGCCTCGACCAGTAGTCTTCTCATCAGACCAAAGTCCAGCACCCGTGTACTTTGCACCTCTTCAGAAAAAAAAATCCGTTTTTCCAAAAGCGCACGAACTACACCACCTTCATGCCATCTTCAGCCAATCATAGTGCTCTAGAGGCGCTAAGGCTCCCCTCCCACATGACAGCACAAACTCCTGTCGAACGAGGACAAGAGTTAAGAAACCTGCATCTCTGGAAAAAAACCGCCAATTACTGGTTTTTTTAAATTTTTCACGAAGGGGGGAGTAGCCACATTGCTTCCTGTGACAACAAAGAAACAGATACATGCTTAAATATTTTTATCTAAATCGCCTGTGCCTTGGAGCATGTTAGTCCTAGCTATGAGGTGTAATAAAGATTCTATCTTTAAACGTTCCTCAGACGCTGGAGTTTCTTATACAAGCAAGGCTGCAAATGCAAGTAGGTCACAGGCCTATTTGCAGTATCAGCGAACATGAAAACTTGTGAATTTGATTACACATGGCTCTGTACATAATACCAAGTTTACGACTCCACTTTGTAGACACATTCCATCAGTCCATAGCCCCAGCCTAGGCTCCGGCTGGCGCCAATGCAAGTATCGTGGCATTCTTCTGCTGGAGAACTGTCTCAACGAGGAGCTGCTCTGTCTGCCCTGTACGACTGTGGCCCTGTGCGACAAGATTTACTGAGGGATGGGCTCGCCGCCAATTGCTTCCAACTCCCAACATGCTGTTTCTATGAGCTAAGAACCATAAAAATACCTCATGCTCTTAGTACCCTACCAGGCTCCATCAACATCTGCTCAGGCTGTTAACTTTCTAGAGTCTTGCTCAAGGTATGTCAGGTTGTAAAAAAAAAATCTCTAATAATTTTCCGTAAATGAAAAATAGGTGAGAGTGTACCTTGTTACATCTCACTATGGCACTTCAAAGAACTTGTCTGCAGACTTATGTAGCGACACACTTGATGGAAACTCAAGGTCTGGCACAGCTACTCGTTCATAAAAATGGTTCATATAGCTCTGAGCACTATGGCACTTAACATCTGAGGTCATCAGTCCCCTAGATTTAGAACTACTTAAACCTATCTAACCTAAGGACAAGCACACACATCCATGCCCCAGGCAGTATTCGAACCTGCGACCGTAGCAGCAGCGCGGTTCTGGACTGAAGAGCCCACAACCACTCGGCCACAATGGCTGGCTACTCTTTCGTCATACTTCCGCCTTATCATGTAGGGATGCGCTACAGGGAGCTGACATTGCTACTGAGTTGATTTCTGCTGATGCCCTGATATTTCTTTCCCATACGTATATACTCTTATTGCTGACCAGATTAGCTTCGCTAGTTTTGTTTACGTCTTCCTACTCTGATACGTCCCCACAACCATGTCAGGGCATCTACAAACTGTAGTATTTTTTTATCCTAGTAATACGTTATTCGTTAGGTAACAGTGTGGCGACTGCACTCAGCATCTCCATACCAATAGAGCATGTACCACAGAAACGTAATTTATAAATAAACAGTTATCAACTTATGCATGCAAACTTCAACCGCCCGCCGCTGACATCTCTACAAACATACTACTCTGCGTCTCGATTTCAACTACTTGTACGTCATTTTCGACACTGCTACAGCCCTGCAAAAAGCGAAAAAGTCTTCGCAAAACTATTCTGTAGAGGATGTAAGCACATTTAAATTCATCCTGCTAAAGAGCATAACATCTTCGATGCAAGTTCTATTACCGATATTTCGTAACAATATTGTATAGATTCTCCGATAATAACAAACAATGGCATCCTGCTGTGCCTACCACATCTCCTTTCATACTCTTAAAGATACATGATGACGGCACATACTCTTCCCAGTTCCACTATTTTGTGTCCTAGATGTCCATTTGAAGGACGGAGACAGTCCTTCATGGGTATTATTCTTATGTATTGATCGTGGTGCTTGCTCCTTTATAAGAAGTGGCTGCTTCTTTGTGTGCATTATCATGCAGCAGTGTGTGGATGGTGCCTCAATGGATCAGCTATCGAAAATATTCATGTCGGTTTTTCTTCACTCTATTTCCTAGTGAGACATAGCCGCATCCATCAAACCCAATATTGCTGCTGTTAATTATATGCACGATGGATGCGGGAAGCGTTGCGGGAAGTGTGATTTAGGGTAGGGGTATATTGACAATGCCATACTAGGACCCCAGAATATTGTAGAAGGAACTAGTTTTATCATTTTAAAGTTTGTCACTGTAATCATGGGGGTAGCTAACTGGCAGGGTGGTTGTATGTCTGATGTTGGAGAAATATATCCCGCATTACAGTATTAACAGCATTGCATTCTGCATGACTAATTCATCGAAAACCATATGGCATTAAAAGCATAGCATTTTTAGGTGCAGAACCTTGTAACCATTACATTGTGTGTTTATGCTCTATGATCATTTCTCTCATGCCAATGCCTTCCTGGCACTGACTCAAGATAGTGGAAAAATGCTTCAGAATTGATAGCACGGTTGTTTACGTGGAATGTTTCAAACTCCATTCACCTGGAGCTCCATCATGTATAAACCCCGCGTTTCTTCTTAACTATCTGTTATATCACCGCAACACTGTCATGTCTACTATACACCGATAAGAGGTGCTACCCTACGCTGTTAATTACCACGTAATGACTGACTGAGACCACTTGGTTGAGATGGTGGGAGACATGGCGGAACGTTGAGTATCTGCTCCTTGTCACTGTGGAGCAAGGGATTAAATGTAGAGTTCATCACCTTCAGACAGTTGTTGGGAAGCGTTCCTCAGTGCTTCAGACCAGTCCTATTTCCGTACACTGCGATGCCCTTCATTTTTTATATTTTTCTTAATTTCTTTCACCAATAAGATAATAGTACCTCTTTTTATTTGTACAATCTCACGAATTTTGTGAAAGCCACCTTTTGTCAATGGTCAACACTGGAACAGTAATCATATACATGATTGCAATATAAGCAAACAATGCTCTTCGAACCATAACGCTGAGACATCCACTACCCGGTCGCTGTGGAAGATGAGATTAACTGTATAGGTCACCACCTTAGAGTATCTCTTGAAAACGCTCTAAAATCCTACAAATTCTTAGAGATTCTGTTGTGGGTTGGCAGGAGAGCCAACACCGTATTATTAGAGGAAGCCGAAAGGCACGCGTTTTAGCTCACGCAGGCTGGCGTGAGGTCTGGAACAGGACAAGGAAATTAGACTTTAGAAAAATGGACGTAGCTGGTGGAATACTTAACTTTAATCCATTAATGATGAGCGTCGCTCTTGACGGTACATGATTACAGTATCAATAGTCACTGGTAATGGCGCCTTGCTAGGTCGTAGCAAATGACGTAGCTGAAGGCTATGCTAACTATCGTCTCGGCAATTGGGAGCGTATTTTGTCAATGAACCATCGCTAGCAAAGTCGGTTGTACAATTGGAGCGAGTGCTAGGAAATCTCTCTAGACCTGCCGTGTGGCGGCGCTCGGTCTGCAATCACTGATAGTGGCGACACGCGGGTCCGACGTATACTAACGGACCGCGGCCGATTTAAAGGCTACCACCTAGCAAGCGTGGTGTCTGGCGGTGACACCACAGATTCCATATGTTCCGATATCTTCATATTTTTAGCGATGAGACACATCTTCTCTGTGTTTTATTTCTACCAATCTATATCTTGTGAGAGCTGCATAGTTTACACCACGTGATGTTCAGCTTTCTCTGACAGCCAAAGGATGGAAACGTGTTAATATCGGTTTAGCAGCTGACACACACCTCGAAGCCATGGCAGAAAAAAGAGGGAGATGCGGAAAAATCTTATAGGGGTTGTACTACAAGGAGTGGTATAATTGCTCAAAGTTTGGCTGCAGATTGTTCTCGCAAAACTACACCAATTTTGCTCATAAAACTAATAGCAACTGGCTGTATCTGCTCGCATAGAATCATGATTGTTCTTATTAATATCATCATGATTTCTTGTTTCAAAACTTAGCTTACCGCAGGTCCTGTGTTATTTCATACTTCGTAAACTCTAATTATAAAGTAGAAAAATCTTGAATTATAGCTCCTTATGGCACCTAGAAATGACAGCGTTTTTTTTCCCGACATGTGAGTAGATTGTGCGAAACATGCTGTAATGATCAAATTGCTTACAGAAATACAACGCAAGTATCTCCTGTATGGTAGAAATATTACAGACATGTCGGTAGAGGGAAGTTATGGAGCAAAAATGTCAAATGTAAGCAAACTGGGGGTAACTCGTTTCGATGTTACAGAAGAGAGAATCATGCGGTAAAATCTTATGGGAGGTTCTATTACAAGACAAGCTCTCACGATTTATTTCGTAAACACAGGTGTAATATAGCTTCACATTGGTAAAACGGGACTTGTCATAGTGTGCAAAAAAGCAATATCATCTTAAATTATAACTTGTTGTTGTCGAATATAAGACGATTGTGTTCTTTCCGACATTTGAGCCACTTGAGTGATAGATTGTATTCTCTAATGTTATTTCACGTGTCAGAATGTATGTAACGCATGATAGTTGATTTACAGACACTGATTAGATTGCGAGAGATGCTCTCAGGTAATGTAATTCGTCCATCAAGCTGAAAGAAATTGTTTTACACGGATGTTTTTTTTTCAGTTTGAATTCTCGCTTTTTCTTTACTCTGATGATGGTTTCGAAAGAATGAGAACATTCCACGGTAATCGGAATTTCCATCGGCAAAATAGTGAAACCTTTTTCCCAATTTTACACAGGATGTACATTACAGGAGGTGTAGATCTTGCTCAGTTGTAAATGACGGTGGTGCATTTCGTTGGATGTCTCAAAATACTGAGATGCGAACTGTATCCTGCAGTCGACCGTAAAACTATACCTATTTTATTCTTAAAACTAAAATAATATAGACCGCGCCTATTTTTGTGGAAAGAGGACATTTATTATTATCGCAATTGTCTTTTCGCTTTTAAAACGTGGTAGATTGTAAGAGATGCAATGACGTTCAATAAAATTGTTGTCTATCACAGAACTGTGGTCGCTTGCAATGAGGCGGAGTAGAGGACAAACTGGTGTGTGTGAGATCAGAGATGCAGTTCTGCATTTCTAGAGGGGCAGCGCGTAGGTTGGGGCATTGCCACTAAATTTCCCTTTTGCGTTGGTAAAGGACCATCACCTCAAGGCGACCAGGAGCTCGTGCAATGCCCTTCAGGCTGCTCTTATCGCAGCTGAGGAAGACTTTGGTGCCAGATAGGGGGGGGGGGAAGGGGTGGTCTGCGGTCGCTTTAGGAGGAGGGCCTCCTGCTTTCCCAGCAGTAGACGTTTGAAAAAGCAGTCTGGAGAATTCTCCGAAATTTCGTTGTTGTTCTGTGGAGTGTCCAATCTTCCCAAGAAACATATTTACGAGATTGCATGGCGCGTCTCGTTCTTGTATTTTGTCTATCTGTGATTTATTCCCGCAGACAGGAAGCAGTATATCAATGACACCAGAAGGATCTCTTTGTGGACCACCAGCGGAAACATAGAACAGGACTCTATCCCTAGCTATGGCGAGGAGAGGAAGAGAGATTAGGAGCGATGAGGAGTGGAAAGGGGGAGGGGTAAGATTGCGTCCAAGTTGGTTAGCTAGTGAGCGCCCATTGAGGTGGACACATGTGCAACTACTGCCCCTCTCCAACCTTCTGGGGTCAGTTTTTGTTGTAGATGTGCTATTACGATGTTTTTTTCCCAATCCGCAGTACATGTGCTGCATTAGGACCTGTTGATTACGAGTGTTATTTTTTGTTTTTTTGTTTTTTTTTTTCACGGCAATTTCGATGTGTATTTAGAGCAGTGATGCGTTTTCCATCAGTTGTGGGAGCGTGTATTGGCTCTGATTACCTAGGCTGCGGGGTGGTTGTCAAGCAGACATCTGTAGTGAATCCTGACGTTAACCGTGGTAGATACATTCCTCAGCTGTATGCTTATAGATAAAACACTTATTAAACTTCTCTCTGTTCAACATCAGCACGTAACCAGTTCACATTTCCTGCCAGAAACAAAAAGATAGCACCTTACACCCCAGCCTTTTCCTGTCAGCTTGTAGGTGTAGGATTGAGTGTGTCTGCCACTAGTTTCGAGTCGTATTGTGAAATTTTTCCCGGCAGGATAATGCCAGTTATATGGCGTCTTCAATTTTTTAGCTGTCTTGCGAGTTTAGGCAGTGCTTGTATAGCACTAAGCATATAGTTGTGTAATTAGGCCAAATCTTTAGGATTACGTAATTAGGACCGATCTGTACTTCTGTTTCCCAACAAAAACAAGTAACCTTCACCTCCTGCATCAGGAAATTTTCCATGTACCATGGTGTGCAATTGGGCTTTCCGCCCAGGAGGACAAGGGTTCGAGTCCCGGTAGGGGCACCACCATTTTTTATTTCCAGCCAGTTTCTGGATAGGAGGTAGGTGGGTCATCAGCACAGTCCTGGGGCAGAGAAATTCCCGTCAAAATTCGAAATTCTCATCAAAATTCGATCTCTTCAAAAATCGAAATTGCTAGCAAAAGGGTAGGTGTGTAAGGGTTGGGGGAGGGGTGTGGATGGGTGAGGGGACGGGGAGACACGTGCAAGCTGAGGAAAACCCATAGTCATCTAGGGGTGGGGTGGAGTGGAATGAAGGTGTTTGTGGGCTAATTAATTGATCAATGTAATTAAATTGCGTATTAATTTGATATCAAAATTGCGCCAGCACTCCCATCTCCCAACTACCAATGACTAGTGGAATATAACCATTCCCCATCAATGAGCAGTTCAATTTAACGAGAGGACGTGGTACATTTCATGTAAACACAGCTCATACCATTATGGAGCCACCACCAAGTTGCAATGCCTAGCTCACATCTTGGTTCCATGGCTTTGTAGGGTCTGCGACACACTCTAAGCCTACCATCACCTCTTCCAAACTAAAATCGGGACTCGTATGACCAGCTAGTGTTTTCCAGTCTTCTAGCATCCAACCAATATGATCACTAGCCCCGGAGAGTCGCTGCAGGTGTTGTCTGGTGCCATAGCCCATTAACACCGACTTCCGCCTCACTTTCCTAACGAATACGTTCGTCGTACGTCCCACGTTGATTTCTGCTGTTACTACACGCAGTGTTACTTGTCTGTTAACAGTCTATGCAAACACCGCTGCTCTTCGTCGTTAGGTACAGGCTGCCGGCCACTGCGTTGTCCGTGGTGAGAGGTAATTCCTGAAGTTAGGCATTCTCGATACACGCTCAGAATATTGAATTCCCTAACGATTTCCGACGAAATGGAATGTATATATACTAAGATGGTATCTGTTCTTTCGGACATGTCAGAACAGATACCATCTTAGTATATATATATATATATATATATATATAGTTTAGGCTCACCGGCCGCTTGACCATCTTCTTCTTCTGTGAGAATGCACAAACAGTGCTCGAACTCTTACGGGAATCGTCAACGCGCCGCGAGTAATGAGTATAATGGGCGGGGCACTACGAATGTAGTGCGGGACAACACGTTGAGAATGTGGGTTTTGCGGGAGGCGTGCCAGAGATAAATCCCTGCAGTCGCACTATCCTCTGTATCCTCGGTGGCTCAGATGGATATAGCGTCTGCCATGTAAACAGGAGATCTCGGATTCGAGTCCGGTCGGGGCATACATTTTCATCTGTCCCCGTTGACGTATGTCAACGCCTATAAGCAGCTAAGGGTGTTCATTTCATTGAAATGGAATGTCCTATACGTTCCAGTCTGTTAATTCCCGTCGCGTGGTCATAATTACGTTCGAAACCTTTTCACATGAATCCCGTGAGTACAAAGACAGTTTCGTCATTGCACTGCCCTTTTATAACTAGTGCACGCGTTACTACTGCCATCTGTACATGTGCATGTCGCTAACTCATAACTTTTGTCACCTCAGTGTAAATCAAAGTCAACCCTCTCTACCACGATTAGTGTAAGGTAACAGCACGTTTTAATGTTCGTTTTAGGCAAGGCAGCACTGCTAGTGAGGAAGTATTGAGTTTAAAGAAAACGCAGGAAAATAGGAATCTTAACTTACAAAACAAGTTCCAACAAAATGAACAATACAAACAATATCTTAGGAATGTAGATGTAGTAGGTGATTTTAGAAAAAGAAAGATTTTAATAATAGACCACTGAGGTGACAATGTTTACTTCCTTCCTCTAAGACTGCTGCCAAATGTACATGTTATGTGTCGCTACCAATTTTGCTATCATTGAAAATTTCACACCAACTGCCAGTAGAGGTAAGCTTCAAAAGAACTTTGCTTGCAAGTGGATAATAAATAGGTCAGTTGAAAGGTAAATGATAATTTTCACTGGATTTGATTACTTTAAAAACCTATTTAATTTTCGCCTTGGAGTATCATATCATTAAAAGTCCACCAAAGAGGATAGCGCTACTTTGGGGCGGTGTACTTGCTTTCCGAAGGAATGCTATTTTATTCGCCTGGCGACCCGGATACAGATTTTCCGTAGATCCTGCGAATCTATCGTGTAAATAGTGCTACGATTCCGTTGAAAAGAGTAAAGGGCGGTCTGCTTCTCAATCGTTATCCTAACCAGGCTTGTGCTCCTCGTCGAATGAACTTGTGATCAATTGAGCGTTAGACATGCTCTCCACCTCTTCTTCGCGCCATACATGTCCTGAACGTATAAGCCTCTGATACCTGTTTGAAATGCGAAACCTACCATGGTGTAGTGCTTCCTAATATATGTTTGTTTGCCATTTTATTACCGTTTGTGTTCCGTTGTAGCTAACATTCAAAATATGTTCGCATGTATAGGATACTCCCACAAAGTTTACTGTTGCAGTTACATTGTAGAAGTACGAGAACAACCACGAGCAAACCCATCTGCTTTGCCGTCAATAGCAATGTACGTAGAAAACTGCATGAGGATGGCAGTCCAGGAAACTGCTTGATGGGTTAAATGTATTTCACGTGTAATATTCACTTAAGTTCAGTATTTACTTCAGTATTTACCCAATTACTACACAACGTGATTCGTGGAAGAGCAATGTGTTGTTCGTGCATGTGAGGCAGGATCAGCTGTATCATTTAGTTTAGAACAGCCAATAACGGCACGTCAAAGTAATAAATTAAACGTTTCTTCAATACAGTTTTACCTTATATTTACTGTAAAACGTGCACTGAATCTGTGGAGGAGATTTTCAAAAACGCATACAACAAGTCAGCGAGCAGATACTCGTAAAAGCCGTTCCACGAGAACGCCTTTGAATAGAATTTCGGGCTCGGAGTTAACGTTAATTAAAGAGGGACGGTATGGACCTTTTATTGGTGTGAAGAGCATACAAACAAAGTGGTGGAAGGCAAACAGCTGTGTCAGCAAACTAGGCCGTTACGACGCCGTTCGACGTAACGTTCGTCCAGTGACAACAGCTCAGCCCGCAAATGTGCAGTGTGGTACGGCAGTAATAGACTGTTCGTAGTGCGTGTGTGTGCAAGAGTGTACGTGTGAGTAAAAGGGAGCAGCGACCCTTGAGCGCATGCTGACAAATATGCTTTCATTTTAGACATTTTGCAATCTTTCCCAAATGTGATGACCAATGATAGCAATACTATTGTATTCGGAGCTCCGGTTAATAGTTCAAGTAAGTTTACGTAATTTCAAAATTTAATTACCCTTCAGGTATTTTATTGATTCCTCGATTTCCCAATTGCTTCGGATTCCAGAACATAAGCCTTTTTCGTCACCCTTCTTATTTACAGCTCCCACCTCACGATTCGCAGTAGGGGGTCAGTATACTTACTACTTACTCTTTCATCTACATCTACATGGATACTCTGCAAATCACATTTAAGTGCCTGGCAGAGGGTTCATCGAACTACCATCACAATTCTCTATTATTCCAATCTCATATAGCGCACGGAAAGAACGAACACCTATATCTTTCCGTACGAGCTCTGATTGCCCTTATTTTATCGTGGGTATCATTTCTCTCTATGTAGGTCGGTGTCAACAAAATACTTTCGCGTTCGGAGCAGAAAGTTGGTGATTGAAATTTCGTGAGAAGATTACGTCGCAAAGAGACTGGTTCAACTGGCTCTGAGCACTATGGGACTTAACATCAGTGGTCATCAGTCCCCTAGAACTTAGAACTACTTAAACCTAACTAACCTAAGGACATCACACACATCCATGCCCGAGGCAGGATTCGAACCTGCGACCGTAGCGGTCTCGCGGCTCCGGACTGAGCGCCTAGAAGCGCTGGACCACAGCGGCCGGCTCGCAAAGAGAAACCCCTTTCTTTTAATGATGTCCAGCCCAAATTCTGTGTCATTTCTGTGACACTCTCTCCCATATTTCGCGATAATACAAAACGTGCTGTCGTTCTTTGAACTTTTTCTAAGTACTCCTATCTGGTCCTATCTGGTAAGGATCCCACACCGCGCAGCAGTTTTCTAAAAGAGGACGGACAAGCGTAGTGTAGGCAGTCTCCTTAGAAGATCTATTACATTTTCTAAGTGTCCTGCCAATAAAACGCATTCTATGGATAGCCTTCCCCACAACATTTTCTATGTGTTCCTTCCAGTTTAAGTCTTTCGTAATTGCAATACCTAGGTATTTAGTTGAATTTACAGCTTTTAGATTATCCTGATTTATCGTGTAACCGAAGTTTAACGAGTTCCTTTTAGCACTCATGTGGATGTCCTCAGACTTTTCGTTATTCAGGGTTAAGATCCAATTTCCGCACCATTCACATATCTTTTATAAATCGGTTTGCAATTTGTTTTGATCTTCTGATGACTTTATTAGTCGATAAAGGACTTCGTCATCTGCAAAAAACCTAAGACGGCTGCTCAAATTGTCCCCAAAACCGTTTATATAGATAAGGAACAGCAAAGGGCTTATAACATTACCTTGAGGAACGCCAGAAATCACTTCTGTTTTACTCTTTGGCACCACAGCCCAGGTAACACCCGGGCTTCTCTGACGATTGCTGCCCGTCTTAACGATATTCTTCTCGTCTCCTCCGCCTTCTTATTCCCATAGTTCTCAAGTTATTCTCCACTCCGTATACCCATTGTTTCTGTGGTCTCCCTTTGCAGATTTCTGCCACCTGGATTTCCTCCGTAGACCTTCTTGGTAGATCTGTCCTCTGCCATACGCTCTACATGGCCCTATCACCTTAATCTGTTACCCTTGATTTTCGATACTAGGTCAGCAGAACCAGCTCCTTGTTTTGTCGTATCCTCCCTCACTGTCTCAAAAATGTTTTTTAATATTGTCTTTTCGCATCATCTCAGTCTCTGTCCATGTTTTCTGAGCCATACGTTACCGCCGGCTTAATAACTGTTACTTAGACACTCATCTTCGATCTTCTGCTCTGGCTATGTGACTGAATAACTTTAATCAGGACACTGTAAGCGGACACAGTAAGCACTATTTCCCGCCGGAATACAGGCTTCTATATCTTCACCTAAGCTGTTATCATCAATTACAAGTGCTCCGAAGCTCTGGAACTCTCATCCCTCTCGTAGTTGGCTCCATTCAGCTTGATGTATTTCTTTCACGAAGTGACTATTAACAAATCTGTCACAATTGCAGTACATTTGTTTGGCAAATTCGTGCACTGCAACTGTGAGAGATTTGTTAGTAAACTTTGTATGAAATATTAAAAAAAAGCTGGTGGTCATGTATCAACAAAATGATGAAATGAAAGATTGATGTATTTCTCTGTAACATCAGCGTCTCTCCTGGAAGATAATAAATATTGTGTTTCGGGTCGTTTTCTCCAAGCCCCATCTCTTCTGCCTCCTGCCCGTCTACCAAGTGCTCCTAACAGCGTATAAACATCATCTATGTATGCTAGATTTGGTTCATACGGACAGAGTCCGACCTGGTTTATTGATCTCAATATCCTCTCCAAAACTGTGTTAAATAATACAGCCTCCTGTCGCAACCCTTGGTTAATTTTAAATTCTTTAATGAGATTTTCTCCTACTCCCTCTTGGCATTTTATGGCGGTAAGTGTCTTTTGTACTAATCTGATTACTTTACTTGAAAATTCCATATCCGTTAGGATCTGACACAGGTTTTTCCTTTCAACGGTACCATAAGCCTGTCTGAAACGTGCAAAGAGCTGATGTTCAACCGCATTACAATCATAACATTTCTACATTGTTTGCCTTACAGAGAAGTTACGGCCAGCTGTTGTTCTGCATTGTCGTAAACGACACTGGTCGTCTCCAAGTAATCTACTGCAAGGGGACTGAGTGCCATAGGAATGACTTTCTCTATGGCTTTGTATGCAATACTAGCAGAGGAATGGTCCAATCCGACATATTGAAACATGACCTGAAATATTTTACACAGGAAGAATACACCAAAAGAAAGACTACTTCAAAATTTTAGCTGCTAAGACGCACTTTAAGTATTTTTCTTTAGAAAAATCTTCGAGACTGGGAAATGCATAGGTAGCCTGGCAGGTGGAGAAATGTATAGCCTTACCAGAGCTCCGGAGAGCTGCGCCTGTGCAAGGTGGCAGTCACATATCCTTGGCGGCACATCGGTAAACAGGTAAGACGACTCAGCGTGATCGTAATTTGCAAAGCGGATTTCAGTTTTCGTGGGTAGTTTCTGTGAAACAACTTTCCGCATTTACTGTTCACTCAAATCTGAGACTTATTTAATACTCATAGTAACTACCGGTTTCTTTTGCTGTAGCGTAAGTGTTAACAATGGAGATAAAACTGAATTAATATTCATTGCATTTAACGCTTATGTTAAGCAGTGTATAAGCCTGGTTTCACTTCGTAAAATCTAATCATGAACTGCATACACCGGAGAAAGACGCAACAATTGAACTTACAAAACTGTGAAAGAAAAATTATGTGAGATTTACTGAAAAAAGTGCTCGCTAACTCCCATTTATAACCAACATAAACACCTAATCTGGATCAAATAATATGAATAACGATTCTTTATAGGAGTTTCCTTGGAATGTGAACCATGTGGCGCTGTCCTTAAGAAACAATGCACCGTTATCGATACAGATCTATGAGTCGGAGCCCCCGAATGACAATTGAGATGAACATTGCTGATGTGAAGTCTTCTTCGAATTACTTAAGAAAGTCTCGAAACAATGAAGTTTACTTGAGCAAAAAGCATAGAGGAGAGTCCTTTAATTCGGAGCTGACGTGCACACGAAGCTTTTTACTCCAACATCTGCTGTGTCTAACGCCTATCACCCAGAAATCTGAGCTAGCCGTACCTCATCATTCGAGGCGAAAAACGGCAGAGCCTGTTGTGCAATCCATAAATGCTTTGACACATTCATATACAACAGTAACAGTGTTAAGAATGAGTGGATTATTGTTTCGGCAGCTTTAAACCTGTCTTCAGTGACATCAAGGCATATTAGGACTAAAAATAAAAAGGGACTGTTCAGTGGCAAAAATCTTATAATAGACCTATCAAAATCAGGTAAATTGGGAAAGAATAATTTTAAAATGTCATTCGACTCTGTTTCTAACCAGCTGCAAAAATTACTTTATTGTTTATGTTGCACTCTTGGCCTGTACATAACGATACCTCTTTCAAGAGGACGATGAAGTGACTGTTGTTACAATTTAGTTTCCACCAAGAAGAACCAGTGTGACTCTCAATAAAGAATTTTTCGACTGTGGAAAGTATTTTTATGGAGGTTGTTGGACAATTTAATTTCTGATAGGTCTGTCTCATTTGAGGTTTATCGGGAAAACAATATTCGTAAGTTTCAGGCATTTGTGCACTATCGGTTTCTTTCGGCACATTTTAGGAATTGCTTTAAATATGATCTGTATGCAGCACAATAACCTGAGCAACGGCCTGGGCCATTTCTTAATCCGCCGTTTTCATGTCTAAATAAAATTAGTAATTACTGTGACTTGCCTGAAAGCATTGATTTTTCTTTCGCCATGTGCCTGGTGTTATAAAAACGTATCTTTTCGTCATACAGATGACATTTAGCATTAATTTGAAGACTACAGGGAATGAACAAGGAACTATTCCATTGTTACTAAAATATACATTATTCAAAGCGTATCATAATAACTGTGCTACAGGATTTGTTGTAAAGTGATGTATGTGTAAGAAATAGTTCTTTTCCATAAATTAAACTCACGACTGATAAAGTCGCCTGTGATGTAACATTAAATACTGCCTTCATTTAATTTCTTCTGCTACTCACTTTCGTAATAACTAAATGTGCCGCAGCTCAGCTGTCGATACGTACCGTATCTAATTAAAACATTAATGATAGGTGACATTTTTTTAAAGGTTTATGTGTTTCAGATTAGCTTGCGTCACTCCCGGTATTAACACCACATGGAGCTACGCTCTCTTTTTACGGTCGATCGCGCGCTTTGTTTCCCACAAAAACAGTAACAAAAATAACTAGCTTACAATGAACTGTCATAAATAACGTAACAGCAGGTAGGAAGGGGTGTGCAAGTGGTTCTCCACGCGACAAAAATGAGGAGCTTCAATAATTTTTAAAAAGATGTTTGTATAGTGCCTTAGCAGCTAGAATTTTGGCAGGTTATTCCTTTCGTTGTACTCATACTGCATAATAAATTTCAGGGTGGATTGTGACGTGTCTGACTGGACCATTCCGTTGTGTGTCAAGTGATGTGGTGATTTGCACGATTTGTTGTCTACTTCTTATGAGTAGGGCAAATAATGGTCACGTCCCACTGGTCCGGCATCACTTCTTTTCCCCATATTTCAACGATCAGATGGTGAATAACACTTATCAGACGCTTACTCCCAACCGTTATCATTTCTGTCGATGGAATCCGTATACTTCCTGATTTTTCCGTAGTTACAAATTGATCTAATCAGAAATATCCTGAGTAGGTTGTGTTGGACACTTTTTATCATTGTTAGGAACTGCATTATAAAATACACAGCTACATCATTTACTTTATTTTACATTTAAATCAAATCATAAACCTTAAAGAATTGTAATTATGTTTAATAGATGAATGACATCTACTTTTTACGTGGGGCTCCAATGGCATTTCTTCACTGAGACTTAATGCACAATGTTGAACAGTCTTTCATAACTAACAAAGCTTTTAGACTATAATTTCCTTGCTAGGTTTGAAATATCCTTGTATTCACTTTATAACTGGAATAAGTTTGCAGGTTTTAAAATTATGTGCTTTCATCTGTTGAAGATTTTCACGGCCAGACGTCGTAGATGCTGGCAAACTTCAGGGTTGTATGATAGTGATACATGAAATTTTTCCGTTTCTGACGTTTCTCTCAGAACAACGCTAGACATTTTCAGAGGTGTTTTCCATTCCGACGAGTCTTGAAGTTTGACTGGTCAGACGTCGGAGAGCTGTATAAACCCTATGAGAAAGAGGCGTGGTAGAAGTATGGACGTTATCAGGTGAGGTAATCCTTGTGAGTAATGAAACTTAACTGTGGATTGTCGTCAGTCAAAGATAAAACTTATCTATCGATTCTCTATACGTCGTAACTTTCATTGCTTCTCTTTTGTTAAATTTATACACATTTTTATATATTTCCATGGCTTTGCTATACAGCCCTGGATAATACATTGTCACTGTAGACAAAATTTTGGCTTCTGAAAATTTCACTTCATGATTTCCTTATTGAAAAAAATGGTCTGCTACAGCCAAATTTTCCAATTTTCGTAGTCGTCAAAGTCTTATGTTCTTTTCGCCTTGTATTCAAGCTTTTCTTTCAATGTTGATCTTACCACACGTACATCGAATTTAATCTATCTCGCTTGTAGACAGACGAGGGAGGTGATCCTTTCAAATAGTGCAAATGGCTCTAAGCACTACGGGACTTAACATCTGAGGTCATCAATCCCCTAGACTTAGTACTACTTAAACCTAACTAACCTAAAGACGTCACACCCATCAACCCCCGAGGCAGGATTCGAACCTGCGACCGTAGCAGCAGTGCGGTTCCGGACTGAAGCCCAATTTCAGATGATACCAGTTTACCACTGAGTTCTGGGTCGAATATACTGGCTACTTCAGCTGTTGAAAAGTGCCTATGCACGGAACTATCTGTGACATGTTATATGAGCCTCACGCAGAAAGTAAAGAAAGTTTTGGCGTAACTAAATAAGGACGAAACATAAAAATGCAAAACTTTATTTACCAGGTTACAATACCTTACACTATTTTTCAGTATCGTTGTCATAGCTGTCAAAGCACTTCACAAATTAATCCAGTCCTCTGTTGTACTTCTTACCCGCGAAAATCTTGAGTCAGAATGTCACTGCTTGTTTGAAGTGTTCATCGCTTGCGATTTCTTTTTCCACCGAAAAATTCCTTTGGGTTTTGGAAGAAGTGAAAATCACTTGGTGCCAAGTCAGGGCTGAAAGGAGGATGTCCAAAAATTTCCACTGAACTTCTAGCTGTGTTCGAGCCGACGCGTATCACGCATTGTCATTAAACAAAAACACATTGACCACGTATCCCATTCGCAAGAGATGTGTAAAGTTGTTGACAAGGACGTTTTTGCTGTGCGACAATGCGCGGCCTCATGCTTCAGCAAGAATTTCACCGTCTTGAATGGGAAAAAATGGTTCAAATGGCTCTGAGCACAATGGGACTTAACATCTGAGGTCATCAGTCCCCTAGACTTAGAACTACTTAAACCTAACTAACCTAAGGACAGCACACACGTCCATGCCCGAGGCAGGATTCGAACCTGCGACCGTAGCAGTCGCGCGGTTCCAGACTGAAGCGCCTACAACCGCTCGGCCACACCGGCCGGCTTGAATGGGAAATTTCTGGATATTGTCCATGCAGCTCTGATTGTCGAACCTGAAGGAATATTTGTGTGCATAACAGTTCGCGAACGATTAACACCTTGGTTCAAATGGCTCTAAGCACTATGGGACTTAACATCTGAGGTCATCAGTCCCTTAGACTCAGAACTACTTAAACCTAACTAACCTAAGGACATCACACACATCCATGCCCGAGGCAGGATTCGAACCTGCAACCGTAGCAGCAGTGCGGTTCCAGACTGAAGCGCCTAGAACCGCTCGGCCACGACGGCCGGCGATGAAGATCTTAAACAAGTACTGAATCTGAAAGCTTTAGCGGCTGGGGAGTGCAACATGTGAGCGGAAAAATTGGTTTCACATTACCGTAAGTGTCTTGACAGCTATGGCGACTGCATTGAAAAATATACTAAGGAGTTATAACTTTGTCAATAAAGTCATTCGTTGGTATTTTTGGTCTTTGTTTAGTTTCTGGAGAACCAACGTACGTTATAGTTGAATTACTGTATTAAATGATCTGTGATAGGAGCGACAGGATTACCTTTTTTTATGAGAGCTTGGAAACTGCAGAGAGTGAGATATTTTGCGGTAAAATAAAAACCATGTGCTTCTAGAAGAATACTGACGGGTCAGTATAAACTTTGGCAGAAATGATATACCACTGGGCGAGAATCGCCTTGAATTTAAGAATGCAAAGTCTGCTTATCTGAAGACGAACGGCGCAGTTTTATCAAGCGAATAAAACTCGAGAATAAAACTTTACGGTAAGGCCATTGAAGCCACATACTCGGGCACACTAAACCACAAGGATTTTATTTCCGTCTCGTTCTTAATCTTCACGAAAGCCTCGCATGAGCAGAAGGGTATAATGGCCTGCTGTGAAGGCAGTTCCATTTCACGGTTCTGTAATTTTTCAGAGCCAGTGCCAACGTCCACGGATTCCCTTTGACTGTAGAAGCAATTATGCTGAAATACGACCTCACTTGCGCCAACATTGTCTTACAGTGCACTAGTGCAATCTGGAACAAAGGGACGTTCGTTTTAGGGAAATTACGTATATCGCATTTCTTGAAAACATACTTTTTCAAAGACGCCACACACACATTTCCCACCTACTCCCTTCTACCATGATAATACAGTTATATGAATATATTACACAGAATTTTAATTATCAAGTCACTAAATTTGATCCACGTTTTGATGGACATTTTATTAACTGCATGCGCTATATATGAATTGCGCTACGCTATCAATTACAATAGAAATGAAAAATAGAAACATGCATTTCTATTTGGTCCTAATAAAAACGTAGTATACTAGAAATTTACAACATTGCTTCCAGTTCAGACATATTTAAACAAGAAACAATAAGGCCCAACTTGACCCAAACTGCAATTAAATACTCATCGTTTTATTAGATTACGGTCGATTTCGAAGCTTCGAGCTGAAAATTTTGCTATCAGTCACTGGGGGTGTCACATCATGTCTAATATTGTGGGGCCCTGATATGACAGCGCACATTATTTAAGGACGGTTGATGTCAGTAATACATAGTTCCCAGAGAACATACTGCGCATCCATTTCATTTATATCTTCCGGGTACATCTGGTACTGCAGCCAGCGGCCTCGAAATCCATGATGAGATGGTAAATTGAAGAGCAGGCTTTTTGCTTGATGTCTGGGGTAATAACTTTTTCCCTAATCAATCATAAGGCCTGCTTCCCCCATTACCCCGTTAACAATGGGAAGTTTAAGCCAAAACGTTCGTAGTGAAATTTAATTTCCTCATTCTTACAAAATGTAATCAGATTACTTCCCACTACACAGGTATGCCACGAATGTTGGGGCAAACTTCGAAGGGCTCTAGAGAGCGTCTATAGGAACAAATGGGAGAGAGAAACCCGTGTCTGAAAACGCCACCCAACGACGATGCGGAGCTTCGAAGTTGTAGGCAGCAGCATCTGCCATTTGGCCACTAGCATCAAACGTTGCTTTGTACACTGACAGACCATAGGCGGAAAGACTCGCATCGTTGTTCGTTATTCAGTGATCGCGACTGATGGCGAAGGCCTGTCTTCGCAGCAACTACCTCAGTCTGCTCCACTAGTGATCGTGGCAATCAGTCGCGATCACTGAACAACAAACAACGTTGCGGGACGTTCCACCTACGGTCCGTCAGGACACAAAGTCACGTTTGCTGCCGAAGGGGTGGCCTATGGCAGACTCCTTCGCCAGTAACTTCGATGCTCTGTAGAGTCGTTGGATGACGTTTCCGTGCATGGGTTTCTGTCCTCTGCTGCATCGTCAAGAGATCTTCCACAACCTGTCGAAGTATATTACAACGTTTCTGGGACACCCTGCATATTACATACTAATTTACTACTTTCCACACATCAGTACGAGAACTGAATGGAATTTCACTTCCGTTATTTACGTGTAAGCATTTGACATTTGTGTATTTTAATAAGTGAGATTAGTCATCAAGTCTTCCAAAATTATAATGAAAGTGTTTTACTTAAGAACAGAGTTTCCGATAGAGAACCGAACAAAATCCGAACAATAGTTCACTCGATGAATATTTTTGAGACCTGGAATGAAATTCCTAAAATCTTTTTGTTCATGGCTCAGTTAGACTTATTAAAGCCATGTGATAAATTCTGGGTGTCTAGCCTCAATTTCTGCTCCTTCATGAACACTCAAAGAAAAACAGATTTTCAGTTAAAACACTGAATAATTAAAGCATGGTCCAGGTCCTTTCAATCTTTATTCGATTAAAACTGAAGGAAAATTTTTATCGGTTTCGGAAATGTAGGAACGGAAAAATAGTGTATGCATAGGTCGGACCAGGGGCTCTGTAAGTACATGCAATCAAATTAATTCTTCCATTATTTTCTGCTTATCGACAAATATTTCTAACAAATTGCAGGCTCACGATAATCTCCATTTTATAACTTATACAAGAAAATATCTCCAAAATTATGTGGTGTCCGAGCCATGTGACATGTGACAGCATGCTCTTCCTTAGGTTCGACACTATTCCTTTCCAGAATATACCGAGTATAAGTCACAATGTCTAACTTATTGTACCGAAAACGGTTGAGGCCGAAAATCGTTTGTTTCCTGTTTACATTACTCAGTTATCTTAATTATCCAAACACTAGAGATAACCACACACTTGTACTTACTCCTTGCTAAAATGTACTGATACCTCACAATAAGTTTTGGGATATGTTTGAGGAAAACACATGGAAGGTGGATCCACGTAGTTCATCATGTGTCATCTCATGGAATACACTTTATTGCTTAACAACAATTACTATGATTACATATTGAAAACCTTCTCAGAAAGTAAGTAACAATGGTCACAATAATTTAAACTTGAATGGAATCAGATGATTAGTAAAAAGCCTTTAACAATCTATATTATGAAGAACAGGGCTTAAAACGAGGAATATACATAAGTCCCCAAATACAAGTAAGAAGTCACACGAAGCTCGTTCAAGAAACTAATTTTTACCAGTAAAATGAATTACAAATCACTGCCACTAAGGGTAGTAACAATTCCCACTCATAGATAATACATAAGACAAATAGACAACGTACATTCAGAATACAGAAAGAATAGCAAGTCATGTCACTGATTGTAGCTGCTGGAAGGCCCTTAACAATTTATAACCTTAATAAAAATACCTTAAGCAACAAAATACACAGTCTCTTAAAATAAAATAAAAGCTGGAATGACATACAATTTAAATGTGAGTCCCAGTTGGTACACAGATACATTGATACCCGTAAGTAAATATACAATCCCCCAAAATACAAGATAACGCTGGGAAGACATGCAATTTAAACGTAACTCCCAGTTGGTAAAGTCCAGCAGAAATATTAACAATGAACCTTAAATAAATATGCGGTCCCCCAAAACACAACAAAAGGTGGCAAATTACGGCAGACGGCTAGCGCAGCCAACAGGCAGGAAGCAGGAGAGTTTCACAATGAATAGAGTTAGCTAATGAGTGTGGGTAAAAAAGGAAAACAGTTCATGATCATGAGTAAAGGGCTGTAAAACTTAAGATGCTCCAGAACTAGCAGTAAGGGTGGAACGCTTAAACATGTTAAAGAGCGAATATAGTGACCATAACTTCGGATTTGCAGAACAAGCTTCGTAGATTATGTGTTTGCTGAATTCACAATACTCAATAGATCAAGAGTTCCGAAATTAACTGGTGACACTCCGACGTGGCACGTATCAAATCATCACATTTACTTAACTTGAGCCAACACGAAGCGGCCGGTAGAGGCCCCAGATTGAAGCCAATCTAGACGTCGTGTGATGACGGATGTGTCACTGCATCAGAAAGAAAACAAGTCTCTTCTCTGGGCCCAGGAAATAGGACTACGTTGCCTGCTGCCCGAACTAACCTGCCGACACACATCAGAAGGAAACAGTAATGAGCCCAAATAAGGCTACAAACGAGAATATCTAAGATGTATGCAATATTAACTTACTCCGGAATTGTCTACAAATACAAGTTACAAACTTAACACTACTGACAATTACTTGAAAATTAACAAGGTGAAGTATCAGCCCGTGGAAATCCAATTAATAGGGCATCCTCATCTACAAAAATTGACAGACTATGTTGCAATTTCAGTTTTAACAATTCAATTTACAACATAGAATGTTCGTACACTTGCATGAAATATAGCTTGGAACAACAAATTATTATGTTACACTGACCAATGACCACGCACACATTCACTCGAAGGCGGGTTGGTATGGCAGTTCTAATTCTAAATTAACACAGACGTGACCTTACGATAAGAATTACTAATAAAAAACAACACTTGTCTCCACTCAGGTGTGAAGCAGCAGTGACTTTCAGAATTCCAAGCAGGGGTGTTACTGCATCCTATCTGTACAGGTGATCTTCCAGGTGCCGAAAAATTTAAGCTTGCGCGAGTTAGTCCGGAACTTGCTGACCAGGTTGCACGCAGCGTCCGCTGCTCTTCCCGCAACTCGCCGCTGTCAACCCTTAATCCTCCGACCAATTTAACCACTCGAGGCTCCTCGAGTCCCGCACTGGAAAGCAGGATTTCCCAGAACCCAACAACTTGCCATTCATGCCCCAAAACCAGCCACACACCCCTCGACCAAAGACCCAGCTCCCGACATGTGATCAGGGTCGATATCAGCAGCCCAAATAGTTAGTGGCGCCAGCGGAGTGCCGTGCCCGCCAAAATTAAAGCCGTCATCACATGATAGGTGGGGCAAAGACTTCTGCGGCACTCTGCGATATGGATTATGTCAGTTCCAGTGTAGTATTGGTAACAATGTTAACTTTAGTTGAAACTGTAGTGATTGAAATTGAGTAGACTGCTTACGTGACTTACAAAATGGACTAAAATTCTTGATGAGTATTTAAAATGGAGGACAGAATTGTAAATAAAGACATAATTCAACAACGTTAACGCAAATGTATCCCTAGTTTAAAACTAATACGCGAACATATCCAAGTTTTACTAATTGATAGACTGTATACAGTGTAAATTACTAGTGTTTAATTGTTTCTGTCTTACATTTAAGATGTTGGTTGTTGTAAGTTTTCTAGTGGAGTTATATTAACTTCAAAGATTTCTTATTTGCATTTAAGCAATCTTCTTTTTTAATGTCTGGCGTGTGGCTTTAAGTTACTATGTAAATTCTTAAAGACTCAGCGTCAGAGGAGCCTTTACTTAAAGATTGCACTGGGCTTTTGAATTTCATTGCAGCAACGAAACCTCTGTACTTGAATGCATGTGAGTCAGTTCACAGGACGCAAGACGATGACGTCGTTCCGCCGCCATTAAGACCACGTCTAGTAATGCGTTGCTGTGTTGGCATAAACCCTAAATCTGATGTTAGCCTTATCTTTATAATATAAACCAGAAAATTATAAAGAATACTGTGTGTTCCTATGTGTCTTCCTATTTTTTACTTTCTGTCTAGGAAAATTCAACAACCTTTCTCATGAATTATCATAAAAAATACAATTTAGAATAAACCAAGTGACTCGTGTAGCAATCCCACGATCGAGAACGTAGGGCCCTTGGATCGGATCGTTCATCTCATGACTCTGATAAGTAATAAGGCCAAACAAAACCTTACATCGTGAAACAAAACGAAAATATTTAATGCAGGAGAAAAAAGGATAAAGGAGATACAAATCAATGACGGATTGACACGGGAGAGTTTTCTTGGAAGACTCTTTTCAACACATATCTGTTGGCAATGTTCTAAAAACAGAAAATCTAAGGTCAGAATTAGATAAACACACCAATAAAGGTGCACTGCTTTTTGCGGATGATAAAGTAATAATAGAGAAAGTAATAACAACATCTAATTTGCAGTACATCTGTTAAACTAAAGGAACTGCTTTTACGGAAAATACCAAATATAGTCGAAAATAGCAGTTACAGTTAATAAAATATCGCCGGCCGTTGTGGCTGACCGGTTCTAGGCGCTACAGTCTGGAACCGCGCGACCGCTACAGTCGCAGGTACCAATCCTGCCTCGGGCATGGATGTGTGTGATGTCCTTACGTTAGTTACGTTTAAGTAGTTCTAAGTTCTACGGGACTGATGACCTCAGACGTTATGTCCCATAATGCTCAGAGCCATTTGCACCATTTCATAAAATATCCCGGGCGGTTATGCCGTGGTCGAATGGATTTCACCTTGAAACCGAGGACATTTTCAGGGGGTCGTTGCTTCTTAGCATGTCCGACTCACACGCTGGCTCTGTACTGCCTGTAGCGAGCCAGGGTGAGAATACCCCCTGAAAATGTCCTCCTCATGTAGGAAGGAAATGTTGGGTTTTAAGGGGAAATGCATTCGACCACGGCATAATAGCCCGGAACATTTTATGAAGCGTGACATTTCCGGACATGAAAGATTACATTTTACAAACAGCAGTTAACAACGAAGTAAATGAACTGATGTCCCAATTAAAAATCCGGGCTGCGAGATGTATATATGTTATGTGGAACAATTAACACCAGATTTAACAATAAAATCGGAAGAGACAAAAACTTGATAGACCGTAAGAAAGGTAGCAGTGTATGTAAGAAGCAGAGATGAAATTCTCGGGGAGAGGGAGAAGGGCAGGAAAAGAAATGTGATGTTCAATACGAGATCAATGTAATTCCTGTCAATGAGCAAACAACCCAATGCAGGGAGAGATGGAAGCAATATGCGAACAGAATGAAACCCTACCCAAGAAAATCCCGATCTGCTAACCAGAAGGAAGCAGATATAAACGTTGATCAAGGGAACGATGGACATAAACATTGTGTAGAAGGAAAAGGAAGATACATCGTTCCTGTATGTAAGATGACGACGATGAAGAATCGATGTAGGCTGAATTCGCCCGTATAAGGGACGATCAAAAGCTTCTGTTCTAATTTCGCACTGCCCATAGTCGATATGCCAGTCATCCAAAATCATCGTGATCACTGAGGCAAACATTTCACCGACGCACCAAGTTGAAGATACCAATTTCGTAAAACATCGTGTCCTGTTGAACATCTTCATCCGACAGGAATCGTCCACCCTCCAAAGCATTTCTTAGGGACCGAATGCGTGATAGTCGCGTGGGGAAATATCAGGACAATAGGGTGAATGCTTGAGTGCCTCCCACTTGTAATGGCATAATTTCTGGCTGCCCCCTCAGATGGACCGGCGTCTTTTGTGCAATCGCGATCAGCATGGCACCTGGTGCACCATTCCACAATTATGTTTTCGATAGACATGCTGGCCCACACACATCCTTCATTCTGCGATGAATGGGTACCGGATTTTTTCTTCAGCAGCCAAGGAAAGAATAACAGCAGGATGTTCCTGTTTGGACGTATTTAGTAACAATGTCTTCACAGTGCACGTTTCGCTGTTACCACAAGCACGGCAGAATGCCACGAATGCAACACTAATCCCTTGCTTACATCTTGGTGTTTATACACCCGCATCGGAGGCACGTACAGTTTGCATACACGCTGCCGCTATGCCCTCAAACGGGAACTGTTTGATGACCTATTATATTAATTGAATAACAGTAAGTCTTCCAGTCCACACGAAAACAAAAAGAGCGTTTCTTAAAACACTACGGAATACGCGTTACCCCACAGTCACTTGCAGCAGTTCTCGCTAGAACTGAACGAAGTGTGTGGAGACTTAAATATCTTACCATAAAGCACGATAGTTAAGTCAAGGGGAATGTGTAAAACGATTTTTAGATTTCAAACGCGCTATTGTTGAATTTATGAAGGTTAAGAGACTGCAGGAACAAAAATTAAAACATTCAGAATTGGTCGCCTTTTAAGTGGACTTGACTGCACACTGTTCACAGTGAGACTGCAAGGTGAGAAACAAATTATTTATAATTTTATGGGGATGCATTATAACGTCCTTCTTTCTTCTCTGGCATTAAAATGTATTGGTTTGAATGTAAGACGTGGTCGGAATTGTTGGGGAAAAAGGTATATGATAAATGTAAGCGTAGGCTGCCGCGGCCGTTGTCTTCTTCAATAAAATTCTTCAGGGTATCAGACCGCATCGTCATAATTTAAAATGCGCCAACGTTTCGGCCAGCGTTGCAGCTAGCCTTCATCAGGGCCTCACGTTAACTGCTAAGTGAACACGCTTGAGTCCTTAAATAGCTGCACGAGAAAACCATGTCGTTACTTGATTGGCTGTAAAGGGAGGAGGAGGAGGGGTGAAAGGTATGCTTTATTGGTGTTTCCTTTATTATCTGTCATTGGCTGAAATAGCTGTTTTCTATTGGTCTTTATAATAATCCACCTCATTGGAGGAGACGGACGAATAGCGAACAGGTGATGGCTGTGACGTCACACTGTTTCCATGCTGTCCAGAAGCCGGCTGCGGCGTGCCATTGCTCTGTGTGCTCGCGACCACTACTGCGGCTCTCCGCGTGTCTGCATGGGCCGCCACGGCTCTGCCGCCGCTCCGTAGCCCTGCTATTGCAGGCAGCCAAGACCTCGGAAGCTTGTACCCGTCCTCTCTATTCATGTTGGCGGGTCTTTTGGCTATTTCTATCGCCTCTCTAATCTTTCTTTTGAAAGTGAGAGGCTGTTTCGCCAGGACGCGGGCTTCTTGAAAAAATATTGGTTTGCCGCACTCGTCTCGGTGTTCCGCCACTGCTGACTTAGTTTGTTGTTTCAAGCGGATATATCTTTCATGTTCCGAGAGCCTTGTGCTAATCGGACGTCCAGTCTCACCTATGTAGACTAATCCACACGCACAACCAATTTCATACACGCCAGCTGTGTGTAGTTTGTCAACTGCATCCTTGGTAGAACCGAGCATGTCTGATATTTTGTTTCTGCTTCGGAAAATTGGTTTGATGTCGGCTTTTCGTAGAATTTTGCCAATACGTTCGGTGACCCCTTGTACATATGGTAACACAGCAATGCTCTGTGCCTCCTCCTCCTCTTCCCTATTAGTCTTCTCCCTTGTCGACATGGTGCTGTCTATCATCTGCTTCCCATAGCCATTAGTTCCGAAGATGGACCTGAGGCGTTCAAGTTCTGTCTTCAGATGTTCTTCGTCGCTTATCCTGTACGCACTCTTCGTTAGCGTGTGCAGGGCGGACTTCTTCTGCGTGGGGTGATGGTGGGAGGAGGCGTGAAGGTACCTGTCCGTATTGGTTGGTTTCCTGTACACTTTGTGGCCAAGTTTACCATCAGGTTTTCGATAAACTTCCACGTCGAGAAAAGGCAGCACCCCATTCTTCTCTGTTTCCATTGTAAACTGAATTTTCCTATGCTGTTGGTTAAGGTACTTGTGGATGTTCTGTAACTCCTCTTCTCCGTGGGGCCAGATGACGAAAGTATCATCGACATAGCGAAGCCAACAATTTGGGCGTAATGGTGCGGACTGGAGGGCTGTTTCCTCAAATGCCTCCATGAAAATTTCTGCTGCGATAGGCGATAGGGGTGAGCCCATAGCTACACCGTCAGTTTGTTCATAAAACTGACCACTCCACTTGAAATAGGTGGTCGTCAGACAGTGGCGCACAAGCTCACATATATCAGGTGCCACGCGTTCTTCTAGGATGTTCACAGTATCTGACACTGGGACATTCGTGAATAGGGATTTGACGTCGAAACTAACCATCATATCTTGGTCCGTAACACGCATTTCCTTTAGGAGAGACACGAAGTGAGTGGAATCCTTAACGTAGGACTCGGTTTGGTGCCCTAGGTGTCGGAGCCTAGGTACCAGTTCTTTCGCTAGGTAGTAGGTCGGCGAATTTATACTGTTTACTATCGGCCTTAAGGGGAAGTCGGTTTTGTGTACCTTCGGTACACCATATATCCTTGGTGCCTGTGTCACTTGCGGGATGAATCTTCTGGCCTTGTCGAAGTTGATTCTAGAGTGCTTGAGCAGTGCCTGCGTCGTTTTGATTACCTTGGCCGTCGGATCTCCGTGAAGTTTCTTGTAGATAGGTTCTGCGAGAATATCTTCCATTCGTTTGTTGTAATCAGTTGTGTCCAGGACTACAGTGGCGTTGCCCTTATCTGCCTGTACCACTACTAAGTGGGGGTTGTCCCTGAGTTCCTTGATGGCATGGTATTCCTCAGCGTTGATGTTTTGCTTCGGTGGCTTTGCTTTGTTCAGAACTCTGACCGTTTCCTGCCGGATCTTCTCCGCCTCGGCCTTTGGCAGATGACGTACCGAAGCCTCTACGGATTCTATGATATCTTCTTTTGGAACTCGCTTAGGTGCGACTGCGAAATTCATCCCCTTGGCCAGAATTGCTGTGGTTGCTTCGCTCAAGGTGTGGCTGGAGAGGTTGACCACTGTCCGTCGCCTGTCCAGCGTCAATGTTTCGTCCGTGGCTTTCTGTTGTAGTTTGTCGTACTTTCTCATCTGGCGGTTAGTAATACTATTGCTGGTCCTTGATGCTTGCTGAAAGGTTAACCTGCGTTTAAAAAGATGTAAACTGCTGAATGACCTTGCTTTTTTGAAGAGATGCAGAGACACGAGTGTTGTGCCGTATTCTTTGCGGTTGACGTCTCACATAAAAACGAACAAGGCGAGGAATATCTGTGTTAAAGCCAGTAAAGCATTGCTACGGGAAAGGATCCGCCACATCCGCATAAGTCTCGATGCTCACAACAGGAATTTGTGTGAGCTGCACCTATTTCTGGCCGGAAAACTTCAGATGGAAGACTGGGATAAAGTCGACAGGTTAACCTTTCAGCAAGCATCAAGGACCAGCAATAGTATTACTAACCGCCAGATGAGAAAGTACGACAAACTACAACAGAAAGCCACGGACGAAACATTGACGCTGGACAGGCGACGGACAGTGGTCAACCTCTCCAGCCACACCTTGAGCGAAGCAACCACAGCAATTCTGGCCAAGGGGATGAATTTCGCAGTCGCACCTAAGCGAGTTCCAAAAGAAGATATCATAGAATCCGTAGAGGCTTCGGTACGTCATCTGCCACAGGCCGAGGCGGAGAAGATCCGGCAGGAAACGGTCAGAGTTCTGAACAAAGCAAAGCCACCGAAGCAAAACATCAACGCTGAGGAATACCATGCCATCAAGGACCTCAGGGACAACCCCCACTTAGTAGTGGTACAGGCAGATAAGGGCAACGCCACTGTAGTCCTGGACACAACTGATTACAACAAACGAATGGAAGATATTCTCGCAGAACCTATCTACAAGAAACTTCACGGAGATCCGACGGCCAAGGTAATCAAAACGACGCAGGCACTGCTCAAGCACTCTAGAATCAACTTCGACAAGGCCAGAAGATTCATCCCGCAAGTGACACAGGCACCAAGGATATATGGTGTACCGAAGGTACACAAAACCGACTTCCCCTTAAGGCCGATAGTAAACAGTATAAATTCGCCGACCTACTACCTAGCGAAAGAACTGGTACCTAGGCTCCGACACCTAGTGCACCAAACCGAGTCCTACGTTAAGGATTCCACTCACTTCGTGTCTCTCCTAAAGGAAATGCGTGTTACGGACCAAGATATGATGGTTAGTTTCGACGTCAAATCCCTATTCACGAATGTCCCAGTGTCAGATACTGTGAACATCCTAGAAGAACGCGTGGCACCTGATATATGTGAGCTTGTGCGCCACTGTCTGACGACCACCTATTTCAAGTGGAGAGGTCAATTTTATGAACAAACTGACGGTGTAGCTATGGGCTCACCCCTATCGCCTATCGCAGCAGAAATTTTCATGGAGGCATTTGAGGAAACAGCCCTCCAGTCCGCACCATTACGCCCAAATTGTTGGCTTCGCTATGTCGATGATACTTTCGTCATCTGGCCCCACGGAGAAGAGGAGTTACAGAACATCCACAAGTACCTTAACCAACAGCATAGGAAAATTCAGTTTACAATGGAAACAGAGAAGAATGGGGTGCTGCCTTTTCTCGACGTGGAAGTTTATCGAAAACCTGATGGTAAACTTGGCCACAAAGTGTACAGGAAACCAACCAATACGGACAGGTACCTTCACGCCTCCTCCCACCATCACCCCACGCAGAAGAAGTCCGCCCTGCACACGCTAACGAAGAGTGCGTACAGGATAAGCGACGAAGAACATCTGAAGACAGAACTTGAACGCCTCAGGTCCATCTTCGGAACTAATGGCTATGGGAAGCAGATGATAGACAGCACCATGTCGACAAGGGAGAAGACTAATAGGGAAGAGGAGGAGGAGGCACAGAGCATTGCTGTGATACCATATGTACAAGGGGTCACCGAACGTATTGGCAAAATTCTACGAAAAGCCGACATCAAACCAATTTTCCGAAGCAGAAACAAAATATCAGACATGCTCGGTTCTACCAAGGATGCAGTTGACAAACTACACACAGCTGGCGTGTATGAAATTGGTTGTGCGTGTGGATTAGTCTACATAGGTGAGACGGGACGTCCGATTAGCACAAGGCTCTCGGAACATGAAAGATATATCCGCTTGAAACAACACACTAAGTCAGCAGTGGCGGAACACCGAGACGAGTGCGGCAAACCAATATTTTTTCAAGAAGCCCGCGTCCTGGCGAAACAGCCTCTCACTTTCAAAAGAAAGATTAGAGAGGCGATAGAAATAGCCAAAAGACCCGCCAACATGAATAGAGAGGACGGGTACAAGCTTCCGAGGTCTTGGCTGCCTGCAATAGCAGGGCTACGGAGCGGCGGCAGAGCCGTGGCGGCCCATGCAGACACGCGGAGAGCCGCAGTAGTGGTCGCGAGCACACAGAGCAATGGCACGCCGCAGCCGGCTTCTGGACAGCATGGAAACAGTGTGACGTCACAGCCATCACATGTTTGCTATTCGTCCGTCTCCTCCAATGGGGTGGATTAATATAAAGACCAATAGAAAACAGCTATTTCAGCCAATGACAGATAATAAAGGAAACACCAATAAAGCATACCTTTCACCCCTCCTCCTCCTCCCTTTACAGCCAATCAAGTAACGACATGGTTTTCTCGTGCAGCTATTTAAGGAATCAAGTGTGTTCATTTAGCAGTTAACGTAAGGCCCTGATGAAGGCTAGCTGCAACGCTGGCCGAAACGTTGGCGCATTTTAAATTATGACGATGCGATCTGATACCCTGAAGAATTTTATTGAAGAAGGTATATGATATTTAATACGCTGTTGACGTCCCGTGTATTCTGCACGCTCGTAAATGGGGCTTATGTATACGCCACCGGCAATCAAAGTTACTACCCCGGGACAAATATTATTAAAAATGGGTCCATTTTTGCTTGTAATGCTTTAATTATGTTATCTAAAATCGCTAAAAGAAGATCAGGAGTATCATGAAACTATTACTGTTTTTGCCCGTTAAATTAATGCTTGCGAAGAGAGAGACGATATAACCATCTACTTAGCCTCAGGATTTATATTCATGATAAATAATTTAATTAATAGCAAGCTGGCTTTATTTCAGGTTAAGAATTTCCTTGATTGAAATTGATGTAATTGCAAGCTCAGCGATATCGTGAAGCAAGCCTGACCGTTGTTGCCTAGCGCTGTTATAATATATACATGCGATTCCGTAAAAATTCATATAAAATGAACTTTGCAAATATCAAAGCTTGAAAATTTCTATCACTATTCAAAGTATTTATAATGTTAACTTGAGGGTTGAGTCTCATATTTAATATTTAATGAAATATTACGTGATGGCTGCCTGGGCGCCATTTCAACAAAAGGAAGCTAGATGGGTAATCTTTTACATAACTCACATTAATAATTGTTTTTCACTTTAATATTTCCACAGGGAGGGAGAGGTTTTGAATAAGAAATTCACTTTTTACCATAGAAAAGAAAATACTTACAGCAAATACTTAGTGCGTCAGAACAGATAAACGATTTAATTCTTCAACAGCAGGGACAAAAGAAGTATTGATCTTTGACTCAAGGTTTTTTTTTTAACCTTAATTAGATAATATATCCATGGTTACAAACAGTATCTTTATACTGTATAGTTACTTTTGTACTAAAATACTTATTTTATTAACATTTATAACACAAAAAATATCATATTAATGAGTTTATGGTTATCTCTCATATTGACTACCGTATTTATCGACATAAATACACTCAGTTTTGTACCTTTTTTACGCTTAACATTTACACTCTTGGCATGGATTTATTTTAATTGTTACAGGACTTCCCAGAAGACCTCACAGCTTTTAAAAAACTCACTTGTAGAAGAGTCAAATTCTGATAAAAATGCAGTTCCCTAAGCTCACTAATCAAAAAAAAAAAAAAAAAAAAAAGCGTGTGGTAAAGAATTCATAGTGGTCTTGAAACAATTAGAACGAGAACTTTCTAACGTTTTGCAGACGCTGCCAAACTTACATCTGTTTTAGAGCTGTTTCAAGGACCGTTTGCCGGTTTAGCTGGATGTGGCCATGTGCGTGTACACATGTGACTAACTGACTTGTTATGTAATTCTCTTTCTAGAGAGAATTTATTTTACGTTAAAATTGTTCAGGAATTCTACATTATTTTCCACAGGTAGAGTTTCCACGCCTTCATAATGAGGTTATAAAAGTGCTACAACATTTCTATCAATGTATGAGTGAGAAAGACCTATTTTAGTTTATGAAACTGAGTAAGTTACGATTACGTGGAGACCGGATAGCGATAATCTGTGAAATTGTCTCCGTTTGTCCGTGGACCGACAGCTTGAACCAGATAAAATGTACATTACATTTACCGTGCAGCAAAAATAATGAAAAATACTGAAAACTTGTTTTCTTTCTCATCTATGTTGTTGAGAAATGTGAAATACGAAATCAAATCACGTACAGTGTGACTGCGTTGCCATTTAAATGCAGCGCGTTTGCAATTTCCTCCCTCTTTCCCCTCACCACGCTCAGAATGTGTGCTGTGTCGGTGGAAGAAACGTGCTACCAGGCTGGGTATTATAACACCCATGCCAAGGCACGGCTTGCGTTCCATATTATTGGCCACCCATGCCCTATAGTTTTACCCTCTAATGGTTCCTGTAATATCGAGGAGGTTATTCTAGTATCGAGGAGGTTATTTCCCGATGTATTAACAAAATCCTGATATCCTGTCCCGTCTTCTTGTCATTGTTTTCCACTTGTTCTTTCCTTCACAGAATCTGTGGAGAACCTCCTCATTCCTTATCTTATCAGTCCACATAATTTACAACATTCTTCCCTAGAACCACATCTGAAATGCTTCGATCCTGTTCTATTCCTGTTTCTCCACTGAATTCTCTGGCATAGAATTCTGTGCTCCACTCAGACATTCACAGAAATTTCATCCTCAAATTATGGTCTATGTTTGAAACAATTAAATTTGTCTTCACAAGGAATGCCCTCCCTGCCTGCACTGGTACTTTTTAAGTCCTTCTTGGTTCGGGGGTTATTTTGCTCCAAGGCAGCAGAATTCTTTAACCTCTCCTGCTTCGTGATCACCAATTTTGGCATTTCTTCTACTTCTCTTTATTTTTATCTATTTCCGTTTCAATCTCAACCCATATACTGTACTCATTGGACTATTCATTCCAACCGACACATCGTGTAATTCTTCTTCACTTTCACTGAGGACAGTAATGTCATCAATGGATCTTACCACTGGTATCCTTTCATCTTGAATTTTAATCCCACAATCAAATCTTTACTTCACACTGATCAGCCACAACATTATGACCACCGACCTAGTGTCGATATAAACCAGTCCAGGCGGTACCAGCGTCACCTGGAATGGAATGACAGCTAGTCAGACACGCGCAAGGTGCATGTAGTAACGGTGAGCACGTTGACCCTCTGTGGAGAATGCGGGAGGCGCGAGATCTATCTGAGTTTAACCGACAGCAGATTGTGATGGCCTGGAACGAGTACTTCGGAAACTGCACAACTTGTTGGGAGTTCGAGGATTACTGTGGTGAATGTCTTCAACACGTGGCGAAACCAAGGTGAAATCACTTGCAGACGTCATGGGGTTGGACGGCAACACGGCAGGCGGCGAACTTTGGCGGAACTAGCTTCAGACTTCAATACTTGGCAGAGCACAAGTGTGTCTCAACATACAGTACATTGAACACTCCTGACGATGGGTCTGCGCAGCAGTGGCAATTTTAACACCCCGACATCAGCAGCTACGACTGAAATGGACACGTGACCTTCGGCACTGGGCCATGGCGCAGTGGCAGACCATTATATGGTCTGATGAATCCCGATACGTTCTTCATCCTGTCAATGAGTGGGCATGAACCCGTCGTCTTCTACGGTAAAAGCTTTTTGACATCTGTACAACGGGACGGAGGAAAGCTGGTGGCGGCGGGGGGACATTCATGTCGGTATCCATGGGTCCTGTGGAGCTCCTACAATGCACCTTGACGGCCAAGGGGTATCCTACACTGGTTGCAGACCACGTGCATCCCTTCATGCCAGGCCAGGAGAGTGGTTTAGTGGTTCGAGGAACGTAGTATCGAATTCCAATTGATGTGCTGGTACCCTAATTCGCCACATCTGGACCTGATCGAACACATCTCGGATGTGTTTGAAAGTGGCGTCAGAGCCGATAGCCCACCTCTCCGGAATTTACGGGAATTAGGTAACTTGTGCGTGCAGATGTGGTGCCATCTCCCTTTATCGACATACCGAGGCCTCATTGCTTCCATGCCACGACGCGTCGCCGCTGTTATCCGTATCATAGGTGGATATACCGGCTATTAGGAAAATGGTCCTAATGTTCCAGCTGATAAGTGTATTTCCATCAGTCCTTCTTCAATGTATAGATTGAAGAGTAGGGGCGACATATTGCAGGTCTCTCTTACAGCCTCGTTAATCCGAGGACTTTGTTATTGGCCTTCCAGTCTTTGTTCTTGCACATATTGCAAACCACCCGTTTTTCTTGTGAGTTACTTCTATTTTTCTATGAATATGTAATTTCTTGCGCCATTGTAGATCGACAAAGGCCTTGAATGTGCATTGATTTCTCTTCAGTCTTGTTTGCATTATCAAGCACAAAACGTTAGCTGCCTCTCTGGTCCCTTTACCTTTCCTAAAGCCAAACCATGATCTAACACATCCTCAATTTATTTCCACCTTATCAGTTACAAAAAAAATTATTTTCAGTTGATGTTAATGCATGAACATCGGGAGAAGGTAGTGTTGGTCTAATTCCTTAGAAATACTAAAGAAATGATGGGGATGAATGCTCTTTCGAAAATCTACTGAAGTCAGAGGTTTTTAAAGAAATTTATTTTAAAACTTTTCATTTATATAACATATTTCCAGATTTTCTGTCTGCATACAATTGTTTGAAATTTCTAGAATTAACGATCTTATCGAGGGGACTGAGCGATAGCCATTATCATTAGCTTTTATATGACTGATGAATTTTGCCGTTTTATGTTATTTTGTACATATTCCACTGACTGTTACCTATAAGCAGTAAATAATTGAGAAACGATAGAAACTGCAGTCTCTGCTTTTGTCGTTTTCCTTATCTATTAGGACCAACACTATAAACAGCAAGTCAATGGTAATACAGTAGTGATGTTTATTCCTTAGCGATTTTATCAAATGTAAGCAAAGATGTGAAGTTAAGGTTTCTGGTTGGATTGGATATCTGTGGGAAAAACCACATCTGTGCTTCTCTAAAACAATGAAATGAGCGAAATTTCAGAAATATCGTCTCTCGTATAAATTAAAAAACAGGCCATGTGTAGTCTCGAGGTTTCTGTCGCGTAGCAGCGGGTGTGGCGTCACGGTGGGATCCATATCTGGGTCACTTAATGCACTGCGTGCGGTGTAATTACTTTAATGTTTTATCCGGACGACACCGGCTAAGTAATGATTACTGTCCTTGGCGTGCTCAGGGGACCGCGTGACAGAGGGAATCAGATCTCATCACACGTGTGCTTTCCGCGAAACGCGCCGTCCCGCCGGCGACAGCAACACGCATTTCACATTACAGCAGCAGGTGAGAAAGTGTAAAATTTACAGTGTGAGAGCTGCCGGAAGGCAGCTAATAAGGATAACGGGAACAGCTCCCGCGTCGGACTAGTAACGTAATCGGTGATAGTAATGAGAGTGCGTTGAAAGGTTCAATACAAAGTGCTTGTGGAGGTCACTTAGTACAGTCGTTGTGCTACAGTGTGTAACCGCAACTAACATGTTTAATTATGAAGATCAACTCTCATTTTAGAAATAAAGTAGAATGGAGGGAGGCAACAATGTGAAGCGGATAGGAGGAGTGGAGAAATAAACTCTGACTAAACCCCGTCCGATCAGGCTTCGGAATGCCCAACGGTACCGACCGACAGCCGTGTCATCCTCAGCCGTGAGGCGTCACTGGATGCGGATATGAAGGAGCAGGTGGTCAACACACCGCTCTCCCGGCAGTTGTCAGCTTTCATGACCAGAGCCGCTACTTTTTAAGAAGTAGCGTCTCAATTACCGTCGGAAGATCTGAGTGCTCACCACTGGCCGATAGCGCTCTGTAGACCCGGGAGGCAAACCATCTAAGTACTAATCAATTACAATATAGCTGAACTTCGGTGATCTGACGGGAATCGGTGTTGCCACAGTGGCAAGGATGGGGGCAGTGCAGCATTGCAGGCTGCAAACTTATTGAGTCGTCCACAACCATGAACAATACAGTAGGAGATAAACTGATGAGTCAAAACATTATTGACAGTATATAAGTCTGCAGCTTTCGTGGCCGTTTCACTGAAGTTGAAATCTTCTGGGTTGTTAGGCGGGGTCATATTTCATAGAAAAGATCAACGATTGCATCGACTGGGATCTTCATCGAGATCTTTTGGTGTTCACTCTTCACTCAACGCCTGCCGGTATGGCCGAGCGGTTCTAGGCGCTTCAGTCTGGAACCGTGCGACCGCTACGGTCGCAGGTTCGAATCCTTCCTCTGGCATGGATGTGTGTGATGTCCTTAGGTTAGTTAGGTTTAATTAGTTCTAGGGGACTGATGACCTGAGATGATAAGTCCCACAATGCTCAGTGCCATTTGAACCATTTGAGCCTTCAATCAAATGTCGACACTAGAATTTCCTTAAGAAGAGGGATCTAAATCTCGATCGGATAGCAGAAGTGTGACACGGTTTGAAAATCCGGGAGATATTACCTTCATTATGACCAAACAGTGTACGCATGGTCCAGGGGTAACGTCTTTGATTCATAATCAAAACGTTTTTGGTCCCGGGTTCGATCCCCGCCACTGCCTAAATTTTAATAAATAATCAGCATTGGCGGCCGAAGACTTCCGGCATAAGAAGTCAGCCTCATTCAGCCAACGGCCTTGTCAAAGAGGGCGGAGGAGCAGATAGAGGTTCAGGGCACTCTCTTGTCCTACGGGTGGGAAACTGCCTCTAAAGACGGAAGAATCAGCAATGATCAAGGACATGAGGATTCAGAAGGCAATGGAAACCACTGCATTAAAGACACGTAACGTGTATCCACAGGACACGTGGCCTGTAATTGAAGAAGTGTCATGATGATCTCTCCATTGGCAAAAGATTCCGGAATAGTCCCCCATTCGGATATCCGGGAGGAGACTGCCAAGGGGGAGGTTGCCATGAGAAAAAGATAGAATAATCTACGAAAGGATAAGGTTCTACGAGTCGGGGCGTGGAATGTCAGAAGCTTGAACGTGGTAGGGAAACTAGAATATCTGAAAAGGGAAATGCAAGGGCTCAATCTAGATATAGTAGGGGTCAGTGAAGTGAAGTGGAAGGAAGACAAGGATTTCTGGTCAGATGAGTATCGAGTAATATGAACAGCAGCAGAAAATGGTATAACAAGTGTAGGATTCGTTACGAATAGTAAGGTAGGGCAGAGGCTGTGTTACTGTGAACAGTTCAGTGACTGGGCTGTTCTAATCAGAATCGGCAGCAGACCAACACCGACAACGATAGTTCCGGTATACATGCCGACGTCGCAAGCCGAAGGTGAACAGATAGAGAAGGTGTATGAGGATATTGAAAGGGTAATGCAGTACGTAAAGGGGGACGAAAATCTAATAGTCATGGGCGACTGGAATGCAGTTTTAGGGGAAGGAGTAGAAGAAAAGGTTACAGGAGAATATGGGCTTGGGACAAGGAATGAAAGAGGAGAAAGACTAATTGAGTTCTGTAACAAGTTTCAGCTAGTAATAGCGAATACCCTGTTCAAGAATCACAAGAGGAGGAGGTATACTTGGAAAAGGCCGGGAGATACGGGAAGATTTCAATTAGATTACATCATGGTCAGACAGAGATTCCGAAATCAGATACTGGATTGTAAGGCGACCCAGGAGCAGATATAGACTCAGATCACAACATAGTAGTGATGAAGAGTAGGCTAAAGTTCAAGACATTAGTCAGGAAGAATCAATACGCAAAGAAGTGGGGTACGGAAGTACTAAGGAATGACGAGATACGTTTGAAGTTTTCTAACGATATAGATACAGCAATACTTCAGTTGATTGATGAAAGGAGTAAGTACAAACATGTTCCGGGAAAATCAGGAATACAGAAATACAAGTCGCTGAGGAATGAAATAAATAGGAAGTGCAGGGAAGCTAAGACGAAATGGCTGCAGGAAAAATGTGAAGACATCGAAAAAGATATGATTGTCAGAAGGACGAACTCAGCATGCAGGAAAGTCAAAACAACCTTTGGTGACATTAAAAGCAACGGTGGTAACATTAAGAGTGCAACGGGAATTCCGCTGTTAAATGCAGAGGACAGAGCAGATAGATGGAAGGAATACATTGAAAGGCAGAAGGGATAGATAACATTCCATCAGAATTTCTAAAATCATTGGGGGAAGTGGCAACAAAACGACTATTCACGTTGGTGTGTAGAATATATGAGTCTGGCGATATACCATCTGACTTTCGGAAAAGCATCTACCACACAATTCCGAAGACGGCAAGAGCTGACAAGTGCGAGAATTATCGCACAATCAGCTTAACAGCTCATGCATCGAAGCTGCTTACAAGAATAATATACAGAAGAATGGAAAAGAAAATTGAGAATGCGCTAGGTGACGATCGGTTTGGCTTTAGGAAAAGTAAAGGGACGAGAGAGGCAATTCTGACGTTACGGCTAATAATGGAAGCCAGGCTAAAGAAAAATCAAGACACTTTCATTGGATTTGTCGACCTGGAAAAAGCGTTCGACAATATAAAATGGTGCAAGCTGTTCTAGATTCTGAAAAAAGTATGGGTAAGCTATAGGGAGAGAAGGGTCATATACAATACGTACAACAACCAAGAGGGAATAATAAGAGTAAACGATCAAGAACGGAGTGCTTGTATTAAGAAGGATGTAAGACAAGGCTGTAGCCTTTCGCCCCTACTCTTCAATCTGTACATCGAGGAAGCAATGATGGAAATAAAAGAAAGGTTCAGGAGTGGAATTAAAATACAAGGTGAAAGGATATCAATGATACGATTCGCTGATGACATTGCTATCCTGAGTGAAAGTGAAGAAGAACTAAATGATCTGCTGGACGGAATGAACAGTCTAATGAGTACACAGTATGGTTTGAGAGTAAATCGGAGAAAGACGAAGGTAATGAGAAATAGTAGAAATGAGAACAGCGAGAAACTTAACATCAGCATTGATGGTCACGAAGTCAAAGAAACTAAGGAATTCTGCTACCTAGGCAGTAAAATAACCAATGACAGACGGAGCAAGGAGGACTTCAAAAGCAGACTCGCTATGGCAAAAAAGGCATTTCTGGCCAAGAGAAGTCTACTAATATCAAATACCGGCCTTAATTTGAGGAAGAAATTTCTGAGGATGTACATCTGGAGTACAGCATTGTATCGTAGTGTAACATGGACTGTGGGAAAACCGGAACAGAAGAGAATCGAAGCATTTGAGATGTGGTGCTATAGACGAATGCTGAAAATTAGGTGGACTGATAAGGTAAGGAATGAGGAGGTTCTACGCAGAGTCGGAGAGGAAAGGAATATGTCGAAAACACTGATAAGGAGAAGGGACAGGATGGTAGGACATCTGCCAAGACATGAGGGAATGACTTCCATGGTACTAGAGGGACCTGTAGAGGGCAAAAACTGTAGAGGAAGACAGAGATTGGAATACGTCAAGCAAATAATTGAGGACGTAGGTTGCAAGTGCTACTCTGAGGTGAAGAGGTTAGCACAGGAAAGGAATTCGTGGCGGGCCGCATCAAACCAGTCAGTAGACTGATGACCAAAAAAAAAAAAATGACCACTGCCCATCGCGGGAGTGGATGTCACGTGACGGCGTTGTACGTAAGAAGTGGGTGAAGTGATTGTAGCTACGATAACGGTCGCAAATGGGGAAATCCGTTTCTGTACGTGATTTTAACGTCCACCCCTGGTATCTGAGTGGTCAGCTCGACGGCATGTCATACCTAACAGCCCGGGTTCGTTTCCCGGCTGGGTCGGAGATTTTCTCCGCTCAGGGACTGGGTGTTGTGTTGTCCTTATCATCATCATTTCATCCCTATCGACACGCAAGTCGCGGAAGTGGCGTCAGCTCGAAAGACTTGCACGAGCAAACTGTCTACCCCAGCGCTTCGAACGAGGAGCTCAGAAATGTAGTAGTTGACGGTTTTTTGCGTGCTACTGTCATGAAAATGCATGGGATGGTATAAGGACAGTGAAACTACGAGTGGCAATAAATTGTTGGCAGTCCATACCTCTTTACAGAAACTGAAAGGCGAAAACTTGGCCCCTCTATATAGCAGGACAGGCAAGTCTGACGGCAGTCCCAGTGGAGGCACAATTGTTCAAAAATGGCTCTGAGCACTATGGGACCTAACTTCTGAGGTCATCAGTCCCCTAGAACTCAGAACTACTTATACCTAACTAACCTAAGGACATCACACGCATCCATGCCAGGGGCAGGATTCCAATTTGCGACCGTAGCGGTCGCGCTGTTCCACACTATAGCGCCTAGAACCGCTCGGCCACCTAGGCCGGCGCACAATTGTTTCGGAGGAAACCATCCAGCGCACATTGTGGAGCAGTGGGCTCCGGAGCAGACCGACCTCTTAAGTGTTCCCATCAAGACCCAACATCGTCAGTTACATTTACATTGGTCACGGGATTATCGTAGAAAAATGTCGCCTGGTTGGGTGAATTACACTTCTTGTTACACGACGTCGATGGTCGTGTCCGAACACGCTGTTACCCAGACGACTGGCTGCTCGAAACATGCAACTCGAAACAGATGCATACCAGTGGGGACAGCATTTTGCTTTGGGAGAGCCTCACCTGAGCTTCCATGGTGCATTTTGTTGTAGTTGAAGAAATCATGAAATCCGTCGATTACGCTTACATTATTGCGGTTCATCTCCATCACTACATGCATAAAGGCTTTTCCGACATCCATGACGACTTTTAGCAGGACGTCAGTGTCATAAGGCCATAATCGTGCTACAGTCGTTTGAGGAGCTTGATGGTTAAGCTGACGTCTTGGCAACAAGATTCGCCTTATCCCAATCCGTAGGACACAGCTGGGGTGCCTGGGACACCATCTGGCGCCAGTTTCGCGCTCACAATCTGCCCCCCAGTCTACGGAAATTATATGACATGAGGTGCCACACATGAAGCCAATAAATACGCACACTTACCAAAGACTTGTCGATTTCATGTCTTCTTTTTTTTTAGTTGAACAACAACCTTTTACAGTTTTAGCTCGCAAGTCTATTTATCTATGTTGTAACTACATAATACTAACACAAAATGCTCGTTTTTATATTCAGTGTGTAACACCATAGCTCTAATACCCTATTGATTTATTTTGCTTCTGTTTTATTTAATGTTACATCGTTGAGCTTCTGTAAATGTGTGTGATTGAATCGATAATGAAACATTATATACTCATTTCTTTGTAAAAAACTTTGATGTCATGATTTGATTCTATGCAATGTAGTATATCTGTCATTTAAATTCTTTGTCCCATTCGGAGGGAACAAAACTTACTATATACAACTGTAATTTCTGTGTGAATAATTTTTTGTAGAAATGTCAATATGTGCAAATGTTATGTTTTGTTTAAAATAATTGTTCCTGTTATGTAAACTGCTGACCTTCACTTAGGATTCTTAGTTAGTTTGTATGAAAAAGGTGTAGTGGTTCCCATCAGGAACGGAACTGTGTAGCGCGCGCAAATTATGGTTGGCCTAGGTAGAAAAGGTGGAACAAGAGTCAGTTGGGGACGAGCTACCAAACTGTGCACTGCCATGTAAAAGTTGTATAGTGTGCTGGTTCCGAGAGAGGCTTTTTCTACCACTTTCCAATGCCTTGGTTGGATGGATAAATAGCTGGAACGATTCTGGAATAGGTATCCATCATCGCCACCAAGAAGGGGAAGAGTTCAGCTATTCTGTCTGCAAATCTGCCTACCAACATGCAGTTGCCACCACATTGCACAATCACTGTAAAGGAGTAGCCTACTACAATAATGTACAGTGAAGGATCAGCTTATTGTGTGATTTAGTGTGCACAAATATCAGGTAACTTAAACTGAATTTATATACCTACCTCGATTTTTTCCCTATCACAACACCTCTCAGGTTCCTCTCCATTGGAACTATGATTACCGAGTGTCCTATTTTGGGGAAAAAATGGAAGCCTCAAAGTTAGACAATTAATTACATAATGTTGTTTGATATTTGATGAGAAGGGAATATTCAGATTTACTGTGGATTTAGTGAAATTGTGGGGGGGGGGGGGGGGGGGGGGCAGTAAATGTAGTTTTGTGAAGTGTCAAAGTCACCTATTTCATCATTTACTTGAAAGTAGAAGACTGTGGTAATAAAGACAATTTGCTGTTTCTTTTATAAATTAAAGTTCTTAAAATTGAGGCTTATAAAGTTTTGCTTGGTTTATAATCATAGTGCTATCTGTAGTAAATTTTAAAAGGTGAGTCAGTTTCTTGCAAATTTGTCAACATTGTGTTCCACTCTAGTAAAAGTGGAAAACTGCAATAGTAGAAAATTATATGTTCATGATTGCTAAGTGTTTGTCTCTCTTGTGTATTGGAAGTGCATATTAATAGCATAATAGGATCCACAGTTTGTCTATTGTGCTAATGCTGGGTAACAAGTAACGGGAAGACCACTATTTATGAAAACCATAATTTATTTATTCAAAAGATAGTGAGAAGCAACCTGTTAGTGGATTCCAATTAACTTTCATTTTAAATAGTAGAGTATTTAACTGAGAGAGACTTAACCTATATCCAATTTATGATTCTGCAGTGAATGTTAATAGTAATGTTATAAAGACCATTCAGTTTGAACAAGCCCTGAAAGTAATAGTGTGTTTCGGTATCTGATATATTTTTGCAAATAGTTTGTGCTGCTCTAGCTGTTAGCTTCAATCTTACCGTAAACATATGTATGTGTCAGAGTTCATTGCACTCGCATGTGACAAAGTATAGGTTGTGTTTATCCGCTAAAGTTACTAATAACTATTTTCCTTAACAAGAATGTTAATCATTCTCTTGCCTAATTAGGCTGGCGACAGTTAAACAGTGCAGATAGGCAAAAATTTTGTTTGTTACTGTTCAAATATTTACGTAATTCTGACTTTCATTTCCAATAAGACACCTCCGTTAGGTACAACTCAGTCAACACAACAAATTCCTCTCAGAGGGTAACACTGCTCTGTCGCTTTATGCGATAATTTTTTTAACTAGATAATTATATTTCACGACCTGCCTCCTACTTTAAGATTATGGTATAGCAGTAGCGGACAGGAGTGTTATACGTGGCTTTTCCGTGATAAGACTGCTTTGTTCTGTTCGGGCATAGTATGTAATAAGCCAAACTTGGTATTTAATTGTACAAGCTACGTAAATGCTGTTGCAGTGTTATAAGTAGTGTACTGGTTGTAACGGGTATAAGTACAGTTATTTTTATTTGGTATACCTTAATATGTACACACATGAGTATCTCGATTTTTTTTTTCTCTGCATCGAACAGTCTTTCCATTAAACCGTCACAGACTTCATGACCTGACGTCCTCTGCACAGTCGGAACTGTAGTACTAAGTGGAATACACCTGTCAGTATAGACTTACCATTATGCTTCTACATGCCCACACTTCCAAAACGTAGCCTCCTGCCCAGAAGAAAATAAGAATTTATGGTTTGGTCTTGCCACATGTACTGGGAGGTACTAACCACCTTACAGTGTGCGACTTGTTACAGGTACAATTATTAGTCTGTAAATGGAGTGAATGCTGATGTAATGTTGTTCAGTATACCATCCTCATTCACCAATAGAAGTATCTGCACTTACACTCGTTACACCATGTACAACCACCACTGATATCAGTCTCAGTCTCAGTATTGCTATACAATTGTTGTGTTTTTGAAGTTGTGTTTCTTCTATATTAATACGCATATATCATAGTGTGACAATTAATTTTGTAGAGTTGTATGCATTAATGGCTTGCTCTTGCCACGGGCACTTGGAAGTACTGTGTTGTGGGGCTTTTATCTGTCATTAAAAACCTCAGTATCGGCATAATCTTAATTTCTAATTTTTTCTGCTTTTAAAAAAAATCACTGCATTTCTGGTTGCAGAACTACTAGGAAATATGTCAATGCCTTCTCGTCATCACTTACACCAGCTTGTACTTGACAGTTTAAGCTACCTCTAGTCTAACTAGAGGAGACTGAATCGTGTAGTATACGACGCGAGGTAAACCTTCCGTTTCTGATTCTTATCCCTATTCCGATTATATCCCTCTTAATAACCTGACAGAAAACATCTAAGGTTCATTATTCTCAAGATATGGTTTCTCCCAGTCATAGCTGAATGTCAAACTGTTTTAATTTGGAAGTTCGTAGCTGATCTGGACATTTAAAATCTGGAAATCAGGTCATTCGAAGAAAATCTTACTATGACCACCTCTGACGACAATAAAAATAGAGGTCTGCCTAAAATTTTTGGAGCCTCTTTAATATCTACAAAAGGTAAAAAAAAATATCGAATGTTCCACCCACTTAGAATGTTGCACCAGCTGCCGTGGCTTTTTTTTTTTTATTTTCTTAGTTCAGAGAATCAAATTACGATGGACTATGTTTATGGCTCGTTTTAGTAAAAACTGTTCAAAACAGACTGATACATCCCCTTAGACAAATTTATGCATTACTGTGCTGATAAACTTCTTACATTATTTGACTTTCAAACAGCTGAGCAGAACTGAACGTACTCAGACATTCCTCTCTTTACTTATTCTGATCAACACTAAACTGACACACAATATTTTAGCGCAACGCAATCTGACTTCCAATAATCCCTATAAAAGAATGGCTCTGACTCACAGTAACCTATACCTTTCATGAATCACTTACCTCACAAAAATCTTCGTTATTCGAACTACTGCAATACAGCGAGCGCCAATACTGCCAACTAAATAAACGATTCTAACTACTGAAGGCACTAACTACTGATAGGCATACTTATTTCCTACCTTTGAGGAGATTTAAATTTCTTGTGAAGAGTGCAGCTGTTTTGAGCTTCCTCAGTTCCAGATGCACCAAGGGAAATAACTCTCTAGAAAATTATTGTAATAGCACATCTTATTGCTACTAAATAAACTGATAAGTGGTTTCAAGCGTGCGTTTTTCATTGGTTTTTATACTTCAAAAATTAGAAAAACGCATGATTAATTCAAACGAAATTTGTATGAGGTTTGCATGAAATTGTGAAGCTGACGCAAGCACGTGCGCGCGCGCGCGTGTGTGTGTGTCTGTGTCTGTGTGTTTGACGGAGTGAATCGGTGGAATGTCACAGCTCGTCTCTTTTTTGGGCTCTTTTGTTTCATCGAGCTTTTTTAATGATTAATTCCTGTACACTTCCGAAATTCGACGATTTTGGAGTAATTTACTGTGGAGAGTATATGAATGTCGTCTACATGTTTCAACTTGATTTCTGGTTACTCTTATGTGGCTGACCAAAATTATAATGGTGGTAACAGGTTTATTCACATAAGCTAAACCTTTTGTGGATCACGTACGTGAGTCACCCGCCGTCCGTGCTAGCGATGTAGCGGTCCAGCTGAATTTTCAGGTTTAGTGGTATTGGAATGAGTAAGACAACAAATCTCCAGGGCTTTAGTGCTATTGTCACTGTTTCAGTACGTTAATAGAGACGGATATCCTAAAACAAAGTACAGCAGAGCCCACGGTTCCCTATTCCTCTGTCATCACATCGCCACATCGTGTAATTCGTTTAAGTGATACCAGTTGTCTGCCTCAGTAACTCATATGACAGTTTCCTCCGGAAAAAGTCACGGAAATCAGTTCGTATATTTTCCAATAATGCTATTGTGATAGAAGCAGACCTTAATGTACAACGTGTTGATAAAATTATAACTTCATCGCGTAGCAGAGGATCGTGGTGAAGCGGGATGGTAGGGTATAGCAGAGGTGAATATTTATGATGGAAAACTGGTGCTTTTCATTTATTATTTATGATGGAAATCAATCCATTCTTTTAACGGGAAGTCTTTTTCATAGTGCCAAACATTTTGAGTTCTAATATCTCAGAGCATCTTCCGAGAAATCGTGTCATTTATTCACACAATATATCATGAACAGAAGGATCGTTGATGAAGAGATGATTACTGGGGCTAAAAAAGTAACTGAAAACGAAAAAAAAGTCTTTTTTTAATTGGTAGAGAATTTGTCAAGAATTAGTGTTCGTTGCCAATTATAGTCGTCAGTTTCATTGAACAAACCTTGAATGTTATCATTTCAAATTGGAAGACATAAACCAAAATGTACCATGGTATGATGGGAGGGAATCATATATCATGATTTAAGTAGGTAGTGTTCTTCTCTGACAAATCATGAAAGTCTGGAGAGTACCTGCAGCCTCTATGAATTCTTGGAGACCACCATGGAAACGAAACAATAATCCATCGAACTGTTGGTGAACAAAGATTTATCAACACTTGCTGAAGAACATCAGTTTGATCGCAGTGGCATCATGAAATGGAACGAAATTCCCTGCTCATTAGCTGAAACACATTTTCAGAAGGGAAAGTAGTGGAAAATATGAAACTTGGTTATTCGGAATGCTTCCTTAGATGAAGCACCTATTTATTATAATGAGACTAAAAGCAATGGCACCACGTTTCACTATTTCTCCTACATCCCTCATTCTATACCCTCCGTGCGTCTGTCATTTTGACACACGTGCGTACTGATCTAGAATTTGTAACGAATTGCAGACTAGTTTATTGTTCTATACTCTGACTCACTATAGGGGAATAATCGCAACAACGTCTATACCTTACGAAAGTTGAAACGTCCCCTTAGAAAAATTGTGCATGACTGTGTTTAAACTGACACACAATATTTTTTAGCGCAACGCAATCTGACTTTCAATAATCCCTACAAAAGAATGACCCTGACTAACATTAACCTATACCTTTCACAAATCACTTACCTCACAAAAATCTTCGTTACTCGAACTACTGTAATACAGCGAGCGCCACTACTGCCAGCTAAATAAAAGATTCAAACTACGGAAGGCACTAACTACTGATAGGCATAGTTAGCAAATGAAAGATTTTAATAGAAAACAAACAATGTATTTACCTTAATAGTGTTGAAAAATCATAATATACATAGCAGTTCATGACATCCAGTCTTACAAATTTCTAAACTCCGCCATTTCTCTCCCCACATCCACCACTGCTGGCGGCTCACCTCCAACTGCGCAACACTACGCGCTGTTAACAGCCGACAGCCCAACACTACAACAGCGAATATTACAACAATGCCACCCAGCCACAGACTGCACACAGCACAGACAGTGATTTTCATACAGAGCGCTACGTGGCGTTACCAATATAAAAACCTAAACAGCGTACTTACATAGCCCCCAAGCTCCCCATAAAAAAATTTACAAATTGTTTTGGGCACTGGCCAATACAGATTTGAAAAAATTTTTCATAATTACAGTAAGAAAGATATAAAATGCACACACTTATTAATACAATGTTGATCAAAAGCTAAAATTTTCTCACAGTCCATAAAGACAGTCCTGTTCATTCATCACAGTAAAACTGCTGTTTCTTTTCTCAAAGTCTGAGCAGTAAAACACAATGCACACAGAAGTAGTGGATTTTCATGCAGCCCTGAAGAAGTAGTGTTGTCCTTCCAATGGAAAGGCAGTGCTGACTCTTGACATGCTGTCAGGTAATGGGCCACAACAGAGCAAACCCACAACAGAGTCATTCGACGTTTTGAAGAATATTGGTAGGTAGGTCATCACAGAGCACACCCACTGGTCCTGGTAGAGATTACGGTATTGGTGGGCCACCAGAGGTGAAGACCCATTGCAGTCCTTGTAGAAATAATGGTATTGGTGTGTCATCAAAGATGCAGACCCACTGTAGTCCTCGTAGAGATGGCCAGCAGCCATCTGTTGTGACTGTGCAGGTGCACAATCACCATTGAAGAGTCTTGCGGATAATATAGCTAGTCTGTAACCACCAGTTGTCCACTCACAAAGTTTTTGGAATTGTCCTTAGAAGCACCAACGCTGTTATCCAGTCCCTTGCTGAATTATTAACACACGTGCAAACACTAACAGTCCCTAATTCTCACATATTGTCCATATACTATGACCAACCGAAACGTGTGCAGTAAAATGGAACCTACAAGTTAATGATATGATGAACTGGTGTCAATTACAATTTTATAACATAAGAATACAATTACAAAGGTACAAAACAATACAGATAACATTTGTAGTAAAGGCTTTACAAAAGAATCGAAATAACATATACATCAGTGTTACAGGAATTATGACATGAGTACATACACAAAAGATCGGAATAACTTTCAAAACATCAACTTCACACATAAGCATTAAAACAGAACAGACTAAATAATGCCTAAACATCTTTACAAAGAAAATAACATACTATCAGAAAAATTCTACAACATAACTCTTATTAGCTAAACACATTAAGACAGGAAAAACACAAATTCATATAGTGTAATAACACAAAAATACAGGACAGTATTTGTTTTCAGTGTGACATTAGGTACTGCAGTCCACCCCAAAACTTCATTCCATATATTTTTTCTCTTATTTCAACATTTGTTTCCACCAAAAGAATTCTATCCAAGCATGCTTTCTGTATTTATATGTTCACACATTTCTTACCTCATTATTTATTTTCCATTATCTTACCTCATCATTTATTTCCAAGAAAATCCTACCTAAACCTGTTGTCCCTAAACCCTACTTTTTTGGTTCATATCCTCTTTCAAAATACTATTTTGGCCAAACCATTTTCTTATAGCTTCTCAATGCATTTCTTCCAATTCATCACAACTTGGTCTCTTATCTGGCCTACCCCATCTTAAGCTAACTTAAATCTACTGAACTCAGATGCTAAACTAAGGGACGAGGCAATGCAGCAGCACAAAACAATTAACACAAACAGCAATGACAAAAAAATGCAAATTGCTAAAGCAAGAAACAATATTACGACTAATATAAGGCAAAGAGCAGCAAATAAGAAAAATAAATCAGTAGTAAAACTGGCTTAACAAAGTAATGTAAAGTGAAATTTAGTAGCACTATGCCTGGCAAGCAGCAACAACAAATGCAATAACTTATATTTAAACATGACATAGCTCACGCAGAAAAAATATTACAGTAAAAATGGCCATGTTTAATACCTATGTCACATCTTAACACTAGAGTGATGCATCACAAAAACTTACTCTGCAAGAAAGTTACCAAGTCATTAAAAAAATTATTCATGCAATTCCTGTGAAGGGAAATGTCTATTTGTGCTCACTTTTCTAAGAAAGTATATCAGAAACGTATTCTTTACTGGGTCTGTAGACAGAAAATAGTGATATTAGTACATCTATCAAATTTTATAATAACCAATGCTGCAGTGCAGCTAGAAACTAGATATTAAAGAAAATCAGCAAATATGTACAAGGGAAGGCATGAAACATCATTCATTAGTCATATGGCATTTCGCAAGGCAGTAAAAAATCTCTCAACTAGAAAGACAGTAGTCATAATCAGGTGTATAGACATAAAAATATTTCTGTTCATTTCATTAGGCATTTCAGTAAATTTCATAAATTAGGAGCTCCACAGTGTTATCATATGTTCTCAAGTTTGAGCATGTCGTATTTGTGATGCTTTCTACAAAGGAATGTCAATAGCGAGGATAATGGCACCGTTTTTTCCACCTGTGCCTCTGAAAGGCATACACTAATGGCTTTTTTCCAGGCGACTGTCGCGCAGCTGGGTGCCCACGACTCATTACGTGAAGGTGGTCACTTAACTTTCTTACTGAAATATTTACGACACCAGTTTGCATTACAGTGACAGTCTCATATAAGAAATTTCACAGGTCGAGAATTTGCGTCGTAAATGTGTAGAAACAAAATCGTATGAATATAACAGTGTTCAAAAAGTTTTCGTCGGTATTGTGATACATTCGCACATTTACACACATTTCATAACTCTTAAAGTACGATTCTTGGTTTCCAACATCCTTTTCCACAAATCAGAGTCCATAACCACTACTCATTATTCATATATGTATTCGTTGACACTTCTTCAATATTTCATCAAAATAAATACGTAGCATAATCAAATTCCTCATTTATGGTAGCATCATCTTATTGATCATAAACATACCTCAACAGTATAATACACATCGTCGTCATAAAAATAATATCATAACACCTCAGACAAATCTCAAAAATGTCGTAGCTTTCTGCAATAATGTCAAAACCTAAAAAAAATTCTCTGCTCATTTCAATAGTGTCATCTACCTCAAACGTACTTTAAAATCGTGCTCCCTTACCAAATACATCATTCAAAGCTCTCATAGCATCACAATGGTTCCGAAAAAATATGAACAGTTCACAAAGTACAGACAAAATACAATTTCATAAGTGTGAAGTTACCCAACTGTGTAATTGCGTAAACATGTGTCACTGATGTAGTAAAAAAAATGTTTATCTCTCAGTTAAATGATCAGATAGCTGTGTAATTATGTGTTAGAGAAATATGGTACCGATGTGTAAAGTTGTATAAGCAAATACCATATCAGCTAGGGCTCCTTGTGCTAGCCAAACACATGGTACAGAAAGTAAGCGTGTGCCCCCCTGAGGATTAATGTAATTATACCCTCAGGTGTTACAGATTACAGCAATGGAATGAAATGTATCACAGAAAACCTTTGTATCATTGTACTTCAAATATCTTTAAAAATAAATGATTTAAGTGCAAAATTAATCACTCAAATACGTGTCCTGTAGCGCTAAATGTGCGTCTTGCTGTAAGATAATCTCAGTGGAAGTGTCATAGTTATTGTCCTCCGAAAGCTAAGTTCTGCAGAAGCCAATGTAATTACCTCATGATAAACAAAAGTGAAATGCTTTGCGTATAGATGTGTTAGTTATTACGCTTATTGCCGTGATGAAGAAAGTACTGTGCTGTAACGTATTGTTGTGCTACGGAAAAGGCAGTCTCATTGTAGCTATACCACAAAAGCTACTACTAGAACATGTTTTACTTTACACAATAATGCAGAAAAACTGTGAAAATATAAAACAGAAACACTGCAAAAGCAACATTGTAAATTGTCACTCATTAGTAGCGTCGTGATAAAATCGTGTAGCTGTCACATAAACTAACCACTGTGTCATCTGGTATCTCACAGAAAGTACTTTAAATCCAGAATGTATTTTCAAGTAAACCAAAATGTTGCATTAAAATCTCATTAGCAGTACCAGTATATGTTCTAAGTATGTAAGCCTTATAGTCGTTACATAATCATGCAACTAACAAGCAAGAATGTACACACACAATAACACTGTGACGTCTGTTCACTATAACAATGCATTTGTAATTTCTATTTAAATAAGTTCTCTTGGTCCTTGATTGAATATTTAACTTCAAACATTGTTGCATGGTAACAATTTCTAAGTCTGACAATGCATACTAGAAATGTGAAGTGAAAAGTTTTATGGCAAAGACAAAGTTAAAAAGCAGATTATCTTTCAATAAACGGTTTTACATGTGAAATGTGGTGTAAACCTTTACTCTTCCTAGTACACAGAGTTTCAACTTCAACGCAATTATCATGTGGTATACGTAGGATTTTGTAAGGTCCATTGTAAACTAGAAAGAATTTGTGACTCAAGTGTTTCTTCTTATGTGACAATGAATGAGCTTTAATGAGAACTTTCTGACCAATATATAATTTCTTTGCATTTGCTTTACCGTGTAGTTTTCTCCTTTTGTCTGCAGCAGAATTTATATTTTTAAGAGCCAAATCAATTATCTCTTTGTGTCGAAGTTTACGTGTATACGGGAAAGGTACAAGCTCTCTGATTCTGTTCGGTGGTTCTTCATTCTTCAATACAAGAGTAGGTGGTAAAGCAGTGGAATCATGAGGCATTTCATTCAGCACATTTTGAAATAAGTGTAAATATCT